>NC_135310.1:152599115-157399115 GCF_048772815.1 Callospermophilus lateralis
AATAGTACTGTGGTTCAATTCTACATAAGGAAAAAAAGAATAAGAGGAAAGTTTTAATGATTTATATTTCTACAGATTTCTTTCAAGTTACTGGCCAATATGCTATTGAATTGACCTCTATGACAACAGCTTGCCTAAAATATCCCTAATTTTCTTAATATCCCTATCGCTAATTTTACATATATGTATAATAATTCCAACTGAACCTTTCATTGAATGCTTATCTAGGTGAGATCCAGAGGTGGACAGAATGTGCTTATCTCTTTGAATGCAGAATATTGATATTTAATATATGCACTTGTCACCAACTCTTATAATTTTGGATGGTTCCTCATCACCAAAACGGTGATTTGCAATTTTTTTTTAAAAGCTAGAACCCAGACTTTAAATAAAAATCTCATACAGAAATCAAACCCATCATACCAGTAAACAGAAGCTATTTACACCAGCTAACCTGTTGGTTCCCCCACCTCCCCCACATCACGTCTAGCACTTCTGAGGGCAGCCCCGTGGCACTGGGGGCCGCTGAAAAATTCCAAGACTAGTGCAGAATGCAGTCTGACCTCCACAGATCTGAGGAGTCTACATTCCTTAATGTGATGTATGGGACCTGCTTTGACTGGCTCCTTTATTTCACAAGCCTACAAGCTCGCCACCCCAGCACAACCATGATACATCAGCAATAACAGAGTGCCGACTGTTCCTGGCAGAGGCTGCTGCTCCCAGGGCTTGGTCCTCTCTGCCCCTCAACAGCATCCCGTTCACCTTCTCCCTGAGTGCCAAGACACAGTCCCCCTGCACAGATGGGTGAGGTGTTAGTTCCAATCTACCTTCACATTTGCCCATCACATGGGGTTGTCATCATTGTTCCTAAGACTTTCACCTAAACTAACCTATGCCCCAGGACAGGGGGCATATTGTTTTTATGGCTGTATTCCAGGTTCTGGTTCTTAGAATACTATCTGTAGCACATAACAGGGGCTTCCTGAATGTTTTCTGAATGAATGAAGATAGATGGATTGGCAGGTGAGATGATTTACGTATTTTCATTTAACCAGTGGAAATCCTTTATATAAGCTGATATTACCTAATTTTAAAAATTTGTGGTAAAACACACATAACAAAATTTATCATCTTACTCCTTGATAATTTTTTTCCCAGACTGGATATTGAACCCAAGAGTGTTTTTCCACTGAGTCTTACCCCAGCCTGTTTATTATTTGGAGACAGGGCCTCGCCAAGTTGCCAAGACTGGCCTTGAACTGTCATCTTCTAGTCTCTGCCTCCCGAGTTGCTGGGTGTGCACAAGTGTGCACCCTGGGCTCACTCATGGGAATCACTTTTAAGTGTGCAGTTCAGTGGCACAAAGCACATTCATACTGTTGTACCACCATCACTGCAGCCATCTCCAGAACTCTTCATTTGTCCAAACAAAAACCTCTGAACATATGCACATACGATATTTTTTAAAAAATACATTCTAAATGAGGTAGTTTAGTGATCTGGGGTGTGGATTCCCAGGTTCCTCATTCCCCTCCCCTCACCTGCTGCATATTCCATACTTTTCACCCAAGAGCATGTTCTTCAGGGAGTGCTAGGGTCAATGTGGTCGAGGCATGTGGTCAGCGGAACGCCTGCCTGCTAGCTTAGCTACTGGCTAGTCATTTTGGTGGCTCACAATGAGTTTCCTGGATTATCTTTCTAAACCCCCATTGATTCCAATGCCCAGGGACCATCAGGGGTCGGCTCTCACTCCTGGGACTGCTTGGAAAGCAGAAGGGCAGAGGCTGTATGTCAAACGGTCCATCTATAATTCCAACAGAGCCCATATGATATCCATGTCATTCGATATTTTAACATTTCAGGCCCTGAAATGAGCTTAATATAGGATGAGTCCAGAAATGAGTGGTGACAGTCCTTTCTTCTCCCTAGGAAACGAAACATGAACTCTACTGTGACATCGTCGGAGGCCCCAGAAACATCAGAGAGAGCTGGGACGTAGATCACATATGTACGGGAGAGTTTTTAACTGAAAATGTTCTCATCTAATGACCACATTGTCAATTTTAGAAGAATACAAAGCAAAGGAGGAAAAGGACCTGAAACAGTGGCAAGTGCCTGGTGAAAGAGAGGCAGGTGGCAGACGGGCTGAACCTCGGGCCTGGATCTGATGTAAACTGCTCCCCCAAACCTGTCTCCACTGTCCTCAGTCTCACATTCCCATGAGTAAAATTTGACATGATAAATGAAAATAAAGCCAGGTCGGACTACTCCCATCCTTCCTGCACCAACATTCAGCAGACTCTGATCTTCTGAGGCCCAGGAATGCTCCCTGAGCAAGAGTCCACACACCTGCTGTTCGGCTTTGCTTGGCTGATTCTGGCTCTGGGTAGGAAGAGCCCACCTCGTCCTGCGCTCAGCTCTTGGGCTTCCACTGTGCAGCCTCAGCTCTTGGTCCACCTTCTAACTGGGACCTTCACTAACACTTTATGCTTCACAGCAGCTAATTACACCCTCTGAGGAACCTGGGCCTCTGAGCAAGGGGCCAAAGTTCAGCCTAAGTCAATCTAAAGTTCTGGCTCCCAGCTCTGGTCAGCCACATCCCCAGACACCCATGAAGAAAAACGCCAGTTCTTACCTATAAGAAGCCAACGTGTCAGTAGCCCAAACATCGACCTTCTTGACAGATCAGTCCTCTAGTCACGTTTCAGATCCAACCAGCCAGCACCATATGCCCAGGCTCACTTTTACCAAGAAATAAGTAAACAACCTGAAGTGTCCCCATGGAATGGGTGGGGAGTCCTGCTCTCAGCGGTGTTTTTGCATATTCTATCTTTAGGTCAGGTTGACAGGCCAAACCTTAAAGAGTTAAGAAGGGAAAGAAAGCACACAGGCTTTATTTGGGAAATTAGATGCACTGGTAGCCTCCTGAGATAAAAAGTTAGACATTTTCCCCTTGCAATTTGGAGAGGGGGGATTTGAAAGCAACACAAACCAGACTTGCTAAAAATGCAGACTCTGTCTCTAACAAAACTGTGATTTTGATGATTTACAAGTACTTAAATTTCCGGAAATACTAGACCTGACCCATGGACATCGTTAGGAGGCTCCTATCCCCAAAACATGCTTGCAAGAACCAAGTTGAAAGAAAGCAAATTAGGGTTTCAATCATACGATGATCAAGAAAATGAGCTACGAGGCTTCCAATTCTTAAAACTGTAAGTAACTATCATGCTGCTTCACGTGTCAGACTCAATAAGTTGTAAAAACCTCTACTTTCTCCTAAAAGCCTCCACAAACTCAAGGAATGGCAAACCAGGGTACCATAAGCAGCACATGGCCCTGTTTTCCCCGGAAGGAATAATCCTTTTTCAGAAATAATTCTTTTTTCGCTTCACCTGGAGGACAGCGCCTCTCCTACAGGCTGAGAGCCTCATGGTTCTGGCTGGGACCTACGATAACTCGGCATCAGGATTTCTCTTCACCGAGTTGCACAGGAATGGAAGCTCACTGGAGCCCTGGAGAGTGAGAACTATTTCTAGGGTGGCACAGAAGTCGGACCTGCTTGCTGGAACTTTGTTTCTTGTTGTTCACATGCTGTGACAGATCATTTGAGGGACACCCAGCAGGCACATCATTTTAAGTTCATCATTTCATTAAGCACTGGAACAAATGAAGAAAGAATTTTAAAGGAAAGTGGTCATCTGGGGGTTCTAATGATTTCCCCCTAGCAGGATTTCATTAAATACTTTTACATAAGCAAAGCTGATGACCCTTCTGATAGGCCCCTTTAAAAATTTCCTCAAAATAAGCCGGGCACGGCTGCTCAGTCCTGTGATCCCAGTGGCTCGGGAATCTGAGACAGTAGGATAGCAAGTTCAAAGCCAGCCTCAGCGAAAGTGAGGCACTAAGTCAGTCAGTGAGACCCTGTCTCTAAATCAGATACAAAATAGGGCTGGGGATGTGGCTCAGTGATTGAGTGTCCCTGAGTTCAAACCCTGGTATCCCCTCACAGAAAAATTTCCCCCCAAATAAGACATCCTTATGTAGATCAGGCCACCAAACATTAGTTCAAAAATAGGTGATTTGGGATTTAGTTCTCCTAACTTTATATTTGATGGTAGCTAATACATTAAATTCTCTAGAAAACATTTCGACCATGAATTAAAAAATATTACTATCTTGTTCAGAAGGATTAGGAATATTGATGAATTAATGTTGGTAAATCACTTTGCAATTCCCAGGTCCACGATGTGAAATGAACGTTATCACTCTCTATTTCAGTAATGGGACACTGAAGAACTATGGTCCATTGGGCCTAATTAGAACTCAAAACTTATAACTTTGGAGTAAGAGGAACCTTATGATGATGATGATGATGATTTGGTTGTAGCAGTATTCCTTTTACCTAATTTTCTTCTCTGCTAAGTAAAGGGCATGTCCATGATTGTGGATAACATCATTCAACACCGCACTGTAAATTGATACAGATGAAAATAGACCAAAGGTGGATGGACAGACGGATGGATGGATGCATGCCTGGATGGCCGATGGATGGATGGACAAACGGCCAGCCAGAAACCAAATACACACACTCCTCCATGTGGACCCTGCAAGGCTATCAAGTCTACTTTTTCAGAACTCCGTCCTTCACACCCAAAGACCACTGCAGAAACAGACCATCTTGCTTTGAGTCCTAGAATATAATGGATTTCAATTACTGAATCAAATCTGAATCAAGGTATTTTTGACATGGATTTGTCTAATTTTTGAAGTAATGATGTAATATTTGTTGCTCTTCTTACCTTTGTTGTCCAGATAAACATATCTTCTATGATATAGTTTTAAGAAATTCTCTGTACTATATAAAGTGCTTAGAATTAATTAATTAATTAACAGATAAACAGATGGAGAAGAGGCATCACTGATACAGTATCAGAAGGTCAGAAGGAACCTTGAAAGGTTCCTTATGCCTAGGAGAGTCTGAATTTCAAACATGTCAGACAAGTATTTTTCTTACCAAAGATGCATGAGCTAAGGGCTTGGTCACTGCTTTTGTGCTTAAGAACTTTAATTTCATAGCTTTTACTTTTAGCTTTTTTTTTTTTTTTTTGGTGCTGGGGATTGAACCTTGTGCATGTGAGGCTAGAATTCTACCATCTCAGCTATATTCCCCAGGCTCCCGCATAGCTTTTCCTTATACTTAAGTCTCTTATGGCAAGTTTATAATTGACCAGCGCATGCCTGAATAAAAGGTAAGGAACTTTTTGTTCCCCCCAGTGCAAGCTTCAGAAAAGGCTGTGACTCCTTAATTTCTGAGTGTTTAATAGAGTTTATCATATTATTTGTTGGTATCTTAAGTATTTTATTTTGATCAACAAAGTACTCCTTACAGAAGGTATATTATCTGAAGACTCTCTTGATCAATGCCAGTTTTGCATGTTTGTAAAAGTCATCTGGTTGCACTTTTTTTTTTAAAGGAAGAAAACTAATTTACCTAGTTATATATATTATATAATGTATAACATATATTAAAGTAGGAAAAATATTTCTAAACTGATTTATATATGGTTTCAAAATGTATGTGAGATTATTTTAAGTAGCAAAATGCTTAATCTAAGTAGTCTGCAATCATGTAAATGCTTACAGTCAGTTTGACACAAACACACACACAAACTCAAAAAGTGAAACTCCCCAAAGAACTCATTGAAAGGACCGAAGATGCCTTAAATTTGAACCTGTGTGTCCCGGACCCAGTCTTCTTCTTGAACTGTAGACTGGAAGACTCAAACTGCCTACCTGAAATACCCACCAAAAAAATGTCCTCACCATCTTGTACCCACCAGGCCAGCTACCATGATAAAAACAGAAAATAACAAGTGTTGTTGAGATGTGGAGAGGCAGGATCCCTTCTGCATTCTTAGTGGAAATGTAAAAGGGTGCAGTCACCATGGATAAACAATATGATAGCCCCTCAAAAAATTAAAAATTAATACAACACTGGTGAAATTAGAGGACATTCCTCTCGTGTGAGGTGCCCAGAATTAGTCAAATTTATTGAGACAGAATGTAGAACGGTGGTTGCCAGGGACAGGGGGAGGGGAGAATGGTCAGTTATGGGTGAGGAGTTTCCGTTTTGCAAGAGGCAAACAGTTGGGGGACTGGATGCACAACAATATGAATGTACTCCACAACAAAAGTGGTTAAGATGGCATTTTTTTTTTTTTGGTGCATATTTTTACCTCTATTCAAAAAAAATTCTGGTGTGCATCTTTGAAACTGAACAACCCCAACATCCTGTGACAGCACTGTCCTCCCCACCTCTGTATATGGAGCAATAGACTTGACAGCTCAAGCCAGGAACACGGGAATTACCCTGGTTATCACTTCTCTCTTCTTCATCCACGTCAAAAGTCTAACCGTACAATACGACTGTATCTGAAACCACCTGCTTCTCTCTGCTGTAAAATGCCACCATTCAAGTCCAAACCACTGGTCAAGCACATGTCTCCCCACTGGCTCCCTTGCTTTTCTTGCCATCCTCCAGTGCCCCCCAATCACCCAGGGTCATGTTTAGATGCTTTACATGATTGCCAAGGAACTTAGGAAAACATGGAGCCTCTTTGTCAAATCCATAGCTGGGCACTCTTTGCTGGTCCTCTGACTTACATCTGCTCATCTCCTCCCTCCGGCCACACAGGTTCAAGGGCTTGGAATGTGCCAGGTGGTTCACTGGCCTTTGAACAGGCTGCTCCTCTGCCTGGCTGTTCTGTCCACCCCACCTGCTGTGCCCTTCCTCCCACTCAATGCCATCTGCCAAGAGGGGCTTTCCTGGTCCCTTCTAAAGCTGACCCTCTCCGCTCTCTCCCTCCGTCTCTCATTACATTTGTCTGTTGATGTGTGGGTTTGCTGTCTCCTCCACTGGACTTCCCAAGCTCCACGCGGGCAATGACTTCAATGCTTGGGACAAATAACTTAAAAATCATCATGTTGGGTAGTAAAATGTGTCATGAAAATGGAGAAGCAGGATAAGGTGGCTGGTAATGCTACTGTCCATCCAATCGAAAGCAGAAAAGTGACCTGCATGAATATGCAAATGTCATTCCTCTTCTTCTCAAAAAGGTTCCACAGCTCATTCTAACTTCCCTACGTGTGCTAATTGTGCTAGCATACCACCAGCCTTCCAGGACTGAAACCCCGATGTCCCCCTGGATGCCGTCCATCCTTCTCTCTCCATATCATTTCGTTCACTAATTTCCCCATTGCTAATATTAATCATGTCATCTGTCCTATTACTTCTCCACTTGGAATATGACGATACTCCCCACTCTCGTCTCTCGTATAAACACCTGCCAGATTAATCTTCTTAAAACTGCAGTTTCAATCAACCTATTTTCTCTTCAAAAACTCTTGTTACTCATGCCTCAGTGCTTCCTGAATTAAGTCCAGAGTTTCCATCCTGGACCATCTGAGGCCACAGAGCCCTCCTACTCATCTTCCCAATGCTATCTCCCAATTTTCTCCACCACAGGCAAAGGGGCAGTGCCTCTTTCCCTGAACATAGATCTTGCTTTCCAGCATCTGCGCCGTTTATCTTATTGGCCCTCAGTGCACCTCCCCATCCCAAAGAGATGCAAACGAAAGCTCAATTCCAAAATCACCTTGTCTGTGGAAATAGTTTCCATTTTTTGCAATCAGATGTGAACACCTCTATCTTTAACCCCTAAAATATGTTTTTACTGATTGTACATTTTATCATCTTTTGACTTATGCCATAATTATTTATATATCATTTCAGGCCCCTTTCTAGATAATCCAACTCTTGAGGACACAGAATGTGGTTTCTGTCCTTGGCATCACCAAGTACCTAGTTACCCAAAGTGTGGTCCTTGGACCAGCAACATGTCAGGCCCTACTGCACTCCTGCAGAGTCAAAACCTGCATTTTAACAAGATCCCCAGGGGATCCTATGTACTTGACCAAGCTCCTGGTAGCCTCTTATTGAACACATGATTAGCTGAGTGATTGGAAAACAAGAGTATCAATGCTTTCACCATATAAAACTATAATAAAGCTGTTTAAACAGCAGAATGTTAACTTCATCAACCTTCTGGATAAGGAAGACAAAATGTTACCTTGGCCAACCATTAGAGAAGGTTTTAATCTCTTTCTAAAGTTTATTTATGGGTGGGAATCAGCAGATGACCTGCTAACTATTGCCAATGGTACCATTCTCTGACCTTATGAATCAGTTGGCTGTGCAAATATTTACACTTAAGTCTTTTGTTGGGGCTGGGCTACAGCTCAGTGATAGAACACTTGCCTAGCATGTGTGAGGCCCTGGGTTCCATCCTAAGCACCAAGAAATACAAAAACAAAAGTTTTCTCTCATATTTAGTAAATTTATACAAAAGGATTGCTTCTCGTCTGATGTGGCCAGAGCACTTCTTTCTTTGTAATAAAGGTTTGTATTCTTTCTTGTGGGGTAAGTACAGGTGGACTTGAGATGGACACACTTTATGGTAAAGCAGGTGTTAGTGGAAGTCGTGGGGAGTGCTTCTCAAGAGCACTGTGCTGGCCACTAGAGGGCGCTGAACTTGTGAATAAAATGATCCAGACTTGACAATTTAAACAAGAGACATGGAGCAACTGCCTGTGTCCCCCACCCTCTTCGTACATGGGCAGAGAGTTGTTTGGGATTCTACCTGAACTCTTTTGTATGCTAACACAGTGGACATCCTGGGGAACAGACCTGAGCTGCAGCATATGGAGGATGGACATACGGACATCTCCTTCAGTGTTCCATGTCCACCGTTCGCATGTCTACAGCTTTCCACCATCCTTCCTCCCTTAGCACCAACCCTCCAGCCACAGAAGTGTGAAACTTCTGAGACCTTCTCTAGGTGCATGCTAAAGTTCACGGAAATTCAAACTGATTAAGGTGTGCACTACAAAAAGCATATTTCCCTCAGGAAGCAGGATAAACAGAAGTCAAGATGGGGAGAACCGAGAATAATGGCCTCTGGTTTCCGAGCAGAATCAGCGGAAAGTGACTGATGGTCAATCCCTGGCCACCTCACCCCCTTAGTGGTTGCCTTGGCAACCAGGTGACTTGCCGGGTAGCTTGGTTCCTTTCTTTACCTAAGCTGATAATGGTGAGACTCTGACCTCGCTCCACCCCTGCATTCTTATACCCAGCCCCCCAATCTCTGGACACACTCCTGGGTTTAATTACAGGCAGGACGCCCTGAGGCCGCCAGGTGCCAACTGGCAGCAGAACACACAGGGCCTCCCTCCCCTCAGCCTCCCTGAGAGGAGGAGATCAGTAGGACTGGAAGCCAGCTCCTCAGAAGTTCTGCCACCAGGGCTGATGGGAAAGGTCTTACACATGGATTTTTGTGCCCAGGGCTCCCTCCTCAGAAAGCATCATTGGCTTGAGTGTCCGTAAAGAATTCTGGAAGAAGACGCAATCTTCTCTCCCGTTACGGAGCTATGGAATCTATCATGATCGCAGAACCAGGGAACAGGTAAATGTGAAAACAGGCACATCGCCTGGGAGAAAGATGGCACATTTCAAATCACAGACAAACTCCTTGCCTTCTTTACTGTTCCTCCCAATTAGGAACCTGGACTCCAAGGACGATGTCAGCGGGCTAGTTTTTCAAACACTAAATGAAAAAGCCTGGCAGTCCCAAGTTCTAAACATTTAAAAGGCACTCTCTTTGAAGATCCAGACAATTTTAGAATGGAAGCCTTTTTTTTTTTTTCCCCTCTCTCTTCCAATATGTCAAAAAGCAAAAAGAAATAGAAAGGGCTAAGCAAAGTAGATAGCTGGCCCTGTGATCTGCTTTCTCAAAGAGCTCTACCCACAGATTTTCAAACACCAACAGCAATAAACAGTCATTCCTTCCCTCCTGGAAGTCAGGGTGAGAGCCAAAGCCAGCAACAGCAACAGTACAGCAGAATATGCAGGCGAAGGAAGACCAGGAGCAGGGCTAAGACCCTCTCTCTGTCACCCCCACCACCTAACCAGAAGCAAGTGGTGCTTTCTAGGAATCTGTGCGTAGCTGTGATCACATGTTCTTCTTGCACTTGGGGTTTCTTCTGACCAAATACTACGCAGCAATATGTGGTTGAGAGGCCCCTGGGACTCACCATTGAAACAGACAGCTTTGTAAGCAAAATATCTGCACGTGCGTGTTCTTTTAATGCAACCACATCTCAACGGCTCGGGGGTGTCTGGGGCACGCAGAAGCCCCTTCTATGCCAACACAACTAATCTCACCAGTGAATTTTTCAGCTCCTGAGTTGAGAAGACATATTAAATACCGGGAAACATGTTTATCATCGTTAAACGGCAAACATCCTTTCAAACAAAATCTGACAGGACAGAGACGACTGTTCATGCTAATGGAAAATGATCAAAAGCCCCAAGATTCTTTGGTTAGCTTACTCTGAAGCCTGTTCCTGCTTTAGTTGCTACACAAAGTACATCAAACGATATTGATGTAACTGGAGATTCAAAATGTTTAACGTCTCTAGTACCGGGAGAAACTACACTTGGATGTAGAAAAGGGGGTACAGAACATTAAAAGTCGACTTCCACACCCCCTGTGCAATACAATACCTAACGACCTAAAAATAGCCTACCTGTTTAAAAATACACCTCCTACAGAAAAGAGAGGGGCCTCCCATCATCTTGCTGTTTAAAAGGAAATCGTATGCACAAATCAATCTAATGAATGGTACTGGTTTTATGGCACGTGACAGAGACTGATATAACCAAGAAAGCCATACATCTTCCACTCCTGGAAGGGTGCATGCCTTGCTGGTTTTGAAGAAGGAACAGAGACTTCATGGAGAGCAGAAGCTCAGAATATCAATGAGGGTAGGAATGAGGGTAGGAATGAGGGTCCAGCCAAGAAGGGCAGCCAGGGCACTGGAGGGTGCGAGATGGGACTTCAAGGCTCTCCTGTCCCACTTCCCGAACCTCTGCCCTTGTGCCCAGGGGTTCCCGCTTCACAGATCCACACAGACAGCAAAGAGAGGTGATATGTTAGGGGTTCACCTTCCCCCCCCACCCCCGTAGCATCTCCCAGCTCTATCCTACATGCAGGGTACAGAGATTGGGGGCTGATGACTCTTTTATTTCAGAGAACCCAGAACTCATTCCGATCCCTTCAAGTTAAGGAGCCGCCTTGCCTGTGAGCTGCACCCATCTTTAACTTCTCTCCTTAGACTATCTTCTGCCACTTGAGACAGGCATCTATGAGGTCACACAACCAGCCCGCCCCAGAAAGCAAACTAGGAAGGCAGTGCGCTCTTCTTCTGTCCCATCAGACGGCATCTTTTCTTCCTCTCAAGTCAAAACTGCTTCCCTTTTGTCAAACCAAAGAGACCCTATAGGGTGTGAAGTGGCCTCAGAGAACTAAGGAAAAAAAAATGTCAACTGGCAAGAATTTTACCAACCAGCAAGAGAAGGCCACTCATTTCCAGAGCCATGGGGCATTGCTTCTGATGGGGGCGCCCTCGGGGATGGCAGTGAGCCCTCTTATCAGCAGCTGAACCCAGCAACCACACTCTGGCTCCACTTTCACGCCCACGTTTAAACCACTTTATCTCCACTAGAGGGCCAGGATGGAGAGGAAATTTCAGCCTGACAGTTTTGCTGCTATTTGAAGATTTGATCTTCAACGTTGGGAGGCAGAGAGCTTGAGGGAAAGACAGAGGAAGAGGTTGGGGTAAGGCACAGCTGCTCCGGAGAGGGGATTTCTGCCCCCCCCCCAAGGGTGTCCCCAGAATCTTCCAGAGAAACCTGAGCTCAGAATGATACTGTTATTGTTTCACAAAATACCCACATAGCACCCCTCCACGGCCACACAGGCTCTGGAATCCAGTTACATCCCACTCCTTCTCTCCCTATGTTTCCTAAATGTTAACCGTCACCTGTGTTGGTCAACTCCTGCTCGGAGGTATCTTCCACACCTGCCCCTTCAGGTACTCTTCAATACCTTATGGATCTCCTGATACCTGCAGCAGCCTCCTGGGCAGGGGCCCTGTCTTGGCTTCTCTTCCACCTCATAGGTCGGGACACAGTTGTAAAGCTAATGTGCTAAGAATCTCCAGGGACTGCCAACCTCCATCCAGGACCCTCCTGAACAGCCCCACCCCATCCTCTTCAGACAGTGACGGGCAAAGCGGTTCATTGTGCCCTCTACCACCAGGAACAAACTCCACTTCCTAGTCTGAAGTTGGGGTGGGGGGCCGACCTCAGTTCCTCCTACATGCTCAGGATGTTTCTGTGAGTGAGCGGGCAGAAGCATTTCCCCATACACCAAGCCAGCAATCGATTCTGCCCCAACACTGCTGGGCACCCTCTAACGTAACTCAGTTCCAACACAGTCAGCCTAGAGAGAGCCTCGTCAGGTGGCAGTTAGCAATGAGAGCGGAATGCAGTTTACTTTAAGTTACTTTAAAAGTTTTGTTTAACTTACTTTTAGAGTCTTCTTTAAACTACTTCCAGGGCAGATGAGTAAATAACTGGTAGCAGATAACCTGGGGGGAAACACTGGTACCCAGACTGAGCAATGAAAATGAACCGAGCGAATTGTCGGACTCATTGGGGAAATGTGTCAAGAAAGAAGGATTAATGGGACTAACTCTTGTCAGGGCCCATAAAGGCCACGATAAAATTGGGAGCTGTGGTCCCAAGGGTCTCCTTCTCTCTCAGAAGGGGAGATTATTTAGGAGTACAGGTGCAGTAAAGTCACCTGGAGTTTCATTAATTCACTAGAAGGGTTTGCAGACCTTTATAAAGGCTATTACCAAGGACACAGATGAAGAGTTGTCATACTTATGTCATACTGGCAAGACATTTGCAGAATCTATTCATTTAGGAATGGGTAAGGTCTGCCAGAGGGCACAGGGCTTCTCCAGGAGCACCAGCATTAGGGGAACTCCATGTGTTTGTTCACCTCTCTGGAAGCTGATCTGAAGTCAGTCCTTTCGGGTTTTGATAGATGCTGAATTACGTGGGCATGAGCAATTCAGTAATGGCTACTGGTGGTCAACTCACCCTTCAGCCCTATACCGTCCCTGGAGGTTGGTGAGTGGGGCCAAAAGTCCTTACCTACTCATCCTGCCTGGTGATCAGCCCTCATCCTGAAGCTATCTAGGAGCTGCCAGCCACCACTCAGCTCATGAGCATACAATAGATGCATCACTTTGGAGGTTCCAAAGGTTGCATGCTGGGAAGAGAAGACCAAATCTGTATTTTATGCCAACATTCAGAAATGCGTTAGTAGGGGCTGGGGATGTGGCTCAAGCAGTAGCGCGCTCGCCTGGCATGCGTGCGGCCCGGGTTCGATCCTCAGCACCACATACAAACAAAGATGCTGTGTCCGCCGATAACTAAAAAATAAATACTAAAATTCTCTCTCCCTCTCTCACTCTCTCTTAAAAAAAAAAAAAAAAAAGAAATGCGTTAGTAGCTGAGATCATGGGTCCTCCTTGCACTCAGGTTTCTCCTGAGCAAATAACACACAGCAAGAGTTGGTTGGGAGGTCCTCATTGCTGGTCTGACGCATGTGGCAGGATCCCCCACCTCTCTATCCAATACAGTGTCCCCCTCTCTCTCGAGGACTCCCCACTTATTCCACACCTCCAGCTGCGGCGCCTGGCTCGGCACACACGTGGTCCCCCCTGGAATGCCCTCTCCGCTGCTCTGGCGCTGGATGTTGCCCACCCACCAGGTCCCCAGAAGGTGAGGCAGCAGGTGCAATTGTGAGTTGGCTCGATGCAGGAAGAACAGGCTGCAGTGAGGGATGGGAGCATCCTGGACAGGGTCACCTTACCATTTTCCATCCACCATGGCTAACCGATGCTAGCTATGTTTTATTTTTATTAATGCTCTTTTCATTTTAGCGAATATTTTTGAGCTGGGCCTCATTTTTCCAGGTCCAGGCTTCAGAGGCTGCCATGTACCTACCTGCCATGACTCTCTCAGGGTGAGTGGCAGTGCACTCATGCATGGGCTTGCGCAATCTTTTAGCCCACATCCATTCACTGAGCACCTACTGTGTGCTAGGATGCAGCACAGGGTAAGCTGTATGAAAGGCTAGATGCAAGGCTTCGAACGCAGCGGGTGGCAAATGTCCCTTCCGGGCCAAAGCTTTGAAGCATTTGATTGCTGGTGCAATCTCCAGTTTCCCTTTCTTCCCCTGTGATCATGAAGGAGGCCTCTACCTGGATAAGAAGATCAAAGTCTCCTGCATCATGGAGTTATGCACACAGGACAAAAGTCCCGGAGAGACACTGCATTCACAGCAGACAAGGTATGAGAGAGAAATAAACTTCTATTTTGTTAAGCCACTGCGAGTTGAGGGTTTATTATTTCTGCCACACACAAAAAAAAAAAAAAGAAAAAAGAAAAAAAACTTATCCTAATACAATAGCTTTCATTTTCTCTATTATCACTGTTAGGCAATGAATTGGTGTATAATAATACCTTATGATAGCTCTTATATTTCCTGCCCATTCTTTCTTTTAATTGCCTTTTTTTAATTTAAATTTTTATTTTTGGTGTTGTGGATTGAACCCAGGGGCGCTTAATCACTGAACCACATCCCCCGCCCTTTTTATTTTTTATTTAGAGACAGGGTCTCGCTAGGTCGCTGAGGCTGGCTTTGAACTTGTGATCCTCCTGCCTCGGCCTCCCAAGTCACTGGGATTACAGATGTGCACCACTGCCTTTGGCCTATTTCTTTTAATTTCTTAAGGTTACCTGCTTCTCCAAGACAGTAACCTTGACTTTGACTTTCCTCTTCAACTCTCCATCTCATTTCCTGCTTTCCTCTAAATTCTCCTCAAGTTTAGTACTGAGCCTTGTTTGTAGTGACTGTTTAACTCATAGCTAATGAATTGATATTTTTCCACTAGGAAATCATTTCCAACATATAGAGGTTTACTTATTTTCATAACCCAAACACTAATACGTAGGTATGGGTTTGAAGAATTCAGTGCAATGGCTATAATAAGGATTAATCATAGGCTGGCTTTGGGATCATGTTTGTTTTATATATGTTGATCCCAATGTCTTTGAGCCTATTTAATGTTTCGGTCTGTGCTGCTAAGGTTTTCATTCAATCATTTGCTCATTCACACAGTCAGTCTCTGAGAGAGTAAAAACTAGGACATCAAACCAGCGGTGAGACCACAAGACACTTCATGTCTTTATGTCCCCAGTTTCCCTGCCTGTAAAATGAGAGTTCCAAATGTATCTTTCAGAGTCGTTGTGAGAATTACACAAATTAATATATGTAAGATACTAGAAAGGTATTTTAGATACGGAGATCCAGCAGGACTTGGCATGTTGTGACAAGAATCTAGCATTATTTCTTGAGCATCTACCATATGGCAGATATTAGAGAACCAAGAATGAAGAACAGGTTGCTCAGTTCCCAAGGAGTTTATAGCTTAGCAAGGGTGATACGTGTGCAAACCAATGAGTGAACTGAAATGTTCCAGAGCCACAGAAGTAGACAGAATGTATAACTGCAGGCTGGGGCTGTAGCTCAGTGGCAGAGCGCTTGCGTAGCATGTGTGAGGCACAGGGCTTGATCCTCAGCACCACATAAAAATAAGCAAATAAAATAAAGGCATTCTGTCCATCTACAACTGCAAAAAAGAGAATATATAATTTCATATACGCATAAATCCACACCTACATCTACACACTCACAAGAGCACACTCAGGTGTACATGCAACTAATAGTAACTTGCGAGTGATACCAAGAAGTTCTCCTTGCACCTGGAGGTCGGCAAGGGCTGACCCAGTCTTACAACAGGTAGAGGTGCTTGCCAGGTGAGTCAGGGCACAAGAGAGGTCCAGGCAATTAAGGAGCAGAAGCTTCAAACAGCACTTATCCGTTTATTCATTCAACAAATATGTATCCAATGCCTCCTCTGTGCTTGGCACGGTTTTAAACACCTGGGTGCAGTGGTAAATGAGAATGACGAGACTTCCACTCTCCCTGAGCTCACCCTGTGAAGAGGGAGATGAACACTTAGCCATTAGGTGAACACGTAAACCCAAGAACTATGAAGGAGACAGGGTGGGCAAGATGGCGAGAGCGAGCTGGAAGGTTCTGGTGGACGGGGCACAGAGGGCAGAGACAGGGCAGGAACACCACTCTGCACCCCTGTCTTCTAAGGGGAAGGTTTTCCTAAACTCTCCTGCTTCTTGCTCTGCTCTTTTCTTCTGTGCAGGTGTGAAGTGGTTGGGGGCTAAAGCCCAAATGGCCCACGCCTCCCCCTGGTAGAGATAAGTAACTCTACTGGGTAGAGTTACAAAGAACATGGCCTCCTTCTCCTTTCTTCTTCACACAGTCAGAGCCCAGGACTCGGAATTTTCCTGGATACCTGAGGCCTTGGGAGGTGGCTCGCTCCTTTGGCTCTCAACTTTGCTGTAGCTTGGACCAGTCACATAAGGACACCTGGGCTTCCACCTATCTGGTGATTTGGGCCTTATTTCTCAGTTGGCGCAGAACTTGGGAAGGGAGGAGAACTCTTTTAAGATAAAAGTTTTTATAAGATTAAAAACCTTTCCTCCCCCAACAGATCTCAAAACTAAATTAGGAATCACTATCCGAATCTATCAAACCTGTCACCTTAATGAAAACTCCTTCAAATCTCTTCCTTAATAGCTCCAAAGCGCTGCTAGGCTGAGAGTCTGGCTCCCAAGGCAAAGTCACTAACAGCAAACACTGGGGTGGGGAGGAAAAAGGACCATCTCAGTCCCGCGCAAAATTCATCGGTGGTTCGTGGTCGGTGGCCACAAAGAGGAAGATGCGGAAATGTCAAGCTCAGATAGTCTTACCACGTGACTTTCTATCTACACTAGAAAAACATGCTAGAGAAAGAATTTCTCGAATGCATCTTTTCCACTTGCGTCACGATTTCCTTGGGAGATGGAGTGAGAATATGACATTATCGAGAACAGATATTATGGCGGGATTACTCTCCACGGGGCTCAGTTCTGAGCATGAGAGAAATTACAAAAAGATGTAAAAGAAGATAACAGGGTTCCTGATATCCAAGGGCTTCCCTCCCCCCCCCCCCCACTTATTAAAGCTTCTCAGAGAGCAACATGGAACAGAAGAGGAAATACAGGACGAGAGTCCAGTGGATGGCCAAGATTTTTTCCAATGTTTCCAGAGTACAGGGGAAAACACATCCACGAAATAAGAGCACCTACAACGGTTTCACGAAGCACTTGGTGGATGGAAAGCCCAGAACACGTGTTAAAGCTCCAAGCCCACACCAGTGGGTAACTGCAGTTAGCAACTCTATTTCTGGTAGAAACTCCTGGAAAAAAAAAGAAATGGGCATTGTGTTCCTCTGTGCAGCCCTTCTGTACCTGGCAGTATACCCTAGGTTAGTCTGTGCCCTGCAGCCTATGAGATGAGTGAGCACTCTGCCTCCAGGGTCAAGGCCCACCTTCCAGCCAGGAGCTGCTGACCGCAGCACACAGGAAATGCTCTCCCTGCTAGGGGGACAGGCAAAGCACAGCCTCCCACCTACTTGTGATTGCAAAGGCAGGGAGAGCCTGCAGCACTCACACGGGCACTGCCTTCTCCTTCCTCAAGCTGCAAGCTGGCTGGGGACCGAGGGAAGTGTTAATAGCAGGGATAGACAGCAACGAAGACAAAGTGCACATTCCCTGAACTATCCCAGGCCCTGCGAGGGGAAAGGCAGGGGAGGATAAGCTGGAAAATGAAAGGGTACGGGGGCTGTGCTCGTCCTGCTCAGGATACACGGGCTGCCACCGGCATTCTATTTCTTCTCCTGCACAGACATGTTGCTATGGAACCAATACATGCCATTGCCACTTGGCCTCTAGCAAATAAAACCGCAGCGTTGGCAAGAGCCTTCCGCTAGCTTCCCCTTAAAGGGATACCATTGATGGTGAGCGCTGTTGGAGCTTAGAAACAAGAGCGGCATTGTTCCCAGGACACAGCCCCACGGCACGCCAGGCAACAGAGCCCAGTGACTCACATTTTACAAGGTATAGATGCATGTGGGGACCAGCCTCTGAGCTTCTTTTTAGGGAAAAACAACTCAGGGCTTCGGTTCATGTTTAGTTTCCCCTTGTTTGGTAAAAAGCAAATGCTCTGTAATATTTTCAGTTATAATTTGATGCTGCCTGAGTATCAACAGCAAACTACTCATGACCCCAGTAAGATAGAAAAGCAGCCCCAAGTGGTTCCTGTGAGTCCCGTAGGTCCTTCTCTGGTCTCCTCACCATGCCCTGCTTCAGGCTCCCCTCTACCCCTTCTTTCTTTACTAATGGAACAGCGTGACCTGGGCGAGGAGTGTGGCATTCCCCCTCTGTCTTCTGGCCCTGACCTTACCCGCCACTCACTTCTCATTCATCTAGTGATTCTAAAGGGCTGTCTAGGTTCTCCTGAGAGCAGCAGATCTCACTGTCCCCTCTTATGCCGTGCTCCACTCTAGGGATACATCTTTTGGGCTTTTCTTGGACAGAAGGGGAAATGGAAGCCCTCAAATGTGCAATTCTAACAAAAGCCCATTCTTGTGGCTGCAGCATCTGAAACAGAAGAGATCAATATGAAGATGATAAGCAGGTGAGCCCTTAGTGAGTCCCATGCTCTAAATTCCATTCAGCACATTGGTGGAAACCAGGCTATCTGTGTATGTGGACAAGGAGACACATGAAGGTCCATAATTGTGACTCCAGTTAGTGCAGAAGAAAGGCTCATGTTTGTAAAGAAAGTGATGAAGCCAACTAATGGGATAAAATAATGGACGTGGGCTCCTAATACCAGGTTTGGATCAATTCTTTGGTGAGATGAAATGTTTTGCAAATAGGTGCACATTGCGCACCAACTTAAATGGCCAGATTCAGAGCCAGATCTGGCCCAGGATTCCTGGAAAGCACCTTTCCCAGATCCAACTGGAGAATCACATCCTGACACTTCTCTCCATTTTACTGCATGTCTGGGCTCTTGTGTCAAAACCAACATGACTTTTTTTTTTCTTTTCTTAAGGAAGAAACGTTTATCATTGACTGCAGGCCAAATTTGTACCATGCTACAACAACCCCACTATCCATTATTCCGCAGCTATAGACAACCCCGAGGAGTGGTGCACAGGTCAGCAGCTGGCCCACACACACCGGCAGCTGTACCCTGGCTCTCAGCTCAGGACAATGTGGTGTTGCAAATGTGGTCCTGCGGAAAGTATTCCCACTCCGATGAGGTCTATAACAGACGTGTTCTAGGTGCACTCGCTCTGCCCATCCCTCTTGGTAGTAGGGAGACAGGATTACTAGGAAGTCAAACAGTGAAACAGCACCACTCCTGTTATGGTTTAGATGTGAGGTGTCCCCCAAAAGCTCATGGGTGAGACAATGCAAGAAAGTACAGCAGTGAAATGATTGGGTTATGAGAGCCTTAGCCTAATCAGTATGTTAGTCACTGATATGGATTGACTGGGTGATAAGCAGGTGAGCCCTCAGTGAGTCACCATGTTCTAAATTCCATTCAGCACATCAAGACATTGGTGGAAACCAGGCTATCTCTGTATGTGGACAAGGAGACACATGAAGGTCCCTAATCATGACATAATTATAACTGGAGGCAGGTAGGGTGTGGCTGGAGGAGGTGGGTCACTGGGAGCGTACCTGTGGGGTTTATAAGCTGTCCCTGGTGAACAGGGCTTTCTTGGCTTCCTGATGTCCATGTCCTGAACTGCTGTCCTCTACCTACCCTTCCGCCATGATGTGCTGTCTCCCTCGGGCCCAGAGCAATGGAGCCAGCCATCCATGGACTGAGACCCCTGAAACTGTGAGCCCCAAATACACTTCTCCTCCTCCCCATTGTTCTTGTCAGATCTTTTGTTCCTTTGGTCACAGTGGACGAAAAAGTTGACTAAAACAACTCCTGACCTTTGCCTTAGGGCAACAGAATGTTATCGTTAGTTTACTGGTACGACATTAAATGGAACTACCCATGTAAACCTATGTCCTCAGAAGGAAGCCATGGATTCAACAACGGACTGAAGACCCTGCAGACTCACAGCCTGAAGTCAACGCCTCTCTCCTAGTCGGACTCGGCTACTGTCTGCAAAGCCATGAACAAGTGACTGGAAGCTCTCTGGCCCGCAGAGGCCTCTTCTGTACCCAGGGCCTCTGCTAGATGACCCTGAGATCCCATCTACTTGCGCACATCCTATTCTTTGTTACAGTATTTATGAGACAGCTCAGTCCTCTGAGCAAAATGGACAGTTCCCCCCCCACACCTGCTCATGGCCATATCTCTGCACCATTATGAAGGAGAGACCCTTCGTCCCTGTGAGCCAGACAAGGTAACAGCAACCACACTGATGACGCATCAGGGGCAAAGCATGGCGACAGCAAAACTAAGCTTCATGAACAGGGGAAACCGCCCTTTCTAAGGGCCCCGTGATAAGAGGGGAACAGAGAGTCCATCTCGGTTCCCAGCTGGAGAAAAGTTCTGGGAAAGGAATGCTCTCAAACACTTCTCCTTGGCGCCTGGCAGCATTGGGTAAAAATTTGATGTGAGTTAAAAAAAAAAAAAAGACTAAAAAGACTATGGTCGATTTAAAGGATCACTCACCCTATGGAAAGAGCAGGTTGGTTTCTTTTCACCAAGGTATATTTTGGTCTAGTTTCTTTGGAAAACTGGAAGAGAAAAGAAGGATTTAAGACAAGGATATTTAGTCCATTTGCTAAGTTGGTGCAGGCCTACAGACAGAGCGCAAGAAATTCTAGCACCCAGTGCTGTGGCACTTGCTAGGTGCACAGTGAACCTCTGATGTATGTTTGCTTGGCTAACTGTGTCAATCTTAAAACAGAGCTGTAAATCAGTGGATGTGCAGAAAATAATCATGTGCCATGATTCATTTACCACAGGGAGTATGACCTTTTATCCCAAGGAGTGCATTTTGTGGTGCCCGGAAAATAATCTTTTAGGGGGGTCTCTTTCCAAATCTCTGGTCCTGCGTGCTCACCAAGGGGCTGATTGAGGAGGTCTTAATAAAGAACCATTGGACCCCACTTGTTACACTTTTTTCTTCCCCCACCAGTGGCATGCCCGTAAGTCCACTCCCCATGACGATCTGTAATTAGGATCCTATGGGATCGCGGAGTTGGCAGACAAGCACAGAGGTCACGTATCAGCCCCAATGACTTGCCCTGGGAGGCAGCCACGGTGTCTGGGAGACTGACTGGCCAAACCACATGTCGGAACGAACTGAGACACTGTTCATGTCAGGTGGAGGAGGCTGAAAGACGGGCAGGTAAGGCCTGAGACCAAAGGCTGTGCCAGCTACGCCACACGAGGGACTCGGCTCAAGAGTTAAGGTTGAAAAGTTTCCAGAGACTGCTGTAAAGACACCTTTACAGGCTGGAGGGATGGGAGTGAGGTGAAGCTGCTCTGCTCCCGAGGTTCCCACAGCCTCTGCGCCTGCTATTCCCACCACCTGCCTTTTTCCCAAGAGGAAGAAGATGGCGCAGCCATGAAGGTAACATGGAGAGTGTCCTCCTCGGGTGTCCCACTGGCCTGGAGGCTGAGTCTCAGACTCAGTTCCTCAGAACCTGAAAGACATATCTCAAAGTCCCAGGGAGAAGTCCCAGTGTCCAGGCAACCCCCACGGTCCTCTTCTCCACTGGCCTGGGACAGACCAGGTCCACTGCGAAGATGTGGCTCTCGCTTCTGAGAAGATGGAGGCTTAGATGTCCACTCACACCCAGGACATTTTTCATCCTGGTGGCAGACAAGGGGTCCCCAAAAGAATGACCAAGGACCACAAAAGCTGAGTGCGGTCAGGCCCTGCGTCAGCACCTCAGCCCTTCACCTCCGAGCTGCGCGGTGCCCTGGACTCAAACTCTGAGTGCTTTTCACGTACGCACGGGGGCAGGAATGGCCCCAGCTTCACAGATGGGCTTCGTTCTTACGTCAGTGCTTGGCAGGTAGGAGAGGCTGAGCACTGGGCACCATCGTGCACATCTGTAAAGATGGAGGAGACTCCAGAGAGTCTCATCACCTGATCATTCATCCACTGGGGGTGCCCACACTGTCCTCTGGGTCCTTCCCACCCCCACTCCTCAACTGAACGAGACGAAGGCGAGCAAAAGAAAACTGTTCCCTGATGAACAATTAGGAAATAGAGTTAGGAAAAACCCAAATAACCCAAATCAGCCAAAGTACCGCTGACAGCCTTGATGGACATTTTCGCCTATGTGGCTCCAGGTTCTCCCCTATGACCAAGGACCCAGACAGACAGTGAACATAGACAGAAATAAATTTATACACATGGACACAATTTATTTATAACATACTATGAGAGTATTTATATTATTTTGTTGCCTAATAACTTTTTTACCTGATGTGTTGAAACCATCTTTTAACCTAATAAATCCATCCACATAGATAATCTTTAGGGACCACAAGAGTATTACTATGAAAGAATGAACCAATAAATATTTATTGGTTGAGTTTCCAGAATCTATAAAATACCCATATTTATGGGAAATGACTGCCCACTCCGGTAGCATGTTGTTCTCTTTTCTTCTACATTTTCTTCAAGATTAAAAAAAAAAAAAGGCAGATTGCCTATATATAATAAGTCTTAACAGCCAAAAATTGTTTTGGTTTGAGTAGGAGTACCTTAAAAGAATACAAACCAACATATATAGCACAGGGAGTAAAATTAAAAACACAGCACTCAGTGGGCATCCAAGATATTGAAAAGGGACAGGATTTAAAGATTAGAGATAACAGTAGACACGGAAGCCCAGGCCAAGTAGGAAATCTGAGGTCTCAAGCTGATCAAGCATTCCTGTTTCCACCCCATTCACGGAGGATTACTTGATGATACATACACAGAAGGGCAAGCTGAACATTCTAGAGTGGTCAGTGGCCCCGGACATTAAAAAAAAAAAAAAAAAAAAAAAAACTTCAAATAATGTGGTTTAAATTACCATACATAGAAGATATAAAAAGTTGAATGTTTGTGCAATATCAGTATTTCTAGGTGAATTTCCTTCTCAAAGAGAACAGTGGGTTTAGTATAGGCACAGGGGATGGGGTTTGCATGAGTCACGGAATGTCCCTGCCCTCAGTTAAGAAAATGGGCTGTGACTCCCACGGTGATCAGTGGCATTTCAGGAAAGCCACCACTTTGGAGGTTAGGCTGTGGGAGGGAGTGTGTCCCCACAGCTGTCAGAGGGTAGGGACACAATTCCTCCTCCACCTCCGGACACAGTAAACCTTTCCTGGAGATCCTCACGCTGTTCCTGCCATAGGCAGGAGGGCGGGGGGCTGGCAGGGAACAGCAGCTGGAGCAAGCCAGGGACACACAGAGGCCGTGGGGAAATACCAAGTCAGATACCCACTGGGAAATCCCAGCGGCCACAAGGAGAGAACGTCTGATTTGTGAAGCCAGAAGCCCTAGGGAATGACAGGTGACATGCTCCCTTACAACCAATGTTCCCTAGGGAAGGAAACTTGGTGATTCCTCCCTGGCCCAGCTTATGCAACTTTGAGGGGGAGCAACAATTTGTGGTGGGCTCATTCTGTTTGTTTTGACCACACGAAGAAGGATCAACTTTAGGAGAAAGGACAAAAGACCTTACGTTCTAGCTCTGTACAGAGTCTGACAGAGCCTCTTTCTGGCAACTCACAACCAGAGACTCACTCTATCGTGGAATATGATCTGAGCTATTTTTCAACAAATCTCTTTGGATCACACAATCCAGGAGCCAGAGAGATGTCTCTCGATCAAACAGGAAGCATAGAGGGATGGAGTTTTTGCTTTGCCAATTCTCTTGTGGTCGCTGCTTTCTCCAGGAGTAAGCAGCAGAGAGTTGGTCTATGTCGTGTGCAATACAGCATCCCTTTTATGCAGCCAAAGCTAAAGTGTGCACACCCTTAAATTTGCTTTCAAAGGTGCACATGGTATTCATAAGCTTTCAAGTTTGGCAAGGGACAGCCCATGACACTCCTGCAGGGCAGGCCTACCCATGAAGAGCTGGAGTTTAGATTCTGACAGCTCCACCCAATTATGTGTCTCTGGTAAATATAGCATATCCAGGAAAAAGGTGCTGACACCACCTGTCCCACAGTCCATGTGGGTTTTCAGATTACTGACTTTTGGAAATTTTCTCCTGACGTCTGCTCTCCTATGGATCTGGAAATGCCCCAAAGAGGTGCTCTTAGGTCATTGAGCATGTGCCCTTGGAGGGGCCTATGGGACCCCAGCCCTTTCTTTTTTGTTCCCTGGCTATGAGATGAACACCTCTGCACCACCACGCACTCCTGCCAGGAAGGGCTGCCTTGCCATAGTCCCCAAACCTAGTGGGTAAAGAGATCATGGACGGGAAATTCCAAAACTGTGAGCCAGAATAAACCTTTTCTCTTTTTAAGTTAGTCGTTTCAGGTGTTTGTTACAGTGACAGCAATCTGACTGATGCACTATTGTTATATCCTCTTGATTAGGCTTCGGATCTCTTAATGACTACCCCTTACTGAGTGCTGATTTCTGCTGACAAATTTTTATCCATTATCTCCAATTCTAACAGAGCCTCTGTAAAACAGGTTCTATTAGCCCCATTGTATAGAGGGGGAAAATGTGGCTCAAGGAAAGTGCCCCACCCACGTCACATGAGCAGCAAGGGACTGGGGCCTGTCAGGGTCATGGCCAAAGAGATGAGCTCCCCAGCAACATGCTCACGGGTTTCCGCTGCCAAGCCGCCAGGCATTCTGTAAAACACACAGAAAGCAAGCACCTGCTCTCACTCAATAGTCAGATATACCTTTCTCAGGTAATTTGGGGGACAGGGCGGAGCCAGTGGGGATTCTAGAACAACAGTCACCCACGGCTCTCAGGGGAGAGTCGGGGTTAGCTACCCAGCGGTTGCCAGGCAAGCACTCTTCAGGCAGAACTGCAGCCCCAAAGTGCTGACGGTCGCAGCAACAGGAGATGCAGCCTTGGCACGCGGGTCTGACAATTACTTTGCAGCATTCTGATTATGAGCCACAAGCATGCAATCAGCGGCAGAGACGATCTCAAACCATCCCCATCAGCATTTCACTTCAGCTATCAAAGCGCCGAGGATTGAACACAATCTCATCTGACCTAAACGCAACGTTAATAACCCGAACACAAAGAATGGGCAGGAATGTAAACAGGCACCCGACGATGAGCCTCACTGGGGGCCACGGGTGGTAACAGGTGAATTCTACGTTGCTGAGCTTTTTTCTTTTATCACCTCGGAGTAGGTAAATATCATTCATGTGTTTCCCATCTCATAGATGTGTCTACGGCACAACGAATTTACAATCAGTTAAGAGATAAGTAAGCACCCGAGCTCCCTAGACTGGGATACACACATCTGCAAGGAGCCCTTTCCATACTCCGTGGCAAATCTTATGGGTCCTCATCTCCCCCGCTAACTGGTGCCCCAGCATTGGTAGCATAGGTTTTAGGTCATTGAGCATGTGCCCTTGGAGGGGCCTATGGGACCCCAGCCCTTTCTTTTTTATTCAAGATAGGCAGAAGCAGATGGATTTTCATGGAATCAGAAGAGGCACGTCCACTAAGGCTAAGTCCATGGCTAACCTCAAGCCGGTCACCTACCTGTCTGTCACAGGGCAATATCTGAATTCCCAAACTTGTCTAAAATTGAAAAGAGGATTGCAATTATAGACCATGAAATTGAGCAGAGATCTGCTCTGAGGGAATACAAGCATATAAAAATGAAAATAAGGAACAACTGGTCTCATATTGACCGAAGAAAAACACTTTCAAAGGGCTTTTGGTAGAGCTGTTTTTAACACTACAGCCTATATTTTAAATGTGAGAGAGAATTGTGGAAGCTTTTTTTTTTTTTTTCCTTTTTTCCAGGAAAGTAATTAAAAACCACTATAGGCTGTAAAACCAGCTCTGGAAGAGAAATGCCAATGATTATATTGCAGAAAAATGAAAAAAAAAAAAAAAAGAATGAGAGTTCAACTGGCCTTCTCTGTGGGGAATGGCTACGAAGTTGCCGCGTCCTCTTGGTATACAAAGTTGGAGTTCAGCCGATATTTGAAAACAGTGTATCTTACAAATATCTGGGTGTGTTAGCTGTCTAAGTGACCAAGGGCAGTCAGCAGCCAAGGCCACTTTAGACGGGGAGTCTTAACCATGGTCCTTAAGTGTCTACAACAGCCATGGCTTGGGGAACCTGTTCCGTGAAGAGACAGGTAGAAACGTTCCAGGTTTTGCGAGCCAGAGTTTCTGCCCCAGCGACTGAATCGGCCACTGTAGAACAGAAGCAGCTGCAGGAGATGATGCCCATCCAACTGGTCATGGTGGTGTGCCAATAAAACCGCATTTACAAAAACAGGCAGGGATGGGATGGGGTCCACTGTCTAGAGTTGGTCAACCCCTGGTGGAGAAGATCTCACACCGGCCTCCCTTCCCCCAGTGGAGGTCACAGTTTTACTGAGTGAAAAGTCAGATGACAACATCACAGTATCCCACAGCAGCCCGCAGCTCAGGCCTGCGCCATCCACCAGTGAACTTTTCCTATAATAAGCAGACCCGGGGAACTCCTAGAATGCCAGGCGGAGGCTTCCTGAGCAGGGAGCCACTGTGTGTTCGTCTCTGCATTACATCACACATGTGCAGAGGCAGCAACCTGCCCCGAGAGCTCCAGGTAAGTGCCCAGCAGCAGCCTGAAGTAGGGTATCACCTAGGAGAGCAAGAACACGTCCAAGAACAGAACACAGACAACCCAACTTACAAACAGGGCAGTGGATTAGAATCAAGGTTTCTTCACCAAAGACGTATGAATGGCCAATGAGCACACAGAAAGATGCTCCATATCACTAGTCATCAGGCAAATGCAAATCGACACTCCCATGAGATACCACATCTGTTAGGTGGACGCATAACAAACAAATAAAAAGACAAAAACAAGTGTTGTTAATGAGGACGTGGAGAAATTGGAACTTGTGTGTATTTCAGGTAGCAATGCAAAATGGTACTCATGCTGTGGAAAATACCACAACAGTCCTTCAAAAATTTATACAATTACCAGATGATATAGGAATTCCACTTCTGGATATATATATCCTCAAAATCACTGCAAACTGGGACTTGAGTTACTTTCATGACACATTCATAATAACCAAACCATGGAAGAAAGTGACCCTCGACAGAGGGATAAAAGAAATGTGATATATACACACAATGGAATATTACTCTGTCTTAAAGAAGGAAAGTCTAACACAGGCTACAACATGGATGGACCTCGGGCACATTTCTCTAAGTGAAATACGCCAGTCAAAAATAGACAAATAGTGTATGAGCCCTCTGACATGAGGTACCCAGAATAGTCAGATTCATGGAAACAAAATGTGGAACGGGGTTGCCCAAGGCCAAGGGAAGCAGAGACTGGGAACTACCACTTAATGGGCATGGAGTCTCGATTTGTAAAGATGAAAAAAGTCCTGGAGATGGAGGTGTTGATGGTTCTGCTACCATGTGAATGTATTTTACTGAACTTTATTTTCTCTCTTTGGTACTGGGAATTGAATCCAGAGGTACTTAATCACTGAGCCACATCCCCAGCCTTTTTTTTTTTTTTTTTTTTTTTTTAATACTTAGAGACAGGGTCTTGCTGAGTAGTTTCAGGCCTTGCTAAATTGCTGAGGCTGAGGCTGGCTTTGAACTTTCGATCCTCCTGCTTCAGCCTCCCACTGGGATTACAGGCATGTGCCACCACTGAACTTTACTCTTAAAAGTGGTAAAAACAGAACTTTTATTTTATGTCCATTTGACCAAAAGAAGGAAGAGAAAAAGTACCCCTGTGATGGAGGGAAGATTTCCGCTATTCAACAAGCTTCAAGTCCATCGTTCCTGAGAGGATAGGTTTACGGGAGGCAGCTGGGGAACTGCAAATTAGTTCAAATGTTCCAGAACATCAGCTGAAACCTGCGAGATTCCACATGTAGGAATTACGTCGACCAATAAAAGAGAGAGAATATGAAGCCTCCTACAATTCAGAGTAAATCCACCCGTAGGATCTGTGATTGAGCCAGAATAGAAAAAGTACCCCTCAACCGTTCTCTGAGTCTTACAATATCAGAGCTTCAATTTGACAGTGGATTAGGAGGACAGTCATTGACAGGAATAAAAGTTAGGAAAATCACTGTATCTGTGGAGGAACATAGGAAAAACCAAGCCAGGCAGAAGAAACCTCTGTTAAAGCCCAACCATCTTTATTTCAGGAGTGCGGGGCACACAGAGTTTCCCGTTAGGGGTAGGAAGAACCCTCTACTCTTCTCATGTGTGCGTGTCACCACTTTCAGTTGACTCACTGGAAACATAAGCTTCTCTGAGTCCAGTTCCTTGTAACACTTAACACCACACACCATCACCAGAGGTGACCCCGGTGTCCCAGTGTGTGGCTGACTCTGGTATTACATCACAACAGTCATGCTGATACGACGGCAAGCAGAAGGGTGCTAACACGTGATTCCTCTGCTAGAGGAATACCAAGAGTATGGGAGGAAACCGATACCATTTCCTCCCAAACTCTTGGTAAGGACAGGAAGTTCCTTCTAAGCCAGCCCACCTTAAGGAAGGAGGGAAGTCCTGCAGCCATGTGCACATGTCATGGTCAGTTACCTCCAGGTGACAATAGGTTTTCCCATGCTGACAAAACAAGGTGGGAGCCTGGGTCATCATCTAGTGATCTGGATTCTTGAGTCTCCAATTCGTGTGGCCTCGTGGGAGGTCTTTAGGTCACTGGGAACATGCCTTTGAAGAGGGTTGTGGGACCCATGCCTCTTCCTTGCTCTCTTTGCTTCCTGGCCATGAGGTAAGTGGGCTTTGCTCTACCACATATCCCCACCATGATGTGCTGCACTGCCACAGGCTTAAAGCAACAGGGCCACTCAATCATGAACCTGAACTTCCAAAATGTAGCCAAGATAAGCCTTTTCTCTTTTAAGTTGATTATCTCTGGTGTTTTGTTACAGTAATGGAGAGCTGACTCACATAACCAGTGGTATACAGGGACATGTTTTGTAACAGCCAGAGATGAGAGAAGAGCACTGATTTTATAGCATTTGCAGATTTTCATAGCGTAAACACTCCCACCATGGTCCATTTCAAGCTAGCAACATGATGCCAACCTGCTCCTAAAATTTCTGAAAATTTAAACAAATGGCTCATGAGAGCAGGTGTAAACAGGCTGCACAGCAATACTGACTGGAGCCCATCAAAGTCAGAAAACCCTATTTCATACTAAAATAACCTGGAGAAACTAATCTTCATTATTTTGGCCCCTTCTTATCTACAGATAACTAAAGATACTTCTACTTCTTTCCTTCTAGATTCCTCATCTGCAACAAATTTTGTTAGGGCCAATCTCATTGTGAAGCCTTTCTCACGTGCCCGTAGGTCACACTAGCCTCTATATGCCCTGAGTATTCACAGCCCGTTGGTTACAGAGGGCAGGCCCAGCTCCAGGAGGACAGGGCACATCACCACTGCTTTGAGCACAGCACTGCGCCTGAGCTGGCTGAGATAAGTGACGTCCATCCTCTCGGCTGGAGGTCGAGTCCGGTCCAGTGTTCTGAGGGAGCTCACCCAGAACTTGGTTTCTACACCATTCCCAATAAAAGGAACCAGAGGTCTTTGGAGCAGTGGCAGAGTTCAGGATTGGGAGTTAGAGAATATTCACCATCAGCAAGGAACAGCTTGTAGTGCCAGAAGGTAAGGGAGGCTCAATAATCAGTACCCCACAGTCGTGGGCCACATAAAAGGGCATCAGAGAGAACATTCCTGATATTCCTGAGAGAACTGCCCATGGCCAAAACAGGAACTGGGGCAACTCGATAAATAACAGTACTGAGTGCAGAATAAAGACTCAGGAGTCCATCCAATGTCTGTAACTGACTGTAGAAATATTGAAAAGGGAAACAACCTCCCGAACCTTTGTAGAGAGATTCCCAGTCCTCCAAGCCGACGGTGCCTTCCCCGCTCCCAGTCCCTAAATGTGGGCTGTGCCCAGTGACTGGCCTCCTAGCACCAGTATAGCACTTTGCAGGAAAGGGGTGTGTGTGTGTGTGTGTGTGTGTGTGTGTGTGTGTGTGAACACATGTGAAAAGACGTGTTTACACACACAGATAAACTCCCTTTAACTCTGATGACTCTGACCCACACTACTCATCTGGATGGTCAGCCCACCATCAAGGGGCAGGTCACATGGGCAGCAGCCTGGATCCTTGACATGTGTGACATGATAAAAAAAGGGCAACTTAACAAGTTCAGGGGAACAGACACATCACTCTGTGGAAGGGCTCTTGGTTTATGTTTTTCTAAGCATCAGAAAAACATCGGGGAAACCCAAATGGTAGGACATTCCCCAAAACAACTGATCTGTACTCAAAACTGTCAACATCACCAAACACGAGCGTGAGAAACTGTCACATTCTAGAGAAGCCGAAGAAGACGTGACAAGTTAGTGTAACGTGGTCCCCTGGATGGGATCCCAGAATAGAAAAAGGACATCAAGTAAAACCTAAAAAAATCTGAGCAAATATGGACTTTAGTTAATAAGTGTGAAATTTTCTGCCGGGTACTCAGGGAAGCAATTTGCATATATTATTTTGCTTAATCCCCACAATACTTTCAAATGGTTTCGTTCCTGTTTTACAGACAAGTACAATGAGGCAAGAAAATACATAACTACTTTGCCTAAGATAATGGGGTTTATAATTGGTGAATTCAAGTTGAAACTTATGTTGAATTGTTCTCAAGGCTTTAGTGGTGTTAACTCATCCTCAAAACCCTGCAAAGAGAACTGCTATTAACACTTTGCAGGAGAAGAAACTGAGGCACAGAGAAGCTGAAGGATTTACCCAGGGATGCACAGCTAGGGGTGGGGCCATGATTCAAGTTCAGAGCATCTGAAAAGGTCTGCAAAGGTCACAGGCATCCCCTAAATTGTACTTTCCATTAAACTAATCAGTAACAGCTAATATCTTTCTTTTTCCCTCTGCCAGTTAAGTCATTTCCATGTACTTTTAGGATTATAAAAAGTCTCTCATCTTAGTAGCTTCTGAGGTCATTGAGTTAGGGATAGGATCTGACTGGGAAGGGGCAGGAGGGAATTTTCTGAGCAATCTATCATAACAGATTAAAGTGTGTATAGTTTGTTGTACATAAATTTAACTAAGAGCATAAGCTAAAAAACAAATTCAGGTTGAATATTCCCCATCCAAAGTGTCTAGAATCCCGAAGGTTTCAGATTTCAGATTTTTTTTTTTTTCAGAGTTAGGAATGTGTGTATACATAATGAGGTGTCTTGGGGCTGGAACCCACATCTTAACCCAGATTTCATTTGTTTCATATACACCTCATGCACAGAGACTAAAGCGCACCTGAGTTGGACTATGACCGGGCACATGGGCAGGTGGGGAATTTTCCACTTGTGGCTTCAGGCTGGTGCTCAAAAAGTTTCTGGTTTGGAGCATTTCAAATTTTGGATTAGACATATTCAAGCTCTCTATGGATTAATGATACACATTAACTTGCCATGAAATGCATCAAATAAAATAAGATGGACATAGGGCTAGATACTCATCCCAAAAATAGAGTAAAATATTAATTGTACAGTGTAGGTGGTGAGTCTGTGAGTGTTCACTGTACCACTCTTTCAGCTTCTTGGTATGTTTGAAATTTTTCATGTTAAAAATGTCAGGGAGGGGCTGTGTGGCTCAGTGGCAGAGCGCTTGTCTAGCAAGTGTGAGGCACTGGGTTCGAACCTCAACACCACATAAAAAATTAAAAAATAAAATAAAGATATTGTGTCCATCTACAACTAAAAAAATATGTAAAAAATGTTTTTAAAATGTCAGGGAAAAGGTGTCTCATGGTTAAGTTTGTAGGGTTATCACTGAAGGGTTTAAAGATTTATTTATTTGACCCAAATATATATGTAATTTATGGTTTTATTTATTTCGTTTACAAAAATATAGGCTCCTGATTCTTTCTCTCAGCCTTTCACAACCCCCACCCCTATCCCAGGCAGAGAAATGAAAAAAAAAAGCACTTTGCCAATGTGTTGGGATTCAGATACTGAGTACAGACAGGAGGCCCGTGTTTATTAATCAGCAAACAGTCATAGACCATACAGGATGTGAGCTCTAGACTCTGCACAGGGTTATATTCCACACGGAACCTCCAATCATTTTTGTGGCTTGGATGGATTTCCACACTTGTACTTACCACGATCAAAAACACATCACAGATGTGGCAGTCAATACTCATCTAGTTATCCAGAGCATTTATGATACATCTATTTTCTGTATACTTCCCACGAACTTCGTGATTTACTCTACCTTCAGTTCTTACTTGGATTTAGCTATTTTAGGATTTATTTACTGAGAACACGCAGTTCTTTTTTTTTTCCTTTTTTTTTTTCTTTTTCTTTGAGATAGGAGCTAATTCAGTCATTCAGGGCAAATATGCCTCTTCTGATTCAAATATCAGATTTTGTTATCACCTTTGATGTCTTTTATAAAGGTTAGAAATCTGCTCCCCCAAGTGCCACCGGATACACATGTGCCTTCTGCCAACGGGATGCCACCAAGGACGAGAGCCACCCGGCTGACCCTCAGGGACAGGCTCCAGCACACAAGGAGCCGGACACTCGACGGGATTCTCTCATCAACACGACCATGACCCAAGCCAAAATCAGACTCCGGACTTTGGGGGAAAGAACTCACATCTTGGGATTGACATATGGTGGTGTGGACTCTTACCAGGAGGTCTGGGCCCCACCACGGACAGCTGGAGGGCAGCTTGTCAGGGGACTCCATCTGGTGAAATTAAATTTCTTCTACCTGCCTGCTGGGGACAGGAATTCCCTTTGCCCTTACGACCTTGGCTCCCCCACAACAGTGAGAGGCTATCACTGGAAAGGGCACCGCCTCCAGAGCCAACACCTGGGTTCCAATGACCTTGGACACCTTAAATAACAGTCATGGTCATGAGAGTTAAAGGGTTAATCTACTAAAAAGCACACCATGTAAATCATATTTAAATATTTGCTATTGATTGACTTTATGGTACTGGGGGACTGAATGAGGGGTATGCTTCCCCCAGTCTCTTTTTTGTCTGTCTGTTTGGCTTGGGGTCGTGGGGATTTAAGCCAGCAGTGCTTAACTGCTGAGCCACATCTCTAGTCCCTTTTTACATTTTTTTTTTTTTATTTTGAGACAGGGTCTCTCTAAGTTGATTAGCACCTTGCTAAAGTTGCTGAGGCTGGCCTCGAACTTGCAATCCTCCGCCCCATCTTCCCAAGTCACTGGGATTACAGGTGTGCACCACCACACCTGGATTTCTCTCTCTTCGAGATAGGGACTTGCTAAAGGCTAAGCTACAAACTTGTGATCCTCCTGCCTCAGCCTCCTGAGTAGCTGAGATTACACACATGTGAGTATCTGCTATTATTGGCAGCACCAAAACGGCTGATTGCAACCCAACATAACCATTTTAATTCCTTTCCCACACTGCCCTTCACCTGCCACCCACACAAAGTCTGTTCACTGGACTCCTACCTCTCCCAGTGCGGATGAGGCCAGGCCAGCAACAGCAGGGATGGTGACAGAGTTATGAAACTCATCCTCTACACTAAGGTGTCCACGCAGATCAAATGTACAGCCAACTGTACATTCCACTTCTCCTTTCTAACAGGGGGGTTTGCATGAGGATTTTAATCACCATTCTTATTTCCTATCTTGCATTAGAAATCTTCACTCTTCCCCACCTCACTGTTGAATTAAAAAAAAAAATAAATAAAGAGGAAAGAAAGCAAGCAAAATAGAAAGACAAACCCCAAACCAGAAGGAAGCCAGCTCAGTAGCTCTGAGGCCCGTGCATGTTGCTCTGAACTTCACACTGACAACATTATACACGGTCACGGCAGTTTCACGGAGAATTGAAATCTAATGAGAAAAGATAACAGAGGGGCACAGATCAAGGAACTCTTAAAAATCAGCCCCAAAGTCTCACCAAGACCTGGGGGAGCCTCCAAGCTTATTCACATAGCCCGCCTGTCACCCAGGGGATGCAACTTGCCTGCAGTCATTTCTTTAAAACCATTAGTCACCCTCAACGTTGATTTACCTCTAAACAAGGGCATTCTGTAGCCAGGGATCCACCTAGGTGGCTTTGTCATCTGATCGGCCTCCAGGTCACCGGCTCAGTAACCTGATGAGAATTGCCTCACTCACCTGCTCTAGCTCAGTCTATCACGGATCAATACGGGCCTCAGCACAACATCAACAAAGCCTCCTCCAGGGAGCTCCCAGCACACATCAGAGACAAATTACACCCTTAAAGGCAGATGACACGTGGAAGACAGGATTCTTTCTGCTAAGCAAAGCCTTTGTTCAGTTCCAGAGGAGTGACGGGCCAACCTGGAAAAAGGGGGTTAGGAAAGAGGGAGAACCCACGCGACAGAAACAGCTGCTCTCTGCATCCCTCGCATGTCCTGGGGACTCGCCTGGAAGTACAATGACAAGGGACTGCCATCCCAAAGCCAAGAAACTGGACTGCTGTTTAAGAACTTGCCCTGCAGCACTGATTTCGCAATGCACGGGGGAAATGATCAGTAACAAGAAATGCACATTAGAGCAGGCTTACGCTGTCCATCACCACACTGATTCAGTCTTCCCAACCCTCCCGTGGCACAGGTGCAATTTTTAATGCCCACTGTACAGATGGGGACACTGAGGTTAAGCAAGGTGCCTGGAGTCACACCGGGGAGTAGTTGGAGTTGGGATTCAAACCCAAGAGCTGGGCTCTAGATTCGTGATATGATCCTGTCCAATCATCAACAGCAACGACGACACACCATGCCACATTCATGTAGTGTTTTGCAGTTTACCCAACATTTGCACAGGCTTTATCTGTCTTCTTGGAATAACCATTCCACGTATTTACTCAGGAATTCCTATCCTGACAGAAGCCTCCATGGAGAGGTGTTCAACACATGGGCATGCAGCCCAGGTATGAATGGCTGACTCCAGTTCACCTTCAAATCACTCTGTGAGCCAGACTGGGAACATTTGATGAAGCTTATTTGCGAATAAGGAAGATGAAGAACCAGGCAGTCACATGACGTGTCTAAGGTCATGCTGCTTTGAATATGAGCTCTTCCACTTAACCAGAGTTTTTCAAAATTGTAAATTTTAGAGAAACAAAATCTTTTACATAACTTTTTTTCTTTTCCAAGTCCTGGGGATTGAACTCAGGGGCACTTGACCACTGAGACACATCCCCAGCCTTATTTTGATTTCATTTAGAGACAGGGTCTCACTGAGTTGCTCAGCACCTTGCTGTGGCTGAGGCTGGCTTTGAACTCACCTTCCTCCTGCCTCAGCCTCCAGAGCTGCTGGGATTGATCACAGGTGTGCACCACTCTGCGCCTGGCTTTTACAGAACTTTATAACAGAGCCCGAGGAGCAGCTGCTCTGATTGAGACACAGAGGGCAGCACACAGCCCTGGGGTTTGTGAGGGGGGCCCGTGGGGCTCCGAGAACTCAATTGGAGGCCTGCGACAGCCCCACGCAATACCTCCAGGACACCGGACACAAAGCCAGTGAGCGGGAGCAGAGCGGAGCCTCACCCAAAGTTGAAGGAAGGTAAGCCGCCCTAGCTGACTACGGAGGAGGTAGCCAGCAGCATTCCTTCTCTCTCCCCCCCAGAAGCACCTCTTTTAGCCTCCCTCCCTGCCCATGCATCTCTGTCCGTTTCTTTCTTTGGAGCTTTTCTGTGTTTTCTCCTTTTCTAGCCCTAAGAATGTTCCCTACTGACCCCAGGAAATGAGAGACCTCTGTGACCTCGGTTTTCATCGCCAGCTGGGGCGGAAGTCAGACGTGCTCAGGGGCTTTCCATGCAGGTCCCTAGATCTGGGCAGCGTTGGTTAACTCCGGTGCTCTACCAAGGAGCACCCTTCTGCGTGGCAGCAAAGCAGACAGAAAGCCCCGGGTGTCACAGAACATCAGAGCCGGGGGATCTCCCAGGGCCGCCAGCCCAGCCTCCTTGTTTAAATCAGGAAACTGCGTCCCATTCACACGAAATGCCTGGGTCAAAGCTACATGGTGGCATGGGTGACGCTAAGGGTTTCTGACATCCCTGCCTCTGAGATCCAACACTCTAAGGAGAGAAATGAGGATGTGAACTTCAAGAACGAACCAGAGGACGTTCTGGGGATGTCAAATGATGCAAGACAGTGAAATGCTCAGGTTGTGACTGAATTCATATGTGCATCCATGTAAAGCCACCTCTTCAGACCCTCTGGGGGGAAAATCCATCACCTGGAATTACTTGAAGGCTTGTCAAGTGCTTTAAGGGTGGAAAAGGCAAGGTGCAAGAGAGAGGCATTAAAAGAAGGGTAACCTTTTCCCCACTGCCTGAGCTGCTCTCAGACACCCAGCAGGTGAACAGGGGAGTCACGAGAAGCGCCCGGACCTCAGTGGGGCTCTGCCTCTGCACACAGTCATTAGCATACACGATCTGCATGCACTCCAGATGAGACTGCATCCCACAGCCTATTTATTCATCCCTTAATATAAATCTAAATTGCTCTCTTCAAATAGCAGAGAGCACTGTGCTTCAGTAAGGGAAAGAGAAATGATCACGTTAAAAGACGTGCCGCATTTCCATCTCGTCTCCACCCTGTCACTCGGTCTTGACAGTCTTCACTCGCGTGCCTCACTGAGCTTCACTGGCTCGTCCCAGGACTCAGAAATTGCGCAACTGTCTGCAGTTTCTCACCTCAGGCTCTCTCTAGAGGGACCCGTGGGAGCTGTTAACACCCACGACATCCACCGGAGCCACTCGTAAGTCCTGGTCCAGGTGAGCCCCAGTGTGATCACAGCTGCTGGATACAACTCCCCAGTATAAGAAAGCTACTGAAAATGCCACATGGTACATCTGACCTTCAAATGGTGAACCTGGGAAAGCACACTGGAAACTGGACATGTTCCTTTGCAAATAGCAAAGTCATAAATACAGGGTGTCCACAAACGGCCTTTGGGCATGATGGGACAGGAGACTAGAAGGTAAGGGAGAAGAGAAGGGCACAGAATGGGTACTGGCCACATCTGATCACCCTGCCTGAGCGAGTCACAGAACTGGTCAGGCCTCTCACACCACCACCCTCTTCCATAGGGGAGGCACCAGGTGGCCCAGAACCACTCTTCTTGATGAAAAATAACTCGGGACACCTCTTCCCAAGAAGGAAAACGGATATCATCACCTAGAAGCTTACAGACAAACGCGCTCTTCTGAATTCTTTTCATTGAGGCATGACAAGTTTTTCCCCTCTTGGTATGCATTTTCATAATAGTAAAATTTTATTTTATTTTTTTAGAGAGAGTGAGAGAGGAGAGAGAGAGAGAGAGAGAAAATTTTAATATTTATTTTTTAGTTATCGGCGGATACAACATCTTTGTTTGTATGTGGTGCTGAGGATCGAACCCGGGCCGCACGCATGCCAGGCGAGCGCGCTACCGCTTGAGCCACATCCTCAGCCCATAATAGTAAAAATTTTAAATGAAAGTCCTTTATCAGGAAGTTCCCATGAGACTTCAGAGGAAGGCAAATAAGAGAAAAAGAATGAATTACCTGTATACTCATCTCCTAAACGTGCCTCAAGTCAGGGTCTGTGTAACGAGCTTTATCTAGTAGTTCTGTTTCCACACGTTCTAACCATCACCGTTTCAGCTATTTTCTTTGAAAAAAATTAAAAAGTCCAAACATGGTCAGAACTTGGAGGAACGCAGCTGTCTTCAAGGATCACTATCTCATGCTTTCAGAGATTCGAGCTCAAGTTTGAGATGATTACTTCCACATTAACTCCAATCTCTGGGTTTGGGCTCAGAGCCAGTGGCTTTCCATCAGGTCACTAAAGATGCTGTTTGCAGTGGGACTTTTCCTGGAAGTGCTGAAGGGCCTTGTCCCCTCTGTTATCTCTGACCCTAAGGACCCAACAGGCCCTTTCTACTACCAGTCTGAGATATTCACGATGACCAGGGCCACATTAAGATGTTAGAGGATGAGTTTAAAGATTCCAGTCCTGGAGGTGCCACCCTGAGCGAGTCACAGAACTGGTCAGGTCTCAGTTTCTAGGACAGCAAAGGAATGGAGTAACCGGGTGGCTCAGGCCCTTGCCCTCTCCCAGCTCCTTCCTCGCTCCTCGTCCTGCCCTTTACCAGCAGGGCCTGTGTGTGTGTGAGGAAGCCTGTGCCTTTGACCCCTGAGGAATTTGACAACGGCCTTCCTCGCATTGTTCCCACAGTGACCAGAGCCAGCTGTCCAGGCCAGCTGGCCAAGTGGTGGCACAGGATCACACACAAGTGGACTCACACCCAGCTCCGGCCTCACCCCTCCCTGGACCTTCGTCTGCAGGTCAGCACATGAGGATGAGCCTGGGAGGCTTCCTAACTTACTTCTGGGGACTTAAGATCTGGAGGGACAGCCACGGGCCTCCGAGACCCTCCTCGTGAGCTACAAGGTTCGAGAATGCTGCAATTCCCTGAGTCTGCGCACAGAGCTCTGGGGAGGTTCTCCCAAGCACGCAGGCTGTCAGGCTACAGGGAGAGGAGAACAACTGAATCTGAATCAAGGCAGGATCAGGAGGCCGGTGAGCCAGGACTTGCACGCCCAAGGTTCTGAGCAGCCAGCACCGACGGGCTCCTCTCCCCTGCAGCTTGCCTCAGAGAGCCTAATATGGGCGGAGCACTGGGAAGCACTGCCATTATTTTTAGCTTTTCTCAGGGTGGGAGGTGTTTCTGAAAGGACAAAATGGAAAGGAATGTAGGGCAAGGGTGTGCGTGGCGGGGTGGGGGGGCGGGGCGGGGGGGGGCGTGGAAGGAGGAGAGAAGAGGAGGACAAATGAAGACTTGGGGACCCACAAGCCGCTTCCGGCTCCTTTCCTGAGAGATGACCAGAGCTGGACTTCCTGACTTAGAGAACCACGCCAAGGCCTCCAGGTCCAGATACCTAGAGACAAAGGAGCCCTGGACGGAAGGAAATGACTTTTCTACGAGCTTGGGCGACGTGCACTCCGCACTGTGGGATTTTCCAGTGTCCATCCTTAAAACCTAGGAGGCAGGGCCTCACACAAAAGCCCTGTGGCAAGAGAGTCTGATCATTCCCGTTCGACTTGAAGGCAGTCCTGGTTTTCATAGTCCTTAAAGAAACACTCTCTCTGGACTCAGAGGTCACGAACATTCCAGATGAGTGGGGGAATGAATGGATTCCTCCTCAGTGACCTTCCTACATGAACAGTGCAGACTTCCACCTAGCAGTCTCTGGGTAGAATGTCCTGTGGTCTCAGAGCATAATGTTTTGAGGGAGGATTTCTTTTTTGTTTTGTTTTCTTTTTTTCCTTTTGGCAATAGGTAGTTAAAAAAAAAAAAAAAAAAAAAGTTTCCTTAATGATCTAGAGAAGCCAAGCAAAGCATGTATTCTTCAACCCAGGGGCCCGGCAATGTCTGGAACCACAAGTTCAAATGCCATCTAGTCCATAAGGACCCTTATGAAAACACAAACCACTTCTCCACCAACCTATCTGCCTGTTGGCTTTTAAAGCAAGATTGCAAACCCTCCAAGCCAGCAGCCTTGCGGCGTGGTCGACTCAGGCCCGGAGCTAACAGGAACACTAGCATCACTTTCCCAATTCCAAAATAGGACCGAGAGGAGTTTGCGTCGCAGGGGAAGAGTCCTCGTGTTTTGTTTAATGGAACTAAATCCGTGCCCATTTAAATTGTGAGCAGGTGGCACTGGGTAGCAAAGAAAGCCCTGAAAATATTCACATTGAGTGAATGCAGTTGTATGTATAATTAGCCGAGATTTATTTTAAAGTACTCTAATCTTTTGTACTCTTTTCTGCAACTCAAACTGGTAAGGAACAGAGAGCGGCTTTTGAATTTATTATGAAAGCACATCCATCGTATTATCTGGGAAGAAATAAAAAAAAAAATGGGAAGGCGTTGGAAAGTCTCTAATAGTATATATATTAGGATCAGCCTGAAGGGAAGGGTGTGCTGTCTTTCAGAGGCACAAGCTTGCTGCTGCTGGTGAGCAGTGTCTAAGCTAAACAATAGCGTCTGGGAGGGGAGGAGATGGGAGGAATCACACTACCCATCTAGAAGCATCCTTTTTTTTTTTTTTTTTTTTAATGGAAAATTTCAAACCTGGGCTAAAGACTCACAAGAGAACACCAGGTAGTCACAGTTCAGCATCAACCATTATCAACCCATGGCTAGTCATGGGTCTTCAAGCAACCCCTGGACTGTTGCTCAATCCCTGCACATTTTGGTATGAAGCCTGGGATTTTTAAGCTGCCTCACTGTCCTAAGGTTTGAGAAGGCAAATACACTACTGGCAGACAGCGATGGAAACAGGGCTTTGACCCCTGGTCCTCTTACTTGGGGGCCAGTGTGTTCTCTGCTAAGCCCCATCTCTTTTGCCCTGACCACCTCTCTATGTTTTGAGCTGAACCCTGAGCTTCAATATTAGAACAGAAATTTTCTGTTACATTGGTTGGAAATCAGGAAGTTTTGACTTTCAATCTCGGTTTTGTCTTTTTTTTTTTTTTTCCTGAATTTTTATTGTCCCAACTTTGAAGTAGGGCTATGAAATGGCCAACTACAAGATACAACAACTTACGTCATCGTAGTTGTAAAAACCGTTGACTTTCAACTTCCAACGGTCACTTTTAATGTGTTTTCATGGAGTTTTGGAAAAGTTGTTAAAAGCCATAAAGCTTAGAAAATTAGATGCTTCTGTGGGGTGAGGTCTCCTACGTTAGTTGTTGGGGACACACGTGAGTATTACGTTAACGGTTCCCTCAGAACATTTCCAGGATAAGTTAATTTTTCACACACAAATTAGAATCAACTATTTTAACAGGCTGAAATGGAAGTTTCTATTAAAACATATTTCATATAATACAAATTAACGTTTCTCAAAGAGGAGGGAGACAGGCCCTTCCCCAGGGGGGCGGGGTGGGGGGGAAGCTCAGGCCTCGTCCACAGAAACCCAAGGAAGGTGAGAAGAAGGAACATTCCCGTCAGTATTAGGGGCAAGGATGAGAGTTAGGGAATGAAGACACTTAAGAAGCCTCAGCCTCAATCAAACCCAACTGGACACGAGGCTGTACATGCACTTGCCTTCAAAAAGCCAAACCACACTGTCATTTTTAGTACACGCTGCCATCAGCATGCCATGTGTAACCTCACCATAAACCACACCGTGGGCCAAGTGGCAGAGGCGCACTGGGTGTGGGGGAATGGCCTGCCCCTGTGCCAGCCACAAACAGACTGCGTGGCTTCAACAGCAGAAGGTCATCACCTTGCTGTTCTGGAGACTGGAAGTCCATGAGGAGGTGCTGGCAGGGCTGGTCCCCCTGAGGACTGGGAGCAGAATCGGTTCCAGGCCCCCCCCCAGCCTCTGCTGAGTCCCTCTGCTGACCTTTGGTCCTCCTTGACTCCTAGCAGCCTGATTCCAACCCTCGCACAGCTTCCTGCCTGCACCTCGAACTGTGTCCAAACTTCCCCTTTTAGGAGGAGGTCAGTCACACTGGGTCGGAACCCACTCCAATGACCTCTTCCTAACTTGACCATCTGCAAAAACTCTATTTCCCAATAAGGTCCATTCACAGGTCCCAGGGGTTAGGACGCCAGTATGTTTTGGGGGGACACAATTTGATGCACAACACGGCCTCATCCTCACCTAACTCAGGAATGGTCACCAAGGAGAGCAAAGCCAGCTCCCCCGGAAGTATCTGCTGTCCCAGAAAATAAGGCACCACTGCCCTAGGTTGTCTACACCACTCAGAGGGACACTCAAGAAGAGGCAGGACACACTCATGGACACGCCCTTACAAACATCCACTTGGCTCTCTCGTGGTATCAGGGTCCATTTACGCTGCTTCCCTCATGTACCTGCCCACGCTCAGCTTGGGCCACGTGTCCACATGCACCATAAGAGACAAGTCAAGGGTTCCTGCCCTCCACGGGCTTCTGCCAATTTTACGTCCACCTCGGCATACTTGGCACGTCTTTGCTCTTCTTTCCTTTATCCCTCATCAATTTGGGGCAAGCCAAGAGACAGCTTGGAAAAGGGAATCAAACTGCATCTTGACCTATTTCTACGGCTGGCGTCATCATCAGTACACGAGAGAAACCATGATGGTTACTGTGGAACACGCTCGTTGGAAGTTTCCAAAGTGCTTTTCAAGCATTAAAGTTGCAGAATATTCCGCCACCCTAATAGACATTAACATTGTCATCATTCCGGATCATTTATAGGAGAGGAAACCGGGGCCAAAAAGATCAGCAAACCAGCCATGGGCAAACAGTTCGTTAGTTAGGACCAAAGTATGAACCATCTCTTCAAGGTCTACAGTTTTTACAACACATACTATGACACAATCTATATTAGATTATTAAGAATAGTTGGAAGTTTTTTCCTGACTATAACCAATATGATAGCAGTGATAAAGCCTTATGTTTGGGTTCCACATTCAAAAAATATTTTTCAAGATGTCTTAGGTTTAGGATTATTTATTCACATAAAACCAGGTGAGTTAATTGTATGAAATATGATATATCAAGAGCTTTGTAATGTTTTGAACAACCAATAAAATTTTAAAAAATTTTAAAAAGAAAAAGAAAAAGAAAGCCAAAAAAAAAAAAAAACAGGTGAGTTATTCTTAGCCCCATTTTACAGATGATAAATGACTGCAGAGGTGATGCAACTTGTCTAAATAAACAAGTGAGGTGACAGTGGAGATAGCCTAAGAATCACTGCACCTTAATTCAAAACTCAGCGCTTTTCAGAAAGAATGATTTCAACCAACCTCCGTGGTGATATGTAAATAGAGACAGAAAGTCACATCATATGCATCTGCCATGGCTGGTGCAGAACGGAGCCCTCACCACCAGGGAGGCCAATCCAGATGGCCTGGGGCATCCTCTAGAACACACAGAGGGCTATTCCCACCAAGGGCCACAAGACTTGTGACTGGCGGAGTCAGAAAATATATTTTCTAGTTCATTCCAGGCCCCAACACTCCTTCCGGGCTTTCACATCCCACGTTCATGAAAGAAGACTTCTGGAAGGAAGTGGAATCCGAGCTAATTCTAGAAGAATACACAGCTTGAGAGGAGAGGGGTGATGAGCACATACACCCCAAGGAGGTCAGAAGACTACCCTGATTGGAGGGGCGTGGGTGGGGGTGGCTGTGGGAAAGGAAGCGGCAGCCCAGTTACGGAGGCCGTCAAAGGCCTGGCTGAGTCATTTAACCTGATTCTGTAAAAATCAAGTGATCCTCAAGGTCTGGGCAGGGAATGTCCCTGTCACACATGTTCTTTGTCCGCTGATCTGAGATCCACAAGTCCAGCTCTGACCTCCCTTTCCAAGATCCGTCTGTTTTTCAGATGCCTGCTGGGCCTGTCGACACGGTCGCCCTGCTGCGCCACTTCCAACAGGGCATGGTGCACCTCTCCAGTCCCTTCCAGATCTCATGGCCTGTGACTCAAGCAACAGCTACCAGTGTGAAAATCTGACCTTTCTCTTGGGGAGACTAAAAATAAACAAGGAACGGAGAAGTCATCTTGAAGAGGGAGAGCAAAAAGAGCCATGTCTTTGAAAGAAACGAACTGATGGGAGTCATTTCTCTCTGGTTATGCCTGGGGTCTTCAGCCAACCAAGGCCTCTGTGCGTACATGTAAGACACTGCACGTGCATGCGGTGGGGGTGGATCCTGAGGGTGCTGCTGCAGCCTTCCCCAGGGAAACACAGTCTCAGTGACGAGCCAGAATGGCTTTCCTGCCATCATAGCTGCTGCTCTGCACCTGGAGAGCCTAGCTCCGGAACACTTCCAGCGCAGAACAAGAATCCTCAACTGCTAAACACGGTATGCCTTCCGTGCCTCTGGGCTCCCAATAGCTCAGGTTCATCCCTCTGAGCCACTCACCTGAACTCTAACACGCATGACCTGCTCCACAGGCTACACAGTGGGGCTACATATCTCATCCCAAAGACAGGAGAAGAAGAACCTCAAGATACCCTGCAGCAGCGGTAATGTGCTTTGCTATTAAACTTATTTGTCCTCTGTTGCTTCAAAAGCGCATGGTGAAAATCCTTATGTTAGCAGAGGCAACAGAGCAGCACCCTGGGTGTGCTGAACAGGTAGGGAAACCCCTCTTTCCTGGACATAGCTGCTGCTATGGTTCGTTGGTGGTTTGTCCCTTCTGGGTTCATGTCCCCAGTGAAGGTCGTGGGACCTTTAAGAGAAGGGGCCTAGTGAGAGGTGGTGAGATTGGCCTCTTCCTGCCCTCAGGCTTCCTGACTTATGATGGGATCCCTCCTTCTTGCACAGGCTCCTGCCATCTGCAATAGGTACATATCCAAAGGAGCCCTCGCCAGAATCAGTTGTTTGGACTTTCACATCTAAAACTGTGGGCAAAATGAACTTCTTTTCTTCGTAAGTTCCCAGCTGTAGGTATTTTGTTATAGTAACAACAACCACAAAAAGGACCAAGATAGCTTGCAGCAGCAAAACTGTATATATAGGTGGTCACCCTTCCACTCCCTGAATTTTTAAAAGATAACGCTTTTTACAAAACTACTCCTATGCACCCACTTTCAACATTCACCTTGGCTTTGACAAAACCAATCTCTGCCCCCATACAGCCTTCACTGGAGGAGCTGGGCTTGACTTTGTCGTATGGGAGGTGTCACCTTTTGTCAACTCTGGTTACCTGCTGGTCCCCGCCAACGCTGGTCAACGGCAGTCTAAGCTCCCACATCTGTCCAACTTCCCCTTGTGCTCATACTGAATTCTAATCTAGAACGTGGCCTGGCTCCTCCATCTACAGATGTGGCTGTTCTGTGAATTCCAGATGACAGGATATTAAATATTTACAACAACGGGGAGCCAAATGGCCTGGCCTCCCGAGGACCGTTGGCGGATGACAACGTGGATGTCACGACTTTCAGGCCCCTGCAGAGACACCATTCAGATTTCACTTTCTTTCAGCCCACGGACTCTTGGCCACTCGTAGCACCAAGACACACAGTAGGAGAAGGACGGTTTGGATCTGACAGGATCGTTGACAGCCAAGCATACGAGCCTCACAGTGTATGACTCAAGGGCTATTTTGACGACTGACTAAAGTTTTATAAAGCTCCAGTTTTTTCCTTCTAGGCTACAAACTCCCTTTCACAGCATTATTTGACCCCCAAGGGACATCCTTCTGCTGTTCTTGTTCAGGAAATGTGGATCTGCACGGCAGTCCTGCCCTGCTTCCCAGGTGACAGACTGGTGTCCCTTGGGAAGCTCCCACCACCATCTTTATGTCCCCCTCACCCTGTTGATCCCAATACTTTGGAACTGGCCAGTCAAGCTCCATCTATTGGACACTAGTCACTGCGATGCAGCCCCTCGGGCAGAGGGACATTTGCATCTCGTCCACCTACTATCTTCAGTACCTAGCACCCTCCTTGGCACACCGTAGGCTCTCAAAAGTATTAGTCCACAAATTGATGGAAAATAGAATGTCTGGTTCTGAATAACCGCTGTTCGCTCATCGGGTTCCCCACAAGCACCACTGTTCTCCTACCCCACGTGGCGCTCACTCAGACCGAAGACTCCAGGTGGCCCTTGGTGGCCGTGGCCTCAGCTGCTGCCGTGGCCGTCCTAACCAGGAATGAGTCGCCATTCCTTTCTGAGGCAGTAAGCTTTCCCTGCTCCATCAGAAGCCAGACGCTCTTACAACCTTTCTCCTTCCAGAGATCCAGGAGGTTTAAAAAAAAAAACCTTTAACAGGGAAAACTTCAAAGGGGAGCGGGGCAAAGGCACAGCAGGGCGGCGTCAGGCCTGGGAGGAGCTGCCCTCTGCCCACAGGCCGTCTCAGGGGCAGTCCTCGGAGCCTGTGTTGGTGATGTGGGAGGCCGGCACATGGTGAGGGAGAAGATTCTGTTCTAACACAGATTTGGAGGGAAAGGATCAACCCCACATAAGAAAATTCTACTTAATGGGGACACGGGGGACACGGGGACGACTCGTGAAGATGGTCCTGGCCAAAGGCCAGCTTCTGTTCAAGTCGGTCAGCCTTCTCCCTGGGAACCGGCCACGCGCTCAGCTCTGCGCTGGGGTCTGTGGAGAACGTGGAAGAGGTCATCGCCCCGGCTCAGGCTCATCTCCCCACCAGTGCCTAAGCCCGTCCTGCAGACGGCGCTGCCGCATTTCCAAAGCGTGAATGCCACCGCGCCCCCTGCGTGCGCCGCCTCTAGGGGCTCTCCACCACAGTGACCAGAGTCTCACAGGACACCCAGGCCCGGCTCAATCCCATGCTGGCTGGGCGCTCCTGGCCCCAGGACTGAAACTCTTCCCGACCAGGGACAATGCGGCATGTCATCGGTCACAGTTCTCAGGGTTTGACAGGCTCTTTCAAGCCTGCCCCTTCGAAAACGCTGCTCATCTCTGCTTCAGAGAAGGTTCCAAGAACATGCTCACTGACCACAACCTGTCTCACGCACCATCGCTCCGAGGTCCCCATGAGCGCTCCCTGGTCCTCGGGGCTGAAGGGATGCTCCATTCCCACAGCACTGTGGCACTTGTCCTTCCTTCCCTCTGCCCTGGCTTCCTCTGGTGCATCTCTGATCACTTACTTGCTCCCTAAGAGGCCCCTTGCTGGTGCCAGGTGACTTGTGCATAACAACTTTCATAAATGTGTGTATGAAGATCATAAATTACCGGCATTACTTCCAGAGGAGAAACCCAGAAGTTCAGAGTAGTTCATTCACTTGATCAAGGTCACACAGCCCAAGAGGCAGAGCCACCTTCTGGCTCCAACGTCCCTGCTTGTTCCTCCTCAACATCCCACCCCACCACCCACTGCCACACATGGAACTCAACCCTAAAGAAAATTTGCCTAAGATACCATCCGGCGTTCAGGGACTCCTGAAATTTGGAAGTAATATTCAAGAAAGTTTTTGAGACCAGCTGGAGGACCAGAGGTGTGGGTGTCAGACCTCAGCAGGGTGGACCATACCTGTGGGGTCTGTTGGCTTCCAGAGCTTTCTTCTCATTCTTGCCCGCCATACAGATGACTGCTAGTATGTCCCAAACCCAACCCATTAGTTTCTGTGATTTATGGAGTCAGCCGAAACTCCTTTTGTTCTCAGCTACAACACACCAACTCTGTATGGTAGATGTTTCCAACAAGCATCAAAACCTCAATTGTTACTGTCTTTTGTTTTGTTTTCTAGTTCTGCTAATGCAAGGGACAGCCGGTCCTGGTAATGATTATTAGAGTAATGTCAGGTTGTGGGTTAGCACATAAAATACGTCTCCAGTTTAGTTTTCTTTGCAAGAGATCAAAACGTTGTTTTTTTGAATGGCAACATCAAAAAGAATCAACATGTAAACATGTTTCAATAGCCATTCTTTCTCCCTCCAGTGATTTCTCAATATTTGGAACTCTTTAATAGTCTCTTTTGCTTCCAACTGGTAGAATATTTTCACTATTTTTTTTCTTAGCTTTTTCTGAGACACTTTATCATATTTACTGACAATTAGTGTTTTGTGCTATTTTGGAAATGATATTATAAAGGGAAGGGGCTACAAATATTTGGCTTATCGCATGGCTCTAGATTTGGGGAGAGGGTGGGGAGAGTGATGTATGTTTTTATCTCTTTTTTTCAATCTCATTCTCCTTCTTTCTTTTTTTTTTCCTTTTACTTAATCTCTTGGTGCTACTTATTCTTATAGTTACTTAGTCTTTTCACTTGATTGGCAAAAGAAAAATAGCACGAGATTAAAATGCAATTGCTGCCTGCTTCTTTTATAGCATGGACTTCCCACTCAGAAACTCCTGTCAATGCGGGAAGAAAAATCAGACTACTATTTTATCACTACAGGAGAACTGCATGGCAAGCTTTACCTCTCTGCAAATGATGCTGTCATGAGCAGTTCCCAAATGCTCCCACTGCATTATGAAGCACTATCAAAGCCACGTGGACATTCAACATGCTGAACCCCAAAGCAGCCTCACTGTTGATGGGGGAACAGGAGAAGATTCCTTTAGAGTCGGGACCCACACAAAGATGTCTAGCATGAACACTCTTACTTAACACTGTTCTGGTGGAGTTAGCCAATTTAATTATGTAAGAGAAAGAAATAGGGACATAAAAATTGAAGAAAGAGGCGATAAAATCATCATTGCTCATTGGTACTCTGACTACAGATCTGTGCAAGTCCAGTTGGCCACTAATACTTGACACTTCCATGGGGTCATCAAACAAAATCATACACAAAAATCAAGAGCCTTCTTAAATGACAGCCACTAAGGAGACATCCCCAACCCCCCCTTTTTTTTTAAATAGCAACAACAAAAACAAAATGAAATAAAATATACTTAGCGATCAACTTAAGAAGAAATAGGTAAGACCTATGCCAGGAAAACGTCTTCACTATTGATAGAGAAGATGTAAACCATTGTTCTATCAAAGGTCTCTCTTGTCCCTGAGAAGGAAGTCCAAATCAAAAGAATAACTCTTCCTAGATCATTCTGTAAACTTGATACAGTGCCAGAAAGTACCTTTAGGAAGGTAATTCTGAAGATCACATGAAAGAATTAAAAAGGACGGGACAGCCATAACAATGATATAAAAAGAAATAAGGAAAGAACGGCACCGTAGACATCTAAAAATATTATCCAGTTCCAGAAAGTAAAACAGAACACATGCACACAGGAGTAGCTGGCAAGAGCCACAGAGCAGAAGTGGATTCCAATGCAGACTGCTCTGCGGTACATGAGAACTCTGGCATGGCGTGTTCGGGGGGAGAAAGGGAACCTTCAAAGCCAGGAAGGCCATCGGGAAGAAACACAGTCAGAATGCTAGTTCATATCCTACACTGAAACAATTTCCAGAGTGACCAAAGCAAAACACAAAGGTACAAGGAAGAGGGGCCGGGGACGTAGCTGAGTGGTAACGTGGGCTGAGCATGCACAAGGCCCTGGGTTCAATCCCCAGCACCACGATAGATAGATAGATAGATAGATAGATAGATAGATAGATAGATAGATAAAAGTTTAAAATAGAAAAAGGAGCCTTGACATCATCATGTCAGGTGAGGCAGAATCATGGAAGATCACATATTGCTTGGTTCTGAATATTTATATGAAATATCCGGAACAAGTTAAGCCCAGAGAGAAGGAAAGCAGAGAAGAGGAGAGGAAGGGTAGAAGGTGGAGGAAACGGGAATGCCTAGTGGGTACAGGGTTTCCTCTTGGGTGATAAAATGTTCTGCAGTTAGACTGTGTTGATGCTCATACAACCCTGAATATACTTTAAGAAAAAAAAAAAAAAACACTAAACTGTACGCACTATAAGGATGAATTTATGGTTTGTAAATATATCTCAAAAAGTCTGTTATTTAAATAGTATTAATAAAATATAAGACAATTTTAAAAATGTAATTATCGAGGAGAGAAGCACATCAAAAATTCAAAAGACCAAAAAAAAAAAATGTCTGAAAATATAATTTTTTTAAAAGTCCTGCATAAAGGAAACAAAAATTCCAGTGGAAAAACATGTTTAAACCTAAGATAAAAGTACTAATTTTCTTGAGCTACTATGTGCTCCTAAAAGTCAATTGGGAGTAAAAACCAGAACCTGATAGAAAAATGTGTGATGAATATGAATAACACACATTTCTTAGAAGATCGGAATGGCTCTCAGGCATATGAAAATATGTCCAACCATTGCTACAATCAAAGGAACCCTTAATAAAACTGCTAGAAGACAGTAGTTCTCACCTCGCAAACTGGCAAAGATGGCAAGGTTTGATAACGTCCCTGCGGAGAAGAGGCACAAGCAGCAGTGGCTGTCTGGCAGTCCCGGAGCCAAACTGGAGGGCAACTTGGCACCGATTACCGCCATTAAAACTGCACACTCCTGTGGATCCAACAACTCCCCTTCAGTGATTTCCCCTCCGGAGATCCTTGCTGACACACAAAGTGCTATTTATAGTTAGTGATTCACTGAAGCATTATTCACAGTCGCAAATGATCAGAAATAACCATAAAAACCATTAATGTGACACCAAATATGTTATGGCAAGATCATACTTTGGAATACTATTTAGATGCCCCAAAGAGCAAAAGTGTTCTCTATGTTCTGACAAGAAAGAGTTTTTATATGTTTTGTTTGTTTTAATTAGTTAGACATGACAGTAGAATGCATGTATGCACTTTGATAGATCATACATAGATGGGATATAATTTCTCATTTTCTGGGTGTACATGTTGCAGAATCATATTGCTCATGCAGCCACATATACGTACAGTAATAATGTCTGTTTCATTCTACTATCTTTCCTATCCCCACATCCCCTCTCCTCCCCTCCCTTCACTTCCCTCTACCTAATCTAAGGTTACTCTATTCTTCCCCAGTGCCGCCCCACCTTATTGTGAATTAGCATCCGCATAGTAAACTTTCAGCCTTTGGTTTTGTGGGATTGGCTTATTTCCCTTAGCATGAAATTCTCCAACTCCATCCATTTACCTACAAATGCCATAACTTCACTCTTCTTTAAAGCTTAGTAATAGTCCACTGTGTATATATACCATATTTTCTTTATCCATTCATCTGCTGAAGGACACCTAGGTTGGTTCCATAGTCTAGCTATTGTGAATTGAGCTGCTATAATCATTGATGTGGCTGTGTCCCTAATTGTTAGGTGAAAAGAGGTGAAGGACAGAACAGTGAGTAGGGTATAAACATTAATATTAATGATTTAAAAGACCATTCTTATTTTTTTGTTTATATAACTATAAAATATCCCTAAACATACCCATAAGAAAATGATAAAGGTGCTTGCCTTTACATGAGATTTCAGGTGACTTAGGAACAGAAATCAGAGAATTGATTTTTCCTTGTAAGTCTCTTTTACTTTGTCCTTTAAGTGATTAAAAACAATATTCATGTTTTTAAAAGATAAAAAGCAAAAAAATAAAAACATAGCAAAGACCTTGAAATATGAATTAAGGGTAGTATATGTTCTAATTTGGATAACTGTTATTTTTAATACATTTAAGGAAAAAAATAACAGATTTTTTTTTAAGCCATCAAAATTGACCTCCCTAGAGACTGGATGCCTAAACATCTCCTATTGGGGGCTTTGGTAAGAACACCCCACCAAAGCACACACCCCTTCAACGTGGACAGACGACCTTCATTAACCAAGTGGCTGATCCAAGTTCCGGTATTCATTCCCCTGGGCCCTCTTTTGCAGGTGGAGATGCGCCAACCAGACAGGTTGATGTAGACTTCTCAGGACACACAGGAAAAGACGGATTTGGGCCTTCTGCTTTGCCTAAAATGTCAGCCCTGCTGCTGGCCAACAGTGACAGCACAACAAAACAGCAGAGACACTGTCCTGACCCGCACTGCAGGTGATTCACGGGACATTTCCTTAAAATGCTTGCTCTAAAGAGAGCACAGGGAACCGGGTCTGCCTGGCCCAGCTCCTCCCTGACTCCCCTGGGAAGGCTGGTGAGACATGGGGCTCAGGGGTGCCGGATCAGGAAAGCTGACAGAGTCTAACAAACCTGCTCATTTTAACTCTTCCACAGAGATTCTCCCAGCAATCTCTGTTTCTCACGCCCTGGGTCATCCTGAAGATGTACATCATCACAAAAGAGGTAGTGAGGCTTATGTTCCCCTCCTGTGCCCGTCCTATTACAGGTGATTTCCAACTGTCCACCTGATGGGTTGGAGGGCTGAAATACACAGGTAGACCTCAACTTCATCTTAGTCAAAAAAAAATGAAAAGTCAACCTTTCCTCTTACAGATGAGAAAACAGCTCCTTCCATGTTTGCTTCTTTGTTCACAAAAGACAAACAGGTTTGTTTGTTTGTTTGTTTGTTTTTTGCTTCTGCCATGATGAGCTGCCTCATTACAAGCACCAAAAGAAACAGGATCAGATGACTGGGAACTGAAACCTCCCAAATGTAAGCCAACATAACCTTTTTTCTTTATAAGTTGATAATCTCATATACTTGTTTCAGTAATGGAAAGCTGACTAACACATGGGGTAATAAGAAAAGGTCTCAGATGGTGAATGTGGAATTTGATATGGTTCTAGAAGAGTGAAGATGTATTCAAAGTGCAGACTTAGGAGACGGGATGAAGCTCATCTAAGGCAAAGAAAACCAGAGAAACAAAAGTAACAGAGAGCCAGAAGAGCTTAGGTTACGAGCAGAATTAGCATACAGTTCCATGTTGCTGAAGCATGGGCAATAATGAGCAAAGTCCAGAAGGTAGATTGTAACCAAATCACAGCACTCCCTCAGCACCCAGAAACTACAAATGAATAAGAGAAGTGGGCATGAACACATAGGCAGAACCTGTTGGCTGCTTTTCTGATCTTTTGTTTGTTTCTCTACATAACTATTCTTTTATTTTTTTTATATTTAGCAAAGAATTTATTAAACCTACCTGATTATGTTTCTATAAATTTATTTATTATTTTATTTTATTTTATTTTATTTTTTTATTATTAGTTATTCAAAACATTACAAAGCTCTTGACATATCATATTTCATACATTTGATTCAAGCAGATTATGAACTCCCATTTTTACCCCGTATACATATTGCAGATTCACAACAGTTACATATCCATTTTTTTACATATGGCCATACTAGTGTCATTTGTATTCTGCTGCCCTTCCTATCATCTACATAACTATTCTTTTAATGTCATTTTTTTAAAAAATTGAAAATAGACTACATAATATGTATGTGTGAGAAAAAATGCAATTAAGGGAATCTCTTGAAATACTAAACGTATAATAAAGAGCATATTATCAACATTTACACAATCCATGTTGAAATGATGACATCCTAAACCATATCCCTTTTAGAGGACAGATTTAACAATGAAATTCTCCCTACCTTTCAGTACTCTGGTGCCAAACGTCCTCATATCCTACAGGAAAATTAAATTTAGATCTAGTCATTAGCTTGATAAAGGATCCTCTTCCATTCGCTTTTATTAACAAAGAATCACAATCAGGTCATAAGTAAATGGGCAAATTATTAATTACGTAATCTGAGGTTTAGAACAAAAACTTGTGAAAATTAGTCTGCCAGACAGCGCAGTTATCCACACACTCCAACCGAGTGTTGGACACTGTGGCCTTCTGTGAACGAGGCAGACCCTGTTTTTAAGGGTAAGCAGGAAAAGTGCAATGGAAGACTTGGAGATGGAGGGAAAGGGCGTACAGTCGGGTGACGAGTTTGAAGAGATGGATGGTCAGCTGCACCGCGGGACAGAAAGCAGCTCAGAGTTCAGGAGTGACACTGCTCAGGAGGCTGCTGGTTTGGCCCACTCCGTGGCCAATGGAGACATCAGGGAGGAAAGTTTGCAGGGCTTGGGTGACGCTGGGCATTTAGCGCTCAAGACTTCAGTGGTAGGGACTATCTGGAGGGAGAGAAGCTAGATGACGTTTGCAAAGCATTTTGAGGTTAAATAAAGAATTGAGAAGTGGAAATGGTTTGAGGGTAACCAGATCAAAGGAAGGCATCCATTCTTTTTTTAAAAGAATAGAGAGGAGCACACATTTATAGACCGAAGGAAAAAAAAAGTTGGGGTTGAGAGGAACAAAATGAAAAGTCAAGAGGGAGAGGGGAAGGTAACCATGGCAACGGAGCTGCAGAGGAGGCTGTGCAGGGAAGGTCAAGAGCACCAGGCCCCTGGCCCCGCAGAGGGGAGGCATCCTGGCTCCTCGCAGGACAGTGATCACAGGGGGGGACAAGTGTGGCGTCCAAGCCACTGAGACAAGGGCAGTGGATGCAAGTATTGAGAGAAGAGGAGAGCGGAAGAGTCGCTCCTGGCTCCTCGAGGTCTGCAGAGGAAGGAGGCCTCCACTTCAGGGAGGTGCAGGTGAAGTGTTCGTTTTTGTTATTTTTGCTGCCTGCCTGCCTTCTTGCTCAGCTCTGGGGACTGAACCCTCTTGCCCATGACCTGCACAGATGAGATGAACTGGGTTTAAAAGAGATGGCTGCAACATTAAATTAAGAAAGCACAAAAAAAAAAACATCACACAACACAGACATAAGTATTTCAGACAGAGGGCAGGACGGTGCTGAGACCTTAAGGATCAGTTTCCACACTGGAAAAAGCACTGGAAAAGAGAGTGTGAGCCCGGAATCCCTTTATTTTACAGTGGGGACATCAGAGGCAGGGTAAGGTTTCAAGGGCAGAGTCTTGCTTCCTGATGTCTCCTGGTCAGCAGATTGATTGACATCTTGTCAAGTCACACCCATCTCAGGTGCTGTGTGGGATCTTAGGCAGAGTGAGAGGGGGAGGCGAACCTGTATCACGCAATCCCTCCCTGATAGCGAGCCCGCAATGCCAGGCCTATCCCCGCATTTGGCTGCTATGCGCAATAGTCCACACACACAGCCCAATGACAGCTCGTGACTGAACCCAGATCCTTGCACGGGGCAGACAAGTACTCTGCCTCTAAGCTCCGCCCCCACCAAACCTGGGAAGTCTTGAAGAGGTTGGAAAAGTGTGAAATAAATCCCATGGGAAGTGTGGCCATGAGTCTCCTAGAGAAGACATAGAAGTGTTGGGAAGCAAAGAGGACACATCGCTTACCAGAGAGCAGGGATTTGCATCAGGACCTCTGAGTGGCTGTGCATGGGGCGGAAGGACTGCAGGAGACTGAACTACTAGGGAACACAGTAAAACTCGACAGCTGTGAGACAGCTGGTCAGGGGCCGAGGTACCTGAAGGAGGCCAACAGCATTTACCAAGGAGCAGGGCTCATGGAGAGGGTGACCAGCGGGCTCCCAGGAAGCCGACTTTGTATTTTACGATTAACTAGAGGGCAACAACTTGAAGGCTCCAAACACAAGGAGGTGGAAACACTAATTTCCTTATTTAACCAGCACAGCTTATACACATATGTTGAAATATCACACTGTACCCTCTACGTATGTACAGTTATTATGGTTTAGTCAACTCAAAGAAGTTTAAGGAGACGAAAATGTTACTACACTGCTTTGAACATTCCACCCCGCTTATACATGCTGCATTATCACACTGTACTCCGTCAACTTGTAGAATTATTAATGAAAAGAGGAAAATAGTGGGGAGCTGTGACCCTAAGAAGTAGAACTGCAGATTTGGAGACTCTAGATCTGGAAGGTTCCGAGGGATGTTGGTTCCAGTTGACACACAGGCTGCAGGGTGGGGCTGTGCTTTGGTGGCTGGGGTGAAGGAGAGATGAGCCCTCAGGCGAGGAAACCGAGCAATGGTCAGGCGGAGAGAAGTCGGGTTAAACAGCAACGGTCAGCACCAGGCTTGCATGAGGCCCCCCCGCTCAGAGCATGACATTCCAGCATCGTTTCTGTCAAGAGGGAACACAGATGCCGGCCCCAAGACCAAGGGCATGAAGAAGGTGGCCAGTCTCCATTAGGATGGCGTCTCCAGCTCCTAGGATGGAGCATCTCTGCACCGTGTTCCTGAGTTTTTGTGAGCAAGAATTCTCCAAGAGGTGAACAGATGCGTGGCTTGAGGTAACAATACTGCAAGTGGGGGCAAGGGGGAGGAATGTGGTCCAGACCCCAGCCCCTCTCGGCCAGTGACCTCAGGCTGCACCAGCCCCACTCAGCTTCAGCCACAGCATCTGCAGAGGGCTCGCGACGGCACACGCAATGGCTGCTGGGAGTATCTGGTGCTTAGTAAAAGCTAGATGACATTGTCACTCTTCCACACGTTCAATTAAAATTATTTTAAGGAGTGTGAGAAAGTCAAGAAGAAGGAAAAAAAAAACGTCTTGAAGCAAACAAATGTGTAAAATGGAAGGAGAATGCATTTATGATTTTAATTTGTAACTGCTTAAAAGTAGGCTACGCAGAGAAATGAAACTTGGACAGGAAATTCCCTAGCATGATAGTCGAAGAGTAGAAACAACTCAAATGTCTATCAGCTGATGAAGGGGTTGAGACAGAAGGTGGCGTGTGCCTGTGATGGAATCTTATTAATCACAACAAGGATTGAAGTACTGATCTGCAGTAACGTGGATGAACCCTGGAAACCCTATGCTACCGTAATAGGATGTCAGTCACAAAGGTCCACAGGGCGCGTGATTCTTTTTATATGAAATGTCTAGAATAAGCAAATCTGCCTAGAGGGGAGGCAGATTCGTGGTTGCCAGGATCAGAAAGCAGAGGATCTGGAGAAAAATGAGAAGAGACTGCTAATGGACATAGGATCTCCTTTAGGGATGATGAAAACATTCTAAAATTCACTGGGACAGTCACACAACTCTGAAATACAGTGCCTCCAAAGGTTCTCAATGCTTCCTGCTTTCCATCCCCTGAGCCCAGAACATTCCTCTCCCTGGGTGGGAGGTCTTGATGGTGAGTCTAAGAACTGTGGGATTCCAGCAGTTCCTATAGTCCTGAGTATCAGCAGACACAGTCCTTGTCCTCTTCAAACATTCTCAGGGGGACTCCCAGCCAGATCCCTTCTTTCCAGATGCTTCTTTGACTCTTAGCTACTTCAACCTGCTTCTTCATGACTGTAGCAGGTAAAACTCTGATCTCTGTTTGACCTTCCCAGGCCAAAGCTCTAAAGTGGACGGGTCTCTCCTCCCTGGTTTAAAGTTTAGGAAAGCCAGTGAGGGGCAGCTCTGGGGAACTGGGAGGGCAGGATCCCCGAAAGCAAGGCTCCTCTAAGCTGCCCACCTAATGGGAAATGTCCTTGCCTTTGGGGAGCAAACTGGAAGGAGAGAGTATTAAAAGGTCATTCTCCACGCTCCACCGGATGTTTGATTTATCTGATCAACATGCCAATAACTGCTTAAAACTGCTAACATCATTACTGGTTCCAGGAAGTGAACCTTCTTCATAAAAATCAGCAGTGTTTTTAAGGGAACATTGACGCTAACAATATCAACATGCCAATCCAATCAATGCAAAAATAATTATAAACACAAGGATAGTAATAATGATTGTAATAATAATAATCCCAGTAGCAATAATTTCCACATGAACCAGAATATTGCTGTTAGCTGACCACACAAAACAAAAACCCGCCCTTGCTACCGAACATTGCAGGCATTAAATATGAAAACATTTCTCCAAGAATTTCCCATAAAGAATCTTCATACACAGGGTTAATAAAGTCTCCTTCAATGTTAGAGTCTCTTCATAAACGTTCAGCACCGAAGACCCAAAACAAATGATAAAGCATCATGTTTTATTGTGGGCAAATGTGGGCAATGGAGTGTCGGCTATAAAATAATTATAAATTATGCAAAAAACTCCCACGGAGGCCAAGGAACTGTCAAGGAACCCCTGGGGGCAGTATCCGCGAGTGGGGTGTATAATCTATAAATGCATCTGAGCACTACCAGAAATGAGATGGGTGTGACTCTGGACAGCAGAGGAAAGAAGGTCCTCTAAAATAAGAGAGGGGTTTTTTCATGACATTGGCAGTGAAGAATGGAATCCCATAAGACTGGAGGTGAACAACAGGAATAAAGCATTTATGTATCTCCACGTGAAAAAAAAAAAGCCCAGAAATTTATAAGCCCTAGTGAGTCATAAAACAGGAATCCATTAAATTTAATGATTTATATTCCACTCTTTACATTCATGATTTTGCACCTAGACACAGGGAATACAATGCTCTATTCTGTGCTATGATGGGGTTAAAAAATACAGAGAGCAGCATGTTTCTTCATAGGGTCTTCAAAGGGTAGCTAATTAATGCTTTTTGCTGGCATTTACAATTCTGGATCCCCCAAACACACCCTTGTGGCATCCAAGAAACTTCTAGCTACTTTCATAACGCAGGGTAGTTATGGGAAAATACAAGTTGTCTTTTATATTTTTGGCAGTTAATGCTCAGTAATCACCTAAGAGACTTTCATTATCATGCCTCCCTTTCACATAGTACTCTACAGTTCATAAAGTGCTTTTCTTTTTTTTCACAGTCAGTAGAAGCTTTGTGGTTCAACTTCTGCAAACCCCTTCCAAAGGCTTTTGTTAACGAATGAACATTAAACATAAAAGTGATTTGGAATCCATAAAGCCAATCTTGGGGGAAATGACGGCTGACGTGGGATGGTAGAAAGATCATGACACTGAAATTATTCTGGATAATTCTGAGAGCAAAAACAAACAACATCAAAACATACAGCAAAATTAGAAGGAAACATTCCTTGCATGGGCTGCAGTATTATTCGAAAAACAGAAAGGGAAAGACCGTGAAACACGACTGCTCTCCACGAGGTTTTAACTGCACGGGCATCGGAGTTGGAATCTGCAGCTACAATTCAGAACAGCAGCTGACATCAATTTTCCCACCATGGCACAGGTGCTTGTGTGAGGAGGGAGGGGGACAAAGTATTCTTCTTAATATGGAGGCACCTCGTTGTGACAATCTCACTCTGACAAGCTTGCACGGTCCCTGGCATGCTTTTTCTACCTCCACACAGAACCAGCACCAGCAACATTTGTGATCACATTGTCAGCTTCTCTGGCAACAAAGGGGGATTTTTACTTGTACATGGAGAGTGAGTTCCATGAATAGGAACATCACCACCGCCAGGGTTACATGTTTTCACTTTATGATCTGATGTGGGCAAGAGTATTTCTGCACACATATTACACACAGAGAGTGATTAGAAATAAACAAGGTTTGTAATCCACAATCTGGCTTCATGGACCAAACAACTGATTCATCAGATATGTGTAAAAGCAAACAGAAAATCCATGAATTATGTCTGTGTTGACAAACCATATCTTTTATGTTAAGAAGCTATTTTGTGTTGATGTGTTAGTTTTCTTTTCCCCCTTCTATGTGTGGCGCACACACATACACACACAACAATTAAAAACTTCAGAGTTCTTTAACCTTTACAAACCAACACAGTAATTATATGGCAAGATATCTGACGACAATACTAGAAAAGAATTCCCTCCCCCACTTCCTTTAAATAGTTCTGTTTTTCTACATTTTTTTTTCTTTTGCCTGTGCGAAAGATGTTCTTAGCTGTGCATCCTACTAAAGATAAATTGGGAGATAAAATAAAATCACTATTCCGATTCATGAGAGTATTTGAAGCAGCTCCAAGGGAATGTTTCTCCAAACGGAAAGAGAGTATTAAATTTTAAGAGCAAGGCTATCATCAAAATGAAGGCAGAAAAAAGTACACATAAGTCAACTTGACAAGCCCATATTGATAAAGCACAGATAAATGTTATCTCTGGGTTACATGCCCAGGACAAGCCGTCCTCGAGTTATGAATGAGTTGTGCACAGAAAGTTCATTTGTAAATCAGTTATTTGGAACTCCAAACTCATTTTCTCAGAGGAACCATGTTATAAACAGTGTTTACTTTTGCAGGAAAGCAAACAAGATCTATCGAACCTGCCACCTATAGCTCTCAAACAAGTTGTCGCAATGCTGGGCAGGTAAGAAAACGAGGAGTAGAAGGGTGAGAAGGTTTTTCCTTCTCACTTGGAAACTTTCCAAAGTTTTCTCTGACATCTGCCTGCTCCTCTTCCTATGCTTCTCCCTCTAAACGTTTCATCCCAGCCCATAAAAAGGGCACAAAAATCATGGTGTACAATTAACCTTCAGCTCCTCTCCCAAACCCTGCTTCCCAAGAGTACAGTCATCTAGCAATCAAAGATGATCAAGGGTTCGATACAGCAAAGGCTTGTTTCAGAGTTTCGACAGCAGGGAGAGTGGGGCGAGCATATGACCAAGCGCTGAGTGCAGAACGCAGGTGAAGAGACATCACAAATAATGAAGACTGGGATAATGTCAGGATTCCCTTGGGACTAAGTAATGGTCAACAGGATCAGGACCCAGTTCTTGGAAAGTGCAGTCAGAAAAAGTAGAAGCAGGTTCCTGACCAAGGGGTATAGATAGAAGGCAGGGTCTCCATCCCAGCCCAGGATGATGGTGGCGTGGCTTCTGTCAGTGGCAGTATTTGGTAGGCTCCTTGCCTTTTCATGTGAAGCCTCTCAGGACTACTTGCTCTTCTTCCCCTGAAGATAACCTCAGGATCCAGATGGTTTGAGAGGCAAAGAGTCTTGATTCATCAACCCAGTGGGTTCAGGCTGTGCCTAGGACATATGGATAGGTGTGATATGCAACCCATATTGGAGTCCTCAAGGCCAAAAGCAGGATGAAGGATGAGGTGGGGTCAGGAAGGATCCAGTCCTGGCAGAGGCTGGTGAGTTTCCAGCAAACCAGCTTCCCCGTGCATCCCACGTGACATCAGGGCTGACACTTCCTAGTAAATCCAATCAGCTGTGCCCCTGAGACTCAGTTCTGCCAATTCCATTAACTAACCTCCACGAGACCGTTGGCTCTCTGTTCCCCTAACAGCTGGCCAGAGGCAGAGAATGTTCAGGTCTCCCCACATCCTAGGGAAGGATTTAGCTGCCACGGAAAGGGTCCTAGCTCTGGAAATCACTATTACCTAGATGCCCCCACCGCCTGGTGGAAGAATGCCCCTATTCAACTGTCACATGATCAAAAGGAAACTTTCACTGCCCTGCAGCCTGCGTGTTACTGCAGCTCAGAACCGGGACCTTGGTGTTCACCTACTCTGAAAAGCCCACTTGGCCTATTATCTCCCAACTACTGCCACATTTTACAGTCTCACTGCTTCTACTTTTCATAGATTTTCTCCCTTCAGGTGGTTGACATATTTAACACTAGAAACCCTTCTCATTCTTTTTAATCTATTTGGAAACTAGAGAATTAGACGGCTTTCATTAACCTTACTTTGAACGTCTTTCTGCGTCACTGGGATCTGGGGACCTCAGGGCCACACTTATGGAATAAAACATAGGATTTCTTCATTGGTCAATTTTCTCCTTCCTCAGAGAAGCTTTTTTTTTTTTTACCCTATTTCCATATTGCAGAAGTAAATTAGAGTCACATAAATATGTGTTCTGGATAAGAAAACTAGGATCATATCATTTTGCTGACTAAATCCACACTAGTGACAACACTTGCAAGTTTGTTGACAGCAGCTTGCTGGTTCATTCATCTACCATTCATCCCTTCCACTTACTTTTAATAGGAGAGGGAAAGAGAGACTCAAGAAGGAAAGAAGAGAGTAAAGGGGAGAAAGAAGAAACCATCTGTCACAACCTTCATTTCATTACTGACTTGCTATACAAGTACAATGAAAAAGCCCAATTCAGGCTTTAGCCTAATTTGTGATGTCTCTTCCCCTGTGTTCTGCACCCAGAGCTTGGGTATATATCCTCACTCTGCTCTCCCTAAGGTCATGCCTGCTCTCAAAGACTCCTCACTCCTGCTGTGACCATTTTCTCTCCTCCCTCATCGCATGCTGCATCTCCAGCAAAATCTACTAGGTAAAACGATGAGTGTTTTCCATGCGGCATCCTGCGAGAAAATAGAACTGACCTCTCTGATGCCCACCAACCATCTCTTGGACAAACGATGGCCTGAGAGGTTTCTCCGTTCTTATGGGGCTAGGTGGATGGGTACATCCCAAGGAATCTGCCTGTCTCTAACTGCCAATGTCTATGAGAACAAGTTCAAAAGGGTCCCCTGAGCTCAAGGTGTGATTTAGCTTCTGCCACCAAAATAACAGTAAGAATAATACCAACCACCCCAAAGCCAGACAAGATGCCCCCTGCAGTGGATGTACTGCACTCGCCAGGTGCTCTGAATCAGGAGGGAAAGTGGTGGGTAAGTATGGGTCTGTGGGAAGAAGAAAGTATTTTTATAGAGAACTTTTACATAGGACCACAGACTCCCATTACAATTTTGAAAAATGTTCCCTATGAAAAAAATACCAAAGTCAATACATTAGTTCTAAAAAAGTACATAAAAGAGTTTTTATCCTGCCAGTGTTGATGCAGGTGCTTCCACGGGAGGCCCATAAAGGAAGCCTCGGGGCCATTCCGTGGGCTTTGCTGCCATTGCCAATGTCCACTCCACAAAAGATGCGATTCCTTTTTACCGTCCACACAAAACATCAATTCACATTGTATTGCACAATGCTGTGTAACCCACGTTTTAAATGCACCATGGCCAATTCATCGTTCGTGGAAACTTCTCATCATTCAAAAGGTATTTGAAGTTTGAGTTCACATGTAGCCAAGGTTATGGTCAATGCTCCACTCCTGGGCAGAATCTGAACTTCTACAATTTCATATTTAATAATTATCAGGCAACTTCCTGATAATTAGAAAATTTAACCGTAGAAGAGATTAACTTTATATCCAGTTGTCTACTGTCCATAAAATGCTTATTTAGGTTAATGACTGATGGATACCAAAGAAGGTATAAGAACCCCCTTTTCAAGAAACGATAGTTTTAATGTTGGCTGGGAGAGGGATGGAGATCTTCAAAGACCTACCAACCTGACTCTGATTGCTGTCACCTCTCCAAATGGGTGCCTCTAAGTCTTCTAGGACAAACACACCCGCAGTCCTGGCCCTGCCTGGAGAGCTGGGCTGCAAACCCATCTGTCCCAAGGGTAACCACAACTGATGGCACAACAGGGTAGAACAGCGGAAGGGGAGGTTTCCAACCTGTTTCAGAGATTCAAGAAAATATTGTTGGATTTGAGCTCTACGTGGAAATTTGTAAAATAACTGATGAAAACAAGGGAATAAGAGCTATAGAAACCTTTCCTAAATAGCACAGAGTTAAGGACAAGCCCAAGAGAATAGGAGGATAACCAGCCCAACCGACCTGGAAGAGCATGATTGAGGGGTTTGCTCGACAGGAAATATTACATGAAACCAGAGGAGAAGGCCTGGCGCCTGACGATCAGGAGCCCGGTGCTTTAGCACGTGGACTGCTTCTTGTATTTCTTCTTCTACGCCGTTCTCTTTGTGGCACTTTAACTTCCTGTTTGGTACCTCTGGGACCCTGGGGTGGCCATCTGGGCAAAGGTGAAGGGAGGATGTGTGGGTTTTTCCAATGCATAATGGTGATTTCATGGGGTTCTAATCTTTGTTTTTGCTCTCTGTGTGTGTGAGCAGAGTCTGGGTGGGCTTGACACCTTCATCAAGAGAACGGAAGCATCAACTTGAAAGATAATCTAACACTTCCAGGCTGCTGCTGGGAATCGAGCCGAGAAATGCCCTACTTCTTCTAATGTGGAGGGCAGGAGCCTGTGGGTGGGCTTCACCTGACCACCCATCTATCCACTCAGTCCAGCCCAATCCATGGGCTTCCCGATCCACATTGTAATGTGGCAGACACTGCGTGTACCCGCTTTTTAATTCTCCATAATCCCCTATAATACATTATTCTTCCATGTAGGCACTTCAAATATCAGCAGAAGAAATTATTTCCGTGGCAGACACCAATGTCACCCGTCTCATAAGCATGACCCAGAGATTATCCTCCCTCTTCATCTTCCAAATCCATCCATCACTCACTCCAATCTATGATTCTACTGCTTTAAATGCTTTGGAATGTGTCCTCTCCTCTTTCTTTCCTGCCTCCCTCCCCAGGGGAGTGGGCTCTAGTGATCACTAACTCCCAGTTCAGCCACCCCAACTCTCTCCCAGCTCCAGCGGCCAGTGGCAGGCCCCAGGCAGCTGTGCCATGTCCACGGGAGCCTGTGACTGCTGCGTTCTGTGCTGCTGAGACAGGATGGCCTATAGGTGAGCTGTGGCTTTCAGTATCTTCAACTTAATGATGGCCTTGCTGGGATGTAGTGGTACCCTAAGTCCAGGAACATCTGTATACACCATCTCACTGGGTCCTTCGCTGAATGAGAATCTGTAGCACAGTGTCACCTGCTCAGACTCCTCTGCTGGGTCCTAGTGATCCTTCAGCCCTGCCTTCCCTGGAATAGTCCAACCTGCTTTCCTGCTGACCCTCAGTGAAACACTTGCCTCAGCCCACTGGCCCCTGCAGTATGTCCCACGCAGGTCATTTGCCCTTCCTCTTGCCTTGGTTACTACACCTGGAGTGACCCCTCAGTTGGCTCAACCTCCTCTCAGGGTTTTTGCTTCTGTAGGAACCTTGGCCTGATTACCTCTCAATACCCCCTTTGCCCACTGCTCCTAAAGTTGGCCACCCACCACAAACTCTCAGTCATATACTGTCACAACTGCCTCTTGTCCAGTGGTTGTTATATCCTTGATGTTTTTAAAGATAACTTAGATTTACACTGAACTGCCAAATAATAGCTCCCCCTTCTCCCTTCCCCCAGACTCCTCTTTGTTAGCATCCGACTTTACCCTAAGACAAAGAGCAAAATGAGAAAATTAGCCCCGGTCAAGATTGCTAACTGAACTACAGAATTTATTAGGATGTCCCCAGTGTTTCCACTCAACACGGTTTTGTTTCCTGTTGCAGGGGCCAACCGTGGAGAATGTCACGGGGAATCTGTCGTCATGTTTCTTTTGTCTCCGCCAAATAGGGGACCTTCTCCAGTCCTTTCTGGTCTTTCAAGATGTTGGCCCTCTTGAAGAAGAATGGTTGGTCATTTTCTGAAATGTCCTCCCAGGTGGGATGGTCTGGTATTTTCTCTTGGTTGGAGTGAGAGTCTGCATTATGAGATGCCCTTGGTGTCAAGGGGACAGGCAATGTCAGTGAATGTCCCTGGTGATGTGAACTGTACCTGGTTCATCAGTGAAGCTGGTGTCAGCCAGGACTCTACTGCAGGGTCACAGTTTTCCTCTGTGTAGCTACCACATGATTTGGGCAGAGATGCTTCAAAGCACTGCAAATATCCCATTTCTGCTAAACTTCTGCCCTGCAGTTCTCAACCATTGAATCCACTTGTGCCCCCAGAATTCCTCGACCAGGAGAACGTACTTCCCTGTGGCAATTACTGCTGTGGAGTCTGGTGATGCATTTCCAGTTCCATGAAGTGAAAGTTTTCTGTAGGAAAGAGTTGTCCCCTTTCTCCCATTTAATCATTTACTTGATTTTTAAATTTACGGCAGTATGGATTTTATGGATATTTACTTTGTTCTTTGGGATATCATGCAATATTTATTTCATTACTAGTTGTTCTAAGCCTTAGCTAGATTTTACGCCACTTCTGAGGAGAAAAGATGTAACCTCATCTTATTTTTCTTTCTTTCTTTTTTTTAAACCAGGGATTGAACCCAGGGATGCTGAACCACTGAACCTTTTTTAAAATTATTACTATTTATTTAGAGGCAGGGTCTCACTGAGTTGCTAAGTGCCTCACTAATCTGCTGAGGCTGGCTTTGAACTCGTTGATAATCCTCCTGCCTCAGCCTCCCAGGTTGCTGGGATGGATTACAGGTGCATACCACCACATCTGGTTTGTCTTCTTTTTCTTGTTTGTTGTTCCTAGACAACAACAGGCACACAGTGGGAGCTGGAGTCACTCCCCTATTTATTCAATAAAGAAATTACCTTTAGGACCTCGTCTTACATGCTAGAATTATAACAACCGATAAAGCAATGCCTCCTCTCGGGTGGGAGCACCCTAGTCCATGGATGTTCCTGGGTTGTGTACAAGTCTCCCTCTGTGCCAGGTATTCAGATAGTACAGTGCAACTTTGGAGAAAAGGGGGTAGGATGGTAAGGTAAGAAAGACTTTCTTGAGACCAAACAGTAGTCCATGCCCCTCCTAACTGTACAAAATAAGTGGGCATACAAAACTCCTAGAAACAAAAATTCATTAATAAAATCAATAAAATATTTAGAGACAAATACTATCCAGGCACAGGCAGCCCCTGCAGTCTTACAAACTAACTCCTACAATCAAACCTGAGGGCACACATTCTAGGAAGATTTACTGTCACAAACACAGACCCTTTATGTTGTGACTATGTGCTTCTCTAAGAAAATTGGAAACAGCTAAGATTAAAAAGACTCTGAGAAGCCACTTGTCTTAACCCAGTTTTTAAATCCAATTTCATATGTTTTATTTCTTCACAGGGAATAATGAAGAGGAAATAAGAAGCCTCATCAATCAAAGATGGCTCTCTCCATTTCTTGACTTAATTCAATTTTCTTGTACTGTTCCTACTGTATTTTCCAAACAAAGCTGTTCTTTTCTATAGTGATAGTTCAGCCCTGCTGAAGACCTCAGGAATAAGAAACAGACAATGGGGGCCGACTTTGTGCCACAAATTACACTCTGCAACCTTCTTGGTCCAAAGCAAGCAGAGACGGAGAAAACAGACTGTCTCCTCTCAGGAACTTCATACAATAGAGAATCTGTATTCAGACACTTATTGACACTTCAACCTGTTAATATTTAACTCCTACTATTGTTCCAAACCATGAATAAGCAAACCCTCTCCTGAGCACACTCGTTACACCACACACTTTAATTATCATGGCAAACGCCAAAAGGAATTTTCCTCTCGCTGTTTTATATCACCCTTTCTAATTAATGTCAACATGCCTTTTCCATGTTTGAGAGTACACAACACATGCACATATGTGTTGTGTCTGTGGGCGCCTACTCCCATGCACACACACTCACATGAATGCACTCACAAATATGCTCAGATGCATACAGATTCCTCTGTGGGTTAGTCTCCTTTTATAAATACCGCCCCTCCCATCCCTGGCATGCAGCAAGCACACACAAACTGCACATAATCCAGTTGATTTCCTTTAGTTAACTTTTCTAGGAGATTAAGAAGATAAAAAGCTAAAAAAAAAAAAAAAAAGACGAGGAGATGCTTTATGGAGTCTGTGATTAAGAGACAGAAGCTAATGAGACAGATGGGCGAATGCATAAAGGGAACTTGGGGGCACCAGCCCACACTTGGTAGAGGCTTCCCCTCCCTGCCTCTCCAAGTCTCCATCCTTCAGCATTTTGCTTAGGCTCCTCTTGTTCCAGCCTCTGGGAGCCCCTCTCTGCCCAGATCTCCCTAAATGAGGGCTATGAGATGAAGCAAGACAGCATTCCATTTCTTTAATCTGTCATTGAAGATTTACTCACAAACAATATTTACTATAAAATTATGTAGTTAGTGCTCCACGGAGAGGGCACGGCTCTGTTACAGAGCTCACCAGAAAATTTTCACTAAAACTGTATAACATAGAAGAATGTCTGGGCCAGAAAAATGAGGAGCATAAAAAGAAAATAACTCATTGTACTTTTAAAATTTCTATACAATAGATTTTTCCACTCCGTGAACTGACACTTAAGTTATTCTGATAGGTGATCACTGTCCCTAAAAGCTTACTCCATGCTATGACAAATGGCAGCTACACAAAAGAATAATACAGGAGTCTTCAATTCACAAAACATTCTTCCATGCATTATCTGACTTGATTGTGGAAACATCCCTGTGAGATACATATATAATTATTGCTATTTTATAGATCAGGAGAAAAAAAACACCTCAGATTTTAAATGATTTCTCTAAGGTCACACTGATAATCTAAAATTGCAGATCTGAAACTCAAAGCAAGAATTTCTGATACCGAATCTCTCTCTCTTTTTTTTAATTTTATTTAATTTTTCTTGAATTCGTTTTTGGTTCTATTTTATAAGAGTTAGCCTATATGAACTCTGCTTGTTACCTAAAGATTTTATGTGCTTCTAAATGAAACCAACTCTTTAATCCCTAAATTTCTTTCTAAAGTTCTCTTTTCTGGTGAAACTAAAAATGCTCATGCTGTTTTATCATCTGCTGCTTTTATTCCCAGGAATCTCCCTTTGAGAGATCTTTTGTCCTGTTCTGGGATGATCTGATCATTTGTAACCATGTTCATAAATCTTCCCTTTGCTTTTTTTTTTTATTGTCATTGCACCAGTGGCTTGGTTCTTTGATTCTTTTTCGTTATTCAATACAACTTCCATATGTACTTATTCTAATGTTTATCACAATGGTTGCGCCCATTACAGAATAGCTAAAAACCCTCGATTTATTCAACTGGAGTTATCTGCAAGGTACATTTCTGTTTTCTCTCACTCTTTTTCTTTTTTCCTTTTCTATGCTAGAGATGGAGCCCAGGCTCTTGCACAAGTTAGGCAAGCACCACTGAGTTACACCCCCCAGCTCTGAGATGCGTTCTTCAATCTTCCTTCCCTAACACTATGATCACCAGGATTCCTGAACTCAACAGAAGGGGTTCCCTCTTTGGTCTGTCAGCTCCTCCTTGCAGAATCTGTCAAAAGGTGTTTTTCCACATTCCTTTCATTTTAGTCAGTCTGATGTCAAAAATACTTAGCTAGGATACTATTCGGTGCAAAAGGAAGGGGTGACTTTAAAACAACCGACCCACTTACGCACCAACCAGGCTGATAATCTAGACCATGGGGAAAGAGAGAGAGGGAGAAGACCATGAGATGATCTCTGAATGGGACATTGGGCAAGTACCCTCTTCTGGGTGTGTGCAGGAGATTTTGGACAAGGGTCACTCTCTCCAAGCAGCAGCATGGACCGGAGCTCACGGGGCTCAAGTCCACAGTGTCTGAACAGGGGAGCGAGTCAGACTCCGGGGCGGATCGTCTTCCCTTCTTGTTGCCCAACTCCACTCTGCCTGCTGTTTTAATTGGATTATTTTGAAATCTGCTATTTCTGTCTCCTTTTCCCCAAACTGTCATATAAGTGCTGCAGCTTGACTATTACACAGCTGCCAGATTTCACTCCAGAGATGGCTGTGTCTCGGTGCCAAGTGGAAAGATGATCCCTCCCCACCACCCGGAGACGAGTTTAAGGGGTTAAGCATCTGGAAGGGGGTTGCCTTTGTCCCTGAAAGAAGTCTTTTGTTTTGTTTTATGATTTTTTTTTAAATAAAATCGTCATCACTGGGAGAGCAGGTCATTAGTTCCACCTGAGCATGAAGGAGAACACAAACCAACATGCCACGAAGTGCCCATGCACCAGGGAAAGCAGAAACAGAGATTGCGGCTTGTCACAGATTCTTCTCTGCCGGGGCTTCCAAGCCTTCCAACATCAAGGATGGGAGACGGCAGTTTTTAGAAGAGGCAGAAGCCTGGGAGGGCAGCCTGCTCCTGTTCCAGATGGGGAACTTGGAGGCACAGTGTCACAGAGCCCCCCATTCAAAGCCCTCCTGGTCCTCAAGCCCAAGGACATTCCACTTGAACTTGGGCTTCTCTGCAGACACACTCAGAGGATAATGTCTCTGCCAGGGAGGACGAATGCAGTCCAGCTTCTAAGGCACAGGATACCAAGCACCGCGTTTCTCATTTGGTTGTATTTATTTGCTTTGGATACATAAGAGAACACACACACACACACACACACACACACACACACGAACCTCAGAGTGCAAGGAGAAAAGGACACAGTAGAAATAACAGCAGCCAGTGTTTACAGGCATTAACCTCATGCCAGGCCAGGCCAAGATCTAAGGGTTCCTAACTCCCATGGTGGACTGCCTGCCCCCCATTTTAAAGAAAAGAAAAATGAGGGATCGAGAAGGAAGAGCTATCTCCAAGGAAGAAACAAAGGGGACAGATGATAACTGCCAGGCCATAGAAATTATCTTCCCAAATTGGACAAAAACATCCAGAGAAAACCTAAATCAGTATCAATGATGTGCTTCTCATTGAAACTAAGGGCAGGATCCTCTTCAACACTGCTAGGTAGATAATATGTTTTCTTGCTAAATCAAAAAGAAAGGGGGGGGGGAAGTTTCCCAAGATATTCTGTGTATTAGATCCAAATCTGACAACACAATGGTCGTTTCAATAATCAATGAATGGTTCCCTCTTTGATCAAGGACTAAATGAAACCCGTGCTATTGGGGCGGTGGGTCTTGAGTTAGGGAGAAAATGGGGCACAGGATCTTCATGTCCACCGCTCAATACTATAATATCAAAGATCCCAGAACTTGGAAAATGTATTTAAATGTCTCATTCATTTTGTGAATGTTAAGGGGGAAAAAAAAGAGAGTGATTTGAAAAGAACACTGTCATTCTGATGAAGGGGTATCAGAGTGACGTTTCACCTTCCTTTCTCCCTGTTCACACTCTGAACAGTGCTGTTTGCCAAGGGCGAAAGCACCATTGGATACTGAGGCAGGAGGTGTCCATGGGGTTCCGCTCTAGGGTCCCAATATGGAGAGTCAAAATGGTAGGCTTTGATATGATCATTTCCTAATGTGTTTTACTCGATCAGATAACAAAACATTCTACTTTATCTCATGAAGGTTACTACGACTATGTGAATTTTCCACACTGACACCATAGAGCATATTACTTATCAAACTTTTAAAGAATAAAATACCTCATAACAAAGGCCGGTGTATTATTTTAGAAACACAAATGTACTCTGAGATAGTTTAGAAGAGGTATGCCTACATCTAAAATCCTAGGCAGTCTTCAGTCTTGGGCCCCACAATTTTCCTTTCACGATAGAAAATATCATTAAGTGTCTTAAAATGCCTTCCCCCAAGTTAGCTGAGGATGGACGCTACCTCTAGATTGAAGAAATTATAGAGGAAAAGGAAAGAACATAGTTATGCTGAAAAAATGGATTTAGGGGAGATCTCTTTTAAATGTTTAAAGGATCTCAAGACGGTTTTCTTAACTATTTTGAAAAAAAAGCGCACTCCAAATCCCTCAATGGGAAAAGGCCGCCCTATGTTCCAGAATGCACTGTGTGTGTGTGTGTGTGTGTGTGCGTGCGCGCGTGTCCATGTTGGGTGGCAGGTGGGTACAGGACTGGGATTCACAATTAAACTGGGCTTGTCAAAGAAAGGAAAAAATCTGGTTTTCCTATGGTAGATGTTTTAGCCCCAGAAGAGAGCAATTGACAGAGAAGAGAGAAAAAGGGCCCGTCAAGGATAGGAAACCCAAACCAGAAATGTCGCATTTACCAAAGCCATGCAGAACACAAAGCAGAGAATAGAAGCCTCTGAGCAGATACTGTTATTAACTCATTATGTCCCCTTCGTCCCACTTAAACTGAGAGGCAGACAGACCACTTAGAGTAACTTTGAAATAAATATTTGTGTAGAGTTCTAGTCTTTTGATAAAAGTAATAGGTGACTGGTTAGTGATCATCAGTAATAATAATAAGTTATATTTAAAAAAAACTCTAGTTTATGATTTTCAACCAATTTCAATGCACCTGTGTTAATTACATTGAGACATTTGTAGAACTGAAAACTTGGAACTTAATGGGTTCAAAGACCACTATAAGCACCCATGAATGGAGGGAAGAAGGGAAGAACCCCAATCCCACAAACAATGCTGAGAGGAAAGGTACCAATTACTAAAGGAACCATGATGTAGACACTACAGAGAACATCTCCATCTGGAACCCTGAATCTCTTTAAAGTTGACTAAAATTAATTGTCCTTGGGTACAAATGATAGAACTAATTATGTAATTAATCTTACTCTAAGGTAAATTATAGTGGATAAAGTAAGAAAAGAGATATCATAAGAAAATAATGTAAATGCATTCTGACCAAACCGTCACCTCAATTTATTTGGGAGATAGTTAAAGAAAGAAAGCACAGCAGCCCCCCATTATCTGCAATTTTGCTTCCTGTGGTTTCAGCTACCACAGTTAAATGAAGTTTAAAAATATTAAATGGAAAATTCTAGAAATAATCCATAAGTTTTAAATTTATAACTTTAAATGCTTAAACAATTTATAAGCTTAGAAATTCCAAAACTACACAATTCATGAGTTATGAGGAGCATGATGAAATCACTTGCCATCTCACTCTTTCTCATCCAAGACATGAGTTATACCTTCATCTAGTGTATCCGCATTGTATATGCTACCTGCCCATTAGTCACTTAGTAGTCACCTTGATTACCAGACCCATTTTCATAGTATCACAGTGTTTGTGTTCAGATCCTTATTTTATTCAGTAATAATACCAAAGCATATTTTTATTATAATATATTGTTACAAATTTTATTGTTATTGCTCTTAATCTTTTACGGTACCTTATTTCTAAATTAAATTTTACCATAGGCATACATGAATAGAAAGAATATAGTATATATTCAGAACTAATCGCATTTTTAGGTGTCCACCTTGGAACATATGCTCCCGGGAGAGGGGGGACTACTTTATTACCATATACTATGATACAGGTATGTGACATCTGCTCTTCTGGCATGTCCACGTCCCGTGTTCTTAGAGATATGCCTTGTCAATGCGATGTGCTATTTAGGTCGCCTACAATGAGGGATCCATGGCTGGGCAGCATGTACTAGCCCCACAGTTGTACACTGAAGGGGCATTTCCCAGTGCTTCCTCTCCCTGCCTTCCTCACTTCCCAATATGGCACTGCTCTCAACAGTCGCAACCTCGATGCCAGGCCCTGACCCTTCTCTGCGTCTTCTGCTCCATGCCTTCCACATCCACAGGTCTTTCTCCATGGGTTTCTCCAGTTTCTAATTTCAGATGAACCCATGTTTCCTCTCAGAATGGGAGAATGGAGAAGCTCATCTGCCTTGTTCACCCAAAGTAGATTTGATAGGTTTGATGGTATCTAAAGCCACTAGGGCAGACCGTCTGTCTCCCTTACTCCCCTCTGAATCTCGCTGGGTAACTCTGCAGCAGACACAGTGGCCCCCAAAGAAGAATCTGCCATGTGAAGAAATGAGTGAAGAATGCCCGAGTGAGATCAAAATGTAAAGATGCTGTCTCCATTTCTCACAACCCACAGTTACGCTTTATCCCTCTCTCAGCAACATCCCAGGGCACCCAAAAGTCCCCAGGAAACCCTTGGAATTCAGTTCTCAGTAATGATTTCTCCTGGCCTTGGCCTTGCAGGGGGCTCTTCTAAATGACTGAAATCATGGTTCACACAACATGCCCAAGGCTGCTGGACCCCAGATCCGATGCCGCGGCACGGTGGGACAGGGTGAGATATTGCCCACCCCAGCCTCCCTAGAGAAACTGATTCTGGTGAGGCTTTGAGAATCAACATGTCTGTGTTTCTGCACAGCAGCCAGCAACCCCCAGCTAGAGAATCGTTTCTCCCTCTCTGTTTGAGTCTCTATTGATTCTGTAGTTGAAGAGGAAGCTAAGTGCTATCCAAATACCACATGCTCCATATGGCCCTGCGAATCCATGCTCCCCAGGCAGCACACCGCCTTCCTACCTACACTCGCGAGGTGCCTCATCCGTGTCTGGCAGAACACGAGGAACTTTTTTCCTGACCTATATTTGCTGACCAATTTGTTGTCTTCTTGCTTCCTGTATAACTTATTAATTGTGTCGAATTAATACACATGTGTGCATAAATACAAATTTATTCTCTTATTCATCCTCATAATCACTTAAAGGAGAACAATTTCTGAACCTTTAAAGAGGAATCCTTAAGCTAAAATGTCTCGGTTCAGGATTCCGATGATCCTCTTTAACTGAGAAATACAGAGATTTTCAAGTTAGAAAAACAATGAGGCCCAAATCAAGGCAGCATCTAGATCTAGTTGCAGTCAAATGAGTAAAAGGCAGTGGCTGAGGCCATTCAAGCCACCCCCTATTCGTCCCCTTAGTGTCATATAATTCTTTGGCCCTTTTTCCTTCCACCTTTCATGTAGGATTCAGCCAAGGGGTTAAGGGACTCAGAATGCCTCAGTTTTCTTTTGTGTGTTTCAAAAAAAAAAAAAATAAAGCCTCCATTGCCCAAGAGCTGGAGGTCTTGGAATCGACCTTCTCTGTCATTTATTAGTGACATGGAGCTTACTTAGTAATGAAGGAAAGGATGAGCCACGTAGGGTAGGTCACATATGGTGCCAGAAGACGAGGCTCTCCCTACGAGGCTCACAGGAGGCCAGGAGCCACCTGTCCCTGGGCACTTGCTAACCACCGGGATGACACAGGTACTGCTCTCACGTGGCCTGATCCTAGGGAGTCCCTGGCCAGGGGGCAGGGACACGAGTGATCTCAGAACCCTGACCAAACCCGGAACACTTTGGTCAGGCAGTTTCTCCAGGACTGGGATTACTCTACTGATGTAAATCTACTTCACTCACAAGTACATAAAACATTTTCCTGGACGCCTGAAGAGGGTTAAAAGGAGGAGGAAGGAGGGAAGGATAACTTCACAAACCCAGGATCATACTTCAGTGAGTGTCATATTTTGCATTTGGTGATGACCATCTTGGTCACTGACTCATATCATTAATGTTCTTTTGATTTAAGATTTTTAAACATGCCACATGTATTTACTTGAAACAACACCCCATGAGATGGGGACTATTCTTATCTAAGTTTTACAAATGTAGACTTGCCTAATATCACACATTGAGAAGAAAAGCAGAGCTAGAATTTGAGACCAGGCAGTCTGGACCTTCAGCCTGAGACCTACTGGGATCTCCAGCCTCTGCGTCCCCAAGGGCTGCCAAAGTGACATTTGGTCCCATCCCATAGTTGCATTTGGCCACATGCACGTACATACAAAATCCTCCAAGTATTTTTTAACCAATGAGCACTATAACCTTGGATACACATTTATGAAGTCTTTTCAGTAAATATCTTTTGATTCCTTTTAAGAATTGAAAAAACTTTATATTCCACCAGAAAATTATTGCTATCCAGTGATTTCACAATTGTCTAAAAATACTTGGCCAAAAAAAGAACTTAAAATTCCCTGGGGTTCTTCCACTCCTTCTTGATTTAGTATTATTTCTCGAATGTCAAAATCTGGTAAGTTTCAAGTATGCTACTGTCTACAAGGGAAAGGTTCCTTAAAACAGTACAAATTACATATAAATGCCCTCCTACACAAACGTGCACATCTACACACATGCACACACACACACACACACACACACACACACGGACACACAAGCATACCACTCCTCATGATTGGCAAACTGTTTTCATTTTTGGAATTCGCAGCATTGGAAAATTCTGTGAATACAGATATTCTCATCCATTTCCTCTGGAAATAGAAATGGTGCGATTTTATTGGAAAGTAATTTGGCAACAAGTATAAGAAGTCTTAAAACCTGAAAACTCTTCAGTTCAGCAGTTTACTGATCGGCAATTACCCTAAGGAAGTCATTAATAATAGGAACTAATACAGAGCCATTTTTAGTAGTGTAAAAGCAAACTAAAATATATATGTACCTATATATATGCATATGTATCTTTCTTTATATGTGTGTGTACATATATATATATATATTTCTTTTTTATGAAAAAAAGACTATATTCAACTAGAAGGGAACAACTGAATGAATTTTATTTGTTCGATGTATATGACATAATTATGATACTTTAAAATGTTTTCTATTTTGAAATACTATAAAATATTTTATAATATCACTAAACATATTGCTATGAAAAGGTTTTGGTTGTTAACAGGAACGAAAGGTGAGTTGATGGTCCCTAATGCACTATTCCCTCCCACCATCTGATGGTGCCTCTCGGGCTGAATCTATGAACACTGCCTTCAGAATCGTCCCTTTCTTACCCGTATCTTGCCGTCTAGCCTGATCAGCCATCTCAAAAACATGCAGAAATTGTTTTCTTTCCCACTAAGAAAGTAACCCTTCTGTTTTGATAAGTCTCTCTTATCAAAGAGTCAACAGAGGGAGAGAACGTAGCCGCGCGGGAGTCTTTCTGGTGGGTGTGGCAACACTACCACGCCCACGGCTCTCTGGAGACCTGTGGCCCAGGCTGACGCCACAGGGTGCTTACCTGCACTAGGTGCTCTCATCACAGTGCAGGACCACGCGCCCGGCTCCTCCCAGCAGATCTCTTCACACAGATTTTGCTCGAGTAGAAAAGGTGGCAGTAGAGACTCGAGGTAAGAGGCCTGGACCTGAGATCACACGCAACATTCTGGTTGAGTTAGAAGCTCCTGTGGCCACAGTCAGCATTAGCCAAAGTCACAGAAAAGAGCGACACCACGCTGTGTGATCGCCCCATCACACACACACACACACACACACACACAACATGTGCACACGGGTCCAATAAAATAAAACAACTCAGCAAGCACGACCATTCCCCTTCCCCAGGGTAGCAAGTTCTGGCCCATGGTTGTTTCCTACCCCATCCCCTAACTTTAGGGACATCAGCAGCAAAATGGTCCTGTTTACCCCCCCCCCCGCCCGCCTCCTCCCCATCCCACAATTCCGAGAGTTCAGAGAAATAAAGAGGGCCTAGTTCTTCATACAGTGCCAGGAACAGGCTGAATTTGTTGCTCAGATTCTTTCTAGCCCCAAAGTGAGGCCATTTTGGAACACGTGTTCACCACCTGGCCTTTCACTTTTTGCCTTTTACTTTAGAATCCCCAGTGCCTCCACCGATAACTCTGGTAAGGACCACCATCAGTGACAGCCAGAGTCGTCACCAACACTCACAGACACCTCTGTGTTCCTGTGCTATGCAAAGGGCCTTACACCCTGCAAGGGCTGGTCATGTTCCTACCTCTGCAGTCAACGGGAAAGCTAAGCCTGGGACAGCTCATGGAGGTCAAAGCCAGTGTGCAGGCCGGCGAGGTGCACAGAGCCCTCGCTCACAAGTTCAGCTCCATCCCCACACAACTGATCTCACTGTCCACATTTCTGTCCTTATTATAACAAAGTTCAATATCATACTCTATCACTGCATTTTCCCCCCAAAGTTGATATGTCACCCAAGTCCTAATGTCACTCTTTTTGGATGTGACTGTCCTTTGGTTTTGATTTCCAAGCTCAACTGAACTCAGTATGTTTAGATTGCTATTGACAGTGAATGGAGTAATTTTAGCAAATGGAAAAAAAAAATGTCAAGCAATTCCAAATCTAGATGCCAAATGATGAAATGAAATCCTAAAATCCAAGTCTTATCTGAGTGGTTAAGTTTCATTAGAAAGAAGACAGGTGATGAAATAAAAAGCCATCTGTGAAATCCTAAATAAAGATAAAAATAAAGGCAGGGATTTCTAAGCATAATAGATCCCTGAGTTTAAAAATACCCCAACACGTTTACCTATTTGCAAAGTTAACATGCCACAGGTCTTAGATTCATCACAACATGAAACACAGGAGACTGTCAAGGCATCGACAGAATCATTTATGCGTCCTGCAATGGTTGGGATGCACCTTGTCCCACAAGGGATCCCATGTTAGAAGCTTGGCTCCCAGTGTGGCACCATTAAGAGGTAGTGGGACCTTGGTCACTGAGGTCACTGACCTGAAAGGGGGTCAAGATTCTCCTGGGACCCTGAGCTGGTTCTTGAGAGAGGGCTGTCATTAAAAAAAAAAAAAAAAAAAAAGCAAGACCAGCCTCTCCCTCTCTCTGGCTTCCTGTCTGGCCCTGTGATCTCTCCCTCTCATCTGAGCTCCGTCCTGGAGCCATCCGCCATGATGTGGCACAGCCAGGTGAGCCCTCACCAGGGTCAGGGCCATGCTGCCTGGACTTTCACACTCCAAAACTGTGAGCTCAATAAGCCTTTTTTCCTCATAAAGAATCCAGCCTCACATATTTCATGATGGTAATTGAAACTGGACTAATACAGGTCCCACAATGAGTCCCCTTTTGCATCTGTGTGTAGAGGACTGCACTCAGGGGCGCTCAACCACTGAGCCACATTCCCAGCACATTTTATATTTTATTTACAGACAGGGTTGCTTAGCACCTTCTGCCTGAAGCACCACCCCTGAGTCGGGCTTCCTATGGTGGCCCCCACGTCCTGTACGGTCCAGCCTGTCCTACCTCTGGTCTCCCTCCAGCTTATCTGCCTGACTGCAATTCATTAAAAGCACCTTGCTCTTGCAGGCCTCAGGGTCTTCTCAGGTGACTTCCTCCTGTCACCAACTGCCCTGTATTCTTTTCTCTGTGCGCATCCCGCTGGGTCCTCTTCTCCCATCCCGACCTCCCTCCTCCTTCCTGCGTCTGGGGTCACTGTCCCTTATTATATGCATCACCTTTGCAGCTTCATTTTCTACTTGATTCCTCCATTGACGCCTATTCCCAGGAATCAGCACCGCGCATGCTCCCGCTCACGCTCTGCAGCACTCAACGCGAGGCTTTGCAGGGTGTGACTCTCCACAGAGTCTCCCGAATGAACAGAGGAAAAGAGGAAGGAGGGAAGGAAGAAGCCGGGGAAAGGAAGGGCGTCCCTATTCAGGATCGTTTCATCAGAGTTCCCTGATGGACGTGCTGAGGACCTTGCAGCGCACAGAGGACCTGCTCATTCCGTTGAGTGGCAGGTGAGGCTCCTGGTGATCCAACCCTGGCCGGCTGGGCCTCCTGTAGAGGCAGGGACACATCCCTGAACCTCCGACTGACCCCCTCCCTCATGCCCGTCTCCACATCCTGTCTCCTCCATCCCCTCCACACTCCTCTTCATTCACACACCCGCTCATTCCCCTACTCTCAGAGCTGGGAAAGAGCCCGGTTGCCTCCTGGGAAGCCAGGGCCTCTTCTCTGGGTTTCTACAAGACTTTGTAGCTGTTACGGCAGTTGTCACAGTTTCCTGTACTCATCTCTCCCACTACCTGGGAAGTGCCTTAAACGCAAGGGAGGCGCCCTGCATCACAGTGTCCCCAGAGGAGCCCACAGCAGCCTGGCATGTAAATTGTCACTACGTCAGTGTTTGTTGAGTGAACAAGAACAGAAATGATCTACAGAGTCAGGTACCACTTAACCACAGGGAGAGGTTCTGAGACGCCACCATGAGACGATTCCATCCTGTGAACGCCATGGAGCACACTCACATAAACCTGGGTGGTCTAGCCTGATACACACCTGGGCTCTGGGGTCTAGCCTATGGCTCCTAGGCTGCAAACCCGTACAGCATGTGACCGTATTGAAGGCTGTAGGCAACTGTGACATAATGGCATTTGTGCACCTAAATATGTCTAAATATAGACAAGGTATATTATATATAATTTTACAGGACTCTCTGCATATGTGTCCGACTGCTGATCTAAACACCACTATGTGATGTGCATATATATCCTCACACTCATATACTCACTTGTAATTGCACTGCAGAGGGAGGATCTCAAGTTCAAGGCCAGCCTGGGCAACTTAGAAAGACCCTGTCTCAATATAAGACAAAAAGGGTTGATTGAAGATGTAGCTCAGTGCTCGCCTAGCATGTGTGAGGTCCTGGGTTCAATTCCCAGTACCACAAAAAAATTATAAATGTCTCACCGTCTCACCACTAAATGTTTCCTTATGATGCAAAAATAAATTTCACTTGCCAATATTTTTGACAACTTAAATATATATATATATATATATATATATATATATATATATATATTATACATGTTATATATATATAACATGTATAACTATGTATAGTTAACATGTATGACTATGTATAGTTAACATGTATGACTATATATAGTTATAAAGATAATATATAGTTATATATATGTATAGAGTTAATAAAGTCTTTACTGTTGTGAAGCATCATGGTTATAAATTCATCTGCAAATTGGGCATATTAATACCTACTTCACAGCATAGACAGGAGAATTAAATAAGTTATATGAGTAAAGTATGTAGTGCAGAGTGTGTAGCATGCTGAAAGCACTTTATAAACATTATCTGTGTAATCATTATCATTATAGCCAGGGCAATCATGCTGAAATTATAATTCATGCTTCAAATTTATCAGTTTTATTTGCTGGCTTTTTTCCACTAAAACATTAATTAGCATTAGCATCTCTGTACGGCCATAAAAACGGCTAGAGAGGCACTCAGCTAACCAAGGATAAAGGATGGTCTACTTCACTGCGGCCGAAGGACAAATTACTGTGTCCATAATGTGCAATATGTGTGTGAAGGGACAAAGGCATTGACAAAAAAGAAGTATTTCTGCACAAAAGTCATCTATAAAATCAAAGTGATAGAAATAATAAAGATTGCCATTCAAGAGCTGTAAACATTTGCCTGTAATAATTACAAATATTTACTGTAAATTATTTCTTTTGCTAAAAAAACAAGAGACATATGCATACATTTCTTTTAATTATTAGACAGCGTAATGTGACTTTATAAATAAATATTAAGAATTGGTCTAATGATTATCCCATAGGATGTCTGAATTGATAGCAAACACATTCATTTGTGGTCTATTAGACACTACTCTGACTTAGAATTGCTGAAATTTAGTGAAATAGATCACTCAAAGAGAAAAAAGAAAAACAGGCAAGACCAGTTGGCAATAGTGTTTGGGGAAAACGAATAATGTAAGAACGGATTGTTTACAAATGCTACCAGTACATACAGCAGTTGAGAACAAGTGAGTGAGTCATCGTGTATTCTAGGAGGCAAAGTTACAATGTTGCCCTGAATCACTCTTTCGCTTAAAAAACTGACCAAGTTTAAATGGAGTATATTAAAGGATTTTATAAACCATGTGCTATTTGACATATAAGGTACTATCTTTATTGCACTTTGAGATGTATGTGGTAAGTGATGACACCCAAAGCAAGTCAAGGTGTTTTAGTTTTTTTGTTTGGTACCAGGGATTGAACCCAGGGGTGCTTAAACACTCAGCCACATCCCCAGCCTTTTTAATATTTTATTTAGATACAGGATCTCACCAAGTTGCTTAAAGCCTCGCTAAGTTGCCAAGGCTCGCCTTGAATTTGCGATCCTCTGGACTCAGCCTCCTGAGCCACTGGGATTCCAGGTGTGCACCACCACACTCAGTGCAAGTCAGGTTTCTGATTGGGGTTCAACCCCTTATTCAGAGGTCCCAGAGTTATACAAGAAAATGTTATAAAAACGCTAAGTTTCTAACTTTTAATTTTACCAAAAGAATACTAAACTAGTTTTAAACTAAATCATAATCCTCTTCCCTGGTCACAACTATGAAACAGTTTCACAGAATGTGAACCTATTGCTTCTTTGCAACATAATTAAAGAAGGCAGAAGAGACAAAGTTAGCCCCTAACAGTCCTGCATGAGACAATTCTATTTGAACTCACTTGATTTCATTGTCATCATGCCTTTATGTGTGTCATAAAATCGGGTGACATTTTAGTAAGACAAGGCACAATTCTTTATGCAGGGCCCTCCATCCTTCTCACTTATTTGAGTGACTCTTCTTTTTGGATTCTGGGTCAGGAGTCCCTTCCCTCCTGACAGGTTCCACGCACTGTATTTTCTCGGCTGTGCCATAATCTCTCTCCCTTTCTAGAATGTGAGCTCCGCAGGGCCCTGACCAGGTCTCTGCATTTTTCCCTATCATTCTGCACAGCTCTTTTGCACACTCTATGTTCTCAGTCAATATGTTTCCATCTGTCAGTGAACACGGCGCGTCGATGCTCGGGAGACTGTGGCAAAAAGGCCACTAATTGCGATTTTAAAGCTAAAGGTTCAAGTGTAAAAAAAACATTTTTCCAGTTTTTTAGTGAAATGAAACTTAGCATTTTCACTTCTAGATGCATCAGCATTACATAAAAGATGTTGAAACTATTTTAGAAAACAGACAGGCAGCACATTTTCCTGTCTGAGAATTTGTCTGAAAATACCCGGTTCTGCAGGGGCCTCTGAGCGCTCTCAAGACAAAGGTTCGGTTGGGTAAGGATTCCACACACTCACTGAAGGGAGAGCTAGAGCAAGACGCTGCCTGTGGACCTGAGCACGCCCCACCTGCTCCTATGCACATGCTCAGGCCTGAGGCTCGCCCTCCCGCCAACACTGACCCCCTCATTACAGAGGAGAATTAATTGCAGCGGAGAAGGCCAGAGCCCAGCAGGACCCCAGTCCTGCTTCCATTTCCCGCTTTTATTGTAATACTTCTTCCCAGGTGGACCGACTTCTCACACAGCTGCCTTGGATTTTTTCAAGATGGGACCCTTGAACCTGCGACCACCTGCCTGGCTGCGTACCCATGACATCATCACAAACATGCCAACACCTACCTCACTCCAAAGGACACAGGTCACTGAGGAAAAAAACAGCAAGAAGCAGAAAGAAGGAGGTTCTCATAATAAACCAACCCAGGAGGATGCTCCACATTCAGAAGTATCAGTCACTGTTGGGGCAATAAATGCAGGTTTTCCAAGAGGTCACCAAGCCTCGTTTTACAGATTTTCTTTCATCCAAGACTTTCTAGGCATTGGGTAGGAAGAACTGTATCTCCCATCCTGTTTATCTGAGGTCACTTGGCAGCCTCAGTCTATAAGCAGTCACCCAGCTCCCTGACGGATTTCACTGTGTGATGGCCAGATATTAAGGACTAGGATAGGGGACCATGAAATGTAACAGGTAGAGAACTGCTCTCACTTTCACAAGACCTGCACACTGCAAAATTGGGTACCTGTGAAAGAATGCAGGCAGCATATATATAATCCATGAAGCATAAGACTGAAACTAATATCCTTAAGCCTATTACCCTTTTTAAGAACTATGTATTACTAAAATATCCCCCTGCTTCCTCTCCCAAGGTAACTGCTATCCTGAATTTTGCATTTACTGTTTCCTAAAATATATTAGTTCATTTTGCTTGATTTAAAAGTTTACAAATAATTCTATCATATCATATGTAGTCTTTTGTAACTAGTTTCCCCCCTACACACACACACACACAATATAGTTCCTCAAATTGAACAATGTTATTTTAGGCGGCTATAGCTTGTTCATTTTTACTAGTATATAATATTCCATTGTGTTTGGGATATTTTGTCCTAAATCTGTCTCTGTACTGCAGTGGTAAAGTCTGCCCCAAAGCAGCCCCTGTACAATGAACTGTACCCTAATTTGATGTGTAAATAAATTATAATTTAATCTAAGAGGTACAAACTCTTGTAACCAAGCAACTAAGTCTCAGCCAATCACAACAGTTGAGCTTTGGCCAATTGCAGGGTACCAAACGATCAGACCACTCCACGGGAGGCCAGTGCACTGCAGCCAATCGGGTGGTTTCTGTTAGCTGCTTCCTCTTCCCTGGCTATAAATGTAACCTTGATTTGTGTTGGAGCTGAACATTCCAAACCATCTTTGTTCTGGAATGCTGCCCAGTTCTAGAACCTTTTTCTTGCTCAAGTACACTTTGTTAAATTTAACTCATCTCGGTTTTTCTTTTCACAGTTTCACAGTGTGAATATATATATTTCCCTCTATTGATGGACTTCAAAAAAATTTCAGCTTCCAGGGTTTTTTTCCTTCCCTGTTAGAAACATGCTGTGTCCATTAGAAAAAAACACACATAAGCACAAGTTTCCCTGGGGTTCTGCTAGGAATGGGCATATGAATATTCACAGTTATACAACAGTGCTAAACCACTTTCCAAAATGACTTCATCCATCCACACTCCTATTGGCAGTGAACCCCATAATTTTTTAAAACTGATCAATCATTTTAGAATCAAGAAGACCTATTTGAGCTACATCTGGGGTTTTTATTTTATAGACTAAAGTCATGTATTCCCTTAAAGAAATAAACACTCTGTACCTCTCTCTCTTTCCTACTGGTGAGTTCATGCTTTGGTCTTCACTAAATGTAACAAATGAATTAGTTCCAAAGACAGGGTTATTTTATCACCTTCAGATGTGACATTCACAATGACTTGGGTTGGATTGAGGGTAAATAATCTGAAGGCTCCACATGGTTTTATTTCTCAGTCATTCACTTCTTAAGGCGGCTATCATAGGTGACAAAGAATGTCCTAGGACACAGGAGGTCCCAAGAGCCCAAACTGCCCACTTAGAACAAGAAATCATGCACGATTTTGAAGCAACCCTGAACTATGGAAAACTGAGAAATTTCTTTGTTTCCTTTAATAGTAGCAAGAAACAGAACAGAGAGCTGAAACAGATGAGAGAAAGTCTCAGCTTTTATTTTAGAACCGCAGAATTCAGAACCTTTGTAATTGGGCTTTCCAGGTCCAGGCTCAGTGGGACAGGCTGTCCCCTCTCCACGAGACCAAGCTCAGAGCCTAAGGTTCTTGGACCTGTGCTCCTGGCTTCAGGTGTGAGCTCCAGATCAGCACGCTCCTCCAGATGTACCTTGAGACATGGCTGGACCTGAGTGTAGAGCTGGCGAACAACGGGCCCGGGAGAAGCAGAAACGAAAACGAAAAGGCAGAGCACCCACCCGACACAGCGCCCTAGCTGTGCGCCCTAGCTGACGCGCAGGCTGCTCCAGCGTGGGCTGTTCTACCCTCTCTAACGAACACGTGCAGAGACCAGGACTGTGAGCTGCACAGGTGTCGGGGCCATGCTGTCCTTTGGTCCTTTGGTCTTTTCTCTGGCATCAGCTCTACTGAAGGTGAAATGCTCGGCACCCTGTCTTCCGTTCCTTCTGCCTCCTGGTCTCTCCCTGACTGCTCAGCCTCACAGGTGGGGAATGGCTGGAAGGCAGGATGTGACGGGCAAAGGAACCCTGCAAGGCGTTTTCTTGCACTGCAGACGTGGATGGCAAACTGGACGTTGATAGGAAGTAAACGGGCAAGTGGTGCCGTCAGCGGCTGCTGAGTTGCCTATCTGAGATCTTTCGGTGACTTTCAGTGAAGTCACCTCTGATTACATTCTCACACTATTTTAATTAAGCAGGGCCTTGTTTTAATCACACTTCTTAGGCTAGTGAGCTGGAACCCAGCCAGGCAGTGTGAAGGGAGCGCGCCTTTCCTCTTGGACAGGAAGAAGGCTTTAAGACCTTCATTTATTTTCTATTAAAAGGCCACCCTAGGTGGATATCTAGTGTCCGGTGCGGGGCCGCCTGCACATACGACATACGACGGGGAAGGATAACCTCAGGTGAAGCTCCGGATTACCAGGCAGCTTCCGAGACAGGCAGAATTATTAAAATCACTGCATTTTAAAGGAGCCCTTTGTAACGCTGATATGTAAAGATCCGATTAAAATACAGTCATTTCCCACAACTGCAGAAATCTTTTATTTAAAAATGACTTTGTATTCTGATGTGATGTTAAAAATGTGTCTGGCTTTTTATGCAGCGACTAGACTCTCTTTTCAGGAGAACTGTGGTATTTCATTCTAAGTGCTTAATGAGGGACTAATTAGGCCCCCTCCCTCCCCCTTGAAACTCCGGTGGGAAATGAGGTCAGAACACACTTCCTACCCAGAGCACCTCGCGGAGGTCGCATCCAACACTGCAGCGGTGTTTGTCAGAGGGGAGCCCCCTGCAAGGGCAGGACAGGTCCTTGAAGGAATCTTCAAGGGCTCTGTCGTCCACTGGCCGGTCGCTGCACAAACAAGCCAGACATTTATTGTAGGATCTTGCAGAAGAGCTGTTGGAAGGAGCTGGACCACCCACCCACATATTCATCTTAGTGTCTTTCCTTCCCTTCCTGCCACCAGGAAAGCCTGCCTGCCCCCTGATTGGCTGCCCGTGGCTACTGCACTCACCTGCAGGGTGCAGGGCAGACAGCTCCCTGCTCCCACGCCCATCCCACTGAGTCCCAGCCCCCAGACAGCAGCGCCACCACTCTGGGACACCAGCCTGAAGCAGTTCAGTGGCATCCTGAACTCCTGCGCCTTCCTACTAGATGCAAAGGTGCGCAAATTAGAGGTTCTCAACACCTCCAGGGGAAGGAGGGAAATTCCTCTGGGCTTTGTAAGGGAACTTCATCAGCAGCAAGTGTCTCCAAGGCCTAAGACGTACTTACACGCTCACCCTTGCCCCTCAGCCCTGCCAAGCATGTAGACCGCGCCTTTTTCTGTTCACAATTATGGCAGGGAGGCCCGTCCAGGAAAATGTTGCCTCACATGTTCAAAGAATGCCTCCCATGTTTGAAAGAACCCTGGGTCCTGGACAAGCCGCAGGGTGCTCTTTACGACTTCGGGGGAACCATATTCCTAATTGCTAAAGGCGGTGTTGAGAAAGGTTAGAAAGTTCCCAGAAAGGTTCAGCTTTAACTAGGAGCACAGGCCCCTCTTTCTTTGGCCAGGGATGGTGACAAGTAGTGGCTGCTTTCTAAATGGGCTGAGAGCAGACGAGAGCAGTCCTGGGTTACATAAAAGAAGCTGAGTTAACCATGAAGAATGATGGTTCCTGCAGCTCTGGAGGCCGAGACAGGAGCATGTGAGTTCAAAGCCAGCCTAAGCAATTCAGAGAGACTCGAACTCTAAATAAAAAATAATAAGGGCTGAGAACATGGCTCAATGATTAAGCAACCCTGGGTTCAATCCCAGAACAAAAAATTTAAAAAGAAAAAATAAAAGTTTAATGCATGAAGGGAGCTTGTAGTGTGGCATGGTTTTAACATCAGTTTCACAACTTGCTGTTACCAAAACCTCCCAATTAAATGTTTGATTTTGTTTAAAGATTCCATATCTCTCTCTCTCTCTCTCTCTCTCTCTCTCTCTCTCTCTCTCTCTCCTCTCAATTTCAGGACAATATGCTGCTTTGGAAATGGAACATCCAGATATCCAACATAAGTATGTTTTTCGAGAAGAGGATTATTTATTGGCGTGATCCTCAAGTTCAACAGCTATCAAATGAGACACTGACACCCGCCTCAGAAGGTTGGTACAAAGCTGAAGTTCAGTGACAGGCCACACCCACAGCAGTCCGGTGGACAGTGGTCTTCCCTCCGTGTCTGCAGAGCAGACTGTGATCTGGCAGCAGGTGTCTGATCTGGCAGAGGAACAAAGAGCACCTGAGCCCCACGGCACAGTCTGTCAGCCCTGTCGCAGCACACACGGACGCTACAGGAGGATATTTATTTGCAGCGTTGACGTGTAAGACTAAAAACATAGAAAGTGGCCTCCACCAAAGAGCCACATGACCCTCCTCCCAGGCTCCCCTTGCTTGGTGTCCAGCTGGGGAGCTGAGGGGTCCAGGTGCATCCACACAGCTGTACTACAGAGGCACTTGTGAGGGAGGGGAAGCAGGCAAAGGTCTCCCAGCCTGGCGACAGGTGGGCAAGCCAACAGAAGATCAAGGCTGCTTGCACCTTGCTGGTGCCCAGACAGAACACAGTGACAGAGACCTTCATACCACCTTACCAAGAACAGTCCCACAGGCAACAGTGTAGCCAAAGAGTTCTTTTCTGCCGCACTAGCTCCGCCCCACTCATCTCACTCTGAAAAACTGACCATCACTGCCCCCCAGGGCACGAACCAAGCAATCTCATCACTCAGGCAAATGGGCCAAATATGATAGGAGGGGAGGGGCCAACAGCAGGTGATGCAGAAATACATTTTTACACTAAGAAGACATAAGAAATCCAGAAGCCCCCTACTCAGAAAATAAACTCTGCAAAACTTCTTTCTGTCATTGCTGCCCAATAAAAACCAACTGAATGAAACATTACAACTGCTAGAAGAAAACATAGGGTCAGCACTCCATCATATAGGTGCTAGCACCCACTTCCTTACCAAGACCCCCAAAGCACAAGAAATAAAACCGAGAATCAATAAGTGCGATGCCATCAAACTAAAAAGTTTCTGCACAGCAAAGCCAATGATTAAGAGCATGAAGACAGAACCTGCAGTACAGGATAAAATCTTAGCCACCTAGTCCCCTTACAGGGGATTAATATCCAGATATCCAAGGAACTTAACACCAAAAAAAAAAAAAAAACCCACAAAAAAACAAATAAACCAATCTATAAATGGTCCAAAGAACTAAAGAGAAACTTCTCAAAAGAAGAAACACAAAAGGCCTATAAATATGTGAAAAAAATGTTCAACATCTCTTGCAATCAGGGAAATGCAAATGAGAACTACACTGAGATCTCATTCCACTCCAGTCAGGGTGGCGATTATCAAGTCTGAACAACAATACATACTGGCGAGGTTTCTGGAGGGAAAGGAACACTCTTACATTGCTGGTGGGACTGCAGATGAGTACGACCACTCTGGGATCCAGCATGGAGATTCCTCAAAAAACGAGAAATGGAAATACCACATGACCCAGCTATCGCACTCCTGGGTATTTTCCCAAAAGATCTAAAACCAGAAGCTGGGGTTGCAGCTCAGTGGTAGAGCATTGCCTCATATACGTGAGGCACTGGGTTCCATCCTTAACACCACATAAAAATAAATAAAATAAAGATACTGTGTCCATCTATAAATAAAAAAAAGTTTTTAAAGATCTAAAATCAGAATATTACAACGACAGAGCCACATCAATGTTTATAGCAGCACAATTCACAATAGCTAAATTATGGAATCAATCGAGATGCCCGTCAATAGAGGAATGGATTAAGAAATTGAGATATGCACGATCACAAACACACACACACAATGGAGTTCTGCTCGGCCATAAAGAAGAATGAAATTTGCCAGTAAATGAATGGAACTGGAGACTATCATGCTAAGTGAAATTAACCAAATTCAGGAACTCAAAGGTCGAATGTTTTCTCTCATATGTGGAAGCAGGAGTAAAATAAGGGAAAGAGGAAGGGAAAGTAGGATAACATAAGGAACCAATAAAATATAAATTAATAGACGATTGAAAGGAAACCTAATAGAGTAGAGGAAGGAGAAATGGAGAGGGGAGGGAAAACAGGAGGGGGAAAGTGGGGGAGAACATGAGCTGAACTTGCAAACCCACAGCCATGTATGTGTGGGTTTGCAGGGATAAACCCAACCACAGTGAACAACTACAAAGCTCTAAAATAAATAAATAAACAAACAAATAAATAAAAGCATTCAGTTTTAAAAAAAATAATAATAAAGAGCTGAATGAATGTGAAGAGGACTATTTTAAAATAACAAATAGTAACTTCCATCACAACTACAGGGAAGATTATTTAGAAGCAAGAACATGTCCAGATACCAGGTACCTGGAGCCCCAGTGATGGGCTGGACAGGTGTTGGGCATAACTAGCCTGACAGCTTTTACTCACTTTTAAAAAACCTCAAAATGCAGAGCTGGGGAACAGAAACATACATCATATGTGGAAATCTTCAATGTGATAGTCTCGCTTCTTTTCTTATCAGCTGCAGTGCATAATCTATTTAAACAATGAAGATTATTTTCTATTTAAATAATCAAGATAATAGTCTTGGGATCATTCCTACTGATTATCTGTAATAAGTTTAAAAATTCCAGCTGACCTTCCCCACCCATCTCTCTGGTATACTTTTGGGGCATCCCTTCCTTTCTTGTTATGATGAGCTATGTGCCCAAAGAATGCAGCACAATTTTAATATTTTAATAAAAGTATCATACAATGCTCCCCAATGCCAACGGAAATGATTTTGGAGTATGTACATCACTGATTACACACCATTAACACAGATAATTAAAAGCCAACTATATAATAACATTAAACAGCAAGCCCAACTTTCTGGAAATTTCTTCCTGGTATTAGCTATGCAGAAACACTGGATGTTGAACGCTAATCAAATTCATCTCCTCTTAAGAGCAGTGTATAATAAATGGGTAGCCTAAAAGGAATGCTTTGAACAGAATGCTCTACTATTGTCTGATTATTCTAAATTTAAAACTCCAACAAAAGAAAGGATTATTCTTCCTGAGGTTCAAGATTCATGAGGATTTGGTAATGAAATTCCTTTAGGAGAGCAAATAAAAAAAAATTGCTATCTACAAGCTGCCAGTGTTTTATGCCTGTGTAGTGTTTTTAAATCAAAGTCACTATTCATTCAACAACAAATGTTTGTTTGGAATAAATGAATGAAAGCAACAGCCTCAAAATACTTTACAAGTTTAATCACCTATAAGTTTATGAATCAGGCAGTGACTTCAATCATCCCCAAGTGCACAGGTCACGGGGAGATAAATGTCAATGCTCCCTGAGTGAGCCACAGCCAGGCCTGGAAACTGGAGTCACATCCTTTGGTTCTTAGAAAATGACCCAGCTGTGACAGCCTGTTGCGGGTGGCAGCTGCCTTCCTGTGCACTCCCAAGATGATCTGGATCGCCTGAGGTCCAGGCCAGGTGAGGTAAGAAGCAGGAAGAACAACAAAGCCAGGCTTGTTCCTGACATTACACAGGTAGTCTAAAAGAGAAAAAAGAAAAACCCCTCCCATCCAAAGGCAAACCTTGAAAATGAAATCCTTGATATTTACGGATGTTAACAGCTTTACTCTAATGAGGCACATGGAGCAAATTACTCATGCTAGAATTGCTGTTGCACCAATAACAAAAAAAAAAAAAAAAAGGTGCCTGAAGGACACTGGGGAAGAGGTAGGCTGGGTGTAAGATGGGGGAAGGGGTGCTTTGAGTTTATTCTTCCAATAATACACTAACACCATCTTTTTTTCCCCTGACCTTTGAACAGGATGTAAAATGAGAGCCAGGCAGACACTTAAAATCTACTTGTTTCAACCCGGAGGAGAAACACAAGTAGAAGATTTTTTACAAGTGGGATCTATTTGGCAAGTAGAAAATTTTCATGCATTTCAGGGTTTCAAATTGTAAATCTTACAATTTTCAAAATCCATGCCAAAGGACTCGAGGCTTTTGGCATTGCCTCCTACTAAGCTACGCCTGTGGGCTAAGTACCAGCAAAGCATCTGCCCCTCCCACAGCTACTTCTCTGGTGCTTGTGGAGGGTTCAGAGGGCTGTCATCAGCAGACTCAGAGTTGGTGAAATTTATCCACAGGACCCTCTGCTTTCTTCCCCTAAGGTGCTGCTCCCCCCTTGGGCCCCAGGGGTTTTTGCTCCTTAATTCTCTCCACCCCTCGCCTGCCAACATTAACACCAGCGAAGCATCACATCATTTCAATACAAGTACACTTCGCTCATTGTCCTCCCCCCAATCTGCACTTTAAACCTTTTATTTTATTTTATTTTGGTGCTGGGGATCAAACCCAGGGCCTTGTGCATGCAAGGCACGCACTCTGCCAACTGAGCTATATCCCCAGCCCAAAACCTTTTAATTTTTAAAACAAAAGAATCAAAAGATTTACTTTCCTTTAATTCTAGCACCAACCAGCAGCCAACATTCCGACCGGGGAAACAGGATAAGGAAACTAACTCTCCCTACTTTTAAAAGCTTATTTTGCTTCATGTCAAGGCCTGCCAGAAAGGCGGAACGGCTTTGAAATCACAGACTGGGTTCATATTCCACGATGACCACGGGCTGAGTACGTAACTGAGCCTCAGCTATGCATCTATCTATAAAATAGAAATGAGCCTAATGTGAAATAACATGACGTGAGCTTTGCAAGATAATGATCATAGGCACACAGCAACGTTAAAGACACTCTCAGAACACAGTGGTTTCTAAGTGGAGGTGAATAGGGTAGCCTCAGGGTGGATCATACCGCCTCTGCTATGGGCCAGTGACCCAGAATCAAATCTCTGGGAACTGGCAGAGCCTGGTGCTTAGCAGTGGCTGCGATCTTGCAGTCTTGGGTCCTGGAGCCAAGCGCCCCCTACAGGCAGGCCTGAGGTTAGCCCTTTCCCAGGATCCAGTCCTGCCTGAGAACACAGCCCTTCCCAATCCTCCATGACCCATGCTCCCGGATGCCCCACTTCTGGGGATACAGCACCATTGTCCCTAGACCATCTCCCCTTCTCATACCCTCCATCCTGTCATACAGAAACCTCCAAGAGCCTACAGCTGAATTTACACTGCCTTGACCCCCAGTGGTCAGAACCTCATAGAAAAGAAATTCCCCTGAGAAAAGACATGTTTTACCATGAGCAGGTGACCAATATGGGGTGGAGGGGCACCACTCCCTCCAGGCCCATAAGTGAAATCAGTTCCCCCAAAACTAGTCTTGACTCAGGATTCATCCCAAGTTTTGAGTTGAATTTTAAAAACCAAACATACTGGCCAAGGTTTCAAGAGGCAAGAGAGAGGCTCACGGAGGTAAATAAGGGAATCACCACAGGAACAGAACCAGAAAGTTCCCCTGGGTCAGGCCAAAGGCAGGGTCGAGGCTCCGAAGGTGAAGTGGGGCACAGACAGTGCAGGAACTGTCAGACAAAGGTCAAGAAGCTACCAGGTGGGGAAGGATGGGGCAGCGCACCTCGGGGCCAGTTCACCAAAGGCATGGCACAGACTAGGAGGGGTCTCTATGTCCCCAGGGGTGGCACGAGGGTCAGGGGCTGAATCCCATCCGTTCCTGGGTCTCTATCAGGAATTTCCAAGTCTGCCTCAGGGGACATGATCTCCTCTGTGGGAGTGGGGACCTGGTGGGATGGGCCATGGAGGCTGAGTGAACAGATGGAGGGTCTTTTTGTTTTCTCATGGGATATCACCTTTTAAGGGAACTTGAGACAGGTCTTTCCCCAGGTGTGAACACAGAGAGGGACAATGGTGGTAGATACCAGCACTTCTTAAGAACCCCAGATGAGGACTGGGGTGGCCCAGGCTCTGAGGTCATGCTTAGCATGTGCAAGGCCCTGGGTTCCATTTCCAGGGCCATGAGTGAGAAGCAATAAAGAAAGAGGTAACAGAGGAATAAAGAAAATTATGTGCACCTGACATGTGGAAAGGGGCAGAGAGGGAAGCCCAGCTGTTAGAGGTGGGACCTGGGACATGTGTATGTTACACGTGGGGATTACATTCCAGATGTGCAGAGTACATTACATATAATATGAGGAGAAAGTGCTTAAAAAAAAACAGACAAAATACAAGCCTGGGGGGGGGGGGAGTCAAGGAGCAAGAAACAAAATGTATGTTATTTATATGAAGTGCTCCCACGGAAGCTCAATTACCAGACAGCATGTCACCAACTAAGTGTATCATGAACTCTGTGTCCATTTAAACTCATTTGTGTAAGTTACAGTTTATGACAATACTAAGTTCTGTCTGCATGTTCAGGCTTCCCGTTTTGTGACGCGTATCATTGAGGAACTTGGGAGCTAGACTGACCCTCAGGAGACTGCATACTCTAACCATTTCCTGTCACAGGCGTAGAAATCAAAAGGGATGACTTTTCCATACCCCCTAAAAAATAGTTTATGCCAGGGCTGGACATCTAACAGGGATGCCCAGGATCCCTGTGCTGCTCCAGCACTATTTTTAAGGTACTGTGAGCTCACACAATCGCCTCTCCCTCATTTTGCAAGAACATTTGCTCACAATTCAGAGTTTTTCAAAGAGAAGGTGAAACAGGCAAGGTGCTGGGGAGAGGGGTACACTCAAGGATAGAGATGCCAGAGCTCTAGGTTAAGTACCTTTTGGAAAGGAAGGAAGGAAGGAATAAAATCGGTAGGATAATTAACGTGATACAGCTGAAAAACAAAAAAAAAAAAAATGTAGGTTAATCAGCCAAAGACCCCAGGATGAGCCCAGCTATGGCTAGCTACATGGCCTTGGATAAGTTGTAGCAGTTTTTCAATCCCGTGTTCCTTTAACCATAATAAATGACCAGGGTAGTGATACTTATTCAAAGAGTTGTGAGATTAGATGAAGTTATATATGAATAACACCCTGCACAGCACGTAGTTGAGTCAATACCCAATATTTAAGCAAGACTGTCATTTCTTTACTAGTCTCCTTCCCCTATGCCTCTAAGGAAGCCTCCCCTTGGAGCAGGCACGACGGGTGCCTGGATGGTGAAAAGTGCTTCTGGTTGCTCCATGGGTAACATTGGAAAGCACATCCAGATGCATCATGGTTGTCTTCATGTCTGGTTCCCTTGGAAAGTCTAAGTGGGACTTGTCAGAGCCAGGCCTGCTTCTACCTGACGTGTCAACACACGAAAATGTGCCCATCTGCCACAGGCAACCATGGTCAATTGCTGGAAGCCACCTCCTGCTTTCCACTGGAATAAGCTGGTAGAAAACAAAGACATTTTAGGTCAAGGGTATTCTCAAACCACTCCTTCCTGGTCCCTAATGATGGCTCTTGGCTTATTTTTCATGATCATCCACAAGACAGCCGCTCACAGCCTGTCCTTCTGGCCACCATGAGAGGTCTGACATGCCCAAGGTCTCGCAGGAGAAAGAAGGGACCAGTGTGTAGACCCAGGCCCCTCGACTGTGATGAGCCAACAGGTTCCACATCCGTCTTCTGATCACACCTCCTCCGTTTGGGTAATTAGTGAAAAGAAAAATGAAAGTCCTGCAGGAAAGAAAAGATGAATTTCCATATCGTGCCACAAACAGACCTCCTGCTGAAACCACTGTCCAGAATGACCTTCCAGCAGGAGCCCCTGACTCTCCCTGAAAGCCCAACATTAGTCCAGGTCTGTTCCACACGGGGGCCGATCAGTGGTGCCCCTGTTCTAGAAGCATCTGTGCCCTGGATGTTCCAGCAAGCAAGCAAATCAGCGCTCTCTCTCTCTCTCTCTCTCTCTCTCACACACACACACACACACACACACACACACACACACACATTCTCTCTCTCTCTCTTTTCTGAATTCCTTTTGTTGACAGTAACTGCAGCTGGACTGGTGAGAAAGGAGAAAATATAAGTAAATAAATAAAGCTCCTCTGGGTTCACTAAGCCCAGGACCTACCCTCTGCCTGTGCACACTTGACTTCTATTTTGTTGTTTCTGACCACATTGTGTTTGGATGTGAAGACAACTGTTTTTTTTTTTTTTTCTTCACTTTTATTCAAAGACATGTGATACTATTGTTCTTTGTTTCCTTAAAATATGTTGGCGTTCTTGCTCTCCCTATAAAGAGAGGGCCTGCACAGATCGCTGAGGCTTCTAGGGTGAAGCAATTATCTGCTGAACCCAGCTGCAAATGCCACCAGGAAAAGTGCAAAGGGCGAAGCGGGTATCACTTTGAATCCAAACATTATTGCAGGAGCAGTGATTGGCGACGGGCCGCGTGTTCTGTACCTAATTGGACCACGCGGCACAATACTCCTGGGGACCATTACAGGGATACAGGTGTAGCTTACAGTATACAAAAGCTGTGCGTCTGACTAACTATGTGTAAACCAAACTTTCATAAGCTACCTTATGTGCACAACGCCCTGGGGGAGTTCATTATTTAGGAGAACTCTCCATTGGTGCTTTATAAATTTCTCTCTCTTCTTTAGGGAAAATCATCAATGTGCACATCAGTATCAAAAAGAGAGTGGGAAGTCCACCCCAAATCTAGAAAACAGAGGAAGGCATCAGGCACTTTTAACATGAAGACATTTTCTAGATAGGCCACGGAGAGCATTACATAAAGGGATGAACCAGAAATGTGATTTGTGATTCTCCTCCTGGAAAAAGAGGTACTGCATTATGAAGGAAAACTTTGAACAGAACACGGGGGGCGGGGGGCGGTGTGACAGCTTCAACCTGTAGGGGTAAGTGCTGCAGGTGAGGACAGGCTCAGGAGCAGGACAATGTCTGGGCTCTAGATCACCAGCATTCAGCAGGCACTGAGCAGGAGAACCAAGTACAACCCCGGCCATGCCGTGGCTACGGGTGCGATGTGGGCAGTCTCTTTACGAAGCAGGGCTTTGACAGCGGGAGTCATTTGTGGCTACACAGGGGGCTTGCAGAGAAGCTAGGGCCAGGGAGAAATTCAGGATCAGGGCATCTTCTCTTAAAAAATGGCTTCACCCACTGCCAAGCAGAAGCCACCCAGAGAAGAGCCCCTACAGAGAGTGCCTGAGGCTCCCGCTCCCTCCCAGTTTGTGGACAGCAGGCACACACATCCGGCTTTGTGATTTTTAAGAACCAAGCCTACAACTTAAGACTGAGAGAAGGAGTCCAATCTTTGCCTGGGCACACAGGGAGCATCAGAAAACTAATTCCAGGCCAGGCAAACCCTCCTGTCACTCAATGATGAATGAACCCCCAAAACAGGCAATGCTGGACAGTGAGGACTTGGTGTCAGGGCAACATAGAGTGTTTGAGAAACAAAGGAGGGAGATCATTTTAAAAGAGATAGACCTGAAAACAGAAATGAGCTTCAGACAAGATGTGATTATGCCTCAGAACTCAGAGATGAATGACAAGAAATGAAAATAAAAACAACCTGGCTACATTACAGAAAAACATTTGGATTTTTTTTCAATGATTAATTATCAAAAGTGTAATTTAAAACTACATTAAAACCAATGGGGAAAAAAAAAGACAAACACCCTAGAAAATCAAATCAGCAATGTAAAGAGTAAACTTAGAAAATGATACCCAAATGCAAAAGAAAAAATGAAAAAAGGTAAAATAATTAGCTAGATGATGACAATGGATATGAGGACAAATAGAAAGCCCACGTGCAGAAATGAGTGGTTCATGAAGTGATTGGAACACATACAAAGAAGGAACTATTAAAGATACAATGGAAGAAAACTTCTGATCTGAAGAAATAACTGGATCCCACAGCAAAAAGGAAAACAAAACAAAACAAAACAAAAAAAAGCTCAATCTGTCCAAGAAAAAAATTAATAAAAACTGACATCCACATATACATACATATAAAAGTTAATCAATGAATGAAGGCAGCTGTCTATTTGCCTCCTGGGGAAACTTTTGAATTTTGAGGTCAAAGAAAGAAAATTATAAGTATCCACTGAGGAAGGGAAAAATGCAATACACATCGAACCATATAAGTAAGAAGTAATTCAACATAGTTATAATTCAGGTTATCTAGATAATTCTTATAAGAAAAGTTACATAGTATTTTTAAAAAATCATTAACTGGATCAAAATACCTGTAGGTGTACATTTGCCTTTATAGAAAGAAGAATCCCAAAGGAGAATAAAAATGTGTGAATGTCATCTCACACAGGGAGGAGGTATGGCCAATACACTTCCTGACCTTGGTTATTCAGAAACACAGGTCATTTTACATCAAGCTGAAGAAGTCAACTAAAAGATGAAACATAATGTATAATGCGACTAGTACTAAAGAATAAATCTTCTGACACAAAACAGAAAATGAAAGAAATATCAAGGAATCATAAAAGCAAAAAGAATAAAAAGACGACAAGATCTAGAACAAGTACATCCACATTGAAGACAGGCATTAATTCTCTTTTAAGAAGTAAAAAAAAAAAAATCTCAGATGGAATCATAAATTAAGAATGACCTCATGCTACCTGCATAAAACCCATGAAAATAAAAAGGAAAAAAAATCAGGGCAAAGGAATATCAGGAAACTAAATGCACATTTAAAAGTGGCGAATACAAAGTTAATATAAAATCAGAATTAAATATCTAAAGCATTAAATGGGTGAACTTTTTAATGACAAGGGTTACATTCCAAAGAAAGTTAAAAGTTCCAGGAAGGTATAGCATGGAAATATATAAAGGAAAATAAGCAAAGATTTACGGACATGAAATAGTCTTGTTAAAATCTACCCTACTGCTTTTAATACTTGAAAAGTAATCAGATGAAAACTGAAAAAGGACCCAGAGAAGTAAGATAAAATAATAAATGTCACTGATCTGATGTCTAGAAAAACCAGATAACTAGACCATGCCATCTTCTGTACAGGGGCTCATTGAACATTAACAAGAACTAATCATGTATTGGAACAAGTAAGGAAATTTCACTATATCTCAGTGTCCTGTGATCCAATGCATGAAAGCTTATTAATGAGCAGATGCATAAACAATTCATATCAACTTGTGCATTTAAAAAATGTTCTTCTACATAGTTGTAAGGTCTTAAAAGATAATGAATTACACAATTGCAGACTAAGATGATCAAGATAATGAGAACATTATCAAATGTAGGTAACCTGTTGTCAGGGACAAGTGCCTTAAATAGTTTCACCAAGAAAACTTTTAAAAGAAAAAAAAATTAACTCAAGAAATCAGAAAAGGGATAGGGGAGCAATGGCACATGCCTGTAATCCCAGCTCCTCAGCAGACTGAGGCAGGAGGTCTATAAATTCAGGGACATGCTGGGCAACTTGGGGAAACAGAGATCCTGTCTCCAAATAATGTGGCTCAGTGGTACATCACTTGCCTAGCATGAATGAGGCTCTAGGTCCCACCCCCAGCACTGTAAGAAACACACACGCACACACACACACACACACACACACAAATAAATAAATAAATAAACAAACAAACAGGAAATCACAAAAGGCAAGTAAATACAAAAATACTTACAAAAAAATAAATAGAAATTCTAAATTAAAAGGATTTCAAAAGGTAGTCCTTAAATTCATACAAAATAAACTATATTTTCTTCTAGCTCACCGAATGCTCCAAAGAACACATGAACCACATTAAAAATGAGAAATGAGATAACACTAGAAATGTGAAAGGTATTTTTGATTTTAAGAAATGTAATATTGATTGTATATTAACAAAATTTAAAATATAAAAATGGCAGGTTTTCTAGAAAAAAAACCAAATGTTTTAATATCAATTTAGGAAGTAAAAACTCTGAACAGAAAACATTAATACAGAAAAACATTTCAGAGGGAAGGGCTTTCATAATGAAACAATCAAAGAAAAAAAAAGGCCAAAGTCCAATAATTTAGGGGTCAAGTAATTTCAAGCCTCCATAAATGCATCATTTCCATGACAATAAATTATGTTATATAATTCATATTATTATTTGATATAACAGAAAAATAATCACTCGCAAAGATGCTGCAAAGACATTTTTCTAAAAGACTCTATGAGAATGTGTATTGAAAATTAGAATAGAATGTTTGCCACAATAAGACATTTACCATAAATCAAAGCCAATATCTTACTAAAAGTTAAGAGTCAAAAGGGGGTTGAATCAAAAATTAAATTCAGGGGTGGGTGTGTGGTTCAGCACTAGAGCATTTGCCTAGCATGTGCACAGCCTTGGCTTTGATCCCCAGCACTACAAAAATAAAGAAGTGAAAAATAAATTCAGAAATAAAGTCAACTGCACCTGCTCTACCATTATTATTTGATACATCGTTGGGGTGTAGAAGAAATAAAAGTAAAAACTATTAAAATGTAGGAGAAAATATTATCATTATTAAAAATGCTACTATTGCCTATTGAGAATCTTTTGGGGAATTAGGTTAAAGGCTCCAGAATTTAATGAGATTAATAAAATGGCTACTTATTAGAAGATATGTATGTATGCACACACTTAAAATATGCATATTAATAGTTCCCCTAAAACTCAGCAATAATTGGTGAAAAAATATAAGGGAAATAAACATTGAGTTCACAATTATAACCAACAGTTCAAAATCTCTAAGGAAAAATTAACAAGAACTGCTCAAATTCTGTAAGCACAAACCACACTTTACTGGGAGTGAGACAGTGTAAAGGGATCAAAAGTTGCAATTCTGTAATCAAAGGCTTTGATTCTCTCCAAATTGATATGTGATCAATTACAATGGAAAATTATTTTGAAGAGATGCTTTTAAATCTGAACAAATTAGTCTTCCATTTCGTATACATGAAAGAATAAATGAATAGCTAAGAAATTTTGGAAAATATAAATCACATGTGAAAATTTGACTGTGTTAAAAATCATTGAAACTGAAAAATCAAAACTAAAGTAGAATATAAAAAATGTGAAGCTTAGATATATACTACTTTATAAAAACAGTAGTATCTCCAATCAGAGGGGAAAGAGTATCAACGTAAAGATGTGAGAATAACTGATTAGACTTTTGGCAAAAGTACTGGATTCTCATATCTGAGATCAGATATCAAAATCAGTTCTAAATATAAACCAGGAAATAATAAAGATACTAAAAATTAGAGATAAATATTCATTTGAATGTAGTGAACAGAAGGCTTTTCTGGGTATAAAAGCAAAGAAAAAAAATCACTAATGTATTTGTCTACACAAACATTTTGAATATTTGTATGTCAAAGTCATCATGAAAAAAATTCAGAGGAAAATATCGAAGCAGGAAAAATATTTGTAACACCACTGACAGTTAATATTCTTAATACAAAATAAGTACATATAATTATGCATAAAAATATACCTAACAACATAAGCAAAGAGCATGAATAGACTATTTTTTTTTAAATGAAGAAACATAAGGGAAATAGCCAACCTCCCTTAAAACCACACCATAAAAGCAAATGAGAGCAAGATATGATTTTTAAGTCAATAAATTGGCAAGGCTGGTGTTTGTTTCTGATTCATAAGCTCAGTGCTCCTCACTGTCCAGCAGGCAGACACACAGACGTTCTTCTCAGGGCCGGTGAGTACTCAAGTAGAGTAATTTAATAATGTGCATCAGGAGCCCTGGGGAGGCCCTCACTGTTCCAGCCAGTGGTTCCCATTCTAGAAATTTATCCAAAGGAAACAACCAGCGATATTCAAAGGAGACAGATAGATGGTCCGGGAAGTCCAGCAGGGCACTGCTAACATTAGTGACACATCTGGAGAATTCAATGCTGGATGAATTGATTGCCCGTGTACATTATGTAAATCATAAAATAAGATCTTTGTGTATGAAAATTATAAGCATAAATATCCATAAGAGATGTAAAACTTTATGAGCCATAAGATCATGCAGTGTGGGCTGGGAACAGCAGGGCAATGTGTTCCCAGCTTTCGGGTCACTGAGAAAGGCAGCTCACGGACCCAACCATCAGCACCAGCCCAGCTGAAAACTCTACAGGATGCAAAAAAAAAAGTGCTCAGGCTGTCTTGTGTGGTCTGCCCTTCGTTCCTTTTTGTATTCCTGGTTCTTCTAAATGAATATATACCACCTCTTTGACTAGAAAAGCAAGAAGCAACAGGTGGTCGAGGTTCCAGAGACTGCATACTTCCAAATCAGAGGTCTGTTACTTGAAGCTCTGCCACATGGGGTAAACTGCTTGACTTCTCTGAGCCTCAACTTGTTCATCTGCCAAATGGAGCTAATGTTAGTAACTATGTTGTGGGAAGGGTGTGGTGACTGAACTTGACAAAGGAGGTAAAGCACCTGGTTTAGGGTCTAGATCATAATAAGAGCCCATTAAATCTGACCATTGGTTTTGGCCCTGATCTTGTGATGTCTGTCTCTCTCTCTCTCTCTCTCTCTCTCTCTCTCTCTCTCTCTCTCTCCTGGAAGAAGCTGGGAAACTACCTGAGGATTTCTAGTCTCCTCCTGGGTATCAGTTTGGGGCAGCAGAAGATCCCCTGTCTCAGTGATCTAGGATCCAGAAGAAGCTACCAAGAGGGTCAAAGGGTCTGCAGTGGGAGGATTAAGTCCCCTCTTGCAGGAGGACTTAATTAAACAATGGCACTGGTGATGTGCATAACACACGTAGTGGTGTTAGTTCGATCTCCTATGGTGACCCCTTCCACCAAACTTTCCTAGTAGAAGAAACTCGGGGCTTATTTCCTTGCTAGAGGAAAAGTAGAAGTCTCCAGAGGCTGTGGATGAAAGATGTGAGGTGCTGGGTCAGTCTCGCCCCTCCTCTGCACCATTCCCTGCCCCCCCACCACCACACACACACCCCTGCAGAGGAAGATCTCGGGTCCTAGGAGTCTGAGAAGTGTGGGCGACAGTGAGCACGCAGACTCAACGAGATCCTCTGAGTTCGGTCAGTGGTCAATCCACGTCCAAAACAAATGGCTTTGATAGAGATGCCAACAACCTAAGAGAAGGAGAGGCTTCATCCTCTATGGTTTAGATGCTACAGTACACGTGGGGCGGGGGGAGATGCCACTGAGCTGTGAAAGGAGCCCTAAAGGGGGTGGGGACACCCAGTTCCAGGATGTGCAGCCAGCCCACTGACCACGCCCAGTGTGCTCCTGCAGGACTCTCAGTGACACAATGAGGCCTGCCAGGGCCCTGTCCAGACCCGAGGTTTTCTTTTAATGGGTGGTGACCTCAGCTTCTACCATGAGTTTTTTTTTTTTTTTTTCTTTCAACTTCCAAGCTGGCTCTTGTATCCCAAAACAAACAAAAGAGAATTAACAAGAATAACTGCTTTATAAATGGACAAACGCTTTCCAGGCACCCAGGAGAGGTATTTTTCTTTCCCCATCCACGTGATTTCAGTCTACCTGGCAACGTATAAAGTGACAAATGAGCCAGGCGACAAGGTGGCACCTGTTCAGAACCCAAGGTCATTAGATGCCATTAGAAGCGGCATGAGGCCACAGGCATTTAGAAGATAACTGCGCTCCGCAGGTTACCTGTGAATCCTTCCACTTGAAGCCTCAGCAGCTGCTCTCCCTGCCCGGCCATGGCCTCCCAGCCCGGACAATGGCACTAACCGGGTGAGGGTGTGAGCTGCCCAAGGCTCAAATGAGCTGAATCTGAAACGTGGGCAAGTCCTTGCATTGCAAAGCAGAAACGTAATGATCTGTTAGACAGGGACATTCAAAGAGAGGAAGTCACGGCGATTTGATAGACGGTAAAGAAGGAAGGTGCAAACAAACACAAAACAAAGCCCATATCAGATGAGCAGCAGGTGAGAGGCAGCAAATTGGAGCAGGGAGGACAACAGGATCCAGGTCGGGCACACTGGCTGTGATGCCAGCTCCCACGCCTACCACCTGGGGGAACCTAGGCAACCACGCAACCCGCTGAGCCTCCATGTCTAAAAATCTGTAGAACTGTAACAGCGATCTGTATCTCAAAGGGTTAATGGGCTAATTCAGTCTTTCAGTCACTTGATGCATCACTCTTGAGCTCCTGGGTGTGACAGCCCAGTTTCAAACACGGAAGCTACATGACAGAGGGACGCAGGCACGGCCTCCACTCACGTGGACTGCAAACGACTCTCCAATTAGCGGGAGGAGAGGGACCAAGAAATGCAAGAGGAAAATCTAACCAGGTGAAGGGGACGAAAATTGATGGAGATGCTCTTTGGGAGTCATGCAAAGACCCTGAGGTTCTTGAGTCAGGAACACGCTTGCATTAAATGGGCTATTCATAAAGACCTTCTCTCAGAGCTCAGACAGGTAGGTGTTCCAGGCAACGACGGTGATGGCCGTGGTGGTCTCATCAAGTCAACTCCACAAGCCCAGAGAATCACAGGCATGAGACAGGCGCAGCCCACGCCGACTGAAGCAACGAAGTGCCAAAATGAGAAGTGAACACAGGAAGGACCGACTAGGATCTTGACTAATTTTCATTTATTAAAACTTGCAGCCCTATTTTTAGTTACAGCCTTCAATCTACCATCATTCAAGAAAAGCTTCTCTCCAAAAAAAATTCTATTTCAGGAATGTAAATTTTTTAAAATCAAGATGTTCCGCTTGCATGATTCCTTTCTTACCTAGCCACCTCGCGGTTGGCTTGGAGTCTGCCAGTGGTGTGTATGTGGCATTTTAAAGACTCACAATGTGGGGTTCCTGGAAATGTCACATGAGCATTGGAATGGCAGAAATAGCCAGTAGCTTTCACTTCCACATATATTCTTGGAAGAGAGGGATAAGGGTTTTAATCAATGTCCTTCTGGGCCTGCAGCCTTTTCCTAATTATCTCAAGGTGATGTTCTACTTTAGTTGTTTAGAATGTACACGATGGTAAAAACTGTAAAACAGAATCATTCCTACCCGGTTTTTTAACTTCATATCAGGTTGTTGAGATTTGACTGCATTGTGCTACATAGTTTCAGAGCACTCACTTTCATAATTGTAGTCGATTATCCGATTATATCATGACTTGTTTATCAATTTGTTTATCACCACTTTCATGAACATTCAGGTGGTGTGGGTTTAACTGTTTAAAGCATTATTAATATAAGTAAAGCTGTGGTGGACAGCCTACAAGATTCCTGGTACACACCGACACAGTTTTCCCATGGAAATGCCGAGTTATAGTGCATGTCCACTCCTCCATACTGGACATGCCTGTTTTCCTAAGTGGTTGTACCAATGAGTGTTCTTGCCAGAAGTATATAAACACAAAAAATGCCATTTTTCTAACTGAGATCTAAGTATTCTCTTTGCCACTGGGAATCCAGATCTCCAATAAGTCAAGGGACCACTTCCATCTACATTCCATTCAAAAATGGTCTTTGAAAAAACCTGGCTTTAAGAAATTTCAGTTGTGCTGAACTTCTGACTCATGCACCTTATAACTAACTTTGAAAGCCAACAACGCCATCACGAGAACAACAATAAATCCTTGCATATTGCTGGCTCCAGGAAGCAAAACGAAGACGCTTTATTTAAACAAATATGCTAATGCAAACATTTTGGCTATCTGAATTAATCTGAATCAAACTAAGCACTATCTAGACATTCCCTCTAACCTTTTGTTCTCATTGATTTCATGGCATTTTTATAACTCGACTTGCCAGGCACGGAGAATGTGCGCATTTTTGAGAACAAAGCAAAAGGTATCAAATTTACTCTTTATTCAAAAATGTATCCATTGGAAATGTAACAAAAGCCATTGAATTTTACAGTTTTTAAGTTACATCCCAATAAGGCAATTACTAAAAATAGAGCAGCTAAATGAACTAAGCCAGTCACAAAATGACAAATACCATTTGATTCACCTGATATGAGTAGTTAATGGCACAGAGACAGGAAGTGGAATGTTGGCTGCCAGGGATTGGGGGTGGGTAGAGTTCAGAGGGTTTTTTTTTTTTTTTCTTTTGTACTAGGGATTGAACTCAGGAGCACTCAACCACTGAGCCACATTCCCAGCCCTGTTTTGTTTTGTTTTTTTTTTGTTTGTTCCTTTGTTTGTTTTTCTTAGAGACAGGGTCTCACTGAGTTGCTTAGCTCCTCCTTTTGCTGAGGCTGGCTTTGAACTCGCAATCCTCCTGCCTCAGCCTCCGGAACCACTGGGATTACAGGCAAGTGCCATCATGCCTGGCTTCAAGAGTTGTTACTTAGTGGGTAGGTTTTCAATTTTGCAAAATGCAAAGATTTCTGGAGATGGAGGTGAATGTACTCCATCCCACTGAACTGTACATCTAAAAATGCATAAGATGGTAACATTTACGGTATTTGTATTTTACCCAAAAGTAGCTATACTTTGTTTCAGTATTAAGTCACATTCAAGCAAACAGCCCTCTCTTCATAAGGTCACATACATTTCTGCAGCACAGACCAAGCAGTGTACCACTTACTTTATTTTTATAAGCAGTACTGAATTTCAGGGCACAAACTCGATCACAGCATACTGTGGGTGAGAATATAAAAAGTCGTGAAAGTCTAAAGTTACTGCTCACACGGCAACCTTGACACAACGACTCTGCAAAAACAGGGCTTAAATTTAACAGAATATGCCACGATTCACAAAATGCTACTACCATATGCCCGAGGGGACTGAGTCACATTTGCCATTTCACTCTAACTCCTGAATTTTTTGACTTCTGTAGGTTTAGATTCTCATCACACTGTAGCCTCCACCTCTGCGTCTGCCAGGGATCACATAATGCATCTCTTATCATTTGACATTATCTCTACCCTGAAATGCTTGTTTTTGAACAGCCTCGGGTTCAGAGGACATTTTTTTAAAACGTTAAACAATAAAAACTGTCAACGAGTACTGGAAATGGAAACACAGCCCAGCCTCTCTGGTGACATCTTTATACCTGGAACAACACACCCACTCTCACGTCCATCAACCGCATCTCTCCCTCCTTACGGAGCTCACCTCAATTCACTTCTCTGTGCCTCTGGAAGGAAGGCAGCTGTGGCTGCAGCAGAAGCGAAACAGAGAGTACTACCTGCCCCGGGTGCCAGGGATGGGTGTCATGTACATGCAGACACCCGGGGGAGGTCAGCCGGGGGACTGCATTTGCAGCGAGTGTCTCCCCATTAACCTGTGCACGCTCCTCCTTGCTGTGCTCCGAGAATCTTCAATGGTCCATGATGTGGGGAACACAGGCCACTCTGCAGGGACTTGGCCTTCGGGATGGCATACCTCGTGCGCACAAGGCGCTGAGTCGTCAGGCCACGTGTGACTCATGGTGTTCCTGTTCAGAGGCTTACGATCTTTTCTGGACAGGCGAGGTGTTGACCACGCACAGAGAGCTAGTCAGGGTGGGCAATTTCTCCACCAGCACCCCTAATTCAGCAAATATTTACTGAAGACCTACTAAATGTCAGGCATGAAGCCAGACATTGGGGACAAAAATGTGACTCAGATAAGGTCCCAGGAGGGAAACAGACGGGGCTCTGTATGGTCACCATGTTATCAGGGAGTCATCAGAACACTACTAGATGGAAAAATAGCAGATGTCCTCTCTCCAAAAATAATAATAATAATAATAATACACATAAGTAATCCCGTTACTGAGCAAGCATTCTGGCAATGAAAGAATCTATTTGGAATGAGGATAGTGTTATCTTCTGATGCTCTGCCTTCCGAACTCCAGTTACGGAGCATCACAGATACATAAGTGTGGCAATATCCACCGGGAGGCAAAGACCAGTTGTCATAACTCTAAGGAGCCCTTGTGAACATCTGGACACAGGCTGAGCAGCCCACCAAGATGGTGCCGCCACTCCCCTTCCACAGGCTCCTCATGAACCCCTTTTACAATACGTGCCCTCCCTGAGAGCCTGCGACCTACAACAGGCCAGAACTGAGAATCTCAGACGTTTCCCCAGGGCCTAGCACAGAGCTGGGCAGACAGTGAGAACTCAAAACGTAGAGTTGTGAACTTGCTGGCTACGTTTCTAGCAAAATTAACAGCTGAAACCTTACGAAAAGAAGTGGTCACATACAGACTGGGTCACCAATAACCATCCATAATCAATGAATCAAGTCACTTTACAGATATTGTTCTGAGCTGAATAGTGCCCCATCTTCAAATTCATATGTGGACAGCCTAATTCTCAGTCCCTCAGAATGTGACTGTACAGTCGTCCCCTTTGTATCTGCAGGGGGACTGGTTCCAACCCTGCCCCTGTGGACACTAAAATCTACAGATGTGCACATCTTTGTCATAAAATGACAGAATCTGCATTTAACCTGTGTGCACCCTCCCGTAGGCTTTACATCACCTCCAGACTCCTTAGAATACCTAACACAACCTAAGTGCTCTGTACGCTGCTGTTGTGCCTATTGTTTAGAGAAGAATGGCGAGAAAACGAAAGGCCTGTGTGTACTGAGTGCAGATGCGCTCTTCCCAAAGGTTCTTGATCCTCAGAGGGTTGAATCTGCAGAATCTGAGATGCAGAGGGCCAACCAGCGCTGGAGACAGCCCCGCCAGATGTCACTTGGTAGTGAGGACCCAACATGACACCAAGAGGAGACTAGAACACAGACACCCAGGAAAGACCAGGTGAGGACCCAGGGAGAAGATGGCCTTCAAGCCCAGGAGAAAGACCTCAGGAGAAACCCTCCGTCTGTGGTACCTTGTTAGGGCAGCCCTGGCAACCTAACGCTGATCGCAAGTCCTCACTAAGGACTGAGCTGGCCCCGTAATAAATGATCCTCTTAGAAAGACATGGTTGAGAGCAGAAAGGGAGTCGAGTAGCCGTGTCTTCTGGTTCCAGTCTGAGCTCTTGGTCCAGCCATATTTTTACTTCTCTGGTTCTCTTTCCTCCTTTAAATACAAAATTTTGGATCACAGCAGCTCCAAGTCTCAGGTGACCTGGAACTGCATGATTTTTTTTTTAAATATTATTTTAGTTGTTGGAGGTGGACACAATATCTTATTTATTTATTTTTATGTGGTGCTGAGGATCGAACCCAGGGCCTCATGCGTCCAAGGCAAGTGCTCTGCCGCTGAACCACAAGCCCAGCCCCTGGAACTGTATGATTTTATGCAGTAACCTCAGTGTGGCCTTGTAGTACACGACAGAGGTGGCATGTGGCAGGGGAACTCTCTGCCTTTCCTTAACTACACTCACTACAGGAGGCTCCGGAGCACTTCCCCTGCCTCTGCAGCCACCCCATGGCATCCCCTACCGTCACATCAGGGACAGGGCCCTCCTCTACACATCTCCCACCACCCCAGCATGGGGAGAGGCCACCTCGTGGGCCCCAAGTCGAAGGCAGGAGAAGAACAAACAAGAACTATCTGAAGAATGGTTCCACCCTCTGTGTGATTCTAGCATCTTCCCAGAATAGAGCAGTTCCTCCTGAGCAAAGATGTTAATGAGCCCTGCAAATAGAAACCACCGCAACAGAACAATAGACACCTTAATTAATTTTTATTCTCCAGCAACATTAGTGCTCATGACTACAAGATCATCAATAGCAGCACAAGTAAAGATAAGGAAACAATTGCACACCCTTGGTGCAAACTCTAAGCGCTATGCACTGGACGTCTACTTAGCATCCATGAGTCTGGGAACTGGCTCTTCCCATGGCTGGAAGCAACTTAACTATAATTTGTATCTGGACTGTCCCCCAAAGTCTGAGAAGAGTCTTGTTCCACAGATGGTCCTTTTGAGAGGCTGCAGAACCTTTAAGAGGTATAGCCTGAGAGGGAGGTTTTCTGGTCATTGGGGATACATCCTAGAGGGAGACCTCATTCTGGTTCTCTTCCCTCTTTTGTTCCCTGACCATGAGGTGAGCAGTTTTGTTCTGCCACAGTTCTGCCACGATGCGCTGCCTTACCACAGACCCAGAAGCAGTGGAGCCAAATAATCATGGATGGAAAACTCCAAAACTGTGAGCCCAAATAAACCTTCTCTCTTTATAACTTGATCATCTCAGGTCATTTGTTATAGTGACGGAAAGCTGATGAAAATATGACCCAAAACCCCAAGGTACTGTGGCCTTTGGTTTAGATTTTATTATCCATAACCAAATGCTCAATTGTACCCTTCTCTAAAACCCATAGACTTCTTTCTGTCCTTATCAGAATCTATATTTCTTAGAAGTTGCCTCCAGTGGGTTTCCCTTACTGGCAATAAAAAGAGTACTAATGAGGCCAGGCGTGGGGATGTGCACCTGTAATCCAGTGGCTCGGGAGGCTGAGGCAGGAGGATTGCGAGTTCAAAGCCAGCCTCAGCAAAAGTGAGTTGCAAAGCAATTCAGTGAGACCATCTCTAAAAAAAATACAAAATAGGGTTGGGGATGTGGCTCAGTGGCCGAGTGCCCCCTCTCAGTATCTCCACCCACCCAAAAAGAGTGCTAATGAGTAAAATCATACCTCAAAAAGAGAAATGCAATCACATTTAGAAAAATAAATAGAAACCTCCATTTGCTTATTGTTTTGCTCCATCATCATCATCATTATTATTACTATAAATTTGTCAATATTGCCCACTGTAAGAGCCTCTATAACCTTTTCAAGGAGAGAGCAGTTTAAAAAGACCCTGACCACTTATTAGATATGCTGAAGGCTAAGATGTGACTGTGTCTGCCGTGTCCTTCCTGTCATCCAAGCTGTGTCAGTGTGGACAGAATCATGAGCCAGAAGTGGTCTTAGAATCCTCCTCCCAGGGAAATTTGCCTCCCCCCGAGGGCATCTCCTCAGGTGCCCCCTCACGGACATTCGTCAAGCAGTTGGCACCTCTGTGCTTGGTGATGCTCCTGCTACAGGTCCAAGGTAAACAGGAAGGATCCCCACCTGTGCATAAGGGGAACCGGTCCTGGAAGAGAACACAAGCCCTGTTGCTATGCTGTTGCGAGGTCCAACACAGAGTCAGCCCTACCACGTGATGCTGCATCTCACATCCCCACAGAGACTCAAGGGCCTGAGCCAGTGGACGCCCACGTGGCCCAAGTGCGTGTACAGACAGGTGCTGAAGCACTTCGTGGGTTCATCAGCAAGGGGTCCATTGTGGGGAAGCCACGAGAAGCGACCGCTCCTATGCAAACGGAGAGAGCAGTGCCCACCAGTTAGAGAGCCCGGTTCTCAAGTACCAGGCTGACCAGGGCGACATCTGCTCAGTGTGAATCTGCAGCCCACAGAACAGGCAACGACCTCTCCTCCTGGTGCCAACTCTGAAGTGATGCATTATTTAAAAAAAGAGGTTCTTAGGGAGTAAACAAACATGGTAAGAACTCATAAAACCATAAACACTGGGATATGAAGGGAAGAGACGGTGACACTTGTCAGAAGGTATTAAGAAGACATGACAATAAAAGGAATCTGCTCACAGAGAGAATGATTCCAAATACAAAATGGTCAGATTCATACTTAGAAGGGTGGCTATTAATAGAAATCATCTTAGAGAGGTTTCATTATGTAAATGGCTCATATGTCTGCCAGAAATGTACCCAGTAATAATTTGCATTTCTGCTGTAGCAGAAAACTCAAGGATGTCTCTCGCTGGATTAGGAGGGGACTCTTTCATGGGTGTATCACAGCTTTTACAGTCATGATCACCAGGACCACCTATGCTCCTGGTGGGCGACAGGAACAGCTCATCAGGCACTTCTGTGTGTCAGGCACTGGGGCTTGGAAGGACGACACTGAGAGAGCAGAGGCTTAGATCGACACGCTCAGGTCTCACTGATCACAGGTGACGGGGGCGGGATTCAAACTCATGTCTCTCTGATTCCAAGCCCATGCCCTTTCCCACTGCAGCACAGACATGGTGGGCCAAACCCTGTGGTGTCCTAAATACAGTGCTTCAGGTGAACGGTGATCTTGGAAATGGTCTAGGAAAATGGACACTTGCAGTCACTGCGTTCACAAACCTCCCTACCTGCCTGCCTTCAGTGACACTCCTATTTGCCCCAAGTTCCTTGGACATGAGTGTCACACTCGGGTCAGCACTTGATATGGTGCAAGGTAGTAAAAGCACACAGGCATCACCAGTTCAAATTCCATCACCTTCAAACGTGAAATCGTCCGAGCAGAGGCCCCATCTGTCCCGACTCCAACTGGAAGTCACACTGAACACTCCCTTCAGCTCTAAAGTCAATTGGGGACCCACTTTGCCACCCCTCCTCCAGGTCCTTGGTTTCATGGCCCTCACTTCTAAAGGACCCCGCCTTCTTCAGTTCTTCATGGTTGACATCAGTGTTCTGAAACCCCCGGTGAAGGCCAGACTGTCCCCTTAACCACAGGACCTCCCTAGAATGTCTGATCCGCAGTCATTTGTCTCAGGTCCCCCACTTTATTTCCCAGTGGGGAAGGCACTGAGTCAGTCTGGCCACGGTAGGAGGTGACCCTGCCCGGTCTGCTCTCTGGTGGATCACCCCACTCAGAGCCACCGCGAGGACCACGATGATAACGCGGGCAGGAACCTGATGAGATAGGAGGTCTGGGCTAAGTAACTAGAATTTCCATGGGGTTGGTTGGCAAAAGGCAAATTCTGAATCGTTGCGTTCCAGTGTGGTGGATGCGATGACCCAGAACCACTTTTGCCCCTCGGGAGCCCTGCAATCCAGCACAGTGGGACCCAAGAGTGAAGGGTCTTGGTGGGGTGGGGGAGGGGTCAAGGGTTGCCCATGGCCAGAGGTCCCCTCGGGATCACAGGGCTCCGAAGGGCAGGCGGAGCTTTAAGAAGGCAAATGCCAAAAAACAGGAGTTACCATGCCAGCCCTGGAGTTTCACAAACACCAGCCTCTACAGAAACTGGAAAGGGAGAAATTGCTAGACAAGGTGAAGCTTAAAGGAAAAGCACATTTTTGTTTAAATGTGACAAACACTTAAATGTGTAAACACATTTGGTCCTTGCTTTTAGAATATGTTATTGATATGCATTTTGTTATGACATTTTTTTTTTAAAGACACAGGCTAACTTGTTTACTTCCTAAGATTCTCCTGGTGGGTGCACTGCCACGAAAACTCTTCCAAACAAAGAGGTTATAGACAAAGTAATTCATTAGTTAATTAATTAATTAGACAAACAACCCAGCCATTGACAGGCCTGGAGAAATCACTCCCAAAGCTTTGTGTTGTTGTTTTGCTTTTCTTTTCCAGTTTGGAAAGGAAAAGCCCTTGAATTGAGCGGGTAATGCGATCGCATTACCCGCTCAATTCCACATCTGACTCTTTCTCACCAAGCACCCCCAATTCCAGGTCTCCCCAGTTTGCTCCTAAGTTCTAGACCACAGTCAAGTCATCTGCAGCCTGGGGTGCCCACGACTGTCTGCCAGCACACCCTGCCGCCCCTCTTCCCCAGGCACCTGCCTCGCCAGAGTGCTGGGTGTGGCTGCAGGGCAAGCAGACGTAGGGAACAGGCAAACCCCCAAGCTGTCTGGGAGATTGGAGCAAAATATGTCCTGAGTAGCTTCAAGTGATGACAGACCCGAGACTCAGAGCTAATTAACAGGAAGTGGAGCAGAGGCGGCGACAGCTCCAAGCAAGGGTGCGAAGCTCGCGTCACTTGGTGAGGCAACCCAGGGAGCAGGCTCCGCGGGGCAGGATGTGGATGCCCGCGCCTCATTCGCTTTGCAGACTAACACATTTCTGTTAGAAATATGACTTTACACTCCGGTGAGATTTCATAAGGTGTTGACCTGCTACTAATTACAGCAACGCCGGCTCCGCAGCTAACAAAACAGCCCCTCCTGCGTTTCATTCTGGTCACCTGGTGCAGCAGCCGGAGGCACACAGCAGAACACACCTAGGGGCCAGGAGCCCCTGGGCTTCTTTATGCTTAATCCTCCCAAGCGATTAGCTCCTGCCTGAAGGGCTCTTTTGTCTTCTTCACACAGTTATGATTCTCTCTTATTACCAAACAGTTTAAACCACTTTCTCCCTTAATCCCATCCAAATTTACCGGTCCTGGCATCAGACAGATTTAGCACTTACCTGGGGTTCATGTGAATTTCTCCAAAGTAGAAAAGTTGATCCTCATGGGTAACCTTGGACAGATCACAGCTTTCTGGGCCTCAGTTTCCTCACTCGTACAAGGGGTTAATGAGAAGCCCTGTCTCATAGAGTTGGCATGAGAACTGAACACTCTGTGTGTGTGTGTGTGTGTGTGTGTGTGTGTGTGATTCAGAGCAAACGAAGTGCTCATCATGGTAGTTGGGTACACAGCAAGCACTCAGAAAATGCCTATTGCTTTCATTGCCATTGGTATTAATATTATTATCTCGTCACTTGTGTTTACATTTGCATTAGGCTCCGCCATGGGATTATTAAACTCTTGAGATGTGGGGCTATTCTTATACACTGCCCAGAAACTAAGGGTTTGACAGAGGTTCAATGGCGCTGACTAAACAACTAAGTAGCAACTTGGCAAGGGTTCAGGCAGTGCACGCTGAAACTCTGCTGCTGATTGCTGATTACAAAAGCTCCCGCGTGCAGTATGAGCTCAGGCAAGAGCAGAACACAACTATATCTGATTCTTTAGGCAGAACAGTGACAAGATAAATAAATATGTCTGAATCTGCAGAGAGATCATTTCAATGGGGCTTCAGAAGGAGAAAGAAAGATCTACTGTGCCTGGGGGCCTCCAGAAACATCTTGAAGATGCAATGAGAGGAAGGGTGAGCAGGCAGGGGTTGGGAAGGTAGGAGAGCCAGCAAAGCCAAGTTCACGGTGCTGGGGAAAGGCTAGGGGCATAGTCCATGCAATGGAAATCCGGCTCCTTGCAGGACATTTCCAAGGTCCGGTCAGTTTTCCTATAAAAGTCCCTTGGCCACTGAGCCTGACACCTGAATTTACCCTGGGGGTATCTCCACCTTGTGTTCCTGACCACCATCTGCTTTACTACCTGCCACATGCTGTGTGTCCCTCTTCCTGTTTTCCTGTCCCGTCCCACGGTAGTCTGATGTCCCTTGTTCCTCAGACACACAGAATGTCATCATTTACAGGGAACCCCCAAGGATTATCTAGAATACTGTCTTCCTCTTGCAAGGGAGGGGACTGAGAGTCCAGAGATGAGTAACCTTCCCAAGGTCACCAAATCTGTGGCCCAGCAGGGAATGAAACCTAGACTGTGTGAGCACCCCCTTCCTCCCACAGCAATCTAGCCTCCAATTCTGCACCACCCTTCCCGCCTCCCTCTCCTCCCGGGCCTTCATGTGGCTGCTAAGTCAATAAGTCAGTAAGGACAGGACCGCCCAGTGGGACAAAATGCATGGCCACTCTGCACTCTGCAGTCACCTGCATCATGCACAGGGACCTTCTGCCCACACAAGGAAGGAACAAGCTCATCCTCCTTCCGTCTGTGACATCCCACCTCCTTGGTTTATTGATCAACGCGGAATTTAAGTGCCTCATCAATGGTATCAGGAATTAATTCAGAACCTTGTTCCACAGACACACACTTGATTCCTTTTTGAAAATGAGTCATATTTTCCCTGGGGTCTTTTCTTCCCGGGTCGTAACGGTGCTGTTTGTGAGGGAGGTGCTATGGCTTTAACACCAGGTGCGTTTTTTAAAAAAAAAATAACCTGAACTAAATTAGCTTTTACACCAAACAACAGACTAGGAACAATAAAGGAACTCTTTGACAAAGAAAGAAAGAGACCCATTTGGCACACTAGAAATCAACAGCTGTTCTCAAATCAGTTACTGGTAATAAGTGGGTTCTTAGCAGGAAAAATTACCTGAAAAATAAGCATGTTGGGCTAGGAAAAAAAAAAGTCTCACAAAATAGCCATTAAGATAATTTTTCGTGAGGTGGCATGAGACAAGACAAGCTACATAGTTCATTCATTTTTACTCTTAAGTGAGTCGGATATACTCCAGGGAAATGACAAGGCAGGTGGGGGGATTCCCAGGAATATGTGAATCACAACCGTGAGTCATCGGTTTGGAAAATTTAGGACACACTCACTATCAGTTATGTTATTATTATTTGCTAAACGTCCAAGATATACATTTCCTTGTATGCAATTTCAGGGGGAAGTTGCACCCGACCCTTTCCTATGCTGAAGGCTGACATAGGAAGTTTTGTGAAGTTTGAGTACTAGCAGGAGAGAATTAACGTATTTGATTAACATGGGCCTAGGCACAGCTTATACACGTGCATCGTTCATAGTGGGTTCAGTCTACGGGTCCTCAGGCTTGAGCTGGGTAGAGGAATGAGTTGGGGAAAATTAAAAAAAGAATTCACAAAATTAGCAACAGAAAATTAGGCACAGGGTCTGAAGCTCTTCAGGCAGCACCAGCTTCAAGATCAGCCTGCCTGGTCCACGAGGTGTCCACAGTTCTGCATTGACGCCTGCACAGGGCCAAGACCCGGACATTTCATTCCTGTTTGCTTCACCAACAACATATTAGGAGCACATTAGTACACAGCTTAGCTGAGTTTAAATAGAAATGTTTACATATTATTTTTCAGATGAGCTGTGACAGGAATTCTAGTACGTGGCTTTATCACCTTGCCAGAAAAACCTGTGGGCCACCGTCATGAACTTGGCAGCCATGCGTAGCTTGTGGAAACCCATCTGCGGGTCCCTGAGAGAAGACCCCAGATCAGCACCATGGAGCAACTGAAGTCAGAGGCTACAACGAAATGCAGAAGCAGCGGTGAGGGAACGGCACCCCGAAACCTGTCAAGGTGAAGGGACAGGCCCTCTCCAACAGGGCGTCCTGCGCCTGCACTCCATACAGTGCATCAACGTGGGGAACGTGCTCAAGACGTCTTCACTGGGACTCCGGAAAGAAGAAAGAAAAACTCCGTGCACCTCAAATTCAAAACAATCCCTACTATCTTTTGCCAGAGGAAAATGATGTGTGTTCAAGAAGATGGGAGAATCTGAGGCCTTAAGACTGCGAAAAGCCATGACTGACCCATTAGCGCTCAGGAAGTAGCTCAGACCTTCTGGGCTTGCTTTCTTGGGGGTTTTGGAGCTCTGGGTTCCTGTGAAGTGCAGCTTCAACCATCCGCAGCACTTGCTATCATAGAAATCTGAAAATAACACATTCACTCTGACACGCCAACTCACTACTTTTAATTGTGACTCATTAAAGATGTAAATAGAAGAGGAATTATGTTCACCTCTACTACAGTTCTTTGGCTGTGGTAAAATTACAATGCTTCTGCTTCTGTGCAGCAGGGGAAGACTTCTGCTTTGAATAACATCCCAAGTGCAGGGCTAGGATTCTCTCATTTTCCAACAATAGGCATTGCATGCCACCGCCTGTTGTTGGGCAGAAGCAGGTAGACAGAAGGATCGATTTTAAAATGAACAGGAAGAAGAGTAAATTTACATCATTCTAAAGATGGTCTCTGCAAAATTCCGAAGTCTTCCTGGCAGGTGTTACAGAAATGAGAGGCTGCTGGAGGAAATTCTGCAAAAAAATTCAAACCAAATTACGCCCAAAGAGGAACATGAAGGCTGTCAGAGGTAGTTTGATCTTTTGTTTGACAAATATTATTTTCTTTGTCTTGTTATTTTATTAACAAGGAAAAACAAACAAAAAAAGTCTTCTCTTTATCTATATTCTAACAGAGTACAGTTTCTTAAGTTAGAATGAGAATTACACCTTATCAGTAATTGTCAATACAATAAAGTATTGATGACCAATGATTACACATTTGGAATGCTGTATCATAAACTAAGAAACAAGCACAAAAGGACAAATATTCTATGACTCTGAGCAGTATATAAAATAGACAAACTCAGAGAGAAAGGGCTGGGAGGGAGGAATAAGGGGTTAATATCCAATGGGTACTGAGCTTCTCTTGGGGATGATGAGAAAGTTCTAGAAGTGGATAGTAGGTAATGGATGCACAACTATAGGAATGTAAATAATGCCACTGAATTGCTCATACATCTATCATGAAATGTATACACACACAGGCATAGAGTCGGCCCTCCACATCCATAGGTTCTACGTCTACACCGTCCACCAACAGCAGATAGAACATATGGGAGAAAACTGTGCACCTGTACTAAAAAAGAAATGTGCACATGTACCAAGTTTTTTTTTTTTTACCAGTATTCCCTAAACAATATGGATAACAACTATTTATGCAGGGTTGGCATTGTATTAGGCACTAGCCCTGAGCTAGAGGTGACATAAATCGGACACCATTTTATGTAAGGGACTTGAGATTGAAGGAATTACAATTTCCTTGGAGGGGTGCTGGAATCAATGTCCCACAAATACCAAGGGACAACCATATATTTACCCCAGTTTGACTAATCATTATGTATTTTGAAGGTCTGTATTAAGGACATTTTCCAAATGAGGTGTCTGACTGCCGGGTCCCTGAGACTGAGTGCTTTTGGTTCACTGACCCTCCCAAAAGGATGAAAGCAATGCCAGGCAAGGCCAGGGAGGACACTAACATGGCCCTTCCCCATGTCCACACCTGCAGACAGAGCTGGCACAGCTGCAGGTGAGCGAAGCCTCTGAAAATTGACAGCAGCAAGGGGGGGGGGGGCAAATATTTCCCACTCCTGACTCACATGCAGTAAGTGGATTTGATAGTTTAGAGAAACTTACAGCAGATCAATGTCACAGGGCAGATTAACTACTCCAAAATTTGTCAAGATAATAAATACAGATTTGGGAAGAATTTACATAATGCATGTCAGTGGCCTCACTGGCCATGACCTTTGATAGCTGGAATTGAACTTCCCCTTTCATGAAATGTCATTCCAAATTCCAGGCAGCCCTTGGAAGCAAACACTGTTTGCCTGTTGCTAGGTGCCTTTTAGTACTGTAATAAACTGGGGCTCAATCAGAAGCGAAGTGCTTGCCTTAAATACCTAGGGCTCCTGCTTATGGACTCACTCTCCAATTCTATTGACTGTGAAGGGCAAGTTCACTTTGCAGACCCGCCCACCTCAGGATGCTGGGCTCCAAGGAGTGGCTAATGTGATGGGCTTCTCCAAATGGCCACCTGCCAGCAGAGTCATTTAGCAGAATGCTGGTCCTGGGGACAGCTGAAAATGATTTCTTTCCCATCAACCTCTGCAAAGTAGATTAGGTCCTTGTGGGGCTTTAGTTTCCTTGAAAGCAACAGGGTGCTTGCTTAGCAAAGTGGACTTGAGTCAGCGGAAGGAACAACCCGTGGAGACTGGGAAACAGCAGTGCTTCAGTAGAGGTGTGGGGATGGCAGAGTACAGGCCAGGGGCCAGATGTTCATGTTCCTCCTCCCCCTCCTCTTCCTCCTCCTCCTCCTCCTCTTCTTCAGTGTTGGGGATGGAACCCATGACCTCATGCATGCTAGACAATAACTCCACCACCAAGCCATGCCCCCAACCCAGAGGTCGGTGATGGAATCCTTGCTAGGTCATATTCATCAATCCCAATCATCTATTCCATTATAATAGCACAATTTAAAGGTAAAGGTTACACTTTAAGATGCCTTGTGAGGACAAAGGAGATGAAACAGGTAGAAGCTAAAAAGAGTTACTTAATAAATTAATTGGTTAGTTTCCCTTTCAAAAAGGAAAATGTACAAGAGCGTTTCCAAAGTTATGTGGAAGAAGCTTTGAAAACTGACTCCACCGGGATTTATGAAGTATCCACCATGCCCACAGTCCAGGGGATGGTCTTAGGAGAACCCAGAGGAGAGCAGGATGTATCTCTAGCTCCAGGGAATTTACACGAAGCAGGAAAATCAATCACCCTTCCTGATCATAAACTTTTCCCATACCAAAACCTGTGCAGGCTTTCTACCATCTACAAAAATCCCAACCCTTGCTACTGGATTAACTCAATTGCTTTTCCACAACACAGGGACAGCTATATTACAGAGGACTGTGATGAGTAAATTTATGTAAAGTACCAGGTACAGAATCTGGTGCATAGAAGTCACTCAATTAATGGCTTGCATTAATCATTCTCATTACAGTAGGCCCTACATATCTGTGGGTTCTGTGTCTACAGTGTCCCTCAATCATGAATCAAAACCTATTGGTAGACAGCCAGGTGTGGCGGTGCACACCAATAATCCCAGAAACTCAGTAAGCTGAGGCAAGACTATCACAAGTTCAAAGCCAGCCTTAGCACCTTAGCAAGGTCCCAAGCAACTTAGCGAGACCCTATCTCAAAATAAAAATAAAAAGGACTAAGGATGTGGCTCATGGTTAAATGCCTCTGGGTTCAATTCCTGGTACAAAAATGTGTGTGTATGTGTGTGTGCATGTGTGTGCATGTGTGTGTGTGTGTGTGTGTGTGGTGTATAGACAGAGAAACTTATCTGTTCTGAACATGAACACCATATTTTCTTGTCACCATACTCTTTAAAAAATACAGTATATCAACTCTTTACATTGTGTTAGGTATTATAAGTAACCTAGAGACACTTAAGGTATACAGGAGGATACACAGATTAAATGCAAACAGGATGCACCTGCAGATTTTGGGGTCCAGGGGGAAACTCGTGTTTCAGGAACCAAGTCACCCAGGATACAAAGGACAACTGCAATACTGAATCGACCTATCTTTCCTCCACGTTTCTCATTATTCCACCTCCACTTTGCACAGGCCCCAAACTGGTCCACAGCTTTCTTCAAACACACCCTACCCTCTCCCCTCTCCTCATGTCACAGCCTGCGCCCTCCTACTTAGAAGGCCTTGCTTCTCTGTCCAGGTGGACCCCTGGCCACTCTTCAGGGTCCAGCTATGCTCCGACAAGACCTGGGTCCTCCTTCACCAGATCACAGAGCCCTCTCTTGGTGTTCCTAGGCTCTGTTGGTCTTCCTCTCTGAGCTCACTGGCACGTTTCACCTTCCCTGACTGACTATGAAGTCATCAGCTGAGTTTAAGGAAGGCCCTAGGAATAAAACAAATGCTGGAAAATTTCTCCCAAGTAATGAACTGAACACCTTGAAAATGGTGTTGATGATAATGGCTCTCCTTGTTGGAAAATCTTATGTGAACTAACTCAGGTACTTTCTCCAACTCTGACAGGTACTGTCTTATTTTTTCCTGTTTCCAGGGTGGATAACCTGAGACCCAAGGAGGTTAAACAATTTGGTCGGCATTACACAGCTATTTGGTGGTAGATTTCTATTCAAACTCAGGAAGTTGGCCTCAGGAACCTATGCTATTCCTGTAATCCCAGCAGCTCAGGAGGCTGAGGTAGGAGGATCCCGAGTTCAAAGCCAGCCTCAGCAAAAGCAAGGCGCTAAGCAACTCACTGAAACTCTTGTCTCTAAATAAATACAAAATAGGTCTGGGGATGTGGCTCAGTTGTTGGGTTCAATTCCCAGTATCCCCAACCCCAACTCCCCCCAAAAATAACCCATGCTTTTAAACTTGACATTAAATTGCTGCCCAACAGCAAATGGCTGTTTTTTAAAAAATGTGTTTTTAAAAAAATCTGCACTGGTTATAATCAGGATTGTATTTTAAAACTTTGGGGATTGAATACACACATGGTAACTAAGTTAATAACAATGCATTACACACTTGAGTTACTACCAGACAATCTTAATTGTTCTCACCACCAACAACACAAAAAGCTAACTGTGAGGTGATGAATGTGTTAATTGATTGCAATAAACATTTCACAACACAAATATGCATGTGTGCCTGCACACCACCTTGTACACAATTTTATTTGTCTATTATACCTCAATAAAACTGAAAAATTTAAGTCTGGGATCCATTATGGTACTATGTTCTGTACATAGGCAATTGCAATTGGAAAAAGCAGCCTACTCGTTTTCCTAATCGAAGCTACTCTTGCTCATGAATCCCTTTATTTTATTGTTGTTATTATTATTTGGGCGCTGAGATGGAACCCAGGGCCTTTCACATGCTGGGCACGGGCTACAACTGCTGCTCACAGACACTTCTGCCTGTTCTAACCAACAAACACTCTCAGATAGGCTCCAGCCACAGCATCACCACACCAACTGTGGAGACAGTCTGCAGAGGGCACTTCAAGATAAGCACCTTCTATACTGGGAAACACTGAAGCTGTAATGAAAACTGCAGTATCTGTTTCCTTCCTGAGGTTTTGTCACTAGGCATTTAGGATGCTTCCGAGTACCATCTCTCACGAATGCAAGACAACATGTAGAGTTTCCTGGCGATGATCAGCAGTGGTAGCTGGACCAGCGTGCAGCCCATGGAGCAGGCACCAGGGAAAACTACAGGTAAACTGGAGTCTGCACTTTCACCTCAGCCTCAGCCACTGTGAGTTTCCCCACTCATCTACCAGCTGGAGGGGTGGACTTTTAATGGAACCCAAGGCTCAGGACAGGAAAGCAGGAAATTCCATTAAGGTGCTTCACTGTGCAAAACAGGCAAGCGTCAACTTATAGAGTGATGTGTTTTTTAAATTTTTCTAAGTCACAATCAATACATGTTGTTGACTAATGTCTTAAATTATCCAATGACTGTTCAACTTTTGTCATGAGTTTATATGCAAAAAAAACCCTTCAAGGTTGGGTAATGGTATCATGCAAAAAAAAAAAAAAAAAGTGGCAAATCTCAAACTAAAATTCTCTATTTCAACTTACTGATGCAAATTAAAGAATGAATAGAAAAAAAGTATGTTATATATGTACACATGTTTACATTGTATACCACAAATAATATATGCCATTAAACAACCTGCCCCTAATACCAAAATATAATCCATTCTTACAAGTGTGAGGATAATTTTTTTAAAGGCGTTTTTGACATGTGATATTAGAAAACGTCCTATTCTTCCTTTTGAAAAGGAACTTTTGAAGATCCAAAATCAGTTTTGGAGAGGATTCTTCATTTATTCAAGCCAAGTTTTTTTCTTTCTTTTTCGGTATTTTAGCCAAATAGAATTCTTAGAAATGAAAAAATAGTAACAAGCATATTCCTAGAGCAGAATAGCCTTTCAGAATTGAAAATGTTACATCAATCCTTTAATGTTATCCAGTCTTGACTTTTTAAATTTCCCTTAGGAAAAAAAAAAAAAAAAAAGAAAGGAAAAAAAAAAAAAAAAACCCACGTCTTCACATGACATCGCCAGCCCTGTGTGTGTCATTAATTTGTATTTCTGATTTGACGTACATGATTACACATGACACAAAACAGCTGAAAAAGCAATTTCTAGCAACTTCACAAATAGGGCTGCAAAGAAGCCAAAATACCTCCTTTTGATGTTAAAATTTTCTACCGCCCAAGATTTACTTGGATAGCTTAGTTTAAATGAGATGATGCTGTATCTAACTACCTTCATAAACATTGTTTCTCTGAAACAGTAATTAGTACTGAAGTTTTCTGGAAAAAAATAAATGAGTACCTTACCTTGAAAGGTATTAAGAAATTTGCAGATTTCTTCTTACTTTCTGTAAATATTTATTAAGCCAGAGTATGTGTGGGAATGGACTTAATACGTGAAATACAAGGTCTAAAATAAACCCAGTCTCTGTCCTGGTTAATAATCCACAGAGATAGCTACATTTAAAAAAAGCACTGCAGTAGCATACTGATAAATACCGAATGGGGGGAGTTCAATGAGGCCTCAGTGGATGAGTAGGAGTTCCCAGGGTATTGAAATAAAAACATGGAGAAATTCACGGTCCTTCAATGACACAGCATGTTTGAAGTCCAGGTTTTACCTTATAGGGGGATGGAAAGCTAACAAAATCCTCTTAATTTTTCCTTCCACCTCATCACATGGCTTCATCACTATGGGAAATACCAAAGAAGTATTTTTTGGAAAAGTACAAGCCACTGTAGTACTAAAAAAATACCTTCATTTCTGTTTTACTTATTTCTAGTCTTTGTGGATGGGCATACGCTTTATCATGATTCTATAAACATTTTACATTTAACATTCTATGGCAAACATTTTTCCATGCTTCCGTGTGCTACCAAGGGATTTTTTCAATGTACGTGTGTATGTATGTATGTATGTTAGTACTGGGGATTTAACCTTGGGGCAATTCACCACTGAAGCCAGGAAGGTTTCTAAGTGTGAGAGACTGAATCAGACGCTTTCTTTGAAAAGATAATTCTCAATATAGAAGAAGTGGACTGTTGGAAGAAAAGATGGAGGTCAAGAACATCCCTTGGGAAGCTGCAGCCACGGTCCAGGTTGGCGATGCTGAGGCCCCAAACGCACCAGGGCAAGAGCAAAAGAGCAGGCTGCCTGGGAGGGGCCCAGAGGAAAAGCTCCGGCACTCTCAAGGGATGAAGCCCGTCGAGAGGACAGTGTCCAGCCTCCAGGACCGCGCGGGTTGGTGATCCCCATTTGGTAAACAAGGAGCCCATAAAGGGAAACAAGGTCATTTCAAGTTTAGGGTTTGGATTCCCACTCCCCATCGGAGCCATCCGGGAGGAAGCTGGAAGTAACCGGGTTTGGACTCTGCAGAGGCAGTTCGTCAGGAGGGCAGGATCCGTGGAGAGCCGGGACCAGGACCACTCCTGGTCAGGAGGCCTCCAGGAGGAGCATGCGCAGTAACAGCCCCGGGACACCGCTTCCCCTGTGGTCTCCCAGTGTGCAAATGTGGCAGTTACATCCTCGTTTCTTTTGCTGCACAGGAAAGACCTCCCTTCAAAGCCCTCAGACAGTCACTAAGGAAGAGGACCCATCAAGTAAATCAGCATTGGTTCCCATGGTGCCTGCTGTCAGAAATCCATTGCATTTCCTGAACGGGTGTGGTTTGACTCAGCTCCACCAAACCGCATGCTTCTCTGAAGGACTCGTGCGATTATTAGCCTGTGATAGCATCAGCTAGAAGAGCGAGTTCTAACACATTGAACAGAAGGCATTTTGGGTACTGCTGTACAGAACATTGGCTTAGGTACACGGGGAACCAAACTAAGCCAGAGGACTGCAGGAGCTTTCTAGACATGGTCTGCCGTGCAGCTCGCCAGTGGCCTGGCTCCTTTCCTGCTTGCCTCAGCCCTCTTACAGCAGTGTCCTGGACTTAGGTGGCAGTTTGGAAATCCTGTTGATCTCAAGGCTACCTCCTGGAAAATAATGCATCATTTCTAACCAGACAAATGTTCTTGTAGAACCAATTTTTCTCTTTTCCCACCCACAAGGAAATACGGTTTCTTATTAAAAATATATATATATATGTCCCATGCATCGCTGTAGACCTCCAAATCAGAAATGCCAACATCTGGCATTTAGCTAAAATCCTGTACATTATATTTCTTTAATTTTGTCCTTCATTATTCCTCCAACTGAGGCTTCAACAAAGGCTCAAAGACACTTCTGCAGACAACTGTACATTTGTCTTCTGTAGCTGACAACCTGTGTGATTCCCTTCTGCATCACAAAAACAATTCCCAACCCCACCCACTGGAAAAAAGAAGCTACACAGAAAGAAAATCCCGTGAGGGTCTCTGTGAAGCTGATATTAAAAGGCCCCAGTACTTAGCACTGCTTTGGGAACACATGCTGTTTTTACTCTTCATTTAAATAAGAATATGAGAAGAATCCACCCAGTTATACCTTTCCACTTGCCAAACTCCTCAAGTCAAAACTGAATGGAGGACCTGGGGGGTGTAGCTCAGGGGTAGAGCGCTTGTGTAAAATGTGCAAAGCCCTGGGTTCATCCCCACCACCAAAAGAAAAAAGAAACTGAATAGAGATCTGAGATAAGAAACTTTAACACTGTGCTTGAACATGCCTTTTCACACAAACTAAATCCAGGATCAACACAATTTCTCCGAGTAAAACTGTAACTAAGTAATACTCAAAGAAAAAAAAAAGAAGGTTGTAAAAAAATGTTAATGCACTTGTCAGTTGTGATATTATGAAATATGAATTTGGTCTCTATCACCATTTCCTGGCACACAACTCTTAAAACCCTTGGAATCTCCAAAGTGAGTTTTGAACGCTGGTTGACTATTAGTTGACAGCTGGCTGTTCCCTCCATAACTTCAAGATAGGGGGTGGTCCCTGGAGAGACAAAGGCAGTAGGATTAGAAGGTTGGGGGCTTCATTCTATCCCCCACAGCCTCCTGGGAGGTGGAGGGGCTGAAGATTGAGCTGGTCAACAGCATCAAAAGATTTCATCATTTATGCCTACCTAATGGAGCCTCCATCAATACCCAAAAGAGTAGGTTGGAGAACTTTTGGGGAGCTGAACAAGAAAAGGGTCCCAAAGGGTGACCCTCCTGGAGAAGGTGCAGAACTCCATTCCTTTCCCTTCTCCCTCACCGTGCACATCTCTTCGTCTGTTTATCTGTGTCCTTTATATATTCTTTATAATATTCTTCATAATGCATCAGCAAACATATGTGAAGTGTTTCCCTGAATTCCATAAGCCGCTCTCAAATTCACTCAGAGCCGGGGAGGAGGTTGTAGGAACGCCAATATGTAAGTAGTCAGTCAGAATCACAAGCCAACAAGCTTGGGCTTGCAACTGGCATTGGAAGTAGAGGGCAGGGTTATAGGACTGAGCCCTGTACCTGCAGTACCTGACATGATCCCCAGGTGGACAGTGTCATAACTGGATGGAATTAAAGGATGCACATCTGGTGTCCAGAGGAGAATGGTTTGCTTTGCTTGGGGGGGGGGGGGTGTATGCATGTGTGTGCGCGCACACACATGCGCGCGCACGTGTGTGTGTGTGTGTGTGTTGATGGGGGAGAATCCCCAAACATGTGCTTACAGAAGTGTTCTGTGTTGTGAGATAGCAGCAGCAGCTGAGTTTGGTTTTTTCCTAGCTCGACTCAGTCGGTTACTGTAGAGGGCGCTATGTATCCTGATGACCTCCTGAGGTCATCAGGATACATAGGCTGGAGAGGCCTCTGAAGATCATTCTGTTTGGTTTTCCACTTGAACTTACTGTCAGATCCCCCTGGGATGAACCACCAGCAAGGGCATTTAGGAGTTGCACCAGAAGCAGCCCCACCCTGCAAATCTCTTCTGGGTCATCCAAGGCCAGGCTTGTCCTTGCAGAGACAGAAGGAGGAGGGAGGAGGGGCTCCAGTCACCAGCGTGGTCTCTTAACATTGAATGCAAATCCTGAACCGATCACGCCTCTGTGGGCGCTTTGATGTGCCGTCCACTGCCGCTAAATTTCATCCCCTCAACAACAGGATTGCTCTCCTGCCTCCAAAACTGACAACCTCCGAGTCCTAACAGCTGAAAGAAATGCCATTCAGAATAAGCGGCCAAGGGCGGCAGGTGTGGCTTTGGAGCCAAGCAAGAAGCTTCTAGTTTACCAGAGTGCTGTTTCCTTCCTCAGATCTTTCTGCCATCCTGGGGCTCCCGACCAGCTCCCTAGGGAGATTTTCCACCTATACCAGATCTAGTCACATGCTACTGTCATGATAAGGAACAGAGTCAGTGGTTGCAAAGTTTCTCAAAGAGCCCCTGACCTATTGGAGAATGCTTTACACATTTCGACAAAACCAGGTTTCTAAAAGTTCAAAGAACGTGATGACTTCCCACCCCTAAAAGGTTAGGGAACCAAAAAGTAAATGCCACCCTCTTGGTTTGATGCTACTTAAATCAGCAAGCAATTATTTCCTGGGCATCTACCATGTGCCCAGCCCTGGACCCTTTGCGGTGGGTGAGGAGGGCCAAGAAGAAGATGCAGAATGAGTCTCAGTTGTCTCAAACCTCAGCTTGCAAGAGTTACTTGGGCTGAGTTTCTGGGTTCTCCATCCCCCCAAAGTGTGATTCACCAAATCTGGTGTAGCTGAGTCTGCAGCTTTCATGACCACATCCAGCTGCTTCAGATACAGGAGATCCTGACCCTAGCCCCACCACCCTCTTGAGAGACATCTGTGACCGGGTTCTCATTCTGGAGCCATGTGCAGCCCAGACAAAGAGATGGCAAACCCCCGCAAAGCCAAGGTGTGACAAAGCTTTTTGTACAATGCAGCTTCTAAACGTTATGGATGTGCCCAAAGAGGAACCAGTTAGTGAAGTGCTGAGGACTTGGGGGAGACCTGTGAATGAGAGTCGGGTTTCCTGGTGGCAGGACGTGGATACAGAGAGCCTAAGCAATCATGCTAACCCAACCTCCTGAATCACTGTGAGAAGGTGGCCATAGTGTGTGGTGTAAATGGGGGTGAAGACCTGGCTGGGGGACCACCAGCTAACAGGTCCAACAGGGGCTTCATGTGACCATGACAGGAAGGATGCTCTCACCAGGAGGCTCTTAAAACTGGCATTTCCAGATAACACTGCGTTTGCATTTTCACTCTACTGCATTCATGTGGTTTCTTGCACTTCATAATTTAACATTTGTAAGAGAGAAGGAAAAAAAAAAAAACCAAAAAAAACGCTGTTACGAAACCCAAATAATGCACCACTCTGAGGCAGACAGCCAGCTGCTAACAAGAGTGACAGCTGAACATCACTGAAAGTGGTATTCACAGCTCTGCTTCTTGGTAAGAAAGAAAAATACTAAATTCTGCTCCTTGTGAAAAATGTTTGGGGCTCCCAGGGCAAAAGCACTGGCAGATAAGAATCAGTGACCCGTGGCAGCAAGCACAGAGGAGGAGGAGGTTAGGTCCTCTGTGGAAAAAGACACTAATTCGAAAGGCGCCCATATACAGATCTGTATTTGCATGGAGTCATCGTGAAAGATGGAGTCACATTTTCTTTAAGGCTGCGAGGGAAGACATTATTAACCACACGTTCTGCAAAGTCCTGCTTCACCAAAAGAATGACTCTCAAAATGGGTGCCAGTGGGGAGAAGGGACACCCCCCAGCTGCCACACTGGCTGGTACTGCATGCCTCCTGCAGATGCTGACTTGCCACAGGCCCTCGGGAAATATAGTTGGGCAAGAATCAAAGGATATAATTATTTAATTGATTACACTAGAGGGCACTGAATTTTAAATTTGCAAGATTTTGGAGCTCAATGAGACACAAACTAGCACTTTTACAGGTGAGTCATTCATTCCGAGGCCAAGAGTAAGCTCTCCTGGGTCTCCAGGTTAGGTGGGGATAAACTGGACTTCCACGTGAGGACTCAGATGCCAAGAAACTTTATGGATGGGGCTGATACAAGATCCTTGGAAGTCCACATTATTTTGGTGGATAGTTCGGAATTCTTTTAATCATTTACTTATAGTTGGGAGTATTTTAGCTTCAAACCCAGACCAATATTATCATTCAGGGGATCACATTTAGCAACGAGTTCCTCAATAAACAGACAGTAGGAATGGGCCCGGGTGTTCTACAGCACAGCAGCAGGGCTACAGTTGGCAACAATTTATTATATATCTTATAAAGAACTGGAGAAGACAAAGAAATGATAAATGGTTAAGCAGATGGAAATGCTAATTACCTGATTTGATCATTACACGTATATACAAGTATTGAATTATCACTCTGCAGCCCATTAAAAAAAACATTACTCAATAAGCATTTGTTGAACAAGACCTGGAAACTCCCAATGACTCCCACCTTGCCCATCCCAAAACTTGATTACAGACTAACTTGATTCCATCATCAGATGGAATCTATTTCCTCTTCGGTGAAAGATTAGTCAATCCCTTACGCTTTCAGTTACAATAGAATATATGTAAGATGTAGCTGGTCTGTTGTTGTTTGGATTTTTTTTTTTAATTTTTAATTTTTTTTGTCTTTTTTTTTTAACACAAATACATTCTCCTCAGTTCATACATCAAGTGGATTTCAGAAACAAGCACACTAGATTTATGTGGTTGCTCTTGACTTTCAGTGACTAGAACAACATCATCTCAAATGGCTCATTACTGGGGTGCTACAGAGACAGCTAGGCCCTTGAAGAAGATGTCTTGCACACCAAAAAGACACTGCCAGGTGAAATTTAAAGCTAATAAACATCAAGCCCTCCTGACGACTCACCGAAAACCATGCGTGTTTCAGATTCTTCGTGCAGACTGAAGCCCGCTCTGTCTTGCCCGTGGTCCGCAGCAGCACTACTTTTGGGTCTTCCAGACAATTTCTTTCCTTATGCCCCAGGACGCTGCAGTGAAACAAAACAAAACATCGAGTCAGAATGAAAATGCCACTTCAAGCAGTTAGTGGATAGTCAGGGGAAATCCCTGGCCTTTCTCAAATGTCTATCTCCTGACCTCAAACAGCATGCTAATGACCAGAACGAAGCTTTCGCACATCTTGTCTACATACGGTGCCCTAAAATACTGGAGGTGGGGGGTCAGGGAGGAAGAAGGAAGGAAAGCGCAGCCCCACGCTGCGGGAGATGGTGCCTCCTCAAACGAGGAGCCCCACCAGTGGGAAAGGGCTGGCAAACTGCAAATCTACAGACTGAAGGAAGGAAATAAAGGATTCATGCCGTTTAAATGATTTAAGGCGCTGATGTGTAGGTTTCAAGAGCAGAGTAGAGAAAGTTTTGTTTGAAATGAAAATTCATCTGATTCTGCTCATCAGAGACTCAGACTGGCTGAGCAAATATTTTTAAAATAAAGGGCTGCCAGGATCCAACCAACAAGAGTACCAGACAGAGGATATTTCCATTTTGCACTACAAAGAGGTCACGGATGGGCTTCTCTCGTCTGCCTCTTGATGAACTTGGGGAAGACCTTCTCCAGGCGGGAAATAGTTGCTCCCTTGCACACTGAGCGTGAAATGAAGGGTAAGATATGCATGCCTCCCGCCCCACTCATGCAGCTGAGGAAGCCTACACATCAGATCCGCGGGCAACAGGGTCACTCTGAAAAGGTCCTTTCTGCTTTGGCAGCTTTCAAGGCTCACTGGTCACAGTCTGTGGTTCCAGTGTCTTCCAATGCTCAGTCAAATCCACCCTACTGTTTGTTTTTTGACAATGGCCATTTGAGAGGCTGGAAACAGTCTTCCAAAGATGCCTGTATCCCTTCTTAGCCTTTTATAAGCTCTTCCCCCATTTTCTTTTAAAAAGCCCAGTGGAAGGCTGTCACCCAGCGACCAGGATCTGGTGGCCACATTATACTTGTAACTTGGAACTCTCTAAAATGCTCCGAAGGTCCTGGGGCAATCACCATAGATCACATCAAGTGACCCACTTTACGAGGGAGGCTATGCTGGCCTGTCTCACTAGGTTGCTGTGTGGACAACTGACTTTTCCAGAGCCTTCTGAAGCTCTTACTTTAGGGAACAGTCAGTGATTCTTCCAAGGACTCTGGGGTAGTCATGTACCTCTGGTTAAATTGACGTGGACACTTAAATCTTTGGAGAAGATTGCGTCTGCCTCTTGGTTAATGTTTAAACAAGGGGATTAAGTTCAATGTCACATAATTTTCAGTCTAGCTGGAGGAGCAACTGCCTGGAAATGGCAGAGTCTTTTTTTATTTTCCTGCTATCAATACTCGCCGAAAGTGGGGTTGTGAGGATTTTATTAGTTTTCTAAGCAGTTTTCATGAAGTGTAACTCAGCTCCCACTCAAATGTGTAACAGTAACATATTGATTCAGATCAACATAAGCCAGGAAGTTCAAAGTATGACAAACTGTCTTTAGCTTACCGGCTTGGTAAAAACAGAATTTGGAAGGAAGAGGAGGATTTTAGTAATAAGCTCACTGCAAGTTATTGGCTGGTATCAATCTTTTTCTTTTTCTTTTTTTAACTAAAAATAGCTTGTTGTGTTTCCATAGGTGTCACCAACTTTCTATCTTGGGAGGGGTCTTTGCCATCTAATTAAACCTCTGCAAATGAATCTGCTGGCCTTCTAGCTCTTAAAATCACAGCAAGGTAAAAGATACTTTGATGAGGCTCCAGGTCAATCATTCAGGCTCACTTTGACTTAGTAGACACGAAACCATCTAACATGATATAATATGGCTTTAAAACAGAAAGTTCACCAGTAGCCAAATGCTTCTTTATGGTAGTCTCTTTTTCTGTTTTGTTTCTGCCCTCAAGAAAGAAATTCAATTCTGGATTACATTCCCATCACCTGTCTTGGAGTAAACTCTATCTGGGAGGGACAGAATTGTTCCATTGTTACCTCCAGGCTTTAATAGCCAGTGCAGGGCTTTTACTGTTCATAGAGAAGAAAAAGAAGGAGTCTTCCAAGTGACAATAATTTACATTTTTACTTATCTCTCTAGATACAGCATCAGAAGTGATTCATTTTGCGACTTACTGCAGACCCTCAATTACACATAACACAAGTAGGAGATGACTTATATCCAAAGGAAACCACTGAAAATTCTACACTCCCTCCTTTTAAGCTAGAATTTCAATATGGCAGCCCTAGGAGTGTGGCCTAGGGGTAGAGTGGGTGCTGATAGCATGCTTGAAGCTTAGGTTCAAACCCCAGCAACTCCCACCCCAGGAATAAGATTTTTCTCTTCGGTGCTGGGAATTGGACCCAGAGCCTTGCACATGCTTGGCAAGCTCTCCACCACTGAGCTGCACGCCAGACCTACAAGAAAAGGACTGCCATATGCATCTTCCCTTCAGCAAACTCTACCAGTGCTGCTGCTGACCGGCACAACTGACTAAAGGGAGTGTAGGCTCGCCGCCTCCCCATTCCTGCATGCCAGCTGATGATAGGGATGAGACCAGAAATCCAGAAAAGAGAAAAAGAAAGCCCGGGGTCTTGAACACCCAGAGAGAGGAGAGCACATAGGAAAGTTGGCCACATAAACAAGGATTTCATTCTGGAGGTATCCTGACAATGGTTTCAGATTCGACAAGCAGTGAGGTGCTAATTTCCTAGACACTTATGAAGAGCAAATCAAAATACACCCAAATAAGCCAAAAACAGTAGCCCCGGGAGCCGTGAGATGTATTTTTCACTCTTCCTTTGGCAGATAACTGAATTTTTCAACTTAGGTCACAGCCTCCTAATTAGAATTGATTCCTAATTTATCAAATAAATGGACTTAAGGAAATATTTTTATAATTAATTCCCAATTTATACTTCAAGTTGTTTTTACACGTATCAAATATTTAAAAGCCAAATCAGATCTCTACAAACGCAAACATTTTTTTATTTGCTCTTTATGCTAAATCTAACAAATTGATACAGATTTCATAGGAAAAAAACCAAACAGTTCATGGTAAAATACCCGCCCCCTTTGGGAAAGGGCATTCTATTCAGTAAATGCTGCTGGAAAAATCAGCTCTTCCTTTAAAACTAGATCCCTACTTTATACCATTTAGAAAATATATTCTAGATCTGTAACTAAAAATACAAATATATTTATATACATACATTATAATATACATTTATATACACTTACTTATAATACATACATACAAAAAATAATTCACTTATATTTATTATACATGTATATTTTACACCACAAAATAAATTTGATAAGCATAAAAAGGCCTTGTAGGCAGGCTTTTTTCAAGATGTTGATGGTTACTTTAAAGCAGGAAGACACAGAGAATTATTTTGAATGGCATGGTATCATGATCTGAATCATATTTGAAGGATCTTTTGGTCTGTGGTGTGAAGAACAGACCATAAGAGGGCAAAGTCAAAAACAGAGCCAGATGATGTACTGCAGAAATCCAAGCGAGAGACCCTGCCTACAGGCAAACACGGTGACCCTAGAGGTCAAGTCAAAATGGTTGGAACTGGGGACTGGGGTGGTGGGAGAGCACTCACCTAGCATGTGTGAGGCATTGGGTTCGAGTCTCAGCACTGCATATAAGTAAATAAATTTAAATTTTTTTTTTTTAGATGGTGGGAACTGGTGAGAACCTAGAAGAAATTTGAAGACCAAGTGGACAAGCTGCCCAAGAGGAAGAAAGGAGCCAAGGAACCCTCCAGGCTCTGACTCCATCACGTCTAAGAACGGAGCTGCCACTCAGAAAGATGGAAAGGGCTGGAGAAGCAGGTGTCCAAGAGACAGGTGAATGTATAAATTTGGAACTTGTGGCTACAAATAGGTAGAGGATATAATTACAGCCCAAGTTTCCATCACAGGGAGCCTCTAGAGGGTCCCCAACCGCCCCACCTTGGTGTTATGTCTTTGTGAAGTCCTCTCCCATCGACAGTGGACTGACCGCAGATGCACTTCCAGGAAAGAGTGGGTGAGACTAATGGAGCGCCACTTCCAGGACCAGGTGGCCAGAGGCCTGCGGCTTCCACCTTGGCACTTCTCTCCTGAATTGCTTACCCAGGGAGGCCGACCACTAGGTTGCGTGGGAGACCTGTGGAGGGGCCCGTGTGACCTGCAGCTGTGACACCTGTGTGACTGAGCCTGGAAGCAGCCCCGCCCCAAGCTGCAGGCTCACAGCTTACTACCATGTCACATAAGGCTGGCAGCCAGAGACAGCCGGCTGAGGTGTGGGGCCGACTCCCACTCTCAGAAGCTGAGAGAGAATAAATATTTGCTGTTTTAAGCCACTAAGTTCTGGTTACAGATATGTAACTTGTTACATATCAGTAGATAACTAGGGGAAGGCCACTCTCGGGCAGCAACTGTGGTTGGAGAACTGAGTCACAAGCAAGTTAAACCACCTGCCCAGCACCACACACTTGCACGGAGGTGGGGATCAGACTCAGCCACCCAACTCCAGAGCCTTGGCTCTTAGTCACCAGGGACCAATATTCCCCTGGGAAATGTCCCCTCTACCTAGGATGTGTACACCAGAGCCTGTCTCTCCCCTGCAGAGAGCTGACATCACAGTTCACCCTAGCAGTGGACCATCTGCTCCTTCATATCAATACAGTTCACATATCAACACAGCTCTTCTACCTCAGACATCCAAACCCACCGTCATTCAGACTTAATTGCCAAAGAAGACAGAAAGGCAGCCTCTTGCTTTAGTTAGGGTAACCTTACTCAGTCTGTTTAATCGGGTTGATTTAACTATTAGAAAATGTCCAACACAGTCAGCACATGCTCTACAGATTAAATGTCCTTCTTTGCATGCAAAAGTTCTTCCTTAAACCACAGTATTACAGCCAGACATGGTGGTGCACACCTATAATCCCAAGGATTTCAGAGGCTGAGGCAGGGGGATTGCATGTTTGAGGCCAGTCTCAGCAATTTAGCAAGCCACTGTATAAGCAACAACAACAACAACACTGTAGTATTCTCCCCTTATCTGCAGGGGATACATTTCAAGAACTACAGTGTTTGCCCCAAACTGTGCATAGTCTTGGAGCCATATGTATACTTCACTTCTTCTTATACATATATACCTATGGTAAAGTTTAATTTATATGTACATATAACTTACATAGGTGTATATATAAAAAATAATAAAGTAGAACAATTATAACAGTAGTCTAGAATAGAAGTTATTTAAGTTTGTGAATTATTTATTTTTGGAATTTTTGTTGACAGAGTAACTAAAACTGTGGGAAGCAAAGTCGTGGAGACGCAGGGACTACCATGCTCAATGGTGAGGAAAAGAACAAGACACTTAATAAGATGGTCACAATAATTTGCATGTGGATTTTTCAGAATAATGAGGGGAAATCAACTGAGGGTTGGTGATAGAAAGTGGCTAAGACAGCAGATAATATTCAGTGTTTCCGTAGGAACTGGCAAGACCAAAATAACAAAAACACAGAAAAACAAACAAAAACCAAAGTCTTTGAATTATGTAAAACACAGTGACTCTTGTCCATTTAATTATTACAACAAGTTAACATGTTTCTGTTCTTTTTCTGACATAGACATGAAATGCAGAGTAAAAGACATTATCTCTGCACTTCTGCCTCAACACAAATTGAGAATGGCATTTGTCACAAGGAAACTGGCACTGGTTAACGACAGTATTATTCTTATTACATTATTATTCTTATTCATAGCACGGTCCACGTGCAACAGCTGGGAACATGCTTTTGATCCACACTGGTGGAACTCAACTTGGGTGTCCATGGGTCCTACACCTGGGATTCAACCAACCAAGGATCAAAAATATTCAGGGGAAAAACTGCACCTGTATTCAACATACTTTTTTCCCCCTGTCTTTGCTTCCTAAACAACACAGTGTAACAACTAAGTACAAAGGCTTTATGTTGTCTTAGGTATCTGAGAAGCACCATTTTATAAAATGGACTGAAGCATCTAAGATTTTGGTGTCCTCGGGGGTCCTGGAACCAATCCCCCACAGATACTGAGGAAAGAATGTACTTCTCTCATGTTTTAACTGTTTGCATCGTATCCACAGTCAGTGGAAACTAGGAAACTGGGGAAAAAAAAGAATCATGAAAAAAAATAACAAAACCTGCAGCCATTTATAACCTTAGTTGCCAAAAGCAACTGTTTTATAGAAGCACGTGATGCATCACCAAATGTACTTCTGCTCATTTTAAAACACCAAACAGTAGTAGCAGCTCAACAAGCGGACTGTTACCACTTAACCTACAATTTGGACAATTCGTGTAAGGATGAAATTACTTTGTCTTATGACATAAGGAGCAGATGCTACTAATTAACACACAAAAATGTCTAAAACAGAGTTTTAAAAACATATGAGTTTGAAAACACAAGTAGAAACAGCTTCAAAGAGTATAAGCAAAACAGTGTAATACGATGGTGCACCGGGGCTTCTTTTTTTTAGCAGAGGCAATCAAATAAATCAACTGGCAAACTTCCACGGGTCATCCTCTGAAGAAAGTATGGACTTACCCAGGAAAGTACCTGATAATTCTTGCTTTATTTTTTAAAAATGGGGAGAAAGCATATGTCTGTAAACTAGCCAGAACGCTCAGCGGGATGTCCTATTCCACTGTGAAACATTAAGCTACATAGAAAATAAAAGGAGGGTTTCAGGATGGGAATAAATTTGGGGAACATTCTTTGAGGGACTTTAATACACTCATATATACTGTAAATCTCTAAGAGGATAGAAAGCAGGATTCTTGGCCCAAAATATATTTGACCACAGGACACTTTTTCCTGAAGGCCATCAACAGTTGTTGACCAGAAAAAAACCTTAATAGGGAATGCCTTAACCAGGGGTCCTCAAACTTTTATCTCAAGTCCTCCTTATACTCCTAAAACTTATTGGGCACCCCAAAGAGCTTTAAAATAGCTAGATTAAATTTAACAATAATTATTGCATGAGTCATTAAAACTGAGAATTTAAAAACATTTGTAAATTTTTTGTTTGTGGGTGTGTGCGCTGGGTATCAAGTCCTAGTCTCTCAGGCATGCTAAGCATATACTCTACCACCGAGTTCTACTCCCAGCCCCTGATAATACATTTAACCCCAAAATTAACATGTCCATTGAACGTTACATAAAATGATGTCTTATGGAAAAATAACTATTTTCAGAACAAAGAAATCGGTGAGAACAGTGATACTGGATGAAGTTTTGGCAAATATCTTTAACATCAGCCTTAACAGAAAATGGTTAAATTCTCATGTGTGCCTCTGAATTCACTTTACTGTGGTATGTTGTTTGGTTGAAGAATGCAAAGAAAACCTGGCCTCCATTTCCATGAATTGTGGACACTCTTCTTGTGTATCAGAAAAAGGTGGAATTGATAACCTGGAAACTGAAACACATCAATAAATTCTTTGAAGTGTTTTACATTAAAACTCCTTGGTCTATCTTGTACTTTGAATGGATCTATGATCATGCATGATTTCGCAACATAATTCACTAGTCATTTGGAAATACATAGTTTACTCAATTACATGGGTCTTCCCAAAATTAAAACATTTCACTATATGATGTCATCACACCTCATATAGCCTCTGAAAAAACTCAGCTTCACGACAATGAAGCAGATAAATAACGTCTGTCTTAGTATTATTATAAAAATAGTTGGGGTCTTGCAAGAGGGGGCAGGAGGAAAGCATCAGCCATGATAGGATCCCACAGGTGATAATCTATGAGACATGCTCATCTTTTCTCTAGCAAACACTTTATCCCAACCTAGACCTTAACAATCCAGCAAGGATTTGTTGTATTGGAAAATAGTCAACTTCTTAAGTCCTCTGCAAGAGACTCAGAAAGAACTTTTCCAAGAGATCAATCCCTGAAGTAACATCGTAATTAGAAGCCACTGTCTATTTATTAACAAGTTACCCAGAGAACCACTCAACAAAACCGAGCATTTTGGGGGTATCATGTACACATGTAATAATAGTCATAGCCAGGCCTCGAGCGTGACATCCTCAAAATATATTACATCCTTTTACACTTACCAACTCTCCTAGGTGGTGGGCATTTTATTCCCACTTTTTGATAAATTAAGAAATGAAGGCACTAAACGATGCAAAGTCAATGAGCTAGATAAAAAAGTGACAGATCAAGGACATGCCACCAAGCATTTTCTCAGGCCTCACTGTTACCTCCTTCTCAATTAATAGTTCCTAAACCTCAGTCATCTGGAATCTTCCTCTGGCCGTTATTCCAAGATCCTGAACTATCTTCTTCATTTTCTTGTTTCAAAGAGAGGAGCTGCTTCATGAATTGCCCAGAGCCCATCCTCAGATATGCAGATAGCAGAAAGTTCCCTCACCTCCTCTGAGCAGACTGGTTATCCATGGCAAGAGCAATCTCCTTCAAAAGCCACGTGTGCCTGATGCTCTGAGGTTCAACCTTTTTGCTTCTTAACAGGTCACTGGGCTAGAACACTGATAACGATGCTCAGTAAACACAACTCAAGGCACCCTCAGCCTATGTCTCCCACCGCTCCCTGGGAAGGCATATTTTATGAAACAAGACCAACAAAAATGCCAGTCACCCCTAAGGCACTACGGGAAGGCAGGCAGGAGGTGGCATTACCCTTTCCAAGTGCTTTTTTTTGGTACCAGGGATTGAACTCAGGGGGACTCCACCAATGAGCCTCATCCGCAGCCCTATTTTGTATTTTATTTAGAAACAGGGTCTCACTGAGTTGCTAACCACCTCACTGTTGCTGAGGCTGCCTCTGAACTCATGATCCTCCTGTCTCAGCCTCCCTAGCCGCTGGGATTACAGGCATGAGTCACCACACCCAGTGTTTCTACCTAGTTATACTCCCAGCCCCTTTGATGCCAGGCTGACTAAAACAGTGCTTTCTAACCTTTCACTCCTCCACCCCTTGCCCATCATTTCTCTCACCTCAGACGCTTTCCTTCTGCTGGCCCAGAGCCAATAAGACATATCAAGTACTTTCTAGATTATTCTTAATCATTGTTCAGTGCCAGGTACCAGACATGGGTCCTTCCCGGACTACTCCGTCTCTCCCCTCCCTCCCTCACCCTATCCACACGGGCTCTCCTGCACACACCCTCTGCCTGGGTGTTGTGTTGCCTCCTTTGTGAGAGTCCTGTGTCTCGCGACGGTTCTTAAGACGTTCCAGAGGATCCCTCACAGCACTTCACACAGCGATAAACACAAAATGTCACGCAGGCTCCCGTCTTCCTCTAATTGGTTGAGGACAACAGAACATAAGCGTGGGGGTGAGTGTGGCTCAGGGGTGGAGCACCATGCACAAGGCCCTGGGTTCCACCCCAGGGGAAGAGGAGAAGGAGGAGGAGGAGGAGGAGGAGAGGAACATATGCATGTTTTTTTATGTCGACTTTATTTTTATTCATCTTTCCCTTCAGCCCTAATTAAGCACGATTAGCAGTGTAACTCATCCAGAAGCTTCAGATATTACTAAAGAGAACCGCAGTCTCCATGGCACAGCCAAAGGCGTCTGCGGAGAAGTTCCACGCGGGGCTGTTTCTGACATTCTCAGGGAGGGGACTTAGTTCTGTCCTAATGTGAACTGATGTGAGAAGAGAGTGGGACAGCTTATGAACTTGTGGCAACAAAGGACAGACTGGGGGTAGGCCCATCCATCTGCTTTCATCACACCTCTGTGCGGGTTAAGGAGACCACTCTAAAGGCTCACGATCCAATGACCATCACCAACTGTAACTGGAATGGTGGATTCCATGTGGAAGCTCCTTCCCTGGATTGACACACTCATGCCAAATTTCTGCCTTCTTTTAAAACCTAACATCCTGAACTTACCCCCTGCCTTTTTTTTTTTTTTTTGCATACATCATTCTTGGTGGAAATTTTCAACCACCACAAAGGTGGGGGAAAGGGCGTGGCATACTTTTGACTTCTTAGTCATATTTCCTGAAGTTGCCATTTTAGTGTATTTAAAATATTTACTTATGGCAACATTTAAGTAATTATAGTTTGTGAAACACTCTTCTCTTTTTCCATCTCCGTAGACCCCTCCGTGTGCTGTACCACAGAGAGTTTTCTGAATCACCGTCACTGATCTGCAGAGGGCTGATGTACTTATTTGGTGAAACACCAAACTCTTCCCATTGCTCTGGAAATCCAAAGTGAGCCATCTTAAGTCAGCAAAACTTAACTAAATTGCCTTCCACATTAGAAACTTGCTTCGGCTCGAGGCTTGCACTGTTTTGGTCAGCCTTGCATCAATGTGACCAAAATATCCAACAAGAATAACCTAGAGGAGGTCAGGTTTATTTGAGGCTCATGGTTTCAGAGGTCTTAGCCCACAGAGGACTGACTCCATTGCTTGGGGCCCGAGGTGAGGCAGAACATCATGGGGAAAGGACCAGAGAGGAGAGTCGCTCAGCTCAAGGCAGTGTCAGGAAGCAGAGAACGAGGGAGAGATGGGGAGACTGGGAGGAAGGGGCCAGAGGGAAGATGTCCCCAGTGACCTGCCTTCTCCAGCACGTCCCACCTGCCTATAGTCACCATGCAGTCCATTCAAACTAGGAAGGACTGGTTACCTGTGACTCTCCCAATCCAGTCATTTCCCTTCTGAACATTTCTGCATTAACACGGGAACTAGGGGGAGACACCTTTTGTCTGAACCATAACACTGTCCCTCTGCCTCCCTTCATGTCTCCAGCAATGAAATATGTCCCCACCCCAAGCTTATTTTCTGAGCACGTGACACCCCAGACCAGATCAGCCAAACCTAGGGTGCCACTGGTTATGATCCTCAACCAAGAAGGGGTCAGCTGACAGAGTAAGGAAATTAGTGAAGCAATGGCGGGGGTGAGATGGATTCCCGGGTCCCATGGCGTCTCAGTCCACTAGCTCTGCTCTTGGTATCGGGACATCGCTAGCTATCCAACTCTGGCAACACCAGGATCAACCTTCTCTTTATTCTGCCAGGTGAGCCAGTACCTAAACCCATCAGTTCTACTTCCCAGCTCCACCACCCAGAGCTTGCCTCCTGTCTGCCCGCTGGCACTCCTGGCTTGGCTTGCCCTCCCCCATACCTCCCACCCAGAAGTCCAGCTGCTCACATGGTCTGCCAATCAGCTCTCCAGAATGCCCCAGAGTGGGTGCTGGAAAACACAGACACAATCCCTCCTGAATTGTTTCCCCTCCTCTCTGGTATCCTTTCCATGGTTTCAGTTACTCACACTCATCTGGGATCCTAAAATATTGTGTGGAAAATTCCAGAAACAAACAATTCCTAAGGTTTGAATGGCATGCCGTTCTGAGCAGTGGGATGAGATCTCGTGCTGTCGCACTCTGTGCAAAGAGCAAGAGCAGAGACGCTGGCAATCTGGAAATGCCAGGAGGAACCTGGAAGCAGCAAATGCGTGGAAGTTCTCAATTCTAGCAAGCAAAGAAAAGAGATCCTACACGGAGCTTGCTAAGGTCTACGGTACAGGGAGATGATCCTCAGAGACCAGGTCTGCAGAACTTTGATTATAACATATTGTTATAACTATCCTATTTTACTGGTAGTTATTGCTGGTAATATCTTATTGTGCTTGATTTTTAAATTAAACTCTATCACAGGGATTGATGCAGATGGAAAAAAGCGTAGGCTATATGGGATTTGGTATTACCCACAATTCCAGGCATCCCCTGGGGATCTCGGGCAGCATCCCCTGCAGATAAGGGGGCCTGCTGCGTTCCCCAAACTGAAAACCACAGGTAGCAATGGTAGGCTATTTAAATTGCCACTGACGAGGAAGGGATTACGTGAAAAGTCTGTTCATCAACTGGTTTTTGATCTCTCTACCCCCTCCCTTCCTGTTGCCAATGGACAAGAAATAAGAGCTCTGGGTAAAACAGAAAGGAAGAAAGGACCAAGAGCCAACATGCCATTCAAATTTCTTTTTGGGTCAGTTTTTTACTTTTTTTATTTTGGCATCTGAGATTGAACCACATCCCCAGCACTTTTTATTTTTTATTGTGAGACAGGGTCTCACTAAGTTACTTAGGGCCTCGCTAAGTTGCTGAGGCCAGCCTTGAACTTGCGATACTCCTGCCTCAGGCTCCCAAGATGCTGGGATTACAGCTTGGGTCAGTTTTTAAAAAACCTCATTTTGACTTTTAATCATTACAAATGATCCTAGAAGCATGTCCTGCTAGGTGCTGCCAAGTGGTATTGATATATTTCATTACTTCTTGAAAGGTCACATATTTAAAACACTACTAAAAGTCAAGCTAAAGAAAATAAAATGATTTGGGATATCTCTGAGGCAGTTACAAAAACAGAAACAAATTTTATTTTTAAGCTCTGCCTCACTGTAAACTGACAAGATATGAATATGAATTTCATGGAGTAATGTGTAATAACTGCTTCTGCTCGTCACAACCACATGCCAACAACTCAATTTTGTATTTCATTTTGAAGTTACATGTGGAACATGTAATCTAGATTACAAACCATCCTCATTAAAGTGAATTTACTCTGGCTAATTTTTGATAGCATGACATCATTAATATGAAAAAAAGCTTAGTAAATAACTATTTTTAAATTGGCTTCTATAAAATTCGCTGCTAAGTTATACCTTTCTGATGACACAGTGGTCTGCACGTCAGGTCACCAACTCACTTGGGAATACAGGCTTTGTAAATCTAGGCATTTGTCAGCAGTAAGAAGAATCCAGTATAGATCATGCCCCCGAGAAGTTTACACTGCATCCAGGAAGAGAGTTTGTACACAAATGGCACAATTTCCTGGTAATGCAGTAAAGAGAGGTACTTCCAAAGCTGTGGAACTTCAGAAGAACTTCAGAAGAGGACATCATGTTCTGAAGGAAAGCGTATCTAGAAAGTTCTATACAGAAAGGAGGCCTTAGGGACTAGGTGGATGGGAGTTCTGAACTCTTGAGTTTCTACTCCTAAAATGAAACCAATCCCTTTGTTTCTAGAATTAACATTTATTGAGTAACTAGTCTATTGTAAAATTCATAAATGGTATCACTAAGCTTCCAAACAAACCTGTAATGATAGCCTGGTTATAACTGATTAAAAAGGAAACCAGAGCATATATTAACATTCCCTAGAGTCATTAGTTCCTGATGAACATTAGTAAGCCCAAATCCTGTTTATATCAACATAAGAATTAATCACACAGAGAAGAATACACAAGGGTCAACATCATTATATATTTGGATATGAATATGGCTGAATATAAGTGATTGATATGTATATATATATATATATATATATATATATATATATTGAGATATATATTAATATATATTATATTATATAATATATTAATATATATAATATATATATTAATTACAATGCAACTAAAACAAGAAGGTCAAGAACTTAAGTATGTATTCATTTGACCTCTGACATCAGTATTACACAATGTGATTTCATTTTAAAACCAAACTACTAAAATGCAGCTTTGTTTTAAAATAATTATTCGCCTTTCTACAGCAACATGCTCAACTGTGCTTCAGGAACCTTCTGTGTTAGTTGCATGGCAGGAGGGTGCTCCTGAAGAATGAGCTCCCAGAGGCTGGGGGCGTGGCTCAGTGGTAGAGCAGGGGTTTAACATGGGCAAAGCCTGAAAGCCTGGGATCAGGCCCCAGCCCCACCCCAAGCTGTGTACTCAGGCTCTTAGGGCCCAGAAATCTGGAAGTTCAACCCGCAGCCCATTCACCCCCAGAGAAGGACTCGGCTGCACCTTCAAGTTTTAAAGCCCCGGGTCTAGTGTTTCTCTCCACTTGCTTCCCTCTGGATTCTCTCTTTCCGAAATGGGTCTTTGCCAACTTGAACAATTACATTTCAACATCCTCCAAATGTTTTCTGCGTCACACTATGTTAACTAGAAAAAAAAAAAAAATGCTGCTTCTCAAACACTGAAATGATTCCATGGGTGGAAGCTGGTTTTCAATCCATTTTTATAGCCCTCCCCCTTTTCTACATCTAGCTCAAGGCAGCACAAGGGGGCTCTGAGGGCCTGGGGTCTGTGGTGAGCAGACTCAGGTGCCCCTAAAATGTGCACATCTGAATCCCCAGAACCTACAAATGGCTTCCCTGGTAGGAGGGATTTCACAGACGTGACTGCGTTAAAGATCTTGCAATAGAGAGGTTATGCTGGAATATTCTGTAACCACAAGGGTGCTGAAAAGTGTCAGAGGGAGACTGACAATGGAGGACAGGCACAGAGGAAGTGGCCATTGCTGGCTTCGAAGCTGGAGGAAGGGCCAGGAGCTAAAGAGTATAAGTGGCCTTCAGGAACCTGTGGAGGCAAGGACAGGGACCCTTCTCCAGAGCCCCAGAGCTCGGCTCTGACCTTGACTTCAGGTGCTGAGATCTCTGTTGACGTCCTGACCTGCAGAACTAAGAGACGATGCGTTGTCCTATTTTAAGCCACCAAGTTTGTGATGAATTGATGCAGGTGCTTCGAAGAAAATAAGCTACTCAGGTCACCTGTAACTCAAAAGCCATGACCCAGCAACCCACACACTACAACAGGATATGGCCCAAACAGTTCTTTCTCAAGCCACTCTGCCACCTCTTCTGCATCTCTTTTCTATCCTGTTCTCCCCATGGGGTCCTACAGCTTATCTTCCACCTTCCATCAAGGCACCCTGGTTTATCATCTTGGAAATGAGAAAAAGGGGCGGGCTGATGGATGGGTTTCTCAACTTCAGCACTACTGACATTTGGAGGCAGATCATTCTTGGTTTTGGAGGACTGTCCTGGGCACTGAAGGGGATTTTGCCACAGTTCTGGCCTCTACTCATTAGAGGCCTCTGAGTTATCCCAACCAAAAATTCCTCTGGGCTTTGCAAAATGTCCTGGGGGTGGGGGTGGACCACGGGCAAAATGGATCTGGCTGAGATCCACTGGTATAAGGCAGCTACCAGTTCACTGGACAGTCTCTCCACCTACAGAAGGCTGCGTACCCCTTACCTGGAGTGCCCGGGACCACAAGAGTTTCAGACATCCAAGTTTTTCAGATTTTTGGAATATTTGTGCATAAATAACAAGATATTGTGTTGGGGGGTGTGAAACCCAAGTCTACAGACAAAACTCAAGAAGGTTTCATTCACACCTTTCACGCAGGTCATCACCTGAAGTCTGTTTTGCACAACAGTTTTAACACTTTTCTTCATGAAACAAAGTTTTGTGGTGTGGAATTTTTCACCTGTGGAGGCATGTTGGTGCTCCCAAAGTGTCCAACTTGGGAGCATTACAGATATTTGGATGAGAGATGCTCAAAAATATATATATACACACACACACAAAAAAAAAAATACACACACACATTCTCATTCTCATTCTCTCTCTCTCTCTCTCTCTCTCTCTCTCAAGTTGCAGCTGGCTTCATGCAAATGAGTTTCCCAAGAATTTGTCTGTTTGGCATTTCAAAACAGCTCTAAGTCAGATGCAGACACAGCCATTTTTTACTGGCCCACTACACTTATTCCCAGCCACAGGCAACCATGACTGCTCCACAGTGGCCCTTGGGACCAGCCTGTCAAGGAGCTCAGAGGCCAATGCCTGCTATGTGACTATTATCCAGAGCCCTCTTCAGCTCACTGTGATTCCATTACCTGGATGTCGTTAATAAAGATCCTTCAGTCAGAAGGTTCAGTGCAGTGCAGACCAAGCAGTCGATGATGACTGGAAGCCTGGCTCTGGTGACAGAACAGATGTTTTGGAATCAGATCCTGAGAAATGGCCACTGTCCTGGAAATCAGCGTGGCTGAAGAAACAGATAATTTCCTCCACCAGTTCTCTCCAAGAAAATGACTTAAAGATGTTAAAAGATCCTGTTTGGGGTAGTTCTGAATTTTGCTCAGACTTTCAATTTCAATTTCAAAATGACAAAGCAGGAAAGCAGTCATATGGAAATGCTGCCTCCTGTTTTTACTGAAGTCTTCAACCAATGACAGTTTCCAAGGTGGGAGGTTAAACTCGCAGGCGCACAGTGGGTCCAGCGGAAGGCTCCAGTCCCAAGGTGCTCTGCTGTCTCTGGATGGAGGTGCTGGGTGAGTAACAGACTGGCGACTTTGCAGAATGTGCTTCCAGGAATGTTAGCATAGACATCCTGGCAACTCTGGAAACCAATGGCTTTCTAACAGAACTTCACTGTGACCTTTAGAGATTAACCCTCGGGCAACCACAGCCATATTAATCAGTGCTGAGACTCCAAGTGCATTTTCTCTCAAAGGCCCTTCTCCAATTGCACCCTAATTTCATAAAATCTGAAAAGAATACCACATGTCTCTGAAGCACTAAGGGCCAAGGTCCCCAACCCAACAAGCTCATCAGGACTTCTCTCTTTCCTTCCTTCAGACATTCTACAATGACAATGAAACAAGATGGAGCTTTTATGGAGTGATATGGACCTTATGGCAGTCAACATGCAGTACTGGGGAGGAGGCTGAGGCAGGAGGATCGTGAGGCTGAGGCCAGCTTCAGCAATTTAGTGGGGCTCTAAAGCAACTTCATGAGACCCTATCTCAAAATAAAAATAAAAAGGGCCGAGGATGTGGCTCAGTGGTAAAGTGCCCCTGGGTTCAATCTGTGGTACCAAAAATTAAAAAAAAAAAAAAAGAAAGGAACTTTTTCAGGGAGAGGTAGGGATGAATCTTATATATATTTAAAACTGGCACATAAGGCATTGCCAGGGAGAAGATGGTAAGGGAGAGGGCGGAGAGAAAGAAACAGGGGCATCATTACGTGTCTCCTACCTGCAAAAACACCTGCAAACTCAAGTGTTACATTCTGAATGACAGTGTCAAAGCAGTGACACCTTGAAGCCTGTGTCTCCAACCTGGCCTCGCGCCTCACCAGAGTGAGGTCCTGGCATTCTACAGATAAGTGTGGGTGAGTCTGCACTTTGGTGAGAATTTCTAAAAGATGTTTTACCAACCTTCATTGCCCCCTTTATACAACCAGTTGCAAACAGTCATGGAATGCCCTTAAATGCACTGACTAGAGGTTTAAAAGGGCTGAGGATGGGGCTTTGAATATCTTCTAGCTACAACATTTCACCTGGACAGTTAGCTCAGGTATACAACATACCTATAAAGTACACATAAAACCATGTATTCAAATAATGTACTAAGCAGCACCTTACTTCAAAATCCATAACTGCCAGCATTTGAAAAGCAACTCTTGCTGCTTTTCACACTAATTTTGTAAGCCCTTGTAGCTGACGGAGAAATTGAAACATTTTATTTCTTCATTTGCCTTTGCCAGGTACCTATTTCATGCTAGGCCCAGAGGATTGCATGTGAATAAAATATGGTTCCTGCACTCTGCATCTAGAGGTAGGTAGAATAGATAGATAGGCACATGCCTGGGCCATAAAAGAGGGAAACCATAGGAGAAGCAGAAAAGAGATTTTTTTTTCCTATAAAAAGAACATACAATTGGGTTTCAAATCTCGTTTCCAAACTCAAAAAGTATATTTGTGGTCGTGGTGAGTCAATCTCGGTATGATTGTTTCTGGCTGGAAACGTCTCTCTACCAACTACAAAACTGGTTTCGTCTCTGGAATGTTCAGCTCGGAGAGGAAGTTCAACGCCAACAGCAATCACTGATTTCCTCCTGTCCCACAGATTGGACATATCTTCATGCTCATTTTCTCCCACATTCTCTGCATCCTCCACATTATTTTGTATCCTTTTAGATCTGAGTGTTTATCTCAATTTGCTATTTCATTTTCACTTCCCAGTTAACATTGAAAAAAAATAACAATGAATAATGTCTGAGTGGCCACAGTAAGCAAAGGACCACAGGAGATGTAAAAAAAAGGAACAAGAGGTTGTCCTTGCCCTTCAAGGATCTTTCCAACCTTATCAGGGAGAAAAACGTGTAAACAACATGGTGTGAATCCAGGGGAATGTAGGGGAGGGCTGAGCCTGACAAGCCGGGAGCCCCAGCAGGCAGAACGCTCCGAGCTGCACACAGGCCTCAATTATGTGTGCTGCGGGAGGGACGTCTTCTATTTTTACATTCCCCACCCCAGAATGAGAGTTATTGAAAATCCCACCTCGATCAGCACACAGGGAGGCACCTAAAACTCAGCCACTTTACTCTTTTTAATTAATTTATTTTAATTATGTAAATATGACAGCAGAATGCCTTTTGATTCATTGTACACAATTGCAACACAAATTTACATTTCTCTGGTTGTACACGATATAGTGCCACACCCTATGTGTAGTCATACATGTACTTAGCGTAATGATGTCCATCTCATTCTACCATCTTTCCTGCCCCCATGCACCCTCCCTACCCTCCCTCCCCTTTGCCCCATCAAAGTTCCTCCATTTTTCCTATGCCTTCCCCCTCTCCATTATGGATCAGCATCTACTTATCAGAGAGAACATTTGGCCTTTGGTTTGGGGGGAGTGGTTTACTTTGCTTAGCATGATATTCTCCAATTCCAACCATTTACCTGCAAAAATCTTGGCATGGAACCACCATTTTACCCAGCTATCCTACTCCTCAGTCTATATCCAAATGACTTAAAATCAGCATACTGTAGTAACACAGCCATATCAATGTACACAGCAGCTCCATTTGCAATAGCTAAACTGTGAAAGCAACCCAGATGCCCTTCAATAGATGAATGGATGAAGAAACTGTGAGATACACACACACACACACACACACACACACACACACTCACACAATGGAATATTACTAAGCATTAAAAGAGAATAAAACCATGGCCACCTTATTCTTTAAAGCCAAATATGCCACTATGTTATATTTTTAATACACGGATGAAAGTTTATTTTTTCCACCCTGATTATTTTCTGTGTTCATCCTTAGGTCTGGGTTGATTTTTAGTAGTTTCTCCCACAAATGCAAAACCTGTGTGCGAAGAGTTGTTTGCTAATCCTATGTATTTTATCCATTCCATTTGGGCCTCCTTTCACTCACAGCCATGAAGGGCTGATCCATTTGTGTTAGAGTCTGCCAAAGACTCACATCTTCTTTTGTGAGTCACATATGAACACTGGTCCTTTCAAGAAACTATCTCCTTTCAAGGCGGCTAAACGTTCACCTGCATTTGTTTTTCACTAGGTGACTAATTCTGAATGTAAGCAAAAGACCGTTGATCAGATTCAGATACAATTGTTCACAACTTTCTGTGACTGCTCTTAATTCATTCGGCTTTTGTCGGTCACCACACCCTATTTTCTGTATTGACGGTGCACTTTAAATTGCCTGTGCAATTTTTAAAAATGATGAGGTTGTCTGAAAAGTGCAGGGTGCACTTGAATGACATTGTTTCCTTGCAACTTTTTCAGTGGCTGTCTGCCTACGCAGACCTGCTGCTCCAGCCAAAGAGCTTTTCCTACATTCAGGTGTGATCATTTCAGATGCAGCTCTTTGATCACTTAATGTTAACAGGAAACAAAATTTTTCATATTGAACTGAATTATTTTAATTTTGCCAATCAGGAGTGGGAGAAGTCAAGTTGATGGATCCATACCATGGGGTCCAAAGCAAGTTGGTTTACAGTACTATGCCAGAGACACAAACAAAATGGGCACAATGCCAATATTTAAATTACTTTCAGGATTTTTGCTGACATTCTCATTTGTTCATAATCTCTTGGGCATCTAGTTTAATTTCTTTTGATTTCAAGAAAACATACATGTCTCTATCAATATTGAAGTCTTAACCAAATACTAAATATCTCTGGTTATTTAGGTGAATCTTATTTCAGATTCTGACTACAATGCCATTCACTCTACTATGCCAATCATTTTCGTTTTCATTTTCATTCTATCTCTTATTGGTTTTTGAAGCCAAAATGCTACTTTCTTCTTTACAGATGGCTGGATGTGCTGTGCTTACGGGGGGAACCTGGCTGTCTTGGCGGGTGCACTTTCCCAGCTAAAAATGGGAAACCAAAGACAGAAAGTTGAGTGGAAGCCTGGGGTGGGAAATTCAGATAGATCTTTCTAGAACACTTTGAACACTTCTTATGAATTAATTTTTCTAAGAGATCTGAATTTTAACACACTAGTCATTTTCTGATTTGAATATAGGTAGACACCACTTCTTTAATTTCACACACAAAAAAATGAGGATGTTATGCTACCAAAAGGAAAGGAGAAGGGGAAAGAAAAGGAAGGGAAGGAAGATGGATGGATGGATGGATGGATAGATAGATAGAAAGCAGGAAAATAAAGGAGGAGAGGGAGGAGAGGGAAACATTGAAGAGTCAGTTATTATGTGGGAGTTTAAGTTCAGAAGCTTGACAAAAGTCAAATACTGTCCAAATTAACTTGGAAAATTCCTTTGGCTTGCTCATAAAATGCTGCAGCATGATTCTGTGTACAGAGCTCTTTACAGCAACCATCAGGTACAGTGAAATCTGAGAACCCACTAAGCTAGACTACTGGGAAGGACTCAGTGGGAGCCCACATGTCAATGTACCATTTCTCCATTAAGTGAAGCCCCGGAACACCAGAGGGAAACAGGAGGATTCCATAAAGAATGGCAAAGTGCATCTGGCAAGGGTTTTTGTTGTTTGTTGCAGTTCCATGGTAACGAACGCTCAGCTTCTCTCTCTTTTTTATTTTTAAGTGCTAGGGCTTGAACCCGGGGCCTCATGCATGCCAGACAAGTGCTCTACCCTCAAGCTGTAACCCCCACCCCAACATTAAAACTTCTTTAAAACATTAATTTACCAAATAATATAATTCAAGGATTATAGCATCCGGCCCGAATTATAATGTTGTAGTAACTAAGAGTAACTTTTAAAATATTTCCTTTGAAAAAGAAAACATTTAAAAAGAAACATTTAATCTAGTTGCTGTATTATCTGTCTTTTTTAAAAAAAAAATACAGCAAATAAACATCAAAACATTTCCAAGGCCACCCTTTTCTTAGTTATCCTAGGTTTGGAGTACTTTGCCCCTTGTCTCCCACATCCAATTTGGACAATAAATATCTGAATCTGTAAAATTTAAGGAAGTATGAGGAGGCCACAGCCCTGCTCATGGCTCTGGATCCTGGCCTTTCCAGTGAGCGAGGACCAGAACCGGACCAGAGGAGGGTCACAGTGCAGAGCTGCAGGCAGCCTGGGACGAGCTAACTGATTACCTAGGCCCCTAATGCTTCCAGGGGCCCCCAAAACATCTGACCCTGAACCTGTCCTTCTGCTCCTGCCTTTGTTGGTTTCCCTCCTTAATCCATGAAGTTCTGGGTTCCAAAATAAATTCTTATCCATTGTTTGTTCAGCTTCTTCTGCTGAATCCTGCAAGCCTCTTGGAGGAATAAGAAACTAAGTAGCACAGACTTGACCATGAGCAGTTCATTCATCAGATCCTTCGAGGAAAGTAGGACCCAGGGCAGCTCTGGGGTTGGGCCAGAGGGGGAAAGGGAGGTGTCACCAGAGACAGGGAATGAGGGACAAGTTCCAAAACACTCGGAGAGCCGATGACCATCCTGCACTCCAGTGGTTTAACACTTAAAGTGAAATGGCTGAAATGGATGGAGGCCATTCACCATTATTCATAAGGAAGCCTGTTGGCCATGCAATTCTTAAATAGCCAGACAGAAGCCTAAGCATTACCATGAACGTGGGACATGGAAGGCGCCCAAGGACTTCCCCCCCTTTACTACTGAACCAGCGTGTGCCTAAAGAAACAATCCATGTCGTTAGTTTAGAAAGCACAACATTCCATCATTCATCTTATTTTTAGGAATGGTTAGAGTTATTACACGAGAGAGAAGCTAGCTTCTAGAGACTGGGTGGTTTCATCAAAAAAAAAAAAATTAAATTATGGTTGAGCTGAGAGATGGACAATTGTGTCAAAGCGAAGTCTGTGTGGGAGGGCTGGAGAATTCAGGGGCGAGCTAACAAATTCCCAAGGAACGGAGACGTGACAGTGGGGACCCAGTTTCTCCTCACTGGACAGTGTGCCCCAGACACACAGGTCCTTTTCTGTTACGCTTCATCTCTCATCACATTCGGCTTCTGTGCCTCTCAGGTGGACACTGTGGAAGGATTGGTGCCACCGAGGATAAAACAAGAATCTGTGTCAATCAACAATACCTCTGAAGTCAGCCAGGCAGTCTGCCTCGGTCTCCACTGAAATCCTATCCCCAAGAAACCAGGCTGCAGGACCACAGCCTCGATGAAGCCTGCAGTATAGGGTGACGCCACAGCGTCACGTGAGGGCCACCTCTCCAAAACGGTCACAGTCAGTATTTAGAGGAAAGGAAAGAAGTGGTAACAAGTGGTAACATGCACATTAGGGAATACCGGGGAGGAACCAATTAGGACGACAGCTTGGCTCTCCTGCCTCATGCATATGAAAAAGGGATTCGCCATCAATGAGCAAGAGCGCCCGGGATTTGTGGGAACACTAGCTTTGACACATCAAAGACGCTGCAGCACACCTCCGTCTTTTTTATTCCCATTAGCTCACCCTTGTCTGGATGAAAAGAGCTCAGTGAATCAATCGCTTCTGTTGAACTGTTTATGTATTTTTCAAGTCCTGATTAGACCATTAGTCACCGAGCCTACTGAACAGTAAACTAGAGTAGCTGCAATTACGCAACGTCCCAAGAACATACAGAGAGCATTTACGGTGAGGCCATGGTGCCAGCAAAATGTGCAATGGAGATTATTTGTCAGCATTTTTAAGAACCCGTGCATTTAAATGCCAAGGGAAATATATGCAGACACAGACGTTGGTGGGGGAAGATGCACGATGAGAGTACCAGCATCTACTCCTCCAGACAGAGGGCAACCCCTGTAAAGGAAAGTTACCCTGTGCAACAAATAACGCCCCATGCTCCAGATGCCGCCTCTTGCCTTCACTGTAATTTCTGCAAGAGCCTTGATACGAGGCAGCAATCAAAGGTAAAGAGTCAGAACTGAAGTCGCACTCAGTCTTGGTGAGCAGCTGTTCTCTTCCAGAACGCCCCCATCCCCGTCCACATCTGCATCTGAGCACAGTCTGACATGAATAATTTCCCTTCTCCTTTCTGTTCTTCTCACTTTTCATCTCCCCGGACCAGAAAAATCATACAATTTGAGGATTTCCTATCCAAAATAATAAAAAATATCAATAGAGGAAAAAGAAAGGAAGGTGTGAACGTGGCATGGTTTCCCTCTTTGAGACCCTGAGACCCGTTCACACACACTGTCCGTGACAAACCAATGACAGCCAAGCGGAGGTTTATCCAAGAAACTTTGCAAGGAATCAGCTTCTCAAAACCTCCCGGCAAGGAAATGAGAAATGAGGGACCACGAGGAAGGGATCAAAGTCTCCACAGTTACTGTCCAAGCAATAACATAAGCAAAAAACCTCCTTACAAGTACTTTATAGTATTTTTCATGGCAGGAGTGTTGCTTTTCGGTCTGTTAATCCTCACTTCCTTACTCCTATTCATATGCTTGATATGTATTTATTTGTGGAGTTATATATTTTAGCTGAACTTGAAATGACAGTTATTTTTAAGAGGCTGCCAACATGGTCAGAGGAACCTCAGAAACCTGGCTCACAGTTGCTCTGGCACAAAAAGCCTTGACAGCCAAAACCAACCAGAAAGTTGATGAGATCCAGGTTTCCAAATACTCATGAAAAGGGAGCTTTTGCTTTCTTCCATCTGGCCATTTCGAGAAAAAAAAAAAAAAGAGAGAGAAAGAAAGGATCCTTTGCCAAAGAGGACTTCTTTTGTAATACAACCAACCACTTCCTTCATGTATTCAGAGTGCAAACCGAGTGGTCCGCGTGTCAGGCTGGCTTAAAGCAAGATGCAGCTTTGCTCCCCTGGGGCTGGGACAAGGTTTGGAAGAGAGAGATGGTGCCTGGTGGACCGGCACACAGAGCCATCCCACACATCTGCTTTCTAAATGAACAGCCCTAAGCTTCTCCACTGACAGTCTTCCAAAACTAATTGTGGCTGTGCGGATAAAGAGGGCAGCTTCTCAGATCTGGTGCCTGTCAGGTAATCTCAACTTCCCACCTCTGTTAACTACCCTGCGGGAACCTTTGGCACGAATCCTCCTTCATCATCCTAAGGCAGAGGTGTGCAGAAGAAAAGTTCCTTGTTTCTCATCAGAGAGCTGAAGACCTGGGTCCTTTGTCTTCTACGTTGTGTAGATTACATTCAAGGGGTCTGAAGGTATCTGAGGGTGTTTTTGACAGATGCTTGGATTTAAGCTGGGCACAAACAAACCTTTCACCTGAGTCCTTAAAGACAGACAGTGTTCTGTCTGAATTTCTGAACCCCATTCTAGTGCAAACATGCTTGGCAACTGGAGCCAGAGGGCTGACCAGAGTTTTCTTCTTGGCAAACAGCTCAGCTGCCACTTCAGGATCCCTGAGACTTTCCTGTCCTCCTCTGCTCCTGTCTCCTCTCCCCAGATGCTATCTGCGCCCGAGCTGCAGGGACGGAGGCTGTGCCTGTGAGTGCCAGGGAGCTGTCAGCACCTCCATGGTGGCATGGCACAGGGCTCAGGGTTCTCCTCCTAGCCCCTCCTCTTGTCTGGCAGGATGACAGAAAATGACCACTTTTTCATCATTTCCCTGGTGTTCAGAGACAGGCCCCAGGACTGACCGATCCAGCCAAGGATGCAGGAACCTCTGTCATCCCCCACACCGCAGGGACTGCCATGCTTACCTCCCTGGCTTCTTCAAAGGGGACCTAGGAGAGAGGAATGACATTTGGCAACTCTCATCCCTATTCCTCAGGAAGATCTTAGACTTGTCTGACCCAGAGCAAGCAGCAGCCCTAGGAGATGATCAAACCCAAAAGTCTGCTCTTGTTTTAATCTTTTCCTCATCGGGTTTCTTATGGGATAACCCATTTCTCTCTGGATTGCTTCTTGCTGATGAAGGACTACATTTTCTAGAGATTTCTTGAAACTTGAGAGCCAGAAGTGATCTTCAAGAGTGTCTGATTCCGTGGGCCTGTGAAATGAAACTGCCAAACAGCCGTCACAATGCAGGATGAGTATCCTTTATCCAAAATGCTTGACATGAAGGAGTGGTTTAGATTTTAATTTTTTTTTTGAGATTTTGATATATTTGCACATACATAAGGAGATACCTTGTGTGGGGGACCCAAGTTTAACACACAATTCATTTATGTTTCACATACACCTTGTGCACAAAGCCTTAAGATCATTTTATACAATATTTTTAGTGCACTCATGTGTGGAGTGGTATCATGTCAATGCTTCTGAAGTTTCAGACTTTGGTGCATTTCAGATTTCTGATTTTAGGGATGCTCAAGCTGTGCAGATGCCAGGTCTCATCTCCACCCCGGCTAACGCAGTAGAAGCCTGTTGGGAGACCAAGAACCTCCAGGGGTTTCTGAAGTCACATTAGAAAACCACCAAGAGAACCCCACTTCCTCATTTTCCTTAGACCCAAAGAAGTTAGGCTGTTTACCAAAGGCTACCCAACAGTTAATGGAAAGCCTGAAACTTCGACAGTTCTCAGTGTGTCAGACCAGGGACACTCTTTACCTAGACCATCTAACATTTGGTAAAACCCTAATCATTTAGCCTCTGCTAATAGAGATAATATATTCTTAATGAATATATAACTTAATTTCCTTGAATGTATTATGTAACCTGTAAATTTTAAGGATCTTATTAGCAAGTTAAATGCCTCCTTTCTTAAATTAGGAGTGCTTTTTTTTAAGAATCAGTGATTCTTTATTAATTCACCTTAAGAGTCTAAAAGCGAAAGAGACATAATGGGACTCAAGTTAGAAGCTCATTGAATGACATTTCCTTCAAAAATTCAAGGAAATGGTCAATAACATATTTGTTAATTTCTACAACTAGTGCACATGCGCACACACAAATACCCCTAAACATCTGGTTGTTATGCTAGGCAAATCTGTACTCTATAAAGTTTTTCCAAGAATTGCACCCCATTTGATCACTGGTACCTCGTATATTAATTAGCTTATAATGCATATATATTATATATGCATATATATGCAGCGTATATAGTAGCTTATAATGCAGACTGATAGTAAAGTAAGGAAACTGCAGCTTGCTAAACAAAATTACCCTGACTCTCCACCCCACTCCCACCCCCACCCCTGCCCCCGTTGTTCAGAATGAGTGGGAGGTGGGACAATGGGTTTTCCCTTTCTGGTGAGGAACAAGGGAATGACTAACTAGTGAGGGCACCTTAGGGGGTTCCCCCACCCACAGAACAGGAGGCACCTTGCACATTTTGAAAGAACACACGATATTGCTATAGCACCCATCACGCGCCCGCCCTCTCTCTCTCTCTCTCTCTCTCTCTCTCTCTCTCTCTCTCACACACACACACACACACACACACACACACATAACCACACACAATGTGCTTCTTATATAAAAATCCAGCAAGACTCCCTGTTGGAATCTGAACAGAATACTATCTACTATTTTTTCTAACCAACATGGCATATCAGGGAGCACTAGAAGATTAAATCTAATATATACAGCTAACATAAAATGTTTACAGGTAATAATAAAATAAGGTAAAAATCTACACTGTAAATAGGGAATAGAGGAACCAGTCCTTACTCAAATCTTTAAATGTATTAGCTGAAAAAGTCTCTTCAGTATTTCCAAGTTCTTAAAATACAATTTCAAAAAGTAAAGATATTTTATATTTTGATAAGTTCTTTAAAAAACAGGAAGTACTGACTTTAGCTCTACCAGAATATTTATTTTTAAATCTCTGTTGTACAAACCAACTCTTAAAACTGGACTATTTCCAGGGACCAAATATTTTAATATGCGATTAATGTGACTGTGTACATTTTAAAAACATATTCCTGATAATTAAAAGAATGTCTTACTTCAGAATTTCCTCCACTGAAATTTCTGAACTTTTGAAAACACTCCTCCATACATGGATGTAAATTCACAAATATACAAATTAAGAAAAACAACTATTCAATTGACATTGATTTTTAGTTTTTGATACTGTATCTTACTGGGCAGGATGGCACAGGCAATACCATTTTCAGTGATACTTTGTTACACTGATTATATGTAATCATCAAAAACCATGCAGTACCCTCTAAAACTTAGAAACCATCAGACTCTGAGATATACAATGTATCTCTCTGCGCTTTCAACTCCAATAGAGAAAGATACTGAGGTCACATCTGCAGGGTTTGAAAAGATAGCCATTTCAAATCTGGTTATGCACTGATTAAGTGAATTCTCCTAGCAGTTGATCTCCATGTGATATTCCAACCCACAACCAAAATTTCTGGTTGTGTAATTATTTACCTTGTGGGGTAAAACAAGCAATATACAGACTTCACAAGAATTACGGCTTTAAGAGATATTGATTGAATAGGATTGAAATCAGGGGTTCTATATCATCGAGTTACATTACCAGCTCCATCATCATTATTATTATTATTATTATTTCTTTTGAGACATGGTCTGGCTAAGTCACTGAGGCTGGCCCCAAACTTGCAATCCTCCTGCCTCATCCTCCTGAGTTGCTGGGATTACAGGAAAAAAAGATATCTATACAGAAAGAATTACTTAGGACACATGAACTTCCCTGAAATAAAACTCTATGGCTGCTATAGCCACTCAATATTAGACTCCAGGCTAGAATCAGAAAAGATTAAATAATATATACATATGAGAAGCCAAATTTTTCCACTAATAGTAAACAGGAAATCATGAGAGCAATTCAAGGCAAGGTATTCGTTGTTGTTGTTGTTGTTGTTAAGTCCTCCCAAACTTAAATACAACCTCTCCAGATCTTTTTTGAAAACACAATATTTAAAGATATAATTGAAGTCAGTCAAGTAAATGAGAACCTCCTATCTGACACAGATTATGTTTCACACGAACTTTCAGCATATTTACAAAATTATTTAACTTTGTAAAGTATTTCAATAAATAATGTCGTCTTTCAAAATGGACATGGGGCTGTAATTCCATCCAGTTTCTACGATGACACTACACACGTTGGGTGGAATTACAGTCTTAATGTGAACAATCAGAACTCACTACTCCCCATGCTGGGAGACTCCAAGATGAACTTAACCTCTAGAATAATAAGCACCAAGCCACTGGCATGTAATTACAACCAGGAAGCCCAGCTGTCTACCAGCTAACAGATGAGAAATGTTCAGTCAAATACCCCATCTCAACTTATCATGGCAAACTTGCTTAATATACCTGAAAAAGCTCCTCCTCTCCAAAATCTCCTACTTTTATGATTGAGAAAATGTCCACAGGGATCTATCTCATTGATATATTGATCAGGTGATTAGTTGTATGCTGCCAGTAAAGGTTTGAGATCTTCGAATACCCACCTACATGCATCTAAAACTTAACTCTGAAAAGTATAACATATTCAAAATTAGGATAAAAAATCATGCTCAAGAGCCCTGTGAAATTACTGGCATTTCTTCTAATTCTTTAGGGCTAGTCTGACATTTATAGCATGAAACAAAGCAAGTTTGCTTGTGTGTATAAGAGGGAAAAAAATAAAGATTTATCTAGAGAGATTAAATTCAAGGTTGTTATAGAAAAATGAACTCTGAAACAGACTCAGAATTTCCCTGGGAAAACAAAAGACAATGACACTATGAATCAGCGTTTTTCTACAAGCAGCCTGAAATAAAAGAAGCAACACACACACACACACACACACACACCACACACACACCACAAATACCACAAGGAATGAAGACAAAAATGTGATACAAATTGAATCTATATAATTGTCTTTAGACCACACATGGCTTCCAAAATCTTATCATGCCTTTATCATACTTAACTTCATTTGGTACTTACAGAGGTCCCCAGAGCTCTGTAAGAGCATAACTGTTGCCCTAGCAACCAAGATCAAACACACACACACACTCTCCCTCCCTCTTCCTGTGTGTGTGTGTGTCTCTCCCCACCATAAATCCCCACCAAATGAACTATCAGGCCTGGAGGAACCCTTCTTCCCCAGGGCCCCTCAACACCATCAAGTCTCTGCAGCACTCAAAGGTCTGGGGCAAACCCAGGAAAACTGAATTCTTCGGAGACCTTGCGACGACCTCGCCACTGAGTTCCTCTGTAGCCAGGAGTTGAGAAGTGACTACTGACATGAGCTCTGTAGTTTATTTTCAAGCTGCAGGGGTTGGGGTGTACCGTGTCATAGTGGTTACCTGAAGTGAAAACGAAGCAGACAGCAGGCAGAAATGACAACAACGTTGGTGGCTCTCCATGACTGCTAGCCCTGGCCTCTGCCAGCTTTCCTTGAAACCTCCAGCTAATCACACAGAAAAGGGTTAGTGCGATGTCTGTCTGGGGTCCACTTCTCCCTCTGCTTTGAGAAAACACACAAAGTAAAGAAAGAAAGAATTCTTGAAATAGCTCTGAGGTCACAGAAAGAAAAAAATAGAGAGAGGGTCTAAAGCTCAACTCCAGAACCCAGCTGGTACCACAATCCCAGCTGGATTAAACAGCGCAAGGCTCCCTGGCTGAGGGTCTCCGTCCCCATGGCGCCCGACTCCCCACCTCGGCCCTCTGCACAGAGCACCGACGACATTCAGGGATGGCTAAGCTGGCGCCTGCTGGCTCTGCAGGCTGGAGAATCTCGCATGAGTTGTAACATCCTGTGGGTGGACTGTGGCAGCCTGGCGCAGAGGGGCACGGCAAACCCAGACCACAAGGGTAACAGCGAATAGAGGGGACTCTTCACGTGTCCCACTCACCACAGAACAGGCTGGTGATGTCCAGTCTATTTTCTTCCTGCCTTAATTTTTTTTTAAGTGTGTCTATCTACAAAGCCTTGCCATTCATAAATCACCAATATACTCTTTTGCAAAAATTAAGTTTAATATCTTGAGATTCCCACTTCTGATATCCCTGCCAACCACTGAGAGCTGTTAGACATCCCTCTCCTTTGTCCAGGTGGTTTCACAGGAAGGAAGAAGGGAGACAGATGTGCTTGGAGAGAAGTGTGTGTCTGTAAGTGTATGTATGTATGTACTGCATATTTTGTGTGTGTATGCAGGTGTGTATTGCGTATATGTATGTGCATTATGTGTGTGTTGAATGGCATATGCATGTGTTTATGTGTACATTGAATGTGTCCACATGTGCACTGTGTGTGCATGTGTGTACATGTGTTGTGTGTGTGTATACTCCAATATACCACCTTTCCTATACATGGCTGGAATTTCCTATCTGGCATTTCCCACAGCAAGACAATACTTACTCTTTAGGACAGAGCTGGTGATTCAGCTGTGTGTATTTATGGGTTATCATGTGACATCTTGATATATGTATATACCATGAAATGATTATACCAGCTAATTAACTTATCCATCACCTACATACTTATTTTTTATAGTGAGAACATTTAGAGGTTATTTTCTCAGTAATTGTGAAACATAAGTACATTTTTATAAACCATGGTTAATAATAAACAATGCTAATCACACTATGCAATAGATCTTGAAAACTTACTCCTTGTAACTGTAATTGTGTTCCTTTTGAACACAGTTGAAGATGGCTTTTGTTGGCAACTTTTTTTTGTGGGGGAGGGTGTACCAGGGATTGAACTCAGGGGCACTTGGCCACTGAGCCACATCCCCAGCCCTATTTTGTATTTTATTTAGAGACAGGGTTTCACTGAGTGGCTTAGCACCTCACTTTTGCTGAGACTGGCTTTGAACTTGAGATCCTCCTGCCTCAGACTCCTGAGCCATGATTACAGATGTGTGCCAACAGGCCTAGCCTGACAATGAATATTTTTTGATAAATTCCTCATTTGTTTCTTTATTGGGAGCTTTTATCCACCATAGGAGAAGCAGATGAAATAAAGAAACAACAACAACAACAAAAAAAATGAACTTTTCAGGATTCTTAAGGGAACACTGAGGAATCCAGTGTTTGCATCTTTGGATGCTGTTGTGCTCTGGGTGACTTCAGCAGGCAGGAGGGGTGACAGGAGCCGGACAGGCCCTTCAGCACTCAGCCACCAGCAGCTGGACTTCCTCTCTCTGGCCCAACATTCTTCTTCCTCCACTTAGAAACTGAGCTCACATGGGCTCTGTATCCCCATTACTAAGGGACAGACCTCAAGGGTCTCCCGAAGGCTGTACTGCTCCCCTGGTGGGGGTCCTCCTTCCTGGCAGGTGGCTGACCTCTTGGTGGGCTTAGAGCAACAGCAGACCCCAACACACTGATGTAGCAAACCAAGGCGAAAGGTAAGTGGAAAATCTATTCCCAGGCTCACTGGAAAAATCATTTTCATTTATTGTGAAAATTCACTCAAATTTTCAGGAACATATGAATCACAGAGCTGTCGTGTTGGCAGGGACCTTAGAAAGTCACACGATTTCAACTTCTACTAATAATGAGAACATGCAGGTAGCGGGGAGAGCGATGGCCAGGGGGCTCCTGACGGCACAAACCCAGCCAGTGCCGCCGGGGGGCACGCCCTGACCACCCATCGCTGGACATTCTCCGGCGGCCCCTTCAGAAGGGGCTGGTGCCCATCAAACCCAACTGCGCCTCCGTCCCTGGACCATGTGAGCACATTTCAGGAAAGGCCTGGGACATGTGACTAAGTTCTGAAAACTGTGAATGAGACAAGGGAAAGGGGACAAAAGAAGCCAGGTCAGAAGGGCATCAATAGCCACATCTTGCAGGGCCTGTGCGCATGCGTGGGACTTTCCTATATTTACATGTGGGTTTATTTTGTGGTGCGGGGTCTGGAACCCAGACCCCGCACGTGCCAGGCAAAAGCTGCATCACCGAGCTCCTCCCCAGACCTCTGCATGGCCCTTCAAAGTGCAGTGGAATAACAGTGGCGCACGCAGTCTTTATGAACAGGATAGTTTTCTGTTCAGATTTCATGATGGTGTCACGGAAAAGTCCCTTTGGGACCAGGACCCAGGTCAGTGCCTATTCCTTTATCCTCTATCACTCAGCAGCCAATAGCAACGCTCCCCGAGGTCAGGAACTTTGTTTTACCCACTACTACATTCCACAAATCTAAAAGAATACATGGAACAAACTTTTCTTCTTCTTCTTCTTCTTTTTTTTTTTTTTTTTTTTTTTTTTTTTAGGGAGGGGGTACTGGAAATTGAACTCAGGGGCACTCAACCGCTGAGCCACATCCCCAGCCCTATTTTTGTATTTTATTTAGAGACAGGGTCTCACTGAGTTGATTAGCGCCTCACTGTTGCTGAGGCTGGCTCTGAACTCGTGATCCTCCTGCCTCAGCCTCCCGAGCCACTGGGATTACAGGTGTGCACCACCACGCCTGGGGCCTAAATAGATTTTACTGAAAGAATAAATAAAAACTTCCTACAAGGAATGAAGAAGCAGTGTGTATAATTTACAAGTAAATTTGCAGTGTTATGATTTTTCTATAAGGCAAAAAGGAAAAAAAAATAATAATAATCCTAACTCAAAAGGCAGGGTTTTAGGAAGGTAATTAGATCACAAGGATGAAGCTCTCATAGATGCGATCAGTGCCCATCCAAGTGTCCCCGGAGCACGGCTACCCCCCCCCACACACACATGGAAGGACAGAGTGAGAAGGTACTATCAATGAACCATAGAGTGAGTCCTCTGACCAGACACCAGATGAGCCAGTGCCTTGATCTTAGACTGCCAGCTTACAGAACGGGGAGAAGTCAATTGCATTTTTAAAGCTACCCAGCAGCTTAACGGACTGAGACTGTATAGCCTCCAATGAGCTCTATGTAGTTTATGACTGTGGTTTATGACTGGTCTGTTTATATCCACTGAAATCAGCGTTCCTCCTTGCACTTTTAAATTCAAACCTCTATCTTAGCACCTACGTAACAGTCACAAATTAATTTTATGGCTAATACTTTGGACGACTGCTTTGGGTTCTTAGATAATTCGCTAGCTGCCTAATGAAATAAATTTATAAGTTGAGTACAGGTAGGGATATTAATATTAACAAATGTAATTATGAGATTTTCCTATTTTAAAGATTCAAGAAAGATAATTACATCTAATTAATACAGGTACACTCATACAATAGGTACAAATGCCTAACTGTTGAAAAAAAATTTTTATTATGGTTTTGGCCATTATAAATGCATAGTAAGAATAGCAATAACAATAATAATAATAATAATAATAATAATAATAATAATAATAGAAGCTACTTTAAAGGCTGAAGGTTATGGAAAAGCAGTGTGTTAGGTACTTCACATACAGCTCATCTTATGTGAACATTAGATGTTCTATATTTTCTGAAGTTCAGGGGATAAGAAATGATCCCGACACCTCAACGTGGCAGATACGGGCTTGAAACCTGAGTCAGCATGACTGTGGGCCTCTGGGACAGGCAGAGGGCTTCACAGAAAGCCCACTATCTAGCAGCTCAGCTTCCACAGTGTGTACGCTGAGTGGCCCTGAAGCCCTGGGGCCTCTTGGGGGGGAGCACTGGCTTTGCATCCTGAGCACCTGGGCTTAAAGCCACACCCCACCACTCATCTCTCCTCCCTTCAGTGTCCTCGGGTCTAAAGATAAAATTGTGAAAGTACCCAAAGAATGGGTGGCTGCCCATTCACAGGGCCACTACAAGGATTAAACAAGTCCATTATGGATCAGGCATAGAGAACACAGTGGACATGAGTCAGTGCTGAGCATCCTTCAGAACACTGTAAGAACACTGAAATCACAGCCCAGTGGCTTTGCCATTTACACACCATGATTTCAGGACAAGTGACCAAGCTTCCTGACCTCTGTTTTCTTCATTTGCACAAATGGGACACCCACTGCCTTCTCCCTCCCCAGGACCATCATAAGAAACAAATAACAGGAGACCAGGTATGTGGGGGTACTTCCCAGACTAAAAAGTGCCAAGTACCACCATGAACATGTGAATTACCATCACCCACCCCCCAGCCTCTCCAAACTACAGAGGTGACCTTGGCTCGCTCTCTCCCACCTGAGACTTTAACCTTGGGCATCGGTCCCAGAGCCCTCACTGAACTCCCCGTAATAACAGAATCAATGTCTGGTCACCCAGGACTCTACCAAATGGAACTCCATTAACCACCTCCTCCTGCACACCCGCGGTGAGCAGGTAATTGATGCTCATCATGACCCTACGGCACTCCAAGACTCTCCAGTGCCTTCAGGGGAAGATTAAATTATGTTCAGTCTAGTTTATGGTGGAAAGTATTTAATTATACTCAGTCTTTGAAAAAGTGTGACCTAGGAAAAGCAGGGACTGAGTGACAGGCCAAAAGTCTTTCCTTACTGTCCCATCCTGGGTGACCTTTGTTAGTCAACGGTAAAATACACAGCCCACCCTAGGGTAGGAGATCCAGGACTCCAACTCGCAAATTATACAAGTCATAGAATTCTGCCCAGTATAATCTTTAAAGACCACTAATAGGCAGAAATATTGAGAAAGCTGAAAGTCAGAAACATTGAAAAATTTAAACTGTGTAAGATCATATACGGTTCAAATACGCTTTTGCTGATAATGAATTTAAAAATTTGATGAACACAGACACACCACACACTCTCTTATTATCAACACTTTAAAAGTATAAAATCAGAGGAGTAAGTTCATATTACGTCCTTCAGAGTGAAAAAGTTAGGCTTTGTTTATTAGGTAATTTCTGCTCCTTGTTTTAGAGAAAGTATGTATATGGTAGAGAGGAACATATTATATAAAATAAAAGGCTATTCTGTGTTAGGGTTGCCAAAGTACGGCTATTTATCCTTGTTTAAATTATTTCAGTGCTCTTGAATAATCTTTTTTCCAATTAAAAATCAGGAAAAAAAACTGAGTCCTACATTTAGGAGAAAAAGGATCTCTATCATCAATTAGAATCTTCTCTTCAATTCCCAGCTACCCTCTGGAGAATTCCCAGCAAGAGGTCCTCGGCTCCCGCTTGACCATCTTGAGTGATGGAAGTTCCATCAGCAAATCCATCAGCTTTCCTGATTTCAGTTGGTCCTGATTGCTAGAACTTTCTTCCCCAAGCGAAGTCTTCCTATGAGCCTCCCGTCTGCTCTTGGCTCTGTGTTGGGCTCTCTGGACCCCACATCAGTAAGGGATTTCATATCCCATTAAGCTCTGGGCTGGTCGCACTCACCTTATTAAATTACAACCTGCTTCTACCCACAGTTTTCACTGTTCTTCTAGAAAACACGACGCCTGATCTTTATAACCACCTCCCACCGGCCGAAGGCGGGGCTGATGGCTATATGAAGACCATAGTGGTCATGGTCCCAGGGCCATGGTGGAAACTAGGCTTTCTTGGCACCTACTATGATATATCTTCTTTCTATGAGAAATATATTCTGAGTTTCAAAGGTCAGGCCTATTATAAACCACTGTCTCTACTTTGGGGGGAAAGTAGTTTTCATAAAAATTAAGGTAGAATTTGTCACTGTCTTTTTCTCAGACTTACGAGCCAGGCAAGTGTTTGGGTGTGTGCATGATAATTCCCCAGCTCCTTCTCCCTCCAAGGAAGGAAGCAAAGATGGCAGAGTGGAGCCAACCCACACTGTCCAGATGACCACCTCTCCTCTGCTTCCTGGAATAACAGGAGGAGCAATGCCACCGATTTCTCTAGGTTGCAGGCCTCTGTCTCCCAGGCACCCCTTAAGTACCACCTAAGCCTGCGAGGCACGTGGATCACTCCAGAGCCCTGGGCCCAGCCCGGGAATGAGATGGCTTCTCACCTGGGCTCCACCTAACAAGCGGAGACCTTCCCTCCTAGCTGTGGGAAACACTGATTCGTTGGGCATGGTTTAATCCGAAAAGCGACTGTATTTATTTTCATTATCCTAACAATGCCCATTTGGGCTGCCAAATTTAAACATGCCGTGCACACTGACGGCCCTCACCCTCTCTATTCCCATCCTCCCAGAGTTCCTCAGCCCCCACCACTCACAACAGGGCCATGATGCCTCAGGCCAAGTGGGCAGGTAAGGAGAGCAGGGACTGGAACTGATGGACAGAACTCCGCCTCCCCACTGCATCTACTTGATGATGGGGCTTCCCTTCGGTTTTCAGAGACAGGCGAATGTAAAAAGGGCTACAAGATGCGCAACCAAGAAAGAGTGGGCACAAGGAGGCCAAGAATCACGGGCTTCTGAGGCACCGTGACTCGGCCACGTCAGAGTCACTACTTCCTGGTGACAGCAGGTCACTCCGCTGGCTCCATTAGGGAGGTGGAAAGTTTATACCACTTTGTACAGTGGTTTCTTCCCCAAAAACGTTCAGGTCAGCACTTGATGCATTTCAATATGAGAAAAGACGCTCTCTGAAAGCAGCTGACCCCAAGAGTATTCGAAATTACATATTGAAATCTTTACTAGAGAAATATGGAAGTGAGACCAAATGTGAACCGGCGACGAGGAACTCTCAAGCACCGTGGTGTTTCATTCCCTCTTGTGGAGAGGGACAGATGAAAGCAAGACATTCCTGACTCTCGGACCCATGGGGCAGGGGTCCTGCTGTCATAGAGACCCCAACTTTGGAGGGGGAGAGACTGAGAGGATTCCTTTCCAAGAATGGGGAGTGAAAGGCGCTCTGACCCTAGAAGCTAAGAGAAGACTGGGATGTGTTTCAAACAGTGTTTTACCTCTTTTCTCTCTCTCTCTCTCTCTCTCTCTCTCTCTCTCTCTCTCTCTCTGTCCTGGCTACAGGCACCCAAAGAATGGTAAGAGTTTTCAGGAAGTTCTGCTAAGACCTGCCCACCCTCTAAAATACCACACTGCCCCTAGAGCAGCCCCAGCACCACCACACTGAGATGGAGGCCCCACAGTGGAGCAGGCAGCGTGGTGCTGGTGGGACCAAGACACTCACTGGTGCATGCTCGGTGGCTTTCAGTGACACCCCAGGCATCACTTAGTCTTCTCTGGGCTGTGAATGGGGGACATTCCTGAGCACACGATTAACATTCTTGCAGAGCATACTCTCTAGCATTAAGGACTCAAAAATTCTCAGTACAAGGAAGTGCATCCTCATCAGCCTGCACTTTTTGAAATATCTGTCCACTTTTTTGCCCTTGGACTTGTCTAAGCTCCTGGGGGCCTTCCCTCCCTTCAGATCCTGGTCATGGGGCTGCCACTCAGAATGCATCTCAAAACAGCCCTCTTCCATTCCTTTTGTGTTTGTTTTTGTCTAAAAAGTTCTTCAGAGTTTTTCTTAGCATCTTTCTACTTAATTTCTATTTCGAGCTAAGGCTGATTTTTTTTTTTTCCCTTTCACTGAAATTCTTTTTTTCTGTGTTTATTGTCCCCATGGTTTATTCCCTCCCCCCAAATCTCACAGAAAAGGGAAAACACTCTCTGGGTTCGCCCTCAAACATCTTCTCACTTGACACTGTTCTCTCTAGCTAAAGGGCCAACCCAGCTTCCCAAAAGGACCAGGCATTTTCTTTCTTTCAAAAAGCATAAACACTTCTTCCAACAAAGCCAAACACAGATTAAGCAACATTAAATAAGTCTCTTTGCAACATCTAAATACAAATAAATAACCAAGTCTGGGTAACCGATATGTATATAGATACTGTTCTCACCCATAAATAGCCACACCACCCTCTGTCCCTTCCTAGGAAGAGCCCCCACCCCCCCCATACCCCCACCCTCACCCCACCCCCATCCCCCCACCCTCACCCCCACTCCCCCATCCCCCCACCCTCACCCCCACCCCCCCACAAGGCCTGCCTCAAACACAGGGAAGCCTCAACCAAGGAGCAGAGGGAGGACCTTCCTGGGGCTGCACTGAAATGCCCTTCTCCACATCTGTCACTCACAGTGCTTCTCCAGGGCTGGGAGCACTGGGAGCTACTCTGGGCCCACTCCACTCACCCCTTCCAGAGGCCCAGCAAGAGTCCATACCTCTGAGAAAACAGGACAGAAAAGAAAGAAAAGGAAAAAGAGTAGCAACCAGTCCCACCACTAACTTTTCATCTGCATTGCAAATCAGCTGTGCTGGTATGGCCTAAACCAAAGGGCCTAAACCAAAGCCCCCTGGAGTCGAAACACATCGCTCTGTCACTGGTGACTGCTGCTGAAGGACTCCACTGGCATGACCTGGCCAGCAGGAGGGGAGGTGGAGGGAATTCTCCTTGAGCTGCCCACACCAGCCACCCCCAACCCTCTGCTCTTACTCCCACTACCTGCCGGGTACTTCTTCCTGGATCCAAGCTTACCCTGAACAGCACAGTGGACTTTTCTTCAACAAATAAGGCTTTTTGCCAAGTGGATTAAAATGCCCAAATAGTTGGGTGCCGTGGTACACGCCCGTAATCCCAGCGACTCAGGAGGCTGAGGCAGGAGGATTGCAAGTTCAAAGCCAGCCTCAGCAATTTAGTAAGGCTCTAAGCAACTCAGTGAGACCCTGTTTCAGAATAAAAAATAAATAAATAAAAAGGGCTGGGTATGTGGTTCAGTGGTAAAGTGTCCCTGGGTTCAATCCCTGGTATAAAACAAAAAAAAAAAAAAAAAAAGAAACAAAAAAACAAAACAAAACAAAAAAAAGCACCCAAATAGCTATGGGAACCCCGCAATCAATAAACACTCTTCAACACAGGTATGTGTTGATGTATGTGGGTGGACACATCATTACAGCTTTCCACATTCCATGGTAAAATTTAGGAAGTTTTTTGTTCTTGAGGCATGAGAATGAATAAATTGAAATACTAAACTGACAGGGCAAACTGATTTTAAAATAATCTCAACAGTGAGAAGGTTGATAATTGAAACTAAAAAAAAAAATGTATGAAGAAAAAGTATTAAATGAAGAAAAAGTATTAAATTGGGAGTCTGGAAAGCTGGCTCTTAACATCAGCCATCAAACAAGCTGTGTGTTGTAGGGTTGGTCACTAGGCCTCCCTGTGCCCTAGATTTCTCATCTGTAAAATTAGAACATTAGGATAGATTAAGGCCCTCAAAGCTATAAAATTCCTAAAAAAAAATAAATAAATAAATTGTGTACAATACTGCCTGCTTTTTCAGCCAAGATAATTTTTTAAAAAGAAAATCTTTACTATAACAAGAAAGTACGTTTTTTAAATTTTTATATTCAGAAAAGAATTTTTAACATTTAACATGTAGATCCCAAACTTGGTCCCAAAGTTAACAGCTGCTCTTTCACTTCCAGAAAAAGTCCTGTTTTTTTTTTTTTGTTTGTTTGTTTTGTTTTGTTTTTTGTTCTTCCATGTTCATCTTGCCACTAGACAAGAGATCTTCTGTGCTCGGAGAAGTTCATGTGTATTTGCTGATGTGTTGTGCTCCAGGGTTCAGCCACTCTACAGCAGAAATGAGCTCCTCTGTTACGATTAAACCTCATTTTGAAAACCAACAAATAACAGCTCAGGAAGAAGCCAGCAGAACCCCGCTATCCTCCTCTGAAACAGTTGCAAACTCCAGTTCCAAACTCCAGTTGCGTCCCAGCATCTGTGACCGCATCCACTAGGCATTGTACACATCTAGTAACTCTCTCCCCGTCGTTTACTATTGAAATGACCAAAATAAAAACAGAAGAGGAGCAGGGCACACGGGGAGCGCAGGCGCTGTCCGGAAGGAGGAACCACACTGCTGTGTCGAGTCAGAGGCAGATCCCCAGCCAGTGTCAGGGACAGCTAAAGTCAGGAGCTGCTGTACCCCACGTGCTCCTTCCTGGTTTTACCTTTGACTCATCAGGGAGGCCTGAACACTGTTTGTGGGTCATAGTAAAAGAGCTCAGCAGCACAATGTGACTCCCAGAGAGAAGGAAGCCAGACCACAGGGCAGGAGACAGCCGGGCAGATACAGGAGGGTGATAAGAGGAAAAAGAGGTGCTTGTTTCTATCAGCACAAGACCTCCCAGGCTTCCTCTGACTTCCCCAAATGAAATGTCAAGACTCATGATTTGGAATAAGAATCACTTTGTCCCTTAGAAGAAAAACATTCAAAATTCAGTGCTAGTGATGGGCCATTGTCCTGAATCAAAGAGATTTCACCCCCCCAAAAATATATGCATTTCCCAGTAGGAAACAACACGGTACAGAGTTTAAAAAAAAAAAAAAAATTCTTAATCCGCTCAGGATGAAACACGCTACTTAAAATAACCGGAATGACACCTCGAATGATCTGCTGAATGAAAAGCAAAGCTATTCCGAGTCACAAAATAAACTATTATTAAGCCACAGAAGCTTCCTCTGTATTCTCACTCTCCTTTTCAATGACATTTTTATGAAACACATGTGGTAGGCAGTTCATGCTTTTCAAAAGCAGAAAGAAAAAAGAAAAAAAGAAAAAAAAACCTCAAATAATGCTTCCCTCGCACCAAATTCTGGGGTCTTCCAGGGTTTGCCCCTCCTATGGCTCCTTGCTGGTCACACTGGCACTTCGGGGGTTCTTTGGGGCATGATGCTCAAACCCTTGAAGAAGCTGCTGGCAGAGGCTGGGGGGGTTTTCTGGGTCCAGGGTGCAGGAGAGACAAGAATGCAGCCCTTGTCCAGCAAGGTTGTCCTGTTCCCCCTGAGGGCACCTCTGGCTGGGCTCTGGCCCTCTCCCCTTGTCCATTCCTGCTTGTGGGTGTCAGCAGCAGGACTGAGGGAAGGATTGAGTTTAATAACCTGACCAGGAGGTCACAGAAGTCCTGGATCACAGCGAAATTCTGGCCTCTTCCAGAGCAGCCCCCGCCTAGTCCTCCTCTGACACAAACAACACACCCCAACCCCCCCCCCCCCCCCCCCGCAGGCCCTAGCGTCCCAGCCCCCCACAGATCTCCAATGGTCAGGAGGAGTGGGAAAGGCTCTCTGATGGGAATTCAGGAGCTGGCAGAGGACGGGAGGGGAGCTGAGAGGCGGATCAGCCCGAGGGGGCAGTGCAGAGGACAAGCCGTTTTTGAGGTTGGGAGTTTTCATCTCATTTCCAAGTGGAAAACCTTCTTAAAGAGGAAAGGAAACTGGCTAGAACCTCAGCTTGGGAAAACGACTGCCACCTTTCAACTTGGGTCAGCCAGGCCCAGGGGGTGGGGTGGGGGAGGACAGAAACAGCAACGGCTATGGGGACGGCTATGGGGACGGCCACACAGAGGCAAGGCTGGGAGGGAAGGTCAGCCTCAGGGTCACAAGGGATGCGCTCCAGGAAGGCCACGTGTGTTGTGATTTTCTTGTTGAAAACAAATTCCTATTTGAAGAGGCCACACACACACACACACACACACACACACACCAAAAAGATCCAGACACAGAAACCACACAAAGAAAAAAAGAGAAAGAAAAAAAAGATCATCCTAAAAATAAACCACGGATGAATTTTTTATAATGCATTTTGAAACTCACTACAGAGGGGCCCAGGGAGTGGGGCTCAGGAGATGGAGCGCCTGGACATTGGCCACTGTCCAGCCAAGCAGGCCCTGGTCCCTTTTGGTTCCCTCATCTAAAGGAGAGGAGGGTTAGGGTGGAATGACCCGTCTATAAATTCCCCTTTAACTCTAAGACTGTCCATATGACTCTTTGAATAGTATTTAACTAGGTTTGAACAAAATCATATAAACAGGATAAAAGACATAGAAACTAAGATCTTAATTGTAACACTGGCCACGCTGGGCTGTGGGGTCAAAGGTAATACTCCCTTTTCTTATTCAGTTTGGGAAACTGTACCTATGATGACCAGTCTACCTGTGGGGTGGAAATGGCAGCTGTTCAATGTTGTGAATGCCTTTTTGACGTCACTGAAATGCACTCTCAAAAACAGTTACAAATGGCAATTTACCACCATAAAATAAAAAAAAAAAAAAATCTATATAAAATAGGGGAAAAAAACCGTCACGGAGAACACGCTGTACGAATGTTCTGGAGGTGGGCACTGAGTTAAAAATAAAAAACACGGAATTTACTTTTCATTTCCGATCTACTTTAATTTGGTCTCCAGAGTCCACTGATTAGAGTTTCCACGTCGCCCGGGGCCCAGGAGGAGTGGCGGCGTGCTGTTTCACCCCACAGTTCCTGAACCAGCCCTTACCTCTCTCTTCCCCACAAAAACTGGCTGTCATTCTCCAGAGTCAGTCAAGTGCTACAAATCCCTCCTAAGAGCTGCGGTGCGGTGCTCCCTCTATGAATCGGTGCAGATCAAAATCACAAATGCTTACCTGCCCAGGGACTGCAGTAATTTGAGGTGTTGCTTCTTTTTAAAGAATAAAAAGGAGATGCTCTAAGCTGATGAAAGGAAATGTCGTTTCAACACGTCTCCTCTCTAGCACTTGAAACTCTTACCCACAAGAGGTACTTCCCACCCTCTGTGAGGCAATTTCTGCACTTTTTACTTTTCCTTTGAAGTCGCAATGCAATGCGATTCCACACCCGGGGTGAAATGATTCCTTACAGCAACGCTTCGGAGGACGCCCCAGTCAGGGGCTGCCTGAACGCCAGGCTGCACCCAAGGGTACTGTCTCCCCGCATCACGGCCAAGGTCATCAAATTTTTCTTGACAACCTTTACAAGAAATCTCAAAGCTACACACACACACACACACACACATACACAGGCTTAGTCATATCCAAACTGCTGCACAAATATATACCCAAGAACTTCTCCGCCCTGCAATCGAAGCACTCCAGTGAACTCGGTGAGGGGGAGGCAGACCGTGCAGAAAATCAAGAGGGTTCATCTCAGCCCTACTGGCAATTTGTAAGCCATCCAAACTCCCGGGCCTCACCTCTGTCATCTGGATATATATAGAGACCAGGCACAGCAGTCCTAAGGTCCCTTCTACTGGCTCATTCTTGGTTCTGTGATAGACCATGGTGTGACTGTCTGCAAGCCATGATGCAGCCCAGACAGAGGCGGTGAGCCACGCTGAGACAAGAGAGTCAAGGGGGGACAGGTCCCCGAGGTCGAGTATAATCAGTGGTGCTGGGTTCCGATCTACCTATGGCAATTAATAATAGCCCTCCTGGTTTCCCACACTATCCTCTAAGGAAAGATATTTAAGGAGGCCAAGTCCTCAGTGAGCTAACTCAACAGGCATTGACCAAAACTGAGCCACAGAGCAGAGTAAAATCGAGTCACCGAAACAGCTGGCCTAATCCTTCCACTGGACAAGAAAGCTGCAGTGGCCTCTCCTGAGATCCAGATGGCTTGGTAGAGGTGCACACCGTCACCTGCCCCTGGAGGCCAGCTTGGTGCTCTCTGGGATCCCCACCATAGTGGCTAGTGCCAGCTGTCCAATCAGTTGACCAAAGCAGAAACCCTTCCCTCTCCTTCACTTTCAACGTGTGATTACTATGGAGTCCTCTAGATCCTTCCTGCTGACACCTCTCCAGTCTTTTTGATTCTGTCACTTCCAGTGCCACTGCAAGCTCTGAGAGCAAGGGACCTGCCAGCACTGAAGCACGAGGCTGGCATGCAACAGGTGCTCCGTGGCTGCTGAATACACAATCCTCTGTCACCTGGATTTCTAGAGCCATTTCCTCTCTGGTCTCCTGTTCCAACACCTGGTCCCTTGTCCCACCAAATGCAAAGCACTAGAAAAATGAGATTTCAGAAACACACACCTCAATTTTCACATGTCTGTTTAAACTCCTTCTGTAGGTCCGCACTGAATGTCAGATAAAAATCGAGTCACTTTGTCTGTCACAGGAGGGCCCATAGGATCTGCCCCACTGCAGTGGTACCTGACCCGTCTTGGTCCCTCAACCCATTCATGTGCCACCCTGTACTTTTTAATGTCATTTTTGCACATAGTCTGGATGACTTTGCACATGCTTGTCTGAACTCCTCCTCTTTCTGCAAAGCTTAGTTGGAAGGACATGCATTCTGAAAGGTTTTCCTGATGCCCCTCCTCCACGGTCAGTCTGATGGAGATGTCCCATCCCTGGGGTTCCATAACATGCTTGTGTCCTAAGAGAGAAACTGCCGCAGTCCGGCTGCAGCAAAATAACCGGGGGGTGATGAACAACTTGTGTACGTTGATATAGCAGGAGTAGGAGCCATTTATTGTAGGGCAGGAGTGGTATTTATACATTCCACACAGCTTATCTAATTAACATAAACTAGATACAGCAGTCAACCAATCAGGAATCTCCACACTTAATGGCTCACTCGTTACTTCACAAACCACTCCCTCTGGCATTTTGCCAGGCGCCGTCCAGACTTGTTTACAGACTCTAACATTTCTCTGGCAAAATGCCAGGTGCCATCCTAACTTGTTTATGGACTCTAACAAGAAACCAGTTGAATCAGTTGCTGTTCCTACTGCTAGAGATGACCAGGTCTCGCCTAGCACTTCATCCTCAGTCCTGAGAGCAGAATTTGGCATACACTAGATATTCAAGAGATATTTGTTGAACTAATGAAGAACAAAGAAATGGATCAAAAGGATTATGAGTTGGACTCAAGATTGAATAAACCTGTTAGTGCCAGAACTGAGGCAAGACCTGAGACCGCCGAAGTTCCTCCAATGAGTCCTCTTCCTCTAATCCAGGTTGTAGATGCCTCTCCAGGTCCTCTTTCTTCTCAGTGATGGCTTCTGCTGGCAGAGTGCCTATGGCCTCTCTAACCTCTCCCGTCTCCATCCCCTTCCAGCCCTAGGCTCCTACATTCATCCAGATGTTCTACTCGTGACGGTAACTCAAGATGACAAGAAGTGAAATAACCATGTCTTCTCTGCTCCACCCCCCATCTCCACCCCATCCAGTCACACACATGGGATTCTTTCTCCCAGGCCCCCTATAGGTAGCATCCCCACCCCCAATCGGTCACCTGAAACAGAAATGTGGAAGTTAGTATCCAACTTCTCAAAATTACTGGTTCTATGCTATGTGTTTTTCATGTTTTATTTTATTTAGTCTTGCCCACAAAACCCTGAAGAGAAATCATTTAACTGGGATTTGGACAGAAAGAGAATAGGTTAAAAAAGGAAGTTAAAAAAAAACAAACAAAAAAAGGAAATCTATACGTTATACATCTGCTGTTCATGCTTAGTGCCGTTGATGTCCTTCTCTCAGACTCCTCAAGTTCAAACGCCGAAGCTGGCTCATCATCCCACCAGTCCCTCGGCTCCTACTGCCACTGTTTCTACTTGGACCTTCCTAAAGTCACCTGTAATCTGGCAACAGACCCCTAGAGGGTCTCTCTGTCTCCAGTGTCACCCCAACCAAGCCTGGCTTCCACGTTGCCTGAAGAATGAACTTTATAAAAGCACAAGTCGCATCCAATTCCCAAACAAGGCGGGGAAGACTCACTGCTGGAGGTCGCCGCAGCTCAGCAAAGCCCATGAACTCCCACAGGCCTCCTGGGAAGAAGCTCCAAGGGAAGAAGGAGGTTAAGCTTCTGCAGGGGAAGAAGAGACTGCGGCAGGAGAGGGTGGAGAGCCATAGACTTATGGATAAGTCCTAGGCATAGAAGAGGAAGCCAGGCTCATATCTAAGTTTATGTTATGATGATGGCAAAACCACGGAAAAAAATTAAGAGTGTTTTTAAGGCCAGCCAAGGAAAATGTAGTCTATGCAAAGGAAGGAAGGAAAGGATTAAAAACAGCAAAGAGAAGTGGCAAATAGAAAATATTAATAAGGCTGAAATGGTTTAATAAAAATAGTTTTAATAGTATAAGTGGGTATCAAGTTACTGACTAAATAACAAACTAATCACAAATTAAAACTATATATAGCCAGGCACGGTGGCACATGCCTATAATCTCAGCAACTTAGGAGGCCGAGGCACGAGGATCGCGAGTTCAAAGCCAGCCTCAGCAAAACTGAGGCACTAAGCAACTCAGTGAGACCCTGTCTCTAAATAAAATACAAAATAGGGCTGGGGATGTGGCTCAGTGGTTGAGTGCCCCTGAGTTCAATCCCTGTTACCACCCTCAAAAAAAAAAAAAAAAAAAAAAAACAGCTATATGCAATATGTAGTAGAAAAAGTATTCAATGACATTGAAGATAAGAGATGGAAGAAGGAAGACATACATGAAAATAAAAAAAAAAACAAAAACAAGAGACAGGATAGCACAGTGAAAATTAAGAGGGAAAAAAAGAAATGTGAGATTAAAAGTATTATAAATGACCACGAGGGAGGGACATTCCACACTGGCAAAAGCAGCAATCAGGAAAGAAGATTTTATAATCATGAATATATGCACCTAACAAAATGGCCTAAAAATATTTAAAGCAGCAACTGCAGAGAAAAATCAGATAAATCAAAAATGTAATTAGCAATCAAGAAAAAAAAAAGGAAAGCTTAAAAAATTCTCCATATGTCTGGGAATTAAAACATTGACTATGAAACAACTCCTCAAGGAAATGAAATGAGAATTATAAAATGCTGAGTTAAGAAACAATACAAGTGTTATATATCAAAATTTGTGCTATGCTTCTAAAGCATGAGGGTGTGCTGCAAGACCATGGCTAAACTTTGAACCAGCCAAGGCTGTTGTAGCCATGTCAAAATCAGGGAACTTGTAGACAAAGAGAGGTTAAGGACCATTTCATAAGCATTAAAGGGTGTGCATTCATCAGGAAGATCCCTCAGTCTTAAATGTGTATGTAAAAATAACGTGTATGTAATAACATGTGTATGTAATAGCATGTGTATGTAATAACAGAAAAGAAGAAAATTTTCAAATCAATAATCTAGAAAAAGGAGAACAGACTAAACTTCAAGTAAGAGCAAGGAAGGAAATAATAAAGATAAGAATAGAAATCAATGAAACAGAAACCAACAGTCAATCTACTGAAAATCTCAAGAAAATGGTTCACACCTAGCAAGAGCAAACAGAAACGTCAGACTTGGAATAAATTACCAACCTCAGAGATGCGAAGGGGTCATCACTAGAGACCCTACAGACACTCGACAGATACTAAGGAAATATTATACACACTCTTATGACAATAAATTCAACAATGTACATGAAATGAAACTTTTTTAAAAAACATGGAAAACATCAAAACTGACTAAAACACAACCCAGAATAAACAGAAGGTGTAGATAATCTGCTATCTGTTAAGTAATTGAATTCATTATCTAAATCCTTGGCCCAGGGGTGATACAATGGTTTGTATCTTGATTATAGTGGTAGTTATGCAATTCTGTATATGGGTTAAACCCAGACCTGTACACCAGAAGGATATTGTACCATGTGATAAGTTCTAGAAAATTAAACGGGAAATACTCTTAGAATATTCACACAAAGAAAACTCTAGGCCCAAGTGACTTCACCGTTGGATTTCTTTCCTTTCTTCCTTCTTTCCTCCCGCCCTTTCTTTCTTTCTTGGCAGCGCTGGGGATTAAACTCTGTTCCTTGGGCACAGTATACATGCACTCTACTGGGGAACTACATCCCCATCCCTAATTATTTTTAAAAGAAAAATGAGACCAATTTTGCACAAATTTATTCAGGAAATAGTGAAAACAGAAATAGTCCATCCACAGATTTTATAAAACCAGTATAACACCAATACCAAAACCTAGAAGACACTATTCAAGAAAACTTCATTGAATATTCTCAGTGGACATAGTCATGAAAATATTTAACAAAATGTGAGCAAATCAATGTCATCAATAGGTTAAAAAAGATACAGATGATCTGTTCTTTTTTTTTAATTCATGATTTCTACTATGGTAAAATGTACACAACAAAATTTACCATCGTAACCGTTTTTAGGGTGCAGTTCAGTGGGATTGAATATGTTCATAAGGTTCTGCAGCCATCGCCACCATCCATCTCCAGAGCAAAACGGAAACTCTGTACCCCCATTAAATCACAACTCCCCATCCCCACTCACCCCAACCTGGGGCAAACACCCATTCTACCTTCTGTATGTGGGATTTTCACTACCTCATAGAAGTGGAATCATAAAGCATTTGTCTTAGCAATGACATCCTCAACGTCCATCCATGCTACCACCTATTAGAATATCATTCCTTTTTAGAGGTGACTAAAATTCCACTGTATATGCATATCACATTTGCTTGATTTTCCATCCCATGATGGACAACTGTGTTGTTGCATGTTTTAGCTACTACAAACAACACTGTCGGAACACAAGTGTAGAAATATTTCTTTAAGACCTTGCTTTCACTTCTTTAGAGAATATTCTCAGAAGCAGAATTTCTGACTCACATGGTCATGTTGTCTTAAGGTTTTGAGGAACTGCCATACTGATTTCCACAGCGGCTGTACCACTTACATTCCTAACAAGAGTGCTTGAGTATTGCAGTATCTCTGCATCTTTGCTAACACTTGTTCCGTTCTGTTCTGGTTTTTAATAATGCCCATCCTAATCAGTGTGAGGTTACCCTAGTAACTCAAGATTGGTTTAATATTTAAAAATCAATCACTGTAACTCACCACATGAAGGAGAAAAATCATATGACATCACATAGTAAAAAGGACTACACAAAATTCTACACCCACTTCTGATGAAAGCAAACCCCAAACCTCTCTTCAATATTTTACTGAAGGTTCTAGAAGGTGCGGTAAGGAAAGAAAACAAAATAGCATAAAGTTTGGACTGGAATAAGTAAAAGTGTCGCAGACAACATGATTACTTATTTAAAAAACTATAAGGAATCAATCAAAAATACCCGAGCTAATATGTGAATGTATCAGCCTACAAGATACCAGGTCAATACATAAAAAGCAATTGTATTTCTTTATACAAACATTAAATAAGCTAAAAATGAGAGTCTTAAAAGAAAATATTTATTACAGTATTAAAAACACAAAAACAACCAAATTTTCAAAAAGATAAGTAAGTCCTCTGTATTAAACGAGAGAAACTAAGAAAGAGAGAGAGCACATATTTTGGATTGGAAGTCTTAATATCATTGATTCACCAACTTTTCTTATAATCCAGTGCAATCCCAACAAACTTCTAATAGGCTTTAAAAAAAATTCCAAATCAATTCTAAAGTTTATATGTAATTCCAAAGAAACTAGAACACATAAACAATCTTAGGGGGGAAAAAAAGAAGTTAGAAAACTCACTCTATCTGATATAAGAGGTGCCATAAAATTATTTTAAAGCCAGGCACACCTGTAATCCCAGCAGCTGGGGAGGTTGAGGCAGGAAAATCAAAAGTTCAAAGCCAGCTTCAGCAAAAGTGAGGTGCTAAGCAACTCAGTGAGACCTTGTTTCTAAATAAAATACAAAATAGGGCTGGGGAGGTGGCTCAGTGGTCAAGTGCCCCTGGATTCAATCCCCTGATCCCTCCAGATAGATAGATAGATAAAAAAGACTGGGGATGTGACTCAGTGGTTTAGCACCCCTGAATTCAATCCCTGGTACAAAAGAAAAAAAGAATAACAACAAACCTGGGTGAGGATATGGAATAACTGAAACTTGCATACTTACATAGTGAGAACATAAAATGCTACACTTTAGAAACTGGCAATTTCTTACAAAGATACACACTTACCCTGTGCCCTAGCAGTTCCATTCCAAAGGAAAAATAAAAATGAATGTCCACCCAAAACACAAGAGCATATAGCTGCTTTCTTCACAACAGTCAAAACATGGAAAACAACCCAAGTGTCTACGAACAATTAGAGTATATATACACCCCATGGAATGCTGGCTAGCATATTTCTTAAAAAGCAATGAACTGTGGATACATGAAACAAAGGGGATGAATCTTGAAAATGTGTTAAGCCAAAGAAGCGGGTACAAACACTTACATAACATGCTGGGTACAGTGGTGTGCACCTATCATTCCAGCATCCCAAGTTTGAGGTCAGCCTCAGCAACTTATGGAGACCCTGACTCAAGGGAGGGAGGGAGGGCAGGCAGACAGGCTGGGGATGTAGCTTAGTGATGAAGCATCCCAGTACAAAAAAAAAAAAAAAAAAAAAAAAAAAAAAAGCACCTAACAAATAATTCCATTTGCATGAAATTCAAGAATTCATCTTTGAAGACAAAGCTCATCTATGGTGAAAGAAATCAGGGCTGTGGTTAATTATGGGGAGGCAGGAACTGTACAGGAATCAGACCCAAAGATTCCCTTTGGGGTGATGGACATGCACTACATCTGGATTAGGTGCTGGCTGTACACTAGGTATGTACTTATCAAAACTCACTGAACTGAACCCTTACATACATTCACAGTATGCAATTTCTCCCTGGAGAGAAATGAATGTATTCATGGACAGAAACCTGTAGGTTCTGACTGAAAATAAATTCTACTCTGTGCAAAGCAACAGTTAACCACGCTTGAATGAAAAAAAAAAAAAAGGCTAGTTAAGGGAGAAGGCATGAGAGAAAAGCCCTAGGTAGAGGAGAATGGTAATCTGGAATAGCGAGAAGAGAAATAGAGAAGACTGAGTCAGAAAGGTACAAGACATGCAGGAAGACATGAGCGTTAAGAAATAGAAAACAGCAGATCTAAAATCATGTTTGCAAATAATAATCTAGCATGTTTCACCCCCAAAAGATTCAAAGGCAGTTTTATTTGGAAAACGTCCTTTGCCTTAACACCCCTGTTAATCAAATTGTAAACAAGGAGAGGGGAATTCAGTGATGGTGTGATGCCAAACACATCCCTTAGATTTTGTGCTTTTAATCAACCACCTTCAATCCAGGGCCCTTCTGGAACTAATGTCCCGCCTGTGGCAATAAACATCACCAATAAACATCACCAATAAACATCAGAATGAAATTGCAATTTGCCATTTATATGTTTATATACACACATGCCAGGAGAATGCACAGTTATTCATTCCCTTAGTAAGTGAAGGAAAGTCTCTGATCACAAGTCACTGTGAGGGAGCATCCTAGTTCACTGAAACCCAATCTGGCCTCAGGAGCCAGAGAACTCTCTCCTCCCTCCAGCTGAATTACTGAGACAGGCAGAAGATGACTCACACTTACAGTGATAAAGCAATTAATGCCAACCCTGCCTCCCTTAATCATCCCCTCCAGTGAAAGAAAATCACACAGCAGCATTAACCCCAGCTAGGAGGAACAGATACCACGCGAGCAAATTAAACTTGACCACACAATGGAGCAGGGAGGGAAGAGGAGGGTTCCTGTCCAAACCGAGTCTGGAGAGCGACTGCTCCGTGAGTTTCGGTCGGATTGCACTCATCAGCGCTGCTTCCCTATTTCAATTTACAAACATCGGGTTTACAGGAATAGCTCTCCAAGACATTCCTATAAAATGAGCTTACTCACTGCATTTTTTAAAAGGAGAACAGAGGCAAGGAGGAGCATCACTGGTCTCTGGTGCACAGATGCGTGTGCACACGCTGATGCTGTGTGATAACCGCTCGTCAGCATCCGAAGGCTGCTTCTGTGTGAGCTGCTCAATCGAGAGTCACATCTTGTTCCTCGTGGACAACGTGTGAAGAGGGAACCAAACACGCAGGAGAAGGAAAGGATGTCAGGGAACATCTAGTTCAATGGGGTGTGTGTGCGTGTGTGTGTGTGTGTGAGTGTGTGTGTGTGTGTGTGTAAAGTTCAACTGTATGCGTGTTCATCCTCGGAGTTCTTCCACCTGCCTGCTACCCATCCTTCCAGGGTGGTCCCCAGCCCCGGCAACATTAGTATCCTGGAGGAATCTGCTAGAAATGGATATTCTCAGGCCCCACCCAGACCTATTAAGTCACAGATGCCGAGGACAAGTCCTCTAAGTGACTCTGCCACATGCTCAGGATGTTTCAGAATACCATATGTCTCAGGTGCATGGGGTGGACAAAGAATTACCATTCAGTTGCCTTAGTTTCCCAGAACTGGGGTCCAGAGAGCTTGTACCACTTGACCATAAGCACAGGAGTGGAGACAGCCTTAAAAACAGCTGTGCCAGGACCATGTTGTATAATCCCTCCAGGATGGATTTCCAAAGGAACTGCATCGCGTCAACTACAAACCCAGTAATGTGCCTGAGAGCAGACCCCCACATCCTGATTTCAGGAAGGATGTTCTTGCTGCCTCCAGGTGAGAGCCCATCACTTCTGCAGCATCTGCCCAGGCGCACACCCACCTGGTGAAAATCAGTGGAGGGATATGTCACAGCTTTAGCCCAGACTCTAATTTAACATTTAAAAATTCAATAATATGTAATGGCTCTTGACTAGCCCCCATCATCATGAAGGAGGGCTACTCTCATTCCTCACTCCACCCACCCTGGTGAGCCAGGCCCCTGTCACCAGATTCAGAAGGGCACCTGCTGACCAAAAGAAAACAGGGCTGGGGAGCAACGCTACCACCAGTGTTTGCACAGCAGCTCCCCTAACAGGTGAGGAGGGAGAATCCCCTGAAGCTTTTCCAACCCACTCCCTTCTGCGGTTGTTTTCCTTAGTGTTAACACTGTTTAAAAATAGACAGGAGCTGAGGGTGTAGCTCAGTGGTAGACTGCTTGCCTGGCAAGTGCAAGGTCCTGGGTTTGATTCCCAGGACTGCAAAATATATATATGTACATATATATAATATATATATATATGTATGTATATATGTGTGTGTGTGTGTATATTCATTTTTAAAAATACAGAAATAATAAAAAAGGAAATTGAAGTATCCTAGCTTACACTTACCATTTATCCTGTCTTTTTCAATGCACAGATACATGAATATTTAATAACATGCACATATTACATAATTTTTAAAAATTTGGGATATGTCACATTGTCTTGTATATAATTCTCTGAAAGCTCTATTATGGGTGTGAGCTAAACCTCAGAGCTATGCTATACCATAATGAAAGAATTATATCATATTTAGGTGGTAACTCATCTTCACCCATTTCAGAGGGATTATTAACTCATTATATTAATTTTTAAAAAATGTACCCTGGGTGCATTTTATCTAGATTAATTTGAGGAATTACAAACCATGGAATTTGGTAGATAATTCATGAAATCAGTGCCAGAAAGTCACAGAAGCAGGTTCCACTAAACTCTACATGCTGCCTTGTCTGTTACTTTGAGCAGGAGCAGAAGGTGGATTGTGTCGTTTACAAGATCATTACCTAAAATCCCCTCTCTTTCTCTCCACCCTCATCCAGACCCCATCACCATTATCTGGACAACAACAAGCTGCACAGCTCTCCCTTTTGAATTCATTTTCCTCCCTGGGCCAGCTCAAAGATGCATCTGCATATACCACTCCCAGAAAACTCCATAAAATTGGCTTGTATTACTGAGACCCTAAGCACCCGTGCTACATGTTCGTCATAAACTGTTGTCTTTTTACAACAATCTTAAGAGGAAAATGCAATTCTTTTACTATTAGAGATAAAGACTCTTATGCTTAGAGACCTTAAATAACTTGCTCAAATTCACACAGCTAGTAGAATTTGGAAGCAGCTTGACTCTGGGACCTATACCATTTGTTAACTCGGGAGGAAAAAAAAATCTCATGACTACTGCCATCCACAGCAACAGTTCCTAACATTTTTATTTGAAATGAAAAATGTTGCAGACTTCAGGCAATCAATGTTTTATCCTTCATATCTGTTGATCAGGAAGACAGACAATGATCAAAAAGATACTGTTAATTTTGTAATGCTTTAAATGGATTTGGGGTTGATGGATGACATCAAATACATGTATCTGGCCAGATACGTGCATTTGAATGAAAAATGCATTTGAATAGGAAAAATCCTATTGCTGTTATTGGAACTGATGACTAGATCTGGAGACAAAGCCCAGTGTGCACGTGGACATTTGGGTCCTCTCCCATAAGAAGTAACTCTGGAATCTACAGAATGTAAGCTAAGGTCCATACTTCTTCACAGGAAATAGCACGCACTTCACATCTGGCTCCAAACCACTTCTCCAACTGTCCTTCCTGTCATCCCCTCACCACATACCCTGTGCCCTACTACTAGTTGGGGTAGACAAATATTCTCAAACGATGAGGCACCATGCCCACTCACAACTAGAGGGCCTCAGCCACCTCTGCTGCCTGCTCGTTCTACCTGAAGAACTCTACCCCAGAGACAGAGCTCAACATCTCCAACTCTGTGGGGGCCATTCTTCCCCACACCCCCTTCTTTCACGTGATCACGGCCCCTTACATGTGGCCCTAGGAGGACATCAAACATGCTGCCAGGAAGAGAATGTGCAGATACTGCAGACTCCTCTCATCCTCATTTCCTGAGAGCAAGGGCAGAGCTTGTTCATCACATCCCTGACCTTTATCCCCACTCCCAATATGCAGTCCGTGCCGTCCGTGAGATTAATAAATGCGTATCAATGCCAAGCTGGCTAGTGATCTGACCTGGGGAAGTCGGTTTGGAAAACAGGTCCTGCCACTATAAGAAGCTTTGCTTCAGTATGGTATCACGGCTGCTCATCTGTGATCCAGAGAACCCACACATTCCTCAGCCAAGAGTAGGAGACAGATACTTAAGGAATTGCAAGATCTGAGCTTAGGTCCCAGCTGTGCCACTCACCAGCCTTGCGACTTTGGGCAAGTCACATTTGTTGACTCAGTCAGGGCAGGCAGAGGACTTCTGATGGCTCCCTGCTGCAATCCCACAGCTTGCAAAAGTTAAAAAGAGGCTGACAAAGGACCACACGGTAAACAACCTGGGCTTTGTTGGCCTATGGACTGTTTCACAACTACTCAAATCAATTCTACCACTGTGGTGTGAGAGCAACTATGGACACTGGACACTGAGTGTGGCTATGTTCCAATAAAACTTTATTTACAGCTGGGCACGGTGGTGCACACCCGTAATCCCAGCGGCTCGGGAGGCTGAGGCAGAAGGATCACGAGTTCAAAGCCAGCCTCAGCAACGGGAAGGCGCTAAGCAATTCAGTGAGACCCTGCCTCTAAATAAAATGTGAAATAGGGCTGGGGATGTGGCTCAGTGGACAAGTGCCCCTAAGTTCAATCCCTAGTACTACCCCCCCAAAAAAACAACAAGAACAACAACAACAAAAAATAATCTTTATTTACAGCAGCAGATGAAATACATTCCTATATTTAAGAAAGGACTTTATCCTCAAAAGGAGGCCTGGGATGGCTCAGCCAGGGACCTACACAAGAGAGACACTAAAGCCAGGCTACTGAGGGGAAGAGGGTGGCTTACCTGGAAAGACCACTCCCGCGAGATGACTGCAGCGGGTTATAACCAATGACTGAAATAGTGATTCCTCTTCCTGCTGGGAAAACCCTCCCTCTCCCGAGAGCAGAGTAGCAGCCCTTGTCAGTGTGGTGCTACCGAGCAGTCGATTCTCCCCCTCCCTGGGTCTGATTCTTGACTCACCAAGCGGCCACCTGACTCCACGTAGGCCTGTTCACAGAACGCGGGCCTGCCACTGTTATTAAAACCTTCAGCCAAAGAGCTGCAATCACTCAAAGCAAATCAATGAAGTAGCTTCCAATTAAGATCTCCATTCCCATGTAGCTCAGCACAGAGGGAGCACGTATGGGCTCATCACGTGGACCTGAGGCTCTGTTAGCCATGTTTTCCACTGTGAATTAACAGGCAGGCACAGCCGTGTCAACTGTACCACACAGCTCTCTGCGTCAGCTCGGCCAGCCCTGAGCACAGACCTGAAGCCATCTCCAGTCTCCAAAGCAAGGGCTGTGGGTGGCAGACGCCTGTGCATGCAGCCCACCCTCCCTGATGGCATGACCTGCCTCTTCTAGCCTGGGCACTCTCAGCTGATTTCCACATTGCCTTAGGACACTGAAGCCAGGAGCTTGAGGCTTCAGGACAATGTTTATTTGCCTCCTTGTGCATGCATGGGAGGGAAACTGGCACCAGATTTAATTGAGTAATCCCCAAACCAGAGCAAAGTGAATAAGAGCCAATACCCATAGTACCAATTAGGGACTGGTAGAGTTGCCACCACAAACTGCAGTAAATGGTTTTGATATTCAAAAAAAAAAAAACTGAATCATAGTGAAGGGTCAATGGTGTCCCCCCCTTGCCTCCCCCCCCCCAAAAAAAATGCCAGCTCTTTTGCACTATTGAACTGAAACACAAAGGCTCAGTATAGAAGTCAGAAAACTTTTAGCCACAAAAACAGGGCAATGAATGGTGCCTATTAATAACATGCTTGGGGTAAAATAAGAGTGCACCCGAAGGTCAGTGCCTGCTTCTCTAAGCCATGCCAGGATTTGCAAGACCAAATACCCCCAGACCAAGAAAGGAAAACAAGACCGACCACAAAGGAACAAGAACACGAAGCACCTCTTTTCCCGTTAACAGTGACCTGATGTGTTTCTCTCCCTGGTTTCCAGAACTTCTAACCTACGGGTCATGCTCAGACCCACAGAAGAAATGGGCGAGTAATGAGCCACTGGTTCCCAGAGAGAAGGCTTGCTTTCACGATGGCAAAAATGCATTTCACTGGAAATACTGTGTTCAGTTGCACAATCCAGCTAGATATTAAATATGATATGCTCTTTGGTAAATTATCAAAATGTAAACCAACAGCTACAGCGGAGACCATCGAACTGCCAAGAATGCTAACACCAGGATTTTAGTGAGAACATCTTTCCCTGCTGTGAAGTCCTCAGCTAGGTTCATCCTTGACTGTGATACGCTCACAGGTGTGAGCAAAGAGGATCACATACTTCCTACAGGTTTTTTCACTTGGAATTTCTACACAGGATTATCACTAAGTGAAAATATATAGCATGATGAAATTGTTATTTTCAAGTGTCTTTTACCCACCATAATTTGGGGGTGGCTTTGTATCTCTACTAGACTTTTGGGGGGACTCTGTATTTGTTTCTCATAATATTAGCACAACACTGTGCCTATAATAAACATTTCAATAAACATTTGTTAAATAACTGATCTTCACAGTATCCATCCCCATTAAAAGAAATCAGGCCTTGCAAGTGATTTATAACAGGCAAAATACTACATAACAAAGTTTAATCCTCTATAGGTCTCTATCTTCTGGTATAGAAAGAAAACTATTTATTTCTACACCAAAAATTCTCCAAAGCAGAGTATATGCACCTCTTTTTTTGTTTGGTTTTGTTTGAACCTGGGGTTGCTCTACCACTGAGCTATATCCCTAGCCTTTTTTTTATCTTACTTTGAGACAGGGTCTAAGTTGCCCAGGCTGGCCTCAATCTTGCAATCTTCCTGCCTCAGTTTTCCAAGTAGCTAGGATCACAGGCATGTATTACCACGCTTGGCAACACACATGTTTTTCTATCCTCTCAAAGCACGGGAAAAAAAGAGCAACTTTACTTCATTTGTACAAATTGATAGATCACCTTTGAAACTCATGCTAAACAGCTAAATGTGGCAGCAGACTGTCAAAAACTGTCAAGTGAAATAATTATTGATTGGTGCATAAAAATTAAAAATGAATGTAGGTTAATAAATGAAAACGGCTTGGAAAAAAAAAAGGCCTATAATCTAAAACTAGAAAAATCAGACAGTGAATCTGCCAATCAGGCCTGTCGGGTTTAGAATGAAAGATTAAAAAGAAGCCAATAATGATAATGAAATAAAAATGAACCACACAATGGCCCTCATACAGCCCCTGATTGCTGAGTTAGGCACTCCTGGTGGCCTGCATTCCACCAGTCCTCTCTTTTTTCAGGGCCTGACGTCAATGTCACGACATAGGAGTGAAATTCAAACTAGCGGACATCCTCCGAGTGTGCTTCTCCCTAATGGAGGACTGACCATGGTCTCCACCTCATGGAAACCCCAGAACTATCCTCTGGCCACTCTCCCTCTCCCGTAGAAGAGGGAGTCCAGTCCTGTGACTTTGTAACCATCATAGATTGACACACTCAAGTTCATGCATCCATTGATCCAAAGCTCCATACATGCACACGGTAGTTAGTAACTTTTCCAACAAAATAGTTCTTCTCAGAGATATAGCCAGCACAATGATAGAGAACCCAGTCAAGACATCCTTATCAAACACATTTTGCAAACTGTGAATGTTGTGCAGGTGTATAAGGAGGGGAGATTTGAGGATGAACACCTCCTCACTTCTACACCACCCCTGCTCTGCAAGTCTCTTCATTTAAATGCAAACTGGAACTCACCTCTCTGAAGAAGCCATTAGCCTTCACTCAACCATTCACATTTTCCCAAATGCTCCTCGCTGCTCTCCTGCTGGGTAATTTCTAATACAGATAAAACTCAGGAGCTGTTACCCAACAGCATCTACTTATCTCACAACGTGGATGCTATAAGCCTTCAGACATTATTTTTTCATTATTCCAAAATAAACAAACTGTGCCGGGGTTTTATTGTTTTGTTTTGTTTTTGTACTGAGAATTGAACCCAGGGGTGCTGAACCACTGAACCATATCCCCAACCCTTTTTATTATATTTTATTCAGACACAAGGTCTTGCTGAGTTGCTCAGGGCCTCACTGAGTTGCTGAGGCTGACTTTGAACTCATGGTTCTCCTGTCTCAGCCTCCAGAGCTGCTGGGATTACGGGTATGTGCCACTGCACCCAGCAGGAACTGTGTTTTAAACATGGACCAGGTATGTCTGCAATGTCCACTTAACATCATTTATAATGTGGCCACAGTGTGGTCATTTTAATTGATTAAGAGAGGGAGCTAATGGCTCATTTTCTGAAACTCAGCTTTCATTAATATCATCTCTGATTGGGTTTTCTCAGATGTTCCCATCTCTGGATGCTAAGTTAGTGATTCTTAGACTGCCTGAGAGACACAGAATTCTTTGAGGTTCTGACATTAGTCAATAGCCTTCTCCACGGAAGAAATGTCTATGCATAGAATATCATGCCAGGGAGCCTTGGGACATTCTGGAAAAGTTCAGTGACCCAAAAGGAATTCCCAACCACCTTCTAAGAGCATTGGCCCAAGAGCCCACTCCCCATAGGCTCCTCCCCCAGCCCACAAGGAGAGGAGGGGCACTGGGCTTCCTCACCCCCTGGGCAGCACCCCTGGGCCTTCCCCCTCCCACGCTGTCTCGCAGGGGGCGGCTGAACACCAGCAATAGGAGGTGTGTTTATTAGCCTGACTCTCCACTCTGAGGAAGAGCCCAAATTTCAGCAAATGGGAATGATTCCAAATTGTACAAGAAAATGAAATGTTTATAGTTTTACTAAAATGTCCTGTTGTCTGAAATTCAAAATGCATTGGTATGCTTGGTGTGTGTGTAGTTACAAAGAAAAAATATATTTAAATAGATGAAAGCCAATGAAAAGGGCTTACTGGTAATAGTCTAATTACAAAGGAGGAATTTTTCTCTTTTTGTTCAATAAAATGGATTCTGTACATGAAACCACCTAACTATTGCTTTTGTTGGCTATGTGTATGGGAGTGCTGAACCCATAGTAAATAATTTAAAAACTCTAAAATAATGGGAAGAATTTGAAAGCATAGAAGGAAAATATGTCAATCTATAAAACCCAAGTCATGACAGTAACCAAACCTGACTCTCCACCAGCTTTACCAAACACTACTCATATTTCCTGTGATAAAAACTCAGGTTTTTATTACTCAGTTCTTTAGTAAGTTTATGCATCTAACTTGGTAGAGGTGAAACATGAACGGCTGCTCTTCTCAGCCTGAACACACAGTGTTAGCAACTGTGGTCCAAAATATGTTATTTTAAGACAGGCAGGCAAGCAGACATGCATCTGTCTCTTATACACACACACACACACACACACACACACACACACACTATATATATATATATATATGAATTTTATCCCCCAAAAGGTACAAGGCATTTTTTACCTAACAACTTTCTTATCCTGCATAAAACAGTCTTTTCTGTTGGTATGCTACACTGAAAATACTTAAGGCTATGTTCTTATAAACATTTATGCAGACTTCTTAGAAAGAAGAGAGAATTAAAAATGAAAGAAAGAAAAAAGAGAGAATTCTGCTAAGGATTAAAAGCCACTATCACGATTTACAAATTATTTCAACTAAAAATTCTAAAGTTTGAATTCTTTTATTTTTCAGTGGGGGAAGTTGTTCCTTCCAAGATACAGTGCCATACTATGTTATCTTTAAGAGGCTGGGTATACCACTTCTGGGGACATTTATATCTTATTTGAAAAATAATTTTTGTGATCTCTTAAAAATAACCTATCCTTGTACAATTGAAATAAATACAATTACCCATCATCAGTTTGCATGGAACTTACTATAAATCAACTACAAAAAATAAGCTATAATTAGAATGTAATCCTAAAAAGAGGACAAAGAGATAAAACTCAAGTACAATCTTCCACAGATAAAATAAAATCGTGCTATGCATCACCCCTTTAGTCAAACCTTTTATTTATGAATCTAGCAAATCTTCCTGCGTAGGCTAAATTTCTTTAAGCTTTTCTGGACAAATTCCCTACATTCAACAGAGTAAGTTCCAATGTTTAGTCACAGAAGAGGCTCTGGAGCATTAAGATAATTACACAATTTGAACTTCTAAGTATATATATTTTTAAAATTAATAACACAGTGTACTTCCTTGCTTAGAAGGAAATTTAAATTACAAAGAATTTGACTTTTCAAAATTCCTGAACCCCAAAGCCATTAAAAAATAGCCCATGGAAAAGAAATATAACCCATGAGCCAAGTAGCTTCACTAAATATTTATCACAGTATAACATTGCTGCATTCTGAAAGTTTCTGGCTCTCCTGCAATTTCACGTTCAGGTCCATTTTTACTCCACTGTGTTTCAGCAGAAAGCTTAAAGCATGTTGATTCTAGTACAAATCATAAAAGAGCCTGGGAGGAAAGTTCAAAGTAACCTCAAGCATGATGACTTCATGTTCAAAAGATCTTTCTCATGTTAATAACACTTAAATCTTTGCCTCTGTCTGACTCACAAGCCTCAGACTGAAGTTCTGCCCTATCAGGTCTTCCAGCCAGGTGAAGCGAATCCTCCACTGTCCTAGGCAGAGCACACGGCCTTCGCCTGCAGTGGGGCAGTCTGTCAAACATGGTCAAACCCCTGAGAAACTAAAACAGGCGAGGAGGAGGAAGAAATTCCCAGCCCCAATTCCTCAATAGGAACCCAGAGAAAATCCGTGAAATCTCGGAGACAGTACTTTGGATGTCTTTTTGATTAGTAGGAATTCCAAAGTCAAGGCTTCAGACGTCGGGTTCTTTTCTAGCATGTTCAGCAAGGAAGGAATTCATTCCAGTGTTTGTCCCTGGGAGATGCACTACACCATCCACCCCAGGATCTAAATACACAAACAGAGCAAGCAGCCCACGAAGAGGGTGCCGACTATATACAACCTTGCTCTGATCTGAAAATTCTTTACAGGACAACCATTCCACAGCCTGGCCACAGTCCCTGTCCTCAGTTTCACCAGAGAAAGACAGGAAGCAGAGAAGTCCAGACCAACGTGAGTCTTCCAAAGGAATACTACACCTTATTTTCATGTCAAACCTGTTGATGAAATTGTGGTCCACGTAAGCACAGGCAGGTTAGCTGACTACCAATAGCTGCTAATTAGGTTTTGAAGAATGAGGGTGACTGAACACTTTGACAACAAGATCCCTTGAGAAATTACCTAGGGGTGGGGGGGACACAAACATTCATTTCTTTGTTCTTTAAAGGGCACCTCTCCCTTGGATCTGCTGGACACGGGACTCCGCTAGAGCCTTCTTAAGTATGAGAGCTGAGTTTTCTGTTTCTTCAGGCTGCCAAGCTGCTATTTACTACCCCACTCCTGCATGTTTTCATTCCAGGGAGTGCGATTGTTAATTTGTTATTGCGAGTTTCCTAAGGAGTCAAAACATCCAGGGAGAAGCTTGAACTACACACAGCAATAAAGGCTAGAAAATGCCTCAGCAACATGGAAATGACTCACTGCTGAAGAGATGGAGGCTTAAGGAACGCTCTCCTATTCAAGTTAGGGTGAATGTGTTCAGAGGAAAGGGAAAAAAAAAAGCAGTCAATCCAGTTTTCACATCAGAAACCAAATTTTGAAAATCATCTTCTTTGAAATAGTTTTTAACTCTCCCTTTCTGGAACTGCAAGGTCAAGCATCACTGGTACCCATGTGCTTATCTGGCCAGTACCTCCTTCTTCATTCTCTCCTCAGATGGTATTTATGCTCAGATAAGGAAATCAGCCTCAAAAAGGGTGACTACATTTATTCCAACATTTCTTGCATCGTTTAAAAATGGGGGAGGCATTAGGTAAGTCTAACCATTTATAAAAGAAGACTCTCAGTAAGTACGGATCTTTTTAACTGGTTCAGAGTCAAGCACACAAGAAGCACCTGCATGTACAGGAATGATAGGTAAACACTTGCTAAATAGAAGCAGCTGACGTTCCCTTTTCTATAGTAACCCACATATATTTTCCTTCCAGTCATAAAACAGAATTCGATCACCATATTAAGATGAAACTCTGCGAAAGAGCTTTCTTCATCTGGGAATGTTAAATAGTTAGGAGGTTCCCACCTCTGCTCACTAAGGTGAGGCGATTTTAATACAAACCTTAGTGGACCGGTAAGCTAAAACACTTAGGTCCAAGCCCTCCTTGAGGATGATGCCAATTATCATCTTTAAATGCAAATTAGTGAGACCTCCTGAACCTGATTATGTATGACACAGAGTAACTTCTTAACAGGTCCTACCACAGCTGGGTCTCCCATGAGTTCAAGCCACATACAGCAAAATTAGACACCGAACATGCTCCCTCCTTGAACTAGACAAGTATTATAAAAGCAATTTTTTTTTCTAGAAAGTAATAACTGAAAAAAAAATAGTGACTATTACCAAAAAATCCTTCTCAATGAATTCTCGGCTCTGAGGGTATATAGTATGTTCAAAAATGGTGTGAACCTAAATAAGTGGCCAGATCTCTTTCCTGTCCCCTAGGAAATTAAGGTAATTAAGTAAATTAAGATGAGTAAATTCAAAACCTTTCGTAATTCAAAAAAATTTTTTTTCAACTATAAGTAAATACAATACAATGAGAGAGATGCATTAAACATATTAAAAGAGCAATTATTTGGGGATTCAGATATAGTTGTTAGGGGAAAGGAATTAATAAAACATCCAAAATAATTCCAAAGTAGCATTTCATGCTCAAAATGCCATCCACTATCTCTTTCAATTTTCTTAATATTACACACACACACACACACACACACACACACTCAGTAAACAGGGTTCAAACAAGAAATCTAACATAAGAAGCAATTATAAATCACAACATTTTAAGAAATTGAGTTTTAAATCTCTTAATTACTTACAGAACATTTTGAAAATGATCAATAAATTACTTAATGGATAGACTAGGAGTGCTTACATAATTATATATTAGATAATTCTATATCAATATGTTATACATAATATAATGCATGCAAGGCATCAACCCCAGGGCATTGTACATATTAAGCACACACTCTCCTATTGAGCCACACCCCAGTCCCACAAACAGAGATAACTTCCCCAATCCTAGATCTCCCTTCTTACCCACCCACAACTGCCAGCACCCATATGCCTGGAATCTTGCCCGAAATACTACACAAATGCATTGGAAAATGCCAATGGAGATTAATACCACCATAATAGTAGGTAGAGTGTCAATAGCACTTACTGTGTGCCTACACCCTTCTAAGAGTCTTATAGATGTTGACCTATTTAGTCCTTATGTTGGTTACCATCTCCTCCGGGAGGAAGGCACTGGCATGCACAGGTGGTGGGGCTGGGCCTTGAACCACAGCCCTGGTATACTCTGGCAGGGCAGACACAGTGTAAGCCCCCGACACTGGCAGCACCTTCAGAACAGCATGGCACCCTCTTTCCCACTACCCGTTTTGACAATTTTCAGTTCTTTTGACTATGTAATCCTAAAGGCTGTTAAGGATCCTTTTTAAATTTTGTTTTTTAAAATTTTTAAATGACATGGTTATTTTACATATTTAAAGAATACAGAGAGGTCTTTTCTCATCACATAACTGCTGAGGATTCTTAAGGTGCTGTCACACCCCCAGGGCAGCTTCCAAAAGAGCTGACCCACAAGGAGGGTTCTTTGAGAACCGGGTGATCCCAATACCAGAGACGGCTGAGAAATCCTGGGACAAACCCGGCCACAGTGTGATAACAGCCTCTCTGGCAGCTAAGAACGGATTTTAAAAACATCCTCCTTTGCTGTACAAAGTATCTGGTCACATAGTTTGTTATCAGCAGCACCAGGATTCAAAATTGTGACCTCTGTCTTTTCTCTCGCGTGCCCTATTCTCCCAAGGTATATATTTATGTGTCTTGCAAAGCAGCCAAATGGAAACTTCCAAAGGAGCCTCCTGTGGGGCTAGCAGTGAATGAATAACGGCTGGATTGAGAAAGCAAAGAGAAAGTGAGTCATAGATATTGCGTTAAATATATAAGCTTTCTCTGGCTTTCTTTGAAATGTTTTCTAATCTAAACTCGGAGTTGTTGGCTTTGTATTTACTGCAGCTGGGACTCTGGAGCCAAGCTCCAAATACCATTCAAAGCCTGTATTCTTTTGCTCAAATTTTAAGCACTGCAATCAATGTGCAGTACCTATGTAGATCCTTTTGACAACAATGCAATTGAAATGAGGCAATAAGTGAAATGACTTAACCAGAGAGAAGTGGTTTAGCCCCATGTTGCAACCTAGCTAACCCTTAGGGAGGTCTCAGAGTGGGGGGGAACCTACCAGCAACTGGTTTATCAAGACCTCACAGCCCCACACTGTTGGTGTGGAGTTTGACTACCACTAACCAAAAAGTTCCTCCTTTTGACTATCAGAAGCAATGGGCACATTTCATGTTCTCTTATGGATTCTGGCCCTCCCAACTGAGCCCTGACATATTAGAGAAGGAAAAAGAGCTTTGAACATAAATCACACAAGGTATATATCTGGCACACAGTAGCAATGGCATAAATATTGTTGAATTTCCTCCCTTTCTCCCCAATGAGTGAAAAACCCCTTGGATCATCTCAAAGACTGAACAAGGCTAAAAAGATACTTTTTCAATGAGTAACTTAGAATTCCTTTTGCAAAATGAAATTCAGTGTCTGCATATGGAATGTAATTTGTTAGTGCTTGATTATAATTTAAATTGTGAAATTATAAATAAAAATCCCTTTACAGGTAGAATTTATAGAAAATGTATGAACACACATTGTCTAAAGTTAAAGAGTAAATCAATGAATATATAGAAAAGATATAACATAAACATTTATACTATAAACATAATGTAAATTTGTATATTATATAAATGTAATATAATATAATATTTATACACATATGAATATTCATATATATTTAAATTCTACAAACTACAGTGAGATTACGCCTGCCTTCGGAGCCATGGGAGCCAGGACCCGTCACCATCAGCTCCTCCCATGAGCACATGAGAAAGGCATTCACAGCCACAGCTCCTTCCCAATAAAACTTTCCTTCAAGTTCTCCCTTTGTTGTGAACTTCAGTCACTGCCTTCCCACTGGCTGTACACAACCGCACATATCTTTCAAAAGCTAATTGAAGCATAGAGAAGTTAAACATGATTTATTCAAGGTCAAATCTGAAGTCACTGGAAAAGCCATAAACACAGCCGGGCCTCCTCTCAGTGTTCTGGATGCCGGGCCAACCTGCAGGGCCAAGTTTTGACTTTTGATTGTTGTTTTCAAAATTTTCCTGGGGTATTTAAAAACAGCTCATGTGGACAAGATAGAGAGAAGACGTTTTTAACCAATTTTATTAACATTGCACAATTTCACATTCCTGGACATAGCACAGGTGCCAATTAGTTTTTAACATATGCATTTAAAGTTCCCTCAAAGGCAACTGGATGCCTGACTCAGGCACCTATGAATGGAAAGGGGTTCGGTAGCCCACACTACACCTTATTTTTTCCTATTAAATGCAACTGAATCACAATGCATAGTAAGCAGTTTGTGCCAAAAGAAACGTTCTGCGTGGCCCAGCTGCACAGAACTGCCCTAGACCCCATTCTAAGACCCACATGAACAGTGTCGGGGAGGTGAAAAGAGGACCAGTTCAAGATTCATTCGGGGTAAAGAACATGAGAAGTGCTGAGCTCCGCTGAGAAATGAGGGCGCCAGAATTGTTAAAAAAAAAAAAAAAAAAAATCACAAGCATGTGCAGATTAGACAGATAACAAGAGGGATTTTTTTTTTTTCTTTCTTTCTTATAAAAACAGAGGTCATTCCTCTTGCTTTCAGGAGGACCTTGAAAAACCACCCAGAACAGTCAAGAGCTGCAGAGCTTTGAGGGCCTGGCGAAGACAGCAGGAGAAACCTAATCCCAGTGTCCTCTGTACTTTGCTTTCTGTCCCACACTCAAAGACTACCTGATTAAACCAAGGGACATTTATTTTTCTGGTATCTCCATATCATGAAATCGTGTTGGCTGTTTTCTTCTCTGCCTCTGTCTCCCCTCTACCCTCCACCCCACCTACACTGGCATATTCTCTGTGGTCAAAGAATCTGTTTCGGTATTAGTGTTCAATATACCAAATGTCAAGTAAACACTCTACACATTTCCTGTGCTATTTAAAGCATCCTAAGCAATTGTTTGCTCTAAAGTATTAAACTGTAAATTTTCTTAGCTGGCGCCAATTCCTATAGCAATAGCTGTCACAGAACAGCACTCAGAATTCTCAAATGCAGGTTTTAAATCAGCAACACTCTTGGGGCTACATTTGCCAAGGTTTTCCTAGTTTCCATATTTTTATGGCATGTTTTTGAGACAACGGACAAACCGCAACAAAGTGTCATATGCAGCTCTTTTTATTCCCTGCTGGAAGCTTAATAGGCACATTGCTTCAACATCAATTCCTCTCTAAGCAGAAAGACAAGAGGCAGAAGATAAAAATAGACACATACTCACACTTCAACCTCTCTGTGATACTACTTACTATTACAGGCCCAAATCACAAAAATATCACTGCATTTGATAAACTCCAGATCACAGAGCCAGCTCACCAAAGGGTCCCCCAACACCGGCTCTAGGAAGGGCATGGGCTATATTTGCACATAGGAATGCATATAGCACTAGAAAACACTAGCAACCAAGGCACACATGTGTGAATGTGGATGTTTAAATGACTCCACATATATTCATGCACATAAGACTTTAAATGCTTTTATGTTTAAATAGATCCGGTTCTCCTCCATCTTTTAAAATCCATGTATATTTTCATAATTATGTGGAAGTAATATAAAATAGTCCTAACTTCCAAATAGCTAAGACTATTAAATTGCCTCCTCCTACTACAGACTAATGTGGTCCTTGGAAAGACTTTCATACAACAGTACAATTTGCACCAAAAAAAAAAAAAAAAAAAAAAAACCTCTTTACTTATTAGAAAATTTAAAAAGCAGTGAATTATTTGAATATATTTTCCAACCAATGAAAGAATGTTATTATTCCTGCCAGGCCAGAATGCTTTTTGATTTTCACACACACCGCCAGGTATTAGTACTTGCTGAAAGACTGCATTAAAATATTAAGGACAACAAGGTTATATCATCTTAACAAGTTCCATTCAGTGGCGTTCGATTGTGTTACCCAATGCTGTCGCGTTGGTTATGAGAATACACTGTGTCCTTAAGTCACACTACTTAAAACCGTGTCTATAGAACTAATTCTGGTGGATCATGACCTGCCAAGCTTGTAAGAGGTCTATCAGCACCATAACAGAAAATCACATTTTATTTGAAACAGGATGTGTCTGTCCCCTTGAGTGAGGCAAAATCCCTGTGGCCTCACCAAGAACTCCCTGCACCAGCAGCCTCATAGCACCTTAACCACCAAGCCACATCCCCAGCCCTTTTTATTATTTTGTATTTAGAGACCGGGGTCTCACTAAGTTGTTTAGGGCTTTGCTAAGTTGCTGAGGCTAGCTTTGAACTTGCAATCCTCCTGCCTCAGCCTCCCAAGCTGCTGGGATTACAGGCCTGTGCCACCACACCCAGCATCTTTTAAAAGCAGGTCTGACTCATTTCTTCTTTATATCTCCTCCACCTCCCCCACCCCAACCCTTGGTGACAAAAAAACAGGGAAGAGGTCCAAAAGATGACAAAATAGAAGAGAGGAGAAAAAGAAAGGGAATACATATACTGATCTGGTTAGCATGCACTTTTTGTTAAAGATGTTCTTAAATATAATTTTTCTAGTGGTTATGCGCACGTACACCCATGTACATGGTATTGGGAATTGAACCCAGGGGTGCTTTACCATTTAGCTACATGCCCAGCCCTTTTTATTTGATTTTTAGACAAGGTCGATAAGCAGCCCAGGCTGGCCTAGAACCTGTGATCTTCCTGTCTCAGCCTCCTGTGGCGCTGGGGTTCTAAGGTGAAGAGAAGAGTGACAAGATCAGGGAGGGCTACACAGGGACATTCAGTTTGTGGTCATTCAAAACTCTGAATTAAGGAAATGTTCCCTGAATCTTTATTCTCCATAACTCACATTTATTTTGTGAGAATGCTTTTGTACATACTCAATTTTTTAAACTCAATATTTAGTAAAAACAGTTTTTGAAAACAATAGGGGAAGTCTTACAATGACACCAGGCAGTCAGTTCATAAAGAGCCTGGGGGCTGAGGTTAAAATGTCAAGAGTTGAGTCACAGGCCCACCCCTTCCTGGCTCCCTGACCTTGGGCAAACTGCTAACCCAGTTACCTTATCTGTGAAGTGGAGATAATGACCAGCGATCTCGGCTTACTGTGAGGATTAAGTGATTAGTACAATGACCCACACATCTTAAATCCTCAGCAAGCCAGCCACCACCATTACTAAGAGTACAGTTCTAGGCACTATGACCTTTCTTAAGCACGTATGCTGTACCTTGTGTTTTCAATCACAAATGGGGTAAGTAAACATTTATTGGCAATGATCTATTCAACAAAAACATCAACCATAAAATTCTGCATTTTTTTTTTAAGGGAAATACCAGAAGTCAATGTCTAGAAGATGCTTGAATGGATAGATGAGTTCCATGGGAACTATGTTGCACGGGAAATCTAACAGTTCCACGGGAAAATGTGAAGAACTTGAGCCCTCAAGTGCCCTTTCTGGGGAATCACGTTGATACAGGTAATGTCAGCTGTCTTGGAAAAGTCAGAATTTGTCTAAGAGCAGAATTCTGTCTTGGGATGGATGGCAAGCACGATCGAGCAGTAACCTAAACAAAAACCTGTATCATCTACTCTTATGTGATCCAGAGAGCTCACAGAATATACATTAACTCCTAATATCATCCACTGACAGAGAGTAACAATGAGCACTTATCTCTTGTTAAAATGTGTCCTTCAAATAACACAGGAAAGGAAGTCGCAGATGAGTTTGTTTGAAGCCATGAGCCACAAGTTATTCAACTCTCTGGTTCCCTCTAGCACACTAGCCGCCTCCCACATGGCAGGCTTACAAGAAATGAATAGGGCTGCGTGTAAGAGGAGGAAGTTGGACAGAGAGATGTTTGGGGCCCTCCTGATTTTAAATTTCATGAATGACAAACCGCCTAGCTAGCCAAGCTAACGGCAATAGCTACAGTCAGGAATTCACTGAGACATTAACAATGAAATTGATTGAAGCCATTCCTCCTTCCTTAATTTCCATGAATGTGAGCATGGTCAATCCACAGCTCTTGATTTCAGTGCTTAACTCTATTATTAGAGCATTAAGAATAGGCCTACCCTCTAAATCTCAGGAAACATAAAGAAACTGACAATCCGGAGAAACAGATAAATTTCAGAGCCAGAGGAATCAAAGTAAGACATTTCTTTTTCCTTCCCTGCCTCCCCCCACACCCCCATTAATAATTCCTAATCTCCCTTCAGTGTATTTATTGGGCATTAGTTATTATTTAATAGAACAGTTCTCCTGGGAGAGAGAAACCAACCTAAAATAAGCATTTTTCCAAGGATAAGAAGAGATCACTGTAACAGAGAAAATACCAGAAGGCATAATCTTTCTACCACATAACAATTTGAATCTTATAAAATAAAAACATATTTTAAAGTCATATCCCAACTGTAAAACTGGCCAAAGTGAAGTAGATTTTATGAGATACTGACCACTGCTAAGAAAAAAAAGTCCAAGTTGAAGAATAGAATTCCTCTCCAACCAGTCCCTCACAATCTGAATCTGATGTATATTCTAGGCATAAATCCCCTCTCCAGGGAGCAGAAACTCCGAACCTGCCACATTCCAAGTGGGAAAGATTCGTCAGTATTCTGTGTCTATTAAGAACAGCTCCTGAAAGCCATTAGCAAAGGTAAGTTGTAAGTGGAGAATCAAAAGACAGAAAGACTTCAACATCACATCATGTCTCTTTCATTGTCTAATGAAACACAGGCCAGGAGGAAAACTTCCAGTTCATGACAACAGCAAGAGCAAAATCGTTGCTCCTTACAGAAACTGGCAAATAAAGAATACACAAAACACCTGGAGATGCCTTCCTGTTTCCTGGCCAGAGACTATTTAAAAATAAGAGTAGCTAACAGTCAAATCTTCAGAGCCATGAATTACACGCAGACACACAGACACCCTCACACAAGAAAGCAAGCCTGATGCTATTTAAACATCATGAGATATTTTCCTAACCAGGCACAGATGGATGTACGGACTTCTCTGCCAACCGCCGGGTTCAGAAAATTCCCTCTATTTTTAATTATTTGGTTCAGAGGACCCGTTTGTGATTAACTTCTGTGTTGGAGGGCTAAGCAAGCAAGGTTCCTGACCCAGAGCGAAGAACACAGAGAGAAGCTTAATTATTTTTAAACAGCTAGTGTAATATTATAAAGCATGTGTAGGGACAACTCATTTGTCAAAGACCCATTGGTCGCTGTTACAGTTGGAAGTTGTACAGTGGAGCAGGAGAACAGAAAAACCCAACAGAGGTTTAGTAATCACTGCGAGGTCGAAATGAAGTTCTTCATGACAACTAGATTTTCATCCTCGGGAAGTAACAATGGAATGAGAGGTGGAGGAGGAAATCAACAGTGTGGTCAAGACTGGTCCCAGCACCAGGAGTTTCAGTTTTGAGCAGGAGCGGTGAATGGATGCCAGCAGCTTCAGCACAGGAAATGGACTCGGATGCAAGGAGAAGTTGGTCAGGAAACTCAAACCATAGCTTCAGAGTCACACGCTGGAATTGCTGAGCAAGATGAAATCCCAGAAGACGGACAGAGAGAGAAACGATGGCCCAGCCCTGAGAGGTAAGAAGAATGAGCAGAATGGAACCTTCCTACATTTTTATGAGTTGGGAACCCTTTTTTTAAAAGTAGTTTCCAAGTAAGAAAACAATAAACTCAACTCGTGAATTATTATAAACAAGAAAGGACGCGAAACACAGGCACACGGGGCAGAAGCTTGAAGACAGAACAGGGGTACAACCTAGCAGACCTTTATTCCCAGAGAAGCTTTCTCTTGATTGGAAACCGTAAAATGTTAAGGTATTCTGCATCTAAGTCCTTAATGGCATTGGGGGATATTCAGAGTCTACAGAACCACAGGCCACCGAGAGCCAAAATTTCAGGAGTAATAGTCAATGCTAAAAATGACACTTGCTATGAGTCCAGGATCAGTGCCAGGATGATTTGGGAGATTTAAAACTCGCACAAAAAAACAAAAAACAATAACAAAACCCTACTTTTCTTCCAGAGGTTCAGAATGGAGAACCGAATCACAATACCCCTTGCAGGGGGCCTTAATTCTGAAGTTCAGCTCCTTAAACCATGAACGCTGGCCAGTGACTCTTGGCTGGGTTGGTTGACATGGCAAGACCCTTAGAAGGACATTCATATTTGTGGATAATTAAGAAATTTCAGTAATTGGAAGCAATTCTAGAAGCCATCGTGAGAAGAAGAAAAAAGATAATCTGTTCCAGAGAGACCAAAATAAAGTTGAATATATATCATATATATATGGATATATATGGATATATAATTTTTTTCCTCTTCTATTATGCAAATAGGTGAATTATGTGTATGGGTGTGTGTTGGCAAAAGACTGGAATATTTTTTTAAAGAACTCGTTTTTTAAAAAGCACATCTACAACTCCAGTATTTATAGCTGCAAATGGCTTCATATTCCCTACCTGATATTACTGCAGGCTCTGGCCATGGCTTAGAAATGTTTATATTTCATTTAGAAATATTTCTATTTGCTGTAACACTTGCCACCGTAATAGGATCTGACCTGTGTCTTTGTCAATAAAACAATCCTAGAAGATATGTAAACAGGAATTCAATTTTCTTTAAGTCCAAAAATTCAAAAATATGGTTGTCAGAACAAGGGTTGCTTTCTGTGGACTACTCTAGTTAAATGAAAGCCATTCAACTTGAATCAATTGCTGTCTCCTTTCTCCAATACACAGCAGATTTATATTTCAGAAGGTTTTTGACAGAGAACAAAATGTTACTGAAATATCTCCTCCATTCCTTTTGATCCTACATAACATTCCACGGCTGCACTCCCAACAAGGGGCATAGATTTGTCAGCTTCTGATTCTACTTGTTCTATTCTAGTTTGTCTCTGTTGCAAATTTTCTGTTTTGACCCTTTCCTGACAAAACATGAATATACACAACTTTTGGTTGTCTTACAACTTGCAATGAAGGAAAACAAAACTTTGCATTTTTTATTCTGTACCACCTTTAAGCACCCATAACTTTTAAAAATAAGCCCTGCTATTTAAATCAGCAATAGAACATTTTTTTTTTAAATGTCTGCTTATGTAAACACGAAAAATCCGGGGAGAGAATGCTTCCAATCCAACAATCCACACATTCCTACACAAAACCAATCACTGGCATATTTAAATGCTTGATCTGTGGGGAGAGACAGGCTGGAACTAGCAGGAACAAGCCTGTGCAAGGTGAATTTATCCTCCACTCCCTCTACTGCAGGTCACCTCAGGATATGGCCCTGGGTAAACGCCAAGATGGAAAGAATGGATGGATGCCTTGTTTCTAGTGGATTGGGGCAGAGACTCCCCAGAGCTCAAGAAGGAAACATGTTCTGCCCGTGACAAGCGCAGGGTGGCTGTAAGCTGGTCAAGCAGCACATTTAACAGCAGCTTCCTGGCCACTAATGACTAAGCCTGCACCAGCACAGAACTGGTCCAAAACAGGCTTCTGACTAGGAGACAGCTAAAGCACTGGCTCTCAGGGACGAGGTCCAAAAGGAGGTCTCAGAAGCTGGGTGTCATCCACTAGGGTAGCCCAGAATAAATGGTGATACAGTTTGCCTCCTGGAAAGTTCATTAAGACTTGGAACAGCAAAGACACCAAATCCGAAGGGCTTCCAACGAAGATCTTGGGGCAAGAAGAGATGTCCACCAGCACTTTCGGTCTGGGACCTGTTAGAGAGAAACATCCTTAGCTACTCCATTGCCAAACAAAACTCCCTGCTGGGCTGACTGTCCTTGATGGCTGGGAGCAAGCTATAAGAGATGGAGAGGGGATGCCTAAGAGAGAGAGAGAGGGAGACAGAGAGATTGCCTTGGTCTCCTTTGCAATATTGCTCATGAGGATTTCAGGTAAGCCTGGCTTCTTCGATCAACACCAAAAGTGAATCAGAGGCCAACTATTTCTGCAACTAACAGCATGGTCACCAGGCAGCCGATGATTACTTCTGCAAAGAATGAAGAGGCTTCTCAACGGTTCTAGACTCTGGTATCAAGGGCTGAACAGTGTTTTCCCAAGATGAACCACTCAATGTGGAAGAGCAGTAGATACTTAACTATCAGGGCAGCCATTCATGTTCTCTGCAGATGTGAATGCTCTGCGCTGCTCCCCTGCTGCCCAGCGGTTGGAAGGCTGGCTCCCAGCTTCCTCTACCCCACCACTTCCCAGCATCCAGCAGGAAGGCAGGGAGGACGGACAGATAGGGAACTGACCTGACTATCTTCCCACCCTCGATTGGCAAGGACTTCTCCGAGAAGATGGCATCTGATTTCAAGATTCCATATACAAGACCAATTTAGTTTCCTGACATTTCTGACCTTGCTGACATGGGTGCATTAAAGGAAATAAAGCTCTAAGAAGTGCAACCCTAAAGGTACAGTGGCTGCAAAAGGAGACTCACTCTCCACCCACCCTTCACATTTAGTTGTAAGCACTCCAAACCCATCTAACATCCAAACTTATAATGAAATGTGTCCAGGGGTAACTATGAATGGCTTACACCAAGGGGCTGGACCCCTGTATTTCTTCATCTTTCCAGGCCAAGCTGAAAATTGCCCTATTGAGCCAATTTTAAAAAACAAAGACAAGGTTTTTGTTTTGTTTTCTCTTTATGAATCCAGAGATACCGCTGAAGACATTCCAGGAGTATGTGGACTGTCCAGGAGATGGGAAAGAGAGATAAATGTCAAGTCAGACAGCCAGGGTGACAGTACTGATGATCTAGCCACTGGGACCCAGTAACTCAGTCTCAGAACTCCTAGGTTCTATTTTCTCTTAGAAAACGAGGAGGCTACGCCCTACGCACAGAGTCTCTATGACTATCCACTGAAACGATTTGGCAGGCACTTGAATTCTGAGAGGTGCTGTTATCAGTCGAGGCAGGCCCATGACACACTAGTCGCTGCACGTGGTCTAGATGACTGTGGTGTTTAAGGCTGTAGTTACTAAATCAGAGGCTCAGGCTGCAAAATGCCATCACGAGACAAGGGTAGTTTTGACTAGCCCTCTAAGAGAAACAGGAAACAGAGGACTTTCATCCCAGTGGAGTCTTTGAAGACCCTGGACATTTAAAATGGGAAAGTTAAAAAAAAATTTTTTTTTCTTTTCTTTTCTTTCTTTTTTTTTTTTTTAACAAAATCATTTCCTGAGACTTCAGGGCCAAGAGTTGACTTCAGTGCACCACTTAGAGAAAGAAACTTCGAGATTAGTCAGGTCACCAAATGTTCTCTGCACAGCAGGATAGCAAACAGCCAGTGTTTGTTCATTTCCATAGATTAATGGCCCTCTCTCCAGGGTTCAAAGACATGTGAAGAGTGAATTCCAGAGTCTTGTCTGGGGAGGGCCCTGAAACTACTGGTAAGACCCCAATTCAAGGTCATGTGCAGAAACCAATTTTTCTTCCTTTCAGTGTTGCTTATTGCTCATGTGTGCCCATGCTAATCTCTAGGATGATTGAAATAGATCTACAGTTTCTGGGAGGGAAAAAAAAAAAAGTATCTTCCTCCTTTTATATCTGTTTATTCAGACTGTTAAAATAGTACTGTTCGTGGATGATGCTGAGATGGGAAAAAAATACAACTTGTTCTTTCTGAAGAGTAAAGAAAGGTACAAAGGGTTAGAGAGACTTAAATAGAACAGGGAAGACAAAATAAAACACCAAAATTTGGGCTTAGAGGCTATCAACATATGTCCTTCAAACGCAATGGAAAGCCAGGTTTTAGGGAAGGAGGATTTTAAATAAACAAACAGAACATCTTTGCCAGTGTCAATACAGTCATGGATAAACTTGTTTCATATACCTATGACGATTCAGAAACAGAAAAAAGAAGCCAGACTAAACTGCTATCTTCTGGAGAGTATCAGACCAGGCACCAGGAGGCAGCATCCAAGGGAAAAGGCTCTTTCCCATGTCCCACGTAAAGGGTGTCTCCCCAGGAGTCCCAGGGTGGGGTTGTGGGGACCCAGGAGGCTACAGGGGTGAGGCAGAGATGGAGCCTGGGAAAGGGGAAGAGAAAAGCAAAACAAAATTCACACCACCTCCTTTCACCCTGCCACTTGGAACCTTCCAGAGCACAAGGAGGTAGAGAGGACCGTCTGGCACTTCCCCCTGGGTGCTGCACCCAAGGAGGGAACAGGGCCTCGGTTTCTTCATGTCCCACTCCCGTTTCCATACCTCTGAACCTCCAACAGGGTCCGACATATGGCCCCTCACACCAGCCACCACAACTGGACACCCCTTACCTGCCCAAGGTGTCCTCCATGGGGACAACTCCCACACAAACCCACACCAGACAGAGAGGTGGCTGGTCAGTCCCATTCCTTATGGGCAGTGTCATGCAGAGCAGAGGTTTGAGTCCCCTACCCCTTTCCTAGGGTTCCCTTCCCCACGTGGTACTCCACCCACACCTCAGCAGCCTGGTTCAGAACCCTTCCTTTCTTCCAGACAAAACGACCTTGTGGTATAATTTTTCTCCCCAGGAACTTTCTCCTGAGTGGAAGAGCAGGGTCTCAGGAGGACTTCAGGAGACAGCTCAAGGTCAGAGAACAGATTTTAGAAATGAAAACCTCAAATTCATTCATTCATCCAACATGGTAAGCTGGGCTTCTAAGAATCATCACACAACCGAAATTCAACAGGATTTTTTTCAATACGAAGATAGTTTTAGACGATCAAAAACAAAGCCATTTTTTCCCTGCATTGAACTTCAACAATAGCAGTGTCTCTGTGGTCATGTGTGTAGCATGATAAAGCTCTAAACTGAGCAAATGCAGCATTGCATTGCAGAGAGCTTTTGTTCCACAAAATTCATCCCTGGGCCTCTCTTTACCTGAGCACAGCTTTTTCAACATTTCCATCACTTTTATCACACACTGACATGGTGCATGAAGCCACTCCAACAAACATGTCATTTCTCATTCCTCCGTGGTGGTCCACTAGACCCCACAGGGATCCCAGGCCACAACTGTGTAAGTCATAGGCAAGATCATTAGAGGGGCTCCCATTGAATCTGTAAGCCGAAATTTTGCATGCAAGGGAAATGCCCGTATTTATTGCAGACTGACTGTAAACCAAACGCTGAGAAGAGCAACAACAGGGAAGAGACCCTCCTATCACTGAGCTGGGAAAAGGCTTCATAAAGAAGTTACGGAAGGGGACAGCAGGGACCTTGGGAGTCTGGAACGAGCTGCAAATAATGGAGCCCAAGGAGGGGGACTCTAAGCTGAGACTTTTAAGAACCAAGGAGAGGAAGGGGACACGGCACATCTAAAAGCTGGACACAAGAGAATAGGGCACTTCACAGAGGAAATAATGACGGAGGTGGAGTGGATATAGGCAATGCACATGACAGGGCTGGAGCGATTAGCCAAGTCCCCCAAAACAGGGAGCCAGGTTAAGGACTGGGACATAAAACACCAGGGCAGGAAGTAGGGAGGACCCAGGTGGAAACGTATTTCTGATATTCAGAAATGTTCATTCTGGCTTCAGAGAGGGGACTGGGTTGAACCAGGACAGGGGTACCTACAGAGAGACCATGGAAGAATCAGGTACCTCACATCCCAAGCCACCCTGCCTGGCTCAGCCACTAGCCCAAGTTAAGACTTTGAAGCCAGGCTTCCCCCAAACTTGATGCCCAGGAAAGGGCTCCCAACCTCCTGCCCAACAGCCCTTTCCAGGGATGAGCTGTACCAGGGTGGGGAGTGGGGTTGTATCACCCTGCATCACTCTCTTTGATCCAACAGGGATGGAAACCAAAGCCAAGCAGCTTGTCCCTCTGCAGGGACCCCTGTGGGGAGCGGGACTGTGTGAAGAAGTGAAGTCTCCCACCCAGGGTTCCTGGAGTGAAGGCTGACACACCAAGGCTTTGAAATTCACGCCCAACATTACAGACTTCTCCCAGGGGCAGGAGGCTACCATACACTGTTCCCTGGGCGGGACTCCCTGGGATACAGGGACCCGGAGTGGAGGGCAGAGAACGCCAGCGCTGGACAGAGGAGATGCCACAGCCAGGGAGCTGGCTCGGGGTGGGGTAAGGGTCAAAGAGTGAAGAGCAGGTGGGAGAAGAAGGAAAAGGGGGCCCTTGGGAATAGAAGGATTCCCAGGAGATCTGTTCTCAGCAAAGCCAACCTGCTGGCCACCTGGTAAAGAACCTGGAGATGTCCTTCTACTCCTTCCTTCCAGGGTGGCCCAGCATACAATCTCAAGAAAAGAGAGATCCCTCACCTAAAAACCTGAACTTTTATCCAGCAAAAAGTTTTATTGAAACTTTAAAAAGAAAAAAAAAAAAAAAAAGACCACAAAAATAGCTGCAGCAAATACAACTTTACAAAAAGATTAATATCTAGAACACATAAAGAGCTCAATATACATAGATTAGAAAACATCAAGACTCTCATTTGCTAATTGTGAAGAGGACAATTAGTAAATATACAGAGATGCAAATGTTCTATCTCTGAAAGGGATCAAAGGAATGCAAATCTCAAAACCAAGGAGCATATTAAATTAGCCACACACAAAAAAATGATAAATCCTACAATTAATCAGGTTGAAGCAAGACACGTTTCTATATCATTAGTAACAACGTAAATTGGCAGAGGCCTTTTAGAAAGCAATTCAGAGCAAACTCCTCTAACTCGGGAATACAGCATTCTGCAGTCAGCTCACCCTACATAACACCTGGGCGAATCCACCCGCAGCCTTGGAACAGTAAGCAGTCAGAAGTAAATCAAATGCCAAAACAATGTGGAACTGAAGGCAGAACAACTTGATAGAATCTTTGAAGAGATCGTTTGAATGTCAAACATATTAGTTTAGGTGGCAAATGAAAACATTTATGGGAAGTGGGAAAAAAGGCAAAACTGAAAGTTAAAAAAAAAAGATACATTTCAAATTGTCAAGAACTATAAGACAACCAAGTAAAGTGAGCAAGACTTACGGATCGGATTGGAAGACTCAAAGGGAACTTTTGTTCTGGTTGGCTTCCCTTGGTCATTATAAAGTTTGGGGAATAAATGTTAGACATTAGTATTTCTATCAATCCCGGGGTGGCAAGCACCCTTTTCTGTGAAGTAGATGGACTTGCAGAGGCCGTCATATCCTGATCCTGTCCAAGGCTTAAAGGTGCATTTGGGATCCAAACCCTGCAGCCATGAGCAGCTACTCTCATGCTACCAACAGGGCTCCATCCTTTGTTTTTGCTGGGTTTCCTCCCAGCCCTCAAATGCTGTGGCTTCTCCTTCCGTCCTGTAAGTGCATTTGTTTTCATTGTTAGAGAGGTCCCACCCTCTGCGACACCCACACTGAGCACACACATCATCATTCCAACCATCCTGTAAGACAGGTGTCATCACCCTCCTTTAACAGATGAGGAAACTGAGGACCGCAGATTCCAGAAACATGACCAAGGCCACACAGCTAAGGAGGCAGAGCTGGATTTCAAGCCCCAGTCCCCTCTGATTTCAAACCCTTCACTTTTCCTCACCATTAAATACTGGCTATGCTCCTTCTCTACCGATGAAACAAAGTAAGACAACCAAACACCACAAGACAAAAGAACTCTCAAATGTCACCTCTTCTGTTTGCACTAGCTGCCTGAAGAAACTATTAATAATTACAATGAATCAAGAGGCATCAGTAAAGCTGCTTATAAATTAACCAAAAAGACAGATAACACTGCACACACTAATTGGAAAAGTTGATGCAGAAGAGAAAAGGTATTACCCAGAGACCAAAACCTGCACCTGCAGGTAAAACCAAATGACATCGAAAGGATTTCTACTTACAAATTAAAAGCAGAATATGGCCCTTGATACCACTGCATGGAAGAGCTGAGCTTCTGCACTGCTCTTGCAAAAAATAATTCCACAATTAGCTGAAAGATTCTTTCCAGTTACGACGCATTCCACCTCCAAAAATAGCTGTTGTTTGGGGCAGGGCAGAGAGAAGAGTAAGAAGAGGCAGAGGAAGTATTTAGGTATGAAACTAATAGAGATGGGCTGATAAATGATTTTAGGCACCACTTACGACTTACTCTCTAAATAATGACACAATAAGAGCTAAAGTATAAAGTCTAATTAACTACAAAACCTCAGAAAGTCAAACAAGAGCAAAAGATGTTTGACAGAAGCCAAGGTCTTGGGGGAGCGGAGAGGAAAAATCACAATAAAAATCTATTCAAGGAACTGTAAAATATCACAGGCAGAAGGAGCCCGAGAGATTCTTTCTTGCAACCTCCTTATTTTCTGCAGATGGGAAACTGAGGCTCAGCAAGGTCAGAGTGGGCAGCCCAAGTAACCTGGGCTGTAAACTGTCAGTCAACTGCTTTCTTCTCAACCACACTCCCTCTGCAGCATAGTCGAAAGCTACTCCATTTTGAATCATATTTTTAAAAGAGCATTCAACATTCTAGAAAGATTAAATTCCTTTTTAATAATTTTCCAATGCACGGGGGTACATGTCTGGAAAGAGGCCTGCTTTTGATTCCTCCTGGAAAACTGTACACTGCTCTGTGTTGAACCCAGTACTGAGTGAAATATTAACAGGCCACATAATGGTCCCAGTGTTTCTTTGGGAAAGCTCAACAGAATTCCAGAAACTCGTCCCCCAGGCCGACGGTGGTGTTTCTGGAGCCCACGGTAAACTCCATCCTCCGGCTCAACAAGCCCATCACTGTTAAGTAACTCATCAGAAAATAAAGAGGGAATTACCAAGGGGGAATTGCCAAGCAATTAGTTCTCTGAAGCAGATGACACACAACTGTTGTAGGGAGGAGCTTCCCGGCTAGTCATATGTCAGAGTCAGAGTCTACTAATCTGTAAATAAAAATTCATCACATATGATTACAGCTGTGATGTCGACTGGAGCTGCCAGGCAAGCAAGCGCAGGGGAGTGAATCTCAAGGCCTGTTCTGTTCCCAGTGTCTGTGAAGGGAGAGGCTCTGCAGGTAAATACGAAAAAAAAAAAAGAAAAGAAAAAACCCAAAAAGCAACAACAGTGAAATTGACATCAGAAAGTCAATCCGGGGTCCCCTGTGCTAGCTGAGGAACGTGACCTTTCTTCCTCCGGACTGGACATGAATTGGCTAAGATCCCTTCACTGGTCCAGGGAAGGGGAGAAAATGAGGCACTGGGAGAGGCAGGCAGGGGGGATGGACGATCTGAGCTTCCCAAGGCCACCCCACTGCGGCCTGAGCTCCCTCCACTGCGCGTCTTCCCCTGGGAGCCTGCAGTGAGGGCCACACCACCACCCAGCACACCACACGGGAGAGAGAAAGAGTTCGCGTCTGCCAGACCTTGCGCGCTGAGCGGTGACCCAGAGAAGCTCTTTTAAAAGTCAAAAGTTCATCGTCTCCCTGGGACTCTGGATGCCAAGCAACATCTGGAGCCAACTTAAGCCAATCTTCTGAAGCAGATAAGCATATTGCCTGTGTCATCCTTTTCTCCCATTAATAATGACTGAAAGTGCGTAGGAATCTCAGGGAGGAATGAGGAAGAGGGAAAGAAGTGGAGGAGACTCTACATGACAGCCTGAATCCGAGAGCCTGTGGGTGACTCTGGGTGGACAGGCAGGCAGGCCTGGAAGTGGGAAGCTCCTGGCCCAGGAACCCTTCCCCGGGCCTGACCTTTGAGGGTACACTAGACCTGGGTTACGCTTCTCTGAATCTTACTCCTGGCATGCCCTGCCTTGTGTATCTGCCCATTGCTTCTTATAGACAGGCTCAGAGCTTGGGAGATGATCTATAGCCAAAATCAAGAGGGTAACTGGGATCCCAGCATGACCATAATCACTCAACTCCTGGGCCAAATGGGCAAGTTACTCACCCTCTCTGTGCCAGTTTTCTCATCTGTGAAATGAGGATTAAAAGAGTGCCTGTAAGAAAGGGCTACAGTGATGATTCCGTGGGTGACTATTCAGAGTAATAATCGTGAACAACTGATCATCTCTGCATTCTCTTTCTCCTAATCCTCCTCTCTGAAGAAAGGTAAATCACTGCCTTGACTCTAAGCACCAGCAGAGAGTACAGAAACCTACCTTAATAACTCAGGCCAAAAAAAAAAAATCTTAGCTAACCCTCAAATTGGCCCTAACTACATGAACACAGACTGCTCCCTAGCACCCATGGAACCAGATCCTTCCAGCCTTCTCCTCCCCTATGAGCCATGAAACCTTAGACTAGCTTTCTCCCCAGAACTAAGGCTCACCCATTCTGTATTTCCTTACCTTCTACAAAGTATAATTTAAAAGCCATACTGTTCAAAGAGCCAGGTCTAGAAGTTTGGTGTCTCTACCTCCTTCCCCTCTTTATACATATGCATTCATATATATATTTAAGTCTGCAGAAAACCTCTGGTAAGTCCTCTAATGTTCCAAAACACACCCATATTAATGGGATTTATCAAAGTACCGTAAACGAATTGCCACAAAGGAACAATTGCTACAGAGTCAAGCAGACAGCACAATGTCATTTACGCACATCACAGGAGATGAGTGAACCCACGGTGCAGGAGATCAAAGGAAACCCTGGGACTGTTGTCTCTACGTACAGGGCACCACTGAAAATCTTCTTCATGAAACTGTTTAGGGGGAAATAGAAGAATCATTTGTTTAAATGAAAACTCCCGCGCGTGCTGAATTTCAAAAACTGCGCGCATTTTCACACACTCGCATGTTAGACGCAGCTGAAATTACTTCCAGTTCCTATATTTTTTTGAAGGTCTTACAGGAATAAAGGTCTTGCTGAGATTTCATTGAGTGGCAGTTCAGCTCTTGGTTTCCAAGGTGCCCAAGCTTTGGGGGGAGGGAGGGAATCCCCGTTAGGCACCCACACAGCATCCGGGCTCCTCCACCTCACCCTCTTCACCCCAGGTCCTGAAGAGGAGGCTCCGGTGGGCCGTGCCCTCCAACGTCCCAGCCACCTTTCCCTCCACGCATCCTAGGCCACCGTCTGTCAGCCCTGAAATTCAGTCCTCTCCCACCTTGGGTCCAGCTCTGCCAGACACAGGGACTCAAAGCCCAATTTCCAAGATCACTTTTATTCCAAGGACTCCTCCAAATTGACTGCAACCATTCTATTCCCACCCTCCCTACTGTCTGCCTGACTCCAGAAACTCAGATATAGACCAGCACCTGTGTTTCCACCAGGGTGGCCTGGTCAGTAACATACTGAGCACTTGCTGGTGACATCCCAGCCACTTAGAGGGCTGTCCTTGGGCTCCATCCATCACCTCCCACACCAATGCCATCCAGTCCCCCGAGATCAGCCCCAGTGGCCCTCCTCTCCAGCCCTCCCTGGTGGTCCCTCTTCTGAATTCCTCCCCTGTTAGACGTCCCCAGAAAGTGCAACCCACCCACTTCTGCCTTGTGCTCGTCATTTCAGAACATTCCTTCTTTCCCCTGCCTGGCCATGGAGATGATAACCCCCTTCCGGCAGCTCTTACTCATTTCCATTTCTACAGCACCGTGAAGTCATTTAAAAAACACACACACACACAATATGAATAAATGAATGAATCATTTCTTTACATAGATAGTAACTGTGAACTAGTGAGGTCATAACTTGCTATAGCTATATCATATTTATAAAATGACTAGAACCAGAAATAATTGTAATCCAGGCTTTCGTTTAAAAAAAGAAAAAACTTAATGAACATAACTGAGTACAACATGAATGATACCGTTCCCCTGCCCACATTTAGTCATCTGTCACGAGGACTGTAATGAGGCCATTATTTATGCCAAATGTTTAGATAATGCGTATAAGCTTCCTTTAAATGCAATCACAGAAAATGTCAGCCGCTAAAAATTCAAGGTGACTTTGCACTATTTTGTCAGCAATACAATATGAGTCTTCATAAGACGGACTTGCTTATTAGACTAGAAACACGTGAGTCTCTTCTCCAAGAGCTGCACGTGACCCAAAGGTAGGAATTCTTGCTGGTTTCTTCACAATAAAATTCTTGAGATACTTTTTTTATGACCAGCGACTCTCTTTATAAATACCACAGGTTAAAAAAATCATTGCATATTTATTCACCCTATATGCAACTGAGCCAGATTCCCCCAAAACGGCAATGTGAGGATTTTCCTCCTGGCATCTAACTGCTAAATGGGGACACCACTGAGCAGGAAATCAACAGGAAGGCACCCACCCTTCCCATTAGCTGACACCTGTAGCCCTTAAGAAGCTTATCCCCGCAGTTATTCTACATTATTCTCTTTCCATTTAAAGAGCACCTCTCTAATCCACAGCCCATGAAACGTAATAAACCTAGTTCCATAACTCACAAGAATACAATGTCTGTGACAGCTCCCTCTCTCCTCCATCTTGTCCCCCAGAGGACTCTGCCAGCTCCCCTTTTTGAGGCTTAGTGCTTTGTTTTCACTCAGACCACAAATAACCATTTATGCCCACAATTCATCAGTTCATCTTATAACCAAAAAAAAAATGTAATTAAAAAAAAAAAAAAAGCAAAAACATGCATATACATCCAGGGAGTGGTGAAATCCAGAATTTACAATTTAGAAAAAAAATAGAAGGCACACTGGCTTTGCAGAGTTGCAAATGTCGACAGGGTTGGTCCAAAGACCAAGGTCTAGGTATATTTACCTGTTCCTAGTCATGGATGGTCTGAAAAAACAAGCCCAGTACAAGCACCCTGCCCAGAGACAAGTTACCTGCTCACAGCGGAGGCTGATGTTAACAGTCCCCAGCCACTGGCCAAGCACCACTCCACCCACAGTACGTCCATCATTTCCTCCATCCTCCTGGCAGCCCTATGCGCTGTCTGCATCTTACTCACAAGGAAACTGAGGTATGGGAAGGATGCAGGACTGGTCGAGGTCAGAGCAGTGCCTCCCAATTTTAAGCCCAGATGGGCTACTTTCAGAGCTCTGGACTCTGAGAGGCCATGGAATTCATAAGTAACTTAACTGATTTTAAGTGTAGAGAAGGAGAAATGGGGTGAATCCTTCTCAAAATGAACATTCTCAAAAAGCAAATACCCACCTCTGGGCAAATGTGAGGTTTGGTAAAAGTAGACAGTGCTTCTCACCAACTAAGGAAACAGACCGTTCCCAAACCCATGCAGCATCAACACCTGGAAGAGTAATGAGTTCAGGGGACCAGCAGGGAACATTTTGACTCAGGAGTTCCAGGGTGGAGCCCCAACTTCTCCCTAGGAGATTCTGCTGCCTACCCAGGCTTGGGAACCTCTGATCTAGCCTATTTCCACAGATTCCAACAGGACTGCTCCCAAGGCAAATAGAAATTGATCTCCTATTTTCTATTTCACAATCTCTCTGGGTTGCCTACACCTCTGCTGGTCATCTCCTGTTACCCCATGTCCCAGCTAGCTCTGGATTTCATTCATGGCCATACCCTCTAGTTTTCTCCTTAACGAGAACCATGAGTCATCAGCCCTCACATAACACTCTGTGCTGCATGAACCTCCAGGCCAAAAGAATTTACTGTATGTGAGGAAATCAGGAAGTTGTCAAATCCAAACAGTCACAAAGAAATTCAAGATGCAAAAAATACTAGTTGCCAATGATCAAGCAACCAGTTCTGGTTTCCCCTACGTCCGGATTCTAATACAACCAAAACCTAAAATGTGAAAACTGACACTGAAGATATCTGATAGCATAACATTTTTAATTGTCTTCAGGAAAAGTGACAATTAAAATGGTCAGGCTCAAGTCCCAAATGGCAGCAATCTATTGTCACAAAGTCAAATACAGACTTCTTCAGGAACCAAATAATTTAAACCAAACAGAAGCCTTAATCCAAATGTATATATAAAAAAAAAAAATCAGAGCAATTTCTCAATTTCCCACACAGTATAGGTTGCAAAGAAAATGACATTCAACAGTCTACCCTCTGATGGAAAACAAGAAGCTCCACACAACTCTCACCTGACATGCGATGTACTTCCCTGTGGTGGCAGTGGGGGACGAGATTGCTGGGCAAAGAGGGCAGACGGATCTGCAGCTTGAATGGACCACCCTGGTGACTCGGTGCACGATGCTCCTGCAAGGGTCCAGGAAGCACAGGAGAGAAGATCCAAAATGAAAAAAAACAGAATAAACTGCATTTAAAAAGAAGTCCATCTTAGGGGCCTAATATGAATTTTAAGAACATCGGATTTTGCAATTTGTTTTACAACCATTACACAGACACCAGCCGGCTCAAAAAGCAGATCTGGTTTCATTCCCCAAGACTCAGAGGGAAGCCAACACACAGAAAGGACATCCCTTCAGTCGAATTAGAAGCATGATCTCCCCAGTTGAGCCATCCACTGTCACTGTTTTCTTCAACGATTCTAGACAAACATCTGATAAACACACGCTGATACCCACGAAGACTATCAGGTGGAAATGAACATGGACTAAACTGTAATCGAGCCAAAGCCTAATTTTAATGTGGCATATATTATCTGTCAACAGGCAACTTGAGAAAGGATCATGGAAGAACTTAGCTGGTAGCATACGAGTCCAGTGGGTTGCAGAAAAGTAGAAGATGCAGAAGAGCATTTTAATATGTGCACACGTCCTCACGAGACTTTCCACCCCAAATCACTTAATGATTGAATGTATGTCTATGTCATTTTCACTTTACCACAATGCCTCACACATGGTCAGGTAAAAATTACCCACTGTATGATGCAAGAGTGAAGGGTGTGAATGGATGGATGAGAGAAGAAATGGATGCTCCATATACCTTTCCCTCAGGGAGCTTGGTGCCAGTAGTAGTTTTTGGGAAGTAAAGACCTATGCATAAAAATGGAAGAAGTTGAGGGCTTGATCTACTAACATACAATTTATCCCTACCTATTAAAATTATATTTTTAAATACTGGTGATACCCAATTATCCACATTAGAGACAAAGAACCAGTAGCCCAGCTTGATAAAATAATCCCCAAACTAGGAAACCCTGAGCTGATTTACAGTCTTTGATTGCTGGAGCTGATCCGCACATTTGTTTAGGCTGATTTTAAATTTAGTTTGGGTTTCCTAAGCTCACGCCAGGGAACAGTAGGAAGGAGAAGGCCCAGAATTACACTGGGTGTCAGAAAGAAACTATTCTGGAGCTATGAATTTGATCTCTAATGTGAATAATCTGTAAACAGGTAAGTGAGCCAATTATCCTTGGGTACATGGCAACACATCTCAGTAGTCATGATTATTTTCATCCATACACACTCGCTATTTTTAAGAGCACAGCCCAGCTGGAAAGGAAAATAACTTCTATTTCTTTCCAGCACTTTTCAAAGCAATGAATAGTAGCCAAAGTATTCTTCCTTCTAACTAATCCATTCACCAAGCATTTATTTAAGCATCTATTGTATGCCTGGGACTGCCATGCAAAAGAACTTTTGTAGCCTGTGGCTTCACCATGTGAAATCTGTGAATAAAGAAGGAGGAAAAGTTGATGTGGACTCTAGTGTCCTTTAAATCCTTGGAAGCCACAGTCCCTCCACCAAAAAGTCTGTGGAGTTACAAACAGTGGCCAAGTCAAACAGAAGTTCACAAAACTCTCTTGAATCTTAGTGCTTCCTGAAAGCAGAGAGGAAAGTCTTGATTTTACTGGTAACATCTAAAATGTGCTTCAAAAGACTTTGGTAAGCATTTTGCAACAAGCTGCAGGTGCCATGGATTTGCAGGGAGTGCTAGGTGAGCTCACAGTTGGGAGAGTGTTTGCTCGTCTATCGACGTGTATGCACACAATTCTATTTACCTATCACCTGGCAGATAAGATTTTATAGAGTCCAAATTACAGTCCCCTCTCATTCTGCTGAAATGCAGAGAACAGTCAAACGTGATGCAAATGCCATAAAATATTAATTTACTCTCACATTGGTCCACCTGCCTATTTCAAAAGGATCTGTGTTGCTACAAGAGTTGGGGTAACACAGAGAGCTGATGTAACTTGTTACAGTCCATCAGAGGGAAGAAACAGGAATAAACACAGGGTGAATTCGTTGCCAAATCACACCAACAGTATACAAGAAACAATAACCTAGAGGATGTTTTATATGATGATATGCAATACAAGTGGAATATTTACTATTGCAAAAGCACAGTGGAGCACAAAAACCCAACACTATTCATAGTGGAAGATGACCAAGAAAGGTGGCCCCAATAATACAGACATGGTGGGCTATACAGACCAGGAGAGAATGTGGGAGACAGGGCCCAAGCTAAGGGCACAATAAAGGTAACTTTGTTTTACACGGTGTCAGAAATGCACATTCTCTTTGAAGGTCAGAAGCATAGGAGCTTAGCGGTTTAGAGGCTATGGAAGTTGTCCCTCTAAACTTCTTCCTCCTAACTCCCTCCATAAAGAGCACCTTTGACAAAGGAGTTCATCTCAGCTTACACCAAAACAGTGGGGGATCCCTGCACTGTCTAGTCACAAACTCTGATTACACTACAATGAGTATTCTGAAGAGTAGTTTTTAGGTAGGATACAATTTTTGCTTATATTATGGCAATTAGCATTGTTTTTATTACTTCACAAATGGGACTCATTAAAAGTGATAGAAAAATCAATGAAACATTTCTGTTAACATCAAATATATCCAATAAAATGTAATGCTTGTCGCTTTTTTGTTTATAATAGTTTGAAACATGTTTTGTACATGTGGGGTAGTGGTAATATGCAGTATAAATATCTATAGTACATCAGTCTGAAAGACTCAGATTTATGAGGATCATTAAATATATTGCTAACTGGTAAAGACCAAATAGAATTATATAATATGAATATGATTATTAAAGAAGGAAAACAATTAAAAGTTTCTACAAAAACATATGGTTCACCTTACACAATATTCTTTTCCTTCTGTAAATTTTAAGCATTGATATTTTTAAAAACCTCAATCTAATTACAGCTTTCAGCCAACATTTTTAAAAAAATTATAAAACTAGCACCCTATATATTCAGAATTATATTATAGCTTTTTAAAGAAAATTCAAGAATAAATATTTTCTATTAAACTAAATTAAGTGAAACTAAAATGTGAACAGGACCCTTGATGACTCAAAGAGTCATATCTTAAAAACAAAAGAAGTGTGACATGTAAGTCCCGGGTCAGAAATCACTACTTGTCTTGGCATTTCTACAACTTATTGTTTTCAATGCAGTTTTAAAAATAAGAAGGGACTGATTCTGACTTACCTTGGAAGTACGACCAGAATGAAATCTTCATTCTGGTCATACTTCAAAGTATATTAGCTACTGGTCTAAATGTTTCACAGGAGCCAAACTATTACATTACTTTGAAAATGTAAAGCAATGTCCATCAAATAATCTCTCTTTCCCTAAAAAAGATAGTCTGTCTTGCTGCACTGTGTCGCTTTACCTAAGCAGACAGTTAGTTAAGCTTTGCAGAGTCTAAACTACATTTTCTTTCAGATGGCTTAAAGAATTCACAACTGGGCTGGGATGTGGCTCAAGCGGTGCGCTCGCCTGGCATGCGTGCGGCCCGGGTTCGATTCTCAGCACCACATACAAACAAAGATGTTGTGTTTGCCGAAAACTAAAAAATAAAATATTTAAAAATTCTCTCTTTCTCTCTCTCTCCCTCTCTCACTCTCTCTTAAAAAAAAAAAAAAATTATAAAAAAAAAAAAAAAAGAATTCACAACCACTCCTGCATTCACCTACTTCCATGAGTTTCAGGGTTTTAGTAAAACACAGTTATTGACTAACTTCTAATGGGAAACAAAGTGAGCCTGGTGTTAACAATGTGTTAGTCATCAGAAACTGCCATTCAAGGTATGTGCAAAAGCAAAATCCACTTGACATTTCAGAATGGAAAAAAAAAAAAAGAAAGAAAGAAAGAAAGAAAGGCACCACATTACTCAGAAAGAATGTGAGTCCTTGAACTCTATAATGACAACAGAAACAGGAGCCATAGAAATGTTTACTAATTTTTTAATAATCTCTTAAAGCTGGACTTTCCCAGGACTCCCAGACAACTTAAGGTATGTTGAAACTTATGGCTATCCTCAGACATTTGACATATAACCTACCAGCTAAAGAGATTTTCTTTAATCTTTCTCTAAAAGGCAATTTAGAGGCCTGAAGCCTAGTGATAACATTTCTAAAAAACTGCTACTTCTGTTTACCAAACCCCTTTAAAACGAAATCTAGAGAGAAAAATATGGTCTTACACAGTTCTCAATTGAAAGCAAACATTTCTCATATTTTTTAGCATGAATTTGTTTGTGTACTGAAAAACGACAAGTACACGTTTTATGGCAAGTAGAGCAATTTTCTGCATGCTGCGAAATAGAATCCAGGACCTCTAAGGCATTGTGTAACACTTAAACTGTGCCTTATTTTATATCCTCGCTTCTCCTGTATCTACCTCCCAGAAACAATAGCTCATCTTAACCACAGCAGAGCTTCATCTGACCAGTCATAGTGAATTTACCAACCACGTAAACTCATTAACCGGTAGAAACTCATAAACCCACTGTGAGGAGAGTTGAGTAGCTCTCAGTCCTGGGAGAAGGACGGGAGGGTACGATTTACCACTTTAGCTAGGCAGCCATAAAACTGTAAATGGACTAGCAGGGTCACCACTAAATCATCACACTATTATTCTCAATTATTGTTTCTTTCAAATATTACAGTTATTAAAATATTCCTCCTTATTTGGGCTGCCTGAACAGCACAGAGCTTCAATAACTAATGCCACTTTTTGTTTTTTTTTCCATATTATTATTTTTCTTGGTTTAGCAGTCTTTAAAAGGGGGTGACCTAATGCAAAGACCAGAATTCTGCTCATTAAATTATATCCTAAAATAGAGTGCAACTGGTTTATGTGTAAAAGCACCACACATTATCAGTCAACCGGATGTAGGCTTCTATTGTCTTTCTCTCAACTGAGAAAATAATTATTTTTAAATTACTATTAAGGTTCACAGCCAACAAATCCAAAGGAAGAATGAATACATTCAGCCTGCCTGCTTACTGTCAGTACCAGCTTTTTTAATAATGGCTATAAAACTTTAAGATGTAACAAGAGGGATATACTTATTCCAAATAAGTTACATCCCCCAAATAAAACCTTTAGAAAGCCAGCCAGCACAATAGGCATCTGGGTTCCAAAGGATGGGTGTTTTTCACACTTGAAAGGGTTAAGGGCCTGGAAGGCCCAAGGCACTAGACTGCAAAAGAAAGGTTGCTTTAGTAAGCTCTGAAAGGTTTCTAACAAGTACCAAATACTTGTTGATCTGTTCACAATAAACACCAGCAGGATTGTCAGGCTCCTTTCACTGTCTGGGGAGATGCATTTACATACTGTACCCAGTAAGAACAGCTTGTTGGTATCCTTTATAAAAGTTGAGTAGAAGCCTCATTCAGTGTCTGCCATCCGAATGACTGAAAGAAGATGCAATTGAAATAGTGAAGTCTCTCATCTGGCTTGGGCAGCATAAATGCTGTGCATAAAACACTTGGAGTAGTTCAGGCAAACCCACCTGAATGGACGAGGAACACTGTCTGTTGCCATGGCAGCCTGATCTAATTACATGAGTGATCAGGGCTGGAGTAAGTGCAGGGAAAACCTACACCACTGACACCTACCTGCATGATGAGAAAGGCAGGCAGGCAGGAGGTTCAGGGGAGCCCTTCAACCTCTGCTTTATGTGGAAGGTGGCATTCAAGCCCACTTATTTGCAGAGCTGCTAAAATATTGACTGATGCACGCACAGTTAGAGGACAATCAGAGGAGATTAAATGCCACTGCATTAGCAGTAATGTGCAGTCCCTTTCCAAGAGTTCATGTGTTGGATTTTCTCTTCCACCTCTCCCTTGGCTTCCCCAGGCATAGCTTCATTCCAAAAAAAAAAAAAAAAAAAAAAAAAAAAACTTAGGTATAAAACTCCCTTTACCCTTAAATAAACCAGAGGGTGGGTTTAACAGGGTCTTCTAAGAACTGCAAGTCCTTTCAGAAACCCAAACACAAGTGACTTAGCTAACATTGTTGAAAAAGTAACCCATTCTGCCTAAAAATAACCAGCAAGTAACTACCCACTGCTGTATGCAATATATAACGATGATGTTTAAATATTAAGAACAGACTGCATTATAAAACACAAATGTCATTGAGATGTGACTACTAGATTGCCAAGGGAGAACTTATTTGCATACACACATTCCCATGCATGCACGACAGGATGTGAACGGAGAATGCCACTCTAAGGCATTAGTTTTTATTCTGTGGGTGTAATAGGGTCTTCTAATTTTGCTAATTGTATCCTGTGGATCTCTCAGGGAAGCTAAGAATCTCTTCGGGGACAGAACCAGTTTGGAGGAGTCCCTACTGCACAACATACGGTAAACAAAATAAAAATAGCTTGCCGTTCTTGTTAGCCACATCGCGCATTATATAACCGGCTTCCGACTGGCTTTTTTTTTTTTTCCCCCTCCGCCCTTACTACTCTTCAGTAATTTCCCAATCTTCCCAAGTATTTATATTACCCTCTTATCTGTAGGATTATATACCGAGAAAGCAAAACAAAACAGAGCAGCCACGGGATCGAACCGAACCCCACGGTCTTAGAAACTGATTTTCTGTTTTGTTTTGTTGTTTTCTGGCAGTCTTGATCCCCACCCTCCTTCCACCCCCCATTAAGGTTCTTGCTCAACCACCCTAGAAAACCTGAATTGTTTCATCGCTTCCAGTCAGTCCCCTACGTGGTCTGCAATAAAATGAAAGCACAAGCCACAGAGTTTAAGAAGGCGGCCTGAGGGCGGGGGGGGGGGGGGGGGCGGCTAAAGAGGAGATCGAGGCGCTGCACTGTCCAAGTGGCCACCGAGGGACCCCTCCACGTCGCGACGGCCCTCGCCCCCCGCCCCGGCGCGCGCGCGCATACACACACACACACACACACGCGCGCGCACACATACACACGCGCACTCACTCACACACTCACGCCGCGCTCAGACACCGCCTCACCTCTCGCTCCGCCCGTCCGGCCCGGGTCCCTGCCCCCTGCGGGACCGGCCTGCGCGCTCGGCTGGAACCACGTAGGAGGCGGCGGCGGCGGCGGCCGCCGCGGGAGTGGCGGAGTCTCCGGCTGGCCCGGAGAGAAGGAGCAGCGGGGCTCCAGGGCGCATCCCAATCCCCGCAGCGCCTCCTCCGCCGCCGCCGCCTCCTCCTTCCCCTCCTCCTGGCTTCATTCACCCTTCCAGTCGCCGCGCAGCCGCTCACTCCCGGTGAGGGCAGCGCCTGCCGCGGCTCCTCTGCTCCTGCCTCGGGCGCTGGCGGGGGCGCCTGCCCGGGCTGGGGCGCTCGCGGGCTCCCAGCTCCGGGCGGTGGCGGCGGCTGCACATGATCAGGAAGCGGCCGCACCAACAGGGCGGCGGTGGCGGCGGCAGCCAGGGCCGCCACTGCCCCTCCTGCCGCGCTCGGGCACCCGCACACCCCTTCCCCCGCGCGGCTGCCCCTCTGGGTCCCACGCCTGGCATCACCGAGCGCAAAGTCCCGGTCGGATGGCCGGCTCAGTCCCCTCCGCTGCCGAAAACCCGGGGAGGCCGGCCTCCGCGCAAAGACCCCGGCCCGGGGCGCCGGGGCCAGGTGACCACCCGCAGGGAAGTCCAGCCCTCCCCGAGTCCCAGTGGTTCTCACCGCCCCCACCGGGGAGGGGGAACGCGAAGGAGACAGCGCGACCCCCGGCCGCCGCCGCCTCCCCCTGCGCCACCGGGAGGGAGGAGGACATGGCTCTCCGCGCTCGCGGCCGGACCGGCAGCCGCCGGAGCGGGGCGCCGCCGCCGCTCTCCTGTCCGCGCCCCCCGCCCGGGCGCGCCCCCTCGCCCGACGGGCGCCCACCCGGGCCTTGGCAGCCCCCCTGCTGGCTGTCCCTGCTCCCAGAGTGGGGCATCGGCCCGGGAGGCTGGAGCCGGGGACTGTTGTATGTACACACACACACACACACACACACACACAACACGACGCGTCGGTTTCCTTCGCTCCTCTTCCAGCTGTTTTCCGTGCAGCCGATTGGGATTTGGGGTTTGTTTGCTGGTTGTTGCTTTTGCCCCTCTCGGGAGAGCGGGGTGGGGGGGTGATTTTAATCTAAATAAGGGGAGAGGGGGAGGGGTAGAGAAAGAATCAGAGGAGGAAAAAAAAATAGCCACTTACTGTAAAGTGTAAATAGATCTGGGGTTGCGTGGGGAAGGGGGGACAGAGGGAGAGAAACAATGTCTTGCGGCTGCTGTCGCTCTGGAGGCTGCTCCACGGGGCTTGTTTTGGATCCCCCTGCAGTGAAACAGGTCCTGTACGGCTCCGCCACTGTAGTAGAAATGATGTCTGCGGTATACTCTGCTCTCTCCTCCTCCTCCTCCCCCTCCTCCCGCTCCCCTCCCCTCCCTCCTCCCTGCGCCCGCCCTCCCTCCCTCGCGCTCTCTCGCGCTCGCTCGCTCGCTCGCTCGCTCCAGTATGTAAATGTGTAATAGAAGCCAAATATGGAGCAGTTGGCTGCCGCCGCCGCAGCTCAAGGATCCGACTTCATGGGGGGGGTGGGGGCACCCTCTGGCAGGCGGCCCGGCGAGCCGCACGGAGCACGGCGAGCGCACGGCGCGGCGGCCGGCCCGCGCCCTTAACCCTTCGCTGCGCGCGGCCCCGGGAGGCGGACCCCGGGGAGGCCGGCGCCGGTTCCAGAGCCGCTGGGGAGCCGGGAGCGGGAGGGGAGACCCGACCCGAGGAGACGCTCCTTCCAGGTTTGAGAAAGGGGCGGGGAGCTGGGGAGATGAGGTAATTTGAGCGGTGACCGGTGCTCACGCGCCTCCCAGGTCCCTGCACCTAGTTGGAGGGGACCGAGTGACAGCGGGTGCAACTCAGGCAAACTGGGGGACTCCCCCAATGGGTGTCAGCCTTCAGCTCCGAGCCAGTGAAATACCCGAGGGGGAGGGGAAGACGGCTAATTCTAATCCCCACGCGCCCTGGCTCCCCCGCGTTCTCAGAAGCGTCTCAGCGGGCTTACTCTGATCGCCAGCTGGAAGTTAACCCTCAAACCGGCGTGGCTTGGGCTTTGGGGAATCCAGACCTCGGGTCCGCGGTGATTGCTTTAGAGTGCAACTCGGGAAAGTTTTAAGGGTCCCCCCCCCACGCCCGATTGCACACGCATCCTCACCTCTCCTGCCTGTGAAAGCGGGTGACCCCCCAGGCTCTCCTTCTTTCTTTCTGCAGGTCGGAAAATCTGCTTTGGGCATTGAACTACTGGGCTTGACGACTCCCGCGCTCCTCTCGCAGCTAATTCGGGATCATTAATTTAATCGGAAGTGAGGTAACCGGTGTAAGAGAGAGAGAAAGTAACCCGAGCATTAAATGGCAGTTTTCTTGAATCCACGCAGAACTTCTCTGGCCTCAAGGCTGAAATGTGGTCCATAACTCCCCCTCCACCCCGCCCCCGGTGTCAGTCCAACCCCCTAGGCGTGGGCTGCAATCTTCTTTGGAATGCACCTTGCCAACAGGTGGGGCACCTGGAGGAAAAGAGGACACATCCCTACTAGGGTCGCTCAGTGTGGCATTCTCTTAGCTGCAGATAGTTCTGGAAGGCCAGTAGGTGTCAGGGCAGCATCTGACCTCCTTCAGGTGCTTAGAACCAAGTGTCTAGAAACCTGATCCCTCCGTTTCTCTCGGGAAGCCGCCACTATTGACTGTAAGCTGTATTTGAGAGACCTTTTGGCTGAGTCTGCTTCTGACCTAACAGTTAGTCACCAACTGAAGCAGGATGCAGAATCAGTAAGAGAAATGTGTCAGCTTTTAAACAACTCTGTAGTGTTAGAGCCAACGCGATTCAGAAATAAAAATAAGCATACTAACGAGGAAGGTGTAGAACCCCGGAAATGTTGCTTCTCACATTTTGGAACGCCATGCACATATACATGGCTACTTAAATAGAACTACTACTGCTCGCTCTCCCTCGTTTCTACAACTTTCTTTTTTAATTTAAAAAAAAAAATCAGTGATTGTTAGGTTTAAACCTCGGGTTGTGCTAAAATGACATTGTTGGTCTCATTACAGCCTCTAGTGGACGGTTAACATCAGTTTCCTGTAAAGGCGCTGCCTGGGTTTTGTTTTCGTTGACATGCTTTATCAAGGTGAAGGTTAATAGTTCAGAACAAAACCGGGTAATACACCACCACCCCCCTCCTTGGGCTTTGCCACTTCTGAAAGGAATAGAAGCTTGTTGACTCAGCATAGAAGAGGTATGGGTTGTGCGGCAGGTATTATTATTATTATTGCCGGCCTGTGAATAAACAGAGCTTCTGCTATTCGTTTGAGTTTCAGACAGCTTTCATAAAAAAAAACCCAAATTCATCTAAAATATTTTTATAACAGAAAATATTGGTTGCCATGTTTTTGGCTTCTCTGAGATGTTTTTATTCCAACTCATAATCTGCAAACTGTCCAATCCACCTCCACTCTATTTTTAGACATCTTACGTTTAGAGAATTTTCAGGGGAATAAAAGCTAATATTGTAATTATTACATTGGCACATGCAGTTAATTTATGTTATTTTAACAACCTTAAACATATTAAAACACATAATTCAGATTAGAGTTAGTCAATTAATTTAAATGTTCCCTCAAGGAAGCTAAATATGTATATTACCCAAACAGTAACAACAATTAATAAGAATTATGACATTTGCTTTCTTAGCCATTAAGATTAAAGCCATAAACTGTCATTAAAATCTATAACTATTTCTTACTGTGAGAAGAAAGATTATCTTACCATGTAGTAAGACAGTCTTCTCAGAAACCTGACCTTAAGTACATATTAGGATAAACCAGCCTTTGAAAGGAAAGGAAATGGGGGGATTAAGGTCTTTGGGGCCTTCCTCCTCCCTGTGTTTTGGATTGCTTAAACAACATGGAAAATAATTTTAATCCCTTTTATCTATTTTGTGAATATCTGTTTTTGAAGGTTTAAAAGGGGTCAACAAGTATGTATTAGAATATATTATTTTATGTTACACACTTTTTAACAGGCAGTACTCAGATTAGCAGCCGGAGCACCAATATCTGAAAGATTTTTTAGATTTTCAGAATTAAGGGTTCCCCCCCAGGCCTGTGATATCAGAATCTACCTTTCAGTCAGCCTCCCAAGGGACTTCTGCAGAAGAACATTGGCCTATACTACAGGGCTCTGTCTAGATTAATTTGACCATAGATGCATAACTTACTTCTTCTATTTTTCCCCTTTTTAATTAATTAATTTTTAAAATTAAGTTTTCTTATTTAAAAAAAATCACATTAGACAAATTATTGCAACCTCAGTCTCAATCAACTGGAGATGAAAGAAAAAAAAAATGTACTGAACAGGTTCAGACTTTTTTTTTTCCTTGTCATTAATCCCTGAACAAGACAGTGTAACCATTATTACATTGCATTGACATTGTGTCCGGTATTATAAATAATCCAGAGATGATCTGTAGTCACCGAAGGACATGCTAAGGTTGCATATAAATACTGTGTGGTTTTATATAAGAGACTTGAACATCCCAGAATTTAGGAATTGAAGAGGGGTCCTGGAACCCATCCTCCCAGCCAAGGGATGACTATATATGCTTTGTAGAAATAGGACGGTATTCCAAAAGGGCCCTGATTCATGCACATGTACACATCATCATTGCCAAAAGAAACTGCCAAGTAGCTTGCTGGGGTCTTGAACAGGAACATTTTTTTTTCACAGCAGCAGAGGGAGCACAAGAGTTCTCAATGAAACTAGGCCCTTTTCAAATTGCTACAGATTTAAAATTGTAGTGTATGTTTTCATGGAAGGTAGCATGTTATATAGTTCAAAACAAAGCAAAATAAAACAAAACAAACAAGCAAATTCAAATAGCTTACCAGTTTATAACAACTAAATAATCGAACCAGATTGTAAGTTAAATAAAATAAAGATATTAAGAGTTTTAGGCTTGAATTCTTAAAAGGACCTCAAAAGTCATGTTTAGAAAAGATACCTTAGATTTTCTCTAGTCAAAAATAAAAAATAAGGCAACTCTAAGAAGAGTGTATCTGGAAATGGAGTCAGTCCCTCCAACACTGCATTAGATAAATTAAACAGAAGCCAAACATGGGGGTGAAAGTTTGTGCACTTTTCACAAACTTTAGGGCATTTGTTCTTAATGCTTACAGTGGTGAGAATCTATGCTTCAATTGTATTTATGTAGCATTTTACACTTTTTACAGCTCTTCCTTATTGCATCTTTAAAACTTCATGGAGGTGGAGAAGACACATATTACAATCCAGGCCTCAAAAAAAGTATGGGTTCAGCTTCTGCTTTCCTAACATGGAGTCACTGAGTTGTTTCAATAATCCCAAGGTGTTTGCAAATGGAGGGAATCATAAAGGGTAAAGATTCACCCACATGCTTCATCTTTTTACCACTGACAAAGCATATTAGGGGATCTTTAGCTTCTAACATGCTTTAAAAGTTCCTATATAGTGGATATTTAATAACTATTTCAATGAGATTAAGAATAGAAATGATGTCTTAAATTGCTTTTTATGTATTTATCATTCCTTTATCATCAGTTACTTATTGCATATCAACAGTAAGTAGGCCTGAGATCACAACATTCAATAAGATATCTTAACTTGCAAGGAGTACAAAGAAGAAAAAAAATCTAATCTTTTAAAAAAATGTTAATTTTCACCATGGTGAAACACAAAAATCAAAGTTGATTGATCCATTGCTTTTCAGGATCGGATCAAACAGAGTTCCAAATATGAGAATTAAATACTAGCATCATCAAAAATTTGGGAGGCAGTAGGCAATGGTCTAACTCTTGAGCAAGATTTGACTTATAAGCTATTGCTAACATTTCAAATTTGTAAGACACAAAATGCGAAGATAAAAATGTGCATTTTTATCTGAATGCCCCCTCTATCAAAAAAATCACATAAATTACAGTGGCAAACATTTATTTATTTTTATCATTTAAAAATTGTTAAAACGAATTTCCTCCCACACTTTGGGATCCATTTGCCAAGTTTCTGCCTGGAGCAATTTGTTATGGCTGTGTAATAAATCCCGGAAAGTTTGAATTTTTAGTGGAAAGACTGGCAGAACTTTCACTCTTCGATTAGAAGAAGGGTGTAATCTAATGTGTGTCATTTAAAAACCTGAGCAAACCACAGTGTGCTTGCAAGACAAATACTCTTTCCTTAGATTGCACTTCCAAATAAACCTAGGGAGACCAGAAAAGTAAAACAAACTAAAAAGAAAAGTGAAAAACCATTCACACAATAGACTCTGAGCTCAGCTGGCCACACCCTGGCTCAAGTCCCTGGGCTCCACACACATTCAGGCCCAATACTGTCTCATGCATGTTTCTGAATCATCTTTCTTGACCCTCGACCAAACTGTAGAAGAAGGGCTTCCTGGTCATAAAAACGACATCATCAATAGTCAGGAGTGGAAAGAAAGTCTTTGCATTCCAACATCTGCCAACAGCTTATTATGATTTAACAGTACACACATTCAGCTATTTCAGACAACACCCTGTCAGCAATGTAAAACAGAAACGGGTAGTTCAATCTACATCTGCACTGTCCAATGGTCCAATGTGGCCCTTGAAGACCTGAAATATGGTTAGTCCAAATTGAGATGCACTGTAAATATGAAATATGCCTCAAATTTTAAAGACTTGCAGAGACACACAGACATGTATACACACCATAATATCTCAATTTTTATATTGATTGTTGAAATGAAACTATTCAGCATATGTTAGAATTAATAAAACAGATTGTTAAAACTCATCTTACCTGTTTCTTTGAACTTTTATGAATGTGGCTCCTATAAAATTTAACATCATGCATACGGAATAATTGTGTGTGTTTTTTTTTCCTTTTCGCAGTGCTGGGGATCAAATTGGTAGAATATTTGCCTTATGGATGCTAGGCAAATACTCTACCACTGAGCTATACCATGAGTCCCTGTATATATTTCTTTTCTTATGTTTTTATTGGTGCATTATAATTATGCATAATATGAGATTCATTGTGACAAAGTCGTACATGTACATAATTTGATCAATCTCATCCCATTCTTCTGCTTTACTGATTTCCCTTCTGTTATTATTTTTTTAATCAGTGCCTTATAATTAATTATATGTAAAAGTGGAATTCATTGTGGTATGTTCATGTATAATTCTAAGGGACAGCACTCGTATAGATAATGGGTCTGAGGAGACACGGGAATTAGCTCTAAATACCCATAGTTGAAGACCTTAGAATCCTAGCATGGCTCTCTGCAGTAGTGCGTAGATAACTTAGTTATTTTTCTACTTTCCTGTGCACCAATACCCTGTGTAATGTGGTGCTTATCTCCCCTTCTAACAATCACTGAAAGTTCACTGTGGGTAAATGCACAATCAATCCACTGGGGGATGGGGGATGGGGGATGGGCCCATAAAAATAGAACAAAAATTTGTGAAGCTCATCTGTGGCTCAGTCTTTATGAGAGGGCTCAGGTACTTTGAACCCCTGGGAGGCAGATGCAAAACCTATCTGTTTTAGGAAGCCCAAGCATTCTAGCATTATAGCTGGCTTGGCTGCTTGTGGCTAAATGGTTTGGGGCTGATACCTTCTAGTGACAGATGGCTTTGGACATTGATAATGAAAATTATATAATTCGCTGCTTAACTGGAAAATGCATCCAGGCCATTAAAAGGAAATCTATTTTATTTCCCCTTTTTTTTTTAAATGTATAATTTATTTAGTACAATGGGATTCTTTGAAAGGAAATGAGTTGATTTTTTACCATTATTTATTTTGCAAGCAAGATCTAGATAAATTTTCATCATGCATCTCTAACCAAGATTGAATATCAGGCCGTGGCCTATAAAATATCATAATTTATGACCTTAATCATCTAAAGAATACAGTTCTTCCTACACGAAAACCAACCACACTTTAAGCTTTAGAACGGGAGAATTGAACTTTGTTACTGGCCGGGAGCATTTGGAAATCTATATAAAGTATTTCATTAACAACTTAGCATTTTGTTTCCTCAAAAGAAATACATTTCGTAAATTAAAATCAAAGCCAAAAGCCACCATTGTTTAATCTTAAGGCAGTGGTGGTTGATGGGTTGTATGCACTAAGCGTCGGGCGCCTCCAAGAGAGAATCATGGGCAACAACAGAGTACAAAAATAAACACTAAATCTTCATTCAAGGTGGGAAGCAACATTCTACATGGTTCTAACTTCATGAGGTGGAAATAGAGGGCTGTAAGCTCTCTTTGCTACTTTATTTTTCTTAAGTAAATATTAGCCAGGAGAAGCTGATCCAAATGAAGGTCAGAGTTTAAGAACATCATTTTACGAGGAATTTACTAAGTTTGTCCCAAAGAGGAAGAGTTGGAGAAAAATGCCTGGGTAAACTTTGCCTTTTTGACATGAATAACTAGAGTTCCCAGGAAAGTGCCCATGTTAGGATTTCAGGGCAGAGCCACAGGCAGTCTGGTATTTGCAGAACCTTCCCATCAGGTCTCCACAAAGTTTAACTGCAGGGAGGATTGGGAAGCTCTCACGGCTGAGGACCAAAGATACTGATTTTGCTTTGCGTTTGCAGCACAGACATGAAACGCTAGCTACTGCCACAGATGCCTTCTGCCAGAGCAGAATAATAGCACTCACACTTAAACTGTAAATGACAAACGACCCCTTTTTAAGTACAAAATGAATGCACAGAATGGAGGACCCTGTCAGCTAGAATGCCAGTAAATCAAGTAGAAGAAGACAAATCACTCCCTCACGCCACTCCAGCCAAATTTTTATTCTGCTAACTGTACTGTCACGGGAGGGAGAGTTTTCCTTCTTGGTCAGATATTAAGAGAAATTAGTACACTGTCATTGTAATAAATACACAAAGCATGGATGTGTGGACTCTGACATGCAATCAGATCAAGGGATCTGTTTCCCACCCCTACCCCAGCTCCGGCTTAAAAGCTGGAGCTTAAATACCAATAGTAGGAGCATGTGACCCCATGACTCCCAGGGGCAGCTTTTCCTGCAGTCAATTTCATAACTGCATGGCTCCGCCCCTCTGCTCAGCACTTCCTTTCTCCTCCGCTACCCTCTCCCCCACCCCAGCAATGAATCACCATGCCTTTAAAGAGACTGAGATGACCCAGCCTGAACTCTGCTGGCATCCTGTAGGTTCTTATGCCAAAAAAAAGGGAGTTGCTGCTCTGTGACAGAAGCCTCGCCAGACCCTGGTGCAGGCTCAGAGGTAACGGGCTTGGGTGCCTCTCTGGGCAGATCAGCAAGGAGTTAATTTTCCTAGATCATGGTGATGATTCAGAATTGCATATCTCAGTTCATGATCAGGTTTTTAAGAACCCAGTTTGGCCCTTTGTGCAGAAAGGAATATATCAGAGAAAAAAATGTTGGCAGATCTCCGTATGCAATCAGGACAGAGGAATTTATACCACATTCAGCCCTTTGATTTCTCCAGAACTGGCCGAGGGTGGGGTTTCCATATTTGTGCTTTGGCAAATGTGTCCAATAATTAACTCCTCCAGATATAAGCTCCTAGAGTGATTGGGTGCTTATTTGTGCACTTATTAAACCAGAGACATTTTTGCCCCTTAATTTTCTAATAGGACATCTGAGCCATGCAGATTCAGTGCAAAGTGTGGGCCTTAAAGACTTGATGCCCTCCTCAAAGAGGTAAAGGTTGTCCCCCCACTACCCCAACGACCCCCCCTCCACCCCCACCCCCACCCCCAGCTTTGCATGTCCTTCTTTCTCTACACATGGGAAGCCCTGTCTCTTTCTTCTCTCCCTCACCCGGTCTTCACATGGAGATTTTACCCTCAGACTTTAGATCCGGCTCAGGCACCAACACTTCTGTGAAGTCTTTCTTGATGATCACAAGAGTCTGTGGTTCTGCCCAATGTGTGAGTCAGAGAAGTGCTATTTTCTTATTCTTTTTATTTATACAATATTTTTTTAAAACCTCTCACTGAAAAAAAAAGCTGAGGGCCATAAGCACAGATGGAGAGAGTCTCCTGAGTGAGCGTCTCTTATCTGAATACTTCCCGTTACTCCCAAACCCATTCGACCTTGGCTCACAATGCCAGCAGGCGAGTTGAATTGAGTCTGCCAAGTAGGTGCATGGAAGTCCTACCCCCAGTATTTGGGAGCGCGACTTTATTTGGGAGTGTTGGTTTTTGTAGATTTAACTTTATTAAGAAAGATCTTCTTGTTTTCAGGTGGATCCTAAATCTAGTATGTCTTTGTAAGGAGACACCAAAACAGAGGAGGCACAGGCAAGGGGCCATGTGAAGCTACTGGTAGTTACACGGCCAACAGATACCAGAAGCTGAGAAAGGCAGGAAAACTTCTTCCCTGGGTCCTTCAGAGAGAGAGACCCTAATGACACCTCAATTTCAGACTTCTGACCTCCAGAACAGGGCGAGAGTAAATTTCTTTTGCTTTAAGTCACCCTGTTTGTGAACATTTGTTATAGTGGCCCTAGAAAAATGAAAATACTCTCCTAATGAGATCCATGATTATAGATCTGCTGCAATTCTTCTTTCTTCTCTATTTACCTAGGGAGCCCTACCTCTTCGCTCTTTGGATATGCATAGGTCATCTGTTCTGAGTGTGGATTTGGTCTTGCACCCATGACAATATCAAGAAACAAAGGACTCGTTGGAATAGGAGAGCTATGTGGAGAGTTCTAGAGTTGCCTCCCCATCATTCCAGAAACAACGTCTGGCTCTGGCCCCAGACACAGAGGCTACTGGAAGAGGTCTGAGAGAGCTCAAGTATGCTTCTGCGCGGGCAGCAGGCCAGGCCTCAGCTCAAAGGTCTCCGGTGGGCCTCTGCAGCTCCCTCTGCTGGGGGCCAGGGCGCACAGCAGCTCTCCCCCTCAGAAGCCCTGTGGCCATGTGTGTGGAGTCAAGGGGAAGAGCCTGTTTGGCGCCCAGCGAGTGCTACCAAGAAACTGTCTGTCACACTTCAGACAGAGCCCTAATATCCAGAATATACATATACAAAGAACTAAAAAAATTAGACAATAAGATAACAAATAACCCAATCAACAAATGGGCCAAGGACCTGAACAGACATTTCTCAGAGGAGGACATACAATCAATCAACAAGTACATGAAAAAATGCTCACCATCTCTAGCAGTCAGAGAAATGCAAATCAAAACCACCCTAAGATACCATCTCACTCCAGTAAGATTGGCAGCCATTATGAAGTCAAACAACAACAAGTGCTGGCGAGGATGTGGGGAAAAGGGTTCACTTGTACGTTGCTGGTGGGACTGCAAATTGGTGCGGCCAATTTGGAAAGCAATATGGAGATTTCTTGGAAGCTCAGAATGGAACCACCATTTGACCCAGCTATTCCCCTACTCGGTGTATTCCCTAAAGACCTAAAAAAAAGCACACTATAGGGACACTGCTACATCCATGTTCATAGCAGCACAATTCACAATAGCAAGACTGTGGAACCAACCTAGATGCCCTTCAATAGACGAATGGATAAAAAAAAATGTGGCATTTATACACAATGGAGTATTACTCTGCATTAAGAAATGACAAAATCATAGAATTTGCAGGGAAATGGATGGCATTAGAGCAGATTATGCTAAGTGAAGCTAGCCAATCCCTTAAAAACAAATGCCAAATGTCTTCTTTGATATAAGGAGAGTAACTAAGAACAGAGTAGGGACGAAGAGCATGAGAAGAAGATTAACATTAAACAGGGATGAGAGGTGGGAGGGAAAGGGAGAGAGAAGGAGGAGACCCTCAGGGGTATACAAAATTACATACAAGAGGAAGTGAGGGGAAAGGGAGAAAAATATAAGGGGGAGAAATGAATTACAGTAGAGGGGGTAGAGAGAGAAGAGGGGAGGGGAGGGGAGGGAGGGGGGATAGTAGAGGATAGGAAAGGCAGCAGAATACAACAGACACCAGAATGGCAATATGTAAATCAATGGTTGTGCAACTGATGTGATTCTGCAATCTGTATACGGGGTAAAAATGGGAGTTCATATCCCACTTGAATCAAAGTGTGAAATATGATATATCAAGAACTATGTAATGTTCTGAACAACCAACAATAAAAATTAATTTAAAAAATTAAAAAATAATTATTATTATTATAAAATATATATTTATTATATGTATAAAATATATATTACACATGTATATGTGTGTGTGTATGTATATACATTCATTTGAGCAGATCTCGTGCATTCAGGAGAGAGGAATTTAAACGACGTTCAGCCCTTTCATTTCTCCAGATCTGGCCAAGGGTGGGTTTTCACCTTTGCGCTCAGGAAAACCTGGGTCTTGTCTGATTCCTGTGTTTCAAAAAACAACTGCAAGCTCGCTTGTCTCAGGGGTTCTCCCCAGCGGGCAGAAGGAGGCCTTCCACCCAAGCCCAGAATCCCCGCAGTTCCCTTCTGTTGGAGTCTCCAGGAGGCGCTCCCCAGAGCTTTCCCGTACACATCTCATGAAGGGCAACTCTGTCCTTCCAAGTGTTCAGGCCGTCACGACTCCTCTCCCTCAGACCCCACATCCAGTCGGTTCTGTCTGTAAAGCACATCTGGATTCTGGCCACTTCTCACCGCCCCCCTCCATAGGGATTGTTGCTATGACCTGTTAAACTGCCTCTCTGTGGCCACCCTCACCAGCTTACACCACAGTCTATTGTGTGCATCAAGTGATGGACAGCCCTGCTCAGAACCTTCCCCGGGTTGTACTTGTGGTTGAGTCAAAGCCCTTCTCTGGTACACCGGGCCTCACGTGGCCAGCACCCCGTCCAGCCTTAGGAACTCTTTGGTGCTCCCACAAATTGTACCCTCTGACTTTGCTGATCCACCTTGCCCTGCTCATTTGTTCCAGAAATGGATTACCTTGTAATATTCAGTGCCACTTACCTTTTTTGTGGTTGGTTGTTTCTTGTCAGGAAGGATTTTTGTCAGCATCGATCATCTAGGAAAGTTCTTAGCCCATGATAGACACTCGCTCACTAGCCATTGACCATGAAATGAATCAATGAATGAATCGGTAATATTTTTCCAGGGCCTACTATGTGCAAAGCCTGATCAGCCTGCACACAATGATCAACTCACTAGAAGCTGATTCAAAGCAAATCCACCTTGTCCAAGCCTTGACGCACATCCTATTCACTTGTTCTTTGACCTAATCATATTGGATATGACTCCTAAAGCTAAGAATGAGTGAGGTCTCCCATCAAGGCTCAAATTTATAAGGGCCTTTTTAAAAAACAAAATTCAAAATCAGAATCCAAGACAGTATATGAGGCTCACAGTAAGTTTAAAAAAAAAAAAAAACAGAAAGTAGCTCAACTTGAGTTTCTAATAATTATAGTTTGTAACAGCTACTACTCACCAAGCCCTGATTCTGTGCCCTGCATTGTGGTACAAGATTTGCAGCTGTCATTCCACCACTTTGCAGTGGTGTAACCCAACGATACAGGGAGGTAGCCGTCATGATCCCCATGTCTTAGTGGATGAAACCGAGACTTGTAGTGAAGAGCCCTGCTCAAGGTTCAAAGTCACCCAGCAGTAGTTTTAACAGCCTAGAAGTTTTAACAAGTCATTGCCTGAATGAACTAGGACAGTGAGGGTCCTAACCCCAAAGACCACTTTTAGTCTATCAATCTCTGTATTTTAGGTTCCATTTTCAAGTGAATAATACATGTATCTCAGAAATTAAAGCAGTTCTCACGGAGGATTAAATACTCCTCCAGATCGACTTAAGTGGTTCCCCAAATAACAAAACTCTGTTCCAGGTTACGATCTTTAGCCAAGCTAGCTACATCCCAGATCTTTTTATTTTCATTTCAGGACAGGGGTCTTTTAAGTTGCTGAGGGTCTCCTTCAGATGCCAAGGCTGACCTTGAACTTGTGATCCTCCTGCTGCAGCCCCCCCGAGTCCCTGGGAATCCAGGCTCATCACCACACCTGGCTTTCTAAGACTCTTCCCAAGTAGAAAAATGGCCTCTCGTCTGGAACGTCCCCCTGTAATAAGGACTAGCAGATTATAAAGGGCCAATGTGAATTCCCAAGACTAATTTAAGGACTTAATTCCTTTTCATTAGGCTTTGCTCTTCTTCTGTCTTTCTTCTTCTTGTCTCATCCCCAAACTTCCTGAGTCTTCTGGGACTCGAACCCAAATATAGGACCTAAAAAGTCATCTGGCCACATCAAAGTCCAAAACCCTAGAAGCTTTTCGCAGACTCCTCCATATATGTAAGGGAAAATGATCCTAGGGCTGAAATAGCTCCAGAGTTCAACAGTTTGGGAAATTTGTAGGTGGGGGAGAGAAAAAAAAAAAAAAGCAAGCCCTACATTCCCAGAGATGTGAAGAGAACCGAGCTCTCTGAAGTTGGAAGGAAGTGAGAAGACCCTATTTGTGGCTGCAGGAGAGGGAAAAAAAAGAGCCCCGCAAGGAAACTACCAACAGATGGTAAATACATTTTTAATTCTTCTGTCATACTGTGTGGACTTGGGCACATTTGTCCTGCTGTGTGAGGCTCCCGAAATAGCTAGCAATGGAATTGCAGAACAGTTCTGCTGCAATTTGAGATTGAGGAAATCATGCTCGCTGACAAAACAGGAAGGGTTCATAGTAGGATGGACTGGATCTGCTCCCGGGCTGTGGCGACTCTGGGTGCCAGCTGCTAGCATTCTGGGTGCAGGAAAATTCTCTTGTGTCAGGTGTCACTGGTGATGTTTTGAAACAGACTTTTGGAAATTGTCCTCCAAGCTCCAGTGACAATTATTAAATGTCGACACTATCTCTATGAGAACTCTAAAGGTCAAAGGGACTCACGTCCATTTATTTCGGAGTCCCTAGTCCCCTGGGGATCGTCACAAAACACAGGTGGCAGCCCAAAACTCTTATGGACTCTTCCTCAGGATTTAAGTTTGGGTGAATATGTTCCCAGAGAATATTGTAGGAATTCCAACAGCAGAAAAAGGAGCAAATATGATCACAGACTGCTCAGCAAGGAGCTTTCAGAAGTAGGATGCACGCAGCACTGGTTGACTCTATTGGATTAGGTAGGTGACCAGAGACTGTTACCAGGAATGTGTTAGGCTCCCCTTCACAATGCCACCTCCCACTACATCAAGAAAAGGTGAAAAGCGTTGACAATTCTCATTGGATACACAATATGGAAGTGACAGAGGCCTGCTACTTCATCACAGTTTGGAAATACAACTTTTACCATCCTGTATTATGAGAGCCAGAAGCATCCTTAGAAAGTCTATTTCAATTTTTCTTCTAAGAAAGACAAGAATCTGGGCTAAAGAGTTGCAAGAAATTGGCAAAGATCAAGCAATCAGTTAGTGGCAAATTCAGTTCCTGGAACCCAGGACATCTCTTCGTTCTGTGTTTGTTCTCCAGCATCATGGGTGGTGAACACTGCTGTGATACCCAAGCTCCAATGGGAGGCAACCTTGGTCATGGCTGCCCTTGTACCTGGGCTCATATAACACAGATGATGGAGTCTCTGGCCTGGGGCTGTCTGGGAAATTGGCTGACATTCTTTATAGGTTAGGTTGCAAGATAAACTGTATTTGTTAATGTCTGTTCTAAACTCCTGTGAGTTGTGCCTGGGATTTATATTGGTACTACGCTATTTGGCACAGTTGGGTCCTCATTTCATGAAATAGCTGAAGACTGTCGTTTGGAATGGAAAGGCACTGACAGAAGAGAACCAGGAGCCTGACATCATTTCTTCCCACCCAGGGCCTCCTGGTCTAGAAACTTCTCCTGGCCTCTTTTGAAAATAAGGGTAGGTGGGAAGAAAAGGCAATGGTGCCTTTTTAGTAAAAGAATAACAAAAACACTTCATCTCTGCTCTATTGGATGGAATCTTGATTTCACATGGTTAAAGTGTCTACAAGACGAGGGCTGGGGTTGTGGCTCAGTGGTAGAGCACTCACCTAGTACACGTGAGGCACTGGGTTCTATTCTCAGCACCACATAAATATAAAAAAGTGATTAAAGGTATTGTGTCCATCTACAACTAAAAAAATTTTTTTTTAAAGTTTCTACAAGATGAAATGTTTCTTGTTCAAAGTGACTTACACATTCATAGACCATTTTCCCAATGGGTACCCATGTATCTCATTAATAAAACTCTTCTCAACCAGCTATTTTTAAAATGTTCTTCTCTCCTGTTTTCTAGAAAGTTAATCAGTAAGCTCCTCGATAGCTAGTTTAGCAATAAGGTCTGCTAAATTTTGCAATTCTATTAAGCATTGTGAATTGTGACGTGTCATTTTTTTTGCAAATGATGTCAGCAATATTTTTCTTTTGCTTCTGCAGTGGAAAAGTCTACCTCTGTGGTTCCGCATGACATTTTTTGTTTTGAGAATCAATTTGATCATTCTGAATGCTCTTGGTAAATGTATTGGCTATTGCCATGGTCTTGCTGCAGATTTGGGGAGAATGATCTTAAGTGAGTTATTTTCAGCAAAGCAGTGATGAAGGCACACTTCAGCTTATTTCATTCCTGTGATCCAAATTTGATTATCTAGCTAATATCACTGGGGACAATTGAAGCTTTAATAATTACAGCTCAAGGCCTTGGGGAAAAAAAAGAAAGGAAGAAATTATGTTTGTCTCCTAGTCACACCCAGTCCTTCAGAGTGACCATCTGAGAGCCTGTTTGGCTGCTTTAAAAAAATGTAGATTGATATCAAGATTCCATTTTAAGAGTTCAAGTTCAGTTGACAGTCTGTTTGAAATGGAAACAAAAGTGAGATATACACAGTTGTTTTGTGTAGAAGGGCTGAACACTGCTTATCTGGAAGAGTAAAAAGCATCCTCTGGAGGATGGTTTTAGGATCTTCTCTCCCACAAGGACCTGCCATGATTCTTGCTCGTGGTGCGCGGTTTCATTCTGTGCCAACACAGTTGAGCCATTCCTGCTTCTAGCCAAGGGCTCTTCCTGTGGCCAGATGCCAGTTGTACCCTTGGATCCCCATGAGCTCAGAAACAAAACAGCTTCCCAGGGAAGTGCAATGTTGACTCTGTTTTACATACCTGTGTGCCACCTGAGGGTGATACTGTTCGGCATTTTAGGTAGACAAGGAGAGAGAGGAAATTCATTATCACTGGGAGACGACTCCAAGTGGAGCCACCATACAGGAAGTCAGAGGGCAGCCTGGGGATGCTGCATGCATGTGCTCTCCTCAGCCGCTCTAACCTCTGCATACAGTATCCACACACTAGGGAGGAAAAGATACAAATGTCTGCACAGAGGAACAGTGCATTCCAGGAGTTAAAGAAGTGTGGATGCCTCAGTTCCCTGAAGTCAGTGTTTCCTCCTTGTGACAAGAGAAAGAGATGAACATATTACTGTATCCACAACAGCTTGGATGAATCCCACCATGTTGGGTAGCACAAAGGAGACAACCACAGCACAATGCTGCATTATTGCATTGGTACGAAGTTCAAAAGCATACCAAATGATCATGCTACCAATGAGTGGAACAGTTTTCCTCTGATGAGGGGAGAGAGGATTGTGATTGAAAGGCTTCTAGGGTGCTAGAAAGTTCTATCTTGACTTGGGGGGTGGTCACAGAGGTGTTCACTGTGTGATAATACGGGACGCCTTCTACTTGTGGTGGGCACACTTTTCTGCAGGAAAAGTGCAGAAATTAATTAACTTCTTCAATTAAGAAGTTTAAAAACAAGGCCCCTCATAGGTGAGATGATTTTTTTTTTAAAGGTTAGAATAGCATTTTGCCCTATCAAAGCCAATGGATACTCATTGTACAGAAAAAAATGCAAAATTCAAAGAAACTCAAGGAAAAAAAAATGACATGAGATCCCCTAGCAGGGTCACAGACACTGTCCTGTTTGTGACAGGGACTGTGCACTCCCATTGCTGGTCATGGTTAACTGCTTTATCTACTCAAGTCCAACATACATATGTACATCCAGTGGCCCAGATCTCCATCCCTGGGGATATCGGTAGAAATGTATGCTGTGAGCACCCGAAGAATAGCACTCTGTCCCTAATAGCCTCAATCTGAAAATAACAAAATGTCCATCAAAAGTAGAGTAGATAAATAAAGTGTCACGCATCCAACCTTGGAATACCATACAGCACTGGGCATGCAGGGGCCACAGTTCTCTAGGCTGCATGGACCAATCTCAGAAGCCTTATGGTTACAGCTAGGAGGCAGGACCCACAACTACATGCTCCCATGAAAGTTTAGAAAGTAAGAAAAATAAAGTACCAACCAATACATTCTTGGGTGGAAAAACTACAAAGGAAAGGTTAGCATAAGAGGGTAGTGGTGACCTAGTGAGACGAGTGTGGCTGTGGGTGGGAAGGGGTGTCGGTGGGTTCTGGGCCAGGCTGTATTTCCTCTGTTGTTTATGTGAATGTTCACTTTATAAAGATGTGTTAACCTGTACTTTCTATGTCACGCACTTTCCCAAAAGTGTATTTCACAACAAAAAGAATATAAAAAAATCACATGAAACCCAATTACTGAGAGAGAGTGATTTGAACGCATTGGTGTGTGTATAACTGCCAACCTTCTTTAATGCTGTCTACTTACTGTCCACGTTGCTTTGTGGTCCCCTTCAATTTTTTAATTTTTTTCTTAATGATATATCTTCCCAGAAGACTCCCTCTATGGTTTTTTTTCCATTTTGATTTAATTTTAACTAAAAGTAAATATCATGCAAGCTTTATGCCTCTCTGGAAGCCTAAAGCCTTGGAGTGGCTTTCAGGAAATTAGGTTGCTTTAGTCTAAGCTACATTGATTCATAAACCAATCTACAGGATTTTGCCATAGCTCATGGGAGACTTTCCCTTCTCTGTTAATAATGCGGCTGCTTCAAAAGAGAGAAAGAGAGAAAGAAAGAAAGAAAGAAAACACTTTTCATCTCTTCAGAGTGCTCTATTTTCACAAGGAAAGGCCAGACAGATGGGGAAAAGGTCAGCAGGGAGTGGCCGGGTTGGGGGTGGGGGTTGAGGCCGGGGAGGAGATCAGCCTAAAACTGACTGCACCCATGCTCTACCAAGCTCAAGCCCAGCCTGACCAGCCAGTACCAGGAAACAGATCTTCACACTGATCTGGGGGTTATTTTTTAAACCCCACAGTAATCCCAGTACTTTTTCTTTTCTTCCCTCTGAGTTGGCAGCAGGGTGCTTCCTTCTGCCCGGAACCCTCTTCCTGTCCCCTTCTCTGAGCAACCAAGCCTGCATGGTGACCCCACAAGAGCTCAGGACACCTGCTTCTTCACCCAGCGCAGCATGGTCACCCTGTTCTGAGGCCACCTAACGTCCTTTCCACAAATGCTCTGCTCCTCGGTGAGCTCTGTGCAGGGAGGCCTGGGTCCGGGGCCTGGGCCTGTGTCTCTGCTGTCTTTCCAGACACCGGGGCACGTGCCACTCGGTACATATATTGGTTGGAAGAATGAAGACTGGAAAATGAGACGAGCCTTGGTGGAGGGGCTTGACACCGGTTCCCCAGCCCCTGGATCTGGAGAGCATAATGGCTTCTGGTAGCCCAGATGTTCCCACGTGGCTTGGTACAAAATTTAAAAATACACAATGGCACTGTTTCCAACACTGGCTAATAATAGCAGTTTGGTGGCAGAGCGCCTGGCTAGCATGTGTGGGACACTGGGTTTGATCCTTAGCACCACATAAAAATAAAACAAATAAAATAATAGCAGTTTGAATTCATAGTGTAGTTGACATTCCATGAAACAAGTTTCACATATCTCCCAACAATAAGTCATCAGATATAATGATAGGATGTTTCTGTCACCATGGCTTGAATATGTCCCCCCAAGGTTCCCCAAATTCATTTGTTGGTGGTATCTGGGGGCAATACTTAGGCAATATTTGGGCAATAGTTCGGACTAGATGGGGTCATCATGATAGGGTCTCCGGCATTGTATTGGTGGTGCTATAAGAAGATGAAGAGGGACCTAAGCCGACAGGCTCCCACTGTCTCCCCGTGTGACACCCCCTCATGTTAAGACACAGCTTTCATGAAGGTTTCACCAGATGCTGTGCCTTGACCTTGGACTTCTCAGCCTTCAGAACTACAAGAAACACATTTCCTTAAAAATCACCCCATTTCCAGTATTCTCTTGTGGCAGTGCAAAACGGACCAGGACAGGTCATTCTGTAGACTGCAAACCTGTCCCGAGAAAGGTTAAGGAACCGGTCCTCCCTTAGTGTTCAGTGTTAGCCAGGAGTTGTGGTCCCTTAGATTCTGGAAAGGGAAATGCACAGAGGGAGCACTACCCACAGACGTATTTTCAAGGTACGAGGGATATTAAATAAATATGTACCACCACACACACCTGTAATCCCAGTGGCTCCAGAGGGGAGGCAGGAGGACCACAAGTTCAAAACCAGCCTCAACAACTTAGTCAGACCCTTAAGCAACTTTGCGAGACTGCCTCAAAACAAACAAACAAACAAACAAAAAATAAGTTAAAAAGGGCTGGGTCTGTGGCTCAGTAGTTAAGTGCCCCTGGGTTCAATTTCTGGCACAAATGTGTGTGTGTGTGTGTGTGTGTGTGTGTGTGTCCATTCTGACTTATCCTCAGTAGATATTTCTGAACCACTGGAGTCTATTAAGAAGGATAGATAAAAAGTCACATGTTCGTAACATCCTTTATGAGGTAACAATAGAAACACTCCTCTGGAATAACTGTGTCTAACACACATAAAAGCATTTTCTTGTGTGTTGATGATATGGTTTGAATGTGTCCCCAAAATTCATGTCTTGAAGACTTAATTCCCAGACTCATACATCCATGGTAATTGGAGGTGGGATCTTTGGAAAGTGATTAGGGGTAGGGGAAGTCAGGAGGTGCCGGAGGGAAGGGTTTCTATGTTGGCATCAGTGGCTTTAAGAGAAGGAAGACCTCACCCAGTACACTTGTTCTGATTCTTCCCTTGTGTTCTGACGCAGTGGGAGGCTCTCCCTAGATGCAGCACCATGCTTTTGGACTTCCTCGCCTCCAGAACCGTGAGCTAAACACACCTCACTTCTTTATCAGTTACCCAGCCTGTGGTATTCTGTGATGGCAACAGAAAACAGGCAAAGACCACTGACAATGGGGGAATGTTTGGGGGTTTTGCTTTCTTACCCCGTCTACTCTCTGAACATAAGCTCTTCTCTTGTTGGTAGTCCTGCAGAGTAAGTGCAGGAGGACAAAGTGGGTGGAGGAGGAGAAAAAGAAAAGAAGATGGTCAAATGTGACAATGATGTGGTTGGACAGGTGGGATGGGGTGGGCCAAGCCAACCATGGCAAGTGGTGATTCTTTGAGTCAGCTACTCCAGAAACCAGAAGCATCTGCACCATCAGGGATCCTGTTAGGAATTCCGAGTCTTGACCTCAGCTCAGTCCTCCCCATCAGAATCTGCATTTGAACAAGACCTCAGGCACTTCACAGGCTATGTTGCAGCAGGCCAGGCTCTTAGTGGCCCCCCAGCAGTCTGAGCCGGACTTGCTCAGTGTCATCAGCCTTGGCCCTATTAATAGAGAGAACTGGTTTGGTTGCCTAGAGACCTGGAAATCTGATTGCTCCAGATTGACTCCGAGTTTCAGTGTTCTCTTAATGCTTTAGCCAAAGCCTTGAGATTCCCAGGCTGCCTCAGTTTCTCTGCTGAGCATTTCAGTTCTCTGCAGGGATTGGATCCTTGCCCTAGACCCCACCTCCCTTGGCTTGGGTTCTGATTCTCTGTCAAGCTCTTGAGCTGCCCCCTTCCCTTGGAAGGCAGGATGTGATTTCCTCCTCCTTCGAAGCTCCTGGCAAGGGGCCTGCTGCCACCGGACTGACTGCTTGGAAGGAGGCCTGATTTTGAGCGCTTTCCTGGACTTCTGCCAGGACTGTGCTCTGCTGGTGGACTGGACTCACGCAGATATCCCGGTCGCCTGGATGGATCCGAGTGGGTCATGCCTTTCAGCCGCCGCTCACTGGCCTGCCTGGCTGCCTCAGGGGGATGGCCAGCTTCTGCAGACAGGTTTGTCCCTTCTGACCCATTGCATATTGGCTTCCTCCCCTGTCCCACTAGCCTGAGTTGCACTGCCCAGCTGCTCTGTACCCAAAATGTCTTCTACACGAGAGGGTGAGGCCAGCAGAGGCCGGGGAAAGCAGGCCACTGTTCCTCTGCTTTCTCAACTCCAGTGATTCCAGAGCCTCTTTCTGTGTGACCTTGAAATCACAAAGACTGTACTTAGAGCTCTTTAGAAAGAAGACAGTCCAGAATCCTAGATGGTACAAACAGGCTGAATGGTTTTGCATAACTACTTACTTCTTGGGTTCCTTTTTCCAAAGAAGAGAAAAACTTTCTGTTGCTTGATTTATTTCGTAATCATAGGCCATTCCGCAGAGAAGCTCAATAGTTTCTCTGGTTACCATACAACCACTTCACTTAGACTGTTGGTACTTTACCTCCTGCCATGCTCCATTTATGGTAGTTCATAAATTATACGGAGGGTGGCACATCTGCTCCTGTGTTTTAAGCCAGCACCAAATGTCATGAAGTTCAACCAGGTTGGCTGTCAGCTAGGGAGACCAATTTTTAAATGACTATTACTCCCCATTAATTAGTAATAAAGCACTCTTTAAGACACTCGTGTCTTATGACGATTTGGGGTGGGGGGAAAGAGGAGAAAGAAAACAGTAGTGTGGCAGCACCCCAGTGGTGAAGTAATGGTGCGGGTGTTGCTTCCATTATTTACATACATAACACTTTCCACAAGAATCCAAATGTCTTGCTAAAGAACATACAATGCAAATTGCAATAAAGATGCGGTAACACAGTACGATATGAAGAAAACAATTACCCAAAGGAAAATTCTCAAATCTGGCATAAATCGTTTAGAGAGAATGGATAAATACATCCATTGACTCAATTTGCACGTACAAAGGTATGCACAGGGCAGCATCCACCACATTCAGAAAAGAAGTACAGCTGGCCTCTGCATCTGTGGGATCCACATTCATGGATGCAACCAACTGTGGATGGAAAATATTCAGGAAAAAATCAATTGTGGGGGCTGGGGTTGTAGCTCAGTGGTAGAGTGCTTGCCTAGCATGTGTGAGGCCCTGAGTTCGAACCCCAGCACTGCATAAAACAAAATAAACAAAATAAAGGTATTGTGTTTATCTACAGCTAAAAATATTTTATTTTAAAAACTGCATCTGTACTGAACAGGCACAGATGTATTTTCTTGTCATCATTCCTTAAACAATACAGTAAAACAACGATTTGCAAAGCATTTATGTTGTATTAAGTATTACAGGCAATCCAGAGATGATTTAAGGTGTTTGGGAGGATGTGCATGGGTTATATGCAAATAGTACATCATTTTATTTAAGACACTTGAGCATCTTTGGATTTGGGTATCAGTAGCGATCTTGGCATCAATCTCCTGCAGACACTGAGGAAGGACTGTCATATGCAAGATGAAGGTAAAAGATGATAACAAAAATAAGAGTAAAATCACTTGAATGGGAAATACGTGCTATTTAATGAAATCACTCTAATATTCAACATTGCATGATAATCTCATGGATTAGTAGAGATGAATGCATATTTATTATTCACATATATGTATAGGTATGTGCATGTATGTATATGTGTTTATATATTTCCAAAAGGTACTCTGTGGTGAGCAAAATCAAAGATTTGCAGGAAGAAGTACTCAAGACTAGAAGGAATAAATGGATAGGAAATATAACATGTATTATCATTAACTATTCATGCCTCACTTTTATAGTGCATCTTTCCTCAGGTCCAAATTTCCTCAAGATTGACTTCAGTTGATAAATTATGAAGAAGCAGCATTAGAAGTTTGTGTAAAAGGCCCAGTTTTGAGAGAGATCCTGAAGGTTCTCCTTAAGTTGCTTTCAGTTTTATGTCTGCTGTTATGTCATCATTTGAGCAGGCTTCCAACCAGCCACTCCAACTTTTGGAAGAAAAACAAACAAACAAAAAATAATCCCAATGCAGGGAGGGAGTCATGAGAGTCTCCCAGGAGAATTTGCTAAAGTACTTTAGAAGCTTAAAGATGGATAATTCTATAGGATTCCGTGTCCCACGGAGGCTAGTGCAACATTAATGTATGTAGTAGTTACAGTCTAGCCACTCAAAATTATGTCATCTGTCTCTTTTGTGTCTCTTTTGTTTCACAAGCCATGTGGCACAATCAAATAGGAGACAATCCCTCTGAGGACTTGAGAAAAGAACTGGCTCCCTCACCGCTAGGGTAGCTCTCACAAGCTGGCTCTGATTCTCTCTTGTGCTTATTCAACCATTTGTACCTTTCCTTTGTCATAGTTCTCCACAAGTGACTATTGCTATCCGTACTCCCCATTGAAACCCAGATGCAACCACTGCCATAGGCCTTTCCAAAACTAAAGTCATCCCTCTATCTTTTAAAACATTATTTCTTGGGGAGAAGGGCATGCAACATCATATTTGCATTGATAGTGAACCTTTCTACCAAAATTATTAGGTTACCTGTAGAAGATTGAATACTCTCCTACTTTCCCTGCCACCCAAAAAATCATGCCCACTTGAAACCTGTGAATATGACCTTATTTGGAAATAGGGACTTTGTAGATGATATAATCAAGGCAAGATGAGGTCATACTGGATTAGGGTGAGACCTAACTCCAACGTCCCACATCCTTCCAAGGCCATGTAGAGACAAAGGCACATGGAGAAGCCGGCCACGAGAAGACAGGGTCAGAAATCAGAGTGATACGGCTTCAAGCCAAGGAATTCAGGGATGGCCAGCAGCTGCCAAAAGCTAGGAGACAGCCTCATGTCATGGACTGAAGTTTTTATGTCCTCCTCCCAGTCCCCAAAGTGATGGCATCAGGAGAAGGGGCCTTTGGAGATGATTTGGTTGTGAGAGTGGAGCTCTTGTGAATAGGAGTTGTGCCCTTCTAAGGAGAGACCCAGGAGAGCTGGTCATGTCAGGATACAAGATCATGGCTATCTGCAAAACAGAAAGAGGGCCCTCATCAAATGCTGGATTTTCCAGAGCTTTGATCTCAGACTTCCCAACCTTCAGAATGTAAGAAATAAATATGTGTGGTTTAAGCCATCCAGTCTATAGTGTTTGTATGGAAGCTGGGGACAGATTCCACCTCAGAGTTCTGGAGTGGGTGTAGCCCTGCCAACTCCTTGATTTCAGACCCCTGGTCTCCAGAACTTGAGAGAATATGAATGTGTTGTCTTAAGCTTTCTAGTTTGTGGTATTTTGTTATAGCAGCCCTAAGAAACTAATACATTGCCCAACATTCAGATTTTTGGGGGAAAAAAAGTACTTTAAATTACACAGAGACTTCATGTTAGTTTTCCCTGAGATCATGAACCTTGAGAGGTTGTGACCTACTTGTCACAGTGACGTGGCAAGTGTATACCAAAGTTGTGATGAGCAGTGGGTCATTCTAGCACCACCAGGCAGGTACACCATTAAAGTGAACACTTCATGGATAGGCAGAGTTGATACTGTCAAAATGGCCACACTACCAAAGCAATTCACTGATTCAATGCAATTCCCATCAAAACACCAATGACCTCTTCACAGAACTAAAAGAAACAGTCTTGAAATACATTTGGAAAAATCAAAGACGCAGGAGAGCAAAAGCAATCATAAGTCAACAAAGCCATGCTGGAGGCCTTACAAAACCTGACTTCAAATTATACAGCAAATCTAGAGTAAAAAACCCTTCACGGTACTGGCGTAAAAACAGACATGTAGACCCATGTACAGAACAGAAGGCACAGAGACAAACGCACACAGATCTAGAGTCTTTGATCCTTGACAAGGTGACAAAAACATACATTGGAGAAAACAATTGTGCTGGGACAACTGGTTCTCCACATGTTGAAAAATGAAGCAAGACCCTTACCCTGCACAACAATCAGCTCAAAGTGGATCAAAGACTCTGGTATTAAACCAGAAACTGTGCAACTCCTAGAAGAAAACGAGGGTCAACTCTTCAGCTTTTAGGCCCAGGCAACAACTTTCTCAATGGGTCCCCTAAAGCTCAGGAAATAATGCTAAGCGTTAATAAATGGGATGGCATCGATTTAAAAGGCTTCCGCACAGCAAAGGAAGCAATAAGAATGTGGGAGAGAACCTACAGAATGAGAGCTACTCTTCTGACAAAAGATTAAGATCTAGAATATAGGCCTGGGGCTGTGGCTCAGCGGTAGAGCGCTCACCTAGCACGTGTGAGGTGCTGGGTTCAATCCTCAGCACCACATAAAATAGATACTATGTTCAACTACAACTAAAAAAAAGAAGAAGAAGATCTAGAGTATATGAACAACTCAATAAACTTAACACTCAAAAAAGTGAATACCCCAATTAAAAAATGGACTAAACATACAAATTAATTAAACATATACTTATCAAAAGAAAAAATACCAATGGCCAACAAATATACTAAAAAATGTTCAACATCATTAACAATTAGGGAAATGCAAATCAAAACTACACTGAGATTTAATCTCACTCCAGTCAGAATGGCAGCCATCAAGCATACAAACAGTAATCAATGCTGGAGAGGGTGTGGAGAAAAAGGAACACTCTTACACTGTTGGTGGGACAGAAAGTTAGCACAACCATTATGGAAGTCAATGTGGAGGTTCCTCAAAAGACCAGTCATGGAAATGCCTTATGACCCAGCTGTACCACTCGTCGGTATTTAGCCTAAAAAAATGAAAGTCAGCACACTATAGTGATACAAGTCTGCCCCTGTTGACAGCAGCACAATTCATAGGAGCCAAACTAGGGGACAAACCTAGGTGTCCATCAACAGATGAACGGATAAAGAAAAATGTGGAATATATATATTTATACAATGGAGTTTTATTCAGTCATAAAGAAAAATGAAATTGTGGCATTTGCAGGAAAATGGATGGTTCTAGAAACCATCATGTTAAGTGACATAACCAAGCTCACAAGGTCAAGAATCATATGTTTTCTCTATATGTGGAAACTAGAGAGGAAAAAAATAAAAATACAGGGGATGGAGACCTCATGAAAACTGAAGGGAGATCAGTGGAGGAAAGAATTAAAAAAAAAAAAACAGAGGACAGGGATGGTGAGACACAGGGAAGTTGTTATCATTTAACTCCCTTACAGAAATAAAAAACACATCCAAACATGGAAACTGGAGATTGGAGGAGAGGGTTACAGTATGGTGCAGTACGTGTTGGGTATTTCTCCACCCCCTTCTAGAGGGTATTTGGAGCAAAGAGAGGGTAAGGGGTGTCTTTGGACCAGACGTGGGCCATCTGAAGTGAGTGAACAGCACTTAACAGAGAGAAGCTGGAGGTGATGCCATACTCTTGGAGGCTGAGGAAGGAGCATCAGCCATATGAAGGTGTATTTGTCCCTCCAAAGGGAAATGCAGGAGAAAGATGTCCTGTCCCCAGGAGTCTCCAAAGGACTCATACAACATGATGAGAGGCCAGTTTGAATGCCAGTTACGCTAGATCTTCACAGGAGTGCCAGGCATAAGAATGGTCCTCCTCCCCTATCCTGGATTTCCCAGTGTCCCAGGGATGTGTGAGTGACCTTCAGAAAGTGGAGGGAAAGAGAAGACCCCAGAGGCTGCTCCCTCTACCCAATGCAGGAGGCGGAGCTTCAAAACCAAATTTTACTGTTACAGAAAGCTCGCCATCTCAGTTTCTGCCATTTTTGTTTGGAGATCTTGTTAGCTAGAAGTGACCAGAAGGATGAAATTTGCTGTAAATTTCATTTAAGAGCAGAGCAAGAGTTAAGGCCATAGAATACATTTGAAGTGTTGCTTTATGATGGATTGCATCCGCTGAGTCACACTTATTCAATGGAAGAGTTACATAACCATTCTTAAATGTAGCTGAATAGTCCCCCCTTCTTAGTGCCTTCTCTATATTTCTCCTCTACAAAATCACTGAACTTTGGGAAATTGTGGGTCAAATTGTCCTTCCAGAGAACTGTTTAAATGCACTGTTCATCAGCACTTATGAACTAGCTAACATGAGAAGAATCATATGCTTGGTATACATTAGGTAATAAATGTTTGGTAAATAAACAAATGAATGGGCAGTGAAGAGAAATGCTTATTATCTAGGCTGTTTATAAACCTATACTACACTCCATTCTTTTTCTGTTAGACTACAAACTAACTAAATTTTGTGACTTCTGAGAAATTCCCAACAGGCATTTATGCTTTCCTTACACGGAATTATAAAATCCTAGCATCACAAGAAAACTTTGGATGTGATGCAGTCCAATCCTTTGACTTTATAGATGATGACCCGGAGCAGCTCAATGATTTTATTAAGATCACCTTTTTTATTTTTATTTTTCCCAGCAGAGCCAATGATAGAACTGGAAACAGAGGCACATCTCATTGCTGGTGGCTCTGTCTGGTTTCTAGACTTGTTGATGGCTTGCCTTTGAGTGACGGCTCATGTTCTCATTGTTAGTTTTCTCACTGATAATGGAGAAGCTGCAGCGGATCACCTTCACCTAGGACACAAACATGAGGTGTATATCAGTGCTCAGCCCTGCACTGTATACGTGGAATAGAGTGAGGAGCTAGGACCAGCTGCTGCCTTTGAGGAGTTTATGGCTACGTGGGGGAGACAAGGAAAACCTATGTCAACAGGGTGGACTAAGTGAAGTGATAGATGTGAACGTGGAGACATTCAGAAAAGACACCTGGTCCAGTCTTAAAGCCCGAGAAGACTTGTCAGAGGAGGCCATGTCTCAGTGGAGCCCTGAGAATGAAGAACAAGTATCAGGCAATTTCTGTTCACCAAACTCCAAGTGCTAAACTATGGAAGTGCCACTGAGGGTACCAAGAGGAGGGAAGAGAGACTGGGCCAGAGAGACAAGCAGGGGTCCAAATGTGAAGGGAGTTCGATGATGTCTTGGGGCATGTAGACTTCAGGGAGCTTACCTCTTTCACCCCTCTTGACGTACAAGGACATGGCAAGAAGGTGGCTATCTACAAGCCAGGAAGAGAACCCTTACCAGAAACCAACCTTCTCACACCTTGATCTTGCACTTCGATTGTCCAGATTGTGAGAAAATAAATTCTCATTGTTTCAGACATCTAGTACATGGTACTCTGCTATGCTTGTCCACGCTGACCAAGACCCAATGAAAACAGAATAAAGGATGCAGTGATTTATTTGATCCCGGGAATAGGCAATTGAGGAGCTAAGGTTCGCACGAGTGTCCAGTTGAATTATTCAGTGACACTATACAACCCATAAACTATCATATCAAAATCTAAGAATAGCTCCAAATGAATAAAGGAAGACAATCAAGAAACGGCAGTAGGTGGATGACAGAGATGTTGGAATTACTTGGCAAAGATTTTAAAGCATGAAAAAAAAAACTCACTTCAAACTTATTTTTAAAAATACTTGAAAAATAGAAAATCTCTGCAAAGAATAAGAAGATACAGAGAGAATAAAATATAAAGATACCATAACCAAAATAAAAAGCTCAATGGATGAGCTAAAGGGTAGAGTAGAGGGTACAGAGGGAAGACCCTGTAAACTGGAAAACAGCTTACCCATTAAACAATAGGGAGAAAATACACCAGAAAACAAATCAAGACAGAGTCTTAGGGACGTGTGGAGCTGTAACCGAAGATCTGACATTCATGTTGTCAGAATGTCTCTGGAGGGAGAGGACAGGAGAAAGCGGGCAAGGCCAAAACAAGTTCTTGAAAAATTAATGGCTGAAAACTTCCCAAATTTGGCAAAAAATATAAGCCCATAGTTTAAGGAAGCTGAGCAAACTCAAGCAGATAAACTCAAAGAGATTCACTCCAGGCGTGTGACAGTCAAAAGTTGATAACTCACGATAGAAAAAAAATTCTTGAAGGCAATGAAAGAGAAATGACACCTAACCTATAAGGGAAAAACAATTCGTACGACAGTGGATTTCTAATAAGAAATGCTGTAGCACAATATTTGTTAAAGTGTTGGGAAAAAATGAGAATTTTGTATCTAAGGGAAATATCTTTCAGGCATGGGGGCAAAATCAAGATGTTCTCAGATGAAAGAAAATGAAAAGAACTTCTCACCATCAGTCCAACCCTAAAAATTAGCTAAAGGGAGTTCTCTAAACATAAGAGGGAAGACAGAGCCTGGTAAGCAAAAATATGGGTTTAAGTATCATGGAGATTCCTTCTCCTCTTGTGTTTTCTAGACTACATTTCACCACAAAAGCAAAAATGAACACTATCTGATATGGATCTGAATATACATAGAGGAAATAACCATGATATTTTTTTAAGTGGGAAATTAAGGAGATATAAAGGGAGATTTACCATTCATTGTAATCGAGCTGGTAAAGCCAGTGCACCAATAGCTTGTGATAAGTTATGTTAAGATAGTAGAACTTAGAGCATACACTACAAAAGCTATGCATAGTGATATTTTAAAAACCATTATCAGTGAATAAAAATGGAATTCTAAAAGAGTGTTCAGTGACCATTAGGAAGGCAGGAAATAGAAAACAAGAAATAAAGAAAATGGTGGGGGGTAAGCAAAACAAAAAAAGATGGACTGACTTAAACCCTAGTTCTTAAAACCACAGTCCTAAGTAATTTTGGGATCAGAGAGGAGATCTCAAAAGAAATTAATACATTGAACCGAATGAAAGTTAAAAATACAACATAGCAAAATGATGGGATGAAGATAAAGCAGTACCCAGAGGTACATTTATAGTACTAAATGCATAATTAGAAAAGGTGATCCCTACAGAATTCCTGTTTTGGAACCTTATTTCCCAAATTTGGATGATGATGTATTTGGAAGTGGGGCCATATAGAGGTAATTAGGAGTGAATGGGGTTATGAGGGTAGGATCCCCATGATGGTATTACTGTCTGTGTGAGAAGAGAAGAGAGAACCAAGCGAGTAGTTGGCTCTGACTTTCTGTGAGATATGGCATGAGATGAGGCAGCAAGAGGTCCCTTGCCAGATGCTGAGCAGATGCTGAGCAGATGCTGGTGCCAAGCTCTTGGGCTTTTGAACCTCCAGAACCATAAGTCAAAAAAGTTTCCATTTCTTCACAAATCACTCCACTGAGATGTTTCATCACATAAAATGGACTGAGGCAAGGAGAAAGTCCTCAATCACCTAGGAGCCCATCTCGACTTAGCAGACAAGGAAGAGCAAAATAAATCCAGAGCAAACAGGAAGATGGAAATAATGAAAATAAGAACAAAAACCTTTTCAGTGAAACTGAAAACAGGGACAGAATAGAGAAAATCAATGTGCAAACATAGTTCTTCAAAAGGATCAGTAAAATCAATGAAGCCGACAAACTTTTAGCATTACTAATAAGGAAAAAAGGAGAGAAGACACAGATGACCAATATCAGAAATGAAATAGAAGATGTCACTATATACCCTGCTGACGTCAAAAGATAGCACTATGGAAAATTGTACCCACATAAAGTAGACAATGGAGATGAAATGGATCCATTCCTCAAAAGCAGGAGCTCCTACAACTGACTCAATACAAATCACATAATATGATTTAGCCCTATTACCTTTAAGGAAATTGAATTTCTAATTAAGAATCCCCACAAAGAAATCTCCTGGCCCAGATGGTTTCACTAGAATATTCTACCAAAAATTTAAAGAAGAATTAAGAAAAATTCGACACAATTTCTTACAGAAAACAGAAGAGGAAAAGTCACTTCTCGATTCCTTGATGAAGCTAGCATTATCCTCCCTACCAGCACAAAGGCAACATCAAATAAGAAAATCAGAGGCCAATATTCTGTGTGAATAGAGATGCAAAATATTTAACAGAACATTATCAATCAAACTCAGCACTGTATAAAATGAACTGTGCAGCTCCACTCAGTGAGGTTAGGGCTAGGAATGGAAGCCTACTTCAGGCTTTTGAAAAGCAATCAATGTGACCCACCTTGTTAACAGGTCAGAGAGCCTAGAGAAACCACCTAAATGTGCTTGATTGATTTTTGCCAACAGTGCAAAAGTGACCTGACGGAGGAAAGACAGCTTTTCACCAAATAGTGCTGGAGAACAGGACATTTACAGCTAGAAAATTTGACCCTTAACATCTTGCAACCGTGAACTCAAAATGGATCACAGACTTAAATATAAATATATGCCTTTTAGGAACGAAATAGATTTTTAAGTCTAAGACTGGCTAGGTTTAAAAAAAACCACACCTGGACTTGATACCAAATGCATAATTCATTAGAGGATGAATGGATAAATTGGACTTTGGTCAAAAATTTAAAATTTTGCCTGTGAAAGTTCCTATTGGGAATATGTAAAAACAAACTACAGAGCATGACAAAATATGTGCAAACTGCCTATCCGGCAAAGGGCCTAGAACATATAAAGAATTCTGCAAACTGAACACAGTTAGAAAATGGACAAAAGACACGAGGAGACATTTTACCATAGAGAATATACAGATGGCAAAGTATATGTTCTGCATTATTAGCCATCGGGGGGATGCGAACTAAAATCACGAAGCAGCACAATACACATACCTACCAGAACGACCAGACTCAGGTAAGGACAGTGGTAATGCCAAATCCTATATCTAGGATATAGAGAAATTGGATCACGTAAAATGCTGGTAAGAACATAAGCCCAAATGGTACTGCCCCTCTAGAAAAGAGTTTGTATCCCTTAAAAAAATTACACAGCTGCCTTGATGCAGTATTCTTGAACATTCATTCCAGAGAAATCAAAATTCATGTTCACTTAAAAATTGGTACCTGAATGTTTATAGTACTTTCTTTGTAGTATCCCCAAACTGAAAACAACCTGGTTGTCTTTTCTTTAAATCTTTTTCTGATATTTTTTACTTTGTTATTTTTAATTTGTTCCCATTAGGTATAGGTTACAGTAGAATGCATTTTGACACATTGTACATAAATAGAACACAACTTCTCCTTTCTCTGGCTGTACCTGGTGCTGGGTCACACCCATAGTGTTCATAGGGTAATAATGTTCATCTCTTTCCACTGTCCTTCCCATCTCTGCTCCCCATCCCCTCTCCTCATGCCGTTCTGCACAATCCAAAGTTCCTTCATTCTTCCCTACCTTCCCCCTATTATAAGCATCTGCTTATCAGAGAAAATATTTGGCCTTTGGTTTTGGGGTTTGGCTTATTTTGCTTACCATGATATTATCCAGCTCCATCTATTTACCTGCAAATGCTACAATTTCATTCTTCTTTAGGGCTGAGTAATATTCCATTGTGTATAGGTACCACATTTTCGTTATACATTCATGTGTTGAAGGGCATCTAGATTGATTCCATAGTTTAGCTATTGTGAGTTGAGCTGCTGTAACATGTAGACCAATGGTACAGAATAGAAGACAAAGAGACAAATCCACGTAAATGTGGTTATCTCATACTAGACAAAGGCACCAAAAATACACATTGGAGAAAAGATAGCCTATTCAACAAATGCTGCTGGGAAAACTGGAAATCCATATGTAGCAAAATGAAATAAACCCTCTATGTCTCACCTTGCACAAAATAATTAACTCAAAGTGGATCAAAGACTTAGGCACTAGAACAGAGACCCTGCACCTAATATAAGAAAAAAATAGGCCCAAATCTTCATCATGTCAGCTTAGGACCTGACTTCCTTAACAAGACTCATAAAGCACAAGAAATAAAATCAAGAATCAATAAATGGGATGGATTCAAACTAAAAAAGCTTCTTCTCAGCAAAGGAAACAATAATGTAAAGAGAGAGCCTACAGAATGGGAGAAAATCTTTATCATATATTCCTCATATAGAGCAGTAATCTCCAGGGTATATAAGGAATTCAAAGAAACTTACCCCCCCCCACCAAAAAAATAACCCAATCAATAAATGGGCTAAAGAACTGAACAGACACTTCACAAAAGAAGAAATACAACTGATCAACAAACATGAAAAAATGTTCAGCATCTCTAGCAATTAGAGAAATGCAAATTGAAACTACTCCAAGATTTCATCTCACTCCAATCAGAATGGCAATTATCAAGAATACAAGCAACAATATGTATTTTCGAGGATGTGGGGAAAAGGCACACTCATACATTGCTGGTGGGACTGCAAATTGGTGCAACCACCATGGAAAGCAGTATGGAGATTCCTCAGAAAACTTGGAAGGGAACCACTATTTGACCCAGCTATCCCACTCCTTGGTTTATACCCAAAGGACTTAAAATCAGCATCCTACAGTGACACAGCCTAGTTGTCTTTTAACATATGAATTTAAATGAACTGTGGCACATTCTTACCATGAAATACTATCAGCAATAATAACAAAAAAACCTACAGGTTGAGCATTCCTGCTCCAAAAAACTAAAATCTGACATGCTCCAAAATCCAAAACTTGTCGCGTGTCGACATGACACCACATGGAGCAAACTTCACACCATGAAATTTTATTTCTTGAAGAAAATTATTTAAAATAGTGTCTAACATTACCTTTTAGTCTACATGGATACGTTGTGCATAAAACACAAATGAATTTCATGTTTAGACTTGGGTCCCATCCCCAAGATATCTTATTATGTTTGTGCAAATATCCTCAAATCCCAAATCGGAGACACTTCTGGACCCAGGCATTGCAGATAGGGATGCTTGTCCTGAAGAGGCAGCACTTCAGACAGGGGTTTGGAGAGCTACCCTGAATTTAAAAAGCTACGCTCAAAAGGTGACACAGTAAAGATTTCATTCATAAAGCATATTTTAAAATCATAGAAATGAGAACAGATTGGTGTTAGCTACAGAAAGTGGGGGTTGGAGGTGGGCGAGAAGTCAGTGTGGCCTGCAAAGCCCACCACAAGGGATCCTTGCGGTGAGGAAGATATTGTCTATCCTGAGGGTAACAAGGTCGATCTCCTGGGTGTGACGGTTAGTGTACTATTGTTTTGAAAGATGCTTCCATTGAGGGAAATGGGCACATGGGGCTCTCGGTGGTGTTTCTCACACTTGCCTGTGAATCTACAATTTTCTCAGAGTCAAAAAAAGTTCAATCTAAAAGCAAAGCTTAGGTGGTGGGTAGATGAGCCCAGCATACACTAGGATGCCTGCAGGACTTGGGGTTTACCCATTATGGTTTCTCCACCAATTCCAAGCTGTCCAAAGTGGATGATCACGGAGCCCAAGGACTGGGTTCTTTTAAAGACTGTGGTCACTTGGACACTCTGCCTCCAGAAGAGAGACTCCGGCCCCAGGGTCCTCTGTATTCCCTATGTTATCTGATGTCTCTATGTGCCCAGGTGTGGGAGGAAGAGGCCCCCTGGCGAGAGCTTTCAAGACTGAGGACAAATATACTCCAAGCACAGCACCCCCAAATGGCCCTATGGGACACCCTGCAGCCTCACAGAGCACAGCTGTGCAGGGCAGCCTGGTCATTGTTATTCAAGCATTAGACTTACACACAGTAGGTGGACACATTGACCAAATCATACCTGCATGGGGTTGATTTCCTTCATTTCAGTCCCTGGTGCCCCCTTTTCCTCCTCTCCTCCCTCACCCCATCCTCCTTCCTCTACTCTACTGACCTTCTTTGTACTTGTTTATCTATTTTTGATTGATGCTGTGTACACATACATAAAGGCGGAATTCACTGCACAGAGCATGATTTTGTTAGATTCACCCTGCATTTCCTCCCCTTTCCTGTTCTTCCTCCCTTTCTCCATCTCCTTCTCCTTCACTGATGGACCCTGTATCTTTAGGATATCTGCTCCCTCACCTCCCCACCCCACACCCCTTATTTTGCTTTAGTTTCCACAGGAAAGAAAATATCTGACCTTTGATTTTCTGAGTTTCATTTCACTCTGCATGGTGGTTTCTAGCTCCACCCATTTACCAGCAAATGCCATAATCTCCTTCTTCCTTAAGCCCAGTGAGACTCCAATGTGTGGATGCTCCACATTTTCTGATCCATTCTTCTGTTGATGATGCCTGCTCTGCTTCCATAGCGAGGCTATCATGGATTCTGGAGCGGTCCAATTTTACCGGTTCAGTCCCAGAAGAGGCCCATCCACGTCCTGAGAGCCTTTTCCCTCGGCCATGAGACCCCTCCACCTTCCACATGACCGACTGCTCACCCGTAGGCTGAGGCAGTCCACATGGGCAGGGAGTTGAACCTTGAACCTACAGTGTCTGGACACCCAGGGACATCACCCGAAGGAGGAGCCTCGTGAGCTGAGGAGCCTAGGTTGTCCCTCTGGCCCAGGGGATGGCAAAGGTGACTGAGAGGTCACTTACAAAGAATAAAGAGCTTCCTTCACTTTGCACACCTTGGTGAAGGGAGTGGACAGTCGCTGCCCCTCCCAACTACACCTGCTGCCGTCCGTCCATCTCTCAGTGTCCAATTGCCCTCCCTGCAGTGCTACCATCAGAATGAAGACAGCCTCAACTGGCGTCTCCACCACCTCAGATACGAACACTCGAGTAGGTCTGAGACCCAGTTTTATTATTTGCCAAATAACATAAGAATCTAGATTTCTTCCAGGTCTTATAATTTGTGACCTTATGGAAAGACCTTATCTTCCAGTGTGGCCTTGCAAAACCGTGACTGTAGCAAGTTAAAGATAAAAGGTTATTGATCATAATTCATCCTGGAGGGGGCCAAAAACTCTTCATTTAAGAAAATAACACCTGAATCATTTTGGTGGGAAAAAATAGGCTCTGATCTACAAAAGGAATAATGCAGAATAAAAAATTAGAGGAATATATATGTTTAAGAAAATGAGGAGGATTAGATATCAACCCTCATTTTGGTTCCCCTCCCCAAGAAGAGAAGCAGAAGAGGCACAGCATTAGAAGTGGGGATCTAAGCCAGGTGTGGTGGCACAGCCTGTAATCCCAGCAGCTGGAGAGACTGAGGCAGGAATATTATGAGTTCAAAGCCAGCCTTAGCAACTTAGCAAGGCCCTAAGCAACTCAGCGAGACCCTGTCTCTAAATAAGATATAAAAAAGGGCTGGGGATGTGGCTCAGTGCTTAAGCACCCCTGGATTCAATCCCCAGGGGATTGACTAAGTAGCATGGTGGGATGCTCAGAGGATTTTTTAAAACAGCAATGGCTCAAGTTCAGTTTTAGGATGTGCACATCACTAGCTGTAACCTCTCTCTCCACCACCTTCACTCATAACTGCATCTCAGTCTGTGTGGTTTTTAGTGAAAACTAAGAAAAGAGGTGAGGTCTCAGCGAAAGGAATAAACAAAAAGTGAAAGATGCAGCGGGGAGTAGAGGAGACGTATTTGTCAACTTTTCATTACTATAGCAAAGGATCAGAGACAGGTTGACTTTATAAAGAAAAGGGATTTATTTTGCTCATGGTTTTGCAGGCCGCAAGTTTCAGACTGGGTGGCCCCATTGATTTGGCCTCTGGTGAAGGCCTAACAGTAGATGGCATCATGGTGGGACTGCATGTGAGACCGAGAGATCACATCTGCCAACAGGAAGCCAAAGGATAACTCAGGGGTCAGGCACATCAAATATGCTCAGGTAACCCCCAGGGGCCTCTTTAATCTCTTCCAAGAGCAGTTTCCCTAATGACCTATGTTCCTCCCATTAGGCCCCACCTCTTAAAGGTGCCACTACCTCTCTACACAGCCATTCTACGGACAGAGCTCCAAACACACCGTCTCTAGGGACACTCACACTGTATCCAGACTATAGCAGGAGGGCACTGGCTCTTCCAAGAGTAGGAGTTCAGGCCAGGTTTACCTGGGTCTCATTGAGGGGTACGGCCCAGCCACCACACCTGTGCTCCTTTTACCATCTTCTCTGTGAGACCTCTGCAGAGTTTTTCAAATGGGGATCCACCCACTGCACCACATTCTTACCCACTTCTGTAAGACACTTACCCTACTTGGCCCCGATTTGCTTCTTTGCATTTCTGCCTTATATAGCATACCGAGTCACACACTCTTTAGAAACTCCGGTCTTGTCCTGCCAAACATTGTAAATGTACAATGGTAATTTATTAAATGACGTTTAATAAATTCTCTATTCTCCTTGTAGCTGAGATGAGTCATACTGTTGATACACAGCAAATAATAAGGACAATGAATGTGAACATCAGGCGCATTTCTCATTTCCAAAGAAATTTCTGGAGTGCTTGCAAGGAGGAAATCATAAATATGTGCTTGGGGTGGGGCAGGGGAGTGAGGCTTAGGCACTCGTTCTTTCACCACATTTCAATTGACAAAGATCCACATGGAATCTACTTTCATCCCCCATATAGAATTGTACAGCTGCTCTAGAGAAAACTGTATGAGCAAACTTTAACCTCATGACTTCTATTATTTTGGAATAAAAGGCTTAAAGCATAATGTGGGCTTTTTTTAGATGCAAAGTTCCATGTGAGTAGCGTGTTGTTAATTTCATGTTAATGCCGGGCGCCAGCAGAACCCGGCACAGAATCTAAAGGAGGAAATCACCATCCTGCAGCTCCGCTATCTGGTGACCAAGCTCCAGCTGATTTGAATTCTCTCCAGATGAAATGAGCATCCCTGCCCACAAAGATGCAGCGTAGATCTCAGCACATAGCAATCATGAAAGTAAAAAGAGATAATTGTCTGCAAAATCATGCTGTATTCCCAGCAAATATGAAGTTCATACTGCACATGAATTGATATTTCTGTCTTGTTCCCAGCCTCTCTTGGTGAATGAGACCTAAAATGTGGACATGTTTTTCATTAGATGCAAATGCCCCAGAGTGAGGTGTTCTGGGATGTTATTCTTATTTGCATCCGTAAATAGTTGATGAAACTATATGATCTGCTTCTTCACAAACTTCCCTGTGTAGGAGACCAGAAAGCCAAATCCAAGCACAACCCCAAACGTGTTCCAAGTGTGTTCTATTTCTTCAGAAGGTTTCATGAAATGTGCATGGCAACTATTAGATTAGAATCATTTTCGTCTTGATCACAGACTTCTGTCTGAATGAAAGTATACCGATAGAGTTGATGTCACGTTCCTTCCTGGATCCTGTTCTTGTCCAATCACTTCAATCTCTGATGGCAATTATCATTTTTTTTTTGTTCCATGTTTGTCTTTATTTTATTTATTTATATTTATGTGGTGCTGAGGATGGAACCCAGTGCCTCACAGGTACTAGGCAAGCGCTCTCCCACTGAGCCCCCACATCTGTCTTTATTCTATTGCTCTTGCTACCACCTGGTTCAGTGCTGTTCTTTAAATGGGGAGAGGGGAGGACAGAGAGGGAGGGGGGCTAGGGACCTGGGGTAACTGAACATGTCACCTTCCCTGGACACCAGAAGGGCTGCAGCAGGTCCCTTGCAAACCTCCAGCCTATGGTTCAACATTTTGAAAAACTTCCAGACAGAGGGAAGGTAGAAGATTTAGCAGCAGCAGCAGGTGGTGTCTTCATTAGGGAAAGCGCAGGTGCATGACGTGACACCCACACACGGGCTCTGACTTGTACAGGGGTCCAAACTTTCAGCTCTCCCCGCTCTTCTTCCCTTTCTCTTTGCATTCATCCCTCTTGTGGTTAAGCTAGGGAAAGCTCAGCCCAGCTCTGCTCAACAGAAACCCAAGCTTCAGGGTGGGAGGGGAAGGGAAGACATGGCGCCCCGTGAATGGTGGAAAGAGGCTTCTTCCTCTTTCTTTGATGTCCTCCTTTAGGGCTGCCCCACTCTTTATTATTGTTTTAAAAACTTTAATTGCTCTTTTTGGTTATACATGACAGTAGAAGGTATTCTGACACAGTATACGTGCACGAAGTATAACTTCCCCCTCTTGTGGTTGTACGTGACACGGAGTTACACAGGTCGGGTATTCATAAGAACTTAGGAAAGATATGTCTGATTCATTCCACTGTCTTCCTTATTCCCGTCCCTGATCCCTTCCCATCATTCCCCTTTGTCTAATCCAATGAACGTCTATTCTTCTCTCCACCTCCCTTGTTGTAAGTCAGCATCCACATATCAGAGAGAACATTTGACCTTTGGTTTTTTGAGGATTGGCTTATTTCACTTAGCAATGATAGTCTCCAGTTCCATCCATTTATCCGTAAATGCCATAATTTCATTCTTCTTTATGTCTGAGGAATATTTTATCATGCAGATGGACCACATTTTCATTGTCCATTCATCTGTGGAAGGGCATCCCCCACTCTTTTTGAGTGACACACTGCACAGCATGACATTCTCCTGGATGTTCAGGAAGTTCATGAATGATGAGAGACAACTTTCCAAAGCCAGCCACAGTTCCCTTGGCTTGTAAAATTAAAAGAGAAGGCACCTTGATTCTTGTGGGGGAAAAACCTTGAGCACTTCTACCCAACCATACTACCTTCTCCGTCCTCTCTGGCTCAGCTTCCTGGGGAGCCTTGTCTGTGGCGCCCCCTCTGTCCTCCATGGGGGGCTCTTGTCTCTTGAATAAGTTAGCTGGTTTCTCAGAACTTTACTCCTTCCTCCAAATGCCCCTTCTCATCCTAGAACTTGGTCTTCTCCCTCATCTCTTGGCCCCCGGAGGAGGCTGGGTCTTTTTTGCCTGGTAGCTTTAAGTCTTGGACACAAAAGCCTTCATTCAGCTTTTTAAATGAAAACCTGCTGCCAGGGGGAGGCTCCCGTGAATGATCTGCGGATGCAAATGACCGGCTCCTCTGCGGCCTCGGTTCTTACATCTGTGAGCCAGGCATCTGCAAGGAGCTGGACTGAAGAAAGGGAGGATGGTTTGCCAAAGATGACCTAAGGATCCGGGCTGGCCCATGTGGAGCGTCCTGGAACCGCTGTGTGTTGAACTCATGATCTAATTCTACCGCGTCCAGCGCTCTTCTCATTTCCCCCAGGCAATCCTTCCACCAAGCCAGCAGCCGGAGAAGGTCAGCAGCCAGCAACACTGCGTACGGCACACAGGAGATTCTATACCCTTCCCAGAGAGTGAAAAAAAAATTTGCTCGTATTCCTGGATCTTAAAGCACATTTCTGCTGACGTTTTACTGATATGCTACCAACTGAATTTGTGTGAAAAACCATGCACAGCATTTCAGGACGGTGATTCCATATTTAACATCTTGCTAGGTCTTTCAGGAAAGTGTCTCTAGCCCTCAGTGGATGGGTGATACTCTGCAGGCCAAGGCCGAAGGAGGCCAGAAGGCTGGGGTGGTTATGCCAGTGGCGGATTGCACAGGAACCTCGAGCAATGGAGAGAACTCCCCAGGCTGGGAAAATGCATGGGAACAAAATATCCTTACAGCTTTAAAAAATCCAAATTAACAAGAAGAGAGGCACGTAGAGCAGTAGCTCAGATGTTATATGTCTATCATCTAAATGGATCTTTCCAATAAATATTGAATATTCCATTTTACATTCAAATATGAATTCAAATCTCTGTCTTCTTTCCCACTTGATAATCACCCAAAGCAATCAGCAAATTATCGCACTGCAAATATCCTGAAATAAAAGCTGATAAATCATCTCCTATTCTTTACCTGCCTGGACAGACAAATCCTTCTTCCCCTTAGGAAGAGTCTTACCAAGATGGTAAATGCTGGGAATTTGCTTATTCTAGATTCAGAGCTGCTGGTTTGGGAAGACGTCACGTTTACATTCAGATACTGTCCCTGCATTTGAAGATGGCACACTCTTTAAATGGACAGTCCTGAAGGAAGGAGGAAGAAGAGATTATCTAGGTTCCTGGCTTACAGAGCGGGGTCATTCCCATCATTTCTGCCCCTCCCCTCCTCCTCTCTGCCCTTTTGGGCTTTAGGCACGGCTGGGGGCCAGGCTTAGATGAGGTGGCACTGGAAGCCAGGGCACAGACCTCAGGAGAAGGCGGCTCTGGGGGTCAGCTCAAAGTCGTCCCACTCTTCTTTGCCCTGGCCTGCAGCTGAGACTCAGCCTGCAACCTCTGTTCATTACTACCTCAGCCGGATGCAGCCGAGAGCTGGCCGAGTGCTCCCGGATTGGCTGCCTTCCTCTGACTTAACAGCCGGCCCAGCAAATCAATAGCCTCTACTCCGAGAGCATAAAGATGAATTGTAACAGCCAGGGCCCTGGGTGTGTGTGTGGGGGGGGGGGGGGGGAACGTGAAGAAAAAAAAAATGAGCAACCAACACCCAAACAAGACCATGCACACAGCTTCTGCAGGGACCCTTGTGAGAGCCTGCTCCCTTCTGCCGGGAGCCCTCTGGGCGGGCCTGTTTGCACCCCAACTCCTTGGCACTCCGCCACGTTCATGCCATTTTCAAAGTAGGTCATTCTAAGTCATCTCAGCAGAGGACAGATAGGCTGTCAGCACCAGTTAACTGAGCCTGGGAGGCGCCCAGAACTTGCAGGGGAAGAACCGTATTGCAGGGGCTGCCTGGCTACCTGCCCCTGCCCTCTTCAGACCCACCTAAGCAGATCCTCTGCTGTTGACAATTGGCCAGGGGGGCGTGCTGTCCTCCCACAGGACTCCCACAGGACTCAAAACGATAATCTGAATGAAAAATTCGCCTCTCCGAAGGATGATGTCATCTTTATTCAGCTTTTTGGTCTATGTGTTCAGAAAATTCATTGTGATTTATGAGGCGTGTGGTGTTTCTCTAAGAAGCCACGCTGGTACCCTCTCCCCAGGAGAACGCAAGTCCAAACACAGAGCTGCATGCAGATTTATCCCAAATAATACAGTGGGGAATGTGCATGTAAAACAAATGCAGGGATCTCTAAAAACACATCTCCTAAACTCACATGACTCACACATTCCAATAAAAAAGGAAACTCCACACTCTCTTGATCAAGGACATGCAAAGACACATGTCACATAAGTGCTTGCAAAGTACAGATTGTCTTTCAACATTAGCACCTTCAGGTATCACTTGGAAGTCACCTTTGGGTTAGGGTTCCTTTCAGCCTCTGAGGCCCTCTCTCTCCTCTTCTGGCAGAACCTACTCACCTTGGCTGACTCCTCTTAAATTCTTCCTCTTCAGGAAACCTTCCCTGGCTCCTGATTCTCAGCGATTATCGCTCTCCAGCCAGAACCCCTGCAGCAATAAAAGTAACCCAGATATCACACACCTAGGAATAGCCTCTGTATGATGTGGCCAGTCTCTAATTGTTTATTGCACCATAAATCCTGGAAAGCTGGTACTTCAAGAGTACAGCACAAGTACTTAGCCCGACCTATTGCTTTAAGGATGATGGGGAGAAACGAAGGGGAGGGGGGAAGGAAGAAAAATGAACATTTATTGAGTGCCTAGCAGGTAGGAGCTACTGCACCAAGCCTTCTATTGATTTTTCCTTTTTTCATTTAAAACTCATAACAGCTCTACAGAGGAAGATTTGCTTTCCACCATTTTAGAGATAAAGAAACAGAGGCTTAGAACAGTTACATAATTCACCCCAAACCAAACAGCCAATAGCAGAGGAAACAAGATTGAAGAACGGCTCTCTCTGATCCCCTGCTCTTTCTACTAACCCCTGACTCCCAATCTCGGCTGTTCAGTTTTTTACTATTGCAAAAGCCTGGCTGGGCCTTGCCGCTGAAGATTTGGGTTCCGATTTCTAAGCTCGAAAGATCAGGATGAGCTTATTACATCCAGTGCAGTTGTGCCAGCAATGCTTTCCTGTATAGCTGCCCGTAAATATTTCGCTAAATGAATAAATGAATTGGGTTGACCGGGAGCAGCTTCTTGGCCAGGCTGGGTGTTGGAATCCCCTTTGCAGGCGGTGAAGCCAGGCCTCTGCCCCAGCCCTGCCTCCTGCCAGCTGGGGTGGGGCTGCTTCCCAGGCTTCCAGTTTTCAACCCCCCACCACCCCCAGGCAATTCACACGTGCAGCCCAGGCTCCAAACCATTGGTCCAGAGTGAGGTCACTGCATCTGCAGATTGTTAAAAGCTCCACAGGTGATTTTGATCGGCAGCCAGGCCTGGGAACTACCGCCCACACACCCTGCCGCCTCTCTCTGGGTTTCATAAATGGGAAAGCATTAGTTTCTAAAAATAATTCTGTCAACAAGCAGGGGAGTGCTGCCTTGCGCAGCAGCCTGCCTGCCCGTTTGGGGGGCACTTTATAGGAAGAAACAATGGGACCTGCTGTCACGGATCTCTAATCTGTAGCAGGTTCAGTGCTAACTTGTGCTTTGATTTTTGTCTGTGTCATGGGCTACTTGGAGAATGATTGATGAAAGGAGCCCATCAGGATCTTGTTTTGCTGCTGGGAAAAAAAAAATAGATATTTTGCCTACTGAGCTGAGACCTGACTCTGAGCGGCCATGAGCTTCAGGATATATTGGTGGGAATGCTCATGAGCTAATGGGCATTTTCATTTATGGGCACATGAGGGAGGGTGGGGGAGAAAACTATGAAAAGACAGGCTCTTTGTAAATTCTGAGGAATGGGCAAGAAGAGAGAAAAAACACCCAAGCCTGTGTATGAGCAGCACACATTTAGTCACGCCTCTAATGACCTGAAAATCAAGGAAAATTACATGCCATGGGCTTATGTGTTGGTAGCTTTAAATGTTCTCCAAAGTGCATTATCCAGAATGTATCAGAAAACAATTTAATATTAGGCAGGCAGACTCTGATTGCTTTGTGTAATAAGCCCAACCCCAAACTGATGCATTAAACATTTCTGTAAAAGTCATGTTGCCATTACATAATTATTATGAGCACATAAACAGCAGCCCCTGTTAGGAGTCAGGAATGGGAATGCTTTCAAGAGCAAATTATTTTAAACTTAGGGAAAATTTTTTATATGCACCATGAAATTTGTACGCAATTAAATAATAGGTGACATTTACCAAGCATTTAACTCTGTACCAGGCAGTCTTTGACATGCTTTTCGTGTACTCACATTTAATCTTCACAACACAGAGATGAATTAGGTGTTGTTATTGTACTCTCCTTTTACAGATAAGAAAAGGGAGACACAGAGGGGCTAAATAACTTGCCTGGGGACACACAGCTAGAAAGTAGAAATAGGTGCAAATTTTAGACAGGGTGGATTCATAGTTCACGGTTTTAACCAGTAAACACAAGAAATAATCTGTTCTCTATGTTGATGCTATGCTGTTTGAAGCAATTGCATCGTTTTTATTTCATGTGACCCTGACATATGGTAATTGGAGAAAACAGACTTCCAGAGGGACAAACAACCTTCCCTCCATTTCAAGTTCAATTCCACGCCCCCTCCCTCAGTTTCCACTACTAAACACAACTTCCTACATACTTCTCTCAGAGTCCAGAACAACAAATATGCCAGTCATCGGTTCTGTGTAAGGCACCAGGCAGGATTAGAAAATGAGCAAAACCATCCTTTGTCTAAGAGTCTTTTTCCTTGAGACGCAGGCAGATCTTGGCATCCTGTTAAAACCCTGCTGGGAGTTTTCCTTGGAGTTCCAAATACCCCAACCCTGACAAGTTGGGCAGGATTTGGCCCCTCCCAGTCCAAGTGCCTTCTCTGTCTCCTCCAGGGGCTGAGTGTGGGCCTCACTGGGCCTCCCTTGGAGTCCCCATTGCTTCCAAAGTCCAGGTAGGGGTGGGGTTCTCCCTGTGGGAAGCTCCCACCTGTCACATGCACCTTCCTGAAGTCTGTTTTCTCCATTTAAACGTCATCTGTCCTTTGGTCGGTTGTGGGACCCTGGCAGATCCACATTAGAATTCGATGGGCTCAAAAGGGAGAGAAAAAGTTTTTAGACAAACACAAAGAGAATGAAATAATCTCAAACTCCACCGGAATATTTCCACCCAAATTTCTAGGCATTCAGCTGGAAATTAAAAGCATATTTGAAGAACAAATTGATACCAAGTCGTGTTCTATCACACTAGGTGGCCCTACCACATCCCAACTCCTACTGTGAGGTCAATGGGGATGTCACCGTTGGTACAGCTGAGATACTGCTGCAGATGCCGGAGGAGATGGTCAGCCGTGGACAAAGTCTTCTGACTTTTAGCAGCACCTTCTGTTCCTCAGCAGAAGAAACCCAGCCGCTCCCCTATACAGACTGGAAGTGGGTGGGAGGGAAAGGGAGAGGGAAGGGAAATAGCAAGGATGGTGGATGGTCATCATTATACAAGATACATGTAGGAAGATGTGAATTGGGTGTCAACATACCTTATATATAAACAGAGATATGATAAATTGTGGTATAAATGTGTAGTAAGAATTGTAATGCAAAAAAAGAGAGCACATGTATAATGGCGTAATTTGGCGTGAACATACTTTATATACAGAGTTACGAAAATTGTGCTGTAAATGGATAGTAATGAATGTAATGCCTTCCACTATTGTCATGTATGTAAAAAATAAATAAATAAATAAAATAGTAATATTAGCTCAAAAGAAAAAAAAAAAAAAGAACAAAACAGATAAACTTTCTTTTGGCTTCAAACACCAGAAATCAATTCTTTCCCAGTTCTGGAGTAAGGAATCAGAAACCAAGGCCTTGGCGGGGGCATGCTCCCTCAGAAGCCCCAGGAAGAAGTAATTTCTTCTGACCCACAACCCCAGCATGCCCCCCCCCCCCGCCTTTTTTTCCTTTTTTAATTTTTATTTTGAGATAGGGTCTCGCTTAGGATCTTGCTAAGTTGCTGAGGCTGGCTTTGAACTTGAGATCCTCCTGCCTCAGCCTCCTGAGCCACTGGGATTGCAGTCATGTGCTCCGGGTGGGGTTGTGGCTGGGTATGAAGCCGAATGACCCCCTCCCAGGTGTGACATGGTGACAGGTGGGATTTCGTACTGTTTCTTTGAGGAAGAAGGTCAGGGGGTGTCCCCTTCAGCTGGACTGGAATAGCTGAGTGCTCTGGGGCAGGTGCAGGCTGTCACCAATTCTGCTCTGTGGACGCTTTCGTCTGGTGGGACGGTGCCGTGCTGCTGGGAGAGCCGACTCTTCTGGCTGTGTCGGGGAGACTGACGAGGGACTGAAGGCACAAGCCATGTTTGGTCCTGCTTCTGATGCACTTCCAGAAGGTCTGGGTTCTTTCTCAGCCAGGAAGATCCAGTAACTGCGGTCCCTCAGTGTGCCCTCCCCCGCAGAGCTCTGCCTGCAGTACTGTGGTGCTGAGGGTGGTGACATTGGGCTCCTGGCCTCCTGCATCCTCCGAGTGAGTGTGTGCTTGGCTCACTTCATTTATTCTTCTCTAATACTTCTTCTTCTTTTTCTTTTAATGTCGATCTGAGTTTCTCATCTCTATCATTTTGTCTTCTTTCTGAAAATTTTCTTTCAACATGTCTTTCAAGGCAGGTCTACTTAGGACAGATTTCCTCAATTTTTGTTCATCTGTGAAAGTCTGATTTCCTCCTCCTTTTTGAAGGATCACTTCACTGCATGAAGCACTCTGGGTTGGTGGGACATTCACTTGGCAGTTAATGTCACTCTGTGCTTCCCTGGCTTCTAAAGAGAAGAACAATGTCCTTCTTGTCCTTGTTCCTCTGTAGGTAATAGCTTTTCCTTTGGCTTCTTTCAAGGTCTTCTCTTTGTCTTTGGTGTTCTGAAGTTTGAATGGGATGTGTCCATGTGTAGATTTGTCAGGGTGTGTCTTACTTGGTGTTCTCTGAAACTCCTGGGCCTGTGGTGTGTTGTCTGTTATGGATTTTGGCAAATTCTCAGCCATTATTGCTGACTACAGGTATTTCATTTGTGCCTTTCTTCTCTCCAGCATGTATATTTATTATACCGTTCCCTTCACATGTATATATATATTATACCGTTCGTATTTGTTCTGCAGTTCTTGGGTATTCTGTTCTTCTTCATTTTTTCCCCTTCTCTTTGCATTTCAGCTTTGGAGATATTTACTGATGTATCTTCAAGCTGACTGTCTTCCCACAGCCATGTCCCGTTGGCCAGTGTGTCTGTCAAAGGCACTCTTCATTTCTGTGGGGTGTTTTTGATTTCTAGCATTTCCTTTTGCTTCACTTTTAAAGTTTCCATTTCTCTGTTTGCAAGATCTTCTTCCCTGGTCTACTTTTTCCATATGGACGCTTAGCGTATTAATCAGGGTCATTTTTCAACTTCTAGTCTGATCCTTTTAAATCTGTGTCATATCAGAGTCTGGTTCTAATGCTTGCCTTGTCTTGGCTGAAAGAGAAGCATGATGAATAAAAGGAATCAAGACAGTGAGGCCTTTGGTGCAAGGTTCTCTGTTCATCTGGCTGGGATGAGGCTACATCTGCTCTTTGCTGCACCTGCAGCATGAGAGGCTACGGTGTCTTCTGGTTTCCTTGTTTTTGTCTCCTCCATTGTCGTCATTTTTTCTAGAAACTCCTTAAATAGTGTGTGAGGCATGAGGTGTTTCTTTTTTGTTGTTGTTGTTGTTTTTAGCATATTCAGCTTTTCTCTCATGAGGACAGGAATAAAGACTTTCAAATCCTTCACAGGTTGCACTGAGATTGGGAGTCCAAATATAGCTTTTAAATTTATCTTTAGAAAATCTGAAAATTTCATTAAATTATTAAGGTGAGAAATAGAAACCACAAGTCATTCCTCTACCAAGAAATAATCCCTGTTAAACTGTGGGTCCATATCTTTTTCTATGTCTGTAATGTATATGCATGTACACTATGTATGAAATCATTTAAATCTAATAGAATTGTTTTTATGCTGTATACATTTTTATTATCTTATTCATCCACAAAAAAGTGTCATATACTTCTCCATGCCAGCAAAAGTTCTTACAATAATCATTCATTAATTGAAAATAGAGTAAAATATTTGGTCATGTGCACATGTAATTATTTATTTTGCTCATTTAATTGTAGGTAGTAATTAAGGCAGGGAATCTGGAAGTGGACTGTCTGTCTCAACCCTGCTCTTTTACTTACCAGCTATCTGAACTAGGGCTTCTCCTTTAACTTCTCTATGGCTCAGTTTCCTTGTCTGTTAAATAAGGATACTCAATGTTTCATTGTTCTAAGGGTTAAGAAGGAAATTAAAAATTAAAAAAGCACACAGGGCAAACACTCATTCACTCATTTATTACATTAAGTTGGGAAAATTAATTTAAAAATGCTATTGTGCATTGTGCTTGGGTACAAAACACAAACTCTTGAAGTCTACAGCTGTGCATCTGTTCGGTGGTGATCTTCTTGGGGACAGGGGGATGAAACGTGTGTACAAAGCTGACTTGTCAGCATTGGTTACTTCTCATTTTATGAGATAAGGATAATAGCGACACTAATCCCAGCAGTAATTGGGTCATATCTTCTGACTTTGGAAAAACTCAGTCCTGAAGGTTTGCTAAGCAGAAGATTGTCAGAGGCCTGAGGGTTCCTGCTTTCTGCTGGGACATATGAAGAGTGGGGTGGGAAATGCTTCCCAGGCTTTTGCAGTTGAGAGGCTAACCCAGAGATCAAACTCACCCTGTGCTACTGTTCAATCATTCCACTCTCAAGTGACTAATGAACATGAAAAAAATTAAGCTAAACTCAAAAAAACGCAAAACCCCAAACAAACAAAAAAAACACACACATACAAATCAAACAAATCTCTATATAAGCAATGACTTTAAATTCTTAAAGCCACTTCTCAACAGTTCATGACTGCTTTCGGTGACTTTAACTTTCTTATGTCATGAACTTCTCACTGCTGTGTAAAGTCTATAGATTCTAAAATTCCTTTTGTGGGTAGTTTTTATTTATTGGGCCTCTGTACTGCGGAAGGCTGGGTTGAAGTCCACTCCCTCATAAGCACTGCTTTCTGGTCATCAGTGGTCAGAAACATAGAGAAGACTCCCGTCCACTGGGTCCTACTGGTTCTCACTAAAAACTTCCCAGTCTTTTTTCATGGTTCCCACGTCTAATTAGTTGCCAAAACCTGTGGGTTTTTCTGTCTTTGGGAAATTTCCTCCACCCATCCCTCCTATGCCTGACACAGGCCATGGTCATTTGCTGCTGGTCTGTTACGATAGTCCCCACTGGCCTCGAGGATTTCCCTAATCAAAACTCTCCCCACAATACTGGGGCCTCATGGGAATATGAATCTGATCATGGAAGTCACAGGATTAAAGATGAATCCCAAATTTCAAGTTATGGTTTATTTCGAGTTTTGCTTCCCCAGTATCATCCGAGACCCATTCCCTTCCCCGTTCACATTTCCAGTCTCATCTTGGGGCATCCCCTTCCCAGACCACGCTGCCCATCTCCAGCCCCACCATCACGTCGACTTCCTCCTCTGAGGCCCGTCCTGACGTCACTTCCCCTGGGAGCCTACTTCCCCTCGTCCAATCTAGGCACCGTCTTCTTCCCTTTCTTGGTGGGCTTCACGTCAGGTAACCACTCATCACCTGGTTACAGAGCAGCAGTTTGCGTCTGGGTCTCCTGCAGGGTCTGGGCCCTGAGGACAGGGACACTGCCCTCATCTTCCTGAGTCCCCTTCATCCTCCTCCAAACCCACGTAAAGAGTGTGAACTCGACAAGTGCTTTGAAAACAAGAGCCGGGTCTGAGATGCTGTGTCTTCTTGAAGGTAATCGCTGAACTAATTTTGGAATTTAATGTTTGTTGTTCTTGCTGTCGTCCTATTATATACTTCTGGCAGTTTGGGGGATTGGAAATCGTGTTTTGTCAGGGCAAAGCCATCTAGCAGCCACAAGGTGCTCTTATTGCCTATAAATGGCAATTCTTTCCAGGGAGGCTATAGTTAGACCCATTAAAGAAAGTAAATGCTGAGTTTGAAGGGCCTCTAGGGGCCGCGGGCTCCGTTCTCTCATTTTACAGATGAGGAAACTGAGACCTGTGGAGGTTAACGGTCTTGGCCAAAAAGAGCGGGGGAAGGAAACAGGATGAAGATCTTCTTCCAATTAAGAACACTTTTCATTAAATCCGAGCTTCAGAAAATAAAAGCTGTGATTAAGACGTCGGTCCCTTCAGTCCTTCTCCCAGGTAGCTGCACTCAGGAGCTCTCTCCCTCGCTGAATTTGTGGCCGCTGTTGCTGACTTCTGCAACTTCTGCTGGAGTACTCTGGCCCGTAGATATTCAGATGAAAATGGATCTCGTTGTCTTACCACGCGTCATCCAGAGGATTCTGGTAACACAGGAGGTTGGAGGAAGGTGTCCCCTGAGCTTGGAACTGTCAGCTCAATCGCCATGAGAAGCCATACAGATAGATGAGGCCAACAGTAGGCCAACTGCATGAGGCTGGGTTGAAGTCCACTCTCGCATAAGCACCTCAGGAAATCGGGAAAACCACGAAGACCATTGGCTATCATGTCACCGGCATGTGACCGGAACACAGTTTCACTAAGTGGATAGATTGTATTATACCAAAAGGGATGTCATTAAAAGTGGAAATTTGAGAATGTTTGTGTCTATCCTTGTATTATCCAAGGGCAGGGACACTTGATCTGAGATTCATGCGTGGCACGGTCACTAGAACATGGCACTTTGTGGTAGTGCAGGATTGGCTCTTGAAGTAGAAAAGATGTCAAAAGGCCATCCAGCTACGCCTTCCTGTTCTGATTCTTTGCTTCCCAGACAACCTTTTGGTTCCAAAAGGGCTTTTCTGATATTAAGAAGGGGGTACATCGATGATACGAATTTAAGTTTTCTGCTACAAAAAAAGAAACGGCTCCAAGTACCAGCTAAGAACTTGACATTATGGTCGTGAGCATCAGTTTCCTTTGAGGGTTGATTAATGTGAAGCAGATCTTCTGAGTACACTGGAAGCAAGCAAATGTCTGGACCTACAAAGTTGAAGACCAGACCTTGCAAAGTCTTGATGGCTGCAGGACACTGCCACCAACCGAGCAGGCGGTAGTTAGCTTTCCGTCCCTTTTCCTAAACTTCAGCTCTGGGTCAGTACTCCAAGTTAAAAGGAATTATTCAAAATGATAATAAAGGGATTTTCTTCTAATTAATGAATTTTAATGAGACATTCATACATTCTGCAGCTTCTTTTCCCTTCCACGGACCCAAATTTGAAGTGGCTTTCTAGCATATTAGGGATGGGTTGCAGATGTTTCAAGAACACAGGTCTCCCTAGCTGTGAATGGAGCAGGAGAGAACTGGGTGCTTTGAACCAGTCTCAGCTCTGCATCCAGGCTTCCCACAGTCCTTACACGGGTGTCCCCTCTACTGTGCTGTGACAGGCTCAGAAGCACTGGTCATCAATTTTAATTCTCAAGAGAAGGAAGAGCACAAACAGCCCACAGTGAGTCACCTGCTCGTAGCATTCCCAGAGGGATCTTGGCAGATGATACAATTTTCTCCAGAATTCCCATTGGCCAGAGGCCTGAAACCCCAGGCTGGGCCCTTCTGCTCCCTCTGTTGTGGTGGTATCTGTGTTAAGCTTAGTTTTCCAGCATCATTAATTAAACCACTACTCCAGGGAAGGAAAAGCTATAGGAGCCAAGTCATATTTTTCCTACCAGGAAACACAGATCTGGGAGTCTCGCAACTTTGAAAAAGAGCTTGTGGTATGTCTCATGCCAAGAGAGACTGGGCAGGTTTGAATCTTAGCACATGGACTAAAGACCACTAGATAAAACCATTTAACGCACGATTCTCTGGTGCCATTTTCTGTGTTTTTTTTTTTCTTTTATGTTGTTTTTTCCAAAATAGAGTCAATGAATGAATGAGTGAGTGAATGGATTAATAAATAAATGGGAACCTCCTGGGTATTAAAATGTCCTGCAAATTCCACAGTGTTTTTATTAGACGGAATAAATTTCTGGGGATGAAGAACTCATTGTTCCAACAGTACATTTGATGGGAAGATGGCCACCAAAAGTCAGACTGCAGAAAATTCTCCTCCAAACAGGGTTCACTGTAAAAAAAAATTTTTTTTAGCCCTTCCTAAACATAGCTCAATGAGTTGGATTTCCAGAAGCCTACAGTGAAAAGTTCAAGAACAAGTTAGGACCATGTAACCCAACATCAGTCATTGGGGTCCTTTTGCTCTTTAGGGGATTTTCTTTCCTCACGTCTAGTTTGGATTAGAGGTCACCATTTCTATCTACACTAAACATTATAAGTATTTTTATTTTATACGCAGTTTTACAAATATGTGGTATACTAAATGTTATGTGTAGCACAGAATCACAGCGACGAATACGAATATAAATAACATCAAGGCTAAATGTCTCTTCTACCATCACTATTTTAGCTCAGTAGAAACTTTCTGTTTGCACATGGATAACCTTATCTTCAAATAATCCAAAGGGCATACTCAGTAATTATATATATAACACATATATATAATCAATTTATATATATATAATTTATAATCAATAATTACATATAACTTATATAAAAATATGTTATATTCATAAGTGAGGCATCCTGGAAAGACTACCAATCTTTTTCATCAATATTTTTACCACTGTTCTAGGCACAAAGATGCAGGATTGCAGAAAATCCAAGGGCAAAAAAATAAGGAAGGGAAAGCTCTCAAATTGTATAAAAGGATGTGCAGTTGGCAGAGGAGGGACCCTTCGAAGCAGAAACTTGTGTCACAGGGTGTGGTGGTGCACACCTTTAATCCCAGCAGTTTGGGAGGCTGAGGCAGGAGAATCTCAAGTTCAAAGCCAGCCTTAGCAATTTAGTGAGACCTTGTATCAAAATAAAAAATTAAAAGGGCTATGGATAAGGTGCAGTGGTTAAGCACACCTGGGTTCAATCCCCATTACCTAAAAAAAAAAAAAAAAAAAAAAAAGAAGAAAAAAAGAAGTTGCATCAAAGGGATTCCTTCATTTTCCAATGACTGATGTTGGGTTATTTCAAATCCATGAGCCTGCATATTACGAAGGCACTCTGTACACCATGACAGGGAAAGTACTTCTAAAACTAAAACAAACAAGGCTCACTTTAATCGAACACCTGTTAAGTGCCAGGCACTGCACTAAGGACTTTGATGACTCCACTCTTGCCTCCTCCAGGTACTTGCTAGTACACTAGGCTGTCCATGTCTGTAGCAGCAGATTCCACTAATCGCAGATTAAAAATTCTTAAAAATATTGCATCTGTAGTGAATAGGTCCGGATGCTCCTTCTTGCTATTAATCTCCAAACAGTACAGTACCGTGTCCATAGCCCCTGCGTAGTATTAGGTGTTATGATCCAGGAATGACTTAAGGAATCCAGGTGGATGTGCATAGATCACGTGAAACATCACACCATTTTCATAAGGGACTTGGGCATCGATGGGTTGGGGATCCCTGGTGGATCCACCCCCCCTCAGATTTTGTACTGTTATTGTACAAAATTTGTACTGTTTTGTACTGTTATTGTACCATGTAAAGATGGTGCTCGGGCTCAGCCATTCCAGGTCTTTCCTGCCTTCCTGAAGCCTGGGGATCCCACCCCAGACCTCAGATCTCGGCTCCTGGGCTGCGAAGGCTGCTGTGAAGAAACATCAGGCACCTTTGCACCCGCCTCCATCTCCTCTACCCCGCGGCTCTGTGCGCCTGGCGCTTGGCACAGCCAAGGGGTGAAAAAGTCGAGCTAATCTTTAACTTATTTTTTCCCCTACTCTTCACGAACGTGCCAGACAATAAAAGCAGACTGTGACCTTTTCTGTTAAAACAAAGTAAAAGGTAAAGTGATGACGCGGTCGTCCAAGGCGGCCAGCTGTCAGGTTGACAGCACATGGGGTGCCCTCCGCGTCTGCCGGGCCTTCTCTGTGCGTCTTTCTCTTCCTTGTGGTTTGCGCTTTCTGGAAAAGCTGCTCCTAACCTATTCGTGCAGCGCTTGGTGGGAGCCCGAGTTCTGAAATATCCCTGTTCTAGCAGCCAATTTGGAATCTGGGAGGGAGTTTGTTCTTGGTGTTCTCCTGTCCATATCGGTTGGACCAAAGGGAGATCCATCTGGAACCCAGTTAGAGTCCTTCCAGATGGTACATTCCCTTCCAGATGGCAGCCTAATAGGAGGGAAAGGAACCAGGGGAGGCAGGCATCCTGGTGCTGGGGGAGGCCCTGCGACCTTATTCCTTCCAGGACTCTCGAGGACGCAGGATGCTCTGATGTGCTGTCGATTTTCACAGGAAAATCATCCTGTCCCTGAAGAGGACACCCTCACTCCTCTCCGACTGCCATCGGGGCCTTGGGAGAGATGCTGTTATTTATAGCCAAATACTGATCATCCACCACCGTGGGCCGCCTGAGCTGGCTGCTAGCTGCTTCTTTTAGAAGTTTGGATGAACTGAAAGGCACCATCAAGCTCCACAAGGAATCCAGGAGCCTTTGCTCTCCAAGTGCCACCTGCTGGATACAGGCTCGTTCGGATGTGGCTGATCCTGTGAAGTGGAAGGCTCTCAGCAAACCTCAGCTGCTCCCTGTTTAACTTTTTTTTTTTTTTTTTTAAAGATTATTTCCACTTACAAGATGAGTGACCTAATCAACGTCACAGACTCCTGGGAGGCACAATGCGGTGGGCTCTCCTTTGAACAGAGGATAGACCCTGGGATGTTTGACACTTGGGCTTGGCTCCTAAACAAGCTGTTTCAGACAGAACACACACTTCCAAGTTGCTGTACTCTTGTAAATGTCCTTGGCCCCAGACTTTTCAACACTTGCCTTTGTGTGGCCTGGAAACTTCCATTCATTAAACCCAGAAACAAAGACTCATTCAGTCATTCACTCGTTTTATTGAGGGTCTACTATGTGCCAGGTCCTGAGTTGGACACTAAAGACACAGAATGAAGATGGTGAGTGAGGTGATGGTAGGGCCTGAGTCATCGAGCTGCGTCCTTTCTTCTCCACCGCACACCCCTGGGCAGCGTGGAGTTTGAACCTCTGCCCTGAGCTTGTACCCTACAATCTCCAGTGATGTCAACACACGGGTTATCTAAGGGCAACTCTAATTGACCCCACAAGCTATGTACACATGCTCACAGCCCACTGGCTGTCAAACCAGGAGCCCCAGGAATGAAAGGTCTGGACCTCGACTAAAGTGCCCAGAGGCTGGATCCATAGACAGGCCAGTAGGTCATTCATCTGTTTTTCCTCCCGGCCAGTTAGACCACGGGTCCTCCCTCATGGCTGAGATGCCAACTGCCCCATGGACAGGGTGGAGGGTAGCTGTGAGAGGTCACTGAGTGCTCACGAACCCTGGTACCTCCAAAGGCCACAGCCCAGAGCATGCCCATGAACTTTGCCGTTAGGGGTCCCACAGCCCTTAGCAGTGCAGGTTGCATAAGCTGAAATAAAAATGGTGGTGATTTAGACAGGACTGAAGTTTATATTTGCAATATCCATGGAGATCGGGTTTGCTGAGCCAATTAAAGGAATTTCTGTCTTCTTTGCGTATCCACCTCAAAACAAAACAATACCCCCAAGACTGGGAACCAGAGATTGAAGATGGATGTGTGCATTAATTAGGAGAACACGGCGTTTTCACGAGGACCCTGGGACTCCAGCCACACCTACTCAGGTAGATGCAACTGCAGATCATTTTTATCTGTTTCCAAGCCAACATGTCACAGAAGCATTGGGCCATTTTAGGTCTACTCTTTGCATCTTAAAGGGCTGGATATGGTGGACTGATGTCTGGCTCTTTACTAATTCAGATGGGTCCTGCCCCTGGCTCTGGGGCCATCAATTCTGAAATTGACGAGACTGTGCTGTAGTGGTGGAGAATCAGAGAGTTAGAAGGTGTTTTGAGGTCATTTAGCCTCTGGGCAGAGCTGTTCCTACAGCTATTTTAGACCTCTGGTGGCAGATCCAGTCATTCTGCTATCTGTATAATCATACCTATTAAGCGATGCCACCCTACATCAATTATGTTTTATTTCTGCCAAGCACTTGAGCCCTCATTTGAATCACACCCTCCACAGCCCTAATTTGATTATTTCCTGCTCTCAAATGAGGAGAGCGGGGCACAGGGAGGACCTGGTTGGCTTGTGCCTCTGCAGCTACTTGTGGTCAGCTGGGAAGGGAATTCTGACGGGGCCACTCTCCTCCCGGTGGAAACTGCCCACTCCTGTGTGCCCAGAGGGTTTAATCGCCAGCCTCCAGAAGATGCCCTGCTTCCAAAGTATCCAGAACCTGCCACCTGCTGCAGACATGGAATCCACCAGGTAGGAGAGGAGCAAGAGAAGAAAGTGAAATGGAGGTGGGAGGAAGCAGGAAGCACCGCCTTCTGGAACCTTCCATTCCCACAGCATGGCATCCTGCTTCACTGCTTCACCACAGCTGCCCAGCACCACCATTTCAACGGGAGCTATTACTGGTGTAGAAGGAACGCAGCCAAGTCTTGCTGGGTGCTTGTGAAATGGGCAACAGCTCCTCCTCACATCAACCCTGGGGTCCCTGATGTCACTCTGCACAACTGGTAGAGAAAGAACACAAAGCAGAAAGAGGGAATATCCCTCGCTGCAGCTCACATGGCCCATGGCCCTGTCCCAGCTCACGGCCAGTGCATGAATTATCTCTCCCAAGGGCCCGGAGCAATGTGGCCAAAGATCCAAGGGTCTCATTCCTCAGTCAGGTACCTGAGGTCCCCCAACTAGTCTTCCTTCTCTCCTTCTTCCATCTCTCTCTCTCTCTTTCTGCTTTTTATGGTACTGGGGGTGGAACCCAGGGGTGCTCTACTACTGAGCTACATCCCCAGACTTTTTAATTTTTTGAAATTTTGAGAGAGGGTCTTGCTAAGCTGCCCAGGCTAGCCCCCAAATTGCAATCCTCCTGTAAGTAAGTTGCTGGGATCACAAGTGGGTACCACCAAGCCCAGCTGCCCTGTCACTTTTTTACACAACTGAGTTCATGATGGGCAATCAGATAAAGCTGTACAAATGTCATCTCTGTGGACTCTTGGAGTCTCTGTCACCGTTTTTAGTTTTTAATCTTTGTTTTGTTTGGGACGTGACACGTATTTGCCCAGGCTGCCTGGAGTCTTGGATGGACACGGTGTCTCATTCCCAGGACCTCTTTTGTTGACAGGGCTTGGGACTGTGTCTGAACAGGCATGCCAAGGCCAGTGTTAAGAGACCTGTCCCTCTTGAGTTTTTTTTTTTTTCATTTATTTAAAAATAATTATAATGTGAGGACCAACTTGGTGCTTTACGCGAGATGACGGGTTTGGTCTCTCTTTCACAGAGCTACATCCCCAGGGATCTAGGACAGGGGATAGTAATCTGTAGCCATGGACCAAATCTAGCTGCTGCCAAATCTAGCTGCTCCCTGTTTTTGTCAATAAAGTTTAATTGGAACACGGCCACACTCATCCATTTCCTTATTACCTCTGGCAACAGAGCTGGGTAATCGCTCCAGAGATCATGTGGTCTCCAAAGTCTAAAATATCTGGTCCCTTCACAGAAAAAGTTGGACAGCCCCTGTCCTGGGATCCAACTGATTTTTTTAAACGTGGAAATCTTTCTTTCAGATAGAACACCTATTCATTCCCAAATTGGTCAACCACGATGGTTCTTTAATGAAGTAATAACAACATTTACCCAGTGTTAGCAACCACTGCCCGTGCATTAATTCTGGTACTTCTCACAATAGCATGTGCAGTGAGTGTTATTGTAACAATAACCCAATTGTACCACATTATTTAATTAATTCATTTACTCTGGGTACTGGGGATCGAACCCAGGGCCTGTCACATGCTAAACACATGCTCTACCACTGAGCTCCAACCCCAGCTCCTGTTAGCCCCATTCTGCAGCTGAGGCCTGGTTAACGGACCCACCCAGGCGCCCGGCTAGCAGCCCTGGCCACCTGCACATCCTCCTCTCCACTCCTCTAGATTTGAATAGGTGGCAGAGGGGTGGGCTGTGCTCCAGCAGATGAGAAAACCGGAGGAAAGTCCACGCCCGGCAGAGATGCTTCGTGACTGCTGGGTCTACATCTAACCCTGGGAAAGCCCTGGAGGATGAATCTCCCTCCTGCGTTCTCAGACTGCTGACTGAGAGGGCTGGAGAGGCAGCCCCTCACCCCAAGCCTCCCTGTAATTAAAGTGCTTCTCAGATTTGAATGTGTCTAACAGCTCTGCTGATGTCAATCAGCACAAGATGCTTTGAAACTCAATGGAGGAAAAAAGAAATCATCAATCGAGGAAGTAGATGCCCCTCTTTATAGTGACTCCTGAGTGACTTCACTGGGGATTCCCAAGCCCCCAACAATGCACTCTTCCTTTGCTTCTGACACCCAAGTTCCTCCCTCCCACCTCCGAATATCCACCCCCCATCACCCCAGTGAGTTCTAAGAATGTGGAGGCCTCCTGCGGGCTCTTGAACCCTAACACTAGGACCACAAAAATCATACCCAGGTAGCTCCTGAATCCCAGAAGGGAAGGGTAGCCTGCAGAGAAGGTACGCGCTCTTCCCAGTCCCTACAGAGGCACAGTCCAGGTCACTCGATCTTTCCAGTGAACGTCACCTTAGCTGACCACACTCTGGGAAGAGTTGCTTATGCCTGAGGATCTTTCCCGGGCCTCCTCTGAGCAGGAGCAATTGGAAAATGAGACGTTCCGCTGGTAGATGAGGAAACCAGAAGCACCCACAGGGCCATTGCTTGTCCTGGGGGTTTACCCTGCCAAAGCTCCTAGTGCCATCTCTACACATGGGTATCTGCACCCACCACCCCTTGACCCGAGGCCCTGGACTGCAGATGCCCACAGCAAGGTTCCTAGGGACTTTTCCTCCTTTCAGCCAATGTTCTTGGTGTCACCTTGACAGAACCATCAGAAGAGTACACAGTCCCTAAGCCACACACAGGTGACAGGAAGCCCAGGGAGCAGCTTCAGGCCTGACAAGCTATTCACTCCGTACGGTTCTGCACAGCGGCGCCCACGGCTCTGCAAGAGCTCGGGGAGGCCTCCGTCTTCATGTGCAGTGCTCCCCGCGTGGATTCGGGAGCATTTAAATAGCCTGTCTCTATAGAATTAGCTAGACAGCCCGCGCTGGAGCAGCGAGGAGATAATTATGTCTCCCGTAAAACAAAGTTCTGCTCTAGGGAGGGACTGTGCCAGGTATATTTTTTCTTTTTCTTCCTATCTTGGCCATCCCATGCCAACACACATTCCAAACCACCCTTTTGTTCCTGTTTCTCTCCTTCATAAAATGAATTTATTCTCTCCGAGCTCGTTAGTAGCATTCATGTTAAAAGTATAGACTTCAATTTCTCCAAGAAATTTATTTGGGACATACTTCGAGGCTCATGTATAGCCTCTTGGCACAACGGTTCGCAGAACATCATAATCTTGTCATCTGCTTTCCTTTTTCCTCTCTATTTTTTTTTTTTTTTTTTTTGGCTCAAAATAATGGAATTAACAGGTAGAAAAGATTCAAGTTTTCTGGTTTAAATTTGTGCCAAATGGATTCAAAGTTAACATATTTTTGAAAGGGTTATCTACTTTAAATCTCAAACAGCTTTTTGCAAATGTGTAGCCCTGTTTCTGATCCCAGGTATACTGTCAGTCTTTGCAAAGAAAAGACACAAAGGAACAGGAAGATAAGAAAAGAGAAGAGGAGGGAAAAAGGTAAATTTAATCCATGTCCTGTATGCAGTGTTTTTAAGTTATTAGGCATTTTAATCAGTCCCAGAACAACCAAAAGAAAAATAGCATTATCTAGAAGAAATATTTGGGCCACCCCACCATTATATCTTCTGGTATCATACCAGGTATACAGGGCTCCCATGTGAGGTTGTTCAGTTTGAGCACTGCACAACTCCAAGGGCACCGTTCTTATTATAATGCATGTGTATGGACCTAACAACTGACGTTTTTCCCCCTGGCATTGAACCTTCTATCTGTGTCTTCCCTCCCTATCCACTGGGCCTTTTGGTAGCCATTCTATATCCAACTATGTCACAGTCCAGTTCTGAAATTTCACCCACCCATCCAGCTCTTCCACCAGGCTTGCCCCATTCTAAAGTTGGAACAGGGCAACCTGCTCTGCTCCCGGGAGTGTCTAGTGACTTCTCAGTGCCGCCCCAGTTCCCAGCTGTGACTCTGCTTCCTGGGCCACCCACAGGCTTATTGCTTATGCTTTTATTTCCAGCCCCACCGCTGCCTGCAGAAGCCAGGGTTTCCCCTCTTCCCAGGTCTGTGTGGAAACAGGGAGGGAGCGCCTAGAATTCCCCCCACTTAGAAGGTAGAGAAGGGGCAAGGGGCAAGAAGAGGGCGCACTGAGGTTAACCCCCCCCAAACCTGGGCCTGTCCCATCTGGTCCTCCTCATCCCACGCTGGTCCGGACTCCTCAAGAGCTTCCTCTTGGAGCCTGCCGACAGCTGGGGTCTTCTTTGAAACAAAAGTGTTTTGAATTGGTCCTTTGGCGCAAATCCACCCTCCTCTGAGGGGATCCTGGGAAATGTGTTCCGGTCACTGGGGAGAGACCCCGAGTGCTGCAATGTCTCGTGTACTTGCTAAAAGTATGCCCCGGCCACCTCTGGACACCACCCCATCTCGCAGGGTGGCCTCTGGCTGCTCTTCGATGTAGCCTCTCCTGCTCTTGCTCTTTTTCCCACTAGGCTTCCTCTCTCTCTCTCCCTCTCTCTCTCTCTCTCTCTTTTTTTTTCTTTCAAGCAACAAGGGATCATTCCCTCTGCAGCTGAGGTGCCCTGGAGAAAACATCTCACTCAGTTCCTTGCGTGGAGTGAAGGAGGTGGTTTCATCTCCATTTTACAGAAGAAGGAAGAGAGTCCAGACTAGGAGAAACCGGCTTCAGGTCACACAAACTGGAAGAAATCCTGAGCCAGTGGCCTGGGTCACGGCTGCAGACTAGGACCATCTGGGGACCAGCCGTTCAGAGCCATGGGAGCAAACCCTCCGGGGCCTCTTGCTCCAGCCACAGGTACCCGTGGCGTCCCCAGGGGGAGTGAGGGAGACAGACTTCTTGGGGGCTCCCCAGAGTTTCACATGCAGCAGGCTTGGGTGGCGCCAAAGAGTCTGTGTCCCAGTCACGGGGATCTGATGCTCTCTGTAGTCCCACAGGAAGGGGAACCACACCCTGAGAACCCAGGTGGTGGGAGACACCTTTCTGGAAGGGTGGGAGAGCCAACAAGAGAGCCTGGCCCACTTCAAAGTGCTGCCACCATCCCTGGTTAGTGGCCAGTGGCCAGTGTCAAGAGCCTCACGTCCTCCCATGAGTTGAGGAAGGAGGAGTGCTGGACAAGTAGGTCTCAGTCTTTCTTGGCCTCTTCCTCTTGGCCTTGGGTCTTAGTACCACCCTTCATCTTCCCCTCTTGACCTTGGGCTCTGCCGTGCTATGACCTCTGAGTCATTGACTATCCCAAGCTGGGGTCTGTCTGATCCTCATAACCTTTCCCTGGGCTGTGTACCATTCTGACCAAATCCAGCCGACGCCTGCCCTCCTCTGGGGTCCCCATGACTGGGTCTGCAAGGTGCAGGGAGGCCTGTCTCAACCTCTGCACGGCTTCGTTGCTGCTTCTTTCCCTGCACCAATTGTTAAAATCCTTTGCCGGCCAGGTGTGAGGCGTTCTGGCTTCCTCTCCTACGTCCCCAGGGGGACCAGCCTAAGAAACCTATTTCTCTTCCAATAACCACAGTCCTTCTGGTTCACTAGCTAGATTTCAGATTTGGCCTGAGAGGCGTCTTTTCCCAAGTCATTGAAAGCGCAGAGCTGACTCATATACCTCATTCATCCAGCAAACATCTACTGAGCACCTGATGTGTAACTACCGCTACGCGAGGTTTAACGATAAAGTGCTGAATATCACCCGTGTCCTTCCCTCGAGGTGTAGCAGGGCTTGTAATAAAAATCCCAGTTCCATGAGGACAGATGCAAAACCAGAATCAGGGACCAGATGTGGGGAAATGGTATCAGGATGGAAGTGGATTCAACTCTGAGCTCCTCCAGCCCCCGTTTCCCCGGGACTTGGACTAACAGGCTTCTACTCATTACTGTCTGGCCACACAACATTGATTGATAGATTGGGTGATCAAAAATACAAGAGGGCAAAAGTCATTCTCTCCTAGCAGGTGCCTGGCGGGGCACTGGGACTCCACTTGTTGGAAGGGGTCCAAATAACACAGGATTCGAGTAGGTGCAGGGGTTTCAGATAGTGAGTGAGATGAGTGGAGGGAGACCGAGGTCAAGTGGCTCATCCACAGAGCTAGAGGGGGGACAACAGGTGGCATGCGAGCTATTCTAGCCAGGGAGCCCAGCAGTGGAGGGCTGCGTTCCCTGTGGCTCCGCAGAGCACCCATCCCCACTGTGGGGCTCCACCCTTAGTCCTGTTTGGGTGCTGCCCATTTTCTGAGGCCCCTTGGATTGAGACAACAGAGGGAACCCCAGGAACCCCGAGGTTGGCCAAGCTGAGATGACCCTCAGAGTGACCCTGGGCATCTCAGAAGAGGGCACCGGCATTAAAAGTGGCCTGGTCAGTTAGAGGGGATGTTAGAAACAAAATCCAGCCCTTTACGGGATCACTCTGGAAGGAATTCCAAGTACCCAGGACGGAGGGAAGAACCAGCCGCTCAAACACTCCTGGGAGTCAAGGCCACCAAGGGCCAGGGTCACTGAGTGGTTGAAAACAGAGTCGAACTCCCAGAGGCGTGCACACCTGTGCAAAGAGATGGGAGCCACCCACAAACAATCCTTTCACAGTCCTGACAGTGCAATCCCATTCTGGGGCCCTTCGCTGTATATTGCTGATGTTATTAAGTAAAATTTTGGTGGGTTCAATCTTTCAGCAATATTATTCAGTGCACAAAATCCAAAATCTTTCTTGGTTTTGCTCTTATTTTCTCAAAGAATGTTAGATCCTTCTGAGCTCGTAGATGAACACCTACCCATGGGTTCTCCAAACATGTCTCTTCCCCCCAGCCTCTCCTCACAATAGGCCTTTTGTGATCTGTACAACTCACACAGACAAAAAAAAAAAAAAAAAGTTTCCACTTCTGTACCCCACTGTCTCAGCCCGCTGCTCTTTGCACATGTGGTGTCGGTGACCGAGCATTGATGGGAACATAAGTCAAGGCTTTTGGGAGCAAATACCTTATTCCAAGAGAATGTTTCTAAGATCCTGAGAAATAGCTAGAGAGGGACTTCTGAGCTTAAGAGGTTTTCTAGTATTTCTAATACCCCACCTAGTAGCACACCACACTGGATAGGAGATGTGTTAGTCAGTTTTCTGTGACTCTGACAACTACCAGAGATAATCCACTTATGAGGGCAAAAGGGTATATTTTACCTCACAGTTTTGGAAGTCCATGACTGGCTGGCCCTACGACTCTGGGCCTGTGATGAAGCAGAGAGAATACATGGTAGAGCAAAACCACTCACTTTATAGCTAGGAAGTAAAAGAAAAGGGGGCCAGAGTCCCACATCCTTTTCCAGGGCATGCCCTCAAAAATCTAAAGACCTTCCACTTTGCCCCACCACCTCCCAATATCACCACCCTGGGCCTAAGCACATGGCATATGACCTTCAGGAGACACTTAGGATCCCAACTTCAGCATCAGGTTAGCAAACTCTAAGTCCACATGTGTTCTACCTACTCTAAGCAGCACCATGAAAGAGGTTCAGAAAAGAGCAATACTAGACCTCAGTCTTGGAAAAATAATTGAGGAGAAAAAGTTAAACTAAATGGAACTCCTCTGGGTGGAGAGAGAGTGTCTGGGAAGATTAATAATGGTTTAAAGTATGTCTGGTGCAGCAGCTGTCTAAAGAAATAAAATGTGAACTGCACGCACTTTAAGTTTTCTAGAAGCCCCAGTGAGCAAAGCAGAAAGAAACGGGTAAAATTAATTTTAATAATGCATCTTATTTAGTACAACATCTAATTTTTAAAAAATTTATTCTAATTTGTTATATATGACAGCAGAATGGATTTCAATTCATATTCACACAGAGCACAATTTTTTCATATCTCTCATATACAACATAGAGTCACACCATTCGTGTCTTCATACATGTACTTAGGGTAATGATGTCTAACTCATTCCACCATCATTCCTACCCCTTGTCCCCTCCCTTCCCCTCCCTCCCCTTTGCCCTATCTAAAGTTCCTCCATTCCTCCCATGTCCCCCATTATGAGTCAGCATCCTCGTATCAAAGAAAGCATTTGGTTCTTTGTTTTTTGGGGATTGGCTAACTTCACTTAGCATTATATTCTCCAACTCCATCCATTTACCTGCAAATGCCATGATTTTGTTCTCTTTTAATGCTGAGTAACATTCCATTGTGTATTTATGTCACAGTTTCTTTACCCATTCATCTATTGAAGGGCATTTGATTGGTTCCACAGTTGAGCTATCGTGAATTGTGCTGCTATAAACATTGATGTGGCTGTGTCCCTGTAGTATGCTGTTTTTAAGTCCTTTGGGTATAAACTGAGGAGTGGGATAGCTGGATCAAATGGTGGTTCCATTGCCGGCTTTTCAAGGAATCTCCATACTGCTTTCCATATTGGTTGCATCAATGTGCAGTCCCACCAGCAGTGTATGAGTGTGTATCTCCCCCACATCCTCGCCAACACTTCTGCTGTTTGTCTTCATAATAGCTGCCATTCTGACTGGAATGAGATGAAATCTTAGAGTAGTTTTGATTTGCCTTTCTCTAATTGCTAGAGATGGTGAACATTTTTTCATGTATTTGTTGATTGATTGTATATCATCTTCTGAGAAGTGTCTCTTCAGTTTCTTGGCCCATTTATTGATTGGGTTACTTGGGTTTCTTGGTGTTAAGTTTTTTTGAGTTCTTTATAGATCCTAGAGATTAATGCTCTATCTGATGTGCATGTGGTAAAAATTTGCTCACATTCTGTAGACTCTCTATTTTACCTTCTTTTCCTTTTTTTTTTTTTAAGGTATGTACTAAATCTTAGGTGCCCTGTGTACATATTCTGCCTTCTATGCATTTCCATTTGGATGTACACATGTGCAGGCCTCAGCCGTCACCTGCAGCTGGGAGCCCTGTGAAGGGCAGGGAGGCGGAGCCCTGGGATGTGAAGGACCTAAGTGACTGCTCTGAGCTCTGTGAGAAGGAAACGAGGAGGAATTCAAGTTGGGCTGCTGAAGACAGCTGGAGAGAAATAGTGCAGGCTGCAGTCTTGCCCCTCAGATGTCTGACTTAGGCTGAGCTTGGACCTGGCCAAAGCTCCCAGGGGAGTCTGGTGTGCAGGGCTGAGAACCATCAGGGGCCAGGGGAAGAATTTCCAAGGGAGAGTGCTTGCTCAGGAACATGGCAGCTTTAGGAAGGTCTTATCTAATCTCTGGAGCCCAAGTTTAAGAAGAAGGCGAGTTTCCCAGGAGGGGAGGGCCAGCCTTGGGTGCCACCTCTTGGGACAGATGGGTGATATTGTTGCTTCTTTGTTTGCTTCCTCAAGCTTCCCCCTCCCCCTTTCTTTTTCAACCTAGAAGAGACTTCCAAACTCCTTTCAGGTGGGCTGAACTTGGGAGCCCACACCGAGGCCCCCCGTGGCCCCCACCCAGGTGCCTTGGCACTGTGAGGTGCTTCTGGGTGCGCAGGCCCCCACCCTGATTGCCACTTGCCACAGTCTCTTCAATTCCCCGTTGGCCATCCTCCTTTGCATTTCTCTGAGATAGAGAAGGGCTCTGGGCGTGATTGGTGACCCACATTTGCAGAGCTCTCCCACTGTCACGAGTTCTGGGGACGTGGAGGACGACGAGTTAACACTTGGAGATGGGAGGGCCTCCTGCACTCAACAGGAAGGTCGTGTCCGGTTCCGCTGTGTTTGACAAAACCTGTGTGTGGTTGGGGTGTCAGCGTCATCGCGTGGTGGGATTCGAGGACAGGGAATGCGAGCCCGGGAGGGGGCCGGGCCGCCGAAGCTCCTTTTGCCAGGAGAGGGTGACAGCTTTCTCGCTCACACACCTAGACTTTTCGGTGCCTCTGCACACAACAGTGAATCATCCTCTTTCACTCGCTCTTGTTTCTAAAAGTGGGTCACACTTCTGTGCTTGCCTTTCTGTTCCCGGGGAATGTCGTCTTCGGGCTTCAATATTCTTGCTTTGCGGTTTGGCTGAAAGAGAATAAAAGAGACCCCGAGACAGCCTCGAAGGTCACAGCAAGAGCAGGCTGGAGTTTGTCGTGAGCTCCTCCAGGATCACACGGCGGCCTTGTAGGGGACCAGGCTGGTTCCAGGATGGCTTATTATTTAGCATAATATTTCCTGATTCTAATAGGTCTGTTAACCAAGATCCTTCTCTAAACTCCTAAAAAATAAATAAACAAAATAGATCACCCCAAACCCACAGTAATTACATTTGGGGTCCCTTTCCGAGGATCCCAGAGGAGGTTTACAGCGGATGAACGCTGGAACCCCGGAACAGAGCAAATTGGTCTCGCAGGCAGTGGGTGACAGCCTTTGTGAATACAGCTGCTTTCTTCATTAGAAACCTAAAAATAGCTCTGATCACTGCAGGCTGGTTTTACTTTAAGCCTTCTGCCACTTCCACTCGTGTGTGTTTCATTCAGGGTTTCTGTGTGTCTAGGGCACCGAGATGCTATTTGAGACAAGCAGCGCGTTCAAGAAGTATTTCTCTCCCCTCCCTCGGGCTGGCTCCAGATATCCACAAATGTCCAACACCTTGGCACATGGGGGGGACTCTCCAACATCTTCCAGCATTCTTGCTGTCCCCATCTGCTTCACCCATTTTTGGAAAAAAATAAAAAATAAAAGACTTCATCCACATAGCTAGCGAGAATCTAGTTATTAGCACCTCCACCCATGAATTGTTGACTGGGGGTGTACGGAGGACTCGAAAAATATTGAGTACAGCTACCCTTTTCAGCTGACCCAGGATTTTACTAGGTTCTCCACTAGGACTTAATTAAGGAAACACACACACACACTTCCTGTAGCTGCCTCTGTCTGTGGCCACTGTCAAAGCCAGTAGTCTCCTTTGGAGGTGTAACAGTGTTAGGATACCCACTGGGGGTGGGGGGCGGTGGTCCCCAGGTAAATGTGTTGGTGGATGGAGACTCTGGGGTAATGTTTGCTACGTCTCTGCCCCGCCCTCCTGATCTTGCCCCTCAGGTGAAACTGGTTTGTGTTCTACTTGGGGGTGGCACCGAAATCCTAGCAAGGTGGGATCCTTGTGTAGTTCATGGCAGCCCGACATCACTGTCCTTGCCACCTTTAGCATCCAGAGTGTTGGGGAAATGGAACATAAATGAGGCCAAGACTGAGGGAAGAACAAAGGAAATCAACCTGCTGCCTAATACCATCCACTTAGCAAAGGTGCTCTCCTGAAACGCACGTACGGACCCATAATAGGCACCGTTTATAATTAAAATATGAAAAGTAAGCCTCAACCCAGAATTCAGCCACACGGCATATACGCTGGTATATATAAAAGTACGATTTTAATGGCTTTAATAGGACTGAAAATCCTAAAGATGAGAGCTAATGTTGCTATGGAAACTTTTGCATGTCTGACTGTAGAACTCCTAGTTTAAATTTGCAAACTTAGTATCACATTAGCTTTTTTAACATTGGATTTCTGGTTGGTCTTTTCAGAAGATAAAAGGAGAAAAAAACAGTATGTCATACTATGCTCCTTGTTACACTCGTAGCCAAAGGAGAGGGAGTGCTGTGATCATTTGACATATGCCCACACACAAACGTGTATGTACACACACACATAAATACGTCTACTCCTTTCCCTGAATAAGGAAACCTCCATGAGGAGCTTACATAAAGGCTATGCAGGGTGAAGATTTGGTAGCCGAGTATAATTAACTCAGTTCCAAAATTTTCAAAATGTGAATGATTTCTTTTCCTCATAGCATTAGAAGTCCAAAGATAGCTGGGGGTGTCGGGGGTGGGATTTAGGTACTCAAAGCCCTTTGAGAGCCAGAGGACACAGCACTCCGAGCAGGGTGAGTCCACAGCCCTGCACACACTCTGCCACCATGTACCGTGGTACCTTTGAAATTGGGTCCTAGGTAGAAGCAAGGCAAGAATGCCATTTAAGCCATTGCAGCTGTAATCATTCAGGAGGCTGAGCGTCCCTGTCCCCATCCCTTCTCCATCTCTCCTTCCACACACCCAGCCCAGGGTTCATCGGCAGAAGGTCTGGCAAACTGCAAGCTTCCCGGGCTTTGCACTTGGTGGTCTTGGGTGACAGCATAGCTCCACCGTGAGCACATTATTGAACTTCTTTGAGCTTCTGTATTCTCATTAAAAGGAGATAATGCTCCTGCCACCTGGATGCTGTAAGAGATGCACGTGCAAACTGCAGAGTACTTTACTGGAAACCTAGCAGTTGTTCCCTCAGTTGAAAATGTGTGTTGTCAGAGTCTTTCGGGGCATGAAGGGGCAAACTGGATCATGCCGTGTCTCCTAAGGCCTTGCGAGATGACAAACCCCTCTCCTCTCGCCCCCACTACAATATGTTTGGGTTGTCTTTACTTAAATTCTGCACGTCTGCTTACTCTGACCCTCATTTACCTGTCCTGAGATGCCCATCTCCCCGCCGCCTGCTCAGTGGCTGGCATAAGACGTGCAACAATAGATACTTGTTGGATGCAGGGGTGAGAGGCACAAGGAATTCTGCAGAGCCTCTATTTGAAATGTTTACTGCAAATTGAGTGCAAAGTTAGATGCAGGGCTTAGCAAGAGGCCCTGCATGAGTAGTTCTCTGAAGCCTAAGCCTCTTAAGCTTTGGAGTAAATCTACCTTTGTCGGAGGAAGTGAACACGATCCTGAGTGAATCCTAATGAATGGCAATCTGCCTATCCCTGTGACCTTGAACTGTGCTGCCACCCAGTTTCAGTCCTATGACAATTCAGCTTAGATCTGCTTCTGGAGGTGCAGGCTGACAGATGTAAGAAACCACTAGACCCACAAGGTGCATCTGGGCAGAGTGGGGTGGATGGCCACCAGGCTGTAGCAGGCCATAGGGAAGACCCCGGGTCTGGCTTTTATCAGAGATCTGTGCATTGGTCTGCCGGACCTGCTGTCACTCAATATCACAGTCTGGGTAGCTTAAAGAACATCATTTATTTCTCAGAGTTTCTGAAGCAGGCAAGTTCAAGGCCAAGATGCTGGCCCATGCCGTGTCTGGGGGTCCCCTGGCCTATGGAAGCTTGCCATCTTTCTTCTGGGTGCACAAAGGGAGCATGATCTCTTTCTCCCTTTTCTTTTAATGCCACCTGCCCTATTGGATTAGGGTCCTACCTACCCTTATGACCTCATTTAACCTTAACTACTTCCTAACGACCCTGTCTCCAAATGCAGCTTCACTGGGCTCAGGGTTTCTGTGTATGAATTTGGGGTGGGAGCACCACACTTCAGTTCACAGACACTAGAAGGCCTGGGATTGACTTCTGCACCGGTTCATCCGGGCCTCACCTCCTCAGGCACTCTTGGAGGATACAGGGTGATGTGGTTTGAATGTTTTCCCCAAATTTCATGTCTTGGAGATTTAATCTTCAGACTTTTATGTTGACAGTATTTGGAGGTGGAGCTGTGAGAGGTGGTTAGGATCAGCTGAGGTCTCCGTGGGTGAGACCCCAGGATGGCTCCCCTGGCTTTATAAGAGAAAGAGAGACCCAGCAAGCACACTTGCTCTGTCTCGGCAGATGACACCCTCCCTAATGTTAAGAAGCAGCCAGAAGGCCCTCACCAGATGCTGAGCAGATGCTGGCACCCTGCTCTTGAACTTAACAGCCTCCAGGCCTATGAGCAAATAAACTTCTACTCTTTATAAATTACCCAGTCTCAGGTATTTTATTATAACCGCAGAAAACGGACGAACACACAGGGATCGTTTTAGAGCCAGACAGGGCACAATAATTACCTCATGGAAATGGAACCACAGAAAAGCCCCGAGCTGCCTGGTGCTGAGTGGCAGGTACATCGCAGGGAAATGAGTCGCTCTGCCCAAGACAGCTTCACTTCCTTCAGCTTCTTGCTCCTGCTCATTCATGTTTTGCTGTCTCCCTCCAGTTGCAATGGTACAGTCAGACGCAGTGGGTCCTGGTCTTTTAATGACGCTTAGCTGCTTTAGATCTTTACAGAATGAAAGGTTCCTTAGGAACGAGGAACCGAAAGCAGAGAGGGCAGAATAGATCGGGGAGGGGTGTTGGTGGGAGGGAAGGGTCACCTCCGTGTAGGACAAGGGCTAGACTCTGTTGCACCAGGGCTAAGGGAACGTGCTAGTACAGAGCAAGGGATAGCCTGTAAGATAGCTCCTGCAGCAATTTTCTTATCAGTAAAAAAAAAAAAATGCTAGAGTGGAAACTCCCTGGGGGCCCCCAGTCTCTAAGGTTCAGTACTTCTGTACCTTTTCCTCCCTTGTCTTACAGGGAAATGGCATTGATAAATAAAGCTCTTTGTGTGCCTTGTAAGAAAATCATTATGTAAATTCAAAGTATTGCTCAAATTAATTCTAATGAGGTTCAGGGGGAAAAACAAGTAACAACCCAAACTCTTTAATAAAGTGTTCTAAAAAGAAAAAAAAAAAAAAAAGAATTATCGCCCACTTCTGCACTTCCTGCTTTTGGCAGGGACTAGAAGTGGAAATCTGAAAACACTGTGAGACAGTCTGTTCTCATGGTATTTCTAGCTGAGAACAGGAAGGAGGGGGAACCTCCTAAGAGTGAGAGAGGCTGTTTTGCAGTGATGAGCAGGCCAAGGAAGTTTCGCTGGGCAGTGGAGCTTGACGGCACCTCTCAAAGTTTTACCTTGATTTGGTCCGCGGGGCAGATGTTGCTAGAAGCACCAAAACAATCATCAGGAAGACAATAAATCATCCCACTCATTCTCACTCCCGACTGGCTAACTCTCTGCCGCTGGGAGTCAGGTGCTGGAGACCCAAGCCAAAGCAACCCTGCCCTTCTGCAGTTTATGCCAAAGTTGGGAAAGATAAGGCATTTATTCAGAAAAAATAATTGCAATTTAAAGCAACATGTGCTGAATGCTAAATGAGCCAGGCAGACGATGGGGGAAAGGAGCCGTCCACCCGTGGCTCGCAAGGTGGCGTCTGTTCTCTGCCTTACCACCGTGTTCTCAGGGCACATCGCTGGAACGTTCTGCACCTTTGCGCAAAGCTTGTTTCTTGATTCCTTTAACTCTTTTGCCCATCTCCAGTCACAACAGACTTCCCCATGTGTGATGCCAATGACTCATGAGGCTGAATCATGTTAACAATAAGCGTGGAATGATTAATGCGTATCGATTGGCTGGACATACTGGAACCAGAAAAATCCCAAGTCTAGACTAAGTTGCACCGTCCTTAGTGACGTGCCAGAGGGGGTTATGTGCAGGCGTTGCAGGGAAGGTCTTGGTTGCCAGGACTCCAGTTAGATCACTCGCATCTCCCAAGGTGTGTGTCGATGGCGACTTCACATCCCAAGCCTATCAAGTGCTCAGGTGGAGGTCAGCATCACCCTCCCTTTCCCCCTGATCCCCAGTAAAGGAAACGGGAATCCCAGTGATGAGGGCAGTTCGTTCATGAATCAAGAGAAATGCTTTCCTGGGGGAAGATAGAAAAGAGTTGATTTTTCCCTTTGAGATGATGTAATGATCCAAGTATGTTCTGAACAATGGATCCACATCGGACAGCGCTTTGTTGAAACAATTGCTGTTACCACGTTTAATCAACTGTTCATTTAAGTCTGGGCAGCATGCTTGTAGGGTGGATAGTAAAATACTAAATGCACTGTCAAATTAATACAGCTGTAGTTGGGGCCATCACGTTGAGTAAGCTATGATGTTTGAACCTGGGTGACTACTTTGTGCACCAGACCAGATGAGAGAAGGAAAGTGTTTTGTGTGGGCATAGACTTCAGGATTTGTCTGGGTTACTGTTTTCTGGATCTTTGAGAAAGCCTAGGGTTGCTTCATAACTTTTTATTGTTGGAGCTATGAATATGAACAAGACCCAGACAGCCATCGGTAGAGCATGTTTGTGTCAGGGGGGTACAGCAAACAGACATCACATGGTCCAGCAGGGATTAGAGGACACTGGGGGGTGATCTCTGCAGAGGGGGAACAGAGTGTGTTCCATCTGCAGTGTTCCGGATCAGAGCCCCCATACCAGTTAACTGCTTTTAGAATAGCATACTTAAAAAAAAAAAAAAATCACATGTTCATTGTAGGAAATGTATACAATAGAGAAGGGCTCAGAGATGAAAATAAAAGTCACCCCTAATGTCACTAGTGATATCCACTGTTAAAATGTTGCTCTGTATCATTCCAGAACATTTTCTATGCATCCCTAGGTATTTTAAATCAACAGCAGAACACCATTTCACAGTCATCGTTCTGTATCTGTGGCTCCAGCATCCACAGATTTAAGTAACCTCAGATCAAAAAATGAGGATAGGGGCTGGGGATATAGCTCAGTTGTTAGAGTGCTTACCTCACAGCCACAAGGCCCTGGGTTCAATCCCAGCACTACCAAAAAAGCAAGAAACAAACAAACAAACAAAAAATTGGGAGGAAAATTGTGTTGGTACTGAGAGCATGTTCAGATTTTTTTTTCTTGTCATTATTCCCTCAACAATATAGTATAAAAAGTATTTGCATAGCCTTTACACTCTGTTAGGCAGAGCAATCTAGAGACAGTTTAAAGCACAGGAGACATGTGCATGGCCTCTGTGCGTGTACTATGCCATTTCATATAGAGGACTTGTGCATGCATGGCTTTTGTATCTTCAGGGGTCTTGGAATCAGTCTCCCGTGGTTACCAGGAATGACTGTGAACTGTTTTGCAAACTGTCCTTTTCATTTAACAATATGCTGTGAAATATGCTGTGATTATTTCCCCACACAATTGGATGTCCTTCTATGCTGTGATTTTTAATGGCTTTATAATGCATTGTCCTATGGCTACACCACGCTTTATTTATTCAGTCTCCTACAGTAGGACATTAGGATTGTTTTCAGTGTTTCACTAATACAAAAAAAAAATGCATGATGAGCATCTTCGTAGATAAATATTTGTGAATCTTGCTGATTATTTCCCTAGGACGAGTTCCTAGAAATGAAACTGCCAGATGAGAGGTATGGATATCCAAGCCCAGCAGCATGGCAGATAGTGAAGTTACAAAGCAGGCAAGATGAGAAATGCATCTGTCTACGTCAGTGATGCTTGTGTTTCTGTTTTAGGGAAACTTTATATTTTATGAACCTTGATCCTAGAGATAAAAATATTAACTGCTCTGGGTCTGGAAGCAGAAAGTCTTCCTAGATTTTGGCCACCATTTTTTCAACCCTGGCAAACTTCAAAAGTGGCTAATACAACTAGATCTACCTGTCTTTGAAATACACAAACAGAACCTTACTTGCCTTGAAGTTGTTGTTTTCAATTCCTTATTGTTTTATTACTTCAGGGTCAACATTTCAATTTGGTGCTGATCTATGATCAGACTTAAGAGTGAGTTTGATAATGCAGCATTCCCCTCTTATTTTATGGTTTTGTTTCTATAGTTTCAGTTACTCCTGGTCATCTATAGGCCTAAAATATTAAATGGAAAATTCCAGAAATAAGGAATTTGTAAGTTTTAAATTGTACATTGTTCTGAGTAGCCTGATGAAACCATGTATCATCCTGCTTCATCCTGCATGGTACACGAAACAACCCTTCATCCAGTGTATCTACCCTGTATATACTCCCTGCTTGGTAGAAAAGCAGTAGTCTTCTTGATTACACAGTTCTTGTATTCAAGTAACCCTTACTTTACTTAATGATGGCCCCCAAATTCACAGTGGTGACATTGGCAATTTGGATATGCCAAAGAGAAGCTGTAAAGTGCTTCCATTATGTGAAAACTGAGTTCTTCACTTAATAAGGAAAGAAAAGGATCATATGCAAGTACAGTACAATAAGATATTTTGAAGAGAGACTACATGCAAATAATTTCTATTGTAGTAAATTATTGTAATTGTTCTATTTTATTACTAGTTATTGTTAATCCTTTATCATGGGTTTGAATGTATAGCAAGAAACACAGTGTATATAGGGATTGGTACTATTTGTGTATTTCACACATCCATTGGGGGTTTGGAAAGCATGTCACATGGGTAAGAGGGGATTACTGTGTGTCCACAGTGTCAAAGTATTTTTTATCTATATGCAAGGTATATTTCTTTTAAAAAGTAGGTTGTGACGTCCACTAGAGCAGTCCATGTTGGTGGCCATATTTAGGGTGAAAATGTTCCTTGACTGACTGCTGAGGACATTGGTATTTTCCTTGATACACTGGAAGATCTGCATCTGAAATAAGGTGGCCATGTCGCCTCATTCATTATGGAAAAGGTAAGGTCTGCTTTCAAAGTGGTCAATTTAGAAGATCCTTATTTCTGTATTTGCAGTTGAGGGCCACAGCCCACTCATCTGGCCGTCATTTGCTTGATTGCTCTCCATGTCCCTTCCACAGGTGGTGCCTGTTGGGTGCCCATTCTGGACCTGGACCATGGCCCAGGTAATGTTTTGAAAGTGCCTGGTCAGGAGGGAGGGGGATGCGGGGGGAGGGCAGGGGGAGGGGCAGATGAGCGGAAGAGCTTTGGTGATCAGTGTAGTAATGATGAGGATAAGGGTCAAATGTTCTGTTCCATCTCTTTCTCTCCTACTTCTTGAGTCTTCCATCCCTGCCCCTACCCCACCCCCAGATCTCCAAGGAGGGCCTGGGGTGGGCTACAAGATTTTGGCTGACAGATTCTGGGCTGCACACACTGGGGCAGGCGCCCTGGCCCTGACCCAGAGCTGCCCCTGATGAAGTGGAGCCAGGTCCAGAGAGCAAATGCAGGCCACCAACCATCTGTGAAATGTATAGCAGTTGTAAGTCAAGTTAATAAGTTGTTGACTAAACTATAGCTTCAGAAGGATAAAATAGAAAAAAAAATGTGTGTGAAGCTATGGTTTTTATGTGATTGAAAGTTGGAAGACTATCAAGCAATTGAATTTAATTATCGTTCCTATATGGTGTTCTGTTGAGCTGGCAGAGTTTGGATAAGTCAGAAGGGATATATACATGTTCCCCGGAAAACAGCAATGGCCTCTGGGAATTAGGACCAGTGGCATGAAGAAGGGTCTTTTACTCCTTGGTTTGACGTTTTAAAAAAGAATGAGATGAATGGCGGGTAATTTTTTTGTTGTTTTTCTCTGCTTTCCTCTGTTTTTCAAATTCCTAAAATGATCACGTTGCTTAAGCAATTTCAAAGGGAGGAAAAAAAGAAAAAGAAAGACAAGAAACCCATTCTAGGACTGAAAAGTGTACCAGGAAGTTGAAAGAGGGTGTGTTTCAATTTTTAGCCCTATGTGATTATCTCCCCAAAAGCTTAGGAATTGACTAAAGTTAACCCCAGAACACTAATCTGCTGAAATGTATAGCAGTTGTAAGTCAAGTTCTTCTTCTTTTTTTTTTTTTTATTTTTTTTTTCTTTTTTCCTTTGAAAGAGAGAGAGAGGGAGGGAGGGAGAGAGACAGAACTTTTTAATATTTATTCTTTAGTTTTTTGGCAGACACAACATCTTTGCTTGTATGTGGTGCTGAGGATCGAACCCGGGCCACACACTTGCCAGGCAAGCATGCTACTGCTTGAGCCACATCCCCAGCCCCAAGTCAAGGTCTTCTTGTAAGTTCTTACTTGTAAGTCTGTTCTTCAAGAGGGAAAAACCTGTATTTTAAAAAGAGCATATACAGCCACTGAACCTATTACCTGATCTTTTCAGATAAATTATTTTTATAAATATTCAAATATTTATTTTTCAGCGACCTCACACACTTCAGAATCTGGATTATTTCTGCAGCATTTACTTAGTGATTCCAGCTTTTCCAAGTGCTTTGTTTCAATTCTCATCCTTGCAGGGACCAGATGAGGAAGGAAGATGTTCTTCTCCAGGTAAAAGAAAATGAGGCTTAAAAAAGCTGAGATGGGGCCCGCTGGGGTCCCAATGGGTTCCTGGGGGAAAAGGACCAGAGCGAAGGTCTCTGGTTATTAATAAGTTTACAAAATGAGTTTTCTGGAATGTCCACTTAGAAAATTTTGTAAATATCCCTACTGTTTTTTCTTTTTCTTTTTTCTTTTCATTTTTATGAAATGTCTCTGAAAAAGGCAGCTGAAGTTTCTCTGTGAGCCACTAAAGGATACGCAGCACCCTCTTCAGAGATGCCCAACTGTCCTATAACTAATTCCACAGAGGAAGATCTTTGCAGAAAGTGCTAATCAGTGCTAAGTACCTTTCCAGATGCCTTCCAGGCTCATGTCCAGGAATGCACCAAGTGGGGAGGGAAATCACAAGAACTTTCCCCCCAGGGACTCCGCAGATTCTCTGAAGATCACAGACTGTGCAACCATTTTACTCAGCACTTTAAAATATGCCTAAGTTCTGTGTTGGTCTTACTGTAAGATAAGCAGCATTCCATTTAGTTAATCAGTTTCTTCAATGGGTTCTGTCTTGTAGTGGTCAACATTTTACCCAGGTTCTAGAAAAAAATACACTTTTTAAAGGTAAGTTGATTTTTGTACCATTTATTTTTTTAAATGATTTTTTAGCTTTCAGAGTATTATGGGTTAAAATGTTGATCACTCAACTGATAGTTTATTCATTGTGATTTTAGTGAGATCCATAAAGAGTAAAAGTCAAAAAACCTCCTACCTGCTATACCACATACACATAAGCCAAAAGTAAAAAATAACTGAGGCCGTTGACCATGGCAAAAAAAAAATTTAAATATATATATATATATATATCACTGGAGAAATATATGACAAAATAAAAATCTCTATGCCTAATTTGTCTTAAACATTACACAATGTCCCCATGTATTGAAACATCACATGGATGGTACCCCGCTAATATATACAATTTTTAATGTTTTCATGTATAGGTTAAAATAAATTTAAATTATTTTTAAGAACACCAAAACCTTATGTGGATTTATTTTATTTAATGCCAAAATCTGCATGAAAATCTGGAACTTCATGTAAAAGACGATTGCTCGATTAAAACAAAGCAAAACAAGCAAACAAAAATAAGTCCTTTTATTTTCCCAGAATATGCAAATGAATAATGAAGTCCCCAAGGAGTAGGACCAGCATTCTGCTGGGCTTGGAAGAAGCTTGGGTTCCATCCAGCCCTCAGATCCATTGCTGGGCTCTTCGGTGGTCAACACAGCAGGGCAGTTTAGAGATTCAGCCTTGTGTGGGCATCTGGGCTTTCATCATTCCATGGACAACCTCGTGGTTTTTTTTTTTTTTTTTCTTGGTACCAGGGATGGAACCCAAGGTCAGTCCTGGCGTAGCCATGGGCCTGGGACAACCTGTGTGCTTGCAAGCATCCCTGTCCCCTGCTGTCACTCGAAGCCCAAACCCTCAAGTTCCTTCCTCTGGCACTGCTGAGAGGGGGTTTGTAACCCTCTCTCTCAGTCTGTGGTTTTAAGATTGCTGTTGAGTCTTAGGAAGACAAAAGCAGAACAAATAACCAAAATGTCAGAAAGAGAAGAAAGTGAGACAATAGGAAGCAGCTCTTTGTGGAGGTACAGTAGGAGGTCCAAGGAAGGTAGCGCAAGCTCTGAGGCCTTTCCTGCACTCTGGGGTCTCCTTTCAGGGCCAGAGTCGCCTGACGCAGGTCCCCGAGGTGAGTGGCATATTCCTCCAGCATGCAGATGTTCGCCCGCCTTTGTCTGCACTGCTTGGCAAGAGGAAGGGCAGCTGCATTACTACCTGCAAAGAGCCAGCGTTCCATCCACGTGTTCATGTCCTGGGTGGCGGCCCCAGGCTGGGGCACAGATGGGGCACTTGGAGGAAGAGTAAGAAAAAGGACAGGGGGGATCTAGAGAATCGCGGGGCCTTGCCACCCTGCTCATGTGCCTTAACACTGTCTCCCTGACCTGCCTCGCCGGCATGGGTGCTCCCAGATGGAGGCTTTCCAGGATACACACGCCTCCTCTGCTTGTCTAGGTCCGAAGATGAGCAGCAGCTTCACTGTCGCACAATGACCATGGCCGCTGACAGATGGGAGATGAAGGATTCTAAAGCACAGACATCAACCCTCTTTCTCCTCGGGCACAATTCTACAGTTCCGTGGACAAATACAATTTCTCCCTTCCCATTCATCTTACTCTTATTTTTAGCATGTTGACAGACTAATATAATTAACCTGTCCCATTGGAGAAATGAGCAGGCTCCTCATGGCCCCAGCACAGGAAGGCCTGCTTTCCCCATTCTCTGATTTCATGCCAGCTTCAACCACGGTAGCAAAATAATTATAGTAAAAAGCCGCCAGCAAATCTTAGCATTTGCCGAGCAGGGTCATGATTGAACTAAAACCGTTCAGGAGCATCAGAAGGTCAGCTTCCTACTGTCTTAACATTTGTGTGACACTGGGGAGATATTAATGCATCTGTTATTTTAACTGGGCACTGGCCATTCAGAAAGCTAAAAGCAGCTGTATCTAAGCCTTTTAAAGTTTTCTTAGCCATTGACTCATGTTTTACCCTCTCCGCTGATGGCAACCTGACTCTTAGCCAAGCAAACAATACACTAAGAGCATCCACAAAATCGGTCCCTCTCATTTTTATAGTTGAGGACTATACTTAACAAAATCTATAAATTTCCTTGCACATAAATCCCTAAGCACTGCATTTCAGCTGTTTAAAAATCTAATGGTGTCAGGAACAGGCTATAAACCTAAGCAGAATTATTTGGGCATAACAGATACAGTTTGCCCGGAGATTTAAACTTGATTACAGCTCATAACTGTCAGCAAATACCACCAAGCCTTATTCCCTTAATCAGAAAAATCTGAATTTCAGGTGTTGAAGTTTATTGGGGAACGGCTCCATCTGCCAGGATTGTTTTGCGAAATACGTACAGATGTCTAATTTCTTTGTCTCTGTGTTCTGGAATTTCCAGGAAGCTGATTCCCCACCTTACCTGGGAGGCTACAAGTACCCTGGCAGCAGCCTAGGCTACCGGGGGTGGGGGGGTGCACCACTGTGGCTTTGTGGGAGGAGCCTTAGGAGAAATCGCCCCCAGATTGCTTCGCCTCAGCTCTACCCACAACGACAGGGTGTGCTGAATAGTGAAGACGGATCGCATAAAGTAATTGGCAGATGCCCCAGAACTTGACCTCCACCTAGAATTTCCTAATGACGTATTGTAGTAGGATAAGCCAGACAGAGAAATATCCCAGTTATTAGTATGAGTCCCAATCTAATTTTAAATTCTGAATCTTTTTGAACTGTGCAGTGTACATCAGGCAGAATAGAGGGTGAGCATTGCCTGTGAGGAGACTCGTTCTAATTTGTTATGTAAACGAATCGTGCATTCCTACCAGCAGCTCCCAGCTGTGAGGAAGGAAGACTCCCATCCCTGTCTTCAAGGAGCCCTCAGACTAATGAGGAAGAAGAGGTGATTCTAAAGCATTCTTTGACAGAAAAAAGCAAACCAGGATACTGTAGTATCAGACCAGAAGGATGCCTGATTCCAGTGTGCAGAAACCGGGAAGACTTCCAGGGGAAATGTATGAAGTCAGATCCTGCAGGGGATGTAAGAGTTGGTTAGGAGTAAAGTTGGTGGAGAGAAGAACATTCCAAGTAGAGCAAAGCTCAGGCTTAGAGATCAGTGTTGGTGCAACTCAGGGAAGCCAGGCACAGCCACCAGGGCCTTGCAAAGTCACATTGTGAGATTTGGGCAATGTCCTAAGAGCAATGGACGGCATCACTGAAGGGGTTAAGCAGAGCGGTGATATGATCACATCTGGTTTTCATTTTTTAAATCATTCTCAACTTGGAGGATATTTCCTGTTGATGCTACCTACCCTTTTGCAAATGATGACTGTAACTGGATGTGTTATTGTCTTTTTACAATGTAAAAGTATAATATTAATATTTTGCATAAGAGCATATCATCATCATGATGCATATAAACCAGTGCTACTACTATTAACAATAATAAATAAAAAGATAACATTCACTGAGGCTGGATGTGGTGGTGCAAGCCTGTAATCCCAGTGTTTTAGGAGGCTGAGGCCGGAGGATCACAAGTTTAAAGCCAGCCTCAGTAAAGGTGAGGCACTAAGCAACACAGTGAGATCCTGTCTCTAAATAAAATACAAAATAGGGCTGGGGACATGGCTCAGTGGTTGAGTGCCCCTGAGTTCAATCCCTGGTATCCCCCACAACAAAAAAATAAATAAAAATTAACATTCATTGTGAGTTTACTGGGGCCAGGAATCATCTTAAGCTTTTTATAAATTATCTAATTAAACCCCTAATTAAATTTAACCTCTAGTTAAATAACTTTTATAAATCATATAATTAAACCCCTACTCCTGCCCCCACTTTATGGATGAGGAAACTGAGGACTAAAAAATAAGTAATTGCTTAGGTCATATAGGAAGAAAGGGCAGGGTTGAAATTACAGCACTGGTGACCACTGTTTAGACTCTCCTTCTGCTGCATGCCCTCCATTCCTTCCAAAAGGAAAAAAGCAATGATCACATCAAAAATCTATCAAATTAGCTGGAAAGTAATTTTCACCAGGATGATTGATTTATTTTCCTAAAACTTTGTCCTCATCACTCAGGCCGTTAGAGAAGGCCTGTCAGGGGCCCAGCAGGACTGTTTGTGTGTAGGTGGAAACAGTGGGTCGGTTGAGTCCCTAGCCAAATGAGTCTCTGCCATTTTGTGATACAGTAGTTTAAGGAATTTCACATTCAACTGAGGAGTAATAATAATAAAAGACTTTGCGATTTTGGAATAGCTTCATCGTAATGAAAAGAAACTTGTGGAAAAGGTGAATCCAACTACTAACAAGACTTACAAGATGAGCTTCCGTCGAGGATGGGCGAGTGTGAAGCACAGAGTAAAAATAATGAATTTTCCAACACTGTTGGATTGGTGGCAGGGTCTGGATAATTTGGCTAGAGGTGTACGTGACTCATGTAACAATCCCACAAGCGTATGGGACTTTATCCTAGCTGAGCAACCGTAATTGCTTCTCCAGTGTGTGCTTGCTGCCTTAATTATATTTTACTAGTGCACGCCCCCATTTGGAAAAGTATACGTCCCCCCCCCCCCATCTCACGCCTGGTGGTGGGTGAGAGGAAGCTAATATTGCATAGTCATTAATTACCTGCTCACCTGAGCTGACATCTCCAAACCCATACAGAGAGCTCATAGCTTTGTGTTCCAGAATAGTTCCATCCAAGTAAATGAATATGACTGTTGACATGCTAAATAAAAGGGTTGACTCACTCCTTACCCTGGAACCAATGCTGTATTCTTAGATGGTGTCACCTTACAGAGCTCCGGTGTCCTTAAAAAGAATCTGCCCCTTCTTGAACTCCTGTGGACTTCTGCATCCTGTCCCTCTGAAATCTAGAACCCTGCTAAAAGGTAATGATTAAACCCAGAGGCTGCTCTGTGGGGACAGGAAGGAAGCCTGATGGAACTGGATTGGGCAGGAGGGGAGTGAAGTCATACTTAGCTGACTGGCTGTGCCCGAGGAGCCTGCCCACTGCAGCCCTGGTAGGGGGTGGTCCTGCTGAGCAGGTAGCTTGGCCCCTCTTTGTACGACAGCCCTGTCTCTCCCCTCTTCAGCTCTGGTTGGAGCATAGGCCACAAATACATTGCTAACATTTAAGTGCATCTGTTGCAGAGAGAGAGAAGCACAGAGGAGGACACTGGGGGAATTTCAAACCAAATTTCAGGACTGAGCTCATAAAAGCATGTACCATCTGTGGATTTTGCTCAGATGCATCACTGTAAGGGGGGTGGGGGGTTGCGACGGGGAAGGGAGAAAGGAGGAAAAGATTTGCGTAGTAACTGGATTTCAAACTGAAGTCACCCCCAGATCAGTTTGCCGGTGGCATTGGGACCAGGCAGGAACCCAAATATCCTCACGCTGAAGGGTCTGTCCGGTGGGGATCTGATCAGTAACTGAATTCCTGGGCTCTGGGTCCAAATGCAGTCTGCATTCCCGCCTCCTGTCTTCACTGGCTCTCTGCAAACCTTCCAGACTTTGTATCTTCCTTCCTGCTGGTTTGACACAGCTTGGAGGCTGAGCTCAGAAGAGCTCTCTCGCTCTCCTCATCCCTGTGCAACCGCCCCCCCCCCAAAACAAAACAAAACCCCAGATCATTTTCTTTTTCTGAGAAGCACTTTACATTTCTATAGCTCAGGAAAAGGGAAGTTCCTTCAGAATCCCTTTATAGATGATCGCTCTCATTGTCTAGCAAGCTCTTCATTGTTTGTGATTTTCATTTCCCTCCATGGTTCAGGGCACTTTGAAAAAAAAAAAAATTCTATTCAGCACTTTTCCACTCATAATTCAAGAAAAAAGAGTCACACACTATAATAAGGATAATTAGCTCCGACTGCAAATAATAAGCTTGGCATCACAGAGGCCCTTCCGTGCACACAGTATCCATTTATCGTTTTGTGTACTCTCTGTCAAGGCTAATTACTACTCCTGTAATTACTAACCTGTTGAAAGAACAAAGGAGCATGCAATGCTGTCCTTAAATAAATAATGCTGTTTCTTCCCATATCATCTCAATAAAACTCTTCCAGAACAGAATCTGTCCTCATCATCGTACAGTGAACCACGGCCACTGTTTGTCTTCCAAAATGGGATGAGCTATGCTAAGAATGATTTTCTGCGCGTACACATGGGAGGGGGGTTTGAATTTCTCTCATTTAGACTCTTGTAAAATAAAGATAGCTGCGGGCGATGATCTCATGTTTAATAAGGCTCAACATTTCGCCGCACGTTTCCTCTTCATTAATCTGTTACCCTTGGCTCAGTGTGGGAGCAGGCGCTGTGTAAATGACCATATGCTTCCCTGTTAATGTGTCTTAATCCAGACCAGCAGACACTTGTCGTCCCCCTCAGAGGAGAGATCTGCTGATTATGCCAAGGCGACATGGAGAAAGTAAATAGAGCGCTCTCTCTTTCCTAGGGTCGATGCACCCTGTGAAGGATTAAAGCAGGTTCCAATGGCCATCGGTTTCTTTCCTCATTCATCTGTCTGTCCCTCCTGGTGCAGATTCTGAGTTTTCTTTTCTGCACATGCTCTGGAGAGCTGGTCTCTACCAGGGAACAATTCTGGATCTTTTGGACCCCCAGAGGGCTGGGGATTCTGGCTTTTCAAGATGATCCAGGCTGTCGTCTCAACCACCAGCATTCTTCTAAATAGCACTTTGGGACCTCAGCAGTAGCAGGTTTACACACAGAAGAGTCTTCACACCAGACACAGTGAGATGCATTTGTTCTTTGACCCAAGTGTTTCATCTCTTCTCAAAAGATAAAAATGAGAAATGTTTTTAAGGAGATTGCTGAGTCATTGTTACTAATCTGTAGAGTTAACGAGAACAAGGAAGTTTCAAAAACAGGTGTCTTTCTGATTTTCTGAAAAGGAATGAAAGTGAATTCTGGCCATGATGTTAAAAAGGATTATTTAAAAGAAGAGGCAGTGTTTTGAGGATGCTCCATACTGATTTCCACAGTGTAATTGTAAAATGTACCAATTTACATTCCCAAAAAACAGTGCATAAGAATCCTCCCCATCCCTATTCTTGCCAGCATTGACTATTATTTGTATTCTTGATGATTTCCATTCTGACTGGGGAGAAATAGAATCTCAATGTAGTTTTGATTTGCGTTTTCCTGATGGCTAGAGGTGTTGAACATTTCATATGACCCAGCTATACCACTCCTCTGTATTTATTTGGAAAAATTAAAGTCAGCATACTTTCGAGAGACATGCATTCCCATGTTTATCACAGCACAATTCACAATAGCCAAGTTAGGGAACCAGCCTAGGTATCCATCAATAGATGAATGGATAAAGAAAATGTGGTACATGCACACAATGGAGTTTTATTCAGCCATAAAGAAGCATGAAATTATGTCATTTGCTGGAAAATGGATGAAATTGGAAAATATCCTGTTAATAATTCGAGTCATAGATATGTGCTTCATAACATGCATGTATGAAATGCCACAGGGTTACCCACCATTCTGTGTAATTAATATGCACCAATAAAAAAATGCAAGGCAGTGGTTCACTAAAAACAAGTCATGCCAAATGCCATTGGTGTCTTTTATTGACAATGTGACCAAGCTTATAGACCAGAAAATAAGCCAGACTCCTGGACCTCATATTTTAGTCTATATTTTGACCTCCATTAACAATATCACAAAACCACTCTTGTAGAGAAGTGGACAACTTAATAGGCCTTATTATCAGTTATTAACTCGGGATGTTAGAGAGAAAAAAAACTGGGAAAGGAAGAATTAATTAGATATTATATCTATGAGAAACAATAAAAATAGATTCTTTTTTTCCAGAAAAAAGTGTTATTTAAATATGTACATAATCATTCTATGAAAAGAGTGATTATACTTCTGAATGGACGCAACCAACCAGTAGCCCTTGAACCACACTGGGAAAAGGACCTGGACTGCAGGACTGACAGAGACCTGGATTCCAGCTCGGGCATCATAGCTCTCCAGAGAAGCAACGGGTTGCCTCAGGAAGTTCAGAGAATGCCCCATTACTGCACAAGTCATCAAGGGTAAGGACCAGATGGGCAATTGACTAAGATGACCTTTGCAGAGGGCGCTTAACAACAGAACAGAATTTTATAGTTTACAGAATCTTCACATCCTTGTCCTAAATTCCTTCCAAGCAAGCTGAAGCCTGAGGCCGAGTCTCAGTCCCAGAAACAGTTCTAGAAGGAGGTGGGCACACCCTGAGTTAGTGGGGAGCAGGGCTCCTGGGTAGGAATCACAAAAGGAACTGAGCACTGCTTTCTGGATGAAGACCATGTTGGGGGGCTGCAGAGTCACCTGGAAAAGATCTTGTTGGATGAGGAGGTGGAGGAACAGCCAAAGACCTCATCAGAAGCAAAGTCTGAGGCGGATTCTGGTTGACACACAGCTAGTGGAATGAAGGAGTGGGCAGAAGCCCACTTTTTGATTGGACAAGGAAAGAACTCATGTCCTTGTTTTTCAGAAGAGGAACGTGAGACCCAGAGAGATATTCATATTTTCCTTCTTTTGTTAGGAGACAGAAGACTTGTGTAATTGTACACAGATAGCAGATGAAGAGGTATCAGAGCTCAATGCAATTTACCACCCTGGCATACTCTATAATCCCTTTTTTTTTTCTTCCCCTGATTTCTATAATTTAGATAATGGCAAGGCTTCATGGATCTCCCCGTTGATTCACGTATATACCCACCTGTTTTAGACCTCTTTCTCACTGCTGAGACCAAAAGACCTGACAAGAACAATTTTAAAGATGAAAGTTTATTTGGGGTCTGATTCTTCCAGAGAGTCTAGTCCATAGATGGCTGACTCCATTCCTCAGGGTCTGAGGTAAGCGCATGGTAGAGGAACGTGGCTCAGGACACGACACCAGGAAGCAGAGAGAGACTCCACTCTCCAGAGGCAAAATATGTACCCAATGACCCACCTCCTCCAGCCATATCTACCTGCCTATAGTTACCACCCAATTGATCCCAGCAGTGGGTTAATGCACTGAGTAGGTTAAGGCTCTCATAATCCAATCACTTCATCTCTAAACTTTCTTGCATTGTTTCACCCATGAGCTTTTGGGGCACACCTCATATGGAAACCATAACACTACCTATCTGCTTTGTTTTTGAGGTTGAGTTCATCATATTACTAATTATTTTTTAATTTGTTTAGTTATATATGGACACAATATCTTTATTTTGTTTATTTATTATTTTTTTATGTGGTGCTGAGGATCGTACCCAGTGCCTCACACATGCTAGGCAAGCACTCTACCGCTGAGCCACAACTCCAGCCCCATATTACTAATCATTGTTAACTCAGTTGCAAAATCATACTAAATGGACATTCATTTGCCCCTGTTTAAAATTACACACTGAACAATATTGTCCAGGGCTCTGAGAGGTTGGACATTTGCTGCTACTCATTAGAAAACTCATGGCTGTCAGTCTAAAAGTAAGATGATGAGTTTGTTATGGTTTGGATATGGGGTGCCCCCCACAAAAGTTCCTGTGTCAATGCAGGAATATCCAAAGTTGCAATGATCAGATTGTGAGAGCTGTGACCTAACTAGTCTACCCTTGTTTGAATGGACTAACTGGTAACTGCAGGCAGATGGGGTGTGGCTGGAGAAGGTGGGTACTGGGGGTGTGTCCTGGAAGAGTTCAACTTCTCTACAGCACTTTCCCCTTTTACTCTCTACTTCCTGTGCCATGAGTGAGCAGCTTCCCTCCACCATACCCTTCCTGCATGATGCTCTACCTTGGGCGTGGAACAATGGAGTCAGCCCACATGGACAAAACCTCTGAAACCACAGTCCAGAAAGAACTTCTCCTCCTTTAAGCTGTTCTTCTCAAGTATTTAAGTCTCAGCTACAAAAAGCTGACAGGATTCTCTATTGTCTGGAGTCCGAGCCCAAAGTGGAGGGTGGGTCCAAATGGTTAGGCATGCTCTGGTTTACCAAATCACCCGGGCACTATTGTTTGGGAAAGAAAACTCCCCCTCACTGTGTTTATATCTCTAAAAGCAAACAATTTGCTGAATCATTTATTGGGATCAATCGAGTATTATTAAGAGACCACTACATACCCTTTTTAAAGTTGTTTTTTAAACCAGTAAAGACATAGCCACACATAATAGGTTAAATAAAAAGTTGTGAATATACAAAGAGGGATAACTCTCTGAATATTCACGTAAACAACTTGAAGGAAAAAAACGAAATTCTCTTTGTGATAGTTAAAACTCTGTCTTTGAACTTAAAATCATCGTTCACAGGGCACTGTGCTTTCTGTAATATGAGTCTCAGTCTCACAAAGACTGTTGAGGTTAATGTTGATTTAGGAGAGTGAGGACAGAAATTTTTTTTTTTTGCAGAGTTTTCTTCTCACCTTAGTTGAACATTATCATGAGCTGCCAGAGGGCAATGAGACTCAAAGGAGAGCGTCAAGTCTTCATTCCTGGGACCTTTGTTGATATTGTTTTGTGAGGAGTGGGGAATTCTTGGAAGACTCTTGTTTAATTCATCACCTATGTAACAGTGTAGCCAATTCTGTAGTGGGGGTGGTGATTCTGTGTTCTTATGGCAGTAGGTGGAATTGCCTTGTTCCTCTTCTTCATTATGCCTCTGAACTTCTCTCTTCCCATTGATCCTTGTTCAACAGATAAGCCCCATCTCAAATCCCAGCTCACTCAAATAGATGTTCCCAAATTGTCCCAGAACATACCGAGTTGATCTAATCTATGAAAGTATCTCCTTGTTTCTTTACCCTATGCATGGCGAGAGATTTAAAAATTTATTAGATGTGGTTGGTTGTCATCTCCCTAGGAAGATGGTGGTCGTGTCAAAATGGAGCCACAGGATAATCACACAATGCAATGCCAGATGGTGGTAGATGTCTGGCACTTGGTGCAGATCACAGGAGCTACAGAAAAAGAGACTTTTAGGCTTAGTGAGAAAAGCCTGCTCAAAAAATGAGAAGTGGGTTGAGCAAGTCGTGGTGGCTAGAGTAATACAGAAGGTGTTGCTCTTTGGAACAACAGAATCTTCTGAAAGCTGATGGGTTGAAGGATTGGTCTCCAAAGCAGCAGTGTTCAGAGGTGAGAATAGGGGAGGTGATTGGATCCTAAGGGCTCTGGCCTTATGAATGGATTAATTGTTTATGGCTTCATAGCATAATGGATTATTAGAAGGTGGTGGAAATTTTAGGAAGTGGGATTTATTTTCTTTTCTCAATGAGGCTATTAGAGGTCATAATTTGTTCCTGGCCTCCTCTTCCAATCTCCCTCCTCCTCCTCCTCCTCCTCCTCCTCCTCCTCCTCTCCCCCCTCCTTCCTGGCCTCCATGAGGTGAGCATCTTGCTCCGCCGTGCCCTCCCTTCCACGATATTCTGCCTTTCTACAGTGCCACAACAATGGAACCAGGTAACCATGAACTGGAACCTCTGAAACTAGGAGCCAAAACAAATATTTCCTTTTTTAAAGTTGTTTATGTCAGGTATTTTGTTGCAGCAATGAAAAACTGACTAACACAGAAGTCAAGGCCTTGAAACTATGCCTGAGTGGCGTGTACACAAGTCGTACCCAAATGTGACAGTACAGTTGCAGAGTGACTCAGACACCTGCTTAGTTTCCATGTGTGTCCTCAACAGTTTTGTTGCTCATCTGTGCTCAGTGGACCTAAATGGACGCATTTGTATAGTATTGTGCTAGAATTATAGTTGGATTCAAATGCAAAGTCAGATCTCGTTGAGACAAGGCAAGGTAGGACCCTTAATGGGAATGTTAACAAGGAGCTTTACTGGAAACAGTTGAGCTGTCAGGAGCACAACAAAGTCAGAAATCTGAACAAAGATGAGGAGATAAAACTTGGCAAGTAAAGTGGAAGTAGTTTTCTCAAGACATCAGCAATCCCATAGACATGACATGCTGGGCCTGGGGTCACTTCAAAACAGAGTCGCCTCCTGCAGCTTGTTTATGGACTTCATGCCAGACTAGAACCAAGGAGGAACTATATGGCAAGACTGGGAGTAAGTGAATCACCATGGAAAGGAAGCCCAGTGGGCCCCCTGTGCCTATGGATTCTGCATCCATGGATTCCACCAACCACCGACTGAAAATGCTTGGGAAAGAAATATTGTGTCCACACTGAACATGTACAGAAATTTTTCCTTGTCCTTATTCTCTAAGCAATACAGTATAGTGCCTATTTGTACAGCATTACCTTGTGTTGGTTATTATAAGTAATCTCTGGATGGTTGGAAGGATGCAGGAAGGTAGGCCTAGGTTAGAAGCAAACACTATGCCGTAGTTAGGGCTGTAGCATCTGTGGATTTTGACAGGGCTCTGGAATCAATTTCCCACGAGTATCCAGGGACAACTGTGACTAGATTACAACACAGTAAAGTGCATCAGGCAAAAATCAGGGCTAGTCTTTATGCTCAACATGCTTATAGGGGTCTCGCATAGTACATACTTTGCCTGGCTCAACTTCAGAGAGTATAGCAAGAAAACATGTGAAATATTGGGTTTGGAAAATTGGTTTTGGGGAGAAGTGGTCATCTTGGTCCTGAGGGATGGCACCTGGAGCTCCCCTGGAGTGCTGGGGCTTGACCCCGCCTGCTCCTAGGGACCCAGGGCCTGCCGGGACTTCCAGGCCCACTTTTCCCACGTGGCTACCCCTCGCACTTCTCAATGCAGACAACCTATGACTGTCAATGAAAGTGCTCATGTAAGACCTTTGAAAACCAAGACCTGCATGTTCTTCATGAAAATGTAAGAATCCCTGACATTTAGGGTAACAGAAGGAGTTGCTCTGATATTCTTTGCTAAATTTACAAGATTTGGCTGAAACCCCAAGCGTCTGTCCTATCACAGTATTAGTCACTGTCTAAAAGCTTCAGCTTACTGTACTCTGGTGTGTGAGTGTGTTAAATGCCATGAACTCTGTACCCTGTGGGCAGATAAATCACCCAGGAGTTTTTTCAAGGAGTTTTTGTTTTATTTTGTTTTTTTAAACTATTGACTACATGGAATAATTTAGCTGATCTGAGACCTAGATGTTCAAATCCTTTGTAAGAAGAGAAGACTAACAGGAGAGAATCAGTGTCCATTGGAGTGAGAACGGTCTTTTAAAGATCATCTATTGTAGAGTTCTCAAAACATGTCCCCACTAATTCTAAGGGATAATAACATATTACCAGGAGAAAAGTTCTGAGATCAAAAAATTGGGGGACAGCAAGTTAAGCTGGACTTCTTAGGGACTTTAATACACTACTATGCATTAAGAATCAAGAGAGTCATCAGCTTATATCACTAAAACCTTTTTTTCTTTTTTCATTTCCTAGATGCAGTGTTCTGATAAAGGCTATTTTTTTCCCAGAAAAGAACACAAGATTAAAAGAGAGAATTATTTCACTGAATGGTGGACCACCATGGTGGCATGGTAGTGCTTAGAAAATAGAGGAAAGAATGGTGGCCGAAAGCAATTGATGCTGCAGATTTGAGATCTGACAATGAGGCACGGGGATCATGTGAAGGAGCTGAACACAGACCAGTCTGGATTGGTACGTGTCTCTTATTAGGCCACACACAGCTCTTGGGCAAGGCCAAGGCATCCAGCCCGCAGAGAAGCACTATCCGCCATCTTCCTATTGACTCATGCTCATGGACTGAGTGAATTTTCATTGGGAGTGTGTGGTCCACCAGTTAAACAAGGACATTAATAATGAGCACTTCTGTTGATGTATCAATCTTCTGGGAAATGCATGACACAGTGTATATTACTAATACATTTTTGCTTTTTTGTCTTTAAATTTAGACTAGAATATTTTTCTAAGCCTATTTGGAAAAACACTGTTAGACAGAGCCTTCACTCTCCATTAATAATTTTAGGAAGAAAAGTTTATAGTGGGATTTGTGACCCACAGATCCCTAAATGTTACATAAATAATCCAGGAAACTGCAAATTGATCTTATGTAAAGTCATTTCACAATGTGCATGTTTAATTAGCACCTACTAATCTAACAGATGCATGTGAAATTTTTTAGGGTGACATGTACTGTTCTGAACAATACGCTATCAGCTTAGGGTGCCAAGGGCATGCAACATAACCTGTTTTTAATTGAGCAATTTATCACCCAACAAAATAAGAGACAGCTTGTGTTTTATATGTTTCCGTAGTACATCATTATCCAACAATAAATGCAAAAATAAACTACCAAAAAAACAAACTTTAAATAGGAAAAAAAATTTAAAGGCACAGATTCCTTTGGATTTAGCTGTCTCAAAATTTTATATGAAAAGTAAGAAACATATTGATTCCATGCTGGTTATTTTTAAAGCAAAACTTTAGTGCTTTCCTTTTAGCCTGATCACATTATTTTCATTCTATCATAAAAAACTACCTCTGAAGGCTAGCCAGAGCAGTTTTAAAGCTATAACCCTCAAATTCAGAATTTATTTTGGTTTTCTAAATATGCGAAATGGAAGCTTTCTTTTAGTTGAAGTAAGAGGTTCTTACACACACACACACACACACACACACACACACACGCACGCACACACACACATAGAGTCAAAGGAATAACTGGAAAAATCCTATGGTAAAAAATAGCCAAAGATGAATGACAGTCAGGATCCCCTAGAAGGTCAAGGTTTGAGACACCCTGTGATCTCGGAGCGAGAGGTTGATTAATCACTCTTGGGCAACAATGATTAAGTGAATGTCAAGGCAGTCTTCCAGAAGGGAAAAACGCCCACACTTTTGCAGCTTGAGAGATACATTTGGAAAGGTCAAAGGGCAGACTTCCTGTTTGCCTGGAGCCCATCCCCCGCAGTGGCATGGCTGTGGCTTTCTGTGTGTATCTGACCTCCGAGTCTTTCTGATTTTGGAGACAGCTGTGTCCCCTCTGTGTCCCAGTAACTGCCTCTTCCTCTTGCCCCAACTCCCCAACCTCTCAACTTGACTTCTGTCCATCTTAGGTCCCTGCTGAATGGCCCAGGGTCTCAGTCTGGCAGCCTAGGAGCAGGCCTCTGCCACGACCTTACTGCTGGGCTAAAAGGTAGGAAAGACTCTGCATCTGGCTCCACCTGTATGAACTATGGATTCTGAAGTCAACAAGGAATTGGTTCGTTCCTTTCTCAGGCAAAATTGGGAAACATCTTGGGTGCCCTGGGTATTCAAGGTGCTGCGTGAGGTTCTGCCCCCTGAGTGAGGCCTACCATTAGGGAGGTGATGGTCAGAAGGAGAATGTGCTAGAGGACGAGGATAATGAGGAAGGAGCTGGGATGAGGACTCACAGGTGTGACTGCTCCCTGCTGAGCCAGCCTGGACCTCCGACGGTAATCAGGCGCCTGGATCCTGGGCTAATTGGAGAGGACCGTGGCACTGACATTTTCTAGTTGCCTTCATGAGTACAGATCTTATACAAGAAAAATTGTTTGCTTAGGCCTGTCCAATGGCACAGAGGACTTAAAGGGCCATAGGTGGAGAATCTGAAATTTTGTCCATGTTTATGTGAATGTATGTTAAAAGCAAAAGTCCAATCATTTACAGGAATGTAGTGATGAACTGTTTAGTAAACTGAAAAATGCTTCTGAAATGTCCATATTAGCTTCATAAGTTCTCTGACTTAAAAGATCATATTTGTGCATGTTTGATTCTCCAACAGTATGAGACAGCCATGCATATTTCATAGAAAAATCCCAGCACTGGCTTGAAATGCTGTTTTCATCTTGAGTTCATTTTACGTCGCCTGTTTTGCTTTTCCTCTTCTTACAATGTCTCTACATAAAACTGCCTTAAATACTTTCTATAACAGGATGGGGCATTAATTAACAAATTAACCGCACACTATCCCTCTGGGATGTACCACACCCTTCTGTTAGCATGCTGGACCCAGTCCAGAGGCAAAAGAACCCAATCAATTACATGGAACCATTAAAAACATTCCCTAGCTGGGCACCAGTAAGGCTCTGTTAGGTTTATAATTTATTAGCAGCCACTTTTTGTTAGAGAACAAGACCTTCTGTGGCCCTAAAAAAAAATCAGGGCACACATTTTTTGCTCTTGAAGGTGCAATTAACATGTTCTGTTGGAAGGGTGTCTCTGATATAACTTTTGCATATGAATAAGAAAAGAAAAACAATCTAGACTGCCAGCTCTTTGGCCTCCTTGAACATCAGAGGCCGAGAAAACAACATTTTCAAACCTTCTATGTATCAACAGAATAAAATATTTTGAAGACACACTAGTCACATATGGTTATCCCAGAATATCACCATCCATGAATATGGGTGTTATTGTTTTTTTGTTCTGCAAGAAAGCTTCACACACTCTTTCACAGATATGCCAAGTATAGCTTGATTCATAATAGATTCATAATAGATGCTGAGAGATGAACACATGAACTGCCTGCAAAGTAGTTACCCATGTTTTCTTTGTTATTGACAAAGCTAGCGGCATTTTCTTAGCCTGGGAGTGAGAGTTGAGAAAAATAACTGCTGGTCTGGAAAGCTTAGGAGAGGAGTAGGAAACTAGTGTGGCCGTGGATGAAGTGACTTTGCTAGGTTTTTGTTGTGGTGGTTATTTTGTTTTTATCTCAGTCATCCTTCAATAAAAGTCATCTTTCAATATCGGATTCCAGGACTCACTGTGGATGTTCCAGTGTCTTATAAAATGATGTGGAATTGGTGTATGACCACCCTCCCTGTACCTTAAAAAAATCTCCAGATGACTTATAATATGTAATACAATGTAGATACTATGTAAGTAGTAGCCCTACTGTATTATTTAGGGAATAATAAGAAGGAAAAAAAGTCTGTACATTTTAGTTCAAATTTTTTTCCCCCAAATATTTCCCAGCCACAGGTGGTTGAGTCTGTGAGAATAGAACCTGTGGATGTGGAGGGCCAGCTGTTCCTTTATTCCCCACTGAATTGTGAATGATAAAGTTGAAGTCACTTGCAAAATCTTTTGATCTCCTTGAAGTATGGTAGGAGATAAAATAACTATTTTCAGATAAATGTTATATATATATATATATATATATATATATATATATATATATATATATATATATATATATATTTCTTTTATAATGCAGAAAACTCAAGGAAAACCGGAATTCCATTTCCTTCCCGGTCTTTGACTAGCTGGATGTCAGTTGACCCTGGACTTGAAGCTATTCATTTGGTTCATTTGGTTCAACATTGATTCATATGTTCAAGATGTGTTCTGAATGGAGGATACATATCCTAGAGCTCCAATTCTCTTTGAACTTGGAGTCACTAGACTATCAGAAGGAGAATAGAGGTATTCAAAAACAGAAAAACAGAATGGTAAAACTAACCACCATGGAAGTTTAGAAGTCTTACCTAATCTGTCTTGTGAGGTCTTTCTGAGCTCAGAGATTCTATAAACACCTTGTCCCAATAAGAAGGTGCTTTTGCTCTTTCTGACTCGGGTGTGTCTTCAGAAATAAGGTTCAGAAGAACTAGCACTGGTTTTCCAAGGTGGGTCAGGGAGTAGGGCTGGGAACTGTGGCTTACCATCAAGGTGTCCAAGATGGCAAAGTACCCCCGTGTGGGTTAGCTTGGGGTGCAGAATTCAGAGCAGGAGAGGCAGATGAATAGAGCAGAGGAGGCACAGTTGATGTGGGAGGAAATACGTTTTAACCAGATTTTTCATGGCTGTGACCAAAATTTCTGGCCAGAACAACTTTGAAGAGGAAACATTTATGTGAGGCTCATGGGTTCAGAGGTCTCAGTTCAGAGATGGCAGACTCCACGGCTCTGGCCCAAGATGAAGTAGCACATCGTGGGAGATGGGTCTAAGAAGGAAAGCTACTCTGCTCCTGGTGGTGTCAGGAAAGGGAGGAGGGGGAAGGGGCTGCTTCCGGAAGAACAACTCTTTCAGGGGACACCCTGAAAATGACCCATGTCCTCCAGCCACACTCCATCTGCCTACAGTGACCCTCCAGTCCATTCAAACTAGGATGGACTATCTAGGTTATAGCTTGTACAGTCCTGTCATGTCACCTCTGAAAATTTCTGCAGAAACACAGCAACTTTGGGGGAACACCTCATATTCAAACCTAAGAGGGGTCATTAAAAATAAATAGGCTTGTAGACTCTGGGATGAGACTCACGGCCATGGATATTGCCCTCGGGAAAGGAAGAAGCAAAGAGCCATAATTCTGGGTCAAATGCAGTAGACCTTCCATATCCACCAGTTCCAAATCTGAGGATTCAACCAACTGTGGATTAAGAAACTTTGAGGAAAAAATGTATCTGTACAGAAGAGGTACTGACATCTTTTCCTTGTAATTATTCCTCAACAGTATGGTTTAACAACCATTTACATAGAATCTACATGCATTGGATATTACAAGTCATCTAGAGATGACTAAAGTGCACATAGGTTACATGCAAACACTATGTCTCTTTATATAAGACTTGAACATTCTTGGGGTTTGCTATGAAGTGGGGATCCTGGAGCCAATCCCCCATCACAATAAGAAGTTGGAGCTAGAATCAAGGGAGAAACCTAGCTATAAAAACAGAAACAAATTGCAAAGGTGATGTGATGCTAAACACCAGGCTGTTAGCCAGAAGTCTCTCCCCCCAAGCAGTGATTGTTCTTGGAGAGTGAAGATGGGGCAGTGCCTGGGGGTGAGGTGGAAGGGGGTGGAGAACAGGGCTCTGCCAGGAGGAGGAATTCAGAGCCATCAGGTCAAGGCAACTGTTCATGCACTAGACTTCCTCAGGTATAACAAAGCCTCTCTTCTCAGTGGGTGGCCATTCACCCTGGGTGGATGGCAACAGGGCGCCCTACATTATGTGGGAGTTGGATCTCTGAAGTTCTTTCCAATTCTGACCTCCTGTGTTTGAATGCACTGGATTCTTGCTCCATGAACATTCATGCCATGCTGAGGGCCACTCTTCTGATAAGGTAAATATTCTCCTTCTGTATGTATGGTGGCTTTTGAGATAGTTTCTTCAATATTCATACGACCCCTCTGCCATTGTTTGGCATACTGAACTGCACCTCCAGGGCTGAACCCTGATCCATCTAATCTAATCATGGTAAATCCACTCTAATCACCAGTGTGGATTGTGGACCCAGACTTAGGTCAATCAATGCATTATATTTACCTGATGGGATCATTGATCAGGAATGGTTTCATGATCCAGTTCAACCAATAACATAAAAGGGAACTTGTTGGGGCTGGGGTTGTGGCTCAGAGGTAGAGCGCTCTCCTGTGCAGGTGTGAGGCACTGGGTCCGATCCTCAGCACCACATAAAAATAAAGATATTGTGTCCACCTATAACTAAAAAATAAATGTTAAAATAAGGGAACTTGTTAAGGATGCAGGTAAGTTTCCTTGCCCTTAGCAGAGAGGCTCATTCTTCCCCTCTATAGACCTTGTGGAGTGCAGATGGTAGGACTGGTAACATTGTAGCATTTCTCTGTCAGCTAGAGAATGAAGTATATGGAAGAGAACAGAGCCAGGCTATCACAAGGAGACAGAATAGGAGCTAAAGGAAGTTATGTGTAATACCTGACCTGGCCCTAGACTTCCATTTATGTGAGCAATAAACTTCTCTATTGTTTAAGCCAGTTGACTTAGATTCTCTGTCCCTTGCAATCTAAAGCAGCTTATCTGCTCTAGTACCCTAACGATTGTGAAGTTGAACACGTGGGGGCCATATCATCATTAGCAAGCCAGTCTACTCATCACATCTGATCACAGACCATTCTAAACACAGGACTAAATCATTAAGGGAGACTTAGTCTAATAATATTGAACCCACTGCAGTTTCGAGGCAGTGTGGCCTAGAGGGGTGGACCACGCTTGGTTTCCAGCTCTGCTACTTACTACCTGACTTTTCATGGAAAATCCACCTGGCCTGTTTGGGGTTTGAATGACATCGTGTATGTGTTCTCTCCAGCTCTACAGTCTCATTAACAATCCAACTCAACCGTACTGGGGAGAGCCATTGTCCTTGACACCAGCAATAGAACTTGGAGATATGGATCCTGCTGCTGTGGATTCAAATCTGAGTCAGCTCTACTCCACCAGCACAGCTCACCTGATGGATGGTCAAGAGAGTGGTGCCGACTGAGTGGACTAGTCCTGATGGACCTGGCTAAGACGCTCAGATTTCTTGGTCTGAATCAATGAACTCCAGGGAGGAATGTGATAGACATGGAGGAAGTAAACACAGACAAGTTGTTTGCCTTTTTTTTTTTTCCCTTAAAGACAACTCTTGAAGCCCCAAAATAGGAGAGTGCAGGATAAACAGAAAGGAATTTTAACTTTTTTCTCCGTGAGAATCTGAGGGCTGAGGAACTTTTGTGACCTTACGATTGGCTTCAGCTTAAAATGAGGGCTTCTAGACCTTTGCTATGGGCTTTCTGGAGAGAAATTCCTAACCTGTCTGCTTTGTGCCTTCTCTGTAGATGATAAACAGACAAGGAGATGGTGGACACTGGCTTCATCTCCCCGCATCCCCAAAGGATGCATTGCACTGCGAGGACTCTGAGTGCCAGAGTGTCCTTAGCCAGTTCCCAGAGGGCTTCTACAGTCACTAAGGACTGTGTAGAGACTCTCCCATGAGTAATGGTTCTGACCAGGAGGCCTGGGCAGCTTCCAGATGAAGAGATGCTCATAGTTCTTGCCTCTTCTGGCCACATCAAAGATTGCCCATGGGACAAAGCCAGATGTGGAAGGAAGAATGCAAACTTTGAAATTAAACAGATTTATATTTGAGTTCTTTACCCACTCCATGATTTGGGGCAGATTATTTCTCCTCTTTCAGCTCCAATTTCCATACCAATAAATTGGGAAGGACACCTCATACCATGGTGAGTACAGTTGGCCCCTCCTTGGGCCACATCCGTGAATTCTGCATCTGTGGATCCAATCATCGATTGAAAATATTCGAAAAAAAATTTCTTTTGCACTGAACATGTACAGACGATTTTCATGTTATTATTTCCTAAACAATACAGTAAAACAAACTGTTTACATAGCTTTGACATTGCATTAGGTGTCATAAGGAATCCAAAGATGCTTGAAAGTCTACAGGAGGGTCCATGGCATCCATATGCCTATAGTACACCATTGTATAAAAATGGAGCACCCTGGGATTTTGGTGCTCGTCAGAGTGTTCCTGAATACTGAGGGATGGCTGTGCTCGCTTGGTAGCATACATAAAACATCCAGAAATTGCCCAGGGCTAAGAAAATGCTCGAGAAGCTCAGCCTGCCTGCTTGCTTTCCATGATCCCCTATCACAGGCTCACTGGAAATCGCTGTCCACCCTCTGAGTCACTGGCCATCTCCCTCAGAGCAAGGTCCCTAATGAGTGCTTTTGTAGACATGCCGACATCACCTGCTACTTTTAAGAACCAGGTCCTCTGAAGAACGCGGGACAAGGTTCTGAAAGCTGCGTTTGGAGAGTCTGGTAAGTGTCTCCCGGTGCCTTCCCCCTCCCCCCCCCCGCCCCTTTTCTTCTTCTTCTTCCTTTTCTTTATTTTTTCTTCTGATCCTCGTGCACTGAGAAACTCTTTTTCAAATATTTTTCATAAAGCCTTTCTCTCAAAGCAGAAATCACTTCTGAGGATCCGCCGTAACTCAGCGACAAACCCTACCTCCAGCCTGACGGAAAGCCATCTTGGCCGGGGCCAGGATTGCATGGGGAAGGCCGAGTTTACAGAAGCCGCTTCATTCAAACACAAAATATGGCTTTAAAATGCTTAGCTTGATTCATTGAAGACGAAATTACACGAGGTTACTAAGAAACTGTAGAATATTTTAAGGACCATCCCAAGCCTTTGAGTTTAAAAGCAGAGAGTCATCTTTTTCTCACAATTTCTTTAATGAAGAGAGGACATTGAGTATCACTTTGTGACAGTAATGACAAAGCTCATGTTTTGTTTTGTTTTATTTTTTTATTCACCAGAAGTACATTATATGACCACAGTGTGTTAGACTCTCCACTGCCGGGTTTCTGTTCTCTCGACTAAAAGGCTCAGGGGTCACTCTAGTGAAGCTGGGCTGACTGGGCTGCACGAAATCACCACACAAGAGACACAAACACCTTTTTCTTTGGGGTTGCTGTGACTGCTCCTCTGACCTTAAAGGTCCGCAGAAAGAGAGAGAGAGAGAGAGAGAGAGAGAGAGAGAGAGAGAGCGCACGAGATAACCCCTTTTATTGAGGAAAAGTATTCAAATGAGGCAAGGGGTCAGGTTTCAGGGGGCTGAGTCTATCTTCATGATGTCCACTGTCAGCAGGTTGACTGACACCTGGGTAGGCCACACCCAAGGGCCCAGTAAGAGGAGGGGACACACACAAGGCACTTCCATGGAAGATTCTATCCTAAACAGGGCGAGGGGTTATATTACAAAGGAACAGGTGAGCATAGCTTCACCCATGGGGCTGTAGCAAGACACACCCATTTCTGTGACTGAGCTCCTCAGCACCCAGCTGGGGAGTGTAACTCAGTCACCCGTAAGGTTGGCCTCCCACACTCCACGTTCTGCTACAAAGACATAAAGATAAACCAGAAGTGGATACTATTGTTAAGGAGTTTCTAAGCAAAAAGTTTTAAAATAAAGCAGTCTTTTTTGGAGCATTGGTGTTCTGCAGGCACTTTGGAAACCCTTCCAGTGAATAAGATATTGGACTGATCATTGTGTTGTTTGGCTCGCCGAAAGTCTATAACCTGTGGGAGCTTCCGTCTTTCCATATTTAAAGTGGGAACAGAGTAAAGAGTTGTTGAGTGGAGATCTCAGCCTAAAATTGATGTGATCCTACTGAGAAAGAAAAAGCACTTCTGCTGTTCTTTAATGACCCAAAGGAATGTATTTCTTCTGCAGGAGCATTATCCTCAGCATTTGTGACCACATGGAATGGAGAAACCCTTCCTGGTGCTTTCTAGAAAAGAAAGATCCTGGAACTCAAGACTGAGAGTGGACAGGTGGGCAGAACTTAAGGTAGAAATTCTGGAAGGAAAACCAAGTCAAAAGAAAAAAGGAAATTATAAAATGCTGAATTTGCCCGTGGAGAGATATTGTCTTAATAGATGGAAAGCACCATGAGAACAGTCCACTGGCTGTAAAGGCCCCGGATCGAGGACAGAAACTATCCCAACCCCTGACTTCACCACGAGGAAAAGAGATTCAGAGGGAAGGAGGAAGGTCTTTAGAGGGTTCCAGTCAGTTTCACTCTTCCCACATGGAGGTCTGTTAAGGGTTTCATGCCCCACAGGGCATGGACGCCAATCCATTCTAGCACCTTCCCCTCTCATTGCACATGCTCCCTGGCTCAGATTTCCCATCCCCCCCTTAATGTATCTCCCCTTCTTTGCTCTTATCATTATGCCCCTCTCCCTTCCTCTGCCTCAATATGTCCAAAACAGAGGGAACAAAGTGATGGGCTCTATTTGCTTTCTGTAGTGTGCTGTCCAGACTACTGTGCCACGAGGTTTTCATTTGCTAAACGCACCAGGAAGACAGCAGAATATATATATATAATTTTTTTTGCAATAAAATGACAATTTGCTAGTCCAATAGCGAAACAAAACCGTGTTTTAGATGGAAAAAAAAAATATTATACAAAGCTACAATTACTTATGGTCTGTCTGTTAGAGTCTGTAAACAAGTCTGGATGGCGCCTGGCAAAATGCCAGAGGGAGTGGATTGTGAAGTAACACCAGCGAGCCATTAAGTGTGGAGATTCCTGATTGGTTGACTGCTGTATCTATTTTATGTTAATTAGATAAGCTGTGTGGAATGTATAAATACCGTTCCTGTCCTACAATAAAGGGCTCCCACTCCTGCTGTATCAATGTACACAAGTTGCTCGTCACCCCCTGGTTAGTTTGCTGCAGCTGGACTGGGGCAGATGATGGCCCATACGGTGAGCCCCGGGACACTCAGGGGTAAGTGACGAAAAAAAGAAAGCTTCCCGTCCATAGATAGGATGGGAGCAATCTGCTCGTCCCTAGGCAGATAGGGCGAGAGGAAAAATGACCATTTTAAAAAGATGGAAAAGATTGATATGGTATGTTTGTGTCTTGTTTTGTCTCAGTGTATTGTATTGTCTTTGTGATGAAAATATGGAAGGGGTGAGAAGTAAATTACTAAGGGAAGGAGGCACCCCAGTGGAACCAAGAATAGTTAGGGCATGTGTTGATAAAAACCCAGGAACTCTAGTCAGAAAGAAAAAGAAAGTTCAGAAGAAGAAGGATTATCAGGAAAAACGTTGCAGCAAAAGGCTATTACTGAATACTTTTCGTTACTGGAGGGTGCATGAATCGGCACAGCGGCTGCCACGTGCCCGAGCTGGTCATGGCGCAGCAAGGATTTTCCAAGTGGCAGTTGCCGGCTCTTCCCCGCCCGCCTGCCCGGGGGAGCGGGATCCACTGCAAGAGCCCAAATCTAAACCTGACCCGGAGGCATGGTCTCACAGGCTCTTGCTCCCTGTGCCTAGTGGCAGTTTGAGTCCGGGACTCTCCCCAGGGCCATCTGGGGCTGCCCTGGACGCTGCAGGCGGAAGATGGCCCGCATCCCTGAAGTTTGATCATTTCCAAGGCCAGTAACTACAATGGTTCTCCCACACCTGGAAGCTAATGAGTAATGAGCACTATTAAGGCTTATTTCAAATGTAAAAAACCTTAGAATAATGTACTAAATTGTTCAGAAGGTTGTTTTCTTAGTGCCTGCTGGAATGCTACAGAATTTTCTTTAGCCATCCAGAGTTCCTGTCTTCATCCCAGTGCCAATGAGGATGAGGGTGGAAGAATTTCCAGTGTTGCTGAGAACTGGACAAGACTTTGGATCAAGCTAGCTGCCTGCAGAACTTACCTGGACTGTGATTTAAGCTAGCTGCCTGCAGAACTTACCTGGACTGTGATTTACCTGGACTGTGAGTTAATCTATTGAGACATTGTTTTACCTGGACTGAGACAACAAACTGTAATCTACAACAAATTGTAACTCGGTATCTTTGCTAACCGTGTCATTGCTGGTATAATTTTTCCAAGGGCTTCTTACATGGAGCCATCAATTGGCTTAATATTGTGGCATTTTGTATCCTCCCTTTCTCTTTGTAGCAGGTTATTTATGGTGTTTGTGTAAAAACCACTATGGTCATTATTTAAATTAAACAAAAGGGGGAAATGTTAGAGTCTGTAAACAAGTCTGGATGGCGCCTGGCAAAATGCCAGAGGGAGTAGTTTGTGAAGTAACACCAGCGAGCCATTAAGTGTGGAGATTCCTGATTGGTTGACTGTTGTATCTATTTTATGTTAATTAGATAAGCTGTGTGGAATGTATAAATACCGTTCCTGTCCTACAATAAAGGGCTCCCACTCCTGCTGTATCAATGTACACAAGACACAAGTTGGTTGTTCGACACCCCCCCCCCGCCCCCCGTTAGTTTGCGGCAGCCGGACTGCGGCATCTGTCAATCCCAGAAATTTCAAAAGAGGTAAGGGTGACTAGTCAGCTCCAACTCAGGAGTGCTGAGGGCAAGGAGGAGGAAATGAATAAGGCAGTTGGGTGGAGGAAATGAATAAGGCAGTTGGGTGGAGGAAATGAATGGGGCCCCAGGAAACTGGAGCTCAGCGATGTACGCGCCACTGTGGACAACCTGAGATGCTCTGCCTCCATCTCTTACCCACCTACTGAGCATAAGGAAATAAATCACAGCATTTCTGCAAATGTTTGCTTCAGCCTCGATGGCCATACCCATGGCATGATGGTGGCCTCCTTCCTCACCTCTCTCCAGTGTCTCTGACAGCCTTCTAAAGATGCTCAGTCAAGGTCACATTGAAACACAAGTGTTTGGGAATCTGCTCTTCTGCTAACTCATCCAAACTCAAGGCAGGTACCCTCGGCCCCAAACATGCCTGCTTAGAATTTTCAGGGAACAAACCTCTGAAATAGGGGTGTTCATGCTCTCAGAGGGTACTGATGGTCTTTAGGAGCTGTTGTACCTGGAGGCAAAGGACAAACCTGATGGTGTTTGTCTTGTCAGTGGTACTCAAACGTTTGGCAGACAGAATATTTTTATTCTAATACAAACACAAAACATCTGGGAGTGTGTGCGTGCGTGCATGTGTGTGTGTGTGTGTGTGTGTGTGTGTGTGTGTGTATGTATGTGTGTGTGTGTGTGATAAAAGTTTTGCAAAAGTTTTTAAGAAACTTCAAAAAATTTTATGCTTGCCTCAAGCTCTGACCTCAGACCTCAGGAGGTATTTGCTAGAGTTTGGATCTTAAATGTCCCCCAAAGGCCTATGGGTAGAAAGGCCTATGGGTTTTGTCGCCAGCATGTGTCTCTATTGGAAGAGGGTGAAACCCTTAGGAGGTGAGCCTAGTGGAAGGCAGATAGGTCATTGAGGCTGTGCCTTTAGAGAGGAGGATATTGGGACTTTGCTCCTTCTCAGCTGCTATGAGGTGAACAGGCCTCTTCTGCAGCCACTTTACCATGATGTACTGTGCTGCCACAGGCCGGAGGCAATGGGGCCAAGCAACCAAGACTGAAATCTCTGAAACCACGAGCCCAAAAACTCTTTACACCTTTCAAACTAATCATCATCTCAGGTATTTTTTCCTAGTAACAGGAAACTAACAAAGTAGTATTTCATTCCTCTTTGTCATTATAGGATAATTCAGAAGAAATATTTTAAAGCCACTTCCCTAAAAAATATAATTTCCTTTTCTCAACTATTTGGCCACTCTGTTATAGGTTCCAAGACCTAACTCATCCCCAAATTAACAAGGAGAGAGTCATTGCTAAGTAGTTTTAATTTTTGACCCCAAGAAGAATGGAAAAGAGAGGTAAGAGACAATGAAAGGATGGTGAATGCTAAGAATCAGAATTCACATCATTAGAGGGAATAAAATTACATGTTCATTTCTCCGGGAAGAACCTTTCAGGTGGAGGCTGACATTTTCCAATTCTGGTTGATGGAATTATCTTGTCATATTTAAAACTTCACAGAAAACACTGCAGTGAGTAGAAGACAGAGGAGGGGTGATGGGGAGGCTCGGATTCCCCTGATTTATCTGTTCTTTGTTTTGGTCCTTAACTGGGTCACTGTATTGGCAGGGGGTCTTCAGCTCCAAACTGTGTCTTTTCAGTTTCCCGTCATTTTCATTGAAGAAATAACTTTCCTCCTTAATGAGGGCTCCCCACAACCTGCTGTCTGGAAGATGTCTCAGTTAGAAATGGGCCATCCTCAGAGAGAATCTGAAGGTGGGTGGGGTGTAGAGGGAGGACCACGTGAAAGGAGGTCACATCTCACTGGCAAAAACCCAAATCCCAGTGTTTATGGAGATGAGTTGTCTCTGAGAATCCTTCTTTGCTACCTGACAACTGTCATCCTGCCAGTCCTGGTCACTGTCACATGGAGATCAGCAAAGCCACTATTTATTTCCTTCATTTACACCAGCGACATTTACTCATTGGCACGTACACTAAAGACTCCGGACGAATTTTTCTTTTCAGAAAGTGCGTTGGGTAGAGGGTGACCCAAGCGTAACTAGGTAATAGAAAGGGTAGTAACAGATGGAGACCCAGGTTATGGTGGAACTCCAGAGATGGCTGCAGGCTGAGCTGGTAGTCATCTCGGCAGGTGGACTGAGATGTGGCTTCCCAGAGGAGATGGTGGCTGAGAATGACCTGACTCCTGGCCATTTCTTCAGGGCCATCTCCTTTCACTGGTGCCTCGGTCACTGGGCTCAGGCTCCTTGCTCTTTCACATGCCGTGTTCTTGCCTGGCTCAGGGCCCTACTCTGGTCCCCTCTGCCGGAGGGCCTTGCTGGGGCTCCCCTGGCTTCGTCTCATCCTGACCCTGCTCAGTCAGCCGGCCTGGACAGTCTTTCCCGCCCACACCCTGTGTCTGTTAGGGCACGTGAAGCCATAGTGCACCATGGTTGAAGTACGATGAGGCCTGTTTGTCACTCCTGGGGCAGTCTGGGGTGGCTGTTCCTGTATGGTGAGTGGCTGTCTTAACACCAGGGTTCAAGTCCCCTTCTATGGCTTTGCCAACCCCTTGGGTTTCACTGCTGCCTGCACCCAGCAGCAGAAAGGAGGGACCACAGCCATGTGTGAAGACCCCTAAGCCACCCCTCCCACTCACAGTCCAATGGCTGGGGTGGACATTCGGGGATGCAAAAGGACGCTGGGAGATGTGGTCTAGCTATGGGGCTAGGGAAGAAGAGGAAGGGGACCTCTGAGGACCTGCTAGTGAGTGTGTTTGAGCTCTTCCGCCCACCCTGCCCTGCTCATCAACATCACTTCTTCCTACTGAGTGCTTTCATGACACTGGTCCCAGAGCAGCCATCACCTTGTCTGTCGACTTCCTTTCTTGTTGCATTGGCTTTGTCCACCAGAACGCCAGTGATATGTAGATGGAGGTCTTGCCCACTTAGTTCAACGCTGCATCCCTGTTCCTAATAGAGTATCTCATGCCCTGCAGACAGTCAGTAAAGGGCTATTGATTGAATGAAGTTGTTGATAGGATGAATGAGCAAGGCCTTAACGGATACGTAGAGAGGAAAATGGGGAATTGTGTGCTCACGTGTGTGTAGAAGGACCTTGGAGGCAGAGGGGAACTTAGTGATGACATGGAGATGGGAGACAGCACCACCTGGGCAGAGAATTACCAACCTGGATAGCAAGGGTGGAGTGTGGGGTGGTCGTTAACAGTGGTACAGAGGTAAAGGAAGGAGCCAAACTTTGCTCCTTCATTCCTCAAGAACTTTTCAGTTTCATAATTTCCATATTTTATAAGGCTTGGGAAGTTCCTCCTCTCTTTCCTTTTTCTTTTTTTCACACATAGAAGTTTATTTGCTTCATATCAGAGGCTGAAAGTTAAAGATCAAAGCATGGCAGGTGGTTTCTTCTCCAAGCATCAACAGGAGGAGTCTTTCCAAGGATGATCTCTCCTTGCCTTGCAGGTGGCACTTCTTTCTCGTCCCTTCCCATGGCGGTCTCTCTTCCTGCTACTCTTCTCTCTCACTTTTCCTTTCTTTCTGCCCCACCCCCCACCCCATGCTGAGGGCAAGCACTCATACTGGGCTAGGCATCCAGCACTGAGCTGCACACCCAGCCGTCTTTCAAGAGCTTTCTCTTTCCTGTAGCAGACTCCATCAACTCTCTCCAATCACTGCAGCCCACAGCGATCGCTCCCTCTTCTGAATTTCTCTGATATCTTTGAATGTTTAATGAATGATGAAGCACATAATCATACTCTCCTTTGTTGGTTTTATTATTTGCATGGCAATCCTGCCTCACTGACAGTATTTTACCCCCTGTTACACAGAGACTGCGTCTTAGCCTTCCGATCCGACATCATTCATTCATCCATTTAGCAAAATGTGCTGTGTCCCTGACGGCACAGGACCAGAGGCGCAGTCTGCTCTGCCCCATGCCCCACGGTGCTGCCACCAGGGACACATGCTGCAGATGCAAAGTGAATACGAGAGTCATTCTTGAGGCAGGCAGCCCCGTGGCAGAGACAGGTGACTGTGGAAGGGACAGCTCCAAAAGTAGAATATGTGCCAGTGGTTAAGAGCCACCTGTGGGCCAGGCATCCACTGGCGGCCCCTGATGACTCTCACCTAATCCTGAAGGGAATTGCTGTGAATCCTAGGCAATGATCTCACATCTCAGAAGTATTGTTTTAAAGCTTTCAAGAAAAAAAAACCAAAACGAAAAAATCCCCAAACTCTAAAATTTCAGTTAAGTTGCTGGAAGAGGGCATTGCCACTGCATGTGATATCCATTGGTCTCTAGCCAGGAAGAGAAACTCCTGACGTGGGTTTGAAGTCACAAGAATCAGGCTGTTGGCTGCTAGGAGGCCTCACACTCTGGCTGGGCAGAGGGGATGGCTGAGGATGTTTCTGGTCCTGCTGAATTATGCGAGGGGCCTGGGCTCTGAAGGGAGGCAGAATTGGCGATGGCAGCCTTTCACTTCCCCTTTCCCAGCCTGGCTCTGCAGCGCTGTAATCATTGCCAGTTTTGATGTATTGTGCTTTCTGAAGGAGAGAGGAGGGAGCTCAGATGGGAAGAGAACCCGGGGAGCCCTAAGGGGCTGGGAAGTTCTGGTTCCTCCATAGAGGCATCTTGAACCTGCACTCAATGTCACAGTGGGTATCCCACACTCCTTTTATACTCAGTCTATATAGAGGCCTCTGTCTCTGGCTTACATTCTCTCCTTGAAGGACAAGCAGCTGGACAACCCCAGTGGGCCATGGGGGCAAAGGGAGGCGCATGCAGCCGAATATAGGATGTTTGTTCCTTCAGTTTCTTTGCAAGAGGAAGAGCCAGGAGGTGTCTGGGTGAGTGAATTCCACCTTCATTTTTTAAGATATTTCATCTCCTCTACGGGGCCTTTGGCAAACCGAAAATGTCTCCACCCTGGCATTATTTTTACCTCCTTACCTTACTAAACCCACTCATGGGTAGACTCAAAGAGGTGACTAGAGGTGAAAAGGGAGGAATGCAAGGGCTTATGTAATTCCTGAGTTGGGGATTTAGCGCTGACATTGTCAACCATCTGTCTTGGTATTTATTTATGAACTTATCAATTTATTTAGCTTAGCCTCCTCCTTTCATCAGCCCTGGGCCTTCTATCTCGGTTGAGTCTCAATAACTCAATTCGTGGCCAACACTCGTGGCCCTCACTGCACACATGTAGAGAGACAGTGAGAGGGTGAATATTCCAGGTGCTCCTCCTGTGTTACCCCAGATCAGGGCCACACAGCTTGTTCTGAGCAAAGGCCTGGAAATGAAAGTGGGAGGTGGAACTTGTGGACGAAGGTTGCTGGGGGCTTCTACCACATGCTTTCACTGGAAGATCTGGGCTCCAGATGATGGAGCTTCAAGAGGAAATTGCATCATATTTTCTGTAAGCAATGAGCCTTTATGATATCCAATCTCTGAGATATGGGGATTTGTGTGTTGCTGCAGTTAACATTAATTACCCTAATAAACCCCATAAGCGGAAGCAGTATTCTCAGCTTTTATGTCTTTCAAAGCTCAATTTAAAATACTACTTTTTGGAAGCACATTTAAAGAACTTGAAAAACTTAAAACCAGCCATCAATCATTACTACGCAGCCACAGCAGCAGAATAATTATGTCTTGCAATATCTAAAAACTTATCCAGTTATTCCACTTCTCTTTGAATGTTGCTCCACTATAATTCTTATTTGAAAAGGATTGTTTTCTGTCTGGTCAGAACCTTCTAGAGAATTCTGGGGAAAGTTTTGCATGATTTAGGAAACATGTAATTAAAAAAAAAATTGTAGCTGATTCTGTAAAGGTTCTAGCCAATTGCATGACCTGCCCAGCTCTGCATTTCTCTAGCAGGCATCCCTACAAAGCTGTATTTTTTAGTTTAAATAAGGATCCTGCACATGGCAGTGTTTGTGACATTCTGGTGTGTTAGTCAGCTTTGCTTCACAGTGACCAGCAGATGAGACAAGAGCGACTTGTCTCATGGTTTGAGAGGTTCAGTCCATAGCTGAATGACTCCATTGCTCTGGCCCCAAGGAGAGGCAGTACATCATGGCGGAAGGGCATGGCCTAAGAGCGCTCTGGGCTTACTGCAGCCAGGAAGCAGATAGAGATATAGAGAGAGGACACAGGGACAATGGATCTGACCATTTCTGATAGATGGCATGCCCCCAGTTACACCCTCCCTCCACAGTTACCACCCAGTTAATCCAGTCAGGGAGATTAGTCTGCTGATCAGGTTATAACTCTCCTAATTGCATCAGTTCACCTTTGAGCATTCCTGTATTGTTTCACACATGAGCTTTTGGGAGACATCTCATATCTAAATCATAGCACCTAGTGTGCTGCTAATCTATGATGAAATCCACATTCATATGAGGCTCCGATCGCAGTCTTCCTGACCTCTCAAATCTCCCTACTCTTGGGCTCAGACTCACACCTGACTCAGAAGACCAGGCTCTCATTGCTACTACTGTCCCCCTAATTATTCCCCATGTTGTCCTCTCTGGGGTTGACAGCCTTTCTTCTTGTCCCTTTACATTCCTACCATTTCTCTTCCTCTGCAACATGCCAATTTCTACCCATATTTTAAGATCTAGCTCAAGCATCACCTTTTCTACAAAGCTTTTCCCAATCCCTCATCAACTCCCAGAGCCTTCTGTGCCATTTCTAACATAGCAAGTATCCAAGATATTTATGGATATGAGCAATCCCCACCACTGTCAATTTTAGGCCATTTTCATCACCTTACAAAGAAGCTACTTACCCTTTAATTATCATTCTCCTTCTACTCCAATTCCATCCCTCCAGCTCTAATCTACTTCCTGTCTCTATAACATTTGCCTGCTCTGAACATTTCATATAACACAGTAAAATATGTTGTGAACAGTCTTTCACTTAACAATATTTTCCAAGATTCGTCTATCTTGTAATATCTATCAGTATTTCATTCCTTTTTATTGCTCAATAATATTCCATTGTATGGATATACCAAGTTCTGTTTATCCATTCAAAAGTTTTAACTTTTGGCATGTTATATATAATGCTGCCATATAGATTCTTGTATATGTTTTTGTGTTGACATACACTTTCAGTTTTGTTGGGTTTATACAAAGGAGAGGAGTTGCTGGATCTTACAGTAAGTCTACGTGTGACTACTGGAGAACCATCAGACTCTTTTCCAAAGTGGCTGGACCATCAGGAGTAGTAGAGTGTTCCAGTTTCTCCATATTCTTCTTACCACTTGTTACCATCTGACTTTTGGATTCTAGCCATCGTAATGGAGGGGCATCTCTTTCTGATCTTGATTTGCCTTTCTCTGATGACTAATGATATCAAGCATCTTTTCATGAGCTGTTTGTATATCTTCTTTGGGAAAACATCCATCCAGATAAGTTGCCCACTTTTAGTTGTCTTTTATTATTGAGCTGTAAGAGTTCTTTTAAAAATTCAATATAACAGTTCTTTATGAGATGCACGATTTGCAAATATTTTCTCCCACAGTGTGTGTTGTCTTTTCACTTTCTTGATACTGTCTTATGAAGTGTGAAAGTTTTGAATTTTTTTTGAAATACAATTTATCTATTTTTTTCTTTTGTTCCTTTGCTGTTGGTACCACATCTAAGAACCCAATGCCAACACTTACCACCATGTATTCTTCTAAGAGTTTTAGTTTTAGTTCTTACATTAAGTATCTTTTTCTATTTTTAGTTAATTTTTATATATGGTGTGAAGTAGGGAGTCTGACTTTTTTATTTTATTTTTTATTATGAATATCCAATTGTACCAGCACCATTTGCTGAAAAACTATATTTTCCTCCTTGAATTGTCCTGATATCCTTGTTGAAAACCAGGTGACCACAAGCATGAGAATTTGACTCTACTCTCAATTCTATGCTACCAGCTCCTCTGTCTTTCACCAGCACCACACTCTTGATTACTGTTGCTTTGCAGTATGTTTGAAATCAGGAACTGTGAGTTTCCAACTTTGTTATTATTTTTCCAACTTTGTTATATACATTGGATGATTTCTTTTAAATTTACTGAAGTGTGTTTTATGACCCAGAATTTGGTCTAGCTTGGTGATAGACCAAGATATTCAGATCCACGTGAGCTTAAGAAGAATGTGCCCTCTGTTCTTGTTGGATGAAGTAATCTATAAATGTTTACATTCTAACCAGTTGGTTGTTGGTGCTGTTGTGGCCTGACTAATGGATCTGTCCATTTCTGATAGATGGGTGTTGAAGTCTTCTCTTCTAATAGTGAATTCACTTACTTTCCCTGCAATACTATTAGTTTTTGCCTTATATATGTTGACTCTCTGTTAAATACAAACTAAATTAAGAAATTTCATGTCTTTTTGAAAAATTGACTTCTTTATTATTGCAAATTCCTCTACTCTAACCATGCTAATTTTCTTTCCTTTGAAGTCTTATCTGTCTGAAGTTGATATAGCTACTCTAGCTTTGTTATGATTAGTGTTAGAATTATATATCTTTTTCTATCTCTTTACTTCTAATTGACATATATCATATTTAGGGTGGATTTCTTGCATTTGGGTTTTTTCATTCAATCTGATCATTTTTGTTTTTTAATTGGTGCGTTTAGATAATTCTTTTTAAAGTGATCATTGACTTAGTTGGATTAATATTTGCCATATGTGTTAGTTTTCTATTTGTTGTGTTTTTTTCTTTTCCTATTCTTTTACTCTTTTTCTGTTTTTTTTTTTTTGTGACTATAGTTGAGTATTTTATATGGTTCTGTTTTATCTTTTTTGGTTTTTCTTCATTATCAATGACACTTTTCAAAAATTTGAAATGCTTGACCTAGGATTCACAATATATTTACAACCAATCTAAGTCTGCTTTTGAATAACACTCTGCCAGCCCAGAGGTAGACCTAGTACCTCGTCATAGCAAAATACTTCCTCCCTCCTATCCCTTGACCTTCCTTTCATTTATACATAAGCCATAATCTTTAAATACAATACTGCTATTATTATTTTGAACAAACTGTCATTTCTTGGGCCAATTGAGAAAAAGCAAAGTTTTGATTTTACTCTCTCTTTTTCCTTTTCTAACATTATTCCTTCTTGGTGTAGACCTGAGTTTCTGACCTATAATTTCCCTTCTCCCAAATGAGAATGTCTTTGAAGATTGCTGTCAAGACAGATCTCCCTCAAATCTGTTTGTCAAAGTATTTCTTCTTCACTTTTGAAGAATCATTTGTAGGGTTCCTATTTCTAGGTTTGTAGGAGTTTTCTCTCAATACTTTATTTCACTTTACTTTCTTCTTGCTTGCATGGTTTCTTGGGCCCCATAAGATCTAATTCTCATATTTGTTACACTATGGATATTTTTTTCTCTTCTGGTTTCATTTAAGATTTTTTTCTCTCTTTGACTCTCTACAGTCTGACGGTGATATTTCTAGCTATCATATTTTTGGCATCTGTCCTGACCTTTCTGGGTCTGCAGTTTGGTGTCTGACATTAATTTGGAAGAAATTCTCAGTTACGATTGCTTCAAGTATTTTTTTCCATTCCCCTCTCTCTCTGCCTTTTCTTTCTAAGATTCCTATTATGCATTGGTTGGACCTTTTGTAGTTGTGCCACAGTTCTTGGATGTTCTGTTTTGTTCTTTCATGCATCTTTTTTCTCTTTGCTTTCCAGTTTGGGAAGTTTCTATTGACATATCCTTGAGCTCAGAGAATCTCTCCTTACCTGTGCACTGTCTAATAATGCAAGGTCTAATAGCATCTTCAGTTCTGTTAGAGTGTCTTTGATCTCTAGTGTTTTTGATCCTTCCTTGGAATACCCGTCTCTCTTCTTACCCACTTAGCTCCTGCATGTTGTTTAGTTTTTCCACTGGAGCCTTTAGCATATTAACCATAGTTGTTTTTAATTCTCAGACTCATCATCCAGGATCCCTGCCATACCAAGATCTGGATCTGATGCTTTCTCCGTTTCTTACATTACTTTTTCTCTTTTTATATGGCCTTGTAACTTTTTATTGAAAGTCAAACATGTCTGCTAGGTGACAGGAACTCTGGTAAGTAGGCCTTTAATTGTTTGGTGAGATGCTGAGAGAATGGGAAGCACATGATAGTCCTGTGATCAGGTCTCAAAGTTTTGACTAGCCTGTGCCCCAAGCCTACAACTTCAGAAGTGCTACTCAGCCGTCCCCATGCCCTCGGACGACACTGGGTGATTAGAATTAGGTATTTCCTTTCCCTAAGATGTACAGCTGGAGTTCAATTTTCTCTCCCTGCAGCTCAGTTAGGTTCTGATAAAATCCAAACAAGTTGGCTCTAGTAAAATGGGTTGTCTTGAAGGTAGACCTTGTTAAGAAGAACAGATTCTCTGTCGAGTTCCGAAATGATTAAATGATTATTTTCACCTCTGTCTGCTGGAAGCATAAGAGGATTTTCTCCAACATGCACTGCAAGAACCTGGTAGAGCTTTTGAAGGTAAAATTCACAACCCAGATGCGGGGCTTTCCTTATAACTGAGCTCCCTGGAGGAAATTCTTTTAAAACTGAGCCTCTAGAAGTTTGTTTAGTTTTTTCTAACTCAGTACTGGTTCCCATGGAATTTCTACTTGTAGGTTTCTGCCCCAGTATGTTTTGATTCTTTGAATCTACCTGTCTCTCTCTCCAGTATCTCTTCCTGTGACCTCCCTTCTGCCAAATCTGGGGAGGATTGCTGATTTTTTCAGTTTGTTGAACATTTGGCTTGTTTTTAGGACACAGAGATGACTTCAATGCCGGACTAGAAAGCAGTTCTTTCGAGCATTTTTATCATGAAAAGGTGGTGCATTTTGTGAAATTTTTTTTCTTTTTTTTTTTTCAATCTATCCAGACAATCATGTGGTTTTTGGTTTCTTAATGTGGAACATTACCTTAGTTGGTTTTTGGATATAAAAACCAGCCTTGCATTCCTGGGATGAATTTTGCTTAGCTATGGTGCGTAACTCCTTTTATATGCTATTGGATTTGGTTTTCTAGTATTTGGTTGAGCCTATACTTCTAAGATATATTGGTCTGCAGTTTTCTTTTCTTGTGATGTCCTTATCTGGTTTGGGTAATGCTATCCTCATAGAATGAGTTGGGACCTATTCCATCTTCTAATTTTTGGAAGTATTCATGCTGAATTGTTATTAACTCTTCTTTAAATATTTATAGAATGTATCAGTGAAAATATCTGGGTCTGGGCTTTTCTTTGTGGGTAGTTTTTTATTATTACTAATGTAGATTACTTATTATAGGCCTCTTCAGATTATTTTTCCTTGATTCAATTTAGATAATCTTTCTAGGAATTTGTCCATTTGGTGAAGTTGTATAATTTATCATCATACAATTGCTCATAGCAGTCCTTTATAATCTTTTCATTCTGTAGCATTGGTTGTGTGTGTGTGTGTGTGTGTGTGTGTGTGTGTGTGTGTGCATGTGTGTAGATAGATAACTTCTGATTCTGGCAATTTGTCTTCTCTCTTTCTTTTTATTCAATCTAATTATAGATTCTTCAATCCTATTTCCCTTTCCAAGGCTGTGCTTTTGTTTTTATTGATTTTCTCTATAGTTTTTCCGTTTTATCAGTTTCTGCTTTAATCTGTATTATTTCCTTCTTTCTGCTTGCTCAAGGCTTAATTTTTTCTTTGTTTTTTCTAGTGTCTTAAGGTGGGAGGTTGGAGTATTGATATGTTTCTAATTATTGTAACCATTTATAGTTATAGTTGTATTATTGTAACCTTAAGTTAAATACTTTGTGCTTCATTTTCATTTGTCTCAAGGCACATTTTAATTCACTTTTTGAGTTTTTCTTTGACCCATTTATTATGAAGGACTGTGTTTCTTAATTTTCACATATTTGGGAATGTTTTCTTTCTGTTACTGAATTCTCATTTCATTTCCTTGTGATTGAACTGATGTTTTGTGGCCTAATATGTGGTTTATATTTTACATTGTTCCACCTGCTCTTGAGAAAAACATCTATTCTGCTCTTTTGAGCATGGAATATTCTGTGTATGTGTTAGGTCTGGTTGGTTTATAGTGTGATCCAAATCTTGCATTTGCTTATTAATCTTTTGCTTTTATTATATCCATATTGCAAGTCCATTATTGGGATTTCCAGTTATTGTAGAATTGTATGTATTTTTCTTAAATTCTCTAAATCTTTGCTCTATGTTGGGGGCTCTGTTGTGAGGTACAGAAATGTTGATAAGTATTATATCTTGTTGATAGATTGACCCTATGCCAATATATATCCCCCTTCTTTGTCTCTTATAATAGTTTTTGACTTAAAGTCTATTTTTTCTGATATATTAGTATAGCCAGCTCAATTCTCTTTTGGTTACTATTTACACAGAATATTTTTTCCTACCCTTCACTTTCAATCTACTTGTATTTTTTTAACTTAATATGTGTTTTCCGTACACCACATGAAGTTGGATCCTGTAATTCTATCCTGTCTGACAATCTCTGCCTTTGAATTGTATTCCTTAATTCACCCACATTAATTATTATTGTCTGCCCTTTAACTTTTTGCTTTCTTTACTTCTCATATCATTTTTATGTCTCTACTCCTCTTTTCTGCTTCCTTTTGTCTTAAGTGAATATTTTCCATTTTGACTTCACTGATGATTTTCTCACTCCATGAGTTATTTCCTTGGGGTTGCTCTTAGGCTTACTACATACACCTTCACTTTTCAAACTAAGCTTCAGATACATGCTAACTAAATTCCAGTGGGATATAGAAATATTACTCCTATTTAGCTCTATTTCCTTTCCCCACCCTTGAGGTATTAGAATTACATGTATTGCCTCTATAAATGTTACAATTCCAATAACGCATTGTTATAACAATTGCTTTACATAATTCTATACACTTTAAAGAAGAAAATAAAAGTTAACAATTATGTAGTTATACATTTTTAAATATTAGCCTTCTGATTTCTGATTTCTGATTCTCTCCCTTTGTTCTATAGATTCAAGTTACCATCTGGAGTCATTTCCTTAGCCCAGTTGCAGCCTTGCTCACATCTCTTTCTTATTTTTCTGTTATTGGCAAAGATATTACATTTCTATATGTTGTAGGACCAACAATATATTATCTACATACTGTTTTATAAAATTGCTTTTAAAATCAGTGCAGAGAAGAGAGGAGAGGAAATTTGCATTTATACTGTTTTTATAATTACAACATTGACTTTACTGGTGCTTCCTCTTTGTATGGATTCAGATTATCATCTGGGGTCACAGGCTTTTAGCTTGAAGAATCTCCTTTATTATTTTTCTTTTGTGTTAAATGCGAAACTTCCTTGAATCTCTTGTCTTCTGACGAACAATTCTCTCAGTGTTTGTTTATCCAGCAATTTCTTTATTTCACATTCATTTTTGAAGGGGAACTTTTTTCCTGAATGCAGTATTCTTGGTTCACAATCTTTTTCTTTGGTTTCTTTGAAGCTATTATCTCACACTTTCTATTTTTATAGTTTATGATAAATTCAGTCTGTCATTGATCTTACTGATTGATGTTCTTTGTCATTGATAAATCACTTTTCTCTGAAGCTTTCAAGATTTCCCCCCATCTTAGGTTTTCTACATTTTTACTATAATGTATCTGGCCTTCTTTGTGTTTGCAAAGAGTTCATTGAGTTTCCTGAGTGTGTATGAAAATGTTTCCCACTACATTTTGGAAATTTTAGGCTATTATTTATTCAGATACCTTCCATTATGCCCATGTTGGTATACTTTGTGATTTCCCTCATTTCTTCAAGGTTCTATCCATTTTACTTCATTTTCCCCCCTCTCTATTCTTTGAATTGCATCAATCTTTTGAAATCTATTTTCTATAGATCTGCCAATCTATTTTCAATTTTGATTGAAATTAATTCCTCCTTCTGACAGTTCAAATCTACCGTGAAGCCTCTCTAGTGAATTTTTTATCTCAGTGTTATTCTTTCCAGCTCCATAATTTCTGTTTGGTTCTTTTTTATAGCTTTACTGACTTCTTTTATAATGGCTACTTTAAAGTCTTTGTTAAATCCAACATACTGTTGTTCTCAAAGGCTTTTTGTTACCTGCTGTTTTCCCCAATGCATGCTTCATATTTTCTTGTTTCTTTGAATGTGTCATAATTTTTCATTGGGAAACTGGACATTTTAGATACTACATTGTAGCAAGACTTGATATTGCTCTCCCATCTGCTAGGCCTTTTATTGCTTATTTGTTTGGTGATGGTTGTGTCATTTTAGTGAATTCTAGTTTTATCCCCTAAAGTCAAGCTTCTGATGATGTTTTTCATGGAGGACGGCTTTGTCTAGGCCTGCAGTTACTCCGAGATGACTGTGGTTTTGGCAGAGTGGCCGGGCTATTTTTAACTATCTTTTTCCCTAACTTTACTCCGCTATTAAACACCTCAAATTTTGAGTTGACTTCAAAGGCTCCCCCAGTTATCTTGGCCCCGTTTCCTACAGCAAATTAACTGGCCTTCAGCCTATATTTCTAACGAACACACCAACTTCCTCCCAAATGTCTTCCACCAAAAGTTCTCGTTTTTTTTTTTTTTTTTTTTTTTTGATGAATGCCCTTAGGCTTGGACTTCACTCTCACGCCAACGAAGTCAGTTCTTTAGGCAGATATTTGGAGCTCTCTACTTTATAGCCTGCTTCTCTACTTGGCCAAAATATCTGAAATGTAGATCTGGGGCTGGAAGTGGGGACAATGGTGTTCTTCTTTCTGAGGGATCTCTTAGAAGAGAGCCAAGCATGTGGTGAACAGAGGCCTGAGCCTGCGGTCTTCCCGGTTTGACGCTCCTGTCATAGACCTATCACTGTGTGAGCTGGAGCAAGAGTGACAAGGGTCCCCGTCTAACAAGCAGCACTGGACCTAACAGAGAGCCTGCATCCCGTGAGTGTGGGCTGAGTAGAAGTGTGGGTCTCTTGGCTGCCCTAAACCGCTGTCAGCCTCAACAACAGGTAGGTGGAGACATGGTGAGCAATGTCAGCTGGGAGGGGAGGGCACCCTGAGTTCCTGACTGTACTTGTCTGGAGAATGGTTTCCATGTCACTGAGGTTGGATGGGAGAAGGGGGCCAGTGGATATTGTCTTGATACCACAGATTTATGGTTCTTATTCAGTTTTAGTAGCTTTTCCTAAATGCTTCTTTCTTTTCTCTATTCCCTTAGAAGCATTTCTGGAGACTTTACGTGTTTATTTGTTTGTTTATTTATTTTGCAGATTTAACACACACACACATTGATCACCACTATTTTCTGAAACCCCATTAAAATGACCATAAAGCAGTTTTCTTTTAAGGGCATATATATTTTTTCCCCAAATCACATTTTCTTTTTTATTTCTTTTTTAAAAATTTGTTCTAATTTGTTATACATGACAGTAGAACGTAATTTGACATATTATACATATATGGAGTATGACTTCTCATTCTTCTGGTTGTACATGATGTAGAATTATATTGGTCTTGTCATCATCTATGCACATAAGATAGTAATGTCCAATTCATTCTCCTATCTTTCCTATTTTCATCCCCCTCCCTTCCCTTCATTCCCCTTTGTCTAATCCAAAGTACTTCTATTCTTCCCTAGCTTGGTACTCTCCCCACCCCCCGCCTTATGTATTAGCATGGACACTTTTCACGGCTGATTTGTTTCTACAATTAGGTTTAACCCGTTGTACTAGGTAGCGATTCTGCAGAGCTCCCCAGGCTCTCATGCCACAGGTGGAACCCACTTCATTCACCTTGGTGTCCTTGACGCTTAGCCTAGAATTGGCACAGAGCAGCCACTAATAACGTCAATGGACAAATGGATGTGTGGATGAGAGGGGTTTATTTCACGTGTTAACCTCTCTGTGCTCAGAAATTTTGTCAAATATTCTGGATGTGTCGTGAGGGCTTCAGTGGACTGAGGAGAGCAGATTGCCCTCTTACTGTGGCCAGTCCCTGAAGGCCTGGACAGAACACAAAGCCCTACCCTCCTGTGAGTGAGAGGGCTCCTCTGGCCCTATAGTTTTCAAGCTGAGTCATCATTCTGGACTCAAATGGAAACATGAACACTACCTGGGGACCTGAGCCTTCCAACCTTCAGACTGGAGCTTCCAGACTGGCTCTCCTGCCTCTCAGGCCTTTGGGTCCACTCTCCCTGGTGTCCCTCTGGCTCACAGTTGACCTTGGGATTTATCAGCCTCCATAATTGCTTGGGTCAATTACTTATAAAAAGTTTTTTTTTCAATGTGTCTACCAGCAAAACAGAAGCAAGATGTCCTAATGGCACTGTTTCTCTGGGGAACCCTGAGCTATATAGGAAGGAACCCACAGAATTAACAATGTTGGCGTGAGTGGGATTTCAAGACACAGCAGCACCAAAGTAGCACAGTGACTATATGCATCGTCTATGTGTACGGCATTTGTCCTTTGACTCATTAAATCGGGATATTTAAGTGTTTTCTATTTTTTCTAAAAAGAACCTCTTTCAAATCAACTTTTCCTTCAATAGCCAAATAAAATCAGTGACAATCATTCACTGTTCTTTATTCCAAGTGTTACTTTCAAGCATGATCAATTTAAAAAATATAAATAGTAGAGATGAGTGTTTGTGGAAAACACATACTTTGTTCCTAGACCTGACTTTTTGCGGGTAAAACCAGTTCTGTTTTAAAAATAATCTTCCTCAAATCTTTGGAGAAATCACAAGAAAATGGCAGTCAAGATAGTGGCATTTTTTTTTTATTATGTGCCTTAGTAAATGAAAGTCTCAGCTGAATAATTTCTCGTCAGCATTAGCATGCTCGCCCCTCTCTCTCTTTCTATTTTGTATTACATTCACACAGACCCTATTATCTGATCCTACAGAGATCTTGTTTAGAGTACACAAAACTCCCCTGGAGGGTTTTCCATTTAAAGAAAAGGAAAAAAAGAAAAGCAAAAGCAGATCAACAGTACCCTGGTGCAGTGCTCCAGAAAGATGTGAAGCCTACAATTGATTTTCTTTGTGGGAGATGTGTGGTATTCATCTGCTCACCAGCTTCAGTTCAAACTCAGCAGTAAGGCTAAGCCAAGAACGAGAACCGGCTTCTCAGAACATCGGGGAAACAACAGCCTTGGCTCGACCATCTATTTTTTGCCCAGTTTAAACACTGAAAGGCTGAGGAAGAGAACTGACAACATTTGCAACATGAAGCTGATTCAATGTTTCTGTGTTGCCACAATTAAGCATCTCAGAAGCATATGGCTGCCTTTCAGTTCAAACCCAATCGTCCGCTCTGACAGGTCACAGACAAAAACCAGGATAATAACATTCTATCTTGATTGCAGGATCCAGACACACCAGTCTGGTGTAGATCAAAAAAGAAAACAACAAACTCGAGTGCTGATTTAATTTCCTTTTCCTCAAATATTGAGTTCATATTGAAACCGAGCGTACCAAGTGTGAATTTGGTTAAGGATAGCACCTCTTCAGGTTACGTGAAATCTGCCCAAGTTTGACCAGGTAACTGTAAAGTCTGAACATGTTCATTTCTTTTTCTATAAATTCATATTGTAACTTGGACATTTTCTTAAGCAGGACAGATGAAGACACTATCTAGGTAATTTCAAAATTAAAAAAAAAAGTATGACTTTTATGTATCCAGAAACTTGAGGAATGATGTAAATTATTTTGACTAGCAGTCTCAATTATTTTGACACAGCCCCAATTTGCTTAAGCATCTCCTGTACTCTTTTTTTTCCTTCTTGTGCTGTTATCATTAAAAGTTATCAATGATACTATTTTCCCACTTCCATTCACGTTATAGTGAGCCCAGAGAACTTTCCCCTGGAGTTGAGGGTTAAAGAGTTATAGATATAATTTCTTCCCATTGCCCAGACTGGGCCAGCATTCTGTACCCTTCCTGAGGATATAGAAGCTTGGAAGACATGCCAATCAAGTACCCACTATCAATTTCTGGCTGGTTATTCTGCCCTAAACTCCTATCTATTCTCTAATAATATTCCTTAAATTAAAACCTTGAGCACCCTGTGGTAGGCTAAATAATGATCCCAAAGATGTCTACATCCTAAACCCTTATACCTTGCATTAAACACCTTACATCTTGCATTATCCAGATGGGTCAAATACAATCCTAAGGGTCCCTATGAGAGGGAAATGCGGGGGTAAGAGATAAAAAAAAAAAAAAAAAAACATAATGATGAAAGAAGAGGTTGGAATAGTGTGGGTCTGTGATTTCAGAAAATTAAGGAGGTTCCAGAAGCTAGAATAAGCAAGGAAGCAATCTCCCCTAGAACTTCCAGTAGCAAGACAGCCCTACTGAATCATTTTAGGCTTCTGACTTTCAAAACCATAAGGTATTTGCCATAACTTGCTGCAGAAGCAATAGGAAACTCAAACATACTCCTTCCCCATTTCAGCCCTATAGAAAGATCAAGCATAATACTTGCTCCTTGATGTCTTAGATTCTTGAGAGAAAAATCTCTTAAATTGGTTTAGAGTGAAAACCAGGCTTATAAAATTGTATTTACAATTAGTATCCTATGCAGTTTTTTTTCTGGACAAGAATCCATAGATTTCATGAGAATAGCAAAGTCATCTATGACTCAAAATTGGAGCTGTTAGTCTCAATTGGGCATTCCCAAGCTGTGGGTGAGGTAAAAGAAAAAGTTTGAGGAGAGTGTTTAAAGTACTCCTAGTCCTTCATAAGTGGTCCTTCCCCCCAAACCTAAGGAGGAGGCTGGGGGAGGTTGCTGTAAAATGGTGCTCCTGTGTCCTTTAGTGCTGCTCTTGTTTGCTGTAGTTGCCATGTCTAGCCCTTAAAAGGGAGCCATGGTACCTGTGATTTTACTGAGCCTGGGGCTGGTGATTTGGCTGTACCATCACTGCTGTGTGAACATGGTGGCACCGGTGATGGTGGTAGTGTGAACGAATTATCCCTATGGACTCATGCGTGTGATCCTGAGTTGTGTCTTAACCCCTGGAGTTTAAGGATGTCTCTGTGATGTGTAGTCTTTTTCTATGGCTCTCAGAATGTGGTCAGAAGAACAAGGGTCTCCTCTCTAGCCCTCAATACTGAGCTATTACAAATATCCTCTCATGCACAAAGTCTCACTGATCTAGAGACAAGGCATTGTATGAAGAAGATTCTCTTGGCTGTCAATGTAAAATGAAGTGGAGGTGAAGCTTTGAGTCTTATCACTTAGTGTTGTGATCCTGGCCATAATAAGTGCGACCTTGTTTTATTGTGACTCTTGGATGCCTACAAAGACAGTCGCTGCTAACTTCACACCCTGGGCTGCTTTAAGTAGCAACATGGGGAGAAACTACTGTCTTGATTGCAGAAGACAGCATTCCCCTAAAAGTCTTATTGTTACTCCATGTTTAATAAATGCCCACTGAGCGCTGGACAATGCCCAAGACCCATTGGTGATGGTGGCCCACACACACATGTGTGCCAAGGCGAATTGGCAAGTGCTGCTGTGACACTCTTCTCCGACCATCGCGGATGGCATTCTTCTGAAACAAAGAGTGTCAGCAGCAACCCAGCTGTAGCTTTCTCCCAAGAAAGCTGTAAAAGAGGCTGAATGCATTCTGTTTGCTTAGCAGATTATGAAAGAAACCATAACAATGACTTGAAAGTGCATATGAAGACATTACGGTTGCCAAGGACTTCCACATCCACTCTACGCCACTGATTCCTGCCATTGTTTTAGGAACTCGGAGCAGATATTGCTATCCTCCCTATGCTCCCAGAGGTCAAGGCACTTTCACAATGGGAATAAGTAAATGGCAGATCCAGGAACAGAATCTGACTATTGTGACGCTCAGCCGTCTACCCCAGCAAGTCACGATGCCCACTCTCAGCAAGGAACCTTCCAACCTGCAATGGGGGAAACCTGGCGTTTTAATTCTTTCTTTCACAGGGACAAGACACCCCAGGGAATAGCCCTTTCCATTGTCTTTTCCATCGATAAAAAGTTTACTCAACACAATCTTTATGTATAGATCCATAGCCCCTGAGGTTTGGGAATGCAGAAGGCAACTAGGTAAATGCTCAGTTGAACAGAATTAAAATTCTTTTTGGCTGTAAAGATCCTGGAGGAAAAAAAAATGGCAACACTTTCTAAAATAGAGTTTGCCTTTAGGCATTAATTTGATTTAAACATTTAGAATCAACTTTAACTTCATATATATATATATATATATATATATATATATATATATAGAGAGAGAGAGAGAGAGAGAGAGAGAGAGAGAGGAGAGGAGAGTGTGTGTGTGTAAAAGCTCCCAGTTCCCTAGAGCACCATAGAATAAATGAATAAACATATGGACTTTTCTCTTACACCTACTCCACAAGTCTGAGTATTGAGGATTTATATAGTTGGAGACTATGTGGTGTAAATATGTATAAATTTATATTGTGTTAATTTATGGCATGCCGTGCAGAAGGCTGTTTGCGAGTTGCAGTGTACTCTTCCCACGTTCCTGCTGAAATATTCATCTCCGGGTTCCTTCCCCATGTTTCCCTTTGTCCCCCCACAGATGTTTGGGCAGCTTGTCTTCAGGGGGAGCGGATGTGCCCTGGAAATACGACTGCTGAACGCAACTCAGGTGAAGACCGGCCGTCTCCAGCAGGAAGCCACGGAGGAGGTCCCCCTTCTCCTCCCACCTGGCTGCCTTGGCCAGGAAGGCCACTGCTCCCCAACAGCCGTGCCCTTGGCAGTGCGGCTCCCTGGCCTGCATGTCCTCAAGGTCCCAGGAGCAATTCTGATGGGATGAGCATGAGACTATTATGTGCTCAGCAGTCCCCCCATCTACAGGTGCATGTTCCAAGACCCTAAGGAATGCCTGAAGCCACCTACACCCTGTCCCCTACGCACCCCTGGTTTTCGGCTATACCGTGGGAAAGTTCAGTTTGTGGGTCAGGCACAGTAAGAGATCAACAACAATGAGAAGGAAATGAAACAACTGAGGGCATACACTGTCACAAAATATACTGTAACAACTTATGAGCTGCTTCTTTGTGGAATTTTCCATTTAATAATTTCAGGCCATGGTTGACCAAGGTTAACTGAAACCACAGGAGGTGAGATGGTATAAGACAGGACTGTTGTTAAAAGGAAAAAAAGAAACCTGTACATCAAAACTGCTCTGTGGCTCTTTGCCAAGAAAGCTGAGTTTACCCAACACAGTCCCCCTCTCAGGTAAGTTATTTGTGGCTGTGGGTGAGGGACGCGGTGCTCGCCGGCCACGTTCCACTTGGCCTGCCTTCTCACCAGTCTGCATTGTTCAGTGCCCACAGTGACCCATCTGAGCCGATCAATGTCTTCTCTCCTGATCCTCCCACAGGGTGGTGTGCTAATGGCCCGTGGGGTGATGGAGAAGGGGAAGGGCAGCGGAGCTCCTGACCAACTAAACAGACCCTGTGTGATCGCAAGGTGGCTGGAGACACCCCGGGGAGTGAGCCATCCCAGTGCTTTGCTTCCACACACAATATCTGTTTCTCCAAAGTGAGGGAAAATTAATGGGGGAAGTATTTTTAGATTGTTGACTTCTTGTCTACTCGTAGGATGGCACTGCATATGCAATTTGAGAAGAGACCAATTGAGGCACTAATGGAATCATCTCCCATGTTGATCAGAATTTGGGGACAGGAGATGTATGTGTGCAGGGTCTCTGAGCAGTATAAGTCCACTAGTCCTGACCCTGACCCAATAATGCAAGCTAACATTGCTTAGTTCAGACGAACAGTGCTTTAACATTTTGAAAAAAAAAAAATCAATAAATAGTTTGCCACATCAATTTTCCCCAACTGTCTGGTAAGTTTCAAACTTTTTTCTTATTCTTTTTTTTTTCTGGCCCTGGGGATTGAAGCCAGGGGCGCTTAACCACTCAGCCACATCCCTAGCACTTTTAAATTTTTTTGAGACAGGGTCTCGCTCAGTTGCTTAGGACCTCGCTAAGTTGCTGAGGCTGGCCTTGAACTTGCCATCCTGCTGCCTCAGCCTCCCTAGTCACTGGGATTACAGGCGTGCACTACAGCACCTGGCAGGTTCAAACTTTTTGACAAGGAGGGCATTATTAGTCATCTTGGAAGTTCACATATCTGGAAAATCAAAACCTAGTCGTTTTTTCCCAAGATATTGGTGCTGAGCAGATGCACCTGACTATTGAGATGGGTGAAAGTGCTACATCTAAAATATTTCTTGAAATCTAAGTTTTTTCCACTTTCCTGCCCCATTTCCTCATTGTCTTGACCTTTTCTGGATTTTATTATTCCACATCAGTCACCTCCAGGGAAAAGGCAGTTTCCCGTGTTTGACTGGAAAAGACTCCACACGGAGGAGTAATAAGAAGGAAAGCAAGATAAACATCCGCTAAATGTATTTGAGTGGATTTTGGTCTAATAGTTCTTTAAAGCCAGGGTAGAGTTCAAGTAGGGAGAGATCATAGAAAGATTGTAAGAAATCATAAACACCTGCAAAGAATTTGTAAGCTTTCCAAGCAGATTCCTGACAATCCTCTCAGGAAGACAGGATATTACCGTTACTATACCATTGCTACTTTTTAGGCAGTTGAAGCTCAGAGAGGGAGTGATTTTGCTAGTCTGGGCCAGTCATTGATAAAACTAGGTCTCTAACTAAGTAGCCAGAGAGTGGTGCTTTTAGAAGTTTGAGGAGCGGCTTGTTGAATATAGAATGTCTTCAAAGGAGGGGAACATTTTGAGGCTATTGCAGAAACCCATGCAGTGTTTTTTTTTTTTTTTTTAAGTTAGAAATCTAAATGCAAATATCAGCTCCGAGGGCCGTGATGTGAATCGTTGCTATTCTCATCATGATGGAAGCAAAGGGGTGGTCTCTGGATCTAAAAACAGGTTACATGCCTGCCTGTGTCTTTCTCTTCCTCTGACAGATATATGAGTAATTGACTTCATTTACCAAACAGGCGGAGCACAACGTAAAATTATGCTACTCATCTGAACTGAAAAATATTCTCTATTTTCCAGAATAGTCTCAGAGCGCCATGTGTGAGAGAACACGACAGAATAGAAACTGATTATGCAAAATGTGCGAGAGAGAACTGCAGCTCTCGGTGACATGTGGCAGCCTTGTGGGGAAGGCAGAGCCGTGGCGCTCTGGATGCTGTCTCTGACGAGCATGTGTCACTGAATGGCAGGAGAGGGCTAAACACATGTGTGTCTGCACAGAGCCCTCCGAGGCCTTCAGGTGAGGCACACACAGCCCCGGGCGTTCCAAGAGGAACAGAGGCAAGGAGGGACGTGCATTCATTTCTTTCTCCTGGTCTGACGTTTTGTCCCAGGGTCCTTACCCTGGGCTTGGTACACCCTTCTAGAGATCCGAATGCTCTTTGAGAACCCCTCCCACTCAATGCAAAAGTTGCAAAAGCTTTTAAGAAGAAGGAAATGGTTCCATGATTGGCTAGAGGAGAGTGGGGAAATGAGGGAGAGAAAGCTTTTAGAACTCAGAGTTGCAGTCAGCAAGAAATCAAAACGGTGTTCTGAAGGTACTGAGGCTCAGTTCGCCTAGTGAAGTTGGTACACTCAGGAGCTATCCAGAGCCCTGGGTCGCTGCTTCCCCGGTTCCTGCTGGACTGGAGGTCAGAATCTTCTACTTGGTACCAGACATCAAGTTTCTTCCACGGATGGGCTTCAGCTTCCTTCCCTCCCAGAACCAACTACCTGCAAGTCTTAGGCTTGGCCTAGTTTTGGTAGCCAGCGCCCTGTGCACCTTCACTGTAGTTTTTAGTAAAGGACCGCCCACTTTCCCAGATGTTTTCCAGTGATAGTGGACACACTCATAGACACTGTGCAGCCATGAAGTTCAGAAATTAAGGTAGACTTTGCATAAACACATTTGAACTTACGTACAATACATCAGACTTTGTTTTATGGTAATCTAATTTTTTTTAAAGTTTATCTATAGATGTCTTTAATTTAGACACATGTAAGTGTATATAGAAGCCTGCAGCAATATGTCATCAGGAGAGGCTTAAAGAAACATGGAAAGAACTCTACACGTGGAGGTCTAATAACAAATATGGCTCTGGAGAATGTATAGTGAGAAAATGGTGTAGGTCAGAGGTCAGGCTGGTGACTCAAGCGTAGGTGTCAGATTCCTTGCATCTTCATCCAATGGGAAATGAGCAGCTGAGTGTCTAAAGAAAGTGTGTCAGGTTAGAGGGACTCCCACTGGCCAGACCTGGGAAAATCTACACGAAAACAGTTAAGCACAGTCATGAGTTGTAAACCACCAAAGAAACAGGAAATTGTGCATCCACGCTGACAATAAATATGTACATAAATAATTCAATAGGAAGAGAGGGCTCTTGCTTAGAGTTGAGAGCCAGAGGCCAACCGGCAAACATTGGAAAATAGTCATTTTGTAAGCATCGTGGCAACAATCAAAGCAGGCAAGACACATACAGCATGCTAAATCTCATATTTTTATAGTCTTGAAAGTGTGTGTGTGTGTGTGTGTGTGTGAAGGAAAGTTTTCTGAAACACAGAAACTCTTCCCTGAATGTTGGCTGACGGCAGTGAGAAGCGGGATGGCCATACTGGGCCTGAAGAAAAATTGGGTCGGCCCCAGATTGCTTCTTCATAATCTTAAAATATAGTAGATATTGGAAGCAACTTCCACAGGATTTTGAGAGGACGGTGATTCATGCATTCTATATCAAGCCAAATCATTGTTCTGAGAAGGGAACAGAAAGATATTTTAAGCCAGGCAATGACTTAGAAAATATACAACTCATATATTCTTTTTGACAACTACTCTAGGTAACGGAGTGATTAACCAAAGCAAAGCAGTCAAGAAATTAGAAATGCTGGTATAAAATTACTAAAAGCGAGCCTTAAAATCAGTTAAATGAGAGCTAATCTAAATAATATTTATAAGTTATTTTTTTAAGAAATGGAATGCAAAATGTCATTAACATTTCCTAAAAGAGAAAATGCTTGCTAAGAAACATTCATGATATTAATAAGAATTTAAAGCTAGAAAATGACCTATAAATTGCTTATAGACTCATAAAAATTTGGATTGGAGGGCAAAAAAGGGGTGGATGTGATGGGAATCAGAGAAATGACAACTCACTTCAGTGGCTTTAACTGGTTTAATGAAGACAGTTTCTTGCAACCTTGGCGCAGTGTTTTGTGGGGAAAACTTGGGCACAGTGTTTTGCGTTATCACGCGTGCTGGGGTTGGTGACAGCAGGTGGCTATGACCACTCCTAGGGCTGAAGAGGTCAGGGAAGGGAGAGGTTGCTGGAACCTACACTCAGGTGGAGCCCTCCCAAAGCAGTAGAAGAGGCTTCTCCCTGCAGGAGGAGGACTCGGCACTGCCAACAGAGGCCCTGCAGGAAGAGACCCAGGGATACAGACTCACTGGGCTTCCTTCCCCACACCCTCCATTTCCTACCTCCATCTCCTCAGCCTCCTACTGAGGCTCCAAAGACAAGGGAAGTGAGGTCAGTCTGGGCCTTCAGGCTAAGTAGAGAAAGGTAGAAAAAGGTCAGAAAAGGTTAGAAAAGGAAGAAGAGGATACTTAGCACAGACACAATGGGTACTTCTATGTATTCATGTCTACATAAACATAGGTGCAAAAATTTAAATATCAATACAACATTTTTCCATGGTTTTCTATAGGATAGTTTTTCATTAAAGATTTGTTGGAAAAGAGATTCTGTGTTCACATAATTTTGGCACGTTGTGTGTTTCCTACTTTTGGAGCCTAAAATTCATTCGCGAGTTAAAAATTATAAGAACTATAATGAGAAGTCCATTTAGCTCTAATTTATCCTGAATTGCTCAAATGTATTTATTTGATGGTGGGATTCCTTTCTTAGGAGTAATAACTCTTAATACCTCCCAGAAATTTCTGGAAAGTACTCTACCAGCAGGTTTAAAAGTCTGATCTATACTTTACAAATCATAACTGATAAAAACTCATTATTAATAAGGATGCCCACAGACATAGAAAGTTTAATATTAATCATAGAAGTAAGACAAGGAGATCAGTTATGTCAAAAGATGAAGATTCTAAAAACTTGAAAAAAAAAACTTCAAAGAAAACTGTTGTCCAAAAATATGATTAAAACCAAAAAAAAAAAAAAAAAAAAAAAAAAAGGTTAAAAGTTGCTTTAGAAATCATGTGTAAGGCATTAATTCTCTGACATATACAAATGAATTTTTCTTTTGAATTGGCCTTTGGCTGGGAATAGAGACAGGAAGGATGGAAATGTCATCCCTGACACCCAAGAAAAGTTCCTATTAACTTTCTGAATTGTGACTCTTGAAAGCAGACTACACTGACAGGAAAAAGGGTTATGAATTTGTTTTAAATTTACACCTAAACCTAACAGAACTAAGCCTGATGGATCAGTTTTACTTCATGTGTGGGGCCTGTGATAGAAACCCACAATACAGAGAAGGTGAAAGACCAAATCACCTCCTCCAGCTACCCCACAGTGGTGAGAAAATAAGGCAGCCAGGGGTAGGAGAAATAGCAGGTCAGAAATGCGTTCTTATGTCCACGCCCAGCTTCCAGTGTGGGATGCTATGTCAGACGGCTTAGGGAAAACTCTAAAGTAGGTCACCTTGGTCCACCTCCCTATTGGGACTGTGAAAGGTGACCAGTCACTGTGCCTGAAACAAGCCAAGGCCGGAGGGCGGGGAGGGGGCACATGAAACTAAACTCGGTTGCAGATGAAGAGTCTTAGTGTAGCTCCAAAGGTGTTCCCAGGTTATGGAGAGAATGAAGAATTTCCAGCGTGGTCTGTGGAGAGATGCCAAGGGTAGCTCTGAGCGCTCTCGACACAGGCTTTGGTGCGCTTGCCTCTATTTGATGGAGATGGCTGAGGGTGGAGAAAGAGTAGGAGCCCTCGTCAGAACACAGGGTTTCCTTGGGCCCAAGAGAACTGGGGTCAAGCCCAGTCAGCAGGAAGAGTACCATTTCTCCCTAAGCATACCACTTCAGCTCCAGCAGAATAATCAGGAACAGGATACTGGAGTCCATTCACTCGCTCTGGTGAGTAACCAACAAGAATCCATGGGTTATTTAATTCATACTCAATCTTTTCCTTTGCAGCCACAGGGACAGGAAAGATACACCACTGCCCACAAACTCAGACACCATCATGCAGAGGAATTGAAGGGACACAGTGACCAACTCTCCCAGTTAGACTGGAACCGAATGGTTTCTCAGGATTCAGGATTTTTAGTATAAAAACTGGGATGTTTTTGACAAACCAGTGTCAGTTGGTCACCTCTAAGGGGATGGCAGAACTCTGAAAGACTAGATACTACTTATTCATTCAGGCAGAGACTGGGCTACTTTAAGAAACATTTATACTAATGCACTGGAATGATTCATCCAATTTGGGCTAAAATTTAGTCTCTGATCCTCCCTTTCTCCCACGGCTCTTCAGCACCGTGAGATTAGAGCAATTATAGACCACTTTCATTACACACATGAATGTAGTGAGAGATATCAAGCAAATGAAAAACCATCATCACAAAATTAAATAAGTAGCACAACACAAAACGTAGTAGAGCTTTGGCTGCTTCTTATGAAGAGTAACTGGTGCAGAATTTGTCCTCCCACTCTGACAAATAGAAAACCACATAGATGCAGTCATCCACTGGAATTCACAAGGGATTGGTTCCAAGTCCCCCCTTCAGATACCCAGAGGCAAGGATGCTGAAGTCCCTTTTATAAAATGGCACAGTGTTTCCATTGAACCTATGCACATCCTCCCATACACTTAAATCTCTAGTGTACTTAGAATGCCTAATACTGTGAATATGTTCCTTAAGTAGTTGACATTCTATATGGCTTGAGATAAGAGTCTGGATACTTTCAGTAATCGATGTAATTTTTTAAAAATATTTTTGAACTGTGACTGGTTGAATCGGCGGTGACTGAACCCGCAGTCATGGAGAGCCAGCTACACATAGAACGCTAGTTTTCAGACATTGGACAACAGGGAGTGCAAAACTGTGATCTTTAGAACAGGTAAAAAATGAGTCCTGTGACTCCTAAAGCTTATTACCTGGAGGCGGTTTCCTAGCAACGGCACAGGCAGGGGAGACCTAAACACAACCCGGCGATCGTGTTGAGCCAAGAAAGCCAGAGACTGGCGCTCCCAGAGAATAAGGCAGCGAAGATTTATGGGACAGATGCTGGAAAGAGAGAGAGAGAGAGAGAGAGAGAGAGAGAGAGAGGTGCAGAAAGGTTCCCTCAACATTTGGGCAGAAAAAGTTGGGGAAAGAACCACTGGAGAGAACAGTGTCTAGTCTAGCTCACCTAAGACTGGAAAGAGGTCACGTGCTCACCTGTCAGAGGGGAGCGATGTAATAAATGGGCATCGGGGAGAGAGCTCAGAAAGGGCTCCACTAGTAGTGGGGCTCAGTTAGGGCTAGGCTAATGGCTTCTCTGGCTTTGTCCTGGCACCGGTGAAAAGCAAAGCTTTGGAAGGGTCAAACCAAGCTGAACTTACTTAACTGCATGCCAGAACCAAGCCCCGCAGTGAATGAATGCAATACAATGTAAAGTTCACCATGCCCAGCGCCCAATAAAAATACCAAGATGAAATGTAGCAGGGAAACATGCCCATGAACTGAAAAAAAATACACAATAGAAATAAACCAAGGAATAACAGAGATGTTGGAATTAGCAGAAAGAGACTTTCAAGGAGGTACTATAAATCTTACAAATAAGGTCAAGGGGCTTAAGGACATTATGAGGAGAGACATAAATGAGGGATTAAAAATAACTAAATGGAACGTATAGAAATGGAAAAAAAACATTTGAAAAATATAATATATAGGATTTATAGCACATTGGACATTGCAATAAATTTGGAAACCCACCAGTAAACGAAACGCCTCAAAGGTTTTTTGTTGTTGTTGTTTGTTTTTTTGTTTTTAAATATAAACCTGAAAAAGTAAACCGAGCATCAATAACCTGTAGGAAATTTTGAAAAATTGACATATGTGTAATTAAGTCTCAGAGGAGAGAAAAAAAAGAAGGAATGGAAGAATATAGGTTGTCCTTGATTTAGAGTGAGGTTACATCACAATAAACACCATTGTAAGATGAAAATATCATAAGTCAAAAATGCATTTAATCCACCCAACCTCCTGAACACCACAGCTTCTCTACACAGCACACCGAGCACTTCTCCTTGGGAACTCACCGCTGACTGCGAGTTCTGCTCCTGCTGCCCAGCATCACAATAAGGGTTAGTATTGCCTATCACTGACCTGAAAGAATGTCTAAATTTAAAATTTGTAGTTCCTACCAAATGCCTATTGCTTTTGCCCCATTGTAGGCTGAAAAATCATAATTCAAACCACCATAAACTGGGGACTCTCTGTATTTTAAGAAATGTTAGCCAAAGTTTTTCCAAACTAGATGAAAAGTTAAACTCACAGATTGCCGCAGTCCGGCTGCAGCAAACTAACCAGGGGGTGACGAATAACTTGTGTACGTTGATGCAGCAGGAATGGGAGCCGTTTATTGTAGGATAACAGAGATATTTATACATTTTGCACAGCTTATCTTAATTAGCATAAACTAGATACAGCAGTCAACCAATAAGGAATCTCCACACTTAATGGCTCGCTTTTGTTACTTCACAAACCACTCCCTCTGGCATTTGGCCAGGGGCCATCCAGACTTGTTTACAGACTTTAACATTTTTCTGGCAAAATAACAGGTGCCAATCTGACTTGTTTACAGACCTTAACAACAGATCACAAAAGTTCAAGTAGAGGAAAGATGAAGAAAACCACACCCAGGTGAGCGAAGCTTCGAACCAGTCATAGAGAGAAAACCCTAAAAGTGGCCAGAAGAAGAAAAGACCCAATCCAGAGAGAAGAATAAAGATGAGAGCAGATTCCCTGTTGGAAATAATGCAAGGTGGATGAGAGAGGAGCTCCATCTTTAAAGGGGTGAAGAAAAACTGCCAACTCAGAATTCTGTACTCTGCAAAATAGCTTCCAGAAATGAGGGCAAAATAAAGAATTTTTGAAGAAAAACAAAAGATAAGAGATTTCATTGCCAGGAGAACTTCACTGTAAGATTTTTAAAGAAAGTAATTTAGGAAAAAGGAAAATAAGATGGAAATTTGGATCTTATACAAAAAATGAAGAAATGAAGAAAGCCAGAAATAATAAATGTGTGGGTGAGTATAAATGACAACATTGTATCATTTTAAAGTCTCTCTAGAAGATGATTTTTAAAGCAAAATTAATATATGTGAACAAGTCCAATATCTGACTATTTTAGTATGATGGACAGGAGAAATGAAATGAAATACACTATTATGGTATAAGTTAAAAACATATATACTTTGTGTGTAAGCACTATAAACAAAGCAAGGAGGGTAGCAATGGTAGAGATAAGATGGATTCCTGAAATATATTTGATTCAAAATAAGGCAGGAAAAAGAAAAAAAAGTAACCCAAAACATATGGGACAGAAAATGCATAGCAAGGTAATAGATTTAAACCCAATAATACAAAAATTTCATCAAATGTAAATGGTTTAAACAATCTAATTAAAAGGAAGATGTTGTCAAACTAGAACACAAAGTGAGACCCATGTTATATACATGTTATACCCAAGAAATTAATAAATTAAGTAAAAATAGTGGAATGAGATGGACATCATTCACCTAGGTACAGGTATGATTGCACGAATGGTGTAACTCTACTTCATGCACAACCAGAAAAGTGGAAAATTCTGCTCCATTTGTGTACGATGAATTGAAGAGCTTTCTACTGTCATGTATAACTAATTAGAACTGATAAATAAATAGATATAAAAATAAAATAGTTATATTGGAGTGAAATGAGCCAGGCAAAGAAAATGGAGTATATATTATGTATATAAATTTTTAGCAAATGCAGTCTAATGTATAATGAAACCAAATTCATGGTTGCGCAGGGTGAAAGGGGAGAGAGAGATGACAAAGGGGCCCAATGACACTTTTGCAGGTGAAGGATATTTTATGATGTTGGTTGTGGTGATGGTATGTGTCAAAATCTGTCCGAATGTACACTTTTGATATGTCATTGTGTGTTATCAATTGTACTTCAATGACTTTTTCTTAAAGGAAGCCTTGATTTGCTTAGAAAGTCATTTAAATACAATAAAAGTGCCTGCATATACAAAAAAAAAAAAAAAAGAAAGAAAAGAAAGAAAGAAAGAAGTGGTTCTATTTCTTTAGTAATAAGTGCCACAAGTGAGCTTCACTTTACATGTAGATTCCGTCATTGTCATTGCTGCTCTCCTCTGAGAGGTAGGACTCCACAACCAAGTAGGAACTCATTTTAGGGACTAGTTGGTTACAAATTACTAACTCACCCAAACCAGCTCCAGCTCAGAATGATGTCTCCCAGAAAGGTAGGAAGTAACTCATGAAACGGCTGAGCCCCTTGGAAGATCAGAGTTAGACTGTCAGGACACGGACTCTCTCTGAGTCTGAGTCTTTATGCCCAGATAATCTCCACCCTCATTCCCAGATCAACTTTCTGAGCATTTAAACACAGGCTGAAGAACAGATGGCCAGCTCCATCTTTGTCTTGCCTAGGAGGTTAGGTATTAAATGTAGACCAACTAAGTACCTTTGAATCTCAGTTCCTAATTCTTGTGAGAGAGTATCTGATTGGTTAACCCTGTTCCATTCAAGAGGGGCCAGGAGTGGAAGGAGCAAGGCAAGGGGTCCCTTACTACTTGGAAGTCTCTGTATCCTCAGACTATACCAGATGTGTGTGGTGGTGGTGGGGGGGGGGGGGTTCAACAGCTCTTTTGGAAGGAAGTATGCGGCTGTAAAACCCTAACAGTGTACAGTGCAGATACTCCTTGATTTACGATGGGATACATCCCAATAAACACATTATAAATCTAAAGCATTTTAAGTTTTAAAAAAATGCACCCGGTACACCTGGCTTACTGAACATCACAACTTAGCAAGGCAGCACACCGTACAGTTCCAGGTGTTTGCCTTTTATGACCCCGTGGCTGACGGGGAGCTACAGCTTTCTGCCACAGCAGAGCATCAAGAGAAAGGATCACTAGCTCAGGGAAAGACCCAAGTTCAAATTTTGAAGTACAGATTCTACTTAATTATATATATAACTTTTGCACCACAGTAAAGCAAAAAATTCGTTAAGATGAACCATTTTAAGTTGGTGACCATCAGAATAAGCCTTCTACACCTTGGAAGGAGGAAAATATGGGCTTTCCCTTCCAATGAGAGTTAACTCTACCTAGACCTGGTCCACACTGAAGGACAAGTTGCTGAAGTTACCTCCTATTCATAGTCTTGGATTTAATTCCTGCCTCTCCTCTCACTCCCTGTCACAGGAGAGTTCTAGTTGGGATGACATCCTCCATCCCATACTTCCTGTGGCCGAGTCAGTTACCTGCTCACACAAACGCTTGTGTTCTTTTCTGTGTATAATTGTGGCTGCCCAACGAAGGCCCACGTTTTCCAGCCTCCTTGGATTTGGATGCAGCCACGTGGCTGCGCTCTCCATGATGAAGTCTGAGCAGGCCGGGTCAACCAGAACCTCTCCTGTACACTCTGCCTGCTCTTCTCCCATCACTTGCTGGTTCCCGAGGACTCTGACACCCTACCAGATGGAAGAGGCAGGATCTGAAAGGAGCCTGTGTCCCTGAATCACCCCTGGAGAACACCTTCCCACTTCTAGGAAAACAATCCTTATTGGACTGTTAAGTGAGTAGAAATAAGCTCCTATTGAGGGAAGCCACTGCCACCATACAATTTGCCAATAGCTATAACGACTTGGAAGTATTTCAACAAGGAACAGATCCAGAGAATTGTTAGAACTCTCTGTCTCCACCTAATGCTACACGTGAAATCCACTTCTGCTGGACTCTATAAACCATAGACGAGGCAAATGCTGTATATAGTTTGTTCGGCCCAATGACGGTTAACGGGCTCTGATACTTCTGCTTAGAGAAAACACAAAAACCAAGAAAGAAGTTGCTTCCATTTTCCCTTTCATCAGAAAAATTTCCACACTGGTAGTCTTACATTTGCAAGGGACAGAGAGGATTTCTGTGGAAGTTTGCTTAGGGTCTTAAAAATTCCTAAATTTGTGACCAAGTCATTCATTTGTTATATAATAAATCATCTGAGTGAGGCAAAAGATGAACAAAAATAATTTCTTCTTGATCCAGTAACTGTGAATGCCCCTGTGATCTGCAAGTTTGAACAATAAAGAAGGCATACTCTCTGATTCATGTGTTCAGAATAGGTGAAGATTTGAAAACTGAAAACTGATATTGGCGGACCTCAGAAAGGGAAAGGATAGCTCGCCACAGAATTTCTGGGTAATTTCACATGCTGTAATCAATTTAAAAGGAGCCTGCCGTATAATAGGTAGGAAATGGGTTGGAAAGAGACGAGGGTCAGTACCTTCATAGCAAGGAGAGAAGAATCCAAAGGCAATACTCTCTGTGCCACCCAAGGGACAGTGTAGTTCCAGATAGTGCTCAGCATATAAATGGGTTATGCTGCGAGGTTCACTGTCATTTATTCATGATTTTCATCCATTTAATAAATGCTTATGGTGCCTTATGTACCAAGAAGGTTATAGCTTTGGAAATAAAATGACAAAAAGGGAAAGGTCTTGCCTATGGGGCAAGTCTGCTATCCTGGATAGATAAGCAAATAATGGTGAGACTGAGAAATGCCATTAAGAAATATATAAAAGTCAGTGGTTTGGAACCAAGAGTGTATTTTATATGATTAAATAATGTATTAAAAGTGACTGGAATATAAAGCCTATTTAATTCATAATGTAACTAAAACACAGTTTTTTAAAAAAAGGATTAGTTCAGTCACATCTTATTGTCTTTCATCTTACTCTTGTTTCCACAAAGGATTGAGTGGGCAGTCCTGAGCGTGAGTAACCTGTTTCCATTCTACAGTTAAGGACAATAAACCTTTACACATCAGTTGCTTTTAGTATTTCCACACTGGGGAATTCCGTTTTATTAAATGGGTTCTCCAAAGGCTTTGCTTCCTATGCAACTCCAAGTCTTCACTCAAGTGAGGGAGGTGGGGCCCTGGGCCAGTGGAGTGGTGTCTGGGGGCAGCCTTGGAAGTGGGTCTACAGTGCCACCAAACCCAGTATCTGAACTCCTGCATCCTCCTTCTTGGCTCAGAGAAGGAGAAGACAGTCAAGAGCAACTGCGTCCGTCAGCTTCCAACAGAAAACAGGTGGCACCTTCAACTGGGATTTTGAGCAACTTTATTGAAGGGACTATTTACAGACACGTGGATGGAGCTGCAAGAACCAGCAAGGACACAGAGGCACCCAGAGAGTGACAACAGCAGTTGTCATCTCTAGGTCTGGAGGCGTGTATTAGTCAGGGGTCCCCAGAGAACCAGAATAGGTATTACATTCGTGAGCTGTTCCATCATCAGGATTAAAGAAAAATGCAGAGCTAGGGTACCTTGATGAAGCAACCTTACCATCCACACCACCCGGCCTGTGTTACGGCCAATGTCCTTGAACTAGTTCCCCTAAAACACTCCAAAAGCTGATCAGCATCTAGATTATAGCCTACATTATGAAGCTATTTAGCATTAACCTTTTAAGTTAGAGACTGAGGGTACAAATCTTCCCAAAATGAAAATGCCACACCTAGATTCATCAACATGATTGACTACTATTATATCTATCATCCTTGCATTATTTATTCTATCTCAATCACAAATTTTAACTTCTACCTAGCCACTCAGCCCATCACGAAAAGTATAGAAATATTAAAATATGAAACCCTTTGAGAAAAAAAATGAATGAAAATCGATTTGTCTCTTTTATTAACCCCACAATAATAGGATTACCGGTTATTATTTTAATTATTTCATTCCCTAATATTTTATTTCCTGCTCCCAACTATCTAATTAATAACTGCCTAGTATCTTTTCAACATTGATTAATTAAGCTTATACTAAAATGAATGATAATAACACATAACATAAAAGTATGAAACTGATCCTTAATATTAATTTTACTAATTATGTTTATTGGATCAACAAACCTTCTATCGCACTCATATATGAAGTGTCCTTCAAAAGCTCCTATGTTAATGCAGGAATGTTCAGAGCCAAAAATGATTAAATTATGAAAGCTGTGACCTAATCAGCAGATTAATCCATGATGGATTAGTAATCTGAATGGACTAACTGGGTGGAAACCGCAGGCAGGTGGGGTCTGGCTGGAGGAAGTGAGTCACTGGGGTGTGTCTTTGGAGTTTATATTTGTTCCTCTTCCTTTCCTCTCTGCTTCCCGGATGCCATGAGCTGACCAGCTTTCCTCAGGCATGTCCTTCTGCCATAATGTTCTGCCTCTCTTCAGGTCCAGAGCAATGGGGTTGGCCAACCATGGACTGAACCTCTGAAACTTTCCTCCTCTACGTTGTTCTTGTCAGGTATTTTAGTCACAAGGATGAAAACCTGACCAACGCATAAACGTATAACTCAACTGTCACTAACTGTAGACATAGCTATTCCACTATAGCTGGAATAGTGATCACTGGATTCCATTATGAAGCTAAAGCATCATTGGCTCACTTCCTACCCCAAGCAACACCTATTCTTCTACTTCCAATGTTAATAATTATCAAAAATTATTAGTCTTTTTTATCCAACCAATAGCCTTAGCCATTCAATTAACAGCTAACATTATAGAAGGACACTTACTTACCTACTTAATTGGAAAAACAACATTGGGTTTCCCATCAATTAGCCCCTAACTACTCTAATTACATGACTATCTTAATGTTATTAACAATTCTTGATGTGCTATAATCTTGATGCAGGCTTATATGTTTATGAGTTAGCCTGTACTTCCATGATAATACTTAGTGACCCACCAAACCCATGCCTGTCATATGCTAAACCCAAGCCCATGACCTCCTAAGGGGTAATATGAGCACTTCTATTAATATCTGGTTTTGTGATATGAATTCACTTTAATTCAGTGACTCTGATATTTCTGGACTTGATAAATAACTTATTAACAATAAATCAATGTGCTGTGATGTAGTGGCTCTGAACATTCCTGCATTGACATAGGAGCTTTTGAAGGATACTTCAAGGTCACCACCCATCAATTGTCCAGAAAGGATTATGTTATGGAATAAGTCTATTTATCATATCTGAAGTCTTCTTTTTGCAGGATTACATACACACACACACACACACACAGAGATACGTATGTACATATTATATATACCACAAATAGTTGGTCCATGTGATTATGGAGGTTAAGAAATCCCAAATTGTGCAGTAGGCAAGAGAGTTACTGGTGTAAGACTGAGTTCCAAAGCAGAATACTGATGTCCCAGCCCAACAGTCAGACCAGAGGAGCTCTTTCTTACTTGGCCTCTGTGTTCTGCCCAGGCCTTCAGGGGATGGATGAGGCCCACCTACATGGCGGAGGGCAACCTGCTTTACAGTCGACTGAGTCAACTGGTAATCCCACTCAGAAACACCCTCACAGACACATTCAGAATAATATTTGGCCAGATGTCAGGTGTCCTGTGGCCTCGTCAAATTGACATAAAGTTAATCATTGCAAGGGGTAAGGACACACGAAGTCACCAGAGAATCTTGTGGTGGGTCTCGAGACAGGATCGGAAGTTGTGAGGGACCCAGCCACTGTCAGGACAGCTCCTGGGTAGGGAAGAAGAGGGGCGAGCCCCCCGTCCTGCTCACTCTCCGTCCCTGCCCCTGCCTCCCATCAGCCCACCCAGCAAGAATCTAGTGGACCACGGGGCCTGAGTGAAGTAGTTACAGGGCCGGGAGGAGCCAACTTTCTGGGCTTGTAACAGGGAGATAAAGGAGGAAAGTATATTGGGGTGAGGGCAAATAAAGACAGCCCACCAGGCAAGTACTTAGAAAATAGAACCCTGGGGAAAAAAACTGTCACAGCTGGGGTCGTGCATGAGGGGTGACCAGAGTCATTTTAGTCTCAATATTAAACAAACATTAAGCATTAAACCAAAGTGAAACCTACTTTATACCCCATAAATACTATTTGGGGCATACCAAGTACATATGAATGCATTAACAGTTGGAGATCTGTACTTGTGCATTGTATTTTTGCATATATATATACACATACATATATCTCATCTCCTCTTTGATGCTGCAAGCTATTATAAGGCAGAGATTGTCTTAGAATTCAATAGTGCCTTGAACGTGGTGGATATTCTATAAACATGTGCTGGAGAACCATTTCAACCCCTTTTTATAATCTAATAGGAATGGATAAAATGCAATGTAAAAACAAAGACAACAATAAAATCTTTTAAGTGTCAAATGGAATCAGCCTAGAGATTAACTGTGGGTAGAAAGGATGGAATTAAATTGCTTAAGATGGCTTAGAACTCATTCATTCAGCAAACATTTATGGAGTAGCTATGATGTGTCAGACACTGTGTTAGACTTTCAAGACACAGAGATGGTGATAAACACATGAAGTGCTCATGAACTACTTAGTATCTACGGCCTGCAAGTAGCCAACTGCCTCAAAGCTGATTGGAGAAGCCTTATAGAGGTCTGAACAGCTGAGCCAGTTACAGGTTGCTGCAACCCATTTGTTTAGGGATTGAGAAACAGCCTTCTTTTTGCTATGAAGGATGCTCAGCCTCAATGCAGATTTCTTCCTTGGCAGAACTGTGACACCGACACAATGCCTACAGATCATGATCACAAACTTAAATCAATCTACATGCTGTACCACTCTCTCAAAACTACTCCTGAACCTGGAGTCGGTGATGAGCAGCCCTTGAAATTGAAGAGTCCAGGTAAGAAGAGTAGTCACAGGACACTTAGACTTTCTTTAGCAATGTCAAATGCCAGCACAGCCTGTGGGGAAGCATCTTTACATCTGCAGACAGAACAGTGTTCCCATCCACCCAACAATTTCAGCTGGCTTTCCCTACTGGACCTTGAAAATTGAAAAGCCTGCCTTTACTTGAGTGGACTTTTTCAGAGCAAAACAGCCCTGTCTTCCAACTTCCTTTTCTAGAAACCTGTGTTCCTTCCATAATGCTGGGGAAAGTGGATCGAGTCTCCTGCTGTTCAAGTCAAATAGCAATTCTTTCATGTTGCTCTGTTATAAATGCTGCTCAGGCATTTTGAGTCAAAACTGTGAAATATCCCTTCTTGCCTTCCCATTATCCATTCTATTACTAGATTTAAGACTTGAGAATAATCCCATATGTGACCTTGGTTAGAAGATTCTTTTTTAAATCAGGACAAAAATCAGGTGAGCAATTTCTTCACGTAGGGTGTGCCAGTAGTTGAACATCCCACATACTTTTTTTTTTTTAAGAGCACTATTATTTGATCTCAAAATATTCTATAACAGGATGGAATAGATATTTTTTAAGAATTTAACTTCATGCCATTTTATCATGAACTCTGAGACATATTAGAATTAACTGAACTAATGTCAATCAAAATTTTGTCTTGAGTACTGTCAATCTAAATGGAAAATATATCCATTTTTTAAAAATACAATCACTAGTGATATTTTTAATTAACTTGATGATCTTCTCATTAATGCTCTTCTGGTTTAGGAATGATAATAATGGAGATGACAGTTCTTCCTTCTCTATTTTCAGATTTTAAACTAATATAGTTTATTTAATAAGGTATTTGTTTAGGAATGTATATATTATAAACTTTTTGAATTGAGGAATATTTTAAGCATAACAATATTTGTATGTTTCTCAACCCACCTCAAATACAGTAATTCACAAATGATAAATACTTCATAAATATTTGTGAAATTTAATAAATAAGACTTTTTTGAAACATAATGTATAATAATAGGAATAAAATATTCAATGGAAGACTTGGAAGGTAAGTTTGAGAAATGCTCTCAGAAAGTATTATTAAAAAGAACAAATGAAAAGAAAAGAATATGGAAAATAGAGCAGAAAAATTAAGAGTTATAAATAGATTAAGAAGGGCTCTAAAAAGAGAGAAAAATAGAAAAACTAGAGGGATATTATCAAATAAATTATACAAGAAAAATTTCAAGTACTGAAAACTACTCTACTCATTTACACGTTGAAATGGTCCATTGAAGACTAAAATAAATGAGAGAAAACAACTCACATCAAAACAATTTACAAAGCAATTGTGAAATTTCAGAAGCAGAAAATGGGTAAACTTTTAACTCCTAAGTAAAGAAGATCAAAGACTAATGATTTGTAATCACCTGAAGCTGGTTTTTTGAAAGCTAGAAAACAAGAAAATGATGTTTAAAAACATTCTGAGTAGAGATTTTGAGTTCAATCTAGAATTCTGCATTATGAACCTATCATGAATTAATAGAATAAAATAAAGATATTTGGAAACAAATACATTCTCAAAAATCCCTAGTCTACATATCTTTCATCACAGAGTAGGGAGGATATGCCCTGCCCAAGTGTGTGAGTAAAAGAATCTAAGGTAAGGGAAGGCCAGGGTGGAAGTTACACAGCAGGCCCATAGGCCCCGACTTCAGATTTAACCAGGAGGGTCTAGGGTTCCAGGAAATGCTCATGAGGAAAAAAAAAAAGTGGATGCCCCATGGTAAGGTGATTTATTTTATTTGACTATATTTATTTTATGTACTATTTTTATTAAAATTATAAGTGATCTTTAAAAAGTTGGAAGATATATCATCAACGTCGAAAGAGCAACTGTATTTCTCTGTATAGGAACAGACAATAAAATTAAAGAAAATATATAATTTATATTGTTGAATATGAAATTTGTTACATAGAAACACATTTAACAAAATACCTATGTGGAGAACATTTTAAAACATTATTCTTTAAATAAGAACTTTAAAAATTGAAATATTTACAATGTTCATGGGTAAGAAAGCTGTATGTTGTAAAATATCAGTTTTCCTTGATCTAGAAAGCAACATAATGCCAATTAAAGTTCTAAAGACTATGTTTCCCCCTCAATTTTTTAGAACCTGTCTTTTTCTGTGTAAAATTTAACATAATAATTTTGTGGTTTGGATATGAAGTGTTTCCCTGTGCTAAAACAGTGTTGCTCCTGTGCTAAAACAATGCTAAGTTGACACACAAATAAATCAGTACCAGGAGCAGGGTCATTATTATGACTAACCTGGACACATGGTTCAGAGGACTTTGGAGTTGGATTGTGGGAGAAATTTGGGAAAGTTTGGAGATGGAAAAACTTTAAATTTTTGTAAGCAGAGCTTAATGGGTGATTCTGGTGAAATTTCAGAGGACCAGAATGTTGATAGAAATGCAAATGGTAAAGATCATGCTCATAAGGTTTCAGAGAAAAATAAGGACTCTCTTGTGGATTGGACTGAATGCCACTCATATTCCAGCAAAGAATTAGCCTACATTTTGAGCATGTCCTGAAACTTTTTTTGAGGCTAAACTTAAAGATGATGGACTAATTAATCTGGTGGAGGAAATTTCAAGGCAGCACAGCATTCAATCAGTAGCATGGGTTTTATTTTAAATATTTGTTTTTTAGTTGCAGTTGGACACAATACCTTTATTTTATTTATTTATTTTTATGTGGTACTGAGGATTGATCCCAGGGTCTCGCAAGTGCTAGGCACGTGTTTTGCCACTGAGCCACAACCCTAGCCCTCAGTGGCAAGGATTTTGCTGGCAGCATTTAATCAGGTTTATTGTGAGAATCTGGAGCAGAAAGCAGACAAGGAGGATTTCAAAATCTTTTGATTTAGCCAGAAAAGTGCATGTAAACCTGGGGCCAAGGAAGGTGAAGTTGTTGGAGATATTATAGCCATTAAGGAAATGTTAAGTACTTTGCAAAGAGTCACTAGGAAAGATGATTTGAGGGCATCTTAGGAATTTGCAAGACCATACCAATTGAAGGCTCCAAGATAAGGAATGGGAAAATTTCTTTGAGAAGAGATTGAGGGGCACCCTGCTCACACAGGATGCCTAGGAAGTTGTTTCAGCATATGGAGTAATGTAGGCACTAAGAGGCACCTGCACCCATGATCCCCAGGCTCAGCTACTGTGCAGGCTGGTTGTTGACTTTGGTATCATTCTTGTGGTGTTGTTTCAGCAGAAATGCAGGATGCTAGAGTTAGGGGTTTGTGAATGCTTGCACCGAGATTTCAAAGGAAGGCCTGGGAGGCCAGGCAAAGGGTAGCAGGATTGGTGGAATCCCTGTAGGCTTCCCTTGAGAGGGTGATGTGGGATTCTATGAAGGTGATGCCTAAGCTGAAAAGGAGACCAGGAATTAAGGGATTCAAGTAACATGGACTGTCTCCTGAGAAAAGCTGCCTGCTGCAGAGAGAGCCAGGGTAAAGGAAAGCCCGTGTGCACTGCAACCAGCAAGACTAAAGGGGTGGGACTGCCTCTGCCCTTTGGGGACACATCTCACCACCGTGCTATATACGTAGTTGTAGAACCTGTATGCCCAGATGGTTTGCAGTCTTGTTTGGGGTCTATCCCTTTTTTCTATGCTGTCATTCCCCTCTTTTGGAATGTACCATTATACATTGGACATATATAACTTGTTTTGATCTTTACAAGGGCTTATAGCCAAGAGTTTGCCTTGAGTCTCAAATGAGAATTTGGACTTCCACTTTTGGACAATGCTGAAATTATTTAGATTATGGAGTTTCTTAGGGATGAACTAAATGCATTTTGCATTGTGGTAGGAACATGAGCTTTGAGAGACCATGGGTAGAGTGTTATGGTTTAGATATGTGGTATCCCTCAAAAACTCCTATGTTAATGTAAGGATATTTAGAGGTGGGATTGTTGGATTATAATGGCTATAACCTAATCCACTCATCCTAGTTTGAATGGACTGGGAGGTAAGGTGTGAAAGGAGGAGGGGATCACTGGGTGTGCTCTGGAAGGGTTCATCTTCCCTACACTGCTCCCCCTCACTCTCTGCCTCCTGGGCACATGAGTGGAGCAGCCTCCTTCCACCAGGCCCCTCTCCCATGATGTTCTGCCTCACCTTGGGCCCAGGTAATGAAGTCAGGCCACCATGAACTAAACTTCTGAAACCATGATCCAAAATAAACTTGTCCTCCTTGCAGTTGGTCTCCTTAGGTCATGTGTTGGTCGTCTTCTCAATGCCAAGTTGACTAACACAGAAATCAAATGACTTACATAACCATGACAAGGGCCAAGCATAACAAAACTCTTAGAGAAGAAAAAAAGGCGAGTCCTTTCTCTCCTAAATATCTACATGCAAGAAACTATCATATTGGTGTAATAATCATGAAACAAACAGCCTGTAAATAGGCCACACCCATATGGACACTTGATTTTTGTCAGAAAGACAAGATAGAGCAATGAGGAAGGAGAGTCTTTGAAAAATTGTTCCTGCTGCAGTCCGGCTGCAGCAAAATAACCGGGGGGTGACGAGCAACTTGTGTAGATTGATACAGCAGGAGTGGGAGCCGTTTATTGTAGGATGGAGGGGTATATATACATTCCACACAGCTTATCTTAATTAACATAAACTAGATACAGCAGTCAACCAATAAGGAATCGCCACACTTAATGGCTCGCTGGCGTTACTTCACAAACCACTCCCTCTGCAAAATGCCAGGCGCCATCCAGACTTGTTTACAGACCCTAACAGGTTCCAGTGTGATATTAATTGTACAGAGTTGGACCCATATCTCCCACTTTACACGAATGTCAATGCCAGAAAAAGGGTAGATCTAAAAATAAAAGGAAACAGTATTATCTTTTAAGATGATGGTATAGATTGGAAAATGTTTTAAACCATAAGATAGGATAGGATAGGAAAATGTTTTAGAAAGTAAATTAGCTGTCCAAAAAATAATCAATAAGGGAAAAATTTGATAAATACATTAAAATGAACTTCTATTCACTAAAATACACTATAAAGATAAGGAAAAGAAGAACTACTGAATATGAAATGTTATTTATAATGGATAGTTTGTCTCTAGAATATATAAAGATCTTATCTAATCAATATGAAGAAGACATGAACCTCAGTAGAAAAATAGGCAAGATCCTTGAAAATATCCTTCACAAAAGAGGAAACACATAGCCAAAAACCATGAAAATGTGTTTAACCTCATTAGAGAAATGCAAATTAAGTCCATAATACAATTCCTCCATGCATCTGGAAGACTGGCAAAATTAAAAAGCCTGATAAGATCAAGTACTAAAAATGATATGGATCAGGCCTCTAATTCTTTTTCACTATTGGGAGACAGTAGTCTAGAAGTATTAACCTACTTTGGTACAGGCATTTGGAAAGTATTTTGGCAATATCTAGCGAAACTGAAGATATTCTCTGACCAAATTACTTCTTGGTTCAATCTCCTTGAAAAAACTGTGAAAACTATATCTTAGGATATGTGTATAATACCATTCATAACCCTGTTTCTCATATTGTCCCAAGCAACTTGAATGTCCATTGTAAGTAAAATTTATAAATTTATTTCTCATAGAAAAGAAGCTGAGAGGGCTGTTGAGTGGCTCCATAAACTTTCGAGGGACACCTCCATCCTGTACCTCTATCTTTGATTTTTTTTTTTTTAGAGAGAGTGAGAGAGGGGGAGAGAGAGAGAGAGAGAGAGAGAGAGAGAGAGAGAGAGAGAGAGAATTTTTAATATTTATTTTTTAGTTATCAGCGGACACAGCATCTTTGTTTGTATGTGGTGCTGAGAATCGAACCCGGGCCGCACGCATGCCAGGCGAGCGCGCTACCGCTTAAGCCACATCCCCAGCCCTATCTTTGATTTTTAAATATGATAATCAGCTACTGAATGGCAAATTATGTCAAGATAGACTTCAAGCAAATATATATTGACCTCCATTGTATAGTATCTTAGTGCAAGAACTTCTGTGGGAGGCTCATAGAAAGCGTCCAGATACCTTGTTTTTGAAATATTTACATTTAAGATGAAAAGAAATGTGTAGTTAGGATGTCTTATAGTTTCTCCTTCAAATATCAAATGTTTCCAGTTAGCTTTTGCCAAAGTCTGGATCAGAGGCAGGCCTGAAATCCCCAAGGAGGGCCTAAGGAGCCTGTGTTTTGTGTTGTTGATTAAAGAGAGAGCCATATGCTTTCGATAACAGGTGTGCAGGTGGCAAAGCCGACATCCTGTTGTGCAAATTTAGCATCCTGACTTGTATGCTGGCCCAGATGGGGGCTATCCTATTTCTATTTGTGCACAGCAGTCAATAACAGGGTATCTGTGCAAAGCCAGATTTTACTAAAAATAGGAATTTTGACTCAATTAATTAATTCAAGCCCTTAAACAAGAATTTGGTTGAAAACATTGCCCAAAGAATAGGTGGGAGTTTGGGAAATATTTCTCATTTTTAAATATAAAATAACCTCCCCATAATCTGAGTAGAAGAACGAGTTTTAGAGAGGTGTACTCCAGTAGGAAGAGGTAAAATACATTTCAAGATTCTGAGTAAGTCAACCTGAGACCAAAGGTTTATTTGAATTTTGCAGACTGCCTGTGTTGGTCATTTATTCATTGCTGTGACCGAAATACCTGACAAAAACAACTTAGAGGAGGAAAAGGGTTTTTTTGGCTCACAGTTTCAGAGGTTCAGTCTATGGTCAGCCAACTCCATTACTCTCAGCCAAGGTAAAGCAAAGCATCATGGGAGAGGGCATGGAGGAGGAGAACTGCTCAGGATATGCCAGCCAAGAAGGGTGGGTGGCGGGGGAGGGAGAAAGAGAAAGGAGAGGGAGCCAGGGGACACCAAGGGCATGTCCCCAAGTGATCCACCTCTTCTAACCAGGCCCCCCCTGCCTGGAGTTGCCGCCCAGTAGCACCATGTATCCTAGCTGGTGACCTATGCTGGGTTCACAAATCTGACTATTCCAATAACTTAAGAAAGCAGCAAAGAAAGCACACGAACACACAGAAGTACCTTTTCAAAATCCGGGGATGGCTCTCTGATCTTAAGGTTTCCGTGGAAAGAGAGAGAGCCACTGAAATTCTTTATTCTTATATAGAGGACACACAAGGGGAGGTTCCATGAGACATTCTATCCCAAAAAGGGCAAAAGGGTAGGATTACAAAGGAACAGGTGAGTGTAACTCAGTTCCACCCGGGACACCTACTCCTGGAGCCACACCTCATTATCAGAGCGGAAGTAAAGCCCAAGTTATTGCAGGGTGCACTAATTGTTCAGTATCTCTTGTTTAGGACTTAAGGACGTGTATTTCCAGAGCTAATCCCAACACACTAGTCCTTTTTTATTTTTTAAATGTTTATACTAGTGTATTATAGTTATACATATAGTAGTTCTTTTAAATTATTAATCCCTCAAGTGGATTAATCCATTGATTAGGCTGCAGCACTCATTGCTTGGTCTATCCTTGGCTGTGTGGTCCCCTCTACGGCCCCAAGCTGAATAACACTTCAGTATTTCTCTTTGAATTCCATTTGTAGTATATTCTATTATTTCTTCAGGTGATGGATTCCTGGAGTGGCCTGGTAAAAGTCACTTGGCAAGGCAAGTGAGGAAACTGCATTGAACTTCTTAAGACCATGAGCACTCTTTCAGGAACTCTGTCAGAAGTTGATGCTGGTGGTTTTATTGTTGGTACCATCTTGGGTAAGTTTCCTGAAAGCAAAGTTGTGTTTTTAACTGTACACTAAATTCCTGGGATGCTACTTCAAGGACTCAGTAACCAACTGTAAATATTTTTTGAATGAACAAATAAACCATGAAAAAATCTGGAATCTATACCCAGATGGAACTGATTAACCCAGAGATGACTCATGTTCATAGAAGTCCAAGAAAATTGTCTTTCGTAATGTTAAGAAGAAACTGGTGTAGTCCGTTGAAAGGAAGAATAGAAAGCCAATGAGCATTTAATTTGGGAAAAGATACCTAATGTTCCAGGTTAAATGTGGGGTGGATTGTACTTTTTAAGTATCCTGAATGAACTATACCTGAAAAGAAAATTAGGGCAAATAATTTGACAAAAATTGTAAGCTACCAACACAACGCCACAGAACTCACTATGTACATTGTGCACACACACACACACACACACACCCACACACTCACACATGGGTACAAGGAAAACGGGGGAACTCTCTGTAAGATCAGTGGGTCATGTTGAAGCCAATGTACTATAGTTTTGCAAAGTGCTAGCCCCCAGGGAAACTGGGCAAAGTGCACAAGGAATCTGCTATAGTTTGAATGCGGCTTGTCCCCTCCGAAACTCATGTTGAAACTTAATTGCCATCATAGGATATTGAAAGGTAGGACCATATGGGACGCCTAGGAGGTGATCAGGGCTCTGTCCTCACGGCTATATAAATCTATTCATGCAATTAGTGGATCAATGGATTAATGGACTCATGGGGTTATCTTGAGAGTTACTCTGCTATAAAAGTCAGTCGGGCTAGGTTTCTCAGGTACTTCTTGATCTTACCATCCTCAGCTATGCTTTGCCGTGGGACTCTGCCACCAAGAAGACCATCACCAAAGGCAGCCCCTCCACTGTGGATCAGAACCGTGAGCCAAATAAAACTCTTTGTTTAAGTTGTTTTTAATTTTTTTAAATTGTTGACGGACCTTTATTTTATTAATTTATTTATATGTGGTGCTGATAATTGAACCCAGTGCCTCACACATGCGAGGCAACCGCTCTATCACGAGCCACAACAACAAAACTCTTTTTTTTTTAAAGAATAAAATAAAATAAAATACTAGTCTGGTATTTTATTAACAAGAGAAAATGGGCTAAGATAGACTCTGTCTATATCATTTCTTACAACTGCATGTAAACCCACAATTATCTCAATAAAATTTTTTTAAAAGGAAAAAAAAAAAAGACACAGAGAGAAAATTGTGACAGTCCTCATCAAAACTGTCAAGATCACCCAATTGGGGACCACCCAACTAAGATGGGATGAAAGCGATTCTGACTGTATTTCTGGGAGCTTTCTCAGCTTTCTATGATGGAGCAGATGCTTAAGATGGATATTTTTTCCAGAGTCAAAACTGGGATCCACAAAATGTTACAAGATTGTGGTAGATTTAAAGTCACGAGAAAGAATTTGTGAAATTGTCAAGAAAGTCTGATACTCCTTTTTTCATTATATTTTTGGTAAAGTGATTTTTCTGTATTTACTTATTTGCTTACTTATTTTTACAGTGGGATGTTTTTATTTTTTTTATTTTATTTTAGTGATACTTCTGCTACTTTTTTTTTTTGAAACACACACACACACACACACACACACACACACACACACACCCCTGAGAGAACTACATTTTCACATGGCCATTCTTTTTGGCCCTGACAGTTAAACTTCATGTTTATCTTCTGGTCTACATAACACAGATGTTTTAATTTTAACCTTGCCAGTACTTTTCTTTCCTTTTTACTTATTAAAGTTCTTGATTAAACTAAAATATAGGATGGTGTGATTATCCAAAGAGAACCATACAGCCAGGGGTTAGCCTAGCTACAATTTTTGATTAGGTTGATTGAGTTAGATATTGGGAGAACATGCGTCAAATCTTTTGTTGGTCTTGTCTGTTGTATTATTCACGTTTTTGTCTCAGAATCCTGAATATCTAGTTTTGTGTATGATCGGGTTCATTCATTATTAGAATTTTTGTTGCACTAAAAGTGTTAGATACAACAGATGAAAATTCCCTTTCATATGATTGCCGAACAAAGTCAGTTTTTCCCATTTGCTCATGTTTTACCTTAAGGTTATCCATCTATGTATCCAATTTTTATACATTTGCAGCAATATTGTAGCTATAATTTTATTATCCTTTTTAAATGTTGCTGTATGTATTTAACAGGTACAATGATACTTTGAGATAGTTATGCATTGTGAATTGATTAAATCATAACTATGATTTTTAACTCTACCTGAGCATGGTGCCATGAGGATTTCCTTATTTTTACCCCACAGCTTCATTCTTTCATGTTTTATTCCATTAACAATTGAAAATTATTAGTAGCTGCCTACCAGTGTGGTCAGGGTATATTTAAGCGGTAAATTATTGACTTTCAATTCAGTTTAAAATATCCATTTCAAGAACGGAGAAAAATTGTGTGAGGATGACTTAATGGTCAGAAATATCACCCTTTCATTAGAGATAGAAGTAGAGTTCATAATGAACTCACCCAAGATGCCCCCGACTGTCAGCACTGAGGTTCCTTTCATCCTTTTTGACGGATGCAGACATTTCTTGTAAAGTGACCAATAGTGAGAAATCATCACTATTCTTATTTTCTGTTGATAAAATCTGAGCAGAGCCATTGCCAAGCCTGTCATTCAATTTTCCTACAAGTGTTCAGCAAGCTAACATGTGCGGAAAACTGTCAGAGTGTTTTCACACATGAAAGGAGACTGTGTGCCCATTCGTAGGTAGGCTTCATCTAACATGAGCGGCCCATCCTGACAGGAAGCTGAGCAGGAATCAGCAGGCCGCCCTTCCTGCTGTCTGCCTGGAATGTGTCCTGTTCCCCGAGATCCTGCAGGCTGACCCTCTAAGAAGTGTCAAATTCAATGCAGCCAGAGTCTCTGCTCCACTAGAGTTCCCCAGCCTTGAAGCTTGAGAGGAATATAAAGAGGACCTGAAGAGTTAGATCAGGAGGTGTTTTCTGGAACACTGAGATGTAGTTAATGGTGCTGTTAAAGCCTGAGAAACTTTATAAACTCAGAATGTTTGCTTTCATTCTCTCTTTGCCTCATTGAAGGAAAAGATGAGTTGTCACCAGGAAACACAGGCACTCTCAGTGTCAGAAGAAAGGTGATATTTCTCTCTGAGGACATGGCCTTAAATGCCTCCGTGGTTGCCCACCTGTGGCCTGAGCTGTATGAGCCATGCAGGGCGGTGAAGGTGAAGGCGTAGGCCCACCAGGCCTTCTGGGGAGGGCCGGGCTGGCAGAGCAGTCGAAGCGGATGCAGAGCCGGGCTCTGTTCTGCGACTGCTGAGAATAAGATTGGCTGAGGGTTAGGGTTAAGCTTCCTGGAGAGAGAAGAGCAGCTGAACAATCGCCTCCGAGTTTCTACTGATGAAAATGTTATTGCCTGAGATCCCACCTGACAGTCCCCTGAGGGGTCTCTCGGTGAAGGCCCTGGCCTTCTATCGGGTTCTGTTTCAGCCTGAGGAATGGTCATTTGTTCATCCTCCGGAGGGGGGGGGGGCATGTGTAAGGCTTAACCTCTTTCTTGCTTGGCCTCCTTGATGCCATTTTCTTTCTTGGGAGGTGAGTAGAGCATTATTTGTGTGCAAATTCTGCACTGCCGGGAGGGCTTCTGAATGCTGTTCAGGTTCTGGTTATGAGAGGAAGTTATATTCCTGGTGCCCCAGGAAGTCTCGTCTTCCTCCATCTGGAAGATGCTGAGGAGACTGAAAAAACTCCTAGCTAAGTTCTTGCTGCCTTCTGGGGGGAGGGCAGGGGTCAGGCGAAGGCACATGTAAGACTTCTGAGGTCTGGGGAAGAGAACTCAGGCTGCTCAGGTTCTTGTTTTAAAGGCTGACATTGTTAGAAGCTGTGGTCTCAACAGCATTGAGAGCTGTTATGGTTTCCTTGGCACTGAGGACCACAGAGTTGTTCTAAAACAAAGTCGATCCACAGAATGCTAATGTTGATGGGCACTTTTGGCTGTGAATTCGTGTATATATACACGTCTTTTGCAATCCATGACATGAGCATACTGGAAATATGGATGATGCCAGAAAAGTGTGTGTGTGTGTGTCTGTGTGTGTGTGTGTGTGTGTGTAAGTTTATATTTGGAGCATTTGGAGTTTTAGTTGTACTTTCTTCAGGTAAGAACTGATGGTCCTAAGTTACAAAAACAATATTATTTCAAGAGCTCATCTGAACAACCATTGTGGTTGGCTTCTTATTCTCCTTCTGGGACTTTTTGAGGGCCTACAATTTTTCTTGCCTGGAGCTGATTTTTGACGCATCTGGATTAGCCTTCCCTGGAGAGCTCTCTCTATGGCCAGGAGGATCCTTGAGATCTGTTATGAGTGACTTAGCTACAGAGAGCTGCTACAAAAAAACAGAGCCTGACTCACTAACACAATGGAGAGCTTATAAGGCATGGGCCACCCCCCTAGTTTCACAAGTCCTAACTGATTTAAAGTGAATAATTGCTCATAAAAACAAATAACTCTATAAAGGACAGGTTTAAGCAATAAATTGAAGTCCTTGGCTAAGATTTCCAGTGGAAATCTCTAAGGGCCTGGTGATTCAGTTGATGTATCTGATTTAAAGCTAAAATGTGACAAATCTGCAAAGAAAGATAAGTTACCGTGACCTATGTCTCTGACAAAAGAGCTGCATTCAAAATTTGGATCAAACAAACAGGTATTTTCACCCTCCTCATTGAAACCATCTCCCTCTACTCCATACGTCTATGAAATGATTTAGTTTGACTTGCTTTATAAACTCAAGGTAATGAAGTGGGCATTTATTGATCACATGTCCAACAAAACACCTTTCACTTTTGTTAAACAATATCCCTAAAAATCTGTTGTGTCTCACATGATAAATTCGTACTTCACATCCTTAAAATATGCAGTTCAAAAAGAATGAGGCCAACTTGTTTCATTAGAATCTACATGAATAAGTTGAATCAAACTAGAAGTCAAATTCAGACAGAAAAAAACACCCTCAGAAAATCTATGTCTAAGATTTGCAAATCTTCATGAGACAAATGATTATTTTTCAACTTTTTCTAATTTTAAGAATGCTACGTCTTGTTGTAAATAATTAAAAATTCAGAAAAAGGTAAAGAAGAAAAAGTAATCTGAATCTATTTATACTAGCACCTAAAATACCTCTAAGGAATATATTCAGTGAAAGAAGTAGAAGAGTCGTGTAGTGAAAACTACAAAACGTTGTTGAATGAAATTAAAGGCGATTGGACTAAATGAGAAGCTATCCTATGCTCATGGGTGAGATGACTTATCATGGTAATACCGAGATGGCAATGGATTTTTTTTCAATAAAAATACTCAAAACACAAGCAAAAAATATGGAGTCAATAAAAATTAAAAACTTTTGTGCTTCAAAGAGTACCAAAAAGAATATGAAAAGATGTCTCCCAAAATGGGGACAACACTTGTAAATTATATATCTGGTAAGAGATGTGAATGCAGAATATATAAAAACTCTAACAACTCAATAATGAAAAGACAAATATGCCCCAAATGAAAAACAGGGCAAGGATCTGAATAGACATTTATCTTAAGAAGACATACAACCAAGAAAAGAAGGTGTTAGCTATCTGGGAAATGTAAATCAAAGACAAGGTCAGGTACCTTCTCATGTCCACTAGGATAGTTAAGATTAAAATGACTGATGATGACAGATGTTGAAGAGGGTGTGGAGGAATTAGAATCTGAAGACACTGCTGGTAGGGTTGGAAAATGGTGTCACCACTTTGGAGAATATTTCAGCTCTTAAACATGGAATTATTATATGATCCAGCACCTCAGCTCTGGGTATACAACCAAGAAAGGTGAAAGCACATGTCCATATAAAAACTTGAACACAAATGCTCAGAGCAGGATTATTCATAATAGCCAAAAAGTAGAACAGCAAAAATGTCTCCCAATGGATGAACGGGTAAGCAATCTGTAGTATTTCTAGGTTGTGGTATGTATTTCCTCAGCAAAGAGGACCGGAGTACTGAGGCAAGCTCTCTACGCTGTGGATAAACCTTCAGTCATGTAAAACTAAGAAGCCTATCCCAAAAGGTCAGGTGTTGCATGAGTCCATTTAAGAGAAATATTTACAATGGGCAAATCCATGGAGACAGGAAGTAGATTAGTGATTGGCAGGTGCTGTGTGCAGGGGCAATGGGAAATGTTTGATAATAGCTATCAAGTTTCTTCAATGGTGGTGAAAATTTGACACAACTCAGACTATACTAAAAGACCCTCAATTTTATAGTTAAAAAATGAGTTTTCTGGTGTGGGAATTATGCCTCAATAAAGTTTTTATTTAGAAAAACAAATGAATTCATCTTCACTTTCCACTAAGAGTGCCACTTGTGAAAGAGAAATATAACAGTCTGAGACCACCTTACATTGAATCAACTGCTATTAACATGTTGGGGTACATATATCTATGACTTTTTCACACATTATTTCCTCAAAAGTGATCCAACAGTGCATTAGGTGTTTGCTTTGGTGGGGGTAATGGCCTTTTCCCTAGGAGCACCAAATACAATCCCAAGCAGTTTTTTAAAGGTTGATAAATGCATCACTGGGGATGTAAAGCGATACCTATTGAATGTTTTTTTTATTTTAAGAGTTACCTGTTTATGCCAGCAGCTTCTGGATGGAATAGTTAGTACATCAAGCACATGAAGGCATTGACATGGTCCCGGAGGAAGAGTATAAGGCAGGAACGTGTGTTTTAAAAACTGGGTTCATTAACGCGACCGTTCATTAACGGGATCTGAACATCAGTAGGGCAGAGACCCTGCGGTAGTACGGAAATCACTGTAGCTTTGAAAACACCATCCCAAAATGTGATTTATTTTTTAGTTATATAACAGTACTGATGGGCCGCTGGGTTGTTTACCATTAGGAATTGTTCTCCTGGTGAGTTTATCCACAGCCTAGGGAGTGATCTACTGACCAGGACAGGCCAAGAGTGTCATCCAGGCCAATCTAGTGATTCTCGAAGGGAGCATTTGTACAAGTTCGAAACAGAAATTTACCTGAGGGGTGTACTGAATATATTTAAAGCCACATCTTTTTGGGTTAAGGCAAGAGAGAAGAGGGCAGCAAATAACCTGGAGGGGTATTCTCCTCCACTCTCCTCACCCCACAACCTACTTTTCCTGGATTTCTAACCCATGGGTCCTCAAACAGTGACCAGGAAAACTTGGGGCTCTTCCCATAAGACCCCACTGGCTCCCACTGCACTCCTCCCCCCACCTCCTCCCGCCCACTCTCCATCCTCCTCCAAGTAAAGGAACCTGGCGCAGCGAGCCCACTTGGTAAAACCAGCTCTGTGAAGGACAAAGCGCCTGATCTATGTTTAAAAGGCGGCACCATGTATTTAGAAATAACCTGTTTTCAGGAAATTCAGAACAATCTTCTTAAAGTTATGCTGGAGCTAGCCAATTTCTCTTTTAGGGTCACTTGTTTGTATTAATAGAAATCCATCTGCATAAAGTGACAGTCTACGTTCCTGTTCCCCCGTCTGTCACCAGATGGAGACTTGGTCAATGTGGGATGCTGTCTTTCACACAGATGCCAGCATATATAAAAAGACACGTTATTGGTGGAAATTATAAGAGATGGAGATTAGGACCATTCTAAAACAGACTTGGATCTCTGCTCTTGACACAGGAAATGTTGTTTACGCCATTTCAGTGGGGTTGCCTAAAATATACCGGTTCCACGCGAAAGATAATTACTTACACTACTTACTAACAGATAATGCATTCTCCAAGAGAGTTGAGAAAAAATAAAAAAGAAATTCTCCTGGTTAACACTTATTTATTTATTTATTTATCTGTCTTTTCAACTCATCTTTCCTTGGCTCTGGAGACCTTTCCAAAAAAGTCACTGAAACAACAGAAGTGAGCAGAGAGGTCAGGTCACCCCAGAGGCAGCTGGCTGAAGCTCTTCCCTTCTTTCTCTCCGTTCAAATCCCAGGCTGTTGGCTCTGATGTCAAGCAGCCACTGACCCCCAGGGGCAGCTGGATGAAGATGGACCTGAAGCTCTGATAGAGCCCCGGTAGAGAAATTGAGGAGCTGAGGCACAGATTTCTCCTTAGGACTTAGCTTCCCACCCCATTTATAACAGCCTCTAGAAGCCACTCCGGGGCTACCACCAGACCAATGGCTTCTAGGAGCGTCTTCAGCACCCGAGTACACGCCAACGTGCAGCTTACCTGTTTGTCTCCATCACTTCTGGGCTTCTCTTGGAATTCCCTGCGGTGTTTTCTGAACTCCCTCACTCTTCAGGATGATAGCCCTCATGTTCCGAGACCCCCTTATCCCTTGAGAACTTTGACAGCTCTTTGTTTCCTCTATCTCAACCCAGCTAGGAAAGAGCCAGAATTAGTTAGAATTGCTTTGACCATGGAAGCCTGGCTACAGCACCTTAATCAAGCAGAGGGCCAATTTTTCACATAAAACAGGGGCTCCTGAGGGAGTGACCACCTAGGACTTCTGACAATGGCTCTAAGAGGTCATCTTGGGCCCCAGGTCCTCTTGATTTCCTCTTCAGCCACGTGATTGTGTGATTTTTCACCTTGTGGTTACAAGATGACTTTTCTACTCCTATGCCTCAAATCTATTTCTAGACAGATTGAAAGATGAAGGGCTAGAGGTACAAACTAGCAAAGACTGTCCTTTTTTTATTCTAATTTCATCCAGGAAATAAAAAAGAATTGTCAGAAAGTATCATCCCAAAGACTTTTGGGTTCAGTCTACTGACCAATGTTATGGAACACAGGTACCTCCATTATTTGGGGGAGTCTGGGGTCTGTTATAAGGAAGAAGGAGGGGATAGAGACTGAAGATGCTGCTCCTTGTCCTGTCCACCACAAACCAAGGGTGAAGTTGAACCGCTTAGAATAAAGATGCTCCCACGTGCTTGGCTTCCTGTGTCACCTCCTCCTACAGCTCCTGTGCCCACCACTGTCTGCTGGAGACCGGATACCTTATCTGTCTCAGCACTACACCTAGGCCTACTGGTGTAGACCTCAGCAGTAAATGGCACAGCTAGTGACGTCCTATGGCATTTGCTTCCCCCACCTTCAATCACCCTTGTCAGTCTCATAAAAGTTCATGTCTTATGGCCCCAGTTCTCTATGAGTTATGACAATAGAGGGTCTTGAACAAGATAGAAAGCAGTGAGGTCTGGGGGAATCAGGGGAAAGTTTTCACGTATTGGGGTGACGTAGAACTACTTGGAATTAGGGAAAATGAGTGATGTATGAAAGTTCCCATCTCTTCCTAACCCACCATCCCAACACAAACATGTATGGTTGGATTTTTGAAAGTGTGCCATTAGTGGAATTATACTAAACCTCTGTTCTGAAATGACATTTTCAACAATGTATCTTGATTATTTTTCCATACCAGTACATAAAGATCAACCTGATTCTGCTTGGTGTTACATTCTATAGATGTATCCCCATTTTCGAAACTCTTTCCCTACTGAGGGGCATTTAACTTGTTTCCAGTTGTTTGCCATTACCCATAATGCTGCAGTGAACAGTTTCCTACAATGGACTTTAATCACCTATGCGAGGATGTGTGTTGAACAATTTTCTACAAGTGCAATGAAATTCACATTTATTGAAAAGAATGAAATTGGGATTGTCCCAGAAAATCTTGGTTGCATAGGCAGAATAATTAAAACTATTTTCCTCTCACAAATAGCCACGCAGATCTAAGTGAGAACTGATTTTCCCATTCACTGTGAGCTACAATTGAACACTCAGAGGAACATTCCCTTCTTTTGGTTTCTCCTTAGGGAACATTGAAATGATATTCCCACCCCAGAAAAATCCACAAGTTAATAAAAAATTATAAGATTTCTTAGCACTATTACACTTCTGCAGAGTGCAGTGCATAATCAGCACGGAGGTTTGAATAATTCAAAAGAGAAAACAAAACAGAACAATTTTGCCTTAAAATAGCCAGAAGACTAGACCAAAACTACTGTGGATTTTCTTTCTGTTTTACTATGTGGGAAGATGTTGTCTTACTAGGAAATTTTGCTGGAAAATATTATTTCCTGTCCATACAGTGATGTGCAATGAAGATTTGCATACATTTTCAGATGATGGCAAAGACACTTCATTCTAGCTCAGGTTATTCTATGACCCTGTCTCCTACACAGTTACTTCTGCAATTACTGGAACTTCTGCATCAAGGTGGCACGGGATGAACAGATTAAAATTTCCTTCCATTCTTCATCTGAAAAGACATGTTCCCGTGAGTGCACAGGCAGATTTAATAGATCGCTATGAAGGCAATAACTTTCAAGTGACCGCCATGCTCTTCCTGTGTTGGGGTCAATCCATATTAAAGTCTAGAGTAGTAAAATTACAGGTAAATTTCCAAAAGTGTGCTTGCTCTTGCTCCTGTCTGATCTTACGTCAGCATACAGAATAGACCTGCTGGATTTTGAAGAAATATATAGTTTTTAAGCATTTCAAAAGAGAGATGGACAGAACTTTCTGTCCATCCCAGTGGACTTTCATGATGTTTCCGAGCATTTGTTGAAACCAGGAATATAGCATTGCATAGGCTGTGTCTGAAGCTTTAAGTTTTTGTCATACTCAAGGCCTGAGGATGACAGCTATTTCTTTCCCCTGTCCCGGTGTTATGTAAAAGCGAACCCTTTACCTTGTTTGTCTTTGTTCCGTGTCTCTTTTTATAAAGATGAATGATGACCTTGTGACTTTTGAACATCAGGGATGGTTTATTTCAGGACTTTTCCCCCAACAGAGCTGCCGTCGTCTTCTGCTTCCTTTTTTTTAACCTTTCATCTATTTTGGAGTTAAGCATTGGCAATATCACCCTGGCCCTCTTACTTTGGGAACAACTAAAGAAAAAAAAAATCAACTTCTTAAAAAGATTTGTCTTTTTGGTTTTTTCTTTTATACTTAAAATTCTTCCTTTTTCCCCAGTTTTTAATTTCTATCTGCATCCCAAATCTGTTCTACTCAGTAGCCCATTGATGGGTATATCCTGTTTCTGTTTCCAGGGTTACTGGATTCCTTTTCAACATCATTTTTCAAGCAGGGATGTTGAGGCACCTGGAGCAAAAAGGAGATGTGCATTGTCCTTAACTTGACTTTTGATAGAACCGAGATCAGACGTGGAGTTTTTTCTTCCAACTCTTGCTTTTCCCCTTGTTTCATAACTGGCTCCCTCTGAACTGTCTGGTCTTTTAAGTGCTGGGGTCATAAACAGTGAGTAGAATAATGAGGCTGTGAAGCAGGAACGCTGTCGCCTTCAGCCAGACACACAGAAAGAGAAGTGGATCAGGGAGGGAACCTTACAATAGCTCCTTCATCTCGTGGGAGGAGATGGCCAGCCTCGCCCCTTGCGATGTGACCAAGCCTCCCGGCTCACTGGCACTCTGGTCCTCTGTTCTTTTAGCAAGACTCTACCTTGTAGTCCTGAATGTAAAAGAAGCATGAACCTCAGAGGGCATGTCGGAAACACTAGATTTTGGTTCAGTTCAATTAGTATGGACTTCGGAGCAGCCTCGTAACCTCTCAGCTTTGTAAAACAAGGACTTGATCTATTTTTTTCCCCCCAGTGCTGGGGGCTGAACCCAAGACCTCATGCATGCCAGGCAAGTGCTCTACCACTGAGCTAAAGCCTCAGCCCCAATCTTTTGTTTCCAAGTTCTCTTCCCATCCAATCTATATTTTGTGACTCTTCTGAGCACATTTAAAGTTCAAAGAATTATGAGAACTAATTCTGAGAAATAACAGTATTAAATTTTGCCTTCCAATTTTTGTACCATTGGCTAATTATAGCCAAGAATTGTTTTGCCAGGTGAATTTTATAGATATGTTTCATATATATATATATATATATATATATATATATATATATATATATATGAAATTCATAGTATTATTAATTACTGATGGTATTCTGATTTATTTAGGAGGGGAAAAGCTATCTGCTTACTTCTTTGGTTAGAAGTACTCAACAATGAATGCCCCTAATTTTCTTTGCTAGATCCTGTTGGTAGCTCATAGTCTCTATCCTTAAATAGCATACTCTATAGGTACTTGGTCAACTCTAATATAAAATGTGAAGTGAGTTCAATGAATTGATCTGAAGATTCTGAGGAGAGAGACATGACTCCAGTGGGAGGATCTAGGAAATCTTGATGGAGAAGTTCAGCTCCCGGTGCAAAGTGGGTATCCTGTGAATCTTTGCTACAGAATGAAAGAGGCAATGTGACCACTAGGCCAGGTAAGTGGAATTAGTTATGTCAAGGTGGCAGAGCAGAAGAAAGAAGCAGAGGAGACATGGAGGACAAAGATGAGACGTCAGGGACATGTGTAGAAAGGAGCTAAGGTCCAGTTGGGTTTCACAGCCTATGTGACCTCTGTGCCCAACTTCATGAGAGCCCTCAGGCCTCGTGTGTACATGTCTGCGTGTGCACGCACATGTGTGCTTGGGTGTGTGTTCTCAGATCTGACCTTCAGGTTGCCAGTCAGTTTCGGTTTTTTCTTGTCTCTGAGCCCCACCACATTGTAATCTCTCCCACCTCCTGGATCCAAACCCACGTGTAGTAACCCGCCTGCACTCTGCCTCTGTCTTAGACACAACCCTGCCTCTCATTCATGATCTTTCAAAACTTTAAAGACATTGATCCTGTCCTCTGGCCTCCAAGGCTTCTGATGAGCTATTCATTACCCTTTAAATCATTGTTTCATGTAAGTAATGTGTCATTTCCCCCTAGCAGCTTTCAAGGATTTTGTTGTTATTGTTTGATCTTTGATTTTTAGCGGTTTGATTAGCATATGTCAGGTGTGGTTTCCTTTGAGTTTAACCTGCTTGGGGTTCACTGAGTTGCTATGACCTACAAATTTATGTCTTTCTCCAACGGTGGAAATTTTGAGTCCCAATCTGCTTTTAGCCCCTTTCTGGATTCCCTAGAACATATATGTTAGGCCTTTTGATATTTGTCTATTGGCTCCTGAGATCCCACTTTTATTTTATCTCTCTCTCTCTCTCTCTCTGGTATTTAGATTCAATCATTTTTATTAACATCTGCAAGTTCATAGATTCTCCACTCCCCAGTTTCCATTGTGTTGATGAGATTATCCAGCGATTATTTCTGAATTTCAGGTAGGGTGCTTTTCAGTTCTGCAGTTTTTAATCAGTTCTTTTATGGTTTCTATTCCTCTGCAGAGAAATTGTTTCTTTCCATGCACTGTCAGTATTTTGACCTTCACCCCATGGATCATAGGTATCATAGCGGCTTTTAAATCTGCTTGAGAATTTCAACATCTGGGCTACCTTGGAGTGACGGATGTTGCTTGTCTAATCCCTTGAGAATGGGTTACATTTTCCCAGTTCTGTGTGTGGTTGAGCAATTTGGATATTGTATCTTACACATTGTGTCTATTATATAGCATACAGATCTCCAGAAAATGATGATCTTTAAATTTAATGTATAAGGCAACCAATCTAGTTGGGTTCACACAGAAAGTTGTTTCGCCTTCTGTAGGTGGTGGTTCTAATCTCAGTTTAGCTCTCAAAGCCTTCGGAAGTCCCACGCCTGTGGCACTCCAGGATGAACTGATTTGGGCTGCTGGTCTCTTAGTATCAGTTCAGCTCTGGCAGCCTATGCCAGGCTGGTTTGGGTCTGATCCACGCATGCACTTATAAACAGAACTGTGGAGCCCCCTTCTAGAGCTTTCTCCTCTCTGCCACGTTTTCTGACCATCATCAACCCTTTTCCCCAGCTCTTTCGTTCAGAGAGCTGAGGTTGTTATTTTAGATTTAGTGGCCTGTACAGCTGACCTCATCCAAGTTCTGTGCTTGAGGCTTCCCCGAGGGCAAAGCTGTAAGAAAAATTAAAAAGGACAATTGGGAACTCATTCCCTCTCAGGTCACCTCTCCAAGTCTCCCCTTCCCTCCTCAATCAGCCTGCTTTGAATTAATTCTCACAATCCTAACGAACGTGTCTTTTGTTTATTGTCCAGAATGTTCAGTTATCATCCACGGGAGCGGTGTGCCACGGCGGCAGGCTGGCCCAGGCCAGAAATGGAGTCTGAGTTCATGCAAAAAGTACATTTTCAAGGAAAAAGAAGAAGAAAGCAGGGTGGTGTGTTGATCAGCAGATGAGGTGGAGAGAAGGATGCTTCTAAAGGGGGCGGGGGCTTGCTTGAAGGCCAAGAGAAAGGGGCTGAGAGAGGTTAAATAGGAAGGAGGACCTGCCTCCTTCACCAAAGTGATGCTGGGAGGAATCGAGAATTAGGTCAAAGCAGGCAGACTGTGGAGGGAGGTGGCCACTGGGAGAAGTGACCTGCAGGGAAGGAATTTCCCAAGTGTCTCTTGTCTTCCTTTTGCCATAGCTTCGTCCAGTGTAAGTACAGAGCTGGAAAGGTGGATCTGAGGTGCGTGTTGCTAAAACTGAGATCATAACCCCAAAGAACCAGAAAAGGGGGCTTTTGAGGGGCTGGAGAAAGTGGGAGGGGAGAGCGGGGGAAGAGAATTCCAGAACTTCGTTGGCAAACCCTCACAAGTGCGTGTGTGGCTGGCACTGTTGACCCAAAAAGGAAGAGAGGGTATTCCGGACACAGATGGTGTCCACCATGGAAGAGAAGAGACACACTTTTTTTCTCTGAGATGGAAGAAGGGAAATGAGAATAAGATGATCTCCAGAACTTTGGGGGTGAAGAGAAAAGAAGCTGAGTCGGTGGATAGCTAACCCTTGCTGAGATTGCCTGGGTTGGGATGCAGGCCTTAGGAAGAAGCCTTTAGCTAATCAAAACCAATAAAAGGGCTTCCCTCCAGGCGCAGTGCAGGTATCCATTCCTCGCTGACCCAGGGGGGTCAATCTTACACACCCTCTGCACCAGCACTGTTCCTCCAGGGGCTGACAGAGCAGCAGTGGTTGGAGAGAACAAGGTCTACACGTGGGTAACATGTGCATTGCATATTCTCTCCACTGCTTGAGTTGAAAATGGCTTGGGGAAAAAAAAAAAGTCATACAATTATAATATGTAGACCACAGAAGAGAGAAGGAAAGCTAGCAATGTTCTGGGCATGGTGCCCAGCGCTGCTATGATCCTGAGTAGCAGAGCTGCACGCGCAGGCTCGCTGGTGGAGCAGGGCTGAGGCAATGCTCTGTCCTGGCTCCTCACTCATCATTTCGGTTTTCGCCCGCATCATGATTATTAATGAAGAGGGACCGATCCTCATGGCAGGCCCGAGTTTAGTTCTGATGTCACTGTCCATTATCTAATCCTGTAATCACTTTCAAATTCCCCCCTTCAATTTTCTGAAATCTGACTTCCAGCACTTTGATCTGGATGCACCAAGAGGCCACGTCACTACAGATCAGATTTCTTTTTCTTCTCCTCTTCTGAGTGCCAGACCGTGGGCCTCCCCTGCTTGCAGAGAAAGATCATTTAGAGAGTTGATGTTGATGCCACCTCTGTAACCACGGCAGCGCATCGACATTGTCCTCCAGGCAAAGGGGCAAATGACACATTTTTTTCCATGTGTGGTTAATGTGTGTGTGTTCTAGGACTGTTTCCATTAAATCAAAGCAAGATCTGCTTCCTGTTAGAATTACTGTTTTGTTGTTGAACAATGGGTTTTGGTTTTTATGTAAGAGTCCCCTGAGCCGGAGTCAGGAGAGGAGGGGTGGGTAGCCCAGAGTGTCTGTCAGCTAAGGGGGTCTTGGATGAACCTTGAGAATGAAGGAAGAAGAATGATGCTTTCAAGGATGAAAAGTGACTTGGGAGTGGACTGCCAACCACAAACCCCCAGGGTGGTTAGATTAGTATTAATAACATGTTGAATGATCATCTCCTCTCGACTTTGGGTGGATTTAGTATATGTTTCTATTATCCAGGTAATTGTGATTTTTTTAAAAAGGTGAATTCTGATGTCAAATGAGAATAGGATACTGCTCTTGTTCAATGAATTTTTGTCTCATGAGTTAGAATCCCATGGATAGGTTTATGAGCTCTAAAAGAAAACCAAGCTATAAACTCCCGGCTATTTAGGAATGAAAAACATATTTTAAAATCATCCCATCCAACACCCAGAAATGGAAATGTAAGAGAAGTTAAGCAACTTGCTAAAGGTCACACAGCTGGCTATTGCCATGGCCTCACAGATTCATGGTCATTTGCTCCCTGTTTGCATTCTGTTTGCCTTCTAACTTGCTGTTTCTGCTTTTTCTCCTTTGATGGAAGAGTTAGAGGTAGTGGAGTGTGGGAGGAAGGGGGAAAGATGTCAGTGTCTCCAAAGGAAATGGCTTAAAGATGAAGATGGGCTCATTTGTCCTGAAATCTGCATTCACTTAGGAGATCCTCATTCTTAAGGGGTCCTGGGATCCAGAGCCTCTGCAACACCCCAGCCTTTAGCAATAAGGCCAGGCTGGGCTTTCCTGAGCTGGTGGCACACAGCATTCCTAATGTTTCCTGCCTGTGCACCTCCTCTCCAGAGTCGAGACCCCCAGCTCATCCTCTGGTGGGGCTGGATCTGTTGCAAACTGAAAATTAAGATCCTGTGGGTGCCCTTAGAACAATCCCCAAATGAATGCTCTATGAAAAATCTTGGAGATTTCCAGGCAAACAAGGAAAATGTGGTCTTAATTTAGGATTTTAACAGTCACCTCTCTCCCACCTACGCGATCATTCCCATCCATGTGGGCCACTCCAAGGAAGAACAAACAGCTCAGAGTGGATTCTCAGGTGTTGCTTAAAACGTCGCATTACCCTGAGCTGCTAAATCAGGAGGGGAAATAGGATACTTTTTCCAAGTCAGGGTAAGAGAAGCCTGGGAATCCAATGACCATGGAAATTCAGGTGCAGGGCCTGGCACCATGGAAATTAAACTGGCCTGCCCCAAACTTGTCACAACTCCAGCCAGGCTAGCGAGGAGACAAAAGATTCTGATTCAGGCTGCGAGGAGTATTTTCTGGAATTCCTGAGCACTATGCCTCACGCCTTCCCCACACACCCCTTCTTCTCTTAGACACATTCATTGGCCACCTGAGCAGAGAGCCAGGGAAAGAAGGGAAAGACCTGAGACTTGCATACAGAGGGGTGCAGAATGCCCTTCCTCCCACCCAGGGATATATACATGGCTGCTCTTTTTTGCTGTTGTTGTGTTTCATTGACACATACTAGTTGTGCGTATTTATAGGCAGAGTGTGATATTTCCATACGTGTATACCTTGCATAATAATAAACTTAAGAGTAATTAGCATATCTATCACCTCTTACATTTGTCATTACTTTGTGGTGGGAGCATTTGGAAATCTACTCTTCTAGCTGTACTGAGATAGTCAGTACATTATTACTAACCACAGTCCCCAGACAGTGCGCTTGAACATCAGAACCGAGTCTTCCCATCTAACCCTAACTGCTGCCCAACCTGTCCCCATCCTCCATCGCCCTCCCACAACTGGCCTCTGGTCCCCACCCTTCTATTCTGTTTCTACCCAGATCAACTTCTCTAGATTCCACAGGAGTGAGATTGTGTGGCATTTATCTTTCGGAGCCCGGCTTATTTCACTTAACGTGCTTCTTTTTTATAAAGACAAATCAATTCATGGAAAGCACAGGAGGTTTAAAAACAGGGCCCCAAAGCTTAACAGTCCCAGAGGGAGGAAGAAAACCACAACTCGCGGCCGGGCCTAGGAAAAGCACTTTTTCACCTCTTTGTACCTAAGGCTTCATGCCTTGGAAACAATCTCGACAGCTACCCCCAGTTTCAGATGGCCCATTTATCACTCTGGCCATCCAGGCTCCAACCTCAGTCCTGTAACTTCGTCCTGCCAGGTTGGGACCCGGCTTCTGCTGGGACCTCAGGCTTTTTCTCGTTACTCACCATGTGGTCCGCAGACCACCATCACCGCAAGTTTGTGCAAATGCAAACAGACCTCGGGCCCTGCCCCAGACTTACTGAATCAGGATTTCTATTTTAACAAGATCCCATGGCATTCCGCGTGGACATTCAAGTTTTAGAAGTACTGCCCCAGGGGCTGGGGTTGTGGCTCAGAGGCAGAGTGCTCGCCTACCATGCGTTAGGCACGAGTTCGAGCCTCAGCACCACATAAAAATATTGTGTCCACCTGTAACTAAAAAATAAATATTTAAAAGAAAGAAAAACAAATGCTGCCACAAACTAAAAATACTCGTTGTTTGTTACATGCATACAGTTCTTTGGATAACTGGAAAATAGAGAATTTGTCTCACATCTCTGTCGTCCAAAGGGTCTGGAGCTAGAACAACACAGATGAACTCAATAAACATTTCTAAGATGAAAATGAAAATAGAGAAATGCTGAAAATTACCTGAATAGTATTTTGCAATTATGCTACCTGTTTGGACAAAACCTATCAGGAAACTGAGAAGAATGTGGTTATCTTTTAATTTATTCTATTTCTTCCCACATTATCAAAGTCTGAGCGGTTGGCCAGGTTTTTGTTTATAACATATAACTTTCCTAATGCAAAGTACTCATGTTTCTCATTACACATCAATAATATTTGGTGAAATATTGCCTAAGCCTATGTCTACCAGACAGGGAAGGAAAAAAATGATTTCAGCAGAAAATAAAACAAGATGTTTGGTTGGAACATGTTCTATTGGTATTTTCCGTATTGGTTTCTGCCTTTGTTTCAAGATGTTCGTGTCCGAGAGGAGATTTCCAGACCACAGCCTTTTGAACAGGTGACAGCAAATTGGGTTCCCACCCGTCTTATCTTTAATATTTTCTTTGCGAGTTAAATTGAAAGATGGAAAGATAATTGAGCTCCAGTACAGCATGATTCAAAAACACCAGCCTAAAAAAAAAATTGGCTAAAAAATAAAGGCATGGGGAAAAATCGCAGAGCTGGAAGAAATCTTGGATAAATCATGCTGAAGAGTGAGGACAGAGGGGAAAGTCCCTACCCTCATTTTACAGAGAAGGAAAAGGAAACTCAAAGGACATAGCACTTCCCCAAGGAGGCATCTCCTCCCCAAGGTCAGTCATATTTTAGGAAAATAAATGGGAATGATTTTAGACAGATTCCTTTCTAGTGAAAACACTATGAAATTTGGATTTTTTTCCTTCTTCTTCTTTTTTTTTCTTTTCCTCTAGTGCTGGGAATGACCCAGTACCTTGCTCATGCTAGGCAAGCACTCACCCTGAATGTTCTTTTTTATAATTGCATATAATACTCCAGATTCTCTTTTAATTTTATTTCCTAATTTTAATGTTACTCTGTTGCCTTTTCTCTAACTACCCCTGGATGATTTTCTGCCCACTCATCCTGTGAGTTCCTGAGATGGGATGAAGTCTTCAATAGGAATGTGGTTGTGTCTACTTCTCCCTTTGGTTCTATGAGTTTTTATTTTCATGTATTTTAGAATTCTCTCATAAGGAATACCACATTTAGGATTATTATTTCTTCATGGAGAATCATTATGTGATGTCTTTTTTCTCTCTAATAATTGTCTTTACTCTCAAATCTGTCTTTTTTATTATTAATGGAACTACTCAACCTTTTTTTTTTTTTGTAATTTGGGTTTGCATGGCCTTTATTTTTACTCATCCTTTTATTTCCAACCTGACAAAACGTAGTTAACATTTGAAGTGGGTTTCTTGTAGGTAGCATATGGTTGTGTCATGGTTGTTTTCTAAATTTAACAATCTCTGTCTTTTCATTGATATGTTTAGACCATTTACATTTAATATTATTATTAATGTGTTTGGCTTTAGGTCTACATTTTATTATTTGTTTTGTTTTTTCTTCCTGTTTTCATTCCTCTACTTCCCTTCTGTGGCTTCCTTTGGATCATTTTATATATTCCATTGTAATTTTTCTGTTGTATGTTTATTTATATTCTCTGCACAGGGCTTTTGGGTCGTTGCTGTAGAGAATGTGATGAACATACTAAACTTTTTATAGTCAATGAGAATCGTTATTTACCATGTCAAGGTAATATAAAAACCTTATCAATAGCTAGAATTTGTTACCCTTTCCCATTAATGTTGTAATAGTGCTATGTATTTTTACATATCTTTTGAAAATCCACTCAGATACCATTTTTGCTTTTAATCATCCCACAGATTTTAAAGAACTACAGAGATCACTCTACTCTATTTACTTACGTATATTAACATTTCTGTGCCTCTTCTTTCATTCCTACCTAATATTTCAAATTTCCTTCTGTTATCACTTCTCTTTCATTTGGACTCCCTTTAAGAAATACAGGAGGATTTATACACCACACCAGGTGTGATGGTGCACGTCTGTCATCCCAGCAGCTCGGGAGGCTGAGGCAGGTGGATTGTGAGTTCAAAGCCAACCTCATCAATTTAGTGAGGCTCTAAGCAACTCAGCAAGACCCTGTCTCTAAATAAATACAAAAAAGGGCTGGGGATGTGGCTCAGTGGCTGAGCATCCCTGGGTTCAATCTGTGGTGTACACACACACACAAAAGAAGAAGAAGAAGAAGAAGGAGGAGGAGGAGGAGGAGGAGGAGGAGGAGGAGGAGGAGGAGGAGGAAGAGGAGGAGAAGGAGAAGAAAGAAAGAAAGAAGAAAGAAAGAAAGAAGGAATACTGGTTAAAGTTTCTTTTTGTTTTCCTCCTTCTGAGTATATCTTTATTTCTCTTGCATTCCTCATGTTCACTTTTACTGATTATCAAGCCCCAAGTAACAGCTCCACATATTCTGTCCAAGTTTTCAATGACATTAAGTGGGAGAGATGGTGTGGAAGAGCTTCTTCATCTTCATGGGAATCAGAAATTTGCAAGCTTTAAAAATTTAACATGAAACAGACATATAGGTCTTGGTCCCACTGATTCTGACTCAGTGTATATGGGGTGGGAGAAGAACAAAAGATCGTTTTTAAAGATTGTTCTTGTGATTCAAATACACATCAAATCAAGGACCTCTGTCCTAAATCAACATACCTAGGGACATATATTTTATTTTAAAATCCATTGCTACCTTTTGTTTCTGTATTTTCCAGACACTCTTCTGGGTGTTTCAAGGGTTAACTCTATAGAAATTCACTGAGTTTACACTCTAGAATAAACTTGGTCTTGAATTCCTACTAGAACAGTCACTGAGTCATATGTTCTTCAGTTATGTCATGAACCTCCAAGATTAAGTGGTGGGTCTGGGAAACAGGAATAGTAACAAAAATCTACATTAAAGGTTTTGTTGGAAATATTAAAAGAAATAATGAATGTAACAAGCACAATCTGCTGCCGGAATGCAGTGAGGATTCCAGAAACATTAGCTACTATTACCACCCCCTTTTTACATTTGAAGCTCATGCAATTAAGCCACTCTCCCAAAGCTTCTTCCTAGGGCTTTAAATAAATGTTACATCAACCAGACCCTGAACCAGGTGTTGAGGCCCTCTCTTACAGGACAGAAGAAACATCCAAGAAGTCCACTTAAAACTGAAATAATTCAGAAATAGTTCTGTCCTTCTGAAACAGAAGTCTATACCTTCACCTAAAACATTCAAAAATAAGAATAAGATGAAGCTTCGAGGAAAGCTCAAGTTAAAATCATATGTGGGTTGACACATCGGTGGAGAGTATTTGTTCTAGAAACATCCAGTGACTTTTTTCCACAAGTGCCTGTGCTTAAGCTTCTGTGTGGTGACAGAAGATGAGACAAACCCAGACTTGTAAATCCCCCTTTGCCTCTCGAGCCCAAGAACAAAATGTTTTTCTAAGTTCTTGAGCAGGATGCATATGGATTGAGGATCATATTCAGAAGCATCCCTAAGTGGCTATTAAAATACAGTCTATGTGCATGGGTAGCATACAGTATGATAGAGCATTTGGAATCCATGTGCAGGGTTCTCGAATTTTATATTCACAAGAAACCTTTCCCAGTTTTTTGAATTAAGGATTTCAAGTGATTTTTGTAAACTTACTTGATTCTCAAAATGTACATGTAGTATTAATTTTCATATTTCTTCCTTTTTATCACTCTTAAAAAAAAGATATTAAATGTGTTTTCCTTCTAGACAGACAAGGTCCTGTTTCTCACCTAAAAGAAATTCTATTTTCATACGACTGTCTTTTTGAGAATGAGGAGTGGTATCAGACTCTTACATTTTATCTGCCACTTTATTAAGAGAAATACTCTTTGGAGATCTGTTTTCCATCGTAACACCCATCTGTGTCAGAAGCACAATGTCTAGAATAAATTTAATGTACCTTTAAAAACCACACTACTGAAATATTTACCAGCCGTGAATGTTCTCTCATCTGTATGTGTGAGCGGAAGGAGGTGGGCTGGGATGGTTCAGCGAGGGGGCCAGAGAAGAGCAGCTAATGCACAGGAGGAGATGACATCATGAATTCTCAGATGATAAATGTCAATATTTTCCAAAATTCAAATTTGACATTTAGAGCAACCCTAACTTCTGTCACATCTTCATGGCATAATGACAAGTTCCTTACCGGGTCATTTCTATCTCTTGGCCTTCACACAGCTTCTTTGGTCTCCTTTGTCACCTCTCCCTTGTAGCTCAATCTTGAGGATCCAGCTTTGGCAGACAAAATTTGCATGATCAACTGCATTTGGGTGAAGTCTTACTCTGCGAAGCTGCTGACAGCACAGCCCAGAAAATACCTTTCTCGTGTTGATGCTAGCACACAGAGGACACTGCTGCTTGAACAGGGGAATTTAGAAATGACCCAGGACGTAGCTGGAGCAAGCCAAAGGTTTCTTGGAAAAGGCTGAGGGCTCACGGAGCAGGAAATGCAATCATCAGCTCTAAACTGTGCCTAGCTTTGTGGACTTTGCACACAAAGCACAGCTGGCTTTTCAAACATGACGCCTCTGTTAATGAAGGCTTTTGGCACAGAGGTTAGGATAAGATGGGGTTGTCTGTGCACCTGATTGTTTTAGGAAAAATACAAACGTGCCAAGGTGAGTTTTGATTTTCATGGTTAACAGTAAAGCATGGTGGTCTAGATGTAGTTATGCAAAGGAAAAGACAGATGTCCCCAATGGAATCCCACTGTATCCATTGTGAATTTTCCATTCTGTACCTGTCCATTGTTCATTTTTCCAGAAGACTGGGGGGGAAATGAGATTTAACGATATCCAATCTTGGGCCTGCCATTTACCAATTATGGTTGGGATATATCTCTTCTCTGAACCTGTTTCCTCATTTATAAAATGGGAGAAAAATCATAACCACCATCTAAATGATTAGGATGATTTTGAGAGGTAGCATTTTAAAATAACTTTTGAAACCATAAGCTTTAAATATATGCCAATAATGACAGTGGTGATAATAATACACATGTGTAATGGTAAATATCTATGGAAAACTTATGACATGACAGGGACTGTGTGAGAGCGTCCCACACAACCTCTCGCTCATTCCTCACACCAAACTGAAAACACAGATACAAAAATGAGGATTATGAACAAGTTAAGACTCAGAAAATGTTTTTTAGAGAATCTCTATTTTTCAAAGAAAACTGAAGTTTATGGGGTTTAGTGATTGATACATTCAATCTTCTTTTCATTTAATGTTCCAATCCATGCACTTAATTTTCCAAAGACTTCAAGTCCCCTGAAGGCAGAACACTCCCGTCCAGTTTACGGGAGCCCTGAAATGAATGTTCAATTACACTTAAATCAGTGGCTCCCAATAGGGGTGATTTGCCTGCTTAGGGGACACTGGGACATGGCCAGAGGCAGTTCTGTTCATCACAGTTGCCTGAAGCTACTGGCATCTGATGGGTACAGGCCAGAGGTGCTGCTTAGCATCCTATAATGCATACAGCATCTCCTCACAAAAAATACCAGCATGACAAAGTATTAACCTTGACTCATAAATGGAAAAAAAAGTAGTTGAATAAATTAATACATGTGTTAAGCTATGTCCCAGAATGTACTGTGTCATGCAAGCTCTATCCAGATATCTGAAGATGAAAGTCCTCATCTTTTTCTGATTCTGGACCTTAACATCATCCCTTCACGACTCTGATTCTTCTTTTTGTGTTTGAGGAGATTTCTTCCAGCAGGGATTACATGATGATGCTTCAATAGCTACATATAAGACCAGATAAAAATCCAGACCATTTGTGTTAGCCAGATTTTTATTATTACAACAAAATGCCTGAGGCAGCTAGCTCATACAGAGAAAAGGTTTTACTTAACTCAGAGTTTTGGAAGTTGAAAGGCATGGGTCCCGCATCAGATCAGTTCTGCTGAGGTTGGCAAGAGGGGGGTGCATCATGGTGGCAACACATGTCAGAGAAGAATAGTGACACCTTGAATTGGAGGAGAGAGAGAGATTGGGTCCCACATCCCCTTCAAGGGCACACCACCCTCAATGGCTTAAATACCTTTCCCCTGGGCCCCACTTCTCAGTAGCAGTACCCTGGAGACCAAGCTGGAACCCAGGAGCCTTTGAAGATCATCTCCCCTTCTGGCTCTCTCAAGGCTTATTTTGTTAAAATAATTTCTTTGGGAAGACCTGGTAAGCCAAAACAAGGAGAGGAGCTGACTGCTGCAAGTTTAACACATGATTAGTTCCAGGTAAATTTAAGCTTCTATCTCTATTTTTCCTCTTATTCCATTTTATGACTTGCTGTTGATTCATTTCATCTTTCCAAATTAGCCACAGTTTGGTAAAATGTCCTTAATAATCTCTGGCATGAATCAGAAAATTAAAAAAAAAAAAAATATATATATATATATATATATATATATATATATATATATATATCTCAATAAGAGGCATACCAAGTTAAAATTTCTCCAAAATTCCCCTTTCTCTAGATTAGCCTTTTCTGGGCAGGTAAGTTTTTATTTTATTTATTTATTTCTTTTTCTGCTACAAATCACTAATTTAGTGTAGAAAGCTGTAAGTAAATAAACAGCAACTAATAATCAATTTTTTTTAAGGGTGGTGGGAGGTAACAGGTTGAGGAGGGGAAAGGGAAAGAGACCAGGTAGAAGACACAGGAGGCCATCGAGGCCCTTTAGATAATTTGGAGTGAACACCATGCCATTTTGATTGATAAATATAAGAATAAAAACATGCTCCAGGTGTGTATTCTGCACTTGAACGAGACGGTGCATAAGAAAAAGAGGCTGAAAGAGAGAGGAAAAGAGGAGGAGCAGGAGGAGGCTGGCGAGAGGAGGGCCACCTCTCCTGCCCACCCGGTGACTGTCCTCCGCCACACCAACCCTTTGTCCAGCTTCCCAAAGCTTTGCTCCCTGCTCATTCCCGTCAGCAAAAACTGCAGGTTCCATAGTGGAGATCACGTCATATAAGATGAGAAGAGCCGTTTCCAACTCCTCGATGTCCTGTTGACCTTGTTATTGCTACGGCAGGAGAACGCCCTCTTGAGTATTCTCTAAGCAGTCCCCCTTGGTCCCGTCTTCCTTGAAAACCCTTTCGAGCCTTTAGGTCCCCTTTACCGAATGATTCAGAATGAAACAGGCTCTGTCCACCTACCCCTTACGTTCTTTAAGAGAAATAAATAAAAAACAGAACGTACACAGAAGTCAACTAAAGTCGAGTCAGGGAAATTTGATCAAATATAAGACAAAAAAATTAATTTCATTTTTAAACCATATTGCAGTTGCTCTCCCAGAGTTCTCTCTTTTTTTTTCATATTTTATGGGAGCATTACGATTATGCACAGTAGTGGGATGCTTCATTACACCTATGTACATGCGCAGGATATACAGTATGACCTGGTCAGTGCCACTTCCTAGTATTGCCCCTGACCCTCCCGCCTCCCTCCCCTGATGTCTTCCCTCTGCTCCACTGATCTCCCTTGGGTTTCCATGAGAGTCACCTCTGCCCCTGAATGTTTCTTTTCCTTTTTCCTCTCCAACTTCTGAAAGCAAAAGACCCTCGACCTTCTCAGTTTGGCTTATTTTTCTAAACATAGGGCTCTCATGTTCTGTCTGTCTTCCTGCAAAAGCCATAATTCCATTCTTCTTCAAAGCCAAACCAAACTCCATTGTGTATATACACCATGTTTTCTTTATTCTTTCACCCACGGATGGACACGTCGCAGGCTGGATGCAGTTTGGCTACTGTGAACTGTGCTGCTGTCAACGGGGTGTGCATGGATCCCTCTAGTATGATCACGTCAGTGCTTTAGGATACACACCCAGGAGTGGTGTAGGTGGGTCATATGGTGGGTCCATGCCTAGTCTTTGGAGGACCCTCCATACTGATTTCCACAGTGCTTGTACTGATTTCCAATCTCAGCCACAGTGTAAAGTGTCCCTTTTTTCTCCACTTCCTCTCCAGCATTTGTCATTGTTTGATGGCTGCCATTCTGACTGGGTGAGATGAAATCTCTAGAGTTTTGATTTGCATTTCCCTCATTGCTCATTATGTTGAACATTTTTTAATATTTCTTGGCCACTTGTAGTTCTTCTTTTGGAAAACATCTATCTAGTTCTTTGACCCCCAGGTTAAACTGACCAACACATGAAATAATAGGTAAAATAATAATAATAATAATAATTAAGTCAAGAATAATTGTGCTTAGAGATTAGTTAGGTGTGCAAAAATCCATGATAAATTAATTGCTTTGCTCTTTCTCTGTTGGACTTTGACTATTTGATCTCCCATAACTTCAGCATTAGGGGCCTTTCAAATCAAAATGTCTTTGACTAATTAAAAACATATTTAGCTTCTTCAAGATTCTGACAATAGACCCCTCAAAAATAAACCATAATTTTATCCTTGTGTTGAATATATATGGTTGGCAAAATAATTTTGTGAAAAGATGTTAGAGAAATGAGGCAATTCTGTGAGGGAAAAGAATGGTACACATACCTTATAATCATGGCACAGGGAATTTTGAAGACTTTGAGGAAATTTTTTCATATTCTTGTGAAAGTAAGGATGATTCTTATTTCTCTTATTCTCAATACTCCCTGGTAACCTAAGGGTGAATAAACAATATCACAGGAAATTGTGTGGACACTTTACAAGCCACGATCACACAATTCGTGGTGGTAGTTGCTACTTAGAAAGCCATTGCTATGTGTGTCTCCAGGGATGACCCAAAGCTATATTGGAAAAGGGTCACCCTGGTCCTTAGTAGATTCCTCTATTGCTACGTTAATGTCTCATTTTATTTAATTAAAAATCGATGGTTCAGAAGAAACTTCTTTCCAAAATTGTTGCCCATTTCTGACTGCTGAGATACTGGAATGTCATTACTAGCAACTCATTCACAAATTCCAAAAGTATTTATTGAAGCCTTCTGAATACGTGAGAAGACAAATCATAATCTCTCTCCTAAAAATGTGCAGATTCCGTGTTGCAACCAAGACAATAATGGGTTTTTGAGGTCCAGTGGAACTGCTCCCTGTGAGATGACCACAGTGGACACCCATCACTTACAGAAGTAGGACACTGCGTGAACCTTAGTTTAACTGTAGATTTGGGGTGATAATAAAGCGTCAATGTAGGCTCATCATCTGTAACAAATGAACCCCTGGGTGGGGGACATTGATACCAAGGAGGCTGGACTGCACATTTTCTCTTCCTTACTCCTACCATCTTCCTTATGGTCTCAGCATACTCGATCCCTCACCTTCAGAACGGATCTCAGTCCTTCATCATTCATAAAAATTTCTCTTTTAACTACTCCAGCTCCAGCCAGACTCTCTAAAACAAAACAAAACCATTTTAAGATGTACTAATTGTCTAACTAACATGGGTCCTTTGCCATGGTTGGATGGCATGGACTGGTCTAGCCATTCTGTATTTCATCCTCTTTCTTAGCTGTGTATTCAGCCTCAGCACTGCTGAGATTTGGAGCCAGATAATCCTTTATTGCAGGGACCGTCCTGTATATTATAGGATGTTTAGCAACATCACTGGCCATCACCACTAGATACCAGTGGTACCATTCTCAACTTGTGATAACCAACAGTGTCTCCAGACATTGCCAGGTGTCTGCAGGGACAGAGGGCAAAATCACTCCCAATGAAGAACCACACTTGGGTCCCTCCCTGAACCTCAGAGGCTAGAGAGCTGGAAGTTTCATTTCTCATATTCTATTGCAGCGAGTAGGCTGACTGGGAAATAGGTTCTGAGCTCTAGGCCACCTCGTGCTAGGTTTGCAAGTCTACAGTCCAGTAGAACCATCTTCCTTTACCCTGGGCTATTTTCAAATGGCAAAAAATGGTTGTGGAGATGCAAAATATTTGTGCAGCAATCTGTCCATTCTTCTGGGTGCTGAGAGTCCTGTGCCTGCCCGAGGGGAGTGGGGTGGGTGACGCATAACTGGTCTCCGTGTTCCACCTCCCATTCCAATCAGAGGTAATTCAATGACAACACAGTGGCAGCTTCCTGATTCTAAATGGCAACTGTCACCGTGAGATCGTGGAGTCAGTCAACCCCATGGTGGCTTCAGAGGTCCCCTCTCGCCTGGTGGTCACTTCTCACTCCTTGTCTCTGCTGACCTCTGCAATGTCTGACCCTGCTACAGTCCCGCTTGGAAGAGGGCATAGCCCACAGCAGACTCCCAGGAGCTCCGTGTTGAACCCATGAGAAGCTGAATATGTTCTTATTCTGGTTTTTAGGCCTGTGTATAAAAGGCAGGAAGACAACATAAAACCAATTATCTTTAAGACAAGCATCCCCTTGGCTGTATAGGAAAGGAGAGCATTGTTGGAACCCCCTCATTGCTCAGGTGTGAAACATTGACACTGTTTCTGGAAAAGTTCTTCAGCGTTTTTCATTCGAGAGGCAAGCATGTAACAATGCTCTGGTCAACTAGGGACCTTAGATACGATGGTGGTCCATAAGATTATAATGGAGCTGGAAATTCTTGTGGCCTAGTGATGCCATAGCACCTGAGCTCCCTAGCACAACGCCTGTGCTTGTGCAAGGCTGGTGTAAACAAAACTACTGCGCTGCCAGCACACAGGATCATGTATAGGATGTAACACTGAATAATCACAATAAATGACCATGCTGCTGGCTTCATAAGTACTACACCTTCATCGTTTTTTAGAGAGTACCTCTACTTAAAAGAACAGGCCCACTGTCCAGCAGTACTTGCTGCAACGCCACCAGCAGCTGCGCACCCTGTCTCTGGACGCGTCTCCCCTGTGCTTGACTTCATCTCGCGTTGTTTCGTTTATCCGGGTCCATAGTATAAACCCCACAGCCGGTGTGGATAGTAAGAGCGCCCACAGAGCCACGGAGCTGGGGATGGAGGCACAGTGGTTAAGGACCACGAGAGAGGAAAACCCGTGGAGGTTTCCTGCTTACCTGTCGGGAGTGTCCCACTCCAGCTACGAACTTGAAGACCAAGAACAGTGGGACAGCAGCTGTCAACCTGCCTTTCTGAAGGCATCAAGACATTACAGAGTTACGAAAACTTGTGCTGTGAATGGGCAATAATGAGTGCAATACCTTCCACTATTGTCATGTATGTAAAAAATAAAAAAAAATTAAAAGACTAACAGAAGCCCCAGAAGGGCCTGTGTCAGATATCTAGATTGAAGGCCAGGGGCCTGGATTGAAGGCCAGACACAGAACCGCATCTACGATGCCCAAAGCGAAAGTTTGTTTACACTGTTGGGAAAAAAGCTGGACCCAACTCTGATGCTGAATGTGCCGCTGGCTCGGGGGCTTTAAGTGACTCTTGAGTTGTTATCCATCGGGGCAGTGGGGCTCTGGACCTGTAATCCCAGCAGCTCGGGAGGCTGAGGCAGGAGGATGGCAAGTTTGAAGCCAGACTCAGCAACTTAGTGAAGATAAGCAACTGTCTCAAAATAAGAAGCAAAAAAGGGCTAGGGTGTGGCTCAGCGGTTAAGTGCCTCTGGGTTCAATCTCTGGTTATTCCTCATGGAATGTGAAAGAACAATGAGTCCATGAGTGCTGCTGTGAGGGCAGCTGAGGTGTTTTTGGAAACTCTAGATAAGCTGATTTTTAGAGGAAAATCACCTGCCAGAGCAGATGAAAGCTTTCTACCTGGGATAGGAGGAGTAGAAGGATTTTTACCTATAAGGGGCCAGGTCAATGCCAGGTTTCACAGGTTTTAGGGACAAGGTAACAGTCTTGCTTGGGGGCAATGTCACAGAGTACACATTGCAACCTTTTGTGATGTGGGGCAGTGAGAACCCCAGGCTTTGCAGCATCTCAGTAAGCACACACCACCAGGGTCTACCGGAGCAATAAAAAGTCATGCCTGCCCGGCTCCTCTTCCAGGATGCCTCCCAGACTGCCTCCAGGATGCCCTCTCACTTTGTCTGTAAAATAGAGAAGTATTTCCTAGAGAACAACATGGCTTTGTAGATTTTGCTCATGTGTGCTTGGGTAGGTGCACTCTGTGGGCTCACAGTAATGACATTTCCCAAAGGAGCATCTTTCAGAAGGTATCACAGTTAAGTAAAGCATGACTATACTTCTACATGGACTCTGTCCTAACCACTTTGCACAGGTACTGTGCAAAGGTACTGCTATTAGAGTGAGGCAGGTATTGCTATTAGACCCACTTTACATGTGGGTAAACCAAGGCACTGGAATTAAGTCATGGCTAGTTAATATCAGAACTCTGATTGCTACTTAGGGAACCTAGTTCCAGAGACAGTATGCTGCCTCGACTATTAAATGCATCCTTTAGGTCATGGCGCTGTCAATGGATGAAACAGAGGGACAAAGTGGCCTTCCCTTTAAAGTCTGCCAGTCAGTCTGAACTGCAGAGATGGTCTTGAAACATGGTAGTCAGGGGCTGGGGTTGTAGCTCAGTGGCAGAGTGCTTGCCCAACACGTGTGAGCCACTGAGTTCTCTCCTCAGCACCACATAAAAATAAATAAATAAAATGAAGGTATTCTGTCCATCTACAACTGAAAAAATAAATAAATAAATAAACATGGTAGTCAGCCCAGAACACTTGTGTTTAGGATTTGGGGGTCCAGGGCTTTGCTATTTCAAACTGACCTCTGAGTCAGCTTGCTTCCCAGTGGATGGTCCTCCATTTGAATCTCTGTGATGGACGCGTTTGTTCACTTGCTAAGTCTTCAATAACTGACTCAACCAGAGTCAGCGTCCTGGTCTGTGGTCTGTGGTGCTGCTGTGACATCACACCAGGCACTTGGCCGTCAGTGGCTGGCATGACCTTCAGTAGGTCCCTTCACTTCTTGCCTTCCTGCCATCGTCTACATCTGCGCCATCTGTGGCTGCTTTGGGCTCATCAGGTCTTTCAAATTGAGACCCACCAGATGCTACCTTTCCATTGAGGCTGGTTCATCTCCCAGGGCCTGTTTTAAAAGGTCAGTCTTGTTATTAGTAGTGAACAGCAGTAGTCAAAGCAGAACCGAGGAGGAGCCTCAGTGCCCTGCTCAGAAGTGCCCCGGGGTGGGAGGGGAGGAGAGGGAGAGGAATCCTTTCTCCACACGTCCTGGGCCAGGGATAGAGGCAATAATCTGTAAACGCACACGCACAATCCGCAAAGTCATCACAGATTTCTCCTCCCTCCTGCGGGAATATCGAGCTGGGAAAACATTCAAACCCTGAGCTCTTGCTAGCAAAAGCAGAGATTTCAGGTGAGCAGTAGATGTGCAGAGCAGAGGCAGTGACCTTTCTTATTTGCACTGTTTTCATTCCGCAGCTTGCACGGCAGGGACCCTGACTTCAGAGGCTCCGATGGCCCGAGGCTGTGTTAGAGAGGAAATAAATGAGCCTGCCCTACTTCCAGCGTCTCTAGTAATCTGTGTGCAGCACGAACCTGGGCAGGGCAAGACTGCGTGGATGAGCGGCCTCTAGTGGCTTCAGGTGGGAGCTGCATCATCTGCACCGACAGCTGCTGCCGGTAGGCGGAGGGGACCCTCAGTCCCAGCCCAGGGTGTGAACCCAGCCTGGCCCAGGTGTTAGGGAAGATTCAAAGCAAACATAAGAAAGCAAACTTAAGGAGATTATCCTCCAACCTGAGGAAGTCAAAAGAATATGTTGTTTCTCTATTGTCGATGGCATGAGAACGTCTGAGAAGGGACCTTATGTAATCCAGGAAGCTGAGCCTAGAAGGACAGTTGGACTTCAGATGAAAAGCAGGTCATCCTGGGATGGGGGAATAGCCTAGAGCAAACAGGAAGGAAAACCCCTTGATGACAGAGAGCAGAGATTTCAATGAAGAAATATCAGATCAGGGGACATACTGGCATGCCTGCAACCCGAGCTATGTGCTGGGGACCGTAGGAATCATACAGACATTGGGTATCTGTATCTTGGGGTATCTCTGTAAAGGACCCTCCTTAGAGCTTCACTGTGAAAAACCATCTCCCCACTCAGCAGGGCAGCTCTTTCTTCCCACTGGATGGCACTTCATGGACCTGTGACCACGAACCCAGAAGTTGAGAACTCACATGCCCCCGGGGGCCAAGATAGTTAACTCCCATTCTCCACACAGATGGGAGAGGATTCTGGCTTTTCTGAGAGGTTAACTTTGAGTTTTAGTCTCCTAGTGACATTTGGCCAACCTGGAGTCACAAATGCAATTGGAAGTAATAGAGACTATGACCGAAGGAAGGGGCTAGGACCTCTTGGGAGCAGGCAGCAGTGAGTGGCTCAGCTCCGAACTATTGTGCCCGATACTCCAGTGGCCAGTAAAATTACATTCTCTAAACTTTTGTGTGTGTTGGGGGTCCGGGGTTACTGGGGATTGAATTTACGGGGCACTTGGCCACTGAGCCACATCCCCAGCCCTATTTTTGTAGTTTATTTAGAGACAGGGTGTCACTGAGTTGCTTAGCACCTCACTTTTGCGGAGGCTGGCTTTGAACTCGAGAAATGAGTTGGTGCCTCAGCCTCCCAAGCCGCTGGGATTACTGAAGTGTGCCACTGCTACATTCTCTAAAATTTTTATGTAAAATCTCTTATTTAAGTGTTGCAGGGAACTTTTTAAAGAAAAACTGTATAAATCAGAAAATACTTGGCCTACAAATTGTCCATTTATGAATTGACATTTAGATTAATCAAGTTTAATTGAAAAATCTTTAGACACTAAATTAAGAGGATGCATTTTACTATCATTCTCGTGGTTTGGGGAGAGGTATTGACAGGTGGCTCTTTTCATTTTTTTCTGGTGACAACAGGAAGTGTCTGTGTGTGTGTGTGTGTGTGTGTGTGTGTGTGTTCTTTGATGGGTGCTTTGAACAAAGCTCAGTCAGAAGCCCAGAAGCCTTTTGTTCCTGTTGTCTCTCAGCCCCTCATTATAAAATCTGGGGTCACCTCTCTAAGTCTGTTTTCTCATCAGTAAAATTGGCAACCTCATTTGAGGTTCTTTAGTTCAAACATTCTGATTGCTAGGGCACCACCTAGATCTAAAATTCCACCATTCCTACTTCCAGCTGAAAGGAGGTGTGTTTGCAGCTGACCTCACCCTAGAGAAGGCTCAGAGGGAGTTTCATGTTATGCACTGGCCTCCTCCTGTGATCTTGCAAGAGGCAGTGTAGTGTAGCAATGCTGCTGTCAATCTCAGCCACAGGTTGGAAGCAACTAGATAGTTTTGCAACAAATCTGGTGCCAGGCCCCATTCCTAACTATCCAACAATTGTAGCTGACCCTGGGATAGATGTCAGGCATGGGGATGTTTCTATAGCTCCCAGTTGACTTTTTTTTTTTTTTTTGGAAGGGGGTGTGCTAAGGATTAAACCCAGAGGCCTCTGCCACTGAGCCATAACCCTAGACCTCTTTATTTTGAGTCAGGTCCTGCTAAGTTGCCCAGACTGGAACTTGTGATCCTCCTGCTTCTGCCCCCAGAGTTGCTGGTGAAACAGGAGATTTGAGATGAGATTGGACTCCCTGCTTTGCCAATTTCTTCTGGGTTCCTGTCTTGCAAATTTTGAAGAGTAAATTCCATAGACAATCACAGAAGGGAAGAGTAAACGGAGCAGGATTTATTTAAGTTAGAAGAGAGAGAACTCCCACCATGCAGGAAAACCTATTTTTGTGTGCCAGCTTAGGGGTTGATATGTGGTTCTGACTGGAGCATGGAGCACAATCTACGTAAAGCAGGCATTGGAAAAGGTCACTTGATGGTGTGCTCCCACACCTTGCTCCCCAACTGACTCTCCCCAGCAGTCAAAGGCGGGCTTTCCACCCAGCCTGGAACCCGAGGAACCACAGTGGAAACCATCTTGGAGTCCAAGGCAAAAGTCATCTGGCTCCCATCTACACTTCGCCAAGACATCTCCCCTATTTTGAACAAATGAAAAAAGTTAATAAAATCTCTCCAATCAGAAAGCATGATAGTGCATAAGGGCTTGTGTTGCCCAATCTGGTCACACGCTGTTGTCAACCCTCGTCAACCTGGCTGGGGACCCAATGACCATTCAGGGCCAGGAAACTGTGGGCTAATTGGACAGGCTGCGTCTCCTTACACAATAACGCAGGGTCAGACAGGTCACAAAAACAGCCTGGCGTCATTTAAAATTGTAACAGTTTGGACATCATGGATACGCTTGTGTTTAATTTGATTTTTCTCAGATATTGAATTCAAGTCTTATTTATTTATTTTGGTACTGGGGATTGAATCCAGGGACTCTTAACCACTGAGCCACAACTCCAGCTGTTTTATTTTTTATTTGAGACAGAAAGGGTCTTGCTAAGTTGCTTACAGCCTTGCAAAGTCACTGAGACTGGCTTTGAACCCATGATCCTCCTGCCTCAGCCTACTGAGCTGGTGGAATTATCGGTGTGAGTCCCTGCACCTGGATCAAATCTTATTTATCTTGATTATTGAAGTTTCAACTCCTTCCTTCAACTTTGTACCTGAGGTGAGCATCTCATTTCTCCCACCCTCATCCTGGCCATGAACCTGGGTTCAGATACTATCTTTGCTTGGGCAAGTTGTTTAACCAGTTTAAGCCTCCGCTTACCCCTGTGTAAGCCCCTTCCTCATGAGGATTGGTGAGGTAGTGTATGAGAAGCCCAGCATGATGTGGGAACTCCCCAATCTGTGCTGATTCTGGTTGCCTGGTTCCCCTATAGTCTGCTCATTCCAGGCAGGTTGGCTCCCCTGGGTCCTGCCAGTCCTCTGGGGATCTAGGACTGTGTTGTCTTAACATCATAAACTGTCTCCAATCAGGGGGTTCTAGCTTTTCCACTGAACTCCAAGATTTCAAAAATAATCAGATACTATTTACAGCCAAACAATGACTATAAATTGCCTAGTGGACAACATTATTTTAATCTATTTTTTAAATATTTTTCTCTGTGTCTGTTTAATTCCAATTGATTTAAAGAAGAGTTCTATAGCCTTAAGCTGACCAAAGCCTGCCCTTCTAGACCATGTTGTCAAAGTTTCATGTCAATAGATTCAGCCAGGGGGTCTCGTTATTATAGATCCTGATTCAGTTGGTGTGGGACAGGGTCTCAGTTTCTGCATTTGGCTACATAATTAGTGTAAGTTGAAAATGCAGGACCCCTTGTTTAACATTTATTAACAATCTCAAGACAACAAGGTATAAGCCAAGTGTTAAGGTCTGTAAACAAGTCTGGATGGCGCCTGGCAAAATGCCAGAGGGAGTGGTTTGTGAAGTAACAAAAGTGAGCCATTAAGTGTGGAAATTCCTGATTGGCTGACTGCTGTATCTAGTTTATGTTAATTAGATAAGCTGTGTGGAATGTATAAATACCGCTCCTGTCCTACAATAAAGGGCTCCTACTCCTGCTGTATCAACGTACACAAGTTGTTCGTCACCCGCCCCCCACCACCAGCTATTTTGCTGCAGCCAAGTGTGGAGTGCTTCCTCCCACAGGGCTTGTTGTCCCTGCAGGGTCACACACCCATGAGCTGGCCCTGCCACCAGGTGATGCCTCTGTTGCTGGTCCAAGCCACACTTAGTGTAGGAAGGTGGAGTCAGCATTTCTGAGGAATATTTTGTGATGTGAAAATATTCCATATCTGCTCTTTCATACAATAGCCGCTTAGCCACATGAGCTACTGAGCACTTGAAATGTGGCTAGTGTGACTAAAACTGAAGTTTGGTGCAATTTTAATTAAATTGAAATGTCCCCATGTATCTAGAGGCTGCCACATTGAACCGCACAATTTGGATGTCAACTTCTTCTAATAGGACAGCTTCCTGCTCCAGCAAATTGTCAGTTTGCAAATGGACCATGGAGCTTTCTAGCCAAGGGGAGTCAAACCAGATCTTTTTCTGTTTCCTTTAAAAATCTAGTTAAACTTTTCTTTTTCTTCTTTAATCTGACAGGTAATGCTGCTATTCCAAAGAGTCTCATGGAAAAGAACTGGCCTGATCTGGTAAATAATTTTTTTTTTTCACATTTGAAAACATTCTTTTTCATTGACTGTAGAAAATATTGGCAATTCATATGTTAAATGTTTCTTGTTTCTTCTCACAGGAAATGATTGACAGCCTTTAAGTGCTGTCTGTGTCTTTTAAAACCAAAGTGACTGACGCTCTTCCAGCACACACATTTCCCAGCTGCCTGGAGTGGACTTGCTCCCTCTAAGGCCACAGTGGAGGTTTTCAGGTGTCTGGTTGCTCCTCGGGCTTTAACCCACAGTGGTCAGACTTCTTGCTTCTGGAAGCTGCGAGGAGCCTTCCCAGGGAGCTGAGGCTGACAGGATGCCACCAGGCCTGCCCGTCAGGAAACAAAGAGCCACTTCAGTTCTGAAAGATTTCTTTTTTGGGAATTTGGGCTGAGAGAAATTTCCAAATTGCTAATCTCCAGAGGGGTTTTCTGATTTCCAAACTCTGTTCAAGCCTTTAAACTTTATTTTTGAACCAGGATTAGCTGGGCATTCAGTGAAGAGAAACAGAGAGGGGTCAGGGAGAGGAGGTGAGAGAAAGAGAGAGGGCAGAGGGAGGGAGAGGGAGAAGGAAAGATGGGGAAAAGAAAGAGAGAAGGGGGAGGGACTAGGAGGGGAGAGAGAGAGAGAGAGAGAGAGAGAGAGAGAGCCCAGAGTAAGAGTGGTGGGGGGAGATGCAACTGAGAGAATAAAGATGTGATTCCAGTCAAAGAAACAGAAGAAGGTACCATCAGAAGGTCTAGAGACCCTGAAGGAGGAAAGGGCCACGAGAAGGGGCTCATGTAAGAATAATAGCCCCCAAACCAAAGTTCCATCCAAGGAGGATTTGTAAATACCAGGGAAAAGAGCCCTGGATTTCTGTGAGGGTTTTTTGTTGTTGTTGTTTGTTTGTTTGTCTGTTTGTTTCTCTGCTTCTGTAGTTAGTTCACGGCTCTTGACATCAAAGCACAAAACCCAGGAAGGATTCAACATTCTACAAAGGGGTCCCTGCTTGGCGGTGCTAAGATACACTCTTTAGAAACCCAATACCTGGAAACAACCTCAGGAATCTAGAGAAGTCCGTCAATGGCAGGGGAACAGTGGGGTAAGATGGCATTATTCAAACCTGTTAGATCAATTGGCCAGACATTTGGGGAAAACAAACAATAATACTCTACCAAAAAAATAATAATAGTAAATCCCAGATGCATGAAATATTTATGTGTTAAAAGCAAATGAAAAACCAAACTATAAAAGCACTGGTAAAGGAGTAGGATTTCTGGTTCAGGAGTGTCACTTGCACTTAATCTGACCAAGCTCCACCAGGTTGTTCCCCTAGAAGCCAGCCACAGTTTAGCTCCTGTTGCTAATGCAAGGAGATTCCATGTCTGCAAGTCCATACCAACACCTGATATTGTCTGGTTTCTGGGTTTTTGCCAATCATAGCTCATTTAAAAAAAAATTTCTCTGATTACAAATGAATTTGCACATCTCTTTGTACACTTGTAGTTTCTGAAGTTTCCAATTTTATAAAATGTCTGCTTACGTCCTCTGCTCAATTTTTGTTGGGGTTTCTGCATATTTCTTATCAATTAGAGGAAATTCTTTGAATAATCTGGATATCAGTCCCTTGTTTGTTTAGGCACTGCAAAGATCATTTGACTTAGTCTGTCTTTATTATTTAACAAAGGGGTGCTTAACCACTGAACCACATCCCCAACCCTTTTTTATATTTTACTTAGAGATAGGATTTCAGTGAGTTGCTTAGGACCTCACTAAATTGCTGGGGCTGGCTTTGAACCCTGATCCTCCTGCCTCAGCCTCCCAAGCTGCTGGGATTACAGGCAAGTGCCACTGCAGCCACCTCCAGAAGTCCCTCATTTTGATGAAAAGTCAGCTCACACAGACCCACAAGCGAATGTAGTGTCATCTGTAGTGGTGGAACGCTGGAGGAGAGTGACATGACCATCACTGGGAGATGGACTTGGTAGAATGTGACAGAGGTACACCTTGGAGGAAGGAGCAGAAGGTACAAGCTGCTGGCCCAAAAAAACCGAGAGCATCAAGAATGGGCCATAAAAATATAGTGCTGACTATTCACCGTGGCCAAGATATGGAGTTAGCCAAGGTGCCCATCAACTGATGAGTGGATAAAGAAAATATGGTGTATATGTATATATATATATGAATAATAATGCATCATAAAAAATAATGAAGCCCTGTCATTTGTGGCAACATAGTGGGAACAGGAAGATATTGTCTTAAATGAAATAAGCCATGCACACACACACAAAAAAAAGATAAACATTGCATGTTCTTGCTCAAATATGGAAGATAAAGAGTAAAATCATGGTCACTAGAGGTAAGGAAGTTGTAGAAGCAAAGGAGAATAGAGGGAGGTTGGATAATGGGTACCAAAATACAATTACATAGGAGGACTAAAATCAAATGTAACTGTAGCGCATAGGGTAACTGTAACTCACAACAATTTATTAGATATTTTATAAAGAATAAGGGAGAAATTTGAAGTTTCTCAGCACAAAGAAATGGTAAATGTTTAAAAAGGATGGAAAGGCTAATTTTCTTGAGTCGATCGATACACATTACACACGTATCAAATTATTAACCTGTTCTCCATAAATATGTACAACTATGTGTCAATAAAAAAAAGAAAAGAAAAAGTATAGTGCCCAATTGGACAAGAAACAGAATGTGATAAGAACACAATGGCGTCTATGTCAATTAAAATGTGTGAACATTATACAAATGTGATAGATATAAAACAAATGAAAACAAAGAAGATAACCATTTAACACATTCGATGATATTTGCAAGGTGTATTAGCATTTGCTGGTTCTCTAGAGGAACAGATCAGCAGCAAGTATCAAAAGGGGATTTAGCAGGTTGTCTTATGTCATCAGAAGCTGGATGGTCCACAATGGCCGTCGCAAGCTGGAGAATGGGAAGGACCCGTAGCCACACGGTCCAAGAGGCCGAAGCCCCAGAACAAGAGGGATCAACAGTGCTACCCTACTCTGAGCCTGAAGTCCTCTGGAGAATCACCAGCAGAGTCAGTTTTGGAAGGGTGAAGAAGCAAGAGTACAGTATCCTCAAAGTGTGGCAGCAATCAAGGATCCATTCAAGAAGAACAGAGCTCACATCTGCGGCTTCCTCCTTCTTCAACTTTTATTCCATCCAAGCCACCATCCTATTGGACCGTGCTGCCATGTTTAGGGAGGGTCTCCATTTCAGTTGGCTATCCCACATGCATTGCTAGACACACCCTCATTGACACAGCCATAAACCTCTTAATCCTCGGCATCTCTTAATCCAATTAAGTTGACAATTTAAATTAACCATCACACAAGGGGAGGGTTGGAGTAGAAAATATTGATAATTTAGTAGCAGAGGAGCTTAGGAAGGATAAGCCACTGGTCTAGTCTTGGGGAAGGAAGACTATAATTAACTGAGTCACCTGCACCTGAGAACCCATGTTCAAATACAGCAGAAGAGAGAATACAGGTGAGTGGCTCATGTTTAGGTAAGAATAGACTTTCTAGGTGCAGCACCGAGGCTGAAACTATCAAGAGTAGAATCATAGGGCTGTGATATTGTGATATAATGAGAAACATAATAAAATTAAAAATGTTTTAGTAAAGGTTTATAAAGCTAAGTAAGGATAATAGAATTTTAATAATGGAGGACCCCAGGGGTGTGCTTTCTGAGACACTAGGAAATGCACTGCTTAAGTTGTCAAAGCTTAAAGCTTCCCTAAGAACTGGGTATGGCTCCTGTCCCAGGTACCACGCGGCCCTTGGCTTTGGTTTCTCTCTCACTACTCATACTCACGTGTGGGCGGTATACTTTCCATCTCCTTTGGTAGAATTTCTGCCCTTCTGAATGGTGATCTGCGTGTGAGGAGGGCTGCTAATGTGAACTCAACTCCCGCTCCCTAAGGTCAAGGTATCTGCATGAAGTTGTAGGCTAGAGGAGACTGCAATGCAGCGAAGGTAGGGGCATTGGGCTTTGGAATCCTGGGGTGACTCCGGTCACTTGGCCTGTTCAAGGAGACAGCTCAGGGAAACTGTCTTTAAACACTGAGGGGTCAAGAAACAGAAACTACATAAAGAAGTGTTTTCCACTTTTGAAAGCTTTCCATCAAAGAACCAGGCTTCCTTGAGAAGCACTGAATCCCCTGTCCCTCGCCATCTTTCTTCTGTGGAAGAGATCCTCCATTCACTGCTTAAGTTTCATGGTGTGCTGGGTTTTGTAACTGACCAAACACAAATTAGCAAATTGCTTGACTCAAAACACATGAAGACCTCAATGGGAATTGGGATTGGAGGAGGTATCTGCCCAGGTGCCTGGTTGGTGCAGAGAGCAAGATACGAATCTGAGCTCAACTCCTCTCCAGTTCTGCTCTCCAGGCGCGCTGACCATGAACCCCAATGGACAGCTCTAGCCACGGTCTCCCAGGCATCTAAACTACCTCCTGTCTGCCTGCTCCACACTGGCCTCTTCTCCCAACAGCTTTCCTCCACAGAGACTTCACCTGAAACTCCCACCTACAGTTCTTCTGCTGGGCCCTGACTGTGACTCGTGTTGAATTTGATTGCCACTATGGCAGTGTAGGGAGATAGGGTCTTGAAGAGGGGATAAAGTCATTAAGGGGAATTGATGGCTTTCTCACAGCACTGGATAGCTCGTGTGGGAGTGGCTCCTTATAAAGCGAGGCTGACATGTACGTTTTGCCTTTCTTCCACCCACAGGCTGCCTTTCTAATTTTCTGCCATGTTAAGATGAGCATGAGGCCCTCACCAGAGGCAGCAGCCCATCTTGGACCCCAACTTCGAGAACCATGAGCTAAATGAATCTCTTTCTTTTAAAGATTACCCAGTCTCAGGTATTCTGTTGTAGCAACAGAAAACAGACAAGAAACCTGCCCGGTGACACTCAAAGAAGGTGTGATTCAGCATTACCAGTGCATTAGGGTCATTAGGGTCCCCACACCTGCCCGCCCATCACAGAAGCTGATCAGAGTCAGAACAAAGTTAGAATTAGTGCCATACTAAAAACTACTGATTATCTACCACCCCTCATCTTGGGTTTCTTCATCTGTCTCTTGGAGAGGCTGGTACAAATGACAGCTGATGTTTGTACCAGACACAAAGTAAATGCAACAGAAGGCTAATCTCTCCTAATTCTCCCATAAATCATGAGAAAGCCACTCTTGTTTATCCTCATTTGACCAACCGACTTATAAATTTTTTGCAAGGTGTGTAAAATGCTTCACCAGGCCTGACACTCTCAGGACTGTGTAAATGCTGCCTGTTGTTCTTGTAAGGTGGGCCATGGGGTCCGCGAGGACAGCTCTGTCTCCATCCTTTCTTCCACTGATCATGACAGTCTGCAGCGATGGGCTACCAGAGTTGAGGCCAGCAGACCCACACTCACCTGCATCTATTCTCACTCTACCTGTACTTATAGGGCACTCATGTCCCTATATATGACTTGCCAATGGAGGGCAAGCACCTTTGGGACACATCTTGGCATCTCCTCCAGAGATCCCTGAGCAGTCCAGGCCCATCCCATTGCGGAGAATGGGCAAGGCCCATTGCAGAAGGTGAGTCCCGCTGGGCAGTGCCTCCTGGCCAGGCTCAGGAAGGACGCTTTCCCAGGTGCCCAGCAGCTGCTTTGGAGAGAAATGACAAGTGGTGGGTGGGACCTGAGACACTGGAAAGCTCCAGGCCCTCACAGCCTCCGAGCTTGCCTTGGCAACAGCTCCTTCCCCTGTTCTCTTTTGAAAGGGAATTATGTGACTGCTGGCACTAGGCAATTATCATTCGTGAAGATTTTTTTTCTTGTGTCATGTCAGAAAACGACACATACAAACCTTGCCTGCGAACGGCACATTCAGGAATTACAGGCATGAGCCAATCTAGTTTTAAAAATGATGTTGCCATCTAAATTCTATTAACCCTACAATGCAATCTCCCCTCCACCAAAATATTGCAATTTCCTTCTCTTTTCACTTTCTTTTTCTCCAATTTAATTTGATTTTCGCTGTCTTTAGAGGATACACAGTAATCGGGTTAGGCCATCGCCTCTTCAGTATTGTCCTCTCAGCTTCTTGCCTTTCTATTTCAGTACATTCTCTACCTCTTCTCTAATCCACTTTCTGCCCAGTGAATATCCCAAGAAGAACTGGACAGAGATAAATCATTCTGCCTTGGAAACTTATCAGGCTAAAAAAATAAAATAAACAAGCTGCTGCCCTCCAAAACTCAGAAAATCATGTTAGCCTGAGGTACCAAGTCTGTTTATTTCCTTTTATCTCGGGATAGATTTCATTATGAAAACTGGGCCTGGCTGAATGGCCAAAGAAGTCCCGAATGCTAAGGAACTGCCAGAATAATAAATGAATGTGTTTGGTATTGAAATAGTCCAACCTGGATTTCAGAAGGGATTATATTTGGTTTTTTTTTTTGGTGGGCAGTGAGTTATATAGGTTTTAAATAATCATTCTGCAACTTCAGCTCTTTTTGTGAGGGCATACAGAATTACTTGCCAACTCCTGAAAGCCCAGAGAGTAATTGATTTAACAAGACTGAGCAATATTGCTTTTTATGCAGCTTAGGGTGTAAACAAATATTCCCTCTTAACACGTTTCTGATGTTCGGTATAATAACATTCATCGAATGAGATGAAAACAGACACACCTTTTGAAAAATCCAGGCTTCTTTCATTCCTTCTCTTTTTACATCCAAGAAAAAGAAAAAAATGAATGAACACACTAGACCAGGGGTAAGCAATGAAGACTAAAGACTTGTTTATTTCTTCCCTTTACATTTTGGTGACATGGGGACTTGAAAGGAAGGACTCTCTGCCTACAAGATCTAGTTCAAAGTGCCTTATTATTCTCCAGGGGGGGAAAATGCAGATTTACAAAATACTGGTTTCCATGCCGGCAAGGTTAATGTGGGAAAGAACATCATGGCCCACGATTGTTAAAAGAAGCAGCTCTGGCAATTCGGACATCTCAAGGAAACTGTGTAACAAGAACTCAGGCTCAGGGACTTGTCCTTAGCTGCCTATTCTCATCAGCCCTTTCTACCAGCTTCAGTTTGGCTCCACGCTCTGAACTTCCAGCCCACTGGGATTCTGCCACCAGAGCAAGACAACTAGGATCCAAATGACCTCAAAAGACACCTTTCAGTTCTGCCAGGTGGCCATCACCCTTGGGTAAAGCCCCAGCAATGTGGGTTGGAAAATTTTCCAACAGGGAAGACCCGATATGAACCAGGAATCAATTCCTGCAATCCAAAGGCAGGGTCCGTGTCCCTCCCAAGAAGATACAAACCATTTAATAATCCACAGGGTCAAGAAAATATATAAAGTCCCTCTGGCAAGATTCTTGATCTCCTCACCAAACTTAGATTGGTCACTGATGAAGACAGAGTAAGCAAAATCCAACATGAATCTGTCTGCCTGTCAATTATCTGGCTATATCTATTTCTCTATTGTGCTATATAGATCCAATTAATATGCTTTGCTAGTATGTATACTTTCTTTACACGATTCAACTTGTCACAACCATGCCATGACATTTATCTCACTTTTTTTAAATGGGCCGAATTAAGAGAAACTCCCTCTTAGGCAACACAGCAACCGACGTGTTTTCCTATCATTGCCAATGACTCCAAGCAGGCTGAAGGGGAGACCCTGGAAAACTGAATTTGAAGGGAAGAGTCGGCTTGTACACTTTGTGACGCAGACATGAACACAATTAGAATTTGCCTCAAACTTTGCAGGCAGTTTACCTTTGGATTGATGTCACACAGGGAAAATTTCAGCCGAAGTTGATCAGTATGGAGAAGGGAGGAAACAGGAGGGGGGCGTGTTAATGGAAACCCCTCTCGGCACACGGTTCGTCTTAATGTGAACTTGACAGTGGAATGCGTATCACTGAAGCAGATAATTCTTCTTGTTCCTATTACCCCACCATTCAACCTGCCAACCTGTCATTATTTTAAAGTAGGAATTTTCTGCCTCCTTTCTGTTTTTAGCACTTACATCTGAGCACCGAGGTGCTACAATAATGTACCTGTAAAATGTGCTGGAAGGGAGGCTCAAGGAGCCCAGGTTCAGGGTTACCGAGAGTACTGAGGGATCGTCAGGGTAACTAGAGGCACAACCACAAGCAGCCCTCAAAGCAGCTTCACCACACGGGCAAGTGTCTCACTTGTTACGATTGACTATCTTTACTGAATAGGTGTCCATCTATTTACTTTACAGATGGAAATCATTGTCACCAAAATTATCTGAAAGAGATGTAATTCATTCAAATAGCCCTCCATTAAATATCCCACCATGTCCAGGAAGGGCCTGGGCCACGATGCCATCTTCTGTTTCTTCAAACCAGCAAAAGGAAGGGCCTGGGGTGAGGTGATATTAAGTGTCTCTTCAGATCCTGGAGCCCGTGGAGGCAGAGTGCCTAGGCACACCCTGGTGGCGTCTTGTCCCCACTTCCTTCTTTAAGGGGAGAAGATTTGTAGAGTAGAAGGATCCAACTGGGAAAAGACAACAACGATCAAAGGCAGAGTACTTTGGAATCCCACCCAGGATTCCCATCAGTCCTTCCTGTGTATAGAACAGTGGGTAGAAGGCCTGTTCTCTGGCTTTCAGGTCGATCCATTCCATTCTAGTATAATTTAGTTTCTGAGTACACACTCATGCCCACACATCTGTACACACACACACACACACACGCACGCACCTGCCTTCAACTCCAGAAGGGGAAGAAAGGGAAGAGCTACTGAGAGGCCGGTGGAGGCCATCAGCTGGGCAAAGGGGTCTCTAGGGAACTAGCACAAGAAGCAGATGAAACTTCAGGGAGAGGGTTTGGAACCATGACGGGGACATGTTGGTCACGGGGAAGCATGGAGCACTCAGCAGGTAAGATAATGTCAAAGCCCCTATCTGCCCAGTGTGTGGTCTCCCACTGCCTCAGGATTTGCTTTCCAGCTTCAGTGGGACTTTGTGCGTTGTGCTGGGCTGGGAGGAGTGCAAGGTGAATATGGAGTGATGGGAACTGAGATAGGAGGAGAAAGAAAGAAGGCAGGGAAGGGAAAGGGCTGCTCACAATTCCCTGGCTCCTCCACTCCCTCGGCTTTGCCTCCATGCACAGGGTATGATGACAAGGGAAAGCGCTGCAGGTTCAGCAGCAGCAGAGGCAAGAGAACTGGAACCCCTCACCGTTGCAGGACGCATTTGTGATAGGATTCCTTCATTCATCAGAGGCTGCTATGCCATGAATTTCCAACAGGCTAACTGCTAAATATCAAGCCTTGCTGTAATGAAGTTTGAAGAATACTTGAGTTTGGCTCTTCTAGTATGGAAAGGAACTGGATTTGCACTTATATTAAACTTGGTGGGGAACCCTTGGCATAAAAGAGGTCGGAAATTGTAGCTGTGACATCTGCATGAGCAAATCTCTGAGAAACCAATGGCAGGATGCAAAAAAAAGTATCACATAAAGAGGAAGTAAAGCTGAAAATCTGGCCACACCCATCAAACACGGCTGAGGAAAGAAGATGCTCTCAGGCTGGTGGGAGGTGGTTCATCTTAGCAAAGGATGTAAATGACGATCAGATTCTGCTATTGAAAATTTGATCCAGTTCTGATTCTGTGTTCACCAGTCTCCTGTGGTGATCTGGCTCCCCAGAGAGCCCATCTAGAAGGAAGACATTGGTCAGACCGGTGCGCGTCTGGGTTATCCAAAGTGTGTTTCCTTTTGTCACTTAATATACTTTGACTTTAGGAATCTATTTTAATACTCTAATTATAATTCTCTTCTATCCCCATTGAATTAAAAATGACATCTTAAGCTCATTTTCTTCAGAACTATGGACAGTAGTTCATTATCAAGATCAGTAAGTCTTTCCCAACGGGCAGCTTCCTGAATCCGGGACATCTTAAGGAAACCGGGTAGCGCAGGGTTCGTCAGTTTTGAGTCATCTCGTGGGGCTGACTCCATTCGTCTTGCATTGGTTTTGAATATACATGCCACATGTCACACTTCCCATTACTAATCATTTCACTCTTTAGCCTGCGTTGATGCTGAGGGCAGAAAACATCCTGAAGATCCCTCTGACTTGAAGGCATCTTCTTGAGATAATCATCCAGTCTTTCAGGACCTCCCCCTGTTTGGTGGGCAAGGCCATCCTCTGTGTTTTCCCAGGATCAGTGGTGATCGAGCTTGACCCACCTGTTCTTTTGGGACTTCCTGCTGGAACCGGTACTTATAAATTCTGGGGTACGGCCACAGCCTCTGGAATCGAGATCTGTCCCCTCTGTGTCCTCCTTGTCGCAGCCCCAGGCTTCTTCCAGGTGGCCAACTCTCTGAGCTTACCTAGAGTTTCTGAGGAGGCTCCATGGCTTGCCAGTAGAACCCTGCAGCTCCCTTCAGCTTTCCTCCTTGTCTGTGGTCAGAGTGCTGTTTTCAAAACTAGGCTATTTTTCATCACTTCTTTCTCCGAAGTAAGCAATGCTAACCATTTCTTTTAAGACAAAGTTTCATAATAAGGCCACTAGAGTAGCGTGGAGGTTGCCCCTGCTCATGGCCTCACCCTCATCTGGCTCCACATTCTTTCGGACCCCTGCTTTAGCTTCACTGACCCTCCCTTGGTCAGTACTATCTTCTGTGCTCCTGGCCACCACAGGGACTTTGCACATGCCACTTCCTCTGCCTTGAGTGATCTTTCTCCCTTCTTGTCTAGTTACTTCCATTCGCTCTTCAACTCTCAGCCCAACCACTAGGTGTTCAGTGGATGGATGCACTGTTAACATATTTGGACAATATCCTTTTAATGCCAAGGGCTTTGAAACTGGCCTTAGCAGCTGACTTCTTGTCTCCTAGCACGGCAGTGGTGGTAGATCAGATCTCTGCTCTTGGCTTCCTTCTTACCTTTGAGGCACTGCCTTACACCCCGGGACTCCAACCACTACGGTGGGAAAATCACTTCTTTAGGCCTTACAGAGCCTGTGACAGCAGAGGAGGGTCGGATGACATCTGTGCTTTAGGTCACTCTCGCAGCTGTCAGCATTGCTGGAAGGTAGCTGGCTCCTGTCTCTGGCTCCAGCTGCTGCACAGCAAATGGATCTGCCTCGACTCTGGCATCCTGAGAGTCGCCTGCTTCTCCCAGGGCCACCCACCTCACGCCTCTTACTCCCAGCATGGGGTTTCCCTACTGAGATCGAGGTGTGGGACCCCGTGGGATCCTGCCGTGACCTTTGCATCCACTCTCTTTCTTTGGTGTCTCTCTCCCTTCCTTCACTAACTCTCCCTTGGCCTCTACTCTGGCCAAGACAGAGGGATTCCCAGCATGTCTTGGTCAACAGAAGCTCACTCCGAAGTTTGGATGGCTTGGCTCTGTCAATCATCCATGTGAGAGATGAGCCAGGCCTGGCCACAAGCGGCTGTGAGGATGGGCAGCAGAGGTGGACTTCAGGAGAGCTGTTTTAAATGGAGACAAGGTGGACCGTCATTACCACCGGGATGTGGTCCAGGATGACCCCCAGGTTTCTAACTGGTGCTCTTGCGTGGGAAGAGGGAAGTTGAATTTTGTAAATGGTACGTTGGAGCTACCTACAAGACAATCAAGAAGAGCTATCCAGTAAGTGGCTGGAGTTATGGATCTGGAGCTTAAGAAAGAGGTCTGAGCTGCTGAGGAATATTTGAGATTCTAGACATCAAGCAGGGGGTGGGCTGGATCAGCCAGAGAAAGCAAACAGAGTAGATGAAGGTCAAGGAAGCATCCTGGTGCAGGGTGGAGGTGGGGCAGAACAGCTATGAAAGAGGAAGGTGAAGTCTAAGAATGGTGAGCATACGAGCCAGGTGGTGTCCACCCGACTCAAGTGAGTTCTGCAATACATTGCTACTTCAGAAAATGGAAGCTCTAAAAGGCAAGGTCAAAAGGACTTCAATCTATGCAAAATGTACATAGCAGCTTCCCAATTGCCTTAATATATTGGTAATAATATAACCTGGTCACAAACTATGTATGTATCACTTATAAACTTGGAAACTAGAAAAACCTCAGCAGAAATCATAATATTTCGGGGGGAAATCCACGCTGAAGCTGGGAGGGAATGTCCACTTCCTCAGGCACCTTTGACGTCTCCCCCTTGCAACTCTAACATGAGGGTTCTGTGGCTGCATCATACTCAAGGTCCCATTGTCTGTTTGTAGAGCTGAAGGGGAATAAGTCCTCAATTGCTTTCTTAGCTTCACATCTATATTTCAAAATATAAACCAAACATTTGTTGTAGTGGTGAAGTTTTTAACAAACCTTTCCAAAACTGGCTCATATGGATCATTTAAAATTTTACTTTTCATTGTGTTTTCTAGAGTAAATTTAAAATAGTGTAAAGTGAAGACTTACTAATTCATTTGGTAAGTTTAAGAAAAGACAGGTTTAATTCTGGCATACTGCACATAATTCTTGTTTCTGAAGTAATGAATCATACTATTAAGGTCCAAAGCCTCATTGCTTTAAGCAAACGTTGCAATGATAAGAACCTATGGATTTGTCCATGAATATGAGACCAGAGAACTTTATTTCTAATTAAAGCAACTTTGGGAATGCTAAGAAATCTTGAACAGAGCTCAGTGGACCACACCATGAGTCATAGCCAAATGGCTATTAAAGCATACCAAGATTTATCAGTTAACCTTGACCAATGGGATAATCTGTGTCACATCAAATACTGCAAAATACACAGATTTGAAAAATGAAATTTCAAGCCAAGTCAGGTTGCATTGTCTGTGTTTGGCCACATTTTTTCCCCTGGTTCATATGAAAGTCACTGACTGTTGTACCAAGGCTGCACAGAGTTTGCAACAATCCAGCTGCAACATATGGCTTTTGACTTTCTAAGAGGTCTGAGTTATAAGAATGTCACATTCTGGGGGCTTTTGATATAGATCCAAGTTGAAGCAAAAGCTTTTAACAAACACTAGAGAAGGTCCCTTTGAGCAGGATCAGCCAACCCAGGAAACAGTCACTTCAGGCCAGTCACCCTGCTTAGGTTGCATGCTGCTGTCAATTTGGTACGCAGCGTGGTTGTTCATTGGCAAAGTGCTGTGAAAGCAGATGTGACATTTCCATGCGTGCATGTACACACACACACACACACACACACACACACAAGTCTACATCACTGAACTCAGATTAAGAAGAGACACAGACTTTTTTTTTTTTCCCTAACAAATTGACAGTGAATGAGGCTGCATGCCTTAGTGTGTGTTATCCTAATCCAAATGGCATTCCGACATTAATTGGAGCATTTGTTAGCTATTCAACTTCCAAGATTAACTCAACAATAACAATCAGGAACAGGAGTTTTAGTAAATGACAGAGCGCCCAAAAGGAAAAAGCATTCTCGAGGTCTGGTCTCTTAGCAGGGAACTCTGCTTCCAGCTTCCTCTCCCAGAAGGTGTTTTAAAGAGGCAGAGTGAGCCTCGCCTGCCCTGCAGTTCTATCTGGAGGGCAAGCTCTGCTCTTTAAGTAGGAGAGGCCATGCTCCAGCCACCGCGAGTGGCCATCAGAGCGGAACAAAGTCATTGCCAACAGGGCAACAGAACACACGTCCTTAACTGTGTGAAGGCCTTGCAGTTCTGCAGAGCTGTGAGTTTGGGTGCATTTTCTGGGTGTGTGTGTGTGTGTTAGGTCAATCCTTTTTCTTTTTTCATTCCTACTTTTTCAAAATGCAAGCTTTCATATCTTAGTAAGAAAGCTTTTCTTGGAAACAGATTTAGAGCTCACAGAGCTAAGTCTATACAAGGGAAAAGGACATTGGTGTCTATTTAGTTATGCGGAAAACCCCCTCACAACATCCTCTCTCCAAGAACTCCTTTATGTCTAATCCCACAGTGACACAAATAAATGGAGAAGCCAGGCGTGTTACTGCTGAGTGTTTTGTAGCTAGCAGTGGTCGCACAGCCAGGAAATTAGTGACTTCAAGGAGTTGGGAAAAAATGATTGTGCCTGTGGAGCCCAAGGATGCAATGTTTCTGGGTCTCAATTTTTTCATCTATAAAATTATTTCCTAATCATTGCATTTATAAACCGCTTAATTCCTGTTTATTCCATGCACCACCACCAGATTCATCCTCCTAATGTTGTTCAGGGGCTGTTCTTCATCCTGAGCCTGGTGCAGAAACTCTTCATCCATAACTGAGACCTGCTGGTATCAAATGCCAACTTATTGTTCAGCCATGTCCCCCCTCACATCCTATACTGAGACTCTGCCCTGGAACCAGAGTGAATGTTTCTGTTTTCAGTATATCTTTACATTCTTCCTCCTGGTCTCAATCTTGTAGCAGCTTTCAAATCCCCTAGAACCCATTTCGAGTCCCACCTCTTAAATGACATTTTCCTTGGGTCTTTCGAGTACATGTGATCCTCCCTCTCCGGATAGCACTTGACTCTGGTCCTTCGATTAGCAAGGTCTGTCTTACTCCTAGAAATGTGAGTGCTGATTTCACTCGGGGCTTTCAGTTAGAAGTTCCACAGGGGCAGGCAACAGGTCTTCATCTCACCTTTCTGCCCACAACCCAAAGGGGTCAGCACAATACCCTACAGACAATTTCGACTTCTGGGAAATAAACGAATCAATATGTTTTCCATTTATATATAAACAAAAAGGTGCTGCATATTAGGTAGGGCTGGAGGAGTGAAGTATTAGATAAGGAAGGCCCATGGAGAACATATTCTCTTTCTTCCCTTTGGAGAAGAAAGAGTATCTTTCCATCCATTTCCTACTGACTGTTTTTTTGCCATGTCATAAATATACCAGAAAGGTCAAGACATGCAAGAGAAAAACAGGGCTTCTGGTTCTACACCATGAGGCTCCAGAGTGAAGGGGCTTAATTTGTTTCTCTGTGGGTGGTGGGAGAAATGCAGAGAGGAAGAAAGGCATTTGGATAGGGTTGGGGGGACCAGGTACCAGTAACCAAGAAAGCTGGGGGAAGGGGTGAGCATGGGGACCAGACAGGAAGAGAAAGGAAACCTTCCACTTGGCTGAGACCTCAGCAGGCTGCCAAAAACCTTCTAGGCAGCTCTGTTCTTTTCACTTCCTCTCCGTCCTTGCCTCCTTGTCTGTGAAGTTTCAGAGGCAATCAACGTCCCAAGCACTGGAAGACTCTTGAATTAAAAGGTGCTATGTAAAGGCAAAGCGTTATCATCATCATCATTATTACAAGGAACCTGTCATCGACAGAAACAGACACCACCATGCATAATTTTTTTAAAAAAAATAAATACCACGCTGTCAAATTGGAAATGGACTGGCTGTTAAATAATTTGGCAACTGTAGCAGAGCAAATGTTCAGGAGAGGTGAGTATTTTTCCACTCTTCCAGAAGGTTGGAAGCATAAACAGCAACAATTTTTGCATCAATCTTTCAGTCATGTCCATCAAATTAGGCTTTCAAGTCTAATGCTGGATAAAATACCCTAAACACAGCAGAGAGCGAGCCCAGACTGAACATCTTGAAAGCGGTTCGCTGAAGGAAAGAGCGTGCACATTCCACGTGAATGCTGCAGCAGTTCAGAAATGCGGCACGTTAAAAAAAAAAAAAAAAAAAAAATCAGCCGGTGAATGTCTTCAGTGCATTCCCTTTTAGCAGTCCAAAGGGAATTTGAGTTTCAGCTGCCGGATGCACTGTCATGGCAGTTTAGGCAGAGCTGACGGTATCGGAAGGGAGAAGAGCAGTTAGCTGGACACCCTGAACTCGAAGATAAACTGGGCCACTCAGAGCAGCGAGAACCTCTACAGTATGTATGTCCATCACCCAGGCCGGCCATCCGTGCCCAGCCTCGACCCAAGGCACAATCTGCTGTGTCTGTCTGGATCTAGGACCAAGGACATGGCTGGGAGCGGGGAGGTGCTGGTGTCTAGCCACAGCTTTGCTCATAAGCAAAGGGATTGGCTAATAATAGTTATGTTTATCCCAGGGAGAATTAAGCCACAGCAGAAGGGGAAACTAAAGACATTACATTTTAGTGGAGCTAATTTTGGAAGAATGGGGAAAGTGCTAAGGGAAATGAAACAGGATAGAGCTATTGAGGGGACGACCACAGAGGAAATAGGAAGTGTGCAAAGATGAATTGATGCGTGACCAAAATCACTACGAGTTGCCCAGTCGTAAATAGTCCAGCGGGGGAAGAAAGGCCAAGGTGGGTTAAAAGTGAAAAATCAATGGTAAGAGAAACAGAAAGTCTGTGCACTAAGAGGGCATGGAAGTGTGAGAAATCAAGGGTGAGCTGAAAACCACTGCTGAGTGGAAATGAAACACGGAAGGTGATTTGCTGGCCCCTGTACACCCTCCTCCAGCTCCTGTGGTCCTATAGATGCTCCTGTTTGTACTTTCTGCCCAGCATCCCCCTCGGCTCTCTTGACTCACCTCATGTTAATGGCTATATGTCCTTGACAGGATGCAGGGCACTGTTTCACCCACCTCAGAGAAAGTACTGTGCTCCCTGGCCAGTAGAAAATGCCCCTTTAGCATCAGAACGAAAGGAAGAGAGGGGCCAGAGACCTCCACAAATGACCTGAGAGGTGGCGAAAGATCAGCGTCTCACGGGGGACACAGTCACTGATTGCGTTAGTCAACTTTCCATGACTCTCACTAAAGACCTGAGATAATCAACTTACAAGGAGGAAAGGTCTGTTTGGGCTCACGGTGTCTGAGGGTTCACTCCATGGTCGCTTGGCCCTGTTGCTTTGGGCCTGTGGTGGCAGAACTCACCATGGTTGCAGCGCATGGCAGAGGAGGCCTCTCCACCTCGTGGTGGCCAAGAAGCTAAACAGAGAGAGACAGGAAGGGGCCAGAGTCATATCTTCAGTGACCTAATTTCCTTAAAGATTCCACCACTTTGCCCTACTGCCACAGACTGGGAACCAGGCCTGCAATGTATGGGCTTTGGGGGGGACTTTCAGGATGCAAACCATAGCACTGACAAGGGACAAGGGGTTTCTCTGCCTCACCCCTCCTTTAGGGACACTCCTCTGGACTTGGTGGGGAGAAGGCCACGTGTATCTCAGTGGCTCTGCATAAGGGTAAGTAAAGCATAAGAGACCCACAGCACTAGGCTCTAACTTCCCGGTAAGTAGGTCAAGTAGAAGTCTGCAAATTAAAAATGGAAATCAGAAAGGGGCAAAAATTATACCTCATGGCTGAATTGCTGGCAAATGACTCCAACTCAGCATGGCAAAAAGGGAAAACATAATAAAAGGAATTCTCTGATCTGCAGAAATCAAACCCACTAATCACCAAGCACACATACCCTTCAACCCAAAATAGCATGCCTTTTAATTTTTCATTTTGATGTTTTGGGGTCTCAGTTTGATGGGTAGCTTTCTTTTGGTACAATGACTCTGAGAAATTTTTCCAGTCACTAGTGCTTATTACTTAGAGGTCTCTGAGTCCCTAGGCCACCTGTCTAAAGGCTGCCTTGGGAGCTGGCCGCAGGTTGGGAATCCTGAAGTTCTCCACCATTTGTGTGTGAGCTGAGCTTGCAGAAGAGCAGCTATGGCCACACTTTGCACAGCTTGCCTTTCACAACAGAGGTAGTAGCATTTCCTCACTAAGAAATCTGCCTCAGAGTCCAAGAAAACGGAGTAGGGCCAGGAGCCCACTTGGAGACTAAAATCTGCAGGATGACTCTCAGACGCTGGGGAAGGCTGGAGAAGAGGAGATTGTGGTCAGCTATATAATGACCCAGTCCCTAGAGCCTGAATAACAGGAAGTCAAAAGAGGGCTATGCTGAGCTGTATGGAACGGGTGCCCATCCAGAACCTCCGAATGTGGTCTCATTTGGAAATCCGGTTGTTTCACATATAATGTGTTCAGATGAAGTCACACTGGATTGGTTGGCACTATGACAGGTGTCCTTATAAGAAAGCCACATGAAGACAGAGATATGGACAGTCACACCCAGAAGAAAGATGGCCATGTGAAGACAGAACAGAGACTGGAAGTATCTAGCTACAAACCAAGAAATGTCAGGGATTGCCAGCAACCACGAGGAAGAGCAAGGGAGGAGCCTTCCCTGGAGCCAGCGTGAAGCTGGAGTCCAGCCTCCAGACTGGGGGGGAATAAGCGTCTGTCGTTCTAAGCCAACCAAGCCATGGAACTTTGTTAGGACCACCCTCCGAAAAAGGGCTACAGCAGGCAGATATTCCAAAATGACCAAGAAACGGAGTGAGGGAACAGAATAACTACAGAAAGTTGGTCAAGGGCAACAAGAGCTCAGCCTCTCAGTGACTTCACCATGGAGTCCACTGGAGGCCCCACACACAGGTGGGGGTGGAGGGAAAGTCAGAGGACACTTGAAAACATGAGTCTCAGGACAGCTTGGATGTGTGCGGTAGCAATAACTTAATCCCCCTGGCTGTTGAGAGCCACAGCCGAAGGGGCCCCAGCAAACTTCCAGCTGCCAGCAAACTTCCAGACTGCTGGCTGATGATTGGCTCACAGCGGCCCAGCAACATCTAGCAACATCTAGCTGATTGGCTCCTCTGTGGTGATGCTCATTGGGCTGTTTCCCTGCCCTTTCAGACCACGGAGCTGCTCATTGGGGGACTTTTTTGGCTCCGCCCATGCGACCCAGCCAATCGGCCTCAAGAGCAGGAGGATTGTGGGAGGAGGAGAGGCTGGTGGTTGGGGTGTGTGGCTTGTGGGAAGCCGGTGGTGGCATTTGGGCTCTGAGGGTTTTTTCCTGAGGAGCTGTTTTGTTTGGCGTGTGTAGTTCTAAAAATAAAGTTAGTTTCTTTTGACAAGTGGCTCCTGAATTGTGCCCAGCCAGACTGCGGCACCTGGCCATAACCACAAGGAGAACAGCGCACTAGGGCAGAAAAGACAGTGTCTTCAAGGGGCAGTGTTTTCAGCAGCACTTTGCTGGAAGCTGTTTCTTCCCACCCAAAACACAAGGGGAACATCATGACTCCTCCTGACGGGTGGTGAGGAGAGACCAACTGACCACTGGCATCAGCACAGGAGGAGATGCAGGCCCTTAAGATAAAGGATGGAGGTCAAGTTGGGGAGATGTAGGGAACAATGGCTTCTCAGGTCCCCTACATGCTCATGGCCAATTCCGCCTGCATTCCTCAGCATGCAGTTACGGCTATTCCCAGTTTCCCCAGTGGTCTCAGCCTCTCTCTTTCATCCTCTTCCTTCTTAGCTTAGTACATCCTTGTGTTTCACTTCACAGAGAAAATCTAGCCATGCTCCATAGATTCCCTCACCCTGCCCCCTTTTCTACCTGGATTCAGGATGTCTGCACCTTTCCATTCTGCCCTGGAGGAATCCGGTCTGCCCCTTGCACATTCAAAGCCAACTCTCCGGCTGTTCTCTGTACCTTCTATTCTTCACGGGGACCTGGACCCATCGGTTATCTTCTGTGAGATCTCCCACAATCTTCAGTATCCTTTCCTATGCCTTCCCTTTCTGGAAGATTCTTGGAAGAGCACACTGCATTCAATGGAATCATGGGTGTAACAGCCTGCTTCAGCGTGGCCTTTGATCCTATCATTGCACCGAAACCACCCTAGCCAAGGTGGCTACCAAATTGGATAGACTAGGTGTTATTTTAGATGGCAACATCATGGTATTTGGCATTGCCACCCCTTTGAAATTCTATTCTTTCTTGATTTAAGGGATATTGAGAATGACCTGCCTAAAGAATATCTTTCACACCCATGTCATAACACATGCAGATGACTCCCAGATATATATATATCTTAATCTCTGGTCTTTCTCCTTATATTCCTATCCCACAGGCCTCCTAATTTAACAAGTTCTAAAACTAATCAACTCTGTTGCAGTGAGTTCAAAGTTAATCAGTCAGCTTGTGCTCTCCTCCTTGTTCTTATCCTTTACTTCTTTCATGCCTTGCTGAATTCAACTAAGGTTTCTCGACATAGGGCCGGTGCCTGCTTTGAGAGTAAAGTCAGCAGGTGGACCCTCAGATTCTGGGGAAGGCCAGAGAAGAGGAGACTGTGGTCTACATACTAATGTCCCAGCTCGTAGTGCCTGGAAGTCAGAAGAGGACTGCCCAGAGTGAATAGTGTCCAGAAACAGGTGTCCATCCAAACCAGGTATCTAGGTGCTTGATCCTAAGTTTACAGAGATAAACGAGACCTCGGAAAATAACAGGGCAGAATGGCAGGCAAACAGCTTTTATGTCTTGATCTGAGAGTTGAAGCAAAACTAGAAGCCTGTGAAGGACACTGAAGTAGCTTAGAAGATGCTACTGTGTATCACGGTTGGAAGGAGAATAGTTCAGCAGAGCCAAGAAATGTTCCCACAGATTGATGGAACGGCTCAAAGAACTGCCAGTCTACCCTGATCAGTGCCCATCAGAGAACCCCATCACCCTAGTCTGAAACCTGGGAATTTTCCTGAAGCCACCTTCTATATTTTTCCTGTATCAGATTAATTCCTACCAAGCCTACATGCAGAATTCTCTTGAGATCGATCTCTTGGACAAGTCCTCTCCCTATTGGCTCAGCCCTTGCTCCATCCCTAGTGGCAATCCTATGAGAACAGGCGTGGGTCCACGTTGTTCACTCGGAATCACAGGATTAGACAAATCTCCACACTTAGTGGCCACTCAAAGCTCCAGAATGATATTCCTCTCATTAAAACCTGGATCTGATCAAGCCCTTTACTTTTGATCAATCTTGAGGAATACTTAATGTGATCGGCACGGGGTGGGAGTTCAGCTTGGCAGACAAAACTCTTCACAATCTGATCTCTGCAGATTTTTCTCAGTCCTGTTTCCATCCGTTTCTCTTTTCCCTTCAGCCACATGAAACTCCCACTGTCGGGACGCAGACATATCCCCCTCTTTCATGCTTCTGTGCTTTGGATAGTACTGTGCCCTCCCCTGAAATACGTTCACCTCTGGTCCTCAGGACAAACTTCTGTTGTCTTTTAAGATTCAATTCAAGCATCTTTTTTTTTTCCCCTTCCATTCATCCCGTCTGACCAAATAAGGTTCTGATTTATCCTTGACCCTCCATGTTCTTCTCTCTTGCCATGTTTACCACTAATTATCCCTCTGACATATTTACATAAACTCTCCCCCAAGACAATGGTGAGCTCCTTGAAGACAGGGACCGGGAGTTAGAACAAAAACATCGACCTCATTAGCATGCGGTGGTGTGGCTTTGGGGTCAAAGAGAAAACCAGACTTACAAACAAAGGCGGGCTGCTCCTTCTGCCAAACACATGTTGCTGTCTTCCGGGGAGAAATTATATTATGTTTATAGAAGAAAGCAGTCGAGTGTGTAATATAGTGAGAGAGATTTCTATCAAAACGGTTTGGATTTTTAAAAATATTTGGGAGCTTACAGAGGATAAGCTTCAATTATCTAAGACTCATTGGTATGGAACACCTCGTTGTCTTTCAAGGCTAGATAACAAGCGTACATGCAAGGTTACAAAACATTCGAAGCACCTTCAGAACACATGAGGGTGATGAGCTCCACTGGGGTGATCTGCACCATTGAGCCCCAAAGGAAAAACTAGAAAGACCATGGATAAAAGCCACCAAACGGAGACTACTGTAAAACATTCAGCAGGAGAAGAGGGTGGGGGTGCTGTGGGAGGGACAGAGTTCTAGAAACCTGAAAGAGGACTTTCTTCTTTTAGACATAAAGGGCGGCTGCTGCTTATAAAGTGTTTTCAAAATCGTGATGCTTAGCATGCCTTTGACTGTTCTGATTTGCAAAGCATGATTATGAATATTAACTAATTAATCACCATGAAAAATACTCTCTAGATTTCAGCAAAAATCCCAATTAAAAGGGTATGGAAATGCCTGGTGAAGCCACGTAAAGCCCATGATTAGGTTCAAATCCCTAAAAGCAATAAAGTTAGCCCTCGCAGACGTAACCTGGTCATGTCTTGACCTTGGGCCAGTGTCTCTCATGCTCCAGAATCTTCATGAGATGAGTTTAGTTCTTAAAGGATGAATATTTAAAGTTTTTATAGTTGATTATTTATTTTTATGTGCTCTTAGATGATTGTAAACATACGATTTTATGTGCTTAACATGAGTTTAAAAATTTAAAAGCCAGTCTATTCAAAGAAAAAATGGCAAGAGCCCTTCCATCTTGTGCCTAGGCAAAGGGCACAGGTGACAGAGGAGTAAGCAAAGGTTGGGGGAAAACTGAATAAGAACCACGCTCATTCTTAGTTTTTCAAAGTTGTGCTTATCTGCTTCCTCTTCTTGTCTACAACTAAATGAGTTTAAATTTGTAAAGGCTTTTTTTTTTTTTTTTTTTTTTTTGATATGCAGTTAAAGGAAAGGGTTTGGAAAGGGTGAAAGGAGGCGAGCGGGGAAAACCTTCTGAGCAAGCTCTAAGAGCCAGTTAAAGAAAAGCAGCAGAAACGAGCCTTTTGGACGCAGCTTTACGGCAGTTGCATGAAGAGGCAGCTCTGTTGGATTTAGAATTTGGCTCTCTGAAGTGGCCTGCGGAGACAGGCGTCTCATTTTCCGGAGGGGCACAGAGAAACAGCAGTCACTCGGTATTCTTCTTGCCAACACCTCACACAAACAGCACACAGCAGTCGCTCAACCGAAGACAGACAACACCGCTGAGCACTCAGAGCCCGGTTGTCTAGGGAGAGATGAGGAGCTTGGAGGCACCCACCAAAAAAAAGGGGGAGGGGAATTTTTATTTTAACGTCCTTTTTCTTCTCTATTTTCAAATGAACTCTTTAATTGCATGCTTGTAGTTGCTATGAATTTAACAGAAGAAACATGATGAAACAAGGAAAAAGGTGTCACAGAGGTGTGTCTTGTCCGTTCTTTGGAAGGTAGCTGAGAGGCCTGAGGCTGTGGCTCAGTGGCAGAGCACTTGCCTAGACTGTGCCAGGCACTGGGTTCGATTCTCAGCACTGCATAAAAATAAATAAAATAAAAGGTCCAACAAGAACTAATAAAACGTTTTTAAAAATCAAACAAAAAGATTGCTGAGGCAGAAGCCAGAAGCTGGATCTGCCAGAGTAAAAGCCCAGGACCTCACATTTCAGCCGTGAAGCGGTGCTCGGTGGTCTCCTGTGGACGGTCCACCTTCAGCCCCCGGACACCACTCGGCTTCCTCTCCAGACACTCCAGCTCAGGGGTCTGCTCTTCAGCCTCGTTCAGAAGACCCCCTGGTTCCCAGCCCTGATTCAGATCCACAGTCTGAGTTCCCACAGCACCTTCTTCCTCCCTCCCACCCTCCCCTGCGTCCGTGCCCGTGTCCTTTAGCAGTTAGTTATTGAGCGCTGACTGTGTTCCGACCACCATCCTAGGCACTGGAGCTACCACAGCAGGACCCCGGTTCTCATGGTACACCATGGGGAAGGGAACAACACGTCTCTGTCCTAAAAGCACCCCAAATTATGAACTGCACCATTTTGAAAATAACCGTTCTGAAATGACAATAAAAGGTCATGTGTCCTGACCAAAGAAGTCTGTTTCCTTTCCATGGGTCAACAGAGAAGGACTGTCTGAAGAGATGGTTTTTAAATGGAGATCTTGGTGACCCAAAGGAACCACAGATGGAAAGATCTAGCAGGTTAGCAGCAACAACACACACAGGAAGGTTTTAGAACAAGAAAGAGCCCTTGGGTGTTCCCAGTGCTGAAAGCAGGGCTCAAGGGGGTGAATACAGACAGGGTCACAGCGAGGTCAGAGAGCGAGGCAGGGGCCAGGGTTCATGGAGAGTTTTAGGCTATGGTAGGACACATAGATTTTATTCTAAGGACAATCAGGAGCCACACTACATATGTGGCAAGTGGGGAGGACCTTTTTAAATGTCCTTTTTGTCACACTCACTGATCCCTTGGGCCGGGAGAGGCCGGGTGTCACATCTGGCGAGCCACTGACCAGGATGCTCTGCTGGCACATCAGCTGGACCCGTCCCCAGCCACACTCGTCACCTCCCCCTCACTCACCTACCTCTGAGCAAACTGGCTTTTCGTAAGTCCCTCTGTAGCCCAAGCAGTTCCCAGTCTTCCAAGTTGGAAGTGAGTCACCTGAGATGCCTGCTTCACCTCACAACTGAATTTAATCATCAAAACCTCCTGACACGGCCCCTTCCCTCCCTTCCTACCACCAACTGCATTTGTTCAGACTGTAGTGCCTCTCACCTGACGTGTGCACTGTCACCCAGCGGAATCCGCGGGGCCTTGGTTCCAGGACCACCCAGCCCCAGAGGGCAGCATCTGCACAGGCTCACATCCCTCCCATAGAATGATACAGTATTTGAAAGAACCTACTCAGATTCTCCCAAGTACTTTAAATTACCACTAGATGACTTGCAATGTCTCATACAGCGTAAATGCTGAACAGTTGTTATATACAGGGGATAATGACGGGGGATGGGGGTTATGCATTTCAGTGGTCAGATGTTTTTATTTTTCTCCTGAATATTTTCAACCTGCAGTTGATTGACTCCGTAACGGAGGAACCCACAGATATGGAGGGCCGACTTTCATCCTCTCCTAAACTTAACTGTGGTCTCTGTGTGCAAAGTATCTTCCATATTGAACTCAGCATTCTTTTGTAAACAGGGTATGGGATCACAGGAGTGAATGTCTCGGGGAGCTACTGGCATTTCCTCTCCAGGTGTTGCTGACCTCTTACCTGATAACCATGTGTTTCCAGGATGAATCTCAAGTCCTTTCTGTGGTTTGCATAATGTCTCATGTTCCTGATCGCCCCCTAATCTCCTCTTTCCTACCATCACTTCTTGCTACTAGAACACCCCCAGTTTTCTTGTCTGTCTTCTCACAAGTTCTCTCCTCTCTCTAGAATGCTCTTCTCTGGCATGAAACTCACTTGTGTTTTAGTTTCAGCTCAGAGGAAAGAACTTCTTAAAGTGTAGGTGATCCATTATCGGTCCCTCAAGTGCAGAGATTAGGTCACCTTTATCTCTTTATTTCCAGCACCTGAGACAGTTTCTGGCACAAAGCATACTAAATGTATTTGTAGGATGATAAACCAGCGAATTATCTTTGCCTTTCCCTCTGCATTTGCCACATACTTTGATAGCCAGCTTGCCTTTGTAAGCAAACAGCAACAACAACAAATAACTGGATTCAAAATTTCAAGCCCCTGTTGCTCAATGACCCCATAAATACTTCCTCAGTCACAGGTTTAAATAATGCAAGGTGATGCCAATGTAGACCAATCTTGGCATAGTAACTGCATCTGAGCTCTAACTTGGCTGTAGGCCAAAAGATTTCTTTCTTTCTTTCTTTCTTTTTTTTTTTTTTTTTTTTTTTGAGTAGTTTGCCAATTCGGCTAAAATGGGAACGTGTAGACCTTGCTCTAAAAATGGGTTGCTTCCTCTTGGTTCAGGGAGTTACTGGTCCACTTTAAAACCAGTGAAAACTCCTCAGGGAAGAAAAACAGAGATGATTCCTCTTAGTTTAACCGCAGGCAGAACAGCCACCCAGAGACACCGGGGTTTGCGCCCTGAGTTCAGCTTTACCAGATAAAGTGCTCTGCTAAGACCTCCCTAATGGGAAGGTGAGTTTTACTAACGTGTGGCCGTGCTGACAGGCCTAGGCAAGAAGGTCAGCAGTGTCCCCACGCGGTCACAAAGCAGGGCTGGGGGACGCGAGGCACACTGACCTTGAAAACCAGCTGGGAGAAGCGGGCCTCTGTGTGTTCTGTGGGTGGCTCAATTGTGTCCATCTTTGCCTGGACAATGGAAAGGCAGCTTGGCTGAGCTGTGCTCTCATTCTGTAGCACGCAGGGTGCCCAAGTTCTGGGTGACGCCATTCCCCCTCTGGCAGGTTTCCATTCCCTCGTCTATAAAATAGGGGAATTCAAGTGTAGGAGAATCAGGCTCTTTGAGCTCAGGGAAACCAAAGGTTCTGACAAGGGGGAGTGGCACCGGCCCAGGGAAGGCTGCACAGAAGCAATAGGCGGTGGGCAGTACCTGGGGGAATGCGCGGGGTTTCAGGGGAGGAACTCGGGGGCGCAGGACCAAAGCAGCTATTGAAGTGCAAAGGGCAGAAACCAGTTCTGAAGACCGTGAGTAAATCTATTTGGTAGGAGAGCAAAGGCCCACCAAATCCATCAATTAAATCGCTTATCCACCGCATTAATGAAGACCTTCTATAGGCCAAGCTTTGCACTAAGAAAAAACTAACAAAGCAAAGCAAAGAGACACCATTTACGCCCCCAAAGAACACAGGGTCTCATGGAGGAACCCAACTTAACAAGTGAGAGCACATGATTGATGCTGCGGAAAGAGCGGTGAGCCTTGGCAGCACACAGAGAGGGCTGCCTCCTGCCAGGAGTCACAGAACCTTCGTGAACATGAGGCCATGGGACAGGTTTGACAGAAAAGCAGGAGCTTGCTAGGCGTGGCAGGAAGGGAGTTGCAGCCAGAAAATATCCTCTCTAAACCTCTTGCTCTTACTCCGCACGAACTTGGAAGTGTTTACAGTCCTCTTCATGTGTCTTCTTGACACCAACCTGGTCTTCAGCCACCCTGCGCTCCCTGTGCTCACCAGGCCCGGGATGCCCGCTCCTAAGACCAAGGCCAGGACGTCCCTGAAGACTTCCACCTCGCCCCCCAGGATGATATTCATGCCCAGGTTCTCCAAATGTTCACTAACGACTTGCCTGAGGGACAAACCCTCTCCTAGGGTGGCCTGGCCCCTCCGGCTGCTGCTCCAAGGTTTTCACGGTTTCAGTATCTCCAACTGTATGCACATGACCCTGCAGCTCCTCCTTGTCCCAGACTCCTCCCAGGAGCTTCAGGACTCCCATTGTCCTCTGGCCCTCAGAACTCAAACTCAGGGTGTCTGGGTATCACCCTGGTCATCCTCAGGCCCTGCTGTCCCTGTTTCACATTGTCATGGTCTCTGGCTTAGACCCTGTGAGAGTTTCCAAACACATTTTCCTGCTCAGTCTTCCCAGTTCCCTGCCTACATTCCTCCTCACAGAGGGATCATCCTAAAAGATCAATTTCATCATCTCATCTCACCCCGATGTTTAAAAACTCCTCAGCGGACTTGCTTTTTTTTTGGGGGGGAACCAATTTCAGACTCATCAATCTGGACCCCATCACCTCTTCACCCCCATCCCTCATCCCTCCTATTTCTTTAACCCTGGAGATTAGGCTATAGCCAGACTGAAGGACTGCTGCATGCGCTCTCCTCCTGGCTTTTGTACATGTTCTGCCCAGTGCCCAGAACCTTCCTCTGGTTCTAACACCTTTCACAGAGTGAACTCTTCTTTACCCTTCAGAACCCCTCCAACATCACCCACCCCCAGGCTTATACCCAGCACCCGGGATGATGTAGCTAAAACACAAATTTAACAGTGTCATTTCTTTGACTAAACCATTCAATAATTTTGGATCTTCTACAGCAAGAGTTCCATGTCTTTTAGTGGATTTCTACCATCATTGCTTGGTCACTGCCCTTTCTTCTCCCTTAATACTCTAAGAGATACCTCAAGGTGTGCCTAGAAAAGCCTCTCATGTTTTGGGAGGGTGCTAAGTATGAATCTCAATTCTAAGATTTATTAGCTGGGTGGTTTTAGGCAAATTTTTAACTAATTCATCTTAGTTTTACCCCCCAGTACAATGGAGATGGTCTCCCTACACATGTATCTCAGCTAGCCACTGTGAAGATGACATAAGTCAGTATTGTAAACAGTGCACATAGCAAGATCCCAGTGATTGTCATTATTATCCTTGTTTTTGATGTTCTATGCATCTTCTTCAAAAAATATTTGCTTAACCCCATTTATCATTTCTATAATATTGATGGAGTCCGTGCAATGGGACTCAATAAATAAACTATATTGGGCTCTAGAAAGCAAACAGGAATGTGATTGTTCTTGGTTTTAAGAACATTACCATGTGATCCTCCTCCCATGATACTGGTGATACTTGTCACCTTACCATAATGCTGCAAAACCGTCTGTTTATGTTACCTTCCCTGTGGGATTGTAAGATCCGCAGAGGAAGAAATGATGTAATCACTTTTGCTCCCCTCCCCCCCGCATGCCTAGTGCACTTCCTGGTACATAGTAGGTTTTCAATTAATGTTAGTTCAACTGAACAAATACCACACTGCAACGTTTTTATTTTACTGAATCCTTGGCCAATATTCCGCAGGCAAGTCTCAAATTCATGAAAACCAGTTTATACCAGTTCTGCTGTGTGTGTGTGTTTGTATACAAGCGCGCGCACACACACACACACACACACACACACACACACACGGGATTGGACCCAGGGCTTCACACGGTAGACAAGTGATCTGCCACTTTGAAGAAAGCGAAGTGCTGCTGTATTGCTTTTCTATTGTGCCTGATGATTTCAGAGTTCTGCAAACTTTCTAGACAAAATATGATAGAGCACTTTAAAAATTACAGACAGAAATAGAACATTTACTTCGGCTTTTCTTGGTGAGCACCATAAAAATAACAACTGTAATAACCACGCTGGGAGCATCTCTCACAGTCCTGAACTGGGGACAAATTTCATCAAGGATCACCAGAACTTTAAGCTCCCTGTCCGTCCCTCCTAACCTCCCTTCCTCCATCCATCCATCAATCCATCCATCCGTCCCCTACCCACCCACTTACACATAAGTACATCATTTCCCCAGCCATTCCACACATGCCTACACGCATTCATCCATCCATCTATCCACTTGGGTTCATTCCCCACTCAGTATCAACTAAGCTTGAACTCTAGGATCAGAATGGTGTCTGGACACTGAAGTCTTGTGGACTGCAAGCATTTCCTATAGAATTTTCAACATTCAAAGTAGAAACAGAAGATAATATGGATATCTAATTTCTCCTTATCATACTTCCTGTTGATATTTATCTAATTTCAGATATTTTATCAGAGTTTGTGTTAAATATGCCATATTTTGGGAAAAGCTTTCCTTTTAAAGAGAGCAACTTAAAAAAAATTCTCTAAGAATATAAACATGAGTGAACAGGAGAGAAGCTCTGGGAATTGAATGAAGTGAGAACCTTGGGACCTAATGAACAAATGAAGAGAAATGATCATATGGTCTTAAGTTAAATAGTGAATCCCCCACTGCTCACTTGGCAGATTTTAATCATTACCAGTGCCAAGTGTGCCAATAACATTAATAAATCCAACCCCCCACATCAAATTTAATTGACTTAGAATAATTGCAAAGAATACTAGTCATACAGGAAAAGGGAAAACCTTACCATGAACCCTTTCTGTGGTCGCATCAAAAAACACCCTCGTCTAAGAAAATCCCTCACCAGTAATTCTACCACTGTAGTTCTTGGTGTTCAACTCTCTCAAAGTCTGATCTCCTTCAAAAAAAAAAAAAGTTCCTGCCCAGATATGTCATTTCCTGAGCAGTTATAGAGCGCCACCTGCTGAACGAAGCCTGTAGCAGCAGCACACCCTACAGGCAGGAAACCTGGAGGGCAATATAAAGATGGGATCAAATCTGAGATGAGAAAGCAACACAGGCTTGCACTTGGAGAGCTCTGTTGCAGGAGGCTGGGCGTGGCGCGTCTTGGGCGCTGGGTTCACCTCACTGAGCATCAGCAAGCGGAGGCTGTGCTGTTACCACGCACAGTCCTGGTTTCTAGGGGGTTGTCAGGAAATGGGAGGCGCCTTCTGCGCCTGCATCCCTGGGCCCTGGTCCTAGACTGAGTCCGTACAGGTACACTGAACTGTGGATAACCGATGAGATCATCCCAAGAGAGCTCGTTTTCTCCTTCTGTTCCACATCCACTGCAGCAATTTCCAGGTGTTTCCCTGGAGAACAGAACATCAGCACTTCACAGAGCTCGCTGCCCACCTGCTCTTTCCAAAGCAGCAACCTGCCAACTCAGCAGCAGAGCCAGTCATTTTCTCCCCTGGGGTCCTTGTTAGCACGTGTCTCATCCTGAGGTCTGAAGCGGCTGGCCAGCAGGACCTGGTCTGTGCAGGTCTTCCAAAGAGCAGCCCTCAGGACCTCCGGGCGGGCGCTCCCACTGTCTGAAAGAGCCTCATTCCTCATTACCAGCTATTCCTAGCTTCCTGGGACTCCTGTGGCTTTCTCATCAGCTAAAGAATGTAAACACTGTCTTAAAAAAAAATCTATCTATTGGTTTTGCTCCCTCACTTTGTTCTCCTCTGCTAGTTATTTACTTATTCTAGATTAACACAATGAAATCATCAGCTTGACAGTTGGATACCTCATGTCCTGCCAACCAGAAGCAGCCATCAGCTCAGAGGTAGTCTTCTACAAGGTGACAGGCTCCTGGGCAGGGACCTGTTGGGCCTCTGAGAGACCATGCACTTCAGGCCAGACTGTCCCAGCACTGAAATGGACCTGTGGGTGGCCCCTCCAGCAAAGGGTGGCAGCCCTGCATGTTTAAAAGATTAATCCCCTGTTGCATGGAAATGCCTCACCATCACCCACTGCACACACACAGGGACACAGGGACACAAATGGTTTCCCGCTACTGTCTCCCTTTCGGTCTCTTTCTGTAACACCCCCCGACCCCCATCCTCCCTGTATCCTTCTTTATCTACTTCTCTACGCTTCTTCCATCTTCTCTTCCCTAGAGTATCCCTTTGATTAAAACAATAAAATCCTGTTGCCAAATCACTGCCGTACTCCATGCTTAGCTGTTTCTTCTTCTATTCTACCGACCTAAGAGTTTTTGGTTTCTCAGGGAGGAAGTAATTGATGTTTTTGTATCCCTAAGATTTGGATGCTCAGAAATGGACTAGCTGCTTGCCAAATGATATACAGAGAGGGTGCGTGTCTCTGGGAAAGTGCGGTGCCAGGTCTGGTCTGGTCCAACCACACTAAGGCCATCAGCAGCAAAATGACAGATAACGTCCCAAGAAGAGATGTGGAGCTGAGGCCCAGGTCATGGGTTATCAGAAGTCAGGTTAATGCTGTTCTGATAATTTTAGAAAATTGATAGTATTCAATTCTTGCTACAGGTACGTTTCAAACCAGTCTACAAGTTGCTGGTGAAAAGAATTAAAACCAGTTTGCTTCATCCTCCCCCAACCATCCTGTCCAACATCCATGGCTACATCTTGTGGACATTCTGAGTGGAAGTGAAACCACCTTCATAACTGGGAAGAGGGATTTGAACGTAGTAAGAAAGTTCCAGAAGGATGACCAGAAATGATCAGGGTGTTCAATGACAGCTTTGAGAAAGCTTTTCTTTTATATGCATATATTTTTTCAAACTCAGAATAAATATGTTCTAAGTTGGGAAATGGGCCACTAAAATAAATAATAATTGCTAGAAGTTACTAATTTCTTAATAATAGATCTTAATAATAGGACTGTTTTCACCAATTAAATGCACAAATCTTCCAAACTGAGACTGCCAAATGCTATGAAAGAGTAGGTCGAAAAAGCAAGTTTAGGGAAGCCATGAAATGCTAAGCTAGAAGGATGGTTCTGAAGAGCTGTCTGGTAGAATACTGAGATCCTTTAAAAAAAAATTATATCCATTGACACAGTAATACAACTTCTGAGTAGAATTCTAAAAATACATTCAGAACTGGATAAAATATTCATGCAGATATGTTCATCACAGCATTGCTTATTATTGTACAAAGAAAGAAATATTGAAAACAACTTTAAGATATACCAAGGGACATACACAAGGAAAAAGAATTTATGGAGAATTTTAAATATAGAGAAATGCTTATGTGCAATATCAGGAGAAAAGAGCAAGATATGAAGTTAGTATGATGCTATGGGTAAGAAAGGCTAAAGGTTGAATTAGAAGTAATTTTTTCCTTCTGATTGCATAGTGCTTTAAAAGTAAAGCAAGGATATTTTTTAAACCTTGCAAAATCTCCACAATATGTAAATAGTGCTTTAAATGATCTGGAGAAAAGGGCATTTTTTTTTTGAGATATGAGAACTAAGAGCTCAGAATTTAAACTCTCCTACCAGCACACAATGCTTGATTAGTTAAATGTTCATTTATAGCATTAAAATAATCCTCTTAGTTCACCATAGTGTATTCTGCTTTCATCCTCAGAACACTGTATACTCAAAAGGCAGAAATTCAAACACTCATATAAACCCTCTAACTAGACTCACCAACCAATTCTCTGGAGGATGTCTCCCTGAGAAAAGAAACCAAGTACATGTTTCTTTCTGAGATTCTTAGACTCTGATAACTTTCTATAATTAGCTTTTATTGAATTAAAATAACCACATCCCTGATTATCCACCCACACACAGGATTTTCAGAAATCTTTTCAAGCTTGCCCAAATCCTCCAGAGTTTTCTGGAGTTGCAAAAGCAGAGGGTTTAGCTGAACTGGATACTGCATGAAAATTCAGCGCTCTAAGTTGGTTTATGAAAGTTCCCTGGTAAGATTTTAGTAACCATATTTTGGTGATCAAACGAAGCCAGGAGTGTTGTAATCATGTTCTGAGATATTGGCACCTGGGAAGACTACTCTCGCCTAGAGACCTCTCCCTTGAGCCCTGGGGCTGGCCTCCGGGTGCCACAGGACTCTCAGATACTTATTTCCATCTATACTTCCTCTGCTCTCATGGAACTTGTTGGTCTGACAACCCAACAGTGTCTTTGATTTGCATGTTCTGGATACTTCCATTGATCAAATATGTGTCCTGGAAACATTTTCTCCTAGTCTGTGGTTTGCTGATTTCTTTAAAGTGCTTTAAATTTTTTCATCCTATAATTTATTAATTAATTATGAATTATTTATTAATTAATTACTTTTTATTACTTGTGTGCTCCTAAGTCCCTTCTAAGAAATAGTTGCCTATCCCAAGGTCACAAAGATTCTCTTCTGTTTTCTTTTAGAATCTTTATGGCCTTAGTTTTTAAGAATAGGCCAATGATCCATTGCAAATTAATATTTATAAGGTGTAAAGTGGGGTTGAAAGTTGACTTTTCCCCCTGTGCCTTTATTCCATTATTTCAGAACTATTTTTTTTTTTTTTTTGGAAAAAACAAAAACAAAAACAAGGGGATACCACCATGGCAGAGAACTGACGTCACCAGAATGCGGCAGAGGAGATAACTTCATTGAAACCAGCGGCGGCAGGTGTGTATCCCCCCAGCCCCCACTCCACACATCGTGGAAACCTCAAGGGCCCCTTCCAGCTCTCCCGTGAGTGCAATAGTCAGACCGAGGGGTTCAGGAGTGGCACAGGACCCACGGCGGGGACCCCGGCTACCGCTCCCACCAGCGCAGACAACTGAGGTCTCTTGCACCAGCTCCTGGGGGCTGGCTACCAGAGGGCAAGCAAAATACACCGAGGGCTCTCAGCCCCAAGCTCCACAACCTTAGGGGCTGAGGGAATGGCAAGCAGGGAAAGTGTGCCCAGTTGTTCAAGAAAATAGGGCTCCCGTGAGCAGCAGACCTGGCGCATAACCAGTATTGTGGTGAGCGTCACCTGTGAACGGGGCCAGTGGCGAGGTGACTAGACACAAGAAACAGCCCGAGGCACTCAGGATTGGAGGCCCGTCCAGTCGGGGAGGAGGAGCTGCTGCACAGTGATTGGTTACTGTGCACTGAGAGGAGAAGCTTGGCCCGGTGGGCACAGCTCCACCTACTGGAAGAGAAGTTAATCGAACTCTAAGACTGCATTTTTAAATTTTTTTTTAATTTTAATTTTAATTTTTAAAATTTTTTTTTAATATTTTTGTATTTTTTATTTTTATTTTTTGATTTTTTTAAATTTTTTCTTTTTTATTTTCTATTTTTTTCTTTTGTCTTTTCATTTCTTTTCAATTTCCTTATTCCCCTTTCCTTGAATTCTGTTTACTTTCATTCTCTTTAGTGACTTCTTCCCTTCCCTTCTAATACCTTTCCTCCCAAGCAACATGACACTGTTTATGTGTAATTTACTAAATATGTATAGGTCAATGTTCCGAGATGTTATATAATGCTACCAAGACCCTAGCTTCCCCCGAATACTCCAGACCATTCTCCTGTTAATATCCCTCGTCAGTAGAGCAACCTTCCAAGGTTGCCAAGAGATACCAACCTCAATACCATCACATCATTCGACCTAAATATAAGTCCCAAGACCAAACCGCAGACCGCTATATGCCATCAGAATCCATACACAGTTTAGGAAACGAATGAATCTGCACTAAAATGCAACAAAACTCATCATCTCTAGTCATAGTCCCCATCACAAAAGAGAGACCCCAGAGGCACACAAAACCAAATAAACTTATACGAGTAAACAGTAACTCAGCAGTCAAACAGAGCAAGAAGTAACATGAGAAGCATGAAAAAGCAAGGAAGAAAAGGAGTACAAACAATGCAGAACAGCCTAAATATACAGGAGGACCTAGAGGCATCAGAAAAATGGTCAAATAAAGAACTCAAGGAATACCTTAGACAGATGGAATGGAATCTTACAGAGGATATGAGACAGCAAATTCAAACAATGAAAGAACACATTGAAAATGAATTACACAAGCAAATAAAAGAAGCAAATATGCATCTTTATCAGGAGATAGAGATTATTAAAAAAATCAAACAATAATTCTAGAAATGAAGGAACTTATAAACCAAATTAAAATCTCAAATGAGAGTATCACTAACAGAATGGAGCAAGTAGAAGCCAGACATCAGATAATGAAGACAAAATATATCATCTTGAAAAGCGTCTAGCCAACTCAGGAAGGCTGGTAAAAAATCACGAGAAAAACAACCAAGAGATATGGGATAACATAAAAAAAAAAAAAACAAACTTAAGAGTCATTGGGATAGAGGAAGGTATAGAGGTTCAAACCAAGGGAATGAAAAACCTGTTGAATGAAATAACTATTGAAAACTTTCCAAATATATAAAAGGAAATGGATGTACAAATTGTAGATGCATACAGGACACCGAGCATATAAAATCACAGTAGACCAACGCCAAGACACATTGTTATGAAGATATCCAATATACAGAACAAGGAGAAAATATTAAAAGCTACAAGAGAAAGGAGGCAGATTACATTCAGGGGTAAACCAATAAGGTTAACAACAGATTTTTCATCACAGACGCTGAAAGCGAGAAGATCCTGGAACAACGTATTTCAAACTCTGAAAGACAATGGATGCCAACCAAGAATTTTGTACCCAGCAAAATTAAGCTTCAGTTAGGACAACGAAATAAAAATCGTTCATGATAAACAAAAGTTAAAAGAATTTGCAGCCAGAAAACCAACATTGCAAAGCATCTTGAGCAAAACACTACACGAGGAAGAAATGAAAAACAATAACCAAAACTAACAGTGGGAAGTACCTCAGTAAAGCCAGAGAGTGGGGGGAAAGCTAATCATGGAGAAACAAACCAAATTAAAAAAAAAAAAAAGATAAATAATCAAACATGACTGGAAGTACAAACCATATATCAATAGTAACTCTAAACGTAAATGGCTTAAACTCACAAATAAACCATCCTAGGCTGGTAACATGGATTAGAAAAACAAATTCAACAATATGCTGCTGCCTCCAGGAGACACATTTGATTGGAAAAGACATACACAGGCTGAAGGTGAAAGGTTGGGAAAAAATATACCACGCACAGGGTCCTCGTAAGCAAGCAGGGGTGGCCATCCTCATATCGAATAAAATTGACTTCAAGACTAAGTTAATCAAAAGGAATAAGGAAGGACATTATATACTGTTAAAAGGAACCATTCACCAACAAGACATAACAATTATCAATATTTATGCACCAAATAATGGTGCTGTGACATTCATAAAACAAACTCTCCTCAAGTTCAAGAATCAAATAGACCACAACACAATAATTATGGGTGACTTCAACACACCTCTCTCACCATTGGACAGATCCTCCAAACAAAAGTTGAATAAAGAAACTATAGAACTCAATATCACAATCAATAGCCTAGACTTAACTGACATATATAGAATATATCAACCATCATCAAGTGGATATACTCTTTTCTCAGTATCACATGGATTCTTCTCAAAAATAGACCATATATTATGCCATAGGGCAACCCTCAGTAAATATAAAGGGGTGGAGATAATACCATGCATTTTATCTGATCATAATGGAATGAAACTGGAAATCAATGATAAAAGAAGGAAGAAAAAATCATACATCTCATGGAAAATGAACAATATGTTACTGAATGATCAATGGGTTACAGAAGACATAAAGGAGGAAATCAAAAAATTCTTAGAGACCAATGAAAATACAGACACAACATATCGGAATCTATGGGACACAATGAAAGCAGTTTTAAGAGGGAAACTCATTGCCTGGAGGTCATTCCTCAAAAAAAGAAAAAAACAACAAATAAATGAGCTCACACTTCATCTCAAAGCCCTAGAAAAGGAAGAGCAAAACAACAGCAAATGTAGTAGAAGGCAAGAAATAATTAAAGTCAGAGCAGAAACCAACAAAATTGAAACAAAAGAAACTATTGAAAAAATTGACAAAACTAAAAGTTGGTTCTTTGAAAAAATAAATAAGATTGACAGACCCTTAGCCATGCTAACGAAGAGAAGAAGAGAGAGAACTCAAATTACTAATATACGGGATGAAAAAGGAAATATCACAACAGATGCTACAGAAATACAGAAGACAATTAGAAATTATTTTGAAACCCTATATTCCAATAAAATAGAAGATAGTGAAGACATCGATAAATTTCTTAAGTCATATGATTTGCCCAGACTGAATTAGGAGGATACACACAATTTGAACAAACCAATATCAATGGATGAAATAGAAGAAGCAATCAAAGTACTACCAACCAAGAAAAGCCCAGGACCGGATGGGTATACAGCAGAGTTTTACAAAACCTTTAAAGAAGAATTAAAACCAATACTTTTCAAGTTATTTCAGGAAATAGAAAAAGAGGGAGCCCTTCCAAATTCATTCTACGAGGCCAACATCACCCTGATTCCGAAACCAGACAAAGACACCTCAAAGAAAGAAAACTACAGACCAATATCTCTAATAAACCTAGATGCAAAAATCCTCAATAAAATGCTGGCGAATCGGATACAAAAACACGTAAAAAAATTGTGCACCATGATCAAGTAGGATTCATCCTGGGATGCAAGGATGGTTCAATATACGGAAATCAATAAATGTTATTCACCACATCAATAGACTTAAAGATAAGAACCATATGATCATCTCGATAGATGCAGATTTCAAACTATACTACAGAGCAATAGTAACAAAAGCAGCATGGTACTGGTACCAAAACAGGCGGGTGGACCAATGGTACAGAATAGAGGACCAATGGTACAGAGTAGAGGACACAGAGACTAATCCACAAAGTTACAACTATCTTATATTTGATAAAGGGGCTAAATGCATGCAATGAAGGAAGGATAGCATCTTCAATAAATGGTGCTGGGAAAACTGGAAATTCATATGCAACAAAATGAAACTGAATCCCCTTCTCTCACCATGTACAAAAGTTAACTCAAAATGGATCAAGGAGCTTGATATCAAATCAGAGACTCTGTGTCTGATAGAAGAAAAAGTTGGCTCCGATCTACATATTGTGGGGTTGGGCTCCAAATTTCTTAATAGGACACCCATAGCACAAGAGTTAATAACAAGAATCAACAAATGGGACTTACTCAAACTAAAAAGTTTTTTCTCAGCAAGAGAAACAATAAGAGAGGTAATTAGGGAGCCTACATCCTGGGAACAAATTTTTACTCCTCACACTTCAGATAGAGCCCTAATATCCAGAGTATACAAAGAACTCAAAAAATTAAGCAATAAGATATCAAATAACCCAATCAACAAATGGGCCAAGGACCTGAACAGACACTTCTCAGAGGAGGACATACAATCAATCAACAAGTACATGAAAAAATGTTCACCATCCCTAGCAGTCAGAGAAATGCAAATCAAAACCATCCTAAGATACCATCTCACTCCAGTAAGATTGGCAGCCATTATAAAGTCAAACAACAACAAGCGCTGGCAAGGATGTGGGGAAAAGGGTACACTTGTATGTTGCTGGTGGGACTGCAAATTGGTGCAGCCAATTTGGAAAGCAGTATGGAGATTCCTTGGAAAGCTGGGAATGGAACCACCATTTGACCCCAGCTATTCCCCTTCTTGGACTATTCCCTAAAGACCTTAAAAGAGCATACTATAGAAACACTGCTACAACAATGTTCATAGCAGCACAATTCACAGTAGCTAGACTGTGGAACCAACCTAGATGCCCTTCAATAGATGAATGGATTAAAAAAAAATGTGGCATTTATACACAATGGAGTATTACTCTGCACTAAAAAAATGACAAAATCATGGAATTTGCAGGGAAATGGAAGGCACTAGAGCAGATTATGCTAAGTGAAGCTAGCCAATCCCTAAAAAACAAATGCCAAATGTCATCTTTGATATAAGGAGAGCAACTAAGAACAGAATAGTGAGGAAGAGCATGAGAAGAAGATCACCACTAAACAGGGACGAGATGGGGGAGGGAAAGAGAGAGAGAAGGGAAATTGCATGGTAAAGGAAGGAGACCCTCATTGTTATACAAAATTATATATAAGAGGAAGTGAGGGGAAAGGGGGGAAAAACAAGAGAGAGAAATGAATTACAGTAGATGGGGTAGAGAGAGAAGATGGGAGGGGAGGGGAGGGGAGGGAAGGGGAGGCCAGGGGGGTTAGTAGAGGATAGGAAAGGCAGCAGAATACAACATACACTAGTATGGCAGTAGGTAAAAAAGTGGATGTGTAACCGATGTGAATCTGCAATATGTATATAGGGTAAAAATGGGAGTTCATAATCCGCTTGAATCAAATGAATGAAATATGGTATGTCAAGAACTTTGTAATGTTTTGAACAACTAATAATAGAAGAAAATAAATAAATAAATACAGTGACTATACCATGAAAAACAAAAACAAAAACAAAAACTTTACTTCTCCCAGGGAGTTCTCTCAATACATTTGTAGAAAATAGGTTCAGTATGCATGTGTGTTGTTACTGGTCTAGATGTGAGATGTCCCCCAAAAGCTCATGTGTGAGACAATGCAAGGTGAAATGATTGGATTATGAAAGCCTTAACCCAATCAGTGCATCAATCCACTAGAATGGATTACCTGGATGGTGACTGTAGGCAGGTATGGCGTGGCTGGAGGAGGTGGGTCATTGGGAGTGTGCCTTTGGGGTGTACTTTGTCCTGGTGAGGAAACTCTCTCTGTTTCCTGGTGGTCATGTCCTGAGCTACCTCCCTCTTCTGCCACAGTGTTCTGCCTCACCTTGGGCCCAAAGCAATGGAGTCAACTGTCCATGGACAGAGACCTCTAAAATTGTCCTTCTCAGGTCTCTTGGTCACGGCAGCGAAGCAGCCGACTAAAACTTGAGTTGGCGATGGAGTCTGTTGTGCTGCACTGTTTGTATTCGCCTCACCAACAGCACAGTCTTGATTAGGGGACTGTGGAGTGAGTCTTTCTATTACGGCCTTCCAATGTGGCTCTTTTTTTTTTTTTTTCCCCCAAGATTATTTTGGCTACTTTTGCCCTTTGCATTTCCAGGAAAAATTTGAGATTCTGACTGAGAATGTGCTAAGTCTGCAGATTAATCTCGGTTGACACCTTAAGAATGCTGGGTCTTCTAATTTATGAACACAAGGCAAACTTCTGTGTATTCTTTAATTCCTCCTGGGAACATCCTGTCATTTTCAGTGCAGAGATGTTGGGTGTCTTTCATTAACTTCATCCCCTAGTATTTTGTAGTTCTTAAGTTATATTTTAAATAAATTCAAAAATTATCTATTCTTCAATCTTTTTCTGTTAGTTTACAGAAACATGATTGGCTCAAGAAGATTGATCGTGAACCCTGAAATCTTGCTAAATTTCCTTACTCTAGTGGTTCTTATGTAGGTTCTTTAGCATTTTCTTTTGTATAAATCATGTCCTTTTCAAGTAAAGACCATTTTATTTCTTTATTTTCAATCTGTGTCTTTTATTTTATTTTATTTTTGTGGTGCTGGGGATTGAACCCAGGGCCTTGTGCATGCAAGGCAAGCACTCTACCAACTGAGCCATATCCCCAGCCCCGTGTCTATTTTTCTTACAGCTTTATTCATGTTGAGTCATCATACAAAAAATGAACATATTTAACATGCAATTTGGTAAATTTTGACAGACCTAGAGAACCACAAAACTATTATAACAATCAGGATACAAACATTTCCACTATACTCGAGTTTTTCATTCTTTATATATACTATGCCTTCTACCTTTCTCATCCAAATGCCTTTTATTTCTTTAGTTGGCCTTATTCCTCAGCTGGAGCTCCAAATTATATGTATCAGGATAAGAAAGGACATCACTGCAGATCCTACAAATACCAAAAGGATAATAAGAGAATTTTATGAATACCTTTACAACAAGATTTGACAACTTGGGATTAAGTGGACAAATTTCTTGATAGATAAAACTTACTGGGACTGAATCAAAAAGAAATTGAATATCTGAATTGCTCTATTTCTGATAAAGATACTGAATTCATTGTCCAAAACCTATTCATGAAGAAAACTCAAGGCCTTGATGGCTTTACTATTGAATTCTTTCAAATATCAAAGGAGAAAATAATGCCAATACTACATAAACACTTTTGGAAAATATAAAAGATAGCACAACTCCCAGCTAGAATTCTACTGGCCCTAGATACTTAAGCATAAGCTTTACCCAGGGCTGGTGGTGCCCTCCATTCAGGGAGAGAATGCCCTCCCATTTCTGCCCATTTGGGGTCATTTCCTCTGACTTAAAAATAGTTGCTTTTCTATATCTTGTTCACAGCTTCAAATGATCAGTCCAATATAAGTTACTCCTGAGCTAGAACTCCTGTTGTAGTTTTGTTTATTCAGAACTTCTAGAAAGACATTGTGCCTTACCAACAGCCAAGATCATGATGGAGACTGTGTCCATGCATGGTCCACATGGCAGTCACAGGTCACCTGTGGAAAAGAAGGTGTTCTGGGGAAGGGGAGCTTCCCCGGCTCAGAGGCAATGAGAGCAGAGACCTCCCTCCTGCTCCAAAGAGGAGGAAAGGTTTATCTCAACCCCTACAGGGACTCACAGATGATATTATTAGTTTTGACTGAGTCTTTGTAATTTTGCTCAGTCCTTTAGAAGAATTTTTTTGCAAGAAAACCAAAGATTGAACGTAGACACAAAAGCCAGCCAAATACCAACTTCTACTCCCCAAACTAGCTCTTTGAGTGATACTTTAGGAAAGAAAAACAATGGTGGTTTCTACTGTTTGTGTATCGTAAGTTAATCCTCAAAGCAACTGTGTTAAGAGGCAGAGCCTAACTGGAGGTGCTAAGGGCCAAGACTCCACCCTCAGGAGTGTCTAGTGCTGATTATAAAAGGCTTGAGACCAAGAGCCCCCCTCCCTCCCTCCTGCTTTCCGCTTCCCACCAGGAGAAGGTGCAGCCTGAAGGCCCTTGCTGGATATGAGTCCCTTCAGTCCCTTGGTCTTGAACTCTCCTTCTGCTTATTCTTTAATTCCTCCTGGGAACATCCTGAAATGTAAGAAATATATTTCTCTTCTTTACAAATCACCCAGCCTCATGTATTCTGCTATAGCAACATAAAACAGACTAAGACAACGGTCCAGTCAGATCTGGTGATGAGTCAACCACAAGAGGGTGACCAAGAATGACAGCAGCAGAGGCAACTTGGAGCATTATGGGCCATCAGCCCTCAGAGGCTGAATGCAAGAAACAAGAGACGCTGTGTGTGTGACCCAACACTCAGAAGACCCAGGGACAGCCAGGAGGTGGTGCAGAAGCAGAGGATCAACCCCAGAGGAAGTATTTTGGTTTTTAGGAGGGTAGAAGATTAAGCTGTAGCTTAAGAATTGAAGCAGTAACAGGTAACTTCACTTTGTTTTCTGGCTCTTTCAGGCAAAAGAAAGGTTTGAATTAACTTATCCACATAATGTACTGGTGAATAAAATTCAATATTTAATCAAAGTATAATCTGAGAATTTTTAACCTAGAAGCGTTCATTTTTAGATTCAAATCCTAATAGTATTTTAAAATACTTGTTATTTATTTTTCCAGTAAAATCTCCTTCCTGCTGCCCCCCCAGCTCTTTTTGGTTTTAGTTTTATTTATTCTTAATTGACACATGATAATGTACACATTGATGGGGTGCCGTGTGGTGTTTTGATACATATACACCACGTGTCATGATCAAATTAGGTTTATTAACATATCCATCACCTCAAACATTTGTGACTTCTTTGTGGTGAGAACATTCAAAATCTGCTATTTTGAAATATATCATATATTATCATCAACTAAGATGATACTGCTGTGTAATAAAACACCAGATTCCTCCCATCTCATTGTAAGTTTGTCCCCGGTGACCAACCTTTGTGCCCGCTACTGCCTGCCCTTCCCAGCTTCTGGCAAGCTCTTCCATACTCTCCTTCCACGAGACTGGCTTGACAATTCCACCGGAGTGAACTCTGGCAGCACGTGCCTGTCAATGTCTGGTGTCTTAGCAGAATCGTCCAGGATCACATATGGCTGCAAAGGACAGGATTTCATTTTTTATGGCTGAATAGTAGTCCATCATGTAAATGTGCCACCTTTTCCTTGTCCACTCATCTGTTAATGGACTCTTAGGCTGGTTCCATATCTTGGCCACTGGGAAGAGTGATGCAGTAAACACAGCAGTGCTCACAACTCTTAACCTCCCTTCTTGGCCACATGTCTGGAAACAGTTGTTTACTTTCTCCATTTCTTATCTTCTCTTCGGTTTTCAGACCACTGGGATTTGGCTCCCCACAACCCCTAGTCTTCCAGAAATGGCTCAATGGCTTGCTGCCAAAGCTGGGACTTCTCTTCTCTTCCTGCTTACTGCTCTCTCCAGGCTATCCTGCTGTTCACCACGACTCCTTTCCTTAGCATCTCTAACACATTATCTTCCTGGTTCTCTGCCCACAGTTCCATCTAAGGTTTTATTTAGCAGGCTCCACTTTCACTCTCTGTCCTTGGACTTCAATGATCCGCAGGGTCTTGTTTCCTCGCCTGGCATGAATGAAGTTCAGTGGCTCACACCGGATCGGTGGGGATCCTCCCCATTCCTCCTCTCCCTCCATCCCCCAAGTTAGCCATTGTTTGGACAACTGGATCTTCTAATGCAGATGGATGCTCTGTGCTTCGAGCTGGGCGCCAGCCTAACAAACCCATCTTGAGTTGAAAGTGCATTTACTAGACCTGACCGACCCAGCACCATAGCCTACCTCCAGCGCATTCAGAACACTCATATTAGTCTCCTGTCGGGGAAAATCCTGTGCCACGAAGCCACCTGGAAATGGACTGTCGGACACCTCGCGTAATTGCTTGAATACCACGCAGGGTGAGAAACAGTGGTGGCTTGGGAGAGCGGTCACACCATGGTAAAGCCAAAGAAGTCCTCAGCTGGGCCCCTGCTGGGTCACAGAACCAGCCAGTCCCTTCCGGCGTCCCTGTCCTTTCCCAGTGCAGCCCCCATCCTGTGCACAGCCCGGGTCTTTGGGGTCTTCTCTCCCGGTGTTCCCAGTGCAGTCAACTGAGATTCTAAAACTGGAATCTCACCTGCACAGCTCCCCCTCCCTCTGAGGTCCCACTGCATGCAGAGAGGCCCGGGGACAGGATGGGCCATGCTGCCCTCCAGCCCCGCCCCGAACGTCCCCAGCTGCCCCGCAGTCCCCGCACCAGGCTCCTGGGCGCACAGCTCTTTCCGCTTCTCAGAGGCATCTATCTGCCGCAGGAAAGTAGGGTTGTTACAGCAGAAATGTAGAAAGCAGGAAATATGTTCAGTGTTTCTTTTTTTAAAAAACCTCTAAACGGGATTTTGAATATCAGAAGAGAAGTCCCGAGGGAATCAGAGAACAGGGTTTAGACCATGAAAAACAGAATAGAAAGGGGATAAGAGAACCTCGCCTTCCCATCCTGCGCCGAAGCGAGGCCTTCTGGGCCGAGGAGCAGGAGGTGATGGGTGAAAGGTGGACTTGACCTTGGAGGGTGGGCCGGGAGGGTTGGCCTGCGGGGCTAATGCAGGGCAGGGGGCTCAGGGTCAGCAGGGTTGCTCACCATGGTGAACCACCGAGGATCCCTGGTGAAGCCCAGCGGCCCTGAGACCCATTATCCTGTTGCTGAGAGCTTCCATCCTGATGGGCCCCCAAACCCTGGGCCCCTCGCTGACCCCCAGGCCTCCAGCAGGCCCGCCGTTCCCCCTGCCCTTAGCAGCTTCCAGTGCCAGAGTTCAACTGTGCGCAGTTTCTCCCGCTGGAATGTGGGTGATGGTGGCTTCCCTCCACTTACCGAGAGCTTGTGACACTCGGCAGGGCTTCTCCAAGGGTGCTGCGGCCCTGGCACCCAGAGAGGAGACTACTCGGGAGTCGTTTGTGGTTCTGTGTAACATTTAACTGAAGGATAAAAATCGTACAATCGTCTCAATAGGCATAGAAAAAGTATTTGATCGAATTGAAATACTTTCACGAGGAGAACTCTCAACAAATAGGGAGAGGAATTTACTTCAAGGTGATAAAGGCTGCAGATGAGGAATCCAGAGCCGACTCCAGGCTCAGGGATGGAAGCTGGAAGATTGTCCTGGGAAATCAGGAGCATGACAGCGGTGGCTGCTTGGTACCTCTTGTCTTTAACCCAGCACTCGAAGTCCTAGGCAGAGAAATTAGGCAAGAGAAGAAATGAAAGGCATCCAAATTTTAAAGTGAGAAGTAAAATCCTCTCTGTTTGAAGAGTATATTGTCAGCTCTTGTAGAAAATCCTGAACCTCCACCAAGGGTGGGGTGGGTGGGAAAGAAACAATGGGAGCTAATGAATGAATTTATAGGATACGAAATCAAGATACAAAGATAGCTTGCATTTACATACAATTAACCATCCAAAAGAGAAATTAAGAAGACAAAAAAAACTCATCTACAATACCATCAAAAAAAATAAAATAAAATATTCAGAAGTAAATTTAGTCCTATGCAATGAAAGTATAAGACATTAGTGAGAGAAGTTGAAAAACACTTTAGTAATTGGAAAGATATGTGTCCATGGATTCGAAGCGTTACTTTTGGGGAAATCCCATACTTCTCAAAGCTGTCTAGGGATCCTATGCAATTCCTACTAAAATTCCAATGTTATTTTTCACAGAATAGAAAACAATTCCTAAAATTCACATGGATTAAAGCATTTCTGACCTCCAGAATTGTGCAGTAATAAACTTGTGCTCTTTTAAGCCTAGAATAAAATGAAGGTGGTTTTGAAAACTTCACCAATTGCTTGTGTTTTGTTCACTTACTTAAGAGAATGCTAGCTGAGGGAAGGTGTTTAAGAGGAATCCTGTGGGGTGAAGTGTGGCTGGGACAGAAAGGGAACTCTATAAACAGATCCGGCGAGGAACTTAAATTATTCATTTATGTATGAATTGTCTCATGAATATTTATAGGCATATGTCTGGATATTATAAACATATCCAGATATGTGTGTACACACACATACATACACACACACCTCACACAAATACACACATATACATCATCTTAAGAGAGATGTAAACACAAGAGTGTCATAGGAGTACCTAATATATTTTAAAATTACACACACCTTACACAGATTTTCTACATACAGAATTTTGTTCTCCTCAAAAAATGAAGAGATGCTGCAGTTAGTTTCAGGGAAGGACAGATAAAGTCCTTGGGAGGTAAATGAATGAATAATTAGAATTAGTTAAATGTAATAATGTGAAAATGTACCAGTGTTTCTACTATTGACAACTTTATCCATTTTTTTTTTCCTAAGAATACATCTGGTCTTTGATCAGAGCTGAATTTTTTTTATTTTGCTTTAATATCACAAGGGTCAAAGCCAAGTGTATAAACAGATGACTTCAGTTGTAGTGACAACTTTTAAGCCTAAATTCTATGCCATTACAGTGTTTTGAGAGGTGCCTATCAAAATATTAATTTGACAACCCCCCAGTCAAATTAATACCCCGCTCCTCCATCATGATGACTGAAGTTCAGTTAGGAGTCCTTTATTCCATTAAGACTGCTGGTCTTCCTCTGTTTCCTGAGGCTAGAGAGCTCTCCAGGTGGTCACCACCAGCTACCACAGCAGGAAAGATTAATGGAGGCTCATTTCCAGGGCTGCTTTCTTAATGTAGGAGGTGAGAAGGAAGAGGATACTTGCAGACGGAAGGAAAATTCCAGAATCTGTTTGATGCCAGACACAGTCACCATCTGAGAACTTTGTACTCAAATTATGACCAAACAGATGCAAACAAAATTGCAAACTAATTATTTGCCAGCTGCATTAACCGCATTATCTCACTTTTATCCCCATGCAATCCCTGTTTATTACGTGCTAATGTGATTCCAATTTTGCAGGTGTACAAATAGAGGGACAGAGCTACACGTAGAAGAGTCGGAACTAGCCAGGTCTGTGGGTCCCTGCACTGCTTTCATTCTACCAAAGAGCTTTTTTTGGCACCAGCCTCTTCCTCTGCTGCCCCCCGATCTTCTATCTCAGATACCCTGAGACCTATTATCCTGTTCCTGAGAGCTTCTCGCTCTCAGCCTCCATCCTGATGGGTCCCCAAACCCTGTCTCAGTGGCAAACTCCCTCTCTTAGTGGCAAAGCTGGGATTGGCTTAACTCAAAGTGGGCTGTAGAAAGAACAGAGAGACTCAGGGGGGTTGTCCTGGGCTTGGCAGGAAGTCCCCCCAGGCAGAATGTCAGTATCACACGGGCTCTGTGGTAGGCAGCAGGTCGTCACTGTCAGGCATCTGTTATTTAACAGCTACAGAGGGGCTACCCAGCACAGGGTACTGGGGCAGGTGCGATGCTGAGCAAGTACAAGCACAGTGTAGGGACACAGCCACATGACCAGGAGCTCAGAAGCAAGACTTTAGTGAGGAGGAATGAGCAGACGGTATTGTGCTAGGGTCCAAAATAGCATTTCAGCATTGGAATTGAAGTACAAGAAACAAAGCAAGAGCCTGATACCAGAGCAGGATCCAAGGTGTGAACAGGTCAGGTGACAAGTTTGCCGTGACCTTGAACTACTCAGCTGAGTCTAAATTTCTGCTGGCTTACTAGGGCTCAGCCTGAGTCACTGTTTTTCAAACTGCCGGTCATGACTCATCCAGTTTAGTGAGTGGTAACCAGCACTGTTTAAAATACATAAAATAAACTAGAATGGAAAAGAATAGAAAAGAAAAGAATGATGTGCATTGTACACAAGAATTTCAGTTCTAGGTTTGTGTGTCTTGCATTGTGATGTAAAACTTATTTCTTAATACTGTTGTCCAAAAAAGAGCTCAAAGACTTCTGGTTTGAAATGAAAAGATTGAAGGCAGGAAGCCAGGTTAGTCGTTCTGTGTAAAATATTTTCTGCTTTTCCCAGATGACTGTGAGTTAATGTAATAAACCAATCCAGGCTGTGGTGTGGCTAGATATGAATGAATTAAGGATTACAGCTTCCCTCCTGGAGTTCTTCCACATATAGCCCTGCTTGCGAAAAGAATTGAGGAATAAAGATGGAATGATTTTTTAAAGACACTTTTTAGAGCAGTCATAGGTTCTCAGCAAAACTGAGAAGAGGGTCCAATCCACATCTGCTCTCTGGCCTGCACATGCATGACCTTCCTGGGCTCACCTGACACCTTTCACTCAAAGTGCATAGTTCACCTTAGGGTCCACCCTTGATACTGCATGTTGTATGAGTTAGGACAAATATGCATAATGACTTGAATCAAATCCACCACTATAGGAGCCTACAGATGCTTTCCCTGTTCTAGAACTCTTCTGTGCTCTGCCTACACCCCTCCTTCTCCTAAACCCTGGCAACGACTTACCTTTTTACTGTTCATTGGTTTTCTCTTTCCAGAATGTCATGTAATTGGATTCACACAGCACATTGGTTTTTCAGATGGGTTCCTTTTACTTATTAATTTGCATTCAAGTTTCCATGTCTTTTCATGGTTCGGTAGTTCATTTCATTTTAGTGCAGAATTACATTCTACTGTCTAGATATAACTACAGTTGATCCATTCACCTAATAAAGAAATATGGATTTCTTCCAAGTTTTGGCAGTTATAAATACATCTGCTATCAACATCCATATGCAGATAATTGTGTGAACATAAGTTTTCAACTTCTTCGGGTAAATCCCGAGGAGTGTGATTGCTGGGCAGTTTTGGTAATGATGCTTAGTTGTCTAAGAAACAACCAAACTGTCTTCCAAAGGGCCTGTGTCATTCTGAATTGCCACCAGCACTGAGCCAGAGCTCCTGTTGTTCCTCGACCCGTCAGCATTCACGTGGCCTCCATTCTGGAACTGTCATTCTGATAGGTGTGCAGTGGTATCTTGCTATCATTTTATTTCCCGGATGACATGGGACGTGGAACATCAAAGGCATGCTGCTCATCTTACTTTCTCCCAGGTAGCTCATATGCCATAGACCAGGTGTGGGTTCCCCTGAAATTCATATGTTGAAATCCAAACCATCAACGTGATGGTATCATGAGGAGGGGCTCCGGGAGGTGACTTGTGATCATAAATGGGATCAGCACCCTTCTAGAAGACTCTGGAAAGCTTCCTCACCCCTCTTCCACCAAGGAAGAACACAGTGAAAGAGCCATCTGTGCTCCAAGAAGCAGGCCCTTAATAGACACAGAATCTTTAAAGCCTTAGATTTTCAAGCTCCAGAACTGAGAAGCATGTCTCCTAAATGTGTCTTATTTAGGAGCCACCCAGTCTAAGGGGCATCCTTTTTTTTTTTTTATTCTAAATATGATTATTTAAGAACTTTGGTGTTTTATTTTAAGAACTATGTCACACTTCCATCTTTTCTGAATGGTTTTTTCTTTTCTCTCTTCATATTTTACATTTAGAAGGTTTGATTCTCCATCCACTCTCTTTAATTCCGCCTGTCCTCTCCAGAAGGGGACATTCTTACTCCACCTACAGAGCTATTTCCCTCCTTGAGAAAGCCACCCCATCTACTGGGGGAGATAAAGATTCTGCCCATCCTTCAAAGCCCACGTTCTGAAATTCTTCTTTTTCTTTGATGATTAATCCTTCTTGAAAACCCCAGTCTCACAGTCTCCTGCATGTAAGTTGGCATTTCATCACCCGGCTAGAGTACACTGTCAGGGGCAGTAGGCTTGTCTTGGAGGCCAGGGCCATGGTATGCAATTATTCATACCCCCACACCCCTGCCTTGTCTTCTTTCCTTCTATGCCCTCTGTTCCCTTCTCCCACCTACCCAAGCTTTGAAACCACTGAGTACAAGAAAGTGTTAAACAAATGATGAATTGACAATAGACCTGGAACATTTTTGTGAAATCTTGGAATGAATGCTGCACTTGGAATCATGAGTCCTGGCTTTAGATTCCAAATGTATCACATACTAACTCTGCCCATTCACTTAAATTCATCTTTGTCTTTTCATTTTAAAATGGAAATGACCAAGAGCATATTGGGTATGTTGGTTAACTTGTGTGTCGACTGGGTTGGGCCCAGGGTGGCCCAGATAGCTGGTAAAACAGTGTTTCTGAGTGTGTCTGTGGTGGTGTTTCCCAAAAGAGATTAGCATTTGAATCAACAGCCTGAGTAAGATGATCACCCTTTCCACTGTGAGGAAGTATCATCCACGGAGAAAAAGGTGGAGGGAACCAGGTATGGTGGCACACTCCTGTAATCCTGCAGTCTGGGAGGCTGAGGATCACAAGTTCAAAGCCAGCCTCAGCAATTTAGGGAAGCCCTAAAGCAAAGCAACTTAGCAAGAATTTATCTCTAATATATATATATATATATATATACATAAATTTTAGAGATAAATATGTATATTTATTTACATATACATATATATATAAATTTTGGATTTAATGCCTAGTACCAAAAAAAAAAAAAAAAAAGAAGGGAGGGTAAATTTTCTCTCTCCTTAAGCCAGGAAGCCAGGACACCCATCTTCTACTCTTAAACATCTGGGGTCCCGGATCTAGAGCCTTCAAGGACTTGACTCTGTTAAACCAGTAGCCCCTCGGTTCGTTCAGTCTTGGATTGAGTTACCTACCCCACAAGCTTTGCTTGTTCTCCAGTTTGCACACAGTAGGACTGCAGGTCTAGGACTTCTCAGCCTCCATAATCTCATGAGCCAGTCACTATAATAAATCTCCTCTTCTATCATTTATCTTTCTAGTTTGTCTGTCTATCCTCCATACTGGCAGCTCCAATTTTTGAAGATCTCTGAGAAATACACTGGCCTTTCATGAGGACCACACATCGGCAAGGAAACACAGCAACTGGGTACACTATGTGGGATTTAACCAGCTCCATCTGACCATGGCGACATCTAACAGTTTTGAACCGTTGTGCAGGTCACAACAAGCATTTTTCCATCCAATGATCCTGTGAAGAAGGTGAGACAACCATTCCCTTGTATACTCACTGTCCTGTTGACCTTCTGAGAAACAGAGAGGCTCTGGGAGGGCACATTAAGGTGCTCAGTGCAGGAAAGGACAGGACCCAGGTAAGACCTGGCTAAAACTAAGGCAGACTAGGAATCAAATTCCTGGGTATATCATATGTGCAACGGATCAGGTGGGTCCTGTTGATCCAGGTAGCCATGAGACCTGGCCCAGAAATCAGCTTGACCTGAAGGGAGGCTGGCCAGGGCCATTGTCCAGCTGATCACAGGTGAAACAGTACCACCTGCCAGCCTGAGACACGGGAAGCAGCCTCTGATCGGGGACACACACCATCACGCTAATGCTCCCATGCTTTACATGTGCAGGTAGGAGGGTACCCAAGGGTGTGGGGGTGTCCAGGGGGAGGGGAACACTGCCAGTGCAATTTGATTCTGACTGCGTAGAATCAGAGAGCTCCAACTTCAAGGCCAGGCAGTTGGTGCCAAGATCACAGGCTCAGATCTGGCTCTTCTCTTCAAGAAGAATGGAGGAGGTTAAAAAAAAATAGCTAGGTACAGGGAAAACTTCTTACTCTACCATGCAATGACAGATTTAAAGAGCACCAGGGCACCCATGATCCCAGTCCCAAAACATCTGCAGCAGCCCCGAATTGGGAAACATTATAGAATTATAAAAGAAATTGAACATGAGTTCTGGTATGGATTAAACTATACTCTCCCCAAAACATTAGGTTGAAGTCCTCACTCCCAGTTCCTCACAATGTGGACTCAGTGGGAGGAAAGTTTTTTTTAGTGGTGGGCTGAGGTCATCAGGATGAGCCTCAAGCCAGTGCATCCACTGGCTTATAAAAACAGAGAGTGTGGAGTGGACACAAACACCAGGTGAAGATAAGGCGGCAATGGGGTGAGGCTTCCACCGTCCCAGGAATGCCAGAGATGGCCAGCCACCACCAGCAGCCAGGGCGAGGCACGGGGCAGAACCAGCAGAAGGAATCCACCTCTCAGTCCCTCCCAGGACTTCCAGCCCCAGGACTGTGAAGCAATACCCTTCCGTCATTTAAGCACCCAGTGTGTGGCACTTGGCTGCCCGGAAGGAGTCCTGGCAGACACTGAGAGGTTCTAGAAGAGTCCTCCAGAACAGTCACTGGTTCTGGAGGAGAATAGAAATGACCCTTGAGCCGCTTTCTTCTCACTCCTCCTCCACTCAGCCCCCAGGGCTTGCCCCAGAGAGAGCTGAGGGTGAGAGCTGACCCAGGGGTCAGGGTGGGGAGCAGGAGGTGGAACTAGAGCCTTCTTTCTGTTCCTTTTTCCCTACTTCATGTCCTGCCTGGAATATGAACAAAGCCAAAGAAGTCGAAGTCCTTGGTGGAAACACATCTTCATCGAAACACCAGCTGGCAGGGGCTTGGGGTCCTGGAGGCAGGGGCCTTGGGCAGCACTGGCCCTCCCTTGCCCACTGGTTCCCTCTGCTTTTTACAGAAGGGAGAAAAGCAGATGTGCAGAAGGCAAACCAAGGAAATCCATGATCAGTTGCCTAAAAACAGTCCCCCCACTCCTCGCCTTGGCCAACAGAGGCCTGCCCGTGGCTGTGAACCTTTGCAGCATGAATCCTGCAGGCAGGATTGGCAGTGTGACTCCACTTGTTCTACCCTCCAGTGCTGAGTCCAGCCTGGAAAGAAATCCTGTCCTAGCTAAGATTTGATAGGAGCTGGCGAGCTGGGCCTTTTACTGAAATGTAGATAGGGGCAGAACATTCGCTGTCTCCAGAGACTCCGGGGTTTGCAATAAGTGGGAGCTGGAGCCCATAGGGGATCAGGAGGGGAAATGGCCAAGGGCGATTTCTGTTGTCCCTGCTACAACATTTCTGTTAAACAAATAAGAAAAGCTCCAAGTTTCAATGACGAGAAAGCCATGGAACGTGGTTTGAGAATCATGCCATGCCCTGCTTTGCCTTCCTCCAAGGCGAATCAGTTCTCCAAATAAAAATGTTTCCACTTATTTTCAGTCTCTGCATGGGTTGCAGCTTTAGTCACACATTCCCTCTGACATTACTCATAAGCAGCTTAGATGGAAGTGAGCATGAATGAACGCTCCTTTGTGGCTGGATCACGGGATGAAGTTAGTGGTGGCGCCTGAACGGTCCGAGGAAGAAAAGCAATTAGTAGAATTTGCTTTCGTCTGAAAGGAACTTGGATTGTTTGTGCAGTTATGAATGGAGGGAAATGAAGATGGTGGCTGATGATCAAGAGAAACAGAATCCTACCGGCTCATAAATGTATGAATCCACTGCAAATGGAAACCACAAGTCTGTACCCCCAAGGAGTTGCATAAATGTATCCCAAGATGAACTCTGACCCGACGCCTAGCAGCTGCTGAGGTCACAAAACTCATTACTTAGAAAAGAAGCCATGAGCCAGGGCCTCCATTCTCTTGTGCTTTACCTGAGAATGGGGAGACCTCTCTCTCCCTGATCCTAACTCTCATCATTAGAAGAAAAACGGGATTCCCAGGTGTGTAACGTTTGGAATTTTACAGCGATTCAATATGGACTTCTTCAGGTCACATCCTGATTTCTGCTGTGGTTCCTCTCGCTCTGTCTGGAGGCATGTCAGCCGTTAATGGGAGTGATTTAAATGATCCTACTCCAATTCCTGCTATTTTAGGATACTTAGCTTTTCTTAGCTGTGGATTTCTTCTGTCTAAATCTGCCCGACTGAATTGGAAGCTGCCCAGAATCTTCTTCGTTGGAAATTACATTTGTGCATCTAGGGTATATTTGTCGTTACGCCCACGCTCCAGCCACTTTTTGAGAAGTGCAGAGCGAGTCATGTGACAGCCATCAGTGTATTTGCACCCTTTTTTGTTTAAAAACATAATCTGCATTACAAATTGCACCAATTCCTGTATGTAGTAAGTCATCATTCAATAAAAAGCACAAATGTATGCCTGTCACATTCAACATAATAAACTGCAAGTAAATACATCTTTTCTTAGTCCAAATCAGTCAGTAAATGATGTCTTTATTTTCTCTGTTATGCACCAAGTTTGCAATCAGCTTTATTCTTGATTCTCTCAGGCCAAGCCTGCACAGCTTAAGAGCAACGGAAGATTGTGCTTTTATCCAAAGCATTCATACACCTGAGGACAGCAGCGTGGCTAATGCCACCCACTCTCGAAATGCACTTTGTTATTATCATCTCCCCAACATTACCACAGTTTTCATCATATCCTTCTTCTAAAACAGATTTCTCAGTGTCTGCATTTGCAATTGATACTATATCATAGCAAGACATTGCTCCTGCCTGGATGAGTTTGCATCTTTCAAAGGAGTATGGCGTAAAAGAAACCCTGTATGCTCTGAAGTAAGAAAAAACTGGGTTAGAATCACCACCTTATCATTTTCATTTGATATTTGGCCTTGATATGGTTAACCTCTCAGAGCCTCAGTTTCCTCATCTACAAAATAAGGATAATAGATACCCTAGTTTTAATATTTATTTTTTAGTTGTAGTTGGACACAATACCTTTATTTTATTTATTTATTTTTATGTGGTGCTGAGGATCAAACGCAGGGCCTCGCACATGCGAGGCAAGCAAGCACTCTACCACTGAGCCCCAGCCCCAGCCCAGTAGATACCTTTTAAGATAAATGGGGCAATTGAAATCATATGTGCTAGCTTTGCAGTCCTTGTTCAGTTGAGTTTTAACTAGCAACTTAGCATGTTCCTTCGGGAAAAGGCCAGCTAGCCAGGCTACGTCCTCTGTGGACATGTTATTAGTGACGGTGATTATGGTGATGGCTATAGTGAGCTCCTTTAATCCCACAGGTGGGTAAGTTTGCCTCTGTCCTTCCGTTTTTATAAACAAAGACACTGATGAGAGAGCAAGCCAGGTTCTTCTGGTTTTGATTTATAGTCCTCTTTCCTAAAGCTCGTGAGCACCTCATTTGCCCTCTTTCTGTCTCTCCAACAATTGATCTTGGATTCTGCTTTAGGATCATTTCCTAGCTGATGGATCTTCCTGGGAAATTCTGCCCTCGGATCTTTGCATGTCTCACTCTTCTCCTTATTTAGGTTCCGACTTTGGTGTCACCCCTCAGTGAGCTCTTCCTAGATGCCCTATTTAATGCAGGCTCCTCACCCAGCCTCAGGCCCCCCGCACCTCCTATCTGGATCCTGTTCTGTGGTCCTCCTGGTAGTGCAAGATTCCAGTGATACACAGTTAGGAATGGAAGCTCAAAAATCAAAGTCCGTATTTGAATTTTAGTTTTACTACTTACTAGAAATGGGACCCAAGAAAGGTCTCCATTTTTCTGGGCCTTTGTTTCCTCATCTGTAAAATGGGGGCGATGATAATCGATGCACAGCATAAATCTTCTTGGAGACGAAATGAATAACACATGCAGAATATGTAAATCAATGTCAGACACCGAGGAATAAACGCTAATGCTGCTTTGACTTGGTTATTATAAGGCACACGCCCTTCTGACATTTTCTCAACTTTTGTGTTCACTGCCTGATTCCTTGCTGTGAAGGATGGAGGGGGCCTGTCCTGTTCCCTGCTCCATCTCAGGCATCTAGAATGTCACACAGGAGAGACTTAATAAAAATGTGGTATTAATGAGTGAAAGAATGTTAGGTGTGTGTGTGTGTCAGAGAACAGTGAGTAGCCCTGTGCTGAGAAAAAGGCAGGGAGCATTCCCGGGAACCCCTCTCTATTCCAGGACCGCATGCATTCATCCCCTCTGTGCCTTCCAAAGCCCTGGGGTCCCCTCTGATTTCTCAGGAAGAGATATCTAACCTGCACCTCCAAGTGTGGCTCTTGACCTATGGGTGTCACTTCACAAACTGTTTCGACCCAGAAAGAAAAAGCCACATGGAACCCCCTGGAAATAATCATAGATTTTATGCCCACTCAAGAGAGGCAAGAAGTGGGCTGACTCTATAAAAATCAGCGTCACCATAAAAATAGAATAATACCCAGAAAGGTAGCCCCAAAAGAGGGGGCTTTGGCAAAGGCCACTTCTGCTACGCATCCTCACTCACACATAGAGCAGAGATGTTGTCACATCCAACACACACGATCATAGCCCAGAATGTGCTGGGCTTCCCCTGAGTGACAGGAATCTGTACCCCCGTGAGCTGGGCAAGCACAGGTTCATGGCGGCTTAGAAGGGAACATGGAGACCACAGTAAGAGCCCTTACCAGAAACAGTGCATTTAATCTTCTAAACCCAATTGTAAGCAAATATCTTGAGCTACTCCTTTTAGAAAAGGAGAGCAAAGAGATAGAAGCATGTCAGGTGCCAGGATGTGGGGGAAAGTTGGAATACAGTTGCATTATAATAAAATGAAGTTAACTGCGGTCTTACTTCCTTACCGTCCTAATGCCAAGTACACATGTATTTGCCATTTAGAGCAGATGCAACCCTGAAAAGCTACCTGTACAACAAATTTCTGCATCATAGCCAACATGTCCATTGGATTCCAACTGAAAATATATTTTTCAGTGTTTATATATTCATCAGGAACAAGTGGACTCAAAAGTCTAATAAAATTTCATGTAAATGTGACGGGACGAATACCTAGGCATTTGGGGGTACAACCTACCATGCATCAATTCTTCCCAAGAGCCCATCCCTGACAAGTCCCAGCTTTACACACTTATTTTACACTTCTGCCTCTTAGAGCAGCAGATCCTGAAGATGTATCCAGTGATCTCCAGGGCGCTTCTACTTGTTTGCTCATCTCGTGAACTAGATTCTAATTCTTTGAGCATTCCACCAGCGTTGTAGTTTTCTTACTTTTTATTCCACTTTTCACACAAATAATAAACAAATACATTCTCCATGTAAATATTTTAATAATACTGTACTTTTCTCGTGGACATCAAAAGACCTTACACATCCTGAGTATAAAACAGGTGTTTAGAAAAACATAACTTGAATAAAGAATATATAATTGTTCAGTATATTTGAACAGGTTGCAGGTAATGTTGCATTAAAATGTTTTCTTTTTCACTGTGAAATAAATCACACATTCAAAAGAGTACACAAAACATATGTGGAGAGTTCAAGTTACATAACACAACGAATGCTCACACGCACCATCCAGCTTAAGAGACAGAACATCATCAGCACATTAAAGCTTCAAGCAAATGTTCTCTCTTCCTCTCACAAAGGCGGCCATTATTCCGAATTTATGCTCCATATTCCTGACTTTTCTTGCATTGTGAAGCAGTGCAAATTGTTTTCCAAAGTGGTTATACCAATTTGCATTCCCACAGCAGCAGGTGAGTTCCTGATATTCTCTATCGTTGTCAGTATTGGGTGTTATCTTAGGGATTTTTGACAATTGCTTTAGTGGGCGGTGGCAATTCACTTACCTTTTAATCTGAATACTCTGGATACTAATCTTACATAGATCAAAACTTTTTAAATACCTTCTGCCAATTTATGGATTTTTTTTTACTTATACTCTGTGGTAAATATATGTTCTTTATTTCAAAGCACATATTTTTCTTGTTAGGCTTTGCGCTCTTTGAGGCTTAAGAAATGCTTCCCTGAGTGGAAGTAATAATGATATTCTCTTCTAAGTATTTATAATTTTTGCCTTTCACATTTAATTTTTAATCTAACTGGAAATTATATTTGCATAGCATATGAGACAGAGATGTAATTTTTAAAATCTGGATAATCAGTTCTCAAGCACAACTAATTAAATAATCCATCTTTCCTCCGATTCTTGAATGTCTACTCTGTACCATTCAAGTTGCCAGATAGGCTGCCTGGGCTTCAGAACTCTGTTCTATTCCACTGTCCAACACCCCTCTTCCTAAATTAAAACCACATTGTACAAATTATCTTAAGAGTGATCATTTTGGATATCTGGGATGGCAATCTCCCTAGCTCTTGTGGTCATTGTTACTGTTTGTCATCTTTACTTGAAAAAGTCCTACATAAAACTATATTGGATTTTTTGTTGAAATTTTATTGACTATCTATGTAACTTTTATTGCTAAATAAGTTATAGATACAGAAAACCACACAAGTGTGTAGCCTAATGAATGATTATTAGGTTAGGAAACAGAACTTTGTCAGCCATCTTAAAATCTCCTCCATGTTTCTTCCTCAAACAACTTCCTCCCTTACTTCAAAAGCAGCTAACTCTAAAATTTCTTGCATTGTCTCACACACGAGCTTTTGGGGATACCTCATATCTAAACCATAGCAAACAGCAACAACATTCTCTGTACCAGATAACAGGGATTCCTTTTTGTCTATTCCTTTCCTCAAGCAGAAGGACTTTTCTCTCTCAGAGCATGGATTCAACTTGACATGACTGCAGCCATCTTGAATCATAACCACCCTGATAGCTCTAAGTGACCCTTACCGTTTTCTGTGCATTGTTCCCAGTATACTGTAAACAAACAAAACCATCACAGTGGTATGTGGATCTTTACATTGAGATCCTGGTGCCAAAAATGTGCCTGACTCTTTGATATTTGCTTAAGATAAACCAGTTAGATTACAACTTGGATGAAGTCACTTTGTCCTAACCAGTCTATACATACACCTCCCTTCCTGATCCAAATCGCAGGAATCCACTTGGTGATGCTGCCTCCCAGTCTGTGTTTCTATCAGTGAATCCCTCAATAACTGCGCCCTGCAGTCTCGAATCCGTCTGCTTCTTTTCTTCAGTCTCAGGGTACCTTGGGGTACTGTACACCAGGACCTAGTTGTTCTAGAACACTTGGGGTCTTAGGTACTTCTGCACCCCTGCTGCTGCCAGCACGGCTCCCGTGGCGCATCTTCCCTGTACTGCCTCATGGAAGAACCAGAAGAGAGCAGGAAGAAAGTCACAGAAACTTCCCCTATTCATCCTGTAAGGCCCCACCTGTCCTCAGCCACTGCTTAGAAATAAAGGAGTGTCTCCTGGAACTTTCTCTGCCCATGCATGTAGCACAGTTCCAGGATCTGCTCCCCCAAGAATAATCAGGGAGCTATAAGAAAAGAAGAAAAACAAATCAAAACCAAAAAAGCAGCAATGCTGCCTCCATAGTCACCGTTTTCAGGATCTTAAATCCCCCCTCAGTGCACCTAGTGTGGTTTATTTGCACAGTCCTCAGAGAGTCGCTTTGTATATTCTTTCCAGGGTTTTGGCTATAGGCAGTGGGAGAGGGAGAGCACATACTCCATCAACGGAAACCAGAAGTCTGGTCTTTCCCACAGAACAATTTCCCATGGAAATTGACATGTGTATTAGATCTCTTCTAATCTACATGCCCCTCCCACCATCCTTATAACTTATTTCTTAAAGGACCTGGGTCATTTGAGCTGTATGTGCTTCCCATACTCTAAATTTCCTGGATTCCACTTCAGGGTTGGCCTCTTTTGCAAGACTATTGGTTTCTTCTAATGAGCGACGGGGTGGTCTTCCAATAGGAGGCAGATAATATTTTCTGTCAATTTTTCTGGAATCTTCACAGCCATTATGTCAAACCTTCAATCCATTAATTCTTTAGTGGGTGCAAAATGTCAGTGTTGTCTGCTATGACTTCTTGATTTATTCATGGGGTATTTTGGGGAAAATATATCCTCTGGTTACTCAGTGATATAGTACTTAGGAACAAGTCAGTATAAATGCTTGATTCCCCTTTATAATTACTTTTATTCAAGCGCAAATTGTCCCATATTTGATCAGTGGAGGCCTCTTCTGAACCCTTCTGCTATGACTCTTTGAGAACCTCCTTGATATCTGATGTGACAGGCTATTCCAGGTGCATTATGTCTATTTCCTACTGCAGACCTGGAGTCAGCCATTTCTCCAAGAATCCTTGATATCCCTCAGGGGGTCTGATGCTTCCGTACAATCACTGGATGCTAGGGGGTGTGTGGCTCCTCTGTTGGTCATTGTTTATAAAGCATTTTTATGGATAGATCCAGAAAACATTTATGCAAGTTAAAATACCTCAGAAGTTCATACAGACAATTTAAATGCAGAGTTAGAGGGCTTTTACTTAAACTTTTCTATATTACATCTGTATCTTCTTTCTTCCATACCAAGGATCTTAGTTCTGAAGAACTCTGGGGGGTAAAATTAGAAAAACCATAATTATTTACAAAGTACATGCAACAGTCTTAGAAAACAAGCTAATAGTGCCCCCACCAGCATGCTTAATGAAAACACAGTCTCGTTCTCGTCCTCCCCCCACTTTTAATCATCATCTAGGGCCTACATCATCGGAGCACTATCTGCTACGCACTATCCTCTCCTCCTTTTGAACTTCATGTAGTCTTAAAGTGACAACATGCCAAATGTTTGCCAGCTGTTCTTAAGTCAGTGTATTGCTGGTCACGTTGGCTGTCCGAAGAACATTCTCCAGTAGCTTCCTTAGAAAAAGCTCATTGGGACAATAATAAATTGCATGTGTATAAGTTAGTTCTAGTTATGCTTCAAAGTTAGTTTTGCTGGGTGTAAAATCTTTGCCAGATGTTTTCTTTGATTATGTATTATATTTTCATTTTGATAGAAAGTCTGATGATGGTCTGGTTCTTCTTGCATAAATTACATGTTGTTTTGTACATTTTTCTTTTTCTTTTTTAAGGTCCATCAATTTTACTAGAGTAGGTTTTGGTATTGGTCATTCTAGTTGACATTCTGAGATACCCAGTGTAGCTTTTCAGTATGTATTTAAATGTACTTCAAAATATGGTTTTGTTTCAAAAATAATTATTTGGAATAATAGGATTTTAAGAAGACAAACCAATTAAAACATGCAAAGTCCCTAACATATTGCCATATGTATATATATACATATATGTATATATAGTATATATATATATAATACATGCCTTAATATATATTAGTACTTAATTAATATTAGCTGTAATTTAAATATAAAAATTAAGAATGCCCTTTCCATCCCCAGGAAAGATGAAGAAATATTTTCAGCATTCGATTTCTAAGAGTCTGATGGAGAAGGCTAGCAGCATGAGATACTTACATTCACTACAGGCTATTAGGAGTCAACGTCCTCCATGCATGCACCTAGCAGGAAGAAGGACTATGTAGAGATGGGCGACCTTGACTCTCAACCTTTGGAGAAGAAGTTCCCTGTAAGTTAATTCTCATCCTTGAACACACTTAGAAACCTGGAATAAAGAGTCCAGATAGGACAGGTCCTCTTGGAAAGGATCTAGAGATTGGGAGATTAGAGATTGAGTCTGCATGAAGGGCTGCAAGTATTATTTGCCTCCTGCATCTCTCAGTAGACTGACCTGGTGTCTGAAATCTTCCTCATGACCTTGCCAAGGACAGCTCCTGTCGCAGACACACAGCAGAGACATGACCAGGATTTTTCTTTTTCTTTTTTTTTTTAAGAGAGAGAGAGAGAGAGAGAGAGAGAGAGAGAGAGAGAGAGAGAGAGAGAGAGAATTTTTTAATATTTATTTTTTAGTTATTGGCAGACACATCTTTGTTTGTATGTGATGCTGAGGATCGAACCCAGGTCGTGCGCATGCCAGGTGAGCGCGCTACCGCTTGAGCCACATCCCCAGCCCATGACCAGGATTTTTCTAGCACTGATGCAAGACATTCCACATTCTGCTCTCCAGCGCTGTCACATTGTTTTAGGCGCACACCAGAACTAGTCTCTTGATGAGGCATGTTTTCCCAGCCTGTCTTGGAGAAAAGCCATACATTTGTTCCAAGTACTTTGCCTTTGGTTCCCTGTTGCCAGTCTTAATAGTCGGTTCTAGTGGCGCTTGACTTCACAACAACATGTATGCTATTAGCTGGAGCGATATTAAACCTGTAGGAACCAATCCCGCAGATGCCAGCCAGCGTCAGCCTGCATTTCCACTTTGCCTCTGCCCTATCCTGAAGCTTTGCTCCAGAACAAAGGGCCCTCTTGAATGCTGCCCTGCCAGGGTGGCACGGGTCACTGCCCAGAGTTACACAGTCATTGTTTTACAGTCACATTCCAGTGTTTACGTTATAGCAAGGGTGGGGACGAATTTCTGTAGGAGGTCACTGACCATGGCATGAACAATTTGTAGGCAACATAAGAAAAAAAAAAACAGATAAATATCTAATATAAACCTCAGCCACTTTGCATATTAGAGATTGTTAGCAGGAAAACAAATGAGAAGAAAGCAAACAATAAAAAAATTGTTTGCTCTCATTTTTGTGGCTCTGTAAGAGACTTGGGAGAGAAGTTGAAAGAAGAAAGAAAATAAGTGTTGAAAATAAACAAAAAAGATTTTGATAGGTGGAATAAAAATCATAATTTAAAGAGATCAGTTGAAAATATATATGTGTGTATAAGTATATGCATACACATAAATTTATATGCATACATAGACACCTGCATGTACTATAATGTACATACCTATATTCAGTTGAATATGTGCATTCAATTGTGTATATTCAATACAAACTTAATACATAGATTCCATTGACTATGATTTTCAGCATGAATATATTCATAATCATTCACATCCATGCATATATACACATACATATGAGAGAGGGACAGAGACATCAAAGAACACACAACCACTCCTCTCCTCCACTAGTTTTTCTCCCTTTCTACCTCTTCAGCTATCCCTGCCTGCCTCTAATAGACTCTTTTGGCCCAGGTCCTGAGCCAGTTGTGCAAGGAACATGCAATATTCACAACTTCATTGCTACCCATAGATGGATCCCTGCATTGAATCTCAGGGCACAGATCTGAGTTCAAATCGCCCAGCCTCAACTGCTTGGCAGTACTGTGGCTCAACAAGTCTCTGTGACTTCCCAGGAAATGTGACTTCCCAGACTTGAGGTGTGGGGAGTGTCACAGGAAGGCCTGGACAGATCTCCTTCCTTCCCTTTATTGTTGGATCCACTATTGTACTAGCACATTTCTCTGGTCAGAGGTGGTTTGTGCCTATAGAAATCACACTGGGAAGATTTGATAATGGTGCAGGAAAGGAAGATTCATAGGCAGGCCTTCAACTGGAATAAGGAAAATTCTCCTTTCTCAGAGGCCAGGAGTCCTTTGGGACCAAGCTCTGAAATCTGGGGCACTTTGGAGCCCGGTGAGCACCTGGCAGATGGCTCAGCATGTGTGTGGCAAGCATGAATTTCTCTCTGAGTTACACTTTCCGTGTATCATGGCTGAATTTCCAGCAAGCTCTCACTAAGGCACAAGCTGGTGTCTGCCCTGGGTGGAGGAATTAAGAAAAAAAAACTTATCTCAAGTTGGTGACAGGAGCAGCAATGGTTCCTCCATGGAGGCCACGGTGGTTTTGGTAACAGCAGTCTCCACAGCGGTAGGGGAGAGCTGGGCCCAGAGGGTAAACACTCTCCAGGGCATCACAGGAGCCACAGCATTAGGTGACAAGAGGCAGATGCAGGTATCGGGGAGTGGGGCCTAAGGCACCTACTCCCAGAATTTGCTGGAGAACAATTTGAAAGGGATGACTTAGATACAAAATTTATGATGCCAATATTTTTGTGTTACTATAATAACATCAACGGCTATTTATTGTGTAAAAACACTTTCCATAAATGATCCCGCTAAATCATCCCAACAACCTTAGGTTAAGGTCTTCATTGCTGTTTTGCCAACAGAGACACTTTAGCTGAAGCTCAGAGACAGCATACAGCTAGTAAATGGCCCCAAAGCTTTGAACCCAGATCCATGACTCCAAAGTCACACTTTCCACGAACTCATATGACCTCCCCCTCCCCCTTGGCCCTTGGCAGTTTGCCTTTAAATATAAAAAGCTGCAAAGGGGATTGGCTAGGCTCAGGTGCTATTCCCTGTCTTGGGGCTTTTAAAGAAGTTGTTAAAGGTCTATTGTGTTTGGGTAACTACAGACATAAACGAAAATATAATAGCTTGCTATGTTTTGTGCACAGCATTCAATTTAACTTGAAGAATGGATCTGACTCCAAGTCTGAAGTTTCCCTAATCTGGTGCTAAATAATTTCCTCCGTTAATTCCATTTATAGACACCTGACCTCCACATAACCTGAGCAACTGCTATACTGCTCTTTCACTTGCCGGTCTCCTGGATCATTACTGAGCCTCTTCCACAGCCCCCTGATCAAAGTAAATATCAGTGATGGAAAGAAATTAACATGCCATAGAGTCTTCCTTCAGCAACAAATAAAATATTACAGTCACGTTTCAGCACAAGTAAGCCTCCAATCCAGATGTGTGACGTTTAAACAGCCTTTAAAGATGGACCTTGAAATGCTTTTCCTTGAAAAGAAAACATGACACAAAAATATAGGTTTTCAAGTAGGTTCCCATCAGATTCAATATATACCATTATTTTCTCAAACATGAACCCTTTCATTTTACATTTATTTCTTAGTTATTCGTGTCACTTTGATTTGCAATTATTTCATGCTATTCTAACAGGGAGATATACCTCTTTGTAACACTTAGATTTGCAGCAAGCAGAGGGTGGCTAACTACATGAAGACTGTGGTAATATTTTACATTCATTAAGCATCTTGAGAATAAGAAGGAAAACACTCCCAATTGCTTGGATTGCAACTCCATCCTCTATAATCGAAGCAGGAGATAATCCAGCCATTCATCTCTGTACAGGTTTAAATTCAAATAGCGTTTGTGCAGCTGCAATCTTTCAGATGTCTTATTTCTTCTTTTATGACCCTATCACATTTAAATGGAAAAAAAAATCACACCCAAATCATCCAGGTTCCCAGTAGAAGGACATTAATTAGTGCTTTATCTGATGTAAAAATCCTCTTTTGAGGAGGTCCATGCCTGGCACAGGTCATTTGGGTGTAGACTAGCATAAAAAACGGCCTTTATGCAATAGGATTAAACTTCAAAATAGACATTAAACTAGTAGATAAGCATTCTCACCCGGGATCATATGGTCATGGCATGTAACAGTCTGCAGGTTGCAGTTTTCATTGGTTAGTTTGTTTATATTTCCCTGTCCCAGAAAGAATTGTGGACGACTGACCCTTGCTATTTGTCTGATACAGCAGCACATATATTATTAATAAAAGTCCTTCCCCTCCAAGGACGGGAATGAAGAAAGCATTTTGGAACTTTCTTAGAGTACCATTAAGATATCACCCAAACCTCATTCTGACACTAGTTGTCATGTCTAATATTTTAACCCATCTTGCATGATTTTTTTTAAAAGAAATTACAGATGCTTCTGTTTTCATTGACGTGGCTAGGAATTTTTTCATGTTCACAAATAATGCAAGGCAACGTGGGAAGTCCTAACGTTAGTCTTAAAATGGAAAAGTGTTGAAGGAATTCTGAGTGACTCTGTCCCCTAAGCCACAGCAACAAGAGCTGCCTGCTGTAGCCTGCTCCTTGGGCTAACCAAGTCGTCTTTATACCCAGGGTGCAGTCACCCCGTACCCATGAAGATGATCACACGGCCAGTCAAACCACAGCAACCAGATCGGAGCTCAGGTTCTTCAGTGAACCAAAACCTCAGACCCGCCCAGCCCAGTACAGTAAAGACATATGAGGGCGCCATGAAATCCCCTTGGAACGTAGAACTAGAGCAAAGGAGAGAGCAGTGGCTTAGTAAATTCACACACAGAGAGAGAAGAAAGACAAGGAGGGGCAGCAAAATGAAAACTGGCACAGAAAGCTCCATGTGGGAGCCGGGGACCTTCTTCAGGAGGACCCCAAGGCCGCTTGGCTGGCCCTCAGGTAACTGAAGAATAGGGGTCACTCGTGTTCCGGAGGACGTCCTCTGATGTGTCAACTCAGTCCCCACTCCTGATTCTGTGCTCTTGAACCCGTTCTTCCAACACACGCGAGGGTTCCCTTCACATGAAAGGGCGAGTCCTGCAGTCCTGGACGGGAGCAGGCATACCTGGTTCCTGTCCACCTGCTCCCTATTGGCAACCCCACTTCTGGGGTGTTCATCACCCCTCGTGTGGCCCAGGAGTAAATCTTTATTCACCTCAGACGGCCATGGTGGCCCCATGACTCTGAGGGGCTTACGGCGTGCATGTCCTCAGCTCTAAGTGAAATCCCAGGAGAAATCTGCCCATGGTGGGGGGGGGGGAGCAGTGGGGGATGCTTCTGGAGAAGGATATTCTCTTATGTAGTAAGAAATGGTCCCTCTTCTGCTGCTCCGTTTAGTAGTAGTATCTGGATGGAATTAATCCCTGTGGAAGCAGCCACCCTTCAACCATGAGGTGGCTACCCAAGGACCGGCTGGCCCTGCAGGAGGGCAGAAAGAATGGGGCCTTAGTGATATGATCTGCCACACCTGGCTCTGCCCTGGCCAGGCATTTCTTGTTATGTCGAATAATGTGTCTCATTAATGTTTGAGCCATGTGAGTTAGTATTCTGTTTAATGGTCACTGGGATTTTCGTCTTGTTTTGTTTGTATTTATTTATCATTTTTAATTGACAAACAATAATTGTGCATACTTGTGGGGTTCGGTGTGATGTTTTAATGCAATTTTTTTCACCACTGTATTTTGTTTCAAAAACTTCCTTAGAAAGAGATCATTTAGTCCAAGTATTTCTTCTAAGTCAACCAAAAAAATAAATGAATAAAAGGAACAATGCTGATTGGAGAACGATCCCTGAGGGAAACTTTAGAAATGCAAACAATCTTAAGTATTTTTTATAAGCAGTTGTGGTTACTGAAATAATTAGTAGTTGGAATTTACTAGTAATTATGAGTAGAGAGGGCTATTTGAATCTCCAAAAAGGACTCTTCTCTGTACAGACTTATTTATAAAATCTGTGTGCCTCATGGGCACGTGAGGTATCATGCAGGCAAGAACTTCATGAATTTGAGGGGCACAGAGTACATCTGTCCCTCAAAAATAGGGTTTGACATATAATTATTTATGGCTGATCAAACATCTGTGGCATGGTGAAGTAATATCCCCCAATGCCACGTTCAACTCATTTCCTAATATTGTCTCGGCTACTTCAGGATGCTCAGTCAAATAATAACAACAGCAATAATAACAACAGAAACCACAATCCATGCAGACACTTAGTGAACCTTTACATTGGGTCAGGCGGTGTCCTAAGCTCTTTATACGCATTAACTAATTAACTCATAGCAGCCCCAGGAGGGAGAGATGCTATTTTTATTTTTTGTCATGTCATACTTGAGTCTTGGAAAGCTTAACGGGGCTCAGAGGTCTCATTGCCAAAGGGCTGCTTTTCTGGATGGCGGCAAAGGAAACTGTAAAGGTTTAAGATCTGGCGACAGGTAGTATGGTTAGGAGTGACCAGGGAGACACACACACCTCTCCCCCCCCCCCCTCTCTCTCTCTCTCTCTCTCCCCCCCCCTCCATCTCTCAGGGCTCCAGTGTAGTTCTTCTGTCTATACTCCAGTCATAAACAGAATGGGGTTTTTGAAACCCAAGCTAGAAGATACCAAAAATGAGGCTGGAAGTGGACAGCAACCCATCACTGTGAGACGAGTCAAAGTGACAGCTCTTCTCACCTTTTCCAGATGGACTCTTATGAGAAAATCAGCATAGATTTTGGGGCAAAAGGAATTTATTAAAAAGCATTTGGAAATCGAAGGGATTAAACTCACAAAGAAGATACTTCTCTTTGAAATATTGATAAGTCATATTCATCTAGTATCCTGGTACATCTGGAATCAGATTACACAAAGCTTTTATACTTATAATAATGTTTATAGAAATGATTTCTACTCTATTCTTTGCTCTACAGAGAAGTAAAAGTCTAAAAGAGGAGGGATATTAAACCTAAGAACAAAAGAAAGAGTTTAAGCCATCTAAATTATTGATCCACTGTATAATGTTGAGAACAACATAGTAAGAATTGAAAAGTTACAGCCTTTGTCCACTAAGACATCATAATCTAAACTTGGCCATTGATAAAGGAGTGTCAAATCTGGGGAAAATATACTGGCTGAGATTTCCATGTCACCCCAATGGAGGAAGAGATAGGAAAAGAGTCTCAAAATAATAATATATATTCTAACAAAAAAAAATAGGACAAAGGATCAGATTTAGACCAGTGTTCCTATACCCGTTAGCTGTGGTTGTGAATGATGTCATAGTAAAGAGAATGCAGTTTTTTCAGTGGGTCTCTGGTTGCATAATCCAGCTCTCCTCCTCCTGCGCCCTCCCAGAGGCTCTTGGCACTGCACACGTGTTCGTGGAGAGCCCCTCTTAAGCTGTCCCACCCCATGGTCTGCACTGTCTCCTGGGGGCTGCGCGCCATGCCTGCCACTACACAAAGAGCTCTTTGTGTGGGGATGCAGACGTCACAATCAGGATACTTCTGTCTGATTCTCCCAAAGCTTTTAACCATGATACTCAAAATACTCCATGTTCTAGAGCCCTGCAGGGCTATTCACCCAGAACGGACACTGGCCACTGTGTGCTGCCCTGGCTTCTGAGCACCAAAGCAGCGCTGCGCATGGAATGTCTCCTGAGATCTGCTCCAGTCAGCTGACCCTCCAGCCCCTTCCTCCCTAGGGCTCAGACCTAGTTTACAGGGTCACCTTCCATCTTTGAGAAGAAAATCAAAGTGCATTTAGATGTCGTCTCAGGGGATTTTTTTTATCATCTCCTCCCCCACTTCCAGATCTCTCCATGAGTCCTTGGAAATGTAACTGATTCATAGAACAATAATCTCAGATCACCCCCCATTATCTCACTTCCCAAGGAGTGGCACCCAGGACGTCCCAATGTAACCCTGGCAACTCCACCAACAACATCCTGAGCACCAGGAGACACGTCAGTGCGACTGAAAAATAAAGGGAAAAGAATGCCTAAACTTGTCACGTGAGCGCTGTGCCAAATTTGCGAGGTTCGTTGAGCCAACACCCTCTATTCATAACAGTGTTTTTACTGGCAATACGTGACCAGCCCTTGGGTTGTGTTTATGGTACCTAATCTTGTACTTCCTTACCACAACTGTTTAGACGAGGTGTGGAAACATGAGCTTAAGGCAATCAACCCAGTCCTAGCAAGAACAAGGCGGCATTTTCACACTGGGACTCTGAGAAGAGTTTAATGGTGTACATACAGACATTAAGGAAACCAGTAAGGCTGACATGGTACCCTCAGACTAGCAAGGGCTGGGAGCTGTTGCCACCCCTTGACCTGAAGTGTCAAAGGAGAAAAAGTTACTGGAACTCAGAGTAGTTGCATCAAGAGTCACCCAACAAGAAGCGGGTGAGATGTGGCCAATCCCTAACAAGCCGCCAGGGAACAGGGGGAGGTAATATATAATCCAACCCCATTCTCCTCCCCACCCTCATCTCCTGCCAATACCTTTCCTTGGCCAAGCCCAACCAAAAGACAGGGGCCATCATCACAGTCCATACAGATTAGCTTCACAGTGGCAGAGAGGAGGAGGGTGATGTTGGGGAGGGGCAGTGGATCTAGAAGGGTAAACTGTGACAGCTACCAGATTCTACCCCTTCTGCCATTCAGGCTTCACTCTTGACCTTTTTCAGATGAAAACTTATCTCCCAGAGGGTAGATACACCAACAGTTCTGACAACATAAGATATATAAAATCATCAACAGTGAACCCCCAAAGCGTATCAGGAGAACATAAAAAGTAAATAACATAAATATAGGTGCTGTGGTCCCTGTTTCAGTAACAGGCCATGAGGCTCAAGCTGACATTTCTAGCTTTCCTCCAGGCACACCTCACTTTTTCCTCACTCTCTTCCAGCAAGTCAACTGGTTAGAGTTCTTCAGTAGTAGAGTGACCTAAACCTTTATTCCAGTAGTATCTGAGTCCTCTACGGTCCTGTCTACACAGGGTTGCACATTGACAGAACTAATGAAATTTAGCATTAAAAGGCACTCAATAAACATGCCAGGTTCTGGACATAGGGTTTCTTTCCCCACATGTAGCAGCAACACAATTTCCCAATAGGAATCCATACTGGGGATTCTGGAAAGAACACGGACCCCCTTCTCTGTTAACTTCTTGGCATGTGGAGCCCAAAATGATCAGGGGGTGGTTCCAGCATCTAATTTCAGGGAAACATTACTCGTTCCCTGGTGGAAGCATTCCTCATTAGGGCACTAGAATTGCCAAAGCCTCGAGCCCAAGTTTGTAGAGATGGAATGCCAAAAGCATGTATCACCAGCTGTCCTACACTGCAGAAAATATTAGAGGAAGGACCTCAAGCAGAAGGCAAATAAGACCAGATGGAAATATGAATCTATACAAAGGAATGTAGAACATCAGAAATTACAAGTATATGCACAAACAGGACTTTTTCTTGTGTTCAATCTCCTGAAAACTAAATATATAAAATACAATAGTACTGTTACATAAAGCCTGACAAGAAGACAAACAGAAGAGGAGAAACAGAAATAATTGTAGAAAGTTTCTTTTGCTATACATAGAGTGGTGTAATAGTGCTCAAAAATAAACTAAGAATTTAAATATGTAAAATATAAACCTTAAAACAAACACAAACACAAAAAATTATATTTGCTACACCAATAAAGGAGAAAAAATAGAATTATTAAGACAGTAAATCCAAAAGAAGGCAGAATATTGGAAATTAAAATATACAGTCAAAAAGAAGCAAATATATGACATATTTAAATACATCTATATCAAAATCATATTAAATATTAACCATATTAAATATAAATGAATTTTAAACATACCACTTAAAGGGAAGAAATTCTCATTTTGGATTAAAAAACAAGAAAACTGATCAAAAGAAAGTTGGAGTAGCTATCTTAACATAATAAAAATGTATAATTCACAGTAAAGATTGCTGAATTGATAAAGAAAGAGGCCAATTAATTAAAAAGATATTACAATCCCAAACATGTATGCATATAACAACCACTTTTCAAAATACATGTGGCAAATACTGAAAAAACTTCAAGGAGAAACAGGCAAATCTACAATTACAGTCAGGATTTCAGGTACTTTCTTATTAATTGCTAGAACAAGTAGACAGAAAGCCAATACAGACAGAGAACACTTGAACAACTTCATGAACTAACTTGTCCTAACGTTCACAGAACACTTCACTCAACATCAGCAGAACATACACTCTTTTAAGGTGCACCTGAAATATGTACCACAATAAAGCAATGTTCTAGGTTCTAAAATAAAGCAATTCGTCAGAAATTTAAAATGAAATACCACTAAACACCCATCAGAATGGATAAAAGTAAAAATGACATACAATATCCAGGGCTGGTGAGGATATTGAGGAACTGGAACTCTTGTATGACAACAATAGATATGTATAATGCTAAAACCACATTAAAAAACTGGCCATTCCTAATAAAGTCAAACAGCTTAGCAATATGTATACTTCAAAGATAAATGAGCAGGTACCACTAACATGGCTTACACTGAATGCTCATGATAATTTAATCACATGGCTGTAATCACATATTCCCAAACTGAAATGAACCCAAACGTCCACATCCAGGGGAATGAATAAACAAATCATGATCTGTTCATGCATCAAGTACTACTTAGACAAAAGAGGGAAATGATAAATTACTGGTACATGCAGCAACATCTATCAATCTCAGAAATATTTTGTGGCATAATGAAGACAAACCCAAAGAAGTCAAACTCTATGATGCATTTATATGGAATCAAAAACAGGAAGAAGGTGTTTAAGTTGATGAAATTCAGAAGAATTGTTGATTTGGAATTGTTAGCTGGGAGTGAGCATGTATACGGAAACTTACTGAAGTCATGAAAATATTTTATGTCTTGATTTGGTCAGTGGTATATTGATATACATATGTGAAAAAATCCACCAAACTCTACATTTAAGATTAATGCATTGTATTGTATATAAATTATACATCAGCTTTTTAGTAGATCACTGTGACTCATCCAGGACTTTGGCAGACTTGAGCAAGAGGATCAGTTCCAAAATCAAGTCCACAGTAAAGTAGTAAATTTAAAACAAGACTATTTTAAAATAGTTTTAACATAATAAAGCTGCTTTTAAAAAACTTAGAAATAATTCCTGGAGTATTTATCTATAAAACAGTATGATTCCAGGAATTCCTCACAAGATAATCTGGAAGCAGTGGGTAAAGGATAGGTGTGTAGATCAAATAAAATTGAGTATAAATTAATAATTGTTCTCTTGGTGATGTGAACAGAATGGGCACACTTTTTCCTCAATTTTTGTATATACTTGAAATTTTCTATAATAAAAAGTTAAATGTCTACCCTTAAGAAGTTCCAAAGTGTACATAAAAGCTTGTACCTGTGTCTATAGCAGGATTATTTATAATTTTCAAAAGGTGGAAACAACCCATACATCCATCAACTGATATATAAACAAATAAAATGTGGTATATATGCATAATGGAGTATTATTCAGCCATAACAAGCAAATGGAATTCTAATAGATTCTAAAATATGGGTGAACTTTGAAAATACTATAAGTGAAAAAAGTCAGACATAAAGGTCACATACTATATAAATTCATTTATATGAAATGTCCAGAAGATGCAAATCCATAGACACAGAAAAGAGACTCGAGGTCACCAGAGCTGTAGGTGCAGGGATGGGAGTGATTGACAGTTGATATGAGGTTTCTTTGGGGTGATGAAAATGATCAGGAATTAGATAGAGTAGTGATAAATGTACAACTCTGTGCATCTGCTAAATAACATTGGATTTGACTCTTTAAAAAAGATACACATTGTGGTGTGAGGATTATCCTCAATAAAGCAATTATCAATGCAAGAAGATGAGGCAGAAAAGTAAGTCTGAGTAGCTCCCTAAGATAAGAGACTTGATTGAATACTGAACCTGAGGTATAGATCAAGTGACTCGAAAAAAAAAATCGCAGAATGAAGAACATGGAGAAGTGGTCTGTAACTACACAAGGAGAGATGGTCCCAAATCTGGAGCCAGTGGGGTAGGGCCTGATACAGGGGTTTCCCTGTTTGGCTCCAGGGAGACCAGGCACTATAACAGGTAATCTCTTCCCATTCCATAAACATTGACGTCTCTATTCCCACTCCTGAATTGTCAGTGGATTTGCAAGTTTTAATATGGTTACCATTCAGTCATTAAATATCTGAAGATTAAGTCGCTGAGTTCTTGAACCTGCCTTCTCTAATAAATCCTGGTGGGCTTCCTGGAGGAGTTAAGGGACAAATAGCAGGCTCCCTGTTGCAGCATTTAGGCTGAAATTCCTGAAAGAGGTTGGGGCAGGGTGCAGGTGGTCAAAGAAGACCTGGCAGCCTCCTAGAAATCTAACATCTGGGAGACTGAAGTCTAGAATTGCTAGCTATTGCAGAAGCCATAGATTGGTGACAAAGGAAAGCTAATGCCAAGCAAAGTCAGGAATTTACCAGCAGTATAAACAATCAAGTTCAGAGCATCTTGAAGAAGCGGACACAGCATAAGGAGGCAATTACAATTCCTCTCTTATACTCAAGTGTGGACCAATGACATTTATGACACTAACATTGCAGAAGATTAGTCCAGGAGTCCTGGGTTCACAGTCCTTTTGTTCCCATACTGTTACTTCAATGAGATGCTATTGGGCTGGCTGCCTTGGGAGGGAGAAGATGAATTCCTAGATGCAGACAAAAGAGCTGCCTATGAACAGAGGAGAGGTGGATAATCACAACTGACAGTTATGAATACTTAGCATATCCCAGGCATTGTGCTAAACATTGGAGATGTTTTAATTCTTTTGATCCTCACTGTGCCTCTATGGAGGAACTGGTTTTTGGGTTTTTGTTTTGTTTTGTTTTGTTTTGGTACCAGAGATTGAACCCAGGGCACTTAACCACTGAGCCACATCCCCAGCCCTTTTTGTGTTTTATTTTGAGACAGGGTCTTGCTAAGTTGCTTAGGGCCTTACTAAGTTGCTGAGGCTGACTTTGAACTTGTGATCCTCCTGCCTCAGCCTCTCAAGGCACTGAGATTATGGGTATTATTACTGTTTTAAAGATGAGGCAAGTGAAGTTTGGGAATAAATGACTTGATCAATGACACAATGATCTGCAATCACTGGAAGACCATCCCTAACCCTTGCATTACATGGGCTCAGGCAATGTGAAGACCAGAGGTTGTTAAATAGAGAGATCATCTCTCACATTGCAGCATTCATGCAGAAAAGTTGAAGCAAGAGTCAAAATGAGTTCTGAAAAGGGGAAGTAGATCAGGTATGCACAATGGGCTTAAACTCACTGCAACCACATGGGAAAGGAAATTTAGAAGTGAATCTGAACTCTATGTTGCAAAACAAGCAGAGGCTTTTGGATGAAGTAAAGGCAAATTGGAGCCTATCAAGAATCACCATAATCAAGTAGGTAGCATACATTCCACCAGAACAAGACATTTATGAGTCATTGGTGGGCGTGAGTAGGTAGGTAGTGGTGCATGCTGCTGGACTAATCAGAAGTTAGGAATAAAACACAATCCTCACTGCTCATTATGAGGTCCTATTCTAAAGTCATCGAGTGCTCCTCAGCTTGATACCACAGTTTTGGAAAGTAAGAATGCAAACTTTCCTGAAGTTTTAGCTTAACTTCTATTGAGTCAGGGTGAGCTCCAACAATAAAGCATTCTTTAGCCCAGAACTCCAGGGAGGAAAGCACAAGCTTTTATTGGCCACAGACCCATAATAACTACCAGGCCCAGGACTCATCCAAGGCCAGACCCTGTGTCTAACCTGTTCAGCAAGACACAGAACTCTGTTTCTTGGTAGAATCACCATTAACGCCCTCACCCCAATTACCAGGGGCCAGAGGGTGAAAGTTGCATAAGTTTAGTGGACAGAGCTTGCTAGGAAAAGCCCTCTAACTGCCAGCATGAGGGCCTGCCCCTTATCCTGGACACAGAATCTTCTTTCAACTATTACCTTCCTTAGTATCTGTTTGTAGGAGTTCAGCATCCAGTGTTACAAATGAGGGATGAAAATAAATGTGCAATATATAGTCTCTAGTAAGTTTTCACTATCTTTACTGTAATATAACTAATAACCATGAAATGGTACCAAAAAAGAGTGTGTAATACATTGAAGGTTGTGTTATAGGCCTTAGAAAGAGGAGTGCCATCATTAATGAGGATTCTACAGGAAAGCCCAACCCTAAAAGGATTTAAATAAATGAAGGCCCAAGTGTACGAATAAGCTTCAGATTTTCCCATGTGAAAAAAGCAAGGTCACGATGCCGTGTCTCATAGCTCAGCATTAACTAGCTGGGAATAATGACCAAGATCTTTGAGATGAGGGTGCTGGGATATAGAGACATCTGAAGGAAGAGCCTCACCCTACCCATCAAATAGAAAGGACAGGAAAAATGGGGCGTGAGGCCTCTGGGCCTGAGCAACCGCCTCCTTTAATGCAAACCAGACTTGCTCAGGGCAGATACTGAGTGTCTTCTGCGTGAGGTTTCTATGGCTTTTGCTAGCCATAACTTACTTAGACCACCCCACCCCTTTTGTAGAGTTCTCATTTTTTAGCAAACTTCAAAGCTTCAACAGGAGCAAGGAGTTATACAGTGCTTACTGTGGACCAGGGACTATTTCAAGAGCTTTAAAGACATATTAAATCCCCTTCCTCCTCTTAAAACCATTCTATGCATGCTAAGTGTGATCACTATCACCCCACTTACTGATAAGGAAACTGAAGCAGAGGAAGGTAGTGCTATAGACAGGATGTGTGTGTCCCCAGAATTCATATGTGGAGGTTTGGAGGTTGTGACCCTCAGGAGTGTGATGATATTTGGAATTGAGGCCATTGGAAGTAACTGGGTCATTAGTGAAAACCCTCATGAATGAGATCTGTGTCTTCGTAAGAAGAGACAGGAAAGCCAGTCTTTCTCTCCCTCCCCCACCCCTCTCTCTTTCTCTTCAGCACACAAGGATACAGCTATCCTACAAGGCAGAAAGAGGGACTCAACAAGTGCTGAGTCAACTGGCATTGGATCATGGACTCACAGCCTCCAGAACTGTGAGGACATAATTGTCTGTTGTTTAAGCCACCCAGACTATGACACTCTGCCCTAGCTGCCCAATCTAAAGCAACGAGCTTGCCCAAGGAGTCACGCTGGTGAATGGAAGCAGTAGATTTGAACCAAGCGACTTCAACGGAGTCCATATACTTAACCTCCCAGCTATAAGACAACCCCCTGTGTGCCACTGTGATGCTGTGCAGCTGCTTGTTGCTGCCAAGCCCAGGAAAACCCAGCACGCAGCTCTCTCAGACGCAGGTGCTGCAAGAGATGTTGTGCAGATGTCCACAGATTACAGCTTCCCCATGGCCCCAGGGAGAATAAAGAAGCCACCTTGACCACCTAGATCCCCACCAATGATTCTAGAGCCACACGGAGGCCATGGCTGAAGATGGTTAAATGATAGAAGAACAAAAGATGATGATGGAAGGACAGAGGTGGAAGGGGGAGCCACAGGAAATGAACCCAAAGTGGGTAACAATCTGGAAAGTTTGGAATTCAGGGCAGTGTTTGAAGCATCCCAATCCATTCTGTTTCATGGAAATAACATTTCCTGGCAACAAATGATCCCAGTATCTCAGGTCTATGCTGAAACATCCATGCAGTGGATCACCATGGGTGTGGCTTCAAGATGGGAGGGCTCCCAGCACAAAGTGGGCAATCTCCTCCTTACTTAGGTTTCCACACGAGAATCACAGGAGCGTGTTTTGTGCGTCCTCAGCACATTCACAAGGCAAGATCTGAGTTGTCTTCCAGGCACTGTGGAGTCGACTGGCACATATTAACCTTGGAAATGCTCTCTCTCGGGTGTTGCTGAACCTCTGCCGGGTACATGCAGTGCCAAGGCTGGAGGACGAGAGGAAGAGGTGTGGCCCCTGCCCTCTAGGAACTCACAATCTAGGCAACAATCAGACGTCTAAGAACTCAGGCCACACGGCAACCATGACGAAAGGCCAAAGGAGCCAGGACAGCACAGAAGGGAGAGTCTCAGAGAGGAGAGCCCCAGCTGACTGGTGCAGACTCGAGCCTGCCGCGTGGAGGAGTGGGGAGGATACTGCCAACAGAGGGGCTCTGGGCAATGACAGGGAAGCCTGGAACCCATGCACTTGTGAGGTGGTCCCCTGAGGGTCACCGTCACGCTATGGTTTTCTGTTTATTCCCATTTGGGATAGATGGTGACAGGTCAGTGGTAGACGATGGAGGCTGGAGGGGACCGGAAACTTTCTCTGTCTCTCCTGCTTTATATGTCGCTTCCCTCCAGTTAAAAAAATCACAACACAAAGTTCTGGCTCTGTCCCTAACTGTCTCTGGATTCAATTTTTTTCTGTCTTCTGAGTCACTACAAGAAATGTGTACATCTCCCTTGTACCCATGAAACCAAACCCCTGGATAACAGGGGCGGGGCGTGGGCTCCCAATCTCCGATTTCCTGTCAATGGCAAATTTCCCCCTAATCTGATTACCACTCTATTATCAGACTCTATTTTACATTATCCTTTTTAGCATATAGATGGAATTTTCAGGTTTTTTTCTAAAGGCTTAAAATAATTTTTACCCTGTTAAACACCCTTTAAATGCTTTTTCAATGAGTGTAACTCATTACGGGTGAGATTTATTCCCTTCTGGCTCTTAGCAAAGGGCATAGCACTGAGGATAACAGGTTTTGACAAGGTATTAAAGAAGAGTTAAGTCTACAGAGTTTGGGGTAACATTTCACGTTCATTTTGTTACATGGGGCTTTGCAGCACAACCCTCACACTGCAGCCACCAAGGAACCTACTGTGTGAGAGTTCACATGAGGATGCCTGGCTCCCAAGTTGCCTGAAAGAGATCAGAGAATATCTTAGAAACAAAGATGATTTCTCTCTCTCTCTCTCTCTCTCTCTCTCTCTCTCTCTCTCTCTCTCTCTCTGATCATGATAACCACAAATGGAAAAGAACACCGAACCAAAAATAGTAGCACCATTTACAATGACAGAATAGGAAGCAGGCGGCTTCTGCTTGTGAGTTTAAGGATCTCGAGAAAGCAACACCTCTGTGACTCCTTTAACTCATCTGTCAAAAGGAAAAGGATGCTATAGATGCACATGCAGTTCTCTAAACAGAGGCCAGAATTAGCACAACGTTGCATCCAATTTGTACAAGCTCTGAATTTTACCCAAGGAACGGCCTAATATAGTGGAGTCGTCCGCCAGCCAAATGGCAGGCAGAGATTGCCATGGGTTTTAATAAAGTCCTATTTATAGACAGATTTCTGGAGCCACATTCGCAATTGTCTGTTAGATAAAATAAATGCATCATTATTATATGCACCATGTAGAGTACAGTTGAACATTCTAACACAGAAATGAACAGTCTTTAAGACTTCAATGCTATGTGGGAAGGTAGAAAATCTGTACACTTTGGAGTCCAAAAATATGGTTCCTATTCTCTGCTTGGCTCTGTGTGACTCTCCACGCCTACAACAGCCTAAGTCATTAGTTCCCAAACTTTTCACACAGGTGCCCCTCTCTGCAAAGAGGAGCAAAAAGTCCTATGCCCAGGAATTCAGGGGGCACCCTGAAGCCATCTCTTGTAGATAACATCCCATTTAAAATACTCTGATTGAAGCCAGGTGCAGTGGCACATGCCTGTAATCCCTGAAGCTCAGGAGGCTGAGGCAGGAGGATCCTGAGTTCAAAACCAGCCTCAGCAACAGTGAGGCACTAAGCAACTCAGTGAGACCCTGTCTCTAAATAAAACACAAAATAGAGCGGGGGATGTGGCTCAGTGATCGAATACCCCGAATTCAATCCCCAGTACCAAAAAATAAAATAAAATACTCTGATTAATTATAAAAATCAATTTGAACTTTGCATTTTACATCTATTTTATGTGTTCATAATTTTTAAGTAAAATGTTTTAACTTTATTATTATTGTATAAAATTTACCCTCCAGAAGTTGAAGTTGTATCATGCCGATGGATTGAAGTTTCTTTCTTTCTTTCTTTCTTTTTCGGTGCTGTGGATTGAACCCAGGGGCTCTTAACCACTGAGCCACATCCCCAACCCTTTTTAAGACAGGGTCTCACTAAGTTGCTTAGGGCCTTGCTACGTTGCTGAGACTGACTTTGAACTTGAGATCCTCCTGCCTCAGCTTCTGGAGTTGCTGGGTTTACAGGCGTGTGCCACTGTATTTAACGGCTTGGTTTCTATTGGCACATCACTATATATCTCAGTGGGGGGAGTTTGGGGGGCCCAAATTGTGATGGCTCCACTTAATGATCGTCTGACTTACAATGGTGCAAGAGTGGTACATAGTCAGTAGATAATGCACTTCATCTTCTGAATGTGGGTCTTTTCCTGGGCTACTGATATATGGGAAGATGCTCTTGCTATGCTGGGCATGGGCAGTCAGCCACTGCCCCCCAACAGTCACCCAATCATGAGGGTGAACAGGCAACTCTCTGCAGTGAGCTGGGTTGCTGAGCTAGAATGTTCCTGAGGCAGATTACTAATTGTATTTCCACTTATGATATTTTCAGCTTACGATGGGTTCCTGCGAGGCAGCGCCATCAGTGGTTGGGAAGCACCTGCATCTGCTCTAAACAGTTCTGACTCTCACGGCTCAGACTCCCTCTACCTAATCACCCTCTGGAGCAAATGAAGTTAGTTGCCTTACCCATAGAAAAGAAAATGACGCCATGAGATAGGAGCTTCCTGGTATCCGTCTACATAATCCCCACCACCCACCTGCATCTGCCTCTGTCCCTGTCTTGATTGTTGACGTGGCTAGATTGAGAGCCATCTAGGAAACTGGTCAAGCACACAGCTGGGTGTCTCTGTGAGGGTGTTTCCAGAGACAACTGGCATGTGGACCAACAAACTAAGAGGGAAGTCCCACCTTGAATGCAGGAGCACCATCCAAAGGGCTGGGGCTTGTGGGGAACGGATGTGCCAAAAGGAGAAGCTCACAGCGGCCAAGCTTCATTCTTCTTGAGAAGATGTGGTTTGTTGTTTTTTTGTTTTATTTTGTTCTGTTTTGGCTTCTGTCATCTGCAGACATCAGACTTGCACCAGCAAACCTTTTGAGTGACCTTTAGCCTCAAACCAGGGCCACCTTCCTGGACTGAGCAGCTACTGGTTCCTCTGTCTCTCCAGCCTCCAGATGGCCACTGTCAGGCCATCCGGACTCCGACTGTGTAAACTCTAAACACGCCCTCTCGTAATTGTACACATTCTGCTGCTTTTGCTCCCCTAGAGGACCTGACTGATTCAGTCTCCTTCGTCCTTCCTGTTTCCACATGCAAAGTGTCTGTCCTCTCATGTCGGGTCCTGGCCCCTACTCCGTCTTGCCTTCTCAGGGACCACCTGGGTCATCTTCTTATCTTCTGCATCCTTCCCCTTCTCCAATAGATTCTCCTCAATGGTATCATTTTTCTTTTAGAATCTTACATTGAAGATGAAGCAGTTAACTTGGTACAGAGGTGTGTGCCTAGACTCCCAGCACCCTGGAGGCCAAGGAAGGAGGGTTACTTGAGCCCAGGGACTCAAGTTCAGCCTGAAAGCACTGTGAGACTCCATCTCAAAAAAGAAAAAAAAAAGAGTAGTTGGAAAACACACGACCCCCCTTAACCCTATATGTCTTATCAGCTAACGACTCTCTCTATATTTGCATTCAGAATCAAAGTTGCTCAGAGCTGGTCCTTGTGTTACCTGCATCCAAATTTATTTCCACATTTAAAGAAATTTTAAAAAAAGATGCACATGCAAAGTTTTAAAAATTCAAATATTACTTAATGGTGCTTATAGGGAACATACATCTCCCTAACCCTTATGTCCAAGCCTGCTGACAATTTTTTTAGCTTTTTCTTTAGATATTTATACTCATATTTCTAAATAATATTCTTGAATGTTATGTCACCAGACATGCAGTGTGTAATCTTCTGCACATTGAATTTTTTGTTCAATGTTATGGTGTAAGAGACAGCTGTGTACTTCACTTTCCTTACATGTGGTATAACATTCAGTTCAATAACATACCACAGTGTTATTTATCCATTCTCTGGAGATTGATCATCTAAGCTGTTTCCAGGTATTTTTTTTTATTGTAAACAATGTTACTATGAACATTCCTATGCACATCTTTGGGCAGATATGAAAGATTTCTTCTACCATTCCTACATGTGAATTAAGAGGATTACTAGTATGCACATCCTGCATTTTTTAACTTTCTTTATAAAACAAAAGTTATTAATATTAAATTAATATTAAAGGGGTAAAATTTATCAGTCTTCTTGGGGTTGGGATTATGGCTCCATGGTGGAGCACTTGCCTCTCAACACGTGTGAGGCACTGAGTTTGATTCTTAGCACCACATATAAATAAACAAAATGTCCATCAACAACTATATATATATATATATATATATATATATATATATATATATATATATATATATATGAAGATTTTCAGTCTTCTCTTTTACAGTTTGCCCTTATTGCATATTAAAAAGATTTACCACTCTAAAATTATAAAGATAGTCTTCCATGTTCTAAAAGTGACTAGGTTTCGCTCTTCACGCCCTAGGAGTTACTTCTGGGTGCCCTGTGTGCACTTCTCCTTCGGCCCCTCTAACCTGGCTCCTGCTTCCTCTACTCAGCTGACAGTCATCCTCAGGAAGGTAGTCAATGGCCGCCATGTTGCAGAACCTAATTCTCCTTTCCAGGCCCTGTCCTGCACAGACCTTAGGTAACTTTGACACAGCTGACTACTTCCTCCTCTTGAAAGACCCTCTGTCCTTGCTTCCCATGACACCACATGTCTTGTTTTTTCATGTCTGAAAGCTCCTTCACCACCACCTTTGCATGTGTCCACTTTCTGCCTGACCTCTAAGTGTCTGTGTCCTCCTGGAACTAGTTCATCGTCACATCATCATCTTCCCATAAGACAGGGGCCTACACAGTGCCCAGATCAGGGTCAGAGCTTAATAATCCCATGTTAAGTGTTGAGGGCCCATGGAGGAGGCCATGCCCCTTCATTCTCCTTTATCTACATTGTTTCCAAAGCAGTCTCATCTGTGCTCCAGCCTTCGTGCTGATGTCCCTGACATGGAATGTCTGGCCTATCTCTGCCCCCTGAGCTTCATCCTTATGCCCTATCAGATGTCTCCTGGCATCCACAATCATCCTGTCTAAAACTGAACCCTGGATCTTCTTTCCATCTTTCTGTCTTCCTCAATTCGGTAAGCATCACCTCCCTCCATGATGTCATAGGTCATATATCTGAAGGGTCATCCCTGGCACCCTCTCCCTTGACTCCCAACATCCAACACAAGTCTTACCTGCTCTCACCCAAACACACCTGCAATCTGTTACTTCTCTCCATCTTCACTACTAAGCAGCCATTGTTTATTCTCCAAGACTGTTACAACCTCTGAATCATCCCTACTTTGCCTCATATTCCCTTTAACTACTTCCCCAAATGGAAGCCAGATTGAGTTTACCAAAACGTAATTGGATCCTCATCAATCTTCTGTATTCAAAACTTAGTATTGCACTTAGGATAAAAATCTCAAATGCTCTACATGGCCTAGCGGGCACCTCACATCCAACAATACCACCTCTCTCTAAATAGTCCAGAGTCCCTTAGGGGCAACCTGAAATATTCTGCCAAGTGGTTTTTGTTCGTCTCTCCCCCACCCAGCCTCAGGTTACGTGTCTGTTTCTGAACACCCTCCAGCAATTTGCGCTTTCCTCCATATGATCTAATATTATTTGTGACGAGATGTTTATCTGATAATTATCTCACTGTCTGTATCCCTACCAGATCTTGCCTTCCTGGGGGCCGATGTATTTGTTACTACTATCATCATCATCGTCACCATCATCATCCCTTAAGACGGGCCTGGTACAGTGCCCAGACCAGAATCAGAACTTAATAAGCCCATGTTCAGTGTTGAGGGCTCATGGAGGAGACCATGCCCCTCTGCTCAGTGAGAGGCCACATGGCCCTGCAGTGTTCTTAGCAGGTGGGACTCAGGATCTCCAGGTTCCAACCTGTTTCTAGGGGAATGATTTGGAGGACTCATTCATGTCTCTGGGTCACCTTTGCCTTTTCTGAAAGCCTCCCCTTTCCCTGATCCTGTGCCTTCCGACCCCTCATCTTGTGATTCCCACCACACTCCCTTTTAAGACTAGGATTTCACTGTAAGCGGGAAGACAGGAGAGGGAGTAAACATTTTCCCCACAGACTCTGCCCCACCTTCAGGCTGCATAAGCTGGTTCCCATTGTTTCTTTACAGTGGAAATGTAATTAGTGTATTAGTACTTAATTGTATAGTAGACTATTAGTAGCACAAAATCCATTCACCTCAGATAATTCTTGTAGGTGATTTGGACTCAATAATTAAAGCAAGCCTTTTAGTATTCCAGCATTGCTGTGGTATTGTCGCCCCCTAGTGGCTGTGCTAATTATTAGTCCTGAATGGGTTGGAAATGAGGTTGTTTAAACAGCTGGGGTTCAAGGACTTTCCCAGGAAATTGTGGTGTTAATGTATTTTCAAGTGAAGCTAGGGACAAAAAAAGTATGAGGCCATTTCCCATGTCAGCCTCACCAGCACCTTTTCCTTACAGAGTATGATCTGACCATCATACTCTGGTTCCCTGAAGGTATCTCCATGAGTCCCCTCAGGACTATCCAGCCAGGCACCTGCCAGAGCCATGAAACTTTCTGTCCTCTAAGGACGAGTGGTTGGGGACCTGAGTTACAGAGAACATCCATGCAAATTCAGAATAATAGGAGCCAGCATTTCTATGGCTTAGATTTTTCAGGTAGCAAAAATGTTGAATCTATAAAATCACAGGAGCATTACCAGTGATTAGACATGTGGAGCTACGTGTAATAATTGCTTGGCACTCTTAAGAAGGGTCACCTGTACACGTTTCCATATCCCAAATACACATGCACTTCTAAATAGGAAACCTGTACGTGAGACAAAATCTAACCATTTACAATAAGGCTCAAATTGATTCTACCCTTTAAGATAAAATAAGGGAAAGGTGGATGTGGGTATCCGTGATTCCAATTGCTAGAAAATAATGTGGCCAAGTTTTTTGCTGCATGTTCTTTCCAACAGAGAGTTAGCTTTTATCCCCTATGGAGATAATTCAGTTAAAAGACTATCTGCTCCCAAAGAAAGCCCAGCTAGCAGAGGAAACAGTTTTCTCTGTACCCGCATTTCCATTTTTTTTTTTCCTCTGTAGCACAGGATTAAGGATGAATCAGCACTGAGTCTTCCTTCCTACTGTGGAAGGTACATTGCTTATGGTTTCTGAGCCTAGATATTCATCCACGAAATGAGTTTAATTATACCTAGCTCATGTGCTTGTTGTAAAGATCTAATATGATAATACAATATATGTACAGGACTCTGCAATGTGTTACGGACCTACCCAACATTCAAGAAACAGTAGCTGCTAGCTTAATATAATTACTCTTATGGCTATTTAAAACCTTACAAATGGTATCAAGGCAGAAAATAACAAAGTTGATCAAAACTCATTGTTTGTGATCAGGAACAATATTTAGTAGCTTAGCAGAGGTCATGAATAACAACAACAACAAAAAAACCTTACAAATAATTTCCTTTCTTAGCTCTCACTCTTTTCTGTCTCTCTACAGCATGACTCTTAAAATCCTGGGCCTTTTGTGTACACCCCTGAATAATCCTGTCCCTTTGAATGTGGTTGGAGTGCATGACTGATGGGATGTCTCAATCATGAGCAGGTTATATTATATGAATAAACAAAGGTATTACTCAAATAGAAGCATCCACATTGGTTGAGTTTAAATTAATCAAAAAGAGATCATCCAGGTGAGGCTGGCCTAATCAGGTAAGACCTTTAAAGGAGGTTCTAGAGGTCAAAGAAAAAAGAAGCTGCAGACTGTCTCCCGCTGGCCTGGAGGAAGCAAACTGCCATGGAAATGAATTCTACCCACAACTACATGAGCTTGGAAGAGGACCGAGAGACCCCAGCCAAGCCTTGATGGCCCCTGTGTGAGAGCCAGAACAGAAACCCCAGCTAAGTCATGCCTGAACCCCTGATCCATGGGAACCGTGAGATCATACACATGTCAATTTAAGCCACTACATTGGTGGAAATTTGTTACATAGGTTTAAAATACTAATACGTTCTCCATCCAAATAAATCCAAAAACAGTGACACAATGCTCACTAGTGTTTTAATTTCCCAAATAACTGCGGAAAGAACCCAACCACAGAGATTCTTGATTCTTGGTTCCCAAATATTTGGGAACTTAGCAAGAGATTGTGTCATCAGTTTGTGGTGGTTGTTCTTTTCATTTAATCTAGAACATTCCCATTTCTTCCCTCCCAGCCTCAGGGTATGATTTTCTGTCATAGTTTATACATTCACATGTCATAAACCTCCCACACAATTGTTATTATGTTGGTTTCAACAATTAATTATCTTTCAATGTATATAAGTGGTAAGAAAAACTCATTCTTGCACATGTGGTTAGTGCGCCCCCGTTCCTCCAACCCTGTGCAAGTCCATATTTCTACCTCATGTCATTTCCCTGCTACCTGAAGGATTTCCTTCAGCGCTTCCTATGTACGGGACGGGATGGCAGATGACAAATTCTTTCAGCTTCTATATGTCTGGAAGACATCCCTTGGTTTTGATAGATATTTTCACAGGGTATAAAAGCATAGGTTCCTACATTTTTCTTTTAGTATATTGGCATGGTTTCTTTCCCAGTCTCCCTCTAGGATATCTCTCCTTATCGTTTAGTTTTGAGAAAATTTAATGAAGATGTTCCTTGGCATTGTTGTTTCTTATGTTTCTTGTGGCAGGAGGTCCCTTGAGTATCTTGAATCTGTGAACTCAGCGTTTTCCTCAAATTTGGAATTTTTAATACTATTAAAATATATATATTTTTTTAATATTTATTTTTTAGTTTTCGGCGGACACAACATCTTTGTTTGTATGTGGTGCTGAGGATCGAACCCAGGCTGCACGCATGCCAGGCGAGCGCGCTACCACTTGAGCCACATCCCCAGCCCCTATTAAAATATTTTTAATATTTTCCCCGTCCCCGTCTCCTTCTCTCTTCTTTTTTGGAGGCTCCACTGGTGTGTATATTAGGTTGCGTGAAGTGGTCCCTTGGTTCTGTGATCCTATGTCCATTTTTGGCTTCTTTTCCTCTGTTTTTCTTTTGGGGTGTTTCTATTATTGTGTCATAGTTTATACATTCACTGTTAACTTGCAGCTCACTGTTCCTCTGTGTGTGTGTGTGTGTGTGTGTGTGTGTGTGTGTGTGTATGCATGCACACATGTGTGTAAAATGTCTAATTGGTGATTAATCCCATTCAATGCACTTTTTAAAAAAATAAAATCTCACACATTGCAGTTTTCATCTCTAAAAATTCAATTTGGGTCTTTTTAATACCTCTTGGTCTCTAGTTAACATGCCCATTTTTTGCTCTAGCTCTTTGAACTCAAGGAGTACAATAATAACAAGTTTTCATGCCCTCGTCTGCTGATCTTAACATGTGGGACTAACATCTAGTTTGGTTTTGATTGGTCCTCTCTTCTCCTAATCGTGGGTCATAGTTTCCTGCCTCTTTGCATGCCTGGTAAGTTTCTTACTACATGTCAGACATTATCAATTTACCTTGCTTGGTGCCAGATAGTTTTGTGATCCTATAAATATTCCTGAGTGCTATTTTTGGATGCAGCTCTTTTACTTGGACAGAGTGTCAGGTCTTGCTTTTACAGTGTATTAGGTGGGACCATAGGGATACTTAGCACAGGGTAACTCCCTACCACTGAGCCCAAGGACTCTGACCTATGCCCTGGGGGACTTCCTACTTTGGTTGGTGAAATAGTCACTGCATGCTGAGTCCTTTCCTCTAGTCCTCCTGGTGGCTCCTTCTCCAGCTTGGTAAACTTTCTGTCGGTGAAAGTATTGACCAGTCTTCTACTGAATGCTCAAGGGGACACCGCAGCTCTCCAGAATCCTGTCACCTCTGAGTTCTTTACCTTGCAAATTCTGACCACCTTTTTCCTCCCTGGATGCTCAACTCCTCCTCCTCAATTCAGGCCACCCATAGGGCTCTGCAAGGCATCCTGATCACACAGCCCACCAAGTTGCTTTCCCTCTCTCAGGGATCACTGTCCTCCCCTGCCAGATGCCCAATGTCTTGACCGTCATTATTTCACATATTTTGTTTGTTAATTGTTTTCAGTGGAAGGGTGAATCTAATGCCTGTTTCTCCACCTGGACTAGAAGCAGACGTCTAGCTGGACCAGTTTGCAGTAGGAGAAAGGGCCCAGCAGGAAGCATTATTTTGCTGAATTTCCTGTGGCTGTCTAGATGTTTGATAATAATGCAATTGAGATGGTTTTTCTGTGTAACCCTCTGTTTCTTTTTATAAAACAGATTGAGGAAAGGGGACAGGTGAGATATTTTTTTCCCTCTTACTACATGTCAGACATTATCAATTTACCTTGCTTGGTAAATTGCTAGAAGTATTTCTTAACCTTTTCCCTGGATTTGTAGCTAACAGCACCCTTGGTACTTTTCAGCACAGAGTCCTGAGGAAAGTGAAAGAATTTTAAAATTGTCACTGAATTTAATTCATCCCACACTAAAAGCATAAGGAAATAACAAGCTGGAAGTTTACCTCTTGCAGTCTCAGGTGATCTTCAGCACACCTGCTCTGAACAATGGAAAGTACAATCTTACAACGGTGAGCAGAGTTCTTTCATATTAAGATTCTTCCTGCCAGGTGAATATCTTTGTTAATATCACTGTGAATATCTGTCACATTTGCCCTTGGAGCACTTATTTGGTAAATATTCAGTCTAATTACTAGTCTGTCGGGATTAACTCTAGAAGGGAACAAGAATAAACTCAGCAGGAAAGTTCCAGGCCTGCCTACTATGGATATTTCTTCAATTGCTCCTTTTAAGTCTTTAGGGACTCTGTGCTGAAAAGTACCAAGGGTGCTGTTAGCTACAAAACCTGCTAAGGGAGAGGACTGCTCCCAGCTGTAGCACTCACTGGAGTGCATATATGTCAGAGCAGCATCTGGTCACTACAAAAACGCATTTAGAAAAAAAATGGAGAGGCTTTATGTGATGCAATGCAGAGTTATCAAATGCTGAGTGCCAGGAAGTTCTGTTAACATCCACTCAGGCGAGATAGACTTAAGGGCCTTGGGACCGACCATACCCTCAGTCTGTAGAGCAGCTTTTTTGATCCACTCAGTTATTCAATATTAGCAACTGAAAGTGTGGACACAATGTTCCTAACCACCCATAATCACTAACCATGGGCAGACACTCGGGGCCATTTATAAAACCGAGCTGGAGTTTTGCATTGTCAAATTCCACTTCCAAGTTAGCACCTACCTTTTTTTTTTTTTTTTTTTTTTTTTTTTAAATAAAGAATGAATGTCTTCTTATTCTTGATCCCTCAGTGTCTACCTAGCCCCTCCATGATTGTCATTAAGAGCATTCTGCCAGCTGACACACAGCCAAAAGGTGAGCCTAAAGTTACTGTGGGCAAAAATGAGTCCCACAGAGCAATTAGTAGATGCCCAATAAATGTTTGAGGAATTAAATGTAGCAGAGCCATTTCTGCAAGCAGTGACACTGTAGCCATCTGGTGTGGGTAAATCCAATTCAGGCACAGAGAGGCTGAGACATTGAATTCTTCTTTTCAATAGTAGAAGTTGGTCTAGTCATCCCCATGTATTCTTAACTGAGAAAGATGACCCAAGGCTTTCCCTTCGTAAACAATCCATTTCTGCCTTTCTATCAATCAATCATCTATCTATCTATATTATTCATCTATCTCCCTTACTCTTTCTCTCTCCATCTTTGATTCTCATCTCTCCCCGTCCCTCTCCCTCCCTCTCTCCTATCTTAGTCCATGGTACATTGTGTCTCTGTCTCTTTCTCCCTCTCTCTCCCACCCCACCCACTCCTGCACCCCAGACCTCACAGAAAGATACACTGCAGCCTCCCTGTTAGATTCTCCTTGGAGAATTTTCCTCCAAGGGATTTTGACTCTCAGGCCTTACTGCAGCTGATTTTGAAGAACAGAGAACAGGCAGCTCACTCTGTCTGCCAAGATGGCAGAGCCAATGAAAGAGAAGATGGGGGGGAGAAGGCTTGGCAGGAGCAGCAGGGCCTCAGGACAGGAGGGTGCTCCAGAGGAGAGGAGGGCTGGCTTGAGTCCCATCAGGGGGTTGTGACGCAAAGGGATGGCATGTTTTTGATCTTTGTGGGGAGCCACTCTGAATGACTCATGCCTTCCATCCTGAAAAGAGAGGCTTTGACCATCACTACCTTTCCATTTCCTAGTGCTCTGGGGTTGTCCAGGTTCAGGAAATTGAGGGTTTATCTTCAGATGTAGACGACGCCCCTTGGGTTGAATTACACTCCTGTCCCTTGTATCCCTGCCCCTTCTGGCCTTTTTTGGATGGAACTTTCCATAAGGGTCCCCCCAGTAAAATCCAATTCTGAACGTGCTTGCTCCCTCTACCAGCCTCTGTGACTTTCTCTTGGTCTCCCATTTGGGGAGCCTGAGGCTGAAAGCAGAGAAGCCGTCCTGAAGCTTGTTTAAGGTAAAGTGTGTGTCTGTGTTTTATTTGGTGTCCCTGGAAATTCTAAGGAGCGAACTTAAGCTCAGCTGCCCACACAGGTCGGGGGCAGCAGATCTTCATAAAGGCTTTAGCCTAATACATTTTGACTGGGGGACATTTGACCTATGTTGATATAAAATTGAGATATAGTCAACCTCATGAGTTTAAAATAAAGCTAAATCCTCTTCTTAAAAAAAAAAAAAAAGCTTAGTTGACTTATAAAAGGCTAATTTGATCGATGTGTAAGCATTCTGTCAAATTTGACCCACCTACAATAAAAAAAAAATATCAACCCTAAAGTCTAAATAACCTCAACTGCCATATAGTGGATATTTCTATGTGGGAAGAACTATTCAGGTCTTTTTTATTTTTCCAAATTTAATTTCTCCAGTAACTCTAGGAGGTAAGTGATATTGCTATGCCCTATCTTTAAGAAGAATAAATTGAGACCCCAAAAAAGTGAATTAACTTCCCAAAGTCAAAGGCGAAACCAGTCAATCTCTCTCTAAAGGCCCAGTTCTTCTCTGCTCTCTGTAATGAATGTGTCAAGCACACTTTGCACTCAAATAACCTGATATAAAAAATACAGATTCCAGGGTAAGGGGGGTTGCATAGCTCAGTAGTAGAGCCTTTGCCAAGCATGCAACATCCCCAGACCACAAACAAAGGGAAAAAGAAAAATGCAGATTCTGGAGGATACATCCTGACCAGGTGCAGTGGCACATATCTGTAATCCCAGTGGGTTGGGAGACTGAGGCAGGAGATCTCAAGTTCAAAGCCAGCCTCAGTAAAAGTGAGGTGCTAAGCAATTCAATGATACCCTGTCTCTAAATAAAATACAAAATAAGGCTGGGGATGTGCCTGGTTGAGTGCCCCTGAGTTCAATCCCCAGTACCAAAAAAAAAAAACAAAAAACAAAAAACTGGAATGTACATCCTGAAGATTCTGATTCTACGCATCTGTGGACTATGCCTTTAGGACAGCAGCGGAGATTATCCCATAACTTTGAGAACCAGATCTCACTTTGAGAACCAGATCTCCAGGAGCTGTGAAATGTCCAGCCTCTCCTTGTCCAGCCCCTCACCTAAAGAGGTAGGGGCCAGCCCACAGAGATTAAATGACTTCCTTGCAGCTGGTCCCCAGGCCCAGAGCAGGGCTGGAATCAGAATCATGCCAGCTGGCCCAGCATTCTCTCCACCACATTCCAGCAGAGAAAAAATTGAAGTCTCTTAGAGGACTTCGTTCTTCCCCTCATTTTTTCAGTTCTTCAAGCAGCCAAACTCCCCTGGAGCGTCAAACAATATGTTCAAGGCCAGCACAGAAAAATCACACCACTAATTCAAAAAGTCTTCGTGCTTTGTGCCCACGTACTGCCAAAATTGGAAGCAGTGAAAATCGTTTAAATATTACTTTTCTTTAATTGTGAGAATATCAGCGTGTGAAAATTGCCATGTGTAACCTTAAGAGTTGTTACAGTTTTCTAAAAAGCAAACTTGCCTTTCCAACCACCATTCAGGAAGGATCACTTCTCTCTTTACACATCTCCATTAAAGCCCCCAGCACACGATTAGACCTCTATAATATCTAAATGCAGTTGGGAACTGATTCTTAAGATTGGGTGTCAGTGCACGTCTTATAATTCCAAGGGATTTTATTGCAGCTAAATTTACTGTTAAGCTGCCTTTCTCTGAGTGATTACCCTAGAGACTGGGGTTTTCTCTCTGTATTTACCCAGTTTGCATTGAATGAGCAAACATCAAGATTGTTGGCCTAATGCCAAGGTTGAGCAAACAATTGTTCCCCTGTTTGCGGGCCTACTTATTTATTTCTGGTTGCTCTCTGCAAGAATCTGTCATATCAAGTCCCTTAAAGAGATACTCAAATACAGTTGCACTCAGCAGTTTGGGGTAGCTCCACTAAGTCATTGCCAGTTTCAATGTGGGTGTTGGCACATACTTTCCAAAAATCTTAATATGCAAATGAGTTGATAGTGTGTGTGTATTTTAATGACAATATTCTGGTATAGCTTTTCTGTAGCAGTAGTAGTTTCTTTTGCCACACAATTCTTCATAGACGGATTAGTGAACTTTCTCAATGCGCATAGTATATTGGATTGCTGAGATAGAAACTTCAGATCTGAGCAAAACAATGTATATACTATTGGTGGGTGGGGGAGGCTGTTTTCCAAAAATCCAATAATTGGGTTGAAATGTATGACAAAGGGCCATGGAGAACCAGGAACAACGTGGGACTTTAAAATTAGGTCTTTTGAATTAAAGATGATACTCGAAATGCCACCCACTTCTTACAATCTGGTGCTTTCTTTTCTTTTTGCAGAATCTACCATGCCCCAGGTACAAAGATGTCTCTGATGCAAAACAGATGAGCACACAGTGAGGCTTTTTGTTCACGCTCCACAGTATCCTGTTGAACAGGGTGCTCCAGTGAGGCCTTGGAGGGTTTGATCAGCCAAATGAAGCCACTTAAAATGTCTTACAGGCCTGAGAGTTCTGCTACTTCATGGGCTACCCCCGCCCGCCCCGCCCCCCCTGTCTTGTCCCCATTGTGGCTGCTGTTCCCTGGGATATGTTCTTCTCCCACCCTATCTGGAAGCCACAACTCTTTCAAGTCATTTGGGTTCCATGTAGTTAGGACCCAATTTATCATTTAAAACAAAGGATCAGCAAATATTCTTCAGAAAAGGCTAGACAATAAATATTTCAAGTTTTGCAGGCCATGTCACAACTACTGAACTCTGCCCATGGTAACACAAAAGCAACCATAAGTAACTCAGAGGGTCAGTGTTCTAATAACACTTTCTATATAAACACTGAGATTTGAATTTCATGTACTTTTTACAAATCACTAAATATTATTTTCCTTTTGATTTTTTTTTCAATCATTTGAAAACATAAAATCCATTCTTAGGCCATGTATCATACAAAAAACAGACAGTGGACCCAATTCGGCCATGGGTCATTGTTTCCTAACCCTTGCTTTAAACCAATAAAGGACTGATAACACAGAAATGCCGACCTAGCCAACAGCTTCCCTCGTTGACATCTTAGCAAGCACTCAAGATGTCAGCTATGATGCAATCATTGGACAGTTAGGACTATGTAGGAATGAGAATCAACACACAATTTTTCTATTCACAAGAAGAAGGCTATAAACTCAGTGAATTGAGATTGGAATGGAATTGAGTTCTCTGTGTGAATTTCCACTTCTTAAAAAAGTTGAGTCCAAATGAAAGTTGAAAATTTTTCGTGTGGAATTTGAAATCCCTGGTCCACATCTGACTGACCCCGCCCTGACATATGGAGGCACTGAGAGTTCAGGGACAGGTATCCACTGTCCAGTTGACTTTCCTTCCCATGTGGTTATCTTCCCACCAGAGTAGAAGGAAAGGGGGAAATTGTCTCCAGAGCTTGGGTAATGGCAAGTAAGGTTTTCCTTTTCTCCTTTGCCCTGACTTACAGAGATCCCTTCTCTACCAGGGAAGAGCATCTAGGCTTCTAGTTGCAACTTTCTGTGTAGAGGTCCTCCCAGACTGAAAACACCTCCATCATATGAGGCCAGTTTTCTTTTCCTCTGCACCCAGCTATAACAGACTTAATCTTATTTCCTCCTCACTTCTTTCTCCTTCCTTCCATATTTGTTTTTCCTTTGTCTTTTGACATAGTGATTTAATATTCATAGATGGTCAATGTACACTCTTGCTATGCAGGGTATTGTTATATTTATTATCTTTGCTTTCAATATAATCGATTTAATTATAACTTTACAGAATTTAATTTAAATAATGGCTGTGTTTAACAATTGGGTCCAAATATTCCTGATAATTGGCTCTTGTGAGAGAGAACTAGCTGGCTCTACCACACCCTTAGAAAAAGATATTTTCACAACTTTGGGTTGTAGTCCTAGGATGCTCCAAAAGACACCTGTAAAACACATTTTAGTACCACCCCTTGTTCACAGATAGCCTTAAAAGAAAAAAAAACTGTGCAGTATTCCACTCTTACAATTCTACAAATACCTATCAAACTTCTCCAAGAACATTTTTATAGGTGTCCTTTGCACTGAGTTTTTCTAGCCAAGAAATTTCCAGTTTCCAGTTGGGGCATTTAATGTGAGTTATTGCACCCACGAGGCAATGCTGTCAGAGATGTTCCCCAAAGACCATTTTAGCCTCAGTTCATATCTTCATTCATGCACTTTCAATGTCTGTGGCTCCATAATTGCAGTACTTTGACAAGAGTTTCATTTCCTGGATTTTAATAAAAGGAAATTGACAGGCAGCATCATTAGAACAGGGAGAGGGAGAAGGGAATGAGTCTAAGTGCTAGGTTAGTTCCTTAGGACAGAACTGACCACTAGTTTCCTTGGGAGAATCCAGGATTTTTACTCTTCCAAGAATCCTTAGTTGTGTTTTCCTGTTGTTTGGACCCAGGGAAGGACTGAGTCTGGCCACCTGGTTCAACCACAACTGGCTGCCTCCAGACTCTAGAAAGTTACTCAGCTTCTCTGGCTTAAATTTGCAAAACGAAAGGTTGGGAGATCTCTAAGATCCCCTTCAGTTCCTTTTTAATCATCTCTAATAATATTTTTAAAATTAAGTAGGATAAAAAGAAAAAAGTCAGGAAAGACAAACTTGCTGCTCCTTGGAGCAGCCGTCCTAGCAGACCTCTCTTGGTGAATCTCACGGTCTTGGTTCTCTGTCAGATACCCACACCCTGCTCTTTCCTTACAGCTCATAAAATGCACCTCCCATTAAAATGACTTGCATGACCCTGTGGAATCTGATGAACTGTTTAAGGTCCCAACGTCGTGTGGCTTTCTGTTTGTGTGAACACCCCTCTGTGAGGTCACATTATGACACTGCCTTCTGGGGCTGCCCTGGCCACCTGGCACAAAGGAGGGGTCTGCACCGACTGGCCATCTGCGTCGCCTTCCACACAATCGCCTTCTACACCACCCCCACAGCGTCGCAAAGCAGCTGAGTGTGGACCAGGCACGGGGTGGGCGTGTCCCACGGTGCTTTATAAAGAAAATCAATAAAAGGTCCTCGCAGGATGCTGAGACTCCAGTACCTGGTAAACTCGGCCAGGCGGCGGGCCCTGCCTTTCCCTGACCCTGGAGGGAGCTGCGATTTGCATCCTAGTTGAAATTTAGACGCCTCCAACCTCGAGTTCTCCGTTACAGAGCCCCATAGCATCCCAGTCCCAGGTCCTCCTGACGCGGTTTATTGTGGCAACAGTTCCCGGCAACTGCCCAGACACCTAGTGCCTCCTGCCCGAGCTTGAAGGGCGGGAGGTGGCGCGGCGGCAGCGCTGGAGGACGCGCGGCGAGGGGCTGCGAGGGGCGGTGGAGCTCGGGCAGCATGGGCTGCAGCGCGTCCCAGCCCGCCGAGGACCAGAGACGCGTGCCCGCGCCCAGGAAGGGATGGGAAGAGGGAGTCCAGGTAAAAAAATAATAATAAATAATAAAAGTAATAAAATGAATCAGACAGACCTAGAGCCTTGCTCCGGAAGCCTCGCGATTCTCAAGCTTGGGGACAGGTGGAATGGGTTGGACCAAAGTTCCCAGGCCGCCTCGTGATGGATAATAGGGTGAATGAGGCGGGAGCAGCCCTGTTCTGCCAGTGCTGAGCTGCTGCCCTAACCAGGCAGGGGCGTGGGACCAGTTTGGGGAGGTTTTGGTGTTTAAAGGCCCCAGGTCAAAGGGGAAGTTGGAATGATCCCTGTGGTCTGCCAGAGCTGGGCGGGGCTGGAGGTGATGTGGGGAAGGTGGGAGTCCCTGGAGCTGCCAGGTATAGTTGGCTTCTGGAAAATGGGCTCTTTGGAAGTCACTTGGAATGGGAGGGGCTCTCAGGAACCACTTGGTTGCATCCTCTAGCTTCATAGCTTAGGGGGACTCTGGGGTCCAGAGAAGTGGAAGATTTGCCTGGGGCTGCACAGCTTGTTTGGGGGTAGAATCTAGTTTTCAGGACTCTCATTCCAGTGCTCTTTCTACTATCCCTCAAAGTTGCATCCCTGTTATCCTTGTGAGGGGAGGGGAGGTATTGGAGATGGAACCCAGGGTCTCTTCATGGGCAGGTGCTCTACCACTGAGCTACACTCCCAGCCCCAATCCCCTGCAATGCCTCTGGAGGCATTAAGGGTATTTTTCCCCCCAGAATGGGTCATGGAAGAGGGGATGGGTTGGTTGTGACCAAAATTAGGTCCAAAATTTCTTCCCATCCTTTTTGCCCTCCAGATTCCATAGACAGAACTAGGAACCCTCAAGGGTCCATTCCAGAGTTTAATTTTCCATCAGAATCTGATTTTCAGAGTGAAAGGGAGTTCTCCTGATACATTTCCCAGCCAGTCTGGCTGAAGCCCAGCCCAGCACAGCCAGAGTTATGGCCACCCTTCCTAAAAGGCCTTTGCAGAGTGCTGTTTAAAGAGCCCAGGCTTTGTCCCAGCAGGTTATGTGGGACACTGTGGGGTGCCAGTTACAGCACCTGCCACATAGAAGGCATATTTGCTGGGCTCTTGGAGCACATTTCAAAAGCAACTCTAGGGAAAAGCTGAGGTTCAGGACCTGGTGCTCGGCAGGAAGTCTGCACTCAAATGCCAGTCACCCTACACTCTGCTTCCATCCCTAAACTGCTGCTGTCTGCATTCAGGTCCCACATGTCTTCCTGGGCCTCTCAGTCTCTCCTGTCACCTCCTTCCCAGTCTACCTCCCACACTGTCACCTGTTCTCCTCTGTAATTCACTGTAGTGTACAGACATTTTTTTTATTTGGTCCCATTCTTTCTTTCTAGTAGCGCCAGCTCCTCTACGTCCATGCTGTCACTCATGACCTCTGGGGCTGCTAGACCAAGGGCTTGGGGGGTTGGTTCCTCAGTCTCCCTCACTCCTCCAAGCCTTTCCCCACGCTATTCTGTCTTCCTAGAATGCCACCCTGGGGGCCTGTCCCTAGGAGAGCTGGTGAGCTCTTGACTCGTCCTTCAGCACTGGGCCCCCAAACAACTGATCTGACACTCCCATTGCCACCTGGGGCCTGTTTGTTTCAAGGTCCTTCTCCCTCACAGGTTTATGGGCTTCTGGGCAACCCTCGGCAGTCTTTGCTATTGTTCAGTATTGCTTTGCACCAATATGTAGGAATATTTTCCCCCTTTTCCTACAATACATTAATGTCATTTAAGTCTCAATTTGCTATTGTTTTAGCTTTTTTTATACAAAATAGATTTATTTTGCACACATGATTATATTTAAGACTTCAACAAAAAAATGCTTACTATTTGTGTTCTTTTCTATTATCATTTGCTCGATCACATGGTTAACACTGAAAATAACTTTGTTGAATAGATCAGGAGGGAGTAAAAAGAAGTTCCCTCCATGTGTCAAATATATCAGGTCCTTTAAGCCAAGCTACCCCAAGCCTGCAAGGTTTCCTACGTAGCTTCTTGAATTTCACAGTTAAGTCATCGCCTGCTTGGATACTTTTTCCATTTCCACCATCATCTGCCTTCTGCTTTAATCTTCCACACGATCTCCAGAATGACCTCTATATAATAAAATTGGATATGTCAGTCCTCTACAGAAAAATGTCACCAATCCATTAAGTGAGCACACAAACCAATGGTCAAGACGACAACCAGAGTTTGATTTTTGTGTTCATTTCTATTAGTTGTGTGACCTTGGTCAAGGTCTTAACCTCTCTGCCCCAGTGTTATCTGGGGAATGAGGGTAGTCACAATACTTACTTCAGAGTTGTTATAAGGATTAAATAAGACAATTCACATGAAAGTGCTCAGATGCCTGGCACAGACTAAAACTCAATGTAAGATATTATAATGACGGTGATGGTTATAAGATAAAACCCTACATCCTTGGCATATCCTTGCACTGGCTGCTGACTCTGGGTTTGCTCTCTCCCCATGTGTATATTCTGCGCAGGCCTCGCTTCTTGTTTCCCACACCCATCTGCCCCTAGTTCCATGACCTTGCACCTGCTGCTTTCTCTCCTTCAGATTCTTCCCCTTCTTCAAGGCCACTGGTCAAATTGTGCACATCTTTTAAGACAACTCATGGTCACTCCTCCCTGTGCTCATTTGGACAACCCCTGACCCTGCCACCATGCTGCCAGGTTGATCTTCTACCTCCTCCTACCAAATGGCAATGCATTTTATCATATTTGTTTCCATTTTTGCCTCCCATCCTGAGCTGTCACCTCCTTGGGTACAGGAACTGTTTTTATCTTTGTATCTCTGGTGCTAACTGCAGTGTCTCATGCAGACCTAGCACTAATGCATTTTTCTTGAGTGACTGCATGTCCTCCCGACGCACCCAAGTCCCCAGATTCCTTAGTGTGTCCTTGTCTCCATGTAGCATAACCAGACTAATGACAGTCTGCAAGGAAAAAATTCAATATTATAACAACCTGAAAATAACTGAGAGTCTACTCACGCATATACCTTCTCTTTATGTGTGTGTCCAAAACACTTGACTTTGGAAATCTGATCTGGGAAGGGTATGATTATTATTAATTAGACACTCTAGAGCTGTCTGAATAGTAATGCCTCTACTATGCATAAAGGCAGAAGACTCAGAGTTCAGTAGTTCAGAAATGTCTTAAAAATGAGATGAAAGTATTTGCTGGAATGAAATATTTGTTTCTTAGTGGCATGACTTTAAAATATTCTGAATTAAATGTTTTGAGAACTGTCTATAGACTTTCTCTTCCCTTTTGCCTTAAAGTGGCAAGAAGACACCACAATAAAATAATTCATAAGAAAAGCCCGGGAACCTTCTTAGTTGGAGAAATGCTTACTTGGAGTTATTCTACATGAATAACTTAGTTTCTTGCCTGTTACAAACAGGGAATGGTTAGCTTGCAGTGAGTGATCTCCAAGGGTCCTTCACAGCCTCCCTCCAACATCTGATTTTTAAAAATACTCTTGCTTATTGTTTCTGAAAAGGCCTAAGTGGCTACTTAAAGCTCAACTTTTTAAATAATAAGATTTGGAGAGATATTATTGTGATTTTTCTAGAAGTAACTAGAAAAAATCATATTTTTGAAGAACAAATTCTTCCTCTATGTCTACAAATATATTTATAAAATATATCTGCTAATAATTTAAGAAGATTTCAGCTCTGAGGAGTTTCAACAAATTAGTTCCTCCAAACTGTTGGGCAAACATGTTTCCCCAGAGCTGTATGACACATATAACACTTCTCAGCCAAAACAAACAAACAAACAACAAAACACATCTAGAGTTAAAAGCAATTTTTTTAAAATTCTGGTAATTCTCATGCATAGAGATCACCTTAGAATTCATAATTTTTAAAATTCTGTCTAAAACTGATAAAAATTTTATCCTCAAGGAACTGAAGTATAAAATAAAATTGATACAAAATTGTAGCTGGGTGTGGTGGCATTACTATTCAGACAGCTCTAGAGTGTCTAAAATCCTGTAATCCCAGCAACTCCAGAGGCTGAAGCAGGAGGATCTCAAATTCAAAGCCAGCCTCAGCAACTTAATGAGGCCCTAAGTAACTCTGTGAGACCCTGTCTCTAAATATAATATAAAAAAAGGACTGGAGATGTTGCTCAGTAGTTAATACCCTTGGGTTCAATCCCTGGTACAAAAAAAAGTTTTAAAAATTATCAAAATCTTTGTAATGTTTTGAATAACCAATAAAAAAAGGAAAAAAATAAAATAAAATAAAAAATATCAAAATGTAAAAAGGCATTTAATCTGTACTTCTCTTACTTCATCTCAAGGAAAAGATAAAACCTTCCAGCCAACTCTTCCAGTTACTATTTCTTATATAATATAAAAGGTTTTCTTATTGGAGTGAAAATTTAAACTCCTCATGCATAGATGGAACAAGAACACTACTAGCCATATCCACAAGAGGCACAGATTTAATTAATTTGTCAGTATCTCTGGTCTTTGAATTGTGTCTGTTTTCAAGTCCAGATTATAGAATTGGGTTAAAATCCTCAGAATATGTCACACATTGATAAGTTATTTGAAAGATGTTCTTAGTTTTCAAAAAAGAAGAACTTAACATTTTTACTATGGAAACTGAAGGCTGGTATGAGTTATTTGATGCTTAAAGATTGTGTTTTGTCTGCTACAGCCTAAGTGTTGGTCAGTAACAGCACTCTGGTGCAGAGTGTCTCTAAGTACACATGGGAAGAGATCCTCGCTAGGATCTGGATTCCAAATCCAAGTGGCTATAGTAGCGCTGATGAAGCCATGGTGAGGTCATTTGCAGTAATGGTGTTTAAATAGATGACAAGCTGTAGTTTACTGAATGTCTTTGCGAAAAGTCATCCTTTTAGACCAAAAATGCTCAAATTTACACTCGATTCCAGTGTGAGCTTCTTATCATCATTGTTGGTGCTGCCTTTGCTTTCATTAAATCAACTGAATGTTTTCAGGATCTCCACTTGGAAATATTAAATGATAAAATTTAAAATTAGTCCTGTGTGTAACTCACTGGTTTCAAAAAATGATGAATTTACAGAATGAAATGAACTTGCAAAAACACTTGTGTCATGACCATTGCAGATCCTGGCTCTTCAGTTTATTTAGAAATAAGAGGAAGAATGTACAACATGATTTGCATCTTTACCTTCAGCCTCAGAGACAAGAGCATCTGAATGGGGCTTTTTTTCCTTTGTTATATGTATCAAATATAAATGTATGTGTGTGGTACATGATGTATGTGACATGAGACATGCTGTACATTGAAGGTCCACTTACTCTGCAGAGACTGAATGACATCCCTAGCACTTTTTATTTTTTATTTTAGGGCAGGACCTTGCTAAGTTGCTGAGCCTGGCTTTGGACTTGAGATCCTCCTGCCTCAGCCTCCTGGGAGCCACTGGGATTACAGGCATGCACCATCATACCTGGCCCAATGCACTTTTACCAGCAATGGAAGTATGGTCCACTGAAAAGAAGTGGGACTATACACACATTGGTGCAGAATTTATGGAGGGCCTTCTGGAAATGTATTATAAAATGTACATGATATTATAAAATGATCTAGCATGCCTAGGAATTTTTATCATTGTGTTTTCAAGAGTTGGCTATTTTGTATTGTATCAATATTTAATTTCTTTTTATTTCCAAATAATATTCCTTTGCATGAATATAGCACATTTTATTTCCCCATTCATCAACTGATGGACATTTAGTTGTTTTCTGTTTGTTAATATTATTAATAATCATTATGAACATTTTTATGCAAGCTTTTGGGTGAATATGTATTTTCACTGTCTTGGTTGTTTACTTGGGATTAGAATTCCCAGGTCATACAGTAACCCTACATTTAACTTTGAAGAGATCTCAAGCTGTTTCCAAAGTATCTCCCCATTTTGTATTCCCACAATAATGGAGGAGGGTTCCAGTTCTCTATACCCTCACCAACATTTATTATCCTCTTTTTTTCCTCCTAGTGGATATGAAGCAACTCATTGTGGTTTTGATCTGTATAATATTGAAGATCTTTTCATGGGCTTAACAGCTAATTCCAACTTATTTTTAAAGACTATTTATATGAGTAAATACATTTGGAAGTGATATACCAAGATATTGATGGTGCTTCTATCTAGGGGTTGGTACTTCTTATTTTCTACTATGTTTCTGTATTAGTCAGGATTCTACTAGAGGAACAGGTCCAGATGGTTGGCTGGCTGGCTGGATGGTTGGTTAGATGAATAGTTGGATGGATGGATGGATGGATGGATGGTTGAATGGATGGATGAATAAATGTACTGCAAGGAAAATGCTTATGCAATCACAGAGCTGCCAGACAAATCCAAAATCCACAGGACAGGGCAAGTGGTCATAAAATGTGGTCTGGAGCTGAAACCACAGTCCACAGCAGAATTTCTTCTTCCTGAGGGAGACCTCTAGTCTGCTCTTGAAGCCTTTCAACTGAGTGTGTGAGACCCACCTAGGATAATGTTTCACTTAAAGTCAATTGATTGGTAGATATAAATCACATTTACAAAACACCTTACAGAAAAACCTAGAATTAATGTTTGACTGACTACTGTAGCCTAGCCTGGTCGACACATAAAACTGACTGCAATTTCCTTCACTATTATTTAATTATTTTTTTAAAAAAGTCTGACCTACATTTTAATCAGCAAAAACAACGTATATTTCATTCTTTAAAAAATATTCCTTTTATGTAGTAGTATCTCTACTTTCACACTTGATTATGAACTTGTCTGTCCTTAATAAGACTCCAAAAAGTTCAGTACAGCAACTTATATCTGACAGATCCCTTCTAACATAAATTAATAAAACTATATGCATTTTTCTATTGCTGTTTTAACAAATTAACCCAAGTTTAGTGGCTTAGAGCCATACAAATGTTATGAGAATGGGAAAGATGGTGGAATGAGATGAACATCATTACCCTAGGTACATGTATGATTGCAAAGTAGTGCGTCTCTATGCCATGTACAACTAGAGAATGGAAATCTTGCACTCCATTTGTGTACAATGAATTGAAATGCATTCTGTTGTCATGTACAACTAAGTGGAACAAATAAAAAATTTTTAAAAAATACAAATGTACTCTCTTAGAGCTCTGGAAGTCAGAAGCCCACAGTTAGTCATGCTGGGCAAAGTCGAGGTACTGGCAGGGTTAGTCACTGTCACTTGAAGGAGAAAGTCCTTTCCCTTTGCAGCATCTATAGCAGTGGTCCTCAGAGCCCTTGGCTAGTGTCCCTTTCTCCTTCACCTCCAGCACTTAGCATCTTCAAGCTGTCCCTGCTCCCATCCTTGCATCAGCTTTGCCTCCTGCAGTCAAATCTCCTGCTACCTCTCTTCTAGGGACACTGTGACTGCACATAGGGTCCTTTAGGACAATCTTGCCATTCAGTTAATCACATCAACTAGTAGCCCTGCCATGTAACATAACATCTGCAGGTTTCAGCCTACCATGGATACTGGTTAGATAAATACTCACACAGCAGACCCACAACACTTTTCATTTTCCAAGAAATCTGGACTCCCACTGAGTATTCCCTCTTCACAGGCTGCTGCCCAACTAACTCACTCTGAGGAGAACTGCAGGCCCCAGATGGATGCCACACTGCCCAAGGACACTGTGGACAAGGTAGAAGGCCTGGAGCAACAAACTCAGATAAGAAGCTTACCCGGAACTATTCCAGAAAGTTCTCCATCTCCTAGTGAAAGAAATGGAAAAGTAAATTCAGGTAAGCCACCACTCCTTGGGTTTTGTGGGTTCATGTTGATCTCTACAAAAATACTGATTCTCTAAATACAATGTATATTCAGTGGTCTTTTATCTCTTCTTTGTGGGTCATGAAGTATTTTCAGTGACAAAACTTTAAAAGTTAGCCTTAGGTCTTCATTATTTCAGTAAATAATGCCAACTATTCATCTTATTGTCCGTAAGATAATTAAAGTCATCTCTTTTTAAAAAAAAAAAACACTCTCGATCTTTATTGAGAATTGGAAACAGAATTTAAGAATACAAGTTGCTCAATTTAAAATCATTAAACATCCACTAGGTTAACCTCTTTCTAAGGGAAAGGTCTACATTTGCAAAAAATAAATAAAACCTTCATCCAACTGCTTTCCCTGTGTCTCCCCCATCCAAAGTTACCAGCAAATGTGCAATAAAAGGATCGTTCAAGAAGTAGTCACGAGCTACTGTGCTATTTGCAAACTATTTGCAGATTTTCCATTTCCTTGAGTTGCTCCCTGGTGTGGATTTATGATATCTTATTTATATTTGATCAGTATTCAAAATAAATTGAACCTCACAGACTTCAAGGGGAAGTGCTCTATTTTTTTTGGGGTGGGGGGAGCTTTCATTTCATTCCTAGTTAAAAATGCTCTGTAGCTTCTTCGCTAGTTACCAGTTAGAGCTGGGAAGTACATGGGTTCATACATGAAGTTACTCTTCTTGGACTTTGCTGGCACACTCAGATTATTACAGATTTTATATTGGTCACCCTCTTGTGGTTCTGATGTGATGTCCACATGACCTCTGAGAAGGAAGCAGGATGTCCCCTCCTCTCTGACTACAGGGCCAGCACAGATACTTTCTCTCTGTGATAATGCAGTTGTGACTTAGTTCCTGGCTGCAAATACCTGCTTGAGACCTGTGTGGCTAGCAGACTTCAGGCTGTCAGGTGGCTGGGACAGGTGTGCTGGGGACAGCTGATCCTGCAGCTGCATGCTGTTAAAGGCACTGTGAGGAGCGAAGCTGGGAAGCAGGATGGTGTGGAGGGAGAACAGCTTGAGAAGTCAACTCAAAGCAGATGTTTCTAAAATACAGTGTAAATGAGTTTCAAGAAGGCATCTTTTCACAGAATGTCTTGGACTTTACATTTGTTCTCTGCCCACTTTTCCTCTCTGCCAGTTCTTGGCTTTCTCCCTTCTTCCTCCTGGTCTTCACATCTACAGAGTTTCAATCTTCACACTAACGCTTTCCAACTATGGCTCCCTGACTTACCATGGGGTTAGGGCCTGAGAAACCTACCACCAGTGGAAAAGGGACGAGAATGTTAGAAGTCAAAAATGCTCTGACTGCTCTGACCTGCTGAATGCCTGGGCTCAGCCACAGCAGGCTGTAGTGCTGGTGTCACCAGCGATCTGTGTTTGGCTGCAAGTCACAGTCGCTGCTGCTACCCAGCATCCAAAAGTGGTTGAAACACCTATCGCTAGTCCGGGAAAAGATCCAATTCAGAAATTCAAATACAGTTTCTACAACATGCATAAGGTTTTTGTACCATCATAGAATCAAAAAAATCATAAATTGAACCATCATTAAGTCTGAGACTGTATTTCCTTTGGGAAAAAAACTTCTAATTTTGAATAATGTCAGATTTAAGAAAAAAAGTCTTTATATTCTTTTATCCAGATTCCTCAGTGTTACCACATGGCCACATTTGCATGATCATGTCCCCCATATACAAGTGTGTATTTTTCCTGACTTGATGTTACCTTACTTGGAAATGCACCAGTATGTGTTTCCCTAAAAGCAAGGACATCTTTTGCATAATCTCTGTACAAGGATCAAAATCAGGAAATTATTAGCGCTTCAGTATCATTATCTCATGTAAAAAAATTCGAATTTTTTCAATTGTCTCACAAATGTCCTTCATAAATTTCTGATTTGGGTTCTAACCCCGGGTCACATGTTTGTCACATGGCTTTATTCTCCTTTACCCTGAACCCCTCGGCTTTTCTTTACTTTTAGACCTTGATGTATTGGAAGACAGAGGCTGTGTAGAATGTTCCTTAAATTGGGTTTGTCTGAGATTTCATCACAGTTGTCCAGGTTATGCATTTGGGGCAAGAACATCAGAAATAATATCCAATTTTATTTATTTATTTATTTTTTAGTACAGCAGATTAGGAGGCACATGGTACCTACATTTGATTCTTATTGTGTTTGGTACTTGGACTTGCAAAAGTTTGTGGGCTTTTTTTAATGTAGTAAAACTTATCAGTCTTTTCCTGAATTTGGATTTTGAGAAAATTTAAAATCCTTTCCCTGTACCTAGTTTAAGATGATGTCACCCATGTTTTCTTGTGTGATTCCAATTTTCACACTTAAGCCTATAAAGAGTTTCTAATGACATGAGAAAATGTTAATGTAAATATTAGTTTAATGAGAAACAAAGCTGTATGTCCAATATGGTGCCAAATTTATAAAAATTTTATATATTGACAATAGTTCTCTCTAAATGGTGAGACACAGGCGCTTTTATCTTCTATTCTTTTTTTATATTTTCTAAATTCATTGTGGGAACCATGTATTACTTTTATAATAAAAATAGAATGACAATGTTATTTTTCAACATTCCCCAATCTTCTCCAGTGTCCCAAGAAAAGAAGACAATTAGTTGAAGTAACTGACACATTCTAGGAATCTCTGTGTAGGTTAGTTACTGCAAAGGTCAAGCTGAATACTTGAGTGAACTCAAAAAAGAATGGGTTCAAATGGTTACAATACTTTTTATTATGTTAGTAATCTTTCAATCATGATATCCCTTTTAGAAATACCACAGGAGAGAGGAAGCCTTTCTCTCCCATGCATGATATTTACATGACACATTTGGGAGACATTTACATGACATGACATTGACCTGACCCATTTGGGAGAGACAGGTAGTGAAGACATGGGTGTTGATGTCACACAGACTTGGATTCAGTGCTAGTAACATTCTTGCTACCCATATCCCTTTATGCAAGTTAGTTAGCCTTCATCATATTAGTGTGTTTACTTATAAAATAGAGATAATAATATCCCTTCACAGGGATATTATTTATTTATGTTTGAATTAGATGTGAGACAGTATACAAAGTACTTCGTATAGTGCAGGCACATAAGTGCTCAAAAAATAGTAGTTACTATTATTTTGACCCTTCCAGATGACCTTGGATTCACCTCTGACCTATTTTTTTTTTTTGCATTTTTTTTTTTTTTTGCTAATTCAAATTTTTAGTTCACCTACCTACATGACGTGTTTTACTACTCTGTATGCAAATCTGGATAGAGCACTTTCAAATGAGAATTGGTTCTATTTTGAGCACCTGCATGGGCAGCTGAAGCAGCAGTGGAAAGGTGCTAAGATGGTTGGGAATGTGTTGGAGCTGCTTGCAGCAGTCAGGTTGAGAAATATCATAGAGAAGGCAGGTTAATATTTCAAAGTGAAAGAAATCTGATTAGTGTGTATGCACCAGGGGGTGTTTTCTCCCTTTCCAGCAAACTCGTGAAAGTTGTCTTCATAACCGGGTTAGAAATTTTAATACAAAGCCTCCATCCATTAAAGGGGATGGACCTGGTTACAGTTGGGACTGCAGACCAGAGGAGAGGTGATCCCCAAGGACTCCACACTGCTGGACTTCTGACAAGACAACAAGCCTGTCTCTGGACCTTTATTTTGTAATGTGATAATATATATTTGTTTATTTACATAATTGGTGATTTTTAATGAGGAGGCTTCTTTCAAGAGAATAGTTCGATAAGGTCCCCTAGAAATGATTTCAAGGCTCATTTTTAGAATCACTAATAAAAATTTAGCTGACAAATTTTTAACTCCTGTTCTGATTTGGATCAAAGACTCTTTTCAAAAAGGCATGCTTTTACTTCTGCAGATTTAGCAGATGGTGTAACTGTACACTCAGGGTTGCAGAACTAGACGTCTCTTGGCAACATCATGCTGTTTATCTTTTGTATACAAAGCATAGAAACCAAACTGCAACTCATCCGAGTCACCAGGAGAATGAGTCTTAGCTGTAGTTTAGCTTCATAATTAGTGGAGAAACCCATGTCATCTGACCCAAGTGTATAAGTGTTGTTACAACAAAAAGTAATACATAGCAGCACATGAAAGACTTTTTGTTATGCTTAACGTGAGACCTGCTAGGAATATAATATGTCCATGTTTCCTTGGAAAGAACATTAAGAATTTGAACTGCAAAGGCGTCTACTTTTTAAAAAAAGAAACAGATTCTTAGGACAGAGTGTTGAGACTAAGATTTCAATACGTAGCATGATTCATAAGACATATGATTACCATCTGACTGATAAAAATCCTCCTTCCCTTTTCTTTCTCTTTTACTTTGGAAGACCCAGTGACCAATGGATTTATCAATAAGCCCCAACCCCTGGAGAATCGAGAGCGACAAAAGTCATCAGACATCCTGGAGGAACTGATTGTTCAAGGAATAATACAAAGCAGCAGCAGAATATTTAGAAACGGAGAATCATATGATGTTATGGCAAGTAATTCTATAATTAATGTCACCTCAGAGATGATGGAGCACAGGTCATTATTTCCACATATGTGACTGCTGGTGACAGCATTTATCTAAGCCAGTTTTTATCTTCCATCAATTCCCTCATGCCTTTGCACATCATCCTTTGTGGATTCAGGAATTGCCCTAATTGCTATTGAGTCATGAATCTGATAAAAACATTTCTTGGGTTATATTAAATTTGAGGTACAATAAGCCCCACTAAATAACATGCCTTTGTCCTTTCAGCAATTTTTATTAAGCATTAACTTTTGGATAAGAAAACTGAATTTGATTTACCCATTAAGAAAATGGGCCTAAATGCCAAGGCTATGACACATGTTTATGTGTGTGTACATACACACATCCTAGAATCAAACATGGTGAAATACAGTTGTAAAAATTACTAAACTGCTATTTTTTTTGGTTGATTCATCTTGATCAATCTGGCAGTTTTTCCTTAGTGTAAAATTTTACTCTTTTTAAAATTTTTAACTTGCTTGACCCAAGTCTAGAACTCTAAATTTTTTAATTAGTTCTATATAAAAGAGGATAGTGTTTGTTGTTTTGTTTTGTTTGCTTGTTTGTTTGCTTGTTTTTAAGCCAATGCTCCAGGTATCTAGGAACTGAGTACCAGAGAAGGTAAAAGAAGAAATCACAATTAAAGGAAGACTGAGGAATAAAATGAATAGAAAAGAAAAGAAATAGCAATGATGGAAATAGAGATCAGAAATGACATCAAAGTTTCCATAATTGTTACCTATCCCTGTGTTGTAGGGAAAACAGTCAACTGGGAATAAAAGACTCATTATTTAAATGAAGTCTGCTCCTAGACCAAGTCACTTAGTGCCTAAGTTAATTTTCTTCCCTGTGTGTAGGGAATGTTGAGAACTTATAATTGAAGCCAAGTTGGCATTTTCTTTTGAAAAGGGAAATTCCTGCAGAAAGTATGTGGGGAAAGGAAAGATTGCCAACACTTAATATTCTTAGACTACCAACAACGAGGATGTAGGAGAAAGGGCAAAGTACAAATGAGTCATATAATGAAAGGCTAGTGCCATCATGATGACAATTTGCATTTGCACACTGCTAACATGACCCAAGGCATCCTGGAGTATCTGATCCTACTAGAAAGTACTAGAAGAACAGATCTTTAACATGGAGGAGGGGGAAGGAATTTTTTCTAGCTATAGGTGAGTCTCTGGGGGACATAAAAAAAGTTGTATCAAAAGACAGGAGAGCATATCAAGTGGAGGAGGACAGATAATGGAAACATCCAGTAGCTAAGCAATGAATACTTCTGGGAAAAGCTGGAGATACCTTGGTGCTGACACCAAGGGGATAACATTAAAAATCTCAGTGATAATGTGCTTGAGATGAATGCATTCTAACATACATCTTGCATAGGATGCCAAGGTTAATTAGCATAAGTTACATTGTGAAAGAAATATATTAATGACAACTATGGGCTTGACTTTCAATAACACTATTAAGTGAACTAAAGGTTAAGACTGTTTACATATTATATAGAAATAGAATGGCTATTAGTGCCGCAGTCTGGCTAGGCACAATTCAGGAGCCACTTGTCAAAAGAAACCAACTCTATTTTTAGAACCACACACGCCAAACAAAACAGCTCCTCAGGAAAAAACCCTCAGAGCCCAACTGCCACCACCGGCTTCCCACAAGCCACTCCCTCAACCACCAGCCTCTCCACCTCCCACAATCCTCCTGCTCTTGAGGCCGATTGGCTGGGTCGCGTGGGCGGAGCCAAAAAAGTCCCCCAATGAGCAGCTCCATGGCCTGAAAGGGCAGGGAAACAGCCCAATGAGCATCACCGCAGAGGAGCCAATCAGCTAGATGTTGCTGGGGCCGCTGTGAGCCAATCATCAGCTGGCAGTCTGAAAGTTTGCTGGGGCCCCTTCGGCTGTGGCTCTCAACATATTAGGAGCATGGTTAGGGCATTCTCAAAAGCATTTATATATAAGGTTGTAAGAATGCCACAATTCCTACCCAGTCTGGCCTTTGGTATTGGGCCAAGATGTTCCAACATAAGCCAAGTTTGCAACAGGCCAGAGTGGCAACATGTAGCTCTTTGTTTTATTGCCTAACGTTGTGGTCCTTAACCTGACTATACCTTGGAGTAACCTAGGGATTTTTCAAAATTCCCAGTGCCCATGTTCCACCCTGGGCTAATACCTGGGTGTGGAATCCAGCTTCCATATTTTGGAAAGCTACTAGAATCATCTGTCAACAGCCTAGACTGAGAACCAGAGACCCTGAACTTCCTCAAACCTATACACAAAGCTTTCAAGTTCACCATCAAGATGGGAAGGATTAAAGCTATTGAAATCATAGTGTATTCCTCATTCATCATAAGAGACAATTCTAATATATTCCTGAAAATGTAACATTTCAAGAATAGCAACTACGATTATACTCAAGAAGCCCAGGGAAGTAAAAAAGAGCTACAGTAGCTCAGTGTCACCAATAGAGCTTCCTTCAATTCAGGTGTGCTTCAGTTCATAATTGGGCCAGACACCAGGTGCCTTAAGTGTTTTGGCAAAAGTTATACATATATAATAAAAAGATAAGAATCAACACTGAAGGACAGAGTGGGGATCATATAAAGTATAGAAGTAATTGAAGGCTAATATTTTGAAATATATAATACTTATAAAAAAGAAAAACTCTGATAAATTTGACTAACAATCAAACCAAGGAGTCAAGGTAAATAAAAAGAAGATGATTAATAAAAGGATACCAGTATTAGCAGTTATCACAATGTGATGAATCCAATCAGATGTGTAAACATTATTTCTTCATTTTCCTAGGGGAAAAATGATTTAAAATAAAATGTTATGGGAAAATAGAATAAATGTGAGAATACTTTAAAAATACGACTTCTTACATGGACTAATAGCTTATTAAATCCAAGAGAATTCTGGACTAGATATGCCCACTTCCTAGTCAGGTTATCATCTTCCACTGAGTTTTTAGTTAGAGTGATAAAAGTGAGGGTCTTCTATTCCTTTTCTGAATCAGGGCCATCCCATTTTCCTAAGGGTCCAAAGTAGTATCTGAGTCTGCTGCAAGGTCTCCTTTCATCTTTTTTCTGTTTTCATCATTCACTTGCCAGCGAGTACTACAATTCCATAGTACGCGCCACATAACCAGTTTTCAAGCATGTTCATATTAATATATTTTATGCTGATTTAAGAGTTAAAATGATATGTAAGAAATATAACATTAATAAGATAAATATTAGATCATTAAGTGAGCCTTTTAGTGTATTTTAAACCATTTTACTGAGACTTAACATGACTATATGGTAAAGAGTACTGGATTTATGTGCACTTGTCAATATGTGTATGGGTTAGTACAGACCTCTTTAGAAATATGTAACTGACTCTCACCCACATAAATATTATTGTTTAGGTATCTTATTGTAAATTCATATCTCTCTCCCCACCGCCCCCCTCACCTATTTGCAAGCCCTGAGTATTTTTATAGGAGGCTCAGTGAATTTTCTATTAATTTTGCCTTGTCTGATCAAAGTTTATTCTCTTCTCTGTGCAACTTCTGTGACCTTTAGTGTGGTTAGGGAGTTTGTTCACATTGCATCAGAGTCTCTAACATTATTTGTTGACCTTCATGGAGAGTTTTTTGAGGAGAAAGTCAACTGAGTTAGGACTAAATAAAGCTAGTAAATGATCAGTGTGATCTTCCTAAGGAGGTCTAAAGATGAAAGAATATGAATGAGCAGGTCTTCTGCAGGAAGCTTTGGCCTATTCTGTGTACAAGATACCTTTAGGGAACAAACCCAAGATAAGTTCATCCATAGGTCAATAATTAATTAGGAAAGTTCTGAGGGATACATAGTGGATGTAAGACATAATATATACAAGCTCAGTTGGCTAGAAACAAGGCTCAAATATTATTACAGCATCTTTGGGACTGGTAGTCCTCTGATAGTATTCTTAAGGAAAATAATTGAACTGGTAACTTCTGTAAGCTTAAGATGGTGGTCTTTAAGTTTCTACTGACAGCATGTCTATGCATAACATAATTGTTGTTATCATTTTAAAGTGCCAACCAACATTTGATGAATTCTGATTTCACAAAATTCAGTTTTAAAAAATATAACTGTACAGGGTTTTTTCAATGTTTCTATGTAACTGTCAAACTCAAGAAAGACTGCACAGATAGGATTAACTTCTCAAGAGGAGGAAGAAAATCATTTCATAGGCATCAATTTGAATTAAAAGCCACAGAAAGAGCCTTTCCAAACCAGAAAATCCCAACTTCTCTCAGTATGACTGACTGATCTCACAGTGTTAGTCAAGGTTCAGATTGCTATGTAAAATCTAACTCTGCATTTCTTTATTGGATCTTGGATTACTATATAATTTTCTTTTATCCTCTGTTGAGTGAGCAGCTCTAAGAAAGGTTTTCAAACTCATTTCATAGTATCTCTGGCTGAGCAACCACAGCAAGTGTGACCTTCTTTCCAGCAAATGGCTTTTGCCAGCAGGAAGCTTAAAAGTCAAGTGTCATTAAACACACACACACACACACACACACACACACACACACACACACACAATGAGAATGGGGAATATTCTTTACAAAACAAATCGGTTTTCTTCCAGTGAACAACTCTGCACCACAGATAACGCTGATGCCTGAAACGGAGCCAACCTTACAATAATGTTTTCAAAAGCCTCTGTGCATCCTAGATTTAAAAGCTGGAAGGAAAGTTAGCCATCCTCCATTCTCTTACTATCTTACCCGTAAGTTCAGAGTCCAAAGTCCAAAGGTGCTGGCCTCAAGTCAAACATTGAATTAGTGGTAGAGTTGCTGCTACACTTCCGGTTCCGGGTTCCGTTGCACTTCCGGTTCCGGGTTTGTTCTCATGGTGGTTTCCGGTTCCAGGTTTCCGTTCCAGTTCCAGCACCTTTCTGGTCTCCTTATCCACCTTCTGGTAGTTGGGTAGTTTGTTTGCCGAGTTGACAAGTTGGCGTTATACCTTTCTACTCCCTCTAAAACATTTCCCAGGAAGTTAAGTACTGTGCAGATGAGGAAGCCAGGGTTTGTAGGGTTTCACAAGTCATGGAGAGTCACTCCACAGCCAAGTCGGGATTCAAGCCCAGGTGTGTGTAAGTCCCAAGCCCGTGACTTTCCCTATTAAGCTAAATTGCTTCTCTTTGTCCGCTTGATGTATTTTCTCAGTATCTACAGCATGGTAGTCTGAAGAGAGAGAGTCATTTGGAAAGTATAATGAATATTAATAGTTCTTTTCTCTTGGAAAGAAGTCTTTAGAGAGATTATCTAGAACAGGACTCAGTTCATTTTATAATGAAGACATGGAGTTCGTTAAAATCTTCCCCTAGTCATAATCAATCTATATATACTGACCTAGAAAGATGTCCATATTAAATTAAGTGAAAGCAAATTGCAGGACAATGTGTTTGGATATAATCGCATTTAGGTTTTATTTAACATTGCAGATGTTCTGCACATATGTGCGCATATAAATATACGTGTGCATATAAATATACGTGTGTTGCTGGCTTAGTAGGTTCCTGTGCTCTCTACCAGAAGAATGAGGCAGACACATCCATATAACAGGAATAGGCTCTTTATTGGGGACTTCTTCTGTGGCCAGAGGGAGCAGTCTCCAAGAGTGTCAGGCTGACTCCAACAAATGATAAAGGTGTGCAGTTTCATGGCATCTAGAGTAGGCAGAGGGACTACCTTGATTCTGTCCCTGGAGGAGGTGGGGTTTGAGCACAATGTGCTCTTCCTGGTTGTGCTTCACGCATTGCATGTCTCATTAACATCCTATGTGTCCATCTAGGGGTGTGTGTTTAACTATGCTAATAAGGTAAAGGTGCCTATGGATTACTTCAGTGACTATTCTATGCATAGATTTATCTCTCACCATTTGGAATTTACTCCTTATTGTCTGAGAAAGTCTCTAATGCTATTTTCAGAATGGGGCAAACTGTTGTTCTGTCTCAGTGGCCTTGTCTTTGGGACTTGTCTAATTCCAGTCCTTGACATTTCTGCCAACCACATAATCTCAAAAGGCTGAGGTGACTTCTCAGCTTTCCATCTCCTAACAAGTTATTTTACTCCTATAGCCTTGAAGACTGGTTCGCTTTTTAACTCCTGTACAGCTTGTAACCCCATAAGACTGAGAGCTAACTTGGCTGAATTATTTCCCCCTGAGAGGTTTTATCCCTTAATTATAAGGGGTGCTTTTTAAATGTATATTACAAAAACGCTTTTAAAAGAAAATTTAATTTTTAAAAAGAAAAACACTGTCAATTAAAACTTTCCTGGGGCTGGGATTGTGGCTAGTGGTAGAGTACTCACCTAGCATGCATGAGGCACTGGGTTGGATCCTCAGAACCACATAAATGTAAAATAAAGATTTTGTATCCACTTAAACCTAAAAAAAATAAATATACTATTTTTAAAAATAAATTTTTTAAAAAAAATAAATATTGGCGGGTGAACCAATGGTATAGAATAGAGGACACAGAAACCAATACACAAAATTACAACTATCCTTATATTCAATAAAGGGGCTAAAAGCATGCAATGGAGGAAGGATAGCATCTTCAACAAATGGTGCTAGGAAAAACTGGAAATTCATATGCAACAAAATAAAACTGAATCCCTTTCTCTCACCATGCACAAAAGTTAACTCAAAATGGATCAAGGAGGTTGATATCAAATCAGAGACTCTGCGTCTGATAGAAGAAAAAGTTGGCTCCGATCTACATATTGTGGGGTCGGGCTCCAAATTCCTTAATAGGACACCCATAGCACAAGAGTTAAAAACAAGAATCAACAAATGGGATTTACTCAAACTAAAAAGTTTTTTCTCAGCAAGAGAAACAATAAGAGACGTAAATAGGGAGCCTACATCCTGGGAACAAATCTTTACTTCTCACACTTCAGATAGAGCCTTAATATCCAGAGTATATAAAGAACTCAAAAAATTAAGCAATAAGAAAACAAATAACCCAATCAACAAATGGGTCAAGGACCTGAACAGACACTTCTCAGAGAAGGATATACAATCAATCAACAAGTACATGAAAAAATGCTCACCATCTCTAGCAGTCAGAGAAATGCAAATCAAAACCACCCTAAGATACCATCTCACTCCAGTAAGATTGGCAGCCATTATGAAGTCAAACAACAGCAAATGCTGGCGAGGATGTGGGGAAAAGGGTACACTTGTACATTGCTGGTGGGACTGCAAATTGGTGCGGCCAGTATGGAAAGCAGTATGGAGATTCCTGGGAAAGCTGGGAATGGAACCACCATTTGACCCAGCTATTGCCCTTCTCGGACTATTCCCTGAAGTCCTTAAAAGAGTGTACTATAAGGATACTGCTACATCGATGTTCATAGCAGCACAATTCACAATAGCTAGACTGTGGAACCAACTTAGATGCCCTTCAATAGATGAATGGATTAAAAAATGTGGCATTTATACACAATGGAGTATTACTCAGCACTAAAAAATGACAAAATCATGGAATTTGCAGGGAAATGGATGGCATTAGAGCAGATTATGCTAAGTGAAGCTAGCCAATCCCTAAAAAACAAATGCCAAATGTCTTCTTTGATATAAGGAGAGCAACTAAAAACAGAGCAGGGAGGAAGAGCATGAGAAAAAGGGACGAGAGGGGGAAGGGAAAGGGAGAGAGAAGGGAAATTGCATGGAAATGGAAGGAGACCCTCAGGGGTATACAAAATTACATATAAGAGGATGTGAGGGGAAAGGGAAAAAATCAAGGGAGACAAATGAATTACAGTAAATGGGGTAGAGATAGAAGATGGGAGGGGAGGGGAGGGGGGATAGTAGAGGATAGGAAAGAGCAGAATACAACAGTCACTAGTATGTCAATATGTAAAAACGTGGATGTGTAACCGATGTGATTCTGCAATCTGTATATGGGGTAAAAATGGGAGTTCATAACCCACTTGAATCAAATGTATGAAATATGATATGTCAAGAGCTTTGTAATGTTTTGAACAACCAATTAAAAAATGCAAAAAAAGACAAAAAAATAAATAAAATAAATAAAAAAACAAATAACTAAACATGTCTTTTTTAAAAAAGAAGAAAAAAACTTTCTTCATAAGCCCTTCATAATAATTTTACATTTTTATTACTACTAATTATAATTAGAAATTCATTATTCTTTGAACTGTTGAAAGAGTTGTTAGTCACATGAAGTGGCATTTTAGTTTCTGCTCTCATGAGAATATTTTGTAAAATACTAATAGCAAAGCCCAGCACAAAGTTATTTCTCAATAGCAATTAATTCTCTTTCTGCCACAGATCAAAAGTGGTAAGATCTAATCGCTATTCAAGTGAAAGTAATTTGCAACTTGTGAAATGTATAAAAATGAATTGAAATCATTGAATATTATAAATCAAGGTAAAAATTTGACCTTTTACTTTGAATTACAAATTCATAACTGATTCTCTACCTTCCATCTTGTGTTCATTCTCAAGATTTTTTCATCCTGAGTCCTCTTTTATCCAGTTTCAGAACTTGTTGCATACTTAGCTCCTTTTTCTTAATAGCTTGGTGCTTTTAGGGCATCTAACACATTTTATCTTTAGTAATTATTTCTTTTGTTACCAGCTTTTAAATTGTTATTGTTGTTTTAATCTGCTACTAGAAAGTTTAGGTCTTTAGTATTTACCTTCTAAATTGTGTTTACCTCTCCTGCCTTTCTCCTCTGCCATTGAATATGCTTGTTTCTCAATTTTCTAAAAATGTCTTCTTCCAGATGAACACAACCGAGAAGCCACTGAGAAAGCCACCAGCCAGACTGAAAAAACTTAAGATCAAAAAGGAAGTAAGAGATTTCACAATGAAGGACATAGAAGAGAAGATGCAGGCAGCAGAGGAGCGTCGGAAGGTAAGTGAGCTCTGAGGCTCAGAGTCTGAGGCATTCACCACTTGCTAAAATGAGTTCACTTCAGACCTTTTCCTATCAGTAGCTTTAAGACAAATTGCATGGATTTGTACTTAGTATCTCAGTGATCTGCTCGCTTCTTATGCTAAATGGTTAGTGTTTGCTTTCTCAAAATTATCTTTGTGCTGTAACAGAAGACATATCTTAAAGTTGGCCGAAAATTTCAATTTCATCCATACAGCCTAAGATAGCAATATTCAAATTCTCAGAATTGAATCAAGTATGAGGTTTCCTTCACATGAAAAAAGAAAGACTTTACTTGGGGATGGGGTAGGAGGAGATTCAGGGCATTCAGGAGATTCAGATTCAGGTAGCAGAGAGGAGGCCCTGAGGACCACAGACAAGAATTCCTGCAGCTTTGGCTTCTGGGACCTCAGAACACTCTACCAGCTGCTCTGCTGGGAGACAGGCCTCCTGGTGTTAGTCCAAGCTGACATTGCCCTCTCTACTTGGCCTCCTGGGAGCAAGGACTGGCTATGTACTTCATGGGGTAGACCCTGTGTCTGCCCCCTTCAATAGAACTTCCTCAACAAATATGGTTATATGACTGTTAATGACATAGAAAAGCCAGAAATTTTCATGATGGGCAATAATAATGAGAACTTGTAGAAGGTGATTTGGACTCCTTTTCATTTTTTTTTAAATATTGCTTTTCAGATTAAAGAAGAAGAAATAAGAAGGCGGCTACGAAGTGACCGCCTTTTGCCTACAGCCAATCATTCAAATTTGGCTGAAATAGATGGAGCTGAGGTTCCACTTGAGAAAGGACTTCAAACCATAAGTGCTGCTACATTTGAGCCACCTGTCCTTCAGGGAGGAGAGCCACAGAAGAAGAGTAACAATGACTTAGTCCCGATGGATGGAAACTACTACTATGAAAGTTTGGGGGTTGTAGAATCAGACATGTCCTACAACCAAGAGGATGATATATTTGAATAAGCCATGTTGTGTGTGTGTAAACACCATAAAAAGGAATCTATTTTCCCTAGTGCGACAGTCTTAGTATGTCTCATATTCTTTGACCATGTGACCTCACCCTGTGGAATTTCTGGTGCAGCTTTTGCAATAATGGTGTGGGGCTACATGCACTGAATATTAGTTGAGTTAATTAAATTACTGTGAATGCACGTGCGTGCACGCACGCACACACACACGCACATGCACAGGAGAAAGATCGATAGATCTGACCAGCTTAGATTACTATGAGGTTGGTATTCTTCCTCAATATGTCTTTAAACATTGTTTAGATGTCTTTAATTTATGAATCTCTTGCAGCTTTATATATTGTGAATATATCTGTGCCAAATGAAACCCTTACTTTTTAGCTCCTGACCTTGGGCTATGTCCACTGATATCCTTTACAACAAAATTGAATGCATTTATAAAGTATTTTAACAATCCATGTGTTTTTTTAGGAATGTGTTTAGGTTTTTTAAAATTGTGCTGTCAAGTAATAAAGCACTATCTTAAAGCTGAATTACAGTTTCATCTGTATTTATAATTAGGTAAACAATATCCATTTCTTAGAATTATGTAAAGCATGGAGTTTTTTTCATATTGAAAACACCACTTCCCCTGGGGCAATAGGCGGGTAAGTGAGGAGCACAAGGTCTGTGCTCCAAGCTGTGCTCATCTCATTGGAATCACGCTTTGGTTCTCCCCTCCCTTGCCTCTGCATCCAATAGTGATCAGATGGGAAGATCTCTTGCATCCATTTCCATACTTTTCTGGTTTAGACCCCTCCACCCCTCATGATTCAACTGGGTTACTACAACAAATGTCTCCATTTTCATACAACCATGGTCTGTCCAAGACCCCCTTGTTGACCATCTTTTATGGTCAAGATAAAAATCCAAACTGCTTTTTGTTGATAAAGATCTCAGATTTGAAGGATTGCAAACTGAACAAATTCTACTTCCTCAAACTCAGCACATTCTCCATGACTTCTGGGTTTTTGCATATGCTGTTCACTCATTCCTCTTTCCCCTCTTGCGATTTGATGGATGCCTTCTTGTTTTCATGTATCAATTCAGATACACCTTCTCCAACACCCTGGTCCAGGTCACCTGTGGTAGATGGGCTACTCATTTTTGCACTTATCACCCTGTGAAGAAGCTGCCTGATACATTTCCATGAAATCATTAGGCATTTTCAATCTCCACAAAACAATGTACAGATCACAACCATGATCTGTTGTTATCAAGGTTGCATTTTTTTGTACCTCAGTAAGTGGAGGGTACAGAATAAGTGCTGTGTAAATATTGCTTTGGCAAATGGATCAATATGCCCCTAAATCCTCCACAAGCAAAAAGTGGGGCCCCATGAGGTGGTTTGTCTTGGGATCTATAGATGAATCTATAGAGGAAACTACAGAAGAACCTACAGATGAAATCTATCCCAGTGCTTTCGGCTTAGTATGGGGAATGGAATGCGATGTCTTCCCCTAAATGAGGGGAGTAGATCTCCATACCCTCCAACAAAAAGGGGGTAGTTCCCCTTGAAACAAGTAGGTCCCCATGTGCATCACAACTTGATAGGCACAGATCCCAAAGACCTCCACCTTGTGAGGGGTGATGTAGAACTGTGTATATGCCACCTCATCAGAGGAGTTTATTTGCATCCTTCTGAGGATTTTCCCATTATTCCAGTTCCACCCTCAAAGTACGAATAGGAAAAGACATTAATATGTATGTGAATATGTATATGAATGTATACATGAATATGAACATGTATATGTTAATATGTATATAAATAGAAATATGAAAATGTATATAAATATATATGTGAATATGAATAGATATCAATGTGAATATAAACATATATGGATATGTATATATGAATATGAATATGTGTGTATATAAATAAGTATATAATATGAGTATACATGAATATGTGTTGATATGAATATGTACATGCACATGAATATGAATTTGTGAATATTTCATTAATATGAATATGTACATGAATGTTAATGGATACACGTGTGTTAATGAATATGACTAGTATAAGAACATGAACAAGTGCATTACATGAATATGATTATTTGTATGAATATGAATACATACATGAATGTGTATATAAATATGAATATGTGTATTGATATGTATATGAATATGTGTATGAATATATAGTGATGTATCTATGGTTTAGATACCAGTGCCTTAACTCTCATGGGGAATTGATCACCCTGCCCTCCACTACACGAGGTGAGTAGCTCTCCATGACCTCAGCACAATGAGGGCTATTGGCCCTCATGGGGGAAGTAGGTCCAGGCATCCTGTACCCAGTGAGGGGACTATATCCCCATGCCCTCCACCTGGTGAGTGGATTAAAATCATCTATCCTCAACCTGACCAGTGTTAATCCCTATGCCCTTCATCTGATGAGATCCCACTCCAGAATATTCCAGTTCAAATCCTAAAAGGATGAGACTGGGGCAGATGCTATAGATAGATCTATAGATGCCTCTAAATGTATCCCAGTGCCTTCTACTCCGTATGGAGAATGGAACACCGAGCACCCCTCTAGATGAAGGCAGTAGATCTCCACGCTCTCTGACAGTTGAGGGGAGTAGTTCCCCTTTGGGGAGATTAGGTCTCTGTGTCCTTTACACCTTGAGAGGTACAGACCCCTATGCCCTCCTCCTGGTGAGAGGTGTTGAACAATAATACTCTACCTGATCAGGGGAATTACTCTCTACAGTCCTTCTGATGATTTTCTATTCCAGTATTCAAGTTCTACATTCAGAGTATGCATTGGAGAAGACATTAAAATGTATAGAAATATGTATATGAAAACATGTATGAAGGTGTGTATGCATGCATGCATACATATAAGTATGTATATGAAGAGGATTTTTAATATGTATATAATATTAACATGAATATGTGTATATATGAATATGTATATAAATATGAATATGCACAAGAATATGAATATATGTCTTATTATAACATGAATATGTACATGTACATGAATATGAACAGGTTATGAATATGTATATGAAAAAGTAAATGAATGTTTATGTTTTATGAATATGTACATGAATATGAATATGTATGTGTATATAAATATGAATGGGATATGGATATGAATATTTCATGAATATGAATCTGTAATGTAAATATACATGAATATGTACACACACATGTGCATAAATGTTTATATGAATATGTGTATGACTATGATTAAGTGTATGGATATGAATATGTACATATATATGAATGTTTATGGATATAGTTATATGTATAAATATGAATATGTACACAAACATGATTCTGAATATGTATATGCATAGGATTATGTGTGTGAACATGACCATGTACATAAATATGAATTTGTGTGTAAATACATTCATGAATATGTATATGAATATGAACTTGAACATGTACATGAAATATATTGTATACATGATATGTACATAATATACACATGAATATCAGTGTGAAAATGATATGTACATCAATATATATTAATTGTATACGACTATTAGGGATATATATATAGGATCACCATGCCCTCTGACAGATTACGTGAGTAGATCTCCATGTCCTCAGCACAGTGAGGGCTGTTGCTGCCCCTGGAGGGACAGTTCTGGTGTCCTGCACCCAATGAGGGGAGTACATCCCCGTGCCTTCCACCTGGTAAGTTGCTTAGAATCATGTTATCTCGATCTGACCAGGGGAGTTAATCCTTGTACCCTCCATCTGATGAGATCCCACTCCAGAATGTTCCAGTTCAAACTCTAAAATCATGAAACTGGGACAGATGATATAGCTGAATCTATAACAGAATATATAAAGGAAATATATACCAGTGCCTTTCAGTAAGTAAGGGAATGGAACACCATGCCCTCCCCTAGATGGTGGAGATCTCCATCATCTGATAAGAAAGTAGAGTAGCTCCTCTGAAGGCTTAGGTCTCTGTGTCCTTCAGGCATCAAAAGGCACAGATCCCCCATGCCCTCCACCGTTAATACGTAGAACCACATATTACCCTGATCAGAGAATATTATTTCTGTATAGTCCTTCTGATGATTTCCCATTCCAGATTTTTCCAGTTCTACCCAAAAATTATGAATGGAGAAGGCATTAATAGGTATATGAATATGTTTATGATTATGTGTATGAATAAATAGGCAAATATAAATATGTACATTAATATTAATATGAATGAGGATATGTACATGAGTATGTACTTGAATATATCTATAAACATGAATATGAATATATTTGTATATAAATATGAATATGTATATTTGCATATTAATATGAATATGAAAATGTATATGAATATGATTGTCAACACATATATGAACACAAATGTGTCTGTTAATATGAATATGAATATGTATTGTATATGAATAGAATATGAATCTAGAGATGAATATGAATAAGTACATACTATGTACAAGAATATGAATATGAGTATATGTACATATGCATATTGTATATATGAATATGAATATAAATATGACTGCTTATGAATATTAATGTGAATTTGAACATGAATATGTATATGAACATAAATATGAATGTGTACATGTACACGAACATAAATATGAAAATTTATTTGAATATAAATATGTACTGGTACGTGAATATGTGTATGCATATGTATATGCTCTTGTATATGAATATGAATAGGTGAATGAATATGAATATGTACATGAACATGAATATAAATATGTACAAGTACAGATACGTGAATATGAATGAGTATGAATATTGTAATGGTTAGGGATTAAAAGATGTCAAGGATTAAGAGGATTATGGGTGTGTCTATGAGGGTGTGCCTAGAAGGCATGTGGGATAGCCAACTAAAATGGAGACCCTCCCAAAGTGTGGGCAGCATCGACCTATAAGATGATGGCTTAGATGGAATAAAAGTTTCAAGAACAAGGAAGCAGCAGATGCAAGCTCCATTCTTCTTGAATGTGTTCTTGATTGCTACTGTAATCATCTGAGGATATCACTTCCTCACTCTTCCAAAGTGGACTCTGCCAGTGATTCCCTAGGAGCCTTCAGTCTCAAAACTGGGGTATCACCATTGATCCCTCTTGTTCTGGGGCTCCAACCTCTTGGACTATGATGCTACTGGTTCTTCTAGCTCTCCAGCCAGCAGGTGGCCATTGTGGACTATCCAGCTTCTAGTCACGAGAGACAACCTAATAAGTCCTCTTTTTATAATTATACTTCCTGTTGATTTTGTTCCTCTAGAGAACCCTAATACAAATATGAACATGTACATGAATATGTGTATGAAAAGGTACATGTAAATATGTGAATATGTGTATAAATGTGAATATGTACATGTGCATGAACATGGATATAAATGTGTGTATTTACATGGGCATGAATGTGAATGTGTATGAATATGAACATGCCCATACATGTACACATGAATTTGAATATGAATGTATACATGTACATGTGCATGAATATGTGTATAAATATGAATATGAACATGGACATGAATGTATCTGTGCATGAATATGAATATGTGTGCATATTAATATGTACATGTACATGTATATGAATGTGAATATGTACATGTGAATAAATATGAATGTATGTAAATATGAATACATACTACATTTAAAAATAATAGGAATAGGAATATGTAAATGTACATGGTATGATTATGAACATGTACATAAAAGTGTATGAATACAAATATGAATATACATGCATATGTATGTGAATATGTATATGAATATGAATACAAATGTGTGAACATGCATAAATACATATGTGAATATGAATATGATATGTAAGAATTGAAAGAACAAACAAGGCTCATCATTGGAGCAAATGCCTGTTTATTGAGGAACAGCTCTGCATACTTATAGAGCCAGGGGTGGTTTGACAGTTGGCATGGGGCGCTTTCTGATTGGTGGGTAGGATCAGGTGAGCCAGCAGGGCTAGTCTGATTGGTGGATAAGGATCATGTGAGCCAGCAGGGCTAGTCTGATTGGTGGATAAGGATCATGTGAGCCTGCAGGGATAGTCTGATTGGTGGATAAGGATCATGTGAGCCTGCAGGGATAGTCTGATTGGTGGGTAAGGATCATGTGAGCCAGCAGGGCTCACCATTGGACGGCAGGATTGTGTGAGCCATCAGGGCTCACCATTGGACGGCTCTTCTTGGGGGATGGGGAAGTTAGTCTTTGGAGCCGGGGCGACTCCCAACAAGAATAGGTACAAATGAATCTGAATCTGAATAAAGATATATATGAATTAGATCACAGTGCTTTCCACTCATATGGGGAATGTATCACCCTGCCCTCCATTAATGAGATGAGTAGAACTCACTAGACCCCCATGCTCTCTACCTGGTGAGTAGATTAGAATCATCTATCTTTGATCTGATGAGGAGAGTTAATCCCTATACCCTCCATCTGATGAGATTCCATTCCAGAATATTCCAGTTCAAACCCTAAAAGGGTGAAACTGGGGCAGATGCTATATGGATCTATAGACGGAGCCATAGATGGAGAGATATGTATATGTATGTTCCATTTTCCTTGTGAAAGATGACCTTGAGTACCTAATAAAAGATATATTGATATTAGAGAGTCTCTAACTTTGTAGGATCAGGGAGGGGGAGCTTACCAACAACTCATATTTGAGGTAATACATGTAAAAACAATATTTAAGGGATGTATCTTAAATATTTCATTCATACTTAAAATAATGCATGTTGTAAGATACATAGGTTACTAAAATGCATTTGTAATCACTGGGACAAAAATAGAATCTATCATAGAGTGTTGCTATAGCAACTACCAGTAATTTAGGACTGTGCCTGTTTCTGTGTTTGTTATAGCTAGTATTCGAAGGAGTACTTACATAGTGAATGCTGCCTCAGAGAGGTGTTGTGCTGAGTCGTCTCTGCACACCAATCACACTTGCCTCCACGTAACCCTATCCACGACACCTCCATGTGGCAATAGTGGAACTTGTGTTCCAAGCAGGTCAACAAAGGACTTTGTTTTAAAATAAACTGTGCAACATGACAGTTTGTTCTGTTCCTTGTACTGCTTTTAAAATATAATAGCTTTCTCTTGTTTTCTTTTAATCACATGAGCAATAATTAATAGGAAATGCTGACAAACATAAGAAAACAACCCCAGGAATCTCACACCTTCCCCTCCCCTCAGGATATCTACTGATAAAATGTTTGAGATATGCTCCTCTGTGCTTTTTCCTTACAAAAAAAAAAAAGACTCATACTACATAAACCATTCTGTCCTTTGCTTTTTCCACTGCCGATTTTCATGTAAATAAATCTACTTCCACAGTGTCATTCCTAATGATCTGCCTCCATATAAGACTGTGACAACATTGTCTAGTTTTCCTATTGTATTTTGAAGGGTTTCTGTAGTTAAAAATAGCTATACCATATGTTTCCTTTTCTGTTTGGGAAATGTTGAAAAGTAAAAATGATATGGGTGTTTTCAGAGGTCTCAGTCCATAGATGGACAACTCCCTACTCTGGGCCCAAGATGAAGCAGCACACCGTGCTGGAAAGCCCCAGGGAAGAAGATTGCTCAATTCATGGCAAGGTCAGGAAGTGGGGGGGGGGGAGTGGGGAAGGTGGGAGGAAGGGACCACAGGGAAGATGCACCCATCCAGGACACACACCCAGTGACCCACCTCCTCCAGCCATGCCCCACCCAATTACCACCCAGTTAGTTGGTCCATTCAAACTAGGATGGACTAATTATGTTATCACTCTCATAATCCAATCATTTTCTCCTCTGAATATTTCTGCATTAATAGGAGCTTTGCAAACTATAATACTACCTCTAGACTTTCTCTGATCAGAAAACTGAATTCATCTTATGGCAATTTTTATTCAGCCCACTGAGGACCCAGGTAGGCTTCAAAAGCTCATAGAATAAAGAGGAAAAAAGGAACAACTACTATATCCTTATGTCTGAGCTGGCTTTTCACTGCCAGACATAGAGACCAGATCCATTTGTAAAGTGTTATTGGCAGTCAAGTATTCATAATTAAGGGTCTGAAAATTTTTTTGTGTTATTTAGAAACAAGAAGGTACAGTCAACAAAAATCAAGTGACCAAAAAATAAAATAGAATGAATCAAGTGACCAGCTAGTTTATGCACAAATTACAATCATTTCAAACACTGGGTCATGAAATCAGTCATTTAACTTCCAGTAATTTATAGTAGTAATTTCCTCTCTCTATTAATAACAATTCAGGTCCTAAACCAAACATAACACAGTCATCCCTCAGTATCCATGGAGGATTCGTTCCATGATACCTTGCAAATAACAAAATTCAAGGTTGCTCAAGGCCTTTATCTAAAATGATATATTTACATATAACCAATATATCTTCTCATATATTTTAAGTCATCCTCAGATTACTTAGAATACCTAATGCAATGTAAATGCTATGTAAACAGTTGTTAATACTGTGTTACTTAAAGAATAATGACCAGAAAACAAAAATTCTACATGCTCAATACAGATATGGTTTTTCCCCCCAAATATCTTCAATTTGTGTTTGGTTGAATCCTTGAAGGTAGAACCCTTCGATGCAGAGGGCTCTCTGCATATCATGGGAAAAAATGCATATGACAACAATCCAGCTTTTTCTCTCCTTAATTTAAAATAAACAGCAAGACTCACTGTTAAGTGGGAGGAACACTTCAGAGTATTAACACACAACACCATTGCAGTTACCAACTTGCTGGATTGGGCCATGCTGTGATTTCCAGAGTGGGGTCCCCGGCTGGCAGTCATCATTACTGGGAACCTGTTATTAATGCAAGTTCTCAGGCCCCACCTCGTTCTATATCAGCTCTGTGATAAGAGTTTTGCAAGCCCTCAGATGGTTTTCTGTATGCTTTCCATTCAGTCTATAAATGCACCAAGCCATGCCCACAATAAGCCATACAAGTCTGTCTAGAAGACAACTTTCCAGCATGCCCAAGCGCTCTTTCCTTGATGGGTAAAGCTGAATATTTGCCAAGAGTCATTTAGATTTCTTCTAAGACCTATTAATGCTGTTTGTACTGGCTATTAAATTTAATTTTGAATAACTTTTTTTTAAATGTGGCTGGGAAAGGAATAGACGAGTTTGAAAAATCTTCAAAGGATTCTACACTCACATCATTTTGTAAATGTCCAAATTTCACCCCTAATTTAAGAAAGCTAAAATTAATTATAGATAATGTATTATGCATGTGGTTTATGAGAATTTTAATTATGCATTGGTGTCACTTTTCAAATGGTGTCAGTATTTTCAAATGAAACTACATATAAATGTATTAAGTTAAAATATTTAGGGTGTATATGCATTGTTTTTAAGACTCCCTAATTGACTGTTAACAGAAAAAAAACAAGGTGTTTTTCTCTTTCTAACTCTCATGCATTTGATACAATAAAAAACATGTCACCTCTGGTCACCAAAATGTGTCCCATTTCTCCCCACCAACAATGTAGTTCTCCAGTGGACACTAGTTGGGAATCCTCCAACTCCATTCAATGATGATACTATCTACCTGGATGTTGGGTTAGATCCCACAAGGCTGAACACTACTTCAAATGCCAATTGCACCCAGTAGATTGTCACTTACACCTTTGACCTACTAGCTCTAAATTGGGGTTACCATGACCCCCTCCTCTGGTTTAATTAATTTACTAGGACGGCTCCACAGAACTCAGAGAAACCCTTTATTGCATTGACCCACTGATTACAAAGGATGCAGATGAAGAGCCAGATGGAAAAGACGCACAGAAAAAGCTAGGAGAGAAATGTCCCCCACACATGGCCTCTGTCCCCATGGAATTAGAGAGTGCCACTCATCTAGCACGTGAATGTCTTCACCAAGCTGGAAGCTCTCTGAACCCCATAGTGCAGGAGTTTAAGGAGGGCCCATCCCACAGGCTTGATGGATCATCAATTCCATTTCCAGCTCTCCTCCGTCTACGGGGATGAATCTGAAATCTCCAAGCTTCTGAGCACAGCTGGGTCTTCCTGGTGAGGAGCCCCCTTCCAGGAGCCCACAAGGAGACACCTCCTTAGAACAAAGAAGGTTCTATCACCCAGGAAATTCCCTGGGGTTAAGGAGCTCTGTCGGGCCATGGGCCAGAGACCTGTATGTGTCCTTGCTGTATTTTAGAACTACTTTTTATTCATTAGTGACATCCCAGACCCAGAGGCATCTATCAAAGAAATTTGATAATATCATCTTTAATTTATTGATAAAAAAAATTAAATAATTTGTGTTTTAAATCAGTTTTGTCTCAGGTGCCATTCAAAATTGCTAAAAATGTTTTTAAAACCACTTTAAGGAATCTGCAATTTCAAAAGTCAGGAAATGCTACTATTATTTATTTAACCAATCCCTTTATTTGGAAGTTTGGATTATTTTCAATTTATCAATGTGGTAAATTATAGTAAATAATTCTGCTATCCATGTAAAAAGGCTGGCTATTACCTTAATTGTAAATTTCATCTCATAAGGTAAATGGAATGGAAGATTTCATTTTGGATCTTGTGCTTACCATCGCAGAAAATCTAACCATGGCAGATGATTGCCATTCCCACAAAAATACTATGACCATGAGTGGCTGCTCAATTAGCCTTGACAACTGGGAACCATTTGTTTCAACTCCCTGGAGAGAGAATATTTATTCCTTTGTCCTTCTCACTGGGTGAAAATCTGTGGAGCTTAAATACTGTGAATTCACAAACAGAAAAAACACAAACACAGAAACCATCACCAGTCACAGCTGAGGTGGAGAAATTCACCTGGACATGAGTCCTCAGTGCAAGGTGAACAACAGCTGACCTGCTAACAGTAACCAGAAAGATGACCACCTCCAGCACACCACTGCACAGCACAGGAAAAACGCAGTGTCCACGGGAGATGACCTTGGACGGTTGACTTGGTTAAAAGTATTGCATTTTGCCATCCTCGGCAATTTCATGTCACTCAGCCTAATCAAAACCTACTTCCTATGATCAAGGAGCATTTCAGGGGCTGCATAAGTTTTATACCCTTAGGCAAGAGTGGACACAAAGGAAAAAGTAGGGGACTCCAGGACCCTGGGTGTGCCCCGTGGACCTTCAAGCAATGTGCCAGCGTAAGTCCTCCTGCAGGGGGCTCTAATTAACTGTTTCTCCTCTATTCTTCACACACACACACACACACACACACACACACACACACACACACACCCATAGGATTATTACATGTTTTTCAAGACACTTTTTTCTCCTTTTCCCCCAAGTCGCAAGTTGAAACTTTTAGAATGATTTCAGTTAGCAACCTTCACTTCAATTCCCAGTTTTTCTGAGATAATGCTTCTGGTTTTATATTGTGAAATTACCCATAATGTATGCTCTTCTAGTTCTAAAGTTCATATTTGCATTTATATTACAGATTCCCTAACAATTTTTCCATACACATTTAGGTAATTAGATCATTCTGGATGTATTAAAAATGTAAGTACCTCAAGTTTCATGGCTCAGCCCTGTTTCTCCTCATCTTACTCTGGCCCTATCTTACTATCTATTTGGGTTTTGCGGTGGGCCGGGTGGCTAGAGTATTTCCTTGAGCAAACCCCTCCCTAGGAGATACTTAATAATATAATCTCTGAACTCCTGCATGCTCTCAGATTGCTTTCTTTACCTTGTGATATGGGATCCCTTGGCTGGGTATAAGACTGTGGCTTGCAGTTCTTTCTCTCACAAGTCTACAGATTCTATTCCACTAACATCTATTGTTACATACAAGAAGTCCAATGCCAATTTGATTCTTTTTCACTGAGAACTTACTTGTTCTTTTAGGTTTGATGACTTTCTCTTTCTTCTAATTGTATTGAGATTTTCTCATGAATGTAGTCTGGAAACCAGTATACTACAGTATACTCTCAGGCCACTAATACTTATGAAATTTTATTGTTTTTTAAACATTTCCTCTACTTCTTGCAAAGCTGTACCATAAAATTAGATTTTTCAGGCCTATTCTCAAGTGTCTTGTCATCTGTCTTGATACCCTTTCCTTTCCTCGGGTCTTTAGATATTTGCTGGACTTCTTCTTCCAGGTCACTGATAGGGGTTTTAATAGTAAATGTCTCTTCTAATTACCTTTGGAATTGCTTAATTGGAAAATTATGTCTTTTTAGCCTCAACATTCTTTACTGCATTGCCCCTCTTATTCGATATCCCCACCCCCCACCCCCTGCTCCAGCACCTCCTTTCCTGGGGTGTGTATTCTATTTGTTACATCTGATCCTGTCTTTGGCTGCTGTGAGATTTAGTGTTGTATGCTTGATGGGCACACTTGGGTGAGATCGTTTAAATATCCTAAAAGGCAATGCTCTCAGGAGGGAGGCAAACAAGTTTCCAATCCAAGCAGTTACCGTGCCCAAGCTGCCTACCTCCCCTGGATGTACTTAGAGGAAGATGCTCTGACACTGGTCTCCACGCACTTCATCACCCCACGGGCAGCGGGCCTTAGCGGACCTTTTTGGCCTCTTCTTACCTTCACAAGAGTGCAGTAACCAGATACATTTCTCAGGATGGCTGAGGTCAGAAAAGGAGGACATGGCTACAACCTAACCCCGTCACCACATCACTCTTCCCAAGCCTTGCCCAGGAAAATCACCACAGTAGCAAACCTCCCAGCCGCTGTCCTCAGAACTCAGGGTGGTTTTTCCTGCTGGTGACCACCACACATGGCCCGCTCCTGGACATCTCAAGCTGACACTCTGAAACTGCTGTCCATCTGGACCCTGGCCTAGAATAAGTTCCTGGGCTTTGACAGTTCTGCTTCCCATCAAGATCTTCAGCTGGTTCTGGTTCATAATCTAATCTGACCACCTACAGAAACTCTGAAGTCCGCATCTGTTCTGTGCCTTTGCTCTCAGTTCAGCCTCTGGAACCCCTGTGACAGCCTTGACCTTTTTTTAGCCTTTCTGTTAAAAAAAAAAAAAGTAATATGAGCTGTGTGACTTCAAAGTTAAAAATATTAGTAATTGAGATTGAAATAAAATAATCTGTTATGGCCTGACTTCTGTCCATCAGGTGACCCACAAGGATTGAATGAACAGCCACTGCTGAAAGTGAGGCAGCCTATGAATTTATTGTTATTCACCAAATAACAAAGATGTGGAAAGACACAAATGGGTTTGGGGTACGTTAATGACCAAACTCACACCAAAACGCTTCTGCATTCTTTGAGAGAGCTTAAAAGTATTTTTCTAGTCATTGTTTGGTAAAAGAGAACTCTCTCTCTCACAAATGTACTTTTGAGTTTTCCCAAATGCTTTGTCAACATTTATCAAGATGATCATGTTAGCTGGGGATGGTAGCATACCTCGTAATCCCAGAAACTCAGGAGGCAGAGACAGGAGGCCATCCTCAGTAACTTAAGGTGACCCTGTCTCAAAATAAAAAAATTTAAAAATCTGGAGATGTAGCTCAGTGGTAGAGCACTCTGAGTGCAATCTCTGGTATGAAAGAAAGAAAGAAGGAAGGAACGAACGAACGAACGAACGAACTAGATCATTATCTATCACCCTGAACAAAAGTCAATTCAAAATAGATCAAAAACATAGGAATTAGACCAGAAACTTTGCAACTGCTAGAAGAAAACCTAGCATTAACACTCTAACCTAGAGGCACAGGCAACAACTTCCTCAATAGGACTCCCAAAGCTCAGGAAATAATACCAAAAATTAATAAAGAGAATTGCACCAAATTGCAAAGCTTCTACACAGCGAAGAAAATAATTAGGTGTGTAAAGAGAGATCCTATAGAATGGAAGAAAAACTTTGCTAGCCACTCTTATGACAGAGGATCAATATCCAGAATACACAAAGAAGTCAAAAAGCTTTATACCAAAATAAATAAATACACAACCTAATCAACAAATGGGCAAGTGAACTAAAGAGACACTTCTCAAAAAGAAGAAATGAAATTGCCAGCAAGTATATGAAAAAAATGTCCAACTTCTTTAGCATTCTGGGAAATGCAAATTAAAACACACTTCATCTCACTCCAGTCACAATGGCAGCCATCTAGAACACAACAATAATAGATGCTGGAGAGGATGAGAAAAAGGAACACCTCACACTGTTGATGGGACTATAACTTAGTCCAACCACCATGGAAATCAGTATGGAGGTTCCTCCAAAGATTGAGGAATGGAACTAACGTATGACCCAACTATACCTCTCCTTGGTATTTATCCTAAACTATTAAAGTCAGCATACTATAGAGATTCATGCCTACCTATGTTAATAGCACCATAATTCACAATAGCCAAACTCTGGAACCAGCCTAGGTGTCTACCAATAGATGAGTGGAGAAAGAAAATGTGGAATATAAAACAATGGAGTTTTATTCAGCCATAAAGAAAAATAGAATGGTGTCATTTTCAGGAAAATGCATGGAGCTTGAGAACATCATGTTAAGCAAAATAAGCCAAACTCAGAAGGTCAAAGGTGGTACGTTTTCTCTCCTATTTGGAAGTTAGAGAGGAAAAAAGGAAAAGAAATAGATGAAGTTTATGTCATGAAAATCAAAGGGAGACCAGTAGCCCACAGAAAATGGTCCAGGACTCTAGGAGGCTAGAGGAAACGGAAAGGGGAAATTCTGGGGGAAGAAGATGACTAAAGCATTGTTCTATTTGTGTATGGATATGCAACAGTGAATCCCACCATTAGGTAATAGTATAATCCACCAATAAAGAATGTAAAAAAAAAGAAGGTTACTTCACGGCTGACTGATCCAGGACTCGTCAGGCATCCAGGACCCAGGGTTTACCGTCTCTCAACTCTTCTACCGGCAACGTCAGCCTCCCCCTAAGGTGGACATTGCTTATCGTCATAGGATGGTTTTCAGTAGCAATTGGGGCCCTGCGCTTCCTCTCTGATATCTAGCAGGAGAATCCATTCAGGAAGCTTTCCCACAAAAGCAAGGAGGAAATTTCCCAAGAGACCCTGGTAGCCCCTCCTTGCCTACCATATGCCCAGTTGTATCTTTGCCAATTCTGAAACCCGTCAAGGTTAAAGCAGGGTAGTTAGCCACCTGCCAATCAAACTTCCTTTCCCTGAAGCCATGTGGGAAGGAAGGGGTGGATGGCCAAACAAAAGTGTGTTCCAGAGAGAATAGAAAGGTCAGATGGAGCTGGACAGGCCGGCAGCAGTGTGAACACTTCGTGAGGCATTATTTGAACATAAAGCTCCCGGACTCATTTTGCTGGTACCTTATTGGAATCTTCCATCATTGGGATGTGATTTTCTTTTTCATGATGCTATATCCTAAGAAGTGTATTGGGAATTTCCTACTGGAGACCTAGAGCTATGCAGCCCTAATCCACTAGATTTGGATCTGGCCATCTTCTTATATTCTTCCTATTTATCACCAAGGGATTCAAATAATTTGCTTTCAACTTTTCTAAATTTGAGACAGCTACACTGGTAAGCTTTAGAAATTACCCTTTCATTTCTAGCAATATAGAATTTTGTTTCTTGCTTCTAGTGTTTCATTCATTTATATTAATCCCAAATCATATTTTATGTATGTATTTGTCTTTGATTAAACTTTTCATTTCAAAGTTACAAAAACTAAGAGAGAGATCCCATTCCCCCTTTCTCTAGTTTTTCCCAGTGCTAACGTCTCACCAGACTGTACTCCCTTGTCTCAACCAAGGCATTGACATTGGTACCGTCAAAAGACATACTATCTCCATCACTATAGGTACTCGTGTTGCCCTCTTAAAATCATCCTTCATTTTCAATTTTGGTTAAACAGCACCTGACATAGAACTTATCCTCCTGACATTTTTCAGTGTCTGGTTAAGCAGCGTCAAGGATATTCACATTGTTGTACAACTATCTTTACCTTCAACGGCTTCTCAAGCTTCAATCTCCAGTAAACATTAAGCATCTACTCTCTGCATGGCTATGTTATAAGAGGTAGAGTGCGCATGACCCAAGTCATGTTTAAGATCAGGTACCTGCCTAGGGAAACGGGAGCTTATTTGGAGAGATGATCACATGATTATCTAGAAGGATAGCCTGATGGAAGTATATATAATACCAAAGGATGAGTTGTGTCCTTTAGTGTGCTTATTTTCAGTCTTCTCCACACTGTCTCCCTATTGGAGTGTGTGTGTCTGTGTGTGTGTGTGTGTGTGTGTGTGTGTGTGTGTGTGTTAGGAGGGCTGGAACCCAACACCTCGTGCATCCTGTATCCCTAGCCCTTGTTTCCTTCTTTCTGTGTCCTTTTCCCCCTACAACTTGGAGAAACCAAGATCTGTGAGGCTGATCACATGTGATGAGGCCACAACATGATGTTTACAGTTATTCTAGTTCACTCAAAGTGTGTCTGAGTTTCCCCACCCACGGTGAAATGTTTTCAAATTCCAAAGACAGAAACTTCATCTTTCTTGGTTGTCTGCTTCGATTGGCGTCCAGCAGGTGGCACCAAAGGACAGTGAATGAAAATCACTAGCCTTCTTAAAAACAGGTTCAAAATCGGTTGGGTTTTGTGGCATTTCGCTTCTTTCTACTTGATTACGTAATAACCAATTTGCATGTTAGAACTTCTGGATCACTGTACACTCTCCGAAACTTCTATCTGTCCTAATTCTTGGTGATTTCAATGTCCACATGGATGATGCTTTCCCAGCCCCTGTCTCCTAGGTCACCGCCTCTCCTCTGGTGACCTCTAAAGTGCTTCCCCATGCTGACGCATCTCACATGACTGATCATGACTACCTGTGTCCAGTGGGCTCTCAGGGAAGCCTGGCTTCATGTTAGTAGCTCTTCTTTCTTTCTTCTGGAACATCTGCACTTACCTGAACACCTGTTTTCCTTCTTACCCAAACGTTCCTTCCTGGTCCCAGCCTGTGTCTGACCGCTGACTACACTGAAGGAGTCCATTTCTTTCCTCCTGTGTGTTGTCCCTTTAACGCAGCTCAGTGATGGTCTCCCCCTGCTGTCTCATTAAAACTGATCTTGTTAAGGTGAAATCAATGGGACAATTTTCCATCCTTATGATGCTTGATCAACCATGGATTTGGACATGGCTGACTATCCCCTATTTCTCAAAATTCTCCCTTCACTTTGCCTCCAGGAAACCATATTCCCCTGCGCTTCCTCCTAACCCACTGGCTGCCTCTCCTGCCCCTGACCTTTCCCACTGGCCTTCCCAGTGTGCTGGTTGAAATGCCACTCACATGAGGATGGTCCCCAATAGGTCTTCCCCTATGCCCAAGCTCCACTTGTGCCAAACAGTGATCTTTTGCTCCACCCCCCACCAAAGACTTTTCTATCTCAGCAAATGACAGCCTCATCCTCCTCACGGTTCAGGCCCCAAACCTTGAAACTGTCCTGAGTCTCTCAAGTGTTCTTTGAGTGGATCAGTCTGACCCCTCACTTCCTCAGCACTGGAGCGCTTGTCCAGGTCTACCACGGTCTCTCAGCGGGCGATGGTCAGCGCCATCTCAGCTCCCCACTCTGCCTTTCCTCTCTTTCGTTCACTCTGAAGACATCTTATAATAGGTGCCATCACTTTGCTAACCAACATCACGTGGATCTCCAGATAAAGGCAGAATTGTTACAACCATGTCCAGTATGGCCAAGCGTGGCCGGGCCCCCTGTCTCTTGGCCTGTGTCTTCAACAGCTGTCCCTCTAGCTCCTTCTGCCAGTCACGCAGTCCCTCTATTCCTGTGTCTTCCATGCCAGGCAAGGGCTCCACTTCGGATCTTGTGTCCCTCCTGTGCCCTCTGCCCAGATGGCTGCCCAGGTCACTCTCCCACCCTCCCCGGGGCCACGGCTCTTCCTCAGCCCCTGATCTAAAGCCGTCGCCCTGTGCTCATCTCCCTGTCGGTTCCTCCAGCTTGTTCTTTTCCATAGTGGTTCATATTGGTTTATTGCCTGGCTCACCCCAGTCAGAGTGCAGGATCCCTGGGGACAGTGACTGGCGACTTTTGCTCTCTGCTATATCCCCAGAGCCAAGTTCAGCATCCCATACAGGTCTGGCCCTTGAGGCCAACTAGTTGAGTGAAGGAATAAATGAAGGATTATTCCACACCCAACCAGCCGCTGAATCTCTGCAGATTTCTCAACGCACAAGGATCACCTGTCACTTGTGACCCACAGCACTTTGCTCCTCTGAGGGACAAGCACGGGCGGACCTCCAAGTCCTCGGCCAATGTTTTACTGAAAGAGAAGATTAAACCTAAGAATAAACCAGCTCAGACGCTTTTGTAAATCATTTAACATACGCTTTGCCAACACTCCTTTGCTAGCCAGCTTTTTTCTGAATGTACGACTCTTAACGGCTAAAGTTCTAAGTCCGAACCCAGAAGATGTGCTTTGTAAAATACCACATAGGGACAGATAAAAAGAACTAACCTCACAATCATCTAGAAAATTCCAAATGACTGGCTTTGACTTAGGTTTTTTGAGCCATGCTAAATGTCTCCTGTGGCCACTCAAGTGTCTTTAACCCTTAAAAAGCTTGCCTTCATCCTAATAAAAAGGAATGACTCTTTCTCCTCCAGACTACACTATGTCTTGTTTTTCTGAGATGAAGAATTTTTGAAGTCATTCCTCTGGCTGTTTTTCAGGTGAAATAATTTGCAGTTTATTTGCTCAGAAGGATGGGACTACACTCAAACTCTCTTTCCTATCAATCAGATTTCAACTGCTAAGTAGTTTTGGGGGCTTGTGTAGGAAATGGGGATGATGGCATCATTCTTGGGTAGAGGACAGTGGTCTAAGGAAAATCTTTTTTAACATCTTCATCTTTTCCGTAATGTCCAGTAGTGAAAACAATTTCTAGCTTCAGCTAAACTGAAAAGCCCCAACACCATCTAAAGAGTGGTTGTGCCTTTTTAAGGAAAAAGTCCCCCAACTCTTTGCTCATGTAGTTTGCCCTCGATGATCCAGTCTTTCATGAAATCAAGTCTTCTTTAGCACGTGTTCCATGCTGGACACTGGTTGGTCCTGGAGGGTGCAGAGAAGGCGGAGATGAAGAGAACAAAACCTTGTGTTATTTATGAGGACTCAGGATCTCCTAGGGCAGGAAGAAGATATGCAAACAGGAAATGGAAATGCATTGAGACAGGCTTTAAATTGGAGTGCAGAGAAGAGACAGGCTCTGTGTTTCTGAAAGGTTCTGCGGAGGTTTCATGGAGAAAATGACATTTAAGCAGAATCTTGACTGATGAGTGGGAGTTGGCCCAATATAGAAACAGGAGCAAAGACTCCAGGGAGAGAATTGTGCCTGCAAGGCTGGAGGTGCGAAAGAACACGGCAGGTGGGAGAAGGAGGACATGTCGGGGTGGGCCTGTCGGGGTGCAGAGGGGAGGGACACTCCTGAAGAGGCGTAGGCGCTCCAGCCGGTACATGTTCCAGGGTTTCAGGCAACGGGTGAAGCACCTGTCTGTTTGAGGGATAATCACAGTGTTTCTTGAAGGGTGGCCCCAGACCTACAGGGGCAGCATCACCTGGAACCCGGATAGAAATGCAAATTCTCCCCCTACCCCACTCCCCACCTCACCCTCCCCAGGCTTCATGGTCAGAAACTCCACTCTCAGGGCCTGGGAATCTGTTGAAACAAAGCTTCTCCAGGTGATTCTGATGTGCACTAAAGACGAGGGCAGGAAAGGTGTTGGAATGAGATGGACATCATTACCCTAGGTACATGCATGACTGCACACAGGGTGCCACACTACATCGTGTACAACCAGAGAGATGAGAAGTTGGGCTGCAGTTGTGTACAATGAATCAGAATGCATTCTGCTGTCCTACGTACCTAATTAAAATAAATAAAAATAAGTCAATAAGATTGAGAATCCCACTGCTCTGGGACCAGAGGTGGGGGGGTGAACCCAGAAAAGGCAGAGGGAAGCTCTGCAGACCCTTCCAAACAGCTCCAACCTGAGGAGAGAGGAGCCATACAAGGAGCATGGATCTGGGAAGACAGGATGGAGAGCTTTCTGAAACCTTGTGTTTGGCAGGACACAAGCGAGACAACCCCATCAATCGTTCTGAAATCTCATTAGTTACCAAAATTGTCCAGGTGGCTTCTAAAGAATGCAACCGCTTCACCCCACGCTCCATTTACCAATGGGCTCCTTTGTTTGGGGCCCCTCTCCCTCTTCCTCTTCTCTGTTTTCTTCTCTTCTGAGTTTTTCACTCTGGGGATCGTTCCTTTTGTTAACATTGTTCCACTCCTTGCCTTGGGGGATTTCTGGAGCCTTCCAGGCCAAGACATCAGCCTTCTTGGTCATCAGAGCTGGGAGGGGCTGTCCCTACCCAGGGGCCCGCAGTGGGGGGGGGGGGTACTAAAACACAGGGATTCTCAGGCTCCACCTCAGACTAAATAAATTAGAATTCCTGGGAGGGAAGTTTCTCTAAAATCCTCCCTTGGTGATTCCATATGCAACTAGCAGTGAGAACGGTGACTAGCCCAACAACCTTTGTTTTTGTGAAGAGTCGGAACAAGACAGAAACTCAGGGTCAAGGATGCAAAAACATGTCTTGTAACTCGGGTCAAATAAGGACAGAGTCAGCCATATCAAGACATTTAAGGGGAATAAGGTGTACTCCATGTATGTATAATATGACAAATTTCTATGTATGCATGCTACTGTTATGCGTACGTGAAAGCATAAATAAAAAAAACTTTATAAAAAAAAAGAAATCGATTTATAAGAATGAAAAAAATGCTTAAGGGAGGAGGAAGTACAGACAAAACATGGTTAAAGCTAGTAATGAGGAGGATGCAGTCAGACTTCCAAACGTTAAGAGAAAACCATAAAAACTTACCCGTTGCAATGAAGGAAGAAAAGAGAAGAATTTGAGGTATCAAGAGAAGGACTGGCGCTTTCTGGAGCATTTCATCTAACACGGTTCCTGCTGCTTCTCCGAAGCCCTATCAGGAAAAAAAGGGAAGAGCAAGACATCTTGAGCCCTCTCGCTCCTGTCTCCCACTCGCAGGGCAGAGGAGCGCGGGTATGCACAGGCTCCCCGTCCCCGAGCAGAAGTCCTTCTCTCCAGGGCCCCCGAAAGACGCTACGAAAGCCACCCAGGCCTCTCGCCCCTCAAGACATCCTCCTGAGCTGGGGTAATGGCCCAGCCTCTTGGGAGCTGGACGCATCTCCCCAAGTGAGCTCTACAACAAGTGACAGAGTCGCAAAGAACTTTCGGAGCTCTTGTCCTCTGGGTTCTGACTCTAGCCTGAGCTTGACCCTTGGCTCTGTCTTCGTCACACCACCAACCTCCATAAAAGTGAACTGAAAGCAACTCTTGGCCTTAGAACCCAACAGGCACCATACTCTAACTGGTCTCAGCATAAGGCCAGGATCGGGTCAAGCGGCATTCTCCACACCAAGAGCGACCAGAGACGGAGCTGCCTCCCAAAGCACAGTAGATGCTGTCAGCCCTGCCAGTGTTCCAGGGCAAAAGAAAACTACACGAGCAAAATAAAAGAAAGAAGGGAGAAGAAAAGCACATGCAAAGGTGGGCGGCGAACCCAGTCCAGAAGAAAACAGAAGCCGAGCGACGGAGGGCGTCTCCCATCAGGGCAGGGCTGCAGAGGAAGCCTCTTGTTTTTGATCATTATTTGAGGAGAGTCTAATACTCTTCAAAGAATCATTTTAGGAGACTGGCAAGTTACAAACCAGATCACAGACAGTAAAGGACTGAGTGCCGGCTGGGTGGGGCTTTATTATGTTAATGAGTAAAAAGAGGAAAGCTGAAGTCTGCGGTTGATCTGAGAAAGGAGAAGGGATTATTTTTTTAAAATTTTTATTATTGTGAAATGGAATCATTGAGCACAATTGTTGTCTAAAGAAAATAACCAAAAAAAAAAGAAATTCTCTTTAAATATTTTATTAATACATACAATTGTACATGTGACTTGGGTTCAGTGTGATATTTCCATCCATGCATATGGTGAGCTTTCATCAAATCCAGCCTTCCCACCTCCCTTTCCCTGTCTCTGGTAATCACTATTCTACTTTCAGGCCAATATTTTTTATCTCCCACATTTGGCAGAGACCATGCAGTATTTATTTTCGTTTCTGACACTTGACCTAATGTCCTCCTGTTCTATCCATTTTGTTGTGATGACAATTTCATTCTTCTTGATGGCTGAATAATATTCTACTGTGTATATATGCCACATTTTCTGTATCCATTTATTTGTTGATAGACAATGAGACTAATTGCACATCTTGACCACTCTGAACAGTGTGGCAATAAACACAGGAGTGTAGATTGTCTCTCCAACATACCTACTTCATTTCTTAGGATTTATACCCAGGAGTGCAGTTGCTGGATCATATGGTAGTTCTATTTTTAGATTTTTTTAGGACTCTACATACTATTCTTCATATTGGCTATACTAACTTTGTATAAAAGAATTCCTTTTATACTGAGGCTGGCTTTGAACTTGCATCCATAGTATGAAAGAATTTCTTTTTCTCCACATCTTTGCCAGGATTTGTTTTTGTTGGCTTGTTTTTGGTTTTGTTTTGTGTAATAGCCATTGTAACTGGGATGGAACCTCAACGGAGCTCTGATTTTCATAATTGGCCTGATGGATAATGTTCAACCCCAGGGTTGCAAAAGCCCCCGGCATACAGTTTTCCAATTCCAAAGAAAGAATTTGGAGTCCTCAATGGGAACAGTTTGGGCATTTTATTACTCACCCACTCTTTGGCAGGGCAAGCCAGGACAGGATGGGAGCCGCAGGGATAGGCTGCGTTCCCACTGCGCAGGTCCATTTCTGCAGACACTTTGAAGACATTCTTCTACTCCACAATGAAGGCCCCTCTGCTTTGGTTCTCACCCTGATGGTTGGAGATGAGACAAGTGGTCTGTTTTCCTTCTCTTCCCTGTTTCCACATCCCCTGGAGCAGGCTTTCCTGGGCACAGACCACTGTTAACCCCAACACCTGGTGATACTGAGCAGCTCTTCAAATTTTTGTTGGCCATTGATATTTCTTCTTTTGAGAAGTCTCCGTTTAAATCGTTTGCCCAGTCTTTAATCAGATGACTTGAAAAATGGAAAATTTTATTAACCTTAAAAAATAAAGAAATCTTGTCAGATAGTAGGACTTGGATGACCCTTAAGGGCAATATGCTAAGTAAAATAAGCCAGTCACAAAAAAGGAAAATACTGGTTGGTCACATGTAAACCCAGTGACTCAGGAGGCAGAGGCAGGAGGATTGCAATTTCAAAGCCAGCCTCAGGCACTTAGTGAGGCCCTAAGCAACTTATTAAGGCCCTGTTTCAAAATAAAATATACTTTTAAAAAAAGATCTGGGGATGTGGCTCAGTGGCACAGTTCAATCCCAGGTACAAAAAAAAAAAGACAAAACCCGTAGGATTCCACTTATATGAGGTACCTACCTAGAGGAGTCAAACTCATAGAGATAGAAAGTAGAATGATGGGTGCAGGAGCTAAGGGAGGAGGAACAGGAAGATTCAAAGGATATTCCATCCATTGCAAGATGAAAAAGTTCTAGAGATCTCCTGAACCACAAAAGAATATACCCATACTTAATACTACAGCACATGGAAAAATGGTCAAGGTGGTAAATGTTTTTACCACAGTTATAAACACATGCACACATACATACATTCATGTATATGTTTATATTTATGAAATAAAACAGTCTTAAGGTCCAAATAGCTACCTTTTATAACCTCGTTCTTAGGATCGCTGCTTACCTGCTTGGAAATCATTTCCATCCTCTTTGATTGAAAAAAAAATCCTATGGGGTCAGCCTGACTTATATCCTTCAGGCTATAATACAGGAAATACTTTGGACTAAATAACTTTTTAAATAACAGTCTTGCAACTTTTATTAAGTTAGTACCAGCTACAAGTATTCCACCATAATTTAACTTGCACTTCTCTCAACAAGAGTTGATTAATTGGCTGTGGCCTGGCTGTAACAGTTTGCTGTCCAAAAGTGTCAACTGGGTTCATTAACAGGAAAATGAACCGTGTTCCTCTATCAAACAACAGCTTTGCTTTTGTACCCAAGTCTATGCCAAAGCTTCAGGATCCATGTATGTTCTGGAATTTTCACAGGGGAATTTAAAAATTATTCTTATTCACTTTAGAGCAATTCTTCTTCTGAAATCAACTTTCCCATTTAGCTATTTTTACTTTACTCAGGTTGGAGATTCTGAGCTGTGTGTAATAGGCCACACCCTTGAACTGCTTTTTAAGGTGGCTGGCAAGATTCTTCGTTAATAACATCAGGAAACTTCGATTTGAAGGGACAGGACTCCAGGAATAGATCACCTTAAAGATAAGTTGAGTGTGTTTCTTATTTCTCTCATGTTCAATGTACAGAGAGAATCTCTGCTGGATTTAATTGCCTCCCCCTTCCATTGATATTTGACTCCTATAAGAGATTCAAGACAGGTAGGATAACAAAGATTTTTTAGAATGTCTAATGAAAAAGCATATAAAATACACGTTTCTTTATTATTAGATTCCTCCTATGCTTTTACATTGCTTTAACTTTTTCTAAGTGCTTAGTCTCTTTTTATGTCCTTGCTTTATCTGGATGAAGAGCAAGCTGATCACATATGGCCACAAGTCCCTTGACCGCTCTTTGAACAGCGATGTAGTAAACTGACTTCCTAAGTCAATCTTCTCTTTCTACCTCACTCAGAGTCTTACGAGCCTCAGCTATAGAAATAGCTCTTATACTAGACAATAATGCTCACCAATGGCTGAATGTTGAACATACTTCAAGCACTGTTTGAAGTAGTTTGTCTATTGTAAACTTTTTAAAAAAAAATTTAGTAAAATACATATGAAAATTAAATTTACCATCTTAACCATTTGGAAAAAAAAGTCTGATGGAAAGGATCATGGCTATTTTCAAGAACAGTTTATAAAGACTAGAACCCAAATTGAGCTATTGTAGGCCAACGAGCATACAAAGCAAATCTGTGAAGTCAGTGTAGCTATACTTCCAGGAGAGGAATATTGTTTTGGAATTGAAATATCCAAGGAGGTCCTTTTAAAACCCAATAGACATCATGATTTCTGAAGATTTCTGAAGAACTAGTTCTATCATGATGTTTTTAACACCAGAGCACAAATATTTCTATGTAAAACACAATTTTCATTTTTATCCATTTTCATGTGATTGCAGTGGATGCATTTTGTGTTTTTTAAACTTTCTCATGTTTTTAAAGCTGGGATTACAGGTGCATGCTACCACATTCAGAAAAATCTCACTTTTTTATTGGTTCTTTTTAGTTGTGCATGACAGTAGTAGGCATTTTTATCTGATTATACAAGCATGGAATATCATATTTCACTTCTGACACTATGCTATTAGAGACAACCATGATGAATATCCTGGTAGATTTTCCCATGTTGAGAATGGTTCCCTTAGAAAGGGAATTATAGAAGCAAAGGATAAGAACATTTTTATAGTCCTTGATCTATGCTGCCCAAGTGATTTGCAAAATAGATTCAATCAATTTAAAATCATTTCCAATTGATCCCTGTTAACTCTGAATATGATTAAAATAATTTTATTATAATCAGGAGGCAGGAAATGCTAATTTTCACTCATGATTTTTTTCTAAAGTAAAACATTTCCATATAATATTTATTATTAATTTATTAATTTCTCTATTATGAATTTTTTGTTTAAATGATAATTTGGAAACTTGTGGCAGAGGTGAATTTAAGTTCTGAAATTTCCCTTTTCTTTTACATTTTTGATTTTGTCTTTTATTGGAGGGGTGTATGTTTTGAGACCTTTGCTGGTTTGCTCAGGATGACCCAAAACTTGCAATATTCCTGCTTTAGCCTCCCAAATAACTGAGATTGCCGGCATGTATCACCACACCCAGCCTAAGTTCTCGAATTTTCTAAAGTCCTCAAATGCATTCTTCTACTCATTTCAACTATTTGTGATTAACTGCACAAAAAAATTCCCATGATGCTTTTCTACCATGCCGGGCAGCTCTGCAGAGGAGGTGCACATTGCCATGCGGGCACAGGCTAATCCCCAAGTGCCTCTGCATCACCCACTTCCTCCTCCTTGCTGCCCTTGAAAGTCTCAGAGAAGTGATACTGCCATTCTGCACTTGGCAAACTGGTACCTGAAATAAGTGTTTCCAACACTGACTGCACATTAGAATCATCCAGGGAACTTTTAAAATCCCCAATACCCACAATGTTCTACACACCAATTAAATTAGTCTCTGAGGGTGGAACCTGGGCATTTTGAAAGCTCACCTGAGGTTTCTAATGTGCAGTCAAGGCAGAGAGCCACTGCTTTAAATTCATCATCCTAAGGGGCCCTATGCTAGGCACTCAGGATACAAAGCCCCATGCAGTGTGACCCCTGCCCTCAGGCAGCTCACATCTGGAAGGCAGGAAGACACAAGGTTTGGATAGCAAAGCACATTTTGAATGTTTTGAAAGGGAGTCCATACAGGATTTTTTAAAAATCAACATAAAAAAATATATTGCTTTTCCATACACCAATTATGAAGCTGTTGAGAAAGAAAGAAGGAAAGTAAGCCCATTCACAAAAGCTTAAAAACAAACAAAAAGTTCTAAGAATCTAACCAAGAAGGTTAGAAAATGAAAATTATAGAATATTGAAGAAAGAAATTATAGAAGATGGAAAGACCTCCCATGTTCATGGATAGGTAGAATTTACATTGTTGAAAAGGCCATATTACCAAAAATCAATATACAAATTCAATATAATCCCCACCAAAATACAAATGATATTCTTCATAGAAATAGAAATATGGACTTAAAATTAGTTTTAAAGACTAAAGACCCAGAATAGCCAAAGCAATTCTAAACAAACAAACAAAAAATGCTGCAGTCATCAGTCATCACAATACCTGACTTCAAATTGCATTACAAACCTATAGTTACAAAAACATGTTAGAAGACATCATGGGAGGATATTAAAAAAAAAATTTTCTAGAGGTAAATGAGAACTCTGATATAATATAGCAAAATCTCTAGGACACCATGAAGGCAGTGCTAAGAGAAAATTTCATTGCATTGAGCTTATTTGTTAAAAGAACAAAAAGTCAACAAATATTGACATTATATCTCAAAACCCTAGGAATAGAAGAACAAATCAGTACCAAAAGTAATAGAAGATAGGAAATAATTAAAATCAGGGCTGAAATCCATGAAATCAAAACAAAAGAAACAATTGAAAAAATTGACAAAACAAAAAGCTGGTTCTTTGAAACAATAAAGAAAATTGATAAAGTCTTAGCCACACTAATGAAAAGGAGAGAGAAAACTCAAATTACTAAAATTCACAATGAAAAAGGAAGTATCACTACAGACACTATTGAAATACAGAAGATAATTAGAATCTAGTTTGAAATTTTATATTCCAATATAATAGAAAATCTTGATGACATCAACAAATTTCTAGAGACGTATGATCTGCCCAAATTGAATCAAAAGGACATACACAATTTAAACAGATCTATTTCAAGCCATGAAATAGAAGACACTATCAAAGCCTACCAACACAGGAACTCAGCCAAGTTCCACAAGCTCTTCAAAGAAGAATTAATACAAATACTTCTCAAATTCTTCCATAAAATAGAAAAGAAGGGAACCCTTTCAAATTCATCCTATGAAGCTAGGATCACTGTCATATCCAAGCCACACTTTCTTTCCATCAAGGAAAGAAAAGTTCAGTTCAATATTCGTGATGAACATAGATGCAAAAATTCTCAATAAAATCCTGGCAAATGACATACAAAACATAATAAAAATATAGTGCACCATGATCAAGTGGGGTTCATCCCAGGAATGCAAGGTTGGTTCAACATATGAAAATTGGACTTCAAGATGGCAGACCAGAGGGAGGCAGCATTCTGTGTTGCTCTGTAATCCAGGTCTCACCTAGTCAGAATACTGCATCTCTGAGAATTTTAGAGGACCCCTATGCAGCTTCTCTCTGCAGAAATCACCAGCGCTGTGACCCCGTGCAGGGCTCCAGGCCTCAATGTTCGAATAGGATGCTGGTGTTGGAGCAGCACCCAAAGCCCGAAGTTCCAGTCCACACAAGACTCGGCAAGCACCTTAGCAGAATCACCTATCAACACACCTGCACATCGCCAAGACTTCGCTCCACTCCCACGCAGGTCACTCAGCTGCTACCTACCCACAGCACAACGTCATCACTCGGTTCCCCCTACATCATCAGACACCCCAGCACTGGAAGCAGACTGACTCCATCTTGGAAAACCTTCCTCACCATTTTGTGGTGGGCATGGCCATCAGATCGGATCGCCATTTGAGCAGGTACCTGATTTCCAATTCCTCCCCCTCCCCAACGGAGCTAACACAGCACAGTGGCCACCCAACACAAGATCAGGAGTGTAGTGCAAACTGGTGCCACCCATCTGGCGTGAGCCTGGGGGTGAGAAGTCCCGCAGTTGGGATCTGAAAAATAAGAGAGGGGAGGGGATTAAAGTCTGGAGCATAACAAAGAGATCCAGGCAAGAGAGGAAGAAAAATGGGGGCTCAAGTCAGACACGTGGTCACAAAAAAAGACCTGTGAGGCACTATTTCCCTGCTGGGACTGTTGGGTGGCACTCCCCGCTTTCCAATGCTCCACACCAGGTCCATCTTCATACCCTGGTCACCTACACCATCCTGAGGGCAGAGACACTTACTGGGTGAGAAGAGAAAGAAATGTATCAATAAGAGTATTTTTATTCTCTCTTCTTCTTTTTCTTCTATTCTCTGGCCCTCACATCCCCAACATATGTAAAACCAAGAACTTTGCATGAAATAGGACTTTGAAGGCTGAGTCATCTGCATAATATAATACAGAGGAATTGCATAGCCCCCCTTTTTTTCTTTTTCTTCTCTTTTTTCTCTTTATTTCCCTTTTTTCTCTTTCTTCTTCCCTCACCCTCCAAGTTATACTATTTTAACATCCTGTATTTTTCAGAAAACATATGTGTGTTTGTTTTATCTATTCTACTATCTTCCCACATAATTGTCTACCCCAAATTACCTCCTATATATTCTCCTGCTACTAACCCTCTTCACTAGATTTCTCCTTCACATTTCCTAAGATATATTAATTCTATACCGTCACATCTTCCCCCTCAATATATTGCCCTATGCCTGACCCCCAGTTTATTGTCCACCACCAGAAACTGTTAACCTTTTTATGAAAATACTGATTACATTTTAAATAATAATTGAATCCAACATTTGTGGACATTGAGACTAAACTGTAAATGTCTTAATAACAACAATTTGTTCATAGTTGATGTATTGTTGATATTGGGATCTGTTAACATTGTTCTTTCCCACAAAGGAGAGATCTTGGAACCCTACAAGAGCACTAAAAATCTATAGGGTAAAAACAATAACAACCCAGGTCCACAGAGCTGGAAAGGAAGACACATGAGCAACATGAAAAGACAAGGGAAGAAAGTACTACAAACAAATCAAGACAACACATCATTAGAAGCATTGGCAGCTACAGCACAAAAAATTACAGAAAAGGATTTCAGGATATACATGGTTAAAATGTTTTGGGATCTCAAAGAAGATGTAAGAGAACAAATACAGGCAGTGAAAGATAACTTCGACAATGAGCTACATAAACAAATCCAAGAAACAAAAGATCACCTCAACAGGGAGATAGAGGTTCTATTAAAAAAAAAAGAAGAAATCCTTAAAATGAAAGAAATAATAAACCAAATTAAAAACTCAAATGAAAGCATTACCAACAGAGGAGACCACTTAGAAGATAAGGCATCAAACAATGAAGATCAAATAAATCATCTTGAAAAGAACATAGACCACACAGCAAAAATGATAAGAAACCACAAGCAGAACATTCAAAAAATATGGGATAGCATAAAAAGACCAAATTTAAGAGTTATTGGGATAGAGGACAGCATAGAGGTCCAAACTAAAGGAAAGAACAATCTATTCAATGAAATAATATCAGAAAACTTTCCAAACATGAAGAATGAATTAGAAATCCAAATTCAAGAAGACTTAAAGGACGATGAATGCACAAAAACACAATATATCCACATCAAGGCACATTGCAATGAAAATGCCCAACATACAGAATAAGGAGAGAATTTTAAAAGCCACAAGAGAAAGGAATCAGATTAAATATAAGGGAAAACCAATTAGGATAGCGGCAGATTTTTTCAACACAGACCCTGAAAGCTAGAAGATCCTGGAACAACATATATCAAGCTCTGAAAGATAATGAGTGCCAACCAAAAATCTTGTATCCAGAAAAATTAAGCTTTAGATTTGAAGATAAAATAAAAACTTTCCATGATAAACAAAAGTTAAAAGAATTTATAGCTAGAAAACTGTCACTACAAAACATCCTTGGCAAAATATTTTATGAAGAGGAAATGAAAAACAGCAATGAAATCAGCAGAGGGAGGTAGTACATTAAAGGAAAAACTAATCAAAGAGGAAAACCAATTCAAGTAAAATAACAAAAATAAACAAATATGGCTGGAAATACAAAGCATGTCTCAATAGTAACCCTAAATGTTAATGGCTTAAACTCACCAATCAAAAGACATAGGCTAGCAGATTGGATTTTAGAAAAAAGACCCAACAATATGCTGCCTCCAGGAAACTCATCTGATAGAAAAAGACATACACAGACTGAAGGTGAAAGGTTGGGAAAAATCATACCACTCACTTGAACTGCGGAAACAAGCAGGGGTTTCCATACTTATATCAAATAGACTTCAAGCCAAGGTTAATCAAAAGGGATAAAGTTGTACATTACATGCTGCTGTTGAACTTGAGAAGAGTTTGTTTGATGAACATAGCAGCACCATTGTTTGGGGCATATATGTTTATGATTTTTATGTCATTCCCTCTAAAAACTGGAACAAGACAGGGATACCCCCTCTTACCACTCTTATTTAACCTAGTCCCTGAAACTCTGTCTAGAGCAATTAGGTAGATGAAAGAGATTAAAGAGATACGAATAGGAAAAGAAGTACTCAAACTGTCACTATTTGCTGACATGATTCTATGCTTAGAGGTTCCAAAAAATTCCACTAGAAAACTTCTAGAATTATTGTTAATTCAGCAAAATAGCAGAATATAAAATCAATAGCAGAATATAAAATCAATACCCATAAATCAAATGCATTTCTGTACATCAGTGATGAACCCTCTGAAAGAGAAATTAGGAAAACTACTCCACTCACAATAGCATCAAAAAAAATGGGAATCAATCTAACAAAAGAGGTGAAAGACCTATATAATGAAAACTGCAGAATATTACTAAATAAAGGAATTGAAGAAAACCTTAGAATATGGAAAGATGTCCCATGTTCTTGAATAAGCAGGATTAATATTGTCAAAAATGGCCATATTATCAAATATGCAATTTCATTAATGCAATTTCAATTAAAATCTCATAGAATTAGAAAAAGCAATCATTTGGAAAAAATGAGAGACCCAGAATAGCCATAGCAATCCTTAGCAAGAAAAGTGATGCAGGAGGCATCACAGAACCACAACTTAAACTATACTACAGAGTTATAGTGACAAAAACAGCATGGTATTATCACTGAAATAGATATGTGGACCACAGTACAGAATAGAAGACACAGAGATAAACCCATATAAGTACAGTTATCCTGTATCAGACAAAGGCACCAAAAACATACATTGGAGAAAAGATAGCCTCTTCAACAAATGGTGTGGGGAAAACTGGAAATCCATACGCAGCAAAATGAAATTAAATCACTCTTTCTCACTATGCACAAAATTCAACTCAAAGTGGATCAAAGACTTAGGCACTAGAACAAAGACCCTGTGCCTAATAGACAAAAAAGTAAGCCTATCATGTCAGATTAGGTTCTGACTTCCTTAACTAGACTCCTAAAGCAAAAGAAACAAAATCAAGAATCAATAAATGGAATGGATTTAAACTAAAATGCTTCTTCTCAGCAAAGGAAATAATAACGTGAAGAGAGAGCCCACAGACTGGGAGAATATCTTTACTACATGCACATGTGATAGAGCATTAATCTCCAAGATATATAAAGAACTCAAAAAACTTAACACCAATAAAACAAATAACCCAAATAACAATGAGGCAAAGACTGCATGAGGTAAGGAACTGAACAGACACTTCTCAGAAAATGATATTCAATCGATCAACTAATATATGAAAAATGTTCATCTAGTACTTAGAGAAATACAAATCAAAACTACTCTAAGATCTCATCTCACTCCAGTCAGAAAGGGAATTATCAAGAATACAAGCAACAGTAAGTGCTTGCAAGGATGTGGGGGAAAAGGTACACTCATACATTGCTGGTGGGACTGCAAATTGGTGCAACCCTCTGGAAAGTAGTATGGAGAGTCCTTAGAAAACTTGGAATGGAACCGCCATTTGACCCAGCTATTACACGCATTGGTCAATACACAAAGGACTTAAAATCAGCAAATTATAGTGACACAGCCACCTCAGTGTTTATAGCAGCTCAATTCATAATAGCTAAACTGTGAAACCAACTTAGATGCCCTTCAATAGATGAATGGATAAAGAAACCGTGGTATACATACATAATGGAATATTACTCAGCATTAAAAGAAAATAAAATCATGGCGTTTGAAGATGAATGGATGGAGTTGGAGAAAATCATGCTAAGTGAAGTCAGCCAGTCCCAAAAATCCAACGGCTGAATGTTCTCTCTGATAAGTGGATGCTGATCCATAATGGGGGGAGGGGCATGGGAAGAATGGAGGAACTTTGGGCTAGGCAAAGAGAAGGGAGAGGAGGGAAGTGGGCCTATGAGTAGGAGAGATGGTGAATGAGATGGACATTGCTACCCTAGGTACATGTATGATTGCACAAGTGGTGCAACCCTACATTGTGTATAACCAGAGAAATGAAAAGTTGTGCTCCGTTTGTGTACAATGAAATGAAATGCATTCTGTTGTCATGTATAAATAATTAGAACAAATAATTTTTTTAAAAAAAGCTGTATGTTACTGGCATAAAAACAGTCACATGACCAGTGGAACAGAATGGAAGACACAGAGACAAACCCACACTGATGCAGTTGTGTGATTCTTGATAAAGATGCCAAAATTATGTGTTGGAGAAAAAAGCCTTTTTAACAAATGGTTCTAGGAAAACTAGAAGAATGAAACTAGATCATTATCTCTCACCCTGAACAAAATTCAATTCAAAATAGATCAAATTAGGAATTAGACCAGAAACTCTGCAACTGGTAGAAGAAAATGTAGGGTCGACATTTCAACCTACAGAGCAGGCAACAACTTCCTCAATAGGCCCCCCAGCGCTCAGGAAACACTACAAAGAATGAACAAATGCAATTGTGTCAAATTGAAAAGCTTCTGCACAGGAAATATTTAGGATTGTGAAGAGAACCATACAGGATGGGAGAAAATCTTTGCTAGCTACTCTCCTGACAGAGAATCAATATCCAGAATATATAAAGAACACAAAATACTTTGTACAAAAAATAAAAAATATATAGCCCAATCAATAAATGAGCAAATAAACTAAAGAGATTCTTCTCAAGAGAAGTAATGTAAATACCCAACAAATACATGAAAGAATGTTCAACATTCTTAGCAATTAGGGAAATGAAAATTAAAACTACACTGAGATTTCATCTCACTCCAGCCAGAAGGGCAGACGTCAAGAACACAAACAGTAGTAATGCTGGAGAGGATGTGGAGAAAAAGGAACACTTTTACACTGTTGATTGGGACAGTAAATTAATACAACCTTCATGCAAATCAATATGGATCTTCCTCAAAAGACTAGGCATGAAACTACCATAGGACCCAGTTATACTCTCCTTGGTATTTACCCTAAAGAATTAAGTTCGTCTTACTACGTGATATGTGCATAACCATGTTTATAGCAGCACAATTCAAGACAGACAAACTGTGGAACCATCCTAGGTGTCCTTCCATGGATAAATGAATGAAGAAAATACGGAATCTATACACATTGAAGTTTTATTCAGCCATAAAGAAAAATGAAACTATTTCATTTTCAGGACAATGGATGGAACTTAAGAGCATTATGTTAAGAAAAATTAACCAAACTTAGATAGTCAAGGGTCATATATTTTCTCTCATGTGTGAAAGTCAAAGAGAAGAAAGGAAGAAAAAAAGGAGAGGGGCAGGGGAATCTCATGAAAATCGGAGACCAGTAGCATAGAGAAAAGGGATCTGGGAAGGAAGTAGGGAAGGAGAGAGGAGTAATGCTGACCCAATAATCTTGTCATGTTGTGTGCATGTATGAATATGTAACCATGAATCCCACTGTTACGTATAACAATAATGCACTAATAAAAATATGGAATAAAGACAAAAGGGACTATGTGTGTCTGTATAAAACATCTTTATTAACTATAACATGATCAACTAGCATCATCAACTTAATGAATTTCTCTGTTCTCAGTTTTTGTCATTAAGGGGTAAATTGCGGGGCTTTTCAGCTACCAGGCCCCCTCCCACATGGTGGGAGTTCTATCTCCTCTCACTTAAATAAATCCTGCTCCATTTACTCTTCCCTTTCGTGACTGTGGATTTTTTTTCTTCAAAATTTGAGAGACAGAAACCCAGAGGAAACTGGCAAAGCGAGAATCTAGTCTCAAATTAAAACTCCATTTCAACATGACCCCCAAAGTCCCCCCAAACCATCCCTCCTGCCCAGCAGGCCTCCTTGGGAGACAGCAACTGCCCTCTTCCCCTGAACTGAGCTCTGAAACCTGCCATCTCTTCTAGAAGGCTCTCTGGAAGAGGAAACCCCTGCAGTGAGCAGGTCCTGGGACTTTATTCCTGACTTCCTGGACCTAGAGGAGAGGAATGAAGACAGAGATGCCTGAACCCACAGGCTCCCTGTACTGTCCCCAGGTTATCACCCCTTTGTCCAATCTTGCTTCTGTATGACCGTCCACTCTCACCTAGCCTCAGCACAAATATCCAGTTTCCCTGTTTTGGGGGAATCTTTATTTCACTCTTTATGAAGCCTCTCATCTCATGAAAAATGTAGTAAATATATTTATATGCTTTTTAAAAAAAGGTTAATTGCATGAGTAAAAAAAAAAAAAAACTTGTTAAAAACACACATGGACATATAGCTACTATAACCCCAGCTTGAGTCTCTGCATAGGGAACTGATTTTTCCAAAAGTGCGCTCCAGACAGAGTCACAAGCTGTTGCCTTTGTCACCGTAGATGTCCCGGCAACGTCTCTTTAGACAAGTTCAATTCCCATTCTGGGGTAGAAGCAATTATTCATTCAGAACCTGAACCAAAAGCAATAGGGATGGTTTTCTTACCTTTTTCTAATTAAGAAATAAAAATTAACCTCTGCAACAGATCTACTTATTGTCTTTAGAATTTTAAAAAATTTACTCTTATTTTATCGGATTTTATTGCATTTTCTCCAATTATCAAGACAATCAGAGTCTTTAAAATATTTTCACGGCTTCATCTTACAGACATTTAGTCCCTGTTCTACTAATATTGAAACACAGCTCCCGCTGTCTATATATAAACACCCAGACACACAGTAGACCTCAAAGCACTGGATTCATTGTATGGATTAGAGCAGCTGGATGTTATCTGAGACAGGATTAAATGAAGAGTATTCCTGACTCTTCTCAACAGAAATAGTATCATCCTGGCCCTGGGCTGGGCGGAGGAGCCCTTAGAGGGTGTGGTGTGCAGCCTTCAGCAAGAGGCTGGTGGAACTCAAAGGTGGCTCCGAGGGTCGAGCTGCCGTCGATGGCAGTTGTGCAAATTCTCAGGAAGCTGGGTCTGAATTTCTGGAGATAGCTGGTCCCCGCCTTTCCTTCAGCTGTGCTGGAACGGGCAGGATTCTTGGCCATCCTGTGGAGCCCCCTGCCGGGTTGTGCGTGGTGTTCACTGCTATCTCATCCCAGGTCCTGGCGTGGGGATTTTTCTTTCTGGCCTCCATGTTGATATAAATAGAAAATTAGAATGACTCTGGGCTCCTGGTACCAAGAGAAGGCCAAAGACACGTTTGTTTCCTTCTAGGACTAAGGGGAAATGTCACCCAGAAAAACTGGGTGTCAGGGGAAATGTCACCCAGAAAAACTGGGTGTCAGGGGAAATGACAGTAATATCTCACCCTTCCACTGCTAGTGGCTGAGGCTTTGGCTACTCTCCGATTCTGCCTCAGTCAATATGACGCACTTGACATTCATAGCAGTTTCTTGGATGAGGATATTGGTGCCTGAGTGTTTACATGGCACTATTTCTGATTGCCAGTGGATTTTCCTTTATTGAATTCTCCAGGACTCAAGCCAACCATGGATAGAATGTGCCAGCCATAAATAGGGTGATCTAGTCATGGATAAGTTTAGCCAGCCTTGGATACGGTTAGCTGGCAATAGATCGGGTTAGCCAGCCATAGAGAGGGTTAACTAGCCTTGATAGGGTTAATAGGCCATGGATGGGGTTAGCTGGACCCCTGACTCCAGAGAACAGTGCCCCTCCACCTGTGTGATGCTTTTTTAAAAAAAAAAATTATTTATTTATTCTAATTTGTTATATATGACAGCAGAATGCATTTCAGTTCATAGTATGTGTATAGAGCACAATATTTCATGTCTCTGGTTGTAACCAAGAAGAGTCACACCATTCATGACTTCGTACATGCACTTAGGGTAATGATGTCCATCTCGTTCCACCATCTTTCCTACCCCACTTCCTCCACCCTTCCTCTTTCTCCCCTTTGCCCTATCTAAAGTTCCTCCATTCCTCCCATGCTCCCCTCTCATCCCTATTATGGATCAGCATCCACATATCAGAAAAACATTTGGCCTTTTTTGGGGGGCGGGAATTGGCTTATTCACTTAGCATAATATTCTCCAACTCTGTTCATTCACTTGCAAAAGCCATGATTTTATTCTCTTTTAATGTCGAATAATATTCCATTGTGCATATACACCACAATTTCTTTATCAATCATCTACTGAAGGGCATCTAGTTTGGTTTCCCAACCATGGATGTTGTGAATTGTGCTGCTATGAACATTGATGTGGCTGCATTACTATAGTATGCTGTTTTTAAGTCCTTTGGGTATAAACCAAGGAGTGGAATAGCTGGGTCAAATGGTGGTTCTATTCCAAGGAATCTCCATATGGCTTTCTAGAGTGGTTGCACCAATTTCCAGTCCCACCAGCAATGTATGTGTCTTTTCCCCCACATCCTTGCCAACACTTATTGTTGTTTGCATTTTTAATAGCTGCCATTTGGACTGGAATAAGATGAAATCTTAGAGAAATTTTGATTTGTATTTCTCTAATTGCTAGTGATGATGAACATTTTTTCATATATTTGTTGATTGATTGTATATCCTCTTCTGAGAAGTGTCTGTTCAGGTCCTTGGCCCATTTATTGATTGGGTTATTTGAGTTTTTTTGTTGTTGTTGTTTTGTTTTTTAGTGTTAAGGTTTTTGAGTTCTTTATATATTCTGGAGATTAGTGCTCTATCTGATATGCGTGTGGTAAAATTTGCTCCCATTCTGTAGGCTCTCTATTCACCTCACTGATTGTTTCTTTTGCTAAGAAGCTTTTTAGTTTGAATCCATCCAATTTATTGATTCCTGATTGTATTTCTTTTGCTATAGGAGTCTTTTATAAGTCAAGGCCTAATCCTACATGATGTAGTTTGGGGCCTACTTTTTTCTTCTAGTAGGCGCAGAGTCTCTGGTTTAATTTCTAGGTCCTTGATCCATGTTGAGTTGAGTTGAGTTTTGTGCATGGTGAGAGATGGGGCTTAATTTCATTTTGTTGCATATAGATTTCCAATTTTCCCAGCACCATTTGTTGAAGAGGTTATCTTTTCTCCAATGTATGTTTTTGGCACCTTTGTCTAATATGAGATAACTGTAGTTATGTGGGATTATCTCTGTTCTCTATTCTATACCACTGGTCAACAAGTCTATTTTGGTGCCAATACCATCCTATTTTTGTTATTATTGCTCTGTAGTATAGTTTAAGGTTTGGAATAATAATGCCACCTGCTTCACTCTTCTTACTAAGCCTTAGCTATTCTGGGTCTCTTCTTTTTACAGATGAATTTTATGACTGCTTTTTCTATTTCTATGAGGGATGTCTTTGGGATTTTGATAGAAATTGCTTTAAATCTGTATAGTGCTTTTGGTAGTATAGTCATTTTGATGATATTAATTCTGCCTTTCCAAGAACAAGGGAGATATTTCCATCTTCTAAGGTCTTCTTTAATTTCTTTCTTTGGTGTTCTGTAATTTTTGTTGTAGAGGTCTTTCGCCTCTTTTGTTAGGTTGATTTCCAAGTTTAGTTTTGTTTTGTTTTTGATGCTATTGTAAATGGGATAGTTTTCCTAGTTTTTCTTTCAGATGATTTGTCACTGTTGTTCAGAAATGCCTTTGATTTATGGGTGATGACTTTATATCCTGCTACTTTGCTAAATTCATTTATTAGTTCTAGAAGTTTTCTGGTAGAATTTTCTGGATCTTCTAGGTATAGAATCATATCATTGTCAAATAGTGATAACCTGAGTTCAGATGATTCTTATCTTAAGTCTATCTATGTGATGAATTACATTTATTGATTTCCATATGTTGAACCAATTTTGCACCCCTGGGATGAATCCCACTTGATTGTGATGCATATCTTTTAATATGTTTTTGTATTCAATTTGCCAGAATTTTATTGAGAATTTTTGCTTCTATGTTCATTAGAGATATTGGTCTGAAGTTTTCTTTCTTTGATGTGTCTTTGTCTGGTTTCGAAATCAGGGGGATATTGGTATCATAAAATGAGTTTGGAAGTGCTTTTTCTTTTTCTATTTTATGAAATAATTTGAGGAGTGTTGATATTAGTTCTTCTTTGAAGGTCTTGGAGAACTCAGCTGTGTATCCATCTGGTCCCGAGGCTTTTCTTGGTCGGTAGACTTCTGATGGAGTCTTCTATTGCATTACTGGAAATTGATCTGTTTAACTTGTGTATATCATCCTGATTCAGTTTAGGCAAATCATATGATTCTAGAAATTTGTCAATGCCTTCAATATTTTCTATTTTATTGGAGGTCAAATTTTCAAAATAATTTCTAATACCTTCTGTATTTCTGTTAGTGTTCATCATGATATTTTCTTTTTCATCGTGGATGTTAGTAGTTTGAGTTTTCTCCCTCTGTCTATTTATTAGCATGGATAATGGCTTATCAATTTTATTATTTTTTTAAAGAACCAACTCTTTGTTTTGTCAATTTTTTCAACTGTTTCTTTTGTTTCAATTGCATTGATTTTAGCTCTGATTTTAATTATTTCCTCTCTTCTACTGTTTTTGAGTTGATTTTTTTCCCCTAGGGCTTTGACATGTGATATTAGGTCATTTGTTTGTTGACTTTTTCTTCTTTTAAGGAATAAACTCTATGCCTGAACTTTCCTCTTAGTACTGCCTTCATAGTGTGCCAGAGATTTCGATATGTTGTATGAGTGTTCTCATTTACCTCTAAGAATTTTTTAATCTCCTCTTTGATGTCTTTTGCAACCCATTGTTCATTTAATAGCATATTATTTAGTCTTCTTGTATTGGAGTAGCTTCTAATTTTTTGTTTTATCATTGAGTTCTAATTTCATTCCCTTATGATCTGATAAAATGCAAGGTAGTATCTCTATTATTTTTTTGTATTTGCTAAGAGTTGCTTTGTGCCATAACATATGGTCTGTTTTAGAGAAGGATCCATATGCTGCTGAGAAGAAAGTGTATTCACTCATTAAAGGATGAAATAAAGAGCATGAGAAAAAGATTAACATTAAACTGAGACGAATGAAAGGAGGAAAAGGGAGAGGGAAGGGAAATTGCATGGAAACGGAAGGAAAACCACATCGTTATACGAAATCACATATATGAGGTTGTGAGGGGAAAGGGGGGGGAGGGAGAGAATGGAACAACAACAGATGAGGTAGAGAGGGAAGATGGGAGGGGAGAGGAGGGGGGATAGTAGGGGATAGGAAAGACAGCAGAATACAACAGTCACTAATATGGCATTACGTAAACATTGTGAATGTATAACTGATGTGATTCTGCAATTTGTATTTGGGGTAAAAATGGAAAAGCATAACTCACATGAATCAAATGTATGAAAGATGAAAAAAAATAAATAAAAATAAAAAAAAATAAAAATAAAAAATAAAAAATAAACTATGAAGGCAATACTGTTGTTGGAATATAAGCATTTTATGATTCTATGAAAATAAAGCTTTCAAAATTTAAAAAAAAAAAAAGGATGAAATATTTTATATATGTCTGTTAAGTCTAAGTTACTGATTATATCATTGAGTTGTATAGTTTCTCTGTTTAGCTTTTGTTTGGAAGATCTATCCAGTGGTGAAAGAGGCATGTTAAAGTCACCCAGAATTATTATATTGTGGTCTATTTGTCTCTTGAAGTTGAAAAGAGTTTCTTTGATAAATATAGATGCTCCATTGTTTGGGGCATATATATTTATAATTGTTATGTCCTGTTGATGTATGGTTCCCTTAAGCAATATTAAAATGTATTTCTCTATCCCTTTTGATTCACTTAGGCTTGAAGTCTACTTTATTTGCTATGAGGATGGAAACCCCTGTTTGTTTCCATAGTCCATGTGAGTGGTATTTTTTTCCCAAACTTTTACCTTCAGTCTGCGGATGTCTTTTCCTATGAGACGAGTCTCTTGAAGACAACATATTGTTGGGTCTTTTTTAAAATCCAATCTGCCAGTCTGTCTTTTGATTGGTGAGTCTAGGCCATTAGCATTCAGGATTATTATTAAGACATGATTTGTATTCGCAGTCATATTTGTTTACTTTGGTATTTAACGTGTTTTGGTTTCTCCTTTGATTTGTATTTCCTTTAGTGTAATACTTCCCTTTGCTGATTTTTATTGTTATTTTTTCATTTTCTCTTCATGGAATATTTTGCTGAGGATGTTCTGTAGTGCAGGCTTTCTAGTTGTAAATTCTTTTAACTTTTGTTTATCATGGAAGGTTTTTATTTTGTCATCAAATCTAAAGCTTAATTTTGCTGGATATAAGATTCTTGGTTGACTTCCATTTTCTTTCAGAGCTTGGTATATGTTGTTCCAGGATCTTCTAGTTTCATAGTCTGGGTTGAAAAATCTGCAGATATCCTAATTGGTTTCCCCCTATATGTAATCTGATTCCTTTCTCTTGTGGCTTTTAAAATTCTCTCCTTATTCTGTATGCTAGGAATTTTCATTATAATGTGACTTGGTGTAGATCTTTTGTGATTTTGTACATTTGGTGTCCTGTAAGCCTCTTGTATTTTATTTTCCAATTCATTCTTCATGTTTGGAAAATTTTCTGACATTATTTCATTGAACAGATTGTTCATTCCTTTGGTTTGTAACTCTATGCCTTTCTCTACACCAATAATTCTTAAACTTAGTCTATTTATGTTATCCCATAATTCTTGAATGTTCTGCTCATGGTTTCTTACCATCTTCACTGTGTGGTCAACTTTATTTTCAAGATTATATATTTTGTCCACATTGTCTGAGGTCCTGTCTTCCAAGTGATCTAATCTGTTGGTGATGCTTTCCATTGAGCTTTTAATTTGGTTTATTGTTTCTTTCATTACAAAGATTTCTGTTTGCTATTTTTTCAGAATCTCTATCTCCTTATTGAAGTGATCTTTTGCTTCCTGTACTTGCTTATGTAGCTCTGTATCAAAATGATCTTTTGCTGCCGGTATTTGCTCTCTTATCTTACCCTTTAATTCACAGAACATTTTAATTATGTACATCCTGAGCTCCTTCTCTGTCATTTCTTCTGTTGCACTGGCCATGGATTCTCATAATGTAATATCTTGGTTTGTTGGGGGCACTTTCTTCTCTTGTTTTTCCGTGTCGTTTGTGTGTCTTCCCTTCTATCACTGTGGATCCGAGGTGTCGCAGTTTCTACCCTATAGGCCTATGGTATTCCTGCAGGGTTCCAATACCTCTCCTTTAAGGAGGAGAACAATGTGAACAGAACCCAATACAAACAATATACACCCACATTTACTGTTTTGTCACAATATACAGAAATGGTGAGTTCAATTATTATCTACAATATAAACTGTAGATTTGCAAAACAGTCTACGTTTTCTGATGGTGAACAAAGAACCGGGGGTGAGTTGTAGGATGAGATTTTGAGGAGGTGAGGATATAGGGTTATTAGATCTTAGAAAGTGTAAAAGAGGAATCTAAAGAAGTTAGTAGCAGGAGAAGAGAGAGAAAGTGATTTTGGGGAGACAAATAAGTGGGAAGACAGTAGAGCTCAAAAATCAAACATAAATATTAAGAAAAGTAAAAATAAGAGATAAAACAATATACAACATCACTGTAACATACTATGCAGACATCCCAGTCCTCAGTAGACTAATTCATGAAAAGTACTTGGTTCCACAAATGTTGGGGATGTGAGGGCGGGAGAAGAGAGAGAGAAAAAAAAAATCTTGAGAGATGATACAAGGATTATTTCTGTAGGAGCTCATTATCTTTCCAGTTTTCCTCCTCATCCAATAGGTGGGGTCATCTGTTTGCTGGTATCTCCCCCCTCAGGATGGTGAAGGTCATCAGGGTGGGAGGGTTGGTCCAAGGACCTCCTTTGGGGCCTGCTCGTGTGATGTGGGTGCCTGATCTTATCTCCTTAGATCACCTGTAGACCTCACAATTCCTGGTCTCTAATTTAACCTCTGAACTGTATCTCACTCACTCCTCCCTTTCTACTTCCCAATCAGAAACCGCTCTCTCTGGACATCTTGTGGGCTGCACTCTGGGGGCTGTGCACCTGTCGAGGAGAACTGTTTTATATTGGGCAGTTCAGGACCGGGTTTTGTGACCCAGTTCTGCAACCTAGGGACTGGACCGGCCGTGCAGGGTTAGCAGCTGCCAGGGGAAGGGGCAGTTGGGGACTTTCAGTACCTTGATACTGCTTCTAAGGCCCAGCCAGCGTTCCAAGCTGGGAGTTGCCCCACTAAAGATGGTGACGAAGGTGTCGCAAGAAGAGGAGGCTGCTTTCAGTGATGGGGTCCTGGGTCAGGCGGGACCAGGTGGTGGCACTGAGTGGTGTGTTCAGAGATGCAGCTCTGTGGCATGCAGTGTTGTGACTGGTGGCTCTCTCCAGACCCGGTGCAGTCCCCAGGTACAGGCTACTGCATGTAGGGGACTGTGGCAGTGGTTGCAATGTCCCAAGATGGAGGCAACTGGAGGAGCCTGACATTGATAGGTGGGGGTCCACCCAGGGGTGGTGGCCAGAGCTCCTGCATATGGGCAGCAGCCAGGTGTCCTGTATGGGTGTGTGGCCAGGAGTCCTGCACAGGTGCTGATGTGGGTGGCCCTACTCGGGTACCCAGGGGACCTGTGTGGTCGAGTGGCCCGGAGTCCTGCACTGATGCTGAGCCCTGGAGAACTGAGTGGCTCAGCTGCCGTGTTCTTGAGTGGGAGCAGCTGTTGGGAGTCCTCTAGTCACTCACAGAGAAACAGTATTCCCACTACTTGAATCCCAGGTCCCAGAGTGACACAGAACACAGCCTCCCTCTATCCCGCCAACTTGGATACCCCCCATATGGTGCTTTTACTTTAGAATTCTTCCTTCTAATAAACATTCTCTGAAGAATATGGGATGCTTCAAGTGACATACAATAAATGTGGAAGGTGAAAGAAGGGAGAACTGGGATACACACCAAGTCATAAGTCTTCAAGGAGAGCAACATTCCGCTCAAGACACACACCTCACAAAGCCTTCAGGGCACATAGAATATTCAGTCACTCCACACCAGATGAGCCAGCCAACCCAAAGTGACTGCACATTCCTGTAACAAAAAGAAGGGACGCTAAAGGTGCCTGGCCTTGGCCTTCCATCAAGTGGCCCCAGGGGTGGGTGTGGTCCTCACTTGTTCTGGAAAAGTCAAGGGGTCTAGGGGCTGGGGCTGGGGCTCAGTGGTAGAGCACTCGCCTAACGTGGGCAAGGCCCTGGGTTCGATCCTCAGCACCACATAAAAAATAAATAAATTAGTTAAAAATATTGTATCCAAGTACAACTAAACAAATAAATATTTTTTTAAAAAGTCGAGGGGTCTAGGAAGAGACTTGGGTGAGAGGATGAGATCACTCTCACCAAGTAACCATGGCTAAGCACCCTGCACCAGCATTTAACACTTAAAACTACCTGTGATGCTGGCATCCCAATTTCACAAATGAGAGACTGGGAACTTTAAAGTGTTGGCTGTTATATTTAGCATCACACAGCATGAGGTCAAGTCTGCATTTGAGTCCAGGCCCATCTGCCTCCACGTGTCACACTCTGCACCATGTTGCCACAAGACAGCCAGCTTCTCTGTTCAATCTTCTTGTTTGGCCCACATCCTTCAAAAGGGGCAAATACGTATTTCTGAAGGAAGTGCCAGCTATCCCAGGGAGCCAGGAATGAGGCAAGAAAGGGACAAGGGATGATGATTGACAGCGTCAGAGCTGGGCCTAGTGGTAGGACTGGATATGGTTTGTGTTGCAATCAACGTTTGTCTTCCTACAAATTCCATCCTACCATTGTGGATCTTATTTTTTAAAAGTGGAGGTGTAGCCCAGAACTGCTTTATCAGCTCTCCCCCAAAATCCCATTGCAATTCTTCAACAAATGAAAAGTATATTTAAAAACAGAACACGGTTTTTCATGCAAGACATAATATATTTGAATAGCATTCATTGAATCCATACAGGATAGCACTAAACAGCCTTTCCATAGTAACAAGAGATTTTTAATATAGAACCCATTTTAATAAACTTGTAATTGCCGACTTTTTTGCTGAAATGGGTATTTCCAGAGAAGTTCTGTCAAAGGCAGCAAACACCATATTCAAACCATCCATTTCCTCAAAAGAGACCTGGGCTGAATAAAACCATCAAGATCTACATTACACAGAAAAGGGGATGACTTAGTTAAGCTCAGCGCGTTCAAGGTTAAGTTGATCAACTCTCCAGGGAACCAACTTCTCCACACGTGTGAAGGCTCCCAGCCCGGGCATGACCCCTCTGCCTGAGTTGAGCCAATCAGCCTGTCCCTGCTGTTGCAATTTACTATAGGACCAAAGAGAGAGTGAGTCAGTCCTGTTGTAGGTGGGCAAGCAGCACGATGCAGAGTTCAGGCCCGTCTGTGATGACACTAGGGCCACAGTGCAGTCTCCCAAGGCAACCCTTCCTCGAGCAGTCCCGTGTCTTTGCCCTTCCGGCTGTTGGTTGGCTCTCTCCTTTGACTCTACAAGAAACACCGATATCCTATCAAATCCTTTCAGATGCATAAGTAAATTTGAGTGGATCTTTTGTCATAACCAAAGGGAGGGAGGAAATAACTCAGGATGAATGCACCATCGCACTGAGCATATATGGACCACTTGTCTGGAGGAGTTTCAGGCCCACCTCATACTGAGCTACATATCCTCTTCCTTCTTAGTATAAGAAGGCCGACTTTTTTGATAGAGCTGCCTAGTGATTCTACCTTAAAAGGGCTCTGCAGGATCTGAGCAGGATAAAAGCTGTCAGAGGATAGCCCTGCTGTAGATCAGACGCTCACATAAAAGGAATGTGCGCCCGGCACATCTGCATGGGAGAACCCAGCCTGGCTGGTGGGAAATGCTAATAGGAATCCCACCCTCCGCCCCTGGACTGGGTGCGTCACCCATAAAGGAGAGGCACAGATGTGCCTGTGAGACACGAGCTCTTGTATAGTTGATGGATGCTCAGGGGAGAGGCTGAGAGACCCAGTCACTCACCTGTTATGTCAGTGATTATTAATACTCTTAGACAGTTAGAGGGTGCCATTTATATGGCTCGATGCCACTAGTGATTTCTTTCCTGGACAGAAACCTCAAACACCAGGTTCTCTAGAACACCCTGCAGCCCAGTGTCTATGAAGCCCTCCCAGGTTCCTTGGAATCAGATTCCTCTGCGGGGAAGAGCAAGCAGCAGGGAGAAGGGCAAGGGGAGGAGCAAGCAGGGGGGAGGATCTGCAAAGGCCGTGCCTTCGCCCTAAGTCTGATTTTCTGAAAATAGAAGCCACATTCCACCTGGAAGAAAGCATCAGTGCTAGAGAAAACGTGTACTGTACAGAGAAAACCATACAGCTGGCCCCGTGGGCTATTCAGACCCTGCCCCTCAAGTCACCCTCCCCACCCCACCACACCCCTGGCTCTTGCAAGGTCTATCAGGTGGGATGAATCATACCCCACCCCAAATTCATGATGAACCAGAGTCTTACAAGGGACCTTGTTTGGATATAAGATCTTTGGCGATGTAATTGTGAGAACCTTGAAATGAAACCAACTTGATTTTAGACGTTCAGACTCCAGAACAGTGAGAGAATAAATGTCTAGCATTCTTTTTTTTTTTTTTTAAAGAGAGAGTGAGAGAGAGAGAGGGAAAGAGAGAGAGGATTTTTCATATTTATTTTTTAGTTATCAGCGGACACAACATCTTTGTATGTGGTGCTGAGGATTGAACCCGGGCCGCACGCACGCCAGGCGAGCACGCTACCACTTGAGCCACATCCCCAGCCCCAAATGTCTATCATTGTAAGCCACCAAGTTTGTGTTAATTTGTTACAGCAACCACGAGACACTCATACAGTCTGGAGGCCCTTAGGCATCCCTCCCATCCCTCCCAGACCCAGAGCCCAAGTATCCCAGGCAGACCTACAATCTCCTTCATGTCTTCGTCCCTCACCCCTCTGCTCTCTACTTTTCCATCCTCATATCAAACCTCTCATTTTCTACCTGCAGCTCATGTCTTCAAAGAAAGTCCTCAGCTCAAGTCTTCAAAGAAAATCAGTTTAATTGAACCAGTTCCCATTAGAAAAAGAATGCTGCTACCCTTTGCCTAAAGCATTGCCATTTTTAAAGAGGATTCTTAAAAATAACTGACAAATGATAGGATTTCATATACATGGAAGATATTTCAAGACTGGACACAGTTTTCCTTCTGAAGAAGGAGAAACTCCCCTCTGAAGTCCTCCAGGTTTGGGATTGAGATGTCTTTAGGGGAATCTTAGGACAAGAACCCCTCCTGCTGATTCCCATCATCCAAGATCATAGCAAACACACAGGGTCTTTCTATCCCTGCACCCTGACCCCACAAGGGCATGAGAGCTAAAACAGATGCTAGAGGTCATATCATTTTTTTTAAAGAAAGACCCAGATCCGCATTTATGTCTTCACACAGCTCCCAGGACTGGGACAAAGATCAAAGTCACTTCCATTCGTAAACCCAGTGACTGGCAGCTATTGAAAGCTTACCCTGTGAGGGGCTCTGTGCTCAGTGCTTAGGACCCATAAGAACATTTAATTCTCTCTGAAATATGCAAGCACTTCATTAAGTTCACATGAGTAAGAAGGTCCTGGGATCGCCTAGAGAAGAAAAAGAGAATGGTAAGGAGATGGTGTAAAACATGGCTTTTCCCAGGGAGAAACATTCAGCTCCTGGACCCAGAAGGCCGCTCAGCGATCCCCTTCCCGGGTCTTTTTTCCTCTGGCCCCTCCACTCGGGGTCCTAGGGGTCTTTTGTACACTTAGTTCTTCCCACTGGGTGGGCAGCAGGGATACAGAGGGTGGGTCCTGTGGGTCCTTCGAAGGCTGTGCCTGACCTTCAGCAGGGCCCACGGGGGTGTCTTCATTGTGAGGCCTCCACAGGGGTCTCCTCTGGCCGTCACGACCACGTTCACGGCAATGTTTCCCTACTGTCCGTTCCCAAAGCAAAGCCCTGGGCCTTCCCCTGTCTTAGCATGGACCCTTCCGCACCGAGACTGGGGACGGTCCCTTGGGCCTGCAAGGGATCGAGCCAAGGAGACTCCCATCCCACCATGCCTGGTCACTGCTTCTGCATCTTGTTTTATAAGAGGACCTTCAAGTTGAATGAGGTCCGGTAACTTGACCAAGAACTGGGAAGCCGAGGGGCCACCTTCAAATGTGGATCCTTTGTTATCTGCTGCATCACTTGCTCTCCAGGTTGCTGAGCTGCACCTCTCTAGAGCGTGCGGCCCCAGGACTGAGTGTCCTCCACCGTCCTCCAGTGACCACGGAAGCCACCTCACCCTCAGCCCTGCCCTGTTGGGAGCCGCCTGGGCATCGGGTTGGAAGTGGGATGAGCTCCAAGGAGCTGGGAATCGGCACTTCAGATGTCCCACCAGCCCCGGTGCCCCGGGCCGCCTGGCTCAGTCTATCATTCAGAAGGTACCCACGTGCCCAGTGGCCTGCATTGCCCAATCCACACTAGCTAGGGGGTAAGGGTGGGGACGTGCCATGTTAAAATAATAAACAGTATTTCTCTGCCCTGAAGTCCCTTCCTCCCCAGGGCCACCTGCTGCCCTTTCCCACCTTGGGCCTCCACCTGCTGGCTTTCCAGGGGGCCTTCTTCATGTACCAGAAACCTAATGCCCTGTTCCTACTGATGCCTCCACCCGCTGACCCTGCCCCAGCCCTGCCAGCCAGGCACTGCTCCTGCTCAGGACACCCCCCAACTACTCCCACAGGGGATCTCTGCAGTGGGGAGAATCTCCTTCCAGACCTTACCGAGACCTTTAGATGCACCCATTATCTGGGGTTCATACCTGAAAACCTTTATTTCTTTATTATTTGGACATGAGCCACGTGCCTGAGCCCCTTGACCCCTTCTATCTCTGCTGGATGAAGAAAGGAAATGACACTGCAACAGAGCAACCAGGACAGATCCCAAGGTGACCTTGGAAAAAGAGGTATGGGTTGCTGACCAACCAGGTACAGAGAACATCTGAGGATTACGCGATCTGGGCTGCTCGTCTCTAGACTATTATGTAAGAGAGAACAGAACTTCCATCTCCTTTGATTCAGTGTTATATTGGGGTTTCTGTGCCTCACAGAGGAACCTGATCCCATGTTCTATCCATTCTCTGTTGCTATAGTTAAATACCACAGACGGGGTGATTTATAAAGAATAAAGGTTTACCCAGCTCATGGTTCTAGTGGCTGGAAAGTCCAAGGGCATGATGCATGCCAGCATCTGTCTAGTATGTGGTGAGGGCTGATTGTTGGTCATGACATGGCAAAGGACATTGCATGGCCAGACAGAGCAAGTTGCTAGCTCAGGCCTCCCTCTTCTTATAAGGCCACTAATTTCATCATGCAGGCCCCACCCTCACGACCTCATCTGATCCTAATAACCTCACAAATCTCCCGTCTCCAAAATCCATTAACACCTGACTTTGTGGTTTAAGTTTCCAATACGTGAAATCTTGGAGGCAATCTTCAAGCCAGAGCCCCTAGTAATGCTCTCGGCTTACTACTTCCAGTTGCAAGTAACAGAACACCAGGTCGGTAGGATTTGAGAAACAGGACATCTAATTGTCCTCTACTATAAGAAGCCTTGAGATAGGGAGATTCAGAATTTGTTCTATGGTTCAGAGCAGCAGGTTCAATAAGACCGGGACACAGGGGCAGTTTTTCCATGGTTCCCCTGAATTGCCACTCTTGGTCACAACCTGGCTGCAGCAGTACATGCCGAGACAACAGCTTCTGAGCACAAGGGAATACTCTCTATTATCAATGAGAAAACCTTTCCCATAAGTCCCTAAGCAGGTTTCCCCTCACACCTCGTCGTTCATCCCTAGTCCAGTCACTACCAATGGGGAACAGGGTGTCCTGAACTGGCTCGGCCTATGGTAACTTATTCCCACTTCCCACAGAGGGGGCACACTGTCATTCAAACAAAACACTGCCCTCTGAGCAGAGAAGGAAAGAAGTGGGGACAGCTATTGGGGAGGCGACCAACACCATCCAACTCTATTAAGAAGCACACGCTGCAGATGTAGAGCATTTTGGTCCTTGGTTTGATTTCACTCTACAGTTGGGCTGACCTTGTTTTGAAACTCTAATTCCATTCACTGGGGGCCTGAGCTCTTCTACCTAGAATGGACCTTCCGATCATTTAAAGATAAAGAAGAGGGCTGAGGATGTGGCTCAAGCGGTAGCGCGGTCGCCTGCATGCGTGCGGCCCGGGTTCGATCCTCAGCACCACATACAAACAAAGATGTTGTGTCCGCCAAATACTAAAAAATAAATATTAAAATTCTCTCTCTCTCTCTCTCTCTCTCTCTCTCTCTTTAAAAAAAAAAAAAAGATAAAGAAGAACCAGGTGGGACCATGAAACTACCCAAACAACTAGAAAAGAAGACGATTTTGTCTTTCAGCCTCTCAGGCAACATCACAACCTCAGGGCTCCGGAGCTGGACCCCAGGTCCTGTCTCCCTGGATGGCCGGTTCTGTTCCTGGGCCCTGGTCTGCTCTCCCTCCGCACAGCTCTCTGGATCGCCTTCCTCGGCAGTTTCCTACTCTGCTTCCAGGGGTGCCTGGGGCCTTTTCTTTCATTTCTCTCTCCGTTTCTTTGGTCTGGTCTCTGGTTTCCTCTTCCCCCAGCCCGTCTCTAACTGCTCCTGATATTGACGTATTATTCCTGATACAATCTGTTGTTTCCTCCAATTTGTTCCCATGTTCATTATTCTTACGTTGGAAAGCAGATGAGTTAGATGCTTGTGCCCTGCCCTTGGAGAAGACACTTTCTGGAAATTGAGCTGAACTAAGTGACACACAAGAACACAGCCTTCCCGTTTCTGCCGTGTGTCTGATGAATTCCGTTCAGTATTTGGTCTCATGATGGAAAAGTCCAGCAACAAGCAGCATCCTATCAGGCTCTCTTCTTTGATCTGGTCTCATAAATGGAGCCAGGTTCTGGCAGACAGGGCAAAGCCATATGGGCTGTCACGACGCCCGGCAAGCATCCATGGAGCTGGATCCTCTCAGGTGCTTGGCTGCCGGCAGAGATCTGGCATGGACCCTGCACTGAGGAAGAGAGTCCCACCTAGGGGATGCTGTGGGCTTGGTTGCACCCCCAAATCCATGTGCTGATCCTTAACCCTTAATGCAACTATATTTGGGGACAGGGCTTATAGGAGGTAATTAATGTTAAATGAGGTCATGAGGATGGGCCTAAATACAGTAAATATGTCCTTGTAAAAAGAGGAAGAGAGAGAGAGATCTTCACCTTGTGAAGACAGTGGTCTAACAGAAACAAAGAGAGTCTTCATCAGAAATAGAAGCTGCCAGAGCCTTGACCTTGAACTTCTCAGCCACATAACACCAATAAAATAAACTATTGTTGTGTATGCTACCCAGTCCATGATGTTTGTTATAGCAGCTGAAGCTAACTGATTCTGTCGAGTGATAAGGGGCCAGACTGAAAAAGCATGGAATGCTTTCCCCATGTCCATCCATCACCTCTTTCCAACTCCTAAGGCTTAAGTTCCACCCTCCAGGTGGCCTCAGCTTGTTCCTGGGAGGTGGGGGATGGGGACAGGCAGGTAATGAAACTTGGCTGAAATGAATGATATCTCCTTTACATCTGTGGTGAATTCTCTGTGACTTCCAGGATGAGTTCTACTTTCTTTTTAAATTTTATCCATAAATTTTTAAATGTGTATCTCTAAAATATAAAAATTCTTAAAAATAACCACAGTTATCACATCTCTCGAAATTAACTGAATTCCACAGTATCGTCAACTTTCTAGTATCTGGCGTTCGCATTTCTGTTTCACAAATGCATGAATAGGTGCCTTTAGATTTTTACAAATTTGTTGACTTGAATCAGGACACAAACAAGGCCCATCTAGGGCTATTGCTTGCCATGTGCATAAGTGTCTTTAGGATCCTATTTCGGCATCTCACTTCCTTGAACTGGCTGCTGTTGAGGAAACTGAGGGATTTGTCTCGTAGCTTCCCAGTGTGGATTTGCTCATTAATCTCCATGGAATGTTAACATATTGCTCTCTCCTCTGTAGTTTCCTGAAAATGGGAAGTTGGCTCTGGGGATGTGATCACAGTCGGGATGATTGTTCTGAGGACTGCTTCATAAATGGTTGTATGTCCTTCCACCTGGAGGAACACAGTATCTAGTCATTTCCCCTGCTGTGATTAATATGTAGACCCTTCTGTTCATCAACTGATGTCATCTAGACTAACTCTCCAAAGAGAAATTTCTCTGCCTTGGTCAGCTTAGGCTGCTATGACAAAAATACCATAGGGTGGGTGGCTTATAAACAACGGAAAGTCCTTTCTCACAGTTCTAGAGGCTGGAAGGTCCTAACTCCAGGCGACAGCAGCTTTAGTGTCTGTTGAGGGCTGCTTCCTGCTTCACAGATGACCCTTTCCTTGTGGTGAATCCTCCTGAGGCAGAGGGGCTAGGGAGCTCTCTGGGACGTCCTTAGGAGAAGTGCCACGGACATTCCTGAGATCGCAGTCTCCATACCAAATCACCTGCCAAAGGCTGTCACAAGGGAGGTCAGAGGGTCTAGAGATGAATGGGGCAGAGGGAGAAAGAGCTTCCGTTTGTATCCCTCAGTCTGAGCATCCCCTCACCTACCACCTAGTTGCCCAGTGGTACAGTATATAGAAGTAAAGAGTTAGACCGCGAATTGGAACCAGGACCAGGGAGAACTGGGAAACCAGCGTCCCCAAGTGGAGTCGGGGATTCAGCGCACAGGGGCAGGGGCTGTGTTCACTGGGGGTCGTGGACAACTCGGCCGTGTTAACAAGCAGGGAGGTGACCAGAGGTGCAGGGGACGGTGCCGGCCCAGCAGCGTGCTGAGTGGCCGAGGTCTGGGGAAACTGACTCTCCCAAGCTCCTTGGTGCACAGTGATGTCATCAGGTTCGATCCGGACTTCCAAGGGCTTTCGAGCAATATTACTCATATCCTCCTCTTCCCACTTGCACAGTAGCTGCAGCCTCTGAAGTAGAAACTCATTTTCGTTCCCGTTATTGATGATTTACACCTTGTATATTTTGTCCTGATTTAATATCACTGGGCATATTTGAGTTTTCTTTTTTAAGGAGCCCTCTGTTGCTGTTATCGATTCTCTTCACGGTGATTTCTTCAACTGTTTTCTGAATTAATTTCTCTATCTTAATTCCTGCTGTTTCCCTTTCGGGGAGGCCTGTTTGGCTCCTGTGACAGATGCTCAGCTCATTAATTCTCAGTCACTCTTCTCATCTAGGGTACACATTAGAGTTGATATTTTCCTTTATGAAAAGTGTTGTTAACTGCCTTCCACAAGCAGCCGCTACTGGCCAACTCCCTTCAGTTCGAAATATTATTTAATTTCAATTATGGCTCCTTCTTTGATTTATGTGTTATATTGAGATATATTTTTTTAATTTATAGAAATATGTTTTTTCCACTTATTGTTATTATGGATTTTCAGTTTCATTACATTGTAACTGAACCACGATCTGTAAAATTTCTGTTCTTCACCATTTATCAGACCTTACAGTAAGGCCTAATATGATGACCTTCTATTTGATGATCCTTTGCTGTCCATGTTTTGTGTGCACTAGGGAAAGAGTCAGTGGACAGTTTTATCTCCACGCTCATTAGGCCAAGATTGCTAATTATGCTATGAAAAGCTTCTATAGCTTATTCAATTCTTATATACTGCATTTATCACTCACCCAGAGGTGTTTATTAAAACCTGCTGCTGTGAAGGCCAATTTGTCTCATTGTTATGTTTTCTGTATTTTGAGATTGGGTGCTTAAGCTATGTCGCCTAAAATATATTGCCTTTTAATTTAAAATTTTAGTTCATTTACATTAAATGTTCTTGGTAATATATTTTGACTTTTGTCACTATATCATTCTGTGCTTTATATTTATCTGTTCAATCCATTCTACATTTTCTTATTCTTTGACATCTTTACCTATCTATTTAACAAGGTGTTCATGAATAGACACTGGGCTATACAAAACCAAGAAACTTAGAACAATTTGAACTCCTTTTACCCCATGTCCAGCTTACATTTGATCATAAACACATGTTAAACCCACCTTGAGATCTTGCTGTACTATTTGATGCGCCCTTTGTTTCATCTCACATTCTCAGATTTTCCACCTGGGATTACTTTCCATTTTCCTCAATTTTATCTTTTGTGATTTTCTTTTAGTGAGCACCCACTTATGGCAAACTCTCTCAGTTTTACTCAGAAAAGTACTTTCTCACTAATTATGCACTTATAATTTTATGTCGCCTTCATTCTTGATATTTTCATTGGGTAGAAAATTCTGTTTGTCTGTTTTTGTTTGTTTGTTTGTTTCTGTTTAGTTTTAATGCACTGAAGACACCATTTTACTGCCCTCCAGCTTCTCCTATTTCTGATAGAAAGGTTGCTGTCTGTGATGCTGGTTGGCTCCCAGTGAATGACAGCTCCTTGAATTCATCACAGGTGAAGAGACCAATCTCACCATCCCAGATATTAGAGCTGAGTTCCACTTTCAGGCAACTACTTGAACAGTCAAGTAAGGGATCATGGGCAAAACTAGCAGAAGAATCTTTTAACCAACCTACAGAATCATAAAAACAATAATAAATCATTGTTGTTTAAGCCACTAAATTTTAGGGAGATTAGTTATACAGCAACATATAATATAAAGAGTAATTGGAACCCAGGATTGTTACCATAACAGAAAGCTAGAACATGTGGGGTCAACTTTGAAAGTGGGCCATGAGTAGAGGCTGAGAACCTCCAGGGTATTGATAAAGCCTTGAGTTATGGTGAGCAAACTAAAGCGGAGGCTGGAAAGGCAGGGGAAGGCTTTTTATCGGAAATCATTAAAAAGGTAGTCATTTTTGTGTATAGTTGAAACGATTGTGTCTTATTTCATGTGGGCCACTATAACAAAATATCATTAACTAAATAGCTTATAAGCAAAATAAATTTATTTTTCACAGTTCTGGAGCCTGGGGAGTTCAAGATCAGGTGCTGGCAGATTCGGTGTCTGGTGAGGCCGGCTTCCTCATTCATAGACGGCTGTCTTCCCACCGTGTCTTCCTGTGAGGGAAGGAGTGAGAAGGTTCTCTGCAGGCTCTTTTATTTTATTCCCACATTTTTAAATGGGTGCATTATAGTTGCAGGTAATGATGGCACTTGCTGTTACACATTCAGACCTGCACACAAAGTGACAATATAATTTGACCAATATCACTCCCCGGCTCTTCCCTCGTCCTCCCTGCCTTTCACCCTGACCCCTGTCCTCCGCTTTACTGATGTCCCTTTGATTTTCACGAGATCCACTCCCACCTTTCTTTTCTTCTTTCCTCTGTAGCTTCCGCAAATGAGAGAAAAATTTGTTTCTTGACCTTCTGAGTTTGGCTTATCTTGCTTAACACAATGGTCTCCAGTTCCATCCATTTTCCTGAAATGAAAATGATTCCATTTTTCTTTTTTCTTTATTCATTCATCCACTGATGCACCCCTAGGCTGATCTATCCAGGACCTGTGGGGTCATAAAATAAACTTTTTTCTCACTATGTTGTCATGGTTTGGATAGCGTCCCCCCACCCCAGAGGGCCCAAGTGTTCAAGTCTTGGCCCCCTGAGCAGTGCTACTGGGAAGTGGAGGAACCCAGGCAGGTGGACCTAGTGGGAGGCCCCTGGGTAACTGGAGGCAGCCCCTGGAGGGACTGTGGGGCCTTGGCCCCTTCCTCTCTCTCCTTTGCTTCCTTGTCATGAGGTGAGCAGCTTTGCTTTGCGCTGTGTTCCCCACCCTTGCCATCCGGCACCCCCACCAGAGGCCTAAAAGCAATGGGGTTGCCCGGTAATGACCTGTAACCTCCAAAACCATGATCCAAAATAAACCTGTTCTCTTTACAAGTTAACTATCTTGTGTGTTTTGTTATCATGGTGGAAAACTGACTCATACAGTCTCTCCAGCCAGCACAAAACTCTTAAGATAATGGCCTTAAAATAAAACCCAAGTGTAGCTGTAAACTTCTTTATTTAGGCCTTGGAAAGATTTTAGGCAGTGCTTAATAGATCTCCAAGCTAGACAAATGGGCATCCATGGATCTTAAGGGTAGTGAATCATACAGTAGCTTGATATGCCCAATATGGAAAGGTCTTTCTTGGCTTCTTGGGGCCTCGTGGCTCTAGAGCATGGAGTAAATGTCAACTAAATTCGTAAGAAACCAAAAATGTTTTTAAAAGAAGATGCACCTGTTTGCATGGTTGGGCTAAAAGGGGTAAAGAATAGCTCAAAATGCAGGGAAGTCTCTGGGCCCCTAACTATCTACAAGCTAAGAATGTTACTAAAAGCTTAGAATGTTCCTTAGCTGAGAACATGAGCCATGTCCCACAACAAAATGAGAGAGGGAGAGGATAGAGAGCTGCAGAGAGCTGTGCTGTGATACCACGGTTCAACATGAAGTAGTGTCAGTCTCCGCACCCGGTTCCTGTTGCAAACCTAAAACACCTGAGTGTCTGAACGGTGGCAGCAGGACCCTGCTGATAATTTCAAGTTGGGGACTAATGACCAGAAAATCAAAGCTGGGCATGATGAGATGGTTGGAACTTACAGTCCAACATCCAGGGAGGGATGTTTGACAACAGTGGCCAATTATTTCATTAATCACGCCTATGTAATAAAGCCTCCATAAAAACCAAAAAGCCAGAAAGCTGAACAAGTGGACTGTCCTGGGGGGCAACATGACCCCTCCCTCATGCCTCGCCCTGTGCATCTCCTCCATCCGGGTTTCCATTTGTACCCTTTATAAGGATAAAGTGTTTCCCTGAATTCTGTGACTCCTCTAGCAAAGTTAATCAGATCTGAGGAGAGGGTCCCAGGAGACCCATCTTACAGCTGATCCATCTGCAAGAGGTCACCTTTAGTAACTGGCATCTGAAATGATTGTGGTTGTGGGACTGAGCCCCTAACTTATGGTATCTGATGCTACCTCCAGGTAGATGGGATCAGAATTGTATTCAAGTAGAAGACCATCAATTGGTACCATGGAAGAGCGTGGTACCCGGGGTGTGGGAGAAAAATTACTCCACACGTCTGGGGTCTCGAGTGTGGTGTTGAGTGATGTGTGAGCACAGGAAGAGCATCTGGGTGGGTAAGAGGCACACAACTTTTTAGCTCTCGGGTCTCTGAGTAAAGAAGGAGTTACCCCCATGAGGGGCGACAACTAAGGAGTCTCACCTGCATCCAGACCTGGTGCAGATCACAAGAGAATGGACTTAGAGTCTGATTGTGCTGGCGGGTGATACTCGGATCCTATAAACTGGGTTTTCTGTAAGGGAGGGAACCGACTCATGGGCCAGACTGTGGTCGATTGTGGGTTCGTGCTTCCTGATGTCCCACCATGGTGATCCTCTCCCACAATGACCCTGGGCTTACTTGGGCGAAGGTGGGCACCAAAAATGTGATACAAACCATGGCGACCTGAACATCTTCGTCCTATTTTTCTTCCTGAAATGTGGCTGCTGCCAGGTGATGAAACCTGGTCTATTGTCTTTGAGGTTAAAAAATCTCATGGAGGGAGAGAGATCAAGCCCTCCCTGGCGTTCCAGTTAAGCAGCCCAGAGTTAGCTCACCAGAAGACGCAGAACCCAGCTGTGTGAGTGCCAGCTGTGTGAGTGAGCCTGCACAAGACCAGTGCAAGAATCGCCTAACCAGCCCACGAGATGGTGGTGGATGGTAAGTCGTCATTATTTCCAGTAACTACGTTTTGGAATCATTGGCTTCACCCCAGTGGAGGGTGGAAACAAAGGCGGCCTATCCTTTTTCTCTGGCCACTTTTGGGATTTTCTCTTGTCTTTTGCCTCTGTCCTTCTGTCTGTTCTTCATACTGTATCTGCCCGTTGATTTCTTCTCCTGCTTGTTCTGTTTCATGTTCATCCACTTCCTTGAACTCACAAAATGTGCCTCTAATTATCTCTGAAGAAATCGTAGCTATCCTCTCTTCCAGTTTGGCCTGTGCTGGTTTTTTCCTCTGTTCTCCCCTCAGAACTTTGATTCTCACTCTGTCCCTTGACTCATCTTCTCCACCCTGTCTCCCATCTTCTACATCTCTGTCCCTTGTCTGTGCTCTGGATGAGTCTCCATATAAACAAACATATCTTACACTTGGTAATCAGCATTGTTGAACTTGATTTAAAACTCACCCCCGGAGTGCTCCGTTTTAATTATCATGTTTGAGTTCTAGAATTTCTACTTGCTTCTTTTTCCAAGCTACTAGGTCATTTTTACAGCTTCTGCTTATTTTCAGATTCAGTCTTGTCTTTATTCTATTAACCATAATAGGCAGAGTTTTAATTTAAGGGGTGAGTAGTAGGCCGGGCGGGCATGGTGGCCCACACCTGTAATTCCTCGGCTCTGGATGCTGAGGCAGGAAGTTCCCAGGTTCAAAGCCAGCCTCAGCAACTTAGCAAGACCCTGTCTCTAAATAAAATATAAAAAAGGGCTGGGGTCATGGCTCAGTGATTAAGTGCCCCTGGGTTCAATCCCAGGTACCAAAACATAAAACAGTGAGTAGGTGAGAAATGGTTCTATGTCCGAAGGCTTTGCAGGCCTCTCTCTCCAGCTGCGGCTTTTCCCATTCATGAGGACTTGCTTATCTCTGTCCACTTGCTGGTGTTGCCTTTGAGACATTATTTTGGGGAATTTTATTGGAGTTTTTAAAGTTATGGTAAAATGTACAAAATGTCATTTTAACCATTTGTAAGTAAATGTGGCATTAAATGCCACATTAAAAGGCACTAAATACATGCATTTAATATGTCATTAAATGCACCCGGAGTGTGCTACTGTGTGACCTTTCCCCCCATCTATTTCCAAAACACTTTCCTTCTTCCCTCTGAAATCTCCCCTTCGAGCCCCCGCACCCCCAGCTCCTGGTAATTTCCTTCCACTTTCCGTCCCTGTGAATTTTCCTCTTCTAGGTCCCTGGTGTAAGGAGCATCGTACAGTGATTGTCCCTGTGTGTCTGGGTTACCTCAACAGCATGCTTTCAAGGTCCCTCAGTGCCATGGCATCTGTCGTGGGAATTGGTTGGTGCCAAGGGGGAGGCTCCGTCCTCCTGAGAGGATTGGCGTTTGCTTACATGGGCACCTCAGACACGACCAACGTGGGGCTGCTTTTAAATTAAACCACGATTTTAGTTTTTAGTCGTATCATTCAGGAAACATCAAAATGACCAGCAGATTCTCAGGAGGCACTAGCTGCTGGGTGCAGCTCCTTGGAAATGGCTGGGGTCTCCTCTGACTCTGACCAGCCCCAGCATCTTTAGAGAGATGTCTCTAGGCGGGGGCTGCTGTGACAAGCACTGAGGCCTGGGGGCCAGGCCACCTCCATTCTCTCACGGTGCTGGAGGTGGAAGTCCAGACGGCTGGCAGGGGGGTCCCCCAGGTCTCTCTCCTCCCGGGGCATATGGCCGTCCTGCTGCTGCCTCTTAGCCCGCGGTGGCTCTGTGCACTAGTGCCCTTGATGTCTCTTCTTTGTGTCCCAGTCTCCTCTTCTCAGACACAAATCATTGTGTCAGAACACACCCTAATGGCCTCATTCTCACTTAATTCCCTGTTGACGTCCCGTTCTGAGGTCTTAGTGGCAGAGCTTCAATATGTGGATTTTGGGAGGACTCAGTTCAGTCCACGACAGAGGGAGGGAGAGGCACCTGGGAGACTGTCCACTGTGCCGGGAATCTGGCTTTGGCACCCGTGGTGCCGAAACCTAAGCCAACGGACAATCACCTGGCTCCACCAAGAACCCCTCAGTAGAAGAGATGGGGACCTTGCATTCCCGTTTGGTCCCTTGGTTCTTCTTTCCATTAGGTTTTTGTTTTTTTTTTTAAGAGAGAGAGAGAATTTTTAATATTTATTTTTTAGTTCTCGGAGGACACAACATCTCTGTTTGTTTGTGGTGCTGAGGATCCAACCCGGGCCGCACGCGTGCCAGGCGAGCCACATCCCCTTTCCATTAGGTTTCAACCTACTCATTTTTTATGGTCTCTTTCATGTTTCCCTAACTTAGCTTTGCATGTCACTGTCACCAACGGTGATTCCTCTGAAATTCACTAAGTAGATAAAGAGCCTTTTTCAATTTCGTATAGTATTTTCTCATAATATTTCACCTTATTTCTCAGCACACAGAAACATAATGATGAAGAATAATGAAGCCTTGTGGGGGAAAGGTATTCTTATACACTGCTGATGGGACTGCAAATTGGTCCGACCACTTTGGGAAGCAGGATGGGGATTCCTCAGAAAACTTGGAATGGAACCACCATTTGACCCAGTTATCCCACTCCTCGGTTTACACCCAAAGGACTTAAAATCAGCATCCCCCAGTGACACAGCCACTTCAACATTTATAGCAGCTCAATTCACAATAGCCAACCCATGAAACCAACCTAGATGCCCTTCAAATGATGAATGGATAAAAAAATGTGATATATATATATATATATATACACACACACACACACACACATACACAATGGAATATTACTCAGCTTTAAATAAAAATGACATTATGGCATTTGCACATACTGATAAGCAGATGTTGATCCACAGTGGGGGTGGCAGGTAGGGAAGAATAAAGGAACTTTGGATGATGCAGAGGGCAGTGAGAGGAGGGGTTAGGCTGTGGAGATGGGAAGGATGGTAGAATGAGACAGACATTATTACCCTGTGTACATGTAGGGTTACACTACTGGTGTGACTCTGCACCACGTACAGACAGAGCAATGAGTAGTTGTGCTCCACTTGTGTACAATGTGTCAAAATACATTCTATATATACATGTCATACATAGCTAATCAGAACAAATTTTTTTAAAAAAATTGAAGGAAAAAAATAAAAATAAAAATAAAAAATTGAAGGAAGACTAATAGAATAGAGGAAGGGGTGGGGGAGGGAGGGGAGGAAAAGGGGAGGTACTGGGGAAGGAAATTAATCAAATTGCACTGTTTTATTTTGTGCACACATGAATATATTATACCAAATTCACCCCTCCCAAAACAATAATGAAGTCTTGAGAGAGTTCATTAAATATTTGTTGAATAAATTAAGGTTCTTCATTGGTAAGCCGTCAAATATGCTGGTCTTTTCCTCTGTGCATTTTCATATTTCCGGGCTCCAAAGTTAAGAAAATTGCTGCTTTCATTCATATATTAAATATAAGATGTTCTCTGGAGTAAGAAAAATTCAGCCAGTATTTCTAAAATATATGGTAGTATGAACAGAGGTGAAATGAATACAGTTTCTAATTTGATGTAGTCAACCGATTAATAATTATGCTCCAGGCCTCTGAAGACACTCTATGGCTAAAGAGCTGTTTAAATGTGATTAACACCTTGGGTTGGGTTTTCCTACACTCCTGGAGTCAGTTCATCATGGGAGACATGCTTGCATCCCACCTAGGGAATTTGCCTATTAAGAGCTTGTTTTCTGAACTATCTCTGAGGGTTTGGATCTTGGAAGCACCAAACCAGCCTTAGGACATGATTTCACAAAGAAATTCTCTTCTCAGAGTCACTTCAGCATGCCCGCCCTCATTTCCACAACCCTTTTCTCTTCCTATGGGGAGCAGTAAATCTTCATCTTGGTGCTGTTGACTTGTACTCAGGGGATGATTTCTCTCACTTCCAAAGGCCCCAGGGGTGCATTCCTGGTCGAGTGAGCCCTGCTATTTATACCAGTGACGCTCCCCACTCTCAGACCCTGAACAGCTGCACAATATATATAACAGAATGGAAAGTAACACCACACGTGTTTCAAAGACCAATTTGGGACAGGGCTCTGTAGCCAAAGCTCCCTCCAACGCCCCAAGGCCATGCTTCTTTGGGGCCATATCATAAGAATAACACAAGAGCCAGCATGGGCCAGGGCAGGACAGGTTTCCCAAAAGCCAAAGTATGAAATAAAGAAGGAAAGGTTTAATGTGGTTAAAAAAGAGAGAGTGAGAGAAAGGTTACTGATAAGACTTTTAATGAGTGATGTAATTATGCTCCTTTAAAATCTGAAACAGTATACTTTAAAAAGCACCAGTTTCTCCACTCCATACATTTAAGAGTAATTGTAGATTTATCAGTACCCTTGAAATCCAGAATCTTGTCTGTTTGGCTTTATATCCCCAGGGCCCATCTAAATCAGCACCTCACATATAATGGTCACTCAATTGCCATGTTGTTGTTAAGTCCTGGGAAAACCCTCAAGATTGAGGGTGTGTGTGTGTGTGTGTGTGTGTGTGTGTGTGTGCACATGCTCCCACACACCACCACTTACTGCAGATGCTTAACACTAATATGCACCCAGCTGCTCAAGGATTTGGGACTTCTGAGGAGGTACCACAGGTCAGAGGTAGATGGGCTCTGTGACGGGACACTGACATTTAGAGTATACAACTAGTTTATACCATAATTTTTAAAGTCAAATTGACTTGATTCTTTTCCCCATCAACAAAAGACCTCTGCCTGTTGACTCAGCTCAGGTCTAGAGAGCTGGAAAGCCAAGGTCCGGGGAAGGAGCCCATCAGCCTAAAGGTAACCCTGTTGGCGGGGGCTCCCACCTCACCCTGTCTCCTCCACTTTGCATCTTCTAAGCAAGCACTGTGCTGCTTGCTCAGGTTGCCATGATCACTAGCTGCCGCCCTGGAAGACACTGTCCTACACGGTGTGACTGAGACACACTCTCTCTTCTTAACCATGTAGTGGGAAAACAGCAATGTCGTTTTACAGTTATTAAGTTGTCAGTGCTGCTCAGTAGAAAACACAAAAAGCATACAAACACATGAATGCACTCAAATCATTTGGAAATCAGTGTAATTTTTCTTTGAATATCAGAAGAACACGAGGACTTGTTTCTTTCTACCACACCCCACTCAATTTTCCCCATTAGCCCTTTTTTTGGTCTATAAAGTTAGTTTTGCTTCCTCTGGTTATTTCTTCTTCAGAAAAAGCAGGTTTAGAATGGAGAATGGGAAAGTCGTTTTCCCCAAAAGAGCTGAAATCCAAAGGCCTCCAGGAGGAAACATGGGGAAAGAATATTGATGTCCTTGTTTGTAAAACTGGAGCCTGTGTTCTAGATAGTCAGAGGTCCCTTCCTGCTCTAGAATTCCAAGATTCTATAATCTGAATGAAGAAATGTGGCAAGGAGGAAGGAAAGGGAAATCAAATGTTTGGTTCTACCTCAGAGAAGACTGGCATTTCCCATCTAGTCCTTGTGTCCAAGTCTGTCCAGAAGGGATCAGGACTGAAAGATAGAGATAATTCCCATCTGCTTTTTGGGCAGGAATTGCTCTAAGAAATTAAACCTAGTTCTAGAAGCTAGGGAGAGGCACAGAGGCAAACAGAGATTGCGGTCCGAGTGGCCAGACAGTGCACAGTGGCTCTCGAGGGACTCCAGAACCCAGAATCTATGGGCCCCAAATGGCAGGTGAAGAACTGGTGGGAGAATTAACTGGACAGGGAAGATGGCACCAGAGAGGTTGACCACAAGGTGGGTAGACCCAAAAAATGGAATCTGCTCACAGAATTAGGTTTAAGGTTGATCTTATGGTTTGGGAATAGGAAAGAGCCAGTTTTCAAAAGCACACCTCAGTAAAGTTGAGTGGTGCGTACAAGAGCCGTACTATGGTGGGTTAATGAAGGTTGCAAATCTGATACTGTTTCTTTTAAGAGATGGGCCCTCTGTCCTCCACCCTAGATGTGAGCAGATTTTTATTATTGTTATCGATTTGGTCAATAGAATAGGAAGGAAAGGATGCTCTGGTAGTTTCTTGACCCAAGCCTTAAGCAACTGCCACTTCTGTTTTGCCTGTTGATAGATTCACGCTTAGAAACCAGCTGCCATGCTAAGAGGAAGCCCAAGCAGTCTTGTAAAGGAAATGAGAGCTGTATAGCAGTCCCCGCTGAATTTCAGGTAAGACCAACCACTACCCTGCCTGTCACATGAGGAAACAATCTTGGGAGTGGATCTTCTAGCCCCAGCTGAGCTATCCCAGCTGGCCACAGATGGAGCAGAAAACAGCTGTTTCTACTGAAGCTTGTCTGATTTGCATATTCATGAGAAAATTAAATTGCTGTCATTTTAAACAAACTAATTTGAAGTGATTTATTATGCAATAATAAATGGCCATAAGTTTATCATAATATTATCTATTTTTATGTGTGTGTGAGAATTCCAGAATAAAAATATTTTAAATGGTTGCAGATACATGGCAGCATAATGAGACTTGTTATCTGAGCCCTAGTGGGGGCATATTTCTCAAAGAGTGGTCTGGGAACCTTTTGTTAGCATTCTCCCGGGTGCTATAAAATAGGTTACTGGACTTGGTGAGTCAGAATCTTTCAAAAAGGGAAAAGAAAATGCATTTTTTTTTAACAGGGCTACCAGGAAATTCTGATACCCCTTAGAGTTTGGGAAGCACCACACTGGAGCTGTGGTTCCCAAACTTGGCTTCACTTTCTAATCAACTCGGGAACTATACAAAATATCGGGGTTGGGTCCCTGCCCCAGCGTTGCTGGTTGGATGATTTGAGGTGCATGTGGGCCCTGGGATCTGTCAAAGCTCTTCAGATGATTCCAGTATGCAGCCAGGGCTGAGAACTGCTGAGCAGAGGAGTTAGGATCTGAGAGTTTGCAGCATTTGAACTGCAGAGGAGCCGGTTGGCAACACACATGTGAAAACGAGGGCTTCAGACACAGGGGCCCACGCAGTCGACTGGAGAAGACCATCTGTGAAGACGAATAACTCAAAAGAGCAATAGGAATTCTTTGTCACTCTGTGACAAGGACAAAATTTAATACTATGGGGTGGAAAATGGAAAAATGGGAAAGGAAACCCTGCACCCATAATTATGAACTAATGGAACTGAAGGTATTGAAGCATGAACTCAGGTTCTCTTTCCTGAGTGCTTTTCTGCCAAGACAATTCTTCTTTTCATTTCCTTTTCACAATCATTTCTACATCCACTTCAACCTTTTTCATTTCTCTCTGTTTAACTTCACCTTGGGCCTCTCACTGCATGTGGTGTGATGAGTTATTAAATAAGGAAGCCATTGCTAAGTTCTGGGAGTACTAAGTACATAAGGTGCTTCAACAGAGTCAACGCCAGCAAATGGGATGGGGTACAAATAACCACGGCATTGTGCTCAGAGTCCTCCCCCTTTCTTACTGCTGAATCTTGTATTTGTTTCTGCTGTGGTTTGGATGTGAGCTGTCCCTCAGAGGCTCATGTGTAAGACAACGCAAGCACATTCAGAGGTGAAATGACTGGGGAGGAGAGCCTTAACCCAATCAGTGAATTAATCCCCTGATGAGGATCAACTGAGTGGTAATGAAAGCAGGTAGGGTGTGGCAGGAGGAGGTGGGCATTGGGGACATGCGTTTAGAGTCTACGTTTGGTGAGCTGAGCTTATTCTCTCTGCTTCCTGCATCCTGTGAGCTGCTTCCCTCCACCACGCTCCTCTGCCATGATGTTCTGCCTCACCTTGAGCCCCGAGGAATGGAGCCAGCTGTCTATGGACTGAGACCTCTGAAACCATGACCCCCCCAAAAAAACGTTTCCTCCTCTACAATTGTTCTTATTGGGTCTTAATACTGGTGGGCTGAGGGGAGGGTTGAAATCAATCTCCTTGATTTCAACCCTCCCCCTCCCCCAGTCCACCAGTATTGGAAGAGATGCAGATGGAGGACTGGGAAGAAGGAAGGGAACGGCGGTAGACTACCCCGGCTGTTTCTGTTCAGCTTCACCCTGGCATGAAAGCAAATAGGATAGACAAGAGAAGGGTGGGACCAAGTATGGCTATGGATTACGGAAGGAATTTCTTCTTACTCTCTCTGGGAAATACAAAGAAGGGGACTGTGTGCCTTTTAAGTACATTTACTGACTCCTCGAATGTATCCTCCATGCTGAGGCCCTACATGTGCGAGGATGATGTACAAATGAATTTCGTTTTGGAAGTTGCAAGCCTACCCCAGGGACTTTCTGCTTTCCTGCTAAATTCGATGCAGGACTCTTGGGCCAACATTCCACACATTCATATGTGCTTTTATTAATCAGCTGCCAAGAATTACCATGTATATATATTTGACTGGTTGTTTTTTAGTACCATAAGAAAAACAAATGAGTTTTTTTTTTTTTGCAATATATTGCAGATGAAATCTAAAATATTTTGTAAATAGTCCTATGAGAGACGCAAGAAGAAAAAACTCATCCTGGTTAATAGTTTCTCTATGGTATGAACTCCATCCTTCAGAGGAAAAATGACTTCCCGTGTATATTGGAATAACCAGATGAGAGTGTGGGTGAGGAATAAGTAAGTGCCTTGGGCAGAGACATCCAGATGTTGATGGGCTCCCCTACATCTTCTCAGGTCCATGCAGTTGGGGTTACAGGACTAGAGCAAGACAATGAACTTGGAGCAGAAAAAATATTTGTCACAGTGCATTTCAAAGCCAAGGTATTTCCCCTCTTCCTCACTTCGCCTTTCCACAGGGACTGGGATGCTATGTGGTGCAGATAGTATCTTATAAGAGAAGCAACCAGGACACCAAAATCACTGTTTAGATGACAGCTGCCAAGGGGCGCCAGCTGGGGACTGTGTCATGCGTGAGAAGCAAACTTTAGTTATATGAAGCCACTGAGAATTTGGGGTTGGCTTGTTACTGAAGCAGAACCTAGACTTAGGCTGTCTAACCCAGTCCCTGGGGGAAAGGGGAAGGCAGCTCTGTAATTTTTACTGGAAAGGTGTATACAGGGACAAAGGACTGTGGCTTCAGTTTAGAAATCAACCCAGGGAGACTGCCTTCCCACTTGGCAGGAGCCACAGTGAGGCAGGATGATTCTGTGTGCATTTGCCCAGATGATTCTCTGAGGTCTACTCTGATATTCCTGATTCATACCTTTTGTGGCAAACTCTTCAATGAATCAAATCGTGTTTACCTGGGCTGGAGCTCTGGGCAGAATCCTGTCCTGAATTTGAGGAACCTGAAGTGATCCCTTTGAAAAGCCTCTAGTCTGCTCCACTTAATGATTTCAACACTACCTTATTTTTTGACGGGATGTCCAGGCTTACTATAGGCTCCGGCTGCCTAGGAAATGGCCACACTCCTCAAAGTTCTTTTGGTCGAGCCTGGCTGATTTAAAGAAAAACTGACCTCTTGGCTTGAGGCTCTCAGAACTTTAAAAGAGTGCTACTTAGCTTTAGACAAAAGGACATTGATCTTCATGCTTACATAAGAAGAAACCAGCAGTAAACTGAACCAGATTGAAATCTCAGAAATCCACCTTTTCTTTTTCTTTTTTTTCCACTTAAAACTAAGAACTTTTCTTAAACATCCAGGAAGATCCTGTTTGTGAAGCCCAGTTAGATAATGCATAAGAAAATTCTTTATAAACCACTTGGGTTTGGTGCTGTCCACAGAAATGTTCTTTTCTTCGATTTCAGAAAAAATCGGGCATGATCATTTTTAAAAAGACTAAGCCACCGGAAGATCAGATGTTGTCTCCTGTGAACAGCTGCCTCAAAGGTGCCCTGCCTCTCATTAACAAAGCTGGGGACGACCCTCACAGCCAATCTCTATTCCAATCATGTGCCGCCCGCTTATTGTGCAAGTCTTATTTTTTTTAAAGCACCAAAACCCAGCATTTAGCCTGCGGTTTTCTCTATTTCCATCTAAGGACTCCTGGCAGACTGGGGCCATCTTTCGCTCGGACAGACCTTTAAATGATTCTTCATGCTTTTGTCACATAATTAAAATTAGATTACTTCAATTCCCTGCTGGCCAGCCGGCCTGAGTAGGGGCCCTTGTAAAGCCTCCAGCTGGCCCAGGGGCCTTTGAAAAGAGGAATATGGTCCAAACACCCTCAGCCTGGAAGCGGCTGTGCTGCTACCAGTGCCACAGGCTTCAGCCTGAGCTTATCAATGGCTGCTTGTTCTCTAAGGGCCGCATTTTCCCTTCTCGGAGAACTTGCAGTCAGAGCGCTGGCGTGTGCGTTTGGAGCTGACACTCTCCCAGACCCCATTTTCCAGCACCCCAAGAACTGGCCTTTCGTGGACTTACCTGCCAGGTGGACTGAAATGGACAAGCAGAGGTGGCAGGCAGACCAGGCAGCAGTGTGCACACATCTTCCTCCCAAATAATCCCAGCCAAGGCCGAAGTCAAAAACCCCTTGTCTTCCCTGGGCCCTTCTCCTTTAAACCTCATTAAACTTCTGCCAATGGGACCCTCCCCCCCCCCCCCAGCCCCCGGCTGGTTTCCACAGGCTACATTAGGGCTGCCCGCTGAGCAGCCTGCGCTCAGCAGCCAGCCACCCAGGGGCACCAAACAGCCCTTCCATCACACCTCCTCCTGCCGATGGGCAACATCTGCCTCTTCTCTCTCCTTCTTCATTTCCCTAAACAGATAAAGGCAGGGAAAATGAGGATTGGCGCCACTACTGGTCAAGACATCTCAGCTCCCTTGGCAGAAAGAACCGCCCTCCCTGGTTTCTCTTGGCATTTACTCTGGCCGGGTGCCTCCTTCTACAGTCCCTGCCAGGGTCATTGGGTTTGTTTTCTCTCTGCCCTCCTTCCACCCATCCGCAGCCCTGAAAGAGGCCAGTGGAATCTGTCCAGTTGTAGGTCGATTCCTGCTCCAGCAGCTTATTTGCACTGTGACCTTGAGTTGGTAACTTACCCTCTCTGAACCTTATTTCCCTACCCTAAATTTAGGAATACTAAGGCCCTTCTCAAGTGGCTGTAGAGAAGATGAGGAATGATACCTTAATGCCTGGCCTGTGGTGGGTGCTTTCCCCCGGCTTCTCAACACACTGGGGGAATTGCTCTTAACGCTTAGTTACTCAACACCGTCGCCCCTCTTTCTGTAAATGGCAGTTCATTTCCCTAGTCTCGCTGTAACTGTTGTCTGGAGTCACTCGACTGGGTGGATCTCCTTAAAACTCTAGGAAACAGCCATCCCCATGTTTTCTGCCAGGAAATCTCAACTGCTCTGCTGTGTGCCTTGAAGGTGTGTGTGTGTGTGTGTGTGTGTGTGTGTGTGTGTGTGTGTGCACAGTACATGCCAGGCCTTGCAATGCATGATGAGCACTTGGCCCGGATTTTCTTAACGTGAGGTACCTTCTGCTATATCCCCACTTTACCGATGAGGAAATCACGGCACAGAGGTCTGACTGTGCCGGAACCCACCACACCCTTAGCCAGTGGCAGAGCTGGAGGCTGGGCTGAGCGTGGGCTGGCTCAGGAGCCTGCACCGCAGCCTGTTTTTCAAGGATTGTGGAGGTCAATCCAGAAGCAAGGCCTTGGAGGGTTTTCCGGGGAAAAGAGCGCAAGTCCCGGGGAACAGTAAGACATCCTTTACCACCTGTTCCCACAACCCCTCTACCTGGCTCCATTCTCAGAGCCGGTGGACCTCAACCAGGAGGAATGTTGCACCTGGGGAACCTTCTGGGGTGTCAGGAGACGCCTGGAAGGGTGGGGTGGGTGCTACCTGCAGCTGGGGGTAGAAGTCAAGGACACGGCTGAGCATCCTCCAGTGCCCAGGACAGCTCCCCTCCCCAGGTAGGCCTGCCCAGCCCCGAGCCTGCGGGTGCAGAGGTGAAGGAAATCTGCTCTACCTCCTGAGGTATCTTCACAAACGGTGAGGGTTTAGGGGATAAGGAGCCCCGTGAAATTGTTTCTCCCATGTTATCAGCTGACACAAAGCCAGATGCCAATTTATGCAATGCATCTATGGGAAGTTAGTGTCTTTCAAAAGCAATAATTTTGAGATTTCTTTTAAACATTTAGAGAATGGTGCTAAAATGCTTAAAAAATTAGAAAATAGTAGTGACGATATAACACAACCGAAAGTATTTTGTGACCTTTTAAAAACACTTAGAAATTAATGTCACTAGTGTCAAAAATGACAAATTATTCAAAGCCAGCAAAGACTCGTACCAGCAGCTTAGAAAGCATTAGGAACTGTATTTTGACTCAAATTTTAATGTAATGTGCCTCCAGGCAGTGAGAAATGGTTTGAAAAGGAAGTAAGATTGGGGAAACTGAGCAAAGGATATAAAGGATATTTCTCTACAAAGTGTGTAAGCCCTTAGGAGGAACATGAGCACTCTAACGGTGGACCAAGCCCTCTGGCTGGGCAGGACCAGCGAAACCTTTAGTAGACATAGAATCCTGAGCCCAGGAAAATGTTTTAATTTCTTTTAAAATCAGAATAAAAAGTGAATATAATGATATTAAGTAATAATGTCACTCTATTTTGTTACAGTCTTGAATATAAGTGATGTCATAAAAGGAATATAGACAATTGAATCCAGCCTAGACTGTGCTACTCTTTATACCAACACAATGATAAAGTATCAGTTTCAAATGTTTTATGAAGCCAGGCATGGTGGCTCATGCCTGTTTTCAAAAGCCTAAGGCAGGAGGATCACAAGTTCAAAGCCAGCCTCAGCAGCTTAGCGAGGTCCTAAGCAAGTTAGTGAGACCCTATCTCCAAAGAAAATCAAAAAGGGATGAGGATGTAGCTCGGTGGTTGAATGCCCCTGGGTTCAATTCCCAGTACTAAAGGCAGGGGGTGGTGGGGGCGCATGAAGGGGTTTGGCCCTAAAATGGGTACTAAAGGGACAAGGAGAACTGCATGGCACCTCGAAGCTACCCAGCGTTGCCAAAAAGCAACCTCTTCCACGTCCATAAAATGCCTGAACAGCATGACAACAGCTCGTGCTGCAGTTTTATTGGCACTGTTTTATGAGGGAAAGGAATCTTAAGATGTCCTCAACACTTGGCTGCCTCGGTCAACAGAACGTCACAGAAGTTCTCCCTGGTGGTTCAGCGTCTCGAGGGGAACATTTACAGGGCAGCAACAAGGCACCCGCCTGCCTCTCCCAGCTCTCCCGGCTGCTCCCACTGCAGTGGCTGTTTGCAAGGTCCCCGATTCTGACGGGTGCTCTGACCAAGCTGATTGGAAAGGGAGTTGAGGATCCCTGAATGCTGGCCTGGGGGACTCGGGAAGGTCAAGCTCTTCAGATCCTGGTGGACAATTTCAGAGACTCTGAAAGTTTCTGAGTGTAACACGCCCTTGGGTCTCTCCCCATCTAGCTGAGCCAAGAAGGCAAACAGGCAAAGTCAACCAGAGAATCACACAAGAAGGCTACCGCGAAGCCACCGCTAGGAACCCGGGTGACCAGGAGGGCTGAGAGAAGGGCATGCAGTCCCTCTTCTTCTCTCCCTCCTCCCCTTTCTCTCTCCACCTCTCTCTCCTCCTCCTCCTCCTCTCTCTCTCTCTCTCTCTCCCCTCTCTCTCCTTCTCTCTCTCCCTCTCCCTCCCCTTCTCCCTCCCTCCCTCTCTCTCCCCCTCCTCTCTCTTCCCCCTTCTCTCCCTCTCTCTCTCTCTCCTCTCCCTCCTTCTCTCTTATAATGCACATGAATTTACAATGGTCTCAGAATTTTCAAAGTTTAATTTTTTTTAAAGGAAGGAAAGTTGGAGAAGGGGAAGGGAGGGAGGGAGCGAGAGCAGGATGAGGGAGGCCAGGAGGGAGGGACACAGCTGAGGACCACGGGAGGCCTGGATGGGAGTAGAGTGGTCAATCAATTTTCTGGGGCAGACACAGAAGGGCCAGGGGCAGACAGCAGTGCGTGGTTGGAAGCTCTCTTCCGGCCACTTGTCACATGACCTTGAGAAGGCAGTGTTTCCCGCCATTTCCATGGGAGTTGAACCAGAGCACCTTTGCCAACTTCCTAGCTGAGTGCCAGGCCTGACCACGTGTTTGTCACACAACTGGGGGACCCCGGGGCTGCGTTGGCTCAGCTAACCCAGCACCAGGAGGGCGAGGGAGGGTGAGGGAGCCCGGGTGAGAGGTGAGCCCCGCATCCCGCGTCCCTTCCTGCCAGCCCTGACCCTCCCATACCCAATGGCACGGGACTCGACGCCGGTTCCAACACTCTCAGGAACAGGCCAGGTTCTCCTCCCAGTCCACCCTGAGAAGTGGAAACAGAACCCTCCCTGAAAGGCGGCAGAGCCTCACATTCCCTCTTCAGATGTTCCTTTTACTTGCGTCTTGGAGTCAACCCAAGAGGATTTTCATAGACATCTGTCACTGTCCTTGAGTGCCCCACAATGGTTCTCGCCATCCTGCACGTCTGAACCTGTCTGTGCCTACAAATATAAGGATGAGAGGCCACTAGGTGGATGCGGAATGGTGCTGACCCTCTGCCCAAGGTGGACGAGCTCCTCACCCCGAAAACCATCTCTGTGACCCACCTGTCTCTCCAGCACCCGTGCATGGCCTGGGATGAGTTCGCAGGTGTCCACTGTAATGTTTGCCATGTTTCTGGCAAGAACAGGAAACCACAGCACCCAGGACTTGTTTCTCTGCCTTCTGATGTTTCCTTCGTTACCAGGTGTAAGTAAAAATGGTTGGCAGCATTCCAGAAGCCCAAGGACACTCTCTGAGGGGACAAAGTAAGGGACCTGGTTGTCCACTCAGCAAGCATCCTTAGGTTTTAGAACTGGTTTGGTGGTTTGCCCATGGTATCCACCTGCAAAGGTCTACAGAGCGGTGCAGACCCAAGGAGAAGGTATGGACTGTCCACTTGCTGTTTTGTTGTGGACACCTTAAAATGTCACATCCACATACATCCCTAGATTGACGCCAAGAGCAGTGGTAAAGTGCAGCCAGTGGCCAGTTACCTTCTGGAGTGAGTTTCCTGATGCGCAGGGAGCCACCCACCCAGCACCTCCTCCGCCTTGCCACTGCGGCCACAGCCACAGCCAGTGTTCTCAAGGTCAGTGGCCCGCTGGACTCCGCCTGGTGTTCTTTCTCATGTCCTGCTGGCTGGGATGCCTGCAGAGAATACCCAGCCCCCCTGCCCCATTGGAACTAGAGGGGACAACAAGAGAAGTGGAGCCAGCGAGCACATATTCCTTCTGTTGTGGACACTGCTCCAGCACACTCTGGAAGGTTCCTTGCAGGGTCTGCAGTGGGCAAGATCTCCTGTTGGACCACAGGAATAAGCAGATCAATGACACTCTCTTGAGTTGGAGTCCCTTTTTCTCTGTCTCCCTGTCCCCAGCGCCCCTCCCAAGCCTGCTCCGGGGTCATGCCCTGTGTGCGTAAGGTGCTCAGCTGCTTTTCTCATGGCAGGGATGGCCAGGAAAGCACGTGGCCTAAGCTTCCCATGTCCCTTAGCCTAGGACCACACGTACACACAGAGTGTGACACTCTGTATGTCACACTACTATGTGCTCGATGCTAACAGTATCGGTAACAGTCAAATGTCTGCAAGTTAAAGGCTTAAAAAATTCACCCAAGGGCTGGGGCTGGAGCCCAGTGGTAGAGCGCTTGCTTCGCACGTGTGAGGCACTGGGTTCGATCCTCAGCACCACATGGAAATAACTAAAGTGAGGTATTGTGTCTGTTTACAACTAAATACATATATATATATTCTACCAAGGCGACGAGAGAGGGCACTTATTTGGCTCCAAAATGGGAAGGAGGAAATGATGACATGATGACGGCGAGGGAAGAAAAGGGTCAGCAGCGTCCTCAGTGCCGACTTGCCCCCTTGCCGGGCTTTGGTGCCCTTGGCTCTCAGCATTCTTCCTCGTAGTATCTCAGTCCTCCGTGGAAAGCTGCCTGCACATCGCACGGCGTCATCCACAAACGCTCACAGGAGTGTCACGAGGAGCATCCTGAGCCTTGTTGGGGTAATATGCCCTCATTTAGTAACAGCAGAGAAAACGACTCGTGATCAAAAGAATATTGCAGCAACATCCGACAGGAAGCCAGACTCCTATCTGTAAGTGACATCGTTTGAGTTTTCAAGTTGAGTTTGTAATAATTTTGAATCAGGCTCCATTCACAAATTTATTTCAAATAAAGAGGACGACTTCAGGAAACCTGTCTTAAATACTTTTGAGTTTTGATAGAAGAAAAAAGAAGTGAATGAACCAGACAGGCTAGAGAAATAAAGATGAGACAGTGATTTCCAAATTCTGAACTCAGCTGGTGGCCATGATTTGGTGAAATAGAGTATAAAGTATGTTAAAAAAAAAAAAAAAAGAGCCTGGAGAAACAATGATTAGCTCTGAACACTCAAGACAGAAAGAAGAAGAAGAAAGAAAAAGAGAAGGGGAAGGGGAGAAGAAGAGAAAGGACGGGGCGGAATTTACATTCAGTCTATTTTTCTAATTTAAACCTAGGATGGGGAAGGCCAAGAAGGTGCTATTTATGTGGCATAAAATAATAAATTCTAGAAACCCCATCTATTCTAGAATTCCTTATCCCTCCCAGTTACTTGTTTAATTTAAGGTATTATTATTATTATTTTTTTTTAAACTCCAGACCCAAGTAGCCTTTGTTTCATGTTCCTTTTCAATTTATTTGTCACTTGTGGGAACTTGGAGGAAGCAGGACACAAGACAAGTGAGTTTCAGTCATTTCGATCATTATACAGGAGTCAGGACGCAGAACTGGGGAAACACATCAAGGTTTAGTAGAGAGTCTTGGTTCCTGTCAAGGTGATATGATCCAGGATATAATTGACAGGGAGCTCACATGGAATACGTTTAGTATATTCAAGTGACTTTATTTGAAATAAATAAATAAATAAAAGAAAAATTTTCAATAAATGGTATTGGGACAAGGAGGTAGCCACTTGGAAAACATTACATCCACATCATTTTCCTTGAACCAAAATAAGTTTCAGATAGAAAGCATATTGCAATGTAAATAACGAGATCAGACAGTATGGAAAGGAAACAAAGTTTTTAATTATGAAGTGGGCAAAGACCCTCTCTATGACTCAACAAAAGTTATTTAAGATAAATTTAACTATATAAAAATTTAAAAATTCTGCAAAGAAAAAACATTAACCACTCAAGGCAACTGACAAGCAGAAAAGTATTTGATACTCAAATCACAGACATTGAGATCATCTCCCTGAAACAGGGATCCACCAGGAATACATTCTAAGGCCCCCAGTGGAGGCCTGTGATTGTGCCTAGTACCCAACCCCATACACGCTCTGCTTTTTCCTATGTGTGCATACCTATGATTCAGTTTAATTTATAAATCAGGTCTAGCTAGAGGTTAGCAACAACAATAAAATGAAACAAATATAACTATATACTGCAATAATAGTGATATAAATGTAGTCTCTCTTGAAGGAATCAAGAGGAATAATATTTCCAGGCCACAATTAACTGCATTAACTATGGGTAATGAAAACTGAAGTTAGTAAAACCCTGGATAAGGAGACATGAAGATTCATAAAAACCTACAAATACTTCTTAAACATATAAAATGATGTTCAACCTCACTCAACCAAAAGGGAAGACAAACTAAAACCATAAAGTGATGGAGTTTCAGAGCTACCCATGAATAGGTCACACAAATTCTCGAAATTTAGATGCATAAAAACTCCCTGGAGATTTTACCAGCATGCAGATTCTGATTGAGAAGGTCCAGGGATGGGGCCCAAAAATTTGCATTTCTAGGTGAGGATGTGGGGGAAAGGCACACTCATACACTGCTGGTGGGACTGCAAATTGGTACAACCACTCTGGAAAGCAGTATGGAGATTCCTTAGAAAATTGGGAATGTAACCACCATTTGACCCAGCTATTCCACTCCTCGGTCTATACCCCAAGGTCTTAAAATCTGCATAGTGACGCAGCCACATCAATGTTCATAGCAGCTCAATTCACAATATCTAAACTGTGGAACCAACCTAGATGCCCTTCAGTAGATGAATGGATAAAGAAGCTGTAGTATATATACATAGTGGAATATTACTCAGCATTAAAAGAGAATAAAAATCATGGCATTTGCAGGTAAATGGATGGAGTTGGAGATTATCATGCTAAGCGGAGTAAGCCAATCCCCCAAATCCAAAGGCCGAATGTTCTTTTTCTCTTATAAGTGGATGCTGATCCATAATGGAGGAGGGAGCATGGGAAGTATGGAGGAAATTTGATTGGGCAAAGGGGAGGGAGGGGAGGGGAGAGGGCATGGGGCAAGATGGTGGAATGAGATGGACATCATTACCCTAAGTATATGTATGACTGCACATATGGTGTGACTCTACATCATGTACAACCAGAAAAATGAAAAGTTGTGCTCCATCTGTATACAATGAAACAAAATGCATTCTTCTGTCATGTATAACTAATTAGGACAAATAAAAAAAGAATTTATATTTCTCATAAGCTCTTTGGAGATTCTTCTTCTGCTGGCCCACCCACACCTTATGTAGCATGTGTTGCTGGTGGGCATTAAATTTATATTGTCTATCTAGAGGGCAATTTGGCAACACCTTTTAAATTAAAAAGCACACATCTTTGTCCCAATTTCACTTTATACATGGGATAATTAGTAATTATTCTATGGTATTTTCACATAGGTGTAAAATTACATATGAATGAGGAAATTTATTGCAGCATTATGAACAATAGCAAAAACTTGGAAGGGATATCTTAAACAGTTTAAATGCACTATCCAGGGGCTGGAGTTGTGGCTCAGGGGTAGAGCGCTTGCCTAGCACTTGTGAAGCACTGGGTTCAATCCTCAGCCCCACATAAAAAATAAACAAATAAAATAAAGGTATTGTGTCGAAAAAATACACTATCCGTAGAATCTAATATGCAGATGGGAGAAACAATACTGATACTGATATGAAAAAATCTCAATATTGATACCAGTGTTGAGAATCAGGTTGAGTCCTGTTCCCCTGCCCAGGGGTCCAGGCAGGAAGGGAGGCACCCAGGGACTTGCCAAGGAGGAACAATTCCCCGGAGGCAGGTAACCTTGGCAACAGGTGGAGGAGGGGGAAGTGCTCTGGAGGCATTAGCATTTTGTTTCCTCTGGAGTCAGCCCCCATCCTCCAGTTATTCATCACCTACACTGACTGTCCTTTTGCCCCTACCTCCTCCGTCAATATCAGATATTTTCATTGTATAAAGATGGTTCATATTAGTGGGTAAAGAAAACCTATATGCATTTGTGCCTCCGTCTGTGTGTGTGATTGTTTTACTGAATGAGCTAAAGACTGATATTTTCCCTCCCCATGCCTGTTCAAACCTGCACTGGGATCTAAGTCCTTTCCAGCCCCAAGAAGAAATAGATTCCAAAGCTTTTTCAGACACACTTGGATAACATCCACATGCGCACACACAAACAGCCCAGTGCTGTTTATTACCAATGGAGTTTTCTTTCCTGTGTCTTCTGCCACTGCAGGCAGATGGCCACAGCTTCCTGGCCTGGGACTGCCATTATCCCAGTCATCAGGCCTCATGCACTGGGTAGCGAGACCCGCTTCGAGCTAACCAAGATGCCTTTGAGGAGCAGTAAGGCAGAAGCTTCTATCTTGTTTGAGTCACCCTCTTTGCCTCAATTGGAACAGTTGTAAGTATAGATTTTATGGATATAGAGAGATTTTTTTGTTTTTGTTTTTGCATTGGTCAACATGAAGTTAAGATTTCATGTAAACCTCCGATTTCTGGCAATCTGAGATTCATGACAGCGCGGCTGTGTCCGCCTTGGGAACACTGGGCTGGAGCTGAGCAAAGTCTGCCCCTGTCCCAGGACCCTCGGGTCCCAAGGTTCCTGCCACTCTCTGTTGTCTCCGTTTACTGCACTGGCACTGCAGCCTTTGGGTTTGTGCCCTTCCCCTGGCTACTGAGAGTGTCAACCACGGACTCGGGTAAAATGGTCGACCCTTCAAAGTATTCCACGACGTCTTCAAACCTTTGCCCCTGGTTTTCCTGCCCTTCCTTCCCTCCAAATCCAGGAGGGATTTCTAACTGCCCCCAAGTTGGACTCTTTCCCAAAGGAAAATGGGATCTCATTCAGACCAAACTGTTAGTGATTTAATATGAACTTTTGGGCGGGGGGAAAATGGTCAGGAGTAGACTAGCTTTCCCAAATGGTGAAATTCCAGCCACTCCAGCATTTGTATGCATGAGACATTTTGGAGCAAGAGAGGGTCCCCCAAGGCCCTTGAGAGCACATCTGGTGGACAATCATTCCTTTTCCACTTGATGTCAGCCAGCTAGAATCGCGGCCAAAACAATCGGAACAGCTGTTCCTTTGTGCTACTCAGGCTAGTGGCATGCCAGGGAATCCCTGCCCTGGTTGATTCTTCCTGGAAAAAAATATTTACATAATTCATCCCTATTCTGGGAAGGGATGGGATGCCCCGTGTGTGTGTTTTAACCTAGCAGAAGCCTAATGGGCGCCATCAGCGCATTGTGGGAACATGGACGGGGAGCGAGAGGAAGCAGGGAGGAGGAAGGGGTGGGCAGAGGGAGGGAGGAAGAAAGATTAAAAACTTGAACATCAACTTAGCCACATCCACAGACAGAGAAAGTCAGGAAGTTTTTTCACAGTGCTGTGAAATCTTAACCCACATCTGGCCATTGGTTCAGATTGTTCTGGAAGCCCATTTTGAGAAGAAGGATGACAAATCAAAAAAAAAAAAGAAAAAAAAAGCATTATGAGAAAAGAAACCAAGAGACGGAGAGGTTGGACCCACACCTACAATCTGAGAAGCCTACAGAAGAATTCTGTGGCTGCCTTCAGAGAGTTGAAAGGCTGTCACCAAAAAGAGGAGCCTCAGGGATCAGGGATTTGGGGTGCCCAAGAACAAACTAAGACCAATGGATAGAAGTTACGGGATGGGAGTAGGAGGAGATCTTGGCTCAGGATATAAATTTAGCAGCTACTAGATAGAGAGTGGAGGGAAATGACTTTCCCTTTTACTAAAAATACCCTGAGAGAGGCTGTTTGGCCATCTGTTTGCAATGCTATAGAAAGAATCCTTACCCTGGTTGGTGACGGCCTGATTTGATTTTTGTTGGGACTCTTGAGACTAAATTCCACATTTATATGAATTCCCACTTGCATCTCATACAGAACACATACTCAACCCACAGATGCATGGTAAAGCCTCCAAATATGCCCTTGGACTTCAGAGGAATCACTTAGGTCTGATGACCCCCATTTTGCCTTCCAATCCCAGCATCTGTACCACCCAACGGTGCGATTTCTGCACCTCGGTCTCTATGCTCCTTGTCTGTGCACATTTTGTGTGTTGTCAGTAAGCTTGTGAGATAGATCTTCACTCAGCAGGTTTTCCCTAAGTGCTCTTGCAAAGGAAATGATGTGGCCAATTGTTTATTCCATGGATAGCCTTTTTCTGTCCCGAGAATATGGCCAACATCTCTCTGACTCACATTCACAGGACAGAAGGATTGTTCTGGCTTATGCTTTTACTTCTTTGGGCCAATTGGAGAGTTATTTATAAACATTTATTGATTTGAATTCATAAACCAAAGAGGGGGGAAAAAAATCTTGCTGTGCTGGTCGCTATGGTAACTAGCGTTTCACACATGTATCCGCCAACAGGGATGGCTCCCAACAGAAACCAAAGCTACCTGTCGCTTCCGACTGCACATTTATTCCTTGTGCATTTTGAGCTGAAGATCAGTTATATCCCCCACCAGGGCCAGGAGATAGCATTGTACCCAAGGCAGGGAAAATAAGTAAATTTTGTTTTCATTTATTCCTGTAGTGATTCCTTTGCTTCTCTCGGGGACATTTGTTGCAGACAGACATGACTTCTAATCAATTCTGATTGTCAAGCCTTAAAGTGATTCCACCACAAGTTGAGCTCTCTGCCATGTGTTGAGGCTGATATGGAAGAAATCTGGGTTCTATTCTTTATCTTCAAGGAACCTGCATTATAGCTGGGACCCAGGAGCTCAGACATAAAGCAGCAGGCAAGCTATACAAGAAAAACTGTAAAGCACCAAACTGTAACGCACCACAGAAAATAACAGAAACAAAGCATGCTGGGAGGAGCACAGACAGGAATCGGGGTTTGCCCAGCGTGGCCCTGAGTAAATAATTTCCTTTTCATTTCATTCCTTCCTTCCTTCCTTTCTTTTTTTTCTTTTTTTTTTTTTTTTTTTTTTTTGAAATTCATTAAAATGAGGACTATAGCTTATCAAGTTGTTTTAACAAATAAGAGAATTACATAAAGTGCCTGGAATAGACAGGCCCAGAGCAAGCGCTCAGTTAATGAGAGTTGTTATCTGTGTGTTGGAAGAGTTTCTTGAGATAATAAATTACGTCTTGTTTTTGCCAGGAAAATGTCCTGGGTTTTATGAGGGATTGAAGATTATACAATTTTTGGCTCTATTTTTAAAATATAATAAAAATTTTATGAATATAAAATCAGGTATAAAGAAACACTACAAATTCAAAACTTAAGAAGCTGACACAATCTAAAAATATAGCATTATTTTAGTGTGTAATTGCATAATACTTCTTTCTAATATTTCTTCCTACACATCCTGACTGTATATGCTTTGCCTCTTGGTATGACATTGTTGTTTTTTTTTTTTTTTTTTTTGTAACATTGTGTATAGAGAAAATGGAAACATCATTCAGTGTTCTTCTAACAGGGCTGTTGAATTTGCTTCTTATTATTGATGTTGGGATGTATAAGCCCCGTGACTTCATATAGAGTACACTTTCTATTTTTTAGTACTGCTACAAGCTTATCACTTACAAATACAGAAATTCTGATTAATTCTATTTCATGTGGTTGCAATAAAATAGGGGAAACTACAGAGTGCATGTATAATTTTATACACTGCCTCACAGACTATATTCCAGAGAAAACCTCTGTTTTGACTAAGCCTCCATGAGAATCAAATACTTGCCCTTCTGGCTCTAGTGCATTTCAAACCTTGCTTCTCTTCACCATCCCTGTATTTAGGTTTCCCAAGGGGAGACATTGGCCCCAGGCCCTGCCCAGGGAGCCAGGAGAGCTGGCAGTAGAATTCTTAAAAGTCATGCATCAGAATGGCCTGCAGTCTCTGGACGTGACTGGAGCACATGGACAGGGTCCACTGTCTCTGAACTCAATGCTTTCCCTGCTTAAGTTATCCTAAATTGGGGAAGTTCAATTCCCATGGCCACCCAACACTAGGAGAAAGAGAATTGTGTTATCAATTATCCTGAAAATATCTTGTTTTTGCTTATTTGGCAATAAATACATTGCTACAGCCCAGCCCAGGGTCCTGGAAAGAATGAATGCAGAAGAGGGGATTAAAATGCATTTCCTTCATGGAAATGATTTCAGTCCTTTCTGCTTTGGGGCAAAGGAACATTAGTCCACATGTGAGAAAGAACAGAAGCAAGAGCTCTGAAGAAGAACAGAAGACTGACGGGTCCCTGGGACAGACAACCAGCTCTGAGCAAAGCCCTAGTCAATGGGGCTTGATGAGATTCAGCTCCGGAGGACCTCGGGGGAAAGGTGGATAAAGAGTAAGAGTGAAGAATTCTGGAAGAAAGAGACAAAATGAAAGCATTTTAGAATATGAGCCTGAATGAATGCCTACTGAGCCTTGGGTCTCTGCAAAAGCCCCAAGAAAAACATAGATCTCATCAAGAGACAGGACTCAGGCTGGGGTGCGGCTTGGTGGTAGAGCACTTGCCTGGTATGAATAAGACCCTGGGTCTGATCCTCAGCCCTGCAAGCAAACAAAAAGGCAGAGCATCATATGGCAGAAGGAGTCTAGATAATAAGACTAGTCGGCGAGTTCTGTCTTCTGAGGATGTGCTGCCTTGGGCAGGCTGTGAATCTAAAAGGCAGACCCTCAGTTGAAATGTCTTTACACTGTTCCACTGAAGAGCAATCTTTGAGGCCTCAAACTTAGAAGAATACAGGGGGGAAATTGTGGCTAGCAGTCCTCTCAGAAAACTGACTCCACTGGAATTTAAAGTCGACATCTTGACTTGTCATCAGAAGTCGAGATGACAATGATAGAGACAGAGAGAAATCTTGCTCCTACGGCCGGTCCATCCCTCACTCTCTGAAACCTCCTAACCATCATTGAATGCCCCCAACTTGTCTAATGGACAACTGCATTTTCTCTTGAGGGTTTTTAGACAGAGACCAGAGGAGAAACAGGGTTAGCTATGGAGCATCTAGTTACAATTGTGCTGAAGGGAAAGAAATAAGAAATGGGCCTACAAACAGGGAAAGAATTAACCAGAAAATCTGGCTGAAAGGCCTTGGGATGAGAAAGCGAGGGCCGCACTGGTGCAGATTCATTTTACTAGAACACTGAAAGAGATACGGCCATGGGCACACCCTAAGTCAGTGAAATAGAATATATGTGTTTACAAATTGGTCCAAGAGGTTTGGATTTAACTACTGACTGAGTGTTCTGGGTGAGCATCTATATGCACTCTTTTGGGTAAGAGAGAAAGCAATGTTCAAGACAGAAAATGTGATATACATTAGATCACAAGAGTTCCCCTAAAAGGCCCATAAGTGGAAGTCTCAGTGGCCAAGATGGCACTATTAGGAGGTGGTAGAACCTATGGGAAGTAGGGCCCAGTGGAAGATCTTTAGGTCATTGGGGGCATGCCCTTGAAGGGGATAGTGGGATCTCAGATACCCCTCACTTTCTCTTTTGTTACCTGCGTATGAGGTGAGGGGTTTGACTCCACCACATATTCCCACCATGATGTGCTGACTCACCACAGGCCCCAAGCAATTGGGCTAATTGATCATGGACTGGAACCTCCAAAACTGGGATCCAAAATAAATCTTTTATTTTTGTAAGTTGATTCTCTCAGGTATTTTGTTACAGTGACAGAAAGGTGGCTAACATACCAGGCTCTATGGCCACAGAGTTCACATTCTAGCCAGAAGCAGAGGGGAAAAGTTAGAAAGCATAATCATTTCAGGCACCAACTTGCTATAAAAAGAGTAAGAAGATAAAGGTTGTGGTATGGGAAGAAGGGGCCCAGCTATTTTACCTCTGTTAGCCAGGAAAAGTCTCTGTGAATATGGTATATGAGCTGAAAGATAAGAAGTCGTCAACTATCTGAACACCTGGGGAAAAGCATGCACCAAGGATGAGATTCCTGAGGCTGGAAGGACAGAGAGAAAAACAGAGTGGCTGAGTAGAGTGGGCATGCTGCAAGAGGGGTGAGTTAGGGGACTAGGCACAGAGATCAGCAGAGGCTGTCAGAGAACTTGCCTGGTAGCCATGGTAAGGAATTTGAATTTGTCTCAGTGTAATGGGAAACCCCTGGAGGATTCTAAGCAGGAGATTGACATGGTCTAATAGAGATTTTTCAAAAGACAATTTTAGCCATTAGGTGAAGAAGAGGATACAGGAGTCAAGAATAGAAGCAGAAAACACAATGGGACCTGTGTCCTGGGGTTTGCTCTATCATAGAGTTAGTCTTGCTTGCTCTTAGAGCCCTGCTATACCATAAGAACAGGTCCAAGCTGGCTGCTTGCCACGTGGAGCAAAGCTGAATTATCTTAGCCGAGGTCATCCTAGATCAGCCAGCCTCTATCCAACTTTCCAAGCACACCCAAGGTTCATCCCATGCATGGGACCAAGCCTAATCCAGATCAGCAGACATGTCCAGACAAACAAGGACTTGTGAAAAAAAAAAAATGTGTGTGTGTGTGTGTGTGTGTGTGTGTGTGTAAAATAACTGGTTGTTTAGATCATTTTAGAGTGCTTCTTATTCAGTATTAAATAACTGCTATAAATTATATAAAAAGTTCTGAGACAAGTTTAGATCTAGAATATATTTTGGAATGAGAGAAGACAGCAGCTGAACTAATAGAACAGCTATCCTTCCTTAAGATGTATCACTGGATGTGTCAAAATGATTTGATCTAGCAAAAGAGCACATATTAGCACATTTCGGTCAGTTGTACCTGTCAGTTCTAGAGGTCCTGAGCATAGCACCATTTAATTCTGTGATACTCACAGAGTGGAAATGTGGAGAGGAGGGCAAGCTAAACTTTCATTATGTAATCAATCTTTAAGGACTTAAGAGGGTAGAAGGAAAAAGAAGTAGTAGGAGGAGGAAGCTGAGGTGGAGGAGGAGAAGGAAGAGAAGAAGAAAAGAAACACACACACACACACACAGAGAGAGAGAGAGAGAAAGAGAAAGAGAGAGAGAGAAGGGTACAGGGTACAGCTTCTCCTAAAGAGAAAATTATTGAGATAGAATGATTAACATTTTTAATTCATAGGAATTTGATGTTGGATCCAATGAAAAGGTTTTGTTCTAATACTGTTTTAAGTAAACGTCATTCACAAAAATGAAGAAATTAAACAAAAGGCTTACAAATTGGGCTCAACTGTATTCACTGCTCTGAAAGCCTGGGCAAAATCATATTTATGGCTTCAATCTGATCAAATCTTCTGGGATCATTACGTGCCCACAAAGGAGAGTAACAGGTAAAAGTGAAAGTGAGAGTAAGGAATTCCTAGCTCTGCTACAGCCTGAATATCCCTTACCTGAATGCTGGGGACCGGAAGTGATTGGATTTCAGATTTTAGAAAATTTGCATGTACACACTTGTTATGGTTTGCATACGAGGTGGCTCCCAAATCCATGGTTAATACAGGGATATTCACAGGTGAAATGATTGTGTTGTGAGAGCTGTCACCTAATCAGTTCATCCTAGTTTAAATGGACCAAGTGATGACTGTGGGCAGATTGGGTGGTGGCTGGAGGAGGTGGGTCACAGCGGGTATGTCCTAGAAGGGTGCATCTTCCCTTCAGGCCCTTCCCCCCACCCCCTCTCTCCTTTCTGGCCACCACAAGTGGGACAGGGGTCCTCTACCCCACCCTTGCACCATGGATGTTCTGCCCCACCTTCGGCCCAGTGCAATGGAGTCAATCCACCATGAACTGAACCTCCGTCAGACACTGTGAGCCAGAGTAAACTTTTCCCCCTCTACGTTGTATTTTGGTCACAGCAAATGAAATATCATGGGGAAGAGATGCTGGTCTAAACACAAAGTTCATTTTTGTTTCCTACGTGCCTTCTATACACATAACCTGCTTTTAATAATTCTGTGTATGAAACTAAGTCTATGTGCTTTGAACCATCAGACTTGGGGCATTAGGTTGGCTCTCAAAAAGTTTCAGATTTTGAAACATTCTGGATTTTGGATTTTCAGGCAGGGGAAGGTCAGCCTGAATGATTTTTTTTTCTGGGAAAATACTTGGCTTCATGTGTTCCCCAGGAAGCAGACCCTGAGATAGTCCCATGCCTGCAGGAAAGGGCTCTCAGAAACAACTCCCAATGGAGAAGGGAAGACTTGGCAGAAAAAAGAAACCGAACTTGTCTTGAAGTTGTCATTGTCGATCTCAAGGGAAGATTTGCAGCTTGCTTCAAAGATGTCCTACGCTGAGGCAAGAAGCAAGCAAGCCTTGTACCTTCTCCAGATAGACATGCCACAGACACAGGCTGAGAATAACCTTGGTGACATGGCTCCCCCGTGCCAAGAGCAATGACTGGGGAGGAGCTCAGGTTGAGTGCTGTGCAGGCAGCGCTCACACAGCAAGGGAGAAGAGACTGGGTCCTGGGGAAATCTAGGTGTTAACAACAGTGACCATGATGACCCACCAGCAAGGGTGCCCATGCTCCCCTTCCACCTGGAGGGAGGGAGAGTAGGGTGACCAATTCAGACACCAGGATGACAGTGCCTCTCCATTATCACAGTGGCCTCGATGCTGTGTCAGAGAGGAGAGGAAGCAAATGCGGAACCTGAATACTCTGCTAAGTGAGGTGGTGAAGAGAAGGAGAAAAACTGGTAGAGACCGCCAAGGAAACCTGACACAGAGATGCTTTTATTTATTTATTTTTTTAAAGGTGAGGAGTGCACACCTGAAATCCCAGCAACTCAGGCATCTGAGGCAGGAGGATCATAATTTAGCAAGACCCTGCCTCAAAATAAAAATAAATCCAAAGGGCTGGGATGTAGCCCAGTGGTCAAGTGGCCCTGGGTACAATCCATAGTACCAAAAAATAAAAATGCATGGGAGAGATTTGAGGACATTGATCAATGAAGGAAGAATTGAGTTAAAAGATACCGAAAATACAGAAGAGAAAAAGCTACTGGGAAAACAAGTACTGAGAAAGAGGCATGGCTTAGAACGGAGAGTGCACCCTGGAGGGGGCGGAGAAGCCACTTTCTGAAGGAGACAGGAAAGGTGGCTGCAGAGAGAGAGGGAAGGGATTTCGTGGCCACCGTGCAGCAGTTTTTATTTTTTCTCAGTGAAACAGGAGACCGTCTTCTGCTGAGAGATCCGGGCTCTGGGCAGGTTCAGGATTCGACAGAAGAAAGGATGATCTGAAGTTGCTGCCTTGGGAAACAGGGAAGAGGCTGGGAATGCTATGATGGTCACAGAACCGGTCCTGATGCAGTTTGGGGTTTTAGGTTTTGCTTTTGTCTGGGGTTATATATATTTTGGCCCAGGGACAGGAATGGAGGAAATGAAAAGTTGTGCAGATACTGGGTGAGGGACTGGCTGGATCAGCTGAGCCAATGGCACCAAAGGGAAGAGAAAACTGGGCGGTGAGGAAGGGAGTTGACCAGCTGGGAGTGGGGCTGGTCAACGTGGATAAGCAGAGGGGCCAGGAAAAGGAGAGGTTTCAAGGAGGAGAGAGAGCCTTGAAATGGTAGCTGTGTATAGAGGAATTCCATCTCAGGTCTGTTCAACCAGCAACCATCTTGGTGTTCAAATCTTTCTGGTCTTGCCAAAAAAAAAATCCAGGAGCGACTCTGACCACGGGGCCTGGTGATGGACCATCCAGGGGGCTCGGACTCATTTTGGTCCTTCACTCTCTCCTTAATGTTGCTGGAACCACAAGAAGGTTACTATCACCCCTCTGCAGCAGGCTGCGAACCGATGGCTGCGTGGTACCGTGCTGCTGCTGGGAAGCTAGCCCTGCCTCTGGGATTTCCTCCATCTCTTCTCAAAACCGGACCCTTTCTTCCTAGCTAAAGACAAGAAGACGCTCTGTGGCAGAATTGATTTTATCCCAAGACAAAAGCTCTGTGTGTGCCGAATAGATGTTTTCCACAGGGAACGTGGCCATAATGCAACAACAATGAGTTTGTACTCGCCTTGGGGATGTGTATGTGCACAAGAAGACTCATGTCCCTCCCTGCTTAGGCACAGGCATGGAGACCTCCTGAGAATTCACTGGAGATTGTGAAATGCTTCTGTTCTACGGGGTCACATCAGACTCCAGGTAATCTTTATTTAAATGACGTGGAACAAGGTAACCTGAGAACTGCTGCGGCTGTTTTGGGGACAACAGTAGAAACTGGAGATGAACAAGGCCGTTTAGTCACTCAGCACTTTAAGTTCCCTGGCAGAGAAGTTCCGTCCAAAGCCCTGTGCTCAATTACACTTGCCCCAGGTTGGTTTTAACAGACACAAGAAATCAAGCTGCCAGCCGCCTGTTCCCCGGGACTTTCTTCTTCTCAGAGTTGATGAAGACCTTTGGCCCTGTCTCTCTCTGATTTAATTTTGTTACTGCCTCCTGGCTGAACGGCCTTATGAAATTCCCGAGCATATCTCCTGCTTACCATTAGCTGGGTTTCAAAGCGCCTTTAAGAAAAGGAGAGAGCGCGCATTCCCCGTGTGGAGGCTTTGGACCAAATGACCCCGCACAACCCACTCACATTGACCTAAACCAGAAGCCACCACAGAGTACTTCCCACTTGCCTTAAAGACCAATAAAGAGAGCATCCCAGGCCTCATAAAAGAGCTGAGAGCTCAAAGAGGAGATGCCATAAATAAGTAATGCACTCCCAGGTCCAATTTCTTTTGTTTAGTTTAAGTGTCCAAATACCACCTTGTTTTATTAATGTGACGATCTTGTTACCATTCTCAGTTTCAATGCTGATGGAATCAAAACAGAACAAAACAAAACAAAAAACCTGCATCTGTTAACAGACCAACGGCGTCGACCTCCCCTTGAAAAGTTCGTTAATTCCATGAAGACATTCCGCTGGCCTCTGCGCCTGTTGGATGGTTTAGGGTGCGCACCTTCCTCTCCCATCTCGCCCTTTGCTGCTTCTGTACCGTCTTAGATAAGAGATCGCCTGGGACTAGAAAGTTGCTTCTACCATCTGTGTGATCAGCTCAAGGAGAGCCCTGTTCACAAGCCAAGTCCAAGTTTGGACCTAGAGCTAGGAGCCTGGAAGGGACTCCTGGGGACTCAGAAGGGGCAGGAACCTTAGAAAGGGTCTAGTCCAGTCTCCCTCTAAATGCAAGAAAACAGGTTTGGGCAGTTTAAATAACTTCTCCAACATGAACATAAGCTAGTGGCAAAGACAAGAATAAAACCCAGTCCTCCAGATTTCCCAGTCCAGCACTCCAACCTCAGGTTCTTATACAGACCCACTGAGCAGGGGAAGATACCATCATGTGCCAGGAAACAATCCAACCACAGCATAAATATATGCCCTTCTTCCTGAATCCTGAATATTACCTTAAGGTGATTAAGGCAAATCATTTTTTTATTTAAAAAAAAGCATGTATTTATTATGCAGGAGAAAACAAACTCACAGGACTCTTGGAGGAAAACACAAGCCCCCAAGGAAGTCTGGGCTTAGACCATTGTGGGTGGTGCTGCTGCACCCCTCTGTCCAGCATGAACCTTGCACCAAGCCTGACTTGGTCCCACACAGCCCCCAATGAGCTGGAATTCACCCCCAGGACCACCGTGACTATTTTCTTTTTATCCTAACCATTTTTTCTTGTCTAGCTCTACATGAACAAGTACAAATGATTCAAACCCATAGATACTGAAATCCACTTTATTTTCTTCTTGGAGAGAAGAAATGGTCTAACTGTCTTAACATGTTTTAATTTGGGGATTTGGGGGATTTTAATATTTTCTTTTTCTTTTTTTAAGATATTGCCTAGATTAGCCTCAAAATCCTAGGCTCAAGTGATCTTCTTGCCTTAGCCTAATAGGTAGCTGGGATGATAGGCACATGCCACCATGCCCAGCTTTGAATCATTTTTTTGCTTCCTTTGCCATGTACTTTTTGGACTATAGATCCAACTTGGCAAAGCCAATTTTTTAGAAATATTAAGCCTGGGAAGAAACTGCTCATTTGTTTTCTTAAAAAAAAAATCTTCCCACTTTATTCTACGTAGTGCTTTCTGGGAGTCTGCATTGTAAAGATGCCATTAAAATCCATATTTATTTTTCTTCAACTCAATTTACAATCACTCCCATGTTTTAAAGAGTAAACACAGGTTTTCTTCTCCTTTCACTTAATTTATCCTCTGTCTTGCAGAAGAAGTTGCTCTTGGAATTCAGTAAAAGCAGCCATGACAGGAAGCATGTACTTCTGAAGTACAAATCAAAAGGGCATTTGAATGCTTCCCAGGTCCTTTACAAAATCTCTTCCGGTCAGAACACCTAGCATGACCTAGGTAGGCATTCCTGATGTGTTTCTTTCCCGAGAAGCAAGCTACAAACATTCATGTGAATTGCTCCTTTTCACTGGTTACCTTGTGTGCATTACATCAATGACTCCGATTCTTCAGCCTGTCTTACACAATGTGCTTGTCTTAGAACTTCACAGCCCTTCCTGCCAAGTGGCAGGACAGACTTCCCTGTTCTTTGGTTCAAAGTTCAGTCATGTGACTTGCTTTGGTCAATGGGATCTTAACAGATTTGGCCTGAGCAGAAGCTCAATAGGTGCTTGCACATAACTGCTTGCTCTCTTGTATCTCTCCCACGACCATGAGTAGAACATGCTCAAGGTAGCTTGCTAGACCTAGGAGGAAGATGAGAGGCAGATCAGAGCCAACCCAGGAGCTCAGGATATGGAGTGAGTCCTGCCACAACCAGCAGTTGGTCACTTCACCTGAGACTTTTGAAGATTATCTTTCCATTTTTCCTGCCTTCCACTGTTCTGTTGAAAAATCAACTGTTACTCTTACAGTTTCCCCCCAGACTGCTTGCAAGATTTTGTTTTCTCTTCTGGCACCCTGCAATGTGCTTAGATATGGTTTTCCTTATATGTGACCTACTTGAGGTCTTTGATGTTTCTTAGATCTGTGGCTTGCTATCTTTTGGGAGTTGTTTGTTTGTTTTTTAAATTCTCAATCATCACTTTTTCATTTATTACCTCTACCCACATTGTTTCTCTCTCCTCCTCTTCCAAGACTCCAATAATGAATAAATTGGTATTTTCATACCAATTTAGGTGTCTTATACACCTTGTGGTATCTTCCATGTTTTGTTACTGTTATTGATCTGGGGTTCACTATAGATATTTCCTTTTGATTTATCTTCCACTTATCAATTCTCTTTTCACCTAAGTCTGTTCTGCTAATAAACTTATTCAGTGAGTTCTTAATTCCAGCTACTATATATTTTTTTACTTCTGAAATTATGATCAAGTACGTTTTTATGTTTTCCAGTCATATGTGAAAATTCTCATTGGCTTTTTAGGAATCTCCTAAACATTTTTAATCTTATCTGATTTGGTATTATATGTAGATTTATTTTCTATTTTTATTATTATTTCTTTTGAGTCTTTGTTGTTGTTGTTTGGCCATGGTCTGTATTCTCCTCTTGTGACTGGTTAATTTTAATTACACATGGAACATTACATGTGAAGATAGTTAAGATAATTTTAGGTTTTGTATGATGTTATATTCCTCCAAGGAGATTTATATTTGTTACTAATAGGCTAGGCGATGGCATTAGCAATCCCAGATCACCCTAATCTGATCAAAGATGAGATGATTCAAAAGTGATCTATTTCTGATTCACCCTTCCTTCTAAGATGTAGTTCTTCATGATTCCAATCCAAAGCCTTAGGGAAGAGTCACCAGGGTGTTTCCATCCTTGACAGTCCGTAGTTCTCCTTTTGGTCCTCCAGTATAGAAATCTTCTCAGATTCTTGCCTGTCTCTTCTGAAATCAACACATATCTCCAAGAGAAAGCAGCCACAAATACTGAGCTCGGCTGTCTGTGTTTCTTTTTTTTCTAGATCTTGACCCTATAATTCTCCAACGTCTTGATAACTCTCTTACGTCTTCAAGCAGATTTTTTCCCATATTTGTTCTCAGTGGGAGAGAAGAAGAAAAATGATAAAAAAAGAATAATGAGATGCACCAGATACGTTGAAAGCCAGAAGACAATAGAAAGCTTTCAAGTAATGAAAATGAATGACGTTTTTCAAGCAATGAAAGGAAATAACTGTTAACCTCGTTTTATATTTGACAAAATTTTTTTTCAAAAGTAAGCGAAATCAACACACTTCCACATCAACACAAATGGAGATATTTGTCACTATTAACGCCATTATAAAACAAACACTATAGGAAGTTCTTCAAGTGGAAGGAAAATGGTCACACATACATGCAGGAAGAAATGAAAAGCAACAGAAATGTGTGAATTCATACAAACATTGACTGTACAGAGCTAATAACATTTTATAGGGTTCAAATATATAAAATTTAAATGCATGACAATCATAACACAAAGTGGAGTTAATGTGGATAGATGGAGTTAATGTGCTCTAAAGTTCTATTATTTTCTATGAAAAGGTAAAAGTATTATTTTATATTAGATTTAAAGGAGTCAAGAATGTGCTCTATAATCTCGAAAGTAACCACCTGTAAAAAGACAAAGATCTAACCTACCTGTGGGTGGTAATAGTGGAGAACAGAAAGATAAAAGAAATGGATGATGAATATCAAAGAATACACGAAATGAGAGCGAGGACAGCGTAGGACCAATAAAGGATAAATAGAAAATAAATGATAAAATGGAAAATATAATCCAAACATATCTGCCGCAGTCTGGCTGGGCACAAAATAACTGAGCTGCCACGAGGCACTTGTAGGTTCAAACAGGAACTATTTGATTTGCATTTCTCTGACTGCTAGAGATGGTGAGCATTTTTTCATGTACTTGTTGATTGATTGTATGTCCTCCTCTGAGAAGTGTCTGTTCAGGTCCTTGGCCCATTTGTTGATTGGGTTATTTGTTATCTTATTGTCTAATTTTTTGAGTTCTTTGCATATTCTGGATATTAGGGCTCTATCTGAAGTGTGAGAAGTAAAGATTTGTTCCCAGGATGTAGGCTCCCTATTTACCTCTCTTATTGTTTCTCTTGCTGAGAAAAAACTTTTTAGTTTAAGGAAGTTCCATTTGTTGATTCTTGTTATTAACTCTTGTGCTATGGGTGTCCTATTAAGGAATTTGGAGCCTGACCCCACAATATGTAGATCGGAGCCAACTTTTTCTTCTATCAGACGCAGAGTCTCTGATTTGATATCAACCTCCTTGATCCATGTTGAGTTAACTTTTGTGCATGGCGAGAGAAGGGGATTCAGTTTCATTTTATTGCATATGGATTTCCAGCCATTATGAAGTCAAACAACAACAAGTGCTGGCGAGGATGTGGGGAAAAGGGTACTCTTGTACATTGCTGGTGGGACTGCAAATTGGTGAGGCCAATTTGGAAAGCAGTATGGAGATTCCTGGGAAATCTGGGAATGGAACCCCATTTGACCCAGCTATTGCCCTTCTCGGACTATTCCCTGAAGACCTTAAAAGAGCATACTACAGAGATACTGCCACATTGATGTTCATAGCAGCACAATTCACAATAGCTAGACTGTGGAAGCAACCCAGATGCCCTTCAATAGATGAATGGATTAAAAAAATGTGGCATTTATACACAATGGAGTATTACTCAGCACTAAAAAATGACAAAATCATGGAATTTGCAGGGAAATGGATGGCATTAGAGCAGATTATGCTAAGTGAAGCTAGCCAATCCCTAAAAAAAACAAATGCCAAATGTCTTCTTTGATATAATGAGAGCAACTAAGAACTGAGCAGGGAGGAAGAGCAGGAGGAAAAGATTAACATTAAACAGAGACATGAGGTGGGAGGGAAAGGGAGAGAAAAGGGAAATTCCATGGAAATAGAAGAAGACCCTCATTGTTATACAAAATTACATATAAGAGGTTGTAAGGAGAATGGGAAAAAAAAAACAAGGAGAGAAATGAATTACAGTAGATGGGGTAGAGAGAGAAGATGGGAGGGGAGGGGAGGGGGGATAGTAGAGGATAGGAAAGGTAGCAGAATACAACAGTTAATAATATGGCATTATGTAAAAAATGTGGATGTGTAACCAATGTGATTCTGCAATCTGTATTTGGGGTAAAAAATGGGAGTTCATAACCCACTTGAATCTAATGTATGAAATATGATATGTCAAGAGCTTTGTAATGTTTTGAACAACCAATTAAAAAAATTTTTTTAAAAATTTTAAAAACCAAACAGGAACTATTTTATTGCCCAAACTCTCACCCGCACTCCACACGCGCTTCCTGGGAACTCCCTCAGCTCTCCACTGGGCTCCCCGCACACTCCACTGGGAACCCCAGGAGAACTCAACGGGGAACTCTGGGAGAACTCAAAAGTAGGCAGCAGGAGCCGCCCTATTGCCAGACAGCAGGGATCCATATATAACTGAATACACAGCCTGCCCCAATCCAGCATCATCCAGTCACAGCAATTATACACAGCTTAACTTAATTATCATCATCTTAATGGCTCGCAGCAGTCACCTCTCAACCACTCCTTCTGGCAATGCCAGATGCCATCCCAACTCGGCTGTGGCTCTCACAATATCTGTATTTGAAATCATAGTAAATGGAAACAGACTAACTACTCAATTTAAAAATATTGTCAGCTGGCTACAGTGGTGCATGCCTATAATCCCAGTGGCTTGGGAGGCTGAGGCAGGAGGATCTCGAGTTCAAAGCCAGCCTCAGAAATTTAGTGAGGCGCTAAGCAACTCAGTGAGACCCTGTCTCTCAATAAAATACAAAATAGGGCTGGGGATGTGGTTCAGTGGTCGAGTGCCCAAGAATTCAATCCCCAGTACACACATACACACAAACACACACACAAAAATATAGTGTCAAACTGGATTAAAATAATTATACACCAACTAGGTTCTATTTTTAAATATAAGAACAAGGAAAAGTTGAATATGAAATAGGGAAAAAGAGATATGCTGAAAACACTAAACAGAAGAGAGCTGGTAGTTACACAAACATCTGGCAAAGATTTTAAGGTAAGAAATATTAATAGAGATTTTAAAAAGCACAATAAGACATAAAAACCATATACTTTTTTACTTATTAATGTGGTTTCAGCATGTATAAAGAAAAATTTTCTGCCACGGTGGCATACCCACCAATATGGATAATAGATAATAGATTAAAAGATTGATAATACGTGTTTACTCTCATAATCCTAGTGGCTCAGGAAGCTGAGGCGAGCCTAAGCAACTTAGCAAGACTCTGCCTCAAAATAAAACGTAAAAAGGGTTGGAGATGTGGCTTAGTGGTTAAGCACCACTACCCCAGGTTCTATCCCTGGCACCAAAATAAATAAATTAATTAATTAAAAAAGAAAGAAAGAAAAAATCGATCAGTTTTGAATCACTCATCTTTGATCAGATTAAGGTGAACTGGGATTGCTAATGCCATAGCCTAGCCTGTTAGCAGCAAATATAAATCTTTCTAGAGGAATATAGCATCATCCAAAACCTAAAACTATCTTTCACATGTGATGTTCCATGTGTAATAAAAATTAACCAGTCCAAGAGGAGAAAACAGAATTTGGCCAAACAACAACAATAAAGACTCAAAAAAAAAAAAATAAAAAATAAAGAAAGAGAAATAAACCTACATATAATACCAAATCAGATAAGATTATTTAAAATGTTCAGGAAATTCCTAAAAAGCCAATGAGAATTTTGATAATACTTTCAGGAAAGTAGATTTAAAAATGAAGGAAAAATAGATAGATCCACAATCATAGTGAAAGAATTCAACTTAGTTTTTCTTTCTTTCTTCAGTGCTGGGGATGCAACCCTCCACGCACACTAGGCAAGCCCTCCACCACTGAAGCATCTCCCCATCTCTTATCTTAACTTTTCCATCTGTCTCTGTCTCATAAACAGAGGTCACATGGTGTGGGGAGGAGCCAAGGCCCTGGTCCAGTGGCCTCTCAGGAACTGCAGTCTGCCAACCATGGATGAGCTTGGAAGCCATCTTTCCACCCCAGTCAAGCTTTGGGATGAATACAGCTCTGGCCAAGGACTTGACTACAACCTTCTAATCAGCCAGAGGCAACTAACAAAACTGCACCCAGATTTTTGACCCAGGCAAGCAGCGAAAGAATAAGGGCAGTCTTAAGCCAACAAGGGGTAGCAATGCAACACCGATAAACATTCCAACCAATCAATAAGGAAAAGTCAATCCCTTAGGAAAGTGAGTAAAAATAGACGAAGAATTGAGCAAAGAGAATATACAGTGGCCAATAATCTAATGAAAAAGAGTATTCTGGAAAATGTAATTTGAAGTCATAAAGAGCTACCTCAACCCACCCACCAGTATGGATAATAGATTAAAAGATTAATAACACATGTTTACTCTCATAATTTTTCTAACTCTTCATATTGAACACTTGTAACATTGAATTTCCCTTTGTCCCAGAGCAGGCAGTTTAACTCAAGTGATTCAGAAAAATATATGTATATCTATCTCTCATCTGTCTGTCTACCCAAAAGATGACAAGAGACTATGTGAACAAAAGGCGGGTTAGCAGAATATTAGTGTGAGGAGCAGAGCACCTTGGCCCCTGGTCTGCAGAGCACCTTGGCCCCTGGTCTGCAGGCCCCAGCCCTTAAGCAAAATCAGGCAGAAACCAACTTTGTAAATAAAAAGGTTTTAGAACACAGCCACGCCCTTTCACTTAAACATCTATGGCCGCTTTTCACAATAGCAAATCCTAAGTTGCTTTTATTAGGTTATAAAAGACTGGCTTCCACAGTGTTAGTGAGGATGCAAAGCTACTGGAATCCTCGTGCCCAGTTATTGGGAGGGGAAATTAAAAGAATCACTGGAAAATTGCTAGGCATGACTACCAAAGCTGAACTACCTTCTAAGTAAGTGCATTCACACTCATGAAACATGTGCCCCTCCCCCCATGCATGCACACACAAATCCTAAATTCAGGTAAGAGACACTAGAGATTCCTTTCAAACACACATAGAAACTTTTTAAAAAATTTTTTATTAGTTGCTCAAAACATTACAATGATCTTGACATATCATACATTTTATTCAAATGGGGTACATAATCTTATTTTTCCACGAAAAACACACAGAGATTAAAAAAAAAAAATCCTAGGCTATAAAAGAAGTCTCAACGACCAAAGAATTAATATAAAACAATGTCTGATCACAGTGCATTAAAAATACATTCTAGAAAAAAAAAACACAAACACTCCTCATCCCCACTGTGTATTTAAAATAAAAGAATGAAAGCGTGATCTTTAATTCATCAGCCAAAAAAAAAAAAAAAAAAATCAAGCATAAATTAGACATATATCCCTAACTGAAATTTGTCAAGAAGTGCATACACAAATACATACAATTTCTAGTATAAACCTAAGATGAAATTTAGAGGAAGTTCATAATATTAGTTGGACTTAATAGAAAAGTAAAGACTGAAAATCAGTGATATAAGTATCTACTATAAAAAGTGAGAAAAAGTAAACATGTGTAAATAGAATACCACTTAAGCAGAATTTGATGAACTAGGACACAGTAGCAGCTAACAATGAGTTAATTATGGCCAAGTGGTATAGCCTGACAACATTTCAGTTAAGGACTGGCCACATATACCCTGGTAGCTCCCTAAGATTATAATGGAGCTCGGAAATTCCTAACGCCTAGTGAGGACGTAGCCAGGGTAATGTCTCAGCAAAGCCCATTTCTCATGTGTTTGTGTGATGCTCGTGCAGACCAACCTCCTGTGCTGCCAGTCATGTGAAAGCACAGCAACACAATTACGCACAGCACCTCATACTCGATAAAGATGACAAATGACCGGGGCTTGCTTCTGTACTTACCACATGGTACTTACATCATCATCTTAGCGTGTGCTCCTTCTGCTCATAAACAAAGCTCACTGTAAAACAGTGAGCTGGGTGGCGGCAGCAGCAGCAGCTCCACACATCTCGTGCTGCCCAGCCTCCTGATGGCATCAGGAGGCAACATTAAGTGACTGACCTGGGCCACTAAGCTTCATGTAAGTGCACGCTACGATGTTTGCACAAACCCCAAAGCACCAGCAATGCCTTTCTCAGAACCAGACCCCATCATAAAACAACATATGGCTGCTGTTACGGTTAATATCTGTACTCCTTCAAATATACACAAAGATCTTTTCCACATTGTGGTCTAGTATGTTGTTTTCATCTTACTTATAAACAAATCCCCAATAATCAATGTTTACTTAGAATTTCAGTAAGTTGTCAATTTCTTTGCTAGTTTCTCCTTTCATCCCTTTTCCTTTTGCCGTCCAATTTCTTCTTACTTACATACATCCTTTAGTAGTTATCGAGGCTCTGTGAATAAATTGTGTGTGTCTGATTACGCTTTCATTCCAGCTCTCGTCTTGGATGATTCAGATGAGGAAGGACTTAGTCTAGTTTTAGTTAGGCACAGAATTACATCGCTTCCCCCACCTTTGAGCTTCTATTTATGCTGATGAAAAATCTACAGATTAGTGTCATTGTCATACCTTTGCAGAGAACAGCTCCATCATGAGTACGTTGGGAGAGCAGAGTGACAGGGTACAGCAGATTGCTTCACTGATCTCCTCCTGCTCATTCCATGGCCCCTGGAGAGCTGGCATTTCCATTCTGTTGGAGGGAATCTAGTAAATGTACCATAATTTTACTCATCATTATCAATTCATAAAATTACCTGGTAATTTTTCAAAATGGACTTTATATGTTAGAACAATTTTTACAGAAAAATTGAACAAAGACACAGAGATTGCCCATATGCTTCCCGCCCGGCACCAGCACACATCCCCCACTTCAACGGCACGTTGGTAATGATGGAAGAACCTGCATCATTATAACCACAGTTCTAGCTTATCTTTAGGTTCACGCTTGTGTTTTGTGTTGAACAGGTTTGAACAAATATATGGTGCATTCCCACCATTATGGCAGCACGTGGAACAGTTTCACTATCCTAAAAATCCTCTCTGCTGGGCCTATTTACCTCTCTACCTAACCCTCATTATTTTGTCGTCTCCATAGTTTTGCCTTTTCAAGAATGCCGTGGAGTTACAATGCACAGACAGTCTGAGCCTTTTCAGACTAGCTCCCTTCACCTACTGGGAAGCCCTGTTCTGCCCATGTCTTTTCCAGGCTCAGGGCTCATTTCTTGTTTAGTGCCGAATGACATTTCATTGTCTCAGTATACCACAGCCCATCCACCCAACTTCTAAAGGACATCTCAGCTGCTTTCAGGCTTTGGCCGTCGTGAATAAGGCTACCATAAACATCCATGTGCAGGTTTTGGGGTGAATATAAATTTGCATTTCCTTTGGGTAAATACCAAGAAGCAAGACGACTGGATTGTACGGGGAAAGTACTTTTAGTTTTGTCAAAAACAACAAAACTGGGGCTGGGATTGTGGCTCAGCGAGGCCCTGGGTTCAATCCTCAGCATCACATAGAAATAAATAAGTAAAATAAAAGTTAAAAAAAAAAAAAAAAACCTGACTTCTAAAGTGTCTGCACCATTTTGTGTCAGTGGATGCTGGCCATGTCCTAGGTTGGGGCCATACCTGTTTTAATCTGAATTTCCCTGGTGAGAGAGGGTGAGGAACATCTTTTCATATGCTTATTTTCCAGTGTATACGTTCTTTGATGAGGTGTCTGATAAGCTCCTTGATCCATTTTCTAATGGAGCCATATTCTTGTTGAGTTTTAAGAGTTCTTTGTATATTTTGGTTAAAAGTTTTTTGTCACATGTGTCTTTTGCAAATATTTTTCTCCTGGACTATGGGTTGTCTTCTTATTCTTTTGACATTTTGTCTTTCATGGAGCTGTTTTTAATTTTAATAAAACCTAACCAATAAAAATAAATAAATTACTAAATTCTTTTGTGGTCCATGCTTTGGTATCGAATTAAAAAAAAATCATCACCACACCCAAAGTCATGTGGGTCCTCTCCTATGTCATCTTCAAGGAGTTTTATAGTTTTACATTTTTGCCTTTAGGTCTGTGATTTATTTTCAGTAAGTTTATGTGTGGTGGGGTGAGGTATCCAGATCTTATTGTTTGCACGTGGACATACAGTTGTTCTTGCATTGTCTGTTGAAAACACTATATTTGATCCATTGTATTATCTTGACTCCTTTGTCAAAGGTAGATTGATTATATTTCTGGACTCCATTCTGTTCCACTGATCTGTTTGTCTATTCTTCCACCAAAACTACTCTGTCTTAATTACTATAGTTTCATGGCAAGTCTTCAGGTGAGACAGTGTCCCTTTCCGACTCCATTCTTCTTCAATATTGTGTTGGTTGTTCTGAGTTTTCTACCTGTTCATAGAAACTTTAGAATCAATTTGTAGACATCCAAATAACCTACTCGGATTTTTATTGTGATTTCATTGAATTTATGGATCAAGTTGGAAAGAACTGACATTCTGAAAATATTGAGTCTTCTTATATATAAACACAGATGATCTTCCCATTTATTAGTTCTTCTTTGATGACTTGAATCAGAATTTTGTATTTTCCTCATTTATTTTGTTCAAGTTAGATTTAAATATTCTATTTTAGGGGTCCCTAAGGTAAATGGAACTATGTTTCTATTTCAAATTCCAAATGTCCATTACTGATATATAGGAAGGTGATTGACTTTTGCTTATTAACTTTGTATCCTGCAAACTTGCCATAATCAATTCTTATTTCCAGGAAGGTTTTTGGTCAGGTCTTTCATATTTTCCACACAGACCATTGTATCATCTGTGTAGAAAGTTTAATTTCTTCCTTCCTAACCTGTATGCCTTTCTTTTCTGATTGCATTAACTAGAACTTCCAGGGTAATGTTGGAAGCAATGTGACTATTTTTAATTTGTGAAATAAAAAGATTCATTTTAGTAAATGGAACATTCTTCCTGTGCCTAGTAAGTCCTTCCACTGGGACCTGCTTCACAGTAGAGGCTTGCAGAGTGAAGGGAGGGGCAGCTACATGTCCTCTGCCCCTCTAAGGCTAACCTCGGCCTTTGACCAAGCTGATTCCTAGATCCTGGGAATGGAGTGGGGGCAGGGCCCTAGAGCTAGTTTCCCGGGAAAGAAGGGTCTGGCAAAACCGCCTTACTTTGTGGATATGGTCTGGCCTGATGCTTTCTAGAATTTGTGGATTTTAGGGCTGGTTCTTCTACATAGGAGCAATGTGGTGTTCTTGTCCCGAGTGAGGCTGCACATGGCAGTTTCAACAGAGGCAATACCCTAGTCACTCAAATAGCCCGCCCTCTCGGCTGCCCCTCTGTCCTCTGTCCCTCCTGGCTTCCTTTCAGGTTGGCAAGCCTCCTTCTTGGGCAGGCTCCCTTCAAGATGGCCCCTGTTCAAGAATCGGCAGTGTCTATTTAGCCCTAGGAAAGATATATATTTTCCAAGCCAAATGGAGATGGATTCCAATTTCCACTCTTTCCTCTGGCCTTTCCTGGCCCCTACAAGTGGTAGGTTACACTTGAGACTGCAGTTAAGGGGGGCCGGGGGCGGGTGGGGGGGATTAATCCCTGTACTTTTTCAAATTCTAGGGCACAGTATCAGATTCTCTAAGTGAATCTTCTTCAAGTCCCTTTTAGTCGGCATGAAATGAGTAGACTCTGACCACCCCAACCCCTTCCCCCCACACACATAAAGGTGAGAATATGGAAAATGCCTTGAATTTTTCCTAAGGAATCCTTTCCTGGATTCTTGAACTCACAGCTTCATATTCTCCAAGTCCACTTGGACCGTGGTGGTCTTTAGTGCTGCTGTCCACCTCCTGCCCAGGTGGGTGAGCGCCCCTCTTGTCATGAAGAAGACACGCTTCCTATTATTTTGTTATTGACCTTATTGGGTCTCAGCAGAAATTAATAATAACTTATACTGTGAATTATAAATTAGTAGCATCCAGTATAATATTCTATTGTGTATCTTTTTCAGATCTATTTTTCTTTGGTGGGCTTCGGTATTGCCCTCATGTCTTTCGGAGCAGGTTCAGTTTTACTCTGCTCCTAAGTTGGTGTGCCTCTGCACATCTTTGTTTGTTTTGGAAAAATCTTCACCCACTCTCTCTCCAAACACTGTGTCTCTTCCGACAGCGTTTCTTCTACCTGGAACTCCTGTTAAACACACATTGGGCCTGATGATTCCATCTTCCATGTTTCTTAACATCTGCTCTTTTCCATCTGTTTAATCTCTGGGTATAGTCCCCACGCCCACCCTGTGCCTGTCCTCTGGTTGAATCATGCAGCTCCTTCTTCGGGGACACGGTTATTTCTCCTTTCATCTTCTCTTTTCTTATCGGTCACATTTTCCTCTTAGTTTCTTTCATTTGGTAAAGTCCTAGTTTTTCTTTTTAAAATTGACTTTTTGGCCAGGCACAGTGACACACACCCCTATGCTCTGGAGGCTGAGGCAGGAGGATCTCGAGTTCAAAGCCAGCCTCAGCAAGGCGAGGGCCTAAGCAACTCAGTGAGACCCTGTCTCTAAACAAAATACAAAATAGGGCTGAGGATGTGGCTCGGTGGTTGAGTGCCCCTGAGCTCAATCCCTGCTACCAAAAAACCAAAAAAATATAGAAAAGAAATATTAAAAGAAAAAGAATTCACTTGATTCCCAGTATCATCCTATCTTTCAATGTTCTTTGTTCTTTCTTTTTTTTTTTTTTTTTTTTTTTTTGTCTCTAATAGTTTTTACTTTATTTTTGATGTTGCTGCTAACTGCTGGGAATGGAACCTGGGACCTCACTCCTGCTAGGCAAGTACTCTACAGCCGAGCTGTACCCCAGACCTTGAATCATTTTAACCCTGTGTGTAGCAGTTTTCCAATAAGCTCTTGGGTTGGGTACCTGGATGACTACTTGCTTTTATCTACTAACTGACTCTACCATGGCCTGTTAGCTTTCTGGATTGTTGGGCAGGTTTTCTGGTCCCTTTCACACATAAGCCAAACCTTCAGGACCCCCAGCTTTAACAGGGAATCTCCGACCAAGCTTCCTGCAGATCTAGGTTCCTGTACCCTGTTTCCTTGTGGGCATTAAAATCCCGCCCAGTGTATGGGGCCTGTTTGGGTCTGGTAACCCCTCCAGGCTATCTTCATCCTTTTCTTCTAAAGACTCCACCTAGAGCTGTTTCTCTCTTCCTGCACTAGGCATTTCCCTAGTATCAAACTAGGATACTAGGATAGGTGTTATATTTTATTATTGACATTTCATTTTTCTTTTTTTTTTTTCTTCTTCTGGTACTGGTGCTTTAACACTAAGCTACTTCTCCACCCTTTTTATTTTTTACTTTGGGACAAGGTCTTACTAAGTTGCAGAGGATCTCACTATGTCATCCTGTCGCTAAGGCTGGCTTCCAAATGATGATCCTCCTCCCTCAGCCTCCCAAGTTGCTGGGGTTTCAAGTATGGACCACCTTACCCAGCTGATTGATGCTATTTCATGTTATTTTGTATCACATGGAAGCTAAAGTTCTGGAGTTAGACTGCCTGGATCAAATCTTAGCTCTGCCACACATTGCCCATGTGACCATGAGCAAGTTATTTACCTTCTTTAAACATCAGTTTCGCTAGTTATAAAATGAGAGAAAAAACAACACACAGCTCATGAGATTGCTCTGCAGATGAAGAAGTTAATATATGCAGAGGGCCTGGAATACCACATGGCACATATTAAAAGTCCAATAAATTACTGACTATTATCATTGTTTTGTTTTGCTTATGATCATTATCAACATTATCATCCTCTGCATTCTCATGAGTTTATTTTTTTAAAAAATCCCCCCCCACACACTTTTTTCATAGACTTGCTACAATATATTTTCTTTTTAATCCAAAAATAGTATCACCCTGCCATCTGTGACACTAAATAAGACTCCCTCCTCCCTGGCTCATGTAGACTTAGAAGATGCAAATCAATCTTAAATTTAGTCTGTGTAAACTATCATTAGAAACGGTGAAATTTATATATTTTGGAAATAATTATAAATAATTTTTATTGTTTCCTCCTGTTGAAGAATAACCTGAATCATGACACCCTGTATCCAGGAAAATCGTTGGGAGATGGCAGTTTCATGTTGGTGACAGCAGCATGGCTCACCCATCAAAGTCACACTGTTTGAGTCCCATGCCCTGTTGTGAACCCCCAGAGAGAGAGGTCCTCAGAAGTGAGTCTCAGCAAGAGTGAGCGAACGGGAGCATCATCAGGGAGGCTTTGTAGTCGGGTCTAATGAATGACTGCCCGACATTCTCTGATCTCTGACATGACGGGCATATGGTGTTTATCAATAAATAAAAAGGATATAATTACGCGGAGGCTGAGGCCGTCAGGCTGGGTAGCATTTCATAAGCTGGCAAGCTGTCTGCCCATCCTTCATCCCAACAGGTAGGGAAAAATGAAATGTCTCTATAAAATCTATTCATTGCACATGATAGTGTTGGGTGGTCTTCACTTTTCCCCAAAGAAACAGTAGGTCATGCTGTAATTTGTGTCCATGGATGTCTGCTAATGTATTATTTAAATGACACATCAGGGTCACCACAATCAGTCCTAGGGGCTTCCAGTACGCTTCCTTAAACGTATCCCCAGGCTGAAGGGTGGGCATTTCCTGAAGAGAGCAATCATTGCCTGGTGTGGGGTGCCACTGGGCCGTCTCTGGGCTCTGTAAAAAACCCCCTCACAGACATAGATCTGTGCCCTTAAACACCACCCTGCAGCAACAGGTGAGGTACATCAACAAGGAAACTCCAGTAGGAAAGATAGAAGGACAGACTCCCTATCTGCCTGTTTTTACATTTAGACTGCATCTGCACACGAAGTTCTGTCTAAACGGTGCACAAAGGGCTGGGGTTGTGGCTCAGTGGTAGCATGCTTGCCTTGCAGGTGTGAGGCCCTGGGTTTGATCCTCAGCATCACATAAAAATAAATAAAATAAATAATAAAGATAGTGTGTCCATCTACATCTAAAAAAATTTGTTTTAAATAGTGCACAGGGTGCAACTTGGTTCGTAGTGCCAAATGAACCTTTGACACAGACCACAAATTGGCCAGTTTCTTAGAGAGAAGACGTTACGTCTGTTCATTAATCGTCCTCTTGGATAAACTCCTGGACATCACCCTTAAATCCTTTCTTTCATATTCCATTTTCCATCTTTAGGAAATTCTGTTGGTTCAACCTTCAGTGAACCCCAGAATCTTCACCACTTCACACAGCTCTGCCGCCACCTCTATGAGCAGGAAGAGCCCCCTCACCTCCCGCCTGGACAAGAGTGGTCACCTTCTAGCCTTTAAAAAGTCAGATCAGGTCCCATCACCCTTCTGCTCAAAATTCGGCAGAGTTCCAAAGTCCTTTCTACGAAGATGTCCCAGGTCCCCTCCCCAACCCTACCTCTCCCTCACTTTTCTCCAGCTCACCGGTCCCCTTGCGGTTCCTTCAATATTCCAGATGCTGTCCCTGAGCCTGAAATCCTCTTTGGAGGGGTATTTCAGATTTTTGTTCAAATCTTCGCTTCCAGTGAGGTTTGTCTCACCAACCATCCGCTTAAAGTGAGAACCTCTTTCAACAGGGGAGAGAACATCGGTACACCCAGGCTCAGGGATCCTACTCTCTTCTGTGAGAGCAAGAATTTTCTTCCAGTGACATGCCCTAAGTACCTGGATTAAGGCTGCCAGATAAAGGTACCCAGTGAAATGTGAATTTCAGAAAAAAAAAAAGAATATTTAAAATAAGTATGTCCTATATGGTAGTTGGCTTAATTATTTTTATCTGAGATTTGACTTTACCGGGGAATGCTGAACTTTTATTTGCTAACTCTGGCCACCATTACTGAGAATAATGGATGATATCATCAACACAAACAGCATTAGGTATGACTTATTAAATCAAAATTAATTTAGATTTGAAATTTTAATGGTGTTTTGAACTAACCGGAGAGCCCGGGAGTATTAGAGGCAAAACTTTACATCACCACAGTAAGTTCATTTAGGGAAAGTGCAAAGCCAATCAAATAGAAAAGGCTAAGTACACCACCCACAATTCAATGACCCACAGAGATACATTAAACTGATTTTAAGCATTGTGCACTATGACATTTGGCAAAAGAAAAATGAAACCTTCAGAAATCCAGCCCAAAATTGAGAAATATGTTGGAAAAAATCTCATTAGAAAGAAAATTTAGAGATGTGAGATGCAGCGTAGTCTAATATACTGTTGCATCTGTGGATAATGAGGGCAAGACCCACAGAATGTATATATACCTGACCTCTAGTCTTCCTTCCCAATCAACCGCTTCCTCTCGGTACTTATTTGACAGGTAATATCAAGGAATGATGTCGTGTCCCACTAAATCTCACTAGTATCAGTGCTGGGGCTGGGGCTCAGTGGTGGAGCACTTGCCTGGCACATGTGAGGCACTGGGTTCAATCTTCAGCACCACATAAAAATAAATAAAGATATTGTGTCCATCTATACAACTAAAAAGATATTTTTTAAAAATCTCACTAGTATCTCACTTTTATAATAAGATTTATAAGGCCCTCTCTAAAAGTCTGTGATTCTATGTGAAAGTATGACCAAAGTCGACTCTTACAAACCTACAAGAAGCCACACGTGATAACAGATAGCTCCAGAGGAGCCACTATAATAAGTTGTTCACTTATTCCGAAGTCATACCAGTGCTCAAAACGTTCTTGGCCGTTTCCTTTAGGATTTTCCTTGTAGGAGGGTAACATCAAAGAAATATTCAAACTGGAACCTGCCGGCTCAGGTCTGGGATACACACAGATTTGCATTTATGTGTGGCTTTCTGGGTTCCCAGGAATATGGCAGAGATTTTCAAAGCTCCCTATAGATACCTCATTCCAAAGTTTTTTCCTTTAATTCTTTTTGGTCGTCATTGGTTGCTACCATCTGCCACCAACTGGAGGTTCATGTTCTCCCCAAACTTTCATGTTGAAATGGTGACTGAATGAAGGGATGAGGCCTTGGGAGGTAATTAGGTCACAAAGATGGAACTCTCATGAGCAGGGTTTGTGCCCTTAGGAAAGAGACTCAAGAGAGGTCCTTCAAAGTGTGCCCCACATGGGGTACAGTGAGAAAGTGACCATCTATGAAGGGGAGAGCAGGCCCTCACCAGACCACAAATCCACTGGTGTCTTGACTTTGGACTTCCAGCTGCCAGAACTCGGAGAAATATTTTTTTGTGTGTATAAGGCACCCCGGTCTGAGTATTATGGAACAGCTTCTGAGAAGATTAGGAGACCACCTTAGGGAGCTGTGATGTTGAACAGTCGCCACTGGAAATTTCTGACAAGTGTCCCAGGACAAAGGTTATCTGCTCTGAGTGGGTTCTGCCTGGGGGCAAAGAAAGACAAGCCCAGAGGTGTTCAGGAACAGCCAGACTGGGCTGATAGGGGCAGTTTGAATGTGCTGCTTTTGGGGGAGATGTACCAACACCATTTTGTCCTCGCTGGTGGCTGCTGGGCAACTATTTTAGCCAGGCGCAGTGACACACGCCTGTAATCCCTTCAGCTCAGGAGGCTGAGGCAGCAGCCTCACACCTATCAGGAAATGGTTGTGAAGCAGTCAGTCCTCAAGGTTGCTGGGGAGCCAGGGAGAAGATGAACATGAAGCTCAATGTTCTCATCAAGATCCGCCTGCTTTTAAACACTCCTTAATCATTTCAGGCCTTTGATGAATCCCTGCAGTCCTGAAATGTTTGACCTTGACAATTTTTGTCTGAGTTCTCCTTGCATTTAAGGGAAAGAACAGATTTCCCAGGTCCACAGTCTTCCAGTTCCTGGAGAGCTTCTGCTATTCCCCTCTGTTTAGACCCATTGATTCTTTTTTTTTTTTTTTAATATTTTTTTAGTTGTTGATAGACCTTTATTTTACTTATTTTTATGCAGTGCTGAGAATCAAACCCAGTGCCTCACACATGCCAGGCAAGTGCACTTCCACTGAGCCCCAGCCCCAGCCCCTAGACCTATTGATTTCTATGGATGAAGAAGACAGGTCACATTTTGGACATTTTGTACCTTACTTTTAATACATTACACATTTTACGCTCTTACGGATAGCTTCTCCAAATAGAATCCTCTTCAGTGGGACCCATCCTTGGGTTTGACATGTGCAAATGGATGATGCTGAGCAGCTCATTGATTTCTATAAGTACCTTTTTTTTCCTACGTGTTAGGTGCTATTTCTTGTTAATTTTTTTTTCTCACATAGCTTCCTGAAATCTTTATCTCCTACCCCTTTCCTCCTGGTTATAATAGTTCAATGGGGCTTTGCTAAGCTAAAATATAAGGTAGCACATGTGCAGTCGCCTAATATTAAAAAACAGTGTCACAGAAAGCAGGATACATCGTGCCCACCAGTCACTTTTCAAAACAGTTTTCCACTGCCCTAAACCAGTAAAAAAGACATAAAGGGAGATTGGGTAATCAATCTAGCTTTTAAAATCCATCCTGACTATGGGTGAATGTGGTCTAAGGATACCATGGAGGATAATTTAATTTTTAACCCATGTGTTATGGCATTTAGAAAGGATTATTTTTACACATCCAACATGGTTATAGGAAAAAGAAGATTTGAATTTCCTGAAATTTTGAAATTCCTCAAACCTCTGTTATTGCACTAATCAGAAATATTTTATTCTTCCCAAACTTTACCTCTGATGATGAGACCTCAACATCAAGTTAAATATATATGTGTAAAATATGTAATACACATGTATGCATGAGTATGTGTGTATACATTAAGAAATTTATTTCTAAGAATGTAAACATTTAATGACTAAATATATATGTATATATGTGTGTATATATACATATATGTATATATTTAGAGAGAGAGAGAGAGAGAATTTGGACCTAGCTAATTTATCGGTACATGGTTCTGTATTATTCTTGCAGAATATAAGATGGAATGCTTTGTCAGCGTGTTAATGAGCTTTGCATTGCTGTGACCAATGTACCCAACAAAAAAAACAGGAGGAGAAGTTCATTTTGAGCTCACAGTGTCGTAGGTTCATGATCAGCTAATTCTATTACTCTGTGCCCAAGATGAGGTAGAATGTCATGCCAGAAGGGCGTGGTGGAGAAGTGTTGCTCAGCTCGTGGTGACCAGGAAGCAGAGAGATCACTGCTTACTGGGGACAAAATATAAACCCCAAAGGCACACCCCCAGTGACCTCCTTCCTCCAGCCATGCCCTGCCCCCCTACTGGCTATGGTCACCATCCAATACTGTACTCCTTTCAAATTATAATCCATCAAATGGATTGATCAACTGATTAGGTTACAGCTTTCCTAATCCAATCATTTTACCTCTGAACATTTCTGCATTGTCTTATAATAAGCTTTTGAGGGACACCTCATAGCCAATTCATAACACAGCCTAATAAGATGTTTATTTGCTTTCTCCATGTGAAATTACTTATTGGATTTCTCTCTCTCTCTCTCTCTCTCTCTCTCTCTCTGTGTAAAATTAAGAATAGGTTTTTAACCCATAAGAATATAAGAAAAAGAGAAGAAAAATTAAGATTGGAAGAAAACAATTACATAAAAAAAATTATGAACAGGAGCTGGGGTTGTGGCTAAGTGGTAGAGCGCTTGCCTCACACATGTGAGGCACTGAGTTTGAGCCTCAGCACCACATAAAAATAAATAAACAAGATAAAGATATTGTGTCCATGAATGACTAAAAAAAATTAAATTTATAAATATCTCTCCAAAATTACACAACTATGTAACTGTTTGGTTAGCCACTTGACTGACATAAGCTTTATATCACTGATCCATCACTTGAATTGACCTTTAAAGTTAAAAGAAGTGCTCCTTTAATTAAGATACCCTAGGAGGAGGCTGACCCTCCGCGCAAGTGGAAAATGGCCCTGTCCCACACCCAAAGGGAGCCAGGTGTTTCCGCGCAGTGCAGTGTAGACAGAAACAGAACAGATAACCTAAGTAAGTTACCTTCATAAAATACTTGGGTCATTTCTCTGTGTTCCTGAGGGACAACTGGATGAACTGCTTTACTTTGTAAACAGAAAGAAATGTCTCCTTTATCTCCATCAGAAGTGCACGGGTGACCTTCATAGCATTACTCTCACCATCGAGGTGATTTAAAACACAGCGCTCAAGGGTTTTCTGATTTGCGCAAGTCCCCCTCGGAATCACTGCAAGGAGATGACAGAAATCCTGGCTCTATTTTGACTCCTCAGAGTGCTTTTAGCTAATTTATTGGTGCTGGTCTCCCTGGCAGGTCCACTGAGCTGCTTTCTAAATGGAGAACGCTAAGTACACAGACCGCGTGCTTTCTTTAATAGACACTCCTGCACTCCATCAACCGGCCACCACGCGCTCCCTCAGCTTCTCCCTTTTAGGTTCCAAATTTCCACAGTCCTCTTCATGGGATATATACTTGTGATTGTGTAGGAATATTATGAGTTTAAGGGGAGAAGAAATATTCAGCCAGGCACAGTGGCGCATCTCTGCAATCCAAGTGGCTGGGGAGGCTGAGGCAGGAGGATTGCGAGAGTTCAAAGCCAGCTTCAGTTTTAATGAGGCCCTAAGCAACTCAGTGAGACCCTGTCTCTAAATAAAATATAAAAAAGGGCTGAGGATGTGGCTCAGTGGTTGGTGCTCCTGAGTTCAATCCCCAGTACCAAAAAAAAAGAAAGAAAGAAAGATTCAGATGTTAGAGGAAACATCTGGACTGTTTTGAGACCCAGAAAATACCACTGGGGGTAGGGAGAGCCATGGAAAAGCACCATGGTACTCTAACAAAGCCACACATCTGGGAACTGATACACTGCACTTTCATGCCCCATCTCAGGCCAGCCTGGATGTCAACGGAGTAGAAACTTATGATTCCTCCTGTCCATCTTCCCTTAAAAGGCTCACATATTATACCTAGGCAATGTCTGCAAGTTCTTGTATCAATGAGCATAAAATGTCTAAGCTTGGAACCTGAGTATGACATTTGGAAGGAACAAATCTACACATCTGGGGATAAGCCGGAAAGAATTCTGAGGTGCTGAGGGTTTGCCCTTGCGTCTATAGATCTCCTGGGAGACAAGTTGGCTTTGCAAGTTTTGACCTGAGTTCATTGACTCTCCTGTATTTTTAATAAAAGTTTGCTGGGAATCCAATGAAATAAGTGGGATAACTGTTACATAACAATCTTCAAGTCATGTTTGTTTGATGGATTTTAGAAATGAAGAAGTACGTATTTTTAATATAAAGGAGTTTTCACCCAAAGTATCTATGTTTATAATTGATGTTTAAAATTCCAGTTCAGACCATGACAAAGTACCTGGTATCAGACTCCCCTTCACACAGAGCTAGAGACACTGAGAGAATGTATAGAACTACAGCTGCAAGGTTTTGCACAGCAAGCAATTCCTAGGTGCCCTTCTCGAGAGAGGAGAAATACACCAGGTGAGCCCCACACTCGCTCTAGATTCCCTCCCTAAAGTTATTTTCCAAACTAAGCACAGGGAAGTAGAGGCCCAGAGCAGCGGTAGTTATATTTGACAAAGGAAGAAGGGGTCAGAGTTTAGTTCTGCTGGGAAAGCTAGGATTTGGCAGACAGGTTCCAGGTAAAGGAGAATTAAAGATGAAGGGACCAAAAATTTGCATACAAATCCTTGGAATTTCAACTAAATGGGACATACACAAAAAGGAAGCCTATTAACTCACACACATAGCTTTTGGTATGCTAATTGATAAGATTTCAGAGGTTCCAAAATGCTGTGAATCTAAAAAATGCTAGTTTAAGCAAATACTTCATAGGAAGAATAGTCTTGTAAGAACTATTTAAAGAAATTTTTCGCTGGCCCAGTGGCACATGCCTGTAATCCCAGTAGCTTGGGAGGCTGAGACTGGAGGATGGCAAATTCAAGGCCAGCCTCAGCAATTAAGGCCTTAGGCAACTTAGCAGGACCCTGTCAAAAAAAAAAAAAAAAGCTGGAGGGTGCGGCTAGGTGGTAAAACACTCCAGGTTTCAATCCTCAGTCCCCAGAACCCAAAAACAAAGAAAAGAGAAGATAAATTCAACATAATCATTGCAATTGAGAGCACACAAGTTAAAGAAGAAATAAAAAGCATCTAAGAGGATAAACATATGGGTTTTTTTTTAAAAAAAAAACAATAACAACTAAGGTGACAATAACAAAGCTTTGTATGTTGTAAAATATATATTGAGGTACTTATCAAAATAGCAAACTCAAGGGGGTAAATGGAATTAAGGCTCTTGCATTTTCCAGAATGTAGTATAGTTACCAATTTAAGGTGGACTGTAATGAATTAAGAATATGTTTTGTGATTTCTAGAGTAAGCACTAAAAATATAAGGTTATGACACACCAAAGAAAAGTGATAGAGGAAATGTAGTGGAATAATGTCGGGAAAGGGGGAATAAAGGAGCAGAAGACACACAGAACAGAAAACAATGAGCTGGTAGACTCAGATCCCATTAGAGCAATAACAGATTTAAGTAGATTAAACAATCCAATTAAAACACTAACAACGTCAGATTGAATCCAAAAGAGATGTGAGTCTCCTTACAAGAAATCTACCATAAATATAAAGACACTGGTGGATTTAAAATTAAAGAATTAAAAAAAAAAGATGCCCCCTACCAATACTACCTGAAAGCTGGTAGGTCTCTATGAACATCACACAAAGTCGATCTTAAGATAAAAATTATTATGAAAAAGAAACACATTTCAAAATGATAAAAAAAAGAACAAATCAACAGGAAAGAGTCATAAGTTTATATAGTTAGTTATCCAGCTTCAAGATATATAAAGCAAAAATTGACAGAACTCAAAGAGAAATCCCCAGTCCTTGGAGATTTTGAAAAACTGTTCTGCGGAATTAATACAATAAGCTGACAAGAACCATATCAGTGACCTCTACAGGGTTTTGACAACAATTAATAACTTGATCCAATTAACATTCACAGATTACCATACAGTCATTGCAGTAAGGCATGGTCATTTTCAAGTGCACATAGAATATTTATCAAATTAGAGCATATTCTGGGCAATCAATACGTTTCAACAAGTTTCAAAAGGTCAAGAGAACAAAACCACACAGTGTCTACTTCCGACCACTTTGCAAATCAAATAGAACACAGAAACAGAGGGTAACTAGAAATTTTCCAAGTATTTGAAAGTTTATTCACCTGCTGAGCTGGGGATTTGGAATAAACAGAGAGGCATCCTGTCCTAAAGGAAAGGCCCACTAAGATGCAAAAAACTCCCAGGAACTCCTGAGCAGCCACTGGTCCCAGGCTCTTGACCCTTGCCCTTGTAAAAGGAGACTGATGAAGAGCACCAGGAAAATTGTCATGGAATTGTGCAACTCTTCCCAGCTCCACCTCAAACCCAGTCCCTAAACAGAGGTCCTCTATACATACTAATAGCCCAAGACAGGCACCGTGACACACGCCTGCAATGCCAAGAGCCGGAGAGGCTGAGGCAGGAGGATTGAAAGTTCAAAGCCAGACTCAGCTATTTAGCAAGGCCTCTGATCTCAAAAAAATAAAAAGGGCTGCGGCTCAAAGCGGCTCCGTGGCAAAGCACTCCTGGGTTGAACCTCCAGTTCCAGATAACAAATCTGAACAGGGCACACCACTGGGCTGTGTTTTGTCACTATGGAGGTGGCCTGCATTCTCCTTTGAATACATATTCCTTGCTTTTGACTGACACATGCTGAAATTCTTTTCTGTCAACAACCTCGCTCGTCCTGAGTCAAGTTCTCCCTTCTCTGGGGACACCTTGGACTCTTCCCCAGAGACATGTCTTCTCCTGTGACAATACCTTTAAATAAACCACGGGTTAAAAAACTCAGAGTGAGCATTAGAAGACATTTTATGATGAATGATGATGAAAATAAATGCAACCTATCAAAACTTACAAGAGACGTAGTTTCTTTTTTGTAGGGGTATGGACTCGGGATTGAACTCAAGGGTGCTTTACTACTGAGCTACATCCACAATGCTTTTTTTATTTTTATTTTGGAACAGGATCTCACTGAGTTGCTGAAGCTGGCCTTGAACCTGTGATCCTTCTGCCTCAGACTTTTGGGTTGCTGGGATTAATGGTGTGCACCACGGCGCCTGGTAGCAGCTGCAAATTTTTTAAATGACTTTTAGAATGTAGACTTCCTGCTGTGGAAGATTAGTCAAAGTAATTAACTGGCACCACCCCTTTTCCCTAAAACACCACAGTACTAGATAAAATACATGTGGCCCTGTGTTCAGACACTCGATAGACCATGTGTGACCAAAGTCCCTGAGGGAAGGCAGCCCTGAGCTGAACAGAGAGGCATCCTGTCCTAAAGGAAACGCCCACTGAGATGCCCTGGCTCTCTGGGCATAAGTTCCTGACCACACACAGTGAACCGGGTGTCAGCAGGGCTTGGCAGCCTTGCTGAGGTGAGGAGGCAAGGATTCCAGTTTGGGGAAGATGAAGTGCCTAAAATCTATGGGGCAGGGCAGGGCATCAGAGATGAGGGAGCCCTGAGAGGCAGAAAGGCGGAGCTTGGGGTGGCATGTGGGATGCCCTACCAGTCCTTGCCTGTGGCCTGGGCGGCACCTACATAGGGCAAGACTCCATGGAGCTTAGCCAACGATGGCGATTTTGGACCAAAGATACCAGAAAACAAGCAGCTGCTGAGAGGTAGTATAATTTCAGAGCAGCCAATAACTCGTTCATGAATCTCCCCAGAGCCAACTGAGACTCCCAAAAAGCTGGGCTGTAGAATTAAGAGCTACACTCTTTTTGTTGGTTGGGGGGACAGAGTACCAGGGATTGAACTCAGGGACACTTAACCACTGAGCCACATCCCCAGCCCTGTTTTGTATTTTATTTAGAGACAGGGTCTCACTGAGTTGCTTAGCGCCTTGCTTTTGCTGAGGCTGGCTTTGAACTCACAATCCTCCTGCCTCAGCCTCATAAGCCACGGGGATTACAGGTGTGTGCCACTGTGCCCAGCAAGAACTATGTTCTTGATTAAGGCCTACTATAAACCATCCCCCCAAAAGACTAAAGCCATGTCCCAACAAATTCTTCTGGGGAGAAAGAGTCGGTGTGTTGATTCCTGTCCAGTTCGTGGGACTTGGGGGAACCCTCCAGGGTGCTGCCTTAACAACATATACAACAAAATCTGAACATCTCTAAGGTGGTAACTTAACTGCCATTTAGCACAAAAGCCCGCACTCTGTAAAGAAATGTAACCATGCTGGGCACAGAGGTGCACACCTAAAATCCCAGAAGCTGGGAGACTGAGGCAGGATGATTGCAAGTCCAAAGTCAGCCACAGCAAAAAGCAAGATGCTAAGCAACTCACTGAGGCCCTGTCTCTAAATAAAACACAAAATGGGGCTGGGGATGTGACTCAGGGGTTGACCCCTAGGTTCAACCACTGGTACCCAGCCCCCAAGAAAAAGTCTTTCCCGATAATTTTTTTTTTTTAAAAAAAAGAAAGAAAGATACCTGTGTCCAAATCTCTCTGATGTCATTGCCAAATGCCTTTTCAATTTAAAAAAATTACTACATATGCCAAAATAGATCATTGTGCTCTATAGTTAAAAATAAAAACACTACATCAGTCAATATAAACCAACTCAAAGAAGGCCCAGATATTGACTTAGCAGACAATGACTTTAAACAGAAATATGCTCAAAGTTTTTTTGTTTGTTTGTTTGTTTTTTGTTGTTGTTTAAAAAAAAAGCCACAGTTTTAATGAGTGGACAGATAGCGAATCTCAGCAAAGAAATGGAGACTTAAAACTTGAAGATGTTATTATAGAAACTATCGTAATTGAAATTTAAAAATCACTCCTTTGGTTTAACATCAGATTGAAGGCCGTAGAAGAGCCAGTGACACTTAACAGAGATCAATAAAAATTGTTAACCTGAAAAACAGAGAAAACAGTTGAAGAATAAAAATGAGCAGAGCCCCAGGGACTGGTGGGAAAATATTAAAATAGTGTAAAGTAGATGTAATTGAATTCCCCGCAGGGAGTAAAATGAGAATGGCACCAAAAAGACACTTGACAAATAAGGGCCAAGGCCACATGAAACAGGTGGACAGCCAGCGAACACCACGCTGATCCACTACACTGAGCGGTGCTAACTGGACCCTGCGAACAGGAAGCAGAAACCCTGGGGAACTGGGCAATTCAGAGGGAGGGAAATAAGCATCCAGGGACGAAGGCATCAGTAAGGCTTCCCTCCTCCCAAACAGAGGACAAACTGCAGCATTTCCCACTTCCCTCCACCTCGAAGGAATTACCCTGGCTGGGGGACCCGATTGGGGCGTGAAGGCAAATACCCTCCACCTAGGGCTCTCTCCTACTCAGCAAAAGGCACGATGGGGGCAGAGGCAGGAAAGAGCACCATGTCAAGTCCACACTGTGATGCTAACAGCCCTGTCACCTGGGCCAGACGCCCTGAGAGACCCTGCTATTTGAAATATCAGTGATGGGGAAAATACTATGTGACATTTATGGAAAGTCCTCCTAAGAGAATTACAGCACAGACCCCTTAGGGTTGCAGGGTGAAGCCATTTGCAGAGATAATAATACATCTTCTGAAAAATAGCTCTTGGCATGCTACTGGGCCCTGGTACAGGCAGAGTGCCTGACCATGGGAAGCCAAATGACCATGCAGCTATATGACTCCACCATGAGCTGGGCTCTGTCAGAACCACTGAGTTCTAAGGGTGGACAAGCCCATTAAAGACGGAGGCGTTACTTGGCAGAGTGGTGCACGCAGACCAGAGGACACAATGCTACTTGAGCAGGTGGAGCAGATTGTCACCCTCCTTTTTTTTTTTTTTTTTTTAGAGACAGGGTCTCACTGAGTTGCTTAGCACCTCGATAAGTTGCTGAGGCTGGCTTTGAACTTGTGATCCTCCTCTCAGCCTCCCCAGCGACTGGGATTACAGGCGGGTGCCACCATGCCCGGTCTGTCACCCACTTTTGACCTGCACTTCTCCTTCAACACAGTCTTATGCTTAATCCTTTAGAACCAACTGACAAAAAAAGGAAAACCCCCAGCCTAGTTCATGGATGTGGAGAAGCCAAAAGCTACAGGCCCCTCTTCTCCAGCCCCACTCAGCTGTGGCCTGAAGGACAGAGGTGAAGGGAGCTCCTGCCATGGTACGTGGCTCTGGTGGTACACAAGGTCATCCACTTCTATGTGGAAAAAAGAGGGGACCAAGGTCAGAATCCATATAGACTGGCGGCAGCAACGATTTGGCCATCATATTGGAGATCAGAGTCTAGAAAGTCTTGAAAGAAAGAGGAAGGTAGAAAACTATCTGACAGGGACCCAAAAGCGTGGAGAACTCTGGAGCATGTGTTAATGCCCTTGAGCCACATTCAGGTTGACGAAAAAGGCTAGAGTAGTTGGTGTCAGCCACCTTCCGTCATGAATGACTCTGGGCCGGCACCATGGGTACCCGGACAGACTCCCTATGGTGGCCTTACCGTTCTTACCAAGGCTCATCAGGTAACTAGGGGGCTGGTGGCAGATACCCACGCTGGGTCCACAATACACCGCACCCCTCGAAGAGACCAATCAGTCCCTTGAAAGCAAGTTGACCACTTTGGACTCAAGAAATTAGATTTTGGGAAAGAGTAGAAATTTTGGAAGGGTGCAAATAACTCTTTAAGAGTGAGTCTGCCTTGTGTGCCCACAGTATCTAGCCCAGAACCCCACCACTTATGGTTTGGATGTGAGGAGTCCCCCAAAAGCTCACATGTGAGACAATGCAAGAAGGTTTAGAGGAGAAATGATTGGGTTGTAAGAGTCTTAACTCAATCTGTGAGTTAACCACCTGACGGGAATAACTGAGTGGTAAGCGGAGGTGGGAGGGGTGTGGCTGGAGGAAGTGGAGTCCTGGGGGCATGCCTTTGGGGTACATATTTTGTATCTGGAGAGTGGAGTCTCCCTTTGCTTTCTGATCATCATGTGAGCTGCTTCCCTCCACCACCATCCTGAGCCATGATGTTCAGCCTCACCTGAACCCTGAGGAAGACAGCCTCCTGTTCATGGACTGAGACCTCTGAAACTGTGAGCCCCCAAGTAAGCTTTTCCCTCTCTATGATTATTCTGGTCAGGTCTTTTAGTCACGGCAGCATAAAAGTTGACTAACACACTACCTAACTGCAATGGACCAACAGATCCACTTTATCATAAAGAAGAAACGAGGCTGTGAGGGCATCCCACACCTCAGGACCCATCGAATCTGTTGAAAACAGCAACACGCCATCTCCGAGGTAGTTCCTGGTAAGACCAGGACAGGGAGGGCATATACTTTAAATCAGTGATGACTTGTCCCTGCATGTTTTTTTTTCTGATACCAACTGTGTGGTGTCTTTTCCAACATCAACAAGCAATTCTCACACTCTGATACCAGCATCCTACATCCAACATCTGGGCCTCCAACAATTCAGTTCAGTTCTAATAGCAACTACTCAGAGTTAGGGTAGACGCCACAGGTCAAGGGTGCAGTGGGGGACGCCAAGTGACCCACACTGCCCCGCTGACTACAAATTCAGAGGTTCCCACAAATCCTTCCTCGGGGTCAGTAATGAGCCTAAATGAGTCATGGAACTCAGGGAAGGGCTTTACTTATGATTTCCAGTTTATTATCAAAGTTACATCTCAGGAACAGAAAATGGAATATATGCATAGGGCAAAGTCTGGAGGGCTGGCCAGCACACCAACAGGTACATCAACCCTAGGGGTCTCTGAGCCTTGTCGCGTAGGGGTTTTGTGGAGATTTCCTGACATAGGTGCAGTTGATTAAATTATTGGCCCCTGGTGATTGAGCTCAATCTCTAGCTCTTCCCCCTCCCTGAAGGTTGGAGGGTGGGGCTGAAGGTTCTAACCATCTAATCCTGAGTTTGATTTTTCTGCTAACCAGCCCCCCTCCTCAAGCCCCACTTCCTGTGAGTCACCTCATTAGCATACAAAGACAATAAACTCCAAGGGTTTGAGGAGCGCCCATGCCAGGAACTAAGGACAAAAATCAAATATGTGTAATTTATGGGTCTTAGAACCAATGAGTAAAATTTAGAGGGCCCTATTTGCCATCATCCCCTAGGACCCTATATGACAAGTTGTGTTTCCCATCTCTGCAACTCAGAGCTCTTTCAATTTAAGAACACAGCAAAAATCACATTCAACTATCAGCAACATTGCCACCAGGGCACTTCAGCCCTGTTAGGTCCAGGCCCCAATTGACAAGGAAGGAGACTATGGGCCCCAGTCATCAGAGGAAATAGGCTGCTTCCTTCCATGAGGCAGGAATGTGTCTGGCATGGTCCACTTGGAGGATGCTCCTGGTACTCCCGTGCCCCATTTTGACAGTTCTAAATAGACAGCATGTAATAAGAGTGGCTTGGGGGCTCACATCCCTCAGGAATGAAGGTCTGGGTTCCACCCTGTGATGGTCATCTTTATACACCAGCTTGGCTGGGCTATGATGCCCAGTTGTTTGGTCCAACACTAGTCTAGATGTTGCTATGAAGACAGTTTGTAGACGTGATTAAGATCTAAAACAGTTGACTTGAAGTCAAGGAGATTATTTTCAATAACATGGATGAATCTTGCCCAGTTAGTTGGAGGCCTATAAAGCAAACTCTGAGATTTCCTGGAGAAGAAAGAATTCTGCCTGAGTTTCCAGCCTTCTGAACCTCCCACAAATTTCAGACTTGCCAGCTCACAGATGCATTGGCCAGTTCCTTAAGATCAGTCTGGATAATGGATGGATGGATGGATGGATGGATGGATGGATAGATAGATAGATAGATAGATAGACCCTATTGATTTTATTTCTCTGGAGAATCCTGGCCAATACAAATGACGAGGCAAACCACCAAGTTTAGGAGAAATGCCAGCTTAGGGCCAGCGGGGGTCCAGAATGGATAGAAAAGAAGGTGATGATGAGAGAGAGAGAGGCAGCCCCAAGATCACCTAGAGGTTGCAGTTCATCCCATTAACCTTCCCCTTCTAAGTTCTCTCAGGAAAAGGAGCATGAGAATCCAAGGGGAGCTGCCCCTGACTTCTTTGAAGACTTACATCCAAGAGGCAGCAGCGGGAGGCCATGATGGTTGGTGTGACCCTTGGCCTGGGGAATGAAGGACTTCTTTTCCCCAGTGTTGGAAAGGTTACCAGCAGAAAGCCCCCCGCTGTCAGCCCTGAATGGGAATACAGTATCCTCTCTTGTCCACTAGTGACATATGCCAGGACCCCAGTGGGTGCCTGGATCCAAGGACAGGACTGAACCCTATGTGCCCTTGTCCTTTTCCCGTTTATACATACAATAAAGTTCAGTTTGTAACTTAGGCACCACAAGAGATTAGCGGCAATGACTAATAGTAAATAAAACAATTATGACAATACGCTGCAAGAGAATTGCTGTCCTCACTACTCTAGTGCCTCCAGGACATTATTTAGTAAAACAAGGGTCACTGGACCACAAGCACTGTGATCCTGGGACAGGCAATCTGACAATCGAGATGGCCACCCTTGACTAATGAGCTCAGACTCACTAGACAGAGGGCTGGCTGACTCATGTCCTGGTCAGAAGAGAGAAGCAATGCATGAGACTTCAGCGTACTACTCACAGCCACATGCAATCCCAAGCCAAGAAGCATTTATTTCTGGAGTTTCTCATTTAATATTTTGGGAGCTGCAGTTGATCACAGATAACAAAAGCCACAGAAAGTGAACCCAAGGATAAGGAGTATCTACTATACCCTGGCTGAGGGTAAAAGTGTCCATCGCCCATGGCTATGCCTCCTCCTAGTGTGACCCATCTCCAGGGACTGTGGGTGGGGGCTCTAGAGCTGCCTCCAACTTGAGAGCTCCCCAAGGGGGTGGGGGTGAAAGCCTCGGGTGAGGCTGTGGGGCCAGTCACCTCGCCCTGCACCTAATCCTGTTAAGTCTGCACCTCCATGAACCGCCCAACCCAGCAATCAGGAAAGAGTAAATGCTCAATGTATTGATTTATATGAAAGTCAAGGACAGGCAAAGGTAGTCTATGATAAAAGAAGGAAGAACAGTGGTTGCAATTGGGCCTGCGTGTGTATGGGGATTGTTATCCATTGGGAAGGGCGGGGAGGGGGGGTCATATTAGTTGGAAGCGTTCTGCATCCTGATCTGTCTAGTACTTACTTACATGGGTGTCGACGTATGTGAAAACACCAGTTGCACTTTTGGACTTGTGGAATTGGGTATACCCAAATCATATCTAAATTTAACAAATTGTTTTTTAGAAGTAAGTTGAGCTCATTTAAATCCCTGTTGAGAAATTATATCCCATCTATCTATGTATGATAGAGTAAAGTGCATAAATTCATTGTACTGTCATGTATAACTAATTAAAACAAATAAAAAATAAAATAAATCCCCCTTGAGTCCTTTGCTAGAAGGACGACCTTTAGGAAGCCGTTTCTTCCTAGGCCTCAGTTTTTTTCAATTCCAAAATAAGGAATTAAACTGGATCATCTGAATTACATGGCATACATCTGTCAAAACAGGTCTTTAAAGTGTTCTTACAAATTAAAGGGGGGAAAACCCCCCAAAACCTCATTTTCAGTTCTGAAAAGAAAAACAAATGGCCCAGAGATATGGGGGATAGGGATCAAGTAACACAAAACTTTTGTCCTAGAAAATACAAATATTGGAATATTAAATGCAAATAGTCCATATCATTTTTTGTGGTTTACAAAGCATTGGCTGTACCCATTCTTCTTCACCCAAAGAACCCAGAATCTCTCAACCACAGGGTTTGGTGGGATTCATCTCAACCCCAGTACCAGGGATGGGCTACTGTAAGGTTAACTAGTACCATTTCACCTTCTGGGCCTCAAAAATTTGTGTCATATTGGAAAAACAAAGTGGAGGCCAATCCAAAGCCCACCAGCTATCAGATTCCTTTGGCCTCTGAGATCAGTTTGAGAGAGTTCACAACAAAAGATGAATCCAAGGGAAGGTCAGATGTTAGATAATTGGGAGGAAGACATCTGATCCACCCCTACCTTCTACCTCACCCCTCCTCCACAACTAAACAAGGAAGCTTGTAGCCTAGAGCTGCTGGAAGCCTCTGTCTTAGAGCCAACTTAAGAACAAGCCACCCACTGGGAAGGCAAGGAGGGAGGATCTCAGCAAATGCAGCCACAGCTTTGGAGACCCCATGAACCTTGCACTCAAGTCACCAGACTTTTCAGTGAGAGCAGACAATAAATTCCTTTTTATTATTTAAGCCAGTATTGTTAGGATGTTTCTCACTTGTCTCACTGTTGACAGCAGTGTCAACAAGGATTCGGGGAAACTGACATCAGTGTGCTGCTGGTACAAACTGAATCTGATGCTACTGTTTGGAGGACAATTTGGAAATATGTACTAAAAGATCTAAATATGGGCATACCCTCCAACCTAATATATAAACTTGTAAGAATGTACTCATTCATTCGACAAATATTTAAGCACTGACTATGTGCCAAACACCATTCTGGGAGTCAGGGCTTTTGCAATGGATACAACAAAGTCCCTTATAGGACCAGCCTTAAATAGTAACAGAGGATGTGTAAAATATCTATTTACAAGAGTATTAACTTCATAGCCCTTTATGAGTTGGAACAGAAAAAAAAAATAAAATAAAATGACCAACTAAAAAAATTGTTTAAATAAATTTTGGGGCATTGACATGATAAAATGTTATTTAGACATTTAAAATGAAATATAGAAACTACTTAATGATAAGGAAAAATATCTCACCATATTAGGTCAAAGAAAGCTGATAACAAAAGAGAATGTAGAATGTAGCTATGTTTGTAAACTTATGTGTGTGTATTTATAAACTCCCAGAATGATGTTTGGCACATAGTCAGTGCTTAAACATATGTATAATATATGTATAAATATATGTATTTATGTATAAGAAAAGCCTGGGATTAGTTACTTTGAAATGTCCAATGGTTATTCTCAGGAGTAGAACGGTGGATGATATTACTTTTTTTCTTTGTCTCTCTTGTTGTTTTTTTCCCTAATTTCCTCTCATGAATATACTTTTCCATTGAGGTCAGAGAAAAACACCAGTCTTACAAAATGATCTTGAGTCATTTAAATTAAAAAGTAAATAAATAAATAGTACTCGAGTACTAACATTGGGTTCTCTCCTCCATTATCAGATGGATCTACTCAGGGAAGACCATTAAAACTCTTTCCAATACATTTATGCTTCTCTCTGATGTGCATTTGTTTGTTTGCAGTGCTGGGGATTGAACCCAGGGCCTTAGGCATGCTGGGCAAGTGCTCTACCACCCAGTTACCCCCAGCTTTACATCTATGCTTTTTAAAGGGATAAAACCAAATGGTAAGGCTAGGTCCTAAGTCTCTGTCTTGGATTCAAGGCTAGTTCCACTACTTTGGACCCTGTGCTCAGCACACCAGCAACATCATGAGAAAGAAGCTGTCGTGGAGAAAGAGGTAATTCAATACATAGGGAGGTACCATCAGCTCCCTAAAAATAACTTGTCAGCTCAGAGTCTCACTATTTGAAGACTTAAAACCAAAGCCCGCCCTGAGTTTGAAATGTGTAACAGCACATAGTGGATTTAAAAGGATCACCGTCTCTCCCTTGCCTTCCCCAAGGCCACCTCTAGCCAGGCAGGAGGAGACTATTCACAAGGTGAAGTTCAGGTGAGCTTCGTGTCCACCCTGAGCTTCAGTTTTGCCCTTGCTGATCCCCCAAATTAACCTACTCTGCTCTCATGTAGGGGGATGTCTGATTAAAAGCATCCTGACTTTGATGACTGGAAAACCATTATAAATTTCCATTTCACTTTATGTTCACAGACTCTTGAAAGGAAGGTAAAACCTTTTCAAACAACACAAACAAAACAAAACCTCAATGAAGCCATATTTTTATTTAAAAGATAAATATCTGGCCTAATTCTACAAGTAGCCAGTTCCATCCAGAATGGATTTCTTCCCATCAAGCTGGAAGGTAGAGATCTTGAAGATATTAATTCCTTTCAGTGCATATTATTTAGTGCTATGTATAGACCTCTGTCTTCAATGACCTGCAAGAGATCCTGTGACACCCAAGAGATCGTCCTAAAGCACTCTTGTCTCTGAGTAGGAGTTTCAGAACAGTGCTCCTCAATCTTCATGAAATATTTTTTTATTTTTTCAAAATTCTTGTAAGCACTTATAATCCTGGAATTACTCTCCATGACTAATTGAGGTGGGAGGGGGCGGAGAAAATATATAAATGGATGTCACATTTTTTAGTTTGGTTTCAGCCTTTCTTAGTCAGATAAAGATTTTTGAACAAAGTGGATAATAATTTACTACAAGTAATAAAATAGGATCGATCTTGCCAAGGAGTGGGAACCAGGAATCAGGGCAATCCATATGTACTAATTTGGATATGACAAACTTGGAACCTATTTATAACTTATACAGTATTTTACAGCTCTTTCTTTAAAAAAAAAATCATACCGCATAATTCCTATGAATATACAAGTGTCCTTTGCCAAAAGCAGCTGAAAAAGCAAAAGGATTATCAAAGCATTGTTTTTCAAACCTGAATTCATAATGGACAATTGTACAGAAATATTTGGTACTTAGTAACCTTGAAACTTTGAATTCAGAAAGATTTTATGGCCCTAGATCTACATGAATTGATGACGCAGGTTCATAAATTCACCAAAGATAGATCTGGCCATTGTAACTGGGCTCACCTTTGTGTAGATGTAAAACAAAACCCACAGGGGGTATCAATTATGCCCAGCACACTGCTGCCTGCTACAGGGAAGACACCACCAAGGCTTGCAAAGCCAGATTGGGTATGAATTATGCCTTCTATTTAAATAGGTTTGGAAAATAAGGAACCACTATCCCTCTTAACCTTTGTTCACAGAGACTCACATAACATCAGAGGATTAGTAATGCTTTAATTACCTCTGGAATTAAAAATTAGGGAATATCCAAGTATGACTTTGTATAAAATGAAACAAAGTTTCAAACACAACTAACAGATGTTTACTGATCCCTTGAAAGAATAAAGACACAAGAAGGTGTTGTAGGAGGAACTGGAAGGAGCCATGGCAAGGGAACCTCTTACTTCCAAAAGTTGAGTTCTATGACAGCTAACCCAGTCTGGGATCAGAATTTCCTTTGGGATCTCACCAGGTCACCTAGTGAGTATCCAAGCTCCTGGCTACACTCCCAAACACCCTCCAGGGTGGACTTCCTGTCCAGGCAAGAAGGCAGACAAGACAGCCAAACTCAGCCTTCTAAGGCTTCTTGCTAAGTAGCTTCCTCTCAGGCACTACAGGGTTTTTGCCTGAGCTTCATCTAAGTACTGCAATTCTTAAGTGACACTGCGGGATGAATGTTAAATATCAAAAAAACAGGCCTCCTCTCTTTCAGGGCCTGCTTGGTTTCTCCTAAGTTTTAAAAATTATCTTTCATCACCAGCACAGAGTCCCTTTTCAACCTGTGTTTAAGGAATAAGAAGGGGGTGTTGTTTATATTTCCACTTTCTGGATCTCATCTATCTGTAAAATACTTAATTTTTTAATCGGATTAAAGAAAGGTTTTCTTTTTTCTCCATTTCTCCCACTGGGGAGTTCAAACTTCAAGAACCTGATAACCTCAAAAAAATCAACCTCAAGCAGAAGTCAGCAGGAGGAATTTCAGGTTTCACAGAAGTACATTTGCATTCTCATTAGCTTTTGCTAAGGCAGTAAGTAGTTCTCATCCTTCTGACAAGGAAGGTGCCCTGGAAAGAGAAACAGCACATATGTGCCTCTCCAACAGGTTAACACACTGACCTGCTTTAAAGGGAACAAATGGAGTGGCTCCAGGCAATGAATGTAGGGACTTCAAGAGAAACTCCGAATGGAAAGGATTTGAAAGGAAATTGTACACTGACAATAAGAGGTGAAGTGTTCTGCTCATATTAACTATTTTCGCCCAAACCTCAAATATGACTGATGTTAAGGCCTTATTGAATTGTACTCTTGATTAAAAGAAGTTGCAAAATTCTGTTTCACTGCAAAAAATCAATAAATATATATATGGGGAGTACTGTGTCCTACAAGTGCTTGCAAATCTGCTGGTAGAAAGAAATGAGTGGTTATGTAACAAGTTGATTTTACAAATTATACCTTTTACAATTACATCCAGACAAAACAGATAGGGTCAGATCACTAAACAGCTTTGTAATTCAAATAGAAGAAATTGATACTTTGGGGGGAAAAAAGAATTTATAATGAGTGGCTGTCCTTATCTATCTGAATAACGAAGTTAGGGGAAAAAAACATAAATTTGGTGACTGTGGGGGCTAAAGTACTAATTTATGGTCCTCTAAAATAAAAGACGGTGCCTGATGAACATAGGCATCTACATCTGGCTGGGCCGTGAGCAATGAAAGTTAATCGTTCTACCAAACACACCCAAGTGCTAAAAAAAAAATTTTTTTTTTTCCCTTTTTGGCTCTACCTCTCTGGTTCTCCCCAAGCACCAGCTCTTGGGGCCAAGGAAAGCTGGGGACCCTCTTACTCTCCAGGCCCGAGTATCCAGCTCCTCCGATAAGGTAGGCAGAGCTCTTTGGTACCAGGTGCCTAGGATGGGGGTGGGGGCTGCCTCTTTTGTAACTGCCCCCGGGCCTGGGACCCCCAATTCGCCAGTCCAGCACGCCCACCCTGTCGTAGGGGCCTAGCGCAGAGAGCTCGCGTCGTCGGCTTTGAAAAGCAACGCAGCTCCCCGCTCGGACGCAGTCTCCGCCCTGAGGGTCCGATTTGGGGCCGCGCCGGGTCCCTAGGACTGTGACGGGTTGGAGCCGGCGACGCCAGGAGCAAGGCCGTCTCCAGCCGTTTCCAGCCCTACCCCAGCGCCAGCTACAGAGCCCAACGCGGCGACCCAGCGCGGCGCCGCGCGGGGAGAGAAGCAGCTGTTCCCAACAGCTGGGGGGCGGCGGCGCCGGGCGCCCCAGGTGCTGTCCCGGCCAATCGCAGGCGTCCGGCCCGCCCCCTCCCCAGCCGGGCGTCGACCCCTGGGCGGCGGGGGAAGGGAGCAGAGAGGTGGAGAGCCGTCCTCCGCACTGGTCTTCCAGCTTCCGCGGCGGGAGGGACAGCCCGAGTCGGAGCCGCTCGGAGCCCCCCACCCGGGCTGCCGCCGCACCCCCCGCTTCCACCTCGGCGCTCGGACGCGCTCACCGCGACCCGACCCACGCCCCGCCCACGGCACTTAATTCTTAAGAAAAATCTACCTCTAAACGCACCCTCTTCTTCGCTCGAGGACCACCCTCTGCATTTTCTACCTCCCCGCGGGGTGAGCGGAACCGCTGGCCCATTCTATAGAACCAGATCCTAACCCAGACGATCCGGAGAATTTGTACCGTGACCGGCAGGGGGGGCGGGAGGAGAGAGCCCAGTCAAGTCTCCGGGGCTGCTGGCGACTTCGGAAGCCGCGCGCCCAGCGCCCTCGGCCGCCCCCGGCCGCTCGCCCCCGCCGCGCCGCCGCCCTCGCCTCCGCGCTCCCCCTTGGCCCCCGGCGGCCACGAAAGGGTGCGGGAGACGCGGAGCCGGAGGAGGACGCGCAGCCGCTGCCCAAGCCGCAGCCGCAGCCGGAGCCCAAGCCCGAGCCGCGGGGCGGGCGCGAAGATGCACACGACCCAGAAGGACACCACGTACACCAAGATCTTCGTCGGGGGGCTGCCCTACCACACCACCGACGCCAGCCTGCGCAAGTACTTCGAGGTCTTCGGCGAGATCGAGGAGGCGGTGGTCATCACGGACCGGCAGACGGGCAAGTCCCGGGGCTACGGATTTGTAAGTTGCACCGATGGGGGGGGGGCGGGGGACGAAGAGCCCCGCGGGGAGATCGAGGACCGTGGAGGAGGGGAGGGACTGAGTGGCGCTGGTCCCAGTGGTCGGTGCTAGGAGTGGGGGGCTCCGCGTGGCGGTGCACGGCGCCCGGCCGTTTTGAGCGGCGCTGCCCCTTCGCTCCCCGCTGAACAGAAACTTTGCGCGCGGTGGAGCTGGAGGAGGGAGGGCCGGCGCCTGGCTCGTCCACTACCGAGAGGACCCGACTTGATGTTGTGTCGGGGAGCCAGCGGGGCAGGAGTGTAATGACTGCTGGATTTGGGGCGCTGGGGGCCGGGCGGGAGGGGCCGTAGACCCGCACAGTTGCCTTCCGCTCCTGGAGGCCGGTGGATAAAGCGCGCGGTTGCTTTGTAAAAATGCGTTGTGTCTTCTGGCGTTTGGGCTGGGATAGGGAGGGGACGCCCCAAGAGGTCTGAGGCTCTTCCCCTCTAGTCACACCCCCACCTTTTTAATTGCAAAGGTAGGTTCTTTTTTAAAAAACAGAGAGAGAGAGATAATCCTGTGGCTCTTGGACAACTGAAACAGCACATTAAGCTTCCTGGAGATTTAAATGTGCAAATTCAGCTGCTGGAGAGCTGGGAGCCCCCAGTGTAGGACAATAGCTATTGTCGTTGGGGAGGGAGTGTTTGCCTGTGGTTGGTAGCCTGGGGCAGATGCGAGGTTGTACTTTTTTTTTTTTTTTTTTTTTTTTTACACCAATCGGTGCCTCTGAGGTTCGGTGGGACCTGGGGGCACACAGGGGTGATATCATTGGGGGAGAGGGCAGCGCGGGGGGGGGGGTGGGAATCTAAGAGGAGTTATAAGAATTCAGGCTTCCAAATCTCTGCTAGGCCCAGCTAGCACCCTCAGGACTTAGTGGAAGTGGAAGGTTCCTTCCTTCTTTGCTTCCTTCCTTTTTAAACGGAAGATCAAGGAGCACTGTCCAGCTTCACCCCCACCCCACCCCCAAAGAAAAAGTTGAGTGTCAGTTTATTGTGAGTGACTTCTCCGCTGTGATTCTTGGTTTCTTCAGGGTTAATTTAGAGCTTTGTATGTATGTCTGTATGTGTGTGTGTGTGTTGCTAAGGTCACCATGGCTGACCGGGCTGCTGCCGAAAGGGCCTGCAAAGATCCCAATCCCATCATTGACGGCAGGAAGGCCAATGTGAATCTGGCATACTTGGGAGCAAAACCAAGGATCATGCAACCAGGTAAGAAATGTCAACCTCCCCTACCCTGGCAGACGCCCCCCACCCCCCCACTTAGGGGCAGAATGTACCCTGATCCAAAAAACATCAGCTTCTGAGAGAATCTGTAGATGTGTGTGGTAAACTTGAACTGTGACTGGTTACTCTACCAAGGCATTAAAGATAAATGACAGTTTTGCTCCTTTTAGGATTTGAAATGTACTTGGGTGCAAAAAGGATATCTTGGGGTCTAGGTAGTTTGGACAGACACAAGAGTTCATTTGATTCATCTTATTACTTTTTGGTATACATTTGTAGTCTGCACTCAATTTTCCAATTTTTAGCTAGCCACCTGTAGCTAAAAATGTGAGTCATGTGGATGATATGGGCCAAATTTGCCAACTGCAGCAAGCATGCTCCCTACTTAATGTTGTGTTTCCTTTTATCACCAGTTGCAGGGTGCTCAGAGCAGACAGCCTGCCATAAACATGACCTAGAGAAACATAGGGTGGGGGTGATATCTGGGTAGGTAAAGCTTTAATGCAAAATCTCAGAATACCTGTAATTAAAGAAAATAGGTTTCACCTACCCATGTTCCCGATTTTTTTTAAATGACAGTCACTTAGAGATGAGAAATAGTTCAGTCAGAGTTGTGTAGTTGTTGCCAGAGGGCTGCAATATTTTGTCCGTGTGAAAGTATGACCTTTTGGATTATTTACCACATTGTCCTTTGCATGAGCACAAATCATTGAGAGTTGATTATTGAGCACATTAGTCATTTCCTTGGGCAAGCAACTTTGACTAAATCGCATACTCTTTACTCTTTTCTATCTGAAATTTGGGAAAGAGGTTGACACTTCCAACCACGTGGACTTAATAGAAAACTAGATTGTCAAGAAAGTGAGAATAAGTGCAAATATCCATGGGTGTTTAAAAATATGTACTTGTCAAATATATTGTGTGTATGAACTATTCAGAAAAGAAGGAATGGGGAGTTTGTTTCTATGAATTTTTATTACTATAAACTGTAAAGCCCATAATCTTCCAAAGCACATCCAAAGAATTCCAGAATGTCCTGTATTGCAAAGACTTTTTGTCAACTGTCATTCAGAACTACAAGAATTCTGTTAAATGTACTTCATTGTCAAATCCTGTTGTTCTTGGTTTTACTTGATAAGCATTTTCCCCTGGTCTAAATGTCTAAGGTCTTATTCAGTGTCTGTCAACTAAACTTTGCAGATTACAGGGGAAAAAAATTCCATTTTTAGTCTTTATTTTGGATTAGTGACCACATTGATAAAACCAACTTTTAAAAAACATTCACATATATATACTCTTCTTTAATCAAAAGTTGTGGTTGCGTTTTTTGTGTGGTGATAGTAAATGCCCAGTCATGCACGAATAGAGAATGTGTTGTGTTTTGTTGCTAGGTTTTGCCTTTGGTGTGCAGCAGCTCCATCCAGCCCTGATACAGAGACCTTTCGGGTAAGTCCATTCATCAAGCCCTCTGAAGTTTCAATATGGCTGTCATTTGATCACCTGCCTTTTTATGATAAGCAGAAAAGTTCAACAGGTCACAAAATGTTCCTGGTTCTCCATATTTACATATGTTTGTGCATTTTTAATGGTGATGCCATAAATATGTTTAGATGAGTCAAGTTATCTGACCAAGTATGCAGACTCCAAACCAGACAAATGTTAAGCTTATGATTTTAGCAAAACAAAACGTACCAGGTATGACTTGTGCACAAGACGATTGTGTCCCGTCACCGTGACTGCTGTTCAACTTGACTCAATTTTATTTATCTCTTTCTAACCTGACAGGGCTCGTATACAGTTAAGCTAACTGATGAGAAGGATACGATGATAAGAGGTGGAATAGTTCTGTTTGGAATTAAACTCTGTAACCAGTAGACTCAGACACACAAGCTCAGATGGTGATTAACGATGCATGGATGTTGGTGTTGTTGTTTTTATTTTTCACAATAGTCAATAGCCCTCCGTGTGCTTTATTTTATTTATTACAGTAATGAAGTGGTGTTGATAGCTAAACTGTGTGCTTCTTACTTAATTGAAAAGAGCTGTAGTGAAAGTGTTTTCTTCTCCTCTGGGAAGGGGCTCTTTGCGGTTTGGTTTTGGTGGTGGTGTTGAGGGTTTGACTTCTCACTTTGCCATGAGAAGCAAAGGGCTTTTTTTTTTTTTTTTCCCCTGCTTTAAGCTCTAGCCTGTGACTTCCATTTAACCATCTTTTTGTAGTGAGTGCTGAATTGTGTGATTTCTCTCTGTAAGATTACAAATTCATTGCTTGCATGTCCTATCCTAAGTTTCTGTTCTATGGGAAGTTTTCTGGGAACCGGCTTCTTTCCTTTGCTGCGTATATCTACTTGTAGGCGTTCTAGTTTAAGGTTTCAACGACTCTCATCAGATTTCATTAACACTAGCCAGTTTGGGCAGTTTCTTAAATTTTTGTTTTTTAATTTTTGCTTTGAGTAGCATAGCACTAACCTCCATCCTTCAGACCTAACAGGTGGACAGCCTGCTCATTTGTGTTGTCTCTGGGTTCTGTCATTACCAGCTTTCCTGTCCTTAAGTCCCCAAGTCACTTCCATTTAGACATGATCTTGTGGGAGGTCACCGCTTAAATTTATCCTGGACACTGGAGTCTGAACTATATTCTACCTGGTCAATATTTCTGTAATTCCAATGCCACAGATTTAAACTTCCTTTTTAAATAATCTAGTTATTCAAAAAGCATTTTATCCTCAGCACTAATTTCTTATTTAGCCTAGGACCTCAACACCTACATATGTAACCTAGAAGGATGGAATCTGTCTGTACAGATAGATGTCTGCCTTCTATGTCTCTGAAAATAGGCAAAATAATAATAATAATAATAGTAATTTGAGAGTCAAGTTATATTTTCCATGAACACCTTATTACCTTCCCTTTAACATATTAGAGGTTCACTTTTATTGCCAACTCCAACATTTTTTTGTTGTTGTTTGTTTAGCTATAGAAGAGTCTTTTGTCCACTCTGATTAGAAAGGGCCCTCATATATGCAATAGCTATGTATCAAACCCATCCAAGCCAACTTGGATATTGATAACAAATTGTGGGTCTGATCATCTCCATGGGTTTTCATTGATCTAGACTATTTAAATTGGGATTAGAAAGAGAAATATATGTCTGAAGAAGTGGTGGTGAGCCTACTAATGATCTTAAAACAGTTCTGAAACCAAATCCATCAACAAGTATTAGTGTATATTTATGTTTTCACTGTGCAAAGTGAAAAAAAAATTGTGCACAATTTGGGCAGAAAGAGAACACAAACCAATCGATAACTACAGATTGCTCAATGACTTGGTATTGTTTCAAATACAGAAAGAATTCAGAGTAGCAAGAACATAAGAAATGAGTTGGATGCTCTGGACAGGTCAGGGTGGGGAACATGCTTGCATCAGACTCACACCAAGCCATGTCCCGGATGGGTTAAAAGAAAACTGGGGGGTCTGGCCGCTGTACCTCTCTAGTCCTTGAGGATGGAGATAGCATACATGAAAGTCCAGTGCATGGAGACCAAACTGTGTGGAAGGTCCTGAGAGCCAGGATTGCATATTTGGCCTGGTCACAGTAGTTGTCACAGATCCTTAAGGAAGAAAGTAACACCAGGGAGATGAGAACCACAAGGGTAAAATGTGTTACGGAAATTTTAAACCAAGCATGTTTTGATAGTAACCTTCTGTTTTTCATCTCTTCTAATATGAACTGTCTTTATAAAAGATGGTGATTATCACTATGTGCATAAATTGTTTGAACTTGAATTCTTATTAGACATAGATAGGATTCCAGGTGGGCCAAGTGAACTTTCTCTTTCTTTTTTAAGGGGTTCTCAGCACCACTCTAATTCTGAGTCTGTACCCAACAAATCACACCTGGTCATCCTAAATTCTACGTGAATGCCACATGTTCTTATTTTAGGCCTGGAAAGATGCTTGAGAAATTTTTTTTAATTTTACTTCACTTGTTTGAAATTCTAGTGACTTTTTTTTTTTTTTTAATGTGATCCTTACAGGACCCCCCCCCTCCCCCGCCCCGTGACTCTGGGTCTTTAAAGACAAAACATTAGTCTGAAGGAATTTCTACATCTACATGGTCAGATGTAGAGAAACTGAGGGATTTGCTGGACAATAGCTTACAAATAGCTTGTGTTTGAGAGAAGCATTTTCTTGTAGAAACCTTGGAGGAAACTGCTGATCTGGAATAGAAACTTCTGGGCTAGTTTAGATCCGGTGGAACATACACTGCAGTATTTACTCAGGACATATTTAACATCTAAGGTTTTTGGGTTTTGTACCAGGAATTGAACTCAGGGGCACTCGACCACCAAGCCACATCCCCAGCCCTATTTTGTATTTTATTTAGATACAGGGTCTCAATGATTTGCTGAGCCTGGCTTTGACCTCAGGATCCTCCCTTCTCAGCCTCCCAAGCCACTAGGATTACGGCGAGCATCATCATGCCCAGCTTAGGTGCTAAGTTGTATGCAAGGCATAGTACCCTATTCTAGGTATTCATCCCCGTCCACTACGTGGGGCAGGATAGACTGTAACTACAGTTGACCAAGCATCCACTACCTGCATGGTACAGATAAAGGATTTACATAAATTACATCATTAAATTCTCACAATAAGTATTTGTCAAAGGCACTGTTAATATTATTTTCTATGAGCAAAAAACCCTAAGTTGCTGAGAGTTTAATTGACTTTCCCCTGATCACAGGTCTGGTAAATGTTGGAGTCTGATTCTAGATTCAGGGTCATGGTCTGCCTGACTTCAGAAGCTGTGTTCTTTTCTTAGTGTCAAGTTATAGCCCAAAAAGACACAATTCCCTTCTCATGATGTAGTAAGATAGCTGTCCACGTGGCTTCAGGTGAGTGAGAGTGGTCAGATCTTGGGACTCAGGAGGTGTTCATGAGGGAAGTCCAGGGGGGCCTGGGTCTTAAAGGGTGATGAGGCTAGGGAACTGTTTTACTGCATAGCTGCTATATTATAGGCCCTTCCCATCGAGTTTTATTTAATGAGCAGCAACTCAGGGTTGAAAATGTTAGTCCATTTCCCATGCGAAAAGGCTGAGACTAGAAGGTAAAGCAAATTTCCAAAGTCTCCTACTGAGAGAGCGCTAGAGCTGCGGTGGATGGGACCTGGTTTACCAAAGGTAGCTGTGAAGTGCGGTGGACATCCCAGGTGAGGGATGAAGGCATGAGCAAAGAACACTGTGTATATGCAGGAACCATGAAGGAGTCCAGCTGACCTGCGCTCAAGGAAAGGCAGAAATGCCAATAAGGTATTTTGGAGCCAGATACATAAAAGGCCTAAAATGGCAAGGCTTAAAAAAATGTGCACTTAGGTCTGACGCTAGGGGCTGTGGATTCCTCACAGCTAGTGAGCGAGATGGAGTCTTGATCAGCAGTTTGTGCAGTAAATTGGAAAAGGAAGCCAGGATGCTGCCCCAAAGTCGGAGAGAGACATCAGAGGAACCCAAAGAGATGGGGGGGGGGGAAGGAAAGGTCATTTTCTTTGAAAATTACCCAAAGTATCTGCTTGGCTCTCGTGCTGTTGAAACTGCCCAGCGTGTGCATACAGGGATTGACTGACGGAAAGTCCACTGATAATAAATATAGCAGGAGCATCAGGCACAGTGCACATGTCTGAAATCCCAGCCAACTTGGGAGGCTGAGGCAGGAGGATTCTCAGTTCAAGACCAGCCTCAGCCATTTAGCAAGGCCCTCAGCAACTTGGCAAGACTGTCTCAAAATAAAAAAAGATATAAAAAGGGCTGGGAATGTAGCTCAATGGTAAAACACCCCCTGCATTCAATCCTCAGGAAAGGAAGGAAGAAATGTGGTAGGAGGGAGATTTGCAAGTGGCCTCAGTGAGTTCGGTAGGCTATAAAAAGAATGCAGGGATTGCAACAGAAATGCCACTGTACCCCATGGTGCTATTCTGCCTTCCTTGGGAACTGAAATGTGGCAGGTTCTCCACAGTCTCCTGGGTTCTCCTCTTCCTTAAACCTTCCAGGGCTCCACGATTCCATTTGCCCTCCAGACGTCCTGCTCGCCATTGCCAGACTTCATGTAGAAGTCTGATCTTCCTGCAAAAATTATAACTCTCATTGGGTGGCTTTATCAAATCAGAACTGTTTCTTAATAAAATGTTAATGCAGAGACAAGAGTACTGTAAGCCCTTTTCCTGTGTTTCAGTGTGTTCTTCAAACACACACACACACACACACACACACACACACACACACGGGTTTTTACTTCTTTCTGAGACAGAAACTTAGTAACCACTGTGTTGTGCTGGGAACTTCAGGAATACAAAGGGTGCATGCCTGGGTATCAGTGAGGTCTGTGCTGGCTGGCCTTTGCAGCTGATAGATGTTTTACTTTAGCCTTATAAAGACATTTTACCCGCTGGAAACCCTGTCGCATGACAGGATCAAAAATAGCCCGGCTGCAGCCACTGCTGTCCATCACCACGTGTAAACTGGCATTGAGGGGAGGCTCTCTTAGCAGCGTCTGCACATTGTGGACGTGGCGGCTCCAGGGACAGTGTTCCATAAAGCCACACCTGTTGCCCTGAGTGAGCCAGTCACCTGATCTGCAGCACAGTCCCACGTATGCGCCTGACCCACGCGCCCGGTTTCGGACAAGCAGTTAGAACATCTCTCAGTGTCCTCAGAAACACCGATGACGTCGTTTCCCTGGGCACTGGGAAAGATCTACAACTCTAGTAAAATTGACCGTATTTTTATCACGGAGGTCAAAGTTCACTACCATCTGTGATGAATTCATCCTTTCCATGGCTGTTTGTTAATGAGGGCTTTCACTACCACTCTGAAAAGGCAAAGCAAAGTCTGTGTTTTTGAAAAATCCAATTATGAAATTTTGTTTAGAGTCTTGAAAGTTTTGAAGATTGCTCATACAAGAAGATTGTGTTTATACTTCTTATAAGTTGGGCTTGTTGATACTGGATAGCATTCTAGTGTCATGTTTTAGGGTTTTGCTAGAGATTGTTTTAAAGAAAGATGAAATAAATTGTATTTGAGGTAGTATTTTACAAATGGTCAGTAATCAATTTCAAAAGAGTGAGAGCTGAGAGGCATTGGATTTTTTAAAATACCACTTATTATTAGAGTCTGTTTTGTATGTTATCTGTGAATGTAAACTTTTAAAAGGAATTTGACTTTGTTTCACTTTCTTGAACTTTTTCAGGATAATACTATATAATTGATTTTTGCAAAATATTGACTAATAGAGCAGATGTAAAATGGACATACTAATATATCTCTTTCTATTGAGTTGGAGGACAAAATAGGACTTAGCTGATATTTAGAGTAAACGTTCCTTATAGCATCCATATTTTAAGTTTCTATTAATGTTAGAAATATTTAGCTGTATTTCCCTTCCTTTTCCCTCACCCTCCTCATTTCCCCAAAACCCCTTCTGTCTGTCTTGCATAGAGATAAACAAGCTGGCTGACCCTCAGTTGCCTGATAGTCAAACAGGTTTGATTGACCGTTGTGTCCTTATGGATTTTATGGAAAAATTAAAGAAAGAAAGAAAGAAAGTGTGCCGCACATCTCCTTGGGAATCACTGCCATGAATGTTAATAGCATTTTTGTAGCTTCCCACAACAGCCTCTTGTGAGAGTGAGCTGCACTACGTTCGTTTGAGACGTGTGATTCTGCTGTGTTTACCACACTTGTGAACTTTTAAACTCCTTTTTTTTTTATTTTGTCGCCTGCTTTTTTTTTTTTAATTATCATTTTTAATAAGGGTGACTGAGGTTGCAGAGAGATTAATGTGTGCCGAGTCTGCATAGCAATTTCAAGTAGGGTTGCCATGATAATAAACAAACCGACTTTGTTGAAATTCAGTTTTGACAAACTGGCCATCACTGGTTACCTTTTTAAGTCTTATATTCGTAGCTATGAACTTTCATATTTGCTAACCGTTTTGTTTTGTTTTGTTGGGTTTTTTTGGTTTTTTTGTATGCAACTTTTCAAAATTATCTTTAAAAGCCTTAATCAATCAAGCCTTTGTTAAATCTCATATGCAGCACAGTCATTATATACCTTGATTTGGTCTCCCAACTTTGGTGAATCCGTGCTACTTAAGTAATCATAAGTGAAAATTCTAGCAGGGAGGGTCATGCTCCATGACTTTGGCTCCTGCCGGAGTACTTTGGATGGACCACTGAAAGTAGATATTATGGCAACCCTATACTCATAATAACCACTAAATTTGAGTTTGTCTCATTTCTGATCAATGAATGCAACAGGTGGGAGGCGACGGCTGCCTGACTTTGTTTCCTATTTCTCTACAGGATTCCTGCCCACTATGTCTACCCGCAGGCTTTTGTGCAGCCTGGAGTGGTCATTCCGCACGTGCAGCCCACGGCCGCTGCAGCCTCCACCACGCCCTACATCGATTACACTGGAGCTGCGTATGCACAATACTCCGCTGCAGCTGCTGCAGCCGCCGCGGCCGCCGCCTACGACCAGTACCCCTATGCAGCCTCTCCAGCGGCTGCAGGATACGTTACCGCGGGGGGCTACGGCTATGCAGTGCAGCAGCCCATCACCGCTGCGGCCCCTGGGACAGCTGCGGCCGCCGCTGCCGCCGCTGCCGCCGCCGCAGCCTTTGGCCAGTATCAGCCTCAGCAGCTGCAGACAGACCGAATGCAGTAAACCAGCCATCTGATCAAAGTTGAATTGTTTTCTCTTTCCCTCCCAATTTTCCAATTTTTAGTAGCTATTAAGAGAGTTAACATTGACTTAACAGCTTTAAAAAAAAAAAAAAAAGCGATGCTATTGTGAAGCAGAGTTATTATTATTATTTTTTTTTATATATATATACTCCAGGTAGTGTTCTAGATAAGAAAGAGGTGAGAATGAGGGGCATGGGCGCAGTTTTGGAAATCAATCCCAAAGAGCCTGAGTCACTGAAGGCCACCACGAGAGGACGAAAGGCACACCGATGGAACTTCACTTTTGTAACGGGATTTTTATTTTTGCTCTTTTTATAGTATCAGGGACGCAAACTGCCTTTTACAAGTTAGAAAAATGCTATTTGAATCTAGTTGAACCAGGGAATACAGAGTGAGCAATATGTAGCTTGAAATGCATTTAAAAGCAGATTTTTTTTTTTTTTTTTTAAACCAACAAAACGGGAAAGCACTGATTGTCGCTTTTAGCGGTCACTATTGGCCTCTAGGACTTTTCTGAGGAAGAAGGTGGTGTTTATTCTATCTCAAAAATGGGCATCGAACAATCAATCCAGGAGCGTGGCAGTGGGCACCGTGGTGGACAGGCACCAGAGCTCCTCCCTCATCTGTCCGCTAGATGAGTGGGACCGTGTGGCAAGTGATGTAGACTGACTGGGCGCAGTCGCTGTGCAATCAGTCACCCACGGTTCTGGAAGGAACACATCACTTGTGCTTGTTTGATGAGCTTGTCACATCCTAATCCCTCTCCCCATCCTGTTTCAATTTTGGGAAACTTGTATCTGCTGGTGTCAGCAACTCTGATCCCTAAACAGGATCAGACTTTTACTACTACAGCCTTCTCTTTCTATTTATCGTGTCGACTGGAGGCTTAGGAATAGAGGCAGGCCAAGTTTGCAGACGCTAAACCCTTAAGAGCTGTCTTAAGGACATTTATTTTTCCCCCCCTTTTTAAATAATTTTACACTTTTTAGTATCTATTTCAGAGTCCTATTTAAAACTATTTATTAGTGAATACAGTTACCTGAGACAACAAGGTTATTGAGATTACAATTCTTCAACGGTTAATGATAATGTGGTTTATACTGTGCCTTAATAGTAATGCTATTTAAGATATTTATTTTTAAGTTTTACTATGCTGCACTCTAAAGAAAGGAACTTTAGATGTGACACTGTAAAATTATGTATTCATCTCATGGCATAAATTATTTAGTAGGTCTAGATGTAGCATATTAAATATTAACCTATTCAACTGAAGATGTTGACTTGGATTTATTTAAATTCATATGTGCACTGTATAAGAGAGTACTCTTACATTAACACATCTTAGTTTATTTTAGTCGAGATTTTTTTTTAAACAAGCTACATTGCTAGTTCCATGCTTCCTTCTCTGATTTTTGCTCGTGTAGATCTCATTTATCAGTAATTCGTTCCTTTAACACTATTCTTAATGTAGTTTATGTAGTTTTTAAATGCTGCTTTACGTTTTTCTTCTGAAACCGCAATACTTGCAATTTTTATTCTTAAACTAAATTGAATACTATTTTACACTGTATTGGATTTTTATACTTGAACAATTTCATACAAGGGAAGACAGGTTAGCATTTTTATGGACTTTCTCCATTATCACTGGATTTACTTTTAAGTATCCCCGTACTAGACAGTGTTACGTGATGTAGACATGACTCTCCTGTGCAAATTATTTATTCATTGTGTATATTGCTTTATAACATTTCAGATCTTCTAATCTATTCACTTGTATTAAATATAATTTTTAAAAACTTCTGTTGCAGTGATTGTTTCTAATTCTGTAGTAAAGGCGACGATTTCTCCTTTTAAATAGCATTAATAGCCATGATTCACATGAAATTCTTTCAGCAAGCATAAGACTTTCCCAACCGCCACTTTTTGGTACCTTTAAAGTTCACCAGCTGTCTACCTCATCCTTGGCAAGTGATAAGGGCATCCCCCAGGAATGAACCCTAAAGGACTCTTGGTATCCCTCAGAATTGTTTAGATGAAGTTGGATGGAAAGGAGTGGGTTATGGCAGGGACCCATCTGAAGCTGGGATTTGGAATCATAGCCCACCATTTTCTACCAATGTGAGTGGAGCAAACTGCTCTCTGATCCCCGTTTTTTCCTGAGGTTTTTACGGTTTCTCATGTCTCATCATTGGGACAAAGATACCAGTCTCTCATAATTATTTAAATATTAAATAAAATACACAAACTACTTGCCACAGAGCCACATATGTGGTAAGTCAATATGTAATAGCCGTTGTTGTGAAGCCCTACCATGACGGCTGACCAAAAGAAAGGAGTCGGTTTACGATTTTTAAAATTTCTGTCCACAAAGGTATGGTAATATCTAATGAGGTGTGTGTTAGCACATCAAGTGAGAGATGTCACATCCATCGCCACGAAGCATATGTGCTCGATTAATTATAGAATGGGTTGCTGATCTCTTTGTCCTAATGTTTCCAAATCCATGATAGATCTTTTCTTGAACTCCATTAGTTTCAATAACTTTGAGCAACGGAAAACGGTGATAACAACAGACTTTCTACTTCATAATTACCACCCCAATTAGAGACATCACAGGCGCAGATTTTTGCCTATAATTTTCCAAGGAAAAATAGATACCAGGGAACGGTATTATTGCACTCCAATATGTTATTTAGGATTAGTAAAATAATTTCTAAGCTACTGAATTCAGTCAGTGCACCAATGACTATATTCCAAAAGACATGATTTACTTTTAAATTTTTCAGGTTTATGAAAGGTCACTTTTCATCTGCAATAAGCCATCTATTACAGAACTTGAAATGAAGCAGTATTTGATTTATTGATCAAAAATTGGTCAGACAGGGGCTGGGGATGTGGCTCAAGTGGTAGCGCGCTCACCTGGCATGCGTGCAGCCCGGGGTCGATCCTCAGCACCACATACAGACAAAGATGTTGTGTCCGCCGAGAACTAAAAAGTAAATATTAAAATTCTCTGTCTCTCTCTCTCTCCTCTCTCTCACTCTTTCTTTAAAAAAAAAAAAATTGGTCAGACAGTTCTGGAAAAAGCTTGTCAAAAAATAGCCATATTCAAGAAGGTTAAAAGCCCACCCTCCTCTGGACTTCACTTTCTTGGAGGTGTCTCCTGACATGTAGTAATAGCGGCAAGATTGTCACATTTAATGCTAAGGCATACATTTCTAAAAAGAAACAGATTTTAACAGGTGATCCCAAGAACCGAGGAGCCATGACTTAGAGTCATCATTTGTCTAGCAGGCGACCGGGACTTGAGTTGGAGAGTCTTGAGATCCAAAGTGCTGCCTGAGTCCTGTTTTCCTTACTTCCTAATAGGATAACCTTAACCTCTCCAAACTAGTGAAATGTGAGTTGCTCGTACCCAACGTGGTTGCTCTGTCTGTCTCTGAGGTTATACTGATTAAATGAATGCTACGGTTCAAGTGTAATCGTTATTTTTTGGTCACTCGTGTTGAAAATTTGGTCCCCATTAGGAGATATTAGGAGGTGGGACCAAGTGAGTCTAAGAGGTGATTAAGGCTCTGACCTCATGGATGGATTAGCTCATGCGAGCAATTCATGTATTAATTGGCATATCAGCTTTTCACTGCTGTGACTAAAATACCTGACAAGAACTCAAGAGGAGAAGAGGTTTACTTTGGGCTCACAGTTTCAGAGGTGAAGTCCCTAGCGGGCCACCCCCGTAGCTGTGGGCCCAAGGTGAGGAAGACCATCACGATGGAACTGTGTGGCAGAGAGGCGCTGCCTGGCCCGTAGCAGCTGGTCAGCAGTGGGGGAGCAGGAAGCCAGGGCCTTCCCCCAGTGACCCGCCTCCTCCAGCCACGCCCTCCCTGTCTACCGGAACCCCCAGCACTCCATTCTAATCATAAACCCACATAGTGGATTAATCCACTGATAGTTTACAGCTCTCTAAACACGTCACCCCTAGACATTCCTGTCTGACATGAGCTCTGGGGGGACACCTCACATCCAAACCACAACGACAGGTTAAAGGGTTATCTGGAGGGTGGGTTTGGCTAGATCTCCTGTGCGCTCCCCGTCTCTCACCCTGTGATGTCCTGCACTGCCTTGGGACTCTGTCAGTGAGGAGGCCATCACCAGGTGTGGCCCCTTGACCTTGTACCAGAACATTAGGCCAAAATGAACCTCTTTTCTTGCTAATTCACCCAGTCTGTGAAGTTGTGTCATTGACCACAGAAAATGGACTGATACAATAAAGTCACTTGATAGGAGAACATTCTAGAAATTCTAACGCTTTGGACAAATGGCCATGGTTATACTCAGGTGATATGTACAATATTGGTGACTGACTTAATCAATTATTAAGTGATCCTCTGAGAAGGAAGACACAACTGCATTGCACGAGATTGTGTGAAATATGATTTTATGCCAAATGAGTAACTGATAAACAGCAGCATGAAAGTCACATGGAAGGAGAGAGAAATGGCCCAGATCAGGGAAGGAAGAATAGACAAAAAGATTATGGAATCCATTTCTCTCGTGGAGGAACTAAATTTAGTCCTTGGTTTGCTTCTGTCAAATATGGTTCTTAATTCTCCGCGAGGCTTGAAGGCGTTCATTAAGCTGACAGCCTGAGGTTTAGAGGGGCAGAGGTGAAGAGGAGCAAAAAAATAAACAAATGCATGTTCAGCCTTACCCTAGCGCTCTCTTCTCCTTCAAGAGTTCCAGGCGGTTTCCATGGAAATTCCAACTTTGTTTTGCTTCAGCACTTCAAACAGAAGCGATTTCATTTTGGGTGTTTGTTCTGAGTTGAGTTTCAGTTGTTCAATCCCAATTTTAGCTAAATCGTTTAAATCTCAAACTCTCTTTTAGTTTTATGCTATTTGTCATTGACATAATAATTGAATGTATTTACAGAGTGTGATGTTTTGTAATGTGTACACATTGTGTAATGATCAAATCAGGGTCATGAGCATATCCATCACCTCAAACGGTGAGGTGGTCAGAGCATTCAAAATTCTCTCTTCTGGTCAGGGGTGGTGGTTCATGCCTTTAATCCAAGCCACTCAGGAGGCTGAGGCAGGAGGATTGCCAAATTCAAGGCCAGCCTCAGTAACTAAGCAAGTTGCTAAGCAACTTAGCAAAACTTTGTTTCAATATAAAAATATAAAAAGGGCTGGGGATGTGGTTCAGTGGTCAAGCTCCCCTGGGTTCAGTCTCTAGTCCAAAAAGAAAAAAGAAAAAAGACTCTCTTCTGGCTATATTGGCATATATAATACATTATTGTCAACTGCAGTCACTCCACTGCACCATAGATATCAAAACTTATTCCTCCTATGTAACAACCAACCTCTCCCCATTCCCCACTCCCCACGAATTACTCCAGCCTTTGTTAACTACTATCTACCTTTGCTTCCGTAAGATCTGTCTTCTAGATTCTATATACAAGTGAGATCAAGCAGTATTTTTCCCTCTCCCCCTGGACATAATGTCTCCAGGTATATTTGTGTTGTTGCCAATGACAGGATTTTGTTCTTTTTTTATGGATGAGTAGTACTTCACTAGGTATGTATGCCACTTTTAAAAATTCATTCATCCTTGGGTGTTCACAAGTGATTCCGTATTTTGGTGACTTTGAGTAAAGTGCAGATAGCTCTTTGATATACTGATTTAGTTTCCTTTTGCACACTGAGTAATAGGATTGCTAGATCATGTAGTTCTAGTTTCAAATTTTAATAATGGTGATAATTAGTATTTCCACCTAAGTGCATGCGTTCCTCTTTTCTCCACATCCTCACCAACATTTATGTCTTGTCATCCTAACTGAGGGGAGGTGATATTTCATTGTGGATTTGGTTTGCTTTTCCCTAATGATTACTGAGGTTAAACGTTTTCTCATCTACCTATCGGAATTTCAAGTTTTGAAGTACCAGTTGTAAATCAAGAAGAAAGAATGAGACAACATATATACAAGTCCTTTAGAATTTTTAGATAAGAAAAGTGATCTACATTTTATACTTTGATATAAACAATTCTGAGTAATTGTGCTGTACTGGGCCCTTCTAGACCGACTTCCTCAAGGATAAGGTCTGCAAAGTCCTCCTGTCTGGGCCACTGTCTCCCACAGGACAAATGCCATTTCTCTCTTACAATCAACATGCCGCCACTAATCTATTAATATACTTTAAGTGGATTGGAGGGTACACATTGTTTACCATTCTGCCACTGTTAGAGGTAATTCCAATTACATTATGACAGGGATTGAGTACAAATCGTTATTTCTTTTCATTTAATCGCTCAGAGAATGCATTCATCAAAGGGCCGATATCTAATTCTGACTCCCAACGTGAATTCTAAATGCAAAGACATGGTTTTGCAAAGCAGAGAACGGTGTTTCAGCTCTATTTTAAAATGATGTTCATCGGACAGTCCCAAGCAGCTATGGACTCGTTTACTTTGTAAATACTCCTGCTCTGTCACCTGTCCTTGTAGATGCCTCAGGAGAAATGAAGGGACACCATGGGTGCTACTTGGGGAGCCAGGGCAGGCACTTTGCATTCTGCGTGCACTTAACGTACATTTTGAAATTGAGAGAAGGGATTACAGAAAGGATGTTAAAAATAAATAAATAGATGAAGAAAGTGGTTGCTGAAATCAAAAGCATCTCCTAAAAATAGGAGCATGAGATGAAGGCGTGGGAGTCACATGGGCTGGACCTCCTTAGTCTGCCACTGGGAAGACCATGCAGGGAAGAGGGGTGTCACTTGCTGAGTGCTACGAGGTTGGCTCTGATGGTGCGAGTAGGGGGACAGCAATTAGTTGCATGGTTTCCTTCTGTTTAATAATTGAATCAATGGCATTTGGGATAGCAGCTGAGTTCCTTTTAAATTTTAATTGACAAATAATAATTGTATAGATTTACAGAATGCATTTTGATGTTTTGATGGGAATCCTCAGTTTGGGCTAATTAACACATCCATACCTCATGCACTTATCATTTAGGGTGAGAACATTTGAAATTCACTCTTTTAGCAATTTAGAAATAGACAGCACATTATAACCATGGTTACCTTACCATGCAGTGGATTTCCAGCATCTGTCCCCCCTGTCTAATGAAATTCTGTCTCTTCCACCAACATTTCCCTTTTCCTCACCCACCAACCCCTCACCAGCCTCTGATAACTTCCATTCTATTCTCTGCTTCTATGAGCTGGACTTTGGTAGATTTCACATGTGAGATCATGAGATATTTGTCTTTCTGTGTCTGGCTTATTTCACCAAGCATATGAACCCTGGATTCATCCATGGAATCAAAATGACAGAATTTTGCCCTTTTTAAAGGCTAAGTAGTATCCCATTGTGTAGATACACATTTTCTTTGTCTATTTATCTGTTGATGGACACTTAGATTGATTCCATGTCTTGACTCTGGTGGACAGTGCTACAGTGAACACGGGGAGTAGATCTCTCTTTGACGTACTGATTTCAGTTCCTCTGGCCTCATACCCAGAATCAGAGTTGCTCTATCATAAGGTAATTCTATTTTTAGTTAACAGCGGAGTTCCTGAACTATGTTTTTCAAAGGTTAAAACATGATAAAAAATATGTGCTTTGTAACTGATAACTCTTAGGAACAGAGAATTATAGAGCCTCTGGCAGGTTTAGATAGATCCTGGTCACGGACCTTGGACCTCCCAGAGACAGGGAATGTTGGCATCATTTTAACTTGTGGATCATCTTTTCCCATTTTAAGTAGAAAAGCAAGTGAGTCAAAATGGAGGAGATTAAAGGAAATGTTTGCACCTTGCCTTTAGTATGCTTTGCTTCCACATTTTAGAAGCCATTTGTAGCTGGGAAACTCCAGCTCTGATATCTCTTTGCAGGTGATTGCTGTCTCCGTCTCAGGCTGGTCTGCCTTTAGAGAAATCAAGGACAGTTTGTGGTGGGATGAACCTGAACCTACTCACCACCCACCCTGTCCCTGTCCCTGTATTTTATCCTCATAACAATGACAGGCAGGCCAAACCACCCCCCTTGTTCAGACAAAAGGCAGCAGCAGGCACCCAGCTCAACACCACAGCATCAGGAAGTGCAGAATCCAGGTTTCATGATGGGTGACTGAAGCCAATGCTCTATGCACGTCAGCCCACCCTCCTGCTTCCTGTCTCTGTCCAGGGAACCCTGGGAGCTTCACCTGGGGTCCCTTAGAGCCACCAGTTCCTGTCCTGTGTCTCTTATTCCATGTGAGAAGGCAAGCTCTGACTTGGAGGAAATGGACCTGCTTGTAGATTTGAGTCATGGGGGAGGATGGAGAGGGAGGAGGCCAAAGGGGCTACAGAGCCTTCAGTGGTGCCCTGAATGGATTTGATTTATTCTGAATCTGCTCTCTCTTTTTTTTGTTGTTGTTGTTCTGGGGATTGAACCCAGGGGTACTTAACCATTGAGCCACATCCCCAGCCCTTTTTTGTATTTTATTCAGAGTCAGGGTCTTGCTAAGTTGCTTAGGGCCTCGCTAAATTGCTGAGGTTGGCTTTGAACTTGGATCCTCCTGCCCCAGCCTCCCAAGCCTCTGAGATTAAAGGCATGTACACCCGGCTGAACCTGTTCTTCTAATCCGACTTCCAGTTATACTTTCTGTACCTGCCTTGGACTGGGAGACCATATTTTTAAAAATTCTTTTAGTGCTAACTTTCCACGTTGCATCTCCTTTCTCAATAATATTTTCAAAACACTCTGTATGCTCGGTCACGTACCCTGTTTGGCATTATTTAACTAATGCTTGGTGGAAAGATAATATGTTGGAAACGTGCAACTGGGTAAATGCAAAGTAAAAGGAAGATTCTGAAGTTCCAGGAGGACTCCAAGGGCTGATGTGGGGAAGAGCCTGACCTCATGGATCCTTTGGCTGTGCCTCTCTCTCTTTATCTGTCTCCCTCCCTCCCTCCCTCTCTCCCTCCCTCCAACTCTTGCTTCCATTTCCATTCCAAAAAAATTTACAGAAAAAAAATATTGGTTGTCATCAACATCAAATTGAATACTCTATTACCATCATTCACCCCTTCAAATATCTATCTAGATCTTGGCTACAACTTTCTGAGCATCCATTGGTGCCAAACGCTGAAACCTCACTGCAGCATGAGGTTTCATAGTCACAGCGCAAAGTGGTCGAGTGGTGAGGGGCAGCCCAGTCTGGCTGATGCCAAGGACTCCCTGCCCTTGGGATATTTCATCAGTCTTTTTCTCTGTCACTAGGAATTGTCTCAGAAACTAGGGAGAACTGAATAAACATGCTTTCAGTTTGGAGATCAAAACCAAATGTGAGGGCTGGGGCTGTAGCCCGGTGGCAGAGCACTTGCCTAGCACAGGTGCGGCACTGGGTTCGATCCTCAGCACCGCGTGAAAATAAACTAAAGGCATACTGTCAGTCTACAACCAAAACAAAAATGTACATATAGGATCAAATCCTTAATAAAGAAGGCAGAACATAAACGTGTCCAGGCTCATTTTCTTTGTTTCGTTTTTTTGGCAACGTTTGTTTGGTGAGAGTACTAAAGAGCATGATGACTGTTTAGTCATCTTGACCTCAACTCACTTGAGCTTTTGCAGGGAAAATATTATACAGATGCAGTGATTAATGATGGTGAACTGTTATAAAACTGAATGAGAATATAATAAGAGCCTCATAAAATCAAAGACAAGTGAAATTGTGAATTTATGACAACGGATGTCGAATAATAACACGCGTTTCATGAACGTTGCCAGGGATGTTTGTGATAACGTTGGACTTCCCTGCAGAACCCAGTTGCTACAGGTAACTACAGGCTGAAGTCCCCTCCGCCCTTGGTGGCTAGACTGCGTCGATTCAGATGGAGAGGAGATTGAGGAGGGATGGCGGCTTGAATGAGTAATGCCAGAGGCAGGAGCCAGGATGCTTTAGGAGTGGCAGAGAGGGGCAGGCACAGCATCGGACCTTGGAGCCGGTTTGAGGAGTGAAACTGCCAGGCCAAAGCTGTGACCGTGCGGTGCCTTTAAGGGCACGTGTGGCTGTCCTGTGTCCTGGGCATCCTGAGAATCTTGATAATTCACACCTTCCCTGCAGCTGTTTTTCTTATCATCTTTGGCTACTTTTCCAGGGTGCACAAAGCCTCTTATCTCACCAACAGGCCCTCCCTGGCAGGCCAGTGTCTCTCAGCTGCTTAGAGGCCACATCCCTGAGACCTCCCAGCTGTCTCTCCTACTCCCAGCCCTTACTTCTTTTATCTGTGTTTTTAAAAACTCTCACCCAGCTGCCACTTTTGGCATGGTGCTTGTCTCCCAGAATGAGACATTTCAGCAAGAGGACGTGGTGAAGGCTCCCAGCCATTGTAACAACGCTTTTTTAAAATTAGCCCTGAAATCCATCAAGAAAACAAAAAAAATCTCAGTTACATCAGAACTAGGCTTCCATGAATCAAACGTTCATTTCTGAAAGGATGAGACGCCCCAGAGACTCCTACAAAGAAATGGATAAGAGAGAACCACGGGCCACTGAATAGTCCCAAGTAAGAGACCCTTAGAACTAAGAGACCCTTAGAAATGCAGGTGCTCTCTGGCTGCAGCCCCCAGCTCTCATCTCAGCTGGATGAAATGCCCACGGGGCCTTCCCACTGGGCACAGAAATCTAAATGCTGGGAGCTGGGAGAAATTTCATTTCATACTGGAAATGACTTGCCAAGGGAAAAACCTAACACCAATACCTCTGGTAGATTCTGGCCTTGACTCAACGTGATTGTCATTCTTCCAAGAGAATCTAGGCGGTTCCATGGGATTACAAGATGGTCATAAGGTAATGAATTCTAAGGGACTAAGTGAAACTGTATACTCTTAGTATTGGGGGACTTTTATAACTATGCAATAAGGGCCTGAGGACCTCCGTGAGCAGAGTTCTCACAGTGGCACTGCTGGGCATAGGTAGGCAGCGTTGGCTTGATAGTGATCACTTCTTGATTCCCACTCAAGAAAAGGCTCACAGAGGACCAGCATGTTGGGTAATAGTCTAGTTCCTTTTGGGATTGGCCAATACCTTCTATATGAACCCAATACATGTGAACAGATTTGTTAAGATATCTTTCTGTTGCTAAGGTAAATGATTATCCCAAAGAATGATATCAACCAATATCAGAGGTAAATCTCTTAAGTGTACAGAGATACCTAACGACCATATGTTGAAGTAAGTGGGAATATTTTGTGTGCTTAATTAAGCCCAGGTTCTCAGAGTGAGGCAAGTCAGCAGGTTAAGGTCCCTCTAAGCTGGATTTATGGTGCTGGCTACCAAGCTAAGTCAAGCGCCACATCTGAATGTGTTCTGTAGAAATCTGCATTGATTACCAGAAAGAACAGTTGAACAAATACATACACATACACATATGCATCTCCAAGTTACAAAGGACACATTTCTTTTTCTAGCTGTTGCTAATTAGATAATAATTTGAACCCTGATAGAAACTCTTTGTATTAGAAAGATAGAGGCTCTATAAACTGTAAAAGATGGATTGGTGTCATGGTTGAGATCCTGCATATCCCCATCCCCTTCCATTACTGAAACAAATGTCTGAGACAGGTCAACATACGAAGAGGTCAGGCTTACTTTGGCTTAGAGTTTGGGAGGTTTCACTTCATGGCATATTGGTCCCGTTGCTTGGGCCCGTGGTGGCAGAGAGCACCGTGGTGGGAGCACATGGCGGAGGAAAACCATTCCTCTCATGGTGACTGGGGAGCCAAAGAGAAAAGGAGGAAGGGGCAAGCGTTCCATTATCCCTTTCAAGGGCACATCCCCAGCGACCCAAGACTTCTCAGTAGGCCCCTCCTAATGGTGCCACCATCTCCCAGTGGTACCAGTCTGGGAACTAAGCCTTTTATACATGGGTCTTTGGGGAACATCCCAAACCATAGCACTGTGATTCCAGACATGAGTAACCTCACTGATTTAGCTCAGTACGTGACAATCTCAGGGCTGCCAAATGACACGGCCAGTAGAGGCTACGAATTATAACTTACAAAGTTGTAATTCGTTTTCACCTCCAGAGTAGTTCTTTTGTCTTTTTGTCATAGTAGTGCTCTCTGTTCCTGTTCTAATAAATTAATATCAATACTAAAATCAAATCTTGATTGGGCATGTACTATACATAAAATATGGTATGGAAGTGGGTCACTGGATTTTGCTTCTATAGAATAACCAGTCCGCAGTGGCTTTCCTGCATTATGTTATTAATGGTTACCAGATCTCTGAATAACTGACTTTCAAAAATCTCTGATTAAAAGAAGTAGGAGTAACTACAAAGGAGGGAGGTTTTGTTGTTGCTTTTTGTTTGTTTGTTTGTCTGGGGAGGTGCTGGGGATTGAACCCATGGCCTTGGGCATGATGGGCAAGTACTCTATCCACTGTGCTATATCCCCAGCCCCAAGCTTATTTCTTACAAGTAAACTTCTCTTTGTTTTACAGATCAGTTATCTTTCTTACCGTCACTCCAGAGGAATTATTTGCTATTAATCATAAAATGTTAATCTTTTTCCTGAGTTCGATTATGTCAAGTTAGATATAACTAATGTGGGTTCATAGATTTTTTTTTCAGATACAAAGGAGATGTCAGTTAAAGCTACAGAAAGACTATGGGAGCTGGTAAGTGCATCAAAGAAGGAGGTGAAGCATTCTCTAGGAGTGACAAAATAAAAACAATGTGTGGCATGGTTGAGGAATTATACATTTGAACAAAGAGAAGCACCAAACTATTTAACTGTCCCGGTTACCTATTGCCATATAATAAACCACCCCCAGCCTCAGTGATATAAAAACAAGAAGGGCCGTTCCCTAGTGCTGTCTATGGGCCATCAACTCAGTACGGGTGCAAGGCACAGCTGCCCCCTGCCCTTCAGTGTCTGCTGTGGACTCATCCAGGAGGATTAGGATGGCTGGGGGTGACATCGGCTTGGTGGCCTGAACAGATAGGGCTGGAAGACATTTTCAAGATGGCGTCTCAGCATGGCCTCCTCAGGGACCTCACACTTCCAGGTGGAAGCTGCATGTCCTCCCTTGGCCTTGCTCAGGAAGTTATGTCGCATTGCTTCTTCCCCATCCTGTGGGTTCCTGGTAAGTCACCAAGGCCAACCCAGAGTCGATGGCAGGGAGCTGAGGACCGCCCCCCACCTGGTGCCATCTTTAAATCTGCCACAGGAAGAAAGTTTCTCTTTCCTAAATTCACCTTATCTTTAGTGACATTTTCACTCCAATATCAAATTTGTTAAAAAAAAAATAGTCTTCTTCTGCTTTCTATAGGTCTATTTTCCCATTTTTGAAGGGTAGGAATAAGTGTGTTGCGTTATGAGTGGCAGAGCCCCCAGATACATCTGCAAGAGGTCACCGCCGATATAGTACTAATTGCGGGTAATAGTGAAACAGAGATCCAAGTGTCAGTAGGATTATGTTAAATGGTTATTACACATAACTCATCAGCCACTTTTTAAGAGACTGACACTTTTTCTAAATGACACTTTTCTAAATGATGACCAGTATCACAGGCTTGAGGATGTAGGACCGGAAAGCCAGAGGCTCGGAGATCGATCCAGGCCCTGCCCGTGATCCCCGTTAGGTGCTTGGAAAGCGACTTGATTTCCTTATATTCAGGGTCCTTATCTGTAGAGTTGGGACTAGGTGATCTCCAGAGTCCTTTTCTCCCTTTTCTCTTATAACTAGAAGAGCATTGTGATTTCAGCTCAAGTTGTTCCTACACCTCTCCTAACAGAGCAGCTCTTGAAGTATGAAAAGAAGATAGGAAAAATAATTAGGCATGCATTCCTTGGCTAACCTACTTTCTCTTACAGTAGCTCTTGTAACACTTTGTATTTCCATGTAACAAAATGTCTAAAGTAGGAGAAGGGAGACTTGAGAAAGAGTCTCAAGAGAAGGTGTTCTGGACAGATCAGTTATCTTTCTTATAGTTTTCTTTCTTCACCTGGGGCCACCAGGTGAAGATGTGGAGTCCGGAGAATGCTGCCCAGCCATCCTGAGAGACATCCATAATGACATCTGTCGGGGAGATGGCGGTCATTGCCAGCATCTCTCCCCACCCGGGGAAGCTCACCTGATACCTCCACCATGCACTCGGCTGCCTTTGAGCAGCAGCTTACGTGGGAGCCACCTCCCATTGCCTTGGGTGAGTACGCACGTGGGGTGCTCTCAGGGGACATCTGTGCTTGCTCAAGGAAGGCTGAAGAGCCATGCTGTGTTTGTCTAGGGTGACAGGCAGCCTTGCCTAACAGAGAGACCCATCAATAATCTATGGCTCAGTGGAGAAAGAACCCCATGAATAAGAAATGCTACTGTTTGGAGAAGCCGCGCCAACCATGCCCTGGTTCCAGGGAAACAGAATATGCTCGGGGTGACACAGCGCTCTCTGAACTTTCCAGTTACGTCACCAGATAGCTTAGATCAGGAGCGATTTTAGAAGATGCATTCAACATGCTAATGCCCTTCCGGCCAGCTTGATTCCTTTGGGTCAAAGTCTGGTCAGAAACACACTTGACCAGAAGTTTGCTTATGTGTTTGCCTTTAAGACTGGTCAAGGACACTGAATCATTTTTGGCACACTCAGCTCCACATCAGGTCACTGTGTAAGTATAGAAATGTCTATCTGGGTGGTTTTAGATCCAATATGGAAGACTGAAAAATCAACAGAATTCCCAAATATATTTTCGATTCCATTTAAACCTCACGATCTTCTAGGTCTCTCTAGTTCTTCTTTATGGTAATATTTAATTATTAATCCTTCCTTACTTTTAGGATCTAATTTAAGAGTGCATTAATAGATTGCTCACTAGGGAGTTTGCCAAAATCATGGCTGGACCGAGTCGTCAGCGTGTGAGGGTTGAGTGCGTGGATTTGGAGGCAGGTCGACCTGTGACGGAGTCTGGGCTCCCCCACTCGCCAACTGCCTGGCCTTAGGCAGATTTTGTCTCCTCCTTCATAAGAGGAGGCCGTCTCCTAAAGTAGGAGCAAGCACAGAGCAAGGCAGGTAATGAATTTTCAATAAAGGTCAGGCATTTTTAGTTGTTTTTCTTAGTTCATCCAACAAATGTTCGTCGAGTGTTTTGTAGGGGCTCGTGATTGGGGACATGGTAGTAGGAAACATATAGTGTGGGTACTCTTAGGGCTTCTATTCTGGAAGTAGGGTAGACCAAAAAAAAAAAAAAGTATGATTTTTCTGGGTTGGGTTAAAAAGTAATTAAAAAAAAAAAAGTAGGTAAGGAGAGAGAGAATGCTAGAGGAGGTAGGGAGGGGTGCTGGCACTGCCTCAGGTTTTCTGATGACATTTAAACCGGGGACAAAAAAAACAGTAAGGAAAGAAGCCAGGTCACAGAGATCATTTCAGACACAGGGAACTGCCTGTGCCAAGGCTCAGGGGCAGGAGTGTGCCTGGCATGTTCAGGAAGAGCAAGAGAGAAAGTACAGCCAGAGTGGAGAAAGCAGGAGGAAGGGAGGGGGGTGTTAGGGAGGAGGCAGGGAGCAGAACACGTAGAACCTTACGGGCCATGACAAGGACTCAGGATTTTACTGCCAGTGAGACAGGGAGCCACCAACAGGTTTTGAGCTCAGGAGGATCATATTATGATGGTGTTTTGATGGGATTCCTCTGCCTGCACCGAGAAGCGTAGACTGCGGGGGGTCGGGGGGTGGGCAGACAGGGAACAGGAAACCAGGCAGATTGCACCTGCAATCACCTGTGAAATAGAGGACAGTGGTTTGGACAAAAATGGTCATAATAAAGAGGTGAGAAAAAGTCATATTTTGCATGTATTTTAATGACAGAGGCAGAAGGATTTTTAGGTAAGGTGGGGTTTGAGAAACAGAAAGAACCCAAAGATGACTCCAAGCCTGCGTAGCAGACACTGCAGTTCTATTTATCACAATGACAGACAGGGACGTGGTAGTCGATTTGGCCGTATAGAGGATGAGGGGGAACGAAATTGAAGATTCTGATTTGGGTATAGTAACTTTGAAGTGCCTTTTAACTACCTGGAAGAAGATGCCAAGGGTCAGTTTGATACACTGGTCTAGAGCTCAGCAGATATCAGGGTCTGAGACAAAACTGTGAGAACTCACCAATATGGCTGGCTCTGCTGCAGCTGGGTAGGCCTGTACTTCCTCCAAGTTAGGCATAGCCACATGACATGCCTGAGGCAATGAAATGAGAGCAGAAGTGACGGACAGCTCAAGGCTTAATCCTTAACAGCATGGTTCACTCACTATGTCCTGTTGTCCTGGCCAGGTGATGGAGGTGTAGGCCCTGAGTGACCAAGTGAGCAGATGTCCTTGCTGATTTGTGATGGACATGTCAAAGTGAAAGACACAAAATGTGTGCTGTTCCAAATCACTGAGCTTGGAAGGAAGTGTGCAGAAAGATCCAGCCTATTCTGACAATCGGGTATGACGTGCAGACACAGATGGATTTTAAACCCACGAACCAGATGAGGTCACCTTCAGCACAAGTGTTAATGACAACCAGGAGGGGTTTGAGGGCTGAGCCCTTCAGTGTCACTGGGATAGGAGAAGAAAGGAAGTCCAAGGGAAGGAGACTGTTAAGGACTTAATGTTTGGTCCCTACAAAATTCGTGTCATTCTTTGCCTTTATCACCTACCTGAAGAGTATATTTACTGGCTTATTTATTTCCAGTCTTCCCTGTTCCCAGAATTGAAGCTTCATGAGGACCAGAACTTTGTGCTTCGAGGAGGGAGAAGAAGCTCTATAATGAAGATCTAGGAGTGTGGGTGACTTAAGAGAACCAGAGTGGGACCTTCGGACAGCTCACAAGGCCCAGAAGCCTAATGGTCATGAATTAAAACACCACCTATTTAGAAACGTCCCACTCTGTAGAATTGTTCTGTCTTGTTTCTGCACAGACACAAGAGGTTAGGAGAAGAAAATCCATGAGATGCCTAATGACATGCTTGGGTTGCCCCCTGAACAAAATTGTGGAATGTGTTTCGTGAGCCCCCAAGAGTAATAATTAGCCAACATTGCCCCCAAGATACCTATCCCCACCAATATCCCACATTTCCTATTAGACACTGTTTTTTTCTTTTTTAGGAAATTCAAAGGACCCATCTGGACAGACTATGTCACTCACATTACAGAAAGCTGAACAACCAGAAAAATAAAAAGGAAAAAATTTTAAAAGCTGTATAAAGTTTGAGTGTTTGATTTGCCTCTTCAGAATGAAGCTACCTTAAAGACCAGGACAGTCTTTGTTTATAACAAGTGTAGTTTTGTAATAGTAGCAACTAATTTAAAAGGATCACAAGACAACAGTAACGTCTCACTTGCCGAGTGACCAAAAGTGCATTCTTTGGAACAAATTAAGACTCATCAAGGTCATGTTCTGTCCTTTCTAGGAGCTGCCTTGTGTTCACAAAGAATGTGGCTTTGGTGGCCCAGCTCCTCAATATCATATAAAACTATTGTCGTTCATTTCCTTGTAGAGGACACGGGCCCAGCATCCCTGATCAGCCCTTGGAGGTGTGCAATGTGAATGGATCTCAGAGGCTTGGGACAGCTTGAATCCTCCTCCAGCCCTAAGAGCATCATGGCTGGCTGCAGCTGTGTCATGTCATCTGCTCTACAGGACCCAGGACAGCCCAGCAGAAACTAGCTGAAAGGTAGCTGGGCAGGATGGAGTAGGAAACACAGAAAGCACACACTGCTCGTGAACTTGTACATGGATATAATACACGTGACTTCCCGAAGTCCGTTGTCATGTTTCACAGCAGGCCTGCCTTGGGGGTGGTGATACAGTCTACCAAGGAAGAGACATCCCTGCCTCCTCTGCTGCATTTCTAGAGCTTCTGAATGCTTCTGTACAAAGGAGCCTATTATATTGTTGACCTGACCATCTCCCCAACCAAACCAGGACTCTGAGAGGATTAGGATGGCCTTTTATTGTCTGGTCATTTACACAAAGCCTGGACGTGGTGAATGTCCTGCTGAATTAAATGGGACTGGATGGATTGATAGGGATTGGAAGAATGAAATGAGATTAGGTGGTTGTGTTGGATTAGAGTAAAACGGAATCTCTGAATCCACTGGTTGGTGCACAGTGTCAGTAAATGTCCTTGGGTAGAACATGGCATAAGGTTGAACCAGCCTGGACAGGACCTTGAATGTGGATCCCCAGGGTGCTGGGTGTGGGAGCCAGCAGATACAAGGACTGCAGAAACAGACACAAAAGACTTCAGGTGTTTGGATGATCAGAGAGAGTTTGATCAATGGGCCAGACACACAGGAGAGAACTCGTGGAACCCATGGGTCAGTGATGATACTTACAGGTGAGAAAATTTGAGGCCCAGGTAGAAGAAATGAGTGGTCCCACATCAACAGAGTCATCATCCAGTCCGCTATGACTTGGTTGTGGTTTGTCCTGCAGCAATTCCCATGGAACCTTGCCCCCCTGTGTCCTGCAGTGAGGAGGGGGTGGACTAATGAGGTCTAATGAGGAGTGGTCACTGGGGAGGCTATGCTCAGAAAAAAACCAAGAACCCTGGTTATTTCTCAAGAGAGGGCTGTTACATAAGAGCAAAGCTAGCCCCTCCCCAGTCTCTCCCTATCTCCATGGGACCTCTCCCTCTCACATGCACTCCTGCCATGATATCATCCCTGTGATGTAATGCAGCCAAAGGGGATCTCCCCAGAGTTGGCACTAAGCTATTTGGACTTTCAAATTATTTACTGAATTATTGAATTATTTTTGCCTTCTACTGACCATCACAGTCAAGACTGACACCTTTCCAAACTGTCTTCTTTTCTTCCACTAACTTATCATGAAATTCCCCTTTAATATATTTTGTTTTCTCACCTTGTGCCTCTATTCCTCCATCACTTCTTGTCTTTTGATGCATTTGAAATGACACTTCACTCCTAAGAATTTCAGCACACAAACCACTAACTGAGTCAACATTTGTTTACAGTTCTCTTTTGGAGGATATAATCTAAACACCATGAAATACACATATTTTAAGTTTATCAGTGTGTAAGTTTCAAAGCTATCAAGACAGTGATCATTAACAGGACCCCAGAAAGTTTTCTTATGTCCCTTGTTCAGAGCCAGTGTCTGCCCCAGCTACAGCTGAGGCATCAATTTTTCTGATTATTTTCCTTACTAGAGTAGCTTGGCATGCTCTATTTGTATAAATATAATCACATCATTTGTGCTCTTCTGAGTGAGGCTTCTTTCCCTTGATCTAATGTTTTCGGATTTCATCATGCTGTTGTGTGTATCTGTGATGCGCTCCTTTTTGCTGCTGGCTAGTATTCTATTGTGTACATATACCACAACCTGTTTATCCATTCTGTGTTGATGATCATTTGGGCTGTTTCCAGTCTAGGGCTATTATAAATAAGGCTTCTGTGAACATTACCATATAAGTAATTTTGGGGACATTTTGTTTTTCTTGGACAAAGATCTCAAAAGTAGAGTTGCTGGGTCACAGGGTAGGGTTATGTTTAGTTTACTAAGAAACTGCCAGACCGTCTTCCAAAGGGGCTACACAGTTTCATTCTCCCACCGACATTGTATGGGAATCTTGTTTTCTCTTCCGCTTCACTCACTGAAGATCCACCCCTTTAGGATCTGATCTTTACATGGGGTTTTCTATTTTACTTGCACTTTGGGTGGGCACAAGACTTCATCTCCTTCTTCTTCTGTGCCCTGAGTATCAACCAAAACATAGGCTTCATCCTCAAAATTGAGAAAATGCCCTTCAGACAAAATGCCACCAAAAGAGAGTGCTAGAGCTAATAAACAAATTTGTCGAAGTAGCAGGTTACACAATCAACACATGAAAATCAATAGCTTTCTTATATACCAACAGTGAATCTACTGAAAAAGAAATCAGGAAAATAATTCCATTCCCAAAAGCCTCAAAAACAATAAAATACCTAGGAATAAATCTAACCAAGGAGGTGAAAGACCCCCACAATGAAATCTATAGAACACTGAAGAAAGAAATTGAAGAAGACACTAGAAGATAGAAATACCTCCCCTGTTCATAGATGGGCAGCATTAATATTGTTAAAATGGCCACACTACCAAAAGCAATATACAGATTCAGTGCAGTCCCCATCCAAATACCACTGACATTCTTCACAGAACTAGAAAAAACAGTCCCAAAATTCATTTGGAAGAAAAAAAGACCCAGAATAGCCAAAGCAATTTTAAGCCAAAAAAGCAATGCTGGGGGCATCACGATATCTGACTTCAAAACATACCACAGAGCTATAGTTACAAAAACTGCATGGTACTGCATAAAAACAGACACATAGACCAAGGGTACAGAATAGAAGTCACAGAGACAAACCCATGCAGATACCGTCATCTGTTCCTTGATTGACAAAAGGTGCCAAAAACATTCACTGGAGAAAAGACAGCTTTTATAACACATGATGCTGGGAAAACTAGTTATCCACTTGGAGAAAAATAAAACTAGACCCTTATCTCACACCCTGCACAAAAGTCAACTCAAAATGGATCAAAGACCTCAGAATTTGACCAGAAACTACAATTCCTAGGAAAAAAATAACACTCCAGCTTTTAGCCACAGGCAACAACTTTCTCAATAGGACCTTAAAGCTTAGAAAATAATACTAAGAGTTATAAATGGGACAGTATCAAATTAAAAGCCTTCTGCACAGCAAAGGAAACAATTAGGAATGTGAAGAGAGAACCCACAGAATGGGAGAAAATCTTTGGTAGCTTCTCTTCTCTTCTGATAGAGAATTCATATCTAAAACATATAAAGAGCTCAAAAAACTTTGCACTAAAAATCAAATAACCCAATTATTTAATGGGAAAATGAATTTAAACAGACACTTCTCAAAAGAAGAATTATAAATAGCCAACAAATATATGAAAAAAGATGTTCAACATCACTGATAATTAGGGAAATACAAATCAAAACTACACTGAGATTTTATCTCACACCAGTCAGAATGGCAGTCATCAAGAATACAAATGATAACAAATGCTGGAGAGAATGTGGAGAAAAAGTCACACCTTTATACCTTTGGAGGGATTGCAAATCAGTGCAATCAGTATGGAAATCGGTATAGGAATTTCTCAAAAGGCTAGACCTAGAACCCCCATATGACCCAACTATAACACTCCTCGGTAGTTATGCTGAAGAATTAAAGTCATCATACTACAGTGATATGTGCACATCCATGTTTATAGCAACACAGTTCACCATGGCCAAATGATAGAACCAGCCTAGGTGTCCATCGACAGATGAATGGTAAAGAAAACGTGATACTTATACACAATGGAATTTTAGTCAACCATAAAGAAAAATGAAATTATCTCATTTTTAGGAAAATGGATGAGATGAGCAAAATAAGTAAATCTCAGAAAGTCAAGGGTCTTATGTTTTGAGAAGAAAAAGGAGAAGAAAGGTAGGTGGGGGTCTCATGAAAATCAGAGGGAGATCAGTAAAGAGACCACGGGGTGGGTGGGAGGGAGGAAGGGGAAATGCTGGGGAGTGATATTGGCAAAATTACACTGTTACATTGTGTATTGTGTGCTCGTACAACATGTAACACCAAATCTCATCATTATGTAGAAGCTGTAATACACCAATAAAATGGGGGGGGGGGAGGGCTGGGGTTGTGTGGCTCAGTGGCAGAGCACTTACCTAGCATGGATGAGGCCTTGGGTTCAATTCTCGGCACTGCATATAAATAAATAAAGGTCCATTGACAACTAAAAAAAAAATGTGGGAAGGAGTCAATTTCAGGAATATAACTACTAGGATGTCTGATTTTATTTCACTTTGGCATCTTGTTTGTCCTTGGTTGTTTGCAAGATCTTTATTTTCAAACTATAAAATTATCCAGCATTGTTAGCTATGTCAACAGGAGAGTCATTTGGGAAATCTGTCCTGCCATTCTTACTCATCAGAAGGCTCTGGAATGTGCTTTAATAAGGTTCATCAGATGGTGTCATATCCTGATGAAGGCTTTCCAGTGGTTTCTCACGGCACTCAGAACAGAACCCTACTTCCTGTTTCAACCTGTATGTCATGACCTGTGCTCACATCCAGTATTTTATCTTAAAACATTGTCCTCCTGCTGTATTGTCCTTCTTTTTGGTCCTCAAACACACCTGGCTCTTCTCCACCTTTGGACAACAGTTCCTCCTGCAGGCTGAATCTGTCTCTGACTTTGCTAACTTTAGGAGTTCCCCACCCACCACTCTTTAGTACAGTCTTCTCCACTGTTTCCTCATACCGCTTATGTTCATAAGAAATCATGCTGTCATTTGCCCATTTATTTACTTGTTGTCTCTCCTGTCCTCTCTGACAATGAAAGTTGCTGCAAGCAGGAACTGTGTTTCCCTCATTTCACGATGTTTTCTCTGTGTCTAAAAGTAACCTAAAAAGGCAGTCAATGAACAGTTGTTAGATGAATGAATAAGTGAATGCATTCTGCGGTGACCACCCTTGCATACTTACATTTTTATACACTATTAAGTGTAGTTATGCTTGAGTAGGAGGATGTTAATTATTTTCCTTTTAAAATATACCACTTTCCTGTGTTATGGTTTAGAAATGAGGTGTCCCCCAAAAGCTCATGTGTGAGACAATGTAAGAATGCTTGGAGGAGAAATGATTGGGTTATGAGAGCCTTCACCTAATCAGTGCATTAACCCACTGATAGGAATTAACTGGTAACTCTAGGCAGGTAGGATGTGGCTGGAGGAGGTGGGTCATTAGGGGCGGACTTTTGGGTTACATTTTGTCCCTTGTGAATGGAGTCTCTGCCTGCTTCCTGATTGCCATGCCCTGAGTTGCTTTTTTCGCCATACTCTTCCGCCATGATGTTCTGCCTCACCTTGGGCCCAGAGCCATGGAATCAGCCATCTATGGACTGAGACCTCTAAAACCATTCTTGTCACGTCTTTTGGTCATAGCAGTGAGAAAGCTGACTAAAACAACCTGGATTCTTAAAAGTTTTATGTGTATGTTATCTATCAGTCGTGGGGACATGAAAGAGATGATGGTTTCCAAAGGGTTGGGTTTTGCTGCGGTAAATGCTGATGGCCCCTTACATTCTAAGCCCTGGACTCCTACTTGCCCAACATTCTACTGGACAGCTTACCCTTGGATTCTGCACGGCATTCTAAGTTTCTCATAGCCAGAGCAAAACTCCCCACGTGGTTCCACACAACTTCCTCCCGGGGCTTGGTTCCCAGTGTTATGCTCTGGTCATCGCCGCAATGAGTTGGTGGAGGAATACTGTCTTTCTGCTTCCTTGCAATTGTCTATTCCTCTCCATCCCCATTACCATGGGTTTAGCCATGCTCATCATCTCAGCCCTGAATGTTCTCTAGAGTCCTCTGTCACACTTACGTCACTCTTATACATAGGCTATGTCCATATAATTCATATGATGGATATCAGATAACACAGTGGCCACTGTGCCACAATGTCATATTTTGCAAAATTCATATAACACATTGGTCTTTCTAAAGTTTCCGTCTGATCCTCTCTCTGGCCCCATTCTACCCACAGCTCCCTGTGACCCAGCTAGGCCACCCTTTGTAACCAGGACCCATCTCCAGCTTTGTTCCCCAACACTGTATTCACACCCATACACTCAGCCCTGCAGACAAAATCTGTAGTCTCCTAAACATGCTCTTTCGTGCCTGAGAGGCTTTGGTGGCCTATTTCCTCACCCTTAAATTCCTAAGTCCCCAGTCACCCTTCACAACAGAGCTCAGCAGACTACATCTCCTGGGTCTTTTCCCTCCTCCCCGTGTCCTGGTGTTGTGGCAGTCACCTAGCTGTATGGACCTCCCAATGTGGAGCCCAGCACTAGTCACATAAGAGATGGAACAAGCACCCGTGGAGTAGATGGAGGACGCCTCACTTGCCTGGTAACTTTCTCCTAAGGAGCACCGTCTCCAGTATCTGGTTGATGAGCTTGAGTTGATATTTCCCCATAATATTCTCCCTTTAGTACTTGAGGACACACTTCTCTTGCTTCTTTTATAGGTCTTTAGAGCAGACTTTAATTAAATCATCCTTAATAGAATCTCTACCTAGCTACCGCAGGGAGAAGAGTCTGGGCTTGGAAAAGAAAAGACAGAAGCCCTGGTGTGAGGACGCTCACCTGTCTCCTGTGAGACAAAGGTCCTGTCACAAAGCTGGAAGAGATGCTCGAACTTGATCCAGCCCCGAGTCTTACAGAAGAGACAGTGGAGGTGGGGGAGTGGGCACGACGCGGCCAGGCAGGTTGGGATCCAACCTGAATCTCCTCCTGGGAACGACCTGACACACAGGTCCACCTGTGCAGAGAAGGCGGCCCAGGGCCTGAAGAGCAGCAATGAGCGCATGGAGCATTGGTGTGCGGCCAGGAAAAGAAACACTGTATCAAAACCAAGAATACAGGTGAAGTGACTGAGGCCCAGGTAGCCTTAAAGAGCTGTTTAGATTCTTCCCACCCTGGTTTCCTGGCTTATGGAATAGGGAGAGAAAGGCTGCCTTGTGGGTGCTGTGGGGATTAGGATGTCTGTCAAACGCCCCATCAGATAGGGATAGCTCTTGCCAATCACATAAAACCCAACTGATAGTAGGGTAAGCAAGTAAGAGGTTATTTTCTCATGTTGAAAATGCGGAGAGAAGAGGCTTCTGACATCAGTCTGGTGACCTGTGTCACCCAGCGTTTCTTGGCCTTTATGTTAGAAGCCTCGTGGTGGCCAAATAGCTACAGCTGTCACGTCAGCGTGCGAGGCAGAAGTGAGGGGAAAAGAGGAAGACCCTGCCAAGCACATCTGTCCCTGTGATGGGGACAGCAAGGTCACCTAGCAGAATTCTGCTACGTTTCACGGGCCCTGTGCCACTATATTATCACCCTCGGCTAGACAAAATGCTCCTTAAAGTGAAATGTCTGCCTTTAAAACTCTGACATGGGAATGGCAGGGAAATAGAACTAAGAAGAGCATCTGACAAACAGGACCTGCCACAAGAGCCTCATCTAAAAAGAGGGTTAACAAAGGGCAGGTTTGGGGATTTTGAATAAGCCTCTGAAGTTTGCCAGGAACCGACCTGGTCACCTTCACCTTTGGGCCCTTCAGCAACAAACCTTATAAAGAGACCACAAGAAAGCAGTGACTGGCTTCTGGGTGCGGTTTGTGGCTTCATTTCTTTATTTCTTTTTCACCTCTGGTGGATTTTTCTGAGATCACCCTGGGATTATGGGATTCGGTGGTGGGTATTGAACACCATTATTTTGGCACCAACCTTCAAAGTCCAGATCCAAAGATTAAGCTGGTCCTTGTGTCTGTCTTTCCATCTTGGATCTGGAGCTCAAGGAGGTTGGATGAGCCTCTAACACACACTCACGATTGTGAAAGGATGGAAATGTAAGCGAAAACACAACGATTCCCTGTGCTCCATATCATCCTTAACAGCCCCAAATAAAATGACCGACTATTCCTGGAATCCAAAGCAATTCGATTCATTTCACTGTGGCAAAGGTATTTTAAGGACCCATCTCTCTATTTTTCTCCTGTCTTGGTAAAGCTATGAATTATGTTGCAAGCATTGAACATCTTGAAATAGTTACTAAGACAACGTATCAACGAAGAATTAATAGGATTTTTTAAAATTCTCCTGTGTGAGCATACAAATATCTTGGTCTTGTGCTTCTTGTTTTTCCCGGGCACTGCATCTTCCTAAGAGAAGCCTACGTGTTCTTTAAATTCTGAAAGCTAAAATATTCTCATCTCTATAAGGACGTAGAATCATTTGAGCATCATAGCAGACCTCCTTCCTAAGAGAGAATTACTTATTACATATTTCAGAGCCATGGTATATATTCTTCAGTAGTAGGTACTCAGGCTGGCTTCCAATCAGATTTTCATAAATACAGTCTCCCTCAAGGGACTGGTTCCAGCCCCCATTCATACTCAAATTCCATGTGCTCAAGTCTCTTATGTAAAATGATGTCACATGTACGTATGACCTAGGCATAGCTTCAATATACCTTTCACCATCTCTAGATTATTTATAATAACTAATATAATGCAGTGCTGTATAAGAAGACAGGAAGGTAGGAGGGTGGACATGGAAGCCGAAGGAAGCTGGGGCTGGGGGCATAGCTCAATGGCAGAGCCCGTGCCTAGCATGTACGAGACCCCAGGCTCAATCCCTTAAGTCATAAAATAATTAATTTCAATTAATAAATGGAGCCTCTGTTCCTGCTGATTTCATCTTCTCTAAACAGACACTCTCAAAAAGGTAAAGTGATAGTTTTGTGTCCCACCAGCTGAAAAAAAAAAAAAAAAAAAAACCGACAAACTTGAACTCAGTCATTGACCTCTTTGCATGTTCGTTTCTTGATCTCTCAATAAGAATGATAGTAGACGGGCACCGTGGCACACGCCTGTGATCCCAGTAGCTTGGGGAGGCTGAGGCAGGACTATCACAAGTTCAAGGCCAGTCTCAGCGACTTAAGGAGGCCCTAAGCAACTTAGCGAAACCCTGTCTCAAAATAAAAAAAAAACAAAAGGGGCAGGGATGTGGCTCAGTGGTTGAGCACTCCCTGGGTTCAATCCCAGGTACCAAAAAAAAAAAAAAAAGAAGAAGAATGACAGAAATGCCTGTCCCCTACCTGTGACAGCGTGGTGATCTAAGACCTCGAATCGGAGCATTTTAAGGGGAAGAGAGCTTCCTATTACCGGAGACCTTCAGAAAATCTGAGTTTTATCATCTATTTATCCTGTCTAGCTTTTCCCACCTCAAATAATTTGCACCTCGAGGCTAAGAGAAAGCCCTCCACAGCTGGCTCATGTGCCTCTTGGACCTGGTGGCTTCCAGGGCTCTTGGTGATGCAAAACCCCTAGAAATCACAAGAGTGAAGGGTGGGCTGGGAGTGGCTCTGTTGCGTCCATGGGGATGTGTGGAGGGGAGATGGAGGGAAAGTTCCAGCAGCCTTTGCAGGCTTCTCAGCTGCCAGGCCCTCCCCTGGGTGGCTCTGCAGCAGGGAGGACTGAGCCCTGTGGCCTCAGGGATCCTGGCGTCTGCTCACTCCAGTCCTGAGGACAGCGAGGGGCACTGCTTTAGCTGAACTCGGAAAGTGCCGTCGCCTTCCCTGGGAATGAGGGACTGGAAGCACCGCTGGCCTTTCTTATGATCATAAACGACCATTGTTTTCTCCATTAAAAAAGAATATGTTATTTTTTTTAAATCAGAAAAGGAAAAATGTTGCAACATAGACCCTTAGTGTTTTGAAACTTTGCCATCTTTCAAATGCAAACATGTCTGTGAATTTTTGAAAAAGTTTTGGGTTTAATGGTTTGCTAAAATTAGATAAATGAATATCAAAATCTTAGCACTGGTTTCATGAAAAATGCTTTTCTTGGCGGAAGCTTTAGAGTGTCGTAATAAATGTATTCAGAGGATCCATTTGCATCATTTCAAGTATCTTGATTGGATATGCGTACAGTTATGTATATTTAGGGTGTGTATTTATTGCCCATACAGTTAGGAAGCCTAAGTGAATATACATGATTTCAAGGATAGCTTTGTAATCGTAATAAATTAATATCTCATACTATAGGCTTCCTGGACCCAGGGGAAAACAAAAATAAATGTCCTCAAAGAGTTCAGAGCCTGGTTGGGGAAACAACCATTCATTGCTGCCAGAAACTGACCTCACTGTCCTGTTAGCAACTACTGACTGTGGCCCAAGATCTAAAAAAAGACATCCCAGCTCACACACCAACTGCACGGCCAAGGTGATTAAGTGACAGAAGAAATACCGTGGCCCACCCACCACCAGTCTCATGGTCTTTGTCTCTGTATTCCACCTTCTTAGGGAGAAACATGGGATTTGGGGACTTGGTCACACTCACTAAGTGCAGAACCCAAGACATCACTCCCATTCGTCAAGTCACTTGGGCTTTTAAAAAACCAGATGATTTGCCCATGGAAAGTTTTGCCCTGAATCACCTAAATATCTGCCTTGATTTTTTTCATTCATTTTTGTGCGTACCCACAGGGTAAGATCAAGTCCTAGTCAAGAAAATGTTTGTTTATCTGCTTATCTGGTACACTAAAAAAGGAAGGTATATTTATCCAAACCTCGGTTGCTTAGCAACTGCATTGCTTTCCATTCCACTTAACAGCTGTGGGCAGGGCCTGACCCACGGAAGGCTGGCGCTGACACTCGTCCTATGCACAGGAGGCTCAGGACCCGGGTTAGGGATTGAGCTACGATCACAATAGAGTCCGTGTTTTTTTGTTTTTTCATTCATTAAGTAATGGGCTCTCCAACCTGAAAAGAGCCTTAAATAACATTTAATGTAAGTGCCATCCTGTCTAGAACTTCATCGTGGAGCTATGGGTCAACCTCTGTGTGATCTTCTGCCAAAGTCAGTGAACTATTTAAACTCAAAACGTTTTTCCCCACAATGCCCTAGCAGGCTTGAGTTTTAACAGGCTTCAAAATACTAGCCATGTTATATTCCACCATTTTTATTTTGTGATCTTTTAAAAAGGATGGGCCTCCTTCTTCCAACGGAAAAAAAAAAAAAAAAAAAAAAAAAAAGGTCATTATGGTTTAAATGCCATCTTTTTACAGAAAAATTCTTCCTTATAACCAGACAAAAATTGATGTGTCCATTAACCTCCCCATGTTGGTGCGTCACAGTTCAAATCTAACTTCTTGCCATATTCCAGCCTAGCCACACCTTATCTTGCAGCTTTTTCCTCCCAGAGAGGTTTCCCCAGTTTCTTCATTCGCCCTTCATGCACAATGTCAAGCCCCTCCATGATCCTGATCAGTCAATCATCTCTAAGCTCAATGTGATTTTTGCAGACTGTGTTTGAACCAGGACCCTGTGAGGAGAATACAGCCCTTCAGAACTGACAGTCAGTTGGAACCAGGCCCTAGCTTAAGTTGATACCTCGTTTCCATTAATGCTACTCAAGGGTCCAAGACCTGATTGATATAAACAGTCTTCGAAGTTGGTACGTGCTGAGTGCATCGAAGATAACAACTCAGTGACTTCAAGTCTCCTCCACCATGGTTACATGCCTTAGGATTTTTTTACACCCAAATGCAAGTCCTTAGATCTATCCAGTTAAATCTCATCCTAATTCTGTCCCTCATGTTAACTGCAACCAAAATCTAAATTTTTCCCAAATATTCCCTTGCTATCACCTTGGTATTATACAAATATCTGATAAACAACATGACTTATGCTTTTGCCCAGGTAGATGACAAAAAAATTTTTTGTTGTTGTTTTTGTGATGCTGCGGATTGAATCCAGGGCCTTGTGTATGTGAAGCAAGCACTCTGTCAACTGAGCTATATCCCTAACCCCAACAAAAATGTTTAATAAGTAAAAAGGACAGAGTCCCGTGGTAAGGATTGAAACCCACAGCAAAACTGACAGTGATCCATTAACTCACCATTGATTCTAGTCATTGAAACTATTGCTTATCCTTGCCTCAGCCCATAAACCTCTCTTCACAAAGAACATGCCAGAAAGAAACTTACCAAATGCCTTGCAGGAACAAAGGAAGAGAACTAAGATACACTGGCTACCTCCAACATGCAGGTAACTTGATATTATCTCATTTAATTCCCTTTTCAATAAAGATTTATTGAGGACCTATTGTATGTCTGGTGTTATTTTAGGCTCTGAAGATAGATCAATGGCAGATAGATAGATAATAGATTGATCAAAATGATGTTTATACATTGTCATACAAACGAATCTTATCATCCTTATTTTCCAGGGTAGGAAGATGAGGCTCAGAGATGTGAACTCACTTCCCAGGTGAACATGCAAGAGTGCCAGAGTCAAGGACAGTTTCAACCAAGCAAATGGTCTTTCACTACTGGTTGCCATCTCTGAAGTCCACGTCCACTACTGTAGCTCCCCAACCCCCAACCCCTTCGAGTATTTAACTTCAGCTTTCCATGCAAAAGGATTCCCTCTTTATTATAATCCCTGTCCACAGAGTTTGTAGCTTAACTCTAAAGAGTGACTATAGTTATTTAATAATATCATTACACACTTAAGCACTGAGTCACATCCCCAGCTCTTTTTATTTTTTATTTGGAGACAGGTTCTCACCAAGTTGCTGGGGCTAGCTTTGAACTTGGACCCTCCTGCCTTAACCACCTGAGCTGGTAGGATTACAGGTGTGCAATACCATGTCTGGTAGTAGTAAATGTTATCCATGTGTCCTGGCCCGAAATTATGATTTGGAGAGAGAGTGGAGGATCTTCAGAGATGCTCCAGTTCCCAGAGAAAAGACTAGAGTTGTGTTTAGTACAAAAAGACGCCAGCAAAGCGCTTCAGAATCTCTTATATTTGTCTTTATTTTTTCAGATGACACAATTAAGTTCATGTCCTTAATATTTTAAATAATCCTTTTTTTTCTCTTAACAAAATTACAATTAACAAATTTTGAAAGCCAGATTAAAATTTTTAATGGAACCAAAGGGGTATATAATTCAAAGGACACCTCTCGAATTCCCAGCTCTCTTTGTGCATCTCAGAAGTGATGGTAAACAATAGTTACCTGCATGTTTTTCCAGACCTCATTTTCCATGTAGACATGTATATGTGTGTGTATTATTTTTTCTTGGACATCTATACATATCAGACAGGGGACTGTGTCCCATTCTTTTTCAGGGGACAAGTTGCATTATGTACTCATGTATAAATGCACCGTATAGAACCAACTTCATACTGATGAATGTTTAGACTTTTCCCCACTCTTCACAGTGAAAAGCAATTATTACAGTTTAGTTATTTAAAGTATACCTATGTGACTTGTACTGAATGCCAAGCTGTGTCCTCAGACACTTGATAAAAGTGAGTGCATTTAGTTTGTACAATATCCCCCTGGAGTACTCACTAATGTTATATCTTCTCTGTTTTCCAAATGAGGAAACTAAGCGTAGAGTAATGAAGTGACTTGTCCCGGGTCACATCGCTAGTGAAAGCCAGAGTGGAGTTCAAGGCCAGGCTGCTTGGGCTCAAGACTGCACCAATCATGAGGGAGTCTTGATTCTCTAGATCACTCAGCACGATGATCTATTCCTGCAGCAGATGAGCTGCAGGGCAAAAGGAATGAAAGATGCTTTTTGAAGCCAGCATTAGCTTGTGAAAAAAAAAAAAAAAAAACTGGGAAAGAAGAGAAAAACATCGATGACCAAATGAATGCAGGGAGCTAGTCCCATTCCATGCCACCCCCCTCTGTGATGTTTTTTTGAAAGGTAGACTGAATCCTCCTGCAAATGTGAAACCCCTTTACCAGACCTATTGAGGGAGTGGAGGTGCCAGCTCCGAGAGCGTTGCCTGTTGGAAAGACCATAATGCAATTTTGAACAAAGCTTCACTGGGGCGCCTGGTTTTAAGTTCAAGGTGAACAATCTAATCAAGGCCCTTTAGAAGAAGAATTTGTCTCAAGAAACTTTTTCATCAGAGCTACCAATGGAGTTTCTCAGTCACAAGAGAAGCAGTTTTGTGGCTCTGAAAAGCTCCGAGACCAAAAGGCATTCAATTTTCCCAGATGCGGAGCACTTGGCTTTCCTGTCCAGTTTGGGTATTTCTCCAGGCTGGTGTCGCTACTGGTGGTGGTGGTGGTGATACTGTTGAATCTCCAAAGACTTGAGGTGAACCTTGTCAGTGTTCTGGGTTTTCAACCTGACCCCAGCCTCCCATTCCCAAGTGGTGAATACGAAATGTAACTACCAGATCTTTTCAGCACATACAATGCTAATTAGTTCCCTGCTCTAGTTTTTCTCCTGGTCTTGGGTACAGCTGAAACATCACTTATGTATTAGTAATGACATAAATGTTTGCACATTTTCCAAAGTCTGAGGATATGAATCACCTTGAAGAAAATAGCTTTGATCAGAACATGAGAGCTACATTTGAACAATATCTTTACTGTTGTTAGCGGCAGTCGAAAAGGAAATTGAATCTCAGGATGAAAAAAAAAAAGAATTATAGAAAACAAGTCAAGAGGGACGGGAATGCAGCTCAGTGACAAAGCACTTGCCTAGCATGCGCCCTGGGTTCCATCCTCTACACCACAGAAAGAAACAGAGAGATGAGGAGAAGGGAGTTCAATGTCAAGCATACGCAGCTCTTGGAGAAGGCAGTCAAAAGAGGAACAAAATCAGAAAATGAATGACTCATCTGTAAAGACGCAAATGAAGCTGATGATCTGATAAAAGAGAAAAAATAATGTTTTCCTGGATTTAGAAGAATCTACAGATAAATTTCCAGAAATGATGAAAATGTTTAAAAGGCTTCTTGAGATTGCATTTGACAATCCCAGAGGTCAAGTCCACTCAGGATTCAGACAAAACCTCTGCCCCCTTCCATCCCATGCCTCAGGTTTGATATCCCTCCTTACCATCTAGTGGGCTCTCCCTAAGCCACGGGAAACATGCTCCAAGGTGGGAGCCAGTCCTCACTAGCCATTGTGTTGTTCTGCTCCTGCAAAATAAAGTGAACCTCACCATCCAAAAATAAATGCACTATTTGGAATGAAATTTAATCTGATAAGCCTCCATCTGCATAAGATATACAAATTAAGAACTTGAGACAATCATAGGAATCATTCAGGAAAGTGTCCTACTATGCTTTGGCTTTAAGCCATCTATATAGGAAAAAAATGTTGCAAAAGACTAAAATGTACCAGCAGATTGCCAGATATCTTCAGTGAAAAACGATGTTCTGCTTGGATCACATCCTTCATTATCTGCTTCCCTGACCTGTGTGTCTCTCATTGTCTTGGAGCTATGTCCCAACACTCAGATGCGATGCAAAAATTTTTTGTCAATAGACCCGTAAATAAGTTCTGTCTGGTGGAGACACAATTTGTTTCTCTCCCTCATCCTGGAGAAATAGCCGGTTTTGCATCTATTTGTGAATTTATTTCATGGCCTCCGCATGCTGCCTCTTTTAAATTCTCCTTGGAATCAGTTCTAGAATCTCATTGCTTCCCGTATTAACTAATGAGTTAATCTCCTTAGCATTTACTCATTTTGTATGCGTATAAAATTCATGACTTTACCTTTTTATTAAATTATCTCTGACAATTTAAACAAGTGCTATGTATTCTACTATAAGAAATTTTAAAAATTGTCTAAGCCATTACTTCATTTTGCATTTGCAGAAATCCTCTGGGTTCTTTTCCCAAGAGCAGGATATGGAAATATACTAATTCCTCCCAGCTCTGTTCCTCTTCCTTATCTCACAAGAAAATTCTTTTTTCTAATAACCTCATAAGATCTTTTGTTTTCCCCTACAAATTTTCACCTAAAAATTTCCTTGGAGGTCTAAGTCAGAGAGATTATCAAACAGGGGCCAGTCTCTTAGTGGATGGGTTTCCTTTCCTTTCTTTATTTCTTTCCTCCTTGGAGGGGAAGGTACATTTAAAATACATACTTACATTACCATCCTTCCCTTTCTCTTTTTATTTCATAATGGCCAAGTCAATTGAGCCAACAGAGTGCGGCTAACTAATATTTATGTACAAAGTGTGTTTGGGAGGAGCTCAAAATTTTAAAAGACCCCCAAGGAGGCCTTTGAAGAAATGCAAACCTTTTATATTTTGTCTAGATGCTTCTGGCCCATAAATGAATGCTGAGTGTGCATTGAATAGAGTCTAGAAACTAGACTCTCTCGCTTTCAGGAAATCTTTTAATAAATGAGTAAAACAGTTCCCTTGTCAGTGGTCACTAGGTCTTGTACATGCCATCAATCCAATCATCCTAAAAGTATTGACAAAGAGGTGTGCATTTTTCATTTAAAGTTGACTTCATTTTGAGTCTTCTTTAAAACTGCAGTCACTACAGCATCCAAACAGGGGGACACATTTGTGTGATCCCTGTGATGTTCGAGTATCAGAAGCAGAAGGAAGACCAGTAGCTTAGAGACACAGTTTTGTAAACAACTTGAACTGTCCACACAGAGCCCATAGTTAAGGGACACAGAGGAGGCTAAAGAAGGACCACAAAGGTTTGTTCCACTCAGTGATGACCCAGCACCCCTGTCTACAGCAATCTCTTTATAAGGGTTAAGAATCATGGTTTATTTTCTCCTTTTCTTATTCTTTCAGGAAACCTAGGAAGAGGAGCTAGGGCCAACTCTAATCCTTAAGCTCCCCAGGACACAGAGTATTCATATAAGCAAAAGAGACCAAAGAATGCACTTATGTTTACAGATTAAGCCATTTTGGTTTAGTTTTTATTTACTAACTCCATAAATGTCAACACTTTCTGTAATACTCTACTTAATAGCATAGTGACTTTGTGCATGCAAAACCCTCAGTCCTGCTGACACCCTTTCTGATCCTCCCAATAATTCCACTGGTCACCTCTAAGCGAGGTCTAAGGTGGCATTTAAGAATCAAGTCAGATTCTACCATCTTCTAGCACTTATTCAGTCTCCAAATTCCCATTCAGGAAAATGACTAATGTATCTATTTTAGAGGGAGGCTTTGAGGATTAAGTCAATTGATGTGCATGAAGCACCGTATTCTGGGATGCAGTTGGATATTCAATAAATATTTATTAGCAGCACAAAGGTCATAGATTGGCTTAAAAGCCAGTACATGTGGAGTCACCATAATCCAGGAACAACCCAGTCCAGTGAGCACAACTCTGCCTGGCTTCTTCCAAGACAGAGCGAGAGCAGCCCTTTGTCTTGAGGTACAAGACAGAGGGCAAACTCAACTAGAAAAGCACCCAACAAAACTGAAGCAGGGGTCCCAGGATGCCCTGTTACAGACTATCTGGAAACAGCAGTTCTCAAAAGAGGCACACATATCTCTGGTGGCTCTTAAATACCTCCAGATGGTCTGTGGACTTGCCTATCAATTTGACCTATCTAAGTTTAGGTCTCCCAACCTGGAACAGTTATTTCCAAGAAAGAAGAAGGAACTGGCAGATGAACATATCAAATAATTATAATATAATAATATCAAATAATTGTAAGTGACAAAGGAGTCTTGGAGAATAAAAGGCACATCAAAAGATAAGAGAAAACATTATTTTTCATACTCATAAAGGGCAGCTACCGTAATTAACAATACATGCATTGAGCAGAGATCCCAGAGAAAAATTCTAAGGAATATTATTAGATTAGTAGATTTTTAGCACTTGTAAATTAAAGGGGAATGAACAAAATTTAAAAGACTGATAATATCTTATTTGGATGAGGAAAAGAATATATAGAACAGTGCTTATCAAAATTTTATGTGCATATGAGTCATCGGGGAATCTAGTTAAATGGCCACATCTCATTAATTAGATCTGGATGGAGCCTGAGGTTCTATATTTCTAACAAGTTCCCAAATCATTCCACTTCTCTTTGTCATAGGGTCATACTTTGCACAGGTAGGTTATAGACTATTATCATGTGCACTCTTGAAATTTAAGATGAAGAAAAAATCATCAGAATTTTAAAATGTGCATGAATTTTAATGTAGAAATCCTACTTCTAGCTATACTACATGAATTATTTCCCATTTGCTTGAATATGCATATGAAAAGATGCTTATAGCAGCACTGTTTATAAAAGCAAAAAAAATAACAATAATCTAAATGTACATCAATAGGGGGATAATAAGGCAAATTGTGGTAAATGCAGGACTACTTTGAAGCCATTAAAGAGAATGTGTACTGACATGGAAGAGAAATCTGGTGTTTTTTTCAGGAGATAATATGGAGGACTTTCCATTATACATTACTAAATAATGTATATATATTTTTTGTTATAGTTGTATAAGAAAGTATCCAGCAGAATAAGCAATAGTTCAGTTTTCTTCATATAAGGTTATGAAATTAAGTGAGGGGAGAGAAGAGGGAATAGTCATTTTACTTCTGTATTTTATGTGTTTTTTTACCATGAGAATCTATTTTCCTTTTGTGAAATCATTTTATAAAGAAAGGCAAGAGGTGACCCATAGAAGTTGCCACGGGCTTGTTAGAAACATGCTTATGCATGATGTCCTTATAGATGGCTTGGATCCAAGGACATTGAAGTGCATTTGTGATTGTTAGAAGCCATCAAATCTGGTCCCTTTCACCAACAGGTAGGTCTCTTGTGGTGTGATACAGGTCTCTGTCCTTGGTTATAATTTAAAAACATTCACCTGTAATTTTCATGAGAAAAAAGTATTTGATTAAATGTTTAAATGATATAAAGCTAGAAAAAAATAATTAGTTATTTGGATGTTAAAAATTAGCATTAAAAATGTCCTGATTTCTGGAAACATTCAATCAAATCTAACAGAATGAAAAATCATTTGGGAGCTGGGGTTGTAGTTCAATGATTCAGCACTTGCCTAACATGGGTAAAGCACTGGGTTTGACCCTCAGCACCACATAAAAACAAGTAAATAAAATAAAGGTTAAATTCTTTTAAAAAATCATTTGGAGTAAATGTAAAGTCCTGCCCTTAAGTTTCAAAACCTGACTATACAAGAAGAAAATGGGGGAGGGAATCTCCTATAATAAAGTAGGGATTTTAGCAGACTAGCACTTCTGATGAGCTAAGAATATAATTTGGATTGCAGACGCTATGCCTAGTACAGGATTAGTTCCTGATCAGACCACAACCAATGTGTTTTGTTTAGTTCTGTACTGAATTATATAAGACTATTTCAACCAATAAAGAACACCCAGAGTCTCACATCCAGGAGGTAGAGAGGATTTTCAAAACTATATCATATGAGAGTCATTGTGGAAAAATTTTTGAATTATTGGGTCACAGGAGAAGACTTGGGGGAAGGAAACAGGAGGACAGTTGAAAGATGGTTTCTCAAGACTCAAACAAGGACCAAAGAGTGCTTAAGTTGCATAGAGATAAATTACAAGTTAATGCAAGGAAGAATTTATGCCGTCTAGAAATAAAAAAGGAATGTTTTGTGAGGTCTTGAGTTCCCAACAGCTGGAAATATTCAAGCAGAGATCAATCTACATAAAGAAGTAAGAGCATCAGACCAGTGATATTTACAGCCAGTGCCGGCATTCTAGATATGTTCATTTTTTTTGTGACATTCATGTCATATATGTGTGACTTTTAATGTTTAAAGACCAAATCTTAAATAATTCATTTAGCATTAAAAATGTCCTGATTTCTAGAAACATTCAATCAAATGTAACAGAATGAAAATCATGCATTCATTTGATTAATTCTATCAAGAGCAACAGAGTCTTTTGATAGGGGGAGGGGGTATGACAGGTGGCCCAGGGTTTTCTGCCTCACTGAACATGGTGGTACATTCATCCTTATGAAAGCTGCTTTCTCAGATTCCAAGTCTAGAACCTTCTAGTCTAGAGCCATCAGGATGAACATGAAATCGCACTGCACACCCGCAGCAGGGTGAATCCTGGTGCTCCACCTCCCTCTCGCTCCTGGCCCCTCTTCACCCCTCCTCTCTTGCCTCAGTTGTTCAAGGGCACCTGGTGTCAAGGATGCCTGCTACCATTTGGGATACTGGTAGTAATAATGTTCCTCTCTGATGCCTGTCTACCCCAACGTCATTTCTGGTAATACTCAGGAAACAAAATCCCGTATCTCTGAGACAAGATGTAGCAGAGCCTTGGACAGCTTTTCTTCTCTGGACTTAGTTCCCAGTGCAGGACTGCCAGTTGGCTTCACTGATGTCCATGAGAGATTTCCTGCCAAAAGATTTCCTTGTATCTTTGGCATAAAACTACTTGGCAATGAGTTTATTTTTATCCTCCCCCCACCATCAAATTACTCATCCCAATATTTTCACGTTTAAATTTTTTCAAGCTATAAAAAAAGAGCTGGGTACCTTGATTGGAAGAGTAGTCAGCATTGAAATGGAACAAAACACCACATATTTCTCTTTGTCATAGGGTCATACTTTGCACAGGTAGGTTATAGACTATTATCATGTGCACTCTTGAAATACAAGTTGAAGAAAAAAAATCATCAGAATTTTTAAATGTGCATGAATTTTAATGTTGGTGCTGGTGTGAAGTTAGTAGAAAATGACCTTCAAAAGAAAAGCAAATCGATTCATTTGGGGAGTTCATGGTTGAACCCGGGAGGGGAAAATTTGTTTCTGGGAGTGTCCTACAGTCAACTCTAGAATCTAATGCTGGTGGGCAGAGCCATGCTAGGAGCCACTTCCTCTCCAGGAAGAGAAAGAGAGCTGGAAAATACTCCCACGATGGTTCATTTCAAGCTACCCACATGCACACAATTGAACTCGGGGCTGGAAAAAGGTATGCTGGGCTCTTATGAGTTAAGTGAGCCCCCTCAACTAGAAATGGGAAAATGAATTTAGTGGGTTATATTTAGAGTTAAAAAAAATACCTATGACATTTGACATCTTTTCCATAAAGGACCTACAGGGGTATTTAAGGCTGGTCTATGCCTGGTTCATTAAAATAAAGCAGTATTTGTTTCTTCTTTCTGTCTCTTTGCCAACTATTTTGATCATCCATCTAAATGTGCTTTATTACTAAAAAAAAAAAAAGTATTTTAAGAATGAGAATTGCAGCTATTCTAATATTTGTCTTGAGGCTCTGCCCATCATTACAAGGCTTAATCTGTACTTTTATAATAGGGAGAAACAAGCAAAGCTATGTGGTTGTAAAAAGAAACATCATTTTATATCTTTAGAATGATTCAAATGCCAGTGATACCTTTCCCCTATAATTTATTTATGCACACAATTTGATCCCCTTTCATATAATGACATCTATTACTTAAGGCTGATAAGTCTCCAGAGGAAAAGCAAAGAATGGCAGGAATTTTTGGCTGGATATACCAACACCCATTCACAGCCCTTCTTTCTCGCCTTCCTGAAGAGAAGCTAGAAAATGACATCTGTAATTTTTGAGCATGACTAGAAAATTCCATGTTTAAGAGGTCTGTCCATTAGGATGTAAGTTGAAGTCTGCTTAGGTCTTACAGGTAAGCTTGTTTTCCTGGAACTTTCTACTCTTCCTTTCTTTCTGGGGGTCTGCGGGTAGTGTACAGATGAGTAGCAGCCGAGATTGTGGAGAAGGGGCATGAGGTTGGGGTCAGCACCCTGAGGATGGCAGTGTGGCTGGTGAATCCCAATCACGGTCAAATCCTTGACTAGACCTGGAATAGGTACATCAAGACATCTTATTAAGAAAACATCTCTATTTTAATAGTTTAACTTCAGAATAATTCATACACTACAAGATTTGCCTTTTGTTAAGTATATCAGTGACTTTTTAGTAAACATATTGAATTGTGCAACCATCAAAACCCAACTTTTTATTCCAGCTCATTTGTGGTCAATCTGCATTCCCACTACTGGTGCTAGACAAAGGCTGATCAGCTTTCTGACTCTAAACTTGTCTTTTCTGAACATTTCATAACTGCCTAAATAGAATTATGCAATATATAGTATTGTGCATCCAGATCCTCTCATTTACAATAAAGCTTTTGAGGTTTAAATAAGTTGTAACATGTAGTGGTATTTTATTCCATTTTAATGTGGACTACTCTTCCATTCAAATAGATACACTTTGACTTGTTTATCTATTTGTCTATCTACTGACAATTGGATTCTTGTCAGTTTGGGACTGTTACAAATTTGCTGATATGAACATATATGTATGAATCTTGATGCAGACTTAAGTTTTTCTTTCTCTTGGCTACATTCCTAAAAAATGAAATGAGGGCCTTGGGTGTGGCTCAAGTGGTAACGCGCTCGCCTGGCATGCGTGAGGCATTGGGTTCGATCCTCAGCATCACATAGAGGTGAAATGAAGATATTGTGTCCACCTAAAACTAAAAAATAAACATTAAAAAAAAATGAAATGGGTGGGATGGAGGGATCATATGGAAAAGTCATGTCTAACTTTTAGAAAAATTGCCAGACTCTTCCAAAGAAGCTGTACCATTTTACATTCCCACCAGTGACATGAGACTTTCAGCTTCTCCACATCCATGTCCACAGTTCGTATCTTTAGCCTTTGCTGTCGTAGCCATTTTGAACAGGCAAAATAACATCTTATGATAGCACTAGTTCTCACTCCCCTGGGAACTAATGATACTGAGCACTTTTTTATATGCTCATTAGCCATTCATATGCCTTTTTGGTAAAATGTCTATTCAAATCCTTTATCCTTTTAACACTAGGTTGCTTGTCTTATTTTTTAATTGTAAGTGCTCTTTGCAGATTCTATATATTCTTTTATCAGACTGATTTGCAAATATTCCTCTCAATCTGAAGCTTATCTTTTAATTTTCATAATGTCTCTTGAAGCTCAAAGTTTTAATTTCAGTGAAGTCCAGCTCATCAATATTGCACTTCGATGGCTTGCATTCTTGATGTCATGGCCAAACTGCTAACTCAATGGTGTTAAGGTTTACTCCTATATGTTTTTTTCCCCCACCCAGGTAAAACTTTTATTTTGTGAAAATCAGTCTTATAAAATAATGCACTTCACTAGATAGACTGCAAAAGTAAGTATGCCATTATGTATGATATTCTGTACTATAATATAAGCTCCATGAAGACTCAAACTTTGTTTTGTTCAGCACCTTATCCATGCCACCAAGAATACAAGAACTATTTTTGCATGAATTAATGCATGCTTCTTACTTTTTAAAAAATGGTTTTTAGTGGCCAATGGACCTTTATTTTATTATTTATATCTGGTGCTGAGAATCAGACCCAGTGCCTCACACATGCTAGGCAAGCGCTCTACCACTGAGCCATAACCCTAGCCCCTAACTTTTTAAAAAAAAAAATTAAAATTAATTTTTCAAAATTTATATGACAGCATAATGCATTACAATTAATATTACACATATAGAGCATAGTTTTTCATGTTTCTAGTTGTATACAAAATATATTCACACCAATTTCTGTCTTCATATATGTACTTTGGGTAATGATGACCATCACATTCCACCATCATTTCTAACCCCAAGCCCCCTCCCTTCCCCTCCCATCCCTTTGCCCTATCTAGAGTTCCTCTATTCCTCCCATGCTCCCCCTCCCTACTCCACTATGAATCAGCTTCCTTATATCAGAGAAAACATTTAGCATTTATTTTTGGGATTGGCTAACTTCACTTAGCATTATCTCCTCCAACCTCATCCATTTACCTGCAAATGCCATGATTTTTTTCTCTTTTATTACTGAGTAATATTTCATTGTGTATATATGCCACATTTTTTTATCCATTCACCTACTGAAGGGCATCCAGATTGGTCCCACAATTTAACTATTGTGAATTGTGCTGTTATAAACACTGATGGGGTTGTGTCCCTGTAGTATGTTATCTTTAAGTCTTTTGGGTATAGACCAAGAAGAGGGACAGCTGGGTCAAATGATGGTTCCATTCTCAATTTTCCAAGGATTCTCCACACTGCTTTCCATATTGGCTGCACATTTTGCAGTCCCACCAGCAATGTATGAGTGTACCTTTTTCCCCACATCCTTGCCAACACTTATTGTTGTTTGTCTTCATAATAGCTGCCATTCTGACTGAAGTGAGATGAAATCTTAGAATAGTTTTGATTTGCATTTTTCTAATCGCTAGTGATGATAAACATTTTTTCATATATTTGTTGATTGATTGTATGTCCTCTTCTGAGAAGTGTCTGTTCAGGTCCTTGGCCCGTTTATTAATTAGGTTATTTGTTTGTTTGGTGTTTAGCTTTTTGAGTTCTTTATATACCCTAGAGATTGGTGCTGTATCTGACATGTGAAGTGTAAAAATTTGCTCCCAAAATGTAGGCTCTCTATTCACCTGAAAGATTGTTTCTTTTGCTGAGAAGAGACTTTTTAGTTTAAGTCCATTCCATTTATTTATTCTTGACTTTAATTATTGAGCTATAGGAGTCTTATTAAGGTTGGGGCCTAATCCGACATGGTGAAGATTAGGGCCTACTTTTTCTTCCATTAGGCACAAAGTCTCTTGTTTAATTCCTAGGTCCTTGATTCACTTTGAGTTGAGTTTTGTGCATGATGAGAGATAGAGGTTTAATTTCATTTAGTTACATGTAGATTTCCAATTTTCCCAGCACCATTTGTTGAAGAGGTTATCTTTTCTCCAATGTATGTTTTTGGCACCTTTGTCTAATATAACTGTAGTTATATGGGTTAGTCTCTGTGTCCTTTATACTGTACCATTGTGTACGGGTCTATTTTGGTGCCAATACCATGCTGGTTTTGTTACTATTGCTCTGTAGTATAGTTTAAGGTATGGAATAGTAATGCCTCCGGCTTCACTCTTCTTGCTAAGGATTGCTTTGACTATTCTGGGTCTCTTATTTTTCCAGGTGAATTTCATGATTGCTTTTTCTATTTCTATGAGGAATGTCATTGGGATTTTTATTGGGATTGCATTGAATCTGTATAGTGCTTTTGGGTAATGATGATCCCAAAGCACTTTTGGTAGTATGGTCATTTTGACAATATTAATTCTGCCTATCCAAGAACAAGTTAGATTTTTCCCTCTTCTAAGATCTTCTTTAATTTCTTTCTTTAGCATGCTAGAGCTTTCATTGTAGAGGCCTTTCACCTCTTTTGTTAAGTTTATTCCAAAGTATTTTTTTTTTGAGGCTATTGTAAATGAGGTGGTTTTCTTAGTTTCTCTTTCTGAGGATTTGTCACTGATGTACACAAATGCCTTTGATTTATGGGTATTGATTTTATATCCAGTTACTTTGCTGAATTCATTTAATTAATTCTAGGAGATATCTGGTGAAATGTTTTGGGTCTTCTAGGTATAGAATATGTTGTCTGCAAACTGATAATTTGAGTTCTTCTTTTCCCACCCATATCCCTTGAATGTCTTTTGTCTGTCTGATTGTTCTAGCCAGTGTTTCAAGAACTATGTTAAATAGAAGTGGTGAAAGAGGGCATCCCGGTCTTGTTCCAGTTTTTAGAGGGAATGCTTTCAATTTTTCTCCATTTAGAATGATTTTGGCCTGGGGCTTAGCATAGATAGCTTTTACAATGTGGAGGTATGTTCCTGATATCCCTAGTTTTTCTAATGTTTTGAATATGAAGGGATGCTGCATTTTATAAAAAGGTTTTTCTGAATCTATTGAGATGATCATATGATTTTTATCTTTGAGTCTATTAAAGTGATAAATTACATTTATTGATTTCCGTATGTTGAACCAACCCTGCATCCCTGGGATGAACCCTACATGATCATGGTGCACTATCTTTTTGATATATCTTTGTATGTGATTTGCTAGAATTTTGTTGAGTATTTTTGTTCATCTATATTAATTAGAGATATTGGTATGAAGTTTTTATAGAGCTTTTATCATTCAAGTTCTTCTAGGGTTATGATCCCTTTGGAGATAAATTGTGTGTGTGTGTGTGTGTGTGTGTGTGTGTTACTGGGAATTGAACCCAGAGCCTTGTGCATGTGAGGCAAGCACTCTACCAACTGAGCTATATTCCCCGCCCTGGAGATAAATTTTTAAAATAATATGAGGTGAAATTCCATGTTTGTTTGCTTGTTGATATAATTTGCTTGTTTATATATATAAAATGATGAAGAGAAAGTTGAAGAACTGCAGTAAAGACCACAATATTGCAAATAATTACCATATGACCTTTTATAAACATTTACCAGCACCTAATTTATGTATTCATCCTTATGTCAGTACCATATTGTCTTGATTACTATAGCTTTGTGGAAGTCATGAAATCAGGCAGTGTAAATCTTCCAGCTTTCTTCTTAATCAAAATTCTTGGGCTATCCTAAGAACTCTGTATTTCTGTGTACATTTTAGGATCTGCTTGTTAGCTTCTTCAAAATGGCATGCTAGAATTTTTATAGGGATTGTGTGAAATCTATAGATCCATTTGGGGAGAACACCTACCTTGGTAATGCTGAGTCTTCTTCCCCATTCATGAGCATAACATCTCTCCATTTATTTCAACCTTCAATTTTTCTCAACACTTTTTTACTTTTCAATGTACAAGCTTTGACTTTTTATTAAATGTATTTCTAAGTAATTATTATTTACGATGTTATAAATGAAAGTGTTGATTTTGCTTTCAGATTTTTTTGCTACTATATAAATATAAAATTTATTTTTATATATTGATTTTATATCCTATGAACTAACTAAAGTAGCTTAATACTTCTCCTATTGTGTGTGTGTGTGTGTGTGTGTGTGTGTTGTATGTGGATTTTTAAGGATGTTCTACCTTTAAGCTACAAATACAGTTTTACTTCTGTCTTTCCAACCTAGACCATATACATTTTTTTTTTAAAGTTATTGGTCTGTCTAGAACCTTACAATAGAATGTTGAACAAACACAGAGGGAACATCTTGGCTTTTCCTGCCCTATTTTAGGGGGAAAACTCTCAGTCTTTCCAAATGGTGGTAGGATTTTAATTTTAGGTTTTTCATAGATGCCCTTTATCAAGTTGAGGTAATTCCCTCCCCTTATGAGTTTTTAGATTTTTTTAAATTCGTGCATGTGTGATGGACTTTTTACATGCTTTTTCTGCATCAATGGATTTCTTTTTTCATTCCTTCTTATTCTATTACTGTTGGAATACTAAAGTAATTGATTTTCAGGAACTGAACCAACCTTGCATTCCTGAAATACATCACACTGTTTATCAGGCATAAGCCCTTTATCTATTCCTGAATTCTGTTTTTCAAATCTTTTGTGAAAGACTTTTGCATTTTGCTCATGGTATTGGATAGTCTTTATGAGTGTCTTGCTTTGTTTTCAGGGTCATAGAGTCCTCTATTGTAATGAGTTTCGAGTGTTTCTCCTCTGTTTTCTAAAAAAAATTGTGAAAAGTTATTTTAAACTTTTTTTTTTTTTTTTTTTTTTTAGTACTAAGGATTGAACCCAGGGGTGCTCTACCACTGAGCCACATCCTCAGCTCTTTTTATTTTTTATTTTGACACAGGGTCTCACCAGGTTTCTTAGGACAACTAATTTGTTGAGGCTGGCCTTGAACTTGTGATCCTTCTGCCTCAGCCTCCTGAGCCACTGGGATTAGAGATATGTACTAGCACACCTGGCTAAAGTTGATGGTATTTTAACTATTTTAAAATACATAGTAAAATTCACCAGTGAGGTCACATGGACCTGAGCGCTTCTCTGTAAGATTATTTTTAATTATTGATGAAACTTTTCTCATCATTTTGAGTGTACTCAAGTTTTCCATTTCTTCTTGAGTACATTTTTGGAATTTTTCTAGAAATTTTTTTCCCCATTTCACCAATCTTTGTCCAACTTGTTGGAATAAAATCTCTATATTTCTTATATCCTTTAAATTTCTCTTCTGTTCCTGGGTTTTTGGTAATTTATTTTATCTTTTGTTTTTCTGGTTAGTATAGCTAAAGGTTTATTAGTTTAATTGCAGTTTTTATTTTTTATATTTTCTCTATACTATTTGCTACAGGCTCTTGGTCTAGTTTTTCTTTTTCTAGTTTTTTAAGTTAGAATCTTATGTTATACACACAACTTTCTTCCTTTCTGGAAATAACTTTGCTGAAAATTTGATATTTCTTAATTAATTAACTTAAATTATCAGGTAAAATAGCACTCAGATGTGAAGCTTATAGTGCGTTGAAGTCATTTATATAGTACCTAATATTGTTTAAATCGTGAATAATGTCAAGATGCTTTGAGACTTCCTGAACTGGTAAAAGTTAAAGTAAAAAAAATCAACATGCCAACTTTCAGTAGTGTCCTAGTCAACCTAGTGTTGCTATAACAAAGTACCCATCACTGAGGGTATTTTAAATATACACACACAGATACACACACACACACACACACACAGACACACACACATTATATGCATATGTATACACATGCGAGATATATTGTGCTGGGGATTAAACTCAGGGGAACTTGACCACTGAGCCATATATCTGGCCCTATTTTGTATTTTATTTAGAGACAGGATCTCACTGAGTTGCTTAGCATCTCGCTTTTGCTGAGACTGGCTTCGAACTCATGATCCCCTTGCCTGGCCTCCCAAGCTGCTGGGATTACTTAAATATATTTTTTAAAGAGGTTTATTTGGCGCACAGCTCTGGTGGAGTCCAGATGGCACTGGTCCTACATCACGGGAGGGCCTCTGGCTGCATCATAACCTGGCAGAGAGCATCACATGGTGGGAGCATGTGCAGAAAAGAGGAGGGAGAGAGGAGCCGTCCACTGTGCAAAGACGCATCTCATAAGAACTGACTCATGGGCTGGGGAGGTGGCTCAAGCAGTAGCGCGCTTGCCTGGCATGCGTGCGGCCTGGGTTCGATCCTCAGCACCACATACAAACAAAGATGTTGTGTCTGCCAAAAACTAACTAACTAACTAAATAAATAAATAAATTCTCTCTCTCTCTCTCTCTAAAAAACAAAAAAGATAAAAAAAAAAAAAAAAAAACCTGACTCATTCCTGTGAGATCAGACTCACTTCCACAAAAGGGGCAGTGAAGCATTAATTCCTTCAGAGAGTGTTGTCTCCAGGGTATAATGACCTCCCATGAGGCTCCACCTTTTAAGGTCCCACCACCACTTAATACCATTACATTGGAGACAAAGCTTCCAGTCTATACACTACTGGGGGGCAAACCTTATCCAAACCATAGCAAATGGATCTATTTTCTGATCTTAATTTAAGAATCACAGAGAATTCTATAAACGCCTTACAAGCAATTAACGTAACATATTTAATTAACATATTTTTGTAGTATTATATTAATACTTAGCAGTGCCTACCTATTTGTTTTAAAACATATTTTCAAATACATAAATGCACCTGAATCTTAAATACATAAATACATTAAAAACTTATTACAGATTGGCATTAATAAATGAAACTTTGTAGTTCCCTTTGATGATAGGAAACTCTAGATCTGAATCCCAATTAAGTAAAATGTCATCTCAAGAAAGGACCCTATTTTTATTATTAGACCTGTCTTAGCAAAAACAACAACAACAACAATAATTATGATTGTATTTTGAACTTCTTCAGTAAAACTGCACCAAAAGGGGTGTGTGTGTGTGTGTGTGTGTGTGTGTATGCCTGCAAAGCCTAAATTATTTACTTTCTGGTTCCTAGTTAAAGATTTGCCAACCTTATTCTAAAATTATATCTGCCTGGCAAATTACAGATTTATCCTTTCTGGAAAAAGATAACATCTCCACACCTCTAGAATTTTTTATATACAATGCCTGGCATTAAAAAGAAAGAAAGAAAGAAAGAAAAACCTAGTAGTAGGCATACCTAGCAATAGAACCAAATGGCAAAAAAACAAAACAAAACAAAAGAGAAAAAACAGACAATATAAACAGAGTTGATACATTCTATATATTGGAGTTATCAGGCAATTTTCAATTTCAATTTTTTTTAAATTGAAAAGATGAGGAATTTAATCAGATAATTGGTGTACATGAGAAAATTTTCCAAACATCACAAAATTTAGAATAAAAGAAGAATGCTCTTGTTTGGAATATTGACATATCACTGTAATGCTCTTTTTCTGACTTTTTGGGCAACTTAATCTTGTATTGCCTCATTGCATGAGAAAAATTTATAATTTTATTTTATATGGACATAATATATAGATTATTCAGTCTAACAGGTTGACTTCGTAGCAATTTTGGGTGCCATTTCCCCCAAAGCACCAGACTTCGTCAGGGCAAGCTGTATGAAATATGCTAACACACAATTCAACACATTGGGATACATAAAATTTGTGACTCCTCTCTTAGACAGTTTCACTCTTGTGGCACTGCTGGTTTGAGTTCCATAAATGCAGATATTCTCAACAAATGTGATTTTACATAATTCTCAGCAGAAAAAAATCTATGGTATGTACTATGCCCTCACGTATAATCTTGGGGAAAGCATTAGTTCTAATCAGATGTCAATAAGAATCAAATCATTTATCATTTGGTATGTTTGATGTTTGAAATAACTTTCCACTGACTAATTTTGGTTTTCTACACTTCAAACGTCATTTCTGCTCTACTATAAGTGTTTCTCCGGTGTTGTATACACTTTGACATGTCCAGGTAGAGATCAATTCCTGGCCATGGACAGTAGGAATAGTCCTAGAATCTACTCCTACCAACAATTTACTATACATAAAGTAGCTTTAAAACACATAAATACATACTTCTAAGCCTAAATTAAATGTATCCCACAGTCAACTTCCTTTGGTGACACCCCAAAATTGGATGGAACCACTCTATCACCACACAGGTGAAAAGAGCTGTATTGGAGGGAAAGTTGAAATGGAAAGAGACGATGGTCTTAACTCAGCGTAACAGAAAATATCTTATTCTTGGAAAGATTACAAAAATATATCTCTTTGTGAACTCGAACCCCAAACAAGAGCATTAGAAGGGGCGTAGGTAAATGCAACTTTCTGAAGCTTAAGCATCATTAGCTGAAGAACAAAGGAGAGCTGGGCGCAGTGGTGCACACCTCCAATCCCAGGGGCTCAGGAAGCTGAGGCAGGAGGATCTCAAGTTCAAAGCCAGCCTCAGCAACTTAGCAAGGCCCTAAGCTACTCAGGGAGATATTGTCTCTAAATAAAATTAAAAAGGACTGAGGATGTGACTAAGTGGTTAAGCACCCCTGGGTTCGATTCCCAGTACTGGGGAGCGGGGGGGGGGGAAGAACAATGGAGAAACAGATAACAATGACCATTCAGTGGAGCTTTGGGAACTGAGAAGATAGGGGACAGGAGTAAGAGAGACACTTTCCACAATCTGCTTTCTTATCACTTTGATGTTTATATATAAACTATTAAAATTAACTTTTAATGTTTCAGTTCATGCCAAATAGAATTATTATTTGGAAATGCCTGGCAACTACATTAAGTACTAAGTGAACTCTGCTACAAGAATAACTTTCTGGAGAGAAAAAAGTCAGGAGCTGACAGCCATTATTAATAAAGCAATCTATCCCCGAACTCTGAGGCCTCTCAGTAGGTCCAAATGCCAATCAAGTGGTGAAACAACCATTATACTTGTGATCAACCTCCAGCCTCTGCCCTCCTTGGGGGCCCTTCACAAATACGATGCTGAGATATAGCCGAGTTCTACTTAATGTGACTCAATGGGCCCAAAAGTTCTTCTACTGTAACTGCAAGACATGCAGAATTCTAAAGGTACCTGTGCCAACCCTTGGCCACATGTGCCTACCCCTGGCCATATGTGCCTACTGAGCACTTGAAATGAGACTAGTACGAGTGAGTTGTGTTCTAAGTGTAAAATATATATGTATCTCAAAGATTTAGTGAAAAAAAATCTCAAAAATCAACTTCAAAAAATTTGGAAATCATGGTTTCAATATATTTATTGAGTTAAATGAAGCACATCAAACAGTATTGAAATAACATTAGAATACTTGTTGGAATAATATACCAAAATAATATTAAATGACATTGGGTTAAATAGGGCATATTAAAATTAATTTTACTGCTTTTCCCCCACTTTGCATGACATGAACTACAAAAATTTAAAGCACGTGTCTGCTCACGTTACTTTCCAGTTGGCATGCTGCTCTACATGTGCGTCCAGTTTGTAGGTTTACTGATAAAATAGCTCACACATCCATGCTTTGTCACTGTTCAAGAGAAAGTTAAATTTCAAAATACCAAACTCTAAAAAAGCGCCCAGAATGAGAAAATTACATATCTATCACCACAATTGAATAGCTCTATTAAAGTATTATGTAATTACATTGTTCCACAAGTTTGAAATCATCTCGAGAATTCTCTTTAAAGTAATAAGCAGTTTCTCCAAATAGTTCATTCTAGTTTTTTTTTTTTTTTTAGATTTCCAAATCGCTTTTTTTCTGATTATCTAAAATATCTTAAATTATATGAAATTAGAATGATGGACTTCCATAATATTTTTAAAATCATCTTATGAGAAAAAGTTATAAACAGCAAAGTGACACATACAACACCTGAAGAAATTTTTTTTAAGTAATCAAAATTATTAGAGTAAAAATTGTACTGGCTCAGGCTTCTGTATGAGCATGTTCTCAGATCAAAACCTCCTGTGGGAGAGTTCCGCATCTGAAAATCCATCAAGATAACATACCTTGCCCACAGAATAGAGGGGGAGAAAGTCCGCACAATCCTCTCAAATTCTGCAACAAAATCCAGCATTCGTTCATGAAAAAGAAAAAGTTCAATAAACTAGAAGGAAATGACCTCAAGATGATCAAGATCCATGTATGACAACCAAAGAGGGGATCCGACTTCCAGTGATAAGGACTGAAAGATTTCCTCTAAGGTCAGGGACAAAGCTAGGTGCCAGTTTCTGACACTTGTATTAAATACGGTACTAGAAACCTGTCCAGGACAACTAGGGAAGAAAAAGAGCGACAAGGCACTCACATAGGAAGTAAAGGACAAAATCATCCCTGTCGACAGACAACATGATATACTGATACATATACACGTACACAAACTGGAAGGTTTCACCCATGTGCACATCAAACAAACAACAACCAAAACAACAGCAGAATGACCTTTGAAGAACGAAAAAGTGCATTTATCGAAGGTGCCGTCTACAGATTCAGCATTTAAAAATCAGATACGTTTCTATACACCAAAAATGAACAATATGAAAAAAATATAATTTCATTTATAGTAGCATGAAAAAGAATAAAATACTCAGGAATAAACTTACCAAAGGAGATGAAAGACTTATACACTGAAAACTAAAAGTATTGCTAAAAGAAATTAAAGAAGACATCATCAAATAGGTGCCCCATGTTCATGGATTGAAAGAATTAAGATTGGTAAAACAGCAATACTACCCAAAGTGATTGACACATTCAGCTCAATCCATATTACTATAACAACAAATCCCAATACTGCATATAACAATAATGCCCCAATAAAAATATGGAAAAAAAATAAAATCTGAAAAATATAAAATAAAGTTTTTCTTTTACCAGGTTTAAAAAAAAAAATCCTAAAATTTGTAAGGGAGCTTAAGAGATCCAGAATAGTCCACAGACAATCCTGGAAAATATAAAGTTGGAAGTTTCACACTTCCTGATTTCAAAACTTAATACAAATTCATAGCCATCAAAACAGCGTGATGCTGGAATAAAAACAGACATCATATAGATCAAAGGACTAGAACAGAATCCAGAAATACACTCTGCCCGTTTGGTCAAATAATTTCTTTTACAAGGATGTCAAGACTATTATAGAGAGGGCTTCCCCCTCCCCCCAACAAATGGTGCTGAGAAAGCAGGAGATTCACAAGAAAAAAAATAATAATAATAAAGGTGATCCACCACATTAACCACATACAAAAATCAACTCAAATGGACCAAAGACCTAGAGTAGAAGCTAAAATTATGAGACTCTTAGATGAAAATTTAAGGGAAAACTCTATGACATGGGATTTTATAATATCTCAGAGGTGACACAAAGAAGCACAGGCAATAAAGGAAAAATACGTGAGCCAAACTGCATCAAACTTAAGACTTTCGTGCATGAAAAATCCACCCATAGAATAGGAAAAAAATAATTGTAAGTCATACCTCTGGTAAGAGATCCATATCTAGATTATATAAAGAAGTAAACTCAACAACAAAAACAACCCAATTTAAAAAAAATAGGCAAAGGACATGCATAGGCATTTCTTCAATGGAAATATTGGAATTGCCGATAAACATAAGAAAAGATGCTCATAATCACCAGTCCTAGGAAACGCAAATGAAATCTTCCATGAGACACCACTCAACACACATTTGAATAGCCATAAAGCAAACGAATAAGCAGAAAATACGTGCTGATAACTTTGTGCAGAAACTGGAATACCTATGCACTGTTGATGGGAATGCAAAATGGCCCAGATCCTGTGAAAAATGGTATGGAAATTTCTTAAAAAAAAAACAGGGCTGAGGTTGTGGCTCAGTGGTAACCTGTGCTTGCCATGCATGCAGGAGACATTGGGTTCAATCATCAGCACCACACGAATAAATAAAATAAAGGTATTGTGTCCTACAACTAAAAAATAAATAAAATAAACATAGAAGGGCTGGGGTTGTAGCTCAATGGTAGAGCATTCACCTAGCACATGTGAGGCACTGGGTTCCATCCTCAGCACCACACAAAAATAAATAAATAAAATAGAGATATTGTGTCATCTACAACTAAATATACATATTAATTTTTTTAAATAAAAATAAACATAGAATTACCAGATAGCCTAGCAATCACACTTCTGAATAGACCCAGAAGAGATGAAAGCCGAGAATCTGATGGATCCACGCACGCCCATGTTCCTAACAGCCTTACGCCCAGTGGTCAAAAGCAGAAGCAACCCAAGTGTCCATCCGTGAATAAAATGGCCAACAAAACGTGGTGCATCCATAAGAAGTGGTGTTATTTAACCTTAAAAAGGAGGGAAGGACATGATGCTAAGTGAAAAAAGCCAAGCACAAAGCACAAACGTGTGATTGCACTTACAGAGACACCCGGGGGTAGCCAGTCATAGAAACAGAGAGCAGAGTGATGGTGGCCAGCGGCTGGCGGGAGGGAATGGGACTGCCTTGGGCACATAACAGAGCTTCATCTGGGAAGGTGGAAACACTCTGCAAGGAGACGGTGGTGATGGTGGAACAATAACATGAATGTAATTAATTGTGCACTTAAAGTGGTAAATTTTATGTTGTGCATATTTCAACATAAGAAAAAAACGTGGAGGAAAATGTAAGGTTTGGGGGTTTTTTTGGAAACTCTAATATCTTTCTTTATTAAGTGTCTTGAATTTGGATGCTTTTAGGCAAAAATTAAAGCACTGTTTTCAAACCTAATTTTTTGAAAATGTGTCTTGAGCTTTGGTAATAATAACAATTTCTTCTTTCCTGAGGACAACCAATTTAGAAAACAACCTCAGTTATCAGCTTGAAGGGTTGATTAGGAAAGTGGAAGAGATCAAGAATGCTCAGTGGAACTTGCCCTGACATTCCTTCACCAGGGGAGCTGGGAGATTGTGGGACTTCAGGGTCCCTGCAAGACCAATCACTTGTCATAAGGTTGCTGAAAACCATGCAGATCTCTCCGAGAGATCACCATTACTGATTTCTGTTGAGTGGTGTATTTAGTAACTCCAACTGAATGCCTTTAATAGAAACTGGGAAAAGATACAGACTTGAAAAAAAAATAAATGAATAAATTTTTAGTGATTCAAATGACAGGGTTTTCTTCCCACCCACCCCCATGCCACATTGTTTTTTCTTCATATAAACATTTTTTCAATTGAGATACAATTCATGTACCATAAGACTTACCTTTTAAATATATGGTTGGTTCAGTTTTCTTTATTACATTCACAGTTCTGTGACCATCTCCACTGTCTAATTCTAGAACATTTCATTAACCCCAAAGAAACTCCATACCAATTAATTGTCATTCACCATTTCCTGCTTTCCCCAGCCTGTAGCCACCACCAATTTACTTTCTGTCTGTATAGATTTGACTCTCTGGACATCTCATACAAGCGGAATCATACAAAGCCACATGTCTAGTGTCTGCCATGATGGACAAGAGAACTCTGGAACACCGGTGTTAGGAATGTGTCATTCTTTCCTTGTCCAACTGCTATTTTATTCTTCTGTCCTCACTCAGAAGTGCAGGAGGCTTATGCTCTGAAGGATAAATCAGGGGGAGGGAAAGCACACCTGGAATTTTCCAATCAACTTGGACACCAACACTTCCATTATCACAAAGTTCTTCTGGACAGCACTGCTCTCCAGAGAGTGGCCAAAGGCGTTTGCACATGATAGACTTAAACTCACTTGCAAAATAAAACTTGCCCTCTGCTTAATTCCAAAGCCTGGAAGAGTGATTGAGCTGCACTGGCTGCCTGTCTTGAATTATACAGAGCAAATGACTGTCATGATAGAGCTTGCTCCAGAACACAGTCTGGACTTCGTTGCTGCAGATACCACAGAAAGAAGAGATCTGGAATTTTGGCACTCGGACTGGATTTTGTATAGAGTTGAAAAATCTATCTACAGAATGTACTCTTACATAATGGATAAGCTTCTCCCACTGATAAATGCCAGTTTTCCAGTGGACCGTGGAAAATTATCTATTTTTGGCCACTCCGTGGGAGGCCATGGAGCTCTTACTCGTGTTTTGAAGAGCCCTGGAAAATGCAAAGCTGTTGTTCAGCATTTGCGATCAGTTCTCTGTCTTTGGGTGGATGGTTGAGTGGGACAAAACTCTCTCAATGGATATTTTGAGTTAAAACAAATAAAGGGCTTATGATGCTTCTATTCTAGGGAAATGCTATTCAGATTCTGGTTAGAAGAGACCAAGGGAATGATGACGAATCACTTCAGAAAGACAGTTGCTTCCTGACATCAATTGTTTTCAGATGACAAGAGGCTTGTGATTATACTTACTGATCTTCGCAGTCTTTCTTAATACCTGCATGAGACTTCATGTGAAATACCTGAACACAGAAAACATCAGATGCTGGAATCGCTTCTGAATTATAGAAGTCAGAATAAAGAAAAATGCAGTTATTAGATTTTAAATTATGGGTTTTCATGATGCTAAGAGAGCTTCATTCATAGAAGAATCATATTCCAAAAAAAAGTGCATAATATACACAAAAAGTTCAGAAGTATGCTGAATGATTTTCAAGTATATTTAAGGCTTATCAACCACTAAACACATTTGAGTGGCACCACACAGTTCTTCAGACTTTCTGCAGTTGCTTTTACAAAAATGTGAAGCAGACTGGTCTTATTTTATAGATCCTTTTGACACTTTTTATGAGACTGTAGTAAATCATTCAAGACTTGTCTGAAGATCAGGTTTTGTTGCATGAAGAATGGATTTTCACTGCTACATCTGTGAGAAGTAAGAAATTAATCATTTTTTTTTCTTTTCTAGGGTCAATGTAGATTTTGGTCCCCAAGATTCTTTTTCTTCATCAAGTCAGAAACTGGAGATATCAACTTTAATTCATTCTGTGCTGTAGAACTAATTCTTCCCTGTACTGTCTACCACCCTTTTCTCCAGGGATTTCACAAAGGTTCCATGGATATTGTTTCATCCACCTTTATTTCATCCTCAATCTAGAAATCCAAAAATCAAAAAAGCTCCAAAAGCCAACAAGTAAAAAATTTCACACTTGACCTCATGTGACAGGTCGAGGTCAAGACACAGGTGCACTAAAAATGCTATATAAAGTTACCTTCAAGCTACGGCTGTAGTTAAGTATGAAACTTAAGTGATTTCCTGTTTAGATTTGGATCCTATTTCAGTTAGCTTTTTTATCACTGTGACCAAAATACCGGACAAGAACAATTTAGAGAAGGAGGACTTTATTTTGGCTCATGGTTTTAGAGGTTCAGTCTATGGTCAGCCAACTCCATAGCTCTGGGTGGAAGATGAGACAGAACATCATGACCGAAGGGCATGTTGAAGGAGATCTGCTCAGGAAGTGATGGCCAAGAAGCAGAGAGAGCTGTGTTTATCAGGCACCAGATGTAAACCCAATGACCTTCCTCTTCCAGCCACACGCTACCTGCCTACACTTACCATCCAATTAATCCATATCAGTGGATTGATTCACCAATTATGTTGCACCTCTCACAACACAATCATTTTGCCTCTGGAAATTCTTGCGTTGACTCACACTTGAGCTTTTGGGGGACACTTCATATCTAAACCATAACAGATCCCATACTCAAGATATCTCATCATGTGTATGCAAATATCACAAGATACAAAAAAAATATTTAATATACTTCTGGTCCATTTTGGATAAGGATAGTCAACCTGTATTAAGAGAAACCCACAAAATTATAATTAGGCACTGATTAAAGTTCCAAAAAAATGCATAATTTCACTCACTCATGAATTTTAAAACATTAAACATATTCTTAAAACATGAAAAAAAAAAAAAAACCCGCAGCCCCTCTAAATTTTTTCAGTTTAGATTTAGGATCTCTTCCAATTGCCACAGATGGTGGATCTGAAAGTTTTTGTTCCAGCCAGATCCTGGTGCCACCATTTGATGACACCTGCCAGCCACCGCTTTTCACCAGTCCTGGCTCTGTAGTCGGTCCTCTCTGGCCTGCACAGGGTCCCACACCTTCTGTATTAGTCAGTTTTCTGTCACTGTGACAAATAGCTCAGAAAATCAACTTACAAGGAGCAGAGGTTTTCTTTGGCTCAGCTTCAGAGAGTGTAGTCTGACGTGGCTTGTCCCCGTGGCTCTGGGGCTATGGTGGCACACTGCATCAGGGCAGGATCTTGTGGCAGCGGAGGGCTGCTCACCTCATGATATCTGAGATGAATACCCCTCCCAGAGCTCGCCCCAGAGACCTGACTTCCCCTCTCTAGGCCTGAGGTCCTGAAGGTTCCACCCCCTTCCACAAGTGCCCCAGGCTGGGGACCAGGCCTGCAGCACAGGAGACACTCAAGGCCTAAAGTGTGTCTCCCTCCCAGTGTCCTCCATGACCTCCGTCCATGCCCAGCCTGGGGGTCCCAGGGTATCCTGCTTTCCACCTCCATCCCTGCTGCGCCTCCAGTTTCTCCAGGTAAAGCCGAGCTCTCTCACATAAACCCTGCTGATGGTGGTCTAGTCCCTCCTGAAATCTCCCTCCCAGGAACAGGGCAGAAACCAAAGCACAGCAACGACAAAACAGCACGGTGTCTTTTGTTTTGTTTTGTTTTAATTAAGTTGTGGTTGACAAATAAAAATTGCTTATCTCTTTTTTTTTTTTTTTCGTATCTGGGATTGACCTCAGGGGTCCTTAACTACTGACCACATCCCCAGCCCTATTTCGTATCTTATTTAGAGACGGGGTCTCACTGAGTTGCTTTGCACCTTGCTGAATTGCTGAGGCTGGCTTTGAACTTGCAATCCTCCTGCCTCAGCCTCCCCAGCCACTGGGATTCCAGGTGTACACCACTGTGCCCAGCTTAAAAATTGTGTATCTTTACAGCGTGCAATCTGATGTTTTGACATGAGTACTGATTATGAAGTGGCTAAACCAAGCTAATTAATATATCCCTCACCTCCCATACTTACAATTTTTTGTTGACAGAATATGTAAAATCTAGTCTCTTAGCAACTTTTAAGACTACAATACCTTATTATTACCACACTGTACAATGCATCTCCCAAACTTATTCCTTCCATCTTATTCCCTGATGGGTGTTTCCTCATCTCTACACTCACCCCTCTTTCCAGTATCATATCTACCCTCACCCTACTGCCTCATACTCTCTGCACTTATAAATCCAACTTTTAGAGTCTGCAGGCTGAGTCTCAAGGGTATTTCAGACACCCTTTGGGGTGCACTGTTGAGGTTCCCCCTCTGCTACCACCAGAAGCCTGCCTGGAGTGGTCCAAAGTGCGCATGCGGATTCTCCCTCCTGGATTCAGGAACTTCCCCCTGAGGGATCAAGTTCTTGTGCTGGCAGCTGAGAGCGCCACGGACAGCTGGGGAGTTATTTTCTCCTTCAGTCACAAGACGATGAAGCTAATCTGGATGGGAAGTGTGGGGGAGAGGGGGACAAATGTTCCTGCTCTGACCAGAATTGGGCAAGGTGGCTCCCTGCGCTTGCTTCCCTGTAAGTCAGACACCTAAATAACTCATGAGTCTACCCTCACAGTCGCTGAGAAACCACTGGATCCCATCCGCAGGTCTCTGGTGGGGTCAGAAGGAAGGGCCAGGGTTTAAATCAGCCTTCTTGTTATTTTTAAGCATCATCACAAAACATACTCTGTACTTAAATACATGTTAAGTCAATAATATAGAAATGACACCATGTTTATTGAATTCATGAGAGGCTGCTGACATATTATTGTTTGGGGGATAATTAATGTTTCTCCTGGACAATGCGTATTTCCCTGGTTGTTGCCTGACTGCTGTATGTCACAGTGTTCAGTTCAGCAATATCTGTTGAGAGCCTTTTACTTGCCACATAGGTGAATATTTTGGCATTTGTTTCATTTAAAAGAGGATCATAGCTGGGCTGGGTGGTGCATGCCTTTAATCCCAGTGGCTGGGGAGGCTGGAGCAGGAGGATCACAAGTTTAAAGCCAGCCTCAGCAACTTAGGGAGGCCTTAAGCAACTTAGCAAGACCCTGACTCTGAATAAAAAGGGCTGGGGTTGTGGCTCAGTGTTTAAGTACCCTTGGGTTCAATCCCTGGTACAAAAAAAAAAAAGGTGGGGGGAGGGGACTGGGGAGGGTTTATTCATCTTGGCTACATTCTAGGTAGAAGTCTCCATGCCTCTCGAATTTTCTTTCTACATTGTCTTCTGCCCCATTTAGAGCAATACTGTAAACATTTATTTCTGCTATCATTAAATAAGAGGAGCAAGAAAACTCTAATATATTATTTTATTATTTATTTATTTATTTTTGGTACCATGAAATTGGACCCAAGGACACTTCACCATAGAGCCACATTCCCAGCCCTTTTTATTTTTTGAGACAGGGTCTCACTAAGTTGCTTAGGGCCTTGCTAATTTTCTGAGGCTGGCTTTGTTTGAACTTGCCATCCTCCTGCCTCAGCCTCCACAGCCTCTGGGATTACAGACATGCACCACCATCCCCAGATAATAAGTATAGTTTTTTTAAAAAGCTGAAATCTAATTCCCCATTTCAACTACAATTACAGTTTCATTTTTAACTTACAACTGTAAAATATATCACACAGAAGAGAGAGATGAACTGCACATGCCTGTAATCCCAGAGAGGCAGGAGGAGAACAAATTCGAGGCCAGCCTCAGCAATTTAGTGAGACTCTGGCTCAGGAAAAAAAACAGAGCTGGGATGTATCTCAGTGGTAAAGCCCCCCAGGATTAAACCCCCAGTACCAAAAAGATAGAGAGATGAAAATATGAAAGAATACAGAACTACTCACATGTAGTATCAACATGATGAAATCTTTTTTATCTATTCTTATAACTTTTGAGATATTTAAGTGGAAAATAAAAAAGCCTGCCTTCTTACTAACAAACCCTGGTCCAATCACTGGCCTCGGACAATTCCGTGGTCTTCAACTGTTGAGAGCCACAACCAGGTCCAGATGGCGCCTGGCATTTTGCCAGAAGGAGTGGTTGAGAAGTAACGCCCGCAAGCCATTAAGATGATGATAATTAAGTTAAGCCGTGTATAATTATTAAGATAATGACTGATTGCTGTAACTGGATGATGCTAAATTGAAACAAGCTGTGTATTCAGTTGTGTATATAAACTTCTGCTGTCCGGCAATAAGGCGGCTCCTGCTACCTCGGGTGCCCACTACTTTTGAGTTCCCTTGGTTCTCGCGGAGTTCCCGTTGAGTTCCCATTGAGTTCTCGCAGAGTTTCGGTTGAGTTCCGGGTGTGTTCCCATGGGGTTCTGGCAATAAAGTAGTTCCTGTTTGAACCTACAAGTGGCTCGTGACCTCCCGGTTATTTTGTGCCCAGCCAGACTGCGGCATTAAACCTTTGGGAGGCTGCAGGCTCCATTGGTACCTTTTTTGTATACTCGATCTGAGTTCCAATTGACCTGCAGGTCCCTGAGATCCTCTTGGATAATCCCATTCCCTTAGACTGTCTCTGAACTTTTAAATCTGACTCTTCTTGATTAGTTTTGCTTTCAAAGCCATTCCCTTAGCTCTTCCCAAAAATTGGATTTTAAAAAAATACATTACTTTTGGCAATAGCTTATTTCCAGGTTTTGGAAAAATGTCTCTATTTTCCTAAGACTTGATTTTTTACATCTGATTTTGTTTCATTAAACAACCAAGTGTTTACTGACCACTGATCGCATGTTCTATACAGTCCTTGGTGCAGGCCAAGAACTGTACCTGGGCAGGGGTCCCTCACACCTGGGCATCTGGCTAACAGATAGATGGAGGTTGGATGGAGATTATTTGCTAATATGTGACAAGAGGAAGAAATGTCATAAGGACTGGCAGCAGAATTTTTTTTTTGGGGGGGGTGCATTGAGAAATGATGTCAAAGAAATTCTTAGGCACTTAGATATTGATAAAAGAGAAAAAAATTAAGAAAGTGATGTCTTTCTAATTCAATGAGTAAACTGTAAATTTCAAAGAGACAACTGTGAATCTAAACTGAATAGCTGCACCATTTAGGTACAGCTCCAACGAGTCAGTGGAATTTTAAAAAGGTCTTCAGGTTTGTGAAGGTGGGCTGCCTTAGCTATTTCTAGTTACATGAAACCTTTATGCAGAGACAATCTTACCCACAGACCGGGTGACTGGAGCCAGGCACCATGGTTTCCGTGGTGCTATCAGCTCCTTCCTCTCCTCAAATGTCTTCTGATCTTGGCCTACACCTACCCAGTCCCTGGAAGAGTTGGGTTATGCCCTCAAAGTAAGGTGCAGTCATCTCAAGATCTCCTTTATAAAAGGAAGGTTTTCCCAGAAGGCTAAAGGTGTGGAACATCAAGGACTCAGAGGATTCTGCCCAGGGCCTCCGCTCCCCAGGACCCGAGCTTGTGCTCACCTGAGGCTGAGTTGCTTCCTGTGTGAAGGGACTCAGAAAGAAAAGGCAGGTTGGAATTGCTTTCCTGTTCTTGTTTTTGTTTTGGTTTTTGCTTCTGGAAACTGTTATGTTTCAATCCGTTTTAAGATATAGATCACTGAGAAATATGACTAAAGCTATGAATTGTCTTCCTGGACAAATGCACAAACGTAAAACCTTAAATAATACAATTTACAGACTCTCCAAATGTCTGTAGAGGAGAGCTGGGCGTGGTATCACACGCGTAGAATTCTAAGGACTTAGGAGGTTGAGGACAGAGGATGACAAGTTCCATTCCAGTCTCAGCAACTCAAAAAGACCCTGTCTCAAAGTAAAAAATAAAATGGACGGTGTGTGTAGCTTAGCAGTAAAGCACCCGGGGTTCAATTATAGTACCCAAATAAGCAAACACTTATCTGTTAACAAATAAACAAAAGCTTATCTAGAGGTGAGAGGATGGGTTAATGGGATCAAGGTGCTATTGGATGGGAGGAAAAACTTAATGTTCTGTAGCCCAGTAACATAGCTATGGGTGACAATTACTTGATTACTTCAAAATAGCTAGCAACATTTTGAATGTTTCCAACACAAAGAAATGGTGTTCTGTCTGAAGAAACAAATACACCAATTACTTTGATCGGATCATCACACTGCATTCATGTATTGAAATTTCACACAGTACCCCTAAATGTGTACGGTGGCTATATGTCAATTTTAAAAAAATATCTTTTAAAAACCTACCTAGGGGCTGGGGATATGACTCAATTGGTAGAGTGCTTGCTTTGCATGCACAAGGCCCTGGGTTCAATCCCCAGCACTACACACACAAAATAAAATAAAACAAAATAAAAAAAATAAATAAAAACCTATCTAGAGCTGGGCTCAGTGGCAAACCCTTGTAAGCTAGCAACTCCAGGGATGGAGGCAGGAAGATCAAAAGTTCAAAGTCAGCCTTAGCAAGGTAGGAACCCCTGAGCAATTTAGCCTGTTCAAAATAAAAAATAAAAAATAAATTAAAAAGGGCTTGGGATGTGCCTCAGTGGCTAAGTACCCCTGGATTCAATCCTTGGTACCAAAAAAAAAAAAAATAAATCAACTATCTAAAGATCCCAGGTTAAGAATCCCTGTTCCTTGGAGCCATGTGTAGTGACCAGGGGGCCTGAGATAATAGAGTAGGGCTAGGGAGACTTTGATCTGCCCCTTGCTATGCTCTACTCCTGTACCCTCCCGCCCTCCACTGCACCATTTGTGGGTGGGCAGAGTCATCTAAGAGATGACTAAGAATCATCACTCTGGGAAAAGGAGGGCTGAGTGCTGTTGCCATCCAGTTTATTTCTGTGTTGCAGCCAAGGGAGGCTGGCTCTCTGGGCGGTGGTGGAGGGAAGGCAGTGACCGTGGAGGTGAGGTGGCTACTGTTGGCGCGGCCCTACTTTGCAGCTCCATTACGTGAAAGCTCAGCACCGCTTCTAAGGACCAGGGGAAACCGACGAGACAGTCAACCTGGACTGTCAGCTTGATGGGATTGAAAGACACCTAGGAAACGTCCAGGATTAAGAGGTTTCTGGATGTGTCTGTAAGGGTTGTTCCTGAGATGATTGGCACCTGGGACAGCAAACCGAGTGGAAAGATCTGCCCTGAATCTGGGTGGCACCGTCCAATAGGCTGTCCCCACCCCCCACGATGGAACAAATAGCAGCAGGAAGCCATGGAGGCTCCATTCTGCTTGAGCCCGTGAACCTGTTGCTGCTGCCTTCTGCCCTGAACATGGGACTGCAGCTCCTTGCTCCTTCCTCTTCTGCAGGGAGCTCCAGGCCCCCCGCCTTGGACTGGGGCTGCATCCCTCATCCCTCTTCTGAGGCTCCAGCTGCTGGGACCAAGGAGCTGCTGTTTCCCATCTCTCCAGCCTGCAGAGGGCCAGGCCATGTGGGACAGCAGGCACCTCCTCGTGTAAGCCAATCTAATTAATGCCCTCTTATAATTAGATATCCTGTTGGTTCTGTTTCCTCTAGAGATCCCAACTAATACAGATCTGGGTACTGTAATGCCAGATTCGGGGCTGGGGTTGTGGCTCAGCGGTAGAGCGCTCGCCTAGCACATGCAAAGCCCTGGGTTCGATCCTCAGCACCACAAAAAGATAAATACACAAAATAAAAGTTAAAAAAAAAAAAAGACATAAACCTCATGCAATACCAGATTCGTGGGACCCCAAAAGACCTCCAGGAGCCGAATCCAGTGCAATCACACAAGAGTCTTTATTGCAAGCTGGAGCTTGGACTCAACAACCGTTTCCGACGCATTGGTCCCAGGGAGTGAGTCCCTGTTCAGTGAGATTTTATAGGTTTTGGGGGATACTCTATGCATCACAACATCACACAGCAAATCATTCCACACCACGGGAAAGTCAAACAACAACTCTTAACATTGATTAGCACATTCACTGGTGGGAACAAGTTGGGTAGGGGTGATTGGTTAGTATAAGATGGGGGTTTGTTTGAACTGATTGGTTTAAGCCACGAGGGGTGTACGTGCTGAACAACGTGTTATCAACCACCATAAACTACTGGGGGGTCATCTGGCATCCCAGGTATTTTCCCTGTCTCATGCTGATTGGTGGTTGCTGGGGGGTTGCTATGGGTCCTCACCTAGCCTGACTGAGTCAAGGACACCTGGTGCTGCAGATCTCTCCTGTTATTTGTAGATAAACAACTCATCAGGGTGGGCATGTGCCTAGGAGTGCTCTGTGGGTCTTTCCAAGGATAAGGGTCACACCCCCTTCCTTAGGACAGGCCTTGAGGTTGAAGCTGGTTTCTCAAAAATGGAGTCACATCAGTTTCTCAGGTACCAAGAGTGGGTCTAGGGAAACCACACTGTGGAGATGAATTTCCTGAATTGGCTCTCTGGGTTCTGGAGTTGGTTCTCTGGATTGTTTCTGCCTGAAGTTGCTGAAGCCTGTCCAGCCGGTAACCTGGATGGCACCGGGAATCCGTGGTGTGAACTGTTGAAAGAGATTCGCAAAGTGATTGCACCCCTTGCTGCTCATTCGCCTCTTGCGAGAAGCAAGGAGTTTAGTGACTGTGTGTGTGATATTTTTGACCATTTCTGCAAAACGAAGAAATATGATGATATTGATTGGTTGCTTCTGGATTCCCCTGGACAAAGCATAAAAAGAGGAGGAGATCAAGTTCCTCAGCTCCAGACATCCATGAATGAGGTGACAGCTTCTCCGTGTGCTTTGAAGGAGACTCTTCTCTCTAGTAACCACAGGGCTGAGGTTGCTGAAAACCAAACTCAAAACTCTCATCTTGTGATGAGCTGAATTAAGATGCAAATCTCAGCCTCGAAGGGTGTCTGCAAGGTGAGGGTGCCGCTTGGGAAAGAATGGGCTCGTGTAAGTTCAGACAGGGGTGTGAGGGAGGACCCCAAAGAGGCTGGGGACCTTGAACTCCTGCCTTCCCTGAGTTGGTTTTGCCAGAGGAAGTGGTCTCCCCACCCACCTCCTGTGGTCTTGGCCTCCCCACCTCCCCCTGAGGGAACTAATCCTGTATCCTCTGTGGAAACGGTCATGACCTTCCATGATGCACTTCCCAAGGGGGACAAAGCCGCTACGCCTCAAGACCCACCCCAACCACCTGCTTTTGCCTCTGGAACTGGAAGCAGACTCAAGCCCAAGCAGGGCCCAGAGGTGGGGTAGACAGTGTGACCCACGAGGAGGTGTGCTTCTCTCCAAAGGAACTTCTTGAGAAGTTTTCTAATTGATACAAGCAGAGGTCTGGGGAACAGGTATGGGAATGGATTTTAAGGGTATGGGAAAATAGTGGGAGGAACGTGAAATTAGGCTGAATCGATTGATATGAGTCCCTTAAGCAGAAAGTCTAGACTTAATGTAGTAGCTGATAGTGCAATTGTTTATTTGGTTGGTTGGCTGACAAATGGATCAAAAGATGGCCTACTGTGAGCTGGGAATGCCTGACCTCCCTTGGTTTACTGTTGATGGAGGGATTCAGAGGCTCAGGGAGACTGGACTGCTGGAGTGGCTTAGCCACGTGAGACCTTCTCCACACTGCGAGGGTCCAGAAGATGTGCCCTTCACTAGGACTTTAAGGAACAGATTTGTGAAGGGAGCCTCGGCATCCTTGAAGAGCTCTGTCATTGCTCTTCTCTGTTTGCCAGAACTTACCGTGGGAGCCGCCATCACTGAATTGGCAAACTTGAATGATATGGGTATAATTGGATCCTGGAGGGGCAGGGGCCAAGTGGTGGCTCACAGCTGGTAAAGGCAATATTCTCTGAAGGCTGTAGGTGATCCGAATGTACTGTTTCTTCCCCTGCCAGGGTTCATGGGTCCAGGATGGAAATGAGAGTGGAGTGGTACCACTCACCAGTATCCCAGTGACCCACTAACAGATTTTTTTTTTTTGTACCATGGATTGAACTTGGGGCACACAACTACTGAGCCACATCCCCAGCCCTTTTGGGTATTTTATTTAGAGGCAGGGTCTCACTGAGTTGCTTAGGGCTTTTCTAAGTTGCTGAAGCTGGCTTTGAATGCACAATCCTCCTGCCCTCAGCCTCCTGAGCCACTGGGATTATCCACACCCAGCTCACTAACAGGTGTTTTACTTCCTGTGCCACAACCTTATGTTCTGTTGGCCTGGAAGTCTTAGTTCCAGAGCGGGCAGTGCTTCTATCAGGAGGCACTTCTGTCAGATCCCTTTGAACTACAAGTTAGGATTTTCCCACGGCCACTTTGGGCTCCTCCTGCCTCTGAGTCAACAAGTTAAGGAGGGAGTTAACCATGTTGACAAGGGCGATGGATGCAGTTGACCAAGGGGAAATTGGACTATTCCTCCACAGTGGAGGCAAGGAAGAGTTTTCTTGGCATGCAGGAGATCCTTTGGGGCCTCTCCGTATTGCCGCAGCCTGTTATCAAGGTCACTGAGAAACTGCAGCACTCCAGTCCAGGCAGGATGACTAATACCCCAGACCTTTCCACAATGAGGGTATGGGTCACCCCTCCAAGTAAGGACCAAGATCCGCTAAGGACCTTGCTGTGGGCAGAAGGAATCCAGAATGAGGAGACGGTAGTTATAAATACCAACTACGGCCATGTTACCAGTTATAATTGTCATGAATATTTCTTTCCTATTTTGTTTAAGAATATTTGTGCATATGTACACTCATTAAGCAGATATCTTGTTTTTTTCGCCTCATATTCTTTCATTATGTAACATTTATTAAATGTCAGTATTTGAGGGGAAAAGCTACATGATAGTATTTGAGGTATGAGATGTTAGAAGAGTAAAGTAAGCATCACTCAAAAACTAGGGAAGAAATGAGAGCCTTTGGGTTGTATGTGAGATAATTACGTCATGTTAATCAGGATTGTGACCTTGTTACTGTGTTTATTTGGAGATTAAGGATGATTTAAAGAGACACGGTGGGGTTATCAATTGACAAGGAATGGACTCATGACGGTTGATTTGGATTGACAACTTGATTGGATGGAAGCGGCTAGGATTTAGAGACTCCATGGTGTGTCTGTGAGAGCGTTTCCAGAAACCATTGGCACGTAGGACGGCAAACTGAGTGAGGAGATCTGCCCTGAATATGGCGGCACTGTCCAATAGGCTGGGGTCCCAACGGAAGAAAGTGGAGGAGGAAGCCCCTGCAGACCAGACACAAGCTCAGTTCTTCTTGAGTGGGTGTGTTGATGCTGCTGCCATCTCCTATGGATGCTGGACCCCAGGTCCTTCACTCTTCCAAGGTGGACTCTCCCCAGAGACTCTCCAGGGAAATTCCAGACTGTCAGTCTCAGGCTGAGGCTACATCATGGGGTCTTTTGAGGCTCCAGCTCCTTAGACTGATTGATCAGCTACTGGTTTTCCTGTCTCTCCAGCCTGCAGACGGCCTTCGTGGGCACATCCTGTACCCCACTGTGTAAGCCAATCTAATAAACCCCTTTCACCATCACACAGTCGTGCAGATACGTCCTGTTGGCTCTGTCCTCTAGAGAACCCTGACTGATGAGCAGATCACATGCCGCAGCCATGAAACTCCTTCTGCCAAAGGAGTTTGTATTTTGCAGAAAAAGGGTAAGACTGTCCAAATCTCGTGAACTTGAGAGTATCACTCACCCGCCCTTCCCTGCCCTCCTCTCTACACAGCTGACCCTGAGATATAGAGTCAGCCCTTGGTGTCTGTGGTTCTACAGCCATAGATTCATCCAATGTGGATCAAAATCACAAGATTAAAAATTGTGTCTGCACTGAACAGGTACAGACTTTGTTTCCTGTCATCACTCCCTAAACAATGCAACTACTAACAGGACATTTACATCATATTAGGCATTAGAAGCAACCTGGAGAAAATTTAAAGTATGTGCAAGATTGTGCCTGGGTCCTATGCCACTACTATGCCATTTAATATAAGGACTTGAGCTTCCTGGCTTTGGGAATCTGCAGGGTCTGGGAACCAATCTCCTGTGGATGCCAAAGGACAGCTGTGTGAAGTTCTGCCACTTTCTTTTTCATCCCTGATACATCCACACAACAGAAGTGGAATATCTGTTTCTGTTTCTAGGTTGACTCTAGGTGATAACACAGAGAACGATACTCAGAGATCTCATATTGGGAGGCTATTTGTGATACTATCAGTCATTAGCTTTCTGTTTGTTCCTAGTTGTTTCCATAAAATGCAGTAATTCAGAGCACAAACCAGACTGCCGCATTCCAAATCCCACCTGATCATGGGCTATTGTGATCTTGATCAAATGACTAAACCTCTGTGTCTCTTCTTTTATAAAGTGAGGATAAGGGCCTGGTGTGGTGACATACCTCTAATTCAAGTGGCTCAGGAGGCTGAGGCAGGAGGATCACAAGTTCAAAGCCAGCTTCAGCAACTTAGCAAGGCCCTAAGCAACTTGGCGAGACCCTGTCTCAAAATAAAATATTATAAAGGGCTGGGGATGTGGTTCAGTGGTTAAGTACCCCAGGTTAAATCCCGGGTACCAAAATAAATAAATAAAGTGAAGATAGGAACAGTACCCAACCTGTAAGGTGGAGAGTTAGCACATATAAAACGCTTAGGACAGAGCTTGACAAGTGATAAAGGCTTGGTAAGTTTTATTGATCACAGTGGTTCCTTGGTATCCATCCATGTGGGTTGGTCCTAGGACCCCCGTGAATAAAAAAAATCTAAAGATGCTCAGGTCTCTTGTAGTATTTGCACATGACCTACACACCTCCTGCATGCCTTAGATCGTCTCCAGATTACTTATAACACCCAATACAATATAAACAGTTTTATACTGTATTGTTTAGCGAATAATGGCAAAGATTCTGTTGCTATACACTACAGACACATTTTTTTTAAAAGATGCTTTGGTTCCATGGTTGATTGTGTCCTTGGATGTGGAAACTGGATATGGAGCGCTAATTGCATTTTTATCCTGTTTGCTCAGTACCGTACCCACAATGTGTGGAACACAGATCACTGACTTTGTAAAATAAATGTTCTTGAGTCAGCTGATAATAAAATTACCTACTGATCAGTTTCCACTGTGGAGTTATTAAAATAAGACACAAGTTCCCCTAATACACTGGTCACATGTTCTTCAGAACCTTTGACTCAGAATAGGTGTGTTTGTGGAGGCACATCATCATCACCATCATCCTGTCCCCCTTAGCGACAAGGAGAAGCTTCAAGAAAGAATACTGTGTCCATTGGCCATTTTCCATTGGCCAGTCAGAGACCATCCCAACAAGGCAGGTGGGATCATGGTGAGGCAGCAAGAGCCAATAATCTGGTCTCAGTAATTTCAGCAGCCACATGGGAAGAACAGGTTTCTCAGATTGGGCGCCCTCCATAGCCTCATTTGGAATCCAGTGACCCATTCTCTCTTCATGTGCCAATGTGGCCACTGCTTAGCAACAGGAGTTTATTTGGGTTCATTTGTTCCCATTCAGTATACTGCTTTAGGGACAAATTTTTCACCAAGCCCACCCAGATGGTTAGCCCTCCCACATGTCAGACTGATGAACAGGTACTCTGGGACTTGCTATGTTTTGAATGCATGTGTCCCTCAAATTCATATGTTGGAATCTAAAACTCAGCGTGATAGTGTTACAAGGTGAACTGTTTGGGGGCCCCATTAAATCACGAGTGTGCTACCCTCATGTATGGAATTCGCATGCATATAAAAGTGGCTAAAGATGGCACGCTAGTCCATCTTCAACCTTCATGTGAGGGCGCAGCATCAGGGCACCACCTTGGACGCAGAGAGCAGAGTCTGTCTGCTTGATCTTAGGCTTGTCAGCCTCCCAAACTGAGAAATGAGTTTCCGTTATTCATAAATTTCCCAGTCGGATGTATTGTGTGATAACAGCAGACAGACTAAGACAGGATCTCAGTAGATTCTGGGAAGGAATCCTAGAAGGCTACCTGGTACTCCTATAAGCTTTGTAGACAATGAATTTTGAGGTCCTGGGTTACCTTCTCTGTCCAGATTTTAGAAAAACCTGTTCATAGGAAATAGTTTATTCAGAAGTCTTATGCTACGTGAAGAAAGGCAGAAGAACAACTGTAGGACCACTCCAGTGTTGGGTTCCTCCTCTTCCCCATGTGTGCACTGAGTGGTCAGCTCTTAGAAACAGCCCTGGCTGGGTGAAATTGGAAAGTAACCCACAGGGGCAACACAGTGAAGGGGGAGAGACCCAGGATGCAAGAGTAAGGGTCCAAGTGGAACAAGAAAAGAATATTCTTATTTTGACAAGGAAAGGGACATCAAAATAAATAAATGACAGGGAGAGGAGAGGAGAATTTTAAGGTAGAGGGCAGAGAAGTTGGAGAAATAGAAATTAATATTGGTTTCCTCGTACAGCAAATAAAGAGATCACCCTCCACGGAGACAGGCAGGCTCTTGCTGGAATCTCAAGGAGGACTGACGGTCATAGAAAAGTCCAGTATCTTTTCTATTTTCCACTTCCACTGCCTTCAGAACTGATCCTGTGAAACAAACATGCTCAATGATCCTTATTTGTCAGCCCTGAGATTTTTTCTTGTGTTTTTTTTTTTTGGGGGGGGGGGATTGGGGATTGAACCCAGGGATGATGTACCACTGAGCCACATTCCCAGCCCTTTTATTTTCTATTTGTGAGACAGGGTCTTGCTAAATTGCTGAGGCAGGGGTTGGGGATGTAGCTTCGTGGTACAGCAGTGGTATAGTATCCCTGGGTTTATGGTCAACCTTAGCAATTCAACAAAGCCCTAAGTAACTTATCGAGACCTTGTCTCAAAGCAGGGATGGGCTTGGGATGTGGCTCAGTGGTATAGTATCCCTGGGTTCAATCTCCAATCCAAATATAAAATCTCAGATTGTCCTTCACAGGTCTCATCCTTCATCACCTCTTCAATATTGTCCCTAATGTTCCATTTTTTTCTTTTTGTACCAGATATTGAACCCACGGGTGAGCCACATCCCCAGCCTATTTTATTTCGAGAAGCATCTTGCTAAGTTGCTGAGGCTGGCCTCAAACTTGCAATCCTCCTCCCTCAGCCTCCTGAGCTGCTGGGATTACAGCTGTGCACCACTGAGCCTGGCTTGTTCCTTTCATCTTGAGTGTTCTTCTTGCATCATTCACTCTTTTATTTTGTGTGGGGTACTGGCGATTGAACTCAAGGGCACTTGACCACTGAGTCACATTCCCAGCCCTGTTTTGTATTTTATTTAGAGACAGGATCTCAACTGAGATGCTTAGTGTTTCGCTTTTGTTGAGGCTGGCTTTGAACTCTTGTTCCTCCTGCCTCAGCCTACTGAGCTGCTGGGATTATAGGTGTGCACTGAGCCGACCATTCACCTTTCATGTCTCATTTCTTCTTGAAGACTCAGTTCTTAACTCCACAGGAAGCATTCTTTGATCCCGAGTAGTAGGAGCAACCTCCTTTCCTATACAGCCACAAATACTGCTCTAACTTAGGATGTGATTTGCAATTTTCCTTGCACTGTGCTTATTTTTATACTCTCCACATCTTCCTATTATGTCATAAACTTGAAGACAGAATTTTGCCTCATTCAACCTTATTCTCCACAATACTTCATACTCCAGTACGAAATATACAGTCAGCCTCCTATATCTGAGGGGTTTGCATCTGTGGATTCAATGTATGTTGGATTGAAAATATTTGGAAAAAATTGTAGCTGTACTAAAGGCATTCAGACTTTTTTCATGTCATTATTCCCCAAATAATACAGCATTGCAACTATTTGCAGAGTATTTACATTGTGTTAGGTATTAAAAGTAGTCATGAGATGATTTAAAGTATAAGAGAGAACTATATGAATTATATGCAAGTACTGCACCATTTTATATACCCACATGGAATCAGAGTAATGACCCTATTTAGCTAAAGGAAATACTCTATTAATGTTTATTGAAGCTAATGCTTAAAATTTTAGCCATGGATGTTTGGAAGTTTCTGGTTATGGTCCTGAACAAGTTGGTTGTTATTGACATATTACTTTATGCATATGCATTCCTGGAACATAAATCCACCCATCCATCCATTCATTCATCCCTGTGTTATTCAGTACAAATTTATTGAATATCTAATATATGCAAAGTATGTGCATCATAGGGTTGGTGTTGGCTGACCTTGTGTAGTGTACCCATTCATCAAGTACCCATTCATCAATCCAGTACCCATCCATCGATGTTTATGTCATGTTGTTTACCTGTTTTCCAAACAAAGGGGAGCAAAGAGGCACAGCACATCATCATTACTAGCCAAGAGCAATAAGTAATAGGAATGACCTTCACTTAAATTATGACCTCTTGGGTCAGAATAAGCCTTGTAATGCATAGAACTGAATGAGACTTGGTTTTAACGTTGACATAGAATTCTCGCTTTTCAGAGGTTCATTTTCATGTTTGTTTGGAGACTTTCTTTAAGAGGACAACAATTACATTCCTGCTGCCCCCCCACCCCAAGCAATTATTTTTCTGGCATTCATTCAACAAAGAGGTTCAAGTGCACTTTTTCAGATTGAAGTAAACTCCAATGAAAATTGAAAATCAATGCTTTCCATCTAATAACGTTAATAAAAAAAAAAAGAGGAACACGTCCAATTTTGTAATTATAATCCATATATAAAAAGGGACGTGGCTACAATATCCATCTTAAGAAGTAGGTTGTTTTTAAGTAATCAGGCAATTTTGTAAAGTTGCTGTATATATAGTACTTTAAAAAGAGAGTCGTTCCAAGACACACGTGCATCTGACCCTGATGCCCCGCTAAAAGGTTGGATAACTGCTCCTGTCCACAGCCTTTGTCCTTACATTGCGGATGGGAGGGGTGGGGGCCCAGGCCAGTCTCTTGCTCCCTAAGGACCCATTACCCATTGGGGACCCAACCTATCTGTGCCTCCTTCAGCCAGGAGCCTCCAGATCTTTCCAGACTTCCTTGCAACACTCCCGATGCAGTGGATGCCTGGCTTTCGCAGGCTGGCCTTGGCAGCCCGTCTCCCTCGCGCGCCTCTGCCGTCCCCATCTCCCTCTTTTCTCCCACGGCCCATCTGCCCCTCCTTCCCTCCACCCCCTTCCTCGCTGCTCCCCTTTATTTCCACTCCTCGCCCTGGCGCTGCGCTCGCCCTCCCCCTCGGCTGCGCTCGGCTCTATTTGGAGCTCCCGGAAGCCGGCGACTCTCCCCGGGAGCAGCGTGACCGACTCCCATTCAGGGGGGAGGCGGCAGCGGGAGGAGCAGGGGAGGGCCGGCGGGCGGAGGGTGCCGGTGGCCGCGCACGGCTTGGCATCGCGAGGACCGGACCCCGGGGCGCCGGAGCAGGTAACCGGGGCGCCGCGCGGGCAGGGGCGGGCGCAGGTGCCGGGGCCCCGCGGCCGCGCTGGCCAGTTGCGCCCCCGGCCGCGGTGGGAAGCTGCGGGGTCGCGGCGGCGCGCGGGGAATAAAGGCGGCGCGGGGTCTGCGGGCTGCGGGCTGCGCCGACCCGACCCCGGGAGCGGGGCGCGGCGCGCACGGCCCATCTGGGTCAGCACACGGTGCGCTCCGCCCGCGCCGCCTCCTCGGCCCCCGGCCCCGCAGCTCCGGAGGCGGGTGCGGGCGGAGGCGGGCCGGGAGCTGCCGGCCGCCGCGGCCTGCCCACCCGCAGCCGCCGCAGCCGGGGCCGGTCCAACTTTGGGGGGGTCTCGCCCACTCGGATCTGACGCTCGTGAGGCTCGGGGTGGGGTGGGGGGTGTCCTTGAGATGGAACTGACCAGAGCCACCCCGATCAGAAAGTGCTGGAAAGAAACCGACCTGGCCTCCCTCTCCGCAGAACCCGACTTGAGGCCATGAGTCACTTGTTAAAAACGCCAAGGCAACTGAGGCATGGAGCGACGGCGCCGAAAATGTACCCCGCAGCTGCTCTCGGACTGCTTAGGGTAGAGGGTTGTCGGTAAAAGTAGCCGCCTCGTCATCACTCGGAGGGCCAATAACCGGGCGTGCAGATGGGAATCTTTATTCTCATCAGCACCACAGATATGCTGCAAGTTGGGGCGATATTTGAATTCATGCCTTCTTTAAAATGAGTGAATGTAGGTGAATGCATGTAGGATAGTGAAGCTGGGTTAGGTCCAAACCGCCAAGGTGAAGAGGAACGCTTGGCCCAAAGGTCAAGGACCTTTGGCTACGTGGTCGTGACTGCAGAAGCCTGTGAGACTTAGGCACCACCGCTTACCGGAATTGTTGGTGGAGCCTGTATCTCTTCTGCTTGTCCGAATTTCTTTTAATTTAAGGAATGTGCCTTAGAATGTTTGATAAAATGTCTAGGTCCACTTTGGGAAGGATTACAACCTAAGTGTGATCTTTAGGGTAATTTAGAGTCTAATTAGACTGTAAGCATATTGAGGGCAAAGAGGGTGTGGGGGTGGTATAACAGTCCACAGAAATTGACTCAGTATATCGTGAATAGGCAGTAAAAGTTTGTGTAAATAATCAGGTGAATAGATTTAAGTGTGACTATGACTTGATAAGACTGTATATTTGCAAGAAAAGCCTATTTCTTCATGGATCCCCAAATCTAAAAATCCTTAATAAAATTAGAATCAAGGGGTCATGTAACTATTTACTAAGGATAATGAGAAGAAGAAGCTGACTTTGAGAAATCATGAAAATTACCAAGGTGCTTTGCTAATAGGAAGTAGGTGTTGGCTGTTCTTCTTTGAAACAAGAAATAATTTAACTTATTGAGTAAAAAACCAGAGAGTACATATGTTGGCTTTGCTGGCCATGTGGATTCTTTAGTAATGATGAGTTTTGCTATCATAGGTTGAAAGCAGCCAAAGATAACATATCAGGGAATGGTGCAACCTTGGTTCACTTTATTTGTGGATATTGAAGTTTGAAAGTCACGTAATTTTCACCAGGAATGAAATATTCTTTTTTTTCCCCCAGGCATTAAAAAAAATGTAAAAATACTATTCTTAGCTTAGGGGAGGAGGGAAAATACACAGGAGAGGAGAGGAGAGTAGGTTGGTCCTGCTGGCTGGACTCTGCCTTCCTGCCACCCTGAGTTAGAAAGGAACCTTTTGAAAGGATTAATGGGCTAGATTTTCTAAGTGCCAAAATTATACCCAAAGAGTTAAGTTAAACACCTTCAAGAAGAGCATTAACTTATTTTGGGGCATTATGGTCTTTCGTTTTGAATATTTAACGTTATACAAGAAGTTTTGTTTTTAATTCATCAATTATATGATATTTTATACATAAAAATAATGTTAATATGTCTATGTAACCTAGGAACATTATGTTCAAATGAACACCTACGAGCCCATTACCACCCATCACCAGTTTAAAACTAAGGCTTAAGAACTAGATCGTTTTGAAAAAAATAGCTCATCGAGTGGGAAGAAATATTTAAAAATCATATCAATGAGGGACTTATATCCACAATATATAAAGACCTATTAAAACTCAATAATAAAAAGATAAGTAGCCCAATTTAAAACTGGACAAAAGATCTGAATAGATATTTCTCCAAAGAAGATATGCAAATGACCAATAAGTGCATGAAAAAAAATGCTCCACATCATTATTCATCAGGAAAATGCAAATCAAAACTACACGGCATAACTTCTTGATCCTGGCTGACAGCAGTCATAAAAGGGGAAGGTAATTAGGAGGGTGGGTGAGGGAGGAAGCACTGGAAGCCTCAGGCACTGCTCAGGGGAGCGTAGCATGTTGCCTTCACTTTGGAAACCAGTTCAGGTTAAATGGTGTTGTATGACCTTCCAATTCCATTGTAGGTATGTATTCAAGAGAAATTAAAACATGCCCACACAAAAACCTGTACGCAGATGCTTATAGCAGCACCATTCAAAATAGCCAGAAGACAGAGGCAACCCACATGTCCATCAGCTGATGAATGGTTAGATAAAATGGACTCTGTCCATACAATGGCATATGATTCAGCCATAAAAAGGAGAGAAGTGCCGCTACATCAGCAGGGGTGAACTTTGAAAGCACCATGCTAAGTGAAAGAAGCCAGTCACAAAAGACCACACACTGAATGATCCATTCAGGTGAAAATGTCCAAAGCAAGGACATCTATAGAGTTGGAAAGTAGATTAGTTATCCCTTGGGGCTGGAGTTGGAGGTGGGTTTCTAAAAAAGTAATAAAGCTGATAGGATTTCTTCCTGAGCTCATGAAAATTTTCTAAAATTGACTGTGGCGATGGTTGCATGAGTCTGTGAATGTACTAAAAATAATTGAATTGTACACCTTAGGTGGGTGAATTGTACAGTATGTGAAAAAAACAGGCCAATAAAGCTGTTAGGGAGAATAGAGGCTTGGGGGAGAAAAAACTGGGCGCTCGCCAACCTGGCTGCACCTGTGTTCCTCCCCCGGGTCATTCCCCATGTCCTTGCCAACCCTGCATTCTGTGTTAATCATTCCTTGCTCTAATTGTGAAACAGTTTTATGTCATGTACGAATTCCTGAACAACATATGTTAAGTTGGTTTTGATTTATAAAAAAGTAATATATCATCTCACTTTTTTTTTTCTTTATCTTTTTTCCCTTTTGGTCCTGGAGATTGAAACCTGGGTGCTTTACCCCTGAGCTACATCCCCTTTTATTTTAATTTTGGGGCAGGGTCTTGCTGAGTTGTCCAGGCTGGCCTCAAACTTGTAATCCTCCTGCCTCAGCCTCCTGAGTTGCTGGGATTACAGGCATGCACCACCTCACCTGGCTAATCTCGCTTTCTTTAAACTCAATGTTAAGCTTTTGAGGTCACCCGTGTTGTTATTTGAAGTTATATAATAAAGTTTGGCAAATATTCCATCATTTATTTAGCCGTTCCCCATTGACAGGCATCTGAGTTGCCGCCTGTGTTTTGCTGTTTCCAACAAATGCTGCTTTCAAAGCGCTTTCTCTTGTCCCTGGGCAGGACATCTGTGGGAACGTGAAGATGTCATATATTTTACTGGCAAAAAACCAAAGGCTGTTTGTCTGTCATTTTCCATGTTGCTGGTGTACACCTTCGTGTTCACTCATCTAACCCAAGATGAAGTGACTGGTTCTGAGAGTCTTGCTGCTGATCCATTTAAATCCCAAATCTAATGTGTTTACTTTTTTTTTTTTTTCGGTCCCAGGGATTGAACCCAGGGATGGTTATATTCGTTTTGAATATTTAACGTTATGCAAGGAGTTTTGTTTTTAATTCATCAATTATATGATATTTTATACATAAAAGTAATGTTAATGAGTCTATGTAACCTAGGAAATTATGTTCAAATGAACACCTACGAGCCCAGCCCACATCCCCAGCCCTTTTTAATATTTTATTTAGAGACAGGGCCTCACTGAGTTGCTTAGGGCCTTGCTAAGTTGCTGAGGCTGGCTTTGAACTTGTGATCCTCCTGGCTCAGCCTCCTGAGCCGCTGGGATTACAGGTGTGGGCTTAGTGCCTGGGTCTAATATGTTTTCTGATGTCTTAGTGGGAAAACACTAATCTAAGATTCACAACTGAGTTCCCCACTCTGGCCTCGTAACCCAGTCACTCATGAGCACCTCCTTTTAGACGGCGTAGGTTTGGGACAGACAACCTTATGAAATCAAAGGGGCTAAGCTTCAGGCAGGGTACAGAAAGGGTCACTAAGCTTCACTAACACATTCCATGTATTGTGAACCTTGCTGCAGCCCAGGATTCTACTGTGATTTAGATTTGCTGTTCTGATAACAACAAGCTGATCAGTTATTTGGGCAGCTTCTGATTCAGGCCATGAGATTTTGCAGTTTATTCAGATATGATGACTTAGGAAGGGGGGGGGGCGGGGAAGCACCCAAAGGCCAGAACAGGCCATTATAAAGCATTTAAAAGAATTTCTTTTTGTTGTGAGAAGAGACACACAACATAAAATTCAGCATCTTAATCGTTTTCAAGTATACAGATTTCCAATGAAAATGACTTTTTTCTTGTGTTTAGTAACTGTTTGACCAAGTCCCTTCACATTGTTGTGCAGCTGTCAGTACGGTCCCCCTCCAGAGCCTTGTCACCATCCCAAGGTGAAGCTCTGTGCCCATTTAAGGCCAGCCCGCCTCCTCCTCTCCCTCAGACCACTCCACTCTCGGCCCGCCTGAATTTGCGCGTTCTGGGTTCCTTCGTGCAAGTGATGCCATATTCCACCTTTCAGTACATGAGCTTTTTTGTCCAGAGGAATTTTGTCTTGTTTTATTTTTCTCTTTATAGATTCTTTTTCTACTCAAGGAAAACATGGCTTCTTCTCCCAAGAAATTATTTAATAGTTTTCCCCCTCTTTAAATCTCCAGCCCGACACAGAGAGAGACACGGTAAGCTGCCTAAAAGCAGAACTTTTGACTATTGAATGGGGGTCTTCAGGTGCCCTGTCTAGTAACTGGACATCTGTCTAAGAGTCCTGGCTTCTCATTGGCCTCTTTGCCAAGTGAAGAAGGTCCTGCTTCATATAGTGCCACACTCTCCGATGAATGGTTGGACTGGGAACATTTTGAGGCCCCCCGAGTCTCCAGTTCTCAGAATTTGAAGGCCATTCTGTAATCTAAAAGTCTGTTTTAAAATCTGCATTGATGGGATGGGATACTAAAGGGCAGGAGGGGTCTGGGAGGCTGAAAATGGAGGGGAGGTGGTCTCAGTGGCAGTGCTGTGAGAATAACCCTGCAGAAGTTGAAGGCCAGAGACGCCAAAGGCAGATCGTGCCTGGACAGCATTGATGCCTTGTGTCTGAATTTGTGCACAGTAGAGTGAGAAAATAACCTCTGTCCTTCCATGTGCAAATCCAGAGAAGGTCTGAGATCTATTGATTACTTATTCATGGTCTCGATGTTGAGTGAGCACTCCGTGCTCAGCATCTGTCACTGGGGACCAAGAAATGCACATCAGTGAAGGAAGATGCTGTGAACAGAAGATGATATCTGAGCCAGAACCTAACTCGAAAGATCTACGCCAGTGATTGTCTCCATTCCTTCCTATCTTGTTTCCATTTAGAAGACTTCCTGGGTTCTTTTGAGATAAGTTTATGATTTTACTCTCTGGCAATGAAAAGCGGTCAAATTGGGCCCTACCAAGGAAACTGGCCAATCAGGATTTCCAGAAGCAGGTTACGTAGACCTCTAAGCCATGCGTGTTAGGTGTAGTCCTGACTGTCTGCTGCTTCCAAATTTATTTCCTTTTGATATTTCCTGGAGGACTGGGGTCCACCCTCTGCCGTCCTCACCAATCCCATGTGTAATTCTTCCTTCACATTGGGGAGGGGAGTTTTTGACCCTTGTTGGTTCTCCCCAGAACTGTCCTGGCCTCCATGCCATTCGGGGGGGCTTCATCTACAAGCCAGTCCTGTGTTAATGTGGGTGCTGTGGTCAGTGAGCCAGCAAACTGTCTCAGTGCCCTTTGAATGAAATTTCCCTTCTGAAATACATTGAGAAACCCATGACCTCAAATCCGAACTGCACAGTAACCCCAGGTGACCCCGTCAGGACTTAGCCCCCCTGGATCTTTTCTTCTTGACGTGTTTCTTGGTTTCGCCTATTGATTTTCTACAAGTTACTTGATTGTTGGTTAAAGGCGATTCAGAGAACCCTGTGACCCTGCTGTATTACTAGTTGGCACTCCACTGCTCATTACTACCCACCTCACAGTGATGGGTCACCTGATAGTGGAGAAGTGGACCCGGAGGTGACCCCGTGCACAGGGGCCAGGCATGTGGGGCAGTCCTGCATTATAACACCACTGACCCCGTCCTTCACTCCCTTCTTCCCTCTCAGTAAAGGTGTTGTTAATCCATCCATGCCTGGTGCTGACTGAGTCACCGCCCCAGGCAGTGACTCCTGATATTAAGCTTCAAGTGGGTGGCATCCGGGATGGGTCATGTTGTCACCTTAGCAAGGTGAGACACTTTTCATGCTTCTTGCTCTAGTGCACGTGCACGTGCCACACCCAACGGCTCCCCGAGCTGCGTGAACACAAGTGTTTTGAGAAATTGTCCCCCTCCTCATCTCCTGCCTGCACGTTTCCCTAAGACCCACCCTCCTGAGTGGGCCTGCAAGGGGCAGTTGCTCGCCTCCTTTCCCAGACTTACCTCTCTTACCTCCATGGCCCCATCCCATTTCTGTCTCTAACCCATGCTGGTAACTTGTGTGGCCCAAGAGGGTGAATATCTACGGGGTGGGAAGAGCAAAAAAGGGAGGGCATTTCAGAATATTGAGTTTTGGGGTGAGGAAGTGGATGATTCTAATGCTTAAACGGAGATCCTTTTGCAAATCGTGGGTTTTCTAAATCCTTATCTGAAAAAAACCAAGCAAAACGGTTGGTCAATCTGGACACATTGTAAACTGATGTAAAAGGTTAAACATTAAAACAAAATCATGACTCTCATACAAATAAAAATGAACAATTGAAAACCTACTTTTAAAACAAGAGTCTGAATCAATCAGTTCAAAGGAAACCACTTTTTTAAAGTATTTTTTGAGTTGTTGGTGGACTTTATTTTATTCATATAAATAAATATGCAGTGCTGAGAATCGAACCCAGTACTTCACACAAGTGAAGCAAGTGCTCTACCACTGAGCCTCCACCCCAGCCCTCAAGGGGAACCATTTTAACAATATTGGAATGGAAACTGGCTTCTTTCAGTGTGAGGCTGAAGTCCGCTGATCTTACTGGATAAAGGTTTTTTGTTTTGTTTTTGGTTTTGCGTGCATATAGATAGTAGCTATTTGCCTTATTGTCAGTTTTTCACAGGTTGACTTCTGTCTCTGTAGAGTTGTAATAGCCTAGTTGGAGGCAGTGAATGGCTGGCATAACCCAGGTGGATGAGCAGGTAGGTGCTCACCAACTTTGTCTTTCCTGATTTATCTTTACACTGATAATTAAAATAATCTTCCGTATTTTACCATCATGTGATCTTTAGCGTGCAACTCAGGAGGCATTCAAAGAGTTGAATGGCATTTTTATAATAATTTTTTCTCTTCCATCTGCATTTACGCTTCCCACCCTTACACTGATATTTTAAAACAATATGAATCAAATCGAGGCCCAACCTTGACCCATTCTCATAATAAGTACACTTATCCACATATGCATAAGATACTTGAAAAACAAAAGTGCTCAGAAGAGAGGGATTTCCAATAGAAATGACTTTTTACTTGTGTTTAGTGACTATTTGTTAAAATTTGTGATTTGTGTTTTGATAAGCTGGGTTCTAATAATAGTAACAATGGTATCAGAAGAACTTTAAAAGATACTTTTACCATGAATTAAAATTGAAATTGAAACAGGTATTTTTGATACAGAAAAGTACCGATAGGGCAGTGAGTAAAGGACCTAAAAATATAAAATACGTAAAATGAGGATGAACTTCTGTAAGTCAAGGAGAAAGAAAATGTAAGTTCAAGGGGAAAGTAGAATTCTGCACAATTTATGACCATTAAAGAGCAACCTGCCCATGTATTCTTTCAAAATGAATAATGATGATTTCATCGGATATATTCCGATGAGTGGTAAAATCATTTCTCTATTACATGTCAATATTTACAGGGTGCTGGCAGTTATATCCTTTGCAACTATTCATATTTTGGCAAAAAAAAATATGTGTCAATCTAAAAATGTGTAACAGGGTTTCGCAAAATTCTTTTAGGCTTGATTCAAGTAAAAATGTGAGAATTCTTATGATTTGCCCTGCCTCTTCCTGATTTCTGAGCAAAAATTGAGGATCCATAAATGTGGAAATCCTTTTATTTATTTATTTATTTTAATTGGTTATGCATGACAGTAGAATGCATTTTGACACATCATACATAAATGGAGTATCAGCTCTCATTGTACATGATGTAGAATCACATGGGTTGTGTAATCATATATGCACATAGGGTAACAATGTCCTATTCATTATACTGTCCTTCCTATCCTCATATACACTCTTCTCCCTTCACTTCCCTCTGTCTAATCCAAGAACCTCTATTCTTCCCTAGCTCCCCCCACCTTATTGTGAATTAGTATCGGCATATGAGAGAAAACATTCAGCCTTTGGGTTTAGGGGATTAGCTTATTTCACTTAGCATGAAATATCCATTCATTTGCCTGCAGATGCCATGATTTCATTCTTCTTTATTGCTGAGTAATATTCCATTGTGTATATATACCACCTCTTCTTCATCCATTCATCTGTTGAAGGGCATGTAGGTTGGTTCCATAGTTTAGATAGTATGAGTTGAGCTGCTATAAACATTAATGTGGCTGTGTCAATGTAGTATGCTGATTTAAGTCCTTTGGGTATAAACCGAGGAGTGGGATATTAGATCAAATGGTGGTTCCGTTCCAAATTTTCTGAAGAATCTCCATACTGATTTCCATAGTGATTGCACCAATTTGCAGTCCCACCAGCAATGTATGAGTGTACCATTTCCCCCCACATCCTCATCAACATTTATTGGTGCTTGTATTATTGATAATTGCTATTCTGACTGGAGTGAGATGAAATCTTAGAGTAGTTTTGGTTTGCATTTCTCTAATTGCTAGAGATTTGAACATTTTTCCATATACTTGTTGATTGATTGTATTTCTTCTTCTATGAAGTGTTTGTTCAGTTCCTTAGCCCATTTATTGATTGGGTTATTTGGTTTTTTTTGGAAATTAGTGCTCTATGTGAGGTGTGTGTGATAAAGATTTTCTCCCATTCTATAGGCTCTCTCTTCATGTTATTGACTGTTTCCTTTGCTGAGAAGAAGTTTTTCAGTTTGATTCCATCCCGTTTATTTTTTCATGTATTTTTTAGTTGTCATTGGACACAATGCCTTTATTTTATTTATTTGTTTTTTTGTGGAGCTGAGGATCAAACCCAGGGCCTCACACGTGCTAGGTGAGCTCTCTGCCGCTGAGCCACAACCCCAGCCCTCCCTCTCATTTATTGATTCTGGGTTTTACTTCTTGCATCTTAGGAGTCTTGTTAAGGAAGTCAGGTCCTAGGCCAGCGTGGTGGAGATTTGGGTCTACTTTTTTTTCTGTTAGGCACCAGGCCTCTCTTCTAGTGCCTACGTCTTCGATCCACTTTGAGTCGAGTTTCATGCAGGGTGAGAGATAGGGGTTTAATTTCATTTTGCTGCATATGGATTTCCAGTTTTCCCAGCACCGTTTGTTGAAGAGGCTGTCTTTTCTCCCATGTGTGTTTTTTGGTTCCTCTGTCTACCTTTTTGGCTTGGTCCTGGAATGATCCTAATATTAAATGAATCAACTTACTTATTGACATAGTTCTAGTGACTCCTTGTTCTGCCAGACTTAGGGGGGACATTTGAAAACTAAAGGTACTTATGAAACCTGCCAAAAGAGGATGCTGGCCTGTTGAAGTTTATTTATTTATTTTTGGTGGTTATAAAGTCTTACTTGACTCCTCTTTATTTTTTCCCCTTTGGCCACACTCATTGTAAGGCTGTGTGTGTGTGTGTGTGTGTGTGTGTGTGTGTGTGTGTGTGAGAGAGAGAGAGAGAGAGAGAACAAAACAGTGCTATTTGGATCTGTGAATGTATGTCTTTCACCAATCTAGAAGCTATTGCTTCCTCAAATATGTCTTCTACCTTGATTTCTCTCTCCTCCCCCTGAGAGTCCAGTAACATTAATATTAGAACGTTAGTGTGGTCCCACAGCCTTTCAGACACTGTTAATTTTTTTCAGTATTTTTTCCCTCTGATCTAAGACAGAGGTAATAGTATCATCAGGTTTACAGACACTCTCCTCTGTCCTCTCCTGTCTGTTATTGAGCCCATCCAGTATATACTTTTGATCGTAGTCATTATACTTTGTTATGTTAGAATTTGCACTCGGGTCTTTCTTGTGGTTTCTGTGTTTCTACTAAGAACTTCTGTCTTTCCATTCATTTCAAGAGTGTTTGTCTTTATTTTCTCAGTCATAGTTAAAATAGTTTCTGTAAATCTGTCTGACGATCCCAGTGTCTGCATCATCTACTGATTATCTTCTTTCTTGAGAATTGGTTGTGTCTCTCTTTTGTCCCGTGCATGTCAGATATTTTTGGACCGTGTGTTGGACCTTGAGTGTTATATTGTGAGATTTGGGTCCTTTGGAAAATGCTCGAGTTTTTGTTTCACCGGCCAATCGCGGCCGTTTTGTTTGTATGCTGTGGCAATGGTTCCAACGTCAGTTCCATTTCCAAAGCTTTGCTGTGTGGCTTTGGGTCCCATGCATGCACTGTTCAAGGTCGGCCTGGGGCTTAGCTGTGGTTTATGAGGTGCTTTGGTTCTCACATGCACAGCTGGGGGACGTTCCTGGGACATACACAGAATCAGAGCAGCCCCTTCTCCAGCCCTCTCTCTGGGTCTCCCCCACACTCCTGCCCCCACTCCCTGGGCACTTTTTCCTATTCTTCTGGCCAGAAAAAAAAAAAAAAAATGGGTTTCTCTTGCTGTGTTAGTTGTCATGCTGCTGCAGGGTAGTTTCCCCAAGTTTAGGACCATCCATCCTGGGGGCAAAGCGGTCAGAAAAAACAGCAGGATTCTCCCCATGCTCTGGACCCCGAGGCACCTCCTCCCCATTCGTGGCAATAAGACCAGGTTTCTTTTAGGAAAACTTATCGCTGCCATGCAGCAGCTGGCCACCTGACCTCGCAGTTCAGTAAGTGGCCACCCTCTAGAGAAAAATGAAATCAGAAAGCAAAGCAGAAAACCTGGACTCCCCTGGACTCTCTTCTGTTTACAGGGGCCCCTTTCCAGTCCTCTGGCCAAAAAGAGGGGGTTCCCAGAGTTATTTGCTTCCCGCCCCCCTTGCACAGTCCCAGGTTGATAACTGGAGAGAAAAGAGGAGACCAAGAAACAGAAACGTTTCTGAAAGCTGAAAGTCAAGGGCACCATGGCAGAGTGGGACCAGGGCCTTCCTGCTTCCCCAGCCTGGCGGGAGGCGGAAGGGCAAGTGGGCGGGTGGGGAAGAGAGAGCTCAGAGGGGGCTCCTTTGACCCTTCCTGACAACCAGCCACCTTTCAGAGGCTGCACCTTACCCTGTTAGAGTTTTTGCTTATCTTCCTTTTTCCTGTTTTGGTACTGGGGATTGAGCCCCGGGGGCCCTGCGCCACTGAGCTGCATCCCTAGTCCTTTTTGTTTTGAGACAGGGCGTGATGGTTTGGATGGGAGGCACCCCCCCAAAGCTCACCTGTGAGACAACCCAAGAAGGTGCAGAGGAGAAGGGATTGGGCTGTAAGAGTCTTCACCCAATCAGTGAATGGATCCCCTGATGGGGTTGACTGGGTGCTGGCTGAGGCAGGGGGCGTGGCGGGAGGTGCTGGGCTCTGGGGGTGTGGCTTTGGGGTACAGACTTTGTATCTGCAGAGTGGAGTCTCTCTGCTTCCTGATCATCAGCTGAGCTGCTTCCCTCCACCACACTCTTCCACCATGATGTTCTGCCTCACCTCCAGCCCTGAGGAATGGAGCCAGCCTCCTATGGAGGCTGAAACCCAGAGCCTTCAAATAAATTTTTCCTCTCCTATAATTGTTTGGGTCAGATCTTTTAGTCACAGCAGCAAAAAAAAAGCTGACTAGTTCTCCGGGTGTCTATTCAGACAGTGATATTTTATGATCACAATTCCTTTTTCCTCTCCTCTTTCTACCTTCTTTCCTGTTGGATGTTGAAGATTCCATTTTTAGCTCATCATGTGTGTAGTCGGTCTGTCTTCTTTATTTATTTAACTGAAGGCATTTCACCACTGAGCTACATCCCCAGCCCTTTTTTATTTTGAGACAGGGTCTCACTATGAGGTTGACCATGAACTTGTAGTCCTCTTGCCCCAGCCTCCTGAGTAGCTGGGACTATGGCCATAGGTCACCAGGACCACTTCCTGCTACAGTTTGGCTCTTAATGTCCCACAAAGGCCCGTGTGTTAAAGGCTTACTCCCCAGCTTGGGGCTACTTTAGGGAGTGGAGCCTAGGGAGGAATCTTCTGATCATTCAAGGTGTGCCCTTAGAAGGAGATACTGGAACCCTGGCCCCTCCTCTTCCTCTTTCTTCTTGGTCTTAAAGTGAATCGGCGTCCACCACTGGGCTCCAGCCGTGATGTGCTGCCTCACCCAGGCCCTAAAACAATGGGGACAACCGACCAACCGTGGAATGAAAACCTCGAACACTATGAGCCAAAATAAACCTTTTCTCTTTTTAAGTTGATTATCTTAGGCATTTTGTTATAGTAATGGAAAGCTGAGACCCTCCCTCCCTACTGGGTCGCTTTTTCAAGTTGGCTTCTTCTCCTTAGTTCCTCGGCTCCTGCTTGTCCTTCAGAATCCAGCGGTTGCTTTTGCATTCTGAAGGCAGTTCAGGAATAGGCTGATGTGGGCCTGCTCCTTCTCCTTCTCCCCTTGTAGCCCCCCCTTTTTGATGACTCCCTTCATTCCTTTCCCCTCGGTTTCTCCCACACCCACCATTTATTCTGTTCTTTCCCTTTTTCCCTCTTTCTCTCTTTCCCCTTTGACTTTGGGTTCCCAGGTCCAAAGAGCAAAAAGAAGAATCTCTTAGTCTTTGGGGTCGCCCACAGCACTGTTTAAACACCCTGTTGAAGTCGTCATTTGAAATCAAGCATAAAAATAGACCCAGGAGGCTGGAAGCATGGGGCAGCAAGAGGGACCAGAGGACCTGACACCCGGCTGCTTCACGTCCAGCGAGCACACTCCCCCCGGGGTGGAGAGCTCCGCCTAACACGGGCCCAGCCCCTGGGGCTGATCCGTAGGTTTTTCTTTTTCTTATTAAAGAGTTGTGGGAACTGTTATTCAATTACGCATTAATCTTACGAATGCCATGGATTATGGGATTAGAAGGGCTTTCGGCAAACCTTATTAGTCACTATTCTAGAGAGACAGGGCATTCTTATGGCTGGATGGCAGGATTTAATAAATTCGGAGATCTCGCGTCATGTTGGGAGAAGCGACTGACCACACAGAATGATGTCCCCCGGTGTCTCCAGGCAGCAGTGACTCCGCAGGGGTTTGCTCGTTGGCAGGGTCTCCGCAGCGTGGTGCGTGAGGGGTCATGGCCGTCATGCTTGGGGATGGAAGGGTTGGTGACACGTGAACTATAACTCATGGGTGCCAGGAGCTGTGGGGCGTCCCGAGAGAGATTAGAATGACGACACTGAGGGTCACTCTAGTTCACAAAGTTCACTTCTCCATCTCCTTTCATCTCCCCAAGAACCTGGCGGGGGGGGGTGCTTCTTATCATAGCTGTGTTCCAGAGGGAATTGCAGATGGCCCCCGAGCTGCCACCTGTCACCTCATGCCACTGGGGGCATGTCACCCTCATCCTCCAGCGCTGACCTGCTCCTCTTCATTTCCCCCCTCTTGGCATCGCCTCCCTGGAAGCAAGACGTTGAGGATACGTGGTATCCACTGAGGAATAGAATGGCTGATTCAAGTGAAATAGGTGCTGAACTCCCAGTTTCTATTCCACACCCCTTTGCGGCCCCAGCAGTGCAGGAGGTCCATGTTCTTCATATTCTCACCAGCATCTGTTTTATATCGTCTTTCTGGTTGTCTTGTTATTGAGTTGCAAGAGCTCTTTATATATTCTGAGTACAAGGGAGCATTATGGTCACTTGGTGGAAGGAAAACAGGCTGTGTGTGGTAGCCTCCCCACCAGCATCTCTGTGGCTCTTCTTTTCTCAGTGCCAGAGTGTGGCCCTCGGGGGCCTCTGAGAAGCAGCTTGTTGACCTCTACCTCCTCCAGGGCATAAGGGCCACAGGGCAGAGTGAGGACACAGGTATAGAAAGAGCTTCCCAGAGAGCATGGCACTTAGAGAGGGCCACTGAGGGGTTAGAGAGAGCTCTTTTTTGGTGAAGGCTTCCTACCACACATTTAGCTGAGAGCTCTCTCCACTTCATGGTGGAGGAATAGGGGAATGAACTGTGATTTGTGACTCCATCCTGACTCCGCTCCACCACCCAAGGGGGCACAGAGCCAGCCTTCTGGACATGCGTGGGCTTCTCCTGGCCGCAGCTCCCACTGGGCTCAGTTCCCTGTGGTCTGATGTCCGGATGGGCTGGCTTGACCCCATAGCTGAAGCGTCTATTCCTCAAGGAGATCTGGGGGCCCTGAAGGTGCAGTCTGTCCCACCCTGTCGTGTAGCCTCAGGGGCTCAAGCCACAGCTCAGAACACGTTCACATACAATTTTTCTTAATGAGTGAAGAATAAGAAAAGAATTCACTGATTGGAAATAGGGTAACTGAGACTCGAAAGGTTAAATAATCTACCCGGGGCGCCCAGGAGTTACGTAGGCTGTCGGTGAAGGATGTGGGTGAAGATTCTTTGATCTCAAAAATGCTTTTTCTGCTTCGTCAAGGGACAAGTCCTCGTCTGGTATCTTCAGAGCTTTCAACCCAGAGCAGAATCATTTATACCACAAGAGCAGCCAGGCATGGTTCTGAGCCGCGATCCCACCAGGGGGAGAGCCCACGGGCTGGAGGGGCCATTTCCCCACCTGGGGGTTCAGTTTGCCTTCCTGGCTTCCACTCTGGGTGGGTGGGTTGATGGAGAGCACAGGAGGATTGCCCCTGATCCGCGGGACTCTGCAGGTCCTCTGGGAGGACTTGGGGTTTGCGGGATGGCGCAGTAGTGCCAGGAAGGACAGTGGATACTGAGGACCCCGGCCCAGAGGTCTCCCCTGTTCTGATCACACTGTCTAAAAACAGAGTCTTGAAACTTTTTTTGGCAATAAAATAAAAAAAAAAAAGAAAACGGTGGCAGTGGAAGGTAGCTTTGCATCAATGTCTCAAAACACTTGAGGTGAACACCTTTGGAGGAGAAATGGTTGATTTGGCTCGTGATTTCCGAGTTGTCAATCTGCAGTTGCTCCGCCCTGTTGCCTGGGGCCTGCGGCGGCCTAGCAGGTCCTGGTGGGGGCACGTGGCAGGAGAGGCTGCTCCCATCAGGGAGGTGGAAGAGAGAAGAAGGGGCGTCCCCATAGCCCTTCAAGGGCACACCCCCAATGACCTCACTTCCCTCAGTAGGCCCCACCTCCTGAAGACATCACCAGCTCCCACTGGTGCACAAACTGGGAACCAGGCCTCCAGCAGGGATTTGGGGAGTCGTCTCAGATCCTAACTAAAGCAGCAGCCGTGTTTGCTGTTTGGTGAGAAGCCAGCTCCAGAAGTGCTCTGTAGGAGAGTAGGAGTGAGCCAGCAGGGTCTGCTCTCATCTCCCTCCCGCCACAGCGGGGCAGGAAAGGTATTTCAATCAGCCCCAGCCTCTTAAACATGAGCATCATGCTTAGCCCAGGGTGGGTGCTGACTGGGTGAAGACGTGGTCCCCGAGCTGGCCAGTGGACGGTGGCTGAACACCATGATGGTTGTTTCTCCCATCCGTCCCCTAAGCCTGGTTAGAGTAGTGAATCCCAGGAGTGATGGTTTCCTGGGAAAGAAAGGCAGTCATTGATACATCATCGAAAATGAGTACGGTTTGATGGTAGTTGAACAAATGTGTTTGAATTTCAGTGCCCTTCCAGAGAAACCACCCTAGTGACTTCATTTTTGCAGAGTTCTCCTATGAACCAGTTGCCTGCACTCACTGTGAGAAAAGGTTTGAGGGTCTTCGATTTCCTGTTCCTTCCCGTCTTTTCCTACTTAATCTTAGACTCGTGGTCTTCAGAACCCCTGAATCTGATTCCTCCTTTGCCATCTTGGATGGCATCTTGGACCTGGTGAGCAGGACTCGGAACCCGCAATCAGGAAACCTTTTATTATTAACATGAAAATGTTTTCTCCTTTAGTTATTTCAGGAACTCGCTGTGAGGAATTTACAGAGCCCTTTGAACAACATGGAGTTTGTTTTAAAATTGGAAATCCTAAAGCCAAAGGAGCCCCGGAAGACTTAGAGGTTTCTATCTGGAGGGAGCAGGCTTGTTCTTTCAGTCCCCGGAGGAAGTTGTTGTGGTTCCAAGTGGGAAAAACTAACCTAATGCCTACTTTTAAATGGAAATTTCTCCTGTGAAAATCTGGCTTGCAGCCCCATCTGGGATTGCGCCAGCGAGTGGGCAGGCAAGGAAAAGGCAGTGAGTGGTAGCCAATTAATTAGTCAATCAAGAAACATTTATAGAATCCTCTAGGCACATGGCACCGTGCTGGACCCAGCAGGAGGGTCAGAGAAGAGTGAGATAGGACCTCAGCTCATGGAAAGCTCTGGACCAGGCTCCTTGGGGTGGGGAGGAAGGTGTACAGGTGCTAATAGAAGAGGAAGCAGAGGGTGCATTTTAATTGGACAGTATGCCTTACAGATGCTGGGGAGGAAGTCCAGGCAACTGGGCTTATTCTGGGCATATCACCATTTACGGTGTCGCACGGGGGCCAGTGTTCAGAGCAGCTCTGAAAGCCGCATTTACAACTGATCAGAACCAGTTAGGGAAAAGCTAGGCAGACCTTCACCACTGAACATGAGAAGGTTTGGGTGCGATACGGGGATGAAGGATGCTGGTTTCCAAAACTGGTTCCACCGAGGCTGTGCGTGTGTCCTTTGTGGAGGACCATAGAAAGGAGGGAAGTCGTAAAACACTTATGAGGAGAATACAAAATACTAGTTACACACCAAATTGATCACTTTCGAGTAACCATTTCACCCAGAAAATCTCAGGAATGTTGTAAGAGTAAGTAAATGGAGAGGGGGAAAAATGAAGTGTCTTCCATTGATCGGACTTTCTCGATGACTGCGTAACATTTCCAATACTGTGGCTATTGCCACGGAGGGGCAGGGAGGTGGAGTGTCTTACCGCATTAGCTAACGTGCATCTTTATGCCTCAGAGAAAGTCTGTGTACGGGTAGTAACAGGAGCAAAGCAAAATTAAGCTCTTTTCTCAAAATCCTCTGCTTGACAAGAGCCAGAGGACACATCTGGAATGTCTGACTCCGAAGTCATGGCCTCTCTGAACTACCCAGGTTGAGGACGAGCGAGACCTTTGAGACTTTGTGTGAAAGTGTGTGGAACTCTCTGCTTCTGGAATTGTTATGGAGAAGGATAAAAAACCCATCTCTCTGAGTCTTTCTGCACGGTCATTGCACTGGGGGTGTGACACTGGACATTGGACATGGAATCAGACGGTGTTAGGAGCTAATATGCTGGATGGTTTCGAGGATGGTTTTTGTAAAATGATCAATGATGCAGAACATTTAAAAACTTAACAGCCATCTTTTCTCTTAGGATACCTTATGATTCCAAGATAGCATATTAATGAATACTGGCTGGCTGTATTCTGAAGTGTATGGGGTATTTGAAAACAAACAACTTGGTTTATAAACTCACTCAGAGATAAACAACATGCAAGACCCACCTTCCAACATTTTCTGGGCCTCTTGAAAATCATTTATAAAGAAAATATATATAGCCAGGCATAGTGGCACACACCTGTAATCCCAGTGGCTCAGGAGGCTGATACAGGAGGATTGGGAGTTCAAAGGCAGCCTCAGCAATTTAGCAAGGTGCTAAGCAACTCAGTGAGACCCTGTCTCTAAATAAAATACAAAATAGGGCTGGGGATGTGGCTCAGTGATCAAGTGCCCCTGAGTTCAATCCCTGGTACCCCACCACTGAAAGAAAAGAAAATAGATATTGACAACAAAGCATATCATCCTAGTGTTCAGAGAGAAGACTCCAAACCTACCTTCAGAAAGAAAATGCTGGGTGTACTCAAGGGATCAAGAGTCAGAGGGCAGTCCAGTGACCCTGAAGCCACAAATCTATCCCTTTTCAGTTCTGAGGGAAACTTGCAGCCCGGAATCCTGTCCTCAGCTCAACCACTGATCAAGTGTCAGAAAGATTGCAGGTCAAAAGTATGACCTTTCCTTTTTTCCTCAGAAAAGAGGAAGTCACAGAGTCCAGGGGAAAGGTGAGACAGCCTAAGAGAGGCCAGGGAGCCCCTAGCCTGGAGCGGGCAGTGACCTGGGTCACCACGTGCAGCACCTGCTGGGACAGCCACAGGAGTCAGAGCAACATGCAGAAGAGCTGTGTCCCAGGAGTCTAGAGAAGCCCAGGTGTGTTGGCTCCGTCGAATGGAGGAAGAGCTGGAGGAAGAGCTGGAGGAAGAGCAGGAGGAAGAGCTGGGGTGCGAGCTGTTGTGAGGTCCACGGGGACCAAGAAGCTGGAAATAATCGCTTTGGGGAAATAGGACGGGCAGAGCATGGAAGGCTGACCGCTGTGTACACCTCGTGGCTCAGTGTGCTGATGCTGAGTGGCGGTCACACAAAAATGGAGACAGGACACAATTGGGAGGATTGTGAGATTCCCTTTTGCAGATGTGTGGTTAGGGGGGATTGTCAAGAAATAAGTCAACCCTCGCGTTTGGGGTGGGAACTCCAGGGAAAGTGCCGCAGCAGAAGAAAAATAAGCCAGACACAGGACGAAGCATGTTATTTAGAGACAAGGAGGAAGTTGCCAAAAGAAATAGATAAAATAATTGGAAATGGTGGACTCTTGAGACAAAAAATGAAAAGGGACAAATGTTACCATCATGGACTTAGTCCTGACACCTGTGTAGAAATCATGTGCGTTGTTTCCTGAAAAGCTACGAGAAAGGATATTCACTGTTGTCGCCGTGAAGGCGTTACAGATATTTGAGGAGATCGACGTGTCCAACCTGATTTAAGCCTTGTGCAGTGTATCCACATGTCAAAATGTCACATGGTATCCCATTAATATATTAATGTTATCATGTATCCGTTAAAAAGAAAGGAACCACGGGACTGGGGTGGTGGCTCCGTGGTAGAGCACTCGCCTAGCATGTATGAGGCGCTGAGTTCCATCCTCAGCACCACATGAAATAAATAAATAAAATAAAGGTATTGTGTTCAACTACCACTAAAAAAAAAAAAAAATGAGAATTAAAAAAATAAATTAAAAAAGAAAGGAGCCAGGCTGGGGATGTGGCTCAAGCCTGGCATGTGTGTGGCCCAGGTTCGATCCTCAGCACCACGGACAAACAAAGATGTTGTGTCTGCCGAGAACTTAAAAATAAATATTAAAAACAATTCTCTCTCTCTCTCTCTCTTTAAAAAAAAAAAAAAGGAGCCATGTAGAACTGTTGACTCTTTCTGTTCATGTATAGTTTTGATGAAAAAAAAATTAAAAAAATAAAAGGACAAGATATGTGAACAAGAAATGGATAAGGAAAGTAGGGTATGTGTACACACTAGAATAGCATTTGGCCATAAAAAAGAATGGGATCCTGTCATTTGTGGTAAACAGGAGGTAGTGGAGGACTTGGTGTAAGCGAAATAAGCCAGATGCATAGACAAGTGCCACGTGTTCTCCCTTACATGTGGGGAAGCTAAAAATGTTGATGTCAAAGAAGAAGAGGGGAGGAAAATGATCAGTTAAGACTGGGAAGGGAGAGTGGGGAGAGAGGTTGGATGATGGGCACCAAAATGTGGTTCCATGGGCGGAATCAGCCCTAGCTTTCCACAGTACAGTAGAGTGACTGTAACTGACAACCAACTATGATCTATTTAATGAAGAACTGGGAGAGAAGAGCCCAAGCCTCCAAACACAAAGGAATGCTACATGATAAGGAGAGGGGATGCCGATCACCGCGGTGTGATGATTGCACTTTGCAAACAGGCACTGATTTATCACACTGTCACCTCTAAGTAGGTCCAAATAGTATGCGTCCATTTAAAGAAAAATGGGTAGAAAAGGAAAAGTGAGGAAAACGCAAGTAATAATAAGAAGGAGATAAACAAGGGTGGGTGGGCTTCCCATCCTAGTGAAACTCCAAAGAGAACACCCAAAAATGGGTGCCAAAGGAGGAATTAGGATGAACCCCAACCCTCACTTCTTCAAACGGCCTTTGAAAGCCAAAGCCGTGAAGCGCTAGGCTCCCTCTTTCGCTTCTCCAACCCTGGCCCTCTGAAATGGTGTGCGGGTGCATCCTCCCGAAGCCTCACCCCGGGTTGGTGCATGAAGGGGATGAGTGAGCCTCGCAGGACCAGGCTGCGTCTCTGGGCTCTCCACCTGCCAACCCGGCTTCCTGTTCTCGGCTCCTTAGGCTTCTCACCTCCAACCATCTTGCCGTGTCCCCCCCGCCCCCCACTGCTCCTGTGCAGACTCCCCTGGCCACCTTGCTCTGACTCCTGCCCCATCCTGCCCCTGCTGCCTGCATCCGCCTTGCCTACCTCATGTGCTTCTTCAGCCTCATTCTGAGATCCTGGCTCCTGTCCAAACCTGGCTAAATGCACTTTGAAAAGCCAAGGCAGATGGAAGTGCCCAGGAAGAATTTGGAAAATCTGCAACTCTGTTTTTTCCCTCATTCTTGAGGGTCTCGACAGCAGCGGAGGGTGTGTGTGTGTGTGTGTGTGTGTGTGTGTGAGAGAGAGAGAGAGAGAGAGAGAGAGAGAGGGAGATGGAGGAGAGGGCTGGGACCTCAGCAGCCTCTTGGAGGTGTTAACATGCCCCCTGGTATACTCTTTTATTTTTCAGTTTCTCATAGAACCTGTTCTAAAACTTTAAACCCTTTCGAGCTTCATGGTATGAGCCACATTTTGGTCTCTTCAGAAGCCGTGGCAAGACTTGGGTCTTGCTCAAGGTGATTTTACACGGAATGACATCTGAGTCTCTGTTAGACTGCATTCCATAGCAATCTGCCCAGCCCCGCAGTTTACGGGCTGAGTCCCGTTGTCTCTCACCATATGGAGCGCCATTAGATGGTGTGAGTGTGGGTCTTGTCAGGGGGTCTGATTAGGCAGCACTCAGAGATGGCAGTCTCAAGTGTGAAATGTAACAGGCCTTCCCAGGGCAGCTCCCTCTGGGAGCTGCTGGGAGGGGGGGGCTGGTGCTTTCCCATGGGCCCGGAGCTTGCTAACAAAGCAAACACGTTTTTTGTGCCCCCCCCCCAATCAGGACTAAGTCCATGGTGGTAACATTTGGCAAGTTGGGTAACAGGGAACAGAGATAACTGTGAACAGATGGGCAACTATTAAAAGATTTGAGGGGCTTTTCATCCTTTCTCAAATGGCCTTCACCCACCTAAAAGATACCCTGTTCCCTTGCAGGAAGATTACGTAAAGGGTTCAATTCAATTTCTTCTTCCTTTTTATTCTTTTTCCCCCTCTCTCTTCTATTGCGATGGAATCAAAAGCTCTGACGTGAGGAGGAAAAGAATAGATGAGAAATTTCTAATTCTGAATCCCCTTAGGACTTGATGCTGGTTTCGGCCGTGCAGAGAACGCTGCTCCATATTCTGAGAGTCGCTGCCGGCAGTTTTCAGAGAGATGACTTTCCAAAATAGACAGTGGGCCCTGCCTCCAAATCTGATGACTGACATTTGGAGGCAGAATCACAGAGAGGCGCTCACGTTTGGATGAGCAGAGCCCTTGCCTTGGAAACACGCAGCGGCGCGTCATCGTGGTATTGAAACCCCAGGCGCATGGTGCACAGAGCCGAACAGGAGTGCATTAGCCGGGTTCCCAGGAGAAATGAACTGTTTGCCCATCTCAGAGCAGTGCCCGCTTCCCAGGACCGGGGCAGCCGTGTCTCAGGATGACAAAGCAGAGTGCTCCTCTTTGGCTCAGAGTGATGCTCGGAAAGTTCTTCAGAGTGAGAAGAACCCCGGGCACCGGTTAAGAGGAGGCCCATTTTATTCTCTCTGGGAATCTACCCTGTTGTGCCAAAGGTGGTCATAAGTGGGTGTGGTCAGGGTCACGGTGCCTACGCAGTGGTTATGGTGCATGCCTGTAATCCAGTGGCCTGGGAGGCTGAGGCAGGAGGATCACAAGTTCAAAGCCAGCCTCAGCAACTTAGCGAGACCCTGTCTCAGAAAATAAAAAGGGCTGGGGATGTGGCTCAGTGGCTAAGTGCTCCTGGTACCAAAAAATAAATAAACAAGCAAATACATAAAAATATGTGTGCATATATGTTTATAAATAAATACACACACAGACATATCTGTTTAGAAGTGGAAGGGATGGCTAGCCAATCCCAATTTTATCCCCAATCCCTTAGCCCACTTCAATTCCTATTTATTCCAGCAAGAATACTGAGTAACTGAAGAGCCTGTCTCTAAAATCCACCACACCTAACACAAAATTCTACCTAAAAAAAATAGCCAGCATGCCTTATCCAAGGAAAATAACCATTTCTAATATTTTTCGTTAAAAGTCACCCACCATTCAGGATTATTTTCGTTTAAATTAATTCAGCAACAGAAACCCCAATGGAACCAACTGGCCTTGGGGAGGGACTCTCCTCCTCCCTTCATGGCACATAGTTTCATAAATTCAGTTCTGTGCTGGGCTGTTTGGCTTTCTCACTACTCAGTAAATAAGGATTATCCATGGGTTTAGCAGCCCCTGGGGAATGATGCTTTGCCAGGAAGAATTGTGGGAAATAGTTAAAATATTCCCCCACCATTCAGCAGAGCCAGAGTTGGCAATATCAATTTTGGGATATGTGCTGTGGGCGTTTAAGCAGGCACCATGTCTGAGTTGTATCTTGTAACGAGGAAGCACCGAGCAGGCGCTGGAGGGTGAGGGAGAGGAGGGTGGTGTGTCGGACGTATTCATTTTCGCGTCATGTAAAAAGCACTGAGCTGAGTACAAAGTAAGCTTTCGATTGTTTGCTAATTGTTTTGTTCCAAGTTTTGGTGTTCACTTGAATTTCATGTACTTTCCCGACGTGTGGCGATGGTCTTTAGGTCTTTCAAGCTGCTCTAAGGACTTCTCATTTTCCTCCTGCGGGCAGGTGTAAGGGTGTCACCCTGGTGCTCACGTGGCCTCCCTTTGTGTGTGTGTCCTTTTAGAATGGAAGACATGCAGGGCCTGGTGGAGAGACTGGAGCGAGCCGTCTGCCGGCTGGAGCAGCTGTCTGCAGAGTCACACAAGCCTCCTGGGAACTGCGGGGAGGTGAACGGCGTCCATGGAGGTAGGGCCACACAGCCGTCAAGGCTGGTCCGTGTGGGTCACTTAACTTTGTCCTCATCATTTCATTGTCCAGATAACAGTCCACCTGCTTGCTGCCACCGTCCCTCCTCCTTCCTTTCTGTGTGGCCATAAGCACGCAACCCCTGAAAAAAGAGAAGGAAAAAAATGAGTCTTTTTTCCCCAGAATTCCAAACAAATTTTTTGCACCAATTATGAAAAAATAATAACATTTTAAAAGTTTCAACCTGCAGTCCACAAAAATTTACCAACATCTGTGCCTCTTAAGAGTAGAAATCCATGTGCCAAATGTCATTATTCTTGGTTTCAGTGTTTATACGGCTGTTCCAATACTCAATGGCTGTATTATCTAAAGTGATTATCAAAAGAAAAAAGAAAAGAAACAAATGTTCTCAATGGCAACGTGATTGGAAGGAATTATCCAGTCGATGCTGATTTTAAGACAAGTCCTTGCATTTAGGAACTGCAGCTTTGAGGGAAGCCAGTCTGATGTGGAGGGAAATTTGGTCACCTTGCCTATTCACTCTTTGAAAACTATAGGCCAACACCACAAAAAATATTCCGAAAAATTGTAGGTTCAAAAATATTCTTTCTCTAAGAGAGTACCCTATATGGCAGACTCTTCAAATTATCTTTAATAATTTCTCCAGTTTCCTTCTTGTCTAAGTCTGCAGTTTAACAAATGAAAATACAGGGCACGAGTTAAATTTGAATTTCAGATAAAGAAGATTTTTTTTTTTTTTTTTTTTTTTTTTGGTATAAATGTGTCCCAAATACTGCCTGGGCATACTGCATGGTACATATTTATACTAGAAATTTATTCATTGCTTCTCTGAAATTCAAATTTAACTGGGCAATCTGTGTTTAACATGGTAGTTCTGTTCCTGTCCCACGTGCACCTCCTCCTTATCTGACCCGTTTTGAAGGCTGTCAGCTTTTTGGAGGTCTGAGAAAAGCCTTGGAGAAGAGGAGGCTTCAGAATCCACTTCCCCAGGGAAGACCTCCATTGGTGCTTCCAGAATCTCGGGCGTATTTGGAGCTGTGCCTTGTGTTACATGCCAGGGGACAGGAATTACTGGGTGAGCACAAATGTGCCGGCTGTCTTTTCCCCCTGAACACAATGAAAATTAAAATGCCCTGAATGAATTGGAAGGGGCGGGGCTTGCAGGCGGCTGCCAGGGGTCTGGAAGTTTTTTCCACAACCACTGAAACACATTCATGATTTCATTTTAAGTCTTTGTTAGCTGTACAGTGGGTCTAGGAGACTCCTCAGTCTTATTGGTAAGAAAATACTTTTCATGTTCTTCAGTAACTTTGTTTCATTATGCCCTGGACTCATCCCCAGAACGGACATTTCCCTGAGGTTGCTGACCCCAAATGTAAAGTCTGAGTGATTAAAAAAAAAAGCCAAAAGCCACCCTCTGAGGATTGAACTATGCTCTTGAGTAAAGAAAAATCAATTCAACGATTGGAATCTTATGTATCTAGAGGGGTAGTAGACGGAATTTTGTGCTTTCTTTATGAAAATAATTTTTCTGGGAAAATGAATAGGCTAGCAAAATTGGAGGACATAATTTAATTATTTGGTGTTTAAACAAATATTTTCTAATATAGCACATCATTGCAAACCGTTTATTAAAGCAAAGATTTTTCTAAAACAACTTAGCTAGCAATTTATTATCCTACTTGAAATGAAGTAGGGTAATTAATAAGGAAGATAATTAGTAAAATGTCTGAATGAGGCCCATCGTTCGAATATATTGCAAGTCCTAAACAACATCATTGACATTTTTTTCCCTTCATTAGTACGAGTTGGTAGCTTCCTAAATTCTATTCTTAAAAAACTCTTAAGAACAACTTTTTAACCTTAAATATAAACATCATCATTACTATTATTTAACTAGAGTCAAATATTTTTAAGGATTAGGGAAAAACTTAAATAAAGCACATTCTTTTTTAAAAATATCTTTTAGTTTTAGGTTGACACCATATCTTTATTTTATTTTTATGTGGTGCTGATGATCGAACTCAGTGCCACATGCATGCTAGATGAGCGCTCTACCACCGAGTCACAACCCCAGCCCCTAGAGTCAGATTTTTAAAAAATTTTATTTAGGGGCTGGGGGTGTGGCTCAGTAGCAGAGTTACTTGCCTAGTATGCTCGAGGCCCCAGATTTGATCCCCAGCACCAAAAATATTTTGTTTTGTTATGTTTTACTTTAAAAGAAATTTCTAGAAAGAACACAATCCATTACAAATACATAGTGCACATAGCTCAAAGGTCTGCTGTTTTGTGTGTCATGACGTGTTTTATGATGTGGGGCTCCGCACTCATCCCCTCACCATAATTAGATAAGTCCCGCTTAACAACTGAAGAGGTACTTTTGCATTCCTGCCCAGTGACAAACACGGTGCGAGGTGCGAGGACATCTTAGATGAATTATACACAGTCCTAATCCTCAGGAACCTTTGGTCTCCGTGCATTACTATTCAGAGCTGCAAATGCTTTGATTAAGAGATGCTCAAAGGGTGCAGACTGGTGAGAGAACAGATCATTAAAGGCTGCCCGGAGGAGGTGTGAGCAGAGTAGAGTGATGAAAGGAAATTAGAAAATATTCCCTTTCATCACCGAACCCTCTGCTAGGTGGAGGCCTCTGTCACATTTCCAAAACTTTCTCCCACTTTAAAGACTCAGCGGAGACCTTTGGGCCCCTTCCACGACAGCAAACAGGGTTATCCATTTCCAGGTGAACCCGTGAGGCAGCTGGGGCTTGCATCTTCTTATGTTCAAGAATTTTGCATTTAAGATAGCACAGCTTCAACATCTGCTTGACACTTTATAGGTGCAGAGGGCTGTTCAGAACATTTCCATCCCCTTTGAGCTGGTAAAACTGGGCAAGTAGGAATAAGAGAGAGGGAAGGAAGCTTTCTCCTCTAGCTTTATGAGTGAGGATGATGTATTCATACAACAGAAGAAAGGAGATGCTAGATTTGGGCTTGGATATCAACAGTCCATAAGTCTAAGTTTCTCAATATTATGTTTCTCAGTCTTAGGGGCAGGAAGTCAGAGACCCAGGTTTTCTTCATTTGATCAAAAAGTAGGGAAAGAACACAGAGCTGGGCTGTCGTCACTTCAGCTCGAGGGTCGCAGGCACGGAGAACCCGGTGGGCTGTCCGTGATCTCTGCCTTTCCATCAGGGGCCCTCTGCTCCCTCTGGGACAGAGGAAGGAGCAGGAAGAGTGGAGTCAGCAGTCTTTGCCTCCCTACCCAGGGTCCATCATGCCCATATTTTTAGTCCCCAGGACAAAGAGTTGGTAGCTATTTGTAAGGATGACCTAGCACCTGGACAGGTCCCTGTAGAAAAAAGTCCCGTGGCCTTGGGTGAATCTGGCTCAGTTCAGTTTGGGGACTTGCCTTTTGTTGGTTCCTAGCAGGGAAGGGCAGGACACACGCCCTGTCAGCCTCTCCTTTCCTCCTCTGCACCTGTCATGGTGCCACCTGAGCTGAAGGAGGGGGAATGAGATGCTGTGAGCAGAAGTCCTCACTCAGGAGGGTGGAAGACCCTGTTTTCCTGAGCCCTTGAGAAGTGCTCGGTACGTCAGGGTTGAGCCAGGGAATGACTTCGGGAACACTTTAGCGGTGATGACGGGGACATTCACGGGCCACGTTACCTAGCGCAAGGCAGGCCTGGCTCTCATTAGACCGCCAGGGAATAACTAAATGTTCCTCTCCAAGGTGTGGCGCCCTCCGTGGAAGCTTTTGATAAACTGATGGACAGCGTGGTGGCTGAGTTCTTAAAGAACAGCAGGATCCTTGCCGGTGACGTGGACACTCACGTGAGTACTTCCTCCCGTTCCCACGGAGAGTCAGAGTGGCCAGCCCGGCCTCTGACGACACTGGTGGCATGATGGGATCTTATTTACTGATTTTTCACTGGCTAGCATGAAACTGGTAGCTAAAACCCTCACTGATGTAGTCCCTGGCTCACTCCTTCCTGCAGCGCCTGCTGATGGGGCATTGCCAGGCACGGTCCTAGAAGCGGGGAGGTCAGGAATGGACAGGAGAGGCCAAGCCTTAGCCTCAGGGAACTTAGGGAGCAGGAGGCCAGGGAGAAGGTGAGCTGGGGAGAGAGAACAGGAGGCCGACTCCAGTGGGCCTGACAGTCACAGTAAGGAATTTGGTCTTATTCCAAGCAGGAGGAAGCCACGGAGGGCACTGGGCACAGGACCGAGGGCCACTTGGCTTGTGTTTTAATAAAGAGACGTTGGCTGCCCTGACTCTGTCACCAGGCCCCTCTTCTTTCTTTAATGTGTAGCCTGAGGATATAGCCTCACATCCATTGGGTGACCACTATCTGAAAAAAAACCAGAAAGCTGTAAGTGTTGGTGAGGATGTGGGGAAAATGGTGGAAATGCGGAATGGTTTAGCTGCTCTGGCAAATGGTGTGGCTGATCCTCAAAAAAATGAAAAAGAGAATAACCGCGGTCCGACAATCCCACGGCCGGTGTATCCACAGGTTTCGAGGAGATGTACGCACCCACGTTCACAGCAACACCGCTCACAGTAGCCCAGGGGAGAAGCCGTCTAATGATCCGTTGACAGATGAACGGATCAAGTAAATGCGGTGTAGATGTACAATGGAATATTATTCAGCCTTAACAAGAAAGAAAATCCTATTACATGCTATAAAGCAGTGAGCTTTGCGAACTTTCTGCTCAGGGAAATAAGCCAGACACAAAAAGACAGATATGTGATTTCATTTATCTGAAGTACCCTGAGGAGTCAGATTTACAGAGACAGAATGGTGTTGTCAGAGGCTGAGGAAGGGGGTGACGGGGAGATGCTGATGAATGGGTACAGTCTTAGTTTTGCAAGATGAAGACGTTCCGGAGAGAGAGTACAACACCACAGACATCCTTAACACCACTGAATCGTGCATGTGAAGGGTGAAGATGGCAAATTTTGTTGTGTGTCTCTTACCACATTTTTTTTTTAAGTACAACTGGAGTAAAAGTAATATCAGAAAATGTGAGAATCCCTAGATTGGAAAAAACCTTGAATAGTGTTGAGGCCAGCCTCCCGGTCTCCTGGTTGTACATGCTTTTCACTTTTTAAAATATTAGCAAGCTTCCTAAGGTTGGCTGTTATTTGCATGCATTTAGTAGAAAATCTAAATAGCCAAACCAATTAACAACTTAAAAACAAACTTATCAGCAGGTTCTTTTTTCCCACTGGCCTTTGTGGGTTTCAGGAATGAATTCCAAATCCGTCTACCTCTAGGTTTCTTACTGATGAGACAGTGGGGTGAAACCATTTTCCATGGAGATTCCCAGAAAATATGATTCTGGAATAAAGTTGTGGTTTGGGGTTAAGGGGAAAAAGGTGGAAAAAAAAGGTTCTTTCTTTGCTCCTTCCCCAATCGCTGGCATACATGAGCCCAGCTCTGGTCTTGCAGGGAATTCAGGGGCTCGATTTTACCAGAGAAGCCAAGGTGGCCATGAAATGATAGCTCATCTCGTGATATTGTACTGCATTGTACTTGTTTATCAGACCTCAGAAAACCAAAGATTCTTCTTTTTTGTTGAATATCTCTATTGAAATACCCTTTGGTATAAGAGGGGGAGCTCTGTTACGCTTGAGTTCCAGAAAAGACTATACTAAGACGTGTCCCTGCCAGAGGCTCCCCACAGCTCCACCATCACACTGGTCTGTCCTCTTCGGTGTTTTAATTTACAAGAAACCTGTGCGCAGAAAGGTAAGGCAGGAGCAGCTTGTATGCCAAGGCATGACCACACCTGAGAGCTGACATGCCCACATGTCCCCAAGACAGTGAAGACAGGCTGGAGTGGTCATTGTTACCATCGGTTAATGCTGATGGTGTGCTTCAGTGTCCACAGGACGTTGTAATCTTACTAGTGACATCTCACAACATTCCAGGTGGAAACTTTTCACTCAAGAATAATGAGGCCTATGAATAAGTAGTTCTTGGATGGCACAAGCCTGTAATCCCAGCAGCTCAGGAGGCTGAGGCAGGAGGATCGCCAGTTGAAAGCCAGCCTCAGCAGCTTAGAGAGTGGCCCTAAGTAATTCAGTGAGACTCTGTCTCTAAATAAAATATAAAAAGGCGGCTGGGGGTGCCTGCGTTTAATCCTCAGTACAAAAATAAATAAATATGGGGCTGGGGATGTGGCTCAAGTGGTAGCACGCTTGCCTGGCATGCGTGCGGCCCGGGTTCGATCCTCAGCACCACATACAAACAAAGATGTTGTGTCCGACGAGAACTAAAAAATAAATATTAAAAATTCTCTCTCTCTCTCTCTCTCTCTCTCTCTCAAAAAAATAGTTATTTTCATTGTAAAAAAGAAAAAGTAGGATTTGCACACTTCAAATTGTGAACAGTTTCTTGAAGTTCTTTTTAGAACAAAGTGAGTTGTGAACTCCACCTTGGTTCATTCCATTTTTCCTTCTCCCCCCCATCAGCCTGTAAACAGCATGCCCCCAGTGAAAGAATATGGACTATGTAATGCATAAAGAAGTTTATGTTTTTAACTGGTTTGTGAAAAACAGAAGAAAGGAGGGAAGACAGGCGAGAAGGAAGGAAGGAGAAAGAGAAAGAGGGGGAGACACACGGTCACCCACAAGTTGAGGCCACAGCTCCACCACACAAAGAAAAGCCCAGGCGGCGACCGCCCATCTGCCTATTGCTTTCATACTTTGAACAAGTCGTTTATTTTTTTCTCTCTTGCAGGACCATGTGTCACAGGCATTAAGCCTGCAGCTGCCGCCTCTCACATAAGCCAGAAGTGGGGGCTGAACTTTGTTTCAGGAACACACCTGTTGCCCAGGAAAAAAAAAAAAAACCCTCACATACCTGATTGTACTGTATGGAAATCTGAGAATGACACAAATGTGCATCATCTTAAATAAATCCTGTCCCTGGGCTTAGAAGCTATTCCACAGACACGAATAATGAATGAGGGCCGCCAGGCTATGATTTAACGTCTGTCTCCATGTGTTGGCTCCTGGTCTGGCTTCATTTACCCAACACTCAATAGTCCATTGACAAGGGACCACAAGAAAGGGGGAGCTAATAGCTACAATTAGGAAGCTCCACTAACCGGAGGACAGAGCAGGTTTAGAAAAGATTAGATCTTGTGAAGCTTTCTTGTATGCAGCACACACCAAAGGGCTTATTTCAGTTACTCCTCAACCCGGCAACACCCACGCAGCTTACACTTCTTTTAAGAAAGAATAAACAATGCATAATTTTGTAATAGATGTTTATGGTAAATACAGTCCTCAATATTAAAAAGAAAAGTTCTCTAGAAATGGGAGCACATAATACCAAGTGCTTGGCTGGGCCCTGTTTATCCACAAATGGACTGATACGATTTTTGTTTTTTTTTTAACAAAGCTATTCTACTGTTATTTCCGGTATATGAAACAATCTCAGTTCTGTTTCTGAGTGGTTTGACAATTGTGAAGCAGCTGCAGATCATAGCTCTTCCTAACCTTCCTTTTGGAAGGTTCATGGACTTTTACATTTGGAATGTTTCTAGGGTTCGGAATGTTTATTTCCTGTTCTTGATTACAATGGATTTTTAAAAAATTCTTATTGTTTCATGAAACGAGAGAACCGCAGTTTGAACAAAAGGGCAATAAAATGCAACTAAGCAGAGCACACGTTTAGCATATGAGTAAATGACACACCGTGTGATATGATGTGCCTTAAAGGATGAATCTTCTCAGGTGGTTTCCAGCCACCCTTCTGATGGCTCATAGTGACCCTGGATGTGCCTGGTCTGTACCATCTATTTAAATCATCTACAAAGCGTTTGGTTCTTTTATGCTGCACTGGTTGGGTAATGAATTCGAGGAATGGCAGAGGGAGCCCTGTGTGTCCCTCTGACCAGTACTGGTGGGTCCAGGTCCGATTGTCCAGCTGGCCTGACTCCTACATCAAGAGCAAGATCATAACCAAGTCCCTTCATCTGCTGCTTAGTGAGAAGGACGGTGGCACTGGCAAGAGCCTCTGGCTCTCACTGCCTTAGCCCTTTGTGACGGTCCAAGTTTTCAGGGAAGGAAGCCCTTGGAAATGGTCCATTTGTCAAGCACTCCCTCCCTCCCCCGCTCGGCCCCCTCCACCTGCCCACCCACCCGCCCGCCTGCCTTCTTGCCCACATTCCTTCCTCCCTTCCTCCCCACTTCATCCTTCCCTTCCTTTCCCTGGTCGCTCTGTCTTTCTGTCTCCTACAAAGAAGGAAGCTGGGAACTGGACTGGTTAGGTGATGGCGGCGACGGGTTGAGAGTGGCAGAGCCAGGGATCTGGTCTCCAGAGTTTCCATCCATAACGTTGGCACTGCCAACCTTGACCCGCTGGGCAGCTGTGTCTCCCACCCCCTGTGTGGGTAACTGGATCCCTCGTGGGCATGAGCTGGCCCTGGCCTGCCTCCCTCTCCACCCACTCTTTCTGTGCTGTGAGGAAGGAGGAGCAGGGCTGGGGACAGGTGGAAGCCAACCTACCCAGCGACTGGGGCACGTCTTCGGCATGGTGCTGGGTGAGGGCAGGGAGAACCCTGACCTCTAAGACAGAGTCCCTTGCACCTGACCTCAGCCTGGCCATTACTCACAGTGTTGTGGGCACTAAATCTGCAGAATTCAGAAAGGTCATGGAGAGGTGGACCTGGGTCATCGTTTCTTCCCAAGAACAGGAAAGACTGAGCACTGAACACATCCTTTGCTACCAAATGTGTTCTGACGCCCAGCCCACGTCCTGCTAAGCTGTTGTCCTCAGCTGAGCGTCGCTGTGGTGAGCTTGTCATTTAAGGAAGCCTGGCTTTAGGGTATATCATCCCACCTCCCATGGGGTGTTCTAATTAGAGCTTAGGGGACTGGCTGATAAGGAACTGGACTTGGGGTCAGAGTGTCTCTGAAGGACCACCAGGCATCACTGACCAGGGGGTCGCCCAGTTTACTCTACCGGAAGTTAAAGCCAGCACCAAATACTTGCTGAAGTAATGAATTAGGTTCCTAAGGTTGAGATGATACCTGTTTTTTTCTTTGCTTTTTGAATTTAATTTAGTTTATTTATGTATTTATTTATTTTTTGGATAAACACTATGTTTGCCGGGTTAAAGAATTTCAGCCGGGAGAAGCTGTGTTGAGAAGTTTACCAGCTTACTTGTTCCTCCCATTTCCCCTGCTGTGGTGTGTGTCCCCACAAGTTCACTTGTTGGAACCCTAATTCCTTAAGGCAGCCGTGTGGGGAGGTGGGGCTAGGGGAAGGTCTGGGACCAGGGCAGAGCCCTCATGAATGGGCTCAGGCCATCTCCCCGGAGGGAGTCCTTGCTCTCTCAGGAGTAGATCACCTACCGCTGCGGTGGCTGGTTATGAACTAGGCTGCCTGTCGGGTCCTCCTCTTCTTCAGGAACCCACTTGCCCTTCCACTTTCTGCCATGAGCTGAACCATGCTTTAGACTTCCCAGCCTCCAAGCAGGAAGTAACCATCTGCCTTTATAAATTACCCAGTCTCAGGTATGCTGTTACAGAAACAGAAAACGAACTAAAACGTCCCCTGCCCCAGAAGGTGACAAGTTTTCGTGTTTCTTATGTAACCTTTCAGCGTTGATCTTTGAAATAACATGTTTTCTTATTTGTCCCTATGTCACTAAAAGGTCACCTCATTATCGATACAGCTTTACACTCTGTTTTCTTCACTTAATGTAGAGATCTGTTCTGTCAGTACACGTGGAGCTTCCTTGTTCGTTACAGCTTTGTAACAGCCCTCTGTGTGGACACGGGTATAGTTTATTTGACCGTCGGACCCCCTGTTGCCGAACATGGAGTAGTTTCTAATCTCTTACTTGCCGTTCCACTTTCTGCCTTGAGCTGAACCAGCAGATGGTTCCTTCCTGCCCGGAGGCTGGGAAGTCCGTCTTTTCACCTTGTATGCCCAGGATTTCCTGTCTGTCCAAGTTGGCTGAAGATAGGTTCCCCAGAGTGGAATTGCTGGGTCCCAGAGTTTTAGGTGCCATGGATCCAACCAGGGGACTGTAAGGAGAGTTTAATGAAGGGACTGTTGACATACAGCACCCAGAATGTGCTACAGGAACCAGGGTTTGCCAGGTCCAGGGGAGGGAGTGGGACTCACAGCCTTCAGTACAGGCACAGCCAAGCCATGGAAGCCAGCAGGGAAGAGTCGGGGATGGAGCCCCTCTCCCCTCCTACCTGCGTGCCCACTTGTTGCCAGGCCTTCCACCATCCAAAGCCAGTCAGCAGCCAGGAGCTGGGTGGTCACCCTGGAGCGAAGAGCAGGGTGCGGGAGGATCCAGAGGGATCTGGGATGCCCGTCGGAGATGTCAGCTTCCTGGGCAAAGGGGAGGGCACTTTGCTTGAGATCTGCTTGAATCGCCATCCCTGGGAGGTGTTGCAGCCTCTTGGCTCAGCAGGGATGAGCAGATCTGTTTCCCCACGTTCCCTACAGAGGACGATGCCTGCCGGTGATTTCCCAGTCTAGGCGCAAGAAGGAACTCCCGTGAGGTTTTAATCTTGGCTTCTCTGACGACGAGTAAGGTTGGGCATCCTTTCCTATGTTTGAGGGCCGCTTGTGTTTCTTTAGCTGTGAGTGGTCTAGTCCAATCTTTTGCCCATAGATAGGAGTCCCAAAAGAAAGGCTGTTGGTTTGTCATTTCTAGAGATCTCTGTGTCTTTGGGAGAGTGACCTTCTGTCTGTGGTGAAAAGTGCAGATACCTTTCCCCCACTTTATTATTGTCTTTTGACATGTCTTCGAGCTATTTTTTGACCATGCAAAAGATTTTTTTTTAATGTCGCAGCATTTATTATGAAGGGATCATTTTTTTTTTCTTTTGTGACTTCTGGATTTTGAGCTGTCACTTAAAAGCCTCTTTCGTCTGACATTGGTGTGGCTTCATTGTTCGCAAGTAAATTGGATCCACACTTAAGTTCATCCTGGCTAATGCCAGGTACGGATCCAAAGGCTCTTCTCCAGTGGCTCCCCACCTCCCGCCGCCATCTTGTTCATGGGCCCTGCTGACTGAAGTGTGCCTTCCCATGCGCCCAGCACCCGAGTGCCTTTGGGTCTACTTCTGTGCTCTTCATTCCTCCCGCCGTGCCCTGTGTCTCTTCACGTCTCAGGACCACACTGATCACTGAGGACTCAGAGCACATTGGCATGTTGTGGGGTTCTTCCCCTCGGGGCCCTATCTGTCCAGTTTTGCTGCCTGTTCCTGCCCATTTGTCTTTCATGAAAAACCAATGTGTCCATTCCCAGAAGAAAAATGTTGATGTTTTCATTGGGCTCAAAGTGAATGTGTAAATGAGGATTCCAACTTTGCCTCTGTGGGATGTTGACTGTCCAGGATCAGGTCATCTTTCCGTAGTTCTCATCACTTCTGTGTCCTTCAGAGAGCTCTCAAGTTTTTCTTGTAGAGCTTTGTACAGTTCTCGGGCTTATTTTGGAGGGGATGGTGTTACTGCTGGTAAACGGACCAACTTTATCTGCGTAGTTCCTAACTGGCCCTTCATACACAGGCAGGCTACTGACTTCTCTGCTCATTCTGCACCTTGTTTCCTTTAGTTCTTTCCTTTGCTGGTGGTTTATAGTAGCTTTTCATTTAATGATCCAGGATTTTCTAGGTGTGTAATTATTTGCAAATAATAATTGATGCACCTCTTCCTTTCTAGTTGTTAGACCTTCCATGTCTTTTCTTTTCTAGGACCTTTAAGACAGTGTTAATAAAATATTGATAATGGCTTGTCTTTCAATAGTAATGCTAATCCATCAAGGATGATGCTTATTTGGTACTGAATTATTTGGTATATGTGTACACATGTGTGTGTGTGTGTGTGTAATCATTTTTAATGTCCAATTATGGGTCTTCTTTTTTAAAGCAAGAAAATTGTTGGATTTTGTCGAGGGTTTTTTTTTTTTTAGAATCTGTGGAGATAAGCATGTGACTTTTCTCCTTACGATCTTTACTATGATTAATTATATTAATATAGCCCCTAGTGTTGAATCATTCTTGTATATCAGGAAACTGATTATATTGAATTGACCACTCTAAACTTTATTCTACATTTCTTTCAGAATGTTCAAAATTTTTCAAATGAGATAAAGGGAAATTTGGAGTTTTCTTAGTCATATGAAAATAATTTGTTCAAGAAAGATGAATTCTTTGAAAAATCCTTATGTACTTTTAAGATTTATTATTGCTCTATTGTTAAATACCAAAGGCATTTTAAATAGCTTTGTGTGCTTAAGATCCTTTATGTACCGTGCATTCTTAGGTAAGGCCTCCTGTCCAAATAAAAACAAAATTTCTATCATAGACTGATAGCTAAATGGAAGATGACAGATTTGAAGTCTGTAACTGTTAAGAAAAAAACATTCAAGACTGGGGTTGTGGCTCAGCAGTAGAGCACTCACCTAGCACGTGCAAGGCCCTGGGTTCCTGAGCACCATGTAAAAATAAATAAATAAAGGTATTGTGTCCAACTACAAGTTAAAAAATAAATATATTTTTTAAAAGTTCAAATTAACTTTAAAATAGCAATTACAGCCAGGTGTGGTGGTGCATGCCTATAATCCCAGCAGCTCTGGAGGGTGAGGCAGGAAGATGGCCCGTTCAAAGCCAGCCTCAGCAAAGCGCTACGCAACTCAGCGAGACCCTATCTCTAAATAAGATACAAAAAAGAGCTGAGGATGTGGCTCAGTGGTTAAGCATATCTGGGTTCAATCCCCATTACCAAAAAAAAAAAAAAAATTGCAATTACATTCTTTTCTATTATGGACGTTATCTAAAATTTTCAAATTTGAAATTTAAGAAATAAACAGCACAACAGTGTGCCGGACATGGAAAGGAATCCTGCTTTTTTCACTTCCTCACATAACCCGTTACTGCTTATACTAGCAAGTCAAGCAGGAAGAGGAAGGACCTCAGAATGAAACCAGCTTTTACTGGCCTGTTGTCAGTAACAAATTCTTTAGGGGCAGTTGACTTCTTTGGTTGAGTAAGTGGAATGAGGCCGAATCCTCACCAGGTGGCTGACTCTGAAAGACATTCCTGTTCTCCTGGAGTTGAGGCCATGAATGGAACACGGGGTGCAGGAAACCTGCTTCCAGGTTGGCCGTGAGCTGCTGCAGAGCTATGGCTGAGGTTCTGCCTCCTGTGCACCTTCGGATCTCCAGGGCTGGTGTTGGCCACGGAAAACCCGTGGAGTGACAGCCCTGGTTCAGCCTTTCTGCTCTGTGTCCACTGGCGTAGGTGAGATAGAACTGCCAGCGCCCGGTGCACACTCCGAGCATGCCCACCTGGTTGGGTGTCAACGCATCCCACTTAGTACCACTTCACCTTCCTGGGGAAGAAATCAGATGTCTGAGTCGCAGGTGAGCGGCATTGCTCTGTGGAAAAGCCTGGCGTGTTCCTCCTACAGTTCAGTCCGTGTCAGAAGCTCCTACAGGAAACCAGCAATTTTTCTTCTTGAGAATACCCTTCGTTGGATCGTTTCCCACGTCAGAAATCAACCCTGACAGCTGCTGCTGCAAAACACGGGTCCTTTCCCTTGCCTGTTTCCTTGCTTTTTTCTCTTATCCCAGCTTTACTTCTTTCTAAAGTGATGTCGATGATTGCAGTGGATGTTGTTCTATCTGGATTTCAGGATCATTAATTGCTTGCCTGGAGGCTACTTTAGCATTAATACTTTGTCCAAAGTAGTGACCTCTTAACATTCTGATTTCATTTAGATCATCTCATTATCTACCCACCCACACACCTGTCCTCACAAAACATGCACACCACAACACACACACACACACACACACACACACACACACACACACACACCAGTCACCTAAGAGTTCCTCATAATATTATGTTAGTACCCATCAATGTTATGTGTACTCTGGCCCACAAAGCACTCTGATTCTGGGTATAGGTATTTGCATATTTGTTACTGGGCACACAGAAAGAGCAAAATATGCTTTCCAGCCTCGATCATATTTTTTCCCTTACCAGTTGTATCTCAATTGTGGTTTAACGCCGTTCACTTTAAGACACCACGATTTGAGCTGAGCGCCAGTGGCGCATGCCTAGAATCCCAGCGACTTGGATCATGGTTTGAGCCCAGACTCAGCGATTTAGAGAGACCCTCAGCAATTTATCGAGACTCTGTCTCAAAATTTAAAAATAAAATAAATAAAATAAAAAGGACCAGGGATGTAGCTCAGTGGTAAAGTGCCCCTGAGTTCAATCTCCCAGAAACAAAGCAAAACAAAAATTGACTTTTTTAAAAACATGACAGTATGTGTATGTGTAGGCGCACACACACACACACACACACACACACACACACACGAGACACATTACAAGGAGACACATTATAAGGCAAGACTTTTAAAATATAAAATGTTTGGTGATATAAGAACACAGTATTCAATGAACTAATAATTTATCACTCAGATGTTGCTGTACAAATCCTTTTCCTTCCAGAAAGCCCCTTTTAAAAGAATTATTTTAAATAATAAGGGACTCGGAATGTGTGGCTTTCAACTGCTTTGGTTAAAACAGATTGTTATCTGGGTAAGACAGTTCAGGTAGGGTGCCATAGCTTTAGGCCCACCTGAGTTGGCTTGTGGTTTGTTCCGAGATTCTCCACGCCTACTGCTTTCCTCCAGCCCTCCTGGTGTCTAACACTGTGCCCAGGGTGAATAGTTAACAAATGTTTGCTACATAAATGAATGCAAGTGAATATTAGATAAATGAATCAAATTATTAATGTATAATTGAATCCATGGATGGATGACAATTCAAATCAAGCAAATCTGAACTGGCAGTTGAAAATAAAATCAAATCATCAAAGCTAGTTTTTAAGTCATGAATTAACAAGTGAGATAGTGAGGAACATGGGGTGTTGGATTTCTGTGTCTCTAGATTTTCGTTTCACACACACACACGCGCGCGCACACACACACACACACACACACACCTCACAGATGCACACTTTTTGAATTTATCGAAGGCCTGACACTTTGTCTGGTCCCTCCCTCTCTTCATTCTCATTCCTGTTTTGTAGCGGGGGAAAGTGAGCCATTGAAAACTAGGGCTCTCTGGCGGCTTATGAAAGCAAGACAAGAATTCCTATGTAGCAAGTGCATGTGCCAATGTATATCAACCTGCAGTCGCTGCCTGTGGAAATCCGTGAGCTCTATCTGAGAGGAGATATTTTTGTGAACCTTACCATAAGTATTTTAAGCTGAAGGTCAGAGATAAGAAAGAATAGAGTTTTGTTTGTTTGGGTTTGGCAGGTTGCTTTCCCCTCTCTGTTTCCCAATGCTAGAGATCAGGCAAGAAATACCACCGAAAGGGTAAGCTGGGAGATGGAATTTTTGGCTGAGACTTAACAGCCTCTTTCCAATAATCAAACTTCCCTGGTTTTGCTGCATTTGTATAATTGTAAACAACCCAGCTGGAAAGTAAAAAATCCAGTAGATTTTATCCAAATATATCCAATATATCCAAATACAGACAATCCTCAACTTTAAATGACACCTCCTGCCTCGCTTCAAGTTCATTGTCAGGTAGTTGCAGAAACTTACCCAAGACCTGAGGTAAGCCAGGGATGATTCGCTACACAGTGAGCAACTACTGTGTCGTAGCGTTCAGGTAGGTGGCTGCGGTGCAGAAACTACCAAGTACAGAGAGGGGGAGGAAGACTGCAAAGATTTTTATAGCAATCCAACAGGGGAACTTCAAATCTCCAAAAGCTACTCATTGAAGAAAACCAGGACTTATACTTTGATTTTTGAAAACAATGATAATTTTTAAAACATCTGAAATTTTTTAAAATTTCATTTTCTCTAATGTCTTTTTATTTATTTTATAAAAGTATCAGCCATGAAAAAGAAAAAGCGGTGATGTTCACTGCAAAATGCTGGGGGAAAAATTCTCCCACCAAGCTTTTAGTTAAATGAAATAGGGAAACAATAACATTAAATGAGAAAGAGTGGTTTATTAAGATCGCTGATACCTGGGGGCATGTGAGTTTAATTAGGGAGACGGGAAACCGGGAGGGATTCCTATGCAGGTTCTGCAGACTCTAAGTTGCAGCTGAGCCTGGGTTCTTTCTACTTTGCTCCCAAACAGGATTTTCCTTCTCCTTTTTATGAGTGTTATAGTTACACTCCTTTGATGCTTAGTTAGCAACCATTGTGAAGGGTAACCTCGGAATTCACAAGTGGGGCAAGAAAGATGGGAAAAGGGGATAACTGAACAGGAAATGAAAGAAGAGAGGGTATGGAGGTGAAATGTGCACTTAAGAAGGATTTGCCTTGTTAAAAATAAAGTCTGGAAGGATCCCTGACGGTGGTCATCCTTGGGGGTGGGGTGACTACAGGCCTTTGCTTCCTAAATGTCCTTGTCCTTAGAACTTTTACGAAGAGCAGGTGTTGGCTGTTACCATCAGAAGAGGGGGACAGAAGATTTAGGGCTAGAAGAAAAAAAATCTTGGAATCAAGGTGTGGCCTGAAAGGGAGTTCACTGAGCAACAAAAGACAAAGAGACATCGTGGGCACCAGGAAATGTCACCTATCCTGCACAGCTTTGTGACAGGGCACCCTGGCCTGGGAATCCAAAGGGCACGGGCCACCAGAGTTTACCAAGGACCGTTCGTGGTCGAGGGTTCGTCGTGAGAGCCAGTCTAGATGGGTTGGTTCTGGGTAGACAGGGTTGGTGAATGAAGGATCTCGTTCTTAGCCAAATTTCACAGCCCCTACAGATTAACTGGGTCTCCCTGCCTCGTGCCCGATTTGCATATTGGTCAGAAGGGCGGCTGTAAAGAAGAGGAGAGAGAACTTGTGTTCGTTGAGGACCCGCAGTGTGTCAGGCCCAGTGCAGGGCTCCTGACAAGGGCTATTTCCTGTGATGGTTAAGAGAACCGTATCAGGAAGGGAGCATTCCAGATGAGGAGACCAAGCCTCAGGGAGACTGGGGAACTTGCTGTAGCCATGTACCTTCAGGCCTCTCTGAACCTAAAGCTCATGATGTCGCTTCTTCTACACCACACTGCTTTCCAGAAATTTCCCCTATTCATTATTAAGCAGTAGTTACTGAGTTTCTTTTGTAATTCATACTTTTATATGTGGGTAGCCACTACTTAGTTCTCTGGGACACAACTTTTCATATACATGCATGAAAAGTTGAATGAGGAATATGGCTTACATACCAGGTACGGTGGCATATGTCTGTTGTCCCAGTGACTCAGGAGGCTGAGGCAGGAGGATTGCAAGTTTGAGGCCAGCCTTAGTGAAACCCTGTCTCAAAATAAAAAATAAAAAGGGTTGTGGACGTAGCTCAGTGGTAGAGCGCCCTTGGGTTAAATCTCTTGTACCAGAAAACAAACAAACGTGTGTGTGTGTGTGTGTGTGTGTGTGTGTGTGTAAATGAAAGACTAGAGCTTGCCTTCTAGTACATTCTAGAATCAGGAGTGCTTTGTTATCTGATTGTTCTGAGTGGTCTTAAGGCAGCCTGGTGGCTTTCACGTGTGTAGGCCCAAGAGTCATCTACCGCAAGGACATTGCCGGCTTCCTACATCCAAAGATTTCACCAAAACATGTTGATCAAGTATTTTAGATTCCTTAAGTGTTAGAAAAAACAAATTAGAGAATTTGGAGAGGAGCCAATCTGCCAAGTATTTTGTAGCTGCACAATGATTGAATTTGAAAATGAAGTTAATTTAGGAGAACGGTTTTGTTCAGAATACAGACTTGTAGCAATATTCATGCCTGTCAGAAAAGCAAATGGATTTGAACATACAATGGTGTTTTCTTTCTTTTCCTATTCCCATGCCTGGAGAAATGCTGTTTTTAACTCTTTCAAATCTTTGAATTTTTTTCACATCAATTGGAATAATCAATTACTTAGAAGAGCTCCACGTTAGGCTTTTTAAGTGAGTGGTTGGCTTATGTTATAGGCTCCACAGATTTTTCTGCACATACTGCTTTTGTAATCTGCTTATTTAATTTAGGCCATATGTTCTGGGCCTGTCTCCAGGTCAGGCAGTGGAGGCCTGCATTATCATTTGTAATGACTGCATAGTATTTTGTTGCATGGTTACGCCATAATTGACAGTCACAAATTGTATGTAGGTACAATAATGTCCTGATGAGAATGCAGAACACAGCCCAGAGGGAACCGCTAGCCTCCTCTGGTCCACTCTCTGGTCATCTGGTATTACTTATAATCATTTTAGAAATTTGTGACATTTGATTTGCTTGGATTTTTCCCCCCTACCCTATTGTTCATCAAATCGCCGTGACTATCCCTGTGCTAACACTAGGTTATGATTATGCAATTATTTTCTCAAGGAAAGTCCCTACAGTTACAGTGTTGGGCCAATGGCTCCTACTTACTGCCACATCATCCTCACCCCCACAGACACACGGAGTTGCGCTGACTCATGGTGTCACAGTGACTGCGAGTGCTTTAGGCTGTTGGGTGATAATGAGGCATTCGGAAAACGAAAGTTTTAGGGAAACAATGCGTGATTTTTTTGAATACCCATTACTATTCATGACATAGAATGTTTTAAAATACTGGATGAGAGGGAAAATAAAAACAACTCATACAAATCATCCTTTTGGCCAAAGAAAACCATTTCCATGTATCCAGAGATTTGTTTCCGGAGCCTCCTTGGGGTTAGAGAGGACCCGTGTGCCGTGGGGTCGGTGGCTGCTGAGGTCATCTTAACGGAGACCAGCTCTGGGGCTGAGAGTCCTAACAGAAGATTCCAGGGGCGAACGTGGAGGAGACAGGCCGGAGCTGCGCCTTCGCGTCAGAACTGTGTGGGGTGGCTGATGTAAACACTTTTGTGAGCTGGAAGTTGCTATGGCAACAGTCCTATTAATGAAGAATGAGCCTCGTTTATTATCAGTGCCTGAATGATTCCTTTTTTTAATAAGTGTACCTCGTGGTCGAACATTGACATTCTCCATCTACCTACTCCTCTATCCTTCCCAGACTGCAAAACTGTTTAGCCCTGTTCATTAAACAGGCCTCCTTCCTCTGCCAATGAGAGTAGAATTGAAGGTAAAAAAAAAAAAAAATCGGTAAACTTTAAGGGCAGTAAAAACATTAATTTATAACAATTACCTAATATAAGATTATTGCCCTTTTTGATATATGCTTTGGCTAAGGCAGAACCTGAAATTGACTGTGACTTGGTTGGTATTTGAGCAGGCCCGAGTCTTTAAATTAGCTTGTCTTTATGATTTAATGGATCCTTGCCAACATATTTTTTAAGTAAGTGGAGTGTGACATTACAGCTTCCTTCCCCTAGTCAGCCTGTAAATTTAGCTTCCATTTTATGTGCATATGCTGGAAACTTCTAGAAGGCAGCCACGGAGGGTTGGATGTTTGCTGAAATCCCTGTTGTCCTAAGAGCCCAGAGCCCGGGAAGAGACGAGGGTTGGAAATGACAAAGCACCAAGCCTATGTTCCCTGGGTTCTAGAGGGGGTCTTCTCTGGATTCCCCTTGCACTCTCTTTTTTATAAGAAGGCTTCCTTATAAACTGGGACGTTTTCCTGCACAGCCATGGGCTGGTGGTACCAGAGCCTGTTCTCTTCTGGACAGACATCGGTGGTGTGTCCTCTGAACGAGCCCTCACCACTTGTTACTACACGGACTGATTATCCTCTGTGGTCACATCTCGTCCCACTGATTCATACCTGATCTAGCATATAGGCTCACAGTAGGTACACAGAATATACTTTTTGTGTGTGTGTGGTGGGGCTGGGGAATAGATCCCAGGAAAGCACTCTACCAACTGAGCTACATCCCCAGCCCCAGAATATACTTTTGATTATAAAATTAAATAGTAAGTTTCTGTCTTTCTTGGTAAAAATTTTTTAAAAAATCTTTTCTGATGTAGGAAAATTTTGGCAATTGATGTATAGAAAAGAGAACAAAAACCACTCATACCCACAACCCAGAGATAACCTCCATGGGAATCGCTGTGTATTTATTTCATAAGGACATTTTTCAAAATCTTAATCACCGCCCATTGTACAACCCTGTTTCTTCCTGAGATGGAATCATACTGTAATCTGTGCTGACCCTATGTATAGGCACAGGTGACATATGCCAAGCACTGGCAGGTACAGGGAGTCCAGGGTGGTGTATGAGGATGCAAAGCTTGGCCCTCTCTGGTCCCGCTGTGGCAAGTTTTAGCACAAGCAGGTGTACACGATGGTGACAATTCTGACATGTTTCTTTCTGCCCTTTCCTCCTGGCACTGGAAAGGGAGAGAGTGGTTCCCCAAACTTACCACGCAGAGATAGGCAGACGTCCCTGGGAACCAAAGAAGTCACAGTTGGAGAGACGTGTGCCCTTGCCTGGTTCCTTCTTGGCTGTGACAGCATGCAGGGGCAGGTGGGGGGGGTGTCGGGTTGGTCTCCTCCCATCTCTATAAGCATCAGCAAGCACCGCAGAATAAATGTGATAGAAATAACAAGAGGCACATGCAATAAAAATCTCACATAGTGAAGGTGAAAACGTCTTTAGAGAATTTTGCTTTTTGTTAATAGTCCAAGTGAAAACAGAATGCTCATTGCAGAGTTGCTCGGTGACCCCCAGTCGCCACCTGTGTGGTATGCACAACACCTCTCCCTCCAGAGAGCCCCCGCCTCAATGTTTTGTCCCCAAGAGGATGAGGTCAGGGTGGAAGTTCAACAATGTTGCTTGAAAATTAAAACTGAATATGATTTTTCTCATTAAAAATAAATGGGGAGGGGGAGCAGATATTTTAACTCTCAGGCCTGGTGGCCGAAGTTGGAAGGACACAGGGAGGGGGATTCTAGTTTTCCCATCTGCTGCTCTGGCGATTCTGCCCCTGATCTTCTAGTCATGCATGCACCTGCTCAGCAGTTCCAAAGCCCCTGTGACGCATGCTGGCCATGGGGAGGGTGGGGACAGGTTGGAAGGAGATGGGACTTTGAAGTAGACACTTGGGAGGTTGATAGAGGGAGCAGACCAGGACAGAATCATGCAGGGCAGACGGCCCCATTAGTGGCTTGGGAGGGCCTCTCTCTTCAGGGTGCGATGTGTGGTGTGAGGGACTGCGGCCTCCCCTCCATTGTTGATCAGAGCATGACAGGCCTCTGGGGAAAACAGTCGCCTATGGGATGCATTTTGATCCAGTTTCCGACTGTAGCCGCACCCAGTTGGTTGTTCTTTGGGCACTCGGCATCCACCTCAGCTTCTGGCTTAATTTTCTGTCAGATGGCCTGACCCCTGCAAGCAGAAGCCTTGCTGAACAGTCGACAAGTGTCAGTATCTACTGTATGCAAAGCTTCATGCTATCTCGGCAGAGGAGATAAGAGAAAGGGCAGGAAACCTTTGACTCTTAGGGACTTCTAACTTCCTGAAGAAGCAGGGAGGATGTTTTCCACAAAGCTCACCCCCCCCACCCCACCCCCCCGCCAGGGGTGAACCACCGGATTGAGGGAAGGACATAGCCTCGCATCAGCAGACCTGAGTCTCATCCTTCCTGTCTCCAACCCTGGGGAATCGGCTACCCCTTTCTTAGTCTTGATTTTGTTTTCTTAAGAAGAAATAGAGCTCCCCGGCAGAGGCTCTGATGCATATGTGCATTTCTTGTCCCCCGGGATCTTTCAGGAAGAGCCATGGGATACTTGGGAGGCCACCCCACTGGAGCACTTACAGAGAAGCGGCCACCGTGATGCCATCGATGAGCGTGTAATTGTGCAGGACTCAGGAGGCTGGGCCCAGTTCTGGGCTTTGTCAAACCCTTTATAAGAAATGAGAGCCCTGGGGGATTGCGCTGAGTTCCCAGGGTGAGCGGGGAGGACTGAGGCGTCCTCTCAGTGGCCTGCAGCACCTGCCTCTAGACACATCAGCACATTTCCCCCCAGGGCTCTGGTTCTTTCCTGACCCACTTCCTTTGTCCTCTCCCTTTACCATGCGGGCCCTGCACAGGCAAAGTACTCACGCGGCTGTTTGATTAATATTCTGGGGGATGGTGCTAGTCCCGCGACTGACTCCGTTCAGGCCACTTGTCAGTGGTCACAGCTACGGGTCAGTCTTGCTGGAACTTTTCCAAGCACCGTTGGCCTGGTGCAGTCACCTCCATCCCTGAAGATCTGGATTGTTGTCACTCATTTTTGCCAAACCAACCTGTTTTGTGTGCTTGGGGTCTTGCTAGGGAGGAATCGGGGGTTGGCAGTTCTTGCCTCTGCTCTGCCGCTCACTGGCTAAGTGACCTTGGGCAAAGAACTTTTTTTTTCAAGAACTTCATCCCTTTGCTTAAAAAGAAAAAAGCCAGGGTTGAATGAAAGTCGCTTCTCTGGCTGGTCTGGGTTCAAGGTTCCAAGTGGACCCCTGAGAGCGGCTTTCTAACTCGGCTCCTGATGGAAATGAGACAATCAACCGACAACGTACAGGAGAGAAGGAAGCCAGTGGTTTTCCACGTTGGTGTCCAGACATGAAGCATGCTGACTCGGCCACCCAAGTCCACCGGATGGCTGTCTGTTTCAGCCCACCGAGAACTGCCGGCGTAAGCCTTCCTAGGGGTTCCTGACATACCAAGTCAGATGTTTGTCATGACCAGCTTTATGGGGTTGGTGCTCATGTTCACAACTACAAAATTAGGCATCTGCCATCTTGTTTTGAGCAAAACCATGAAGTGGGTGACAGTAGTCTTCGGCATCCTTTCACCTCATTTTTTTTGGCTCATTTTCTTCTCTGGCTTTCTTCTGAGCTCCCTCTTTACTTCTTCGTTGGTCAAAATTCCAGGGACTTCCTAAGGCTAGGGCAGAGACCCCTAAGAAACACATCTGAAGACACAGCATCTCTAACTATGCAGTGTGAGGTGCTGGGGGCCACCTGGGGAGCGCGGTGGGGGGCCTTGAGAGTGGCTGCCCGGGACCTGCAGGTTGCACTGAGAGACCCTCAGGTTCTCAGGAAGAGGCCGATGCACTTCTAGAACCAGACGCAGGTGCCTCTGGCACTGGCACCTGGCGGGGTGCTCTTCCATCTTCCGCATCTTCCCGTGCCCCTCCCCCAGGGGTGCCGTTTATTTTGTCGCCCATGTTTGCAGCCTGTGGCTTTTCCAATGAAACACTGCAAACGAAGCTTTGATGAGGATGGAGAGGTCCGTTGGGCTTCCCCAGTGGAAGGCGCCGGCTCTCACTCCCAAGAGGGTCACGTAAAACAAGTCGTGGTCAGCTGGTGTCGGCTTGCTTCCCCAAGGCTTGCTTTAAGCCATTCCTGAGGTTCATTTTCCTGCTCCAGGACCACAGAACGACAGGTGTCCCCGAACCTGCCTGAGAACCAGAGTGCTAACGGAGGAGTTCACACGAATGCACAGAATGGGCCTTTACCAAACGGTCCCTGTCCTCTGCGCACCCACGAGTCAGCGGCTGATAGATGCGCATGTTCCCCCACAGAGGTCACCGGGGCCCTCAGAGCCCTGCACGTGTGATGGACAAACTCAGCAGAAACCCTCGGTAAATCTGCCGTTCCTGAAAACCCCTGTGTGTGGCTTTTTCTTTCACACTGTTTCGCATTGCCTGAGTGAGCCAGATTCTCCCTTTGCAGTCACCAGACTCAGCAGGTTCAGTGAAGTTTCTCCTCAATAGGAGGCTGTCTGGTGGGGACCACTCATGGAACTTTCCAGAAGGTAGAAGCAAGTGGCTCAGAATATCTCAATGTGGGAATGAAAGTCCTTTGACGGGTGGACTGATGAGTTTCAAAATGAGTGGGGGTTTAGTTGGCTAAGGGGACCCAGAGTTCCAGGGACCTGGAAGAAGGCACAGGCTAATCCTCAGAAAGGTCTCGTCTACAGGGACCAAAGGAAAGGGATTTGAAGCAGATCTCCAGATACCCTGCAGTTCTCCACCCCAACCTCCACCCCCATTGTTCAGTGAAAGGCCATTTGGAGGAAGAGACTAATTAATGAAATTGCCCATCTTCACTAATTGGCCTTGCCAGAAAATTGGTCTATTAGCAACAGGCTGGATGTCGTTACTAGGGAAAATGAAAAAAACGCTAACGACAGTGTGCATCTTGGGATAACCACGAAAATGTCGTTACCGCCACCTCTGAGCTACAGTTTTAACTATAGAAGTCGGGCCATCCCGAATCACCGTTCCCATGGCAACCATAATTCAGGCGAAGCTGCAAGGCTTGTGGTGGATGTGGAGGGTGCCCAAGTGGCATCGACGCCGGGAGAGTGCTGTTATTTTATTTACAGCCGTGCTGCGGGAAGTTTTATCTTATGGTCTTTGGAAATATGGTCTTTAGAGACCAACAAAAGTCCTTCTGAATCACCGAAAAATATACGTATCGAGAGGTAGAAATACGAGCCGCTCAGAGCTTCACATTTACAAGGTCAAAATGCAACAGAAATTGGAAAATTCTGATCTTCCCTAAGCAATATCTGAAATCTGAGATTTTTGAGCAATACAGTCCCAGCAATCAGACAACCAGGACAAAGAGGACGGAAGATGGCATCCTTCAAAAATGGCTTTGAGAAAAGTATGTGCCCATTTAAACATTCACAAGACTTCATCATGCCGACGATGACGTCAACTTGTGGTTTTAAGGATAAATGGTCCACAAATCTTCGTTTGATTTCAAACATTTTCTTCGTGGAGGAAAAATAAAATCCTTAGATGAGAAGTAATGAGGAAGTTAGAATCAAAATTAAGGCGTTCATTGCAGCAAACGTTTTGGAAAAATGTGTTAGGTGTCAGAACATGGTAAATGGAAGGATAAAAACTGGTCATTTCCCATTTGGTTGGCATTCTGTGCCCTTCCATCCCAGAAAATCGTCTGATATTGACACTGGGGTTAACCCGACCCATCCAAGCTGTCTATTTTTAAAAATAGTATTAAGCTGGTACTCACCTATGATCTGTCATAGAGTCATGTCATTTCCGAGAGTTAGAATCTGACCCCAAACAGATAAGAAGCTAACAAGGAAGAGATTAAGAAGACATCAATAAGCAAAAAAGGAATAAAAACTCATGGCCAAATCAGACTGAATCACTCTTTAGGGAAAGAACTTTTCCTTCCCACAAATGAAGGGCAGGGGATGCAGGGGTGGGGATAAAACAAACAAACAAACAAAGAAAACTCCCTTTTATCACCAAATCAAAAAAAGCCATAATCTAAAGCAAGACATGTCAGTACCTGGTGGCTGAGTAGTTTGGGTTCCTAACTCTGCTCCTTCCCAGCCCTTAAAGACTTACCTTAGAGGAAGTAAAATCAGGAAAGGAGAATGGAAAGCAAGAAAAGAGCCACGGGGTGCTTCTCCCTGTAGATGGGAGGCTTCGTGTCCAGGTTGTAAATTGGAAACAAGGCCCAGAACCCGAGGGGACTACTCCTTGAGAATGGCAAACATTGCAATCTGGTAGAGTTAGCAGCACCCAAAACTAAAGCCTGGATATCCCCTCCACTGAGCCCTTCCTCTCCCTACACCCTGTTCCTTTAGGCCCTAGAAGAAGAGAGAGCACAAAGCATTTCACCCTCAAGTTGTTGCTTGAGAGGAAAGACACTAGCTTCACTATGGAATCCAGAGATTCAAGGAATCACTTGTGATTTTACAGAAAATTTTAAGTATCTGGACAGGGAGGGTCAAGTATGAACAAGATAAAAAGAACCAGGAGGGCAGCTACAAAAAGTTTACCAGAATAGAACATGAGGTGCAAAGTAAAGAGATGTGGGCTGACCCTTTGTGTTAGTCAGCTTTCCATTACTCTAACCAAATACCAGAGGGAATCAAATTAAAAAGAGGAAAGGTTATTTTGTCTCACAGTTTCAGGGGGCTCAATCCACACTCATTTGGGCCTGTGGTAAGACCTTACATCATGGGGGGAGTGCATGGCAGAGGAAGCTCTCACCTTGCAGCCAGAATGAAAGGGAGAAAAGCTAGACCAGGACTCCATGATCACCTTCAAGGACATTTCCGCCACTAACCTAAAGACCTCCCTCTAACCCCCACCTCTCAAAGGTTCCTCTGCCTCCCGGTAGCGCCAGGTTGGGAACCAACCCCTCAACACATGGCCCCTGGGGCACAGTCCAGATCCCAATGCTAATAACCTTGAAGAAAATAAACTTAAGTAACAGAAACAGAATCCTCAATAAGAAGAGAATTTGCACTCTTTGAACTTTGACAAAGTGTAAAAGTAATTTTAAGAAAGCTTAAAGACAAGGTGAGAGAATGATAGTAAATGAAAAGCGGAAAGTCTAGTCAAATCAACAGCTCAGAATGATGGTGGCGCACCAGGCAGGAGGATCATGGGTTCAAAGCCAGCCTCAGCAAAAGTGAGGCACTAAGCAACTCAGGGAGACCCTGTCTCTAAATAAAATACAAAACAGGGCTGAGGATGGGGCTCAGTGGTCAAGTGCCTCTGAATTCAATCCCCAGTACTTCACCTTCCCACAAAAATAACTCAGAACTTCATTAAAATACAAACGATTAATTAGACACATGAACATGTGAGACCTGTTAAAATGTTTACAAAAAGTAGAAAAAAATATTCATCTGATTACAATGAGCACAGATTTCAGACAAATAAGTTTAAGACAGACTGTAAACACTATGGAGATAAATATTCCAATCTGATAATATAATTTTTTTTTAACCTTAGAATGATCACTTAGGACATAATAACTATTATAGTGCAGTAATTTTTCAGTTTAACAGTTACTTTTCTTTTCATATCTACTATTCAATTAAAATTAAAATATATGCTTTTAATTAAAAAAAACAGTGGTAGGTATGGTCTCATTTTGTAAGTTTCTCTGCATTTCTTTCTTTCTTTCTTTCTTTTTTTTTTTTTTTTTTTGTTTTGTTTTGTTTTGGTTGTTGGTGGTGGGGATCAAACCCAGGGCCTGTGCATGCAAGGCCAGCACTCCACACTGAGCTGCATCTCCAGCCCTCTCTGCATAAATTCTGTAGGAAGTTATGTTTAGCTAATACTGATAATGATTATTTCTAGGTTATCAGACATTTTTTAAAAAACTTTTATCTTTGAAACATTCTGCATTTCTAATGATTATTTCAAATCATTATGCTATGTCTTACCAAAAAAAAAAAAAAAAAACGAATTGTCTAAAAAATTAAGTAGTAAACTTAAAAAGATCAATTCTGGGTGATAAGGTATTTGACATGATTTTTTTTTTCTGGTACACTTAACTGAACTAATTACTTAAGTATGAGTAGAGAGTGAAAGAAGGAAGGTGTTCCCACCTGCACGCATCCTTTTGTGAACCTGCGGTCCTGGCACCCCCTGGCCAAGGCCCAGAGTGGCATTGGAAACTCTTTTCCAGACCTTAAGGAGGATCCCAGAAGCCATGCCTCTTGGTGAGCCTATCTTTGTGGGGTGGCTTATGGGATGATTCTTTGTCTACTAGAAAGGGTCTAACAGATTTTGGGCACCAGGAAGGAGGACAGGAGAGAGAGACACTCTGTGAAAACAAGAGCCTGTTGGGGCTTGAACTTTTAAGCACGTGGTGAGATAGAATTCACATACCCTAACATCCGCCCTTTCAAAGCCTATGATTCCGCAGTTTTTAGCAAATTCACCAAGTTGTGAAACCATCACCGCTGTCTAATCCGTCCCTCCCAACAGGAACCCCTGCCCATCAGCAGTTCACCCTCCCCGCAGCCTCTGGCAACCACTGATCCCCTTTCTATCTCTGCAGATTTGCTGATTCTGAACATTTTGTATAAATGGGGTCATACGAATGTGCTCTTTTGTGAGTGGCTTCCGTCGCTCAGCATAATGTTTTCAAGACTCATCTATGTTGTAGCATGTGACAGGACTCGATTTCTTCTTTTGAGGCTGAATAATACACCATTGTGTAGATACGTCACATGTTATTTATCCATTTATCTGCTAATGGACATTAGCAGGTTTTTTCATTTTTTGGCTCTAGGACCATTCATCGATGAGTCACTGTGGGAAGATATGGTTACATCCTTCTTAGGTTTGTTCCTTGGGGTGGAGTTACTGGTCCTGGGATAACCGTTGGTATAGGGACCCAAACACTGAAGCTGCCATCTTCCTCTTTATTTTCAGGCAGAAATGGTGCACGGTGCCTTCCAGGCCCAGCGGGCGTTCCTTCTGATGGCCTCGCAGTACCAACAACCCCAGGAGGTAAGAAGAGTCCTGAGAGTCGGGCTGCCCCAGGAGTGGCAGAGTAAGACATGGGGCAGGGAACCAGCAGGTCCATTTCCTGCGAAGGATATCCAAAATGAGACTCCTAGCACTTTCAGGTTCCGCCTCTGATCCAATCGTGGTGTGGAACATTTCTTCTGTCTTTATATAATCTTAGGAGGCGAGTTTTTAAGACTATATATGCCAGGCTAGGTCTGTGGCTCAGTGGCAGAGCACTTGCCCAGCACATGTGAGGCACTGGGTTCAATTCTCAGCATCACATAAAACTAAATGAATAAAATAAGGGTCCATCAACAACTAAAAAATTTAAAAAAAAAAGAATATATATGCCAGTTACAAAAAGAAAGCATTATGTGTGTCTTCTTACTACTGATATTGTGTCATTATGGCTAAATCCATAGCCCAACAATGGACATCACTAAGCCAAAAGGTCACCTGCAACCTGTTCTTTTTACAGGCCTGCCAACGTTTTTATGCCTGAGGAAATGTTCACCCCTAACTTTTACTGCTGATTTTGTGCTGTTTTGTTGTCAAAGACTGTTCACCTCCACGATCAGCCATAAGCTCTTCGTATGGATTTGATTAGCTCCTGGGTCGTAAGCAGCAGAGCCAGGCGGAGTCAGAGCTTCTCAGGCATCTTCCGTTTCTGGGGGACCTCGGGAGCATTCTTGCAGTTTCTGATTCGTCGGGTCTGGAATGTGGCCCGAGAGGTTCTTGTTAATCAGCTCCTAAGTGATTCCCAAACTGCTGATCTTCTTTCTCATTCAGTAAGATCCTCTCCAATTTGGGCGTTTTAAGAGTGAGGACGAGCAGCTTGAGCATCACTTAGGAGCTTATTAAAAAGCAAAAACACCAAAATTGGAGAGAACTCTTAGGAATCTGTAAGTACGCAGGCCTAGCCCACCTCTCCTTTCTCTGCCACGAGGAATGCAGATTAACATTTCTTAAACATATTTAGAGATGTTAGAGGGTTTGATGCTAATTGCAACAACATTGTCGATGTCATCATTTTAATGACCTTTAACGTATGGTACATTGACATGTAGGGCCCAGAGCAAAATCTAATATATGTAGGAGTAAATGTGATAAGAGAGGTGGGTGTGGTGGTGCACACCTCTAACCCTAGCTACTCAGGAGGCTGAGATCACAAGTTCAAGGCCAGCCTTGGCGATTTAGTGAGTCCCTTTCCCAAAAATTTTTTAAAAAGGGCTGGGGAGGAAGCTCAATGGTAGAGTGCCCCTGGGCTCCATCCCCAGTACTGAGGGGGAAAAAAATGGTAAGAGTAAAGTGGTGGTTGGTATGGGTCCTTCCCATTTCCCAGACCACCATAAAATTGTTCATTCTCTAAAGCCAGGCCCCACCCACAAGCCCAAACCACTGACATCATATCGTGCAGATGTCCACATTCCCTTTACCACACATTCATCATGTTTCCATCATGCCGATAGGGTAATGAATGAAATTACTCATTAAAAATCTGATCTACTGCCAGCATATTTTGTGAGATAAGAAATACAAATTGCTCTTTTGACAAAATATTATGCATCTAAAAAGTTGATCAAAATGATATAAATAAAAAGGATAAATTGATCCTATATGATGACACAGTAGCTTAAATGTAATAGCTTACTTTGAATTGAAAAACACCTCCTGAAAATTAAAAGAGTTCAGCTGAGAATGAGGGAATACGGAACCTTGGCCTTCAGGGGCCAACACTCAGCTCCGGAAAGGAACAACCCCTGAGACCCCGTGCCCTCCCTGGAACAGCCATTGCCAGCCTTGCCTGTGCTGTGGGATCACCTAGAAAGTTCCATTCTGTTCTATTTTCAATGCCAATGCCCCGAGCTAGTCATGGTGGTGCACACCGCTAATCCCAGCAATTCAGGAGGTCGAAGCAGGAGGATTGCAAGTTCACGGCCAGCTTTAGCAACTTAGGAAGGTCCTAAGCAACTGAGCAAGATCCTGTCTCTAAATGAAAAATAAAAAGGGCTGGGATTGTGGCTTAAAAGAAAAGCACCTCTGGCTTCAATCCCCAGGACCCAAAACATAAAAATATAAAAATAAATAAAGACCGATGCTACCCTGAGTCATTCTGACATAACTTGTCTGAAGAGTGACCTTGACCTGACTTTCTTTGCTGGTGCTGGACTCAGTCCCTTGGCCACAGCTCCAAAGGTAATTCTAACTGCAAATAGTGCTGTTGTCTCCCAAGTGAAGATGTGTCACTTCCCTCCATGTGAGAGGGGGCGTGAGCACACTGCCAGGCGGTGGGTCTGCAGAGATGCAAAGATTCCATTTTCCACGGTAGAAGCATTTGCCTGCGTGGCCTTCTCTGTCCCTGCTTTGCAAAAGAAAAATGCAACTAGGAAATTATGGTGTAGTACCTTCTGGGTTCCGCCTCAGCCTGCCCTCTGATTAAGGGAGAAGAGGTGGTTTCAGTTGTGTCTCAGGTGGACGAACTGTGACTTTTCCTCCCTGGTGATCCTGGCAGTCCCTTCTCTAAGCCTCTCCATTGGCCTTACGGGCCTCATGTAAGAGTCACTAAACACTGATGAGGACTTGAGCTAGTGTGGGGTGAGCTGGTGCACTGGATCTGTGGGACCCCACGGGAGCCATGGTCAGGGCACCTGTGTGGCTTGGCACATGGCTGCGCAGAGTTGGGTCATTGCTCTGCTGCATTTTTGATAGAAGGGGGCAAGCATGCACAGAACTGTCCCCAGAGGCACTTACGCAGCGCTCTCAGTGTACTAAGGCCCAGCAGGAACAGGGAGGCAAAGGCACAGCAGTTTTTTGGTGCCCGCCTCCATTTCTGACCCTGCCATCTACTTCTCTTTCTCCTTCACCCAGAGTACTGGCCTGCAGCTTGCACCTGGGAGAAAATCAAGTTAGAGAGGTCACCACCAAGGGTGAAGACCATCCGTGGCCAGCTTTGGTCTTCCCCCCTATCATCCTAGAGGATACATCATAAAGAGCATTATCATAAAGCCCAGGGTATTTTCTCATGGGAGCAATATTGTATCAGTCCATGTTATTGTTTTTTTCTTCTTTCAGGAGGGAAAGGATTAACTGCTATAATTTTAACTCCCACTGACATCCAGTAGTGCGTGAGAATTTTTTTGGTGTGCGTGAGAATCCCCTGGATGGTTAAGTCACAGAATACTGGGCCCCACTTACAGAGTTTCCAATTCAGTAGGTCTTGGTTGAGCCCCGGGTGTCTGCAGTTCTAAGGAGTCTCCAGGTGATGGAGATGCTGTTGGTCCAGGGACCACACTTTGAGAGGCTGCTGTGTGCCGATCGCCCTCCCCGTTAAACCTTCAGCTCAAATGTATTTCAGAAGCTTCAGAATTTACCTTCTAACTGTTTCTAGACCACTGCTTCTCAAACTTCACTGTTCACCTGGAGATTTTGTTCAAGTAGAGGAACTGGCTTAATAGGCTTCAGCTGGACCCAAAATGTCCAGTTCTGACAAATTCCCAGGTGATACTGCTGCTGATGGTCTGTCCCTACACTTTGAGTAGCAAGTCCTCACCACCCAAAGTCTCCACATGCACAAGATCCCTCAGTACTCAAACATCAAACTCATCAAATGTTAGAAGAGAACTTCTAACATTTCTCTGTCAAAGTAGGCTACACCATGCTGAAGTAACAAACATCTCCAAGGCTCAGTGACTTAGAATTGCAAAGATTAACTTCTTGATCACACTGCATGCCCATTACAAGTTGACTCACTTTCTAGTGGAGGAGTTATTAAGTAATTACTCATATAATTATTTACTTAGAGTCATAATGGGGTTCTGAGAGAAAATGGTAGAGAATGACTTTTTTAATTGGAGTTTTGGATATGGGGAAAGAAGATATTTTAGGATGGGAGAATCTTCCAAATGTGCCTTGGATTCTGATAATGAAGGTGACCACCCACAATGCTAAAGTATAAAGCAAAGCTAAACCAGAGAGACCTTATTACACCTTGATTCAGATTTCTGACCTAGAGAAACTGGAAGGTAATAAATGGGTATTTTAAGCCATTCCGTTTGGGGTAATTTGTTATGCAGCCAGCAGTAGAAAACTAACATGGGTTGCCTTAATTCCCTTCATGCTGTTATTTTTGTTGTTGTTGTTTTGGTTTTTTTGAGGGGGAACTGGGGATTGAACTCTGGGGCACTTAACCACTGAGCCACACCCCTAGACCTTTTTTGGGTTGGGGGACAGTGTCTTGCTAAATTACTGAGGCTGGCTTTGAACTTGTGATCCTCCTGCCTCAACCTCCTGAGCCACTGGGATGACAGGCATGAGCCACCATGCTTGGCTCCTGCTGGATTCTGAAACGACTTTTTGAAATAAGGACATGGGACCAGGCAAGGTAAAGCACATGCCAGAAATCCTCATGACTCAGGAGACTGAGGCAAGAGGATCCTAAATTTGAAACCAGCCGTATCAACTGATCAAGATCCTCAGTGACTTAACGAGACCCTGTCTCGAAATAAAAAAATAAAAATAAAAGGTACAGGTACGAAACCACGAATGGTGTAACTCTACTTTGTGCACAACCAGAGATATGAAAAATGGTGCTCTCTATGTGTAATAGGAATTGTAATGTATTCTGCTGTCATAGATAATAAATCAGAATAAATAAAAAACATATATATATATATATATAAATGGGCCGGGGATGTACCTCAGTGTTGGAACACCCATGGGTTCAATCTCTTGCACAAAAAGAAAGAAAGAAAGGAACCCAGGGAGGGAGGGAAGGAAAGGAAGGGAAGGAAAGATTAAAACTATAGGCTGCAAACCAAAATGAAATGTGCCCCCTAGAACCTGAACCCAAAGCCTTCATCCATCCTAGAAGAAGCAGGATGAGGGGTTGATCTACAGCCCTGATTGACAATGGTGACATCCAATTCCAAGTTTCCTTTCTCATTTTGGTACCGAGCCATAAGTCTCTCGCGTTCTCTCATATAAGGGCTTTCAAATTTTTCAACCATGACCCACAGAAAAAAATATATTTTCTTTCATCACCTAGTTTCACAAAACAACAATTATTTTTGCCATGTGCATAGCATTTTGATATTTTCCTTCTGGTTTCTCCTATTGCTGTTGTTTTTTTTTTTTTTTTTTAAGACTGGTCATGACCCACTGAATCAATTTCACGATGTACTAATGGATCACCCTCTGCAGTTCCAGAGCACCTCTCTCTCATTGATGTATTACAATACTCATGACATAAAACACATTACAAAACATTTGCAGAACATCTCATGCTTTTCTTGTCTCCCTTGTTGTAATTTATAAAATTAATCTTTGGGCGAAAGAATGGTCCGAGCCTTAGAGCATCATCATGTAGGAATCTCAGGGACAATTTATGAAGCCTGTCTTCTTCCAGTTGGAAGGAGGATTCTTACATGGAAAATTTCCAAGAAGCCCCCAACCTGGCATCAGGCTCAGCCACTCATTTCCATCTAGAACAGGTGGCCACAGAGACAGAATGTCCCTTCTAATTCACAAACAGGAAAAACAGCCATACATTAACAACCTGGCCACAGGACGAGACCCGGGCACGTTCCTTTATTCACCATCTGGGTTCGTCTGTTTTCTGTTACTCTCAAGAAATACCTGAGTCTGGGTATTTTTTTTAAAGAACAGATTTGTTTAGCTCGAGTTTGGAGGTAGAAAATCCAAACAGCATGTCTCTGGCTCTGGCAAGAGCCCCCCCTAAGCCACATCATGGTGGCTGGAGTCATGGTGAGTTTGTGTGTGAGAGGGAGAGAGCACACGATGCAGGGAGTCAGAGACCAGGGAGGGGTTGGACTTGCTCTTCTTTTTTGGTACCAGGGACTGAACCCCGGGGCGCTTTAACCACTGAACCCTATCCCCAGCCCATTTTTTATTTCACTTTGAGACAGGGCCTCGAAATCCTCCTGCCACAGCCTCCCGAGCTGTGGGGATGGCAGGAACTAGCCAGGATCCCACCAGAACTTCCTGGGTCCCTCTGAGTCAGTGCTCCCAGTGAGCCACCCTCCAAGGTCCCACCACCTGTCACATGGCCACACTGAGGACCAAGCTTCTTGGACACAGTCAAACCACATGCAAATCACAGCCCCATCCAAATTCCTTTTCACAGACCCTACACCTAAGAGCTACACTGCACTGTCATTTACAGGAGTTTTATGTACAATGTGGTCAGATCAATAGGGAGAGGTGGAATTTTGGGGGGCCTCGAAACATCTCCCATCACCGGGGAGAGACAGGAAGCGGGATCCTTAGTGATCTGTGCTGGGTGTGACCCCAACTCTGGCCTGAACTAAAAATGCAACCTCTAGTGGGCTACAGCCTCAGACCCCCTGGACGGATGCCACCCCAAGGAGGACTGTAACCAGGGAGTCGGGGAAGGTCTTCCCCCCAGCTCTGGTTATCTGCAGGAGCAGATGGGAAGTACCTGGATGGGGAGAATCGCAGCTGTTGTCCATAAGCAAACAGACTCCTCCTTCCCTCCCACTCACTTTCCATATTTTTCTCCAGTGTTTCTTAATGCTGCTGAGACCTGTCAGTAAAATGATTTTGTGTGTGTGTGTGTGTGTGTGTGTGTACGCGCATGGAATTAATGTGCAAGGACACACAGAGAAAAAAATTAACCCTAAGTTTTCCAACCTCCAGGAAGATGATTGATTAGTCATTGACCACCCGTATTAGCCAGCTTTGTGTCACTGTAATGAAATGCCTGACACAGGCTACTTAGAAAATAAAGAGGTTTGTTTTCCCTCATGGTTCTAGAGATTCTAGTTCAAGATCAGGGGCCCTGTTGGTTTGGGCCCCTGGTGAGGAAGCCAGATGGCAATAGCAGGGAGCTTGTGCCAGAGCGAACCACCCACAATAGGAACTGAGAGGCAGAGAGTGAGGGAAGGGGAAAGATGCCTCTCAAGGGCAAGCCCCCAATGGCCTAAGGACCTCCCACCAGGCGCCTCCTCCTAAAGGGCCACTGCATCTCCTAATATTGCCACCCTGGAGACCAAGTCTTTGCCTGTGGACCTTCAGGGGACACTATCCAAATTCAACCCATAGCACCGCTCTGTAGATTGTATTCTATCCAAAAGGCGAGGAAGCTGAGCTTGTACTCCTCCCGAGGGGAGCGCTTCACCCTCCCTCTCCTGACTGTGTCCAGACTTGCAGTCCTCATGCTGGGGACCACCCGGGCCTTGCGCTTGCTGGAAATGGCTCTACCATGGGAGTTCTGGCCCAGCCTCGCGATTTGCACTTTAAAAGGAAATAGTGACTGTGCACGGAGCAGAACTTCACCTCTGATCCTCTCCTTTCACTCCGTGGACAGTCTGAAAACTGAGAGGGGAAAGGAGGGCTGGAGACGCCTGCTGGCCACCCCTCCCTCTCTGAGGCACCTGCAGGCCCCAGGGCGGACCTCTGCTCAGCCAGCGCTCACCTGACAGGGATGTTCTGATGTTTGGAGCCATAACCAGTGATTTGTTCATCTTCAGCTAAGGAAGAAAGCCTCGTGGCAGTAACTTAGGAGGTCAGCCAATTACTTAAGAACCTGAGGATCCAGATTACCAGGGGGCAAAGGTATGTTTGGGATTTTAATAAAATTAATAGTAAATGATAACTGTTTGAGGAAATAGATACGTTTACCCTGATTTAAACATTACACAGTGTATACACACATGGAAACATCACATGGTACCCCTTCAATAATGTGCAATTTTTTTTGAGGGGGCCCAGGGACTGAACTCAGGGTCACTCCACCACTGAGCCACATCCCCTGCCCTATTTTGTATTTTATTTGGAGACAGGGTCTCACTGAGTCGCTTAGGGCCTCACCATTGCTGAGGCTGCCTTTGAACTCCCCATCCTCCTGTGATCCTCTTGCCTCAGCCTCCTGAGCTACTGGAATTACAGGGTGTGCCACAGCACCCAGCAAATGATGTAAAATTTTCACGTTCTTGTGTGTCACTTGAAGAAATAAGTCTAGGAAAAGCACAGTGGCCCCTACCTGTGACCTCAGTGACTGAGGAAGCTGAGGCAAGAGGACCACGAGTCAGAGGCCAGCCTTGGAAATTTAGGAGCACTCTACCTCCAATAACAATGAAAAGGGCTGGGGTGGAGCTCAGTGGTAGAGTGCCCTGGGTTAAATCCCCAGTACAGAAAAAAAAAAAAAAATTTATTTAATTAAAAAAGATACATCGATTTGTAAGGGTGGCCAGGAGCAGAAACTTTGGAGTTGAGCTTACCTGGATTTGAATCCAAGGTCTTTTTTACACATTAGTTCTGCTAATCCAAATACAAGAAAAACAAATTTATCTGTGTTTCCTTAAAAAAAAAAAAAAAATTTTTTTTTTTAGTTGAAGTTGGACATAATACCTTTATTTTATTTATTTATTTATTTATTGTGGTGTGAGGATCCAACCCAGGGCCTCGCACAGTCTAGGCGAGCACTCTACTGCTGAGCCACAACCCCAGCCTGTCTGCGTCTCTCTCTCTCTATTTTTTAGTTCTCGGTGGACACAACATCTTTGTTTGTATGTGGTTCTGGGGATCGAACCCGGGCCGCACGCGTGCCAGGCGAGCGCCCTACCACTTGAGCCACATCCCCAGCTGTCTGCGTCTCTTACTGGGGCAAATCCTCCCTCTTTTTCTGGGTGGCTATTGGAGAATGAACCTGACAATGTCCCCCAATCCACTAACTTTTTAAGTGGCCCCCTTGGGGCAAGGCAATCCAAGTCTTCTTACCTTTAGAACAGGGATGACAGCCCCTGCTTCTCCAGTTATTGTGAGCACCAACTGACACAGAGCACGCAGGAGTCCCGTGGCTGAGAGAGGAGTCTGATTATCAGTCACTGCGTCACACCCTTCTAGCTCAAAGTCCCCAGAGGCTTTCCACAGTAGAGCTTTTTTCCTAGCTCACCTGAGGGCTGATCCCGTGTTTGGGTTGACAGTCTCCTGTGGTCATCGGGGAGCAGGCTTCTTCCCTGTTGGGCTCCCCTCCCCACCTCCTCTAGGTCCTCAGCGTTGGCTTAGGAAGGAGAATGCCAGTCACTTCCAGAAAGGTTTTATTGGTCCAGGCCCAGAAGTGGCATGTGACCTTCACCTTCATTCAATCAAATGGCTACCCTCGCCACCAGGGAGGGTCAGAAATCTAACCCTCTCCTGCACCTGTAAGGAATTATCCACTTACACAGCGAACATCTGACCCTCCGCTGGACTGGGCATTTGGCGTGACTATGGTGAGGTCTCTCTGCAGAAACATATGGTCTGTCATTCCAGAAACTCACCTGGGTTTCTCTGCCCAGCCAAAAACAAAAGACAACAAAGTCTTTCAAATCTAACAACTGAATTTTTTATTATATTTGTGCATAAATAGATAAAGATATATCCAGGCTTGGGGCGGGGGGTTGCGCACCTGTAATCCCAGTGACTCTGGAGGCTGAGGCAGCATTGTAGTTTTGAGACCAGCCTCAGCAATTTAGCAAGGGCCTAAGCAACTTAGCAAGACCCTGTCTCCAAATAAAAAAATAAAAAGGGCTGGGGATGTGACTCAGTGGCAAAGCACCCCTAAGTTCAATCCCCAGTGTCAAAATTAAAATAAAATAAATATAGGTCTATCTAAACAAGTAGCTCAGTTTCTTTTAATCAGAGTGAGTTCATCCTTTTTGCCTAGGTAACATATACCATAACTGTAAGGTGGCGAGTTATTGTCCCATATTTTAAAATGACAAACCAGTATTCCTGTGACTTTGATCTTGGAGCCTGCCTTGGGTGGATTACTCAGTGCTAGGGGAAGGTCTGGAAATTGTAAAGGAAAAGCAAACCCATGAACGAAGCCAAACTCCCAAGTGTTTCTTTAGTCCATGCCCAGAAAATGTCTCAGCATTGCTCAGTCCAGGTTACCGAGCCTTCTAGAAAGATGGGGCCGTGATGACTGCCGCTGAGCTCTGTTGTCAGGGCCCGCGTGACAGGGAACATAATGTAATAAATCAGCTTTGGCCCTAATGTAAAATGAAATGCCTGCTTTGAGATATTGCTCGAACATTGGAGCTTTTTCTTAACACAAAGGCATCCAGAAAATTATCTGTTGAATCACAACTGTTAATTATGTGGGCAGAACAAGTGTGTTAATGGTTTTTAAATATTAAAATTTTAAATCCACATTAATGAGTTTTACAATAAATCATTTCTACATTTATCTGAAAACAGGGGGGAAAAGCTCCACAAGAAAAAGTGCAGTTTTCATCTTTTGTGTCAGTGTGTTATGTTTTCATTTAGTAGTGGTATTCCCCGGTGGTCTGCGTGGACAGTTTGGGGAAAGAACAGCACCTAGAATCTAACCAGTGGCTCACATTGTGGTCTTTTTCAAAATTCACTCGATATTCTCATGTCTTCAATGTGCATAAGTTTCTGCTCTACCCATCACTAAGTGGGGTGGTTGTCTTCACTGTTGACTCAAAGGCACCCAAGGTGACGTGCACTTTTTATTTTTGGAGAAACATGTAGGCTCAAGCATCAAGAAATACCTGCTCAAATGTAATCTCTACAGGGCGAATAAAAATGATCCATTGCTGATACTGTGCTGGTTGGTCTTTTATAACCAGCAGCTTCCTGAGGGGATGGAGGAGTGGGGCCAAAGGCAGGCTTAGCTTTTCATGGGAGTTGTTCCACAATGGCAAGTAATTACACCCTGGCTGGCGTGTGAAGGCTGCTGCCCGCGCTGGGTATGGAGGCTGGTTAACACAGAATAAATCACCAGGGACAGGAGAGGCCTCGGTTTGTGAAATGTCATCAGGGTCTGCTGGAGTTGACTGCCTGAAGCTACCCAGTCAGGGCTGAATCCCAACAGGAAAGCTAATCATTCGTTTATCAGGATGCAGAGAGGAGGGTAATCAGAGAGGAGGGTAATTCTGTCATTCTTCTGCCCAGACTGTTTGCTTTAGCCACATAAAGCTGTGGTGAGCCTGCGAGCTGGCACTATGGGTCAGTAGCTTTATAGGTATTTAGAAACCCAGGACGGTGGAGGCAGGAAGGATTTGCTAAGATCCTGTGTATGGGACTCTCGCTGGTGGTGACCTTTTTTTTCTTTTTTCTGTTTTTTTCTAAATCTGATAAAGCACATTAGCTCATCTCTCTTTGTGTAAGACATGAATTAGATAATGAATGGCTGCCCAAAGGAAGTGAGGTGGTTATCACACACTGGGGATTTGGGCGATTATCTGAGGGGTAAAGGTTAATAAAGAGAGATAATGCCCTTTGTTTTATCAACCATTTCGTCCTAAGTTTGTTAGAATTCCTGCCGGTCTTGATGCCACACGCTACATCAACAACACAGCTGTGTATTTATTTGACCAGGGCTTTTTTTTTTTTTTTTTTTGCATTCTCCATTTAGTTTACCATTTGGGATCACTCTGTATTTTTAATAAAATAATTATCGACTGCTTATCATTCTCCACTTCGAAGCTAAATAGTTGGTTGCTAGCCACATGAACCTGCTAGAAAAAGCTGGAGGGGTTACAAGAGTTCCTCTTACAACCTGAGTCAACAGGCAGTTTAAAAAGGAATCAACGGTCTCTCAACAAATGTCTTCTAACAGTGGGGAGGAGCCTGTGTGGGCCTCTTCTTCAGAACTGCTCCTCTCCCCGGGACTGACGGACGCGGCTGCTGTCTCCTGTACAAAGCTGTGTATGTGAAAACTGCCGGCCGGGAGAGGGTAGTCCCAACTGGCATTCCAGTCTGGATCTGCCGTCATAAATTACTTAGCAGAGGGCACGGTCCCTTACTTTTTATGGTCATGTTCTATATTTGTATGTGCTGGGGGATGGATCACATGATGAGACCATCACTTGATATTAGTGTTTATGTGCATCGGCCAGTGAGGCTCCGCTGAAGCTTTGCTGTGCCGTACTTTGAACTTGTATATTTAGCTCTTAATTGAAAATGCAGTCGCTTCCCTAACTACTAAAATTCCAAATAACCCGGAATAAATTTTATATAATTGTCTTTGGGAGGAGACAAATTTCGGTACACCCACCTCATTGAAATGCACGGTGCCTTCCAGAGATTTTTAACACATACATTTTGAACAAGAGCGAGCCAACATTGCCAGAATAATAAAGACCAAAATTCACTATTTTACATTTTTTTTTTTTTCGCTCCTCTCCTGACTTGGATATGAATCATCCCGGTGTCCATTTATTTGAAAGGAGAGACATTTCTCAAACTAATCAAGAGAGAAGAAAACACAGTGCAAGTTGCTTTTCTCCTTCCAATCTCCACAGCCCTTCTCCTGGTGCAGCTTAATATATAGATTTCCAGCGGCAGACACCTAGGAAATGAACTTCTTCTTTGATGATTTTTCCTCTTCATAAACTAAACAGGAAAAAAAAAAATGTTCCTGTCAGGTTTGGGTGGATTAGCTGCTATGAGCTGGCTTTCCATATCTGGAATCGTTTAGGAGATAAATTTGACTGTAAGTAGCTGCTTTGGATCTTGGAAGGCCCTGTTCTCCTTACATGCTCCAGTCCTCTTTAACTTCCTCGACTCCATTAATTTCTTTCTCGGGGCTTTTTTTTTTTTTTTTTTTCTGTTGTAAACCAAGCAGTCATTGGATGCCCAGCCCACAGCAGCCAGAGTGCCTAGGGGACTCTCTGGGTCTGTTACTGCTTCATTTCTGTGGCTCGTGCCTTGGGGAAATGGGGCCTGGATGATGTTACTGGTCATGACCTCTGTGGCCCGGTGCTTTCCCCTATCTTAGGTGCGCCCAGCTCCGTCTCTGATATCTTGCCGTCTGCCTCCGCCTGGCTCTCCTGTTAAGGAGCCCACCTTCTGCCTTCCGATGCTCCCTCCCTGCTTTGGGCTTCTCACATGCTGGGTAGTGGCCTCTGTCAGACCACGTGCTACTCTGGACACGTGCCTCTGTTGTCTTGTAGGTAATTTCCATCTCCTGGATGGATTCTGAGAGCCTCAAGGGTCTTTTTTTTGCTTTATGCCTCATTGTGGTCTTGACAATGATTTATTTGATGCCAAGTTTGATAAGAAGACAGACCCAGGCTCCTGAGCACCTTTGGTTGGACTGGGGAAATAGAAGCTGGGCCAATGGATTACGGTGGCACAGAGGGAAGGGACATTTTTATTTAATCTCACACTGTTATCTTTTACCAAAAAGAACTCAATATTTGGAGGCATCTTTGGTGAAGACCTCCGTCTCATCAAGTAAGGGTGCAAATGGTAAAATGTAAATCATGATTCCATTATGCAGACTTAGCCTTGAGCGAATGAATATTCCTTATAGGAATAGGAAAGGGGGAAATCAGAGGCAGAACAAGACTTACAGGGCCATTAAGGCATTTCATTTCAGAGACACCGTCTCTCTTATGTACCCTTTTACAAAATAAATGCTTTTGAGGGCTCCACGGGATGGCTCATTTCTAGATGCGTGGAGCTAACGATGAGAGATGATCACAACCAGATTTGGGTGACAGATGTAGCTCAAGCATTCAGTGATTATAGAATATAGGTTCTGGGAAGAGTGTGCTGATTAAATTCACATGGGCGGCAGAGAGCCAGCTGGCCTGATATTTAAACGCTGTTGAAAAATGTTCCAATTAAGAGGGATTCTTCCCTGTGCAGAGTTTTCATGTAAATCGGGGAAAGCGGTGCTTTCTTGAGGCAGTGAAATTGTTGAGTGTCCAATATTCATCCTCTGAAGCTGGTAATTACACAGTGCAGACCCTCAGGTGTACCCCATCTCTGTGCAGATGGATTGTCTACATGCAGTAACGGCCAGCCCATCACACAGAGTGGATTTACGTGCCGGGGATGACAGGAGTCCCCTCCTTTTCTTGGCCTGAATATGGTATTGTTGAACGTGTACAGGATTCCTCTCGGAAAGTCATGCATTGTTTCATCTTTTCCTACTGGGGCAGGGTTTTAATTTGAAACTTCATGTTGTACCGGCAGTCAGGAAATAAGGAACAAACCAGTTTTTACATCATAAAAACTGAAGATACAGCTAAAGCCTTTATGCTTATTTAAAATGGAACATGGTGGCTCCCGGTTCTAGCAAGTGGTTATAAATATGCTGTTCGTGGTGATTATAAGAGTCGCTGATCAACTCTAATCAGTCTGGAACTGAGGAGGGCTATCGTCAATATCCATCAGTAAGAACTTCAGGACTCTTTAGAATGTGGAAGGGCTTTTTGTAAGGATGTCCTGGGATCACCTGTATCTCAAAACTTCTTTTTGTCTTGTTCTCGTTCTCTCTCTCTCTCTCTCTCTCTCTCTCTCTCTCTCTGTGGCAGGGGTCTAACCCAGGGTCTCACAGATGCTCTACCTGAGCTATGTCCTCAGCCCTCTTTTTGTTTCCTGATAATATTTCTCTAGCCTGGACCAAGAGTTCAAAATTAATTCCCTAATTGTTCTTAAGATGATGGGATCACCCTCTTCAAAGTAGCAGCCACAGAACCCAACATTCGGAGGTCACACCCAGGGTGTCTTGGGGGGCTTCTCTGGGCTCTGGTCTTCTCAGGCAACTTGTCTTTATTCTTCCATCTTCCGAGGCTTAGACGGGAAAGACATCAATCAGACGAGGCCTGAAAGGCAAGTGAGGAGAGGGAAGAGGTGGAGGAGCCCTGCCACTTACCAGCCAGCAGGGAGGGAGGAGCCGGCCACACGGCTGTGACCTCACTGGACCACTGGGCTCTTCTTCCTTGTGCCTTTGTCCATCACGTGCAGACTCCAGGGTGGGAAAGGCAAAATGATAAGTGTTCCTTATCACAAAGGCAGAGACCAGGGAGTGAACAGGGGAAGAGGGACCGGCGCACTGGCTTCTACCTGTCAACTGGCCACTTTAATTTCCTGGACTTCCTAAACCAAGTTGTTTCCCCAACATTATTCTTGGTCCTCCTGTGATGTCCCTGGTACCCATCAGTTGAACTGTTGACTTAGGCACTGAGTCATCACTTAAATGACAACCAGGAAGTGCCAGGGAGGGGCTGATATAATAGAATGTGATGATTTGGGACTTCTGAGCCCCGCCCCGCCCTGTGTCCAGCTGAAGGCAGGTGCACAGAAACAGGATGAATACATCATCTCAACCAACAGACTCCCCAATACTCAGAACAATGAAGACCTTCCCCCAAGATCACTGATTCAGAGGGTCTCTGAAACACTTTTCTTGTCTTTTTGTTGAAACAAATATGCAAAATATGCACGGAAACTCAACCCCAATCTCTTTTTTTTTTTTTTTTTTTGGTACCAGGAACTGAACCAGGAGCACTTAATCACTGAGTCACATCCCCAGCCCTATTTTGTATTTTATTTACGTCAACTGAGTTGCTTAGGACCTTGCTAAGTAGCTGAAGCTGGCTTTGAACTTGTGATCCTCCCAAACTGTTGTGATTATAGGCTTGCTCTACTGCCCCCGGCTCCAATCATTTTTTAAAAAATATTTTTTGTAGTTGTAGATGGACAGAATGCCTTTATTTTGTTTGTTTATTTTTTATGTGGTGCTAAGGATCGAACCAAGTGCCTCAATCATTTTTTTGATATTAAGAGAATCACAAGTTGCAAAAAGGAGATTCATCCCATCAGTAAAGGCCTCGGCGTGTAATCTCCTAGCCTATGGATTGTTGACGAAAAAATATTACTCCCACGTAGACAGGAAAGATTCCTTGACTGATCTCACTCCAAGAATTGAAAGTTAAGGTTGTCCAGCTCTGAAACTGGTGACCACAAATGTATCACCTCACCATCTCTTTGACTTGGCTTTTTCTTCTTTGTTCCTGATAAATATTGGAGAAAGACCTATTTTTTCCTTGAAAAGAAACCGAGGACATTTTAACCCAGTCACTGAGGCTGTGTCATACCTCTGTTCATTTTTTTTTTTTTCTTAATTGTTGAAATGTTCAACTGTCTCCGTTCTTGGATCCAACACAGAATTTTAAGTTATGTAAGTACGAATCGACTTCTTCTCGCAGGGCACACACACACATGCACACCCGTTGCTTGGAATGAAAGCTGTCCATACAGGTCGTCCCTCTTGGGACCCTATGATGGCCCTCGTTGCTTTTCCTTCTGACCTGTAACCCACGTGTCCCTGTTTGTGTGGCTGAGGTGAGCTCCTCTACCTTCAGCAGAACCTTATCTCCTCAGTCATTCCCGTCTCTCTCTCCCCATTGGCTCCTTCTGTTTAGTCTACAAACCAAATCAGGCTTCTCTATCCAAAAAAAAAAAAAAAAACCAGAGCAAGTCCCTGGATCGCTGTGCTGTTTCTGTCCCCTCCTTCTCGGCCAGAGTGCTGGAGACTCCTGCCACCCTGGTTTCTTGTCCTCGCTTCCTGGCACTTCTCAGTCTCACGTCTTCCTGATCATTTTACCAAAAAAGACTTTCCCAGCGCCCTGCCCTCCTCGGGACCCTCCCATCCCCCTCAGCCTCCTTGACTCATTCCCACCAGGCTCTGTCCCCTCCCTCCAAGTTTTCCCACTTGCATAATAAAACTTTATTATTATTATTTTGCAGTGCTGGGGTGGAACCCGGGTCTCGCGCGTCCCAGGGAGGCACCCTCCCACTGCCCCATCCCGCTCCCTGCTCTTTGAAGTTGCCGGTTTCATTGGATTCCTTCCCCTGGCTCCTCCTCCTCCCTCTACCCCTTCAGTATCCACTTCGTTCTTTTTCATCAGCAGAGGACTTTATCAGGCCTGGTCCCTCCCTGGTTGATTCCATCCACTTCCCTGGAGCCAGCTGTGCCCCTCCAGGCGGAGATGCTGCTCCCCCCTGGGCCCAGGTGACCCTCAGTTGCAGCTGGTCCGGAACCACACACACCTCCACCAAACTCGGTGCCTGCTCCTGGTTTTTTTTTCCAGGTGGTGGACCAAGCCACCGGTCACTGGTCTGGAAATGCCTACGCCGTCTCCACACCTCCTTTCCCCTCACCCCTCACATCCAGCCCGTGTCCTGGTGACACTCTGGCCAGGAGACACCATGGGATCTGAAGCCTTTCCTCTACTCCTGTTTTCCCTGCTTCCAACAGGGAAGAAGGAGGGGAGGAAGGAAGGGAGAGAAGAAGGAAGGAGCAGAGAGAAGAGAGAAAGGGCGCGGAAGGGAAAGAGATCACCTTCTTTTGAAATTTTTCACATAAAGGATATCAAAACAAGTTTTTCTCTTTGAAAACTGTGGAGTAAAGAAAGGACTTAAGAAGAAAAACTGTCCTGGGCACAGTGGTGCCCACCTGTAAACCCGACAGCTCAGGAGGCCGAGGCGGGAGGATCACTAGTTCAAAGGCAGCCTCAGCAACTTATCAAGGCCCTAAGCAACTTAGCAAGACGCTGCCTCTGAATAAAAATATAAGAAGGGCTGAGGATGTGGCTCAGTGGTTAAGCACTGATTTAATCCCCAGTACCAAAAAAAAAGAAGAAGAAGAAGAAGAAGGAAGTCCTGCCAGCCCTGATAAACACTGTCGTGTGGTCTCTAAGTGCCAGTCTCTGCCTCAAAGATCCCTCTCCTCCAGTCTGTTCTCCACTTTCTTCTGCTAGTTATTGTTACAAAACAAAGCAAACACGCAGAAAACAAAATTAATTAGGACTCCTGGCATTCTTCCCCAGACTGCAGAGGGTGGCATGCCACCCCTGTGCCACTTACTGTTTCAGCCTTTGAATCCTTCCCCCAAATAAATCCAACATGGCAGGCACGCTGAACAGCCAGAGCTCCCTGAACATGTGCCCTGCTCACGCAGAGGAAGGATGGGCTGGGAATATCCATCTTCCTAATCATAAAAATTCTATTTTAATAGACTTGTCGTACTCCGTAATTTTATCAGCTGTGCTTGGAGACACCAAGAGCTCCTGTTTTCTCCAAGAGTCCAAGGTCTAATGAGGGCAAAAGATGAACCTAAACGTGGTACAAGTGCACTGCGATGACTGCCGAGCTGCTGGGGCCAGGGGAGCTGGAGAAGGCTCCAGGGGAAGTGGCCCCTTAAGCCTGGTCTAGCAAGATCAGCAGGATCCGTGCCATGGGAAGGGGTGCCTCGTGTGTGAAAAAGCCTGCAGTATTGTTTGTTCTCTGTGTCCACACGAGTGGGTTGAATCGCAGACCCTTTCCCTCCACCCCATCTACCCAAATGACGTGGTGCTAAATGTATCTCAATAGCAGATTGTTGAATTTTATTTTTCCATCCTATCAATTACTGTTCTTTTTAATAAGCAAGGTTGGCTGTTCACATTTGCTTTTTTGATACCTTATTTGTCCATAGGCCCAAGTTAGTTTATCTTTCTTGTCATCATTTCTCGCTTTCTTTTTTCCCTTCTGTGGTTTCGGTGGTGGATGTTGAATCCTTTCTTTTCGAGCTGGGCTGAAAGATAACCTCATGTTAACATTTTTCACATTAATGTGTTTCAGAAAAATGATTTTAATTGCTTCTATTTGTTTATATTAACTAAATAGATGTTGATTCCTTCTAGGAAACAAAGGGAGTCTTTTTATTCTTCTGCTACTGTTCATTCTTAGTAGTCATCATCCAAGATCCTCTTGTGGTTCTGCTAATATGTAATAGTTTCAGATTTATTTCATGAATTTACCAACCATGTTCATCAGAGTTTATTAATCCTTGCCTAATTTGTTCCTCAAAAGTGTCCTTAAATCTCTGTCTAGTCTGATAATTAATTGTCCCTTCCAATGACATCATGAGGATGAGTTTCTGTGACTCGCTGTTTGTCTTTTTAATTGGCCAGTTGTTTTAAGTCTTAAAATTGTCAAAGAGCAGAGTGACCGTGGGTCAGGTCCTGTCCCTTGGCCTTGTCAGCTTCTCCACCCAGTCTTTTTCTACTCCAAGTCTTAGCAGAGAAATAGAATTGAATTGTCCTCTAGTCATCTTTCCTTTGGATATCTTTAAATCTTTTTTGTTCATTCTATTTTTAAGATGAAAGACAGCCCAGAGAGGCGCCCTGGGGCATGTCCACCTCTGAGCAGACTTCTCCGGATTCTCATGGTTTCCGGGCCAAACTTCTACTTCAGCCCAGGACATGTTCCGTTTCCTCAGTTCCCAATGCTCTGCTCATCACAATCCCTTCCTGACACTATTGGTATTCCTGGCCTTCAAAGCCCGAGGTTCCCTATTCCCTCTCCAGGGGGGTTAGGTTGTAGGGCTAACCGTCAATTGAGTGGCTCACACAAGGGGAATTTATGGTCTCTCAGTTCTGGGGCTGGAAGTCTGAGATCAAGGGGTGGGCAGGGCCCCGCTCCTCCAGAGGTGCCCGAGCAGACTCTGACCTGGCCTCTCTCCTAACTCCTGGGCAGCTGGAGTTCCTTGGCTTGTAAACATATCACCCTGATCTCCGCCTTCATGTTTACACATCATTCGCTTCTGTGTGCGTGTCTCTGTTTCTAAATTTCCCCTTTGCATAAGAATAGTATTTGCAGACCACAGTGGCGCTCTCATGCCTATAATCCCCGCAGCTCAGGAGGCTGAGGCAGGAGAATCTCGAGTTCAAAGCCAGCCTCAGCAATTTAGCAAGGCACTAAGCAACTCAGTGAGATTCTGTCTCTAAATAAAATACAAAATAGGGCTGGGGATCTGGCTCAGTGGGCAAGTGCCCCTGAGTTCAATCCCTGGTACCAAAAAAAAATAGTATATATTTTAGTTCATTTGTGTCGCAAAAACAGAATATTCAAGACTAGGTAATCTATAATGAACTTACATTGATTTCTCACAGGTGGGAAGGCTGGGTTGTCCAGGACCAAGGGGTCCGCCTCTGGTGAGGAAGGGCCTTCTTGCTACATCATAACATGGCGGAAGGCATCATATGGGCACACGAGGAGCCAAGGGAAGCCAGACTCATCCATTCACAAGAAACCCACCTGTGATAATGACAAAACCCCTTCACAAAGGTGCTTAATTCCTCTTAAAGGTCTCGCCTACTGATGCTGTTGTTACCATGGCAACCAAATTTCAACCTGAACTGGGGAGGGGACAGACATTCAAACCACAGCACCAGTCATAAGATTAGGGCCCGCCCCGTTGCAGAATGCCCTCGGCTTAACTAATCACATCTGCAGTGACCCTGTTTCCAAGCAAGGTCACCTTCCGAGGTGCATGGGGTCTGGACTTCAACATACAAATCTGCGGAGGGCACACAATTCAGCCTGTAACCCGAGGTGTGACAGGTAGTGCTCTAACACCGTGCACCGCCTTTAGCAGCCCCAGTTTGGGCCAGCTGTTCAGCTTGTCACAGCTCACACTGCGGCAATTACTCTCCATTCTCTCTCTCTGTGTTTGGAAGTGGCTGTCGCAGGCTCTTCAGGCCTGCGCAGGTGGGGCACCCCAGGCTCACTGGGGTCTCCTACTAAGGACTTGGGCTGTCACCTGGTGGAATTTTATTTCTGTGATTGGTTAACTGTGTATGAAACTTTCCCTATTGTGTGTGTGGTTTCTTTGTTTCACATAACTTTATATAGAATGCAGGGAGGTATTAGCCACCTGAAATTCCTTCTCGTGAGTCCAGAGTACGTGGCGTCCCATGATTTTTTGTTGTTGTTGTTTTCTGATACTGGGGATCGAATCCAGGGGTGCTCAACCACTGAACCACATCTCTAGCCTTGTTTATTTTTCATTTTGAGACAGGGTTTTACTAAGTTGCTCCAGCTGGCCTAGAACCTGGGATCCTCCTGCCTTAGCCTCCCGAGTTGTTGGAATTCCCAGGATGCACCACTGTGCCTGGCTCATGAAAACCTTTGTCACTTCCTTGACAGGTCATGTACATACACGTGTAAAGGGGAAGGAAAGACAATGATGGTGTGCCCTTGGTCACAGGGAGACACAGCCAGGGGAGGCTGGCTTTGCAGATGAGGATGAGGAGATAGAGTGGACTGGGGTTCACTATTGGACGATAGCATGGGGTTTAGGCTCCTGCGCAAAACAACAAAATACAAGTCTGTGAAGGGAAAGTATGAAAGATGGGAATGCTCACCATCACAGAACCCCAGGACCCCTGATTTAGCACCCACGTACCCCACTTCTGGCAGAGGACCACAGGGCCTGCAGGAAGTCCCACCATGGAGGCAGCTTAGAGGTTTCTCTCCCTGGTACTGTTGGAGGATTGTTCCCAGGTAACACTAGCTCGTTGCTCAGTCACAAGAAAAGTGACTCAGAAAAAAGTGACCAACTCAGAAACTGGGTTCAGGAGCACCCCGGGTGGGGGTGGGGGACAAAAAAAAAAATAGAAGAGCTTGCCCTGGAAAATAGCCCCATCGGCTCTGTGATAGCAAGGGTATTTGTGGGCAAGGAAAGACAGGAAAGGATAATTTCTATTCCAGTTTCAGGAGTTGGCTTCTGTGTGTTTGGACTTGTGGGGGAGGGGGAGGCCCTCCCAGGCAAGGCCCCCGTGAGGAGCTCCCAGGTAATGAATTGCTGGAAGCCACAGCCTGGCTCGGATGACCACAGGGTGCCTCTTTGTCAGGCATACGCTGTGCATCTGGCGGTATCGCCAGGGGTAATGCGATATGGTTCACGATTTTAATTTTAACAAAAAATACATCTGTCAGGCTCATTTCAGCTGACAGGATAAATATCATATTTCATTGCCAGTTTGTAAACACCTTGCCTTTCATCTCTATCTAACACGTTTCCTGGGCGGTTTACAAATTGAAAACCCAAGTGGAATACAGATGGGGCTGCGCATGCGTGTCGGCTCCGTGGCGCTGGAGGCAGAATAATCTAAGTGAAGTGGCTCTGGGCGGGCAGTGCGCTTGGAGCTGACCAGGAAATCCGACTGTGGAAGATTTGTCTTGGGTAAAAAAAAAAAAAAAAAAAAATGGAGAAAATGGTTTTGAAAGCACCTGCCCGTGGACACCTGGAGCTATTTCTATGACAGATGAGAGATGAGCTGTGTCTCGGGATCCATCTCCTCTTGCTTCTCTGGCCACACACTGCTCCCAACCAAAGATGGTTTTCCTTCACTGTCTTTGGAAATCGTTCTTTGATGGTATAATATGAACATTTTCTGAAATGAATCCAAAAATGCAACCTTCAAACTCTGTTGTTCACTTGCTTTCCTCGGCAGATAAGCAGAATGGCACAAATAGGAGAAGAAAAAACCCAGTCCCCAGTGTTTTCTTTTCCCCCAAGTCCTAATATAAAGGCATTTTATACTGTACTGATGGCACTTTAAGTGAATATTTATGTATGAATGTTTATGTACTGATGGCACTTTAAGTGAATATTTATGAGGGTTTTTTTTTAAAAATTCAAGGATCTCAAAATTCTCTTGTCACCTGTTGGTGCATTTTCACAGTGTCCCGCTGGAGCTCACCGGTGGCCATGTTACCCTCCCTGTGCAGGTGGAGAGATCAAAGCCCACAGATGTTCAGTTGCAGAACTTGCCAGAGACCTGCAGTGACCAGCTGGGCTTTTTCCAGCCGAGACCCAGCCGTCTTCCCCCAGCCAGCTTTGGCGACCAGTGTCTCCCCACCCAAAGATGGCAAGAGAGCTGGGTGGCAAGGGTCAGGCCCAGGGCCATCCTGGCAAGCAGTGGGATGGTGGCTGGACCTCACCCTCTGGCACCATGGCAGTGCCTTGGTCACCTGGGTGCCCACCTCCCGCCTGCTCCTCCTTTTATTGCTCTGGGCTGGTTTCCACAGACCCTCCAGAAGGGCTCTTGGTAACTCTGGGAATTTGCATTTGTTCCCTTATTTACCAAACATTCATGGAGATTCTATTATCTGCCAGATCTTGGGCTGGTGGAAAAGTGTAGTGAGCAAAACAGACATATATATATATATGTATATCTTCACAGCGTTTGCAGTCCAGGAGGGCAGTGATAACAGAGGCTTTATTTACTTAGCCAGACCTAATTCTTCACAACAGGGCCCTTTGGAAATTTATGAGGGTCTTTTTGGGGTGTCAGGTGCAAGAGAATGTAAGAAGCCTGGCCGCACATGACACGGCTCATAATCCCTCATCCTGCGTGAATTTCAGGTGTGCAAGGAGGCAAAACACACAGAACTGAACTCCACTCTATTCCATGGAATTTGGAATAATAGTTACGTTCAGGTTGAATGTGCTCTGAGTTACCCTAGAATGCAGCCGCAGGACAGAGGGAAGATGACTGTTCCCGTTCTGAACTTGACCAGATGCTGGTCTCCATTTCAAAAGATCATTTCTCCAATCATCTCAGCGGGTGGGTTCTCCTATTTGAGTTGCTAATGCTCTCACCTGTCAATCCACCTCTCGTTCCCAGGACTGCGTGGATAGTTGCACATTGGAGACTAATTTCCCGCCTTCCTTGGGTCATTATGGCTAAGCTTATTGAAGTCACTTTTCTTCTGTTTCCCCCTTTTTATTTTACAGTTAGGCACCATATTGATTTTTTAAATCATATGTGTGTATAGCTTATATTATTTGTGAATTTCTTTCAGGCTGGGAAAGTGTGACTTACCATGAGGTTATGTCCCAATAAACTCATTGCAAGTTGAAAATATGGTGAAATGAGAGTGCATGTAATGTAGCCAATCTGCAGACATCTGGGTTTAGCAACCCAGGGCTCTGTTGAGCATTAGTTGTTCCTCCCGCCTGATCACTGGGCTGTCCGGGAACCATGGCTTACAGACACTAATACCAGCATCACACACAAAGATTGGACCATGGATCACTCGGCAGGGAAAAGAACATAATTCAAAATTCCAGGCACACTTCCTACTGAATGCCTGTCACTTTTGCCCCAGCATGAGGTCAGAAAACCTAAGTCAAACCATTGTATATTGGAGACCATCTGTACTTGGGATTGGAAATAGAGTGGTGAGTTCAGTAGGGTGTAGATCACAAAGTTCCTGGCATCTTGACAGCACTGTGAGCTGGCAGAGTCCTGCCTGTGAGTTTTAGGTGGTGGTCCTCAGGTTCTCTGAAGACAGATCAAAACATGAGCCAACAGAACGGAGCCCTGCAGCAGGATCTCGAGGCCCCTGGGGGACCAGGGATTATCCTTTGGTTGCTGGACTGTGGGGACTTACAGGAGTCCTGGAGGAGGTGCTGGAGCAGCAGGGGTTGGCTTGGCCAGTGACCATTTACCAACCACCACAGAGTGGTGCCTTGGCCACCGGTGTAGCTGCCCCGGTTCCCTTAGGCTGGGGTCAGCCATGAGCAGACCTTATCCGCGACACGTCTGGAAAACCCTGCAGTCTTCTCTGTGATATGAACAGTTTGCTTCACACTCTACTCTTCAGTTTCCCTGAGAGTGTCCATGTCTCCTCTGATGTGTTGGCTCCACCCAGAGAGTGGAAGGACAGTGCTCCTAACGGACATCTGTTCCTCTCTGATCCTCTTCTACTGTGAGCTACTGAAAGCCAGGGCCTGTCCTTAACTTCACACCCAGAAAGGTGAGCTTCTGGGGCCTGGGCTTCTCACAGTCCCCTCCCGTTGAGTTTGGGAAGCCTTTCCCGAGGACTGTCCCCCCAGTGCTCCAGAGATTGTCACGGTGCCCTTCATTGTGCTCCCACCCAAAGGGACAGACTCAGATAGAGATGAGCCAAGTTCCACCGGCTCCCAGAGGGCCATCAGGGGACACTGGCCCTTCTGACGGCACATCCTGGTGGGGACTATACTTTCAGCTCTGTCATCGAGGACAGTACTTACATGATCGGTCATTCCATTTTGCCCAACTGTCAAAGACATACTTTTCTTCCGTATCCAAGGTCAGTAACAGCTTGAATAATCACAATCATAATAGCAGCTACTGTTGTTAGGCTTCAATTATGTTTCGGGCAGGCGTTCTGCACACGTTCTCTTACATAATCTGCATCAGAACCTTACAGATGAGTAGCATGCATTTCAGAGGAAGGTGCGGTGCTCATCTCAGTGTGAAAGCTGTGGTTGGAACCCAGAGGTGCCCTTCTCCAAACCAAAGCTTCTCTCATGATGTCTGAATCTGCCCTTTGAGAGCCAGACAGAACTGGGTCCAAATCCCACTTCTAGCCAGATGATCTTATGCAAGTTACTCACATTTCTCAAACTTGTTCCTCATTCATAAACACAGAAATTAATGACAACCGTTGAAAATGTTTGTGATGTTTGCGTAAAACACAGAATACAAATCCCAGTGCCTGATTGATAGCAAGCAATCAGCAAGTGTTCGTTTCCTCCCTCCTTCAAACTGTTCTGCTGAGGATCCTCCTCCAACAGACTCTTGCACACGGAAGTGGCCTCCCCAGGACAGGGGCTGAGGAAGGGCCACGCAGGTGGGCTCCCTGCACCCCAACCTGTGCCTGTGTTTACTCTGGAAGGAGCACTTGATGTGCCACAAGGAAAGAAAGAGTCACCCCTTTCTGGTCTTCTTCCTTTGCAAGAATTGCCCTTTGTGCTTCTCAGCATTCCCGTGGGATAGTACAGAGGTGCATCTTAGGAATTTCAGGGAAATCGTCTAAAACCAGTGCTGGGAAATGGCTGCCTGCTGTATATTTCTCTCCCTGTCATCTTACCTACTTCATGTGACATTGGCCCTGGGGGAGGGTGCATGGATTGCTATTTTAATTTTTCGGGGTGGGGGAGAATCACCAAAAAAAAAAAAACCCAAAGAAACCAGGTCTATTTAATAAAGTTAATTCTGCCACTGGGAGCCAGGAGGGCCAGAGCTGGTAAAAGGAACCAAAAGAGAAATCAAGACAGCGAGGGGCCTCCGCCTGGGGAACTGCGCTGGTGGGTTTGCTCGGTGACGCGATTCACAGCCAGCAGGTCATCCTGCGCTGTGTGCCAGGGCCAAGGGCGCGGGCTGGACGTGAGCGGTGGCTGAGTGGCTGGACTCCAGATGGCCAGTTGAGGGAAGGGGCAGCTTTGTCCCCTTCCACTTCCTGTTTGCTCCTTGCTCTGAGCAGCTGCTGCCCAGAGGTGACAGGTGGGCCACATCACCGAAGCCTTTCTACGTGAACATTAAAGAAAACTCTGTGGCGCCTCAGACCCTTTGTGTTTGTTCTCCTTTGTTTCATGATTTTTATTTGTTTGGGTTTTTTGTTTTGTTTTGTTTTCGTACCAGGGATCGAACCCAGGGGTGCTTGACCACTGAGCTACATCCCCGGCCCTTTTTATTTTTTATTTTGAGGCAAGGTCTCACTAACTTATTTAGGGCCTCGCTAATTTGCTGAGGCTGGCCTCCAACTTGTGATCTTCCTACCTCAGCCTCCTGAATTGCTGGGATTGCAGGCAAACACCACTGTACCAGCACGATATCGTTAATGAATCTCTTGTCCCCGCTCTGTTGGGATATTTCTTGTAAACCCCATGGGGAGCTCTTTTCCTTTTTCCTTACTAATGTATTCCAAATTCCTAGGACAAACCCTGACACATAATAGGTGCTCAGTAAATACTTTAATAGGCCAAGAGACAGAAAACATGAAGTCACAATGACTAAACATCAGGGGGGAAAAGAGGGTTAGCAGGGAAAACAGAGGAGCATGTAAAAGAAGTTATCCTTTTGCTCATTTATGGACTTTTGAAAATATGTACCAAAATAAGGTAAGCTGTCGTCATCTTTTGATAGTCATATTTTATTTCTGCTGTGGTACCAGGGATTGAACCCAGGGACACTTTTCACTGAGCCAAACCCCAGTCCCCCAACATTTTTAAGTTTTGAGACAGGGTCTCACTAAATTGCTAAGGTTGGCCTCAGGCATGCGATCCTCCTGTCTCAGCCTCCCGAATTGCTGGGACAACAGATGTGCACCCCCACACCCAGCCCTCTCTGACTTTTGGAAGCTTCATTCATCTTCATCACCTTGACATTAGTGTGTATTCATGCATCCATTTGTTCTGTCACCTACTATATGACACTGTTTGGAATGTAATCTGGGCCACCAGAACCTACTCATATAACATGGCTGGGCCTAGAACAAATCAACCCTCTTAAATGGGCACGGTGGTTCGCACCTGTAATCCCAGTGACTCGCCTGAGGCAAGAGGATTGAGAGTTCAAAGCCGGCCTCAGTAACTCAGCGAGACCATGTCTCTAACTAAAATACAAAAATGGGCTAGAGATGTAGCTCAGTGGTTAAGTGCCCCTGAGTTCAATCCCTGATACCAGAAAATAAATAAAAATATGCACTTCTGCCTGTTACCTGAGTCAGTTAAGATCTGGTACAGTTGATGCCAAGTCCAAAGATTTTGTCTCCTTAGGATCCTGGATACAGAGAGTAATTGAGCTGAGAAACTAACAAAAGTACCTTGACTGCCACCCACAGACAGTAGGTGTAACCCAGGAGAGTCGTGTCCCAAGCCTGTGCTGCTGGCCCGAGGGGGACCAGCACATGCCAGGAGAGAGCAGCTCAGAGTGCGGCCCTGGCTGGCAGAGGCCAGGAGCGCCATCCCCGGATATGCAGAGCGGCTCATTGATGCACCATGTTGATCTGAATCAGAACCGATGGCCGGAATACAGGGACACACAGCCCGTGGATGTACACTGAGCACGCTGAATCAAAATGTGGGCAGATGCTCCTAAGCAGAGGAATGATGGAGAGGGGAGACCAGCAAGGGACTGAGTAGGGCAGGGAGAGGTGCAGGGGACATTAAGGACATTGACCATCGCATTGCAAATGACACCAGTGAATTGGGCTTCCCGGGGTCTTTTAACACATACCAGGCTGAATTTAATTCAGTTAATTACTGTTCTTCATCTGTGTCCCCCTATAATGGTTGTTTTTATGTGTCAACAAAACTGGTCTACAGTGTGTCCAGATATTTGGACAGACACTGTCCTGGGTGTTCTGTGAGTGCGTTTCTGGATGAGGTTCACATTTGAATCAATAGACTGAAGAAGATTGCACTCTCTAGTGCAGGTGGGCCTCATCTACTCAGAACAAGACCCGATCCTTCCCGAATGAGAAGTCCTGCTGCCCGACAGCCTTTGAGCTAAGACATTGGTTTCCATTGGACATGAACTGAACCGTCCTTGGCTTTTCCTGGACCTCTAGCCAGCTGGCCTTTATACTGGAGGGAGCTGGGTCAGCTCTTCTGGGTGTCCAGCTAGCCGACTGCACATCTTGGGACTTGTCCACCTCCATAATGACACAAGACACTCCATAATGATAAATAAGTAAATCCATATCCTGGAGAAACCTGACAAATACACACAATCCTGGCACAGAGAGAGTACTCGGTATCTATCACTGAATATAAATGAGGAAAAAAAAAAAAAAAATGAACCAAATGGGAACAAAATAACCCTCTTTGGAGATACGCTGAGGGCCGTAGTCTCCATGTGGTTCAGGGTCAAGAGCGCCGGGCTCTCTATCTAATAACCCAGTCCAAGTTCAAAGAATAGTCTTCTACACGGGCTTCACAGGAAGCAGTTCTGGATACCCCCACAATCTATGTGAGGTTCACACACCCTGCTGGTCTCTCTTCCCTCTAGGGTCGGGGTCATAAACCAGGCAGTCCCCAGGCACTGCTAAGACACAGGGTCCCTGTGATCTAAGGCACAAGGAACCTTAAGTCAAAAAAAAAAAACAAAACTGCAGGACTCCATGGGGCTTGGACACAGCCAAGTCTAGGGGATCAGAAGCAATGGCTCCTCCTGAAACCCAAGTCAGAGGGCACCTGTCCTTTGTTTGCCCAGCAGACGGAAAAGAATACAGGCAGGCCGGGTACAGTGGCTCACGCCTGTCATCCCAGCAGCTGGGGAGGCTGAGGCAGGAGGATCGCGAGTTCAAAGCCAGCCTCAGCAACGGTGAGGCACTAAGCAAGTCAGTGAGACCCTGTCTCTAAATAAGATACAAAAGAATACAGTCTGCCTTCCCACACTAAGGTCAGACACCCCAGGGAAGAAGCAAGAGAAAACAAAGGAAATCTGGAGCCAGGGGAGGGAGGGACTGGAATGGCTGGTGGTAGGAGTGGTGGGAGGGCAGGAGCCAGCACTGGCAGGAGAGAGTGACAGAGGGCGGGGCACAGCACACTGGGAATGGTCATGCCAACAGACCCCAGAGATGAAGATGGCCGCCGTGGGGGTGTGGACATGGGAAAGGACAGAGTGAATGCCCCGAGAGCATCTCCATGGTAATGAGGGAGAGCGGCTAGGGAAGAGTGGACAATGATCATGCAGCACAGCCACCCCACCCCACCCCCGCCCTCCCTCCTCCAGTGGCACTAGCCTGGGTCTGTCCCACGGAATCTCAGCTCCTTAGAAAACTATAGGGAAATTAAAATTCAAGGTTGAGAAATGCCTGGTAAAGCAGAGTAGGTCTCTTCACCAGCCCGGGTGGTGATCTGAGGTGAACTGAGTCTCAGGAGGGGGGTGGGGATCAGAACCCCAGAACCCCAGACCCCCGCCGTTCTGCTGACCAGGAAGCATGCTCGCTTGCTCGTGCTGAGCTGCTCACCAGGCAGGGTGCCCTCTCAGATGCTCTGCTCTTGAGAAAAACCAGCAATGGAATCTCAAAGACGGTGCTGACCTTAAGTGAGAAAGCAGATTTCTGATTCAGGATGATGACTGGAGCTAAGCCTCTGTTGCTCTGTACAGTAATAGACCCTGCAGGTCGTCCTAAGGCTCACAGGGTAGCTGTTGAAATTCCGGCATCGCCTCGGTTGGAAACTGGATTTACATCATCTCAGCTACTTTCTGCAAAATGAAACTCAGAGAAAAGATCTGACTGTGCCTCTAGGACAGGCCACTTGTCTCGGGGAGAGACAAGGAGGGGACAGCCGTGGGATCTCTCAGGTGGTGATTTCGGTAGTTTAAACGGAGACGGGTCATCAGAAAGTAGACGCAGCTGATGAAAACCAACCCACCTGCAGTCAGTACTCCTCGAGTGTTGATAAAATTACAAAATAAATGGCTGTTTGGAACTGTTTATTATTTTAGGTATTTCCAGGAACTCGTTTATGGTCGCCGTGGATTGTTTTCAATTTTCTAAGGCTGGTGAATTTGAATGGCTTGGGCCATTTTCTCCAATTGGTAACATTAGGGGTTCTTGGTGGAGGCCTTTTGGGTCGAGCACAGGGAGATCCACAGCTCTTGAGCCACAACGTGCAGAATCTCGTAAAGTAAAATTGTAGGTGATTCTAAAATTCTTCACTGTCAGAAGCCAGATGGCACATCCTGGATAGGGTGAGAGTGGATATTTCCTCAATTGAACCAATAAAACTAATCGAAACAGTAATGAAATGCAAGATGAGATTCTTCTCGGCCTCCCGTCTGCTCTCTCAGGCTCGTAGTGAGGTAACCAGGTCAAGGTGAGGTTAGCAGACTCCTGGGTTCCCTCTGCGGTGAATCTGGATGGCTTTGTTCGTCCTTGCTCATTCCTGACTACTTCCTTCCTGTGTCTCTAATCTCTCTCTCTTCCCATCTCCCTGCTGAACCCCGCATGTTCCAGGAACCCTCTGTCCAGCCCTCGCTGCAGGAGCGGGATCCTGGGGCTTCACAAGGGCAGCACACCACGCCTGTGTGCAAGGCGTGTTCTCTCTGCCTGAATGATCTGTCAGCCTTGTGCACACGGTGAAAGTGCAGAAGCAGCGATGGAGAGAGCCACCCATCTCCACCTGAGGGGCTGTGGGTGTGAAGGGACTTTGACCTGTCATTTTGTTCTGTGTTGAATGTCTTCCAATCCCCGTTGTTTGCAAAGATTCAGGACACGAGATATCATAAAGAACAGACTGCTGCGGGTCGCCGTGTGGACCATTAGATTTCCACCGAGAAGGGAGGGGGATGGGAATGGGAAAGACCGTGGAATGGATCCGAGAGAACTTTCCTGTGTGCATGTGTGAACACCCGAGCAGTGAAACTCCACATCATGTGCAGCCACAGGAGGGGATCCTGATTAGAATAATGCCCACACCATGCATGCACAGTATGTCCAGATGCACTCTACTGCCGTGTGTTCCTAAAAAGCACAAATTAAAAAATGAACCAGAAGGAAAGAAGATCTCTGCTGAACTTGACCTTTTTCTATCGTGGACCTTGTGCACGATCCATTTAAAACGTGGAGGCTTAGAGGAGGTTGTGGCCCGCCTGTCATGTCGACAGTGCCGTGTCCTAGTTCTGACAAATCAATTGTAGGTTTTAGGGTGAGCACCACCCCCATACTACAGCATGAAACCTAGAAGTCAGAGAGAGTGCTCCCGCCCAGGAACAGTGGTCAAGACCAAGAACAGTGAGTGGGACTGACCTGGAGGGTCTGCTGCCCACTGCACCGGTGGCCCCCAGACTCTAGGTAAGCCTTTGAATGGTTCCAGCAAGTTAAAATACATTGACAGGAACAGCGCCGAGCCGCATCTGAAGAGCAAGATGACTTCACAGAGGGCTCATTAGCCTGGGATTGACTGAACACTTTTGGGGAAAACTTTTTACATTAAAAATGTCTAGTTGTGGGCTGGGGCTGGGGCTGGGTGGTAGCGCGCTCGCCTAGCATGCGTGAGGCACTGGGTTCCATCCTCAGCACCACATAAAAAAATAAGTAAAAATTTAAAAATAAAGGTGTTGCATCCATCTAAAACTAAAACATTTTTTTTAATGTCTAGTTGTTGCTAAAAGTACAATGTTCTACCTTCATGAGAAAAATACAACAATTTGATTCAAGCTTCATGGCTGCCCACCCCCCACCTGAGGTCTTATCTACATATTCCCTGGTCCCGGCCCCAGATCTCTGCATTGCCGGGTGTTCTTTAGCAAAAGTCAGCAAGGGGACGCGGTAGTGATGATCCTGGGCCCCTGTGAAATTATATTTAATGTACCCGTGAGCTTGTCCTTAGTATTTTCGATGCTTTTTATGTCTGAAATAATTTGTTTTATGAAAGCTATTACTGAAAAAAAAAAATTTAAGTGTGCTGATGAATATAAGGGGTTGTTGAAAGATTTACATGAAAAGTTTGAGTAGGAGTTTGTACCTGCTAAAAGATGGTGTTGGGACAATACCACTGTCCAAAGCAATTCAATCCCCTGGAAGACCAAGTCCACCAGGTTTCAGGTTTGTTTGTTTGTTTCGTTAGTATTGGGAAGTCAACCCAGGGTGCACTACCTCTTAGCTATAACCCCTAGTCCTTTTTTACTTTTTAATTTTGAGACAGGGTCTTGCTAAATTGCTGAGGCTGGCCTTACTTATGATCCTTCTGCCTCAGCCTCCTGAGCGGCTGGGATCAGGGATCACAGGTGCACCACTGCACCTACCTTCTTCTGGCCCTTTCTGAATGTGTTTTCCTGAAGCTACTTCCCTGATTAGAAGAAGGAGCCTTACTATTTTTTGATAAATGCAAAATTAATAGCACCTATGTGCAATTTTTTTCTGCCCTGGAAAACATAAAACTGTTTAATATGCTTTAAAACTTTTCTTTTAACTAGAAAGGAAATATATGTACATATTAGAAAGTTTAAAATATATGAGTAAGCCAGAAAACTACATGAAAATTCTGTGTTAACACTGTAACATATGTCTTTTGATGTGTTCTTCGTGTTATACCCTCACCCACCCCTTGAATCTGCTGGTAAAATTTTGCACAAAAATACATAAGTGAGGTTCAGTGGTGGGGCACTCACCTAGCGCACCTGAGGCTGGGGTTCCATCCCCAGCACCACAAGAAACACAGGCAAATGTATAAGCCACAGTAATAATGCTTGGCATCTGGTAGCTTGGCTTGCTGATAAATAGTGCTTGCTATGAGCTTTTCCTAAAATTTTAGAAGTAGATGGAATTTAAAGATTAAAAAGTCAAAGTTTTACTTGAATGCAGCCTTTCTAGGATGACGGTGTGCTCACCGTACTTACAAGAATATACTGATGGGATTTTATTTGGTGCCTCACTTGCTTCTTTTAATTGAACAGCTTAAATTCAACTTTGAGATTCATTCTTTAGGGGTTAAGTGGCCATTATTTTTAAAGTAATTGTTGTTGTTTTCGAAAATGTCCATGGGGTGGAATTAAGAATATTTTTTGTTTATGTGGATTTTCTCATTTGTATTTTCCAGTGCATCTCAAAATGCACATATTAAATTTATAAATGAGAGAGAGAGGGAGAGAGTGAAAAGGGAGCATTTTTTTAAAGTAGCAAATGATTGAACCATTTTCTACCTGATGCATAACTACATGAGAACTCTGGATTCTAGAAATAACAGGCCAATTTTATTTGACTCAGTGACACATCTTTAAGGTCAAACTCCCAGAGTTTGTTCCATGTCTTACAAAACAGCGTGAGTGGGGATTTGGTTTTCCTTTTTGGGTAAAGTTTCTACAAAGCTTGCTGATAAAACTCTTTTTTATTTTACTTTCTGCAACACAATTCAGTTACTTCTGGAGCTCACAGGAGATGTAGCTGATAATGGGCTTGAGTCTTCCAGTTTAAAGCAGGAGCTAGGATCATAAAGACGCAGAGCCCTACACTACTCTCCGGATCAGAGGTCCGCCCTTGGAAACGTGCCCCGTGCTCCTGTTCCCTCCCTTGGTCCATTTGCACCTTCTGAAAAGCCACAGAAACCTGGGGAGAGGCAGGGAAGGTTTTTGGTCATCTTCCCATGAACCTTGAAAAATGATTTTGTTTCAGGGAAATGTCTCCTAATAAAAGAAACCAGAGGGGAGAGTTAAAAAAAAAAAAAAAAAAATACTCTGGCCAGCTCCTTTGTGACAGTGAATGATTTGAAGTCATTCAGAGGACTGCTAGCCATGTCTGGAGACTTCCACTGGTGCACTCTTATTAGAAAAACTAAAACAAAAGAACAGTAAACCTGGACAGTTTTAGTTATCGCTTCATCAGTGGAAAGCCCCTCTGTAAGTTTAATTGGCATCTTCACAATTCAGCCTGCATGCGTTGAGGACGCCTAGTAGGTGTGCGTTGCTGAACAGGTGGAGGACATGACAAGCCTCCTCCACTGGCCTCCACTCTGACATGGCGCACAGCCAGCCTTGATGAGGTCACACCATTCACTCCAGTGTCCTCTCCTCTCTCAATTCCAGCTGCGAAAGTTCAGGATGAGCTGGAGAAGACAAGCCCACCTCTCAAGTAGAGGAGAAATCTCCTGGCAGGGAATAAAAGCAGTCCTGTTTATCAGCCTTGTGCAAATAGCCGGAGCGCTTGGCTCTCTCAGCACACTTTCTTGTTTTTTCACGATAGCAGTTCTTCACCCGACGGCCAAGCGAAGGCTAAGGGAAACTTTCTCAACCCTTATGATGCTTTCATCAGATAACCAGTGTCAAATATCTTCCAGAATACGGTGTCTCCTCCGACTTCAGAGTTTGTTCTTGGGAAGTTAGAGATAAAAAAGAAAAGATGGCCTTAATAAATCTACCCTTGGGAGTACACAGTTCCTGGTTCTGTGTTCCCTTGGGGCAGGGGACCCGATATTACCAACAATTCAAATATTCTGGCCTTTCTTAGCCAACTTTGGGAGACAGGATTTTTTTTTTTTTTAACAATTCTACCATAATTGAAACTCGGTGGTCTTCTGCAGAAAACCAAGGTCACCCCTTTGGTTAGTATTGAGTTTGGACTGAAAAGCATCCCTTGAAGAGGGAAATGTTTGCTTTCTGCAGAGTGAAATTCCAGGGAGAACATTTAAGACTGACTTTTTTGGCCGCCATTGACAGAGCCAGTATGGAGAGCTGTGTTTGGGGCTGGAGGGGTTGGAGGGGTTTGTTTGTGTTGTTATTGACAGTCGGGGAGGGAAGGGGTGAGGATCTTTGCTTGCTTTTCCTGGATGCCCTTAGACCCCTGCGTTCCTTGCCTGGGCTGCCATGACCACGGATCAGTCCTTTTTGTTCTCTCAATTCTGCAGGCTGCGAGTCGGAGGGCAAGGTGTGGGCAGGGTTGGTCTTTCCTGAGGTCTTCCTCCCGGGCTGGTAGCTGGCCTCCTTCTCTCTGTGCCCCCAAATCACCTTCCCTCTGGGGGTCTCCGTGTCCAAATGTCCGCATCTTTTAAGCGCACCAGTTAAGCTACGTTGGATTAAAGCCCCCCCTAATGACCTCATTTTAACTTCCCCTCTGAAGACCCCCATGTCCAGTACTGCGTGATTACATGCTGAGGTCCTGGGAGTCCAAGGGCTTCAACGTGGATCCGAGGGAGACACGTCCGCCTGTAACAGCTAGGATCCGGCATCTTCATGCCAAATCTGTCAGACCCTTGCTTCATAATGACTGGAAGAGACAGAAAGAAGGGTGTTCATGAATCTTCCACGAGGACTGGCTTGCTTCAGACCGTTTTGCCTTTGGCCTCCTTCAATGTGGAAGAAGTTAAAAATCCACTGAGAGCTCTCATTTATGCCTCATAAGACCCCTGTGAAGTGGGTGCCATTGTCAACCCGGTCCTGCAAATGGGGTGATGAGTTCTTGCCCAAGGCTTGTCGTTTGTGTAAAGCCCCGATGCTGCTCCACCGTGGAACAAGGGCTTGACCCAACTGTCCCGTCCAGAACCTGAACTCTTACTCTATCCACGGTGCCTATCTTTGTCTTGCGGGCAGAGGAGAAGCCTGTGTAACACAGCTGACTGTATTCGCTCAGCACCCAGTGATACATGGAGAGTGGTGGTCTCAGCACCTCCCAGAATACCTAGGAGCGAGCTGCAGCCCCACCTACTCTGCCCGCTGGTCTTTAGCAAGTGGACCTCGGTGAGCCTGGTGCACATGTGCGAAATGGGAGAACTGGCTCAGGTCCTCGTTTGTCAAACCTTTGAACTGAGGTCCACATTAAGAAATTTACTTTACCCCACAGCTGAGTCCACAGACACCCCCACACTGCGCCTGACTGACACAAATGTTGCCCCAAATACCCGCCCTGACTCCATGTGAGTACTCTCTGTTCTGTCCAAATCCATTTATTCTTTACAAAACTCATTGTGACCTACTCAGCTGGATCTGTCTAAAGGCTGACCGAGGCTCCGCAGTTGAGACTCCGGGGATCCTGAAATCCTGTTAATCTTCAGGGAAGGGCGTTTGGAGCCTTTCCCCTCTTTTCTTTATTTTTTTATCTTTTATTTTATTTTTTAGTTGTAGATGGACACGATATCTTTATTTTACTTATTTATTTATCCTATGTGGTGCTGAGGATCAAACCCGGTGCCGTGCCTCTCTCGCATGCGAAGGTAAGCGCTCACCCACTGAGCTACAACCCAGCCCTGGAGCCTAAGTTAAATACCTTCATTTATTTGAGGCAAATGGACGGTAACTATTTCGGGGACAGTGTCCTCCGTATGAGCTAACTCCTGGCAGTGATGATTATCATTTCCACCGATGGTGCATCTCCTGCAGCCTATTGGTTTGTAGGTCTTTGTCTCTGTTTTGTTCTTGAGGAAACCAAGGATCACATCCTTTGCTCCAGGCCCTGGAGGTGGTAGGGGGCAGAGCTGAGGTTTCAACAAAGGCCTCCTAATTCCAAAGCCCTGACTTGCAACTTTCCCTTCAGGGGAGGACATTTTAAGGGGCTGGAGAGGCATCTGGAAGCCACTGCAGCCGAACAGAATTCCTTCCCTAATGACTTGCTGTCCCTGGTAGAAACGACTGTCCTTTGGGGTGTGAAGCCAGCACCGTGGGACTGATTAAAATCGCCCGCGGGGCTCTTCCCACCTTCCTGCCCTGGCCAGGCCACCTCCAGACTCGCTAAATCAGAATCTCTGGGCGTGGGACCCAGGCAGAGGTGCTTTTTAAAGCCCCCCAGGTGGCTCCAGTGTGTAGCCAGGGTTAGAAACCACTGCTCTGAAATCTTGGTTAAAGAAATTAAAGAGCTGTAGGAACTTTTCCATTTACTTCCTGCAAACCAGATTTCTTAAAATACTGCCCAAGCCTTTTCAACTGTTCTGTAAAGCGGGGAAGTTTAGGGGCTTTGCTCTTTTTTTGGAACACACACACACACACACACCAGGGGAACAACCCTGTCTGCTCTTCAACACCTAACGGGAGCAGAGGATGCTGTGGACATGGATGGGGTCCGGGTGGGGGCTTTAAAGCAGCCGGTGTTCTGGAGTGTCAATATCCACGACACCTCGTCACTCAGCTCCCGTAGTTTTGAAAGTCATTTTTTATGTCACGTAGAGAAGTCAGGTGTTGACTTAATCAGAACTGAGCCTGACCAGGAGTCATAGGCCTATGGGGACTGGGGACAGTGTAGAAAACCAAAGCAGTAAGGCCACTGAGAATGTGACAACATGAATGATAAGCCATCACAGTTTCTTCAGAGAGCCGCAGGGAACGTTCTCTGTTTGCACGTGGACCGTGGGAACAGTGGCCAAGCCCAGGATGCTGTCCCACACCCTGTCCCCACAGGAATAAGGAGCCGTCCTTTCACCCTGACTTACCCCTGTGCCCTTGCAGGGGGATCCCACTTGGTTCCAATGACACTCCGTTTCACTGTGTTCTATGCAGTTATCTCCAAAACAGAGCTCTAGCCCACTGCTGGGTTTCCCATGTCTCAGGAGACAGCATTTATAATGTCAAAAATACCTGCCATCTTCATCATTCAGAGAATGAAAATGCAAAACAGTTGTCCCTGGGTAGCTGAGGACAGCTGGTTTCAGGACCTCCTACAGACTTCCGCATCCACAGAGGTCCGAGTGCCTCCTGTCAATGGCACAGTGTGTGCACATAACCAGCTCACATCTTCCCATATACTGTGAGTCACCTCTTAATACAGTGTAAATGTTGTTGATACTGTATTATTCCAGGAATAAGGACCAAAAGTGTACATTTTTAGTGCAGATGCCATTTTTTAAATGTTTTCCATCTGCTGTTGGTTCGACGCACAGATGTGGGACTCGTGAACAGAGGGCTGACTGTATTACCCTCACAGAGAAAAGTTCCATTCTCTTCTGGGACAGTTGTCTGTTTCTTTTGGACCCCCCAGACAGTCCCGAGTCCCGTGCTTAGGCCGATGTGTCATGGCTGGAGGTGCTGAGCTTCTGTCCTGTCCTTAGTAATAGCTCTCGACATTCACTTCCAGAACGAGGTGGCTGCACTTCTGAAACCCATATCGGAAAAGATTCAGGAAATCCAGACCTTCAGAGAGAGAAACCGAGGGAGCAGCATGTTCAATCATCTCTCGGCCGTCAGCGAGAGCATCCCTGCCCTGGGGTGGATAGCTGTGGTGAGTCGGCCGGGGCCCCTTCCCCTTGCCCATTGGTGCAGTGTTTAGGAGACCTCGCAGTCACCTTCACCCCCTCCACAGCCTGATGCCCGAAGCAGGATTCCTTCTAGGCTAAGCGCATCGGCTTTTCCTCATCCTGTTTGAAGTTCAATGCTGAAGGTGTTTCACCAGCCTTTCCAGAGCACAGTTTGCCTGCAACTTTCAACCACTGCTTTTCTTCTTCTTCAAGTCACTTTCTTTCTTATCCTATTTTTTTGTTTCCTTCTATGCTTGGGTGATGGTCCTGTTCTCTCAGTCCCCCAAACCTGGTCCTTATGTCAAGGAGATGAACGATGCTGCCACCTTTTACACTAACAGGGTCTTAAAGGACTACAAACACAGGTACGTGCCTTCTTTTACTAGCTGGATTTCCAGTTGGTCACTTGTTAGATCTTTGTTCCTAAAACTTAATGCGGCTAGTTCCGAATCCCTTTCCCGTGAACCACGCTAATGTACTACAGACGCTAAGGAAAAACCCATCTTTGCAGGTCAAGCCCAGGGGGAAGTGGAATCAATTATGCAGATAGTGAGTGTGTTCAGAAAGCTTCCCTCGGTTGTCTTTTCATGGATCAGCTGTCCCCTCTTGAAGGCGCGTCACTGCGCTATGTATTTCTGTAATCCTGAGAGAGCTCTGTGATGGATCATCCTCTGTGGGCACCGATCTTTTATACTAATGGAAGTAGAGTTGGTGGGTGAGCAGATGGAGGACAGACGGACTCCAGGAGCACAGAGTAGGTCAAGAACAGAGGTGGGATGGCGCAGTTAGTGAGAGGGAAACTGATGGAGCCAAAATGAAGTAAAAATGGGGTGGACCAGGAGACGTGGGTGACAAGAGCAGCTATTCACAGGACTGTCGAAAGCACAGGTGATCGTGTTCTGTGCGTGGACCGGCATGTCACGGTGAACCCCACCATTATGTATAAGTATAAAGCACTAATAAAAAACTGACTTAAAAAAAAAAAAAGAAGAAGGTACAGGTGAGTCCAGACCAAGGGGCTTTGTCTAGAGAGCCCACGTGAAAGGACCTTGCGTTCTACAGCCCAAACAGTAGATCCTGGAAACTAGAACTGGGATCAGGATGGAAAACAGGATGGGGCGGGGGTGGGGAGACTTGCCAAAGCTGAGGAAACACCCAGAAGATGTCCCTGAACCACGCAGGGAGCATCACGAGGTTCTCGTCCTGTGATAAGGTCTTGCTTTGCCCCACACACAGCTGGTCAAGCGTTCTGAGCTGGAGTCTTGTAACTAAGGGAAGAGTTGGAGCATAAGTAAGAGCAGCGATGTGCCCCCTGCCTCGGCTCTGGGCTCCCCGGTGATCCCCATGTGAGCCCTTCAGTGCCAGCCACAGAGCAGGGCGTCGTCAGTGAGCTAATGCAGGGCTCCTGGGGACGTCTCAGCGTTGGTCCAGACTGTCCCACTAAAGGAAATTTGAGGACCTGCATCATCTGGATTATCACCTCAATTTGCCTCTTTATTTTACTAACACAGACCTGAAAAGAATCCACAACAAGACGAATATTATATGGAACATAGAAAAATGCGTAGAATGCGTAAATGAATACCTACCATAGTTCTAAGTCACGGGCCAATCCAGCTCGTACTCCAGATTTGCACCACTTTTTATTTTATAGGTCATTTTTTTGTTTTAATCAACATTGAGTAGATTCAAAAGACTACTTTTCAGGTGTAAAGAAGTACAGTGCAAAATACCCACCTTCCACTACCCATTTTAAGAACTAGCTAGGAATGTGTTTTTTTTACTACAATTCCACTCCTAGGTATGTATCCAAAAAGAAAGGAAGAATCTAGAAGTGAGGTGTAAAATCAAGACCAGAGGTGAGATGAGTCCGTAAACCAGACAGTGACAGGGAAACCTACGGATTTAAAATGAAGTACAAACGGGGTGGACGGGGAGACGTGGGTGACAACAGCAGCTATCAGAGGACTGTCGAAAGCACAGATGGGGAGCCAGGGTGGGAGCACCCAGAGGCCCTTCAGCTGATGACTCCAACGAGATGTGCTGTCTCCATGCAAGAGAATATCATGCAGCCATAAAAAAAAGTGAAGTATCAATACAGATGGCTACATGGGTGAACCTTAAAAACACCGTCCAGCCAGACACAAGACAGCACATATTGTATGGTTCTATTTATATGAAATTCAAAATAGGCAGATCTATAGAGACAGAGCAGCTGCCCAGGGCTGAGCAGGTTAGGGGAGATGGGGAGTAACTGCAGATGAGTTCGGGGTTCGAGCTAAATCATGGAATTGCGTACTTCAAATTATACGGGCTATGAATTCTATCTTTATAAAACTGTGATATTTTAAAAAATAGCTATAGTTTGTTCATTCTATGTTAGCAAAGCAGGCCTTGTAGCTTTTAGGAACAGCACCATTAGCAGATGGAACTACTAACAGTGGCACGGGCCTCGGGGGCCTCCTTCCTTGAGAGAGCTTTGATTAGAGCAGCTGTGCTCAGGGGCAGACTTCCCGTGACCACAGCAAGGACCCAGGCAGCCATGCCCAGGGATCTGATGCCACATGTCGCCGAGGGGTGTCAGAGGCCACGAAACACGCAGCGCGCCTGAGAAGAGGCTCACAGGTGCAGGACAGCTTGCCCTTGTCACACGCAGGTGCCATTTCAGAAGATGGGGCGTGTGTTAACAGACCTGGGTGTGACGTCGGCAGGAACACACCCCGGGTGACCTCCTATTTCGGGATGTTTAGATGCTTCTACCTGCCAATTCAGGGCAGCTTCAACACTGTTTGGGCTTCTGCCTTTGAGCAGATCACCCTTGAAGAAGATTTTGATTTGTGTCTCAGTTCGGGGGCACCTGCCTTTCTCCCAGCCCCCACTGAGTGCAGTCGGGACCCTGGGTGTGTCATTCTCCCCCTGTGGTGGCAGGGCCGGGGTGGTTGGGGTTTTCCACACCTGGTATATATATTAAAAGAATCCAGTATTTGCCCCTCATGTCAGCCATTGAGTAGAAAAAGTACTTCCAGCAGCCTCAGGGTTGACTCGGTCAAGTCCAGTGGACCATGAGGACAAGCCAGACATTCAGGTGCATTCCTTCCACTTCCAGAAGCGGCACTCCTGTCCCCGTCCACCCTCGATCTCCTAGGACTGGTCACCAGATGACAGCAGAATACCCCACAGCCTGCAGTGATGGGCCCTGGGTGGAGGAGCTGGGGTGGAGGAACTGGGGGGTGGAGGAGCTGAGAGGTAGAGGAGCTGAGGGGTGGAGGAGCTGGGGGATGGAGGAGCTGAGAGGTGGAGGAACTGGGGGATGGAGGAGCTGAGAGGTGGAGGAGCTGAGGGGAGGAGGAGCTGAGAGGTGGAGGAGCTGAGAGGTGGAGGAGCTGAGGGGTGGAGGAGCTGAGAGGTGGAGGAACTGAGGGGTGGAGGAACTGGGGGATGGAGGAGCTGAGAGGTGGAGGAGCTGAGAGGTGGAGGAGCTGAGAGGTGGAAGAACTGGGGGATGGAGGAGCTGAGAGGTGGAGGAGCTGAGGGGCGGAGGAGCTGAGGGGTGGAGGAGCTGAGGGGTGGAGGAGCTGAGAGGTGGAGGAGCTGAGGGGTGGAGGAGCTGGGGTGGAGGAGCTGAGGGGTGGAGGAGCTGAGGGGTGGAGGAGCTGGGGTGGAGGAGCTGAGGGGTGGAGGAGCTGAGGGGTGGAGGAGCTGAGGGATGGAGGAGCTGAGGGGTGGAGGAACTGGGGGGTGGAGGAGCTGGGGGTGGAGGAGCTGAGGGGTGCTTCCTTCAGGTGAAGCAAGGGCAGGGAGCATGCCTCTCCTCTGCGTGCTGCCGTGGCTGGACTCTTCGTTCAGTATGACAGGGCAGGGGGCTAGCTTCCTCAGGGTGTGGCCTCCTTCTGTCATGGCTCCTGTTCCCCTAACACAGCTCCCTCCAGGGTCAAGGAAAAATCAAGGGAGTGTGTGCAGTTGCCCCTGGGTTTTGGACCCTGCTCCATTTATCTCTTAGGGACTTGAAGTAAAAGCCACCACACTGTTATTCCTTACTACCAGTTTTTCTGGAACTTTCTTCAAGTCAGACTCATGCTGTACTGATTAAAAGGAAAGATGAATGTGCCTAGACAGATTCCGTCTTCACTGGTTGTTGAATGTTTTAGTAAAGTTTGTTGAATGTGTGCCATGACATGGCATCTTTGTGTTTCATGCGTGTACGTGGGTGTCAAATGACCATATATGTAAATATGGGTGTACACTATATTAAAGTGGTTTTGTGCTCTAATAACAGCTGTGTGCAGACTGCTTCACATTTGCAAGGCACTGTACCAAGACCCTCACAAAACCTGTGGGTGAGGAAACTCATAAGAGGCACATGACCTTCAGAGGTGTCACGAGACAAAGCAACAGTGAGATTCTTAATAGATTTTGTTATATACATGTATATCAATTGATGCTAAATTTCTCAGTTAATTGATTATTAATACATAATAATCGATTTATATATATTTAATTAATTGAGAAATTTAGAAAGAAACTCCATTCATATGTTCCCTCCTGAGGATGAATGAGAAGGTAGGAGTCCCCCCCACGCTCTTCCGAGTGGCATGCTTCAAACAGTGGGACTCCAGACAAGCTGGTGGGACTTGGAATGTTTCAAGGAAAACAAAATGAAGTGTGCCTAGAGACACGTCATTATTGGCAGGAGCTTTAATAACAGACATTTCCTTTGGTGATTCTCTTCAGATTAATGACCCAAGTGGATAATTAAATGCTCATTAGCTCAGCTATCATCATCTTCTCCCTTACCACCCCTTCAAGCCAAGTGGGAAAACGAACATTAAGCTGGATGAGGTGGCGCACACCTGTAATTTCAGCAACTAGGGAAACTGAGTCAGGATGATCACAAGTTTGAGGCCAGCCTCACCAGTTTAGCAAGACTCTAAGCAACTTAGCCAGACCCTGTCTCAAAATAAAAAGGGCTGGGAATGTAGCTCAGTGGTAGAGAACCCCTAGGTTCAATCCCCAGTACCAAAAAGAAAAAATATATGATGAAAATTATCAAAAAGAAATATAATTACCTTCATCTATCTGTGAGTTTCATGCTCCTAACAGCTCTCTTAATCCTGTATGTTAATCCTGCCATAAAAGGTAAGCACTTTGCTAGCACCCGGTTCAATAAAGTAAGAGATAAAAACCCTGATTGCGCCCACCTCACTTGGGATGCCAAGAGTATCAAATCAAGGTCATGTAAGTGAATGTCCCCTTAGACATACAGGGTATGACCTGATGGTGAAGAAATATTTTTCTTACATACTGACTTCCTTATCAGTCATAATAACTAAAGTTCTCCAATCAGTTATACTTTTAACCAAATAATTCAACTGAATTATTAGAAATCAACCAAGTGACTTTTTTTCTCTTAAGTACGGTTCTCATTTCTGAGAGCACGTTGTTCTTAGTTCTGCACCAGAAGCCATACTGAAAGTAGTGACCTCCCCCGACAGTCTCCTCCATTAGGGATGACAGAGACTGCCAGAGGACACGTGGCCCGTGTTGGCCCTGTTGGGTCAGGTCCCCTGTCTGGTCTTTCCACTCACGTTTGGAGCTCAGGACTTGGGCCGTGTGTCCACCTCCCTCAGGAGAGTCCTGGGCCACCTTCCCCTCTGGTTCTCTTGTGGGTAGAGGGAGGGTCGCTCTGGGTCATGTGGCTGCTGGTTACTGGATAACCACATTGCCATCTATTTTAAATTTATTTGAGATCCTAACTCTGCTCTCTTCCACTCTCTTTTGTAACAAAGTGACTTACGGCACGTGGATTGGGTGAAGTCCTACCTGAACATCTGGAGTGAGCTTCAAGCCTACATCAAGGAGCACCATACCACGGGCCTCACCTGGAGCACGACAGTGAGTACCAGGCCCCTTCCGCCCAAGTCACAAGGCATGAAACTATTTATAGAAACATGTCCCCTATGGCCCACTAACCCAGGATGACCCTAAACTTCGCCCCAAGGAAAGAGAATAAAATGTGCAAAAGAAACCATGTGGGGAAAGATGGGGGCATCATTAGGAAAATCCAGGAACATGTGACTACAGAAAGAAAATGTGATGTTGTCTATGGTGACACTCAACAGCCACTAAAGTTAACACGTGGTGATTACATGGAAGGCACTTTGCCATTAATGTCAGGTGGTAAAGTCAAGCACAGACATATGTGAGAACCAAGATGGCGCGAGTGTTAAGAAACTGATGAGAACAGAAGGGAACAGGAAGCTTTGAAAATGGTATAATTTTAAAGAGGTAAACTGATCGGTAGAATGATCTTTCAAATGTTCTTGATTTCTCTTTTGATGTGTTTAAGTGTATTGAACAATGTTTATGCGTAGCTGGGTGATCCTGGTCCTCTGAGGGTGCCTAGCAGGAGGATGCAATCCCGGGCAGGGTCCGCCCCGCTCTCATGTCCACAGGGGGCCTGGACCTGGCCTCTGCCTCTTGTGGGGCTTTGCATCTCCTGTCATGCTGGCCTTACTGAGCACTCCAGCGACCCGTAGCTACTTGTAGTATCTGTGCACAAGCCCCACTTAGGTTGGACCAAATGGAATTGTTTTCAAATTTGCCAAACTCGTGTTCCTTGACCTTAATTGCAATGTCCTGAGCTTATATCCTGCTGAATAACCTGAGTTCCCCAGGGGAAGCACCCCTGCCCCTCGTCCACAGTGCAGCCCAAACGTGGTCACCTCCTTAAGAAAGTTCATGGACTTTCATCAGCTCCGCATCTGAAGGGTGGCTCTTTCTATCCCTCCTTTGTGTCTTGAGTATACCTTAGTCAGAGCTCTTAGCACATAGAATTGTAATTTTGTGTGCTTTCGGGACTCTCTTACTTGACTGGAAACTCATCTGTATTTCAGCCCCTCACATGGTACCTGGCATGCAGTAAGTGCTCAACTAATGATTTGAATGACATCACGAGTTAGGGGTATCTTAGAATCTCCCTTGCCCTTTGGAGTCTCTGCATTTGTTTCCCAATGGAATTTCCCTTCCAGTAGTGGATGATCTCGCCAGAGTAAGTATTGAGAAAATGAAGCAGCCGAGGTGAATCCATTCAGAGGTGAAAATCTCCCTCTCCTGAAGCTGTACCCCAGCACCTACCCTTCCATTCTGGTGGCTGCTGTCAGTACAGTAGCCCCAATGCGAGGGCAGTTTGTGATTTTCCAGGAGTCTAGCATTGCTACGTTTGTCCCCCAGCAGGTAGGCACCGATGACATGGCCTCCTCGAGATGATGTCTCTTTTTATTTTCCACTTTGTCTTTTTCCTCCATAGTATTGAAATGCACCATGCAAAACTAACTAAGCTGGCCAGTTATTTTTATTCTGCCCACAACGCTATGACTTTTGAGAAGAGAGTTCATAAACATCTGGAGGGTTTTAATAAGAAAGGATGCGTGTGTGTGAGGATGGGTGTTCACATCAACTAGTTGGGATGACTTTTCATCCCACTCAAATGAAATAGTGTTAGTTAGATCAATATGTCATGAAGGGGCGTCGTCATATCTTTGCTATGGAGACAGCCCATCATTAGAAAATAGTAGACTGAAAAATCAAGAGACCTGGGATCTGTTATTATTTGATGGTAGATAAATGGAAGAGAAATGAGAATCCATTTATGGAATATAATGTTAGTAAATGCTGGTCTATTACTTCTCTAATGGTACCCATGGAAAATGAATAGAAAATTATTTTTAAATGGTTTGAATACCTTTAATGCCGTGTACAAAGCTGAGTAATTTTGTTTATGAATATAAAGGAAGAGCATTGATTATTAATTGTAGCACAAAGTAAATGTAGCTTTTTCCTTTGTGAATACTAGAACAGTTTAACTAATGAATTAACTAGTGAATACTAGAATATCTTTGTAAGAAATAATGCCTCGTAGCAGTAACTCTCAAACTTTTTTAGACAAATTATAGAAAGAAATACATTTTACACACACACCCTACATGCATAATACTAAAACAAGTTTCACCAAACAATCCTCTTTCTTATGGCGTATGATGCATTCAGGTATTTTCTTTTTATGTTTATGTCTTTTTAAATAAAATTCTGGTTAAGACTCACTAAATCAATTTCATGACCTACCAAGGGGTCATATGTATATTTTAAATATAATGAAAAAGTGTTGTAAAACATACATGTCGTATTTATGCAAAATGCAGGTGATCCATAGAGCACACATTGTGGATTACTATAACAATGAAAGCTGTTGTTTATTAAGCATATGATATGTTATGGGAAAATTCTATTTAGAAAAATAGAAGTGAAGCGTCTACTCCACTTCTTCCCCCATCTTACCCCCAAACCTGGGTGCTGGAGGTTGAGCCCAGGGCCTCAGGGTGTGCTCAGCGGGCACTCTTACCCCTAGCCCCACCACCAGCCCTGCTTCACTTTTGCAAAGAAGAGCGAATGATAAAGTGTTGGTTCAATGTTTAAAGTAAGAAATGATTACAATGAATAACGTTGGTTCAGAAATAACAGCAAGTAGCTGAGGCAGGAGGATCTTAAGTCTAAGGCCAGCCTCAGCAACTTAACAAGACCCTAAGCCACTTAGTGAAATCTTGTCTCAAAATAAAAAATAAAAACAGCTGGGGATACGGCTCAGTGATTAAGTGTTCTTGGGGTACAATCCCTGGTACCATGTGTACAAAATCTTTTGACCTGCTTCAAGACCTGAACAGAAACATATTCCCTGATATTGTTGTGTTCTTCTAAGGTTTGGAGGGAAGCTACTAAAAAGTATATCATAAAAATCATACTTTTTACTTTTAAAATTATATTTCTATTTCAAATTACTAAAAACAATTTAAAGACTCTAAACATAAAACAAACTATAATCTCTTCTCCCCTACCGTTTACCATCAGCATACCAGCACAAGAAAGATAATACAAAGCCTGAGCCACAGCTTTCCTGCAAAGAGGAAAAAGCCGTTTGAACGGTCTGGTCAACTGGGCTTGGGGAGAAAAAATAAACTAGATTCTTTTAATTATTCGTCTGCTGATCATGACTATGTAAAAACTCTGTTTAGAAAATGATATGGATTAGGAAAGAAGGTAGAAAGACGTAGTGTTCCCAGACACCGCGGGACTTGGAGGGCTGTAGAAACAGGTTTGGCCTCTCGTGGATGCAGCCCTTGCCACACTCCTGGACGTACCACAGAGAACCTTCCATGACTTAACATCTCAAGAATTTTGAGCCATTGCTTTCTTCTGTTTTCAAGTTGGGGTTTGAGATCCATACTCCGTGCAGTTTTCGTGACCGCCAGCTTGCTGCGTGAGGGTCTCCCAGAGAGCCTGGCTCTAAGCCCCCTCGCCTGGCCTGGGTGGGCCTCTGGGACGGAGCTTGCCTCTTCCGCCTCCTACCCTTTGCCTTCGGGCTGCAGCTGTGCCAGGCAACGGCTGCTCCTGTCACTTGTCACAGTGAAATGTGAAGCTGGGGGACAATGATTGGAGAGGCCGTGTGGGTGCACAGTGTGCTGGGGTTGGGTGGAGGTGTTGGGGACGGGAGCAGCTGTGCGGTAATCCTTCTGGAATTTCTGAACGCATCTGCGGTGGTAAATGGAATCTACTCATTTCTGTGGGCTTTTCTTCAACCTGAGGCCAACTGTGAACCGGAAGGACCCTCCACCCGAAATGACCCAGGCTCTTCATTCTTTCCCTTTCATACCAATGGAAGCCATTTCTTTAGTGCAAAGGTTCAAATACATTTTATTGAAGAGATCAATCTTTGGGCAGAAACCCAGTAGAGAGGCTGGTATTTATCACCCAAATTGGGTCAGATTTGTAATACTCATTGGCAGTACTTTCAAGTCAGATGACTAACGATGAAAGATGAAGGCCTAGTCTTCACAATTACCAAAACAATTGATTTTTTTTTTTTTTTTGATGAATTGTCTGGTTGGTATTCAAACCTGTCTGTTCTTCGTGAATTGAACCAGAAAAAGGGACATGAAAAGAATTCCACAGATAGGATAATTGTGATTATTTTATTAACTTTTCTGGTGTTAAACTTGTCGACGTATGTCTGTCTTTTCATGTATGTCTGAATTACTTTAACTTTAGGAACAATTAGGGTGTAATTATCTGTAGAATAGAATAACACTACACATAGATGAATGTATGCAAAGTCTTATATAGTGATATAGTGCTTAGGGTTAGAAATGTGAGTTTTAAAAATATGTTAATTTTTATGTATGCTAATTGTCATCTGCCCTGACTTAATATCCAGGAAAATGCAAATTATTAGGCTGCTTAAAATAATAGTCAAAATAATAATAATAATAAATTTCCCAAAGCAAGACACGAGATCATTTCTTTTCTTCCAGGTATTCTTTCAGCTTATTTCTCAATGTAAATGGCTAAATGTCCATTAACAAAGCGAAAGATAAACAGTTTGCTTTTGATCAAATTAAAACTCAGCCAGAGGGTATCCTGACTTCTTATAAATAATGTAGACTCGGTAGCGTGTCATGAAATATGTATATCTGGTAAGTTTTCAAGTTGTCTGGTCTCTCTGGCTCCCTCTTGCTATTTACAAGAGAAAACTCTTGCCCTTTATATCAGAGTTTTCATTTGGCCCTTGTGCTGAACCCCTGCCTTGGGTTTGTTAACCAATGTGAATGGGCAAAGCCCCAGTGGGGTGTCCTTTGTCTGGTTCACAAAGTCCACCGCTGTCCTCTTCTGATCTGCCTGCAGAGTGGCTCTCACCATTGTTCTTGACCACAGCTGTGTTAAATGTACTTTCCACCCCTTTATGGAGCTTTGGGTAACCAATTACAAACCATTCCTTGACTTACAATGGCCTGACTTACAATCTTTTAACCCTATCATGGTGCAAAGGCAGAAGGCATGGTAGAAACCACACTTGGCATTTTGAACATGGATCTTTTCCTGGGTAGCAGCAAGCTCTAGGACCCTCCCTTGAGATGCCAGGAAGCAGCAGCCACATAGCTCCCAGTCAGCCCCACAGTCACGAGGGGAAAGGACCAAAGCTCTGCAGTGCACACCACGTTGCTAAGCAACGGAGTCCCCAAAGTGCACAGATAATAGTATGAGGCTGGAAAGGGTCGTGAGTTCTGCCTGAAAGAGACCACCTAGCTAAGCCAGCCATGCTGAAACTCCTGCTGTGCACTGAGTGTGGGCAGGGTGCTGAGGATACAAAGATGGTACGTGACACCAGGATGCAATTCTCGACCCCATCTCTTGTGTTCTAGCTGCAGAACACAGGAACGGTGCAGCAGGGAGGGAGAGGGTCGGCAGTGTTAGAGACAAGCACAGTGCTGGCCTGTTCTAGATACGCCCACGCTCCACCAGGTGGTTCTTGGCCAATCGCAGTCTGGGCGCTTGTTAGACACGCGGAATCTCAGCCCCACCACAGGCCTCCTGCATGGGACCCTGCCAGTTTACAAGGTGCCCGGGAGGTTTTTACATAGAGTACAGCTTGAAAGGTACAGCCCTTGTATATCTCAGTTGAGCCAAAGGAGCTGTTATGGGGAGATTATTCATTTTTACTAATTTATTTAGCAATTCATTTGCATAATAACCATTAGTTGGCTCCCTACCAGGTACAAAGCACATGTCAGGCCTTATTTTACAATTTCTGCTATTAATCAGCAGCATTTTTCTGTTGCAGTACATGTGTTAGTCATCTTTGTGTCACTGTGACCAAAATACCTGGCCAGAGCAACTTAAAGAGGAGGGAACGTTTATTTTGGCTCACAGTTTCAGAGGTCAAGCCCGCAGCTGGCCGACTCCATTGCTCAGACCCGAGGTGAAGCAGAACATCAGAGCAGCAGCATGTGTCGGAGGAAAGCAGCTCAGGATGTGGCCACCAGGGACCAAATATATACCCCAAAGTCATGCCCCCATGACCTACCTCCACCGGCCATGCCCTACCCATAACCCATATCTGTGGATTAATCCACCAATCGGGTTACACTTCTCATCATCTAATTATTTCACCTCTGAAAAGTCTTGCAGTAAGTAAATAAATATCAACAACAAAAAGTTATGCTGGAAAATGAACTTTACTCATTAGACTCCTGGGGGGCAGGAAGGGCCACGAAGAAATAGGCCCTTGGTTTGGGTATTGAAGGATGAATAGGAGTTCCCTGGGCACGCAGCACAGGAAAGGGCAGTTCCAGGCAGAGCTTTTGGCATGTCACGTGGAGCAAGAACAAAGAACTCTGAGATGGAGCTGAAAGGCTGGTGGCTTCGCAGAGCTGAGCAGGGTAAGTGATGAGGCCAGGAAGGTGGGCTGAAGCCTGCCCACGAAGTCCTGGAATGCTCGGAAGTTGAGCCAGGTGCATCGGCAGGTTGTTTCCTGGGTATTGAAGCAGAAAGTTTCCTGCTGTGAAGGATGGTTTAGAAATTGTGTAAAATAGAAAGGGGAAGAGATTGGAGACCCTGCCACGTGCGGAGGTAATTAGCATACGACCTGAAGTGTGACCACAGCAATGACGGAGAAGGTGCAGCCACAGAGTCAGAGACACAGGTGGTGGTAGTTCGGAAGGATGGGGAGGAGATATCAAATCTGGACACACTTCCCACCTGGAGCTCTGGAAGAATTATGGTAAATAGGGAAATTCACAAGGAGCAGCTGGTAGAGGAGGAAGAGAAACCTCCGTGCTCTGTTGTGCTTGGGGGGCAGCTGAGACTCCATCCAGAGGCAGAGGTGGAGGGGCAGGTCTAGGACCCACTTGGGAGGCCCCAGATTTACACGCTGGGAATCATCTGCCTGGAGATGACAGGTAACTAGAGAAGAAGGCAGAAAAAGAGATGAAGGGAGAGAATAAAACCCTGGGCACCCATCATTTAGAGGTGGGGGCGACCCTGTCAAGAGACAAGGAAGAAAGAGGGAAGGTAGAACTAGAAGAATCAGTGGCCTCAAAGCTAAAGGAAAGGTGGTGTGGCCACTGATTCGCACCTGGTGACCTGGGAAGGAGGAAATTCTAAAGGGCTGTCATCGTCCTCGACTGTCTTGTTAGCAGTGACCTCAGAGAGGGCCTTCTGGAGAGTTCCAGGTAGATCCAGCTGTATAGAATTAAGGAGTAACGAGTTTTCATGTAATGATCTCTTGATTATTTACAGGTCAATTGTCTAATTTGAGGGATGATTATTTATAGCTCCAATTTTTGCTCAAAAGCTTTGGAATTATTTGTGGATTTTTATTTTGATCTGTGCTATACCTTCAGTAGAGTATGTATAGGTCAAAAACAGTCAAATAACTAGAATTTCATAAACGATCCTTTAGGGTTAGCAGTGCTATAAACTCTAAATGTTTTATACTTAGAACTATTTCTATTATCACATAAATAACTTTGAGTTTTAGTGCTTGTTGATAAGAGTGTGTAAGTATTTTTAGAGTATTTAAGCCTCTCTCTCTCCATAAATCAAAACAGGAGAAGCTTTTAAAACTGCCTAATCTAACAGTTGAGGTTATTTTATTGACTAGTTTTTGTTTTGTTTTGTTTTATAACTATGAACTCAAACTCTCTAGACCTAAGGGCTAGGAAGTTAATACACATTTCTAATTTATTTAAACGATTACCCTGAGAATATTTTAATAAGATGTGTTCATAATGTTGAAGTCCAGTGTAGCTGAGGATGTCCTCTTGCCCATCGTCTCCTTTACCTACTCCCAGGATTATCAGGAGGTTGTGGTGTAAATAGACAGGGAGTGATGCTCCCCACAACAGAGCTGAAGATGTGTTTTGATCCAGTCTGTTACTATAATTAAACACCTGAGGCTAGGGGCTTTATAAAGCAAAGAAGTTTATTGGTCTCACAGTTCTGAAGACCAAAAAGTCCAAAATCCAGCAGCCCCCTCTGTTTGAACTCTGGTGAGGGCCTCCTTGGTTGCATTACAGCATGGCAGATGTCATCATGAAGAGAGTGCCTACAAGAGGGCGATTACATGGTGTAACAGGAAGTCAGAGGATTCAGGGATCTGGCTCACTCTTTGTGCAACACCTATACATGTGGAAACTCACTCACCCCAAAAGATTACGTTAATTAATCCCTCCTAGTGTCCCCAGTGACCTCACTGCCTCTCTCTAAACCCCTCCTCTCGACATGGCCACACTGGGGGCCAGGCGTCCAGCACATGTACCCCTGGAGGACACACTCAGTCATGTCCACACTGGAGCTAGTGCACTTGGCTCTGGGCATCTGGGTTTTCCCTCATCACAGATGCACCAGGCCTCTGGTCCATCCCTTGGCTTTTGCTCCCCAGATCCCCCACAGCTGAAGACTGGCCCTCCCGGGACTCTGCCAGGGCTACAAGACTTTGTGCATCTCACCCCCCCACCCCACCCCAGGGAGAAAGAGCCCTGGCAGAGAAAGCTGCAGCCCATCCTCGTCAGGACACTGAGGGGTGGGAGATTCTCATCCTCCCTTAACAACAAGTTTTATCTTTTTAAATGGCCCAAATTCATCAAGGACTCCTTTGGAGAGGAACGGATTCAAACAATACCCTTTTCAGTCCAAAGGGGCAGAGCGGGGGTGCACTTGTGACGTTTGGTGTGCACGTTTCTGTACAGGCCTGGAGGCCATCCTCACTGTGTCGCCGAGGGGCAGTGGTTTCCTTGAATGTCTGCAGCATGGGGTGGTATTCTGAAGGACAGCGCTGAGTGCTCTGAGATCACATGGGATCCTTAACAGCTGCTTCGTTTATTTCTTGTGAGGATGGCGCTCACTTCCCCTGCTCCTGGCATCCCTTCCTCTGGCTTCCTGGTGTAGAATCTTACCACCCTTCCAGCTCTGTTTAAATCAGTCTTCTTTCTAGAAGCCGCTCTGAGCTGTGCTTATCACCATGCCTGCCCCAAGCCGGAGTTACCCATGCTCTCCTCCAAAGCTCCATAGCACTTCTTAGAGTTTGCACTTCCTTGAGCACTTTCTCTCTTATAAAGCAGTAATTCATTCACATCAGTCAATATTTAGGAGGCAGTACTGTGTTTCGGGCACTGTGCCCGTCACTGGTGGCATTAAGGTGTGTAACAAAGCTGGGTCTGGTGGCGCACACCTGTAATCCCAACAGATTACAGGCAAGAGGATCAAAAGTTTAAAGTCAGCCTCAGCAACTTATGAGACCCTGTCTCTAAATAAAATATAAAAAAGGCTGGGGATGTGGCTCCGTAGTTAAGCACCCCTGGGTTCAATCCCTGGCACCAAAAAAAAGACTAACAAGAGACACAGGTTCCAAAGATGACCAAACCTTAATTCACAGCCAAATGATGACGATGTAATGAGAAGTGTCCCCAGAGAGTCCTGATGGGCCCTGTCTAGAGAAAGAGGGAATGCCTCTGGGAAGAGCTTTGTAAAACCTACAAAAAGAAGAAGCATTTGAGTCGAGCTTGAAGGGTACCAGAGAGTTTTCCAGATAGTAAATTGGGGAAGAACTTTCCAAACCAAGCCAGGTCTTAGTGAAGACTAGAAAACCAAGAGCCAAGTGTCTGGGGCCACAGAACTCTCTCCTCTGAGGCCATGAGCTCAGGGTCCTTTTCCAGTTGAACCTGAGATCTGCAGCAGTGACTGGCCCAGGGCCTTAGAAACAGATGACGTCCACACATGTTTGATGAATCAAAAGCATTCATTTGTGATCGCATTTCTTGGTAATGAAATTTGCAAAATGTTTACTCCACGTCCATTGTTGAAGAACCAGGTAAAAACCATGCCTTTACTTCTACTCAGTGATAGCAGTGGCATGGACAGGGCATCCTCTTGCAGGTCAAGGACACCTCCCCTGTTCCTTCCCCTGGCCGCTGCTGCCTCCCATCTTGAGAGGACTGACAAAAGAAGCAGGAGCTGGTATTAGATTAAGCAAAAAGGATTTCTTAAGAAAATACAGGAAGGAAAGACAGACCACCTTCTAAAGGTAAAACAAAACCTTCGTAAGACAGAGCACAGAGGCGAGCCCTGGCCACAGTTCATTGAGTCTACCTTTGATGCCAATGGAACTCATCGCAGTCCCTTGCCTAGGTCTAAGCACCAACTGACCTTTTCCTGTGAACTTTGGAACTGACGTTGAGTCAACAGTCGCTCTGACTTAGTGTGCCTCACTGATAAAGCTCAGGAACTTGGTTCTTATTGGTTATTTTCATTTAAAAAAAAAAATTCTTGGGTAAATAAGATACATTATGTAATACGAAACCTAATATAAATAATCTTTCCAACAGCAACTATTTTTCTTTTGCCTTCACCCCAACCATTTACCAACCATGGATAATTTGAAAAAGTACAACAGTTTCTTTATGACCCTCAAACCCAAAGAAAAACAAAAACTTGAATTCAGGGTGTTCAGACTTAAACTCTTCTATACAAATGAAGTAGTTGTCCAGCTAATTCAAGCCACATGTCACTCTCAGTCTTTATATAACTGTTGGCTCTCTGAAGTTTGTCTCTTTGATGGGGAAACTCTGCTATCTTTAACTCTGCAAAGTTTTCCCATGGAAAATTTAATTTTATCTTTTTTTTTTTTTTTTCATGAGAAATTGTATTTTCAAGTTGCCAATGCTGACAGAAAAGAGGGAAAGACAATCTGGAAATTCCAGATTTGGTCCAGATATCAGCAGCAAAGCAAGGCCAAACTAATCATTAAGGCTACTTATCAAGACAATGTTCACGGAACATCTGGATCACTTGAGCTAATGACTTGAGCTAATGGAAAATTTCTACTTTGGGGCTGGGGTTGGGGCTCAGTGGTAGAGATGCGTCTCGCATGTAGGAGGCACTGGGTTCCATCCTCAGCACCACTTAAAGATAAATAAATACAATAAAGAAAGGTATTGTGTCCAACTGCAACTAAAAACATGTAAGTTTCTACTTACAGAAGTCACCACCTACATTTTTGGAAAGGACACATCTGTATAGATCAACTGGTCAACAAGCATAGAGACACTAAGTCAGTGGCTGAGACGCTAACGTGGGCTGTTTGCCCTTCCCAGGCTGTTACTTCTCTGGAGTGAATTTATTTCTTCTTTCTTTTCATTTTCTCATCTACTGTCAAACCTGGTCCTTCCACCTCATCAAAGGAGCCACATTCAGAGACCACAGGAAGGTGGGAGGGACGGGGAAGAGGGAAACGCTTAGAAATCATCACTGAAACCCTGAGATTTGGGTTTTTAATGAACTTTGCTTTTCCATCTCGGGGGAAGGGCATCTGGAGCTTTGCCTGGAAGCAAACTGAAGGTAACAGGCCCACGTGACCTTAGTCGTGGTGGGGCCAGCTTTTTATGTTGATTACATATAAAATGCCATTGGCGTTTCTATGGGAACCTGCAATTCCACCATGTTCCCTTTCCATAGATGAAGTGGGAAATGGTCCCCAAATTGACATTCTTAAAATTATTAATAAACATACTGTTGAAGCGTAGCACAGGACTTCATTATGGCGTTATTAGCAGTCCTGTTTTCTTGGAAATGTTCCCAGGAATTTTGTTTTCATTGGCAGAAGAGGAAAAAGTCTCAAAATTCTAAAAAGTGATGCAAATAAGAAAAATAGAGACTTAAAGTCCTCCATTCACTTTGGCTGACAGTTGTTCAGGATGATCATCTGTCAGTTTCTGCACAGTCGTCTTTCTTGATTACGGTGATCTTGCCATTGAAAGCGCAATGCAATATAGATATGAATGTAAAATCTGCAGGTTCTTATAGAGGTTGACACCTTTGGAAATGTGTCCGTTGGGCTAAGTTATAGACCAAGGTACATCTTGCAGAAAATAGAAAGAAATTAGTTTTGATATCTAAAACATGAGCCCCAAATTGTGAATCTGTGAATTTTAATTTATCCATTTATTTATTTACTTATTTTGCTGTTAGGCTTCTGATTTATGTGTTTAAAGTCGTTGCCATGTTTCTGAAACTGATGGTTCTTTCTGTGCATCACTTGCTCCTTTTGGAGCCTGAGAGGTTCACACCCTGTTGATTTCTGTGTTACATTGTACCGGGTCATTTGGGATTCTTTGCCTTTGAAAAAATTAATTAATGGCATTTTGTTAAAACATTATCGTAGGGCTGGGGTTGTGACTCAGTGGTAGAGCGCATGCCTTGCATGTGTGAGGTGCTGGGTTTGATTCTCAGCACTGCATATAAATAAAATAAAAGTCCATTGACAACTAAAAAAAAAAAAAGTTGTTGTAAAACATAGTGAGCTCCTGTGGTTAGAGTGTGAAGATGTAAGTGTATTTGTGATTGAAAGGGCCTTATGACTTTTAAACTTTTTATGACTGGTCACTTGTCACTGTCACCTGGAGATCATTAATGGTAAGAGAGGTGACTGTTGAGCCCAGATGGTTCAGCAGTGGACAAGGAGAGAATCTGACCCAGAAACTGGAGGGAGCTGAGTGTGTGTCCCAGAGGGACAGGTGACAGGGTGGGAGGGACCCACAGACACCACTGCATGTCAGCTGTTTGATTTCTGTGGCTTTATCTACGATTTTCACAAATACTTAAGGACAGGTACCTCAAAATATCATCATCACTGGGCTATTTTCATAGAAAAGATCCTAGCAAAGGCTCGTGGGCAACATAGTCCACCTGTTTCATAAAATTATTCCATGATACTTTTATTTCATTGGTCTTGCTTTTTAAAATTTTGTAAAAATACCAATCAAGACATTGATGGCCTGGCCGATTCTTGTTTTTTGGGGGGAGAGGGAGGCACTACTGGTATTGAACTCAGGGGCACTCAACCACTGAGCCACACATCCCAGCCTTATTTTGTATTTTATTTAGAGTCAGAGTCTTACTGAGTTGCTTAGTGCCTCACTTTTGCTGAGGCTGGATTTAAACTTGAGATTCTCTTGCCTCAGCCTCCTGAGCTACTGCGACTATAGGCATGCACCACTGCACCTGGCCTGGCCTATTCTTAAAGTCAGTGGTGAATGTCATTTATATATATGTTTCTCCCCCTGCTTAAGTCCCCTCGGTCTCTTCTTGCAGGATAAAGAGCTCTACAAAGCCCTCCGAGGTACAGTTTAGGCCTGTACCACAGCAGCCCCTCCTCTGGCCTCGGACCCCCTGAAAAGTGCCCTTTTGGTCTTACTTTCCATAAACTCAACAGAAGGGATAGTTGGAACGATTTTTATAGCTTGATTAAATCCAAATGTAGACTGCACCTGAATTAACTGGATAATTAAGACAAGTGTTTATGCTGGGGAGAAGGGAATAAAAGTGGATTGTTAATTATATATACAGTTGCCACCAGCAAAGCGATATGGAGACTCCACTTACAAACCAGAAGCAATTTTTCCTTCATAATAAAATCTAAATTCTAAAGTAATAAAATGATTAGTAATTATTTCAAGAAGTAGCTTGTAATGAAAACAAATTACAGTGCACGTCAGTGTACAACTGTATTATATATAGTATATGTCACCAAAAATTATCAACTTTCCATGTGTGCTGCTTACAATGGCTTCATTATTTTACAGTTCATATATTTAAAAACAGAAGAAGCAGCTGTTCCCAGGACAATGAAATTAATTTAGAGAAGGGGATTTGCAGTACATTAACTTTTTAAAAAGTCTTTGTACCAGAAAAAAAAAAGTATATAATCAAACATCTGCTCTCAAAATTAGTCTTAATAGACCTTAAAAGCAGCATTTTTACGTTTTGTGCTGTGTTCTTGCAACATAAGTGAACTTTTGCACTGTGAATATGGCCATTTAAAATCCTAAGTGTGCTACTTTTCTTTTTCCTTTTTTCTTTTTAACTTGTAAGCCATTGTCACATGACTTTAATAGAATGTCTTTTTCAATTGTCCCCAATCTATGTCTCTAAGATACTTAAAAGACTCATTTTATCAACATTATAAAGAAGTTTTTTAAAAAAGCATTTGTGTGCAGGTCATTGCTGCTTCAGCAGAGTTAAGTCTCTCTCCCTGAGTTCCTACAGCAGGATACTCCATTCAGCTCTCAGCCTGGCTTTCCCAGCTCTGTGACCTTGACCTTGTGCAAGTCATTATCCTAGGTTCCAAGCACTAAAATGTAAGCTTTTATACTGCGGCTATAAAATGAAAGTAATTGTTAGAGTAAGACATCTTGTAAAAAAAAAAAAAAAAAGAGTTAAGGAAAGCCTTCTTTGAGAAGGACAAGAAATATTCAAATAATTTGCAATTAAACAAGTTGTCTCATTAAAAACCCTTGTTTATTCTACATGTGCAGATCTGACCTGTAGCCTCCATTCAAGAAACGAATGCAAGCAAATTGGTGCAACCACTCTGGAAAGCAGTGTGGAGATTCCTCAAAAAACTAAGAATGGAATCACCATATGACCCAGCTGTCCCAATACTGTGCTAAGGATTTTAAATCAGCATACTATAGCGATGTGCCACATAAGTGTTTATAGCAGCTCAATCCACAATAACTAAACTATGGAACCAGTGTAGGTGCCCTTCAACAGATAGATGGGTAAAGAAAATGTGGCATATATACTCAATGGAATATTTTTCATCTATTAAAAAAAAGAATGACTTTATGACATTTGCCAATGGATGGATCTGGAGACTATTGTGCTAAATGAAATAAGCCAATCCCCAAAAACCAAGGGTCAAATGTTTTCAGTAGTAGGTAGAAGCTAACCCACAATAAGGGAGCTGGAGGGATTAGAAGTTCAGTAGATCAGACAAAGGGTAATGAAGGGAAGGGATTGGGCAGGAAAAGGAAAGACAATGGAATGAATCTGACATAATTTTCCTATGTACATTTATGAAAATACCACGGTGAATCCCACCATCGTGTACATCCACAAGAATAGGGTCCTAATTAGAATAAGATATATCCCATGCTTGTATAATTATATCAAGATAGATTCTACTGTCATGTATAACTAAAAAGAACCAATCACAATTTTAAAAATAAGAAAAGGTTTTTTTAAAAAGAAATGAACGCAGTTTCTCAGGACCTCCATGGTGCCCAGCAGGGAAGGAACCCTGTCAAGGGTCATCCTCTCAGGCCCCTGGGGCAGGTGCTGTTGGCTCAGTGACACTCCTAAGGTTTGCCCACCAGGGATTATCCTCCTGCGTCTCTAGATAGTCCTGACTCCAATTCAAAGATACAAACTCTGCCCTCTCTCCTTGAGTTCCGTTCTCTTTGGCCCAATGTGAACAAGAAGCTGCGGATCCCTCAGTGGAGATTGATCCTCCAGGCCCTGACCTGAGGCACTCATCCCCATCCAGTCTAGACAACCAGGTATGTCACGGCTAAGGATGGTGCCCTTCAATTTCCAGTCCCCAGGAGGAGAGCAAGACCCCATGCTGGAGCAATGTGAGCACCAGTTAGCCAGCACTACTGGAACCAGTGGATATTTAGGAAACATAAATTACGGTGAGAACCAGGGCACCAAGTCACAGCAAGACCAACATCAAGCCTGACTTATGTCCACCCAAGGGATCTTATGGCCTTATATGTTGGAGTCTGGTTCCAGAGTCAGCTGTAGGAGCTTGATCAGCTGCTAAGATGTTAGAGCAACAGAGTAAGGGTGGATATAAAAACTAAGCGGAGCTTCATATGCCACCTCCAGCACCCCAATCCTCTAATCAGAAGCCCAACTTGTATGCAACTCTACATCCATGTCAAGGCAATGCATACCTCTGGTGTTTCATTTGACTAGTGACTTTTTTAAAATTTGTTTTAGTTGTAGATGGACACAATACCTTTATTTTATTTATTTATTTGTGTAGATGTGGTGCTGAGGATCAAACCCAGTGCCTCATACTTGAGACGTAAGGGCTCTGCCACTGAGCCACAATCCCAGCCCATTGACTAGTGACTTTTTCAAAATCTAAATACAGCATAAAGGATTTCTCAGAAGGCTTTGGAATCAAGCCGATGCATTCATGAATTATGTCTCTGCCATGAGCTGGTGGCTTTACTATGGAATTTCAACAGCCTTTCTGATTCTCTGCTTTATGTTTGAAGGATTTCAATAGTCCTGGTAAGAATGTGGTGATTAAGGTTAATCTCAGCACATAGGACAGAGCAGTTGTCCTGAAGTTGTGCTTTGGAATCACTGAGGGAGCTTCAGAGGACAGGTGCTACCCAACCCCATTCCCCAGAGAGTGTCTGTGCACAGTGGCCTGGGCTTGGAGGATGTCAAAAGATCCCAGATGCTTCTAATGTTCAGACAAGCTTCAGAACCCCTCGCATAAAGACTGTTATTACTAAGCATTAAATATTCACTAAATAAATGAAAATGATCAGTGCTTAGTACATATTAGACTTCCCATAATTCTCAGGCCATCCCTTCCTGGACCATTGATTGCCCCTTTTTCTCATTAGGATGCCTTGAGATTCAGGGTCAGGCTGGGATTCCAGTTGGTGTGGCTGCTACTTGGTGTGGCCGGGATTCCTGAGAGCATGCAGAAGGCTCCTGTGTCGTATGCTGTGATGCGGAGTTCCAACAGGTCCCAGGGCCCCGATTTCTTTGACTTTTGTTTTCAACATCTGTCACAGTAAATCATCTGTCTGCTGTCCTGGGTCAATCACATAAAAAGCAACAAAATTCCAAAAAGCTGACTACGTGGTTTATCAGTTTCCAAGTCTTTTACTGGCTTGTGGAGAGAAGTTCAATTCTGAGAGCCAAAGAACCATCTAAATCATTCTAAAATTTAGGAGCCAGTATCATGTCCCCTGTCCACAAAATAGGAGATCAGTAAAGCTGCAGAGTTGCAGGGGGGGACATGGGGATCTGTTCCCTCCACGGGCTATATGAATTATTACAGGCTTATGAGCAGAAGTGGTTTCTCATGTCTGTAACTGAGGACTGGAATGTCATTTGATGCATAAAGCTTGTATTATATGCTGTTTATGATTCAAAGCAGATTCTCAAATTGCACCCCAGTGACATGATAGAAAATTGTGTAGATGCTGGGGAAAAATTGGTTGGTCTCAAGAACTTGAAATCATTTTCTACTTGACCCCAGAATCCTGATGGAGTTGGGCTGCTTCCCTAGAAACAAAAACTTATTGCGGATGACATCTTCAAGAGACGAGACTTCCGGCCTGCTGGGTTTTAAAAACACCCTTTCTGAATAAGAGATGGATCTTTTCAGAGCAATTCTACATTGAATAGAGATTTTATAAGTACCATGAAAAGAGCTTGTTTTCGAAAACTATTATAGGAAAAAACTAACTAATTTTGGCACCTGGTAATACTGAACTGTTTGTGAAAGAAGGGATGTTCTGTGTTCGTTAATGTTTATTAGCCCTTATGTAATATTTTACCTATTATATTGTGTATTAAAAGTCTATGAATCTGGGCCACACTTCCATCATTCCCAATATTTTAAGATTCCTGATTTTTTTTTTTAAATTTCTTTCTCACCTTTATTTTATGTATTTATTTTTTTATGTGATGCTGAGGATCAAACCCAGTGCCTTACACATGCTAGGCAAGTGCTCTACCGCTGGGCCACAGCCTCAGCCCAAGTATCCTGATTTCTTAAAGTTGAATTGGCTTATGAGTTCTTATCATAGATAAACAGTTCTACTTCAGGGTTTAAAAATAAAACAACAAAATATGTGTGTGTGTGTGTGTGTGTGTGTGTAGATATATATATATATATATATATATATATATATATATATATATATATATATAAATGTTTATATGTAGTTTATATAGTTTTATTGGTTCTTTTTATACATGACAATATGATTCCTTTTGACATAATTATAAAAGCGTGGAATATAATTTATTCTAATTCAGTCTCCAGTAGTTCCCTCTTCCCTTCCCTCCTCCCTCCCGCTGCTCCCTTCCCTCTCGTCTGCTGATCTTTCTGTTATTACTTATAGTTATTTTTTTTTCAAAATTAGTGTCTTGTGGATGTGTATGGTGGTGATATTCATTGTGGTATATATGTACCTAGGAAAGTTTGGTCAGATTCCTTCCACTTTCTTTCCTTATCCCGTCCCTCTTCATTCCTTTCATTCCCCTTTGTCTACTCCCCTGATCTTCTTTTTTTTCCTAATCCCTACCCTTATTTCGGATCAGCTTCTGCACATCAGAGAGAACATTCAGCCTTTGGTTTTCTGGGATATCTTTGGATGTCTGGGATACCTTTTCTATCATCCTTGACTGCCATTTGCCCTCGTTGGACCTCCATATTGGAAACCAAGGTTGCACTTCACATAGCAAAGAAGATGAAAATGAGCCCAGTCCTTTCTCGGGAAGGCTCTGGTTTCCATTGGTCTCTTATTGGTCTGCCTGCCATGAGCCCTTTGCTAGTCTTTAGGTCATCACCTGAGATGATTCGCAGGTCTGACAGGTCACATATGGTCTTTGGGGGTCAATTTGAAGCATGTATATGTGGAAAAAGATTTCCAAAGATTTTCAGTATTTCTCTCTTGAGCTGCTCAAAAAAGTTAAAAAAAACAGCCAGGTGCAGTGGTGCATGTCTGTAATCCCAGTGGCTCAGAAAGCTGAGGCAGAAGGAGCGAAAGTTCAAAGCCAATCTCAGCAATTTGATGAGGTCCTAAGCAACTTGGTGAGACCCTGTCTCAAAACAAAAAAATAAAAAGGGCTGGGGATGTGCCTCTGTGGATAACCGCCCCTGAGTTCCATCCCTAATACTGGGGAGAAGAAAAGTTCAAAAACATTAGGAACCCTGGGTTATTTTCGCCTTCCCTCCTTCTTGTCCTCTCTGTCCTGGGTGGTTGCAGTTTCCAGTGTCCCCGTAAAGCTAATTTTATCAGCTGGACCACTTTTCCCCTTAGGATTCTGAATTGGCCAAGGTCCAGTTCTTTTCCTTTCCTGAGCATTGGATGTGAACTTATGAATGTGGCCTTGTTTGCCTGAGTTGGCAGTGGGCTCCTGGACATGCAGATTCTACTGACAAGTCATGTCCCCAGGCAGGCCCTGCCTCCATCCAGGATCCTGAACAGACCCACGCAGCACCCGTATGCCTGGGGGGCCCCTGGGGGGCCCCTGGGGGTCCTCAGCCCCACTCCCTCTCTGGCAGCAGGTTCTGGGGAATTCTGGCCACACCCCAGCAGGCCCCAGGCTCAGGGCAACCCCCTCCTCTGCCTTCCACAGGGTCCTGTAGCGACCACGGCATCGGCATTTTCTGTCCTCTCTTCTGGGCCTGGCCTCCCGCCACCTCCTCCTCCACCGCCTCCCCCAGGACCACCTCCGCTTTTTGAGAACGAAGGCAGAAAAGAGGAGTCCTCTCCTTCTCGTTCGGCTTTGTTTGCCCAGCTTAACCAGGGAGAAGCCATCACCAAAGGTGAGCACATGAGACCCCAAAGTGTGTTGCTTTCCCTTTGCCTCCAGGAACACCATCCTGTGTCAGTCCGCTTTTTGTCACTGTGACCCAAATGCCTGACTAGAACAACTTAGAAAAGTTTATTTCAACTCAGAGTTTCACAGGTTCAGTTCATTTGTTGGATACCTCTATTCCTTGGGCCAAGATGAGGCAGAACTTTGCGTCAGAAGGGCAACGGAAGGCCGCTCACCTCCAGGCAGTCAGTAAGCACAGAGGCAGAGAGGGAGAGGAAGGGACAAGGTCAGATGTAGTCCAAGGCCAGGCCCCAGGCGCCCCACCCCCCCCACCTATGCCCCATCTGCCTACAGTTTCCACCCAGTAGTCTAAAGAGCTCTCAGTAGATTAATCCAGCAAATGGATTAATCAGCTGATGAGGTCAGAGCCCCAGTCATTACCTAAAAGTCCCACCTCCAAAACTTGCTGCATTTGGAGTGGGATCTCATCAGATGGAGGATATGTTTATATTCATGTTCATGCACACATTCATTTACATGTTCATGCACACATTCGCAGTCATATTTATGCACATATATGTGTGGACATTCACGTTCTTATTCATGTACTTTTTAAGGTACATGTACATATGCATATTCATATACATATGCATATTTATACACATATGCATATTCATACACATATTCAATTTCATGCACACGTAAATGAACACATTCTTATTCATGCCCATATACACTTTCATATTCATGTACATGTATTCATACTCATGCACACATTCATATTCTCATATGTAATCATACACATGTTCATAATTATGTACATGACACCTTCATATTCATATTTATGTACATGTTCTTATTGGTACTCATATCCATATATATTTGCATATTCATGCATGTGTATGTGTACATGTTCATTTTCATGTACACATACACATCCATATTCATGTACCTGTACATGCACATGGTCATATTTATGTCCCTGTATGCTATATATGTATTGATATTCATAAATATTCGGATTAATTTTCATCTCTAGAGATCTCAACACATGGGCTTTGGGGGGCACATTCTAGATTCAAACCATAAACCCCAAGGCCAGCAATGCAGAACTTCCCCTCCCACCCCCAATACAAAGGGGGAGAGTGCCATAGCTGGGAGGGCGCCTACACTCTTCAAGTCTAGGCAGACGGTCTCAGTGGAGCAGGAAGAACTCAGAGACTCTGGGTTCTCAGTCAACCACTGCACTACTTCACCCCTGCAGCCCCTGGTGCTCCAGCAGCATCCTCTAAAACCCAAGCATCAAGGTCAAGTGAAATGAAAATGGCCAACGGCAGTACCTCTGTCCTGACACGGTGTCCTGGCTTGCTGAGGAGCTCTATCACCGAACTACTTTTGTCCTCATAGTGATGGTTAATTTTTAAAAATACAACAGTTAAGATATATCAGGGTCAAAAGCGCTTGCATTCTAAACCATAAAGGCATTCTGTACTCTGAATCAACAGGGTATAGAAGTTGATTCTATACTCTGATACACACTCATCCGAATGCCTGACTTTTTAGGCCCGTTCTTGTGGGTGATTTAGCCATGAGAAAAGAAACAAACCATGAGATTTTTTGTGGTAATGTAGTAATGATATGGGAGTTGGGTTTTTGTTGTTTTGTTGTTGTTGTTGTTGTTCTGGTTTTGTTTTGTTTTGTTTTGTCTGTTGCAGAATTTCTACCATCCTAAAGACGGAGGGCCTCAAGTTAAAAAGTGCCCATGGTGCTTCTATCAGTATAAACTTACACAGGATCCCTGTTCCCCTCCCCCACTACACACACACACACACACACACACACACACACACACACACCCCAACCTCCATTCTGCTCTGTCTCTCTGAATTCGGCTGCTCATTTCCATCAACTTTTAACTAGGCAGCAAGAGACACCATTAACATGCTTAGAACTACTCTGTAACAAAAATAGCACCACCAGAAGTTCTGCTTGTTTACATCAAGCATCTTTCCTTTTGCATATGTCATAAAGAAATGTGCCCATGTGTGTTGCTTTCCTAGGGCTCCGGCATGTCACAGACGACCAGAAGACATACAAGAATCCCAGCCTGCGGGCCCAAGGACAAGTGCGATCTCCAACCAAATCCCACACTCCAAGTCCCACGTCTCCCAAATCCTCTTCTCCCCAGAAACATGCTCCAGTGTTCGAATTGGAAGGAAAGAAGTGGAGGGTGGTGAGTGAAGACCTTTGACCTGTGTTCTTCACACACTGATGAATGCACCATCCATTTTCCTGGGTCTTGAGAAAGGACACTGGCTGGAGGAGGCACTGTGCATTTCCAAATGCTTCCATAAATTTTTTCTGACTCTCATGCATTATTTTCTTCAACATTTTTAAAGTTGTTTTTAATTGTGGTAACATACACATAACATAAAATTTACTCATGAACCATTTTAAGGGTATATTTCAGTGGCATTATTAAGGGCAATGACGTTGTTGTACACCGTTACCACCATCCAACCATGGAACTTTGTGGAACTCTCTGCATCTTGCAGAACTAAAGCCCTGAGCCCAGTATATGATGCTCCCCTAGCCTCCTGCCCGCAGCCCCTGGTGACCACCTTCTCCTTTCTGTCTTTGTGAATTTGACTACTCATTTCCATGAGCTTCCAACCAAGGAGTGAGAAACCACATTAGCTTGTGGCCTGGGGAAGGGGTGCCCCGTTCTGATCTGCGTAGTGTTCCCTTGGTACCCCTGATGGAGACCTTGATACAGCCGTACACTACCGCTGCCACCCCCACCTTCAGGGCTAGCGCTGTGAGCAGGACAAGGACATTTTGAAAGTGGGGAAAGCTAGCGTCCTCTACATTCCAGAGAGCATCCCAGAAGCATAAGGACCAAATCCCTGGGTTGTCACGGCCTGAAAACACAGTGGAGCTGGACCGCTGTTGTGTCCCTTCAGCAGCCCCTCTGCCAATCTCCTACGTGGCACAGTGGATTTGGCTGCAGGATCAAGGCCTTGGCATCAGTGTCTCCACAGCTCTCACACCCATGCTTCAGCCCCATCCACTCACCAGGGAGCCAGTACCCGATGCTTGCACATTGACACTGACCCCTTTCTAGGCAGTTCCATCCATTTTCGTCATTACGATGACAAGGTAAGGCCTGGGCGGTGCCTGGAAGGACATGGATCTGAAACAAAGAGCACCCTGAAAAGCTATCATCCCAGCTGCATGGTGACTTCAGTGCACGGTGGACTCGTTTATCTGTATATCCTCGTACTTAATATTTGTGTCTGTTTTAATTTTAGGAGTATCAAGAGGACAGGAATGACCTCGTGATTTCAGAGACTGAACTGAAACAAGTGGCTTACGTTTTCAAATGTGACAAATCGACACTCCAGATAAATGGGAAAATAAATTCCATTACCATTGGTAGGGCCAAGGGGCGGCTCTGTGGTTCCTCTGGTAGGTTGTGTTCAGGCATGCTGAATTTAGTGGGCTTTTCCCCCTCTAGATAACTGTAAGAAGTTTGGCCTGGTGTTTGACAATGTGGTGGGGATCGTGGAAGTGATCAACTCCAAGGACATTCAGATCCAGGTAAGCAGCCCTTCCAGCCCTGCTCCACCCTGGCCGTGGCCTCACATGCACTGCCCACTCTGCCTGAGGGAGAGGGACACTCACTCCTCCATGTCCCCCTGGAAAACTCCTGCTCCTGTTCTTTCCAAACATAGCTCTGTCGTTGCCTCTTCTGGCTCATCCTGTCTTTCTTCTGAGCATTCACTCCCCCTCCTCCGCCTCTAACACATCCCTCTACTGGTTTACTGTCTATTTCAAGGACAACTAACTAATCTTTACAGCTCCAGAGATTTGCACAGGACCTGCACACAGTAGTTGTCTAATAAATAAATGTTTGGTGAGTGCTGATTGGAATGGATCGATTACTGTGTGTGTAAAAATACTAAGCAGATTTCTCAGCGTAGCACCATCATCCCTGGGAAAATTATGGCACTATTCCCCAACCCCTACTGGGAAAAGTGGTCTTAGAAGAAAAATTCTTCTTAAGAGTTAGCGAGGTAATCAGAAAAACACCTGGGAAGTCAAATTGAAATTGAATTTTCAAAAATAGAAGAAAACCTGTAGTCGTTTAGTAATTTTGCTTTACCAAATGGATTTAACAATACACCAAAATCTAGAGGGTGTCTCACATCTTTGGCCAACTGTGACTTCTGTCTTTGGCTACACTTTTCCCTATTGTTAATTATCCTTCACCATCTGATACTTCCCAAGAATGTTTGTTCAAATTAGATTTTGACTGCACAAATATTTTTGCTTTCCTGAGACTTTTTTCTTTTTCTTTCTTTTTTTTTTTTTTAATAGCACTGAGAATTAAACCAGGGGTGCTCTAACATTGAGCCACATCCCCAGCTCTTTTTGTTTTCTTTTGAGCCAGGGTCTCACCTCAAAATTGCAATCCTCCTGCCTCAGCCTCCCAAGTTGCTGGTCACCACTGAAACCTTTAATTAGAGTCCCCTGTGTGCACATTTACATTTCACTGATGGTAATTTTAGAAGTTAATTCTGCATGTGTCTGTCAAATATAAATAATCCTGACTGGGCATCAGGACACCTAAGCACTAATGCCAGCTCTGGAGCTATAGCTGATAATATTAGGAAAAAGTCAGAGAAGCTATACTACATTCTGTCAGCAAAGTAAGGGTATCTTGAAAAATGCTACAGCAAAACTCATACTTCATTTAAAACTTTAGAATTGCCATTAAAGTCAGAAAAAAATAAGAAAATTCCTTCCATCATCGCTTCTAGTAACATATTAAAGGTACAATCTGTGCAATAAGATGAGAAAAATAATTGAGGGATATAAAACTGGAAAAGGAAGAACAAAGATGTCCTTATTTGCCAACAAAATGATTGCCTTGGGCTGGGGTTGTAGCTCAGTGGTAGAGCTCTTGCCTAGCATGTTTGAGGCACTAGGTTCAATTCTCAGCATCACGTATAAATAAATAAAGTCCCAATGACAACTAAGAAAAAATATTTTTAAAAATATGATGCCTTTACATAAAATCCAAGAGAGTTAACAAACACAGAAACTGAAGAAACATTCAGCAAGATGGTTGGATACAACATCAGCATGCAAAAATCAACAACCTGTCTTTATACTACAAACAAGTCTTAGAAAATGTAATACAAAATAATATTTAAAATCACAACCAAACTGTAGAGTACTTAGGGAAAAAATAACAACCAAAATGGAAGGTATTCATAAAGAACACAAAAGAGATGTAAATAAATGGACAGAAAGACGTCAGTATCAGTGGTCTCCATTTATTTAACCCATAAGTTCAGTGAAACTCAGCTCAAACATCTCAACAGGATTTATGATGAAAAATGGCCTTAAAATTCATTTGGAAAACTAGTGGACAAGAATAGCTAAAATGATTTGAAAGCAGATGAACAAGCTGAATGGACTTGCATACCAGATATTGAGTCGTTGAAAACGTTATAGTGTGGGAAGTATAGAAAAAGACTCACAAACAGCCTGGCAAGCCCTGATATAGATAGATACATTAATAGAAGTGTGTGTTTAGAACAATTGATTATCTATTTGGGAAAAGAATATATACTGAATTCTCATCATACATAAAAGTAAAGTTTTAATTATGAAAAGAAATACTTTTGAACTCTGAGAATAACATGCAGAACGTCTTGGTGACCTCAAAGAAAGAAAGAAACTAATTGGATCAAAAAGCACAAACCATAAAGAGAAGAACCAATTAATCTAAAATTAGTAAATATCATTAAAATTAAAATGGGGGGAAGGGAACGCCCCATGATGTTCAACCATAAGAATGGGAAGTTATACTCCATGTACGCATAATATGTCAAAATACATTCTACTATCATGTATATAAAAAGAACAAATAAAAAATAAAAATAAAATTATAGTTCAACAAGTAGACCTGATATATAAAGCTGAAAGACAACCATGAATTTGGGGAAATCTTTGCAGATAAACAAAAAGGATTTATGTCCAGAATATATAAAGAATGGACCATGAATCAATAAGGAAAAAAACCTAACAATCTAATAAGAAAATGGGCAAAGATTATTAAAGCAACTCAGAGAAGGAAAACGGAATTGGTTGATACACATGTGTATACATACACGTACATACATATAGATATACGTGGATATCCATGTGTATAGAAACATACGTATACATACCTATACCTATATGTAGGTGTATATGTAAATGTATACATATATATGCATAGGCATAGGTGTATGTAAAGTTAATAATTAGAAATATATTTTCACACAGTTTTGGATTCAGAATGCCCTTTGCAGGGTGCCTTGAACTGAATCTCATACTCTAAGAACTTCGAGTTGAGGATTGCCTGTATGTTAAGAGAAGTGGAACATGAGAACCCTGGCACATCCGTGTTGGGAGAGTGATTCTGTTGCACTCACTGCTGAGCAAACTGGCCCCATCTCATGAAGTCACATCATACTGTGTGACTAATTTGCTCTTAGGAATAAACACTAAAGAAGCACTCGTACATATGCCAAGGAGACTCGAAACGTATTTGATGCAGTGTCATTCAGAATGCCAGTAAAAACCACCAGTTTAAATGTCCACCAACTGGCAAGTGAATCACCCTCCTCACAGAACACTGCACGTTAGTGAAAATGAAGGCTCCGCAGCTGCATGTATAAAACGGTATTGAGCAATGAAGGCGTTACAGAGTGGCAGACAATGTGCAATGTACCTATTTATAAAAAGATTGAAGACATGCAAACAGTACCACATAGTAAATGTGCTTCTGAGAGCTCAGGGTAGCCATGCCAATCGCTTTAACCAACAGACAGACCTGGTGAACAATAGACAGACTTGGTAAATCATAAGCACAAAATCCAGAAAAGTAGTTACAGAGGAAGGAGAGATCAGTGAGGTAGTTAGTATATGTTATGAAGGGGCTTCAACAATATTAGAAAATTTTAGTCTCTTAAAAAAAATAGGAAATAAGCCAAAATGTATCACTCGGATGAAGCTGTTGGTAGGCATATACACATTGCTATATTTTTTGTATTATTCTTTATATATTTTTCTATTTTTGAAATATATTGTAATATTTTTAAGGATAAGCCATGTTTTCTTGTATCAGAATGATAGAAATTCAGCAGTGCAATTCAGAGAAAAACATTTAGTGAATACTTTTTGAACTTTGGCGTGTTCAAACCAAGGGAATATCATTACCTATTTAAAGCACTTAAAAGGGCCTGCACGCAATAGAAACAGAAAACCGATTAGTGGTGGCCTGGGGTGGGGGTGGGGGTGGGGATGGATTGTGAGTAGCCATTAGGGATATTTTGAGGATGATGGAAATGTTCTAAAACTGGATTTCAGTGATGATTGCACAAGTCTGTGAATTTATTAAATATAACGGAGTTGTACACTCAAGATGGGTGAATTTATGTTTGCAGGTTTTCCTTCAATAATGCTATTAAAAGATTGAAAGGAATAACCAGGTCAGGACTGAAGTTCACAGGATCTGACCAGTCACCCTACTTTTGGCAAACCATCATAGTAAAGTCCACAAATTATGGGAAAAGAGAGAGACCCAAGAAGTCAATAGGAATGTTAAAAATGTTATGGAGAAACATGTTTGTGAAAAACTACATGAGACTAAAAGAGGAACTTAGAGGTAAAGCAGGAGTAGCCGCCTGCGGAAGCTCACATGCCACCTGTCACTCAGCAGAGGAGCTCTTTGGCCCAACTCTCCTGATAAGAAACACTCTGTGTTCCTAAAGTATGCAGAGACTACCAGGGAAAGCCATGTTTATAATGTATTCAAATACGTCATTGACCAAAATGCTGTGGAAATCGCAGTTCTTAACATAACAGGGCTATTTTTAATTTTTGCTATTGCCTTTTCCAATACCCAGGACACTTCAGGATTTTGGCATACTCTAGCAACGTATAAATACGTTCTAAGAGACAGTGACAAGACATCCCTTTGCTCTGCTTGCCTAGTATTCACGCAGCTTTGGTCAGAATGTAAATGCTCTACATCATTATAAAATAAGCAAATCTCGATATTATCAAAACATAGCTGCTGACACATTTTTTAAATACACATATGTATTATTATTCTTTTATTTGTGGCTGAGCCCTGTACTTACCTGACCTTGAACTACCTCTGCCTTTACTTTAGCACTGAGGTTCAATTCCAACTCAGTTTTCAGTTTCTATGCAGAGAAGAGAGAAAACAGAGAAGTAGGGCGATCTGACCAGACGCCCCCCAAGGAATTCTTTACATCACCTGCACCATCAACAGGACTTGCTGCTTTGGTTTGCAATCTAGCCTTTTCTTCAGGGTGAAAGAGGAGATGTCTTTATCACTTTAATTACCATTACAAGAAGGAAAATCATAGTGTCTTTGGGGGCATTCTGTTCCTGTGCAATTTGGGGTGATTTCTGAAAACTGTTCAAAGAGAAACTTAAAACTGATCAGAATTTTTACAGCATTTAGTATTTGTAAACAATATCAGGAATTGCCCTCTCTTGTGCACAGTCCTGTTTATCTGTATAATGAGTATCCTGAGCTAAGCCCCCAGTTTTGGCTCCTAAAATAAATACACTTCTAAGAACTCATCTCATGTAAACTTTGCATTCATCCACTGAGATTTTTATCCACCAAAAGTACTTACATGAAAAGAATTGTAGTGTTTCTTACTTATTCTTAATTTAGGAACAATCTACTCAGTTTCTGCTCAAGAATAATCCTATTCTTAAATGTCAGTATTAGTACTTGTTTAAATTCCAGTTTCTAGATATTTGTCAAAACTAAAATTTTTAGCAAATAAAAGCAAATGCATCTTGTTTCTTTTATCATGAAATCAAATATATGGTTCAGATCCACTTACAGGTGCTGCAAGACTTTTTCTAAACATTTAGCTGCTGTTTCCAAATTAATCCCTTAATTTTGTCCTGGGAAAGAGGCCCAGAGGTTTGAGAATCCCCTTGTGTGGTCTTTTCATTTTATCCCCAAATGACAGCTCCCTATTCAGCCTGGAGCCCATTAACCAGTCTCCCCAGCTTCCACCTAGCACTTCCTAACGTTTGGCTAAGCTCAAGCTAAGGCCAAGAAGAATCTAGATGGATTTATTGGAGAACACTGTCATTTCTATCGGTTTGCTTTGACCCTAGATTTCCCCCCACCTCATTTCAGGTAATGGGGAGAGTGCCAACAATTTCCATTAACAAGACAGAAGGCTGCCACGTGTACCTCAGTGAAGACGCCTTGGACTGTGAGCTGGTGAGCGCCAAGTCTTCCGAAATGAATGTCCTTGTCCCTCAGGATGGTGATTATGTAAGTACTTCCCAGGCGGCTGTCATTATTAAAATTCTTAGAGATTGATTAGACAACAACCACCAGCGTGGAACTCCATCACAGGTGGGAACAAGTTCAGGGAGTTGCCTTCCACCACTCTTGCTCAGCTCCTGGGCTCTGCCCACTGCCCATTCCCACAGCAGGTCACTGATCGCTACTTTAATTGACCAGCTGCTACTGAATAGTGTGGCATCTGAATTCATATTGTGTAGGGCTAAATATTTTTCCTGAGCTCTGATGGAGGGGAACAGGAAAGGAGAAGGCTTTGGGCGGGGATGGGAAGGAGGAGAGGGGAAAGTTAAGTAGAACTGTTTGTGTAGGTTTGCTCAAGTCAGAGATCCTCCACTTACCATAAGAATCAGTGAGAAGCCTGGTGAGATGGGCTGGCATGTGGCTCAATGGCAAAGTGTCTGTCTTGCACTCACAAAGCCCTGGGTTCGACCCCCAATTTCAAAAAAAAAGGCAAAACAATAAAATAAAGAAGAAGAAGAAGAAGAAGAAATGGCCAGACTCAAACCCTACACCTAGAGGTGGGATTGGTGAAGCTAGAGATGGGGCCTCTGGGCATCTGGAGTCCTAATTGCATCCCAGGTGATTCTAATGCCATCGGGCCACCCAGTGGCCCTTCTGAGAAACACAAGCTTAAGTGATTTTGCCAGCATTTCTTTTCTTTGCTCCTTCCTTCCAATAGCATCTAAAAGAAGCATGCAGGTATTCTCATTCATAGAAAAGGGAATTTAAGTGAATAAATAACATTTCTGGATAATGGAGTATCATGGATCTGTAGTTGTCATTACTTAGAAGTAGGAGAATAAATAGAGATCATTCCCTCTGGGTCTAAGCAGGGGACTAGTGAACCAGGAAAGGATGGAAGAAAAGGTAGCTTAGCAGGCACACCTTAGGAAGAGGGGCCACATGAGCCTGAAAGGTCAGTCTCCAGCTGTCTACATGGCAGTCAGAGACAGGTTGACCTCCATGGACAGACGTGGCTGCAACCCACTGCTCCTTTCCCCAAGTTCTTCGGCTCCACAGGCCACATACCATATAGAGCAGCCTAGAATTCATCCTTTCAGTTTACAACACAAAACTACAAGCATCAGAGGGTGCTTCACCACTCCGCATGTGGACACCCAGCCCTGAGCAAGAGAAGAGTCCCTTCTTGGGCTCTCACCCTAAAAATTATGGAAGAACTCAAGGCAATACCAAAGAGCCTCAGAGTAGGAGAATTCTCCAGAGCTGAAGAGCCATAAATCATATGATCCCTGGCCTTCGCAGCTGTTTAAGCAGAAGGCTCAGCTGCATGGGAACTGGACCTGCTAAGGAAAGCAGCGGGGTTGGCTGAGCACTGCAGACTCATTAAGCTGGACTCTCTGGGCATGCCACCCAGGCATCTGTGGTGTTAAAGCTTTCCAGGTGGTTCCAGTGTGGGGCTGAGATTAAGATCCGCTGGCCTAAAGAGTGACTACAAGCAGTGCCTGAGCTTTTATGCTGGAACTGTAGTCTTGCCCGTGCAGGTGAATTACCTGCAGTCCTTGACCCCTTTCATACATTTTTAAGTTGGAGGTAATGGGAACCATCCTGAGGACCCACCATGGTCATTACCATGCAGAGATGGATGGTGGGGTGGTTCATCCTGAAGGAAATCAGCCTCCTAGAGCAAATCTATCATCACGTTACTATCTTCTCTCTGCCAACAAGGAGTTTAGAATACCTACAGGGCAAAGCTTCATTTATGCATCAAAAAGAGCTCCAGAAGTAATATGAGGTATAACACACACAGACACACCCACAGGGACACATTGGGTTTTGAAGACTTAAAGGTTTCCCATTTCAGATTTCACTCAAGGAGAATTCATTGCTCTTTATAGCAAAATAAATAATTTGCTTCTTTCAAAAGAAACAGTTGGATCCTCCATCTAGGAAAATAGGGGTCATGTGTGTTCCAGTGAAATGTCACATCTCATGAGCAGAGACATTAGCTTATCCCGCATGTGGGGTTCCAGTCTGCTTGGCACATGCAGGAAGTTCAGGGAGGCTCCAGGAGTCAGGGCCAAGGGTGCCGCTCAACAACAAAAATATCATTTTTGAACTGTAAAATTATTCTAAGAGAGAGTAAAATTCTGATTGTTTAAATACTGGATGAATTCTGGATATTAAGAATATTTTTTATTCCACTTTGATTTTTCCCCTTGGTCCCCTTCCATCTTCCTCTTAAATGTCTGGAGAATCACTGGGGAAGAAGGAGAGTCCTTTTTAGACTAGTCTGTGCTTCTCTGTGTGGTTGTATGGGTGGAGGTGTGGGACAGGTGTGTATGGAGTGTGTGTTTTCCACTGGAAAGAGTACAATGGCAGGATAACAAATGTTTACACAAGCTTACACACATTTTTTGCAGTTTCTCAAAGAGCAGACAGGTAATAACTGGAATAAATTCCACTCCCTGTGGCTGGGGCGATAAGCCTTGAGGGCGTGCTGGAAATTTGATTCTCATTTCCCCCTCCGATCTACTGAATCAGAGTCTGCATGTTAATAAGATGTGGTAGAAAGGAGTGGATTAGAGACTGCCTTGGGCTGGGGTGGTAGCCCAGTGGTAGAGTACCTGCCCAGCATGTGTGAGGCACTGGGTTTAATCCTCAGCACATAGTAAAATAAATAAAATAAAGTTAAAAATAAATAAAGTTAAAATAAAAATAAAGAGAGAGACTTCATTGCTGTGGATCCTGGCTATCTGCTCTGTGGCCACCCCCGCATCTTGGGCCAGCTGCTTCCCCTCAGACCTCTGCTTTCTGTAGATGGCATCACATAACCCCTAGCTGGTTCTCTGTAAATGCTAGTTCTATTGCTTATAGGCACAAAAAGGGACACATGTGGGAGTCTCTCTGTGACAGAGACCTCTCCACGGTGCAGATTTGGGTTCAATGGAATTGCTTTGCCCATGACATGGCACTCACCACTCTTGAGGCGGCTTGAATGTAAAAAGTTCTGTTCTTCTTGCCTTTCTGCAGAGAGAATTTCCTGTTCCTGAGCAGTTCAAGACAGTATGGGATGGATCCAAGCTGGTCACTGAACCTGCAGAAATTATGGCCTAATATCCAGAAAGCCTGCCCCCCCCCCACCTCGGTCCCATCACACAAACACAAGCAAGCAGCATTCAAGAGGTCCAGCGCCGACTGCGTTAGGTTAAGCCTCCAACAGACCCGAGCTCTAGAAACAGCGTCGTGTCTGGCACGCCTTTGTGGGCATTCTGAAATATTTAACATTTCTTCATGACTTACCTTTGTGTGTGATTTTAGTTCCACATAACTTGTGAGCACTACTGATTGAAAGGAAAAGAAAAAAGAATTCTGTTCCCCTCGTATCCTTAACACAGTCACTGATAGGTAAAAATACTGCATGTATGACTTTTACACTTAGGCTTAATTGCTAGTCAGAAAAAAAAACCTTTGAGAATCAACGTCCTTTTTACCTTTTAGACTATTTCAATATGATGTAATAGTAGTAGTGTGCCCAGAAAAATGTATGATTTTTTTTTTCTTATTTTTACTACATTTTCATCTTTATCGGTGTGGATACACTATCAGCATGAATTCATATTTCAGTCCATGTCCTAAAAATAAACAAGAAAATTCCACATAAGGACCAAATTTGGTTTCTTGGTTCTTGGAAGACCTATATCCTTAATAGTAAAATACAAAAGTAAGGGGCTAGGGTTGTGGCTCAGCAGTAGAGCGCTCGCCTAGCACATGCGAGGCCCTGAGTTCGATCCTCAGCACCACATAAAAATAAATAAAGCAAACGTTAAAAATAAATTTCTAATTATTCATCTTCAGTATTGTTCCTCCATGTCACATGACAATTCACTTTTCTGCATACTCTTCTGCCAAAAGATCGGCATAAGAGGAAGCAATGTTTCAGCTACATGAAATCTCATAATTTTGCTCTGAGAACAGCTCAATTTTTGTTTTCCAGTTTTGAGCCTGTTAAATATCAGATGCCTTGTAAATGGTATCGTGCTTTATTATAGAATCATTTCTTCTTTCCCACTTGCCAGACGCTAACCAGTCTCAAAAATGACCATGAAAAAAGCCATAGATGTATTACTTCTTCTAAAACCTAAAGAATTGTTTGTTGGTTTGGCTTGCTGCTCCTATTTTGTAGTCTTGATAGTATCTGCTTTTTAAAAATGAGTAACTACGATATTCCTTTGTATCTTTTTGGTACATAGTGCTGAATTGTAACTTCTTGGATCACGTGTGATAAAGTGTCATTCTGTGCTTGCAGAAACAACACAAGCATATATATTGTGCCTATGACAGCCTTTGGAACATATCATTTCCGTTTTTTAAAAATATCTTCTATATCCATATAGCATTCAAATTACTAATGCTCATGTACCAAGGTTTTGCTACAAAAAGTTTTGTCTGTATGAATATTGTTGTGGCTTTAATAAATATCATTTTTGAACTGTAAACTTATTCCAAAAGAGAGTAAAATTCTAATTGTTTAAATACTGTGATGAATTCTGGGTATTAAGATTATTTTTTGTTCCACTTTGATTTTTCCCCTTGCTCATACCTGAAACTTAAAAGACCGATGAGTCCTTCTGGTTGATAGTGTATTCAGCATATGATCAGCTTTCCTAAAGAATGGTTCCTCAAGGTACATACCAGATGAAGCCATTGTAGTTGGAAGGCCTTCACAAAATTCTAGAATTCAAGTTTTATAAATCAAGGCCTTTTCACAGAGAAAACACCTGCTTCAGGTCTTTTTAATATATAGATGCCAGAATAGGTGATTTTATAAATATGATACTACATACTATATGTTAATAGATTATAATAGGAATGACATGATGAATTTATGAATAAACTTTAGAGGAAAGTAATTAAATGAGAAGAAATTACTCTTACAAGGACATATTACACACCCATTATATAGTAATAACTTTCCATGGAAAAATAAGTCCACTCAAAATCCTTAGGGTTTGTCAGTCAGCCTTGGATTAACATCAGCTTTTCAACATGCTTTACCCCTGAAATGCAAATCGGGACTTAGGATCAAATAATGATTTACCAGCTCTGTATGCCTTAAGGCACCTTCCACCTGCCAGACTTGTTAACCAGTAGGTTAAATTTGTTGAAAATTTTTTGGCAGTGTATAAAAATTCAAAAAGAAAATGCTGTATTTCCAATAAGCTTTGTTTCTTGTTCCTTATTGAATTCCAATGCTATATCTATTGAATAAGAAATCCACACTTTGCAGAATCACTGACACATCCATTCTTAAGAAGTCAAGCCGAGGACTGGGGCTGCAGCTCAGTGGTAGAGCGCTTGCCTAGCATGTGCGAAGCCCTGGGTTCGATCCTCAGCACCACATGAAAATAAATAAAATAAAGGTATTGTGTCCAACTAAAAAATAAATATTTTTTTAAAAAAAAGAAGTCAAAATGAGAATCTATCAAAAGTAAGTGGGGCAAGGGTCTCCTATACCTCTTTACTTTGTAGAATTACAGGATAAAGATGAACAACCAACACAGGCATCATGCTTGTGATCCCAGTGACTTGGGAGTTCCAACAGCTTGGGAGGCTGAGGCCCTAAGCAACTTACCAAGACTCTATCTCAAAATAAAAAAGGGGCTAGGCAGATTATGCTAAGTGAAGCTAGCCAATCCCTTAAAAACAAATGCCAAATGTCTTCTTTGACATAAGGAGAGTAACTAAGAACAGAGTAGGGACGAAGAGCATGAGAAGAAGATTAACATTAAACAGGGATGAGAGGTGGGAGGGAAAGGGAGAGAGAAGGGAAATTGCATGTAAATGGAAGGAGACCCTCAGGGGTATACAAAATTACATACAAGAGGAAGTGAGGGGAAAGGAGGAAAAATATAAGGGGGAGAAATGAATTACAGTAGAGGGGGTAGAGAGAGAAGAGGGGAGGGGATGGGGGAGGGGGGATAGTAGAGGATAGGAAAGGCAGCAGAATACAACAGACACCAGAATGGCAATATGTAAATCAATGGTTGTGCAACTGATGTGATTCTGTAATCTGTATATGGGGTAAAAATGGGAGTTCATATCCCACTTGAATCAAAGTGTGAAATATGATATATCAAGAACTATGTAATGTTTTGAACAACCTACAATAAATATTAATTTAAAAAAAAGTGGGGCTAGGGATGTTGCTCAGTGGTTAAGCACCTTTGGGTTCAATTCCTGCTACCAAAAAAAAAAAAAAAATCAAAGAGGTTTTATCTTCAAAATCCTATCCTCAATGATATTGTTCTCTTAGATAATACATTGCAAACAGTTTTCCTTATACTGCAAAATGTTTTGATGTGAATAGTCAGTACTAACCACTCTTTATCTAGGTAGCCGATAGGAAACACATATAGCTCTATTCATTTATTCTTTCTCTTATTGAAAATGTCTACTTCAAGTTCTAAGAATCTAGATGAGTGTATCCAGGAAATCCTCTCATTTTAAAGACAAGAAGGCTGAGATCCCATGACATTAACTTCTTGTAGAAGCAGCAAGTGAACCTAAGGACAAAACACATGGGCTTATGGTCTCCTATTTCTGAAACTCTGAAAGTTTATCAAATCCAGTGTCTTCGTCTCAGTCCTTGTCCATTAACATTCTTGACACTTCCCTTTTCTTACTAAACTCCCTTGATTTTGTGATAGGCCACATGCTTCTCTGGCTCCTTTCCCTTCTACCCTTGTTTCCCCTCAAAAGCTCATTTGTCTCCCTTAACTTCATCACCTCTACATAGATGACTCCCAGATCCACCTCCAGGATTCCTAATTCCTAGTGTCCACAGAGAGTATCCGTCCACCTGCCTGCCCCAGCTTCACTCAACGTGGCTAAAATTAAAGTGCATTTTCCACACACGTCCCTGTATTCCTCATCTGCCTCTCCAATTTCAGTCAAGGCACCTTAGGCTTTCCATCAGAAGATTTAAAATCATCCATTTCCTGGGTTAGGAAACGCTGAGAGAGCCAGAGATGGGGGAAACAGGGGTTTTGTCTTGAATATGTATAATATTTTAACTGTAAAGGGAAGGTAAACATTGGAGTCTGTGGATCTGGAGTCCTTGTCACTGAAACCAAATACTTAGGAATTATCTCATGAGTTTAATATTCCAAAAATGAATTTCATTAAGCGTTCTCATTTCAGAAGAATTTATTTAAAACCAATGGCACTTTCTGTACCACTTCAGATACACATGTGATTTTGAGGGCTTTAATTGCTTCAAAGGAGAGAGGCTGATTTTACAATGTCACAATTTCTTGTGCACTTTTAACCATTTCATTGTTTCTTTATGTGAGGAAGCTTATATCTGTGTTTCAAGAGAAAAAGAAACCAGCTCAAGTTACCCAGTGATAATTTGATGATTTTTTTTCCAAATGTTTTTTTTTTCCTCTTTTGTTTGCTTAGTACATTGGCACAGAATATGCAGCTAACAAAGGGTAATGTTTACCTATCAGAAAATTTTTGTTCAGCTTACCCTCCAATTAAAGAGTCATTTTATATTTAAAGGTAATTTTTGCCTACAACTATCATTTTGCACATTTGAGTTATATGTCCACTATATTTCAACACATTACCTTTTAGGACCATCCGTTGTCAAAAAGAATACCCCATAATGACATGAAGACTCAGATGAAAGGAATACATTACTTACTAAACCATAATAGCAGTTTATAAATTGCATTTTACAATATCACAAAGGTTTGTTCTTTTTAAAATCAGTTAATAATTTCCTCTAGCCAATAATTCATCCTGGCAACTAATCAGAAACTGCATCTTAATTTTTTTTTTTTTTTTGCTATTTTTAGTAATCATGCCTTGAACTCATTTAGTCCACCCAAAAGTCAATAAACCTATAATGGAAGTCTTCCTGTGAACAGAGTGGTTCTGTAGATTTGTTTGGAAAGACAGACTCGCTTAGGAAGCCTGTGATTGCTCTTTCCTGCTCATGGTCCCTGTGGAGCCTAATCGTGTCCACACATAATGAACAGCAGGCATCCCCCAGAAAAGCTGATGCTAATGACACATATCCTCTGGCTGCATGTCCCTCATTCAGCTGATATTATGACAGCCCTTGCTTCAGGCATTCTCTTACGTTTAAAAGCTGTAGAGAAAATATCAGAGTTAGGCAGATGCAGTCTGTTGGTTCCAGGAGAGTGATTGCTTCCTGCAACCATGCTTCTTAAAATCTACGAGGCTTACAGATATTTAAAGACACTGTCCTGTAGTATTACTGAAAGATGTGCAGAGCCGGAGAAAGAGTTTTCAAGAACCATGTAAAATATGCATCTATAGAAAAGGATATAGATTCACAGCCATATGCTTTTAAAGAAGTTGTAAGGTTAGGCATTCTTTATGTTCTGGGACAGAGATAAAAGTTGGAGGAAATAATCAGCAATTTTCTATTATGAATGGCATTATTTTAACTCTGACCGTGGCCAACTGAAACATAGATTTTGGTATTTGTTTGGCTGATTAGGCAGAAGGAAGCTAACTTCACATCGATCTGCTGGAAAAGTGAACTTGAAAACCTAAGTTATCCAAATTTCCTGTCTAAATCCACTGAATATGTGGTGGGCATTTTTCCTGTATGCTCAGTCAGAGTTGATGTACAAGCCTCTCAAGAGTACAGACGGAACATTTTAATGGAAGCCCATTCAGGGAATGTGGAATTCAGGAAAAGACGCCCCATTGTTAACAACTGAAATCTGGTTCATAGAGTTACCAAAATGTTCTCTCATTTGTTAGCATCTAAAATAATCACACCAGCAATATGGTCTACATTCTGCAGACTGCTTTTACCAACTGGCTAGACAGCCATTTTCTCTAATTAAATTAACCTCCTACTCTGTAGTTTACAGAAATAAGTCTCTCTGGCTCAAAAAGGCTTCAGTGTCTCACCAGATAAAGATAATTCCAATAGGGTTTATTGTCAATGGGGAAAAAAGGCATATTTCATTAAGGCTCCAAAAAAGTAGCCCTTACATTCATGGAAAGGAACTTGGCATGGAGGCAGAAGGTCTGGTTCGCATTCTGGAGCCACTAAAGGTGTGTCTATAATACCTTTAAAGATGTCCGTAATACCTTTGAAGATATGATCATTTAAAATGAGATCAGTGTGTTAAAATTCTTTTCAAACATGAAATTAACAAATATACAATAAAACTGTCTGTAACAGAAGCCCCTGCCATCCACCACAATTTATTCTCTCCTTAATAGACTAAGTTCCCAGCCTCCCTTGCAGTTGCATGGCCTTCCAACTAGATGTGAGTGATGTTGGGTAACTTTTTAATGTGGGAAGTCTCAGTTAAGAATAACCTTTTTTCCCCAAAGGGGAGGGAAAAGAAGGAAGGGGGCATAGGGGTAGGAAAGACGGTGGAATGCGATGGTCATCATTACCCTAAGTTCATGTATGAAGACACAAAGGATGTGACTCTACTTTGTGCACAACCAGAGAGATAAAAAATTGTTCTCTATATGTGTAATTCATTCTGTTGTCATATATAACAAATTAAAAATTTAAAAAATAACCTTTTTTTAATTTTTATATTTTAGTTGTAGATGGACATAATATCTTTTTTTTTTTCTTCTAACGTGGTGCTGAGGGTTGAACCCAGTTCCTCACACACACAGGGCAAGCACTCCACCACTGAGCTACAGCCCCACCCCTAGAATAATCCTTTAAAGAGAGCATGTTTCTCCATATTCCCTTTCCCTCCACCAACCAGATCCTGGGCATGGCAACCAGCCTCAGTCTTGCAAATGACAATATTATCTGGTTAGACAAGAAATACCAAGTGGAAAGAGCCTGTGACTCATACCTGAGTCACAAGATGGAAGACAGACACTCAAAGACAGGAACCTGCCCTAGTCAGTCACATGAGAAATAAACCTGTATAGCATGCAGTGGATGGTATGTATCCCCCAAAGTGCATGGTTGAAAACTAAATTCCCAAAGTCAAGAGACCATTGAGGGGTGATTAGATCATGAGGGTTCTACTTTCATAGATGGATTAATGTCATCATCATAGGCGTGAGTGAGTCACTTACTGTGGTAGTAGTTTCCTGATGAAAGGAAGTCTGGTCCCCTCCCCTGCCCCCACTCCATCTTCCCTTCACCTGAATGGGCACAAACATGCACACACTCTCTTGCCCTTCTGACTTTTCCAATGGGAGAAGAGAACACTAAGGGACTAACCATAATGGGCCTCTTGGCTTTGGACTCCCCAGCCTCCAGCACTGTAAGAAACAAACCTGTTCTTTGTAAATTACACAGTCTCATGTATTCTGTTAGAGCAGCACAGATGGACCAAGACGACTGTGCTTAAACAACTGCAAATTGGATTTACTTACCAGAGTAGTTTAATCTACCAAAACAAACATGCTACCTAAGAAGCTCTGGTTTGCTGGTTTGGTGGGAAGAAATCATTTTAAGGACTTGGAAAGAGGTGTACAATATGCTATCAAGCAAAATGAGCATGTATCAGAAAACAGAGTGTAAGAACATTTTTACCAAAATGCAAGTCAATTAAAAGAACAATATTGTGTTTGATTATAAAACTGTACATTTCATGGCAGCATAGTTTAATGCTTAAGAGCAAGAATACTAGTTTTATTACTTATCAGCTGTATAATTGTTGGAAAAATCATTTAACTTATCTGCACTACAGTTTGTTTATCTCTATTATAGAGATAATAATATTAGACTTATCCCATTGGATTGTTGTGTAGGGTAAATGAATTCATACATGTGAAGTACACAATAAATGTTATATAAGAATTAGCTGTGATTATCATTATAGCATACAGAAGATATGAAAATACACATACTAAAATGGTAACAATGATTCTCTCTTTAAGATATAGGTTAGAGGGATATACTTTTTGCTTTCTACTCTCTTCATTTATTTGAATATGTCAGAACATGCATTTTACTGTGAAAATCTTCATAATCTTTTGTGGTTTACCAAACATCCGATAATTTTTAAATGCATTCAGAATAAGATAACTACCTTTTAGTGCATCATTTTTTTGTCTGTTTCAGATTACAAGTTGTTTCAAAATAATACACATGATGAAAATGTTTAATAAAAAAACAAGAAAAATACATAATCCAAAGGAAAATCAAGTAATGTTTTTAAATGCTTATTTAAAAACAAAAGATAGTAAAAGACAATTGCCAATATAATTGCTAAGAACCTAGTGATTTCAATTCAACAAATGAAATATTTTAAAGATATTTTCTATGTGGTTGGTACTGAGGATATAGAGGGGGTGTGGGGGATGAAGTAATCCAGTCTGCCTTGAGGGAAAATAAAAGCAATTTGGGAGGCTGAGGCAGGAGGATCTCAAGTTCAAAGCCAGCCTTAGCAACTTAGTGAGGCCCTAAGCAATTCAGTGAGACCCTGTCTCAAAATGAAAAAATATTAAGGGCTGAGGATGTGGCTCAGTGGTTAAATGACCCTGGGTTCTATCCCTGGTACAATAAATAAGTAATAATAATTTTTTTTTAAAAAGGCACATACCAAACACAGTATTTCACAATGTTGGAAATAAAAAGATAGACAAATAATGGGAAATTAATAAGCACAGAACAAGAAATCAAGGGCTACAATATTAATAATATAGAAAACAAATTAATAACATATAAAGTGAAACCTTAGAATCTGCAAAGTAAATATTACATGGGCCATGATCTCTGAATGAAAGACAATAAAGCAAAAACTTAAAGCTCAACCAAAGTAATTTAAGCATTGAAAAGGTGAGCTGTTTAAATCATTTGTTTTTTGAGACAGGTTCTCACTGTGCTGCCCAGGCTGGCCTCAAACTCCAGATACTCCTGCATCAGCCTCCCCAGGAGTTGGGATTACAAGTATGTGCACCACAGTACCTGGCTTTAAAGAGTTCTCGAATCAAAGAACAAAACAGGATTGCAGTAACAATTTGGTGACTACAAAAGTGCTGGGAGCCATTAGCCAAGTAGGTATGACAATTTCCTTGCCAGCGTACCCCCATGTTGCTTAGTGGAAGGTGACCTTGCTCAAGGACCAGGGCGGATCCGTGTTTAGGGTGTTCCCGGTTTAGGATAATCTGAGTTTAGGGTGTTCCCGGTTTAGAATAGGGCGTATCCTGCTGCCTGAGTTCCCCTTGAGTTCTCACGGGATTCAGAATATATTTGGGAGACAGAAGCCCAGTGGAGGTTTGGATTTGGGCAGAGAACGTAGATTTCCCCAGAACGTGTTTGTAGAAGGCCGGTGTGAGATCGGGAATAAAGAATTGCTGTTTGAATCTACAAAGCTGTGAGTGGCTCGTGATTTGTGCCCAGCCAGACTGCGGCATTTGGTGGCCCGTACGGGGATGGTGTCACCAGTGATGCAATTTTTATTTCCTTGACAGCACACCCCATGTCAATTGTGGTAGTGCTGGCATATCTTTGCTGATGGTGTCACCAGTGATGCAATTTTTATTTCCTTGCCAGCGCACCCCATGTTAATTGTGGTAGTGTTGGCATATCTTTGCTGATGGTGTCACCAGTGATGCAATTTTTCCAAAGGAGCTATCAATTGGCTTGGTGTCGTGGCATTTCTGTATCCTCCTCCCTTCTGCTAGTGATGGTCTAAAATTTGGGGGCCAATGGCTATATGCTGGACCGGTAGTCAGTGACGGGTATGATCCAATTGCAGTGGTATCAACCTAAGACAGGAGGCTAACGCCTAAAGGTGAGTTTTCCGATGACGGGTAAGTACCATATGTTGAATTGGACAACCTACCAGGCACGGTCCTTAAGCCACATTAACCTCACTCCCCCACTGGCACCAAGGCCAAATTTGGGGGCCAACAGAGGTGAGGCAAAGAACCTCACCCCCCCCACACTGGTGCATAGACCTATCCACAAGTATGGCTATATGCTAGACCGGTAGTCAGTGACGGGTATGATCCAATTGCAGTGGTATCAACCTAAGACAGGAGGCTAACGCCTAAAGGTCAGTTTTCTGATGACGGGTAAGAACCATATGTTGAATTGGACAACCTACCAGGCACGGTCCTTAAGCCACATTACTTGTTGTTTAATTAATCAGAAGGGGGAAGATGCTGAGAGCCATTAGCCAAGTAGGTATGACAATTTCCTTGCCAGTGTACCCCCATGTTGCTTAGTGGAAGGTGACCTTGCTCAAGGACCAGGGCGGATCCATGTTTAGGGTGTTCCCGGTTTAGGATAATCTGAGTTTAGGGTGTTCCCGGTTTAGAATAGGGCGTATCCTGCTGCCTGAGTTCCCCTTAAGTTCTCACGGGATTCAGAATATATTTGGGAGACAGAAGCCCAGTGGAGGTGTGGATTTGGACAGAGAACGTGGATTTCCCCAGAACGTGTTTGTAGAAGGCCAGTGTGAGATCGGGAATAAAGAATTGCTGTTTGAATCTACAAAGCTGTGAGTGGCTCGTGATTTGTGCCCAGCCAGACTTCGGCACAAAAGCTCTATCTATAAAAAACTATAGGACAATTCGCATTTTTGCCAAAAAGTTAGGAAACAGAAGCAAAAATAATTAAGAAATATAGGAGATATGAATATGCAAAAATAAAGCAAAATTAAAGAATTTAGAAACTTAAAAGGTTATTTTTGTGTGTGTTTGAATAAGCAGCAAAGAGTGTGGAAATTGCCTTAATAGTGAGTGGAAATTCTTTGGGAGACTAAGATAAACATCTTTCCTTGTGATTTGAATATGCTATAATAGGCTTATATGACTTTTGTAACTAAAAATAGATGATAGGTAGGCAAACAAATAAAGAATATTCTAATTTTTGAAGGAGAGCTAGAAAGTTCCAGCTATTATATAAACTATTTTCCCAATAGGGTATGGAACACATTTAAAATTAATCACATAACAGTTGAAAATTAATATTTCAAATTCGAAAATGGAAAAATTATACAGGCATTCTCTCTAAACTCAAGACAAGGGCTGGGATTGTGGCTCAGTGGTAAAGTGCTCACCTAGCATACATGAAGCACTGGGTTCAATCCTCAGCACCACATAAAAAAAAATAATAATAACAATAATAATAATGTGCCTACCTAAACTAAAAAATAATACATATATAAATAAATATTTTTTAAAAGATAAATAAACTCAAGACAATAAAGCTACAAAATGAGAATTAAATAACTAAAAGATTAACTAACTTTGACAGGTAGTTCTATAATTTTTAGATTTCTTCAGTGGCAACAAATGTCTTTAGATCTGACTCAATTTTGACAATTTACCTTTTTCTAGAAAATAACCCACATTCTCTGGGTTTTCACAATTGTTGGGATGAAGTTGAACACTGAGTTCATTAGATTGTGTTATTTATAAAATCTGTTTCAGTATTTTATATTCTTTCCTCTTAATGTTCTAGAGTTGCAATTTCTCCTTCTTTTCTTAACATTGACAAAATTTTATGCATTGCACTTTTTTTCTTCAAAGAACTAGTAACTGGATTTATTGAAAAATTGTATTATCCCTATGTTTTCTAATCACTGAATTTTTGATGACTAGCTCATGTATTTTTGTTGTTTTGCTTTTATAAATATAATTTGCTTGACTTGAATCTTTGTACTCTATTGCTCATATTTCTGTACATTCCTAAAAGGGGGATTCGTGAGTTATAAGCCTCACAAATTCTGAATTTTGGTGGATGCTGCCAAATGAGCCTTCAAAGAAGTTGTGCAAACTTGTTCATCTGACGGCAAGAGCAAGAAGAGCCAAGAACACAGTGGGAAGCTGATGGAGTTAAGCTGAAGTTTCGGTGCCTGCCCTGCTTGTGCTCAACGCCAGATTGGCTAGGCAATAGGTCCAATTTATCATGATGATAAGATCATGTGCAAAATAAATAACAACAGGGAGGGAAAGTGCAGCACTCAGACTAGGGGCATCCACTTTGGAGAGAGGTCAGGGAGGAGTTTGGGAGGAACAGGGCCACCCACCATCAAGGGCAAAATTCCAAGAGAAGGATCTGAATCAGGCCCAGAAGAGCTAAACTGACCCAGTGCTCAAGAGCTTCCGTGTTCACTCCCCCTGGGTTGGTGGCTTCAGTGCCAGTAAAGGCAGCAGCAGAAACAAAGAAATGTTTCCCACACCCTTCAAGCCAACGCTTTAGATGTTATAAATATTTGCTCTTTTGTCTTTCATAAGAGCTTTCCTTAATTTATTTTCATTGAACCCAGAGCCTTATACAGACCAGGCAAATGCTCCACCACTGAGTTATAATAATAATTATGATCATGTAATCATAAGTAAATAATAATGTTTAATAATAATTATTAGTTAATTGTTATTTTAAAATATTTTTTAGTTATTGATGGACCTTTATTTATTTGTATGTGGTGCCGAGAATCGAACCCAGTGCCTCACCCATGCTAGGCAAGTGCTCTACCACTGAGCCACAACCCCAGCCCCTAATTATTATTATTAAATGATAATAATTTCTGTTGTTGACTGGATCAAAGCCAAACTCAACGCCCTCCCTTGACATTTGTGCATAACATGACACTCTCTAAAATGTCACCCAGTTCTCTTTTTGACCCTTTCCTCTGTATGTCACAATCATTTTCTTCACACGTCCTACTTATTTTGAGCTTTTATCTTGTGCTGTTCATACCTAAAAGAATGCTCTCCTTTCACCCCAATTTCATATTTCAAAGGTAAACTCTAGTCCTCACTTTTGCAAGAATCTCATGGGCAATATAAATATATGCATAAATAACTTGGAGCTAATCGACAGTCCTTCGTTTTCGTTAATATAAAATAGAAAAGGTTAAATGGATGTTCTTTAAGGTCCTGGGGTACTGTGGGTGGGGCCTGAAGGACCCGGTGGTACTCTTAGCTTTGGAAACTCCCCCACCTACTGGTTGCCCTGAGTGCTGTTTACATTACATAATGAGGCTTCTGGTTGCTTCACAGTAAGTAGGACCTGCTTTTAAAAGTAATGTGTGCCTCTTGTGATTGATGATTTATTTATAAACCACTTCAAATTCCTCAAATCAAGAAGTCTATCATAAAGAAAAATATATTCTGATAATATAAAATCTTTAAAAGCAGATGACAAATTTCATAATGCTTTTTAACAACCACTGGGGGGCAGAAAAGCATTATGCAGCAATTCACTCCAGGTTTTGCTAGAGGAGGAAAAAATGCCTTCATTTATGTGTATTTCTAAAAAATTAGCACTGGAATTAAGTCATTTTTAAATTTAGCCTTTTATTTAGTGCATGTGGGCATCTTTTTTATAAATAAGCCTTTGGTAGCAGTTCCTTTTTTTTTTTTTTTTTTTTTTTTTTTTACAAATTGCTTTATCCCTAACTACTCTAAAGACCAACTTGACACCTATGAGGACTGTAGACCACATACTACTAGTAAGAATAGTTCAAATAGGATGATGAGTTAAAAGTGTTTACCTCACTAAAAATTAGAGAAATCCATAATAAAACTACAGATTTATCACTGCCCAAGTTTTAAGTCTTTTCTTTTCAAGTTGGGCATGGTGGCACATGGATGGCTCAGTGGTAAAGCATCCCTGGGTTCAATCACCAGTACTGGAAAAAAATTAAATGAAAAAAATGATACCCCTTTTCAGTTCTATCAAAATATGGATTCAAACATTGCTAAGAACAATCAATCAGGCTGGGGATGTGGCTCAAGCAGTAACGCACTCGCCTGGCATGTGCAGGGCACATGTATGTGCATCAGCACCACATACAAATAAAAAAATAAAGATACTGTGTCAACCGAAAACTAAAAAAAAAAATAAATATTAAAAAAATTCTCTCTTTAAAAAAAAAAGATCAATCATTCTGAAAACAAATATATCACTTCTATGAAAACCACCACTTTCTCTGCCCACAATAACAATAAAACAGTAACAGTAAATCCCTAAAACAATAATTAGCCACTCTGCTAGCAGCTTCTCCTCCAAAACAAATTCCTTAAAGATCAGAACACAGTTATTTATCTCTGCTTCATTTCCCTCCCCTCACTCCATGAAACTATCCAAAAGCCATTTCACAGCCGTATTATTAGCTGGAAGGATCATAAATCAGCCCTTGCTAATTTAATCTTAAGAGGAAATTATTGAAAGGATATCAGAGCCCCTGAAAGTAAAGGAAGAAGTTGAAGTTGCAAGAGTTCCTCAGCAGTCTCTTCAGATAAGGACTGCAGCTGGCATTGAATTCACTCCATTCGAGGATCACTTGGCTCAAGTTTCCAAGTCCCAGCTAAGGTCACTCAGCTGAGCCTGGGTCACCTGCTGACCTGGTGGCTTGGAGTGTGGAGTGCCCCTGCAGTCCTACCACAGCAGCACAGACCAGGAGGGGTTTATTCGGTAGGAAGAAATTGGGGAGCTGTCAGAAAAAGAGGGAGATAAAAACAGGGAAGGTGGTCAAAAAAGGAAAGATAGAGCTGGGCACAGTGCACGCCTATAATCCCAGAGGCTCGGAGGCTGAGGCAGGAGGATTTCGAGTTCAAAGCCAGCCTCAGCAAGAGCTAAGCAACTCAGTGAGACCTTGTCTCTAAGTTAAATACAAAATAGGGCTGAGGATGTGACTCAGTGGTCAAGGGCCCTGAGCTCAATTCCCAGTACCAAAAAAAAAAAAAAAAAAGGAAAGGAAATGCCCACCATAACTCTCATCTTGATTCCTTCTCTCTGGTTTGACAGCAGGTATTGCCCCAATGTTGGTTAATTCTAGTGTCAACTACATTGGGCAAGGCTGAACGTTGCTTCTGGGTGTCTGAATAGAACAAAAAGTGGGGAAGGCGGGATCCCGCTGTTCCTTTGGTTTCCTGCCTGTCTTATGAGTGGGAACATCAGGCTTCTCCCCACCTTGGACTGGAATTCACACCATTGATGCCCTGGTTCTCAGGCCTTTGGACTCGGACTAGAATCACATCGCTGGCTCTCCTGGGTCTCCGGTTTGCAGACAGCAGATCCTGTGCCAACTTCTCATAATATTATTTTCCTGTATGCACACTACTCGTTCTATTTCTCTGGAGAACTCTATTCATACCACTCCCTTCTTAGGGAAAGTGACTCTTCCCACTCAATCCTACTTTCCTTCCCATCTCAACAATTCCTTTTCTCCTTCTCCCCCCACCCCATTCTGTTCTTGGCTTTTCTTTCTTCTCATTTCATAAAACTTTCCACCTACTTCTCACTTCAAGTTCTACCTGTAGCTTGACTTTATCTTTACAAATACACTGTGTTCAAAGCTGGGAGCCTTGGATATCCCCATACAGCCCCTTCTGCCATCTTGCTCATCCTCCTTCCCTGTTTCCATGAATAGCAGCACAATCCACTCCCTAAGTCATCCAAGCCACAAACTGTGTGCTTCTCTCTCATTCAAATCCATTCAATCACTACGCCCTGCAGGTTGGGTTTCCTTTATGTCATGCAAGTGCTTGCTCTTCTGTACATCCCCCTTGCTATTGCCTTCATTCGGCGGGTTCTCTTTATCTTATCAAGATGATAATTTCCCAGGTGGAATCCATGTCTTCCTGTTTACACCATGCAAACCATTTTGCACACTACTACTAGAGAGAGATGTCTTTAAAAAGAAATATGACTACTTTTATTTCCCTGATAGAAATTGTTTTATAGCTTCTGCTCTCTGTAAGACAAAGTCCAAACTCCCTCACCTGGAGAAAAAAAGTCCAACCCCTCCCTACTGTTGCGATTCATCTCTATGTGGGGCCATCTCAGGCTGCCTCAGCCTGGCTCTTTTTACATGAACTCCGCTCCTGTTGCAACCTCTCCCTGGAATCACCTTCCCTGCCAGGTCCATATAACAAAAGTTCAACTCAGAGCCACCTCCTACAAAGCCATTCCAAGTTCTCACCTGTCTCTTTGCAAGCAGAACTGATCACTCCCCAATTTGGACTGACACTTTAATCCTGTACTAACTGACACGCCAAGCTCTCCCATATGTTCTGTCATCCCCTCAACCACAACAGTGGTGTTTCATTCACCTCTGTATTCCAACACCCGGCACACATCCAGCACTTAACACACTCAGCAAATGAGCACAGTGAATTGTGGCTAGAGGAGATGGAGAAGGTCTACATGTTCACTTGAGGAACTCAGAAGGAACAGAGTCACCATCACTTTCTGAGTAGAAGTCCTATGATTAATATATATATATATATATATATATATATATATATATATATATATATATATGTATTTTTTTCTCTAGATAAGCTAGGCTTATCTAGAGAAATGCAACGTGTGCTGGTAACCCAACTCAGGTTGCATAGAACTGCCCAAGGAACATGAGTGCTTTCCCCATTTTCATGGTTATCTTATACTAATATTTTAGAATATAAATCCCTCTTGTACTCTTTTAATCTTGTGTCACTTGCCAATTTATTGACTTTCAGAACTCCAAATCTTTGCTTTTTCTGCAATAACGGAACTGAACTCTGTAAACGCTTCTTCCATGCTAGCTGGTTTGGTGGTAAGAAGTAGCGTCTCTTCCTGGGACTCTTGGCTTATCATTCTGAACTTCAGTAGTGCCCAGCAGCTAGCAGCAAGCAGCACCTTCTCTTGGAGAGCTTCCCCCAGCACACTGTCCTTGAGATGGTTTCTTTGTGGTATACTGGTGGTGAAGCTCCTTCCTGCAAGGGGCTTCTCCTAGCACTCTGTGGTGAATTCTGAGATGAGGCGCTTCCCAGGGATAGCTTCTCCCAACAAGGCAGAGACAAGATTTCTGAACAAGTCCTCGGTGACCCTCTTTGCCCACCAGTGAGCCACAATCATGCTCCCTTGAACAAGGTCTGGCTCTCAGCCCTGGTGGTGTAGAAGTTCTCCTCCTTGGGCACTTCATTTCAGTCCTACAAGTAGCGGCTACTCCATGTATCTGCTACTCTTATATGGTATACAATTCTCTTTGCTTCTTATTAGCCAATCCTCATTTACTACAAGACTCTTTATTTTTATTTTTATGTGGTGCTGAGGATCAAATCAAGTGCCTCATACGTGCCAAGCAAGAGCTCTACCACTGAGCCATAAACCCAGCCCCAACTCCAAGACTCTTAATAGTTCCTTCCAGCAAACACTGTCTGTTCAAATTACTATGTGCTCTCTATGTCTAGACTGGACTCCGACTGATGTTAAGTGCTCATTTAACCCAAGTTTTACAAGTAATTAAATATTTAATGTTCACCAACCATCCTTCTGCCATTGTCTGTTAGACATTACTCATTCTCCAGTAGACCTCAGAAATAACTCAAGCGAATAACCTTCCCTGAGTTCTTTCATACTGAAAACAAAATAGCCTATTCTCAGGGCTACTCAAAAGTCAGTTTTCTGGATCTAATGACCTTGATTCACATTTTCTTTGAATTATTAAATGTTACACTATTTTCTTCTCAAATGAAGTGTTAAAGTCCTATGATATATATTTTTTTTCCTAAATGCTTTTTTAAAAACATTAAGTCTAGCACTTTTACTAGAATACATTTTGTTCATTCTCAGTTCTCAGACATATAGTATACTCTTTATATATAATAAAACACAATAGTATATAAAATATATAAAACCTTTATCCCCCACTTTGTACATATATGTGCATATATGTTCTCAGGAAGTTTTCTTGAATTATACTGCATTATATTTATTGTTACCTGTCTTTGATTTTCTGAATCAATGATTCAATGTATGCGTTGGATTTTTTGCCTTTTTCTTTTTGACTTAAAAAATTCATGTTCAACTTGTAGTTCTCTTCGGGCACTGTTAAATCTGCTTACTCTTGTGTTCCAGTTTTCTGAAATCATTATTTATTTCTAATTCTTTCTTGAGTTATGTTACTTCATTTCTGAGTTTTTCTTATTCTCTTTTCATGTCTCATATAATTTTCTTAAAATCTTTACAGTAGCCCTGTGCCAGTTATTCACACTCATTACAACCTATTTTCCCTCCTTCTGGCTTCCCTTTCCTCAGTTTAGAATGATTAGCCCCTGCCTCTATATGGTATTAGGGAATCAAAGTCATATTACTACCACTGAGAGGCTTATAAAGTTAAGGACATAATAAAGTATATTAAAATATAAATATGTACCCAGGATTGGTGGGGCTGAGGCGGAGAAATGCAAGTTCAGCCTAGGCAACTTATTAAGACTCTGTCTCAAAAAATAAAAAGGACTGTAGATGCAGCTCAGTGGTTCAATTCTAAATATATATATATATATATATATATATATATATATATACATATTATATTATATATGTATACATGTATGTATGTGTGCTTGTGTGTGTGTGTGTGTATGAAATATTAAGTCTAGCAATTCTGGTAGAATACACTCTTTTGGGGGCAGGGGGATAAGAGTTATCCCGCATGGGCTAAGGTACTGAGAGAGGGCACCAAAGTTCTGGGCCATGGTCTTTTCCCAGCAAGATAAAGGGAAAGGGAAAGGCTGAGGCAGTGGTTTGGGGAAAGGCACATCTGCGGAAACGGGAGGCGGCCCGACAGCAGGAGGAAAGCATGTACAGAACCGCGCTGCTCGGGCACTTAAATCAGCACAATCCTTCTTTTTTCAGTTGAAAATGTCCGCATTGAGACATTCCATCTTACATACGTCTCAGTTGAGTGCGGCTTTGGATCTATCATCTAAGGGCACAAACACGGCATCCTTGGGACAAACCGTGAACTGGCGCGGACCACACACTCTGGGCGTCGCAGAACAGGCGGCGTCCGCCCGGGACCTCTGCGGGAAACCCTCCTTGCCCTCGCAGTCTTCCCGGAAGGACCTCGGCCCATCCCCACAGAAACGTCTAGAAACGCCTCCACTTGGATGCCATTAACATCACAAAGCGCAGCGCGAACCAAAGAGCAGGGCGACCACCGGGTTGCAGCTACTGAGGGGACACCGCCCCCGCTCCTCCCGGCGGCCTCCGAGGGGCGGGGTTTCCGCTTCCGGCGGCGGATTGTTGACGCCTGCGGTGCTGCGGTGGCGACGGCGCCGTTGGGGAGGGGCCACTGGGGGAGGGAAAGGCTCAGTGACAGGTACCGCGGAGGGTGCTGCTGAGGCGACGATGGCAGAGGGGCCCGAAGAAGCCCGAGGCCGCCCTCCCGGGCAGGAGGAAGGCGGAGGAGACCACGAGCCGGTCCCCGCCCCGAGTGCCCCCCCCGCCGCCGCCGCCGCCGCCGCCCCCGGCTCCCGGGACGGGCCGCAGGCCGAGCCTCAGGCCCCGGGCCGGCCTCCAACCCCGGGCCCCGAGTCCGCCGCCGCAGAGGAGTCGGAGCCGCCGCGCGAGCCCCGGAATCGCAGGGAGGCGGCCGCGGGGCCGCCGGAGCCGGCGAGCTGCGAAGCGCCCGAGACCGCGGCGTCCCGGGAGAGATCGGCGCGGCTGAGCGCCCGCGAGTACTCGCGGCAGGTGCACGAGTGGCTGTGGCAGTCGTACTGCGGCTACCTGACCTGGCACAGCGGCCTGGCCGCCTTCCCCGCCTACTGCGGCCCTCAGCCGCCGCCCAGCTACCCCGCGACCGGCGCCACCTCCCCGGCCGCCGCGCCGCAGCTCGGCTACTACAACCCCTTCTACTTCCTGGGCGCCGGGGCCGCGGGGCCCGAGGCGGCGGCGGCGGCGGCGGCGGCAGCGGGCATCGCCACCCCGGCTCCGGTTGCGGGCTTGGGGCCGCGGGTTGCTCCCGTGCCTGGGACGGTCCGGGCGACACCGGTGACAAGAGTAGGAACCGCGGTGCCTGCGCGGACGGCGAGCGACGCCGCGCGGCAGGCCGGTGAGAGGCGCGGGGTTGTGGGCCGCCCGGGGTCGTGGGCCGCGGTGCCCGGCGCCCGAACGGGTTCCCTCACCCGGGGCCACGGCGCCCCGCGCGCAGCGAATCCCTCGCTCGTAGGCCGCTGCGCTCAGCCGCAGCCCCCGAGGGGGAGACCCTTGGCCCGACGGCCGGCCTGGGCCCCCGATGGCGGGACCGCGCGTCGGGGAGGGTCGCAGACAGAGAGGGGGGGATGACTTCGGGCCTGGCCTACTGACCCAAGGCCCTGTGCACCTCGGGGTGGACTAGAATACGGCTTGTTCGTTAAAGCGAATCCTGTGCATGGCCGAGCACTGGTTGATGCCAGAACACGACCCCCGACAGAATTAGGTTGGGAGGTTGATATCATGTTTTTTTTGTTGTTGTTGTTTTGTTTTTATTTTTCAATAGAAAGTAAAACTAAATGAAGGTAGCATGTGGGATATAGGGATTTACTTTATACTAGCTGTCCATTCTTAACCTTGATTTTTACTACAAGTGTTAGATTTTGTTTCCTGTATGTGATCATCTAGTTCTTCTAGTCCCTGGTGCAATGTATTGGGCACTCTAGTCATTAGCTAAGAAATCAAATTTTAAACATTAAGGTGAAAGCAAATTGTAAGCTAACTAGTCTTATATAAATACTCTCTAAATAGTTGTTATATTTAATAGTACCCTTATGGAATCAATACCTGATAATTGCTTCAGGTTATATATTTTTTAGAATTATTAAGTTGTGCCCTGACTTTGCTTTTCCCCCTCATTATCTGACTTTGGTTCTCAGGTATGAAGTGATTGGGTTTCCTAACTTGTTTTCTTTTTTTAATTTGCAGGCAGAGAGTATGTTATTCCATCCTTGGCCCACAGATTTATGGCAGAGATGGTGGATTTCTTTATTCTCTTCTTTATAAAAGCAACCATTGTCTTAACCATTATGCACCTCAGTGGAATAAAGTAAGTGAAGGACGTTTGTAGAAAGGTTTTAGTTCTATTTTAGAGTCCCTTTGTTAAGTTCTGTTCAAGCCTGCAAGTGGCTATGTGGGTAATAGGTGTGCCATGGTCATGATTTCTTTATAAGAGCTTTGTTAGAGTTATTGTTTTTTGTTGGTGGTGGTGGTGGTAGTTTTAAAGAAATACCTATAAAGAAGAAAAAAATTTTAATAAACTTCTTTTAAAATTTGTGGTAATTTCACTGTTCAAAAGAAGGTAAAAGAACCTTCCAAATCTCATTTGTTCAACTATTCTCTTAGGCCAGGAACTAATTTTCCTCTTACTATCCTGTGGAGTCTCCATAGATAAAGACATGAAGAGAACTGGCAGGTGACTATTAATAATAAACTAGTGACATTTCCAGATGGGATTGCTCATACTATCAGACAGATGCCGAGTGAACTGCCAAGCGAGGCATTTACTCATAATAATCATAACAGCAGTTACCACTTGCTAAACACTGAGGCACTGAGCTTACCTTTACAGGTTATAGACTGAAATTTGGGCTTATGAGAAGTTAAACCTAGAACTTAGTCATGAAAGTTAGCTCAATGTGAACCTGAGTGTTACTGTGCTTCCTCCTTTTCCCTCCTCCTCACAAAACCACCCAATGCCAACTCCTCTGTGTCTAGTTTCTCCTGGATAGCTTGAGCCTGGACCGTTGCCTCCTCAGTGCCAGCTGCTTTGCCTCATTATGGTTTCTCCTTACTCTAGTCACTGTCATCTCTTGCTTTGATCATAGCCAGTCTCTTGTTTTATCTCAACTGAACCTCCTATGTAAAACCAAAGTGATCATAAATTCTGATTCTGCACTCCCCTGCCTTAAAACCCTTTACTTGTTTCTCTTCACCAAGATGAAGTCTGAATTTCTTCATGTGATTTAACACATGCTCTTATTTCTTAATTACTGTCACTTCTCATACTTAATATCTGAGCCATTTCAAACTGCTTATAACTTCCATCACACACTGTCTTGCTCCACGGCTTTCTCTCCTACTGTTCACTTTCCCTGGAACTTTCTTCCACCTTAGTCTGGCTAACTTCTTTTCATCCTTCAGATCCTAGCTTACTTGTCATTCACAAGGTTAAGTGTAACTGAAATGTTTCCCTGGTATTTGTGGTTCCCTATTACAGCTGGCTTCCTGCTTTGTCATTATTATTACTTATTGTTGTTTCCCTTTTTGGGTTGAATCTCCCTGAAAATAGACACATTTCAAATTATAATTGTATCCCCAGGGCTTGCACAGTATTCACTCATTGTTTTATTTTTTGTAGTGCTGGGGATTGAACCCAGGCCCTTGCTCGTACTAGGGAAGTGCTTTAGCTACTGAGCTATCTCCAGCCCAGTGCATAGCACATGTGGCAGGAACATGCTCCTCCACCCAGCCGTGCCTATTTGTTGAATAAGCTAGTAAATGTTTTGTGCAACTAGATGATTGGGACCCTAAAGTTTAGCTTAGAATTTCATTTAAAATTTATGATTTAACAGCTGAACACCATGTTGTACACCTATAATCCCAGCGATTTAGGAGGCTGAGACAGGAGGATTACAAGTTTGAGCAGCCTCGGCAGTATAGACCCTATCTCAAAAATTCAAGAAAAGGACTGGGGATCTAGCTCAGTGCCAAAGTGTCGTTGGGTTCAATCCTCAGTACCACAAAAACAAAACAAAACCATAACTGTTCTTGTAACTAATTCTGAATAACCCCAAATTATTATTTTGTGTAGGGATATCTCTAAGTTTGCTATGCATTATATAATAGAAGAAATAGATGAAGATACATCAATGGAAGATTTGCAGAAAATGATGGTTGTGGCACTTATATACAGATTATTAGTTTGTTTCTATGAGGTAAGTTACTGCAGCAAATAATTTTTTTAAAAATCAATCTTTAGATGATCAGCCTTAGAATTGGAAATTTATAATTAATCATTATTTTTCAAGTATTTTTCTGTTTTTTCCACATTTTCTTTAGGTAAAAAAACAACTTTTAGAAATTGTTTAGAAGGGAGATGCCGCAGTCTCTCGGCTGGGCACAAATCACGAGTCTCCACACAGCTTGTAGATTCAAACAGCAATTCTTTATTCCCGAACTCACACCGGCCGTTTACAAACACGCTCTGGGGGAATCCACGTTCTCTGCCCAAATCCACTCCGTTCTAAATCCACACCGCATGGGCTTCTGTCTCTCAAAAAATACTGTCTGACCCTAAGCACTCAAGAGGAACTCAGCAGCAGGATACGCCCTATTCCAAAAGAGGAACACCCTAATCTCCTATTACTAAACCGCCCTATTCTAAAGGGGAAACACCCTACTCTCCTATTATGCTAAACTGCCCTATTCTAAAGGGGGAACACCCTAAACACGGATCCTGCCCTGGTCCTTGAGCAAGGAAACCTTTCAGAAGTCCTTCCACTAGACAGCATGGGAGTAAGCTGGCAAGGAATTTGTCATACCTACTTGGCTGATGGCTCCCAGCAGGGAGACATTTTATAATTTCTTTGTAGTGTTTTTCAGTCTTAAAAATAAAATTCCACTCATAAAAATACTGTGACCAATAAATATACTTGTAGGTTGGTTGGTTGAGGACATTTGGGAGTATTTTTCCTTGGGAACAACTTACTAAAAAATATAATGGGTCATAGAGAAATATTAAATATATTGTAGTGTTGCACATATTAAGAGACCACAGAAATAAATGGCTATCCTTTGAGTATTTTTTAAGTTGAAAATTTTAAAACATGAAGTAATAGGAAACTTATCTTTAAAATTGGTATAGTTGAACCAATAAATTATTTTTTAATTTTCCTTCTTTCCTTAGATAATTTGCATTTGGGGAGCAGGTGGAGCTACCCCTGGGAAGTTCCTGCTAGGGCTTCGAGTTGTGACATGTGATACATCAGTGCTTATTGCTCCAAGTCGAGTTTTAGTGATTCCTTCCTCAAATGTTAGCATTACAACGTAAGTCCTTTTCTTAGCTTCATCTACTATATATTTGGGAAAGTGTATATTTTAGGTATATTTTTGCACTGCATAATGTTTTGGTCAAGGATAGACCACATACATCACAGTGGTCTCATAAGATTATATTGACTAATGTCTTTGTGTGGGAATCTTAGTTTTGTATAGTACATTTAAGATTTTTATGTAGTGAACAAAATCACATAATGATACATTTCTCAATGTGTCCCTTATGTGACATAGGACTGTATTGAATATGGCATAAGTTATAATGCTTGTTATAATATTTTTAGAATATTGAATTTAGATTATTCTCACTCTTTTCTTTATGACATATACTGCAATTATTAAAGGGTTTATGAACTTTTTTTGATTGTTTCTTCTTCAGTATACATATTCAAGATCATTTTTATAAATCACAATAATAAGATTATTTAGGTGTTGATGCTGTACCAATCCTCAGGGCCCAGCTTTATAATTCCCTAGGTCTGGGATATTTGGTCAGTTACTACTCTGTCTTGAGCCACCATTATATCTCCTCTTGAATAGGCTAAGAGTTTGATGATATGCATAATACAAGCACATATCCTGTTGCTCTCAAATGCCAGAGCTTGTAATACCTCCAGGCCCCTAGTAGTTGGTGTCTAGCTTCCAGGGAGGGCACCTAGTGGCAATGTGAGTGGTAAAGGTGAGTGGGTGGTAATCAGTTGAGCCAAATAAAATCTAGCTGTAATTATTGCCAGAATGAGTGACACCTGGATTGTTATAAAAGAAAATGGGTAAGAGTCAAAAATGGCTAATACTTATCAAACAGTTATACCAGGCACTGTAAAGTGACATGTGCATTAACTAATTTAATCCCTAGAGCCTTGTAAGATAGATATTTTTTGCAGATGTGCGACACAACCAGAAATTAAAAGATGGATTTGGAAACAACTAATCTGCATTCAGTCTACTCTTTTAGCTGTTGCTTTTTTTTTTTTTTTTTTCCCTTTTGGTAACAATACAGTGCACAAAGGGCAGAGATCTAATATTAGTAGGATAATTCTTCATTCTGATGTTTGTTGTTGATGCACTTTTTACAGCTTTCCTACAAAGGAGAGAGGGGATGAAAGACTAGACAACAATCTTAAAATGCTTGCACTTCATGTAAGATAGAGAATGTGACATTAAGCATTCAGTTTAGAAGGAAAGTTTAGAAGGAAACACGTGGTAATAAAAGGGACTATGGGCCCAGCATGGTGACACACACCTTAATCCCTGTGACTTGGGAGGCTGAGGCAGGAGGATCTAAGTTCAAAGCCAGCTTCAGCAACTTGGTAAGATCGTGTCTCAAAAAATAAAAAGGGCTAGGGATGTAGCTCATTGGTTAAGCACCCCTGGGTTCAATCTCTGGTACCAAAACCAAAAAAGATGTGACTATGGAAAAGGTAAGCCAGGAACAGTATTCTTCCAGAAAAAAATACTAAAATATACTGTAAACCCTTAGTTCATATTCTGAGATTTTTATTTTTATTTTTTTTAGTTGTTGATGGACCTTTATTTTATTCATTTATTTATATGCGGTGCTGAGAATCAAACCTAGTGCCCCACACATGCTAGGCAAGGAAGCGCTCTGCCACTGAGCCATAGTCCAGCCCATCTGAGATGTTTTTCTTATGAAAGTTCTAAGTCTTATGTTGATGAACTCTTTGGAAAGAGCCCAGTAGTTTGGTCATGATATATTTACTTGAAAATAACACATCAAAGGTAAAAATTCTCTTAATTACATATTGACTGAAGTACGACTTGAACTTGGGTAGGATACCACTCATCTGTATGTAGTCATCTATACCTTGATATTTTTGCTTTAATTTTTTAGGTCCACCATACGAGCTCTGATCAAGAATTTTTCTATTGCCTCTTTTTTCCCTGCTTTCATCACACTGCTGTTTTTTCAGCATAATCGAACAGCCTATGACATTGTAGCAGGAACCATTGTGGTAAAAAGAAATGGGGTCAGATGATGTCCCAGAAAACCCTGAATTCCACTCTTTGGAATAATGACAAGACTAAATTATGTGTCAAGGCCATCAGTATCCCTGGGTAAAATTGATTTAGAAATTAAAGCAGTCACTTCAGTGTGATGCAGGTGACTGTTTTGAAAGTATTGATTTTACTTGAATGCCAAAGAACTTTTCCAGAAGAAAAACATATTAAATTCAAGTGTTAAAAAATTTTTAGATCAACAAGAAGGCCAGTGGTTTCATAATCAACAACGGACAATATATACTTTCTTTTTAGATCTAAGGCATTAGAATTTGTTGAAAGCATTTTCAGCTTTGAAATCTCCAAATGAAACTTTAAAATTTTTATTTTGGTTTATCCCAAAATGATGGAAGAAGTCCAGTTGTGTTTTGTAAACACCTACTTAGTTTATCTTTTAGTTAACACTTCTTGGGGAAATGGTTCTTTGTTTTGGTGTGGGAAGGGAGGGAGTGAGAACACAAATTGGCTCTTCACTCACCTCCCTTGTCAGCAGGTGTTGAGTCAGCTGCAGTGTTTTTGAAAGGGGCAAGTGAGGCAGGCCTAGCAGTTCCTTGCCTGAAGTTTCCAGTCTGCTGCAGTTCACTGCAGTAAAGGTGTAACTCTGCAACTATTCTTAATGCTTAAACATGTGTTTAGGGGCAAATTTTTCATAATGATGAAAAAGTATTAAGTCGTATTGCTATATTATCACTGATTTTTTTTTTAAATGAGAAAAGGTAAGTTAGTGATTGTTTATAAGGGCAGGGGGTGTAAATTTTCACTGTAAATTTAAAACATACAGTTCATGTGCAAGTATTTTCAGTGCGCCCCAAAACTCACTACGACTATGTGGGGAAAACTTCTATCAAAATGTTGCATATTTACTATAAAATTTGTGTGCAGCATGAAGAAAGTATTAATGCTTTTCAGTGTTGTGAGTGTAATTTATATTTATATACTACATACTCACATAGTAGTAGTTCCTTTCCTCTTCTTATATAGTTCCATGACTGTTGAGACATCAAGAATTAAATAAATCACCTTAGTTATTTCATGAGTAACTCTAAATGCCAGTAGCCTGTGAAATGCTAGCAATTTTCCCATCCTGAACTATTCTCTCCAAAGCAAGGGAGACCGTCATCTCCAGACATCATTTCAGCTGCTTTCAGCTCATTTTGGGCCTGCTTGGGATGGAGTTGTAGGGGAAATGTGAAGCAAAATAATACTTTCTGTATTGCCATTTTACTTTACTCTTCTGAAGCAAAGTCATGGGGTTTTGTCCATGTTTGTGTGTGCTTTTGTTGTGTGTTCCAGTTAGCTGTGTTGAGAGAGATACCCGAACTATTTATAATTTTTTGATTCTTAGTCATTTTCTCCAACTCTGACACTATTTTCCAAAAAACACTAAACTGTACTGTACAGTTTAAAATTAGACTGCTTAAGGGATCAGTCTAGGCTTTGTTCTTGGTATTAAATTTATAGCAAACCCAAGACATGTCTGTTATCACTGTTCAATTTTTAAAGTAGATTTTTCTTTTGATATTTAAAACTGTGAAAGTAACATTTAATGTGTGTAGAAACTCTGACAGTGTCCTTAGTAATATGTGTTTATTGTAAAACTTAACAAGATTTATTAGTTAAGTGTGTACAAGTACTAAATAGATGATTCACTTGTAACCTCTGCGAAGGTTGTTTTATGGCTCTTCACAGGAAAAAGAAAACAAAAAATCTTTTATTTGTATTGAAAATTGGGAAAATGTTATACAAACTTAAAATAGTATAGACACTACTGTTGTCACTGATTGGGGAATTCAAGTTTAAATGTCCTTCAGTTGTAACGGTGGAATATATCTTTGACTTGGAATTTCTACTGAAATAAGTTGTCATCAAGGCTTTTTATTTATACAAAAAAAAAATAGTTCAGTTTAATTAGCTATGTTTAGAGAAGTACAATTTGCTGTAAGTGTGGACTCAAGTTATACCTTGTATTCCCATAGGATACACATTAAGTCTTACTTTGCCTTTACAACAAAACCAAAGTCTGTTTCTACTTATGAATTCAGTGCTTAGAGGAAGTACTTTTTCATTCCCAGAGTTGAAAAATGTGACAAAACAATGGGGAAAAAAGAGAACATGGCCCAGTGCCCATTTTCCCTTGTGGCTATGAGGTGGACTCTCCCTTTCAGGAAACCTTTCTATTTGGTATATTTCACTTATATAAGTGATATTGGCTCTTTTCTGTGTCAAAATCTAATTCTCAAGTTGAAACTCTAGCCTAAAAAGGCAAAAAAAAAAAAAAAAAAAAAAGATTCTTAGTACAAACATTATTTGTTAAGTATCCTGGAATGGCTAGTCTGGCAGGCTGACCACTGTTCATGTTGAGAGGCAGAAGCTGGGCTCTGGGTACACAGTGCCGAGTAGTAGCCTTACTTTACAAAGACCACTCTATAAAAAAAAGAAAGCAAGCCTGCACGTTTGGATGAAAAGTCTTTACTTGCCAGTATTATGAGAAAGTGTGGCCCAACTCCGTTAGCACTGTTTCAGTAAATCTACCTTAATGTTCACCTTCCATCACTCAACGTGTTTAGGATTGGGGGGAAAAAGACATTCTATTTGAGGGCCACTTGTCTAATGTTTTAATGTCTTAAAATGCTAGCAAAATTTAACTCCTACATTAAAAGGATTTGTTCTTGTCAGTGATTTGAGTGCTTTGCTTACACATAAAAATTTATACTTGGGAATATAAAGGGATTTTTTGAGGGTGGTGTAGTATTGAATGTTTTCATTCTACATTTAGCCCTATTAAAAGAGGCTATTGTTTCTTCAAAGAATGTGCCCAAATAAAAGTATTCCTAAAATCTAGGAAGTACCATGTTTAAATTCTTGCCACCCCCCCCCCAGTACGAAAGGCCAAAGTCTTCACAACGTGTGCTTGCATGAGTGATGTTCCTCATTTCAAACAGTATGTGCACATTATAGTAGGATTTGACCTGCAGTTTCTGATGTCCGACCAATAAATAAAATCCATCATTTTATTTTTTTAATAATTTGTATGCCACCAGTTTGTATTATTTTTCTCAATAAATACTTAATGTCACCAGTGCATCTGTGTTTTGTCTGTTTATTTGAGGTTTGCTAGGGAGACCTTGCTTCCAAGTACTACTTTCCAGGGGCTACTCCAGTGAACTGGGTCATTTTTAGAAATGGGTCTGTGAAAACATTATCTGCCTCAAGGGATATTTCTTTCCCACACCAGTTAAAATCAATCCAGTCCTTAAAGAGTTATTAGCTACCACAGCCATCATATAAGACTATGAGACAGCTGGGCAACTTAAACTCAGTTTTGGTCTTACAAACCCCTCCCAATCTAACCTACACAGACAAGCTAAGGGAACAGATAAAGTATCCTGGGAAAAGCAAAAATATGGTTTGAACCTGTAGACAATGTGCTGTTAAAAACTTAGCTACTAAGGGCTGGGGTTATGGCTCAGAGGTGGAACACTAGGTACATGAATAAAATAGAGGTATTGTGTCCACCCACAACAACAAAGCCACTAATTGCACATTTTAGAACTACATTGTCCTTTGAGCAAAGTTTGTAAAAGCTGCTCCATATTATAAGATGAAGTCCAACTTGGTTAGGGTTAGGGAGCAGTAGTGTGTGGACATAACACCCCCATTTCCTCAATGCTACATCAAATTAGTTTCCATTAAACACACAAGCTAACCTTTAAATTTTTTCACTGAATTTCAAATTTTAAACAGGCCCCCAAAAGGACATGCCATCAGAATAGAAGGAAACATTCTTCCCAGGCTAAACTATTAACAGCCTGGTAACAAATTGTTAAAATGAACAATTTATTTCAGTAAAGAGGGTCACAAGTTTGAGGCCAACCAGGGCAACTTACCAAGACCCGTCTCAAAAAGGGCTATATATAGCTCAGTGGCAAAGCATTAGGTTCGATCCCTGGTACTGAGGAATAAAGATTGGAAATAGTCCCAAGTTCAAATACAGTTTAGACACTCAGTTGGGAAGCTGAAAGATCCCATTTATGGGATCTTAAGTATGGATTATTGGTAACTTGTTTAAAAAAGTAATACTAAACATTTCTAGCACATTTTTTGAGAAAAGTAGAAAGCCCGACATGCCCAATTACCTGGGATGGGTAATGGCAAAGAACCAACCTACAAGAGCATTAGGTGTTAACTTCCTAGCAGTCACAGATTTCCAGTTACCTCTTCTAGCATTGACTATCATCATTTGACCTCTAAAGAGGTCAAGTATCAAATATATATTATTAATTATAAATGGATGATGGTTGAAGATACCTTAGGTAAGACAAACATCATTTTATGGAAAACAGAAATGCTTCTAAACATTGTAAAATTTCAGAATTTCAACTCCAATCACCTCAAATTAAAAGCAAGCACATATTAACTGCATTCAAATTGCAGTCTAAAAATACCAAATGCTATTCTAAGAGTTCATTGGGCCACAGGAAAAAAAGTGTTCAGTAAAATAATAATTTAGTAATTTAAAAAATTACAGAAAAGGACCATTAAAGTTTTTGAAAATTGCTTTAGATACATATCCCTCTATGTATCTAAATGATACTATGAATAAATACTGTCTAATCACCTATCAAGGAAGATATAATACAAATAAATGGTTGTGTGTGTTTATTTTCAACTAAAAAAGTATGAAGATCTATGTGCAAATAGGCAAGATCTGGAGCACCAGACAGGCAGGGTGCCTCTTTCATGCTGTCAACTCAGACCCTTCCCCCTCTACATTAAAGATACTCTGGGATTTCTAACTGACCACTGCTGAATTTTTCTTTAAAAAGTTCCTTTCCATGGCTACTGTGTACCTTCATTATGAGTTAAAACTCTTTAACAAAAAGTGCTTCATAAATTTTTATTGATGGCATTTATCCCATGGTTTAACATGTTAATTATACTGTAATAAACATGGCTTTAATATTAAACTTTTCCTTATTATCCAAAGTCACCACAGTCCATTTCAGTAAATATAAAAATATATGCTTAATACTTTGTACAATACTGGTTTTTGGTCCAAACAAAACTGGATCAGAAAAGCCAATAAATTCAACTTTAAGTATCCCCAATTTTTTTTTTAAGATTTCTAAATGGATTTAGGCAACTTTGAATAATGGGATTTACATAATAAAATCTGAGACAAGACTAAACAAACAACAAAAAAATGTCTAACACAAAATTAAAATTTCAAGTTCACAGATTTATGTTATGCCAAAAAAGTACAGAAACAAAATTATATTTACAGAAGTTTCATAATAAAATAATGAAAAAGGCAAGACAGGTGATAGAAGAATGAAAATGTAGAAATAGCATATAATTATTAAATGGACAATGAACTAGATCTAACAAGTCCTTGGCATGGACCGTTCTTTAATCAGGCTTTCTCTATCAGAAAATCTTAGTGCACAACACACCCAACTCACTCACTTCACACGTACACCAGCACAAACTCGGCATAGAGATCAGATCATTCATTTCAACGTCCTCTAATCTATACAGAATTCCTCAGATATAATTACAAGTTCAATGCGTTCCACAAACGCTTATCAGCGCACATTGCGGTGCAGACGAAGAGGGTCTATACAAAGCCATTCACCGTGCAGGCTCTATTCCTGGGGACAGCCAGACTATGCCAAAATCAGTGAATAATGTGCTGAATCATAAAATATTTTTGCTGAAGAATCAGTCACCAGTCTAGCTATTATTTTTTTTAAAAAGGGGGGGTGGGGATTGGGAAAGGTGGGAGTGGAGCTTCTGTAAAGAAAAAGAGGAGGAAAATTCCAAAATTAAAGAAGTCCTTAGGCAGATATGACTTCAGACGAGCCCAGTCTGGAGTACAATCCAGTATCTGAAAGAAGGGCACCAGCTGTCGTTAAAACTGTTGTGTGCAACACCACTGTGATCTTTATTTCTTGCGCCTAACAGCAGTCTTTATTTTGCGAGCAGGAACTGAAGTTCCAGAAGAGGAGAACATATTTTTCCCATTTGACCTGTGGGGAAAAAAACTTCATAATGTGACATGATGCTCAATAAAAAAATGTTAGAATCATAATAACTTTTTACATGACCAGCAACAGGGAAAAGAGAGCAGGAAAGACACTGTGAAGCAAATACATTTTCCACTTTATCTGACACACTACTACTACAACTAATATTTTTTTCTCAGGCTATAAATCTCCAAAATTAAAACAAGACAAATTGGTGTTGGAGAATATATTAATTTCACCCAAAGTATATTGCATCTGAACGACTTTCAGGAAGCAAAACACACGCATTCATACACTCTTGACCTTCACTTGAATAGCAAATCTCTTCTTACCCCACTGTGAAAGCTGCTGTAGGCTGGTTGAATGGAAAGCCCCCTGAGCCTGAAGGCTGGGCAGAGGCTGCAGGCGTGCTAGGATTTGCACCAAATGTGAACACTCCTGATGGGTTGTTGTTTGTGAAATTGAAATTTGTAGTGCTGCTGCCAAATTGGAAACCGGAACCTATAATAGTTGAAGCAGAAATACTTCATTAAAGGAAAAATAATAGTTTTTCTTTAGTAATGATTCTGACCTCAACATATGAAAACATGTAAAGAGTTAAGATCTCTTATGATTATATAATCTACAGAAAATTAAAATATTTTCTCTGACACCAACTGGTATCTACAACAAGTGAAACAATTTGGCCTTGACCAAGGAGAAAAGGGCAGAGTACACATCTAGTTAAAGACAATGGAACAGACAAACATTCAGGTCTATCTTCTTTGAAAAGTACATTAAAATAAGAGGAAAGGGAAATGACTAGGAACAGTGATGCTTGCTGGTAACTTCAGCAGGAGTCTGAGTGAGAAGGATTGCCAAGTTCGAGGCCAGCAAACAAACAAGGACAAGGATGACAACAAAGAAAACCATCAGAAAGAATGTGGATGGTTTTTAGAAACAAACTCTAACACCAAACCAAAGTTTAGTCTTTGGAGAGGTCTCTGGAGCAGGGGACATGACACCAAGTCAAAGGTAAGAACATGACAGGTTGCCATAATGCATATGGTGACCTCAACCCATCCTCCCTGACCCAGCTCCCAGAACACTGGCAAGCAAGAGGATCCCTATTACCCTCTAAGCAGATGACTACAAACATTTTCTCTGGGGAATTTAACAAACTAAGATGAAAAACCTAAAGATACTAACATCCAGGTGTTTATAATAATAATAATGCTAGATAAATCAGATAAACCTACAATAAAACTGAAGAGTCATACTCTTCAGCAATATGTAAAGGATTTAAGAGGTATTTATGTATCCTACACTCTTACAACTATTAGCAGACAGCCAAGGACCACCAGATATTTGGTGACAGTATTAACACCAAAACAAAAACAGAAAAAAGCAACCTGGGGAAATAAGCAGGAAAGTGAAACCTGAAGAAAAACCAGTAACTCAGTATCACTAACATCTCAAGGGATAACAGAAAACACTCTATCCATGAAACAAAATCAGAGAAATAAAAGAAACAGCCAGAAAACAAATAAAAAAAATAATTCAAAAAATAAAAAGTAATAATACTAAAGGTAAAATCTCAAAAGAAGGGACAAGAAAAGGTTAAAAAAAAAATCTCTTGAGAAAGTACAAAAGACAAAAGTCATGCTTAAAGGAACTCCTGAGGTGATGGTAAGAGAGCACAAAGCCACCACTGTAGAACAGCTGGGCTAGGAAGCCTAGTGGAAGAACAGATTCAAAAGAAAGTTTTTTCAGATGTTAATAAACAGTTAATGGCTTTAAAAATACTGAGGAAATATTTATAAAAATTCAGGAAGAGTTTAAACTTTAATTATAAGTATAAAGAAAATGTTAAAAGAGCAGGAATCACTGATGTCAGAGGCAACAAAATTTTGATTAGGAAAGAAAATCACAGCATACCACACAGCTAGCTCGGCAATATACAGTATTTGCATTATCAGAATACTGGCCCAATCATACAGTATCTCTATTGGGATAGAGAGAGATGTTACCCATGTAATAGAAAGCCAAACTGTACAATTCCACACTACAAAAAAAAAGTCCTGATTAAAATGGTTAATATGTGTCACAAAACAGGAAAAAATCTTGCAACATTTATTAACCAATAAAGTATTAATACTAGAATACATAAAGTACCATTACAAACCAATAAGCAAAAGTGAAACAATCAGAAAATGGCCAAAAATACTTCAAGAAGAATCCACAAATGACATTAAATAGAATCTAAATAGAATCCAAATGGCAATTTTTTTCATACAATGGTAAGAGAATGTGAATTGGTGCAAACCATCAACAAAAGTTTCTACAAGTATCTTCTATGTACAAGATACATAAATCTCTTAATCCTGTGACCTCACCCAAGGTTATATACTCCAGAAAAGCATGCACATGTACCCCAAGGTTCATATCTAAGAACATGCAGAGCAGCAATTTCTAATAGTTGAAAACAATTTAAACCTTCATCAACAGTAAATGGAGGGGCTGGGGTTGTGGCTCATCAATAGAGCGCTCGCCTAGCTCGCCTAGCTCACCTAGCTCACCTAGCACTTGCGAGGCCCTGGGTTTGATCCTCAGCACCACATAAAAACAAATAAAAAAAATAAAGGTATTGTGTACAACCAAAAAATAAATATTAAAAAAAAACAGTAAATGGAAACACAGTAGTATATACATACAATGCAGGAGTGATAATGTACACACTAAATGCAATCACATGAACGAACCTTACAAACCAAAGAGAGAAAAGTAAAAAAAAACAAAAGATTGCATACAGTAAGATTCTACTCATATAGATTAAAAAATCAGACAAAACTATATTTCCTAAAGATGCATTTTTTAAAGTCCAAAGAACAATGATTACCAAACACACACACACACACACAGATCATAAAAGAGCGAAGTGGAAAGGAATGTGATCAAAATGGGATCTCTAAGGGGCTTCCAGGTGGTGGTTACACAACTATTTGTTTCAGTGTTACACTGTTCATTTGTTTTATCCCCTTCTATAAATGAGATTACATTTCATAATAAGAAAAAAAAAAGTGCAATTCTGAGAAAATATGAGATTAAAATACAGCATGATCAGCCATATTTAAAAAGTCATAGAAACTTCTGTTTAAATATGCAAGTCACCCTGTGCACTGTGGCACATGCCTGTAATCTGAGTGGCTCCGGAGGCTGAGACAGGAGGATCACAAATTCCCAAGAGCAAGGTGCTAGGCTATTTGGTGAGACCGTCTCTAAATAAAATACAAATTAGAGCTTAGGGATGTGGCTCAGTGGTCCAGTGTCCCCGAGTTTAATCCCTGGTATTCAATAAATAAATAAATACGCAAGCAAGTAAGCAATCCCTAGTACCCAATCAATTAGTCAATAAGCAAGCAAGCAAGTCACATGGAAAGATTAGTATTAATTATCATCAAAGTGTCATGAGACAATACAGTAGGCCTATCCAAGGAGAGTAATAGAATCGAGGTATAACTCCCTGTAGTAAATCCAATCACAAAGAGAATCAGAAAACACAGCTCAAATTAAGACTAGAGAGCCCCCAAATTCGGAGCTGAGGAGAAATGAGATGGAATGAACCCCATATGTAATACTTTAAAAATGCTGTTACTGAAACTTGGGAATGCTGTTTACTGGTAAATATAAACAATATTCTGCCAAGTACCCTAAAGAACTGATGTACATGTGGATTCAAAGTTTGAAGGACAGCAATATTTTTAAGACACACAGACTCCAAGTATGACACAAACCACATTATTGTACAAACTTACTGGGATTAGGAGCTGCTCCAGAGCCAAATGCTGACTGACTAGGCTGTTGTCCAAACACAGGAGGCTGGCTGCTACTTGACACTGTTCCAAAAGTAGGTGGTGCTGGCTGAGACCCAGCAGAAAACAATGTTGTCGAAGATGATATAGATCCAAAGCTTGGGGGATTGGGCTGGCTGGCACCTTGACTCTGTCCAAATGTTGGGGTCTGGTTAGCACCAAATGCTGGACTGGCAGATGGTGCTGGAGGCCCAGTGCCAAATACAAAGGAGGACCCTGGAGGCCAAAGTAACATGTAAATCATCAAGACGGTCACTATGGTCAGTCCTCAAAAGATTTCATAAACCCTCAAAGTCCATCCTTCTTTTCAGATGCTTACCTTGATCAAAACAAGTTGTAAGTAATGATTGAGACTATAACTCTACTCTTATGTAGTAAAACAGAATCCACATAAACAGAGATTTCAATTAACATGAATGAAACTCCTCCACCTCATGGCCAATTTTTTTTGGTAAAGGGATACAACTAAAAAGATAAATCCCCTGGGCCTGGGGCTGGGGCTCAGTGGTTGAGCGCTCACCTAGCACATGAGAGGTGCTGGGTTTGATCCTCAGCACCACATGGAAATGAATAATAAGTAAAGATACTGTGTCCAACTATTACTTAAAAAATATAAAAAGATAATCTTCTGCCAGAAATTCAATACATGAAGAAATAATTACTTGATGCTGTATATACATGTACATATAGCATTCATGAGAACTGAATTCTAATAAAACCATCACCACTGATTACTTATAACTTGACATTTCAAAATGAAAACTCAGAAAAATTAATTAAATTCTTGCAAAAGTTAGAAAAACTGTTGCCAAGAATTAAACATACTCAACCTGAACACAAATTGTACACTATTCTATACAGTGAATGAGTACAACATCCCAGGCACAAATGACCAAAGGCACACATGCCATTGAAGAATGCTGACAGCCTGCTATATTATTTGCTAAGAACAGACATTTTGTATTCCAGCCAATCTAACTACACAATGTGTTATGTACCTGCAGTGGTTGTAGCTCCAAAGTTGAAACCAGAGGTTGCAGTACTATTACTGCTGGCTCCTGGCCCAAAGACAAATGGGGTAACCACTGTAGCTGTGCTGGATGTGGTTGCTGGTTTGCTATCCTGAGAAAACAGCAAAGACTGAGATGTACTGGATTCAGCACAGTTACCAAAAGCAGAGCTGCTCACAGGATTGCTGACCTGTCCAAACACAAAGGCAGTCACAGGTGGATTGGAGGAAGAAGTGGAACTACCAAATATGCCACCACCAGCTGAAGTGGCTGGTGTACTTGAACCAGAGGAATTATTGTTCAAGAAACTAAAAACGGGCTTTGCTGCTCCTTGATCTGTTAAGACAAAATTAAGAAAACAACATTAATACTTAAGTACAAATCATCTCAGAAGGCATTTCCTGCACTACAATCTTGGAATTCAATAGTTTTAAAAAATAGAAGCTTGTATTTATATAGATTTATTCACAGAATGATCATCTATTAATTCTAAATTTTGAAAAATATCTTTTCTTTTATAACTTATAGATATCCCCCCCCCCCCACAGGAAGGCTTTTGGCATTCAAGACTTAATCCACATCCAACTATAAATTGATACTGTGTTTGGAGAACAATCCAGATTAGCTGTACTTTTATGTGTTTGATTTTGCAATTTATGTTGAAGTATGCAGTAGAACAACTTCAATTTATCCAAAAGGATTGCTAGTTCTCCCAGCACTATTTTCCTCTTACTAACCAATTTGCAATGCTACCTTTATATATACCGTTTCCTCTGATGTTATTGTCATTAGACTGTTTTCATTATTTTAATGTCACATACAGTTTCATAGTAGGACACCCCTGTCTGTGTACCTGCCCTTCTCCCCAAAATTTCTTATGTTGTTTTCCCTTCCAAGTACATTTCAGAACTAGCATAGCTTATCAAGCTCCACAAAAGTTCCTCTAAAAATTCATGTTAAGGGATGTAGAGTAGCTACTCTCAGGAACAAGTACATCTTTAATGATTACTCAATTATTCTGCATGCTATAAATTCTGCTGATGCTATAAAATACAAAATTAGAAATGTTAGAAAACACAAATGAGACACACTATACCACTATTATTGCTGACTTAAAGGAAACCTGATGGTTTTTATCTGGTGACCCTCAATACCTAATAGAGGACTTTTTACTATTTCAATGTTTTGAGTTCCAATACTGCACACTAGTCAAGGCAGTTCACAGTGTCCTATGGGCATTAGTATGATTTATAAAAAGCGGAGCCCATGTTTGCTAACAGGAGGGTGGTTAAAAGCATTTACTATAGTCTAGGGATTGCATGACCAAATTTGATTAGATCTGCTTTGTTCCTTTTCAAAAGAGTAATTTTAGTTGTGATTTTCTTTGTAGGCTGCTTTTAAATTTCCAAGAAAATATCTAATAGAAAAAATTGCTTGCAACTATTTGATGAATTCCACATTATTTAGGTTCTTGTTTTGAGTATTTAGTAATTTATTGTTAAAAAGTGTTACTAATGGGTTTTTAAATTATACCTTGCATGTCTGAAAGACCTCTATTTTGTCTGGATAAATTCGGCTTATTACAGAATTCTAAGTCCAAAACCATTTTTATTTTGAGGGCACTGCTCTTTTGTTTTTTTAGTGTTTGATGCTGGCAAATGAGAAGTCTAATGTCACTCTGATACCTGTTTGTTTATGGCAAACAGCTTTCCTCTTTGGAAGTGTTCAGAGTTTTGGCTTTGGTGTCCTAAAACTCACTGATCTTTGTCAATTAGTATGGGCCTTTCCTTTTTTTTTTTTTTCCCCTCCTGGTACTGGGGATTGAACCCAGGGCCTTGTACATGCAAGGTAAACATTCTACCAACTGAGATATACCCTAAGCCCACCTTTCCATTTTTAAGACAGGTCTTTCTTTATATCTAGAAAAACTTCTGTCACTTACTTGACATCTCCCGGGTACTGTTCTCATCTTCTAAGAACTCCTATTTTAATGGAACTCACTGTAGATCTAGTTTATATCAATATCTATTTTTGCAATGTGTTCTGGGAAATTCCATTTCACAAATCTGATTATCACCTGTGTTCTTTCTGCTACTAAATCCATATAATGGCTTTAAGTTCAACAACCATGCTCTTTACTTTTAAAAATGCTATTTTTATTTCTTTTTCTTCAGGACTTTTGTTTCAGAATTGTCTCTGTTTTCTCAGGATTTAATTATATTTCTAGGCTGTGTTCCTTAAATGTCTGATGATAAATGTTAACTATTTGTAACTGAAGGACTTCACATTAAAATTATGCAATATTTCATAAGCTTATTTAAAATACCTACTTTTCTAGATAGTATAATGCCAATTCTGGTTATAAAAGCCCAAGTAGAAGGTCCAATTATGAGGGCGAAAGAAAAAGATTTACTATTATGAGCTTTCCATTAGAGCTGTTATTTCTTAAAATTAGACCTGCAGTTAACTTCATTAGAATCATAAGGATTTGGAGCAATTAAAACTGAAAATCCCATCTGTCCTCTATAGCTGTTACTCTACCAAGCATGTTCTATGTAACCATTCCTTGACCTACTGCATTTATGGAAATATTAAAGACCCTTGTAAAAATTTTCTAATATTTACCAACTGTAGTATTGGTTTGAGCTCCAAAAGCAAATGTAGACTTTGCTGGTTGATCAGATTCCTTCTCAGATGGTTTTGTCATACTGAAACTAAATGTTGACTTTGAAGAACTCTCATCTTTGGTTTGCTCTGAATTCCCAAAGGAAAACACTGGTTGACACTTCGGCTCTTCATTGTCAGCTTTCTTCCCAAAAACCAGAGAAGTAGAAGTGACGGGCTCTTGTTGCTTCTCTTCTGTCCTTCCCAAAACAAACATGGAGGCAGAAGGCAGAGAGGAAGGTTCCATGTTGCCAAAAGTGAACCCTCCCTTGGTTGTAGGCATTTCTTCCTTTTTAGCTTCTGTCATTTTACAAGAGAAAGGAGCCACTGAGACACTCTTGGTTTCTATGGTTCCAAAACTGAAGCTGCTCTTATTCTCAGAGGTCACCACAGTTTCAGTAGCAGCAGGGGTAGGGTTAATAATACCCGTACCAAAGCTGAAGCCTGCAGGTGAAGATTTAGGCAGTTCCTCTTTCTTTTCTTGCTGTCCAAGATTAGACACTCCAAACTGAAATGAAGCTGATGAAGCTAGGTTGCTTGAACCAGAAGAAAGTCCAAATTTAAAATTTTCATTCGTACTGTCTTTTTTAACTTCTTCAGGTTTAGAATCTGATGAAACTCCAAATTTAAAATCTCCAGTAGGTTTAGAAAATTTAAAGCCTTCACTGATGGGGTTTATAGATCCAGAGTCAGATGATACACAAGGCCCAGAAGATGATGGGATACCAAATTTGAAGGTCGTAGTCGATGGATTCAAAGATGAAGATGATGTGCCAAAGCCTTCAAAAATATAAGACGCCACAAAGACACTGAATCAATGCACTCATCCTTTCACAAAGTAAACATTAAAAGCCAAAATAACATAAAAACAACTTTGCCTACTTTGAGGACTATTACCAATGGTAAAATAAAATATGAACCAAACTGACAAATACTCAGTATAAAACTTATATCTCAATCTTCAACTATACTGATCTGTCACTTTCCATCTATGGGAATGGCAGAGATCAAAAAGGTTTGATAAAGTTTTTAGTGTGATGACACTGGGAACATCCAACACTCTATTGTAGATCAAAGTATAAACCAGCATGAGCAATTTGTCAATATTTAACAAAAACTATACCTTTTTACCCCAGAAATTCTATAGCTAGGACTTTGTTTTAAAGACAAACTAACAGGCATGCAAAATAACATGCAGTCTAGGCAACTGCTAGAATGAAAAACAAATATGTCCAAAATAATCCATAATAAATCAAGAAGGCAGAAAGAAAGTGAGGTAAACAACTTTTTCTTACAAGGTAGAGGGAAATCAGAACACATCAAATAGGAACGTGTTTGCTTAGAAAGGGTATAAAGAAATTAGAAGATTTAAAAAGGGCCACAGCTATCACCTTTGGGAGGATGAAGATTTGGAAAAATAAAAAATAGCAACAAGAGAGCAACTTTTCACTGTGAACCTTTGTCACAATTTCCTTTTAACTATGAATGGTCCTTACTTGAACATTTAAAAATTTTAGCAACAATAAACAAGAAAAATTATATGACCTGAAGCAATATTCATAAAGATATAGTATTAAACTGAGAAGATCAAAATCGGTCTCTTGCTGTTTTCCTACAGCTGAAGAATCTAAAAATACAGTGCAAGGTTCAAAGAGAACCATTAAAAGGTGCTAAGATATGCATATATTACTTACCCATGAGTAAATTAAAAAAAAAAAAATCAGTCACACTTTTTATAAGCCTTCCTCCTCAAATCTCCCCCTTTAATGATTACCCACCAACCTCACCTTTCATTAGGAGAAACTCAATTGGAAAACTACATGAGAATCTTAGGCAAGTAAGTGGCCATATACCTGCTCTCTAAACTACTAAATAATACTGACAGAAAGCTAAAAATAAAGGGGTCAAAGATAAGAACTGATTACTTCTTTCTATGGGCAGATTTAAAATATGGTGGTCACTGAACCACAGGCAGAGAATGTGGTAAAGTAAATGTGGATCAACAGCTAAAAAATGAGGTTAAATGGCACGGAAAACAGTGATCTTCCAAATCAATCAGATGCAATGGTTTTCAAAATGACAGTGGTATTTCATTAGTCAACCAATTAAATGCTGACTGTGGCCCACTAAAAGAGAACAGAAAACACCAGGGTACTTCATATATACCAGAGGGAAGTATTATTTTGTAAAAATGTTATTTCAATCATATAGACAAATATGATGTGGGTATGATGAGTCAAGATATAAAAGTTCATATCTAACTTTGATTTTTCAGTCAGAAGAGTTAGAAAGCCACCAGTCTGAAGCAAATTAGAAAATAAGAGAAAGCTAAAATAAGAGAAAGCTTGGGTTTTGTTTGTTTGAGTACTGGGGACTGAGCTCAGGGGCGTTTTACCACCAAGTTACATTCTCAGCCCTTGTATTTTCTATTTTGAGATAGGGCCTTGCTGAACTGCTCAAACTTGAGATCCTCCTGCCACAATTATGGTACTCTTTTAATTCCTCCATATTCCCACCTTGTCAACTTACTCTCTTACAGATTAAAATCTTTCTCACTTCTCCCTGACTGGTCCTTCTGATATTAAAATTTCTTTTTTCCCCCAGGTTTATCATATTTTTGACTGAAATATGTACATGATTAACAAAATACTCAAGAGTTCATTTTCTGGGTCATATGCTGGGGAACCAAAGCCCAAAGCTATAATACCTATATATAATAAGGTCGTAGGTCTGTATAAATAAGAGTGTGTTAAATAAGAGTCGGAAAACTATGAGAGTTAACATTTAAAAGCAACAACCATGTAAACGTATGATTATGTAACAATGAATACCACCATTGCAGACATCTATAATGCACCAACTTTAAAAAATGAAAAATAAAAACACTACTCTCTTTCAATAACAAGAGGTCATTACCCAGTTGCAAAGATCTCACTAATGATCTACAACTAATTTGACTTAATAATTCAGATATATGTGAACTAAAAAGATCTAAGGACAATATTCCATTTTATATGAATTTAACAGAGAATGAATAACTTTTTAAAAACTTCAGTTGTTTGTAAATACTGCACTTTAAAACAGCATTATAAAGAGGCATTCCATTACCTTACCTTTAAACTCAGTTTTCGTGCCTGGCTTTGCACTTTCACATGCAACACACTTGCTAGAGTCGGCTTTATTCTGGACTAGGCACACTTCACAGTCCCAGCTTCCCTCAGGTTTTTTGAACTTGTCCAATCCTAGGCAGCCTCCAGAAGACAGAGAGACAGACACAGTGCTGCTACTTGAAGCAGGTATTGAACTTCCTAAAAAGTAACAGGGAAACTCATGAAATTTGATCTACATTGTGTCAGCATCTTAATGATATTTTTAAGTGTTCAATGTTTATTAACTTTTCATATTAAGAAACCGAACATGCCAGAAAAAAACTCTAATGATCAGCTTGCTCTAACCTTGCTTAGTGATGAATTCCTTAACCTCAAATTTGAATTGTTGTGGTTTAAAACAAAAACAAAAACAAAAACAAGTCATGCTCACAAATTAAGAGGCTAAAAAGACGATGATGGCTAGCTGGGATCCTGAGGCAAAGGATCCCAAAAATTCAAGGTCAGTCTTAGCGATTTAGACCCTGTCTCAAAATACAAAACAAAAAAAAAAAGACTGTAGATAGGTAAGAGTCAATAAAGGGCCCCTGGGTTCAATCATTAGTATTGAAAGGTCAATTTCTTAAATAGCACAGTGTTTTTAAGACACAAGATGCAAACTATAGGCAATACCCTAACACAAAAAATACATAGCCATATACCATATTCATTGTAAGATCTCAAGGCACAAGTCTCTGTATTTGAAATGATTGTTTTTGCACAGAAAACAATCATCCACTTTACAATTCAACCCTACACTCCATTACATGCTAACCATTTAACACATTTATTAAACACCAGAATATAGTTGGGTTCTGGGAACATCAAGTTGAGTAAAATAACATTTAATTCCTAAGGTAGGGGAAAATTAAACAAACTCATGGCAGCACCATCATCAAGTGATAAATGACCTAAAACAAGTGTACAAAGGAGGAAGAAATGATGAAGAAGCATGGAAGGATTCCCAGAGATGATAATTACATCTTTTAAGCAGAACCAGCATGTTTATGGGTAAAGTGGCTTGGGAAGAAGGGCTCACCCAAGCACAAGGTATGAAGACACAGCAAGAGAGCCCGGCCATTCCTTCTACCACCACCACTTCTCTAAATGGTTGCAACTGTTGTCGATTCTCCCAGTTAACTGAATAATTTCTATATTGTATAGGCATGTTCTGTTTTGTTCTCTTGCCAATACAACTGCTCCCTGGGTTCCATTTCTGGTCCACTGTCCTGTCATCTACTCTAGTGGTCTTAAGCACCAAAATGACAGTTTCTTAATCTGTACCCTGCCTCCCACACTTCTCTTCTGAGCTGTCACTGTAATCTTAATTGGTGGTTCTGCTAATCCACTTGGTTAGTATGTCTAAATGGCTCCTTCTCTCTTAAATATTTCTCAAATTTATTTCAATCTTTCTCTGACACTTGTACTATTCTGGTAAGTTTCTCCCTCATCTGTTGTTGAAATCCATTCTCCTCAGAGGCAATTACTGTCATGCAGTTTTGTTTTTCCTCTGATTGCTCCTTTAAAAGATTAACTGTGCAAGTTTTATTCCTACCACTTCCTAAATTAGCAGTTAGTTTGGGCTGTCTTCTCTATTTATACTCCACTCACCTCTATTCCCATGACTTTGATAACTTCAAATAACAAAAGATTCCCTCACCTTATCTCCAGCTCTGAGGGTCAATGATCTATATCAGCATATCCAAGGGGCTCACATGTATTTGATGTCAACATCAGCAACTTGAAATTAACATGGCTTCCAATGTACATTATTCTATATCCCTCCCTCCTAGATTTGATTCCCTTAGTACACACAATCATTATCTATTGCATGTTATTCACAGGACTAAGAATATTACAAATTCTATTGGCATCAAATCCATTAACCAAAAACCCAGAGTGATTTATCAAAAAAATACAAATTTGAGTCATTCCTATGGTGAAAATGATCATTCGTCATTTTCTGGATAAAGTTCAAGTTCTTTTGTACCTCTATAAGACTCCTTTGTTCATGGGTAAAAGTTCACTTACTGAGGATTCAAAGTTTTATTACTCTTTTGTCAATTTAATCAATTCTGGTTTCCTCAGTGTATCAAAGACTTCAGTAAGGAGATGATGTCAGATGGGAAGAAAAAGCTATTTCGGAATGAAGACTCTGAAACCTTAGTGTCGTGGAGATATCCAGCATGAATTAGAAATATGGCTCAAGTGCTGAGGCAAAGAGTGTGGCTAGTAATGCAGCTTCACTTTACAAACACAAAAGGAGGAGCTGGGGCTGTAGCTTAGTGGCAGAGCGCTTGCCTTGCACATATGAGACACTGGGTTTGATCTTCAGGACCACATAAAATAAATAAATAAATAAAATAAAGGCAAACAAATAAAATAAAGGCATGTTGTCCATCTACAACTACAAAAAAAAACCACACACACACAACACACACACACACACGGACACATCCATAAGTAACACAATAAAAACAGGAAGTATAACTGTCAGAACATTCATGTTCTATTCATATCTACATCACTATATCTGTATCATAAAATTATATACTAGTATTACAAAACAAGCAAAGAGTCACTTCCAAATGAATTAAGATGTGAATCTTCAGTACTCAATTTTGAATAGAGAAACAGAAGAAACTCAATTAACTCCATTTTTCTAGCTGTTAGAATTTTTTGCATTAATATTTCAAAAATCTACTATCACTGCAACATTGCTGACAAACAGCATGTGACTATAGGTATCAATACTGCTCCAGCTACAGCCTTTTCATAAAGCGTCAGTGTTCACCCCTTAAAGAAACATCCCTATAAATGACAAAATTATCTTTATTTCTACTTAGAGAAAGAGAGAAAAATAACATTTTATTCTGTGAAGATTTGAGAGAGACTGCCCCATTCTGAAAGCTTTCAACATCTACATTACGCAGCATTGAAAATTATCAGGAAGGGGGCTGGGACTGTAGCTCAGTGGTAAAGTGCTTGCCTCGAATGTATGAGGCACGGGGTTCAATCCTCAGCACCACATAAAAGCACATAGAAAATGGAGGTCAGAGTATATGCTGGACACACAACCTATCCAAGCAAACATGAAGATCTAGCCCCTATCAAGTCATTTTAACCTCAAGATAGTTAAAAAAAAAAAAAAAAAAAATCAACATATAAGGAAATGCTCATCTTGAACCATTTAAAATACTGAGATTGTTCTTAGCTGTTTTTACAGAATAAATTAAAACACCCTACTAAGGTAATGAGTAAAATTATTCCATATAGCCATAAACATACCTGGTTTCTCAGAAGTGCAGGACACGCATTTGTTGTCTTCTGCATTGTTAGAAACACAGCAAACTGGACACTCCCAAGAACCCACAGGCTTTTTGAATTTATCTCCAAATCCTAAAGAACCAGATGCCACAGTGCAACTGGAAGATGACGCAGCCATGGTCCCAGCACTTTCTGAAACCACTGTCAATGTGAGCACTCGCTTCACACCAGTGCCAGGTTTCGGTGTTTCACAGGCTACACATTTCATTGCTTCCGGTTTATTTTGTACTAAACAGGTGTCACAATCCCAAGTTCCTGGTTTAAATTTGTCTCCAAAGCCTGTAGCCGACGAAGAAAGAGTTGCTTTGCCACTTTTGGTTGGTGTCCCACTTCCGGTTTGTTTGGCAGTTTCCCTTGATGGCAATTTTGCTGCTTGACAGGCTATGCACTTGTTGTCTGTAACTTTGTTCTGGAGTAGACACGTATCACACTGCCATGATGATCCACCCTTTAAATTCTCCCCAAACCCAATTCCACTCAAAGAAAATGTACTTATTGCTGGTCTTGTATAAACTACTGGGTTTGTTGTGGTAGACTGAGCAGCAAGAGGATCTACCTTTGGCGATGTGAAACCTACAATGGAGAAAAAGAACAGAGAGTTTTTAAAAACAGAAGTTTTCCATTTAAAACGTTAACTGCAACATTATTACAGAGGAAAAAAGCATCTACCTTCTTGCAAAGTTACTACAATACCAAATGGACTGCTTTTAAGGATTGTTTTTCATACATATTTATTAAGAGCATAAATAAGCAACATCTAGACAAGTTAAAATTCTACAAGATTTTTTTTTTTTTAAATAAGCATACATCACCTTCTCCCTCAAGGAATTTCTAGTATACTGATGTACACTATTGTCATCCACATTTTACAGCAGTCTGCCTTCCCAAAATATTAAACTACAGCACAGTCCTAATGTCCCCTCATGTCTGTCCCTTCATTTGGGTGTTCTCTGGGCCCTGCCAAACAACTTCAATACCTACAATTTTTAATGCTATCCAGTCATAATCCATTGTTGTGGTAACCTCAACCATCAATAAAACCAGCTAAGCTGAGCTGAGCAGGCATGATTATTTGATAAGTATCCCTCAAAGTACAACAAGGTGCTAAGGAATATTTGCAACTATATTAAACTCACAAAAGGGTTAGGGGTTGTGGCTCAGTGGTAGAGTGCATGCCTTGCACTTGTGAGGCACAGGGTTCAATCCTCAGCACCACATAAAAATAATAAATAAATAAATAAATAAAGGTTGTGTTGTCCATCTACAACTAAAAAAAATTAAAAATTAAAAAAAAAACACACAAAAGCTTTAAACTATATGTTTCAATAACAAATGATACCATAACCCAATTAGTAAGTCCTAGAAATATAAAAATGATTAAAACCCAGTTTTTTAATCCTCATTGAACAGCAGCTGATGTTACTCAAATACATGTTCACATGTGGTTCATAAACAGTAACTCAAACACAACTCAAATATATTTCTAATATAATCTCAGAATCCTTTCATAATTGTCAAGTATCTTTTTTAAAAATATTATTTTTAGTTGCAGTTGGACACAATACCTTTATTTTATTTACTTATTTTTATGTGGTGCTGACGATCAAACCCAGGACCTCGCATGTGCTAGGCAAGTACTCAAGTACTCTACCGCTGAGCCATAACCCAGCGCCAGGTGTATCTTTTTGTAAAAATGGAAGGAATATTTAGACAATTAGGGTATTTTCAAAGCAGTCATTGAATTGATTCACTCAAGCTATACTTTATTCATAAGGATGACTTTCTAATTCTTTCCTGGGGACAACTTTTAGTTTATACACAGCAACACTATCACCAAAGAAAGCATTAGAAGGGAAGACAATATAGAAGGTCCTTACAGGTTTTCTACTGGTATCAAGAAATAATCAAGCCTATAGCTACTTTAGCATAACGGCAAAATGATATCATATATTTCAGTCACTCCCAGCAGTCAACAATGTTGGTTTTTTTTTTTGTTTGTTTGTTTTTTAATATTTAGTTAGTTAGTTAGTTTTAGGTGGACACAGTACCTTTATTTTTATGTGGTGCTGAGGAACCCAGTGCCTCACGCATGCCAGGCAAGCGCGCTATCACTTGAGCCACATCCCCAGCCCAGCAATGTTGTTTTGTAATGGTTTATTTGAAACACTAGATTAGGAAAACTGACAATATTAAATTAATTTTCCTTTTCATTGTCACTCAAATAAATTTTATAAGAAGACTCTTATAAAATTTTTCCTATTTCAGCTGGACCTGGTGGAACATATCTATAATCCTAGTGACTCAGGAGGCTGAGGCAGGAGGATCACAATTTCAAGGGAAGCCTGGGCAACTTAATGAGACCGTCTCTCACAATAAAAAATAAAAAGGGTTGGGGATGTCGTTCAACGGTAAAGTATCCCTGGGTTCAATCTCTAGTACAAAATAAAATAAAATAAAATAAAATACTTGAAAAATGTTTCTATTAAAAAAGTTAAAATGGGACCAGGTTGAGAAACAAAGTGCAATCCTAAATACATGTATAGGGCAAAACAATACACCTCTCTTTCTAGGGACTGAATCCAGGGCTTCACATATGCACTCTATTTTTCAAACACATCCCAGTCCAAAAAATTATACAGTTGCTGCTTATCTACTAGTTGGCTAATAATTCTACTTTTTAGATCATAATACAGTCATTTATTACCACTGACTAATAATTTTATTATAAGCAAGCATTCTGGAATTAAAACTAACTCAATTACCGGAACCCTATAGGTAGTATGCACAACCAATGAAATAAGAAAACACAATTAAACAACCTAACCCTAAAACTTGTTGTAGAAGCCAAACTTATTACATCCTCTGTTTAAAGACTTGGGCTCATCCCATTCTATACCTGCTTTACCCTGATTTGTTCATTATACTACTGTACCCCACGATACAAACACTGTGTAGATTAAAAAAATAAAATAAACATCATCATATAAGTGACTTAGTTTTCAATCTTATTTCAAGTGAATACGATTTCCTACATATTTGTGTTAAAATTCAGCAAACTTGGCCTCATTCTATATGTACCAATCCGGGGAATAATGTGAGAAGGCAGTTCAGTTCTTTCAAAGATGTAATAGGTGTTACCATCAAGTTTACTCTTATTCAATATTGGCCATCTCAATTAATAGAAAACTCATATTCTCTTTCTATACTTGCCTCTTAAAGAGATTTCTTTTATTATATACAGAGATCTTGAATTCTAAAGTAGTATTTCTAAGACATTTCCCATGGAAGAATTAGATATCACTATATCTACATTCAAAATTCAACATCTTATCAAATTATTGGTAGTTATTTTTTTAAAGGAATCCACATTATAACACAAATAACATTAAAATGAAATCAAGGGAGTTTAAAATTCAGTTTTTTTTTTTTTTTTTTTACTATCTCAAGGGCTACTATCATCTTACCAGGGCTTTTCAGAACATCTAGAACACTTCCTTCTTTCAGGATTTTTACAGGTCTAAAAAGGCCCTCACAATCTTCATCTCGCTTCTTACAGCTTGTGCTGTTCACCACAGTGATATCTTGAGCTGTAATTTTTTTTAAATTATAAAAAATATTATGCCAAGGAAAGCAATGGATTCTTGAACTAAATGCATTTTAAAAATCTAAGCCCTTTTAGATCAATTTATAAAACTTTGATAGTCACTATAATTCAAAAATAATTAGCAAACATAATTTACCATTATAAGGAGATAAAAATACTTTCCCCTCACCACCCCACATATCACAAAAAGGCACAGAAGTATAAACCACAACTGTTAGCAAGTAAATTCATTAGAAGAAAATTAAACTGAAACACTGGGGATACAGCCACTGGGGCAAGACTTGTTCACTGCTTAAAATAATGTATTTGATTGCTCAGCAATTTAAAATAGTGATTTAAAGGGCTGGGGATGTGGCTCAAGCGGTAGCATGCTCGCCTGGCATGCGTGCGGCCCAGGTTCGATCCTCAACACCACATACAAACAAAGATGTTGTGTCTGCTGATAACTAAAAAGTAAAATATTAAAATAAATAAATAAATAAATAAAAATAAAATAGTGATTTAAAAAAAAAAAAAACTAAAACAAATTCTAAACAGAGACAGTTATTTCATGTCCAGAAATTCATGCTATGACTAAAAATATCCTTCAGTTATATTAAAAATCTGTATGATACAGTATCAATAAGGGTCTGATTACATAAATTGTCTATAACAGTGACATAATAAAATGCATATTTGCTGAATGATAATGCATGATAAAATGCATATGCTAAAAAGCATAGTTGTGGGCAAAAGCAGGTTAGAAAGTCTAGAAAATTTAGAATGTTTCTATCTAAAAATTAATGGTGGCTGCTAGTGGTAAAATGAATTCATATCCATTGTTTTTACTTTTTATAATCAAAATTAAATTGTTTTTAGTAAATTTAAGGTAAAGTTTTAGGATTACCTGAAGCGCACTCAGACAAAAAGAAGAAAATGGGAAAACTAGCTCCTGTCACAAAATAATTAATCATGACTTCCACATTTTCAATCAGCATTGCTAAATGATAAAAGTGATGAGAACCAGCCGGGCGCACGCCTATAATCCCAGCGACTCGGGAGGCCGAGGCAGGAAGATCGCAAGTTCGAGGCCAGCCTCAGCAATTTAGCGAGACCCTGCCTCAAAATAAAAAAAAACACAAGGGCTGGGGATGTAGCTCAGTGGTAGAGCACCCCTGGGTTCAATCCCCAGTATCAAAAAAAGAGGAAAAAAAAAAATGGTGAGAACCAAAGGTGTTAAAGTGACAATTCACAATTTTGTAGATGCCACTCATAAATGTACTCGTAATCACTCCTTTAAAAAAAAAACAAAAAAAACTGGGTAATTTCTCACAAAATAAAAAGCTGTTTTAATAAATTGTTACCCATTCAGTTACCACTACCAAAGCATTAGTAAAATCCGGAAAGGACTTTAATACCTTTCCTCATAACAAGTCATGAGAGGTTTACTACATAATTCAAGGTTTAATCCAAAAATTTTATGGTAAGAAGTACAATTGAAATGTCTGCCACTTTTTATTACACACAGCTGTTTGATTAAAAAAAAAAAAGGTAACAAAAAAATTTAGAATCACAAATTTAGCAGGCAAAGCTCTCTCTCCAACCTCACAATAAATTTTTTGATATTTACAAAGAATGTAATGCTTTTTCTTTTGTTACTATACCCTTTCCCTTGGCTTTATTTCTTGGGGAAAATGCCCTTGTTCAGAATTCTTATCCTAAGTAGCACAGTCCATGTGAAAAAAAAAACAACTACTACTCTAAGAAGATCCTATTTTAATTATCTAATTCCTTTTCCTCAAATGTCAATTTTTTTTTTTTTCAGTTCAGAGATTATGTATCATCACCTGCACAGGCCAGCATAACCTTTACAAATGAAAATGCTTATGAAATGCTCAGTAAACCTGGAGATGAGATCCACCACAATTATACTGTAGACAAATTTACAGTAAAACTAAATTTAATTTATAACTAACTTGCTCAGTATTTTGACTAAACACAGAGAATAAATTTGTTATGGTGACTGTCCTGCTGAAAAACCATTAATAGAAAGTATTATTAGAACGCAACAACTTCTTTTCAGAGCTAACTTCATTCAAGTGAAAGCACTTAAAAGAATTACCAAAGGTGAAAGAATTTGAAATACTATGCTAATGAATACAATTGTGTTTTTGCAAAAATATGTGAAAAAAATTTTACTTACCAGAACTACTTATACTTGGTTCTGAAGTACTAGTGGAGCCAGAAAATTCTGTTTTTGCAACAGGCACACTAAATGTAAATCCAATCTGTAAAAACAAAAAAGTCTTCTTAAGTGTCAACTCATTTCTAAACAAATAATACTTTATTATAAGTATTTACACCCACACACACACACACACAAAATTTCACCTATATAATTTCCACAATATCTAAATCTGGGATTCATAAGCCAGGAACTGTGATGTATACCTATAGTAACAGCACTAAGGAAGCTGAGGCAGGAGGATCATGTGAACCTAGGAATGAGACCAGACTGCTGACTGGGTAACACAGCAAGACCTTGTCTCAAAAAAAAAAAAGAATTTCTTAGGCCTTATTTTCCCCCTTTCAAAACATTCCAGAAAATAATGCTGCATTCCTAATGCCCAGTTTCTGAATGCAATTTTTTTAAACAAAAAGTATGAGTTGGGAGATAACTGATGGGTTTCCAGCAAGCAGCAAGGAAATTATACTTGATCTGTAACACTAGTTGGAACCAAAAAAAGAGGAGACAAAAACAGAAGGCAAAATTTACAAAATGCCAAACCTGGAACAAAATATACCTTAAATCTATGCATTGTTCTCTTTCAAAATGTTATTTAATCATGAACAAATATATGTTGCATGACCAAAAAAGCCCAGATCTTTTCTAGATTAAAAGGTCATTTATTAGGGCTTCAGTTGTGGCTCAGCATTTCCCTACATGTGTGAGGCACTGGGTTCAATTCTAAGCACTGCATATAAATAAAATGAATAAAATAAAGGTCATTCAACAACTAAAAATACATATGTATTTTTTTAAAAGGTCACTCAACAGATCTATTAAGTACATGCAGCGTAATTCAGTAATTAGGTCCTAGTCTTTATCTGGATCTAGGGCCAATAGACATAAAACATCAACTAATTGACAGTCTAGGGACAATGAGAAGTCTAAATATGAACTGTATTATAAAATCATGATAAAATTTCTTGGGTATGAGAACTATATTAAATGGAGCAAAGGAATATCCCTTTTCTTAGAGGTCACAGAGAAGGAGAATTAACTATCAAATGGTATATGCAATTGTTCACTTACCTTTTCTGTACTATGAATATTTAAGTTGGAAACAAAAAAATGTTTTTTATTACCAATGACATCATAGATTTAAGTTAATATATATATATATTAAATATTAAATATTTATTACTACTTACAGAGGATGGAGGTAGTAGTACATCTGCCTCAGTAGATTTTACAATTGGAGATGAAAATCTAAACATGGGACTTCCAGGGCTGCTCGGAGATGTCATTTGTACCTGGTTTTCCAAATTATTAAGAAATGATACAAATAAAGCTATTTAGGAAAAGAAACTATCAATAAAACACACCTTCAGAAAATTATTTCAAAAAAATTCAGTTTTTTTTTTTTTTGCTTTTAGATTTAAAAATCACAACTTCTGAAAAACACTGAGTTTCTTCTATAAAATATGGCTGCCTCTTAGAAAAGGAATATATACAATCATAGAGCTAGATAGTTGCCTACATGAGAAAAATAAACCACATGTTGAGAAAAAGTGAAAGTAAGGAACAAGGGTCGGGGCAGAAGCAAACTAAAAGGTATTAATCCTAACTGAGAAAGTAAAGACATAACATCTACTCCTACCCCCACCCCCAAGTCTCATTGGAAATATTGTTTGGAAACAAATTAATCTTTTTTCTCTAATGCACTGCATAAGAGTTAAAGAATTCCATTGTAATGTATATAAAATATATTTAAATTTTTAATATTAAGACACCATTTTATTTTTCTTTACTTACTTTGAGGTATTAATTTCCATAAAGAAATTAATCACTGCTTTAAAATAAGCATTTTAAGAAGTACATCACCTCATTTATACAATGGCTCTGTACCTTGTTTGTTAACGACTGAGAAGGACCGATGGGTGACAGAGAGGAAGTTGTGATTGCTGGAGAACTAAAATTGAAGGTAGGCAGTGAAGAACCGGTGATTGGTAGGGGTATTTTCGGTAATACTGGTACTTCCATTTCCTAAAACACAGCATGTATTATAATGTGAAGTTTGCATCTTCACAACATTCTTTTACCTCTACTCTTATTTTCAGGTAGAACTGATGAAGTTAAAATAAATTTAGATAAGATAAATTTAGAATACAAAGAAGGTGTAGCACCATATAATATTAGCCTAAGCTCTCAAGTTAAAAAACAAGATCTGAATCCCAGGTTTATGTCACCAACTGCCATATAACTCTGAGAGCCTAACTACCCTCAGCACCAATTTTTCTAATTGGCAAAAATGAGAGGAAAAAGATTCTTACTCTACACATAACAGTGGTAATAATGCAAAACAAAGTTCTATATTGTCTTTGCATTAAAACAAACAATAACTACCAAAACCCATGAAGTCTAGTAAATTGCTTTGGTTTCTAACCAATAGAGCAAAGATCATCCCAAGTTCCCAATGACCCAGATTAAGAACACAACACAGAGTCACTTGTACTAGCTGGTAGTGGAGTACTTTATATGACCAATGCTTTGGAAACATAATAATATAGGAGAAAACGTGTTTTAAAAAAAAAAAGTCAACACCAAACGTTTGGAAATGCTGAAAAGCAAGGAAAAAAGTAGGTAGGAAAGGGCACTGAGTGAGCATCCTGTTCTCTTTGAGTTAGTGACTCTGAGCAATTGAAAACTTGACAGAATACTGAAAACCTGTTAGCTGACTAATCAGAAGACAGTGTGGCAAGACCACAACAGTTAGAAATGAGGGGAGATGAAAAAATGAAAAGCCACAGAAAGGAATCCCCACGTCTGAATGCAAACCACTCAAATCTGCTAAACCTGATAACTGCACAGGCATAAAGCAGACACCAAGGAACCTCATTGGAACTAGAGTTTAAACTGCTGCCCACCAGAGGAGAAAGAGTTTTAGTTCCGGTAAGTTCACTGTCAGCTAAAACAATCTGCAAAGTTCATAGTACATAAATCAGAACTCAATTAAGTTGATCCAAAAATCAAAGCACAAATTGACACTTCCATTTTTCCCTTTTTTTTTCCCCTCCAGCTAAAATAAAACTAAGAATTTACAAATTTGTCGCCATAAAACTTGCTTTATAATTACTTAAGGCTGAACTGAAATGATACAAAATGGAAACTCAGAATGGGAAGGAAATGAAGAATATGTAGGCAAAACTAAAGCACTTTTCTTTTTTGGTTTCTTTAAAATATATATAATTATATAAAAACAAATAGAAGGCTGGGGTTGTGGCTCAGTGGCAGAGCACTTGCCTACCATGTGTGAGGCACTGGGTTCAATTCTCAGCACCACATATGAATAAAAAATAAAAGTCCATTAACAACACAAATATAAAACTAAAATTTAAAATGCCCTTTAAAAAAAAAAGAAAAGAGGGTATACTGTGGGTTTGCAGTCTGCCTAAATGTAAAATGAAATGATACATATAGCATAAAATGCCAGGGATGAATAGTAGCAAATATGAACTATATAGTTGCAAGATACTTAGATTTTATAGCAAGTGGTACAAAAGTAACATAGTCTGAAAAAAAGATACTAACAAAAAAGGTAAAGCTAAAAGATAAATTAAAATGAAATTCTAATAAATAATTGATTCACACCAATAGAGGCAGCTTTCAAAAGAAACAAACAACAACAACAACAAAAAAAAAACCCTGGGAAAATGGTAGACCTAAATCTAACCACATCAATAATTACATTAACTATAAATGAATTAAACATCCCAATTAAACATCTAAACTCAAGTATATGTCATATATTTAAAAACTTACTTTAAATATAAAAAGACTGAAAGCATATGGATAGAAAAGGATATAAACTAATTACTATGCATAAAATGTATTCTAGGGGCTGGGGATGTGACTCAAGCGGTAGCGCACTCGCCTGGCATGCGTGCGGCCCGGGTTTGATCCTCAGCACCACATACAAACAAAGATGTTGTGCCCACCGAAAATTAAAAAATAAATATTAAAAAAATTTTTTAAAAAAATGTATTCTAGTAAGAATTCAGCACTTATTATTAATGCCAGACAGAGAAAATTTCAAGACAAAGAATATTCTTAATGATCTTTTTGGACATTTGATATTAAAAGATCAACTCATTACACGCTAAGGTGTGTGCTCTTAATGAGAGCCTCAAAATATATCACACAATAATTGATACAATTAAGGGGGAAAAAACAATCTGAATATAAAAAGTTGTCAATTTTAAATCTTCACCTCTCCATAATTTAACAGACTAACAATACTTCCTTCTCAAAAAATAAATAAATAAAGAGGGCTGGGGATGTGGCTCAAGTGGTAGCACGCTCGCCTAGGCACTGGATTCGATTCTCAGAACCACATAAAATAAAAATATAAAGATAAAAAAGTTTAAAAAATAAAGAAAGAAGATCTAAGAAATATCAATCACCTGTTGACATCTAAAGAACACTACACCCTCAAATTGCAGTATATTCTTCAAACAGAACATATGTTGCACTATATTAAACAAATCTCCATTCAAGTTTAATTAGAAATCCACAACCCAAATATTTGGAAATTAAACACACTGCTAAATAATGCATGAGTTAAGTTAAAAAAAAAAAAAAAAAACAAATAAGAAATTGGGGGTGGGGGAGAATAGGACAAAAACAAAACCCAAAAACCAGGAAGCACAAACACAGATCTTCTAGAAGAAAAAAATATCTTTGCAGCCTGGAGAACTGCAAAACAACAGGAGAAAAATATCAGACTTTATAAAATTTGGCAACTGCTGATCAAAAGACACTGTTGAGAAAATGAAAAGCTTAGACTGGGAAAAAAGAAATGTATATGACAAAAGTACTTGGGACCTCTTACAACTAACGATAAGACAACCCAATTTTGAAAAAGACAAAGATCTGAGCAAACAACCCACATACAAAGCCAAACAAGTACATTTAAAAAATGCAATGTTATTAGTCATCAGAGAAATGATCATTTAAACTTCAACACAATACCACCATACACAAGCTAGGATGACTAAAATTTAAAATGATGACAACTGCTAGTAAATATCAGGAGTAACTAAAATGCTGAGAAGTTCCTGGGTAGGAGTATAACATGCCACAACCACTCTGGGGAACAATTTGGCAGTTTCTCAAAAAGTTAAAACACTCAGAATACAACCTACCACTTTTAGGTATTTACTGTTAGAGAAATAAATATGATTTCAAAAAGATTTGTACAAGAATGTTCACAGCAGCTTTAGTCACTATAGCCAGAACAAAAGAATATTTACTGAATAATTGTATTAATATGAAATTCCAGGAAAAGCAAAACCAAAATTTGGAAAAAATGAGCACAGTAATTTTATATATGAGCATAGCACAAATATTAAACATTAAAATCTAAGTGCTTTAGGGTAGAAGGTGACAGAAATAGACTGAAGAAGGAATGTAAGTAAACTTTTTGGGATAGTGGCTATGTTCACTACCTCAATAGAAGTTTAGTTTAAGCATTTTTTGAATTCATTAAACATTATACCTAAGAATTTTACATTTCACTATAAGCATATTTTTGCTAAGTTAAAAAAACAACAAATATTTAATTCTAGTACATGATATAACCTTGATGTATTTGGAGGTGATGTATACTGATATCTTCAACTTATTTGAAAAACACCCCCCCAAAAGGGTGGAGATAGATGCCCATCTTTTTTTTCTAGTAGTCAATGTACCTTTTATTTATATGTGGTGCTGAGGTTCAAAGCCAGTGGATCAACATGCTAGGCAAGCGTTCTACCACTGAGCTACAACCCCAGCCCAACAGATGGCTATTTGATAGGACAAACACAATACATTAACATCTAAGTTGTGGAATAATTACTTTGATATTTTATGTTTGGAACCTGATAATCAATTTGGGGAAGTGGGGGGCAAACAAAAGATACATCAGGCTAGTTTTGAAGGGAACTTTCTACTCTCCAACCTCAAGCTTATTTTCTTGCCTTTAGACGTTAACATACTGTGTGACCTACAATTTTGTGCCAATTCATTAAGCCACAAACAGCCACACTGGTTGTTTATATTATTCTGTAATTTGATTTCTAATGCCCCCAATAAGGACTTGGAGATAAGTGGGTCTTAATAGGAGAAAAAAATGTCAAGAATTCTGCTAACTGGATGGTTACAGACACAAGCTGAATGCACTAATCAATCTGAACAGGCCAACCATCAAATGTTTCATTACTTAATACCTTTTAAACATCTTTCCATGTACTTGAGTTATACATGTACTTGAGTTATTTTATATAAGGTAGATGTGATACAAGAAGAAATTGGAGCAGGGAAATACTTGGCTTACTATCAAGTGACAGATGTACTGCAGACATAAGTTCAATATATTGGGTTTTGGTTTTGTCCCCATCCCCCAATTTCTCATTTGATTTTTTTATTTAACGCATGCATTATTTAGCAGTGTGTTTAATTTCCAAATATCTGGGTGGAGGATTGTGAATTTCTAATTAAACTTGCATTGAAATTTGTTTAATATAGTACAGTATATGTTCTGTTTGAAGAATATACCATAATTTGAGGGTGTAGAGTTCATTAGATGTCAACAAGGTGTACAGGGGATTGAATCCAGGGGCACTTAACCACTGAGCCACATCCCTACCCGTGTGTGTGTGTGTGTGTGTGTGTGTGTGTGTGTGTGTGTGTGTTTTGTTTTGAGACCAAGACTTTGCTAAATTGACAAGGCTGGTCTTGAACTTGCGATTCTTCTGGCTTAGCAGGCTGAGCCACTCTAGGACTACAGGCTCTGACCACAGTACCCAGCAATATGTTGATTCTTATTCCCATTTTAGAAATAAGCAACTAAGGAGACACAGTCGGCATGATAGAAAACACCTGTAATACCAGGGACTTGGGAGGCTAAGGCAGGAGGGTCACAAGATTGAGGCCAGCCTCAACAACTTAGCCAGACCCTGTCTCAAAATTAAAAATTAATAAGGGCTGGAGATGTAGCTAAAGTGATAAAGAACCCCTGGGTTCAAGTCCTAGTACCAAAAACAGAGACATAAAGGCAAAATGCAAGTTAAGTGTAGTGACTATAATTCTTACAAATTTTAGAATCTAAAAGTTAAAACACACTCTATCTCAATATTGCAAACTTAAGTTACTTTAGATATAGATTTGTATTAACCTGAATGTTTAGTGAATCAAAAAATACAAATTCCTGCTAAGTAGTAATTGTATCTGAGATCAGCATTATCTATTTATGTTCCATTTTAATGTTCTCCAACTTGGCCTTTCCCTAAAGGTCATTAAAATACCTACCAAAAAAAAAAAAAATCTTGAGTAATTCGCCAAAAATTCTAACTATAACTAAAACCAGACCCTACTGGTCTGAACATCACTAACATGTGAACGATAATTTAAAAAAGCAATGCATTCAAAATAATTATAAAAATGTGTAGCTAAACCTATTTTATCCAGATAAAAAGCAGTGAGCTGAAACTCGGGGCAGTCTTCCCACTAGTACCTCTTTCCTCAGAAATGTGGAGATAACAACTCCAATGTGGAAAAGAGGCAGGGATGGACAAGGGTTGGGTGAGGCATCTGGGATGCAAAATTGACAGTTGGCAGTTGGCCAGAATGGAGGGGGGGACCAGGAGCAGGGAGGTGGTGACAAAGATATGAGATAGGGGTTTCCATGTAACTCTTCACAATTGTTATACCAGACAATAAGAACAAAAGTAAATAAAACAAACAAATAAACAAAAAACCCCTACCGCAATACCGCAAAGTTAACACTAAACGCTACCTTTAAGACAGTTAAAATCAAGCTGCAGATATCATCGAGCTTCAGCTTAATATCTTTAAAAATTGAAAGTGAGGGGAAATAAAGAATATCTACACAATATGTCATCTGGCAAACATAAAACCAACCCAATATTTTTCTCATACAGGGATAAATAATATCACAATATTAATGAAAAATATAAAAGTATGTCTAGAAAAACAAGTTTATCTTACATTATTCAGATAATCACGAAATTTCTTTTTTGTACAAAGTAAGACAACTTATTTCTCAGGGTGTACTAAGAAAAACCCCAAGTCTCAAGCATGCTAGGCAAGGCTCTATCACTAAGCTATATTTTCTGTCCAGACAACCTATTTCTTAAACATAATTAATAGTTCTGCAAAAAAGCTTTAATAACAAAATAAAATAGGTTTGCTAAAATTGTACATACTGTATGATCAATGGCATTAAAGACTGAAGTTTTCTTTTGAGATAGTGAAATACACTAATATATTCCCTTCCTTCACAACTCTCCAGCAGCAGAGTGACACGCAGAACCTAAGGGAAAGAGAGCGTCCAGACCAGTAACTGAACCAAGGCCCTTAGCATAAACCCAAACATCATGGTAAAGGTGCATACAGGAAGTCCAACAGGCAAAGAAATCATGATTCTGATAAGCCAGATGCCAAAGTACTGAAATGTTAACTTGGAAAAGGAAAGAGAAAAAGTGAAAAAGAAACCAATTCCCCCAAACAAGACTGCTAATCAAAATACCAACTGACATTACGAAAATTAACCCTAAGACATTCAAACAACTTCAATCAAAACTTGAATTCACAGTCACTTACATGTTAAATTTAAGAATATATCCCACTAAAACATTTGTGGTCAAAGAGGATACAAATGAGATTTTTGAAATAAATGGCAAATGAAAGCATTATGTACCAAAGGTTAAATGATCTAGTAAGCTTTACAAACCTCTTCTTTACAACAACAAAAAAATTTTAAATGATGTAACTTGGTTGAAATCATTTATAAAAAGTCTGAAATGAGACCTGTATTCAATTTAAACTAGTAAAAAAATATATAGCCAACTATAGGCAGAAAGATTAATCAAACCAATCTTCTATTAGTCACTGATTTTTTGCAAACATTTAAGGTCAGTATATATAAAGAATTGTTCCTAATTGAAGAAATAACCCCACAGAAAAAAACTGGTAAGAGAAAAACCCAAATGGCCAAAAAAGATGCCTTCCTGCCAGTAAACAAGATGGAAAATAAAACTCCAATGATATATCATTTCACAACCATCATGCTGGCAAAAATTCAAAAGTCAACAAAATCAAGATCTGGTAAGGATACAGAAAAAGGTCTATCTACCCAGTGTAATGTGCAAAGTGTTAAACTGCAAAACTACCTAGAAGAGCAATATGGCAACATCTAATACATATGAACTTGTATGTCATCATCCTCTATAATCTAACAGTTCTATTTCTACAGAAATATACTAGAGAAAATATTGTACATAAAGAGGAAAAAGTGGGCTCGGGCTGTGGCTCGGTGGTGGAGCGCTTGCCTGGCATGTGTGAGGCACTGGGCTTGATCCTCAGCATCACATATAAATAAATAAATAGACAGACAGATAAATAAATAAATAAATAAATAAAGTCCCATTGGCAACCACGAAAAATGTTTAAAAAAAAAAAAAAGAGGGAAAAGTGCATGAATATTATTAACATGTACTGGGAATCAACCCAAATACATCCTGATAATAGAACGAAATCACTGCGGTAAAGCTTACACTGAATAAATATACAGCAGTGAAATGAAACAAATTAGTTAATTTTCACTATGTCAATAACTACAAAAGGAAAAAAATGAAGAAAAGGACAAGAATATATACAGCATTAACCATATATATATGGTTTAAGAACAGACAAAACTATATAATAACACCCCAAGATCAAGTAATCTTGATGGCAATTCCCATATTTAAAGGATGATAATATTTTTTATAATATTTGTTTTTATTGTGGCTTTATAATACTCACTAAAAATACTAAAGTTAGCACACACAAACTTTTTGGGGGGACAAGGGGGTGTAGTGGGGATTGAATTCAGGCGCACTCGGCCACTGAGTCACATACCAGCCCTATTTTGTATTTTATTTAGAGACAGGTTCTCACTGAGTTGCTTACTGCCTCACTTTTGCTGAGGCTGGCTTTGAACTTGTGATCTTCCTGCCTCAGCCTCTCAAGCCGCTGGGATTACAGGCTTACACCACCATCCCCAGCTACACACATACTTTGAAGAAAATGTTTCAATGGCAGATAATTCTTGCTCTGGGTCCTCCCCCACCCTTACAGGTCTCCCCTTAAAACTACCACATCAAAGCTTTTTAAAACCTCAGGAATATTTAAATATATAACCCTACCTGCTCCTCTGAAGGTTTAGAAGCAACAAAGCGTGTTCTCTCTCGTCTCATCTTGCCACCTCCACCACCTACTCCAGAAGATAAACCATTGGCTGCAGGAATACTGAAATTTGGATATGAAAAGCCACTAGCAAATAAAAAGAAAATCAAAACAATTGATATATTATTTGGGTCCATAACCTGTTAACTAAATACCTAAAATCCAGAACTGCTAACAAGGAAGAAAAATAAATGCAAAGCTCAATATAATTTTAAAAACTGACAGGTTTTTGTTTTGTTTTTTATGGCATAAAGTTTCTACATTTAAATTTCTTAATATTCAAATAGGTATCTGAAATCAAATATGGACCTTACAAATTAAATATAAAGAAACTTAGTGGATATGAAATGACATTACCTTTCTTGTTCTCTATTTTGCCTTGGTGTCATATTTTTTTCATATCCAGTCTAGAAAAAAAAAAAGATGTCATTAGATCCCATTTTTCTTTTTTTCTTTTTTTTTTTTGGGGGGGGGGAGGGGTATCAGGGTTTGAATTCAGGGGCCCTCGGCCACTAAACCACATCCCCAGCCCTATTTTGTATTTTATTTAGAGATAGGGTTCTCACTGAGTTGCTTAGCACCTCACTTTTGCTGAGGCTGGCTCTGAACTCTTGATCGTCCTGTCTCAGCCTCCAGAGCCACTGGGATTACAGGTGTGAGCCACAGCACCAGGCTATACCATTTTTCTTCCTATAAATCACAATATTTGTGGGTTTTTTGTATTGGGAATTGATCCCAGGTGTGCTCAACCACTGAGCCACATCCTCACACTTTTTTTTTTTTTTTTGAGACATGGTCTCACTAAGTTTATGAGGCTGGCTTTGAACTTACGATCGGGGGAGGGGGGATCAAATCTAGCAAAATTAATCTAGATAGTAAGTATAATACTAATATTTACCAATAAATGCTAATTTAGGATTTGATCGACCCAAATACATCCTGATAGTAGAATGAACTATTTAAAGGCATATACATAATCATCATTAATACACCAACTTTACTCATTATATAGATGCTAGATTTTAATGAGAATACCTCCTTTTAACATTACTCATTATTATTCATCATAACCAGTATTCAAAGACTAGTGAAAATAAATACTCACATTGTCCTTTTTATCAATTCTTTGATTAACCTTTCTTAATTCACCAGATGGGGTCAGAGATGGTTTAAAATAAACAGTTCGATTTGCTGCAATGGAAACTGGCTTTGGGGTCATAAGTCTCTGAACAGGGGGATATTGAGCATCCACCTTAAAGGTAAACAGAAATAAAGACAAATAATTTCATATGTATCAATGACTCATATCTTAAAATGCATGACAATATCTAAAGTTACCTAGAGACCATGAATACTTCTAAAGAAACTCAGCAGATGCAAATATATACTACTAGGAAAAACTATTAAAACTGAACCTAAGTGGTACTTCATCTATTTATATGTTTAACATACGCACAAATTCAAAACAATTTCATAGGAAGATTAACTATATTTCATTCCAGACTCAGTGATTTTTTTCACATACATGCACATTTGCTCACACATAAAATCGAATTTATTTAATTTAAAACTGCTCAGTTTTTTTCTCACATTTCCCCCCAAATTATTGTCTACATTTTCTTCATCTTGCAAATAAGATACTGTATGAGTGCTGGGTACATACTTTGTACTAAAGTCTTATTCTAAGCATGTGCAAGGCCCTGGGTTTGAACACTAGCACCTCAAAAAAATAACGTATGTGAATATTTTTTAGCTAGTCATAAAAATACTTCTAATTCCTAAAAATATGAACAAAGTCCTAAGTTGGTTCCTCCAATGTTAATTAAAAAACAAACTAAGTCAAAACCTTACAATGTAAAAACTTGCAGATTCTGAAATGAACTGGTTTTATTGTCTAAGTACACAAGTGTTTTTCATTAATAGTCCTTTGCTTCTCTAAAACACAGTAAAAATCTTGATGGTGTAAGGTCACCATAAAGCCCAGAATTTGAACCCTGGATGGAGACTGCAATACCATGAATAGAGTCCTTGCACTTAGCAGCAGCTGTGAACAACCTGCGTTTTCTGGGCAAAGTTTCTGTACAGTTGCTAGCTCTTCCCTAAATCCTTTTCATTAGTGTGACCACATAACTCAATAAGACAGTTTATTTTGCCGAATGTTCTGGCATATCTGTGAAACATGAACTTGCTGTACCCCAGCATTTTATTTCCTTTTATTTAAACAATAAGCAATCATTAATAATACGACATAGTAAGACTTTTACTGACAATATTATTATGGGATAACCTTAAAACTCCACTTGTTTTTAAACAATCTTACAAGGGAGTCTTTCTAAGAAGAGTTAACAATTTAAATTAATACCATGATGACAGCTAATAATAGATTTCCTCTTGCCCAAGTTCAAACATCTAGGTAATTCAAAAATTGAGAAGCAATACTTTTCCACTAAAAATTCAATTTTAGCTTTCTTTATACTCAATTTCATAATTATAATTTTATCAACCTCTCATATAGTTCCCAGAGTGAATTCAGACAATTAGGATAATTTTAATAATCACTTTTGGGAAATTTAGTGATAAATGCTTTCAACAGTATGAATTTGAGAATCTGCATTTCTGGAAGGATATTTAACCAGTCATAAACATAACTAACCCAAAGCCTCAAATTATTAAGCATTTTATTTTTCACACAGTAACCTCAAGAGCTAACTTGAACCATATAAAACACAATGGAAGGGTATCAAGACATCTACATTACATTTTTTATAGTTCGGGTATCCTGAAATAGTATGTTGGCTGGCTGACCAAATGTGTACCAAACTGAAATTCTATTTATACACATTAGATTTGTCATAATGTTAGATAACTAGGAAAATCTCCAAAGGTTCAATGTTCAACGAAGATTTTAATTTTCTGATCTTCTAATTACTAAACAAATTTTGTTCATTCCCGTTTTCATTTATCAAAAGAACCAAGTCATAAAGACCATAAAGAATCTAAAGATGGAAATGGCATATCACCAAAAAATACTGAATAAGTATCTGCTATGCAGCATCTTTTTTTTTTAAGTTGTAGATGAACAATACCTTTAATTAATTAATTAATTAATTTAATGTGGTGGTGAGGCTCAAACTCAGTGCCTCACATGTGCTAGGCAAGTGCTCTACCACTGAGCAGAAGAAGGAACAATGTCCAAGTACAAAAAATGTCATTTTTCAAACACGTGCCTTGACAACTATCAACTAAATCTAATTTGTGTATCTGTTAAACTTTAAATGCTACAAAATTGATGGCACATTAAATAATTACCATACCTTTTCTCTTTTGGCCTGAAAATCTGTGATATCTATCCCACTCCTATCAAGAGGCTGAAAAAATAAAACAGTATTAGAATATACAGAAAACTGTAAAAAATATGTCTCTGAGAATACAACAGCTTTAAAAGTCAACTTACAGAGTTTAGAGGAGAAGAAACAACCGATGGAATTCTTTTCGCATCCTGTTAATGTTATAATAACAATTTATTTAAAAAATTTATTTTTTATGAAATAATAAAATTAAGATTTTTCATTAAACTCAAATTTTGTTTAAGAGTGATTTTAAAAATTTACCGCTAGAGGACTTGACATCTTCTCTAAAGACTGCAATATTCGCCGAGCTGTTGAACTAGTCACACCGTAAGATTGTGCATTAAGTTGCTTAGCTTTCATCTGTCTTCTGACTGGTGCCTGTGAAATAAATTCTATATTATTTGTAGCAACAAAATCTAAGTCACATATTTTATGTAATGAAAATATCTACAAAATAAAATGTCTAATGTAAAACACGATAAATATTAACAACAACTTATCTCTGAGAGGTGTCATAAGAGTTTAATTGTTTTTCTTCTTCATGCCTTTACTGAAAATCCAATTCCCTGCCTGAGACAGTATTTTTATAATTAGAAGTGATAAAATAGTACACACCACTCTGAAGAATGATCTGTAGTTATATTACACATGATGAAAAGGTATAATTGGTAAAAAAGTTCTAGCAATACCTTGATCTGCGTACTCTTGATATTTAAATCAAATAATATTAAATTAATGAGAAGTGAATTAAGATAGCTGTTATTCTGAATATTAATTAACATTTAATTAGAGCAAATTCCAAGACAGATAAACAAAATACTATAGATTCTACTGCAATGAAAATCTAACATTTTAATACATAACTTGTTTCTCAAAAATCAACATGACAAAAGGAACATTTTTAAATACTCACGCTATTTCTTAATAAAGTGACTTACTTTCTTAAAATTGGGATTAGGAAAAAAACCTTAAAGACTAGGCAATTACCCTTTAATACAAAAGCAAAATGTATATATTCCAATAAAAATACACCCGTCTCTCAAGAATGCACTACAAGATTCTAATAAACATGTGATACCACAAAACCAAGTAATTTGGCAATGAGTAACATAAGGAAAAGATAATCTCACAACCAAAATATAACCTAGTTTTTAAAAATTTTCATCATCTAAAAATTTGAACCATAATTACTACTTAAAAAAATTTTCTTATATATCAAATATATTCATTTATTTTCAAAGTAGCTGCATTAGTAACAATAATAATACATTAGTATTATTACAAATTTGGTGCCCCCTATGGATTGCTGTTGAGAGACTAGAGGCTTCAGCAATCACGAGAAAACATTAAACTATTCACCAGGATATCACTGAAGGCTACTGGCTCTCAGGGCCTCAGTTCACTAATCAATAAAACAGAACTGAACTGGAATGTTGATAATGTCTTCTAGCTCCATAACTCTAGGAATGAAATAGCTAATAGACTGCATTCCAAATGTCAATTATAAGGCTAAGGGTGTAGCTCAGTGAAGAACACTTGCTTAACAAGCTTAAGGTCCTAGATTTTATTCCCAGCATGACAAAAACAAAAATATCTAATGTCAATTGTAAATATTTGGATGCTTGATTGAGGAAGATTCTAAGGGTATATCAGCACTCAGCATTAAAAAGAACAGAACTCAATACTGGCAATAAAGGAGAAGGAAACAGGAACACACTCCAGACTATTCTGAACTATATTAACTATAAATTTTAGTTTTTAACATGATATGATCCAGCTTAAGAAAAAGCTTCCTATGTAACTCTGACATCCAGTTAATGCTTTCTCTTATAACAAAATGTCCCCCATAAAAACACTCAGAAATAAGGCTCACAGCTTAGCGTGACGTTGTGCATCTGTTCTCTTGAAAGACTTAGGCAGAAGGACCACAAATTCGAGGCCAGCCTGAACAATTTAGCAATCCCTTGTCTCAAAATAAAAATTAAAAGAGCTGAGGATGGCCAGGTGCAGATGGAGCATCCCTATAATCCCGACAGGTTGGGAGGCTGAGGCAGAAGGATCGAAAGTTCAAAGCCAGCCTTAGCAGAAAGCGAGGCGCAAAACAACTCATTGAGACCCTGTCTCTAAATAAAACACAAAATAGAGCTGGGGATGTGGCTCAATGGATGAGTGCCCTGGAGTTCAATCCCTGTACCTCCCACCCTCCAAAAAAAAAAAAGCTGCGGATGTAGCTCAGTGGTAAAGCACCCCTGGGTTCAATTTCCAGTAGTGCAGAAAAAAAGTCTCATAATTACTACTGTTAATTAGACAAGAAAGAATCTTCTAATCAGGATAAGAAATGACTACCCTTAATGACAAAATTAAAATCTTTAAATATCCTAATTTCAAGCATTTGTTGATTCCTATTTACCATGGATTCTCATTTCAATAAGATTTGCTCCAAAAATCTTAAAATGTTTACATTTTCTTCCATCTCTAAAAAGGTCAAAATCTGTAATATAAAATAAAAATACTATAACCCACACAAACCAGAATTTGTACAGTCCTCAAGAAAATAGCAGGACAAAGAACAGGATGCAATTTCCCTTAAACTGGTATTTCTCATTTCTAATTATTGACTACTAATATATACACTCATAAATACAAATTGCTCTGTATTTTTTTGACCTTGTATCTTGTGACTCTGACAAACTATTAGTTCTGATAGCATTTTTTGAAGTTCTTTGGTAATAGATATAAATAAATACCTACATTCCTGAACAGAAATTATTTTACTTCTCCCTTTTCCATCTGTATACCTTGTTCTACACTGGGTAGGATCTGTAATACGAGGTTGAAGCATAGCAGTTTTGATAAGAGACTTCCCTTCTCTTTCCCCCATTTCAGAAGAACAGTATTCAGTCTTTCACATTAAGGAATGGTACATCTGTATTAAGGAATGGTACATCTGTAAATACGCTTTATCAGGATGAATTTTTTATCTTTTCCTAGGTTTGGTTTGCTGAAAATTTTTATCATGAGTGGATGATGGATCTTGTGAAATGTTTTATAATATCAAATGTTCATAAGGTTTTTATTCTTTAATCTGCTTACGTGGTAGGTTACAAAAATTTCAAATGTTGCTTTCCCAGGACAAATCCCACCTGATCATGATACAGTTTTCTTTTTATAAACGTTGAGTTCAATTTACAAAAATTTTTGTTGGAAAAGCATGTATCCATAATTAATGAGAAATGCTGTCCATGTTTTTTTTTAATGTCTTTGTCTCATTTTGGATCAAAGTACTGTTAGCCTATTAAAAATGTGTTTGGCAGGGGGTGGATATAGCTCAGTTGGTAGAGTGCTTGCCTTGCATGTACAAGGCCCTGGGTTCAATCCCCAGCACCCCCACCCTCCAAAAAACTGCATTGGGGAGACAGGCATGGTGGTACACACCTATAATCCCAGCAACTTACAAGGCTGAGGCAGGAGGGTCAGAAGTCTAAGGCCATAATCAGTAACTTAGTGAGACGCTATCTCAAAAAGAAATTTAAAAAATAGGGCTAGGGATGCAGCTCAGTGAAGCCCCTGGGTTAAATCCCCAGTACCCCCACAAAAGAGTTGGATAATGTTCTTTTCTAATACATGAAGAGTTTATAATATAATTGGTACTCTTTCTTTTTTAAATACTTGTTAGAATTCATCAGGGAAGCTATTTGAGCCTGAATGTTTCTTTGCTGGAAAGATTTCAACTATGAATTCAACTCATTGAATAAATAACACTATTCAGACTTTTGCTTATGCTATGCCAAATAAAATGAAATACTTAGGTATGAATGTGTCAAAATGCATTCTACTGTCATGTGTAACTAATCAAAATAAACAAAAAATTCTAACAAAATGTGTTCAAGGTCTCCATTGTGAATACTATAAAACACTCATGAAAGAAATCTTCAAAACACCTTAATAAAGAGAGATAAAGTTTTTTCATGAACTGGAAGACTCAGTTTTGTTAAGATGTCCATTCTTCTCAAATTGATCTTTAGACTCAATGCAATCCCAATCAAAATTCCAACAGCCTTTGTAGGAACCAACAAGCTGAATCTAAAATTTTATGGAAAAGCAAAGAACCCAGGAAAGTCAAAACAAGCTTGTAAAAGAAAAGAACAGTTAGAGAGCTCACATTACCTGATTTTAAGACTTACTATAAAAGAGCTATCAAGACAAGGTAATACTGCAAGGACAAATGCAGATCAATGGAAAAATAATAGAAAGTCCAGAAACAGAGCCAATGTACAGTAAACTACTTTTCAACAAATGTGCAAAAGTAATTCAATGGAGAATAGTCTTTTCAACATATGGTACATCCATATGTAAAACAAGTTTTGACCCATACCTAATACTAGATAAAAAAAATTAACTCAAAATGAATCACAGGTCTAAATTAAAACCTAAATCTATGAAGCTTCTGGGGACAAACAAAAAACAAGAAAATCTGTGGCACTGGGTTAAACAAAAATGTCTTAGATATAATAGCGAAATCATAAAAGAAAAAACAGAACAAATATACTTAGATGTAATCAAAAGTAAAAATTTCTTTTCAAAAGACACTGTGAAAACATGTCACAGAATGTAATATCTACAACACACATTTGATAAAGGATTTGAAAAAAATGAATGCTCAAAATTCTTTAATAAGATAGCCCAATTTAAAAATGGTCAAAAGATTTAAAGGCACTTCAAAGACACTGATTGCAAATAAGCATATGAAAAGATGTTCAACATCATGTAAGATTAATGTTGTTTTTTTTTGTCAAAGTTAAACCTATAGTCTGAGTTTCCTAATATGTAACAAAAAAGTGTCTGCTATAATCTAAAATCTGAGTTTCCTAGTGAGTAGTTAGGTGGAGCTATTTTTAAGTTACTAAACCATGTGGTTAAAATGTAGCCATTTTGATTCCCCCAACTATTTCTCTTTGTCCTCTGTCTTCCAATCATAATGCCTACAGTTTACTAGGTGATCGAATCCTAACTAGAGTCCTTCCCTTCCTTTGCCCTCCCCAATTTTAAATTAGTCAATCACATATATAGTAATCCTAAACTCCTTCTATTAGAGCAAAAGGATAAAAACCTGGGCAAACTTCCCACCCAGTGTGCTTGCTTGCCACATTTTTTCGGGTAGTTTGCCTTGCTGAGTAACTTTTGAGCACATGTCTAATTTCTTGCAGTACTAATAATCAATAGGGAATTTCAAATTAAAACCACATATTGAAATTATCACTGCATGCCTATTTGCAAGGCTAAAACAAAAAGCTAGCACCAAGTGCTAGGAAGGATGCAAAGCAACTAGAATTCTTACACTACTAGTGAGAATGCAAACTGGTACCAGGCACTCTGAAACAATCTGGCAATTTATTATATACTTACCTTGTGAGTCAGTAATCCAACTCCCAGGTATTTACCCAAGAGATGAAAATTAACATTCATACAAAATGTTCATAGCAGCTTTATCCAAAACAGGCAAAAAACGAGAAATAATCATGTCCTTTTACTGGTGAAAAATCATAATTATACTACTCAGCAATAAAAAGGAACTACTGACATGCAAAAACAGACTGATCTCAAACATACTATGCTAACTGGAGTAAGTCAGATACAAAAGGCTACACCTGACTAAAATTTATATGACATTGTGGAAAATGGCAAACTACAGGGAAAGAAAAACATTAGCGGTTGTCAAGAGGATGGTAGTGAAAGGACAGACTGACTACAGAGATGCACAAGGTAATGTTCTGAGATGATGGGGGTTTGTTCAAAAATCTGCAGAAATGGTTACACAACTGCATGTGTTTTATTATTAATTCAAATACACAAATAAGAGGAAATTTTTATTATGTAATTTATTCCTCACAAAATAAATTAATCAAACTTCTAAGAGACACACACAAATATAATACACAAAATGTTCACTTGGACCTGAAATAATATTCACATATCCTAAAAAGGGTGATGGTGGAGGTGCAGTCATCTCCATAGTTCTGTAATTTTTACCAAAGAATAACTAAAAGTTTATTTATTTATTTATTTTTAATTTTTGAGTGTCAATAGTGAATGGCTAATTAAAAGCAAAAAGAAAAGAAGAACCATCATCCATCTCCAATTAAACCAACCTGATAAGGTGTATTTCGTAGCTTAGGCTGTCTTGCAGCAGCTGCTGCCCCACCATATGTTGTTTTTCCAGGATAAAAAGGAGAATCTCCAAGCTGACTTGTTTTAAGATTTGAAGAATTCCCAAGTGACTGCATAGAAACACAATGACAAACTTTAAGCAAAAAATACTCAAAATGAATGTGATTAAATCCAATCCAGTTAGTACTCACAGAGGAAAGTGTTCCAAAGGCAGATAAGTTAAATGCTGGTTTTTTTGAGCTGGTGGCAGTATGTTGAGAGACTGAATGAGAACGTTCAGCCTCTGGGGACCACAGAGGTGGCAATGAAGTGTTCTTTGAAACAGCTATATCTGAAACAAAAGTAATAGCACCAATTATAAGACTCTAGATTTTCACATAGAAAAATAAAAATTAAAACTAAGTCAAATAGTCAATAATTGGTCTAAAACATAGACCAATAGTACAGAATAGAAGACACTTAGTCAAACTCACACAGATACAGTCATCTAATCCTTGACAAAGGTGCCAAAAACATACACTGAAGATAGCCTTTTTAACAAATGGTGCTGGGAAAATTGGTTATCCATATACAGAAGAATGGAAGTAGAACCTTATCTCACAACCTGCACAAAAGCCAACTCAAAATGGATCCAAGACCTCGAAATTAAACTAGAAAATATGCAACTCTTAGAATAAAATGTAGGGTCAATACTCTAGCTTTTAAGCACAGGCAACGACTTTCTCAATAGGACCCCTAAAGGTCAGGAAATAATGCCAAGAGTTAATAAGTGGAACACCATCAAATTTACAAGTTTCTGCAAAACAAAGGAAATAATTAGGAATGTGAAAAGATAACCCACAGAACAGGAGAAAATCTTTTCTAGCCAGCTACTCTTTGTTAGTGTCTTGAATACATGAAGAGCTCAAAAAACTTTACATCAAAACATCAGCTAGCCCAACTAATATATGGGCAAATGAATTAAACACACACATCTCAAAAGAAGAAATAGAAATGGCCAACAAATACATGAAAAAAATGTTCAACATCATTAGCAATTAAGAAATGCAAACCAAAACTGAGATTTCATCTCACACCAGTCAGAATGGCAGTCACCAAGAATATAAATTAATAATAAATGCTGGAGAAGATGAAGAAAAAAGAACACTTTTACAGTCCTGGTGGGACTGTAAATTAGTACGACCACTAAAAATCAGTTTGTAAGCTCCTCAAAAGACTAGAAATGGAACCAGCACATGACTCAGCTTTATCACTTCTCAGTATTAACCCTGAATAATTAAAGTCAGATAATATATAGTGATACATGCATACCCATGTTTATAACAGCAAACCTATGGAACTAGACTAGGTGTCCATCATCAGTTGAAAGGATCAAGAAAATGTGGTATAATACATGAAAGAATTTATTCAGTCATAGGGAAAACGAAATCATGTCATTTGCAGGAAAATGGATGGAACTAGAGATCGTCATGTTAGATAAGTCAAACACACAAGGTCAAGGATTGTTGTCTTCTCTCCTGTGCGGAAGGCCAGAGAGGTAAAAGGAAATCAAAGGTGAGGGTGGATATCCTAAAAATCAAAGATCAGCAGGGGAAAGGGACTAACATAAGAGGTGGAGAGGAAGGAGGCAGAAGTCTTTGGGAATGATGTTGGTCAAATTATATTGTTCTACTCTGTGCATATATAAACATGTAATGACAAATCCCACATTATGAACAACTATAATGCACCAATAAAAAAATGTGGGGGAAAAGACATTCCATGAAATTTAATTTTACTACCAAACTTACTGTCAAATGAAAAAAATACCTTTATCAGAGGCTCTTGAAGAAAAACCACTGGTAGTTGAGATGTTGTCATCATCATGCTGAGAGGTAGAATCTTTTATTTCTTTTACAAGGGAAAATCCAGAACTGCCAATTGGGAATGCCGAGGATGTAGATGGCTGACAGTGCAATGCTGGAGATTCCAACATGGAGAAGTTCAGATGACTCCGGTGAAGAGAAGGCCTTGTCAATACATCTGGATAATTAGAAGCAGTACTTGTTGTCGAAGGTTCTTTAAAAAAAAAAAAGAGAGAGAGAGAATAGTATAAATATTCAACTTAGAAAAATCAATACACTATCAGTGTTTCTTTAAGAAACACTACATTAATAGTTTCAACTACAAATCACTGAGGATTCCCATGATAAGATAAATTTAAGATACTCCTTAACCAATTAACTGAATTTGAAGTTACCAAAACTAGTGTCAAAATAGTTTAGTGATCACGTACAACTTAAAGAACATGTCCCAGATTCTCCTTGAACAGGTGTTATAACATCTGCTCATAAAGTCATAAAATAAGCATTAAATCTCTCCCTCCAGATAATAGTCACTATTAACTCTGAGTATCTCTAATATTTTCTATGTATACACAAAGATACATTGTCCCAACATATCATGTTATCATCTTGTTCTTTAACCTTTTTTCTTTTACCAATAATTTTTTGTACATTGAGCATTCCATTTAAAAACCACCCTGTATTCTATTATACCCTCAAACTGCCTATAATTATTCAATTATTTTCCCAATAAGAAAATAATTAAACACAAATGCACTTATATCTGCATATTTAAAGAGTATTCTTTTGCATAAATTCATGGTTCTATAATTTCAATACATATGACATTTGTGAGAACTGATATTAAACAAATCTCTCTGAGCCTATCACAGCCTCAGTTAAGTCTGAAGCTGAGTGCCAAAATTAGCCCAAGCAGTCCTAAGTATCCTGAGAATCAACTGCTCTGTCAAACTGGACCCAATTGCATACTCCTACTTATTTTTTATAACAAATATTAAAATGTGATTTCAAAGGATTTCATAAGTTGTACTCACACAAATAGTAAATGACAATATACATTTTCTGATAAACTCCAAAGCTGGATATTAACCTTTTCTAATTTCTGGCAAATGGAATCATTATTTTTTTTGTACTTATTCAAGTGAGAGAGCTTTTGAGCATCCTTCCCTATATTCGTTACCCACTTATATTTCTTCTGTTAAATGCTTATTGCCATAGTCTCCCTTACTATTAAGATTAATAATAAAAGACTAATAAGATGTATAAAGTGTATTTTTTGCCCATAAGACCGTGTGATATGACAACTGAAATACCACAACCATTTTTCCCCCAGTTGGTTCAACTCATTTACAACTTTTACTCATTTCCTCAGGTACTGTTGCTTATTTAATCTTGACTCCATTTGGAATCAGTTACAATGCAGGAGTGAAGAAGTAAGCTTCATTCTTTCCAAAGGGATAAGCCTGTTTTTAGTATCCTAAGATAAAATCTTAAATAAGCCATTCTTTCCTCATCGATTGTCAATTAAGAGGCTTTACTCCTCCTTCCTCTAATGTTACACCTGCATATTTCTGTACCAGTGCCATAATGTTTTAAATACTTTGCTTTAGAACACACTGAATGCCTGTTAAATTTATTCCACTTCACCCATCTTCACCTTATTCTTTTTCAGAATACCTCCGTTCATCTTCTTGTATATTTCCAAGAACTTTAAAATCATTTGTCAAGTTCCCAAAAGAGATTACCCTATTAGAATGGAATAACTAAGACCAAACTAGTTCTTCTAATGTAAATATGTATCAAACTGGTGAAAGCACAAGGCAACTGTGTTTAGACCACAAAAAAAGAGTTTAAGAAAAGATAAGCCTGAGGAATACTGTCAAATCTGGAACAGAGTCCTGATGAAGTCCATGCAAAACAGCATATAGAATCAGAACCAAGGGCACTACACTCACAGGAGCCCCCAGAAGTTCACATGGAAATGTTCAGTGGGAGAATGGATTGTACATACACAAAGCAACACCACCAAATAGCAGCTGCAATGAAGCTGAAAACAGAGACACCAAGAGCACTAAGCAAAAAAAAAAAAAAAAAAAAAAAAAACTGTGCCAAGGATTCTCAAGGGCTGCCAGAACTTAGAAATCTAGAAATCCCATAAACACTTCCCTGGCATTCAGATGAGGTACCAAAACATTTCCCTGTAGGAATAAGAACTATGTTCTAGTGTTAGAACCATTCTACAACCATTCTGAAAAGTCACAGAGGAAACAGAAGGTTAAGTCTAACCATATTGGAGGCTTAGACTTAAGCTCAATACCTCAAAACTCTAAAATTCCAGAAGAAATCAAAGGAAAAACATTATTATGGTCTGACAATGATTTCTTACATACCATACCTAAAGCTCAGGCAACAAAAGAAAAATCAAAGGCATTACATTAAAATTTAAAGCAAGGTGTGATATCACACGCTTTAATCCCAGCAACTCAGGAGGCTGAGTCTCTCAGCAACATAGTGAGACTATCTCAAAATAATAAGTAAAAAGGACTGGGGATGTGGCTCAATAGTAAAGCGCCTTTGGGTTCAATCCCCCCATACCCAATTTATTAATTAAACTTTTGTGCAAAAAAACAGAGTGAAAAGACAGAACACAAAACATCTGGAAAGCCTATAAAGAGGTTAATATCCAGAAGATATGAATAACTCCTACAACTCAAAAGTCAAATTACCAAACCAAAAAAACTGCAAAGAAACTGAATAGGCATTCTTTCTCCAAAAATGATACATATAAATGGCCAAGAAGCACAAGCCAGTTCTTGCTACTTACAGAGCTTCCTATCTTTCACACCTAACCATATGAAGAATGTAGTCTGGGACAGGAAGATTAAATAAGGCCATGTCACCTACAGATTCACATCAGCCATAAACACCTAGTTTTCTAAGAGTACAACTATGAGGCATAATAGTCCAAAACTTTAATTCATTGCTGGCTCATATATGAGGTATATCACTGTGGGACGCTCAGTGTCCCGAATCAAGGCTCCATCAATGAAGATTTAACAGTACATGGATTTGGGGGTTTTCTCATCATTCTATTCTTCTAATCTAGCAGAAGAAATCTATACATCCAAGGCTCATCATCATTACAAGAATCAACACAGGAAAAGAAAGCTACAGACAATACATTTGAAATGGGCTGCAAACTGTTTTACTGCATTGTGCTACTTGAAGAATAAAAATACTCTCCAGCCTCACTGTTACTATTAATACAAGTTATTTTTGTAAAAATTAACTTTTAGGAAACATTAAGAACTTTCATATTATTTTAGCCTTCTGCAATTTGACACTACTTCGACAGTAGATATATCTCTAAATTTTGAGAATAACTTCAAGTGTAATGTTTTGCAAAGTTGATATAAACTGATTTTTTTGTTGTTGTTATATCTAGTAATAGCTATGTTCATCTTATGGGAGGGTTACAATTTATACTTGAAGTCTCACACTATCTGACTGCAGGCATTAAACAAATAATTTGAGAAAGGTCAAGGCAGATTATAAGAACTGTCTAGAACTCAGAAGGTTTGGGGACTATGAGTCAGGTCTGAGAAAGGAAAATGTGATATAAATTTTTGAAACATATCAAAAAGCTGCCCACAATTTGCTTCTAAACAGCAGGAAATGTAGCTCAGTGGTAGCGTGCTTGCTTAACATGAGGCTCTTGAGTTCAAGCCCTAGCACCATAAATAAAAATAATAATAATAAAAATGAATCCTCAGGGGAGTGAAGTGGAGAGGTGGGCTAAAATGTGTGAGAACCAAGAAAACAAAACCAGCCATAAACTGTTGTTGAAGCTGAGTGATGGGGAAATAGAGGCTCATTGTACTATCCTCTGTACTTCTATAAATTTTCCATAATAACTTGAGTTTAGAAATTACAAAGGCATGTATAATACATACAAAAAAAGCTATCTTATAAATTTAATACAGTAATGAATACAATCTGAGTTTGAATTAACCTTAGCAACCAATGAAGTTAATTCCATTGTTTCCATGTAAATACAAATACAAAAAATAATTTTACAGGTATAGAATTAGAAACTATCCATGAATCCCACACCTAAATCCCTATATAGGTTTAATTAAACCCTATAAGTATTCTATTAGGATTGAGAGAACAGATTCTGTTACTGTGACTATATCAGTGCATACTAGAAAATCTCTAACAGAAAGAAAGAAAAGTCAAGCTGGATCCCATGTGATTGGCAGGGTGGGGGATTGGAAGCAGTCATCTACCAAATAAAAAGCCTCCAGATGGTTGTTGACATATATTTAAAAGAAATCTTGAAAACTACAGATATTAAAACTAAATTGGATACTGAGGTTGTGACTTAGTGGTAGAGTGCTTGCCTAACACGCACGAGGCATGGATTCAATCCCAGATTTTTTTTTTTTTTGGCAGGGGGAGGGCAACGGCGACACAACACCATACCCAAAGCACAATGAAATATCATTATACCTACTAAGGTAACTATAATCAAAATAAGTTTTGGTAAATGACATATAAAGAAAATAAAACTTTCATATACTGCAGGAAGGTAAGATGATACAGCCACTTTAGAAAACCCCTTAGCAGTTTGTCATAATATTTAATATAGAATGATTATATGCCCCAGCAATTTTATTCTACACAAAAAATTTGCATGCAAATATTCACAGCAATATTCATAACATCCAAAAAGTGAAAACAACTCAAATGTCCATTAACTAATAAATAAGGGGTAAATTCATCCATACAATGGAATATTGTCCAATAACAATAAAAACAAATGACATTCTGATACATGCTGAAAACACTGTGGTCAGTGGAAAATTGGAGACAAAGAATACATATTTTATGATTCCATTCACATGAAATGCCTAGGATAGGGATCTACAGGGATAGAAAGCAGATCAGTGGTTGTCAGGAGTTGAGGGAGAAGGGAATGAAGAGTGACAGCAAAGGTTCTAAAATCAATGGGAGTGACAGCTGCAAACCCCAGTGAATATACTTAAAACCACTAAACTACATTTTAAATAGATGAGTTTTATGGCATGTATCTCAATGAAGCTATAATGAGATGAGCTATATATCAACACAGTTATAAAAAAATACATATCAAGTGAAATGACAATAATAATATCTCCAAATATAGCCTAGACATGAGTTACACTAAATTTACAATACTTGTAAACCCTAACAAAATGCTGGAAAGTAGATCCTAATCAAAGATTTAAAATGCAGGGTTACTGAACAGTGATTAATGGAATAACCCAATTGAGTTTGCTCTAGAGAACAGGATACAACTAGTTATATTATACCCAAATTCATGTGTTCTGAGAGACACTAACAGTTTCATTCTAATGGTTAACATTTGTGCAGTGTTCCCTTAGTGCTAGGGTTTATTCTAAGGGCTTCACAATTACTTAAAAAAAAAAAAAAAAGACAAGGTCAGTCTCAAATTTGTGGGCTGAAATGGTCTTCCCACCTCTGCCTCCCAATAGCTTAGAGTACAAGAGTGCACCACCATACTCAGCTCACAATTACTCTTTCTGAAACAACTTAGGAAGGCAGAGAGGAGGAAACGGTCTCCTGCCAAACACTACATAGCTAATACTGCTGATATGAAAATTCAAACCCAAAGTCTGACAGAGTTTGTACTCTTAACTAATGTGTCAGACTTCCTTATTGAACAGAAGGTTGGTAAATAACAAAGACATTCAATTTAAAACTAATCACCATCCTCCTCCAGATGTTTTGTGTTCTACAATGACATTGATTAACCACAATGTCAATTGTTAATCTACAATGACATTGATTAACCACAGCCAGGTAAATATAAATGTATTTAAAATCTATCATTCATAAAAAATATATCCATATGCTACTAACCTTCTGTATTACTGACAGCTGGCTCAGGGGTGATTCTCCCATCATTATTATTAGAGCTCTCCTCATGGCCATACATCACATGATCATCATCTCTATTTTCTGGCCAGTGTGGAACCTCACTTGTGTCTGTTGAGCAGCTACATGCATCTTCATTCTTGTTGAAATATCTTTGTAGCCACCCTGGCACAATATTCTTAACAGATTCTGTAACCCTGCTAAGAATGCCCTGTTGGGAGAAAACACAAGACAATTTTAGAAATTAATCTTTTTAAATATATAATCACTTACAGAAAAGAAACTCATGCCAAGCAAGACATAACTATTTCCAACAGAGTTTACTAAAATTCGGTTACTAAAGTTACGATGACACAATATTTTAAATTTTCTTTACATGAAATTCTTACTTTTTCCTTTGTTCTATAGCATACATGAGCTAATATTTGTCCCAAATGCCTAATTATTCTAATCCTTTAAAATACCCCATAAGCTATCGAATAAGCAAGATCTATTTTAGACTTAGCAATAAAGTACGTACTAAATGTTTTAATCCAAGAAAAGGCATCCTTTTCTATCTCAATGTATTAAAAGAAACCATATAAACCATAACTTCAGTAACAACTATTTACACATTCTTTAAGAAAACAAAACAGGGCTGGGGATGTGGCTCAAGCGGTAGCGCGCTCGCCTGCCATGCGTGCGGCCCGGGTTCGATCCTCAGCACCACATACAAACAGAGATGTTGTGTCAGCCAAATACTAAAAAATAAATATTAAAAAATTCTCTCTCTCCCTCTCTCACTCTCTCTTTAAAAAAAAAGAAAAGAAAAGAAAACAATTAGACTAATAGAAATGAGGGTTTAAGAACAAAAGACAACTAATCCAACATAAACTAATCCAAGAAATATTCTAGTATCTTTTTTAAAAAATATTTATTTTTTAGTCGCAGTTGGACACAACACCTTTATTTCACTTTTTGTATGTGGTGCTGAGAATCGAACCCAGGGTCTCGCATGTGCGAGGGAAGCGCTCGCACTCTACCGTTGAGTCACAACCCCAGCTCCTCTAATATCTTTTGAAAGTGAAATTTTACTGTATTGACTTTTAAAGGAAGAAATATAAAGTGGTATTATAACTACAAGAATTATTAACCTTTACAGTGACTTCAGTTATGAGTCAGGCAATGCTGTAATCAATTTATTTCCTTCAATTTAATCTTACAATAATTATATGAAGTTGAAACTAACACTCCCATCACTTTAAGGATGAAGAGAGACAATAAGTAACTTACCCCCGGCACAAACACAACTACTTCAGTATATCTAAGACAGACTAAAATCATGGGCCTTGGGATTACGATGACCCATTACAAAATTTGAGTTTCTCCCTGTTCTTTGATTTACTCTAGCTTAAGTAAGAACACCCCCTCCTACTAACTACTGAAATTATAGTGAAAATTATGTGACAGTACTTTTCAATTTACAAAAGTATAACAAACATATTGGTAATTTTATTACTAACCAGGAAAAAAGCCAACAGAAAAAACTCTGCTAAGGTAACTAATTGCAAGCAACAATTTCCTTCATTAAGCAGTATTAACTGGGTGGGGGTGGGGGTGGTTAGCAGATAAAAAAGAAAAAAAGGCAGAATATATGAATCGACATTGAAAGCAACCCAAGGACAAAGAGGCTTTAAAAATCCTATCAACAGAAAATATGGAACACATGTCTGATACAGGCAGGCACTTGAACAGCAATTTCCTCATTGCTTGAAAACGTGCAAGTAACAAACTAAAAGTATGTATTTTCCCATGTGTTCTATGAACAGATTTTCAACAGATCTACAAAATCAGCTTTCAAACCCATAGTTTCAGAATATTCACTACTAAAAAACACAAATGCACTGTTTCCTTTTTCTATGCTATAATGCATAATATTAGTTACTTTGGGAAAAAAGATCATATTATACCTACTACATCTAGAGTTCACATTTTTTATAATATAATATAGTACTAGTTCTTTATCCCACCCTCCACTATTTCAAAAGACCTGGAAGTACTTACAAGGTAAAATTCAGTTTAAGACAGCCTTTCAAAAAAAATAAGACACATATGATATGAGGTTATAGGTTAGTTAAAGCACTACAGAAATAACTTAGGGTGGGAAAAAGTCATTTGTGGACTTCTAAAGTATAAAAATATAGAAATGTAAAAATATAAAAATATCAAGGATCCTCATGATCCTTATCCATCTAAAGCAAGCAGAGAACAACATAAAAATGACACCATATTTAACCAGAAGTCACTTGTGTGTCATCAGGAGATATGTTACAGAACAATCAAAAACCAAATCTGAATAATCAAAACAGATACGAAAAAGTTTATTCTCTGAAGTACACATGAACTGTGCTTACAAGACTTTCTCTTCTAAGCTAAAATTTAACCAACTTATCTAGTCTCAGCCCAGAGCAACTTAGCACAGGAAAATTTCAGTGGGACAGAGGAGTTACTAGTGGCACAGTAAATGACAACAAAAGGATTTTTTTCCAAAAAAAAAAAAGTACATTCAGTAAATAATAAAAAGTACTTAAATAATCAAACATACCTCAAATGACACAAGTCATCAGGACAAAGTTAAAGTAAGTTTAACATATTCTAATCCTAGTGGTTCTCAATGTGTGGTTCCCTCAGCTACAGTAGCATTAATCTCAGGTAATGTACTCCTAAGGTAGGGCTCTCTTCTTACGAAGTCCGCCCAAGTGATTCTGATGTTATGTTAAAGTTTGAGAATCAACACTATAGTTAAAGACATTAGGAAATTAGACACATTTCAGGAAATTATGATAACGTTTAGGGGGAAAAGCTCCACTACAACAGGTTAATAAAATCAAGCATACTTTAAAAAAAAAAAAAAAGACTCAAACTTCAACTGTCTAGAAAACATACATGTGGAACACTAGTCCGACAATAATTAAAATATAATGAAAATATCCTAAAGTGAATCAGAACAACAAACTTTGCAGTGACCATTTTGGACTGTACTGAATACAATGCAGTTCACACACTGCTTTTCTTCATTCAATCAATACTAACTGCACACCGTAGTGTGCATCAAGAATTAAACACTGGTGGGGCCGGGGTTTAGCTCAGTGATAGAGCACTTATCTCACACGTGTGAGGCACTGGGTTCAATCCTCAGCACCACGTAAAAATAAATAAATAAAATCATGGTATTGTGTCCATATACAATTAAAAATATTTTTTAAAAAAAGAATCAAAACACTGGGAATACAGTGGTGAACAAGTTTTTGCCCTCATGGAGTTTAAAAATCAGGGCGAAAAACAAAATATGTCACACATAAACATACATGTGAGATAGTGCCATGAACAAAAATCAAGAGAAAAAAAAAATGAGAATGGTGCCCCATTATATAAGCACAGAAAAAGTCTGAAAAGGGTGTTTATTAAATAATAGGCTATGCAAATTTCTACTGTGTAAGTAGACTAAGGGAACAAAAGTGAGAAGACCTAAATAAAGGAGTGTCCTTCACATATGCTATCCAAACTTAGGGTTACCTTATCAATAAAGGCAAAAATCTAATATATCTTAAGATAAACTTGAAATCCTTCAAAAATCCCCTTGAAACACATACACTTATATGTGTGTTTTTGCACATGTGCTTAGAATCATCTGCTTCATCTTTTGTTCTTTAGTTCACATATCTAATCATTATAAAAGGACTAATATAATTATTCTCAAAAAAGTGTAGTCCTCAACTGGGTGCAGTGGTACATTCCTATAATCCCATTAGCTCGGGAGGCTGAGGATCACAAGTTCAAGCCAGCCTCAGCAACTTATTTATTGAGACCCAAAGCAATTTAGCAAGATTCTATCTATCAATAAATAAACAAATAAATGGCCAGGAGATGTGGCTCAGGGATAGAGAGTCCCTGGATTCAATCCTAGGTACCCATCCCGCAAAAAGTCTTCAGATCAGAAGTACTGTTATACTTACATAAATACAAATTTCTTTTTAACAAGCTCTTGGAGTTATCATTATGCAAATTAAATTCTGAGAGCCACGCTATTAAAATTATTTAAAAATTCAGTGACCTATTATACCAAATAAGACCTTGATAAACATAACCTTATAAACTTAACTATAATATAAAGTAACATTTTACCTAAAAGACCATCCTATTTTCAAAATTATCAAGTTCATCCAAACATTACACCTGTTTTTATAAACATTATAAACTTTATAATATCGACTCCGAAAATCGATCAGAAGTAAATATGCACCCTGGAGCTAATTTTATTTCCATTTGTTAAAGACTTGCACAGATTATGTACTTGCTTTTAGTAAATGACCAACTAGGAGATATCAGGATTGTTTAAAAATTCCTCAAGAAGAAAAAAAATCTCTTGATTATACACAGAATTATACTGAATCAGATCTGAAGAAGCATCTTCTTGTCTGTCAATTTTAAAAGAGTTTTAAAGAACCAAACACTTTAGCCCTTATTGAAAAATTGAGAGAGTGAAAAGAATTGGAAAAAATGGAAAAATGGCTTCCTTTTGGAGTTAAGTTTTCATTGACCTTACTACCAAAGAAGGCCCAGTGTAACCCAACTATCTTTTCAGGAGTTCTTGAGGAGTTCTTCAGGTCTTTATAGGAATGGGGACAGTCAGTTTGAAGAAAGAATGCTTTATGACTTAAAAAATATAACAAGCCAGGAATAGCAGTGCACATCTGTAATATCAGGGACTCTCAGGCTGAGGCAGGAGGATTGAGAATTTGAGTCAGCCACAGCAACTTAGCAAGACCCCACCTCAAAATGTGTATACACACACACACACACACACAGGGCTGGGGACGTAGCTCAGTGGCAAAGTGTCCCTGGGTTGTCCCCAGTACCAAAAATAAAATAAATAAATAATAATAAATAAAATAGAAAGTTGAGAATATAACTCAAGAGATAGAATGCTCTCGGGTTGAATCCCCTATTCTGAAGGACATGGAGAGAGGGGGAGACGCATGCGCGCGCGCGCACCCACAGGCAACATAACAAAAGGAAAAACCCAGGAAGAAACGCAAGTACTCTGAAGAAAGGTCCAGTGAATACTTAAGTCCTACTTTTTCCAGATCTGTTTCAGCAGTAAGCCTAGCAGCCTGATGGAAGTTTTCCTATAGAAAACTGCCTCTGACCTTCCAAGTCTGGGACTCATTCCCTTACAAGAGTACCAGTAGTGCCCTGCTACCTACCACATGATGGCAATCTGCCAAATAGCATGGTAATTACAGTCTGTCTGTGGCCTTTACCAGAGCACAGTTCTGTGAGAGCTGGCATCAGGTATCACAGAGCACAAATTTGTTGGTGCATGGGTTTAATTTACCTACAGCGCACTGCTCAAATAACAGCTTATTGCCACATATGAATATTCTAGAGCAAGTTTCTAAAAACATCAGTAATTCTAAAACTCTGAAGAACGTGTAATACATTTACATGATGTAAGTTTCACTTTCAGCAATTATCATTTTTTATGCCCTACTAACATCTCTTGCCCACAAAAACCAACTGAAGCTGTCCAAGGGCAAGGAGAGACTGAACCATCCTCTGGAATGATAAATAACTAAGCCAATTAAATGACAGCAGAAAAGCAATCCTAAAAAGTCAAATTAATGAAGTGTTTAGGAAAAACAATAACAACAACAAAAGGCATTAAAATCTTAAAAACACTCCCTGTGGCACTGAAGCAAAGTCTACACTAGATGATAAGAAATAACATGAGTTAATAACACAAGGGTCTTGCTAAACTGAAGAATTAAAGGAGTAAATTTTTAAACTTGGATTTCTCAAATCTAGTGGGTTCTCTCCCCATTACTGAGGGTTCTTCATTTGGCAAAACACATCAAATGTGTCATTAGATCAGGCATGCTGATGCACACCTATTATTCCAGCAACCAGGGAGGCTGAGGCAGGAGCATTGCCAAGTTCAAGGCCAGCCTTGGCAACTTAGCAAAACTCTGTCTTGAAATTAAAAATAAAAAATTCTAGTGTATGAATTATTATATAAAAATAAATGAATTTGAGAAAAGTAAACATAAAAAGGACTGGAAAAAGCAACCCTGGGTTCAACCCCAGGGGATGGGGAGGTGGGGATAACTGAGATTTAGAATAATTAAATATCCAACTTGGAGGCCACACTGAAATTAAATTCAATACTACACATATATCAAGAACATTCACTGTGTAAAGCACTGTGGACATATTAGCTTTTCAAATATATTTAATCAGAGTTCAAGGATTAAGGAAAGAAGACTAGAGTAGGGGAAGGGGAAGGGTTTTTCTATACAACACCAACTCAGAATTCATTTGCAATTATAAAGACATTCTCTTTGTACAAATCTTTCATCTGAGGCATCTTCCAATATGGACACAGGATATATCCTTCCTATACATATTTCCTTCTCTTAGGTTTGTTACTTCAGTTCTATTCCACTCCCTTTTCCTTTCTGGGTTTGTTTGTTTGTCCTAGGAATTTGCTTAACCACTGAGCACATCCCCAGCCCATTTTTATTTTTTATTTATAGCCAGGGTCTTGCTAAATTGCTAAAGCTAGCTTTGAATTTGTGATCCTCCTGCCTCAGCCTCCTGAGTCCACTTGCTTTTCTTCACATTATCCTTTATTAAATGGTAGTACTCAAGATTCTGAAATCTCCTTTCTGAAATAATTTCACTGGATCTGTAACGATAAAACCAAAAACAACCACCAGTGTCAAGTTTGGCTGTTTTGACTGCTGTTTCTGCATTACACAGAAACCTATCACCATCCCTTAAAAAGTTTTCTTTCTGTATACACCTTCCTGATCCATTTAACACCCATGTCACTAGACCCTCCTTCCCAAACTTTTTTCAAAGTCATTTCATATAGTTTCCCAAATGGGTTTTCTCCTTTGCTCCCTCAAATCCCAAGAACAATCTAAGAATCTACCTGACTTAAAAAATATAATAATTATTAAAAACCACGAAATGGTAAAGGCATAAGTCACTCAATTCTTTCAGAATTTACAGCTTTTAAATATATGCATTCTAAAATTACTTATTTTAACATAGCTTCTCTGTTAGGTTAACAGTTGTTTCCATAAGGGGGAAAAGTAATTGGTATTTAAATTCTAATGCAGTTATACACCAAATTCACTTTCAATATCTTTAATTCAACTTCTAAATCTAAGGTACTGCCATATTTTATAAGCTGTTAGTCACTCAGTGGCCAAACTTACCCCATCCAAGCAGCTCAAGTTCTCTAGACCCTTAATATACTTTTCTGATAAAAGAACAAAAATTCTACAATTGGCTACAGACTTTAACCTTTTTAAAAACTTTCTTCCATAAATGCAGCTAAGGAGAATTCACAGCAGTTAAGCCCACTAAAAAACATCCATAAGATACATCCACATTTTTCTCACCTAAGATGTTTGAAAACTGGGGTAAAAGTTTATTTCTTAAATCACACTATGAAAAAAGATAAGCAAAAGCAAACAAACTGACAAGCTGACATATATGGATAAGAAAGCCATCTTATCATTTTATTTCTGACAATTAGCTGTAGCTGGCAGCAAGAAGTTACAACAGGCTTTCCAATGCACAATCTTTTAAAAATATATTTCAGCCATAATCAAAGTAGCTACAAGTGTTTTAAAATATGGAACCATTGCAATCTAATAATACTCTTTACTTAAAGAAAACAATTTTCATTAGGTAAAGACCGAAGTTTTCATTTTACTTCAAACTAATAGCTACCTACCTTAGCAAGGTTCTTTCTAGGAAATAAAGGATACACTTGGGCTTTTTTGTCATCTTAATTTAAAAATTTAGTAAATAGCTGGACCAGTGGCACACACCTATAATCCCAACAACTCTGGAGGCTAAGGTAGGAAGCTCACAAGTTTGAGGCCAGCCTTAGCAATCTATCAAGACCCCAACAACTTAGGGAGACCCTATCTCAAAATGAAAAATAAAAAGGGGTAGCGATGTGACTCAGTGGTAAAGCATCCCTGGGTTAAATCCCCAGTACTCCCCCCAAAAAACAAAACAAAACAAAAAAACAAACCTAGCTCTCATTAAACAATACTTGTGGCTTTTTCTCCATATACTTAAAATGACTGGCACTTATATGAGGAAAATACTAAATACTTAAAAGGGTAGTAGTTATTTAATATTTGGTCTCAAAAAAAAAAATTTAAAAAAAATATTTGGTCTCACCACCTCATCACTCAGTAAACAAAGATCTCAAATCTTATATAAACCTATTAAGGATTGAACTTGGGAAGCGGGTAGAACCTCTAAGAGGAAGCAAAATTCAGACAATTCATGCCAGGTATCAGGGGTACACCTGTAATCCCAGTGACTCAGGAGGATCACAAGTTCCATATCAGCCACAACAATTTAGCAAGGCCCTAAGCCAGATCCTGTCTTAAAATAAAAGTTAAGCACATAAGGCTGGGAATGTGGCTCAGTGGTAAAGCACCTCTCATTCAACGCCCTCCCCCCCAAATCAGACACAATTTAAAGACATTTAAATTCAAAGGTTCTACTTCATCACAACAATTTCAAAGGAATCCTAACTATACATGTCAGATCCTATACTAAAGCTATACTTATATTATCTCATTTAACCCTCACAACAAGTTTTACTTTACTAATGAGGAACTTAAGAATTTAAATTGCCCAAATCAGAGCAATCTAATGGGATTCAAACTCAGTTAATCCCATTAGAGTATGTTTTTCCAATCAATTATTTCCATTTTTATATCCATTTAAAATATTAAGCATCTAGGATAAAACAAAGACAAAAGTCAGAACTACTTAGTGACTTCTAGAATGAGTTTAACACTCAACATTTAAATATCCCTTCTTACCAAAACCAAAAACACTGTAGCCATCAGATAGCACACAGGACATACTTACACGGGGCAGAGTATCAAAAAAGAAGATACCAGAACAAAAACCACACTATCATATAAAAGAGCTTAGCAAATTATGGTCTGTAGGCTAAATCCAGGCCTTGGCCTGTTCTTACACAGGATAAGAATGATTTTGACATTTGCAAAAGGGCTGTAAAAAGGAGAGAGGGGCTAGGGTTGTAGCTCAGTGTCTAGTAGAGCACTTTCCTAGCATGTGTGAGGCACTGGGTTCGACCCTCAGCATCACATAAATATAAATAAAATAAAGGTTTTGTACCACCTACAAGTAAAAAGAAAAAAGAAAGAAAAAGAAAAGAAAAACAGAGAACTAGCAATAGCAAAGTCTAAAAATCTACCATCTGTTCCTTTCCAGAAAAAGTTTACCAACCCCTGATGTAAACTATCTTTGTTTTTGTTTGTTTTGTTTTGTTTTTGTTTTTTTGTACCATGGACTGAATCCTGGAGCGTTTAACCACTGAGCCATATCCCCAACCCTTTTTATTTTGAGACAGGGTCTCACTAGGTTGCTTATAGCTTCAAAACTGCTGAGTGGACTCTCTCAGCTTCAAACCAGAAGACAAATCTCACAATTCTAATTGGAAAGCAAAAAGTAAGTGACTCCCTCTCACCAGGAGGTGGCAGTAGTTTCTTCCAGAAGAACCCTTTCTTTAAGTTCTGAATTGATTGCTGGCTCATGTGCTCGAATAATTTACAGTAGCTATTACAAAAGGCAAGAGGTTTGACCTCTCCGCAGAACAACACAAAAATGAGATGGGAAGTGACAAGAACTAACCACATTCTCTTTAGTGACTCCCAAGTAGAAAAATGATACCATTCCCTTCATAAAAGTGTCTAAGCTAAAAGGTATAAGAAGCAGAAGAATACAAGTGAAAATTATCAACTTGCACTGTTCAAAGCTATTCTTCATTTTTGCTTCTGAAGCCAGATTTAAAGTTAGGTAGTCAGTGTAGTTAGGTAAATCGGGTCTAATATAGAGTAAGATCCAAAATAGAGGGCTGGGGATGTGGCTCAAGCGGTAGCACGCTTGCCTGGCATGCATGCGGCCCGGGTTCGATCTTCAGCACCACATACAAAGATGTTGTGTCCACAGAAAATTAAAAATAAATAAATAAATATTAAAAAAAATAGAGGCCATGTTGGGAATGAATTCCGGGAAAAGCAGAACAATTCTTGGAATATTAATGTCCCCAAGGCCCAGATCCCAGCCCAAAGAAGTGTTAATGAAACAGCTCCCAGCAAACTTGAAGATGCTGACTCAAAAGTCCTTTCTGCCCAGATTACTTCTTTGGCCCACCTGTGCCCCACCCTTCAGGCCTTCCCACCTACATTCCATCACTGAAAGATAACAGAACAAAGGACAGGAATGGAGTGGGGGGACCAGATGAAGACCCTAGGTATAAAAAGGGGAGACAACCGCACTTCCATGGATTCTATCTCTTGGGTCCCCTTCTTCCTTCGGGAGAAGTCTTTTCTGCTGTCCTTTAATAAACTTCTACCTTCCACTCTGACCTTGCCTCGGCATGCTTCTCTAGTGTTATACTTCAACATTGGGGAAGCAAGGACTGTCACCTGTCAACAGCGGTAACAGTTCTACAATTCTTAAGCGTTACTATCCCTCAGTGAGTTAAGTAAGATAATGGATTTCTGTCTCCACATCTTCAAGCACAGTGACACTTTAAAGATCATAAGTTACAAGGAGAAAATGTTAATCTTTACACATTTCCCTCAGAGCTAAACCAGAAGTCAAAACAGGAAATTACAAGTCAACTGAACATGTGCAGAAGTCACAGGTACCGGGTGACTGCACTAGCTAGTTGGCCTGACAGAGTTTGGCAAACATTCATGAACTAACAGTGCCAGACCTCTCATTCTTATTCCAACCTTCTACTACAAAACCAAAGGCTTCATTTTCACCAGAAAACCTTGAGCACTTAATCAGTTAACATTAGTACAAAACATGCCATGTCATGAAGCTCCTTGCTATTCATGATGACTCAGCAGCTGCTGCAAAACATCCACTGGATTGTCTAGTAAAGCTGAGAGCAAGCAGGTCCACCAAAGTTTCAGTAAGGACTAAGAAAGGTCCTTATTTTAAGATGAAGAGAAAAAAAAAATAATAGGAGAATATTCTTTAATATATCCCCAAATACTACGTAGTTTCTGCCAGTATTAAGTGATCAAGAACCCCCTAAATATCTCAGATCCCAATTCAAAAGCTAAAATATATTTTCTTTTTCAATCAAATGGCTGGTACAAGAAGAAAAAAGTATTTTAGATAAGAAATGATGATAAATTATCAAGATTTAAAATAAAACCACACAGCCTGAAATCATAGCAGCTCTAAAAACAACTTGGACTTTAGGTATTGTACTATTAAGGCATCATCCCTCCCAAATTAGATTTTTATCGAAGTACTTTTTAAAATAAATTGTGATTGTAACTTTTGCCACCCTAGAATATATAATTTCCCTTCTAAATTCAATCCAAACCATTCATTGGTCTTTATTTTTAAAAATTCATTTTTTCTATAGCAGCATAAGATCTAGGAAAACATTCAGTTTATTCTTAGGAGAAACAGAAAGCACGTAAATCTAACTTCCATACACAAAGAATTACGTAAGGTTAAATGGTCAGGCTTGTGACCTGAATTCTAATCTTAAATCTATCTCCAAACACCCCTGTTTCTCACAAAGAACTCTGAAAACCAAGCTTTTCTGCACATATCTTGGGGGGGGGGGTGTTGTTGGGAGTGTTAATAATGTCCAGACTTCTAACCACGCAAAAAACGACCTACTACATAAAACACGACTTATACTATTATAAAATTTCCTTCAAATCTCTACTTCTAAAAATCTGTTGATAGTGATACAATTTAACAATACCACCAAACAAAACGTTGAAGGGTTCCACGTTCAAGCAATCGAGGAAACGTACCTTTAACATTATGCAACAAGTTCTCAAGGTCCTTGTGCTGTCTGTACTCTTAGTTTGAGGGAACTGAAGACGCACTCCCCACCTTAGAGCCACTGAGAAGTTTTACTAGCGGCTCTGCCAAAACAGGGCAAGGCTTCCCGCTCAGTCCTCCCGAAGAGCCCCATCTCAAAGCGCGATTTTCTCGGAACCAAACGTCTCACCCACAACCACGAAGAACCCCTTTTTCACCATCTCCAGCATCCCGCGGGCGCAGGGTGGCCCCCCCGGGGTCCTGAGCACCCAACCCTGGAGCACCCTGTTAAGACCACAGGTGCGGGAGCCCAGGGCCGGCGACCCGCCAGCCGCGGGGATCGGCCGACTCCAGCCTCCGAAATGCAGAGGGGGAGGAGAGAAAGGGAGGGAAGAGTCGCGCGGCAGAGCCCGACGTAAGGGCGGAGGGACTTTCAAAACGCCCCGGCGCACGGCAGCCACGGCCAGGAGGGGACCTAAGCCGCGGTTCTCGCCTGAGGGCCTCGGGCAGGGGGACGAGGGCCTCGGGCAGGGGACGAGGGCCTCGGACCACCCTGCGCCCTAGAGCGCCCCCCCAGCTCCTCGGCGTCCCGAGGCCCGTCCAGGCAGCCCCCTCCCCGCGCCCCTCCAGACGGCCAGCTCCGGGGCCACCAGCCACCTCTTTCCTGTCCCCTCCAAAGGGCGTGATACCGTCAAAGCCCCAAAACCCGCCAAAAAAAAAAAAAAAAAAAAGCCCACGTAGCCCCAAGCCCCGCATTTCCTTTCCCGCCCTGCGCCCGCCCGGGAAAGCCCCGGGCCAGCCCGGCGAGGGCGGCCCAACCCCACGTGTGCGCCGCAAGGCCCGGCCTGGCGCAGCCCACTTCCCGTCGCCGCCTCCCGGCCTCTGCCCGGGCCTCCCGGCCGCTCTCCACGTGGGGCGCCGGAGCCTCACACCCGGCCCCGCCCGCAGCCCGCGTCCCGTACCTGGTGCTGCGGTCGCCCCGGCTGGTAAGGCTTGATGGGCCTCTGGTGGCAGCGCCGCGTCCGGATCTTGCCGCCACCGCCCCCTCCTACTCCTCCGGCTCCCGAGGCCATGGCGGAGCCTCGGCGGCTTCCCGCTCCCGGGCGGGAGAGGCAGAGGCGGCGGCCTTAGGGCCTCCCCCGCCCGGCCCCGGCCCAAAAGTCGGCCCGCGCTGCCCAGACAGTAAGGCACAGACTCACGGAGAACCGCGAGGTCGCGAGCAGAAACCGAGGGTGCGCGCGCGCCGGCGGCGGGGGGGGTGGTGGAGGGTGAGGCCGAGGACCCGGCTCCAGAACGGCAGCTCGCGCGGACCCCGCGTCTGTTTGTCACGGTCTCTATGGAGATCTCCCGCAGAGGACGGCGCGAGCCGCTCCCGGCGCCGCTGAGGCCTAACCCGACCGCCGGCCGGCGGAGCAGCCTCTTCCGTCGCCCTAGCTGTCGCTGCCGCAGTTGAAGCCGCCGGCGCCGCCCGCCTACCCCTCCCCTCTGCGCACAGCGCCCGCCCCGCCGTCGTCGTCGTCCCTGCAGTCGCCGCCGCTGTTGCGCCTATTGCCGCTGTTTAGGCCGCCGCCGCGATCGCGAGCCAGAGCACCGTCACTCGTCAGCGCCCGACGCGTGTGCATCATCACCGCTGCGACTGGGGGAGGCGAGGAGGAAGGAAGGCTGGTCGAGCCCGCGCTCTTGCCGCGGGGCCCGCTGGGAAACGTAGTTCAACGCCCGGTCGCGGACGCGCGGAAGGAGTGGCGCCCAGCCGGCAGAGGCACAAAGCCTGGGCAGCGCGGCTGCTGTGGGCTGTAAAGGAGATCTCGGAGAGACGTTGGGCTTGAGCACAGTAACCTCCTCCCACTCTGCTTCTCCCCATCATGGTTCAGCTGGCAGAAGGTGCATGTGAAACCAAAGACAGGAGCTGTTGATGCTTTATTAAGATGAAAAAAGAGAAAAGCAAACCTGGGGTTGAATAAGCACTGTCCATGAACCGTAGGCCGAAAGCAGAACTGGAAAATATATGCAGCTTACCAGTGTTTCTTTAGACACACAAGGGCTTTGCTGCCAAGCACGCAGGGCTGGAATTCTGGCTTCGCCGCTCTGCCTACTGGACTTTGGAGGACTCAAAACCTTCTGGGCCTTGGCTTTCTCCTCTATAGAAGGGAAACTTTAAAATCCACCTTATAAAACCATAGTGAGGAGTAAATGTGATCATCTGTGTACAGCACTGAGTGTATTTACTGGTATGCAAGAAGCACAGTAAATGGATGCAGTTATAACCTAATGTAGTTAGCCAACATTATGGGTAAGTAATAATATTTCTAGTAATTTTAAAAGTAAACATTTTTTTTTTTCCAGATAGCATTCTATTTAGGAAAGTGAATAAGCCAGATTCAAAGACTCAATTCACTACCTGTAAAGATTCTAAGAGCTGACAGAACGATTTGGTCCAGTTTGTCATTCAACCTTCAAAATGGAGGTTTTCAAAGATTGTAGCTGGCACCATCAAGGACACTGAGCTAGGCAGTCAAAGCCAGTATTAGAACCCATCTGCAAGAGCTGAGACACTATCTGGATGCAGTAGTGCACGCCTGTAGTCCCAATGGCTCAGTAGGCTGAGGTAGCAGGATCCAGAGATCAAAGCCTGCCTCAGCACCTTTGGGAGACCCTGTCTCTAAGTAAAACATAAAAAAGGATGAGTGGATGTGGCTCAATGGTTAAGCACCTTGGAGTTCAGTCCCTAGCACAACAATAACAAAATAAAACAAAAGATTAGGGAGAAAACTCTGTTGTGAAAAACCATAGGCTTTATGTTCTATTTGAGACAATTATTTTTGAATCTATAATAACTTTGAAATCAAATACACAAATCTATCACTTACTAGCTGTGTAGCCTTGGAGAAGTTACTGATCTTCTTTCTAAACTTCAGTTTCCTCATCTGCAAATAGAGTGAATATTGACCTCAACAGGGTAGTGGCCCTGCTGAAAGGGTTTATAACTAGCTCATAGTAACTTCAGATAGAAAGCATCTAATAATATTGACAAGGTATTAGCTACAGATAACAAGCTCCAAGAATTCTATACCCTCTCACCCCCAATCTGTATGATTCAAGTCACTGTTTAAATCATATAAGTGAAATTGTAAAACCAAACTTATAGTACCTTGAACTTGTAATGCCTTTTAGCACTTAAAGAAATCATGCTGTATCGGATACAGGCTGCAGAGCAAACGACTTTCTGTGGCACCTCTGACCATATCCACTAAGACAAGTTGCCAAAAATGATAAACATAATTAGTCTACTTCTTCTTCTCCCCAGTCCTAGCTTCTCTCTACTGCTGTTACCCTACAGACTCTGCAGGTATTTTCTTTCCCCCCCGACCCCAGTACTAGTGACTGAACCCAGGGTGCTCCGTTCAGCTCCATCCCCAGCCATTATTATTATTATTATTATTATTATTATTAATTATTATTATTTTGAGACAGGGTATTACTAAATTGCAGAGGCTAGCATGAAACTTGCAATCCTCCTGCCTCAGCCTCCCAAGTCATGGGGATCACTGGCCATTGCAATTAGAAGAAATCCTCTTCTTTTCTTAAGTAGGTATTTGCCAAGCAGAGTAAGGTGATTCCTGGTGCTTACTGGCAGGGAAGATCTGTACCTGATCTTTTGATTGCTCTTCAATTGTAGGAGATTGAACTGTATCCACATCTCATCTTCCTTTTCACCCTATCAGAATCAAAATGTCCGGCACAGGAAACCATCTCCTTCTTGAGAGGGACAGCCTTCACAGCCAAGCTTTGAAAGGAAGAAACATGTAAAAGAATTGGGCCAAACCCAGACAAAACTTCAGAGTAGAAGATGGGTAGAATTTTGAGGAAATCGGGGAAAATGCACATCTCTCTTAGCCTTGCTCTCAATTGTTTCCCTCATTCCACAGGTATTTCTTGGAAGCATAGCAATATTTAAAGGGACAATGATACAGTAGTCCTACATTCATGTAACTGATTCACTGAAAGCTGTACCAGACAAGAAATAAGAGGAAGAAATCTGCAATGAACCTGGACCCAGTTGGTTTTGTTTTTTTGTTTTTGGCTGAAACAAATAGTTTATTGGGAGACAACTCAGCTCATGAAAATCCTATTACTACTACAGTATTTCTTCACCAAGAAACTTTTTTATTTTTTCCTCTATGACATGGTAACCATCTGCCAATCATAAATCAGCAAATACAGAAGCTGCTGGCCTTTCACTAATAGATGAAGAATATCCACTAATTGCAAAAGAAATAAATTTGGTCAAAGTTCATCCTGGATTAAAAAAAATAGCCTTCCTTTATTCTTTAAAAGGTAAGACAGTCATTTAAAGATGACAATGAAAGGAAGTTAGGTAGCTTTATGTGTTTACTTTGTATAGATAAAAAAATGAGGCATGTGCTATGATGTCTACTTTGTTCAGTAGTTTTAGATAGATCTCCTTGAGCTTCTACATATCATGTGATAATTATAACCAAGCATTTCTATCTAATGAAAAATAATGTTAAAGTAGTGAGATTCACATTCTACTTTATGTACAATCACAGCTGGAGAAACTCAATAAATATGACAATGCAGAGTTCAAAATCTAGAAAGTTATTAGAGGTTTTTGCTTGTTTGTATTTTAGGGGAAGAAGGGCCATGGCAGTGGGAAGATTTTTAAAGATATAAATCGGTATACTCTCATTAACTTATTATATTTTCTGTCTTTGGAGAATAAAGTAATATTTAAGATGAAATGAATTAACTAATGTAACCAAGTTTTGATTAATTACATCTGTCACATGATTCCAACATGCCTTAGATTTTTCTTCTTCCTGACTACATGAATGAACATAAACACATGTAACTCAAAGCAAATTTTAAATTCATTATGTTTTTGTGGGTGGAGGCATACCAGGGATTAAACTCAGGGGCACTCAACCACTGAGCCACATCCCCAGCTCTGTTTTGTATTTTATTAGAGATAGGGTCTCACTGAGTTGCTTAGCACCTCACCATTGCTGGCTTTGAACTCGAGATCTTCCTGTCTCAGACTCCTGATCCACTGGGATTACAGGCATGCGCCACCACGCTCAGCCCCTAAATTCATCATTTTTGAATGAAATTGTTTGGATAAAATGACAACTGAATTCAGGTCAGTTCCCATCAATTCAAGGTCAAGTCCCACCTAACATTAAAGACAGCTAGTGAATCATCAACTGAAATCAAATGATTAAAAAACAAATATGCTGGGCACCATGGTGCATGCTGGTAATCCCAGCAACTCAGGAGGCTAAGGCAAAAGCATCACAAGTTCGAGGACAGCCTCTGCGACTTCACAAGACCCTCAGCAACTTAGCAAGAGTCTGTCTCAAAAAATAAAAAAGGCTGGTAGTGTAGCTCAGTGGTAGAGCACCTCGGGTTCAATCTCCAGTACCAAAAATAAAAACAGTTATTTAATCATAGAAATATAGAATTGTGCTGCAATTGAATACAATGAATCAAAATACATTCTACTGTCATATACCTAATTAAAATTTTCAAAAAAGAAAAGAAAACAATTATTTATTGAGAGCCTAATACATGTTGAGCTCTTAGCATTTGGTATGTCATTGAATACAGCTGTATCCTCTAAGGATTGTACTGAGTTCTCTTAAAGTTTAATGCATTATGCTCTACTGACCTCGAGGTTCTTGACACTAACAATTCACCTACAGAATTCTACAGTATAAATTCTAACACATTATTGAATCTATTCCATATAAACAACCTATTGGCTTGTTCAATTTTAGAGTTTTTTTTTTAAATATAACTGATCAATTACTTTAACCAGACTCATCATTATGGTTGCAAGTATAAAACAATTAAGAGTCCCAAAATTCAAATTGCTAACACCAAGTACCAAGCTTCTTTATTTTTTAACGGCATTTGTAGAAAATACTCCAATTGATTAGACCCTAACTTGTGAAAGCTTTTCTTTTAAAGTGCATTATTCTAATTAGTATGGAAACAACCCTAATGTACACATCAGCCCACCACCTCCACCTGAAAAGCACAAACCACCTAGTTTAAACTAACAGTGGCTTTTGGTCCGTTGCTGCTCACTGACTGTAGCAGCAGTGTCCCCTGGGAGCTCGTTAGACTAGAGCATCTCTGTCCCTTCCAGGCCTACTCAATCAGCACCTCCAGATGAACAAGATCACCAGGTGACTTGTATGCACATTAAATTGAAAAGCACTGTTTTGAAAATCAACTCTGGCACCAGAATTTATTAGGCACATCTGAAATGTTAAGAATCTGAAACCAAAGATTAGTTTTGAAATAACCTTGAGTGGAGATATTTGAAAAACACTTTGCTAATTCCCAAACAGCCTTCTTATAAAACTTTTCTTTTAGAATTAATTCATGACAGACAACAACCAGAAGACACAGATAAACCATAAATCAAGAGCCTATGTCCAGCTGGGTGTGGCAGTGCATGCCTGCAATCCCAGTGACTCAGTAGGCTGAGGCAGGAGGATTGGAGAGGTCAACTCACCAAATTAGCAAGGCCCTAAGCAATGTAGCAAGATTCTATCTGGAAAGGAAAAGAGCTAGGGATACAGCTCATTGGTGAAGCACCACTGGGTTCAATTCCCAGTGCAAAAAAAAAAAAAAGCCATGAGCAGAGAGAAATGCCAGAAAACTAGTGGTAAATCATTACTATGATTTTTCTGAAGTAATCACAAAGTCTTTCTGGGGACTGGTGCTGGGGATTGAACTCAGGCACTCAAATATTAAGCCATATCCCCAGCTCTATTTTGTATTTTATTTAGAGACAGGTTCTCACTGAGTTGCTTAGCACCTTGCTTTTGCTGTGGCTGTCTTTGAACTCATGATCCTCCTGCCTCAGCCTCCTGAGCCACTGGGATTACAGGTGTTACCACCATGCTCAGCCTCACAAAGTCATTTTTAAGGAAGAAAAGTATGCAAAGGCAAGTAAGGGATATTCTTGGGGCCTGGATCATTCATTATCTAGTATCCAGAATGCCAGATAAAAAGTCACAGAATAAAATAAAAGGTAACTTAGAATAAAATCTGTAGATTTTACTTTCTTGAACTGTAAAACTTTAAAGGTAGGTATGATAGCTGCTTTCTCCTTGATAAAGCAGAAAAGCAAATAGATTGCCTCCTCAGACTATATTGACCTCTCAAAGAGGCATCATGAAGCCACAATGATGTGTAGATACAGTATTTTCTCCAAAACTTTTTCTTCTGTCAAATTTCAATTTTATAACCATAAAGGATCCTTTGGTTCAAAAATTCCCTTGAAGTTGGTCATCCATCGTAGTCTTTCCACAACACATCTAGAGTTCTTGACTCCTACAACAAGAAGGCCTAAAAAGTGGTGCAGTACCAAAAAATGGAAAATTATGATTTAAGTGCTCACGTGCATCTCCCCTCACACAAGCCAAAGAGAACCACGGCTGCTCCTGTGAGATTCACATCGATGCAGAATAATGACATAACTAGACCCTCCCAAAAAGAGAACATCTAGGAATTTCTGATCTTCATGAATCCACAACAACCAAGAATTAAGAGTTGATGGATTGACAGCTTATGGAACATGTAGATTTTTCCCATCTTATTTACCAGTTGGTAAGTTCCACCTTCACCACCAAAGTGAACAGAAATTAAACATTTTAACGATTATTTTCATTAGTTTTTTTTTTCCAAAGGAAGCTACACTATTACCTGAAACAGTGATTTAGTACATCCTTATTTTCCATTATCGTAGGTGGCAGAGTTAATTGAACAGAGCAATTAGCCACCCATAATGATTAGTTAAAATGATTTGAAGCCAACACCGCCAACTCATGTTTGGCTTGGGGCCATGACTTGGCTCACCTTGTTTGGGTCCATTATAGGATATCTTGAGCTAACAAAAATATATGGGTCTTCAAAACCAGAACGCAAACAACAAACAGAACTCTTCAAATGTTCTCTCCAAAGTAAAAATGACCAAAGCTGTGTCATTCCACATTCAGTATCAAACAGGCCGCATAGCCGGACAAACTCAAGGCAGTAGAGACATGGAGCAGAACTGGTCATACTGCTCCCCCGCTAGGAAAAGGCTGATGCTCACCACGTACACACGTGATAGATCACGTCAGAGGTCGCCACAGAGGCCCAAAGCCAAAGACAAACAGCTTCTATCAGCCCCAATTAAGCCCAAGCCACCCCTGAACTGCTTTAAATGAGGAACAGTCAAATCTCTCTATCCCTTGCAGGGGCGGGGAAACTTGCCCCTTCACCGAATCAGCAGCCACTGAGAAGCACCTGTGGGCCCATCCCTCCAGCTGAAGGCTGGAGCATCATCCTTGCTAATCGATGCTGAAGTGCAGTTGCTTGCCTCACTCATCCTGAAGTCCACGCCGAATGGCAGTCACTGTGCAAAGCAGTAATGGTCTGCCTCTGGGGACTGAGGAGCGGGTCTACACAAATGAAGGAGCCCCCACTCTTCCCTGTCCACCACCCGCTGCAGTGAACGTGCCTCTCCCCTTACTCCTCATGGGGTCTACCTTTGCAGCTAGGCTTCCTCACACACCGGCCATGGTCCTTCTCTCTCAAGGTTTGGTTTTGACTTTCACTTCCTTTTTCCTCCAGCACTAGGGTCCCTTGAAAAATATGGAAAAACTAATGGAGAGGGGGAAATGCAACACTTCTCAGCAACTTTCCTAATTTCAGGCTGAGGACAAGTACAGCCTGAAACTAGGAAATTAGATCTACACAAGACAAGTCAGGTCATCGGTTTAAATTTCTCTGGCAACTTTCTGCCGAAAAATTCCTATAGACACCAGCAATGTAGAAAAGGCAAGGGGAAAAGTTTAAGGGGTGGTGTCAGAGGAAAGAGAGGGAGGCTGAGAGGGGAAAGGGGAGGGCAGACCTTCAATTCTGAATGACAGTCTCGGCTCGCCCCTTCTGAAAACACTCTCAAAAATCCTGCCAGATCACGGCCAGCCTGAACTCACCTGTGGTGTATTTTCCCCTCTGTTAAGTCACTCTTCTGGGTCCAGATTGGCTCCTTGTTGACCCAAATTCGAAAGCTGTAAAATGAAGGAAGGAAAGATGAATGGTACCTTGCAGAAATGGTGTCACGGAAGACCAGAGTGTCACTTACTAGCATCATAAATAATGAAGGACTAATAAATAATACAAAGGAAAGAAAAGCCTCGCCTTATTGTCACTTCACGTTTTCCTGACATTTTGTATCCATAGTGCCAAACACAAACGGGATAAATGTTTACTGAATGGTGTTTAGCTCTGGCCTAAATAGAGAGGAAAGTATCCTAAACACCTGTTCATGCACGGTTCTGCAATTCTTTATTTTCTTCAACTTTTATGTTATGCCAATTGTTTGTGTATTTGGAAAAATACTTCAAAATAAAATTTGTTAAGATTAGCTTTCATTGTTAAGGTACTTTTAATCTCCCCTTTCCTTTTAAACACAATTTTTCTCAGACCGTGTACTAATTGCCATGCCAGAGACAAATGGTAATATCACTTTTTTTTTTAATCTTTTAATTGGTGATGGGCAGAATACCATTATTTTATTTATTTTTCTTTATGTGGTGCTGAGGATGGAACACAGGGCCTCACACATGCTAGGCAAGTACTCGTACTACTGAGCTACAGCCCCAGGCCAGTAATATCACTTTTATTGCAATCAGATCAACACAGTGCCTTCCCTGAGAGGCAGTACCAAAATAGGAACTGTGAACTAAGGAGAGAAAGATACACACAGTACTTTAAAAATTGACATACTTTCTGCAATCTGTATACTCAGAAAAATAAGATATTATATCCCATCTGATTCAAAAGTATGATATGTCAAGGCCATTGTACTGTCATGTGTAACTAATTAAAACAAAACACAACATTAAAAAAATGACATACTGCTAGGTGTGGTGGCACATGCCTGTAATCCCAGTGACTTGGAAGGCTGAGGCAGAAGTGAGTCCAGCCTCAGCAATTTAGGGAGACACTGTCTTAATATAAAAAACTTTTAGGGGGCTGGGGATGTGGCTCAAGCGGTAGCTCGCTCGCCTGGCATGCATGCGGCTCGGGTTCGATCCTCAGCACCACATACAAACAAAGATGTTGTGTCCGCCGAAAACTAAAAAATAAATATTAAAATTCTCTCTCTCTCTCTCCCTCTCTCTCTCTCTCTCTCTCTCTCTCTCTCTCTCTCTCTCTCTCTCTCTCTCTTCTCTCTCTAAATAAAAAAAAAAAAAAATTTAGGGCTGGGGCTAGAGCTCAGTGGTAGAGCGCCTGCCTCGTATGTATGAGGCACTGGGTTGGATCCTCAGCACCACGTAAAAATAAATAAAGATAAAAATTTTTTTAAAAAAACCAACACTTTCAAAAGGGCTGGGGATGCAGCTCAGTGGTAGAGTGCCCTCAGGTTCAATCCCTACTAATGCGCAAAAAAAAAAAAAAAAAAAAAAAAGACATCCAACAAATATTCGCTGTATTCCAGCCACATATTCTGCAAATAAAAATGTGATCACAGCATAGGTTCTACCATTTAGGGACAAGTAGAGATGGTCGTACTTAAGTATTTCAATTAAATGCTTATTCACATAGATTTACTTTTGGAAATATGTATTTCACAAATGGCTTTATTTATTTAAATGGCTTTAAGTTGATATTTTACATTTTAAGCAATTTTTGGAAGGCAGACAACAAAAATTTCATATAAACCATCATGGTTCCCACTGCCCAGCTCAAAGAGACTGTGCTCAGCACTCACAGTCCCTGAGGACAGTTCAGTGACTTTTCAGCAGAGGGCACCATTCAGTTCTTTAGTTCCAAATTAATTCTTCAGGACCAAAGGCCAGGTTACAGAATGTACTTGACAGAGATACATTGACCCAAGTTTGCAAAGGAACAAACTGTGTCCCCAAATAATTGCAAATAACTATGAGATCCCCCAGAACTGAGGAAGAGGCCAAGGAATATGATTTGTCCATCTGGCCCCTTCAATCCTGCTGCTTTCTGTTCCCTCCCTGTTCTCTGCAGGCAGAGGCGGCAGCAGCAGCTCGCAGCCTTGTATCAAGCCAAGGCTCCAAAAGTTCTGGCAGTGTGGCCACAGGATGGCTAGGGTGTTATCACTGGGCTGGGAATCTGCAGGATCTACTCTTCCTCTAACTCCCACAAACACTCCCCCAGGGAGGGTCCAAGGGCACTTGGGTCCTCTGGGGCTCCTCTCTCTAATTCTCTGCCTGGACCATCTTTTTCTAGCAGTGACTGGAGGGAAGCCTCACCCTCCTCAACACTCCACCCTGCAGCTCTCAAATGCTTTTATCTATTTCTCCAAGGATCTCAGATTTGTGGAAGACACTGAAGGGTTATTTCCTTTTCACCCTGGTGAACACAAATGGTTTAACTGCTTGAAAGTAGGGAGAGGAGGTGAGAGAATAGAGAGGAAAGTATCCTGACAACCAACTTTAAACATCCTCAGCCCTATTTTCAAGGCCAGAGCTAAAAATTAGTTCCTAATTTGTTTAATTCGTTTCACAGTCGTCCACAAATCTGGAATCAGCGTGGGATGAATCCAAAGTATGGATTCTCAGTCCATGTCCCAGACCTACAGAACCTCTAGGTTAAACCTAGAAGAGTGTGTGTTTGTGTGTGTGTGTGTGTGTGTGGTTTACTCTGGTTTACTTGCATAAACCCAGGGCCTTATGCAAGTTAAGCATAATCTCTACACGAGGCTATATTCCCAGTCCCCAGTTTTTCCAGTTGCACTGTCCTCTGACCTCCTTGTGGGTACAACTCTCTGCAAGTCATTTCCTTTTCCACATCCTGACTTCTTTATCTTTCTTTCTTAAGTTCCCTTGCATGGAATGAAAATCTAGAGTGGAGTTCTGTATCCATCTTTTTTTTTTTTTAATATTATCTTAGTTGTAGATGAACAGAATACATTTATTTATTTATTTATATAGGCGCTGGCATACAAGGTAAGCACTTTACCACTGAGCCACAACCCCAACCCCCTGTATCCATCTTTGAAAGAGAGGATAAACGCAGAGGCCAAACAGGTGTTCACATGTCTCATCTACTCTTACTGGTTTTTAATCCCATTTTTCTCATCCTTTAATCTCCTTTCCATGTTCCAAGAAGAAATTCTGAGTCTAATGGACCACATAAGAGCATCCAGGTCTTCAATCTGTGTTCAGTGCAAAAATATTTCCCAGAGACCTTAATACTGCTTGATTCTTAGGGAAAATTATTAGCATATAGAAGACTCCTAGTTTTTCAGGGTTCAGAGATACTTCTAGAAGAAAGGGTCTATGTAACTAATACATAATCCCAAAGTAGACGAATTACAAAGTGAAATCTCTATAGATAGCTTGCACTGATTTGTTTAATTTCTTGTTAATTTATTTGGAGAGAACAGCTCACCCCTTTTTTAATGGAAGCTGGCTAGGTAGGACATATTAGGCTGCAATATCATTGACCTATTTGATTCCAGAAGGAGGTTAGGAGTGCTGAGCTAAATTGGAACTCCTAAAAAGGATTAAGTCCTAGAGAAAGATGATGGACACACTGACTGAAAATCATTCACAAGCAACGATTGGGAAGACTCACCCCCTGGAATGGTTGTTGATATTGATCAAAGTCAGCTATGTTTATTGACTTAACTCAACAAAAAAGTCACATATTGTTACTATGACATCAGAATCCTACTCCATGTTCAATAACAATGGCCAGGGTGTAAATCATGAGGGGGATGGGCAGGCCCAGCAGGAGGCAGAGAAGGGAACTTCTTGGCACTGAGCAGATTACCAGAATTACGTTCCTTATTCCAAGAGCCCTCACGCTCCAGGCTTAAGTTATTAATATCTTTTCCCTTAAAGTTGACTAAGCATCAGTACCTAATTGACCAGGAAGTATCAACTGCCTGCAGAGCACTTACTAAATGTCATAAAGAAAGAAAATCATTCTTCTGAAGAGAATGTGCTTTTTATCCCCGCTGAACATTTGGTACAGAGATGGGGTTAGTTAGGGACCAAAGAAATCAGACTTCACACAAGGGTCAAAAGGAACCTTCAAGTTCTCCTCGGCTGGTGCCACCATTGATGGGTGAGTTATTTCTCCAACTTCGCCTACAGGTGCCCATTCTGTTTGGGGTTTATTCTTTCTGGAAATGAAGATACATGCTGTCTGGGATGGACAGTGGTCTCTGCCGGGGACAGCTGTTTTTCTGAGTGGGAGTCAGGACGGGGAGGGTCACATGGGAAAACTCAGGCTGCTCCTTGGTGAGCCCTGGAGCCCTGGAGTCTCAGCCTCCATGAACTTGAACCTCCGCAAGTCTTGCACCTCTGGCTGAAAAGCTGCTATTCCCTCAGACTTGTGTTGGTTTAGGCATCTCCACTTTAAACAAAAGCCCTTGTTCATTGGAGTGGTCCCTCCATTTTGGGATTTTATTTCCATTTTGTTATTCATTTGTTCGTTTAATAAACTTGTATTGAGCCATTATTGTCTCTCATTGTAGGAAATTGAGGGCCCGAGAGCTCAGGCTGTATACTCAGCCACAATCAATGACTTAGTGAAGAATGGACATCTCCTGACTCAAAATTCAGTGTGTTTTTACACCATTTGGGGAATGGTGTTATTTTGTTATCACAGAGTAATTTTTAAAAATCATATTATTTGTTAATGTACATCTCATTTCTCTCTCACTAATGGCAACAAGAAATGGATAGCACCAGGATGACAGGGTGTGGAGAGGACACAGAGGGGACATGCACTGAGATTCTATAGTATGCCAGGCTGAGCACCAGACCCTCTCCATGTAGCACTCCACTTAATTTTCATAACCATCCTGTGACAAATGGAATATGGTTTCCATTTTATAGATGAGGAAATTGAGGCTCAGAGATGTTAAATAACTTGCCCAAGGTCATCTAGCTGTCCAGTGTCAGAGTGGGGGTGTGTGTCTGTTCTTCTTTGTTTTGGTTTGGTTATGGGAATTGATAGAGATGGGAATTGATAGAGGTGGGTATTGAACCCTGTTCTTTCTGACTCAAAAGCCAATAAACTATATTGCTTCCCATGCTCCAAGCAAAAGTAACTGAGCATCTAAATGCCATTTAATTCCAAAGATCTCTGCGCTCATTTTCATGCACTTCAAGGAATAGCTTTTATATTGTTCATTGATCTTGAGATCCTAACAGTCTGTGTAAAAAAAAAAAAAATTAAATCCTCCTTCAAGTAATGCATGTATTATTACCTAGTTATGTTACTGAAGAGAAGTAAACAAAAAGTGGGACAGAAGGAGATTACTAGATTTTCTCTGATCTCTGACCTCCTGGTACATCTGTTGTGAACTTTTTGCTATGAAAACTGATTTTAATTTAGTCTCTGTGAGCCTCTGTCATAGATCTCTACAGAGGGTCACCTACACTTGGAGTCCTCTTCCTCTTCTATATGATGGTGCTTCATGTTGTTTGCATTGGCTGTCAATCTTTCTAGTCACAGCATAGTTGGATCTGTGGCTTCTGATCAAAGCTGGCAGATTAGTCACATGGTTTGTAACTTCTCTCTAAACTCATCATGTGTGACAGTAAATGAATTAATAAAATCATTAAACTACCAGGGAGAAAGAACAGATGGCCCCCGTGGAAAAAAGATTTTATTACAACTTGGGGAGAGAGGAACTCATTTATCAGGGCAGGGGAAATGACAGCTGAAGGACCAGCCGTAGGCATATCGGACAAAATGTAAGGAGACCCTCAAGGAGGCTCTTGGTACGACCGGCCCTTGGCTAAACACAAGATGGGTGCAGTGTCTGGGGCACACCGCTGACTGCCCGACCCCATAAGAGCTTAGGGGTGCATTCTCCAGGGACTTGAGAATCCAGAGGAAGAGGCCTGGTTGAATGTTTTCACTTAGCACAGTGCGCGCTCCCAGATGGGAAAACCTTCAAACTGGACGTGGGGTTGGACCCAGCCCCTCCCCCCACCCATGCCTAGAACATCACCAAGCCTAAGTTAAGCCCTCATGCTACCCGGAGAGTCCTTGTGGAGGAAAAAGAAAAATCTTGTTTAAGGAAAAAAAAAAAAAGATAATTTTAGCCTATTTAGTTGTATTCTGAATATGGATTTATTCGGATTTGTTTTTACCTTTTCATCTTGTTTGCTGCCTTTTTAAAAGAAATTTCCATCGGCTTTTCCCACTTCATTCTTCCTCTTAATAGATCGCTGGTTGTGTTACCCTGCTCTCCCCCAGTCCTTGGTTTGGAAGTCACTTTTTTTTCTTTTTGAGAGATCACTTTGTCACTTTCACATGAGCTGGATCAGCACCCTACTTTGGGTACAACCAGAGAAGTCAAAAATTGTGCTCCATTTGTGTACAAGGAATCCAAGAGCATTCTGCTGTCATGTGTAACCGATTAGAACAAATTGATTGGTTAGAATAAAATGGACCAGCATCTCCATCCTCCCCCAAAGCAACGCAGAACGCTTCCACTCCAGTCCCCACCCCCCTTACTGTTGACTCTGTTGACCATATTTGACTCCCACTTCCATTTTATTGCTCCCACACAGGTTTTATTTTGCTGATGCTCATTTAGATTTATCCACATATTGACTGATTTCTTTCCTCACCATTCATGCCTTTGTCTTCCTTCTGGACTTTTTTTTTCTCCCCCCCCCCACTTTCTGGACACTGAACCCAGAGCCTCATGCATGCTGGGCATGTGCTGTACCACTGTGCTATATCTGCAGCCCTTTATACATTTTGATTCAGGGTCTCACAAAGTTGCCCAGGCTGACCTAGAACTTATGATCCTCCAGCCTCGGCCTCCTGCGTGGTTAGGATGAGGTGTACTTGGCTTTTCATTTCCTTCTTTAAGTATTACCTTAAATAGTTCTTTTAGTGGGATTGTCTGCAGGTACTCAATTCTTTCAGTCTTGGGCTAAAATGTTATTTGTTGTTTTTATTCTTGAATCAAACTCTCTCTCCTCTCTCTCTCTCACTTTAGCTATTGATGAACTTTTATTTTATTCATTCATTTACCATGTGGTGCTCAGAATTGAACCCAGTACCTCTTACGTGCTAGGCAAGCACTCTACCACTGAGCCACAGCCCTCATTCTTGAATCTTTAATTAACTGACAAATAAGTTAGCAATTTCAGAATTTTGAAACTATTCCATTGTCTTATGAATTCTATTGGTGTATTTTTTTTTTCTTTGTTGTGGTGCTATGGATTGAACCCATACATGCAAGGCAAGCACTTTACCAACTGAGCTATTTCCCCAGATTTCTATTGGTGTGTTTGAGAAGGTCGCTGTTCATCTAATTATAATTAATTTATAGCTAGTAATTGTTTTCTTTAAATATTTTTTGGGGGGATGGGTACTGGGGATTGAACTCAGGGGCACTCCACCCCTGAGTCACATCCTCAGCCCTATTTTGTATTTTATTTAGAGACAGGGTCTCATTGAGTTGCTTAGCACCTCATTTTTTGCTGAGGCTGGCATTGAACTTGCGATCCTCCTGCCTCAGCCTCCTGAGCCGCTGGGATTACAGATGTCTGGCTCTCTGAATACTTTTAAAATATTTTTATCTTTGGAGTTTGGCAATTTCATGTCATATGTTTAATTGTTGACTTTTTAGTTTTCTCTTTATGCAGTTATTGTACTTCCTGAATCTGAGAACTCATGCTTTTCACCAGTTCTGGGAAATTTTCGCATTGACACCTCTGCTTTCCTGTGCCTCTTTTCCTTTGATGCTCGTATAAATGTGTATTTGATCTTGTCATGCTAGCCTGCATGATGGTTCACCTCTTTCCTGCACTTTCCATCTCTGTCTCACAATGCAATATTTTGAGTACTTTCTTTAAATCTCTTCCATACTTACTTTCTTCCGTGGAATATTTTCTGTTGCTCACACATCCAATGAGTTTTTAATTTGAATGAATTTGATTTTCATTTCCACAAATTCTTGGATCTTTTCCCAACATGCCTGTTCTCATTGCTTTGGTGATATCTGAAAGCCAGGCAACCCTATGAAGGAAGGTGTGTCATTCACGCTAAGAGTGGAGAACCACAGGGTACCATGATTGGTAGCAGGAAAGAGATCTCTGTTTCATATGAACACATATCCCATTGCCTGGTTGTTTATTCAGTATAAGGGATTTCACATGCATTGTCCCATAATGATTTCAACAACTCATGAGGTGGATACTGCTGCCTGTCCCACTTTGTGGTGGGAAAGCTGAGCTTCAGGCTTAGGATTAGTCAAGATCAGAAAGGCTAGGTGGCAGAGCCGGATTCAAACCCAGGAAGAGTATTTTCAGAATGTGTTAGTCTCAAAAATCTTGTCAAAAGAACTTCATAGTGGATGACAATTCTCAGTCTTGAATTTTCAGCAGAAAACAGAAAATGAGGGGCTGTAGCTGGAGCTCAGTGGTAGAGCACCTGCCTCGCATGCATGAGGCACTGGGTTCAATCCTCAGCACCACATAAAAATAAGTAAATAAAGACATAGGAAAAAGAAACAAAAGAAAACAGAAAATGGTAGGCAGTGAAATTCCTTTCTCCCAGTCAGCTCAGATCCGTGACCATCTGTATTTCCTTCATCCAGTGATCTCCAGCCCGAAGGAAATGGATCACAGGGGTCGAATGAAGGTTGGGCGCCCCTCATACAGATTGGCGGATAGGCAAGACCCATGGAGAGAACCAGCTTCTGCCTCTGTGAACTTCATGGTGACTTCCTTCCGAAGAATATAGAAAGAGGGAAGATGTAGCTTGATACTGGAGAAACCTGAAACAGTATTCAGGTGACGGAGATCAACAGTGAGATCACCTTGGTAGCATATACCATGTCGTGATGAAAATGGCATGTCACCTCTGCGAACTTCCCCCTAAAACCCACGAACTCCAGTCTAATCTTGAGAAAAACAAAAGCAAATCTAGTAGAGGCTCCGACATTACACTACTCAAAACTGCCCAAGACATCAAAAGCAAGTGAATGTGCTGGCGTAGCCCAGGAGATAAAAAGAGAGCAAAGTGAGGTATAGTGGCTCATGTCTGTAACCCTGGCCACTCGGAAGGGTGAGGCAGGAGGATCAAAAGGTTCAAGGCCAGCCAGCCTCAGCGCCTTAGTGGGACACTGTCTCAAAATAAAAAAATAAAAAAGGGATGCAGTTCAGTGGCTAAGCACCCCTGGTTTTCATCCTTGATGCAAAAGCAAAACAAAACAAAAAGAACAAACAAAAAAGACAGTACAACAAAATGTAATGAATGGGATCCTGAAACAGAAAAGGGAATTAGGTAACTGAAGAAATCCAAACCAACTATTAAGTTCAATCATATATGTGTGTATGTACAGGTATCATGTCTTTTTGTTGTTTGGAGGGTCCTGGGGATTGAAACCAGGGGCACTTAATCACTGAGCCACCTTCCTAGTCACATGGGGTCTTGCCGAGTTGCTTAGGGCCTGGCTAAGTTGCTGAGGCTGGTCACCAACTTGGTGATCCTCCCGCCTAAGTTTCACAAGTCACTGGGATTACAGCCGCATATCACTGTCCTGGCTAAATCATGTTTTTAATGGAAAGGAGAGGAATGGAGCACTTGGAGAGCATTCTGTAAACATCAACACTACTGTAAAGCCGGTCCATACTCCTGGATCCTTGTTAGGAAAAAGCCTTGGGTCTTCCAGGTCAAGTTCTGGGTCTGATGTACAGCTCTCCCCGCTAGCTCACCCTGTTGAGAGCCACAGCCAGTCGGAATGGCCCCTAGCATTTTGCCAGATAATTAAGTTAAGCTGTGTATTCAATTGTATATAGACCCTTGCTGTCAGCCTCAGGCGCCCGCTACTTTGGAGTTCTTGTGAGGATTCCTGGGGAGTTCTCGTTGGTTAGTGAAGTTCCAGTGAAGGGAGTTCCGGTGTGTGGTGTTTCTGGAAGGGCCGCGTGGGTGGCATTCACGTGAGTTCAGAAATAAAGCTTGTTCCTGCTTGAGTGGCTCATGATTTGTGCCCAGCCAGACTCAGCATCACCCCTTTAGCAGGCTTCTGGAAACCCAATACATACCCAGCCCTGCACTATGCAGTTGGAGTTCAGGGTTGGAAAATACCATTGCCCTGCTCTGTGAGGAAGGAAACCAGAAAAAAAAAAAAATACCATTATTTCATTATATCACGTCCAATGGTGTAAACCAGAGCTATAGCATACCGTGACCACGAGCAAGAGCAGGAGCCAGCCTGGTCTAAGGGATCAAGGAAAGGCTTCTCTGAGGAATTTGTCTTTGGTGGAAGTTTTATTCCTAAAGTCATCATTACTATTACTTGTCTTCATAAGTAAGGATGTGCTTGGATTTCCTGCATTGAACAAAGCCATCAAATATATTTATGTACTTGTGCCTCTAATGAAGCAGATCCAAAAAGAACCAGATGAGAAAATACATCTATAAGTAAAAGCAAAATTTATAGTGTCTGATCATTTGCTTCCACCAGGAATACTATAGCAGTCTGATCATTTACAATCTCATATATTCAAATAATCCTTACATTTTCCCTTTTATTGCTGTCTCCTTTGCCCTCTATGGGATGCAGCTTTCCTTGTTACATTCCTCTTCATGAATGGGAGCATTGCATCAGGAATTGGATTCCTGTGTTCACTTAAGGTTCCAGTTAGCTTTGCTTTGAGCCCTGGCTTCTGTTGTACAACTTCTAACTAGTTATGGTGGTTTTGAAGCATGTCTAAAATCTGTTTATAGTTCTCTTCTCAAAAAGAAGAGCATAGCTGGGCCCAGTGGTGCATGCCTATAATCCCAGCAGCCTGGGAAGCTGAGGTAAGAGGATCACAAGTTTGAGGCCAGCCTCAGTAACTTAGTGAGGCCCTAAGCAAATCAGCAAGACCATGTCTCAAAATAAAAATAAAAAGGACTGGGGATGTGGCTCAGTGGGTAAAGCACCCCTGGGTTCAATCCTGGTAACAAAAAAAAAAGGGGGGGGGCTGGGAAAGCCTGATCATCCTTCTCTTCTTAGTATCCCACTTCAAAAGAATATAGCGTGGTAGAAGTTGGCTTCTGAGCCCAGGTCAGGAGAGGCGCTATGGCTTCTGTCTTCTCTCTTGAACCACTGACTTCAGGGAAGCCCATAGCTATGCTGTGGAGACATGCAAGCAGTGTAGAGAGGTCTACACTACTGCAAGGAAGAAGCACCAGATTCCTGAAGAGTGGATCCCCCAGTCCATCAAGCCAGGGCTGCAGGTGACTGGAAACGCCTAAGAGAGTAGAGCCAGAACTACTCAGACCTGCCCATGCCTGAATTTGGAACCCATAGAAATTGTGTGAGATGATAAATGTTGTTTTAAGCTGCCAAGGGTAAGTGTAATCTACTATGTGTGTCAGATAACTGCCCTTCTTACAAATACATGCCACTGTATTTGTGAGGACCAGCTTGAAAAACGTAGGTATGCTGACATCCTCCACCATCATCAAAATCACCCTGAGTGCCTGTGGTACGAAGGAAGACCTTATGTTCTCATTCTCAGTAAATTGCTCTCTTGTTGGCAGAAGCTGCACCTAAGTGTTTTAACTCTAGTGTTTGGAGGAGGCTTGTTTTATTTGTGGTTAACCACACACTAGGTAGATTATGCTGATTCAACAAGGGCGATTAATCAATCACACAGAGCTGTGGCTTTTTGTTCAAAAGTGTTTTTCTTGACAAAAACTCTTAGGAAAATTGATCTACGGTGCTGTGATAGCCCCAAAACTTCCTGCTGGATTAGGAAAAGACAAACAATAATAAAAAAACTTAAGGACATTCTCCATGATTTGACTCACGAAGACATTTAGGAGATGAAGGCCCCAAGTAACTGCTTACAGCTGTTATAAACACCAATTTTAAAAACTACATAGTTCAAAGCACTTTAGATATTATGAAAGGGTCAAGTTGGCTCAGATTTTGCTAAAGTCTTCTTCCAGAGACTCCAATTTCAACACTTACCTGTTTCTTTGTACCATCTTCAATTTCAACACTTACCTGTTTCTTTGTACGTGATCACTGTTCAGATACAGGGTTTAAGACACCCCATGCATCTTCTTGAGCTAGTCTTCTCAGTGTGAGAGCAGTGTGCAGGCACCAGACTGGAAACAGAATACAGAGGTGGATGTATGTCCCAGAATATTGGAAAGAGAAAAACCAAGGTGTTTCATTTCAGCTTTACGCATGCACTGTGTGTCCAGGAAACAAGGAGCAAATCGATTCTTCTCTCTTCCTCCCCTCAGGGATTAAAGACAAAAGACAAACTGGGCTGGGCACAGTGGCACACACCTGGAATCCCAGCACCTGAGGCAGGAGGACTGTGGGTTCAAAGCCAGCCTCAGCAACGTAACAAGGTCCCAAGCAACTTAGCGAGATCTTGTTTCAAAACGAAATATAAAAAAGGGCTGGGGATGTGGCTCAGTGGGTAAGCACCCCTGGGTTCAATCCTTGGCACCAAAAAAAAAAAAAAAAAAAAAAAGAAAAAGAAAGAATAAAAGACAAGCTCATTACATTTAGACTTTGGGGTTTGCTTTTGCTCCCCTCAGGCCTGGCTCATGCTTTCGGAAGGACAGAGCTCCCCTTCGGGGTCTTCTTGCCTTCCATGGGGCCATCTAGGTCCCACTGCCCCACCAGCGAGAGGCTACAGATCCCTCCAGGATGTCTGGTGGGAAGCTGCTGGCCTTGGAGCCTTTCTTCGAGGACAGAAAACCCCAGACGCCTGCCACAGACCACAGACAGGCCTTCCGTTCCTGTTTGTTAACTTGGGAGGTAGGCTCAGGAAAACACGGGCACTGCTGTCACTGTAGGTGACCAAGGCTGAGTACGGAAAGCTTTCGACATGACTGGGCCAGCAGCATGCTTCTGTTAGCTGTTGGTCCAGAAAGAAGAGGGCAAGAAATCTTCATCAATTACACTTTCCTCCAAGACCCTCGTTACGTAACCAGAAAGGTTTACTTTTTAAAATAAAGCTTGATCATGTAATTAGTTGTCTCTCTTTCCAGTGTAGTTCCAAGGCTCGAATATTGTAACTTAAATTGGCTGGGGCGGTATAATTTAGTAGAAGATACTGTGTTGCCCTTACCTAACCCTAAAGGTATTTTTATAAAGTTTTCCTACCATAAGTCAGTGCCATAGAGACCCAAGCTATATTTGAGAAAATGTGTCCAAATGACCGTACACAAATATGACAACACTGGTAACACTGGACTTAGGAAATTAACTGTTCAACACATGCCTGTACTGATATATTCAATAGACTGTGTCCCCAAACCAGTTCGTTCTCTTATAATCACAACAAGTGCCAATGCCAATGTTCCAAGTACCACTGATCTCACACCAGTAAGGGGGTGTTAATCTGTTCATTTGTTGTTGTTGTTTTGGTACCAGGGATTGGGCGCAGAGGCGCTTTACCACTTAGCCACATTTCCAGTTGCTCACAGCCTGGCTAAATTGCTGAGACTGGTCTAGAACTTGCAATCCTCCTACCTGAGCCTCCTGAGTCGCAGGTATTTACAGGTGTGCACCAGTAAGCCTGGCAGATTTGTTCATTTTTGTCTTGAACAGTATTTCCAGTTTCTACCATTGGCTTAAGCGTTAAATAGCTGAGTTTCTCTCTTGCTGAACCTAGACTATAAAATTTGAGTAAGTTCTGAGTTTTTTCTCCCCCTCTCTATTTCCTCCTGGAAGTCTCTATAAAGCACTGTATAGATCTAACTCTTGGTGACTTCAGAAAGGCTCTTGTGAACAGCTGAGATTTTCCTGAAAATCCTGGTTTTATTTTTCTGTAATAATACCATTTTTAACAAAACTCTCATAGTAAGCCATCTTTAGCCACCATTTCCAAGTGTGTGTGTGTGTGTGTGTGTGGGCGAGGGGGCACTGCTACTTGCTGTGAGGGTTTGCCTAGGCATTGCTGAGCATGGTAACCCACATCCTACCAGCTCTGGAGCTCCCCTCCCCCCACACCAGAGTGCTGGTCAGCCAGGGAGTTGTGACACCTCCTGCCCTCTGAAGCTGCCCAGCCCTCCATCCAAGTACCTCACCAAGCAGCACAGAGGGAGGCTGAGGGAAGTGTGGGCTGCCTCCCGGCTTTGCCAGGACTCCATCACCAAGTCCTGGGTCAGCTTTCTATTTGTCAGACCCTTAAAGACAACAGCAGCTGTGGTTGCTCTCAGATTAAATGATAATAGATATCCAATGCTGGAGCAGTGACCAGCCTTCAGTAACCCCTGCAAATGTTAGCTGACACTGTTCGCCGCTCCAATGACATACATATATGCAAATATGGTAAAGTGGATCAGAAATGAAGGGCAGGATTATGAAAGACCAACAACAGACGTTTTAAAATCTGAATTAGACAGTTTGTATTCTAAAACACACACAACAATCTGTACCAATTAAATACAATAAAGTCGAAAGGGGATATAAATTACAGTTTTTCTTCCTTTAAAACAGACAATAGTAAAATACTACAGTCAGCTCACTATACACAAAAATCATGAACAGCAGCTTTTCAATAAAGTCTCCACATTTCCCAATGCTACGAACTTGAAGGAGAAAGGTAGAGCGGGCTGCGCACGGTCTCACATCTCCTCTCACCACCCGTAGACAGCTGGGCAGCCGGACCAGCGGTGCAGGCGTCTCCAGCACAGGGACGTAGGCTACTCCTGTAAAACTCCACACACATATTATACAACATCTCCATTTGCAGGAGAATTTTACAAATGAAGACACGACAGCAGGGTCGTCCGTATTCAGCCGTCTCCTGCAGACACGGTGTCACGTGAACCGGTGAAATTCATATATAGCTCAGTCCGCCTCTTCAGCATTTTTCAGAATCAAACAAAACAGCAGCAGTAAAACCACACCACAATGAAATCTACCAATCCCCGACCAACCCGCAAAACCCCACATCAGCACCCTTCCCCAGCACCCACCCCAACTCGCAGTCCGCCCTTTGTTGGCTCACATTAACACTGCTCTCTGCATCCCACCTGTCTGGCTGGCCCCACCACTGGACACCACCGGTCACCATGTAGGAAGCTGGGCTGGAGCCAGGCCCCAGGCCTTGTCAAGGTTATCATACAATGTCAGGTCAGCAGGTGTCAGGCCGGTGGAAGACCAAAGAATACAGCTGTGAGACTCTTCAGTGTGCTTGTGAAACAGAGGACAGAGAAGGGCAGCATGGTGGCTTGGTAGCCAAGGGAAATATGGCACCAAACTTGCAGTCAAACGTATACGCTCACACAAAACAAGAGGGGACAGCAAAGACGTGCTGTCCCGTGTAGGTTCTTTGGTTATAAAGAACAGCGATCTGCAACCTTTTCTGTGAAGAGGGATTTGCAACCTCTTTCTTAGGCAATAAAATCTTTTTCATCTGCTCACAGAGAAGCGATGGCCCAAGTTGCTTTGTAACAAAGTCCAGTACCTTTCGATTTTCTACACGTCACCTGGATCTGCCTTTTACTGTGCAGCCTTGTCTGTCTCTGAACAGACATACTATAGATACACATTTCATATACATAATATATATTATTTATAAAACAAAACACATTAGAGCTTGACTCCAGATTCTACCTTAAGAACGGATTAAAACTGTACAAGAATACAGTTTGTTGAATCTGTAGAGGTTCTACACAGTGGGATGTGTAGGAAGTGCAAACAAAAATACTGTCACTTAGTTAATCCAGGAGTTCAGTTCTCTTGCTCTCTGGAGAAAGCAGAGGCGAGGATCCACCCGAGGGACAAAGTGCTGATTCTCCTGCTGGGGAGGGGAAAGCATGAGGGTCCCCACGCTGGTCTGAGGTCGGCCGCGCTGCTGCGGGTCTTAAGATGGGCTGGCGCTTTCCATGGCCACCAGGCGAGCAGTGCTGCCCAGCTGGGGCCAGCAGAGGATGTGCTGGCTGCCTCTCACCGTGCAGCCCCGGTACCCTGGAATGCAGAGGCTGGTGAGTCCAGGCTCCTTGTCCCCACCTGTCTAACTTCCCACCGGGCCCATCCGTAAGGGATTTTAAATTTGGGTTTGTTTTTTTTTTTTTTTTTGGTAGTTGTTGATGGACATCATGCCTTTGTTTTGTTTATTTTTTATGTGGTGCTAAGGATCCAACCCAGTGCCTCACACATGCTAGGTAAGCTCTGCCACTGAGCTACAGCCCCAGCCCTGGGTTGGATTTCTTATGGAACCCATTTCTGGAATTCACACCATGCAAGGCAGAAGCCAAGCCTTGAGGTAAAACCTCAAGGCAAAGCAAAGGCAGCAAAAAAATTAAAATCTAAAAAAGTTGTCTCTGATCCACGTTCTAAGTCATTTCGGGGTTAGAAATGAAGTAGAATTTTAACACAGAAAAAGTTCTCAAATAGACACTAAAACTTCCTAAACAACTTATTGAAACCAACATGGGCTGGAGGTGCAGCTCAGCGGTACAGCGCTTGCTCAGCGCCCCACCCAGAGGCCCTGCGTTTAATCTTCACCCCTGCAAACAGCAGCCAGACAGCCGAGAGACCTACCACGCACTAAGGCAAATGCCTAGGGGAGGGAGATGAATCTCCATCCTCCCATTATTTGGAGGCAACAAACATTTCTGTACATTCAACTTTTTTTTCTTTTTCTGTTCAAAGAAAGGGAGTGGAATCCAGGGTCTTGCATATACCAAGCAAGCATTCTGCCACTTGCTATTCTGGGACCTTTCGCAAGTGAGACTTTTCCTGTTTGTCAGGTTCTAAATAATCTAGGCAACAAGCCCTTGAGGAGGCTATAGGCCCCTCCCTTCTGCTTTAGGGCCACGCTGCTCACAGTGCAGACCTCAGACACCTGACCGCCTCTCACGTGACCTCTACCACATGGAAGCAAAGTCTTGGTGCTGAGGGACTCCTGGGATTTGAAAGGCTCTGACCTGGCCTTCTGAAGGCAAAGGTGAAGCAGGTCATCCATGCTGATCCCTCTTCAAGGTCAGTTTGCAGGAAGTGGAGGATTTTTCAACAAATGCTTGGTTTGGTGGCAAGAACAGATCCAGCAAGGAGGGACTCTGTTCTCTTGGAGCTGGGGATGGAACCAGGGCCCCATGCACATGAAGCACCCACTCCACCACTGAGCCATAGCCCCTATTATTCTCATATGGGGGAAAGAAGCCTTTTTCTTATTGCAAAAGGTCACTTTCGCAGTTTATTTATGGGTAAATGACCCCACACTGAAATGCAAAGGGCTGGTACAGAAAGCAGGGGGAAGACTGGGGAGAAGAGCCGCCTCGTTGGAATGGCAACTTCTCCCCAGGCTTCTGAGGGTGTGAGTGACTCTGTGTATCGCCAGGGCTCCTTCATAGCTCACAGGAGTATGGGGCCAAAAATGTTATGAGAATAAACCTGGCTTGGTGGCACATGCTTATGATTCCAGCAATTTGGGAGACTAAAACGGGAGGATCATAGTTTGAGATGAGCCTCAGCAACTTAGCAAGATCTTTTCTCAAACTAAAAAAATAAAAAGGGCTGGGATGTAGCTCAGTGGTAAAGCACCCCTGAGTTCAATCCCCAGTGGCCCCCTACCAAAAGTTATGTTAATGGGAAGAAGTGGTGGTACTTGGGAATACAACACTTAAAGACTGATGATCTCTTGTTTATGTAATTTGTTATGTTTTCCTTAGCAAATGTCTATTTTGTTCCAGTCTGGGTAACATCCAAACTTTAATTTTATTTCCCCATGAAGCACAGTCCCGTAAGGGTACCAGATTACTGTACTTTATCAACTCTTCACCACCCATGTTTCCCCTTCCACTATAACATGTCTAAAATTGGGGTGTGTCTTGCAATTGCTTGATAGTCATTTCTTTTTTTGTGATGCTGGAGATGGAAATAGGCATGTTAAATAGGCATCTTCAACTTAACTACATCCCTTGCCCTTTTCATTTTAGTTTGAGACAGGCTGGCCTCAAACTTGTGATTCTCCATATTTAGCATCCCAAGTAGCAGGGATTACAGGTATGCACCTTGGCACCTGGCTGTTTATTTTTCTTTCTTTCTTTTTTTGACACCGGAGATTGAACCCAGGAGCATTTAACCACTGAGCCACATCTGCAGCCTTTTTTAATATTTTATTTAGAGACTGAGTTGCTAAGTGCTGAGTTGTTTTGCTCAAACTAAAATTAAGTCTTGCTGAGTTGCTAAGTGCCCCACTAAGTTACTGAGGCTGGATTTGAACTTGCGATCCTCCTGCCTCAGCCTCCCAAGCTGCTGGGATTATAGGTGAGTGCCATGGTACCTGGCTGTTTTCCCTTCTTAATGATATATAAAATAATAGATCATATAATAATCAAAGGAATCATAGATTTGCTAAAATAGGATAGGTGCTACCAGATGACTTTGAAGAGCCAATAGCTAAACATCTCAGGGAAAGAATATGAGGTGAATTGATCCTTATCCACCTGGGTGCTCAATTTAACACTAATCCATATATTATTTAAAAATAAAATAAAATAAAAACTCACTGGTCCTATGTATTTCATGGTTTCACTCTGGTTCCCAAAGCCAACCTGCTCTGACACACAGAGTGAGCAGGACAGGTTGAGAGCCTGCTACCCGGTGGGCATCTTCCCTGTTGGAAATATCAGGATGACTCTTTCCCACCCCGTCCCTGCAATGAAGGGCCTCTGGAGCTCCGTGTACAATCTATGTACAATCCACCCTGCTCACCCTAGCACAGGACCCAAAAGGCTGCCTCTGGAATATATTACCTGGTCATTCTCTAACTTGGAATTCAGCTGGCCAGTGTCCCGTGGCCCCTCTGGGACCCTCTTACTGTCTGTTTTATTTGGTAGGTTCCTCCTGTTGGAGGCCTCTGCAGCAGAAGAATGTGTCAAACCGTCAAAGTCTCTTCCATCGGACGCACCCATGAACTCTGTGAAAGAATGATCCTCGAGGATGTTTGTGGTGTGTTCAACTGTCACCTCCCTTGGGCAGAATTCCTTGGCTGCTTGGCCGTTTTTGCTGGGACAGGCATCCGGCTCTGACCATGAACCAGTCCTACACAGCAGTCTGGAGCTTTTCTCGGGGGCGCTCGCTTTGGCTAAGGCACTGTGTTCCTTGAGTGGCACCACGTTCGTCTTCTCCTTTCCCAAGCCTCCTTCTCCTTCTGGCAACTCCCTGTTTGAGGGTAGTCTGGAATCGTGCCCAAGTGACAGTCCGGAATGTTCACTGGAGTCTGGATCCTTCGTCTGAACGGCTAGCTGGTCTGAGCTGTCACTTGTAGGGACCACCATGTCCGACAGGGTGGCATTGGAGGCACTGTGGGAGAAGTAGCCGCTGGTAATACTGCTGGTGGTAGGGCTGCGAGACACCTCTTTCTCCAGGACCCGTGAGTTTGTCAGATCTCCTTTAGAAGAAAACCATTCCCGGTTCTCCAAGCTGGCGTTGTAAACACTGAAGTCGGCAAACTCCACAGGGACGTAAGGCTGGGAGTTCATCAGCTGCCTGCTCATAGCTTCCAGCTCATTCTCCTCCTCCTCGGAGTCCTGCAGAAACGAGAGTCAGCAGCTCACCCCGCAGCTCTGCGGCATCGAGACAAGCTCAGCACTACTAAAGGCCCCCCGACCCATTTTCAGCTCTGTTTTATATTTTCTTTCTTCTTTCCAAGTGGGTCAAATCTTGTCACTTATTGTACACAAAAGTAAATTATTCCCAGAGACCTGTGAACCCTTGATCACCTAGTAGGAAGCCACCCAGTGCTACTTAGAGATCTTTCCTTCCCTGGATTAAGGGATGGGACGGAGGGCAGTGGACCTCTAATTAGTTACTTGTGATTAATAGCAGATGTGACGTTTCCTCTTTTTCTCATTAAACCAGCAGAGGGAAAGCTGGAGGGAAAAGATGCTCCTTCCTTTGGCCTTAGAATCTTACCTTGAGAAGCCAGGTACAGGTGGCTCAAGTCACTTGTGAAAATCTGAGCTACTTTATAGGGAGAGAGGGCAGTAAAACAGAGACCCCCAAGAGCAAAAACATGCAGTATTCCACTAAATAGTACAATATCCACTAAATAATATAATATTCTACAATACGAACAATCAATTACAGTTTTCTAGGATCACTGAGAAGCCCAGATGGAGGATCGGGCTAGAAAACAAGGAGGATAGATACTGAGGTTTAGATGAAAATCTCCTTCATTAAGTAGTTTTAATGAAGATTTGTTTTGCAAATATGGAAAAGTGGGTGTTATCATCTCCCCAGACTCTCTCCAGATGAATGACTTTTAATTTTTGGATGGTGCTGGGGATGAAACCCAGGGCCTCACACATGGGAACTATACTCCCAAGACATAAATGCATAATTTCATAAATGCATAATTTAATAGAAAATGTTGTAAAACACATTCTAATTTCATATTCAAATGAAATAATATATTATCTAGTCCTTTTTGATTAACCTCATAAGCAATTGATGACACTACAAACAGTGCTTTCAAAAAGTTATTTTCATTCAAGAAATATTCATTGAGCACCCACTATGTGCCCGTCATTGTCCTGAGGATTTGGGAGCACCAATGGTGTTCCCTCCTTCAGGGAGCAATGACTTTGGTCCTTGCCCTTGGAACAATCCTGAACTCTGCTTGGATGAATGAAAATTTCATTCAAAATAGAACTTAGAAACCTTAAAAATAGGTAGTTTTTTTACATTGGTCATCTGGTTTAACAAGATATTTTATTTTTTTAAATATATTTTTTAGTTGTACATGGAAACAATGTCTTTATTTATTTATTTATTTTATGTGATGCTGAGGATTGAACCCAGTGCCTTGTACGTGCTAGGCAAGCACTCTACCATTGAGCTACAACTCTAGCCCTAATAAGATATTTTAAATGTCTGACTGCCACGTGTGGTGGCACAAATTTATACTCCCAGCAACTCAGGAGGCTGAGGCAGGATTGTAAGTTCAAGGCCAGTCTCAATCACTTGAGCAACCTGGTGAGACCCTGTCTCAAAATAAAAAATAAAGAGAACTGGGGATGTGGCTCAATGGTATAATGCACCTGGGTTCAATCCCCAGTAATAAAAAAGAAAAAAAAAACAAAGAAATCTCTGTTAAAACAAGAAGGTGACTGTAAAAACCTACAACCAAAATATCAGCTTTAATCATTAAGGTTGCATTTTAAGAGAGAGATCAAGAGAGAGACAGAGGCAGAGAAAAAGGCTTATCTAAGAATGTGCAAGAAAGATAGATCATTGTACCATGGCAGGTGGTTCACAAATGAATGGAAATTTCCTCTGTTGAATTTCATGGTAATATTTTCTTTTGTATCACAGAAGATGCTAGACACCTCAAAAATAGTTCAGTACTCTTCAATGCTCTTAGTTTAAAAAATAATTTAGTTTTTATTTATTCATTTTTATTTTATTTTACTTTACTTTATTTCAGTGCTGGGGATTGAACCCAGGGGCTGCACACCTGCTAGGCAAGTGCTCTACCACTGAACTACACTCTCAGCCTTCATTTAGCTTTTAGAACAGTATTTAAAATGTATTTGAGGGTTGGGGGTGAGGCTTAGTGGTAGAGCATGTGCTTAGATGTACAAGGCCCTAAGTTTAATCTCTAGCACCAAAAAAAAAGAAAGAAAGAAAGAAAGAAAAGAAAATGAAAAGTTTTTGCCTATAAATTAGCTAAAGAAATCAGTAGCCTTAATTCCTTGGCCATTAAAAAGTAAATATCAAACAGCAGTCATAAAGTTCCTGAAATCAGCAAAACAAAAACCTTGGCAACACTAACTTCTCAGCATCTTATCTTTAGCTGCTTTCTAAGTTAGGGGGGAATATTGGCAAAGGATCAAAGATTGGACGGAATTGTGTCACTCAGTAGGCTCTGCCTGTATTTTCTAGATTCTCTGCTTGTCATGTTTAGACTCAAAATTGAATTTCAAGTGTTTGTATCTTATACCTCCTTTAATCTCAGCTGGCACAGAAACACAATCCTCCAAGCCCTAAAGTACCTGATGCAATTAATCACTAAAAAGATTATCTCTTGCAAAGAAAAACTAATTTGTAGATGAGAATGAGTAACTTGGGGCCCGTTTTATGCCTGGAGGTTATTTCTTCTCAAGCCTAGGAAAAGCACGTTATCCTAAAATACTGTTCTGCTGAATGAAATATGCAACCATGAGTTTAACAAGTAGAAATAGGTATTAATTTATCAGAGTCACAAAGATGAAAACCTCTTCCTAAAAGATCTTGCATGATCTTAGTAAAACCAAAGAATCTAAAGAGATTGAAGTTCAAATAGGAAGCAGTCTGCAGTTATATACTTAGGGAGGGAAAGGGCCCCAGTGTCCCACAGGGACAAGCTAAAGGAGCAGGGACAACTTATTCCAGGAAAAGAAAGCTGAGTAGAGATTAGACACTTTCTAAACATAAAGGAGACTGAAAGGTTATGGAATTATTATCTTCAAGGAAGAAAAAAAAAAAAAACAAAAAACAAGAGGACTTCAATAGCTTAAAATGAATGTTGAGGGAGTTTGGTTAAATAGACTTTTCATACCAGAAGACTCATGGTTATCATTGTACCTTACAGGAGACTACACTAAGCACCTTTCTACAGTGTCTTAAGAGCAAAAAGGATTAAAACCCTACCTAAAAGTGGAGCATGAAGTCAAGTTTTCAAGCTTCTCTATAGCTACAGTCTTCCATGATCTGATTTTTGCGATTTAACTTAGGCAGCTCATATTTACCTATAGACAAAACACCTTGATTTTAAAAAGGGATCACAACCCACATTAAAACAGTGACTCTCTGCTACAAGTCTCACTCGATGAGTGTAACTTCCACTCCTACTATAATCAAGCCTGTGCAGGCCTCCAGACAGTCGGCTTTCAGGATTGTATCTGCCAAGGGCTCTCAGTACTTCTGTCCATGGTACTGTGGGCTGGCTATCAAACTGCACTCTGGGGAGCATGCGGAATCAATGCAGTCAGCCCATCTTGCTGAAGGATGAGGGGTTCTTTGTCTTACACTATCATTAGCTGTAGACCTTGGGCAAGTTGCTTAATAATTCTAGACTTTTGTTTCTTCTTATAAATGAAAGAAATAAACCACATCTTGTCCATACAAGGCCTCAGAGATGGGTCATATGGTTACTCTATTGCCTTTATCTTAATTTATACAAAATAGGAAAAACACCTGTATATCTTCCCAAATTGATGAGACAACAAAGTGTGGCTTTAAATGTGAAGCACAGCAATATATACCACAGTTTCATTATATTTTCTGTAATTACAGAAATTCCTTTGGTAATTCAGTGGGTTTAAAAAAAAATAACAGGAATAGTGTTTTGATAGTACTTTTCAAGAATAACTGCAATTTTCCTCCATCAGTCTGAACCATGATTCACGCTCTGATTTTTCAAGAGTCGAAGAGAAAAGAAAGTGAAGTAGTAGGATCAAAGGCAGATAAGAGGAGGAATAAAATTAAAGTTTCCTAAAGAGAAACTGAAACCTCTGATCAAACAAGCCACATACTGAAGTTCTATCAAAATATCCTGGAAAACTACTATCTTGAAAAAATTGGGCAGTAGCCTTAAGAGATGACACTAGAGTAGCTGTTATCAGAACCTGGCAGGAAAATGGCCTCATTCAACCCATGTGGCATACTTCAGGGTGCATTCGGTCAGAGTCTAATCGCTGCTTGAGATTTCCTGGGTCGAGAGAATCTGGTTCTGTCCCATGCTCTCCCAGCTGAATGGTTTTAAGATATTTAAAACAAAGCAAAGAAAATAACTGAGGCAAGCAGTCAACAGCAAAACCGCCTGTGGGGCAGTTCTAGAGGCTCATTCAACAGTCATTAGATGGTACTGTACCACAGCGGAGCATCACCGTAGGTTTGAATTGTGTGTCTGTGCACTCCAGTGATGTCCACAAAGGCCCATGCAGACAGGGCACCAGAGAGTCAGGGGAAACAGCACAGCCATGTGGCCCTTTTAGCCCTTATTAATTGGGCAGGGGGTGGCCAGGAAAGTGGCTGGAGAGTTCATTAAAATTCGCAGAGAGGAAGGAGCAGCTGCTGCTATGTGTCCTTTTCTCCATAAGGAACTAAGATAGGGTCTTTGGGATAGAGGGACAGAGGCGGCCAACAGAAACGAAGGGAAAAGTGTGCATTTATTCTTTTCTTAAGTGAGGAACGAGGAAGTCATTTCCTAAGATCCAAGCAAGCAAGGAGTGGCTGGCTGCACGCCCGGGTCAAGCTGGGGTTACTTCTGCAGGGTGCGATAGCAGCATATTTTGGAACTATTAAAGGATCACACTAATGAGGCTTTGGAATGGGCCTGAAGTGGAATAGCTGGGAGAGGAGACCCCCTGCCCCCCTACTCGGCCCCGCAAAGCGGATCACATGCAGCCATCAGCAGCACAGCCCCCTCCTGCCCCCAGCTGGCTCTACTCCTCTCAAGCCTGGGAAGCCACAGGAGAGAGGAAGCTGGGACAGAATTAGGGAATTCTTTCCAGACTTCAGAATATACGGGTTTTCAAATATTTTTAATTGAGGTATAGTAATTTAGAATCTGAAGTGTCTGGTAGGGCACCATTTAAAAAAAATTCTCTCAAATGCATAATTTTAAAATCAATGGCTGGGGAATGAGGTACAGTAGCAAGAGTTTCAACCTACCTGTGTAAACATAGGTAAGCCATCTTGAAAGCAAGGCTGAGAGCAAGGGGGTTAGACCATATTCTGCCAGCTAATTAACAAAGGCTACTTGCACAAGAGCGATGAGGATGATGCATACGGGCAGATGATGGACCACAAAGCAGCTACGAACTACAGAATCACCTTGGCAGGAGCTCAGGCCACACAAAGAAGCTTCCAAACACACCCACGGCTAAATGCATGGTTACTTACTCCAAGTAAGTGCAATTCCTCTAGGTAGATTAACTTCAGGATCTGGGTAATATGTACAGGCACATTAAAAAGGTTTCGATTTTAATTAAAATGATCACTATTACTTTGTGGGTTTTTTTGTTTGTTTTTTAAGTAAAGACCAGAATCATCAAAGGCGTCTTTCTCCCATTTTTAAAGCAAACCTATCCAAAGCAAAAAGAAATAAATAAAATAGAAGGAAAACTTAGAGAAAAAGAATAGGTCATGTCCACAAGTACACAAAATTTCATTACCGAGGACCACTTAAAAAATAAATAAATAAAAGGAAAAAAACCCAAAGATTTATCACGTCTTAATTTCTTGGAAAGCTTTTGGAAGACGATCTGTGAAAGGGCTTTACACCCACCACCAGGCAATATGACAGAAATGGTTCCAGAACTTACAATCTTCTTCTCGCGTTTGCTATGGTGATCTACGGGCATGCTGCTGCCATTGCTTCCAGGGGGGACAATGCAGCCAGGGTTAAGTGCCTGAGATGGAGGCATGCTCTGCAAAGGTTAAGACACACAGACGCATCACACACAAAGGACGACGACAGCGAAATACATAGTGAGTACGTGCACGTTAGAAAAGCAATGCCAACACCTAGATTACACGTGAGCAACGCAGCAGCCGATTCTGCAGAGTTAAACTACTGGTGAAATCTGACAGGACTACACAGATTCAGTGGCAGAAAGCACCATTAGTTTTATTAAAAACTGAATAAGTAAAAGCTTTTAATATTTTCAAAAGGCCTAGGGGACATCTTTTTCTCACTTGAAAGATGAAAATTACTTGGAAAAGCCATCAACACAGAGATGTAAAACCACAACAATTAACAATTGAAAAAAATAGCCTACCATAGCCCTGTGTGTTTGAGAAAGAGGTACCTAAGAACAGATCCACTGAGAAATAACCCATGCGTGTCCACATGCAGCGTCCGACTTGTGAATGCAAACTGCCGTTCCCCCGAGATGGGGTGACACCACTCTGTTTTGCACGGTACAGACAAGTCAAGCATTTACCTCCTGGCTTAGAAGAGGTCTTGCTTCAAGAGCCGTCCTTTTTTTATGCTCCTCTTTGACAGGCATCAGGGGCTTGAAAAACTTTGGTGGTTGAGGAGAGAATGCTTTAAAAGGGCTCACTGTTAAGGCATGAGGATTCTCCGAGGCACAACCTGTGGAAGACAAATGGCATGAGTTTACAGCCACAGGCTGTGTTCACAGGCACCCAGGAAGGGAGGCAAAAACCTCGCCAGAGGACCACGTGGTATAATGACGACATGAAGACGTGACTATCTGGTTGAGCATTAACATGGACATAGGCAAGAACAGGGATAAATCTATAAAATCACAGAGTTACCAAAGGGCTGGGCAGTGCGAGAGAAATTGGGAACAAAATGTTCTGCCTTCTTTCCATGACCCAGCTTTAAGTACCACTGAGCAGAACAATCTCAGCTCACGTGACTTCCCACCTCTGAGTCCTCAGGCCCTTGTCATCTGTACATGCACCTTTGCACTTTAACACTGAATGTTTTACTTGTTATATATCTTATTTCCATGGTTACATTTTTAAAATATATTTTGTTTATTTTTATTTTTATATGGTGCTGGGAATCGAACCCAGTGCCTCACACATGCTAGGCAAGCGCTCTGCCACTGAGCCCCAGCCCCAGCTCCATGGTTACATTTTTACAGAGCAAACAGAGGTTCAATAAGTCTGCTCAATGAATGACTGTGCTCAGTGAAGGTGGACTGCCTGTCCCTTTCTGCCTCAGGATACCCAGCTCCATACCGCTAAAGAAAGATAACTCTTGCTTGTTCTCTCATGTTACCTTGTTCGCAGCCTCTTTCCCCCTTCTATAATTTCTTCCCAATTCTTAGAATAATGACACTTAGTAAGTAAAATATAAACTATAAGGTAACAGATAAATTGATATTTCCAGAGAACACTGTTTTCTTTAAGGCACTGGGAAGACTAAAAGTGTAGGTAACATATTGCCACTGATCAAATTGACTTCTGGTATCATTTTTGGACTTTAGGAATCAGTCATAATCCACGCCCTTCTTTTGTGCTAGGGATGGAATCCAGGGCCTCGAGCATGCCAGGTAAGTGTCCTACCATTGAGCTACACACATCCCCAGAACTTCTTTTGTTAATTTTTATTTTGAAACAGGGTCTTATTAAGTTACCAAGGCCTCTTTTTTCTTTTTTTTTTTTAATATTTATTTTTTATGTGTAGATGGACTCAACACAATACCTTTATTTTTATGTGGTGCTGAGGATCGAACCCGGGTCCCGCCCGAGCTAGGCCAAGTGCTCTACTGGTGAGCCACAGTCCCAGGCCCCAAGGGCTCTCAAGGATTAGAGGCATGTGCCACTGTGCCCCGCCCAATCATATTCTCTTAAAAACTCCTTTAAGTTGGTCATGTAGCTCAGTGGTAGAAAGCTTGCCTAGAAATGTATGAAGCCCAGGTTTGAGCCAGTCCTGGAAAATATACACATACATACATACATACATATAATATCTGTGTATGTACTTCAGATTCAGGACATGATGTCTTGAAAACTAAGTTAGAAGCCAGTTGTGGTGGCACATGCCTATAAGCCCAGCTATTTGGGAGGCTGAGGTAGTAGAACTGCAAATTTGAGGCCATCCTGGGCAACTTAGCAAGACCCTGCCTCAAAATAAAAAAGAAATAATAAAAAATTCAAAGAATAATCAGGCAGAGGGGCACACGCCTGTCATCTGAGTGACTTGTGGGGCTGAGTCAAGAGGATCACAAGCTCAAAGTAAGCCACAGAAATTTAGTGAGGCCTTAAGCAACCTAGTGAGACCCTGTCCCCCAAAATTAAAAAGGCCAGGGATGTGGTTCAATGGTGACACACTCCTGGGTTTAATCCCCAGTACCAAAATAAATAAAGGAAAAAAAAAAAAAGTAAAAATTATTGAGCTACAGCTCAGCGGTAGACAGCTTCCCTAACCAGAGTCAATCCCCAATATCACACACGCACACAAAAAGATTTGGAAAATCTGAAGTGATATGCAATACACAGAAGGCATACTACTGTTATTATTTGATGAATGGAAAGAAAAATGCAAATCCAGTAAGAGGACAGATGGCTTCAATCCACAAGCATACTTTGGTTCATCTAGCTGACAAGAATCTAACCTTTGTATGTCATTACGTAATAGCCGTGGAAGACTGTGTATGCTGTTCCCAAGTAATTAAAAAGAAATGTCACCGCAAAACCATGCGACCACTACCTTCTTTGCTCCTCCGAGGCGAATCCCTGGGTAAAGTTCCGTAGCACGCCACATCTTGGTAACTGGAGCTGTAGTCAGACATGTCTAACTGGCTCTCTGGCCAACCCTACAAGATAAAAGTACAGGCTCACTGTGAGTCAGTCACTCCAAAAGGAGAAAGAAGTCTAGATTTGAGTTTCTCCTATGTTTAATGGCAGTTATGTGCTCTTTTATTATGACGTATTTCAAACAGAGATAAAAGTGCTCAATATAACAAACACCATCAAACCCAAGGTATCCCCAGAGTAAAACATGTTAATTTTATTGTATTTCCTTAGGACTTACAAACACAGTGACATCTACTTGTGAACCCCTTGGTGGTCCCATTCCTCCTTCTCAGAGGCAGCCCCTTCTATCAGTCTGGCCTACATCTGTGGTGACTGGACAGTGCAAGGACGATCCATACACTTCTTGAGAGTAAAATGGTTCCATTGACAATTCTGCCTGGTAGTAGCCCAAGTCAGCACTGAACCAGGCAAACTAGGTGGTGTGCTAACTTCATGTATACCTGAGACTCAAGGTGCACTAAGTGTTCTAAGTGGTGTACTAAGGGAGAGAACTTACATGTTGTTTGAGCTTATCCACCCGATTTCAACTTCTTAGGAGTGGGCTACCTCTGAGGAATAGATTCTAGATTTCTTGAGGACATAATCAGAAAGTATAAATACCAGTTATGTTCTCAAGAGCTTGGATCCTGCTAGTGACCCAGCAATGCCCATAGATGCATACCTTGTCATCTTCGTCAAAGCCAGAAAGGTCTGGTCGACTAGAGGAAACCTATAAGAGATAAGTAGTTTTTATAAATGTGGCTCATATATTTAATATAATTGTCTATTTTTATATACATATGTTTTTTAATATATATAATATTTTAAAATAAATAAATAAAAATTATGTGCCAGGGATTGAACCCAGGGGAACTTAACCACTGAGCTACATCTCCAGCCCTTTTTATGTTTTATTTCCAGACAGGGTTTTGCTAAGTTGCTCAGGGTCTCAAAAAGTGAGGCTGGCTTAGAATTTGCAATCCCTCTGCTCCTGAGTTGCTGGGATTACAGGTGTTAATCACCATGTCCAGGTATAACCTTTTTGTTGCTGTTGTTTTTCTTTTTGTCAACAGGGATTGAACTCAGGGGCATTTAACCACTGAGATACATCCCCCCCGCCCTGCCCCCACTGCCTTTTTTAAAATTTTGAGATAGGGTCTTGCTAAGTTGTCAGGATTTCACTAAGTTACTGAGGCTGGCTTTGAACCTAAACTTGTGATCCTCCTACCTCAGCCTCCTGAGCCATTGGGATACAGGCAAATACCACCATGCCCACCTATAAATGTCTTTTTATAGAAAGAAATGTCACGCCATGGATGTCCTGAATGCTGTGTGACCTCTCTCTTCTTTCATTTCCCTCTCCAGGAATAATGACTACACTCAATAAGAAGTTACTTCCACACCTATGTTGTGTAATTACATGTGCAAACACAGATAAACAGTAAAGAGCAGCCAGGTGCAGTGGCACAAAACTGTAATCCCACCAACCCAGGGAACGGAGGGAGGAGGATTGCAAGTTCGAGAATCTTAGTGAGACCCTCAGAAATGTAGTATTCGAGATAAAAAGTAAAAAGGGCTGAGGATGTAACTCAGTGGTGCAGTGCTCTTGGGTTCAATTCCTAGTAATGATAAAGGGGGAAAAAAGCAATAATCAGTATCTCTGTAGTCCCCACCCCAGGCCCCCACTGCTGGAGATGGAACCCAGGGCCTCCTGCATGCGAGGCAAGTGCTCTACCACCCCCATTTTCCATATTTTTGTACTTCATGTAAGTGTTGTCTTACTTCACTTGGTCTTACACAACGTGATGGATTATTTTGTTCCATTCTCCTATTAATAAATATTGAGGCTGCTTCTAAGTTTTTTCTATTAGAACTCTGATGAAAACACCCCATAGCCAGGCATGGTGGTGCATGCTTATAATCTCAGCTACTCAGGAAGATGAGACAGGAGGATTGCAAATTTGAGGCCCACCTGGGCAACTTAGTGAGACCCTGCCTCAAAATAAAAAATAAAAGGGGCTGGGGATATAGTTTGGTGGTAGAACACTTCTGGGTTCAATTCCCAATACTGACTGAAAAAAAAAATCCATCTTCTCATTTCTAATATTTGTATCTTTTCTCATATTTTCTTTTCCTCCGCAATGAATCTTTTTTAAAAAGCCAGTCCATGTGACTAGACTTTTTAAACAACCTGCTTTTCAGTGTTGCTGATTCTTTATTTTTCTTAAGTTTGTTCTAATATTATTTGAATTTGTTATTTTTCTGTTCTCATATTTATTTCCTTCCTTACTTAAATGATTCTGGTTTTCTTTTTTCTAACTTAAAATAAACTGTATCTATAACTATTTGCCTATTATTTTTATTTTTTGCAGGATGGGGTATCGAACCCAGGGGTGCTTTACTACTGAGCTACTTTACCAGCCCTTTTCAATTTAATATTATTATTTTTATTTTGTGATACTGGGGAATGAACCCCAGGGCACTCTACCACTGACTTACATCCCCAATCCTTTTTATTTTTTGAGATAGGGCCTTGCTAAGTTGCCCAGGCTGGATTTGAACTTGTGATCCTCCTCCCTCGGGCTGGGATTATAGGTGTGTGCCACTGCACCTGTCTTATCTATAAATCTGTAGACTATAAGGAACTCTGCCTCTCGCCTTTTTAAAAAAACCATAACCACAATACATTATCATTTCTATACAACTTAGGTGATTCATAGATAACTATCAATTATACGGTCATGTTCAAATGTCTCGTAAACATTTTCACAATTAATTTATTTTGGATCTGGACCAAAGTAATTCATACATTGCAATTGACTGATATATTTCAGTGTCTTTAAATCTACGAGTTCTCCCTTTTCTTAAAATTATTTTTTTTTGAGTTTTATCTGTTTTTAAAACAATTAAATTAAATTAAATTTGTTAAAAAAAATTAGGTCATTTCCCCTGTAGTTTCCCATAGTCCGGATTTTGCTAATTGAATTTCTGTGGTGGTATTTAACACTTTCATCTGTGTTCTTTGAAAGTTAGTAGCTAGACCTGGAGTCTTTTTTGGGGGGGGTTGGGCCGTGGGGGGGGGGGAGACAGGGATTGAACTCAGGGGCACTCAACCACTGAGCCCATCCCCAGCCCTATTTTGTATTTTATTTAGAGACAGGGTCTCACTGAGTTGCTTAGTGCCTTTGCCGTTGCTGAGGCTGGCTCTGAATTCTCGATCCTCCTGCCTCAGCCTCCCAGGCTGCTGGGATTATAGACATGCACCACTGTGCCTGGTTAGACCTGGAGTCTTGATTAGGTTAAGGTGTAAAGAAAAAAAGAAAGAAAGAAAGACATTTAGATTATTTCATGTTTTTTGTTTTGTTTTGGTGTTAGAGACTGAATCCTGAACCTTACACATGTCAATCACACACTCTATCGCTGATCTACATCCCCCAGCCCGTTTACCCCACTTCCCCCTTTCTGAAATAGGGCTTAATATGTTGCTGGTCCTGAACTCTTGGGCTCAAGAGACCCCCCTCCCCCCACTTCAGCCTCCTGAGTAGGTGGGACTTCAGGTACACACTACTATACCAACCTCCCCCCCCCAGCCCCTCCCGCTTTAACGTAAGAACCATAAATTTCCTAATAGTAACTCTCACTCTTTCATTTTATCTATTGTCTAGTATTTTTAAAAATATTTCTTTTTTTAGTTGTCAATGGACCTTTATTTTATTCATTTATTTATGTGTGGCGCTGAGTATCAACCCAGTGCCTCACATAAGCGAGGTGAGCATTCTATCACTGAGCCACAACCGCAGCCCTACTGTCTAGTATTTTGATGTATAAATAAGAAGAACAGGGAATTTAGGGCTCATCATTTCCATTTAAATACCACTTGAACTGCATCCTACAATATCAACAGATGCCTGTTTTTATTATCATTTAGTTGTAAATACTGGCTGATTTCTATGATTTCTTCTCGGGTTCATTATTCAGCAGGACTGAGTTTCCTCTATTACAGCTGTCTGAGTCATTATCTGTCCTAGGGCCTGCACTGTGGTCAGAGGCAACGCCTGGGACAGAGATTACTGCTCTCTGCTGTGATTTCCTCTGTGTGCTGTTAGGCAACTTTGCAAACCTTCACCATGGTTTAATAGTTTCCTGGTAATTCTGGAGATAGGGAAGGCAAATACTTCTGTGCTTTTCCTTGGAAGGCTCTCACTTCTACTCTGCTGCTTCTGGGAAGAGAAAGCTTTGAAATTGGTCCATGCACTAATCTGTCCTTTATTCCCATGACAGTGTCCCCTCTGCCAGAGGCAATTTCTGTCGACTGAATTTTCTAGGTGAATTGGTTGAGAAAGATGATCAAAACAGTCAAAAGAAAGACTAGGAACTGAGAAGCAAGGATACGTTGAGCCTGGCTCTCTGCTGTGTCCCTGGTACAGAGAAGCAGGCTCAGCACTCTGGGGGAGGTGCTCCCATGCTAGGAGTGACAGTCCCACTGGGCCAGCCCCAGCCTCCCATCCCTGAGGCCCCCACCCAAATCCTGAGGCAGGTCACGCAGGAAGCAGGTCCCCACCAGGGCGAGCTTACATTGTGAACATTCGGTGTGCTAAGGCTCCTCCGGATGTGCCGGGCTCTGGTGGAAAGTGCCTCTTTGACCGTGACGGCCTGTCAACGTATAATTTAAAGACAACATTCATGAATGTCTCATCTCATTATTAAAGGGACACATGTATTTGTAGAAGATTTATAAAATACAGATGAAAAGATCACTTTGCTAATATGGATCACACATGCACACAAATCCATATTTACAAAACTGCAATTTTGCTGTGCCCGCTTTTTTCTTTATTTGCACAGTTTCGTTGAAAACATTAAAAAAAAAAAAAGAAGAAGAAATGCTGGGCAAAATACATTTCAACTGTGAATGTTTTCACACAAGTGACAGAGGAGTGCGCAGAGAAAATGAGGAAATGAGAAGATATCTCTAGCTGTATGTTTCACTTGCAAACCAACAAAGAAGTTTTATGCTGTTTGTGTTTCACTCAGGTAGCAATTAGGTTTCTACTAAAGGAAGATGATCCTGACAGATGTCAGTCTGGTTTCTCCCGTTGCTTTGCTCAACACAGACTTTCCATATTGCCAACCACTTGCTCCCGTGCGGTCAACACAGGACATACACCTGGTTTTACAGTTCCAATACAGATGAACCACTTGTGCTTGAATGTCTCCACTGTTACCTCAAAAATTAACTTGGGTGAGAGAGGCAGTGTGTGGTTAAACATATGGACTTTGGAATCCAGCTGCTTGGGGTTTACATCTGACTTTTTACCCTTTCCTAAGTAGCTGTGAAATCCGTGGCAAGGAAGCTGACTTTTCTCAGACTCGATTTCTTCATTTAAAAAATGAGAATTACAACAGTTTTACTTTTGATAATTAAACAACGTATCCGTAATGGTTTAGATATGAGGTGATCCCTAAAGGCTCATGTGTGAGACCATGCAAAAAAGTTTAGAGGTGATATGACTGGGTTAGGAGAACCTTAAGCTAATCACTGCATCAAAGCACCTGAATGGATTCACTGGGTGGTGACTGTAGGTGGGTTAGGTGTGGATGGAGGAGGTGGGTAGGTGGGGTGTGCCTTTGGGATTTACATGTGTCTCTGGTAAACCTGAGCTCTCTTCCTCCTCCACACCCTTCCGCCATGATGTGCTGCTTTACTTTGGGTCCAGCACAATGGAGTTGGCCATCTGTGGACTGAGACCTTTGAAACCGTGAGCCCCTCAAATAAACATTCTTCTTCTCTAAAATTGTTCTTGTCAGGATTTTGGTCACAGTGATGAAAAAGTGACCAGAGAACAGTATCTAAGTTATTCCGGCACAGTGCTTGGCAGGTTGGAAGTGTTCAATGAAAGTTCGCATTATCTTTATTTGGGGCACTATTTTGTCAAAATCCTTTCAATAAGGACATTTGCCACGTGACTACTCCTTCTCTGATAGATTTAGAGAGGTACTTGGTTACAAATTCGTCCCTGCTCCCTGGGGTGAAGGCGTCCAGCTATTCAGTTACTCGCCTGCCGGAGCCGTTCAAGGCTCAGAATGTTCTCCACCTGCAGCACGCCCCGTGTGTACTTCTCAATGTACGTCTCTCCGTCGGACGTGCCCTCGTTTTCACTCCGGGCTGCCAGGAGAGCCAAGGTTTCCCGGTCCTCGATCTCTTCGGTTGCCTAGAGAGAGAGGGGAAAAGTGACATGTGGACAACGTTTTCATCAAAAGTGTGGTGGGACCAGGTGCAGTATCCCAGCAGCTTGGGAGGCTGAGGCCAGCCTCAGCAACAGCAAGGTGCAAAGCCACTCATTGAGACCCTGTCTCTAAATAAAATACAAAATAGGGCTCAGGATGTGGCTCAATGCAGAGTTCTTGCTTAGTTACCATGTACCAGGCCCTGAGATGGATCCCCAGAATTGCAAAAAATAAAGAAATAAAAAATTGTTTTTAAAGAACATATATTTTACCTTTGGTATGTTGGAGACTATTTCATAGGTTACACCACAGGAATAAAATATATTTTTCAATGATATTCTCCTCTTCAAACTCTGTGTAAAACTCTGGTGGAAAAGAAAAGGACGAATTAAACTGTGTAACAAATACAGGCTCAATATTTTACCCACTGTAAATGCATTATGAATACTTATGTTTTTGATATATACACACAATATTCCGAAAAATAGGAAAAAAAAGAACCCTATAAACTTAAATATCCTGTCTATACTTCTGAGGGACAACAATATCCAGGAGTGACTTGGAGACTGCATTGCGGAGTGTGCAGCACAGAGTCTCTGTGGTGGTATTCCCTTCCCCTCTGCTAACTCCATTTAATCTCTCCCTTTAATCAGTGGGAGACACAGCAGAGCACCTCTGTTGCTACCTGTTTGTTGTAAATGTTGGCTGCAATCCGTTTCCTTAATACCAACTCCATGGCAGCCGGGTGGCTGAGCTGGACGGTGGTCTTCACAATCAGATAAATCCTTTCATTCTGCGGTGTGACCCTGTTCAAGTGAACAGAGTCATGTACTGAGGAGTCCCAAGAGGCGGTAGCTGAAACCTAGGAGGGAGGGAAAATATGGCGAGATGGAAATAAGTTCAACTCGACCTAGTCAGACAGCCTTCTTTCCTCACCTATTCTGAACAACACAAATGGTTTATTTTTTGACGTCCCCGCTCCTCCTCCCCAAAGCAGACCACAATGGCTTATCAGGAAGACCCCCCTCCCCCACTGAGTGCTAATCAGAGGCCTCTATCAGATCTGGGGGTAAATTACCTCGTCATCGCTGTGCTTTATAATGGGCAGGTAGAAAAACTGGCTGCCATGCTCCTTGGGCAGGATGGAGTTCACGCCCGATGCGTGTGGACCCACGAGCTGCTCATTGGCACTGAGGTCATCCGCTAACCAAGTTCAAGTTTAAGGCACAGGATAAAAAGGTAGGGGAAAGATAGTTTTTAAGCAATCACCCAAAATTCAAAAACATATATATATATTTTTTTCTTTTTGAGGTGCTGGAGATTGAACCCAAGGCCTGTGCATACTAGGCAAGTACTCTACCACTGAGCTACACTCCCAGCCCCAAAATTCACTTATTATAGAAAATGTTTACATGTGACACAATTTTTTTCTTTCATTTTCTATCCTCAAATTGAAACAGATACTCTAATATCACAATGACTTTGATTCCTTAAAAATACAACTCTAGCCAGGTGGGGTGGTGCATGCCTGGAATCTCAGAACCTTGGGAGGCTGAGGTGGGAGGATTGAGAGTTCAGAGCCAGCCTCAGCAAAAGTGAGGTGCTAAGCAAGTCAGAGAGACCCTGACTCTAAACAAAATACAAAATAGGGCTGGGGATGTGGCTCTCAGAATGAGGAGCGCCTCAGCCATCTGGCCGTCTGGCCCGTGGGTCTGGGCAGGTGGACCTCGGCAGGCTGACTGCATCTGCTGGACCACGTGAGGATCCTTATCACACAGGAAGAACGTTTTCATGACATTTAGGTGCTTTTATATATATCTCAAAACAAAATTCTGAACTGGGGACATGGCAGGTACTTCTGAGCAGACTCTAGAGCAGGTACCACTGCCCCTTCCATCAGCTACTTTCCCCACTGAAATGCGGATATCTTTCTACAGGCCACCTCTGTGGTTTGGAAAAGCCTGCTTTTTGTTTGTTCCAGCTTCCAGATCAACGCAGAAACTCTCAGGATGCAGTTATCTGCTGACTTCTCCAGGAGGGAAAAAAACCAAAGAAAACTGACATAGGTCTTCTGTTGCAAATTGCTTAATTATCAAGAAATTATTTTGCAAGCTGAAGGCTGATTTTAATTTGAAACAGGTGCTTAGGTCATGGTATTTGTGAATTCTTTGCCTATTGTTCCAACAAGACTAAATACATGGCAAGAATGGATGACTTCAGGGTTTTTCAAAATGTCTTCCAGTTTCGGCCACTATTATGACAAGCACATACTAGACCACAGCAGTAAATTCCAAATATTTGTTGTAACTTGAAAAGAAAAAGATGGTAAAAGTTATATATATCTCAAAATGCTGATTTGTTTAATAGCTTCATAGAACAGAAACACAAATCCAGTTTTGTAGCTAACCCTTTGATGTGATAAAGAAGCATAAAGACATGAAGATGGATTTCATATTGGAATAAACCATCAGAGTTTCTTTACAAATACACATTTTTATAAGTGTAAATTCATATTTTTGGATGAAAGGAGGGATTTTCCTCCTGGAGAAGAATCCTATTCACCTCCCTGAGATGAGAGGCGGCTGTATTACATACAGTCTTGGTCATCTTTTTGTGGAGTCATATAGCACATAAGACTGTTTTCCATGTGACCAAGGCTGGAAGAAAAGTAGCATGAATGGTTTTAAGTTAAGAAGATATGATGGGGGCTTGGGGTTGTAGCTCAGTGGTAGAGCACTTGCCTGGCACGTGTCAGATGCTCGGTTTGATCCTCAGCACCAATAAAAATAAATAAATAAAATAAAGGTACTGTGTCCAACTACAACTAAAAAAAATTTTTTTAAATTAAAAAAAATAAAGGTATTGTGTTCATCTACAACAAGCAAACAAATAAATACATGATGGATCCTAATCTGTCTTTAACTTCAAGAAGTTTCCATATAATTCCTTTCTCCTAAGAAAAACAAACATGTCTTATGTAGCACCATTTGACCCAGCAAATGGGTCCTTCTCAGAAGCCATCCTATGCTTCAGAAGTAATATCAACGTTTCAGAACAACTGCTTTAATATTCTTGTACATAATTCTCAATATCCCTAAGTGGAGGGTGTGTGTGTGTGTGTGTGTGTGTGTGTGTGTTGCTAAGGATCAAACTCACAGCTTCATGCGTACAAGGTAAGTGCTTCACCACTGAGCCACGTCTCCAGCCCCTAACTGTTCTTATTTTTTTAATTAAATATTTACATCTTTCTGTCAGTGATACTATCTCTCATGCTTACATAGGTTTGAATGAACCACAATGTCACCTAGACATGGCACATGAGCAATTACAAAAGTGATTTACAGATTGAAGTAATGTGAGTCTGAATACATGACAAATTTTAATTAAATGTGGTGGCTCCTGGAACTTACCATTCAAATCAAGGAAGAGAACTGGTATGTGGGTTTCCATTCCAGAAGGTGGAATCCTAAATTTAATAACAAAATTTAACAATAAAGTATCTGTCTGCTATCTTGCTGGTTTATAAAACAGGGTCATGGAAGCAGAAGAGAAGCCCTGTGGAGAGGCAGGTTCTGTGGCTGGCCTAGTCTTACACGCTCACCTCCCTACAACCCAATCCTGGGGACTACAGGATTTATGTGCAGGAGACACCAGATATGTGAATTAAATGCAACCAATTGAAACAGAGGTCATTTGAAGACTTTCTAAAACAGGGGTGTAGGTGGTGGTAATGAGATAGATCAGAGCTAGAGGAACTAGAGGAAGTGAACAAAGGGGCCAACAGCTAAGAGCCTGGAGGAACACCCGAGACGTGTGGAGGAGGAGGCCTCAGGTGCAGGACAAAGCATCTCCTAGGACACAGGGACACAACCCAGGACCACATTTTGCAAATACTCAGGTGCCTCTGAAGTTTGAAAATATGTGAAATGGGGGAGACTGTGCTAAGATAGAGGGCTCTGAGAAACAATCAGGTCGGGAAGGAGCTGGCTCCCCCCAAGGGGCCAGCAGAGACAGCGTGGAGCGGGATTCCAGCACGAGGCGGAACCCAAGGGAGAGACAACCAGTCACAAGTCATGCACTTGCAGACTCAGTTCTCCAGTCGCATAAAACAAACCATGGAACTGGTTACAGCTCCACGTATCCACAGACACGCAGACGATACCACGAGGGTTGCTAAGTGTGTCCAAATTAAACTATCTGGGCATGCACATTTTGCATTCAAAGGGAATCAGTCTCAAGGGCATATTTTTGTAATTAGAAAGAGAATGAGAGCAAGAAGCAGCCCTACTGTGTACCAAATGGTGGTGCAGTTATTTTATGTACATCGTAATCTACAAGGAAGGCTGTGTGAAGATAAGCAAGGTGTTTAACACCACACACACACACACACACACACACACACACACACAACACACACTGAAGAGCTAAAACCAAGAACTAAATCCCAAACCCAAACTATTTCACTCCAGAGCTTTGGGCACTAGGCTGTTTCTCAGGAGCATACCAAGCATCGATTATCAATCAAGTGATTGACTGACTACGTAGGATTAAGTGCTTACTCTTTGCTAGTTACCAAAATAACACATACTAGGGAAAATAAGAACAAACAGGGTCGTGGATGTCACACAGTGTCAGAGATCTTGCCTAACATGCACCAGGCCCTGGGTTCAATCCTCAGCACCCCAAAAACCAAACCAAACCAAACCAACAAAAAAGGCTGGGTACAGTGGCACACCCGGGTAATCTCAACCAATGACTCAGAGAGGCTGAGGCAGGAGGATTGCAAATTTGAGGCCAGCCTGAGAAAATTAGCAAGATCCTATTTCAAACATAAAATTCATAAAATGGGCCAGGGATATAGCTCAGTGGTAAAGTGATATGGATTTGATTCCCCAGCACTACCACCACCACCAATAAAACCTAAAAAACTGCCCCCTACACTCTGGGAATATCCTTTTTAGCCAACATGATAGGATTCCTAGAGATCAGGAAACAGTGTTCAAGTTCTCATTCAGAGGAATACAGGAGTGGCACTGGGTTCTTGGAGGGTCAGCAATCTCTCTGGCTTCCTGCAGGAGGAAGCTGGCTGCAGTGGGAGAGAGCACTAGGGTTAGTGGCCCTTCTCTGACAGCTCAGTTCCTTGGCGTTCACTGTGACGATCCTAGAAAGCCATGGGCATGGCTCTTGCCACAGGCAGTGGACACCCACCCTCAGGGCACAGAAGGCCGGGGGCCTCACCAGTCAGCCGGGGCGCCGGGGATCCCACTGCCCGGGGCGGGCACCAGCACAGCGTTCCTTTCCTCCGTCAGCCCCACCCACTGCTCCACCAGCCGTGCCTCCCGCTCCACATCGTCCTCTGTCTTGTCTGCAGAAGAAAAGGAGAGGATGGGTGCCCAGGAGAGGGGAGGACAGCGTCCACACTGAAGACGGATGTGCACTCAGTGACACCCACATGGCTTAACCGTCACTAGGTTCCAAAAAAGGGTCTGCGGCTTCGAAGGTCAGGCCTGAGCATCGAGGCTGGGAGAGGCTGGACCCAGCCCCGGTACCCACCGCATGCCAGGAAAAGAAGAAGGCACCAGAGGACTTAGGTTCCTGGCACTGAAATATGGGAAAGCCTTCAAAAGACAAGTCCTAGCTTCCTAATCTGTCAAACGGTGGTGACTCAGGTCAGTGTGTTTCATGACCTTGCTGAAGTGATCAAATGAAATAATGGACGTGGCATATAAAGCTAGATACCATCTTATAAAATGACAGACAATTTAAGGACATCATAGACTATGCTTTGTAAAACTGTGTGTTTGTGTGTGCGTGCACTGGATATTGGATCAAACTTAGGGGCGCTAACCACTGAGCAACATAACCCAGCCCCTTTTATTTTGAGACAGGGCCTCACTAAGTTGCTGAGGGTAAAACTTTTTTCTCTTCCTTTCTGCTCATTATGAAAAGGAATTTTATTTGCTCTACTTTAGAATGCTCTTGCCATGATTCAATTCTGGGGCTCCCCAGGTGTAGTCAACGTGAGTTTTCACAAGCGGGCTGAGCACATTCCCACCAGACACCACGAGCTGAGCCAAGATGTCTCCTGAGAGAACTCTGGCTGACTTCTGTATGAAATGGATTAACATTCAAGACGTGTGTGTTGGTGCTGGGTCAACCTCAACACGTAGACCCTGAAGTCGGAGGGAGAGACTAAGAGCACATTTCTATTCCAGAATCCGAGTGGTGTGGCCAGCCAAAGCAAGCTGCGTCCTTGGGCAGCAAGGGAGCTGCAGGGAGCACCGTGACCCAGCTGAGGTCAAGGCTACTGCCCACCAGGAGCCAGGTGCCAACCAGCATGGTCTCAGAACCTTCAAGCTGCTGTGAACCCTTGACTCTGGCACCTGGCGCACCTCATACTGCTATATTGAGATCCATCACGTTTGTGTTCATAAAAGCCAGATGCGAGGGGCTGGGGTTGTGGCTCAGTGGTAGAGCACCTGCCTAACGTGTGAGGCACTGGGTTGGATCCTCAGCACTGCATATAAATAAATAAAATAAAGGTCCATCAACAACTTAAAAAGACCCAAATGTGAGTTTGACCTTTAATGTGACAATTTTATGACAAAGCTCAGAGATTTATGAAAACATATTACTTTCAAAATTCAGAGCCTTTGTAAACCAACAACATAAAATTAGATTCACAAGTATCTGTATGTCTGTTTCAAGTTCAAAAAACAAAGATTCTTCTGTCTCATCAAGGGAAGAACACAACCTGCTGCCGCTGCTTAGAAGCACAGAAGGTCATCTCGGGAGTTAATCTCACGTACCTTTCTTATTGCTGACTTTTTTAATCTGCTCATCTAAGTATTCTCGTCGTTTGATGAGTGCATCTGACCACCTCTCTCGGACGCAGTTTAAGTCTTCTTCCTGATAAGACGGAGGAAAGTATCTCCCATACAGTGCGTAGAACACCGTTTCTTTCTTTTTAAAAAGATGTTCAAATCGATCAGGAAACTTTTCATTAGGAAAAGGTCATTGAACATCGCTGGGTGATTAATAGGCAAGAAAGCAGAGAGGCCTCAGTAACACCGCATGCGGATCAAGGATGTCGGTATACAGAAGTCAGAGCCCTGGCTCTCCAAGAGGATAATTGTATAGAAAGCAAGATAAGCTCAAACCATACCAGCCGCTGAATTATTTTTATATTCTGTGTGTGTGTGTGTGTGTGTGTGTGTGCATTTAAATGGTAGCTATTCACCGACAGATGTGCAATTTAAAGCAGAAGGATAACCATGAACGGAGCTCAAATCACATAGCACCAAGTGGAAAGGAAAATGCCAGGCATTTTCATGGTTCATAGTTCCATGGTCTAATAACATTTATTTTCTGAAATGCAAACAGGGAACCTTTTGAAGTTGCTGCACAGATCTCATGTCCAACCTCCACCATGAGACTAACCAAGGTTCTTCCATGCAAAAACCCAACATGCATTCAGCCATGCTTGAAGAAATCCCCAAAGCGGCTGTCGGCCTTCACTGGGACCAATGCGGCAGGAAGCGCGGAAAAAGCCACAGGACGTTAGTCAACGGCACTGCTGAGATCCAAGGGGACACTGACATTGCCCAAAAAGTTTGCTTTGCCTTTTTTTTTCTTTCTTTATGAAATTAAGAGTAGGGAAAAGACCCCATCAATTCTATTTGAAATACTATTGGACTGGCCTATTTTAATATAACTCTTAAGATATTACATTAGGAGGTGACACTTGGGGGTCTCTGAAGCTTTTCCCACAATGCACCCATCATTGACATACAGAAAGGCACACTGCATAAATACCCTCTTAACTTGTGTGGAAAAGTACAAACTGGGAATCAATCCCCAATAGTAGTAGGTGTGCTACTTTGATCCTGACCACACTGACGGACTTTTCTGATATGGAGCCAGTTAGTGCTTGTTTTGCATGTGAATATATTTTTTGTGCATTTCCAAAAGAAAAAGCTGAGATTTAAATCCTGTAGGTTGTGAAAAAACTAAGCTTAACCCTAATATGAGGAGAAAACTGGCTAAACAGAATGAAGTGCATGAATGTCTCTCATTTTTCTAGCCAGTGAAGTCTTTTTAAAAGTAAAGTGGCTTATTGGAAAAATGCTAGTTCCTTGGATGTGGGAAGCACAGTGCAGTTCAGCCTAGGAAAGACTAGACTATAGATGGAGAACTGCAGGTCTTTTTAAGTGATAATGGTCTTGCCTAGCAGGGCTTTATAAGCTAGTGATTCCAGATGGCAGAGCACCAAATACAGTATTGGGTTTCAAATTTTGAATTAACAGGGAAAATAACAGAAACAGGACCGCACCCCTGATTACATAGAAAGCAAATATAAAGCAAGTGAAAAACTGCATATTCTGGCTCCCTGGTCCTCCTTCCTCCTCCCTGGCTTCCACTTTGCAAATGCTGGCAATTAGCAATAGCTGTGCCCCATGCCACAGGATTGACAGCAGTAGCAATACCTGGTAACTATCCATATCATCACCATCCTCATCATCTCTCTGGTAGGAAAAAAATAAACACAAAGGACATGCATTTTGTTTCTCAAACAGCACACAGGGAAAATAATTCTTAGAGCTTAACATACACATTATAATGGACGGCTCACACAACGTCAGCACAACAAAACATTTCATTGAATCTCAAAAAGGGTTATGGATTTAAACTCACTTGTCTAAAATTTGAAGAGTTCTCCCCCCGCCCCCGCCCGCAGTCCTGGGGATGGAACCCAGGGCCTCACACATGCTAGGGAAGCACTGAGCAACATCACTAGTCCTTTTGAAAAATCTGAAACAGATTCTCACTAAATTGACCAGGCTGGCCTCCCTCTCCGTCCTCTTGCCTCAGCCTCCCAGGTAACTGGGATTATAGGCACGTGTGCTATCATACCTGGCTTCTAAAGAATTTTTAAAATATAGAGCAGTTATTTAAAAACAGAACTCTCTCTGATGGAGATGGAAGCCAACCCCATTGGGCCAGGCCTCATACCAAAGGACAGGTAATATGTATTTACGGCTAGGCTAACTGAGATCTGGGGTGGGCTGAGGGAGACAGAATTGCAAATCCGTGAGGGACTTGAGAGATTCTTTGTCCAAATCTTGGTTTTGGTCAGGAAGAAACTAAGACCTGTAGGATGAGATGAATTAATCCTGGAAGCCGGGCTGGAAGCTGGGCCTCTGTCTCCAACCTCAGTGGTCTTTCTTGCACCCACCCCTTGCATGGATAAAAACAAAGTACAAGGTGCAAACATAGGCTTTTGTTTGTTTGTTTTATTTTATTTTGGTGCTGGGCATTGAACCCAGAGACACTTTACCACTGAGCTACAACTCTAGCCCTTCTTGTTTTTTTTTATTTTGAGACAGAGTCTTGCTAAATTGCTAAAGCTGGCCTTGAACTTGTGACCCTCCTGCCTCAGCCTCCCAAGAAGCTGGGATAACAGGTGTCCACACCATGTCCAGCAACAAAGAAGTTTTGATTAAGACAATTTTCCTGAGAAATAAGATCATAAAAACCCAATTTATAATGAAATGCTTTTCATTAATAGAAGAGATATTAACCTAAAAGTGTTTTTAAAAAGTTAAAATTATATTCACATTTATACTTCAAAATACACTACTTTTTTTTTTTAAGGTCTAGTAACCATTATTACCAGTTATATGACTACCTTATTAAATGTAAGCCTAATCTTGAAAAAATTTACCTTAAACTGATGTTGTGCGTGCGTGTGCGTGTGTGTTGCTGGGGAAGGGCCCCAGACAGGCTAAGCACACACTGTATTATTGAGGTATACCCCAGCCCTGGTACTATATTCTTCAAGACAATACAGCTGGGCATAGTGGGTGTATGCCTGTAATCCCAGCAGTTTAGGAGGCTGAGGCAGGAGGAACCCAAGTTCAAAGCCAGCCTCAGCAAAAGTGAGATGTTAAGCAACTCAATAAGACCCTGTCTCTAGATTAAAAAAAAAAAAAAAAAAAAAAATACAAAATGGGGCTAGGGATGTGGCTCAGTGGTTAGGTGTCCCTGAGTTCAATCCCCAGTACCCACCCTCCACCCCCTCCACCCCCCCAAAAAAGAGAAGAGAGCACTCAGAAAAGGCTAATGGTTTAGAGTTCACATTTTGATTAAAAAAAAAAAAAAAGTCAGTTTTAACTCAAGAGGTTGAGCCATTCTAAAAAATGCAAATAACCAATCCTTACAAATTCCCTGAAATGGGAACACTCAGCCAGTTGAAGATCCATGTTTTGTAAGGTCACAGTTTAAGACACACAAACTCAAAGGTTCATCTAATATCTGAGATTTATTAAGCCACAAAGTTTTATTGCAGAAACAGACCTCAGAGAATTATTGCCTTCACCATTTGGGACAAGGGGGAAAAAACCCACCTCAGTTTTAAATTATCTGGCGAAGGCAACGACTTGGCAGAGCTGGAGAGATGACGAGCCTGGTCTCCTGACCCCCAGGTCACCTCTACCAAGCCCTGCAGTGGCCCCCGGAGTTGACGACCAGGTGAGGGACTGAGCTGGGATGAGGCTCCTACAGTCCACCTCCCTGCCCAGGCCAGCGGAGGTCGGGGAGAAGCCACCCCACAGAGCCTCACTCTCCACCCTGGAAGCAGCACATGGCACTCGGGGTTGGACGGACGAGGGAAGGCGGGGTCTGGCGACACCATCCCTTCTTAAAGCCCAACAGTCTGTGCCCTGATTTTGAGCTTTCAGAAAAATCTGTCTAAATGCCATGAAGCCAAAAGGGTCTGAGATGGGAGATGAAATATTTGCAGATGGCAGGGCTCAGGCTCCGGCTCCAGACAGACGATGAGCCGGGAGCACACGCCCTCCCTCAGGCCGTGCAGGGGCAAGCCCCCCTTTAAAGCTTATTCTTGGGGATGACTGAGAGGGTTTGCCTGGAATATGAAGACCGATTCTTTAAAGTTTTCATCTTTTTATTTTTAAATGAGAGCATAGGATTTGGGAAATGGAGATTTAATGGACAAAAATGATCACGAGGACAGCTTTACTATTTAAAAAAAAGGAGTAAAGCTTTAAAAGAACTGGTTCATTTTGAAAGTGCACAGTGGCAAATATGCCATTAAAGTGGATCGGGCCAGGCAGTGACATCAAATGTCCAACGTATTTTGGGCCAGACATGAAATAAACCTGCCTAAAGTAAATGACTACTATAGCATTAATGTGTGTGTTTATAATAATAAGATCATTATTAATTAACAATAAGCAAACACAGTATTTTAAATCTAGGGAAACAGGCAAGGGGTGGAAATGTGAATTGGGAGAAGATATGTGATTAACAAGTTCTATTAGATTCCCAAGCAGGTCCTCATCAGAGAGCATTAGCTTCTTTACTTCTGCATAATCTAATTCCTTTGCCTCAGTGCTGGGGATCCAACCGCGGTCTCATGTAGAGGTGCAAGCACTCTGCCCCTGAGCCACGACCCCTACCCCGACCTTTGTTAAATACCATTTCACATCTGCGTGTCTTACCTGGTAACTGTCCAGCCCTCTTTGGAGTTTGGTGGACCTGGCAGTTACGCAGCCAATGGATACCGACAAGATGGCTTCAACCATGAGCGGCAGTGTTCCCGAATGCTGAACAGGTTTCACTGTGACTTGCACTCTCCGGGAGTGACCCTGCAGAGGTGGGTAGGCGTGGGGGAAGATAGGTGGCAGGCATGGGGACGGGGAGGCACAGGAGATGGAATAAGGGAAGGGAAAGTATTGGAGAACAGAGATACGAATAATTAGAAAGTTCCCAGAAACCGTGGGACGGTAGAAATACGGAGCGAGCAACACTTAGTACCTGTCTGAGCTGGAAGACGCCCCCCGTGTTGACATCTTTAGCCTGATGAAGCTCCACGGCGGCATACTCCCCCAACTCATTCAGTTCTAATATGGAGATCCACATCTCTATTCTTCGAGTTACTTCATTCCACCTGCCAAATGACCCAACAAGAAACAGCGCCATTGTCCAGTATTAGTAATGGAGCAAGCCACCAGTCACTGTGCACGCCCCACGGCCATCACATAGGTGATCTCCTTATGGGCTTGCATGTATTGAGATAGAACTTACCTTCAGTGACACGCCCAGATCTCCAGCACAGAGTTTCAAGAGTTTGGGCAAATGCACACACCTGTGGACCCCTCCCACCACTATGTCCCCCCCTGTTCAATACCCTGAACCTGTGGCAGAAGGCCACCCTCTCAGGTGAGTTCTTCCAATTCCAAAACTTCATATAAACGAGATCACACCACATGGACTCTTTTGGGTCTGGCTTCTCTCGTTTCATACAATGATTTTTGAGATCCATCCAAATTGATATAAATAGTTCTTTCCTTAATGTTGAGTAAGACTCTGTTGTATTTGTTTACCAATTCACCCACTGAAGGACATCTGGGTTGTTTGAAACTTCCCCAAGTTTTTTATCCACTACGGATAAAGCTGAAATGAACATTTGTATACACCTCTGTTTATGGACGTAGGTTTTCACTTCTCTTGGTTAAATACCTAAATCTTGATGGTGGGATTGTTGGGTCATAGAAGAAATTGCCAGTTTTCTCCCAGATGGTGGCTTACCTATCAATTTTCATAGTGATATGTTTAGATTGGCACAGCTCTTTTTTTCAAAATTTTTTTAGTTCTTGGTGAACCACTATTTATTCATTTATATATGGTGCTGAGACTCAAACCCAGTGCCTCCCACGTGCTAGGCAAATGCTCTACCACTGAGCCAAATCCAGCCCTTGATGGGCACAGCTTTTAATTTTGATTAAGTCCAATGTGAAAAATTTATTCTTCTCTGACTAGCATTTTCTGTGGCCTGAGAATTTACAACCAAAATTGTGAAGATACCCTCCTGCTTTCTTCCATTAGCTTTATAGTTTTGCTTTTGCATTTAAAGCTAGGGATCTATCTCAAATTAATTTTTGTGTACAGTGTGAAGTAAACTCAAGGTTAACTCTTTTTTTGCAGTTGTTGCAGTCATGTCTGTCGAAATAACCACCTTCCCCCTGTATTTCTCTGGTGCCTGGCTGCTCCTTCAATTATTCTCACAGAGGAAGCAGGCACAGAGACAGACGTTGAGTGACTTGTCCAAGGTGACAAGTACAGTCCAGGGGTCGCTGTCTGGCTTCTCTCTCACTCACTAATGAAGTGACCCTGTGCTTCCAGCTCACAGCTGATGACGCACCTGTCGTGCAATGTTCTCGTCTTAGCGTGAAGAGAGTCCACTTCCCAGACGGAGCTGCCATTGCCAGCACACCGGTGGCCCCAGACCTCAATTGCCAGGGCTCCATCTGAGATGAACTCTAGGAACTCCTCGGTGACATTCACCACATAGTCCTGGGTAAGAAAGGAGAGCAAGACAGGAGCCACGCATAAGCAGACTGTGAAACCCCTTAGCCTTCAACTGCACACTGATTCATGCTGGAGGATTCTAGCCTGTTTCTACCTTAAACCCATCTCTTCTATTTTCTGGGAAAATGATAAAGAAGCACAGAATATTGGATCTGGCAGGAAACTGTGAGCCTATTTAATTCAACCACTTTCTTTTCTAAGTGAGGAAACTGAAGAGAAGGACTTATCCAAAGTCAAACTGCTAGCTGGTTTTTGCAGAGCTCAATCTGCATTCTCTTCCTCTTGGTTCCTTCTTGGTTCTGCAGGGACACTCTGACTTCCAGCTGGCACAGACTCAATCAAAGGATTGCTCCTCACCATGGCTTGGGAGAGTAATGATGGAATTCAATTTTCTACAGTTATCTTCATGACTTATGTATGCTCTTGCCCTTGAGCCCTGCCACCTCGGGTCCCCATTCTAAAGCACAAACAGATGACGGTGTGGAAATGGATAGGGAATTGGCTGAGAGATGTGGCAGATCACCCCAAATTATGCAGCAGGCAAAAGAACAAAACCAATTTTCTTTCCATTAGCATCTCAGAGGAATCCCAAGTGGATACTCTCAGGTGGAGTCACTGTGTGACTGTAATTTATAGAAACAATGTGTTACACTGAGTTATACTGTGTTTTCATTTTATTTGGAGACAGACCCAGAATTTTAGAAGGAAAAAAAAAAAACTTAAGGTTACATAGTGCACCTAGGGCTCGGGAAATAGTTGATATTAAATAGTCTTTAACCAGGATGCATCTAAAATTCAGACATCATCCTTTCCTACTTCTAAAGAAACCACTTGGTAGATCCAAAGAAACATGAGGAATATTTAAAAGAATGAATATTCAGAGGGCTGGAGTTGTGGCTCAGCAGTAGAACACTCGTCTAGCATGTGCGAAGCCCTGGGTTTGATCCTCAGCACCACATAAAGATGAATAAATAAAACAAAGGTATTGTGTCCAACTACAACTAAAAAATAAATATTAAAAAAATATTCCGAGAACATTCTGAGTATGATGCGCACACCTGTAATCCTAATTACTTGAGAGGCTGAGGCAAGAGGATTGCAAGTTAGAGGCCAACCTGGCCACCTTAGTGAGATTCTGTCTCAAAAAATAAATAAATAAAAAGGACTGGGGATGTAGCTTAGTGGTGAAGCATCCCTGGGTTCAATCTCTAGTACAAAAGAAAAAGAATATTCAGAGAATAATAATAAAAGAATGATTGATAAAGACTTGGAGAACAGACTTGCTAAACACCAGTAAAGACATGAAGGCTATATTTAGAAAAAGACTTGAAAATCTTTCCCTATGTGAAATTTGATAGGTGGTGATGTGCATGTGTTCTCCGAGTGTAAAGCTGGAAAGAACAAGCACAATTATAAATTGAAAAAGAAAGGGTCTTGAATATCTCTCATCCAGGAAAAGGACAATTTCAGAGCATAGAGTTGGTCTTTCAGAAAAGAACTACTGGCAGTCCCCTGTGAAGGGAGAGCAGGCAGTGCCTCCCCAAGGTCAGTCACCCGCACTCACCATGAGCTCCCCTTTTCCATTTTATATTTTCTTTAAAAATTCACACAGAACGCTGTGCTTAGAATATTATGCCACATTCAAAAGAATGAGAAGTATCTATAACAACTCACACATCAAGACGCTCACAGTTTTGCAGGGTCTAGTGGGAGCCTCATTTTGTAAAATATTTTTAAACCAAATTACATGTGCATGATGTAAAGGTGTATCTCTATGTCCATTTATGTGTGTGCACGTTCATCCTACACATACCAGAGTTGCAAGGCATAGAAAATATTTTACTAAAATACATTGCAAGGTGCAGTGGCATACGTCTGCAGTCCTAGCTACTCGGGAGGCTGATGCAGGAGGATCTCTTGGGCCCAGGAGTTCACGGCTGGCATGGGCAACACAGTGAGACCCTGGCTCAAAAAAACCAACAAATAAAAAATCCCCAAAAAATCAAGTATAGAAAACTGCTACTGGTGGTCAAAAGTCTGTAGAATAAGACTGCAAGTTGAAGTCTTTCAGATTTTGTTTTAAATATTTCTAAATTATTCAAATTTGTAAAAGTTGATTTTGAGGTTAAAAAGTCCAATAAGATGTTACATTTAATGAAAACTTTTACAGGGAAACCCTGGAAGTTATGATTGGATTTTACAACTGCACCCGACTCCACTGCCCCCGACATAGTTTGCTTCGTTGCTTTGTTTTTCTGCAGTGCTCCACGCAGACCCCAGGGCCTTGTGCACGTACAGCGTACAGGTGTACAGCGCGGGCTCTAGCTCCGAGTCACGCCCAGCCCTGGAGCTCACTTTGCAACGGCATCTGTACCTTACAGTGAGAGAAGGTCACTGTGTACTGGGCATCCTTGGACTGTGGGGAGGGCACATCAGGGTCCACCACCGGGGCAGCCACGGCAGACTCACACTGGTCCCAGAACGTATACTGACAGAAGACGAAATTGGATAGGCTTAAGGGCAGCCCAGTTGCCTCTTTGATTTTGACCTGAGGAGATTAAAAGATGCAAATATAACTCCTATAAAGGGAACATTAAGTCACACACTATTGTCTCCAATTAAAGAGAAGGTGATGGAATGAAGCAGTCATCCATTTGTCATCTGAGAACATTTGACACTATTTCATTAAGGGTTCTATGTATAGTGAAATCTGTACCAGAGTTCTCTATCTACAGTGGAAAATCTGGTAACAAGTACACACATTCCTGCAAACCTTCCTACTGACCAAGTTTCTGATACAGATGTGATCTGATTCACTAAGCAGCACATACTCCTCATGTGCCCAACACAGGTGAGCCTACCACACCTGTGGGCTAAACTGACAGAGGATGAAAATGTTTGAAAAAAATACCAAGCCTGTGCGGAACCCTTGTAGATTTCTTTTCTTGTTGTCAATTCCTAAACAACACAGTAGAATAACTCCTTATGTAGCATTTTGCTGTATTACTCAGTATATGTGATCCAGAGATTAAAGTCTATGAGGGTGCACAGATTATATGCAAATCCTCCTCCATGGTATATAAGGAGCTAGAGCCTGCGTGGACTTTGGTATCTGTAGTATGTCCTGGAACCAAGTTGGACAGTTCAAGCTGGACAGTTGGAATCTTATCCAACTGTCTTCAGAAAGTGTGCTATGCTTCTGGAGAAGATGCCACCCACGGTTCCATCTGTTTTCAGACAATTTAAACTTTATGACTCTGGGTGAAAAATTCTCATAAACTTCTTGACCCTTTGCCTGCACCCCAAAGGTCATCTGTGTGCGCCTCCTGGGCTGCCCCGCTCACCCGGCACGTCAGCTTCTTGACGCGGTGGATGATCTCTCCGCTGCCATCCACGACTTCCAGGCTCCCGCTTTCGCTCGAGTTCTCTGAAGAGTCATCCTCCACCACGCGCTCGGGAACAGCCCCCGTCACCCGCATCACCTCCACGTGCAGACGCCCTGCGACCTGGGCCAGGGGAGAGCTCCATGAAGTTACAAAGCTTGCCACTAGCATCACTGACATGACTCAGAAACCCACCTACAAGCACCTGGGAGCAGCTCTGTGGCCCCCATTTTGCCATGTCCAGCGATGGGAAACCCACCATGCCCAGAGCCCGGCGCCTGCAACAGTCCTGCCTTACACTGAGCTAGATTTGCCTCCTGGCGACTTGCCTTTTGGAAACATCCTCAGTCTTACCTTTTTACTTCAGGTCAACCCAGGAACACCTGGACGGCAGCTTTCACTCTCTACCTGGAACTCTCTATGCCCCACGTCTCTTTATACATTTGTGCAGGCATTTATTTGACCAAATGCTTCATGAACTTATTTATTTCAAACACCTAGGCTCATGGGACAGCAAGATAGAGATACAGGCCCTGCCATGAGGGAACTCCCAGTCACGTGGGAAGAGACCGTGAGAAGTCAAAACCCAGTAAGAATATACAGATAGAGGGTAAATATGTCCATTTATCAACTCAACAAGTATTCACTAGGGATGGGTGGTGCCAGGGAAGGTGCTAAGCCGTGCTCACAGCCGTAAACCAAAGAGACGTGGCTCCCGCACTCATGGAGCAGAGAACTGTGCAGCTCAGACGGCCTGAGGGTGCTGATCCCAGACACACCTGTGTCGGGAAGGGAAGAACGGCCTGAAGAAAGCCACACAGATATAAGAACCAGCTCTTTTACAGCTGTTTTTCATTCCCCCATGTGGTGGTGGTTCTAGGATAGGGGCCGGTTCAACAGCGTTCCTCCTGAAGTCGCTCGTAGGGAACGGAACTAGAGCACAAGGAGGATGCTCAAGGGGTGTTTCAGCGCCCTTCTGCAGCCGGTCACCCTCCAGCGCACAGGTCAGGTCAGAAGGACTGCCCGGGGGGGGGGGGGGGGGGGCACGTCCTCCGTGCTGCCGCCTGGGCAGGGGGCGTTATTTGGAAAGGTGGCTCAGACTCAACTTCAACATGGCAACTGGCACCAAGAATCTGAGAGAAGCTAATTGTTGGTATTTGACAAGTGAGACAAACAGAAGTGGTCAGGAGGAGGAGACAGGAAACGTGATAAATCAGCCAGAAGATAGTGGGTCAGATTGTATTCTTTGAGGTGTTTTTTTTGAGAATCTAATACATTTGTAAAGTAATTTCAGGGGGATTCATGAAGTAAAACAGCGTACCTCAGACCCCAATTTAAGAGTCCCTGAGCAAGGGTCTCAGCCATTAGATTCCTTTGCCATATGAGCTGTATAATTTTGGGGTGGGGTGGGGTACTGGGGTGGGAGCCCAGGGCTATTCTACCACTGGGCTCTATCCTAACCCTTTTTATTTTTCACTTTGAGACAGGTTTTCACCACATTACTGAGGCTGACTTTGAACTTGCCACCTTCCTGCCTCAGACTCCTGAGCCTCTGGGATTATAGGCATGAGCCACTGTGCCTGGAGAGCTATTTTTGTTTTTTTTCGATACAAGGGATTGAACGCAGGGGTGCTTAACCACGGAGCCACATCTCCAGCACTTTTAATTTTTTATTTTTATATAGGGTCTCTCTAAATTGCTTAGTGCCTCCCTTTTGCTGAGGCCATCTTTGAACTCTCAATCCTCCCTCCTCTGCCTCCCGAGAAGCTGGGATGACAGGTGTGTACCGTGCCTGGATGGGCTATGCATTTTTTAACATGGGAAAAAGCAACTCTGGCTATTGGTCCAGAGCAGAATAGGTGGGGGGTTACTACACACAGACGTGGGCCGTGGACCTGCATCCCACATGGGCACTCGGGTCTATTTCCCAGCATTGCTCTGGGGAGAACGGCATCTTATCCCCAGGCTGCGCCGAGTCACAACACAACTTGGTACTTCAAATTTGTATGTTATGAAGGACAAGCTAGATAGCAAGGGCATTGCTAAGCTGGAAATTAAAACATCAGCTGATGAAATGATTTTAAAAAAGAAAAGGTTTGAACTTCAACATTTTCCAAAATGTCTTAGGCCTATAGCAAGCCACTGTATCTAAATAACTGAAATAGGAGGATTCAAAAGGGAGTAACAATGAGTTATTTAAACTTGTTATTTTGAATATTTTGGGCTTCATAATAATCCTCCAAGTTATATCATCTTATAAACATCATTTAGGGGTCGTGAAGGAACTAAAGATATGAGATTGCCTTTTAAAAGGGAAAGTAATACGGGGCATGGAACTGAATCTTGTTGCCAAAAGATTTCCAGTTTAGTTACACACACACACAGACACACACACACACACACACACACACACACACACACTGTGAACTACAAACATCAACTGTGTTATAATTACCTTTTAAGACTATAATGTAATCTTGAGAGTTTCTACTAGTACCAGCGATTAGCTGAGAAAAGAGCAGGCAGATTGTGACCGTCTGCCCTGGTTTCTTTATCTACCTCAAGATGGCTTTAAAAGATTTCAGACCTCTATTTTGAGGCGACCTGTCCTTACCTCCCCCTGCTGGCTGATGATGGGGACTGCGTACTGAAGCTTCACGTCACAGAACAGGCACTCCAGGAACACGTTGGCCACGCCGATCAGGTTGTGGTTCTCCTGGGCTTCGTAAAAAGGGTCCCCTCGCTTCCCGTAGAGCCTCTTGGCCTGAGCAGTAGGGAGGGCAGGTGGTGGGTGGGCAGGAGACAAGACATCAGCTTTGTATTATTTAAAAACAGCATTAGAAAAAAAATCATGCTTTAAGGAAGCTTTAGTGGAAACAAATAAGTAAAAGAAGAATCGTGTTCACATCATACAACAGAATCAGCATGTGAGATGGGCTTCCTTGTTTGGAACTAAGGAACCGTGTGGAGGATTCTCAGCTGCTGCTCATCTTCCCCGTTGCAGCCGCCTGCAGTTTCTCCACCCCACACCTCTGTGGTCTTTGCCACGCCTTCTCTTCTATTACTAACCTCCAAAACAATGGATTACGTGCACAAAAGTCACTCTTCCAAGCCCACCCAGCCAAGGCCACACCTAGGGGCACATGCACACACGATGAATGCAAAACCCGTGCTGCCTCTAGAGAAACCGATTTTCAGGACATCGACACAACAGCACAGGTCCACCTCCGTCCCGTTCATGTGACTTAAAATGAGATGGTGCCCATCACTCTATGCTACTAAAACTCTTTCAAAATCACCTTTCTGTTTTTACTTAGTGTCACGGGTGTGCGTGCATGTGTGCTTGTGAGCACGTGTATGTGCATGGGTGCACGCATGTGGGTTTCTGGTGATGACGTCATCTGTGGTCTTGGCAGTTGATGTGACCAGTTTCCTTTACGTGTTGTCCTTTTACCTCAGGGACGTTCTCCTTCCATTCTTGATAGAGGTCTCTCATGTCAATTAACTTGTTCTCCAGCTTCTCAATGGTCCAAACTTGGGTGCTCTTCCCCTTTCTCCTCACTTGAATAGCAGGCTCACTCACTATCGCACCTCTCTGCAGGACGAAGAAAACCAACAAAATGAACATTGCAGCTTTTTAAAATTGTTAAATCCTACACACGTACACACTCACACTAAAGAGTTTGCAGAACACATAAAATGTATACAAAAAAAAGATAACATTCTCATTATGCTAAACAAAATAAGCCAATCTCCCAAAATCAAAAGCCCCATGTTTTCTCTGCTATGAGGATGCTAATTCACAATTGGGGTGGGGTGCGGTGGGAAAAATAGAGTTACTTTAGATTAGATAGAGGGAGTGAGGGGAGGGGAGGGAGTATGGTGGTAGGAAGGACAGTGGACTATATAACTATATGGCTGGTGGGATTCTACATCATGTATAACTAGAAGAACGAGAAATTATACTCCATTACATATGATATATCAAAGTGAATTTTAAAGTCATGTATAACTAATTAAAACAAAAAAATCTTAAAAAAAGCTAACATTCTCTTACCTAGAAAATACTGCAGTTTATTTTCTATCTTCTATGCAAACCTATGCACACACTTGTCATTTATCTTTTTGTTATTTATTTGGTACTAGGAATTGAACCTAGGGGTGGTTAACCACTAAGCCACATTCCCAGCTCTTTTTATTTTTTTCATTTTGAGACAGGGTCTTGCTAAGTTACTTAGCTATTCACTAAGTTTCTGAGGCTGGCCTTGAACTTCCAATCTTCCTGCCTCAGGCTCCCCAGTCACTGGGTTTACAGGCGTGCGCAACCACACCTGGCTATACTTTTCATTTTTATTATAACCAGGATCCAACAAAATATATCATATCCCAATTCTCTCACTAGTTTTTTACATTGTTATTATTTTCTTAATATTCTTCACAAACGTGATTTATTTTAATGCAACATAGCAGACCACCATTTGGACACACATATGACTGATCATTCTGTTGTTGAACATCAAGGCTGTTTCAAGTTTTCACTACTACAAAGGCCACCGAGACAGCCACCTTGTATACATACGAAGGACATAAAACTATATACCCTTCTAGGCCTATGTACTCAGAACTACTGGGTCAAAATGAGGTGCTCCCTGACTCCCTTCCTCACTAGCTTCCTGGATTGAAAACAAATGAAGGGCTGTTTTCTTCCCAGTTTCCGCTTATAGGAAGAATTCTCCAAGTTGAAATGACAGGAAACCTCCCTTCCTCCTAGGATGCACTCTTTAAAAGGTATTATAACAAAATACAGATGGCCCCCATTTCAGGAGGGGACGTTTATGTGCAAGGGGAACGCAGGCATGATCACTTACATATGCTTCTGTCAGTAGGAAAGTATTTAAATTAGCAATTCCTTCAGCCGCCCAAACCCTGCATATCCAGCTTAGAGCATATCTAAAGGGTTTGTTTAAGGAGCATTCTTACCTGGAGAGGGGTTCAAAGGAAGGCTTAAAAAGGAATGAACACCTTGGTGCACATCAGGATCTCCCGAAGGTGATCTGCGGATTTCAGCTCACGGTGCTGCTGACCACTGTACGACCCGCTCTCCTTCTTTCGGGACATCCTTACCTTTCTGTTGGCACTGAGGTTTGCAGCAGGGATCTGGAGAGTCACTTGGTAATCAGTGAGTTTGCTCATTTCTTCAGCTAAGAAGTTTGCTTCCCTCACCAGGGTATTAGCTTTGACTAGCTGCTCTCGTAGTTTGGCCAGGCTCTGCCGGAAGAGTTCATCCCTGTGGGGTCACAGAAAAGGAAATGAGCTCATCTAAAACAAAACCGTAAACCTGTTTGTAAGTGAGTGGACTCGTTAGAAAATGGCAGAAAACTCCTTCTGGACAAAATTTTCCAACCTATTTTACCAAGTCCCCTCTGATCCCTCCAGTCCATGCCTGGGTTATCTCCTGGAATCACCGCTGGGGTCAAAGCTGCAGGGGTACAGAAGTAAAACCCAGGTTTGGGGGCCAGGTGGTCACTCAGTGGTCGAGCGTTTGCTTAGCAGGAGTGAGTAAGGTCCTGGGTTCAACCCATAGCAGCAAAAAAATGAAAGTTATGTTTAAAAAACGACCAGATTTTGACATGAGGATTTAATTTTTTTTTTTTAAAGTAAAGAAAAAGAAATGATGGTTATTTGGTTACAGGCTGGCAGAGGCAGGGGGTGTTGGGTTGGGAGGTGAGAGACCTGGAGTTAGAAGAAAGAAACTGAGGATTTCTTCAGCTGGTGAAGGTCACTGTCTCTGCAGCAGCGGGGATTCTTTTCAACTATACACAATAGTGATAAAAAGCTTCTCCAGCCACCTGACTCGGTCAAAACCTCATGACTGGCTCTCACAGCTCCACATCTTTTTGCCTCCACATCTGTCACAGTTAGGACTTTTCATTTACCTGCATAATTACTTGATTAGGCTGTAAGCGCCCCTCGGGCAGGGACGATGTCCTTTTTGTTTCCGCTACACTTAGTTCCTGGCCAAGTGTATGGCCCAGCAGAAGACACTTAAAAAGTCCCACTGCGTGGAAGAAACGCACACTCCTGGGTTTCGCTTTTGAGTCTGGGTTCAAAGATAACCCAGACGCACGACTGCTCTGTGCCCAGCGTGGGGGGTTCTCTTCCACCTTTCACATGCCCCATCCTTCCTGGGAGAAGATGAGCTCAGAACACACAGTCCTGCTCCTTTCTAGCCCCCTGGCAGGCGACACAGGAGGCACACTGGGGTGCGCGTACATCCCCAGGATGGTTCCAGAAGGGCATCTCCATTTCCAGGTGCCCACCCTGGCTCTCGCAGTAAGCTTGGTCTCTTCTCTTTCCCACAACATCCAGAGCCCTGTTGATGCTTCTCTGAAGCATTCCTAAACCCCTCTCCGCTTCTTCAGTTCCCTTCTCTACAGGGCTTTCTCCTGCCTCTGCCAGGCCACTCTCTGGCTCAAAATCTAGCAGGGATGCTCTTCTCCCAGGGCATAGATGCCAAACACTCACGTCTGTAGGTCTCCCACAGGCTGTAATAGTTTTAGAATTAATTCTCCATGCTTCTCTATAAATCATCATCTAGACCAAACAAAACAGTGCCGCCTTCCCCAAACATCTCCATTGCTTTCTAACTGTTCATGCCAACCCACACCTGCCCAGGGACCTCCGACTGGGACGGGGGCTATAGCTTAGCGAGAGTGGACATGCTTAGCATGGGGATTGAACCCAGCGCCTCCCACTGCTTAAAAAAAGGAAGGAAGGAAGGAAGGAAGGAAGGAAGGAAGGGAGGGAGGGAGGGAAGGGAGCGAGGGAGGGAGGGAGGGAAGGAAGGGAGGGAAGGAAAGAAAATAAGAGAGGGGGATGAGGAAGGAAAAGAAATGCCCTTCTCTGCTTTCTACCTGTTCAAACTCCATGTTCCAAACTCACTTGAAATCTTGCTTTCTCCATGAAAATCTCTGCAGAAGACTCCATATGGCTGGGGTCTCATTCTCCACCAAAGGACCATCACCCTTACCATGCACTTGCCCACAGGGCGACCACACACTTCCTAGCCACGTCAACAAACTCACACGACCAACACAAATAGTATCTACTCGTTCCCTACCAAGGGACATGGTTCTATGCACTAGAGACACTTCCATGAACAGAACACATTCCCTGCCCGCAGGACGCATTTTCCAGTGGAGAAGACAGAAAGCAAATAAGTAAATAAATATAAAGTCACTGCCTTGCCTACTGTGGAATGAAACCATCTGTAGCCTCCAGTTATGATTCAAATTTTCGCATCACTCCGTCTGCCTCCACATTACATCCCACGGGTACAGAGAGCACACACCACATCTGAAGCTTTCACCTTTCTCTGCAGCTCTGGAACACACTTGAACACACGTGGACACACCAGCCACACTTCTTCACCTGGTGAAACCCCATAAAAGCGAGACGACAGCCCTACTTATCATTCTGAGTGACATTCCCCAGATATCTGCTTCTCCAGTCTTTCTTAAGAATCCAAGTCCCAGTGCCTCTTGGCTCCAAGAAGACCCACTCTCCCCTTGAGAGTCTCCCCCTTCCCTTTCTTATCCCTTCTAATAAACTCAGGCCTGTTACTCTGGAGGGAAAAAAAAATTAAGGGAAGTGAAAAAATTTAGATAATTAACTGCAAGATGCTATAATTAAAGGCAAATCCACCTTCTCTATCAGGTACCTTTCTTGTCTTTGATATTCTTGACTGAACAGAAAGCACATGAATGGTATAACTACACCCAAATCTTCAAAAGCTGGATAGTGCTTGGAGCGAAGCCACCAACTCACAGTAGATGTGGGAAAGGTGTCTCCTGGGAAAGTGCCACTGGGTCACTTTTGTCAGCTTCTCCCAGGGACAGGAAAATAAAGAGTAACATTGACGCTTGATGAGCCTTCACAGCCGGGCATCTGGAGCGATGAGTCAGCAGCCCCTGGGAAGACGCAACTGACGCCTTTCTCCTGGCTTCGCACAGCCCAGCACCAGGGCACCCGGAGACGTGGTGCAGGGCGCGCTCCCCTTCTCTGGGCCCAGCTCCCAGGATGGGGCTCCTGACCAGCCTGTCACTACCAGGGAGGGATGCAGAATGTGTGGGCCAGAGTCAAGGCTCCCGAGTCAGACTGCCCTGGCCCCGACCCCACGGCTCAGTTTACCAGCTAAATGACCTTGGGCAAGCCTGAGCCTCAGTTTCCTCACGTGTAAGAGAGTGAGCACAGCAAAAGACAATGGCAGGTGACGATGACAGGAGGGAAGGTAGAGCACTTGGTGCCCAGAGCCCAGCAAATACTCTGCAAATGTCACGCACGACCTCTGTTGTTAATTATAACACAGGGTTCACTGTTACTAGCAGGACTACAGACAGACCTGGATTTAAACTCTGGCTTTTCTACTTACTAGGTGGGTGGGATATTAAAACCGATTGCCCAGTTTATAAAGCAGGAATAAGCTGGGTGTGGTGGCACATGCCTGTAATCCCAGAGGCGCAGGAGGCTGAGGCAGGAGGATCTCAAGTTTGAGGTCAGCTTCATCAATTGAGCAAGGCCCTAAGCAATTTAGTAAGACCCTGTCTCTAAATTAAAAAAATAAATAAATAAATAAGAAGGACTAGGAATGTGGCTTAGTGGTAAAGTACCCCGGTTTCAAAAAAAGGCAGGAATAATAGTTCCTATGCACAGTGCTGTTGGGAGTGTTGAGTAAAATTAGCACCCCGCCTACTATAGTGTGAACACAACTGAAGTCAGTGTCAATTTACTGTCTCACTGTGGTGGCCGATATTATTATCATTTCTTCCACCACTGCCTCCTTTGAGAGTTCTGATAAAATCATTTTACAGTCTTTATGTCTTGAAAATTCACATTTAGATTTCTCTACCCTGAAGTTAAATTTGAATAGAACCAAAAGTTTCTCTCTTGAAGTTAAATTTGAGTAGAACTAAAAGTAAAAGAAATAAAAAGGAAGAATCTGCTTTTTGTTAAAGACTTATTCCAACTCGTCCTCTTTCAACGCTGGCTCCTTGTTCGGAAGGGTAAAGTGTGGGGTCTTTCTCAGGGCGTGCTGCGGCCCACACACCTGACACATCTGGGGTGGACGGTGTCTCTGAAAGGAAAAGCCACTGCCCAGCAAACTAGGTATGGGGACACAAGTTTCCTCTCTGCGAGACTTGTGCCCCTTGGACAGGCCTCACGAGCCCCTGGCGCCTGGCCCTGGACTGCCCGCCAGCTCTTACCTCTCCTCTGCCCACTGGGTCACCTTCTGCTGGGCAGTCTGGCTGCTGTAGGACAGGCGGTCGGGGCCGCTGCTTGGGGGCTGCCGCTCGGGGGAGAGCTGTTGGCGCAGCTGCTCCAGCTCCCGCTCGTACATGAGCCGCTGCTCCTCCAGGGCGCTTCTTTTCTCTTCCAGGTACTGCTTCTCCAAGACCTGGACCACATTTTGAACTGGGTCTGGCGAGTCAAGAGACAAGGCAAGTGTCTTGAGTGGTGGCTGAGGCAACATCCAGGCAGCCTGCCGGGGCTGCTGTGGCAAGAGCCGTCACCCGCCCCAGGTCCTCGCCCACAGTCCCCTCCTGTGAGATGCCTATGGCCTCACAGGCCAACTCCTCTCCGTTTCCTTTTTAATAGCATTTTGGATAAATGCCTCTTAGGTAAACATTCTTCACATCCACCCCGTGACGGCCTTCATGTTGGGACAGATCACCCATCTCCTCCCAGCAGGTCGGGGAGGAGAAGGGACGTGATCCTAGCCCTCCAGAAGAACGTCGTGAAACCCAGGGCAGCACCACGGATAATGGGATCTTTGCTGACTTGGTTTCTATGCACCGTGGGCATGTCAAAGGGTTAATGATTTTTACTACATACCTCATTACCCTTGAATTTCTCTAGGAGGAGAGGAAATTGAAAAATCGCAACTATGTTTGAAAATATGGATTGAGTATATGGTCTGGCCGTTTCTGAGGTGGCAATAGCTAATACGGTCATTAATTTGCAAAGCTAACAAAACCTGCACCTGCCATCTTGCTGATCCAGGTGTGAGCTCCCACGACACACATGTGCACAGGAGTAGACACACGGATGGATTGCCCAAAGGGGCCATGTGATGACTAGTGGTGGCTGTGGTATAGGTAGGACTTGACCCCAATGAGATGACTGGCTGGGCAGGACATGAGCAGGCAATGACCAAGGAGCTGGGTGCCATGGAGACAGATAAAGGCGCTGACCACATGCACCAAGGTACAGGCACCCCATGGGGGCAGAGTGGCCTACAGGGGAGTGTGCCAGACCACCTCATAGGAGAGCAAGACCTCACCACTGTGGTGAGCGCCTTCGGAAAGGACATGGGAGCAAGAGGAGATCACTTCTAGACCTGCCTGGAACGTAATTCCCCCTGTGCATTTATGCACTGGCCTGTATTCAGCGCACTGTGCTGTATACCACACTTGAGTTCTCAGTTCAATTTACCAGAAAGAAGCTGGAAGTTAAAGTGACGCAGGAGGGAGCTTTGTATCATCTGATTATGGCACCGACTGACTTTTCCAAAATACCCCACCAGGTTGTGAAATAAACACGTAAATCGTACCAATTTTTTACATTAGCGTTAGGAGAAAAGGCAACATGCTAACTTTAAAAAAATGAGGTTAAATAATACAAAACAAAAAGAAGCAAATTTTTTTAAAGTCACAAGATACACTCAGTATGGTGAGTTGTTTTAATGAAACACAGTGGCAAAATTAACTCTACCAGCTACCTCTCAGGCAGAGGACTTCTGCCCAGCATGCGGCCATCTCTTGAAAACCTTACAAAAGCCCCCAGGCGGACTTCATCCTGACTTAAAGATGAAGAAGTTGGGACTCCCAAAGTTTAAGTAGCTACCTAACATCACAGAGCTAATAACTGATGGAGACAGGGTTGAAGTTCAGGGAACTAACGGGCCGATTGTCTGGATATTAACTTTGGTAAATGAAATATCGTATTCTTACCCACAATGTTTTGCTTAGAATCAGCACTCTGTTAGAAAGCACACTCTTGAAAAAGGAAAAAAAAAAAAAAAAAAAGATACACCATTCTTTCCTGATGTCAAATTCACCACCTTCTTAAGAAGCAGGATAGTTTCATAGAGAAAGTGCACTGTCCGAGTTTTCACTAAGAGGCGCTGGATGAGATAGTTAATGCCTATTTCCACCTGTTGGTCAGTAGGAGAGACACAGGCATGATCCCAAATGGCTGAGGCAGAGGGATCTCCCCGCAGGTCTCTTGCCAAGGCAAAGGCCAGTGAGTGAGGTTTGAACCGTCAGCAGTTGCCATGACTTGGCGCAACTGCGGCTCAGGGGCCACACGACTCTGCGCTCCTCCCTCCGAGCCTCAGTGGCTTGTCTTAGAGGCCTTGCCCAGGGAAGGGCTTTTGTTATATCTCTGAGGCCAACACCATCTTGGAAACCCCTTTCTCGCGGACATTTGCGATAACTCCCTCTCCCCAAAGCGACCAGTACCAAGCCTCTGCCACAATTCTGCACCTTCTTATGTCAATCATCTTGACCAACAAGGCCATCGACTCTGTGATATGGCCCCGAACAGAAGCCAAAGACCATGTGGCCTGTTCTCCAGTGACTGGACTGAATATTAGAAGATTATCCAGTTTATGTTTTCCCATCACTTTCCTCCTTTATAATTTTCTTGGTGATGGTGGAGTTGTCACCCGGTGTCCCGTGCATGCCGGGCAAGCACTCTGCCACTGAGCCCTCTTTGCGGCTCTTGAATGAACTGTTTTAAAATTCAGCGAGCCTAGTGCCTCGGGCCAAGATACCAGAGAGCTAAGTCTTTGAGGAAGAGAGAAGGACCACAGTGATTGGTTTTCCTCACCAGTTGGTGATTTCCCTGGTAGGTAATACAAAATGAGCTCAGACCAATCAATCCTGCAGAGAATGGAAGAGAGGATGGTGGTGGCAGTGGTGTCGGTAGAAGGGTATTCACATAAGAAAAAGTATTAGGACTTAACTTGTACCAACATGGCCAGAGCACTGGATGGGAGGGGAGTAACCCTATAGAAAAGTGAAACCTTTGAGTCTTAGGTGGAATGATTGGCTCCTGACCCCTGCTGGCCCCTTAACAGTTCTTTACTTTAGAACTAGCTAGAAATTAGGAAAAGAGGTATTTTATTTATTTATTTATTTTGTCCTACTGTGCAACTCGCTTCTGTGCCAGGAGCCTACAGGCACAGAGGCCAGGTTCAGGGCCACAGTATGCTCTGGCATGGGACACCATGAGAGGCCCAGGGGATGCGGCTGCCGTTAATCCAAATCCATGCATAAGATGAGTGTTAATTCCTATTGGAACCCTTGGGAAGAAGGCACCATTGTTGATGAATATTAGATTTTTCTTTCACTTTAAATACTAAAGGATTGGGCTTTAGATCAGTTTTTCCTCTGGAGACCCAGCGCCTTACTCTCCTGTATCACCAGGATAATGGAGGGGAGTGCACTTCTGGAAGCACCACAGCCCTGCTGTTGTGCTCCTGGGCACCACAGTCACCCTTGTCTGTGCTCCTGGACATGGGGACAAGAGTGTCATGGAACTTTAACGAGTGATGAGGCAGTGGAGCAGGACAGGGAGGGGCAGGACAAAACTGAAAAGAACATTTTCCGGTCAAGAACAGAGTACGTAGCCAGTCCTGGTGGGGGACACCCATGATCCCAGCAGCTCAGGAGACTGAGGCCGGTTCAAGGCCAGACTCGGCAACTTAGTGAACCCCTTGTCTCCAAGTAAAAACTTTAAAAGGGTTGGGGATATAGAGCTCAGAGTCAGAGTGCTTGCCTAGCATGGGACAGGCCCTAGGCTTGATCCCCTAAACCCCGAGGGGGCAGGGAGAGAGAACACAGAGCGCCTCTGTCAGGCAGAAAGCTCCAGCTTCTTGCTGATGTCAATCAGATTTGGCCAAAGCCGCAGCACAAGCACCAGACAGCAGCCCTGCGGAACAGCAGCCAAGCCCGCATGCTGAGGCCAAGCGGCTAAGAACCTCTGTCCCATTGTTTGTGGAGGAGCTTCGTCTGGAACCACACGAGAGGGAAGAGAATCTTCAAATAGGACCACCAGGGGGACGACCACCAGGCAGACAGGCTTACCATCGGGAAGCCACCTAGCAGCAGAGCGGAATGCGGTGAATGCCATGGGGCCACCAGCCCTGTGGCACGTGCACCAGGGTGTGCTGCTGTGCCCTGGAGGCAAGTGCCACTGACCAGTGGAACTGGACACTGGAATAAAGACTGTGACTTTTTTATTCGTCTCTCTTTATTTGATGCACCCCCAATTCTATATGCAGAACCCCCAATTCCATATGCCAGAGGTCCAGCCATGCCCACCTCCGCCGGAGGCTTCTTCCAAGCAGGAGTGAGAAAACCACTCTCTCAGGACAGAGCTCCACTGTGAATCACAGTGCTGCCCAGGGCCCTGTCAGGTACAGGCTGCCTGTGTCAGGGTCCTGTTGGTCAGTAGGCGCCCCAGGAAGAGGCGAGTGGGAGAGTGAGCTTGGCCACACCCACAAAGGACCTTCTCGGGTGCTCCTGAGTGTAGCCCTGAGCTCCGGCTTGGAAACAGTTCTAGTCCCTGCAGTGCCTCTGATGCCAGGCAACAGGGAAACCGTCCTGCCTGGTGTCCTCCAGGCCCCACATCTGGGGACTGGAAAACTGGGGACAGGAAGAAGGGGCAGTAAATCAGCAGACAAGGGAAGCCAACTGCAGTGGTTTACTAAAGACACACAGGTGTGTAAAACACAGAGGGAGAGGGAAAAGGGATCTGTCCCTCGGGACACAGAGGAGGAACTTTACATGAACATTGAAAACCTTCTGGAAAGAGGGTCCCGGCAATACTGCTGCCAGGAGAGAGCCTTCTTCAGAGATCCGAGGCAGACGGGGGCGCAGGTCCACAGGACCCATAAAACGCCTCATTGTCACTATCATTTGTAATGAGGTTACTTGGGCTTATTTATCAAATAAGTCTTTGGGGGACTTATGGTTTTCAACTGAGTTTACGGGAAAAGGCTATAACTTCTATCTCCCCATTAGATTCTATTAAAAACTCCCGGATTCCCTACGTTTTCCTGGGAATTTTCGCCCACTCATGAGTTCAGAAGTGAAAGTCTCAGTCGCCGGCAGTTCTGACAAGAAAGGCTGTCGACGTCATTTAGTAGGTACCCGAGGACCAGGGGTAAGCTATCACGGTCTGCTCGGGAACAAGGGGTCTCAAAAAAGCGCCTGCTGGCTTTCTGGTTCTGCCTGAGGCAGAAGACCATCCCCGAACCCGGGCACCATGGCCGGCCTCACGTGCCAGGACTAGCAATTTTGTGTGTCTAAACTTGAGAACGACACTTCCCACTTCCCGACTCCTCCCGGAACCCCGAGGGAAGGCCGTGCCCGGGAGGCGGGAGGCGGGCCTCACCGTTGCTGTTGAGGGTTTTCATGATGACCTCCATCTGGGCGAACTCGTAGTTGTAGTCGGGCTCCGAGGACGCCTCGCTGGCGGCGTCCAGGTCAGGCTCTGCCGGGCTCGTCTCCTTCTCCAAGTCCCTCAACCAATCTCGCCGCTTCCTCTTGGGTAAGTTGATCCTGTGGGGTTTTCACGGTTGGAGACAGTCAACTCCCTGGATACTTAAACAGACAGCAGAAAACGTGAATCTGAAAATACTAGGGAACAGGAAGATGTTACCTGAAAAAGTGGTTGTTTCCCCACAGGATTCTGTCACCGTGCCACAGCTGGGTGGCACTGCACACAAGAGCACCGTTCACACAGGACCTGAAGGGGCAGAAGGACAAGGTCAGGGGAGCCGAGAAGAGAAGGAAACCCAGGGCAGTACTCAAGAGAGAGAACTGGGGGAACTTTCTTAGAAAGTGTACTTCAAGTAACAAGGGAAGAAGGAACCAGAGAATTTGCTGTAGAAAAGCACAATCCAGTAATGAAGACCAGGGCTGCCAGCATCCCCCAGCAAATGAGAGTCTCACATGGCATGCTCCCAAGCAAGACGGAAGCGTACCCGATGGAATATTCGGTCAACATTTGCAAAAACCAAAAATGTGTGGGGCTGGGGTTGTGGCTCAGTGGTAGAGCGCTCACCTAGCAAGTGTGAGGCCCTGGGTTCGATCCTCAGTACCACATAAAAATAAATAGAATAAAGGTATTGTGTCCATCAACGACTAAAAAATAAATATAAAAAAACCCCCAAAAATGTGTATTAAAGGAACAACTCAAAACAAAAAGTTTTCCTGGTAATTTAAAACCCTTAAAGGAAGGGATAAATAATTAACGATCAGTCTGTTAAGGGCTGTCAAGTAAAGTCTGATGAAGAAAAATAATGAACATTATTTTGAGTTTTAATTTTCCAATAAGTTACTTCTCACATATAATCTCATTATCTGAGTCCTGTTCTTTCTAGATTTCTAAGGCTCAGAGGGAAGTAAGCAGAACTGGAGTTCACACATGCAAGGAATCACCTTCATAGGAATATTTCAACTCTGGTGACCAGGGGTTTTTGACCCTGACAGAGCCGGTGCTCTTCAATGATACTGAGCCAATTCCCACAAACAGAGAGCAGAGTCTGCGGATTCAGGGCATCCTTAGTTCTGATAAAAGAAAGAGGTGGCCTTCCCCCGAAAGCAGGCCACAGGAAAGCGGTCATCAATACTTCTTACCTCGCATTTTCTTTCGGAGTAAGAGTGACCTCTCCATCAGAGGCGATATCGATCTCACAGTGCTCAGGCTGAATCCCTATCCCGAAGAGCTGGATATCCTGAGAGGTGTCTGCACCCACCCTGGTGTGATCCTAGTGGAGTACATCACAGGAGAATGAAAGCCCCACTCTAAGAAGAGGCTCAGTTAAAACTCAGCACAACCAATCTGAATAACCCAACAGCCTATGTATGACGTTACATGAACGACACAAGGTACCTGGAGTGTCAGAGCTCACCTGAGCACACTATAGTTAAAAAATTTTTAAACATTATAAAAAAATTTCTGGTCGGTAGTGATCGTGTACTGTTTTAAAACACGAGGAAACTGGACTTGAGAGCAGAATAAGGTGAGTCCCAATTATGACCCATTTATTACCATTCGAGTGACCATGAGCCATTTCTGCCTCTGAGTGTAGGTTTCTTTTCATTTTTATTAGGGTGGGGAAGAGCCGGGATAATATCTATTTGATCTACTTAACTATTGGATAAAATTCTGTTTAGAATTATCTGAATTAACAATGGGAGTGTTTTGAAAACAGCCAAATAAATTTTAAAACCACTAAAAAGCAGTGTTAAGGAAAGTTATATCTGTCTATCTACATAAAACTTTTGCTCTTTCATTGGTGCTGGGGTGGAACCCAGGTAAGCATGGGCTCTACCACTGGGCGACACCCATTTAAAATGATGCACACAGCTGTTTTTCTAATATGAATATGATACAGAGTACTGAAAGTCACGAGTGACACATTGTACAGATGAGCTGATTTTAAGGTCCCTGAACCTCAGACACACCAGAATTGTAACTCCTGGTGATTCAGTCGCTGTTCATTCGTATGGTAATTTTTTTCAACTGTTCTACCAATTATTTAATCATTATGATAATTGTCCTAGTTTGGATCTGGTCTTCCCCCCAAAGGCTCCTGCGTTGAGACCTTGGTCCTCAGCTGGTAACACTCTGGGAGGTGGTGGGAACTTCAGAAGTGGGGTCTAGTTGGAGGAAGGATGTGACTGGGCACATGCCCTTGAAGGGTATGACCCTGCCCAATTCTGCTTCCAGGTCACCAGGAGCTGAGCAGCTTCACTCCCCGCCATGATGCTCTTGCCTCACCACAGGCCCAGAAGCAATGGGCCAGGTGACCATGAAACTTCTGAAACCATGGGCCAAAATACATGTTGCTTTCCTCAGGTATTCTGTCACAGTGGTGAAAAGCTGACTACCACAGTGATACTTCCCTAGGCAACAGAAGAAGTGTAGGTCTTGGTTCTTCAAAATTAAAATACCAGAAGTCATTCCTCATCTCTTAATCATTTCCTAAATAAACAGACCTTAAACCTGTTAGCAGATTCTGAGTCAGAGATTACTGAACCATATTTATATCTCCAGAAAAAATGGAAAGAAAAAGGGTCACAGACGATTGAGGCTCCTTGTTCAATTCTAGCTTATTGTCCACTGTATTTTATCAGTTTACTAGGCAGACCAGAACCCTTAACAAGTACCCATCTCACCCTTCACAAGCAGGTAATTCCTCTACACTTGGAAATTCAGGCATGTGGACAGTGCAGTGAGTTGCCTTCCAGGCCCAGGTGCTCAACCCCGACAGTTAGGTCAGCACTCCACATATATATTTTTTTCTTTTTGGCGGGGGTGTTACTGGAGATTGAACTCAGGAGCACTAAACCACTGAACCTCATCCCTAGCCCTATTTTGTATTTTACTTAGAGACAGGGTCTCACTGAGATGCTTAGCTCCTCATTTCTTGCTGAAGCTGGCTTTGAACTCGCGATCCTCCTGCCTCAGCCTCCTGAGCCGCTGGGATTATAGGTGTGCATCACGTGCCCAGCCTACACATATATTTACATACTACCATAATTCAGAGTTTGTGTGCATGATCAAGTGTGCTCCAATGGTCCACTGAATGTCCTAGGTCAGCTGGGGTGCCCCACGTCAATGTTAGGGGCCTGTTTCAGATTTCTTATTTCTTACTAAGCAGAAATGACATCGGGTACGGAGGCCCATGAACTCAAAATCACTTCAATAAAGATATTACTGATTTCCTCTGCTCTCTCATTCATCGCCACGGACAGTGGAGTCTTTGAAGGCCGTTGATGGGTGATGAGGCAGCTCTGGAGACTAAGTGCTGTTATGTTTTTTATGTTTGTCTTTTAAGAGGTCTTCAGTCTTAATGTCTAATGCAACAAACACAGATAAAACCTACGGGGGCTGGAGTTGTGGTTCAGCTGTGGAATGCTCACCCAGCACTTAGAAAGCCCTGGGTTCGATCCTCAGCACCACATAAAAGTAAATAAATAAAATAAAGGTATTAGGAAAAAGAAAGAAAAAAGATTCTTTCTAAAAATAATAATAATAATAATTAAAAAAAAACCTACGGAATCCTTGATACTTTTCAACATTATCATTGGGTTCCAAAGCCAGGGAGTTTGAGAACCACCACCATAACTTAACAAACACGGTCAGTGAACACTCTGAGGTCAAGGTGCCAACTCCTTGACACCATGTTTACAGGCTGATCAGAGGACCGAAAGTCTCTTCCTGAGGATGAAGGTTCAGAGACGACAGACCTGGAAGACCCTTGCTATCTATTCTAGAACGAGAGCTTAGACTTCAGGTGGACCTTGAGATCTCCTTAGAATTGCTCAGAAGCATAACAGAGTCTCCAGGGCCTCTCAGGATCTTTGTGGCAGGACCTAATATTCTCAGGCACCTCCCGTGTGGCGTCTTTCCATAGGTGGGGCTCACCTGGACACCTCAGCTGCACCAGGAGGGGATCCTCACCCCCAACTGCCCAGCCCCAGGTGAAACCAAGGAGATGTTTTTCGTTCTCAATGGAGATGAGATTACATGTCCCAGTGTCTTACTCCTAATGAGGGTTAAGCTGGATAAAAAAGCAAAATCACAGAGACAGGCATCCAGGTCAACCGGGAGCCACAGGTGGATGATCCAGGAGCTCAACTCTTCAGATACTCTCACCTTTAAATAATAAACCAGAAGCTCGTTGAGAGCAGGGTCCGCGTTCAGGTTGACCAAGTAGCACTTGTCATCCCCCACCTTGATGCCGGACGTCTCCAGAGAAATGCCCATGCTCTCCAGCTGTCGCTGTCTCTCCTGGGCACACACAAAAAGACAAAGGCAGGAACGCTATTTGTTGCTGTATTCACAAGATGTATCCATGGAAAGAGTAAGTCACTGTTTCTGGGGATGATGCCAATGAGATGACACATTCTTCTCCACTGAACCACGTTTACTGACAGCCTGCCACGGCGTGACATCTTGGGTCAGTGTCACGGGGGCACCAAGGGTGAACCAGGCACATCTCAGCCAGGAAGGAGGTAAAGTCCTGGCAGAGGGGGCAAAAGCCCATGACTGAATCTAGAAGAGGAGAGCCCTGTGCCCCGGGGTACGGAGAGCTGCAGGAGTCACAGGAGGGAGACGGCGGTAGGAAGAGGCTCAGGGAAAGTCTGTAGGGGGAAGGCACGCTCGAGAGGGTTCCCCACCATGAGAAGAATTTCAACAGGAATAAATGAGGGAGCAGCAAGACCAAGATGGGTGAAGGGAAGCCCAGGACAGACCCTGGGCACAGTGGCTGGCCTCAGGGACCGAGAGACCCCAAGGAATAGGGAAAGGCACTGGAGACAGGTGGAACAGCAGGGTGAGGCCTTAGATTCCAGGCCTTGAATTCACTGGTGCGCTAATACAGATGAGAGTTATTCTATTCAGAGTCTCAAAGTGGCAGGCCTTGATGGAGGGCTGGGAATGCAGTAGTGACTGTGACCAAGTCCCTCCTTTCTCTTCTAGTGGAAGAGACAGGCTGCAAAAACCAGACAAGTTACTGACAGAATTTGCAGTGGGGTTAAGTGCTCTGGGGACCCATGAAGCAGTGTGGGAGGGTTAGGGAGGGGTGTGTGTGTGTGTGTGTGTGTGTGTGTGTGTGTGAGTGTGTGTGTATGCATGCATGTGAATTTTTTCTATAAGAAGTATCAGCGTATGAATATTTTCTTTGATATAAGGAGGCTGATTCATAGTGGGATAGGGAGGGGGAGCATGGGAGGAATAGACGAACTCTAGGTAGGGCAGGGGTGGGAGGGGAAGGGAGGGGGCAGGGGGTAATTAGTGATGGTTGAATGTGATGATCATTATTATCCAAAGTACATGTATGAGGACATGAATTAGTGTGAGTATTCTGTGTATACAACCAGAGATATGAAAAATTGAGCTCTATATATGTAATAAGAGTTGTAATGCATTCCCCTGTTTTTTTTTATATATATATATATATATATATGCATCAGCACAGGATGGACTGGGTTCTAGTGATTGTTTTTAAACTACTTGATTGGCAATGTTCATGAGGGGTTGGGGATATAGCTCAGTTGGTAAAGTGCTTGCCTTGTATGCAAAGGCCCTGGGTTCAATGTTCAATCCCCAGCATAAAAAAAAAAAAAAAAAAAACCTCCATGAAAGGCACAGTGTAGAGAGATTCATAGCACACACACACTCTGTAGAATTAGTCCTTGCTTTATTTTATTTCAGGCAAAATTCCTTCAGCATCTTCTTTCTTTCTTTTTGGTGGTACTAGGGATTTAACTAAGGGGATTTAACCACCAAGTTAAACCCCCAGCCCTTTGTCAAATTTTTACGTTGAGACAGGGTCTTACTAAGTTGCCTAGGCTGGCCTTGAACTTGCCATCCTCCTGTCTCAGCCTCCCAAGTTGCTGGGGTTAGAGCCCAAAGAATCAAACACACTGAACAAGTCATTGTTGTATATGTTATAAATTCGGTGCCTATCAGGGCTCTCAACCTCGTGCTTTGCCAGGTGACCTAAAAAGCACAGACAGGCTGTGGATGAAGGCCAAGCGAAGGGCAGCTCCTGAAGCCCGGCCTGCTCAGGGGCAGCACCCGACACTGCTGGCAGCTATGGACCAAGCTGAATCAATGAAAGACACGAAGCTGGTGTCTAAAGCTGAGCTCGCAGCCTCTAGCTGGGCAGGGACCCTGAGGACAGCAAATCTACGTGAGAAGAACCCCCGTCCACCGGCCTTGGTCAGCGGCTACCTGTGCGATCTCTTCCGTCTTCCTCAGCTTCTCTTCCCACGTCACTGTCAGTTCTTTTATCAGCTTCTCAGACTCCTCGAGCTTCTCCTTCAGTTCAGGAGCCTTCATGGCCTTTAAAATGAAAGCAGAGACGTGTGACTTTCAGCATTCTCCTAGCTTTAGGTACAAGACGCGTACAATGGTGTCCTCATGTCCTTCCGAGGCAGGCACCAATAGTCTGTTGGAAGCAATTAAGTCACGCACTGTCAGGGTGGGGTTTGGACCTCTACCAATCACACGGAACGTAAGAAGGTGTGGCTGCTCCTGCTTCAAGGGAAAGAAGAGATACCAGAGCCCTGAATGAAAGCAGGGCAGGTCACAAGAGTCATCTTAGGGCAGAGGGTGTAGTGCAGTGGTAGGGCGCCTGCCTGGCATGCACGAGGCCCTGGGTTCCATTTCCAAAACCGCACAGACCCCCCCAAATCACTTCAGCTATCATGCTTAGAATTTCACACCTAAGGACCTAAACGCTAATATTTATCTTTGAAATGTTAAAGTGGGAAAAAAGGTTACTGAAACTTCTTGTTCATTAAGACAAAGAGAGCAACTCGTACCACCAATAAACAAATGAATTACATTAATTGACCAAGAAAGGTGATGATTCCTTTCATTTATTTAAAAAAAAATCTGAATCTGGGCCCTTTCAACGACTTTTCTCTGTGGACGGTAATGGACATTTTGCCAACTTATAATTCATTTGGAACCAGGATGTCTGAGAAGTTTCCCTCTGAGTTTGTTCAGTAAGAATAATTAAGGGGTCCAAACAGAGATACCTGCAACTTGAAAACCTGGGGGGCTGTGCTTGGTAATGGATTGCTTTGACACTTTGCAGCATCAGGAGCCTCTGAAGAGCAAAGCTCTGCGAACTGTTACGGTGGCGGAGCCTGGTCTGGCAGCGGGGCTGGTGGTGGCCTGCTGGCTGAGCAAGCCGAGTCTCCAGGTGCCACCAGGGGCTCGGGGACATTCATTGCTGGATACTGGGTGATTGCCAGGAAACTCCAGCTGCACCGGGGGCTCGTCTTCTCTCCCCCTGACCAGGCACTGCTCCAGCTGTCTGGTCTGGATCATATGGTCAGAGTGGGAATGCAAATCCAGAAACTCTGCCTCTGAACAAATTCCAGAACAAATACACGTTCCTCCTGGGATCGTGACTCTTTTAAAACTTCATCAACGTTTTGATTTTCCTGGTGTTTTGCTAACCCTTCTTGGCATCAATAAAGCGATTATGCTTTATGGTAAAACATAAACTAGCAGCACCTTCCTGGGCCGGCTGGGCGAGGAGTTAAGGATGGAAAAAAAATGAATAAAACAAAGTCTTCCTGCACTTTAAGAGCCGACAGACTGGAAGAAGACAAGGCAGTAAAGAAAGAGTTAAAACGCAAGGTCAAGGTGGCCAACCTCAGTGTCTGGTCTGTCTCTTGCCGATTACTTTTTAATTAAATAATGTTGACAGATAAAGAGTATGAAAAGATGCCCGGCACATAAGCAATCAATAAATGATGGCTATCGCCCTCCTCCTTCATTTCCGGCTAAAGTGGGGTCAGAAGACAGCAGCATGAAGAACCGTGAACTCAGAAGTGTCAGGTGCACACTTGAGCCCTGCCGTGAGGAAGCTGATGGCTGCAGCTACGGCCTTTGGCCTCCATCTCTGTCCCCTCACCTATGCCAAATGAGGTGGTGTCACGCCCAGCAATCTGCAAAGACCAGCACTTATCTATAAGAGTACATGGTTATTAAAGTTTCAGAAAAGCCAAGGAAGACGGCAACAATGTGAAAATACTGATTTGTTGCCTGATGGAGGCTGATGTAAATGAAAAAGGGAAAAAAAAAAAATTTCTGAATCATTCCTAATGCTTCATTACCCATGCTCATGGCATCTGCAAGACATGGAGATGATACCCAGCTTCTCTGAAAACTGCAAGGCCCTGTGGAGACCCAGTCTACGATATTGGTAAAACACCACGCTAGGTTCTCAGGATTTCACACGGAAGTACAAGGGCCAACTCGTTGACTGCTAGGACAGAAGTCACGTAGGTCCTCACCTTGCTCAGCACAGAGCAGACGCCAACCAAAACTGCAACGTCGAGTCACAGGGAGCTAGACCCAGAGCTGCAAGCAAGCACGCCCTCACCCCGTGTGAGGGAAGAACTCGGAAACGGAGCATCTCCCTGACTTTACCTCGGCCTGGGAGAGCTGCTCCCGCAGCTTCTCCACTTCCTCCCGCAGTTCTCGGATGACTTTGGCATTGGGGTCCTCGTTCACCACGGCATGGTTCACAATCCGCTTGGCTCGGTCTGCGTATCTTAATGTGGACAGGGTCTCCTCATAGTTGTCTGCTGCGGGGCTGATGGTGGCAATCATGGAGGTCTGGCTATTGCCCCCCAAATTGTCCTGCAAAGTATTTCAAATAGCATCTCAGGGAAGCCCACTTCAGACACAACACATTTGGTGAAAGCAGTAAATACGCATCTGTGACGTCACTCTGTCTTTCATATAGTACCAGGGATTGAACCCCGGGCCTGATGCATACTAGGTAAGCATTTGTTCTTCTACAAAGTCACACCTCCAGCCCTTTTTGTTTTGAGACAAATGCTTGCTAAATTGCCCAGGCTGTCCTCAAGCTTGCGATCCTCCTATCTCAGACTCCCAAGTAGATGGAGTCAGAAGCATCAGCCACCAAGTGTGGCCATGACATTACTCTGGATAAAAATGCTATGGGGAAACTTGTTTGCATTTCAAAAATAATTTTTTTTTTTTTTTTTTTTTAGTTCTTGGCGGACACAACATCTTTGTTTGTATGTGGTGCTGAGGATCAAACCCGGGCCGCACGCATGCCAGGCAAGCGCGCTACCGCTTGAGCCACATCCCCAGCCCCACAAATAATTTTTATGACAAGATAAAATGTGACCTCCTTATAATAACAGCAGTAAATAATGTCTGTCAAACAAGGTTATATTAGAATAAAAAGCAACCGAGAGAACTGTCCCTGCCTTCCTGGGACTTCGGACGACAGTGTTGCCAGCACAGATCCGTGTGTATTTGGTTGGCTCTGCACACATCTTCCAACTGTCACATCTGAAGTCGCCAATTTTATTTTCATTTTAATTTTGGGGGGGACTAGGGACTAAACCAAGGGGTGCTCTACCACTGAGTTATATCTCCAGCCCTTTTTACTTTCTGAGACAGGGTCTCACTAAATTGCTGAGCCTGTGATCCTTCTGTCTTAGCCTCCTGAGCCACTGGGATCATAGGCGTGCACCAGTGCACCCTGCTGAAATGGCCAACTTTTAGGTGGAAGAGAGCACCAGAGCAACGGGTTACCTTAAGAAGCCAAGTGAGGACTGAGTCTCGATAAGGCACAAATTTGTTTTTACCCTTGCCTGCAGCCTGGTCAGCCAGCGATGATATAACAAGCCCTAAGGTTGTCAATGATCTGCCGAGAAAAAAAGAAAAGTTACTTTACGAAACATTCGCTTTGCTTTCACAAAATAATTTTCTTCTGTGTATAAAATTTGCAGAACAGGCAGAACAACAAGACCTTAAGGTCAATGCAATCAACTCGCCACTAATTTGCCAAGAATCAAAGAAAAACAAAATGTAACTCCATTTTTTTTTTCTTTCTTTCTTTTGTTTTGTTACTGAAGATTGAACCCAGGAGTACTCTACCACTGAGTTACAGCCCCAGCCTTTTTTATTTTGAGACAGGGTCTCACTAAGTTGTTTAGGGCCTCACTAAGTTGCTAAGTTTGGTCTTGAATTTGTGATCCTTCTGCCTCAGCCTCCCAAGTCACTAGGATTACAGATGTGTGCCACTGTCCCCAGCATAACTCCATTAATTTAAAAGAATAAATTTAGAATCCCAATAAGAAAATACTGTATTCAATCTTAGGATCTGTGTGTGAAACATAGGTATTTTAGAATTTGGAGACATCCGTTTAAAAGATCACATCAGGCAATTTTAACTTCCTGCAAACATCACAGTTAAAACTCTGAAGCATTTATTTACTTATTCATTTATTATTAGTAGTAGTGCCGGGGACTGAACGCAGGGGTGCTTTACCACTGAGCTACATCCCAGCCCTTTTTATTTTGAAACAGGGTATTGTTAAGTTGCTTGGGGTCTCACTAAATTGCTAAGGCTGGCCTCAAACTTGTAATCCTCCTGCCTCAGATTCCTGAGTCATTAGGATTACAGGCATATGCCAGTGGGTTCAACTTTATGCATTTATTTTGAACCATATGGTTGTACAAAAACAAAGAACTACCCAAGTAGAGAAGAGCTTATGACTCCCTTTTTTGTATGTGGTGCTGAGAATCCAACCCAGGGCCTTGTCCACGCCACCAAGTGCTTCACCACTGAGCTATACCCCAGTTCCACGCCTTGTCTTTCACGCTCTGCTACTCAGAGTGCCATGGCATGACCTAGGAGCTACTCAGATCCTCTCAGAAGCGTTCCCCAGCCCACCGAATCAGACCAGCACACTACACTTTGAGAAGTTCTAGCTGAGCAATAATCCAGGAAACACACTTTAGTTGCCCAGGCTTATCATTCTCAAAGTGTGGTCCTGCGACCAGCAGTAACCCCATCACTTGGGAACTAGTTAGAAGTGCAGATTCTTGAAGCCAACCCCAGATCTTCTGGCTGAGAAACTTCATTTACACCCAGCAATGTGCATTCTGACGAGCCCTCCAGGCGACTGTGATGCAGGCTACAGCTGGAAAATTACTAGCCTCGGCTCATAAGCTTTCTTCATTGGTGGCCAACATACCTTCTCTGCACCTGAAGAAAAAAGTGCTCTAAAAACAACAGACCCATGACTCTGGCGGATGAAGGGATCCTCTTGGGTCCCAGGTGAGTACCAATTACTCTTCTGAAAGGAAATCAACTGGATCATGAATTGAGCACCCAGAAAACAGCAACCTGAGCTGATCTCACAGGACTACAGGGAGGGTTACATGATCTCACAAAAGGAAAGTGCTTTGTAAATGGCTAAAAAGGCTAAACGTTACTGTTTGTTTATAATAAAGAAGGGCATAAACCAGCAAGTGAAATACTGTCAGCTTTCTTTTTACTGTTAGCAAGAGATCTCCACTGAATACGATGAAAGAAAGCAGAGTTCCCATAAAACAAAAAAGGAAAGTCACCAAAAAGATAAAAAAGATAAAGCAACTTCAAGAGGCAGAAAATGAGCCAGAGCTCATTCAAAGAGAATGGCAGTAACTACCACCCATTACCACAAAACTACCACCCATTACCACAAAACGGCACAAACATACACACCATACTTGGCAGATTAAAAACGTTAAACAAGTTTAACACAAGAGAAATGAAAAGCATGTATCCACACAAAAACTGATACATGCATTTTCAAAACAGTATTATTAACAAAAGCCAAAAATGCAGAAACAATCCAAGTGTCCATCAAATACTAAAAGGATGAATAAAGACCTAAATACACACAGTGGAATATTAGTTGGCCACGAAAAGAAGGAAGTCTTGGATGTAGTTCAGTGGTAGAGTCCTGTCAGAGCATGTGCAGGACCTGAGTTTGATTCCCACTCCCAACACAAAGCCCCAAAAGAAAATGAATGAAACTACAATGTGGATGAACCCCAACACATTATGGTAAGTGAAAGAAGCCAATTAGGAAAGACCACTATCCTGGATCAAATAAGCATTTCACAAAAATCCACACAACCAGAACCTCAGAAATAAAGGCAAGTATATACTGCTTATATTCAGTATACACATTTCTGCCTTAACATAGAATATAGGACATTTTTTTTTCACATTTTGCAAGCATTGAAATGAAAACATCAGTTGGAAATGGCTCTTCAAATAATTGAAGACTTATTCCATATATTTTACTAGCAAGTGCAGAAGAATTTTTTTTCTTTTTTTTTGGGGGTGGGTAGGGCAGGGGGAGACTCAGGTATTATGCATGCCAGGCGAGTGCTAAACCACGGAACAGCATCCCCCACCCAGAAATCTTTTCAATTAATAAAAACTCTAACCACTCTGTGACTCGGGAGTCACCATGGCAACGTTATGGCTGACAGTGGCCTTCTAACAAGGACGCGGGTTCCCCATCTCTGAGGATTGAAGCCTTCGCATCTCCGCCTCCATTTTGCATCCCTGTGCTTTGCTCTAGGTGACCTTGGATTCCAGGAACAAGGTCTGAGCTGATCGACATCTTGTGATGAGCGGAAGCCACCCCCCAGGAAACAGCAAGTTTCTTATCTGAGACCAGCTCTGCCGGAGACAGATGGACAGAGATCACCTGTGAAAAGCCTCCAGCTCTGCAAATCCCCAACCCCTGCCCTCATCCTCTTGTCTATAAAATCTCCAAGTTCCCTTTACTCCTGGAAGGCAGGGCTAAGGACAGGTCCTCTTGTCTTCCTGTGCAGCTGACCAAGGTTCCTGTCCTGCTTTTTACCAACACCTTTGCTGTTTGGCTCTTGGGGTGAATGGCCAGGTCTGGTTTGTTGGCTCCCTGAAGTCAGGTCTCTAGCCTGGGACTCCAGTAAACAACTCTCACGTGAAAACACGTCTGGGGCATGACATGGATTTGTCATTGCTGAGGAAAGATTCTACTCTGTCTTGTGGCAACTGCTTATATTTTTCTAATTTGACAGCGTGGGGAGACAAAAAGGAAAGTTTTGGGTACCCCTCAACAAAGAAACAAAATCCAATTAGACTTTGAGAGGAAAAGGAAAGGATGATGCAGCGTTACCGAAGGGTACAAGAACAGGCCACCCCAAGACACTGTACTGGGCAGAGGGGTCATCTGGGGCTAAAGGACTAAGTGAACGTTTTAAGAACTGGGCACTTTTGTCTTTCTGCACCAGGAAGAATCCCATTTCTCACCAATGGAGAAGACAAGGCTGAAAATCTGCATAACAAACCTACTAAGCCCGGGCTCATTGCTCTCCCTCCTCATCTGCCCCCAGGAGCTAGCTCCCAAGCCTCTCCTTCCCCTTAGTCTGTACCCCAATTCTAACCGCCCCCTACCCAGGGTTACTGTCCCTGGGAGCTTACTTGTGTAAACAAGACGCATGGGCTAATAACCAAACCAGTGCAGCGTTTCTGCAAATGTGTCTTTGACCAGTTTAATTTCCAGGGGAACCTAAGAGGGCAGAAGTGGGTCTCACCCACAACAACGCTCAGTACAGCGTTGTCAAAAGAGGAGACGGAAGGGATTTAAAGATCTTACTTTGCTTAACCTTCGATTCTAGACGCAGGTGACACTTCATTCCATAGAACAGAATGAATGTTCCAGGAAGCTGAACATAAGAGGTTGGTTTTCTTAATAGAAAAAATGGCTGAAGAAAGGGGGTCAGAGCGATCAATAAAGAGGACTGTCATTTCAAAGTTGGTTTCCTTAGAAGGCAGGGAGAGGGAGAAAGAACAACAGGAAGAAAACTGATTAACACCAGGCTACTTTTTTGTGTGTAAGGTTAAGGTAGAGCAAACATCATCATCATGACAATTCAAACTGGCCTGTTTGGGAAAACGGGCTCTCTTTCCATGGCTTTCCATCTCCAGAGGTCACATGAACTGCTTAGCTTCAGGGTGGTGAGGTGATTTCTAGTCTGCTCTGTTGGGGTCCAGGGCAGAAGCTTAGTCCAAAACAAGGGCTTCCCTATAATTTATATTTAACAGCATGTAGGCATTAGAGGTATACGGAAATGGTTATAGGGCTCCAGTTTCCATGGTATCCATGAGGGATTGATTTCAGGATGCCCCCTGCCATGGATACCAAAATCTGCAGATGCTCACATCCCTTATAATAAAAGGCATAATGTTTGAATACAATCAACACATATGCTCTGACACATTTTAATTTTTAGGTGTGTGTGGGAGAAACTCAGGGGGCTTTGACCACTAAGCCAAATTCCAGAACCCTTTTACTTTTATTTATGTACATACATACCTACCTACCAGGGATTGAACCCAAGGATGCTTAACCACTGGGTCACATCCCCACCCCTTTTTACTTTTTATTTTGAGACAGGGTCTCACTGAGTTATGAGGCTGTCCTTGAACTTGCGATCCTCCTGCCTCAGCCTCCTGAGTTGCTGGGATTCCAGGTGTGCACTACCACACTGGGCTCACTCATATACTTCAAATCCCTTTTATACTGTCTTGTTTAGAAAATAAAGACAAGAGAAAGTCTGTAAATGTTCAGCACAGATGCAACTTTTTTCCCTAGTATTTCTGATCTGCCACTGGCTAGATCCATGGTGGTGGAAGCCCTGGATACAGAGGGCTGCCGGTTTGCTCTGCCACTCATCCAGCTTAGGAGGTGCATTGTTAGTGGAAGCCACACCCTTCTACCCAACAGCCTTTGCACACTCAGTCCAAGAACTCCTCTACACCCACTAGGATCACCGTGGAGCAAAATGGAAGTGCAGGGCGAGTGGGACTCCCTGACCAGGGACAGGTCACCCAGCCTTCCCCGCCCTCTCAGGTTCCACCCAGGACCAAGATCCAGGGGCGGTTAGAATCCCCCAAACCGAGGGTTCCTGGTCTGAAAGTTGGAACTTACATACTTAAATAGGAAAAGTATTCCCAGGGAGTTTGGTAACTTAACAAAACCAGTCATCTATGGGTCCTGCTGTCAGCTTCACAAACCGGAAGCCAGAGGCCAGCTGTCGGCCCTCACAGGGTCCAGAAAAGGGTGGCAGCTGTTTGCCAATTTTAGAGGGAGAAAAAGTTATATCAGGAATCTCTCTAATTCTACCAAAGTGCTGCTCCACCCTGGAACCGCAGGAGTCAGATGTCCTCAGGAAGTCCCTAATCTCTAAATCTCACAAGTTCTTGAGAAGGGAGGGGAGGCAGGAGAGGCTGCCTGCCGAGGAAGGAAGAGTTGGGCTAGGGGACAGCATCTATAAACAGATAGTTTTCTTTTTTTGGTACTGGAAATTAAATCCAGAGGCACTGTACCACAGAGCTACATCCCAGGTCCTTTCTTTTTATTTTGAGACAGGGTCTCACTAAGTTGCTGAGGCTGGTCTCAAAACTGCCATCCTCCTGCCTGAGCCTCTCAAGTCACTGGGATTACAGGTGTGTGCCACAATGCCTGGCTCTAAACTAGGAAATAAATAAGGGGAAATAAGCAAAAGAGATGAAAACTATTCGCAAAGGAAAAAGAGAGGATGGAGCCACTCAAACTATTAGAAGTATCAAGCTTATACATTACTGTCACAAATGACATGGCACAATTTTAGAAATGCCATAGGTGAATATCCCTGAGACAAGTGTTCAATAGAACCCATTTTGGGGTGATATATACTTTATTCCTTCCACAGTAATTAAATGGAAATGCGACGGGAAGGATCCTCATCGGTAACGGGCGCTTCCCTTTAGTGACGGGCTACTGCTGAGAGCAGGGCATCAGAGGGTGCTGTGGGATCTCAGTGGGTTTGTGGAGAAGCGGGAGCAGCCAGACTCCGTGGAGAGAGTTCTCACTCCACCTTCAGCAGCCCAGGAGCAGCAGGCTAGTGTCACATGGAGACCCTGTGCACAAGGCCCGCACCCTCCCTCTGCAGGATCACAGCCGCATGGCACCTCGGCTCTTCCAATGAAGGGCTCCGTGTGCTCCAACGCTCTTAAGAGGTGAAGCTTTTAAATCCACGGCCCACTAGGCAGACGCAGGCCTGGGTGAAGTCCTGGTGGGTCCGAAAGAGGACTGCTTAGGCTCCATCCAAAGAAGCCAAGAAGAGACAGAGACACTTGGGAAACGTGTCAGAGATCTCTTTGAGTTCTAACACTCAACCGGCCGCCGATTACGAGGCTGAGAGAGCCCGGTGTGGGGCCGTGGGGCAGGAGCGTCAAGCTGTTCATTAGCACACACTCATACCCACAGCTCCTGATGGTCCAAGCGCCTTACAAAAAGCAACTAATTTGATCCTCAGAATGACTACTCACCGAGGAGTCCCCTTGGCCACACGTTACGGATGAGGAAAGTGAGACCCAGGCAGGTCACAAGGCTGGTTTATATGACCAAGAACTGGGGAGTACCTGCCGTGGGGGCCTTCCCGGTGCATCCATGGTTACGCACCCAGGCGCCCACTGTCACCCCGTGTCCCTGGCACTCAGCGCTCTAACACAGCCACCCAGGTACCCTCCTCCCTCCTCCCTGAGGCCAGGCTTACGCACGTCTTGCCGCGGCTCGTCAGTGTTCATACACGTTCACCAAGATGGAATTTAAAGGTGCGTGTCTATATCTCTTTTCTGAAATCCCGGGGTCTACATGTGTCTTGAAGTTCAGAATACCTGGGACTTTAGGAGTAACCTCAGTGTGTGCATTACCGGACCCCCCAAGAGGGCTCTGATACAGCACCCATAATAAAACACAATAAAAAGTGAGTAGAGACTGAAAATGCACATAAAGACAGAGGCAGCCTCAGAGAGGGAAGTGACCCTGACCTCCGTCCAGTCAAGGAGACCCTCCTAACTTCTTCATCCTGCAGTCCTTGATCCTGGGTGTCCACAATATCCCGTGTTGGGGGGTCCACGCTTCTTCTGGAGGCTTCAAGGGAGGGCGAGAATGGTGACCTGCTCCAGCTCCTCCAGGCTGCCCTCATCCCTCCGTATTCCAGCAAACAATGCTGTCAAGTCGTTCCCACCCCGTGTCACTCTGCCTCTTTTTATTTGTAAGGACACGTGCAGCTACGTGGGGCCTACCTCAATAATCTCCCCGAGCCAGCAGCCTTACCTTGATTACACCTGCAAAGGCTCTCGTTGAAGGTAACATGGATACAGGTTCTGGGGGTCAGAAGGAGGACATGTTTGGGTGGAGGTATTCTGCTACCTACCACAACATCCAACTTCCTTCTGCATCCTCGCATCTACTGCAGTGCCAGTAGATGAGGCACAGTTAATGTCTGATGGGCCTGCATTATGATATTCGATGTCTCCAAGTTTCAATTTTCTCATCTCTAAAAAACTCTTACGTTAACAGAGATAAAAATACCTGTTGGGAGCCACGTATCAAATAATGCCTGTGAAAGTGCTCTGAGCTCTCAAAAGAAAGGGCCTATCTCATAAACTAGGAGGAAAGAATACGCACATACATTTGTAAAAGATCTAAGATGTACATTAGGAAAGACTTTTGATGCTAAGAGATTTATATTAATTGAACAAGTCCTTAACTGAAAGAGCCAGTTGCTGGAGGAGTAAATCATGTTATTATACGGCCTTGAGGTCATCTAGTTAGGGACAATACATCTTTTTCTTTTTTAGCAGTGCTGGGGACTGAACCCAGGACCTCCCACATGCTAGGTAAGTGTTCTACTACTGAGCTACACTGATACCTCTTTAGCTGGTTTTTAAGACAGGGTCTCACTGAGTTGCCCAGGCTGGCCTCTCTGGCCTAAGCCTCCCAAGTAGCTGTGGTTATAAATGTGCACCAATGCACCTGGCTAGAGACACTAAAAAACATAGGTTCCAAATTTAAAGGGACACCATTGCTATTTACTATGGAACAAAAATTTTCAAGTAGCCTCTTCCAGGTAAAAAGAATGCCTGGGCACCCCAATACAGCACAGTGGGTAAGTCCAAGCCACGGAGCCTGCATACAATCTAATCCAACTCTTGCACTTACAGGTGTGTGCTAGGGCTTCCGGCTCCTGAGACAGTATGGAAGTGCTCTCTGCCTTGATTTTGTCATCTGTACACTGTGTTGATAGGACCCACCTCACAATGCCAGTGGGAAAATCAGATGTACCACTACACAAGGAGCATTCAGAATAGCACCTGGCACTAGAGAGAGTCTGATAAACCAGCTGTACATACATGCTCAAAATTTTCACGAGCTTACAGCAAGAGCTTCCTGTGTTGGCCCCCTAGCCCTCCAGCAGACAAAGGGCTGGCCGAGCTCAGTACCAGAAAATGAAGCTCCAGGACAGGTGAGTTTCTCTCCGCCCTCCCACCCCTGGCTGCGCATTCCCACAGAGTACATTCCCACAGAGTACGTGGTGGAACAGAGCTGTGGTGCCCGTCTGGGATCTGGCCACGCTTTGTCATGAGACACAGGGAAATCCCTTGTTGTCAGAGCAGGAGACAGGATGCCTGGAAGATTAACTCCTAAAGCAGCAATCTGTCCAGCAACTGCAGCTCTGTCTGTCTGATAGAGGACATAATAATGCTTTACGTTTAATTTTTTAAACTTTTGTATACTCAAATCACAGCAAAATACAATACCAACATCACTGTAAAATGAAAGCGTATGATCATTCCTGAATATATTTCCTCTTGTCCCATTTTGTCCTAGACAAAACCCCATAAAAAGTTTTGATGGCTCAACAGAAACAGATTACAAGTATAGACAAATTTACTTTGTGTAGAACTTGGAATAATGATAGTGATTATGCTTATTATGAAATTAAAACTAGAACAGCTGGGTGCAGTCATGCATACCTGTAATCTCAGAGACTGAGGAGGCTAAAGGAGGAGGATCACAAGTTCAAGGTCAGCCTTCATAGTTTAGTGAGATTCTCAGCAACTTAGTGAGAGCCCATCTCAGATTTAAAAATATATAAAAAGAACTGGGATGGTAGTTTAATGGTAAAGCACCCAGAGGTTTAATCCCCAGTACCAAAAAACAAAACAAAAAACCAAAGCTAGAACAATTCATCCTTCCTCCTGTAGTATTCATATATGCTAGGCATTTTCCCAAGTGCATTACAGGCATTTCATCTTCAATAATTCTATGAAATAGGCACCACTGTTATTCTCATTTTACAGATGAGAAAAGTAAGGCAGACTGGCAAAAATCACTGGCTCAAGATGCACCTACCCAGTAAGTGGTGGGGGGTGGGATTAAACACAGGCAATCTGGCCCAAGTATACATTTTTAGATACAAACTCAGGTCCACCTCAAATTGGAAAGCAAAGACTTCTCCCTGAATGCCCGGAGCTGCCTGGGACCCTGCCGACCATGCACTTCATCTCTCCCCCGCAGAGCCCTCTGTGTTGAATGCCTGCATCTCCTCCATCTCCCTGACAAACCCCCATGCTCTGCACCCTTTCAGCCTTTACTGCAGCCCTGGGCTCACTTCAGGCACTCAAGGTAAACAGCAAGATTCCAGTCTGGCCACAGTTCAGCTGTTGTTAAACTTTTCCATGATATTTAAACAGCAGTAGCCTCACAAAGGGATTCAAAGCAGATTTTCAGAACAAGCCAAGTTGATTTAAGATGTGATGTGATTAATCGATTAATTTTTTTAGTGCTGGGGATTGAATCCAGGGATGCTTAACATCCCCATTCCTGTTTATTTTTTTGAGACAGGGTCTTATTAAGTTGTTCAGGGCCTTGCTAAATTGCTGAGGTTGGCTTTGAACTTGTGATCCTCCTGCCTCAGCCTCCCAAACTGCTGGGATTACAGACGTGCACCACCACCACCACCACCGCTGGCATGATTCTGATTTATAAAATTGTGGTCCGCATTTTACCTAAGACTGTTACAGATGCTCCTTGACTTAGGACGGGGACTAGGTCTCAAAAGGCCCTAAATTGAAAATATGGTGAGTCAAAAATGCATTTAATCCAGCCAGGTGCAGTGGTGCACACCTACAATCTCAGCGACTCAGGAGGCTGAGAAAGGAGGATTGCAAGTTGGAGACCAGCCTTAGCAACTTGGTAAGATCCTCAACAACTTAGTGAGACACTGTCTCAAAAGAATAAAATATGTATCCATTCACCTCATTCACAGTGGTAGGTAATTTGTGGCTCAGTGGTAGGTAAATTGCTCCTGGGTTCAATTTCTAGTACTAGAGGAAAAAAAAGAAAATGCAGCTAACACACCTAACCTACCAAACGCGCTGGCTCAGCAGCACGGCCCTGACAGACTCTCAGTTATGTACCCCCTGCCCCATCATCAGTGTGATGAAGCCACTGGGCTCTGTGGTTGCCACTGTCCAGTGCCCTGAGAAGATGAGACCACATGTTGCTAGCCTCGGAAAGAGATTCAAATTTAAAATCTGATGTAAGTTTCCCTTGAAGATGAAAAGGCTCCCACCACCCTAAGCAGGGGATGCCTGTGGAGATGACGGCATACATCAGCATTTGGGGCACCTTTGTGCATCTTCCTGGGGCAGGTGTTGACTTCCCCCAGGGTCCTAAAGCTTGGAGCCGCTTTGCGGCACCCTCACCACACAACAAACCCGAGACAAGAAGACCCTCTTCCGCCAACTCCGGTCCCTACTTGTTGATGTTGCTGCCCTCCTTCAGTCGCTCGCCAGCAGCTCCGGTCTTGGACACTCTTTCGCTGCCCGCCAGGTCTACCAGGCTGACCTTACTGACTTTCTCTCCCGAGTTCTGGGGCGGGGAACAAGAGAGAAACAGCATGTGTTAGTGCAGAAACCACAGGGCTGCGCAGGACCCAGGGCCACTGCACAGGCACCTGGCACCCACTCCCCACAAGCGAGGTCTCAGGGCCTCGGGCGGGTCCCAGAGTCGGCGGAACCAGCATTAAACGTCACAGCCCAAATTTGAATTGCTGGGGAAACGCAGCTGGACAGCTCTCACCCAGCTTTCCAGAATCTAGTGAGAAGCTGGAGACGCTATGTGCCATTAAGGAATTGGGGGACACGAGGATTCCTGCATACCTCTTCCCGAGTGTGACCCATCGGCTAAACGTCATGGTTTTCACTTTGACGCACCTCAGTGACTCTGAGTAGACTGATTGTTTTGGGGGTAATTCTGGGGTGAATGGATACATATTAGAAACTACATAGGGATGGCCTCGTGTTCTTTGGGGAGTTTACGCACAAAATCCAACTTTTAAAAAAAAACAAGGGTATGAAAGGAACCCCAAACTAATTAAATGCTCTAAGAACAGCAGCTTGTTGAGTAAGCAAAAGAGCCAATATAAAAATTCCCAGCCGCTGAATCCACCCAGACACCCGTCCCACGTGGACACCGGCCCCCCGGGGCGCCCGCGCTCACCCCGGACTGCAGGTCGTACAGCGTCTGGGTGATGATGATGTTGAACACGGCGTGGGAGCGGCTGCTCTCCTCGTTCATGTTGGTGGCGGCTACGGTTCGCGACTTATTTCCCTCGGACATCAAGGACTCGATATCCTGGAGGCAAGCACGGGGGACACACCGTGAGCAGAAGCCCCTGCGCCCAGGACGTGTGCTCACCAGGGTCCTTCTGGCCTCGCCACGCCCTCGGTGGAGACCGCTGCCTTCCGGGCAGCACCGTGAGCCCCCACCCCCTGAGAGCCTTCTAGTATACTGAACGCTTCCCCCCTTCTTCTTTGCCTTTACCAGGGGTCTCCTTCTCCTGTTAGGACCCCCGTTTCTCCTTTGGAAGTTCCAAGGAGAGCCCCCTTTACGGAGTTCTCCAGATACTGGATAACTGTGCGATTGAGCCCTAAGTCTCCTGCCCTCCGCAGCCTGCTAGCCGCCCACCTCCCGCTTCTCGCTCCCTCCTCCAACCTGAGGGGGCAGGGGGTCTCAGCGTCTTCTCCACACCTGTACACCCCTGGAAACCATGAGGTCTTATCCAGTGTTGGCTGAATGAACCTTACGAAGCAAGCACTTTCCTGATTTTATACACAAAAGAAGCTGAAATTCATGGAGGTCGAATAACTTTCCCCACATGTCCTAAGAGGCAGAGCTGGGATGCAAATCAAGAGCTCTTGGCTCCTACAGGATGACAGCCACAGGGACATCACACTGAGCTACGGGACATCACCTTAGTGATGGTGCAGGATGAGCATCTTTATATCAGGGAAGTTCCTGCTCCTTTCAGAATCCTACTGTGTTCAAAGGGAGGACTGCCCCCTCTTTCTAACCTGAGAGACACCATTTGTATCTTCCTTCAAATACCTAGAGTCAGCTCCCAGGTCAATTTCAGTCATACCAAGACTGCAGTGACAGCAGGTCAGCCACATCCCTCAAATAGCACAAGTATAGGGATTCATTTATTCACTCATTCATTCATTCACTCATTCATTCATCCACTCACTATTCATCCACTCATTCATTTATTCATCCACTCATTCATTCATTCATTCATCTACTCATCCATCCATCCATCCATTCATTCATTCATTGGCATTCTTCAGCAATAGAGACAGGAGTTTGTTATATGAGATTTTCAAAACAATGATTATAGTAATAAGGACAGACTATTGAGTCCAGGCATAAAAGTCAAGAAGCAGGAAAAGGAGAACAGGTCAGTCAATAGAGGAGTGAGTCAGAAAAACAGAGGGGCCACAAGTAAAAGGAGAAAGAAACCAAGACAGGAGACCCTCCTAACAAGATGGGGCTGAGTGACCACCAAGTACAGCCGAGGTCTGGAAGGACCTCCTGAGGAATCAAGGGAGAACCGTTTCCACAACGTGGTACCAGTGGACCTCAAACTGCTGGGCCCCCGGCCACACTGTGAAACCTTGGGCACAGGGCAGCCTGGTGCTGTGTTCTGGGGCCATGAACAGTATCTCTGTACTGTAAAGGACCCGTGTGAAAACACACCCCACATCCCAGTCTCTGATTCACTGCCAGTTTTTGTTGTGACATTTTTAAGAAATGGCACTTACCTCAAAACTGGTGACGGCCAGTTGAGATAAACCATCTACATATGGTCCCAATACTTTATGTTCTCGAACTTTGAGAGACTGTCTACTCCTGCAGAAGGGAAAAAGAAGGAATGAAAGAATTTGACTAATCTTGGAAGCTTTTTCTTCCCAAGTGCTCAGAACTAAGATTATAATTTCAAAAGACTTTAATGATTAAAAAAAAAAAAAAAGTATCCTAAAAGCTACTTTATTTGGATTAGTGGAACAGCATTCCATATGAGGAATGTCTCTTATGCTCTGATTTCTATTTAAAGTAACATTATTTTAAAAATTCTATTTTCTAGTCCTAAACTAAACAGCGGGCACATAGAACTCAAGCTACCTTGTTTCAGTAGATGAACTTCAGTTTCACATAAGGGAAAACAGGAACAAAACAAAAACAAACATACAAAAAAATATGAAGCAAAGAATGCTCCAGGTCAAATCTAACTACGGCTATTTTGTAAGCTAGCACATCCTCTGAAATGTCTAGAAGTTCTCTAACAAATATTGAACAATGCTAACATATTTTTAACCTCAGTTTATTTTTTCAGGTTGCATTGGATCGCGCTGCTTCTATGCTAGTAATTTTATATAGAAAGTGAGATTACAGTACAGAGATTATAGTCATTGATATTTATCCCATATTTAGACTGGCTCTGCTGGGGAAGGTCTGTGGGCTCTTTTGCATCTTTAAATAACAGCTGTGGTTACGGATCCCTTTGAAGAGCTTATCAACAGATGATTGAGATTAAAAGCAAAACTATATCTGTTTTGACTGTATTGTGTATGTCATCTTTTTCATGACACTGGCTATTCATCATCTTTCATATTAAGAGTCAAAGGTTGTAGTTGGGAGTACTAGCATACACCTATAATCCCAGCAACTTGGGAGGCTGAGGCAGCAGGAGGATCATAATTTTGAGGCCAACCTCAGCAAGTTATCAAGGCCCCAAGCAACCATTTCAGACTGAAAAATGTTAAAAACAGCCAAGAATGTAGAACCCAGCACCTTCAACTTCTCGTACCAAAGGGGGGGGGGGAAATCAATGGTTAGTCTCATTTCAAGGTTGAAATAAAGAAATTCAGATTAATGACTGCTTCCAGAGTCTGGGCATTGCTCCCTAAGCACTTTTCAGCCCTCCCATTCAGTACACAGCAGGTTGGCTGTTTGGATTCTATAGCATGGCGGATAGTAGGTGGCCCTTGAGCGTGCCACGCAAGCATTCTGCAACTGAGCCAAATCCCCAGCCCCCTAGTAGGTTTTACTACACTTAAGGATGAAGAATTCAATGTGACAATGAACAATTCGTTTGCACTGTGCAGGGATAGATCATGATGCCTAGCCTCAGCCACTGTATGCTCACGAGCAGCACACTGGATCCTCCATTACAACCAGAGATTCTACGATGCTGCTATTCAGTAGCACAGGGCTGGGGACTGAACCTAGGGGACTGATAGATCATGATGCCTAGCCTCAGTCACTGTATGCTCACGAGCAGCACACTGGATCCTCCATTACAACCAGAGATTCTACAATGCTGCTATTCAGTAGCACAGAGCTGGGGACTGAACCTAGGGGTGCTCTACCACTGAGCTATCCTGAGCCCTTTTTATCATGCAAGTGACCAGGGAAGGGATAAATTACCGTACAATCATACATTAGAATACTAAATAGCAGTGAAAGGTAATGCATTATTACTTAAAAAATGACCGTGAATGAATTATTGCATGTGTGTTGGAGGGCAGATCACCAAAGAACATGTGTTCTATGATGTTGTTCACAGAAAGTAAAAAAGTTGTATCAAATTATGTACAAATGCTCAGTAAGAAGAAAGAATGACAAACACAAAGTTTCTGCTAGCAGTTATCTTGGGGACGGGGAGACAATGGAATGGGATCCAGGAGAAACACAGGAGGTGTGGCTTTACAGTATAAACACAATGAGCAACCTGTCAATAGTAACTCAACTTCCATGAATGGCTCAGGATGTCCAGATACGATATCAGCAATATTTTAAATGGCATATCTGAGCAACTCTATATGAACTCAGGAAAAACCAAATGCAAACTAGGTATACCAATATACAGGTGTTGTGAAGCCACTGAATTCTCAGTAAATGAACTAACCCCAGAGTCGTGACCAAGGGCTGAAACACACATACCCGCTTGTGTGTCTTCTGACACCATTTAAAATAATTACTCCTATTTGCAAATTTAATTTCAATGACTTACCCCTTGGGGTCTAAAAGATCCCGAACTTTCTCATTATAAATTTCCATATAGGATACTTCGACCTTAAAAGTCTGTGACTCATTTTGCTCCAAAGAGATCCTTTTAAATAACGCACAGCACAGCCTTGGAATGAGGCCCAGCTGCTCAGCATGGCCCATCATGGAGAAGGACTTTCCCGAACCTGGAGAAGGACAAACAAAGGGAAGAAGGCAATAGGGGGTGACAAGGACACGGCGGCCCACAAGTTCTCGCCATATTCCAGCCACCGCTGCAGAGAGAAAAGGGATCAACCTGGTCCTCAAAAGCAGACCCTGGGTGTCACAGTTACTCTTCTTTCCATCACACCTGTACCTGAGTCTGCCTCTCACTGTGAGATCCAAAGAGCCCCCGTCAGGGGTGGATGTTACAAACGCAACCACGACAAAGGCTCAGGGAGCCGGGCACAGTGCTGCACACCTGCCATCCCAGTGGCTAGGGAGGCCAAGGCAGGAGGATCACAAGTTCAAGGCCAGCCTCAGCAACTTAGTGAGGCCCCAAGGCAACTTAGTGAGACCCTGTCTCTAAATAAATATAAAAAATGGCTGGGAATGTGGCTCAGGGATAAGCACCCTGGGGTTCAATCCCTGGTACCAAATAAATAAAAAATAAAAATAAATAAAAGTAAATTTCCACCTGTACATTAAGTAACAGGAGCAGTACTTTACTGTCATACCTACCATACATTATATCAGACATCTGCTCCCACTGGATTTTCCTAGTTATCCTGAGATGTGAAGCCCCCGCTCTGATGATTTATTTATTTATTTCCATCTTATAACTGAAATCGTCAGGGCTCAGAAGTCACAGCGGAGCTATGAGGTATGTCTGGTTTTGTCTGTTTCGACCCCTGCTCCACCAGCCCTGGCTGCATACCCCAGCGCCAGTTTTGTATCCTAGGAAAAGTCCTCCGTTGGAGAGGGCTCCATGGGGTTTTCTGTAGTTTTCACTAAAACATTTATATCAAGAAACTGGTCATTATTTTTCTAGTTCAAATTCAGGTTAACACTATAATTTAGGAAAGTGACACTTAATGTTAACACTGAAATTACTCCATTTCCAGATCTATGGCAGCTTCAAAAAGGGGTTTCTTTGGATCATCTGATTCAGCTCAAATCCATGAAGTCAAAGCATTTTTCTGTTGCTTCTCAAACTTTTTTTCCAGGTTTTAAGTGTTTAAAAAAAAAAAAAAAAAACCCACAAACTTAGGGCTGGGGGTATAGCTCCTCAGGGGTAGAACTTACATTTAGCATACATAAGGCCCTGGGTTCAATCCCCAGCACCACCACCAAAACAAACAAACAAACAAACAAACAAACAAAAAAAAACCGCACATTTGATATCATTGACTAATAAGAGCAACTTCTTACCTGTCTGTCCATATGCAAAAATACAAGCATTATACCCCTGAAAGGCTTTTTCAAGAATTCCTTCCCCAAGGCACTTGAAAACCACTTCTTGTCCTAGAAAACAAGACACACAAAAATTAAAACCAGAATGCTTATTTCCTGACGTGTGTGGGCTAACATTCTCTCGGTGCCCTCTCCCATGTTGAAAGTCTACGGAATGCCAAAGACACGTAGGGCTCAGTTTTAAGGGACCAATCGGTGCGATTTCTTCATTTCCACCTGCACGACTGGGTCTTGCTATGTTGCCTCGGCAGGTCTTGAGCTCCTGGGTGTGAGTGATCCTCCTGCCTCAGTGTCCCCAGCTGCTGGGACCACAGCCCGTGCTACTGCGCCCGGCTTGCAATTTCATCTTTGCTTCTAGAGTCAGTGCCAGGATAAACTTACGACCCCATAGTTTCCCTCTTTGGCATTTCTCTGGGCATGGAAATTTCTTTCCCACTGTAAGTGGGCGAGATGAGCGCACCATTCAAATTTGGTCATTCCTTCTTAGGACTTAGCATCCAAGGCATCATGAAATATGACCTGTCTGGTCTCCCCATCTGGATTCAGAGCTTCCGATGATGTCGTACACATTATGTGAGCCCCCACACAGCACCAAGCCCTGTGCTGAAAACTGCTGCTCGCTGCCCACTGCCCGCAGTGGAGCGAGTTGCTGCTGCCAGCAGGACCCCCATTCCCACAGGGGCACGAGGACAGTTCCCTCATCCAGGGGGCATTGTCAGGCACTATACCATGGTAGAGTGAAGGTGTGACAAGCTTCTTAAACACACAGGGGAACATTTACTACCCTTTGAAATGAACTACTTTATAGCATCCATTTCCCATTGTTAAGAGAATTAAAATTATTCTCTCCTTCCTCCGTGCTCCCAAGTGCTTAGAAGAGTCACTACTAGGCACCTGCAGAAACTACTGGCTTCAATCCCGGCTTCCCCCACTGGAATGAGAGTCCCTGATGGCAGAGACTATAATCTCTTTATCTTTGTAATCCTGGTTTCTAGTGCAAAATACTTAGTAAATGTTGGTTGAAGGAGTCAGTTTAATCGTTTTATCCTGCATGACATTTGGAAATCCGTTTGCGTTAGAAAATGATGTAACATACCAATAAGCTTCTTCTTTTAAACCAATAAGCTTTTGGTTGTATATTTTTTATTTATGCAATCAATGCTGAACCCAATTTTAATGTTCCCTTATACATTGTGATTGCAAAACAAACTCTTTAATAAGTGTGTTGACATGAAACAAGAGTTAATATTTTCAATCAATCACTATGTGTGCAGAATTTTTTCTTCCCCTTTGGGTACTAGTTGAATCCAGGATGCTTAACCTCTAAGTCACAACCCCAGCCCTGGTTTTTGGAATTTTTAATTTAGAGACAGGGTCTCGCTAAGTTGCTTAGGCTCTCACTAAGTGGCTGGGGCTGGTCTCAAAATTGTGATCCTCCTACCTGTGACTCCTGAGTCACTGGGATTACAGGCATGTACCACCAAGCCCAGTGTAGCACATCAATACATTAAGTGGTTGTAATCCTAAGAGCCTTTTGTAAACACACAGTGGAGTGTGAAGATTGCTCCCAGATATATGAAGGTACTCATATATGCTCTAAGAATAAAGTATTGTCCACATTATCATCTACTACATATACACTTTAGAAGTTGCTTTTATGCTACAAATTCAAGAGTTTTGTGTTCACTGAAAAACTAATCTCTGTGGTACTTGATTTTTTTTTTTTTTTTTTTTTTTTTTTTTTGTGGTACTGGGGATTTAACCCAAAAGTGCTCTACTACTATTACATCCCAAATCCTTTATTTTTTATTTTAAGGCAAGGTATTGCTAACTTGCTGAAGCCGGCCTCAAGACTGTGATCCTCCTGGGCAAGCCTCCCGAGTCATTGGGATTACAGGTGTGTGCCACCACAATTGGCTGGTGCATGATCTTTCATACACCTCAGTATTTCTTCTTCTGTTTTCTCAAAGGACGTTTCCTAGGCAACATGTATTCCCAAGTCCTGTGCCAAAGGCACGCTTTACACTGGAGATGAGCCCTGTTTCAGAGATGATCCAGAATCAAACTCAGCCTGTTCCTGGGCTCCTTAGAATTGCTTGTGGTCCTCAGTCAGTGCGAGGTGCCACTCTACCATGTTCCAAAGGCCAGGCTTTGCTGGCACAAGTGGCTGAGTAGAGCAGTCCTGTTTGATCTGGCATGCTGGTCAACCAGTCCCCAGGAAAGAGTGAGGTCAGGGTGGACAAAGCTAGGTCAAGCATCCTGACCATAGTTCATGAGTTCAGTTCTGTGCAGCTTGTGAACAAGCAAGAGCGCAGAGAAGCACTGGGGTCGAGATTTTATCACGGCTTCATAGAGCCTGTGGTTGTTAACCTATCAGACTTCCACCTATCTGTTTCCTATCAGGCAGGAAATGCAGTCACTAACCAATCAAAGAATTTCTATCTGTTCCCACAGCAGATTGGAAATGTAATACTACTGACTTCAGCTCCTGATGCTACGAGTAGACTGGAACTAGGAGGGATTATTTTCTCCAAGTTGTTTCAGAAGTAAATCATAATATGTCTTTTTCCTTGTCAGGAAATGACCCTTTAAAATAATTTTCCAATTATTAGTTGGAAAGAGCAAGAAAGTCACATAAACCAGGATGTGTGTGTTAAGACTGCATGAAAAAAATAAATGATCAAAGAATTCCCCAGCACACATAAAAATGAGAGAATAAATTTCAGTTTAGTCTATGTCCAAATTAATTCAAACACTAAGAAGAACATGAACTGACCTATTTAACCTGGATTTATGATACTAAGGAGCAGAAAGAGAGTTAACTTTTATCCACTAGACACTAGTAATGCACTTTTCATATTTTATATCATCAAACCCTCATAATACCAGGAAGGGCAGGTATAAATTATGGTCAGTAAGGTGACTGGGGCTTTGAAAGGTTAAGTCACTTGCCCAAGGTCTCTTGATAGTGAGTGGCGAGCCTGGCTGGCCTGTCTGATGCCGCCATCAGCAATAATGCTGAGGGACACTGAGCACAGTGACTCCCATCCTGACCCCTAGGTACTTTCTACAGACGCCAGAACTTATCCCCTGCACCGTGTGCCTGTGTATGTACGTCAGTGTGTGTGTATATGTGTGTGTGTGTGTGTGTGTGTGTGTGTGTGCGCACGCATGCGCACCTCGACCACTGGGCTGTGAGCTCCTGCACCCAGGGCTGTTGAGCCTTCCCAGAGTGCGTGGTCTACACCAGGAGTCGATATTTTCTGGATTATCCCTGTATTGACACTACTGTTCTCAGACTAATGTATTTTTAATGGAGGGCCCCTTTTCTCATTACTGATGATTAAGTCATCAAAAGACTGCTCTTTGAATTTAAAGAGGAATGCTTAGTTATAGTACTTTATACTTTGGTCAAAGCATGAACTTCTAGTGACCCCCTAAAAACCAGAGCAGGCCTTTGTCAAGAAGCTAGTGGGGTGTGGGCAGAGGGGCCGACCTAATATGCCAGGCTACCTGGGCAATCTTGATAAAAAATTATAAATCACTTTACCTGATACCCACAGTCCCTCTTAGGCATTGAAACAATAACTATATATGACAAATAAATGACTACCACTAAATACACACACACACACACACACACTCTCTTTCTCACATATATGCACACACATATATGATTTCAGAAATAGTCATTCTTTTAGTATAATCATGTTTGACTTTATTAAGTTTTATTTATAACTGATAAAGGAAAAAATTTGAGAAAAATGATATTTTTAAAAAAGAAAGAAAAGGGGCTGGGTTTGTGGCTCAGTGGTAAAGCGCTTGCTTCCCACATGTGAGGCCCTGGGTTTGAGCCTCGGCACCACGTAAAAATAAATGAACAAAATGTGTCCAACTAAATATATATAAAGGAAGGAATAGAGGGAGGGAGGGAGGAAATTAGCCTGGTACGGTGGTGAACTCCTATAATCCCAGTGATTTGGGAGGCCGGGGCAGGAGAATTGCAAGTTCAAGGACAGCCTGGAAAATTAGTAAGACCCTGTTTGAAAATAAAAGAATTAAAAGGTCTGGGGGTGCAGCTCAATGGTAAAAGTGTCCCAGGTTTTAATCAATGAAGGGAGGGAGGGAAAGACATAGTTGAAGTTCCACAAGGCACAATTTATAAAAAGATAAAATGTAAAAAACTATTGTGAAGTTCATGTAATCTTACAAACCTAAGCAAGACAGAGTGGAGAAGGACTGGAACACACTCTATTACTACAGCATCATGTGCTAAAGGAAATTTTCTCTTAGACAAGACATGATCAGCACTTTCCCTTCTCATCCGTCAGCATTTTAAACAGCTGACCAGCTTTCCATTCTGAGTAACTGATACAGCCAGCTCCCTGCTGTAGATTACTTCCTTTTATTTTTCTGAAATATTTATCCGTACCTGTTCGTCCCTGTGCATGTCCCTATGGGCTGTAGCCTGCAGGACCCGACACACCAAGCGGCTGGGCTCACAGGCCTGTACCAGCGCCTGTCCCAGTAGCTGCTTGGCACGGCTGTTAGCACTCTTGGTTTTGACCAAGTCAAGAGCGAAAAAAGTCTCTTGTTTCATTAAACCAATTTTCCTTGATTGGTTATTGTTCATCTGTATTTAACCTTTAGTAAATGGGCTACCTAACCCCATTTTTTTTTTAATTAATTGGGTGGTACAGACACTGCTTGTCTTATTTTAAAACATTAATGAGATGAACCTTTGGTCTGTCACCCCTATAGCTAATCCTCACACACACACACACACACTGTCATTTGCCTTTCAAGTCTTGCGTCACTCTTTGTCACAGAAAAGCATCTGGCCTTTCATGAAAACTTTTCCCTTTTCCTTTATGATTTTTGCTCCTGGTTCATGTTAGGCTTCCGAATGCTTTTCTAAGCCCAAATTATGCAGAAGATTCACCTACATGTTCTAGTTTTGTTGTTTCGAGGTTTTTAAAATTTCGATCCTAAGCTCTTCCTCTTCCCAGTCAAGTCACCTTGGCAAGTTCCCTTTCTTCGTTAGTAAGGCAGGAGCCACAGTTGGCCCTTCCTGGGGGCTGGGATGGTTCACCCGTAAGCCCGCAGCACAGGGAAAGGGCTTCCTCGGTGCTCACCAGGGAAGTCAGAGCACACTAAACTCTCATCAGTTATTACCACGTCCTTTAGGTCTCCAGCTATCAAATCTTTTTTTTTTAAAATATGTCTTTTTTTTTTAGAGAGAGAGAGAGATAGAGAGAGGGAGGGAGAATTTTTAATATTTATTTTTTAGTTCTCGGCGGACACAACATCTTTGTCTGTATGTGGTGCTGAGGATGGAACCTGGGCCGCACGCATGCCAGGCGAGCGCGCTACCGCTTGAGCCACATCCCCAGCCCCAGCTATCAAATCTTGGTGCAAAGAAGGAAGTCCTCATCTGATTACCTTCCTTCAGACAGTGCCTCCATCTTTTCAAGAATTCTGCGACAAGATCCAATTTCAAGATAAGAAAGAAAAAAAGAGAAGACCTTTGTTTTTAGGAACTTTCCCTAGTTTTACCAGGGATGAGACCCAAGCCTCGTCCTTGGCAGGCAGGCAAATGCTCTACTGCTGAGCTATGTCCCAGGGCCTTTTTTTATTTTTTATTTTGAGACAGGATCTCACTAACCTGCCCAGGCTGGCCCTGAACTCGTGATCCTCCTGCCTCAGCCTCCTGAGCAGCTGGGATGACAGGTGTGCGCCACTGCGCCCGGCAGGAAGATTTCTGAAAGTCATCATTTACTGGTATTTTTCTGACTCACCTAGAAGTCTTACTTTTAAAGCACCACCAAATATAACAATGGTGACTCTTAGACAGGAGGGCGAGATGGGACGAGCCTGCGCAATGGGTGGTGTGTGTGTGTGCTCAAGCGTGTTAGCACCTGGGTGTGTGTGCCCAAGTGTGCTTGGGGATGATGAGAAGGAAAAAAAGAGTACTGCTATTTGGCCCAGGGTATACTGCCCAGTAGAGGAAGAGTATCTCCTGTTCTTTTGAGACATTAAGAAGAAAGTGACAGGGAGAGGGGAGGGGACAGTTTAACAAATCACAATAATAAAATTGTGAATGGGACAGATCTCCCCAAGTGTCCACTCTTTTCCAGTGTGTGTGTGTGTGTGTGGCAGGGGGGGTGGTTGTAGCTGTATGAACTCCTGGCTGAAGTCATACTTAACCAATTCTTTCACCTGGTGACCTTGTGGGCACCAACGTTATAGTAAGAAAAGCTACAAAGAAGTCAAACTGTCAACCAAATCCTGAAAATGTACTGTGGACTCATGATACAGCCTCAGCCTCTTCATCAACCAGCCGTCTGCGAAACACGTTGCTCTGTGCTGCCCGCTGCCTCAGAACACAGGAAGCATCAAAGACCCCCACGTGGTCTCTTCAGGACCCAAGGTCACCCAAGAGCAAGGAGGCTTTCTAGCATTTTGATTGGTTCGCTTCTATTTTTTAAAAGTCCCCGTTCTCAGCATAGGAAAGAATGACCTGCCCATGGCTCTCTGAACCTCCATTTACAAGAAGAGAAGCTGCTCACGCTGGTGGTGGGAATCAGAATCCACACAGTGCATGGGTGGGCCCCCTGAAATTTGCAATCTCCTCACCCTAAATGTTTCCCAACTACAGTTTATACTCAGAACAAAGTGCTGTTTTTCTAGGGGAAAGCCCTCGGGGAACGTTCAGAAGTCCTGCGGGAATGGGAGGGCCTATGAGCATTTGTCCCCATCCCAGGCAAACCAAGCACAGCCACCACATTGCCAAACCCAAGCGCCCTGTGGCTTTTCAGTCAGGACCAATGCCAGCGGGAGGCGGCCCTCTGCAGCCAAGCCTGATGTTTGGTGAGTTCACAGGGCGAGCCTGACCTCACTGTTAATGACCATGACCGTGATGCCAATTTCCTCTGGGGTTTATGATCAGACCTCCTATAACCACGCGGGCAAGCCTTAGAACACAGACATGCCCAGAGAAACTCATAACAGTGTCAGAACCATCAAGAGAGCACCTGTGTAAAATTTCTACAAGCAAAATCACAGACGTGAGTCACCCAGCCCTGAATCACATATGACACAGATCTGTGGGGAGAGAACAGCCTTGGGCTCCCGCTCTCACACAGTCTGCCCTCTGGGAGCAGCAACAGACTCGAAGGTGCCAGGCTGTGTCCTGGGAGCTGGGTAACCAAGGCCATCCTCCCTGCACAGCAAGGCCCCAAGAGCAGGGCTCCAAAGGACAGGAACCAGGGTGAAGGGAAAGCGCATCTACCATTCATCTGATGAGTGATGAGGGGAGTGTAAGACACAGCGGGCTGTGTCCTAGGAAGAGGGAGAAGGAAGCGGGTGGTGTGCCCCCCTGTGTGGCTGGCGATCTGCACTGAACGCAGCAGACACGTATACAGCATGGCTGGATGAAACACCACGCAGAGGACACACTGGCTCAAATTGACCTACACACAGAACAGTTCTGGTTGTCTAAAGTCACTGCTGGGTAGAGGAGCTGAGGTTTGAACACTGCTATGGTGTGGATTTCCATTCCCCCAGACTCCCATGTGTGAAAGGCTGGGGCTACTGGGAGGTGGTAGACTCTTTAACAGGGCAGGCCTAGCAGGGGGTCCTGAGCTCACTGTGGGCACGTCCCTGAGGGCATTGTAGGACCACAGTCTCCTCCTCCTCCTCCTCCACAACTCCTGCCATGATGCATTGCCTCACCACAGGCCCAGAGCACTGGGGCCAATCCACATGGAGAACCACCAGAACTGAAAGCCAAAATAAACCTTTTCTCTTTACAAGCCAATTATCTCAGGTATTTTGCTACAATGACAGAAAGCTGACTAATACAATCAATCAATAATTTTATCAGTTTAAACAGAACTCCTAATTTTCCTTCTGTCCCTCCTACCTTTGAAATGAGACGAGAAAAAGAAAAAGACTATGCTCAACATCTGTGATTCAGAAATCCTGAGCCTCCTATCCTTCTGTGAAGGTGTTTTTCCACTTCTAAACCAGGCTGACAGCCACAGAGATTTTGATGAGTCTGGACTTGGCAGGTGGCCCAGCTCCCAATCAAAGCACCTGGAAAGTGCAAGAGCAGACAGGCTCTGCACACATACCTCAAAGGGTGAGAGTGCTGGATAAGTGGATAAGGCTGAAATAAATTCCTTTCTCAAACACCTTTGGTGGGTGGAAGTGTAGCTCTCAAAAATTCACATCTAATTCACATCTATGACTTGAGACCAGGGTTATGTCGGATGCCCCAACCTACAGAATTCAGATAAAGGCACTGAGGAGTGGCTTGGTGACGCAGGATGTGACTTTTAATCACCCGCAGAGAGTGCCTCCAAGGGGGCCTGGGAACAGGAGCCTGGATAGGGCCCCCGGTGTGGCGGGAAATCATGGGGCCATTTTCCACAGGGTTTCCAAAAGCTATGAGCACGGCGGTCCCTGTGGGTCTCATTGCGGCTTGCCTGGTGTTTGCACCCCAGGGACAGCACTGGGCTGGCAGGAGCGCAGCTGGTGTTCTGTTGCTGGATGAGGCAGTGGCTCACCGAGGACAGGGCCACGCCACTGCTGCCCTGGCCACTGGTGCCAAGGACGAAAGAAGAAAACAAAGCCCCCTTGCCCCCGAAGACGGCCCTGGAGCTCATGGTGGAGTCCCCGGGAGAGGGCTCTGCTCCTTGTCCCCGTGCCCAGGCCGCTGAGCTCTAGGAGTCTCCCATACCGCATGCCCTGGAGGGGAGGTTAGAACAAAGCCCAACCCAAACGCAGCACGCCCCACTCCAGAGAGCCTGCGCCAGAGGGAGAAGGCTGTCCTGGCTGGGTTCCACGCGGAGCACTCCCACGTGACCTCCTTCACATCACCTCTCTTGTGAGAGGAGAGAGGGGCGCCGGGGAGGAGGTGAATCCACTCTTCACTAGCACACAGCAAAGTCACTGCTACCCCACGGGTCCCACTGCCTTCAGCTCTCACGGGCAGCAGAGCCTCTGAACCGCAGCTTCCTCATCCATGACATGGGGACGATAGCAGTTCCCAGCTAACTGGGTGCTTTGATGATGATATTATGTCCCGTGGGTAATGGGATCAGCGCGGGGCTGGGCGTCTATTTTGTGCTGTGGTTACTGTTCCCTACTCCCCCAAATACACTGAATTAGCGGAAGTGCTGTCTCTGGAGCCAACTGGTAGTCTAAGGAAAGTGAAAGAAGATTGGGTAGGAGGAAACACGCGAGTGGAGGTGAGAACAGAACAGACATATCTATGCCATGAAACATCACACAGGTGGACGATACACATACACTCTTTTTAAAAAAGCTAATGAGATTAGATTAGCTCACTTATTTTGGACATCTTTGAAGACTAAAAGAAAAAAATTTTTTTTCTTGGTACTGGAGATTGAACTCAGGGTGCTTACCTCTGAGCTACATCCCAGCCGTTTTTATCCTGTCTCACTGAGACTGCCCTTGAACTTGGGATTCTCCTGCCTCAGCCTCCCAAGTTGCTGGGATTACAGGTGTGTGCCACCACAACCTGCGGAGTTATGTTTTTGTAAAGGGTCAGTTGAGTTTGCTCCTGAACTGGTTTATGTCCACTGTGCTCTGTAATTACATAATTTAATTAACAAATGCAAAAAGAGAGTTGCTGATTCTAAGAAAACTTAGTTGAATGCTTAATAAAGGTGAGTCATGAAAGAATTGTCAAATCAGGTATGGGTGAGACAATTTATAACAGGCTGTAAAAGGGCCAGATGTGGTGGTGCATGCTTGTGATCCCAGAAACTTGGGAGGCTGAGGCAGGAGGTTCACAAGATGGAGGCCAGCCTGGGCAACTTAGTGAGAAACTGTCTCAAAATAAAAACAAAAAGGGCTGGGGATGTGGCTCATGGTAGAGCTCCCCTGGATTCAGTCCCCAGTACTTGGGGGGGGGGGTGGGGGTGGGGAGGGAAGACTATAAAAGACAAATAAAAATCTAAAAGGATTCTATATTCAGATTTTTTTTTCACAAACATCTTTTAGGATAACATATATCATTTATAACGAATTTTTTTTTTTAATAATGTTCAAATTTAAATTTTGGTTTAAACTGAAGAGCTGACTATTCTCAGTGTGTCCTCTGTGCAGGAACCTTGCTGAGCACCTCGGACACATACTCTGGTTCCCTCTGTCCCCGTCAGACCAAGGACGTGCTGCTCTCGGTCCTTCCGGCCACACAGCTGGGAGGTGCCAGGGCCAAGACGTGAGCCCAGGATGTCTGACGCCAGTGCCTCTGCCCTTCACCCTGGAACCCGGGACAACACCTTATGGTCTAACCAATTAATGCTGTGGAATGAACTCCACTGAGAACCAGTTCCTCCTGACTTTGTTGATTTCTGGAATGTCAACTTTGGTAGACATGTGTCGTCTCCTTACTAGTCCTGCTTTGGTTAAGCAACAACAAACCATTTCACCTCTGAGCATATAAAGTCCCCATCGTGGGGACACAGACACCCCTGGCTGCCTTCCCCACAGCACAGCCCTGGGCCTGGAGGTGCTCATCCATCCTCCCCAGCAGAAAGCAACGTGAGCACAGCAAGAATCCCACGGGCGACCTTCCTCCTGAGTCGCAGGGTATTAACAATGCCGGAAAACACATGGCTTCGGCCACGCTGAGCCCCATACCATATGGCAAGAACTGTTACGTAATTTCTGAGTCCACAGTTCAGACTCTCGGGGGCCAGGGAAGGTTCACATCCACCCTGACCCCAGCTATGCTGTGGCACAGGCTTTTGTATCTGGTGTGAAGATTTATAGAAAACCAGGAAGGAAATGAAAACCGAGGTTACTGGATGTCACTGTCATCTACCAACACGAAACAACATTTTAGGAGATCTTTTTTTTTATACACGTGTTGTTATACATGTCCAGAATGTCGTAATTGCAATCAGCAGTGATGGAAACATTTACGAAAAGCACTTGGGGTTTATTAGCCCTGACTCTGACATGGTAACTTTATCACCTCTAACTCGGACCTCGCCATGTGCGCAGGCACACGCGAGGATGCGGGCTCATGGGGTGATGCCATGCTTGGGGCCCAGCGCTGCCGGCTGCTCAGGGTCTTCTCAGTCCAAGCACAAGCATTTCTGCTTCAGACTCAGGCTTATCTGCCAAACTCGCTCAGAACTACCTAGTCAAAGGGCAATACAGGGAAGAGGCAATACATTTAAATGAAAAATGCCTCAAAGCATGATTCAGTGCAAGGCGAAGTGCTTAACAAAAAAGGCTTTGATTTGCATCTGAGAAGTCCGCTGGCGCAGCTGGACAGTCAGCATAAAATGTCCCCCCTCCACCCCGCGCCTTTTTTTGAAACTGAGATTCAACTCAGGAGTACTTTACCACCGAGCTACATCCCCAGCCCTTATTTATTTATTTATTTATTTTGCAACAGGGTCTTTCTAAGTTGCTGAGGTTGGCCTTGAATTTGTGATCCTCCTGAGTCATTGGGATTATAGGCAAGTGCCACTGAGCCCATTTCTAATGTGTTTCTTTCTTTTTCTTTTTTTGTTTTAAATCAGAGAGCTGGAAGGGATCTAAGATCATACCAGACCAGTATCTTCTCTGGTCACAGATGAAGAAAGAGACCCACAAAGGTTATCTTGCCCAAAGTCTAGCAGATTATGATAAAACCAGGTCTCATTAAATCCCAGTATGATGCACTTTCTTTCCAAAGTACGGATGCTACTACTACCCCGGCTACCCCGGTTACTGTCACAATGAGATGACGATAAAGATGATAATGCACATCAAGGGAGGGCGACCATGCGCCAGAGACTGCCTTATCACCTCCAGTTACTGCGCGGGGAAGCAGAGGTCAGCGAGAGGCAGTGCCTCACGCTGACAGAGGGCGTGGGGCGGAGACTGTACCAAATAGTCTGGTGTAAAAGCCCATTTCCTTGGCGGCTCCACGCAGTAGGGGACTGTATGCTTCTGCAGGGAGAAGACCGGAGGAGAGGCTCTTGCTCTAGCTTTTAACCAACAGCAGAGCGCGATCGGGAACACGGCATTTTCACACACCACATGAACGTGGAGAGCTCTAGCCTCCCCTGGCCTCCCCTGGCCCTCCCAGTCCACTCGCTCATCTTCTCCCTCCCCAGTTTTGAGAGCGGCTTTGAGTGGCCGGGTACCATAATGGTATCAATGATGCCATTATCCAGGGAGCCTGACAAGTAGGTTGGTTTCAGGAAATGTGGGCTCCCCCTTCCGTTTCCTCCAATTCCCACCAGAGAATGGAAGCTTCTATCTTAATGTGTCTATTCACTGCTAAAAACTGAATTCTTTTTAAATGAAGAAAAAAGGAAAATCGAGTTAGTATGAAAACCAAACAACTAACCTACTATTAATGCATTTACTAGACAGATCATTTATGGCGGATGAAAACTTGAGAGACACACAACCAAGAATCTCACTTTTTTGGTAAATATACAAAGGGTCTCTCTATGAGCCAAGAGACTCTCCCTCAGGTTTAACTGAAACATAATCTTGATGTGATCCTATAGTTAAAAATTTAGTCAGATGTAGCCTATCAGCCTATGAGAAATCACTTCTGTCTTTTGACGTATTCCCAAACATGCTATTTGTAATGAAGCGCTACAGAAATCTCTTAAGTCCCACCATTGAATTTTATCAGCTGTACTTAATGAAGTTACATCTTGTTTAAAAAAAAAAAAAAAGAAAAGAAAAGAAAAGGTTTGTCCTCTATGCTGGGACATGAATGACCCATTGCAGAAGTGCTGAAGTGGCCTCTGTGGGCCACCGTAGAAGATGTGATTCCAGCAGATGCAGATAAGAAAGAAGACTATCTTCCTGAAGCAGGATTCTAACCACATGGCTCCAAGAGTCCTTGTTTTTTACTTTATCAGTACCATCTTCTTAGTTTAGCTTCCAGGACTTCCTGTTATCTGGCCTCGATCAACATGTACAAATAGGTCTCCCACAGCATCCCCCCAACATGCAGCTTCTGCTCAGCCCATTTTTGCATCTTCCCTTATGGAAAAGTGGGATGAAGTATCATTTATGGGTACCTCCACTAAGCAGCAAGCAAAGCCACCTATTTACCACGACCACAACCTTATGACACAGGTGCAGTCATTTTCATCTTACAGAAAAGAAATGGTAGCTCCAGGAAATTCATCGTCCAAGAGAATCAAAGCACAAGCCCCGAGATGCAAACCGGGTCTGACCTCCAAGTCGCCGAGCCTGCCTTGACCCCACGTCACCTCCTCACCTGGTGCCGTCTGCACCTGCCTTTGACTGAGCTTTATGTTCCACTTTTCCTTTTTAAATTGCTAAGTAAAAATTTTACATATTTATGGCGCACAACATAATACGCGTGCCTTATTTTACCACATGATCACTGAAGATTTTTTATGCCCGATTTATTGCAAAAAAAAAAAAAAAAAGTGGAGAGTGACCATTAGGTGAAGCTTTTCCAAAAAAGAAATCATGTCAGTATCACTTAAAAATCAGCTATAACTAAACTGTCTTGGGTGCAAGATTAGGACGCACGGACACTTGTGACTGTACATCACACGGTGACGATGACTATGCAGAGAAGCAGAGTACAGGGTGGAAAGGCTGAATCAGGCTGACGTCACAGCGCCTCAGCTACTTCTCAGTTTTCCTCCTCAGCTCAGCCTTTATGCTCCGTGTCAGTCCCCTCACCATGGTTTCCCTGTAAATCTCCACCTGTCCGTATTCAATCTCTCTTTGGATTTTCCATGGTGCTTAAAACCTACAAAATGTAGAGTTTCAATATTATCTAAAAATGCTGTTTGATAATGCACTGCTTTTGCTTCCACATATATTTTTAGACTTCTCAAGGGCTCCCCGGGCTCCACGCGCAGCAGGGGTTCATGAATCCTGCAGGGATTATTCTGAGGTGTTCTGGCTTCCTGGCTGTATGAGAGGCCAGGCTGAGGCACGGGCTGGTGGTGGGAGGTCACAAACCAGGGCGTGGGAGGGCAGGCTGGGCCTATCTGATCAAGAACCTCCAGCGCAGTCCAAGGAGCATGGATCCCAGGTGATGAGCGTCCCTGGAAAGTATGTGGGGACTGCACAGGAGAAGCTCCAGCCCAGGCAGAGGTGTCTGGCCGCATCGTGGACAACCGCAACTGAACAGTGAGAGACACTGGGCTCTGCGTGACTATAGCACTTGCCCCCATTGGTCTCTGCCACTGTAGGAAATATTTCACTTGAGTCGATTTAAATCTAACAGCACGCATCCAGAACAAAAATACACACAGTGCTACTAGTCAAGACTCCACACTCTGTAGAATTCATCATCTAAAATCCCAAAAGGATGATTAAAAAAAAAAAAAGACAGTTACCACCAACATTAATCACTAGTCACCTGAAATCGTAGGACTGATGTTTGGACAGGCTAACAGAAGGAATCTTCCTGGTTCGTGATGATTAATATTTGAAAATATTATACGTCAAATATTTTCTCAACAAGTTTGCTTTAGGGGGCAAGGAAAATGTGTGAGATAATCATAGTCACCTTGATTTAGGTGTTCCTCACTCCATATATATATATTTCAAAACACCATGCGGTAAGTGAAAAATATATGCAACCTCCGTCAATTAAAAGTTACACAAAAATAGTTACGGACACAATTAGAAGGAAAGGAACCAATGACTTTCTTCACCAAAACAAATACTTCCCTCCCTAATTAAAGCAAATGTGACGGATGCCTAGCAGGGCCAAGATTCACCAGGGCCACCAGTTGTGTAACACAGCAGCAGGCAGGGGTGCCACGTGGAATGGGATGAACACGTCAATGGCTGTAAAAGTGGGGTTGGGGCAGCCTTTTCCTGAGGAGCATGGAATTCTGTCCCTGTGACCAGGGACCGCATTGCTTGGGACCTGAGTGGGTCCAGGAAACCAGCAGCCCCTGTGTTTTGCCCACACACGCAGACAGCGCAGGGGTTGCTGAAAGCCAGTGTCGGTGAAACCCACCACGGAGGACCCACGGTGGCTCCCTGTTACCCCCAGTCCTGAAGAGAGTGCTGCCCCTTTACAGGTGAAGAACTGGACGTTGACCTCCAAGGCTGCTCGGCAAGTGCGGGGCAAAGCCAGGGCTTGAAAACAGATCTACTGCCTTCTAAGCCCGAGTGCTAGAATTTGAAAGAGTAGGTGTGAATCATGTGGGGGAACAAAATTCCAGACATCATTAGAGAAAACAGATAGGAGGGAAGAAAGGCCAGAGGACCAGGTGCAAGGGCCCACTTACCGGCATATTTTGAGGTGTTAGACTCATCCATGGACCAAAAGCAATAATCAAAGGCAAACACCTGAGTGGGAGAAAAAACATCAAACTTGAAAATTAATTCTTTATGAGTAAATCTGGCTTCAAATAATAATAATGATGATGACAATAATAATGCACTACTGAAGATGAGCAGGTGCCCGCTGCATCTCCTGGACACCGCAGCGGGTGAGGTGCCACTCAACATCCCTTCCCATAGGAGAATAGCTGGTATGTGAATATAACTGCATGTCCAGAATCCAAACCCCAGACACCTTAGCCAGATTTAAATAAATAAATACACACACACACAATAAAAAACACAAAAACCTCCAATAACTCTCTTCCAGGTGTAGTCCGAGTGTCTGCTAAAACCTTTGGCTGGATATTTCCAGGCTTCTTAAGTAAGACTACAATGATAAACGTTCATTGAAACCGATTGTTTCTCCATAGTGAAGCTGAAAACTCCCCACACCCGCCTTCCTGGATAATTCACCTTTGCATGTGTTAACTTCCCAAATAGCTACTGAGCGTCTACTGTACACCAGGGCAACTGAGGCTTCTCCCTCCAACCACCATTTCCATGCACAGTACCACCACCACCTGGGTTCCAGCATCATTATCAAATGCTCAGAGCACTGTTGACCAAAGTGTGTTCCAAGGAGTGGTAGTTTCATGGGATAGTCCATGGGAAAAAACATTAACTCATCAGAAATGGTGCACATGTTACTCTGCTGGAGATTCTCAATGCAGTTCTTAACATTAAGAGCTCTGAAAAGTTCACCAGTAAAGAAAACCCATTTGATGGTTGGGCTGTTTTGATTTCCCTGGTTTGGTGAAATACCCTTTTGCGGGGAATACATATTACATGCCTTAAAACTAGTGTTTCTCAATATAGCCCTTATGGGGGCAGGAGCCCTATCTAACTCATCTTTGAAGTCTGCACTGCTCATCGTAGTTGCTTTAGAATTATTACTTGTCTAATGATCAATGGCACCAAAACTTTGCAAGGAAGCAAAGTGTTTTACGTCACAAAAGACTGAGTTACACTCCCACAATGTCACCACTCCACCCACTTCATTTTAATGCTTTTACAGCTGACTTAATTATAAAACTGCATCCCATTTACATCATGAACCCCAGATTCAAATTCAGTTTGGATACCTACACAAACATTCACTCTGGCCTTATGATACCCAAGTTCAAATGAACAGTATGAAACAGCTGTTTGGCTAACGGTCTGTGGAACACTGACTGCATTCCTGGCTTTTCCACCACCCAGGCATAGTCCAGCTAAACTTCCCGGCCCAGAGCAGGACTGAGATTCAACCCTTCTCCCAGGGGATGCAGATCCGTCTTCCAGAAAAGGAGTTTCCACAACCTCCCTTGAATGGACCTTGTAATACCTGTCATCCTGTCCCTTTGACTCCTGACAACTCCCCTTACTTTACTTGAAATGGTCAACAGGGGCTACTTTCCAGTATTTAAGTATCTTTATACTGTTGCTCTCTGGAATCTCAATGAATTTATTTAGTAGTTGCTTATATAAAAGGAGAATAACCATCCAGGTGTAGTGGTGCACACCTGTAAACCCAGTGACGGGGGAGGCTGAGGCAGGAGAACCTCAAGTTCAAGGTCAGCTTGGGACACTTAGCAGGACCCCTTGTACCATAAAAAGAGAAAAAGAAATAGAGAGGGGGTGGGGGGAGGGAGTGATGAGAGAAAAATAATCATTTATTTCCCATATATTAAGTTTCCCTGCCTGCCTACCTTAATCTTTTGGGGTGTGGTATTAGGGATTGAACCCAGAAACATGCTGTCACTGAGCTACATCGCAGCCCTTTTTATTTTTATGAGATAGGACCTCTCTAAATTGCCCAGGCTGGCCTCAAACTTGAGATCCTCCTGCATCAGCCTCCCAAGTTACTGGGACTCCAGGTGTGTACCACCACCCCTGGCTCCTTCACTAACTGGATACTGACGATTAGAGAGCTCTGGATTTATGATTGCGGTGAGGCTGTTTAAAATCAAACGAAATCCACCCCAGATGCTGTAGGTCTTCCTGTAGGAATCACTGCCAATTCTGTGACAATTTCTTTTTTTCTAACAGTTGAGTGCTTAAAGTTGCTTTTGCTAATAAAAAGATGAAAATTTCATTTTAAGCCTGTGCTCCATAAAATCCAGACAAATATTAAAAACCCAAAAAGGACCCCAATGTATGAGAAGGCAACTGTTATTTGTGGGCCAAATATCAACCTCTCTAGCTGAGGATGTCTTGAATTTCAAAATCCCTGAAAACAGGCATTTTAGCCTGGCAATCCCTCAATCCAGTCAAGTCGTATAGGTTATTATTTCAGTGTTTATAAGAAAGCAAGCCGAAGCCTGGAGATGTGAGTTATTTCCCTAAAACTCAAAGTAAATAATTAAGAAAAATCCTTATTTTTTTTCTTTACTCTTCAACTAGTAGTAATTCCCAACCCAACTTTCACATGGGGACTGGGACGGCACTTTGTAGCTCCCGTGCACTCATGCACACAGGGTCCCTTCTATGCCCCCGCTGTGTGGGTCCCACTCTAGTGGTGAGCTACTTTGTGGTCTGGGTACCTCACCATGCCTGACGACGTCCTGTCCAGCCCAGTCACTGTATATATATTTTTCTTTTCTTTTTTTAAAAAATATTTTTTTTAGATGTCGATGGACTTTTATTTTATTTTATTCATTTATTTATATGTAGTGCTGAGAATCGAACCCAGTGCCTCACATATGCCAGTCAAGCGCTGTGCCACTGAGCCACAACCCCAGCCCTGCATACATATATTTTTTTCAACTATTAACACAGAAAAGAGTATAGAACAGATGTGAGAACTCTGTGAATGAGCACAAGTGCAAGACACAGGATGGACTTTCAGATGTAAGTTTTGGGGGATCTGGGTTCCTTCGATGGTCAAACATGAGTTCAGTCCCTAGACCAACACTGGGGTCCTCTCTGGCACCAGCACACCCTGGTTGCAGTGGACAAACAAGTACGGCCCCACCACGCGCAGTCTGTACTCTGCCCGGGAATTATGGCAAGTGACTGTCACGAGAAAAATCATTTGTCACTACCAATTCTAGGGCAATTTTAAAGATGTTTTGGAAAACTTCTTTGTCTTAGGCAGTCTGATCATTTCTTTGCAATCTTGTTGGTACAATAAATTATTCACAAACTATTATCCTTTTTTTTTTTCATAGCCAAAATTTAATTAGAATTGAATGACACATGAATGACACATAAGGAGACATGATTTTCTCAGGACTTACAGTAGTCTTGATTTCCTAATACAACATCCATTGACATTTCAAAAGACATAAAATCGGCTTTTTAAGAGTTATTCTTTTTTGTTCACTTCAAGCAAAAAAGAATTTTTTTTTCAAAGTCACCACATTATATTAGAGAAACGTGTTATTTTAAGACTCTAACTCATTCCATTGGAATTCCTCAATATCTATTTAGTTATTCATTAAGAGTCACTAGCATCTGGACTGGACAGTGAGAGATGGAGGATTTCTTAATGCATACAACTAAGGAAAAAAATCAAACTGGAAATCACGTCTAAGTTTTATAATTCACCCACACAGACCAAAATTGCGAGAACACTTTCTTTCTTTCTTTCTTTCTTTTTTTAAAAAAAAACATTTATTCTTTAGTTGTAGGTGGACACAACTTAGTTTTTATGTGGTGCTGAGGATCGAACCCAGTGCCTCACTCAAGCTAGGCAAGAGCTTTTGCTCTGAGCCCCACCCCCAGCAACCCCACCACCACCCCAGAACACTTTCTTTAAAGGGCTTCCCACCTCTCCAACTAGCAAAAGAGCCAGAGCTACAGCTGTTCTCCAGTCCTCCTTACAATCTGAGAGCCATTATTTTCCTTGTTTTCAACAAAATTCCTCCCCACCGTCTCAGAATCCCGCTGCTGCCTCCACTCAGGTGAAGGCTCTGGCCAGTGTTGAATTCCCCGGAGCTTGCCACACACCTGCTGCACCTCCGTCTCCCTCTCAACAGCATGAGCTTAGCATCTCTGTGAACCACTGAACATCTAGTAAAGTTACCAAAGCTGCATTTAATGACACGTGTTGAGTGACACTCTGTGGCAATGGAGCCCCAGCACTTACGAGCAGGATGCACCAGGGTCAAATTCCACTCTTTTCAGCAAAATTCAATTTACAGTTTAAATATACGGAAGCAGAATCTTCTATGTTTCCTGGAGGAGTAGAAGGCACCGGCATTCTAAGGAACATCACCCATAATTGTTTTTCTGGTCCCTAAAAACCAAAAGTGAAGGCACTTCCAAAGGTGTCACCTCTGTGCCCTTCCAAGAATCCCTTCCTAGCTCTGTGCTTTCCTGTGTTCTCCACCTGCAAAATGCTTCTTCTAGAAAGCAATCTGCAAACACCCGTTTGCCACCTCTTTTTTTTTTTTTTTTTTTTGCTATAGGGAACTCAGAGATGCACTTAGGTATGTTTTGTGTCCTCTAGTTGCTTACAATCTAGCAAGGAAGACAAAACAGCAAAGCATTATTCCTGAAGATGCACATGTTGTTTCTAAAGCCACTCCAGTACCTCCCACGTCTCCCTCTCAGGCACAGTGTGGTTAAGCTAATACTCAGGTCCATATAGCTTCATTTGATGTGAAGAAACACTTTGAATAGACACATCAGATTTCTGCAGTGAGTCAAAGCCCACCCTGTGTCAACTGCTTTCTTCATTAAACTCTTCCAATGTCCTCTCAAATGTCACTCCCTTATGAAAACTTTATTTAAGGATACTGCTTCTTATTACTCTGGATCCCATACCTGCCTGACAAGATTTCATATGTGTGTGAACGTGTGTGTACACACACACATCTACGTAAGATTCCCTTTGTTCTACATTATTAGTTCCTAGAGGACAAACTCTTGGTTTTCCTAATCTTTCACTATTATGCCAAACAAAAATACTCTGAGAATTTACACCTTAGAGGAACTTGCTGATGAATTACCTCTGAATTTAATCCTGTAAAACTGTATTTTCACATATAATCACTGCTTCAAATAACAGCACAGAGCAGTGAGTGCAAATCCTCAGGGGCCTGGCCAGACTTGAAGAGGTCACTTCTGCTACAGGAGAGAAAAGACTGGTATCCCCTGTAGTCAGTATTTGTGTTCACTGGGTCTCAGTGCTTTGCCCAAAACACAGGCGCAAGCTACCCATTCATCTGAATATGTCTCTCTGGTCAGCCACCCCCACAGGTCACTGGGCCCCACCACTGACCACGAGGTATACTGAGGTATACTGAGCGCCGTGAGATGATGAAGGAGAAAATGAGAAACTGGAGAACTGTGCAATCCCTTTCTTCGGCAGTCCCTTTCTTCTACCCATCACCTCCCTGGCCAGCAAGCTGTACCTCACCCTTGTCCTTGTACCTTGTATTAGTTCCTAGAGGACAAAATCTTGGTTTCCAAACGCCACCTCCTCCAACACCTCTTTGACTTCCACTGTCGAGTAATTCTCCCCTTCTCTGTGCTACCTTGGACAACAGCACCACCCAACACACACTTACCTACCCGGATAAGTGCACGTAGTACATGAAGAGAGGATTGTGGGAACTTAAGCAAAATGCCTAGTACAATCCTCCGCACGGAGCTCAGCTCAGGGGGCACCTGCACCCCTACCCACACTAACATCAACCTCTGGGCCTCCTCCACAGCCGCCGCCCGCGGGCATTCCTTAGGCACCACCAGCCTAAGGGCTTTGCCCGCTCACCCAGCTGGGAGGTTTCCTGTGCAGGACACAGTAGGCAGGTGCTCTGTACTACTGGATTAAACACACAGAGAAAAGTGAAAAGGCAAAGAAAAAAGAAGAGTTGTTACAGACTGTTTAGTTCTGCGTCAAAATATCCATGCAACACACGCACTTCCCGGCTCCTGAATCCAAAATCCAAGGGGCTTCCCGTGGGGGATGCGTCTGCCCTGAGGACTCGCCCTGCTCTGTGAAGGAGCATCTCTCCTCTACGCTGTCTCCATCCTCTTTGAACAAGGGGCCCACTGTCCCCATCTGCCGCTTGCTGCTCCTCTCCCACTCTCCACTTGGAAAGCTCTGCAGAAATCTCCCTCCAAATCCCCCTTTCTCCAGTTGTAGGGATACTGGTTCATCAATGTCCTGTTTTGTGGTGACTTCTCTACTGTCGATTTGCAAGACTACACTTACAAGACAATGAACGTACTATGTTTCATTTCCTGTTGAAATTTCCCTTCTAATACCATGCTTCAATACTCGTCTCATTTTCATCTCTTTCCCCTAACATCTGAGACGCGAAGAGTCATTTAACAATGAAGAGCTGCACTTCACTCACCATGGAAAAGCCGGACTGAAATCACTCAGGCAGCCCGGCACCAAAAGCTTGCCCATCCCGGGACTGTCTGACCCGCGGCTGTTGGCAAATGTCACTCAGCTAGCAGACTCTGGCCTGCCAAGGGCCACAGAGAAGGAGCGCCAGAGCCATCACCCTTGCTGCTAGTTAGCTCTATTGTCAGACCTACCTTCCTGTTGACAAATCTGTCAAGTAACTGCTGTCTTTCTGTGATGTCATTAATCATTTCCTTTATATCTGTCTCTATCTACATACCAAACAATGTCTTGGGTTACACAGTTGACACTGCCTGACTGCGAAGGTGTCAATGCATCTCAGAGATTCACAGCAAACTGGCATCATTCTGAACTCAGTGAATTCACAACAGCTTCAGCAGGCAACTATGCGGTGAAATTACTGCTCTGGAATGTGGTTCGAAGTCCTCAAAGTGCAGAGACAATTTCCTTCAAAGAACTCATCCATGCTTGTATTCATTTATAAATTTGAAAACAGGAAAGAGTTCTCGCAGATCTAGACAACATTATAAAAAAAGAGCTTCCATTTAACACTATGCACATGTAAACTAATGGTGCTTAAGCAACGAAGCACTGACTCAATTTTGACTCTTTCAAATACCGTACGCCTTTCATGTTTAATCCTTCCTCGAGCATTTGCATGATCTGCCTCTCTGGTAGCTGAGGGCTGTCACAAATGCACAATCCGTGGTTATCTCTCATTCTTCCATGCTCTGATTACTCCTCAAAAATCTAGCCCCTCAAAGAACTTCCCCACCAGCACATTCAAAAGGTACTGCGAATATCTTCAAACACAGAATATCCCTTCTTCAACAAACAGCCAAAAAGATAAGCAGCAAGTGTCTAAGCAAGACCATATTATCCTACCCACCGTCTCTGACAAACGGCTACTGAGGCTCATTACAAAAGAAAAAATAAAACTCAGTCACCCAGACATCACCTGCCATGAAGGATACCTGGGTCAGTCCAGGGCATGCACTCAGGACCTTCCGTCAAGAGCCCATCTCCCCTTCTGGACCAGGTCAGCACACCCAGCCAGAGAGAAGGAGGCTGGGCTGATCCAAGGCCCCAGGTCCCCAGGGCCTAAAGAAGGCAGCTCAGGGGCTGTAAATATTGACTCTCACTAGAAGGAGCTGTCACGGAGGTCACTCTGCAGGGGATGATTCCAGGACTCTCAGGGTCCAGGAGGCTTTCGCTGTTCTGGACAGGGAGATGGAAATCTTTTCCTTTTGGGACCCATGACCCGAGAACCTGGTACCCCACTGGCTGCACCTAGAGGCATCCATAGGCATAAAGCCATGAGGGGGACATTGGCCCTGACACAGCCAGGCACAAGGAAAGCAGAGGGAGGTAGAGTCCGGAGAAATATCGAATATAGAAACAGCACTACGGTGCGCTGTTTCTGAACATTTTTATATTTAAAAAATAAATAAAACCTTGGGAAATGTTTTGAAATGTGGTTTAGGACAAAGTGTGATAAATTATATCACTGTTCCAAATCACTCACTGCAGTCCCGTAGAGGACCACCTGTTCCCACCTATTGTCATGTGACCTTTTAGTACCTGGAGTAAAGAGGGGGAATATAATTCCTGACCCTACTCATAAGAGGCTTGGTCGTGTGACCTGCTTTAGCCAATTAGTTGCAAAGTCTGACTGGCAGTTCTGAGCAACAACTTTACCTTCAGCCACCACCTGGTGTGCCCCCACCCTACCCCCCACCAACCCCCATCATATAGCAAGTCCTGGACAGGGGCTGTCCTTGAGACTGAAGCCCAGACTAAAGTCACATGATGCACAGTCACAGCCAACCTCAGCTGATATGTGACAACAGAGAATGGACTTTTGTGGTCTCAAGCCACTGAATGTTTAAGGTTGTTACTGCTGCATCGCCTAGCATAAGCTGGCTCGTGCAAAGCAGCTACTGTAAGGTAGATAGCTACCACTCGGCAGTCTATCCTGCGTCCTGCAGCCAGGCGAATTTCTTGCATGCACGGTTTTGATCACGTAACTTTTCAATACAAAAATCCTAAATGATCTTCGTAGCCCACCAGCTGAAGGTCTGACTCCAAAATACTCCGTAAGCTACTGCTGTCTCAGCTTTTAAGACACTACTGTCCCTTTTACCTGCCTTGTACTCTAACCAGAGTGCGCAGTGCATTACTTCCTGACACATCAATTACTGGCTTGTTTCTGTCCCTTACTACCATCTTGATTCCTGTCCCAAATTCGGCTCTTGGAAACCTTGCCTGTGCTTGGAAGGCTTCCTGAAGTTCCCGAGTTGCTACGAATTCTTTCTTCTTCTGAAGTTGCAACAGATTAAAGTTGTGCCCAGGGACATCTACCATAATCTGTCCTCTGTTCCTTGGACGTCGATGTGAGATCATCCTCACTACATTAAGAGTTCTGGCGAGCAGATACTCTTAGTCCAGTTGCCTCTTGAGCCCCATGAACTCCCCAACACCTCTCACAAGAAGTCCTCATTTACTGTTTGCCTAGTCAACGACTCTTGAATGGATCAGTAAAAATGATGCCACGGGAAGTGAGATCAGGAAGGCTATGGTACCATGCAGTTCACGTGGCTGTGGCCCTCCTGGGTGGACATAGAGGTGCAGGGGCGAGGGAACAGCAGAGCTGAATGCCAGATGCTGCACGACCTCTGATCCCAGCCCTGGGTTTGCTCTGAGTAGCTGAACGATAGATAGGAAGATGATGCAAACCACATGTTATTCAAAATGTCCCCATACACACATTGGAAGTAAAGAGATAGAATGATTTTAATAACATTTCACTTAACCCAGTATATCCAAAATATTTCTCTAACGTTCGAAGTTTCTCCCCTGTAGTAAGTTTTAGAAATCTGGCGTGGGCTTCACATTCACAACACATCTCAGTTCTCACCAGCCACGTATCGCAGGCCTCAGAGCCACATGGGGCTAAATGGCTGCCGCACTGAATGGTGCACGTCCAGAATTTGCTTCCTGAGAGGTCTGGTGCTTTGTTGTCAGAAATTCCATCAGCAAAACAGAGGAGGCAATAGAAAGGGAGGGCAGTCACGACGGAGACCAGGCTGAACCCACCACAGCTCAGCAGGCAGAGCTGGGCCGGGCTTCCCTTGCTCTCTGAGAAAGTTTTGCAAAAGCAGGTTTCTGGTGTACAGGGTGAATCTCCTTAAAGGATGCGGCCTTCGGGAGGATGAGGCCTTGGGGGAGGAGCAAGTTTATTTTGCTCTGTTGTCAATTTCTTCAGCTCCCAATTGTGTCAACAAGGTAGACATAAAAGCAGGATCAAACACCTTGAGGTGGAGCAGGTCCTAACCCACTTACAAATAAAAGAAAGGAAAAACCCTGCTGGAGCACACTGTAGTCCTGGGACTCTATCATGATCTGTCCTCTGTCCCTTGGGCCCCGATGCGTGATCATCCTCATGGCATTAAGAGTTCTGGCGAGCAGAAACTCCTGGGAACTGGGGAGGCGGCGGCAGCAGGATCACAGGCTCAGGGTCAGCCTGGGCAACGTTCAAGACTCGGAGTTTAGTGGTAAAGAGTCTTGGGTTCAATCGCCAGTATGGAAAAAGCAGAAAATTGAATTCACGAGATTGAATAAAAATCATGAGTTTAAAAATGAATAAACTGGGTTAAAATGATTCTAAACAAAGAGATTTTGCAGATATTTACATTTTCCTCAAAACTCTGCCTTCTCACCCCCTAACTGACCCTTTACACCCAACAAAGAAACTCCCCTGCTCCCTCTGTGCCACTTCCCGCCAAACTCCCAAGCTGATCTGAAGGTAGCTAAACTGAGCAGCCATTTCCCTCTATCTCTTGGGCCCTAGGACAGAAACCTTGGATCACTTCTGCAGTCACAGGGAGCAGGAAGGACACACCTACTTCAACTCCGACAATTACGTGACAAAGTTTCCTTATTGTCTTTAACTACAGAAGAGGAATGGAGCAGGCGTCTCCACGGTCGGCCCCAAACCTTTTCTTCTGCTTCTTAAGGGAAGCAGAACTCGTTCCCAGAAACACTGCAGGACGTGCAGCTGGCCAAAGTGTCAAAAGGTATGCACGCTGCCTACGCTGAAATACATGTTCCCCAGGCAGGGGCACAACCTCATAAAATGGAATACTTATCCAAGAGAAAAGTCCAGGGATATGGTGAACACAACCTATACTGACACACCTTTGTATGAATTTCCCTTTTCATTTTGGCATGCAATATCACACAGGTGTATTACACAAAACATTAAACAAAATGTTTCAAGTCTAACTTTTAAAAGCCAACACAACAGTTAGAAAAAATATCTCTCAGGAACAAAAGAATCCTAAATTGGAGAGAAGTGTAAGGATTCTCAACACAGCCATAGCAGCAGGATTTTTTTTTTTTTTTGTGTGTGTGTGTGTGTGTGTGTGTGTGTGGTAATGGGGATTGAACCCAGAGTGCTTAACCACTGAGCTACATCCATAGCCCTTTTTTTTTTATTTTGAGACAGGCTCTTACTAAGCCCAGCTGAGGCTGGACTTGAACTTGTGATCCTCCAGCCTCAGCCTCCCCAGCTGCTGGGATTACAGGTGTGTGTGGGAGACCAACCTTGCACGTGACTGAGTCACACTCCCCGGCTGGGTGCTGAGGCGCTCAGTCACAGAAATGTGGCAGAACTTTCCCTACCCTTCTTGGGTTCGATGGACGGTGTCTCTGGGTGTGTCTTCCTACAGCCCCATGGGTGGAGCTACGCTCACCTGTTCCTTTGTAATATAACCCCTCGCCCTGTTTAGGATAGAATGTTCCATGGAAGTGCCCTTGTGTGTGTGTCCCCTTCTCTTACTGTGTCCTTGGGTGTGGTCTACCCAGGAGTCAGTCAACCTGCTGACAGTGGACATCATGAAGATACAGACTCAGCCCCCTGAAACCTGACCCCTTGCCTCATTTGAATAGCTTCTCCTCAATAAAAGGGTCAGCACGCGCTCTCACTCTCTCTCTTCCTGCGGACCCTTAAGGTCAGAGAAGCCGTCAGAGCGACCCCAAAGAAAAAGGTATTTGTGTCTTATGTGGTTATTTTGTGCAGCCCAGTCAGCCCAGTTTCCCCAGAGTGACCCCTGAGCCTTTTAGTCGCGAGAACAGAACCCGGCAGGTGTGCACCACCACGCCCGGTCGGCAGCCCCACTGTTAACTAGCAGATCTCTTCTTCGTCTTCATTGGCTCTCCCTCCTCTTCCCCCTGCCACAGCAGGATGAGTCCCATCAGCACTTAGAACAACTGTTAGATCACTGCTGAATCCCTACCCATCACAGCGGAAGTGCACATCACAGCTTGGTGATGGTTACTATCTGCCATCGTCACATGATCATCGACATAATTTCCACAACTGTTCCAACAGATTATGTGAATATTCCTTGGAAAAATCACAAATCAACCTCAAGAGGATCTAAATGGTGAGCTCTGCCCCTTCCAGGTCAGGGTAGGCTGACGTGCACAGAGGCATCAACAGGGCCCAGGCCAGCCAGGCGGCTGGGTCCTCCTGAGGATGGATTCAGCCCAGCAAGCTTTCTCCAGCCCGGTCTCTGGCAAAGTGGCTCTGTCCATCGCGAAGAGACGGATAACCTTGCTGGACCTGAACCTTCTTTCTCCTGTGCTGGTGGGAGTCCTCCTGCCCCAGCCGGCCCAGCTGCCTCCCTGGCCTTTCGTCCTCTTCCTCCGTTGGTTGAACAGTCCTGGAGCAGCTCCCGTGAGCTGCGAGTACGGACTCGTCTTTTTTAACGAGTGTATAGTTTTGCCTTTTCCAGAATATCACAGAGATGGAACTGCACATCGTACAGCCTTTTCAGACTGGCTTCTTTCACTTAGCCCTTCCATGTGTGCTCATGGACATAGAGAGCTCATTTCCTTTTTATAACTGAGTAATATTCGACTGCATGGAAGTTCTAGTGTTGGCTCACCCTTCACCTGCTGAAGGACATCTTGGTTGCTTCCAGGCTTAAAAAAATAGGAGCGAAGCTGTTGTGTGGGATTTTGAACAGACATGCTTCATCTCATTTGGGTAAATAACTCAAGTGACACTGGGTTGTATGAAAAGAATACAGCTGGCTCCATAAGAAACTGCAATGGCTGTGTCACTTGTCACTTTCACGAGCGTTCCCGATGCTTCATACTCTTCCAGCTTGGGTGCTGTCAAATTTTTCGATTTTAGTCATTTTAATAGGCAGGTAGTGACATCTCATTGTTCTAATGTGCATTTCTATCTATGATGTTGAACATATTATTACACATTTATGTGCCACCTGTATGTCTTCTTTGGTGAGATGTCTATTCAGATCTTTGGCTCATTTTTAAATCAAGTTGTTGTTTTCTTACTGCTGAGCTTTAAAAGTTCGTTGTATATAAGTCCTTTATCAGGTGTGTTTTACAAATAGTTTTTAGTTTGTAGATTGTTTTCACTCTCTCAACGTCTTTGGCAGAGGAGTGTTAACTTTCAATCAAGTTCCACTTATTAATTTTGCCCCCATGGGTCATGCTTTTGACATTCTGTCTAAATGATCAACACCAAACCCAGGATCAACTAAATTTTCTCTTCTGTGATCTTCTAGAAGTGTTATAATTTTTGCATTTTATATTTAGGTCTATGATCCACTTTGAGTTAATTTTTATGAGGAATGTAAGGTTTGTCTTTACTTCTTTTTATGTGGATATCTAGTTGTTCCCACACCATTTGTTTTAACATTTTAATATTTTCTGCCAACTTACCTTCCAGTTATTTGATTCTCTCTTCAGCTGAATTTACTTGCTGTTAAACCCTAATTACTAAGTCCTTAATTTTGATTTTGGGTTTTTCAGATTGAGAATTTCTATTGGGTTGTTTTCCAAATGTTTGTATAATTTTTATTTCTCTTGAACATTCTTCAATCTATTGTTTTATCTCCTTAAACATAATAAGTATATTTATTTTAAAGTCTGTGTCTATTCATCTGAACACCCGAGGCATTTGTGGTAAAGTATAAAAAGTGTATTTCTACTTTTTATTTTTCTGCTGGCTCTTGTTTTATGTCAGATTATTTTGTCATACATCTTCTTTATCTTTGGTTTTGTGCTGGATATTGTGTGTGTGTGTGTGGGGGGGGGTCTGGGGAATGAACTCAGGGTCTCATGTATGCTATACAAGTGCTCTACCACTGGGCAAAACCCTCAGCCCCAGACATTATACTTTTTTTTTTAATATGTATTTTTTAGTTGTAGTTGGACACGATACCTTTATCTATTTATTTATTTATTTTACTTATTTTCATGTGGTGCTGAGGATTGACCCCAGGGCCTCACATGTGCTAGGCAAGCGCTCTACCTCTGAGCCACAACCCCAGCCCCAGACATTGTGCTTTTAAAAATGTTTGTGGAATCCTAAATGACCTAGGATTACACCTGCTCCTCTCAGTACTTGTGGGCACCTGCATCTGGTAGTGAAGAATTACTAGATGAAGTTCTAGAAGGAAGTGAAAATTTAGATGAACTTTGATCCAATTTTATAGCGTGAGATTTCCTGGATGACACAAATAACTTACAGCTCCTTGGCAATCCATGTGAGGGCTGATTTACTTTTTTTTTTTTTTTTTAATATTTATTTATTAGTTCTCGGCGGACACAACATCTTTGTTTGTATGTGGTGCTGAGGATCGAACCCGGGCCGCACGCATGCCAGGCGAGCGCGCTACCACTTGAGCCACATCCCCAGCCCTGATTTACTTTTATTTCTCATTCATAACCCAAGTCTGAATCTCAATCCATTTTGCCAACCAAAAGAACAAGGTGATTACCTTGGACCCCACCTCTGGCAGGACTTCTGTCCCCCTGAGTCTCACATAACTGTTGGCAACATTGCTGTGGCTAGAAATCATTTATTCCTTTGAAAAGGAATCATTTGATTCCTTTGAAAATACTATGTTCATCCAAATTTTGACTTCCTTTTAGAACTTCATCTAGTAATTCTTCACTAAATTTAGAAAATCTCCAATGCCATTAAGCACAGGTTTTTAAACAATTTCTCCACTTCTAACAATCCTTCCAGTGGAAGAGGTGACACTGATTACCTAGCCTAATTTGTCTTTTTTTTTTTTTTTAATTGGGGATTGAACCCAAGGGTGTTTACCCACCGAGCCACACCCTCAGCCCTTTTATTATTTTATTTTAAGACAGGGTCTTGCTAAATTGCTCAGGGCCTCACTAAGCTACTGAGGCTGGTCTAGAACTTGCAATCCTCCTGCTTCAGCCTTCTAAACTGCTAGGATTAAAGATGTGTACCATTGTGTCTGGCTTTTAATTTGTCATTTTCGACTGTGAAAGTCAGAACAGAAAACTTTCATCCCTTGAATTTCACACATATTTTGTGTCTGTGGCTTTTAATACAATTGATTTTATATTATCTTGGGCATGTATTCCTTAGCCCACCTCCATTAGAAGACTAGGACTAGGTCTAATCTGTGCAGCAACTATCCCTGCCTGGAATAATTATTTGTTAGATCAAATAATCCTGTCTTTTCTGATGTCTTTGCTGATTATTCATGCCAAAATCACATTGTTTTAAATAAATAAAAACTTTTTTTTTTTTTTTTGAGTTGGGGTCTGTGTTGCCCAGGCCCCAAAGTCCTGGCTCAAGTGATCCTCCTGCCTCAGCTTCCCGGGGAGCAGGGGCTACTGGCATGCACCACCAGCACCAGCTAAAATTCCATTCTTCTATAAGCATCGTCAAAAGCATCGTTCCTTTTCCTGTTTGTTTGCAACATCCTGTGTCATTGTAAATGTTATTCTATTGCATCGTGTATTTGAATTTAAATCGATCTTTATTCTTTCCAGATGTGCCTTATAGTGCATGTCTACAATACATACTTAAAATACAATTTTTTGTATGTATTAAATATTTAAAAGCTATATTAACATGACAACAGAACATTCATTTCATCTTGAAAATTTTGTGACACTTCTTAGACACTCTTGACAAGAACATTTGGCAAAACGAAGGTTACCAGCCACAGGCTAGAAAGTCACCAGAATACTTCTGTGTGTAACGTGATAGTGATTTTGCAAAAACGTTTTTGTGCCTCTTTTCAATTTCAGTTCTTTTTCTTCACTAAGCAGCAGTATATGGAATTGTTCAGTATTTTCCTGCTCCCCAGCCCCGCCGGCCCCCGTGAGGAAAGAAGTCAATATATCATGAGATTGATGGTATATTTTGAAATTTCTGGGAACCAGTGGTAAGGGAAAGAAGGACTACATAAGGGGCATGCATCTATCAGAAATAAAGATATTCTCTAGGTTGCAAATTTCATGGATAATATTCATATCAACTCAGGAAGAATTTATACTGGTCCCCAGACTTGGACAGCATGCCTGCCTAGTGCATACTTCTATAACAACATATTTCCTCTTTCTTAATGCATCTCAGAGCATTTGTTCAAGGCATACCTTCCTTGCTGGAGTTGAAAGTCTTAATGCCAAAGATAATTCCCCTAAGTTGCCTTTAGTAAGTACAAAGCATGAAATAGCATTTTAGTGGGTTTCCATAATCCAAGAGCTATAAACTGAATTTTCCTTCATAACCCAAGGGAAAGTGAGCCTTGCCTGTCTGGATCCCACGCCTTCACCAGCACTCTTAGACTGACCACTCATCATGTGTAGGAATAGCCTGTCCTAATCTCATCTCAAGAACTGTGGCCCTCATTAGCATCATGGGCTGGACTCTGGTCACACTTCTTATTTTTGGTGCCAAGTGTCCTTCTGAAACTCAACAGAATGCTCATTGGCAACAAAGTCAACCTTGAATCACTCAGAGCTGGTCACCTCTGAAGATATTAGCTATTCTTAGCAGGGCACAGAAAGAATGCCTGCCCCATCAATATCACCATTAACACGCTCTCATTCTGAGACACTGTTTCCTTCTGCCTTCTGGTCCCCACCCACTCACCCTGAGAATCTTGCTGACCCTCTGTCCTCATCAACAAAACAGAACAAGCACCTGAGAGACCAATCTGAGGACTAGGGCACTCCTGCCAAGAAAGGATGTGTGGGAAAGTCTCTGTAGAGGGGCACTCCAGCTGGACGCTATTATCAACATGAGTTGTCTGCTCATGGCTTTAGTTTTAATTAGAATGCTGTTTTTTTCTTCCTAAGAAGACAGGTAGGTAGCATATGTTGATTTGGGGGTTTTTTTGTTTGTTTGTTTGTTTATGTGTTTTGTTTTTTTGGAACTAGGGATTGAACCAAGGGGCACTTAACCACTGAGACACATCCTCAGTCCTTTTATATTTTATTTTGAGACAGGGTCTCACTAAGTTCCTTAGGGCTTAGGCTGGCCTTGAACCGGCGATCCTCTTGCCTCAGCCTCCAAAGGGATTACAGGAGGGCGCCACGGCACCAGGCTCTTACATGTGGGTTACTGCAATGAGTTAAAGACCCTACATTTCTGCACACTAAGCCAGTACACATGCCCAATTTCACATCCGAGCTTACCTTGGGAGGTTTCCTTAATGATGGAAAGAAAAAATTTCAGCGGCAGAGATACAGAGGGTGGTCAACACAGCAGCCACATCAGGGGAAACAATGAAAGAGAAAAAACAGAAGGTAAATTCAGCACCATGGTCACAGATCTGCAAAACACTCTACTTCCTGAGGCTCAGGGGCCCATCCAAACACATCCCTGCCTGAAGGAAAGGACTCTGGAATCTGCTCACAGATACAGCCTGCACATGATGAACCTCCCCTGTCCTGGTTTAACAGAGCAGACCCAGACTGTCATTGGGACGCGTTTTTTTAATGATTCTAAGAAATGGCAATGGATGAGCATTGCATATTGTCCAACGCTTTTAAATCAGTTTTCACATTCAACATTTTTTTTAATTGGCATTAATATATATGCATTTTTCCTTTGACAAACTATTATATATTAGAGCATTTCTCATTTTAAAAGCATGATTCTAAATGGTAATAGACTAGAAACTTAAAAGCCAGTTATCCCCTTTCACTGTCAACAAGCACACACACATACACTTTGTATAATGACCATTTTTCCCTGTTAATAACTCCAGAAGCACTGAAAGCACACCTGGAGGGAACTCGGATGAGGATCAGGTTTTCAAAGACACAGAATATTAGGTTGTCTTGCTTGGTAAGTATTTTCCCATGTGCGAAACCAAGGAGCTGGTCTTAGATTTCTAAGGTGGGGGTTCCTACCACAGTTCTTGGCCCTCCTGATGTCATTCTTGGTCAACCTGTGATCATCACCGATCACAAACTGAAATGACTATTTCCCAGGGCTTTACTCCATCCTCACAGGGACAGCGTCACAGGGACTGACAATAGATTTCCCAGGCAGAAGGCATGGGATAGAAAGGCCCCCGCAAAACCAGCATGGCACCTTTCCCCATCCTTGGGCTGGACAATCCTGCAGAGCTCAGCAGCAGGGGAAATGCCCTCTGACCCCACAGTCAGGTGGATATCCTTCATCTCTAAATGCAGAGAAAAAAATCACAAAATTCCTATTGTGGCAGAGCTGAAAAGCCATTTTCTTGGAATTCCACGAGTTAGCCAAGAGGAAACGAGCCGTTGGGCCTTACGTCATTATCTTGGACAAGCACAATGGGAATGCAATTTTTGTCTTTGGGTTTTTTTGGTCTAGAATAACTGGTATCCGGCAAGTCTCAACATATTTGTGTGTCTATCCCTTAAAACGAGATAAATATTTATAGATGTTGGAGTAAAAAATGCATGAGTGTTTTTAATTCTAAGAAGGTCAGGAATTTTCATTCTGTATACAAAGTCTGAGGTTTTTGCCAAGAAAATTTCCTTAAGTGGAACACTGCTCTGGCAGGCATCTGCTCAGAGCAGGTAGAAGGATAATGAACACCTCACTACACGCTTTGTCCCTAGGATGGGGATTGAACCCAGGACCTTGGGCTTGGGAGTCAAATGCTCTACCACCAAGCTACACCCCAGCCTCGGCACTGTATTTTTGACTAGGACTTTTCTCACTTTGTTTGCTTTATCTAACAAAGGAAGGAAACGTCACTTGGGTTACAACAAAGCAATCACCTGAAACGGCATGCACCATGTCAGTAAGACACAGTCGTTCCTAGGTGTCTATGAGGGGTTGATACAAAATCCACAGATGCTCAACTACTTTACACATAATGGTGTAATATCTGCATATAACCTATGTGCATCCTGTATAATTAAAATCATCTCTAGCTTTCCTAATATAATCTAAATGTGTAAATAGTTGTTATGCTGTATTGTTTAGCAAAAGATGACAAGATTTTTTTTAAAAAAAAGGCACACTTTTTTCCTTGAATATTTTTGATCTGTTGGTGGTTGAATCTGAGAATGCAGAACCCACAGGTGTGGAGGGCTGATTGTCTAGTTCCCTTTTAAGGTTTCCTGATAAATCACGTAACCCAACGGAGGTGGGACAGGCTAGCTAGATCCCAGGGAGCTCTCCAGAGTTCCTGTGTGTGTCCTTTACACTAGAGCCACACAGTACTTGCCACCAGCAGCCAGGAAGCAGGGCTGGTTGGCAGCCAGTATCAGCACATTGATCTTGTTAGCTGCCAATAAAAAAATGATCCTTTCTCCCCCGACATTCTAATAGGCTTTTTTCATTCTTCTTAGAAAACCTAATCCTATTTCAGCCTTCTAAGTAGTTTAAAAGGGTACTCCTTTCACGCCGAAAGCACAACATATGGTAATAACACCACAATTCTGTGATGGTCTTTTGTGTTTTAAGGACTGCTTATAACCAATGGGTGGGGGCTGGGTAGCAGGGAAAATGGAAACCGCGAGGCTCATCTGCTTCTCCCCACATGCATTCATCATTTCGTTTAGAACAAGGAGTCCCATTAAAGAAGAGAGAGCCGCGGAGGGCATCACAACTGTGCTTTATTAACTGGCCCACCTTTCTTAAGATGTCAATCAGGTGATGAGCAGAAGTGGACTATGGTTCTAAGGCAGAACCATAGTCCACTGCCCAAATCCCTAGAGGTTGAACGTCAATCTTTGGTAGTTGTGGGGAAAAAAAAAAAAAAATTCCCAGTGTGAGTAGTATTGACAGCATAATCAAATACAGTTTGCTCTTCTTTGATAGAAACTCATGTGATATTATAATGTAAAAATGAAAGGTTTTAAGGTTTCACGTATATGCAGGTAAACTATAAAAAGAACAGGAGGCCACTAGGAGGAGATGGTGCCAGTGCTCTGGGGCTTCTATATTTAGAAAATGAACCAAGTCCAGACTATCGAAAGAGGCTGAGCATTAGTTATTTAACCAGGAACATTCCAACCAGGACAGTTCAAATAAGGCAACTCCTCCAACTTGAACCAAGCAAGTAATTCCTCTGCTCAGCTTCAAGTTCACCATTCAAATGTTTCTTTGGTGGAGCCCCAAGCCACTTCCCCTGTGGAGCCACACAATTCATGAAGCATTATCTGCACAAGTAAACTCTTAACGTTAATATGCCTAAGTTCAACTCTTAACAATATGGAAAAGGAAGAGATGCAGATGATTCATGTAAACACTTATGTGATTCCATACCATCGATATTAAATACAGTCATGTACCAGAGTGTCAGTTAAGTCCATGACAGACACACAGACAATGCTGGCCCCATAAGATAATGCTGCCCAGGAACACCGCAGTTGCCTAATTTGTGGAAGCACACTCTATGGTGTTCAAACGAAAATGAACTCGCTACCAACGCCTCCCTCAGAACTCCGACTCTCTCAGCCAGCGCTCCTGCTGTGGAGTGCCCCTGCCTGGGTGTAGATTTAATGTTGTGGCCCTTTGCTGATGACATCAGTCAAAGCCACATCCCTATTGTTGAGAAACCTGTGTGGCTCTGTTGCGGAAGGAGGCAGTGTTTCTGCTAACCAACTGTCTCGTGAACTAAGAAGAACATTCCTTCAAACAGACCTCAATGAATGACCCCAAGACACAGGTGTGGTTGCTAAATCCTTAGCAAACATTTTACTGCCACTTGCTTGAAAAAGTGTTACTACTGAGCCTTCTCGGCTGCCTGCTCTCATTCATTCTCCAAAAAGCCCTTGTTTTTGATTGCACAAACCTCTGGAAGGGGAAGTAGATTTTTCTGTGTATGCCAAAGAAATAAACTGAAAACAACTTGATGTTTTCAAAGCCAGCCAAGTAATCTTGTTTGCAGGTCTCGGGATTTGGAGAGAAAACGAACAGATGTGGCTCTACCCTGACTGTGGCACTACTTGTGCAAGACACTGAAGCTCCTCCCCACTCCCAGGACAGGAGGGTTGATCTCTCTGCACCAGGTGTATTGACCACACAGCTCGTGCAACTTGTATGCCCCTGACCCTCTTCTGTCCCCCAGCTCTGCCTGACCCCTCAGACACCTCTTCAAGACCAGTTCAAGGCTCAACTCTGTCAATTCCTCAGCATTGGCCCTCACTGCCTCTCACGCTCCAAGGTTCCTATGTCCCACAAAACAGCTTAGCGCCTGCTGGCACACACAGCTGGGGAGCCTTGTAGTCAAGTCTTCTGTATCTTTAAAATTTAAACCCCTTGAAAACGAGGCCATGCTGCACTGCTTTCATCACCCGTCCCCCACTCCACCTCACCCTCTCAGCACAAGAACTCAGAAATGATATTTTGCCTTAGAGAATTAAACGTAATCCAGATGTGGAATTTACTTAGATCACCACCAGGGCCCCACAATTTGGGGGCAAGACTGCCTTCACTTAGCAGATGGGCCTTCAGAGGGACCAGGGGTGCTGCTCAGGGGCCAATCATGTGCTTAGCATGCAGAACCAAAAAAAACCTTCAGAAAGCACAGACCACCTCTCATGGTTTATTTAAAAACAATATTCCTCTCGACCAGCATTGCATACACAGTTGAAGTTCTATGGGATTTTAACAAAGGTCAACTAAAAAGTTCTGATGTCATTAAATTGGGAAATGCACTAAGCCCAATGCGGGTTATTGGACGGCACAGCTTTCCACGCCGATGTATGTCTCTGACGTCACTCAGTAAATGCAGCATTTCAACAGCAGCATCGCCCAACGTATTTGACCACAGACTTCTTTGAGAGGAACGTCTTGGAGCATATTTTGGGAAACACTTCTCATTGATTTCAATGGAAAACAACCAGAAAGGCTTTCATGAATGCAATGAGATTTCAAGTGTCTGCCAAAAACATTTCCACCATCAAAATGTGTCAATTTTGCAATGGAAACAATAAAATTCTGAAACAAAGCGATTAACAGCATGTTACAATTCTCACCAGGAGTTTTCTATTCAGTTTAAGTTTTATAAATCAAGTTCATTATTTGAAAACTCTGATGATTCAAAAAAATGTTTTGGAGGTATAATAGCTTGTAAACATAATAAAATAAAATTCCAATTTTAAAAATCGTTATATTTCCTTTCTGCACTTGCATAAATCTGTCTGCCACCAGACAGATTTTTCTTTCTCCCTCTCCCCGGACCCTGCAGGACTAGCGATTGAATACAAATGCACTCTGCCTCTGAGCTGTATCTCTAGGCTTTTTAATTTTAGACAAGGTCTCACTGAGTTACTGAGGCTAGCCTCAAACTTGCAATCCTCCCACTTCAGCCTCCTGAGTAGCTGGGATCACAGGTATGCACCAGTGAGCCTCGCTAGACTCAAGTTTCAATGATACAAAACATACCATCTCCACTGGCTAAACAGTGAAACCCACAGTAGTGACCCTCTACTTGGAACTGACCATAGCTCTAATGGTGTGTGTCAAATGCCTTACACAATTTTCATACCATAACTCTTGTGAAAGGAACCAACCAATCAGTAAGTCATCAACATTCCCTGCTCTCAGGATTCTCTCCACTGTGAAAAGTAACTGTAAATATGCTTCTGGTAAAGGTGTTGGCTAATAGAAAAAGAAAATTAAATGTCAGCTTGAACCTAAAGTCTCAGATACAAAAAGTTCCTTTGTAATTGAGGTTTCCTCATTTGATGAAGTGAGGAGGAGAATATTCAGGTAATAAAACTTCCCCTTCTGGATTCTACCTCCAGTCTGGGAAGAATTCTGGCAAGGGCACCAGAGGCCCAACCCGCTGGACAAGCAGACCAGGACACAGATAGGACAGGTGCACTTGGAGTACCGGCCCCTCTTCTGCTCTTTCCTGAGCCCTCTCCAGCATTCAGCAGACACTCAGCAAAATCCACCCAGTAAGCCAACTGACCCACCCTATCTTTACCTGAGGCACTGCCTTTTTGACTTTCACCTTATATACATTCAAGTTTCTTTTTTCCATCTCTGAATTCATGATGGATTTTTAAATATCTTACAGTAAGACAACTGATGGTTGGGAGAGAGGGTCACGTGAAAATAAACACCTTCCCAGCAATGGTCTGGAAGCCCTGAGGAGGGGTTACTTGTTTTTCAAGCCCTCCTCCCCATCCAGGCTCCAACCCTAATGGAGAAACCCCAACAGACACTGATTGCAAATAAGAGTGCACAAAGGAGGACTTGTTGAACCTCTAACTCCTCTAATTCCCCTTTCTGCAAAACTTCTGCATGACTTCAGGCTTCCTGAGTCTTTTCTCATCCTCTCACCTTATAGCTTCCGAATCACCCAAGACTGGTCCCTTTTACCAAAAAGTTACTCTGAACTCAGAACAGTAAGGGCAGGCAGGAGCAGGAGCCAGACGTAGATAGTCTCAGGACAAACTCTGGAACATCCTACAAGTTTTCCAAACCACAGATTTGGAGAATTACCAGGTCCTTATTCTTATGGAGAGGAGGCACTCAATAATTGAGGTCTTGTCTTCTCAGTAAGTTAACTTTGTTATTAAAATAATCCTGGTTGGGCACTTCCACAGGTTTTGCTCTCACAGCAATTTAGCAACATAAAACTGCATGCTGTTCTGAAAAATGCAAAACAGAAAAAAAGCTCCATCCCTGCTCTCCCAGTTGGAGGAGAGCAAGATCTCGAAGCCACGTTGACATGGTGAGGCAGGTGAGGTCAGGGAACTGCCTGCATCTCAGTCTCTGCCACTCATGTTGTTATTTCAAATGAAGAGCAAGGAGGGAAGGTCGGCCCAGCCCAGCCTGGGAGAAGAAGCGGGTGTGTCGGGCAGGGAAGGAGGCAGGGTGTGCAGGGGCAGGAAGGACGGAGTCAGGATCCTGGGAGTCATGGCTAATAAGCCAGTCACTGCCACCTCCTGAAGCTGAAAGTGGGGCCACAGGGTTGGGACTGATGGGCACAAAACTAGACAGAAAGAGGGGTGAGGAAGGAAACCAGCTCTCAACCTAGACGAATCCACCACACCACCTGGCCCCACGCTCCTCGAAGCAGTCTGAGCGCCGGTGCCAGGCCACAGCTATTTCTAGGCCAGAGACCTCTTCCAAAGCAGTGGCCACTCTCTTGCTTTCTTTTATGGGTACAATGTCACAATGCTTTCGTCCCCCAGCATCTACTAAAGTGTCAGTCCCTGACTGGCTGGAATAAAAGGGAAAACAAAAATAACAACCATCTACTACTGATTTTTCCAGAAGCACCGAGTTCAAGGACATTTCTAGTCTATAAAATGTTCAGGTCAGAAGCCAAACATCAAATACCTGTTACCAAATGCTAAAAAAAAATTTAAATAATTTGTTCTTGCTTTTTAAAACGACATTACTTGTGATGATCCTTGTCACCGAATAAGTGACGTTTTCTCTCCTGAAAGTTTTTAATATTGCTGTCTGTAAGCTGAGGGAAAGTACTCCAGAATGAAATTGCATTTCCATGTAATTAACTGGCTAATAAAAAAATTGCAAGAAAATACAAACCTTGATTCATAATCCACTTGAATCAAATATATGAAATATGTCAAGAGCTTTGTAATGTTTTGAACAACTAATAATAAAAAAAAATACAAACCCTGAAATAAATACTCATGAATAGACCACAATAACTATTGGTATCACATAATGATGTTCCTGCGGCTTCTATTTCCAAAATCAAAAAGGCTCCACAAAGCAAATGGAGTGTCACAACTCACATGATGTCCTTTTACGTAATCACTGTCCATCATAACTACTTTTCTGCCCAGCAACCCTGGACCCTTCCTCCTGACTAACAATCCAGCCGACCCCAGCGGGGGCTCAGGGGCACAGGCAGGAAGGCTGCGTGGAGCTTGCTCCAGGCCGCTTGTCCCTCCTGCTCCTGAAGGCCATGCCTGCAGTTACCCATCCATGGCGCCACGAGCTCACACCAGGTGACCAAGACGAAATCAACAGAGGAACGCGGCTCTGGTGTGGTTTTCTTGTCCCATCTTAAAAAAAGGATTGTGTGGTGAATCTTTCCCAGTGCTAGAGCAGGGAGCTCCAAGTTCAGATTTAAAAATCCAGAATGCAGCACCTCTGTAGGTCACCCTCAGGACACAGTGTACCCAACCCCAGCCTCGGCCACTGCTGGAGACCTGACTCCAGGTAATGTGCCTTTGGCTACCTGGTTCTAACTATGCAGTTTCGGTTATATTTCCTAGGTTAATTTGCGACTTATGGGAGATCTTGTGTCTAACCATAAAACATGCTGCTGCATAACCATGGTGTAGAACTGTACAATGATGATACATTAGACTTTTCTGCATTAGGCAGAACCTGACCTTGTGCTCTTGAGACAGTTTCTTGAAAGCACTGATGGTTGCTGAACAGCCTTAGGTCCCTGTTGACACCCACAAGTGGCCTTTAGTGATAGCCAGTCCAACACGGAGGTCACATGCAGGAACACAGAGGCCAGACTGCCCACTTCCATGCTCCTCACTCCCAGCATGACGCAGCGTGACCTTGGACATGGCAGGGAGCTGGCGGGAGGGTTAAGTGAGCTGACACAGGAAAAGCATTCACAGACGTGAGAGTAGGTGCCAGCCACCTACTTTACCTACAAACTCCGCCCAGAAAACCTCCTCTCCATCTGCACAGAGGCACCTGCTGCTGCAGGGCTCGAGACCCCCGACTCAGCAGCCCGCTTGCTCTGTGCAGTACAGATGCCGACTGTGCAGAACCATCTAAAGGTCATGGTGAGTCAATCACCAAGGCAGGAGACTGTCTCTCATGAATGACCTTTTAGGAGGAGTGATGGCACGTCTTCCTCATTCCCTGTGAAGGAGCCTGCCAAGGCCATGTCTGTGACCCAGGTCACGCTAGTGATGAGCACTCCTGGAAATACTGCTCTTTAGGTTAGGAAGTGTAGGACAGCAAAACAGCAACCATTTAAATCTAACCTACTGAGCAGCGGTGAAGGAGGGTGCTGTGGCTTAGATGTGAGGTGTCCCCCCAAGGCTCAGGAGTGAGACAATGCAAGAAAGCTTAGAGGTGAGACGATGTGTTAGGAGAGCCTTCACCCAGCAGTGCATCAAGCCACTTGAACGGATTAACTGGGTGGTGACTGAAGACAGGTGGGGGTGGCTGGAGGAGGTGGGTCACTGGGGGTGTGCCTTTGGAGTTTATATGTTGTCCCTGGTGAATGAGCTTCTCTCTCCCCTTCCTGGTGGCCCTGTCCTCAGCTGCTTTCCTCCATCACATCCTTCCACCACCACGTTCTGCCTCATCTTGGGCCCAGAGCAACGGAGCCATCTATAGACTGAGACCTCTGAAACCAAGAGCCCCAAAGCAGCCTTTCCTCCTCTAAAATTATTATCGTCAGGTCTTTTGGTCACAGCAACACAGAACTACTAAACAGAGGGACCTACAGATCCATTCAAAATTACACCCACCCGTGCTGCAAGGGGAAAAAAGAATGGGTAGGAACAGAGGGGCTACCTCCTTTTGAACCCTCATGGGTGTGTGATCTCCCTAGGGTGCCCACCACCTTGTAGAGCTAACTCCACGAGGCAAGTCTGAAGCGTGGCTAAAAGGGCCAGTACTAGAATGGGCCAGATCAACCTCCAATGGGAAAAAAGGATTAAAAAATAATAAGAAATAAAAAATAAGAAAGACTGACTTGTCAGGGGGAAAAAAAAGGAAAAGAAAAAAGTTTTCACAGGTGGACACTGAACCCATGACCTCATGGGGCCGACGGTGGGATCAGCGATGATGTCCCCGAGCCCACCAGAGCCTGTGCTGTCTCCATGGCACCAGGACACCTTCCCCGCGTACTCGCGCATCTCTGAGGAGGACAGAACTAAGGCTGCTGAGCATATTCTGTCCATTACACCTGGCTCCTCCGGGCCGGCCTGATCCATCAGTGCTCACCCCAAAGCCAGGACAGCAACCTGGCCTGGGGTCTTCTGAGCTGTTCCCTTAGCTCCAGAGCCCACCTTTGCAACCAGTGAGCTCTTGGAAATGCTTCCTCCCATTCCCAGGTTTAAAACCCTGCAACCACCTTATTACACTTGGAAAAGCAACCAAATTCCTGACTGTGTCAGCAGGACATGGCAAATGCTGTTCCTCTTGCCACCTGCTCCCACCCACATAAGCCTCTCTCCTACCTTGCAGCCCTCCCACGCGCTGCTCTCTTCCAGAGCCCCCAACACAGCCCCCTGGCCCTTCCTGCCCTGTAGAGTGGCTCCTCTCCAGGGGCCTCTTCCCATGACTCATGACCCCTGCTGGCAGCCTTTGCCATGGCACCCTGGGGCTAAGCTCTTTGCCCACTGTACAGCAAGCCTCCCCAGGGCAATGCCTGGGCCTGCTTCTCTCTGCCCTCTACCCCTCGCCACACGGGAAGCATCTGGCCTGGTTAGGGCCCCACATCTCTCTGGTTATGAGTGCCCTGCAGGCAGAGGCTGGATCACACCAGCTCTGGGTCCTCTCCTGCTGGGTCTGGCTCAGGGCTTGGTGTGCAGCAGAGGATAAATGTTTGCTGGATAAATAAACACATGCATAAAAAGAATCTTGGAACAGCATGCCAAAGGATGTAGGCAGTCCACATGGCTACTTATCACAAGCCATACTTGAAGGGCAGCCTATTTTTATATAAATAACGAGGTCCATTTATTTTACCACTACTGAAAACTGTTTGCTTTGTTTTACTGCCAATCCGAGAGTCTTTTAAGAAGGACACATTTACCATCTTGTTCACTGGGTCACTGGACAGCTCTTAAAGCAGCAGGTAGCGAAGGGAGTAAGCCAATTCTTAATTCTGGGCCTCAGTGACTGCATGATCCTGTTCTGGGTCTGTACTCCTACAGCAGAGGCACCCCCCAGAAGAAAGCATTTGCAGCAAGGGCCTATGCACAGGCTCTCTCTGCCTGGACCCCTCTTCCCCGGACTCACCCAGGGGACAACCTTCTCAAGAGCTCTCCCTCCCTGCCACTCAGTCTCATGTTACCCTGCTTTATTTTCTTCACAGCACCTTTCAGGATTTTAAGCCCTCCCATTTTCTTTCTTTTTTTAGGGGGTGGGGTACTGGTGATTGAACTCAGGGGCACTCCCCACATCCCCAGCCCTATTTTGTATTTTATTTAGAGATAGGGTCTCACTGAGTTGCTTAGAACCTTGCTGTGGCTGGGGTTGGCTTTGAACTCACAATCCTCCTGCCTGGGCCTCCTGAGCCGCTGGGATTACAGGCATATGCCATGCGCCCCACTTCCGTTTCTTTATTTGCCTAACTACAGATCTTCTCCGCTGGACCTGATAGTTACAAGGTCTCTGGAAGAGGAGCCTTGTCCACTGTACCCTGTTCCATTCCCAGTGCTGAAAACACCAGCAGACGTTGGAGCTTCCTAATAGATGCCTGCTCTGCGGAGGGATGGAGTCCTTGGCTCACATCACCAGGTCACCAGTAACGTCTGAGGCAACACGGCCAGTTCCCTGAGTTCGCTGCTCCTTGGGGTTTGTTTGAACACCAACCAAACCTATGTGCAGCACTGTGCTTTCCCAAAATGCTTTATCAGTGAGAACGCAGACCCACACAGCCAGAAAGGCAGGGCCTCCCCTAACGGCACAGCAGCATCATCTTCTACGGCGGCTGCCAGTCCTGGCCGCCCTCTCAGGAAAGGATCTCGGTGTGCTGAAACAGGGCTGCGAGAGGGCTTTGAAAGTTATGCCCATGACTCACATTCAGTTTCCAACTTCCAAAGGGCACAAACCATTGAGAATAATAATGGCTCCCTTTCCCAAAGACCTTAATCCTCCTGTACCCAGAAGTCAGAAAGCCTCTGAGCACCTAAAGATGTCCCTCAGCCCTGGGTCGACCCGGTCCCCACTCCTAGTGCCCTGAGCACTGCTCTGTGCCCCAACTTGACCTCCCCCATTGTCCAGTGTTCCTGCACACACTGCCCACAGGGCAGCCGACCGGCCAGGCTGGGCCGGGAGGGGGCAGCAGCAGAGGGTGCCTCCCCAGTCCCACGCTGTGTGACAGCAGAGGCAAGCAGTCCCAACCAGAGCTCCAGCAGCCTCAGCTTGAATGGTTAAGGACCACGTTCTGAAAGTCCAAACTTCAGTTATCTAGAAAATTAACTTAGAAAACTCTGGGGGCGGGGGATGGGGCTTGTATACCTGGTAGAGAGAGGAAAAAAATTTTTTTGTTGGAATAGGAATCATTTTAGATAAAGATGCCTGACAATTTTCAACTGCTCAAGAATGAGTTTCTCTGGTTGATGTTTTAGTATTTAGCTGAAAAAGATGTAATTATACGTAGATTCCACTTCAGGCTCAGTCTCTATGATAGGTTCAAGGTCAAGAGAAAGTGGAAGAGTGACTAATGTCCTCCTTCTTCACCACATTCTCATTTAAAAGAAAAATACTGGGGACGGAGGGAGGGAGGTAGAGAGTGAGAGAGGGAGAAAGAAAGGAAGGAAGGAAGGAAAGAAAGGAACGAAAGAAAGATGCTATTTAGCATAAACTTTCTAAATCAAAAGTGAACCAAAAATAAGTCTAAGGTTCACACTGTCCATCAAGATAAGCAGGCACATCTTAAGTTGCTAGAGAAGTTCCACTGCACTCCTGAGGCCAAGGTAGAGGGGACCACTGGGGTTGTGGGAACTAGTCAAATGGTGCCTTTTGCAGAGTGAGCTCAGAGGGTTATCTGAGATGGCGCGCACAGGCTCTGAGCAGTCCTGCATTAAATAAACTCATTTTATTTTCCCCGTCTGGTAAACATGAGCATCCAGTTCAAGGGCAAACAAGCTGAACAAATTTCAATAATAACCAGCTAACGTGGGAAAATACACCTTGGGTCTTACTTTTATAGAGGAGGAAAAACATACTCAAAGACCTACTTTTTAAAATGTCAGAGGACAATGACCTTAACAATGAGCAAGTGACTCTCAGTGCAACCTTTCCAGAAGAGTTTTCTAAATTTGAAAATAAATGCAAACAGCTGACTTGTTTTTATTAGTTCTGTGGTCATTTCCATAAGAGTATTTTAAAATGAGACAAGGGGCGCGCCCTCTGCCGACTCCCTCCCGAGGACACAATGGAACAGATCATCTGCCAATAACTGGGGAGAAACAAGGTGGGTGGGAAGAGGGCGAGGCCCTGGGAAAGGCTGAGCAGGAAGAAGGAGGCTCCAGGCGTCTTCCTGTGATCTCAGAGCAGCCTGCTTCCAGCCACCTCATCTGGGGTTCCAGGCTGGCCCCCATCTCAATAGCATTCAGGGTGGGGTGGGGGTGGGGGATTAAACCCAGAAGGAAGGATCACGTGGACGGCTCATCCCTGCAATTCTGCAGAGAACAGGGCTTCATCTCTACACCTGGGAGTGCGGGTCACGAGCTGGCCCTCTCCCGGGAAATCCTGACCCGTGCATCCTCTGGAAGGTCTCCAGAGTCGGGCAGGTCCAGTATTTCCACCAGGGAATGCGCACCACCAGGAAAGTCCAGCCCAACGCGAGGGCTTCGGCCACAGGAGTCGACGACCTTGAGACCCTAAATGGCAGCTGACCTGCAGAATCTGGGCTCCGAGCTGTTCTCCAAAGCTAATGGAAAAGCAAACCCAGAGAAAGGAAATAAAACCGTGATGGTGCGGACACCTGGACGCTTCTCAGCAGGGCAGGAGGGTGCGCTGCAGTTCCACACCCCAACTCCCAGGGACCCCCGACAGCCGACGCAGAAGGCCGCAGCAAGTCCCTGGATGGCACGGCCAGCGGGATGCCATTTATGCAAGCTTCTGCCAAAAAGGGCAAAGCTAAAAATAAACTGCCTGGGGTGCGGGGCTGAATGTGAAAGCGGTTCATAAAAACGGAGGAACATGCGCACTGCAGTCAGGGAGGCGCTGGGGGCGGCTCTGGGGTCCGCCCCTCTGCACAAGTGCGGGGTCAGCTGCTTCAGAGGGGCGCAGGCTGCCGGCCCCTGTGTCCCCTGCTGTTCTTCATCCGCACACGTTTTACACACTTTTATGTAGAATGCATTTTGGAATTTTAAAAATCAAACAGCCTCTCCCCAAAGCTTAAAGAAAGACAGAATTAAAAAATAAAAGTGGATGAGCCGGGAGACTTCAACGAGAAAGGACTCATCCACCCAGGTAAGGTCAAGTAGTTGGCCCCTGAAATTCAACAAGTCTTCTTATTTAAAACAGGAAATTCCATCACATCCCTGTTCCAAAGCCCTGAACTTGCCAGGCATGAATCTCTCTCTCTCTCTTTGTGGTTGGCAGTCTAGGTCTTTTCCTGTGTGTGGAAAGACAGTCGCTGGTGACCGGGGGTGACCTTCCTCACAATTACTGCACTAAGAAACACAGATTTTCACATGAACCACCTACACAAGTGATAAGTGCAGCAACCACACCACAAGCTGGCCTCCTGGACTGCAGGAAGGCTCTCTGCACCATCCTGCTCCCTCTGGCCTGTGACCAGTGTCTGCTGGCGCAGAGCGGGAAGGACTTCTTATCCCAGGACTCAACTCTCAAAAACCTTTCCCTAAGACTGTCCAGCCTGGGACCCCAGGAGGATGACCACCAGAGTTCACACATTCTGGCCTCTGGGGTCAGGTCTGTGTCTCAACCCTGCTCAGCAGACCTATCAGGATCCCATACACAGAGGTGCTGGAAAATCTTTCAGGGTACAATTCTAGAATTTTAAAATAACTGTTACTTAACACTTTTCATGATCTCAGGGTTACTAAATACATGTATGTTCAAATTGTAAAATATCATGGCTGGAGATGATAATGACCCATTTTGAGATGGGATTTACTTACATGCTTAGAAAAGTCACAGACACAGGTACCAGCAAGGTGGATTCTTGATCTGGAATGTATTCCTGACAATAGTTACCATCCTAGGTAGAGCTCCTTACAACTTGGGGAATTCCTGAACAGCTTCTAGTCTTGGACTTGAGATAGGGATCGTTGCTACAGGCCTGTGTGATATGATATGCTGTTAACTAAAGTCCACTGCATTGCTGTGCTTCATGACCCTTCTCTGACTTAAAAGCTGAAGCTTCTCCTTGGATTAATTGATAAAACTATTTTTTGCAAGTATATTCCACAGATTTTTTTTTTTTTTAGTTTAGTAATAAGACTTGGTGGTAAAACAAAATATCTATAGACAATAAATAAGATCTCTACCAAGCACAGCCCCTCCTAAATGAAGCCTGCACTGAGGGTGGATTCCACAGCCCTTTTAGCCCAGCTCTTCTTTACAAACACAATGGAACCAGGGTCCTGGCAAGGGCAGCACCTGAGCTGAGAAGTGGATGGGGCCAGGCAGGACTGGGGAAGACTCAAAAGAAGGACGGTAGGAAGCAAAGCCCCCTCCATATCTAGGAACCCACTCAGCACAATTAGTACTACATCCCAGGCACTTTCCCCCTCTTCTTGCTGGTTATAACTGGACATGAAACAAAAGCTCAGCTGGGTTTAAAGGTGAGGGCAACAAATTCCTACAAAACTTGGGTTAGCTGGTTCCCCTGCACCTTGTGTGGTAGAATCTCTAAGACAAGATTAATGGAGATGCTGAGGCCACTTATTACCTTTATATTCAAGCTCCACATGTGATTCAAATTAAGTTCACTCCTCCTTGAATACCCTCCAGATGAAAATAACAAAATCAACAAATGCTTCAGATCCATCCCTTGGTACCTGGGGAAGAACCTCCAGGGCGGAGGGTGACAAGTGACAGACCCAGGGCAGGGCCCGGGGGGCCTGAGGATGAGCTGAGGTGGGGTGGGCAGGTGAAAGAGGTACCCGGGTGCTGAGAGCCACAGCCGAGTCAGAATGGCACCTGGCATTTTGCCAATAGTGTTGGTTGAGAGGCGAGCCATTAAGATGATGCTGGATTGATTCAATTGTATATTAGACCTTTACTGTCCCCCTCGGCCTGCTACTTTGGAGTTCTCTCGGGGATTCCTGGAGAGTTCACATTGGTTGGGGAAGTGCCGGAGGAAGGATTTCCGGTTGGTGTGTTCCTGGAGGAGCCGCGTGGGTGGCGTTCGGGAGAGTTCCCGGGAGCGTGTGTGGAGTGTGCTGGTGGAGTTCAGAAATAAAGTTTGTTCCTGCTCGAGTGGCTCGTGATTTGTGCCCAGCCAGACTGCGGCACCCAGGGAAAATCCGAGGCTCCCATGGGGCCAGAGGAGAAGAGCCCCACCTTAGGGACGCTGCGGGAGGGGCTGGTTTGCTGGAGGACAAGAGGACACTGGTGGTGGACACTGAGATGCCCTTAAGATTCCCTCGTGAAGCAAGCGAGCTGCAGCCAGGGGCCCAGGAGTCAGCAAGGCTGAAGCTCCGGGCAAACACGTTCTGTGGGCAGGCTGGTCTGCCAGGTGGAGGAAGTAAGTACCCGTGGCTTCTCAGCCGTCAGTGAGAAGAAGACATCACTGTGAAGAGAAAGCCCAGGATTCCCTGGACGCTCAGCTAGCAGAAAACACAAAGTCCCCTGGGCAGGAGCAGGTAACCAACAGTAATTGTGTGTGCGCGTGTACAGTTCTCAATTAAGGAACACTTAACTAAGGAATGTGTTTGATTGGCAGCAGTCATTCACAGAGAATGGAGTGGTCAGAACAGCGACAAAGGCCAACAATGTCCCTTGTTGGGAGGATCTGTCAGGAGCAAGGAGACACTAAACTGAGACACCTGGAAATTCTGTTTATTCTTACCCTGTCCCTAACCCCTAGGAGGAGCGGCTCTGCCCCAGCCCAGAGCAGGCTTCTTTATGTCATCCTTGTGTAAAGGGCTCATCTACGATGGAGACGTCGGAATCCAACACGTAATGAAAGCGGTCGTCATGTCTAAGTTACTATCAGTTGTGTTTTGTTAGAACACAAGATTGCTGGAAAAAAAATCCCAGTTTTTGTGAAGTTCCAAAATTTATTTCCTGGTGCATTTCTTAGGACACACTTAGAAGGTTTTCCTGGTATTCAGAACAGCTTCACTAGCTGCTGTTTGGCTGGGAGGCGTCCCCAGTTACAAACTCACTGAAAAAGCAGAGGGCTAAGGAGGAGACTCAGTGGTACAAGAGCAAAGCCCAGGATGGATCCCCCCCAGAGAAGGGGGAGGAGGGGCAGGACAGTGAGGAGGGGGAGGAGGAGACTGAAACTTTGAGGAAAAAATGACTTAGAGTTTAATTACTTGAAGAATGCTTAATTAGGGTATATTAATATGATTTTAAAAATTACGGTCAGTATCTGAAAGAACCTTAAAATGTAATCAGAATTCAGTAATCTCACTTTCAGGAATATATTCCAAAGAACTGAAAGCAGGGACTTGAACAAATATTTGTATACTCATGCTCATAGAAGCATTACTGACAATAGCCCAAAGGTGGACATAACCCAAGAGGCCATCAATGGACGAATGATAAACAAAATGGGGTATATACACATAGTGGAATATTATTCAGTCACGAAAAGGAACGAAATTCTGATACATGCTACAAAATGGATGAATCTCAAAAACAGGCTAAGTGGGTTGCATGAGGTTGATAATGGAAGAGATGACGAATGAGATCACTTCCAGTTTTTATGCCCCTCTGTGCAATTAACCTACGCTGTGATTAATGAGCTAGAAAGAGTAAATTTGTCTGAAGCTCAGACACTGAGAGCTACGTTCACTAAGGCTAAAAAAGAAAATCTGGGTCTCACACAAGACTATGAAAATTTCAGAGGAAAAAGGTATACAATTTGGCCCTGTGGAGAACCTTCCTCAGAGGCAGCTGATGATGGAGAAGAGTATATAACTGAACAACCGAGCCAGAATTCCAAGACCTAAGTGAGAAGGCCCAGAACTTCAGCAGATTCTCAGTAAGATTCCAGCTGAGTCCAATGCCAGAGCAGTTTCTGCAGATGAGCACGGATACAAAGAGTGCAGTTTAAGAGACCTTCTTGATACAGTGAATAATGTCGTCAAGAACCAGCAGTGCCGATCCGCAGGGCCCCTGAACGCTAAAGGAAAGACTCTAGCGTATTCCAAAAGTTTCAGCAATGCTCTGAAAATGTATATTAACGACATCAAGGCAATGCATGTGTTCAGAGTGCCAACCCGCCAATTCATCACCCACTCCGATACTTCAGACCTTCAAAACTGTGGCCTGAAAGTCAAATACCTTAAGATATGTATGTCTCAGTGGCAGACTTAAAATGCCTTGTCTCTCTCTCTGTTTCAAAGTTTGACTGTGTTAATTATCAGTCCCTCCCGAAGGGACCCAATTCAGGATGCTGGATGGGGGTTTGCCATCTCACACCTTAAATTTTTGCAAAATGTAGCTTCATCATAATCTCACACTGAAGATTTTACATCACTTTTGCTACTATCATTCTTTTTAAGAATTATAAGCCAAAAGAATTTACACCTCAACGTTGTCATTAGATGATTCCTTAAAAGAACTGTAAATAATAGGGTTTGTTTCTGACATTTTAACTTGAGAGTGATATGCTGCAATATGATATATTGAAATAAAGAGTGGGGATAATAGCTCAGTTGGTAGAGAGCTTGCCTTGCATGCATAAGGCCCCAGGTTCAATCCCCAGCACCAAAAAAATTAAAAATAAAAAAGATGATATTGAATAATATTTGGTGGCAACTATTCAATAAATAAACATTTCTTTACTTGAAAAAAGGTGTGTGTGTGTGTGTGTGTGTGTGTGTGTGTGTATGATCAGAAGACCAAGATGATTAACTTGGTGTGACATCTAAAAAACTTCTAACAAGAGTTTATTAGCAGTTATCTAACAATAAAGCAATAAGAAGTCCTTAAAAAAAAAGTGAAATAAATCAGACACAAAAGAGCAAATATATAAGATGCCACTTACATGAAGACTACAGAGGAATCAAATCCATGGAGACAAATCCACAGGAGACCAGAGGCTACCCTGCACCGGGGGGCGGGGGGAGTGGTGGGGTTGTTATGGAGTGAGTACAGAGTTTTCTGTTTGAAATGACAAAAGAAGTTCTTAAAATGGATAGTGGCCATGTTTCCACACTGTCCATTAGGTACTGAATTGTACCACTGAATTGTACACTTAAAAAATAAGTTTAAATGATAAATTTTGTTGTATATATTTTACAATAAAAATTCTGGTCAGGGAAGAGCAAATTCCCTGCTTCCCTGGTTACTGTCACTGAGGGGGAGTGAGAGCGAGACGGCTCCTGGAGCGATCAGGATGGGGAGGACACAGGAGGCTGCCCAGGCAGAGGCTCCTGGCTCGACAAGCAGCTGGCACCTGCAGGCCAGGAAGGGGGCACCTGCAGGCCAGGAAGGGGGCTCCCACAGCCTGGGTCCCCACAGCACCAGAGCCCCAGCCCAAGACACCCCGAGCATCGGCTGGCAGGCCCAAAGACCCTCACATGACGTGAGAGAAGTGGCAGAGTCGTGCTGTCAGGTGCAGGGGGCAGAAGTGAGGCTGCCAGAGTTAACCTCAAAGTCCAAAGTGCTCAGAATCTGAAGCTTTTTGAGTGCTAACCCGATGTTACAGGTGGAAAACCTACATCATGAAACCTTGCTTCATGCACAAATCGAACATACTGTGTAGAATAAGCTTGGGGATATAAGTGCCATCTCTATATGAAATATGAATAAATTTTGTGTTTCGACTTGGGTCCCATTCCCAAGGTAGCTCATCATGTATGCAAATATTCCAAGATCCAAAAACTTGAAAACCAGAAACGCTTCTGATCCCAAGCATTTCAGACAAGGGATGCTCAACTTGCAATGAAAGTCAGGATCTCCTGCAGAAGTGTGTGTTTCTACCTGTGGGTGTGGGTTAGCAAGGGGAAATGAACCCAAGTGTGCGAGCCCACTCACCTCCCTCAGACTTGGCTCAGTCCCCTTGGATGGAACTGAAATGAACCCCTGTCCTGGAGGTATATTCTCTCCACTGCTGAGGCATTTTGTGTGAGCAAATATTTGGAGCTTCTCGTTTTCCAAAATGTTCAAAACACTGTAATGCTGTCTCTGATGAAGTGTAAGGAGATCTTTCCACACCAGTCAGAGCAGATCACAGGGAGGCCTGGGGTGGCGGCGGTGGGTCCACACAGCTGCAGAGCCTGGGAACACCGGTTTGCCAGCTGCCAGGGGCTGCCACCAAAGGCCACAGGACCAAGAGTTAGCTCCACTCCACTGATGGAGGGAAAAAGGAACTGAAAGTCCCTTTTGTTCTGCGCTATCTCGAATGCTACGTGTAGATGGCAAAGCCGTGACAGGCCTCACCATAAACACCCTCCGCCTGCACCTCTGTGCTGCACTGTGCAAGAAATCCTGACGTCAGAACAGCACAAAGTAAGACACTGTGTTTTCCGGCTCTGAGCCAGGTCACGTGTGCTCAGTGTCATAAGATGACCATCCAAAAATCCATCGTGTTTAAAAGGATGTTTGAAAAACACAGGGAGGGGTCCCGGGGAGCCCTGAGCTTCAACTTCAGAACAACCTGAGCCCTGCAGATCACCCAAATGTGAACTCAGACTGATACACAAGGGACTTCAACGTCACATCGCAGACGCTGTAAATACCGTGAAAGCTAAACACAAGGTTACAAACAACTGAGTCCTGAGTGCTGCAGAGCAAGCTCAGGTCACCAGCGTAACTCAGAGGGAAAGACTGCGTCCAGGGGACACGGCGGCTCCACCAGGGCAAGGGCACAGGAAGCCTTCGGGGGACTTGGCTAATCCGTCCCTGACTGGCCAAAGTTGGAATAAAGTCCGACTGAGGCTAAAACCTGACTCCCGGACACCTGGGGCTTCCCCTCTGGCCTCCTGCTCCAGCAGGGACAAAGCGCTACAGGTGAGTCCTGGGCGGCCCTGGCCAGCAGTCCCTAGGGCACACGGCAGCCATGACGTGAGACTCAGTGGACCTTCATCACAGAAAGGGAATTAAAAATGGGCTCAGGCTCCCTGCGGCACTTAAAGAGATGCCATCCGCCAGTGTGCCACCCCTTGGCTCTCTGAAGGATGGAATGAATTACCAGGTGCCCGAACGTTGGCCTTTCCTGGAGAAAGCCACCGTGAATTTGGGACTTTTGTCCTCGCACGTCGAACCACGACGGAGTGCTCCCTTAGAGGGAGATGGAAGAGGCAGCTCAGCAGAGCCGCGAACTACCCTGGAGGGCGGCCACCATAATACGGCCCTGAACAACGAAGTGACAAACACATTCCTCAGGTGAGAGGTCATCCTTCACTGTAACAGACTCACGGATTTCCAGAGACAGTCATGACTAGGGCTTCCTGGAGACGCCAGTAGGAAAGGACTTCAGCGTTACCAGGACCAACACGGGCCGCAGCTGGCTCACTGCCAAGCAGCTGGGCAGGGCGGAACCTGGGCCCGCCTCGCTCTGCCGTGGCCTTCCCCCAGGACAGAAGATGGGTTCGGTGAGTCACCACAACAGACGGGAGGCTGGGGGGAGAGAGGGCAGCCCCACCACCCCCCGGCTCGGGTCACAGCCAGCCTTGGAGTTCAGGGGGCGTGAGGTGCTTCTAATCAGCTCCTCCAGCTTCCACTCCCTGTCCCCAGAGTCAACCCACGGCACCCACAAAGCTGATGCTTCCACTTCCGCACGAGGCCCGATCCAAGGGATTAAGGCACTTGCTTAGAATTTATACAGTTAGACCTGAACCTCAGTTCTTTGGACACTGATTCTGGTGTTTTCTGATCTAGTCCACATGTAAGCTAACTGCAGCAGAGAGAGGGCCTTCCTAAGACATCACATGGGGGAGCCTGGCACTCTGGAGACACCTGTCCCGTGTGGTGTGATGCGCCTGTCTCCCGGGCTGTGAAGGCCCCTGTGATCACCGGCACACACACGCGACTCCCAGATCACAGCGAGCCCCCCTCCTGCTCCAGGGTTTTGCTGTGGGTTGGTGGGCCGTCGCTGTGGCCTTGACTTATTTTGCTACCTTAGACGAACTCTTTGCTCTCCTTCCAGATTCCGAGACCTTCCTCCTCCCATCTGTACTCCTGAGACGGCCATCCTGGGGCTAAAGAGAAGCGGACTGGTGTCAGGGAAGGGAGGCTATGGGGGCTGCGGATACACGCTGCTCATGCTTCCCGTGTGCCTGTGCTCGATGTGACAAACAGGCCCCTCTAGACGCCACCTCTTGTGAAGTAGGAATCAGGGACACCAGTGCACTGCTGGGGCCTGGTTCCTACAAGGACAGTGTGATGCGAGTGGACAATAAGAACCATGTGTTCCTGATGCCCTGAATACCAGAACCCCAAAAAACTTTTAAATGCTGCTTTTTCTGAGAATACTACGACTACTTCATCCTGGGGCGGGGGGTGGGGGTGGGGGGAATCAATGCAGAAAAGTATAAAGGAAAAATGAAGAGCCCCGGTAACCCACTGCCCAGGGATGAGACGACGGCTGTTAACGTGGGGGAATCACCCTCTGGATTTCTTTCTAGACTTTTCTCCACCATGGTTCTCAGACTGGGGTCCCCAGACCACCAGCATCAGCCTGTAGCTGGAAACATGTCGGAACAGCAATGCCCACCGCAGACCCGAGGAACAAGAAACTCAGGGGTGGGGCTTGGCAGTACATTGGACAAGCCCTCGGGGTGATGCTGACGTACCCCAGAGTTGGAAAACCACTGACACCTGCCACACACACACACACACACACACACACACATCTCTGCCCCCAAAGTGGGGTTAACATACACATAATGTCTTAAATTTAAAATTCACATTTGGCACCAAGCTTTTACTTTGAAAGTCACCTAAACACTGCACACTCTACTGCATGCCCAAAGGCCTTGCACACGGGTGAGCAGGATGGCAGAATGGTTCACATAACAAATGCAATTACACACCAGGACTCAGCCAGACTAAAACACTCCTGGCTGAATAAACCAGTCTCTTAGCAATGCTGGCATCTAATAAAAGCCAGTTTTTAAAAATAGCCACATAGTTCATATAAATCTTTTAGTTTTTTTAAAAAATAGGAATATCTGCATCAGCTTCTCTATCCTGTCTATAAATCTTCTTAGAAATTTGCTTTTTCTTTCTAACATTCCTGCATGGAACAAACACACATTTCCTGGCCTGTCAATCTGAGGCAGCGGAACTGTCACCTGAACACTCTGGCTGGGTCCCAAGGACCCCGCCACGGCAGAACACGACTACATAATCCTAGAACAGCCCTGCAGGCCCTGAAGCTCACAGCCAGGACTCTGTCCCAGAATGAGGGCTGGAAAGGAGGGAATCTGTGGGAATGGGAAGAAGAAAACTGGACCACGCACCCACCGCATCTCAGGAGATTTTACTTCATTTGGAGAAATTATTTCTCCAGTTTGGGAATACCTTTTCAAAACCTTTGCCAATCCCAGGGAAACCACCATCAAATAAAGCTGAGTAAAAATTCAAGCTTTTTCCATTTGATCAAGGTCACTCGAAAGTTTATCTTAATTAGGAAACATCAATTCATAGAAAGAGAATCCCAAATATTATTAGACTATAAAAACTGTAAGCTTTGTGATCTTGGACATGTCATTGAACCTTTGGACCTCAGTTTCCTCTTCCTTGGGAGGGATGTGATTAGAGGGCATGCATGTAGGAGCTACCCAGCCACAGGGGCAAAGGAAACCTAAGCCAGGGCAAGCTCAGTGTGAGTTCTCAGCCACCCAACCGTGATGCACAAATGGTGACCATGATGTTCCGTCTTCGAGAAGAGGTACACCACCAACCAACGAGCCCCATAGCAGAACAATGACTGCTGACAGAGGACAACCAGGCGATGACAGGTGTGCGCCACCGTGCCCGGCTTCCTTTGTTACTTTTTAAAGTGACCATTTCACCTGTACTAATAGCAGTGACTTAGTAACACCAAAATCCACATGCGGGGACCAAACTTCATGAAGCCATCAGTTTTTCATAAGACGTAACCAAGATGTAATAGAGAATAAATCTTTTCTCAGAAATGTGTTCATTGTCCATAATTTGGCTGCTCTTCTTGCCATTGAAGTAATTCAACATCTTTAAAGAGTTCCAATCACAGAAAGCCATCTTATTTGATTCTACAATAAAATCTCATTTTAATTTTAAATTATCATATTTTTATGCAATTTTTTACTGTTTTTAATGGCCAAATTAATTTCTCACAGTCAGAACACATAAATTACCCAAATGTGAACGAGTTTTATTCGTAGAAAGTGTGACTATTCGAACAGGAACTCTTTAATTCTGACATTTTGAAATTTAAATCCTGCCACTTAAAACACCGTAAGTATTCCTTCAAATTATCTTTGGAGTCCTACAAAGCAAACATTGATGAAACGTATGATATTACTATAGTTATTTTCCTCTGTGGAATCTAAACATAAAAACAGATTGAAAATACAACAACTTACAGGATAACAATTTATAGGGTTGTGTTTGTTAATCATGTTATTTGTGGTCACAGAGACTTTAATACTGAGAGAGATGGTGTGAGCCACAACATCTGTGCAGATGTTGAGTAGGAAATGATGGGCTGGACTTGAGTCTCCTTGATGGCCGGCACCATCCGAATCCATGCATCCATGCACCATCAAGGCGAGGGCTGGCCTTCTCGGGCATCCCCGGCCTGCGGTCACTGTCTGCCAGCAGCCTCTCCTCTGCTTCATCTTGTGGGGAGGGGGATTGCTTATGGAGCTTCTCAATAAGGTTGTTTAAAAAAAAGGAAGAATATCCCTTCTTATGGAAGACGAGCTCGTTGAGAAGTTATGATCCCACCTCGGAGGAACCGTCAGTTCTCTTTCTTACAAACTGAGGCCAGCAGCAGAGACCCCCTTTTGGACACCTTTGGGATTGTTCCTCAGGTTCAGTCCCCAGTTGGCAGACTCCACAGCTCTGGGCCCAGGCTGAGGCAGAACATCATGGCAGATGGTCGTGGTGGAGGAAAGTAGCCGGTTCTCGACAGCCAGCAAGTAGAGAGCTAAGACCTCCTTTCCTTACGGCTGTTTTCCCTGCAGCAGACTAATGTCATTCACAATGACTTAAAATCCAAGAGCACTGGCCACGGGAGAACGGCTTTAAAGGAACTGCAGAAAGCCGAAAGAGGGAATGGAACTATATATAATAATTAGGCCACAGCTCTGAAGAGGAAACCATGATTATACTTTATGTAAAAAAGATGAAGAGTTCTGGCTTTGACTCAGAGCAGATACCGCCTGGGATTGGTCTCAAAAATAAGGCTAAGATAGTCGTCGTCGTCTTCTTTTTCTTTCTTTCTTTCTTTCTTTCTTTTTTTTTTTTTTAATTTTTTTGTAGTTGTAGATGGACAGAATGCCTTTATCTTATTGATTGATTTTTAAGTGGTGCTGAGGATGGAACCCAGTGCCTCGCGCATGCTAGGTGAGCTCTCTGCCAATGAGCGACACCCCCAGTCCCTTACTCTTCTGAATAATTCAATCAGGTTTTCCAAACCTGTATTGAATTTGACATTTTGTTCTATTTCATGCTCTTTTAATTTGATGCCATGAACAATAAATGACATCCCTGCCCTGGTTGAGGGAAATGGGGGTAAAAAATAAAAAAGCAACAGAAAACACCTGTGGTTTTCTTATGAACTTGAATAACTATGCTTCTACGCAGCAGATTTTTAAGAAAATGATAATCAAAGTGATCAATAATTGCATGAGTGGTAAAAACCTCACTAACAGCTTGCCCAAAATTCAGCTTCAAGTTAAAAACCCATCTGCTGCTGGGCACGGTGGCGTATGTCTGCAATCCCAGCGGCTCAGGAGGCTGAGGCAGCAGAATAGTGAGTTCAAAGCCAGCCTCAGCAAAAGTGAGGCGCTAAGCAACTCAGTGAGACCCTGTCTCTAAATAAAATGTAAAATAGGGCTGGGGATGGGGCTCACTGAGTTCAATTCCCGGGATCCTCCCCTGCCCCGAAAAAAATCCTGTCTGTGGTGTCATTTGTGTTTTCAAATACAGCACAGGGCACACAACAGCCAAACTGCGAACAGGGAGAGGGGCTGTGAGACTCTGGGTCCCCAGGAAGCAGCACAAACTAGTTCGAAAATCTCACTCAGCGTCATATAAACAAGTCCGTCTACCAGCTGCAAGAGCCCTACGTTTACCCGGGTCAACAGAAAGGAGGTAAAGGTCCACAGACCCAGGTGAGGTCCTCCTACCTGTCTGTATCAAGCCTACAGTGGGGCTTTACTCACTCTTTGGAATTTTTATTCCAATCTAGACACACACACACACTCACACACACACACCAGATTTTATACCAAATCTGTCATTTCTCAGTTCAGATTAAATTTAGGAAAATAAAATAAACCAATATAGCCTCATACAGACTGTCCAGTTTTACTATCATAAAACAACAGTAAACACTTCGAATGGAAACATTATTGCAGGGCTTCTTGATCACGTAGCGCTTCCTTCCTCTCCCCACTCTAGTTCTCAGTATTCTCACTTGTCAATCAAAGAAGCACATTACATAACTGATGTTCACTTAATGACCCCCCCCACCACCAAAAAATGTCATTTAAGCAGAATAAAAGAAATAAAAGGCTTAGACCAGGTAAAACACACCCAACCTAATGTCTCCAGTATTTTTTAAATATATCTTTTAGTTGTAGATGGACACAATACCTTTGTTTTCTTTCTTTATTTTTATGTGGTGCTGAGGATCGAACCCAGTGCCCCACATGTGCTAGGCAAGCGCTCGATCACGGAGCCACAACCCCAGCCTCCAGGATTTTTTGAATAAAGAAAATGATTTCGTGAATGGGAGTCAGAAAGTACCAGAAACCACAATGACCAAACCAGTGATTTGGACTTTTCAGTGTACTGAGCTCCTGGCATGGAGGTGAAGTACCCCTCACAGCTCCAGAGGAGTGACGTTGGCCCACGTGTTCTAAGGGTGGGTGAAACCCAGACCCCAGCGCAGAAGCCCCCGGCAAGCCTCCCACAGCCCTGTTTCAACACCGAGCATCAGAAAAGCTTTTCTTCTGAGGGCGACTTCGGCTGGCCAGCCCTGTGAGAGAGCCCTGGGGGCGCCTGGCACCTCGGTTCCGGTGAGGACCTGGAGAGTCCTCAACCCTGCTTCTGTCCTGAGCGGAATCAAAGTAACGGTGCAAACTGGCTCTGCAGCTGGATTTCCTCTTATAAAGATTGGCCTTTTATAAATTCAGTTCATCTAAACCGCATCCGCTAAGGACTGACGTTTATTTTTTTAAGGATGCAGGAAAAAATAAGCATTTGAGTGGAAAGAGTTAAAAAAAAAATTTAAAAAAAAAAAGCATTTTATAAAACCCAGGGCAGATTTCCTTCCTTCGGACAGTGAAGGCTATATTTCCCTCTCATGCTCCACTGTCTACATGGCCAGAGTGACCCTACTGAGGTCAGAGCAGAGGGTCTGGCTTGCAGCAGTCACTTGCCGATGGGTGAGAAAGGAGCTTGGGCCAGCTGCCTAGTGGGGACAGAAGCTGTGGCCATTCCTCTCCTAATTAGGAACTCCTGGCTACATGCTCCTGAAACAGGTAGCATTCTCCCATGAACGCAGACTGCCAGGACTGTCACAATAAAAATAACCCTCCAGTCATGTCATAACATGGCCACTGTCCAAGGTAGGATGGGAGCTGACCTTCGCTGGCAATAGCTAAATATAAACCCCCACATCCCACACCTTGTACTGGGGATTGAGCCCAAGAGTACTTAGCCACCGAGCCACATCCCCAGCCCTTTTTATTTTTTACTTTGAGACAAGGTCTCACTAAATTGCTTAGGGCCTCACTAAGTTGCTGAGTCTGGCCTTGAACTCATGATCTTCCTGTCTCAGCCTCCTGAGTTGCTGGGACTAGAGGTGTGCACCACTGTGCCCAGCCCAAATATAAAAACTCTATCAGTCTCACAAGCATCCCTCAGATTGCCACCAGGTAGATCATGTATGGGTTGGTTACTGCCACACCTGAAGCAAGTTCCTTTGTACCCGAGTCCCAGACTGCTCCTTACTCCAAAAGTTACGGCAATTGTACCTGTTTGCCCCAAATATTCTAAAAGTTTACTCTGAGCTATTTTTGTCATTTTCATCACTGACCTGGGAAGGAGGAGTGGTGGTTTTCTCATTAATGGGGAAGGACTGGAAATAATTTTTCTTATTTGTACTGTTTTTACAATTCACAAATTTTCTGCAACAAACTTTCTCAGGCCTTAATGAATGTCATTCATTCAAAAAATCAGTCACTGTCCTGAGTAAACATCACAAGCAGATTCTGAAGAAACACTGTCCTTGAAAGAAGATAATTCCCATTGGGGACAGTCAATGTGAGGCTCCAGCCCTGGAGTTAAATGAGGGAAGTGCATTGCACGGGTTGCTGGGGGGAGAGGGGTGCAGGGGAGGCAGCCCCCACAGTTATGCAGGTGGGGGTCCTCGCTGTGGCCCCACTTGGCCCCCAGCTCCTGGGTGGCATGTCTGATTCTCTTCTATCCTCATTGACCAGGAGGTCTGGGCTGCAGCCGTGGCTGTACCCAGTGACCTGGAGCTCCAAAAATGATACTCCAAACCGTGGATCTCTGACATGCTGAGCTGGACAGACTCAGAACCAAGCTCTCTGACCTCCCCCCACTGCCCGAGCCTCAGCATTTTTGATCCTCTTTCTTGCAAGTGCAGGGAGGGGCTTCCTCTGAACTTCCCTTATCTACCTTAAGACCTGATTCACCAAAGAGGAAGAGGAATGCCTTCAGAGCTTCTTCCTGCAATTTCCTCAACCAACGACAACTACACCCACGTCAGAGAAGAAGAGACCCTCAACAGCAAACCCCGAGCCCAGAGAAACTCTGTCCAGCCCACTGTCTGTTCTCCAGTCTCATTCATTTCCCCTAAAACTTATTTGCTCCCTGCTCTAAAAGCGTTACACCCCCCATTTCCCTGTGCGTGAGAAGAGGCCATTTAAGCCTGAACCAGCTCACTCTTCTTTGGGCTTCATGTTTTATATGGCTCCTGTGCACATGAGGGCACCTGCATGACTTCTTTCCTGTTTACCTGTCGGTTTTTGTGTCCTGTTGGTGGCTTCAGGAGACTCAATTGTGAAACCTTCAGAGGGAAAGTCTGGGCTCCCCACAGCTTCTGACATATGGCCATGCTGTGGACCACCAAGCACCAACCCCCACAAAAGAGAGAGGGAATTTCAATTCATCTCTCTCCCCATGTGTAAGAGGAAGAGAGTGGGGGTCCCCTTGACAACCTCATGAACATTGCAGCTTGGATTTACACAGGTTTGTAAAGAGCTAGGCACTTTCAAAGTTCAAAAACCAATTTAATAGACATGCCAATTGATCAGTATGAATGGAGCTTTTAAAAAGATAAATGACACTTTTCCAACCAGATTACTGATGCAAGGTAAAATCCCATGGCTTAACTGGCTTTAAAGAGATCTTGAAACCAGTCTCCCTCCTCTCAAGCCTTAGCTCCTCTTACCTTATGCTGAGGGCATGGAAGTTGTGCTATAATGAAAGCAAAAAAAATTTTCTGAGTGAGAACACATTAAAAAACAAAGCAAAACAAAAAAAATCCACACGGACCAACACAAATAAATTTGAATGATTAACTGTAACTTCATATCACTCACGTAAAAGTCAATCTTAATTTAACACAATTAGAACATCTCAGTCAGGGAGAAGGCTAAGCCTCTCTCCATTGCCCTGAGCTTTCAGTGAATGTGTGTCTTTCTCCCCTTCTCTCTCTCTCTCTCTCTCTCTCTCTCTCTCTCTCTCACACACACACACACACACACACACACACACGTATGTGCACACATCACGGCTTCAAGAGGTTTCAATGCACACACTCTTGGATGCACGGTCCCAAGCAAAACTGTAAGAAAAAGGCGGCCAGGGGAGTTGCAGGCACCACATGCACCGCTGGAGCCAAGAACTTCCCACACAGCTTCACTGAGTCACAGTGAAGTCACCTGTCTACAGAGTGGGTCCTCTTACCCCAGGTCATAGGAAGTGAATGAACAGCGTGAAAATCAGCAAGTCAGCATTCAACAAATCCAAACACCTGTTTTCACAAGTAACATTAATGAGAAACACCAACATTATTTTAAAACCACATAGCATTCATTTCGGACATGCATAACAGGATTTCTACGAAGCAGATTTATGTGCCACCTTGAAATGTACTTACATTTCAACAGGGGGAGAAAAATGCAGGTAGCAGCAACCAGAAAGTGTTAGGTAAAAGGAAAAGGGACTCTGGGGTCAGCATTAGCCACCAAAACCAACGTGGGGAACAGTGACTGGTGCCCCTGGAATTCCAAGAGTTCTCTGTGCTGGTGGGTTGCATATCCAGGGACTCTCAGGAGGACCCAACTCCAGAGGCAGACTGACCCAGGCAGTGAGCTCAAGTTGTTTTAGTCCTTGGACCTTACAAATGTTTCTTCCTGTAACTGTCCAAGCCCCGCTTGAAATAGTTTATTCCACAGTCCTGAAGACATAGCAAATCTGTGTTGCTTGGGAAGAGTGGCCGGAAATATCTTCATGCAGTCATGGGTAGCAAAAGGGCCTTCAAAGAAGTGCACTGGGGGCTGAGGACTCTGACAAGTGAGATCACTGGATTCGAGAGTTCGAGACCTGTGCCTCAAGCACCCCTATTTATTTGAGCACTGGGAATGCAAGATCAGATGTAAAAGAACCTATTCTGCTTTTAAACAGATTTCTGTCCAAGTAGGAAGCACAGTGCCTGATGTAATTGCTCAATAAAGACAGCAAAGGGCTGCCCAAGGAGTGATAAAAGGAAGAAGAGTAATGAAACCAGCATGCAGAAACGGCAAAATAGCACAAAGTGCAACGGAGGAAAGGCACAGGTATTCTTGGAGTTTGGGGGATGGAGCCCCCGCTCCAAGCAGAAGAAACTGTGAAGGGCTCTGAGATTGGGATGGCCCTGGAAGACAGAGGCTCCCCATATCCTCTTCACTCATGAAGAACTTAGCTCATTATAGTGTGGCACCTTGAAAACTATGCGTATGACTGGATCTACACAAACTTCATGTGAAGAAAAGGGACATTTAAAAAACCTTTCCTTCAAGAAATGGCAACTAAACTGGACATGGTGGCACATGCCTATAATCCCAGTGACTTGTGAGGCCAAGGAAGGAGAATTGCAAGTTTGAGGCCAGTCTTAGCAACTTAGAGAGGCCCTATCTCAAGTTGAAATCTTTTAAAAAGGGTTGGGTATACAGCTCAGTATAGAGTGTGTTCAATCCCCAGTCTTACAAAAAGAAAAAAGAAAAAAAGCAACTAAATATCCCTGAAATGTCAGAAATCAGCGTCTGTTTTCTGAGCTACAATGGATTCAACATGGTATTTTAAAAAACAAAAAACACCTCTTTCCTTCATTCTTTTGCCATATGTAGAGGTTTTCCTTAAATCAACTTGGAAATAGAAGCCTTAAGAATTTCTTTGTTGGACGTGCAGGTTACACATCCAACAAAGAAAAAGGACTGTTGCTATCAATGGGACGTACTTAGTTAACTTTTATTTACTTGTTCAATAAAACCAGCTCAACGTGGTCAATCCATCTCATGAAATTTCATAGCCTCAAATGCCAAAAATCCCATGATGGTAAAGACCTGGATCATCCAACTCAATACATATGCAATTGCTGTGCAAGAACTTGGCAGAAAGCCCTTCTGCAACAGTGTCCACTTGATGCTTTGAGTATAGCCCTTGCTGCTCTGCCTCTGCAACTTATTTTTAAAATGGACATGTTAAAGAAAGTTCTTCCTCTCTCTCTGCTCCTCCCCAATCTCAGGGGAAACCGGGGTACCTTTCTTCCCCATCCTAGGCAGAGTTGTCTGTCCTAAGCACTCACCCACCACAGGAACAAGTAATCCAGACTTTGGGGATGGCACCAGAAGATCCCAGAAATGACTATCTCCCAAGTTAACAAGTGGATTACAACTCTGGACAAAACACATGAATCACTTCTTTAAAAGGCCCCTGTTCCCCTTGAAGGGCAGAATCACAGCCTCTGGGACAGGAGAGTCCCTTGTGTCCCTCCTTTGTAGCAAAGCAATAAACCTTTTTCCTTTTTCTCAAAACTCTGTCCTCGTTACTGGATTGACATCGGGGTTAAGGCAGTAACACTTCTTCGCTAGGAATCTAACTGAATCACCATAAAAACAGAAACAAGTTCGAATCCCGTCTCCCCCGTCCGCCCCCCGCCAAGCATCGCTACCTGGTAACAACCCAAGACGGCTATCAACAATGTTTCCTGCTAGAAAGGCATCACACATTCTCCGCACAGTTTAGGGAAGGACAGATGTTTTGGTGCATCTGAAACCCAATATCCTGCCAGGCAGGGATGAGGTTTCAGTGTAACAGGACAGGGAAATATGCTACACTCGATTTGTTTTTATTGGTAATAGCTCCTGGAGGTCATTCTAATCCAAGTTCATTGTTCCTTCAACACTTGCTGTCAGAACACAATCTCCTCTAAGAGTCAAGGAGTCCAAGCATTTGAAGTGGACCTGAAGTCTCACAGAGGGTGTCTTGGAACGCCGCAGGCACTCACAGGGTCAAGAATACTAACGATAATCAGGTTGAACTTCAATTCATGTATGTGCACTGTGCCCAAGTCAGCTCGGCTAGTCAGTGATGGGCGGACCAGAGTCCGAGTTCTGGAGCTGCGGGCACAACTCACAGGAACACAGTCTTCCCAGGGAGGAGGCCCGAAATGCATATCGTGAGCATCTTCATGGCAGACAAGCAAGAGAAAGAGGGTTCACGGACACTGTTCCACACCAAGCTTTTACGGAAAAAAAGTTGTCATTTCTTGTTTGTTTTAGAGAGGGGTTTAAAAGTTTGGGTAAATGGTTTGGGGGGCTGATCCATCTGCACTTAGGGTGGGCACTGCTTGTCATTCACCTGCACATTGGGCACCTCCCCAGACTAATTAGTGCTGCTTGCTATGGCTATGACATCAGCAGTGAGGGTGGTGGTCACAATTAATAAAACAAGGACAGCAGTCATCTGACTCACACCCTGCCCAGCCCGGCTCTAAGGATGATCACACATTTGCTCCTGAAACTGTCCACCTAAGGCATCCTCTTCACTTATAAATGAGGAAACCAAAGGGAAGAGGAGGTTATCAGCTAGGGAGTGACAGAGCCAGGGATAGTCCCCAAATTCTGCCTAGAGCAACGGTGGAACACTGGGACAGAAGGGGAGGGGAGGCAGGGTTCCACTGCAGGGGACTTTTAGTGCCAAAGGCCAATTAAAGCGCTGCTACCATCTCCCTGCAGAGCCATACTTCTTTTTGTTTTTAAATACTTTTTTTTTGTTGTAGGTGGATGCCATACCTTTATTTATTTATATGTGGTGCTGATGACCAAACCCGGGGTCTCACACACGCTGGGCGAGCGCTCTACTGCTGAGCCACAACCCCAGCCCCAGAGCCATGCTTCTTCTTCTTCTTTTTTTTTTTTTTAATTTTTTTTAAGTGATAGATGGACAGAATATCTTTATTTTTATTTATTTATTTTTATGTGGTGCTGAGGATCGAACCCAGGGCCTTGTGCATGCAAGGCAGGCGTTCTACCACTGAGCTACAACCCCAGCCCCAGAGCCATGCTTCTTAAACTTGACCATGTACACAGATTGCAGGAGAATCCTTTTTAAAATGCAGAACTTTGATTCAGTAAATCTGGTGCATGTTCTAAAAGTCAGAGGGTCTTGTTTGTTGATGTAGTGCTGAGGGTTGTTGAACCAGGGCCTCCGCAGGCTGAGCAGTGGGCACAAGCTCTTCCACGAGCTCCGCCCTGGCCTGCGATTCTGCGTTTCTAACAGGCTCCCGAGGTAACTTCAGGTCCACAAACCACACTGAGAAATGTTAGAGTCTGTAAACAAGTCTGGATGGCGCCTGGCAAAATGCCAGAGGGAGTGGTTTGTGAAGCAACGCCAGCGAGCCATTAAGTGTGGAGATTCCTGATTGGTTGACTGCTGTATCGAGTTTATGCTAATTAAGATAAGCTGTGTGGAATGTATAAATACCTCTGTTGTCCTACAATAAACGGCTCCCACTCCTGCTGTATCAAGGTACACAAGTTGTTCGTCACCCCCCGGTTATTTTGCCCAGCCAGCCGGGCTGCGACAGAGAACCACTGGACCCGAGCATGAAAATTGTGTGTACGGTGAAGTGTTTCATGGCTTTGCCCGAGTGAGGTAAACACCTGAGGTCTCGACCTAAGATGGGGTCAAAGGTCAGACAAACAGAACACAGGTCACAGGTCGTCCTTCCAGTCACTGTCTCCTTTCAAGATGTGCCAGCAGTGAGGACAGAGCACCCTCTCCCCTGCCCAGACTCTGCAGCCGGTTTTCAGGGAACAGACCTCACAGTGAGACTACCCATAAAATACAGAGAAACAGGCTTGGACTTACGGCTACATAATTGATTTGATGTAAAGCATCAGGATTATTTGCATTTCAAGTGCTACACATTTTTATCCCCCTAACAAGAATTCCAGGAGTTAGCAGGTTTTATTTTATGACAAACTTTTTAATTGGTTAGGACTTAACATATGTTAATTCCAGATCATCAAAGAAAGCTTTAATTGGTGCTTTAAGAGTGGAGTCCATTCTGCGACTCAAACACACTCCCCTCCTAAGCCCATTAAGAAGCTGGTTTGCTGTCACTGCACTTCCAAGGCCCTGGGTCTGAGAGTGAAGTCAAGAACATGCAAATCTCCAACCAAAGATCTTGACCTTTCGGGAGAAGCTCTGAATACCTAAAAAGCATCTTGGATGCTCTTATGGACCCAAGTGTGTCCCTCCCACCCTGCAGGCTGCAGTCCTAATCCCTAAGTGTGTCTATGTGGAGACGGGACTGTTAAAGAGGCAACTGAGACAGAATGATATCATCAGAGTGGGGCTCCTTCCACTACCCCTAAGGAGAAGAGGACACAGACACAGGGAGGGAAGACCCCGCAGGGCACAGGAGAAGATGCCATCTGCAAGCCCAGGGGGGAGCCTCAGGAGAAGCCAACTCTGCCCATAACTTGACGTCAGACGTCAGCCTCCAGAACTTGAGAAAGCAGAATGCTCTTATTTAAGCCCTCCAGTCTGGGGTGTTTTGTTATGGCAACCCCAGCAACCGAATACAGCTGTTTTGTGCTTTGATTCTCAATTCAGAGTGAAGCACAGCCAAGACACACATACAACTGGGGAGAGGATGCTCTACCCATACTATTTATTATCAGCATCACTATCAGCAACGCTGGGACAAGGAACGGCCCTGTGGGCATTGAAAGGCCTCGGAACAGCTACCAAATTACCTTGCTCTCCATACTCAGTGATGGATGGTACTCTATACCCACACAGGCATCTCCCTTGATCACAGCTAGACTACACCACAGGACGACAATCTGAAGCCCACCCAGGTTTAAATTTTGGTGTTGTCATTTAATTAGCTATATGATCTCTGATTTTATCCTCTCTCATCTGTACAATGGGACTGTCTCATGAAGCTGTGGCAAGGATTCAGTGGGATCATGTATTTCTCATACTCTGTCTCTCTTCCAGCACATACTGATGCCTGTTGGCCTGGTTATTAGGTTTATCAGTCAAAACCTCTCCCTGCTGTGGACCGCTTCAGTAGCCAGACAGGACTCTGAAACAGTGAAGCAGAAGACAGTACAAACGGACACTTGTACTTTTAAACATGTTTATGTTAATCTGAATCGTTCAAAAGTCCCTCCATTCACGGATCTTCAGATGTGAGACGAAGCCATTTCTCTGAGTGCTCTGCTAACTGGAGTTCCGGTGGTGCCTTCTACGTAAACTACGCAGTGACGCGTGAAGAATTTTCAGTGTGTGTTTCTTTAAAGAGGATCAAGAGCTGAAAAATAGTTGGAAAACAGGCTGAGTGCAGAAGCCGCCTAGTGTTTTTATAAGCTCTTTCCCTCCTGGACGTCACACAACAGTAATATTTTTAATGTGGTGGTTCTCAAAGGCTAGCATGCTCCAGAACTACAGATTTCTGGGCCTTACCCCCAGTTTCTAAGTCAATAAGTCTGGGTGGAGCCCAAGAAACTGCATTGTAATCAAGTTCCAAGAGGTTGCTGAATGTGGAAACCAATGTTTTGAAAACTCACCTCCCCTGATTCTGTCTTCCATAGAAAGCACCTTTTTCTATATTCATATTTCATCAATTTATATAATTTAATGAAATTCCATAACTTATGGATAGTGTCATACATAGTTTTTTAATTTGTGTGAGTGTGTGTTTTGTCTCTTTGTTTTTGTGGTGCTGGGGACTGAACCCAAGGATTCCTACAGGCTAGGTTAGCACTTTACCACTGATATACCTGCCCAGCCTTATTTATGTTTTCCCTCATTTGTTTATTGGTACTGGGCCCAGGGTGACTTTACCACTGAGCTACATCCGAGCCCTTGCTTTTTTTGAGACAGGGTCTTGCTAAATTGCTGAAGCCGACTTCCAAGTTGCTATCCTCCCGTCAGCTGGTATCACAGGTGTGTGCCACTGTGCCCAGCATCACTGATTCCTGGTGACTTACAATTCAATTAGAAGGAGTGGAAGTGGGTGGACATCCAGTTGAGATGGACAAACACTGGGCCCACCATGGACATCAGTTGGCATGTGTTACAGAAGGAATAGAGAGCACTAGTTAAGGCAGTCATTAATGCCATTGAGATACCTTCAATGGCATTAATAAGTTGATGCTTATATCTTTCCTGCATGCACCCAACACAGAGGAGGAAAGAATCATGAGCCAGAGACATGTAGTTTTCTAATAATCACATGCCTAGTAGATTTTTCTCATTGCTGGGCATCTTACAACTTAACTATGTCACTCTACAGGGTGATCATCCTAGCTTTAATTTGTAAATACGAAATCCCCTGCTGAGGGCCAGGGTGTAGCTCGGGGTGAAGTGCTCACTTGCCCAGCATGCACAAGGCCCTGGGTCCAGCCTTCGGCGCTTAAAAAAAGAAAGAACAATCCTCTGTTGAGACCTGACACCCGAGCCTTACTGCCTTGACCTCTGACGTCCTCTGAGAAATCACACTGTAATTTATGACTCAATATTTTTTGTGACTCTAGCTTGCTTTTAAAACCCCACCCTGTTTCCCAGGAGTTTCACTGACCCACGCACACTGCAGTCCTGGACATGCCACTGCAGGACAGTGGAATTTGCTGTGCCCTTCTGGGCTCACCATGCCCCAAATTCATTACATTCAATTAAGTCAGTAGCATACGGGCTGGAACACAAGTCGCCATCCTCCACCATCTCTTGGACATGCAGCTGCACTGATAAGCCAAGGAGACACTAACCAATTCTGACCACTTGCCAAGACCCCATGAAAAAGATGCATCTGCACACACATGAGAAGGAAGCCACGGACTAAGGCAGTTTGCCACCCCTGCCTCACTCATCCCCAAGCTTAGCACCTATAGAAACCACAGTCACTGGCAGCAGAACCTCAAAGGCATTAAAAAGAAAGAAAGAAAGAAAGAAAGAAAGAAGGGAAGGAAGGAAGGAAGGAAGGAAGGAAGGAAGGAAGGAAGGAAGGAAGGAAGGAAGGAACGCACGCACCTAGGAATTCCAGCTCAATTTTACTTCCAAAGTCTTTTTTTAAAAAATAATATCTTTATTTCATTTTTTTATGTGGTGCTGAGGTTTGAACCCAGTGCCTCATGTGTGCTAGGTGAGTGCTCTACCACTGAGCCCACAACTCCAGCTCCACTTGCAAAGTCTTAAGAAAATCATCTAACATTTATAAAGTATAAACTCCCATAATCTTTACATCTGGCTTGTTTTGTATTTGATCAAAAGAAATGAAAAATAAATAAAAACAAAAAATTATTAGCAAACAAAATTGGTATATATAAAGAAAATCCAAACAATCTGCCACGAGGTCGAAGAATTGGCAAGAATTTAGCAAAGTTACTGCCTATGAGATCAGTATATAGTATAAGAGTCAAGGAATGGTATTTCTAAGCTAGCTACACAATAACAAAATGCAACTTAGAATGACCACCTGCAGGGTGTTCACACAGCAAGGAGAACGAACCCTCTACAAATAAATGACCACAATATAACCCTGGGCCAGAGAAGCTAGACACAGGAGAGTGAGCTAGCTCTCTGACTCTGTTTATGTACAGCACCAAACGCGCCAAACTAGACCAGGGCTTCAGAAGTCAGGGCCAGCAGCTGGGGGTGACGGGGGAGTAACAGGAGGACAAGGAGGGGGACTTCCAGGGAGCTGCTCCTCTCCATCTGGGAGCTGGCGTTCAGTGTGATATTTCAGCAAGCTGGACACTTACATAGATAGAAAAATGAATGTGAGATATTGTACTGCAATAAAAATTTTAAAGAAACCACTTAAGATAGTAAAAACAAAACACACACACCAAAAATAAATAAATAAATAAATAAAAAGAAGAAGAAAGAAATTGTGCTTAGAAACAAATCCAACAAAAGATATGTAAGAACTTTACTAAGACTTTTTACGTGTAAAGTTCTCATTGTTGAAGAAGACCAAAGTAAACCAAACAACATACCACATGCTTGGATCAGAAAATCTAATACTATGAAGATAGTAGTTCTTTCTACATTGGAACATATGCCCAGTGCAATCCCAACCTTATTATTTATGTATTTATTTTTGGCAGCACTGAGGGTGTAACTCAGGGCCTCCGGCATGCTCCCTCCAGTGAAAACTAAAAGAAGGACCAAGCTGTTCCACAGTATAGGAGCGCCATGAGGAAATCAGTCCTACAGTCATCAGGGATACAGACCACAGGGTTCTGCCCTAGGGACAGACAAACACTGAACTAGAACAGAGTTGGAAGAAGGATCCTCAGAAAAAAAAAAAAAAAAAGAAGAATCCTCAGATACTTGGAAGCCTGATATAGCAGAACCAGTATGACAGACAGGGAGAAAGAGTGTACTACTATTCAATAAACAGTGCTAGGGCCATTGGGGGGGGGGGGGTGAATCCCTACCTCACACCAATTTTTCAAAATTAGTTTAAGGACTTAAATGTGAAATGTTGAGCTTTAATACTTTTAGAAGTATATATAAGCTTATTTTTGTGCCAGGAATTGAAACCAAGGCCTCACACATGCTAGGCAAGTGCTCTACAGCTGAGCTACAGACTCCATAAATAACTATTTAAAGGTGTCGATCTTAAAAGATAAATTTTAGCATTTTTTTAAACCAGAACTTCTGATTAAAAAAAAAAAAAAATTAAGCAAACTAAGGAAAGATAATTGCATGTGACAAGAGATTAATATGACAATATGTAAATGACTCTTGAGAATCAATTAGAAAAAGGCAAAAAGCAGAATGAGCTAAGAGAAGGGGCATCTTACAAACAAACTAATGAATGTCTAATAAATACATACCTGTGACTACAAGGGACAGGCACCCAGAGGAACAAATGAATTTTTTTCACGAGAAGGGAGACTGGGAGGTATTTGCACAACTATCTATCTAGAACCCAAGTTCATCAGACTGCTCACTAAAGATGGGTAAATTGCTATTTTCTGTGAATTTATTCACCAATAAAGCAGTTAAGTAAAGCGGGGAAGCGCAAGGAGTATGATCTCATTTACAAAAAAGGAATCAAAATTGAGCATAAAATTAAATGCAGTTAAATTATAAAGAAAATTATGGAAAAGAAATACACAAAATTCAGAAGAGTCCTTTCCTTTCACAGGGACAATGGGAAACACAGAGACTGAGTAAAGTCACAAGAGACAAAAGGTATGAGCTGGTTAGGGACAGAGGGCACTGACTTTTTTTCCTTAACTGTTTAAAAAACAGACTGTCTACTACTTTGTTAGACATGCAATATTTCAAAAATTTCAAAAAATAAATTTAAATGGTTCCATTTTAGTGAGACCAATTTAAAGAGAACAAATTTCTCTGAGCAAAGTTTGATAAGTAATAATTAATGTTGGCTACTTTGTTTTACTTCCAGATTCCTCCTGAACTTCAAAATTCCAAAATCCTGTTGCCTATTAAATTTTCTGTATTTGGCAATATTCTTGGAAAATAAACCCTTAAGTACACCCACTCTCAGAAAGTTCAAGTAATAAATCATATATGTTATTTCCACAAAGAAATAATGATACAGCAAATGAACCAAAGGTTTAAAATGTGCACGTTTGCTATTCTGACAACTGGGCACTTCTTTTCAAAAGTTTAAAAGTATGTTGCCCAAAGAGAGACTGAAAACTCAGGGTAAGGGACCTCACTTGGTACTGAGAATGCACCTTTTGCTTCTCCCCTAATCCTGCTCTCCCTACAAGTGGCCTGAAGAGGCGCTGGAGTGGCCAAGCATCAGAACCTCAGAAGAGGTGAGCCTGTCTGATCAAGGGACACCAAGCATTCACAAATTTCTGATTAAGAAGAATACAGTCTTCTCTGGGGAATAGGAAATGCATAGAATCAAATATCTCTCAGGGGAAAAATGACAGAAATCAATTCACCTTTTCAATACTTTCCTTATTCTGGGGTACTGGAGATGGAACCCATCTCCTGTGTGTGTGTGTGTGTGTGTGTGTGTGTGTGTGTGTGTGTAGATGGACAGAACGCCTTTGTTTATTTTTATGTGGTGCTAAGGACTGAACCCAGTGCCTCACACATGGTAGGCAAGCGCTCTGCTATTGAGCTATATATCCCAGCACCGCCTGCCCTTTCTTTTAAGTTTTGAGACAGGGTCTTGCTAAGTTGCTGAGGCTGGCCTCGAACTTGCGGTCCTGTCTCAGCCTCTCCAGTTGCTGGGATCACAGGTACGCGCCACCACGCCTGCTCTTCGCTTCTGATGTGTCACAGAAGAGCAGGGCAAGAGCAGGTGGACAGGAGCTCTTTGAAAACCAAATCCACCTGCAGACACTTTTCAACTGATGTTAAGCGGGTTTTTGCATTCTTTGCAACATTATATTCAAAATTAATATATAAGTCACATGTACAATACACAACATAACGGAAGGAAAGATAAGACCAGATGAGAGAGGTCTGTTCGCCAGTTCAGAGAAGATGCTGAGACTCGCCTGCCACACATCACAGCTCCTCTGGGTCAAAAAAATACTCTGCACAGAAAAATTTATCGTGCTCTAGTGTACCATAAAATAGATCTTTTAGGAAAAAGTCACCAGAGTGTACCATAGCTCATTGATAAGTTAATTACTAGTGAGATGAAGCATGTGACTGAGGGCTCTGGGGGAGGCTCTGCTTAGTATTTCTTAGGGTAACCACAAAGGCCTTCCTGCCATGAATGAAAACCACCCACAACATTTTAATTCCTGCCACTGAGTGATCAGAAAGATAATAGGTAGCTGCTGATATATTTTGCACTTGAATATAAACAACAGTGACAGCCTGCAGACCTTGGCTGGATGTGGGATATCTGACTGTATTCTGGTGTTAGCGCAGGCCTACGGAAAGGAAACAGGGAGACAGCGGGAAAGACAGAAATGTTTCTAAGCAAGACCATGGCATATACCTGACACCGGCGTTCTTAGCTTTCCGCAGGTGTGGAAACCTTACGGACACTTAAAAATTCTGACCAAATGCATGAATGAGCTCTCATCCCCGGGAAGCGCACACAGACATACTATTTTACATTTAATTTCAGGGCACTCGCTGACCCAGTTTAAAATGTCCTGCCCTACACAGAGTGCCATAACGTTGCACATAACATGAAAAAGTGAGTGCCAACAGAAGCCTTTGTGCCTAACAATGACCAACCAACCAGCCAACATGAATCACAGTCAAGAGATGACAAATACAGTCCTGGCGGGGTTTGAAAGCAATCATTACAATGGTTCTTGCATTCATAAAACTCACTGATTAACTTACATGATATATTTCCTACAAAAGGCAGTCACCAACTTATTTTAGCCAGCTCCCTCCTTCTTAAACAAAGACTTGCACGAAGACAATAATTAATTACAACCAATTTTCTGGGCCTTCACAGTGCTGAAAACAAAAACTAGTGACCCAAATAGCTCTCCCAGGATGTACTCGGCAGCACCCTGCTGAGACGGTTTAACTTCACCCGGTTCTGCTGTAATCCTGTTCAAATGTAAATTACATCTGGCGCAGCTCAGAGTGTGCAGGATGCGATCTTTTCTGCTGATCTCCATAAATACAAAATTACAAATCCCTGCTTCCTTGCCTATGAGTAAAAAAAAAAAAAAAAAAGAGCTGAGAACGAGCTGATTCAGTTTTAACAAACTGAGAGGGGATTTGAGCAAATCTGAGTGCAAACTTTATATTTGATTAGAGGGACAGAAGATTAAAAGTATAATTACTGAAATGCATCTGCTGCTATAAAATGAGTTGTTAGCAGATTACCAAGTAAAGCTCCATGATTATGGATCTCACTGGTCAAATTTACCTTCGTACTTTCTTTAGGACCAAGGAATACATGACACACGAGGAAGCCACGCTGCTTTCTTGCGGCCTACTTGCTGGATAAGTGCCCTACAGAACTCCACAGAAGCACCGTTTATTCAACAGTTGAGATCCTGACAAAATTATAAAGCAATAACCAACTCTCAATCTTAGGGATTGGTCTTTATTTGTCTATTAACAGTCCTCAAATACACTTTTTTATTATACCTAAGACTATCCTAATGGAACATAAAATGAAAAAACCAAAAACACTTATGGATACTTAAAAACAACCATTAACCAACCACCTAAAAACAAAAAAACAAACAAACCAAAAAAAAAAAAAAAAAAAAAAACTCTAATTACTAAAAGACTTAAATTTCTCTTTAAAATAATGCCTCACATGAAATGCCATCGATTGCCAAAGACTCAATGTGCGGAACACAGCCCCTCAGCACACCTAAGGAGTTTGCGAAACTGCAAACTTTGCCGAATGCCCCCTTCTTCACAGGAGAGCTGGAAAGAGGCGCTCCTCAGGATGCCCCAGAGAGGCCAAGAGCAGAACCACAGCCCAGACTCTCACCCATTTTTACTTAAACATGACAACAACAAATCTACCCTAGAATTCATCAACGGGCCACCTGTTTTCTCCATTTTTGGAGCATTCAGATTAGCAACAGACCGGGCAGCGTTTCATGTGGACCATTTCCACTCTCACCTGCACATGTGGCCAAAGGACCCGCAGAGGAAACGAAATCGTCCCTGTCATTTCCACAGATACACTTGAACCCGTGCTCTTCTTGAACATATAGGAAGACAAACATCCCCTACATTCTTCATCGTGCAAAAAGTAACCATTTCTGAGTTGAAATCTGTCTTTCTTCGGTACATCAATGGAACCAATCTTAAAGATTTGGCTGTTTGGAGAAGATGACAGCTGGGGACAGTCCTGGTTTAATGAAGAAGCTGCGAGCTGAGAGGATCACCCAGCAACTCCTCATGGTGGCTCTTGGCAAAGTCCTGGGATCAGCTCGTAGCAGCTCAGTGAAGGTTGTTTTCCCGCATTAACTTGTGTGGTCACGTGCATCTTCACTATGGCCAAAATACAAGCCAATTGATTCATCATGCCAAACATCGTCGTTTAGACCTAAAGCCAATGTTTCTTTCACTACAGTACTTTTTTTAATATTTTGTTTTGACACAGGGTCTTGCTAACAGCTAAAGAGTTGAGAAGGCTGGCCTGGAACGTCAAGTGACGGTGACTGCTGTCCTATGGACAGGCTAGCCTGAAAACACTGCCAGATGATAAACGTAATTTTTTAAAAAAAATCTATGAACCTTGCTTTAAATCTTCCAGTCTCGCAACTTGAGGGTGTCCAGTACCGTGAGGTGACAGGTTCACAGCGCAAGGCTCTGCTCCGAGCACTCAGGCTTTACCTTACATCCTCACTTACACATGAGGAAACTGAGGCTTGGAGAGGACTGGTAACTTGCCCAGAGTCACACAGGGGTGTGTGGGAAAGCTGGGACTTAAACTCGGACCAACTGGCACCAGGGTCCATGCCTTTAATCACCGCTCTCTACTAACCTTAAAAAATGGGTCCATTGTGAAGAAGGTCTAGGAAAGTCCAGCGTGGGCACACTTTTTCAAAGAAGTACATGGCTGGGTGCCACCTGCCTGTGGCCCTTCCTTTTCAAATTAAGTACCCAAAAGCCTCATCCATCATCTGCTTTTGTGCCTAGCACTATAAGAACCGCAAGATGGAAAGAGGAAATCTGAGGCAGGATCCCAACATGCAAGACACTGGCTGCCTGACTCGGGAGACGAGGTATGCCTGAACAAAGCAGTGAAGGCACAATGTTTACCACAGCGTTCAAGACAGGATGGGCCGGGGTTACAGACTGCCAGGAGGAGCTGTTTGGGATTTCCCCTCTTCACTTTGTTATGAAGTTTAACATCACAGTAGCTTCACTGCTTTTTCAAAAAAGCTTTAAGATTAAGAGAATCACCTAATGGGACCAGCCTCCTTCTAGAAAACATTTGCAACAGTGAAATGTCTGTAAAAGCTGTCTTAAGCCAGGCTGTTCCAACAGCTTTCTGTCTATGAGCCTAAAACAGAACAGAGAGCTCTTCGTGTGACCCACGCCTGCCTCTACAAGCCCTGTGCTTCCAACCACAGTCCCAGCCAGGGAAAGATTTCCCAAAGAACAATCACCCACCATGCCGATCACCTGTCACTTGTCTTTGGTAACAGTGATTTCATCTACTATTGCTCCAAGGTCACCACATCAATTAAACTTCTCCTGACATACAGAGGGGCTTACAAAGAATTTCTCCAATAATTTTTATCTTGTTTCCTGCTCCTCTCAACAGAAATTCTTCTTCTAAATAGCTTTTTAACAATGCCAACACTTGAAGAGGGTGTTTTGGAAAGTACACTTGGAACCATGTACCTAGTAAGAACGAAACCCACCAGACTTTTGAATATCTTAAATTACTAAGAAAAAGGTCTATAAATATCCAAATACATAGTTTGTTGCTCATAACACAAGTTCACAAGCTATAAATAGTAAAGATTATTCTCTATAAATGTACTACAGCTGTTATTTGAATTTTGAAAGGTGGAGACTGCAACAATTGGGCATTCTAAAACCAATTTACTTTTTCCATCAACTCTCCTTCTAATTCAAATCAAGACAATTTATTCAATTCCATCACCTTCATTTTGAACACGTGTAATGTGAGATTTTCAATTATTTCCTAATGTATGATTTACTTAACTTTCACTTACTCCACTTAATCCATTGTCCAATATTTTTATTCATCCAATCACTAAAATGATATTCAGCTACCTCTGAAAAACCCAATTACAATATCATGTGTGCAATGCATCATTTATTTCTAAGTATATAATTATTGTATTGGTAAGCCTCACACAGCTCACTACTGAAGGAGCTACATATACCTTACTATTCACTCAATGTTCATTGTATGCCTTTGAGCTCAGTTTACAATGACCCAAGACTGGCAAGATGCCTGAGGCTTTGTTAGAGCTTCTAGAGACCACCTCATTTGTTTTGATAGGGCCTGGATGGAAAATTCATCCGTAATCCCAGGAAACTGTGTATTTTATGTACATTTTCAAACTGCTTTTGATTAATCACGCTATATGGTACTCGAGGGCTGCAATACAAAAAGTTCTATAAAATATTCAGTTGCCACCAAAAATAAAACTCTCAGAATACCAGATGTTTCTCTGTGTGAACACGTAAGAGTCCAGAACTGGAAAGCAGGAGAGGAAAGAATGCATTCTTAGGAAAATAAACAGCGGGGGAAACCAGCGGCCAGCGTCAGCAGCCCTAAGACACAGGGTGGCCTCCACACCTCCTGCATCAGGTTGGGGGGACTGTCTTGCAGCAGGAGAGATCAATTTCAATTCTAATAATTAAACCTCCATGTTGACCTAAAAGCAAACAGAAGTCAGAGGCCTCTGCAGCAGATTTCCTCAAGCCATCATGAGCTCCCCGTCTCCACCCAGCCAGGAGCACTCCCGGGAGGCGAGGGCTGAAGCCTGTTTGAATGGCAGTTGGGATCCCTCTAGCAGTGGGGAAACCTCAGGACATAAAAGTCACCAATATGGTGGAATCTTAAGCAAAGGGCATGAGTTGATGGGAAAATTTCTGTCCAGATATTTAAAAAAAAGAAAAAGAAAACTTGCTTCAGAGTGGGGAGCCAGGAGAAGCAATACTGGAAACATTAATGGATTGGCCTGTGGACAGGACGTTGGCTGGATGAACTCAACAAATGAATTACGACTAAAAATAACAGCCCTAAACTTCCAGAGGCCATTGCTGAGCAGCCAAACTCTCTCCACCAACAACTTCTTTCCTTCTTTATTCTAAATATGCATTTATGAATGGGGATCAGGTTAGCCAAAAAACAAGTGACTGTTTCAGAGTCATGACCTTGGAGCCTGCTCCCTGAAGGACAGAGTCCTACATCAGTTACAGCCGTCAGGTGGCTACAGGCGGGCCCCTCCCTTTCCCCAGGAACACCTCAGAACATCATCTCTTAAAATGGAGGTGAGACTTTTTTTAAGTTGAACATACTTAGCAACGTGCTCTACTGCTGAGCTCACCCAGGGCCCCAGAAGTACTTTTATGGATCAGTACTCAGAAATGTACCTCCGGGACATTGAGGAAAAGTGACAGATTGGGATGTGCACCCTGTGCAGTGTGTGAGGGGGCAAAAGTGAACGGAGCCGGGAGGAAGGCCTGGCATTTCACGTCACAGAGGAGTACCATCAGCCAAAACCTAGAGTCTGAATGAAAAGCTTCAAATTCCAAAGACCTTTTTTTTTTTTTTTTTAATTGCTAGGGATCAAACCCAGAACCCCATGCATGCAAAGCACTCTCACCAACACTGGGCCACAGCCCCAGCTCCAATCCCAAACTTTCTGAGTGCCAACATGTCACCACGTGCAGAGAACCCCACACCTGACCACATCATAATGGAGTCATAGTCAAAGGGTGCACTAAAAATATTGCATAAAATCCTCTTCAGGTGTCTCTTGATACATAGGCAAATATCCCCCAAATTAGAAAAAACCCGGTATCCAAAACACCTCTCATCCCAAACATTTCATATAAGAGTTACTCAAACTGAACAGCGTTTTTTTCCAACTTTTAAAATATTTTCGAATTTGGGCTGGGGCTCAGTGGTAGTGCACTTTCCTGGCATGTGTGAGGCACTGGGTTTGATTCTTAACACCACATATAAGTAAATAAAGGTCTATCAACAACTAAAAAAATAAAAAATTAAATTAAAAAATGATGTATTTTTTTTAAAAAATTTAGGATTTGGATTCACCTAGCAATCAAGACTTAATGGTTCAATCAGCAATAGTTTCTCTCTCTTTTGTGGCACCTACATACTGAAGAATACAGGATGGGATTTTTAGACTCAGTAAAAATATGGTAACACATTAGGAAACGAGTTCAAAATAACCACAAAGGTCAAGCTTTTCCTACAAATGCTGAGACACAGGAAAGAAGTAGAAAGTCACAACAGAGATCAAACAAAATAAAAGCAAAGAGAAGATCTATGAAGAGATGGGCACTGCCTTCCAGGAAGGGCAGGAGCCTGGAGGACTCACTCTGGAGGGCAGGGCACACCCAGCTGAACTGGCACTGCCCTTAGGATCAGCTGAGAGCAAGGGGCACCCGGACCTCTGCCTGAGTCTGCATCTGTCCCACCCAGATTTCATTCTGCTCCCGGTTTCCACATGTTGGAAGTTAACGTGGCCAATCTGTTACCTTTCATTCAGTGGGAATCCTCCTCCTGCTTGACTCAGGGTGATTTCTTCTATTAGTTCTGGCTTATTAGTGACAATGTAATGGACAGAATCCTGTTGGCAGCCAGCCCCACGTTTCTTACAGGGATGTGTTTATTCAATGATGTAGAACCCAGACCTATCCATCCTCTCTCCTCCTTCACCATGAGCCTGAAGTACCTGAAGTCATTTTTGTCTTCCGTATTGTACAATGACATGAACGGTGGGTCTAGACATCAAAGGGTTTTGCTCCCCTTGAAATGTTGGGACCAAGAGAAACAGGGTGGACGACCAAGGGTTACGCCATGAGAAAGGTACCCCGATGACGGCAAGAGTCCAGAAGAACTATTTGGGGGAAAGAAACTTTCCACATCTTAGTGCTGATAGGGGGTTACACAAGCGACTGTGAAATCTCAAGAAAGGGCATCTCAAAGTGGGCGCATTTCATCTTAGGTAAATTCACCTCAATAAAGATGATCTGAAAGTCTATTATCCGGGCAGTAATAATTATTTGGTTTAGGTCAAGTCAACTCCATTAAGTCTCTTCACTCTCCCTTAGCTCCCCATTCATCCTCAGAAGACATTCTTGGAAATGGTACGCGAGAGGCAAATGATACTCAAATCAGTCCCGTCTACTTTTGACAAGCTGCGGTCATTTCCCAGCCTGAAAGGATGTTTTAATAAATCTTGTTTGTGGTTCTTGAAAGTTGACATTGTTGGCTAGGGATTTAGCTCAGTGGTAGAGTACCTGCCCAGTACCTGTGAGGCCCTGAAATGTAGAAAAAGCAAAGATGGAAAAAAAAAAAAAAAGTACCCAACCTAGTCACTGGATAAAATACAAGGAAGTCAAGTTTACAAAAGCCACAGAAAACATCAGAGTCACAATGAAGAAGGAAATACAGGTGGAACTTTTTTTTTTTTTTTAAATATACGTAAAAGTAGACAAAACAGAGACTACCTTCGTAAATTTTTCATGTGCTTGGGTGACACTGTAGAGCTTCATAGTTGGCTTGATTTCAGCATAGATTAATGTTTTTAGAGACCTGAAAGGTAGCTGGGTGTGGAGGCACACGCCTGTAATTCCAGCGACTCAGGAGGCTAAGGCAGGAGGATCACAAGGTCAAAGCCAGTTTTACCAATTTAGTGAGGCCCTAGTGAGACTCTGTCTCCAATAAAAACAAAAAGGCTGGGGATGTGGCTTAATGGTTCAGTGGCCCTGGGTTCAACCCCTGGGGGGTGGGGGGAGAAGAAAAGGAAAGAAAGAAAGAAAGAAAGAAAGAAAGAGAGAGAGAGAGAGAGAGAGAGAGAGAGAGAGAAAGAGAGAAAGGGAGAAAGGGAGAAAGGGGGGGGGGGTGCGGCTGAGCTGCCGTTTCTACTTTTCCCAACAGGAGGGAGGGGGATTGATTGATTTTAAAATGTAGATAAACATCAAAGGAAATGTAGGTGTCCTAAAAGACATAAGCTTTCCTAGGAACCTGGGTGACTTTTCTCTAATAGTTCTTAGTTTTGTGCTTAGACACATCCTGGTCATGGTTAATCTTCAGATATGCTCAGTCCACAAATTTAACCAGGTAATAAAAGCAACAGATATGGCTTCCACCAGGGTGAGCCCTCGAAGACTTGACTACCTAAGAATAGTTTTCAAGCACAGAAATCATGGGTGGGGAAGAGCAAGTCCTCTGCTGCCTTTTATCAAGTCTCTTACAGGTCGTTTTCATGGCAATAGTTCAGCAATGCTTGAGAGACTCCGAGTTCCAATGTAGACAGTGGTTCTCTGGTCCTTACAGAATTCCTCCCAGCTTTTACTGAGTCAAAAGTTCCATTCTCTTTTTAGCAGCAGGAAGGAAAAAAAAAATATCACAGTGACTCAAAACAAAGCAATTTAACTGTGCTTCATTAGTGGTGTGTTTTGAGCCCACAGCTCTGAAGCTATCTGGGCTGTTACACATCCAGAACTGTCATCAGGGCTGATCTTGGCCTTGTCACTTCTGTTTTAGAATCACCTTGTGGTGACAAATGACGCACTACTTTTAGTCCGAATTTTAGATTGAGGAATAACCACAAACTCACTAAGTTAAAAAGAAGTACCCTATCGGTTTGGGTGAGGAGTTAAAATTTCTCAGCTAGGTAGGTGGTGGGATAAAGGTTAGGCTAAAATGAAAATTATCAATGTCAACTCATAAAAAGCATGGGTGTGTGCATTATTATTATTTTATAATTCTACCTCGAAAGTGGCCTAACAGCGACTTTCATACTCAGAAGAAATGACCAGATGTGCCCCTGAGAATTTGTCCTTAATTTTCACTAAAAGGATTTTTATCTCGAAACAGTAAGTATTCAACATTCTGGAGCATATTTTTGCCAGCAAGTAAGTTAAAAAAAAAAAAGCTTAAAAAAAAAAAAAACCACTTCAGACTCTCACCAGTCAAGTACGACAATCTGTGCATTCACTAACAGAGAGGAGAGGGAGGAGCGTGGAGGTCTCTTGCATCCCACCCAACCCTACCTGATATCGGCCTGCTGATGCCAACAGGTGCCGGCACAGATTCAGGGAGCCTCCTCCCCATCGGGAAATTCAGAGAAATCGTCAGAAAGTATTTTTATTCCAGTCTCACTGTGCATTCTGCTACTTCAGCATCACCCCACGGTCTCATCTCATGGCCCCGACGGCTGCCTTAATAATAATTAAGCCCCAGGGGAAATAATGACACTCACTGGGGGTTCACCGGAGCTGGAAAGGAAGGCAGAGCAAGTCAAGCTGCCCACGGGTTCCCCACCACCACCCCGAGAAATCCACACCTAGGGGCGCCCCAGTCTGTGCTCCTAATGCTGCTTCCTCTGTTAGGGAAAGAGGATTCCAAGGACGCCTTCAGGTTAGTGGGCATTACGGCCCTCTTGGCACCTGCCCTATCTCGGAAGAAAGGCAGTCTGGGAAGAGGGAAAGGATGGTGGAGGGAGATATTACAGACGAAGAAAACCTCAAAGAGACAGAACTTGACTTGGACTAGGCGTTTAGCTGAGCTTAGTGTGGTGAATATTTGCACAGCGTTACCACCTGGAGGTAATATATAATTGCTGCTTTCATAACTTTAAGAGTTATTCATCTCAGGAGTATAACATAGTTTGCACAGAAAAATGGGAACACAGCAAAATGTTAACAGAATAATGAGCAATTTGTATTTTGCCTCTAATCTATATTTTTCAAGAGTTCAACAGAAAAAGGACATCATGCTTACACTGAGAACCAAAGCTGTCAGGCATGACGGTGCACACGGGGGATCCCAGAAACTCAGGAGGCTGAGACAGGAGCATCACAAGTTTGTTTTGTGTTTTGTTTTGTTTGTACCAAGGATTGTGCCCAATGGCATGTAACCACAGAGTCACATGCCCTGCCCTTTTTTAAAATACATATATTTTATTTAGAGACAGGGTCTTGCTAAGTTGCTTAGGGACATGCTGAATTGCTGAGACTGGCTTTGAACAATCCTCCTGCCTCAGCCTCCCTTACAGGCATGCTCCACCATGCCCAGCTAGGGTCACAAGTTTGAGGCCAGCCTCAGCAACTTGGTGAGACACTGTCTCAAAGTTAAAAATAAAAAGGCCTGAGTATGTAGCTCAGTAGTAGAGCATCCCTGGGTTCAATTCCCAGTACAGAAAAAAAGAAAAGAAAAAAGTTACTTAAGATTTCAAAAGAGAAGGAAGGAAATGTGGTTCTCACTTCCCCTACATGAGGAAATTGAGCCATGCAAATGTTAGCTGCAAGTCCCTAAAAACGTCACTTAAGCATTTTGATTAAAAAAATCATAAGGTGGCACAGAAGTGTAGATCAGGAAGAGTAGGTGCTTAATGCATGCAAGAAGCCCCAGGTTCCATCCCCAGTACCAAAAACCATACCAAAAGTACAAGAAAAATGATGTTATTCACTGTTTTGTGATTTGGAAAGTTCTGTAAATAAGGGAAGAAAGAAAGAACCCATCTCCCATTCATTCACTCAAAGATGGAAAGCTAAAACTTGTCTTTAGGGAAAGAAAACTAATGGAAGCCTTTCCCTAAGACTGTGAGTTCCCGAGGCCAGGTCACTCATCTCCAGAGTCAGGAAATACCCCACCATACACAATGCAAGGCCACCATCTCCTAAAGCTGCCCATCTTTAACTCCCAAGTCAAAGACCTACAGAGAAGGTCTCCTGCTCTCAGGAGGTCAGCTAGGAGTCCTCTGCCTTCCTGCTAAGACTTCCAAGCTGAGACTCCACCATGGAACTAGGACCAGCTGACACCTGGTAATCACTGTGAAATGTCACCAGTAAATGTTAAACAGGTGCTTATTAAATAAAGTTTGTAAATGTTTACTTGTGATGTCTTCAAAGTCTTAATAAAGACAATAAAATCTGCAAATTTACTTAGAAATACAATAAATTCAAAGCCATCCCCAGGAGCAGAATGCCACTCTCCTGGGGCCTCCATTCCAACGTGCAGTATGATGAGCCCATGGAGAATTGCCCAAATGCTCCCTGGGGCAGCAACAAACTCAGGAGCATCATTAGATGTGCGCGCTGCAGAGGGGAAAATAAAACGAGGACAGCTGCCACAGGGGCACCGGGGAGATGGAGGGTCCATCGGACCGCCATGGAGAACCAGAGGACGGAAGCCCCAGAGAGGCCCTTCCTCCCTGGAGGAGGAGGAGCGAGGGGACCAGCAGCTGCTGCTGTCCTGATTCCCAGGCAACTGACTGGGGTGCAGCTGGAGGGAGGGGCCCAGCTCCAGCCAGCATCTCTCCCTCCTCTCCACCCCTTCCCACCTCCCTTCCCAGGACAATAGGAAGAACCTCCTGTTCTGGCTCACAAGGACACCCATGGGTGGCAGGCTGGTGCAGGCCCACCCATCGGGTCTGGGATGACTCATCACCTGGGGGGCAGTCATCAGCTCCAGCACTGGAGGAAATGAAACATTCCTGATCATGTGTCCTCATCTAGGACAAAATTCTCTCCCACTAGTTACCTGTTCAGAACTCTGAGCTGCTGAGAGGCAGCTCGGTGGGTTATGCGGCAAATGTTTAAAAGGCAAACTTTTGCCAAGGACTGGGTGATGCTTGGCTGGATGAGCCGTTGCTTATCTCATGTAGTGCAGAGCCGTGACAGCCTCTGACCGTCAGCCCAAGGCAGCGGCAGTCAAAGTTGTGAGGATGGAGAGCTACATTTGTACCGCTGTGATCCAAAGATGCCACGCGGTGGCCCCGAGCCTGTCATTATGTAATACTCTAATGCAGAAATTAGAGGTCTCCCAGGGCCCAGCCTGGAAGCGCAGAACCACAACAGATGAGGTAGGAAGTCTGAGGAACACTCCACCAGACTCCCGTTCCTAGGAACCCCTCTGGAGACATTTATTTCCATCTTTCATTGCAACCCATCATGAAACATCTAGAAGCCACCTGCCAGATACACCACGTGTTAGCTGCTGGGAGAAGAAAAGAGGGGGAAAAATAGATGCTAAATAACATGAGGGACTCTGCCCTCAAGGAGCCTGCTGTCTCTCGGGGTGATGACCCCTGCAAGGCACAGATTTCCCCAGCATAGAACTTACTGTGGTGCCTTATTCAGGTTTGGGCCATGTAGACGAAGAAAGGGCACCACGGCTCACAGGGGAGGGGACATCAGGCTTTTAAATAGTCACATTTATATGCGCTCACTACTCCCACCTGGACCTATCGCTGACACCCCTAGGAAGAATTTAGTCACTGAGGGGTTTGGGGAGGAGTTTCCTGTCATTAACCCCCAGCTCTGTCCAGAGCCCCACAGTTGACGTTAACTGTAACTGAGTTACATTTAATACTTTAATATTAAAAAAAAAAAAAAATGGCAATCGAACCAGGCAAACTACTGGAAGCATGTAACTGATCTGAAATTCATTCACTTCCTCCCAGTCAATGAATCTCTTCTCAGAATCCCGACATACAAATGCTCCTAGGCATTCAGAGTCATACTGTCATACTTCCGACAGGCTCTGACCTGTGCTGATTAATAGCTGCCTAAATACCAAGGATGATTCGACAAGTAAAAGGCTTTGTCTCTTTCCAGTGTAAAAATCAAAGACGACCTAATACACACCTCACACGCTTTGCAACGTGCCACTGTAGGACCTTCCTGCACCCCAGCCGGCTGTGAGGAGGGACTGGAAGTCAAGGGCATCAAGATGCAGGCCTGTCCTCATCCCTGACTCCTCTCTCCAGCGTCCTGCCTTCCACTCCTTGCAGGGAGAGGCAAATCGGAGAACCAGATGCTTGTACTTCCCTTATTTACAAAGCCAGGGCTCCTGAGGAGTGTCCAAAATGCTTTATTTGCAAAGGAAGGAAGAAGAGGAAAGCAAACCACAGGCTTCAAGCTCCTTCACGTGAGTGTGAAGTACCCGGCACATCAGGCAGGTTGTGCCCACCGAGGTGACCCACCTCCAGCCCCCTTCTTCCTGCCCACACTTTCCATAAAGTGTCAAACCTCTGTCAAGTACATTTACCTCCCACAGACATCCACATACAATTCTGGATGCAAATGTTTTACCCAAATGAATTCCAGCCAAACAGCCAGAGAGAGACTGGTGAACACCTGCCTGCTCCAGAGAATTTCCCTCTCAAAAAAAATCCACTGCACCCTTCTCAGCAAAGCAGTGTTCCTGTGCTCCTGGCAGCCGAGCAGTGAGAAGGGCTTGACTGGCATCCCAAAGGCGGTCTTCACAATGTACACCCCGCGAAACATGCCCACTGAGCCCAAAAGTTATCTGGAAAATCATAGGACTCAAAAACAAAATCCTGAGAACTTTTTTTTTTTAATTGCTGCTTTTAGATACTAAAAAGAAACTTCCTTTCTTAAAACCTGAATGACTAAGAAGCAATATGAAAAAGCAAAGCTAAGTCAGCAATCTGCACGCGTCCCAGGTAGTAAAAAGGATAACTCTGTCAGCACCTGGTGCGTGCTAGATGCTGGGCACCAGGACAAGCTGTATAACCCTGCACAGTCTGGACTTCCATTATTCTAGTTTTACAGATGAGGAAACCAAGGCACAAAGAGTTAAGGGATTTGCCCAAAATTTCAGATTCAAGCAGCTTATCTCCCCAGTCCACGCTCTTGGCCATTATGTAATCCTGCAATACCATTTGAGAGTGTTTTATAAAACAAGTTATTTATACCCCACTGATGTCTAAAAAAACACTGCAAAAGACAAATATGAAATTCCTCTTCATCCAGTGTAAACGCTGGGACTCAGATACAGACTGAACACTCCTAATCTGAAAATCTGAAATCCAAAATCTAAGACTTTGAGTGTCTACATGATGCCACAAGTGGAAGATTTCACACCTGACATGATGGTTCACAGCCAAAATCCAGAGCACAAGACAACTACCATTTAAAATGGCCTTCCAGGGCTGGGGTTGTGGCTCATTGGTAGAGTGCTTGCCTGGCATGTGTGAGGCACTGGATTCAAGTCTCAACATCATATATGAATAAGTAAAATTTTTAAAAATAAGATAAAATAGCCTTCAAGCAGTGTGTGGATGGTACATACGAACCATAAATGCATTTCATATTCAGACTCAAATTCCATCTAAGATATTTCTTTACGTATTTACAAATACAGAAAAAATACCTGAAAAAGTCAAACCAAAACACTTCTGATCCCAAACACTTCAGATAAGCGACACTCAATCTGACCATGATGACTTACAATATGTAAAATTTTTAAATTTTATTTGGGCTAACTTCTTAAAAGATTGGCAAGGCTTTTTTCAATATACCAAACTATGAAAATGAAGATCTAACCTGCCATTTAAACAAATAAGGGAGACTCTGGTTTTCTTGAGGTTTTATTTCCCCCTGGAGATGGGGGCTTAGGCCGAGCATGGTGGTGCACTGCTGTAATCCCAGCAGCTCTGGAGGCTGAGGCAGAAGGATTGAAAGTTCAAAGCCAGCCTCAGCAATTTAGCAAGGCCCTAAGCAACTCAGTGAGACCCTGTCTCAAAATACAAAATAAAAAGGGTTGGGGATGTGGCTCAGGGGTTAAGCATCCCCTGGGTTCAATCCCTGATATAAAAATAAAAAAAAAAAAAAAAAAAGGAGAGCGAGCGAACAGGTCTTACTATATTGCCTCGAGTATTTGCCAACTCCTGGGTCCAATGACCCTCATGCCTCTGCCTTCCAAGTACCTGGGACAACAGGCATGTGCCACCTGCCAGGGTAGTCCATTTTTATGGGCGGTCAGGGGCATTCTTTAACCATTTATGATACACATTGACCTGAAGGATCAAAAAAGTTCAGGAGGCTGAAAACTCTAGCAGATGATAGAATATTAGACATCAGAGCTACCGAGGGCGTCCAATCACACTTCACAGTTCAGGGGTCACCTGTGGCAATGTTTCCATCAATTCCCAGGAAAGGGGAAAATTGCTACGTTTTTAATAAGATTCAGAGTATCCAATGTTTAAATTCTGTATATCCTTCCTCCTGTTCTGGTATTGAAGGTCCTTTATTAAATGAGGTATCAAGATACAGCGGGGTTCTTATTTTAGTTCACTTATTGGTCACATTGAAAAGAAGCTGAAAACTCTTCATCCAAGTATTTATTCCCTCCATCCCCTAAATTCTCAAGTCTGGGAACCAATGAGCAAGGATGGCTAAAAGTCACTCTAGGGAAAACTAGTTAAATAATAACCTAGCTAGAGAACTTTAAAAAAAAAAAGTCCCTCAGGATTCTAGTAGACCAGCAATGTTGGAAAATTTATTTCCACTGCATAATTCATTATGAAAACACAGACTACGCTGTCATCCTGAATAAAGGAACACTACTCAACCCAGACCTGCTTCAAGGCTCCAGAAAACTGCAAGTGGGCTGACCATGCTAAAGTTACCTGTTTGTACTGTAATTCTAGCTCTAAAAGCAGATGTTTAAAACTGAATAAGGCTGCTCAAATTCAACACCAGGATCTTGATAAACTTCCCCTATCACCACACTCCTCCCTCCTTACTCAAAACACCACCCTTGACACAGTAATTATGAGGATCCTTCTCAATGTGACAATGTAACCATGTAACCAGGAACCACTGAACCATTCCATTCAATTTGCACAGTGAACACACTTTAATTAAGTATATAAATAGAAGCAGTTAGGGATAGAGAATAAATAGGAAAAACAAAAACAAAACCCTATTCCACTTAAAACCTTACAATTTAAAATGTTCCCACCAAAACTTCAAGTTCAGCTATATCTCTTTGCATATTTTGTGTAGCTGATAAGATAGGTGGTTACAAAAGGCATCAATTGTGAGCACTGTTTTAATAAACCCTGGAAATGAGTGTGTGTGTGTGTGTGTGTGTGTGTGCAGATTTTTTTTTTTTTTTTTTTTAACCCAAGGATGCCTTACCACTGAGCTATATTCCTTTTGATTTTTTTATTTTGAGGCACGGTCTCACTATGTTGTAGAGGCCATCCTCCTGTCTTGGCCTCCCAAGTTCTGCAATTACAGGTGTATACCACTGTGCCTGGCCAGAACATAAGTATATTTAAAGGCTTGTTAATCTTTTCCACAAACTACACATGACTTCCACAATTTGGGAAAAATCTACTAACAAAAAACTCCTGTGCAGTCCACCATCATTAGCCCCTCCTGATTCTCCCCTGGGACTCCCTGCCTGAGCATGTGGATGTTTGTGGTCACTCATGGTGGGTGTCCCCTCCAGGGAGTGTCTCTTCCAGACAACACAAAGAGTCAGAGGCAGAGGCCGAAGCTTCCCTTTCCTCAAAGGCTGTCCTTCCTGTCCCTTGTCCTTTAAAACAGGAAGCCTCTTCCCCTCAGGGAATGGCAAGCAGATGCTCTGCCCAGGCCTCTGGCCTCCTCTGACAGCAGCAAAACTCCTCGACACACCTGCAGACCAGACTCTGAAGGGCCTCGTGGAATCAGTAACTCCACTGAGCTTCCAGAAGTCAGGGGACAAAGGGACACACACAAACCAGAGCTCACCCCACCGAAAGACACAGAACCCTGGGGGGTCAACTGGAGCTGGGCAGGGTTGTGCTGGAACACCCAGAAACAGGAGGAAAAGCTATGCTAACAACTCTGGAAATGCCATCTCTCCACCCCCACACACACACAGCGGGACAGCTGCCAGGAAAGCTTAGAAATCACTGCCCACCGGCCAACCCCCACGCTGGACACATACGTACAACATGTTAGAGGAAGACTACTAAAAAGTTCCACATCCAACAGCTTCTATACCATCCTCCAGGCAATGTGCCTGGGGTAGGAGCTTGCATAATGCCTGGGAGAAACCCAGGCCCACCACCAGCTAGCTGATAATACTTCAGATACTTGGAGTCCTGCTGTCTTATTTCACCTGACACCTTCAACCCTCCCATCGGCCACTGCAGGCTGACCAAACCTCCCAAGACCAGCCACGCTGTCCTCTCCAGTTCCCCTAATGCTCTGACAAGAAGAAAATTGGAACCCCCTGCAGTCCTTATAGATGTGATCTACTTTGACTGAACTCTGTGTGTAAGTAAATTGGGATAAATCTGAATGTTAGAACTCGGAGGGGGGGTGCTTTTAGATCATCTAGTCCAGCCCTCAGTTTTAAAGATCGGAAAACTTAAGAGGCTAAAGGGATCCATCCAAAGTCAGCTCAAAGACACAGTCCACGACACTGGCAGAACCAGGCGGCACCCTGAATTCGAACCGCTCATTCACTACAGCATGCTGCTTCTCCAGGGCCGGATCCCGTCATCCGCATGGACCACAGGGATTCACCAGAAGCCAGGAACTAAGCCCACAAGGCTAACTGGATAAAGAAACTGTGCTTCCCAATAAGTCAATATCAGGTAAAAGGACAGGCAAGTACCCAGCTCCTCAGTACACCCCCCATTCAAGTAAAAATAAATAACATTTTAATTAGACACACCTGGCTAGCTGGCTCTTAAGTTGTGAAACTGGGTTTTCAACCTTGGCCACTCATGAGAATCAAGTGCCAAGTCTGTGAATTAAGAAAAAGAAGTATAATTTAGTTAAGTCTTTTTGATCAGAGATAGTTGCAGAAGCTGTTGATGCTCTTGGATATGCAGCCTGGCCAGGTCATCAGGTGGCTACACCTCTGGACATGATAAAGCAGAGAAAAGTGATACCTACTTTGCCCCATCTAGATTCCTGACCCACAGAAGCAATCCATGGGCTTAAGAAAATGTAGTTTTAGACTGCTGAGTTTTGGAATGGTTAAGCAACAATGTTAAGTGGAACACTCAGGAAGCTTTTTAAAAACCCCAGTGTCCAAAGTGCACTATGCCCAATTAAGCTAGCGTCTGCAAGGGTGGAACCCAGTCCCAGGTGATTCTAACACCGTGGCCAACATTGAAAACCACTGTCTAAAACTGCACTGTTCAGTGCAGCAGCCACCTGTCACCCGCAGCTGTTTACATTAATGGAAAAGTAGAGTCTGCAATTTAGTTCCTCATTCCCACTAGCCAGCTTTCAGGTGCTCAATAATCACATAAAGCTAGTGGTACCACACTGGACAGTGGAAATAGAGAACCATCTCTGTCATCAACAAAAATGCTATTAGATGGTGCTAGTCTAGATTCGTTCCTCAAAGTTTGGTCCTGCACTACACCAGGCACCAGCGTCTCCTGGGAATTGGCTAGTATACACTCAGGGGCACTTGACCACTGAGCCACATCCCCAGCCCTATTTTGTATTTTATCTAGAGACAGGGTCTCACTGAGTTGCTTAGGGCCACACTAAGTCGTGAAGTCGTTGAGGCTGGCTTTCAACTCAAGATCCTCCTGCCTCAGCCTCCTGAGCCAGTAGGATTACAGGCGTGCACCACCGTGCCTGGCTGATAAGCACATCCTCAAGGCCCACCCCAGACTTACTGAAGAGAACCACCTGATTCCCAGGCACACTCAAGTTTGCAAGTTAAAAAAGAAAGAGACTTGACAGAAGTTTGTTTTCTTACAGCCCCCACAAAACCATCTTTTCCGTGTCCTCTCGTCTTAAATCTAGAAACCATCAACTTTGAGCCTCACTGTAGCAAAAGAGAATAGCTATGTTGTCACTGAATTTCAAACACAGGTTTTTGGGTTAACAAGCTTGAGAAGAAATCTTGCCTTTCAATTAATAAGCATGGATTCTGAAAAGAGGCTGTTTTTATAACTGCTAAGAGAAATAGCCCTGAGGTCTAACAATATGGAAATGGTTACCAATTAGGAGACTCAACAGACTACATTCAATTATGAAAGTTAAAACTGTGAAAGCTATGTAACATGACACAATATAAGTGGGAGAAACGCTACACACAAATATTTGCATTTCATGGCAAGGACAAAAAGGCGGCAGAGGAAAATTCAGAACGATCGTTTTCTTGGACTTGGTAGGACCAGGGCTCTCCTCTTCCTCTTTATGTCTCTGCCCTGCTCCTTATAAAGTAACTCAGGCAAAAAAAAAAAAAAACATTTTAAGGTATTGAAGCACCGGGTGTGGTGGCACACACCTATAATCCCAGTGGCTCAGGAAGCTGAGGCAAGGCAGGAGGATCATCAGTTAAAAGCCAGCCTCAGCAACTCAACAAGGTGCAAAGCAACTCAGTGAGACCCTGTCTCTCAATAAAATACAAAAAAGGGCTGGGGATGTGACTCAGTGGTTAAGTGCTCCTGAATTCATTCCCTGGTACCAAAAAAAGTATTGAAGCAATTTTTTAGAAAGATACAATTGTGCTTTGATGTGAAAAATCCTTTGAAAGGATAATTTGGTAAACCATTCTACTTCATCAATGACACGCTGAGCGTTGACCTCACGGTGACGTGAAGTTGCCACTCGGTTCAGTCAAAGCCCAGGCTTGGACTCCCAGGTTCTTCTAGTCCTAAGTGTCTGGGAAGACTCTCCTCTGTACTTCTCCTTCTGAAACTTAGGTTTACAATCAAACATCAGAATTATGCATTATTTTACAAATTTTAAAGATGTGAAAACCTGACATCTTTGCATGTGTTTAGTTTCCATTTGATTTCCAAGGAGGAGAAATATCTTCGCACATTTGAAAGTGTAAATTTCCCAGAATATTTGGTAGAGTGATCTTCTTTTATAAAGACAGCTCCTGAATCTCACATAAATCGACTCTTGGTTGTTTTAATATAAAATTTAGCATTTCTTCTTTGTGGACCTCTCTGTTGCCAATACCCTTCACTTCTCTCATTGTCAAGGTACCAGGTAATCTTCACGTTTCTGCCAGTCTCCTCGACACCTCTGCTCTTCGTTTCCTTTGCAGGCAGCACTCTGAAAACTCCTTTACACTCGAGACACACACAGACCTCTGCCCCGACTCTGGGGAAGACCTGAGAAGAGGTGACTTGGTTTGTGCAATTCTGAAAACGATGAAGTCTTCGGGATGCCACCATTTGAAAGAAACCTGGTTCTATGAATTTTCCTAAAAACATGAATGCACGGCAAGTGTAATTTTACTGCCAACTTGAAACACTCCACGTTTTCTACTTCTCTCTTATTAGATTTTACCAGAAAAAACTAAGTGGTAGGGTAGTAAGTAGCCAACTTGGTATCATTAGAAAAATTTCTTATGACATTTTCCCCCAGCCCAACAGATACACACCTCTTAAAGTGGACAAAACAACTTCTTAATTAAAGTTTTTGCAACAGTGGTGCAAAAATACGATTAAAAATTGCACCCCACTCCCAGCATTTTGTCCTAACCACAGTTAATTACCTTCATGAATGTGGGTGATTGAGAGCTCTCTACAGCAGCAACTATGTTCAATTCTAGCATTTATCTATCCCTCTTATGAAAAAGAAAATCATTTCTTTTATTTTTATTGCTGCAAGTTAAATGGAAAAGGGATTTGACAGGCATTTTTAATCATAATAATAAATAGTAATTGCAGAGAGAATTTACAAAATGTTTTCTGTGTGCTGGAAATTATTGAATCCAAGTACTGAAAATACAAAAATAAATCATATAGAGCCCTTGCCCTGCAGAAACCCCGGAGCCTGGCTGAGATACTGCTACATCTGAGAAAAGTCCTTAACATAAAAGAGACCCCAAAAAACAAAACTGTACACTGTAGGAAAAAGAAAAAAAAAAAAAAAGAAAAGCAGACTATACAAAGAAAACTATCATTAATGTCCTTTGACAGAAGATATCACAACTGAGAAACATGAATAGAATGCTATTAAAAAAAAAAAACAAAAACAGAGACCAGAAAAAGAGCTCTTAGAAATTAAGAAAATATAATAGCAGAAAAGAGAAATTAAACATAGGGTTTAGAAGCTAAAGGAAGGAAATCTCCCAGAAGACAGGACAGAGAGACAAGAAATAGAAATTAGAAAGGAAAAATTAAACCACGAAAGGTCCAGTTCAGGAAACACCATGTCCAAATATGTGTTCTGGAAAAGAACAAAGATAATAAAGAGGAAATAATCTGTTAAAAAAAAAAATGATTCAAGAATTTTTGTCAGAACATGAGTTTCCAGGTCAAAGCTCTTTAGCAGGAACAGTGGTACACACCTGTAATCCCTACTTGGGAGGCTGAAACTGGAGAACTACAAATTTGAGGTCCGCCTCAGCAACCCAGCAAGACTCCAAATAAAATCTGAAAAGGGCTGGAGATGTAGCTAAGTGGTAGAGCCCTTGCCTAGCATGCACGAGGCCCTGAATTCAGTTCCCATCCAGTACCACACAACAAACACCAAAAGGCCCACGGTGACTTCACACAATAGGAGAGTAAAGACTCTTCCACAGACTCCAAAGAGGAAAAACCCAGGCAGCATCCAAAGGATTAGAAATTCAAACAACTTCACAGCAGAATCACTGGAAGATAAAAGACACTGGAGCCATGTCTTTAAAGCAAAATTTGATACCCATTCCAACTATCAATGAGGTAAGTGGGTGGGATGAAGATACGGTCAAGGGTTAAAAAAACTTTCCGCCCCAAGCACGCTGTCTCAGGAAGCTGCCCAAGAACAAGTCTACAACACCAAGGCAGTAAATCAAGAAAGAAGGAAAGGGAGACAAGGAGCAGCAGATTCCACACGGATGTAAAAGGAACCTGGAGAATGAGGGTGAAGGGGAGCCCAAGGAGAGGCAGCTGCTCCGAGCAGCAGAGTCAGAGGTCAGAGGAGAGACTTCCCATCTGACCTCCTGCAGAGCACACCTGCGAGGGGGGCGGGTCTTGAGGACCGTTTGCTGAATTCCTAAGTACCCAGAGAAACAGGCAGACTAAAGAAAGAAAAAGAACTGTCCACTCCAGGGATCATAAAAGGTTTTGTGAGACAAGTCGATCATTCAGGGAAGATGACAAGGTCCAACTGAAAACAGTGTTCTGTGTGGTCAATATAAATTACATAAACACCAGATACTGATCCAACCAAAGGTGCCAGACATTAGAAAGAGAAAGACTCTGGGGGCAGGACAGAAAAATCAAATCAAAATGTAGCACTACCAGTATCTCCTTCAGAAACAGGGAGGGAAATTTCAAAAGAATGATCTAAAAATCACCAAAAATGGCTGGTTGCCTCTGGAGGAAAGATATAAAGAGAAGGCGGCTGCTGCTTCTTCTTTTTTACTATAATATTTACAAATTATAGAGCTTCATAAACTTTATAAATTATGACTTTACACTTCACACCAATTTTAAAAAGAAAAAAATGAGAACACAAAACAAAAACAGAGCCCAAACTCTTACCCACTAAACTTGTGTTTTCAAATTATCCATTTGTGACTCATTAGTGGGTTGTGAAATCACAGGTAAGTCACAACCATCTTTTTGTTTTGTTTTATTTGGGCACAAGGAATTTAACCCAGAGCGCTTTACCACTGAGCCACATCCCCAACCCTTTTATTTTTGAGACAGGGCCTTACCACATTGCTGTGGCTGGCCTAGAACTAGTGATCCTCCTGCCTCAGCCTCCCAAGTCACTGGATTACACAGCACAACTATCATGTTTTAAATGAACAGAAGAGAACAGAAAATAAGAAAGACACTGCATATATTTAAGACTATACTTCCATGAACATTTAAAATATACACACACACATACAGGGGTTTATTTCAAAATGTAAAAGGCATTTTGAATCATGGACTATATCAAAATAATTTTCAAACCACTCTATACTGCATTATAATTGCTTTCAAACTTGATTTTAAAAGAGATTTCCGTGTACATTTATTTTCAAACAAATTGAAGACATTGACAGCTAATAAAAATATCCAATTATGATACTCCTTAAAATCCCACTAATGACAAACCTGAAGAATGCATATTTCTATATTAGTGAACCCTAAATATCCTTTACTTTTATATAGTATACTCTATAATAAAGCCAGAGAGAAGAGTAACAACACAGAAAACAACTCAAAGTCCTAAAAATGATTTGATGATAATGTGGAATATTACTGTTTCTTAGGTGATTTACATTTCTAATTTTGTGTGACTTTCACTAATTTTTAAATTTGTGGTCTATCCACAAAGACCCTTGAACAGGAGGAAATATCTTAGAAGACTCTGGAATGGCAAGTGAAGTCAGCTAAGAAATAAAAACACCGAGGCATAAACTAGAAAATATACAAGCAGGTGACCAAGGGTTCACTTTCTCCCACCAGACCCTTCCTCACAGAGGTTGTAAGATATACTACACACCCCGCAGTGTGGAAGAAAATCAGAAGCATAAAACTCTGATGTTCTTCTACGAAGAGCCCATATTAGGCCCAATATTTTCTTCTTACTTAGGCTCAATACACACTTTACTGTAGATGCTTACCTTACAATTCACTTACGTAAAATAATGACAAATTCCTGTAGAAAGCAAGTTCCATCATGTGCTTTTCCTAATAAAGCTTCACTTTCCAAAAGTTATAAGGATCAGATTCTGAGGCTAATGATCTATATTTTAAAAAGCAAAACAAAACAAAACCTACCACTATGGAGCTAGGGGCATAGCTTAGTGGTAGCATGCTTGCCTAGCAAGCCCAAGGCCCTGGGTTCAATCCCCAGAATTAGGGGAAAAAAAGAAAAACGAAGATCATCCATAAGAGGTATAAGAAAGGATGAGTAAGTCTTCTATATATGCTAGTATTGAACAGTAACAAAAGTATATGTTACAATATACATATGTATGTATACACATATATACTTGCAAGGTATACTTATTGCATATGCATGTCAATATAGACTATATAGGCAAGAAGATTCATGAGAAATAGATGAATGTGGTAATCCTTTTTTCAAAGAGGTAAGATGAGAAGAGTAGAGCAGACAAGCAGGAGTGAGTGGAAGACTTTTCACTTTCTATCTCACATACTTGGGCACTAAGGAATTCTCATCTCCCCCCCCACCCCCCCCACATACCCCCTACCAGCAAATGGCCTTGTTTCCACATCCTAATCCACACCCCACACTCATACTCACATGGTATAATCACCCAGAAGTAATCTGGCAGGCATGCTTTCACTTTTATCCACAAAGGACTTTACCCCACCTTGCACAAGACCAGCACAAATGCCACCTGTCTCTGCAGGCTGCCAGAACCTAAGGGGCTTGCCTAGTCTTTCTCCAGTGCTCACCTCACTCTGGAGAAAGGTGCTGGGCGCCTGCTCTGTGCCAGGCACTGTGCAGGGATACAGGGCACAAAGGGTACAAGGTACCTGCCTTCAGGAAGCTCGAAGCCTTCAGGGCAAGACAGGAGAAAAAGCAGGCAATGTTCAAATGATAAGGTACATATAATGGCAAAAGTATATGCCCATGTAATTACCACACTGTATTTTAAGTATTTTTTCCTCTTTCTTCCCAAAACTCTCAAGTCGAGAACCTCTGGAATAGGCAGCAGACCTGCAGTTATCTCTGGATACCCTGTGCCAAGCATAATCTTCATATGAACTCTGTAAATGGCTCGTGAATGGCAAGGCAATGGAATTTTAAGAAACAAACTCCTATATCTTACTGTTCAAGTCAACTATTAACCTGGACCTACATCATGTATAACAATCTTAGAATTTCAGCACCAGAACAAACATCTTTACTCTCAGAAGTCCTCTGATCTTCTAGTCCTAACTAAGCAGTCTGGCCTTTGATTCCATAAAGGGGGAACATTAAGAAAGCTAAGCCTGTTTCTTTTTCTGGAAGTCAATGCATTCTCACTTTCTCTTGCTGGTAAGACTGAAAACTTTCACCCAGTAACTCTGAATTTCCACTTGTGACTAATGCATTGGTGATTTCTTGCAACTTTCAGAAAAACAGTAATTCTCAATCTGACACAATTTGGCCAATATTATGTAAGGGCCTCTTATACTTTAAAACTTGGATTTCTAGGTTTGAGAAATAATAAATATTCTCAGTATACAAATGGTTCACACTTGCCCTACCCGGAGCTCTATCCAAATACAAATGATAGAAATGAATTGCAAATATATCATGAAGCACTACTGCAATTAATCAACCTAGAGCCCAAGGGAGTAATTGTTTCTATTTTTAAAAGCACTGTTGCTTTAAGGGAAAGTTCCCTGAAGAAACATGAACCAAGCTGCATAGTGAAAAATCAAAATGCACTTGGTATCTTCATCCATGCAAAGACGGTGATTTTCATCTGCAAGTAGCATCTACAAGTAGTGGGCTGACTCTCCTGCTCGTAAATGGAATGACCAGGACACAGGCAGAATCCCACCAAAAGGGCCCATCCACCAACACAAAGCATCACGCGTCACAAGGATGAATGAGAGCACCCATATTTCAATGCTAGTCTCACAGCTCCAGACAGGGGCTGTCCCAGTAAGAAAGCCAGTGGAAAAAAAATACCAAAATCACCTTTGAAATCTTAACTGAAAAGATCTGATCAGTGACTAATGTGGCAGTCCCCAAAATGATCAACTGATTATTTAGCACAGTCTGAAGTTACAAATTCTATCCACAAAATTAAGCCTGTTTCTCTGCACAAATGACACGGCTTCATTTCATTAAATAGTAACCAACAATAGTGCTCCTTATGGAAAGAGTGACAAGGAGAAGGTGCCACCCCAGCTAGGATAAGATAAGCGGAAAATACAGGAGTCAAAATGTTATACCTGTTTCCCAGACTTCCTTGAAGAATGTGACCCACCAAAAAATTTTTTTTTTCTCTGAAATAATAAAATAATATCCTTTTTTCAGGGGGTGGGGAGACTTTAGTGTTGTGTTCACATAATATGTAAATATTTTAACTTAGTTTATTTACTATCACCATGAAACATACTATCTACTCTGCTATATCTAAAAATACTGTAGAAATATTTCAAATGCATCTAAAAATACAGCCCAAGGATAAATCCATTACTTAAAAGTATTTAACATAACATTTTAAATTTAATCTAGCTATTTAATATCACCATAAGAATCTGCTATGGGTAGCAAAATATTGTCAAATCAGGTAAAAAAAAAAATTGCTAGGCTCAACAAAAAAAGTGAAGAATCCTAATCTTACCTTTTCATAATGTCATTCCCTCAATTTAGCAAAAGGGTGCCTGATACCACATTATTATTGAATAGGAGCAGCTGCCTCTTTTAGCAATAAAGTAACAAACACTACTTCAGAGGCTCTCTTCAATGAAAATCTCTTAAGAGCAAAATCACTACATTGTAGCTCATCAATCAACAGGTGACTTTTAGAAACAAACTCATACTCATTTCCAAGAGAAAATAATTTGGTAGAATCCCGGTTTTTCTTTGATATTTTTTACAAGCTACTCAATTGCCATACTGAATGAATTCCAACACATTTCTTCTCCAGGGCTTACCAGAAAAATGCCAAATATTCAAATTATTTTAGGGCATTTTCCCATAGTACTGCATGGAACACAGCAGAATTAATAAGGATCCAACAGTTACCACTTTTCAAATGCAAATATGTTGCGATCTAGGAAATGCAGCCCTCTTTTAAACATCCCTCCAGTGTCTACACAGTTCAGGGCTCTACTTTTGTTTCCTTGAAAATCAAAATTCGCGCATTACATTCAGGCATTAGCTCAACTCAACACCACCACCACCAACAACAACAACAAAAAAAAAATAGATTTTAAATGGTCCAGCCTGAGCCTGCATCCTACCAGACTGTTTCTGCTTTAGCCCCCGCCCCCCACCTCCCAATCCCCATTTTACACACAATGTCCCTAAACAATTCTGCCCAAGGAAGCCCAGAAGCAAAGAATCACGGGCGCTGGGTGCCACGAAGGCCGTGGGCTGGTCACTGGCCACTTCGGGCCTCAGTTTTCTTATCCATAAAATGTGGCCACTGAACTAATCGCCCCAGGGTTCCACCCGTCCCCCTAGCTCGGAGTGCCTGCCGAGAAGCCCACGGGGACGCAGCTGACCGCTGCTGGCGGTGGCCGGAGCGCCGGCTCTGAGTGACAACGCTCGGGAGGGGAGGGAACCAGCAGCGACGGGGGTGGGGGAACAGAGGGAAGAGAGGAACTTGGACTTGCAACCGCTTCCAACGGCAGCGTGAGACAAACTTGAAGCCGCCCTCTAACAATAGGAAGGCGCACTCCCGTTTTCCTGGCTCAAACTTGCAGGACCCTGCGAGCCGGGTCCTCCCACCCGCCCTCGCGGAACGCGCCTCACCTTTCTCCCTGTTTGGTGTTGGAAGGAGGAGGGTGCAGGACCGTCTGGTTCCCTTCCATCTCCACCACGCACTTGGTGTTCAGTTCCAGTTCTGAAAGCACAGGGCACACCAGCGTCGCCACCTCGCCCCGCGCTGCCTCCCGCCGCCGCGCGGTCCCGGGAGGCGGCCGAGCCGGGGACCGAGCCCCGGGCGCCGGGTGGCCGAGCCGCTGCGGGCGCCGCCTCCGCCCGGCGCCCGGGCCCCGGCCGCACTCTCGCCGCCCGGCCCCGCCGCCCCGCAGTTTCCAAAGTTGCCCCCGCCCTCGGCCCGCCCGGGCAGAAATGGAAACGCGCGGAGAGCTCCTCACCTCGTCGGTTCAGGGGCCGGACCCGGACGGCAACTTTTACCTTGGTATCCGACATGTTGGCGGCGCCGCTCGGCCAGAGGCGGCCTCACGCGCCGCGCCGCCGCCGCCGCCGCGCGCCCCCCGAGCGCGGCCGCCGCTCCACCGAGTGCTCCGCGAGGCAGCGCCGAGGCGCGCGGGCCATCCCGGGGGAGCGCGACGCGGGGCACGGCCGCGGCCGGGGAGGGGCGGGCGCGGGGCGGGGCGCGGCGGCGGGCGGGGAGGAGGCCGCGCCGCGGCCCAGGCGCCGCTCTAGCCGAGCCGGCCCAGCCGAGCGCGCAGCGCCGCGGCCCCTCGCGGCCGCCGGGGGCCCGGCCGCGCCGCCATCTTCCGCCCGCGCCACGGCCCGCGCTCCCCGGGGCCGCCTCGGCGCGCGGCGCCCACCGTGGCCAGGCGGCGGGAGTGCGCGCCGCGCGCCTGCTCCTGCGGGGTGGGGCCGCCGCGCCGAGGCCGCCCCGGCGCCTGCGGGGACCCGGGGAATGCGCCCGGAGCTCGAGTCCCCCTCGGGGGCCGCTGTCACCCGCAGAGCCAGAGCCCTGGGCGGAATGCAGGGCGCGGGCACGCCGTGCCAGGTGGGCAGGCCTTGCCCGCGGGATAAATGCGCCCCAACCGAGAGCCCCGGCCCGCCGCCCCGCAGCGCCCCGGCCCGAGCTTGCAGCGGGATTCCAAGGTCCTTGTGGGGAACCGATACTAGAAACGAGTCTGTGCCTCTACCACCAAACAGTGCGTGTTTGTAAATAGTGCACTCGCCCCCTTCCCTTCCCTTGTCGTGCAGGGATGTCAAGTGGGCCGGAGGGTCATTAACTCTTACATAAGAATTTAATAGCAGTGAATTGTGTCATCCTGCCAAACGCAGACCTCGCGCTGCCAGGGCGGAGCTGGGCGAATCGGATTTATTCTGTTTGGTTCAACAAGTGCTCACTATGTGCCAAGTGTTTTGAAACGTACACAAGTCTGACATCCAGGGACTCTTTCGGCTTTGCCTAAAGGTAGAAATCCATTCATTCGTACATTCATTTAATGGACGTTGTACTGAGGGCCTACTGTGTACAGAACACAACCACCAATAGTGTTACGGAACCGCACTCCAGAGGCCCTGCTAAGGTGGAAGAAATGGCGGGAGACACATATTATGGTGGACAGTGTGTGGCAGGTAACTCGAAAAAGAGAGGGGCCAAGTTATTAGCCCGACTACGCTTGTCCCACGCACATGGAATCCAGAACCTGGCACATGCTATGCATGTGCTCTACCACTCAGCTACCCCTCCCCCCAACGACCTTGAGCCTGACTTTAAGTGTTGCAGTACTTTCTCACCCTTACCTTGTTACAGGGCCACCTGTCACCTCCCCTCTGAAGGTTCTGTTGCATTTTTTTTCTCCTCCCCATTGGTACTGCTGCAAGCCTACTAGGTCCATCCGTTCAGCTGTTCAACAATGTCTGGAGCATCCTAGGACGTGACACTCACGATGGAGAGTGAAGACCCTTTGGCTACTGCTGGACAAAAACAGAAAAATTCCTAGCCCCTTGGGGCTAACAATCTGCTTCTCTGCCTACTTTCTCACCTTTGGGCTATGGAGACATCTATCAACTGACCTTCTTAGTTTTACTTCCAATAATCTGTCCTACATCCAGCTTCCATATTGATTTTGACATGAGATTAAAATCCTGTCCTTCAATCACGCATGTGCTTCTAGTGTTCAAAAACTTCTCGGGCCTGTCCAATTTAATATTATTTTCCACTATTCCTGAAATTCTTCACTTCACCCAGGACCGTTTCATAAACAAGTTGGCAACCCTATGCTAGGTCATTGCTTGGGCAGTTTCCATCCATTAGGAATTGTCGGGGGTTCAGTTATGTTCCCCAAAAGATCCAAATCATAGCTCTCAGTGCCTGTGAATGAGGCCTTATCTTGAAAGCAGAGTCTTTGCAGATCAAGATGTGGTCATACTGGGTTAGGAAAAGCCCTAAATCCAATGACTGGACTCTGTGAGAGAAAGAAGGAGGTGGGCACACACACAAGGTGGAAGGCCATGTGAAGATATAGGTGGAGATTGATGTGGCTACAAGCCAAGGACTTTTGGAACCTACCAGAAGCTAGGAGGCAAAGAAGGATTCTTACCTAGCACCTTCAGAAGGAAAATGGTTCTGCTAACACCTTGAATTTCAATGTCTAGCTCCCAGAACTAGGAGACAACAAATTTCTGTTGTTTTATAACACCCAGTTTGTGGTTTATTATGGCAGTCTGGAGATACTAATGCTGGGGTTATAGGAATTAATCAATTCTCCCTTTTCTAACTCTATCCTCTATCTCTGTCTCTCTTTCTTCTTCTCCTTCATTCTCTGCCAGATTGTGAAAGCCTTGAAGGCTGAAGAATTACATCTTTGTCCCAAAGGCAATGGGGATTTAATGAATTTAACTTGGGGCATTTCTTTAGGGTCATGAATTTGGCAACAGTCTATCTATCCAGAGTGGCCACAGTCACCAGATGAGAGGTGAGGATGGGGTGAACAAAGCCAGGGCAGGTGCAAACCAGGAGAAGAGACAGGTGCAGCAGGCAGTGGGGTGTGCACATGGAGGGAGACCAAGTGTTGCAGTACCTAGGAAGGGTAATGCCCCATAACCCCCCAGTGGATGAGAACAGGGCTGAAGGTGAGATGGGTGTGATTGAGTTGGTGGTTAAGAAGTTCCCACTGGTCTTTTGCAGAGTGGCCCTTCCTTCTGCTTTTCCAACACTTGTCCTCACATCTTCTAAGAAGAGCTTACTAAATGTTTTTTAATTCAAAACAGTTCACCTCCTCTTATTTGGAATTATATATTTTTAGAGTTGGAAGCTTCCTCTGGGGATCTTCCAGACCCCTCTACTACAGTCTCCAAAATGGCCATCTATCCTTTGCTTGAATGTCCAGTGACAATGCTCAGATTTAGAGGAGCTGAGCCAGGTGTTTTGGTGTACACCTGCAATCACAACAACTCCGGAGGCTGAGGCAGGAGGATTGTAAGTTTGAGGCCAGGCCTCAGCAACTTAGCAAGGCCCTATGCAATTTACCAAGACCCTGTCTCAAAATAAAAAAATAAAAAGGACTGGGGATGTGGCTCAGTTGTTTGATCAAACACCCCTGGGTTTGAGCGCTGGTACCTAAAAAAGAAAATAATAAAACAAAGAGGAGCTGAACACACTGTTGAGTGACTCATTCTAAAATTTTGCACTTAGAGGTCTCCATGAAAAATCAAATTTACCTCCTGCAGTTTTCACCTGCTATACCTTCACACACCGAGTATCATTTCTCTTGTACAGAAAGGCTTTCAAAACATTGCCGATGGTTCTCATGCCTTTCTGTTTGGAATGAGTTCCCTCCAAGCTTACACCTCAAAACAACACCAATCATAGCATCTCTCACAGTTTCCGTGGGTCAGAGACTTGAAAAGGGCTCACATGGCGATCCTGCTCTGGTTCTATCATGCTATGGCATTCAGATTGTAGTTGAAACAGTGGGTGGCAGGAGCCTCTTGGGCAGGCCAGGTATTTCTGTCACTCCAAGTGTCTCAAGGTTTCTCTGTCCATTCTTTCTGCCTGGATGAGCTATAGTTTGGATCTTGAATGTCTCCAAAGGCCTATGTGTTAAAAATCTCGTTTCCAGCCCTTGTCTCCATTGGGAGATGGTGGGACCTGTCAGAGATAGGTCACAATGGGAGGAAGCTGGACATTGGGGGCGTGCCCTTGAAGGGATCTTTAGACCTTGGGCCCTCTTGCTCCCTCTATTTGATTATTGGCTGTCAACAGATGAGCAGCATTACTCTACCATGATGTTCTGCCTGGTCAACAGAATCAAAAGCAACAAAGCCAAAAGACCACGTACTGCCACTTCTGAAGCCAAGAGTTAAAATAAACCTTTCCTTCTTGTAAGTTGTTTACCTCAAGTGTTTTGCACCATAATGAAAAGCTGACTCCCAGTCGGCAGTATGGTGGTTGGGTGAGAATTTTCAGGGAGCCAGCAGAAGTTCCCTCATCTTTTATGATCTGATCTCAGAAATCCTACAGTGTTGCTTCTGCCATAGGAAGAAGACCTCATAGATTCAAGGGGACAACTGTAGTCTCCTTATCTCAATGAAGGAAATGTCAGTTATATTTTATGAAGAGCATGGGGTGGGAGATACTTATTGCAGTGATTTTTTAAATACTTTTTTTAGTTGTCAATGGGCCTTTATTTTATTTATTTATATGTGGTGCCGAGAATGGAACCCAGTGCCTCACACATGCCAGACAAGCAATCTACCACTGAGCCACAACGCAGCCCTGTTGCAGATTTGGGGCAGTACAATCTGCCACATAATGCATTTCTAAAACTATCCTAGCATCCTCGGATAGCTTGTTATCGTTACATAAAACTTAGGAATTAGAATCTTGCCTCTGTCGTATGTGTAACCTGAAAGTTATTTAATCAGTTTAGTCTTAAATCAGTTCCTGAGTAACCAAAGGGGAATCTGAACTCTCACCACCCCTGATATAGAAGACAGCTTTTTGAATACATGCCTGACAAATAATGTCTGACTTTCCCAAGTACTTCTGTTCCTTCCTCCCCCACACTGCATCTCTTGTCTGCTCGGCTGCCCTATTGGTCTGTATAATCTCACCTGACTGGAACAGCTATTCCTACTGCAAATGGAGCCCATCAGACCCTTCCCTCTGGAAATCTTGGCTTGGGGTTCAGAGGATGGTGATTGAGGTGTGGCCATCAGAATCAGACTATCTGCCACGAATCCTTCCCTTTCTGAGCAAGAAAAATCCATATTAGCTTTTCTAAATCTCCACTTTCTTATTTAAAAAAAAAATAGGATGAGGTGATGATAATAGTTAAAGTACTGACTTTGTTTGGCTTTTATAGAATAAAATGAGTTAATGCCTGCAAAACTCTCACCACAGATTGTGAACAGGGGCTGGTAATCCCTCAAGTTGCCTGGAGGATCATAGAGTCACAAAAAGCTACTCTGAGGGAAGAGAATCATGAGGCATTGTGCAGAGGCATTTAGGGAAAAGAGAACTGTTCTGGTTTCTAACAACCTTCCAGGTTTCCCTTCTAGGCTGTGCCACGGTTGAACTGCATCCCCGCCCCCAGGTCCCTTACGATGAGTGTGGAAATAAGATGATGTTATGGTCGAGATGTGAGGAGTCCCCCCAGAGCTCATGTGTGAGACCAGACAAGAAAGTTCAGAGGTGAAATTATTGGATCCTGAGAGCTCTAACATCATCAGCGTATAAATCCACTTGAATGGATTAACTGGGTGTGATGGTAGGCAGATAGGGTGTGGCTGGAGGAGGTGAATCACTGGGGATGTGCCTTTAGGGTTTACATTTTGTCCCTGGTGAGTGGAGCTCTCTGTTTCCTGGTGGCCCTGTCCTGAGCTGGTCATCCCTCATGATGTCCTACCTCACCGTGGGCCCAGAGCCATGGACTCAGCCATCTATGGACTAAGACCTCTGATACCATGCACCCCTAATAAGTTTCTCCTCCTCTACATTGTTCTTGTCGGTTCTTTTGGTTACGGCGACAAAAATGAAATGAAACAAGATAAAATACAACTAAGTAAAACACACACACACACACACAAAAGAGGCTGAGAAGAGTAGAAGACGCTCGAGAAATAGATGAATAATAGTTGTTGTGTTTTGTCACCAGGGAGAATGTTGATGAATTCCACCAAACAGTGCTGTCATTGCTCACCATCTGTAAGTCCCTCTAGAAAGGAGGATATTTAGAACCGGATGCAAACATGACAAACAGGAGTAATGAAAGGTGGAGGAACGCAGGGTGCAGAGGCTGGCTCTGAATCACACTCCCAGGTTCAGACTCAGCTCTGCTGTTTGTCGGAGGCCACCTTGTTCAAGACAAGGATCCCACCTCTGCCTCCACTTCCTCATCTCTGAAACGGTGATCACCAAGGCTCTTGCCTGGCTGTGTCAACAACATAACCAGGATCTGGCAGACAGCGAGGATTAAGTAAACATCACCTGGTGTCATCGTCCTTGTGGTTGACAGCGTCATCATCATCTCTATCACTATTGTCACTGCTGATCCAGGACTCTCTTCCGTGAGCTTAGATCACTGGCAGCGGATGTGACACTTCCACCTTCTTTAAGTGACATGCCCAAGGCATGTCAAGTGGGAGACAAAGATCAGTCTTGAAAACGATCCCCAGGAGGGCAACCTCCATCAACATCCCTGGGGCCCCTCAGAAGAGCAGATCACCCCCTGGAGCCACAAATGAACCCCTTGTCCCTCTACAGCTGGCTTTTTAGGCCAGTTTGCTAAGGAGCACTAGGGTCACCCTAGGGCACTTCTCTTGAAAGAAGGTCCCAGAAGACTGGAGGGAACCCCAGCCTCAGACATTTGCAAGTAGGAATTCAAGTGGTCATCCATCCAAGACAGAGTCATAGATCTTAAGTACAACAGGAATTCTAACTGGACAGACTTCTCATGCAGAATCTGGAGCTTTTGAATGCTTGGTCCCCACCCCCCAACCATCCCTGTTTATTTAATTGAATTAACCAGCAAAAATGGCTGATACAAGAACACAAGGTTTTTCCGTAGCAAGAAGGTTTCTAGGAGATGGACAGACAGTGGCCCATTCTGTGGGCAGGGCACAGCAAGCAGTTCTTTGAGATGGAGGCATATGTGTGGGGTTAAAGTCCCACTGCAGAGTTGGCCTCACCTGAAGAGTGACTGTTATGGTTTGGATGTGAGGTATCCCCCTAAGCTCAGGTATGAGACAATGCTGGAAGATTTAGAAGAGAAATGATTGGGTTATGAGAGTCTTAATCCAGTCAGTGATTTCACCCCCTGATGGGGTTAACCGAGTGGTAACTGAAGGTGGGCAGGGTGTGGCTGGGGGAGGTGGGACCCTAGGATGTGCCTTTGGGGTACATATTTTGTATCTTGAGAGTGGAGTCTCTTTCTGCCTCCTGATCATCATGTGAGCTGCTTTTTTTCCACCACAGTCTTCCTCATGATGTTCTCCCTCACCTTGAGCCCCAAGGAATGGAGCCAGTGTCTGTGAGCCTCTGAAACTGTGAGCCTTCAAACAAACTTGTCCTCCTCTACAATTGTTCTGGTCAGATCTTTTAATAACAGCAGCGACTGGGTAAGCTATGGTAGGGCTTCCCTCCCAGCACAAACTGACCCGGACATTCTTCTCAACAGACCCACAGTCCCCAAAGCCCATCTAACCAACCAATACAGCTGTGCGTGCTCATCACTGGGACAGCCCTGAGCTTTGCACTTTAAGCATATGCTTCCTTATCAAGAAGAGCTGGTTAAATGACTTGACTTTAGAAATTAGAATCGAGGTAGGCTCTAAAGAACTGGCAGACAGCTGATAACAAGCATCCCAGGCACCCTGGAGCCATTCGATTTCTATTGCAGTCAGAAGTAGGCTGCCAGGCTAACCTAAAAACTTACCAGTGTTGTAAGTCTGCAAAGAATCAAAGAGTAATCCCAGAGCCGCAGATACTTAAGTAAGAGGCTTTCTATAAATCTAGCTTAACAACTCTATCAGTCAGTATAGGATAAGCTACCCCATGGTAACCAACAGTCAGGGAACCCCCATGGCTTACAGAAGCAAAACTCTGGGCCTCACCTATAGGATTTATCCATCACAGCCAGTCTGTGGCTCTGCTCATCATTTTCATTCTGAGTCTCAGGCTGACAAAACAGCCCTTAGCTGGGACAATGCTAGTTTTGTAGCAGAAGTTAAGAAGAGGTGGCAAATCACAATGGCTCTTTAAGTTTGGCTCAGAAATGGCACCTGACACTTCTTAATTTTCATTGGACAAAGCAAGTCACATGGTTAAGCCAAGCATCACTGGAGCAGAGAAGAATAAATCTCCCCTGGAGTAGGGCTCCAAACCATCTATCACAATAATATTAATTTTTCAAATAGTTAACAGTAGAGAATATTCATTAAACCTTGACTACTTACCATCCTATTATTTAATTCTCACAAGAATCCTATAGGTTAAACACTGTTATTACCATCCTTCATTATACTGATCAGTAAAAAATGAGGAGAGAAGATTAATAAATTTGCCAAGGTCACATACCTGGGAACTGATGACCTTGGCATTTGTGTGAAGGTCTTTGAAAACCACAGATCTCACTTCTACACTGGAACTGCTTCAGATGAGTTGTCCAGAATAAAACTAGCAGAGCCATCGCTCAGTGGTAGAGCACTTGCCTAGTACGTGTGAGGCCCTTGTTCGATCCTCAGCACTGAAAACAAAACAAAACCCCTCAAAATAATGGGGGTGACCTATGTGATCGGGACGTGCATGTGAGTGGTTTTTCTGAGGGTGATACTGAATTTTCCTGGCTTATCTATATTTGCTGGCACCAAAAAATGTGATAAGCCATATGAATAAAAGTACGTTAGTATTGTGGTTTACACTTCAGTGTGATATGTACTCTCCCCAAAATAGCTGCAAAATACCACGGGAGGTAGAAGACAAGGCAGATCCTTTGACAGCAGCTTCCTGGGACAAAGGAGGTAGTATTTACCAATGCCACTGGATTCACAGGGTGTCACAGAAAGCTGACTTTGACGTCAGACCCAGTGTGGTTTGTTTCCCACCTCTGAAGCTGCCCTGCTATATTTGCCTTGGACATTCAATTCTTGGGTCTCCAGTGTATAAAATGGATATGACCATTTGTGTTTTACGGGATCGTGATGAGGATTAAATAAAATATATCCATAAAACACCTGGTTTGGTGACTGGTCCATAATGGAAATTGAACAACTGGCAGTCGTTACTGTTGCCACTGTCCCTGCTGTCGAGGAGAGGACAGCACCCACACCGGAGCAGGTGTGGAGGCAGTCTGTGTGGAGCAACCTGTAGGGACAGAGCTCCGAGGCAGGAAGCAGGGAGATACTGCATCAGGCCCTGAATCCTGGAAAGCTTGGCCCCAGGATAATTCAGACACTGAAAACCATTTGGGAATGGACTGTCCAGCCTGGGAGTGAGGAGGACAAGAAGGGGAAGCAGAGCAGGTACCGAGGTGAGGAGGAGAAGGCTCAGGACGCATTCCTTGGGCATCTCCGTCCATACCACAGGTCAGTAGATCTCTCTTGCCTGGCCTTCTGAGCAGGACCAGCAGTTGCCCAGAATAGGGTCTGCAACTGTCACGACACCCAGACGCAGAAACCAGTCTGGTAAGCACAGAGACGTGGCCGGGATGACCCAGCAGGATGGACCACCCTTGACTGCTGAGAGAGGAATCCCTGAGTCTTCCCTCAGGCTGGTTTAGTGGGGCTGGGCTGGGCTGATCCTGAAACAGCCCAGGCCTGGAGGGGCATTTAGGAACAGAATAACTAGACCCCCCAGTCACACTAGCTGTAGCCCACCCCTGAGAGGACAGAGGGGTTGTCCTGGTCATCACGGCACAACCTCAGTCCTTGAACAAGGTGGGCTCGTGGAATGCTTTATTAGTAGCTGAGAACAATCCAAAGTGAGAAGAGGGAGGGAGGCCCAGACAAACCAGAGGCCTTTACCTGAGGGAGTCATCCAGACAGGAAGCTGGCAGGTTGGAAACTGGGGAACTCAGCCACCTGTGCTCAAGGAGCGCAGGGGACACAGCCTACATGAACGTCCACAGAGATCTCTGACAGAGAGTGGGAAAGCACCCTGTACCCATCTCCTAGCGTGAGGGTGCTCCAGGAGTCTAGGGAGGAGCAGGTGGATGCAATCTGCAGCCGGCAGGGCACGCGCTCACTGCCGTGTGAGCCAGTTGGTGGGAAGCAGCGACTCCCACCCCGAGGGAGACGTCACACTGGAAGGGACACTGCGGCTGGAGAAGGCTGAGGTAGTTTGCAGTCAGGGAAAGCGAATGCCCTAGCCTGGCATCATTCTGCAGCAAGAGACAGGTGACGATGTTGGAAGAGCATAGCTCTCAGGGAAGGGCTGCTGATGGGGTCCGGAAGGTGGGAAATCTAGGTCACTGTCTGGTTTCCTTTAGCCCTGTGGTCTTTGATCCCATCTCGCCCGTCCCATTTAGACGTCTCCCTCTAGATGAGTTTCATCATCTTCCACGTACACATGAGGAAACAGCCACCTTGAACCTCTGAGTGTGTGGTCTTCTTGTTTCCCTTCCCAATAATCGTCAACCAGACAGGACAAGGAGAGCAGTCATCCCTCTAGACCCTTGGAGGATTGGTTCCAGGACCCCATGAAGATACTGCAATCCACAGGTGCACGATCCCTTATGTAGTATTTGTATGGAGCCTACGCACGTCCTCTTGTATGCTATAAACCATTTTAGATTATTTGTAATACCTGATACAATGTAAATTCTATGTGAGTCATTGTTATACTATATTATTTAGGGAGCAATGGCAAGAAAAAACATTCGTATGTATTTAATACAGATGCAATTAAGAATATTTCAATTCACAGTTGATTGAATCCATGGGTGCAGAACCCACGGATATGAAAGCTGGCTGCAATATCTTGTCTTTTAAGTGGATTCAGGTTCAAAGTCAGAATGTGTGTGGGTAGAGGAGTAGAAAAGGGCTTAGTGGGAAGACAGCAGAGACAGAGGAGCCAAAAGTGTTGGCAGACCAAAGAAAAGGCCAATCTGCTGGATCCGAGAGATGACAGCACTAGAATAAAAGTGGCTGTTCAGCAAAGTGGAGAAGGAGAGGGCAGAGGAGGATGGGAGAGGGTCACGGAGGAGGAAGGAAATTAGGGATGGAATTTGGGCTTTTTAGGTCCTGTGTGTGTGACAGCTGGTAGTTCGCTTCCCCAGGTTCGCCATGCCTGCTTTGTGGCTGTGCCACATTCAGAAAGGATAATTTTTTTTCCTCCGGTAGAAAAACAGATACTGACAGCATCTGCACACGACCTTCAAGCACGGGATCATTCCGTCAGACTCCTGCCCCTAGGATCCCATCTGATATTTCCCTTCCAGATGGGAACCTCGTCAATTCAGCCACGGGAAGTGGCCAAAGGAGGAAGGAGGAGCTCCAGGACAGGTGTGAGGGGACAAAGGCTGGACCGCCACTGCATGTCCTCTGCATGCTTTCCCTGTGTTGGTGGCAGGAGCACGGTCAATGACACATAGAGGTCTGGTCTGGAAATCGTGGGGCAGGGGATGAAGATTCTCTTGACCTGTCTTGTCACCTATGGGTCATATATAAAATATCCTGTCCCCAGAAGTTCTAGCACCTTAACTCATGGAAATGAAAGGAAGGGAGGGACAAATGGCCCCAGGGAAAGTCCAGGGCTGGAAAAGCCTGTCTTTGGTGCTGCCCTCATCTGCACGTTTCCAAAGCCCCTTTGGACGGCAGTGCCCCTTGCCCCCTTTCTTCAGAGCCTCTTGTCTGATTCTCTGCTCATGGGCAACCCATGCCATGATACCCACACGAGACTCGGGGATCAGGTCGTGGGAGGACCTACGACACCTTCAGCCCTTGTCTATTGCTTCTCCTTCCTCTCTTATTCCTCAGGGGCAACCATTTTTTACCTATGTGCCTGCTTTCTGCATGACCTTGGACAAATTAGATCTTCTCTATGTCTCAGATTCCTCACCTACAAAATGTCACTAAAAACAAGACGACTTCATAGGGTCATTGTGAGATGAGATGAGATGAGATAATTCCCTAGTCGGGGTTCTCTAGAGAACAGAGCCAATAGAATAAAAGATTTCTTATAAGGAAATGGCTCATTATAATCCTGTAGGGGATGCAATGTTCAGTGACCTTGCTTGTAATCCAGTTCCTTGGGAGTATGGGGCAGGAGGAGCTCGAGTTTGAGACTGGCCTGGCAACTTGACTCACATCTATCTCAATAAAATAAAATAAAATAAAATAAAATAAAAAAGGGCTGGGGATGCAGCTTAGTGGTAGAGTGCCCTGGGATCCATCCCCCATATGAAAACAAACAAATAAACAAACAATAACAACAAAACTTCTGATCTTCCATATGCAGCTAGAGGCCTGAGAAGCTGCTGAATGTGATTAGGATCCAAATCTGAAGGGTGTAAATCTCAGTCTGAGATCAGGGAAAGGCTGATGTTGAGTCTGAGTAGGTAGAAAGAGCAAATTCAACCTTTCTCTGCCTTTTTACTCTATTCAGATCCACAATGGATTGGATGGTCCACCCTGGATCCCACACTGGGGAGGACACTTTGTTTTATCAGTCTAGCAGTAAAATGTTGATCTCATCTAGAATCACCCTCTCAGGCATCCCCAGAAATGTTTAAGTGTTTGTATTAACTTGGTACTATCGCCATGTGACATGGTTAAGATTGTTGCCTTCACATAGTAAGTTTTAACTAACAGTTACCTATCATGATCACAGTGCAGTGTAACCCATTGATCCAATTGTTTCCCATACTTGACTGTGGGCTCCTTGAGAAATCAGAATGTGATAACAGCTCAACAGGAAAAACAAACAAACAAATAACCCTACTGAGAAAACTCAGAGGACCCAAATAGACATTGCTCAAAAGAGGACAAATGGCCACAGATATATGAAATGAGCTCACCATCACTACTCGTACAGCCATCGTGGAAAACAATATGGAAGTTCCTCAAAAAATTAAAAACAGAAGTGCCATGTGACCCAGCAGTCCCACTTTGGGGTATAGATCCAAAGGAAAAGAAATCGGTGTGTTGAAATATCTGTACTCCTGTGCAGCCCTGAACTAAGGTGTGGGCACAACTGAGTGTCAGTTGATGGAAGAAAGGGTAAAAAGAGTGATCTACGCACACAAGGGAATGCTTCCATGCAGCCCCAAGGAAGAAACACTGCCATTTGTGCCATGGATGAAATCGGAGGGCATTATGCTAAGTGAAATAAGCCAGACAGAGTGACAAATATCCTATTATATGTGGAATCTAAAAAAAAGTTGAGCTCTAGAAACAGAGTTGAATGGTGGATACCAGAGGCTGGGGGACGGGGAGATGGAGAGATTTTGGCCCAAGACTACAAACATTCTCTTGTAAGTCCTGAGGATCTGATGTAGACCATGGAGTTAACATTGCCACACAGGGGCTGGGGTTGTGGCTCAGTGGTAGAGCGCTCGCCCAGCACGCGGGAGGCCCTGGGTTCGATCCTCAGCATCACATAAAAATAAATAAAGTTTAAAAAGATATTGTGTCCAACTACAAATAAAAAAAATTTTTTTAAAAATATTGCCACTCAGTTTACTTGGAATTTGCTAAGCAAATAGCATACAAGTGTCCTCACCGCCCCGCTCCAGCCTCCCAACGACACATATTTATATGTGGTGAAGGAGGAATTAATTAACTCAATTGTGACCACCATGACACAATGTATGCATTAATCCAATCATCACATTGTACACCTTTAATTTTTGTTATTCTTCAATACAGCTGGAGGAGAAGAAATTCTAGTGTATGAGATCCTCGCCCAAATAAGAAGCTCTGGAAGGTACTTTTTTTGGTGGGTACTGGCGATTGAACTCAGTGCCACTCCACCACTGAGCCACATCTCCAGCCCTATTTTGTACTTTATCTAGAGACAGGGTCTCACTGAGTTGCTTAGCGCCTCACTTTTGCTGAGGCTGGCTTTGAATTCACCATCCTCCAGTCTCAGCCTCCTGAACTGCTGGGATTACACAGGTGTGCATCACCTGCCCAGCCAGGTACTTGTTCTGCTGTTGGGGAGGGTGGAGAACTTGCTCAGCCCACCTGAGTGTCCCAGCTTCTGTCATGGGTACTGGCAAGTAGTTCCTTCTCATGGAGTTTAATTAAATAGTCAGGTCTCTGTTCTTTTCAAAGTACCCAGAAGGAAAGCGTATGCACCTCTTCTTGTGATACTTTCAATTTCCCCCCACTCAGAGCCTGTCACACATTCTTGTGAATGTTGCCAACACTGGAAGTCTTTGTGCATCATCTAGTACTGGGATCTTTATGCTGGAGCGGATCTTAGATATCACTGAATCCAAACACTTTGCTAAGGACAGATAAACGGGGACTTGAGATATTAGATCACAGAGCTCAGGTCACACAGCCACTTAGTAACAAAGCCAGGAGATAGGCTTGTTCTCATAGCTGTAAGTCATTTGCAATTAAGTATGGAGGTAAAATGGGTGGGTTCAGTGGGAAATATTGGTTGATTACAAACCGAGTATGAATGAAGATAAGCCAGACTGTCTTGTTCTCATGGCAGTGAAGGTGATCCTAAAAAAGTCCCCTACCAGCTGGGCACAGTGACCCATGCCTGTAACCCCAGCTACTAGAGAGGATGAGGCAGGAGAATTACAAGTTTGAGGCCAACCTGGGCAACTTAGCGAGACCCTGTCTCAATAAATAAATAAATAAAAAGGTCTGTGGATGTAGTTCAGGGGTAGGGGTTCAATTCCCAATACTGAGAAAACAAAAAGCAGAGCCCCCCAAGGGCTGCCTTAAGGCAGGTGCTTTGAAGGAGGGTGTCCCAGCCAGTCCTCCCCCTCCTCAGTAGCTCCCAGGCTGTTAACCCCTGCAGACGCCACAGGGATTTCATTAAAACTCCTTTCCTTAGAGGTTGCAGGCCTGGGGACTCGGAGCAGCCTTACTGACCTCAGCTCGGGACGTTCTGCCTCAGCCTCTCCATCGGGCTCTCTGTCCACCCTTCCTTACTTGACGCTCTGAAGACTTTCCCAACCCGTGTTCCTCCCTCTGAATTACAGATCACAGAAGGTGGTTTGAGGGACTCTTGTTTCTCCCAAGGTTGACAGACACAAAGCACCACTCTGGACTTACAGGCAGGAAGTTCATTCATTGCATAAGATGGATGCCGGGGGTCATTAGGACCTGTTTGTTCTTTAATGCAGCTGGTGGAGAAAGGCTCTAGCGGATTGTCCCTGTAATTCCCATTGGCCAGCCTCCAGGGTGTCCTTGCTCCACGCCCCTGGAGATGCGAGTTTCTACCACTTACTCCCCGCCCCCCCGCATGGTTTGAACAGTTTTCCCTAAAGCGCTGAAACGTAATCCTCCTGTCCACAAGCTCCTGGTATATGGAGGTGGAGGTTTGGGGGAGTCTTTAGGATCATGTGAGGTCATGAGGGTGAGGTCCTCATGATGGCAGTGGTGGTTTTGTAAGAAGAGGAAGGGCGGCGGAGTTCACCTGCTTGCTCTGCTGTGTGGGGATACAGCACCCAGACCCTCACCAGATGTCCCACAGTGTTCCTGGCTTCAGCCTGAAAAACCATGAGCCAAACAAGTCTCCGTAAGCCGAGTGGTCTTTCAATCCCAGCATCAGAAAACCCAGGAGGGACTCTCCCTGCCCCTGCTCCTGCCTCCCCCAGCCTCACTGAGCGTGTTCAGTCCACACGTGCCCAGCTCAGTGAGGACTGAGTCAAAGGCGGCTGAAGCTTAAACACTGTTTCCTTTTTCTTGGCAGAGAAAAGACCCCTTTCCTTCACTCTGCTCCTTTGAACTAGGATTCCTCACCCCCGGGGGGCCTTGTTATACACTCTGCACATCTTTGCCTGCATGGGCTGCGTGGTCTTGGAGATGAAAGGAAAACGCAACTTGCCAAATCTTTCTCCAGGGAAGGTGCCTTTGGTGCACCAGGAGGAGTTCAGGCTTCCCCACGAGGCGCCTGCTGACGGATGGTGGGTTCCCTTGCTCGCTGGGGCTGCTTTCCAGGTAGTGCTGCAGGTACAGCTTTGTAATTCTAGAAAGTGTTGTGAAAGCCCTCCCCAAAAGTCCGAGATGAGTGCAGGAAATACGACTGTTCCCTTCTGCTCAAGGGCATCCCACGTTGGTGTGCAGGGAGCCAGGCTCAGTAGAGGCATCCGGCAGGCGCGTGTCCAAAAACAGTCTGCAAGGCAGCATTCGTGAGGCTCCCGAGAAGCTCCCTGGTTGTGTGAATGGTTTCTCAGATGAGCCAGAGTTCAAGCTCCTATTGACCTTAAAAAGCTATAGCTATATAGGTATATTTATTGCCTCTGCCATCTATGGAATCGTTGTTGTAAAAAGTCAAATACCCTCATATATTTGAAGGAAAGAGAGAGGAGTGATAATAAATTTTCCTCAGGAGTTTTTAATTCAAAACTTAATCAAATGTATTGTGTAGAGTGTTGGACTGACGAGAAGCAGGTATCTGGGGGTCAAGCAGAGAAATTAAATACTGCTGAGGATTAGATGATGATTAAGAAAGTACTTAACTTTTTGAGGTGTGATATAGTATTTTCATGGTATAATTAAATGTCATTTGGAGGAAGATTAAAAGCAAATAATGACGTCTTCGATTTGCTTTATGTAGCAAATTGCAATAAATGATGCAAAAGAGTGGCCAAGTCCCAATAATGTAAGTGCCGGTTATTTGGGGGTCTATTTCTCTTGATTTATAAATGTTTAAAAGTATTTCATAATAAAGTGTTCTAAAAATAAATACAAATACATTTTATAAGAGATATTTTAATACTACAAATAGGTAATTACTCACAAAAGAAAAAACACAGTTTTGTAAACAAAATCATGCACAATGAGCCTGAAATAGGTTGTTTGTAAGCCCAAGAAGTAGGTCATTTGTAAGCCCAGTGAGAAGCGAATTAAGTTTTTAAGTGACTGTTGTCAATAATTCACGATCAGACACAAGTTGGTATTTAACACATGAGCGTGACCTTGATACAGAAGTTTCAAATATCATAAAACACAATTCACTTATATAAAGCCCAAAGTGTACTTTTAGATGAAAAGAAAGTTCTTAGATAAGAACAAAGTCAGCATTTGTTTCTTAGATAATTTGTAAAAAACAAAACAACAGAAAAATGGCTCTTGTTCGTGTAAATGAACTATAATCCTCATATCTTTTCTATTGGTTGATTTTTAGAAATAGGTGGGTTCTGATTTATGGGTTCTTTAGTGAATATTCCCTAAAGTGTAGGAAGTGCAGAATCTCCACAAACCAGGAGCATGGGAGTTGCATTGGTGCCTAACACAGTAACATAAGATCCCATAGGGAGCTGTGTTATCGCAGGTCACAGTGTGTCTCTGGTCGGAAGAGGAAGAATCCTTCCTCCGTTCCACACTGCCAGCGAGCACTCCACGTAGATTAACCTGCAGTGCAGCCAGAGTTTAGCCACAGCTCTGCTGGAGCAGGGGAGCATCCACAGTGTTTTCTAGAAACCTCGAGGACCTCTGTGAAGGACGCCTGTGTGGAGTGGAGCTGAAGAGCCCCTAGAGCCAGAGCCCCTTCTAAGGAGAGAGAGACCAGACATACTTAATCATTGGAAGACAGTGAGGATTCTGAACAGAACGGAGTTGTGTTTGGATCTGATTCTTGGTTGGAGATTCTAAAGATGAAACAATGGCCCCTGAAATTAGGATAACTAGAGGGGAGTTTGGGGACCTTTGATAAAGGGGTGTTTAAGGGGAGTCACAGAGACAGTCGGAACAGGGAGATCTTGACATACAGTATTTATACCCGTATATGCTCACAGATAGATCATTGACTGATTGATTGAGAGCTGCTGCAGGGACCCAACATTTCATAGCTATGGGAGTGATGAAGTGGTCTCTCTGTGGCTGTGGTCTCCCCGTGTGGTGCCTTGAAGTCCAGGGAGTGAGCAGGTGGGTGCATGTGGAGTAGTGGAGAGCAAGAGCCAGCGTTGGTCGCTGGTAAGAGCCAATACCCTTGGGAGGACAACTGACACCCATGTCAGCAGACTCTGTCTGGGGACCTTTGATAAAGGGGTACTTCTGGATGGGCACCCTGCCGAAACCAAGGCTGTTTGTCTCAGGGCTAAACACATATATCTGGCCCAGGCCCAAGAAGCTGGAGACAGAGCAGTGGCTGGCCGCTGCGTCCTGACCGTGCGGTGAGCTAGCACACTGGCCGCCATGGGTGTGACTTAGGAAAAAGTGGCCTGGTTCCTTTCCACTGATAAATTCTCACGAGGAACACAGGGAGAAGGGAACTCCGGGACATCAGACCCTCGCTGACAGGACCCATCAAGCATCCGCAGTCCTGTTCTTGACTATGGTCTAGGTGGCAGACACTCAGAAACTCCCGGATGGACTGGACACCGCTTCCAGAGTCCCCAGGGATCTCTCTCGTGTCCACCTCTCCTTGGGCCAAGCACACCGCTCTGAGGTGTGGCCATGGGGTGTCTGTTTTCAGAGGTATACCTGGAGTTTGGACAAGCAGGCAAGCCCACAGAGGTGTCCCTCTGTGTGTGTACGACACCCACAACACAGGACAGGTCGGGGATTCATTTCCTGAATTTATGTACTTCACAATGCAAAAGGAAAGAATGATGCTGAAAAGTATAGATCTGTAAAAATGCCTGTTTCTCATGGCCCCTTTCAGAAATATTACAAGTTTGTACATTTATATCCCCTCTTTTAATAAAAGCACCATGGCCTAAAAAAAAAAAAAAATTTAATCTACATTTTTTGCAAAACATTTGTACTATTATTCACCTTGCTTTACAAATTGTTTTATCAGTACATGAAGAACTTCCTTCTTCCTTACTTATAGTTATATAATATTTATAATTTATTTAACTAATTGTGCATTAAGTGTGCACATTTGTGGTTACCAGTGTTAGCTATTACAAACAATGCCAGAGTGAATACTCTTGTACATGCAATTTAATAACAACAATATTATTAATTATAATTAATTATTAATTATTATTAGTTAATAATAATAATTATTATTATTATTATTTTGTGGTGCTGAGGATCAAACCCAGGGCCTCCCACACGATAGGCAAGCACTGTACTGCTAAGCTACATCCCCAGCCTTTTGGATGTACAACTTTACACAAGTAAAATATCTCTCTAGGAAAAGTTGGTGGAGGTAGAATTTCTGGCTCAAATGGCTTATATGTTGAAAATTTTTAAAGCACTACCAATTGACTTCCACAGAGGTTACTCCAAGTTACCGTCCCACCAGCAATGTGGGAGAAGTCTAGTTCCTCTGTCTCTGCTCACAAAGAATGTGTGATGGCCTTGAATAGAAGCCACTGAGACTTTTTGCTGCAGGAAATGTAACCGCTGCTGTGTTCGGAATCCACCACTGTGCACACAAGAGACCCGGCTTCCCACAGTCTGCTCCCAGCCAGGCACGGAAGGCAGCCCGGGTGCTGAGGAGGGGCCGTTCTGCAAGATCCAGGACTCCTCTGGTAGGTGAGTGCAGCTCTAGGACTATTAACCCAGCCACGCTCTCTGGGGATCAGGTCCCACCCTGGTCTCCCTGACTCTTCCAGTTTCCTTCTGCTCTTTCCTCTCTTCTTCCCACCCGTCTTCTGCCTGTCGGATCCCATCTTGGTGCCCGTGTCCTGGTAGACCACTCTGAGGCAGCCTGTTGTTGATCTCTACCAACTAGTAGAAACTAGCTCATCAGGAAATGTTATTTTCTCATTTTTTAGCATAATTTGGCACTTTTTAAATCTTTCAAAACCTTTTGTATATTTTTCATATTTATTCATCTCTTGCCCATTTTTCTATTGAGCTAATGGCCTTTCTTATCTACTTGTAGGATCTCTTTATATTTTAAATAAATTGAGCCTTTGAAATATGAATTGCAAAATTTCCTTTATAGTTTTTTTTTCTTTTTGAGTTTTGTTTAAGGTGTTTTTTCCCCCATGCATGACCCATTTATTTATTTATTTATTTATTTTAAAATTTACTTCTGAGTTTTGCTTAACATGGCATCTGAATTTTGCTGAACATTTTGGAAGTCCTGTGCCACTCAAAAAGGATTTTAAATTCTTTAAATTTTTGACATTTAACTATTTAATCCTTCCTCAGATCATTCTGGTGTAACCCATGAAGTAAGAATCCAAACTCATTTTTTCCCCATATGGCTACCAGGCTCCAACACAATTTATTAAACAACCCTTTTCCTACTAATTAGGAGTGCCATCTTTATCATGTAGTAAATTTCCATTTCTTTGAGGTCTTTTTTTCCCTGTGTTTCTCATGATTCTACTGATCTGCTTCAGCCAGATATTTCAGCCTGTATTTTATTAGTCAAGGCATATAAAAAATAAATAGGCAGTTATCCAAGACTTTGGCACGAATTTACTCACACTCCATTTAGAGCAATAGAGTCAAACAGATGGATTTTTCTTTGGGGGAAATTGTCTAAAATGCAACATCTGCTAAAATCCGGTCTCCCCATATATTGAGGCTGAAGTCCAAACCGTAACTATTGCTGGTATTCGTCAATGAATCTCGACTTCTGTGGTCAGACAGCTGGTGTGTTTGGCTTGGATTTGTGGGTCGGGTCAGCACCTTGGTAGACTGTGCTCGTACAGTCAGGGGGAGAAACGGAGTCCCCCACTTCTCTGCTCCCTTTCTTGTTTCTCCCAAGTCATGGCTTTTGTTTTTGCTTTTCATAGACTCCCAGAGTACACTTAATTTACCTCGTAACCACAAACCACCCCCTTCTCAGTATGAGTGGCATTTTGATTTGTAGGCAGCTTTGGGACGACCACAAGGCCACGCCTCAAAGACCTCCAAGTTGGGGAGTGTGACTGACCAGGACCCAGCAGCGGGCCTTGAGCTCTACCCAGTGTTGTGCTGAGACACTGCCTCTCAAGGTGCCAGGTGCCAGGCACAGAGGAGGGCACCAGGGCTCTTGGGTGGCCTTGCTGGGCCTTCATTTGACTTCACAGTAGTGCAGGGCTCTCCTGCCCAACCTTTCCTCCATCCCTTCTTCACCTCGGGTCATATTTTCCTGGTGGAGCAATGGATCTCCAGGTCTTACCCCTGTTTCTCCTCATTTCCCCCCAATAAAATCCTTGCCCAAATTAATCCTGATTTGACATGATTCTTGGAGGACTTTGACCAACACCATAGCCATTTATTGTATTTGTTGCGAGTGTCCTTACAGACCCATGTGGATAGCAGGTCCCTCTCTCCCCATAAGAAATAGCTCTTCTTCCCAGTTGAGTACCACATGCTGCCTCTTGACCACGGAATCCAGTCGGAGATCATTAAGTCTGTATGGCCTGAAGTTAGCACTCTGAGACTTCAGTGGTCACCGAGCTGAATGAATGGGACATTCATCTTCAGAACAATAGGAGCCTGACTAATCCTACAAAGAGGTGATTTCAACCTGAGCTTCACAGGGGGTGTATCCAGACAAGGGTGCTCCTCCCCGAGGCTGACTCTGCTTCTCCTGTGGGTGAAGCCCGAGTGACGCATGGTCCTGATGAGTGATGGACAGACACACCCTTGAATTTAGTGAAGTATTCACCACCACCACCCCCTTTTCTGCCCCAGGACCTCAGTATTTCCGGTTTCATGATTTAATGCAAACTTTCCTCTTTCCAACTTCAGGAATTCTGATATCCTGGAGAAATCAATCGTTATCCGAGGGGTAAAACTCCATTATTCATCCTTTCCCGGAGTTCCAGGACAACGTCACTAACTTTCAAGTGCGAGATGCTTCACTAGACAGCTGTTGACTCCCACTCTGGCCAAACCCTTCCCTGCTGCTGTGTAGGATGCACAATCCTTCTGGAATGTCTCTGAGAGGACTTCTGCAGGCCAGAGTCTTGCCTCGGAGTGTCTTGGGGCTAGATCAGTCATGCCCACTTCAGGGCTGATGAGCTGTTTGTGTGAAAAAAGAATTTTGAAATGGTTTTCTTAACAGCCCTGATGAACATTGAACGTTTGGATCCTAGTGTGTCAGTTATAGGCAATTAATCTCTCATCATTAAAAAGCTCTGTTTCTTGAGTTGAGCAGAGAAGGATTTCTGTGAGCAATGTATGGGTGGAGTTGATCTGAAAAGGAATTTAGGGAGGGGAAATTATGCGAGCTCTCATTTTTTCAGGGAGAACCTAAGTCTACCTCCCTGTGAGTACTGTGCTGCTCTGCTCAAAGTTCCTCTCTGAGTACAGACCATCCAGTTTGATGTTCATTATGGCTTGAACGTGAAATGTGCCCCGAAAGCTCACAGGTGGAGGGTTGGTCCCCAAAGCGGAGTTCAGAGGTGGAACATGCTGGAAATCCCTCTCCCCGCAAGCTACTTCTCCAGCCCTTGTCCTTTTTATTTTGAAACAAGGTCTGGCTAAGTTGCCCAGGCTGACCTCAGCCTCCTGCGTGGTTAGTTTCAAGGCGTGTATCACAGTGCCCTGCCAGGACCTGCCCGATGCAGGGTCCCCAAAGAGCCATTGCCTCCCATGGGTGAATGAGAGTACAGTGGAAAAGACCCGTCTTCCAACGCTGCCTCAGAACTTGCCCTCAGCCATTTCCTCAGCTTTGAAGCTTGAACACTGGGTGCAGTGGTACACTCCTGCTATCCCAGCTGCTCAGGAGGCTGAAGCAGGAAGATCACCGGGTTCCAGGTCAGCGTGGGGCAACTTAGCCAAACTGTCTCAAATAAAAGAAAAAGGTCTGGGGGTGTAGCTCAATGGTAGAGCACCCCTTGATCCTAATAAACTGAAAATCACCACCCATCCTCACAGCAACTCAACCGTGTGTTTTATTTGATAGCTGTGAAATCCACTGCAACCTGTGCTGATATACGCATGTTGATTTCACATAGTTGGATCATACTGTGCAGGGAATTATCTTCTTCATTTCACTCGTTTCAATGGCCTACCCATCATATTTATCATTTAATAGCTATATCAGATCCCTTCATTCATATGAAATTTACTTACTCCCAACTGCTGAATGTTTGTGGGTTTTTTTTGTTTGTTTGTGGGGGTACCAGGGATTGAACTCAGGGGCACTCAACCACTGAGCCACATCCCAGCCCTATTTTGTATTTTATGTAGAGACAAGATCTCACTGAGTTGCTTAGCGCCTAGCAGTTGCTGAGGCTGGCTTTGAACTCACCATCCTCCTGTCTCAGCCTCCCGAGCGCTGGGGTTGCAGGCATGAGCCACTGCGCCCAGCCACATTCTTATTTTTTAGGTCTCTGATTTTTAAAAAATCCTAATAATGTTGTTATAAATATTATTATATATAGTTTTTAAAAAATGGACAAATAATAACTGGATGTATTCATGGGGTGTGATGTGATAATTAACATGTGTCTAAAATGTGCAATGCTCAAGTCAGAATTACTTATTTTTTCCTTTTCAAGTATTTATCATTTGTTTGTGTAGGGAAATTTCAAACTCCTTTTTTTAATTTTTAAAAAAATTTATATTTGGGCTGGGGATATAGCTCAGTTGGTAGAGTGCTTGCCTCACATCCACAAGGCCTGGGTTCAATCCCCAGGACCACATGCACGCACACACACACACAGAGAAAATTTTATATTTGTTCTTTTTAGTTATACATGTCATAGAATGTATTTTGACACAGTATACATACATGGAGTATGACTTCCCATTCTTGTGGTGGTCCATGATGTGGAGTTTCATGGTTGTGTATTCATATATGACCATAGGAAGTCATGTCCAGTTCATTCTATTGTCTTTCCCATCCCCATCCCCCTTCCCTCCCTCCCCCTTTCTCGAACTCCTTTTTGAGTGCTGTATAAAATGCACATTGCTGTGACTGTAGACACCTGCTGTGAGACAGAGCACATTAGAACCTACTCCTCACAGGTAACTGCATTTTGACACAGTTCTTCCTCTGTTCCTCCTCCTCCCTCCTCTTCCTGACCCTGTTCTACTCTCTTATACATAGCTTCTCCAAAATGTATTTCCCTTCTGATCAATTCTCAGGAATAGTCTCCATGAATCAAAGCATGTACATATTTTAATGATTTTTGATAGGGAGCCAAATAATCCTGCAAAAAAATACAATATAGATTTATAAGACCACCAGCAATAAATAACATGTAAGGCATGCATTTTTAAAAATTCATTGTGTGTTGCTCTCAGACACAAAAAAGGGAATGACAAGTGCCATTGAGGAGTTCCGATTAGCAGGACCTGAGGAGGAATATGCAGGACAGGCAAAGGCTCAGAGAACCTTGCTCTCTCCTAACTGAGGAGTCCCCAGTGCAGAGACTGTCGCTGATGAGGTGTTAACCAGTCTGCCTCGTGATCTCTCTCTCTTTTTATTGCTCTCATTATTTTAAATTTTGAGACAGGGTTTCGCTGAGTGGCTGAGGCTGGCCTGGAACTTTTGAGCCTCCTGCTTCAGCCTCCCAAATCAGGGACTGCAGGAGCACCACCATGCCTGGTTTTGACAGTCTCTTCTAGAGAAAGAGGAACTTGAAGAAGACTATGGTCTCACATCAGAGGAACTGGAGGAGGGCAGCGTGGTGTAATAGGAGCAGATTTTGGATCCAGAGAGACATGAGTTGAAGTCCCAGATCCACTCTTTAAACTGTGGCCTTGGGCAGATTACATGCCCTTTCCCGGTTTTATGGAGAGCTGTCCTGAGGATGAGGGATGGTACCTGTGAAGAGGGAATGGCAATAACTCAGGAGCATCAATCAGGAACAGTCTGACACCGTGGGTGGCAGAAGCAGCACAATAAAGAGATTGTCACAGCCTTGGGACAAGAAAAAGCGTGTGAAATGCTACAGAGGAAACACAGGTAAAAAGGAAGAAGAGAACAAAGTGGGGTCATGCAATACTGTCCTCGTGTGATCCTCTGGGGGAGGAAATAGATTCTGTGCTCCAGTCCTCACTCAGTGCTACACTCCCAACAGTAAGGACAGTGTCTGGGATGTAGTAGACACCTAGTAAATAGTTGTTAAACAAATGGAGCACATTTGGGAGAAATGCACACATCATTCGCTCTTGCAGAGCAGCGATGCACAACGTACTGAAGAGTCCGGGAGTAAAGGAATCAGTTATTAGTCAGCTGTCCATTACTGTGACAAAATACCTGAGGTGATCAACTTAAAGAGAAAAGGTTTATTTTGGCTTACAGTTTTGGAGATTTCAGTCCACAATCAGTTGATTTGTTGTTCTGAGGCCAACAGGAACGCAGTACATCATGGAACTTGTTCACCTAATAACGGATGGGAAGCAAAGAGAAAAAGAAGAAAGGGTAGGGGTGGAGTACCAATATCCCCTGAAGGGCACACCCCAATCAACTTCCTCCCACTGGGCTCCACCACCAAAAGACTCTGCTACCCTCCAATAGCACCCGGGCTGGGAATTAAGCCTCCAACACATGGGGCTTTGGGTCACACTGATCCAAACCAAGGGGTAACTGCCATTCATCCACCATTTCCTAGCTTCACATATCTTTTTTGCATAATATCAATATATATCCTTTCGTTCTTTTCTGCTGCATAGGAACATTTGGGAAATGCTAATCTGATCCACTCATCCTGCTTATTCTGCTGGTGAGTCACAGAAGCCACATAAAGAGTTTTAAACCAGACCCAACTGCAGTGAAATTCAAAAGTATCCAAATTGCAAGGACCTAAACCCCAAGAAAAGCAAAAGTTTATGATTATAATAAACAATAAAAGCTTGTGTAGGGGGCGGGTGATTGCCCCCTGGTTTAGGTGGAAGCAGAAGTCTGGGTGGCCTGCTGCTCCTGAGCTGCTCCCTGGCTCGGCAGAGTACTTCCCCCTGGTTGCCCTCGGTTCCTGTTGAGGCTTCGCAGGTTTGACAAGCTGCCCCGATGCTTGCTTTGTCTTACTGACCTGAATCAGCCATATGGAAGGGAAAAGCCCTTTTTCTTACTCATAAAGTTGAGGAAAGATCCCGAGCACCTCTTCCTCCAGTAGAGGATTCACTGTGAAGAATGTGACGTTTAAGACCAGGCCCTTCACTTAGGCCTCTTTAACAATTTTATTTTTTTTTTTTTTCCGATTTCTTTTCTTCTGTTTTTGGTGTGGAGATTAAGTCCAGAGCCTTGTACATACCAGGAACATGCTTTATCACACTACCCCTTAACCCCTGTATTCTCCTTCTTTGTTTGTTTGTTTTTTTTAATTGTCAATGAACATTTATTTTATTTATTAATTTATTTACGTGTGGCGCCTCACACATGCTAGGCAAGCGCTCTGCCACAACCCCAGCCCTGTACTCCCTTTCGAGCCCCTGAATTGTACTTCAGATCTCATGCAGCTTAGACCCCACGCTCCTTGGGCATGGTACGCTGCCACCTGGAAGCTGCCTGAGAGCAAGAGCGCCCCACACTCCGCATTCAGAGCCTGGCTCACAAGTGTTAGGAGCTCGGTAAACATTGTTGAGTGTTTAAGGATCATGGACTCAGCCCTTGGCAAAGAGTACTCATTCAGTGGAGTTTCTAGGAATGACCAGCCCGAGGCAAAAAGGAACGAATGTGCCCAAAGATATTTACATTCAGAAATGCACAAATGTGATTGGTTTTGAAGTGACCCATAATACCTACAAAGACCCTGCAACATCCTAGGAATGCATTGCAGGCTTAGGAATGAAAAGTTGCCCCTTTTGCTCTTTCCACCAGCCACTGTCACCTGAAGTCTGCCCTTATTGGCAAGATCATGACAAAGGTTTTTTTCCTTCTTTTCTCTTTTGGTATCAGGGAGTGAACCCAGGAGCTCTTAACCACTGAGCCACATTCTCAGCCTGTTTTTGTTTGTTTGTTTGTTTGTTTCCACTTTTGATTTTGAGACAAGGTCTCCCTCAGTTGCTTAGGGCATTACTAAGTAGCTAGGGATCCTCCTGCCTCAGCCTCCTGAGCTGCTGGGATTGCGCGCTTGCGCCATGGCAACTCACAGGCCCAAAGTGGGGCTCCATCTGATGCAAGGTTTAACCAAGTTCTAGCTCCACACCCTGCGGGTGAAATCGCCACCGCAGCAAACCTCTGACATTCCTTAAGAGACAGATGCTTTTCTCACTTATGCCCACAGCGATTCTTTGGGGGAATGGTGGGGTGGGGGTGGCGAGGACTCGGGAGGTCGCCGAGGAGGCGTGCAGCTGGAGGAGGAGGAATCGCGGTGAGTGTGCGCTCTGCACCGGGAGGCGCCCTGTCACAGCGGCCTCTGTAGGAGGAAAACCAGCCGAGGCACCAGGCACCGTAATTAACCGCGGCAGCCGGGGCCTGTTAAGCCGGCGAGCCCCCGTGGGCAGCGAGCAGGAGCGCGGCCCTTCTTCCGCCACCTGGGGCAGAGGCCCTCCCAGAAGACGCTCGACCTGCTGGCCATTGTCACCGGGAACGGCTGGAACTAACCCCTGCTGTTCCATTGTCTGGGCCTCAAGCACGGCTCCAGTCTCCTCAAAGGCCATGGGAGCCCAGGGACAGCCCAGCCTCTCAACACTGGGGACAGGACGCCAGCGCCATCGCTGCCCGGACACTGGGCTATTTGTCACACAGAGCCCCATCTGTTCCAGGCAGAGGAATGCTATTTGCTTGGGAAGGAAAGGGAGAGTGGACAGCAGTCCTCCCGAGCTTTTTCATTAGAGAGTTTGAAAAATAGCCCTTCCAGAGAAAGACACCTTTATATTCCAGTTGAGTTATGGACTTAAGAGCAGGGCTGGGCTGAGGGTCTTCGTCGGCGCTCGTGGAGCCCGAGGAGCAGAAAGAAGGCCCCCAAACCCTCCCTTGGAGAGATCAGCTCTGGTTCCTGAATGTGGCAATTTTTGTTACAAAAAAGGAGGGGAGGGGTTGACTTATTTTATAGGAAGCGGAATTTGAAGGGCAAAAGGGTGGAAATAATGATGTTGTGGATAAAAGAATATTTGCAGAACTGTGCGTGGTCCTCTCCATCCTGGTGAGGGACATCTTTGAAGAGGATTATCCAGAACCAACCAACTCCGCCCTTCACCCGGCTTGTAGAAGTTCATGTTTGCCATATGATAATGATGACTGTGGTTGTCTTCATGATTACACTGGGCTTTGTAGTCCTTTAAATAGGGAATTGTAGATCTCACAGTTTTGCGGAACATCTCTTCATTATTTCACAGTTTTCTCCTTTCCTTCACCCCATTCTCTCCCTCTGTACCTATTTGCCGGATTTTGTGCCTCTTGGGATAATTCTCTGATCTTTCTCACATTTTATTGCTGTTCTCCATTCTGTTGTACATCCTGAGAGAGTCCTTCCAACGTTAGTATCCAACATTTCTATTAAATTTTAAAACTTGGTTAGCTTGTTTTTTTTTTTTTTTTTTTTTTTTTTTTAATTTCAAAGAGCTCTTTCCTGAATTTTGTTCTTTTGTCTCAGCATCCTGATTTTTTTTCTCTCTCTCTCTCTTTTTTTTGGGGGGCGGTGGAGGATGGGGTGGGATGGGGTGGATACTGGGGATTGAACCCAGGGGCACTCGACCACTGAGCCACATCCCAGCCCTATTTTGTATTTTATGTAGAGACAGGGTCGCACTGAGTCGCTTACTGCCTCGCTTTTGCTGAGCCTGGCTTTGAACTCACCATCCTCCTGCCTCAGCCTCCCGATCCGCTGGGATTACAGGCATATGCCACCGCACCTGGCTTGTTTTCTCTTACAAACTCTAGTTTTGCTTTTATTAGTGTTCTTCTGTTCTTGTCATTGTTTTTGTTAACTCTGGGCTGTTTTGTTTGTTTTGGATTCTCTTGTGGCCGAATCATTAGCCATTAGCCATCGATAGCAATGGTCTTTTCCCTCTGGAAGTCCCTCTTTCCTGGTAGAGTGGACGATGGGACATCCCCTTTGAAGCCCTGCCCACCAGCGGGCACTCCCTCCCTGTTCCCTCCCTGCCCAGTCCTGAGCGGGGCCATAAGGTGGCGTCCAGCTGGTGCCAGCGTATGGTGTGAAACCACCTGTGAAGCACCCTGGATTTTTCTTCCTCAGTTTGCTCCTTATTACGAACTCCAGGGAGGCCCTAGCTGTGGGGTGAGGAAAACACCCATGCGCCAGAGGAGGTGGTGTGGAGACTGTGCCAGCCACAGTACCTTTATGAGCTGCTCCGGGTCAGTCTTGGCGAAACCACTTCCGCGTGATGGTAGGTGAAGCCGTCAGAAGCCGACTAGCGGTGGTGTGTGTACTTTTCATCATGGCCCTCAGAGCAGTGTGGCCCTGCGCCCAGTCTCTGCTTTTTTACCGGAATACACAACAAATGTCAGTTTGTAGAAATGTTTTCTCTGGTGTCACTTTTTTTTCCTTTCCACATTTTTTATGGGTGAATTATAGTTGTACACAACGATGGGATTTGTTGTTACCTATTCATACATGCACAATATAACAATATAATTTGGACAATTTGGGGTCATGTTCTATCAAAAAAGATTCCTCCAATTTACTTCCTAAAGAAATCTCTTCCTGGGTGGAATACGTTATTTTCGTTTGTGTTTCTGATACCGCAGGCAAAACATTCTGACAGACACGTTCCCCTTTCTAGCTTCAGAAACGATTATCAGAGGTACTGAAGGATTCCAGCACAGTCCTATCCTGAGGTCGCATGGTACTATGATATACGGATGTTTTCATTTTTGTCCTTGGTTTCTGGCTTAGACCCCAAGGCAGGTTGTAGAAACTCTAATCTTCTCCTGCTGTTGGCTGGCCATAAATTCTCTGACCTGCCTTGTCTGATAGTGGGTTATAAGACCTTCTCAATCCAGAGGATTTCTGCTCCAGACCCTGGAGGAAGGAAGGCCACCCAGCGAGGCCAAGAAGAATATGAATAGACAGGCCTTGCTGGGTGGGCTTCCCCACCCAGACTCTCAGCAATCATGTCTACATAATGAGGTCTCCATGAAACCCGAAAGGAGAACGTCAGTGATCTTGCTGACACATGGAGGTGCCTGGAGGGCCGTGTGCCAGGAGGAAACATGGAGGCTTGTGCTCCTTCCCCAGACCTGGCCCTATTCATCTCTTCGTCTGCGTCCTTTATAATAAACCAGTAAGTACATTTACCTGAGTTCTGTGAGCTGCTCAAGCAAATTAATTGAGCCTCCAGAGAAGGATGTGGGAACTCCAAATAATAGCTGATGGATCAGAAGCACAGGAAAAACCACCCAGGACTTGTGATTGGCAGTGAGCTGATGGGCAGTCTTGAGGACTGAGCCCTGCACCTGTGGGGTGTGACAATATCTCTTGCAGTTCTGCAAAACCAGAGGGTTCTGGATAAATAAATCTTAATGGTCCTTCTCAAGGCAGCCCTCTAAGTAATGACCCCAAATCAAATGGATAGTAGAATACTAGGTAGGTCGTATCAGAATTATGATTGCTTACTTTCTGGTGGGGACAAATCTCCCCCATATCTGGGGTCAGAAGTCTGTGTAGACTGTGGTTTGAGAGTAGAACAGACTCTGTTTTTCCTAGAGTCACAGGTATGAGTTCCTATTGTCCAGCCAGGAGTTAGCCATGTGCGGCACTTGGGCACTGTGGGAAGGCTTGCCTGCCTGCCTGTCGTCCTGGTACCCGGCACGTGGTTGTATCTGGGTCACTTATCTTGCCTGCTTCTCCCCTTCCCATGTCCTCCGTCTGCTCTGTTATGTGTTCCTCTGCATCTTCTTAGGTCCCCCAGGCTGCTGCCACCAAGAGCAAATTTATCAGCACTCAGCCTGCCTTCTGTGCCCAGAAACATGGTGGACTAAGATAAGACTCAGCAATCTTTTAAGTACATTTCCTTCATTTAATAGGTGAGAGAGAGCTAGTGCCCCATTAAGTGTTTTTCCTTAAGAACAGGGAGATTTTTAAGAAGTGTCCATAGACACCTGGTCACCGGATCTGCAGTCCATGTTGGTCTCAAGAGAGAGCTGGTGAGCCCTAGGATAATGGTCATGGCCTAATGATGTGTGGGTGACCTTGGTGTCAGAGGGAAGAGATTTGGTCTGATAAAAAGATAAGTGAAGCCATTGAGAGAAAGTGGCAGCCCCTTTTCTTGGGTCGACTGCTCCTGTTGGTTTCTTCCACATCACTGACAATCCGGGGATGCCTCCCACCTGGGGATCCCTAGGATCATTAGAGATAAATAGTTTAGGTTGGTTTTGCTCAAACCCCGGGATCTATAGTCCCCCTTTTCCCGTGGTGTGCTCTTCCTCTGCCCTGTCTCTCCCCCTTTCTTCTTGCCACGGACACACCAGGATCTAGAGGACAGAAATGAGGGCTCGGAGCAGGGATGATAAATCGGTTTCAACCTGATTATCATGCCAGTTGCTTGTTTGTGTTTATTTAGAGGGCTGTTTGAGAAAGACCCTTAAGATTGACACAGGCTCAGGACAAAAAAAAGCAAGTAACATGGCTAATTGGTCATGTATTCTGACATGGTCACTCTTTAAGGTGGGTTTCATAGAAACAGATTCTCAGAGAATTGATCACAAGAGGTTTACGTATTAGGGAGGACCTTGAGAACAACACTTCTAAGGAAATGAGGGAAGAAAGATGAGATACGTGCAGTCCAACAGAGGCTTGACCGGTCTCATGGGGAATCTCTGGAACTGGGTTTTCCCAAATGAGGCCACAATTGCAGGCTTCAGCACCAATCGCTTCCCCTCACTCCCTTCAATTTGCCCATGGATGGCTGCAAGCTTGGGCAAAGCAACTCCCTTTGACCGTGGTCATTCCTCAAGAAGGAGGCAATTAGGAGCTTCAGTGGCCCACCGTCCTGGCAGACCAGGGAATGAATGCCTGGGAACAGAAAGGGAGATCTGGGTAGCAGACCACAGTGTCCACTACAGCCACAGAAGTCCACTACAGCCCACTGGTGTGTGTGCAGCCTCTGCCTTTTTATGGCCCAGGGAGGAAGGCTAAAGAAATGACAGTTGTGTTAAGTGTGACCTGAAGGCCAGGGGACAAGATGAGCGTGCAGCACCCCAGTCCAGTCCATCTCCCTGGGAGGCGATGCTGAGGTCAGGACCGGAAGTCCTGTTGTCATAAAATATCTGTGTTGGTCAGCTTTTCACTGCTGTGACCAAAATACACGACAAGAACAACTTAGAGAAGGAAAGGTTTAGTTCGGCTCAGCGTTCCAGAGGTTTAAACCACGGTTGCTGAGTCCGTTGCTCTGGGCCCAAGGTGAGGCAGAACATCACGGTGAAACTGGTTTAAGATGGAACTCGATTCTCCACTTCTGCTGGCAGATGGAGTCCTCACAAGCTGCAGCTTCGGCAGCTGAGAAGCCTGTTGTGGTGTGAGCAGCTGATCAGGGCCTGGAACGCCTGCTGGGCCCAGCCCCAGGGTTGCAGCAGGCGAAGCTCTGTTCTCCTCCACTACCTTTGAGTGACGTGTTGCAGTTCCTAATGGTGGGCTATGCCCTCCAATGTTGCTGCAGACCCCAGAGCTCACCCTAACTTCTATCTATCTAGATATCTATTTATTTATTTATTTATTTATTGGTGCTGGGGATTGAACCTATGTCATTGTGCATGTGAGACAAGCAGTATACCAACTGAGCTACATCCCCAGCCCTTCTTTTTTAAGAACTTTTTTTTTTTTTTTTTTTTTAATTTTACTTATTTATTTATGGTGCTGAGACTCGAACCCAGTGACTCACACATTCGGGGCAAGCACTGTACCACTGAGCCACAACCCCAGCCCCATCAGCCTAACTTCTTTACAGGTTCTTATCCTTGAATTTGAAGAAAAAAGTCCACATGAGGAAGAGTGGGTGCAAAAGAGTGGGATTTATTCATGTGAAAAGAAAAGGGATGGAGCTCTCACAGGGCAAGAGGAGACCCAATCGGGGCTGCCACTTGAGTGCGCTAGTCTAGGCGTTTCTATAGCACCTGGGTCAATGCTATTGATCCAGATTTAGGCTAATAGTGTTGGGGAAAGTACTGATGCCATGGGTTAACCCTGAGCCTGCCCCGCTTCTGTTTTCTTGACGCTTGTTGCCATCCCAGCTTCCCAGGAAGTTGAGTTGGGGGGCGGTGTCTGCTTCGGGGTTCTGGGACGCAGTGCAGTGGGCAGCGGGCATTCTCACTGGGCCCGGGTTGGGTGCCCTGGCTTGCTTCAGCCCTGGACTCTGCACCACAGGCTCACGCTGACCTGACAGGCTCCGTGCAGCTTGGCCCGTGCTAGCTACCGGGGCTCCAGCCCACTGGACTCCAGCTCCAGAACCACGTCTTGGCTTCAGCGGTGGAAAGGCTTGGTGGAGGGTCACTGCTTCCTTCGTGGCAGCTAGGAAGGGGGGGTGAGTGATGAACTCTTCCAGATCATGCCCCCAGTGACCCACCTCCTCCAGCCGTGCCCCACCTGTCTACGTTACCACCCAGTTAGTCCATTCAAACTAGGAAGGACTGACCAGGGTCCAGTTCTCACAACCCAATCATTGCCCCTCCAAACAGCCCTGCGTTAACAGGAGCGTTTAGGAGTCACCTCATGACGTTCTCCCTGTGTCTGGCTGTGCATGTACCTCCCTGGGGAAGCTCAATGGGATGACAGCTGCTTCATTCACAATTGGAGATCTAGGAATGGGACCCTGAATTCTTGTCGTTTTTCTCAATGTCTGTCCGCATTGTATTCGTGCCTAATATCTATTTAGTGATAGCTCTTTCTAACTCATGTTATGATTCTCCTTGGCTTTCCCACCTTGCCTGTCTTCTGTGTTTCCTGGCTCTGGAAGTGACCATGTTGGAGGGTATCAGGGCTCCAGCTCTGACCTGTCTTCAGGAACTGCAGAAGCAGCCCAGAGGCAGGTGTGACTCTGAACTCTGGAAAGGGATTAATTTGAAATCCAGGATTTTCTGCAATTCTATAAATTTTCCCAATCCCCCCAAACTCTTTTAAATCTCCCAAACCATTAACTCTACAAAAGCCCAGGTATAGCTCATCAAATATCAGGGTCAATCTTTAACATTCCCTAATATAAATAATGAATAATCACATAGTTCACCATTTATACTGCTTTACTTAAGAGTAAGTTCTTTTCCCCTTTTAGTGAAGGAGAAGGAGGAAGAGGAGGAGGAGGAAAATGAAAAATTATCATAGACCTAAATTGTTCAGAAGGTTGTTTTCTTGGCGCCTGCTGGAATACTACAGGATTTTCTTTAGCATCATTGCTGGAGTTCCTGCCTTCACCCCAGTGCCGGTGAGGATGAGGGAGGAGAGCTTTCCAGTGTTGCTGAGAACCAGACGAGACTTTGGATCAAGCTAGCTGCCTGCAGAACTTACCTGGACTGTGATTTAAGCTAGCTGCCTGCAGAACTCGGTATCTTTGCTAATGGTGTCATTGCTGGTATAATTTTTCCAAGGGTTTCTTGCATGGAGCCATCAAGTGGCTTGGTATTGTGGCATTTTGTATCCTCCCCTTTTGCTTGTAGCAGATTATTTATGGTGTTTGTGTAAAAACCACTATGGTCGTTATTTAAATTAAACAAAAGGGGGAAATGTTAGGGTCTGTAAACAAGTCAAGATGGCGCCTGGCATTTTGCAGAGGGAGTGGTTTGTGAAGTAACACCAGTGAGCCATTAAGTGTGGAGATTCCTTATTGGTTGACTGCTGTATCTAGTTTATGTTAATTAAGATAAGCTGTGTGGAATGTATATATACCCCTCCTGTCCTACAATAAACGGCTCCCACTCCTGCTGTATCAATCTACACAAGTTGCTCGTCACCCCCCCCCCCCAGCTATTTTGCCCAGCCAGCCGGGCTGTGGCACTTTAATTCTGATCTTTGCCCAGGCAACCTTCTGCCTTCTGGATCCTGGGCAGGACGGTGAGCCACAGTCCCCGTCAATCACATGATCACAAAGAAAGGAAACTGATGCTTTGTATCAGGCTGTGCTCCTGAGCCAGGTTGCTGGCAGGGCAGGTGAAATCAATGCATTTTTCACTTACAATATTTTCAACTTATGATGTAATTTGAAGAGCATGTGTACACATTTTTTAAAAAAAAAACTCCTAACAGCACTACTACTAATAAAAAGAAAATTTTACTTGGAAAATGAGCAAAAGATCATCACAACACAAAGGGAAACTGAAAGGCTGTAAAGCATAGAAAAAGATCCTCGGGATCATTATGCATTAGGGAGATTCAAATTAAATCCTGGAGATATGACTACAGACTTTGCAGAATCAATAAAAATAAACGAGGCTGGTGGGCGGATGAAACTGCTACCACTTTGGAAAGCTGTTTGGCAATTTCCAACCCAGTTAAACATATGTGTACCTTAGTGTTCAAGAATTCCATTTCTGGATATTTATAGTCCATATCCAAAGGTCCCACATCTTTAGATTCAGCCTATCAAGAATCTAAGATATTCAAAAAGAAAAAAAAAATTGTGTCTGTATGGAACATGAATGAATTTGTCATTATTCCCTAAATGACACACTGTAACAACTGTTTACATAATATTTACATCACATTAGGTATTATAAATAGTCTAGAGATGATTTAAGGCATACAGAGGGTTACTTAGATTTTGTATTACACAAGGGAATTGAACATCTATACATTTCAGAATCCAGGGGGGAGGACTGGAACAAATCATCTACCAATGCTGAGGGATTGCTGTACTCATAAATTAATGCGTATGTGCACAAAAAGATTTGTATGTGAATGTATACAGATAGATGCTTTATTCATTTAAACCCCAAACTGGAAACAACCAAAATGTCTATCAGTAAGAGAATGGATTTGCAAATTATGGTAAATTAATACAATGGAATACTGCCTTAAAAAGGAACAAGCAGGGCTGGGGATGTGGCTCAAGTGGTAGCGCGCTCACCTGGCATGCGTGAGGCCCGGGTTCGATCCTCAGCACCACATACAAACAAAGATGTTGTGTCTGCCGAAAAACTGAAAAATAAATATTTAAAAATTCTCTCTCTCTCTCACTCTCTTTCTCTCTCTTTAAAAAAAAAAAAAAGGAACAAGCATTGCTTCTAGTAACAAAATGGAACACTTTCAGAAAACATTAGACTGAGTGAAAGAAGTCAGACACTACTAAAGAAGATATTTTGTATGATCCCATTTACACAAAGTTCAAGATTAGGAAAAAAAAAACCCTAATCTACAGTGATGAAAGTCAGCAAGCAGGTAGGCGAGTATTAACTGAAGACAAGAGGGAAGTTTTGGGGTGATGAAAATGTGCTACATCTTTATCTAGTGGGGTCATGTAGAGGCAGGCACAGACCAAACTCCGAAACTTTTCATGTGAAAATTCATCTTAAGATTTATGCTTGCTTAGAATGCATGAGACCATGGGTTCAATCTCAGAACCACCCCCCCCAAATTATGTATTTTGCAACAAATAAGTTATTCTTCAGTAAAGTACTGATAAATGAGTATATGATCTTTGCATAAAAATTGCAAGTAAAAAAAAGCCAAAAAACAACTGTCCCCAATCCGATCATCCATGATCAATTCTCCCATCTGTTTCAATGTGCCTTTGGTGTGGATGAGATATTCTGGCACATAGATATTTCATTTGGCTCTTCCCCCTTCCCCTCGCATCATAAGCACTTTCTCATGACACTAAGAGCTTCCCACAAACACCATTTCCGGGGCCTGCCTCACCATCATCAGCTACACGTGCTGTAAATAATTCACCACCCCATTAATGTGGGATTTCCTGTGCTTTTGGTTTTCACTGCTGTAAATAATGCTTAGATAAAAAGCTGTGCACAAAAGTTTTCACATACGTTTTGTGTGTGTGTGTGTGTGTGTGTGTGTGTGTTCAAAGATGGAACAGGAGCCTGTGAATGCTTGGCAAACGCTCTCCCACTGAGCTGCATCCCCAGCCCTGCAGTTTTTATTTCCCACATTTCAGGTTACATTTGAGGTCATGTTCCAGATATGCATCTTTATTTATTTATTTATTTTTTTGGTACTGGAGACTGAACTTGGGATAAATTTCTCCTCTTCAGGAACCTCCGAGATACATCCCCAGGCCGGTTTATTTTCATTGTGAGTTGCCTAGGCTGGTCTTGAACTTGTCACCCTACATCTGGAATCTGCGCCCGGTCGCTGAGTGCCTGGGCATCTTGCTGTGGAGGTGCAGGGAATTCCAAGCCAACTTCTCCTCTCCTGTTACTTGCTAGTGGAGCGCCTCCTCTGCCGAACCTGGGGGAAATCAAGGCAGATTTAGATGGGACGGGATGGTCCCTGCTCTCAGGAAATGATCACTAGGAAGAGGGGAGAATGGAAGCCTTCTCAGATGACGTGACGCTTTCACCAGGTCAAAGGATGTAGGGTTTTGCCACCTGGGAGGGGAGCTATGGGGAATGAGTAAAAGGGTGGACGCACAGTGTCACCCGGTATTAGAATAAGGAGAGCATTGAAGCATCGACGTGTTTAATTAAATTTAAGCTTTAAAGTGACAGCATCATAGTTGTGATTTGCAATTGTCTGGCAATGTTCCAGATCCAAGATGGATTGAAGTAGACGTGGACATTAGGGTTGGGTAGAAAAACTAAGGCACTTGGGACAAGTAGGCAGGATTAATGGAATTGAGATGGAAGGAAAGTATTTGAGAGGGGTTTGGGAACAAGACTTTAGAACAACTGAGTGTGGGGACAAAGAGGAAAGATTTTATTCAAAAACAACTTCTCACTACGCTCTGTGGCACATACCTGCAATCCCGGAGACCTGTGAGGCTGAGGCAGGAGGATGGCAAGAGCAAGTTCGAGGTCAGCCTCAACTTAGACTCTGCCTCAAAAATAAATAAATGAGGCTGGGTGCACGAAAGCCTGTAATCCCAGCAGTGCGGGAAGCAGAGGCAGGAGGATTGAGAGTTCAAAGCCAGCCTCAGCAATTTAGCGAAGTGCTAAGCAACTCAGTGAGACTTTGTCTCTAATAAAATACAAAATAGGGCTGGGATGTGGCTCAGTGGTGGAGTGCCCCTGAGTTCAATCCCCGGTATCCCCTCCCCTAAAATACAAATAAGTAAAATAAAAGTGACACTTTGAATAAATAAATGAAATAAAAAGGACTGGGGATGTAGCTCAGTGGTAAAGTGCCCCTGGGTTTAATCCTTAGTATAAAACAAAACAAAAAAGAAAGAGAGAGAGAAAGCCTTCCCTCTGAATTCCTGAATTTACAATCCTTGCTACGCTATTGACTAATTGTATGAATTTCATGCTTCTTTGGGGGCATTTCTAAACTGTAAAATAAAGAGATCAAACTAGATCGGGCCTACAGCAAAAGCAGATGTTGCTGACTGGACAAAATCTCTTCTCCTCTGAGCAGGGAGAGGGCTCTGGGCAGCCTCACTGTGAGGAGATTTGGAAACAGTGAAATCTATATTGTTGCCCGTGGCCTGTGAATCTCCAGGGTTATTCCTAGTTCTGAAGATATGATTATGAATTATTCATCACATTCTTCATGTGGGAAGTAGAATTACAAAAACTACTATTAAATAAAGACCCCTCCTTGAGATAATGTGAGCTTGTTCCCACGCTCTGGGGACTTGATAATAACAGGAGAGATTTCCCTTGGAGTGTAAATAGTAATCAATATTAAGCAATAAGCACGGCAGTAGATCCCTCCAATTAAGACCCTTCTTGGTTCCTGTTATCTTCTCAGCCAGTGTCTCAGCTGGATGTAACATCTAAAAATATACACAAACAACCTTTCTCTTGAACTCATTTCATTTATTTGCTTACTTAATTATCTGTTTTTTGTTTTTTTTGTTGTTGTTTAAGACAAGTTACATTTAACAATTCATTAATTTGAATGCAAACAAAACCAAATGAAAAACATGGTGCCTCTTATCTTCTTTTTTGAGGTGGGGTCTTGCTGTGTTTCCCAGGCTGGCTTTGAGCTCATGGCTCAAGTGATCCTTCTGCCTCAGCCTTCTGAGTAGCTGGGACTACAGGCTTGCGCATACCACCCTGCCTGGCTTATTTTATGTAGATACCTGATGGATTGATAGAACTTTTGCATTACTGAGAATTGAACCCACGTGCTCTGCCATTGCTCTGCCACGGAGCCACATCCTCGGCCCTTTTTATTCTTTGAGACAAGGTCTTGCTAATTGTGCAGGCTGGCCTAGAACTTGCAATCCTCCTGCCTCAGCCTCCTGAGTAGCTGGGATTGCGTGTGTGCACCACCATGCCTGATGTGGTATGATATCTTTGAAGGAAGGAATGAGATGTTTCCAAAACCTAAGTGGAAAGATTGCTTTTTTTCTTCAAATATCATGTAAATCATCTGTTTTCACTATTGGCTCCTGATAACCAGATGAAAATGAAAAGAGCTCCATTCCTATCGTTTGGTTTCTAAGAGTGAGGAATGTTAATAGGAGGACAAACCCGGCTGTGTGCCGATTCCTGGGAGAGACTTGATCACCTCTCTCCTGCCCAGAGGGTGGAAGGCACCGTCTGCGGCTCTGCCGTCTTTCCTGGTGTAAATACTTCTCCTCTGTGGCTGACTTCAAGTTGCCCCTCATCTCACTGGACAGGAAGTAGGGAAGAGGTGCCCTGTGGGCTTGGTCACACCAGTACCAGCGAGGGGACTCCGGTTGGCAGCGAGGGCTGTGAGCCTTCCCTTTCCCTCTGCTACGGGCTCCACCCTCCTGCACTGGGGCTGACCCCAACCAAGGGCGCTCTGCAATGAGCTATGTCCCAGGCCCTTTTTCTTTTTTTCTTTCTTTGTTTTTAATTTTTTGACAAGATCTCACCAAGTTGCTGAGACCAGCCTGGAACGTGAGATCCTCCTGCCTCAGCCTCCTGAGTTGCTGGAATCACAGGCACTTGCACCAGCGTGTCCGGCTTGCTAGGCTCAGACTGTTGGCTAGCCTGAGGAAGCATTGTGTTTGTGTTCCACAGTTTTGTTTTGAATTTGGATATCAGTGTCTTCAAACAGAACGTGCTGTCTCGCCTGGCCACAGACTCGCTCACTTCCTAATACCCCTTTCCAAGCCCACCTGGTTCCTGAGATGTTGGAGTTTGGGACCCCTGGCTCACACCACGTTGTCTTTCATCAGCCCTGATGTTCTTCCTCTAGCAGCTCCCACATCCCTTTGTCACTGTCCCCGAGGCTCTGTCCTGGGAGCACTGGAGCATTCTGTGTCCTCTGTGTCCAGAGCTGGTGTATTTGACTCTGAATCCTAAGGGCTTAACAAACGCCTGGTGTAGACTGGGTCCTGGATAAATGTAATGAGTACCTTCATGGATAAGTAAACCTGGGTATGTGCAGCCCTGTGCTGCGCTAAGTACTTTCTAAGAAATGACTCCTTAGAAATTTGAAGGTCCTCTGGAATCTTCCAGATATTTAAAAAAATCCAACAACAGCTAAATGGAAACATTACACATGACACAAGACCCACTTATCTGAGGGCATCTCTCTGCCATCATCCTTTCAGCCTACATTAGATAAAGGAACCCAAAGCTTCACAAATAATGACATTATCTGATGTTTAATCACCAACAAACCCACAAAAAATATCGCACAATTAATAACAATGTGGGCATGGTGGCACTTGACGGTCATTCCAGAAGCTCAGGAGGCCGAGGCAGGAGAATTGCAAGTTTGAGGCCAGCCCAGGGAACTTAGCAACACCCTGTCTCAAAATTAAACAAACAAACAAACAAAATGGTGGGGGGGGGGGGCTCAATGGTTAAACACCCTGGGTTTGATCCCCAGTACTGCCAAAGGGAAAAAAGCAAAAAAACATATCAGCCTCCTCCCATGGTGACAATTGTCAACAAGGCCAAGGGGTAGCCAAGTGGCAGAGCCCTTGCTGAACCCGTGCAAGTCCCTGGGTTTAATCTCAGCACTGCAGAAACCGACAAGCAGAAGGGAAAGAGGAGGGAATTCCTCGGCCTACTATAGCCCATGGTGAAAGACCTGCAGCTACACCACACTCACAGGAAGAGACGGGACAGGGCAAGGCCACTCAGTCCTCCCAGCCCTGCTCAAGGCTGGGCTGGAGGCCCTCGCCAGGAAGAGGCAAGAGAAAGAGTGAAAGGCACCGGATTGGAAAGGAAGACGTAGAACTACCTCAGCATTAAGAAAGTACAACGCCCACAGTAGAATAAAACAAGCGCTTCTCACGTGTCAGATGAGCAAGTGGTGCCTAACACAGACAGACCCCGTGGGACTCAACAATCATCAGGAAGACGAATTAAAAAGTCCCATTTTTAAATGGGCAAAGTATTTGAACAGGGTTTTCTTCAAAGGAATACACAAAGAACTAATAAGCCCATGAAACGCTGTTCAGTATCTTTAGGCAAAGGTAAATCAAAACCACAGTGAGAAGCCACTTCATTCCTGGTGGCCATAATCAGAAAGAGATAAAAAGTGTTGGTAAGGATGTGAAGAAATCCAAGTCTTCCTAATTGATGGTGCCACTGTAAAGTAGTTTAGCTGCTTTGGAAGATAGTTGGGCAGTTCTTCAAAAGGTTAAGCACGGAATGAATGTATGACCCAGCGATATAATATTCTTCTTAAGTATATACCCAAGAGAATTGAAGCACATGTCCACACAAAAATTTATTCATAACAGCATTATTAACAAAAGCCAAAACATGGACCTGTGTCCATCAACAGAAGAGTGAATAAATACAATGTGTTCTATCCTTATAATGAAATACTCATGGGCCATAAAAAGAAATGGAGTACTGTTCTGTGCTGTAGCATGGATGAATCTTGAAAACATGCCAAGTGAAAGAAGACAGATTCAGAAGTGATGTGCTATAGGATTCCACTTCTATGAAATGTTCACAACAGGCAAATCCACAGAGAGAAAACCCGTTAGGGACTAGCAGTGTCATTAACCCCCTTGGAACAGGTTCATATTTGTCTGGCCAAAGTCCTATGAATAAATCACACGCTTAACATCAGTTAGATAAAGAAACTGAAGATCAAAAACTAGGTGTGGGGCTGGGGTCATAGCTCAGTGGTAGAGTGCTTGCCTAGTACATGTGAGGTTTGATTCTCAGCACCACATATAAATAAACAATAAAATAAAGGACCAAATATTTAAGCAAACAAAGAAACTATGTATGATATATCAAAGTGCATAAATGCATTTTAGTCATGTATAACTAACTAAAAAAAAAAAAAAAAAAACTGTCGGGCACAATGGCGCACACCTATAATCCAGGTGACTTGGGAGGCTGAGGCAGGAGAATCAAAAGTTTCAGGCCAGCCTCAGCAACTTAGAGAGGCCCTGAGATACTTAGTGAGGCCCTGTCTTTAAATAAAATCTGAAAAGGGCTGCAGATGTGGCTCAGGAGTAAAATGTTCCTGGTTCTGGTGCCAAAAAATAAAAAATAATAAAAAATTGTTAAATTAATTTTACCTAAAGCAAACAGCTAATAAGGGGTGTGAAGTCGAGCTGAGACCCTATCTATGTCTTTCGGCATATGCTTTCCACTGGGTTATCTGTGCCCTGTTTTCTCTTCAATACAATGTTCATCACAGCAGGATTTACAATTGAGAAGACAGCATCTATGGAAGATAAAAACAAAATTTTAAAAAATAAATGGATGTACATTTTTTACTTTTAAGAAAAAAAGATGGATGTGTATAAATTTGTAGGCCGATTATTGACTAAGCAGAAGAACTTTTCACTATTTAATGAATTGTTTTAACACTTAGATTCGAGAAAAGAAAACAAAGTACCATTTGTTGATTTATGACATTTCTAATTACCGAGTGTCCGGATTTAGAGGACAGTCCCAAGGTTCAGCGGGTTGGGTCTGTGATCTTGGGTCATGACAGCTGAAATGAACTGCTCTCTCTAAATGCCAGTGTGGCTTCTGGGATTAACCTTCACAGGAGGTTTTGGACAAATATTGTGTTCTTAGGGCGGCTAGTGCCATTAAACTAGAGGAGAGAGATCTGTAAAGGACATAAATCTGTGTCCCCCCCCCCACCCCCCGTCAGCCTAAAAAGGGCATCCCTGAGGGACAGTGAGGGTCAGGATTCAGAGCATGGAGAAGAAAAGAGGAGGGGGCTTCCCACTAAGATAAGTGTCCACCACAGAAATGGGTGGGAGAGGCCAGAGCCACCTGGGCCCAGGGACGTGTCGGGCTGCTGAAACCTGAACTGCAGCATCTAAGTTAGATCTCTTCAGGTGAAAATAGAATTTCTCAATCTTTTAAAGCTCTGCTCTCTCAGATAGAATTCCACTTCCGCTTCCTGTGAACTCCATTCCCCGCCCCCTGACATTGTGACACAGCCTCCCGGGGTAGGGCCACCCTCAGCACTTTGCCACCAGCCAAGATTCGTTCAGCTTTACAGTTGGTACTTTGTATTCCTTTCATTTTATTTGCTGGGCAGGGGCTCCACCACTGAGCCACACCCGGCCCTCGGATTGCTTTTCAATGTTCCCATAGGAGTTTGTGCCATGATCTTCCACAGGCTCAGTTCTTTCAAATGACCTGAGCCTCTCCAGTCTCCTAGCAAAGAGGCCACTGGCCTTTTATTTCCTTTTCTGTCTCCCTTCACTCTGTTGTTTGAAAATCAGGAATTAAGAGATTATCATTCTTAACACCACAAGACCCAAATGGCCTATTCCATAAATGGGCAAAGGAACTGAACAGGCACTTCACAGAAGAATCAATACGATTGGTCAACAAATATATGAAAAAATGCTCAACATCTCCAGGAATTACAGAAATGCAAATTAAAACCACACTGAGATTCCGAATGGCAATCATCAAGAACACAAGTAACAATAAATGTTGGTAAGGAGGTGGGGAAAAGGTGCACTCGTACACTGCTGGTGGGACTGCAAATTGGTGCAACCGCTCTGGAAAACAGTATGGAGAGTCCTCAGAAAACTTGGAATGGAATCACCATTTGACCCAGCTATCCTACTCCTTGATATATACCCAAAGGACTTCAAATCAGCATACTCCAGTGATCCAGCCAAATCAATGTTTATAGCAGCTCAATTCACAATAGCAAAGCTATGGAACTAATCTACCAGGTATCTTCAACAGATGAATGGCTAAAGAAAATGTGATATATATACACACAATGGAATATTACTTGGCCATAAAAAAAATAAAATTATGGCATTTTTCTGGTAAATAGAAGGTTCTAGAGACTATCATGCTAAGTGAAAATAAGCTAATCCCCCCCAAAAAACAAAGGCTGAATGTTCTCTCTGATGTGTGAATGCTAACATCACAATGGTGGGGGTGGAATAGAATTTCATTGGATTAGACAAAAGGAGAATGAAGGGAAGGCGGGGAGGGGGATAGGAAAGACGGTTAATGAGGTGGACATAACATTCCTGGGTTCATACATGAACACACAAGAAACAAGAGAAGCGAGAGCCAAGGGCACCTCAAGGAGGGGGATGGGTGGGCCAGAGTTCCCCCCCTGCCCTACCAGACCTGAGCCTTGTGACCTTGCCGACTGCCCTTGACCTCCAGGGTGAGCATGTGGGCATAGGTGTTCTGCGTAGCTTCAGAAACTCAGTGATTTTTCAGAAGCTCTTGTCGTCTAAGTCAATGGCTTTCTGGTGTTTTCTGGTGAGTTCCCACTGCATCTTACCGAAATGGACCAGGAATTTGGGCCAGACAAAGGAAGCGCAGTCCACCCCACTACAGAGTCGAGGGAGGGGTGATTCTGGCTTGGAGACCTCAGATGCTGAAAGACCCAGAGAAATCACCCTGAGAATGCGGGGATCTGTTATGGGAAACCTCGGCCCAGCTGGGGCCGCTGCAGAGGCGCGATGGTCCAGGGTCTCCCGGGGCTGCTGGGTGCCTCTGCCTCTCCCTCGGAGCCCCGCTCTGCCTGCCGGGCTGGTTCACACCTCCTGCTCCTGCTCCTTCTCTGTGGTTAGACCTTCGTGGTCTCAGTCTCCCGTGGGCCCTGTCTCTGCCCGCTTTGGGCTCTGCCCTCCCAAGGCCACACTCTCCTTTCTGTGGAAGTGGCCGTGGAGAGAAGCTGCCAGGCCCTGCTCAGGTACATGGCACATTAGACCCAGGCCGTGCCAACTGGGACCCAGGGCCCTTCCTGGCCCCTCAGCCAGTCCAGAAGGAGGAGGTGGAAAACGTGGCCACCTGACCATGCTGACCGGGGCTGGCCTGCCCGCTTGCCAGTGTTGTTCCTGGCCTAGGGATAACTGTGGCACTGAAGCCTTCAGCGGCGTCACCCCTGCTCCATCTCAGGACTCCAAGTTTGGGTGGGTTACACTGTGGGAATCCCACAAAGGCCTTCTGTTTGCTCCAGCCTCTTAGACTGGGGAAACTAAGGCAGTTTAGCAGACAGTCCAGAGGGACAGCGAGCGCACGGAACATAAAACAGGAGCACATTCTGTAATGTTGCAAGTCCCTGTTTGGCCTTCCTCACTGTGGCCAAACACTGAGACGGCAGTGCAGATTGTGCACTGCACAATTCCAGGTAGTACCTTTTTTACATCATCATTACGGTTGCCTCACCTTTGTCCCCTAGGCCACTCATCCTTTTCCAGTCGTAGAGAAAATGTGAAAAGGAGCATTCGAATCCTTCTTGTCCTTTCCATTAAAAAGGTCCTCCTCCAAACACACGCCTGCCCATTGCATAGCCTACCCCTAGCCCTGTGTTTGTGTGTCCTGGGCCAATAGGAAAAGTTCCTCTCTGTAGGTGAAGTAAGGAAGGGTGTCCCCACTACCTTGTGACCTCAGCATCTGGAAGGATTCTTCTCCCAAGGGGGATGAATGTGCTAGAAAGCAGATGGCGAGAGGCCAACTGACACCCTCCCTGCCATCTCGGCCCTGCCCGTCATGACACAGGAACACAGGGGCCTGGATCAGGGTAGAAACAGCTGATTGGGGCCCCCGAGGCTGTCTTTTCTCCCCTCCAGCGCCTTCCCTTTTAGAAAAGGAGGGGTGCAACTTGGAGGCATTGCCTGGGGAGGAGGATCAGGGGACACTGGGAAGAAACCCCATGTCCTTGTGCACTGTTCCTGACAGTGTCTGGGTCTGTCTGGGTGACGAGGAAGGGAGCCACGTCTTCCCGGTATTCCCTGTTTGGCCACATTCCTCTCTTCCTTGAACTTACCCAGCACCTTCTGCCTCCGACTTGGGAATTCTCTCTGTGAACTCTGTCATGTCCAGAAATGAGCAAAATGGAATTCCCCTCAGGCCAAAAACATTGTTTAAAAATTCTTTTTAGCATGAAAATCTTTTTAAAAACATGAAAATGGAAGGAGTAGTATAGTATCCTTAGGAATGGGTTGAATGGAGGCCTTCAAAAACCCATGTCTTAACCCTGAGAATCTGTGAATGTCCCCCTAATTGGACAGATCATCCTGCATTACCTGGGAGGCCCTGAATCCAGTGACAAGAAGGCCTTGTGACCAGGGCACATGAGTTACAGCCAGGCCACTACAAAGACCAAGAGCCCCTCCGCCACAGAGGCAGCAAGAGGCAAGGAAGGACCCTCCCAGACCTCCAGAGAGTGTGGGACCCCCGACACCTTGATTTCAGACCCTGGTCTCCAGAACTGGGAGAAGATAGATTCCTGTTGCACGTGACCTAAATCACTCTTCTTTTCCAGAGAGAGATTAATACTGGACCTCCTCCCCGCTGCCTGGGTAGAGGGGTAAAAGACAATCGATAGTTCTCACAAAAAGGCAGGATTAGAGCTGGGTGCAGTGGTGCCCGCTTGTCATCCCAGCTACTCAGGAGGCTGAGGCAGGAGGATTGCAGCTTCCAGGACAGCCAGGCAACTTAGCAAGACCCTGTCTCAAATTTAAAAATACTGTTAAGAGCTGGGGATGTCGTTCAGTGGTAAAGCACTTGCCTAGCATGCGTGCAGCCCCGGGTTCCGTGCCCATAACCCCACCCCTCCCTCGAGCACACACACACATACACCAGGGGGACTTGGTCATCAGGTCAGTGATACGGCCCAAAGGCCATAGTAGGATCCTCTGCCACATTCACCCACATTCACCGTGCACACTGGGGGTTCTAGAGAATGCGTATTGACCTTCTCGCCACCGCACAGCAACACCATCCTGAGTGAACTATTGTGAGTCAGCGACCAGCTGCCTGAAAACTGTAAAGGTGCTCGTGGACTTGTGGTGGGGTTATCTCCTGATAAACCATCCTAAATTGAAAATATTTGTAAGTCAAAAAATATATTCGATACCCTTACCCTACCAAAGAGCACACCTTCGCCTCGCCTACCACAGACACACTCAGAATTACAGATTTTGCCCGAGATGGGGCAAAGTCTTCTCACCCAAAGCATATTTGATAATGACCTGTTGAAGGTCATGCAGTTTGTTGAGCTACTGCACAGAAAGGGAGACCCAGAGTGGTTGTGAGGGTGTGGGAGAGACCCATGGGCGTTCTGTAGAGATGACAGGACGTGACAACACACTGGCAAAACCGCACACAGTGCAGTGTCAGCCGTTTCCACTTGTGATCCTGGGGCTGCCCGGGAACAGCACCTCCGCTGCCCAGCACGGAGAGAGGGTCACACTGCGTGTGGCTGGCCCAGGAACCCACCCACGTTCACCATGCTCCCTGGGGGTTCTCGAGAAGGCCTAGTGACCTTCTCGCCACCGCACAGTGACAGACACCATCCTGAGTGAACCGCTGTGAGTTGGCGGCCATCTGGACTTCCCTCCTATGCATTGTCTAAGAAACGCCTTTGTTCTCAGTTACCTTTTGTCGCAATGTGGTGCTCCTTGGGAAGGTCGTGTTTTGCAGGTTCTGAAAAATGGTGGCGATGGGAGCCCAAGGGTGCCGATGCTGGCTGCTGATCACAGGCCGAGGGTGAGCCTGTGCCAGTTGGGTTAAGGGGAGACAGAGAGAGGATGGTGCCCTCAGGATGCTCAAACAGAGAAGTGTCAGGTGCCAAAGAGAAGTCCACTTACTACTGTCCCCTTCAAACTTCGCTGCGCCTGGGCTCAGGGCTGACTTGGCCCCTGGGGCAAAGGCTGAGGGGCAGCTGGTCTGTCTGAAGCCGTCATTTGAAGTGGGCTTAGTCAGAGCTTGAGCGAGAGCCAAGTGACTCCGCCTCGCTCCTCTCCACTCCTATGTACTCCATGAATGGCTGTCTTTCAACCAGGCAGCTACATCTGCCCTCCGTGGGCTTTGAAGTCCTTGATTTATGCGACTTGTTTGTTCATGCTCGAACGAAGCGCTGGGCAGAGCAGAGGAGCTGGTTCCAAGTTTCTTTCCCTGGTCATATTTTCTTCTATCGTAACCCAGCGAGGTGCAGGAGGAGGGTAGCTGATAAGCGCAGAGTTTAGAGCAGAAAGAACTGGGAACCAGGGAGGATGCCCTCTAAATTCCAGCACCTTCCACCTTCTCTGGTAACTTACTTGTTTTCTTGGTACTCTACAAAAGGGAAGGGAAAATAGAACAGGAGAGGTCATTCAAAATGCAGGAGAGGCCTGGGGTCAGTTCTAACAGGTAGGGGCTTGGACACCATCACTCCTGTCCTTACAACAAGAAAAAGAGCTGAATAAATCGTAAAAATGATTTCACTATCCTAAAATCTAGAGAGACAGGTGAATACAGAGGCTTACCTGGAACAGAAGCTGCTAGAGATGTAAACAGGTAGGAACACTTAAATGATTATTTGGATGAATTGCTAGGGAAATTCCTGGCTTCCAGTCTAGAAAGACCCTCATACTTTTCCAGATTTTGCCTATAGCAACCCCACCAGGCTCTCAGGATGGAGACCTGAGAAAAGTTCCATGTACTTTGGCAGGAGTCATGAGAAAGTAAGTGTTATGGCTTGAAGATATGTCCCCTGCAAAATGCATGTTGAAACTCTGTCCCCGGTGCAACAGTCGTAAGGGGTGTGTTTTTTGGGAGGTGATGCATTTCATAAGAGCTCTTTCCCTCGTAAATGAGATCAGCACTCAAATAAAAAGGCTCAAGGGAGCATCCTCTTGCCCTTCTGCCCCCTGGCACGTGAAGACTCAGCATGGAGGCGCCATCTTGGAAGCTGAGAACAGCCTCACCAGACGCCAATCCCGCTGGCCTTTTGGTCTTGGACTCCCCAGTCTCCAGAAACATGAACAATTTTCTATTATTTATGAACTACTCAGTCTCTTACAGCAACGCAAATAGATTAAGACTGGCGCCATCTTGAAATTTGCTTAGAATCTTGTTCCTAACAAAGTCCTTCTCTCCAAGGATAATGCTTCCAACCAGAGCCTGTCTGCCTAAGGGAAGGGCACCTAGCCAACTTCAGCCCTCCCTTGCATTCTGTTTACCCAAAAGGGAGGGGAAAAATCATACGAGATAAAGGTCAAAGCCCAGGGACTTAGGCCCACTAAAAGACTGAGACTTAACTGTCAGATTCCAGAACACTCTTTCCCTATCCCTTCCTACTAACGCAGCAAGGCTCTGGCACAGAAACAGTACACCCCAAAGAGTTGCAAGACACAGAGCTCTGTAGGGGGTTCTTAGGCAAACCCAAGAACACAGAAAATAACAGAAAAGGAAACTGAACCTTCTGACAATGACATCTACATAAAGCCTGATACACAGACCAGTTCCTAGCCAGATGAACACACAGCCTCACACAAGCCCTATGCAGTGTTGTTCTCGTGAACCAAAATGTCAACTACTTTTAGCAAAAAATGACAGGCTACGCTAAAAGGCAAGAAAAAACACAGTCTGAAGAGAAAAACTAAATATCAGAATCATGCTTTGGACATGACACCAATTGTGAAATTGTGTCACAGGGAATTTAAAATAACTACGATTACTAAGTTAATGGCTCCAAGAAAAAATTAACATTGCAGGAGAACCGATGGATACGATGAGTAAAAAGATGGAAATGCACCGGGTGAGGTGGTGCATGCCTGTAATCCCAGTGCCTGGGGAGGCCAAGGCAGGAGGACTGTAAGCTCAAGGTCAGCCTGGACAATTTAGCAAGACTCTGTCTCAAAATAAAAAGGGCTGGGGATGTGGCTCAATGGTAAAGTGCACCTGGGTTTAATCCCTAGTAACCACACACATACACACACACACACACACACACACACACACACACACCCAGATGGAAAATGTTTTGCTTTTATTTTTTTTTTCATTTTTAAATTTTTAGTTAAATATGACAGTAGAACATATTTGGGCAGAATATACATACACAGAGTATAACTCTATTGAGATTCCCACTCTTGTGGTGGTACATGATTTGGAGTTACCCTCGTAGTGTATACAAATACAAGGCTAGGAAATTCATGACCAATGAATTCTACTGTTTTTCCTATTCCCTTCCCCCCTCCCTTCCCTTCATTTCCTTTTGTCTAGTCCAGTGGACTTCTATCAGAGATAGAAATTTTATGTAAAAATCAAAAGGAAATGCTAGAAATTGAAAACACTGTTTCATTTAGAAATGAAGGAAGAGTAGAAATAAAGCAAGTTAAGTTTTGGATGGACTTATCACAAAATATGAAATATAAAAAGAAAAATGAATTCAAAAGCAAAACAGGGCATGCAGTAATTGTGAGAAAATCACAAAATTATAGCATATGTGAAATTGGGATATTAGGAGTATAACTAAAGAGGCAGATGGACTATTGAAGAAATGATGGCTGAATTTTTTCCCCAAAATCAATGACAGACACCAAACCATAGTTCCAGGAAGCTCAGAGAACATCAGATAGGAGAAATACCAAAATAAATAAATAAATAAAATGTACACCTAAGTATATCATATTTAAAATGCAGAAAATAAAGACAAAGAGAAAAATCCTGAAAGAAGCCACAGGCACAAACTAACTTAACCTATGGGAGAACTGGGATTAAGAATCACGTAAGATTTCTCATCAGAAGCAACAAAAGCAAAAAGTGAATGAAATAAAATATCTCAAGTGTTGGAAAAATCCCATCACCCTAGAATTCTGTATCCAGTAAAACCATCCTTTAAAAATGAAGAGGAAATAAAGACTTTCTCAGGCAAACAAGAATTGAGGCCAGGAGTGGCGGGACACACCTGTAATCCCAGTTACTCGGGGAGGCTAAGCCAGGAGGATCACAAGTTCCAGGCCAGCCTCAGCAACTCAGCAAGACCCTGTCTCAAAATAAAAAATAAATCAATAAATAAAAGGGCTAGGGATAGAACATCCCTGGGTTCAATCCCCGGCACTGCACAAAAAGAAAAAAGAAAAGTAAAAGAATGTTAAGTACTCCAGAGAGAGGGAAAATTAAATAGATCAGAAATTTGGATCTATGCACATAAAGGAAGAGAAGTACGGGGGGCGGTGGGGCTGGGGTTGTGGCTCAGTGGTGGAGCGCTCGCCTAGCAGGCATGAGGCACCGGGTTCCATCCTCAGCACCACATTAAATAAATTAAAGAGAAGTAAATGAAGGTAAAATAAGATGTTTTTATTTCTTAATCAATCTAATGGCTATTCAAAATGATTATAGTAGCAATGTTTGGGATGGTTACAGTGTGCAGATAAATGAACTGAATGGTATCACTGTTACAAGGGGCAGGAGGAAGCAGACAGGAACGCTTTGGTAAAAGCTCCCTACACTACTTGTTGTGAAGCTGTACTGTATTATTTGAAAGTGGAATGAGACTAATTATAACATATATTGCACATTCTAGGGAAATTACAAAAAAAAATTAAAGAAGTGTTTTTGGTTTCCTAAGAGAAAGAGAAGATGGGATCATATAATAGGCTCAATTAAAATCAGAGAAGGTTAAAAAAAAAGAGATGCTAAAAAAGAAACAAAGAACAACAAACAGAAAAAAAGTTATAAATATGGTAGATATTATTCCAACTATTTCAATAATTACTTAATGTGTGGATGGTCTAAATAATATAAAGAAGAAGAGACTGGATGGATTAAAAAAAAAGAAGACCCAACTGTCTGTTGTCTATAATAAGCCCACTGCACATGTAAGACAGAGTTGGGTCAAAAGTAAAGGGATAAAGATATACCAGGCTAACACCAAGCACCCCCAAAGATGGAGTAGTTATATTAATTTCAGACAAGGTGGACTTCAGAATAAAAAAAATTGTCAGAAACGGGGGCATCACACATTGATAAGAGCACTGCTTCATTCAGAAGGCTTAGCAATCTTTGATGGATATGCACCTAAGAACAGAGTGTCAAAATAAGTGATGTGAAAACTGATAGAACTGCAAGGAGACGCAGAAGAAACCGCGTTTACAGTTGGAGACTTCAACACCCACCCTCAGCAGGCAGACAGTAAAGACATGAACTGAATCACATCATCACTCCACCAGACCTGATTAACATTTATAAAATATAGGTTAGCCTGACTTTCAACCAAGTTGGAAATCTGAAGACACACAACTGTAAGGTTTGAATATGAGGGGACCCTCGTCAAAGCTCCCGTGTTAATGGGGAATTCTCAGAGGTGAAGTGATTGGACTGTGAGAGCTGTGGCCTCAGCAGTCCATCCTAGTTTGAATGGACTGGGTGGTAACTGTAGGCAGGCGGGTCCCTGGGGGTGCCCCCTGGGGGGTGCACCTCCCTGAGGCTGCTTCCCTCCCTCCCCCTCTCTCTCCCCACTGCTGCCACCGACGGAGCAGCTTCCCTTCACCAAGCCCTTCTGCCATGATGTAGAGCTATGGAGTCAGCCAACTGTGGACTGAGACCTCTGGAACCATGAGCCCAAATAAAGTTGTCCTCCTTTAAGTTGTTCTTGTCAGGTGTTTGGTCACAGCCATGCACAGTTGACTAACACACTTACTTTGAAAACCAGCACATTTAGGTGTAATTATTCATTACGTGGAAGAATTCTTCAGTGTCCTGAATTAGATCTCTTCTTTATTTCACCCAAGACCTCTTGGAGAACATTTAAATATGAATCCATTTGTAAGTTTACCTTATCAGAAATTGAATTGTGACAAAGATCATTATAAATCATGATGAATACTGGGAAAAGTAATTCCAAAACTGTCAGTGGATGTCATTCTTGATGACATCAGCAAATAATCCCCATAGAGCTCTAGCCAGGGGGTTTGTGTTGTAATTGTGTGTGTGTGTGTGTGTGTGTGTGTGTGTTTCTTTCCTGATTTAGAAGCTTGAGTCATAGCAGGGTGCTGTTCTGCCACACCAAGGTCCCACTTTTCAATAGCAGCTGGGGGAGAGAGGGCAAAATACTACTCTTATACAGAGTGTCTTGTCTGCTCCTTATTGACCCTGACATCCATTCTTTCCTTCTGTGACATTTCCTGGGCACCTGCGATAGGCCAGGCACCACCTAGCTGACCACAAGATATTCAGATCCATGGGTGGATAATTAACATCACTAAATGCATCAAAAAGAAAATGATGGCAGATTAGAAAAACTGGAAATTCTCGGCCTGAGTTGTCTACCCAGCGTAGAACCCGGTGTCAGCTCTATGATTCTCGGGGGGATGGAATAAGAGCTGCGGCAGGTGGAGCCCGTCTCTTCATCCCTTTCTTCTTCTCTCCCTGAAGAGGCTCCCATTAACCAGGTGGGGCTTTGATTCCTGGGAGAACTTTCAAACCCTGGGTCAGGCTTCCTCTAGGATTCTGGGTGACTGTGTTTGGGCTTTCCTCCGTTCAGTGATCACTAAGCACAAGACACAGTGGTGGGGATTACTGCAAAGACAAAGGAGCAGATCTCAGCTGCTGCCCTCTCCTGGTTTGCAATCTACCATATTCCTCCTGACACTTCCTACAATATTCTGGTGTCCTGCATTTCACAAATCTGATTCCTTTCAACTAATTATGTTTTCTCCTTCCCTTTTCAAATCCTCTAGAAGCACAATACATTGTACGGTAATAATATAGCTTTCTATCTTTATGTTTGTGTGTGTTATTCTTTAATCACTCAATCAAAACAGAACCTTCCTTGAGGCACAGACTTGAGAATCAGATCTGGCTGGAGCCCATCTCTGCCTGTGTGGCCTTGGACTAGCTGTTGAATCTTTCTGAGCTCAGCTATAGCACCTATAAGCCAGGACTACATAGTTCTGCTTTATCTATTGCATAGTGTTTGTGTATGTGCAGATCAAATGAATAACAGAATGTGCAGTCATTTTCTACAATATAAAACGACATGCAGATGTAAGTTGTTATTGTTAAAAGTTCGTAATGGACTCAACCTCAGGGTTTGCTTATGTGTACAGTACAGATGCCATAGAAATAGTAACTAAGGGCAGAAATTGGCCCAGGGTATATAACTACAGCAATTAAAAAAAAAAAAAAAAGCATAAGGAAAAAAAATCAAAGACTTTTCCTTCAAAACAGAAAATTTTCAAACAACAGTCAGTACTTGCCAAGAACATGATTGCTAAGTGGATCTCTGTAAGGGAAATTCAGGGGATGGCAGAGAGCTTTAGAGAACAAGAAATCAAAGAGACAAGTCTTCAATGTTATCATCTTCCTCCTCCACCCTTACCGCCTCCATCAGAACCTTTATCTAATCAACTGGAGACACACATCTTAACTGTTGAACAATAAAAATTGGATGCATTTTAAGTATGGAGGGTCACAGAGGCCAAAAACAACATTCTGGCCAAGGTGCCACAGAGTGGGCCAGAGGGCCCTGGACTCCACTTTCACTTTCAAGGGAACTGCAAATGAAATTCTTCTTTCTCCTGAATTTCAGAACTGGTTTGTGGTTAAATGTGGCTAAAACCCTAAAAACTACATCATGTTTACAAAACCTAGCAAAGAAACAAAGTTTATGTTCAGTCTCCCGGCTGCGTACGAACTGGCACCAGTACAAGGACACATGGGGACAGAAGGGCCTTGGCCACTCCTAATTTTTCCAGCCCGGACTCCCATGTGTTATGTGGTTAGTTGTAGAAAAGTAGAAATAGAAGAGTTTAGTGGAAGTCTCCCGGGCATAGAAATGAGGATGGTGGAAATGAGAAGAGGGAAGAGAATCGGAGGGAATTAACTACTTTAATAACCACAAAGAACATCTCACACCTACAAGCATGGTACTATAAAAACAAACAAAGCAAACAAAACTAAGAAACAGAAAATAGCAAGTGTTGGGAAGCATTGCAGCATTGTAAAGTCAAAGATCATGAGTCAAACCGTCGTCAGTTGGAGATTGTCTGTATATTGCACAGAATAGGAGCTTGGGTCTAGCACGGGGTAGAGCATGCAGTTAGCATGTGTGAGGTCCCGTGTCCAAAATCTAGCAACTAGAAAAAGAGAAAGGGAGGGAGGGAGGAAGAAAGGAAAGAAGAAAGGAAGGAGAGAGCGAATGGGAAGCAGGTATTTGAGATATTTGCATGTCCATGTTCATAACAGGTAGAAACAACTCAGATTGGCAGGTGAATGAATAAACAAAATGTGTTTTTTGTCTAATGAAATATTGTTTGGCCTTAAGTATAAAGGAAATCTTGTTACATGATACAATATGGATGAATCTTGAGGATATTATGCTTAGTAAAATAAGCCAGTCACATGAAGACCAATACCACGTGGTTCTATTTATATGGGTACCTAGAGTGGTCAAATTCAGAGGCAGAAGGTAGAATGATGGTTGTTAGGGAACTGGTTGTCAGGTGGGGAAACAAGCAGTTGCTGTTCAGTGGGTATAAAGTTCTAGTTTTGCAAGGTGCAAAAGTTCTGGGGATCTGTCATACAACGATGTAACTATACTTTTAATTTTTAATTCTTTAATTTTTTTGGTACTGGGGCTTGAACCCAAGGGCCCTCTCTCAATGAGCTACATCCACAGCCCTTTTAATTTTTAACTTTGAGACACGGTGTCACCACTCAGTTGTTGAGGATCTCACTAAGTTGCTGACTGAGGCTAGCCTTACACTTGAGATCCTCCTGCCTCAGCCTCCTGAATCTCTGGGGTTACGAGTGTGCACCATTGTACTTAACATGACCGAAACTGATTTAACGATGGTTGAGAGGACAAATTTTTTATGTTGTTTTCTTTTTATCATGATTAAAATTTTTCTAATCATTTTAAAAATTGAAAGAATGAAAATAAAAACCTGAATGAAATTCTGATGGTTTTCTTCACCCTATATAAGGTCCAAGCTCCTTAGAGGGACACTCTAGGCCTCTGGATGTGGCCCCAGTGACCCACCAACGTGGCCCTGCACTTCTGGGCACTGACCACCATGCCCCTTCCCTCCAGGGCTCTCTGTGCAGTGCTCGCCAAGGTCGCCTCCGGGCCCCAGGACCCTTCCCTGATCACCTCCCAGTGCTCTGCTTCCCCTTGGCTGGGATTCATCACGTCCCACCTTGGTGGCTTTGGGACTAGGTCTCTCAGGAGCAGCTCGGGCCCACAGACGAGGTTACTACCTAACTGGTGTGGCTTCTTCCCAGCCCTGGTCACCGCGAATGTGTCCTGTCATCGTTCTGCCGAGGCTCCTCCAGCAGGCCCAGTGCCTTAGACAGGACCTCACCACGGTCTCCCCAGTGGGCATCCTGCTTCTCCTCTCCCCTCCACCATCCCCGCCCTCCATCCATCCCTGTTCCCTGTCCTTGGGGTCCCGAGGGCACCCACACAGGCTCCCCTCTGCCTGACGTCCTCCCCAGTCCTGCTCAGCTTTCCTTCCCGTGACTTGCCTGAAAGACACACCCTCGCTCCTCCTAGGGTTAGACTCCTAACCTAGTCCCCCCCCCCCCAACCCTTCCTCCAGGGCTTTTACCCCCAAGTGACATCTCTTTCATTTATTTGTTTAGTCTTTGTCTCTTCATTGGGGTGTGAGCTTCATGAGGGTTGATATTATCTTACATTTTGAGTCACTGCTTTTTAAAAAACCCTCAGAATGCAGTGCCAGCACATAGTACATATGTTTTGTTTTGTTTTTGTTTTAATTTTGAGACAGGTTCTCACAGTTGCTCAGGGCCTCATTAAATTGCTATGGCTGGCCTTGAACTTGCAATCCTTCTGCATCAGCCTCCTGAGTTGCTGGGATTACAGGCGTGGGCCCAGCCCCCGTAGACTTTTACAAAAAATTATCTAATCATGTACAACCACAAAAATGGGAAGTTATGCTCCGTGTGTATATGATATGTCAAAATACAGTCTACTGTCATGTTGAACTAAAAAGAACAGATAAAAATTCAAAAATTATCTAATTAAATGAATGGATGAACAGAGAAATCACTTGCAATATAAGATAACTGAATAATTTTGAATTGTTTACAATCTGAATATTATTTCTGGGAGTGCTCATCCTGAACTTGGGGGGGGGGAGAAAAACACACAGAACTTTGGAATAACAGAGCCCTCTTTGTCTTTACTCCACAGGGTTTAACCTGTACTAAGTAGCAATTGACTGAAGTTTTTCTGTTGGCACTCTCTTTAGTAATTTCCTGCCACAAACATGAGTAAAGGTCATGTTGGGAAAGCACTCAATTAGGTCTTTACACAATGATGATGTGTAAACAGACGAATTAGTCTGCACATGTATCTAATCCTCACGAGGCTGTGCCAGTTGCTTTAATGCTGGGTAAAATGATCCTTGATAACTTGCTACCAGTGTTCCACTGTGGCTCCCAGTCCTTACTGAACCCCTCTCCCAATATTTTATTCTGAAAAATGTCAGACATACGTGAACTGAAACGTTTTATGATGACTCTCCATATACCTGTCCTCTAGATTCTATTATTGGCATTTTAGTATCCCTGCTTTAACACTCAACTACATCCATCCCTAATTAAATTATTTTTGGCCAGGTGTGTTAGCACACACCTGTAATCCTAGCAGCTGGGAGGCTGAAGCAGGAGGATCGCGAGTTCAAAGCCAGCCTCAGCAACTTAGTGAGGCCCTAAGCAACTCAGTGAGACTCTGTCTCTAAATAAAATATTAAAAAAGGCTGGGGTTGTGACCCAGTGGTTAGGCAAGTGCCTCTGGGTTCAATCCTAGGTACCAAAAACAAACAAACAAAAAAAAGGGACTGGAGATGTAGTTGGGTGGTTAAGTGCCTCTGGGTTCAATTCCCAGGTACCAAAAACAAACAAACAAAAAAAAGGGACTGGACATGTAGTTGGGTGGTTAAGTGCCTCTGGGTTCAATTCCCAGTATGATGAACAATCAGTCAAGTCAGTCAATAACTTTTAGCCATTCATTTATCTGTTTAAGTTTTCTTTACCCTAAAAATATAGTTCTAGGTTAGAAACACACTTTTTTTTTTTTGTACTGAGGATTGAACCCAGGAACGCTCAAAATACTGAGCCACATCTTCAGTATACCCCTTTATTTACTTATTCTGATTTGTTATACGTGACAGCAGAAGGCGTCTCGATTCATAGTACACATACAGAGCGCGACTTTTCATTTCTCTGGTTGTACACAAAGTAGAGTCACACCATTTGTGTCTTCATACCTGTACCTAGGGTAATGATATCCATCTCATTCCACCACCTTTCCTACCCCCTGACCCCTCCCTCCCCTCCCTCCCCTTTGCCCTTTCCAAAGTTCCTCCATTCCTCCCTTGCTCCCCCCTACCCCATTATGGATCAGCATCCACAGAGAAAACCTTCTTTGGTTTTTTGGGGTTTGGCTAACTTCATTTAGCATGATAGTCTCCAGCTCCACCAGCTCCATCCATTTACCTGCAAATGCCATGATTTTATTCTCTTTTAGTGAGGAGTAATATTCCATTGTGTATATATCCCACGGTTTCTGTAACCATTTTTTTACTGAAGGGCATCTAGGTTGGTCCCACAGTTTAGCTCTTGTGAATTGTGCTGCTATAAACATTGATGTGGCTGTGTCCCTGCAGTGTGCTGTTTTTAAGACCTTTGGCTATAAACTGAGGCATGGAATAGCATCCCCAGACCTTTTTATTTTTTTATTCTGTCATTTGAGGCAGGGTCTCCCTGAATTGCTTAGGGCCTCACTAAGTTGCTGAGGCTGCCTTTGAACTCACGCTCCTCCACCTCAGCCTCCTGGGTGGCTGGGATTTTAGGCCTGTGCAACTGTTCCTGGTTAGAAATACATATTCTTGAATTTCACCCTAAACTTACGGAGTCCAAATTTTGTAGGAAGAACTGGGTGGTGGGGAGAGGGAAGAGGGACCACAGTCTGCTTTTTAAGGAAATTATCCATGTGATTTGGGAGCTGGCTCACGTCTGGAAAGCACTGTGTCCCTAAATTTCCTTTCCTTTCTTTTTTCCTTCCTTTCTTTCCTCGCTGTGTTTTGCATGTGATGCAGCAAGAAGTGGGGAACAGGAGGTGCAGGGAGAGGGGCACAGCCTGAAACCAAGAAAGCAGGAAGGACTAGAACACAGGGGTGCTGCCTGTGGGGTCCCCTAGACTCATCCAGGAAGGCCGTGGTGTCCAAAGTGGAACATGGAAAAATGTTAGGAATTGTTTCTATTTATGTCATCCTTTTCAATTTCTGGCCAACTGTGGGCCCCTCAGCCCTGAACTTCCCAACCTCCATAACCACAAGAAATAGAAATCTGTCCGTATGAGGTGATCTGTCACAGCCACACAAAACACAGGACAGACTGTCATTCCCATCTCAGCCACTAGTGTGGCAAATATGTGTCACAGGGGCAAGCTGAGCCGTGTGGTCCCCAAGCCGGCTCTCCCTAGTACACACACCGACACACAGGCCCAGCGATCTCAGCTCCAGTCTCACCATAACAGAGCCTATATTTTTATTAGGTGTCCCAGGTGGTTGTGATGTGTTCCTCTACTAATCAATTCAAACCCACAGATTTAGGAAAAAAAAAAAAAAAAAAAAAAACTTCTGCTAGGAAAACAATATTCTCTGAGCAAGGTACATACACACAGCAGAATAGCAGCATATGGTCATTATTTGGTGTGTTCAGAGCAAACTACACCTTGGGAAGATTTAAGAGGCCTTGAAAAATGGAGTCCATGAAGCATTCATTAATCAAAAATTGGTGGAACGCCAGGTACAGCGTTTCTGTGATAGTTGCTGGGGCGACAATTGTAAGCGGGACATAAAAGCCTGCCCTTAAGTGGGGCCGTGGCTGAGCAAACTCAGAGTACAATACGTGGAAGAAGTCCCCTGAAGGCCGTCAGCCCAGGGCAGGCTGATAAGAGGGACACCTAACCTTAACCCCAGCAGTAGTCCCTCCTAGGGGTCTGGCCAGGTCACAACAGTCCTGAGTGAGTAGGAGGTGGCCAGGGAAATGAGCCAGGGAAAGGCACTTCCCAGAGAGGAGGCAGAATGAGAAAGGACTCCAGTGACTTCATGTGGTTGGAGAAGCGGGGACAGGAGGTGCAGGGAGAGAGGCAGAACCTGAGGCCAAGAAAGCAGGGAGGGTTGGAACACAGGGGTGCTGCCTGCGGGGTCCCCTAGACTCACCCAGGAAGGCCGAGGTGTCCAAAGTGGAACATGGGAAAACGTTAGGAATTGTTTCTTTTATGTCATCCTTTTCAATTTCTAATTTGGGGTTTTAAAATGTGCATGTGAGTCGTGGGTTCAGGGAACCTCTCTATGTGTGAGTTTGGAGCTTTGGGGTTGTTGATGTCCGGCGCAGTGAGCAGCGAGGAGCAGGAGAAGGATTTTGAGTGGAGGGATGACTGTTGGGATGACATCCGGGAAATGTCCCTTGGTGTTGGCACATGAGTAACCTAGAGTGAGATTTCTTGGATTGTAATCTTGACCCTCGAAACAAGGACCATCTGAAGTTCTCCTCCTTTTTCAATAGCTTGGCCTTTCCCCCATTGATTGGCCTATCTCCAGGCATCCTGGATTTCTGCTGTTTCTTATCGGCTCCTGCAGAAGCACTAGGGAAAGCAAGGAAGAGGAAGGGCCCATGGTCTGTCACTCAAAGGGATGGACAGCCATGGGGCTGTGCCTGCTGCTAGGTCTCCCTGCAGCAGAACCCACTGAGGGGCATGGAGGTGGCTGCAGGGCTGTTACAGCGTCCCCGCCACAACTCTGACCCATGAGCTTCTGCAGCCAATGTCTGAGCGATGCAGAGATGCTACGGCCAGACACTGGAGGACTCCACTCAGGACTCCGCAGAGGCCGCTGCAGGCTGAGGCTCTTCCTACCTCACTCTCTTCCATTTCTCTCTCAGTCTCCAGATGCCCAACTTGCATTGCAGTAGAGGCTCTCTGCGTGCTGTCTCCTCCCCCCTTTCCTATACAGGCATTTCTCCCACTTGCTCATTGTATTAATCTGCTTACATGGCCGAAAACCAAGGACCCGAGACTGGGTGGCTTAAACCACAGACATTTGTCCTCTTAGTTTTAGCAGCTGAAGTGTGAGATCAAGGCATCAGTAGGATTCGTTTCTTCTGAAGCCTCTCTACTTGACTTGTAGATGGCTGTCTCCTCCCTGTGTCTTTCTTGTAGTCTTTCATCTGTGTGTGTATGTGCCTGAATCACCTCTTTTTAAAAGAACATCATCTGCTGGGTGTGATGGCACATGCCTGTAATCCCAACAGCTTGGGAGGCTGAGGCAGGAGGATCACAAGTTCAAGGCCTGCCTCAGCAAATTAGCAAGTCCGTAAGCAATTCATTGAGACTCTAAACAAAATACAAAAAAAGGGCTGGGGATGTGGTTCAGTGGTCAAGTGCCCTGCAGTACAAAAATAAATAAATAAATAAAAGAACATCACCTTATTGGATGAAGGTCCACCCTGGTGATCTCATTTTAAGTTAACTACATTTTTAAAGACTCTATTCCAGCAGGGTATGGTGTCACATGCCTATAATATCAGTTACTTGGGAAGCTGAGGCACGAGGATCACAAGTTTGGGGTCACCCTCAGCAACTTAGCAAGGCCTGAAGCAACATAGTGAAACCTGGTCTTAAAATAAAAAGGGTACCAAAGCCAAACAAAACAAACAACAACAACAAAAAAAACTATATCTAAAAACAGTCACATCCTAAAAATTGGGTCTTCAACGTAAGAATTTTGGAAGGCCAAGTGGGCCCATAACGCCCTTCTAACACTGTCTTGACATCAGTTTCTCAAATACTAGGTTGATCTGCTCGGTTGATTTACAGGAGATAAAACCAGGCAAGGTATTCAAAATGACCAGTGACTCGTCTCTCCCTGTTCCATCCTAATTCCATAAATCCAATCCAGTAGTGAAAAATGCCTTAAACATGAAATAAATCTCCAATTTCTTGAGTCATCCCTAATCCCTCTGAAAAAAATCACTATACGGGGGATATTACGACACAGGCAGCAGCAAGAAACTAATAGCTCGTTCCCATTAGTGTCCTCTCTGGGTACAGTGGGTGACCCTCAGGTCAGCATTATTTCGAGGATGCTGGACATGAGGCAAGCCACAGATCTGCCCTTTGAGCCTGACACTGAGAACAGCCCCCCCCACCCCCGAAGCCAAGATGTCAGGTGCATAGCTTGCAGCCATGTGTTGGGGAGGCTGTGGGGGAAGAATGCACTCCAGGAGAAATGGGGTGATGTTGTCATTTATTGGCTGACATCTGAATACTGTTGGCAGAGTCTTAGGAATATTCTGCCTTAATTAGTAGGAAAAATGCTTTAATGGGTGCCTTTTATTTACAATTGTCAGCATTCATGTCTGTGGAAACTTCCGACAGCTTCCGTCTTCATAATTTCTGGGGGTTTGGCAGCATAGCAGACCCGCGACTGCTTCCGTGGAGAGGAATCTTCTCTCACTCTGCAGACATACTGAACTGCTTGGGCAATGGCTCTCCATTAACACTACCTGACAAATTCTAATGTGGTCCCTCTCAAAACTGTTTTTTCTATCATCCATTGTTTTTAAAGGTTTGCCATCACTTACCGAATGCCCACTGTATAATAAATTCCATAAGAAGTGGGGCTGAGCTTGCAGATACAGTCTTTGCCTATAGTCCATGTGTTATTATTTATTATTATTACTGCTATTTTGTTTGTTTGAGAGACAGGGGTCCCACTATCTTGTCCAGGCTGGCCTTGAACTCCTGGACTCAAGTGATCCTGCTGCCTCACTACCTGAGCTGCTGGGGCTGCTGGAGCTAAAGATGTATACCATCCTCCCTGGCTCTATTCCTCTATCTATCTATCTATCTATCTATCTATCTATCCATCTATCTATCTATCATCTATCTGGTTATTTATTTTGGGATATTGGGGATTGAATTCAGGGGCACTCGACCACTGAGCCACATCCCCAGTCCTATTTTGTATTTTATTTAGAGACAGGGCCTCCGTGAGGTGCTTAGTGCTTTGCTTTTGCAGAGGCTGGCTTTGAACTCGTGATCCTCCTGCCTCCTCCTGCCTCCGGAGCTGCCAAGATTACAGGTGTGCACCACTGCACCCAGCTTATTCCTATTTTTTAAATTAGAGTTTCTTAATTACGAGAGTTGCCTGGTTATTTTTTTAAAAAATTTGACAAAAGGCGTATAACATAAAATTTGTCATTGTAGTTACAAACTGTACCATCTTCAGTGGTACAGTTCTGTTGTATTCATTAGATGGACAGTGCTGTGCAGCCATTACCAACATGGATTCCAGATGGCTTTGATGACCCCAAGCAGAAATGCTGTTATCATTAAACAACACTCCTGTGCCCCTTCACCAGCCCTTGGTGATCTAATTTGCTTCCTATCTCTATAGATTTTCCTAGTCCAGGCATTTCACATAGGTGGAATCACTCAGCATTTGTATCTGGTTTATTTCACTCTGCATACTGTTTTCAGGGTTCATCCATATTGTTGCAGGCATCCGAACTTCATTTCTTCTTAGGGTTGAGTAATATTCCTTTGTAGATTTGTGCCACGTATGGTTTTTCCAATCATCCATGGGTAGACATTGGGCTGTTCACGTTCTTTGGCGATTGTGCACAGTGCTAAAAGGAACAGTGGCTTACAAGATCTGTTTGACTTTCTGTTCTTTTGAGTCTGTGCCTAGAAGTAGAGTTTCTAGGGCTTCTGGTCATTCTTCATTTACTGTTTTAAGAAATCACCAAACTTCTGCAATAGCTGCACGATTTTATATTCCTGCTACTGATGCTGAAGAGTCTGCAGTTCCACACATTCTCAACAATTGTTTTCTGCTTTATAGCAATCCTAATGGGTATGGGTGTCTCACTATTTTGATTTTCATTTCCCTAATAGCTAGTGACACTGAGCATCTTTTCATGTGCTTATTAGTCATATATTTCTTTGGGAAAATGTCTTTTCAAGTCTTTGCCTATTTGTTTATTAGGTGGGTTTCTGCTATTGTTACATTGTAAGAATTCTTTTTATATATTCTGGATGCTAGATACTTAATGACATCTAATTTGAAATCATGTGTCTTCCATTCCATATGTCGTCTTTTCACTTTCTTGATAATGTCCTTTAATACACAAAAACATTAAATTTTAATGAAGGGCAGCTCATCTATTTTTCTTTTGTTATTTGTGCTTTTGATGTCTTTTCCAAGACATCGACAAATCCAAGGATATGAAGATTTACTCCATGTCTCGTTCTAAAAGTTTTACATTTTTATCTTTTATATGTAGGCCATTCATTTGAATTAATTTTAAAAAATATTTTTTAGTTGTAAATAGACACAATACCTTTATTTCATTTATGTTTTATGAGGATGGAACCCCGTGCCTCACACGTGCTAGGCGAGTGCTCTACCCCTGAGCCACAACCCCAGCACCTTGAGTTAATGTTTGTCTATTGTGTGGGTCCAACTCTGCTCCTTTGCATGTGGGTATCCAGCTGCACTGGCACTGTTTGTTGAAGAGAGTCTTCTTTCCTCATTGCAAGGTCTTGGCATCCTTGTTGAAAATAAATTGGCCACAGATGTATGGATTTGTTTCAGGACACTCAATTTAACCCCACGGTCTATATGTTTCTCCCAATGGTAACATCATATTGCTCAATTCTATGTTCTGCTGGGTATGTTGATGTGACCTGTATTCCCAACAACACAGGAAACGGAGGCAGGAGGATGGTAAATTTGAGTCAGCCTCAGCAATTTAGCGAAGTCCTAAGGACATAAAAACAAAAAATCTAAAGATGTGGCTCAGTGTTTAAGCACCCCTGGGTTCAATCCCCAATACTTTAAAAAAGAAAGAAAAAGAAAGAAAGAAAATTCTATTTTCACCTTTGTTTTTCTTTTTCCAATACTGTTCTGTCAATAATTTGAAGCCCCTTGCATATTATATGTGAATTTGAGGATTTTTTAAAAAAAATTTCTAAGGGGAAAAGGCCATTATCATTTTGATGGGGATTATGGACTGTAAGGGTTTGGGTAATTTTGACATCTTAACAGTATTCAGTCTCCAATCCACAAACACAGATATCTATTTATGTAAGTATTCTTTTCTTTCTTTCGGCCATGGTCTGTAGTTTTCAGGCACAAGCTTGACACTTCCTTGGTTACATTTATTCCTAAGAGTCACATTCCTTCTGATGTGATTGTAAATCGCATTGTAAAATCCACTCCTTTTTGGTGTAAAGTTTGATAAATACCAGAAAATGTATGCTGCTGTGCACTCTCCTCCGTAAGGTAAAGTGGTTTTAGAATATTCGCATCAAAGTTCCCTTAGGACTATTTCCTCACAATCTCTGCACTCACCTCACACCCAGACAACTTCAGATATCTTCTGTCGCGATGGTTTTGCCCTTTTTCCACAGGTCATATCAGCAGATACGCAAGCATAGACTGCCTTTTTAAACAACACAACATCTCCTTCTCTTATTTCTTTTCTTTTTCTTCCTTAGGACACAAAAACACTTCTTACTTGGTCTACGTCCTGATCTGTCCAAATGACCCCATCTTTTACAGCATCAACTAGTTACAAATGAGAAGTCTTGGCTTGAATCTGTGTCAAGAAACAAACTAGCCAGAGCAGGCCCTGATTGGGTCAGTTCTGGAGAAAGCACCAGACAGTGTCTCCATGTAGTTCTGCAGGGATCCGAGCCTTGTGAGTATGTACCGAGCTTCTGTTTTACAAATCTATTACAGAGGACTTCGGAAAACCAAGCTGTTTTCAAACCTGGTTTGGTTCTCAAACCTTGTTGAAAAATCCAAAATTGCAGACACTGTTCAGTCATTGTTTAGAATCCATTAGAATCTGCTGTGTGCAGTTAGCTTGTTAGAATAAAGGCACGCTGCTATGAGGTTAAAAGCTGTGTGAAGCCAGGCACAGTGGCACACCGCTATAATCTCAGCTATTCTGAAGGCTGAGGCAGGAGGATCTCAAGTTTAAAGCCAGCCTTGGTAATTTAGCAGAGACTCTGTCTTGAAATACACTTGAAAAGGGCTGGTCATGTAGCTCAGTGATAGAGCACTTACACAGGCTGTGTTAGGCCTTAGATTCAATCCCCAGTACTGATAAAAAGAGAGAGAGAGAGAAAGAAAAAGGGAAACTTGTGTAAAATGTGAGTTTCTATTATTACAAGTTATATTTGTCTCTTTTCTGTTGCTATAACAAAATACATGAGGCTTGATACTTTTTAAAAAGAGGTGTGTTTAGCACACAGCTTAGGAAGCTGAACGTCCAAGACTAGGTAGCCTCATCTGTTGGCCTTTAGTGAGGGCCTCCTTGGCTGTGAACTGGAATGGCAGAGAACTGGAAAGGGATATGGCTGCTTGCAGAAAGGGCTAGGCACATGGGGTGGCCTCAACTTATAACCAACATCTCTCTCAAAACCTTGCTCACTTTGTAAGACCATGAATGCCTTCCAAGAGCGGGGCCCCTGTGCCCTGATTACCTTGTAGTAGGCCCTGCCCCTTCAAGGTTCTACCAACCTCAATTCTGCCACACCGGGGACCAAGTGAGCCCCCTAGCTTGTGAACCTTGGGGGCACACGCTCAAACCACCGCCAAGGCAGAGCACAAGGTGAATGAAGTGCAGACAAGGACCAGGCAGAGGACAGGAGCCCATCACCAGCTGCCAGTATCCCAACAGCACCAGAGTCCAAACCTACAGCTGCTGAAAGGTGTCCTGGGCCCCCCTAAAACTACCTGCTTCCTCCCACGGTCCCCTGGTAGCCTTTGCTGACCTTCTCTTTGAATTCCCAAGACGCCTTATTTGTAGTTTTGCTCCACAGTTCTCCTAAGGAGGGCCAGCCTTGGCTAACAATGACCCAAAGTGCTTTCATTAGCTCAGATAAAAAGCTCAGTGACGCTAACCCACTTCTTCCTGCCAACTACAAATATGATACAAGGCTTGGCTATTACTAGAAGTTTCTCAGCACTTTTCTATTCAAAAATAAGAATACCAGGTTTCTTAGAGGACACCGAAACTCTTCTCTTGGGGTTTAATAGTTTGTTCAAAGGGCGGGAGATGGGGTAGGAGTGTGGAATGGGGGAGGAGCAGAGGTCCTGGAGTTTTGATTTGTTCAAAATTAATGGGGAAAACCTGAACCAAAGTCCATTTGGGTCGTTGCTGCCTCCATGTCAGCTCTCTAAGATACAATCAATATTTACTGAGAACCTACGATGTGGCAGGCACTCTTCTAAATGCTGGGATTATTGCAGTGAGTCAAACAGATAAAAATCCCTGCTCTTTTTTTATTTTTTATTTTTGTGGAGCCGAGGATGGAACCCAGGGCCTCACACAGGCTAGGCAAGTGCTTGGCCGCTGAGCTACATCTCGAGTCCTTTTAATTTTTTATTTTGAGACCAGATTTCACTCAATTGCGGAGGGTCTTGCTAAGCTGCTGAGGCTGGCCTTGAACTTGTGCTCCTCCTGCCTCGGCCTCCTGAGTCACTGGGCTCACAGGTGTGCACCACCACATCCAGTTCCTGGTCTTCTTCCATTCTGGCCAGAGGACACATGACATTCACACAACAAATCAGGAGATCTCAGTGGCTATGGGGGTAAGGCCACAGGGAGCGCTGGGAGAGGGTGGACGGGCCGTGCCTGCCATGTTGAAGAGGGTCTGAAGGGCTTCGCTCAGAAGGTGGATAGTGAAACCAGCTGAAAGGGGAGGAAGCAGCACGGGGGAGCGAGGGGTCCTGGAGAAGGAGGAGCAGACACAAAGTCTGCCCAGCAAAGGAGCAGGAAGGACGGAGGGAGGGACGGGAGGGACTGGAGGCAGCAGATCCCATGGGGACTTTAGCCCCTGTGACAACCTTTGCTGTTTCCTGGGGGGAGATGGGAGCCACCTGAGGGCCAGGGTCTAGGTCTTTTCTGGCTGTTGCGTTGATGCATGGACTAAAACACTCATCCTCCTGCTGGGCGCATAAAGTGCATTCAGGGGGTGCTTGTGCGTTAGGAGGGCAGGTAAGTCACCCTGGAGTGAAATGTGGGACCTTTCCCCACAGAACTCTGCTCCTGACGTGGTGCTGTCTTGAATGTCTGGACATTAAACTTTGAGAACATTTGGCCATCCCTCTGCTAACTAAATGTCATTATTAGGAGTCTACAATGCGCTGAGCACTGGTTTCAACAGCGGGATGCAGGGTGGGAGGATGAGCCAGAGACCACCCATGGCTCAGTGAGGCCTTTGTGGTGGTGGTGGTGGGGGGGGGGCTGAACAAATAGCACATCAACACATCACACAGGTTGAGTAGCTCTTATCCAACATACTCCCAACTTCGAAATTCTTTGAGCGCCCACTGCAAGGGGGAAATTCCACACCATGAAGCTTTGTTTCATGCCCCCAGTTGTTTGAAAACTCAGGCTATGTAAACACAATGTCGATGACACATGAATGAAACCCAGATGTAGACTTGGGTCCCAGCCCCAGGATATCTCACTATGCATACGCAAAAATTCCCAAATTAAGGAAAAAATAATCCCCAATCTAAAACCCTCCTGGTCCCAGCGTTTCAGATAAGGCAGCTTCAGACCACGTGTGTAACTCATTGTAACTCATCGGGTTGTGACAAGGGTTGAGAAGCCAAGGCAGTGAGGGGACGTCAAGTGGACATCAAGTGGCAGAGGTGAGGGGCTATTTTTAAACACCATGGCAGTGATCTGCTTCTCCAGCTCAACATGCTGAGACATTCGCTCTACCATTCCAGCTCTTGAGGGACTTCGAAGCTGGGGACAGCAGAGTCCTAGGGTGTTACTGAAGATCCTTGCCCCCTGGAAGACTGCGTGATCCCCAAGACTCTGGTGTTCTGGTCACTAGACTAGGTGGTGTCATGCCACACTGCTGCCTTTAAGAAAGCGGGTGAGCCTGGCTTAATCAGATGAACCATGTTAAGAGGCAGGGCTCATAGGAAGAGCTTCGAAGCATGAGAAAGAATTGTGCCAAGAAGTACCTCCACTGCTGGCATTGAAGAGAGCTGTGGCTATGGGGCAAGGACCTGTGAGCCTCTGGGTGCAGCCCGTCAGTAGCCACCAATAATACGGGGATCTCAGTCTGTAGCCCCTAGGAACCCAATTCTGCTCACATGATGAGTGTGGGGTGGATTCTTCCTAACCCAAACCCCTGAGGAGAATTCAGCCTGGACGACCCCTTTGTCCAGCCTTGTGAGGACCTGGCAGAGAACACGGTTGCTGCGCCTGGACTTTGGACAAACAGAACCAACAGGCAGGAAAGAATGCATTCATGAGGGTGGGACAATCTTCAGGACTGGGGATTGAACCCCAGGGACACCTCACTGAGCTACGTCCCCACCCCTTTTTTATTTTGAAACAGGTTCTCACTACATTCCTGAGGTTAGCCTCAAACTTGCTTCAGCCCCAGGCTGCCATCACCGTTGGGTGGAGCAGCCCACCGTCCTAAGCATGGCCGTCTCCCGCCTCCTCGTGTCACCCACCCCTCCGCCCAGGCAGGGCAGACCGACAGGAGCCCAGCCCCGAGGGCACCCACTCACTGAAGACGCTGGGATCACAGCACCGTCCCCTCCCTGCCCGAAGGGTTCAGTGGCTTTCCTATTCTGAATCAGGTCTTTAGCTCAGTAACCAAAATCTTCTGAGATATGACCCCAAACACCTTCCAAAACTATCTCCTGTGACATTGCCCCAGACGCAGGATGTGCCCCGCCCTGGCCTCGCTCAGCACATTTCACTCTTGTGGCCCTGGCCTCACCCCTCTGCTCTTGCTCAGGTTCACCTCTATTTCTGCAAGGTCCTTTTCCTTTTATCCATTGACTGAATCCTGAGGCTCCGGGAACTGCTCGCTCAGGGGGCTTGTGAAACCCCACCTTCCCAGGGAGAAACGCGCTGACCAGGACCAATCGGTTCCTCCTCCTTCCTCCAGGATAGTTTGATCCTGAATCTATCCAACCCTGCCTTGTCTTTTAGTTATGCACAGATGTTAAGAGAGATCTGTGGATAAGCGCATAGGGATCAGGTCATCTAGGCTCAGTCTGGCTCTGTCACACACTCAGTGATTTTTTTTTTTTTTAGCTATACACGACAGCAGAGTGTATTTTGGCATATCACACACACATGGAGTCTCACTTCCCATTCTTTGGCTGAACATGATGTGGAGTTACCCTGGTCGTGTATTCACATATGAAAGTAGGAAAGTGACGTCCAGTTCATCCTACTGTCTTATCATTTCCTCCCTTCCCTTCATTCTCCTTTGTTTAATCCAGTGAACGTCTGTTCTTCTCCCGCTACCTCTTATTTTGCATTAGCATCTGCGTATCAGAAAAAAACATTTGGCCTTTGATTTTTTGGGGGGATTGGCTTATTTCACTTAGCATGATAGTCTCCAGATTCTTCCATTTACCCACAAATGCCATGATTTCATCCTTCTTTATGGCTGAGTTATATATATACACACACACACACAAACACACACACACACACACATACACACACCACATGTCTTAGTCACCTTTTTCACTGTGGTGACTTAAAGTCCCAACCAGCACAGTTGTAAGGGAGGAAGAGTTTATTTGGAGGCTTACCATTTCAGAGGTCTTAGTCCATAGAAGGCTGGTTTCATTCCTTGGGGCTTGAGGTGAGGCTGAACATCATGGCAGGAGAGTGTGACAGAGGCAAGTGGCTCAAGACCTCACACCAGGAAGCAAAGAGAGAGAGATTCCATTCTCCAGATACAAAATATATACCCCAAAGTCACACCCCCAATTAACCATGTCCTCCAGCCACACTCCACCTGCCTCCAGTCACCACTCAGTTAATCCCATCAGGGATTGAGTCACTGATTGGGTTAAGGCTCTCACAACCCGATCATTCCTCCTCTGAACCTCCTTGCACTGTCTCACGTGTAGCTTTTGGGGGACACCTCATATTCAAAGCATAACACCACACTTTCACTACCCATTCTTCTGCTGAAGGGCACCTAAGTTGGTCCCATAACTTAGCTATTGTGAATTGCCAGTTTGTGATCTTGAGCAAGTAAGGGGATCTCTCTGAGCCTCAGTTTTGTCACCTACAAAATGGGACATATGAAAATATCCACCTTCCAGGATTCCTCATCATAGAGTAGCTTCCTTGGTGTTAAAATGGACTTTTTCCTTCCTCTCCTCTTCCTCCTCCTCCTCCTCCTTCTCCTTTTTATTTGTCGGCATTGGACACAATTAATCATACAGCTAAAAAAAAAATGCTTTTCTTATCAAGTCACAAGCGACACAGGCTGGACTCCTTTTCTTCTTGAAATGAACAGCACAGCAGGCATCTCAGAGCCTTTCCTTATTTTCCAGAATCATCTTAAGGAACTCGATGTATGGGGAGGCCTAGGGGCACTTCCCTCAGGAACCACAGACGTCCTTTCCCTGAGGGAGCTGCCTTTTGGGACTAGGAAGAAAGAGGGTGCTGCCCGGAGGCTGCCTGGTTGGGGGTCGAAGGCCAAGTGGTGCTTTTTAACACGAGGGGAAGTTTGCCTCTTCTCCTTTCTTTAAAATGAGAACTTGTTTCGACAGGTTCTTAGAGGGTTGTTCTGCCAAGTGGTTGTTCTATGCAGGATATTGAGCTCGTTCTAGGAGAAGATGTGGACAGGGACGGGGCCACTAGCTGGTAGGAGGCTCTATAATGACACCCCAGAAGGACAACCCCCGCGCTCAATCCTGGCTCAGTGGGACTTGGGCTAAGGATGGGAGACGCACAGAGGTGGGCTCTCGCTTTGACCTGCTCTTTACAAGCTGTGTGACCTGGGGGACACTCTCTACATCTGTTCTCTTAGTTCTAAAGTGCAAATAATCACTTGTCCCAACCAAATCACAGACTTTTCCTGAAAGCCACAGGTGAAAGAATGAATTGTAAGTCATTTTAGAAACAAAATGATATAAACTATGAAAAAGTACTATAATATTATCAAGTTTAAATTTGCACGATTGTAACCTCTGCAAATTCTGTATAGAAGTAGGGTACAAATCATGTAAACTGGGCAGGATAAGATATTTAAGGTAATAACATTCTCAGTTTATCTTGTGGGAAAATATTTTATGGTAATAGATCACATGCATAAAGACATTTTCCTTGAAGAGCACAAACCCAGTGTTACTAGAGCTCTGGAGAGAGTTGTGATTACAGCTTGCTCCACTTGGCCAGGTTTATATAGAATCTGGTTGCCACATTTTACTCTTTCGGAAAGCAGTATTATGCAAGTTTTCAATTTGGAAGGCTATATGTGATCTTGGGCGAGATGGAATTTCTCTGTAGTCAATAGTAGATAAAGATAGGGCTGGCAGATTCTGAGACACTGATACGATTATCTTCTGATCTTAGTAACTCACGTTATGAAGCAGGTGTGGAAAGACCCCGAGAGAGACCTCAGGGTTCCCTGCATCCTATTCGCAGCTTGGGTTATTCCCTGCCTCTGTGGGTGGCACGGACTTAACTGACTCACCTTCAAGGAATGACATACAGCAGAAGTGAGAAAAGTCACTGTGATGTTAGGTTATAAGAGAACTGTGGCTTAGGCCTAGGGGTGACATTTTTATATAGTAACAGAGAACTTACATGGAAGCTCTATTTATGTTTCACCAGAAGGAAAAGATACATGTTTAAAAAGAAATATCGCCAGCCACAAAGGCTTGCTGATACCAAGGAGTACAGGACAAGAGCGTGCAATGGAGAGAAATTAAAGAAATTTGATGTTAGAAAACATGAGCTCTGTCGAGGTGGTGAGCTTAGGAGCTTCTGTTGAAAGTTGTGGGGAGACTGTCAAGACCCCCAGTTGTCGGTGCGTTAGGCCCACGTGAAAGTGCAGCCTGCTGCACTCTGCCAACTTCAGACAAAAACTTTCGGAGGAAGAACGTTTAAATAACAGGACGCTGAAATGAGACCCTCTGGCTTGGTTTCAAAGGAGTTCGCCGAAGTCCTGGACAACATAATAGTGCCGAGCGACACGGGTGAACTTGACCCAGTCATACGGGGCTCGTTGAGAGGAGCAGAGGCCAGTTGCTCATGAATTATCCCCTACTCTTAAGACCAGATTTGAATAATTCCTAGAAGGAGGGTGACTTTGGTGACAGTGGTCAGTGTGCTGGGTGTCCCAACCCCACAGGTAGGAAAGCATGTGCTTCAAGTTGAGCAAGGGGATTTGAAAAAAAAAAAAAAAAAAAACTCTTGCGGAGTTTGTGGTTTGGGGCCAAGAGAATGAGCATCTGACCCCGGCCCAGGGACATCTGGAGGTCAGAGAGCAAGGCTGGCCTGCCCCTGATTCACAGTGAAGACTAGAGGACCAGCTACATTGCTATCACGTTTTTCTCTCCTGTTCCTCTGTGTGTGTGTGCGTGTGTGTGTGCGTGTGTCTGTGTGCGTGTGTGTGTCTATGTGTGTGTGTGTCTGTGTGTGTGTGCGTGTGTGTCTCTGTGTGTGTGTCTCTATGTGTGTGTGTCTGTGTGTGTGTGTGTGTGTGTGTGTGTGTTGCTGGGGATCCACCAGAGTCTCAGGCAAAGCAGGTGCTCTGTGCTTGAGCTGTATTCTCAGCCTTCAGCATTTTCCTGGGTTCTGGATTCCAAAGCAGCCAGCCTAGGATTTGTTTGAATGTGACTCTTCTCAGCAGGGCTGTCCAGAAACAGTGTGACCCAGGCCGAGGGCATAGGCTTGGAAGGGCTAGGGGTCATGGCAGGGGGTCTGGGAGCTAAGGACTAGATGAGCAGATCTCTGAGGTGACTCCAAGGTTCACCAGGAGAGAAAGCATTTGCCATGGCCAGAGGACCACAGCTGTTCAAGAGCGAGGGGCTGAGCCCCTGTGCTGCATCCCCTTTCCCCAGGACCTAGCCCTGGACACTTACCCACAGCAGTGCATACAAGGGAATGCAGGAGGATCACAGAGAGAAAAGAAACTGAGTCAGCTCTGCCCCCCAGCCTCAGCCAGGACCAAAGCAGAGAAGGAAAGAAATCTGTTGGGTAAAATCTGGAGTTCTAAATTTTGCCCTGGACCAGATTGGAATTATACGAGTATTAAACAGATTTGATTTTTCAATGTCCAAACAAAGGACTTTTCATTGATTCTGCACACATGGTTGGAGAAGCCGTGGGACACGCCCACAGTGCCGTCCTGGGGCGAGGGGAAATCAGAGCACGGAGCAGTATGAAGGCTTCTTCTCAGAAAGAAGAAACTTATTTTATGCGAACAACCCACTAAATCCAGCTCATTCAACACGATTACCAGTGTTTATGGAAAGAAGGCAGCAGAGGGGTCCTGCTGCCGGAACCTGCCTTCAGTCACAGGGGATAATGCATCCCTGAAGATAAGGGGTTCCCCGTGAAGAGCTTTGGAAAGCATCTGCTTGTCGAGAAGCATGGCCACCCCAGTGTCCAGGCCCCACAGAGCAGTAGGAACATTTGCCAAGGGCATTTATCCAGGCTTCTGTCCACCTCATCCAGAACTTTATAGGTCAAAGTCCATAGCAGTGTTTTCAAAAGTGTTCCCACAGAGCGTGACATCACAGGATATGAGCTGCCATTTCCAAGGAGAAGAGGGCTCCACGGCCCCAAACTTGGAAAACGTTAATTTAAATGAAGATCAGCAGTTGCCTTTCCCGCAGGACTTCACAGGGCCTCAGGAATGCTAAGGGACATTGCTTTGGCTTCTGCAAGAGGAGACCAGATGGCTCAGCACTTCCTCAGCTGTATTTTCTACGGAACAACAAACACCTTCCCTTGTTCCCAGGAATATACCTTAAGGAACATTGGTTCAAGGAGTTGTGCCCAGAATGGCACTAACCAGGTGACCCATAGCAGATGGAGAGCAAACCTTTTATTGGACTTTCCTTGGTTCTTGGAACAGCTTCCTAGCGGTATCTGCTTTTTTTTATGATCCGGCCTCAGAATTCCATGCCTTCCCTCCCATGGGTCACTGGTTTAGTCAGCTAGGGCTGCCACAGTTAAAACCATAGATGGGTGGCTTAAACCGCAGACATGTATTCTCAGAGTTCTAGAGCCTGCAAGTCCAGGATCAGGGTGCATCATGGTGGGGGCCCTCTTCATGTCTGCAGACGACCTTCTGCTGTGTGCTTTGATGGGGGAGAGTGAAAGAGAGCTCTCTGATCTGACTTCCTATATGGGAATTGGTCCCTTCATGAGGTCCCACCCTCGATACTTTATCTAAACTAGTTACCTTCCTAGGCTCCATCTCCACATAGCAGTACATAGGCAGTTCAGGCTTCAACATGTGCATTTGGGGGGACACAATTCAGTCTATATCAGTCCTACCAATTAATGCTGCTAAGGTGTTGGATGGGGCCATGGGGATAGGACAGCTTGTGAGGCAGGATGGATTAGAGACCCTTGTCTCAGGTCCCACCCCACCTCGATTAGCAGAGCTGAAGTGAGTCTGAGGGCTTTCCTTTCATCCTGACCTGTCACGTTACTGGAGGAGCAGATTTCCCCCAAGTAGGAATAGCAAGATCCTGTTTCCAAAAGATTGCCCAACCACCCCGAGGAGCATGTGCAAAGACCCAAGTTCTATCCAGAGTAACCTTAAAAGGGAAATCCCCTGACGGAGACTTCAGACATATTACTTGCATCTAATGCATCCAATGTCAAACCCGGGAATGAACACTTGGCACATATGCAGCAGGCTTTATGGGGAAGGCACAGGAATCCGTCAACCACCCTTTGCTCACCATAAACCACTCCTAGTAAAAAGTCCACCAAAGGTGAACACAGAACTCAGGCAGCCTCTGAGTCCACAGGCAGATGTCTCTGGCTGTGTCCTGGATGTGCGCTCACGGTGTATATCTTCCTCCAATAAACTCTCTTCACTGCTTCTCTATGTCTTGGTAAATTCTCGCCAGCCATCACCCTCAGTCCAGCCATGTCGGGGACAAATTTTGTCATCAGCTCAGTCCTGTGGTTCCCAATTCAGTCCCTGGGTTTTGGAAGCCCCAGCCCCAACCTCTATTGGAGGTCCTTCATCCTTCCAAGTAAACTCTTGGTGGAGTTCATTAGCACCCACTCAGGCTGGCTCCCTTCTGCAGGTCCTGGGTCCTTCCTGGGAAGGTGCACCTTGGCCCTGCAGGGGCGGAGAGGACTGCTCTCCCAGCACAGTCCCTTCCTGACCTGTTAGCATCAGCCAGACTCTTGGGTTAGTGTTCTCAGGTGTGTTTTAGAATCCAGTCCCTGTGGATTCTAAATCCAAGGAAAGTGTTCAAGTCCCTGATGCACTTCTCACAAATGCCCATTCTCACTTAGCTTAAGGGAAAGGAGAGAACCTCCTTCCCCTTGGGAGGGGGGTACTGAAAGTTTGCCATTCACTGAAAATTTCTCCAAAGTATCCCACTTCCCTCAGTCTCTTCTATCACATTTTTGTTTTGGTTTTTGGTACTAGAAATTGAACCCAGGGGCACTTTACCACCGAGCCACATCCCCAGTTCTTTCTATTTTTTATTTTGAGACATGGTCTTGCTAAGGTGCTAAGAACCTTGCTGAGCTGCCCAGGCCAGCCTCAAACCTGGATCCTCCTGCCTCAGCCTCCCAAGTCACAGAATCACAGGTACTGCTACTGCACCAGGTTTCTACCACAGTTCTTTTTTTTTTTTAATATATTTTTTTGTTGTTTTGTGGTTGTAAATGGACAGCATGCCTTCATTACATTTGTGTATTTTTTTTATGTGGTGCTGAGGATCGAACCCAGTGCCTCCCACATCCAAGGCAAGTGCTCTACCACTGAGCTACAGCCCCAGCCCCCTACCCGCTACCACAATTCTTAAAACCTGGGGATATATGAAAAACAATTTTTAAATCTCTCTACATTCTCTGCACAGGATTCTCATGCCCTGCCCTTGGCCTTCATGGTTACCCACCTTCTAACTCTGAGATGCCATTTTTGTTCTGTGTAACGTAAATCAATTGTTGTGTTAAATGAATTCTATTTTATGTACACTTGGCCTTGTTGTGTAATCTACAGTTAATGACAACGAATATGGGCAGGCATAAGAATAATTGCCACTTATTGAGGGCTTAATATATGCCAGTTATAAGCCACAGTTCAAAGTAGGTGTCAACGCTTCCACGATACGGATAGGGAAGGTGAGGCTCAGGGAATTTAAATAACTCTCCAGAAGGCAGATATCTTGATCCAACCACCCATGCTTTTAGACACTAGGTTTTTGTTTTGTTTTGTTTTTACTTGGTTTGTAAAAAAAAATAAAATAAAAGAAAGAAAGAAAGAGAGAGATCGATTCAATGTTTGAGGTGTTATTTGAAAACCTTGTTACAAAAGTCTCCCCCAGCCTGATTTCTTAGGGGTCCCGTCTAGTTTCTATTGCATCTTAAGCTTCTACTCACTTTACAGCTAATATACTGGTCAGGAAAAGTACAAGCAGGAGCAGCTGAAAGACCTTTGGGGAAATCATTTCTTTGGCAGAGCTGCTGGAAAGCAGCCTGCTGGTCGAGTCACATGGTAACCCTGCCGGGTCCTCAGTGGTCGACGCAGCATTATTCTTTGGCCTGCAGCGCCAAGTGCTGTCTTCCCTCCTGCCTGTCTCCTCTACCAGTCCCCTTCCTCCGGTCACTCCTACTCCCCCCCCCTCCCCCGCCCCGAGCCTCTGTGTAGACACGCTTTCCTCCAGGAAGCCTCCAACGGCCTCTCCGACTGACTTCCCAGTCCTGAGCTGGTGCCATGATTGAGCATCGCTCCACGGTGCTCCCCAATCACTATGGAAACAGGCTGTGGCTGATCTGCCTCTCCCGCTGCACGGGGGCTCCTTGTGATGCTGTATTTATCTCTAACCTCACACACAGCACATAACTGTAGCTTATGCACCCTGTGGAACGTCTGTCTGCCGGGCTCGCTATCAGTAGAATACAGGGTCTTGGCCACCCAAGCCTGCCTCAGAGGGGTGCTGGCTGCCTGAGGAGCTCAGGTGGATCTCTTGCTGGTGAAGAAGGGGCAGCTGGTCAGAGCCCAAGGGTGATCTGAGAGGGAACGTTGAACATCAGACACGCCCTTGGGCTCGGCCAATTCTTCCTTATTTGAGGATGTGCCTTTCCTTTTTTTCAGGGGCCACTGTCCAGCCAGAGGTTTTATTGGCTTCTATTTTAAATAAGGAAAGAAGTAGGTGCCCTGGGGGGTCTCTGGACCTCTTTTGAGAGGCTTTCTTTTTAGATCACTTGGTATAATGGACTTAAATGAATATAAGTCCTGCCTAGGAATATGAAAAAACTGCTTGGTTTATCACACCTCATCCATTAGGCTTGATTGACAGATGCGAGAGTGGACAGATCCTAGGAATTCACATAGCAATGGGCTTTCAATTAAAACTGGATTCAAGCAAGGTGTGGTGGCGCACACCTGTAATCTCAGTGGCTCGGGAGGCTGAGGCAGGAGGATTTCAAGTTCAAAGCCAGCCGCAGCAACTTAGTGATGCCCTAAGCAACTTGGCGAGACCTTGTTTCAAAATAAAATCAAAAAAGGGCTGGGGATGTGGTTCAGTGGTTAAGTGCCCCTGGGTTTCATGCCTGATACCAAAAAATAAGAATAAAAAATAAAAAAAACAATAACAACAACAAAAGCCAAAGCTGGATTCAAGCTCCAGTTTCTTGGAGTTCTTAGGCAATTCACTTAACCTTGCTCTATCTTCCATTGATAGACTGTGAATTAGAGATTAAAATAGACTCAATTTTGTAACATTATTGTCAAGCTTTTACATTTTGTTTTGAGATAGGGTCTTGCTATGTTGCAGAGTGGGCTTGACCTTGAAATCCTCCTGCTTCAGTCTCCTGAGTAGCTGGGATTGCTGTCAAGTTTAAATGACATAAGTTACATGCAAGGTACTTCAAGGAGATAATAAAAGCATTTTCCCCTGGGGATGGGGATTGCTCAGGGGCAGAACACAGACTTGGCGAGCAGGAGGCCCTGGGTTCAATTCCCAGCACATATAAAAAAATGATTCTCCTCCTTTGCTTCCCTGCTTGTTCAGCTCAAGGTCATTCACTGGCAGTTAATCCCTGGCCACTTTATCCTTAAAGACTTGCTGTCAATCTTCATTGGTTTAAGAATCACCTGGGATCCTTGTTTACCAGCCACTTCCCAGTGCAGAGATTCTGATGGGGTAGATCTGGTTATGGTCCAGGAAGCTTCATTTGTAACAAGAGTCCCAGGTAATTCCGAGCAGGTGGACTGCTGTCCAAATTGTGCAAACACAATTTGAAAACTGCGAAGTCTTTCTTTAGCATGAAGACTCTTTTCCTTTCATCAGCAATAATCTGAAGAAAAACCCTTTTAAGCCAAATGCTTAATAATATGTCCTGCCCTGGGGGGTGGTGAGATAAACAGACAGTAAACAAAGGAGGTAGAGGAGATGGAGGATGGGATGGAGGAGGAGAGGAGGATGGGGGAAGTTGGCAATTTTCATCTGTCCACAGAGCAAGCCCTCCATACTTTTTGGGGAGCGGGGAACAGGGAGAAAAGGAACAGATGGTCTGCATTGCTAGTGGGGTTGCAGATGAGGCTGGAGGGCTTCCAGCTTATAGCAAGTCAGCACGTTGAACTGCAGCTTTATTATCTTACATTAAGGGTTGCAAATTCCCTGCTAGGCCCATTCGGATCTCAGCGTCGTACTCATATATATCCCTCAGCCAGATATCGGCCATGTTGCTATTAGCAATGATTTTGGATTGCCCACTCCCTGTGGCCTTCATTAGAATGGAAAACTGAGGAGGAGACAGCTGGCCAGCCTGATCCTTGCAAAAGCCCCACCGAGTCCTGGAGTAGATGGGGTCTCAGCCTGCCTCACCTTGCCAGACTCTCCGTGGGGCACTCTGCCAAAGACACCTGCCAGGGGCTCCCAAGAAGGTGGTGACTAACTAGGTGTGGGCTATTTCTGGAATTTCCTTGGCAATTCTTGTTTTCCATCCCTCCCCCTCTCTTGAAGTATCACTGGAATCTGAAATTATTAACCTTTAAAGAAATGCAATCTGTTGCTTTCAGAGAGCTCCTGGGGTAGCTTCTCCACCCTTGTCCTGTTATCTTAGCTGCTGGTGTAGAGGGCAGCTGGCACAGGTTCTCAGCTCTGCATCTGTTCCACAACCACTTACAATTGTGGCCAAACACACAACAAAAAAATTTATTGAACACTTTTAAGTGTTATAGTCAGTGGTGTGAAGTGCTGCTACGGTTTTGATATGAGGTGTCCCTCACCAAAGCTCTTGGGTTTCTGCAGAAGTATTCAGAGGTGAGCTGGTTAGATCTTGAGAGCTGTAACCCAATCAGTCCATCCCAGTTTGAATGGCCCACTGGGCGTTGATGGTAGGCAGGTGGGTCACCGGGACCTGCCCTGGAAGGGTGCAACTTCCCGATAGCTCCTTTCTCTCTCCCTCTCCCTCTGCCCCCGACCCCTCTGCTTCCTGACCACCGTGAAGCGAGGTGATTTCCTCCGCTGAGCTTTCCCGCCAGGATGTGCTGCCTCGCCTTATCCTCAGAGCAATGGAGTTGGCCATCCATGGACTGAGACCTCCCAGACCATGAGCCCTAAGTGAACTTTCCCTTTTCTACGTGGTCCTTGTCAGGCAGTTTGGTCACGGTGACACAAAGGCTGACTTACAACGAGCACATTCATTGTTGTGCAACCAATCTCCAGAAATCTTTCCATCTTGCAAAACTGAAACTACCCACTGAAGGACTCTGTCCCCCCTGCCTCCCTCCCTCCCTCCCTCCAGCCCCTGGTAGCCAACATCTCATTCTCTGTCTGTGAATCTGACCGCTTGAGGTAGCTCATGCAAACAAAATCACACAATGTTTGTCTTTCTGTGACTGGCCTGTTTCACTCACCATCATGTTTTTAAGGTTCATCCAGGTTGTGAAGTGTCAGAATTTCCCTCTAAGGCTGAATAACATTCCCTCGTACATGCACATCTTCATTCGGTCCACCCACTCACTCATCACCAACCTTGATGTGCTTTCCCCTCTCAGCTGTCGTAAACCATGAACCTGGGTGTGCACATGCCTCTTTGAGAAGTTGCTTTTAATGGCGAAACCAAATTTTTCAGCCCCTGCTACTGTGGTGTTGCAGCAGACCCCAGCTGCTGGCCAGTGACTTCCTTCCATTGCACAAATTTGAAGAGTGAAATCCGTGGACAAGAAAGAGTGACCGTAAAAGAGTAGGATTTATTCAAGTGAGAGGAAAAGAGACAGAGCTCTTGCAGGGCCAGAGGGGGACCTGATAGGAGTTTCCATTTACGTGTGGTCGTCCGGGGGCTTATATAGCTACTGGGCGGGGACATTGGTCAATATCTGTGCTAAGCCTGTTGGCTCAGCGTGCGACATTCTGATTAGTTAGAGGTGGAGGCTGGAGCCTTCACTCATGTCTGTCCTGCCTCCCTTTCCCAGCTGTACGGGGACAAAGAAGTTGGCTGGAGGGCTTGGGACATTTCCTCAGGTCAACTTCAAGGAGTGGCCTGTTCATTTAGAGAAACCTCTTTTGTGTGTGTGTGTGTGGGGGGGGGGTCCTTCACTGCCGGCCTGTCTATCCTGTCTTATTCAATCACTGAAGCTCCGTACTTAGAAGCAGAGTTGCCAGGTCTGTGCTGATTCTATTTTTAATTTTTTTGGGGAGCCATGGTACTGTTCTGCATGACAGTGACACCGTTTTACCTTTCCACAGGCAGTACACACAGGTTCCAAATTCTCCACACGCCAGCCAACCCTTGTGAGTGTCTGTCTCCCTTTTTCTTTTTTCTTGAACCTAGGGCCCCACACATGCCAGGCGAGTGCTGAGCCACTGAGTGGTATCCCAGCTTCTGCTGTTGAAAGCAGGCATCCTATTGGATGTGAGGTGGCGCCTCATCGTGTGTGTGGTTCTTACTTTTGTTTTTGTTTTGCACTGGGGATTGAACCCAGGGGCGCTTATTCACTGAGCCACATCCCCAGCCCCTTTTTATATTTTATTTAGAGACAGGGCCTCACTAACTTGCTTAGGGTCTCACTAAGTTGCTGAGGCTCAATTTGAACTTGCTTCAGCCTCCCGAGCAACTGGGATTATGGGAGTTTGCCATTGCACCTGTATCTATTCTTCAGGGAAATTTAAAAAGTATTTAATTTTTTTTCCCTGTGGACTTCACCTCTGTAACAAGGACTCTTCACTTTGCCTGTCCAAGGTCCATGGGTGTCTGAAACAGGATTAAAGACTTGGCAGCTCTGTCTCCATTTTGCATCCTTCCCCTGTGCTCCAAGTCTCCTTGGATTCCAGGAACGGGTCTGATCTTTGTCTGGTGGTGAGGGGAAGTTCTCCTCCAGACCACGGCAGCTTTCTTCTCTGGGACCAGGCCCTGCCTGACCAGAGCTGATGATGGGCAGATCACCTGGGGGAAGAAGAGAGAATTAAATCCAGGCCTTAGACTTGGTGGGCAAAGTGCTGGGCGACTCTACCACCCTACCATCAGGCTGATGCCCATGGACTACACCATTGGGATGGCCACAGGCCGGGCAGCTGGCTGCCTCCATCAGCCCACCTCCAGCCTCAGCTACAGAGCAGGGAGCCGGATTTTACCTACTGGGAGCAGGGCACACAAGCTAGCCAAGGGTTTGGGTTTGGAGCCTGCCGCAGTCCGGCTGCAGCAGAATAACCGGGGGCGGGGGGGGGGGGGGGGTGACGAATAACTTGTGTACCTTGATGCAGCAGGAATGGAAGCCTTTTATTGTAGGATAACAGAGGTATTTATACATTTTGCACAGCTTATCTTAATTAGCATAAACTAGATACAGCAGTCAACCAATCAGGAATCTCCACACTTAATGGCTCGCTTTTGTTACTTTACAAACCACTCCCTCTGGCATTTTGCCAGGCGCCATCCAGACTTATTTACAGACTCTAACAGGAGCCCAGGGTCAGGCCAACCAGGGTGAGGCCCAGCACCTGGTACTCAGGCCAGAGCTCACAGATGAAGCCTTTAGGCTGCCCCAGCACCAGGAGGAGATGTGTGTGGGGGACAGACCCAGTTCTAGCCTTGCACCCACTCCAAGGTGGGTGTACCCCAGATGCACCCCTCTCCACTGGAAAATGCAGGCCCCTGCCACTTGAGACTCAGGTGCAACCCAGCTTAGGGTCAGTCTTGGCGGTCACAGGGCTCTCTCCACTACCCATCCCCCATCCTTGGGCAGCACAGTTATCTCCAGCCCAGAGCCACAGATGGGGCTCTAACACAGTCCCAGGCAGGGACCTGCACCCAGGGCCACAGACTTCTATTTCAGCCTGCATCACATCCAGCTGCAGTGCTAGCCTTGTGACCGTGTGGCGCCAGCACGACTTGGCTAGCATCAGCTTAGGTGGCCTCCAGACTGCCTTTGCCAATACCACCACAGCCTCAGGCAGCAGAGCGTGGTGCAAGACCCCATTTGCTGGGGGTGGCACAGGATAGTCAGTGCAAACCATGTACACAGTGGAATACCACTCAGCCTTTAAAAAGAATGAGATCCTGTCATTTGTGGAAACATAAATGAAACTGGAGGTCATCATGGTAAGTGAAATAAACGACCACTGAAAGAAAGGTACTACCTGTTCTCACTCATATGTGGAATCTAAAAAAAAAACCAAATTGATCTCCCCAAGTGTGGTGCACATGCCTGTAATCCCAGTGTCTCTAGAGGCGGAGGCAGGGGGATCACAATTTTGAGGCTAGCTTCCACAATTTAGCAAGACCCTGTCTCAAAATGAGAAATAAAAAGGGTTGGGGATGTAGCTCAGAGGAACAGTGATCTTGAGTTCAATCCCCGGAACCACACACCCAAGAAAGCTGACCTCCTAGAGTTGACAGTAGAGAGTAGAACAGTGTATTCCAGAGAAAGGGATGGGGAAAGGTTGAGGAACAGAGATTCTGGTGCCATTGTACAGTAAGGTGACCAGAGATAACAATGATCCTCTACAGCTCCAAAATCTGCAAGAAGTGATCTTGAATGTTTCTGCCACAACTAAATAAATTTTTAAGAAGCTAAGCATGTTTAGCCCAATTTAAACATTATGCAATGTATGCATGTATTGAAACATTACACGGTGCCCCATTAATATGTGTGGTTTTTACAGATCAGTTAAAAATCAAACTTAAAAAACATGCCCATCTGGGCCTCCTCCCCAGGCCAATTCAATCTGGATTTCTAGAGGTGGTCCCAGGCACAGTATTTTTACATGTTTCCCAATTAGCCTCCAAATATTCAAATGTACTGTCAGGATGAGACTTGGGACTGAACCAACCACGGTAGCTCCGTGCTCTTGCCCATGACTGGGTCGGGACTCACCATGTGACAAGGTTCCATGTGACGTGACAGCTTCTAGGAGATAGTTGCCTGTTTTTGCGCTGAGACGTGGGACAGGGTGGGTAGGTGGATGAAATGATTTGCCCCTCCACTGGACATGCCTCTGAGGATAGTACTCTTGCAAATGCGAGAGACCCTGGGCCCATCATGTCCCAGAAGGAAGATGGAACAGAACCTGGTTGATCCAGCTGGGAGCCGTCCTGCCTCTGCAAGTCTCGTGACAGGGAGTAAGTGCCTTCGTGTTTAAGCTCTTGGGAATCAGGTTTCCATTCCTTGCAGGTGAAAGGGTCCCTGCTCCAGTGACTACGTGTGGAGGGTTTCAGGAAGGTAAGAGGCTGCCCTTGTATTCCCTGTTATAACAGAAGGAAAGAACCCAGACATCCTCTTGTAAGAATTAACCCTAAATACCCACGTTTAAATACAAATCTCTACAATCCAGGGATTTTTAGGCCTCTCGGAGAAGCCAGGCAAGGCAGGAAATGGGACAGTTGACAGGCTGTGCACTCAACAACAGCCGGAGGAACTCGAACTTAAATCCAGGGCTGGGGGCGTCCTATGTCAACACGCAGTCACCACCGCTTTAAGCAGCCCTGGTGGCCTGGCCTAGTCCTGAAATCTGGGTCAGGTAGGGCCTTGAGATGCAACATGACAAGGGAAAGAGTGAGCATGCATGAGAACATTCGGAGTCCGACCCACGAAAGACTTTAAATATGCAGTTTAACATCTTGGTGCGAACCTGAGCCCAGACAAGCAACTCACTTAAACTAATGGCCAGCCAGGCAGTGCTGATCAGGTTGCCTGGTTCTCAGGTTCACAGCAAGAGGAAACTTCTCTGGCCCCTTCTTCCCTGGAAGACCTCCAGGCGTTATCACGAAGGCTTCATCTCTACTCCAGTTTCCTTAGCCACGGCAACGCGGGGCATCTGGCCAGCTGGGCTCAGTTCTCTGCCAGGGTGCCCATTACAGCAGATCTTGAGGACCCACAGACCCCAAGATAAACCCAAGTATGAAGAAGATGACGAATGGCCTGGGCACAGTGACACACACCTCCTGCTCAGGAAGTTGAGGCAGGAGGATCTCAAGTTTGAGGCCACCCTGGGCAACTCAGCAAGGCCCTCCTCAAATTTAAAAAGAACTGTGGATGTAATTCAGTGGTACAGCATCCCTGGGTTCAACCCCGAGCACTGCCTAAAAGAGAGAGAGAGAGAGAGAGAGAGAGAGAGAGAGAGAGAGTGAGAGAGAGAGATATGAGCAGCCGGGCAGGGTGGTGCATGCCTGTAATCCCAGTGGCTCAGGAGGCTGAGGCAGGAGAATTGTGAATTCAAAGCCAGCCTCAGCAACTCAGCGAGGCCCTGTCTCAAAATATAAGAAAATGGCTGGGGATGTGGCTCAATGGTTAAGCACTTCTAGGTTCAATCCCTGGTACCAGAAAAAAAAAAAAAAAAAAGAAAGAAAGAAAGAATGTTTCGCTGCTTACTAACAGCACTGTGTGGCAAGAACCATCCACAGGAAGGTTTTGGTTCAATATAAAATAGTGGAAGAGAATGCATGTCTCTGGAAGAGGCACTGGAGTGGAAAATACTAAAATCATTACCATCGACCTTTTAAAATCCATTTTTTGATCCATTCATGGAGATAGTACTAAGGTTTGAAATGAATACTGATGAGTATTTATAAAGTTCGTGCAGATTGCCACCTGTTAAAACCTCGTACCTGGCCTTGGAAGCTGCTCATTTCACTTTAGGGTTCCTAAAACAAAGGTGGAGGCCTGTGTTAGGATTCCTGAAACTCCTTAAAGGAGAGACTTATATGAAATGCATCTTTGTTTTACAATGAATGTAAAAATGTTGGAAAAAATGCAAGAAGGAGAAAAGGCCTGTGATACAACGTGTGTGTGTGTGTATATGAGTGTGTTTGTGTATATGTGTGTGTGTATGAGTGTGTGTGTGTGTATGTTCATTTTATTGGATCAGCACTGATGTTAATTCCAGTGCTCTGTGGTTTGAGTGGAAGCCCCGGGCTCTGTTATTAGGTCTGTGAAGAACCTTGAATATAAAGGAGTTTCGATCATCAAAACTATCATACTCAGGCTGGGGATGTAGCTCAGTTGGTAGAGTGCTTGCCTCGCAAGCACAAGGCCCTGGGTTCAATTCCCAACACCATAAAACAAACAAACAAATAAATAAAACAAAAAACCTATCACGATCCAGGAGGATTAAGGTCAATTATTTGTATCCTCTCAAGACACGAATCCCACCTTGGACAGAGTGTAGTTTTCCGGGAGAGCAGAGCTAAATGCCAAGTTGGAACTGACTTGCTTAAGGGATGCTGGAGGTGGGGAGAGGGGTTCCTGAGGCTTGGGTGGCTTGGGAGGTATCTGCTGCAGGATACTGGAACTGTGAGGGTTCCACAGGGGAAGGTTGCTTTCTCCACCCTTCAGGGCCATCTCTTGAAGGCGTCTGTGTATGCTGCTTTTTGCCACAAGCTCGCTGTGGGGTGTCGCGACCCCTTGCCCGCAAGGAAGACGCAACTCAGGAATCTTCTTTCAGCAGTTTATTCAGGCCTTGATTTAAGTATCTCTTAGTGACTCCCTTTCTTCCTTCTTCTTCCTTTCTCCTTTCTCCCGAGGGCCCAAGCACAGCCTAATAAAGCCTCCCACGTACCAATCTTAAACCGCCGCGTGGGTCTTTCTTATAGGGTGGCAAGAGATAGCGTGCCAACTCTCCACAAAGGAATTTGATTTATCACAGGCCACAGTGGAAGCCGGCGCCATCTTCTAATGGCGGCCACAATTTACAACAATGGCTTACTACAGTTCCCCCTTCTAATTTATAAAACAATGCAGGCGAAAGTAGAGGTCCTATCCTACTGTGCAGAAGTGGCTGCAATGTATGGTTCAGTCCTAAGGAGGCGCCTTCCCCAGACCTGACCCCATATCAGCCGACGCCTTTTTTCGTAGGGCGGGGGTGTGGACGTCAAACCCGCATGCAATAGGACATGCTTTCCTTGAGGTCCGTTGAGGGATCACTCAAGTGCAGTGCTTTGCCTCGCATCCTGCATCGTGATGAAGGTGGACGAAGGGGGACAGCTGAGGCTGTTCTGTGGCTGTATACAACGACAAACGAGTTGACAGCACCCTGAAAGAAAGGCACGGACTTTAAGGCGATAGAGAAGTATTAGTGTGGAAACCCACCTGCGTGCAATGGCAGCAAGACCGGCAGAGTGCAAGGGCTTTCCAACACTAAGAGAATAACGAGGAAAGACATGCCGATCCCAGTGCAATGTTATAACAACTTGGGGTGCAACGGCCATGTCAAAGATTTACTGTTTAAGCTGCGCAAGCCAGACTTGAGGTGAATTGCCATTTTCTAAAGCAGCAAGAGTTTGGATGATCATAGCCTTATCGTGAGCATTGCGGGCCTTGAGGCGACAGAGAAACCACAAACAGAGAAACATACCGAAGCAACACATTGCACCAAAAATGCCTACCCCCACCCACTCTTTAAAAAAGGAAAAAAGCAGAAGATATCCAATCGGTGAATTGACCCAGAGTCACGGGATCAACACGGGTGTTATTCAAGACAGCTATCTGGGTTAGTTGAGACTGGATCATGTCTTCCGCTTCCATGGACCAATTTCCAGCCAAATATTCGCCAATGATGCGGGAAGCATTCCTGGAATCATTAAATCTGACAGAGGTTATGCATAAATGTGCACGTTGGTCAACACAACCCAAAAGTACTAAGTCAGCCAATTCTTCTACCTGAGTTTGGAGTAAGTCTATTCTTTGGTTGGCAGCTAAAATCCCTGACAAAATATGTTGATTAATTGTATTTTGGGATTCAAGTATAGTGGAAGTTTGTTGGATAACTTGATTAATGGTGGCAGCAGTTTGTACTTGATTGGCCATAGCCATTCCGGCCGTAACCGCTGCAGCAGCAGATATCGCCACGGCTGTCACTATAGCCGCTGTGATCCCAAAATCTCTGCGGACTCTAAGTAGCTCAACAATAGGGAATTTATCAGGATCCGCAGTGACCGGGATTGGGACAAAAGTTGGAATTTTCATAAACACTGCTACAGTCCAGGAACCATTCCAACACTCAGATAAGAGACAGGTAGTATGAGAACAATCCAGCATCCCCGATGAGGTGGCCTCAGCCAAAAGGAATAAGAAGGGGGATTGGACACAGACCATTGCAGGAGGCAATGTGGCATTATACAACAGAGAGTTGAATGAAACAGATGTAAGTCTATTACCTTGTTCACTTTCCCTAACAGTGCCAGAGATATTAGCCAGCCAACTTTTGGCTCCTAGCAACTGAGCCAATGCAGAAATATCGGCTGAAGCCCCCTTTTCATTGGAAATCAGCCATTAAAACCAGGACCAACCTACTCCTGTAGAGGAGCTGGCACTATTGTTAAAGTTATAAACATACCTATTAAGAGAGGGGGAAAAAGAGAAACCTTTAGCAACCTGATGTTTCTCCCAAGAATGATCCTGACAAGGCGTAAATGTTGGGGGGAAACCAAGATTAGGGGAACAGTAAGGAGAGGCCTTAAAATGAGTGGCATTATAAATACTACTAGAAGAAGGAGGCACTGGGATTAGTACCTCGGAGATAATAGCCAAGGTAGTTATGTTAAGAGCAGAGCTGCTGTTTGCGGGGGTCTCTGAGCCTGATTGCTTCCCCGAAACTACCTTGCTCAATATATCACTGATAATGCTTCCTGAGACCTGATTGGACCGCAGTTAGTCAAATTTTTGGTCTTAAGGCTAATGCAATTAGCGTTTCTAAGGCTGAAACAAAAAACTCCTGTAAGATTAACTTGAGATTGATTAAAAATTCTCTCCATGTCCCCTCTAGGAGAGGCACAGGGAGCAGACATCTCACATGAGGTAGAAAAAAGAGTGGGGAGGACATTAGAATTACCATGAACCGGCATCGGCATTGGCCATGCCCGTGCCACTGCCCACCACCGCATTGGTGTCGCCTGTGCCATCGGCACCAGCACCAGAGCCAGAGCACTTAGCAGAATGAAGATCTTCATCACAGGATTGTTGTGGTATCTCTTGTTGCTGGTCAGCTGGTGTCGAGACTCTTCTTGTCAAGCGTTCAGGGACCCACAACGGTTCCGTACGATCCTGGGGAAAAACACATACAGATCCTCGTGCCCATGTCAGCACGGGGTCAGGGCCATTCCATTGGCCCGTAAGAACATCCTTCCACTTAACATAGCCAATCACAGAGGGCTGAGGGGACACATGTCTATCGGCCGCAGAGCGACCATGAATATCCAAATTCAAAAAATTAATGGTAAAGAGAGCTAAGGACAGGCGTTCTTTAGGAGTGTGTTCAGCTCCTATTCCCCCTTTTTGTTTTTGTAAAGTTTCCTTTAAGGTGCGATGAGCACGCTCAACAATGCCTTGTCCTTGAGGATTATAAGGCAAACCATGAGTAAGTTGCACTCCCATAGTAGAACAAAAAGCTGTAAATTGTCTGCCAGTATAAGCAGGTCCATTATCAGTCTTAAGGGATGCAGGTGCACCCCATGCTGCCCATGCCTCTAAACAGTGAGTAATGACATTACATGCCTTTTCTCCCGATAAAGCAGAAGCATGGATAATTCCAGAGCACGTATCAACGGAAACATGCACATACTTAAGGTTACCAAAGTCAGGTATATGTGTCACATCCATTTGCCAAACAACCAATGGCTTTAATCCCCGTGGGTTTACTCCATAATTAGGGGGATGAAGAAATGTGACACAATGGGGACATTGCAATACTATCTGCCGAGCATCCGCTCTTGAAATGGAAAAACGCCTGCGCAACGTTAATGCATTAACATGGAAGTTTTGGTGAAACAATTTAGCCCCCTCTAAGGAGGAAGCCAAGCATATCAATTGACTTCTAGTGGCTAAGTCCGCACAGGCATTACCTTGAGATAACGGACCAGGAAGAGAGGTGTGAGCCCTGATGTGCATTGGATAAAAAGAAGCAGTGCAGTTAGAGATAAGCTGTTGAAGCTGAGTAAAGTAAACAGACACATTGTGGGCATCACTAATAGTTCCCACGGCCTCCAGGACTTTTAGTGCTTGTACCACATAACTGGAGTCCGAAATAAGATTAAAAGGAAAAGAACACTGTTTAAAAACTTCAATAACAATTTGTAGTTCTACCCATTGTGGATTTCCAGGAGCAAATTGATGCTGGATAGGGGGAGAGTCATTAATTACATAAGCTCCCATTCCAGACTTGGAACCATCAGTAAAAATGTTAACAGCCCCCGGAATTGGACTGGATGAAGTTACCTTAGGGAAAATGATGGGATGTTCTTTAACAAAATGGAGTAATGGATGAGAAGGGTAGTGATTATCAATACTCCCTTGAAACGAGCAACACAGAATAGCCCAATTGTCTAGAGTAGCACATAAAACATTAAGTTGAGCTTTAGTGTAGGGTATGATAAGAGAAGAAGGTGATTGGCCGAAAAATTGAATGCTTTGTTGAATCCCTTTAAGTGCCAACGCTGCAACAGCATCAGGATAATATTCTAAGGATTTTCCTGGGGATACATGTGGGTGGATCCATAGTAAAGGCCCATCTTGCCACAGTACTCCAGTAGGCTGCCGCATAGTGGCAAGCACACATAACTGGAAAGGTTTATCACTCTGGAGCCTGCATAGAGTGGCATGCTGTATAGCTTGTTCTACTTTTATAAGGGCCGCTCTAGCCTCAGTAGTGAGGCTACGAGGGGAAGCAAGATCTGGATCACCCTTAAGAGTAGCATACAAAGGCTGGAGCACAATATTAGGAATATGTAAATATCCTCTTATCCAATTAATATCTCCCAGCAATTTTTGAAAATCATTTAAAGTTCGGAGATCTTGAGTCCTGATGGTAATTTTTTGTGGTTTTAATTTGTCATACCCAATTGTCGCTCCCAAAAACCTGATAGAATCCCCTGTTTGAACCTTTTCAGGTGCGATGTGCAGTCCATGTTGAGCCAACAGCATCACGAGTTCTTTATAAGCCTCATAAACTGTCTGTTCTAATTTTGCGGCCAATAACACATCATCCATATAGTGAATGATCTTGGTGGAGGAATACTTATGTCTGAGAGGTGCGAGTGCCTTTCCCACATACATCTGGCACATCGTGGGACTGTTAGCCATCCCCTGTGGCAACACCACCCACTCAAACCTTTGATCTGGTTCCTCATGATTACACGAGGGAAGGGTGAAAGCAAAACGTTGGGAATCTTTAGGATGCAAAGGAATGGAAAAGAAACAGTCTTTAATGTCAATAACAATTATATGCCAGCCTTGAGGAACAGAGGAGAGCAGAGGTAGCCCTCTTTGAATGGGCCCCATAAGCTGCATCTGAGCATTAACTGCTCGTAGATCATGCAGTAGGCGCCACTTCCCTGATTTTTTCTTAATGACAAATATGGGAGTATTCCATGGAGAAGTAGAAGGTTGGATGTGACCCAAATCAAGTTGTTCTTTGACTAGATCATGGGCTGCTGCCAGTTTAACCGAGGGAAGAGGCCACTGAGGCACCCAAACAGGCTCCTCGGTGAGCCATGTTATGGGTATTTGAGCCCCAGTGGCCCCTAGGAAAAACCCAGACCAAACCTGTTAAGCTTTTGATGACCTTGCACAGGATGCTTACGTCCCTGTAGGTGCCTTCCTAGTCCTAGACCTGGCTTATACCCCATATCTTGCATGATATGTTGAGACACTGGGGAATAGTCATTACTAAGAGTGAACCCCATGTCTTTCATCAGATCACGGCCCCATAAAGAAATAGGTAAATCAAGTACATAAGGCTGAAAGGTACCATCGTGTCCTTCCGAGTCCTTCCAAGATAGATGTCTACAGCTGATTTGAGGGGCTTGGGCATATCCAAGTCCTCTTAAGGATTGATCAGAAGCCTGCACTGGCCATCCCCTAGACCAGTCCTTAAGGGCTATGATACTACGATCTGCTCCTGTGTCCAGCAATCCCACAATAGATTTACCTTCTATGCTTAATTCCAAAGTGGGGCGATTGCTCATATCCAGTGACAAATAGGCACAATTTCCTCCGGTGGTACCAATCTGATTTCCTGTCCGTGACCTTGAGTCAGCAGGGAAGTGATTATGCAAACTAGGCAAAATTAGCAATTGAGCAATCCGATCCCCTGGGGAGATAGACACAATGCCCCTTGGAGCTTCCACCATAACCTTTATTGCCCCTACAGTATCAGGGTTTACAACTCCGGGGAAAACATGAAGACCTTGTAGGATAGAGGATGCACGTCCAATTAACAAACCTACAGTGCCAGGGGGTAAAGGCCCTTTGAACTCAGTTTCCACCAATTGGACTCCCATCTTAGGTGTTAATACGAGTCTGGAGGTGGAACAGAGGTCCAATCCCGCGGCACCTGTAGTGACTCTCCGCATCTCGTGGGATGGCGCAGAGAAGGCCATGTCTCGGGTTCGGGTGTGACATTCTCCATTGCCCCATATATTCGTGGGCCCTGGGGTCGGGGGCCCCTTTGGCCGTTTTTTGGCCCAGCTGAAATAGGCTGTCCATGGATGTCCCTCACTGATCTACACTCTCTTGCCCAATGCTTCCCCTTTTTGCATTTTGGACACAGCCCCGGTTGACGAGGGCCATTAGAAGGGCCACCGCGAGGAGGTCCAGTAAAATTGCCTTTTTTGGGACAGTCACGTTTGAAATGGCCGGATTGACCACAATGGAAGCATGTTCCGGCACCAGGACCGCCCCCTTTTGCAATCCGAAGGACAGCAGCTGCAAGACCTGCATTAGTTAAAGGTCCTCCAAGCTCTCTACACACTTTCATCCAAGCTTCCATGCCCTTGTTTTTATAAGGAGCGATTGCTGCTTTACATTCTTTGGTGCATTGCTCAAAAACAAGTTGTTTAATCAAGGGCATTGCTCTATCAGGGTCACCAAAGATTTTTCCTGCGGCATCCACCATCCTAGCAACAAAATCCGAGAAAGGTTCTGTGGGGCCTTGCATGATTTTTGTTAAATTGCCAGACACTTCTCCTCTATTTGGGAGTGATTTCCATGCACGGATACAAATGTTATTGATCTGTTCATATACCTCAGGGGGGTATCCTGTTTGTTGATTAGCAAATCTGCCTTGTCCCAAAAGCATTTCCTTGTCCCAATGGGGGTGTCCCGCCGCATAGTTTTGGGCAGCCTGCTCTACAGCACCCTCTAGCACAAAGGCTCTCCAGTCCAAATATTTGCCTGGAGAAACACAAGCCCGAACAAGGCTAGCCCAATCAGAGGGAGTCATACAGTATCTAGACAGACTCTCCACCTGAGTTAATGTGAAGGCGGCATCCACCCCATAAGTACGCACAGACTCTGCCAGGGTCTTCACAATTTTGAAATCTAAGGGCTCATGGAATCTTCCCCTATTGTCATCCTGGAAAACTGGATAAACAAGACCCATCTCAGCATTAACAGCCCTCCATGTTTGGGCATGGAAAGCTCTCCTCGAAACACCCTCACCGTACGGCGGCGGGTCCGGAGGATCATTTTTCTTGAGCTCCTGTTTATTTTTGTTTCCTTCTCCCATAGTTAAACTCCCTAGCTGCCGAGACAGTCTCCCGAGCTCCTCCTGTTCATCCTCCTCCTCTTCTGACCCACTTTTGCATGGGAGTGTGCGCAGTGTACTGAGATCTGGATACAAGCGTTTCCTCCCCCTTTTCTCGCTCTGCACATTCCTTTCCTCCTGAAATATTTCACTCCGTGCCAGAGACAATCGCCTCCTCCCCTGTTTCTCGCTTCGCACACTACCATCCTCCTGAAATACGTCACTGCCTGCCGGAGATAATTGTTTCCTCCCCTGTTTCTCGCTCCGCACACTCCCACCCTCCTGAAATACCTCACTGCCTGCCATTTCTGATTTTTCTTCATGTAATTGCTCTAAAATTTCTTGTCCTTTAGTAAGTGCTTCCTGACATCTGCTATCTGCAAGGCAACTACGAATCATCTTCCAAAGGGGTATCACCCCACCCTCTAATATGCCCTGCTCAGAAGCAAAGTCAAGGTCTGTGCCTAACTTATCCCAGCTAGGCAGAGTAAAGCTGCCCCAGAACGGAAACCACGATGCAGCAATATCTGTCTTCTGTAAAAATCTCTGTAAAGTACTACGTTTCACTTCTAGGCCCTTGGAACGTAACAGGTTATCTAGGGCCAGGAGAAGCGGACTTGAAGATACGGCACCCATGACACAACAAAAGACACACAACAAACAAGAGTGAAAGTAAGAGCAAAAGTACACAGTGCAGCTGCAATAAGATTTAATGCTCTCTCTGGCTTTACAGAGGAGCTGCCGCCTTGACAGCGAGTCCTAAATTACCTAGGATTAATCTCCGCTTTAACAGCGGGTCCCAATTAATCTGGGACTAATCTCCGCTTTGATGCGGGTCCTACTTATCTAGGACTGATCTTCCGCTTTACCTGCGGGTCCCACCTTACCTGGGACTAATTGGTGCACCACCCCTGACTGCTGAAAGTTCTGGTTCCCGGGTTTCGGCACCACTTGTCGCGACCCCTTGCCCGCAAGGAAGACGCAACTCAGGAATCTTCTTTCAGCAGTTTATTCAGGCCTTGATTTAAGTATCTCTTAGTGACTCCCTTTCTTCCTTCTTCTTCCTTTCTCCTTTCTCCCGAGGGCCCAAGCACAGCCTAATAAAGCCTCCCACGTACCAATCTTAAACCGCCGCGTGGGTCTTTCTTATAGGGTGGCAAGAGATAGCGTGCCAACTCTCCACAAAGGAATTTGATTTATCACAGGCCACAGTGGAAGCCGGCGCCATCTTCTAATGGCGGCCACAATTTACAACAATGGCTTACTACAGTGGGGTACTAGACTATTGAGATATAATTAAATCAGAGCTGATCCTCCCCCTCAGAGTGAGCCCAAGCATGGCCTTCTTCCTTGAATCAAACCTGCCAGAAGCCAGGCATGGTGATCCACACCTGTGATCCAAGCGAATGGGGAGGCTGAGGCAGGAGGATCGCAAAGTTGAGGCTGGACTGCACAATTTAGCAAGACTCTGTCTCTAAATAAAATTTTTAAAGAGCTGGGGATATAGCTCAGTGGTAGAGGACTTGCATAGCATGCTCAAGGACCTGGGTTCAATCCTCAATACTGTGAAAAAATAAAATCAATCCTGCCAGAGACATTGTCTCACCATAAATCAAATTTTTTTTTGAGGGGGGAGATTGAATTCAGGGGCATTCCACCACTGAGCCACATTCTCAGCCCTAGTTGTATTTTTATGTAGAGACAAGAGTCTCACTGAGCTGTGTAGTGCCTTGCTGTTGCCGAGGCTGGCTTTGAACATGTGATCCTCCTGTCTCAGCCTCCTGAGCTGCTGGGATTACAGGCGTGCACTTTGGCGCCCGGCTCACCATCTCTCTTTATCCTCAAAATAAAAGCCACCCACAGATATTGAGGAAAAAGAAAAAAAAAAAAAACCCACAGAGAAGCAACCCAATTGAGGAATTCAGAGAAATAGGATGGATGGGAGTGTGAGAGTTGAAAGTGAATTCAAGAGATGATCCAAAAGAAAGAACAGAGCTGCTAATTCTGACTATAATTTATTCTAGGACTTCACATCAAAATTTGAAGTTTGAGTCTTGTTAATAAATTTTAAAAATTTAGATAAAACTGATGATTTTCTAGAAAGATACAAGAAGAAAGAAAAATGAAACATGTTGAAAAATAGCATGGGAATTCAGAAGTTGGCTCTAGAATTAAATTTCCTAAAAGCTGAAATTTAGATCTGTCATTTATTAGCTGTGATTTTGAGCAAATTTCTTAATGTTTCTATGCTTTAGTTTTCTTACTTGTAAAATTGGACTAGCTATATGAAAATTCACTGAAATAATAATTGTATAGATCTTGAATTAATATAAGAAAATAGTATTCATTTGGGCAATACTTCTTTATTATTTCTCCCAAAGAAGACCCAGAAGAATTTTAGGTATTGAGTAATGTCAAGCCTAATTTTTAAATTGTATAATAAATATATTGTTTTCTAAAAAAAAAAAAAAAAAAAAACAAAAGAAAGAACAGAGAAAAAGACATCCCTGATTGCTCAGGGATGGAAAATGATGTGGTTGCTCAGCCTTGGAAAATGATGTGAACGAGGTCTGTGGTAGGATAAGTTTGTAAGACGCTATTTCCCATGCCCAAACCCACCACCCTGGGAACTTAAAATGCAAAATGGCTTATTAATGGTGCTGAGAAGAGCTGCAGTAGAGAAATCTGTTTAACTCCTACATTTAAAGAAACTCTTTCCACATCACCCCATTCCAGCGACATCCTGCGGGCTAGAATTCTACACTGCACTTTTGTTACGTGTTCCCAGCGTGTGTTAAATAAATATGGTGGCCGCAGAGGAGGTGTTAAGGAAGATGCAAAATATAACGAGAAAAACACCTTACAGAAGCTGACATCAGCTCTCCCTCCTTCCAATTCTGCGGATCCATGCAGAAAATATGTAACGTGCAGCTTATACAGCAGAGACTCCAACACCAGAGAGAATTCAGACGGCAGCAAAGCCAAGAATCCTGAGTAGTTTAGATAGTCTACGTTACTTAGCCTCTCAGGCTTGAGCTTACACATTTGTAAAGTGGAGGAGTTAGACATCAGGATCACAGAGACTCTGCCAAACCTTAAAGTCTTAGGTACCAAAGGAACACTGATCTTTTTCTTTTGGTACTGTGGATTGAACCCAGGGGCACTTAACCCCGGAGCCACAGCCCCAACCCTTTTTAGATTTTAGTTTGACTCAGGGTCTTGCTAAGTTGCTTAGGGCCTCACAAAATTGCCGAGGCTGGCCTTGAACTTGTGATCCTCCTGCCTCAGCCTCCCAAGCTGCTGGGATTACAGGTTATGCCAGCATGCCTGGCTCAAAAATGTGTACTTTTAATTAGGATCAGAAAACTCTTCTCACTCTTGTCAAGAAAGAAAAACAAAAAAACTTATTAGTTATTTGGCTACTCAAAACTTAAGGAACCAATAGAATATTTTCTTCTATTGTGGAGCTCTGAGTAGATGCTGAAAACCAGCTTCATGCTGCCTTGAGATGGGTGTAAAGTAAAATCCTTGAAATGCATGCTCTTCTCTAGAGTTATCTACCTTGGACTCTGTTTTGTCTCTTCCTGAAACAGGGTCTCACCAAGTTGCCCAGGCTGACCTTGAACTTGCCAAGGTCACAGGCATCCCACTCAAGCTGATTGAAGGAGAACAGAGAATTTGTGGGAGAGAACTATGATATCTAGGGTTCCATCCAGCTTCTGGAACGGGAAGACCTTGGGGACCCAAACAACGTTGTGTGGGTGTCACCGTCCTCAGTCTCCAGCCCGGCTTTCTGCTCTGTGGGTTTCCTCGTCAGGCAGGTGCTCTGTACAGGCAACGAAGGGTGGCTCCTGTGGCTGTGACCTTCATGATCCTTGACCGCCATGCTTGAGAATAGAGGCAGAGCCTGCTCCAGATATTACAAGCAAAAATAATAATCACTAAGGGCTACTGAGCACCTAACTGGGCCAGGTGATCTTCCCATGCATGGGGGGTCTCCATCTCCATGGAGTGGTACTGCTGCATTTCCATTCTATGACCAGAAACTAAGGCTCAGGGAGGCTAAGTGGCTTGTGTGCTGCATGTATGGTCTGTGTGACCTTCATTAAATTATTTAACCTCTCTGTGCTTCTGTTTCCTCATTTGTAAAAATGCCCACAGCGACTGTTTCCCTGGCTTCGTGAAGATGAAGTGTAGGCCAGCACCGAAGGAAAGGACCCAACAGAACCCTGCTTACGGCTGGGAGCCATAGCTCTCGGTACCACTTCCCCTTTCCGTTCTATCATCCCCTGCTTCTTTCCCTGTGGTGTTCCCCCAAATCTCAACGCCATAACTTCTGTGAGGTGCTCTCAGGTTGACTATATGTATCCGAAACACTTTGATATTTTGGAATATTCGCACATTACCTAATGAGCTATCCTGCGGATGAGGCTCAGGTCTGCACACAAAGTCAGTGTTCCATATCATTCTCGTACACATCGCCTGCATATGTCTATACACCTTGTTTACAATCTTACACATTGTTGTGGTCTGGACATGAGGGGTCCCCGAAAAGCTCACATGGTGGACGGTGTAAGAAGGCTTAGAGGAGAAATGACTGGGTTGTGAGGGTCTTGACCCAATCCGCGAATTAACCCCCGATGGGACGAACTGAGTGGGAACTGGAAGCCGCTGGGGTGCGGCTAGAAGATACGTATTTTGTATCTGGCAAGTGGGATCTCTCTCTCCCTCCCTCCCTCTCTGCTTCTGTTCATCATGATGTGAGCTGCTTTCCTCCGACACCCTCTTCTGCCATGATGTTCAGCCTCACCTCGAGCCCCAAGCCCCGAGGAATGGAGCCAGCCTTCTAAGGACTAAGACCTGTGAATCCACGAGCCCTCACAGGAACTTTCCCCTTTACAATTGTTCTTGTCAGATCTTGTGGTCACAGCAGCAAAATCGCCGACTGTAACACCACTTCTTTTTTTTTTTTGCATCAGGGATTGCACCCAGGGGTGCTTAACCACTGAGCTGTATCTCAGCCCTTTTTATTTTATTTTATTTTTTAAAATATCTTTGCTTATTTATTTTTTATGTGGTGCTGAGGATCGAACCCAGGGCCTCGAACACGCTAGGCAAGCCCTCTACCGCTGAGCCACAACCCCAGGCCCCCTTTTATTTTATAGCTGAGACAGGTCTTGCTAAGTTGCTTAGGGCCTGGCTAAGTTGCTGACGCTGGCTTTGAACTTGTGGTCCTCCTGCCTCAGCCTCCGGAGCCACTAGAATTACAGGCAGGTGCCACCACGCCCAACTACTCATTTTAAATAATTTTGTGCATTTTGACTGTGATCTCTCACATGAAGTCAGGTGTGAAATTTTCCACTTTGGTTTTGTGTCAAAGTTCAAAAATCTAGGATCTTGGAGCATCCTGGATTTGGAGAGTTTGGATCAGTGATGCTCATCCCATGCATTCGATAAAATGGAGTCTCAACAGATCATTGTAGTGGATGTAGGGAAGGAAGTTCAAAGCAGCACATGTAGGAAAAAATCAGAACCAAGATGCGGTTTCCACGTGGGGAAGGTGGGGCTGACAGTGAGGACAAGGTCAAGACTGTCAATCTGGCCTCGCTGGGAGCCAGTCACCAGACCTGCATCCTGAAGGCCGACCCCACACAGAGAGACCTCTAAGGGAAGCTTCTCCTACTGTTCCCACGGGGGCAGGAGCAGCCTCAGAGTGTGCCAGCAGGAGAGCTGCGGGGGGCATCCCACTGTCCCCAGGAGGGAGATGTAGTGAGTTCACGTGGTGGGAGAGAGGGCACGGAACCCAGACCAAGGTCATGTCCCACAGGAAGCCCTTCCCTGATGGTGATTCCATGAAGAGATGGTGCTAAGTGGTTCTCATCAATTATTTGGCAAGTTTCACAACAAAGATAGGATCTTACGGAAAATTTCATACATGCACTGGCAACAGATGCCTCTCCATTGTGAAATACCCCACCAAGTCAACACACTGGGAGGGTGGCTTCCATTGGAATTGGAGCAGCTCTTCCGGATTTCCTTCTGAATTTTGCTGCTGTGACTAAAAGATCTGACAAGTGATGGATTGATGCCTGGAATCAAAAGTATTCTATGCTTTTTTTTTTTTTTTTTTTTTTGGTACTAAGAATTGAACCCATTGGGGGCTTTACCACTGAACTACCTCTCCAGCCCTTTTTTTAAATTTTGAGACAGGGCCTCACCAATTTGCTTAGGGCCTCATTAAGTTGCTGTGGCTGGCCTTGAACTTGTGATCTTCCCACCTCCTGAGTCATTGGGATTATAAATATGTAGCCCCACAGCCAGTTCTTATAATTTTGAAAGATGGACACAGGGACACATACATGCAATCCCAGTGATTTGGGAGGCTGATGCAGGAGGATTACCTCAGCAACTTGGTGAGGCTCCCACCTCAAAAATAAAAATTACAAAGGGCTAGGAATGTAAACCCCTGGGTTCAATCCCCAATACCCCCAAAGTATTCTAAGGCTTCACATTGTTCCTGCTAAGTTCTTCTATATTAGACAGTGTTTTTGACCTCTTTTAATGTGCAGTTCCTAACCTATTAAAAAAAAAAAAAAAACACCAAATGAAAGCTTATAATATTAAATCTTGAATATTCAGCCTCCACTTCCTCCTTTGGTGAGTGCGGGAGTGACGGCACCTGGTCATGAAGTTGGACGAGGGGAGGACTCACATGCTCAATGCCAGCGTCTATCAAAGTCCTGCCCCTGTTTGTTGCAGGGTTTCAGATACGAGGGCCCATACCTCCAGTGACAAGCATCTGTGAATCGGATACCATTTGTAACGTCAACTTGACTCCTCCTCTCACAAGCCTCTGGTGGCCGTGATGATGGGAAAGAGCCAGACACGGAGGGAAGTAGAAAGTTCTGTGGGAAGTATTTTGGCTTCATGTCATAACATCAGTGAAACAGGGGGCGAGATGAAGCTGGGGGTCTCCTTACCAGCCATGGCTGCCAGAAACTTCCTGAAGTGGACCATGAACATGAGCTGCTGTGCTTTTCAAAAGCAGGTGACATCTGAGGTTGCTGCTGGGTGACGAATGAAAGTTCTGTGGCCAAATCCAACTCAGTGGCAGGAGAGAGAAACACAGCTCCCCCTGAACAGGGTGCCTTGGCCCCCAGCTGTGTCCACCTGCTACCGAGTGAGGGGCATTCTTGCCATAGCGGGGGGAGGAGAGCAAGGCAAACCTGTTCAGGGGTCTATTGTGGATGCCCTGGGATAGGATATTTTCTGGGCTGACTAATACCACTGAGCCTCATCACCCGGGCCCCCTGTAAACTAGCTGAATCTGCAAACTTCTCAGTCTCTCAAGGGAGGATGACGTCTGCCATTGGGTTCTCAAAAGTCCTTAAACGGAGATGGCAAGAAACCCAGGACCAAAGCACCCCACGTTCAGTGTCTTGTCACTCTACCTGTCCTATGGCATGAAGGCCCATGTGTGGCTCTAGAAATGGCGTGTGGAGAAAAATAAGGACCAGGCTTCTGTGGAGCTGGAGAGAAGCCAGGCACCGCAGAGTGACCGACCCAAGGCAAGTGGCTTTGGAAAGGGTTTGAGCCTGGGGGAAGGAAATGGCTGTGGGTACGCTTCCTACTTTCATGCCTTGTAGCCGTAGGCAGTGTCCCGGTCTGTGCCGAGCATGGTGACTAAAACCAAGACAGAAAACCTTTAGTCTTCATGGTCTAAACCCTGAGAAGGGTTTCCGGCAACAGGACGGCTGGAAAGTGAGAAAAACTGTAAAAAGAAAGAGTCAGAAAGGCGAGCCTCAGAGTTTGGGCACACATAAAGTTTGAATCCAATTGAGTTAGTTATCCTACCGACATTTTTAAGTCCTTTAGGATTCAAAAGGGCATATGATAGATAACTTTATTGGCAACACATTTAACAACTTAGATTAATTGGACAAATTTCTTGAGAAATACTATTTATAAAGCTGACATAGCATGAAACAAACAAAACAAACAACCAAAACAAAACAAAAACCCACTGAATTGCTCTTTATAGTTTAATTAAATTTGTAATAATTATTTTTAAAAATAATATTTCTAAACCAAGGAAACACCTAGCTACAAGAGTTGACTGGTAAATTCAATCACTGAAGAAAAAGTAATATTGATGTTACAAGTTTTTCCAGAAATTAAAGGAAGGAACACTTCTATTTCGTTTTACAAGGTCAGCGTAACCCTGATGCTAAAACCTGACAAAGATATTACCAAAAAAGAGTGAGCTGGACAACTCCAGATGATAAAGGATGCATTTGGAGCTGGGGATGGAGCCAGGAGCGGAGCCCAGCTCCCGTGTGACATCCTCATCCTCATTTGTGCCGACACTACTTCTAGCAAATTCAGTAAATACATATAAAGTCTTTCCCACTGATCTGTCAGGAGAGAGGAAAGACTAAGATTTATGCTAGTGTCTGCTGGGGACGACTGGTGGAAATCAACTCCAAAATGGAATGGAGCTGGGCTTCCTGTGTCATCAGTCACTCTGGGCACAACCCTGGGTGTCTGAAAACGAAACAGACGGCGCAGATGGGGGAAGGAGGGTCATTACAAGGAAGGCTATTCTGGAACACCTTGCTCATCAGAACGCTGGGTTGGGCGAAGCACATAAACGGCTGATGTGAAGAAATTGGAGCAGGAGGCTCCTCTGACCCTCCCACACCTGTCACCATGGAGCGATGGCTGCCTTCACGTAGTCAAAGAGCTCTCCTCCCTTTGTCCTCATCTTGGGTTCTGTTCTCAGCAAGAACTGGTCACCTGGTCCTGCTGGCCTGCAGAGGGGCTGGGGCACGTGAAGGGCAGGTGAAATATTGGGCATTTACTTCCTTTCCCCCCCCAATCTCTCTCTCTCTCTCTCTCTCTCTCTCTCTCTCATCAAGCTTTTGTTTCCCAGGTTTTGGGGATCACCAAAATTGAATTTCAGCTGAATGCCACTCAAATTTCCATTTGGGCAGAAAAGTTTGCAGTTTATGTGATACATAGTTTTGCAAAGTTTGGATGCATGAAGGAATGCTTGAGGATACTAAGTCCACAGTGACGAGACTGGATTAAAAAAATGGCAACGGTAGTTTTTGCTAATTAAAAGTGCTTAAATGTCTTTAAACTGATCTACGTTTTCTAAGTGTTCAAGGAACATGTGTTAACTTCTAATGATTCAAGGGAGGAAAATGACAAAGAAACAACCAACAGGAAAGAGTACTTTACAGGAGGGAAGAGGAGGAGAGACCTCGGGGACTGCCCCGTCTGGAAAGGGTGGCCTCTTACTGGGCAGGCTCCTGCCATTCAGCACTGGCTCTTGAAATTCCACCGACCTGAGTTCAGTCCTACAAGACCGTCTGATGTCAGATAAGAAGCTCTGAAGCACAGATGCAGAATTACAAGGACTGACTTTTTGAAAATAACCAGCACACTCGTGCGTTTATTTTTAACAAAAGCATTTGGTTTAAGGGAAGTAGCAGATTTGACCCCCACCACAAAATCCTCCCCTGAGGCCCAATCACAGACTTGCTCTTGCTATAAGCAGGTCTCTCTTCCTAGCACCTCAGAGAAGGGGAACACAGAGCAGAGCCTGTGGCTCTCAGAGACCGACAGGATCAGCTCTGAAACCTGAGAAGGGTTTCTCCTCAAGAGCATTACCTGGGGCTGCCGCAAAATGACATGCACAGTAGATGGAGAGTGGAGACACTACAAAGGGATGTCTGGGATATTTCTTGGATTTCAAGAGCAGTGATACACCCAATGTTGGCCACATACAGAATCACCTTGGGGGAGATTAAAAAACAAAACAAAAAACCTCTGTTCTCCCTCAACCTTCAAATACCAGTACTCAGTTATGCCATCTTGGGCAAGCCACCCCATCTCTGTGTCTCCTCCTCCTCTTCCTCCTCCTCCTCCTCCGGTACCAGGGATTGAACCCAGTGGCACTTAACCACTGAGCCACATCCCCAGCCCTTTTTATCTAGAGACAGTGCATTCTTGCTGAGTAGCTTGGGGCTTAGCTAAGTTGCTGAGGCTGGCTTTGAACTCAGGATCCTCCTGCCGCAGGCTCCCAAGCCTCTGGGATTACAGTCGGGCCCCACAGCGCCCAGCAAGTCTCAGCTTCTTCCCCTGTCAAGTCCCCTTAATAAAACCTGCCTGTGCACACCGGGAGAGATGTGGTGAGGACCCAACAAGCCAGCAGCTTTTTGAAATAAACCAAGTACTAGGGAGAAGTGAGTCCCATCATCTCCTGGCAGCCAAAGGCTCCCTTTGTAACAGGGACTGGCAGTGCTGGGAGGCATCTGATCACCGTGAAAGGAGGAGGCAGATGGGCACCTCGAGGGGTGGAGCCGCACCCCTGGGGACTCCTCAGGACTGACTTCTCAGTGACCAAAGAGAAGCGCCTCATGCACGTCACCTGGTCAGTTTGGAAACACCGCAGCGTTCCCCTGGGCCAGCGGGCAGGCTGTCTGGGAAGCTGACTGGGCAGATGCAGTGAAGCCATAACAAGTTGACTTGGAGGGAAGTTGGGGTAAAGGGTCTAAGTGCAAAGACCACAAGGACTTAAAGATCAAGTGCCAGCACGTGTGTGGGTGTGCCCAGGCGTGTGCACCTGTGTGAGAGGGTGCGTGTGCACATGGGTTCTCGGCCTTTGAGTTTCATGTTCTTTCGTGGTAGAGGGGACACAGTGGCACACGGGAAAGTCCCTTTCCTAGTCCTGAATCCTTCTGCCCTTCACTATCTGTGGGACCTAAACCAGTCCTCCCACTCCTGGAGGCCTGCGATGTGATTTCAGGGCATTTTCAAAGAAAGTGTCTGGTTTCTTCTAATCCTAAGACTCTAAGGTCTGAGATAGTTTTATCTGATCATTTTATACGTGGCTTTCATTGCAGCTACTCTTAGGACATTGTCAGTCAACTAAGGATTTGACCAGGATTCTTTGTCAGGAAATTAGCTTCCTAGTTTATCTTTGTCTATTATTTATTTATTTGCAAAACCTGAGCTGCTTGCTCCTCGACTGTTGTAGTGGATACAACATATCACACTTGTACCTTGTCAGTCAACAAACACCTGTGGCCAGGCTTCCTGGGTGGGTTGTTCCTGGAAAAGGCAAAGCCTCTTTATGTGTCTGTGATCGACCACAATTAACCCAGAGACCACTCTAACAATGGCCCAGGCACAACACCAGGTGAGTGACCCAGGAGCCCTGAGCTCCCCCTGGTCCCTGCAGATGGAGATGAAATCACTGTTGGCATTGGGGGTGGTGACCGAGAAATGAAGCTCTTCAAACGTCCAACCCAGGCTGCCACAAAGTCACCCGATACCTTGTTATCTCTCTGTGAGTCACTCAGCAAACCCACCACCAATCATTTAAAGTCTAGACCAGGTTCCCAAAACTATCTATGCTACTTCCCTTTTATTAGAGAAAGAAATTCAGAGTCAAGGAAAATTCCTTTAGAAAAAGACTAACGCAATTCCTATGTTTGAATACCTACATGCCTGGCACTGTCCTAGGCTCTAGAGATTCATCGTTGAACCACACAGACACCATTCAAAGGCTTATGTTCTATCTGGACAGAGGCCGACCCCCCCCCCCCGAAAAAAAATATGTGTGTGTGTGTGTGTGTGTGTGTGCGCACACATGCTTTTTAGGACCTTCTTCATGGTTTTCAAACAGATTCTGGATTGTCATGATTTCCTAAAAATGTACTGTCCCAAAATTGAGCCAAAATTCATCTATTCTAAAATGAAATCTGGCCTTCCAGCTCAGAATGAAAGTCGGTTTTTGTTTTTACATTTGTATTTGCCTCTGTTTGGAGAGGAGGCTCAAATGCGTCTTACTTGTTTGTTGGCTTGACTTCTAACTTCCATTTTCAGAACATAGCAGGTGACCCCACTCATGGTCTCAGGCTGCACCTAGAATGGGGGTCGATGTGTTCGGGGGAGAATGTGGCTCTCTGCAGATTTAGTTTCTTACTCATGGCATCCAAATTAGCAGTTTAAGTCCAGTTTTCTCCAAAAACAAACAAATAACTCAGCAAAATAACTGGATTTTTGTTAGGTGCTTTCTGTTACAAAAAACAAAAACAAAAACAAAAAACAGAGATCCGGGCAGGTTGACTAAGCAAGGGAGCATGGAGTACAGACAGACCCCAAATTAGGGTGGTTCAACTTACAATTTGTCTGCTGTATGGTGATGTCAATAAGCCCTCAGAAGACACTGCACTTGGAGTTCCGAACTTTGACCTTTTTCTACGCTGGCAACATGCTGCAGAACCCTCTCTGGAGGTGCAGGGCAGTGGCAGCCAGCCGGCGATCACGGAGGGACAGCTGGTGCTCTAGGCCGCTGCTCTACAGGTGGGTGTATCAAGTGCACTTCTGACTTTCCATGTTTTCAACTTCGGCGGGGTTTATTGGGATGTAAACCCACAAAAGCTGAAGCCCCTCTGCACAGAGGTTCAAGTGGCATGAGACAGAGTGCTTGGAATTCCAAAGTCACAGACCATAGTGCAGCTGGGCCTCGAAGAGACAAAGCGGGCCAAGGAGCTCCAGAGGCACAACCTGGGGCCTGAGACGACAGGACTCTGAGCCATCGGCTTCCCTCACGCCTTTCCCCACTCTAACCTGGATTCTTCCCAGTCGTATCTTTTCTCTGCCTAACTTCTGATCTGTGACTTGGCTTGCTCTCGGGGGCTCTGTGCTGCTGCAACAGAGCATTCTTTTAGCGTACACCCCCCCTTGGCTCGGGTCCACCCAATTTGCTCCACGTTTCTCAATTCAAAATTTCAAGGATAAAAACTGAATTGGGCTGGGTGCTGTAACGAGCACCACCACGTACCACCTGGTGAGTCTGGGAAAGCAAACACAGTAACTCAAGAGGCTGAGGCAGGAGGATTGCAAGTTCAAGGCCAGCCTCAGCAACTTAGTGAGGCCCTATGCAACTTAACAAGACCCTGTCTCAAAATAAAAAAATGAAAATAAAAAGGGCTGGGAATGTGGCTCTGTGGTTAAGTGCCCCTGGGTTCAATCACTAGTACAAAAAAAAAAAAAAAGGAAGAATTGAATTGGATCTCCTTGTTCATCCCAGGCCAATTTGTAGCCAGTTTTACTGGTTGAATGAAAACATTTGTTGGGGTGCCATTGATGGGTTGGCTGTTCTTGGGCCAGATGTGCTCCCCTATTTCATCCACTCTTGCTGGAGGGGATCTTGCTGTGGATGGTGTGTGCTGAGGGCCAGCTCATCATCAGGACCTGTGGGCACAGCAGATGTGACCGTCCAGTCCAGTGGCCATGGGGACTTTTGTCAGCCTCCCAATCATACCGTCTACACAGTGAAACCAGTTCTTCTTTGGATTCACCATTGTACTCCACTATTAGTGAACACTGACCACCAGTATCTATTTCTTCTTTCTGAGGCAAGTTTAAAGATCACTATATTTTCTATCATCAGGGGCTTCCTCAGTTTTCTGAGATGTGTGGGATGATGCTTCTTCCTCAACTCACTTTGGGTGCGACCTCTTAATAGGGCACTAGAGAGGTCTGGATAAGGCCCTAGTGGATGCTGATGGTTTGGGTGCTGGGACCCAGAGCTAGGCTTGCTGGAGGGCAGGTGTTATGACTCTGAACTGAGGTCTTCCGAGAATACCAAGGGGAAAGATGGAGAAGCCAAGTGCGGGCGGCAGGGCAAGGTCCAAATCGGGATCAAGTCCGAGGATCAGGAATTGGCCCACCTGGATCAGATGGGGGTGCTGAGCCGACCTGCCTGCGTTTGCTGCCCAGACTCACCAGGTGGTTGTGGCCGACGTGCTGAAGAGCCAGTGTCTTCTCGTCTCCCTTTCCTCCCGGTGGTGTTCTCTGCCTCCATGTCTGATCACCCCTGCTCTCCTTCATCACCTCGGCTCCCCGGGCTTCCTGCGGGATCACTTCTTCCTGCCAATTGCAAAGCTATCCAGAGTCTCCAATCTCTGTGGGTTCAGTGTGACATGATTCAAGCTCCTCCATCAGTTTGCTTTAAAGAACAAATCTGGAAGACAAATTTAAGAGTGGGGGAGAAGGAATTTGCCCTGGAATCCCTGTTTGGAATGCACTGACGAACGTGGCCCAGGGAGCCTCAACTTTACTATTTAATGCTATATTCTGGGCACTAAGAGCAAAAATGGGCCTTTGCGCACCTGCTCGGGAGGTCGACTCTCTCTTTTAGCTCTGAAGGACAGCTCACAATCCTTGGAACATAACTTACTCTTAATTTCAGGGCTACTTTAGTAGGTACATCTTAGCTACTAAAACTCTGCATAATGGGACACTATTTTTGTTGATAAACCATCTGCTATTATTTAAAGCAAACTCTGACCTTTCAAGAGCAATATTTTTTTCCATGAGACAATGTTTTTCTCTGCTGTGTTTGAAGGGCCAGTTATTTGGTATTATTCCAATATCCCTACACTCTAGGGTAGTCGTATTAGCTTAAAAAAAAAAAAAAAGAAAAGAAAAGAAAAAAGAAAGAAAGAAAGAAAACATTTGATTCTAAAGAAGCAGCTACTTCACCCATTCCTGGAGTCAATTGCAACATTAGCCCCTGGTCGGGGCTAAACTTCAATTCAAGAAGTATGTGAGTGTTTACCACTGGTCTAAAAGAATCAAGGGAAGTAGTTATCGAGTACACAGTGTTTGCTACGCGTGAGACCAATTTAAATTGCACGGAAGAAACCCACATCACAAAGTGCTTCAGGTACCACCTACTATAAAGTGGCAGGCAAATTATGTTGACTTGTCTCCTTATTAACATAAAGAGGAAACATTCTGTCTCTCACTAGTATTAGTGTTCTGCAGGCCTCTGTCTGCCAACTAAGAGGCATGTTCTGAGTGCCTACAGATGAGGAATCACTGCTACTAAAAGCCGAGTGTACCTTTTCCACCAGGTCAATTGATTTTCTTATTCAAGTGACTCAAGAGCAGCAGTAACTTCATCTAATGAGTCATTAGAGGTGTGAAAACTGAGGCTCACTACAAAATCCTTTTTCTCCCCAACTCTCTAAAATCTTTTTTCTTTGTGCATCTAAAATAATTAGTTACTTGTAAACAGAGTGCCAATAGCAACAATGCTCATTCACATATTTTTCCCACATTTGAGATCTTATTTAAGAGCAAGGGGTTTGGAGTCAAGTTAAAATTGAGTTGACTTTGTGACTATTACTGTAAGTAAATGTGATGTTGGGGAAGCCACTTAAGCTCTCTGGGTCTGTTTTCTCATCTTTAAAATTGGACTAATAATAGAAATTACCTCACTGGCTATTAAGAATTAAGTGAGGGGCTGGAGATGTGGCTCAAGGGGCAGCGCGCTTGCCTGGCATGCGTGCGACCTGGGTTCAATCCTCAGCACCACATACAAACAAAGATGTTGTGTCCGCCGAAAACTAAAACAATAAATAAAAAATTCTTTAAAAAAAAAAAAAGAATTAAGTGAAATAATATTTGCAAATTTCTTAGGACTGGGAGTATACATTCAATAAGGCTGGATTTAATTATTATTCTTTAATAACTGGCCCAGCTTTTATAATTCTGCCAGGCAGTTTCCATGGATGAGTCAAGTGACTTATCCAGGGTTAAACAATTCGCTGGTGACAGCACAAGGTCTTCTGACTCCAGGCCCCAGGATCCCGGCCTCACCCCATTACCCCCAGTCAGCTTTATAGACTTTTACAGAATGAGACGCAGTATCCAGCACAAGAAGAGAATTCTCCTTGGTGAAGGTCAGTGCCACAGGATGAGAAAGGCCCTGAGTGACCATGGGCTTCAATCCTGGGAACTCTTCAGGTTTTCCTAAGCACAGGATAGCTGGACCAGAGGTGTCTGTCACCACCACATTCCCCTGGTGATCAAAGGTCACAGCTGAAGCAGTAACTCTGGAGGGAAAGAAGAGGCTCAGCCCAAAGGTATCCACCTGGCCGATCAGTTGCATACTTGAGCTAAACACCTTCACCCTGGTACTGCAGGCCCCGGGTCCCAGGGCCAACGGGTGCTCTAGGACCGCGACAGCCCCAGTGAGCCAAGACACTGCCACCCCTCGGGGACTGCTCAGATGAGCTTGCAACCTTTCTGTTCTCTGAAGGGCTCCTTCCAGGAAGTCGACTTCCAGCAGGTGCAGAGACCCCCCTTCCGCATCGGTTACCAGGACCCCATTCTGAGGGGTGGTCTCCACACCCCAAGGTAAGGAGAACTGGCCTCGGATGACGAGCTTGATCTGGCCAAAAAAATCAAACACTTTGATGGACCGGTCGCCAGCGTCGGTGACAACCACGTGGCAGTCATTGGTGACGGTGACGTCCAGTGGGTACCTAATGTCTTGGGCGGCCTCACCTTTCTCTCCAAATTGATGCACACATCCTCCCCCTGAGTCAAAGACCTTGACCCGCCTCTTGCCGTCGTGCACCACCACGACCCGTCCCGTCTTGGGACAAAGTGCCAGACCCGTGGGGTTGACCAGGGTCCCCCACCCGCCAAAGGCGTGGTGGCAGCTAAGGGCCCCGGGGATGCAGGGGGCGGCGCAGGGGGCGGCTGGGGACCGGTGAAGGGTGGAGCCCAGGAGCTCCAGCAGGTGCAGCACGGGCAGGCAGTCGCTGGTGTCGCAGGCGCGGCAGGCTCGCCGGCAGAAGGGGCACTCGAGGGCCAGGGTCCGCGGGTGTGCCAGGGCGGCCACGCAGGCCAGGCAGACCACGTGGCCGCAGGCCAGGTTGCGCGGGCGCCGCTGCTGGCTGTGGCCGAACCTCTCAAAGCACACCTTGCACTCGAGCAGGCTGATCTCGGCCTCGCGCACCAGCTCCGGCGGCGTCCCCGCGCCGCCCGAGGCCTCCTCCCCCATGGCGCGCTGTCCCCGGCTGGACGCTGCCCCCGCGCAGCCCGCGGTCACGGTCACTGGGCGGGGCGTCCGCCCTGACGTCGAGCGCCGCGGGTGACTGACCGCGACCTACCGCCCCCTGGTGGGCACGCGGCGTTTCTGCCTGTGTGGACGTTTCCGGGACGAATTCACGTGCGCATTTTTTGTACAGACCGGTAACCCTCAGCCGTGGGTGGATCCCCTGCAGTTAACAGGGGAGGAAGCACAGCCATGGAGGAGAGGGTGTCCCTGTTCTTCAGCCCATAAAGGACAAAGCAGGAAGTAGAACCCAGTATTCCAGCGCTGGAGTCCCATGGTCCCTTCATGTTAGGTGTGACCCGGCTGGGAGAACACAGACACGTCAAGGTTAAAACTCTAAGAAAGTGAGATGGTGTGCGCACTTCTTTGGTGTGTTTTAAGACGTTTGTAGTAAAGCAGATGTTTCCAGAATACTTATAAAATGAATTTGCATGCGGAAGAAGGAAGGTTATAGGACAATCAATACTCCAACACACTAGGCTTGTGACTTTCAGGTGGAGAGCCACGGCTGAGAATGCCTTCCAGAGGAAGAAATATAAAATGATAACGCTGTTAACAATTACTGTAGAAATTTGCTCCATGCCTGCCTTTTTTTATAAAAAGGGTTTACATAGGTTATCTCTTTTAAACCTCATAACAATCCTATATGGTACATTATTTTCATCATCCATTTTCTACAATAGAGTTCATAGAGGTTCAATATCATGTCTAGGGTCACATGGCTAGCAAGTGGCTGAGCTTCATCCCCAGAGATTTAGCTGCTCTGGGGTGTGGTCTGGGCTGCTGGGATTTGTAAAGGCCCCCCAGCTGATTATAACATACAGCCACCTCTGAGAACCAATGCACTATGGTGAGTCCATCAAATACCAACAGTTTCCAGTATTCCAATCTCAGGTAGGACTGAGAGCAAAAAGAATCGATTACAGTCTTCCATTTGCAGGATGTTTTTACCCAAATGTCTTACTCGAGTGAGGCCCTTGACATTCTGTTCACTTAGAGATCCCAGTCATAACCAGTGACCCTTTTATTTCCTAGACTTCTGAGAACACAGGGTTCTATCACCTGTTAAAACCCCGGGAGAGAAACTTAATGTAAGACAAGAAAGAACATTTCCTTATTACTTGTTACATGATTCAAAGATTGTATATCAGAATACCACAACCAACTCAGTTCCGTAATTTCAGTATACATTTCCATTCCAACTAAATTATCCACTTAAAACACACCCAATAGAGAGTTCTTCTAGAAGTAATTTCTTAGTCAAGAAATACCATTCAGAACATCAAAAAATGGAATATTTTTAGAACCAGTGTTGCCTCAAAAAAATATGAGCACTACATTATATCATGCTAATTTTTTTGTCGCCACACTTTATAAAATAAAAGAAACTAGTGATATTAATTTAAGTGTATATTTTATTTAACCCCAAATATACAAATATTGTCACTTTGATTTTTTAATCATTACAAAAAATATCAACGAGATGTTAAACTCTTTCTTTTGTGTGTCATAAGTAAAATCCAGTGTGTATTGTTCACTTACAGCACATTCCAGTTCAGATTAGCTCCCTTTCAAGTGCTCATTAGTCACACGTGGCGGGTGGCAGTCACATAAGGCTGGCTGCTACCCTCAGAGCAGCACAAATGCAGGCCAGGTATGTGGTGAGATATTACCTTCTCCAGATGCTTCCCAGACTGACTCTGTGGATCCTTGACTTGCTCTAACTTGTCTCTGCTCCAACATTCTTTAAAAAATATTCAAAGATCTCAATTCTTTGTTGACTATAGCTGAGCTTTGACCCTTCAGCGGTGTCCCGCCAGACTTCCAAGAGGGAGGAGCCGGACGGCTCAACTCCTCTGCACACTACCTGCTAATCCTACCACCTTCTTGATCCTTTGTTGCCCCCGTGAGGCAACTAACAGTACTGCACCACCAGCTTTGTCAGCCCTTGGGGCTGCAGCCCAATCAAGGCCTCAGGGAAATACAAAGAGGCAGATGTTCAGAAGACAAATCACAGCAAGCTGCAATAATGTCCATAGGGCTGGGCCCCCGGGGTGCATGCCTGTAACCCCAACTACTGGGGAGGCTGAGGCAGGAGGATCCCAAGTTCAAAGCCAGCCTCGGCAACTTTTCAAGCCCCTAAGCAACTTAGTGAGACCCTGTTTCAAAATAAAAATTCACAAGGGCTGGGGATGTGGCTCAGTGTTTAAGTGCACCCTGGGGTTCAATCTCTGATTCCAAATAAATTAATTAATTAATTAAATATGTCCATAGTAATTGCCGTACTGCATTAGTTGGACAGCTGATGGAAAGCTTTGTGACACCCAATTTACCCTCAAAATTTACTGTCGAGGATCCAGTGGTAAATTTGACATGTAGGAATATAACTTGTGGCATTTGATTGGGGATTAAGGTTTTCTCAATTAAGTCCTTTGGTGATTTAGGGTCACCATATCCTGGCTGGCACTCTTGGCTACTGTTATCTTTGGCCTTTGCTGATGCCCCATGGAGTAGCTGCGGTTTCTAGACTGGAGTTCCTGCCAACAGAAGCCAGCATTCCCTCCTTTTACACTGTCTCTGTTCCTACTTAACTGAAGATATGGAGTCCAGTGTAATCCACTCTTAAAACTGCACCTTATCTTCATTCCGATTTCTTTCACGCCTATCTCTGAAGAGATAAGAGAGTTCCACACGTGGTTTTGCTCAGCACGGTATCCAAGTGCCTGTATTTACATTTGCTGAATGAATGCTGACTACAGTGACAGGGGAAATACAGCTGTCAAAAAATGTTGGGCTGGGGCAGAACACATGCTCAGCGTGCCTGAGGCCCCGGATTCAATCTCCAGCACCATCAAAACCAAATTTTGTTTTTGGTAAAATATTTAGCGATTGGGCTATTCAGGGAGCTGAGGCAGGAAGACCGCAAGTTGGAGTCTAGGCTGGGCAACTTAAGTCTGTCTCAAAGAGGCTGGGGGTATTGTTAAGTGCCCCAGGGTTCAATTCCCAATATCCCCAAAACAAAACAACAAACCTGTATTCAGGTTGTTTGAAACTTTTTGTCAAAGCACACATATGTAAGTGGACAAAAAAGTAAGAAAGCACATCTTCATCTTTTCAGTATCACCTCAAGCAATAAGATTTGGTTGTTTTTGTTTGTCCTTCTTAGACTTTCCTATACCTTCCAAATTTCCAGAGTATCATTTTTATTATTTATGTATAAATAATTGCTAGTATCTGATTTCTAAATACTACTTCCCTTGACCATTCTCCTCTACCTTCTGTTGACAGGTCTCACCAGTAGTAAAACCAATTTCTATCAACATCCACTGGTTACTCACGCCTGTAATCCCAGTGGCTCGGAAGGCTGAGGCAAGAGGATCTCGAGTTCAAAGTCAGCCGCAGCAACTTAGTGAGGCCCTAAGGAACTCAGTGAGACCCTGTCTCTAATAAAATACAAATAGAACTGGTTATTGTGGCTTAGTGGTTAAGCACCCCTGGGTTCAATCCCCAGTGCCAAAAACAAAACAAACAAACAAACAAACAAGAAAACACACTCCACTGGTTAACAGATTTTCAGGCATATTTTCAATTTAAACATTAAAGTTATATATAATTAAGAAATCTGGAACATGACTATTTGTCACACACAGCAGAGTGACTGTGCTTAATGTATCTTATCTACATTAACTCTGCCACTCTGGTGAATTTTTTAAAATATTTTTTTAGTTGTAGATGGACACTTTATTTATTTATGTGGTGTTAAGGATCAAATTCATGTGCCTCACACTTGCTAGGTGGGTGCTTTACCCCTAAGCCACAACTCCAGCCCTACTCTGGTGAACTTGTAATATAATGTTTGGCAAAAAATAAAGCACATTAGATAAGAAGTGCTAAAAAGTTAGAGCTATAAGGATTAAAGACTATTATTATTATTTATTTTGCAGTATTTGGGGAATCAAACCCAGGGCAAATAAATACTCTACTATGAAGCAACAACATTGCCAATACTTTTTAGTTTGAGACAGGGTCTCTCTAAATTGCCCAGGCTGGCCTTGAATTTGTGATCCTCCTGCCTCAGCCTCCCAAATAGCTGGGATTATAGGCATGTGTCACCATGTTCAGCAAGACAATTTTGAGTTTTAAAAAGCATTTAGTAGAAATCTTTCTTTGAAAGATCTTTGAGTGTGTGCTATATACTTATATACATATATAAATGAGCATACATCTAGGTTGTTCCTTTTATGAGAATAAAATAGTGATAGGTGTAGCTACAGTTGTGAACAGGTAAATTACTTGGACTAATATCTCTGTGGGTTAGGTTTCTATTCATTTGGGAACTCTCTCACAGGTACATCTTTCAGGCTACCTTCTGTGGTCCTCTGACCATTAACCGTTCATGATGCCAAATCTCTGGCTTGACCCAGGTCAGCATGAAAGCTTTGGTCCTCTTTGTGCTTCTACTTCCCCACTCACCCACACAGACTATTACATTCTTTTCTTGTTTCCTCCAGACTGCTAATGATAACTTTGAATACCTACGTTGGACATCATAACCCTGTGTAGGCGAGGGCAAGGCAGTTAATGAATCACAGTGTCAGGGCAGAAGGTTCAGATCCTCTGTTATTTAAAGTACAAAATGAAATAAAAGGCATTTTTAGAAAAGCCTGAGAATAATTCAATTGCTGTAAAACAATGTATATCTTCTATATTTTTATTTTTTAGAGAGAGAGAGAGAAAATTTTTTTAATATTTATTTTTTAGTTTTCGGTGGACACAACATCTTTGTTTGTATGTGGTGCTGAGGATCAAACCCAGCGCCCCACGCATGCCAGGCGAGTGCACTACTGCTTGGGCCACATCCCCAGTCCTATATCTTCTATTTTGAGACTTTTAAAAAAGTTCTTCCAATGAGGACACATATTACATGAAAGATTGACTGCATAAGATTATCCCATTTAAGATTCTTTGGGTACAAGTTACAGAAACCAACTCCAGCTCCTGCAGAAGAAGCGGGCATTATCACATGGCAGGACACTCTTCCACCTGGCTCTGGGAAGGTGAAAACAGGGACACGGACACCTGTGATCTCTCTCCTATTTGCGTCTCTGCTTTTTTTTCCTTTTCCTTTCTGCGGATCAGTATTCTGCTTCTCAGATGTCTAGGTGGGACGTGCTGCCCGCCAACTCCTGGTCCATGCTACAGTTTCACCCTTTCTGCATTCAGCTTACTGTTTCAGCCCCAAATCCAAAAGTCTCGAAACAGAATCAGATTGGTCTAGCTTGGGTCAGTGGTCCACTCTTGTTTCACTCAACTGGCTGTGGTATGTGTGGGTATGTGTGGCTCTGAGCCCACACTGTGGCCTGGGGGCAGGGCTCGGGGAAATGAGAATCTTTTTTTTTTTTTTTTTTGATACTGGGAATTGAATCCAGGGACACTTAACCTGTGATTCACATCCCCAGCCCTTTTTGTATTTTACTTAGAGACTGGGTCTCACTAAGTTGCCTAGGGCCTTGGTAAGTTGCTGAGGCTGGCTTTGAACTTGCAATCCTCCTATCTCAGCCTCTGGAGTCACTGGATTATAGGCATGTGTCACTGTGCCAGCTCTTCTTATAGTTTGGGGGAAGAAAACATTTGTCCCATATAGGTTGGTTTAATTAAGTTTTAAAAAATCTGTGTCTTGATTTTGTTACATGTAGAGAAAATGTTACAGTGAATTCTAGGATTTCAGGATAAGATGGGAGCTTATAGTAAAAGCTCATCTTTTGCATAAGCTTTGTAGTACTTTGAACCCTATTAGATCGTTACATTTCTTCCATGATTCTAAATTTCATAAAAATGCAAATTTTTCTGTCAGTAGGTTATATGCATTATTTATTTTATTTTTTTAATTATACAGGAAATACATGCTGACTACAAAAAATATTCTTAAAATCTTTAAGACTCACAGGTTAACCTTTTGCCCCCAGTTATATACTCCTCTGTAAAGGAGCTACTTTAACATTTAAGTACGAGTTTTCCTCTAAAAATTTATATGCACTTTTTGAGCAATGATCTATGATTTGACTTATGAGAAATTAAAAAAATTTTAAAACACCTATTTTTAAGGCTTAGCATGATTTTCAAAAACACATGACTTATTTTAGTTATATTTCATTTACTTTTCGGTAAGTAGATACAATTTTTCAAAGATGTAGTCAATTCCCCAAGTTTTATGTCTTTCTTCAAAAGTGTCGACCTTCTCAAGGCAAAGAATATTGCATTTTGTACCTAAAACGAGAAAGGGTCACACGTCAAAATTCTGTGAAGCAATAGTTAAATTATAGAACCAGCCCAGGTGTCCATCAATGGACGGATGAATGAAGAAACTGTGGTACATATACACATGGAGCTTATTTGGCCATAATGAAAAGAGAAATCATGTCTTTTGCAGGGAAATGGATGGAACTTGAGAATATTATATTAAGTGAGATAAGCCAAACTCAGAAGGTCAAGGGTCGCATGTTTTTCTCATATGTGGAAGCTGGGGAGGAAAAAGGAGAAGAAAGGTAGTGAGGGGGGGGTCTCATGAAAATCAAAGGGAGATAGGTAGAGGAAAGGGACCGAGGGGAAGGAGGAGGAGAGGAAAGGGGGAGTGCCGGGGAGTGACGCTGAACAAATTATACTGACACATTGTGTGCACACGTGTGAATATGTTACAGCAAGCCCTGCTCTTACATACAACTATATAATGCACCAATAAAAAACGTGGGGAAAAGCTGAAGAATGTCATGAGGGTGCTTCTAATTTCACCTCACATGATTTTAAAGGGAGTGTGCACTGAGGCTCTTTCTCTTCTGTTTAATGCAAAATAGGAAATGCTAAAAACAAACTCTGGGCTCTGAATTGTTATCAATTACAACTCCCAAGAGCAACAGTGAACATACCACCTCTGTAGAAGAGTTCAACTGTTTTAACACCAAGCATATAGCCAAAAAGCCATGTTATAGAGATTGGTTCCTTTTCTAGGAGACAACAGTTTTCAATAAAATGGTCTCTGTCTTTTAAATTCCATAGGCTTTAATCACATACTAATAGTTTACTAACAGCTCAAAACAGTTATCCGTGGACTTAAAAAGTTACAGCCTAACTTACCAAACAACCTTTGAATTTCAGTATCTGGTACATAAAATGGTGGGCCTAGGAAAAAGAGAAACAGGGTGAAGAATGATTCCTATAAACCTGACTCTGAAGAGCAATGAGCGCCCCAGGCTTACCTCCACCTGTTCCCCATGGCTCAGTTGTACCTGCTCTATACACAACTCCATCATCCAAATAGGTGAGGATGTACATGTTCTGTTTTTTTGTTGTTGTTGTTGTTGTTTTTTGTATTTTTTTTTTTTTTTTTGCGTATCTCATACAAAGAAGAAAACTGGGATATTGAGGGAATGACCTTGTTACACATCCATTTGAGTGTAGATAAAATAGAGGCTGAACCAGCATGGATCTTGAGAACATGGAAATCAGGGTGGAGTCCATTAGTAAATTCCTTTGGGGTTTCTTGTCTTCTGGGCATTGATTTTCTACCTCCTGCACCCACTCACTTTCTGTATGCTCCTCCTCCTCCGCTGTGGGGTACAGAGTGTACTAGAAACCTTCCTTTTGCCTTTTAAGAGAGACTCCACCCCCAGACAGAGCCCGCTGGGACTCCTTCCCACGGGCCCTTCTGCGGCCTCTGTTCATGAATGGAATTCAGATTAGATTAGCAGAACTAACTCTGCCTCCAATAGCTTCTATTTCCATCCAACTGTCTCAGACTTAATTAGGGGCACTGGATCTCATCTCTTAATGAGTTTTTTTAGACCTAATTTATCAGACAGAAAAAAAGACTAACATATGCAAATATTTATATAACAAGGCTCTTTTTAAAAAGCTCGACTAAAAATCCAAAAGGGGATTCTTAAAAATTAAAAGTCTATGTATTTGGTTTTCACTTCTCCCTGAAAATTAAAGTCCGGACATGACAAATGTTAAGTTTCAGTGTCCAGACAAAATGAGTCTAGGAGAAAACATCCCGTTCGTAGATTCAAAACAAAGGGAGCCATAATGGGATGCAATAGATAAATTGTAAATTTGGGTTTAGAGATTTTCCTGCCCACCCTTTCATTTCTTCCCCAGCTGGTCCTGTGAGGGGGCACCTGTGTGTGTGCATAAGCACCTGCCTGGCGCACTGCCACACCACCATGATATGGCTATGCAATATCCATGGCAGGGCAACCAAATCTCCCCTTCCTTCCACTCCAGCGCTTATAAGGTTTCTCTTGTATATTAGGATCGTCCATTTTCCTTTTCAATTATAGTTTGAGTATAAATCGTAAATAAAATGTGAAAGGAATATACGGAAAACATGTATAATATGGGAATAGGAAAAAAATGATCATTCCCATTAGCCCAAAGTAGAATTATCTTCATGCATACAAGTAATATGTTTCCCTTGAAGTAAACTAGACCAAAAAGTTCTTATTCATGTCAGAGAATTAAACAGAATATTAGGGGGAAAAAAAAATAAAACCAACTTTACCTGCATGTTTTGTTGGATCATAAGAAAGAACGGCCAGGAGATACTGAAACTTTTCTTTTAGTAGGGACAACATGACGTCCGCATAGCTAAAGAGGACACAGGAAGGTTTAGGATACATTCCTCTGGGGACCTGAGGCAGGGCAGGAAGCCTGCGCTCATTTCCATCAACACACCCAAGTTAGTTCTCATTCTAAACGCAGGAAATGGGTCCAGCAAATTATGGCCCTGTCTAAAGTGGACGAGGAAAAAGAGAGCCAAGTTGCAGGCTGCTCCCAAGGACTGCGTTGCCTCAGTACTCAAGGAGGTGGCTCCCAGGCCAGGTCAGGGCTCAGCGTCACCCGGGCATGCACTCACTGAAAGGACAGATGCTGAGCTCTGTCCACAGGTTGACTCAGCAGGTTTGCTATGAGGCCGAGGATGCTGCAGTTTAACAAGTGTCCTGGGTGCCTGGCCCTTCCTCCAGGACATGCGTAGGAGATACAAACTCAACCCCTTTCCTCTAATCTGCTGGGAGAGACAAGACCTCCACGCAGGTAAAAACTCAAGGTGGAGCTGGGAAGAGCACATGCATGAGGCCCTTGGTTTGATTCCCCAGCACTGCCAAAACAAAAGGAAAAAGAAAAAAACATTAAAGTGTGCACGGTGGCACACACCTATAATCCCAGTGGCTTGGGAGGCTGAGGCAGGAGGACTGCAAGTGCAAAGCCAGCCTCAGCAATGGCGAGGCCCTGAGCAACTCAGTGAGACCCTGTCTCTGAAACACAAAATAGGGCTGGGGATGGGGCTCAGTGGCTGAGTGGCCCTGAGTTCAGTCCCCAGTACCCGTCCCCCAAAAAGCATTCAAGGTGGCCTGAGATTAAAGTCCTCCAACTGTGACACAAGCCATGAGTGCTACTGGAATGGTCCTTGTAGGTGCCTCAGGGAGCAGGTGACACCACTTTCCAGCTATGTCTTGGTCCAGAGGGGGGACAGGACCCCAACAGACCCATCAGTAGATGAACCAGGAGCCGGGGCTGGGCTGGGGCAGGATAGTGAGGGGAACTACCAGGTGGCTCCACTTGGGAACTGAATTAGGAGAGGAGGAAAGCTAGGTGGTGGTGCTTGGCAAGCGTGCATTGTGCTACTTTATCAGAGAATCTTACGGTAAGAATCACACCATGCCACGCTCTGGGGAAAGAGCCAGACATGCCACACCTGGTCTGCCCTTGGCCTGCCCTTGACATCCAGTTTGCTCCCCATGCCTCAAAGAAGAGGAGGCACATCCTGCCAGAGTGGGAAGTTTTGACATTTATCAGAATTGAGTTTAGTATATGAGAATGCTGTTTTATGGAGAAGAAAGTGTCTCAGGTGATGCTGAGTTGATAAAGGCCACTTGAGTCCCATGTGAAAGGCAAAGCAGACATTGGAACTGTGGTGTAGATACTTGGGGGAAAGAATAGGGCTGGAAATATAAAAAATCATAAGGGCAAAGGCCAGGTACAATTTATTCATTTGTTTCCCCCAGCACTGGACATAGTATAAATTTAGAGCATAGTAGGAACTGAACACACACTTACTGAACACATGAATGACAGTAATAGAACTGATCCACAAGGAGTCAGTACCTGAGAGGAAGCAGGGCGGGGTGTGGCTCAGTGGGGGAGGACCTGCCTAGCAGGTGCAGGGCCCTGGGTGCCATCTCCAAAAGGGTTGGGGCTTGGAGGGAGAAGGTGGCAATAGGCCTATGCTGGTTTGCTAGACACTTGTCTTTTTTCTTTCCAAAAAAGAAATGACTGATGACAGAGAAGGAAAAGCCAGAACATGAAAGAAAATTTCTGCTGTCTTATATTCTAACTTAAAAACATCAGGTTTGGCAATAAGCCTTCTCATGAGGTCAGTTTTTAAAAATCGAATTCTTATTTCGCTGATGTGGAGCCCAAACTTTCTGGACACATGTCAAAGAGTCTGTCTCCATACAATATTGACTCACTATCCAAGTAATAAGTGGTATTATTTGCATTGGAAAGTACGAGTCACGATCATATCTTCCTCATATGCCTTCTCAAATTTTAGTTTTTTTCCCTAGTAATATTAGGTATGATAAGAAACAAAACATCAATAACAAATGCTCTGGTAAAAACATCAGCCAATATTTGATATTCTTTGGAGAGTTAGCAGGGCACTTTCCACATATTTCATTTCCGTTAACACCCACGCTTTGAGGTGGTCGGATGCAGGGTGTGGATTTTAAAGCCACAACAATGAGAGTTAGAGCTCAGCTCCGTCTGTACTAACTGATGAGTACTTTAGTCTCTTTGAGTTTGGTCTCCTCATCACTGTTACAACACATCCCTCCCAGGCCTTTAGATGGACCCATGGTTTGATCTGGAGTGTCCCCCAAGCTCATGTGTTGGAGTCTTGGGCTCAGATGTGGCAATATTGGGAGGAGAGGCCTTTGGAGGTGACTGGATCACAAGGGCTCTGACCTCGGTGGGTTTACCATGTATGAAATCGTAGCTTAATGGGCTACTGCTGGTGGTGGGAGCTTCAGGAAGTTGGGCCGGTGGAGGAAGTAGTTCGTTGTGGGTGTGCCCTTGAGCTGTCCTCAGCCCCTTCTCTGTCCTCTCTGCTTCCTGACTACGAAGAAGTGAGCAGTTTTCCTCCGCCACATGCTTTGTCATGATGCTTGCCTCACCACAGGTGTACGGGCAATCTGGCCAAGTGACCATGAACTGAGACCTTTGTGAGCCACAGTCAATCCTTTGAATTGATTTATCTCAGGCATTTTGTCCCAGCAAAATAAAGCTGGCTAATACAGGTGAATTGAATATGTCAAACAATGCCTGACAGAGGGCAAGTGTCCAAGAGGTGTTACTGGGCAATATTAGTGAGGCAATGAGGATGGTGTGCAGCGATATTCCATGTTTGCAGAGGAGTAAACACAGAGGCCAAGTTGAGTACTTTGACCAGGGCAACACAGCATAAAAGTGACAGAGCCACAGCCTTATATCTAGGTTCCTAGAGTGAAATCCTATAGTTTCCTGAAACTCAGTGGGTTTGTTAAAAAAAAAAAAAAAGAAAGAAAGAAAGAAACAAAAAACAAAATCCAAATCACTTACCGTTTACGATCACCTGGATTAATGGCCACTAATGCTCCTCTATCCCAAATCCTGTCAAATTTGCCAATATTTGCTCTACCAGAAAGACAGAGGGAGAAATTGCAACATTTTATGTATGAAAAGTCAAATCCTGAACAAGATGTACCAGTTCTCCATGGCACACGCTGGTGCTTCACCCAGCATCAAGGGATTAGGATCTCACGTCTGCTTTTCTTCATGGACTCCAGGGGTAGTTAATCCAGGTGTAGGGGCCTGTCCATTTCCTTATAGCTTAAGAGCCTGTGGCAGCGGTTTCCCTATTCTTTTATGACTCAGAAACACAAGGAGAAATGAAGGACAATGTGTGACAACTCTGCTCCCAGCCTCTGGCTCAGCTGTCAGAAATTTCAGATGGGATCTTGCCTCTGGTGAACCTGGCCATTCACTTCTGTGCAGGCCAGGAGCAGGGTAGAAGACACTGTCTCACTCCCCCTACCTTTTCCTATTTGCCTGGGTTTGGGAGCTGTCTCCTAGTTTGGGAGCTCTCCGAGACTATTAATGGACAGATAAGGAGTCTATAGGAAAAATAACTGCAGAACAGAGATTCAAATCAGTACCTCATGGAGTTTACACCAACAGTGACGAGAAGACCCCCGGCAAATAGAGTGACGAGAAGACCCCCGGCCCCCCGCCAGCACCCACTGTTTTGAAAGCATAGATGCAGAATTCAGTCTTACCTGGGAAGGTCAAAAATGCTGCAACAGTACAATGAAATATTCCCGGAAGAACTCTGTAATGAAACAATGAAAAATTTTTTTTCACTTAGTTAAGGTGTATTTGAATGCCACGGAAGAAAAAGAAGTTCCAAAAAAAGCAAAGGTGGCAGAGAGAGAATGAAATGCATAGTAAACACAGCAATTTTATTGTAGTTTAATTTACAATTAATTAATTTACAATTAATGAATTTAATGTACCTTATTTACTCTTTTAAAACCTCTGTTGGGTTCTTTAGGACCAACTCAAAGAGGAAAATCATAGAGTACAACCCTAAAGATCAGTGAGGTATTATATTTATATATATATTTAGTTGTAGATGGACACAATACCTTTATTTAATTTATTTATTTTTATGTTGTGCTGAGGATCAAACCCAGTGCCTCACACATGCCAGGCGAGCGCTCTACCACTAAGCCACAACCCTGGCCCTGACGTGTTATATGTTTTGAGGTTAAAATTCTAGTAATGCTTACTTGAGTAGGGTCCTGACATTTTTGCCCTGCTATAGATAAATTTGCAGCTCAATCAGGCCTGCTGATATAGACAGATTTTTTAATTGGTGCATTATGGTTGTACACAGTGATGGAATTTGAGTTACCTGTTTGTACTTGCACCTAATATAAAAGTACAGTTTGGCCAATATCACTCCACAGCAGTTCCCCCTTCCCTTCCCTTCCCTTCTCCCACCCCCTGCTCTGATCTCCCTCTGATTTTCATAAGATCCACCCCCCACCACAACCATTCTTTCTCTTTTTCCTCTCTAGCTTCCATATATGAAAGAAAACACAACCCTTGACCTTCTGAGTTTGGCTTATTTCGCTTGACATAATGGTCTCAAGTTCCATTCACTTTCCTGCCAGTGATGTACTCTCATTTTTTCTTATGGCTGAATAAATACCACATTTTCTTTATCTATTCATCTATTGACAAATACGTAGGTTGGTTCTATAGTTTGGCTATTGTGAATTGTGCTGCTATAAACATGGGTGTGCATGTACCTCCACAGTATGATGATTTTGATTCTTCAGGATAAATACCAAAGAGTGGGATAGCTGGTCATATTGTAGTTCCATGCCTAACCTTTTGAGAAACCTCCATACTGATCTCCACAGTGGTTATATTAATTTACAGTCCTACCAACAGTGTGAAAGTGCATTTATTATTGTTTGTTCTCTTGATGACTCCACTCATACATATTTAAAATGTTATTCAGGAAAAGTGTGTTTGTGCTGCCGCCCCCATTTCTCAATCACTCCACCATGAGCACTTGTTGACTGAGCACTTGGGGACAGGAGGGGACCTATCCTGAACTCTAGGTAATGCATGTGAGTTTGACTCAGTCTCTGACTGCAGAGAAACAGGATGACAGAGAAACAGATGGCCAGTTTGGTTGTGGTGTGTGCCCGAGGACAATGTGAACACAGAAGACAGAGCAAGGGGCTTTCCGGGATCCTTGGGGCAGGGTGAACAAGAGGGAGCCTCAGATGGTGTCCTGATGTATCTGCTGACATCAAAGTGGGGGCCGGGGGTGCACTCCAGGGAGAGCAACACGATGCAGACCTGGGAGCTGGGAATGCAGGGGAGGGCCGTGTAAGAAAGGTACATCAGGATGCGCCAGATTCGTTCGGAACCAAGGCACCAGTACAGGTTCCCAAGGAGAGGAGAGAAGGTCTTGAACACCAGCTTGGAAGCTCTGTGGGGGTCGTCCAGAGGGTAGGGGACGCTGGAGGCTGGAAAAACAGCCAGTGGATCTCTACTTTGGTTGCAGACTGGAATCCCTGGGCAGCTTTAACCAGTATTGATGTTCCTGCCCCAGAAGACTCCAATTTAACTAACTTGGGTGACACTTGGGAACTTTTAAAAGACTCATGGATGATTTTAAATGTGCAGCCAGGGCTGGAAAGCACTGCCCTAAGAGGGGGTCTGGAAGCAGGCCTAGCTTCTTTGGACTAAGCAAACTCCCAGAATTCCTACATGATTGAGAACGGGTTGGAGGTGGGGTAACTTTAAAGCAAAGTGTTATCAAGTCTTGTACTGAACTGAGCAATAAATTTCAATATTTAGAAGAGAATTTGTGAGAGACTGGGTATACCAATGGACAATGGCCAGGCCATTTATGACAATGTGACTCTGAACCACAACCTGGGTCTACCTGGTTAATGACTGCCAGCTTCCCTGACACCTACCACCAGCCCTTCCAACTCTGACCTACCACAGCAAGTCAAATACACTCCCCAAGCAGCCACGCAGGATGGCCATCCTAGATGCCCACCTAGCACATCCCCAGGCCAAAAGCCTCCGGTCAGTACACACGAGGAGGCCTTTCCCCCACTATCATGTTTTCCTGCTCCTCTGCAGCCTTTGAGTCTCTGCTAAACACAAGTGGCTGACTCCCTCTTAAAATCAGCCTCTGCTGTCATCTGGGTGGGTTTTTTTTATTTCTCCATTATTACTGCAAGCTAGAGGCATAGTTCCACTGGATCAGGGTGATGACAACCCCCAGAGCCATCGTCTCCAGCCCTAACACCACCCCTTTCCTATCCTTCAACTCATCATCCCCAGAATAGAACTCATTTTCTCTGCTCTTCAACTTGCCGCTTTATTCTCCACCACCTGACTAGTTAGTTACCCGAGCTAGAAATCCCTTTATCCCGGCTCAGGCTCCAAACCCTGCCAGTGACACTGCAAATGTTGCTTTAATTCATCCTGTGCGCTCCACATGCCTCATTCTTCTCCCGCAGGCCTTCAAGATCTCCTTCCTGGGCCACTGCCACACCCTCCTACCTCATCTCTTGTTGGGAGGCTACCTCCCTTCAAGTAAATTCCCATGAAGGCATAAAGGTGATCCATCTCCAATGGAAATCTGGCCCTGTCCTGAGCCTACTTAAACCCCACTGTGCAGAAGCAGTGCTGACTTCCTGGGGATCTGAGATCAGGGACTCAAGCCCTGCCTTTTCCCAGGCTTGTCACCATGAGTCAGTAGGTACTCCAAGCTGGGCTGGGTCACTCCCTGTCATTCCCTTAATCCCCTAGGTCTTTAAGTTTTGTTCCATGCATTATGTAGTTTCATTTCTGTTTCTTTTTTCTCCTAAACTAAGAGATTTTTTTAGGGCAGGGACTATATCATCTTTTATTTCTTCAATGTCTGATACAGGTTTTGCCACCTAATAGATTCTCAGAAAAGGACTATTAATTTAAAAAGAAGGAGAAGGAGAAATAGAAAAAAAAAAAAAAAAAGGTTAGGGGTATAGTTCAGTGGTAGAGCATTTGCCTAGCATACATGAGGCCCTGTGTTCCGGTCCAACACCTAGTGTCTATGTGCGCACACACACACAGACCAAACCAAACTGTGCAGCTCAGTGCAGTGGAGTACAGAGAGACTTTGACCTCAGTTTTTGTATTTCTCTATGCCAATATATATATATGTGTATATATATATACATATATATATATATTTTTTTTTTTTTTTTTTGCTAGCTACCATCTATATTTTGAGGCCATAGCTCCTTACAGTATATAATTATATAATTTCTTACCAAGATCAAAACAAACCTTAAATACTTTGGTGCCAGGAATTTCAGCAATTGGTTCTTCTGAGTAAGAGAGGTTTTGCTCCATAAAAAATTCCCGTATCCCAAGTTCACTGATTTCCACACCAACTACACTGTGTCCCCGGTCAGCAAACCTACAAAAAACAACATATTTATACTTACACTCCAAATAAAATACTAAATAAAGGCACATACCTCAATAAACATGTTTTCTTTAATTTTAAGGGATTCATATATATTTAGGTTCATGAGGTTCCACAAGACTTGAAAGACAGGGGATCTATGTATTTTCAAACCTCCTGTTAAGTAGAATTCTGCAAAGTTGACTTATATGACTTTAGTAAAAAATAAAATTTGGAATGTTGAATATTGATTTAAACCTATGTATCTGACTTGAGGAAATGTTTTCAATGTCCCTAAATCCATCTTTCCTGTTGAGAGCCACAGCCAAAGGGGCCCCAGCAAATTTCCAGCTGATTGGCTAACCACGGCCCCAGTAAACTTCCAACTGCCAGCTGATTGGCTCCTCTGCGGTGATGCTCCTTGGGCTGTTTCCCCGCCCTTTCAGACCACGGAGCTGCTCATTGGGGGACTCTTTTGGCTCCACCCACAAGACCCAGCCAATCGGCCTCAAGAGTGGGAGGAGTGGGGGTTGGGAAGCCAGTAGTGGCAGTTGGGTTCTGAGGGAATTCCTGAAGAGCTCTGTGGTGTGCCGTGTGCGTTCTAAAAATAAAGTTCGTTCCTGCTTGATAAGTGGCTCCTGAATTGTGCCCAGCCAGACTGCGGCACGTTCCGTTAAAACACTGCGTGTGGAGGACAGGTCTATATCTGTGCGGCTCAGTGCAGTGGCCATTAACACATTGGCTACTGAACAGGGGTCTGATGGAGGAACTGAAATTTTTTTTGGTGGGGAACTGATTTTTAAATTTTATTTAGTTTAAACATATAAAGCCACTGTGATGAGTAGCTACTATATTGGAGCACACAGCTCTAGAACATTAGCTTCCATTTCTATAATTATCTCATTTTCATTTATTTATAATAAATATCCTAATTTTTTTTATCAGCATATGCAACTAACATTTTCCTGGCAAGCTAATTATAGAAATCACAATTTTGGGATCTTGGACACTGGAGAAAATAGTATCAACTGCTGGGTTTCTGATCTCGCAACTTAAAGGCTTAGGGGTCACTCCAGGTAAACTGGGCTGACTGGGCTGTGCAAAATAACCACACAAGAGACACAAATACCTTTTTTTTTTTTTTTTTAAGAGAGAGAGAGAATTTTAATATTTCTTTTTTAGTATTCGGCGGACACAACATCTTTGTTTGTATGTGGTGCTGAGGATTGAACCCAGGCCGCACGCATGCCAGGCGAGCGCGCTACCGCTTGAGCCACACCCCCAGCCCACAAATACCTTTTTCTTCGGGGTCGTTATGATGGCTCCTCTGACCTTAAGGGTCCTCAGGAAGAGAGGGCGAGAGCATGCGCTGACCCCTTTTATTGAGGAGAAGTATTCAAATGAGGCAAGGGGTCAGGTTTCAGGGGGCTGAGTCTATATCTTCATGGTGTCCACTGTCAGCAAGTTGACTGACACCTGAGTAGGCCACACCCAAGGGCACAGTAAGAGAAGGGGACACAAGGCACTTCCATGGAAGATTCTATCCTAAACAGGGCAAGGGGTTATATTACAAAGGAACAGGTGAACATAGCTTCACCCATGGGGCTGTAGCAAGACACACCCATGCATGAGACACGGACCCTTGGACCCAAGAAGGGTGGGGAAAGCTCTGCCACATTTCTACGACTGAGCACCTCAGCACCCAGCCAGGGAGTGTGACTCAGTCATGGGTGAGGTTGGTCTCCCACAATCAACAGCATGAATACCTTGGCGCAGTAATAAGGTTAGGTCCAATTACATAAGAATAGTCAGTTCTGCTGCAGTGTGACACATGCTTTCCTAAAAATCGTTACGGTATGCAAAATTGTGCATGCCATGCAGTCACATGGCTGATGGAAATGTGGGGGTTAGGGAACATTTAAAAACTGTACAGTGCCACAGTAAACAGAAACAAGGCAGGAACCTGACAATAATGGGTTCACACATGTGAAATGGTTAAGAATAGATAAATACTGCCACCTGGGACTTCCCCTTGAAAAAGACCTAAAGTTTTCTTGTAGAGGTGGGCACTGGCAGGGCTGCGATTTGTGAATTATTGGGAAGTGATGGAGGAGTGTTACTGGAAATCAAATGGAAACTTGCAGCACTGGTGAGCACAACATAGGCTCATAGCACCTGGGGTAAACTGAGGCTGCAGGTGGTGCTGGGGTGTGTGTGCAGGCACGTGCTGTCTGCTCAGAACACGTTGGAGCACTCTTCTGCTTTTGCCTAACGTTTCTTGCAGACGAAATCACCAGAAAGCAATTGGAAAAATCATGCAGTGCTCTAATTGTTCCCCAGAATATCAGTTGAGTTAGAACAAAATTCACATTTTCAAAACAAGAACAAGACTGACTGTTACCTATTATCTACACAAGAGCACACCCTTTCAACCAGGGCAGAGCATGAACTGTTTGCAGTTCCAAAATGAAACATACTAACTGCTTCTCTTGTATTTCCTAGGAAATTTGTGAACTAATACACAGGGAATATTTTTTCATTTTCCATACATTTTTTGAAATTATACAATATAAACAAAGAAAGTATCCAAATTTGCTACATTTCGCCCCTCATTCAACACATGGAAAAATGAAGCATGTTCTACAACAGAGTGGCATTAAAACAAAACAAAACAAAAACAAAAGCCTAAATAGCTTAAACATTTCATTTTGATGCTTATGGTCAAGTTGATCTATTCACATCTAATGTCTATATAGATTTCGAACATGGACTAGTTAAATAAATGAAAACTTCTCTAATATAATAACTTACATGTCACCACAGTAGCTCAGTTCTGTTATGTCATCATTATTATATTTTGCAGTGCTGGGGATTGGACCCAGGGTTTTGTGCATGCTAGCAAGTGCTCTACTACTGAGCTATAATCCCAGCTCCACATGGCTTTAGACCAAAAAATATTCAACAACCACACTTAACTGGTTTATTCCTCATATTGTTTTCCTAATGTTGCCTAAAATCCCAGCTAGAGCTACACTGTACCATTTATAACAATATCAATAAGACAATCTGTTTATAGAGTTAATATAAACTATTTGCAAATAGTTTCCAAAGTAACTCTGTCTTCTGGTTCAGTGAGGTGGTCAACACCTACATCTAACAATAGAGAGAAATGTCCTCAAGTTCATGGCCACATTGGATCTTAAGCCACAGCACCCATTTAACACATTCTCTCTTTCTCTCCTGCTCCTTTTGTGATGCTGGGAATTGAACCCAGGTCCTTGTGCATGTGAGGCAAGCACTCTACCAACTGAGGTATGTCCCCAGCCCTTAACATACACTCTTATCTATAAGTTGAAAGAGTGAGAGCTGTCAAAATTCTGCCATCTTTATTGAAAAACCAACTATAAATATACCTTTGCTCCATGGATAGTCACTGATGATAGAGGGAACAGAACATTTTTACTCTATTTTGCCTTTACTATATTTTGTATTTAGTAGTCTTTTTTCTTTCCTGCTTAATGATCAAATTTCTCAACATTTAAGCTTAAAAATGAAGATGTCTTGGCAGGTAAGCTTGTGTGTGTGTGTGTGTATTATTAAAACAGAGTTCTGTACAGAAAACAAATTCCAGGTTCCTGACTTTTAGGGTAACCCACAGTAACAGGGTTAGGGTTAGGGTTAGGGTTCATCTCTATTTCAAATACCTAAAGTTAATTTAGGTTAATTCCTAAACTACCTACAATAATGAAACCATGCTCAAAGATACTGGGTTTTCTCCCCTGCTGGTTCCAAACTAATTTTTTTCCTTTGAAATGTAATACAAAAAACCTGTGTCTGCTTCCTTTATTACTGTTTGAAAATATTGCGCATATTACATAACTATCAATAAAAGTCTACTAAAAATAAAGAATTCCTCTGCATTTCTTGAGGATGATTTTTTTTTTTTTTTGGTACTGGGGATTGAACCCATGGGTGCTCTCCCACTGAGCTACATCTCCAGCCATTTTATTTTTTGAGACAGGGTTTCACTAAATTGCCCAGGCTGGCCTTGACCATCCTCCTGCCTCAGTCTCCCTAGTAGCTGGGATTACAGACATGTGCCACTTTTTAACCTATATCCTGTTAAATATTCACTCAAAGAATTTATCGTGAAAGACCAGTATGTTGATGGAAATCTTCTCCTACCATTTCATCTCAACAGCTTTTCCACAAAGAGGGAAAAATACTCTTAGTCCACTCTCCCTTTTAAGAAAAGTATCCAAATGTTTCTTTAACAGCCTGCGGAGAGAGAAAAAAACAGTTGTTTGAATCAGAAGAAGATGTACACACAGATGACTTTTTATGCATCACCTCACTTAAAATTCTCTGAAATCTTAATGAGTAGGTAATGTTGTTATAACATTCACTTTACATATGAATGAACAGGACAGTTAAGTAACTGGTTTAGTCATCCTTCTAGTAATAAATGACTTACACACTGGGTTTTCCTGATCCGTAATTAAAATTAAAAATTTTTTTTTCTTGGTCAATGTGTTTTGAAAATTCTGTATTAATCTTCACATGTATATTAACAAAGAAAGTGTTGTGGAGAGGGAACTTTTGAACCTGTGGAGTTTTCAACATCTGTTTTATGGAAATTTCTCTAAATAACTTTAACTCTTACAGTTTAATTTCCTCTACGGACACGTGGCTCTTCTAAGGCCACCCCTAAGGCAGAGGTGATCTATAACAATGTTCTGGGATGATGCCTCAATTTTTATTCACTGAAAAAGTGATAATAATAATAATGATAATGAAAACAACATCTTTTGGATAGTGGGGTGTTGGCCTAGAACAAAGATTGTCTATAATGATCACTTAACCCAAATGGTTCCATAATTTGTCATTGCTTCTACAAAGACAAATACTGCTGCTAAGAAGTTGCTTGATATTCTAGTTCCCATATTTTCTCTTCCTTTCTCTTCTTCACCATACAGAAGAACAATAGAATACATGTGACTGGAAATCTGTCAAAACACCCCCACTTTGGAGTATACAGAGATGGTACTTCAGCATCTGCTTTGTATGGGCCTGCATGACCATAGATAGATGCTACCAGCAATTTGTTTTTATATGTAGTTTTAGTTGTAGGTGGATACAATACCTTAATTTTACTTTTATGTGATGCTGAGGATCGAACCCAGTGCCTCACATGGCCCAGGTGAGTGCTCTACCACTGAGCCACAGCCCCCCCAGCCTTGCTACCAGCAATTTTATAAAGAAAGACATATCATAAATCTATGATGCCTTCAGTTGTAAGTCGCATCATTGTTTGTACTCTATGGGAAGAAAACAGATTGCCAATTCAATTATGACATGCCATAGATGCATTCTGATTTCAGAATTGATACGTATGACAAACTAAAAATGTGCCTCTTAAAAATCAGTCTAACAACTGATATTATTATTTCTGTTTCAAAATCAGTGTGTGATACAGAATTTCTCTTTCATAGAACAAACATATCTTACTGATGTCCTTGTTCTTGATGAAATCCAATTTTGTGGGTCACCCACTTGTCCTGCCATTCTTCCAGGGTTAGTATTCGGTTTTTCTGTACCTCCCAATCGGGGTACTCTTCAATATCAAGTGAAGTTCTTGTATCACTCATTGTGTATAATAGACACCTTTGTCTACAGGCAGATATCTCCAATTCCTAAATGGAAAATATGTGCAATGTTGTCATTTAAGGACCCTGCAATTCTACTACTAAACTCAATGAAAACCTAGTACCCCTGGGAGTATGGCTTCTAACAAATATTTTATAATTCAACAGAAAGTCATGCAAAAAATTACTTTTCAGTGAGTCTGATGGTAGAGGCATAACTCATGTTACACATTAGGAAAGATCTTTAAATAAATTGAATTATACCTTAACACTACAGTAAAAGAGAAGGATTTAAGCTTCAAAAAGGTAGGAAAAAAATCAGACATCACACAGTAACATTCATAAACTTAGAATTTTTTCTAGCATCTTAATTTTTAAAATTTTCATATTTATGTTTTAGTTTTCATCAATATTATAGTATACACAATTTGAAGAGTTTAACAGATTTGCTATGAAATAAGCAGTCCTTTTTCCCCATGAGAGGCAACCATCTTTAACTCTTTTAGCTGGGTCATGCTATCTTAAATTTGCATGTTTATTTTGTATCTTCTTAATTTGTTCATTTCTAGGTAGCATCTAGAGAAGATGAGCATTTACTTCTCTTACAAATTCCACACATTCATTCACACACACACACACACACACACACACACACACAAACCATCCTTCTCATCTTTCCTATCTTTCAAATATACTCGCAACATATTTTTGTTGAAATATTTGGTGTGTACATTATAACTAGGTAGGTTCAAAGTTTAACAAGATAGTATTCTATGATTACTTTTCCTTTTCTTCACAACTTTTGATTCTATAATGGTTTCTCTCATTTATAAAATTTCCATGAACTCACTAATTCAACTCCAAGTTCTGCCAATTGTCCTGGTTTCCCATCAATATATTCTCAATTCTTAATCATCAGATATGAGGATTAAATTCTGTTATTGGTGGGGTTTCAAGGAGGAGGCAAAATACATGCAGGGGTTCAGTATTTCATTTGTTCATCATAATCTTTATTTTTAAATAATTTTCTCCTAGCTTATTTTTTTTTTGCATGGGAAAATGCACACAAAGGGAACTGAGAAAAAGAACATATAAACATACCTGTAGGTCTATCAGAATGTACAAGGGAAATGTCCTTTCAATTTTGCAATATTAAGGACAAACACCATAATTCCAAAAATTCCCTTTAAATCATTAACGAAGCTAATTTGGTTTGGATTGAACTAGCATGTTATTATTGGCAGCTCAAACTTAATGATTTATTCATGAAATAGCAAACTTGCATAAAAGCAAGAATTTCAGGAAAAAGTTCCCCTTTTGTTGCACAATTTGGCTTCAGTGTTTTTAGGATTAAAGGAAAAGGCATATTTCAGGATTCACTTTTCAACAAATACTTGTTATCAAGTGGCTTTTGCAAAGCCTTGAAGATATCAGAAGGGGTCAGTTTTCTGAGAGGCCTTGGGAAGTGTTCGATTATATTGGGTACACAAAAGCAAGAGAGTTGTAGGAACTGGATCCCTGAGTCCAGAGATCCCTCCTACAGAAGTTCTTTACTGAAACTAAATGGGAAGCACAGTCTATATCATTCACTAGAGCAATCCGGAATTACAAGACTCCATTCCTTTTCCCCAGACTTGAACTATAGTAATATCATAAATATCATCACTTCTTAATTCTAACAGCTTCTTAACGTGTACTCCACTTATCTAGGTCATTTCTTAAGAAATAATGTTTTTCAACGTGATATAAACGCAAAGTACAAGAATCAGAAAAGGCAAATTTCACAATGATCCCTTCTCATAAAAGTTAATTTCAAATGTGCTCATCGGTCGCCCAGGTCCTCCTTCACCTTAAAAAAATAAACCCTATTTCTACTTTAGTTACATTTTAATATTTTGTTGGATTGAGTAACTTCCCTAAGTCACACAAATTTTGAGTAAGGGCTTGGTGAAGCTTTTTACATACGCACACCCAAGGTAACACACCACTAAGCAGGCCTTAGAATATTCACGACTCCCAGCTTTCCCTGCCCCAAGGGCACAAGTCACTATTTTGGCAGTTTTTTCTTAAAACTCACCAATATAAACAGTGCTTCGTGCGTTCTCTTGAAATCATGGACTCAAGGACCGTGCACTACCTGACCTCTTTAGTACTATTGTTCGCTTAGGTTCCTTGACCCCATTTCAGGGCGCGGATGGCATCCGCGCTCCCGGTTCGCGAATTCGGGAAGGCTTCCAGGGGCGCAGGCACTCCAGGCAACACTCTCCTCCCCGCTCGCTAAGGGCGCCCCAGGACTCACCTCTCCGGTGCCGGGCTGCCTGTCTCTGCCTGCGTCCCTCCTCCCGCGGCTCTCCCTCCGGAGGGCCCCTCCTACTCCCCGAGGCCCCGCCCCTCCTGATAGCCCCTCCTCCTTCCGCGCCTCCTGCACCGCCCCGCCCCGGAGTGCCCCACCCTAGAGGCCACGCCCCTGGAGGGCCCCTGTCCTCCCTCGCACCGCCCCCGAGCGCCCCTCCTGCCGGCGCCCCGCCCACTCCTCGCCCTCAGGGCGCTCCTCCTTTCCCCGAACTTCGCCCCGCCCGCTCCTGAGCCCGGGCCTGCGCAGCCGCGGAAATGGCGGCGGCGGCGGCGGCGGCGAGGGCGGGGCCTCGCGCGCTGTTTCTCCGGCTCCTCCCACCCCGGGTCACGCCGCGGTAGGGGCGGAAGCAGTGCCGCCGCGAGGGTGCTGGGTCCTGCGCGCGACTCAGAGGGGTGCCGGCAGCCGGGCAGCGCGCACCGCGGCTGCCGCTGCGAGGTGGGGCTCGCGGCAGGGGGCGGGCGCGGGGCCGGCGGGGTGACAGCTCGGGTCCATGGCGGGGCGGGTCGCGAGCCCTCCCCTCCGCTCCGCGGCGCCTGCCGCCCGGGAGCGAGGCGAGGGGGCGTCCCGGGAGCTGAATGCGCCGCCGCCGAGGGCAAGGGTTGTGGGGCGGGGGTCTCCTCAGAGCGGAGGCATTTCCGGGCCGCGGTGTCGGGACCACCGGGTTCTCGGCGGGGCGCGGGGCGGCGAGCCTCCGGGCCTGACCGCGTCCCCTTCCCCCGGCGGTGCCCCTCCCCGGCTCGCCGCGCCTCCTTGCGCAGAGGTGAGCCCGGGGCGGCTTCTCTGAGGAGGAGGGGGGGGGACGGGCTCCCCGCCGGGGCGGCCGCGGGACCCGGTGTGGCGGGAGCGCCCTCGCTCGCCCCGGGCCGCGCAGGTGTAGCGGGGCCGCGGCGCGGCGCCGACAGAGCCCCGAGGAGCCGCGGCGGCTGCGCTCGCGCCCGGGGCCCCGCCGCGGAGAGCCCAGTGCTCGGCGCGGCTGGCGGGACTCCACCGGCTTCCCGCTACGCTCGCGGCGCACGGGTCGGCCAGTTTTATTTTTGTTTTTAAAAATATTTCAGTGGAAGAAAGGCGAGTGGGAGGGAGGTTTCTTCAAGAGGCGCGCACAGGAGAAAATGACCATCAATAATTAATTGTCTCCCGGGCGGAGAAAGTGGTCAACAAAAGACGTCCAGGCGGGTGGGGATTCAGTGTTGCATTACTTAGTTGTTCAATGTTGAATATAATTCTGGGTCCGTATTCCTGAGAATTTGATTAGTGTAGGAGTAGTAAGGTATCAGTCTTGCCTTATTTTAAATGGCCCAAAGGGAAATTATTCTTTCTTTGGTCTATGAAGAAGTTTCTAGTATTAGTTTGTTCTAATTTTAGAAATTATGCTAACTCTGCTGTGGATTTGGAATCCTCTTGATTCACATTTTTGTGAATTCTGTGAGTATGTTTTAAGAAACAGTTCCTGAATAAGGTGGTTCAGAAACACCTGGGAATTATTTAGGTAGAAGTCTGGGTATTGATATAGCCACTTGTATTTTTATAGAAAACACCTGCTTTTTTTCTTTTATCACATTAAAAGCAAACCAAAGCTGTGCATTTCAAATTAGGAAGAAATGTGCTCATAAAGTATTGAACATGAAACATTATATTTACTTAGGTGTCTTTAAAGAATCAGATGTGAAAACTTTGAGTATCCTAGTTTATTTTAATGACACTTTGGTTATTATTTCTAAGACGGTGTTTAAAAACATAGTCCTTACAGCTTCGCTTATTTTTTCTCTTTTAAGACCCAGCAACAGTGAAAATAGGGATTATGTCAAGTGCTAAAAAAAGAATGGAGGTACATAATTGTATAATTAAAGGTGAAATGTACTATTTTAAAAACCTTTGATCAAATTTAATAATGGCCTTTATAGTTAGTGTTTCCAATTCGTATTTAACTACTTCTTGAATTATATTATTTTTTTATTGCATTAAGAACATTTTCAGTGTACAATTTGATTAAAATATTTGAAATTTCTGGAAACTATGCTTTTAGGAAACACATTCCTAGGTGACAGAGTCAAATGTTGCATGAACCTTGGCTGATTTCGTTTTTGTTCCTGAACTCCCCTTCAGATATTTTGCTACAATACCATATATACTGCTGGAGATGTAGCTCAGTGTTAGGATTCAGGAGGCTCTAAGTTCAGTCCTTGTACAAAAAAAATATGTATTATGCATAATACTATATGTTTTCACATTCTTTTTTTGTTTTTTATGAATAATGTGAGATTTTAAAAATAAATATGTGAAGATTTATGTGTAAGAATTCATATTTATATATTCATATTTTTATGTATAGAGAGTTTTGTCAGACGTTTTGAAAACACAAATGAGACCCAGAAAGCCTTAGAGTATAACAACGATTAAGTAGGTACTATTATTAAATTACCAGAACCTTCTCTAGCAGTACAAGGATGTTATAGAACTAAATGTCAACTTATTTATTTTGGTGCTGGGGATTGAACCCAGCTTCTCATGCATGAAAAACATTCGTTTTACCACTGAGCTACACCCTCAGGCCCCTAAGCGGTTATTTAATGCTTAAAGAAGTATAGTGCACTTCAGAATATGTATGGTTCATAGGTAAAATTATATTGTTTCTAAGAAAATGAAGACTAAGTCAAAGGAAAATTGTTGATAGGAAGGCTTCTCAGGATAAGGGTAGATGGCAAAGTTTTTCCACATGATGTTAATAATCCATGAAAAGTACTCTTAAAGATGTTATTATAATTCATAAATATGAAACAGTAGAATTACAAGATCTTCAAAGCTTTTCTCCAAAATTAAGTTTGTGTATCTGGGATTTGTATTTTATGGTAATACTTTTCTACTTTGAAATTCCTATCCATAGATATGTCCTATTTATTTTTCATTTTATTATTTCACATATGTGTGCACACGTAGTAAAAACAATGGATCAGGGAAGGGAATGAATGACAATTACAGAATCCATATATTATTAATTACTTATGCTAAGTATTTTTCTATTCTTAATTGAAAAAATTCGAATAGCTTTCAGTTTTTCATGTTACTATTCATTATTTATCTTGTAGTCTTTAGTTCTTATTGTTTGTTTAATCATATTGTTGTTATAATAGTTTGAGAATGCTTAAAATTGATCTAGTAGAAGATACCAGTGCTTCTATCCAATCCAGATTCCTGTGTTCAGTAGTGACCACACATTGTGCCTGATACTCATCTATTGAGTTTACTAAGAAGGAATGAGTAAGTTTTTAAAGTATACTAAGGCATCAGAATTCAGGAACTGCTAAGAAGACACAGTGAGATGGAAAAAGGGGAATACAACAAAAACTAGGTATATTTCCCTACTGAATGTTACAAACAGTAGTGTAATTTAAATATTGATCATTCATGTGATATGTTTCTCATTTTAAAAGTGTACATAGTACTAATGGGTAGTATTATCGAGTACTTCTGTCAGTACTGGTGCTCTAAATTATCTTGTTTAATTTTCATGCCACTGATGTGGTACACCTTTACCATGCCCATTTTATCTGAGGACACTTGGGGAGGTTAAGTAATTCCGAAGTGATGGCTTTACACCCAAGCAGTTGAGTATGCCTTCATACTTACTAAACTACATAATAACTTTGCTCCACACAGCTGAAAATAATAGCAGATGCTTTTATTGAGTGGCTTAATTTCTTTTTTTGGCAGATTTTTTAATATAATGGCAACCCCCCGGGGAAGGTCAAAGAAAAGAACAGCTTATGATGGTTCAGATAGCCTTCCTTTGAGGAGCTCTGGCAGGCAGGTATGTTCATCTGTTCACTCAATGAACCTCTTTTGAGCATACAGGAATATTATGGTTGGGACTGGAAAATTAGAGGTGGGAAGACACACCTCTAGTCCTCTAGTCCTACTATGGAGAAAATCACAGTAGTCGTGGTACAGCATGATAAAGGGAGAGGACGTAGAAATGCTGCATCTCTGGTTGGGGGAACTGCAAAGATAAAGGCATGGCGTGCAGATGGGCATCAGAGAATTGCACTATGTGATGGGGCTCTGGCCCCATTATGCATGGCTTGGATGTCATTCAGAGGAATTTGGACTTCTGCTTATAGTCAGTTAGGTATTGCTTTTTTTTGGTAGTGCTTTTCTTTTTCATGAAAAAATTGATAGCATTATCTCTCTAGAATTTTCCTGATTTTTTTTTTAAAAATAAAAGTCTGTAATACTGTAAGGGTTTAAGTCTTCTAAGGAAAAAAAAGTCTTAATTTTGAGAATGACTTGTGTTTATTCTGAGCGGTGTCACTTTTTTCTGAGAAAGGTTCAGGTGAATTTGAGTTCCTAGGTGCCTGCTATTAAAGTGCTGGTTCTGTATCTCTAGCCAGCCAGTCATGAGGCAGTGGTTCCTGTGGGTCAGCCTCTGGGCCACTGCCAGGATGTTGTTGACCTTCACACTTGGAACTCGTAACGCGTGTGGTTTCAGTAGTAACACACCTTCCACCCCATCACCCTGGTCAGCCCAATGATCCTCACCTCAGCTGACTCTCCCACAGGCAAAGAAGAAGGCAACAGAGACAGCAGATGAGGACGAGGATGGCGTGTCAGAGAAGAAGTACAGGAAGTGCGAAAAGGCGGGCTGTACGGCCACCTGTCCTGTGTGCTTTGCAAGTGCCTCTGAAAGGTCTGTTTGGAAGGCGCATCTGGCCTTGAGTTGCTGCCCATGAGAGCAGTGTGCTTTGTGGGGACATCTTCCTAGAAGGTAGTTTTCCCAAAGACAGATGCCGGTACTGAAAGTCGCCTAACGAGAGAGAGACATTGCTCATTCTCTACACTCCACATCTCCACAAAGCTCCTTGGCACTCCTGGACTAATGAAACAGAGCACACCCATGCCAACTCTGCAGTACAGTGCCCTCATATGCCACCAATCATAGCGGCTGGCGACACAGTGGGGAAGATCCTTGACCTCCCAGAGGAGACCAGCGAGTGATCACTGGTCACTGATTTTTCTCCCTTGTGTAACATGCCACCTCTTCCCACATCTATGTAAAAGTCTCACAGAAACTACATAGTTAACTGCAGTCGTGACATTTCCAGAGGAAAATCTTTAGTTAAGGCTTAAGATTCAATAAAATCTGGAAAACACATCCTGTTTATTTTGAAACATGCAGAGGTGGTGGGGGATGTGCTCCCAGTGGCAGGATTCCTTGTTCTGTTGCTGTATTATCATCTCTTTGGCAAGTTATGTGGCCAGATAGCCTGCTTGATATTCAGATTACAGCTGGCCGGATGCGTCCCTGTTCAGTATTGGGCCAAATGGGCTCCTGGAGTCCTCTGCACTAACAACTCAAGTGCAGTGGCATGGATGCATCATGGCATAAGCATCTGTGCTAGGCAAGGGACCACTGGTCTAAGGCCTTGTGTCCCTACTGTGTACTGCAAATAGAGCAGCTCTAATCTGAAAGCCAAAATGCTTTAAAATCTGAAACTTTTGAGTGCCAAATGATTCTACACCTGACCTCATGAGATGGCCTCAGTCAAAATGCAAATGCTATTTAAAATTTTGTATGAAATTACCTTCAAGATATGTGTATAAAGTACATATGAAACAAACAAATTTATACTTAAGTTTGAGTTCCATCCCCAAAATGTTTCATATATATGCCAAGATTCTAAAATCAAAAAAATTCTGAAATTCTTCAACTTCTGGTCTGAAGCATTTCAGATAAGGAATACTTGACTTGGTTCACTTTATATATTCCTGAATTCCAGTTTCCCCTGTTGTTGGCTCATGGCCATTAGGAGTCTTATGTGGAAATAATATCAATAGGATACCCTTGTTGAATTTTTTTTTTTTTTTTAAAGGGAAAAGAAATGTTTATTTTTTACCAAAGTTACATGTTTTTGCTGTTTTCAGATGTGCCAAAAATGGCTACACATCCCGATGGTATCACCTTTCCTGTGGGGAGCATTTCTGTAATGAATGCTTTGACCATTATTACAGAAGGTTTGTTTGCTAATTGAACTGTCCATGGTGGGTGAGACGGTGGCAAGGGCAAGGGAGGGGATCAGGGTTAAGGCTTAGTCCCTGGGCTCACTGAATTGTTGGACTGTTTTGGTCACACTTGTGACCACTTTTACTTTGACCAGGACTTTGATGTGCCAGTTTGTATGTGTGTTTCTTATATGTGCACACACTCAGGGCTCAAAAAATATCTGCCACGGATCTGCACATTCTGAAAACTCTCAGAGCCCTCTGCTATTCTGTCATAATATGCAGAGGGTGGGGTGCAGAAGTAGGGGAGAGGGATGCTGATGGGCAGAGTGCACTGGACAGCCAGCCATTCCTTTTACTAATTTTATTGTGGTTTTTTTTTTTTTTTTTCCTCTTCTCCTCTCTTAATGTGGTTGGTGGCATAGGAGTTTTACTCAAAGAACTGATTCTTTGTTTTTATTTTCAATTTTTTTATGCTCTCATTTTTATTATTTACTTCTAGTTGATTTAGGTTTAATTTTTTTTATCTAGTTTCCTAAATTGGAAGCTTTAAGGTTATTAATTTTAGATCTCTAAGAAATGCATTTAATGCCATAAATTTCCCTCCAAATGATTTACTTCCACAAATCTCAATAATTTTCATTCATTTAGTTCAAAGTATTTTTAAATTTCCCTTGAGTATTTCTCTTTGATCCAAGATTATTTACGTACAAGGCTCCAGCACCAAAATAAATAACTGATTTAATTTTCAGCTGCCTTTAATTTATGTGTATGTATTATTCACATTTTAAGAAATTATTGACATAGTTGAGTTGAAATACATTAATTGCTGGTTGTTTTCTTTATCTTGGTTCTCTCTTTTGCCTTCTCTGATTTTAAATGCACATTTTTTGATTATGTTACTTAATCTAGTGATGTAATTTTTAAGTGGCCACCCTAAGATTTACTGTGTACATTTGAAAATATTCTTTTTTTTTTTTTTTGGTGGTTCTGGGTATAGAACTCGGGGTCTCAGCCATGCAAGTGCTCAACCACTGAGCTGTACCCCCAGTTCTTATATTTTAAAATACCCTAATTTCTCCTTTAGAGAATACTTTGCCCTTATTAGATTAACTTTTTTTTTTTAGTTGGTTCGTTTTGGTTACATACTTCCTCAGAATTTGTTATGCTATTGTCATCGTACAAACATGGAATAGAGAAGACCCCTTCTGACTGCCTGCTGTATGGGTGCCATAGTAACTTCCCTCTGTGTGAAAGCCTGGGTTAGTCCTTCATGTAAGATTTACTGAACTGACTTGTGTTTTGACATGTAGCTTGGTATATTTATTGTTTGCAGCCATAAAGATGGATATGATAAGTATACCTCCTGGAAAAAAATATGGACCAGCAATGGCAAAACTGAACCTAGCCCCAAAGCATTCATGGCAGACCAGCAGCTCCCCTACTGGGTAAGAAAATGCATTTATTGAACTAAAAGGAAGAGCAATGGATGAAAAACCTGACTTTTAAAAAATCTTTTTTTTATTGCTTCTGTTGTTCTGATTTATTTTGGGGGGTGGGTACTGGGGAGCTTAACCGCTGAGCCAAATCCCCAGCCCTTTTTAATTTTTATTTTGAGATGGGGTCTCGCTAAGTTGCTTAGGGACTTACTAGTTGCTCAGGCTGATTATAGAGAACTTGTGATCCTCCTGCCTCAGCCTCCCAAGTGGTTGGGATTACAGGTGCACACCACCATGACTCTCAGTTCTTTCTGATTATTATGGCAAATAAAATTTTTTATTTTTTATAGAAAGATAATATAATATAGGAAGAAACTAACACCTCACACCTGCTGGTGATAGCTATTGCTAAGTTTGGTATATATCCTTCTAGTCTTTATTTTATTCATATTTTTGAGTTTGTTTAAACGTAATCTTATGCTTTATATACAAATCTTAATTAGGTTAAAAAAATTTGGATTTTTTTTTTTTTTTACAACTCGTTTTAAATTTTTGGTACCAGGGATTGAACTCATGGATGCTTAACCACTAAGCCACATTCCAGCCCCCTTCCCACCCCCGCTTTTGTTTGTTTTGAGACAGGGTCTCACTAAGATGCCTAGAGCCTCAGCCTCTTGAGTTGCTGGGATTATAGGTGTGCACCACTATAAAAAAAACTGGTTTTTTTAAATCTTACTTTTTATGATCCTTTTTCCATTTAGCCGTTCTTTGAAAATATATTTTAGTGATTATATATATCATAAATTACCACTTAATAAATGATTTGCTTTTTTTTTTTAATACAAGTAATTCTGAGCTGCCTTGTACACACTTAAACTTTTTATTGAAGTAGAAAGTCAGACAACAAAATTAACTATTTTAATGTTGTCTAATGAGTTTTTTTTTTTTTTGAAGGGGATGGTGGGGGATTCAATTTTTTTAAATATTTTTAGGTGTGGGGGATTCAATTTTTTTTAATATTTTTAGTTGTAGATGGAACAATACCTTTATTTTGTTTGTTTAGTTTTATGTGACCCTGGGGATCGAACCCAACCAGGGTCTTACACATGCTAGGCAAGCGCTCTACCACTGAACTACAACCCAATCCTGGGGATTCAGTCTTGATCTCAACATGCTAAATACATGCTCTTCCCCTAAGCCAAACCCTGAGACCTAACATTAACTATTTAAGGCATACAATTCAGTGGCATTTAGCATATTAACAGTGTTGTGCAACTGTCACCTCTGTATTATTCCAACTTGCTTTCATTACCCACAAAGGAAACCTTGTACATTAGGCAGTCACCCTCTAGTTCTCCCACCTTTCAGTCCCTGGAAACTGCTAATCTGCTTTCCATCTTTATGGATTTATCTAGCTAGGGTTTTTCCTATAAATGGAATCCTCCTGCATGATAGCCTAATTATCCTTTCATCTTTTGATGGACACTTAGGTTGTTTTAAACCTTTAGCTATTGTGAATAGTGAGGCTATAAACATTCTTGTATAAATATTTGTTTGAATATCTGTTTATAGTTACTTTAGGGCTATTCCTAAGGAATGGAATTGGAGGGCCATATTGTAATTCTGTATTTGATTTTTTGAGGAACCTTCACACTCTTTTTCCATAGCTGCCCCACCATTTTTCATTTCTGGGTATGTGGGCTCAGATTCTCAATGCCCTCCCCAACTTTCATTTTGTTTTATTTTTTATATACTGGCAATCTAAGTGGGTGTGAAGTGGTATCTCATTGTGGGTTTTTTTTTTTTTTTAATCACCTATAACAGTAGTTTGTCAGTGAACCTTTATTTTATTTATTTAAATGCAGTGCTGAGAATTGAACCCAGTATCTCATAGATGCTAGGCAAGCGCTCTACCACTGAGCCACAGCCCAGCCCCTCGCTGTGGTTTTGATTTTCGTTTCTGTAACTAATGGCCATTTGCATATCTTCTTTGGAGAAGTGTCTATTCATATGGTTTACCTGTTTTTAAGTTGAGTTGTTTGTCTTTTTATTTTTGAGTTGTAGGAATTCTTTATACATTATGTAAACTAAGCCCTTATCAGATCTTGGATTTGCAGATATTTTTTTCCTGTACGTTGTCTTTTCACTTTGCTAGTGTCCTTTGATGCATGAAAGTTTTCAGTTTTATAAAGTTCAGTTTGTCTACTTTTTTCTTGTTTGTGGTTTTGGTATCACACCTAAGAATTCACTGTCATATTTGAGGCCATAAAGATTAATCCCTGTGGTTTTTTTTTTTTTTTTTTCTTTTTGGTTTGTACTTTTTGTTGTTGTTTTTTGATAAACATGACCCTAGACTATATCTTACATACATGGAGTAAAACCCCTTCCAATTAGGATTCCATTCAGTGTGTGTATACATAATGCCCTGTTTTCTTCTAAGTATTTTATTGAATTAGCAATTACATTTAGTTGTTTAATCCATTTTGAGTTAATTTTTATGTGTGAAGTTGAATCTGACTTCATTCTTCTTCATGTGGATATCTCCACACTTTTTTTTAAAAAAAATATTTATTTTAGTTGTAGTTGGACACAATACCTTTATTTTTATGTAGTGCTGAGGCCCAGGGCCTCGCACGTGCTAGGCGAGCACTCTATCACTGAGCCACAACCCAGCCCTCTCCACACTTTTTAAAAATAACTTATTTTGGAATAATTTAACATGTACAGAAGGTTGCAGAGATAGCATAGAGAGTTCTCATATATCCTTCACCCAGTTTGCTTAATGTAATCATCTTATGCACCATGATTATTTGTCAGACTGAGAAATTAACATTGGCAAGTGTGAATAATGACATTACAGATTTTGTTTAGATTTCATCTGTTTTTTCATTAAGTCCTTTTACTGTTCTGGGATCCAGCCCAGGATATCACATTATTTGCATTGAGTGTACTGACTTTTTTTAACCAGTGATAACAAAATTCATCTCTGATTATTTCCTTAGTCTGAGCTGGAAAATCTTTCTGACAACAGTTCTTAGCTCCTCTGTGCTCTTTGTTGTTGCCTGAGCTAGTACTGAATCAGAAATTAGCCTAATGGGGTAGAGTGGATTATGTGGGAATGGTGACACAGGATAAGTGGTAGAGGGTGGAAAAGTAGCTCAAGATTAGCCAACCTATTGATCTTGACCTCTCTTCTTTCCCTAGGTTCAGTGTACCAAACCAGAGTGTCGTAAGTGGCGGCAGCTTACCAAGGAAATCCAGCTTACTCCACAGGTAGCAAAGACGTATCGGTGTGGTATGAAACCAAATACTGCTGTTAAGGTATGATTTCTTTTGGTGTTCCTTTTGAAGTAATGGATAACATTAATTTAGTTGTCAGTAAATAGTAAGGGTATGTATTTTTCGTTTTATCTGGGTTGTGTGAATGCATGTGACAACCCCAGCTGCAGGTGGTGTACTAATTAAGAATTTCACTTTTCTCTCGTTACAAGTGGTTTGGAAATAGGCTGTCCAGAGTTGGTCGTCTTCTTTCCAGTGCGTCTAGTCTATCCTTAGTTTGTCCTCCATCCTCAAGTTCATCAGGGGGTTGCCGTACCAGCAGCCACTGTGTCTAAATTCTACCAGAGAAAGGGCAAAGGGTGCAAGAGGTGCAACGGCTGACTCTATCCTGTTATTGGCAGACAGGGTAGATATCTGTTTGTATCTTATTGGCTGGAACAGAATCATGCAGCTACTCTGGATTGCACTGAAGACAAAGGAAGAAAATATTTTTACAACTGAGCATGTTGCAACACCATACGAAAGCAGGATCTCACCAGTAAGGAGGGACAGATGTGTGGCTGTTAGGAATTAGCCATCATTGGTATAATTTTCCTTCTTTGAAATTTGGCAATTAAGGTTTAAAAATGTGTAATTCTTTAACGTGTTAAAGGAATTAATCCATACAAATGTCACTAATGCTTTAAATAAGTTAAATAATATTAAAAGTCATTTTGTCATGGTGTAACCTGTAACCCCAGTGACTCAGGAGGCTGAGGCAGAAGGATCACAAGCTCTAGGCACCTCAGTAACTCAGGCCCCGTCTCAAAATAGAGCTGGGGATGTAGCTCAGTAGTAAAGTCCCTCTGGGTTCAGTTCCTGTACTTAAAACAATGTTAGGAATCAAATTACAGATTGAAAATACTATCTTTTTCAAAAAATTCAGAAATGATTTGCATATTATTTAAAATTTACCTTTTAAATAATATAATACAGTAGTTTATAGTATATTCACGAAAATATGCAATTATTTCCAGCAGAACACTTAAATATTCTTCTTTTAAAGAATGAATGGAAAGTTTTATAAAGTTTATAGTCAAGTTTTAAAAACCTTGTATTTAACATAAAAATATTGCTAAAGCAACACATAATTATTTCAAAATATCAATTTGATGTCTGGAGCTGTAGGTCAGTGGTAGAGGCCTTGCCTAACATGATTGAAGCCCTGATTTAGTCCTCCACACCACCAAAAAACATTGGAAGATTTTTGCAAGTGACAAAATGAGAAAAAGAGTATGAACATTTAGGAGTTAAGAGTTTTTATTTTTTCATAAATAAGTTTTATGTAAGAATTTACTCTTGGGGCTGGGGCTTAGCAGTAGAGCACTCACCTAGCATGTGCTAAGGTGCTGGGTTTTATCCTCAGCACCACATAAAAATAAATGAAGGTATTGTGCCCAACTACAACTAAAAAAAGTTTTAAAAAAAGAATTTACTCTTAGGATAAAGTTAATTGAAAATATGTATGTACGTATATAGTATACAACTAAAAAATGAAAGTTTTTCTTATCTCTTTCCTGTTTTGATGAGTAAGCTGTTAAGCTGTTAATGATTCATTTATCCTACTAGACTCTTTTTTTGGTAATGCTGGGAATTGAAGTCTAGGTTGGTATGTGCTTGGCAAGCACTCTAAGACTGAGTCACATTTTCAGGTCCCCCCCCCAGCTTTTTAGAAATGCATTTGAATGTATTTATGAGGGGCACATTATTTAAGACTATTGATATGAATATGCAAATTGCATTTTAAAGATCCAAAGACCCCAACTCAGAGTCATCATTCTATCAAAACCTTATCTGCATCAACTGGTGGTATTTTTAATTGATATAAAGTTGCATCTTATTTTTGTTTTTGAGTTGTGATTACATACTATAATTACAGGAATAGCTCCTAAGTGAATTTCATTGAGTTTCAGAAGATATCTACAGAATGAATTCATTATGCCAATGAAAATATACAATATTTCCATCATTCTAAAAAATTCTGGTTATTTCTCCTCTCCCCCAGAGGAATTTCTAGTGTCTATCATCATAGCTTAGTTTTCCTTGTTCTTGAACTTTGTAAAAAATTAAATCAGGAGCTGGGGCTGTGTCTCAGTGGAACTATGAGAGGAGGGACAGATATGTGGCTGTTAGGAATTAGCCATCATTGGTATAATGTGCATTCTACCTGTGAGGCACTGGGTTCAATCATCAGCACCATGTAAAAATATAAAATAAAAAAAAAAAAAAATGAGGGCTGGGGGTGTAGCTCAGTTGGTACAGTGCTTGCCTCACATGCACAAGACCCTGAGTTCAATCCCCAGTATCACCAAAAAAAAAAAAAAAAAAAAAATCAGCCATATGTATTGTGTAGTGTAGTGTTTGCTTTTTTCACTAAGTAGGATTTGAGAGTCACCTGTCACTGTCGTGATCAGTAGTTTCTTTTAATTGTCAAGTAAAATTGCATTGTAGGTATGCCCTGCAGTTTGTTTAACCATTGTCCCTGTGTTTTTGCTGTGTGAGAAAAGCTGCAGTGAGCATTCTGTGCAAGTGTTCTGTGGGCCTTTTCATTTCTTACAGGCAAATACACAAGAGTGACACTGCTGAGTCATGTAGTAGTTGTTTAATGTTAAGAAACTGCCAAATGGTTTTCCATGATTCTTGTGCCATGTTCCAACATTTGGTGGTGTTTTCTTTTGTGGTTTTGTTGGTATAGTGGGTATGTTTTGGCATCTCATGGAGGCATTGGTTTGCATTCCCCTGTTAACTGGTGATGCTGAGCATCTTTTTTTTCTAATTTTAAAATTTTTAGTTGTACATGGATACAATATCTTTTATCAAGTTCAAGGCTTTTGATATGAGGAATAGAACAAAATTCAGTTTTTTATAGGTACTTAGTTTTTCAGTACTATTTGTTGAAAAGATTATTCTTTTTTTCATTGAACTAACTTGATATCATTTTTTAAAAAAATCAGTTGACCATACATGCAGTGTGTACCACATTCCATAGTTCCCATTGTTTATCCTTGACCAAAATGGTCTTGTCTTGATTATTGTATCTTTTTTTTTTTTTAGAGTGAGAGATGGAGAGAGAGAGAGAGAGAGAGAGAGAGAGAGAGAGAGAGAGAATTTTTTAATATTTATTTTTTAGTTTTCGGCGGACACAACATCTTTGTTTGTATGTGGTGCTGAGAATCGAACCCGGGCCACACGCATGCCAGGCGAGCGCACTACTACTTGAGCCACATCCCCAGCCCCTATTGTATCTTTTTTAAGTCTTAAAATTAGTTAGTGGTAAGTTCTTCCAACCTTTTCTTTTTTAAGATTACGTATTCTAGGACCATTATGTTTCCATGTATGTTTTCCATAAGCTTGTCCGTATCTACCCTCCAGGATTTTGATTGGAATGTGTTGAATCTGTGTATCTTTTGGAGGATAATGGACATTTTTCAGTTTTCTAACCCAGTTACTGCAAATAATGGCTTGTGAGTCAAATCTGGCCCTTTGACTGATTTTATAAATAATGGTTTTTTTTGTTGTTGTTGATGGTGGTTTGTTTTAGTTATATATAACATTAGGATTCATTTTGACATAGTTATAAAAGCATGGAATATGATTTGCTCTAATTCAGACCCCAGGAGGTCCTTTTCCTATGTTTCTCCCTCCCTCTGTTCCCTTCCCTCTCCTCTACTAATTTTTTAGCTATAAAGAAAGTTTTATTGGTGCACAGCGTGCTCTTTAATTACGTAGTGTTGATAGCTGCTTTCATGCTCCATGATAGGAGTCATGATGGAGACTGCATAGTCCATAGAGCCTAAGATATTTACTGTCTAGTCTTTACAGAAATCATTTCCCAGGATTCCTTAATTTCTCCCAGCAGTGTTTTCTAGTTTTCACTGAGGATATTTTTGTCAAATTTGTTTCTTGATTTTTTTTCCTGTAATTGTAAGGAGAATTTTGTCTTTTAATTTTCAAGTTGTTTGTGGCATTTGTATAGGAATATAGTTGACTTATATGTGCTGACTTTATACCCAGAGACTTTTTTGGCTTTCCTTATTAATTTTTATAAATCCTTTTGTAGATTTCTTTAGGTTGTCTACAAACTAATCATATCAACTGATATTCTTTTCTTTTTTTATATATTTATTTTATTTTATTTATTTAATTTATTTTTATTTTTTAAAGAGAGAGAGGGAGGGGGAGAGAGAGAGGGGGGGGGGAATTTCAATATTTATTTTTCAGTTTTTGGCGTACACAACATCTTTGTATGTGGTGCTGAGGATCGAACCTGGGCCGCACGCACGCCAGGCGAGCGCGCTACCGCTTGAGCCACATCCCCAGCCCCTGATATTCTTTCTTTTTCTCTTTTTTTTTTTTTGCCTTATTGATTTGGGCAGGACCACCACTGACATACCATACAGAGGTGGTGAAAGCCAAGCCTCCTTATCTTACTCCTGGCCTCAATCTGACTGGAGTACTCTGCTTATTGATATATCTTCTTGTAGATGCCCCTTTATCAGGTTGAGGGAGAAGGTCCTTTCTTCTCCTGCTTTGCTAAGCACTTTTATTTGAAATTTTTGTTGACTTTTGCCAAATATATTTTCTTCATCTATTACGGCGATCATGGGTTTTTGTCCTTTAATCTGCTAATGGGGTGAATCACACTGATTTTGAAATGTTGAAGCAATCTTATATTTCTGGAAAAATTTCTCCCTTTTTTCCTAGTGTACTATGCTTTTAATATATTGCTGGGTTTTATTATGTTTTGTTAAGGATTCTGGCATCTGTATTCATAGTGATGCTGTCACAACTCTTACAGCGTCCTCGTCAGGTTCTGCTGACAGAGCTATGCTAGTTCCCCAAGAAGCAAACGGAGAATATGCCATGCTTTGTATTTTGTTAAACAGGGTGTATAAAGTCGGTATTAGTCCTTATTTTAGTGTTTGGTTGACTCTTCTAGTCCAGGAGTTTGGGCCAGTATGTTTTAATTCGATTTCTTTAACAGATGTGTTATGATTCGGGTGGTTTGTGACTTGGAGATGGTTTGGAGATGCTTCAGGGCCCATGTGCTTTTCATCTACGCTGTCAAATTTGTTGAAGTTGTTTATATTGTTCACTTTTCTTCTGTTAATGTCGGTGGCCTCTGTGGTATTCTCGCTTCTGTTCTTGTTGGTAATTTGGAAGTGGGGAATGGAAAGATCAGATCTGAGCCTAGTACCAGGTTCCTGGAATCGATGACTTGTTCTAAAATCTTTTTAATTTAGCCCTTAATTATTCTTTTCAAAAAGTCATTTAATTTTAATTGACAAATGAAAAATATATGTTTGTTGTATGTAAGATGTTATTTTGAAATGCATATGCATTGTGGAGTGGCTAAATCAAGCTAATTAACTTATATATTACCTTATATATTGATTTTTTTTAAGGGGAGAACATTTAGAATATACTGTCTTTCATCTTCAAGATCCTCAACCTCTGCTTTAGAGTAGAAGAGAAAAAAGTGGGAGAGGGCTGAGGAATGCAGTGCTGAGATTGTGGGGCAGGGGAAGCTCGTCTGGCCCAGGGGAATAGTGCCTTGGTTGCACTGAATTAACCAGCACCATGCCCCAGGTGACTTCTCAAGTGAACAAGAGGCAGGCATTTCATTGTAACATTGAGAGGGGACTGCAGCCGACCAGCAGTCAACAATAGAAGACTGCTTCATTAGAGTCTGGTCTTTGAACCATTTTCGCATGATTTATGTAGGTAGTGTTTTAAGGTTGAACAGTTCATTTAAAAAGATTTTGGATGAATCATTTAATAGTAGGTTACTAAATACGAGGTGTGATTTTTACATTTCTTTCTATGCTTTGACTAAAGAATAATTTGGAGCCATCCATAATTGCTCCTCTATTGCTCTCTCATAATTGAATGTACGACTTCAAATTCATCTCTGCTAATTGTTCACAGTGTTTGGGTGCGTCAGTATTTTTTCCCCCTTGGGTGGCAGTTGTCATTTTCAGCTTCTCTAACATACTTAGTTTTTGAAAACTATAGGGTTTTCTTTGGAATGACTTTTTTGTAGATCAATGATATGTGTCCATCATTGACAATTTTAAAAGAAATATAGAAAAGAACAGAGATGCTAGCCAAGAAAATGCATGCTGTTAGTCATCATGAAATAGCCACCACCTTTTTGAGAGTTTTGAGTGTTCCTGTATGAATGAAGGAGGAGTGGTTGATGGACAACTTCCTGTTAAGGAATAGTGCCAACAAGATTTTTCTTTGTTTTTTTTTTTTGGCGGGGAGTGGGGAGTACTGGGGATTGAACCCAGAGGTGCTTGACCACTGAACCACATCTCCAGCCCACCACCAACATGATTTTTGTAACATGCATTTGAAATAAGAAAAAGAAGCCAGGCTGAAATAAGAAATTGCTGAGCATGGAGTAATTATTGAAAAATACATTATGTGACTATTGAGTTAAAATCACTCTAACCTTAAAAAAAAAATTCATAGTTCTATTAGAAGATACTAATCAACACCATGCTCTGAAGTCAGTAAAAGTAATTCAGATCATATCACACTTCAGTCGACCTCCTTTTCCCCTTTCTTCCAAGTTTTTAAAATATCATTCTCCCCCATAACCACGTGCCCTCTGCCTTTTTCTCTCACTGCCATAGTTCTGTGGATCCCCCGCTCCCTATGGTTTCTTCTACTGTAGTGCCTTCCCTTCCAGGTTCTGCACTGTGGTTTGTTACCTGGTTGGATGTGTCTTAACATCGAGGACTTTTTTCCAGGAGGGTCTCAGAGGTGTTGGATCCCTTATGTTTTGGAAAACCTACTTGCTTTTACTCTTAACCTTGCCCTACAATGGAAGCCTTTTTCATCTCCTTGGGGTCCCTTACCTCCTCAGTCACTCTCCTTTGATACCTGACATCCTATTGTTCCTGTCTACTTGACTGCCATCCATAACCTGAACCATGGAAATATTTATTTAAACAATGTTTACTGAGTCATCTTGGTGTTTAGCCTGGTAACATATCAAGGACCAAGTTGAGGGTTTATTTGTGGAACAGCAGTAAGAAGAAAGGCAGCAAATTAGGAGGCTTCCATCTCGGTACATAAAGAATTTTCTTAGGTGACTCTGATGTTTAGTCCACAGAACAAGTGTACCATGCAGTTAGGTTATTTGTAGATGTTATTGTTTATGACAGTACTGTAGCAAATAGCCTTCTATTGATGCCATTTTTGAGTATTTTTGTAGCATCAGTTCTTTTAAATGAAATTTTGGTATCATAAAAGTGTATGTTCAGTTTCAATATGATAGAATTTATAAGTGCAGAAGAGGATTTATAATTGTATGTAAAGCATTAAACGGTCCCCGCCCAGTTTACGAAGCAGAGCAGTGGCTTCCCATGTCCTGGGCTCCTGCAGCGCGTCTCCTTTTCCCTTCTCTGTAAGGGCAAATGCTCTTTTGAATTTCATTGCTTTTTGTTTTATTAACTAACCTGTTGCAGAACATTTCAGTAACAGTGTTTTGCATATTTTTATCTCATCTTGCTCCTGTTCTGCTGCAACTTGCTCTTTCCACTCGATATTGAGGTTTCTGATGTGCATCTATGTTGATACCTAAACTCTGGTGTACTCGTTTTCTCTCCTGGGCAGTATTACCTTATGTGAGTCTGTCCCAGCATATCTGTGTTCCTGTTGGTGGATATGAGGGTTGTTTCTAATTTTTGGCTGGTACATGCAGTGCTTTGTGGCGCATTCTTGCCTGGTCTTGCTAGGTGTATTTGAACACACACGTGCAAGTTTCTTTGGAATATATCCCAAAGACTAGGCTTGCCAGGCCATGTGATATGTTAGTCTTTAGTTAGGCAACTCTTTTAAAAAAAATTGAAACATAACTTGCACTAATCAAGATGCATAGCTCAATGAATTCTCACAAAGTGCCCATTTAAATGGCTCTTAGTATAGAAATTGAATAGCCCCTCAGAAGCCATCTGGTACTCCCTGTCTGTCACGGCCTCCAACCTTTCTCCCCTGTCTACTTATTATTCTAATTTGCAATATTGTATATTTTTTTCCTTGTTTGAGCTTTATATAAGTGGAATCATATGGTCTGATGGGTGCGGCTCCTTCTGCTCAACATTATGTTGTGTGTACAACATGAATATATCTCACAGACATGTAGTAGCCTGTGGTTGTAATTCACGCCCATTGTTGTGTAGCTTGTCATTATTTGAATATAATACGGTCTATTTGTCCATTCCACTATTGAGAAATTTTGGGTTGTCTTTATCATTTTTCCTGTTACAAACCATGCTCCTTTGTACTTTTTGGTGGTGTCGGGATTGAACCCAGGAACTTGTGCATGCAGGTATCAATGGAACTTGTGCACATCTTTTAATCTATCTATTAGTGCACATGTTACAAGATTCTCTCTAGAAAATATACATATAGGTTAAAATTGCTGGGTGTATCCTCTTTATGCTCTAATGAATTGCTGGTGGTGTTCTCAGTTATGAATTCAAGATACTATGCATTTAAAATCTCCATATTTTGTCAAATTGCTCTCCACAGTGGTATTCCTGCATGTTTTTACTAGGACATCCTTATGAACATACTGTCTTCTGACACCCTCGCTCATACAGGGTCTTAGCAAACTTTTTTGTCCGTTTAATAGGTGAAAAGGAGGTATTGAAGATAAATAGACAATTAAGGCTATGTTTTATAAGTAAACTTAATTAAAACTTGGGTTTCTTTTGCAGCCTGAAACCTCAGATCATTGTTCCCTCCCTGAAGATCTAGTGAGTATTTCTGAGTATCCTGGATCAGAGTTAATGTGCTTTTGATGATAAGTAAATGACAGCAATGTTTCATGAGTTTCTCGTCTTCATTTGCTTGCTGATCAAAGCCTTTCTGATGTAGCTTGGTAACTGTTATGAAAATGTCATCAGTGACCCACTCCCAACTTAAAAATGTATACTGCTTTATATTAAAAGGAAGTAAAGGCTCCCTTGCCTTGCCATAGGGCTCAGAATTTACTGAACTTGTGTTTCAGGGATGACTTTATGACCCCTTCTCCACTTGAATCCTTCCCAGAAAAGAACAGGAGGGCCATAATTTGATTTTCTTGGCCTGGATTCAGCAGCAGGAGTGTCCCATGCATTTTGACCTCAATGTGACAGCTTTGTCCTGTCCATGACTAAATGTGGAAAGGGGAGTAGTATGTCTAGCTGGCAAGGACTGGCCACATTTCGGGTGTCTTCTTGAAGCTTAGCTCCTTGAGTTGGCAAGATCCGTGCGACCAGATCCAGTTTAAAATGATGTTTCAAAATTCTGGGCTTCTGAGTTCTCAAATTCTGAGAATTCTGAGTCATTCTGAGTTTTAGTGATTCAGGATTAATTTGAGGTTGTTCCAGGTATCTGAAACACAGGGACCAAAATGGAATTTTTAGCAAAGGGAGAAACTGACATCTAGCTAATCTACTTTAAATCCATTCTGTTACTTGAGGAGTGGGGTGTATGTGTGTGTGTATGTAGACATACACATATATACATACATATTTTTAATAGGCTGGACCCTCATATATTCCCTTGATATGGCAGTGGACCATATGATTTCTGGATTTGAGGTATAGACAGTATGAGATTATAGAAAGAAAGGAAAAGTAACTTTAAATATTATATAATTGTTTATCCATCTGTCCCATAACATTGAGACTATTTTGCAACCAGAAAAATCTGAACTCTTAATATAGAAGCTGTTTATGAGATATAAGTATGTAAAAAAAAAAAAAAATGGAAGAGTTCTTAGAAATTGATCTGCTGGTTTTTGTGTTTAGTTGAGAGAGTCAGGCCAGGTTGGTAGTGATAGTCATCTGCCTTACATTTTTAATGTTCCTGGGATTCTAGGGTCACAGCAGTTTCTAAGTTTTCAGTAAGTATCTTAGGTATCTGGAGCTTCTGTAGCAAGTTACCAGGATTCGCTGGAAGGCTTAGACAGTCGAGTGTGTTCTTCCACAGTTCTAGAGCTAGAAGTCCGAATCTGGGTGTCGGCCATGCCGTGCTCCCTTTGCAGGCTCAAGGGAGAGGGTCCTCTTGGAGGTTGCCAGAAGTTGTTAGCATTCCTTGGCATGTGGCACACTGCTCTCATCCCTGCTTGCATCATCACCATCCCTTCCCCCGGCTCTTTCTTCTCTATCTCTGCCTTCCACTAAGGACTGTAGTCATGGTGAATTTGGGGCTCCCACTATGCCAGTATGATCTCATCATAACTAAGTACATCTATAAAGACCCTGTTTCCAAATAAGGTCACGTTGTAAGGTTCCGGTGGACATAAAATTTTGGGGAACACTAACCTAGCACTGGGTATTTGATGATTGAATATGCTAATAGATTGACTGTATATCAAGTACGGGTTCTTCAGTGGTATGTGTATTAAAGTGAGGGAGGGATGTTTACAAAATTATAGGGATCCAGGGTTGGCGACTAGATGGAGCATGTACTAAGTACAAGTCCCATTGCTCCTACACCAGCAGAGTTCGGGTTGGTGTGTCTTCAGATGGGTTTCTAGGGAAATAATAGCTGGGGGATTAGAGCAAGATGCCAAGGCCTCTAGTGGTCCTGACTCATTTTGCCCACTGAGCTGCATGACCCAGGGAACAGAAGAGAATTGGAGCAGCCTGGGTTCATGTTTTCCAAGGCACTGCATTCCACTCTCTGCATAGTCCAGCCTGAGTGCCAAGAGCTGAATCTCCATTTGCTCTTGCTTCAGGATCGGGCCAGGAAGGTGGCTGCTAGAGACAGGCTGGTGTGTTGGGAAAGGAGCTGGAGTGCCCCTGGTTTTGGTACAGCGTGGGCCTGTCAAGGATAGGTAAACCTAAAGCAGGCGCTGAGAGCAGAGGTTGCAGGTGCATGTGGCTTCAGGGGCTGGGCATAGAAGGTGACTGAAGCAGTGGGGTATACTGTTGGGAATGTTGGGGCTCGTTGACAGTGAAAAATGTTCCAGATAGTCTCTTGTTCAGGTCTACGTTTGGCATCTTATTTGATGGTACTAGTGTTCTTTTACCTTCCAAAAGTTTTTTTTTTTTTTTTTTTAAGTAGTCTTTGGCTAAAAGCAGTAATGATAGACTAGTACTTGGAGAATTATTTTTTTATGTCCAATTTTAACTCTTTCAAAATCTTAAGTAAAAGGGAGCTGGATGATAGATAACTATGGAGCAGAAATAAATTTCCCTTTTGAAACTTAAAGCCAGGCTTGCAGGATAGTAAGTGAGTGGAGCTCTAAAGATTTACCTGGCGTTGGTGGGATTTTGGAGGGGGGAGACTGTCACTGTACACTAAGGCTATATTTTGCCTTAAGAAACATTGTGTGTATCATAATCCATTTCTGTTTTTAAATTTGTGTGTGCAGAACTCTGGTATAGAATTGTTAAGTCTGGTGGGGGGTAGAATAAAGGGCTAAGGATGAATGAAATGAAGATGGCCCTCTGTCCTTGGCACCAGCCGCATGTCTGTTTCTCTCTGCTGTTCTCTCTTTCTCCTGCTGGTACGTTTCAGAGAGTGTCAGAAGTTTCCAACCACTGGTGGTACTCCATGCTCATCCTACCTCCTTTGCTGAAAGACAGCGTGGCAGCACCCCTGCTGTCTGCCTACTACCCTGACTGCGTTGGCATGAGCCCTTCCTGTACCAGCACGAATCGTGCTGCCACTGTTGGGGATACCAGCCCTGGGAAGCTGGAGGCCTCCAAGATGGCTCCCTCTGCACTTGGTAAGAGCTGGTCCTGCTACTCCCTCCTTTCCAACCCTTACCCCTGACCCCGAAGAAATGTAGGGGTGAGCAAAAGGCAAAAGAAATCTTAGAAAACATAAGGAGGCATGATACAGGGCACATAATTATTCATGCATCTGGTTATATAGTCAGCCCTCCACATCCACAGTCCTGGATCCACAAATCCAACTAACCACGGTTAGAAAACATTTGGGGAAAAAAAAAATTGTGTTGAGTATGTATAGACTTTAATTCTTGTCATTATTCCCTAAACAATATAGAACAGCTATTACATAGCATTTGCATTTTGGAGGGGAGTGTAAGTCACCTAGAGGTGATTTAGAGCACACAGGAGGGTGTATGTGGATTATATGTAAATATTACACCATCTTGGCAAAGGGACTTAAGTGTGCATAGATTTAGGTGTCCTGGGGTGGGGTGGGGCTTGGAACTAATTCCCTGAGGATGTTGAGGGATACATGTACTGTGGACCTGTCACACCATTAGTTTACAGTGTACAGTTAGCTTTTCCCTCAGTAATTTGGGAACCCTTCACATTAATCTGAACATTGGGTAGTGTGTGGAGGACATGCACTGAACTACCAGAAGAAAGCTCTGAACTCTGTGAGCAGTACCTTTTTCTCGTTTCCATCTTTCTCCTCTAATGATGCCATGGGTGATCCACTCTCAGAAAGGTGTAGAGCCTCAGGGTAGGCATGTTGCTGACTACCGACTGGAAAGAGAATCTTCAAGATTCTCCATCTTTTATTGTCTGTGCACACAGACAAACTGCATATTTTATGGTGCAAGTAGATGTTTACATTGTTTTTATTTTTCCATAAGTTTTTATTTTTATTTTTCCATAGGTTTTTAACTAATAACACTGATCCCTCTTAAAATGTAGATATGACGGAGATCAAACCTAAAGCGGTAATTCCCAGTGTTAATGAAGGTGTCATGAAATAGGTGCTCAAATCCTGTTGGAGGGTACATTTGTGAAGGACATGTTGGCAGTGTGCATCAAAAATCTTAGAACAGGTACCCTTAAACCCAGCAGTGCCATTTCTAGGACTTTTTTCTGAATACTTATTGTATGAGTAAGTCCAGAGATATATACAGAAAGGAATTTGTTCTGGAATTGTGTACAACAGTGAAAAATTGAATGAAATTTAAATGCCTAGAATAGGGGAATGGCTAAATAATAGGAAAATATATAACCATTGAAGTCATGTGTAATGACATGAAAAAGTGTTCATAATATTCTAAATTCTAAAAAGCAAATTAGAAAATAGCACCTCTAGCATTTTCCCCAGCTTTGTAAAAGAAGTATCTGTTATATTAATATTCCTCATTTGTCAAAGCAGAATAATAGAACATGCCTCTCAATGTAACCCCACCACTAGGATACCAACAAGGATTAGTGATTTTTCTACTTTTTTTGTGTGTGTGTGTGCCAAAAAAGTTACTATTAAAACATATCTTGAGGCTAAGGCTGTGACTCAGTGCTAGAGTGCTTGCCTAGCACTTGCGAGGCCCTGGGTTCAATCCTCAGCACCACATAAAAATTAATAAAATTAAGATATTGTGTCTAGTTACAACTAAAAAAATATATATATATCTTTATGAGGAGTTGTTTTATGGGTATAGAGCTTCAGTCTTGCAAGATGAGAAAGTCTCGTAGCTCTGTTGCACAACAGTGTTTTTTAAAGAATCAAAATTTTCATGCCACAGACACTAGGGTTGTGAATAACTTGTGAAGTAAGAGTGGGAAACTGTGTAGTTCATGGACATTTTATCCACTGGGTGCAAGAAGCAGAAGTTGTGTGGGATAGACTATGGGGCTCGCCCAGGTTGTGCTTTTGGGTTTGTTTTTGCTCTTTAATTCTTCTGGATTTGGAAGTGACAGCCTGTAGGAGTTGCCTGTTTGTGTCACCTGTCAGTTCCAGGCATGAACCGGTACTTCCAGCCTTTCTACCAGCCCAATGAATGTGGCAAAGCCCTCTGTGTGAGGCCTGATGTGATGGAGCTGGACGAGCTTTATGAGTTTCCAGAGTACTCCCGGGACCCCACAATGTACCTGGCTTTGAGAAACCTCATCCTTGCCCTGTGGTATACGAATTGCAAAGTAAGTAAGCGTGGCCAGCTAGCAGCAAGGGGACAGAGGACCTCCTTGCAGGAGAGTGCTGCCCTTTGTGGGGATGGAAGCCTCAGACCAGGGTATTTCAGCCTCAGCACTGTGGCATCTTGGGCATGCTGCCATTTGGGTGCCAGGGGGGCCATCCTATGTGCTGCAGGATGCTGAACAACAGCCCTGGCCTCTGCCCACTCTGTCAGTAACACTTCCCAGTCATGACAGCCAGATACACACTGAGGATCCCTTATCCAAAATGCTTAGGACCAGATATGTTTTCAGTTTGGGTTTTTTTTTCAGATATTAGGATATTTACTGGAAACTTTATCAGTCAAACTCTCTGATCCAAAAGTTAGGAATGCTCCAAAATTCTTTGAGCACTGTATTGGCACTCAGATTTTGAAGCATTTCAGATTCTTGAATTAGAGATGCTCAGCCTGTATGTTTCTGGACATTTCCAAAAGGGAATAGAACCACCACTCAGACCGTATATACATTAGAGTGCTCAGTCTAGGAATGGGAGTGAGGTGCAAGACTTGGTCCAAAGAGTTCTGGCAGCACTGCCAGGAGGGAGATAAAAACAAATCAAAGATTGGATTATAAGAGAGCAGGTCTCCTTACCTTAGTGTTTTCAACCAACCTAGATGGTGATTTTTGCTCTGTTGGAACTCAATAAACGTTGGGAGCACCACACAGCACCAACTTGAAGGGCGTGAACATAAGCTGGGGGTGGGGGGGAGTAAGAATGCCAGTAGTTTTGTTTTTGTTTTTAACAAAGACAAACTCTATAGGCCCTAGTATTTTTCTGATTTATTATTTCTTCAGCAGTTATTTGAGTCACTGATAGATACAGAATGTTGTGGGAGACTGCCACAGTGGTCTTGATTAAAGAAAGATATTCTGACTTCACTCTGATCTTTCACTGGATTAGAATCAGTGTGAAATGAGTTGACCCAGTTAAATTCTGGATTAATACAGTTTATATGAATTACACCCAGGTGAGTATGCTGGGCAAGGTAGACATAGTCATTTTGTGCCCAGCTGGTTTGAGATAAGGGCTCACTAAACATTCACTAAATTATACATAGTTGTGGTCAGAATTTTCTGTAAATAAGTAATATACATTTCAGAAACAACCTTGGATTTATTGTTTTACATTTCTTTTTGATTTTGAAATTTGATAGGGCTGGGTACAGTGGTGCACATCTGTAATCCCAGTGGTTCCAGAGGCTGGGGCAGGAAGATCACAAGTTCAAGGCCAGCCTCAGCAACTTGGCAAAGCCCTAAGCAACTTAGCGAGACATTTCTCAAAAAATAAAAAGGGCTAGGGATGTAACTTAGTAGTTAAATGCCCCTGGGTTCTATCCCTGGTAACAAAAAACCCAAAAATTTGGTAGAGGGGAAGAATTTAATAAAGTCCTTGGTATTTGTATGTAGTTTATGGGTTTTTATTAGGAAGGGATACTGGGGATTGAACCCAGGGGCATTTAACCACTGAGCTACATCTGAGCCATTTTTATATTTTATTTAGAGACAGGGTCTTGTTAGGTTGCTTAGGCCTTTGCTAAGTTGCTGAGGCTGGCTTTGAACTCTAGATCCTCCTGCCTCTGCCTCCTGAACCACTGGGATTACAGGTGTGTGCCGCTGTATCTGGTTCTATAGTTTAGGTTCTAAAAAGAGTATTATTTACATATGAAATAATTTGGTTAAAACAAATTTAAAAGAATTGAAGACTTTGCAGTGCTTTTTCTAAACTTTATGAGCACAAATGTCCCTCTTCAGCAGCCCCAGCAGCGTGCTGCATGTTGTTTGAGTCTGCCAGCCACATCATCTTCTCCCAGTCTGATTGATAGTGGAGCCAGATGTTGGTGACAAGTAGAGGATCCTGTCCTCAGCTTCTTGTCCTGGGCTCGGGAAGTGGACCAAGGAAAGCTAGTGTCTTTTTTTTTTTTTTTTTTCCTTATAAGTTCATGTCATCACTCATAAGCCAGCTTTTGCTGCTGGTACCAGCAGCAGCCCAGGTTTCTGTAAGGTCCTCTTGAGTCAGAAGGGTAATGTGTTATGCCGCCACATTTCCTCGTAGCAGTCCTTCTCAGTGAGAAGAAACGTGAATGCTCAAGTATAAACTGCTGAGTCCTCTCTCCCTTCCTCCTCTTATTCCCTCCAGTACACCCCTTCTGTCCTTCCTGTCTTGCTGATAAATGGTGGATGCAAATAATCCCTAGAGGCTTTTCTTCATTATGATAAAATAAACATAATTTACCATGTTTACCATTTTAGTCATTGTGGAATTTTCAGTTCATCACCGCTGTCGAGTTCCAGAACTTTCTCAGTATCCAAAGAAGAAACCCCATACCTGGTCACTCTTTCCTGTCCCCCATCAGCCCTTAGTAATTGCTAATCTACTTTCTATCTTTGTGGATTTGCTTGTTCTGGATGTTTCTTATAAATGGAATCATATAATATGTGGCCTTTTGTGACTGGCTCTTTCACTTAGCATGGTTATTTTCAAGGTTCACCAATATTGTTGCATGTATCAGAACTTCATTCCATTTTATAGTGGAAGAATAGTTCACTGTTTGGGGATATACAAATATGTGTATCTATAGATTTAGATATGTAGACAAATATGAATGGATATGTTTATTCATTGATGGACATTGGTTTTCACTGCTTGGCTGTTTGAATACTTCTGCTATGAACATTGTGTCTAAACATGTTTTTAATTCTAGGTCATGTAATGCTGGGTCATATTATGATTTTCTGCTTAACTCTTTGAGAAATCAAAAGATTTAAAACTTATTTTTAAATTGACAAAAATTGTATCTGCTTATGATATATAATACAATGTTTTGAAAAATGTGTACTTAAGGGGCTGGGGTGGTAGAGCACTTGCCTAGTATGTGTGAGACACTGGGTTTGATTCTCAGCACTGCATTTAAATAAATAAAAATACATTAGCAACTAAAAAGTAGTTAAAAAAAAGAAATATGTGTACTTTTGGAATGGCTAAATCAAGCTAATGAATATATGCAAATTTTTTTTTTGTGGTGAGAACACTTTGGCCAGTGTCTCCCCACCCCACCCCACCCCACTAGTCCCTGGTCCCTTCTACACTCTCTCTTGAGTTCAGCTCTTTCAGATTTCACATACATGTAGGTGAGATTGTGCTGCTTTGCTGTCTATTCATCTGTTGACACATTTCTCAGCTCTTATGAAAGGTGCTACACTGAACGTGGGCGCATAGACCTTGACACTGATTTCATTCCTTTTGGAAACTGACCCAGTGGTGGGATTGCTAGATGGCATGGTAGTCTGTTTTTAATTCTTAAGGAAGCACTATATCATTTTGCAGGATGGCTGTGTTGATTTCCATTCCCATCCACAGTGTGCAGAGCTCCCTTTCCTTGGCCTCTCGCCCCCTTACTTTTGCCCTTTGGTAAAGGCTGTTAGCTGGATGAGATGATGTACCGCATTATAGTTTGAATTTGCGTCTCCCTGGTGATTAATGAGCTTGAGCATTTAATCATGTACCCGTTGGCCGCTGGTACCTCTTTTGAGAAATGTCCCGTTAGGTCATTTTCCCATTTTTCTGGTGCCGAGAAAGGAACAGGACCGTGCACATATTAGCCAAAGTGCTCTACCACTGAGCCACATCCCCAGCTGCTGTTTTGTCCATTTTTAAATTGGATTGTTTCTTGCTATTCATTCATTTTGAGTTCCTTGAGGTTTTTCTTAATACTTGGTCTCATTTCCAAACACAGGAAGCTCTTACTCCTCAGAAATGCATTCCTCACATCATCGTCCGGGGTCTCGTCCGCATCCGGTGCGTTCAGGAAGTGGAGAGGATACTTTATTTCATGACGAGGAAAGGTCTCATCAACACAGGCGTTCTCACCGTGGCAGCTGACCAGTACCTGCTTCCTAAAGACTACCACAACGTAGGTGCCGCTCTGCCCTGTGCTGTGGAGCCCGTGTGTCACTGTGGGGGTACCCAGCAGACCATGGCATCACCATAGAACTTGCTTGAGGACTGTGTGGAGTGTTCCCCCCACGAGGAGGGTGCCCAGCTGTCTCCACACTGAGGAAGAGGGGAGGGATTGCTTCAGACAAGTAGCATCATGTGCTTGAGGAAAATAATTTTCTAAGAGAATTAAAAAACAGTAGGTGAACATCAGAAAAGTGGAACAGTGCATTGTTGCCGTTGCTCTAATTTGAGTTTTGTTTCTTTTCTTTTTTTAAAGAAATCCGTCACCATTGTTGGGGCTGGTCCAGCAGGATTAGCAGCTGCTAGGCAATTGCATAACTTTGGAATTAAGGTAAGATTTCTGGGATATGTAGGTGGAAACAGATGGTTATCTGCTTCTCTGGTCTAAATTTTCTAAGATATAGAAACCAGTTCTAATTTTAGTAGAGAATCTAAATGTGTTACCTCTTTACACTAGATCCTAGAATAGTCATAGCATTTGACGTTGATTCAATAAAAGAAGGGTGGAGAAAGGTAGAAATCCTCCCAGCTTTGGAGGGAGTTTCAGACCCCATTGAGCAAGTCAGGAGAAACTCTAACTTGGAGTTAAAATAGAAGCTCTTGATAGGTTTCCTTCACACAGAGGCCAAGAGGAAGCCCTTGCTTCTGTTGATAGTTTGAGACGATAAAGGACACCCCTGCAATTCGTTTCTTGGAAGTTCCTGAAATACTCATGTAGATTTTCTTAGGCAAATAAATCAAAGGCACTCTTTGGATCTTATACAAAAACAAAAACCTTTGCTTTTGGAAGGAAGACTGAATTGATTGATTGCTTGAGGTAGAACTGTGTGATTTCCATAGTCCTGCAGGTATGTAAGGGGGCTTGCTCCCCTGAGGAGGGGTGGGCCACATGCTGTTGCCAGACTCTTGCCTTAAACCAGTTCATATTGAGCCATAATAGAGACTGACAAAAACATCTGTGTGATTCATTGTCCGATTCCATTAAATTAAATCACATTAACCATCCCTCGAGTTCACTGATTGGCTAGGTCCGATACATCTCTTCTTTCTCAAATTTACTTTGCAAGAACATTGGTTTTAGTGAAAAATGAAAAATTTGTAGAGTTAAAGCAGCCTTTTTACTCTTCTCTACTTGGCTAAAAGAAGTGACTTTTTTTTTTTTTTTGCAATATCTTCTCTGGGATGATTTTTAGAAGTTCCAGAGTTTCAGAGAAAATTTTTCAAAAGCTGTGCCTAAAAGATTTTCTTCCTGGTTGGATGGAAGACCCATGTCATGGATCATTATATAGTTGGCAAAACAGAAGATTCTGAGATTGATTTATAGGACATATGCTTGCATTTTGAAATATTTTCTGTGTTGTAGTAAACTAGAAAGTATTTTAACTGATTATTTCAGCATTGGATATTAGAGCCAGCTTTTTTGTTTGTGTTTTACTTGGGAAACCTACAGATTATATTTCAGAGAAGGTTATTAATATCCAAAGTCTAGGGAGGGGCTGTCTTTAATATTCAGCCTTCCTCTTACACTAAAAAGAAACTAAAGTGTTAAAGTCGGAGAAAGATCGTGAGGAGCATGGAACCACACAGTGTAGCCTTCCTGGTTAGAGGAATTGAGGAATTTTGGTCTGGGGTCCCCTGCCACTTTCCTCTCATTCTTCCCAAGTGATGAAGGAGACAGCCAGGAGACCATCCATTCCCCTTGAGGTTAGGAAATTGATTCTTGTCTTAGGGAAAAGTTAAGGCCTATTTGTAGTGCTAAAGGGATTTTGCCACACATATAGACATTTCATAGGAAAATCAACTTTTTATCCTAATTTTAAATATAGTTTATGGAACTACTTAGTGATAGCTTTCAAAGTACATCTCACGTACTAACTTATCAAATCTTATTATCTGATTTGAGAGGAAACAGCAGATCACTCAAATCGCTCCTCTCGGATATCTGGGTTGTTTGAACATCTGCTTTGCCTTCTGTTCACCCTCAACTGAAGTTGTTTCTTTAAAAGTATATAATAAATGAAATATGGAGATTCTTTATCAGTATCATTCTGTATTTTTAAAATATTGTCTGGTATGACTATTCTGTCCTGTTTAGATTCCCTGGTTGTCTTTTTAGGTGACTGTTCTGGAAGCCAAAGACAGAATTGGAGGCCGGGTATGGGATGATAAATCTTTTAAAGGTGTCACAGTGGGAAGAGGACCTCAGATTGTCAATGGCTGTATTAATAACCCAATAGCACTAATGTGTGAGCAAGTGAGTTTCTTTGAGATCTGTATTGTGAACAAAGTAAAGAAAAATGTTTCATTTCCTTATTGATAGTATTAATGTGGCTGGGGTGTAGCTCAGTGGTAGAGGACTTGTCTAGCATGTTTGAGGTCCTGGGTTTGATTCCCAAACTGAAAAAAAATAGTGTTAATATGATTCTAAAGTAAGTAATATTCAACAGTCTCCTCATCCCTTTTGCAAGGTAAATAAAACAGTTACCCTTCTGTCTTCCCAAGAAGGTATTTAAAAGGTTTTTTTTTTCTTTTTCCCAGATCTTTAATTTTGTATGTTATTTGTAAGCTACTTGTTCATAATCTTAGGGCATCTGATCAGCAGTTAAGAATACAGGATTCTTAGTTAAATTTTTTTTAAAGAATGATTTTTTTAAGTTGTTGATATATCTTTATTTTATTTACTTATTTATATGTGGTGCTGAGATTTGAACCCAGGGCTTCACATATGCCAGGCAAGTGCTCTACTGCTGAGCCACAACCCAAGCCCCTCTTATTTGACTTTCAGATAAGCAGTCATTTTTTAGTGTAGATGTGTCTCATATTACATGGAATATTTTGTCATGTTGGAGCATACTTAATTCTTTAAAAAGTGTGTTATTTATCTGGAAGTCAATTACTGGGGCATTCTATTTATTATCCGGTAACTTGCGAGGCCCAAGAATTTTTCTGAAACTTTTTTTGGGGGGTTGGGGGTGCTGGGGATAGAACCCAGGGCCTCACGCATGCTAGGCAAGTGCTTTGCCACTGAGTTAGAGGAATTGAGGAATTTAGGTCCTCCAACATTGATTGACAGTACACTCAGTTTCAGCTTCTATGAGTGTTTGTGTGTGTTGTGTTCATTTACATGAGGGTCCAAAGGGGGGCAGAAGGGTCGATGAGGACAGGCAGTCCACAGCATCTCAAAGAGTGGCAGGGGTTTGAGTTCACGGCGGCGCAGAAACTATTGCTGTCCCCCTCACATTCTCCTAAAATTAAGGCATTCTCCAGTTCACGCTGTTTTCTCGCTGTGTCACTTTGCTGCCATTGTGTGTTAAGCACGCCCAGCTTTATTTTTTGCCTTTAGACCCTCTTCTCCATGAGAGGTCTGTCTGATTTCAGCTTAGAACCTGTAAATATTTTTTCCAGGGAAGATTTTCACCTTCTTATTCTTATTATTTTGAAGCTTGGCATCAGCATGCATAAGTTTGGAGAAAGATGTGACTTAATTCAGGAAGGTGGAAGAATAACTGACCCCACTATTGACAAGCGCATGGATTTTCATTTTAATGCTCTCTTGGATGTTGTCTCTGAGTGGAGGAAGGATAAGACTCAGCTCCAAGATGTCCCTTTAGGAGGTATGGGGAGAATGGCATTCTGATTGTTCCATCTTCTGTCACTCTGACCTTAGCAGGAGCAGCATTCACTCAGCAGGCTCCACGTCCATGGTAGGGGCAGAGCTTATGCATGTTCCCTGGGGATTAGTGGACTCTGCAGACTGGTCCTTGGAGGGGGCAGAGTTTCCTTGGGGGTCCTGTCCATGCTCATGTGCATATGTGTACAGGGACCTTATTTTTCATGATAGCTGGTGTTTTACTAAGTTACCTAAATGTTCAATTTTTAATTTCCCATGGGAGCTTTCTTTTAAGGAAACCTCTGGTAAGCCCTGTGTTGTTAAATCCTCAGCCCATAATGTCTAGATGAATGTTTCTGTATACCAGGATTTCTTTAGGCAGTTTATTTAAGGTTTTTTTCTTTTTCCCAGTGTATTTGCTTAGGAATGTTATAATTTAAGAATTTTAACTCAGAATCCTTCAGCTTTGGTACTTAAATGAGCAGTTTAACCACAACTCTGTAGCATGCCTGACTGCCTGTAGTGACTCATTTCCATGAGGGGGCTGGCCGAGATTTCCTGCACTGCTTCTTAAATTGATATTTATGTATCCTACAATCTTATGACCTTGGAGGCATGTCTGTATTTCTTGAAGTGTGAATGTTTGTACTCAGTTTGTAAGACGTTAATTTTCTCCAGCTGTGCGTGTCTGTGCATGGGTTCTCAGTTCTTCAGGCAGGATAGCGCTTCACCTGCTTGGGCTGGTTGGGCAGAAACAGTCTCTTTCTCCTTCTCCACTACCTCTTCTAAGAGATGGACCCACTCTGATCACCCTTGGAAAGGGTTGACTGACAGACCATAGCAGAACATGTTATAGAGATAGACTCCAATGAGCAGGGACCGTTTCATCCCGTCTTGTGTGTAGAGCAGGTGGTGGGTTATTAAATTTTCTGGGGTTGAAAACTATTAGTCTCACTTGCAGGGTAGTCTTAGGATTTGGTTAGTGTTCTGCATCTGTGGGGTAGTTGCTGGCTGGGGTTTTCTTTACACTTCTTTCAGAGTTACCAAAAAAGAAAAAAAGATTGCTTTGTCTTGGCCTTATTTTTAAAAAGTCATTGAAGGCTGGGGTTGACTGACTCAGTGGTAGGGCAGTTGCCTAGCACATGCCTGACCCTGGGTTTCATCCCAGCACTGCAAAAAAAAAAAAAAAAGAAGAAGAAGAAGAAATAAAAAGGCCTAGTGATACTGTATAAGTCATTTTTCATCTTTATATTTAATTTAAAAATTCCTTACTAGTACACACAAAGTATCTATAAGGTTATAGATACTTTCTGCGTTTCAGGATCTCGGCTGAGATCTCACCTTAGTGTAGCGCATAGCTGGAAAAAACAAATATACATACTGAGAGGCTGGAATTCATTTCACAAAGCATGTAGACTGAAGCTTTTAAATATCACATATAAGAAAATTGCAGTAAGGCCTTTCCTAGTCTGTTCATTCTTAATTTTGTATTCTAAAAACCATGATTCTTTCTCCACAAAACAGGAAAGTAGAACTGGTATCAGCAGGGGCCTGGGACTACCAGGAGGGCACTGGCAATGGCAGAAAGCCAAGGGTTGAAAACCTAGCATAAATCCAGAGGTCCTTTGGACATCCCCATGTTACAGTCTTGTGTGAGAATAAATTCTAATGAGAACCTTGATTGGAAGTTAACTGCTCCTTAGTTGATTCTAGCAAGGCAAGGACACGGTGTTTACCGGATGCTTGGGGTCTGTGATGTACCTGTTGGGCAGCTGTAGCTCACAGTGGGTGCTTGAAATTAGACATGTGGCCACATGCCTCTTTGTGGGTCCTCCAGGGATTGTTTCATAGGGCTATGTCTGCAGGGTTAGACTCCAGGTGAACGGGGTAGATGAGTGCTGGGGCTGAGAACAGGAAGAGCTGCGGGGCCTTGGAGTGGTTGGGTGATGCTGGGCTATTAAGTCATGGGTGGGGAGGACAGTCCCATGAGGGAGAGTGGGTGTGGGCCCTGCAGGGCTGGACTTCACCAGGAAAAGTGTCAGAAGCAGCAAGGCCACACCTGTAAATGGACAGGCAGCAGTTGCTACCTTAGAAAAGGCTAACATGCTAGCTGTGGCTTTTGGAATTTATTATCCAACAACAGGAGCCAATAATTAAAGATACTGATACAGAAGGGTGACGTGACAAAAGGACTTAGTGGACTGTTCTTGTTTGGGAGAGAATGTTGCCAATGGTTAGTCTACTGTGGTGTCTTACTTGAAGTGAGATGTTAAGAGAACTTGACTTTAAGGCATTGGCAGTAGGACCAGAGAAGTACTCTTCTTTTTGTGTGTACTTGTGTGTGTGTGTGTGTGTGTGTGTGTGTGTGTTTTGGAGGGAGGGGTATTTTTTTCTGCATCTTGGGCATAGGAAGAAGTGGTTTCTTAACTCAGCATTAATGAAACATTTTGAAGGTATCAACCCCCATAGCTTTGTTTCCATTAAGATAAGCTTTTGCCTCCTAAGAAAAATCAACCTTACTGAGAGATCCCTCCCCAAGATTACTTAGGGAGAGACTTGAGAAGTTTTGGGTTTTGCCAGGTGAAGAAGATTGAGAGCAAAGGATAAGGAACTAGACAGAATCATGTAAATGCTGTTTTTTTCTGCTTTGATCCATTATCACAGAGAAGATAGATGAGATCTACAAAGCTTTTGTTAAGGAGTCCGGGATCCAGTTCAGCGAGCTGGAAGGGCAGGTGCTGCAGTTCCACCTGGGCAACCTGGAGTACGCATGTGGCAGCACCCTCCACCAGGTGCGCCTGGCCTTGGGAACGGGCTTGGAAATGCTGTCGTGGGGTGCGGGGTGCGTTTTATGTTTAAACGCCCACTCAGGCTGGTTTGGATGAGCAGGGAAGAATGGCTAAGTTACCCAGAAGATTGACAACCACATTTCAGACCATATGAACCCTACAGTGATTTAGAAAAGCAAGAGAAACCCTGATTCAGATAATGCCCATGAGGCCAATCTATAAAACCCCAGAAAGGAGCGTGGCCAGGCTGAATTCTGATTCAGGGGACCAGGAGCCTTGCCCTCTGCAGAAACAGGATCCTGAGTCGCCTTTGGGGAGTGTGGAGTCTCAAAGGGCCTTTCTCAAGAAACCAAAATACAGCATCCTTGCAATTTTGGCCCATTTATCTTGTAAAAATAAATTTAAGCTTTCCTTGCTCATTGAACCAGCTGTGAACCTAACACTCCAGTGTTAGTTTTGAAAGGAAACCCATGGATGGTTTGATCTGCTCTCCTGGGGGCTCCTTTCCCGCTCAGTGCTGCAGTACAATTGAATTGCATGCTGAGTTCAGTCTCTGTAGAGTTTTATGTTGAGGAAACTTGCCAGCGTATATGTAGAGCTCATCAGAAGCAGTTTCACGCCCAGGGAAATCTTCTTTGCCAGAGTTGTCTATATATAAAATCAACTTTTATTATCTTAAGAATGGTCCCCAAGCCCACGTTGTGTAGGCCTTTTGTTCTGAGGAAGGCTTTCCTCTGCGCTCTGGAGGGAGATCTTCTCTGGTGGTGGCATCTCCCTGGCTGGTCAGATTGTCCTCTTCCTTGATGTTTGCCGTGGGCTGGTAGCCTGCCCTCCCACCTCGCTTTGAGTAGGTGTAGGCTTAAGGATTTACATTGCCAGGTTCCCAGCATCCCCTTATATTTCCCAGGTGTCTGCTCGCTCCTGGGACCACAATGAGTTCTTTGCCCAGTTTGCTGGTGACCACACTCTCCTGAGTCCTGGGTACTCTGCAATCATTGACAAGCTGGCTGAAGGGCTAGACATCCGGCTCAACTCTCCAGTGAGTATGGGCCAGGGTGGGGACTCTAGTTCTGCCTTGTTTTACGAGAGTGTGAAGTTTGGGGCATGGACCCTCAGGGGACAGGTGTGGTTGCTATCTCCCAACTCTGGGGTGGTGGCGGCCTGTGATCAGTAGCATTACCACGTTGGGCGCTTGCTGTTGCAAATGGTAGCAGCCGTGTATGTTAATCAAAGTGGTCAGGCTGCTTGCCCCTCCAGCTCAGTGCAGTTATTTTCACCTTAAGTTTCCCTTCAATCTTTATCCCAATGGATTTATATTGTACATGGTAAAAACAGAGATGATTATATGTTTCACTTTATGCTTCATTATGAAGATTTTCCGTATTCTAACAAGTTTATAAAGTTCAATTCTGAGTTCAGCTGTAGCTATTTAGCTCTGAATGCTAGGAAATGGTTTCCCCTGGCCTTAGAGAAGTGAGTAGGAGAATTGGAAAAGACCGAGGTTCCAGGTCTCATTTTCTTTCTGTAATTGCTTGTCCTGAGCCAGGTGCAAAGCATTGATTACACTGGTGATGACGTGCAGATCAGGACGACAGACGGCACTGGGTTCTCTGCACAGAAGGTAAGTGTCAGGCCTGCATCAGGCCTGAGGGAAGGAGTCAAGGGCTTTTTCTATCATGTTGTTTGCCTTTGGCAGTCTGCCCAGGGCCTCGTTGGACTTCTCATGAATTGGGTCTGTCCACTTGGTTGTCTGTAGATGTGTGAATCTGTTTGCTTGGTGGATGCCCATCTAGGTGCAGGGCGGATGCAGTTCTGACCAGTGTTCCTCAGGTGGGTTCTGTGGCACCGTGGTCCTGGGAGCAGGAAGTGTGCATGTGTGTGTTTACGTTCCTAGATTGTGCTGGGGTTGAACCAAGAGCCTTGCACATGCTAGGCAAAAGCTCTACCTTTGAGGTAGGCCCCGGTCCTTGGGACACTCTTTGGGCTGAGAGGAGCATAGTAGAGTTTCTGAAAAGTCCTGCATTGAAGAAATCTGTTTTACTTTAATTTTGTGCTTTTTACCATGGAACCTTTTTCAGATAAAATTCTGTTTTCATCCTGAAGCTACTTTTCTATAACTTAAATACTTGTATGTAACTCAAAGACAATCTGGAGTCACACTGAGATGTCCCTAGTCCTGGAAAACAAGGGCCCATGCTTGGGGCGGAGGGGATTATAAATAATGGAAGTTCAGTTATGCCTCAAGTGATACCAAAAAATATCATGGAGGAATGGCCACTGGTTCCCAGACTAGCTGTGCTTTCTACTCTGCAGTGATCTCACATCAGTTCCAGTCTTTGGTAGTCATACAGAAATAAAGGGTTGTGTGTCACATGGGAAGAAAGGGCCCAGAGATGAGGTGGGGTAGAGGGTGTCCTAATACTGCTGTTGCCACTAACTAGTTGGGAGACTGTGGACTAGCAGTGCTTCTCAATCTAGGGTGCAGGTCAGAATCACCTAGGAAATGCTTGCGAAGAAAGGTACAAAACCTCCCTCCCAAGAGAGTCATGGTTTCAAAGCCTCCCAGGTGATTCCAGGGTTGTAGCCTGGCTGGGAACCACTGGGCTACAGTTGTCTAAGCTTAATGTCTAAGGCTTTTCCTAGTGATTTTTTTTTAAACAAAAATCATCTTCTAAAATTTCAAGTCAGCTGATGGTTCAGGCTTTGGCGTTCTGCGCTCCGCCTCTTTTTGTCCACGACCACACCCTAGCTGTGCTGCCCTTGCCTAGTCACCCTCCCCTGACCTGACTGGGCACATGCACCATCCTGTCTTCATCTTCTGGCCTTCCAGAGAAGTTAGGGCAGAGTTGTAGGCTGCGTTTTGAAACGTTTAAAGCAAATATTTCATTTTTCTGTAGCTAGCACTCACTGCAGTTTGAAGTCTCCCTGGATGCGTGAGGGAAAGCTTTCCAGCCCAACACCGTAGACCCGCAGCGTTTACCAACTAACTCAACCCAGGCCGCTTCCACTGTGACTGAGTGGCAGTTCCCAGCCAGGGTGTGCCTGTGTCATTTGTTTACCCAAGTTCTTATGCTTTGGGAAACTTTTCTCAGTAAGAAGACATCTAGACTTTATTTCCTTTCAGTTATTATTCATAGCTTAGTGGCTAATTTCTGCTTGATGGTTTTGGTCACATGGTAGCTGTTATTTATAAACAGACTGTGAACTTCTTAAGGATGAGAAAAGTTTTCATGCAGAAAAAAAAAAAATCACAGGCAGAACTGAGATTTGTGGTCCTGAGTTGAGGGTTCAGCTGCGTTAGCACAGGAGCTCTGGGGTGGGTGGATGGGGTGCTTGCTGCTCAGCTCCACCCGCTTTCCTTCGTGTGGTGCTGGCTGTGGGGTTGGGAACACACACCCTCTTCCCGGGCCCCCTGTGGCTGAGGTCAGCCTGGCCAGCCACATGCCCTGCATGGGGTCTGGAGGCTGTGGCTTCCTTGGCACCTCCTCTGCTGACAAGGGGTCAGCGTTTTGTTTCTGGAGCACAGAGCAGAGGTCCCGGGGCTGTGTGTGGTGGTGGGGCGGTTCTGGGTGTGCTGAGTTCTGGATCCAGCTGCAGTAGCGGCAGGTTCCTCGTGGCAGCGTGGTTCTGGAGCCAAAACTGCCTGAGGTATGGCGAGGCATCACCTTTGATGGCTGGATTTTGTGATGTGGCTTTGAGAATCATTTTTGGAGGCTCAGCTTAGCAACTGTTTCACCAGCCCTTCTAAATGATTTTTTTGAATCATATGAGACTTTGTAATAAATTACTTTCAGCTTAAAAAAAAATTCATTGTGACCTGGTAGGGTGGTGCACGCGTGGAATCCCAGCAACTTGGAAGGCTGAGGCAGGAGGATCATGAGTTCAAAGCCAGCTGCAGCAATTTAGCAAGGCCCCAAGCAACTCAGGGAGACCCTGTCCCATATTTTATATAAAGAAGGGCTGGGAATGTGGCTCAGAGATTAAGCACCCCTGGGTTCAATTCCTAGTACCAAAAACCAAAACTAACAAAAACATGGCTTTACACAATACTATCACTCTAATCCCTGACATTTGTAATGTGCTCCATCATTTATGAAGCATATTAACATATCTTATTTTTAAACTTGAGCATCGCGTGGTCCTGACATTAATAGGGCAGGTATTTTCTTCATCTTATACATGCCTGGTCGAGATGAGTGACAGAGCTTGAGCACACATTAGAATTTATCAGAAACAATAGAAAAAGTTCTCCTGGCCCCATATTTTGGACGATGTTCTTTTATAGCACTACTTTTCAGGGCTGGGATCTGCTATCTCTTCTGACCCAGGATTATTGTAAGTTTTCAGGACCTTTATGCAAATTCCTCCATGTGGATGTCCCTTCTCGGCCAAGTACCCTTGTAGTGAACAAACTGCACAATCACACATGGCGGCCCTTGTTTTCATAACAAGATGGGATAATGATGATCTTTTGATTGGAAATGGGGAGAATGTTCAAGTGTTGATCTTCTAGGAAATAAACCCACTGAGTAGTTGTTAGTTCAGTTGCTGTGTGTTTACCATTAATTATTTCCCACAGGTATTAGTCACTGTACCACTGGCCATTCTGCAGAAAGGTGCCATTCAGTTTAATCCACCGTTGTCAGAGAAGAAGATGAAGGCTATCAATAGCTTGGGGGCAGGCATCATTGAAAAGGTGATGAGACCTAACTTATTTATCCTCAGAGCTCAAGCAGTTTATGTCAAATGATATGGAGAAGTAGTGGGTCATGTTTTAATCCAAATACAATTCAGAGATTTCCTTTTTATTTGAATAATTGTTCATGAAGAATACAAAGGAACATTAACAAAACAAAAGGCTTTCTGAAGCCTCAGTTTTGACTTTTAGGAGAATGAATCTTGTTATTCAAAATTTGGATTTGCTATGAGAAATTCTTATATTTTCTGCTTTCATGTTCCACCCCCCACTCATTTGTCCCAAGGAGGACGGTGGCCTACTTCCTCTCCCTTAGAATCCCCTGTAGAAGGCTGCCAGGGCTGCAGTGGATCTCTGCACACAGGAGGAGTGGATGATCGTGACATGCTGCTTTAAAACCCCCATCAGGAGGGCTGTGCATCTTTAGATTAGCCTGTGGATTAGCAGGCAGGCGACTTTATCCAGGGGAGTGTAGAACTGGGGGGGCAGAAGGCAGGAAGCTCACAGGTGAGAGGAGTGGAGAGGGTGTTGACCAGGGTGTGTTTTGGCATGAGCTGCAGGTGGCTTGGAGGCTGCATGTGATTTGGGTGCAGGAAGCACTTCATCTCTCTTCTGCTTGCTTTCCAGATCGCCTTGCAATTTCCATATAGATTTTGGGACAGTAAAGTTCAAGGGGCTGACTTTTTTGGTCATGTTCCTCCCAGTGCCAGCCAGCGAGGGCTCTTTGCTGTATACTATGACATGGATCCCCAGGTAAAATTCATGTGTGAAGTGTGGTTCAAATTCACATCTCCAGGTTTAGAATGTGGTAATTAATTATTCACGTGCCAGGCTCAGGAATGAACGAACATTACGGAGATTCTTGATAGTTCCTTTCTGGGAGGTCACCTGGCCTGGGACATTTTCCAGTGGAAAGGAACCCTGATATTTGCTGTTTTCTGAAGGACTAATGTTGCTTTTTTGGGCATAAGTTGTTGCTTGTGGAAACAAGCACTGCAGGCTGAGGGGGACATCCTCCAGGTAAAGTTGGTGGCAGCATAGTCAAGAGTGAGCTTGACCCTTCCTAAGGGTCTTGTGGTGGGTACAGAGGGCAGGAGGTGGTTGGTCTGTTGGGGGTGGGGGGGCACACCTGGAGTGAGCAGTTGCTGGACTCCCTTGCAGCTGCCACACACTGGTCACAGCTGTCATTTCCTGCTCTCTCAGTTCCAAGAAACTTTCTCTTAAGGTTTCACGTGGGAGCCAAGGGCAAGCTTCTATTACCACTTTTTTTCTTCTCATTGTTTTGTAATTTCCCCTCAATCTCTTCCTACTCCTTCTGAAGCAAGGTTTTGTATGTGAACAGCAAAAGGAACCCTAAATTTTATTTTTACAGTCCCACCAGGTAACAGTGGAACAGGTGGATGAGTAGCATATGTTTGAGGAGAATGGATAGGAGATTGGAGGGAGGATAAGGGACAGTTGAAGTTATAAAATTGAGCTTGGAGGATGAGGCCCTTGTCTGAAACTGAGCCTTAAACGTTTGTACCAGAAGCAAAACACTTCAACTGCTCTTCCTTCCTGCCTCCAGAAGCAGCAAAGTGTGCTGATGTCAGTGATAGCAGGAGAGGCGATAGCATCCGTGAGGACCCTGGATGACAAGCAGGTGCTGCAGCAGTGCATGGCCACCCTCCAGGAGCTGTTCAAGGAGCAGGTCAGAGAAGCCTTCTTGAAAGACGGACCTGCTTTTCCTAGTGGGAGGGACCTAGCACTGTTGAATGGCTAAGGATGCAGGGAACCTAGGCAGGGGGCCCCATTCTTTCTCCACTGAAGTGCCTGGATGTGTTTGCCAGGACTGACCTAACAGGAAATCACAGGACCGTGACTTAGCAACAGAAAGTTACTTGTACAGTTCTGGAGACTGGAAATCCAAGATCAAGGTGACAGCAGACTTGGGCTTTAGATGCCTTTCTCTGTGGCTTGCTGATGGCCATCCGCTCGCTGAGTCCTGTTGTGCTCTTCCCTCTGTAATATGTGTTGTCATCTCCCCTTTTTATAAGGACATACACTAGTTACACTGGATTAGGCCCACAACAACAACCTCATTTTAACTTCTCATTAAAGACCCAGTTTCCAAATAGAGTCACATTGTCCAAATAATCACACAAGAAACAAATACTTCTTTCCCTGGGTCCTGTGACACCTCCTCTGACCTCAGGGGTCCCTGGACACAGAGGGCGAGCACGTGCTGAATCCTTTTACTGGAGAGAAGCCATTCAAATGAGGCAAGGGGTCAGGTTTCACGAGGTTGAATCTAGGGTCATGTCTGCTGTCAGCTGATTGACATCTAAGAAGGCCACACCCAAAGGAAGAGCAAGAGAAGGGTTTCCATGGAACATTCTATCCCAAACAGGGGGAAGGGATAGGATTACAAGAGAGTAGGTGAGTGTAGCTCAACCCCAGAGGTATGCCGATTCAGAAGACTGGCCTTGCTATCCGCGCAGTGGAAAGGATCTTTCAGATCCCCGTGGTGCGTCTTGACTGGAAGGCGTGGTAACTCGTTGTGGTTCCCCACATGTGCCAAGCATTGGCCCAGAGTGACTTGAACTCTTGGAAAGGATCTTTCAGATCCCCGTGGTGCGTCTTGACTGGAAGGTGTGGTAACTCGTTGTGGTTCCCCACATGTGCCAAGCATTGGCCCAGAGTGACTTGAACTCTTACACTGGTAATAGCACCCAGAAGGTAGGCAGATGTTGTCTCTGGCAGGGTGAAGTGTGGAAGCAAGGGAGTTGTGTGTAGCTGGGCAGGGAACACGTTTATGGGGTAGGAGGAACATGGATGTTCATAGTGCTAGAGGATGAAGGCAGGCCACACCCTGAGGGAGAAATGTGCATTTATAATTGGGGGTACACTGTGCCCAAGTTCTTTCTTGATCCTGTTTTATGATTCTTTTCTGTTGGACATAGGAGGTCCCAGAGCCCACAAAGTATTTTGTCACTCGGTGGAGCACAGAGCCATGGATCCAGATGGCATACAGTTTTGTGAAGACCTTTGGAAGTGGTGAGGCCTATGATATCATCGCTGAAGATATACAGGGAACTGTCTTTTTTGCGGGTGAGGTGTGTGTCTCAATTCAAAATTCAGTTATATTTTGATTTTTATTATAATTAAAACAATAACCATCCAGAGTTTAAAGACTATTATGTCAAATACTGTTCAACATCTTAAGACAACAAATGGAAGCCTTCTCACACTCCCAGAGGCAGTCATTTTAAACTCCTCTAGCCATTTTTCCAGGACTTTCCTTCCTATCTCAAAATTATGTTTATATTGCTGTCTTCTGATTTAACATTAGACAGAAGTATTTATTGACTAGCTGTCAGATTAAAAATTCAACACAGTTAGTCTGCACCACTTCAGTTAGATTGGTGTGTGTTTCTATGCAAATGTGTGCTGCTGAGCCAGGTGTCTATGGACTCCATCTTGGCCAACATCAGTTGCTTCTTTGGTCATTATCCTGTTTTGGTCCATGTCCCCTTCACACATCTGATTTCGGTCCAATCTGAGCAGGCCTGTTACTTCAGCCTCTGACCTCCCCCTCCCCCTCCCGCAGTCCTTCCTGGTTCCAGTCTGGGGGCTTGCTGTAGGGCCTGCTGAGTCTTTAAACCACTCTGTGTTGGGCCTTTGCTCCAAGATCTGGTTTTCTCATTTATTTGTTGAAATGCTGCTGTTCTGATTCTGGCCCTGTCTTTTTTCATTTCTGTAATCTAGAAACTCTTGTCTTTCAATCCTAGTTTTATTTCTGATCATTCTCTCTCCAGTTTTTACTTTTACTATTAGATCTGCTGTCCTGGAACTCAGATTAACTGACATTTCTCTTTATTGTTCTTCGTTTCTTTTCTGCTTTGGGGGATTTTGGAGGGGAGTGTGGGTGTGATGGTATCTCCCAGCTGTTAAATTGGCTCTTATATTTCATTGAGTGCTTTCTTGTTCTCAGTGCCCTCTTCTTGCTCCATAGCTTGTTTCTTAACTAAGGTTATTAAGACTTGGTTGTTGACTTCTTCCTGGAGTTTCCTCAGACTTCCTATTCTGTGTGCTGTAGTCTACCTGCTGTGTGCCCAAGTGCCCCACCCTTGACTTTAAGCTTAGATTTGACAGCTTCAGCAAGCTCATCAACTGGTGGTTGGACTCCACATCAGTGTCTTGGGACATATAGTTTGTGTGGTGGAAGCAGGAACCTCTTAGGTTACTCAGTTTCCAAGTGGCATAAGGGGTCTCTTGAAGAGTTGTCTTGTGAGGGGCTTTTGCCAGTCTTTATACCAATCCTGTTTGCCTCTCAAAGTACTCTCTGCCTCCATGGTTCCTCATGTCCCTAACAGCTGAGGTTTTCTTCGGTTTCTCTGAGGAACCATTTTGCATTCATTACATTTATTATATTACAGTTTAGGGTTACATGTCTCCCTGTTTATTTTAGAAAACAGTTGATGGTGTTTTTTTCCTGTGATTTTTGGGTAATTACAAAAGAATAAAAGAATGTCATCTTAAACCCAGATGGATTGATTACTCTTGGGCCTCTGAGGAGCCCACTGCAGGAAAGGCACATGGCTGCACACAGACAACGGTCAGCCATTTGCAAGACATGGCTATTTTAGGGTAAGGTACTTAAGGTTCACAAGCAGGATTTAGGCTGTTCTAGCTTTCCTTTGATGATTATCATAACTCACCCACTAAAAACCCATTTCCCTAAGGCCTATGTTGCTACCCCCCACCTGTAACATTGTTTTCAATCCAGTACCTCACACAGACACCTAATATTTTAATGAATGCCACACAGGACAGAATATTGTAGAATTAGCAAGTTTGGCAAAGCATGGCAAGATAACCAAAGAAGTTCAAATGCTGTGATGGGCAAGAAGTGTTATTGTGAGCACAGAGATTGGGACAGGAGTCTTACTTTAGGAAGATCAGAGAAAGTATAAGCTTATATTGAACTCGTCATGCAAATTGTGTAATTTTTTTTTTTTTATAGGCAACGAACAGGCACTTTCCACAAACTGTTACAGGGGCATATTTGAGTGGTGTTCGAGAAGCAAGCAAGATTGCAGCCTTTTGAAGAGAATTTGTTTGGACCCTGCTTTTCTTTCTGTATCCCAAGTGGGAAAGTTTGAAACACATGTTCAACCTCAATTTTATAAGGGGGAGCTCTTGATAGGTGCAAACCCATGCCACCACTCTGAAAGCATGAGCTTCCCGCAAATCCTTATGAGCACTTAAATTTAATTGCGTCTTCTATAGGTCCAAATATGCTGTGTCTTCTGGGTTTCAGAGTAAGGCAGGATATAACCTTAAGTTGAGACCTTGAGTGTGGTTCTTCCATGATTGGAGGTTCCCTTAAGATTTGACAGTTTTTTTGGCTGATCAGTTTTCATACATTGTGAAACCAAGTTAAACAAGCAGGAAAAACAACATACTAGATAAAACCATGTGTCTGTCTTCTGTGAGAATTTATCAGTATCTTTACCAATGAGCCTTAATATTTTTATATGGATCCATTATTGAACTTAAACTTTTTTTGATACATTAATTTCCAGTTAAAGTTAAATGAAGCTTCTATTTTATAACATTTCTCTCCATTGAAAATTCAACAGAAAAATTCAGTTTATCTTTGGAGATATTTTAGAGATTTGCATAATCATTGGCAAAACAAAAATCTTAATCCCTTAGAATAGCCCCCCCATTTAGCATGGGGTGCAGTGTGTGATCTTCACACCATAACACAGGATATAGCTATTTTTCTTAAAGAGCTACACATTCAAATCTGGAGTATCCTTAATTTTGGCAATCACTATTATTCAGTATTATGATTCGGGAATCATAAAAGGGATCCATAATTTTTGTATAATTATGTTTAGTTTTCCATAGGCGGGTCCATTGGAAAACTGCAAAAAATGTGAGTTATCCTGGTAAATATTAACACGGTAAGTATTTACTTTTTCCACTTAAATTGATAAATAAACATGGGTTTTAAGGTCTTCAAGATACCTATTTTGTCAAGAAACTTTAGTTTACAGGTTGAAAATAAGCTTATTTAAAAGTTTTTGAACAACTCTTTGAATTATATTGGTCTGCTTTTAAAGCCACTTTTAAAAATACTAGGAACTTTTCAAATTTAAATCAGTTTGTAAGAACAAAGAATACCATTCAAACAATGTACAGTGAACTTCAGACACACACATACACACCACCCCCTCCCCAAAGTATGATACAAACAAAGCCAAGAGGTATATGTTTCAAAAATTAAAAGGAAACATTGATGTTTGAGACTCATTGGTACTGATTAGGAGGTATTCTGCTTTAAAGTATTATGTTTTAAATGTTTAAACAGCATGCATTATGTTAAGTGATGATAAATGCAAAATGTTTGAAATGGTTCACAGTAAATTATTACTTTAGTTTCTGGGCACTTAAGGCTACTGTGCTACAAGTAGGAAAAACCCTACTTAAAAGATGGTAAATGTGTATTTAAAATAACTTTGTTTTAAATGACCTGTATTTTGACATTTTGTTCTTTAAGGATATGGTACTTTTCTTTAATTGAGTTACTTTGAATGTTTTTCAGTGTTGTCCCAAGATTTTGTAATTGAGTAGCAGTAAATACACACTTTTACAGTAATTTAACTTGCTGATCACGAATAGCTGGTTGTGTAAAACTGCTTAATAAAAACTAGACTTTTTCAAGTATGCTCTGTGTCTGTGCGTCAGTGGTAAATGCTCTAACTGGGCGTTTCATCACCAAGAACTCACACCCACCTCAGTCCCCTCACCTGCACACACATTCTTATCCCCTTTATAGTAATGGGTTATGAAATAGTTAACTGTAGTGCTCATCAAATTATGTTATGGGGCTAAAGCCGTTTAAAAACTTTTACTATAAGGGGGAAATGATACGTAAACACGTAAGTTAAAACATCACTATTTTTATTGACAATGTTTGTAAGAACAGATATTTAAAATCAAAGGTCAATTTTTAGGTCTTCGTTGCTTATTCCATTCACTTGTATTAAGTATGCTTTCCCCTAATGTCCTAACTTTATCAAGAAACTAACCTGTGAAAATACCTGTTAAATCACTTATATATACATTTCTATGATGTAAAGATTTTTAAACACTCAATTGGTACATCAATTATCTGTCATAGGCAGCATGTTTAAACTGATTAAGACCATTAATTTAAAAGACAAAATTTAGTCTTATAATTCAGGAGTGGGCTGGGGTACAGTGATGAAAGCCTATAATCCCAGCTACTAGGAGGCTGAGGCAGGAGGATCACAAGTTTGAGACCAGTCTGGGCAACTTGGTGACATCCTGTCTCAAAAAGGGCTGAGGATATAACTCAGTGTTGGAGCACCCCTGGGTTCCATCCCCAGTATAGGGGGTGGGGGGACATGGATATGACCAGGAGTGGTCCACATGTTGATCACTTTGAATCTTGATTGGCCAAAATTTAAAACCCAACAGCCCTGATTCCACATTAAATTTCTTTCATGTTAAAAATATTTTGAGAAACTCTCAGGTACCTGCTATTACCTACACGTTATCTTCTGGCATTACACCTCGTACTTTTATCATAATTATGAAGGTGGCCAGGTTTCCTGTAAATATCAGCATTTTATATGGTCAAAATCAGTTAATAAAATCAGTTCATTTACTATAAGCCAAATGTGCTTGTACTCAAGCCCACCCTTTCCCAAAGTTTTTGAAGCTTTGATGTGTTGATTTTGGTCTGTCCTTAATATAAAATGCGTCCACAGACACTTTTGCAAAGTTAACACAAACTGTAGATGGATGACACTTTCGAGGCATAGCAGAACTAGACAGTTCCTTCAGTGTTCCCATCACTGAATTCTGACTTCCCCTGCTCTGTCACACCATTTCGCCAAACACTGACATTTCATAGTTTACAAGTGTAAATAAAGGTCCCTACCTATGTTGAATTTAAAAACTGATCTGCACAAAAGAAATAAAAAAAACTTTATATACAACAAATTGGTTTTTTAAAAATACAAAAATAACATCTGTCATTTCTGTCATGCTGACAATTTGACATATATACACATGCAGAAGAAAGTTCCAATTTAGTCACTTGGCTAGCTGTAGCTTGTTAAAGATGAGCACACCGCCACTGAGTTTTCACACTGACAGAAGAAAATGTGTATTCAAAATATATAGTAAATACTGCAAGTTTCTGCATGTATAAATGCTGGCTTAATAGTTTTGTTCTACTTGATTAAAATGTCTTAAGCAGTCTAATATTAAGTGCACTAAAACCCACAACAGTTCAGGAATCTATGACCTTATATAAAGAAATCCAAAATGTACAAAGTACAACTATAAAAGCAAGGAACAATTACTGCCATGCAAGATTTTAAACTAAAAACTGCATAGAAATGCAATTTAAAGCGGCATACTGATTTATGTAACACTCAAGATAAAAAAAGGTTAGCAGTAAGTCCTACCAACACAATCCTTAACAAGAATTTAGAAAAGGAAATACATTCTCTTTGCTGGTATAATGGTATAAATCAGATCTTCAAATCTATGGGAACAAGTCATCTGTCTCTGTCCTGTATCTCAAGAAATTAGCTGTAATGAAAGAAAAACATTATTTTACCTTGCCCAACAGAGAATATTAAGTATACATAAATCATAAAACTTGACCCCATTTTTGTTTTTAACATGTTTTATTACTGTGACCTTGGAAAATCAGGTGGGTCAACATAAAACTGCAACTACTATGGATTTCCCCTACCTTGTACTAGCCAGAAGAATATGCCCTGACATTTTTTGAGCAACTCTTGAGATGCCTCGCTACTAGGTACACTGTGAATTCACATCTAATTTGAGTTCAGATTCTATCACTAATTGTTCAAACTTTATTAAATATATATTCCCATCTATTTTGAATAAATGAGGATCAAATGTGATATTTAATGATAAAAATACGCTAGAAAAGTATACAAAATAATATTTATTTTGTCTTCTATGTCCCAAATGATCAAACTATGAAAAGACTAAAATATTTACCTCTTTTACAGTTGTTTTTATGAAGTCTTTTCTCTCAGTTAAATCATAAGCAGGATAATTTTCATATACCTATAGCAAAAAGGAAAAAACATTTAAAGAATTTAAAATCCAAGATTCTGTCTCTGAATATGCACAAACAGCTGCATGTATATTTGAAGAGTACTCATTTTATTGCAAGTAAGCACTTTTGGAACACGGTACACAAAGAAAAGGAACATGCAGACATTCTCAGTGCTTTATAAACTGGCAGTATGGGCAATAAATATGGGTTAATAAAACATTTCTGTTAACTTCTTTAACTAATCATCCGTAATATTGCTTTTTTATTTTTTCTGTACAGGGGACTGAACCTAACGGTGTTTTACCTCCTTGGATCTTCATCTTTTTAAAAGTTTTTTTGAGACAGGGCTTCATAAGCTGCTAAAGCTGGCCTTGAACTTGTGATTTTCCTGCCTTAGCCTCCCAAGTAACTGGGATTACAGGTGTGTATCACAGTGCCTGGCTCTGTGAACCATCTTTTGATATATCCTTTCTTCTCTGTTAACATCAGCCAACATTTTATCTGTAATTCCACAATTTGAGCTTCAGCCTCTCTAATCCACTGAATCCTCTCCCCGGTAAATTCACTAACATTCAAGAGGTCTCAGCAGTCCTCAACTCCTAAAAATGACTAAATTTCAATCTCATTTGTCAAGTTTCTTTCTCAGTCCCATTATACCTCTAAGCCAACACCAATTGCTCACAATCTTATAAGCATCCTTCTGCTTAATTTCTATCACAGTTCAGGGCCAGAAACTTTTTTTTGGTAAAGTATTATAATGTAAATAGTTTCAGCTCTCTCCAACTATTAAGAAAACCAAGTGGTATAATGGATTTAGTTCATAGGCTGCAGCTGACCAACCTTTGCAAATATAGTCCATCATTTAAGTTACCCTCATGTCCCTTGTTCTTCCCCTGTAAGCCACAACTCTGAATTGGTCTAACTACCCATTTCTCTATGGTTAGGCTTAGGCCAGAGGTTACTTCGAAAATTATTAACAACTTTGAAGTGACTGGCTGCTTTAGCCTTCCAGCAACTGCTAGTCTCAGGTCAGGGTCCCCCTTTATTCTCCGCACTGGCAGTTTCATCTCCTTACTGCTTTTACTCAAGAAGCTATTATCATGTCAACTTTCTGACATACCCATTTCCCCTCCATTTTACCTGCATTCTTAATGATTCCCATTTCCTTTACCTCCACAGGGATCTACCCCTTAGCTCCCCTGTAGCTCCACCTTCTCTTTTCCCAGTACTTGCCCCCTGGCTCTTCTCTGGTCCCTTTAGAAATATTTTCTCACCAACCTGAAGCCGCTTGAAACAACATTTAATTAATTCATGTTCCTCCCAATTAATTCTTGAAACCTAATTAATTCTTGAGATGATGAAATTTGTTTTATTAACCCTCAAATTTACTATTATATGATCATTTCCTAATTACTGTCTGAAAAAAAAAAATCAAATCTTTCTTTCCCAACCTCTCCTTGTTATTAATGCCTTTTAAAAAATGCACAAATTGACAGAAATCCTTCAAATGGCCTATCTAATCTCTCTTTAAATTCTTCTGCACTCTGCCCTCATTTAGTTTGGGACACTCAAACACATATAAATAGCAATATAGTTTTTCTGTATGGTATTCTATATTTTTAAAAATTTAACATTACTTGGAAGATTCTTCCATGTTATTCTGAACTGCAACACAGTAGTCCAAACAATATGGATATACCAGTTTAAACATTTCTCTACTGATGGCCATTTCTGATTTTTCAGTATTATAGGCATTAATAAATATAATTAACATTATTGTAAACATTTTTGTACAGATGTAACTATGTCTTTAGGACACAGACCTAGGAATGAAATTGCTGGGTTAAAGGGTATTTGCAATTTAAATTTTAAGATGCTACCTAAGTGTCTTCTAAAAAAGTTGTAACAGTGAAAACTAATTTTCGTCAATCTAATAAGTAAAAATATTTCCTTCCAATTTTTATTTCCCTGAGTAGAAGGATAAGTGCTTTTGTATATTTGCAAATCTGTTCTGTTTTTTTCCTTGGTGCTACCTCTTTCTTGAAACTCTCGACTTTCCTAGCCCCATTCCTCTGACCTTTCTTCTTCTACTCTATTTTCTTATATTTTATAGAAATTACTTCTCAACTGTGTGTTGATGGTTGTTAGGACTGTTTTACTTTTCTTACCCTTTATCTTCCCTTGGCTACCTTATTTATATTCCTGGTTAACTCTTAGCAATATCCTGGTCTAGATTTCTTTCCTAAAATGGAGAATCACAACGTTCTTAATTTTGTTCCCTTAGTTATGCTAAGCACTCCAACTCAAAATACTTAAAAACAAAACAAAAAAACCCCACATATTCTTCTAGAATATTCTTCCTGTTCTATTTTCTATTCTGAGAATGCTGTCTAAGCTCTTATACCCCAATGAAGCAACCTCTGATGAGGCTCTCTTCTGACCTGGATTATAGCAACCCTGTTCATTTGTTGTGGCACTACAGATCAAACCCAAGGCCTTGAGCATGCTAGGCAAGCTACCAGTGAGCAACATCTCTGTTGTTCTGGTTGTGATAAAAAACTGGGTTTCCTGACTGTCTCATCCTTTGTCAGGCTTCCTTCATGATTTCCTTGGGATAACTTTAAAAAATAAAATGATTTCTTTATGCCCTTGACAAATATTTCTCAGTGATCTATCCAGCATCCTGATTCTCCACTAGTTTCAAGTGGTGGCACAACCCTGTAATCCTAGCGGCTCAGAAAACTGAGGCAGGAGGATTGCCAAGTTCAAAGCCAATCTCAACAACACATTGAGGCATTAAGCAAGTTTGTGAGACCCTGTCTAAAATTTTTTTTAAAAAAATTTAAATAACGGGGGGAGTTGGGGATGTATCTTAGCACCCCTGGGTTTAATCCTTGGGGTAAGAAGGAAGGAAAAAAAAAAACAAAAAAACCCAGACCAAAAACACAACACTCCCCCTACCACCAAAACCCCCCAAATTTAGTAATAAGACATATAAGGCATATATAAGATCTGCCAGAGTGTTTTAATTGTTGTTTTTCAGTGAGCAGTAAGTGTTCCTCAACTGTATGGAAAAGCTGATACTCTACAAAGAACTTAGTTAAAAATTCTTCCAGGGCTGGGGATGTGGCTCAAGCGGTAGCGCGCTCGCCTGGCATGCGTGCGGCCCGGGTTCGATCCTCAGCACCGCATACAAATAAAGATGCTGTATCCGCCAAAAACTAAAAAACAGATATTAAAAAAAAAAAAATTCTTCCAGATGCTTTTTTAGACTCTTCCAAACTCCTTCCCCCAATCCTAAGTAGTAAGTTGGTTCTGGGGTGCTACAGCTTCTTCAGCACTGTTTTAACATGGCCCTCACATACAGCACTCTTACTGGAATACTTCTCTCTATCCCACCGAACCACAAGCACTATTTAAAGGCAAATAATGGCTTCTCTGCTCCATCTGTAACATCTAGCCTTGTGCCTGATATGCTGAATGGTTCAACATGAATACACCAATAATCTGTTTTCTTAAAAAGTATGGGATATTTTACCTTTGGTACATCTCAAAGTTTGGATTTCATTTTGCCATAAAAACAGACTATAAACTCTCCCAATTTAGATCTAGGATATGGAATCCCTATGAAATCACACTCAAGGCTACAATGTTTATTTTCTGAGAAATCTTAGAAGAAATTCACAGAAGTGTAAGAACCTAATCTTTAACAGTTCATTTACCACACTATCAAGAGAATAAGGTGCCCAGTAGATTGTTTTTTAAAACTAACACAATCTAAAAATATACTGGCAATTTCCAAATCTGGAAAGTTTCCTATGCAGTTTGAAACATATCATCCAAATTTTGTTTACCCTGACTTTGAAAGAAAATTTTAAGGCAAAAAAAAAAAAAAAGGATTAAAACATTTGTCTAATTACCTCTTTGCAAATCTGCTTCATTGTGACTTCCTCCAAGTTGGCATTAGCCAATAATTTCTTCACTGTTTCTTTTATCTCTTCATCTGTAGGTGGTTTCTTCAACTTTTTAATTAAAGGTTCATCATCTGAACTATCCTCAGATTCACTTTCTAAATGTAAGATAATTAAATATGAACTGAAAAGTAATTTAATATATAAGGCAAGGCTGGAAGAATTTTATAAGCTTTCAGAATTTGCAAGAGAGCACTGGACCCCTAAATTATAAATCACCAACTTAAAATTTTAATTTTTAATAAAAATTATAATTTACCACAATAAGCTACTTATAAAACATGCATTAAAATTTCATGTTGATTTTGAATTTTTTTTAAGTTTTAAAAAATCCTCTTTGCAGTTTACTTGTCTTCCACACATATTTAAATATTATGCACAAAATATATTTTGTACCTTTAAAATTGCTAATAATGTCATTTCTAACTTACCTTTTTTAGAACTGTTTTGATTCTTCTTGGTGGTACTACTATCTGCCTTCTTAACATTTGCACTCTTTACAGACTTTTTATTTTTAGGAGTACCTTTCTGTTTCGCTTTTTCTTTTTTAGAGGTCTTTTTTGGTGGCTGTTGGAAAGGAAAGCAAAGTATATACACTGATGTGATTCACTACTATTCCTCTGTGCCTCTCAATATTAGAAAACATTAACATTAGGTTACAACAAATTATTAATTATCAATTTTTGAGAGATGACTAATACATTGAACACAATTATATCCCAATATAAGTCTAAGTATAAATCAAAAAACAGTTACAAAAAAATAAGATGCCCACATTTATTCTGCTGGATGGGTAGAAAACCCCTATTTAATCCTGGGGAAAAAAATTCAAATCCTAAAATATATAGTATCATCTCTTATTAATTTACTCTCTCTTCTAACTATAAGTTCCATGAAAAGGCCCCCCTCCCTTTGTCTCCCAATATATTTCTAATTCCTAAAATAGTGCCTGCTATATAGTAGTAACTGCTCTATAAATATTTACGACTGTATGAGAAAACTACAGGCTTAGTGTGAGGTTATCTTGTCTACTGTCACATTAATAAAGAGCCAAGATTCAAATACAGATGTGATTCCAAAGTATTTTCAAATATCCATATCTGATTAAACAGAAGCAAAATGCATATCTAAAGAGATTAAAATGACAAAATTATAGTTTATCGTTATTTTGCCTCAACCAGCTTCTCTGAAATTAGAAAACATTAATTCTTCATTTAGTTAACATTCTCAAAGGCAGAGCATTCCCATAAACTAATGCCTTAAGATAAATTAAAATCACCTCTACATACTACAATTATCAATAACTTGACAGAATGTTCCTCGAATATTTATTCTCAAGTTAAATTATACATCCTCTTTTCCTTTAAAAAGTAGAAACACTATGCATCCTTCCGTTTTAAGTGTACAGAAAAATTTATTCCAGAAAAATTAGTCTGAGCTCAGACTATTTCTAAGTGCAGTTCATTGGATTTTAGTGTCTATTTCTTGTAACAAAGTTTACAAGAAATATTAAATATCTATATAAGCCTAATATTACCTGCACTACTACTTAAGTGATGTACCCTTGGTTAGGAACTAGCTACCACATCTAGTTTGGTTGCTACTAAAAAATCCACTCAAGATGTCAAGGTGCTGACATCCTTCTTTAAGTACATGAGCTTTACCATGAATTTTTGCTCTTCAGAAGCCATTGTTACTTCCTAATTCTCATGTTCCAAATAGTAGGGACTATAGGGCAAGAATTAATGGTTTTATCTTTCCTATAATTATCTTAAAGTTTTATTAGGTGTCCACCTAGTTCACACAAGCTACGTCAGGCTCCATAAGGAAATACTAAAAGTCCATAAATTCTGTTGACACACTTAATACACAGAATAAAATAACCAGTATATCACTATTTAGTCAAGGGCTAAATCTGGACGGTAGGTAAAAGAAACTAAGTTATTATTCAAAGACTTGGGGAAGGTGAGCAACAAATGATACTTGAGCCCCGTTCAAATTATGTAATTAGATAATTAAAATACATCCAGAGGTTGGGCACAATGATGCATGTCTGTAATCCCAGCTGAGGCAGGAGGATCATGAGTTCAGAGACAGCCTCAGCAACTTATTGAGACCCCATCTCTAAATATAACATAAAAAGGGCTGGAGATGTGGCTCGATGGTTAAGCATCCCTGGCACCAAAAAACAAGACCAACCAACCAACCAAAAAAACATCCAGAGCCTTTTATCATTTACATTTTAGCAGTCACAAATAATATAGTGCCATTTTTAAACCTATAAATTCAGAGTGGTTAATAATTTGACAAAGCAATAAACATTTGCAGTGATCTCCATAACATTTTACTGACAAATACATAAACCTTTACATCTTTCTATATTTAACACCATCTTTTAGAAAGAATAATGTTCTACAGTCTAAGTGGACAACTAGCCTATTATCTAAGTAACAAAATTTCTAAAAAACATACAATATAGTTACCATAGAAAAAGATACAAAACACAGTTCAGAGTGTGGGCTCTTGAGGCAAGCTGGCCTGCTTTCAAATTGCAAGCCCCAGAGTATCTCTGGGCCCTATTTTCCTTATATACTCAGAGAGCAAGAACACCTATGGTCTTATGGGTGATAAATGCATTAATGCAGGAAAGTATTCTTAATTGTGCCCGGCACATAGGAAACACGCAAATTAGCTATTATTACTTTTATGAGTGGTTTTTTTTGTAGTGAGAAATTCTTTCATTATGCAAATGTATTTTTTTCTAATAACTTCAAGTTTTTAAGTGTTCCTTAAAAGCAGGGCAGATTACAGAATAAAAATTTAAAAAGCACCCAGACATTCTCAAGAACGCTTGTATTAACTAACCACAATATATCATACTCTTTTCATATATTATGGTAGATATAACCTGACCTCAAAATACCAGAATCTCATTGTTATTCATACTGGATTTCATTTATCTTCAATAACCATTCACCCAATTTTTTGTGACAAACTTCAAGTAGGAATTCAGTAAATTTTTAGGTTGATTTGTGTTAACTTGAGAAAGAGCGAAACAACTAAACCCTGGGGGTAGTATCTTAGGCAGAGTAGTAGGATAGCTGATGAATTCTTATTGTCCACTTTAATTTTACATAAACTCTCCAAAGTACTACTTTCGTTCCTTTCCTCTACTTAGGAAAATCTTGCTCATACTTCTAAATCCAGCTGAGAAATTATCTCTTTAAATCTTTCACAATACCATCAATGTAACTACACCACATTCTCAACATACCTGGCTTAAATTCATTAATCCCAACTATGTGGAAAGTATCCTCAAGCAGTGAATAAGAATATGGGTTTACAATCAAATCATCTGGTCCAAACCCTGACTCCACCACTAATTTTGTATTCCCAGGCAAATCACCCTTATCTGCATGTTTCCTTATCTGTGAACATGGAGATAATAATGGCACCACCTCTTATCATTTTCATCTCTCTGACACTGGGGTACACTTTACAATCTACATAACAATGTCTTACAGGTATCATGGATTTGATTAACTATGGTCATATCTAAGACATTCTGAGGATGAGTTAATACATATGGCAGTAAAGAAAATAGGTATTTAATATTTGTTTAACAATAGTTATTTTTCTATTTCTCCACTACACTTCAAGCTTAAAGGGAGATCTGACTATCTCCACAAGAATAGACACGGATTACCTTTATTCAGCACTATCATTCCCTAAGCACCTAAAAAAGTGTTGTTTACAATCACACTTGTAGTACAGCACTCACACATAATGTCATCAGCTAAAAACAACAACAACAACAAAAAACAACAGACAAAAAACCCCAAAAGCAACAAAAAGCCAAAGCAAAACCCAAATTGCTTAGCTAATTAAAAATCAGAAATGTACTTAGCAGTTAAGTGAGCCAAAAATTTATAGCTGTTAAGAAGTGAAGACCCTTGGTTAGTTCCAGTGTGCTTCATACAATAAAAGAGGAATGACTACTTACCTAATGCACTTCTTTTAGGCCAGAGTTGAATTTATAGAACTAAGTTAAAATAAGCCAACTGATACCACAACATATTTATCACATGCTAATTTTTTCCCCCATTGCATACAAATATTACAGAAGATAACCCCAAATTTAAAATGTTGGCTAAAAATACAGAATGGCAACAAAGGAAAACAAATTCTGCATAAGGGCCAGATGGCCCTTACAGTCCAAACTTTGTACTGGCTCCAGGATTCTTTCTCTCTCTTTTACAGCTCTTATGTTCTACTGTAATTCCCCCCTACCCCCACCCCCACCCCCGAATCTTTTACCTCTCTCCTCCCATCTATTCAACTGAAATGCATAAGGATAAATACCTTGCTCATTATTTATTCATATGTAGCACTAATGATTATTTGGAAAACTGAAATGGAAAAAATACTTGGGGACAAGATAACGTCTAAAGATCTCTTTCAACCATGAAGTTCTACTTTATTAAAATTACCCTGATGCCAAGACAAAGATATATCCCATCAACAGCAACCAAACCTCTTGATTTTTAATAACGCCACTCTCTGACACAATTTACCTATATAGGTTGTACATTTGAAAGTGGGGGGGGAGGGGACCATTAGATCAGATTAAGGGCACCTGCACCTACACACACACACACACACACACACACACACACACACACATTTTGGTCACCATGGATTGAACCCAGGGGCACTTAACAACTGAGCCACAACCCCAGTCCCTTATATTTTATTTAGAGACAGGGTCTCGTCAAGTTGCTTAAGGCCTTACTAAGTCGTTGAGGCTTGCTTTGAACTTGTAATCCTCTTGCCTCAGCTTCCTGAGCCTCTGGGATTACAGGTGGGTGTCACAATGCCTAGCATAATTATATATTATTTTTAAGTCCCACAGCTGACTTATCTAGCTATACCATATAAAATGAGAAATATATTTATAGTATAGCCATGTCACCAAGTTTTCTCCATAAAGTGCCAAATAGTAAATATTTCAGACTTTGCCAACTACATACAATCTCTGTTGCATACTCTTAATTTTTTAAATAATCATTTTAAAATGGAAAAAAACACATTCAGCTTATGGGCTATATAAAACAAGCACGGGCTCGATTTGGTGTACAGGTCAGAGTTTTTTGATTCCAAGACTAGATTTCGAGTTATTAGAGATTTATACATATAAGGAAGGAACCAGATTCAAGAGGATAATTTCTTAAGTTACAACATTTATGTTAACAGCCTTTAGAGTTTTAAGTTTTGAGAATTAGATTCTGTTCTCTTACTCAATACAAAAATATATAAATTAGAAACTCTAGAATAAAAAAAAAGCACTTAAAAAGGTCATCATATATTTATCATAGCTTTAAGTACAAAAGTGAGGCACCCTCTCTCATGAGTAAAAAATAAATGAGATATAAGAAGCACACAGAACATAGTAGGTTCCATTTCTGTATCAATAAATGCATACTGAATGAGTACTATTTCTACCTAGGTAGACTGTCAGTTCCTGGAAGATGTAAGTCTCTCCCCCCCGCCCACTTAGCAAAATCCTTAGGTATAAAGACAATCATTTTCAATAAATGAAAATGATAAATCTATCTCAAGATTGTATTAGTCACAATGGTGCCCAAGTTCACCTTCACCACTCCAGCTTTGCCTCACTGCCCTACTTCTGTGGCACAAAAAAAGCATTCCTGCTCTGTTCCCTACTTTTGTTCACACATCCAACTTTCCCCTATATTACCAATGTCTACTTGAATTGGTTGCTTCTTCCGTATCTCCCTTAAGCCTTCTCCCAGATAAAGCTTCTTCTTTGAAATTCTGTATTAAGTATCAAACAGCATTTGGGTAGAAAGTATCTTCTGTAATTCCAATGGCACTTAGTATATCCCCAATTTATTGAATCAATCAAAATGTGGTTATATTAGAAATCAAGTATTGGCCCTTCAAGTCTCTTAAAATATTCTAAAAACTAGTAATTATAGTAAAAACATTATTTATGGGGGAAAATATTAGGTAACAAGTTTGGATAAAAAAAAATAAAGAAAAAACTAGTTTCCAAATTGTCAGCAGGATTTATTTTCAAAGATTTTGGTTTGTTCTCTCTTGAATATATGCTTGTGGTTCAATAAGGACCATCTAGGGGAACAGATAAAAATGATGACCACCATTAATTTCAGATAGTACAATGTAATATAGTTTAAATTTTTAAAGATTAGTTGTATACAAAAATTTAAAGATTTTCCATGTCTGATTACCATGAAGGTTCAGAATCAGAGGAACAACACACTTTTTGAAGGCAAAAAACCCCCACAAAACTTGGGAGATTTAGGCTTACCTATCTTTTATAGGCAGCAGGGCTCTTGAAGGAGGGTCATCAAAAAAGAAGCCTGTCAGAGCCAGAATTCTGTCCGCACAGCGAAAGGTTGGACTGGGTAAATAGATGAACAAAATAAACATTAGCTTAAAATACACTATTCTTTTAATAACTTGGCTGAGAAAATCCAGAATGCCAAGAGAAAAGAATGTGCCAGTATAGTTGTATTTCACAAAAGATAATAAAAGCAAGTTTAAGTCAAGATGGATTTTATTATGGTGATCAATGAACTTTGCCTTCCAACAAAAGGGTTAGATGGTTTATTCGATGTTGTTATTTCTCCGAACAAATGATGAGATTTCTTAGTTTTAAAAAATATATAACAAGGCCAGGCACAGTTGCACATGCCTGTAATCCCTCAGGAGGCTGAGACAAGAGGATCAAGAGTTCAAAGCCAGCCTCAGCAATTTTAGTGAGGCCCAAAGCAACTCAGGGCCTCACTAAGTAAAATATAGAAAAGGGCTGGGGTTGTGGCTCATGATTAAGCACCCCTTGGTTCAATCCCCTGTACCAAAAGCAAAAAACAAAACAAAAACAAAAAAACCCATAATTAAGAACAAAATGTTCATATTCACCCTCCTATTACTACCAAAAAAATTCCTTCAATAGCCCAAATAGATAAGCCTTCCAATAACTGAGTTTCTATGATTTGTAGGATGGCTCACTCAACAACCTGCTTTTGATCTGCATTCCTCCTATGAAGTCAAGAAAGCTAATATCTGGATCTCACAGCTTCCTTGCAGCTAAGCAGCCACATGACATAGTTCTGGCCAAAGTCATGTACAGGGAGATATCTGATAAAAGGCATCACGGGGGAGTGGGAGGGAGGGGGGAGATGACATCAATGGGAAAATGTACTTTGCTCTTTCTTGTCTGGAATATGAATACAATGTCTAAAGCTAAAACAACCCTGTGGATCATAATGTTAAATGCTATATACTAGCTCAGGAAGAGAGGACATCCAAATCCTTTCCTGAGTTGCCCTATTGGCCTAGAACTACCTCTGTGCACTTTTTATCATGAAAGGTAAATGAAGTTCTGTTTTGGACATTGGTAAGGTTGTGAATTATCTCAGCTGAAAATATTCCTGACACATAGGGAAGAGTCAGATAAATACTAGGAAACAAAAAGTAAAGAAAAAGTTACTAGTATATTTTTAAGGTGTAAAGACTACTCCCGCCCCCCAATGGGTAATGTTTCCCCCTTTTTCTTTATAACAACAATGTCTCTGATCCTGTTAATACATGCAAGTAGCAGAAAAGAGTATGATTTAATCTTACTTGCTCATTTAAGCAATCTTCCCCTAAAGATACCAATCCAATATGGGAATCAGATGGTTTTCAAAATCAGTTTATAGAAAATAACAACTTGTTGATATTCACATTTTCTCATTTTGAAGAAACTTCACCTACCAGTTTCTTCATTGTTTCCAATTGTTCATCTTGTTGTCCTAAAAAGTCAATGTCAAGAAAGAAATTAAAGGGATACAAATAGGCAAAGAAAGACTCAAACTATCACCATTTGCTGATGACAGGATTCTAAATTTAGAAGATCCAAAAAATTCCACCAGAAAACTTCTAGAACTAAAAAATGAATTCAGCAAAGTAGGATACAAAATCGGCACTCATAAATCAAATGTATTTCTATACATAAGTGATCAAGCCACTGAAAGAGAAATTAGAAAAACTACCCTATTCAAAATAGCCTTAAAAAAAAGGCTTGGTAATCAATCTAACAAAAGAGGTGAAAGACCTCTACAATGAAAACTACAGAACATCAAAGAAAGAAACTGAAGAAGACCTTAGAAGAAGAAAAGATCTCCAATGCTCTTGGATAGGAAGAATAAATACTGTCAAAATTGCCATACTAACAAAACTGTTATATAGATTTAATGCAATTCCTATTAAAATCCCAATGACATTCTTCATAGAACTAGAAAAAGCAATGATAAAATTGCTTTTAACCCAAAATAGCCAAAGCAATTCTTAGCAAGAAGACTGAGGAGGGGGCGTCACAATATCAGACCTTAAACTACACTACAGAGCAACAGTAACAAAAACAGCATGGTACTAGCACCAAAACAGAAATGTAGACCAATGATACAAAACAGAAGACACAGGGACAAACCCACATAAATACAGTTATTTCATACTAGAAAAGGCGCTGAAAACATACACTGGGGAAATGACAGCCTATTCAACAAACGGTGCTGGGAAAACTAGAAATCCATACATAACAAAGTGAAATTGAACTCCTATCTCTCACCCTGCACAAAAATCAAAGTGCAGCAAAGACTTAGGCACTAGAATAGAGACCCTGCACCTAATAAAGGAAAAACTAGGCCCAAATCTTCACAACATGCTAGCTTAGGACCTGACTTAACAAGACTCCTAAAGCACAAGAAGTAAAATTAAGAATCAATAAATGAAATGGAGTCAAACTAAAAAGCTGCTTCTCAGCAAAGGAAACAATCAACAATGTGAAGAGAGACTCTACAGAATGGGAAAAAGTCTTTACCACACACACCTCAGATAGTCTCAAGGATATATAAAGAACTAAAAAAACTGAATACCAATAAAGACAAATAAACCGATCAATAAGTGAGCAACAGAAATGAACACACACTTCACAGAAGAAATATAGTCAATCAAGAAACATGAAAAAATGCTCTCCATCTCTAGCAATTTGATGCAACTACATCAATGTTTATAGAAGCACAATTCACAAAAGTTAAACTCTGGAACCAACCTAGATGCCCTTCAACAGATGAATGGATAAAGAAAATGTATATATACAATGGAATCTTACTCAGCCTTAAAGAATCAAATGATGGCATTTGCCCGTAAATGGATGGAACTAGAGAATATTATGCAAAGTAAAATAAGTTAATTCCAAAAAACCCCAAAGGCTGAACATTTTCTGATAAGTGGATATGCTGATCCATAGTGGGGGGGAGGTAACTAGGGAAGAATGAAGGAACTCTGGATTTTGCAGAAGAGAATGAGGGGAGGGGTTGGGCAGTAGGGATGGGAAGGACAGTAGAATAAGACAGACATTATTACCCTGAATACATAAATGATTACACCACTGTGACTCAGCACCATGTACAGTCAGAGCAATGAGAAATTGGACTCCATTTATGTACAATGTGTCAAAATGCATTATACTGTCATGTATAACTAGAATAAATTAAAAAAAAAAAAAAAACTGCACCCAAAACCAAAGTAGAAACCATGATGAAAGAGGTCTATAATAAATATATGACACTCATTAAAAAAAAAAAAAGTCAAGGTCAAGAGCCAAACTAATAGGGAAATCCAGTGAAGTTCTTTTATAAAGGCATTAATTACCAAAGCTACTCTTAAAAACCATCCTCTTGTCCAAGGAAAATGAGAATTATAAAACTTTTGTGAATTATTCACTGTATATCATAGAAACAGGTACAGAATAGAAAACTTCAAACAAACGCTTTAGCAAGTATCAGTCAATATGCTAAAGCTCACATCTGTTTTTTTTTTAAAAGAAGATTTTATAAACTGTCAATTGTTAGCTGTTTAGATTTCAGTGGTTTCCTAATTCTCCTGCACAGATAAATATGAAAATCAGCAAGTGAATAATATTCAATCTCACATAATCTGCTGGAGAACTATAATTTGAATTGGACTTCTATCTAAAACTTCTAATATTATCATACAGATTAAATTTTGATTGTAGTCAAATTACCAAATTTACAGAGGAAACTGGTTAAGATAAAAATAATCTAGATAAGTTCACAGTTTAGATTCTAAGATATTAAAATAGAAATTAGCTTCTTGGCTAATTTAAATGAAGTTAATCCTAATGAAAAGAAACACTTCAGGAAATAATCAAAACTATTAATTTAGTAATTTTCTATTTTAAAAAATGTATAGGCAAAACTGGAGCAGTAGCACATGCCTATCATCCCAACAATTTAGGAGGCTGAGGTGGGAGGACTGAAGCTCAAAGCCAGCCTCAGTGATTTACAGGGAGGGGTGAGGGAGTGGGATCACTTAGGGAGGCTCTATGCAACTTAGCAAGACTATGTTTCAAAATAAAATACAAAAAGGCTGGGAATGTGGTCCAGCGGTTAAGCCCCTCTGGGTTCAATCCCTGGTACAAAAAAGAAAACATAGGCAATCTATAATCTTAATCAATTATAGATTATAATCTATAATCTTAATCAACCTGCAACTTTTTTCTTGATGGCCTTTTAGAAAAGAGGTCCTTTTGCAGTAATGACCCAAAATACTTTCATTTGTGAAGTACCTAATACAGTTTCCACTTAACCAAGACGTCATGAAATAAAGAAAACAAAGTGGCCAAAGAAATATTATTCCTCCCACTAGAACCTACTTTCAAAGGCCATCAGACCCTTTCACATAAACTCAAATCAGCAATAGTTTTTGAGACCAGTCCTAAATTTTTACCCAGCCTTGTTGGAGCAAAGTTTGGCAGGGGGTTGAGGAGTGTTCTTAATCTAGACTTTATTGGAATTGTATCTTATGAAATCTGTCAGGACCAATCCAAGCAGGAAAAGTCCCTCTAATAAAATGTAATACAGATTTTATCTTGTGGTTCTTATACAGCTTATGTTTGTAAAAGCATTATCTCCCATCCTTGTGGATATCCACCATTTGACCAGGGTTTCTAGCAACAGATCTTAGTTTATGTCACTGTAAAGCTTTGATTTGTAGTGGGACATTTCCACACGTGATCATTATCCAAGAATAAATATAATTACAAATATAGAGTTCAACTACTTAGAACAATCTGGAAAACAAATAAACCCAGTTTCTAAAGCCCATGGTTTGTCTCTATGAAAAAATGAAATGTTAATATTCTATGACAAGAGTTTAGGGGCACTGGGGTTTGTGGCTCAGTGGTACAGCACTTGCCTACCATATGTGAGGCACTGAATTCTATCCTCAGCACCACATAAAAATAGATAAAATCGGGGCTGGGGCTATAGCTCAGTGGTAATGCACTTGCCTGGCTTGTGAGGCACTGGGTTCGATTCTCAGCACTGCATATAAATAAATAAAGGCCTATCAACAACTAAATATAAATAAATAAAAGTATTGTATCCAACTACAATTAAAAATAAATATTTATTAAAAAATACAACAGCTTAGAATACAGTAAACAGAACACAGTAGATGACCAGAAATCTGAATGCAGAACAAAATTTAAAAGTCACAATTAGCCAGATGCAGTGGCATACACTTGTCATAGCAACAACTTAGGAGGCTGAGGCAGGAGGATCCCAAGTCCAAGGTTAGCCTCAGCAACTTAGGAAGACCTTGTCTTTGCAGGGGGTGAGGACCAAGATATGGCTCAGTTGTTAAGCACCCTTGGGTTCAATCCCCAGTATCAAAACAAAAACCTGCCGTAGTCTGGCTGGGCCACTCAAGCAGGAACAAACTTTATTTCCAAAACTCCCTCAAATGCCAAGCAAGCGGCCTTCTCCAGGGACACACTACACCAACAGGAAACCCCTCCTCTGGAATTCCCTCCTACCGCACTTCCCCAACCAATGGGAACTCTCCGGGATTCCCTTAAGAGCTCCAAAGTAGCAGGCGGACAGCAAGGGTCTAATCTCCAATTGAATGCACATCTTAACATAATCATTATCATCTCAATGTCTTGCTGGCATTACCTTTCAACCAAAAATGCCATGCGTCATTCCTACTTGGCTATGGCTCTCAGCAAAAACCAATAAAGGAACAAGAAAATCTGTCACACGTTTTCTTCTCAGATGTCCAATCCATAGAAATGTTAAGGCTCAGATTATTCATCTTCCTTTTTGTCAAAACAAAACAAAAACCCTTAAGATACATTAAACCAAGGATGAATTTTAAATACCTCAAGACTAATAAACACTAAACACACACAAAAAATAGTTTACTACTTTTTAATCCCTCTAATTCTGTGGTGCTCAATCTCCTCTCCCCAGGGAACACCTGGCAATGTCTGAAGATATTTCCAGTTATCACAACTAGGGACTAAAAGTGCACCACAAAAAGAATTATCCAGCCCAAAAACGTCAACCCAGCATTAACTAAGTCCCTAAGACAGGGGAATTTACACACAATTTATAAAGCAAGTTCTGACTGCTAAAGGAAAACACCAAAACAAAATTAAATACTCTCTACCTGAACATCATGAACAACAGGAATGTACAGATACATCTTCTGTACCTGTTCTCCCTTACCTACCTGACTGAGGATGTATATCAAAAGTTTAATCTTTTAACTTCATCAGTTTACCTCCCTCCTGAAGCCTCACGTTGGAAGAGACTATTCTCAATGTTTTACAAATACTCCCAAGTAAAAAATGACAGACATTTCTCAGTCCTATAAAACGTACCCACCAAACTTCAAACAATGTCATCCTCATTTAATAACGCCCCCCGCCACACACAAATGATGACCCTTAAACACCTTACTTTTTGCACAAATTGGCTCAAGTTAATGATATACCATGAAACAAAATCTCGGAGAATCTGCTCCAATGTGTTCCTTTTCAGGATAAGCATCCTTCCAGCTTCTCTGACCATTTACCTATTCTAGACTCTACTCTTTAAACATTTCAAATTCAGGACGTTCAGACTATTGTATTCCAACTTTTATACTCTGGGTTGGCAATAAAACTAGATGCTCTATTAAGGGAAAGAAATGGTTTTATATTTAATTTAAAAAACAGAACACTTTACCTCCTCTTCACTTTCTTTATCTTCTTCATCGGAAGACTCTTCCTTGTTTTTCTTTTCATCTTCATCACTACTAGATTCATCTGACAGAATTTCAGGACATTTGGTTCGCTTTGCCTTCCTTGCCATTCCAGAACTATTCCGTTCTTTTTTACTGCCTTTGCTAGAAGTTTTTTTAGATTTTGGCAATGGCTGTATAAAAAATTCATAACAACAACACCAATAAGGAATCAGATTTCCAAGTCAACCAACTGTTCCTGATAACTACTTCTCAATTTCATCTCTCAAAAAATACAAGCTTTGTGGCTTTTTTTTTTTTTAATGTGTCAGGTAAACCTAAAACTGTATTACCCATACTCTATTCATATTCTAAACACCTAAAAAGACTTCCCAAAAGTTGAGAGAGATGTATTCTAGGTTATGACATGGAACCAGAAATGCAGTGCATGCAGACAGTTGTTTATACCTTATCATAATTGTTTTAAGACAATTTATTTCATTTTTATAAGCATTAAAATTGTTGCTGCTAGGAATCCTTGCTTTTAGAGGGTTCATGAATCAAAAGGAATGGGAGACACTATTAAAAAAGAACATAAGGGCTGGGGATGTGGCTCAAGCGGTAGCGCGCTCCCTCCCCTGGCATGCGTGCGGCCTGGGTTCGATCCTCAGCACAAACAAAGATGTTGTATCCACCGATAACTAAAAAAATATTAAAATTCTCTCTCTTTAAAAAAAATAAAATAAAAAAGAACATAAAACCTTATCATCAATTATACATCTTGAATTTCTGAATGAACTATCATATTGCCTTTAGGCTCTATTTTCAATAATGCCAGGATCATATTTTGGCTGATGCTTCTGAATATGCAATAAACACTGGGTATGTTAATTACAAAACTAATTAAGAACCACAAAATAGGTGCACTACAATCACTCTAATATTCAATTAAACCACACAATTATCTTTTATATTCTTTTATTTTTGCCCATGTTACATTATATTCGGCAATAAGCAAAAACACTAGGGTAAAATACAATAATGCAAAGTATGGGTTGAGCATCCCTATTCTTCAAAATCTAGAGCTGACATGGTACTACAAATGGAAAAATCCACATGTGGACTCATGTGATACATGGCACAGTCAAAATGCAGGCACACACTTGAGCTGGGCATGGTGGTACATGCCTGTATTGCAACTCAGAAGGCTAAGGCAAGATGATCACAAATTTGAGGACAGCCTAAGCAACTCTGCCTCAAAATAAAAACAACTGGGTACGCAGCTCAGTGGTTAAGTGCTACAGAGCACAGCCCCCAGTACAGGGGGAAAAAAAAAAAGTAAGAAACAAAAGCAAGCACATGAAAATAGTATACAAAATTACCTTCAGGGGGTGGTGTATATATAAGGTGCATATGAAACCTAAATGAATTTTGTATTTAGACTTTTGAGTCCCCTTCCCAAGACATCTCATTATGAAAATCTTTCAAAATTGGGGGGTGGAAATCCAAAATCAATCACTTCTGGTCTCAGCATTTCAGATAAGGGATATTCAACATATTTTAAATTGTATAGATGTTTGTGGCAACTTTACATAATATTTTCCATAAAACTAACAGAACCACAGGTCTTTCCCAGGAATATCCAATTTCTCAGGAGTCACAGGCACCTACACAAAAATTAAGAAAAACTATCTACTAGAAGATAGTGTTCTCAAGTTATCTACAAATAAAACAAATAACAGGACAGCCTCTAGCTTGCCCCAAACAATGGTGATTCTAAAGGCAGACTGGGAAACACAACTTAGATCACTCCAGAAAGTTAGTGGCTCAATCAAAAACATTTCTCAGAGATGATTCTCTATTAAAAAAGCAAAAAACAAACTAACAAAAAACCTTCCTTGAGGTTGAACGTGGTGGCACACACCTGAAATCCCAGGTACCTGGGAAGCTGAGGCAAGAGGATCTCAAATTGGAGGCCAGCCAGGGCATCTCAGGGAGACTATCTCAAAAAGGACTGGGACTGTAGCTCAGAGCCAGAGTATGTACAAAGCCCCAGGTTTAATCCCTAGTACGCAAAAGAAAAAAAAAAAAATCCTTTAACGTATACAGGTATCATTGATCCTTGTTATGTGAACTACTACCAAGACCCAATCCCCATTTACATTAATTCTTTGATAGCACTATTTAGAGAAAAAGTGACACTCATTGTCCAAACCTCTACTGTTCACTATATGAATGCCAAATCTCAAATGTATTAGAATAATGTGACATCCTTTACTATCTCAACTCAGGAACCAGATGCAGGTAGTATTCTCTACACAGAATTAATAGCAACGGGAAAAGAATGGGTGCTGGATAAATCTATAAAGAAAAGTGAAAGAGGGGCTGGGGATATGGCTCAAGCGGTAGCGCGCTCGCCTGGCATGCGTGCGGCCCGGGTTCGATCCTCAGCACCACATACAAACAAAGATGTTGTGTCCGCCGAAAACTGAAAAATAAATATTAAAAAAATTCTCTCTCTCTCTGTCTTAAAAAAAAAAGAAATACTAAAGTAAAAACATAAAGTAGTATACAAACAAATGCTTTAGAGCCTTTCCTTTACTGGTTCTAAGTTAAATCTACTGAACAGAGTTCAATGTCAGTAACATTATCTCTTTTTGGAAACTAAATCTACCCCCTGCCAAAAAAACAAAACAAAAAACCCCACAAAAACAGTACAGTAAGACAGACAATGATGAATGCTGTGTCCTTTCAATACCTTTAAAACTATTATTGAAAAAAAATTAATAGATCTTATAGCATTTTCCTTTTTTTAAAAAAATTCATTTATTTTTTGGTACTGGGGATTGAACTAAGGGACACTCAACCACTGAGCCACATCCCCAAGCTCTACTTTTAAATTTTTATTTAGAGACAGAGTCTCATGAATTGCTTAGTGCCTCACCATTGACGAGGCTGGATTTGAACTCGTGATTCTTCTGTCTCAGTCTCCAAGGCACTGGGATTACAGGCGTGAGCCACTGTGCCCGGCCTTAAAGTATTTTTCTTAAATGATTGTAGTTTACAGTAGCACAGAAAATAGCTTCAATTTACCACCATCAGATTAAGAAGTAATCACCACAGGGTCACATGTGAAAAACAGATGTAAGAAATTCACACAGGCACAGTAGTACTCTGTAATCCCAGGGACTCAGGAGGCTGAGCCAAGAGGATCCCAAGTTCAAGTCCAGCCTTAGCAACTTAGCGAAGCCTTAAACAACTTAGTAAGATCCTTCTCAAAATTTTTTAAAAAGTACTTAAGCAAAAAGGACTGTGGACTCAGCTCAGTGGTAAAGGCACCCCTGAGTTAAATCTCTAGTACCAAAATTCTCTCAAAATGTGGCTCATGGATTCTGGGGTTCCCTGAGACCATTTTAAGACTCTATACAGTCAACTATTTTCACAATAATATTAACATATTACTTATTTGTTCTTTTTACGGTGTTGACATTTGCACTGAGGGCTGGGGTTATGGCTCAGTGGTATAATGCTTGCCTAGCACATGTGAGGCTCTAGGTTCAATCCTCAACACCACATAAATAAATAAATAAAGGTGTTGTGTCCACTACAAAAAAATATTTAAAAAAGAAAGAAATTTTCACTGATTATTCAAAAGCATAGGTGGGTATTAACCAAGACACCTTCATATCAATCAATGCAACAAAATATACTAGCAGTCACTGTATCCCTCACAACTACATATCAATAGAAAAAAAAAAGAAAAGAAAAAATTGCTCTACTAAGAATGCCCTTGATGAAACCATCATATTGCTTGCACTGTCCTTTTAACATCTGTGACAAAAGGGGAAATATACCACATAAAACACTCTGGCTTCACATTGACATTCAATGGTTTTCTCCAGGAAAGTATTTGTGCAATTCTTTGAAATGTGAGCTAAACTAGCTGGTTTTTTCATGGAACATCATTTTTATTTTTGGCAATGCTGGGAATCAAATCCTGGGCCTTGCACATGCTAGGCAAGCACTCTACCCACAATGACACCCCAAACTCTGGAACATAATTTTTTAAAAGAACTGACGAACGCGGACATTCAGAATTTAGGTATTTGATAGACATGTTTTCAAAAGCAAGCAGGTAAAAATGTTACTTCTAGGAAAACAACTGACAGTATTTACTGCCAATAAATTTTACAAAACTAAGCAGAAATTGCAATTTGGAAACAACACTTCCACTACTGTGAATGTGGTAATTTCCTAGTATCTAAAGATTTTTCTGACAAAATAGTGTATATATTGACAAATGAGACTTTTGACATGCTTCATGAAATGGGTCAGTATCTGGAAGACCTACATTATGTAAGCCAGGGAAGTTATTACTTCCCAAATGGTAAAGGCATGATGTTACAAAAACATACATGGGTAAAAGACCCATGCTCATTCACATGTCTCCAGATCTACATTAAAAATCACAACTAATCTCTAAGAAACTACCAACTGTGGATCTTTTTTGTTGTTATCAAAAGAAAATACCCACCATCATCTGAGAGGATTTTAAAAAATATTTCTTGTCCTAACTACATACATGTGAGGCTGAATTTTCTTTGTATATTTCAAGCAAAACAGTAAACTGTAAGAGACTGAATGAGAAGCAAAAGAGAATTGAGCTGTTTTCTCTTAAGCCAATATTAACTAGATGTACAAAAACAAAATAAGGCCACTCTTCTAATTCTTTTGAAAATATGTTTTGCACAAAATATTTGTTAATATTACTTGAAAATTAAACTGTTACATAAACCAAAGCTCTTTGAGTTGTCTCATTAATTTTCAAAGGATGGGATGGGGTTGTGGCTCAGTGGTAGAGCACGTGCCATGCACATGGGAGGCACTGGGTTCAATCCTCAGCACCACATAAAAGTTAATAATTGCTTCTGAGATCAACCTGCCACACAAAATCCTTAAAAAACACAAGTATAGGTATAAAATTAGAAAATAATAAGATAATCTGTCTTTAAGTAAGCCAATCGAATGTAACAAAAAAACATCATACCCCTTGGGTTAGCAGCTGCTTAATTAAAGTAGCAGCTTGACTATCCTTTATCTGTCCCTGTACAGCTAATGGAGAGTGGGATCAAGAGCAGGCAAACCAAAGCTCCAGAGCTGTTTTCTTATTTTGATTCTTCATGCTCTCCACTTCCCCCCACCCACTGTGAACTCCTTTACAGACCTGCTAGACCTCTTTACATTTCTTTTCCTATGGAAATGAGAAAGGAATATGGAACACTGACCAACAGACCTAAAACAAGCTGAAAATGCAAGATCATGTAAGTAACATTTCAACACCATTTTGAGTCACCAATGTCTTTGGTTACTGTTGAATAATTAAGGTAAACTTAAAATTTAGGAAGTATGGGAAAATTAGATGGTTGTTTTACTTCCCTACCCAGCTCCTAGAGCTCTGATGATTCTTGAAACTCAATCCAGGAAACTTGTTTTTCAGCTTTTTTGTCACTTTCTCATAACTTTATTCCAGGATCTAGAAAACAACCAGTTCATCTCATCCTTTCTATCCTTAGGACAAGATTATACTCCCATCCCTGGCCCGGCGCAACACCTCATACTCAACCTGTTTCTGTTCTTCAAGGACCTTCTAGACACACAACCCTAGTTTGGTGTTTTTTGTCCTATCTAACATATACTTTTCTTAATCTTACACCCCTCATAATTGATACCAGTGAACATATTCCTATTCCTTCCATATTAGTTCTATCTTGAAGTGTTGCAGTTTTATCAATGGAAGGTATATTCTTTATAAATGCCAAGTGCAAAACTACTCTTCAATTATACTGTTTCATAGAAAAGAGAAAGTAAGGAAAGGCCATTAATAAGTGGTTTGCTATTAAAATAGTAAAAACTGATCCTCACTTTGCCAGAAGGCTTTGGATGCATTAGGAAATTCAAGATCCTCTTCACTAGTTCACTATTTACACCAGATCTCTCCAAATCAAGAACTTCACAGATGCTCTTTAACATGGCATTTCTAAATCTGAAACAGAAAATGGGAAAAACCAAGGTGATTATATAGGAGTTTATAAACATTCCCCACAATATAATGGCAACAGCCAATAGAACTGGTTGTCAGATACATTGAAAAACAAACAGCCAATGTTTCTCTGAATCTTACTCTTAATAGTTTTAGCTAGTGTAGAACCACATGAGCATTAGAACACTGAAACTGCCATTTACCAGCTAAGTTTAAAAGCATAAAAGAATAAATTAAGTAAACTTACTGGAAAATTATGTAAAAGATTCTCACCTGCAAAATTAAAGAATTTGATAATTCTTCTGGCTAGTAATTAAATTTATACTTTTCCTTCAGCATTTAGACTATGACAATGTTTCAAAGAAGAACTCAGTAATCATTTTTATTAATTATTTAAACTACAGGCATTTAAAAAAACAAAAACTCTGAAAGCACATCAACTTATTTCATTATGAAGAACACTGTTTCTATGAAGTGATCATCTTCAAAATAGTTTAAATGGTTTAAAAGAAACAAAGTAGCTGACAAGGATAGGAACTGGAAAGATTTTTTTCACTACATTTTCTTTAGAGTTTTGGACCCTCTGAATAATCAATCTGTATCATTTCTTCTAGAAATAAAAATTTCTTTAAGGCTTTTCAATAATCTTGATAATTCCTATTCACTAGAAAGTAACGAACATCCCAAGTTAGCACTATGAAAATAAGTTAAATCATAGCACCTAAACAATCAATGTACAAAAAAAAGGGTGTTCATGTTTAAGTATATTTACATAGTATTATAATTAAATATTAAGACAAGAAAGTACAGTGATTAAAACATGATTATTTACAAAAATGACTTACTTTTTCAACATTTCTTCTTTCTTTTTGTATTGGATACTCCCTTTTTCAAATGGAAATCCACTGAACTGCCCCACATTCTTCTTTAATGAGGACACCTGAAAATGTTTTTATTATTGATATTTATTATCTAGCAATGTACAAAAAAATTTCAAAGCCAACATCTTAATTTTCCTGCCTTCAAGTTACAATATATAGTTCAAAATTGAAAAATATTATTAATGTTACCATTATAACAATTACTTTTCATCTGGGGACTTTTAACAAAACTGTTATCTAACAGTCCCAGGAAATTTGGAAATTTACTGATTAAAAAGACATCTGTTGCTGGGCATGGTGGTACATGCCTGTAATCCCAGTGTCTCAGGAGGCTGAGACAAGAGGAACACAAGTTCAAAGCCAGCCTCAGCAACAATGAGGCTCGGTGGTTGAATGCCCCTGGGTTCAATCCCCGGTACCAATAAAGAAAGAAAGCCCTTGAGTTCAATCCCAGGTACCAATAAATAAATAAATGGGCATCTGTTCTGTCAGGTGTGGTTGTACACACCTATAATCCCAGTTACTCAGGAGGTTGAGGCAGGAAGACTGCCTCAAGGCCAAGTTGGACAATTTATAGAGATACTGTCTGAAAATAATTTTTTTTTAAAGGGCTAGGAAAGAAGCCCAGTGGTAAGAGTGCTTGCTTGCCTAATACACACAAGCCCCTGGGTTAACCTCAGTAACACACATACAGATGTTCTTTCCCATAAGCAATACAAGTTACTACTTATAATTCTTATTTTCCAAATCAGAAGTCAAGGACTTTACTCTTTGAAAAGTAAAGCTACTCTTTGGTATTCCAAAATTAATACCAATTACTAGTTATGAGATTTGTGTAAATTAATATTGTTGTGATGATTAAAAGAGATTAACACATGAGGAAATAAATTATGTCAGGCTTCAGACATTCTATTCTAATAACACCAAACTTTTACTTTCCCCATGTACAACACATAATGAAGTTTCCTTAATTGTATGGAACACTAAGTTGTATACAGTATTAAGTTTCTTTGGCAAAGAAGTACCACCCACATTGCTATCAGGTATTTGTACAAAATGAGATACAATTATACTGAATTATTTATTCTCAATGGCCAGAATATCCAAAAAATAAAATTTCTGACGGGGCATGGTGGCACACACCTGTAATCCTAGCCACTCAGAGTGAGGCAGGAGGATCCCAAGTTTGAGGCCACCCTTTGCAACTTAGTGAAACCCTATATCAAAATAACAAGGGATAATAATGTAGCTCAGTGATTGAGCACCCCTGGATTCAATCCCTAGTACTTCAAAAGACAAAAACCAACCCTAATGTAATATATTTAAAGATTACTAAAATAATCATACTTTAAAATTTCAGTTAGGAATAAGAAACAACCACAAAGAGCCCTGAATATTATAGTCCTAATTGTCACTATCCAACTATGTGACCTGTGACAAGTAATAGCAAGTATGTATGTCAGTGTGCTCAACTGTACAGAAATGAAATTATCAACGAGTTTTCCAAAACTAAAATTATGGTCCTATCATTAAAGTATTTTAATACACAAAAGAGAAAACAGATTAAAGGTTATTTTTAAAAAGGTCTTACAGTGCCTGGTCTGTTGTAAAGCAGTTTGTGTAGATTTCTAAGTTCGTCCGTTTTTTTCTTGCTCAGAAAGAAATGTATCCTTTCAATTTCACAAAGTTTCTGCCCCTTTCCTTAAAACAAACCAACAAAAAACACATAAATACCCCTTAGTTAATACATTTATAAAATTGTTTTATTGACAATTATTTTACAGCATAATTTACATATAACTTTGCTTTAATGAGGCAAATAAAATTAAGTCAAGAATATATTACTATTTACTTAAGGCTAACTACTCTGCTAATAACAAGCATGGCTAACCATATTTTTGCATATTTGGGCATTTTCACCATAAAATGAAAAAAATAATAAACTCACCTTGTGCAATTGTAAATGGCTCTCTTTGTAAGGAAGACACTTGCATTGTCAACCTCTCTACTTTTTTCTTTTCCCTCTTGCCTTCCACAATGAGACTCTTTTCTAGATAGGAAATTAATTTTGAGAAGTAAATGACATAAAAGATAAAACATCACAGAAATTTTTTACTTCGCTTTTGCCAAGGCTGGCTTTGAACTCGAAATCCTCTTGCCTCAGCCTTCCAAGCTGTTGGGATTATAGGCATGCACCCAGCAATTTTAAGCTTATTTTTAATTTTTCTTTTCATAATTGTACTTATTTCCAAGGTGTACTGTGATAATTCAATATGTACATACAATGTGTAATGATCTAATTATAATTATTACTATTTTCATTTCATCATTTCTTTGCGTTTGGGGCCATTGAACTTCTCTCTTCTTATTCTTCATAAGATATACAATACCTTGTCATAAACTGCTGTAGACTTAACTATATTTTGGTGCCTGTTACCTGTTGTCAGATAATATAAGTTTAAATATACAATCGACTGGCCAACCCTTAATGTGATGTGATATAAACAATGTTCATAATGATGGTCCATAAATCACTCTGAAAAAAATTTAGTCCAGACTGTCTTTAAAAAAGAAGAAGAAAAATTTGGCTGGGTACAGTAGTATACACCTATAATCTCAGCTACTCCAGAGGATAAGGCAGGAGAATCACAAGTTGGACTCCACCTGGGCAACTTGGTGAGACTGTCTCAAAATATAAAATAAAAAAGGGTTGGAGAATGTAGCTCAGAGTAGTTCCATACCACACCCCAAACAGGAAATACATAATATATACAAAAACATTATTTAAAATCGTGTTTAAAATGCTACTTATCTAAAACTATTAACCACTGGTTAAAATGGAAGGAAATTTTTAAAAACTGCATATTGTTGAAGATTCTTTCATTGGAATGAATGCCTATTTTGTGCAAAACTGCACATGATACTGAGGGGATGAACAGATGATGAAGACACTAAACATTTTTGAAAGAGATCATGTCTACCACATCATGCTATAATGCAGAAGATGATAAAACATCTTTAAAAACATACAAATAAGTTCTCTGAATAAAGAAGGAATTATTTTTTCACTAAGAAAACAGGATCGAACATCAGTGCTGGCTCTGAAGGATAAATAAAATTTGGGGATGTAAAAATTTGCACATAAAGCATCAGAAAGGGATGCTAGCAGGTATTCTGGAACCAGGGCTATGAAGCCACCCTATTATCAATAGACTGTCTCGTACCTGGTGATTTAAACCATTTGCTTCTGATTATCATCTATAAAGTATTAACTACCCCTCTAACTCTAGGCAGAGTGTTCTTCTAAGATTCAGATCAACTAATACACACCTAGCTGCCACCATACATAGCTCTACTTCATGTCCTACGGGTACTTGGACTCAATACATCCAAAATGTAAGTCATAATCATCTCCAAACTTGCTGACCTCTGCAAATTTTTTCAGAAAATACCTACTTGCCAAAGAAAGCAAACTACAAGTCATCTTTCTACCAGTCAACTCACTCATTTTTCTCCCCAAGTCACTGACTTTTTGGGCTAGCCTAACCCCTTATTTGATACACACTTCATCAATTTCAATGCCTTGCTTCCAAGATGCCTCTGTACTAAAGTATTCAGGGGTACATACAGGTGTTCCACAAACATTACAAATGAGTAAAAAGGGTACTATTCAGAATATTATAAAACTGTTAGGAGATAAACTTTATACTAAACCATGTTCTTAAAAAAAAAAAGTCACAAGAGCTCAGTGATAGATGCTTGTTTAGCATGAGCAGGGCCCTGGGTTCAAGCCCCAGCACCATAAACATAAACTATATTAAGCCTTGCTCCATGGGGCATGCTTGTAATCCCAGCAGCTGGGACTGAGGCAGGAGTATCAAAGCCAGCCTCAGAAACTTATTGAGGAGCTAAGTAGTTCACTGAGATCTTGTCTCTAAGTAAAATACAAAAAAGGACTGGGAATGTGGCTCAGTGGTTGAGTGCCCACCCCCCACTTCAATCCCCAGTACCAAAAACAATAAAACAAACAAACAAAAAAACACCCAAACAACAACAAAACATTAAAACCCAACTATTTCTTTAGAACAAAATCTGGAAATTTTCTGAACTATCACCAGCCTTCCAAGCACCACTATTTTGGCCATTCACAGTATATTTATATAAGTTCTGTAATTCTTTTTCCTTGACCAAAACAAATGACCATTTCTGTGGTATGTCAACCCAGCCACTCTAGAAAGACTGAAAAGTAAACAAAAGATCAGAGGAAAAAATGCCAAAAAAGTTTTGGTTAACAGATGTATCACAGCCCAGTGACGCTTATCACAAATAACAAAACTATCCAACAATAATTCATGTTAAAACTCATAATCAAATGCAGACTGTGGTTAAATACAAACATACCCCTACCCTGGGGCATAAAAAGAGCTCATAATCCTCAACCACCAGGCATTATAAAATGCTGGCCGTGGCGGATTCAGACTTAAAGAAACGGTCAAACACGGGTTTGTTTGCAAAGCTTCAAACTTGGGTCCCCTCCCAGGCAGGTGCGTGTCAGCCGGGTAGAGAGGAAGCTGGCAGGGCTCCCGGCAAAGGCTGCGGGGCCGGGCCTCGGAGTCCCGCCGGAGCGTCCCTGGGAGCCGGCCACCTCCCCGGGCTGCGGCTGGCAGCGGCCCGAGGTGCACCGCCCGCCCGCCCACCTGTCAACGCGGCCAGCGGCAGGGCCCAGGCGCGGGCTCGGGTCCCCCGCTGCGGCCGCGGCCCCGCTGCACGGAACTTTCGCGGCGCCTTTCGCCGGAGCCACTTTCTCCGGCAGCGACAGCTCTCGGGGGCCAGGCGCCGCTCGGCGGGGGAGGGCCTCCGCTCGCGCTCAGCCAATGCAAGGCCGGTCTGCGGGCGCGACGGCACCTCGGGACTGTCGCCGACGACGCGAGCCGCGACCACAACTTCACGCCGCAGAGATGCGCCCGGAGACCCGCGGGGCGCCGACGGCGGGGCCGCCGCTTCCAGCTCGCCCGGTCCGGCCCGCAGCGCCGCGGGGCGCCGGCCGGAGGCTGCGGGCGGGAAGCGCCGGCCGGTCCGCGCGGCTCCCACCTTTCTCCTCCTCGTCCTCGTCGTCGTCGTCGTCGTCCTCCTCCTCCTCCTCGCTCTCCGCTCTGGGGTCGGGCAGGTCGGGCTCCTTCTCAGACTCGGGCTGGGCGGGGGCGCCGTCTCCGTCCGCGGCAGAGGCCGAGGCAGACATGCTGGACCTGCGGGCAGGGAGAAAGCCGGGCGCCTCGGACGCTCGCTCCAGGACGGGGCGGCCGCGCGCTCCCCGCCGCCGCCGCCGCCCTCCCGGCCCCGGGCGCCCGCGTCCCCTCCCCCGCGCAGGCCGCCGTCCAAATGGCCGCGTCCCTCCTCCTCCGGCCGCAGCGCCCCGGCCTGGCCTCCCGCGGCCCGCCGCAGCCCTCACCGCGGGTCGCGGCCGCCGCGGGCCTGGAGCGCGAGAGCACGAGGCGGCTGCAGAAGGCGGCGGGGCCGACGCCGACGGGAAGGCGCGCGGGTCGCTGTCTGGCGTGACGCTCGCGCCGCGCGCGCCGCTCCACAGAATCAACAAGATTTTCAAAATGGCGGTTCGGGAAGGAGAGCGGGAAGGCGGCGGCCAATCAGGGCCGCGGGCTGCGAGTTGGCGGGCGCGGGGCGGGACGGCGGGCTTCCGCTGGCCGCGGGGCGCGCGGGCGGGGCGCGAGGGGTCTCCCGGCCGCGGGCGGAGGGCGCGGCGCAGGGGGCGCGGGCGGGGCGCGCCCCGAGCGGCGGGCGGAGCGGGCGGCGAGCCGGCCCGGCGCTCAGAGCGGACGGAAGGACGCTAGGGGGCCTGCGTGCTTGTCCTCGCCACGGTTGGTTCCGGGAAAAGAGGATGAGCGGTCCCGGGCCGGGGCGGGGGCGGAGAAGTTCGCGAATCCCCGAAGTCGCCCTCGGCAGCCCTTCCCCGAGGCGGGTCACTCAAGGGCGACTTCCGGACCTGATCAGGGAATGACTCCCAGGTCTGCCTCCGAGGGTCCCGTCACTTGTACGTGCACTGTAAGGAAAAAGATCCCGCGCCCTCAGGGGTTCCCTGCACCCGCCACTCGAGTGGATTGCAGCCGGTCCATGTGGCGGGCCCTCCCTCCCTCCGGTCACAGAGGAAGCCCCGAGTTCCTGCAGCCGCACCCCGGCCGTGCCCCGGCGCACCTCCGCAGGCACCTAAACGCCGTGCTCCAAAAGCAATGCAGTGTTTCCCCTTCCAGTGGCCCCCTTCCGTTGGTGATGGCCACCGTTTTCTCCCAGCTCCTCAGCCAATAGCTGCCCAAGGATTCCTTTACTCGATGGGTTTAATCAGGGCAGAAATTAGACATCTTCCTTGGCTCCTTTCTTGTCCTTTTGTGCAGCTATCCCGGACACAAGCAAATCCTGTCCTTCCTACTCGCGAATTTCATTTCCCTCTCTACTGTCTTGGCTCGAATCCTGTGCACTCTCTTCTGCTTGGAAGCCTGTCACTAAGTCGCACCTTCCTATTGCTGATGCCTAATCCCCCTAGTCACGCAACAGCCAAAGTGAGCTTTTTAAAAAATTTTTAAATTAGTTACTCTCTTGCTGGAAAACTCTCCAGTGGATCCCCATCATACTTGGAATAAAATGCAGAATTCTTGTCCTGGTTTGTAAAACTCTATGTAATTCGGTTGCCGACGACCTCTCTCCTCTCGTCTCTGATAAGCCACATAAGCCCCCCCCCCCTTTTTTTGATGCTCCATGAGGCCATTTTCACTTTGGGGCCTTACACTTACTAGTTTTTTGTTTTGTTTTATTTTGTTTTGTGTTTGTTAGGACTGCTTTGCTCTTTTGAGTTCTCAGATGACTGCCTCCTTCACATTTAGCTCTTTACTCGAGTCATTTTCCATCCAAGACCCACCAATAGTTCCTTACCATTTCTTCTCATTCATTCAAGAATATTAATTGAGCCAGGCAAGGTGGCTCATGCCTGTAATCCCAGCTGCCTGGGAGGCTCAGGCAGGACAATTCTAAATTTGAGGCCAGCCTGAGCAACTTAGCCTAGACCCTGTCTCAAAATAAAAAACAAAGGATGCAGCTCATTGGTAGAGCGCCCCCTGGTTAGAGCGATACGAAGTACCTGCCATCTAGAAGCTTAGTGGAGACAGTGAACAACTCAGCGAATATATTTTGTGATAAACAGTTAAAAATCAGATTAAAGAAGATAAGAGGTAAACATTAAGGTGGATTATATTTTATTTTGTATATTTGATGATTAATAAAGATCTTAATCCTTGCATTAAGGAAGATAACATTTGAAAAGAGAACTTAAGAAAATGAGAGTAGTGGAGAGAGACTAGATACAGTCTGAAGAATTCTCTAACATATTGTATGTAGGGGTTAGAATCAGGGCGAAGTCAGCCATGCAGGGCTTTTTTTCTTTCTTTCTTTTCTTCAGGGGAGGGACCTGTGGGAACCCGTTGTGTTGTTTTAAGCATGTTAGGTTTGAGATTTTGGTGAGCATATAAATGGAAATTCTGAATAGGCAGTTGGATAAAAGAGCCTGGCATTCAAGGACATGGCTCTAGCTCAAGATGTAAATGTAGTAGCTCTGAGACTAGATGAGATCATGGACAGTGAATACAGGTGGCTGGTGAGGAGAGAGGTTCAAGATTGTACTCTGAGTCCTGTGGTGTTCACAGCTTCTGGAGAGAGAGGAGCCAACAAAGAAGATGAGAAGATCAACTAAACCAGTGAAGTGGGGAGAGGCTCAAATAGAAGCTGTGTCCCAGAAACCAAGTGACAAAGGAGTGTCTTCTGAGGAGAGGGTGATTGACTGGGTCAGATGCTACTGCTAGGTCAGATGAGATGTGAACTGGGAGTGAGCATTGGATACACCAGTGTTGTGTTGTCAGCGACGTGGATGAGCTGTCTCTGTGGGGTGGTCAGTGTGAGGTGCCAGGTATGGGGTGCAAGGAATGCATGCAGAGACTCTATCCGGGAATTTGGCTAACAGGAAAGAGACAAATTGTAGGGCAAAGCAAGTTTAGTTCTTTTTTTAGGAAGGGAGATGTTACTGTGAATTTGCATGATGATGGAAATGAATCAGGAGAAAGGGGAAAGTTCAGAACTGGGCACCATGGTGCAGCCTATGATACCAGCCATTCAGGAGGCTAGGGCAGGAAGATTGCAAGTTGCAGGCAAACCTGGCCAACTTTGTGAGATGCTGTCTCAAAACAACACAAAAAGCCGGGGAGGATGTAGCTAAGTGGTAGAGCATGCCTGGGTTCAGTCCATAGTACCACAGACACACTCACAAAGGGTATCTTACAGAAGCCAGGTGTGCTGGTTCACACCTGTCATCCCAGCAACTTGGAGGCAATTTAGTGAGTCCCAGCTTCAGAATTTTATTTTATTTTATTTAGTATCAGAGATTGAACCAAGGGGTGCTTAACTACTGAGCCATAATCCCTATCCTTTTAATTTTTTTTATTTTGAGACAGGGTCTCACTAAGTTTCTGAGGGCCTCACTAAATTGCTAAGGCTGGCTTTGAACTCCTGATCCTCCTGTCTCAGCCTACCTAGCCACTGAGATTACAGGCATGAACCACTGTGCCCAGCTCAGTCTCAGAATTTTAAAAATAAAATAAAAAGGGCTGAAGATGTACCTCATGGTAAATCACCCCAGGTTCAATTCCAAGTATTGCAAAAGGGAGAGAGGCAAGGGTCATAAGCAGGAGCCAACTTAAAGCAGGTATGTCAGATTGGGTTTTCTGTAAGCAGATGCTGAAGAAGAATTTGGGGTACCAAGTGTTTTCTGTATTGTTGCTGAATGAATAATGCTCTGCACTGAAAGGAAAGGAGAGGAAATGAGACGGGGCAGAGGAATAGGTCAGACTGCAAAGCTGACCTGACAGCACTCAGCCAACCCCTGGGGAGCTGTGCAGCGGGCACTGCTCTTCTGCCTGTGCTGAATGACTGGGCTTTTATCCCCACCACTGTGCAGGCACTGCATGTAGGCTGCCCAGGAACAGCGTGACCTCCTTGAAGGGACCGCAGCTTTGGCAGATCCTGAAGGAGCTGACAGTGGGGGCTGTCTGCAGGCTGTGGGGGAAGGATCTGGGTGCAGGAAATGGGATCTAGTGCACAAGGGGAATTGTCCTTCATTGGGCAGTTAACAGTTTCTTCATATCTCTTAATCTATTTTCTCGTTATAACAAAAATACCAGAGACGTGGTAATTTATAAGGAATAGAGGAGGGTTATAGAGTTTGCATAGCTGTTCTGGAGGCTGGGAAGTCCAAGGGCATGGTGCCAACATCTGCTGAGTCCCTGGTGAGGGCCTTCCTGCTGCATGCTTATAGAGGGGCTCAGGTGCTGAGACAGAGAAAACTTGGGCCAGCTCAGGTCTGGCCTCCTCTACTTAGATAGCTACCAATTCCATCCTGGAAGCCTCATGCCTACGATATTACCGAACCCTAATTACATCCTTAAAGGCTTCATCCTCAAATACCAACAGCATATGAATTTGGGGATTAAGTTTCCAACATGTGAAGTTTGGGGACATATTCAAATATAGCAACAGATTAATGGGAGGGAAGACAACATATGAATGCATATGTGGGGTGGAGGTTGGCAGAGATAGTGGGAATTTTACAAGTTCTTATTCCTTTAAATTTCTCATTGGAATCAGGAGCAAAACCATTGACTGTGAGTATGGAAGAAGACTATTAGAGGTTTCAAGAAAGAGGAAATGTGAGCTGAAAGAGGGAGATACAGGAGTAGTGTTGCCAGGCAGCTGGGAGTGAATGGGAGACAGAAGAGTAGGGCTGCCAGGCAGCTGGGAGAACCCGTTGAGGTTTGTGCCTCAAAGTGAGACCACTTAGCATTAGTGTTTTCTCCAGCCACATTCAGCTGCCTGGTAGTAGGTGCAAAATGGAAAAGGCCGGCAAGCATACAGGGGTTTAAAGGAGAGGAGGGTAACAGTGAATTTAGTGACGGACCACCGAGTCCGCTGAGTAAGGAGGGAAGAAAGGACGTGAGAAGGACAAGCTTAGTCAGAGGGGCAGAATTACCAAGTAAGGTCTTTTCTTTTTCCCCTTTGCTGCATTTATCACTACCTGAAGCTCCCCACTAAAACAAGCTCCAGAGGCAGCAGGCTTCCTTTTTCTTGGTCATCACTCTATTCTCAGCGCCAAAGGCAGTGCCTAATTCAGAGTAGGGGTCAGTAATTGTTTGCCTAATGAATGAATGTAAGCCAAAATAAATTCTTATTATGAAGATCCAGCATTTTCTTATTAATGTGATCAGAAAGTGTATTAGGATAGATAGCCTATTTCAGTGGCTTAAAAGTCAGTTATATATTTTTGCTCTATAAAGCTCTCTGGTCAGTTCAGGCAGTTCTTCCCCAGCTTCCTTCCATTCACATGGTTTACTCATTGCTCCAGGCCACTTTGATCCTGAGAACCTATCACCTCAACACAGTCCTTCATGTTCACGGTGATGAGGAAGAGAGCAGGAGAACTCAAACCCAAGGCCCTTCTATAAGTCTTTCCAGTGGTCAATGGCCAGATCAGGCAGAGGATTCCCCCTGAGGGTGCAGAGGGAATCGGTGGTGAGTACTGCTGCCCCTGCCGTGGAAGGAGCCAGTAATTGCAACCTTGTCTGGATCAATTGGAATGAACAAAGGATATGCCTGAAAATACCTGTTGGCTTTATTTTGGTAATTATTAAAACACCAGTTCTTAAAATTTCTCTCATTTTGCCTTTGAGAAGTTTTTACATTCATTGCATGCACCTGTCAGTCTTTCTCACACACATATCTAGCTCTTGTATGTACATATCTATCTATTCCAGGCTGTGAGCTTCATGAAGGGTTTCATTATGCTCTCCCAGTGCTTGGCACAGTGCCTGACATATAGTAAACGCTCTAAAAATATTGGTCTAATTGAAATGCACCCTGTTTTGTTTCTTAGACAGTGGTATGCATCTGTTGTCTACATGCTATTTAGAGACTATCTAGCAATATCCACTCAGTAAATTAATGTGGCTTGAATAAGCTGATGGCCAGATCTTTTTTAAACCAGGTCATAATTATAAATACAGTGACATTTGGTTCTTCTAAAAACAAGATATCATACTCTATTTTGGTAGAAAGAGTTAGCCCAAGTACATAGTTTGGTAATTTGAGATTAGGCTTGAGAATATCTGAATGCAACAGTGACCAGTTGGTTGATGATAAACTGAATGCGCTTGCCTGAAAATGGCCAAGTAAGCAGCTAGAGAAGAGAAGGGAAATGGTAGTGAGACTAGAAAACTTGGAGAACAAAGGATGAGTGGTTACCCAGCTTCTGCCCTGCTGACTAATTTTACTCTAAACTTTATAGGTAGCATTTGTAACACATTTCATTAATATATCTTATCAGCTGTTCCATGTAATGAAACCAAACAGAGAAGCTTTGATAGGTTTATTTGCTGTAAAATAAAGAGATCATCTCACCTGGAGGGGCTTTTCTGCAGATGGTGTATTTAATGTCATCATGGTGGCTAGACCATACTATCAGAATAGGAAGGATGCTCTTCACTAAAGTAGGCTAGATGTCCTCAACAGTAACAGGACTCAAAGTGAAGTATTATCTTAGAAAATAGATATGTCTAACTCTAAGATAGTCTTATAAGTTTATTTTGAATCTAGACTTTTATAAATAAAATATTGTAATTTATTCTTTAAGGGAAGTATAGAGGGTTTGAGTATGTACATGTCCCACAAGCAGCATAGGTTTAAGAAATTAAATTTAGAGTAAGGAGATATTTTCAAATTACAAAAAGAAAAAAAAAAGATGATGCCACCTCCTAAAATATTTTTTGAGAAATATACTTATTGTATCTCTCTTCTATGCATGTCTGTGTTAGTGAACTGTCACTGTAACAAATACCTGAGATAATCAACTCAGGACAGTTTCATTTTGGATCATACTTTTGGAGGTTTCTGTTCATGGTGAATTGTCCCTGTTGCTTTGGGGTCTGTGGTGAGACATGGCATTATGGCACAGCAGAACCACTTACCTCATAGCAGAGAAAGGAAAGAGAGATCAGTGTCCCATAGTCTCCTTTAAGGGCACACCTGCAATGAAGACCTTCTGCTAGCCCCCTGCCCCCTAGAAGTTTTCATCCCCAAGCTGGGGACCAATCCTTGAACCTGTGGGCCTCTGTGAGACACCCAGGATCCATATAGTATATACTATACTGTACAGTGGTTCTGAGGTGTGTAGGGGCACCCTCCCCCCATAGTAAACTATGTCACTACAGCTCAGTGATAGAGTGCTTGCCTAGTGCTACCTGTGCGGGGCTGTGGTGTCCTCAGCACCACAAAAGAAAGAAAACTGGGGAGAGGTGTTACTGACATTAGTGAGTAGAGGCCATGAGTGCTGTTAATAAGCTCAGGGCAGCCCCACACAGCAAGGAATCACCTGGTACAAAACTCAGTAGTGCCAAGAGTGAGAAGTTTTCATCTGAAGTGATGCACTGTTTTTGCCCACCATTCCAGTAAAAATGCTCTCAGAGATGAACAAAGACCTTCAAATAGTCAAAGTGAAAGGCTTTTTTTCTTTTTTTGAACTAGGGATTGAACCCAGGGGTATTTTTACACTGAGCTACATCCCTGGTCGTGTTTTTTTTTTTTTTTTTTTTTTTTTTTTTGTACTAGGGTGCCTAACTACTGAACCACATCATCCCCAGTCATTTTTATCTTTTATTTTGAGATAGGGTCTCACTAAGTTCTTGAGGGCCTCACTTTTATATTTTGAGACAGGGTATCACTGAGTTGCTTAGGGCCTGGCTTTGATCTTGCAGTCCTCCTACCTCAGCCTCCCGAGTTGCTGGGATTACAGGTGTGCCCTACTGCACCCTGCTTTGAAGACCTCTTGAATTCTCCTCTGATATCAGGTCCACACAGCATTTCACACTATCTTCCCTCTCCTTGTTGTAAACAGTTACTGTCTCTTGACTTCCGGGACATTGCTTTCTCTTGCTTCTCCTCCTTTGCTAGCTCTCTTGCTAGCTCTCTTGTCTGGCACGCTCTCATCATGAAGAACCCTTAGCTCTTTCCTTATACCTATTTTCCATGGCTGATCTCATCCATACCCATGATATCACTGGGCCTGGATTTATAAAAAACAAGTCATACATTCAACAAAATACTCTTTCTTTGAGCATCACACTAATAACAAGCTCCTACTGTATACCTTCATTCAATAGCTCAACAATATTTGAAAGTCTACATTATAAAAAAAATTTATTCTATAGTAAATATCTTCCCTTTTTACTGATTTTATTTAATCTCATAGTTTGAGCTTAACAATTTGAAGTCATCTCTGGCATCTCCTTGTTTCAACATCAAGAAATGTGGATTCTATACCCCTAAATATCTCTCATAACCACCCCATTTTATTTCAGGCCATGTCAGCTCTCGATTGAACTGAAGAGTCTCCTACTGCTCTTTCCCTGAAGTCTCTGCTTTCCCTTTTCTTACCAAAAAACTAGTCCACCAAACAAGGAATAATCTTATAAATCCTATAGACTAGCTAATATGACTGGCAAGCAGATTAATCTAGTAAGATTCAAAACATTGTCTTCTATTTTCTTTTTCTTTTTTTCCTTCTCTTCTTAAACACTGTTTTGAATGGAGCCTTCCTCATGTCTCTGAAGCTGAGACACTGGTCCCCCACTTCACTGTGCCCCTTAGTGCTCTGTTCCTGTCTTTACTGTGGTGCTAATTGCGTGTCTGCCCTTAGAGCAAACAGATACTGAGTTGTCTTGCTGAAGTGCACTTTCTGAAGAGCTGTCCTTCCCCTTGGCCTCCTGGAATACCCTTCCGTCCCCATTCCCAATCCAGTATCCACCCTCCATACAGGTAGATGAAGAATTCTTGCAAGCGTGTTATTTTTTTTTTAATTTTTTTTAGTTTAGTTGTTGATGGACCTTTATTTTACTTATTTTATTCTATATGTGGTGCTGAGAGTCAAACCCAGTGCCTCACACATGCTAGGCCAGTGCTCTACCATTGAGCCATAACCCCAGCCCCTTGTAGGCATGTTTTCACATCATGATTCTTATCTCAGTAAGGCCAGCTAGCCCCCTCTCTGGGAATTAGGATCTGAGAGAGAAAAATATTGATTCTATTTGGTAGTTGCATTTACAACACATAAAGTTAGGGACTGTTGGGAAATTTTTCTGCTGTGTGAACAGGGAAGGGAGAAGAATGAAGATGAAAGAGCATTGAGGTTAGGCAATGAGATGGTTAACTCTATACATCAACTCCACAGGCCACAGAATGCCTGGGCAGCTATGAAACAACATTTCTGTGTCTGTGAGGAGAGTGTTTCTAAAAGAGATCAAGAGGTTAGTGTTTGAGTTGGGGGACTGTATTAGACATGGTTCTCTAGAGGATCAGAATCATTCATATATATTCATATATATATATATATATATATATATATATATATATATACACACACACACACAATGATACTATATACATACACACATATATAATGTAATATATGTAATAATATAGAATTAGAAGAGATTTATTAGGTTGGCTTACATGGTCAGAGGCTGTAGAGTTCCACAAGGGTCATCTGCAGGCTGAAGAGACACAGAAACCAGTAGATGGACAGTCCAAGAAGCTGGAGCCTCAGAACAAGATGGATCAGTGATGTGGTGCAGTCCAAGGCTGAAGGCGGGAAGCCCCTGGAGAGTCGGCGTGAGCCCACGTTGAGGGGCTGGAGAGCTGAAGCTCATGCCCACAGTTAGCTGTGGGGGCATCATGAAGAATGGAGCTAGCCCACGCTGACAGGCTCCTCCTTCTGCTTTTTGTTTTCTTTTTATCCATTGGGCCCTCAGCCTATTGAACAGTGCCCCCCACATTCAGGGTGGGTTTCTCCTGGCAGTTTGCTATTCCACTTGCTTCTCATCTCTGGAAACACCCTCAAAGAAACACCCAGAAATGTGCTTTACCAGTTTTCTAATTGTCTTTTAATCCAATCAAGCTGACAATCAAGATTGACCATCATAGAGGCTTCCCCAATGTGGGTGGCATCGTACAATTGGTTGAGGGCCTGAGTAGTGTAAAAAAGCAGAGGAAGGTTGAATTGGCTCTTTGTGACTGAGCTGGGGTACTGGTCTTCTCCTGCTTCAGTGTTTCTGATTTTCAGGTCTTCAGACTGGTGGTCAGACACGTGTCAAAGCTGCATGTGTACTGAGCATGTATGGCATTTTTGTTTTGTAATTATCCCCTAAATAATATGGTACAGCAACTATTTACATAGCTTTTCCATTGCATTAGGTATTTCAAGTCACAGAGATGATGTAAAGTGTAGGGGAGGAGGTGTGCTGATTATAGGCAACTGCTGTGCCATTTTACATAAGGTATTGAGCACCTCAGATTTTGGTGTCTTTGTGGGGTCCCGGAACCAATCTCACATGGACACTGAGGGATGACTGCATATCGTATATACCAACAAGGCTCCCATGTGTCAAATTTCTCTTTATTCAACTACTCTGTTACAAATCAATGTTCTTTTTATCCTTGCGCTATATGAGATAGTCACTATATAAATAAAATCTCTAGTTTAAAAAGCCCTTTTATCTATTTCTACTTTCAGTTTACCTTTTGTTTCTCAGTTGTTTGTTACTACTGGCCCTCCCTGCGCCACACCTTCCTTCCAAGAAGGCTTGTCTCTCTGGGGACTTGTCCTAGGACTGAACTAGGACTCCACACAGGAGTGAGGATATATATGTTGACACTCACTGATCCAAATGTCTTTCTTAGAGTCCTCCTCCCTAGGTGTCCTCTTTACTTTCATCCTGCCTCCTATTGTCATTTATTCCCTGCCTGTAGCCAGGAGTCTTTCTCAAATAAAAACTGATCTCTCGTATTACTTTGCCAGTAACATTTCAGTGCTTCTCTCTTGTCTGTGGAATAAAGTGCAGCTTTTAAAATGTGGCCTAGAAAACACTACCTGATCTGGCCTCTACTGAACTCCCCAGCCTTGCACCTCTACTCTTCTTCCCAATCACTCCCCCACAGGTCCCTTCCCCCACCTCACTCACAGATGGTCCTCCAGCCATAAAGAATTTCCTTAAATTCTTTGAATTGCCAGATTCTTTGGTATTCTTTTCATGTTTTTCTCTCTACTACAAAACTCTTTCTCCTCCCACTCCTGTACTCCAGGCCAAATTACACTCACCCATTAGTTCTCCTGGATCGAGCCTTCTGTGCATTCACCCTCCACCAAAGCATCTGCTTTTGGCACCTAAGTTTATGTGTCTGTCCCCTGGCTCAGTTTCATGAGGGCAGGGGGCAGGGATATCGACTTGTTATCTTTTATATCCCCAACACCTAGTTATAGTAACTTTAGTGAGTTTATCTTCCAACATTCACTTCTTGCTCAGTAGAGAAATCTAAAGACAGTTATTAGGAAGTGCCCCCACCCCACATTTAGAGCCCTGAGGTTAGAAAGTTATTTGATAAATTCAGAAAAGGTGATTAAATGGAGGCTCTGTTATAAACTAAGAAGTTAATTCCTATCAGCCTATAAGTTATAACATGACTGAATAATGTTATACTGCTTTTAATCTCTCCCATAGTATATATTATATTGATAGGTGAATGAATGAATAAGTAGATTGCCATTTGACAACGCACCTTCCACGTTCCCCATGGGGCTCATGTCACTCCCAGCTCCTCACGTTAGTGATAGGTGATGTTCCTGGCTCTCTTCCCATCCTTTCCACTCTTCTCTATTATTCAGTAAGCTCTGCCCGTCACTGGTTCGCTGTTCATTAGGTCCCCTCTTCTTTGAACACATCCTCTTCTTTGAACACATCCTCCTGCTCCTTCCTGGAACTGAGCCTCAGAAGTGGGTCTCTCCTAAGTGAGAGGGAAGCCTCAGTAATCCAAACCAAAGTGTAGTCCAGGGCTCCTCCCTGGACTCCGGGTGGGGGCAGGAGTCAAGCATCAACAGTGCTGCAAAGGAAACCTGCCCTGAATTGAGCAGTTGAACAATCCTTCCCGGGGCCAACATAAGGTCCTGGCGAGCCAAATTTAAATAGCGGGGATCTTTAAAATAATAAAATCAAATGTTTACTTTGGAAAAATTTAAATGACTGGCAGGAGAATCTCAACGCGATCTTTACAGGAATCCCTAGCATTGAGAGAGGGAGGGCGGGGGATGAATGTGAGCGCTGCCTTGAACTTCAGCGAACAGATCAAAGGTTTCAAACGGGTTTTCTGAAGTTGCCCAGGGTCCGAATTTCAAGGTGCACTTGCACTGCCTGTTTCCTAAAGTGCGTGTGTTTCTGGGGCGGGGGGGCGGGGGTGCGCGCCGCGGAGCGGAGGCCGGAGAGCGGCAGCGACCCGCGCCAGAAAGCGCAAGGGAGGCTCGGCCGGCGCCCGCGGGAGGAGCGAGCGGGCGGTGGGCCGACGGGCGGGGGAAGCCCGCAGGAGGGGCCGCGACGCTGGAGACCGACCGCCAGCGCCGCCCGGAGCCGCGGCCAGAGCCAGCAGCCGGCGAGCCGGCGGGCGCACGCACGCCTGGGAGCCCCGCGCCTCCGCCTTCCCTGCTGGCGAGCGGACCTCGGGCTGCAGGTAAGGAGCTCGGGTGCCGCGCTGCGCGGCCGGGAGGCGCCGTGCCAGGTGCACATTCCGACTCCCTGGGCTGTCACCTCGCCAGCTCCCGGGACCCCTCGGCGCCCGGCGTTGTTTCTCGCCGCCCACGGGACCTCCGCCGCCGCTCCACACTGCACCGGTCGCTCCACGCTGCACCGGTCGCTTGCTCCCCTTCCCGGGTGGCTCCAGAAACGGCGCGCCCCCGGGCTCCGGGCTCCGGGAGGCGGGAGGTCCTCCGCCTGCCCAGGTGCGGGGCCAACACCGACACGCCGATTTCCCCCCTTCCTCCAGAACACACCCGTCTTCCGACGCTGCCCTAACTTTGGGAACATATTGACTCTTGAATAAGGTGAATGCACCGCCTTATCTGCATCTAACAGTAGATTGGGGTCCCCCTACCCTAAAATACTATGACACATTCACAAGGTTCACAAGGTTTACTGAATGACAGCAGCGCTTGAACTTCATCACGGTCTACAGCTCTTACTTGGCCTGGGAGACCAGTGACCCCACCCTGAGGTCCTGATTCCAATCTGAGGGGTGTGTGTGCCCGTCTGTGTCATATTTAAAAAGCACCTCAAATGATGGCAACAACGCCCCCCCCCCACCCATATCCACTTGAAAGAGTCTGTGAGACCCGCATCGGGGAGAGAAGGAGAACACAGTGTGGCCAAGCCTCACCGGGAACAGGCTAGCCAGAACCTCCGGTTGAGGAATTTGATGCAGTATCCGTCGTTCAGAGAGGCCAATTTTGGGAAAGGAGGGTTAATAGTCATTTGAAACTCAGATACAGGGTAGGGAGAAATGCCATACTTCTAAGAGACCTGTTTATAGAGTAAGCTTTTACTTTTTACTTCAAAGATATTTTTATCGATGCATATAATTATACATAATAGAAGAGTTAACTTTAAAATATTGATTTAAAAATCTTCAGTGGTGGTGCCTGCTAGGCAAGCACTCTGCCACTGAGCTACACTCTCCTGGCTGAGGCCTGGCAGGGTATGGTGGCACATGCCTGTAATTTCAGCTACTCCCGAGGCTGAGGCAGGAGGATGGCAAATCTGAGGCCAGCCTGGGCAACGGAGTGAAACACTGAAAAAGAGAGAGAGAGAGAGAGAGAGAGAGAGAGAGATATCAGGATGTAGCTCAGTGAAAAGGCTTGAGCATATATGTATGAGGCACAGGTTCCATTCCCAGTACCTCCCCCACCCCACCCCACCCCACACCCCACACACAGAGAGAAGGAAAAAAAAAGTCTTCATGTCATCATTCACCACTCCCTTGCCTTCTTGTCAGTTTCAGAATACAGGCCATTAGTGGTTTTTACCTGTTGCTTACTTTAAGGCAAAAGACTCAAATGGACTTATTATTTCTAGGCACTAGGGGGAGGAATGATTATTTGCAACAAACTCTTCTAACTTGAATTGATTAAGAGAGTCTTCAAATCACATTATATTTACACAAGTGCTGATGTTTCTCTGTCTTTCGCTTTGCAAGTATATGTATCTGCTGCTTTTTGTTGTGTCTTTGTATGTACCTGAGCCATTTTAAGTACCTATCAAACCACCAGAAGGTGACTCCTAGGGGAAATAAGTATTGCTGTTTGTCTTTTGGTAAACTGAGGTGAAAGAATGATATTTTAAAATCCTGTGAGATAGGTGTAATAGTTATAATATTAAATCATGTATTTCTTTTTATAAAATGAAATGTCCGTTGTGAAATCAGGATGATATTCACTCCTTGCTTTCAAGAATGTTAAGGACAAGTTGGAGACTATAAAGCCTTTTGAACTTTTAAGAAAAGACTCGCTGTCTAGTTATTGAGCCAATGTGATTGTTTTCCTGGCAAACTTTTTCTCCTTTCTAAAATTAACTTTCCCCCAGGAAAAATAGTGCAGATGTACATGATTCAGCCCAACCAAAGCTAGAAAACACTGCGTTTGAATTTTAAAAAGTGACCTTAATTCATCCCTATAGATCTGGCATTTGCAGCCTCTGCCACAAAACATGCAGAAATACTCATTGCTTGCTGACTTTTGCAAAATGTTGGTTTAATGAGAGTAGTTATGGACAGAGCACAATATTATGTTATAAATTTTATTGGTTTAGGCAAAACTATTATTATTTTCCTAAGGTTTTTGTGTATATGTGTGTACACTGGATCTGGGGCTTAGCAAAATTATATATATGTAACATATGTTTTTAATAGGAACAAAAACCCACAATATTTTTCTCTGTGATGAAACAATGTAAGCATTAGGTTTTGATTACTTTTTTCATGGAAATTTTAATGTGACAGAACTAAGAGCTTCAAGGAAACGATTCCACAAACATCTATTTGGAAAAAGAAGTTTTTTTTTTTGTTGTTGTTTTGTTTTTTTTTTTTAAGCTGTCTGAAGCCCTTGCTTGGTCTGCTGAATGCTTAGCCTATGTGGAATACTCCTTTGTGAGTAAGGGTGGTGGATCCAGTTCTGGCAGCCTCAGAGGGCAGATGATTAGACCCTGCCACTCTTGTGCAGACCTTTAATTTAGTCTGTAACTTGATGCTTCACTGACCCCACCACACTCTCCCTGCCATACTAGCTCACAGAGGAATTGCTGGCACTTTGGACTGAATTTTTCCCCTCCCATCAATTAGGACATGTATGCATAGGCTGCAGAATGCAGTTACATTTTTAGCTTAGTAGTCAAAGAAATATCTTTGGCCACAAAGAGAGAAGACTCCGTGTAGCCTGCATCATAAATTGTCTTATTTTATTGTGCTGTGTTAATTTCCTAGTGATTCAATGGTGCAGAAATAAGATTGTCATTGAGCATTAAAATTGGAAGGCATTTTACAAGTCATCTAGATTTTAATCATTTCTTTCTACACATGAGTATTGAAGTGCTCATAGCCATAATCCAAACTCTGAGAATGGACATTAAATTTTATATCTTTCCAGTTCTTGTAGTAATGAGTATTTTGTTCACTTGAAATGAATTTATATATGAGTTCAATAATGTGGTGATGGCAGCAAAGTATGTTGCAAATCTCAGTTAGATTTCCACCGAAACTCGAAATGTAGCATTACAGGCAATGTAGGTCATTTACAAAGGTGGTGAATTCTAACATTCTGAATTTTTCATTATACTGGATGCAGACCACTTCAATTGGCTGACAGAAGAATAGGGGTGCACTAAGACTTATGAGTGTAAAAAAGAAGGAAGGAGTGTGGGTACCGGTATGTGGAGAGCACGGCTTACTGAATCAGCAACATTCAGGAATGGTTAGCTTTCAGACCTGCCCCAAATTTTAAGCTGAAATAATAAGAATAATCATTGGAAATTTTTGCTCTTAAAACTATACCTTCCCCTTTTGTAAGTCCAACTTCTTGATGCTTCTGTCTTTCAAGATCTTCTGTCTTCCTAAGAAGATCTATCTTCCTAAGAACATAAAAATACTCCTAAGAACATTTTTTCCTAGGAATATTTTCTTTACCATTATGAAAACTTTATGCTCATATATAGGCACAAGGCAGATTGAATTCAACCTCTAGACATCATACATGATATAGAGAAGTATTCTTGCTTCTGCCACAGTTTGCTATCATGTACTGAGGTACTTTACATACATTAAGAAAATGTCTTCATCGGCCTGAGAGACAGCCATTATCACCATCTCTGTGTAGATCTGTGATTCAGTGTGACCTTAGCCAAAGGCAATTTCAGTAGAGATCCAGGTAAAAAGAAGACCAGTGGGATGATTAATGAGTGTAGGATTGGAGAGCATTGTTGAGGGCCCGGAGTTCCCAGTTCTCAGTCCGAGGGAGGCACCCGGAGCCGGTGGAGGGTGAGGGAGTTCCCCGGGGAGTGTGCATGGAGTGCTGGTGGAGTTTGGGCAATAAAGTTTCCTGTTTGAACATACAAGTGCTTTGTGGAGGCTTGGTGATTTGTGCCCAGCCAGACTGCGGCAGAGCATGAGCAGCCAATAAAAAATGTAAAAAAGTGATTATCCTTCAGGAGTGAGGGGAAAGGTGGAGAAAGGAGAGAGAGGTCAGCAGCTAAGAGATACTCAGATCAGGGTATTCAGATTTGGGTGGGCAGGGATTCAAAGTTTCAAAAACAAGTTGGAGACCTAAAGAGAGCCGGTTTCAATTTTTTTTTTTATTTAAGGGTATTAAAAGCAATCAACTAATATCATCTTAGAAAAGACAATATTAATATTGAAAAGTTGAATAAATTAAGTTTATGAAAAAATAGTATCTCAGATTGTAAAGTTTTTCTTAAGAATCGTCTTTTTCCCTGGGTTCCAAGTTCCATCTTTCCTTCTTTTTTTAAGGTTCTGGCTTCATCAATTGTCTTTTCTCTCAAATATTTTCCATGCCTTCTCTATCATTAGTTTGTGAGCACAGTCCAGTTCCCTATCTTAGAAAAACCTGGGTCAAAATGAGTGAGAACTTGAATGAAAGCAGCATCCGTGAGCATGGGACAATCTCCCTAACTCCCTGACATTACTCTTCCTCAGAGTTGACACTTAGACCTTATTTTCTGTAGTTGCAGGTTCAGTGTTGCTTAACCAAATTGCTTAAGGCCAGAACTGTTTCAAATTTTAGATTCTAAAATATTTTGATATGCATAATGAGGTACCTTGGGTATGGGATCCAAGTCTAAACACAAGAGTTGCTTATGTTCCGAGTACACCTTATACACACATAATGTAAAAGTAATTTTATGTAACAGTTTAGTGCACTGGTGTTTGACTACAACCCATGAGGTCAGGTGTAGAATTCTCCACTTGTGGTGTCCTACCAGTACTCAAAAACTTCTCATTTCGAAGCTGTTTGGATTAGGGATGCTCAGCCTGTATAACTATTGGAAGTTGCTTCTAGGAGTTTACAAGTCAAGAGAATCGGTGTGGGGGGTCTATATATACAGATACTTACATATGTACATACATATACCTATGCACAGACATATGGGTGGATGGATATATATGTGTGTAAATATGTAAATTTTTACTGAAAAAAATGAAGATGAACCAATTAATAGAAATATGAATATACTTGTAATAGGATGTTAGAATGGAACCTTTTCATTTCAGTGTTAGCTGTGGCTGAAGACAATAGAGGCCACATTCCAAAGTCAAGAGAAAAAGTCAGCTTTAAGTGCCCACCATGCCAGCCTTCCTTAGATCGTCATGTCTGTCTTGGTCAAGGGAGAATTTTCCCATTGCCTCTTCCTCCCTCACCTTATCCCATAATGGGGGGCTGGTATCAGAAATTGGGGTCACCTAAATTAAAAATATGGAGAGAGCAGTTCTTTCCATGTCCATCTTTCCTGTACAAGTGGCCAGTATTCAACAGGCTACAGCTGAAAGAGAGAGAAGTTTAACTTTACATGAAATGGGAATAGTTTGAGGGCTGCGTTAGGTTGGACACATTGATAACAGAACTCTGATTGATATTTTAGACTGTAAGAGACTTGAAGGTCTAGTTGGTGACTAGAAAGGTCATGACAAGTATCCTGAATTTAAATCAAAGACAAGGAAATATCCAGCCTCACATAATAAATTTAAAGGGTGCAATAGGGTTCTTCAGAGAAGCAGAACAAATACAATATATCTTGCTCTACAGGAGGGGATTTATTATGGATGCTTAAAGTCCCCTGATCTACAAGTTAGAGAACCAGAAAAGCCAGTGGCTTAATTTTGTTCAAGTTTGAAGACCCAACAACTCCAATATCTGAGGGCAGGCAGGAGAGCGTGGGTGTCTCAGCTTAAGAAGAAGAATTCGCCCATCTACTGCTTTTTTTCTTCTCTAGAGCCCTCTAACGGATTAGATGATGCCCCTTTGCTTTGGTGAGGGTGGACCTTCTTTACTCAGAGTACTGAGTCAAATGCTCATCGATTCCAGAAACAACCCTCATAGACATGCCCAGAAATAATGTTTTACAGCAGTCTGGGTCTTCTTTATTCCAGGAAAGTTGACACATAGAAGTGATCATCACAAAGAGGCAAAGGAGAAAGCAGATGAAGTAAGTTTTTGATGATGCCCCTGCTTTTTGATGAGTCCTGCTTGCTCATTATTATGGTCATGGGTATCAAATCATCTATGGTTTTCAATTATATGTAACTGAGGAAAGGAGAGAAGGGAAGGATGGAGGTGATTATTGTAAGAATTAAATTTATTTCACAGAAATGTCACAGTAGCTATTTGTGTTTCATAAAATGATGCTAGGAGCATATTAATTAATCAATTTAAATACACATTAGGTAATTTTAAAATGAGGTTTACAATCTGTTCCACAGCTGGGGAAATGATCTGAGATATTGCCTGTGTGTAATAAGCACACAAGACATTTTACTCCTTCTGCTTTCAGAGAAGCACAGAAGCAATAAATGGCTAAGATTAATTGTTCACATTTATATTCTGTCACTGATCAATTTAAAAAAAAGTGATCCTGTAAAAAAAATAAAGATGATGACCATAAGCCAATAAACTCTAGAACAAACAAGAATGCTGATGGATTTATCTTTTCAGCATTTGGGAATTTTAAAAGAGCTTTAAACTATTAGCTTCCAGATTATCTTCCAAGAATCTGTAATGTTATTCAATCAAAGTCTTTTAATGGTAAAAGAGCGACAAGGGGACAATCCAATTAACATTTCTTCAAAATATATATATATATAGTGTGTGTGTGTTTGTGTGTGTGTGTATCATCATAGGCAAAAACAAAACAAATAACATTTCTATTACTGTGTTCCTAAAAGTTGAAAAGACTACTTGAAAAGTACATGTGAGTCACACATGAAACATTTTCAATGACAGAGAACAAGAACAACTTATTCCATGGAAGTAGAATTCTGAACCCAGAGGTAGGACATGGGATTGACCTGAAAGAATGGAGACAGGGGATGACTTGGCATGGAGACTGGCCCAGTCCTCTGCGGTCCTTGAGGAAGCCCTTGCTGTGCCCGAGGATCCCCAGGGTGATGCTGTGTTGCTGTGTTGCTCTTTTAAATGCAGTGGTGCAGTTCCAAGGGGTAGGTACAAGCAAGAGTGCTAGAAGTGGGCTAACAATAAGGCTGTGACCTTGGAATTGTCATTTACTATTGCTTTTTCCCTGTGGCCCAATTCTGTGGTCTCCCAAACACTTCCACCTGCTGGTGTGCTGTAAGTGGGTCCCCTGGAGTGAGGGTGACACTGGTGATGATGGTGGAATGGCTATTCTGGTGTTGTGTTTCATCAGCTCTGTTAAAGCCAATTGAAAAGAGATTCTCCTGCTGATTTGGAGGAAGCAAGATGTCGTGGGAGAGCCCAGAGACTAGGACTTTAGGGCAGCCACTAAATTTGTAGTGAGTTGTTTCATGATATAGAAACTAATCCATCCCTATTTTCTCCAGCCCATATTCTCAGAGTTATCATTAGCACATCCTGGAAATTCTCATTCTGTTCTTGTCTCTCTTAACTTCTTGTATTTTCCATAAATTTTATTCCTCTATATTGTGCCCTGGGTTCCTTTAGGTTTATCATTAATTTTGTGAATTCTCTCTTCAGCAGACGGTATCGATCAGCTTCTGCTTTGATAAAAAATGTTCTAAATAACCTTGAAACACCAGTGGCTTATAGCAACACTATTTCTCACTCCAGATTGTACTATCAGTGGCTGCAGGTTGAGTGCAGTGTATCTGCTCCAAATGTGGATCAAGTCCAGTTGATCCTGTGCACCTTCTCATGACAGGGCTACTGTTAGGATGGGAGGTTCTTGGGGTGCACAGAGGCTGGCAAAGCTTCCTGTGGCCTCTGCTTATGATGGCCCACCCAAGACAGTAGCCAAGTCACCATCAGTGAGATCGAGAGCTACGTCCTTCCCAAGAGAAGGGGAGAGAGATAGTTTGAACAGCAGTACCATCTATCATGATGCCTATTTCTTTTTCATTAGTGATATTTTAAATTCTAGGTCTCTATTTGGTTGTTTTTGAAATCTCCTTGTTCTTTTATTTCATAATGGCTTGTTCCTATAGATTCTAGTCCATCCCTTCCCTTGTCAAACATTAAAAAAACACTAGAGCTAAAGTACAGGGGTTTCTGTGGAGTCATTTCTCATTTGTTTCATCTGCTTATAAATCTTTCTCGGGGTGGGTCATTGGCCCGTGGGCCTTACTATCATGGGCTAGTTCATCAACATGGGAACTCTGCGCGTCCCCGTTTGTAGAGGTGTTCCTCTTTGGCAGTTGCCCATCTTATTCATCAAGGCCTCATGCTTAGTTTGGCTCTGGTTTCCAATCCTGTGTAGTTGGTGTTCACTTGCACGCCTTCCGGGTTCCTTGAGCTTAAGTCTCCAATTTCTCCTGAGTGATTCTTTTTCCTTTTGTAGCCCAGGGCAAGCAGCACGCTTCTGCACACTTTCTCTTTTGAGAGGCAGGAGTTGTTCAGTCTCCTCCCTCCTGACTTTACAGGAGGTGCTTGCTTCCACCTGCACGTGATAGGCAGGCCCTAGACCCAGAGGGGACCCTTCATCTTCCTATTTCTGCTGTCTTCAATTCCAAATCAGCATTGCAGGTTTTGTGTGTCTTTTTTGTTTGGGGGGGGGGGCAGATTTTCCTTTCTGGCTTTTTGCACAGCTATGCATTTAAAAATATTTAGAGATATTTCATTCAGAGCTTATATATAATAGCAGAAAAGGGTATCCAGTGGAGTAGGGATGTTCCCAGCCTCCCAAATCAGCTCAGCATGCCTTACTGACTAGAAATCCTTAAATTCATTGACCTCCCCCCCAATCCTATTTTAATTATTATTGGAATTCATTGGAATTATAGGTTAATTTGGAGGGAATTTACATATTTAAAATATTGAATTTTGTATCTATAAATCTGGTATATATTTCATCATCTTTTTAATATCCTACTGCAATTTTGCAGTTAAAAGATAGTATATACTTTGTGCTAGATTTATCTCCCAGGTTTTACATCTTATTCTTAATTTTTTTTGGGGGGGGGGCGGTACAGGGGATTGAACTCAGGCAGGCTTAACCACTGAGCCACATCTCCATCCCTTTTTAATATTTTATTTAGAGACAGGGTCTCATCAAGTTGCTTAGGCTCTTGCTAAGTTGCTAAGGTTGGCTTTGAAGTCATGATCCTCCTGCCTCAGCCTCCCAAGCTGCAGGGTCTATGGGTGTGCACCACTGCACCTAGCCCTTATTCCTAAATATTATTCCTGGCTTATTGAATAGCCATGAGCAAATTAAAATAGTTTTAATTTGCTATTTAATTACTATTATTTAACTTAATTGCTTGGAAAATATAAAGTGACAAACTTACTGGATAATTCATTTATTATTTGTTTCATTTATTAATTTATTTTTATTATTATTTTAAATTTATTTTGTATTTTTTGGTATTGGGCATTGAACCCGGGGTGCTTTACCAATAAACTGCATCTTTATCCCTTTTCATTTTTTATTCTTTGAGACATGGTCTTGTTAAGTTGGTTAAGGCCTCAGCTAAGGCTGACCTCAAATTTGCTATCCTTCTGCCTCAGCCTTCCATGTATAGGGATTGCTTACCACTACACCTGGCTTCATTTATTATTTATTTCACTTATTAGTCTCAGTATATTGCTCATGACTTTATAATATATATTTATTAAAGTAACCAAATGTGTACATAAAATAAAATTTTTTGAAACAAGTCAAATAGGAAAGAGTAACAGGCCAGTAAACTAAATTAATACATAGGTTTTTATTACTTGATGCATGCTGGAATCAGAATTTGTCAAATCAGAATTTGAAGGAAAGACCTGTTGGAACTCGAGCAGACCTGGGTCTGTCACTAGACTGGGCAGCTCAGCTTTAGGCAATGGACACCAGGAGAGCCAGACGATCCTCGTCATTGGGGTGTGGTAAGAGTCCACTTGGACACACCAGAAATGTAAATTCCCAAAGAGCACTCAGAGGACAGGGGTGGACGCTGTGGCCGGAGTCCACTCCCTTCTCTACGAGACTCTCTGCGAAATACAAATCTAATATGAAAACCTGATCAGCAGCTGTACAGATGGAGACCACGGTACTGCTTCTTTCGCCACAGTGCCGCTAGCGAATCAGTAAATTACTCTTGCTTGCAGAGTCTTGTTGATTTAAAGGCATAGATCTCTCTGCTCATTGGCTCCATTTATTAATGTAGAACACTAAATGGAAAGGACTTTAGAGATTTAGAAGTCACAAACTAAAGGTGTGTGTCAAATCCTTTTGTGGAACATTTTCAAAATACTCATGAAACCTTCTAATTTAGTAGGTCTGGGATGCGGATGGGTATGTATATTTGGCAAAATTCCCTGGGTAATCTGATGTACTCTTCTGGTTAGGAATCATTTCTTTAGTCTAATCCTTTAATTGTATAGATGAGAGAGTTTTCTTGGAAGAAAGAAAACTGCTTCTAATTTAAGATTGCCTTGGTTAACATAGGTAGTTAGCAAATTGAAGTCTTAATGATTCCATTTCCCCAGTTCTTTCTGAGCTCATATTTCACCACCATCAAGTTGTAATTTAGTTTTTGACTTAATGACTTGGGGCTTTAGGTAGACCTTTATTTTCAAAACAAATCCCTGTTTTTCTTTAATGTTGATGAATGAACAATACTCTGCACTGTGTTTTGGGTTCAGAAATTGTGCGAAGTTCTTTGATTATAATGATCCAGGCTGTTGTAAACACTTGCAGCCAGGAGGCAGTGACAGAGCTGCTGGGCCTAATGCTGAACACCACACTGAAGTTTGGATGGTGTCCATGGGACAAAGACTCAGCCCTAGCCAGGAAAACGATTTTTAAAGACCCACCAAGTTTATTTTATATATATATATATAAAAAACCAGCATATATAATTCATGACCTGGCATCATTTCCTGCCCTGGACATATTTTTTTAAAAATGTTTATTTTTTAGTTGTAGTTGGACACAATATCTTTATTTTATTTACTTTCATGTAGTGCTGAGGATTGAACCCAGGGTCTCACACGTTCTAGGTAAGTGCTCTACCGCTGAGCCACAACCCCAGCCCTGCCCTGGACATATTTAATGACTCCCCTCCTCCTCCTCCTCCTCCTCCTCTTCCTTGTCTTCTTCTTCTTCTTCTTCTTTTGTATTTATTTATTTATTTATTTATTTATTTATATTTGTTATAAGTAGTTATACATGGCAGTAGAATGCATTTTGACACAACATACATAAACAAAGAATGACTTCTCATTCGTCTGGTTGTATATGATATAAGTTACACAGGTCATGTAATCATGTATGCACATAGGGTAATAATGTCTGATTCATTCTACTATCATTCCTACCCTCACACCCTCTCCCCAGCTTTCACTCCCTCTGTTTAGTCCAAAATACCACTATTTTCATCCCCCATACCCCCACATTGTGAAGTAGCATCTGCATATCAAAGAAATGGCTTTTGGTTCTTTGGGATTGATTTATTTCTCATGGCATAATATTCTCTAGTTCCATCCATTTATTGGCAAATGCTTTAAATTTCATTCTTCTTTAAGGCTGAGTAATATTCCTGTGTGTATGTGTGTGTGTGTGTGTGTGTGTGTGTGTGTGTGTATCACAGTTTCTTTATTCATTCATCTGTTGAAGGGCACCTAGGTTGGTTCCATAGTTTAGCTGTTGTGAATTGAGCTGCTATAAACATTAATGTGGCTGTGTCACTGTAATATGCTGATTTTAAGTCCTTTGGGTATAAACCTAGGAGTGGAATGACTGGGTCAAATGGTGGTTCCATTACAAGTTTTCTAAGGAATCTCTATACTGCTTTCCATAGTTTCATAGTGGTTGCACCAATTTGCAGTCCCACAAGCAATGTATGAGTGTACTTTTTGCCCACATCCTTGCCCACATTTATTCTTGCTTGTATTCTTGATGATTGCCATTCTGACTGGAATTAGATGGAATCTCAATGTGGTTTTGTTGTGCATTTCTCTAATTGCTAGAGATGCTGAACATTGTTTCATAAATTTGTTAATTAATATAAAATTGACATTTTCAGATGGGTAAAGCAGGCTTCTGTGGGCACCTGCAAAGCAAGAGTGTTCTTTCACAGAGAAGTCTGTCATTTGTGTAAGAGGAAGGAAAGTAGTTGATTTTAAACTTAGTTCCGACTATCTACCCTAGTTGAGTAGTAACTAACCAACACTCTTTTTTCCCCCCTACTCATTAGGTCCCCAATTCAGCTTTGTTCACAGCATAGGTTAAGATATTTAGTAAAATAGGATCTGAATAAAGTATTTTAGGTTTAGGTGACTTGCTTCATAATCTTCCTTTTATTAGGAGGCAGAGGGAGACTTCATTTAAAGACAGCCATATTTCTAATTTCACGTGTTCCTTTCTCAAAGAGGAATATATACCATTCTATTTCCATATTACATAAAAAAACCCATTTTTTCCTATAAAGATTAGTCTGGGCCTGGGTTGTTCCTGAGCTGTAGAGTGCTCGCCAAGCCCATGCGAGGCCCAGGGTTTGATCCTCAGCACCACATAAAATAAATAAATAAAAATAAAGGCATTGTGACCAACTACAATTAAAAAATAAAATATTAAAAAAAAATTAATCTGAATTCCCAGTGTGGTAGGTCATGTCTGTAATCCCGGCTGCTCAGGAGGCGGAGGCAGGAGGATCATGAGTTCAAAGGCAGCTTCAGCAATTTAGCAAGGCCCTAGAGCCCTTAGTGGGACCCTGTCCTTAAATAAAATATAAAAAATGGTTGATGATGTGGCTCAGTGGTTAAGCCCCCCTGGGTTCAATTCCTAATACCAAAAAACAAAAAAACAAAAAACGTCTGAGTGATTAGGAGTAAATATGAGTGCGCCCATGTCTCAGCTGATTGAACAGAATGACCTCTGTTCAGGTGAGGTGGGTGTTATGCACTGATTTTTGTAAGGAAAAGATACAAGGCTGCATTACTGTCTGGTAGAATGTAGTATTCTCTAGGCCCTGGAAGAAAGGGGACAAAGAAAAGCAGAGAGAGAAAAAAATAACCAAAAGGTTATGCACCTAAAGATAGTAATACAGAGCCATGTCCAGAGTGAACATAGAACTTTTGCTTTGACTGGGGAAACTACTTCTAGATGTTGACTGAGAGTCTCTGGAGTAAGCTTTACACAAGCACCATGCTATGCTTCCTTGAACTAATAGAGATGCTCCGCTTCTGTGACTCTTAAACAGTAGCACCAACAAAAAAATAAAGGAACACAAAAGCAAAACCCCTGCAATCAATAGATCATCATTATCATTTTGGTGGGTAGGGTTTTTTGAAATTACATTTTTTTTATATTGGAATGTTGCCTTTTTTTTTTTTTTTTTTTAACTGGGGGTTGAACCCAGAAGTGCTTTACCACTGAGCCGCATCCTCAACTCTTTTTATTTTTGATTTAGATACAAGGTCTCATTAAGTTGCTTAGGGCCTCCATAAGTTGCTGAGGGCTGGCCTGGAACTTGAGATCCTCCTGTCTCACCTCCCTAATCACTGGAATCACAGGTCTGTGTCACTGCGCCAGGCTGAATATTTCATTTTAAGAGAAAATATTTTTATTTTAGTATTGATAATGCAACTAGTGAATTTTTTTTCTGTATATACTCTTAAATTTATGTCAGTTAGGGTTACAGCTCTTATGAAACTAGACAGGCTGGGTGTGGTGGCACATGCCGTAATCCCAGTGGCTAGGGAGGTTGAGGCAGGAGGATTGTGAGTTCAAAGCCAGCCTCAGCAAAAGCAAGGTGCTAAGCAACTCAGTGAAACCCTGTCTCTAGGTAAAAACCAAAATAGGGCTCAGTGGTGGAGTGTCCCTGAGTTTAATCCCTGGTACTCCTCCCACTGCAAACCCCCCCCCCCCCGCAAAAAAAATAAAAGACTAGACAGAACCTCAGAAGCCATCTAGACTCATCCATGACTTTGCAAATGAGGAAACTATACAGGACTAACTGGGGCCACCAGTTAGATGGTGGCTAAACAAAGCCTTTGCTGGACGTTGGGTTCTTAGTCCAGCAAAGTTTCTCATGCTGTAGGATTAAAGAAAATGGGTTCTTAATTAACTGCTGTGTGTTCAGAGACCGTTGGTATTCAATTTTTCGTGTTTCAGACATACATGGTGCAGTAGTCATGTCTGCTGTTTTTCAAGTATTCCTGGCTTTCTGACGGCACATTTCCTGACCCCCTGTGACTAGTGTGATCAACAATTTGCAAGGAGAATTGTGCCACTTCTGAGTAGGAGTCTTTTAGATTTGTAATTTGCAAAAATTGGATCTACTTATGGATTTACTTATGTACAATGTGATGTTTCTTTTTTTTGACAAATATTGAGGTGTACACAAATATAAAGTACTTTCTCAGATGGTAAAGAAGCCTCTGCAGACAATTGGAAAGCAAGCGTGCCCTTCTCTTGTGTTGAAGGGTAGGAGGAAATCCCACAGAGAAGTCCATCATTTGTGTAAGAAAAAAGAAGGTAGTTAATTTTAACTTCAGTTCAGTTGGCTGGCTCCCTCTCTCCCTCCCTCCCTCCCTCCCTTCCTTCCTTCCTTCCTCCCTCCCTCCCTCCCTCCCTCCTTCCATCTCATTACATTGCCCAGGCTGGCTCTGAAGTCCAGCGATCTTCCTGCTGCAGCCTCCTGAGCTGCTGGGACGACAGGCGCACCCACCGCATCCAGCTTGATGTGATGTTTTGGTATCTGTGTACACTGTGGAATGGCTGAGTCAGGCTTATTAACATGCCTCAGCAGGAATTTTTAATTCATGCTGTGAGACTCTCTGGGGGTTGTTTGTAACCCCTGATTACAAACCTGCCAAAGAGTGTTTTCTTGAAAGAATGAAAATGCTTCTAATTTAATCTATAGTCTTAAAGGGAAATGAAGAGTCTAGGCAACACATTTGGCATTTTAGAGCAGAAGAGTAATTTTTTTTCTTATTTTGGTGTTACATTTCTGTATTATTATCTTGATTCTTCACTCTTTGAAAATGATCACCTGTGGTTAAAAAAAAAAAAAAAAAAACTATGCAAGGAATGACTGTTATGACCAATCTCAAAAAATTTGAACTATTGTTATTGTAAATTATAGCTACATTCAGTAAATAAATTGAAGAGTCAAGGAATCGGGTCTTGGTTTTCTTCTTGTCACTGCATGACCTGCAACCTGGCTGGGTCTCAGGACACTCACTCGTCTATAAATAGGCGTTGAAACAGATCATCCTGTATATCTTTCTAGCTCTGTTAATCTGTAATTCCAGGAAATCAGAGCAATGTGCTTCTAGTTGTTTTGAAGCAGGGAATTCTTTCTTTTTTCTTATTTCTGGTCCTAGGCATTGAACCCTGGGCCTCAGGCATGGTAAGTATACACTCTACAACTAAGCTGTACCCCAAGCCCCCAAGTCAGGGATCTTAAACACAATTTTAAAGTATAAGAACTAGACCTACAGAATACAACAGTTACTATTATGGTATTATGTAAAAATGTGGATGTGTAACCGATGTGATTCTGCAATCTTTGTAATGTTTTGAATAACCAATAAAAAAAAAAAAAAAAAAAAAAGAACTAGACCTAAATATATCTTGGTGCGGCAACTCAAGGAATAGCTGATGATTAAGTCATGCAAAACTTGAACTGTCCTGAGAAATAATATGTTGTACTTTTAGTACTATTTCTTTTGTAATTCTTAAAAATATATCTTTGAGGTTTTTCTGATATTTAGATGCATTTGCCTTGTATTTATGACATTTTTTCTTCTCTAACATTCAAGAAGTGTTTCCCAAGGGTGTAGTGGAACTATGCCTCTGTTGTGTTTAGCTTGTTTTTTTTTTTTTTCTTTTAGTCTAACCATGGGATGGCAAGATCTTCCTGTTTTTTCATGACATTTGTCGACTTCATCTCCCTGAATTCTAAGACCTTAGAAAACATTGGCAGCTCGGCACTAGCTTCTCTTTTTGATGGAAGTACAACCATGGTTGCGTTCACAGTTCAGCTCTCAGATCTGTTAGAATGTTTTGTTTGCAGTCAACTTTGGAAGGAAGGCTCATGAACAAAGCCCTAATGGTGGAAGTGGTGTCACTGGGTTTTTGCTTTGGCTTTTTAAAAAAAAAAATTTATTATTTATTTTAATTAGTTAGACATGACAGTAGAATGCATTTACGCACTTTGATATATCATACATAGGTGGGATATAATTTCTCATTTTTCTGAGTACACATGTTGCACAATCACATTGGTCATGCAGACACATATATACATACAGAAATAATGTCTGTTTCATTCTACCATCTTCCCTATCCCCACATCTCCTCCCTTTCCCTCCCCTCCCTTCCTTCTACCTAATCTAAGGTAACACTATTCTTCTCTAGTGCCCGCCGCCTTATTATGAATTAGCATCCACATATTAGAGAAAACATTCAGCCTTTGGTTTTGTGGGATTGGCTTATTTTGCTTAGCATGATATTCTCCAACTCCAACCATTTACTGGCAAATTCCATAATGTTAGAGTCTGTAAACAAGTCTGGATGGCGCCTGGCAAAATGCCAGAGGGAGTGGTTTGTGAAGTAACGCCAGTGAACCATTAAGTGTGGAGATTCCTGATTGGTTGACTGCTGTATCTAGTTTATGCTAATTAAGATAAGCTGTGTGGAATGTATAAATATCGCTCCAGTCCTACAATAAACGGCTCCTACTCCTGCTGTATCAGTCTACACAAGTTGTTCATCACCCCCCTGGTTATTTTGCTGCAGCTGGACTGCGGCACCATAATATTACTCTTCTTTAAAGCTGAGTAATATTCTATTGAGTATACATACCACAATTTCTTTTATCCATTCATCTATTTAGGGACACCTAGGTTGGTTCCATCGTCTAACTATTGTGAGTTGAGCTGCTATAAACATTGATGTGGCTGTGTCACTATAGTATGCTAATTTTATTTCTGTTTTCTCAGAGCCAAAAATAAACTGGCTATTGGAGTCTCAAAGCCAATAGCTCCTGCCCGGAGATATCTGTCTAAATGATATTAATTTTTCCGGGTACGATGGCCAACTCCTATAATCCCAATGATTTAGGAGGCTGAGGCAGAGGATTGCAAGTTTAAGGGCAACCTCAACAACTTAGCAAGATTTATACCTCAAAGTTAAAAAAAAGGGGGTGGGGGTGGTGCTGGGGATGTGGCTCAGTGTAGGATGCCTTTGGGTTCAGTTCCCAGCAACCAAAAATAAATAAATAAATAAACAAACAAATAAATAAAAATTTCACTTCTATTCTAAAATGGATTGGTAAATCTGCTAAATGATCTGTAAAAGCCAGTCCAGTGTTTGCTTTTTTGTCCAGTGGACACTGTGCTGAATTCTTTGGTTTTTTTTTCACACTTAACTCTTTGTACTATCATGGTCAGCATGATCCTCTATCTGATGGAGTTGTTAGCTGATAGAGAACGTTACTCATACTGATTGCCATTCTCCTTGATCTCCTTGGTTATAAAATAAACTTTCATAGAATCAGAAACTGTCTTAAAATATAAATCTACTCAAGTATACTGAGCACTTTGTTTTAATTCAAGGCAAATAAAATGCTCTTTATGTAAAATGAATTTTTAAGAAAGTAGAGGTGTGACATTTTGACTGGTGTTACTTATTTTGCATTCCTAAAATATTTTCATTTTCTGCCTTCATCTGAATCTTATATATAAAGAGTTTCAGTGCAGTTATCCCAAGAAATAAAAATAACCTAGAATGAAGACAAATGTTATTTAGTCACTCTTCTTATTGAACTTCAAGACCCGTGTACAAAAGTACCATTCAATGCCTTAAAAAGCTGGTAGTGGTGATCCTAGAGCTGAAAATCGTAGCGTCTTTGGCTAGTCATCCTGCCTGACCTTGAACATTGGCTACTGTAGTGTGGAGCAGTGTTGGAGAAGGTGATTCAGTGTCCCCAGATTTCAGTTGACACTCAGGAATGCACTGGCTCCCAAGGCCAAGGTAATGCACTGTAAGTCTTCTGTCTATTTGAGAACCACACTCCTGGGTCTCTGGAGAGGGGTGAGAAATGTTACTGACTCCTTTTATGCCAGCAAGCTCACAGCACTCAGCCGAGCTAACCCAGAATCCACATGTTGCTACTTGGGTGGCTTAATTCCTAAGGAAGGTGAATGGGTAGGATGCAGTAACAGAGAATGTTCTGAACATGCCCAGGTTTGATGGGATGAGAGATATGTGCATTTCACAGGATTATTTTTAGTGGAACACTTGCTATTCTAGATATTCTTTCTTAGCCTTCTAAAAACAAGTAGTGTTTTGCTATCGTAGCCATTTCTCAAAGTCCAACAGACAATAATGTTAAGAAAATCCTAATAATTACATTAAGCATTCCGTTGCTACAGCTATAAGTTTTCTCTTACCTCATCAACTATTCACACAGAGAATGAACGCTGTTCTCATGGTACTTAGCATTTGAGATAAGTGTAAACCTTTCTCATTCACACTTTGGAGGTTTTACAGCACATTTAAGTAACTGTACCTAGCATGCCCCAGGGAAATGTTGACAATAATAGGTCTGATATTTGGGGAAAAAAATTGTTTGAGCTCATCAAAGTAAAAGCAAATCAAAAAGCAAGGAAAATATTTTTCTTGCATAAGTGTCCTAGGAACTCATCTGTGTTGGGCTCCAAGGGCAAGCGTGAGCCACATTTCCTGACTGAGTGTGGGGTGCCAGCCAGCATCAGCTGCTGCCACTAAGTGTCAGTTATGCAGGGTCCCTGACCCTTTTCCATTTTCAGAGCAAGAATAGAACTAATTGTAGCATCAGGATGCAATACATTCCAAAATATATTTACTCTGAAACAGTAATCTCTTTCACATCCTGAAAAATAACCAAAAAGGACACAATTTTTGTCACTTAGAATATTTTTGACGTTGGATTTGAAACTCTACACTTCAAATGTGCTGAAAAAAATATAGTTCAAAAAATTAGATCTGTATATAATTCAAATAGTTTAATAGTGAACTCCATGAGACCACCTACATTCTTTACTCCAGTGGAATTGTGCGATATTAACTTATATTTACAATAAGTCAACCAATTTTAGAAAGCATTTCCAACAATGGTGTTTGTCATAATGGCATTGTATCTGGAGCCACGTCTGGTCCTTGGTCAAATCATGAACTTGGTAAAGTTTGCATCTCTTTTCTTTCTTCTTTAAGTTTTCTCTACTGCTCCAAAGCTCTTGCCATCATTTTAATAAATTCCCTGGGTTGGACAAACTCCCTCTTTAACAATGTAAAAAACAACAACAAACAAACAAAAAAAAACCTGATCTTCAAAAAGATTCTAAAAGGATGCATGTTGGTCTAATTAATCAATAACTAATAAGAGGCAGTCATAGGAACCTCTAACTTTGTTCCTGGACTGATTTCATCTGACAAGAGGAAGTTTCCTAGTTTCTGCAGGACTTGGAGCCCCGTGATCTGGGTCTCGGTTCTGGCTCAGTTACATTCCCAGCATTTCATCTTTCTATGCTTCAGTTTGTATCTATTGCTTGGGGGCAGCCACAAGCCCATGAGATGGTGCACACAGAAGAGTTTTGTAAAGCACGAAGCTTCCTAACTCAGGGGTTTATAAGCATTGCTTTAAAATCATGCAGTGCTTGTCTTGCATGTGTGAAGCACTGGGTTCGACCCTCAGCACCACATAAAAATAAATAAATAAATAAAATAGAGATATTGTGTCTATCTACAACTAAAAAATATTTTTAAAAAATCATGCAGGGAACTCTAAATAGGAAGTCAGAAGCCTGTGTTCAGTCTGTGTGGGTCAGCTCTCTATTACTATAACAAATACCCAAGAGAATCAACGTATGAAGAGAAAATGTTGATTTTGTCTCACAGATTTGGAGCTTTCAGTCCATTATCACTTGGCCCCACTGCCCTTGGGCCTGGGGCAGGGCTGCACATCACGACAGGACATGTGGTGAACTGAGCCGTTCATCTCCTGGCCAGGAAGCAAAAGAGAACAGGAGTGCCCAGGACCCAGTCATACTCCTGAAGGCACCCCCCACCCCCCCACCCCTGTGCCTAGAGGCCTTCCCTAGGCCCCACCTCTTAAAGGTTCCACCCTCCCCCAGCAGCACCCCGCTGAGGACCAAGCCTTTACCATGTGGGCCTTTGGGGGACAGCTATCCCCACCATCGCTCTCCTGCTTTGCTACTCCCTTCCCGTGAGACCTGAGGAAAACCTCTCACCATGCCAGACCTGTTTCCTCTCCATAAAAACCTGCAGGTGGAACCAGAACTTCTCCAAAGTCCCTTTCAATGCAAGGTACTTTACAGTTCCATGGATTAATATCATTGGCAAAGAAAATACCATGACATCTAATACCAGGGGCAGAGAAGGTGCACGGGTTTGGACTAGGAGGTAAGCTGAGGAGTGGAGGAGACAGTGATGGGGGGTTAGGAGGGGTTGGTCCTCCCAGAGAAGTGATGATAGAAGTTGTAGGACAAGAGGTGACTGGGGTCCGCCTGGCAGGACCCGTAGGAAGTGAGGCATTAGTTTATATGGGCCCACAGCTGTGGGGTGGAAGGTGCAGGATCCTGGGGAACTAAGTGATGAGGGTTATTAGACCTTTTTCTCTCATGGGAGATGCTGTGTTGCAGGATCTAAGGCTGCAGAGATCTTAGCAGTCAGCAAACGCAGGGGTGAAGGTAGAGGAGGAGGAGCGGATGATAAGGACATCGAAGACAAGGACAACCTCTTTAATTTGTCTCTCCCTTGAATCTGCAGCAGTGAGAGCGGTCAACTTAAAATGTTAATCAGATGACTTCTTTCTCCCCATTAAATTCTTTAATGGCTTTCCTTGTATTGAGATTATAAATTCCTTATCATCGGCTTTTATGTCCCTGAAGGAATTGGCACTTGCTTATCTCTCTAATCCCCCTACCCCTCTGTTCCACCACCTCTTCCTCTCCAGCCACGGTGGGCAGCTTGGGGCCATCAAGGGGCATGGCTGTCTCTCCACCACCCTTCACAGGTCCTCTCTGTTCTGTGGGATCTTAGCTTGGCTTCAGACAGGGTTTCTCCACACCCTGTCTACAGTACTGCTTGCTTAGTGACCTTCACCCCCACCACCAGCTAGAATTGTCATGTCCTCCAGTGTCTGAGCAGAGGATCCTTTGTCAAATGACGAACATATGAAGAGTTGATGTTCTTTATTCCCTTTTCTCTCCTTTTTCTATCTTTCCTGTACTTATTATTTTGTCTTTCTCTCATTTATTTAAAGTCATACCTTATATAAATTTCTGATTATAAAAGCAGCACCTACCTATGCCCAAAAAGTAACACTTGAGAATGTAAGGAAGAAAGTGAAGAGCTTTGAAATTCCATCACCCAGAGAAAAACTAGAACTCCCATTTTTCTTTTAAAATACAGATACATAAAAGCATAAAAAAACTGTCTGTAGGGCTGGGGATGTGGCTCAAGCGGTAACACGCTCGCCTGGCATGCATGGGGCGCTGGGTTCAATCCTCAGCACCACATAAAAATAAAATAAAGATGTTGTGTCCACCGAAAACTAAAAAATAAATACTAAAAACTTTCTCTCTCTCTCTCCTTAAAAAAAAAAATTATATGTAACAAGGTGGTACATGGGATGTTTCAACATATGCATACATTGTATAATGTTTAAGTCAGGTTAAATATATCTCCTCAGTCATTGTCATTTCTTCATGGTAAAAAACATTAAATGTCCTTTCTTCTAGCTTCTTGAGACAGATAGCACATAATTGTTATCTACAGTCACACTACTGTGGAGTAGCAATGGAGCATCTTACTGTAACTTAGCATACATTAATATTTTATTCCATATGCTTCTAAAGTTTTTCAGTGCAGATGAAAAATGCGAGATGGGTTCTGACTCCTGTGCTCGTTTGAGCTTCTTTTTCCACTTAGTAACACACATGTACCATTATATTATCCTTCTTTCGTCACATTCATTCCCCTTCAGTAACAGCTCATAATGTGGGACTAAAACAAGTAATTACTCATTGTCTTCATTGGGGAGTTGTGAAATCTGGTTTTTAATTTAAAAAGCAGTTGAAAGCAATATTTTTCTTTCCAAAATTTAACAAAACCAAGTTGCTTTTCCCTAAAAAGGCCTTCAATCAATGGAGGCTGTGTAGCCTGCCCAGAGTTTTGGCTTCCATTGACATCAGAACTGTTCTTCTCTGCCTAGGGGTTAGGCCCACCCTGCCTTTCCCAGGCATAATCCAGCATTTATCTTTGGTATAAAAAGTAACTGTTATTCTGTCACTGCCAGCACTGCAGAATGGGCGTCTAAATGCCTCCGATTGTGTATTTAGAGAGGCTAACAGCTGCATGTGCTATTTCCACAACTCTAAGATCCACCCAGGATGTGACCATGGAAATGCTTGTCATTTCTTTCTTTCTTTTTAAAATTGGTGAGTGATATGCAGAGGTGAGAACTAGGTGAGAAATTCTTCCACAGATTGTGGGCTTGCCATTTGATATCTAGAGAAAACTGCATTCCTTTGAGAAGCTCTTAGAGTGCTAGTCTGCCTGAACTTGGGACAGCCCTACAAAGTGTCTGGGACACTCAAGTAATATCAGTGAATTTCCAGAACAGATAAGCAAGCAAATTCCACACTTGTATACACATATGTACCCCCATGTGCTTATGTATTCACACGGGTACCTCACTGCACCAAGGCGTGCAAATACTAACCAACCAGCAAACCACATCCAGATGAAAACCCTCAGCTTTTCCCTTAAAAAAAAAAAGCAAATGTGGGGCTGGGGCTGTAGCTCAGTGTAGAGCACCTGCCTCGCACATGTGAGGTGCTGGGTTCGATCCTCAGCACCACATAAAAATAAACAAAGATATTGTGTCCATCTACAACTGAAAAAATATTTTAAAAAAAGGAAGACAGAAAATGTAGATCAGTTAAGAGGAAATGGGCAAATCTCTCCCTTCCTTGAAGTGTTATAACTCACAGATGAACCTTCTTTCTGGTTGTTTCTGTGTACTGAGAGACCACCAATAAACACTGGCACTGTTTGGTGATCCGACTAGGTCCAGAAATCCTTATTGCATTTTGATAGGCTCAATTTCATGGATTTTCTCAAAATAATTTTCAGTTCAAGTCAGGTACTGTGGTGTATGTCTGTACTCTCAGTGACTTGGGAGGCTGAGACAGGAGGATCACAAGTTTTGAGGCCAGCCTGGACAACTTAGCAGAAACTCTGTCTCAAAATAAAAATATATAAAGGGCTGGGAGGTAACTCAGTAGTAGAGTATCCTAGGTTCAAATCTCAATATGAAAAATAATAATCAAAAAAAGACCAAAACAAACAACCAAACAAGGAAAAAATATCCAGTTCAAATCCTAATACAAAATGAGATATTAATATCTGTCCTTTTCATATAATAAATTATTTTATGTTCCAGGAATTTTGCATTTGGGAAAGGATGTTTAAAATTACAATGGCTTTTCATGGCTATAAGTACTTAAAACCACATCACCACAAGACTGTGACATTGTCATTTGTTTTGATGTATGGCATTGGCCATGCAGTTAGCATGTTAGCATTTGCATAATTACACGATGTAAGAATATGTTTTAGGCTTGGAAGGATGTAGCAGATGCTGTCTGTGCCCTGCCTTCTTCTTTTAAGGCCTCATTGTGATTCATACTTCTAATGACTAGCATCTGGAAATGTGGGGGCATCAACCCGGCCCCCAGAAGCCCTCCACCAGTAGCTGATGGGAGCAGAAGTAAGATTACGCTGGGTTCCCTCCCCTGGAGGAAGTGATGGTGGGGCCTGTTTGTCCTCAGGGTCCTGCTGGAGTTAGATTCAGTGAGGTTCAGGTCAACAGGTTACCAATACAGTCTTCATCAACAATCTTCCATTTCCTGCCCCCCCCCTCCATTACAATCAAATTTTGATCTCAAATCAAGATTTGGTGGCTTTGGTGGCTCCCTAATCTAAAATAAATGTTTTACCTTCAGGCAACATTTTAATCTGTCATCCTAAGTAGATAAATTAATTTGTTGGCTTAATCTACTATCTATCATGCCCTTTATATATTTTTCACTATCTGGTAGCACATATTGCTAATTGTCTACTAGATAATGTCTTTTTTATTTATCTTTTAAAGGGAAAGCTTTCATACATCTGAAACAAGATTGAAATAATTAAAATACAATGAAAGTATCAGAAGAATAAATACATAGGTTAAACCCAAACATATTGATTCCCAATCTTGATAGTGATGCTTACAGGCAGAGCCGAGCAGAATATATAGGTACCAAATGCTAAATTTACTGACTGGACTTTTATGTTTATCATTGCTTTTCATAATATCTCCTACATTAGAGGATATCAGAGACTTATACAGAATTTGTAATTTTAGTGACACCAAGTAGTAAATTGATAAAGTGATTCAAGCATAGTACCTGTTAAACAGTGTGCTCCTGGTAGATGGTGCTGTTGTTAGGGTCATTGGTTGTTCAAACCAGTACACTTTAAAACAGGAAGACTGGTGTGAGTATAATACATATAGGAGCTGGGAGTGAGCTCAGTGGTAGGACCTGTGCTTAGTATGTGTGTGGCCCTGGGTTTAATCTCCAACAGTGCAAAAACCAAAAACAAAACAAAGAAAAAAATAGCTAGAGTATATTTGTTTTACTATGATTTCTAAATTACATTTTGATGTACAAATTAGTTTTATTAAATAGTTCCATTTAAAAACTTTTGAAAATGAATTTTTTTCCTCAAAATAGAAATAAATATCAAAATTTTTTCCTCAAAATAGAAATAAATAGAAATATCCACGTACATTACGATAAAATTCAAACCCTCATATTGTCTTATCAGAACAATGAAAACTACATAAAGTAGAGGGACTATTTTTGTTGCTCACATGCTGAGTTTAGTCATATCTTTCTCAATTCATGCCCTTTTCATATAATAAAATTTTCTAACATGAACTGATTTTTAATTTATCATAATGCTTGGAATCTTTTTTGAAGTTGTACTCTGTGAATAAAATCTCACTATTCTGTATTATTTTTACATACCAAAAAATAAAAAAAGTTTTTTCCCACCAGTAGATACATTCCAAAGAGAAATTATAGAATTTCCAATTTTAATCTTGGAGCCGGGTGCGGCTGTAATTCCAGCAGCTGGGGAGGCTGAGGCAAGAGGATCTCGAGTTCAAAGCCAACCTTAGCAAAAGCAAGGTGCTAAGCAACTCAGTAAGATCCTGTCTCTAAATAAAGTACAAAATAGGGCTGGGATGTGGCTCAGTGGTCAAATCAATCCCTGGTACCAAAAGAAAGAAGAAAAAAAAAATTAATCTTGGATGCGATTTGAATGTTTGTTATTCAGTCTTTCACTTCTTCCTTTACCGTGTCTGGGAAGTTTCAGTGCCTTCTTCTTTGCAAGTTTTGTTTTCCATGACTACAATTCTCCAGAAAGCCTCAAAAGCAGAAGTGGTTTTTCAGGCTCTGTGAATTCTTTGATTAAAATCTCTAATTTATATTGATCATAATGCATCTTAAATCTAGAGGACTCATTAATAGAAATGTTAAGTATCATCAATAGACAGGCTGATGTGCTAAATAGTTCCAGTTGATGATGGGCAACAGAGAAGTTTCTGAAGACTAAAGTTTACTGATATTTTTAAGTTCAACATCAACTTTATCACATAAATTTTATAGTAATATCATCTAGTGTATTCAGAATTTTTAAATGTTAACAAGTACAGCTTATAATGATTGCAGTTGGTACTCTATTTCAGTTTCCTTTAATTAAATTATGACTTGTTTATACTCTAATTCCAATTATACTTCTGCTTCATATCTTAATTTAAAAATTAGAAATCTAACTTTATTTATTTTTAAAAATATTTTTATTTTTGTTTATTTATTTTTTTATGTGGTGCTGAGGATCGAACCCAGGGCCTCACGCGTGAGGGGCAAGCACTCTACCACTGAGCTGCAACTCCAGCCCCCAGAAATCTAAATTTAGTGAGCTGTTATTTTTTTTGTGTGTGGACACCATGTTCCACCAAGTTCCCCCCCCACACCCCTGCCCAGGTGCTAGGGGTTGAACCTAGGCTCTCCTGCATTCCAGGCAAGCACTGTACCACCGAGTTAGACTGCAGCCCCTAAATGTTGAACTCTTATTAAGATTCAGAGTAATGTCAGATGTTTCATCTCAAATGAACCAATTATCAAAAAAAAAAAAAAAAAAAAAACATTGCTTTAATTTCACAAATTAGATTGAAAACATCAGATCACTATTGGAATTAATTGATCTTTCTAGAAGCCTTGATAGCACTGCTACAAAATTAGCAATAGCAAACTGTTTATAAAATTCTTCTGCTTTTAGTACCAACACATTGTTAATGTTTGCTTCAGTTTTTGGTACAGGAACACAAAAACCTGAAATAAAAAATTGGCAGTCAATTTAGAATACCATTCTGAATGTTATGTAAGCACCTTCTGCAGCTGCATGTGATAAATCATAAACTACAAGGACAGGGTTCTCAAAATAGTGACTAATTTTTGATGTGGATTATAATGCTTCTTCAGCAGATTTGTGTTCTTGGGTTCTTCACTTGGTAATTGATATTACTTTGTCCCCAGTGGCTGTAGGGATGAGATGGGTGACAAATGATGTCATTTTGTGCAACTTTTTAAAAACTTTTATTTGTCTTTTCATTTTTTATGTGGTGCTGAGGATCAAACCCAGGGCCACATATGTGCTAGGCGAGTGCTCTACCAGTGAGCCACAACCCTAGCCCCTCATTTTGTGCAATTTAACATTCATCATTAACTTGCTTGAGTCAGAAATTTAGTATTTAATATATTTTTACTAAGTATGCATTTTCATTTTTTAGTTCATTGCTGTTGAAAGGATTTATTGCAAAATACAAAAGCATCACCAAACAAGAACTTAACATTTGTAGATGCACATAATAGAGAAAAATGGCCAAATTATCATGACACAGATGTTGTTAGCCAGCTTTCCTTTACTGTTACAAGTATCCAAGATAAATCAACTTATGAAGAGGAAAGGTTTATTTTGTTCACAGATTCAGAGGTTTCTATGGTTACTTGACCCTGTTGACTTTGCAGAATATCATGGTGGGAGTGCAAGGTGGAGGACATTACTCACCTCATGGAAGTCTGAAAGGTGGGCCGGAGGAGCTGGGGTCCAACTATCCCCTCCAAGGGCATCTCCCCCTCACTTCCTTTGGCCAGGCCCTACTCCCTCAAGGTTTCACCACCTGCCAATTGTGCACAAGCTTGCAACCAAGCCTTTAACACAGGGCCCTTGGGGGATGTTAAAAATCCAAACTACAGCAGGCATCTAGACTGGTATCTCTCTTCTCTGCTATATATATCTCACATAACCCTAACCCATAATTAACCCATTTCCTACTGATCTCCCCTGCATTGGCAGTTTTGTCTCTTGTGGGCCTGAGCATGGGTCATGGCACACCTAGCTGGTAAATCCGAAGGATGCAGGGTGGCCGCTGTCCGAGAGTTCTCTCACCACCAGCAGAGTTTTCCTTAGACGTAGAATTGGAAGCCCTTATTTGAGGTTTGTTTTGCAAGCAAGTGCCCTTGAAATGGAGATGTGTTAGTTCTACTGTGTGTGGGAAGGAGTGGAGAAAGTAGAGATGGGTAATCGTTACTCATCTATGAGATTTTATCCTCATGTTGAAGTGAAACCTTTGCTTACCAGTCACATGTCTTAATACTAGAGAAGACCGTGGTGGAGCCTGGAAATACTAAACCAATCCTAGCTTATTTTAGTGCTGCTATCACTGACAATTCCCCAATAAGGAGAAAAAGATCCAGGGAAATGTTAAAAACGGGATGAGAAGGAAGGACAACAGTTTTCCTAAGACTATTCAGGACAAAAAAAGACCCTAGTTACAAGGATAGTAATTATCTGAAAAGAAGTTATTTTGCAGGAACACTAGAGGGCGCTTTAGACTATAATTAATAATTCTGCTTTGATTTACATGAACACACTGTAGGGGATTGCTGTTACAAATTTCAACAGTGAATGTTGTTTAAAAGCTTAGGTGAATCCACATCAAGTTGTTTTATCTAGCATTCAAGCAAATTTCAAAACAAGTGTTCTGGTGTCCTTTCTCTTTTGTCCCACCCTGCTGGAGGGGACATTATATTTCTGCTTTACTTCAAATTTATTTTCCAAGTGACAGAAGGTTAGATAAAGGTAGGGTTGCAATCTGTTTCCGCTAATTGAGATTGTGTGTGTGTGTGTGTGTGTGTGTGTTTAGCCAACTAAAGTAACTGTGGCATTATCCTTCTTTAGAGATTAGCCCAGGGATAATGTTTTAGGTACATGTAAAGCTCATTTTCTTCAAGTATTGGTAGGCGAGGGCTGATTACTGAGGCAGGTATGTTAGTCCTCAGGTAGCAGTATGACACTGGAAGAAAGCCTCCTTTGACAGGTTGTCTGGTCTGGAGCTTGTGGTTCTGTCCCCACCTCTGTGACTTTTGGCAAATCATAATCTCGCTGGGATTATTTCTTAGTATTAAGTGATGAGTTTTAATTAAATGTCTCCTAAGTCTTACTCTAGTCTAAAATTCTGTAATTCCGACTTTTATGCTTACTTTTGATTCATTTTCAATGTATGTTAGCATTAGGTGTCACATTGAGAAATTTCCTTCAAACTCAAATTGGGAGGTCTGGTGCCACACTGTGAAAACTTGATTCGGGAAGAAGTGGGATGACGGTGGTTCTATCTGGGCCCCCTGATCAAGCTCTTTAAAATGGCTCACTTTACATTAGAAACAGAAAACTCTTTGTCAACGGCTAGAAAACATTTATATAAGCACCGCTACCAATCTTAGACTTGCTTTGAAGCAAAAATGATAGTGAGGAGTTTATATTTCAGTGATCAGATCCAGATTAGATAAAGAGAAAGAAGTCAAAATTATTTGAGCTTTTAAATTAATTCTCATGAGTCTATCTTGATGCTAGCAAAACATCCAGGACAAACATTTGCCAGATAAGATACAGACCCTATGTGTCCTCATATCGGTGAGGCAAGATTTCAGTGATCTGGGGCTTCATTGAATATAGATTGAATATCCATTGAATATTACTCCTGAAGAGTGCTCTGATATTCTTGACTGAGTTCTACTTCTGAAACAAATATCTTGTGAATAGTGTGGAGAAAGAAATGCGGGCAATATTTATGTCTGTTGGAAAGAAAACAATTTGATCAGTGGAGTTGTGTGCCCCTTTATTATGTAGGCATCATAGAATGATTTCTTAGTAAGTTTCTAAATTTGTTAACTTTTCCAGTAACCTCTTGCAGATCTCAGTGTGTGCCTCTGTGTGTAGGTGTCTGCGTGTCTTGTGCCTGCAGGTGTGTCTCTGTGTGCTCATGGGTCAGTGTACCGTTACCCATGGTTAACTCTTAGGTGGTAACTCATTTTGCATCTTGAAAGTTTCTCCACATTCTACAGGTTTCCCACCTGTGAAGGTGACGTCAGAATTAAGGAGACGAGAAGGGAGCTTCCATCTCTTGGTCATTTCTTCATGACTCATCGTGTCAGAACCGAGCCTTGAGAGAAGCAGGAAAGGGCAGACAAGAGAGGAAGCCATGTAGGATGGGCCAACAGAGCAGGTGATCCTGGTGGTCTCACTCCAGGGAACTGGCAGTGGGTGGAGAAGGAGAAGGCTGTGGGTTCCAGGAGTCAGTGCCAGGGGAGTCAGCCCATCTGTTCATCAACCCTGTGTGGCATGCCTGCTTCGTGCCAGGTGCTACAGTCGGTGAAATGAACGTGGAAGTTTCTTCCTTCAAGCACTGAAGGATTGGTGGGTAAACAAACCATTATAAAAGAGATGCTAAAAGGATTGCCTCGCAAGCCCCAGGAGTTCCTGCAGGGGGGCAGGCAAACAAGGGGATCTGTGGGCTCAAATAAATTGGCAACTCAATGAGGTAGAGGCAGGTGGACTAGAGGTTCCAGCGATGTCAAAGTCCCCTCTCCCCCTTGGCCCCTCAGCCCTGTTCCCCATGTCTGCTTATAGTTTGGGATCCCACGTTCCTTTTTTCTGTTTTTAAGTATATTGAGCATTCTAGTGAAAGAGAACTTGCTGGTGTGTGCCAGATGGCTGACCGATGGTCCCTTTGGCCACTGTAATAGAAATGATAAAACTGTAGGGGGGAAAACTTCTTGTCCCCCTGTAGTATTGATTGATTGATTGATTGTGTGTGTGTGTTTGTGTATGTTTCTGGGGATTGAACCCAGGGCCTTGTGCATGCAAGGCAAGCTCTCTACCAACTGAGCTATATCCCCAGCCCCATCCTGCTATTTTTCTTGGACAAAAGTTGCTTGTTTGGTTTGTTGCTTCCTTCCAAGCTTTACAGGTAGTGTGATTGATCAGGTAATATAAGGGCAATCCTTCCCCTTCTCCCCCCACAAACCTATCCCCAGATCTCTTCTCTGTGCTGCCTAAAATACAGAGACTTGGAGATTGGTTTGAAGGGAGATTGGGGAGTTGAGGTAGGGAGATGATGCTGTCAATTATTTGCACTTGATTGTGAATTAGAATAATCAGATCATCTTCGGTTCCTGGCACTGGGCCAACTGGACCTTGTAAGTAGGATTATGGAGTTGGAGTGCAGAGGGAAGGTGCAGTCGCAACGCTCACACATAGCAGGCTTGTACAGACACCGCCTAAGCCTCAGGCGTCTGGGGAAACTGGGAGAGAAGAGGAACTGAGGAAAGCAGGAGAGAAGGGCAGGGGCTGGCTCTGCTCTTGCCAGTCTTGAGCAGGACCAGATGGGGCAGGCCCCTTCACCCAGCCCGCAGCTGCCATTTAATGCACGTAAAGTCCCCAGCCCGCTGGAGTTTTGAAGGGGACAGGCAGAGCTAGATCCTGCAGTCTCCCCTCCCTCCTCGCAGATTCTCTGGCAATGGAGAGGAGGGAGTTTCCAAGGCCTACTCTGGGTCAAGCCTTGCAAAACAGACTTTCTTTGTGTATACAGTTTGCCCTCTTTTCAGTTGGAAATTACTAGGGCCAGGATGCTGGAAGGCTGCTGGGCAGGCTGACAAAAGTGAACGCTCACGGGGGAGGGCCTCTCTCACCTGGATGTTGTTCTTTCCTGGCTTTCTAACAGCCGGTTGGCTGGTGGGGAGCTGTCAGCCTGGACGGAGAGAAGTGGGAGACAGGAAGGAGGTTTCCAGGTCTGCGGTGCTGACCTAATTCTGGATGATGTTTTCACTGAATGAGTTGATTATTTTTATACTCTTTTCTGGTAAGTGAATTGCCTTCACCACTTTCAACTTTTCCATGTCCCAACTTCCAGTTCCTCACCACATTGTACGAGCGCTTGAAAATTCACTCCTTCAGCTATTTTCATTCTTTTAGCCCAGAAGAAACAATTGCCTGCTTATTATTTCAACAGCAGCGTTGCTGCTGGCATAACAAACACCCTGCTCTTGCGCAGGTTTGCGTGGGGAATAGGTTGTTATTTGTTGTCAGGGATTCAGAGGGGCTGTGTTCTTGGTGTTGCATTTCAATGTTTAATGTACCAATGGAATCTTTTTGCTTTAATCACCTTCGTTATTGGGTGATTAAATGTGAGTCACCAGACCTGGCTTTTCACCCACCCTGAAAACTAGTTCCCTGTTAAACCAGCAATTTACTTGTTTTCTAGTGTTACATTCACCATGTACTGTGGTTACTGACTTCGTTTTTTGTAATTCAGTTTCATTGAAAAAAAAAATGCTTTTAAAAAAATATATTCTCTTTACATTTTGAAACTGGGGTATTTGTGTGTCTTGTGGTTTTTGTGTGTCTTAGGGTATTTGTTCTAAGTTAAAACCCATGATTTGTTCCTAAAAATTGTTCAACTGTGCCTGATATCTGCTGGTACAACATAATGAAAAGACTCTTTTGTGAAACTGGACTTTTTATCATCTCTCTGCTTTTCAGTAAATGTTGATATTCTTTTCAAGCCTAAAAATCAAGTGGAATAGTTACTAGAATAAGCATGGCTTTTACAAACAAATGTTAAATAAGTGGGGCATGGTGGCACAACCCATAATAACAGCTGTTGGGAGGCTGAGGCAGGAGGATCATAAGGCCAGCCTCAGCAACTTAGCAAGACTCTGTCTGAAAATAAAAATAAATGAATATATAAAAGGGCCAGGATGTGAGTCAATGCTTAACGGCTTCTGGGTTCAATCCCTGGTATCAAATAAATCAATAAATCAATAAAAAATTTAAAAAATACAAAGGGCTGGGAAAGTAGCTTATTGGCAAAGCACTCCTGGATTTAATCCCCAGTATCACAAAATAAAAATAAAATGTTAAATAGAAAATTAAAATGCTAAATAAACAAGACATCATTGCTTGAATATTATTTTTTAAAAATGAAGGACTGGGGATATAGTTCAGTTGGTAGAGTGCTTGTAGTGCATGCACAAGGTCTTGGGTTCAATCCCCAGCACCAAAAAATAAAAAATAAAGATGAGGACAGTCCAAAAGGAGTTATTCCCATGGAAATATTAAGCCCTCCTATTATATTAAGCCCTTTCAGTATCATTGATTTGTGTGTGTGTGTGTGTGTGTGTGTGTGAAAACTATGTTAAATGTAAATAAGTTCATTCAGTAATCTTTTTTTAAAACATTTAGTTTTTAGAAGTAGTTGGACACAATACATTTATTTTATTTATTTATTTTTATGTGGTGCTGAGGATCCAACCCAGAGTCTACCCGTGTGCTAGACGAGCGCTCTGCCGCTGAGCCACAACCCCAGCCCTCATTCAGTAATCTTTTAAGTAACAATTATTGCTCCCTCATTTCCTAGAATAAATATTTTGGCCTGCACATGATGGTGCACACCTGTAAGCCCAGCTACTTGAGAGGCTGAGAAGGCAGGAGGATCACAAGTTCAAGGTCAGCATGTGCAATTTAGGGAGACTGTGTTTCAAAATAAAAAATAAAAAGGGATGGGGATGTAGTTCAGTGGGAGAGAATCCCTGTGTTTAAAGGAAAAAAAAAATAAAATTAATGTCACCATTTTTGCACATTACATATGCAGGCATAGTTTTTTTTTTTTTTTTTCCTTTTTTCTTTTTTTGCTTCCTTTTCCTATTACTAAAGAGAAAAATAACTTTCATTGAGAAAGCAGGGAGAAACTATTTTGGGCATCTGTTCCTTTGCTGTTGTGACTGTGCTAATGAGTAGACTGTTCTAGTAACGCAGCAGTTTTGCAGCAGCCTCAACTAGTTTAAAGTCACATTAAAACAAGTTCCTTCTTCCTGTGCATCCAAACCCATAATTTAGTTCTGAACTTTTAAAAGGATGCATAGCCAGTGTTTTTTTTTTCCCTCCAACTACAATTTGATATAATTTCCTTAAAAGGCAAGAAAATTGCCGCATTTGGAGATCCTAGTCCTGGCTGTTTAGGGGCTGTTTTTGATGAGGGGGAAATTAGGTGGACCTCCATGTAGTATTTTCTTTTGAGCAATGGGGAGAAACCAGGGGCTGGAGAAAGTGGGGATAGTCAATCAGCTCAGCAGAAAGAATTGGCAAGATTGGGATTCCTTCCCTGTCTTTGACCTCAGCATTTCAGTGGGGCTTTGTTTTCACATGGATCCCCTCAACCCCTGCTACCTCATTTCCTTCCCTTTTTTTTTTTTATGTGCTAATATTTGGATGCCCTCTGAGCTTTGGAAAGGCATTTTCTCTGGGTTCGGTCCATGGAGTGCATTTAGTTCTTCTGTACATTCATCAGAAAAATCTTAAGTGGGATGAAGCACAAAAAGTATTAAATTATCTTAAGTTTCTTGAGTCATTTCAGCGGTAGTTTCTCTTCCTTTGGCTAAGTAGGAATCGAGGTCTTTGGAAGCAGGGAATCCCCAAACCACAGAAGCTCTACTGGAAATCCAAGTCCTGCAAACCAAACATCTTCCCACTTCCCCATGTATCTCACACATTTTCTTCATGATTTGGTGAATGCTGGGAGGAGGGGCTCTGGTTTAAGCAATGATGAGAAGGAAACTTAGCTCAAATGCACAGCACAGCATGGACGTGACTCTGTAACCTGAAGATCTTTATTAAGTGGACAAACAAGAGATTGGTGTAGATAGGTGACTTATAAAAGAGGAAATTTGCGGCGGTGATTAAGACTAGGACCTTTGGCATTAGCCAAACCTTGTTTGGAAACTGGCTGAACCATTTGTTGCTGGTTCAGCAGATCCATTAGCTCCCACAGGATAGAAACCAAACACTGCTCACAGAAAGGGTTGGAAAGAATCAGTTGTTGCATTGATTAATATAGCAAAGCGGTTAGCCTATAGGCAGAGGAGCCAGGCAAAGTAGGCAGGCAAAACGACCTCTCCATAGACAGCGGCCAAGCTAAAATGTGAACACCATTTACAGTTGTGCGTCAGGAACTTGCGTATTTATGTTACATAGCATTATTCATGAGTATGTTGAAGTCTCTTTGTGCACTACCATCTTGCCCAGGGTCAAAGATGTGTCTAAAAGTGTGTTAGGTCTCTCCTCTGGGTATGTTTTTCAACATGGAAAAAATGCATTTAAATGAAGGTCCCAGTTAGTCTCCGTCGCAGGGTTTTGTTCAGCCCTGCTTGCATTGGTTTTGATCTTGGGGAGGCTTTTTTTTACCCATTAGCCTGAGCAGAAAGCGTGTAGTGCTTTTCGGTCACCAGTTTAAATTCTAGCCCTCTTCTCCTATCTCAAATTGATGAGGCAGGCCACCTTGATCTAAGAGTTTTTCATTGTAAAGACGATATATAATATTTAGTGTGTATTATAAGACTAGCACACCCATTGTGATGTCTAGGACAAAGTGATTCCTCAATAAATGGGCCATTTGTTTATAAATGCATTTATTCATACATGTTTTGCTGTGTGTACAAAGAAAGAAATGAATACTATGAATTTCTTAGTGTCTGTCTCATTGAAACAAAAATGGATATTGTTTTTGATATGAAATGTCCTCATGAATAAGGTAACTTGACATGATATTCAGTGGTATTGATACTACTGTCTCCTGCCTGGTGAACTCCTATTTGAATTTTAAATCCTTCTCTTTCTCATTTTGCCTGATCCTCCAGATGGTTGTTGGTCTTGACTTTCTTCTGTGTTCTTTTTGTATTCCTGGGCACTATTTAGCTCAGAGTGTCTGTAGTCTCCCCTTCTGGACTGTTCCCATTTTGATATAGAGATTATTTTATTTATAGTCCCTCTCCCTCCCCCTACTGTCCAGCGCAGGACCTGGCATGGAGGTCACCACTAGGTGGATTGAAATGAATTAAATTTAGTTCAGTCAAATACCTGCCTTGAAAATAGGATTGTGCAAAACATTTGGGGCTTGCAAGACCCCTGACTCATTTTACAGATTTGTTTTTGATCCGAACCTCCAGCCTTGGTTTAGGAAAAGATTGCACGTCACATTCAATGTCATTCGGGACTCTGTTGTTGCAGACAAACAGCGTTCTGTGTCATTCAGTGCCAGCAGATGTCAGGTTTCCCGTGGTTTCACAGCTGGATTTGCTATTTGTTCTCTGAGACATGAGTGGTTGTGTGGTTCAGTCTTCTGGAATTAAGAAAGGATTGCCAGCTGACCACAGGGAGGAGGAGGTCAGGTAGAACCCCGGGAACTACTCGGATTGCCTGGGTTTCCTGGCAGCGTTCAAATGGGTTTACTTCTTTGTCAATAAGAGGATCTCTTTATTTGTAGCCCCTATTAAAGAATTTTTGTGTTCTTTGCTATCATTTTTAAGAACATAGGAATAAATTATTCTACTTATGGGGTCAATCAAAAATAGCAGTGTTATCTTCAAATATTATTTAAAACCCATGTGCCATTTTTATTTACAATTTAGTTTAATACAGTTGCCAAATCTTTTACTTAAATTACAGCTGAAATGTAGAGTTTTTTGCAGGATGTTGGCATTCTTGAGAGGGAGGTAAAATTTTAATGTGTCCTCTTATCTTTTGTAATTCTCTGCTTTCCTTTCTGTGAGTCTTTATTTCTTTTTCCAGAATTGATTTCACATTCTTTTATTGCCCATGATCCACCAAAGGTGGGTTGGAAAAAAATTATCCACATTATTTTAAAACCATAATAAAACTAACTAACAATGAGTCTACTTTTTAATATCACCATGTGCTGGTTATTCTAAACAAATGTCAGTAATGAAATTCTCTTTCCTGAAAAATCTCTTTGGTTGGTCTAAAGTCTTAACAATTGTGGTTACTGTTGAGTTTTAATACTAAACACGTAATCTGAAAATGGGCACTTTTAAAAAAAATTTTTAATATTTATTTATTTTTTTAGTTTTTGGTGGACACAACATCTTTGTTTGTATGCGGTGCTGAGGATCGAACCCAGTGCCACTCACATGCCAGGCGAGCACACTACCGAATAAGCCACATCCCCAGCCCTGGGCACTTTTTTTTTGACAAGGAAATATAATTTTAATTTAAAGTTCCACATGCTTTTCCAGTCCTGTTACTCCCAAATTTTTGGGAAATATGTAAATCTTAAAGATACCATAATTTCTCCCACTTATGAAAATTACTTTGTACACTCTTAATTAGCTTAAGCAATAAATAATTGAGAAAGAGATATGCAATATCTTAAGAAAACATAATTTAGGCATTCTCCATTATTATCAATTGATCAAATAAATGGGCACATTTTTATTATTCTTTAATAAATATTTCTGTGTAGAAGTTGATTGTAAGAGCTCTACTTATTTACAAAAAAAAAATATTTTATTTACTTATTTTGCAGTACTGGGGATTGAACTCTGTGGCACTGTACCACTGGGCTACATCCCCTGTCCTTTTATTTTTATTTTTTTAAATTTTGAGACAGGATTTAACTGTTTTGATCGTGCAATCCTCCTGTCTCAGCCTCCTGAGTTGCTGGGTTTATAGGTCTGCACCATCTTGCTGGGCTAAAAAGTTATTCTTAAATGTACAACAAGCTCCAAGACAATACTTCATTGTAGATGTTACAGCTGGTCAGACTTCAGATGCTTAAACAGGAATGGAATCAGGGTCGTGGTCACCTCAAGCACAAGAACAGCTTACTTTATGTAGACGTTCTAAATTCCACCTGTGGCCAGGCCCCTTCCCCTCGGCCTTTGCTGTTAGTTTCTTCCCCTCTGTGCGTTTCTGTCTGAAAGCCTTATCATCCTTGTCCGTCTCTTGGGCTTGCTCCCTAGACTGTTTAAAGGACTTCTCACTTTTTTTTTTTTTAAGAAAAAAATCATGAACATTTATTATCTTACATGGTTTCTAAGGACTGGCAATCTGCAGGTGCCTAGGTGTGTGGTTCTGATTTAGAGTCTTTTGTCTTTTGGCTATGAGGACGCAGGCTGGGGCAGCTCATTTGAAGGCTGTTGGCTACAGTTTCCAGAGACTTGTCTAGGTCTTCAGTTCCTCCTTGGCTGGGGAGGGGAGGCTGTGGTTCCTGGCCACTTGCGTATTTCCTAGGGGCAGTTCATCATGGCCGCTGGGTTCCCCCAAAATAAGTGATCCACGTGCCTTAATTTTAAGCATAAGTTTCTAATGGTCAAAATGGTTTGGGCAGTGCGGCACATGTCTGTAATTAAACCACAGACTTGAGACAAGCAATGACAGAGCATGCATTGGACAGGTGAAGAAGCCACCTTCACTTACTGCAGTTATGACAGGTGAAGAAGCCACCTTCACTTACTCCTTGTGACCATCTGGAATTTTAAATTTGTGTGTAAAATGCAAAATGATATAAGTTTCTATCCATAGTTTCTATTAGTAAGTGCAAGTTTTAGTTCACATGACATTTTATTGAATTTGAGTAGCATCTTTAAGATGAAAATTATTTTTTCTTTTAAAATGTTTGTTTGTTTTAAAACAAAAGAAGGAATAAAATATTTATAATTACATTAGTATGATTTAATAGTTACCCAAACTATGAATTTTTCAATTTCATTCTTATTAAAATTTACTTATTCAGTTACTATAATGTTATTTGTTAAATATAGATAGGCAAATCCATGTTCATTTTTCAAATAGGTCAATGCATATAACTTTTCCTCTCTTTATTCCAAAGATATATTAATTAAAGGTATCAATCTATTACTTTTTCTCTTTTTATAAGTGGTGATTCTTCTTTTCTTTTTTAATATATGTATTATTAAGTTTTTAAAAGATATTTTTAATTTTAATATTTATTTATTTATTTAATTAAATAATATATGATTTATTAATGCATTAATTAATATATATTTAATAGATTTCTTAGTGGACACAATACCTTTATTTTATCTTTATGTGGTGTTGAGGTTCAAACCCAGTGCCTCATGCATGCTAGTTGAGTGCTCTACCACTGAGCCACAACTCCAGCCCTGTTATCTCTTTTTTCTTATGCTTGAGGCGACCATGACCCTGATTCCATTCCTGTTTAAGCATCTGAAGTCTGACCAGCTGTAACATCTACAATGAAGTATTGTCTTGGAGCTTGTTGTACATTTAAGAATAATTTTTTAGCCCAGCAAGATGGTGCAGACCTGTAAACCCAACAACTCAGGAGTTTGAGACAGGAGGATTGCAAGTTCAAGACAGTTAGATCCTGTCTCAAAATTAAAAAATAAAAAATAAAAGGACAGGGGATGTATCCCAGTGGTACAGTGCCACAGGGTTCAATCCCCAGTACTGCAAAATAAGTAAATAAATAAAATAAATAAAAATTCTTTCCAGGCTTTTCTGATCATTATTGTAATTATTTGTTTCTTTTTACAGTTAAAACTAAAATAATTTTGTCATATAGAGAAGGGTAATATTAAAAATTGATTTTTTTCCAGGTCAAATTTGTTGGGTATGTCGCTGCTTCAGGGATATTTTTCCACATGAACTTGACCACCTCTGTTAACTTTCCTTGTGCTACTGTACTTAGTCAAGTAAGCATATCCTGCTTTTGTGTAACAAGTTCCTGGAAAGCCCATATATAATCAGAATCTTTGGAAAACGGAGCTTTAAAATATATTTTTTGAACTTCTATAGTTGCTCATTTTCTTTCTTGGGGGGATACCAGGGATTAAACTCAGGGGCACTCAACCACTCAGCCATATCCCAGCCCTATTTTTATTTTATGTAGAGACAGGGTCTCACTGAGTTGCTCAGAGCCTCGATTTTGCTGAGGCTGGCTTTGAACTCGAAATCCTCCTGCCTCAGCCTCCCAAGCCACTGGGATTACAGGTGTGGGCCATTTCACCGTCTCATTTTCTTTTCGCCCCATTTACCTTCTACTCTTTGGCCCTGATTAAGAGAGCCATAACTCCATTTTGCACTGAACTGACTGTCCCAGACTCATGGATCCTCTTTGGTCCTATATATACCCACCAGTGAATACAGCCTATAATATGCTGGCTCCACTTAATCCAAACACCTTGGCGGCTGGGATTATCATTCCCTGGCACTGGCGGGTCCAGGTCAGTTTTGGAAGGTGCCAGGCTAACATTGCATCTGGCACTTGTTTCTGCTTCCCACGTTCCGCTTGCTTCCACCCACCTAGAATGAAATGAGCAAAACGTTCCCTGCCAGAGAGGGTTCAGGAACCACCCAGCCTAACAGGGAAGACAGGACTGTTCTACGTGGTCCAGGGACACGGTAGGTAGAAATCCCACCTAGGAGCAGGCACGAGTATGTGAGCTACTCAGCCTAACTGTTAAAAAGCAACCAAGAATTTCTGAATGAACTTTAGCTGGGTTTTTAGGAGAAGCATCAAGCTCTTAAAGCCCCTTCTTCTTCTTCTTCTTTTTATTTTAAAATATTTTTTAGTTGTAGTTGACACAATACCTTTATTTTATTTATTTATTTTTACATGGTGCTGAGGATGGAACCCTGGGCCTCACACGTGCTAGACGAGTGCTCTACCGCTGAGCCACAACCCCAGCCCCTTGAAGCCCCTTCTTTTCCACTGGCTTGGAAATATTCCCACATTCCCTGGTGAATTTCCCCACAGGTATTTTTAGAAGAACTTGGATAGAACTTCTCTAGAATTCCTTCTGTTAGTTCAGAATTAGAAAAAGACACCTGTGATGGATGGCTGTCTACGTGGATTGCACTGTCATATGCTGTCACAGGCCAGCCTGATCCCCACACGGGCAACCTTTCAAGTTCTCTGTTTGTTTTGCACGGGCCAAACGCCCTAGTCCATTGACCACTTCCCCATGTCTGCCGGATGATTAGAGCAAGAGTTAATCCAGTGTGTTCACTGAACAGATGCATTAGTCCAAGTGTCAATGCTGCACATAAAACAAAATATTTTCTGAAGACCTTCAAATAGAGCAAATAATGGTGTAATTTTTAGTCTAATGGTGGGGAAAGTGAACAGTGTTCTTTGAGCAAGAATTTTGGCTTTGGCCTTAGGAAAATTAGAGTATAAATCCTGCCTCATTAAGTTTATTAGCTGTGAGATTTTGGGCAAATGATTGACCTCTATGAGACTCAGTTTCCTTATCTAAGAAACAGAAATGATAATTCCAGCCGCCAGGTTGTTTGGTTTAAGTGGAGTACATCTGGTAGAATGCCCAGCATATTATAGCTTGTAGTCACTGGCAGGTATAATTGTGGTATTTAGTACCATTTTAGGGTCCTCTGAGGTCATATTCTCCATGAGTTTCTGCCTGGCCAGCTGATAGAGAACACTAGTTTTTTTCTTTGGAGTTAATAGGAAAATTCTATCAGCTGGAAATAGTGCCCGAACCCTTGGAGATTATTAGTCTGGATGTTGGTTTTATTATTTGCTTTATGTCAGTTGTTTTATTATTCTTAAATCATCTCCCTTTAGGTTTATTGGCGTCTCTTCCAGCATATGTGATGCTGATCACAGAGCAGTTTGAAGGATGAAGGGATGATGCATTTAACTGAAGGGAGGGACTTTTCCTGAAAGAGGGTCAGTATTTACCTCTTCATTATGGGGGTGGTTCTGTGTGATCACAATGAGAGTAAGAGGATACTTTGATGAGTCTCTTACATTTATAGGTACAGGGTCTAGTGACAACCCCAAGAAAGACAAACAATCATAACTTGAGCTTCGCTGAAAAGGATAAACCTCAATGTTTCTGTCTTGGAGGGGAAAATGGCCGTGACTTTCCCTTATGTGAAAACCCCCGTTGGACTATTAAGGGACGTGACAGTTCTCTGAGGAAGCTCCTGCGGAGGTGATCCAGACTGGTTATTCGACCTATGGATCCAGTGTATTTAATTCTTTTGGGCTAAGGAGAAAAATAACTTTTCCCTTAATTTCCATATTAAATTTTCATATTAAATAAAATTTCTAGTTTTAATGAATGAATATGAGAGTTGACAAAAGCAGTTTCTTTCTCTGTAAAATGAGGGAGCTGGAAAGGCACTCAAGCCTTTTCTGCTCCCACAGTCTCTGATTATAATGCAAATCAGCAGGTCCCAACGGCCATTGAACACCTGCTGGTCATGCCATATCCTTCACATGAGGGTTGCCTGGACCCCCAAAGACTGTGCACTCCTAATATTTGAAGGGAAGATGTCATTTACACTTTTATAATTGGGGGTCAAAAAAGCGACAAGGGAATTTTGATTTTCTCTTTTTATATTTTATATTTTCATATTTTCCCCCCCTTAACAATCAGGATATTTGCTCCTTCGTTGAAGTTAAATAAACAAACGTTTGCTTCCCTTGACCTTTCCCAGGTGACTGCAGGGCTGTGAGCTTTGCTTTGATAGTGGTGCTGTGTTAGCACCTTGTCCTCCGCCTGGGGAGGCCTGGGGATGGATTCAGTGGCAGAGGGCTTGCCTAGCATGTGGGAGGCACTGGTTTGATCCTCAGCACCACATAAAAAGTAAATTAATAAACAAAGATATGGTGTGTCCCTCTACAACTAAAAAAACATTAAAAAACAAACAAAAAAACCTTGTCCTCCTCCCACTGGAATTCTTAACCTGTGCCCACTGGCAGCACACCACAATACCCTGTTTTCTGGAAGTTTCAATACAAATGCAAAGCTTAAGAAAACAAAGCTCAGGTAAAAATTTAAGTGACAAGCTTACCATCTATCAAATTTGAATTTTGTCTTTTCTACCTTAAATTTTACATGTTTTTCTAGATATCTTGTTTAAAATATGTTAAAAACATGATAGCCCTCCCCAGAGCTTAGAGTAAGTTAACAAGTGTGTCACATTGCTACAGTTTTCCAAGTGCTTTGTTCATACTTAAACCCATTTCATTATCACTTAAATCAATTGAAGTCTCACGTCATGTTTTATAAAGTTAAGCATTGTTATAATTATCACTTTTTATAGATCAGGAAGCTGAGATACAGGAAGACCGAGTAACTTGCTGGGCATGTTAGATGAAAATCCAGGCCGGAATTCAACTTCTGTGATATTTGCATATTACTAGCTCAGTTCAAATCAGCAAGCATGCTGTAACATGCCCCTTTTTGCAGTGTAAGGGAATTTTACCTATTGTGCAACTTGGGACAGGATTTCTCTATTTCTTAAAATACTATGTAGGCCCCACCTCATCCTTAGCTCAAGTTGGCCTGAAAAACACCATAATCCATTTTAGCTTCAGTGGTGCATGTCTGTAATCCCAGTGGCTTGGGAGGCTGAGGCAGGAGGATCATGAGGTCAAACCCAGCTTCAAAAATTTAGAAAGGCTCTGAGCAACTTAGCAAGACTCTGACTCAAAATAAAAAGGATGTAGCTCAGTGGTTAAGTGCCCTGAGCTCAATCCCCTTACTCCCCTGTGCCGGAAAAAGAATATGATCCATTTTATAAAGGAAGAGTTTCAAAATGTTCAATGCAGGAGGATTCCATAGGCAACAATGAAGTAAGTCATTCAACAGTTAAGCGAGGCTCCACTCTTTTAAGAACTGCAGAAATGGCAGTGAAGAGGAAGAGACAAAAATTCCAGCCGTCATGAAGCTGACCTTCTAAGGAATGGGGTGGGGAGACAGGAAATCAACAAGACAGCAAAATGTACCATGTGTCATCCGATAGTGATACTCACTATAGGGGGAACAGGGCTAGCAATTGTGAAGAGTGTGATTGACAAGATGGTGTTCATGTCATTTACACCTGAAAGGGGCAGGTGAGGGAGGAGCCTGGGTAAGTGGAGAGGTAGACTCCGGGCAGGGAAACAAGAGCCAAAGGCCTGAGGTGGACGCTGTCCTGGTGCCAGTGAAACCTTCATAAAAGGAGAAACAGAGCCCACAGAGTCGTGCAGCAGTTATATTAGGAACTTCAGCATGTTTTCAACGGTGGTTGGATGGGTTTTTGTGTGATTTCCCAAGGCTTTGAGTGCTAAATGGTGGAAGTCATATCTTTCCCCAAATCTTTACATACAAGGATAGTAATATTGTCAGTTTTGCTAACGCTTGTAGCAATTTCATTTTTCTTAAGTCCTTTTTTAGTATATTATTGTTTGATTGTGTGTGTGTGTGTGTGTGTGTGTCCCTCCGTCCTTTGTTCTGTGTGTGTGTGTCCCTCCGTCCTTTGTTCTGTGCCTAAGGAAAGGCCAGACACCTGGATGCTCATGCGGCCTAGAGGTTGGGGCACCAGCTTTCGAGGCCACTACTGTGTTTCTGCCCTGGTTTTGGTGCTCACCATGTCTGACCTTGGGCAAAGCTGAAGGTCTAAATGCTTCCAATTTCTCATCTATGGAATGGAGAGAATAATATTTGATTTAACCTGAGGTTTAAATGAGATTTTCTTTGTATAAAATAGTATAAAAATGTAAAGAATTTACATAATTTCTAGCAGATAATAAATACCCAGTAGTTGTTTGCTGTTATGAGCATACTTAATTCTCACTGGAAGCTTTTGTGGTGCCCTACTGTACCCAGGAGGAAAGTGTCTTCGAAAGGTCAAGAGCTCTTGTAGGAAACCGGGGCTGGCAGGCGATGGCACCGTGGTGCTTGGTGGTAACTCCAGTCCCACACGCCTGGGTTTCTTCTGTGAATATTGTTGCGATGGCTCTCAGGTGTCTTCCTTTTACTACCCAAGCTGTATAAATGGCAGATGAATGTAAATGACGATGGCAGCGAGGTGTTTGCTTGAAAGCCTAATCAGATTCTTCTCATTTATTTTTAATGGTTTCAGCCAAGGATATTTCTGAAATGCACGTAAGTTAGTTTTGTTTTTAGCCTTAGGTAACACCTTTTCTTTCCACAGGTGACCCTTGAGCATTTGCCACGCTTGATGCAGCACATTCACACAATGGTGGAAGAACTAGACAGCCCCCTCCCACAATGGTTACAGATGAGTGAGAGATTTAGTCACATACATCTTTAAAAATACCATGTCATATTTGCTCCCATAAAGGTTTGTCCAAGTTGTGGAAAGGAAGATATCCAAAACATTGCTTTCTTTCATTTTTTTTTTTCCTTTGGAGAATTCACCAGGTTTATTGCTCATGGATGTACATCAAATAATTCTTGGGAACAATAGGCTTGTTTTCATTTGGTATGCCTGAGAATGTTCTAAATATTTGGTGTTGTTGCTTGCTTTGAAGGTTCAATGGGTTGCAAGCAGGCATTGCACTGTTTGCCAACGGAGAAGTCACTATTGGTATAGCACACAAAGGAGATTAGGACTTCATAATGCACAGAGGGAAGACAATAGGTATGGATTTTAAGTGGATTGAACGAAAGGTGGGAAATGTGAGTGCAGTCTGCCTTGAAGCAATGATAAATTATAAATGCTGCCGGCTATTATTTCTCGTATGGAGGAAGTAAAAAAATCTTGAACCATTAATTCTGATTTGTCTGGCATAAATGGTCTACTCAGCCCTACATGCCCAGAGGAATAAAACATATAATAGAAAGTTTGGAAAATAATAAACTCTTCAATCAACTTCAATCAGGCTTTTTTATTTTTGGTCATGTTTGGCTTTGTAAATTTGTAAATAAACCATAGTAGGAGCTGAGTTAAAAAGAGAAGGAAGTATAGGATAATTTAACATATTTGCTTATTATTCATGGCCATTGGAGAGAGCCACTGCCTGTTTCTGTTTGTTCACTGGACCTTCTCTCAGGAAGGTTTGTACATCTTTTCTGCTTCCCCACGTCTTTGAAGCTGTCACTCTCACTTGCCCTTGAATGCATGTCTGGTAAGAAGCCTCACACTTCAGTTATGGGTGGGATTTACCTGCAGAATTGTGCCTGCCTTTCAGTTCCAATTCATGAGTTTGAGCCCACAGCTTCCCATAGCCCACCTGAAGAGACCCAATGGCTCATATTCTTGGATCTGGTCTGTAGCAGCCAAAATATTCTTGCTGCTGCTGCTGCTGTGGTGGGGTTCTTTGCCAGACTTCTAGATTTCCCTGCTATGATCTTAATGTTGTTGTCCCAGAAATCCATGTTGTTGAACTCTTGACTGACCCCCCACAAGGTGATGGTATTAGGAATCTGGGGCCTGAGGAAGGCCACTAGGTCATGGGGGTAGGGCCCTCGTGAATGGGATTAGTGCCCTTATGAAAGAGGTCTGAGAGACCCCTGCTGCTTCCACCATGTGGGGTGACAGGGACAAGGTGGCTTTCCATACAGTAGGAAGGAGGCCCTCATCAGACACTGAGTGTGTCTTGGTCTTGGACTGTCCAGCTTCCAGAACTGTGGGGAATAGGGTTTCTGTTGTTTATAAACTATACCAGTTGATGGTATCCTGCTGCAGCGGCCCATGTGGACTAAGACACTCCTTTCCCTACCTCTCTAGGACTTGTCTTTGTGCATCTGGTCCCACTTCCCTTTATACCTTCCTGTTCAGCTGTCGGGCACAGAGTTCCAGTACTGTGAAGGCCTCACTGTGTGTATGCCCTGTGGCCTGGCAGAGGCAGAGCCCTGGACCTCAGGAATGCTGGAGGCAGGCAGATGTCCTGGAGGCTGATCTTTAGCATGGCTCTTCTTGACTAGAGGTGCTGTTAGGGACTGTCATCATATAATGTCACAAGCAGGTAGATAGGGAGCAGCCACTCACCATTGCTTCGCCTGAGGACACAGGCAGTTCTCTCCAGGCCACTGGCCAGATGTTCTCTAAGGCCTCGGGTTTGCATACTTTTCTCCCTCCCGTGCCCCTACTCCCGAGGAAACCTAAGGCATGACGAGGGGGTTGCTCTTGTGGGTTTTCTTTAAAGGCAACATCATGTCTTGTCAATCCTCCAAGTGGGCGGACCTCAGCCATCTGTCCTGACTTGTTACGATTTGCCCTGGGAAGCAGCATGTCTGAATGAAGCTCCTGTCCCCTTCCAGACCTCAGTGAGGCCTGTCCTTTGAGTCAGAGAGCTCCACAGCTCCCCCTCTTCCAAAACTCCTTCCACAGCCAGCTCAGTCACACTTGGTCCAGACTCCTCTGGCCCCGACGGGCACCCCACAACTGGCTCATTCTCTGGCCTCCGGCCTGCCAAGTCCACTTGGAAGCTTTCACTGGCTTTTTATTTATTTATTTTGCATCGTGCTTTGCAATGAGTTAAGTGAGATAAAATACATCGCACCTGGAGCCCCGTGCTTGGTACCTGGTGGGGTTGCAGTAAACATTAGCTTGCTTGATCTTTTCTGATTTTTTTTTTTTTTTTTTTTTTTTTTTTTTTATTTCTTGGCAACAAGTAACGTGTAGGCAGGCTCTTTAACTTTCACTTGCTGAGCAGTATTATTGTGTTAAGGTTAAGACAGCAGACCCTGATCCTTTACGTTTCAAGTTCAAATTCATCCTCTAGGTGACTCCAGGTAACTGAGTCCATTTGCTTAACCTTTGTGCCTCAGTTTCCTTATCTTCGGAGTTAGCATTTAGAAGAGCTCCTATTCATAACATTGTTGTGAACATTTGTTAATAGATGGGCATAAGACCATTCGCCTGGTACATAGTTTGGAGTGTTCACTACAGTATTTAAATCTTGCAGACATACGCAATTGTATTAATAGTAAATGTGGGGCTTCAGAGGTCTCGGTGGTATAAAGCATTGGATTTTCATTTCTGTTCAGTGTTAAGTAAAATGAGCTCCTTCTTTCTTAGCTCGGATTGGAGCTTGGTGTGGCAGGTGCGGGGGAAGACTCCAAAACAGGGCTAAATAATCCCTAGTAGCCATGCTGGGACTCTAGTTTTTGACTCAGCTAAGTAAAAGACACTTACTCAAAACCCATCATGAGAATCCCTGGGGTGCTAGCTAGACAAACAGGGGCCTTACCCAGACCTGAATCCAAATCTTCAGGGAGGGGCTTGAAATCTGACGTACAACAACCCAGACAGATAATACCACCTGGAGACACCAAATGGCAAGTCACCTGGGGAGCTTAAAAACACATTCCTGAGTCTCACATGCTGGATGTTCTGATCGGCTTGTTTAGGGGTTTGGGTATTTATGTGTAAGGGCTTTGCCCTCTTCTTCCGTCAATCTTTTCAGAGATTTCTAATGTGAGCCAGGATTAAAAACCACTAAAATAGAGAATGAGACTTAAATCGGTTTTTTTTTTTTCAGAATTAGTTGAGATCTGTGTTTAAAATATGTATTTATAAGGCCCCACTCCTGCTGCTGAATTGGACTGGATATTTTCATGGAGAGGGTGAGGAAGGGAGCACGGGGAGGGAGGCCCTGGAATTTGCATTCAAAACAGACTTTTCATATGGTATTTGTGCATGCTGGACTTTGGGATCAGGTTGCTGACCAGTGTTTCCCCTTGGTAGGCACGTGCAAAAGGGCTGAATGAATGAATGACAACAAATCTCTATTTCCCTCCCATTGAGACCAACCTGTTAGAAATGTTTATTTTTATTTTTTTAATTTTTAAAAATGTTTGTTTTTTAGTTTTAGGTGGACACAGTCTTTGTTTTATTTTTATGTGGTACTGAGGATTGAACCCAGTGCCTCATGCATGCTAGGCGAGTGCTCTACCACTGAGCCACGACCCCAGCCCCAGAAATATGTTTATTCACGTAGTGTAGGTAAATTCATTCTGTAGCATGTTGACAGTTTCAGTAGGTAAATTTACTGTAGGTGAAGTCATTCTGTAGCTTCCTACCGTAGGTAAACTTATTTTGTTCTCCTTTGCTTGGGATAGGGCTTATAGATAGTTGTCTTTACTTATTTATTTATTAACATGCTTTGGTTTGTTCTAGAAGACACTTATGGGAGTTCCTTGTGGTTTTTCCCATGGCCACATGAATAACAGGGTCAGATGATGAAATCGGGCAAACCTGCTGCGGACACAGTCGACACTCTCAGGCCCCGCTGACCAAGCCCAGCGTGGGGCAGGGGGGCTGCCTGCCACGGTGGTGCCTGTTTTTCTACCTGATTCCTCACTGATTTCTCTTGGTGTGAGTCACCGTGGGTGGTTTGATGGACTTGAAGATACCGAGGAAGTAATTGCTGAGCCTGGAAGGCTGTCAGCAGGTTGGGGAGTTCATTGAGAGAATGCCACAGATCTGGTGGCCCGCGTCCTTCCTCAGGTCACCTTTCCACTTCTCGTGTGGTACCCTTTGACTTCCCTCCGAGAACCCACTCCGCTGCCCAGGTAACGGAACTGGGCTTGCTTCCATGTGGCTGGGCACCGGAGACCCTGTGGCTGGGCAGCCCTTTCCGGCCCAGGGCTCCCTCCTCCAGCAGCCGCAGGTTCTTGTGGGAGTCCTGCAGATGGAAAAGAAAGAGCCCTACTGAAATTCTGCAGGGTGCCCTGCCCATGAGTGTTAGGAGCACTCTCATTTTAAAGACCACTCGTGGAGAGCAGCTTTGGGTTCCCGGCCACTTTGAGAGGAAGGGACAGACACATCCGAGTACCCACCTCCCACCTTAACAACCCCCCATCGGGGGTCCATTTACCGTTTTTTTAATTAACTGCAGCCTGTACTTTATTCCCACTGCCTCAGTGTTTACCCAGTGATCCTTTTCTGTCCCAGGATCCACCCAGGCCACCAGTTACATGTGGTCATCATCTTTCCTTAGGCTTTTCCCAGCACGTCTCTCTCTCACAAGGTCTTTGATGACCTTCGCAGTTTTGAAGAGTATTTTCAGACTGTTCCCCAGTGGGAAGCTGGGTTTTTGCTGGTGTTTTCCTTATGGTCAGGCTTGGGTGTGGGTTCTTAGGAAGCAGCGCACCCCCTTCTCTTCACCTCATTGGGGGACAGGCTGTCAGCGTGACTTGTCACACTGATATGAGCCTGGAGCTCCTGGCCGGGGCAGTGCTGGTCGGGGTTTTCCACTGCAAAGCTTTGTCCCCACCCTCCTTTTTCCTCCAGAACTCAGTAGAAGGAAGTCACGTAAGAAGTGGAGTGCTTTGTGTCACCTCCTTGAGGGAGAGTATCTACATGCACAAATTATTTGGAATTTTTCCACATGGGAGATTGTCCTATTCTCACTCATCTGTTAATGTCATATGGATATATAAATATTTAATTTGATGTTTTGTGCTATAATTTAATACTACTTTATTTTGTTGTTCAAATTATAGGGCTTTTTGTTTGTTTGTTTTTGGGTTATTTGATACTGGTGAGATTGAAGCCAGGGGTACTTTACCACTGAGCCGTATCCCAGCCTTTATTTTTTATTTTGACGCATGGTCTTGCTAAATCGCTGAGTCTGACCTTGGACTTGCAATCTTCCTGCCTTAAGCTCCCAGATTGTTTGGGATTATTGGTGTGTGTTACCATGTCTGGCTGGGTTTTTGTCTCCTCTCTCCCTCCCTTTCTCTCTCTCTCTCTCTGTTTTTCTTTCTTTGTGTTCATTAAAAATCTGGGACTTCAGACTTTGATTGGGTCTAGACCTGCCTGTAGTTAGGTAAAAGAGGTGAGCACCTAACTGTGTGATCTCAGGGTCTTTACCACCAGTCTAACACTGGTGCTGTTTGAGGTTGCTGCTCCTTCCATTAGTTTGGGAGCCTGCTGCAAGGAAGCACCACAGACTGGTAGCTTGTCCAAGATCAAAGTGTTAGCAGGTTTGATTTATCCTGAGGTCCCCCTCTTTGACTTGCAGATGGCATCTTCTCCCTGTGACCCCACATGGTCTTCCTTCTATGTGTTGGTGACATTATATCTTCTTATAAGGACACCAGTTATGTTGGATCAGGTCCCACCCCCAGTGACTTCATTTTAACCCAGTTACCTCTCTAGAGACAATATCCTTAAATATAGTTGTATTCTGAAGTCCTGGAGGTTAGGACATGTGAATTTTGGAGGCACACTGTTCAGGCCTGAAGGCTCCTTAAAGGTGCCTTGTGTCAACACACATTTTGCCAAGCATTAACTAGAAAGGCGACTCGTTGGTTATGTTCTTTAATTTACCTGATTGGCACCACCCTCATTGCCGGGAAGCAGTGATGTTCCTCCTCTCAGGCAGTTTAAGACCCAGGTCACTGGGGTGGGAATTTGGAATCTGTTGTTTTGCAATGGCAATACTGTGATAGAGGCCTCTGCTGTGGCCACCATGAGACCACTGGAGGCCCAGTGGGTGTGAGGAAGGGAGAGGAGCTGCAGGGCGTGGCACTGAGCTGGAAGTGGGTAGTCCCGCACTTGCTGTGCAAGATGCATCTGCCCACGCTGAGGAGCATCTTACTCTCCTTGCTCCGTTACACACAGAATCTATAAGAAAGAGCTCAGGGTCAAATGTATGTATGAAACTGGGCGATTGACAGCACAGGGGTGAGTATCTCTTGGTGTACCTGCTGCTCAGTGTGGCAGAGAAGAGTCTGCCTCTATTCTTAGCACAGGGTTATGTTACAAAAGACCTCCTGGCTCCTTGCGCACCTTGCCCAGAATGGGTATGGCTGTTGTGCAATGCACACATATCCTTGATCCTACGCCCAGTGTTTGAAGCTTATTATAAGGTCACTGTGACCTTATGGACAACAGATCCTGCTGGTGAATGTGGTTCTGTGTCTTCAGCTTATTTAACCATGGCAGAAGGTAATGGTGTTGAGTTTTCGTACTTTGTGTTTCATGTCACATAAGTGTCTTCTAAGGCTGGTTAAGACTTGGGAAAATGGGCCTGAATGTAGAGTAGTGATTACTAGAGGTTGGGAAGGGCCCGGGCAGGGGTGGGTAAAGGGTACACAACACAGGTGGATAGCAGTAAGCGCTGATGTTCCCCAGCACAGAGGGATGTCTGTCATTCAAAACATCCTGTTATGTATCTTAAGAAGATGTGGAGTGGGTGCTCAGAGGCTCCAGCCAGGAAGAAATGATGCAGGGAGGGTGGTGCAAATTCCCGATTTGATCCGTATATATTCAGTGAACATGCTGGAATATCAAACTCAACTCCACAAATATGTGCGATTAATACATGTTACTAAAAAATAAAAATGAGGCTGATTTAAACAAAAAAGAGCACATTTGAAAGAAAAGAGCCTAAGCTATGCTGCAGATTTGTTTAACTGTGGCAGAACCTGCTGGTCGCCTCCCCAAATCCCACTTTCAACTTCTCCTTCAGCAACAGAGCATGAACCAAGTTAAAGGCTGTATACCTCAGTCTCCATTGCAACCAAATGTCGTCCCAAAGTTGAGCTTCAGATAATAAGATGTAAGTAGAGGGTGGTGGGAAATTCCAGTTAGACTGTTAGAGTGGGTCCTTCTAGAAGAGATACACATTCTTCTGCTCCTTTCTCTTTTCTTCTTTCCTCTGTTGTTGGATGTGATGGCTGGAATTTCAGCAGGCATCTTGGCCCATAAAGTAATCTTGGAAATACAAGACTGACACAAGGACTGTGAGCAGAAGACAGAATAAGCTCAGGTCCTAAATAACTCAGCAGCTTTATAGGTACAATTATGTGCAGAAAGAAACTTTTTTATATGAAAGGAAGAAAAAGCTTTTATCTTAAGACATTCCCTCCCCCCAACCCCTGTTATAAGCAGACAAATCTAATTCTTAGTGAACTCTAGGTACACATTAAAATCATGTGGGGAATCTATTTAAAAATATAACTTCCAGGACCCTTTTCCAGAGCTTCTGGTTTTACCAATTTAGCATTGAAATCAGCCAAGTGTCATTTTTAAAAAAAATGTTGTTGTATTTTTTATACCTTTATTTAATTTATTTATATGTGGTTCTGAGGATCGAACCAGAACCTCACACATGCTAGGCAAGCACTCCACCACTGAGCTACAGCCCCAGCCCCAAGTGTCATTCTTAAAATGCACCCCCAATGATTCTAGTGTAGTATCAGGGCAGAGAACCAGTGTCCTCACTGATACTCTGTGTCCTTCTAGTAACTGCTCTGCTTGAATAATCCTGCCTTCTCCCACCTTTGTGGCCCTTGTTTTATTTCTGTACTGTTAGGGAAGGGAAGAGCACTAGGGACATCAATAAGAGAACCAAACTGAAACAATGTATGTTTTAACTAGTGAAAACAGTTTTTGGAATTTGAATGGTAGTATGGATATGAGCAGATTCCGAGACCCAGACAACATTGAAACAATGATGAAAATTGTGTCATAGAACTTTACTTCGGGGAAATCAGTGAAACTCCAGTCCTCCCACTTCCCTTCCCTCCACCAAGTTGAACGGCACTGGTGGAGTTACCAAAAACAACAGGGCTGGGAAGTATGTAAAAAAGTGTTCCTCTAAAGCCAAGTGGTAGTTAGCTGTATGGAGGGGGAACAAGGGTAGCTTTAAATTATTTTTCATGGCTGCAGTTAACACTTGGGTCTTCGAGGACAATCAATGGGGAAGAGAAGTCCAGTTCTCAGGCCATCTGTTATATTAATTGAACAGTGATCTCTCTCTTCCCTATAGTGTTCTTTTATTTCCAGTATTTTTAAAAAATCTTAAGATGCTAACTCCTAAATTCATTTTGGCATTCACACTATAAAGATTGTGATTTTTGGATTTTTAGTCTAATATTCACAACTTTGTGTTTGTCAACAGCAAGATCGATTCTTGTCGTACAGTAAGAGTTTGAGAGATGAACAAGATGTCAAACCTCCCCCTTCTCCAGTTTCTTTTAGGTTATTTGCTACAGAGTTTTCTGTGAGAAATCATGCGTGGGGAGAAATAACCAAGGTGCATGTAATCAATTTGATTGCAAATAATGAGGAAAATTGCCATATTGTGTTTTGGTCTTTCAGCAGAAGTTTTTCATGTAAGCATCTTAAGCGTTTAAAAACAATTATCTTTAATTGACACAGACATATTATTACATTAGAAATAATCAATATGTTAGAGATGTGCTTTGGAAATATCCATATGTTAGAAATAATGAGCAACTGTTGGCTGAAAGTACTAGAAGCTTGGGTAAAACTGGTTTATGCAGAAAGGAAAATTTACAAGTCTACATAATCAGAAGCACGGGTGTAAGACCTTTCAGAAGGGATTGATTTAGCAGTTCAATGGGGTCCTCGTGGACTGGTTGTTCCTATCTTCTGTTGTCATCCTCAGTGTGGCAGCCAGTGACTTGTGGTTGTCTGACAGAAGGGCTGCAGCAGACCCAAGCATCATACCTGCATTTACCAATGGCAGAAAAATGGAAGTGGTCACATGCCTTTCCCCTATGTACCTGTCAAGAAGAGATTTCTCAATAACTACTGGAGCTGGCTTCCCCTGGAAGTTCATTGGTCAGATCGGTATCCCCATCTTTTTACTAAATGACATACTAGTAGGGGGAGTGGAAATGCTCTGACAGACTTATTCAGCAAAGTCACCCCTTTCTCCTTGCAGGAGAGGTGCCATGTTAGGGCCAGCCTCACTCCGTCCCATCACCAGCGATGCCTGTAACGTTAGGTCTCTGTTGGCCAGTGAAGAATACTCATGGGAAGCTGGGCAGGATGGTGCATGCTTGTAATCTCAGCTACTCAGGAGGCTGAGGCAGAGGATCCCAAGTTGGCGGCCAGCCTGGGCAACTTAGCAAGACCCTGTCTCAAATACAATAGAAAGGGCTGCGGATGCAGCTTAGTGGTAGAGTGCTTGCATAACATGTGCAGGGCCCTGGGTTTTATCCCCAGAACATGAACACACACACACACACACACACACACACACAATTCATGGTTGTAATTAGAGTACGCATGAGTAGGCATTAGTATTGTATAATATTAATAACGTCATGCATGCTTATATTAATGTAGTGCATAATTTACGTGCATGATAATACATAATATGTGTCATGTACATAGTTACACATGCATAGTCCTAGCACACACATAAATGGAGCAAGGCAGATGAAATGACTGCAGCTAGAGGGGGGCTGTGGTAGGGCCCATGGTGTGGATTCTGAAGAACTTGGAAGTGGTCCAGCTCTGAAGCCTTATGCTGTCTTCCCAGCAGTGTGGATACTCAGCCTTTGCTTCATATCATTGATATGTTGGCATGGTTTCCTATGAGACCACCGTAACTCAAACAACTGTTGATGTGTGTATATACATATATATATGGGGAAAGAGAGGGGGACTTACTTCATTAACATTTTATATTAAAAGTTATTTCTAAAAGGTTTTAAACTTTGAAGAGCACTAACTTTTTGTACATAATATTTTATTTTATTGAGAGTCTGTGGCCAAATTTGCCTTGATTATCATTTAGCAATTTATGTTTGCGAAAGCATCTTGTTTTGGTTTACTTTTAGTTGAACTGCATCAACTTAACCCAACACTCTTATTTACAATGCTGTGGCTCTTCTTCACCTTCATTGAGCTCTGGGTTTATGGGGAGCCTCACCTTAGACATGAATCTAGAGTATGTTGCTTAATGAAAATGCTGAATCATTCTCACCGAGTGTGCATCTCATGGACCTTATTCTTCATAGTCTATCCAGCTACTGGGGGTTGAACCCAGGGGTGCTTTACACTGAGCCACATCCCCAGCCCTTTTTATTTTTCACTTTGAGACAGGGTCTCGCTAAGTGGCTAAGCCTTCCTCTGAACTTGGAATTCTCCTACCTCAGCCTCTGGAGCTGTTGGGAGGACAGGCGTGTGCCACGGTGCCCACTTCCTCGTCTTTCTTGACCATGCTGCCCACTGCCATCTTTGTTTTTACTTGCGGTTCACACCCCATCTCCCTACTCTTGGGTCTCCTGTTGCAGAGTCAGTGTGGACCTCCAGGATCGCCGGTCCAGTGGGCCCTTTGGGTCTTTACCTTGCTGGAGTTTTCAGCGCCTTTAGGTTCTGCAGTCTCTTCTTCGCAGAATTTCTAGTCCCTTGGCTCTCATGGAGTCCACTCACTTGGTCCTACTGCTCTGGTCATTCCTGTTTGGAACCTTCGCTATCTCTATTTGTGAGTGATCTGAAGAGGTTTAGGTTCTAAGCTTTCTTCACCTCAAACTTGTATGACTGTAGGTGAAATCAAAATCCCTGGTTTCCATTCGATAACTAAGTAAGCAGACTTCTCCTGAATGCGTGTTGTCATAGAGCCCAAGGCATGTCACTCTATAGTTCACCTTGAAATCAACATGTGTTTTCCTCCACGGTCGCCCATCCAATTGCTGTTATCAGAATCATGGAAGTCAACCTTGGGATATTGAACTCCTGTATTGCCCACATCCTCCCTGGTCCCTTGTCCCAGCAGTTTTTGGCCACCATCAGCACCGTCTCTAACCCTGTGCTGCAGTGCCCTTACCTAGAAACACCTGCATGCAATTTTGCTCCCCTGGATCTATTTCTACAGTGTAGCCAAAGGGATTACTTAAAGAATACAGATCTGGTAAGATGAAGTCGCTTAAAGAGGCTTCCTACGGGGGTTAGTTCAGCTTTTAAACTTACAGATTCCTTCTCTCTCACCTGGCTAACCCCTCCACCCGAATCCTAGAGTGTGTTTCAACCTTTCTACACTCCAGTCCTACTGAATTCTCTAAATTCCTCACATGCATCATGCTTTTCTGCCCTCTGCCCTTGAAACACACAGTTTTCACTGTCTGGGCACTTTTTTCATATTTATTTTCTGACTCCTACTCCTCCCCTGTCTCAGCTTAGATGTCGGTTCCCCAGGGAGGTCTTTCCTTACCCCTGTGATAGACCAGTAGTTCTCAGTGCTTCACTTGACATTAGAATCAGCTGGGGGAATTTTATTTTGTATTTTTTTTCTTTCCACATTTTTATTGGTGCATTGTAGTTGTACATAACAATGGGATTTGCGACATACTCGTACATGCACACAATATGCCAGTATCACTCCCCAGCACTCACCCCCTTCCTCCCCGCCCCCACCCCCTGGTCTCTTTCGTCTACTGATGTCCTTTTGATTTCCACGAGACACCCCACCCCACCTTTCTTTTTAGTTTTGCTCTCTAGCATATCCTACATATAAGAAAACATATGACCCTTGACCTTTGAGTTTGGCTTACCTTGCTTAACATAATGGTCTCTAGTTCCATCTATTTTCCTGAAAATGACATAATTTCATTATGGCTGAATAAAACTCCACTGTGTATATATATCACATTTTCTTGATTCATTTATCTGTTGTTAAAAGACACCAGGCTGGTTCCATAGTTAAGCTAATGTGCATTTCACTGCTACAACATTGGTCTGCGTGTGTCGCTACAGTATGATGACGTTAATTCTTCAGGATAAATACCCAGAAGTCACTTGGTGGGTCACCTGGTGGTCTCAGGCCTTGTCTTTTGAGGAATCTTTATATTTGTTTCCATAGCAGTTGTAGGTAAGAATGTAGTGTCCAGATTGTCCACAGGTCAGTTAAGGCAGCAATAATGCAGAAGTGAGACTAGATGCTGCCTACGGATCTACGTGTAACTTGGTGGATTTTGGTTTGCTCGCTCGGAATCTTACTGAGGGTGCTGAACATGTCTTGAGGTGCCGCTGCATCCAGGTCCCCTCAAGCTCACCAGTACCCTCAACACGTGGGAACAGCAACGTGTGGACATTTTTGACTGATTGTGATGCAAGACAAGCCCATGGAGATCCGGCCCTTATTCTCAGTGTGTACAGGTGTATACTTCCATGTTTGTGGGTTAGGTGGTGTGTTCTTTTGAAATATTAGAGCAGAAGACAATCAAAGAAGACCCCACGCTGTGCATCGTACAGTGCTCCATTGCCAAACATTTAGTTCTTTAGAACTAACCGAGCAGGAACTCCCTTCCTTCAGCCCTGCGTAGGTTGTTATGGACTTCGTTACATTGATGAATTTAATTACATTTGTGATTCTGAAGTAGATCACAAATCATATTTTTTTATTTCTTAAGCAAATATTACCATAAAATACAGTTTATCATTATAAAACACTACATGCTTATTTACTTGCCATTTCTGAGTACTCCCATGGGGAGCATAATCCTTCGAATGACAGACCCAATGTCTGCCCTCCCGCACAGCTCACCGAGGGAGAAATTCAAGGAGCTCAGTGATTCAAATCTAATAGAGTAAATGCTGGCTGTGCTTGTTTATGGCTTGTCCCCCTCCAAAACCCACAGTGAAATTTGATTGCCATTGTGACAGAGTTGGGAGTGGTGTCTTTAAGAAGTGATTATGTCTTAAGAGGGATTTGTGGCCACATGCAGTGTTGCACGCTTGAAATCCTAGACTTGGGGAGGCTGAGGCAGAAGGATCACAAGTTTAGGCCAGCCTGGGCAGCTTAGAAAGACCCTGTCTCAAAAAAAAAAAAGAAAAAAAAGGAGGGCTAGGGATACAGCTCCTTGATAGAGCATCCTGGGGCTCAGTCCCTGTTACTGCAAATAAATTAATAATTAACAAGAAAGAAAGCATGTGTGCACATGTGCTTGCGTGCGTGCGCGCATACACACACACACACACACACACACACACAGTATGAGGACTTCTAGGGGTCCTTAAAAAAGAAAAAAAAAAGAGGGCTTCATACCTTTCTCAAGTGAGTTAGTTCTTCCTCTTGAGGAGCTGGATTAAGTGTTTCTCCAAGATTAGTTGGACCTTCATGTTGTGTTATAGCAAGTGGTAATAGCAGGGACGGGGTCATTATTGTAGGTCTCTTGTCTATGGTTGTACCTAGGGACACATTCTGAGACATGCAGAATTTGAAGATTTTTTCAGTCCTTTAGGATCTATGCATGAGGTTCAGCAGGACCATATATGTCAGAAAATGTGCAGTATTTCATATTTACATAGTACTATTCCTCTGAATTCTACTAGAAGTTATAATTTGTGCTTCCTATGTACTGTTTTTCACAATTAGATGTGACAGTTAACTGCATTCATTTTCTAGGTGAAGACACTAAGGTTCAGGTAGCCTAGAAAGCTTCCTCTAGACTAGATGGCTTATATTCAGGGCATCACAATTTGAACCTGGTAGAGTCAAAAGTCTATCTATGCTCAGGCTGGGTTTATAGCTCAGTGGCTGATCACTTGCCTAGCCCATGTGAAGCTCTGGGTTTAATCCTCGACACCACATAAAAGTAAAATAAATAAATTAAAAGTATTGTGTCCATCTATAACTGAAAATATGTTAAAAAAAAGTCTATACTCTTTATTTTTTTGTGGTGCTGGGGATTGAACCCAGGGCCTTGTGTGTACAAGGCAAGCTCTTTACCAACTGAGCTACACCCCCGGCCCTATACTCTTTTCACACAGTTCACTTTCATAGAGTTTCATAGAGTGACTTACTTTATGGTAATATGATTTAATCAAAGAGCTTCTAGTCTTACATAACTAAATTAAATTCAAGCTAGCTTTAACAAAAAAGAAAATTTATTGTAAGGAGCGGGGATGTCTTGAAATGCAGAATGCATATGGCTTCCCGAAGGAACTGGAACTGAGAATGGGAAAGCTGTAATCCTCATTCTCTCTTCTCGCACCTCCTCCTTGCACATCTGTTCTTGTTCCCTCTTTGGCTTCTGTAGGTTATGCAACATGGCTGCTGCGCAGCTCTGACCAGGCCCACGTGTCAGCCGTCCCCAAATCCCAATGCCAAACTCCTGATAGAGAAAATCGACTGGCTCTGCTTCAGACAGACGTTCATCCTGGCGCAGTCAGCTGTAGCCAAGGGGACGGACGACTTCACCCAGGTGCAGCCGCCGCGGGATTTGAGGCACCTTCCTTTTCTGGTCTGCAAGTCTGACTTTGGCCTTTTCTCGCTCATCTAGTTTGGTTGCCACCACTTTGGGTACTGTTCCACAGAGAAGTCCAAGCTTCCCTCCGGGTCTGACCCTTCTTATGGCTTTTTTTTTTTTTTTTTTTTTTGGTACTGGGGATTAAACCCAGGGGCACTCAAGCACTGAGCCACATCCCCAGCCCTTATTTTGTATTTTGTTTAGAGACGGGGTCTCACAGAGTTGCTTAGCATCTCACTTTTGCTGAGACTGGCTTTGAACTTGTGATCCTCCTGTCTCAGCCTCCCGGGATACTGGGATTATAGGGGTGCACCACTGCGCCCGGCTTCTTATACTTCTTTGAAGAGAAAATAATACTAGGACAGGCTTGGCCAATATGTTATTGTGTTAGTGATTTTCCTCTTTTGAAGGGCATTATCGGTTTTCTTCTAACTCATTCCTTATGCCACGTGTCTCTGTTCATGCACTTGTGTGTGCACACATGTGCCGACACACGAGTACAGTTAGCGTATCTATTCAGAAGAAATCACCAACTTCCTTTGGAGCTTGACTTGTCTCTTGAGCTGCAGTAGCAATAGCTCTACTTACTTTCTTGACCAACAGAAAGTGAATTAAACCCTTCCCAAACCTGCTGTCTCTTCCGCCTCCTTATAATGTTTAAAGGCCTTTCCCCAAAGTCCCCACTTATCCAGAAGTGGGTCCAGTTACTCGTTTTGGACACATTGGGAAGAATAAATTCACCCCGAGGTCTTAGGAGCAAGTGGTAGTCACCGACTTCACTGTCAACTCAAGTAGCTCCCAGGGAAGGAGATCAAATCTCAGTGCCCTGTTGCATACATGGGTACTTTCTATTTTCTTCTTCAGCTGTTAGGGAGAAGAAACTCAAAGGTAAAAAAATATATTGTTGTATGTTTTATTGGTGGCCCAAATTTATGAATATTTAGTGTTCCGGAAGTTTGTTGGCAGACCGGTTGTTTAGAACATGGAATTCATCTTGCTATGGAAACAACATTATCCTTGCTGGTTAAGTTTCTAGCTGAACTATGAATGATCATTTGGCCTATAACATGGCTGAAATGCTAATTGTGGCCTTGAGGTTTTTCTTACCCTTAAATGTAGAGTTAGAACTCTTCTTGTCCGTGGCTCTGAACTCATTAGCTTCCTGAAGCCTTGTTCACCGGAGCTTCTCTGAAGTTTAGTGCTTCTGGAATCTCAATTTTCTGCCTCCTTAAGGAGGCAGGGAAACCATGCAGGTATGTGGGGATGATGGGTGTGGGTACTGAAAGGTGCAGGGTGGTATAAAAGAAGGTTGGTCCAGTGGAAGGAGGTGCCTTTGGTGTCCTCAGTGATTTCTGTTGGAAGGGCAGACTTCGCTAGGGAAGAGGAATAGGGAGGAAGGGCTGGCTGGCTGCACTTCTGGACAAGTAAGTGTTGTCATTAATTAGCCAACGTCTGCCTCTAAAATACCTATTGACTCTTCTTTCTTGAATGCGGTTCTTTGAGCTGTTCTTTCTCCTCGATTAGCCTGCAGTAAGTACATGAAGAACGAATTGACAACATTTCTCCTTTGTCTTGCTGGGTCCCTGAACTCACCCCTGGGGCTCACCAGGACTGCGTGAAGTCCAGCCAGGTAGCCGCAAGGTGTGAGCCAGGTTCCTACTGCACGTGGTGATGGCAGGGTGCCTTTGTGGATCCTGCGCCTGTGGCTTTAGCAGATGATTTCCTCTCCTTCTCCAACTTGGAACCAGACAGTTTCACATTCTCAGCAAGCAGATGGACAACAAGGTTGAAAGAGGATCTGGTACTGAAATAGTCTTTGAGTCATCCTCTGACTGTTCCCTCACTCGCCTCTCTCTCTTACAGGAGGACAGTGCTGGGAATTCACTGTCCTCAGGATTGCTGGCCTCTCCTCTCAACCTATGTTTCATTTTTTTCTTCTGGGTCAAGGTTGGAACTCTGCTAGTATAAGAATTTTGTCTAGGACTGAGATACAGCACTCGGTGATAGAGCACTTGTCTACCAGATGAGTGAGGCCCTGGGTTAATCCCCAGCACTGCCAAAAAAAAAAAAAAAGAATATTGTCTAATTTGTTTTGGCAGAACACCTGGTCTTTTGCCCTCAGTAGGTGTTTAAAAATAGAATTTATAATTAAAAGTTTTCTATCTACTGTCTATTTTTGTCCTCTTTCAAAACAACAATAAAACTCCTGACATAAAAAGGGAAGTGTGAGTTTTGATGTCACCTGTGACATGTTTTGGGAACTGAAGGTGCTCTGCTAGAAACCATCGACTTGGTCCTTGGTGCTTGTTATGTGCTCATGACCGTGTGTGAGCCCCAGATAGTCACCGTGTCTTTCTGTGCTTTCTTTCCTTACCTGTAAAGTGAGACACTAAAACCTCAACACATGTGACTAGATTTACATAGATTTCTATTAATTTTCATAGATTAGAGCTATTCTTCTTCTACAGCAAAATAGTTGATGAGCAAGAAGTAATGTAATTAATCTACTTAAGGATTTACTTATTCTGAACCACATGTATTGTGCTCAAATGCCTTTTATTCGATCCTTGCTGCAAAGGGCTTATTGTGTTCTCTTCTTTGTGATTACATCCTCCATTTGATTTGAATTTGATTTTTTTCTTTTCTTTTTTTCTTGGGTCACTCAGATAACTTTTTCTTTTTAATGTGACACTAGGGATTGAACCCAGGGCCTTGTGCCTGTAAAGCACACACTCTACCACCAGGCCATGCTCCTGGCCCCTCCATTTGATTTTTTAATAGTGTATAAGATGCACTATAGACCAATGCAGGGCATGTTGTGGGGTCACTTTGTCTCATCCTGCTCATTTGGAGGTATTTTTTTGCTGTCAGGCTTTCTGTTAAGAAATAGAAGCAGGGACATCAGGAGCATTCTGAGCTATTGAACCGTCTACATAAATTGGCAGGTGGCCATCCAAAGTTATTCCATGATGATGGTATCTGATTTCTATTTCCCTCTCTCTTCCCAATTTTGATAGTTTTAGGTAAGTCCCGTGACCTCGGTTGACCAAGGTCTTATACAAATATGTGTAAAAATTTTAGGAGGCAAAGATTGGAACTTTTTTTTTTTTTTTTTTTCCTCCCCAGGATTAAGTAACACTTTGTAATGACATTGCTGACTTTGGAAAATTTTATCTCTGTTCCTCAACACATGGATTGCTTCCACCAAAAGAGGATAACATTTGGGATGATGATTTTCAAAGTAACCACAGGGAGAAAGCTTCAGCCTTTGTATGTGCCTTGGGTCACATGGAAGGAAGAAAGAGGTTTGACAAGCCTCTCTGAATCCCAGCAGAATTGTCTGGGAGGTTTGCCCCAAAGTTTCTGTCATTTGCTTGGACTTATTCACCCTCACCTGGGGTGGTGAACAAGTCTTTCCTCTGAAGCCTCTTCTCTGTGGGCTGTGTTAATGTCTGACATGACTGAACTGTGCATTCACAATGCTTATCAGAGGAGTTGTAAAATACCTGTCTGATCTCTAGATAAAAGTTGACAGTTGTATATAGTGTTAATGCATCACCTAATGATCCCCCTTGGGTTTAAGAAAGTATAGGATTTTTTTTTTTGGGGGGGGGTGAGGTACTGGATATTGAACCCAGGGGCACTTGACCACTGAGCCACATCCCCAGCCCTATTTTGTATTTTATTTAGAGACAGGGTCTCACTGAGTTGCTTACCACCTTGCTTTTGCTGAGTTTGGCTTTGAACTCAGGGTCCTCCTGTCTTAGCCTCCCAAGCTGCTGGGATTACAGGTGTGTGCGACTGTGTCCGGGGAAAGAATAGGGTATTAATATACATGTAGGAATAAAGTTAGGGTTGACTTTTCTTGTTTGCTTTTTTGCTTTTATTAGAGTTTGAAAAGCTTAAAATTGGTAGTTCTAAAATTTCATAATGTTTTTTCCCCTCAGTTCTTTCTGGCATTGCTGACTTTGCTTTCGATTTCTTTTGCCCAGAAAACTCTCTTCCTCCCATCTCTTGTCTTCCCATGCTCTGTTAAATTCTCCAGATTCTGGAGGACTGGGCTCAAAAAGCTGCCTGTCTTCCTGGACCCCAGAGGGACATGGCATGCTCTGCCCAGTTACCGTGTCCAACCTGTGTCTTTCCCTCCACCACCTGAAAGTTCTGTTTTGTTTATCTTGTGTTCATAGCACCTGATAGAGGACCTGGTAGATAATAGGAGCTTCATGAATGTTTTTCAAATGAAGCAATGAGGATATGTGCCCTTTACTAAGAGAGGGTATCTAACTATATGGAGGAGGGAAACGGAGGTGGTGGAAGTACCCCAGAAAAGATAGGCCTGGAATGATGTTTTCTTGGAGGAGCAGCTATTAGCCAGATGAGAGGGGTGGGGAAGAATGACCTTGGTAAATATAAAATCAGAGGAATTGTGAATAAGGAATTTCAGGTACTTATAAATAGTGAAGTATGACTGGAAAAAATTCAATGCAAAGTGGAAAAGGCTGAAAAAATGGCTCTAAAAAGGAAGGCAGATTCTATGTTAATTTGAATTTTGTGCCAGTAAAAATAATTATTTAGGTTATTAGCCAGAATTTACCTCTATTCTGCACTGATCAATAGTAAAAAAAAAGCCAGGTGTGGGACTGGATTTCATGAGGACATTTGATTAGAAGAACTTAAATATTTATTTTTATGTAATAACTACTTCAAAGGAAATGGATGGTTATATCAATCTTTGTATGAAACAAATGTTTGCTAAAATCACAAACTAAAATCTTAAAAGGTTAAAGGACATTATTCTTGACTTAGAGACAAAAATATTGGAATCTTAATTTAACCTAAATGATTAACCAAGTCTCATGTCATGGGACAACTTCATTAAAAGCTATATTTAAATGAAGCGTTCCTGGTCCATCAGTTGCTAACCATTTAAAGATGGGATACTCATAGTTCATAAGTAGATAAGTGTGGATTACTTTCTCTAATGCTGATTTCATAAAGATCAAAGGAGTTGATATGCCCTAAGGGGCCTAGGGTTATAGCTCAGTGGTAGAGCACTTGCCTAGCGTGTGTGAGGCACTGGGTTCGATTCTCAGCACCACTTATAAATAAATAAAAATAAAATTCTATCAACAACTAAAAAAATAAAATTAAGTTTAAAAAGGGGGACTTTGGGTGGATTAAAAAAATGCTTAGTCCCAGGCACCAGGCCTGGTACCCTCTGAGGACTCAACAGCTGTGTAGTCACACCAGAGCTGAGGAAGCCTCCACTTTGTGATCATCAACTTTCAGAAGAAACTTTGAGGAAACAAGTCCCTGCCTCCAATTGTCCCTTTGTTGATATGTCCACTCTTTCCTAAGACTCTGGACTTTCCTTGGTGGTTCTAGGCAAGACCTCCTCTCTCAGATGTGCTTCCTGTGTGAGTCTCAGACCATCAAGGTGATCTGATGGGAGGGCAGAATCTTCCAGCCTCTGTGCATCTCAGCAGTTACCTGTATTTCAGATAGTTCTGGTTCCGCTTACCGGAAAGTTCGGGGAATCCCGACAAGCCCTTCTTGACATGTCAGGCAAAGGCTTTCCTCCGTGTTCATGGTGGGCAGCAGGTTTGCCCAAGTTGCTAATGATGAGGAGAATCGGGACGCTGTACTAAACAACTGAAACCTGGTTTTTGGTGGGCATAATTTAGGAGTATCATGTGCCTTTAGTTTGTTTTGATTAAATTCCAAGATGATATAATCATCTGACTATTAAGATAATTAATTGCCTTGTTTTCTACCTAGAGGTGTAATGGTTCCAGATTTGCAGGTCAGAATGCATTTTGCAATAAGACAATGAAGCATGAGCAATTGTTACTGTGATTTCTTCTGTGGCAGGGTAGGGCAGGTTAGCTGGCCGCATCACTCTGAGACATTTCAGGGAACACTTCTTGGAAATGTGCATTTTTCTTGTGCTTAAATTTGAAAGATGACGAGAATAGCCCAGGTTTCCCCCCAGTTCTTTCCCAATGCTGGTGAATTGACACCCAAATGCAAGTTGCTTGCTTAAAAGTGAAATGCCTTCCTACTGTGGTGCCCAGGACCACAGACCCATTCCAGTCTACAGGACAGGAGGAAGCTGCCAGGCTGACCCTGCTAAGGTCATTTGGAAGCATGGGAAGTCTGAATGTTTTGGGGGCAGTGCCTTTGCCTTTTTTGTATGGCCTAAATCTGTAACTGTTCATTTACTGGTTCATAACTTTAGAAATTATTTTGGAGTAATCCCTTTCAGCAGAGAGAATATGCTTAAAAAGTGCAATTTAAATGAAAAATTAAATGCCAAATTCATGTTTCTCAAAGAAGGTGGTGGTGAATATGTAATTCACAAATCTATGGAAACAGCATCAATGTGTATACTTAAGTGTGTAATTATTTTTTTAATATATATTTTAGTGGTAGGTGAACACCATATCTTTATTTATTTATTTATTTTAAATGTGGTGCTGGGGATCCAACCCCAGTGCCTCACTCGTGCCAGGTGAGTGCTCTACCATGAGCCCCAGCCCCAGCCCTGTGTGTAATTATCTTAAGAACAGTTTGTCCAAAGACAGAGATTCAACACATACAGGCACAGGAGGTGTTGTCACATGTTTCATTCACTCTGGGAAGCAGGACTCTTCATTTGGAACAAACGACTTTCCTAGATGTATTTCACCCATCATCAGTATTATGTTTTCTTATGCATGTATGAAAAGTGAATTTAAAGTTAATGTGGATGACTCCACTAGTAGAAGAGCAATTTATATACAGTTTTAAATCATGCCGTTTTACACTAAGATTACCAGATGCCTCAAATAAAAGACTGGTTTATTACTTGAAACGTTGATTTTCATCTAATTTAACAAAGTTAGGTGTTTAGAAAAATCATTCTACTGCAGTTTAAATACTTATATCACTGTGAATTTGAATGTAAATTTGGTCTAAAAGTTTATCATCAAAACTAAAATTTATTTTTTTAAACAGCTTCATGAAGGTAAAATTTGCATATCAGAAATGTCACCCATTTTAAGTTTATAGCTTGTTGGGCATTGGTGGTTATGCAGCTGGGTAACCATCCACTACCATGCAGTGTAGAACACTTTGTTTCCCTGCATGTGATCTGGTGTCCCTTTGCAGTCAACACCCACCTTTCCATCCAGCCTCAGGCAATCACTGAAAATTATTTATTTTTTCTGTGAACATGCAAATAAGTATTTTGTATCAGAATATAAACAATGGAATTGCTTATGAAAGAAATCCATGGAGCAGAAAATGACATATGTAACCCATTGCAATAGAAATATTCTACTGCAATAGAAATAGTTGCCAAAATTCATCAGTATTTTTCTGTATACGCTAAGTAGTTGAATTTACAAATTTTTTGTGATGAAACCAACGTTGTATATAAACCATCCTTCAGGAGGTAATACAGTTTTTTCTCTTTGCAGACCATTATCAATCTGATTTTAGGAATGTTTTGAATCTTTGAAGAGCTACTGTGTAAGTCTGTGCCTACTATAATATAGATTTTTTCTTTTTGCAAAGAAAGTTTTGATTGTATTTTGTTGGAAATTTTTAATTAAGATAAGTAGACAAAATAGTCACCTTTTGAAATTTTACAAATTTCACTAATGGAAAATTAAGCTTGCAAACAGGAGGGCACTAGAACTTATCCTTACTGATCATTATTTTGGTGCTGGGGATTGAACCCATGGCCTATGTATGCAAGGCACAGCACTCTACGAACTGAGCTATATCCCCATCCAGAGTTTATCCTTATAAATACAATGTAGAACCTGAGCAGATTAGATAATAAGTACTCAAACACAGCACACAGGCTTTCATTTGGAAGTTTTATAATTGTACGTGGAATATTGGGACTTATAATAATCTTTTCATGAAACTACTGTTTTTAACAGGAAATATGTATAATTTTTAGCAGAATTCAAAGTATACTGAACTTTAGAAGGCCTGTGATTTCTAGGTATCTAAATTTGGTTAAACAGTAACCAGAACTATAAATAGACACAATTTGTTTTATGAGTTTCGTTGTCATAATTTTTCTTCAAGAAAAAGTATCTTAAGCAAAAGATAATATTTTTGAAAATAACTTTACATACTGTAATATCAAAACAGGAAAATGAAGACTATATTTCAGTTGGAATTTTTCCTGAATCTGGTAGGTATTTGAGCACTGAAGAAAGTATTTTCTTAATTAAAAATATTATGGTCTACAGAAAAGAGACAAGTGTCACCAATTTCAAATTTATTAACTATGAAATGTATCCTGAAGGATATTTTTAAAACATATTGAAAACCCTGTATCCTTGCTTATGAAATCAAAAACCATTGCATGGAAAAGTAACACAAATGAATAGAAATCAGCTATTTCTGAAAAAGTATTTGTAGAATACATTGCAGGAAAAGTGTTAATAACTAAAAGCTACACAGAACTCTTATGAACTGATGAGAAAAATATCAGCTATTTTAAAGCAAAATTTGGACAAAGAAGAATAGGTGATTCACAGAGTTAAGCTAAGATGCTGTGTGTGTGTGTGAGGGTGTGTGTGTGTGTCTGTGTGCATGATATATGATTAAATGAGCCCAAAGGAAAACATTTAGTAGACACCAGGGCTGTTAACTTTGGTACAGCAGTGAGTGAGGGGCTGGTGTTAGTAGAAAGTTAACCAAACAATTCTAACACCCTTTTCAAGGATGACTGAAAGAGATACAGGAATTAATCATTAGAATACCCAAGAGTGCTACAGTTGAGGAGCAGAGAAACGGCTCCTCAGGCCTGTGGTCTGACTAGAGAAGGCCCTAGACAGTAAGTTATTTTCTTCCCTCCTTATGAGATCATTACTTGCAACTAGGGACATAGTGGCTTTCATGAGGCGAGTATAGTTCTGGTGGTTGGGCACAATCAGAGTTTATGAGTTGTTGTGAGGCCCTTGGAAGAACTCTCCTTGCAAAGACACGTTGCATCTGGTGGTGACTGCTTCTTTGAGCAAGCCATCCTGTATGTGATCTGAACAGGATTCACCTCCAGGGGATTGAGGAGGATCTGCTTCTGGAACCTGGCTTGTAAGACAGACTTCTCTCTGTGACCTGATTTTGCTGGAAATGTGAACATTGTCACATGCAGCTTGTGGTTGTTGCTATACTGGAAAAATCCCCAACGTGCTCCTTATGAGGGCCCTACTATGACGTGTGGCTGGAAGACGCATTAAAACAGCAGCCTGCTCCCTTGAGACCTATGCTGTGGAGGCTGTAGAGGGAGGACTTCCCGTGACCAGCAGTAAATCTGGAAGGAAAGTGGATTTTTTCAACATAGGGGGAATTTTTTTTCTCATATAACATGAGACGGGCGGGCTCTCCAAATTCCAGGCACCTGCAGCCCTATCTCAAGCAGTTTCTGGACCCCTCCCTACTCATCCTCCAGCCCTGGCTTCTGTGCCTTAACTTCTGGATTCTCTGATCCATATAGATGGTATTTGTTAGTTCTGTCCAGCTCTGAGTTCAATGAGGATCTGCTGATTCACTCTTCTGTGGGAAGAGGAGGGTGGGGCGGAGGAGAAGGTGGGAGAAGAAGAGTATCAGTTACCTATGTGGTAGAGAGAATTTAAGTTTGTAAGGGGCTTTTCAAGAGTTCTCCTGGAAAACTAACGTGAGTAGTATTCGCCCTATGAATAATTTCGGTCTGAATTCCAAGAACAAAGCTCTCCATCTGTTAAACTGAGATGTATTTTGACTTTATAATTTATTTTTGTGCTGAGACTTGAATCCAGAGCCTTGTGCTTGTTAAGCACATACTTTATCACCTAGCTACTTACGCGCCTGGTCCTATTTTGACTTAATTCAGCGGAGTCCTTTGTATCATGTTGGATGCGAGGCACCAAGTGGTTCATTTCCTGTAAACCAGTTTGTTCATTGACTGGGATGACTCTTGGAACACTGGGGATTTTTTTTTCTTTTTTTCATCGATTGTCCTTTTTTCAGGAATTGGGGAATTAATATATATTTTGCATATAAGAAATGGGAAGATGGTTGAGATGATTTCATCTGACTTTTGTGTGGGGTGGGGTGGGGGGGTGCTGCTGGGTCTTGAGCCAAGGGGTTCATGATGACGTCTCTACCACTGAGCTTCATCTCCAGCCCTTTTTATTTGAGTCAGGTTCCTGGTCAGTTGTCCACGTTGGCTTTAAACTTGCAGTTCTCCTACTTTGGCCTCTGGGCCTCTGGGATCCTAGGCGTGCTCCCCTACACCTGGCTAAGGTCTTCTGACTTTCTAGCAGGGAATTTTAACTCAGGGCTCGTGCAGAGGTGTTTTTCTAGAGAGAGTTAGGTGCCAACTCCATTCTCCCACTGGTCCCCAGGCGCAGTCCGCTGGCCATGTCACGTAGGATGTCAGAGATCTGGACGACGGACTCCTCTGGAGTTTTGCTGTCTTATTCAGCTTTCCACCCTGAGTCGTCCTGGATTCCCCTGTGGCACAGTGACAGTGGCAGATTGGGACTGTCCGGTCACGTTTTTCTGTTGGGGCCCAGTCAGTTGTGGCTGGCTCAGGGAGGCATTGAGGTTCTTCTGTGTGAAACAGAACCCAACTGACACATCTCCAGCTATTAAAAATGGTGTTTCCAAGCTGTGGTAACTGCACGGTGAGTTCTCTGTCTTTATTGACTTTCCGCGGTGCTCCACATCCCGTCTTTACCCCGAATGTATCTCTAGCGTCATTTCCGTCACTATTTGTTTGCATGGTGCCTTATTATTAGTTTTATACCCAGTGCTTGGTAAATATTGAAAAAAAATGAAGAAAACGAACTTCATTAGATACAAGAGATGAATGGAAATGAAATGGTAGCCATTTGGAAATGAGAAATGACCAGTTGGTGGCAGACACCAAGGCCTGCGCCTGCGATCCTTTCCCATGGAGAGAGAAATGTGCCCATTGCAGAAGCGGGTGACCCAATACTTGTGTTCTTTCTTCTGAATGAACCATTTAAAAATTTTTTTTAGAACACAGGATATAATTAAAATGTCAAGCTTAAGCTGCGTGTTACTAACTTCATGCTAAGGAAGAACAGAAGAGTAGATTCAAGAATGAATCTTGATTTTTCTTTTCCTTTCTAGATCAATATTGGAGCACTTTCTTTTTAAATTTTTTATTAACATCAATATTACATATTCATAGGGGGATTCAGTGTGATATTTCCATACATGTACAGAAATCTGCCCTCCCTTTGTCTATCCTTCTCCCCCTCCCCCAGCTCTAGTAATCACTCGTCTACTTTCAGGTCAACCTTTTTAGCTTCCACATATGAGAGAGACCATGAGGTACTTACCTTCTTAATTCTGGCTTATTTTACTCAACATAACCTACAGCTCCATCCATCTTGCTACAAATGACAGGCTTTCATTCTTCCTTATGACTGAATAATACTTCATTGTGCTTATATTAATTAAAGAGAATTTTCCAAAGAAGAATTTAGAGTTGTCTTTTCTTATATAGACTAATAGTGCTTCCATAATATATACCTATTATGTACTATGTTTTATCATATATGATACATATTATTTAAGTATCTTATACATTAAGCATCTCATACACTTAAGATTCTTACACATATAGTAATTATATACGTGAACATATATATATATATATACGTGTGTGTATATACATATATATACCACATGTGCAGGAAAAACTTTATGATTTATTTATTTATTTTATTATTTTTTTAAAGAGAATTTTTTAATATTTATTTTTTAGTTCTCGGCGGACACAACATCTTTGTTTGTATGTGGTGCTGAGAATCGAACCCGGGCCGCATGCATGCCAGGCAAGCGCGCTACCGCTTGAGCCACATCCCCAGCCCAAAACTTTATGATTTAAATTTATTTTAAATGACTTAGATATATTGAAATCAATATAATTTGGATTGCTTGCTATTAATGTCAAGAATTTGTATGCCTTTTCTTTAGGAAGGCCTGTGATTTACATGAGGAAATTATTATTATGATGATTCTCAACATGATTATATTTTTTGCTGAGCAATTTGTAATATATTCTTACTCAAAAAGATTTTAAAATATTTTTGTAGATTGTAGTGTCTGTATTTTTCTTTGTAGTCTGAGATATCAAATGTATTTTTTTTTTTTTTTAGCCTAAAAGAAACAATTCTTTCTCAGGCTTATCCTCTTTTACCAATTTTTTAAATACTGGGGTTCATCTGGGCTCTCTTTACTCGCTCCTTTCTTTTATCTTTCTATTTCTTTTCCCTTCTTAGAGGGATATTGCCACAGTCTGGCTGGGCACAAAATATCCAAGCCGCCACAAAGCTTTGTAGGTTCAAACAGCAACTCTTTATTCCTGAACTCTCACCAGCACTCTACACACACTTCCGGGAACCCCGGGAATTTCCGGGAACTCAACCGGAGCTCCAAAGTAGCCGGCGCCTGAGGCAGCAGGATCCGCCCTATTCCCAGAGCCGCCCTATTCCCAGCAGGATCCGCCCTAATCCCAGAGCCGCCCTATTCCCCCCAGAAGGGTCACCACCTTTCAACCATTCCCTCTAGCAAAATGCCAGGTGTCATTCCGACTAAACTGTGGCTCTCAACAGAATATGATTGATTGAGTTCTATTGTGTATCAGGCTAGGACCACAATGTACAGCTGAGCAGGTTGTACTGCACAACCCCAGGATGTGACATTTTTTTGCCCCACTTCCAATACTTATACAATACAGGTATTTCTGTCCCATCTGGACTGTGCTAGCTACTTTACAAACCTCTCATATACTTTAACAATAACCTATAAGATGAAAACCATTCTTCCTATTTTAAAGAAGAAAAAAACGAGTTTATGTTAACAGTTCACTGAAGGTTATATAATAACCAGTGGGCAGTAGAGTTTGTCTAGGTCCAAAGCCTCTGTTCCCTCTACAGGATGCTCCATTTTGTGGGTGACTTATCCTCTAAGTAATTTCATCCATGGCCACCACGAATGATGGCATTTTCCATAAGTCACTCCACCAGGTCTCTCTTTGGTGGCCTGCTGGAGAATTCTCCTGTGCTCCAGAGACCCCTGAGATTCTGCAGGGTGTAAAGTGAAGCCTCATCATCCTGCTCATTGTATCTCCTTAACTCCCACTCTTGGTGAAGTCGCAATCTGGGCTCTTTTCTGTCTCTCTCTCCCCCGTCATATCCAATTAATGCCACATCTTACCAGTTCTGCTTCTGAATTCTCTATTTGTTCCTTTTCAAACCAAAATTGCCACTGCATTCATTCAGGTCTTTGTTCTACTCTGAATGCAACTGCTCTTCCTAAACTAGGAAAAGTTGTGCCTAAAATCTGTCTAAGACTTTGCACTAACCATTTGCTCTGCCTGCTTCACCCTGTCTGCCTTCCCCACTCAGCTGCCCAAGGACTCTGGGTTTCAGTCACCTTGTCTTAGAAGCCTTCTTTGATCTTTTCATCAACCCTCTTCCATTAATTATTCTTCTCTGCTCCTGTGGCATCCATCACATCCCTCCTCACAGTATTCTGATAATGGATTTGCTTGTCTTATTCCTACCTTGGATTGAGAAGTCTTTGAGGATGGGGACCATGTTTGACTTACCTGTATCTGCCTCCCCCCAGCAGCTTGTCTGGGAGGAGATCAATAAGTGCTCAAGGGAATGATGTTCAGTCACATCATAGTTGCCTTAGGCAGATCTGAAAGAGTTGTTTGCATTATATTGCAGTATTAGATGTGTTCATTTAGTTTTATTAAATTCTGATTGCAATTTTTATAAATTTTCATGGTTGGAATAATTTGTGGTGAAGTTATCCAATTATACAAAATTTTTGTGATGACAGCCAGTGTGATTACTGTCAAACCTATGTTTTTATTCATATTGGCAGCCACTTCATACCTTTATTCTACTGATAAGAGATGATGACTTAATTGTGTGGTAATTTAAAAAGTGGACTCTGTTGAACTTTGGTTCAAGGCTCAGAAGATGTGCAGCAACACTAACGAGTAAGCCGCCTCTTAGGGGGACCTTATCTTTCCTGTTTGCTGTCCATCAACAATGGTAACTATAGCAAGAGAATTTCTTGAGGGAAGCGATCTAGAACCTAAGCCACTGCTAAATCGGAAATTAGATATCCTTTGGGGGTGATTTTCACTAATATGCAGCTTTTCTCATGCAATAGAGGTTTAGGTCTTGTGTCAGCTCTGGTCTGGTTTGGCTTAACTCGCCCTAGGCATCAGTTTTCTTGTCTTTAAAATGAGGTGTTTGGATTAAAATAGCTCGAAGGACTTCGTAGGCTCAAATATGCTTTGATGACATTGCTTGCTGCCAGCCCCTTGGCCCCTCAGCCCCTCCGTGTGTTCTCCTGCGGTCTCCTCTCCCCAGTCCTCTGTTCCTTCTCCTGCTCAAGTGGGCTGGAGCTGCTGCAGGTCCTAGCATCATAGTAGTTTAGCTGGGTTCTTCAGCACTTGGCTTTGACCTGGAAGTTTGCTTCCACGTGAGCTGAGAAGCAGGTGGCTCCTGGCCTTTGGAGCGGTGCCTGCTGTGCAGGGTCACTGAACTGCACATCCCTTCCCCTAAGACTTGGGAGTTCCTTTCAGGAAGAAGTGTCCTGACAATGGTTACAAAAGTAGAATGAGGTTGCTGAGTGAGCACAAAAAGACACCATGAAGGAGGAAGGACTGTTCCAACTTACAATGTTTCTGAGGTGGTGACCTTTTCGGGTGTGGAAAGCCAGGAGGTGTGTCACCCACAATGTATGTCACACAAATGTCCAGAGTTTTGGAGTGAGGAAGGCACGTCGTGGAATGCAGCTTTAACTAAGGGTACAGCTGGTTAAGTTCCCGAGTGTTTCTTGAATAACTTGTTGACAGAGTCCCTCCAGGACACCCTCGCAGACCACTGTTTCCTCAAGGCCGGTGCCTGCGGTTTAGGAGGCGAGCTGACAGTGTTCGCTGCCTTGATGTCCCCATATTCTAATTCTGTCGTTATGCGCAAAAGAACAGGTCAGGTGCCAGCTGAGGTGCTGTACGGAAACAGGGAGGTGGGAAGGCCGGCGTGGGCCGCTGGAGGAGACCGGAGCTGGGCAGCCCAGGAGCTGGCCTGTGCGGTTGTGCGCAGAGGGAGAGGCGCAAGCGCCGAGGCGGGGCGAGCTGGGTGCAGGGCGCGGGACTGCGGTGCGACACGGGCTCGGGGTTCCTGCGGCCGGCGGGCGAACGTGCCAGGTCCTGGCCCCCGGGCGGCTGCAGGAGCGGAGAGCCGGGCGCGGCAGCCGGGCTCGGACAGGGTTAAGCCATCACCTGCCTTGAAGTGCGACCCAGATGGGAAGTAGGAAGTGCGGCGCCTGAGCTTCCTGTATAAATAAACGCGGCTCCCAACGCCGCCGCCGCCGCGAGCTGCGCCCCACGCCGCCCGGCACGGTCCCCAGCGTCGCCAGGCCGGGAGGCGCGCGGGGACTCCTCCTCTTCCCCGCCGATAGGTCCGGGCGCGCGAGTCGCTGGCGATCCTGCCAAGTGAGGAGCTGTCAGCCGCAGAGCGCCAGGGCAGGGAGGAATGGAAGAGCTCCTCCTCCCCGGCGCCGGCCACGCAGCTCGGGCTGGCGGTGCGCGCAGGACCGGCCGCTGAGGAGCTGCGGCCAGCGGGACACTGCCCTCCTGCCAGGTAGGTGCAGAGCGCGGCTCCGGGGCTGCAGGCGGTGCAAGCCTGGAGCCGCGTTCGTCCACGAAAAGGGACCGAGAAGGGCGAGAGAAGCGAGGCAACGGTGACACCTTGGCGCTTGGCTTCATTTTCTGTTTCTAGTGCTGAAACCATACGGCACTGCATGCATTCTGAATGCCTTAAACACCTGTTAACTTTTAAAAATAGATGTCTTCGTAAAGGTAAAAATACATTAGCTTCATTTGTAACAAAGGTATCATAAAATTGAAGATTAGATCAAATCTCCCCGGATCTTTGGGGGAGAACAAAAGTTGGCATGATCTTGGATGTCTACCTTCTGTTATTTGGAAATGCATGGCAATATGTTGACACACAGAGCTATTGAATACAGTGTTGGGTTAATCCTGGAATCTTGGCCAGACATCACTGTGGTTATTCTGACAATTTCTATAAAATAGAATCAAACTCTGATCGTAGCCTCAAGTTTAAGTTAAAAGGAAACTGATTTCTGTTTTAACAGGAAAAAGGCATCTTTTGCTTACCCCTTCCAGGGTACCTTTTGCTTTTCTCATTAGTTTCAGGGATTCTGCTGTGAATCTGCTCCTGATGCATACACTTCTTACATACAGATTTCTCAGGGTGAATTCCTCTCTCTGAATAAATGTTTCCACTATAGACTGTCAGTTTCTTATTGCTTTCTGTTCCAGTATCTTATCAAAACATAGGCTGGGGAGCCTTATAAGGACTATCAGTGTTCTTCTGGCTTGCCATTTCTGGGTGTTTATTTGAACATGGAGAGGTATGAATTACAGGATAATGCATTTAACATTTCTGAAGCTGGAGATTAGGGGTGTCTATACCCAGAAGCAAAATAAATGAACTTTGTGATGACTCAGTTTTCAGGGTGTGGATGAGGCAAAAGGAGCCCAGCCGGTCTTCACTGAGTTGCTGGCTAATTAAAGCATCTGCTGCAGCTTTCCCTGAGCTGCTGGGCTTCCTGGGCTCTGGTCCCTCCAATGGTTCACTCCTCTCTGACTCTCTCCCCTCCTTGCTGTGCCCTTCCTTCTGAACATTGGTCCTTTTCATGGGTAGCAGCTCCTTAAGTATTTCTAAAACTATCTTGAGGAGGAGGAGAAGGAGAGAAAAAGAGAAATCTCTAGCAGATGCACAAAGCTACTTGGAGATAATTGTATTATGAAATTGAAGGCTGTGATTTCACCTAACGTCTGCCCTGCCCTTCCACGCCTTTGGCAGGGTATTTTATTCTTTGTGGTGGGCATCAACTTAGAAAAATGCCTGTTTCAAAAGTACTCTAACTTGATGGCTTAAAATAAAATTAAACATATATAGTGAATATGAAAAAAAGTCAAGGGGCAGAATTGGGTTGCTTGGCTTTTAATCTCACACAAACCAAAAACTCAACCAAAAAAAAAAAAAAAAAAAAAAGGCTCCAAACCAATCACCCTAGATAACTTGCTCTTGTACTGCTGCGCTGGAAGGAAGGTCTGAGTGTGGTCAGACACTGCCAATTTACCCAGAGTTTTACAAATATTTACAGTCATTATGCCAAATATCTTTGTGCTGAGCCCTGAAGAACATTCTCAGCATTCAAAAGCTCCATTCTCATGAATGGTTTCAGTTCACTTGCGATTTAAAGGCATTCAGGTTTCTAAACTAGGTCAGTTTAAGACCTGTCTTGTAAAAATAATCAGCTTTTGGGTCTCAGATTATGAACCAGGTTTTTGCAGCCATATTCTACAGCAAAGAGAAAAGTATGCTCTTTCTAGAAAGAAAAAGTTTGTTTTATCTACCTAGTAAGACCATCTAGCTTCCCACAAGACATCTTTCTCTCCAAAATTAACTTTTCATCAGAAAAGGTATTCAACTTCCCTTCTTAAAAGGTTGTTTCAATATTTCAGGTGTTTAGAACATTTCTATCTCTGCAGAGTGGCTTCTGTGTTTCCCCTGCCCTTGATGTGACATTACTTTCTTGTTGAGTGAGGTTCTTCGTGTTTGCCATCCCCAGTTGGAGGTAGAGGTCAGGAATCAGGTTGAACCCAGATGTTGACTGGAAGAACAAAGTCCAAACAGTTTTGGGACTGAACCTACTTTGTGCAACTGCTTATTTGGAATGTGGGAAAGGGGCCAAGCTGCCACTCAATCATGCTTTCCACTTTGGGGAGTGGGTATTTGCAGTGATTGCTTCAGAATACCAGACATTTTTTTCAGGGATTTCTGCATTAACTTATAGAAGCTCCTTAGTTATACCTTTGTTTATCAATATTTTAAGTTTTGAATTATTGAAAGTGAGTACAGGTGAGAACCGGGTCTTGAATATTCTCCTCCATGTACAAGTGTTGGGTGACGACTGTTTGCCAGCACTATGCTGGATGCTGGGGACCTAAAGGGTGTGAATTGTGGTCTCTTGTCTGTAAAGATTCTGATAATCTTGGCAGTGGCTTTGGACTTGGGTGGTCATTCTTAATTCAGGTTGTTTTACCAGAGTGTGAAAACTACTTTGATGTTTTTCATCCTGATCATGTGTTTTTCCTCTGTGTGTGGTTTTGTTGTTGTTTTTGGTTTGTTTGGGTAATGTTTCTCTGATGTCATTTGAGCCTTAAGTAACTCCAAGAGGCAATAACAGCACCTAAGTTCAAGTTAGTTAATGTCTCAATTTTATTTTTTGACCTTTAAGCATATAGAAGAGGCTTTGGAGAAATATTTTATTTGTATTAACTTGGCATTTGCTACATACTTGGTTGTTGAGTACTTCTTAACCCAATGTATCATACTGTACTAGTTATTTAAAAATGGAAAATGACATTGTAGAGAGTAAAGGTGACCAATGCTTTTCCAACCTGGAACAAGAAAGTTCCCATCTGGGATAGGCTCCCTTTCTTGATAGGAAACACAACTTAAGTGAAACACAATTCCCGTATTCATAGCAAGAGAGACTTTTGATGACATGGCTTGAGTATCAATTAGGAGCTATTTTGAGGGCTGGGATTGTGGCTCAGTGGTAGAGCACTTGCCTAGCACATGTGAGGCATTGGGTTCGATCTTCAGCACCATCTAAAAATAAGTAAGTAAGTAAATAAATAAATAAATAAAGGTATTGTGTCTGTCTACAACTAAAAAGAAATATTTTTTAAAAAGCATATTCCGAGACCCAGACCTCACTGATCTCTCTGAAGTTGTGAGTTTGAGTCCTATCCCTTAGTCAACCCGGTGTTTTTCTTGGAAGACAGAATAAGATAACTCATTTCTCTTTGATGGGCTTGTGGCTGAAACCATAAACCCACGGATTCTTCTCTATGGCTATTTGAAATCATCTGTTGACAACCTCCCCAACTGGTTTCCCCTTTGTACGTAGGGACTGGGCTTAATCACCTTTCCATCCCTACCACCTGACATGTGGAATTTGGTTCTTTGTGGGTTGACTTTGTTTCCTGCACTCTGGGTTCCAGCTGCAAGAACCTTATTTGGCAAAGACATTGCAAATAAACACCCCAAACCTTGCTCAGCATGGGAGGGAGAAGACTCTGCTTCCAAATTGGTTTTAAACTTGTTTCTAACTAAAAATTCTATATGAAGTTTTCAGCCTTTATAGGAAGGGTACTATTGAGTCAGGCTTTTATACATTTGCAGAACAATTTTTGATTTAGATGTTCATATCCTGACCCAAGAAATGAGAGTCTTGCTCTGTGGGGCTTTCTGAATACCACTTCTCCTTGATCTGCTCATTGCCTCATTGTCTGACCTGCCAGTCAGCGGCCTTCCTTCCTGCTTGTGAGCTTTGTTGTTATGCCAGGCAGGGGAAGAAAAGTATTCAGCAGGGCTATGTAAATAGGTGTGGGAGGCAGGGGAACCACTGATTAAAAAAGAGTGGGCAGGGCCGGGTGGTGTTCAGGAGGGAGCTTCCAGGACAGTGTGAAGTTGCAGTGCCCCAAATCTGGAGCCTGTCCCTGTCTCCCATTCACTCCTACCTTCTTTGATAAGTTTGTATTGTTAGCAGAGTCGGAATGGATTGCCACCTCTTGGGCCTTACCCTGTAGTGTAATGAGAGCGTGCCAAGAAGAGTCAAAGAAAGAGTCATGTGCTCTGTTGGCCATGTTCTCAAATCTCCCTCCATAGCTATTTTGTAGGAAAAAAACTTTAAAATTAGATCTCATTAAAACAGTAGTCAAGAATCTTATTTGTGACATACTTTTAAACAGCTGTTGAGATGCTTTAGAAAACAATTCTTGTTGGTATTGAATGGGCTCCTCCTTGCTCTTTCCACCCACAAAAATGGTTAATGAGGCCGGGCACGGTGACGCACGCCTGTAATCCCAGCAGCTGGGGGTGCCGAGGCAGGGGGGATTGTGAGTTCAGAGCCAGCCTTAGCAAAAGCGAGGCCCTAAGCAACTCAGTGAGACCCTGTCTCTAAATAAAATACAAAATAGGGCTGAGATGTGGCTCAGTGGTTGAGGGCCTCCAGTTTAATTCTTGGTATTACCCCTGCCCCCCAAAAAATGGTTAAAGAGGATACCCCGTCATGTGCCATATAACGCCTCAACCAATGGCGGACCATATATATGATGGTGGTCCCACAGATTCCAGTGGAGCTAAAAAGTTCTTGTCACCTAGTGATGTCACAGCCATCTGGTGGTAGAAGACATTCCTCACATGTTTGTGGTGATCCTGGCGTAAACACTCTACGGCACTGCCAGGTGTACAGAGACAATAACATGAAATTATGTGCAATATGTAATACTTGATATACACAACTACGTTATTGGTTTACATATTTACTATATCATGCTTTTCATTGGTACTGGAAGGTTACTCTTACTTATTATAAAGACAAAGTCCACTGTGAAGCCCCGCGCAGTATCACCTGGCCACAGCTTCTCATGCCTTCTGTTCACTGTGTCTGATGGTCACATCACAAGAGTTGGCTTCTGCCATCTGCAGTGCACTCTGCCATAGTCACACAGTGACATGTCCCTGTCCTCAGGGGATGCTTAGCTGTATTTGCAGATCAGTTCCATATTTGGAAGATAATGGCCTGCAGGTTACAAAGTTATGATCTCATTGTCATCCTGGAATCTCGAGAGGAAGATGCTAAACAGGAGTTGTGGACTGAAATGCCTTTTCACCTCCAAATGAAGCTGTGAAACGGGAAGGGACCGAAGTTCCCCATCCTACCTCGCAAGGTACCATGAGGAGCATTGCTTTACGATGCTGCCACCTCACACGTCCTGAGTAGGGGATATTTATTTCCATCGCATCTATGAGCCAAGTGTTTCTTGGGTTTGCTTCTGTCAGAGAATATTTTCTGATCTATGTTATTATTAAAATAACGACAGGGCATGCTCTGTGTGGCCGCGCATGTCCACCAACGCACTGGCCTTGAGCATTATTCTGTCAAACATTCCATGGATTCAGAGCATGCATTTCTCTGGAGCGAGTCTGCTGGTGCTCCACTGGTTCCTGTGCTCCTGGGGCACATGAGAGCTTTCTGATTTTGCTGATATGCACTGGTTCTTTTTGTCCCTGAATGACGGGAGCACTGGCCAAAGACATAATCAGTGCTCACGACACTGAGCTGGTTGGAGCATTGCTCTGGGTCCCTGATCCTAAGCTCTGTCCTCATCACCCTCTTGTCTTGCTTCTGCTTCTAGCCAGGGGTCCTCCTTGCACTCCAGGATGTATTGGGGTGGAATTCCAGCAAACGGCTAATGATTGACGCTGGTCAGCCCTTCACTAACAGCCAGTACCATTTCAGTTCCCAATAGCTTCTGTTAAGAACATGAACCAGTGGCTAAATAAAGCTCTCTATTGGGTAGAAGTGCCAAGGTCAATGCAGCACACTTGATCCCTGTATCCGCACGTTCCGCACCTGTTCAATCTGAGGATACACCCAGTTGTGGATCAGAGATATTCAGGAAAGAAAATTGAGTCTGTACTGAGCACATACAGATATTTTTCTTGTAATTATTTTCTCAACAATTAACATCTTATACAGCATTTCCCTCATATTGATACGTACTCTAGAGATGACTTAAAGTACTTGGGAGAATGCTTGGAGGTTATGTGCAAATACTATGCTATTTCACGTAAGGAAGTTGAGCATCTGTGGATTTTGGCATCTGAAGGGGTTCCTGGAACTAATGTCCCAAGGATACAAAGGGGCTACTGTACCGATTTTCAGATTGTGTTGCATGGTACCTGCTGTCTGGAGCGCCATTCTTAGCTGGAGTTGGGAGAGCTTTCCCATCAAGGCAGTGATGGGTCTTTGGATTGCTGCCTCTTCCTTTTCCACTAGAGCACTGACTTCCTGAGAATCTCCCTGTGACACAGGTGGCCCTCTGCCTTACCTCCCACCACCTACCCTTTCTGGAATCCCTCCCCCCTGCCAGCCCCCTCCGAGGGTCTGCATCCACATCTGCTCTCCCAGCTACTTCATAGGACGACTCAGGGTCTTGTAAGGGCATATAAACATTTGAGAATATTCAGGTGTCTCCTATTCCTTCTTGTTCCTTGTTCTCAAGTCACCCTTAGACTTTCAGAGTATAGTCTGGAATTAGAACCTGCGCATGGATCAGTGGAGTTTTGCCTACATTCTCTTACATCAATAGTGTTTGGTTGATTCATTCCAATGGTTTTCTATTTCTCTTAGTCTGTTTGTGCTCTTTGAGTTTAATCCAACTTTTCAGGGTTTTGCAGAATGGTGTAAATATTTCTAAATAACTAGATATTCTGATAAAACACTGTCCTTTCCAGTTACATTGTCTTTTTTTGTGCCAAGGGATAGTGTTTTGATTCTGGGTAGTAAAACGGGCATAAACTACACTAGTTAAAAATACCCTGAACGTTGGCTCCTCACCCTCTGCGTATGGGGAGCAGATTGCTTTTTCAGGCTGGCAGCAGAGATGAAAATTCCTTATCCATCCTGTGCTTCCTGCACGCCTTCTGAAGCCGTCCTTTCTTTGATGATTCTAATGAAAACACGTGAGGGAGAAAGTGACTTTCCTGCTCTTTTCCTATCTGATGGCACTTGCTTCTCATATGATGAACACTTTACATAGAGCAAGACCCCCTGGGAGCAGGTAGAGTTGCCGGTTCTCTTTTCCTGGTAGTTTAGTGTGAGATCAGATGGTTTGGGTGGCTTCCTTTCTTAGGTGGCCTGGCCAATCTGTCCTGCTGTATGGCTGGGGATATGTAAGCCACTGAAAACTGCCACCAGTCTTAGAAAGTTTAAACCTAAAGGCAGCTGCCAGATCTCTCTTCTTCCCAACACGCCCCTACATTCTCTGCCAAAATTCTTTACCCAAGGGGTTCTTAACACCCAATGAGAATCACAGTTACATCTGTAATACCTGTAAAATCAATTATGATTGTTACCTTTTAAATCCAAGTGGTAGGTGTGTAATTGAAATCACTTTCTTAGATAAAAATGTGGGGTATGAGGAAGAACAAGTGGAGCAAGCCAGTGGACCAGGGAGTGAGTTGGCATCTCTGGAAGATCTTTCTGAAAACATGGGGAGGAATGGGAGTGAGTTGCCCGTGCTCCATGGAGGTGAGGCTGGTGATAGGGGTGAAGGGGCAGGTGAAGCCGGGATGTGTCCTCAGTGCTCCTGTGGACACACGCACTGGGCTTTGTGTCATTTATGAGGCAGTGTGGGTTGTGAGGGTGAGACTGGTGGACTTTTTTTTTTTTTTCCCCCAGTTCTGAGAACTAAACCCAGGGGTGCTCTACCACTGAGCTACACCCTCAAAACTTTTTAAAACTTTTTTTTTTTTTTTGGTGCCAGCAATTGAAACCAGGGTTGCTTAATCACGTAATCAGCCACAACCCCAGGCCTTTTTATTTTTTTATTTTGAGACAGGATTTTTTCTAAATTGGGTAGGGTCTTGCTAAATTGCTGAGGCTGGGCTGGGGTTGTAGCTCAGTGGTAGAGCGCTCACCTCAGGTTCGATCCTCAGTACTGGGTTCGATCTTCGGCACCACATACAAATAAAATCCAGGTACTGAGTCCATCTACAACTAAAAAAATATTTTTAAAAAACAAATAAATTGCTGAGGCTGACCTTGAACTTGCCATCATCCTGTCTCAGCCTCCTGGGTCGCTGGATGATAGGGATCACCACCATGCCAGTCTCCTTTATAATATTTTTCTTCTTCTTTTGAGACAGGGTCTCTCTAAGTTGCTTAGGCTGGCAATGAACTTGGAAATTCTCCTGCTCCAGGCTCCCAAATAGCTGGGGTTACAGGAGACTGGTGAATCTTAAGACATAAATGGGAAACAAGAGGAAACTCCATAACTATTCTCAGCTATGGGGAAATTCACTGGGAGGACTTTGGATTCTCCTGTTTACTGTGTGAAGAGCTTGAATCAATGGTGAAATGATTTTTTTGTTCAGTATTCTTTTTTTAAAAATGACATGCCTGCTATGTGTCATTCATTTTTTCTAAACATTCACTGTTGAGTTTGCCCAAAGTGAAAAACCCAAAGTGCCATTTTTCTGACTGTGCGTGGTGTGATCTTAGGCCTGTGTAATGGCACCTCAGAGGCTGTGAGAGGGTCCAGGGGACTGGCCCTGGGTCTCCCACTGTGAATCAGCACTACTTAATCTCTATTATACAGTGGTAGTTTGGTGAAGATTTTTGTTTTTATAAAATTCCTTTGATTGAAAAATGTTTCAAAACCATCACATTAGGGAATTGATGTTATTATACCAGGAAAATAAATTGTATCTTTTTTGAACAAGCATTTTGGATTTTCATATCTCAAAAGAAATGAAATATGTGTCTTCTTTCCTGTATCTCACTGGGTCACAATTGAATGGGTCACATTTCATCCTATTGAAATGCTTAGAATTCCCTTTTTAAAAAACAAAAACAAAACGAGTTTTTGCTACAGAAAAGGTTTTTGTGTCATAAACATATTTTCAGGGGTAGGGGTGTAGCTCAGTGGTAGAGCATGTGCTTAGCATGTGCAAGGCCCTGGGTTCCATTCCCAGTACCAAAACACCTCTACATATTTGTTTTTACATGTTTTGTAACTTTGATTTCACAGCCTCTGGGCATGTAACTCACAAACTAAGGAGTAATATCTTACATATGTGACAAGAAACATGTTTATATTTCAGACAGCCTTGATTGGCACAGTTGCTCTGCCATGTATAAGCTCGGAGAACTTTGGCTGATAACTTTTCAATGTCTCAATTCATCTATAAAATGAATAAAATGATCATCCTGGTTGTAAGAGATTAAATGAAATAATATATGTGAAGGCATACAATGAACAATTTGAAAATATCTAAACATTTTGAAAATATCTGTAAAACTTTTTTTGGTGTACAAATGTTCATAACATCTTTATCATAATAAAAACTTAACATTTCAATCATTTTAAATCTAAATTCAGTGGTGCTAAATCCCTTAAGGGTTGTGTAGCTATTACCACTATCCACTTCTAGAACCTTTTCAGCATCCCATGCAGAAACTCTGCACTCATTAAACAATAATTCTTCATTTCCCCCTCTCACCACCTGGTAACTCCAGTTACTTTTTTTTTTTTTTTTTAATCACTATGACTTTGACAACTTTAGGTATGGCTTTTAAGTACAATGAAAGTATTTACCATTTTCTGTCTGGCTTATTTCACTTAGCATAATATCTTCAAGGTTCACCCATATTATAGCATGTTAGAAATCCATCTCTTTTTAAGGTAGAATAATATTTCTTTGTATGTAAATACTACATTTTGTTCACTTATCCATTGATGGACACTGGAGTTGGTTTACCCTTTTGGCTGTTGTGAATAATAGAATAGATGTACAAATATCTCTTTGAGACCCTGCTTTCTGTCCTTTTGGGTATAGACCAAGAAGTGAACTTGCTGGATATTATGGTAATTCTTTAACTTTTTTGAGCAACACCTACTTTGAGTGTTTTTGTGAACCTGTTGAACTGGTTGCAGTGATGCAACTCCTAAATGGCATGTTTACTAATGGTAGCACTTCCCTCCGTCCCCTCCAGCTTTATTAGGCTATATGTGACAAATATAAATGGGATCCCTTAGTAGTGGACAGTGTGGTATTCTGATATACCGTGTGTACATGTGAAATGAGTGAATCAAGATCATTAGCATTTTGTTGGGCTGGGGTTGTAGCTCAGTGGTAGAGCCCTTGCCTAGCATGTGTGAGGCACTGGGTTCGATCCTCAGCACCACATAAAAACAAATTAAAAAAAAAAGATAATTAACATATCATTGCCTCACATATTTTCTGTAGTAAGAACATTTAATTCTACTCAGCAACTTTAAAGTATATGATACATTATTGTTAACTATAATCCCCAGACTGTACAGTAGATCTCCAAAACTTATTCATGTTGTCCAGCTCAAACTTCTTGCCCTTGCCCACCATCGCCCCAGGCCCCTGCCACAGTGGCCTTTTAATTCCCACAGCTTGCATGCTGTGAGTTGGGACAGTGAGGTGAGGTCAGCTTAAATTTCAGGACTCCAGGAATAAATACCTTGCCAAGATAGCAAGCTCTCCAGCCCAGGCTTCTCAGAAATGTATTAGTTGTACTCTTAGAGATCATGGAGGATGAGGATGTGCTCAGCTGGTCCCCACATGTGTTGGTGAGACAATAGTGGTATCAATGGATATAATATTTTCTGCTTTGGACCTCTCTGCAGGGATTGAGGAGACAGAAGAAGGCTGAAGACAGGCTGATGGGCTCAGTTGGTAGGCTCCACTACCTCACCATGACTGCCGAAAATCCCACACCTGGAGACCTCGCTCCGGCCCCCCTCGTCACTTGCAAGCTCTGCTTGTGCGAACAGCCTCTGGACAAGATGACCACACTCCAGGAGTGCCAGTGCATCTTTTGCACAGCTGTAAGCTTTCCTTAATGCTTTCATTATGAGAAAAAGGACAAAGGGAAAAATTGTGAGAGCAGGATACATTTCTGTGGCTCTTTGAGAAGCCAAAGTTTGCTCCAATATGATCTTGCTTTGGAAAATAACGTTACATTTGCTTCACTTTCCCAATAGCAGCTCACATGGTAAATCCAATGTTTAATGGTTTTTTTAGTAAATACGATGTGTATATGAAATTTTAATTATTGATTGAATAAGTACAGTTCTTAAGATTCTAGTTAAGGAACAAAAATAGAAAACACTTAATATCTCTAAGAAGCTCACTAGGTTTTGAATGCTAGAGAATCAGGTAGCAATTTACTGAATTTTCTTTCATGGCTTTGCTCACCTCCTACAAAGACATGATATATTATTGTTTTACTTTGTCATCTTTCCTTTCTTTCTATGGTATTCTGAATGTTCTTGTTCCACAGGAGAGAACCCCAGAAATCTCCTGGGGTGAGCTTCTCTCTTTTAGGGTGATACCAGGTATTAATGCCTGTGATCTTTATTACAAGTTTCCTTGAAGGTTAGTTGGTTAAGGTATAAAGATAGGAGACAGACTGCTGAGTTCCTGCAGAAGACAAAGATGGCAAAGAATATTGTTACATTGTTTATTCATTCAGCACAGTTCTGTTGAACAGTAACTGTGTCCCAGGAACTATTTCAGGGGCCAGGATTTTATTAGAGAAACAAAACCTGGAATGGATCTTTGTTCTTAGGAGCTTATAGTCTATCAAAGAAAGTTATACAAAGAACAAATATCATAATAAGTAGGTAAGTTATCTAGTATTGATGGATGAAAAAGGATTTAGGGAAAATGTAGAGTCCGGCAAGCATGTGTGGTCTGAGGGCATGTGGTGGTTTCCAGTCCGGTGGTCAGGAGCAGGCTTCACCGAAATTCTTATTGACCTTGCTTCTCCTTCCTCATCTTGCCTGTGTGTGTTGCTTTGTAGGAAGTGAGGAAATGACCTAGTATCTAGAGCAACTTCCGTTTCCTTTGGTCTTGCTTTGTTTCGGATACTGCCCTTCAGAAACTATTATTTCTCTTTCTCGCACATGTTTCTGACCCTTGCTAATCCTTGAAACAATGAGTCAGAAGCAACATTTGGTGAGAATTCATGATGGAAATTTTCTCAGAGGGTAACTGGTGTTTGCAAGCAGGATATGGAATTGAGTTTTTGCTGTGAGGTTTCAGGGCAGAATTAAAGTTTGTGTGTCAGCATTGGGTGAAGAATACCAGGCAAAGGTTATACTTCTTATTTGTAAATAACCATCATGGACATATTATTGTTTCAATAGATTTTAGTTCCTAATTAAAAGCAGCCCAACTACTTCTCATTTCTCCTTCAGTAATTTGGGAGTAGGAGTCAGTACAATTAGATTATTCTGTCATCGAGATTCATCCCTCCTCAGTGTTAGGGAGTGCCCAAAAGCAGAAAATCAAATGGCTTAATATTTTCAGTACCCTTCCTCTTTAGGAACTTTTATACCTGTAGGCATTAATCTTCCCTGGTCTCCTATTAACCCAGTGATCTACTAAAATAGGAAGTTGTATGTGTGTCATCACGTTAGTGTCTGGACATTTGTGATTAGAATCAGAATTGTCTGAAATACAATGTTGACACTTTGTTTTAGTTATAGATTTATTTCTTCTTTTTCACAAAAATATTTAAAAATGTGTCTAATAGATCCACACTTAAATTTTCATTCAAATTAAAGATATCACATATCTTTTGTTTTCAAGGATGAAAAGAAATTTGTAACATTTTTTCATATGCTACATTCTCCCAATTTCCACTTTAAATAGGATGATGACATCTCCCAATTTTTGACTGGGAAAGACTTCTTCCGTGTACCATATTTTAAATACAGCTTTACTGGTTTTGCTAAGAACTCCCCTTACCCTCCCTTTCCCCTGGGGAATAGCCAAATGTAGTGGTCTACCTGCTAAATTTGGTGGTGTACCGCTGTTTTCATGGATTTAATGAAGTTTTTAAACGTTCTGTTTTGGGCTGTTCATCCTAAGAGGAATCGCTGGCCATTTTGATGGAGCTTAAATTCTTTTTGCTTCTAAGGTCACTGTGCTCCAGTTCTAGCTCTGTCTTAACTCATCTGTGTGAATGGGCACATGATCAATCTCCCTGTTTCTCAGTTGTAAAATAGAGGTGCCAGGACCCTTCACAGTGCTCCAGCTGTGGGGGGCATTGCATTCTGGGAGTGCAGAATGAGTGGATGTGGTGCTCTGTCTTGACTAGTCCATGTTTGCCTGCTCATTTCCTATCTTTAGGGAGAACTGGCTTCTCTCCATCCCAGTGTGTTCCATGGACTGGCAGCTCTATGAGGCCAAGATGATTCTTTAATAAAACATTCCACAGTTGGATTAATTTGGAAACTGCCATGTTTTTTCTTGGAGGAAAGTAATGTATAGTTGTATTTTGGAGGCTCTGTGAGAACTTAGGGTGAAAGGAAAGCAGGGGAACCCTGTGTAACTTCTTATAAGTACCTTGTGAGAATCAATTGTTCCACTTTAGTGCCACCCCCATTTAAATTCTGATGAAGGGCTTCTGTTGCACCTTGCCACTACTGACTTGTCCACAACTGGTGCTTTGAAGAACTGCTTTAAATTATGTCATATAACTTCTAGTCCATAAACAAATTTAGAAAAGTAGCAGGATATAAGATCAACATACATCACTTTCTTATACTCCAACAATGAGCCTGCTGAAAAAGAAATTAGAAAAACTATCCCATTCATAATAACCTGAAAAATACACACACACACTCACACACACACACACACACACACACACACGGAAATTAATCTAATGAAAGAGGTGAAGGCCCTCTACAATGAAGACTATAGAACACTGAAGAATAAGGAAATCGAAGAAGGCGTTAGAAGATGAAAAGACCTCCCATGTTTTTGGATAGGCAGAATTAATATGGTCAAAATGGCCACACTACCAAAGGCAATACGGAGATTCAATGCTATCCACATGAAAATACCAATGAAATTCTTCACAGAACTAGAAAAAGCCATTCTAAAATTCATTTGGAAAAATAAAAGAGCCAGAATAGCCAAAGCAATTCTGAACAAAAAGAGTGCTGCTGGTGGCCTCAATAATACAGGACCTCAAATTATACTACGGGGCTTTAGTAACAAAAACAACCTAATACTGGTGCCAAAAAAGACATGAAGGCCAATGGACTAGAAGACACAGAGATAAACCCATAGAAGTACAATTATCTGATACTAGATACAGGTGCCTAAAGCACATGTTGGAGAAATGATGCTGCTGGAAAACCCGGATGTCCATATAGGAGAATGAAATTTGACCCATATTTCTCACTGTCATGAAAGTCAGCCCAAAGTGATCAAAGGCCTAAGAATCGTACTGGAAACTCTGCAATTGCTGGAAGAAAATGTAAGGCCAGCCCTCCAGCATGTTAGCACAGGAACCGACTTCCTTAACAAGACTCCTAAAGCGCAAGAAATAAAACCAAAAGTTAATAAGTAGGACAGCATCAGATTAAAATCTTCTGCACAGCAAAGGCAACAATTAAGAATGTGCAGAGAGCCTGGAGAATGGGAGAAGATCTTTGCCACCTGTTCCTCAGATGGGGCATTAATATGCAGAATAGGTAAAGAACTCAAAAAGCTTAGCACGTGTGCACGTGTGCACGCGCACACACCTCATCAAATAATCCAATCAATAAATGGGCACAAGAACTAAATAGACACTTTTCAAAAGAAGAAATACAAAAGGCCCACGAATATATGGAAAAAATGTTCAACATCTCTAGCAATTTAGGGAAATGCAAATCTAAACCACCTTGAGACTTCATCTCACTCCAGTCAGGATGGCAATTATAAAGAATACAAATAATAAGTGTTTCAGAGAATGTAGGGGAAAGGTATGCTCATGTATTGTTGGTGGGACTACAAATTCGTGTATCCACTCTGGAAAGCAGTATGGAGATTCCTTGAAAAACTAGGAATGGGCCCAGCAACTTGGGAGGCTGAGACAGGAGGGTCACAAATTCAAAGCCAGCCTCAGTAACTTAATGAGGTCCACAATAATAATGAATCTCTTAGGCAATTCTTGATTAAGCAACATAATGAGACCCTGTCTCAAAATAAAAATAAATAAATAAATAAATAAATAGGGCTGGGGATGTGGCTAAATGATTAAACACCCCCATTTCAATCCCCAGTCCCCAAAGCAAAAGACAAAAAACCTAGGAATGGAACCACCACATCATCCAGCTATCCCATTCCTTGGTATACATCCAAAAGATCTAAAATCAACATACTATAGTGATGCAGCCATATTGATGTTCACAGTAGCAAAATTCATAATAGCCAAGCTATGGAAACAACCCGGGTACCTTTCAACAGGTGAATGGATAAAGAAAATAATAATTAATATTAGTCATAAAGAAGACTGAAATTCCTAATAAATGGATGGAACTGGAGACTAGTATATATAAAACTTTAATGCCATTAGAAAATATTCAACTAAATTATAAAAAAAAGAAAGTCAAAGGTCAGTTGTTTCTCTGATATGTGGAAGTTAGTCCAAAATAAGGGGCAGGGGGGAAGAAGAAAGAAAAGAAAAGGGGTGGGGGAATTTCATCAAAATAGAAAAAAGATCAGTGGAGCATAGAAAGGGATTGGCGGGGGGAGGAGAAGGGGCAGTATAGGGAAGAACAGTGGAATTAATCTGACCTAACTTTCCCAAGTACATATGTGAATTTACCTCAGTGAATCTCAGCATCATGCACATCCAGAAGACGTTAATAATAAAAAACTATAAATAAATAGTGGAAAGATCATCAGAGTAAAGGGAAGGGTAAAAGGGGGGGAAGGGGGGGAGTACTGGAGACCGAATTAGAGAAAATTATATTCCATGCTTTTATAATTGAGTCAAGATGAACCCTAATGTTATGTGTAACTAAAAGGAACCAATATTAATGTGTCTCATAGGCAATTCTTGATTTAAAGGGCATCCAGAGAAAGAAATGTGATGGACATTGGTTCAAATAAACTGTTGATGTACCTAGTTTCTTGTTAAAGGACGTTCAGCGTGTGAAGATAGCTTCTGTTAGACTGTCTTCTCAGCTTTAATACACAGAAGAAAGGGTAACATAAGAGACATTTAATACATACAACAAAACAGGCATAACTCTCACTGGCGAGATGGAAGTTATAGGTCATTTGGGGCATTACAGAGCCCAAGAAGTTGATGTTTTGGGGTTGCAGAGAGAGGTGCTGCCTGATTAGTTGTCCTGTTCTGAAAGTTAGGTCCACAGGAATGTTAGTCCACCAATGACATGAAAGAGCGTCTGTTTCTATTTTTATCACCTCTTGTTTTACATAATCCAAATATGAAAATTCACTTTCTGACTTTTGCATCTCACTCTTTCAGGTAATATTACACAATTTTAATTCAAGTGAAAGAAAAAAAATGTTCATAAAAGTCAGCTATCAAAGTAGTGAAAATTCATGGGTTTCATCTCTCATGGGCAAGATTTGTCTCTGATTTATTTTGGATGCTATTTCTGTCAGCCATGAATTAAGGAATAATGAAAACACAGTTGTTACTTGTTTTTATAACCCAGATAATTTCACCTGAAAAGAGCTGGTATGTTGGGCATGGCCTATTTACCTTTCAGATTACAGACAGGATGTGCTGAGCAAAAAGAAAAATAAAGTCCAGCCATATTCTTGCCTTTTTCCATTACATTTTATTGGCTCTGGGTAGTTAGAGCTCCTTTTACTATTCATTTCTCTCGGCCGAATGGATTTTCCAATGTTTAAAAAGTGAAAGGAAATATAAAACTTTTTAGACCAAGCCCTTCTTTCCCTAGGGGCTTGTTGGGTGACCTTTAAGGAAAGCCCACAGATGACCTGAGACATCTACAGTTGGGAAGCTTTGGACCATGTGTGCGTGTGTGTACGTGTGTGGACCAGCACGTATGACTTGGGTTGGTAACTTGGAAAGGAAGCAAAGAGCCTGCTATGCTTCTTTTCTGGGTTCTCTCTCACCTCTGCGGCAGGAGAAAGGAATGCTATATTCCTCGTTTCTTCCTTTCCTCCTTGCAGTATAGCCCAGTGATTAAAGTACAGATAGAAAGAAGCCCAGACTCAGGATCAGGCTTTGCCATTTAAACAGCGGTGCTTGATTTGGGTTTTTTAATTCTTTGGCTTTTTTAATTCTTAGTGTTCTCACCAGTGAGATGGGGGAGGGAGGAGTTGAAAGTGCCTATCTTGAGGGATGATAGGGAGCATCAAATGAGAATTCCAGGGAGTCTTCTAGCCAAACTACGTGCCAAACCCGCGTAGTAAGTTGACATTGTTGTTTTTCTTTTCCTTCCTAAGTTCCATTGTATAACAGCTGCTTTTTCACAATGGTTTAGAGAAAGGAAAGCCTATAAAGATTTGACTAGCTTCCTCTTTAGCCTTTTATAAAATGGTGGTTATATGTAGGTGATTTCAACCTCACAACTATTCTGAGACACCCACAGACTAGCAACTAGGAGATGAGGGGGTGGGAAGAGAAAGAAAAAGGAATATTTCTCTTCTGGGTTTGTCCAAAGTGTGGCTTACATCTGGAGTTTTAAACTGAAATTCCAAAATGTTGGTCGGGAAGAACAAAATAAAACAAATACCACTTTAAAAGTGAATCAACAGGGACATTTCTGACGAATGTTAAGCACTCAAATGGGAAAGTGTCTCAAGCTGCTGTCTGTTTAAGAGAACTTACTCCCAAGAAGAATTTAATCATTTGTTGGCTTGATACGTTAGTCAGGAATAATATTAGGAGTCTCTTATTGAGAACTCTCTGAAACTGCTAGAAACAGTGAGGCATCTTATTCCAGGCTGTTTTCTGACCCCCTTTTCTGACCATGTGACCTGCCAGTCTGAAGCTTTGAAATCCTCCAGCTCTCAGATTGCCATGCCGCACATTTCTACCGTCATGTTTAACTAATTAGAACAAACTAAAAAAAAAAAAAAAAGAAAAAGAAAAGAAAAGAAAGAAAAAGAGAAGTAAACTCTGCCTGTTCAAAGCATCTATTCTGTATGTCTTTGGCTTACAGTATATTAGCTTTCAAGGTTAGATTTATGTTTTCCCTAACTTTTGAGTGGTCAATAATAAGTCAGTGAATTTATCTTTATCTTTGTAAAATGACTTCAGTACACTCGCTGTTGTTTATATCTGTTAAAAGTTTTAATGAGCCAGGAATGGTGGCACACACTTTAATCCCAGAGACTTGGGAGAGGGAGGCAGGAGGATTAAAGTTCAAAGCCAGCCTCAGCAATTTAGCCAGGCCCTAAGCAAGTTAGCAAGACCCTGTCTCAAAACATAAAGAGGACTGGGCTGTGGCTCAGTGGTTAAGTGCCTCTGGATTCAGTCCCCAGTACTGGGAAAAAAAAAAAAAAGTTTTAATGATAACATAATAACTTTTGTATTTATCAGATAAGTCACCAGCTTGAAATGACAATTGTGATTTTGTACTTTCCCATCGACAACGGAGCAGCTACAGGTCCAGATGTCATCTGAGGAATAAGAGCAAATAGTAGCAGCATGAGAAATGGGTTAGGTGACTCAAGGAGGAGTGGCTTCCTGAACCTGTGATCTCATCCACGCCTAAGCTCACCCCTTGCTTATTCAAGAGCAGCAAGAGGAAACTGTACTATCAAGATCCTAATGACCTCACCATAGCATCACAGTCCGAGAATTGGAAGGAGCCTTAGATCTTCTTGTTCCTAACCAAACCCCCAATCAAGGAAGTCCTTTTTACTAGATGCTAGTTGCCCATAATTTGGTATTTAAAAGAATGGGTCTCAAGTTCAATTGCCTGGTCTTCATTCATTCAACAAATCTTTACTGTGTCATGCGCCAATTCTGATGGTTGGAATATAATGGTGCACAATTCGATCAAGGCCGGATTTTTGAAAATGGTGCGACTTTTAATGCATGATGCAGATATTAATAAGTTAATATAGAAGTCAGATGATGATCTGTGCTCACAGAACATGAAGCAGGATGGGGGAGGCAGTGAGTACTGCAGGGCTTGATGTTAGACAGCCAGGACGTCACACTGATAAGACATTATTTGAGCAGAGACCTGAAGGAAGTGAGGATCAACCATGTATGTACCTGGGGGAAAGGGTTTTAGGCAGAGGGAAGCAGTGTGGAGTGGTTTGTTGTGTTCTGATGCGGTAGAGACAGTGTACCTGGAGGGGTGTACGTGCACATGCGTGTGGTCAGTGGGTTGGGTGGTGGAGTGAGGGCGGTGCTATTTGGCTGGTCTGCACATGTAGAACCTATAGGACTTGGCAGGCTGGGGTCAAGATTTTGGCTTCAGTCTGATTTGAGAACAGAAATCTCTGGAGAATTCTGACTCACAGAATGACATGATCTGACAGTGTTGTAAATGGATCAGCGTATTAGCAGGAGTTTTCCAAAGGAAAAGAAACTTTTTTCCTTTGGAAAACTCCTGCTAATACGCTGATTAGGAGACTACACACATAGGTTTAGATTTATTACAAGGAATTGGTCCCTGCAGGTGGGGAGGCTTAGTCCCACCATCTGCAATCTGCAAGCTAAAGTCTCAGGAGTATTGGTGGTTTAAGTTCCAGTCCAAGTCTAACCAGGAGAGATGTTATGCACCCCAGTGTGAGGCCGGGAGAAGACATTACCTCCCAGTTTCAGTAGTCAGGCAGAGAGGGTGAACTCTCCCTTCTTCCATGTTTTTGTTCTGTTCAGGCCCTCAACTGATTGGTTGCAGCCCATCCACATTAGGGAGGGCAATCTGCTTTACCAAATCTGCAGATTCAAATGCCAATTTCATTCTAAAACTTCCAGAAAATAAAGTTTAACTAAATATCTGGGAGTCCTGTGTCTTCGTCAGGTTGACCCATAACATTACCATCACAGTCACTGTTGCTGCTGTGTGGAGAATAGATTCCAGGTGCCAGGACAAAAATAAGATGACTAGTGGAAAAGCACTTGGATAAGTCATCTAAGGTAGAAATGCTGATGCCCTGGCCCTCCAGGCCAGGTGGTGGCGGGTAGGGTCTTTGGGCTGTCCAGATCTTCATTTTCTTTTATATACTAGGGGGATTACAATAAATCGTCTCATGAGATTATAGAGAATGTCACAGTAGATAATCTGGATAAAGCACTGAGTACAGCTCCGGACTGTAGCTAGCATGTGTAGCTCTAAAGTTTTAGTGTTACTGACATCGTCCAGGATAGGGACAGACCATAGCACTGGCTACTCGATTGTTAGGTCATTCTAACTCGTTTAGAACTCCTCCCACATTCAGTGGAAGCCTGTTTCTAGGTAAACCCCACCGGTGCTAGTTTTGCTCCCTAGAAAAGCACTGGTCGATGTCTTCTTTCCTGTTACTCTTGGGCTTTCACTCCCCTCTCTGGCTTTGTGTTATGGGAAACGTTATCTTTTTGTTAGGAGCAAGGATTCGATGACTTGTCAAAAAATCTCTTCCTCGCCGTTCCAGTGTGGGAAGTAGGGAGAGAGGCTGGGTTCCTCCTGACCATGAGTCACCCCTGGCGCTGGTTCTAATTCTGTCTGTTACTCTAGAACTCCAAGCAAATCATTTCTCCAGACTTTCCTCAAATGACAGCTTGATTTGGAATATTGCTGAAACAACCTGGGAGACTTTTTCCTCACAGTTCTCACTTTTTTAATCTGAGAATCCTCAGGTACTGCAGCCAGCCACATCATTCTCCTATGGACGATTTCAGTTTGCTGAGGGATGTACGCGATTCAACTTACTAGTTCCTGTTTCACTGTGCACCTGTCTTTTATATTTAGATCCCATAATCAAGTGAGCAAGATCCTATTCCATTTGTGATAGAAACAAAACTGTCATAGTCTCCCAAATCCCTCTTCAAGGTGGTGTCCCCTTCTCCATTTCCCAGGGACTGGCCTGCAGACCAATGACTGATTGCAGAGATGTAAAGGTTTTACCCCCCTTGGCTTAATGAATAGCAACTTTGGAGGATTATTCTCCCCATAAGACACCTGGCTGGATTTATAGGCCTGACTCAGGTCCTGGCTACAATCGTAGTGCAAATACTGAGATCACCTTCTGCCAATCCTATCTTTCTCACTCATGGGCATTTGGTGAAGGTACACCCAGTAAGTCTTCAGCATGAAATCCTCCACCTCAGAATCAATTTCTAGGGAATATAGCTGTATTAGTTAGCCTCTTGTTGCTGGGACAAAATACCTGAGAAAAATCAACTTAAAGGAGGGAAGATTTATTTTTGGCTCATGGTGTCAGTTTGTGGTCAGTCAGCTCCATAGTTTCTGGGCCTGTGGTGAGGCAGAACATCAGGGTGTATGTGTGTGGTGGCTGAGAGAGATGTGGGGCAGAGGGGGGGAGAAATGAGAAGGAGCTGGGGACAAGTATCCAAGAGTACAAGGACCCACTCCCTCCAACAAGGTCCCACCTTCTACAGTTTCACCACCTCTCAATAGTGCATTCAGTCGTGAACCTTAGGTGGATTAATTCAGTGATAAGGTCAGAGCCTCATGATCCAATCACCACCCCCCAATCCCTGCCTCCGAACATCGTGTTAATGATGAAGCTGTCAACACATGAGCCTTTGGGGGATGTGTCAGATCCAGACTGTGACAATTGAAGACCCAAATCTGTAAATCCCTTTGCTCTTATTTTTCTCAGAGTTCCCCTCTCTCAAGCCCAGGAAGGCGTCTCTCTCCTCTCTCTTTTAACTATTTAAATGAGCATCTCATGATTGTCACATGGTCTTTTTCTTCCCCTTACCTCTAAATTAACGAAGTGTGGGGGAAATCCTAGAGTGTGGTGTGTTCCTGCTTTGTTAGCGTATTTGTATAATTCTGTAGAAACAGGAAAATGCTTTCCCCCCCCCCGCTGGGTGGAGCCCTTTGAATGTACCCTCGCCCGGGCAGTGGGTATATTAACAAACGGTACCGTATGCCTCCCAGCCGCACTGACAGAGTTATTTTGAAATAAGCATCACTTGCACAACATTCTTGACTCTGATCAGGGACTGAACATGTGCTTCGGGCTTTTCTGTGTGGTCTGAGAAAAGCATATGGTATCGGGTTGGGGGCAGAGTTCTAATAAGGGACAAAATTTCATTTCTTTTTCACAAAGTTATGGAAAAGTTCGGGGGTTGGTGATCCATAAACAATATCATAGAGACTCTTCTTTAAGGCACCCTCCTCCCAAGCGTCAATCTGCAGCCTGCATATCCTCCTGGGGTAGATAGGCCAAACCTGCACACCACCAGAGGCAGCAGCCCCAAATGGACCCACGAGAGGACTTCTCCCGACTCGGTCACCAGCGTCCTTCTACGTGTGCTTTTGAAGCTGGACCCCACTTCCAGTTTCTTCCAAGGCTGTTCCTGTCCCAGTCCAGATTCTGCCCATCCGCTGGTGCTGCGGTGCCAGGCACTGTGCCCACTGGAGCAGAAGGCAGCGGCGGCGGCAGACGCCTGGTGGAGCTCAACCCAAGTAAACCAAGGAGGCCGGCAAAGGCTTCCTGAGGGGCTGAGACCGAAAAGTGAGCAGGAGGTTGCTGGAGGGTGGAGCTGGGGATCGTGGGGGGTGGGGGAGGGTGCTCCAGGGAAGAAGGGCCAGCTTCAGCCAGCACGACTCAGAGAGGCTCCTGCACTCCGTGGCTGGCCATGTCGGGATGTGCGGGCACGAGCCTGGGGCTCCAATTTCTCTTTTTTCCTGCCTACTCTACTAATGTCACATTTCTCAGAAGGTTGCTGTTCAGATGCTGCTGCCATCATCAAGGATGTATGGGCTTCTATTTGCATTGCGTGTCCTCATGCTGGCTCTCAGTCCCTCCCTTAGCCGTCGCACAGTGCCTGTCCCGATCACTGGCTGCCATCTCTTAATCGAGGCGACTCATGCCACTGTGTCTTTCTGCAACACTCCTCTTCCCTTTCTCTTTACTCCACCAGCTGGATTCTAATGGTTTTCATTGCCTGGCCAAGGCACACCTGCATCCATTAGTCAACAAAGACTGACAAGCAGGGTACTAGGTGGTGGATTTGTTGATGAAAATGTCAAGCATGGTTCCTGATAAGGTAAGATGGCCATCCCTTCTCTGAAGTCATTTAGTATTTAAAATTGAATTAAGCAAATTTCATTGCTATCCATCCTCATTGCCTTATGTTCTAGTTATTTGACCTGGGTCCATCCTACCTTTCCACTTAGAATCGAGTTTCACTGAGAGCAAACTCCCAGAAGGCAGTTAGACATCACGGTCACGGTAATAGCAGCTAGCATTTGTTGAACACTTATTCAGTGCAAGGCATTGTTTGCACGACTTTAATTCATTTTGTTCACATGATGACCAGATTGCGTATTAAGAAATGACCCCTATTTTCACAGTCATGAAACTGATATGCAGTAGCAACTGCTCGCTAGTGTACCAGTTTTTTGGATTTGTGCAAGCATGGTTTGAAGTCTACTCAGCCAGCTCACGCAGATTGTCCACCTAATTGCCACTTTCTAGAAGCCTTTGAGGCAGGCAGACTGCCTGAGCCATCACCTGACAGCTATGCTAGCTAGTCTCGACTAGAGAGTTTGCAGTAATTTATGTAGGATTTTAGTTCCTCTCCTTCTTTTTGGAACTAGGAAGCCTATGGGTGTGAAAAGGGCTCCCAACAGAAGGATCCACAGGAGAGGCTGCCTGCCTGAGTTCTCTCCCTCCTGCCCCCAGCACAGAATCGCTTTCAGCCCTAGACCGGGGGCTTCAGCTAAGGCAAAGCTTCTGGTGACCAATTTCATGTCACTGATGGGAGTCGAGAATGTAATTAGAAATATAGTGAAACCTCAGGTGCCTGTTTCTCTTCCTTCTATCCCCTTTCCTTGCTCTCTTCTTTTTACACTGGAAAATTATAATTTTAATTATAAATATAATACAATGGGGCTTCAAAAAATGTGGAGTGTATGAATCGTTCACTTGTACCCACCCCCAGGCTCTTTCCCTGCATGGAAATCAACATATAAATCTACCTCTGGAGATGTATTTGTACATGTCACTTAGCAGAGAAACGAGATCTTTAGAGATGCGTTAACTTACATTTATTGTACGGTGAATGTTTCTGTATAAGAATACAGAATGTTTTAAAATGTTGTATGCTGTCCTCTGATGTGACTGTGTCAAATGTATTTAACTAAGTCCCTACTAATCATGATTTTAAGGTTGTTTTCAATTTTTACTATTATAAATGAAAATTCATGTACTTACAGAAACGTGAAAATCTCTCTCCCTAGGATAAGGTTTTAAAAGTGGACTTGCCTCCTTGAAAGATATGAATATTTTAAATCAATCTGTGGGGCTGAATGACCTTCCCTACTTCTGCACCACTTTAGCTGTCCCTCCAACAGTATAGAAAAGCCCCTTCCTTTGACTCTCTGGGTATTTTCAAACTTATCACCTTCTCTAATCTTATATGTGAAAAGAGCACATCTCACTTTTTCACTCGTGCTTCCTCTTTTAAAGAGGAAGCTAGTTGAAAGAAAATAAGATCCTCCCATGAACCTATCTTTAAAAAATGTGTACAGTCTATTCCGGGCCAATAGAGTTTGGGCTGATTTGACACCTTGGTCTTTACAATATGGTCAAGTTAAAAAACAGTGAGCCATACCTTGAAAAAATATATATGGACAAGACATGAACCAGTGAAAAATTGATATTTATAGTGGTGGTTCTGAGGTAGAGGAGGTGCTTTGTCACAAAACATGTTTGTGTTTAGTGACAAGATGTTACTAAGTGGAAAGGGAAATTTTAAAAATTTAGGTAAGTTAAAGCTGAAAACGATTGTGAGTTAACTAACTAAATTCTAAACTTCCATTTTCTGAACATTTCAGTTCATCAAAGATTGGTTGTGGAAGACCCGTGTGTGGATTTCAGAAAGGCCACATACCTGTTGGAGTTAGGTGAGACAGAGAAATAGGTAGCTTTGTGCTAACTGAGGAGGGCCCCGTGGTTTGGACTCAATTCCCAGACCCAGTGGGTAGTAGTTGGTTTGGGTTTGACTCGTCTGAAAAGCGTATGGGTTATTTACCACGTGAACCTCGGGTGTTTACTCAGTCTGTTTGAACTTCACTTTATTCACCTGTAAAAATGAAGTCAAGGAAGGAGAGAAAGCAAGGGCGCTGGATGCCGGTCCTGTCAGAGGTATCGTGCAAAGGCACGATTTTTATTTTTATTTTTCATTTGCTTTTACCCTTCAGTTTACAGATAAGGAAATCAATGCAGTGTTAAGTATCTTGCCTAAGATCCAGGCTCTTAATTCCTTTTCATAGTGTCTGGATGAAGTAAGAACCACTGTGTAAAGACCTAACTGTACTGACTGGCACTTGGGATGTGCTCCCTAGGTTTTACTTGTTAGCATGAACAGTGGATGAAGGCCCATATAAGTTTTTTTTTTTTTTTTTTTGGTACCGGGAATGGAAACCAGGGGCATTTAATCACTGAGCCACATCCCTAGCTCTTTATAAATAGTTTGTTTAGAGACAGGGTCTTGCTGAGTTGCTATGTGCCTTGATAAGTTGCTGAGGCTGGCTTTGAACTCTCAACCCTCCTGCCTCAGCCTCCTGAGCCGCTGGGATTATAGGCAAGTGCCACCTCACTTTAGGTTTTAATGATCATACCTGTAGTTTCAAAAGTTTCAGAATGCCCTCTACAATGCAAAACTGACAGATGGTTAGTGATTTTAATATTCATGAAAGCTTAGTACCAGTAGATATAAGGAGTAACTGATAAAAAATATATATATATAATTCAAGGGGCTTCCCACAGGACAGAGAGTACACAGTTTCAATGCAATGGTGGCCATGGGTGCCGAGGAAAGCGATTGTACAGTGTGCTAGAACTCTTACCTGTGTGACTTTGGGCCCATTATTTGGGGACACTGAGTCTGAGAGATGGAGAGGTCTGGCTTACACATCAGACGCTGCCAGGGCACTGAGTGTCTTTTCAGGTGTTGAGTTTGGAGTCAAGGTGCAGCCCCAGACTGGAGTCTCCCACTGCACACACACACCTGGTGTTACTGGGTTCCCAAGAGGACCTCAATCTCGTGCTTGTTTCCAAATGATTCCTGTTTGCTGAGGTGACTGATGCATGGGTAACTCCAAAGCATAGAGACTATTTCTGCAACAGGAAAAAAAAAAATACAGCTGTAACATCTCTTTTCCTAGGCAGTCACAGTGTTGGCTATAGGTTGTTTTAATATGAAATGGTGGCTGGTCTTTGATTATCTTATGTTTTATGATATTGATAATTTTAGAGAGATAAAATCGTGTTTTAAAGTTGTAAAGGTTCCACTGTTTTCTCATTTTTTTAGTACTAATAATGTAGTGGGAAGAAAAAGCAAGGGCTCAGTCTCAATTAGACCTTGGTTTAAATCTTAAATTTATTAGTCTTGTGAAGTAAGGATAAGTTACTCACTCAACTGCTTTATGAGACGTGGGGATAGCACAGTTACTATGAAGGTTAAGTGAGATTTTTTTTCCAGATGTGCACTAGATTACTTCCTTACCTCTGTCACAAATATCTGAGATAATCAGCTTAGAAAAGAAAAGGCTTATTTTGGCTGTCAGTTCTAGAAGTTTCCATATGATTGGTGGGTCTCACTGGCCTGTGCTGAGGCAATTGGGTAGTGGCAGAAGCACATGGAAGAGCAAATTCATTCACCTCGTGGCCAAGGAAGCAAAAAGAGAGGAGGAGGAGGAAGAGATTGGAGTCCCACAGTCCCCTTCAAGGGCATGACCCCATGATCTGAAGGCCTCCCACTGGGCCCCAGGTCCTAAATGTCCCTCCACCTCCCAGTAGTGCCAAGCTGGGGGACAAGCCTTTAACACATGGCCTTGGGGAGCGTTCCAGGCGATCTAGACTGTAGTCCCACCGTAGCCTCACGGGAGGTTGACCGACGTTCTCGTTCCCATCATCTCCGCCTTCTCCTGCCTCTCATGTAGTCAATCTGGTAGATCCAGGTCGCTGGCTCTCAGAGCATAGAGCTCACACCAGCAGCACCTGTGACCCGTTAGTTAGGTAAGTTCTTAAGCTCCACCTTAGACTCCCTGCACTGGAAGCTCTGGGGAGCGGCCCGGCAATCTGTGTCTCAGACGGTCCTCCAGGTGGTACGCAGGCACTGGGCGTTTGCAGAGCACTTTGTTGGTGAAGCTCCCATCAGCCGCCCGTTGCCACGTGCTGTGGAGTACCTAGCTCGTCTCTTCCGTGAGCTTTGATGGGTCTTTCTGCAGTATCTGGCCAGATGACTTTGACATATGACCTTTGCCTTGATGACCTCACATGCTAGAATATGGTGCTTACGCAAAACACTTGGAAAGTGGCAGTTCTAGAATAGCACCCGGGTTAGGTTTTAGCAAAGTCAAAACTAACCTCAGATCGATTCACTAAAAGACTGCTACAAATTATGGCAATTAAAATAATAAAAAAAGAAGAATACCAAATGTAAAGTCTTTGATTTCTAGAAACTTGCTTTCAAGAAAATGTTAAAAGAAAATAAGAGTTTTTCAGGAGAAACTCTTGGATGAATATTATGTATTATATATATATATCCTATTCAAAGTAAGGGATAAGGCATAGTTGCACTTTTTTTTTTTAATGAGAGCTTTATGGCTATACATAGTAGTTGGTTTCATCTTGACATATTCATACATGCACAGAAATCACTTTCAGTTTAGTCATAGTTTTGATGCAATCTAAATCATAATTAGACATTGGGATTTTGCTGTGGAATAATTTAGTAAAATTATTTAAAATGAATTTTGAATACAATAAGCTTCCTAATAGCCTGTCTGGTCATTGTTTGGTCTTTTCTCTTTTTCAGAGTTCACATTTCTTATATCTGGTAGATTCTGTTTTGTACTATAGCCAAGGAGGAAGTTTGCCTAAGGCTCAGGTGTATCCTAAACTGAAGTCCTTAGTTTTCCAACTATCCCAACTATTATTCCAGGTGGAGAGACAGCATTACTTCTGGGCCATAGATGTGACTTATTTTGCAAGCTGAATTTTTAGGTTATATCCTATAAGAAAAAGAGGTCTTTAATGATGATTTAGCATTGTTCTTTTATACAGTATAATTCTTGAAAAATTTAGAGTTGTTAATGATTATTACTGCCATTAATTTTGATTACTGTATCATTGTAAGACGATATTTCACTGTAGTTTATTCAAATTCTGGTTTACATATTGAAATAGATATTGGACTTTTATCTAAAATATAATTTTATTTAGAATACAATTTATGCTATAAGGAACATTAAAATTTGAGATTTGATGACTGGTTCAAACTTTTTCTTATTCTTTTTAGTTTCAAAAAATGGAATAACAGTTTGTTGTGAAACTTTTCAAATATATGAAAAAGGCAAAAGAATTTTACAATGAAGACCTATATACCCACCACCTCTTAGATTCTGTCTTATTCTGTTTGTGTTGCTATAACAAAATACTCGAGACTGGGAAATTTACAAAAGAACAGAAATTCATTCTTGCAGTTCAAGGTTCAGAGAAGTCCCAAGACCAAGGTGCCGGCAGGATTGGTGTCTGGTGAGGGCTGCTCTCTGCTTATTTTCAGAGATGGAGAAGACTTTGTCCTCCCAAGGTGGACCGCAAAGCAGGGCAGAGAGCATCCCTTTCAACTTTAAGCCCTTTTATTGGAGTGCTAAAGCCATTCACGAGGGTACAGCCCTCATGACTTGATCGCCTCCCAGGGTGACACCTACAGTTGGATTGGGGATTAGGGCTAAACATGATTTTGGAGGGGACATCATCATTCAAACCATAGCAGAGTCTAATGTTATCTTTTTACTTGCTTGATGGGCTATCTGTCTTTCCATTTATCCTGCTATCCTTTATGTGACTTGGTTTTAATACTCAGTCTGAATTCTCTAGTAGAATCTAAGTACTCAAGGTGTGGGCTGAGGTTGGGTTGAATGGTTATATTTTATTCATAACTTGCATAAGCTTACATCATGGGTGAAGGGATCTCTTGACCCTTTTCTAATTTGGCTCTGTTTCCTGCTGTGCTGGCAGGACCTCTGGGCATTCTGAGCTATTAAGAGGTGCTCGATGGAGGGGGAGAGAGACCAAGGAACTAGTGCAATCTGCCTCGGCTGGGCTCATTCTCACCGCGGGAGCAGGGCCAGCGGGCTGGAGCTCGGGCCTAGAGTTGTGAGGCCTGATGTTTCTCTGGAGGAAATGGAAGGATGTGCACTTGGCAAATCACCTAGTTTTCTTTTTCTTGGAGCCATTGGTTGCTGTTCTGGATATACTGTGTCATAAGGCAGCACCTGGCCCAGATGGTTCTTTCGGGGACTGGTGTAGGAATTGTTGTCTCCTTCTCAAGAAAGGCAGCCCGCCCAGGTGGGACCCAAGGAAAAACCTCGGCAAGGCCAGCGGAGGAGTAATTGAACAAGTCACGTTGGAAACAGATCTTTCCACTGCTAGTGCCTCTTCATGGCTCTGCTTGGAATGTTCTTCCAGTTTAGCAGATTTAATTGCTTCATTGTGAGGACTGGACCAGGCTGCAGCATTTCCAGTGAATTTCTCCTCCGAGCTACTTCTGTCAGTGTGTTTCTTAATTTAGAAGTTTCTACCAAAACAGGCGGGTGGACCAATGGTACAGAATAGAGGACACAGAAACCAATCCACAAAACTACAACTATCTTATATTTGATAAAGGGGCTAAAAGCATGCAATGGAGGAAGGATAGCATCTTCAACAAATGGTGCTGGGAAAACTGGAAATCCATATGCAACAAAATGAAACTGAATCCCTTTCTCTCGCCATGCACAAAAGTTAACTCAAAGTGGATCAAGGAACTTGATATCAAATCAGAGACATGGCGTCTGATAGAAGAAAAAGTTGGCTACGATCTACCTACTGTGGGGTCGGGCTCCAAATTCCTCAATAGGACACCCATAGCACAAGAGTTAATAACTAGAATCAACAAATGGGACTTACTCAAACTAAAAAGTTTTTTCTCAGCAAAAGAAACAATAAGAGAGGTAAATAGGGAGCCTACATCCTGGGAACAAATCTTTACTCCTCACACTTCAGACAGAGCCCTAATATCCAGAATATGCAAAGAACTCAAAAAATTAGACAATAAGATAACAAATAACCCAATCAACAAATGGGCCAAGGACCTGAACAGACATTTCTCAGAGGAGGACATACAATCAATCAACAATTACATGAAAAAATGCTCACCATCTCTAGCAGTCAGAGAAATGCAAATCAAAACCACCCTAAGATACCATCTCACTCCAGTAAGATTGGCAGCCATTAGGAAGTCAAACAACAACAAATGCTGGCAAGGATGTGGGGAAAAGGGTTCACTTGTACATTGCTGGTGGGACTGCAAATTGGTGCGGCCAATTTGGAAAGCAGTATGGAGATTTCTTGGAAAGCTGGGAATGGAACCACCAGCTATTCCCCTTCTCGGTCTATTCCCTAAAGACCTAAAAAGAGCATGCTACAGGGACACTGCTATATCCATGTTCATAGCAGCACAGTTCACAATAGCAAGACTGTGGAACCAACGTAGATGCCCTTCAATAGACGAATGGATAAAAAAAATGTGGCATTTATACACAATGGAGTATTACTCTGCATTAAAAAATGACAAAATCATAGAATTTGCAGGGAAATGGATGGCATTAGAGCAGATTATGCTAAGTGAAGCTAGCCAATCCCTTAAAAACAAATGCCAAATGTCTTCTTTGATATAAGGAGAGTAACTAAGAACAGAGTAGGGACGAAGAGCATGAGAAGAAGATTAACATTAAACAGGGATGAGAGGTGGGAGGGAAAGGGAGAGAGAAGGGAAATTGCATAGAAATGGAAGGAGACCCTCACGGGTATACAAAATTACATACAAGAGGAAGTGAAGGAAAAGGGAAAAAAATATAAGGGGGAGAAATAAATTACAGTAGAGGGGGTAGAGAGAGAAGAGGGGAGGGGAGGGGGAGGGGGGATAGTAGAGGATAGGAAAGGCAGCAGAATACAACAGACACTAGTATGGCAATATGTAAATCAATGGATGTGTAACTGATGTGATTCTGCAATCTGTATACGGGATAAAAATGGGAGTTCATATCCCACTTGAATCGAAGTGTGAAATATGATATATCAAGAACTATGTAATGTTTTGAACAATCAACAATAAAAATTTTTAAAAAAAGAAGTTTCATGATCACTTGAGATCAGGATAGAAGTATTTGATCACTCTTACTTGGTGGGAACTGGAGGTACTATTGATTAGAGCCCAGCTTTAATCTCCTGTATTGAATGTTCTCAAACTTATACCAGGTGGAACTTTGTACCCTTTTCCAGAAAAAGTAACAGCACTATTTTGGGTTCAAGTACTTAAAAACTCTTCAGAGTTTTAAATTTTGCATATACAATTTCTCCCTTAAATGTCCTTTACATTCTTCTGGAACTAGCTGAATGCATGTATATGTATGCTTTTGGTGGATCTTGGTTAGAAAAGTCCCCTTATTTTCTCTGGAGTTCATGTGAGTTACCATTATTAAATGACTTATAAGTAGCTAATGATGGACATAAAAGTATCTTCTCTAATTGGATTGAAGGCATAGATGGTTCTGACCTAGGGTTCTCAGTCTTGGTTGCACATTGTAATCACTTCAATAGTTAAAAAATATTGATGCTAGTTTAGCAAGGTTGCAGAATGTAAGATCGATATGCAAGAAACAATAGTATTTCCATACACCAGCAAAGACTCATGGGATAATGGAATTAAAAAGCAATTTCAGTTATAATAGCATCAAATGGAATAAAAGACTAATGAATTTAACAAAAAGTGCAAAACTTATGTTCTAAAAACTATAAAATATTATTGAAAGAAAATTAAAGTCACTCCCAGTTTATGCAGTGGGAGACTTAATATTGTTAAGATGGCAGTATTTTCCAAATGGTTCTACAGACTCAAAAATTCCACCTGTCTATAGAAACTTAAGCTGATCTTAAGCTTTATATGAAATTTAAGGGACTTAGAATAGTGAAAACAGGGGCTGGGGTTGTGGCTCAGTGGTAGAGCGCTTGCCTATCATGCACGAGGCACTGGGTTCGATCCTCAGCACCACATAAATGTAAAATAAAGATATGGTGTCCACTTAAAACCAAAAAGAATAAATATTTTTTTAAAAAAAGTAGTGAAAACAATCTTGAAAAAGAAGAACAAAGTTGGAGAACTCAATTTCTGATTTCAAAACTTACTATGGAAACTACAATAATCCAAACAGTGTAATACTGTCATGATGATAGATTAATGAAATAGAATTGGGAGTCCAGAAATAAATCCTCACATTTATCGTGAGTTGGTTTTCGACAAGGTTACCAAGACAATTCAAGGGGGAAAGAAAACAACATTAACTCACAATGGACCATGGACCTAAATTTAGGAGTTAAAACCATAAAACTTGTAGAAGAAAATATAGGAAAATAGAAAAAAATAGTCATAGTTGGATTAGGTGAGATATTCTTAGACACGACACCAAAAGAAAAAAAAGATAAGTTGAATTTCATCAAAATTTAAAAATCTTTATTCTTCTACGGATAACATCATGAAAGTTAAGATAACCTACAGAATGGTAAAAACAATGATGCAAGACATCTTATAAGGGATATACGTAGAATATGTAAAGAGCTTTTGTAACTCAATAAAATAACACCACAAATAACTTAGTTAAAAATGGGCAAAGGAATAAATAACTGCATAGATGTTTCTCCAAAGATGTGCAAAGTACCAATAGGCTCACGAAAAGGTGCTCAGAATCATTAGCAAATACAGGGAAATGCAAATCAAAACCACACATATTAAGATGGTTGTAGTAAGTCAGAAAATAACAAATGCTGATGAGGATTTGAAGAAATTGTGACCCTCATACGTGGTGGTCAGAATGTAAAATGGTGCAGCTGCTTTGGAAAATGCCTGGCATTGCCCCGAAATGTAAACAGACCTGGAGTTACCATGTAACACAAATGCTCCTAGGTGATACTTAGGGGAGATGAAGACATGTCTGCACGAAAACTTGTTCACAGCAGCACTATTTATCATTGTTCCAAAATGGAAATAACCCATCGTCCATCAACTGGTGAATGGATAAATAAAATACAGCATCTTCATACAATGAAATACTATTCAACAATAAGCATAAATGCAGTACTGGTGCCTGCTGCAATATGTGTATGAATTTTATAAACATTATATCCATGCAATGGAATACTATTCAATAATAAACATAAGCACTGTACTGATGCCTGCTGCAATATGTGTATGAATTTTATAAACATTCCACTTAGTGAAAGAAACCAGTCACAACGGACCTCAATTTATAGGAAATGTCAGACAAGGCAAATTTATAGGTATAGAAATTAGTTTGATGTTTGCCTAGGGATCAGGTGTGGAGGACTGGGAGGCAGGTATTAGCATTTTGTTACTATCATAAATTACCTGAGTCAAATACTTACAAAGAGAAAAAGGTTACTTAGTTCACAGGTTTTTTTGTAGGGATGAGGGTACTGGGGATTAAACTCAGGGGCACTTGACCACTGAGCCACATCCCCAGCCCTATTTTGTATTTTATTTAGAGATCGGGTCTCAATGAGTTGCTTAGCGCCTCACTTTTGCTGAGGCTGGTTTTGAATTCATGATGCTCCTACCTCAGCCTCCCGAGTGCTGGGATTACAGGTGTGCGCCATTAGCTCACATTTTTTTAACTATTCTAGTCCAAGATCAGGTGGTTCCATGCTTTAGATCTCTGGAAAGGGTTGAACAACAATGGTGTGGAGCATAAGGAGGAGCAAACTGCTGACATTATGAAGAAGGCAGGAAGCAGGGAAAGAGAGGAGACCAGGGTCCCCCAATCCCCTTTAAAGGGATTAACAACCCTCCTAAGGGGATTGAAGGTCCTTGATGACCTATGAAGCACCCACGAGGCTCTACTTTCTAAAGGTCCAGCCACCTCCCAATAGTGTCATCCTGGGGACTAAGCTCTAGAACACATGAGTCTTTGGGGGACACTCAGCATCCAAGCTCTAGCAGGACAAATGGGGAGTAAAATGCTCAGGGGCACCAAGTTTCTTTTAGGATCACAAAATGTTCTAAGATCAAATCTAGTGGTAGTCGCACTCCATGAAAAGTTACTAACAAGTATTGAATCATGCAGTTTAGGTGGTGAGCTGTAGGGTGTGAGTCGGATCTCAGTAAACCCGTGCCAGTGTGAAGACCAAGGCCTCGGTCTTTCTCTTAGAGAGAGTGGATTTATCAGTCGGGGGTGTGGCCTGAGAATCTCCCCAGATGATTCTCCCAAGTGGCTGCTGTGGAAGGCCTTTGTCCCGGGTATCAGCACTCACAAGAGTGATCTCTGTGCCAGCCGCCCCAGGACCTGGGGACTTAAGAGCAGGACAGAATCTCAGTCTCCGTCCCAGATCTGCCGAGGGCGGATCTGCACAGGGTCCTCCAGTGACTTGGGGGAATACATTGAAGTCTGGGAAGCGCCGTCAGTCAGTCAGTTGGACAGCGAGGCAGGGGAGTGGGATCTTTGAAATTCCACTGCCTTCCTCTTGCCATACCCCTCTTCCTCCCACCCAGGCCTTCCCCTGAGGTCACCCTTCTCAATAGTGTCCTGATCGTTTCCAATGTTTCTTGTCCATAAAAACATCTCTGGCTTAAATCTTTTTCTTGAGGGTTCTCTGTGTGTGTGTGTGTGTATTTTTTTTTAATTTATAAAAATTTTACATGTATGTAATTTTTAAAAAATAAAACCTTGTCTCTAGAACGCCCCTGTCACCATTCACAACTAGTCATGGCAGGGGAATAAATCAGCACAGTTTTAACCAATATCCCAGTGATTTCTTAGCCGAAGGCAGAATTTCTTTCTCAAGAAAAGCCCAAGCAGTGCCCAGGGTAAGAGCAGAAGAGACGACGGGTTCCGGTCCTCCTCCGTATTCCAGAAGTGCCAGTAGGTAACATTGCTAGTGGTGCCGGCTAGGAAGACCAACAAGCCAGGTCAGGGGGCCTGTGGGGCAGGGAGGGCCGGGCTTGTCGGCGGGGAAGGATCTCTGGCAAGGTAAGGGGGCTCCACAGAGTGTGAGCCATCTGGGGAAGAGCCCTCCGGGGGGCAAGTGGCAAGTGCCCACAGGGCCTCATGACAGGGGCTCGCCTGGCCTGCTGAAGAGTTAGGAGAAAGGCCAGGTTAGGAGGGACGGTGGTGCAGAGCAGGCCGAGCAGGGCTGAGTTCAGACAAACAGGACCCCGTAGGCTGCAGCAGAGAGTTTGAGAGGTAACCCCCCCAAAAGATGTGCTTTCCTTAGAGGGCTTGGGGCGGGAAGTAAAAGTATGATCTATATTTTTTAAAATGTATGAGAACCACTCTGGCTGACTCGAGGTGCAGTCAGATAGTGGCAAGTGACCAGACTGGGGACATATTTTGGTTGTGGCCTTTGAGGAAAAGGGGAATCGAGGATGATTTTTTTCTTTTTGCTAAGCTCCTAGGCAGTTGATGTTCGTCTTTCCTAAGTTGAAGAAAACTGAGGATGGGGGCAGCAGGTCTGTTGGATGGAGCGTCCAAAGCTCTGTGAAGTCAGTGGGTGAAGCTCTCCAGTGGCACTGGCTGGGAAGAGGGTAAGAGAGAAGGCAGGTGTCTTGGCTGGCTCCTGGGTCATGAGGCTAGGTGGATGGAAAGGCCATTCAGAGAGGTCGAAACGGGAGATGAGGCCTAGACTGAGGGGGAAGATCATGAGTTCAGCTCTGTGTTTGTTGAGTTTGAAGTTCCTGTGATCCATCTTGGGGAAATGAAGTTCCAGCAAGTAAAGACTGAATGGAAGAAAATGGGGGAGATGGGAGAAGGGATGTGTAAGAGGAAGAGCCACAGTCAAGAGCATGGGGAGTCCCGAACACAAGGAAGAGAAGGTGTCCAGAGGTGGTGGTGGGGGGACTCTGCCTGATGCTGCTGAGGTCAGGAAGGGAGAACCCGGGGACTGGGTTTGGTGACCTGCAGGTCCCTGGTGACTTTAGACAGCCTTTTCAGTGAAGTGGTAGCTCTGGAGGAATTGGGATGGGGTTGGTGAAGGACAGACAGCTCATTTAAGCTGTGAAAAGGAGAGGCAGGTGGGAGGCAGTGTCCACCCAGAGGGGCAGTAAGACAGAAGTGTTTTTTATTATTTTTCTTTGATCAGGATATTTTTTGAGTATGTCTAATTGCAGAAGAAGGACCTGATAGGTAGAAAAACATCCAAAACATAGGGGAGAAGGTGGATAATCAGGAGGGAATGGGAGCTAGACTAGTTGGCTCCATACGCATCAAGGAAGGAGGCTGGGAGATGCATACCAGGGTGGGCCTATTGTATGGAGTCTCCCCCGAAGCTGATAAGTAGTAGATTCAGGCTTCCAGCTCCTTCAGAGGCCTGAGAGTCTATCCAACACGCGCCAGATGGTGTGATAGGTGCTTCCAGAGGACACAAGGAAGAGTGGATGTGATCCAGACCTGGAGGAACTCGCGGGCTGTGTGAGAGACAGGCGGGTTCACGGTACTTGGAACGCAGATGCTAAGGCTGTGCTGCTCACAGGGGCAACATACTTCAGTGGTTAACATCTGCTGTCACTAAGGTGGCCTGGGAAGGCGGGTAAATAGGGCAAGAAACCACGTCTTCTGGGGAGTTGGGTGGGGGTGCTGAACAGTTTAGGAAACCCCTTGTAGAACCTGATATCCGGAAATGTCCTCAATGGAAATGCAGTGCCACCAACCCCTTGGCCATTGACAATCACCATGCCTGCCCTCCTTTTGATGGGTTTATGTGGCTTCCTTTTGAAGAGTAAAATAATTAGAACCCCAATACTGAGCTATTTTAAAATCAGTTGTATTAGAGTCTTATTAAAACTTACACATGGGCTGGGGGTGTGGCTCAAGTGGTAACACATTCGCCTGGCATGTGCAGGGCCCTGGGTTCGATCCTCAGCACCACATAAAAATAAAATACAGATGTTGTGTCCGCTGAAAACTGAAAAGTAAACATTAAAAACATTCTCTCTCTTCTTTCTCTCTCTCTGTCTCTCTCTCTCTCTCTCTCTCTCTTTAAATAAAACAACTTACACAAACATAAATACAAGGTATAAACCCATTTAGGTGTACATCTTAAGTAACCAGAATGCCAGAATGCATGTACAGACTGAATATTGACTGAAATTACAGACCAGTGAATCTCAAGCGCATTAATGTGATGGGCGATGTTTTGCTTCAGCCAAATCACTGTTTACAGGTAGGCTCTGCGTTTGGGGGTGTTCCAGTGAGTCCTGGTAATTCAGTGATCCTGGCACTTTTCTCTGAATCCCTAGCCGTCCTGACTTGTATGGCCATCACGGGGTCTGGATTCTTCCACCCTTTCTTCACCTGCTTGTGACAATGAAAGCATTCCTACCTTGCTGAGCAGGCACCACAAACACAGGTGTGAGCTTTGTGGGTGAACGTGGGGAGTTTCCTGAGATCGTCCAGAGATGCTTTCACAAGATTGTTGAGAAATCCAAATGAGGAAATCTTGCTATGAAGAGCTCATGAACTCCCCCAAATACATTCTTGTACCCAATTTGAAAAGTTCAGTACTAGCTGGGCTCAGGGTGCTAGGAGAGCATATGGGCTGGGTGTCCTACCAGACTATGGGGTGAGGCAGGGAAGATTTCTGGACTGAGAGAAGCTGACAGATGAGAACTAGGAAACAAAGGTCTCGATTTAACTATTTATGGCTCCTTGTTTGATTTAGGGCTTCTTTTTAGTGATTTGGTGCCAGGTTTTCCTATCTACCTCTTGATATCCCATATGGTTGGTAAACACTTAGGATGAGGAAGTTGATCTTCATCAATAATATCATTCTGGTTAAAATCCAAGGTCTCTGAGAAAGTTCCAGGATCAGAGTAAACCTGGTAACAGCTTCCTGCTTAGCTATACATTGTTGACTTGCTTTTGGCGTGTTAATAGACAGACGTTTGAATTGGGAGAAATGCCATCGTGAGTTGTACCAATAATTGAACTCAACAGTATCCCACAAAGAAGGCTTTGTTCTCGGATCATGTGTGACGATTATAATTCCAACTGGAATAAACAGACTACTGATCGGCCTCAATCTGAGATGTTCTGTGGAACACACTGGAGGTACTATGAAGAAATGATGTACTGGGGCAGAGAAATGTCCTTCTGCATTTTCTTGGAACATCTACTTTAATGTACACATTGTACCGGGAATGATAAGAAGCAAGACAGATATTCAAGGTCGGTATGGGTATGGGCCTGCAGGTTCTTTCTCTCATCACCTTCCCTCCCCATCTCTGCTGAGTTAGTCATGAGACACTAAGAGAGTAGCAGTTCACCAACTCGGCCTCAATTCAGGAGGTCTGCCAGTCCTTTGACCTCAGGATTCTGCATCCAGAAGCTGCCAAGTCCCTGTTGCAGGGACCGCTTAAACTGACAACTGTTAGCACCATTACCTCCTTTCTGAGCCCCCACCCTCCAACGACACCTGTTCTCACCTGCCCTGCTTGCTCTCCTGGGCCAATCTCCCAGGGTTCTGTCTGTCTGAGGACCTTCGTTTCTGCTGGCCTGCCTGTCTACCTTTCAGAAGCATCGATTGTATCCTCCCATCATGCTGTGTTTGCAGATCTTTCGCTTTTCAGAGTATTTTCATGTATGCACGTTCATGAAGGACTCCCCATTTCCCTGTGAGCAGACGAGGCAGGTGGTTGTCCCATAATGTAAACTAGGAGCATTGTAGCTAGAGAGGCTGACATCTTGCCCAACATGTAGAGGCAATCGTTGGCACCCATTTCCATTCACTGTTCATTGTAATACTTTATTTTTCTTAAAAAATCTTAAGAAAGGAATAATCTAGGGATAAAGAGAGAGGAACAGTAGAGAAAATTTATATATATATATATCTCCTCACCCCATGTTTATTCTGGGGTGGGAACATAGAAGCTTTGTCCTAACTTTGTGACCGTTTACCAGGCCCATCGTAATACATAAGAATAGCTTTAAAAAAAAAAATAGCTTTTTTTTTTTTTTTTTTAAAAGAAAGAGGGAGAGAGGCAGAGAGAGAGAGAGAGAGAGAGAGAGAGAGAGAGAGAGAGAGAATTTTAATATTTATTTTTTAGTTTTTTTTGGCGGACACAACATCTTTCTTTGTATGTGGTGCTGAGGATCGAACCCGGGCCACACGCATGCCAGGCGAGCGTGCTACCGCTTGAGCCACATCCCCAGCCCCAAGAATAGCTTATGAAGAAGGCCATGATACACTGGAAACTATCACCCCTCAAAATGTCTCTAGAAGAAACTCCATCCTTGAAAAATTCCACTGAGGAATTCCACAGGAGGCATCTGCGTCAACAGTTGTTGGGTGTCTACATCCTTGAGGGTCATGAAGAATCTTTGTTGTTACATGTGACCCTTCTGGTCTTTAAAGTACATTTAAGTAAAATGTTGTCTTTTCAAAAGAAAAAGTTGTTTCTTTCTTGGGTCATCTGGATTTTTGAAATCTATTGTTTGAAACATTTCCCTTGGAGTTTGTTAGCTGGTAAAAAAAATTGTGTTTTAGATATCTGCGTAATGTTATTGTTTAATGAAATGCAGTCTTAACAATACGATTGATGGGAATTTCTTTTTCTGTTTCCCTACCTTTACTTACAGGCTAGACACCAGTTTTTTTCTCCACAATTGGTAGCCAATTACCTGCTTGGTTTGTGTGACATGCACAGGGCTTCTTTCAAGTGTTTTCAGTTCTTTTATGCTTTATTAGTCAGAGGTATGGACAAGGAGAGGGAGGGTTTGAGACTAAGTTTTTAAGCGCAAGCAAATGGAAGACATACAGTGAACCTGGGATACTTGAAAATTCAGGGAGACACAATAACTGGGACTAAATGTTTTCCAAATGCATGCTGGGGTGGCGTGTCAAGTGCCTGTGCATGAAGATTACGGAACATCATGCACTTGCAGATCTCTATCTTGAACAAGTGTTTCTTAGAATAAAAACCAGAGGATATGTATTTAAACCCTGTAGTCAGTGTTTAAGCTCCAATTTCTCTCCTAAAATCATAGGTCACACAGTGTTATTTGCAGCCAAGAGTGTGCTTGTGGGAAGCTTCAAAATTCATTAGGTCGATGAATCACGATCTGCAGTGTACCTAAGAACATTGCATTAGCAAATGAAACCTCCATTATAAGCTCTTGGGGAGGTTTATATTTCAACTTTACAAATTTGAGTATAAGTTTAAATGATTTTATTTTATGTATCTATTTGGTTTATAAAGACTTACATGGTGTCTCTGGTTCCTGTTTGACACTCAACTATTTTATAGACCAAAATAGTTCTAAGGAGAAGCTTGCCCAGGGGTGTATGGGGAGTTCTGATGTGAACCTCTGTTCCATCCCTGCAGCTCCATCCTAAGTGGTTTAACTGGCTCCCTGCAGGGAGTAGAGAAAGGATAGCTCAGAAGGCCAAGGGATTAACAGTTCCCCACAATGTTTTTGATAGAAAGTCTAAGTTCAAGTGAAGACAGTAAAAAAATGACCTAATATTCTGCAGTTTGTAAATTTAGAAGGGGCTTGATAGATAAAATTTCAGGGGTGAGTATGTGTGTGTGGTGGTGGTGGGGGGAGTGTTTTAAACCCTGAGAGGTAATCGTAGCAGGTATTATCGTTCTCATTTTAAAGATTTAAGGGATGTAGGTCTGGGTCAAAGGCAGAGTCACTTTCCTGTGGTCTCCTGGCAGAGGGGAGCTGGCTCTGAACCCCAGCTAGAAGGATCTGAACTTCATGGCACCGCTCACTCTGTTTTCCTCACCTGCCTTTCCCTGAGCCTGGAGACGGCATTGTTTTGCAGTCTGTTTCCCTCAGTTTCTGTAAGTGCAGTTGGGATGAGGCAGGGCAGTGGCTCCGGAACTCACCGGGCTGATGGGAGGCGAGAGGCCCTAGGAGCAGAGCAAGCGGGCGGGCTTCACAACACTGACTTATTTGTCCCTTGGGATCACTCCCTGTGGGAGCCCCTTTCCTGTCCCTCTGGGGTTTCCCTGCCCCATGCAGTTCTCCCTCCTGTTGCCTTGCTGGCTGATCCCACTGTTCCTGGAGCCGGAGAGCATGCTTGGCACAGTGAATCTTACAGCAAGCAATTGTTTACCCTTCTCTTGAAGAAGAAAGTGAAAGTGAAAAATCTAGTGTCTCTATTGAGGTCAGTCACAAGGGAAAAGCGATTGAAGACTACCCCTGCTCCCAGGTACCGTTTATTCCCTGTACTAAACCATAGATGTTTCCCCGTGCCTTTAAACACCACTTGAAAATGTTTTTCATGATTCTGCCCCATCCCATTTACCAAAATTCATTTCAGTGTTCTGTGTTAGACAGTGAGGTTATTTTCTAGTTTTTGCTGTGATAGAAAAAATCAACTCCTTGGAGAAGGGAGCCGTTAACCACTGGCAGGAAAACAAGCCTGCCTTAAAAGGTTGGCCATGGTTGTTGATTCATCAGGACCTGTAGAGTCACTTCAGATGAATACATATTTTTTAAAAATAATATGAAGAAATGAAGAAAATGAGTGAAAAAGGTCAATGAAGGGCATAGATGTCACAATCATGTCAGAAATATTCTGACCATAGACTTTCATGTAATGATTTACTGAATGGTGCATGGAAAAAAATTCTAACCTAGCAGGCTGACACAGAAATGTATAAATTTTAAAAACTGATCATTTTGTAAGAGTCATGACTTTGTTGAGGAGCTTATGTATTTTTTGGGCAATGCATTCCTCAAACATTTGAGCTTGACTTTTTTTTTTTTTTTTTTTGTCTTGCAAATAGAAAAAGGCTCATCAATCATGAGCAAATAGGTAGAAAGTGAGGAGCCAGTTTTCAGATTTCCTAATTTTATTTGCCGGAACTATATGGCCCCTCAGTGTCTGCAGGGTTTGGTTCCTTATTTGGTCCCTTATTAAAAATGACACAGTATTTGCTTATAACATACACACATCCTATGAATATATAATGTAAATATTGCATAAATAGTTGTTATACTGTATTGTTTAGGGAATAATGACAAGAGTAAGAGGTCTGTGTATATATCCAATACAGTCCCGACCATCAAAGTTCTAACTTTTTTTAATATATGTCAGCAACAACGTAACTTTTTTTTTTTTTCTGGATATTTTTGACCAAGTTTAGTTGAGTTGGATTGTGTGGAGCCCTTGGATAGAAGGGGCCTACTCTAGGGCCTCCAATTTCTTGAGGGATGTGAAGCTGGCTTGGGAGGCAGAGAGGAGATGTTGGAGGTCTCCGTGACAATGTTGGTTCTCCTACATTCCTGGTCAGTCTCATGTCTTCACCAACAGCCCAAGGTCCAGGCACAAGAAGCAATGGGGAGTAGCAGTCTGTGCTTGAGGTCTCCCTCTTTTCCTCTGGTGTTTCCTTTTTAAAATTCAGTTTCTTCTTTTTTCAGTTTGCCACTGTCTTTTTTTCTACTCAATCCCCCTCCATCAATTCTCCACCAAGGCCTCTGTTTGGGGAGGTTCTCATTTCCCCAAATTCTTTGCTGTCTCCATTCAACAGAAATCCCCCTGACTTTCCCAAGTCGACACTATCTTTTCTTGTTAAGCATGTTCCTAGATGTGTCATGGCCTTAGTCTTACTTTGATTCTGCTCCAGTAGCTTGTGGCAGGGTCACAGAATTCCATTCAACTTGCAAGGAGGGGGCCTCTAGATAAAAATGGAATTCGGAAGTCACACAAGTTAAAAAATAAAATAAAATAAGAAAAAAGCCTTTGCCGTGTGTGCACAAGTGTTTCTTCTCCTCCCAGCTGATGGTGGATGAGATGTGGGAGCATACTTGAATAAGCAAGCCCTTGACTTGAATAAACTCAGGATGAAATCATGCATAATTAACTGCCTATCTCTGCATTCTTTCCACAGCGATGGCTCTTAGTATTCACACTTGTGGTAACTTACGTTTCCTGAGTACAACAACCCAGGACAGCCAATTAAGGAAGAGCCAGTGGTGGGTCTGTCATGCAACCTTGGTGCTACTGGAATGGGGGGTAACTGCTGTCTTTTTTCTTTTCAACTCCAGTGCCTGAAACAGTACATGCAGCTGGCAATCCGAGAAGGATGTGGGTCTCCCATCACTTGCCCTGACATGTTGTGCCTAAACCATGGGACCCTGCAGGAAGCTGAGGTATGGGGCGTCTGCCGCAACCTTCCCTTCTTTCCTGTTGACGTGATTTGTTAGGATCTTGACTCCACCCACCTCCCTACTAGGGAGGCTAGCAATGAAATGCAGAGGTTGATTTTTAAAGGAAGACTTTATTGCTACATACTGTTGGATTCCTTATACAAACTGTTAAAGCTGCCATGTAGCTCGGGTCTATTTATGTCTGCTGTCTTGTGTGTTGAAAAAGTTCTAAAATAGGTGAAGGCACTAGAGATCAGACTGACCAAACGTGAGGTGTGGAGGCTGAATCACGAGTGGTCTTGTGATCTGGAATACTTTAAGGACTCGTAGACCATAGATTAGCCATGGTTACGGAATATATAAACTATTTTGATTCTACAATGCTAACTTGAGTTGAACTCTTTCCAAAGAGCAGAGAGAGGCCTTTTAATCTATCTGTATCAGGCATCAGAAATGTCTTTCTTTTACAATGAGTTACCTCATTTTCCTAAGATGGTGATTCATCTCATTCTGTTGTTTGTTCAATTTCTGATCTCAGCCTGCCCTTAAATATGCCTTTTAATCTTTGGTCCCTGTTCACGTTAGATTGGAACATAAGGAACTCTCGTCCATTCTTAGGGAGTTTGTCAGCCTCTGAAAGGGGTTCAAGAAGCCGATGAACGTCCATTCAGTAAACAGACACCTACTTTGCACTCAGTACTCTTCTGGTTGCTTTTGTGGTCAGTGTATATTTAATTGCCTCAACAGATCTCATGGAATTGGATATTGTTTTTTTCAGATACAGAAACTGAGGTCCAGGGGGCTTAAGTAGTTTACCAAAAAATGCCTATCTAGAAAGTAGAAGAGCTAGAATTCCAATCCAGTTCTTTTTGACCACAGTGATTTCATGACTTTAAGAGTAGAACTAGGTGTAGACAATAAAGGACTTGATAATTAGAAGGCCAGTAGTATATATGTATATGCGCAGATGTAAATGTGTTCATGTGAAGGATGTCTGTATGTATATATACATGTTTTATGAATGTGTGTGCTTTTACTTATAGATCTCCTTTGTTTTGTAAGCAAAGTAGTCAGAAAGATGGTATAGACAATTTCTAACCTAACACAGGGATTATTCTGTGTTTAGCTTCTGAACTGTATTAGCTGAGTGCTATAAGTGAGTTAAAATTATTTTTCAGAGAAGCATAAAAAGAATCCATAATGATTTAGAAGTGATTCATTTTAAGAAAATAATGAAATAATAAAGTTTTGATAGAAAGTTAATTTTGAACATGTAAATCCTTCCATGAGGACTAGTGTTTACTTTTGTGTGGGTAATGAATAGGAGGAAATTAATGTGAAGGAAATTTAGGCTAACTACCAAGAACACTGTTGATCTTTGTAATTTAGAATTGCCCTTAAAACGAGACTCAAGTATCTGGGAACTCCTGTCCATGCATAATCCGAGCAGGACAGAACTTCCTTTCTGCTTTGCTTCTCCTGGGGTCTGACAGGTCACAAGTGTTAATGGAGAGTGTGCCGTGTGTGGGCCGGATGCCAAGCCGGGATGGAGCGAGGACGGGCAGGTCTGGCACTGTCCTGGTGGAGCTTCTGATTAGCATAGAGATGCTAAACAGATAACATCAGATAGTTAAAGTGAAACATGAGAGATGGGGCACACAGCAAGAGCTGGATCTGGTATCACACTTACCTAATTCCTGTGTGTAAGATCTATTAATGAGTAGTTTGGTGAAGTTTCAAAACAAGCCCATGAGATCAATCATAGGCCTGTGCTGTCAAAACCAGTAGTCCCTAGCCACCTGTGGCTATTCAACTTTAGTTAAAATTAAACAAAGTTAAAAACTCAGTTCTTCAACTGGGCTAGTCAGTAACTGTTTAAGTGCTCAGTAGCCTCTGTGGCTCATGGCTGCTTCATGCAACAGCATAGCATTGAATAGAATTGAACACTTTTGTCACTGCAGAGGGGGCTTTGCTGCATAGTGATGTCCTAGACTCTCCTCAGATGGTTAAGCACTGACCTTTGACACTTTTGATATTGGGAGTCAGGGCTAATGTGTCCAGATGAGTGGGTGAAGGCAAGCTGTGCTTTCCACAGTTCTCTAGAACAGTCGACCCTTCTGATTTTCTTTGCATAGATATTTTCTCCTTAAATCCCCTTCCCCTTTGTTCTCGGTGTCCTTTTCCCACTGTGTACATTCTCACTCACACTTTCCTGCTTATACTTCTGTTTATTCAGTTTTACTCTAAAAGCAATTTTGCTTTTAGGCTGCATTAAAACCAAACAAACCCATAATGACTCTTAAAAATTATTTGAAAAACAAAAGAACAAAATCATATTCCCAACTAAACTGATTTTAAATTCTTCCAAGTGTTTTTCTCATTAGATGAGTAATAAGACACTCCAGGGCATCAGCAAGCCATTTCTATTCTCACTGGTCCTGCTAAGAGCCTGGTCAGAAATGAGCATCCCTGTACAATCGTCGAATGTTCTTTACCAATTTGCTACTTTTTTTTTTTTTTTTCCCCAGAGTGATAAATTGGTGTGGTGGTGATGGGGAATGTTTTCACTGTGAATTGAGAATTGAAAAGAGGATAATAGTGGAGATCTGGGTAGCTTTATTAGCTTACATGGGCTCCTTTGAAAGTAAATACCACACATATAAAAGTACCCCACACAGCGCTGGGGATGTGGCTCAGGCGGTTAGCGCGCTCGCCTGGCATGCGTGGGGTGCTAGGTCCGATCCTCAGCACCACAAAAAAATAAAATAAAGATGTTGTGTCCACCGAGAAACTGAAAAATAAATATTAAAAAATTCTCTCTCTTCTCTCTCTCTCTTAAAAAAAAAAAAAAAAAAAAAAGTGCCCCACACAGGTGAACTGGGTGGTGCTACCTTCTTTCTAATTTGCTTGACTTCAAGACTCATGAGTCATTATGATAAAGCATACCTCTAACCTATGCATTTTTGAGTATATCACAATGGGACTCATTCATATGATGGTTGACTGAGTTTTGTCTCCATGACTACTACTTCCCTCCACTTAAAAAAAAAAACACGTTTATTTTATACAGGCAACACATAGACTTTGCTGGTTAAAAACATTTCTGGTTAAAGCGGGTTCCCTTTGTCTTGTCTGCCATTTATATTATGGTATATGATTCCTCATTGTTCATTGTCTTATAAAAGGTGCTTAAGTGTGACATCTCTCCACCTTGAAAGGACACTAGGAATTGAAGCTCTTTGCTCTGCACGCTTTCCTACCCAGATCTAGTTACCCTCGTTGGCTTTAATCCCTGTGCCTGCCTTCCAAATTGGCTCTGCGTCTTCCTATTTCTCTCTCAGGAGTAAGCCCGCTAGTGAAGCATTTAATGTCCAGTTCAAACCCTGTTCATGCAGGAAACAGTAGAAAATGGCAGCTTCCTCGCCATGCCTTCCCTCTCCATGTCCTGCAAGCTTCTGAGAGATAGTGACTCAGGACGACTTGTGGCTAGAGGTGAACCCTCTGGGAGCCAGAGAAAAGTAAAACTTTCCTTCATTGCATCATCGGGTATTTTCAGCTGTTGCTCTGCAGGGCTTTTCCAATGTAGTTCATCCAAGAACCTTGTCCAACATGGAATTATGAAGGCAGGACACAGATTGTCTGTTCTGATAGCAGTACTTCAAGCAGAGCTCTTGTTTGAAGTTATCAGCCCTGTTAAAAAAAGGCAGCATCTGATTTGAGCAGTTTCCTTACTGTGTCATGCAAGTAGCACACCCTCTCTTGCTGGAGAGCCTAGGCGGTGTGAAGTCCGAGTGGTGAGTACCTAACCTGTCTGAATGGTGCCTACCGTTCTGTGGCCTGAGAAGTTGAACTCCTTCCAACTGGCAGCTGGCCTGGAGGGCAGGAAGAGCTTCTCGCTCACCGATCCCCCTCCAAGTCCTGGGCCCTGAACAACCAGCCTGCCTTTTACTGCTCCCGCCACCGCCTGTACCGGAGGAAGGGTGGAGACAGCGGCCCTTGCCAAGAACAGGCTTAGGATTTCTATAGAAAGGGATTTAGAGGGTGGCACTCTGGAGGCCTGAGGAGGGGGAGGAGTGGAGAGCTAAGGAACTGGAAGCTACATTTGCAAAATAAGTAGTTTTTTCTTAGAATGCACATTTATTTGGGGTGACTGAAAAGGCTGCGAGGGTTACAGGATCCAAGTGTCCCCCCAAGACCCCCAGCACGGCCTGCTCTGGCTAGCGGCCTTTGGTTCTCCTTCCTCCTGTTATCATGGTGGGAAGCTGGAGCAGGGGCCGGGGAGGAGCCAGGTGAGCGAGAATATTCCTGTTACTGTGGTTTGAGGATCTGAATATAGGAAGGAATCGAGTGTGTCTAGAATAACCTTTATGGCGTGCCGTGAGACGTGTCGGCTGAAGAAAAGTTCAACTTTGGAGGTGGCAGGAGTCAAAGGAATCTGCCAAACCAGAGTTCACAAACATTTGTTGAGATTCCCAGCTAAATATTTTCGAGAACGTATGTAAGACTCCATTTTGAGATGTATTTAAAACTGCATGTAAGTGGAGAATAAGGTTTCTAAGATTCTTCGAAAACTACAGGCAGATACTCTATAGGAACACTTAGCAGTGACAGGTTGAGTGTGTCCTGTGGAGCCACAGTGTGTCCCGTAGGTGAGTGGAGGGGGAGAGCAGGAGGTGGTGGGGACAGGTGACGCTGGGTGACGTGATACTCTGTGCCAATCCCTGGCCCTGGACTCCAGTTCTCACCTCTTTCCCTCCGCAGTGGGCTTGGCACCCTCTTTCCGATCAGGGTCTCATTTCTAGGATTAGGTGAGTTTTATACGGGTGAATGTGCCGTTTTTCTTCCATGTTAGGAGGAACAGTTTTATTTCTGGGTTGAGATAGGAGGTGCTCCTAGTTTCTGCCCTAGGGTGTTAGACGCTGGCCTCTAAGGCAAGTCCTGTTTCTCCTGCCTGTGTTTCTGTGGGTTATAGTAACTCAGGAGTTGCCCAAAGTTGGCGGGACTTAATGAACTGCTAGTGGTTAAGTTCATCTCCAGATGCACCTTTATCGTGGTCTGCGTTCAACACGGTGTTTTTTTGTTTTGTTTTGTTTTTAACCTTTTAAAAGCAACTGTAGCAGAAGAATAATTTAAAGGGCCAAAGCTAAGGAACATCTTGGCTTCTTTTACCTTCTGTCTTGGCTTTACACACTCTGGTGAGCAGTGTTTCCCTAGCCTATCCCTAACTCCTGTTTTAATCATTTCATCCCCTTAACTGAGAATCGGTGTCCCCCCTAAAAAGCAACATACACTTCTTCTGGGGTCATGTACCGCTTTCAGCTCGACTGCACCTAGGAGAGCAGGCTTCACTATCTGTCCCCCTTTCCCTCCCTCTTCTTTTCGTGTGTGTGTGTGTGTGTGTGTGTGTGTGTGTTGCAGTAGGTGGTGTCCATTCAGAGGTTAGGATTGTAGTTAATAACACTAATAAGAAGGGTGTACCTTGCTTCTCATTTCTTCCCAGTTGTGGCTGTTAGAGATACCAGTCAGCGCTATGTCTGGTGGTCACAGTACACGCATGCGCGCGTGCACACACACACACACACACACACACACACACACACACACACACCTGTGCAGACCTACACATCTCCACAGATTATGGTTTGCTCTGAGTGGAATGAAGAAGCAAAAACTCAGCTGAGTAGAGACTGGGTGTTTAATAAAATGTCCCCAGGTTAATTTTTACCAGGAAAACAAAACAAAACAAAACAAAAACTCCCACCAACAAAGAATACAGGCAGTTAGAAGCTTTTTGTTGTTACTGTTCTGATAGTATTGCCCTTGTTTTCTTAAAATGAATCTGAAGTTATTTTATCTTTTGAATTAAAGTTTTTTTTTTTTTTTGGGGGGGGGTGGTGGCTGGGGATGTGGCTCAAGCAGTAGCACGCTCACCTGGCATGCGTGCGGCCTGGGTTCGATCCTCAGCACCACATACAAACAAAGATGTTGTGTCCACCGAAAACTAAAAAATAAATATTAAAAAATTTTCTCTCTCTCTATAAATAAATAAATAAATAAATAAATAAATAAAGTTTTTTTTTTTTCCTTTTTGGAAGAATTTTTAGGATCATGATGAGGAGGTGAAGTGTTTTCTACACTTGGATAAGGGAGATAAATTTGTTTAACAGTTATATCAGCACAAATTTCAAAAGAGTAGCAGAAAATAATTTTAAATCAAATTAAGGACCTTTTAGTAGTTGATCTGAGGGAAGTGGTCTCTTGATAGCTCAGAAGATACTTCTCTTTGCTACTTCTGCTAAAATACAGGTCTGGTTAGTAATGGATTAGAATCCACTGAGTAAAATAAGTATCAGTAAAGCATATATTGACTTAAAAATGAACAAGCAAATAAATGAGGGAGAAGAGACAGCTTTTCCCTAAGTAGAATCTTTTAAAACTGATAAGTTAAATTTTATTTATTATTAAATTATTTATTCTAATTTGTTCCACATGATGGCAGAATGCAATTCATCTCATATCACACATATAGAGCACAATTGTTCAAGTCACTGATTGTACACAAGGTATTTTCACACCATTCGTGTCTTCATACATGTACTTAGGGTAGTGATGTCTAACTCATTCCATGATGATTCCTACCCCTTTGCCCCCTCCCTTCCCCTCCCTCCCCTTTGCCCTATCTAAAGTTCCTCCATTCCTCCTATGTCCCCCACCATTGCCACTATGAGTCTGCATCCTCATATCAAAGAAAACATTTGGTCTTTGGTTTTTGGGGATTGGCTTGCTTCACTTACATTATATTCTCCAACTTCATCCATCATGCAAATGTCATGATTTTATTCTCTTTTAATGCTGAATAATGTTCCATTGTGTATATATACCAAAGTTTTCCTATCCATTCATATACTGAGGGGCATCTAGGTTGGTTCCATAATTTAGCTATTGTGAATTGTGCTGCTATAAACATTGATGTGGCTGTGTCCCTGTAGTATGATGTTTTTAAGTCCTTTGGGTATAAACCAAGGAGTGGGATATCTGGGTCAAATGATGATTCCATTCCAATAAGTTAAATTTATTTTTAACTGGTGCCGTAGCATACCAGACCTTTTTGCTCCTATCTAACCCGACAGCAGAATTCTAATCACCAAATATTGAATGAATGATGGAAATTGAAAAATCATCATTAAGCAAATACCACATTAACATTTTGGGGGAAGAATAAATTGCCACTAGAAACTAAAATTAGCGGGCAAACTTGTGATGAGAAACAGAATTTGCATCAAGTATCCCCCCGCAGTAAATTATTATTATAATTTCATGTTGCCTTAGCATCCATTGTGAATACAAGTTGGACTTTCTCCAACCAGAAAGAGGGCTTAGTCACCCTGACACAATAGGATTCTAGCTCTACATCTCCTCTCAGTTCCTCAATGTGGTCCTTCCAGAAATCTCCTATATATAACTTCCTCCTGATAACCACCTCCTTGTGGGACAGCTAGATGCAGCCTGTTTGAGTAGCCATAGTGACCCTCGCATCCCACATGAACTTGCAGATACTCCATAGTGACCACTTCTCAGTCAGAGCCTGGAACTCCGCCTGCTTTCTTTTTGTTGGAGGGGGGAGGGTGTCCCAGGGATGGAACCCAAAGGTTAACCACGGAGCCACATCCCCAGCCCTTTTTGTATTTTATTTAGAGACAGGGTCTCACTGAGTTGCTAAGTGCCTTGCTAATCTGCTGAGGCTGGCTATGAACTCATGATTCTCCTGCCTCAGCCTCTTGAGTTGCTGGGATTACAGACATGCACCACTGTACCTGTCTCTGCCTGCTTTCTTTAAACCCACCAGTCAAAATTCTTCATGTAAAACCTGTTTTGATAATGCCCTGACCCCATTGAAGGTGTTCTCCCGTGGTTCCCTCTCTCTCCCTGTCCTCTGTGTGTATCTTCCCATCATGCTTGTGTCCCCCACCACCCAGGACCTATAAGTAATAAACTATCTCCATCTCGTGTCTGTCCTTATATCTTAAAGATCTAAAGTTAAAACACCCCCTACAGGATACTTACGAATTACAAAGGGTGGAGGAACCTGGCCTCAACCTAGTTAGGAAGTTGACACCACAGTCCTGAACCATGTCCTCATGTGCCTCCTGATGGCTCCAAGATCATACTTGGCATTCTTGTAAAAAATGCACAACTCCTTTAATCATGAGAAAGCATCAGACAAGTCCAAATGGAAGAATATCATACACATAGCTGACTGGGCTTTTCGGACATGTCAGGTCTTCATAAACTAAAGAGGTGTCACAGAAGGCAAGGGAGATACTGCACTTAGGTACAAGGTGGTAGCCTGGATTGGATCCTGGACTGAAAAAAGACGTTACTGGGCCTGCTGATGATTTAATTGTACATATCAATGTAAATTTTATTATTTCCGTAAGTATGGTTATATAAGATGTGCTCTCTAGGGGAAGTTGGAATGACATTTAGGTACTCTACAAATTTTGCAACTTTTTATGAATCTAAAATTATTTTAAAATAAAAAGTTAAAAAAAAAAAAAAGATGTTCTAGTGTGATTTTGGATGACTTGGTCTTTCTTTGTTGGTAGAAACAGGATAAGGGTATACTATAAGACACTTTTTTTTTTTGGTGGTGCCGGGGATTGAACTCAGGGCCTTTTTGCGTGCAAGCCAAGCACTCTACCGATCGAGCTATATCTCCATTCCTACAAGACACTTCTTTGTAATCTTATTTATTATTCTCTAGTCTTATCTAGTCTGATGATTTTAGAGTATTTGTGAATACCCTCAAAAAATTGATTCTAACCCTTTACCTGCAGCCCGATTGAGTCTTCTAATATCATTCTAATAGGGTTATTTCAACCTTATAATTGTAGAAATGGAGACTTTGAACAATAGTGACTTAGCTTCAGATGGCAGTGGAACTATGAATTCAATACTTTGCATCATTTGCTATCTTTAAATAGCTCCAGCTTTTCCTTATCTAAAGCCACAAGTCTGATAGAATTATTTTAGAAAATTAGCCCTAATCTGAAAAATCCAACTGATGACAAGATCACGGTATAAATTCTTTCTCCATCCTGTGTATAGGCAATTTCAGTTCCTTAAGCACAACCTCTGTCTCTTTGGCATGGCCAGGCATCATGTAGTGCTTTGCCCATAGCAGACCATCACCTAGCATATGGAGAAGATGCAAGTTTACACAACAGAGAGAAGGGTGTGTTCTGGGCATTACCATTATTCCCAAAGGATGAAATAGTCAGCCATGGTAGAAATAACTTTTCATGATCACAGATTGTAATGGAAAATTTGATTTACCTTATTAAGGTTTTATTCCATATGAACCTTTGAGTTAGGAAATAATAAAGGAGATTCAAAGTAGAGGAAGAGGCCAAAAAATTAGAGATGTATGACTTTCCCATTGGCAGTAATATGTACTCTGATGAAATTTATGTTTGTAAACATCCATTCCTACTGTTGGTGATTTTTTTACTGCATTAATTTCTGTTGTTTTTCTCATTGGCATTTCATTTGTGTCTAAAACATTTTTTTAGTTAGCTTTTTCACTGCTGTGACTAATCCAACAAGAACAATTGTAGAGGAGGAAAAGTTTATTTGAAGGCTTATGGTTTCAGAGGTCTCAGTCCATAGAGAGCTGGCTCCATTCCTCGGGGCTCGAGGTACAGCAGAACATCATGGCGGAACAGTGGAGCAGAGGGAAGCGGCTCATGTGATGATCAGGAAGCACAGCAAGGTCACCACTTGCCAGATACAAAATATGTACCCCAAAGGCACACCCCCAATGGCCCACCTCCTCCAGCCACATCTCACCCGCCTTCAGCTACCACTCAGTTAGTCCCATGAGGGGATCAATTCACTAATAGGGTTAAGACTGTCATAGACCAATGCTCTCTCCTCTAAACCTTCTTGCATTGTCTCACAAGTGAGCCTTTGGGGGACACCTCACAGTCAAACCATATAAAATATCTTCAATTTGCCTGTCTCTCATAAACTGCATTTGACCCAACTACTGTCTAAGTTGCTCATCATTGAGAAATGAAAATTTTTAGGGGTTGAGTCTAAAGGACTTAAGGAAGTTCTTTACCAGTTCACAAACTACTTTAGATGGAGGTGGGTGGGGAATAGGACTGTCCATAGAATCAGTGGCTTCAAATAGCTGAGGCTTGTTGATTATGGAAAGTGACAGAGGTCTCTTGGACCCAGATGATATCGTCCTCAAAACAACTTGGTACAAAAGTTAAAGTCAGTAGCAATTGGTTCTTTATACAAGGATCAATGACAAAGTCAGAAAGTGACTCCAATTCTTTAGTGTCTCCAGCCATTTCACTTGCTGCACCTTCTGTCTCCAATTCCAAGTTTTATTTGAGAACTTTCATCTTCCAGGAAGGATTTTTGGGTAGTATTATAACAAATGAACAAAGGTGGTTTTCCACATAATGAAAGTCTAATCATACTTTTTAATTAAAAAGAACTGTGGCAAAATAGATATAACATAAAATTCACCCTAACATTTTTTTTTTAATTAATTTTTATTGTAGGTTGTTCAAAACATTACATAGTTCTTGATATATTATATTTCATACTTTGATTCAAGTGGGATATGAACTCCCATTTTTACCCCATATACAGATTGCAGAATCACATCAGTTGCACAACCATTGATTTACATATTGCCATTCTGGTGTCAGTTGTATTCTGCTGCCTTTCCTATCCTCTACTATCCCCCCTCCCCCATCCCCTCCCCTCTTCACCCTAACATTTTGACAAGGATTACTAAGGAGTGTTTGTTTAAGGTACCAAATGGGAATATACCATACTTTGTCCCCAGTTGGAGAAAGAAAAATTAGAAAAAAAATGTTCATAATTAATTAAATTTGTTTTACCCTACTTCACTTGGAATCGTGGAGATAGAACTGAGTTGTGGTTCTTCACATGTTTTAATTAAAAACTTAGTTTGTTCATTTGCAAAATAAACAAATTGAAATTATTTTTGTGAGGGGAATAATTAGATTTCTAATGCATTTCTAAATGTATTATATGTTTTTAGATGTAATTTTGGCTGCATTATCTTATTCTGATTTTCTCAACGCTGATTTCCTTTAGTTAGTTGCAAGAATTTCCATCCAGATACATTTTATATCAAAAACACTTATAAAAATGTGTGTGCATACATGGCATGTATGTGTGTATATGTGCATGTGTATGTGTATGTATATATTTGTGTATAATTTAGAGGAATCGTCAAGACTGTCCTGTATTGCTGATGTCTGGAAGGCTAATAGCAAATTCTTTTATTTTCTCAGCTATAAATCTTTTAAGAAACGTTAGTATACTTGTATCTTGACGTCAATGGAATTAATATTTTTAGAATGCCACTCTAAGAGTGGTTAGCTTTTCCTGCATAGGCCTTTGAAATACAATTTAAAATAATTAATCTGAAATGTCACTTGGTTAGGTATGAATCATTGTTCACTGGTAAACCTTGGTTCACTGTACATCTGAAATGGAAATAGACATCTAGCCAGAAGCAGTGCCTTAGGCATTTCTTTGTCTCCAGGGTCTGAGATGTCAGTGTGTGGTGACTAAGGGCTCCATGAGTGATTTTTGTCAGGAATAATTTTTTGTTGTTGTTTGGAAGATACTGTTTCCTAGGTGACAAATGCTGTTTTTATAATTCCTGAGGCACTGTCTACCTGACCTTAGCTTTTAAGGATACAAAGCTAGTATTTAAAAAAAAAAAAAAAAGGTCCATTATGGTTCTACATAATGGTGGGGATTCACTGTGACGTATTCATATATGTACATACCAAAGTTGGATCCATTTCCTTCCCCAGTACCTTCCCCTTCCCCTCCCGCCTCCTCAGCACCACTGGTCTAAAACTACAATGTTTTTGAATTTTTTTAACTGAATGTAGAAAGAAAGCAGCATCATTCATATATATAGACAAATAATTTGGCAAGTCCAAATAAATTTTGGTTGTCTGCTCTTAGTTGTGCTGCTAGTTCGTTTCATAATTGAAACCTTGACAGTGTGTCCTCGCTGTGCTAGGAGACTATTTGAGAGTTGCTGCAGGTGTTTCTTCGGGAACAGTGTCGAGAAAAACAAGTTTGCAGACACTGGTTCAGGGAGAAAATCGTAGGCAAAGCCAGGAAGAGAAATCATAATGGCTGCTAACTCCAGGGCCTGCAGTGATTCAATCTCACCTCTCCCATATCTCTGTTTTCAGATTGCCTGTTTGGTACCTGTGGATCAGTTTCAGCTTTATCAGAGGTTAAAATTTGAACGAGGTATGCATTCTTCTCCTTATCCTGATGGGGAATGTAGCTTTCCATTGTGTCGGTTTTTTTTAACGCCCTCCACTGTGCAAGATTAAAGCTGCCAAGGGCTCCAAAAGGGGAAAACTGTCATTGCAACATAAAATCTCAACTCTCAGCCACAGTCAGGGGAGAGCAAATGCAGACAAGCAGAAAATAGAACTTTCCGTATATTGGTTGTTTTGTATTTTCAATTTGGCTCATGTGAGAAAGGTGTTGCAAAAGTTGAATCATTTCATAACAGTGGTAACACAAGTGAAGCAACTCTCAAGATGGATTGTATCACCAGTTTCCTGCTCTCAGAGATCACTTCAGAACACTAGTCAGCCCAGACCCTTTTTTTTTTTTTTTTTGGTACCAAGGATTGAATGGGGCGGGGGTGGCGGGGGGGGGGGGGGGGGGGGGATGGCGGGTGGGGGGGGCTTAACCTTGGAGCTACATTTCCAGCCCGTTTGTATATTTTATTTTGAGGCAGGGTCTCAGAAGTTGCTTAGGGCCTCACTAAATTGTTGAGGCTGATCTTGAATTTTCAATCCTCCTGCCTTAGCCTCCTGAGCTGCTGAAATCCAGATGTGTACCACCACGCCCAGCCAGCCCAAACATTTTTATCGCTCCTTATAATAGTCATTGGTTATTCTTTGGCTACTGCTTTTGTAATCATAGTGAACTAAGAGAGTTTGTTTGTGTCTTCCTAATGCAATTTACAATATTGGAATAATTTTCTTTTATATATTTGGGCCTGGGGTAATTTATACAGAGTTTTTTTTTTTTTTTTTTTTTTTGTTGTTGTTTTTTACTTATATGGCCTCATTTTATTGGTACAAGTTCTATTTTTGCTCCTTTTGGCCTCTGATAGGTATTTCTGAGGAGCCCATTCCCTTTGCTACACCCTAAAATAGTCCTGAACTAAAGGGTCTACTTTTTAGTATCTGAGAATTTGGAGAAAAATTGTTTCTCTCAGCACTCACATGACTGGTATGGTTTCACAGAGTATATTAAAAAATTTCTGTAATCTAGTATCAATATAAAGTTTTCTGATTCTAACTTTTTAATCAGTATTAATAAAATCTAGAGATGAGGGTAGGAGGAAAATGTACATGTATCTGTCATTTGCAATAGGTTTGGTCAACACAATTACCTTTATCTTATTCAATTTTTGTAACTATCTTGCAGGTAATTCTCTTTATGCTTTATTAGTGCATTATAGTTCTATGCAATAGTTGGGTTCATTTGGACAGAGTCATCCATGCATGGAATTCATTCCACTTCACTTTCCCCCTCCTCCCTCCTCCTATTCCCTTTCTTCTATTCTGCTGGTCTTCCTTCGACTCCTTTATTTATTTATTTTTAATTGGTGCTTTACAGATATGTATAAAGGTGGAATTCATTATGGTATATTTATACGTGGAAGATAATTCTTGCAGGAGGAAGAGAAAGAAAACCAGACAGAGTGTGAAGAGGGCTATTGAAGGAAGACTTGCAGGGGATTCTGGGAAGATGGCATTCACTGCCTTGGACCAAGATCTGGCTTGGTCTTAGGGACTGAGAACACTGGGTTATTTATTTATTTATTTATTTATAGCAAACTAATAACATATTTATCTCTGGTGGGTGGCTCACTTAACTCATATAGCTGATACATTAAAGCTGAATTTACAAAAAAATATCTTAAACTAGATTGTTTGAAGTTCAGCCAGCATGGCAGGTACATTGTTACTGTAAAGAGTCAGTGGGAAGCCAGAAACAGAATGTTGCTGCACATGAAATCAGAACAAGAATGAATTGTAGGTTTAAGGGACGAAGCTGTCCCATCGGTCTATGTGGATTCTGAGCTCCCCGGAGCAATTACCATTGGGTGTAGTTTGTACTGCTCTTGTAAATACCCCCACACCTGCTGATCAGATTGAGCATTTTTACCCCAGATGCTTACTTTTTGGGTGTGACAGTTGAGGATCATAAGGGCCTCAAATGTGTGCCCTACTACTCTCCCACTTGCTTGTTCTGTGGATGACTGTGGGGGGTGGTAGGTGCCACTGAAGCAGACCAGGTACCCCTACCAGAGACGCCCTATCGTATTTGTGACATATAAGCTTCTCCAGCCTCCACCCCCCACACAATTGATCTTCTCTTCCTGTCAGAAGGATATCAGCAAAAACTTCTGCAGAGAGCATTGTGGTTTGTTTTTGTTTTAGTCAGCTTTTTTGCTGCTATGGATAAAGAACCCACCCAGAACAATTGTAAGGAGGAAAGGTTTATTTAGGGGCTCATGGTTTCAGAGGTCTGAGTCCATAGAAGGCTGGCTCCATTCTTCAGGGCTTGAGGTGAGAGGCAAAACATCATGGCAGAATAATGTGGTGGAGGGAAGCAGCACATATCATGAGCAGAAAGCAGAGAGAGACCCTCCAGGTACAAACTATACACCCCACAGCCACTCTGCCAGCGAACCACTTCCTCCAGCCACACCCACCTGCCCACAGTTACCACTGAGCCCCATCAGGGATTGATTCACTGATTAGGTCAAGGCTATAATCCAATCACTTCTCTTCCAAACCTTTTTGCATGGGCTCACACGTGAGCTTTCAGGGGACAACACATCTAAAGCATAATAGGTTTATAGCTTCCTCTTTTTTGTAAATGCCAGGTTTGCAAAAAAAAGAAAATTATTTATCTATATCTCTATCTCTATCTATCTATCTATCTATCTATCTATCTATCTATATCTTCTGTGTAGTCTAAAAAATGAAACAAAAAGCACTTGTCATGTAAACCTTCAAACCCCTCCTCCTACTAGGTATAAAGTTCAAAGAATTTCCAGACTTGTGGTCCGGAGAACTTTTAGGCAATAACCCCTCTGGACCCTGCAGTCAATAAGCCTTCTTCCTGAAAATTCCTTGGGCAGCGAGCCTTACCTGTCCTACCTCTCCATGATGTGAGGGCTCCTACCTGCAGAAGGGCTAGAGTTGGGCTGGATTTTCCAGCTGCTCCTTCGTGGTGAGACGGGACTTTGCAGCTTCTCAGTTGTCTCTGGGACCTGGTGTGGTCTGTTTGTAGCAGTCGCTCTCCTCTCCCACGACCACCCACTGCCTCAGCAGTCCACAAGCAGGCCTTATTCCTGATTGTTTATATATGAAGGGAACTTATTTATTAGCTCAGATGCCTTTTTTATATAATTAGACAAACTCTAAGAATACCTGGAATTAAAACTTTCTGTGGTTTGTTCTCACTGAAGAGTGTAAAGTTTTGATTGATTTTAAAAAATACTGGCTAAGACCTGAATACAGTTGCAGGCTTCGCTGCTCCTCAGCTTCTCTGCTTACGGGGAGGGTACTTAAAATTACTTCTACACCTTAGTTTCCTCATCTGGTTTCCTGATCTCTGGTGGGTAGATCACGTAACTCATATAGCTGATTCATTAAAGCTGAATTTACAAAAAATATCTTAAACTAGATTGTTTGAAGTTCAGCCAGCATGATAGATACATTTTTACTCTAAAGAGTCATTGGGAAGCCAGGAAACAGAACGTTGTTGCACATGAAATCTGAGCAAGAATGAATTATAGGTTTAATGGACGAAGCTGTCCCATCTGTCTATGGCTGAATTAATATTTTTTTGTATGTTTATACCACATTTTGTTTATCCATTTATTCATTGATAGATAATGGAGTTATTTCTACCTTTGGCTATTGTGAATCATACTATTATAAACATTGTGGATAAGTATCTGCTCTAGTTCCTATTTTCAAATCTTTTGGGTATTACCTAGAAATGATATGTTAAATTATATGGTAATTCTGTGTTTAGTTTTTGAGGAACTATCAAACTGTAAAACCATACAAATATAAGTTTAATATAAGTGTGGTATTTTAATGTATTAAAGTATGGAAAATTTGATTCAACACTTCATTTTATAATAAAAGGAAATTGAGACCCAGAAACATTATACTCTTAGATGATTTTAGAAGTCATTTTGTAATCATGTAATAATTCATTATCACCCAATACAAATAATTTCTATTGGAAAATAGGCATTCCAAGTAAGAATACGTTTAATATAATGAACTGCTACATATGAAATTCACTTGATGGGATAATCTTTATCTAAATTATATACCTTTTACCTAATAGATTTCCTGTCAATCTCCAATTCAACCCCCCTCCCCTTTTTTTGAAGTATTGCATTTTATTTATTTATTTTTATTTGTTCTCCTTAGTTGTACATGACAACAAAATGCATTTCAATTCATCCTACACAAATGGAGCACAACATTTCAATTCTCTGGTTGTACACAGTGTAGAGATGCACTATTTGTGCAATCATATATGTACCTGGGTAATGATGTCCATCTCATTCCACCATCTTTCCTACCCTCATAACCCCTCCCCACCCTACCCTTTGCCCAATCCAAAGTTCCTCCATTCTTCCCTTGCCTCCCGCCCCCATCATAGATCAGCATCCACTAATCAGAGAAAACATTCAGCCTTTAGTTTTTTGGGATTTGCTTACTTTGCTTAGCCTAATATTCTCCAACTCTATCCATCTACCTGCAATTGTCATAATTTTATTCTCTTTTAATGGTGAGTAATATTACATTGTGTATATATACCATAGTTTCTTTATTGATTCCTCTATTGATGGGCATCTAGATTGGTTCCACAATTTAGCTATTGTGAGTTCAGCTGCTATAAACATTGGTGTGGCTATGTCTCTATAGTATGCTAATTTTAAGACTTTTGAGTATGGATCAAGGAGTGGGATAGCTGGTTCAAATGGTGGTTTCATTCCAAGTTTCCAAGGAATCTCCATACTGCTTTCCAAAGTGTTTGCACCAATTTGCAGTTCCACCAGCAACATATGAGTATACTCTTTTTCCCACATCCTCTCCAACATTTATTATTGCTTGTATTCTTGATAGCTATCATTGTGACTGGAGTGAGATGACATCTTAGAGTAGTTTTGATTTGCATTTCTCTAATTACTAAATATATTGAACACTTTTTCATGTATTTGTTGATTGCTTATATATTTTCTTCTGAGAAGTGTCTGTTCAGTTCCTTAGCCCATTTATTGATTTTTTTTTTTTTAGGGTGTTAAGCTTTTTGAGTTCTTTATATATCCTAGAGATTAGTGCTCTATCTGATGTATGTGTGGTAAAAATTTGCTCCCATACTGTAGGCTCTCTCTTCACCTCAATGCTTGTTTCTTTTGCTGAGAAAAAGCTTTTTAATTTGAATCCATTTCATTTATTGATTCTTAATTTTATTTCTTGCACTTTAGGAGTCTTGTTAAAGAAGTTGAGGCCTAATCCAACATACAGAAGATTTGGGCCTACTTTTTCTTCTATTTGGTGCAGGACCTTTGATTTAATTCCTAGGTCCTTGATCCACTTTGAGTTGAGTTTTGTGCATGGTGAGAGATAGAGGTTTAATTTCATTTTGCTACATATGAATTTCCAGTTTTCCCAGCTCTATTTGTTGAAAAAGCTATCCTTTCTCCAATGTATGTTTTTGGCGCCTTTGTCTAGTATGAGATAACTATATTTATGTGGGTTTGTCTCTGTGACCTCTAGTCTGTACCATGGACTACATGTCTATTTTGCTTTCAATATCATGCTGTTTTTGTTACTATTGCTCTATAGTATAGTTTAAGGTCTGGTATTGTGATGCCTCCTGCTTCACTTTTCTTGCCAAGGATTGCTTTGGCTATTCTGGTTCTCTTATTTTTCCAAATGAATTTTGTGGTTGTTTTTTCTAGTTCTATAAAGAGTGTCATTGAGATTTTAATAGGAATTGCATTAAATCTGTATAAAATTCTTGTTAACATGGCCATTTTGACAATATTAAGTCTGTCTATTCCAAGAGCATGGGAGATCTTTCCATCTTCTAAGGTCTTCTTCAGTTTCCTTCTGTAATGTTCTGTAGTTTTTATTGTAGAGGTCTTTCACCTCTTTTGTTAGTTGATTCCCAAGTACTTTATATTTTTTTGAGGCTATTTTGAATGGGGAAATTTTCCTAATTTTTTTTCAGTGAATTCATCACTTATGTATAGAAATGCATTTGATTTATGGATATTGATTTTATATCCTGATACTTTGCTGAATTCATTTAACACCAATAATTTTACACCAAATTATTCCATGAAGTAGAAAAGGAGAGAACCCTTCCAAACTCATTCTATGAGGCGAGCATCACCCTGATACCAAAACCAGACAAAGACACATCAAAGAACGAAAACTTCAGACCAATATACCTGATGGACATAGATGCAAAAATTCTCAATAAAATCCAGGCCAGTCACATATAAAAACATATTAAAAAAGATAGTGCACCATGATCAAGTGGGGTTCATCCCAGGGATACAAGGTTGGTTCAACATAAGGAAATCAATTAATGTAATATATCACATGAATAGACTTAAATACAAGAATCATATGATTATCTTAATAAATGCTGAAAAATCATTTGATAAAATACAGCACCTCTTCATGTTCAAAACACTAAAAAAACTAGGAATAGTAGGATCATATGTCAACAATGTAAAAGCTATCAATGCTAAGTCCAAGGCCAACATCATTCTAAATGGAGAAAAATTGGAAACATTCCCTCCAAAAACCGGAACAAAACAGGGATGCCGTCTTTCACCATTTCTATTTAACATGGTCCTTGAAATTCTAGTCAGAGCAATCAGACAGATGAAAGAAATTAAAGGGATATGTATAGGAAAAGAAGAACTCAAACTATTACTATTGACATGATTCTATATTTAGAAGCTCAAAAAAATTCCACCAGAAGACTTCCAGAACTAATAAATGAATTCAACAAAGTAGCAGGATATAAAATCAAACCCTTTATCAGCTGGGTAACCTTATGGTCTATTTCATGAAGATATCATGGAATTGTTTCTAAGGGCATCTTGGGATGCATTAAATTTGCAGTTGATGATTAATCAGTATTTTCTTTGGTTCTCAAATCTCAGATTTCATTGGCTGTGTGAGGCAGAATTATAGAAATTATTACTCTGGAAAAATGTAAAATCAGATTAAATGAAGTCCTATTTCTTAGTTATAAAAATTACTCTTAGTTTTGTTGAACTCCTGTTGCCTACAAAGTTCTTTTCTCATTATTGGTTTGTTGTCCCATGTGTATATTTTTCTCTGTTCTGTTACGTGTTTGATCAGCTTGACTTTTATGTCTTTGTCTTTATGTAAGTCTCCATGGAGAAAAAGTATACTGAATAGGAAAAGAAGAACTTTTTCAGGAAAAATTCCACCACTGCTTACATAAAACAGAGAAACACCCATTGACGTTAGTTGGTTGTTCTCTTCATTTTCCATTCAACTGCAGGTTTTCCGTTGGCTACCGCTTCCCTTTCTGTGTCAGTCTTTCAATATTAACAGAGGACAGAGGATGGTAATTTCTGCATGTGTTAACCATCACTGTTTTCTTTGGTTCTCAAAGCACATGCCTATTGATTAACGTTAGAATTGTGTTTTTCTCTTGTTTATAGAATGTGCTTTTTAAAAGTAGTTTCCCCCCCAGCCCTCAGCAAATTGGGTGAAGATTATTAATCTCTAAGCTGAACATGCTGGCAAACACCTATAATCCCAGCTACCTGGGAGACTAAGGCAGGAGGATCACAAGAGGAGGATCACAGGAGGCCAGTCTGGGCAACTTGGTGAGACCCTGTCTCAAAATAAAATTTTAAAAAGCTTGGGTGATAGAGTGCTTGCCTAGCAGGCACAAGACACAGTGGGTTCAATTCCCAGTACCAATTTTTAAAAAAAGATTATCCATATATAGTTCATATGCAGTCTCTTATTTTGGAGAACCTTGTTTAGCTTTATGTAACTACAAGGTGCTTTAGTTACTCAATAAGTCAAGGTGTCTGTCCTTGGATATCTGTTGTACTCCCATACAGTGAGCACTGTAAACAGGATGGAGAGCCGTATTGTTCTCCTTCATAAAAAAATGAAGCAAAACAGGAATGTGTTTTCCTGTTGTTATTTATTAATCCCACCATATGCACTCATGCATTCAATTGGTGCTTATTTGTGTACTCTCTGTCCTGTGCCTGGCACAGTTCCAGAAGCTTCTGGAAGCTATGGGTCCATCTTTTTAGAAAACCATCTTTCTTGTTCAATGCATTCTCTGCAAGCCTTCATTTTGAGTTTTCCTATTTATGATGTTGCTTTTCCAGTTCCATCCACCCTTTTGTATTTATCTTTGGTGAAATCTTCCTCCTTTTTTTTTTGTATCTGATCACTAGGGTTTATCTCATCAGAACTCCCTAAGCAGTTTTTTGGTTCCTTTTTAGTGTTTTTCCTCTTTTTAAGACTGTGAAACTTAATGACTTTATCATCTGCCAGTTTTATTTGCTCACACCTCCCATCTCTCATTAGTCACCTTCCTTTTCATAGTCTGTATTCACAAGCCCATTCCTAGCGGCTATATGTGTGTGTGTGTGTGTGTGTGTGTGTGTGTGTGTGTGTGTTGATCCCACACTTCTGGTCTTTTGTGGTAAATGGGTGACTCAGTACAGAGCTTCCTTCCTATACGGCTCTGTGCTTTCAAATAATAACTTTCTCCTCAGCTTCGGGTGTCTCAGCTGGTTCTTTCTTGTTGATTGGTTTTAAATCTAAACGGCACCCTCTCAGTATTTCAGCTTCCTTTTGAAAAGGAAGGCATTTTCCAGACAGACACTCCCAGCAGGTAGGGTGCAGTTTTTAAACATGACTTGAAGGAGATGCATGTGTTGAGTTTGCTGCTCCCTGTGTGGATTTCTATCTTCTAATATTGGGGATAATATGGAACTATCCTAGGGTTGTTGAAGAAAATAAATTGGTCTGTCACAGGATGCAATCAATTATTATTGCCATTAGTTGTTATTATTTTTTATTATTTGTGTTAGTCAACTTTTTATTGGCATGACCAAAATACATGACAAGAACAACTTAGAAGAGGACAAGGTTATTTGGGGATCATGGTTTCGGAGGTTCAGTCCATGGTAGGCCGACTCCATTGCTTGGCTGAGGTGAAGCAGGACATTGTGGAAGGGTGTGACACAGGAAAGCTGTCAGCTCATGGCAATTGCGGGCGAAAGCAGGGACAAAAGATAATCCCAAGGGCACGTCTCCACTGACCTACTTCCTGCAACCATGTCTCTCCTGCCTACAGTTACCACACAGTAATCCATTGAAATTATTAACCCATCAAATGGATTAATCCAGTGATTAAGTCATAGCTATCATGATCTAATTATTTCACCTCTAACATTGTCCCATTGCCTAGCATGAGCTTTTCTGGGGGCATATACCTCATAGACAAACCATAACTTTTTCATGACTATTGCTACCAGATATCTTTCCCAGTTTTTCACACTGAACTAAGAAAGCATTTTCCAGAATCCAGGCTACACCTTGGACTGAGCATATAGCACAATAATGTCACTCCTTCTGTTATCTTTTTTAGTATATTTTTATCCTCAGTGCCCTGAATTCTAGGGTTGTGAGGAAACTTGACAATGAGTAACGATTCCATAAATCACCTGTCTTACCAGTTTTCTTTAAGGCGAGTTAACCTCTCTCTAAGCATGAATCCCACCATCTCTAACCACATGCAAGGGTGTCATGACTTGCTGAGATAGGCATCTAACATGGTCACTTTAAAAGAAAAAGTTCCTATAGTGATAGAAGTTAAAGCTTATTTAATAATGGGATTTTTTTTTTTTTTTTTTTTTTTTTGCATAGACTGGTATTCTAGGAGTGAAAAAAAGCACTATCTGATCATATGCTCACTCACTAAACCTGAGTTATACAAATGCCTAATTTCTGAAGGTCTTACTACAACGGTGGTAGACTAGATAACATTAAAGTTTGTTTGGAGGGGGACGGCTGGGGTTGTGGCTCAGTGGTAGAGCACTCACCTAGTTCATATGAGGCCCTGGGTTCGATCCTCAGCACCACATAAAAATAAGTGAATAAAATAAAGGTATTTTGTCCAACTACAACAAAAGAATAAATATTTAAAAAAATTGTTTCCAAGTTTGAAAATCTGTGGTTCTTTTCAAATATCTTGAGAGCAACTATCTTGAGACCTCTGATGATGGTCACCACTATTGGAATATATTTACTATAGCAGATGTTAATTTTGATCAGTTTAGTTTAATTGCATTTTAACTATCTACAGAAGACCTTTGTTCTTTGAGATAACAGAAAGCAAATTAACTTTGGCATAATTAAAAATGCAGTGGGTCATAAAAGTTAAAGCAGTTTGATTGATTTCAACTGATAATTAAATTAGCTTGGGTGTATGGTGTTTTCCACAATAATAAAAATTCATGTGTTGTCTTTTTTGGCAAGACTCATGATGGTGGAGGATGGCAGGAAAACCTCATTTGTTAGTTGAGAGAATAGACAACAGAATAAAAATAAAAGCATATTGCATGTGTCTAAAGTTATTTGTGCCAGCTGGGAAAACCAAGGGTCTTGGATTTCAGTTTTTGAAAATTGAAAACAATCATTTGGGTCAGACATGGTTGTTAGTCCCCTGACAGTTTTAATCTCCCAGCATGTTTCTGTTTCCTGATAATTGTCAGAACACAGAAGTAGAAAACAGTCTTAAATAGCATCTCCAGCCTTTTGCATAATTTACATGAATAAGCACAGTCTTAAGATCAAATAGCCCTGGGTCTTTACCTCAGTAATCAATTCTCCGTTCTATAAGCAAACTGCAGTTCAAGTCTGTGAATTTGTCTGTCTCTGATATAATTATGCCACAGTTAATCACTTCTAAATCATGGTTCACATTAAAATTTCAAGGGTCACTGTTTGGGGGAGCTGCTTTTCAGGTATCTGGATTCTCATTTTCTGGGTTTTTTAAAATTTCTCCCCCTCTCAAAGCTCCATGATGCTTTCACCACTGCAGATGCAGAAGAAATTAATTGAATATGTATCAGTTCACTTCCTTCTAACTTTGGGTTAAAAATTAGAAGGAGGAAGAGGCTAAATCTTCAGCTGTTGGGATCATTGTGCATTTGGTTTACATAATCATCGTGTTTCCTAGGCTAAAAGCCAGAAGGTGGAATTGAATGGCCGAATAGTAAAGAACTTCTCCTCCCCTGGGCTCTCTCAATGTCACATCCCTGTCAGGTCATTGGTCAGGAGAGAGGAGGAAGCTGCAGGTCTTCCTCGGTGACAGTGGTTTGACCACCACCTGGTATCTGTCAGTTTGCTCCTTTTTGGCTTAAGTCCCCGGCAGTCCAGCCAGAGGCCAGGGCTGCCAAAGCCACACTTTTTTCTTTGTCACTAATCTGGCCTCTGGGCCTCACGCTTGCATATGCTCTGCTGCAGGAGATGATGTAGGCCCTCTGCATGCATGCACTCCATGACCCAGGGATCCAACCTACTGTGGATTGAAAATATTTTCTAAGAGGCTTATCCCATACAGACTTGTCTTCTTATCATTATTTCCTAAATGACACAGTGTAACGACAACTTACATAGCATTTGCTTTGTGTTAGGGGTTATAAGTAATCTGGAGATAACTTAAAGCATGTGGCAGGGAATTCATAGGGTGCCATTTTATATAGGGGACTTGAGCACAGTTTTGTTATCTGCAGAGGTCCTGGAACCAACAGCTCAGTATGCAGAGGGATGATTAAGTATATATCAAGCAAATATGCTCTTAATGGCATGTTGGAATTAAAATAAAAATTTAAAGGAAAAACAGCTCTTTTACTTTCTGTTGACTTTTGCTTCCAGATGAGCTATCGGGTATCTGAAGGACAGGTACCTTGCCATGCCCAGAACCCTTTTCTATGGAATATAGGTGTGGAGTGTCCCGGGTTCCTGTTCCTTTGGGGAGGCTCTTCTCCAAGAGTGGCCCCTCTCTCCCTGGGTGATGCCTCTGTTTTCCAGAAACATCTGTCTGCAGGACTAAACAACGTGGAACCTTGATGTACAAGCTGCTGTTACCTTTGGTTCCCACAGGGAATTGCTCTATGATCCTATTTCTTACACTTCTCTTATAGTGCTTCATCATTTATTCAGGAAATAGTGTCCGAGGCATCTGGCTAAGTCAGAGGTTCTCAGCTAGGGCTGCATTTGTCTTCTGCAGGGCATTTAGTGACATCTGCAGACATTTTTGCTTGTTATGCTGGGGAGTGGAATGCTGCAGGCATCTGGTGGATCGAGGTCAGGGGTGCTGCCGAGCATCTAATACAAGGACGTCCTCCGCCACTAAGAATTCTCTGCCAGTGCTGCTGCTGCTAAGAAGCCCTGTCCCGGATGAGGTGGAAACAGTGATTAGCAACACAATATTACTTGCCCTAAAGGATTCTGATGTGCATGGGTGGGGGCTAGATAATAAATTATATGTAGCACTTATATAAATAAAGAAAGGTCAGGGGAAAGAGATGGGTGGATAGGATATTTCAGATAGGATTTTTATGGGACACCTCTCTGAGGAGGTGATACCTGAGTGGAGACTTGATTTGAAGAGCATAAGCCACATGACCACCCGTGGGAGTTACCTCTCAGGCAGATGCAGAGTAAATGCAAAGGCCCCTAGAGGGGAACAGCTCGGCTCCTCACAAGAGGAGGCACTGAACATTGTCCACTTTGGAATATATAAATGTGTGTGTGTGTGTGTGTGTGTGTGTGTGTACATAAATTTATTTATAAAGTATTTTTAGTTGCCAATGGACCTTTATTTATTTATATGCGGTGCTGAGAATCAAACCCAGTGCCTCACACATGCTAGGCAAGCACTCTACCACTGAGCCACCCCAGCCCCCACTTTGGAGTATATTTTGAAGGTAGGCCTGTCCCAAGCTTTCCCTAGTAGAGAGAGAGGGTGGAGGGGAAGTGGAGAGGTCAGGTTGATAGCCAGAACGCTGAGCTTGTCGGGGAACACAGTGTGGATGAAGGAGTGGTGTCAATGGCACTGGAGGTTTTGGAGGTAGGAGGTGGGGGAGAACCTGCTTGGAGAAGGCTTAACATGTTACGAGATGAGAAGGGCCAGTGGATAGCTCTTTGAAGGGGTGTTTTGTTGTTTAGAGAATCGCTGATCCAGCAGAGAGGGTTGGTACAGGAGGGAGGAAAGCTGCAGGAGCCAGGTCCTTAAGATGCAGAGGAGTGGAGCTGGGTGCAGGATGCAGGGTTAGGCTTGCTAGGGGCAGACAGAGTTCTCCTCTCAGTGGAAAGAAGGCGGGCGTGGGGCAGTGGGCGAGTGGGCGAGTGGATCGCGAGTGTGGGTAAGAGGAGGAGCTTTATGTAATAGGAAAGTAGGGTAAACCTGGGGATATTGGACTTGGGCTTTACAAAATACCTCCCAAGTCGCACAAGTTCAGAAACCTCCCACCAGGTGTTTCTAGAGCCTCAACTCTGTGCAAGTTGCTGTGCTTCTTCAAAGTATCTGTAACCCAGAAAAAAGAAATAGATTTTCTTCTTGGTCCTCTCTATCTCTGGGTTCTACCTCTGCAGATTCAACCAGCCCTGGATTGAAAAAATATTTTTAAAAAATTGTGTCTGTATTGAATGTGTGGAGACCTGTTTTCCTTTTCATCATTTTCCAATTAATACAGTATATCAGTTAGTTACGTAGCATTTCATAGTATCAAGCATTATGAGCAACCTGGAGATGTTTTATGATGTAATCTGGGGATGGGAAGATGTGCCTAGGATCTTTGCAAACGCTCTGCTATTTTAACATATGGGACTTGAACATCTGTAGATTGTGGTATCTGGCAGGGGAAGGGTACTCCAGGAACCAACCCAGGATACCGAGGCACTGCGGTACCTGGAGACCAGTGCTCATACATGCCCCAAGATAGAACTGACAAAACTTATTGTTGCAAAATGTGCTTTCTTTTCTAATCTTTCATTTTTAAAAAATTGCTACTTTCAGCTCAATCGATTCCTCAACCCCTTGTTTGAAAAAAGCACCATGAGAAAGAATATAGATTTGTGGGTCCCCTTTCAAAGGGTTTAAAATCACATTAAAGTTGAAGATAAGGGAAAAAATGGGAAGAATTTCACTAATTCTTGTGCAGACCCTGCTATATGCTGGGCACTGTGTTCAGTATGTGATAGACGGTGTCTTTAATCTTGACTCTCCTGTTTTATATAAGGGACATTCTGGGTTAAATGGTTGCTCTTGGAAGTGGTAAAACCATGCTTTCTTCTTTGCCATAGCCCTGGCTGAGTGCAGTGAAAACTAAGGTCTGTTTCCACTCTGGAATTTTTTTGTTTGTTTTGCTTTTGTGAAACCAGACTGCTGTATTACATGGGCAAATCTCTACTTTTGCTTTATTTGGATGAAGTTTGGATATCTATCAGATCAGTTACTTATTTGTGGTTCTAATCTATAGGCTTAAATGTGACTGCTAAAAATGTGCAGTTATAAATAAGCTTCAAAAGCAGTACTGTTGACTCAGTGTCATCTGGCTGTCACAGATGTGACAATCTCAAAGATTTCTCTCCGGCAATTCTAATCAAATTAGCATTTCCCCAATTGAAAGAGAAGAAAGTGTGCATTCCAGCTGAGGGGTCTCTGCCATGAACCAACAGTAGAGAAGGCAGGTAGAAAAACAAATTATGTAAGTGTTCTTTGTGCCCTGAGGCCCAGAGACACAGTGTACCTTTTCTTCAAAATGCTCCTTCTACCAAAAGACCTGTGTGTGGCTATTCAGTTGCAAGGAATAAATCTCTTTAGTCCTGTCCCTATATTCCAGGAAGAGAAATTGAGTCATTTACTCCTTTGAGTATCCACTCCTCCTAACTTACTCAGCTAGGAGGACTTCCAGGAATTTGACCAGATTTGTGTTTCCCCAGGATATTTACTCTACTTTTAATGGCTTATCACAAAGAGATGCTACAACTCCTTTGGCCTGAATGTTCTGCACCAGAGCGGTGTTTAAAAGCCACAGGAGAAGCTCAGGCACCCATATGAGAAAGCAAGGACTTTGCCCAGAAGCAAACCTCCCATAGGCACGTGCATGGTGCCCAAGAGTGCTGTGGGGGTCCTCTAGGCCGTAGCTGGCCAGATTCCAACTGGCAGTCTTTTCTTTCATATTCATTTAGAAAGTGGGCTTCATGGTGGGAGGGGGCTCTCAGAGCAGTGATTACTTTGAATTCATAGATAACTGGTCTTTGTCTTCTCCCCTGATCCTCTGTAGAAGCGGGCCGTGTTGATCCTCTGCGGTTGACAGGAGGAGTGTAGAGTGTGTCTCATCTGATTGGTGGGTTGGAGGGTACTTGAGAGCCTGGTAGGGAGATCCAGGAACCTCTCTCTCTGTGTCTCACTCTCTCTCTCTTTTTGATACTGGGCGTGGAACCCAGGGCTTCACACACGCGTAGGAGTGTGCTGCTCTCCCAGCCAGAAGCACCTCTTTTCGCCCTTCTCCGACTCTGTGGGAGGAACAGCCTGTACTCCACGGAGCACTTCAATGGAGCGTTACTGAGTCCAAGACTCCAGACGGATGTACTAGAAGCAGTTAATAATGGGTTGGGATATGAGACCAGAAGCAGTCTGCTCTTTAGGAGATGTGTAGGCATGTGGGTTTTACTTTAGGTACATGCTGCTATCTATTTGCAGGATGGTCAGGCAATAGAAGTGGAGGTCAGCAAACATAGCTAAAAGAACTGTCTCGGTCCCCTCTGTGGCTCCTCGTCCTTTTGGGCTGTGTGTTCTGCTCTTCACTTTCCCTCTGTGCGCCATGCTGTTCTGTGCTGGGTCTAGGTTTTACACTGTGTTCGCTCTTAATTTGGCCTGTGTTCTGTGGTAGACAGTCTTTCTAGGAGGGGGAAAGCCAGCTCTGAGTTGTCATACATGCCACTTCCTAGGGTGTAAATGCTGCCACTGCAGCGGACCTCAAGCTGCCAGTGTGCTGTGCTGGGACTGCAGGTGGAGTTGGGGAGAGCCGCGGGTGGCCTCTGTGAGTGGTCTGGAGCCTTCTACAGGACAGGACAGCTGGTGTCCTCGCTCTGTTTCCTCTGTGTGGAGAGGTTACTCTCTCCCTTTGTCCCTCCCCTACGCTGGCCTGGCTGCCTGCCCTCGGAGCTGCTTCCTCGGGGCCTTTTCTTTTTATAAATTTCTGTTTCTGTGGCGCTTTAGAGAAGGCAGCCCAGTCTCTGTGGTCCACCTTGGCTTGCGCCATCTGCTTCGTTCAGTGATTAAGAGGGACTCATGGTACGCTCCGATTTTAAAGTTGGTGAAATGGGGAAATTTCATTGTGGATACTTGGATTAAGAATTTCCTGTACATAACGATGAAATAGTCCTTATCTCCACCCCTGAGCTGCTCACGGATACTTGTTAATAATTTCATTTTTGTTATCTTCTTGTGGGACGCACTGTCATGTATTTGAAGCACTTGTTTCCCTTTTCTTTTTTCTTTCTTCCTTTTCTTTTTCTTTTTTGACATTGTACGTGTTTTGAACAGCTCTTTCCCTTTTCACGCTGTGACATGTCTGAGGAGGGAAGTCGCTGTTTTTCTATTCCGTGTGTCCAGGTTTTTAATTAGTCACTTGTTGAAGGAACAGCGAAAATGAGGCACGTCAGTTTTCAGTCATATGATCACAAGAGGTCATGCCTGAAGAAGACATTTGGAATGATCCAAGTTAAAGTGAGAGTTGAGCCCAGTGATGGTGTGAGTCCTGTAAGTAAAACGTGGGAGAACCTAGGACTGAGTCTGGGATCCCATCCACGCATTGGAGCAAAGGAAGCAGGGCAGAGGGATAAAGAAATTTCGTGTTGAAGTGCTTCATGTAAAGTTTCATGTTTTGCTAAGTTGATGTCTTTCCAAATGTGACAGCCCTAGTCAAAGTGGGTAGAAGTCCATGGTCCACGACACGCCGTAACGTACTCCTAACACCAGGACTGCTGTTGGGCAGCTTTAGTGTGCTATGGCCATCGTGGATGAGAGCACTAGGACGTGGTGGAAAAATAAGTCCTACTGCGAGGCAATTCAGGATGATGTGAGTGTATTGTTATAGCCAGCCGTTTGCACAGAGTATGTCCATGCTCTTAAAACCACCAGAAGTTACTGCTTTAAATCAATAGGTAGCAGTCCATTACCATGTCAGCAACTGGAGCCCACAAATAAAATAAGAAACAGCTCTTGCTACTAACTAAAGAAAGAAAGGCCATCTCCGAGAAGTGACTGGAGAATAGCAATTAACAAGATGCAGATCTGTGACCCCAAATTAAAGCAGCACATAATAGAAGTAGGTTCTTTAAGAACAAATTTAAGACTTGATAAAGAAGAAAGGGGCTTTTTAGTGAAGAGGAAAAGCATAGAATAAGAATTGTGTACGTGGAGAAGAATGTGAGACACAGGGGAAATTTGTGTTATAAAAGGTAATATAGGGCTGGGGATATAGCTCGCTCAGTTGTTAGAGTGCTTGCCTTGCATGCACAAGTCCCTGGGGTCAATCCCCAGTACCACCAAAAAAAAAAAAAAAAAAGGTAGATATATTCCTAGGGGATAGCTGAATTCCAGAATTATTTATGAGTTCATAGCCCATATGCCATATTGAAAATGGTTTTATAAAATCAGTTTTTCAAAAGTATATAAGTAATGTTAGTATCTTTAATATTTTTTCAGGTTAATAAACAGAGTAAAGGATTACCTCTTCTCTGTATTCCTGACCTTTATTTGAGGGTAACTGCTAATATGTTTCTTCAACATTCTTATGAAAATATTTCACTATATACATATTTTATCAATGTGGCTCATTATATTCTGCAGTCTGCTTTGTTTTCACTAAATGTATCTTAGAGGTCTTTCTGTATTGTCATATTGATCTATCTTATATTTTCACTCTATGTACCAGTACCAAAAAAAAAAAAAAAAAAATGCACCTCAGGGTGTCTCCCTGCCATTAAGTGATGCCCGACTCCGTGAGGAAGCCTGTCGTGTTCCCCTTCCCCCACCCTCTACCCGCCTTTGCACAGACCTTTATGTATCGTTGTCATGGGGAAATACAGAAGATCACTGTTTTCCATGGCTCTGGGTCTCCCTTGCTTTGCACGGGACTGTGTGCCACAGCTGTTCTGAACGTCCTTTATGGCAACTCATCAAAGTCTGTGTTGGCCCCTTTATTGTCTGTGCTTCTCTTGTGCCACCCTGGGTACCTGAATGCTAGGCTGAGAGCAGCCAGGGGAACCTCTGCCCCGTAACTATCATTGATTGGCGTTCCCAGGCTCAACCGCACCCTTGCATCTGTTGAAGTGATCGCTAGAGGTGCCATCCGTCCTGACGTCCTGTGTCAGTCTGTGCACGTCTCAACTTTCCTTTTTCCCTTCTTTTCCACTGGATTTTAACAGACCTCTGACAGGGCTGGGATGTTACTCAGGGGTAAAGCACTTGCCTAGTGTACGTGGTGAGACCCTGGTTCAATTCTTAGCACTACAAACACCAAACAAAGCAAATAAACAAAACCTTTGATGAATGACAAGCAGATCTTTGATGTGGAAGGCCTTACCTCTAGGTCCCACCCCAGCCTTCAGCTCCTTGGGCTTAGTGTGAGTAAAGTAATTATAGAACAGTTTGGAAGCAAAGGCCATGACCTTGGATCCCATGTATGTCACTCCTCCCTTGGCTTCTTAAAGTTGGGGGTATTAGAGGGTCCATCTCTCTTGGAGTCTGAGAGTCTTTGAATAGTGGGATCCCTTCTTCTGATGATATTTGTGTCGAGGGTTCGTCATTCACCAGTACCATCTCCCAGAATGATCAGACAAAACTCTATATTTAAGGATGTTATTTTGAAATGAAAACTTGTAATAACAACGATAGATTGAATTATTTCATTTTCTAGGTAAGACATCAATGGAGACAATGTTTATTGGGATATTTCACATTTACCATCTTCCCCAATGATGAATTTGTGAAATTATTAACTTTAAAAACTAAACTCCTACTTTTAATGCCTTCGTTTTCTTTCTGCACCACCCTTTGGATTTCTTTGTCTCATGTATATAAATTTCTAGGAATCACAAGCCTTAGGAGGTTTAAACTAGAATCTCATCGGTTTGCTATTTACCAAAGGTGTTGGTTCAGAGGAAAAAGGGCTGTGCTGTACCTCAAGTGGCCTCATTTTCGCATGGTCTGTTTCCTGAAAAGTCGTACCATACAAAGAGAACGTGGAGTCTGTGATTGAAAGAAAGGAGAAACTTGGCAAGTTTTGTAGACACTCAATGGAGGGTTGTTCATCTCCCACCCATCTTCTCTCCTATGGAATAGGGTACCATTCCTAGCCAGTGTTACAGGATGGGCTTCCATCTAGGGTCTGTAAAGGTCCCTGCCTCCTGGAACCCTTGGGTCCTTTACACATTGTCCTCTACGAGCATGTTGGTAGAACAGCAGAAAGCCCAACTGTCAGGAAACCTGACTTCCTGGCTAGGCCACAGCAGATGAGGGAAGAAATACTCTAGGGTTGCAAACACTGATTAGAGAGAAGACCCTTGATTTGTTCGTAAAGGCAGTGGTACCCTATTCCATTAGTACCTACCTTGAGAAACGTGGGCAACCTCGTGGCTGGTAAGTTTAGACCCATTATGAAGACTAACCATAGAAGTCATCCCCTTGGGTTCTATTTTACTTCCGTGGGTGTTGGTCTGTAAAAGAGGGTAATCGAAGGGCAGAAAGCCTCCAGCTTGGATCAGGGACAGGCAGAAGCAACAGGTGTTTCTTTCTTTATGTTTTAGAAGTTCACCTGGACCCCCACCGAACGTGGTGTCCTGTTGCAGACTGTCAGACAGTGTGCCCTGTTGCAGCAAGTGACCCAGGACAGCCAGTGCTGGTGGAATGCCCTTCCTGCCACCTGAAATTCTGCTCATGTTGCAAGGATGCGTGGCACGCTGGGGTCTCCTGCAGGGACGGCCATCCCATCGTCCTGCCAACCGAGCACGGGTAAGGAAGGGACTGTCTGAGATTATTCAGGGGTGTTCTCGGACACCCAATATAGGTTCCCTGGGAGAATGGGTGATCATAATGGCATTCAGAGACTTGTTATTTTCTTATACAATATCCCTGAGCAGTGTGTCAGAGTTGGTAAATCGGTAACACAGCCTAATGACAAAAGCATTTCTAAAAGGGATTTTAGTTACTTGACCCAAAAGAATCTTCCAGATATGGTGAGACTAGAGCTTGTGTGAATTTAGCTTTCTCTTGGGAAGAGAGGCTCCATGCTCCAGGGTTCTCAGTAGAAGGTGTGACTTGTCCACAGCCATCTGCTTGGGTCCCACATCTGCCTGCTCGTTGGGGTCGCTTGTTCTTTCTGTGCGCAGAATGAGACAGATTATTTTCTTACTTGATGAAATCGCCAGCTCCTGAGGTGTGCCAATCAGAGCAGAGAGAGCCCAGCAGTACAGTACCAGTCCTGAATTCTTGGGAAATATAGGAAGAGAGCTTCTCCTAGCACTTTATTCTCTGAAAAGATGGTGCCAAGATTAAGATTTTGTTATGATGAGAAGCTGTGAAATCAGCACCTTTTCGTTTGGAAGGTTTTTTGTGGCAGCAGCAGGATCCTGAGTGAGAGACCTTTATGTTGGATCCTTGCTTTGCTTGAGGCTGTGGCTGCTCTACATTGGCAAGAACAAAATGCCAGTGTTCTGGGCCGGTTGGCATCGTCACCCTGGGCCCTCCAAGTGTGCAGACCAGTCTTCAGAAAGGGTAATGCTGCCTGGAGGTGCAGCTGTGCTCAAATCTCAGACCCGACGAGGGGAAAACAGACCTACACACACAGCAGGCACCAGCTCCTTATCCAGATTCAGGGCCCTGGCCTCAGGCAACGTGAAGAACTGGAGGAGAGGATGACTGAGTTCTGACAGTGTCACTTGGCATCTGAGTGTCCTTACACAGACACTCTTCCTGAGTCTCTTTCCCCACTAGCAAAACAGGTATGAAAATAGAAACTGTCCCCCCCCACACACACCCCTATGTAAGGCTCTTGCCAGTACCAAATCTGGTCATAGAGTGGGCAGCACTCTGTGACCGAGATGCCCCTGGTCAGGGAGGTGGTCTTGAAAAACAAGACCAAAATGTAACCTGGAGCTCTGGCCCCTCCTTCCCACCAGTTGGTCCCACTTCTTGTCTTCTGTGCCCCTTTAGGCTGTGAGCCTGTACTGGCCTGTTCATCTATGTTTTACAATATTGATTATTGAACCCCACTCCTCCATTTATCGAATGAGCAGATCACTAGATGGACAACGCACGCCCCATTTGGACCCTGAGCCAGTTTCTCTCTGCTGTAGCTCACTCCTCCAATTTATTATTCAGTGCACTCAGGAAATGAAATATTAATTTGACAAAGCAATGAGTTAAATCAGCTGTGGAAAGTGTAATTACATAATTGACCGAAAGCCAAAGTAAATATTCTTTCTTATTTTGAGTTATCTGAACAACTAATAATCTGCTTCTCCTATTTTTATCCCCACTATTTTTTTTTTTTTTTTTTGATGTTGTTGTTGTTGTTGTTGTTTTTGAAAGTGGATTTTAAGCACAGGTAACTGAGAGCTCATTCCTGACCATCTGGAGAGCTGGGAAATCAGTCGATGGCCATCCGTTGAATTCAGCTTTCCCTCTCTTTTGTTTCTAGGGCCCTCTTTGGGACAGATGCAGAAGCCCCCATTAAGCAGTGCCCAGTGTGCCGGGTTTATATCGAACGCAACGAAGGCTGTGCCCAGATGATGTGTAAGAACTGCAAACACACGTTTTGCTGGTACTGTCTGCAGAACCTGGACGTAAGTTTCCATCTGAAGAGGCCCATCGCGTGGTCTTCCCTGCACTGTATCTGCGCCACAGCCTCTGTCCACAGCTGCTCCTTTAAAAGGTTGAATGTTGAGCCTATATTGTCCTGAAAAAGGTTTTTATTTTTCTTAATGAGACTTCATAAGCCTGCCACATTGTTTTTCTTCTTCTTCCTTTTTTTTTTTTTTTTTTTTTTTGGCTGTGCTGGGGATCAAACCCAGGCCCTTGTGCATGCTAGACAGGCACTCCACCTTTGAGCTTACCGGCCACTCCCCTACTACCTGAGATTACTGTAAACCCTTTCTTTAGCTACTGTAGTTTTTTTTTTAAAAAAAGCTCCTGTTTTAGTGGCATTTCTTTCTTGCTTTCTGACCATTTTCTCACTCTAGCTTGTGGGGGCCTATTAGTTGTATTAGTTTTGTGGCTCAGGACAACACAAGTGCATTATTTTGTATTTCTGTACATAAGAAGTCCAACTCAGATCTTACTGGGTTATAATCAAGGTTGCAGAGGAGAATCGTTTCCTTTCCCTTTCTACCTTCTAGAGGATGCCTACATTGCAAGGCTGATGGTCCCCTTTCTCCATCTTCAAAGCCAGTAACAGCACATCTCCCTGCTCCTTATTCCATAGTTGCTGTGCCCTCTGACCACAGCGGGACGATTCTTTGCCTTTAAAGACCTATGTGATTAGATTGGGCTCATTTGTATTATTCTGGATCATCTCCTCCACCTCAAGGTCCTTGATTCAATCATACTTGCTAAGGCCTGTTAGCCATTTACAATAACATATTCGCAGATTCTGTGGCTTAGGCTATGGGTGTCTTTGGGGACACTTGTTCTGTCTACTGTAATTAGATTATTTTCCTCTGTTTGAATTCAAGGAAAACAAGAGTCCAGATCAGTGGCACCTCTTAACTAGCTCTTGTTCAGCGACGCGGCAGCAGTATTGGTTGTGTTTTGTCCCTGTTCCTTTCTGGATCTGGGGACTTGCCTCGTCACGGTTTCCTCTTGCCATTCATGTGGCCTGTCTTCTCAGCTCCAGCTGCAGTGCCTTCAGCCTTGTGCCAAGGTGCCTGGTCACCTCAAGAGTTGACAGTCTTACTCTGATTCTAGTCTTTTAGAGTTGGGGCAGCACAGAATGTCTGTAGATTTTCCCTCCGTGGGCAGTTTGGACCCGTAAGACCAAGTCAGTACAAGCCTGCGTCATGGCTGGGTGGCCATTCTTTTCTCAGCTCTCGGTTTTGTTACTTGGTTTGCTTTAATTCAACAGGCAATTTCTCTCTGTGAGTGAGAGTGCAAGTAAGAGGCCGCAGTGTGTGGGTGTTTAGCCACAGTGTGGCTGGGTTCAGTCCCCGGGCGGCTGGGCCCAGGAGATTCTCTTCAGGAGTCAAGACTCTCAGGAACTAAATGTGTGCTCCGGATCTCTGTCCTGAGGCCGAGAGACGCTGTGGGATGGCGTGGAGAACACCGTGTTCAGTCACGATGCCGCTGGTCCTCGAGATGAAACGGGACAGATGTTAAATGGCTGAGCACACAGATTTTAAATGTTGAAACATCTTTTTTGCCTCTGTGTTCTGAGATCCATTTGCTCTGTTTTGGCCCAAGGCATTGGCTTGTCAATAACCGTGTTTTCTCCAGGCCACTCTTCTGGGTCACATGATGGTGTTGATGTCTGTGTGTGTGAAAGTTGAGAGGCTGGGGCCAGGAGAGGGGGCACTGAGTCTGTCTGCCTCAGAGATTTTGAGTGAACTGGGCAGGCACTGAGTTTGTTCCTGCCTTGACCTTCATACCTGCAGTTTCAGAGGCTGAAATGTTCTTTTTTTCCGAGGGTGAGGGGGTATTGCTCCAGGGATTGAACTCAGGGGCATTGACCACTGAGCCACCTTCCCAGCCCTACTTTGTATTTTATTTAGAAACAGAGTCTCACAGAGCTGCTTAGTGCCTCGCTGCTGCTGAGGCTGGCTTTGAACTCACGCTCCTCCTGACTCAGCCTTTCCAGCTGCTGAGATTGCAGGCGTTTGGCACCGCGCCCAGATGAAATGATAACAGTCTGCTTGGGAATCCTGTTCCCATGGGTGGCCTCAGAGACTCCCCTCTTTGGTTATCTCTCCTCTATTCTGGGGCTTGAACTTCCTTTCTCTACTCCTTCCATGTCCACCCATGCCACCCTGCACCATGTCAAACCAGCCTTTTCTCTAGCCTGTCCTCTGCTTCTCTCCAGCCTGGTCACCCCTTGCTGCTGGTCTGTACTCACCCCCAGGCAGGGCAGTGTGCTCACATTGTCGTGCCCACACCCTGATTGGGTTCTTTCCAGGGTTTTGAGTGACTTCTTCTTGGTAGAGCCCAGTGGAGACTTCAGCCCTTTCCTAGACTGCACATCCAAAACCTAGGCTGCCTCTGCTGCAGCTACCATCCCCACTGGCTCCCTCCTCCTCTTCTGGCTGTGTCCTGTTCTCTTCCAGGCTCTTCCTTGATCCATTATTAAGGGTGTGATCAGCAGCATCTTGCTCTCAGCGGTGCTCTCCCTGGGCACGCTCATTCACGTCCGTGATTCCTTCCACCCCATGGACTCGGATGCCCAGGTCCCCCGCCCATGCCAGATCTCTGGACTGAGCTGCCCTTTGGACAGTACTGCCCGGATGTCCCCTCTGTCTACAAGTTCAGCATCACCTGCAAACCATGATCGTCATCCTTCCCCCGAAGCATCTCTGCGTCGTCAGATTTCATGTCTTCTTCACCCCTTCTCTGTGGCTGTGTCTCTGCTGCCCCCGCTAGTTGAAACCTTTCTCTGTCTGGCATTCTCCAGGGCATTTCCCTCTCCTGGTTTGGGGCAGCGTCCTTTGAGCTGCCTCATTCCTGGCCCTTCCATTCCATCTCCACCTCCGCTAATGCTCTCGATGACCTTCCCAAGGTCATTGACCAAGTCATCCCACTTTTTTTGTGGAACCAATCAAGAGTCTCATGGACTACGATCTCTTTTCACTGGGTGATTTATAAAACTACCTGGATGAGTGAAAGATGGCAGGCTTGGAGTTCCTAGAGGAGGGTCTTCATGTCACCCGGTGACTGGTGTGGTTTATGTCCTCCTCTCTCTCAATTTGAACTGCGTGTTCCTGAAACCTCTCCCTTTGTTTTCCAGAATGACATTTTCCTCAGACACTACGACAAAGGACCATGCAGGAATAAGCTGGGCCACTCGAGAGCCTCAGTGATGTGGAACCGCACACAGGTAGTCTGACCGTGAAAGGATGTGACAGAAACCAGGCTGGTGAAGGCTTAGGGGGCCGGCCTCTTTGTCCCCTACGCTATTCCTTCCTTACCCATGCTGGCCTGGGAGGGGCTGGGTGTTCTGGGGCAGGGAGAGGCCATAGGTGGGGGCAGCTGCCTGAGGATAATTCATGAGCCAAACAGGCTCCGGGAGGACACGTGAAGGGGCCGAGGCACCAGAGAGCCACACAGTCCCAGAGCCCTGCGGAATGCGGGTGGATGTTCTGGAACATGGGAGAGGTCTTTCCTAAGACCCCGTGAGGCACATTAGGCCACGCTCTAAAGTCGTGCTCGCCCTGCTAGGACCGAGGTCCTTCTGTGCAGGCCACCGTGTGTTCAGTGGAGGTTCCAAGGGAGCCATGGTTTTTTTTTTTTTTCATAGTTTTTATATTTATCAAAGCCTTTGCTCCTTTTGTGGAGTTGATGCTAACATCCTGCTGATCATTATTAACTCCACTATGAGACCATTGAGGAAACTCAGGTACAGAACAAGCTGATGCCTATAGTTCCCAGTTCTGTTGAGCTTGCAGTAAAATCTGGTTAGCACTCAAGGGTTTGTCCTCACCCTGGACTTAGTCCATTTTATCTTTTTAGTTTATGTCCAGCTCAGACCATTGCTGAACACTGGCTGAAGTTCCCATAAATGTAACTATCTCTTGTGCCTGAGATGATGTCTTAGTCTTTCGGGCTACTGTAACAAATGTTCATAGGCTGGGTGACTTAAACAGCAAAAATTTACTTCTCACAGTTTTGGAGTCTGGGAAGTCTAAGCTCTGGGTGCCAACATGGTCAGATTCTGGTGAGGGATCTCTTCCTGACTCACAGATGGCCACATTCTTGCCATGTCCTCACGTGACACACACAGAGAGGGAGATAAGAAGAAGCAAGTTCTGTGGTCTCTCTTCTTCTAAGGACACTAATCCCATCATGAGAGTTCCACCTCATTGACACCCAGAAGCCCCATCACCAAGTATTATCACCCTGGGGATTAGAGTATCAATGTGCAAATTTGGAGTTGCGGGGGACACAAGCTTTCAGTCCATAGGAAATGGTGCAGTTGGAATAATTACACACGTAAGAAAACTTAAGTGCTGACATCAGCTTTCTTTTAAACTTCCAGGTGGTGGGAATTCTGGTGGGATTGGGCATCATCGCCTTGGTGACATCACCATTGTTACTTCTGGCCTCCCCATGCATAATCTGCTGTGTCTGCAAGTCCTGTCGGGGCAAGAAGAAAAAGCACGACCCGTCTACAACCTAAGAAGATCTCTGCGTGCACGTGCCACAAACGTCTGGGTTACATGAGACAGCACAGCGCTAAAGCCCCACTTAGTGATCTTGCCTCCTTCCCCTTGCCAAACTTTGGAAGTGCCTCTGCGTCCAGACTTGAACTTGCCTTCCAGCCTCGGCATCAGAAGAGGCCGAGTCAGTCCTGGGTGCAAGTGTTCCAGTGTAACCAGAGCTGCCGCCGCCGCCCCAGGCTGTGCCCGCGGAGCATGTGGGGAGCGTTGGGGTTGCTCGGGGGGGAACTAACAAACCATTTTATCATCTGGACGATCCCACTGGACTGTTCATCTTCTAGCCAAATCCAAGGAGGCTGAGCGAACGTTTAATATAATAAACGTGTTGTCGCGGTTGGCAGCATTCATGCTAACTGAGAAGAAGAGTCTGCTCTGTTTGATTTGAGCACCATGAGAAATGGGGAAACCCGCTGTAGGAGGGGAAGGCTAAGACTTACTGCGTGTGAGAAATTCTCCTAAGAGCTACAAAGCAGGCTGCTTATCTGAGCAGCTGATAGTTGTGCCTCTGCCCGTTACTGGGTGTGCTGTTCCCAACGTTCCCACAGTGACTTGGCAGAAACACAATGGGTTTCTCTTCGTGTGATCTCAGCTTCAAGCAGTGGAGACTGCTGTGCAGAGGGAGTTGGCCCTTCCCAGTGAAAGGGTTGCAGCCCGAAAAACAACACGGTCTAATTTAGTGTCTCTCCTTTGGCAAATGTTACTTTTCTGAGGTGACCAGCTTGTCTCTCACAGCCAGTAGCTGTGGTCTGAGGGATTGGTTCATATGAAATAGGGGTAGAGTGGTAGAGGCTCAGAACATTCATCACAGAGGACAAGGTCCTTCCCTGGGCTCTGTGCTCACACACCCAACAGACCTGGGCTTGGGTCTAAAAGTACACGACAGAGTCCAGATGTCCACCTAGAAGCCCTGTGGCTTGCAGCCTATCTGGAATTTCTACCCACTGGGCACACATTATATGCTCGATAGTAGAAATAAATATTTCTCTAAAAGCCATTCTCTTGTCCTAGAATTAAAATGGCTCATTATCCATCAACCTAAAGAATTTTTTCTCAGTATATATGTAGATGTGGGTTGCAAGTTCATGACTTACCCAAGGGGATAGACCCAGAAAGATGACTCTTTTAACACAGTACTCAGTGCAAATCATACCATGTCTATAAAAACATGAATTGATAACCAAGAGATTTACCTATTTTCCAACGATTCAGAGCAGCTCTCTTCTCTGAATAATTTAGTATTTCTCTATCTGCAGCTGTTAAGACATCTGAATACTTTCTGTGTGTACAAGGCACCGATAAGACAACAACAAGATATGTAAGAAACAAAATGGGAACCGCTGTTATATATCTTAAAGAGATTTAAATCACCTCATTGTGACTTACTTTTCCCATTACACCATTAGTCAGACTTGCATAAATGGGCCATGAAAGACAAAAACATTCTCTCTAGTGACAGGATTATATTATTGCCATCAGCAGCGCAGCCTGGTGGCTCACAAGAGCTATGCTAAATGTTAACTGAGACCTCTCCCCAAAGCCAGGGATGCCACACTGGGAAAAATCAGGGCCCGTCAGATTTTCTGAGGTAACTAGATTATTAAATTGCTGCTATCCTGGACCCCTGATTAAAGTTGATGCTTTTTCTATGTGACGGAATGTATCCTAAGTGGGGATGTGTACATTTAAGGAATTTTAAGTCACACATACATATTGATATCTGATATACATAGAGCACATTCATGGGTCATGTCCTTTTTTATTAGTGTATACTAATTATACAGAATAGTGGGTTCCGTTGTGTCATGTTTGCATATGCATTAACATAGTTTGATCATTTGTCTTGTACTTTTTCATTTATAGTTTGAACTCTGGGAAAACTTTTGAATGGCAGCCACCCCAAATAATTTTTAATCATTAATCAGAAATTTCTCAATAGTAAGTGACTTTGAATCTTTTAATACTTCAGGAAAAAAAAAAAAACTCCATCAGTGTATCTCATGTTGGTATAAATATAAATGTACATATATTTGAATAGTTATTTGCTTTGTCTTACACATAGACTACTTCCTCATTATAGGCAAAGGGCATTCGTAACTGCTCAGGGGATCATAGGAACCCAACTGAAACTGGATTTTTGTACCAAGGATGACAGTGTGGCAATGCACACCTCTGTTAGTAACCTCTCTGAGCTTGATTCACAGAGATTCTCCAAACGGGCAGATTTCAAGTAACCCGAGTGCTGTGTTCTTATGAATTTGTAGAAAAGGTAGAAGAAAATGTCTATGCTATTTCCTTGGCAAAATTAAAGGGATTTGTCTTCTCACAGACATTTTATAACAGAATTAGCTACATTTTTTTTTTTTCCCTTTGCCAGGGCTAGGGAAGGGGGGGTGGGGGGTGTTTGTTAAACTGATTTTAAATAAATGGATTTAATATTTTTTAATGTTGTAAAGTGCCTGAAAAAAAATGGTGACTGAAAATGCGTGTGAGTCGTCAGAATCCACAGGAACAGGTGGGTAGTTTGAACCCACCTGTGTCTCTGGTGCGACCAAGGGCACAGAGCAAGCCAAGCCAGAGACCTCGTTTACTCAGGAGAGAGCTGATGGCCTTGGTATGGGAGGCTGATGCTTTCCTGTTCAGGTAACAGGCCAGAGACAGAGTATATACAGCTTGTCCCCTTCTTCTTTCAGCTCTGTCTTACGTACCCTGGTGATTCTGTTTTAGGAAAAACTCCTGCAACTACATAAGACTGTTTGGATGTTGTGACAAAGATCTCCTTGTGTTTGGAGTAGTGCAGTCCATTTGAAATAGAATTCAAAAATCCTCCACCAAATTGCAATCTGGTGTAATAAGCCACCATCCAGAAATGCCACCAGCTATTACAACACACCATCTAGCTGTTTTGCCCCTTCTAGGAATTTTTTTTCATGTTATTGGGTAGGGAGGAGGAAGAAAGCTGACTGAAAGTCAGTGTTAGAATCTTAGGCATCCTATTTGTTCATGCCCCGGGTATTTGCTTTGGACTTGAAATCTGTACTTTGCAAGCAGCCTTTGAAAAACAAATAATTCACAGTGTGAGTTTTCTTGGAGCCTGCATCACACAAATCTTATCTATCCAGGTTTGAAAATCTACGTGTGTTTATTTCAATGTAAATCGCTGGGAACCCTACGTTTTCTCTGAAAATTATTCAGAATCTAAATATGTATTTCCTTATCCTTCCCTACTCAGTGCTCCTGAATGATCTCTCTTTCTGTTCATGAATAGATGCCTTTATGTGCGTAGAATCCGCGTCTGTGTGCAGCTTTAAGGACAACTTCAGAAATGCCTTAGGTGACTGACATTTGATAAAAGCCGCCAGAATTGATACCTCTAGGCTGTTATATCTCCTGTCGATTCAAGACCCAGAAAGTTTGTTATGGGCTTTAAAAATTGTATTCTATTTTTCCAATTCTTTGGGAGGAAAATAACTGTTTTAGTTTCTCTGACCCCAATAAATGTGAGCAGGAAATCAAGTGTGTTAACCTGTGTTGTGCTGGATGATTCTAGACGTTCAGTTTTATCCTCTGAGAACCAACCAAATCACTGTCAAACCTAGGATCCGAATTTGCAAGAAGTTCCAGAATGTGCAGCCCCATCCACGGAAATGAGTCTCGCCACTTTGCTGCTTAAAAGAAAGGGAGGCGAGTGTAATGGCTTCACTTGTTGCAGACCTTCTTATTTGGGGAGGGAAGGGGTCCCACACTTCTAGTGCACAGGAATCGATCATTATTTAGAAATTCAAAATAAAATGCTGCCTGGTGTCAAAGTCACTGGTCTTACGAATAAACTAGGGTTGGACTAAGGTTAAGATGAGTTCCATCCTTCCAAAAGCCTGTCAGAAGCCTGTGTTTCCTTGTTAAGCGTTTTAAAGGAAGGACTTGCATGAGTGTGGGAGGGCCACTTCCCTGGGATCAGTATTCAAGGCAGACCTGGTCTTGGGTTGAGTGCCAGAAGCTGGGGAACAGCCAGAACTTGTGTTTCTCTCAAACTGAAAGCTCACTGTGCTGGAGTTATTGCCTTTTCATCGGATAGAAGAGTGCCCTAAAAGGGTACCTGAGCTCAAGGGTCTACAGTTGACTCATAATTCAGATTTCATTGTCATTGTTTTGGAGAAATCAATAAGATCGTATAAAAAACACTTTTGAGTTATGGTTTCTTAATTTTCTTAATCATCTCCTAGAATGTCAACAGTATTTCATTTTCAAAGCGTGCTTACTGTTTGCCGAGCCTGAATTTGCATTCCCAAAGAAATATTGAATGAACTATTTTATATAGCAGTGATTTTAATCAATGCCCTAACCAGCAGACTCATTGCGATGTAAATTATGAATCTAGTGAAGCTGGAGGAGAATTATAATTAGGTTTTTCTGTAATTCAATTATTTTAATTTGTTAGATAATAAATCTGTTTTTTCTTTAGACCCTAAAGATTATATCCAACTCTACAGCATGAGAAAGAAATGCATCTCTTCAAATAATTTGTAAATAGCAATTATAATGTTTTATTTATATATTTTTGTATAAACTATTTAAAGAATTTTTGAGAATAATCCTGTCAGATAATGAAGCATACGTTAGATCCATTGCACAGAGAAAGCGATGGTTCAGGGTTAACGTTTTGCCAAGGGTCATACTGCTGATGGGGGGCAGCCAGAAGAGCAGAGGACCCCTAGAAAGCACTTCATTGCCCATCACCTATATCAGTAATGTCAAGCCTGTCTCCACACACAGGTCTGTGAGTTCTGAGGGAATGAACTCCCCCCTCAATTATCTGCCCCAATGGAGGTATAGGTAGGAATCCTTTCTATTTCACATCATCATTGAGAGTGTGTGCTTCGGGGTGTGTGACAGTATGCCAGGGCAGACAGGACCCCCTGAGGACAACCCCCATCACCCCTGGGGCTCAGCTAGGGGATGAGGATGATTCACTGGAGAAATCACAAGGCCCTGCGCGCCTGACTGCCCAATATCAGAAGCACAACAGCCGGGGAATCTGTGTACTTCAGAAGGCAACGTGCCCATCTTTTCCCAGTGAAGTGTGTTCCCACGGCGCCTTTTGATGTTTCCAGTCCAGACTCAAAGCCATTGTCGACCAGGTCCAAAGCCTGTCTTAGTAACTTCTCCATTTGGACTCAAACATGTATTTGTGGCCTATCATTAAATAAATCAACGGGCTGTTTTGAAAGCTAGAGATGGGGCTCTGGATAATGAACTTGCTGGATGCATTTAGGATGTGTGTGAACAAGCTGTGCTTTGAATTCCATTTTCTGCCTTTGTGACTCTCAATTTTATCAGGATCCCATTTATTTTCTTTTGTCTTTTTCGAGTGCTAAAGCCAGAATCCAGGCTTTTGATGAGGAGGAAATCAGCCTCATATTAGACATTTATCTTGTACTTCTTAATGACGTGGCATGATTTGAGGTGGTGTATTTCCTCTTGGGGCTGAGTGGACAGGTGGTTAACATTAATACTATTGGACATGTTAGAATAAAATGGACAGATGGGTTTTCTTCCCCCATGCCCCTTCCTGGTACTGAGGATCGAACCCAGGGCCTGGTGCAGGTATCTAATTTTGGTTTTCTGGAAGTAAATGATGAGACTTCTGACTCTGGATTAGCCAGTGCTTACATTTTGAACCCAGGCCAATATGTTTAACTAAAAAAGCAAATAAATTTAAAAATCCACACACAGTCCTGCCTTGTGTACCCTGAGTTCCACTGGTCCTAGGACTTCAGCACCACAGCGACACGTGAACAGGTGTTGGGAGAGGGCTGGCAAATCTGGCGTCACCCCAGGTACAGAACAAGGTGCAGGGTTGTCTTCTGACCTCCCTGTCCTCTGCCACTCCAGGTGATGCACAGTTGGAAGCAGATGCCCGGACTTGCAGTGGGCTGGTTTCTGATCCAGGCCTGCCTCTGGTCTTGGCGGGGGTGCGGTCCAGTCATTCTGCATAGTGAGATTTCATCCCTCCTTCAGGTCAAGTCCGGAAGTTGGGATGAAATCCCGAGTGTCAAAGTGTGTCCAAGTGTTTGTTAGGGAGATGAGAGGAGCGGGAGCCATTGTGTCGTGTGGATGTGTGGCTGCCAGTGTGGCGAGTTTCCAGCCAGTGTCCCCAAAGGAGATGAGAGGTGGAAACTGGAGGCTTGAAATACTGTTCAAGCTTAAGAATGTTCGTGGAGGGAGGTACAACACCCTCAAGTAAATGTTTTGTCTTTGTAGTTTAAAAAAATTCCTTTATGTCACTTTTTCACAAAGAAATATTTCACAAAATAAAGCTCTCTAATTTTATGCTTGATTAAAATGAAGCAGATATGTGGAAAAAAATATAGAATTGGTATCAACACAATGATCTTTGGAGGGAAAGTTTATTTGTTGTGAAAGCTTGCATTTACACAATGCCTCGTGCCGTGCAAAGTGCTTTCAAACATGTCCCCTTTTGCTCTTCCCTTACTCTAGAAGGTAGATATTTATATACCTGCCCCTGCCCCTGCCCCTGCCCCTAATTCACAGATGGGAGAGGAGACTCAGGGCTTAGGTGACGTGGCACAAGGTCATAGAGCAGGTCGGTGCCAAAGCTAGAATTTGACCTTACATCTTGCAAAAACCAGTCCAGGACCTCTTAGTATTGTTTAAAAATTTTAAAAAGCAACTTAAAACAGTGCCATTGTTGACTTCAGTTTCTCTAGGTCAGGACTCTGCGGGGTGTAACTGGGTTCTCTGCTGGGAGTCTCCCTGAGTAAGATCCTGGAGTTTAAGATCAAGGTGTTGCCTGGGGCCATGGTCTCTTCAGGGCCTGTGTCCTCTCTCAGCTCACATTTCGAGAATTCAGTTCTTCCTTGTGGCTTCCAAGCGGCCACCCCATCTTCAGGCCCGCCAGGCTCACCAAGTGACTTCCTCTTGTGACACACCCCTGACCTTCATCATTTCACATTTTTAGACAGCTAGGAGAGCACTCTTACTTTTCTTGTTTTCTAAAGGCATTTTAAGAGTTCCCCTGCCCTGTGAAGGCACACAGTTCGCACAGTTGACAGAATCAGCTTGACAATAGTCACAAACTCAGGGAAGAACCTGATGTCCCACAAGGAACTTTTGATATAAAGTCGCTGGAGCAGCCAAGGCATCAGCAGCCCTGGGGAGTCCGCCTCGTCTTTTTGTCTTTAGTGGGACGGATTTTCCCAAATGGATTTAGAAAACCTGGTTGCATCTTTCTAACAAAACTTTAGAAGACTCAGGACTGGTTAGAATCTGGTGCTGGATTCAGGAAGGAAAAGTTCTTTCCGAGGCTGACCCTCCAGGGTGCAGGATGGCCTTTCCACTCAATCCCACCAATAAAGTAGATAGATTTGGGTTAATCAGTCACTGCCTTGGCCCAAAGTCAAGGTCAGCACCTCTTTCCCCCTTGTCTGCCAGGGCAGGAATATAAACTCTGGACAGGTACTTCAGATGTTTTGAGCCAGAAGAGCCATTTTTCTGATTTGAAATAGACAATGCGGGGAATGAAGGGTGAAAACTTCGCTCGTCCTTTGTAGCCTTGGACAATGTATAATTTCTCTTGACTTCAGTTTCTTCATCTAGAAAATTAGGAATTATTATCTAGGTTCAGTACGAATCTAACATTTTGACTAAGATGAACCCCCAAACTCCCCAGTCCCCACTGTGAGCCCCACCATATGCATGCAAGCAGGTGGTAGCACAAGGGAAATTCTCCTTATTAAACAAGGAACTAAATTATGAATAATCCCAGAGGCAGGTGAAATATATTACCAATTTACTTAAAATGAACAAATTCAAAGAATAATGGTTGAACCTCATGGGTTTGTCCACAGCTCATGGGGGCTGAAAAGACCAACAAAAGTTGCTTGGGGAATTTTCAAGATATGTTTCTGCTAGTAACTGTATTAAAAATACCAGACCTCAGTGTTCTCATTTGGAACACATCAAAGACTATTCAGTCTCAGTTGCTTATGACTAATCACCTTTTCTCTATATTTCCAGTATACATTGAATATTCTGGAATTGAATTAAATTTATGGTATATATGTACATGTGTTAATGAATAGCATACACACACACACACACACACACACATATATATAATATAGGTACAAAATGTGTGTATGTACAAGAGTATGTGTGCATGCCTGTGAATCAGTGGAATGGAGGCTGGTGGATGCATTGGCACATTTATTCAGACACAAAGAAATTTTTATTCAGGCATAAATAAATTTCACATTCAAAAATAGAATACAAAATGAATTTTGGATTTCAAAAACACTGAGTTAAGAAATAAAGAGTTAAGGGGCTGGGACTGTGGCTCAGCGGTAGAGCGCTCCTTTAGCACGGGCGGGACCCGGGTTCAATCCTCAGCACCACATAAAAATAAAGGCATTGTATTGTGTCCATCTACACCTAAAAATTAATATTTTTTAAAAAAAAGAAATAAGAGTTAAATACTAAAAGAATGCTTTTGGAAACATTTTGATTTTTGAATTGACAAGGACTTATTTTTGGATATTGCTTGAAACCTATAATAAGCTGCTCCCAGAGATGAGTGTGCTCACTGGTGACAAAGTGTTCCCACTTAGGCTTTTTAACAGCAGAGTCGTTTTAAGAGTAGTCATACTAGAGGCCCATGCTTCATGTTAATAGCTAATGATACAAATGTTTCATAACCAAACTAGTAAAACCAAGACTTGAAAATCTTCAAGTTTGTTACCCACTTTGATGAAAACAGAAATGTGTATTGATTGCAACTTAAAATGAAAGGATGAGAAAATGGAAATGATTGTGTCTTTTCCTCATTCCTCATGATCTCTAAGGTATTTCCCAAACATTGCCACAAAAATGTCCTCAATGGGAGTAAGAACTTGTATTTATCACCAGAAGGGACAAAAGATGACCCGCAAGCATTGTCCCATGATGGCTCAGGGATAGCTACTGGTTTGACATCTCCCGTCTTAGCTTTCAATTTCATTGTATTTAAAATTCATTTGAAAGTGACAATCTGCTTATTATTTTTATTTCATTTTAAAGATGATATTCTAAGTTACTGAAGTCAAAGCAAATTTTTAAAATGTTTCATCTTCAACCTGGTATCCTCCCAGCCTGGTGCAGCCATGGGTCCACAGCCATGTGTTTGAGAGGCAGAAGGCTATGGCTGGCAGAGAAGGTGCGTCCTCAAGGTGGCCATGCACCTGTTTAGCACACAGAGCACCTTCTTTATAGTCGCAGATGGGTGGCATTTAGCTGCCGAGAGGAGCAGTCAGGTTTGGAGAAAGGACTACTGAGAGGTGAGTGACTGTGTGGGTCCTGCCTGGACAGTGGTGGCACAGACAGGTGAGGGGCATAGATGGAATGAAGAGGAGGGCGGACTTTTCTTTAGGGAGGCAGTACTGCATCAAATCCTTGGACGATTATTAGGACGGCGATCAGCAAGGGCATCATGGTGGAGACATAAGAAGAGGAAGGTGGCTTGTGACTGATGCACATTTAGCTGAAATAAACCAGAACAGAGCACTGTGGGGCGGAGGAGAGTGAGGGATGAAGGAAGAGGCAGTCTTAAGTGCCAGGGTGCTGAGTTGGTGTTTTGTTTTGTTTTTGTAATGGAGATTCATTTAAGGGTTCCCAGCTTGGGAGGTGATATATGAAAGCCACATTTTAGCAGGTTGATCTGATAGCAGTGGGTCAGCTAAGTGGTAAGGGGGAAGACTGCCAGTAGCGTGGCCAGTTAAGGTACTACTGCACAAGTCCAGGCATCTTTTAATGGGGACTTCATCCAGAGGACAAGTGTCTACAGAGGAGTGTCCACAGGAAATGAAAAAGAAAAAAAAAAAAAAAAAAAAGGAAAAGAAAAGAAAAATTTTATATAAGACAAAACCACAAACCAATAGCATTTCCCATTTGGGTAATTCTATCATCCACAGAAGTTCTGCATTAAGAAGTTTTCCGTGATATTGTTTTCTTCCTCGAGCACTCGACTATGTCATTGAATCCTAAAACCTCCACCCAATAGCTGTCCATCTTCATCCAAGCCCAGCTTAGAATGGGTTTTGATAAGATGAGGCTTACTCATAGGACTCACCCTGAAACCATTTTTAGAACAAAGCAGGGAATAAATAAAATTGCTCACAGGACATGATGAAGGAGCAGCCGAGAGAATAAGACCTGAGTGGGAGACGGATTTGTACTTGGTTTTGTGATTTCAGTTAATTATGGAGGCAGGGGACGGAGGAGAGGTTCTTATATTAATGAACTCATTTGTGTTCAAGAAATGGTTTCAACCCAACTACTTTCTCCTCTTCTGGGAAGAACCAGGGGCACTGAAGTATAGAACTAGCTGCACAAAGACGGGACATGGAGCCGAGTTCTGAAAATGGCCCTTGTTGTTTTCACTGACTTGAAAAGGAATTCCCTGGGACAATACGTGAGGTGTGTCTTTCCTCTGAGCCGCCATGCTGTCCGCTCGGATGATGAACTGGTGCCGTCTGACATTATGAACTCCCATCTTGGGCGGGAGGACTGAAGCTGGCACGATCCTGAGCTCATTGGTGACGAGGCCATCCTTAGTAGAATATTCTTTTGCCCTGGCCCAGGGAACCCATTTGTGTATCTGACGGGGTAGCTGATGGAGCCCTGCGTGACAGGACCAAGGGCAAGAGCCTAGGAACACTGCATCCCGCCCAGAATGGCCTTGGTTAATCAATACCATCAGGAGGGAGGGGGGAAAAAGAAAAAAAAAGAAAAAGAAGCTAGCTTAAGATCAGAAACCAACATGGCCTTCGCACTCACCAACTCTAGGAGGAGAGCTCAGCCCCTGGAGTCGGTTCAGGTCAGTTGATGCTTAAGAAGGAGAAGCCCCTCCTGGGCAAGTGTGGCACTACCTCTTTTCTCCGCAGATGTTGGTATCTGCAAATGTACCTCTACCAATTCCATCAATGCATCTGCTGTACTGAGAGTTCCAACATGTCAAGAGCTGAATCCTGTGGAGAACTCTTTTACAATGAAAAACAATCCCACATCTCAAAAGGAGGCTTTTTGGGGGGAGGGTACAAGATATTGAACTCAGGGGCACTCGACCACTGAGCCACATCCCCAGCCCTCCTTTGTATTTTATTTAGAGACAGGGTCTCACTGAGTTGCTTGCTAAGCACCTTGATGCCTGGCTTTGAACCCGTGATCCTCCTGTCTCAGCCTCCCGGGCTGCTGGGATTACAGACGTGTGCCACTGTGTTCTGCCAAAAAGAGGTTCTTATCTGGTTTCCTGTAAGTTATTTTTTAATAGCCAGATATGTGCTTATTTCTTGGCCTTTTCAAACAATGAGCTTTTGAAATGATTTTTGTTTTCTAATTCATTAATTTGAAATTAATCTTTATTAAGTTTTTTCCTTCTGCTTTTTACAGTTTTTTAAAAATTGCTCCCTCCCCACCCCCCCACCCGGATTGTATGGATCACTTATTTTCATTATTCCTCATTTAATTATAAAAGCATTTAAAGCCGGGCACAGTGGCACACGCCTGTAATCCTAGTGGCTTGAGAGGCTGAGACAGGAGGACTGTGAGTTCAAAGTCAGCCTCAGCAACCGTGAAGCACTAAGCAGCTCAGTGAGACCCTGAGGACTGGGATGTGGCTCAGTGGTTGAGGGCCCCTAAATTCAATCCCTGGAACCAAAAATAAATGAATAAATAAATAAAAGCATTTAAAACTATAACATCTCCTTCCAATATAACTGTGTTAGCCTCCTGTAAATTTTAATAAATAATGTCATTGCTGTATTTTCTACAAAATAGGAAATCATTGTATTCGTGTCTATTTTTACTCAATAATAGTTTTGGTTACACAAGCTTTGGTTTCCAAGCATATTTTTTTTTCTTTAAAAATATGACAGATTTCAAAGTTTATTTGTTTTTGCCTTGGGGTCACATTGCTTGTATAAGCTTTACTTTTGGGAATTTACTGAAAACTTATTCGTAGAGAAAAACAGAAAATATTTCATAAGTATTTTCTCTGAGGGGTAAATGTTGCTTATTAAAGCTAATTCTATTCTATCTTTGTGTATTACTTTATCTGCATGGAAAGAAGGTATTTTTTTCTTAGAAAGTTGTTTATCTACCCCTATGCTCCCCATTTTATCAATTTCTCTGAATTTCTAGTATCTCATATTATGTGGTTTAAAGTTATTTTAATCAAAATAAGATCTACATTATAACATGTTGTTAATATATTCTTTTAGTATGAATTTGGATGATAAAGTAGAATTACCCAATAGAATTGATAAGCAAGGTTTTCTTTCTTTTTAAGGGTCCAAATTTCTTCAGAGAAAATGCTCACTAGACTCAAACGAGAGCTTGTGCGTGACCTCTCCGCTCTGTCTTTGAGGCTCAGGAAACCCACTTTATCGTTTGGGCTCTGAGTTCATCTGGCGGTTCCTCTGTAGGTCTAAATAGCACGCAGGTACCACCTTCTTGATGGGGAAGCTCATTTTGGTATCAGCACAGTATCACTTGATTGGCAGCCGTTAGTCCTATGAACTGAGCTCCCCCTGCAGTCCCTCCCCTGCCCTCCTCTCCTCCTCCCAATGATGTCCCCTCATTCCTTACGTTTCCTTTCTGGTCTCTTCATGGATTATAGAAGACGTATCCCTTGACTCCCCCAAACATAGCTGTTAGCATCCCTGTCCTTCCTTCTACCTCCTGTCCCATCCTTTCCTCATTTTAGTTCATAAAACTATCAGTTAATCATACTTTTGTAAGGGTCCGGCGAACGTCGGAGGAAGAGACCACCAAGTGACCAACTCATGCAATAGCAAAAGGGGCTTATTGAGGATCCAATCCAGTGCGCTGGGGCTCCGTGCTCACTCAAGTAGGGAGAGCAGCCCAGAGCCCAGAGCTGAGGTTAAGCAGTGCTTAAGTACACTTTTTGAGGAGGGTGGGGGCTTTGCATACATCAGAACAAATCATCATGAGGCGCGGGAAAATTGAACAACAACTCTGAGACATGATTAGCACATTCATTGGCGGGAACAGGTCAGGCAGGGGTGATTGGTCATTCCTACAGTGGGGTATACATTCAAACTGATTGGTCTGGGCCCTGAAGTGTGTCCGTGCTGGACTGCACGATTTCTGGGAGGGGGTTGTTTTTAGCTTCTACATGAATTGCAGGTTCCAGGAAAACAGAACTTAATTTCACTTCAGGAAATTGCAACTTAACAGAACTTTAAAAACTTCACAGAACTTGAAACAAATCTTAATCTTATCCTTTACATTTTAACTTAGGCTTTGTAGTTTAAAAACTGTACCCTTTCACTTTGACTTTTTTTTTTTTTTTTTTGCAGAAAAGAACAATAGGGAGTATCAGTGTTTCGTGCGTAGTGAATGCTCATTAAAGGTTTGTGGTTGGTGGTGTTTTGTTATTACCAACAGGGCTGCGAAAATGCTCTGCAGGGCAGTGTAAGAGTGGAGTGATATGATCCCGCATTTGTCCAGCCCCACAGCATGAGGACCATCAAGGAGGAGCTGCGATGTAGACCGTGGACTTTGAATTGTCATAAACGCAGCACTCTGGTGCGCCACGTTGATAACCGTGTTGGCTGTGCACGTGAGAGGGCAGGAGCATTCAGGAAGCCTCTGTGCCTTCCTTTCCGTTGTGGCCAAGAACTCTGTCCCTAGAGCCACGTCCTCCTGACTTGGACCTGCCTGTCACTCTCTTGTGTAAGTTATGCAACCTCCTTGAGCTTTTCCTGTCTGTAAAGTGGGAATTGGCTGCTTCTAATTTCAGCCTCTGGGATGCAGTAATTGCTCATTAAATGTTGTTCTTTTGAAGACCATCAACACATTTCAAGGTACATTATATTTATTTTCTATTTTGTAATATAATTTGACCTTCTGTGCTATCATCATCAGTTGATTGATTCTAATCGTTGAAACCTCTTGTTTTAATCACTCTTGTGATTTCACCATAAGTGGCACTCCCCTCCCCGTGACCTACCCCCCAGATCCTCTGGGTCCTGCCTCCCCCTGTCCCTCTCTGGGCTCCCCGGTTCTCCTGCTCCTGGCCGGGTGGACCTTCCTGGCTCCACACCTTCTTTCCCTCTGCCTGTCCCCTATCTTTGCTGAAGCAATTTCTCAACTAAAATATGTTGGGGCGGGGGGGGGCACATTTTCTGAGTTTTTGCTTGTTTGAGTTTTGGGGGTTTTCTCTCACATTGAATTGAGAGTGTGACCTAGTTTGGAGTTCTAGGTTGTGAGTTACTTTCCTGGGACATCTAAACACTCTGATTTTGTATTTCTCGGTGTCTGGTTGGTTTTCCGGAGATTTCTTTTTCTCTCTTGTCACCTTTCACAGGTACAGCCATGAGTCCCTCCCCTTCAACCGTTTTATTAGCTGGTAAAAATTTCAATTTGAAGGCGTATTTCCTTTTTAGGTCCTGGACAATTTCCTTCTGTTATTCCCCCTTCATGTTCCTTTTCTGAGGCTTTGGTGGAAGCTTGAGCCCTCTGAGTTGACCCTCTTCCTTGTCTCCCGTGTCTTCCAGCTCTGTCCCGACACCTCTTCTGTGGCCTTTCCCGCCCTCTATTGACCTGAGTGTCTAAGTCATCATCCTGTCCTAGTCTCCAAAAGCATCCTCTGATCTCTCTCCTCTCCTCTCCACAACACCCTGTTACAAAAGCCACCTGCAATCTCTCGAAGGATGCCAACTAGAGTTCTTGATTTTTTAAGAAAGCTCTGCACAGGTTCTTTCTTTTGACGTTGCAGGCTTCTCTCAGATGTTGACGTCTTGGGTTGTGGGTTCATTTTTAGGATGAGGGAATTGAACAGTCGGCCGCCCTGGGGACTGGGCTGTTTTCCTTAACCCACAGCTTCTCCTCGAGCTGAGCCACCAGGGAATGGGTCTGCAGCCTCCCAAGGCCATGATTTCCCCTGTAAGGTGACAGTGCTCTTGCTAATTGACCTCGATCTTCCCTTCTCCCGACTTTTTTTTGAAGATTATTTATTTGTTTCCCCCCCCCCCCCTTCAGCTTCTGCGAGGGAAGAGGGGAGGGGAGAGGGCACCTGCCTTCTGTGCCCTTCAGCCAGGCCCCGGCCTCAGGTCCCTGCCTCCCACGCTGTCCCATTAACCCCTGCCATCGCCCCAGTGCCTTTGTACGTGTGTGTGTGCCGTGGCCACTCTGCTCCATGGAACCTGTCCATCAGGGGTTTTATTTCTTCATTTCCATGGCTCTTTCTCTGTGGTGGATCAGCTCTTTGAAAATTCATATCGTATTGCAATATTCATTCCTTGACTTCAGATCATCTATTGATTTCAAAATGTTTGTATAGAATCTATTATTATTATTATTTTTGTACCTAGGGGTGCTTTTCCACCGAGCTACATCCCCAGCCCTTTTTATTTTATAATTTGAGACAAGATCTTGCTAAGTGGCTGAAGCTGGTCTCTGACTTTTAATCCTCCTGCCTTGGCCTCCTGGTGTGGGTCACGGGTCCAGCTCACGTAGAGCTTGTGATATTTCCACTGCAGCATTTTCCTTGAGGATCCCGACACACGTCTGACTTCAGGGTGCTCTTTCTCTGCCTTTGGTACAACAATGGGATTTTGTGGTTTTTCCATTTACAAATCCTAGATTGGGGGTTCCTTGGGGAGCTAATCTAACCTCCCACGGAATCCTTCCACGGCAGCTCTGTCCTCGTTATTTCTCTGGTGCCTGCCTTCTCGGGAAGTGCTGTAGCCATGATCGCCTTCAGGGTCCACAGAGCTGGGGATCTCTGCGGGCTGGCAGTTGGAATTAGTTCCAAACCCCCTGAGTGTCCCAGAACAGAACTCTTCTCAGCGGATGCCTGGCAAAACATTGGTCTCAGACAAACGTCCTGTCTTCAAGGGATTTTTTTTATTTCCTGGCAGGTGGCTCTCGGGTCTTTGGGCTCTATGGGCGTTCTGGTTCTTGATTTGGGGAGGTTGGGCAGGTGAGATGCGTGTGGAGTTACTTTTGGGTTGAAGGCTTCCGTGTGAGGTGGAGGACTCAGTGGCTGAAGATGGAGGCCCAGAATCTGCAGCTCAGAGCTTTACAAAAAGGGCCTTCCTTTTAACAAACAGGGGCCGAGACATTGATGTTTTGAAAGAGGGAGAATGGTAGCCCTTATGAAGAAACAGTGGCAGGCACAAAGAACCATCACTGTCCAGGAGCAACGCAAGAGCCACCAATGGCTGACCAGGAAGGCACATTCTAGAAACCCCAGTCAAGGCTGGAAGCCCCTTAGAAGAGAACTCAGTGTCCATGGAATTCTCCGATAATGGGTACTTACCGGGCAAGAATAGGGATTTCATGAGATCTTTTACAAGTAATATGTCATCTCAATAACTCATGCTTGCTGAGTGCAGGGGTGCACTCCTGTCATCCCAGGTGCTTGGGAGGCTGAGACAGGAGGATGGCGAGTTCAATGCCAGCCTCAGCAACAGCGAGGCACTAAGCAACTCAGTGATACCCTGTCTCTAAATAAAATACATAATAGGACTGGGATGTGGCTCAGCGGTCAAGGGCCCCTGAGTTCAATCTCCGGTACCAAAAAACAAAACAAAACAAAAAACACTCCTGCTTGCCTCAGAACCCTATTTTCCCCATAGCACTGGTACTAATACTGTTGGCCGGTGACGAGTCCTTGCTTCCCCAATGTTGAAGAATAACACCAGAGAAGCACGCCGAGGCAAGGTCAGAGTAGAAATTAGAAGTTTATTAAAGGACAGCAGAAAAAACTTCTCCCGGAGGAAGAAGGGGACCCAAGAGGTGGAATCCGTTGAAGGGTGAATGTGTTCCCCTTTTTATAGTTTTTGGTGATGGAATGTAGGTGGGAAGGGTTGGGACACAGGTGGGCCAAAGAAGTAATCTGGGCATTTCCAAGTCAAGTTTGCTGTTCATTAACATTTCTTTGGGATGGGCTATCTCCAAATCTGTTGGGGGCTGTTTCCTGGGCTTCCTTAACCTTCCAGAGTTGCTCAGCTTTTCTGGAAATTCATTCTCAGCATGGCCTCCATTTTAGATCTCACTCGATATTAGACCCGATTGACCTAACTACACTGACTACCTAACTTTAAATCTGGCTTCATTACTGCTACTAAGGGATAATATTTGGATGTCCACTGTGGACTTTGGCGTTGTCATTTAAAACAATATTGATTTCCATTGCAAGGTATACATTATCATTTTTTATGAGACAACTGAATCTCCCAAAGTTCTGATAACTTGAGGGCAAGTATGGGGCCCAGATTGGAACCTGGGTTGAGGTCTGTGGAGGCAGATATCACAGCTGCCTTTTTCAGCTGGTAATGTGCATAATAGATGTTTAATAAATAAGTGAGTGAATGAATGATTTTCATATTTGAATGCTATCCACTATCTTCTTTTTATTATTTCATGTTAGGATTAGTTAAGGATTTGGGCTGTGGCCTTCCTGGTTCTGTATAGCAGATATTCCAAAGGGGTCTGAGAGTGGGGGGATATTAGGTGAACTGGTCATTCTTAGTGAGCTGGAGGTCCTTGTACTAGTAGGTACTTGGCTATATAGGCTGGCGTAAATTATGTAAAGTAATGGCAGCCCTATCGAGGTAAACTGTATTTGGTTAAGGGTGTTATCCTTTCATTTAACAGGTTTAATAAAGGAATCTTGAACACAGGAAGTAGAGTTCGAAGGGGCTCTATGTGAGGTCCACAGGAAGTGAAAAACCAGCCTCTATCTCAGAGCAAAGCCTGTCCAAGGAAGGGACATCACCTTTGTCCTTGGAAAAACCCACAGAGCACTCCTAAGCACACTCCCACCCTGCTAAGTTGTTTATCTACAAATAACAGGAGAGATCTGCTGCACCAGGTGTCCCTGACTCAGTCCGGGGAAGGTGGGGATCCATAGCAACCCCCTAGCAGCCACCAATCAGCATGAGACAGGGAAATATCTGGGATGCCAGTGGTTTATGGTGGTTGATAACAAGTTGGGAAACCCTGTAGTTCAGCAGGTACACCCCTCTTGGCTCAAACCAATCAGTTCAAATGAATACCCCTTTTGTACTGACCAATCACCTCTACCCAACTTGTTCCCGCCAGTGAAAGTGCTAATCATGTTTTAGAGTTGTTATTTGATTTTCCCGCGGTGTGTGATGATTTGCTAAGGGATGCTATGATGTATGTGAAGTCTCTGCCCTCTCCAAAGAATGTATAAAACTGCTGCAAACCCTGGGCTTGGGGCCTCTCAGCGTCACCAGTTGCTGTGTGCGCGCGGAGGACGGAGCTAGCTCGCAATAAACACCTCTTTGCTGCTTACATCGATCTTGGGTCTCTGGTGGTCTTTGGGGGTCCCGAATTCGAGCATAACAGAAGTCTGTCTATATTAAAAATGCATGCAAAGTTGTATTATGTATGTATTTTTTTTTTCTGGGGAGAAGGTCCATAATTTTTAGGAACCTGTAACACTAAAAAGATTAACAGTGTTCCACAGGAAAACTTATTTACATTTTGGTTCATAACTATTTCTATGTAAAGTTGGAATCAGAAGTATGCTTTTTTTGGTTAATAAAGGGACAAATTTCATTCTCTCCTAAAAATAATGGATTTAAATGTGTTTTCAGGTGCAGTTAACATGTCCAGGCTGAGTCCTGGGACATTTATCTCTTACTAAAAAACCCAAGTCACTCATTGCACGGAAACCCAAAGAGAATATTAATTAATTTCCAATTTACTTGGAGGCAAAATGGAAATAAGTGGTCTCTCTGACTGCCCAACCTGCCAGCTGCCCTGAATGCCTTTTCTTGTTTGTTCATGTTTTGGATCCAAACCAGGTAAATCAGAGTCTTCTAGAGGCTTTCTCCGAACACATTTAGTAAGCATTTACCTGCCTCTGAAAGTCTTCCCAGACCTGCCTGCCCAATTTTGGCAATCAAAGCCCCTGGCTGCTTCCAGTTTGCCTCTGCTTTGATCTGTGCCGTGTATGACACTGTGGTTTTTGGCTTCTCTATAGTAGAGTGCCAATTAGATCCGAATGTGTCAGAGAGGCTCAGAAAAAGTCCCAGTGGCCAAGTTTCCAGTAGTGGCTCCTACTGACAGAGGCCTCTTGCATTCCATTCATTTAGAAATGGAAACCTACTCTCCTCTTTCATCCTGGGCTGGGGAGTTGAGGTAAATGAGAGGAGAAATTCCCCAACACAATCATATCTCTTCTCATCTCAATTTTTGTTTTCTTTTTCACATAGGAGAGACTCTGAGTGTTGGGAGGTTGGATTCTCTGGTTCCAGCTGAGACTTGTGCTCGGTAGAGAAGGAAGAAAGAAAAGAACAGAAAGCCCCATCTGTGGAAAACAGTTCTGTACCTGCCACTGGAGCAGGGGTCCCTCACCTTCTGAATATAGCCCCCATTGCTCTAAGGCTTATTTTTTTTAAAACTGTTTTTTTCTCCCTTATCCCCCTCACCCTCCCTAACAAGATTAGGGAGACAGTGTTATTTTTTTCTTCCCCTAGTTAATTGCTCTGGAACACACCCACCATAGGAAGGAGATGCCTGCTGAGGATCTGGAAGTGAATACCTCCCAAATTAGCAAGTGAATCCTAACACACCACCAGGGTGCCCTGCGGCCCCCTACCAGAGCACACCTGCAATGTAAACCTGGAAGAGTTCCTCTAAACCCCGCCCCCTGACCCTCCAGATGGGGAGAGTCACAGTCCAGTCCCCTGTGTTTCTCCTTTGCTAGCAAAGCAAAAAACCTTCTTTTTCCATTTTCTCAAAAACCGTGTCCTCATTATAAAATTGGCATTGATTGGCATTGGGGACAGGGACCGAGCTTTTGGTTAGACAACTGTGTTAGATGTTTTTACCTGCTTCTGTAGCGTGCTCACTGTGAGTGTGTGAATGCTAGCAGGCTCTGTGGGCTCCAACAGCCTGTGCTGTTTGTAGGGCACTGAACAATAACGTTAGTGACTACAGTGTTAATTCCTCGGGTGCCATCAGGGAGTCAGGGAAACCTTGAGTGCACAATGGGAAGGGACCTGAATACACCGCAATCTATTCACACTGGAAGCTTACCTGAGAGTCACCAGAGGAAAACAACAGGGGACCTCATTTCTAGATGTCAATCTTTGCATTAATATTCAGAAATGGGCTTGTTTTAAAATCTTACTCCTGGGCTCTGGTTTCTTGAAATCGAGCTGTGCTCTGGGAAGGAAACTGCATGGGGGAAGGGACTGAGAAAAGAAGAGAAACAAACCTCACCTCTTTGTTCCAGGTGCAATGTCTGCCCTTGGATTGTTATTGACACCAGTGGGGGTGTGGGGTGGGGTTTGCCCATCTTTCAAAGAGGATCTGGACAATGATTCTTGGGGCCTGAATCTCACTTGTGGTGCCAATGAATTCTAGAAATTCTCAAGGCATTTATTTGAATTTACATTTGATTTTGTTCTTTCTACCCGTGCCTATTTTCCAAGGATGTACTTTGATATTTGGATGGCTTTACACCAAAGTCGGTGGAGTCTGCTGGAGCCCCACCCTTCAGAGAAGGGAGGTTTATTCTTACCAGAACTTTCAGCTGTAGTGCATGGCTTGGAGCAGAGGTTGGCACACCTTTTCTTAAATGTTAAATAATGAATATTTTAGGCTTTTTTGGGCCACATGGTCTCTGTGGAACCCACTCTGCTTTGCTGTGTCCTATGAAAGCAGACACAGGCAATATGTAAATGAGTGGGTGTGGTTTTAGTTACAATAAAACTTTATTTTATTGAGAGACAGATTTGGCCTGTGAATGTGAGGCTTGACATACCCTAGCCTAGAGATGTGCTTGTTATGCTTGAATTTGTGACCCCCAAAAGACCACCAGAGACCAAGATCGATGTAAACAGCAAAGAGGTATTTATTGCGAGCTAGCTCAGTCCTCCTCGCGCACACACAGCAACTGGTGACGCTGAGAGGCCCCGAGCCCAGGGTTTGCAGCAGTTTTATACATTCTTTGGAGAAGGCAGGGACCCCCACATACATCATAGCATCTCTTAGCAAATCATCACACACCGCGGGAAAATCAAATAACAACTCTAAAACATGATTACCACATTCACTGGCGGGAACAAGTTGGGTGGGGTGATTAGTTAGTACAAGAGGGGGATTCATTTGAACTGATTGGTTTAAGCCAAGAGGGGTGATAACATAGTTTCCCAACATGTTATCAACCAGCATAAACTACTGGAGGGTCATCTGGCATCCCAGGTATTTCCCTGTCTCATGCTGATTGGTGGCTGCTAGGGGGTTGCTATGGATCCCCACCTTCCCTGACTGAGTCAGGGACACCTGGTCCAGCAGATCTCTCTTGATATTTGTAGATAAACAACTTAGCAGGGTGGGCATGTGCCTAGGAGTGCTCTGTGGGTCTTTCCAAGGACAAGGTCATGTTCCTTCCTTGGACAGGCTTTGCTCTGAGATAGAGGCTGGTTTTTCAGTGCTGTGTTTTTCCATGTGTGTGACACCTATAGCCAAGCACATAGTAGGTGTTCAGCATGTTTAAAATTTTGTTGTTGTTTTAGTTGTAGATGGGCACAATACCTTCATTTTATTTATTAATCTTTATGTGGTACTAAGGATCGAACCCAGTGCCTTACACATTGGAGACAAGTGCTCTGCTACTGAGCTACAACCCCACCCCCTTCAGTATGTTTTTAAATGACTGAATGCATATATACAGGAATAGCAGAGCACTTTCCAGAATATTACAAAACAACAACAACAAACAACAACAACAACAACAAACTATGTTACATATTAAGTGTCAAGTGGAATAGACTCAATTTATACATAGAAGAAAGTGAAAAACTTGGGCCCCAAGAAGTCACAGGCAGATTTCTACGTAGATTCAAACTTACTGATTCTATTCCATGCTGTGTTTACTAAGCTTCTTTGGTTTAAATTACTTTATTACTTATTCTAGGAGAAGTCACTTCTTTCAAAGAGAATGATATCAATATATCTTGTGCCAGATAAGATTCTCTGGCTGGGTACAGTGCACATGCCTCTGGTGGGAGACTGAAGGAGGAGGATTACAAGTTCAAGGCAAGCATCAGCCATTTAGTAAGACACTATCTTAAAATACAGCAAAAAAGAGGCGGGATGTGGTTCAGTGGTGGAGCACTTGCCTAGCATATGGGAGACCTTGGGTTCAATTTCTAGTACTAATAAAAAAAAAAAAGCAGATAAGGTTATCTGTTGCATCAGAAAACCAATTCAAACAATACAAGAAACTTGTTAACTGATGAGAAAAAGGAAAAGTCTAGCTGTGGAGTAGGCTTCACTTAAAGTGACAGAGGACCCAGTTACTCTTGTTCTCTCTGCCACTTGAATACCTTGCTGGACGACCTTGAAGGTTTTCTGGCTTGGGGATCGTGGAGTACGGAAAATGAACTCTTCCTCAAACCGAGGCTGACATTGACTGATGGGAGAACCAAGCAGAGATGAGAATGGTGAGGGCTGGGGAGTTAGGTCAATGGTCCAGCACCTGCTGAGCATGTGTGAGCCCTGGATTCTGTCTCCAGTGCCAAACATGCACAGAAATTGGACTGCGGCTCTCTCAACCTCTCTCGGTGGAGACGAGGAAGCAGGATGAAATTAGCAAATCAAATGAAGATTTGGTAGTTCTGAAAACCCAGAACAAGCAAGAAGGTAGGCTCAGTCTAGTGAGAGCTGAGCCTTGGAGGTGTGCCAGGGCCTGGCCTTTCCGCTTGGGAGGGGTTGGGCACTCAGAGAAGGACCAAGTCCTGAGGTCGCTCAAGGGAGTCAGCTGTGAACTCCGGGAGGAATGATGTAGGGCAGGAGAATTTTGATCAAGGAAGTGATGATATCAGAAGTAAATATCAGAAAAATTTTGCGGAATGCTTTAGGGGAAGGAGATTGGGGGAGGTAATGAACCTGATCCAATAGCAGAGGCCGGAGAGTGGCGGGAGGTGAGGAGAGGGGAAGGAGTAGAGGAGCTGTTGAGTGGAGTAAACCCCAGACGTGGAGAGAAGCCAGGCAGCCAGGAGGACTGAGGGCTTCAGCAGCGCGTCCATCTCTCAGCCTGATGGACACACAGACAGAACGCTGAGTTTACTTTTGAGCCATATACATGGAGTCTGCTGCGGAATCTTCTGCACTTTTCGAGATGCATGGATGAGGAGAAGGCAAATAGAAGTGACAGTCCCCAGACAGTGTCCCAGTTGCTCAAGTCAGGGTGGAGCCTAGCAAAGGTCTGCAACTAGTTTACACCCTGGGTCCCATTGCCTCTGAGGAGACGGGTGAACCCTGGCCTGACGGAACTCAGCTGGACCCACAGAGCCCCTGGGCTACCCAGCCTTTTCCAATCCACTGGGTGGAAACCATATTGGAGGGACACTGTCTTCTCCGTCTAATTTCCTTTTGCTCCTCTGGCTAATGGGAGATATTCTGAAACAGCCCTGGAGGGGAGAAGATGCCTGTCTTTTGCTTTTGCAAGAATGGGGGGGGGGTCATAATATGAAAATGCCGCAGGCATCTTGGCCCTGAGGGCACAGGGCACCATGTCCCTCTGTGTCTCAGCCAGGTCCCACAAAGAGGATTTGCCAAACCCGCGAGGGTGGGGGGGGTGGGGGGTGGTAAAGAGAACTGGAAGGCGCTTCTCCATTGTTCTAGCCGTGGGAACATATGTCAGGAATATTGTTATCGTCTCTGCCAAAGGGCTCCTGGCACTGCTTCCCATTTTGTATTAAGGAGGGAACAGTCATAGCTGCTGATTCAGCCTGAGGGTGACCAGGGAAGGGTGGACATGGTCCCCCTCTGCAGGGTCTCAGCTCAATGGGCCTTCAAAGACCTGAGTGGGTGGGAGGTGAACTGAACAGACGATTTAAAAAATAAGGGCATGTAAGTTATTTTTAAATTCTGCATATTTATGGGACACCATGTGATAATCCAATACATGTCCACAGTATGTAATGATCAAATAAGAATGGTTAACTTTCCATTTCCTTAAACATTTGTAACTATTTTTGATTGACACAAAATAGTTGTACATTTATGGGGCTCGCTGTATACATTCAATACATGCAAACAATATGCGCTGATTAAATCAGGACAATTGGCATCTCCATTTCCTCATCACCGTTTTGTTTTGGAGGTGGATGTCTTGAGCTCCTCTCTTGTGGCTATTTACAATGCCTATAACTGTTTATTGTGAATGCCAGTCCCTGCGCTGTTGTATAGAACACTGGAACTTATTTCTAGGTTTGGGTATTGGACAGTAGATTGGTTCTTTAGTTTCAAAATGCTTAGAGACGGTGGTAAAAAGGATTCAAAGTTGAAATGCAGCATCCTGTAGTTCTCCTTCGAGATCCAGGAAGCTTCAGAAGGCCTCAGCCAGAGCGAGTTACTTTTCAGGTAAAGCCAGTCCCCAGACACAGTTGAACAAGCAGCGCAGCCTCAGGCAGGCGGATGGGTGTGGCACAGAGAGGTCTGGAACAGTGAATGGCAGAGAAGACAGTTTTCACATGGGTCTGGATCAATCTGCTTCTTTCCTGTCCATTGAAATGCCCTTTCCTGATATCCCCTTTCCTGTTCATCATGGGCCCCGCGGTGTGGTAGGGATGGAGGTGCAGGGAAAGGGGATCCTAAAGACTCAGCCCATTCTCTCCAGTGCCCAGGGTCAGTAGGGCAGGACAGGCTCCTTTCAAAGCAGTCCTTACACACACAGGTCAGACTCTGCCAGTGCTCCAGGAAAGGTAGGAACAAGACAGAAAGACAAGAGGAAGTGTTCTGACCAGGGGTGGACAGCGAGGGGAGGAAGAGCCACAGAAGGTGGTGACGGAGGAGTAGACAGGCCTGGAAGGAAATGCAGTTAAATGACTCAGCCATCAGAGGAGAAGATTGGATTTTTTCTTGCTCTGTCTCTCCTTGGTTAATATTTATTGAGTCCTTCCTGGGCACTGTGGAAACCCCCTGATTGCAGGAATGTGCAGTCTGGTACAGACATTGTTTATATTGCTTAAAATACAAAACTGATGCTTTTCAGAGATGCCAAAGGTTGAGACTGTTCACCTATCAAAGCATTTTTCTGCATCTGCAGTTCTGTGTAAGCCATGATGAAGAAAAGTCCTTCATGGGCTCTTATTTCAGATATTTTAAGACCTGCATTTCTGCCAATTTGAGTAAGTTATACACTCAGCTCATTTTGAGTCGGTGCTTTTAGAATTGACTTGATTGGTGCGTTGCATTGTTAGGATCAACAAAACTCCTCCAAAAAGCTGTAGCAAAAGGCAGAGGTAACCTTCCAGAGCTTAGAGAAGGCGTGGCAGGGGGTAGGGAGGGTGGATGTGGCAGGAAGTTGTATTTATGAAATCACTTTATCCACTGGGCACCACACTAGGTAATTTATAGGCCATATCTTAGTAATCTTGCAGATATCCTGAATGAAATAGGTGGTATTCCTATCTAACGATGAGGGGATCGAAACTCTGAGAGGTTAGGTAACTCGCCCCAGGCTCACTGACTTAGCCATGAGGTAGCTATGATTCACAGACCAGAACGCAGGGTTCGCTCCACCTGCTCAGCTGCTCCTGGGCCGGTGCCACCCCATCAGTAAACAAACACTGCTGTTCTTCATTGTGCTGATACCAGGAAGGGGGAAGGTGCAAACAGTACTACCCCGACCCCCAGCACCCTTGCAGCTGCTGGGACAAAACTTAAAAAAAATTTTTTTGACCACAAAAGTAGTAAGAAATACATTTTATAGGAAGACCTGGCTCAGATTCATTAATAAAATTTCAAAAGTTTTTAGGAAGCAATTCTTAACAGATATTAAGTGGTAAGTACCCTACACTTCTATTGACATCATTTGTTTATCGGTTCAATGAAAAGACTGCTGGCCCCAACCTTGCAAGTTGAGGTGATCTGCCCAGTGGAAGCATGCTTGGGGTGCAATAAATTGGGGGATTTATTTGTAACTTTGGACAAAGGAATTTGGACAATTTCTCTCCCTTTATGTATACCCCACTGGCTAAGGACCCAATAGTACCTTTTATAATGACCTTTTTTTCCCATAAAGGCCATTGGGTTCACACTAGATGATTCACCTAGAGCCTGACACTCTGCTGTGTGTAGGATTATACCCCAGGTATAGTCTGCACCTTCCCACTGACAGAGGGCCCCAGCCTGGCTCTAATGGGGAGGTGGTTATGGATTTGAATGTGAGGAAGCTGATCATATCTGCTTTGTAAAAATTTGCCCTTGGTTCAGATCAGGTGTAGAGATTTTCTTTATGATTTCTCCCTCTGAGTAAACAGAGCTTTGAAAGCAGCATTCTTTTACTTTGACCACTGAAACTTCTGCTAGGGCTGGTGGTCTCTGTTGCCATCCATGTGGTTGTTGGATGAGATGGGTTATGGTTCCACTCCATTATCTAAAGATCATGCTCCCCAGACTTGTGGGATGAACCCTGCAGAACAGTCGTTTTGAAGCCAGTTTGTGTGCTCTGGAGCGCTGGACAGACATGAGCACTGATTGCCATCGGACATGCAGCTGAGCAAACTCCCTGTTCTGGCTGGGGAAGGTGGCGGCCTCTCCCAGACCAGAATGGGGACTGTAACCAACACCTGGCCACAAAAACTGGTGCTCCTTATTTGATCAATGAATCATATATTTATTGATTCCCTGTTAGATACAGGTATTTGCCCGGCTTTTGTGGAGGCTGGAACACATGAGATAGGTTCTCTGCACCGTGTGTGCTTATACTTGATCTTCAGGGAGAAGAGAAATGAAAAACAAGTGACCATTCCTCAATGGCAGGTAGTCTGGTGCTAAGTGATGACTGTCGGTCATGAGAGGAAAGCCAAAGGATTAGGCTGGTCAGAGAAACCCAGACCCACCTCATGGACCATCGAGAAATGTCCATGTTGAAAATCAGAGAGAGGCATGAGGAAGCAGCCGAAGACTGTGTGTCCGAAAAACTCAGTAACTTGGGGCCCTTGAGATTTATTTGAACTTCTTTGTGGTGCTGATTGAACTTGGGGGCTCAGGACATCCTGGGCACTTCAGCACCTGCCTCTTGACGTCCGCATCTCTGCGTCTTTTCCTGCTTGGTCTGCCCTAACAAGATGGCTGAAACCACAGGGATTTATCTCTCCCAGATCTGGAGGTGGGGAAGTCCAAGATCAAGGCCTCAGCTAAGCAGGTTTCATTCTGAGGCCTCTTCTCTGGGCTAACCGGAAGCTGTTGCCTCGCTCTGTGTTCACCTGGCCTCTAGGAGAGAGCTCTGGTCTCTCTTCCTCTCCGAACGAGGGCTCGTGCCCCATCACCGGGACCCCATGCTCATGGTCTCATCTAAACTTTCCACAGGACCCTGCTCCCAAAGAGCGCCACAGCGGGGGCTCAGGCTTCAACTCAGGGACTTGGGGGAAGACGAACCCTCGGGATGCTCAAGGTAAATGATGCAAGGGGGCAGTATGAAGCACAGGGGACCTCCACTCCCTCAGTGCCCTGGAGCTCTGTGCAGGGAGGAGGCGTCTCGGATCCTCTCCCACGGTTCAGCCTTCAGGGCCACACTTCTCTCTCAACACCTTGGTCATATCTGAAATGAAGGCTCTGACTTTTAGATCAGAAGGCTGCCCTAGAGCCAAGCCCCAATTCATGTGCAGGGGACTCAAGCCTCCCGGAGACCTGTATGTGAGAAGCGTGTGCTCTCCTGACACAGGCCCCAAAGCAATGGGGCCAACCAATAATAGCCTAAGACCTCCAAAATTGTGAGTCAGACCTCTTCTCTTTCCAAGTTGATTCTGTCAGGTGTTTGTTACAGTAGCGGAAGCTGACCAGCACACCGTGTCATCTTCCTCCTACTTGACCTTCACCTCTGCCTCTCCTTCCTTGCTCAGGAAGACATAAAGTAGCAGGGAGTAGTTTGGCTTGTGTTTCTGCCTCTGGATCAGGAGGACTGAGACTTGGTACATTCATTTAAGATAAGCAGGGCTGGGCTGCAGTTTAACGTTTGCAGATAATATTTCAAGGGAAACAATGTGGGTTTGGACAGGGTGAGTGACCTCTGAGTCAGACTCAGGAGAGGCCTTTGGTGTGGTGCTGGCACAGAGGAGCTTGGGCTATCCAGACAGAATCCTGTGACTTCAAGAATAGCCCATTGGCCACTGGGCTCTGAGGTTCTTCCTCCAAGTAAGGCAGGTAACTAGGACACTCCCTGCTGGGTAACCCCATTTCTTCAACATCAAAGTTTCCTTAGCAACATCTTCTTCAAGTCATTTTCCAAGGAGGCCCATGACAGCCTGTCTGTCCCTTCTGGATGAACCAGTCCAATCTCACCACCTGGGTATCCCTGATGATATCTATGTGATCACATAGGATCACAGACACTCGTGGATGGAAGGACCTTTGGAACAGCTAGTTCAACCTTCTTGATTTGGGGTGAGGAAAGCAAGACTCAGTGGGTGGTGTCTTTCACCAGTCAGCAAAGAAAACCTGAGCCTATATCAGGGTTTCCTGACGCTTATACAATTTGTGGTTCTGTTTACTATTCCTAAGCTTGAAAAATCTTTTCTTTTTTTTTTTTTTTGTGTGTGTGTGTGTGGTTGAGACAGGCTTCCTTTGAGAATTGTCTGGTATTTTAGCAAAATGCTGGGAGTTTGATAACCTCATGGTTTAGTAAGGCTGGGTTGGCATTGATTTCACATCTTTAGAGGAGCAGGGAGCAGATCTAGAGGTGATAAATAAAGCTTAGAAAATGTGCTGGGATAAAAATCTCTTAAGTCAACAAAACCCAGGCTGTTTTGTTCAGACTCTGCCTTATGCCATGAGCTCACGCTGGAGTCAGCCTGCAACATTGCCCTTCTTTAAACAGCTTCCATGAGCAAGTGTATGAAGAGAGGCTGTCCTCAGCATTGTGATGCATGGTGGGAGAGGAGGGTTTGGCATGAGGGAGAAAGAGAGAAGTGGATTTGCATTCACAGAAGCTCCTTCGACAGGACGTCGGGAGACCATGTACCCTCAACTGTGCCACCAAGTCAAGAGCATTGACAGGGGATGATGTCTATCCTTTAGGTCCCTGTTTCCTTATCAGTGTCATAAGGTGATGAATTAGATGACTTGGGTTCTTCTTTGGCTCCAAAATTCTAGATCATTTCTGTTCCTAAAATCATTCTGATTGGTCGTGTCATCTGCCAAGCAGGGCACTGGATGCTGATAGAGCCCAAGGGTCCGGCTTTGCCTGTTAACGCCCTGAAGATCACCAGCAGGAGGCAGCTTTGCTTCTGCTACCAGAAGCTGCTTAGAGAGACTTAGCAATTTGGGGGTGAGGGTATCCTGAAGTCATCCTGCCCAAATAGTTGTTTTATCTCCTATCTTGAAGGCAGGTGTGTTGCTAGCCCTCAGTGCTGCCTCTGACCTTGCAGACCTGCCATGGAGCATGCATCCCTCGGTCCCAGGACCTCTCATCAGGGGACGTCACAGAGGGCTCCTGGAGAATATTGTTGATTATTCAAAGGAAGACCTTAGATTTCCTTAAAAGAATCTGGCCTTGGCACACTCTGAGGCCACAGTGCTCAACCACGGCACTTGTGGTGCACAAATCGGCCCTTTCTCGGCTGCCCCCTAGGAATCGCTAATACGCTCAGGCTGCTTCCTCACATCTAGAGCTGCCTCTCCCTTCCCGAGGCTCAGAAATTTGGCCTCTTGTGGGCTCTGTTTGCTAAGAGTGCAAACCACTCTTCCACGCCACAGCTGCTGATTTCCTGCCTCTAATAACAGGTGCGTGTGTGCACACACACACACTCACGCAGGTTGGGGGGAGATCACAGTCATAAACTTAGACTGTCACAAGTCAAAGAAAGGTAGTGACCTCGATTCTTCTGTTAGACGTTAAGGGTAATAAAATTTTTTTGGTTCAGGAAAACACTGAATAGGCCATTTTGGTACAAAGGTCATACCTCCTGGTATGATCTAAGGGAGAAGATGGATCCGGCAGTGACAGCTTGCTTTGCACAGTACACAGAGGGAAGTAAGCTTTCTTGGGTTGTAGCTTGGTGGAAAGGTGGTGAGGATCCTGGGACTATGAGAAAGAAGCACAGTAGAAAGTCTGGTGGGGGTCAGGGATGTAGCTCAGGGGTAGAACGTGTGCCCAGCATGTGCAAGCACTGAAAAAAAAAGGGTGGGGGGCAGGGGCATGGGGAGAAAAGTCTAGTTGGATACCACCACATAAAAATTGTTGAGGACAAGGAAAAGAAGGGAGCCAGTGGGGATAGTCTGGGTCGGGGCTGAGAAACTTCAAGAACAATGATGCCTGAAACTCAATAGTAAGTTTTGACTCTGGAGCTACAGGTCTCTTCTACTAGGCCTGAGTTCCTCCATGAAGCAGTGGTGATTATGTCACTTTGGGTGTTGAAAAGAAGTGGTGAGCGCAGGATGGAGAAAGAGCACCTGCAGGAAGCACTCAGGAAGGACGACTGAGAAACCCAGAGTGGGACCGACCAGGGGGACAGGCCTAGGTACTGGGAGATGGTGCACACACTAGTGGTAGGTAGCAGCAGAAGGTGACCTCTGGTAGGCTCGGAGACTTCAGATTATATAAATGGGACTCGCACACACAACTGTATGTAATGTCCTGGTACCCTGTGGCACCCTGAGTAAGGCCGTGTCCCCCCAAGCCCTCTAGGCCCAAGGCTGCCCTTTAAAATCTCCTGGTGACTCTGTCCTGTAAGAGCGGTCTATGGGGACGAATCAGTGTTGGCCGATGCACTGTTAAGTCACAATAGGGGATTTCTGTCAAAACCTAGGAGTGTGTGGTAGCTCTTCTCGCACAACCTAGAGCACACCTTGCCACGGGGCTTCAGGGAGGAGTGGGGAATCTGGAATCAACAACATGGTTCTGGGCCCTGATCTGCTTCCTGGAGCCCTCCTTTCCTCTCGGATCTCAGGGTTTTCCAAGGTGTTCCAGATCCAAGGTCGAACCTGGATATGGAAAGGTTATTCAGCTCGGGGGCAGCTTGTGTTAAGCATTTAAGGACATCCAAGAGAGAGCCGCAGTGGGGGGCTGGGGTTGAACTTTGTCTTGGTTCCCCTTTCCGCCTCCCACCAGCAAGGTGCCCATGCTGGCTGCAGAGATGATCCTCCTGAGGTCCCCTGGGGCAGTCTGTGGCCTGCACAGGGTAGGGGCTGGGTGGAGTGGGGTGGGGTACGGTGGTGTCTCCCTGGTGGTACCATGCTGTCCTTCTCCCACAGCTTTCAGATGGCACTTAGTGTCAGCAGGGAACAGCCCTTAGACTGCTGGGAAACAGGACCACAGGCCATCGGCAGCACACCGTGGCCTTCCTTCTACCTGCTGAATCCAAACACTGTCAATTACTCCTAAAAGTAGGAGGGAGCTAAAGTGCTATTAGATTCTGGTCCTTGCCCGGGTGTTGAGCGTGTAGGTGTCTTGGGAGGGGACCAACTGCACCACTAAGGGTCAGGAAATGTACACGTGTGTTTGCTGAGGGGTGAGAAGGGGAGCAAAGAGCAAAGTGGATCCATTTCACAGAGTGGGGTCAGGTGCATGAGGCCTCATGTTAACGCCCAAGGGGTGACTTTTCTGGCGAGGGGAGATGGCCACTTCAAAACCTCCCTCCCATGGCGACTCAAACCTGACCGTTAGATACTGTCCTTTGGACCCAACACTGTTCTTTCCCCACCATTTACAAATACGGACGCTCCCGCAGGAATGGCAACTTCGGTGTCTCTCACTCCTGTTGCTTCTTGACGGAGATGGAGAGCCTGGGAGGAGTGATGGCACGAGAGGTGAAACCGGGGTGTGGAGGAAGAGGGGCTGCAGGAACCCCCGCCTGGCCCAGGTCTCTGTGTCTTTGGGCTTTTGCTGGAAGGACAGGCAAGAGAGCCCTGGGCGCCTGCCGGAGATGGAGCCAGGGGTGGTTTGTTAACCGGGGACCTGGGAGGCGCAGCTCTGGGATGTGACAGGGTGGCCCAGCGCCCGCATTCCCGGCAGAGCACCTCCCGCTGCTCGGGAAACCTGTGCTCCCGGCAATGACTAAGTCACCTGTCACAAGTCACAAAAGTCACCTGTCACAAGTCACACAAGCCTCCCCCATCCGTTTCGGGAGCTAGGGGAGGGTCTGACCCAGCGAGTAGGTGCGGAGAACCAGCGGGAGGGCGCGGGAGGGCGCGAAGCTTCTGCAGCCCTGCGGCCCGGGAGCCAGATCAGACTGCTGATCCCGACGACGGCGGCGTCGCCTGTCGGAGTATCGGTTTATTTTGACTTCTGCGGTCTGGAGGAAGACGTCACCCACGAGGGCATCTTGGAGGCAGCGAGCTTGAGCCAAGGCACCCAGGGGAAGGGCGCCCCGCACAGCGCCCGCCCTCGCCCCGTGCGGCAGACGGGCGCCATCTAGCGTCTCATCCGAGTGCCGGCAGGTGACTCTGCGCTTGGGGGCGACGCTTGCCCCAAGCGAGGTTTTAGGGTGGAGCGTTTTTCACTAACCGGGGTCTGTGGGTGATTGTACTTATTCGGTGGGGGGCTGAGGATTTTCTTTGCAAACCGTCTTCTCCCACAGATCCTTTAGGACTGGGAGGCAAGAGCTGGTGTACAAACCCAGAGCGCGGAGTTACTGATAATGTCCCTAAGTAGCTGCGTGTGCGGAGGGCCATAAAGCCCCCAAAGAAGGGACCCCTCCGCTGACTCCAGGCCACTAGAGCGCAGGGATAGCTTGGCTAATGCCATTCATCTAGACAACACCTGCCACACAGTAGGGCCAATAAATGTCCTTTCCGCCCAACACCCGCGGCACAGTTTCAGGCAGGGTGGCACCAGGAGGAACAGGAGACCGGCCCTGCCCAGCAGTCTTCCCAGGTGGCGGGTCAGTGGTGGGGTTCTTCTCTTATTTCCACAGATGCAGGCAGCCTGGGTCCAGGGACATACATCTTCTAGGGCCAAATACCAACCTGGTCCTTTCCTAGAGGCAAGGGCTGGGTTTTGTTCTGCAATATGGAGAGATGAGCGCTTTCGTGACATAAACTGGAGAAGGTTAGGAAACCTTTTTGTGGGCCTCCTCCTTAGCTTCCAGAATGGGGACCAGAGACAGCAAGGTGAGTTGAGGAACTGGAGGGAAGGGGTCCTGATTTTAGAATAACTTGCACTGGGCAGATTCCTGAGATGCCTATCTTGCCTCTAAGCATGAGCTATGCAAGGGATATTTGGAAACAGTAGTTTGTCCTTGGACAGTTTATTCTTGCTCTTGGCATCCGTTAAGGTCTCCAACCTCCCCAACCTCCCCAACCTCCCCAACGCTGGGTTTCACCTGGCCGCCGTGTTGGCTATGGAGAGGGCACCGTCTGCTGGGTTCCATGCCAGACACACAGGAGGGCATGCCTTGTGAGCCTTTCTGCTGGGACATGGGCTGCAGTCCAGTGAGGCAGAGTGTGCAGCCCCAAATAAGAGTATCCATGTTTCCCCTTTATTCCTACTTTATTTTTATGCTTACTTTTAGCAACATCTATGTGAGTAGAAAAATGCTTTTCCATGTGACTGCTTAAAGGAAACCATAGTTGATTCTTTTGAAAAGCAAAGAACCTTTTGCAAAGTAAATTAATTACTACACTGTTCAACTGATAATCTGTAAGTTAGCTAGGACATGTTTATTTAGGATTTCTGTTGTTAAATACATGCCATATGTTTGAGGATTTCAGAAGCACATTTAGTCCTGGCCTTAGAAATGGATTGGCTGGGGTGGGTGGTGTACCTCAAGGGCATAACGTGTGCTTAGTTAGCACCTCTCAAAATCAAAATCAAGCGCCAGAACCAAACAAGTAAACAAAAGCAAACACAACACAAAGAAACCAAAAGATTGTTAAGTCTTTATTCTGATGCAAAAATACATGTTCTTTGTTTAAAAAATTATAAATCATGACTAGGTTTACAGATCAACCCTCCAAAATCAGTTAAATCCACCATGTAGATAAAATAACAAACTGTATAATGGAAATAAATAAGAACACTGATAGAATATTCAAAATTATAAAATATCCAATAAAAATCTATTTTTAGTTATGACTAAGATGTTTTAGGAAATGCAACATAAAGAAGAGATTTCTGTAAACCTTGAAGGACTACAATTTGAGTTAATTGCACTGATTCCTGACTCTAATTCAATCTAAAAACATGTAGTTTTCCTGTGAGTGGATCTATACTAGCTTGTGTTTACTAGTTGGCCAGTTCTCCTGCCAAAATGGAAACAAGCAGGAGTAAGGAGAGATTTTTTCTGGGCTTCACAGGTGAGATCTGGAAGATGAAGATGGAAGCAATAGAATTGGGAATAAATATGTTCATGTGTGCAGAGAAGATATCCTGGGCTGTAAGTAGATGATTGGTAAGAAAGTAGCAAAACTAAAAAATCAACTCATGAGAGTGTGCACAGTTCCTCTGATTCCCAAAGGAGGAGAAACTGCATCCACGGGGGTTTCCATGTTGACTGACATGCATTTTAAAAGGAGATTAGCACTTTGCATGTTTAATGACTTAAAAATCATTTGCAAAGTATTTTTTTTGCTGCCTGCCCCCAAACATATTACAGCGGGTTGGGAAAGGAATATCAATTCAGGAATTTCATTTAAAATCAGAATTCAGTCTTCCTTCCTAATTTCCTTTAAAGTTGTTGTTGTTTTGATTCTTATACCAGTGAGGGCCCTAACCTGGGCATCCCGGGGTGGCATCCCATAAAATTCCATGGCAACTGAGCCTTTCACAGCAGGACACATACCCAACTGGCTTTCCATCTCTGTGTGGAAGCAGCAGGCAGCTGTGAGTCATCAAATACACACAGGGTCATTGGGAGATAATCTTCATAGAGATCAAAAATGCATTTGAGTGTTTATTGATTTCATTTCCGTGTGAGATGCCGTGCAGTGGGCCCTGAGAGTGTGGTCCTGGCAACAGCAGGTGGGCGGCACTTGAGAGCTTGCTAGAAATGCAGACCTCAGTCCTGCCCCAGACTCCTGAGTCAGAGCTTCTGGGGTGGGGTTCATCAGCCAGGTGACTGACGTGAGCTCAAGGCTGAGAACCGTTGAGAGACACAGGGGTGAGGTCAGGGAACTATAGGGGTAGTGGACAGCAGCCAACCAGGCCAAGCCCTGGCTCCATCCACATTATGATGTGGCTGAAGGAAGTTTGAAGGGAACATTAAGGGGTGATCTTCACGCTTAAGAAGTGAGGCAAACACAGCTCTGGGAGGCTGGGGATGGACAGAGAGATTCCACAGGCTCAGTATCCCTTATCTGAAATGTTTCAGGTTTCAATTTTGGAATATTTGCAAATTCACGTTGAGATTCATGTGTGCTTCGCATATCCCTTCTACACGGAGCTCAAAGGTGACTTTATACCATATTTTTAGTGCAGGTGGGTTTTGACTGCCTGAGAGGTCAGGTGTGGAGTTTTTCACTTGTGGCCTGTGCCAGTCTTCAAAAGTCTCAGATTTGGGGGCATTTTGGACTTTGGATTTCCAGACTGGAGATGCTCAACCTCTACTGATTTTCTTTTGGGGTCGAAGCTGAAAGGATAATAACCAGGTGTAGACTCTCTTATCCCAAATTCCAATATCACAGAAACTCTGAAAACCATTAACTTTATTGTAAGTTTGGCACCCAAACTCATTTTTGGTGAAATGGGACTGAAGTTCACATGAGACTGTTCTAACTCGTTGTTTATCCCACTTAGGGTGAGTATTATTGTTGACTTTGATAATACTAATACACTTAATTATGGGGTGTGCTTTTGCATTCTGCTGGAGCTCTTAGTAATTGGCATCTAAAATTCTAAAAAAATCTAAATTAAATCTAAGGATTTAACATAAGGGACTCTGGGCTTGGATGTTTCAGAGCCTCTGGTTGTGGTTGGCTGTTCTCTGGCCACTCTCTTTATATCAGGATGACAGTCTTTGATTCTCCAGGGCTACCTTCATTTCCACTCTCCTGCTCTGCCCTGTCATGGCTGAGCTTACTGAAGCATAGGATCATCCTGGCCAAGCATGACTTAGCCCTAAGGATAACTGCTGGGGAGTGAAGCCTCTGAAAGTCATGACCGAGAGGAGGGTCCCACCTCCTTGGTCCACTCCTCCTCAGTTTGCAAACTGCTTGAGTGTAAGGGGTAGTGGACAGCACCGAGCCTCAGTACCTAACCAAGGGCCCTGTGTGCTGGAATGAATGGAAGAGGCTTTGTCCTGAGGGATGGAATCCAAAGAGATGCAAACTAGCTCCCATTTCTAGAGTGGAGGGAGTTGTGCCTGTGGTCATCAGGCCACCCAACTCTCAGAGCAAAGACTCATGGGAAGGGAAGGTGGAGACTACCCTTCTCGTCCTTAAAAAAAGAACAAACGAAACCAAAACAAAAACGTCTTTTTTAAATTCCAGTTTTCTTAGCTTTTCTGTAATATGATCGTGTGCAGCATAACCACGCTTTGGTAAGCAATTGACTGTAGCCCTACAAGATCCTAGCTCCCGGTGACGTTGTAGCCCCTATTGTGAAGGACACTCTGTGATGTTTGCCCAGGCCCAGACTTTCCCAGTGACGCATTTCTCAGAACGTGACTCTGTCCTCAAGCGATGCATGACCAACTGTATACTTTTCCACTTTGTCACCATGTCTCCTTAGACTCCTCTCAGCTGTGACTGCTTAGACTCTCCTGGTTTTTGATGACCTTGACACTTTTGGAGAGTATGGGTAGGCATTCTGTGGACTTCCCCTCTCCTGAAATTGGGTATTTTTCTCCTGGTTAGACTGTGGTTATGGGTTTGGGGGAGGAAGACCTCGGAGGTGAAGTGCCCTCTCATCGCGTCATGTTAGTGGTTATCCCTGAAGGGCTGTGCTGGGCTGTGGTTGCAGTTGGCTGTTATCTGGCCACTGTCTTTATATCAGGATCACAGTCTCCGATTCTCCAGGGCTACCTTCACTTCCCCAGAGGTCAGAGTGAAGTGTTGGCTGGCTGGGCTGTGCTGGTCCCTGCAACTGTTGCCATAGAGAAAACCCAATCCAAACTCAGCTCAAACAAGGAACTTCTTAATTCATGTTACCATCAGACCTAGGAGGTGGGTTTCAGGCACAGCAGGAACTCAATCACAGTCCTTCAGAATCTGTCCACTATAGTGGCTCTGTGTCTTTGGGGTTGGCTTTATTTTTAGTTGTATTCTCTACAAATTTTAGAAAAGAGGATTCCTTGGCGTTTTAGAATCTTTATGAGATCCTTAGAGTTATAAGATTTTCAGGGGAAAAGAACATACTTTTATGATTGTCCAGCAGAAGCCCCAAGTAAAGGTTTCATTGACTCAGTCCGGTTCAGATGGTTATTCTAAGATCTGCGGTGGAATATGCTGCTCTGATTGGCCAGGCCTGAATCACATGCCCAGCCTGGAGCCGGAAGAGTGGGGCTGCATCATCTAAGCCACACACACTGGGAGAAAGGGTGGGTGGGCAGTGTGTGCAAAAGGGCAACTTTGGTGAATAATCCAAACTCTTTTGTTAGGTAGAAACAGTAAAATGTATACATGGTGTTCTGAGAGCAAAAATAAAATTCATATCCTACCTATAATTTGTTGGATGCCCACCATGATAAGCTACGTGCATTTTTACATATGCCAAGTCATCTAATATCCAGGACCACCATAGGAAATAGCACTATTATCTAACTTCACATTCAAGGAGACCAGGCACGGGGACATTAGGTAACTGGCTCACAGTATGATTGACAATGAGTGGAGACGAGCTTTGCACCAAAAACCAGGCAGCTCTGACTTGAGACAAAGGCAGTGTGGTGGCCGCTCCCTCTGTCCAGGTACTCTTGTCCGCAGGAGCTGGCAGCGTTGGCCGTCAGGTACACATCCTAGCCCTTCACTGTCGTCACCCCCCTGGGAAGCGAGCAGCCACTCCAGGTTTGGGGACAACCAGCGTCCAGTGACTCGATGCAAGAGTTCGAGGATCTGTCCTGCTGGCCCCTGTAGGGCCGTCCTGGCTCCAGAGCCTCAGTAACCCCGAAGTCAGCAAGCCCCTCCGCCTGATGCTGCTACCCCGCCCGACAGCGCTGCTCAGGAAAGCTCTTTCCTGCAGAGGATCCCAGGCTCGGAGTTGGCTCCCAGAGAAACTCCTGGTGTTGGGTGTTGGGCGGAGTCTGGCAGGACGAAATTCCTGTGCCAGTGCACTCCAAGAGCAGTCCAGGAAGGCTCGGGGGCTCTTCTCAGGGCACGCATGGCATCCCCTCCTGGAATGAGGCCTCTGACCATGTGAAATACACACTGAGGTCTCCGAGGAGGGCCGCTGCGTGAGCCAAGCCATTCCTTGCCAACTGATGAAAATTTCCACCCCCCCCCAGCTCTCCCAATACCACCTCTTTGCTCCCCGCCCCCGTCATTGCACTTATCCCCAATTCTTCTCCTCTATCATCTCTCATCTCTAGATCTCTATTTCTCAAAATCTCTTTATGTCTATCTCTAAATTTTTATCCATTTATAGCCTTTATCTATCTTTATCGTCTGTTGGCCGACTTGGGTATAGATTTCTTTGTAACATACATGCGCCTGTGCGCACGCGACCCTCTCCCTGCCTGCACCAGCCTGCACGCTCCACAGGAGGAAGAATTTCTCTTGCCTTCATCTCGTACTCACTTCCTGAGTCAGAGTGCGTGCCTACTGGGTGCTCATTAAATATCTGCTGAACGAGTGAAAGATAAAAGAAGTAGATTCAGAGCAGCCCAAGATGGCCCACTTTGAGGAGGATGGGGTGTTGGGTGAGGAGAAGGTATGCATAGCTGCTAAATTCATCACTCATGCACCCCCAGGGGAGTTCAGTGAAGTATTCAATGATGTCGGGCTACTACTTAACAATGACAATCTCCTCAGGGAAGGAGCAGCACATGCATTTGCCCAATATAACATGGACCAGTTCACATCTGTGAAGATAGAAGGATATGAAGATCAGGTCTTAATTACAGACAGAGCATGGTGACCTGGGGAATAGCCGATTTTTAGATCCAAGAAACACAATTTCCTCTAAGTGTAATCACTTACAAGAAAGAAGCAAGTGACCCTCGACCAGAGGAGGTTTGAAGTCTTGGAGAGAATCCCGTGACAATGCTTTAAGAGCCTACGTGAAAGATCATTATTCCAACGGCTTCTGTACTGTTTATGCTAAAACTATAGATGGACAACAGACTATTATTGCATGTATTGAAAGCCTCCAGTTTCAGCCTAAAAACTTCTGGAATGGTCGTTGGAGATCAGAGTGGAAGTTCACTATTACACCACCTACTGCCCGGGTGGTTGGAATACTCAAGATTCAGGTTCACTATTATGAAGATGGCAATGTTCAGTTGGTTAGTCTTAAAGATGTACAAGATTTAGTCCAAACTGCCAAGGAGTTTATTAAAATCATAGAGAGTGCAGAAAATGAATATCAGACTGCAGTTAGTGAAGACGACTAAACAATGTCAGACACCACATTCAAGGCTTTGCACCGGCAGCTTCCAGTCACCCTCACCAAAATCGACTGGAACAAGATACTCATCTACAAGATTGGCAAAGAAATGCAGAATGCTTAAAGGCTGACTGTAGGATTCTTCAGTATGTAGAAAGAAAAGGATTCAACATGTGGTCAAATGATAAATAAGTGATTGATAAACAAGAGTGATATTTTGCTAGGGCTTTCAAAGTTAACAGATTTTTTTTTAGCCTCATGAAATACTGTTGAACCTACAGCATTGATTTCATCTTTTTGTGTTCTTTGCCTTATATTTTCCTATTATCACTATATCTACTTGTAAATCGTTTTTTTCCTTTTAATTCTGCTACACTTAGTGTTGAAGAAAGATCCATCTATTCTGGAATCATTTTACTCTTTAGAAAATTTTCCTAGCTATGAAGTCCTATTACTGATTTAGACAGATAATATGCTCAGTACTTTTACCCTGTGCTCCAAAGCACTTTTGGTACTTCAGTGCTATTGACTGATCCACCAACAGCCAAGGAGGTTCTGCTACATCTCGTAGCTAAATGGAAGACACATTCATCCTTCTCCCTCTGACTGGCATTTATAGCATCTCATAACTATAGTTTTCAAAAGTTTGGATTGAGGATTTGCAGGTCCATTTTGGGGGGCAAATTCTATGCCAGCCAGCTTCTCTGGGGAGCACTCATTTTTAAATCTAAAGACTTGAACCACATGGAATTTGTTTGCTTTCTTCATTGTCTCATTGTCTTCTTCCCGTTTAGTACCATTGTCGTTATGGACATCTGCATTTTTGGAAGAGTCTATTCATGTATTATTTTTTAAGTATACAAGAACTGCAGACATACTGTGGATGTAGTAGAGTATAAAACTTGAAAAATGCAGATGCTGAAGGAATAATACATATCTTGCGATTTAACACTTTGTGGCAGGACTGTACTATAAGCAAATGAATCAACTCTGTAAATCACAAAAAACTTAAGGTGAACCAAAGTGAAAAGGTAACTTTCAGGCAGTATCTTTCTACTGTAACCTGTTATTTAAGGGAATTCTAGTGTTTTCTAAATAGGATGTAAAACTTGTTAAATCTTGTTCCCAATTACTCCTCCTCAGTCCTGCCTGCCAAGAAATCAAGTGTAACTGTGATATAGCAACCCTTCCCAGGTATAGTGGCAGGATGTATGTGATCTCAGAATACACCGGGGACATAGATATGACAGGACAACTGGTAATGCTGGATTCATTTACATTGTTTACACTTCTATGACCAGGCCTTAAGGGAAGGTCAGTTTTTTAAATCCAAGTAGTGTCTTCCTACCTGTCTCCGAATACATGTCAAACAAGAAGGGTGCTGGTGCTCTGGCTTTGTCTTTGCTCAGTTATACAGCCGAGCAAGAGTTTGTTTCCAAGTGAATGCTGTGTAAGCATGTTTGTTTATTTCACATAAAATATATTTGTATTATTTGTCAAAAAAAAAAAAAAAGAAAAGAAAAAAGAAAAGAAGCAGATTTAGTAAGAGAAGGGCGAGAGAGAAGCTCACAGGAAGAAGCCCTGATAGCACTGGGGTCAGCAGCAGCAGCCCTGTGGAGCTTATCTGTCACACCATGGGGCTGGACAAGAGCTGTGCCCTGCACAACGCGCCCCCTTTCTCCCTGGCGAGTCCTTGACCCCTTTCTAAGAGGCAATCTTGAGTTTGAGATGCAAGGTGCGCCATCCTAGACAAATCATTGTCTTTGTCAGCCTTATTTATTTTTATCTGTAAGATGAGAATTCTGTGCTTCTTACCTGATAGAGACTCAGTGTGACCCCTTACACCAGGTTCTCAGAGAATCCTGTGTGGAGCACATGCTCACTGAGCACTGTCTGACATCGGCTGTGGTGTTGGTGGCAGGAGAGCTGTGATCTCTGGGGCTGATCTCTTGCCGGTGTCATAGAAGGGATTTATGCCCTAGACCAGAGATCGGACCTGCCAATGACTCAACCTTTTCTTCATTCTGAGCCTGTGACTTTAGGTAATGATCTGAGTGGAGACTAATTTTCTTGTTCTAATCAGAGCCAAGCTTGCTCTTTGTTTTGATGGGGTGGAGTATTTTCCCCTGGAAACAGGCACAGGAGGATTCACAATGCAGCATGGTGTAGTGGTCCCTGGCCTGAACTCTGGAGCTATCATGGGGTTCACTTTGTGGCTCCACAACATACCAGCTGTGATGCTGAGCAGTTATATAACTGCCCCTGCCCCGATTTCACCTGGAATATGGAGATGATGATGATGATGATGATGATGATGATGATGATAATAATAATAGGCCAACTCTACTGTGCTCAAATTATTCTAGTAGATACCCTTTCAGGCAAAGCACATGAACTGGACATGTCACAATTGTCATGCAACTGCCCAGATATTATTGTCATGTCTCTGGATAATAAAGCCAGATGGTGTCCAGTGGAATTGGAAATCATGGCACTAAGAATTGGATGACGTAGCTAACCAATGCCAGTTTTTCCAGCTACTTATAGCAACTACTCTTAGCTTCATGGTGTCAGGCCTTCCCATAACGGGACAAGATCTCTCCTTGGGGACAGAGAGGATCCCACTGCTGCCAGTCTGAGCCCACTTTCCATCACAAACTGGGGAGACCTGTAAATTCTCCTTCCTCAGGAATCTCCTCAGCTTGATATTTTTTATTAACACTTGCTGAAAATGTGTTTTTTGAGCTCAGTAGAAAACTGTGGCCTTTAAGATTTATGTGTCATGACCTGGAGGGACACGTCCAAGTAAGCTGCGTGTGACTGGATGACTTTGTTCTTGCTGTTTTTCTGTTTCCTACAATGCACAATGTTTCCTATCTTTTAAAAGATAGAAGCTATTAAGAAAAGAAAGAAAGAGAAGATTTATGTGTCAGGATACTCAGTTCCACCAGGCCTCCGGCCTTCGTTTAGAGGATCACTTTTGGAGTAAACATTTCTCATTTTAGTACCTTTCGCTTACTTCCCAGAGGAAGTAAATAGGCATCTGGTGAATGTATGACTATGGGCCATGGACAACATGGGGGGTGGACACAGTGCTTCCAAAGCCAGAGTTGGACACAGCCAGTTCCTTCTCTGCAGAGGGGGAGTGAGTTAGCATTTCCTTTCTGCCATGAGATACGCAGACTGGACATTGGGCCCAGCTCCTTGTAGTGCCTGGGAGATACCTCAGGGCGACCTTGACTGCAGGCTAGTTGTCTGCATTTCAAGGAGAAGAAGAAACATGGATATTTCTTTGAAAAAGAAAAAAAAAATGTGTCTTCAAAATTCCAGTTGGCCTTTTAGCTACCTTGAGGTGAGTGGCATTGCCCCACGTCTCCCACACACACCCGGTGAGGGAACACGTGTGGCAATACACAGGTACAAGTAAGAGGAACCCCAGGAACCCGGGGCAGAAGACTGAGAGGATGCACAACCACCTTGCATGTCACAGGATCTGCATTTCTGTGGGTAAGGGCCAGCAGAAGTGGGGTGTGCACAATTCCTTCTCTGTGAGCTGTCTCTCCCTTGACTGTTCTGTGGCATCTCTCAGAAGCAGAATTGACTTCAAAGATGAATTGACTCAAAGCCATTAAGTTTGTAGCTTGTGCTGTGTCTGGAGGCAATGCTTGGTTTGTGAAAGTTAGGGAAAAAAATGCAAAAAGTGCTGGGCACGTGGTACACACCTGTAATCCCAGTAACTCTGGAGGCTGAGGCAGGAGGATAACAAGTTCAAAGATAGCCTCTGTTACTTAGCGAGGCCCTGAGCAACTTAGTGAGACACTGTCTCTAAATAAAATAGAAAAGAAATTCAAGATATTAAAGAGACTCTGAGGCATTCCAGAGCCCTGGAGCAGTGGTGCACGCCCATGCTGTTAGAGCCCGGCAGCCGCTGCTGTCAAGGTCAGCCTGTCCTTGCCATTCCTCAGTGACATCAAAATAGTGCCCAAATAAAGACTAGCAGTTTGACTGATCCCTGCTGTATGCTGAAGTCTGTGGAGTGAACTACAAAGGCTACTAATACTTTGACTTTCTCTGGTGCAAGGATTTGTAGTAGATGAAATCAAAGTTGAATTGAGATCACTGTTAAAGAAAAATTAATGTCTAACCTTTCCCCCTTTCCATTTTTTAAACTTTTTTTTCTAAAAATTATAGATGGACATAATATCTTTATTTTATTTATTTATTTTCAGTGGCTCTGATGATTGAATCCAGTGCCTCACATGTGCTAGGCAAGTGCTGTACCTCTGAGCCACCCAGCCCCCATCCTTTCCATTTTTTTAAAGAGTACCTTGGCTCCATCTGAAATCTTTTTATATAGCTACATTTACAGTGAAATAAAATATTAAAACAAACAAAAAACTCACTGATTGAATCTGACAACTTTCCTATGTTCATATCAGAATACACAACCAGTGTGATTCCATATCATGTACAATCACAAGAATGGGATCCTAATTAGAATAAGTTACACTCCATGTACATATACTGTGTCAAAATACACTGTACTGTTATTTATATCTAGAACAAATAAAAAAGATACTCATTGATTGCCCACTATGTGTGAAGCGGTGTGCCACATGAACAGCAGATTGTGGGTAAGGAGTGGGGCAGGGACACTTCCCTAATAAAGTGGAAAGTTTTGTCATATCTTTCCACTAATTAAAAAATTAGAAGGCTTAGCTTCTCGCGATGATTTAAAAGGTAGCATTTTATGAAGAATTTTAACTCTTGGTTAGGTACATTGCAGATTTAGCTTTGGCTTATCTTTTACCTTTAATTTTTATTCATGGTAGTTTTTGATATAAGGAAGTGACCCACAGAAACATAGGAAAATTGGTCTCTCTCCCTCTTGTGCATTTTGTTCCTCTGGTATTCTAAATCCTATATCACAAATCCATTTGTTTTTCTTATTTCTTCTATGTATTTTGAGTGTAGTTTTTATCATTTGACAATTTAACCTACCCCAAGATATATATTGTTCCATATTTTCATGCAGTGATTTATCTTTTTCCCAAAGTACTTAACCCACAGTGTTAGCACCACTTATGAAATAACCTTTCCTCCTACCAAAGCCACATTTATCATAGACTAAGACCTTTTGGAGTAGGTATCTGTTAGGCTCCAACTCTAGGCTATTTGTTTCCACTACCAATTTTTATGTGTATCATATTATGTCACCAAAGTGTCATAATATGTTTTATTATCTGGTGGCACCAGTTCCCTTAATTACTGGGAGAGACAGCAGAAGATTTTTAGGAGCTGGCAGCCAGGGATCAGGCTGACTCATGGGGGTGTACAGTTTTATGTCATGTAAAGGTATTATTTTCAAATGAACTTTTTCCCTGAGGATAATGCACCCCATGTTGTAAAAACCTTGATAATCCAGAAAAGCATAAAGGAGAAAACAAAAGCCACCCAACTTCGTCAGCAGAGAACTATTTAATAATTTGAATCCTATGCCTCCCGACTTTCAGAGGTGCCTAGGATACCTATATAACTTGAGCATCCTTAATCTGAAAATCCAGAATCGGAATGCTCCCAATCTGAAACTCCTTGATCACAGACATGTCACTCCAAGGGGAAAGTTCCACACTTGGTGTGTGATGGGGCACAGTCCAAACAGGGTGCCCTAAACATGTTCTATAAAGACACCTTCAGGTCACCTGTTTAAGGTGCATATGAAATACTACTAAAGTTTATGTCTAGTAGACCTGAACCTCACCCCAGGGTCTCTCATCATGTGTATGGAAATATCCCAAGATAAAAAATGAATCCAAAATCTGAGTAACACTTACAGTACTGACCGATAAGGAAAACTCAACCATTACTCTGAAGGGCTTGTGCCCCTTATTTGGAGGAGCACCTAGCAGATAGCAGTAGAACAGTATCTCAGATGCTCAGTGCAGCGTTTTCTGTGGCATTAAATAATTTTAGTTATTTAAAACGTTGTTTTAATGATTCCATATGTCACCTAGGGTGTATAATAGTGTATTTAATCAATTCTGAAGATTGTTCACATTTTAAATGGGGCTGTGATTAACGTTCTTGGGTGACAGGATGGAATTCTTTCTCCCTTTCACTCCTTTCTTTCCCTGACCTTGGTGGAGGAAGATCTTTAGTAAACTGGAGAATGGTGAGTGCTTTGATACAATAAAAACATCACACTTCTCCCAAGAAAACTCTAGGGTGGCAAGGAATGACATCATGACCAAGGGATGGAGTCTATGAGTTAGAATGTATCTTGGCTTCGTCTCCCTAAAGTGGGCTATACAATATGAACTATATGGTCAGAAGGATTAAATACAAATTTCATAGTTTTTTTTTTCCTGTACAAATTGAAAGTTAAAAAGATTAGCAGCTTTGTGTCCTTATTGATATTAGCAAAAGGAATTTTCCCTCTGTCCCCTTTTCTTGAGAATGTTCTACTGTGAAGATTTGGAGGAACTGGAGAGCTTCCTTTAGAAGTCGGTAGAAGTTCCAGAGTCTGCTGTCCTCCCTGGATAGAGCTGGGAACCTGCATGGAGGGTGGACAGGGAGAAACAGCCCTGGGCTGTCCTGGGGAGGGGAAGGAGAAGATCACACAAAGGAGGGAATGGGTACCTGCAGCGGGCGTGGCTTTGAAAATCTCTGGGCACATATTGGATTACTCCTCCTAATTCATTTCTAGAAAGAAAATTTCTGGGTCCAAGGGTGTCAATAACCTCAGATCATCACACTTTCTGGAATCTGATTTGAGTCATGCCTTGAAGCTTGCTACGTGCACTGGCCACACGGGGAACTGAAATTACAGGTGCTTCTCAGGGGGGCAAGGGAAAAATGGCATTGAAAGGCAGGCAGGTCGCAGCATTGCTGTGAGCCACCAGATCACGCATCTCACAGCTGCACCGTTCCCCGCACCTCAATTTAGCACAGAGTCATGTTAAGAATTTTAAAAGAAATATTTTTAATTTATATTCCTTATTATTAGAAGGCGTCTCACAAAAACATAACAGATCCCTTATAAGTAAAGAAATAAAGACTGGGTTAGAGCTGAGTCTCCACGATCCGGTAGGAATTCAATGTGAAGTGTTTTCAAGCTTTGCAACCTGCTGCACCCAGCCCTTTCTCTCCTGGCTGATCCCGGTCTCAGCCTAGTTCCATGAATCTTCAGCTTTGGCTACCAACAGGGTCATATGTGGAAGCCCCAAGGCTCACTCCTGTTCCTTTTAAGCTTCACACTTCCTAAGCTCTCCTCTCCACCTACGCCCGGCCTCTGCCTGCTGTCCCCAGCCCTCTAGACTCTGGATTCTTCAGGGTCTCCTGGGGGGCATGTTGGTTCTCGGACGCCTTCCTTTCCTCCTCCCTGGCACTCACCACTGTCCTGAGAGTCCTCTGCTCCTAGGATCTTTCTGGTAGCTCAGGGTCTTCCCTTGGCTTTGGAGTGGGTGTCACACCTTCTCCATCTGCGTGGATGAAATAGCATATTATTGTTAAAAAAAAAAAAAAAAAAAAAGAATTGAGCCAGCTGCTATGGCGCATGCTCACAATCCCCGAGATTTGGGAGACCGAGGCAGGAGAATGGCGAGTTCAAAGTCAGCCTCAGCAACTTAGTGAGGCCCTATCATCTCAAAATAAAAATAAAAAAGGATGGGGATGTAGCTCAGTGGGTTCAATCCCCAGGATCCCTCCCAAACAACAGCAAAAACAAACAAAACAAAACATTGTGCTCCTACAAAAGGCCACCCCAGCTCCCTGGCAGTCTCCGTATTCTAGCACATGGACCAGGAGTCGTGCCAGGTGGAGGTGACAGAGCTGCTTCTGCAGAGACACAATACCCACTGTGCCTGAGAGATGTGCTCCCAGGTGTGGGTCTGGGCCAACTGTCCTGCCTCTTCTAGCTCCTACGGTCACCAGGAATGCAAGGTGATGGAAAAGACCAGGGCAGCAAGACAGAGGTGGGAACAACGAATGTACACTCTGGTTCTTTGAAATCATGGGAGGCACCTCCGATTTATGAAAGTGGCTCTGAGTTTTCTTAACTCAATGTTTTGATATGGATTCAAGGTGATCCCCTGTGCCCCTGTGTTAAGGCTGGGATGTTCCTGAGGGGAAGTGATTGGATTGTGAGAGTCTGTCCTAGTTTGAATGGACTGAGTGTCAACCACAGGAGGTGGGGCATGGCTGGAGGAGGTGGGTCACTGGGCGCTTGGCCTGGAATTGGCATCTGCAACTTCCCCTCTCTCTCTGCTTCCTGGATGTGGTGCGTGGAGAGTGCTCCTCCACCACACCTTTCCGCCATGATGTCTTGCCTCATCTGGGGCCTGAGCAATGGATTCGCCCACCTGGACTGAACTTCTGGAACCGTGAGCCCAAATAAACTTCACCTCCCCTAACTTGCCCTTGTCAGGTATTGTGGTCACAGTGAGAAAAGCTAACACGCTCAATATAGAAATGTCTTCACTTACAGAAATTTTGTCAGTGTGTCTGGAAAGTGAAATAAGGAAAAAAAAAACAAAAACACCTCAATTGTTTAGAAATAAAACTTCTTCTGGTATTGAGATTAAATTGCTCTTTTGCCTCCAGCAGACCGAACAGCAGTGAACAATGTCAACAGCATTCTTAAAATCAAGGCCACTCTACATTCCACAGCGTAGGTCAACCATGCCATCTTGAGGTGCAGGATTCCTTCAGTGGACTTGGGCTGTTCCGGGCAACCTTTTCCAGCAGATGCAAAGGAAAACAGGGCGTGGCCGGCCCCCTCCAGCTCTGGATCAGATGTCAGGTTCTGGGTGACCCACAGGTGCCCAAGAGCTGGGATGCTGGAACGTACCTTTTGTGAAAGATGATTTGAGTGAGAACAAGGGGGGTGCTTTTGCCACATTTCCCAAAGGACTCTGAAGCAGAAGAATGGCCAATAGCTCAGGATAATAAACCGATCACCTTTCACAGTTCCTCAGAGTGCCACCTTTCTTAGGTGAGGTGTAGGTGTGCAAAGCTTAATGCTTTCAAGGTCATTCTGTTGGAAAGATAAGCCGAAAAAGGTGTTTCAGGATTTCTAGTGAGATTCAAAATAGTCATTCAAAAGAGGCAAAGAAAGATGAGAGGCAACAAACCCTCCCTGTTTGTTTTTGGTGTGAGTGTAGTATTAATATGATACTGCATATGTTATATTATGATATTTTATTTTTGTTTTACTTAATCTTATGAAGTACAGAACGTATGTTAATCTGTTTAGAATTATACATATGAACTTATTTAATAAATAATATAAAAGTAGTGATCCTTCATACTCCCATTCCCCAAGGTGACCACGTTCAACCATTTGTGATATTTTTCTGGATCTTCTTTTCTTTTCCTTGAACATATTGTATTGTATTTTTGTTGCTGTGGTTACTGTGACTATTGTCCTTATTCATATTATGAGGAATAACACTATTTTGCAGCCTGCCTTTTTACTTAGCTTTAGGTCTTGAACACCCTTTGATATGAGCCCAACTATGTAGGTCACTGTGCTCCAGGGCTGAATAGTTTTCCACTGTGTGAATAAGCCATGATTTCTCTAATTATCCTGGTACCAAAGGGAATTTATGCTATCTATACCTTCTCACGAATAAATTGTCTACTACAGAAGTGCTTTTGAAAGCCAAATTCCTAGGAGTAGCAATGCTGGTTGAAGGGCCCCCATCGTTATAATTTCAACATATTTTCAAATCGTTCTCCAACATACATCAGCTCCTAAAATGTAGTAGAGTACCTGCTTCCCCACTCCTGGTCAACGCTGGACATTATGAATTATTTAAAAAACCCAAGGCGAAGAAAAGCAAATAACGTGCATGTTATTAAGGGGTGGAAGAAGATGAAGAAGGAAAGAGAAAAAAAATTTCACATTGAAGCCCTAGTAACTGAAAGTCCAGAGCAACAGGTGATTTTTAAACTTCTGTTTAGAGGACTGGAGGTCCCGTTGGTCTGTGTAGCCTGGACTTCTTCGCTGCCTGGAGATAAACTCAGTGCCTGGACAATGTGGCAGGTCCATGGTTCGCAGGGATGACGCTGACGTTGTTTTCTGGGGCTGCCCAGGTAAAGGGGGAGCCACACATGCTGCAAGCCATCCAATCCCAGGATCACAGAGTTTAAAACATTAAAGGTGGATCATAGACATTTATGTAGTTACTAACAGAAGAGTGCTCCAGTGCAAGGTATTGATTCAGTGACTCTGCACCACACCACCCTTTTGTCCTGCTTTGGGACGTTGGAGCCAGACCCTGCAAGGGCTCTCCCCACCTCGCTGGCACAACACTGAGTTTTTCAGGGGAGGACGTAGGATGCATCTGGAGGAGGAAGGGGCTTCTCTTTATGCTCTGTCTGCTGTGATTTCTCCCTTCAAATGTTTGAATGTTTTAAAATATACTTTTCTTTGAAGGGACTCACAGCAATTTCACATATTTATGGGACACAGAGTGACATTTAAGGACATGAATATAACGTGCGATGACTAGAGCAGGATACTTGCGTGCCTGTCACTGCACACAGTGTTTCTTTGTGTTGAGAATGTTCTTAATACTAGTTAATTATAAATATTCAATTATTGGTGGTCAGCCATAGTCACCTGCTCTGGTAACCACTATTCTATTCTCCATTTCTTGGAGATCAACTTTTGGGTTTCCACATGTGAGTAAGAACATCTGCTCGTTGTCTTTCTGTGCCTGGCTGATTTCACCTCATCTAATGTCCTCCAGGATGCTTCGAAACTTAGAATCTCATTCCTTTTAATGGATGAATATTTTTTTCCTTTTGATTTTTGCAGAGCAGCTGCCAGTGGTGTTAGACATGGCACTGACCTCCAGCAAGCTTTGCTGAGCGCCTGGCTGGCGGTTTTCCATGTGCCTGTCTCTGCCTCTCGTTTCCAGCTCACCAGCTATGGAAAGGCTCTGGTTTGGGGCAAACTGGGGAACTTCTATGCCATTGGTTGGTTCCTGCTCTCCACGCTTGGCTTGTTGGCACCCCAGGGGGAGTCTTCTGCTGACCAGCCCTGACCCCTACCTCCTTGCTGGCTGGCCTTAGACTACTATTGCCTGTGGGCCAGCTCTGGCCTTAGCGTATATCAGTGGCCTTTCACTCCATCCAGCACCCAGCACCCTCCCTTCTTCTCCATGGGCTAGGTCTCAGCCTTGGGGAGAAGGTCTCCTTGCAGATTCCGTCCTTGTACTCTGCTCAGTTCTAAAGTATTCAACAGACTATGCCTTCTTAGTCTTATTTCTAATTAATAATGCTTTATGTTACGTTCTCTCCAGTACAAGCTGTTGGTGTGGGTTCTGTTCCCCACAGCGCTCACAGGTGTGGAGATAGGAGCGTCCTAGGAGACAGATGATCATGGATTGGATTTGGGGATTAGTTTGGTTATGCCTCTTGAACATGCTGAGATCTCACTAGCGGGAGGCTAGTGATGCATGACATGTAGGTTCTGATCAATCAGACTATGATTGACAGGGATGAAGACCAAGCGAAGCAAAAGGTGGTGGAAGGCCAAATGGCTGTTGCACTGTTTTGGAAGCAATGACGACTCACAAAACAACACTGGAAAATACGGACGGGGATCTCCAGGTAGGCAGGCGGTGAGCCCCGTGTCCTGTGCTGGGCATCCCACCTGTAGGGTCAGTTTTTCTGTGCTTTGGAGACAAGCTCCCACAGTGAGGGGCCATGCTACTGGCCCTCTCCTTCCCATGGTTCTGAGGCGACAAGCCAGACATCCTTGAAAGCGTGGTGCTCAGAAGGTGTACTGGTTGGCCACAGACTGCTGTCTTTCAACCCACTCAGAAAGATGAGTTGACTTGACTTTACCCGTCACTGTCCTTGTCGCACTCTGGGGTCCTTGTGGAAGGTGGCGGTTGTCTGCTCTGCCTTGTGAGGGAACCTCACACATCAGCCCTTATTCATTATTCACTAACACTCTGAACTAACAACTGCGTTGGGTGGTAGCAGCTCTAATCAATGGAGCATAATGAGCCCCTCCCTAATTAGGAAGCAAACCTGCCCCAAATCCTCTGTAGATGAGCTCTTAGAGATGAGGAGCCACCAAGGGAGGGCTGGGACAGGCATGGGATGGCAGGGCCTAATTTGTTTTTAACTTGCTTTTATGGGGTTTTTAAATTTATATGGGATACGTACCTATGAAGGCTTGCGCAGGTGCAGACACACACTGTACCCAGCTGGGTAATGGACCTCAGTGGACCAAGCCTCACCAATCACCTGCCCACGGCCAACCTGTGGCTGTGAAAAGGCTTCTCACTGCAGTTAAAGATTCCCCAGTTCTATCTGGAAAATCCCAGGCCGGCTTGGGATGGAGGGAATTTCTGGGTCACTGAGCAAGTGCTAGTCAATGGGTCAATTTCCACGGACTACACACCAGACACACTGCTGCTCCCTCTATCTGGCTCATTTGTTTTTAGCCTCCCTAAAATTCTGTGGATCCCATGGATGATGTTTGTGGTTGTAGACAGACGGGTCTCCAACTTCAGATCCGAGAGTCCAGGAATTCCAGAGAGGCAGGAGCTCTCTGTGCCTTGAAACCAACTGTCCAGTTCAGGGGTTGGCAACCTGTCTCTGTAAATAAAGTTTTATTGGAACACGGTCACGCTCCTTGTCTCTGCAGGGCCCGTGCTGCTTTTGTGCTACCATGGCTGAGGTGAGTATTTGTGTCAGACCCTGTGGCCATGTGCCAAGCTGACACCCTGGCTGTCTGGCTCTGTACAGCACAAGTTTCTTGACCCTGAGACTCAATCATCTAATCAATTTTGTATTTTTTAGCTTTTGCTCTAAAGTTGCATATGTTGTCCTTTTAAAAAAGTGTTTTCAAGGAGCCCGTAGTATAGTGGAGGAAAAGAATACCCAAATATATGCAAATTTCTTCCAAATTTTAATTTCTCCTTATGTAAGATTTTTTAAAAAAAATCTTCCAAATACTTCTTATTTCCTTGTATGTTAGATTGGGATCTCATTCCATCTCTACTACAGCACCTTGCTTTTGTGTGTCACATGTCTGCTAATTTGTTTACCATCCATTTTCCTCTGCACAATGCAAGTTCCACAAGAGGGAAACTTCACATATCTTCTTTACCTAGAATAGCAGCCTAGAATATTCTAGATGTGCGATAAATACTGTGTTTTATAACTCAAAGAAGTCATCAGTGGTAAGCTATACTATTCTTTTATTGTACCAATAAGAAAGACAAAGCTCTGCCAGATAATGTACGGTATATGCTCAGATATTGTTGATTAAAAGATGTTGCTTGTTTCAGAATTGTTAAAATGTGGCACAATATGCATCTTAAAACCACTGAATAAGGCTCATTGTCAAGTGGGTGGGAGAACTGAGGACCTTAGGATAATGATTTTTCAAGGCTTAGTTAATATTTCATCTTAAATCAAATCACAAATATTCTATTAGGTAATTACTAGGTGCAATATTCTGGTCTGGTAAAGTCAGTTGTATTAGTATGGGCTGGGGATGTGGCTCAAGCGGTAGCACGCTCACCTGGCATGCATGCAGCCTGGGTTCGATCCTCAGCATCACATACAAACAAAGATGTTGTGTCTGCCGAAAACTAAAAAATAAATATTAAAAAATTCTCTCTCTCTCTCTCTTAAAAAAAATTTGAAAAAAAGTCAGTTGTATTAGTCAACTTTTTCTTACTATAATGAAACACCTCAAGCAAACTACTTTATAAAGAAAAGAAGTTTATGGATTTAAAGCCAATTTGGATGCTGGGAGTCCAAACAGCAAGGGTGAGGGTACCCTTGGTTGTATCATCTGTATCTCTCTTTGTTATCTCTCTCCTTCTTACAGACAAAAGGGTTCAATCATGAGGGCACCACACTCATGATCTCATCTAATCTAATCACGTTCCAAAGGTCTCACTTTCAGTCAGATTAAGTTCCCACCCTCTTAATGCCATAAGACTTTGGGGACTAAGCTCCTGTGCAAGTTCAGGGGGGCAAACTATGGACCCTGACGACGTGACCTGGGGAAGCATCCTCCAAGCTGCAGAAACTCAGGGCCCCCATGGCCATCCAGGACTTCGTCAGATCTCTATCTGTGCAGATCCGTATCTGTGTCTGTATCAGCCTCTACTGATCACGTTGTTTGAGTGAAGTCGTAGTCTTTTCTCCACAGCTAAATTGTAAGCCCCTGGAGCACAGGAACCAGTTTTTCCTTTTCATTTTTGTATTCTTCACGACGCTTTCCCTTTCTATTACCCAGAATGGAGGACAGGACAATTTAAGGGCCTGCAGTTGAACATTAAGTGCAGAGAAAAACCTAAGACGGCTTTGAAACAGACGGAGAAGAGACCAGCAGAGAAACAGACTGAAAGGTGCACTAGGAGGGGTAACCTGGCGAGAATCGAGGACATGTGGAACCAGGCCTGCCGCTGAGGTGACTCCCCGCACAGGGTATGGGCTGAGCAAGCAGCAATAGGGGGCGCAAATCAGGTGGGGCGTGGACAGGAACCCGAGAGCCCTGCCCCCCTCCGCCTCTTCTTACTGCCTGACCTGCTCATCCTGTGCCTGTGTCTTTCCTCAGCAACCCAAGGCTTTTCCTAAGCAGGTCCTTCTGCAAGCACAGGAGGAAGACCTGCTACTCCAAGGAGACAGGAAGGAGGAGCCTCGGATTTCTCGGATCACTTCTTTTTTTTGGTATCTGCTGGGACCTTTTATCTAATCACAATCACCTTCGGGTAAAGATTTCAGGTTCTTGTCTGCAGCCTCAAGGGCATCAACTAGCCACGCTGTCCTGTGCACGCTGGTCGCCAGGTTCCAGAAGCCACCACCTCATCACCCTGCCTTGCAAGTGAGCATGCTGCCCCCTTCTGGTTGGAAAAGCTCATGCTTACATGCATTCTTGTATTGGATACCTACTATGTTTTAATATTTAAATACTTTGCTAAAATTCAGTTTATTTTTAATACACCATCTTATGTGTCATGATTAAAAAAAAATCTCTAAGATGAGAAAACAATTTCCCTCCATGCAGAACATAATAAGGAAAAATGCTGAAGTGCTCTATCAGAGGCAGATGCTTCGACCAGGGAAAGAGCCCCAGAGCCCAGCATCTCAGCCCCAGACCAGGGTACAGGTTTTAGGCCTTGGTGGGTGGGACCAGTGGTTTGTTTTTATTTTATTTTTTTTCCTAATGAACAATTGGACTAAAGGATCAGATTTAATTATAAGGAGAGTCCCTTCCTGTTTATACATGCTGCAGACCTAATTGTAGGCTGGCCTCCCTGCTGTGGCCCAAGTGGTCATTAGCTGATAACGGCCTGTTCTTGTCAACAAGGCCTCATTAACCATTGTTTTTTTTTTTTTTCAGCAAAATGGTTGTAAGGGTTTGAACTTGTGATTGAGGACGCTCCTGGTACTCAGAGAAACTTTTGCAGTTTGCCCCTGGCCAGATCCACACACTCTGGGCTCAGGGGAGCGATGACACCCAGGGGTGACCCGGGTCTGTGCTGCGGCACCGGCAGTGCTGTGTTCAGGAGGAACACTGACCTGAGAGCTAGCGGTCCAAGATCTGAGGTTCTAGCCCCACTCTGTAGCTGTGCGGCTTTGGGATAATCCTTTCTCTTTTTGTTCCTCGGTTTCCTCACTTGAAAATGAAAAAGTTCTATCGAATGATGATTGGTGCTAGAACTTTTGGCCAATAAAATTAATTTTGCAAGCTTCTTGTGCAATTTCCTTCCTTTTGTTTCTTTTTTTGATTCAGGGATTTTATCTTCTCAGGTTATACACTAGAGGGCAGTGGTACATTAGTATTACAAACTATGATTGCACTCAGCCGAAAGCCACAGACACTCAAGATTAGGAGGGGACCTTACTTGTTCCTCATTCAAAATATACAAGTTGTGCTGTAGTATCCTCTCCTGAAAGTCATCTTGTCCTTGTTGAATATTTCCAGTTGGGAGCCTTGCTACTTCACTAGGTAGCTTTTTTTCTCTTGCTAGTTCTCATTATTAGCAGGTTCTTTCTTCAATGATAGAAAAAAAAATCTGCTTACGTGCAGCTTTTACCCACTAGTCCTGTAGGTCTACCAGAAACTGTATCTCTTCTTCATAATGGCACTCCAAGTATTTCCTGGAATTATGATATTGACTAATTATACTCACATTTGTTGGTCATTGTAGACTCTACATTTTAAAAAATATTTTATTTTAGTTGTAGGTGGACACAATACCTTTGTTTTATTTATATGGTGCTGAGGATCGTACCCAGGGCCCTACACATGCAAGATGAGTGCTCTACCGCTGAGCCACAGCCCCTGCCCCTCTAATTTTTTTTTATCAGCTGTGTTGTCACCCTACCAGACTCTAATTTACATTATTTTAATTTGATCCTCACAGTAAGTTCTGAGGGAGATTTCATCTTTACCTACCTCTGCTTCACCGAGGCTCAGATCCAAACCGTGAAACAACTATGTAGTGAAGGTGGAATTTGAACCTTGGTCTGACTGACGCTCCCTGCTGTGGTCCTCAGTACCTCCTTTCATACCGTGAAGGCCTGAGACCCAGAGAAGCAGGCAACTTGCTTGTGATCACACAACTCAATAGGAAAAAAGAGGAACTGGATTCCAAGTGTTTGGTGAGCATGTTCAATTTTCTTTGTGGCTCAGCACGGTGCCCTTTAAGACTGCTGTCACTGACTTCCCAAGTCCTCTTTTGTATGTGTAAATGTTCCCATTTTCCTTCATTGGTATTCTGATGGGCTCCTTGCTATCCTGTAGTATTTGCTGAGGCTTCTCTTAATTTGCAGTACCCTTTCTAAATTATGATACTCAGAATTCAAAACAGTGCCTGGTCTAAACAGGACAGAAGGCTCTGAGACGGGACTTCCTGTCATTTGGACTTAATTTTCCATTAAACATTGTGGAAGGTTGCCTTAATATTTTAATACAACGTTGCTGCAAGGGCAGCAATACTCTCTGTTCCTTCTATTTTTGTTTTAATTTTTATGAAATGTAAGAACGAGACAAAATGTTCCTATTTTATTCTGATTGATTAAACAATAAAGTCCTCCTGATCCCAGGAGGAGACCTACTGAATGGCTGATAATCTAGAGCAAGTTCCGAGCCTCTCCAGGGTACGTAAGGGAGTGAATGTGAACAGGCTCCGGTTTCTGGTGGAGATTATGTGACAAGTCAGTGGCTGAAGTCCACTATTGGTTTTGCTCTATGAGAAATGCTGGCTCCTCACGTGTGGCTGACATTCGTCGCTGTGTCCTTCCTGCCCAATATCTCCCAGAGCAGGACTCTGAAGTCTCTTTAAGGAAGGCTGCATATAACCCAGGAGGGGCCCTACAGGAGGGTCCCCGCTCCTTTCTAGCCAAGAGATGGACCTGTGAGGTGGTGCTCCCTGAGCCAGGCCAGGGGTGTGATTCCCCTGGCACAGGAGGGAGGACCTGGAGGCTGGCTCATGCCGAGGCCACAGCCCCCAGCAGTCTGTCCCTAGGTCCTGCTGTCCCATCTTGTGGCCTGACCCCTCAACATTTTCTTTGATCTGCAAGTTACTTAACATTTCATTTCAATCATAGGTAAGTGTAGATACATGGAGTTGTCCCTTGGTACTGGTTCCAGCCCTCCTCCCCGCAGACACCCAAATGTGCAGATGCTCATTCTATGTAATGGGACACCAACTGTACACTTTGACTCATCTCTAGATGACTTACAATTCCTGGTACAATGTAAATGCTATGTAAGTAACTGGGATACTACATTGTTCAGGGAATAATGACAAAGGAAAAAAGTCTGTACCTGTTCAGTACAGACACAATTTTTTCCTGACTATGTTTGATTCATGGTTGGTTGAATTTATGGATGCAAAAACCCAGGGATACAGAGGGCGAATTGTGTGTGTGTGCACACGTGAGTGAATGTGTGTGTGTGTGTGTGTGTGTGTGGGTGTATGTGTGCATAATTAAAAAACTCAGTCAGTTTCTGATAATTGCAACCAAAACAATTCTTACTTATGTGTTGGAATTTATTTGCTTTTTTGACATAGCTGTACCAGAAAGTTCAATTGTTTCACGACATAACAGAATAGCTAATCTATCCAGAGTTTGTTGGTATATATATATATATATATATATATATATATATGAGAAACTGTTTTCTGATGCATTTTTGGGATTATAGTTCTTAAAATATGTTTGCCACACCTAATGCAAAAGAAGCATTCTGCAAATTTAGTGATAAGTGAAACTTTATAAATTAATTTTACTAGGAGCAATTGCTAGTCAATAAAAATCAGTGTTCACATTCAGGGTTGGATCTTTTAGAAGGCTAATCATTCATCTGTTTGGAGGTAAAATTTAATGGATTTACTTTTATTCCCAAGAGAGAAACATTTTTATCTTTTCAATTAAATGCTAATTCATCTTTGAGACCTATTAATATACAATCTTGGTGACAACATGACGTATTTATTTAGGCAGTTTAGCGTAAGCCTTTACAGCAAGGGGACTTTTTCAGTTCTCTTTCTTTTATGTTCTCATCGACACCCAGGGCGTCTCTTTCATGTGAGAAAATTCCAAGTTCTTTTACAGTCTCATTCTTGACTTTCTGAGCTTCAGATTCACACTCCCAACTTCCTGCAGGAATATTCATTGCCTTGTTCCAAGGGCAAGCACAGCTGGCTGTGACGTTATCAAGCCAAATTATTTATCCCAAAGCACAATGTTGAGAACATGGTTTCCTACTTCACGAATCTCTTTGATAGTCAGAGTGGCAGCTTCTCCCGGGTTTCAGTGCAGAGGAGAAATGGGCTTTTCCTGAGTCACCGATGGGCTCTGCTCGTGGACTCTGACTTTTGGGCGTTGTGATTATGAGAAAGCTTTAAGCTAAACCCGGGGCCCTCTGCGGCTCACCCATAGCTTCATCTTATCTATCTACCCTTATTTTCCTCTGGTCTTGTTGTTTTCTTTCTTTATTTCTTTAAAAGTTTACTGTCTTTCCTTACTGTAGCATGCACATTTTTGAAGATTTTAGAAATCCCCCCTTTTCTCCCTTAGATAGTGGCATAAATAAATAAGAACTAACACATGGATCTGTTTCTCCAACTGTGTGTCCTCCTGCTTTGCTTACCCATCTCTTTGCCAAAGTCAGCTTTAAATGGCCTACCTCTGAGGTGTAACCCTGGGGAGGTACTTGACATCCTTCCTCTTCCTCCACCCTCTCGGGGAAACGGTCAGCTCTCTGGAAAATTTGGGGACAGAATTTAAAGAGATGGGATAATCGGCATCCCTCCGATAATCTTTATCCTTCAGATTGCTGATCTCTTGTTAAAATGAGCAGCTTTTATTCCCATCTATTCTATCCCTAACCTTCTTGCTATGATCATTTCACCCAGATTAACTTTTCATTGCGGGTCATCAGGGTGATTAAAATGACCATGTATTTCATTCCCTAACCTGACCATGTGGCAGAATTCCCTGGAGGCATGTTAAACGCAGATTTTTGGGCTCACTTCCAGAGTTTCTGATTCAGCAGGTCTGAGGTGGGGCCGACTGGGAATGTGCTTTTCTGACACGGTCCTCGGTACTGCGGCTGCCTGGGGACCCCATTCTGGGAACCAATGCTCCTTACGGGTGGCACGCCCTGCACCCCGGCGTAGATCTTTAAGGGGTGCTTCTGTTCCCAAGTCTTCACTGGCCCTTCATTGTTGATTGAATTTATTTTTACATTTCAAATGTCCTGCCTGGTATTCAAGACCCTGAATAATCTGAAGGCAACTTGTCTCTTTCCCTTCCCAACGTTTCTCTCTAGACCTGCGACGCTGTTCCTTCCCTCTTTTCTGCTACTGATGATCAGTGCACTGGCCAGTGGTCTGCTCACGTGCCTTTTCTGATAGTCCCGCTGTAAGGAAGAGCCAGCCCCCTCTGATTCCTTAGATTGGGCAGAGCATGAGTCCTGCAATGGTTAGTGGCATGGTCTTTATCTCTTCTGCCAAATTTATCAACTTCAGTGTGCAGGACCTCAGGCTGTAATGGATGCACTTTGTATGGAAATTATTCTTTTTTTTTTTTTTTTTTGTACTGGGGATTGAACTCAGGGACATTCGACCACTGGCCCATATCCTCAGCACTATTTTGTATTTTATTTAGAGACAGGGTCTCACTGAGCTGCTTAGTGCCTCACTGAGGCTGGCTTTGAACTCATGATCCTCCTGCCTCAGCCTCTTGAGCCGCTGGGATTACAGGCATATGTCACTGTGCCCAGCTTAGAAATTATTCTTGAAATTCATTTGACTAACTACTGTATAGAGATTTTGGAGTTGGAGCAGAGAGGATGAATGTTATTTATGAAACACAGAGTTTTCCTGAGTTCACATTCTTTGTTAAAAATCATAACATTGCTCATTTTCATTAACACAATATTTCACAAAACAAGCAATTAGGACATACAGACCACTGATTATCTTATCATACCACAGGGTTTCAATAGAACAGTAATTTTTGTTGCATCTTGATTTTTGCCAAGGTTTATTAATTGAATATTATGATGAGTTTATGGACCAAATAAATTATACAGATGATAATCTGTCATTGAAGTATACCCTACATCTGCCAATTTCCAAACGATGAAATGTCCTATTTTTAAATAGAAAAATGAATGATAATATTAAAATAATGAGTCCAAAAACTTTTTGGAGTACTAATATTAGCTGCATGGGTAAAGGAATTTATTGCCAAAGAAGTTTAGAAAATTCTAGATTAAATGATGTTACACCTTATTGAACTGCAGGGCCTTAGATTCATACATGTGTTTTCAAGGGGGCCCGTGATATTCAGCATTTTTTCAAAATTCTTTGTGTGTTTACATTATTTTGTTTTAAATGCTGCAGAGCAGCTCACAGTGGTCACTCTCCTGGTCACACTTTGGGAACGAGGTCCATGGCCTGAAGCAAAGGTTCACGTATAACACTGAGCGTTGGATAGGCTCTTACCCTCTCATGACCAAAGTCATGCCTGGGGTGGCAACTCCCGGGGCCCATTTAATTGGGTTCTTTTGCAGTTTCTTGGATTCCTCTAAGTCACTGGGCTGGAGTTTTATTGAGGGTGGTCCTGGGGACTTGCTGGACAGGAGATCTTTGCCTCCTTCATTTCTCCACAATTTGCTCTCGTCACCAGAGCAGGATTCTAACTCGGCCTCATTGCTGGAGTCAGATCCAGGCTCTGACAGGGTTCCAGCAGGGAGCCTACTTGGACAAGCCTTTCTGGAATATGCTGTGGGCAGAAGTGTTGACAGCGATTTCAAGCCGGCCACGAAGATTACTGCTTATGACAGGGGGTTACATCCAGGTCCTGGGAAACTAACCCTTCTCTGCCCGGAGTTTGTCTGTGAGGCCCCAGAGTATGTTGTCCTGACGTTGCTCCTGCCATCTCTTTGTGGAGGTGATGGGAGGTGGCTGTGGGGACGGACATGAGTAGATGTGGCCCTCACTAGCCTTTTCCTCTTTTCTGGATAATTATCTACTGTATGCCTCCTTTCATTCTACCTCCTTTCTGATATCAATGAGTAGAATGATTCCATTGCATAATCTGGGAGTCTGTGATTCAAAGGGAAGAAGTAGAGTCCAATCTCTTTGCAGTCTGTACCTTAAACTGGTCCCGTGGGCAGAAAGATCTGCATCCTGGTAAATCTCCCCCCCTCTTCCATCTATCAGGATCATTTTAGATGCTAACTTGCTTCTATTTGGGGTCTGGGAATTAATTTTACCATCATTTTAAAATAGCAACACAGTGTAGCAAAATCGTTTTGAACTATTTGTTGTCTCTCTGGTGAGTGCTGATACAGTGCCACAGTGGGAAATTCCACCCCTGACCTTGTGTGACAGGTCAAAGTTGAAATGCAGGTGCACTCAGAATATGGTGTGAAACAAACTTCAGGCTATGTGTGTAAAGGGTAGATGAAACACAAATGAATCCTGTGCTTAGACTTCATTCCCATCCTGAAGCTATCTCATCATGTATATGTAAATCTTCCAAAATCCAAGTCCCTAGCATTTCAGATAAGGAATACTCAACTTGTGCTCTCTCTTTCCAAGGATGTTGACTCATGGTTTTGCTATATCTCTTTATTCTTAATTTTGCATTTTGGTTGACTCAGGTTTTCCTTCTGAATCCTACAATCAATACCCAGATGACTCCTATGATGGGTCTGTTTCTCTTAATCACTGAGCTAAGGAGCACTTACTAAAGTCTTATAATTTTTTTCTTCTGTCTTAGATATGCAGTTCTTTTATGTTTGTTCTAACTGCTTTTATCTGCTGTTGGGGCACACTGTCTTACTGATTGATGTTTGAAGCTACAGAGGCTAAATGTCTACAGTGGTCACTTTGTTCTGGTTCGATGCAAAATGGCCAAATATTCCTGAGCTCTGCTTGTTGATCAGTGTTGCAGCTAAAGTACAGGTTTTAAGATTGCCCAAGGGGGGACTAAAAAATCCAGCAGACCCTCATTTTCATCTCAGAGTTTTATAATGTTCAAGCGATCCATTGAATGTCGACATATCCTGAGATCTCAGGCACTTGACTCCAACTTTCTAGGTCTCTTTTAACCAGCTTTTATTCTTTGGTCCCTGCCTTGATGTGCTCAGGTTTGCTAGCCAGCTGCTAACACCACAGCAGATCTGCCTCTCGTTCTATTTATTAGAAATGGTGAGATACAAAGTGGACATCCACATCTGAAGATTTTCTTTTTAAAACAGAAAACAAGGATAAACCCAACAAAGTGTGGCAGAAGTGAAGTGTCGGTGCCTTCGTGCTACACAGGTGGAAAAGATGCTGGTGAAAGCAGAGTGACTCCCGCAGCCGAAAGAGAAGAGCGGCACCTGCCGAGGGGCTCAGTCTCCTTGCATACTACAGAGGGTGGAGGGACCTGTCCTGGGAGCCCCACCTGCGTCTCCGGAAGCTCTCTTCTTCCATTGGAGCTCCAAGATTGCTGCATGAGAGGAAGAGAGGGTCAAACTCTCCCAAGCCTACAGCTTTTCCAAGATGACCCCACCACCTGCCCCTCAAGAAAGGTGCTCCTGGGAAGGTTCTGGGTTTGGTTGATCTCTTCTGCATCTTTCCTGGTAAAGCCACTCTTTCTGTTTCCTTCCACATAATCTTCTGTTTCTCCTGAAGGAGAAGGTGATACTGCCCAGGACCCCTTTTGAATAAGCGGTGTTCCTCAGAGAGAAAAACAGAGATGTCATGGTGGAAAAGCTTTTGGGAACTTGGTAGGACAGGTGAGGTCCTATTGCACTTAAATCGGCCAAGAGGTAAAACTCCTGCTCTCTGGAAACTTGGGTCATAACGGCCCGTCTTTGATTCTTCTCTCCATGGATGTCACATGGTTTGGAAATCCTTTTCTCATGGCTGAAAACAATCTTAAGAAAGTATCCCTGGGGAGGAGGATGAAGGGGGAACGGGAGGGATGTCCCTGGCCAGGAGGCCGGAGGTGCCCCAGGAAGCCGTTTCCTCTGAATAGTTAAATGGCTGCCTCTCAACTTGCACAATGTCACATTGAATTTGAAACAGGGAACTTTTTATATTTTTCCCCTGATTGTGCTGGCACCTGGCAGATGCCTATTTACCACAGGCATCAATACACATAGTAATCAAAGGAAATCAGAGGCACAGATTAGCAACAGCTGCAAGTCATTAGTGACAGACACGGGAAAGCACAATTCTGCACCCAACTTTGAAATAACCAATATGAGTATTTCAGAGCACGAGGGTTACCGCGGGGCACTCGCGAACACAAGAGCAGCCAGACAATAGCTGGGCTTGTCTCTCCAGAGAGCCTCTTCTCACCCACCCTGATCATCAATCAATCAATCATGTGATATTGGTCCATTGAACGTTAGCCCTTTGCACAGCACATGTGCCCATCTGATCTTCTGATCAAAGGTCGTCTGAACTAAGAAACACCTTCTGGCGGGTGCAAAGTCCTGCTAGCCCCTCTCATTATTTTTAGTGATAGGGACTTGAGTGGATTTCGGATGTGTTAATTCTATGATTGACCTGGTGGGAAAAGGGGCACACAGAGGGGGAAATAAGACATTTCTTTTCCCATTTAATCTCATTTTTTGCACAATTCTATTTGAAAACCGGTCGTGATTGATGGCTGTTCTTTTGCGCGTTACATATTTTCATTGGTAGCACTAACCTTAGCCTACTCCAAAACATACTCTTCAATTTTTAGCTTTTTCCTAATCAATTCATTCAGTGCCTCGGTGAATACAAGTTGGTCATTTAAAAATTTCTAGCTGTTGCCTGATATGTCCCAAAACAAATTTAGCCAGCATGGGTTTCTATTTTAGACCATCTCTGGAAATGCAGATTTACTGTACAACTGGGTAATGGCTTAGAAATAAACAGACACAGTGAGCTGCTGTCTGATTAGCAGGACTGGGCAAAATTTAGCATTACATATATATCTCTATATATATGTCGCAATAATTGGACCATCGGACCATAGGATGTAGCTTAAATTGGTCTCATCACCATATGTGGTCTCTATTCCCTTTACTTGATATGAAGGTTGAATTATTTTTTATGGTTTAGAAATTGTCTTCTTTGCCTGTCCTATCTCTTTAAAAGTATCTTATGAAGGTTTTCTACATATTCTAATAATGATGATGATGATGATGATGATGATGATGATAATAATGATAATGATGGATTTGTTTTGGAGATTAGGAAAATAAATGGGGAACATGGTGCTTTTTATTTGTACTACAGAGCCAACTGTTGAATATATCTGCTCTTTAACAACAAGTGACATCCGATTGTTCTAGAGGAAGCCTTCCAGGGAACATGGGTTCCAGAAGGTGCCTTATAAGCCCACAGGTGTGTGTTATAAGTCTTTTTCCCCCAACTTTCTGAGGAGAAATCATTTTATATCTCAAGGTTCAGGGAAATTTGATTTCTTGGGGTCATTTTCTGATGAAGTGATGACATAGTATTAATTCATGATTTCATTTAATAATCAGGTCAGCGTGGACTTATTAAATACTTGCTGTGTCCCAGTGAATGCTGTAGGCACTGTGGAGAGAGCGACAAAATTAACAAGTGACCTGGATTCAGTGAACTCAGCAGCGAAGGCACAGCAGATTGTATGTGACAGGGACGTTTGACTACGATTCTTCACTGCCTTCAGTTCTCTCCTTCCCCATCCCTCTCGGTCCCTTCCCTTCCCACTCTTTCCTTCTTTCTCCTTTCTAATTAATTAATCTTTTAGACCACAGGATTATTTAAGGAAAGTAGACATTTTTTGGAGACATTTAACACATTCTGTCTCAGTTAGGATGAAGCTTCCATAGCAGATAGAGTCCAAGACTTTAGTGACTTCACACGGTAGGAGTCTATTTATTGCTCCTGTAACAGTCCAGTGAGAGTATTCTCAATTGGTGGGAGATTTTCCTCCATGAAGTGACTCACAAACTCGGGCTCCTTTCAGCTTGGGGCCCTGCCAGTCTTCAGAATCCTCTGTTTCCTGCAGGTGCAAAGGGAAACAGGGTGGAGAAAGCAGTCCTTTCTTTCTTCAAATTCTAATTTTTTTATTGATACATCCTGATTATATATAACAGTGGGATTCATTGTGACATATTTGTTTGTGACATACTACAATTTGTCAAGTTAATTCTCAGTACTTTCCCTCCACTCTTCCCCTGGGCTCCTTCTTCTACTCTGATTGTTTTCCTTCTATTTTCATGAGATACACATTCTCTCTCTCCCTACCTCCCCTTCCCCTCCCTCCTTCCCCCTACCTCCCCCGCTCCACACATACACACACACACACACATACACATACACGTCTTTTCTCTCTGCCTTCCACATTTGAGAGTAAACATACAAACCTTGATCTCCTGCATTTGGTTTATTTCACTTAACATAATGTTCTCAAGTTCCATTCATTTCCCTGCAAACGATAACGTCTTGTTCTTCTTTATGGCCTGATAAAGCTCCATGGTGTATACGTGACACATGTTCTTTATCCTTTCATCCACTGGTGGACTCCTAGGCTGGTTCCAGAGTTCACTTATTTTGAACTGTGTTGCTGTCACCACGGGAATGCACATGTCACCGTGGTAAGGTGACTCTAATGCTTTAGGATACGTACTGAACAATGGTGTAGCTGGGTTGTGTGGTGGGTCCCTGCCTAGTCTTTTGAGGATCCTCCATATTGATCCACAGTGGTTGGACCAATCTACAATCCCACCAACAGTGTGAAGTGTTCCTTTTTCTTCACATCCTCTCCAGCATTGTCATTGTTTGTAGTCTTGATGGCTGCCATTCTGACTGGAGTGAGATGAAATCTAAATGTAGTTTTTATTTGCATTTTCCTGATTGCAAAATTTATGGAACACTTTTTCATGTATTTGTTGACCATTTGTATTTCTTCTTTTAAGAAGTGTCTGTTTACTTCCTTTGTTCACTTATTAATTGGGTTATTTATTTTTCGGTGTTGAGTTTTTTGAGTTCTTTAAATATTCTGAATATTTTGTTGGAGGAAAGGCTGGCAAAGATCCTCTCCCCTTTCATAGGCTCTTTCTTCAAGCTCTTGTTTCCTTTGCATGTAACCATTTATTAATCAACGTGGCTTGAAAGAGGTACACATCATTCTGCTCATATACCATGGGGACAGGCAATTGTAGATGAAAGGGGCCTGGGAATTTCTCAGCCTTGGCCTGAATGGACACTTCAAGGTGGAAATTCTGTACCAGGGAAGCAGGGGTCAGATTTGAATGGACACGATTATGTGTTGTACACCATGCTAATTTCTGGAAATGTCAGATGGGTGACTCCTTATCCTTTTAAGCTGGTGATGGCTACATAGGTACCCTACTGACCACACACGATAGTGTTAGAAAGAGTCAGTTGTGACCACGGATGCAGGGACAGACAACTCATTGTGGATGGACTTGGAGGAAGGGCTGCCAAGGCAAGGCCTCCCAGGATCCACATAGCAGAGGAGAGGGAGGACAGAGATAGAGCTAAGCAGATTTGTAAAGCTGAGAGTACGTCCAGGATGGCCAGAGACCCAGGATCCCTCCTGTGTCAAATGCTGTGACTATGGGGTCATGGAGGCCAGGTCACGGAGGCCTTGTGGGCTGGGCCTGTGTAAGAACTAGGGCAGGGATGGGAAGGTGAGTGGTGGTTTCCTCTGGCTCCCTGATTCGGGTTACTACGGCTCCTGGGTAAAGCAACCTGCCTGTCCCGCCGCTGGCCTCCCTGACCATTTCCTAGTCACACAGGTCTTGGCCTGTGTCTCAGGCCAGCGTCCATCAGAGTAGGGTAAGGTTCTCTCCATCTGTGACAGCTGAGACACCTCAGGGTCTTGTGGTACCTGGAGCTCGAAGCTCTCTCTGACATCATAATGAAGCGTCTTGGCCACTACAAGTGTTGGGCAGAGGGGCAGGAACTTTCAAACGTGACGGAATTTCAGACTTACGACAGATGAAGGATCCTTTGAAGGTGCCTCTTTAGTAAGATGACGCATTCCTTCTAGTAAAGTATCAAGGCTGCCAAGGCTATGCTCTGCTTTCTGAGAAGCCGCCTTTTAGCTTAAAATGTCAGATAGGACTTCTCAAGAGCTACGAATCAGTTTCTTTCCACACGCATAATGAGGTACCCAAGAAAGGAGCGTGATGGGAAGGGCTGTGTTTGCAGCCTCGAAACCACAGCTAGAGTACGGGTAGACTGAGGTTTCTGTCTGCATCTAAGTGCACGTGGGTAGCTCCACGTTCACCAATAGTGTAAAGTCTCCTTGAGGATGGAGTCGAGAGGAAGAGGAAAGAATCTGTTACTGCAGGGAAAGAGAGGAGTAATGGAATAGGTGCCCTGGGAACTGGTTCTGAAGCAAGGAAGTGAGTCTAGAGAGAGGAACTGGAGCTGAGATGAGAGGTGAGCAAGTGCATGAGGGCATTAAAGGTCAGGAGTCAGGGCCGAATTCACAGGGGCGAGGGAGACTGGGGAGCGGAAGGGGTCTCAGGAATGTTCACACTGGGGGCTTGAATACATGGTTGGGGAACTTGGATCTAAAATGGAAAGGGCTCACTCTCAAACTTTCAGGCATATTTATTGACAAGGACCCCAAAGCTCAGAGAAGTTTCCAGAGATTGGTCCAACACGGCTTGTACTTCGTGCAGAAGGGGCTCAGAAAAACCTCCTGGCAGGGTTGGTGTGAGGCCGGAGGGAAGTCTGAAGTCAAAGGTCGGAGGGCATGAGCCCTTGGCTTTGCTTAGGAGAGCGCACTTCCTTCAGCCAAGTGTGAACACATTTAGGACTTTTTACAAAAACAAATAAACAGATATATAAAACCAAGCAGAGGAGGGTGCCTCTACTCCCATGACCTAAAGCTTTGGCTGCTGGCTTTGTTACTGTTGTTATTGTTTGTTTTTCTTCTGCGAGTTCAGGACGAATGATCCTGTTACCTTGGTGATCAGAGAGTCCCACGGGTTAGAAGGACCGACCGCTTGTGAAACAGAAATACGAACGATGACTATCAGAAGAAAAACCTTTTGACAGATGAAGAGGCAACATTTACTATAGCTTGAAATGGATAACTGCTGTCCAATTGGTTTTTTTTTTTTTTTTTTTTTTTTAACTGTAAAATATAGAATAGAAAATGCTCAAAGATTTCCTTTTTAGAACTTGGTAAAAATTATAGCAGATGAACATTAGGCAAAAATCAAAGGGGGATTTTGCTCACATATGAAAGTTTATAAGAAATCCAGTTGAGTCTGGTTTCAGTATTTGCTGAAGTTTGTGGCTGTGTCAACAAAGATGGGTTAAAGTAAGCATATTTCAGATCCTAAACAGAGCAGCCTCACAGTCTGGAATAGAGAGTAGCTTTAAAATGGGTCTCCTTTTCTTTCCCTCCAGCTGTGCCTAGAGCTAGGGGAAGATGAACTGGCATGTTCTTTGTCACACAGCAGCATACCCACCCAGGAGAGCTAGGCACATTACATTTTCAAAACCTTAAGTCCTTTCAATCGGCTGGTAGTGGAGTTTGGAGAAAATGGCTTGGGAAAGGCTGCCTCATCATTAAATGTGGCTTTTCAGCACCTGAACCATCAGAGCCAGATTCTCCAAAACAGAGCTGACGGTCTCACTGGTGAAAATGGAGCAGGGATTAAAAGACCCTTTCCGGCATTTGCCTCTGCATCTTTTGACTTGTCTTGACTCTGGCTATTTTTCTAGCAATTTAGTGCATATACATTGAATTGTGCAGAGAAGGCATTCATATCTAGGTGAATATTTTAGTTTTATTTTTGAACTTCTTCATTTTACCTGTAAATCTCTACCCCACTGAGAACTGTCTCTGTGTATTTATTTGATCAGTCTTCTGGGCACCCAGAACTAAGTGGCTCTTTGGAAACCCAGTATCCCTTTGTTATGTTTTTATTTTTTCACTGATGCAAAATCAATTTTCTAAAAACTGCAAGTGGATTTTGATCTTCTTCTGATGAAATGCTCTGTATTTATTGTGCCTTATTATTATTATTATTATCATACAATTTTTTTTTAATATTTATTTTTTAGTTTTTGGTGGACACAACATCTTTGTTTGTATGTGGTGCTGAGGGTCGACCCCGGGCCGCACGCATGCCAGGCGAGCGCGCTACTGCTTGAGCCACATCCCCAGCCCTATCATACAATTTTTATAAGCCCCAACATGATGCTGAAGTTTTCTTGAAATGTTTTGCGTTTGCTATCTTTTTCATCTCTAATGGCTTGAATTTAGGGGATTTTGTAAAAAATATTAAATTTTGAAATCCACTTCTGGTCTTACACAAACCAGCCTATATTTTTGAAGATGACAGATTATTTATTTTTTTTAAAACATCTCAACATTAGGAAAACTTATTAACAGACGAGATGACGGGAGGATTCTGGGGAGACGGCAGAGCAGGAAGTACGGGGGTCATTTCCTACCTGCTCTGGCAGAATCTGTCTGATGTAACTCTTTTGAAACTCTGGTGTCTCCTGAAGTATTGCAATTGGCAGGCTTGGATGGTAAGTTGTGGTTAATCTTATTCTTAGAACAGTCCCACCCTCAGCCCTGTGGCAGGCAGCAGCATAATTGTTCCTAGAGCAGCTTACATGCAGCTTGTGGTGGTCGAAAGGACACTGCTGCTGTCCTTGTACCTCTCCACAGATGGCAAGCCTCTAACCCTGACTGAAGTGATTTCCAGGTGATTTGAGGAGGCAGAGACCCCATTTTTGTTTTCACTTTAGAAACAATCATACATACAGGAGGAATTAGGAAATCACATGCACACCCAGGAAAGACCTGAGAAGATCTTAAGTTTACATTTCAGGCTGCTCCTCAGCACAGAGGCAGCTCACAACAACAAAACACACCAACAAATCCAACAAAAAGTGTCCCTGAAAAAGACTTGATGGTGGATCTACTAGACAAAGACTTTAATTATTCAAGAGATGATCCGAAAACCAAAGGAAAACATGAAGAAAGCTAAGAAAATGACATACGAATTAATGTGAAAATGTCAATAAAGAGATAAAATACCTGAAAAGAAACAACAACAACAACAATAAAAGAGCCGAAAAGAACAGTAATTGAAACAAAAAACTCATGAGAAAGATTAGAGGCATATTTGAACAGGCAGAAGAAAGAATCAGCAAACTTGAAGCTAGAACAAAGGAAATTATTGAGCCTCAGGAACAGAAAGAAAAAAGATTGCAGAAAGGTGAACAGGGCATAAGGGACCTGAGAGACACCATGAAGTGAATGAACATGCATTACGGGAGTCTCAGAAAGAGAGAATGAAGAGAAAGGGCCAGAGAGGCTGTTTGAAGAAATAAAGGCCAAAAACTCCCCAAATTTGATGAAAAAGCATCTAAAAGACTTAACAGTGAGTGGGGAGGCTGAGACAGCACAAATTCCAAGTAGCCTCAGCAACTTAGCGAGACCCTGTCTCTAAATTAAAAAAAAAAAAAAAAAAAAAAGACTTTATAAGTTCCAGGGAGTATGAATTCAAAGAGATCCACAGAGAGAGACATTTTAATCAAACTTTTGAAAGTCAGAGAGAGAATCTTGAAATCAGTGAGAGAGGAATTACTCATCACATACAAGTGAGCTTCAACAAGATTATTGGCAAATTTCCAATAAAAAAAAAAAATGGAGGCCAGAAGGTTGAGGGCTGATATATTCAAAATACAAAAGGAAAGAAAGCTTGTTAACCAAGAAATCTGCATCGTGTGCAGCCAGAGAAATGAGAAGTTATGCTCCGTTTGTGTACAAGGAGTTGAAATGCAGTCTGCTGTCATGCATGACTAATTTAGAACAAATAAAAAGTTAAAAAAAAAAGAATTCTCTATCTGGCAAAAATATCCTATAAAAGTGAGGAAGAAATGAATCTGGAGGAGTACATTAGAAGGTAAGAAATGTCACAAGGAGTCCTTCAGACTGAAATGAAAGGACACTGACTGTAACTTAACGCTGCATAAAGAAACAAAGATCTCAATAAAGGTAGATACATGGGAAACTTTAAAATCTAGTATTATTCTAACAATTGTAACTCCACTTTTTGTTTTCTGCATAATGTAAGAGACTAACATATCTTTGTGAAAGATCAATTATCAGTCTGAAAGCTATTATTATTGTAAATTTGATTTATAACTCCACATCTTATTTTATATATAATTTAAGAGTCTGATGCATTCAAAATTACTCACTTATATATTTTGGGTATACAATGTATAAAGATGTAATATTGTGAAATCAACAATGAAACTAGTTTTATTCTAACAATTATTTGTAACTTCACTTTTTTCCCCACACAATGTAAAAAACTAATCTCACTTTGTAAAAAATAAATTGCCATTCTAAAAGCTATTATTATTGTAAATTTGATTTATAACCCCATATATATATATTTTTTATAGGTAAGTCAATATGGGAATTTAATCACCAGACTCGTCTGGAATTCTTTTTTATTTTTTAAAATTTTTAAATTTTTTATTTTTTTTAATTGATTGTTCAGAACATTACAGAGTTCATGATATATCATCTTTCATACATTTGACTCGATTGGGTTATGAATTCCCATTTTTTCCCCAAATACAAATTGCAGAATCACATTGGTTACACACTCACATTTTTACATAATGGCATATTAGTGACTGTTGTGTTCTGCTACCATTCCTATCCCCTATTATCCCCCCCCACCCCTCCCCTCCCATCTTCCCTCTCTACCTCCTCTGCTGTTGTTTAATTCTCTCCAACAGCACTAAAAAATGACAAAATCATAGAATTTGCAGGGAAATGGATGGCGTTAGAGCAGATTATGCTAAGCGAAGCTAGCCAATCCTTAAAAAACAAATGCCAAATGTCTTCTTTGATATAAAGAGAGCAACTAAGAACAGAACAGGAAGGATGAGCATGAGGAAAAGACTAACATTAAACAAAGACGAGAGGGGGCAGAGAAAGGGAGAGAGAAGGGAAAGCATATGGAAAAAGTAGGAGTTCACAAAATTATAAGAGGTTGTGAGGGGAAAGGAGGAGGGAAAAAAGGGAGAGAATATAACCCCATATTTTTATACATAATTTAAGTGTGTAATACATTCAAAATTGTTTGTTTGTTTGTTTGTTTTTTTGATATGTAATGTATAAAGAACACTGCGTTAGCAATTAGGGAATAGTGAACTACTGTTACTGGAGTGAATGAAGGTTTAGAGGCTCTTTAGAGCCTCTATCCACAACATTTTCCCCAGCTGATCCAAGTGGAACCTTGCCTCGTGTGTGTGTGTGTGTGTGTGTGTGTGTGTGTGTGTGTTTACAGACACCTCATGTAGTGTACGTTATTGATGCATTAGCATTGAATTCCTTCACTGTGACTCATGCCTGACTGAAGCCTATGTGACACAGGTATTTTCTCCTTATGACATATCAGAAGCTTCTTGTGCTTTGGAATCCTAGAGAGCATTTAAGTGCTATCTTGGGGCCATCTTATTTTATTTTGATGGTGCTTTGGTCTCATGCATGTTAGGTGAGCACCGTGCCCCATGTGGCAAGAACTCTCTGAGCCACATCCCCAGCTCAGGGCCAATTTAAATATCAAAAACACCCAAAACAAAACAACAAACCAAACCAAACCAAACAAACAAAACCCCCATCACAACCAAACCAAAACAAACAAACAAAAATCCCCAAACCCAAAACTAAAACAAAACAAACAAACAAAAATGCAAAGCAAAGGGTAAGAAATGTGGCACTAAGAAGACATTAAAAAGCATATTTGCTTATAGTTTCAGAGCTAAAACTAGAAGGCAGAACATTGGTCCTGCCTCATCTGGTAAGATTGATGTCAGCAAGTGACAATAACTGCATGGTATTGGCATAAAATTAGACACATAGATAAGTGGAACAAAAAACACAGAGACAACCCATACAGATACAGTCAACCGATCTTTGAAAAAGATGCCAAAAACATAATTGGGGAAAAGACATTTTTTACAAACACATTATAATGAGGAAACTGGATATCTGCACATAGAGGAATGAGACTAGATTCTTATCTCTCACCCTGCACAAAAGTTAACTCAAAGTGGATGAAAGACCTAGGAATTAGATCAGAAACTGTGTAACTCCTAGAAAAAAATGAAGGGTCAACACTCTAATATATAGGTATAAGCAATGATCTCTTCATTAGGACCCCCTAAAAGCTTAGGAAATGATCAAGAGTTAAATGAGATGGCATAACATTAAAAGCTTCTAGACAATTAAGGAAACAAGATTGTGAAGAGAGAGTCCATAGAATGGGATAAAAATCTTCTAGATACCCTCTGACAGAGGATTAACATACAGGATATAGAAAAAACTAAAAACAAAAAACTTAACATGAAAAAGAAAAAAACCCAATCAATAAATGGGTAAATGAACCAAAATAGGCATTCCTCAAAAGAAGAAATACAAATGGCCAACAAACCATTTGTTGAAAAAATGTTCAACATTGTTAGCAATCAGGGAAATACAACTCAAAACTTTTGACAGTCTGACCATTTTAGCAATATTAATTCTGCCTATCCATGAACATGGGTGGTCTTCCTGTATCTTAGTGTCTTCTTCAGTTTCTTTCTTCAGCTATCACTGTATATTTAAGACCTTTACATGTAACAAGAATAGATATTATGAAAAAGTAAACATCAAAATATAAAATAAAACTACATTAAAATCTCATCTCACTCCAGTTAGAATTGCAGACATTAATACTACAAACAAAAATGAACATTGGAGAGGATGTGGAGAAAAAGGCACATTTTCACACTGTTGGTGGGATTGTAAATAGTACAACCACTATGGAAATCAGTATGGAGATTCCTCAAAAGACTAGGCATGGAACCACCATATGACCGAATTATACCAATTTTTGGTATTCATCCTAAAGGATTAACATCATAAAATTACAGTGATCCATGTGTACCCATGTTTATAGAGCACAATTCACATTAGCCAAACTATGGATCCAGCCTAGCAGTCCATCAACAGATGAATGGATAAAGAAAGTGTGGTATATATACACAATGGAGTTTTATATCGAAGAAGAAAAATGGATGTAAGTTGAGATCATTATGTTAAGTAAAATAAATCAAACTCATAAAGTCAAGGGTCACATCTTTTCTCTCATATATGGAAACTAGAGAGGGAAAAGGTCAACAAAGTAGAGAGATCTCAGGAACATGGATGGGAGACCAGTAGAGCAGAGGAAAGGGACCAGGCAGGGAAAGGGAGGAGGATGGGTGCCGCAGTCCGGCTGCAGCAAAATAACGGGGCGGGGCGGGGGCGGGTGACGAACAACCTGTGTAGATTGATACAGCAGGAATGGGAGCCCTTTATTGTAGGACAGGAGCGGTATTTATACATTCCACACAGCTTACCTTAAGTAGCATAAACTAGATACATCAGTCAACCAATAAGGAATCTCCACACTTACTGGCTCGCTGGAGTCACTTCACAAACCACTCCCTCTGGCATTTTGCCAGGTGCCATCCAGACTTGTTTACAGACCCTAACAGATGGGGAAGGGGAAGTACTAGGGAACAATATTGTCCAAACACATTGTTGCAGTGTGTGCAGATGTGAATATGTCACAATGAATCTCACCATTATGTGTAATTATTATGCACCAAGAAAAGTATGAAAAAAGGTATCCAGTGAAGGGTGAGGGAGAAATGTCATTCTAGATTGATGCTCCATTTCATTCAGAGCTGTCTGGTTTGTGTGAATACAGGCGAGCAGGTCATCAGTTTACTATTCTTTTAGCAGTGTGAGGATCTGCCAAGCAAGAGCCACTTTGGGGAAAAAAGTTGCCTGTTAGTGTGGAGGAAACCATGTCCTCTAATATCTGCCTGCGTGATGAAATGATGTCTGGGTTTTCGACTCCCTCTGAAGCCTGGGAAGGGATTAGATTACTGCCTCCCAACTGGTCATTTCTCTCTGTGGATGGCAGAATCAGTGCTAATTGATACTTTTTATATTTAATTACACTTAATTTCTTCTGACTAGCTGCCCTGAAGCCAAGAAGAGGAAAACAGTGTTCTACATGCAAATCTTCTAACATAAATATTTCTTAACCTCATTTGCTTCGGGATTGGTCCAAATATAAACTCCTTAAGATGAAGGCTGGTGAAAGTGGTTTCTTATCTGTGTTTGGATCCTGTCTCTTGAGTCCCTCTTCCTGGAAACCATCTCTGAACTTTCTGAGATGGGAACTGGCTCATTTTCTAGTTCCCTAACCTCCAGCTCTTCTGTGTTCATTATTAATATAATTATTTCTGAGTCCCTTTGTTAGTTGCCTAAACCAAGCCCTAACTTTTAGGTCCATCTCTCTCTCTTTCAACCACTCGGGTCCCTCCTTGGTCCCAGCTTACTGATTGTCTGCTATTGCTCAGCACCAGCCAAGCTGTTTAGTGGACCATTTGCTGATGTCTGGCATTTTCCCCATCTGGAAACCCTTCCAGCCTTCTCTCTCTTTCTCTGAACCCATCATTTGAGAAGCAGATCCCATCTTTCCACTCTGAGATGTCTTCCCCGACCATCTCCATCTGATGAGATCTTTCCCTCTTTTAACATCCTATGAGTTTTTGTCAGGTATATTCATTTGGCAGTCTATAGAGAGTCAACCTAGGCAATTGAATGGAATAGAAAAGAAGGTTTAGAGTAAAAACAACAACAAAAAAAGGAATTGTAGGAAGGATTCTCTTATTTACAGGGATCGGGAGTTTAGATAAGTTTAGCAAGTTTCATTGATTCTCATTTTCTTATTCCTAAGACAGATGATGAAACTATTCTGCTTGGTTTGCATGGTTGTCATGGAGATTAATAAATGTAATCTATCTGCAAAAGTCCTGAGTACCTGTAAAGTCCTCTACAAGTATGACTTACATTTGCTGTTTAGAGAACTCTGCTACTGCATTGACTCACTGTCAAAACCTTGTTTTATTTAATGCAGACTATATTTGTGCCTAATCAGCATAACACACTTCATCAGCCTGGGTGAAAAATGTCACCACATGTTACTTTTCTAATCCATGACTTGACTCACTCCCCACCACCTCCTCTGCTCCAACATCCACACTTTTTCTTTTTTGGTACCAGGAATTGAACCCTCACGTGCTTAACCACTGAGCCACATCCCCAGCCTCTTTTGATTTTTGATTTTCACTTTTTAAAATTATTTTTAGGGTAAAAGTGGGATATTATGTAACTAATTATTATATAACTAATTATTTTTATATAATATTATATAATTATAACTAAGTATTTTTAGTTGATAATGAACCTTTATTTTATTCATTTATTTATATGTGGTGCTAAGAATCGAAGCCAGTGCCTCACACATGCTAGGCAAGTGCTCTACCACGGAGCCACAACCCCAGCCCTTTATATTTTATTTTGAGACAGTCTCACTAAATTGCTTAGGGCCTCACTAAGTTGCTGAGACTGTCTTTGAACTTGTGATCCTCCTGCCTCAGCCTCCTGAGCTATTGGGTTACAGGTGTGCACCACCACACCAGGCAATACTTTCTATTTGTCTGAGAACCAAAGGATAGACAGAGCTTTAAAAGGCAAGTCTTGCTTGAGAGAGAGAGAGAGAGAGAGAGAGAGAGAGAGAGAGAGAGAAAGAGAGAGAGAATGAACATTCTGGAGAGTCCATGGTTGAACACTGGTTTCTTCTGCTTGGTGGACACTGTGGCATTTAGGAATAAATGCCCAAGGAAGCTCTGGGATCCCCAGCATGACAAAATGACATGCTGCAGGTCTGTGGTCGCTGTAAAGGTGACAGCTCAGGTGTCACTTGCTGCAGGAGCGTGACCCACCTTTACACTGGTCAGGTGTGGGGGTGCGTGGACCAGGACACAGTTGCTAACAGTGTGGGCTCCCCACAGGCCCGGCTGGGACCTCTTGCAGACTGCTTCGTGCTCTGGGCTCCTTCCACCAAACCCATGTCCATCCTGCACCATGCTCAGGAGACTCCTCTCCCCTTCCATTCCGTAGGAGCGTGTCCCCCAGAGACCTCCTCCACATCTGTTTGGAGGAAGATCCCAATTGAGGCTGGAAACTTCCACCCAGACTCACCAGGGCCCGCAGACCCGGGCTGTCACCCTGCGCCTCTCCTGTCCTGGGGGCCTCCCCTTAGAGGCTCGTGTTCTTGCAGGTGGACCCAGCCTCCGTGCCATTTTGGTCCCTCCCGGTAGATGTCAGGGTTTGGGGAGAGTTTTCCAAACCCTCCTCGGGAGCCGCAGGGGTGCCTTCTGCACAGGCTTCACCCCATCCGAGGAGAGAGGAGGAGACACAGCCTTGGTGCCTGCTTCTGTCACAATGTCCTCCTGCGTCCTTCTCAGAGCCAGGGCTGCCTGTCACCCTTACGTGCTGATGTTTGAGGCGGGAGCTTTAAGTTATTGTTTTCTAAAATCAACTTCTCCCCAAACAAACAACATTACGTGCAGGTGACTGGCTGTTCCCAGTCCTGCTTTCTGCAGGCTCACGTGGCCTTAGGTCTCCCTCAGGGCACCCGTCCCCAGGCTGCGCCTCCCTTCAAGGCCTGCTTCTTGGGTTTGAGGTTGTTCATCCTTAAGATCAAGGACTGCGTTAAGTCCTCTTAAAGATCCCTTTCAGTTGTGAGATTTCCAAGGGAGATGTGTTAGAGGTGGGCTAGTCCATGATTTTCTTCCTCTAAATACTATGTGCACGCTGCAGGCCAATTTCCCTCCATGTACACACAGCATTTTCTAGTTCGCTCTGGGCACTGCACGATTTGATCCTTGAAGTGGCAGCGTTAACAGGAGTTGCTTTTGTGTGTTAGGAACTTGAGACTGAAATTGAGTGATCAGCCCAGGACCCTGGAGGAAGCTCAGGGTCTGACGGTGCTTGTCCTTCTCATGGTCTGATCAAGATTCCACGTGCTTCTCTGTCTTTTCCCTTCATTGCCACACAACCATCAGCTCGGCAACCTTCATGAAACACGCTGTATAGCCTATGAAGCGATTTGGTGAGTCTTTCTACGTTTATGAAAATTTGGATATAAATAGCACACATAAAATAGTTATCAATTATTAGGAGCCTGCTCTGTTCTGGGGGTGCTTGGCACATACCTTTGTGAAATCTTCACCACCTTATACATCTGTTATCTTCGTAATTTTACAGACAAAGGGGGATGAGGTCCAGAGCTGCCCTAATTCACTAACGTCACAAAGTCAGGATCAAACCTAGGTCTCTGGCCTGCAGATGTGTTCTTGCTCTTTATTAACTACATCTTATTTCCAGAATCCTCAGAGAAGAGAGAAAGGGTGAAAAGAAAAAGGGGAGTCCTTTTCCTATTTTGAAACGTGTTAAAAGAGGTCACTCTGGGGAGATCAGGCCCGGCAACACGGTCCTCTTTCCTGGAATGGAAAGATGTGCTTATCTTTGAGAAAAGGGGAGGAAGGGGAAAGAAAAGGAGACGCTGGCAGCCGGATGACTCTTCCTATCTTTCAAAAACTCCAAGCCAGAAATAGGCAGGGCCCCCAGCCAGCTAGTGTCTGGCTTTTATGTTCAGACTGCCTGCCTGTTGTGACCATCATGTCCCATGAGATGTCCACTAGGAAGCCAAAGGAAGAGAGAGAGAGAGAGAGAGAGAGAGAGAGAGAGAGAGAGAGAGAGAGAGAAGAGAGAGGAAGACAGGGAGGGAGCGGGAGAGAGCCAGCGTGGTTTTGTTTAGGGTCTGAAGTCAAGTCCAAATATAACAAGATCCCAATAACTTCCCCCACCCACTAGGGTTTAAAACCAAACTCCCTCTGCCCAGATGGCTGCTACTGAAAGAGCATCCCACCCACAGTTTCCTCTCTTGTTGGCTGCCCCCTGATTACAGCTAATGACTCCCAGCTGTACTGCCTCCAAAGACTTGGGGAAGATGAATCTTTGAAAAATAATTTAATAACTAGACTCCTCCAGGGGTGGGTGGGGTCGATGCCAGTCCTGTTGGAATACTGTCCCATTCAGAATCTGGACGGATGGCGTGCCCCAGGATGGGGGTGGGGGGTGGAGGGTGGAGGAGGGGGTGGACAGTTGCTGTGTTGATTGAAACCCTCTGAGGTTTGCTGTAAGACATGGATTAACACAGATTTCATCCATAACTACTTAAAAATATGTCTTTAAGTGTAAATACTTAAAAAAAGAAGCATCGGTGTAATATAGACTTGTACTCTACAAGGAGAATTTGAGGAAATGTCTCACGGCTGTGACTTTATCCAAATCAGATGTACTGCGGTGTCCGTGTCTTTGAAGGATTTTCTAATGTATTTATATCATACAAATTAGCAGATGTCCATGAAGCTTTAAAACTTGGCTTCCTGGTTTGTTTCATGCTTGTCTTTGAAATGCAGGTTCCCTGAAATGACTTCATATACTGTGGCCTGCTGGAGCTTAAGACCCAGGACGTCATTCATGACCGCTCTGCCCAGCAGACCTGCCGAGATGGTTGGGTCTCCGCTCTCCTACTTTCCCCTCCTCTCCTCTTCCTACTTTCTCTGTGTCTTACTCTTTTCTATTTTTCTTCAACAACAGAAATAACAATTGGAAATCCTGGGTGAAGACGGCAGGGAGTGCAATCGTTTTACCAACCTGAAATTGGATAGTTCTCTCAAAGCATTGGTTTTTTTCTTTTTGGTTCTGGGGCATTCATTCCCAGAGGCACTTTACCATTGAGCTACACCCTCAGCACTTTATAAATTTTATTTTGTGGCAGAGTCACTACGTTGCCCAGGCTGGCCTCCAACTTGCATCCTCCTGCCTCAGCCTCCCGGGTCACTGGGTTTGTGGGTGTGCACTGCTGCATTTGGCTTTCCAACTATTTTCTAGAAGTTTTTGATGGCCTTTGGCATTCCACTGCCTGCTTAAAGTCTGTCCCTAAAACTGCAAATGTAATTCATTCCCTATGCCCACGTTGAACACCTCCTGTGAATTAAGCCATGTGCTGAGGTTGGTTTCTTCGTGTTCTTCAGAGCTCTGATGGCATAAATGATATTCTTGAGCTCCTGGTCTTGTCCTCCTTGGTGGGATACCTTAGCTTCCTGGGAGGTAATGTGGAAAGAGTATGGCCTTCAGAGTCAGAGGCAAATGGAATTCTGACCTTGCTCCTTTCTGAAACGTTCGGAGCTTTACTCTCAGCATCTGTGAAAGGGAACTTGCAAGTTTGCTGTGGGGAAGAGCAGCCTATTGGGTGCTGGCAGGTTGGGTAAGTACTTCCTGTAGGCGTCCCTTTTACTTTTAAAAAAATTATTATTTCTTTTAAGTTGTAGATGGACCCAATACCTTTATTTTATTTATTTATTTTTATGGGGTGCTGAGGATGGAACCCAGTGCCTCACACATGCCAGGCAGGTGCTCTACCACTGAGCCACAATCCCAGCCCTTCCCTTTTACTTATAATAATAAGTACCCATACAGGATTCATTCTAGATTTTCTACAATAGTCCCTACTCATCCTTGATTTTCTATAATAATCCCAATAGCAGAAATTTTTTATAATGGCATTTTGTTGAAATATCATCTAAATTTAATTCTTTAATAAATAAGCATATAAATAGGAAAAATGAATTTCTTTATTGGACTTATGACTTTTTGATATGACAATATTTATCACAATTTGAATGCAATAAGAACATAATCGAGTATAGTTATTTAATATAGCTTAGTACAGTATAATTCTAAGACCATATTCCTAGACTATTGTGAAATGACAGAATATTTTGTTGCCCCTAAAGACCCTTGTTGTCCTCAGTAGCTCAGTGTTTTACTCATGTAAGATGCTCAGTAAAAACCTGTGGGCTGAACTGCGCTTGAGCGTTGAATTATCAGCCTGCTTCTAGGAAGCAGTGGCGCAGAGTTCTCGGGATTCTTCAGCCTGAGATGGACCCCTGAAAGCTTAGCCTCATTTTATCTAAGACTGACAAGTTCTTGAGTGGACACTTTGTGGCAGTGTGCTTTCCTTGACTGACCTTTTCCCAAGGGATTTTGGGGGTGGACATGGGCTGACCAACTTGTCCCAGTTTATCTGAGGCTCATTAGTTTTAGCACTGGAAGTCCTGTGTTCCGGGAATCCCCTCGGTTCCAGTCAAATAGGGATGTTTGGTTATCCTAGCAAAAAGTGATCTTGCTTTTCCTAATGATGTGTTGAGATGGTCAGGAAAAGTGAAATAGCTGTTAGAATTCATTATTCTGCAACTTTAGGGGCAGGAGGTTTTATTTCCAATTTGTCATTAAGGTAGAGATTTTCTTTTTATCTCTTTCGATTGTAATCCTAAATACCCAGGGAGAAATTTTGGATTAGTTTGACTTGGATTTGATGCCCACAAGTTGACCAATCATCAGTGACAAGTGCTAAAAGACAAATTGGCCCTCTGCCAATGTGGATAGGGGCATCATAGTGGATGGGGTGGACATTCCACAAAGGTGAGGTAGTCTTAAGAATTGTGTGTGTGTGTGTGTGTGTGTGTGTACATGACTACTTTTTAAAAATATGTTTTTAGTTGTAGATGAACAACAGAATTTTTATTTATCTTTATGTGGTGCTGAGGATCGAACCCAGTGCCTCACACACTTGAGGCGAGTGCTTTACCACTGAGCTACAGCCCCAGCCCTCCATGGCTACTTTTGACTGATCATCTCTATAGTAAATACAACACACGTTATTTAACAACACGGGCACATTCTGAGAATGACATTAGATGATTTGTTGTTGTGTGAGCATCATAGCGTGTGCCTGTACAAACCTAGATGGTGTCTCTCAATCACTCAGGTGGCCTCTTGGTAGAATTGAGACCCAGTAAACGTGAAATACACGAGGCTGCTGCAGGAGTAACCTGCTTTTACAGTTTAACAGTAAACTCTTTTTTTAATAAGCAAGTCTGCACTCTGAAGTGATGGTAAAAAGTATGGCAAAGTGTAAGCCTGTAACGTAGCTGTTTATTTTTATTTTCAAGCATTAGGTGCTGGGCATAATATTCAGCGCTGTATTTTCGTGAGACTGATGGTGCAGCAGGGTTGTTTACAGCAGCATCACCACAGGCCCGTGAGGAATGAGTGGTGCCACGGTGCTGTGACAGGTACTGTGCCTCTCAGGTGATGGGGATTTTCTGGCTCCATTACAATCTTATGGAACCACCCTCGGTTGGGTATGTGGCTCCTCTTTGGCCAGAATGTTACATGAGCATGAGCGTACAGGAGAATGCATGATGTGTCAGAGTATTATATAGGAGGACATGTGTTATATATATCATTACAGAAAATATTTATTGGTATTTATACACCCACGCTGATCTTATCTAATCCGTCAAAAGAAGTTTTCCCCGCGGAGTCAACTGGCTCTAAGGGAAAAGCGATAGGCGAATGGGGGCTTGGGTTACAAGGTGCTTTTAGTTTCGATCTTTTTAAATTTTCATCTCATTTTATTTATTTACTGTTTAATATTTAGTTTTTTAGTTGTCGTTGGACACAATACATTTATTTTATTTATTTGTTTATTTTTATGTGATGCTGAGGATCGAACCCAGGGCCTCACGTGTGCTAGGTGAGATCTCTACTGCTGAGCCGCCACCCCAGCCCTTATTTTACATAAGAGCAGGGTTCATTCTGATGTATTCATATATGCACCTAGTGCAATTTGCTTCAGTACCTTCTCCAGTGCTTCCCTTTATCCTCCCCTCCGTCCTTGTCCTGTCCCCCGCTTCCCCCTGGCCTTTACTCCTGGTCTTCCGTCTACTGTGCACCATAATTTTGAGTGACCGTGGTGGAGTTCATTGTGATGCACGTGCTACAGCATAGTCTGATTGATTTTTGCAGGAACCACTAGAGGTGTGTACCACTAACCCTATTTTAAAAGTCAGGAAATCAAGGCTTCCCCTTAGTGGATCCTTTCCAAAGATTAATATTTTTGGAGAATTTTCCATCCTTTTTATAAGATACACATGATTAGAAGCTTCTACACTTGAAAACTTTGGGATTCCAGAATTTCTATTTTGGTTTTGAAATATCAGAACCTCTGAAAAGCTGGTGTCAAGTATTTGACCCACGCCACATTCCATCCTGTTTCAAAATACCATGGAGCATGCACAGTATGCCCCATGGAGCCAGTTCACTGGGGAGCCGGCTACGTCTCTTATTGGCATGTATTAAATATGGAGAATGGTGAGCTTCACTGTGACATACCCCCACGTGCAAACGACATAATATGATCAGTTTTACTCCTCAATGTCCTCTGTTCCTCCCTCCCCTCCATCCCTTTTCTCTACCTTAACGGTCTCCCTTCTATTTTTATGAGATTTCCCCCACTCTCCCTTTTCTCTCTTGACTTTCTGAGTCTGACATTTCATCCATTTTCATGCAAATGACATAATTTCATTCTCCTTTACAATTGAATATAACTCCATTGTGGATATACACCATGTTTTCTTCATCCATTCGTCCACTGATGGACACCTAGGCTGGTTCCAGAGTTGGGCTGTTGTGAATTGTGCTGCTGTAAACATGGTACTCAAGTACCACTATGGTATGATTTTAATTTTTCAGGATAAATACCGAGGAGTGGTATAGCTGGGGCATATGGTGGTTCCATTTTTGATTTATGGAGGGCCTTCCAGACAGATTTCCAGAGAGGTCCCTTTCCCTGCTTCCTTGCCAGTGTTTGTGGTTTGTGTTCTTGATGGCTGCCATTCTGACGGGGGTGAGAGGCATCTCGGTGTAGTTTTGAGTTGTGTTTCCTTGATGCTTGGAGATATGGGAGTGTCGGCCTTGAGTGCTGAGAAAATCTTCAGCCTGCCTCAAGGGTTGGTTCCCCCGGGAATGAGTTCAATAAAAGCAAAAGATAACTTACCATGGGAAATTCATTTAAGAGTCTAACTTTAATAGAATCTCTTCTGACTAGACAGGTTATAAAATCCAGAGAAAAATGTTGCACAGTGTTATGAATGGCTACTATTTTTATTGGTCCTTTTTAGTTATATATAACATTAGAATTCATTTTGACATGGAATATAATTTACTCTAATTCAGTCTCCAGTACTTCCCCTTTCCCTCCTCCCTCCCTCCCGCCCTCTGATCCCTTCCCTCTACTCTTCTTGACTTTCTGCTATTTACTTTTGTTTGTTTTTTAAACGGTGGAATGGCTACAATTTTTGCCTGCTGATTAAAGGGGCAGACACAGAACTCAGTACTTAACAGAAGCCTGCCTCCCTCCCTCCCTCCCTCCCTCCCTTCTTTCCTTCCTTCCTTCCTTCCTTCCTTCCTTCCTTCCTTCCTTCCTTCCTTCCTTCCTTCCTTCCTGTTATGGGGCAGGGCTGTGTGCTTCACACACTTCTTTCTGTTTTCAAACCCTTCTCCCCTGATTTTGGGGTGGGGCATGGGATCTAGATGAGGCTGGTCAGAGTCTTTCAACCAGAACTTTGTAGAATTCAGGGAAAGAAGTAACTAGACCTGGGTCATGTGGTGGCTGGCCTAACCCCCAGACCATGGAAGGCCCTGCTGCTGACCTCTGGGGCTACCCAGGGTTCCTGTCCTTCCTACGGTCTTATTGGTCACCTCTTTCCTAATGTGATGAGTTGTCTCAGTACCTTTCTAATTCATGAATGTTCTGCTCTCGTTAGTCAGTTTATGTTCTTAAAAGTGAAGAATCCTTAATGACTAGAGGTACGTTGTCCTAATCTTCACACTAATCTGTTAATAGACTTGCTGTTCACTTTTTCTAGAATGGAAACTGAAGTTTTGTAAAGATAAGTCTTTGCTCAAGATCAGAGTTAGGAAGAAACAGCTGGTGGTCAAAATTAATTTCTACCCAATGCTCCAAGGATATATTGCATTATAATGCTTTTGTGTGTGTGTGTGTGTGTGTGTGTGTGTATGTGTTTGCTGATTTAAATTTGTTTTCTTAAACATTTTAATTTGTTCTTCTTAGATATACATGTCAATAGAGTGATTTCAATGTTTTAACTGCTTAAATTTGGAAGAAAATGAAATTGGAAAAATATTTGGGATGTTTGAAACAATTTACAAAGATTAAAAGCCTTAAGATATAGAGTCTTTAAGAATCATTGAGAGGATTGGGGTTGTATGGTTGTAGCTCAGTGGTAAAACACTTGCCTGGCATGTGTGAGGCACTGGGTTCAATTCTCAGCACCACAAATAAATAAATACGGTAAAAGTCCATCATCAACAACAACAGAAAATCAATGAGAAAAAATTGAACATACTAACCAAAAAAGCAAAAAATCGGCAAAGGACATAAATATCTTTATAAATTTGGAAAATAAATTTATAGTACCAAATTTACTCAAAGGCTTTAATTTAAACATAATCAAGGATATTTATTTCAATATTATTTATAATGGCAAAATTTATAAAACAATGAATGTTTAATGATATGGAAATGGGAGTAGTTGGGAAAAAGCTTTCCACGTGATGTTAGGTGTTCCGGGACCGGTATCTCCTCCTCTCTTCCTCTGCCCCCTCCCTCCCCTCCAGCATCTGAACCACCGTTCTCATCTCTACTTCTGTGAGTTCAAGTGATTTGTATTCCACATGTGAGTGAGTCAGGCAGGACTCGTCCTCCTGGGCCTGGCTCATCGAGGGATGTCTTCCAGGTCCATCCCTGTTGTGGCTGGGACAGAGTCTCTTTCTTGAAGAGTGAGGATAGTATTCCACTGTGTATCTGTGCCACCTCTTTATCCATTCATCTGTTGATAGACCTTGAGGTGGATTCCATACCTTGGCAATTGTGAACCATTTGCAGCAAGCACAGGTGTGTAGCTATGTCTTTTACACACTGATTTGAATTCCTTTGGATATATACCCAGAAGTGGGATTGCTGAATCATATGGTAATTCTAATTTTGGTTAGCTTTATTTAATAAGTTTACATTGTATACACATGTCAAAACATTACATCGTATCCCACAAATATATACAATTATTACTTGTTAATTAAAAAAGAAAAATGAAAGGAAAAATTTATGAAGTGTTAAAAAAATCGGGAAGCACATAGATTCACTCACTTAAATAAAATTATTTGTTTTGTATGATGGGCAAGACAGCATTGTAGGCATTAGAGAGACTAGTGAATAAAATAAATCTCCACTGAAATGGAAATTGCATTTTAGTGAGGGACACAACAAAAAACACAAATACACGTATGATGTAGGTTTCCGATCCATCCTGCAGGTTAATATACAGCAGAATCTAGGGGCTCATGAACCAAGATCTGAATGAAATGCAAGATACAAGGTAAACCCAGGAAGTGTTGCCCTAATAATACATGCCATCCCAAACCCAGTAGTTGGAGAAAAATGGAAATAACTTACTATCTCCAGCTGGTTCATTCTCTCTGAGGTAGGTGGGCAAGGGTGGTGTAGATGATTTAGTCTGGGCTAGCCTGGGCTTGACACCAGCTGGAAAGTCCTGTTCAGACCTGCACGCACAAGTCTCATTCTTCTGGGGCCAACAGGCTAGCTGGGTCGTGTTCCTCTCCTCGTGGGGACACACACAAAGAGGGCAACCCCTGCCATGCAGGTGTAGGGCAAGATGCTATTTGTGCCATGATTGCTAATACCCCGTTGAAGGAAGCAAGCCATGTGGGGAAGCCCCACATCAATGGGACGGGAAGTATATTCTAGTCAGAGTAGGAGAGGCTTGTGGGTGGATATGTATGAACAATTATCCAATCACTCACGCTGGGGCAGCATCCCATGCCGAGGGGCATGTGCAAAGGTGCCATGTTGCAGGGAAGTGGGGTCCCCCAAGAAGGCTAGTGGGGTTGGCCCCTGCAAGGAGAAGGAGAGCAGATGAGGGAAGGGAACTGGATCTCTGAGGAAAGGAGCTAGATTTTATACGAGGATAGGGAGCCATTGGGGGTTTTCAGTAGACAAATGATAATCTGATTGAAATGTGAGGAGTAGGACCCTAATTTTATATAAAAAGATACATGTTTGTACAGCAAAAAAACTAAGAGTACAGTACGACCCAGATAAACAGTAGCCATCTCTCAGCAGTGTGATTACATGAACTTTCCTGTTGCCCCGTCTTTACTTCATTAGAGCATGCATATATTGAGAATAACCAGGAGTTCATTTTACAAGTAGTAAAAATACTATTTTAAAAAACGAAGGAGATTTTTATAGAGATTCCATAGAGAACTAATAGTAAGACACATCAGTGCCCACTTAGCTCCAGTTTCTCTGATATTTACACTTGGGAGGGCTGATGAGGCACAGTCAAAATAAATCTGACCATGTTTTCATTCATATGTAATATACACATCATATATATCCCACCTGGGATATATGTGCATATGTTTTATATATGTGATATGTATATGCATATGTAATATATATTCTTTATATAATTATATATTTTATTTTATTGTTGCATTTTATTATATTACTTATATATAATTTGATTATACTCGCATATGATATATGCATATATAATGCTTTGATTATATAGATATGATTATATATATGCATTTTTTTATAGAGTATTTCATATATAAAAATATAGATACTAATTTGTAACAAAAAACACTGTATTTACCACTCAGTTCAGTTGTGACATACAATTTTGCCTCTTGGACTTCAGATTTGTCTCCTGCCCTCCTTTCTCTCTTGCAGGTTAAAGTCCTAAAGACATCAGGTTAAAATCCTAAAGACACAGGTGAAGGCTCTGTAATTAACCCGATGTCATCTTTTCCCCCTGCCATCCACAGAGTCACAACTGTCCTGAATTTGAGTTTGAGTACCTGAGACCTTGTTGTAAGTGTCCTTAAGCAATCTATAGTGTTGCTGTATCTGTTTTCCATCATCATGACGTGATGTATTCCAGACTTCTCTACCCTTCAAGGCTACTGAGGAGTTGAGGGTGGGGTGTGGGAACAGAGCAAGCAGACACACCACACAGCTTCATGCTTTTACTGAGAATCATGTTTTTTCTTGAATAAACACTCTCTGGGTTGATGAAAGCCTTTGGTTAATTTCCAGAGTTCTGAAAATGTTGTTTTTGACAATTTTGCCAGTGGTCTTGTCACTTTTATAGGGGAGTGAACTTTCAGAAGTTCTACCCATCATCACCCGTTGGTCCATAAAAACTTAAACTGTAAAATATAAATAATAAGATGAGGTCATGGAAAACTTTTTAATCCCCTTTTAATGCAATGTCAAAAATTAGTGTTAGCTGTAATATTCAGAGGAAAGATGTTTTTTTCTAACATATAAATTTAATAATGCTATTTATGTACTTAGAATTCCAGCTTACTATGAGAAATAAACCCAACAGTAACAGACAACTCTTCCACAATATTTTATTGTTGCATTATAATTGCACATAGTGGTGGGATTTATTGTTGCACATTTGTACATGCACACAGCATAACAATATAACTTCTCCAATATCACCCCCCAGTATTTCCTCCCTCCCTCTCTAGTTCCCACCTCTTGGTCCCTTTCCTCTACTGATCTCCTTTGCTTTCCATGAGATCCCTCCCTCTTTCTTTTCCTTTCTCCTCTGTAACTTCCACAAATGAGAGAAAACATATGACCTTCTGAGTTTCACTTTTTTCACTTCACATAATGGATGCAATCAGAAAAAGTTCAAGGAAAAGACAATTAAGGAACTTCATCATTTGAAGTTTGGGTAGCAGAGAAATACCCAGGGAAGGAGAGAGGTGTATTGTCTATGAAATTAAGTTTGAAATGTATTGGGTCAAGGAAGCACAGAGGATCCTTTGGCAAGAGGGAATAACAACAGCGCTGCATGTTCTGAGATGTCAAATAAAGTAAAAATTAAGTGTCCACTGGGTTACATGAATGTCCCGGATCATCTTGGGTGCTGCATGCACAAGAGAGGTCATATTGGAGTGCATTCAAATTTTAGGACCTGGAGAAGTAGGAACAATCTTTGGAGAGGTTGGTCATGAAGAGAGGGGAGAGTAATAGTGTTTCATGAGAGTAAAGAGGACTCACACACGGAGGTTTGGAAATCTGGAGATGGTGGAACATGATTGAATCTAACAGGAAAGAAAGGGCTGAGCACACAGCTGGGGCCAACTCAGTGATGGAAAGTCCTTGACCAAACCTCAGAGGACAGAATCTGGAATGCAAATGGAAGAATGGTCTGTGCACAGCAGGATGAAAGATGGGTAGGTGTTTCCTTTTCCCTGCTGGCTGAGGGAGTCAGTGTCTAAGGCTTCTCCAAGAACCCAACTGCTGGCTGATAGAGGGAAGACAGATGATGGCAGGGGGTTGGGGTGCTGGAGAAACTCTGAAATTTAACTGGAGTATTGGGTGTTGGGTTGGTAATATTTGGGGGCAGATTTTTAGGGGTCAAGTGCAGTTATGGACCACAAATTTATGGTGCTTCCAGTCATCCTGGTTGAGTGAATTGCTCTGGCAGTACTGGTGAGGTGTTCTCCGAGACGCAGGATATTGAATTCACACTAGATGGTGCCATTTAAAGGGAATCAAAGCCAAAAAGTTCCTGAAGACTGGGAAGCACATGGGTGACCCATTCCCCACAGAATCAGATGGAAAGGGGAGAAATGAAGCCAAGAGGGCGTGGCAAAGGAGCAAGCAGAGTGGTAAGGGCCCCAGAGGTTTCTAGAGGACACAGCGTATATGTGCATTGGGAGTAACTTGGTGTGCCGGCAGCACGACGGTCACGTGTGGTCAGAGGGTGGCTTCAGTTGGCAAGCATGTTCAGAGACGGTGCAGTTCGGAGCTTCCGAGTAGTGTCAAGCATGGCAGAGTGCTACAGACTGAATGTCTGTGTCCTCCGCCCCGCAATTCATGTGTCAAAATCCCAACCCCCTCTGTGGAGGGGTCACCAGGGTGGAGCCCACACAAGTCGGGTTAGTGCCCTCTCTAGAAGTTGACTGTCTACAGGCCAGGCGAGAGCTCTCACCGACGCTGGTTTCTGGCATGTAGGGATAGCAGCCCACCTGGGCTGAGGCAGAGGGGACAACCAACGTGGAGTGGAAGACGTTCCTGAAGCCGCGAGGCTGAATCGTCTATGAAGGTGATAAAGACACTCAAGATAATGGCAGAATTCAGCACGAAGAGGAAAACTGCCAGCTGTTTCCAGAGAATCCAGCGAAAGCAGCCAAACACAGTGAAATCAGGGACGAAATGGGACGCCAGAGTCCTGGACGGTGCTCTCTTGGAGTGGCATCAGTTCTGATCTCGCCTTGACCTTGCTCTCTGCTCTCCACCTACGGCTAGGTTTTATGGATTGCTAGAATCTCTCCTTGAACTGACGATATGTTCCTTTTGGTTCAAAGTCAGTGTCTGAATTGTCATTGTGTAACTCAGATGTAACTCTGCCAGATACGCACTAACTTTCATGTTGGTTAAATAAAGAGAAAACTAGACAAACGCATTTTGGAGGGAAGAGAGGCACACTCTCATTTTCCTTCTTTCCCCCAATCTTCCTGCGTGCAGCTGGGGACCATCCCAGGTCTTTCTCTTTCCTATATGTACAAAATGAGAATGACATCTGGGGACGTCAATGAAACTGAAGAGAAGAAAGAAGGCTCTGCCGTTGTTCACCTTTTATGAGCAGGTCACTCAGGTTTCCAAAGCCTCATCTTGGATTCACCTTTCCTCACCCGTGAAAGCCAAGAGGTGGCTAAAAGAGAATAAATCAAGATAGAGATACACTGGGGTGTATTGTCACCCAAGTCTTTTATGAAGTGTCCATCTTTAGAATTTGTCCTTGTGACAATTAAGCTTTTTAAAAATGAAAATTGTTTTTCCCGTCTTGTCTGGTTCCTTGGTATTGAGAGCCACAGCCGAGTCGGAATGGCCCCTGGCATTTTGCCAGAAGTAATGGTTGAGAGGCAAGCCATTAAGATGATGCTGGATTGATTCAATTGTATATAGACCCCTGCTATCTGCCTCTGGCGCCCATGCCTACTTTGGAGTTCTCACAGGGATTTCCTGGGGAGTTCGGGTTGATTGGTGAAGTTCCGGTGGAGGGAGTTCCGGTTGGTGTGGTGTGCCGGAGAGAGGCCTTGTGGGTGGCATTGGGAGAGTTCCCGGGGAGTGTGCGTGGAGTGCTGTTGGAGTTCAGGCAATAAAGTTTCCTGTTTGAACATACAAGTGCTTTGTGGCGGCTCGGTGATTTGTGCCCAGCCAGACTGCGGCACCTTGGCATTTTGATCATTTAACAAAAGTGCTATTGATGCTTTGAACTATGAAAACCATGAAAATGGAGGATACACAACAGTCCTACGGAATCTCATGTTTCTTAAGTTACCATTTGTAAATGCTAATTTGCTTCCTTAAACCTGGAAACTGGAGACCACAATGAAGGATGAGGATGGAGTAAAACTAATGTTTGTTTTTTTTTTTTTTTGTATCAGGGATTGAACCCACGGGTACTGAGCCACATCCCCAGCCCTTTTTAATATTTTAGTTTGAGACAGGGTCTTGCTAAGTTGCTTAGGGCCTCACTAGGTTGCTGAGATTGGCTTTGCCTCTAGGGCCACTGGGTTTACAGGTGGGCGCCATTGTGTTGGCTAGGATGGAGTAAATTGAGTGGAAAAAAGATAACTCATCCAATTCTGCTGCCTAGACCTACATCCAGGGTTTGATTTCTATTTTCTTGGACGTTCCATTTATCTTTGATGTATTCTCTGAGTTCTTTAAGGGATGGAGAAGCCAGCTGACTTGGACAACTATCATCATGTTGGTTCCTGTGGCTGACCTTTCTGGATGGGGAGTGCACTCTCTTTCTTTGAAATCCACGTGTGTACCCTGAAGTGTTCTGTGGAGGGGGATGGCCTTCATTTCTGTGTTCTGTCAACTGCTTACACACAGTGAGACATGCCAGCCAATGTTTCTCAGGCATTCCTGGGTTGGTGACTTTGCCTCCCTTCTCCCAGTTTCCAGTGTTGATATGGAAACCTTTGCTACCTAAAGTCCAATGCTGGGGTGCTTCATGAAGGCGCTCCCTTCTCTGACGTGCTCCCTGCCTGGCATCTCATGGTCGCCTTCCCTTCAAGCTTTTCGTGAAAATTCCCCTACCCTGGATCACCGAAGATTTAGTATCTGCTTTAGCTTATCACAGAGTTTGACTCCAGGGCTTTAGTGTGAGTCAAAGTTTACCAGCAGAAGCAATCACAAAAAAGTCATGACGGATCAAATCACATCACCCATACGGATAATTTTTCATAGATAGAAGAAGTCAACATGGGCTAGAGTCGTTAGAGGAAGATTCATGGAATCTGTAAGCACCAGCATCTGGGGATACAGGGTTAATGTTTGATTTCCCTGCTGAAGAGTTGGAAATGAGTGAAATGGAGATTTATGGCCTTCCAGGGAGGTGCTTTTTGTCAGAGCTACATAGACTCTTCAAGTCACGAGCCTCCTCAAGGGTTCATTTTTTCTCCTATAATTTGTGGGAGAGCTTTGCAGAATCCAAGGTCACACATGCACAGTGCTTCGCTCCCTGGGATCTCCAAGAGGGACTGACTGCAGAAGAAGATGGTCCCAATGATGCCACCCTGACCAGCCAAGAAGTCTTTGGCTGCATTATGTCTGCAATTTGGGAAGGAGCTTTAGGTCAACATTTCAAATGCTTGAGACTTCTCTAGACTTAATAGTGTTTCGGTGACATGAAGAATCAGACTTTCTTTCTGCAAACCATTTTCCAAGAATTAGACCTGATATTTCTGTTCCCTCCGGCAGAACAGTTAGCTGCCACTCTCAGGCTTTTTAAATTTTTTTTAACCTAAATTTGATTTTTGAGGGATTTAATCTCATTCCCTATCACAACATTATTTTTCATAACAGCAGGAAGAAATTTGATAAACTATTCTAGTTTCTTACATTTGTGAATTTAATTCCCACTTCGTCAAATGGGGCTTCAGTTGGGGGATGAAACCAGATGCACTGAGTTGTTCAAGTCTTAAATGTCTCTCCAGCTCGTTGAAGCAATTACATTAAAAATCTCAATAAATATGGTTGCTGACTCTCTTGCTCCCTGGATTCCTGCTGCAGTTATACCATTTACATTTGAGCTTTTGCCATGTCTGGTTGGACTGCCCACGCCACTCTCCCTGTTTTAAGTCACTGTGTCCCTCAAGGCTTCCCTTCCGTGCATTGAGCTTCCAGCAATTCCATTCTTTGATTGAAAAGCTGCAGAGTGGAATAGCAGCAAGAGTAGGGGTGATGGTCCCAGGGATCCTGGGCTTGCCTCCTGGCTTGGCCTTTGCTATCTGGGAGATGTTGGATATTTGAACTTTCCTGACACTCAGTCTCATCACACTTACATTGAAGAGTTGTTGAGATTAAGTAAAATAAGTCATGCAATAGCATCTGAACGGCACTTTTAGTAGAGGAACATTCATGTTATTTTTCATTTTCCGCATGCATTTGGCCATAATCAAGAAGGAGCAAATCTGTTCAAAGAGGGTTTATTCAAACCCTAGTTCTATAGCCTCCTAACCTCCTCCACCTTGGTCATTTGTCCCCATTCTGATTTCTTAGCTATCAGTGTTTTCTATATTACGTATGTCATTATTTTTATAGTTGGGACTTGAAGCTTATAATGTGCTCTTAGGTTTGTAGGTAATTTAGTGTGTGTAGCTTAGGCCACCTGAAATCAATCTAGTTGGTCCATTGGTCTGCATGGGGTGTGGCTTACATGGTCTGCTTATTCTGAGTACCATGATCTCAACTTCAGAGTCCACTTGGCCAAGAAATTCAATTGTAACAGAAATGGCTCTCCTCCCTGGAACTCTGAAGGCAACAGAACCATCTATGGCGCCCCAAAGAAATGTGTGATGTTTTAATCTAAAATTTCCCACTTCTCCTCTTGAAAATTATACAGGGCAATAAAATGACAAGAAAAAAAAATCCATACATTCCATTTTTAATGAAATAGGAGACCTAGAAAATTCTTGAAGCGTACAAATGCATAGATGCTGTCCGGAGCCCCCAGGGGCGAGGAAAGCTGGAGAGAAGCTTTGGGTAGATGGTGAGGGACAATGAGAAGGGCGGGAGGGAGATGTCCTCTGTGGAGAGTCTCAGGAGCAAAGTGATGTTCGGTTCTAGAGGGCAAAGGCCCCGCCCATGTGGGGAGCACAGGTGAATTCAGGGTGACCAGCACCTCTCAGTTTTCTTGGAACCTTCCCTGTTTGAGCACTGACAGTCTCATGTCTAGGGCTCCCACTCCCAGTCTTTGGCTGGGATGTCTGTCATCCTAGGTGAGCGGGAGCCAAGTGTGGTGTTGGGAGGTGGAAGGGCCTGGGGCCATTCAGGTGGCACATACAGAAAATCAGGGCACGTATGCATCAACAGAGTGAGGGTCCATCTTGAAAGGTAAGAGACTGGCCCTGTGAGGCCGTGGCGGCTGGGGAATCTGGGGGATCCAGAGGTGAAGCCATTCGGTGCCTTAAAGCCAAAGGCAACGTGGCTGCACAGAGCATTGCCTTTAAAGGGGGTGGTCTGCTGCACAGAGAGGAAGCCCAAGAACGGTGATGCTCAGAGGGCAGAAAGTCCCCGGTCCCTCCCTGCTGCTCCATCTTTGCAAATGGCTGGTTCAGGAAAATCACGCTTTTTCAAATACAAGGAAAAACAACACCACCACAAAACAAAAACATAGAAAAAAAAAGTTAGTACAGCATCGGCACTGAGATCTAACTTACTGTGGAAAAGGACAGGAGAGTTTTCCACTAGATGAATGACACGCACCAGAAAGTTATTGTGAAGAAGTAGATAAAAACTGAGACCCGCATTCCATGACTAATAATAAAAAGACGATGGAGCGATGATTGAGTCTACAAGGCAGAATAAGCACCAGGACTCAGCTCTGCAAGACAGAAGGTGATGCACGAACGGGAGGAGGAGATAAAATGGATTTGGCAGAAATCGTGAAAAAAACTAAAGAAAAAAAATCAAAATTGTTTCAGAGGTGAAGATTAACTTAGTGCATAAAAAGAAGCATCATTGAAAGCACAGAAATGGTTGAAATGGATAACATAAATACGGAGATGGAAAGGATTAGAGACCATGACAGGAATAAATCGTAAGCAAGAGATCAAGAGTCTTGCAAGAAGAAAAATGGAGTCTTGCAAGAAGAAAATCAAAATGAAAGAACAAAACAAGTATTTAAAAATACAATCCAAGTTTCTAAAAGAAAATAAAGCATAAATCTATATATTTCAAAGGCTTATCACAGATCAGGGACCACTGATCTAGAAAAATCAACATCAAGACATATTCTTAAATAATCAAACTAAAGAAAGAATGTGTTGGGTGAGGAGGTAAAAATGTCCAGCCACTGCCGCAGTCTGGCTGGGCACAAATCATGAGCTACTGAAGCAGGAACAAACTTTATTTCTGAACTCCACCAGCACACTCCACACACGCTCCCGGGGAACTCTCCCGAATGCCACGCGGCTCCTGCAGGAACCACCAACTGGAAATTCCCTCCTCCGGCACTTCCCCAACCAATGAGAACTCTTCAGGAATCCCTGCGAGAGCTCAAGCGGAACTCAACGGGAACTCCGCGAGAACTCGAAAGTCATCATCTTAATGGCTCGCTGGCGTCACCTCTCAACTACTACTTCTGGCAAAAATGCCATGCGTCATCCCGACTCGGCTGTGGCCCTCAACAAGCCACTCAGGACAAAATGCAGCTGGGCGAACATCAGACTTCTCTAAAGATAAGAATCGACCTTAGGAGAGAATGACACTGTACACCTGACACGTGATGGGTATGTCCTCCTTACCTGGAAGATTCCAGCAAAACAGTTTTGAATGCACAAGAAAACACAGGGCATATTATTCATGTAAGCTCGTTTTCAGGAGATGATTCACAGTGGCTGGGGAAATTTGGGGCCTGATGATGAGCATTGAATGTCTTCAACTGCAGCTGAAGTCAAAGCAGAGGAGGGGATAGCAGATCGCAGTGGAGCCCGCAGGATGGATCCAGGACCAGTCTGCAGGGACTGAGCCTTGATCTGAGACCAGAAGCTTCCTCTGTTGGACACAAGGAGGAAGGAGAAGCTGATTGGGTCCAAGAAGATGGTTTCTATTTTCTTGGTAAAATAAAAATCAAGTCTATTTGTTGGAAATAGTGGGCTAGGACCAGGGTAAGGGTCAGCAGTGTAAGGAAAAAATGTGTGGGGTAGAGGGGGATCGAGCTTCTGGAGCATCACAGAGAGTGTGTGTAGGAAGTCTTCAGTGTTTAAAGGCAACCCATGAGTCTGCTCATTAAAGCAAAGTCTTTATTATGAGGCCCCTAAACATAGTCCATAAGCTGGATGTCAGATGGTATCCAAAAGTTCAGCACAGACTTTTTTTTTTGTTAATTTGCATCTGTGGACATACTTCTTTGCATTTTAAAATGCAAATCCATGCATTTATCCATTTTTCTTCCATATTCTGATGCACCAAGGGTCAGGAGTGTCTGCCCCATGGCAAACCTTCCGTGCTCTGGCCACATCAGGTGTTCATCCAATAAAGAGGAGACAAATTAATGAACAAAATGCACCTGTAATAGTCCACAGTGCTTCATATTTATTTTCTGACATTCATCCTCGAAGAACCACATGAAAAGATTTTTACTTTTAATAATCATTTCATTTTTAGGCTCCAAGGAGATAATAAATAAGCTTGAAATTCTGGTGAAACTTGGAAGAAAAATCACATTTTGTTTTCTTGCAGTGCTGAGGATTGAACGCAGGGCTTCACATGCCAGGAAAATCCTACTGAGCCACATCCGCAGCCCTCACAATTCAATCTATAAATGTGAGAACATATCTACGTCTGACTTAGTAAATCATGGTGTTAATATGTATCTTGTATTCCTCATCGAGAAACTCCAGTAAACGTTTTAATAAAATAAAAAGCCATAGATGAAAGAATGTGTGGGTGCTGTGTTCCCTAGTCATGCCACAGGGCCAGCCAAGAAGGTGTCAGTAGCAATAAGGATTCAAGATGGATGAACTGGAAAAGGCCACTTACCCAGGGATTTCAGGATCCTCCTAATCAGCACCAGGGACTGCAGGGCCTTGCTAACCAGGGGTGAGCTTAAGAATCATTTTTTTTTTCTTCTGGGAGCTTTAAATGAACTATCGTCAAGTTGTCTGCATCCCAGCATGGCCGAGATAGCGTTCTCATGCTCCCATACCAAGTTCCACTGATCCAAAGAGAATTTCCCAAGTCCTCTCATTTCAACTGCAATCAAACCAATAGACACCGGTCACCACTTTCCCTACAAAATTTCAGAAGTGAACACTTGATTGTTAATTTGCTGTGAACTGCCATTATCCAAATGTATGTTCCCCATTTTCCATGAATGAGTACATACGGGTGGATTAACCAAGGCTGAAGACAACTTACGGTCTCCAAATTATTGCCACAAAACGTAAAGAGAAGGAAGGCTGAGCTGAGGAGCAGGAAACAAAAGAGCAAAGAACTGGATCCTCTGTATAATTCATCTCTTTCATGAGGAAGATTGCAGAATGACCATTATGAACCTCTGTAAACACAGCTCTGCCTTGGCACGGAGTGAGGCTGAGGAGAGCCCAGTCCCTCGGGAAGCAGCCCTCCTGCCTTGACATCTTGTAGTTTCTCCCCTTAAAAAATACCCCCATCTAACATCTACAGCTGCTGGGGAGGGAGACCGATAGAGTAGAACCTGCACAAACTCGGGACGGAGACCTCACTGGGCCCGTCCTCACTGCCGTGTGTATTTGAGGCCAGGCTCTAACAAGACCTTGATGCGACTGGTTACCAGATATTACCAATACCGGGAGCCAAGTCCTTAGCAGAGTGTTGGGCACACAGCAGGCGTGTGATGAATGCTAGCCATTCCTCTTGTCACTGTTTCATGGCAAGACATTTATTATAAAAAAAATCCCCGAGAAACAAAACATCCGCAAATCTCAAGTAGCCCTCTGTTCCGAGCCATGTTCTTACCGTGGAACTCTAACTCACTGAATCGATTCAGGCGCCCTCTTAAAACTCACCATAATGAGATTTGGCCTGCACCAGAGAAAGGCCATTAATGGCCTAATTGTTAAATCTAATGACCTGCTTTCAGTCCTCTTCCTACTTATCCCCTCTGTGACATGGATGTTATTGACGGTTTTTGATTCATTCATTTGGATTCCTCTGGAAGAGGAAAAAACCTCCTGGTTTTTCTCTGATTTCTTATTCCCTGGGGTCAGGGTTTTATTTTATTTTTATTTATTTTTTTGTTCTTTGTAGGTATACATGGCAGTAGAGTGTATTTTGACATCTAATACACGCATGGAGAATGACATTCTAATTAGAATCCCATTCTTGAGTGGTACATGCCGTGGAGTTTCACTGGTCATATGTTCACATATGAACATAGGCAAGTTAGGTCCGATTCATTCTACTGTCTTTCCTATTCCCAGCCCCTCCCTTCCCTCATTCCCCTTTGTCTAATCCAGTGAACTTCTATTCTCCCCAACTCCCTTATTGTGGGTTAGTATCTGCATATCAGAGAGAACATCTAGCATCCAGTCTTTGATCTTTCTGGGATTGGCTGGTTTCACTTAGCTTGACAATCTCCAGATTCATCCATTTACCAGCAAAAGTCATAAAGTCATTCTTCTTTATGGCTGAGTAATATTCCACATCCCTTCATCTGTTGAGGGTTGGGGTTAGGATTTTAAAATAGACTTTTCTCCACTTCTTGATCTCATCTTCTGTAAAGACTTACTCCATGTCAGGCAGAGTCAGCACCATTCACAGACCTTTATTGTCCCCCATGGGTACTTGGCTCTCTTCTAGGTATTGAGGTAATAACAAACAAGACTGGAGTGGGGGAGTGTTATATATCACCCATGTGGGTTTGTTTTCTCGTTCTTGGACACACTGGGAGCTTCTCTTGTACCTCTTGTCTGCAGGAGGTGGGTCATACCACTAATGATAGCTGCGAAATGAAGTGAATACAGATCTTGGGCTGAGACCCTTAACCGCCAGTGTGGGACTTCCTCAGGTTCTCATCCTAAGACACTGTGACCCGGGGATGAAGTGCTGAGCTGGCCATGTCACAGTGCAGAGCAGCCTGGGCTCCTGATGACCAGAGGAAATTCCAACGGACTTGCGTCAGATTTTGCATGATTGAGTAACAAGCCTGTTGTACAGGATTGCTGAAATTGCAGAATTTGTGACTGCACACAGTCCAGATTACAGTAGAGTTTACCCAGAGCAAAGGGGTGTATGTCCATAAACAGATCTCTGTGCCAAGGACCGTGACGGAGTGCTCACAGCAATTTCTGCAGCATTGAAACTCAGCAGGAGCTCATTCTGAGAGGGGCGCGTCTAGGGAATGTGACTGGTTCTAACTCCTCTCTCCATATTCTTCCTCTCCATCCCTGGACCCAACTTTGAGTAGATGCAGTGGGGACAGGACCGTGGTCAGCAGCAGTTTGCCTCAACTGCTCTCAGCATTTATTTATTTATTTATTTTTCCGGCGGACACAACATCTTTGTTTGTATGTGGTGCTGAGGATCGAACCCAGGCCGCACGCATGCCAGGCGAGCGCGCTACCGCCTGAACCACATCCCCAGCCCCTGCTCTCAGCATTTATCAGAGCAGAGTCAGGCAGAGAAGCAACGTCTAACTGTATCTGGAAGCTCTCTGAAGACACAATCTCGAATATGGCTACCTATGCCTTATTCTTTTAATTTATTTCTGCATTTCACGAATTTCTCTCTAGATCTCCCCTTAAGATAGAGCTGATTGGAATGTGCTATCTCTAGTTATTCTGTATTCATTCTCATTTGATTTTTTCCCACGATAATGCCAGCATTGAAAGGCTTGGGTTCTTTTGCTATGGGAGATGTTAGTTTAGCCCTAACTGAATTATCTACCTCCTCCTTGTCCGAGTCCTTCTGGTATTTTATTTGTTTCGGTTTTTGAAGTTATGTGGACCCTGCCTCAGTTACCGTTTTTCTGGTTTGCTCTTGTCTGTCTTCGAGGTCTGGCTGGCCTACATTTTCTGCTGAACTTACGAATGCAACTTTCTGAAGCTTCCTCTCCTCCTGCAGATGGAGTTTCTCCTACTCTGATCAATATGTTCCACTAAGCTCCTCACAATGGGGCGGAGGGAAGAGCTGAGGTGCATTTGGAAGGTCTGGCCTCAAGTAACCAGGTTGTCCATGTCGTCCCACCAGAGTTTGGGCAGGAAACAACACTGGGGTGTTGAGGGAGCTCCAGGTGTTTTGATACAGAGGGAGCCTAGATGGGATGAAGACTGCAGGTGTCTGAGTGCCTCGCTCCTGGCTGCTGGGATGGATTTCCTAGTGTATTGGTGGAGTCATGCCTTAGACCCGGATTCTGAGTTCCTAGGAGTTTAGCTTGTTCATGCTCCAAGCAAAGAGGGATTCTAAGAATCGAAAGGTCAATTTAAGTCAAAATCTATTAAAGAAAGTCTAGATTCCCAAGAGAGATCAACTCTAAATACTAAACTTAGAAGGCCCCCAGCAGGATCCAGGTTGAAGTCACAGAGCCAAGAATATAGAGCCAGAACAAGATGAATGTGGAGTGAAGTCTGGGGGATCGGCTAGGGGTTTGGGGTGCAGAGTGAGAGCTTTGAAACCGAGTCACTTGAGGTTTGTCTTTATGAACAAAAGGACCAAGGTGGGGCCAGGTTGTGGTGCAGCCCCGGAGCAGGACAAACATAGAGGAGGTGAGACTAGGAAGACAGCCAAAGAGCTCACCAGGCAGGATTCTAGTCCAAGAATATTGGATCAACACTTAGACTTATTCTATATAGTTATCTATGCATATTTACTTCTATAGAATGAATAAAGGATTTAAAACAGGACAGAGGAGTGGTCAGACCTACCCTGATGGGAAACTTAAGCCAGAGTAGGGAGCCTGGGCTGGAGGAGAGTGAGGAGGGCAGGGAAGTCCTGCTGGTGAAGGGGCCCTGCAGTTGTTCAGGTGGGAGGACGGGAAGCCAGTCGGGGCGGTCGTGGGAGAGTGGCCCTGGACAGTTCCTGGAGGGTGGCTGCCTGAAGGTGGATTCTGTGCCATCTTTGTCTACGGCACGGCTGGCGTGAGGGGAAAGCAGACTGGCAGATTGCCAGGGGTCAGCAGCAGAGATAGAGACGTCTTCTTGGGTTTTGTTGTGGCCATGACGCTCTTGTGGCTCCCACAGGGCTTCTAAGTGCAGAGCTGGCGTTCTACCAGAAGTATCCTCACCTGATTTTAGGCTAAAGAAGGAAGAGAGGGGTGGCATCAAGGGCCAGAGTGGGCGTACTGTTCTGGAACAGAAGAGAAGACACCTTCATCCCCGGAGTCTGCAGAAGCCTGAGTGGGAATGGGAGTAGGTGTGGACTGTTTGGATGGTGCTGGGTCAAAATGTGGAGGGGATTCTTCTTCCTCTAAGCAGGGGGCATAGTTTTCTGCTACGGGTTGGAGCAACATTCAGCTAATTCTTTTTCTACCAGTGGGTTGAGCAGAGAGGCTCCAGGCCCACGATGACTTTACCACTGGTGCTGCATGAAAGCAGCGTGGACACACCTGGCACTGATGCGGGGACCCAGCACCACTGTAAATCAGGCGCCTGGCTGAGTGGAGCCTACAAGCCACACCTTGCCGGCTGCTGTGTCGGAGGGGTGAGGCTTGGGGTGAAGGCTGGAGGGAAGTGTCAGGGGTTTGGATTTGTCGGTGTGGGGAATGGGAGAGAGAGTGTCTCAGCAACAAGGAGTGGGTCCAGGTGAGGCTGGGGTGCAGCTGACGTTGGAAAGCGTGTCACGTCAGTTACAACCCCCAAAATGGGAAGTTATATCCACGCACGCATGAGATGTCAAAGTACATTCTGCTGTCATTTTGCCGTCATGCATAACTAAAAAGAAAAACAACAACAAAAAGCATGTGTCATCTCTGGCCACCTTTGCATGGTTTTGCACCTGGTGGTTCTGAGCGGCTCCCTCCTCTGGGATCCCACAGTGTGGCACAGAGAGACCCCTCGCCTTGCTGTGGCACAGTGAGAAGCATTTCCCAGACCTGAGCAGCAGATGCCCTTCCTGCCTCACTTCATGTGGACTCCACCCAGGCCCGTCTGGTCCTTGGAGACCTGGTGACTGATGTGGGGACTGTGAGCGGCTCTGAGAAGCTGAAGTCATACGGCAATTATGGCTGCACACACACGCACCCACTGTTCTCTCTGGCCCCCTCGGTTCCCCCCCCCCACTCCATCTTCCTGTCTGTGGAACAAAAAAACGTCTCTGACTTCCCATGACCAACACAGCTGTCCAACTGGCCGACTCACAGAAGTGCCTGAAGTCAGTGGAAGGATGAGTCACAGCACAAGACTGTCATTCATCCCTCCCTCCCCCATCTCCTCCCCACCCCGAGGCTACGGCTTAGAAGTAGCACTTCCCACATCTCCAGGGGCCATGTGCAAGGAAGAGCTGTCAGGGGAGGAAGTCAGTCGCTTGGAAAATTGGTCCTTCATTCCTGGTCCACAGAGTTGAATAGAGTCATTTGGATCTAATGAGGATCTGGAGGCCTAAAGGGCACCGACAATAGGTGGAGTGGCTTAGTGGTATTCAAGATTCAAGATCCAAGTCCACGCAACCCAGCTGTGACCTGGCCACGTGTCTTGAGTGATCACACGGTGCAGCCTACAACTAGGAAGGCTCGTGGGAACCAGTGTCCATCTTACTCCCCTGAAGCTCTCGTCCAGATTGACTCATGAGAAGTCTTGGAAGTGAACATCTTGAACTTGGAAGTGAACCAGGCTGTGCCTGGTCGTCTAAGTTGAGTCTGGTTGTTTTTACTACGACTTTTTTTTTTTTTTTTTTTTTTGGTACCAGGGGTTGAACCCAAGGATGCTTAACCACTGAGCAACATCCCCAACCCTTTTTTGAGTTTTTATTTTAAGACAGGGTCTTGCTACAATGCTAAGGGCTTGGCTCCTGCCTCAGCCTCCTGAGCTGCTGGGACTACAGGCATGTGCCACCTGTGCCCGGCTACCATGATGATAATGTTTGGATCCCTGTTGGCCTGGGATTTAAAATCTGTGAGGCTAGATCTTTAATAATAACAGCATCAACCCCTGATTAATAAGTGGTTCGTTTTCTTGCTGTGATCTCTTTCTGCCGTGAGTTTCTCCTGCCTCCAGATGAGGCCATCCACCACACGGAGCTTGTCCAGCCTTAGGTCTGTCTTAATTCCCACGTGGACTGCATTTCCTGCTTTTTCATGCCCGGGTCAGCTTTCTGTAATCATAGCCGCTGCGTCTCCCTCTTTCAGCGTTCTCTCTCCTCTTTGTGACAGGCTTCCCGGGGGACCGTGCTTGGATCCTCAGGCTGAGGAGGACAGACGTAGGCAAGAGTGGGGCCGGAGCAGCTGCTGGTCACCCGCTGCCAAGCCTTGGCAGCACGTTCCTGGGGAGGCAGCGGGCACCTGGTTCACACGGGACCCACACAGCTGGTCCAGCTCTGACTGGCAGAGCGTGGCTTCCTTCGTCACCAACGTGACCGGCCCTGTGATCTCTCTACAGCTTGCTGAAACCGAGAGGGACACAGTCAAAGCGGGACACCTCTGCGCAGCAGGTGCAAGCCACATTTCACTAATGAACAATGGACACTCTGCACACAGGAGGCTTTGATCTGAGCGCTCAAAAGCCCTCTGTTGGACAGGCTGTTGGCGAGGCAGCGGCGGAGAGAAACGCTGGGAAGGACCCTTTATCCAAGGAAGTCAATGCAAGAGTGACCGTCAAATCCCACGGGCAGGGACAAGCGCGCTCTGATTCAGGGATTCAGCTCTGGGAGAAAGCGCTACATTTTTGGAAGCAGAATATTCATGAAACCATAGATCCCCACGATTGGCAGGTGCAGCCCAACCTCCATCTGCACCCCACCACCCAGCACCGTGGTGGCAGAATGGCCTATTGTCTAGACCCCGAGAGTGGTCTTCACACCCGTGGAAGGTTCTTACATTCTTCCTCAGGTAGCATGTCCCAGATAACCCCATGAGGCAGAACTGACCACAGTGGGTCAAGAAAGGCTCAAGTTCAGAAGTGCTTTATTCCTGGGGGGAAGGTCAAATCTATAATCAATTCATTACTGAACTAAAAGAATTACCGGGACCCAGTATGTTAATAGGGCATTTTAAACAAATTTAAAAGTAAGATAAATTAATTAAAACAAATTAAGTGATAAATAAACTTACACATAAATAACAAATAAGATAAATCCACTGTCTGTGTAGCAAATGGTGGCTCTGTGTGGGTTACCCATGCCACAGGGTGCCATCTTCTCACCTTCCTTTTCCTACCACCTCCTCCCGAGGGTGATCTACTCTGGGGCCTGGCATGGATCTCAGCCCGTGGATCTCTTTTCTTGTGGGCTATTTGAATTCTTTGCTCTCACTCTTCAGGGAGGAGTGTAGTGTCCATCCAGGGATTTGAGGCTCCATAAAGCAGACGAGATAGCACGTTCGAGGCAGAGTAAAGAGCCCATGTCCACGTAAGGGTGGTCTCCACGGGCAAGGACTGGTGCCTCCAGGTCCGTGGGGATGGGTTGGGTGTCACTGACACCGGACAAAGGGGAGCTTACTCTCCATGGGAATGCTTTGGGCATGATGGAGGAATCAGGACACAAATCCCAAGGAAGGAAACCAGCACAAGAAGGTTATTGTCCCCCAAGCTGGATATGTCAGGTGGGCGCCCAAAGATAAGAAAGTAAATGTAATCACAAGAATGGGGAAAATTGGGCATCGGGTCTGAGTATGTTTGAGAGAGAAGAGAGAAGAGAGAAGAGAGAAGAGAGAAGAGAGAAGAGAGAAGAGAGAGAGAGAGAGAGAGAGAGAGAGAGAGAGAGAGAGAGAATAGGAGAATGTCTCTGATTTTCTGTCTTGGGGGGCTAAATGTTGCTTTCTCGGACTCTAAGTGGATGGGTGGCGATTCCTTGTGGAGGGTGTGAGTCGCTGGTTAAATCACCCACGAATATCACCCTCTTCAGTTTTCACTTCAAGCTTCGCCTGCCATTTGTCCATTTTTTTTTTTTTTTTTTTTTTTTTGTTGGTAGCTTTCACAATTCTCTTATTTATTTTGCTCTGCTACGGGTGGAAAGTTTGCACTGGGATTTTTTTTTCAACCTTTATCCTGTGTTTTGCAATCTGTGTTTTCGTATTGTCCTGTAATTTGTATGTTGAGTTTTGTTGCAATCTCAAATTGCCTAAGGGCTGTCTGAGTCTCTTCTGTGTTGCTGTCACTGAAGACCACAGGCGGGGAAACTGGTGAAGAATAGAGGTTTACTGGCTCATAGTCCTGGAGGCTGGGAGCCCAAGGGCCCAGGCTGGGGTCTGCTGGCGGGTGATGAGGGCCTTCCTGCTGCATCCTGGCTTGGCGGATGAGAGCAAGCTCCAGCTCAGGTCTCTCTTCCACTGATGCGGTCATTGGGGTCCCACCCTCGGGATCTCATTTAATCCCAATTTCTTTCCAGTAGCCCACTGCCAAATTCCATTAACATATGAATTTAGGGACTGCTCACTCTCCCAACACATGAACTTTTGGGAGGATATATTCAAAGCTTAGCAAATGCTCCTCTGGCCTCCAGGACAGGGCCCTGTGAACCAGTTAGATTCCCCTCTTTACCCAGTGGGTCTTCATTTTTATCCTGGGTGCAGGCGGTAAGCAGGTGCTGGTCCCAAGCCTTTCCACCCCACTTCTGACCTGGTTCTTTCTCTGCTGTTCGTTCTCCACTGTGGCTCTGCCAGAGAGTCTTGGGACAGGGGAGACCAGCCTTGACATTCGTCACACGATGAAACAAAATTCCGGGAAGAGCACACTTCATTTTGATGGTGAAGGGGAACGAGGGGAGGGAGTCTGGGAGCGCAGCGGGTTCTCTTTTGGGCTCCGCCACTGCTCATGTTTGACACAAAATTGCTCTCAGTCATTGTGGGCCTTGGTGCACCACCCCCTGCAGAATTTGGCAGCCGTTTTGTGCAGGTCTTGCCTCTGCTGTGCGGAACGTGGTCTGCGTTCTAGTCTCCAGGCAGCTTGGCGTGGCTTCCAGGATAAAGAAGGCGTCCTGTCTCCCAGCATCTCCCACAGCACAGTGTCTGGGCCACGACTGGTTATCAATATGCTAGTGTGAACAAATAGGTAGGTGCGGCTTTTGTCCCGAATGCTGTCTGTGGCCGGCATTCATCGAATGTTACTAAACAGTTACTAAGGATGTACTTACAAACTTTAGGCTTTGTTATATTTTAACCCATGGGAAACCGGCCCAGTTTTTTTTTTCTTGATTATGCCTAATTCTTGATTTTTGGCTTTTGGAAACAAATATAAAAGTCTGGGATTGTCAGATTCTTTCCTTCAGCAGGGCTTAGGAGAACTAGACTCAGAACCACGCTGAGCACGTATTTACCAACAGAGCTGGGTAGGAGGCATATCGGCTCTGACAGCCCAAGGGAGAATCTGCCCTTTAGTGTGTCTCTGCAGAGAATCAAATTCTTTGAAGCTCTGCTGTGACTCTCAGATGTTGATCAGTTAAGGAGGCACCTCCCTGCTAGATCTTTATCTTGATGGCAGATAGTTTAGGCCAACCCAGTGTTATCCTTGGTAGCACAGTGGTGACTTGAATGTAAAATCATAATAAGATGAGAACTTGGATGTTTCCAAGAATTAGTTATTTACTTGAAGCTAGAGGAGGGTGAGATGGAGGGCTTTGGGACAATTCTGCTAAACATCAAGTCCTTCCATGTGAAACGGCACAGCCACCTCTCTTGTCTTTTAGGGTGAGGGTCCCTTCCTGCCTTCTCTCCACCCCTCAGTAAGATAGGACTTCAAGCAAAATTCGAACTACCTCGTCATCTTGTGGGATGGCTCTTAAACGAAGCTGTGGAATACGTCAGTAGCAATGTTGGCAGAGACTTGGGCCGGGAGAACGACAGGGCAATAGTGAAGTGGTATGCCGAGTACCTGGCACGTAGTGTGTACTCAGCGGCTGTGAATGTTAGAGCTGAAAACAAACCCCAAACCAAAGAGCGGCCAAGGACTGTGTGTGGACCCACCATGGAAGAACTTTATCCAGGAGGCTCGAGTCGGGAGTCATCTAGGATGGACGCTGTCTGCCCATCTGAAATGCAGAACCTTCCAGAACACAAGGCCGCTAAATGAAGTTAACGTGAACAGTGGTCATGGTTGGAGCCGTGCAAATGACACATTCATTGCCCTCAAAGTCTTCTTTATTGTTTTGGGGTCAAGTTTTTCTTCTTCTTTACATTAAATGCTTTATGCCCTAGAGGTTTGGGAAAGTAATATTTTTCACGAAAAAGAGCATCAGAACTAAAGTCTGAACCAAGAATCCCTCATCTCCCCAGTGCTCTCCTTGTGTCCACACATTGCAATTAGGCTTTTTAAATCTCATTTAGTTTATTTTTGATTCCCTTAAGTAATTTAGAAATCAAATGAAAAACAAACTTTTTTTTGGAGTGGAAAATCCCTCATTCCATAGTCATGTGGTTTTACTGGGTCAATGGGAGATGCTCTGACTAGTTTGTCAGTCACTGGATGTGTTCCCTCAAGATTATAATCCCTGCCATTAGAGAATAGCATCCTCATGGTGATTGTAGGGGGCTAGGTAGAAAAACCAGGTCTCGACCTCCTGTCCCGAGGACCAATAAAGTTGCCATCGCATAGAGACAGTGCCAGTGTCAAATGACCCCCGTACCCCATACACCCAGGTCCGATTCTTTAGAGTTCGGCTGACACCATTAGCTGCTCCCTCTCAGGGGAAGGCCAAGCTCTCAGGCAGCCTGGGTCCTAGTTACCTGGTTGGATGAACACCCCCAGAACTTGCATCGCAGTTGTTTGGGAAGGCTCCTATCTCTTTCTTCTCCCCCGAGCTCCTGGGAGGAGTTGAACCTCTCGCGTGTGCGGTTCGGCTCCCCCTGGACCTGGAGGGTCAGGATGACTTTTCTCTTAGCTTAAAGCCCTGGCTACAGAACACGGGAACAGTGGATGGGAAACGCCAGCCTGACGCTTAAAGTGCTTTCTTTCCCATTCTCCCCTCCCTATTTGTTCTGCCCAAGCCTCTGGGTTTGTCCTGCAGGCGTCTTTACCCACTGGTGACTCTTCCTAGAAGGTCGTCTTCCAGGCCCTCACTGTTAAGTTTCTAAACCTCCCTTGGCGATCGGAGTCTCTTCCCTCCCAGGTCGGCGCAGGTGGGGGCCCTCTTTTCCTCGGTAGCAATCTGCTTCTCCCACAGCCACCACTGTACCCAGAGTGTGCCCCGTCTGTGCCCGCGGGGCTTGTTATTCGTCTGAACCAGGGGACAGCCGGGGCTGCAAACATTTTACTAGGCAGGACTCGGCCTCCCCAACGATGGTTTCCCTCCCAAACTCTCCTCTAGGGAAGCCTCTCAAAAGAGCTCATTGACTGAAGACTTATGGATGGAAATAAAGTCATCTCATCACCAGAGTCATTTCCCCCCTGTTTTTCATCTAAATTGTGTAGATACTGCCAACCACGTGATGCAAGATGATTTTCCCTGCTCCCAACACGGGATGTGTCCACCATCAGAGTCACGTGTACAGGGAAGCCCAAGAGTGTCTGTAGGTGCATGCCTGAACTTTGCGGGGTTGGGGAACATCAGTGGAGTTTTGGCAAATCGATTAATAACAGCCTCGTGGTGTGTGCAGCCTATATTTTATGCAAAGCTTCACGCCTGGTGTTCTCCAGACCCAAGGGAGATGGTCCCTCCAAGTCTGACTTCACTTCAAGCTTCCTGGAGCCGCAGTCCTGCCCCGCGGGGCTGGCTCACCCCAACTGCTCATTCTCCTGCACCTTTCTGGAACCAGTACATGTACCATGAGGTTTTTTTTTTTTTTTTTTTTTTTTTTTTGGTGTCTAAAGAGTACAGAATCACATCAGATAAAATTTTCCAACTTCTTTCCCTTCAGAACTCACTCGTTCCAGAATACTTTTATAGGTGAAGGAAACAGTCCTACATCCTCTGAATTAAATTCTATCACTGCTTCTTAAACTTTCAATGAAATTCTGCTTTCCTCTTTGGGAAATAAGGGCTCTTTATGCACAAAGCCTTGCTTATTGATTAATAAAACGTCAGTCGTAAATTTAGAGACAAAGAAAAAAAGTTCTACTCAGAAAAGCCACCCACTGCACATAATAAAGTTATTTACCATGAGAAAATTCAGAGAGTTAAAACACAGACCCAGCCCTCAAGGCACACAAGACAGCGAAAGAGACACATACTAAAAAATAGAAACACATAGACCAGTGTCAAAAATAGAAAGATGTAGCGGTTAATAAAGAAAATACAGAATGAGGCATTTAATAGTCTCACAGAAACATTGTCACAACTAGTGAGGTCCTGTGTTGAGAAAGCTTGGAGACACCTTGAGGAAAGCAAAGGTGTGCTTGCCTTCAATGGGGATATCGATGGGTACTGCATTACAAGTTTATTGTGTGGAGTAATGACTTAGCAGGTGTAAGGCACTTGGAACCCTGGCTGACACACGTGAGGCTGGCAATACATGCTAGTTATTTTCCGCGGTCATATCTTAACTACTTCGAAGCTCTTTAGAACTTGTTGTATTTCGCATGTACAGAGAAGAACCTGGTAATAGGCCTCATCAGTGTATAAAATACACTTCAATGAAGGAGTAAGCTCTCTAGAACTATCAAGTTGTCACTACTAGGACAAAAAAAAAATCTTTAAGTCCCTCCCCTTTTTTCATGACAACTCAACAAAAGGAAGAGACTGTTAGCATCAAACATGTAGTCTGCATTACACAAAATGTCTGACTGACTTTCAGAAAGTCACTTAAATTAATAACAGCTCTAGATGATCCTAATACCAAGCCTAACTCATTAATTGGCAGATCTTTACGAATTGCCACAAATGGTCAAAATGAATGACATCTGCTTTGCTCCTGGTTGACGGAAAACAGACCCAATGAGCAAAAAGATAAACTGAGTATGTTTTTTTTATTCCATGTCAACAAAGTGAAACAAAATGATTAATATTTCTTGTGTTATAAGCCGAGCACAGTGGCACATCTTTGTGATCCCTGCTACTTGGGGGACTGAAGCAGGAGGATCCCGGGTCCCGGGTCAGCCTGGGCAATTTAGTGACTCTGCCTCAGAATTTAAAAAGGGTGGAGTGTTGCTCAGTGGTAGAGTGTTCCTGGGTTCAATCCTTTGTACTGGAAAAATAAAATACAAACTACCCCACTTTGGTTACTTATGTTGGTGTGTGGTATCAGGCACACCCACTCAATCTCAATTTGATTTTAATTCCACAGTATGGTCCTGGTGGTACGGGAGGGAAAATCCAGCTGTGTGACCTTGGACCAGTTACCACCAAATCTGGGAGTTCACCCTGAGTATTCCTTCCTTCACTAAAAGCTTCAGTGAAGCTGTGGGACAGAACTGCGTTATGGATACTCTCCCAAACTCTCATTTGAGCTTCTTTTAAAAGGAATAGTTTGGAGTGTGCATGTAGCAAAGTGCAAAACATTGCTCATGTTGATTTGTCAAAAGATCACCATTTAGCCCTTGAAATAAACGTTTCCCAAAATAAGAGCATTTGGGAAACTTTGAGCTGTTTTAGTGCTTTCACAGGAACTAAGAGGCCTTTCACATGCTGAAGGCAGAATACTGAGTAACAGAAGAAACAAGAAGTCCTCAGTCTGCATGGCTCTGCCTGGGGACCACTGGACTATTATTAGCAAGGCATACAAAATAGATTTGGTAAACACTGGAGAAACCTTGCCAAGCAGCGTCTCCAAGACATATGGTCTTTTGTAAGTGCCACGATCATTATAAACAAGCAAGATGTTCTAATTAAGAAGAATTCTTTGTGAGACAACTTGTTCGGTAACAGCACTGAGACCCAGCGCAGAGACCCCCACGACTTTGGGGGCAGGCTCCACCAGCGGGCTGCCATCTCCACTTCCACCACTAGAGGGAGGGCCACTACGTGGAATTCGCCGGGAGGCGGCTCCGCAGGTCACCCTGCTCCGTGCCGGGTCTGCACCGCGGATTGCAGGGGATGATGTTCAGTCCCATCTTTTAAGTTTAGCGGGGTATGGTGTGGGTATGATGTTCTCATTTTACAAACCTCACTGAGCGGAGTACAGATTTGGTTGAATGATGAAGGAGGCAATAAATAGCCGTGCTTCTCACCAGCCCGGGCTTTGTGCAGCATGTCTGGATTTTTTACTTTCATTGATTTTTTAAAAAATTCTTTTGTATTATTTTGTATTATTTTAAATAAATTTAATGCAGATTAAATTTATTTATCTATTTTTTATTTGGATCTTTTTCCATTGCTAGATCATCTCTTTTGGGTTAAGTCGCCGAGTCTTTGTAAGGATTTCATGAGATAGAGGTTGGATTAGATGAACGTTGATAATTCTTCCCACCCTAAGCTTCTGGGCTCTGTGTCTCCTTGGCTGGAGTTTGGACCCCCACCAGGAAGGGACTGGCACTTAGGTTCAGCCTCCTGCCAAGCCCCATCCTCTGGGGATGCCCCCTGCAGAGGGCTGGCTGGCCCATATGCTTCTGTACCAACTAGGAGCACCCATGAAGAACAGGACACTTTTGACGCTCAAGGTGAACAACTGTATTTCCTCAATACATTTTTTAACACGTGGAAACTCAGAACAGTAGTAGTTAGACAAAATGCTCCAAAGTATTTCTTCTTCCTTGCTATGACCACTTGACCCCAACATACATTCAAACATACACATCCCACATATCGCAAGCACACACTTTCAGGTTCTAAGGCAAAAAGCTTTACCAAAAGACATTGTGCTAGGCAGCGTCTTTGTGTGGGAAAAAGTCTTTCTCATCATCCTACAGCAACAACAAGCAGTACAATAAGCATAAAACTGGAACTATTCATGATTCACTACCAAGAGAGGTATTTATACTTTTTAATAGCATCATGTAATCATAAAAGATACTTAGAAATGGTTTAGAGATGTTAGAAATCATCTTCCTTCTTTATTTAATTTTCTTTTTAAATGAAGGAAGTGACTGAGGAGAATGTGATGGTGCTGAGGAGAATGTGTATGGGGACCAGAGCTCAGGGCTCAGAGCCCTGAGCTGATTCTGTTACATCAGTAAGCAGGTTCTGAGGCCAGCTCCACCTGTACTTAGAATCTGGAGAATGTTCCTAGATAATAAACGATCTAGCACATAAAAAATAAGCTTTCCATAGGAGAAAACAAACATGCCTAAAAATATAGTACAGAACAAGAAGACTTTTTTACATTTAGTGACATTAATAACAAAGATACAGACATTAAATAAATGAAAGGTTTCTGTCTTGCTTTTGATCAAGTCAGAGGAAGAACCTGAGGACAGAGGGACAGGGCTGAGGCTGCTGTGTGTCTAACCTGATACTTCCCCTTTAATGTAAAAGGTGTGAAAATATCAAAACATACCATAGTACTGTTAATACTAAGAATAGAATTGCTGTCTGTTTGGTGAAACTACAAATTCAATTAATTCCAATGCTGGTTCCAATAAGCCCTTTATGAGTCTAAAGGGATTATTAACACTGGGAAGTTCGAAACAGGGAATTGCAATAACAATTTCTTGCAAGATTTTTGAAGCTTCGAGCAGGTTTGCTTTCATGAGCATAATCACGTATTAACCTAACGCAGAAGAAGCAAGCTGGGGGGGGGGGAGCAGACAGAAGGGATGGAGGTGGGGTGGGGGCTGCAGGCTCCTTCTTCACCTGCCAAGTGGGAGTCAGAGCCCAGGTCCATGTCAGCCTCCCCTTCCCCCTGACTCAAAAGGGTAAGTTCTGTTTAGGATCCGTCTTGTGAGACAGTGATATTCTACAACACTGAATGAGACTGGGGCCCATGTGCGCATCTGGCAATACCTGGGCTCGTCAGTTTCTACCTAGGCCCCAAGGTGGAGCAGCTGCTCTCACTGACAGACATGGTACTGCTGGTGATGCTGGTGGTACCACGAAAGTCATTCTATGGTTGGAACTAAAAACAGAAACAAAAATATTTAATATGGCCCTTCAGAAAAAAAAAAAAGTAGTAGCAACGTCTACTGGTTTATTAACTGATTAATTTAGGTCTGAATATTACTGTTATCATGTCAAGATATTCCCCTTCGGGTTCAGTACAGGCTTCAAACCTAAGATGTCTGGACCAGGGCTCAGCATTAGCTTGTGTCTGTACAATTTTTTTCTTTTCTTTTCTTTCTTTCTTTTTTTAGAGGTGCTGGGAATCGAACCAGGGCCTCTCACGTGCTAGGCATGTGCTCTACCACTGAGCTCTATGCCAGCCCAGAAGTCTATGCTTTTGTTTTATTATTTTTAATATTTCTCATCTTCATGTCTAAGTTGAACGATTCTCCTATTTCATAAGAAGCTACAGGGGCCAATGTGTCTCCAGTATCTGATTAAATGACATAAGAGTCATCCTGGCTGTAAAAATGTAAAAATGCCATCTGCAACTCATCTGGTGGCATTTCCTTCTCAGCCATTGCTGAGGTACGTCCCCCTGGGGGGAGGCTGGAGCTGGACGGGTTTCCTGTTGTGTGGCCTCCTGCACACCTGAGCTCTTTCTCCACCCACCTGGTCCCATGGACGACTCTCTACTGCCTTCCCTCTGGTTGGGTGGTCAGAGAGTGACACGGTCACTGGCCATGTCTCTCTTCACAGGACTTCACCACCAATCGTGAGCCCGCCTTGGCTCAGGGACAGACTGAGCCCTGGCCTGCTGGGCCGGCGTGCGTGACATGTCTGTTCTGATTGTGATGCTGGGGGCTGCTCCATGGCACACTGGAAGGCTGGTGGCTTTCTCCTGGAGCTGGGGCAGGGGTGGCAGAGCCTGCAGGCACAGGCGACTCGTCCAACATTCTCCACTTCACAACCAGGCCCTTTCTTTACGGCCCTTTCCTGTTTCCTGGCTTCTGGAAGAAGGTTGCTGCATCTATAGGACTAAAGTAGAGCCGTGGGCATTTAGAGACTCTCAAGGGAAACGCCTGGAAGCCTCTGAAGCTGCAGCTGCTCCTCCCTCCCCTGTGCCCAGAGCTGCCCACCCAGGGCTCACTGATGTGCTGGGTGGAGTCTGGCCTCCTTCCTGGGTGGGTTGGCCCCAGGGAGTCGGGAACATCCTGTGGCATGGAACCACTTTCTCACGATGTTCTTTTTTGAGCCACAGGGAGGAGAGTGGGGTTTAAAAACACCAGTGCCCTGTGATGTAGAAATGTTCCATGGGGCTGGTCTGACTAACGGGGAGGGAGGGAGAGGACCCCTCTTGGTCTCGGCAGTGCTGTTGGACCCCCGTGGTTTGCTGGCTGTGGCTTCCTTCTGGTTTCCCTGGGGAGTTGGATTTTATCAAGTGCATTTCTTCAGAGAACAGAGAGGGACTCTGTCCCGAGCCAGTGAGCTCACCTGCTCTCATCAGGAAGCAGGTGTGGGGCGGCCTTGTCATCTCCTGCCTATTGTTCTTTTAAGAGGAAAGGGAGGCGTATGAAGCTAGAAGGCGGGTGGGGGGGACCCCGAGTATTCCCAGGAGGTGCCGGTCCACGGATGGCCTTCCCACAGCCATCGAAGGGGTTATCTTGTCCTGATCCTGAGTCGACCGGCCCCAGGGTCATGACGGCTGAGAGGAATGTAGACAGTTGAGCCGTCTGGTGGGCAAGAGGAACCCAGGTACGCTGCGAGTCACGAAACCCAGAACCAGAGCCCTGAAGCCCCGCGGCTGAGACACCCTGAAACTCTGAGGATGGCTGGGTCCCGCTGCCTTTCCACCTGGTCTCGGGCTGGAACAGCTCCCGGCAGCCGGGGAAGGGGAGAAGCTTGGATCTGGGCAGAGGAGAAGCTTGGCCTCACCTGATGGGAGCGAAGCCAGTGGCCAGGAGGACCGGATGGAGCCGGGAGAGAGGAGAGTGGAGGAGGACGGGATGCCAAGGAGCTGGCGATGGGGCAGCTGGCGTTCTGCTCTGGTCGAGGTTGGCGGCCCAGGCGGGTCCTAATTACCGCACCACTGCTGCCTCCCTAATCACCCTGACAGAAGGGAACCGGTGGAGCTGGGGGCTGCTGCAGGGGGTGCGAGAATCCTGGTTCCAGCTTCACCCAGGGGCTGCTGCCCGCTGCCACCACAGGGTGGTGCCTTGTCCCCAGGGCACATGCCAGCCCCCCCTGCAGCTCTGTCCCCAGGCCCTCTGGCCACCAGGCCCAGGCTGCCCTCAGGCCTTTAGGGCTTTTACTGTTTGCAAGGTGAAAGGAGAATTCAAAAGTGTGGGCAGGCTTCACCGAGAGCGGGCTGGGACTCCAGAGTCCAAAACAGCACGAGAAGAAGCTCCCTTGGGGTTCTGCCCCAATCAAAGGAAAGGACCAGGAAATTTATGGTTTGGAAATAGATTCAAGAAGTTCAGAATTTCCCCTTCCTCAGCCCTTACGTTCTGTGCAAGAGGTTTTGTTCTTGTTTGGACAAAGTCCCAGGTTCGGTGTGAATGGTCTCTGGAATGGTGATACAGGTAGCAGCCCTGCAGCCAGATTTCAGTGGAGTGAGGATTAGCTGGAGGTGTCAGAAGTAAACCAGGGCTGTTAGAACCAGGCTGCAGCGGGCAGCGGTGTGGGCGAGGCCGCGGTGGAGAGGGACGCGGGTCCTGCTTTGATTCATCTGAGTCCTGTTTGGTGCTTGGGCGGACACCACCACTGGCCGTTGACCCTGTCTCCTGGTGAGGCGTTGGCTTCCCCTGCAAGATTTTTTCCCCTTTCTTTTTTAACCAGGCCATCTGACTTTTGCTCCCAGAGAAAATTCTGGAAGAAGGAAAAGCATAGTGGGTTTGTTGTCGGATCTTGCTCCTCTTGGGGGACGGGCGACTGGTTACAACTACTGCCATGGGATACTGACATGCCAACAGACGCCAGACTGGGCTCCCGGGAGGGAAACTGCAGCCTCCCTGACGGGCATGGCCCTTACTCCACGGTATGTGGCACAGCCCAGGTTCACTGAGACTCTGGTTCCAGGGCATCACACAATCCTAACAGTCCCTACTACACTGACCCTGGTCTCCCATAGGTCAAGCCCATCATTCTCATCTGGTCCTTTCTGGACCCAGGACTTACCTTTAGATTAAGAGTCCTTTCCAGTTCCTTCACAGACACTTGGTCAATACTGGGAAGGGGGATTCCAGAAGATCTAGTTCTCTCTAGAAAAAGCAACTTTATGCTTTGGGGGAATGGATTTTTGTTCCCTAGTCTCTTCCATTCATTCCTTCCAAATCCCTTTAGCTTGGTTCGTAAGAGCAAACGTGATTCTAATAATCATTCCCCCCAAAAGTCGTCAGTTACCGGATCTCTCACACGTTGTCACAAGAGATTCTAGTCTTACTGTAAACTCACAGTTAAGCCTTGAGTTCATTTCTGCAGTTCTGGGAATGTCATAGACCATGGTCTTTAACATTCCCGGTAGCCATACAAGAATCATTTGTGAATGTTCCAGCTTGAAAAATCACAGACTCCCTGGGATGGTGTTACACGGGGTGGATTGGGTTAATTGGAAAGCGTGGAGGTGCGTGGCCATTGGTTTTTCTCTTACATGATACACCCCTCCCCCCAAAAAAAAATTCTTGAAAGAGAAGGAAACAATGGATCCTGGCATTTTAATGAGTATAGTTTTGGAAACTAACCAGAATCATGTATTTGGGAGCAAACATGAATCAGTGCAGTCAATGACACCATTTACATACACGTGGCTGGTGGCTGGACCCAGGGCATCATGGACTGTCACTCTGTGTTCACATTTGGGGTCATTTATGGTGCGTTGAGCAGGCAGAATGGAAGCCACGCAGCCTGCTGTTGGTGTGCACCGTGGGCAAGTGGACCGTCTTTCTTCCTTTGGGTCTTAGAATGTCCCCCCTGACCCTTGCCCTGCAGAGTTCCATGTTGGAGAGTAGGGATGGGGAGGCGGATGGAGCTGGGCATCTCCCTGTTCATCTCCCGGCTTCCCTGCTAGGTCTCTCTGAGGCTGCCTGGGTTCCTTGTGACTCTGTTTTCCTTCTTGGCTATGTAAGTTGCACTCCTGGGCCACAGGGTGACCTTTGGCCTGTAGCAGGCTACACTTTCCATGTTGGTCCTGGAAGATTATGATGGAGCTGAAAGATTCCTATCTCCTGGCTGCATCAACAGTGTCCCAACTCTGTACACAGGCACGACTCAAGTGTTTGTGGTGACAAACTCCTGCGCTGCCAGTTGTACAAAACCACAGCACTTATAATTGTGGACAGTACAGAATATTGAAAATGATAATCAGTGGCTGTGTCACTGGTTTATGTATTTATTGTACTGTGTTAGACTTTCCCTTTGTTTTTGTTTTGGAGAATTGAACCCAGGGGTGTGTAACTACTGAGCCTCATCCCCAGCTCTTTTTATTTTTTTATTTAGAGACAGTCTCACTAAGTTGCTTAGGGTCTCTAAATTGCTGAGGCTGGCTTTGAAATTGTGATCCTTCTGCCTCAGCCTCCTGAGCTGCTGGGATTCTAGGAGCGCACCACTGTGCTGAGTTATGTTATCTTTTTATCATTCTTTCCGAGTTGTCTTCTTATTAGACGAAAAGGTTGGCTGTCAAACATTGTTGCTGTTAGCTGGCAGCAGCCTGGTACCTCTTATATTTACAGCATCTCTTGAGGGCAGGGAGAGGCCCCCCCGGAGTGACCGCTGCTGCCCAGGTTGGGGCAGGTGCACACTATGGTGTTTGCCCAGAGGTGGAGTTACCTAACACTGACCTTCTCAGAGCGGGTTCCTGCTGCTCAGCAACACGTGACTGCACATGGAAGGTCGCGTGACTACTTACTCCGCAGTCCTATCAGCCCTGCGTGGTCTTTTCACACACATTTTCAATGTTTAGATGCACATTCTTATTAGAGTTGATTGAACAGTTGATCTGATGAGGGGTCACCTTGGTATTTAAATCCAAGTGCTGGAACCCATGTGGGGTCAGGTGAACATGGAGTCTGCACATGGGATCTACTCAGAGGCATTGCTAATTCCCTGTCTGATGGGAAAATGCCCAATTTATGACACTGAGTACCAAGATGAGAACACAAAACCACATGCAATGGTGGCTCCACATCTGTAAAAATACGCAAAGGAAAAAAAAAACTTTATAGGAATATGCCAAAATATAAGCAGGGGCTATCTCTTGGTATTGCAGGTAATTTTTCTTATCTGACAAATAGTTTCTACAATCAACATACTCAGTTTTTTTTAATCAGAAAAATATTTTTATAGTAAGTTAGTCATGAAAGGAAAATTTTATACCAATCCAGTATTGGCTACGGGCATCTGAATCACACACACCACTATCGCAAACTAGTTTCTAAAGGAAACGAGGCCTGGCCTGTGGGGTTTCACTAACTGCCTTTTTCAGGCACGTGATCTGCCATGGATTGGTGGTCGGCTTGTGAGGGTCATACAGGTCAGGGAATGAGGTCTCCAGGACTTTCTTAAGGTCATGTTGGTCACTTTTCCTTACTGAGACCTGAAGACCATAGGTAGCAAAGTGGAGCCGTTAGCACCACCCTGGAGTTCAGAGGAAGAGTCCATGAGGACGTCGTAAGTCTGTCTGACTATGGGAAAAAGGCAGGCCGCACTGTCCCCCTGGCCCTCAGGAGGATGGTGGCATTAGTGGGGACATATGTGCTGAGAAGAAAAATCTGTTGCTTTATAAGCTTATCACAGGATTTATTTTAAGGAATAAAATAAATTTTAGGAATTTATTTTAAGGTTCCATGGTTTGGCTTACTCTCTGGGTGAACTGTTTTGGTTGGGGACAGACAGACCAGATGGTCTAAGTGAGAGGAGTCATAGCTGATGACTCTGGATGAAAATTGGGTGGACATTTGGGGTCAAACGGCACACTGAAGAGGCGAGGAGACCCAGTGCCCCTGTGTTCCAAATGTCCCATTGTAGCAGGGACCTTGAGGACAGAGGAGTGTGTGTGTATGTGTGTGTGTGTGTGTGTGTGTATGTGTGTGTGTGCACAGAGAGTCAAAAGAAGGCAGGAGCACTCCTGCTGTGGTGGCAGAGAGCCACTGGTGGAGGACACCTGCAGGACTTTCAAGAGGAGCAACAGTGTGAACAGCCACCCACCTCCTCCACCGAGATCTCTAGAATTTTCAGGAGAGCCTCTACTGCATGCCCTGGCCCACGGGTCCGCAGTCCATTTGGAAAACCAATGGAAGGAGCTATCTCCCATGAAAGGGCTGACGTAAGGAGGAGAGAAGGAAGTTGCCAGGAGAAGAGAGAAGAGGGTTGTTGGATTTCAGCAGAGCTGTTGTCCAGGAGTCCCCAGAAACACACAGGCACACGGGGCTGCCCACCGCAGCTGGACTGGGCTTGAACCCACCATCAGAATGTCTACTGCAGGTCCCCCCAGCTGACTTTTAAATATGCGCATTCGCACGTTTGCAAAGGCACCTATTAATAGTTAATGCTTTCAGATTAATTGATTAATTGATTTCTAACTGACCAAATTCTCAGCTCCAGGAAAAGCTCAGTCCAGAGTTTGAATCCTCCTCAGGACCAGTGAGTTTCACCTTTCTCTCCTTGCTTGAAGTAACACAATTTGTAGTTGAGACTTGTCATTGTCAATATCTGTTCTCCTGCCAATATGTTAAAAAAAAACAGCCATGAAAAGAAAATGACCATAAAGACGTTTTCATTAGTTACAAGAATGAGGTTTATTTCTCCCCATTGGGTGATGTTTTCCAAAAAGTCTTCAGAGAATCTAAACTGCTGAATCAATTGTCCATTCAAAGCTTCACAGTTGCACTTCATCCGGTTAGGATGCCCCTGGTCCGAGGGCACAGGGTAGACCCTTCAGCTTACCACCAAATTTTCCTCAATGATCACCCGAACAGAAGAACAGGATTGGAGACTATGCCAATGCTGTTTGTAGGGGGACATTTCTAACTGTAAAAGCCACATTTCTGGGTGGGGCAATAGTAACAGATCACAACCTGTCTGCTGCGCAGAAGCAAGGTGTTTTAAACCTGATGGCCAGAGAAAGACCTTGTTCTGGACAGTTTTACTTCTTATTCATGAGTTCAGGGGACTTTCTTTTTGAAGATGTCTTTCCTTCCTTTCTACCCTGTTTTTTTTTTTTTTATTATTATTAGATGAACTCATTTTTTATTGGGATCAACAAGGAAAAATGAGTAGAGAGGGATTATCTGTGCAGAGAAGTGCACTTTTATGGAAGTGTCCTTTCAGGTTACAGTATTATTAGACAAATTAAATATGGCACGCTGAAAAATCAGTAGCGACCAGGAGATTTGGTTATAGTTTGTACTTTGTCTCGGGCCAGCTGTGGGATGTTGGTAAGTCTCTTAGCTTTGCTCCTTTCTTATCTAATCTACTGGGTGGAGAACAAAGGATCCACCCTGCCTGAAGACACAGGGAACCACCACCCCTTCCCTGGCTAAGCCCGCTCTGCCTCTGTGGCCCCACTCTACTTTGTGTTTCTGTGTAGCATCTGTTGCTGCCTGACTTCTGTCGTTTATGCTTTCTATTATCTTTATATCCAAAGAAAAAATAGACTCCAGAAAGCAGAGCTCTCTGTGCTTGTGCCCGTGCTAAAGCAGTAACTGGCCCGTCCAACAGGGTCAATAGAGATTTGTTGGGAGGACCCATTCTAGTTGCAAGATGGAGGATGGGAAAACAGGATCTGGTGCGACCTGGTGCTTAAGCTCTGTGTTGAGATTTCTAGTTATGCGACGTTGGGTAAGTTGATTAACTACTCGAATTCAGTGTGGTCTTTTGTCCTGGATAAAATGGGCCAACCAATAGCTAACTTGAAGTGTTAACCAGAATAAATAAAACAATTTATTTAAAGTAGTCAGCACGGGATCGGAGGGAGTTCATTGTCAGTGATCAGCTATGGGTTTCTGGTTTATGATACCTGGACTCACCTTTGCTAAGGTAGCATGAAAATACTCAATGACACGATAAAGACTTAAAGTGACAAAGGTGTGTTGTCATCTCATAAAAGAGGCATTTTCCTGGCAATTGTAGCGTGGAGGGATACTTATGTCCGCCTGTGCTCGCTCTTCAGGGGAGGGAGGAGGACAGACAGAACAGAGGTTCCTTAACAGGATGACCTCTTCTGCATGCCGTGGCTGGAGCGACACCCAGGACAGGGGTGAGCCCACCTGGAGTAGCAGATGAATGACTTCGGGGCCCATAGACTATGGGGACGCCATATGGGATCCCTGTTGAGGCAGCCGCGCTGGTGATGTTGGAGCCACAGGCTGATAGGGAAGAGGACACTGTTGGGTGTCCCCACTGGTGTGGACTTAGCAGGATGGGGTGTCTTAGAACCACAGTAGCCCAGAGAGAGAAGGGTGAGGAATAAGAGATGCAGGAAACCAAGGCGAACTCAGTACCCTCATTTGTCAGGCTCTGCTGGGCAATTTATTATTTATTCTTTGCATTTTTAAGTTGGTTCATAATAGTTACATATAACATTAGGGTTCCTTCTGACATATTTGTAAATGCATGGGATATAATTTTCTCTAATTCAGTCCCCAGTACTTAACCTTGCTCTCTTATCCTCCTCCCTCCTCTACTGATCTTCCTATTTATTTACATTTTTTTTAAAGTCAGTGTCTTGTGGGTGTACCTATGGTGAGACTCACTGTAGTGTAATCACATATGTACGTTGGAAAGGCAACTCAGACTCATTCCACTGTTCCCCGTTATCCTGTACCTCTTCCCTCCCCACGAATACTCTTCTACTCCCTTGATCTTTTTTTCATTTTGATAGAATCTGTCCCTGCTTATTCCTTTTTCTCTCTCTTTTTTCCTGTTAGTTTAGACTAGCTTCCACGTGTCAGAGAAAACATTTGACCTTTGACTTTCTGGGAGTGGCTTCTTCACTTAGCATGATCGTCTCCAGTTCCTTCCATTCACCAGCAAATTTGACATAATTTGATTCTTAATTTACGGCTAAGTAATACTCCGTTGTGTGTATGTACCACATGTTCTGTATCCGTTCATCTGTTGAAGGGCACCAAGGTTGGCTCCATGGTCTGGCTTTGTGAATTGTGCTGCTGTAAACGTTGATATAATTTTTGTTAATCATTTTCATCCAGTTATTACCTTGTATGTGGAATAGTTTAGGGCTGAGGAAGTGTTCAGGGGCTACTGCAAGAAAGGTATAGAACAGTGGTTCAACGTAGACTTCTTTCTTTGTTCAACAGAGCAGCCTGACCTCACAGAAAGGCCAGGACCAGACACACACACACACACACACACACACACACACACACATACACACGGAGCTCAGCAGCAGCGGGAGGGGACATGGAGCCATCCGCCTCCTCAGGTGCTCCTCATGTCCCCCTCCGGCATAGCCTTGATCTGGACAGAGCCTGGAGGTGAGAACTGACGGAGGAGTAGGGATGGGGGACAGCAGCCGTCCCTGACCTGCCTGGCCCCTGGCTGCCCAGGAGCAGGTTGTGGTGGGTGCTCCACCGTCACTCCCCGGAGCTCTGTACCCAGACTGTCTTCTCGGGGTCTGTGTCCTGCTCAGGGAGTGGCTTAGTCGTCACTTTGTCCTCACCCCCAGCACTTGGTACTCGTGGCTGTTGCAGAGCTGAGTGGAGAGGAGGGGTCTGTCTTGGAGGCGGCCTTGACAGTATCAACAGCTGCTGCCTCGCTTTCTCCTATGACCGTTATCTCACTATCCTTCTAGAACTTTCTCCCTCCTGCCCCTCCCCACACTTCCCTCCCATAGACAGGAACAGAATTGGCTGAGCGGCTCCAGGAGCAAGGCCACTGTTCTGTGCTGGACCAGGTGGGAAGGAGGTGGTGGACCCTGTGCTGCTCCGTGTCCCAGTTTGTCCTCTTTGGCCAGCATCCTGTTGTAGTCTACCCCAGCAGACTGCATATGAATTGTGTAGGGTGAACTCCTGCCCTGACCTTCAGAGAGACATTGTTACTGCACCAGTTACGATGCATTCCACCTGCTTTGGATACTTCCCATCTCTGCTTGAGCTCTGCAGATCTCTCAGGCTCTGGGCTTCAGTTTCCTCATCTGCAAAACGGCCATGTTTGGAAGATTGAGTGAGTTATTATATAGAGTCACACTTAGAAGCAGCCTTGGCACTTTGGAAGCATTATCGGGCGCATTAGAATTATTATTGTTATGGGGTGAACACTCCATAGAAGAATCCAATGCAGATTTTGTAGACAGTGTATGTCAATGACACTGTTTCCTACCGTCCCCAGTGTTAAAGACTCAAACAAAGCAAATGACTAAGGAGTAACTTGGTGCAGTGGAACAACTGCTAGAGTCTGTTAGATTTAGAGTTGAAAGTCCTACCCCTCAGAGCTGCACAACCTTAGAAAAGTCTTTTGTCCATTGGTCTCAATTTTCTTTCCTTTCTCACAAAAGGAACTGTAGAATTAGGTCTAGGATGGCGGGTGCATGTGAGCCCGCTGCTCCTCCACTTACCTTGCCCGTAGAAGGCATGGTTAATAGATAGCTGCACATCCCCCGCCCCCCTCCTGATTTGGCTCAGCACTGCAGTCCAGGAAGCCATTACCAGTCGATTAGTGTTGGCAAGTCAAATAAAACCCACTTCTCATTCGTGGAGTTGTATCCTCTCCGGGGTCCCTTCTCATCTTATTCTTTTGTGATTTAATGGCTAAGACGTTGAATGCATGTGTTAGAGGTTGATCTGTGTAGATTTAATATAGTTAGCCTTGGGAACCTTCCAGAACCCACGGAGACTGGAGAGCTTTCTTTAAAGTCCGGATAATTTGATCTTCCCCTTGGGGTTCTAATGTTGGTATGAAATCTCATCAAACTGTGTGATAAACAGTTAAACATTCCAATTCAGTATGTCGGTGGACACGGGACGCCAAGTCTTTTCAAATCTGGGTTTTCTGACCCCCTTCCCTCCCCAGTTTTAATGCATCAACACTATCTGTCACTCTATCCATTATTTAGTGACCTATTGCTGTGAAACAAACCACCCCAAAGTGTCATGTCCCAGAGCGACTGTGGTTTATTCTTTCTCCTGGTTCTGTGCCTCCCCGGGCTCATGCATGTGCGCACGTGTTGATGAAGGTCAGCTGGAGGCTGGGCCTCTGTGTCTGTATGGCCTTTCCTCCTCATCTTCTCCAGGGCATGGGGACTGCAGGGCAGTCCTTCTGGAAGAGCCAGTTGCCATGCAGGGATGTTGAGGAAGCCTCTGCTTGTTGATATCTCATAGGCCAAGGCAGGCCACATAACCAAATCCAGACTCCCCTGGGGAGAGGGTACATGAGGGTGGAGATCAGGAGTGACTCACTGGAGGCCATTACTGGAAGCCTCTGTCCCCTCACCTCTTGACATCATTGCTTCCTAGCCTGACCATGGAGAAGGGCAGCAAGATAATAGTAATAGGTCCCAGGATCCTACCCAAAGGCTAAATTTTAATCGGGACATATGTCTACGATAAGCAACACGGTCTATGTATGTAATAGAGTTCATGTGGTGCTTTGCATATGATGGACCTTTAATAGCTAATATGCAATGAATTGACGAATTTATAAATGACCGGTGGAAGGAGTGTGAAAGTAAAGGTTCTCTGAATAGCTGTAGGTTGAATTTTCTCAACAGTGCTTACCATAAACATTAGCTCTTCATGAGATATATATATATATTTTAAATGAAAGGGTTATGAATTTGATTTTTCTCTGATTTGGTTCACTGTGCTCAATACAATATCCAATACATCCTCATCCACATTGGCTGGAGGATTTAATAAAAGGAGTCTTGGGGTCTTCTTGTGTCTTTGATAAAGGACTTAAGTTTTTTGGCCAGACTTTACTTCAGTTAGAAAGTAAAATACTGCTAAAAGAAAGATACAAATAAAAGAAGCAGGAATAACAAAATGTTCCCTGTCACCATGATTCTAATATTTGAAAGGAAAGTCAAATATTAAGGGAGATAAAGGAAGCCCAGCAAGGGGGAAGTCTGGATGTTCTAGATTCTTTCTCCCTGATTTTGCCCCAATTCACTTCTTGCATATTGTCCCAGGTAGGCAGGACACAGGCATCTGCTCTGGTGACGGGAGGCGCTTGAGGGTATGAATGATAGACTGTGAGTCTTTCAAATTGAGAGTTTCCCAAGAGCAGGGCTGGTTTCTGATCTGTGAGTTGAGTGCAAATCTAGTCAGGGGAATAATGAGGTCCGCAATCTTCTCTGGCTGGTAATTGCTCTGTCAACGTTTTAATCAGACATTTTTGACCAGAGGCTGATCACTTTGGTTAGCCTGGCTTTGTGACAATCTGCTTTTTATTTAAAATTTGCAATTAAAATTTGGAACTCAAGCTTCTTTGTATAAACATATTTAAAATATACTTATTCAACATATTATATAAATATATATGTATATAAATTTATTATGCTGTCTTTCAGAAGGTGGTGTACATTCTAGGGCTCTGGTCCCAAGCTTCCCTCTGTTACCCATCTTGCTGGGGTTTCATTTTTCCTCTGCTTCTGGTCAACCTGGGCATACCCATCCCTGTTCTCAGAACGTCTAGCTCCTGGTGTCTGTTTCTCTGAGATTGGCGGATAGCCACAGCTGAGAAATGAAGCACTTTAGTACCAGTGAAAGTTCTGTCATTGTCCCTTGGGTCTGCTGTGACAAGATACACGAGACAGGAATGAACAACAGATCTCATAATGCCGGAGCCTCCAGTTCAGGATCAAGGTGCCAGTGGTTTTGGAGTTCAGGATCAAGGCGCCAGGATCTGACCTTACACTCACGCACCCTCTGTGTCATAAATGGCACTATTCCATGGTGGAAGGAACAGACACCCTCTCAGGCCTCTTTTTAAGGGCATTAATCCTGACTCCTGCAGGTCCCACCTGTTAGTACAAACACATCGGAGTAGACTTTGACAAATGCCATCTGGAGAACCGTGGACATCCGAACGCTGCAGTCGACAATGTTGGGAAGGAAGAATTTTAAACGACTTTCTTACTGGGTCTTATTTTAATCACTCTGAAATTCTCTTCCCTTAAGACTCCTACATACATGAGAAATGGACTGAATCGGCTGCCTCTGAACAGCATAGAGCACTAAGTTCAGCTGCCCACCCAGGGAGATGTTTTGTGGAGGATCTGGGTCTCTATAGTGACACCTCTGGGAGCCTGCGCCCTTGACGTTCCACATTCATCTAGAATCCAATGCCCTTGGAGGAAGGGCAGGAATGGAAGGCCTTTGTCACCTGGGAGTGAAGGAGTCTTTCTTTTTGTGAAGTTTTGATGTAACTTTATTGACTGCAAATGAAGTTCTCACACGCATCTTAGCCATATCTTACGACTCCATATTTTCTTTGCCAATTTTGTGAAAACCCAACTTTCCTGACACTCACCTCGAAGTACAAAGAACCCTTTTGCTGAAAGTCCTGACACTTACTACTGGGGCTGATTTGAGCTTTCTGAAAATCTAAACGCGGGCATGTAAGCCTCTAATTTGCGTGTAAGTGTTTACACAGAAAAATCTCTTTGTGATCCTTTGAAATGTTAGATCAAGGAGATTCAAGATGGTGGGAGTAGAGGAGGGTGCTGTTCCCAGTGGCTTCAAGGCTCAGGATCCAAGCAGCAGGAGTCCTGCTCCTCAGTGAGGTGGGTAAAAGGTCAGAGTGTCTCAGAGACTCAGAAATTTGTGTGCATTGAACAAAGAAGGAGACCACATCGGAGCAGAACTGGTCGCAGCCGTGGCTCGTGCTGGTTCAGCAAGGAGGGAAACAGATTTGGCACAGAAAAACCTGAGATCAGAAAAGCAGCCTGAACTTAGCTGATGCCGAGGCTGTTTCTGTGCACTGGGGTTTGCCAAGTGCTCTGTCTCTCAGCTGGCTGCAGACAGCTAAGGCGGAGCCATCTTGAGGTGGCCACACTGCAGGGCTGCTGTGGAGCCAGGAGGTCACAGTGAGTACTGCCACGCTGTCCCTGCAGGCCCTACCGTGTGGCCTGGGGTGTAACTGGCAGAACGAGAGTGAAACAGGCCCAGGGACCATGGTAGCCAGGAGATGCAAGTCAGAGAAGTGAAGTGGAGTCCAACTCGCTTCTCCTCTGAGTTTGGCAGCTCAGGTGAGCAGCTGAAGCCAGTCAGGAATCTGAAGAGGCAGTGTGAGCACACTCAGGGACTGAGTCTGGAAACCAGGGAAGCTGGGTTTGTGCACAGGAGAGAGGGTGAAGGATTGGCTGTTCTGTCCCCTGAGTAAAATCCCTGGGGGGCTCCTGAGATGCAGACTCCCGACAGAGATCAGCAGCTGCCAGGCCCAGCGATGTGTTGGTCTAGTTGCTCCTGAGCAGACAGCACCCACCAAAGCCCCTGAGGCCTGAGGAGACCTAAGCCCAGCCCCAGAACTGCCCCGTAGAACCCTGCAGCAGCCCCACCCCCAGGAGTGCAAGGATCTGGTCTGTGCAGACAAACTCCAAGGGACAGGAGACTGCACCCATCCTACCTCATGCTGGTGTGGAGACTCATTTCAGTCCACCTGGGGCTAAGGCCGTCCAGCTGGCCGCTCAGTGGGCAACACAAAAAGAGGAGGGGTAAATACCCCCGGCCCTTTCTCCCACTCACTCTCAGAGCAGCTCAAGAAGAAATGGAAGGAAAGGCAGTTGCCCGTAGGCAGTGACCATCCGCTAAGAATCGTTTTCCTTTTGTGTGTGTGAGTCAGTTCTTGCTGTGCTGATTCCTTCATGAACATACATATGTATTTCTTTTTTTGTCTCATTTTTAGCATTTTTAAAATGTAGCTATTTTCCTTGCCTGGTCTACTGAGGGTCACAGTTTTTCCTTTGCATATTTTGGTTTTGTTTTGGATTGTTTTCATGTGTCTCTATTTCTCTCTCTTCTTCTCCTGCTAACAGCCGAATTCCACGGTTCTCTCCTCTCTCCCTTTACTTTTCCCTCCCATTATTTTTTCACCTCCTTTAAACCATCACCTGCTACATCTCTCCTGCATTCTCTCTGTTCACTTTTTGAAATTCTAAACTCTTTTCTACCTTCCCACTCCATTTTCTTTTCTTTCAATTAACTGTATCTTTACCATCTTTTAAAACTAATTCGTGAATATAACTCCTGCCCCCACCGTTCATGCAGATGCAATTATTATCGCTGGGCACCCACATCCATAGTTTATAAATCCAGCCTGCTATTTGCTTTAAAGTCAGATCTAGTTCATGGTTATTGTTCTTACTGTTGATGGTTGCTGACCCCACCATTTCTGGTTCCTATGGTAATTAACATTGTAGATGTCATAATAGGAACTGGGTACTTATTTTAATGCTGTATATTGTTTGTATTGGTTGTTGCTATTGTTTGTTCCCCCCTATTCTGTGAGGTGCTGGGAACCTGTGCTGCAGTCTCTGGCTGGGCACAAATCACGAGTCTCCACACAGCTTGTAGATTCAAACAGCAATTCTTTATTCCCGAACTCACACCGGCCGTCTACAAACACGCTCTGGGGGAATCCACGTTCTCTGCCCAAATCCACTCTCTGCCCAAATCCACACTCCTGGGCTTCTGTCTCCCAAAAATATACTGTCTGACCCTAAGAACTCAAGAGGAACTCAGCAGCAGGATACGCCCTATTCTAAAGGGGGAACACCCTAATCTCCTATTATGCTAAACCAGGGACACCCTAAACACGGATCCGCCCTGGTCCTTGAGCAAGGTCACCTTTCAGAAGTCCTTCCACTAGACAGCATGGGAGTAGCTGGGAAGGAAATTGTCATACCTACTTGGCTGATGGCTCCCAGCAAACCTGCAGGGACACTAAGATTCACAGGGTAGAAACCCTTCTATTGAACTAAACTCAACAAAAAGACATGGCACCTTGCGCTCCCTACAAACTAATGACACTCAATCTTCAGCTGTACTTTAAAACGAAGAATAGAAGAGACAAAACCCAAACTAATGACCAGGCCCCAGGGAGACATGGTCAGGGGTGGGCTCTGAGGTCCCACTTCTGGACAGCCATTGCTGCAGCAAAAGCAGAGAATTAACATAAAGGCTTAGGACACCACACCTACGAGGGGGTCTCAATCCAGACCTCTTCAGGACACTTTGTCAAGTGAAGATTGTGCCTTAAAAAGGCCCACACATGAGAGTGGAAGAGAAATCTCTCCCCACAGAAGCATCAGCCCAGCACAGGAACACAAGAGACATGGGAAACAAGGGAACGTGACACCCCCTGAAGTTCATGATCCACCAGCAACTGACCCCATAGATATGGAAGTAGATGACACATCCGATGAAGAATTCAAGAGAATCATTATGAAAATGAGCTATTAGGTCAAAGAAGAGGCAGACAATGACAGCAGGAGAAACAGACCAGGTGAGTGGAGTAAGAAGTGAAGTGCGGGTTTTGATCTGGTCCTGCCCGTTTTGTGGGCAAACTGAATTGTTAGCATTCTTGGGAGTCCCTGTTATGAGGTTTGTCAAAGCTTCACTTAAGAAGGCACTTGACCTGCTCACCAGCCTGAAGGACAAATGGTCAGTTGGGACAGTAGCCTGCTTCCTCATTCTGAGTGATTATCCGCCATGGTGATCACCCTGCAGCTAATGCTCTCTGAGCACAGTGGTGGGCACCGTGTCAGGCCGCTCCTCCTTCAGCCTCACCACGTTCTCACCTGAGGGTGGTACCGATACCAATCCCATCTGGGGCACATGAGAGCCATCAGGTAACTAGCCTGGGCTTGTAGATCTAGTAGGTGCTGGGGCTGGATTTCACCCTGGGCCACGCTGGTCACCAATGCACCATCAATAGTGTTCTGGCATTTTTTTTTTTTTCCTGAGGCTAAGATTTGATCGGGGGTTATGTGATGACACAGTGAAATACCATAATTGCCACGGGACAGAGGTGGCTAAATTTTTCCTTTTGTCTGGATCCTAAAGAAATGTCAACTTATTTCTTTGGCCCTCTACTTCCTCTTCCATTTGGCTATGTGCATGTCTTAAAAGCAATGGGTTGTCCTTCAGGTGTGATGAGAAATATGAGAAGGCAGCTATCCTGCAGGAGAAAGGGATTCAACAGGTGGACCAGAGTGCGGAGATGGACAGGGAGGGATCTCAAGGCCTCACCCTGGTGTTGGCCTGTGGAGCGAACGTGGACAGGAAGTATCAAGAGCATACCCTCCGGGTCGTCTCATCGGCTGGTGTGTAATTTGCACAGGGATTACAACTGGAACCGTCCTGGGTGCCTCCTGATTCTGACCCAGTGTCGGCCTTTCCATTTTCCTCTGCAGCTTAATCTCTGGAATAGCCAGTTTATAAGAAGGGAGGAGTTTTTACTTTCTGTGTTCCACCCCATTACCACTTTATGCGTCAGTATTCAAGAGGCATCTTTTGCTCTCTGCTGCTCAGGGTTGGGGTGCAGTGTGTGTGTGCGTGTGTGTGTGTGCGTGTGTGTGTGTGTGTGTGTGTGTGCACATGCACCTTTGCATTAAGGGTTTGTGGATGGTCCTGAAGATGCTGGAACAATGGTGAGAAGGGGTGGTGGGGACCGCCGTCGAGGGACAAGCTGAAGGCACCTAGGAGGTTGTGTTTGTTGTGCGTTAAAAGGTTTATACAGAGATTTTCTTACTCATGTCGAAGATTTTAATAGGGTAATTAATCTTTCTAAGTGTTAGAGCCAGATTACGGGATCAGCTATTATCCCTGGCTGCAGAGTGGTCCTTTGTGTGTTGCTAGGAACAGGGCGAGGTGCAGAGAATGCTCAGGTGGCCAGACAAAGATATGGCTGCATCTAGCTTATTTAGGTTTTTAAGTGCGTTTTCTGGTGAGTTATCAGGACTCCTGTTTCCGCAGGACTATCATTGCCCTTTAATAGCCATTGAGTTGGAGGGGAAGGTAGAGGAATAAACGTACACGCTTTGTGTCTTTTCCCCTGATGTCAGTTGTTGTTATTTAAAAAATAACGATAGGCATATTCATTTGAGGCCTTGTTTTAAGCTGGAAAAACACAACTTAACAGAATGAGGGACCTGTGGGAATAAGGGCAGTGGTTTTCATCTGATTCCAAAACTTAGGCCTGTTTCTCCTTCCTTAATCTAAGTTCAGTGAGAATGCCCAGACAATCCAGCGAGCCAACAGAAATTGAAGGGAAAATAGAGCAGCTAATGAGTCTTGGCTTTGGCTTTTAAACAAGCTTGCTTATTAACTATAGGCTATCAAAATGTTGATTAGAAATATGTGGCATGTTTCCTTCAAGTTTCCATATATACAAAAGGAAAAAAGTGCAGAGCACACCGTACCATGTGAAAACCCCTAGGTGTAAGGACCTGTTGCAACCGGCCTGTGGCGTGACCTGGGATCCGCTTTGTGAACCAACCCTGGGCTTTGGTGGATTTCTGCCCTGGCTCTCTCAAGGAGGCTGTGTGGCAGAACTCTGTCTCTGGGTTTTGCAAGTGGTTGTAGTTACCTCTTGGCTCCCCAAACTGCTCCGGTGATTTTGTTTACGTGAACTGTTTAACTCACCATGGTTAACGTCACTGCTCTGGTAGAAGAGTTTCTCTTCTGAGCCGGAATCTTTCCTTGACCCTTGGTGTTGGCTTCCCTGTTGTAATTGGCAGCACACAAGGGCATCAGAAGGGTCTCCAGGTTAGTTCTGTCTTGAATAATGCCTCAATTTTTTAGTATTAAGTTTTACTTAGTTTGGGGGTCCTTTGGGGGATCTCGATGGGTGGTGGGTAGATGTCCTGCCATTTCTTTGTCTTTTATGTGGAAGCGACAGAGCAGTGATGACTTAAATATTCTCCTGTGGGGGGCAGAGCAATATGTTTTATGGGAAGAACTCGAGCTGGCTGTTGAGGTGGTCTGAAAGCCACATCAGTGTATCTCTGAAGCAGGGATCAGTCATCCCTCTCTATTGAGGACCTGGGCTGATGGATGCCTAGGAATCCCACTCAGTCTTCGTACCACACAAGTGGTTCAAGCAGCAGCTCAAGGTGGGGTGCATGGTGGTGCAGCCATGGGTTCTGATGTTCCCAAGTCTTACCCACTGCTGTTCTTCTTGGGGGAAATATTACCCAGTTGACCATTGCAGTATCATTCAATGAACTTCAGATTAGAAGTTGTTTTTCCCAGTCAAAGGGGTGTAAGATACTCTTCTCATTGTCACACAATGCAAAATGCTGATCATGGTGGAAGACTGAGTGAGGATAGCTCATGCCAAAAGCAGGTGAGCAAATGCCTGATAGTGAGTAAAGGCGGCTGTTGCCATTTCCACATTTTGAACAACACACTGATGGGAGGAAACACCCTGGAGAAGTCTGTTAATAACAACTCAGGATTCAAAGTGAGTGTATGTGAGTGAAACTCCCAGGCATCCGGGATAACCCTGACTGACAGCATGCTGAAGTTGTTCCAGAGCAAGGTAGGATCGTGCAGAAAATCAGCCCATTCTGGAGAATTCTAGTTGGAGATGGGAGAGGCCATCTGCAACATAAGGAAGAATCGGAAAATATCCAAAGATGTTAGGAAACACTGTGTAGTTCCCACTGCGGGTTTTCCATCAGTGTGTACAGGTGGGTTATCTCACTGTGTGCATTTGAACTTGTCTTCTTCTTGTCTTGCTTAAAGTCTTACTGGTGGTGAGCACCTGGTTGCATAGGACTCTTGACTATTTCAGGCAGAATTCTGGATCCCCCAGTGGCCCAAACGAAGACATCTGAGTTCCAACGAAAAGCTTCCTGCCTAAGCTTTACTTCTGAGTGCTTGTGCTCAATGCCACATGGACGGTCACACTCTGCAGTGGACCCTCATTTATCCTGCATTGGTACCACACTCACACTCCTGCTGTCAGTGTGAATGGCTGACAATATCCTTTGGCATTTTTTTTTTTTTTTTGGTGATTGCTTAGTTGAAGAAAGTATTGGAGGACCAAGAGGGTGAAATCAGAGAGAGGGTGTGCTTCACTCCCCTTGGTGGGGAGCAGGGTAGAATAAGACTTCTTCCGGCCACAGCACTTTGTCAAATACTCATGTGTTAGAATTCAAAATACAATTCCCAGTTCTTTAGTGGGTTCATCGCAACTCCTAGGCAAGTCACCAAGAACAGTGAAAGCAACAGAGAATCGACCCAATGCTGGGAGGAATGACAGTCCTTTTATATATCATTTGTCATAGCTGTTCACATTTCAAAAATCCTCCAGATAGAGAATCATTTTATGGATGCCTATATGTTTGTTAACCCAGTTTATGAGAGTACTGGAATTTAAAAAAAAAAATTAGGTATAAGAAGTATCTTCTCTTAAATGGAAGTTTTCTTTTCTTCTCAAGATTTTGAATTTGTTTTTAAACATAAGTCATGGTCATGGCAAAAAATCAGAATGTAAAAGAGTACACTTATTAAGTTAGAGTGATTTTTAAACATTCAACTTTTTAATTAAATATATATTAGTTTTAGGTGAACACAATACCTTTATTTTATTTTTCTGTGGTGCTGATGATCAAACTCAGTGCCTCACATGTGCTAGGCGGGCTCTCTACCACTGAGCCACAACCCCAGCCCATAAACATTTAACTTTTTTTAGTAGAGAGTTTTTGTGTTATTTTCTTGTATTGTAAAAAAATAAATAGAAATCTCAATTATATGCTTTTAATTTGAAAGCTTTTTCTTTTGTCTTATTTTTATTTTTTAAGCTCAAGATTATTGGCCAAATTGGTCTACTTTTTAATAGTCTTAGAATCTTTGAAAATGTTCATTAGGTAAGATTTTGGGACAGTGTGATATACTTTTTTTTTTTTTAAACAAATTGACCTCTTTTTTTTTTTAAAAAAAAAACTGTTGGTTCTTGCTTCCATTCATGGCTTTGGTCCCTGACAGATACTAAGACCTTTACCCATGTGTTAACTATGTATGTTCATGGGTCAATAGAGTAGATACTGGTCCTGTTTCCAATGCTTAATTAGAGATGATCAACTGGAGACTTGTACCACTAAGAAGAAACACCCGTTCCTTTTTTTTTTTTTTTTTAAAGAAAGAGTGAGAGAGAGTGAGAAAGAGGGAGAGAGAGAGAATTTTTTTTAATATTTATTTTTTTTTAGTATCTGGCGGACACAACATCTTTGTCTATGTGGTGCTGAGGATTGAACCCGGCCGCACGCATGCCAGGCGAGCGCGCTACTGCTTGAGCCACATCCCCAGCCCCACCCGTTCCTTTTTGATACCTGGCCCTGGTCATAAAATGTCCACTTCATTGGCGCCCCCCTGGCAGCAAGCTTGGGATTCCCCTTCTTCCTCATCCTTCCCTGCTCCCCCTCCTCTCTCCCTTCTTTCCTCTCCTTTATTCTTCCCGTCTTCTGCGCTCTCCCGATCCCTTCTTCCTTCCTTCCTTTTGAATTTTATTCTTTTTTTATAAAAGTAGTAGGAAGTCTGATTCTTGGAACAAGAATCATGATTTTAGAGCCAAGTAGGCGAACACCATTCAACACTTACAATTAGTGAAAGTGATTTATAGATTAGGAAGTCACCAGGGAGGAATTCCATGACAAGAATGCAATCCAGTATGTCCCCTGCCTAGGTCAACGTGCACTCACCTGCGTGGACACGTGACCGTTTATGCTCAGCTCATTCTCCTATCACAACAAAGGGCCCTGGAGGTGGTTCAGCTCAGTTATCTCTTTTCACAGAAGAAGAAACTAAAGCCCCAAGAAGTCAGAATACCTGCCCAGAGTTCCTGTGCCCCAGCTGGGCCCAAAACTTGGTCTTCAGACTTGCTAGGCTTCCTCTAGTTCACTGCAGCATTGTGCATGATTAGTTTGGCATTTCCCCTCCTATCCAATTTGGAACATTAAAAACCTAGAAAATCAGAATGAATGTTGAATCTCGTGACCACCCAATATACCAATATGCTGCTCATTGACAGTTAACATTTTGCCTTATTGGTTATATTGGTTCTTTTCTCTGACTCCCTCACTCCCTCACTCCATCTATCTATCTATCTATCTATCTATCTATCTATCTATCTATCTATCTATCTATCTTCCATGTGTAAATTTGTGTATGCATGTGCATTTCTTTCTCTTTTACACTTTTTTCCCTTTTTATCCAAATCATTTGAAAGGAAATTTTAAACACCACCCTTAAATAGCTCAGGTTGTGTCTTCTAAGATCAGAGGTATTCTTCTACATAAAGTGCAATAAAGAATGGAGAAATTTAACACTGACGCAATATTAATTATTACATCGTATTCCATCCATAGTCAGGTTTATTAATGCTCCTTTAGGGTTTTTTTTTTTTTCTTTAACAGTCCATTAGTCTGAGTGAGGATCACATTGCATTTGGTAGACTATTTAGTTTCCTTTAATCTGGAATAATCTCCCACTAGGTCTTTTTTTAAGGTCTTTTATTACCCAGCCATCTTTGAAGCGTCAAGTCTAGTTGTCAGGGTGGATCTGAGTTTTTCTGACAATTTCCCATGAAGAGCCTTGGGACAGCATTTAAAGGGAAGAGCAGCCCGTGGGTCACGCTCTGTACCCCACCTTGCATCACATCTATGACAGGTTGTCTCATTACTAGTGAATCTCACACTTACAGTTCTTTCCAATAAATCTAAATAGACAAAGGCAATTACAGGGAAGAAAATCATCTCATACTGAAAATCCTACGAATTTGTGGTAGATGAAAAAGCACACACTTAAAAGAGACTTTGAGGCCAGTTTCGAGTCATTTAGATTTTCATATCTTGCATCTGGGCATAGAAATCTGATGACTGTTGCTATGGTCAGAGTGTTGTGTGCCCCTGTGAAAGTCCTTATGTTGAAATCCGACCCCCTCGGGGGTGGACATGAAGAGGCTGGGCCTTTGTGAGATTATCAGACCTCGAGGCAGAGCTCTCAGGAGTGGGAAGAGTGTCTTCATAAGAGGTCCAAGGAGCTCTTCCTTCCACCAGGGGTGAACACAGTGAGAAGGTGCCCACTGTGAGTCAGGAAGCTGGCCTTCACCAGGTGCCAAATCGGCCAGCACCTTGCTCTTGGCCTTTCCTGCCTCTGGAATTAGGAGAAATAAAATCACGTTGTGTGTAAGCAACTTGGTCTCTGGTATTTTGCTTTAAAATCTTTTTCAACTTTTAAAAATTATTTTTTTAATTGTACAGAGTTATGGGGTATGGTGTGATAATTCGAGACATGCATACATTGTGTAAGGATCAAATCAGGGTAGTTAATATTTCCATATCTTTCAACATTACAACATTTTTATTAATGTGTAGTAACTGTATATACTTATGGGTCACAGTATGATATTTCAATACAGGTAGATAATTTGTGTTCAGCAAATTAGAGCTATTAATGCTTCCAACACCGTATCATGGCTTTGTTTTTGGAGACTTTGAGCTCCTTTCTTCTAGTTTTTCATAAAATATACGATAGGGTATTGTAAATGACAGTCCCCTTATTGTTTTGTAGAGTAATAGAGTGTATTTGGGTACCTTTTATCCAATCCCCCATTACGGAGTCACCTTAAAAAACTAAAAATAAATCTACCCTATGATCCAGCTATCCCACCTCTGGGTATATATCCAAAGAACATGAAAATCAGTGAACTAAAGAGATTTCTGTATGCTCATATTCACAAGAGTCAAGATACATCATCAACCTAGGTGTCCATCAACAGATGAATGGATAAAGAAAATATGGGATACACACACACACACACACACACACACACTGGAATATTATTCAGCCAGAATAAAGAATGATATGTATCATTTGCAGCAAAATGGCTATTATAACCACTTAAGTACACTGAGACAACTGTGTTCAGAGGCACTGGTTTCTCCAAAATTCTCTTTAATTGGGAGCAATTTTAGAACCACATCAAGACTACTTTCAATTGAATCAACTCTGGCATTGGCTAAATTCTTAATTAAAGGCCAATATCATCCAAAGTAGGAAGTAGAATGGAATCCAGGGGCCAGCTTCTGCAGGAGAAGAATAATGAAGAGCGGACAGCATTGGAAAGGAGAAGGTCCTAAAATCTTTACATTGGTTCAGATAATTCATGGGTTTAAATTCTGTCTTTTATTCCCCTTATTCAAAATTAAGCCAACAGTTCCCTTCCACTCCATTTTTGGGAGCTGAAGTATAATGAATCATTTTTTTTTTAAACATGTGAATGATAAATTTTAATCATTGTTACTAAGCTCTGATGGGGCCTTTGGAGAACAAAAGGGAAGTTCCCCTATCCTTGGGCCAGCGTCTTCCTTTCCTGGATTCCTCTCCTCTCCCCTGTGCCTTGTGCCTCCCTTGTCCTCCGAACCCCTCTGCTCATCCTCATCTTGTCTGATCACCAGCCTGGCCACTGAAAGTCCAGTCTCTGCTGTCCTCCAACCCTGCTCTGCCTTCTTGGCTGGAACTTCTCTCAGACGACTCTCGGGCACCTGCTCTCAGAGTCAACGTGGCCTTCCCCTCTGAGGCATATCTGCCTTTTGAATTCTTAATGCTAGTTCCACAGAGTGGGTCTGATAACGGCCTTCGTTTTTCAAAAGGGCTATATCTGGGTTCCAGTGTTCTCACTGTAAATGTGATTTCAGTAATAAATACCAGAGCTTGGGATCACGGTGGGATCTGAGTTTTTCTTGTTCTTTCATACAGAACCTAACCCCACCCCACTTCAGACTAGGTATTTCTGTATATATTCAAGTATTAACCATCTCCTGTCATGTCGTACCTTTGTATCTGGGGAAATGCTCAAGGGTACCTCTATTACATTGTAAGTCCACGGCAGAGCTGCTGAGCGCAGGACGGAATTAGTCCTGAAAGTGTGGTATGGATAAGAGGAACCCAGTGGTGAAGTGAGTACTGACATAAGGCACTCCCAGGATTTCCCTGTGGGTTTTGCAGGAATGCAGCTCAGCAGGAATGCAGCTCAGCTCCTTCCTCGCCTGCCCGCTGCCTCAGATAGGCCAACCATGCCTGCTGAAACCTCTGCTCTCAGCTAACTGAGACTTAATCCTTCATTTGTGGCTGCAAGTCTTGAGTGCTAACCTTTTCTGAAGGAGTTCCAGCCCCTTCAAGCATGTCTGTGGAGGTGCCTTGGGGTGGGTTAGGCAGGAAGGAGGTTCTCTTAGGCCTGCGGATCACGCTATGACCGGCTGACTCCTCTCTCCTCGTATGTTGAGTATGGTATCTGGAAATGAAATCACTTTTATAATTTTTCTTGACTGTGTAGATGACAATTAAAAAATATATGCCCATACTCTGTCGGTTTTGAAGAAAAAAAACAACCCTCAGTTAAAAAAAAATAAAACCTGCTGCTATTTTTCACTTATAAAAATCATTCTTATTCTTTATGGGAGATTTAGAAAACATACAAAAGTAGGACACAAGAAAATTATCACTTAGTGTTCATAACACAATAGTCTTGGTGAATTTTCTTAGGCCTTTGTTTTCAATGAGTAGTTTTGCTGATTTTTATTGCATAGTTATTATTACATCACATATATGTAAAACATTTTTTTCTTTTTTAAACCAATAAAAAATCTCTTATAGCATATTTTAGTGATCAACATTTTAATGGCCACACAGTATTCTACTATAATAATTAACTATAATTTATTTACTATTCCCTGTTCTTGTTTACATAGGTAGTATCTATTCTTAATTATGAATAGAAAGATATTATAAATGATACAAATCTTGGTAACTAAATATGTTTCTGAATTAAAAAAATTAATTAGGGTGTTATGAATATGAATATATAACTTTACAAAAGAGCAATAACAGGTGCATTATAAATAAACATCATTACACAGTATGTAGATATGTACAAATCCAGGTGACAATTTTACCACTAGCCTTGTCTATTTTTAAAGAAAACTTTGCTAATTTGCTAGGCAAAGCTTAAACATGTCTATCTTAACTTACATTTATTGGAATATTATAAAGCTATAAGTTTTCCCAAGTTTTGTGATCCAGATATATTATCTCTTTCATGGATTGTCTATTCATGTTCTTTATAATTTATCTTTCCATGTTTTGCTGGTTTTAACACCACGTTATATGCTTTTCTATAGAGCAAAGAGTCATTTGTGGATTTCATTTGTGATAGTATTTTTTTCTTGCTAATTTGTCTTTTTGCTTCACCATGCTTTATTTCTGTCTTCTTTATCAGGGAGGAAAACACTTAAGTGGGGAGAATAGAACTAATACAGGTAAAAGGGAGCCAAAAGCCATGGGGTGAGAAACTGCTTTTTCAATGAGTGGAACCACTCATCCTTTGATCAAGTACTTTGCAAAGTAATGAAGGAATTTGGAGACATGGTCATGGAGCCAATGTTTCTAATCTTTGAGGAAGATGGTATTTTTAAAAATGAATAAAAACATGGGATCTAATCTTATTATGCCGGTAATTAGATGGCACTCGGCAAAATCCTAGATCAAACTATTTCCAAAAACAAAACAAAACAAAACAGTGATAAGGTAGATAGAGCCAGGGTGCATCTATAAATAACAATTGATGTCACAGTAATTATTTTTATGTGGGTTATTAGAATGACAAATGGAAGGTATTCTATGAACATAGAATATTTTATGTCTTCAGAGCATTCATTATAAACTTTTGTCATATTCTTATAGGTGAGGTGGAGAAGTATGGGTTGGGTGATAATCCTGTTAGGTGGATTAACAACTGGCTAAAGAGCTCACACAATAGGATTCTGACTGATGGGAGCTCAGGTTGTGTTCAACAGGGCTCTAATACAAGCCATAGTTTAATGAACATTTTTCTAATTACCAGGATAAAGAGATCAAAGCCTTCTTATCAAATGTGTGTTAAGTCTCAAACTAGGAACTTTAATGAATAGGCTGGATGAAGCAGACTTTTTAAAAAAGTCTCAATCTATGGAAATCATGATACTAGGCATACATGTAAAGTATAATGAGCTTAATTTAAATCAGTGAGTTGAGGATAGTTAAGGTGGGGAATCTTCATTCAGGTAAAAGAACTACATGTTCTCATTGCCTGAGAGCTCTATGCAAGAAAAGAATATGAAATTTTAGTTGTATTGGTCATCTATGGAGAAAAACAGAACTAGTTGGACACACACACACACACACATACACACACACACACACGAATTGGCTTATGCTGTTTGGGGACTGACATCAGGCAGCCTGGAAATTTTAGCAGGAGATGATGTTGCAGTCTTGAGTCTGAATGTTGTCTGGAGGCAGAATTTCTTGCTCTATGGAAATTTCAGTCTGTTTTCTTACAGCTTTCAATGATTGAATATGGCCCACTCGCAATATGGAGGTATCTTTTGCTTCACTCAAAGTATGTACACTAATATCTAGGGTGACATTCAACCAAATAACTGGATACTGTGCCCTAGCAAGTTTGATACATAAAATTAACACTCACATTATTTATGAACTATCAAGTTGCAATGGTTGAATTATCATATCCAGGTCAGCAATGGTTGACACTTATTATACTGTTCAAATCACATCTTAGATTTTGAATTTAGTTATGGGTAACAGCTTTATGAAACTCATTTCTACTGGAGTAAGTTAAAAGATGAATTGATTGAGATAGTGAACATCTTGGAAGACATGCCATTAAAGGAATACTTTGAGAAACTGTAATGCTCTGTAGAAAGAATAAGACTCAGAGAAGCTTTAATAGTCAGAATTATTCTCATTGGAAATGACTTATTGTGATGTAATAGAGACATGAATTGATTAGTGTAATAAAAAGGTCAAAAGTGGGCCTGAGATAAAGCTCAAATGACATCTGATCTTTTTCTTCTAACTCTTGGCTTTGATTTATTTGGTTTTATTTTCAGGAAAACACCTCACCTCTTCACTTTCAGGAAACTTCAAGTTTGTATCATTGTAAACTAACAGTCCATAGCAGGAAAAGAGGTTCTGTGTTTCAAGGGTTCCATCAAAATCACAGAAATTGTCATATTTAAAGGCTCATTTACTATAATCAAGTGAGATTCACTCCTGGAATGCAAGGATTGTTCAACATACACAAATCAGTAAATGTGATATATCATACTAACAGTATGAAGGACAAAAATCATGTTCTTTCATTAGCTGTAGAAAAGGCATTTGACAATATTTAGCTTTCTTACATGATTAAGAAATTATGTAAGAAATTTAATTTTCTTACATAAGAAGAATTAGGTGTAGAAGGAACGTACCTCAACAGAATAAAGGTCATAAATCACAAATTTAGCATCATACTCAACATTTAAAAGTTGAAAACTTTTCTTCCACGATCAGAAACAAGACAAGAATCTTCACTCTTCCAACTTCTATACAAAATATTGCTAATTCTAGTCAGGGTATTTAGACAAATTAAAAAAAAAAGAACAAGGTCATGTCTGTAGATGATGTGATCTTAAATATAAAGCTCTAAGGACACTACTAAAAATCTGCTACAACTAAAACATGAGTTTCACTAAATTGCAGGATGTAAAATCAACATACAAAAGTTGGTAGATTTTCTATACCCTAACAAAAACTCTCTGAAAAAGAAGTTAAGAAAATAATTCTACTTACAATAGCATAAAAACAATTAAGGATAAAATTAACCAAGGACATTAACTATCTATACATTACAAACTATAATATTAATGAAAAATTTTGAACAAGGTCCCCCCAAATGGAAAGGTATCCCATGTTCATGGATTGGAGGAATTAATGTTAAAATGTCCATATTACTCAAAGTTATGTACAGATTCAATGCAATCTCTGCTAAAATTCCAATAACGTTTTTTCATAGGAATAGAAAAGACAAAGCTTAAATTCACATTGAACTACAAAACCACCCAAATAGTCCAAATAATCTTGAGCAAAAAGAAAAGACCCTGCTGGGCATGGTGGCACACACCTATGATCCCAGCAGCTTGGGAGGCTGAGGCAGGAGGATCGTGAGTTCAAAGCCAGCATCAACAATTTAGTGAGGCCCTGAGCAACTCAGTGAGACCCTGTCTCTAAATAAAATACAAAAAGGGCTGGAGATGTGGCTCAGTGGTTAAGTGCCTCTGAGTTCAATCCCTGGTACTAGGAAAAAAATAAAAATAAAAGAAAGAAAGAAAAACAAAAAGCTGCGGGAATCACACAATACCTAATCTCAAAATCTACTATGAAATTGTAATAGTCAAAACAGCAAGGTAGTGTCTCAGCAACAGGCATAGAGACCACAGAATAGAATAGAGTGCCCAGACACAAATCCACATGTCTACAGCTAAATTGTCTTCAACAAAAGTGTCAAGAACACACAATCAGGAACAGCCTTTCTTTGCAATGAATGGTGCTAGAAAACTGGATATTCACATAGAGAAGAATGAAATTAGACTTGCCAGGCTTGGTGGTTCATGCCTGTAATTCCCCCAGCTCAGGAGACTGAGGCTGGGGGATGGTGAGTTTAGGGCCAGCCTCAGCAAAAGCGAGGCACAACTCAGGGAGACCTTCTCTCTAAACAAAATACAAAACAGGGCTGGGTTTGTGGTTCAGTGGCTGAGGGTTCCTGAATTAAATTCCTGAATTCCTGGTATCCCCCCCACCAAAAAAAAAAAAAAAAGAAATTAGACTCTTTAATTTCACTTCACATATAAAAACCAACTAAAATCGACTGAAGAGTAAGACCAGAAATTGTAAAACTATTAGAAGAAAACATGGGATGAAAGATTCTTGACATCAATATTGGCAAATACTGATTTGGATGTACTCCAAATACATAGCTAATGAAAGCTAATGAAATAAAGTGTCTAAAATCTAAAATATGTAAGAAACAAAAATACTCTCAAAAGCAAGAAAACAAATAAGCTGATTGAAAAAATTCAGTATTTCTCCAAAGAGGACAAAATGGCCAACAAGTTTATTACAAAAAAATGCTCAACAGCATGAATCACCTGGCAAGTGAAAGTTAAAACAGGAGATACTCAACCCACACCTGTCAGAATGGCTTTTACCAAAAAGACAAAAAGTAAGAAGGTTGGCAAGGATGTTGGGAAGGGCATTTGTACTCTTGGTGAGGATGTAAATTATTGCAGCCATTGGAGAGAACAGCATGGAGTTTCCATGGAAAATTAAGCAGAGGACTATCATATGATTCCACAATTCCACTCCTGGGTGTGTTTCCAAAGGAAATGAAAGGAGTGTGTTGAAGAGATATCTGTGCTCCTGTGTTTATTGCAACATTAATTACAACACCTAACGTCTGGACTCAGCCTAAGTGTCCACCCGTGGATGAATGGATGAAGAATATGTACATACACAGCAATGGAACATGGCTCAGTCATAAAAAGAAGAAGATCCGGGCCTCTGCAGCAACATGGGTGACACGGCAGATCACTGTGTTAAGGGAAATAGGCCAGACTCAGAAAGACAAGTACCACACTTACATGTGGTATCTAAAACGCTGAACTCAAATGCAGAATAGGATTGTGGTTACCAGGGGCTGGGGGTGGAGGGGGAAGGGAGAGATGCTGCCCAAAGGGAACAAAGTTTCAGGTACCTGGGAGGAAGAAGTTCACAGATGTATTGTACAGCTTGGTGAGTTATAGTTAATGATAATATTGTGTACTTTGAAGTTTCTAATAGGGTAGATATTAAATGTGTGCTCCACAGAAACAAATCAAGTATGTGAAGTTATAGGTGGGTGAATTAGCTTGATGGAATCACTTTACAGTGCATACATATATCATAATACATATGGATATGTATGCATATCAGCTCATATCCCATAAATATCTGCAATTTATATTTGTTAGTTAAAAAAACAAAACCCAGAAGCCTATCTCTTAGATTTAGCTTTCATCAAAAAGCCCCGCTAGAAATGAAGTACTGGAACAGAAATTTTTAATTTTTTTGGCTGGTATGTGCCATATACCCATTCTAGCTGCAGAAGCCCCAAATTCCTAAGAACAGGGACAGGATTAGGAGTGAGGAAGGTGGGGTCCTGGAGGAAAATCAGATAGTTACAGAAGAAGGGCATTGGATGGAGTCTGTCTAGCAACAAATGAAACTGTTCACTACAGTGTACTTGGTAACTCTATTTGTGGGATTGTAATCTATGAAAAGGGTTAGGATTTTTCTGGTCTCCCCCAAAGGAAAAAACAAGTTAAGGAGAAACATTTTGTTCCTGTGTAAGAATACCAGGATGGGTGCTGTGGTGGTCAGTGCCTCGGCAGTGGGACATTTAAGCGGAGAGTTGATGGACATTGTGGAGTTATTTCTGTCTTGTATTCAGGAATTAGATAATCCTCCTCTTTCTATAACTTCATCATTCTGTCTTCCTCTTTGTATACGGGCGTGCCAGCACACACACATCTTGGCGGTGATTGGGCCCTTTAAGAGGGAAATGTAACCCAATTGCCCAACAAGGGCGTTATTGAATGTCGATTATTTTTGAATCGTTACTTCTGTGCTTGCTGGGTGGACTGGGCATCTCTGTCTGGTAATGAAGCATTGCGCATCGACAGCATCATGTGTGTCATGGAGCATTGAGTGCTGATCAGGGGAAAGGAGATACATGGACAGAGTTCACTTTGTCCCTGTGTATAGGTCACTTTTACAAGTGGACAGAATATCCAATTTCTACTTTCTATTTCAGTTCTAGTTCCAAACACAGAGAGAATGTAGACTATAAGGAAGAAATAACACTAAAGGGAAGCCCTCAAAGATAATTCCACCATCCATAACACTCAGAGCCTCCTGGCATGATGACGAATAAAACTCAGCTAGAAACGTGTTCTAAATATTTTAATGTGCAAAAAATAGAAAATTGTAATAAAATAATAGGTTGTTATTTCAAACCACGACTATAAAATGCCCCCGGGACAGAAATGCCTAATTACAAAATAAAACAACTTTTGTATCCCTCAGGCGATGTTTTCAAACCACTGCTCTCTCTCCAATGTACTCACTATAATTAGTCCAATCCCACAGAAGGGATGGGAAGTGTAGGGGAATTTATTTGGGGCTGGAACGCAGGGCTGCCTCTTGGATTAGGACCAAATGGGTTACTAGTGAGTTTGTGTGAAATGAGTGCATCAGCGTCGTGGGTCAGAGGACCACTTCAATCAGGAATTAGTTCATGTTCTCCCTGGGAGATGGTGTTCCTAAGTTTTCAGGCAAGTGAGTGAAGAGGTAGGAATTCTAGGAGGAGTGAGGTGACCTTGGGTGGATGTGTATCCTTAGCAAAGTTCAGCTGTGCCGTCTCTCCATGCCCCACTTTCTCAGTTCTCAAGTGCTGTTAAAAATGTCGCTGCCTATGTAGACACAGTGGCTTGAAAAAATAAAAATCTAATGGACAAGGGACACGTGTGTGTGTGTGTGTGTGTGTGTGTGTGTGTAGTGGGGACTTTAAGATTCATTCTATCTTTCTTTCTGAAATATTTTAAAGTACTTTAGTACTAGTTTGAGAAAATATTCTAGAATTCTAAAGATTGTTATTAGAATGAACGTGTTATGTTTGCTACCTGGAATTTATTCCTACTAAATTATTGTTAAAGACATTTATTTAGAGTTACTTTGTGTGTCATTTATTCAAAACAACAACAAAAAAATCATACCATTCTTTCTGCCCTGGAGGGTGGAGTGCAGTCGCACCTTTGGAGAAGGACATGGGTATCTCGTGGCTTGCAGAGGTCACTCACTGCTATTTTCTCAAGTGGGGACACTGTGCCTCTGCGTGGTTTCCTTTAGTTGACACTGGATCTGTAGCTATGCTCTGCTCTTCTTGATTTGACTCAGAGCAGCCATTGAACACAGACTACGTGTCGTTCACAGTTCTGGAAGGAAATTGGGCAATTTGAACAGTTTTAACAAAAGGATGATTTATGACAGTGTGCTCAAATTGTAGAGAAGCCACATGATAGAATCCAGTGTCCCCAACGAGAGAGAACTGCATGGAGAGGGCTGCTTGGCATGAGCTGTGGCCTTCAGTCTAGGGATGGAGCTAGCCTGGGGTGACACTGCAGAGAGGGAGTGGGACGAATATCTGGAGTCATCTTTTCCTCTCTGATTTTCTGTCTACTGGGTTCCTCTTCTTGGAGACCCATAGCATTGTCTGCAGTAGCACCCACTTTTTACAAGCAGAACGGGGAGAATGGGCTCTTATCATATTGGATCAGTTTGAAGTAAGACCTCACAGGAGGCTCTGGGAAGGTTCCATCCTCCCACCACAGGACCAAACAGACATCCGGACTTTGGCTGAGGGATGAAACCTAACAGGCCACCAAGCCTCAGCTTGCTGCCTGAGGCCCTGTGCGTGGCCTGGTCTAGAGGGTCCTGCCTGCTTGCTTCTGGTTCTTATCTTCATCTTTTGTAAGACATGTGTGTGGGTTTAGAAATATCACACTTTGGGAAGCTTTGATAGACACTTGTCTTAGTTGGAGTCAACTGCTGAAACCACGTCAACCAGTTTTCAAAAGCCTATCTACGATAATGAAGGAACATCAGAGGCACAGCGATCTCTGTAGGTGACAGCCCAGATCTGGACAGGATGTTACAGATCACCAGTGGCCCGGAGGTGCATCAGGGAGATTCCTTCTGGCCTTTTCTTTATCCCTCAGCAGACTCTGTGAAAATGAAATATATTTAAGAGGTTGTCACTAAGTCTGGAAAATCAACCATTTTATTCTCTTTTTGACTCTATTTAGGTCACTCATAGGATTTTCTTTACTTCTTAAACATTGACTTAGCTTGGAAAGGCTAAACAATTTCAGTAATCATTGTATGGTTATTATCTGACTATATTATCTTAAAAATTAAATGCATCAATCATGAAAACTTTGCGAGTAACGTATTTTCAAATAAAGTGTCAATTTTTAAGGATCTTCTTAAGCACAAAATTATATTCATTTTTGTTATCTCCCACATTTTCATTCCTTCTCTTGTTTAAGTCTCAAATCCAGGAGAAATGGTTTTGGTTCATCCCGATGTTTGGAAAGATTCACAATTTACTCTTGGACCACAAAAATGTACTGAGAATAAATGAAAAGTTCCGGTAAAAGCATTCTGAAACTCGAAAGTGCTGTACAGGTTCAAGGTCATTAATATCCAAAGGGGCCATTAGTCTTCAAATATAGGCAGGTCCTTGTGAGAGGGTCATCTTTCTCAGAGGGTCATCTGAGGTTTGAAGATTAACAAAGAAAACACCTCTCTGAGGTGTGGGCTGGTGCTGCAGATGCTGAGGAGTCTCCCTGTAGCTGATGTGTGGTTTGATGCAAGGGAACGGTACTGATATCTCTGGGCCTGAGATACGTTCCAAGAAGATCAAGCAGGACTTAGTCCACTAGACTGGTGGCTGTGGTTTACCCCTTGTGGCTACCCTGGAGTCGCGAGTTCACTGAGTTTCAGTTCCCAAGTCCCTCCCCAGCTTAGGAGCCATGGAACTGTGCTCTTTCTCATTTTTGTCACAACTGAGAGATCACAGAATGAAAAAAAATTGAATTGGAGGTTTATCTTAGCCAAATGGAGACCGACAAATCCCCAAGGAGACCTGAGATCAATTTTTCTCTTTGCTTGTTTATTTCTTAGAGCTATAGACCAAAACAACCACAAAAAGGTCTATTGAGATCTCAGAGCATAATTGGTCTTACAGAAGCCACCAGGACAATGAAAATCAAATTGGAGAAGAGAAGTTAATTCATTTCACTCAACAGCTCCTGCTGCCTCCCATCCCTCAAGAACAAGCCAGTGAGTCTCTACAAGTGTGACTCAGATGGGGTGGCATTTATCTTCCTAATCAGACCAGCTGGCTTATTTCCGAAGCTCTTTCTGTGTGACATGGAGGCGTTGATGTGGGTGTCATTGGGACAGACGTATTTCTGCTTCATTTTCTTTCTCTCTCTTTTATTTTATTGTGTTTGGGGAGAATGACAGAAATTGAGAAAAGCGTGAGGCTCTTTCTGAATTTTGGACCCGAAGGCAGGCAGGGCTCCATCTTCAAAACATGCGTATGTTTCTAAAATTGAAAGATGGCAGTTGTAAAGCGTGCAGCCACATGATGTTGAGATGATAAGGACCTGGGTCCCGAGGGCAGGAGTCAGAATGAAAGGGTGGCCAGAGTGTTTCAGAAGAGGAGCGGCTGGGTGTCCTGGTGAGCAGCCAATCAAAGGCAATTCCAGGGCTCTGTGTGGCGGTACCCAGGGAATCCCTCTGGAGTCAATAGAATAAGGATGTTTGCAGGTGGCTTGTTTCTGGAGGTTGGGGAGAGTAGAGTCTTGTCATTTGTAGATACAATTTTTTTTCAACCTTAGGCATTCTATGATGACACCACAGTGTTTCGTAATGTGTTCGATTGTCACAGAGCTAGTAAGTTCCTCCTTGGATTGTCACGAGGATTAACTGACACAGCATACATAAAGTGTTAGGGGTAATGATTTTGATCATATAGCAAAAATGATAAGTGGCTGCTGAACAATGAGTACATGCCAGATATCATTGTTAGACTTTTACGTATAACACTGATTGAACTGAAGTTTTTTTCACTTGACGGATGAGCAGATTGAAGCCGAGTGAGGTGAAGCTGCTTGCTTGCCTGACGTTACATCACGGAGCAGAGCCCAGACTCGACTCAGGTAATCAGACTCCTGAATTCGACTCCTGATCACTCTTTTCTAGGGGCACATGGGCAGAGTTTGAAATGATCATTCTACAAGACTGGAGTCTTGTAGAAGTAAAGGCAAATTTGACTTTAACTGAGTAAGCCTTAACAGTAAGCCCTGCATCCACATCTCAATAAAACTCATGAATGTGAGAGTCTCAGGGGATCCCAGGGAAATCCATGGTCCCAGTAGGTCCCTGAGAACAAAGGAAACTCTTTAACACCTGGTTATGCAAGTTTACAAAGATATACAATCAGTTATAAAAACATCTGTGACAACAGTGTTCCTGGTAATGTAATGGTTTTTAGCTCTCCTGATGTTAATTTCCATGAGAAATGCTTTCTGGGCAACTTTCACAGTGCTCAGCACTGTGGGGGCGGGGGTTGATAGTGAAGAGGAAAGTACCTTCTCTTACTAATCTTGTCATGTAGTGGGGGACGGAGGGGCTGAAACACAGCACATGGTAGTGTCGTGATGGATACGGGGAGGTGGACAGTGTTCAATTAGCTGGGTCTTGGGGGGCTCAAATGTAAGGCTTTCTGGAAGTGGCGGCCATGTACAGTCTGGAACCCGGGAGATCAAGGGGAGCTCAGGGCAGAGAAGGTGAGAAGGGAGTTGGAGAGGTGAGAGAACAGGTCCCCCCAAAACGATGAGTGGTTCCACATGGCTCAGAGGTCTAGCTTGCTGGAGCTGAGCCTGAGAAGAAGTTGTAGAAGCATCCAGGTAATGAGGCTCTTCCTGGACATGGTGAGAAGCTGGATGTCTACCTTGGGAGCTTCCAGTCCATGTTTGGCCGACTCCTTTGGTTTTTGCCTGGGGCAGAACAGCTTGGTGGAAAGGCACCGTGGAAAGCAGCTCAGCTCACGCCAGCCAGGACGCAGGTGGGTGGAGAGGATGGGGCCAGAGAGGAAACAAGCCTTTCAGGACACACCCCGGGGGACCTGCTTCCTCCACTCAGGTGGTCCAGTCAACCTCTGACGAGGTCAGAGCCCCGTGACCCAATCCCTTCCCCAAAGCCCCAGCTCTGAGCACACGGGACTTTGGGAGTCAATCCAGATCCAAACCGTAACAGGATCTCTCAAATTTACAGTGGTACAAGATGGCACCTATATGATCATCTCGCTTTTCACTTTCAGTATCGATTCAACAGGTTACATAAGATATTCAACACTTTATTATAAAATAGGTTTTTATTGGATCACTTTGCTCAACTACAGGCTGATATGTTTAGGGTGGGTTAGCTATGAGTTTTGGTAGGTTAGGTGTTTTAAACGCATTTTTGACTTAAGATATTTTCAATGTGGGAAGGGTTTATTGAGATGTATCCCCACTGTCAGGCGAGGAACAAATGTATGTCTGAAATATACAGATGTGCTGGTCTAGTACTGATCTTGAAGGGTCTTTGGGGAGTTCATTATTATTTATTCCACCTTACACTGAGCAGCCATAACATACATAAGGGATGTAAACTCAGGCAAGGAAAAAGAAAGCTGCAGCTAAACTTTAGCAGGAAGTAGGCCCTTCTTTTCTATTTAGTGCATTTGCATTCTGATGCAAACTGAAGATGAACATGTACAACTAACCACAGGTTATTTTACTACAAATCCACCTGTTCTTTGTCCCAAGATGCAATTGAACTTGATCTCTAGTCTTGGCCGTGCTCTGTTGAGTTGGGACAAATCAGCCAGCCATCTCTGCTCTTGGTTTTCTTATCTGTAACCTGAAGTCGATGATCACCGAAGTTCCTTCTAAGCTCTAAAATTCACCTGCTGTGGTTTGGGACTTTTTCGAGCTTCCAGGTGTGTGGGAAGAGAATAATTTTTATAGCTCACTATTTATTTTCATTATGTTTTCCCCTTCCCATTATGGGCGTTTCCAGAGGTGGTTTGTGTTGCAAAAAGGAGCTGAATGACAGTAGCATGTGAAAACTAAAGAGAAATTGAGAGGTTGCATTGTCTGTCCACGTCCTGTCCCGTGGGACTGATGAGGACCTGGAGGCTGCTTAATTATGTGACTTATCTAGATTCCAGTGGCAAAGTCCAGGGCAAAGTCAAGAGCCTGGGGATTTCTGACTCCAGCCCAGTCCTTTACCTAAGGGGTTCACGTTCGTCACCCTGGTCGTGTGACATACAGCTACTCTTCAAGCAATGACCTGGCAAGAGAGTTGGGCACCATGGACGATTTCAGGTGCTCTTTTAGTAGGAATGACCATGTCCCTGTGAGCTAGGGTCGCTGCTCATCTTTCTGGCTTCCTTTTGTGCTAATGTTTTCCTCTCTAGATTCTCTAAAAGAAAAACTTTCCTCCTTCCCCCACCTCCAGTTCGCTCCCATCAGCGACTAAACGATCTTCCTCTTCGTTCAGGAAGCTGGCAGCCTGCAATCTGCAGCCTTCAGATAGCCAGCTAATTAGGGGGAAAGCAGGTGTGGATGGTTCTATTCAGCCTGTAAATAAGTGCCAAAAATTAAAGTTATTGGTCTGCGAGTGCTAGCAGGTGGGAGCGTGGCTTTATACCTTGAACGGAAGAGAGAAAGAGGGGGTGAGAAGGCCTCAAGGTGCAGAAGGAAAAATTGCTTTTATGACTAAACGCTCTTGAAAAGAGAATGTGTCTATTTCTAAATCATTGTCTTGTTGGGGATTGATCCTAAAGATCTATAATTGCCTGCCCTAAGAGTGTAATGCTTCCTGAGTAGGGCTCCATGAACTCTATGGCTTGGGCAGGAGAATTCATGGTCTCAGGCTGATGCTTACCAGCCAAACTCACGACTGAGTGCAGACGTAAGTGCCTGTGTTCTTCGGTGATTTCTCCTATTTCTTACATATGCTCAAATGCCCCGAGTTCTCCTTCTGGGAAACCCCTCACTTAGATGCTGAGAGAGAAAAAAAAAAAAGATCTATTGTTATACTACTTAATGCACTAGTTAATGAAGCGGTTTGGAAATAAAATTTATATGAGGAAATGAAGTTCCTCTCTTTGTCATTTCTTTTTTTTTTTTTATTTCTGAATTCTCTGTTTTTTCTTCCTTTTATGTTCCATAATTTATTTGAGCATTTTGAACTGGAGGGACATTTTTCAGTAGGGTGTTATGGCAGAAGACCACAAAAGCGTCCTATATTATGAATTCAAAATACATTAATACATGGCTGAAATGCTCACCCGTACAATAGAATAATTATAGTGTATCTTCATTGAAATTGTACACATGGCTTTGTGATCACGCTCATTAATTTAGATCCAAATGAAGCAAAAATTATTCTGCATGACTGCTGAGTTAATTTATGTGATATAAGTAAAGAAAAGTTAAATAAAGTGTGATGGAAAATGAGATTGCAGCCAGGCAATTAGGTCCAGAGGAAGAGCATCACCCATCTCCCCAGGCTCCCCAGCTCCTCTTTTTCACAAAGATTTTTCATGTTACTGCAAGAAGTTGTCCATTTTAAAAGACTGCATCTTATAATGTCTAGATTGAAGTTTTGAAACATCTTCTTCACAAATTTTTTTGGGGAGGAATAATGCCCCAGAGTGATAGATGGATTTCCTTGGAACTGTTCAAATAATCAGGTAGAAGATCACGCAGTTTCTTATTGACATGATCCTGAATTATTGGCAGCTGGGACAAATGCTGAGCTATTCTGAGTGGTATTTTTAGGGGCTTGAGATTTTACAGAAGCAAGTTATATATTGCTTCAAGTTAACAAACGTTTTTTTTTTCCTCTTAATTAAGGAGTCAAAAATGTCACCATGGTTTTCAATTATTGCAGCAATGTGTTTAGGACATGTCTTAGAAAATGCTGCCCCTGTTGTTTTCCACCTCATATAAGCCCATTTCAAGGAGTTTGATAGTAGTCACTAGTTTCATTTTTGTGATCAGTGGAATAATAGTTTCTCTTACAAGACAAAGGGACGGATCTATTTATATCTATAGAAGTGAGAGTGATTTTGAATCTAAGTTACACTTTGTGGCAGGCATCCGCAAAAGCCACCGTCCTTCATTTACTTAAATTTCCGTTTCTCTGAGAGACGAGCAGATTCAATTCAATTAGAGCACTTTTCACTGGCGTACATTCTGAAATGCAAAGATAAATAAGACGTGGCCTCGACCTCCCGCCTGCTTGACTTAGAGTAGACTGAAATACTAAGTGAGCAAATAGCTAATCAACTCTTCCACAGGCCTGGAGATGGTTCAAGTGACATTCAAGAGATTCAGAGAGAAATATTCAGATCTAATTGGGAGTGCAGTAAGGACGGATTTGTGAAAAAAATGACCTTTGATATTGACCTTCAAGGAATGCGTAGGTTTTGCTAATAGGCAGAGAGAAGATGAGATTTGGGACAGAGAGAGGGATAATGAGGCAAAATAGTTGGGAACTGAGCAAAGGGATGAGGTGCAGGGTTCCATTAGGATTTGGATCTGAGTTATCCCCCAAAAGCTCATGTGTGAGACAATGTAAGAATTTTCAGATGTGAAATGATAAGTTTATGTCAGATATAGCCTAACTGGTGGATTAATCCAATTAATCCACTGATATGGATTCATTGGGTGGTGACTGTAGACAGGCAGGGTGTGGCTGGAGGAGGTGGTCACTGGGGGTGTGCCTTTTGTTGCTGGTGAGTAGAATTCTTTCTGCTTCCTGATTACCACGTCCTGAGCTATTCTTCTGCCATACTGTTCTGTCTCACTTCTGGCCCAGACCTGGTGTAGTCAGACATCTACGAGGAGATCTCTGAAACTGGGGGCCAAGGAAACCTTTTCTCCTCTCCGTTGTTCTGTCAGGTCTTTTGGTCACAGAGATGAAAGAGCTGACTAGAACAGGTGCTCCGAGGCAATAATGAGGGATGCTTCTAGAAAGGTGGATTGCGATAGCCCTCGGGGGAAGGCTGGGTTGAGGCATCTTTATGGGACTTGGAAGCAAGGAAGGGAAAGGACATTGAAGTTCCAAGCAGGTGGGTGCTCTGTGTAATCAGGGGTGTAGAGGGTCAGCAGGACCTCGGAGGCTGGGAGGTCCCTAGGAGATTGTGCTACCTCCCAGGAAATAGCAGTGGAGCTGGGGGAAGGCCAGTGGGAATGGTGGCCAGGAGGCTGAGAAGAGGGATCAACACCCGACGGGTCAGGTGTTGGGTGAGAGGAAAGGAGGAGGAACAAACTAATGGAGAGTCAGGAACAAAACCTGCAGAACTTGAGTAATATTAGAGGAGCAGACGGGAAAGAAGTAGGATGATAATAAGGAAAAGCACTCAATGGGATAGAACGAGTACTCGTTCTAACCTCATGCCACCAGCTTGGGACTCCAAGTGGCCATGCTTTTGGGCTCTCGAGTTTTTACTTTAACCATTTGGAATAGTTTATTTCTCATTCCTATTCCGTGCCCCGTAGTTTATGCTATGCATGCCTTGGATTAAGGCACTTGAAAATAAAGTCCTGTCTGCGCAGCTCGGAGCACGTGAAGTTCCCCACGTTCCCTCAGCGTCATGGGATCACTTGGGGGGAAAGTGCTGCCTCAGCCGAAATGCTTCTGCTGTCACTGACTTGTGGAGACATCAAAAGGAAATGAAGGAAGACCAAAGACCAAAGCAACAGCCACTTCAAGTATAAGTAATCCCCAGGACAAAGTTTGATCCTTTATAGTTTCCGCAATTTTAGAAAGTTAGTGCCTGGGGTTTTTCCTTGGCCCCTTCTGTTTGTGGACAATTATCTTGAGACTGATTTTCTGCTCAAAACTGAGAGTAATTCATGAGAATGTATTTATTTAGTGACTTATTAAAACTACATTCACATTTTTACTAAGCCCTACAGCTTTGATTTTCTATGGGAACTGCTGCGTGCGCGCCCGCACACACACACACACACACACACACACACACACACACACACACAGGCTTTGGGATATTTCTATTTAATTATTCCATAGCTTTGGCCTCTTTTCTTTCCATTGTCAATATAACTTTGACTTTTTTTACTTTCACAGAATTCCTGACCTCTCTATTCTTTCCTTTTAGTTTTAGTTCCCTCCCTTCCCATAGGAACGGAAATCCCTTAGGAAGCCAAGTTTACCTAACATTAGACTCCACCTTCCACAGCATGGAAGTGGCCACTCCTGGTTCCCAGCGCTGGCCGGTCCTTTCCTCACGTGGCCTCTGCACCCACCCTGGATCTCCACAATCTTCTTACACTAACTTTCTACCCCAACCTGATTCTCTTTGGCTTTAGCTCTGGGGGCACATGATAAATAGTTTCTGGTGTGGGCTGAGTTGTGTCCCCTCAAAAGGTATGTTCACAGCTGGGGATGTAGAAATAGGTCTTTGCAGGTGCAAGCAAGTTAAGAGGAGGTTGTACTGGACAAGGTGTGTCCTAGTCCAGAGACCGGTGCCCTTATGCAGGGGGAACCTGAACAGTCACACAGAAACTAGAAGCATAGACGGGATGATGTACCTGCAAGCCAAGGGAGGGCAAGATTGCCAGTCAACACGAGAAGCCAGGAGAGAGCTGGGGAAAAGCTTCCTCCTGGCCAACACCTGGGTTTTGGAATTTTAGCCTCCAGAACTGCAAGAAAACACCTTCTGTTGTTTTAAGCAACATGCTTTATGGTCATTTGTTACAACAGTAGGAAACTAATGTTCCTTCCTTTTATATGTTTAAAATTATTTAATTTTAACAAAAATAAAATAAAAACTAGGTAATGATAAAGCCTATAAATCAGGCTTCTGGGCTGGAAACAGGAGAAACTGATGTTGGCTGTTAACTACAAATAAAATTTACTCGAATAATAGAGGCTTGGAAATCTGGGAATGGAACCACCATTTGACCCAGCTATCCCTCTCCTCGGTTTATACCCCAAAGACTTAAAAACAGCATACTACAGGGAACAGCCACATCAATGTTTATAGCAGCACAATTCACCATAGTTAAACAGTGAAACCAACCTAGATGCCCCTCAGTGGATGAATGGATTAAAAAATGTAGCATATATACACAATGGAATATTACTCAGCAATAAAAGAGAATAAAATCATGGCATTTGCAGGTAAATGGATGGCGTTGGAGAAGATAATGCTAAGTGAAAACAAATGTGGAATGCTTTCTCTGATGTAAGGAGGCTGACTCAGAGTGGGGTAGAGAGGGGGACCATGGGAGGAATAGATGAATACTAGATAGGGCAGAGGGGTGGGAGGGAAAGGGAGAGGGCAGGGGGTGAGCAGGAATGGTGGAATGTGATAGACATCATTATCCAAAGTCCATGTATGAAGACACGAATTGGTGTCAACATATTTTATATACAACCAGAGATATGAAAGATGGTGCTGTAGATGTGTAATAAGAATTGTAATGCATTTTGCTGTCATTTATTTTTTTAAAAAATCAAGAAAAAATAATAGAGGCTGCTTATAGAATCAACTGAAGGCTGGAGAATTGGGCTGGAGACTAGCATCAACTGAAGGCTGGAGAATTGGGCTGGAGACCAGGACACAGGGGTAGGAGCTGTGGTCATGTCACCGGATCAGCTGTGGGACACCATGGCTGCAGGGCACACCTGACCTTCGTGGTTGGACTCTCTTCACAGTAAATTCCCTGGGAGTTTGCTGCCTGTGACCTTGAGATGATCCTTTGGGGGTTCATCTACCAGTGCACCTGTTGCGAGCTGAGCTTGGCCATGGCCTGTGCCCCTGCTGCAGGGATGGTCACATCTCCCGAGGCTCCAAGAGTAGGGAGCTGTGCTTTTTGGTGATTCTGGTCTGATCTTGTCTTTAGCATCTGGGTAAAAGAAAAAAAAAATCACTGAATCCTGGTTAAAGATGGTGAGGTAGGTTGTATTCAGATGATTGCAGCAGAGGAAAGAGGCCAGAAGGAGCTCAGCTCTGAATTCCGCAGACAGCTGGGGATTCGTAGCCACAAGCAGAGGGCGGGAACAGTGGAGACAGCGTCACTCAGGAGCTGATGGGGGAGAATTCTTGCTAAATTGACTAGCAGGAGTCTTGACTAGGAGCGCTACTGGGGTTTGGTTAAGGAGAGTTGTCATCCACGGACACCTAAGGTATCTGAGTGACAGCCACAGTGGTCGGGTCACCTTGGTATTGATCTATTAGAAATTCGAAAGGGCAAGCAGCAGCTCTGGGGGACTGCCTGGACTTGAGGATGAGTGGGGACGGCCTCTGCCAGAGTCCCGAGGGTCACTGCGGGCTGTTGTCTGCCCTCCGTGAGTGGGCCTTTTCTTAGACTTCCCTGTGTCAGGCTGGGAAAAGTTGTATTCCTTTTTGACTTTTTCTTTTAGGTCTCCTGACCTTCTTTAGCATGTAGAGAAAAAAGGCCAACCATTCCCTGTGGTGTTTTACCCGACTTCCACCTCCTGGGCTCTGCCCTCCTCTCCCACTCCCAAGAGGCTTCTCCTTCTGGCCTGGCTTTCACTGTGGGTGGAGCCATGGGAGGTGCTGGCTGATTGACAGGTCCCACTCTGCTTTGGTGGCAAGGAGTTAGCAGCAGGAGTTAGTAACCATTCCCTGTGGTGTTTTACCCGACTTCCACATCCATGGCTCCTGGCGAGGATGCAGCCCTCCCTGGGCCTCTGTGACACGATTTGATTCCTTCCTTTTGTCTAATCAGTCTAGGTGTGGAGACTGCTTCTCCCTGGTCCCCATAATCCTTTCCTTAACTCCACAGTGATCCCTTCATTAAAATCCCTTGTGATGAGCCATTAAATCCTATCATTGTCCTCTGAAGTTGCAAGGACCTTGGCCTAATCATCCCCATAGGCAGGTAGATGTTCTCTCTGCTGAATCATATGCTTTAATGCTAGTCAAAACCCTCCTTCTCTGTGAAGCTTTCTCAGATAGTCTTGCTTCTTCTGAATAAAGTGAATGGATACATTTTCTCTTACGACATTTGTTTAGGTATGTGTTTTAACTTCTAATCTACTCAACTTTATAATAACATTGTAAATGCTTTGAGTTTAGGAACAGTATATACTGTCTAAAATTCTATTTTTATGTATGGTGCCAGTAGACCTCTACCAAGTCTTGCATGTGCTGTATGGGGTAGGGGAAATTTAGAAAAATTGAAGTCCAAATGCACACAGGAGTCAGATTTTCTTATATTGTAGTTGTGAAATACATTGTCTTCAGTATTAATTCTCTGAGATGCTTTGAATTCCTGGAAAGCAAATTACAGACAATTACATTCTCATTTTTTTTTTTTATGGCTTAAAGAAAAGGGGAGAAAGAAACTTTGTTCTCTCTTGCTTTGACTAGTATAATCCATGTATCTAGTTTCTACTGTAAGAATTGTGGCTGCCTTCAATACCAGGGAAAGGAAAAGGAGATAATCTACCTGGTGTTCTATGGAAGGCAAGGGATTTGTCAGCAGTTAGGAGTAAAGTGACCAAGAGCTTTGCACTTGGCTCCGGCTCTAGACAGCCTGGTATGCTAGAGTGGTCAGAGACCTTGGTGTCGCATGGACTTGGGTTGGATCCATTTCTACAGCTTGCTACTTAGAAAATTTCTTACCTCTTCTGGAAATTAATCTCCTCAGTGGTAAAGGGAGGAAAACACCCACTTCTTCAGACTGTTATGAGGAAGAATGAATCATACCTTGGTGTCCCTGAAGGAACTGGCAAATGGAATGGTTGACAGCATGCTTCTGTGACGAGACACAAGTCTTGACTCTAGTGACTCTGTTTTGTGAAACAGCCATGCCAACTAGAAAGGTCATGGCTGGGGAAGCTGTTTTTTCCTTTTGTTGTGGAAACCCTCAAGAACACGGAACTATCTTACTGGGCTCCTTTTCTTAACTGGGGTAACTGGGCTTATTCTGATTGGCTGAGATCCCGCCATCTGACTGCAATCTCCCGCTTCTGTAACTTGGCTTGCTTGCATTGGCTAAACCCCCTAACGTTCCTTTTGTGGTTTTTTGGCCTAAATATGAGGCCAAACTGAAGGGGGCACATCACTCTGACTATCTCGCTTTTTGAGAGTAGAGTGTCCGCAGCTGGTCAGCAATAAAGGCTTAATTGGAATGGCAATGTGTGATCTGAGAGTTATTTGAGGTCTCGGTTTCGGTATAACACTTCCTTCTCTTTTCTTCCTTCTTCCTATGCAATCGTCCAGGGAGATTTCTCAGCCTGGCATTAGGCTGCTTGAGGAATGGCCGCTGGTGTCTGATAAGTGACTGTAAGGATCTGAAACTCATGGTGTCCACCTGCCAGTGGATGCCAACTGCCCCCTTACACGTGGCAATGTGAAGCTCAAATATGGTGGTGATGGTGTGACAGAGCTGCTGGTGGGTGTCTGGAGAGGTCATTGTTATGTAGCTTTCTATACCTCTTCCCTGTGTAGAATCACTGCCGAGGTCTCCCCAGCACTGGGAAGTTGGCTTGATGCAATGGAGAAAGCACTACGTGTAAGTCAGACTTTAAAGCTGATTTAAGCAACTCTGCATTTAGGTTCGTCCTGTTCATTTTATAGATTTTATGGATTTCCAGTTGTTCACCCTTACCTTTATGAAATTCAGTTTCCTCATGTTTCAATGGAGCTTAAAATTTATTTGGAAATCAAATGGGATATGTATATATGTGCCCATGTGTGTGAACACACACACACACACACACACACACACAAAGACAGGCATAGTTCTGGTCTCCTAGTCTTCAGATCTTTTGATTATGATGGTGTGAATATGATGCATATTAAGTAAGTAGAAACTCAACTTTGAACTTGGTCTTCTCCCCAGCTAGCCATGTGTGGTCTGATACTCTCCCTATGCTGGGCTGCAGCATCCAGCCCAGCTCCCTGCAGCCACACAGTCCTGAGGTGGACAACCAGCCCTCTGTGGTGTGCTGCGTGGCTGAGCGACAAGGGTCGGCAGGTGTGGCGGGGTAAATGCGCTTTCAACTTGTGATGTTTTAAACTTAGTGATGAATTTGTTGGATATATTCCCATCATAAGTTGAGGACAATCTGTACACACACACACACACACACACACACACACACACACATACACACAGTCATGCAAGGAACTGAGGAGGGAGCCTGCTGACGACGGCAGAAAGGCAAGCTTCCTGTCGTCTAACACATGCAGACCAAATCCTATGCTCTTAACTCTGTGACTGTGGTCAAGTCCCTCATCACTGATAGGACCCTACGCATTCTTGGTTCATTGGAATTCACCATGTATTCACGTAGCACCTGTTCCAATCACTTAGCTGAAATAGCATCTCTCCCCATGTCAAAGTTTGATCCCACCAGGTGGTCTTTTGAGTTAATTAGCCATCTTAAATACTATGCAAATACTTTTACTGAACCCTTGGAAAAAAAACAAAAACAAAATATCCCACTTAGATTGAGGCTGTGCAAGGACAAGGTTCTTACGCATATCCAGATATTTCCTAATTTAAATACTTTTCTTAGCAAGGGACTCACAGAACTCTAACTGCATTCTCCAGTTAGTCCTCCTCCCAATCTCAGGAAGCCGTGGCCTAAGGGGCTCCATTCGGAGTCAGCTGTCTTGGTCGCTGGAATAGGCTGGCTCACCTCCTCCTCGTGACCCCAAGTCATGCGATGCAAAGGGAGGACAGCGCAGGACCCTCCAGGCCTCTGTATGATCTTTCCTGCTGATGTCCACATCCTTGTTGTCTCTTCCCTTGAGTTTGGGTGGAAGCTGTGGCTTTCTTCTGACTGATCAAATGTCCACAGGTAACATGTCACTCCTGGGGTTCTATTATTTTGCAGCTGCTCCTTGACTTACAGTGGGGTTCCACCCCAATAAACCCACTGGAAGTTTAAGTTAAAAATGCACTGACTGAACATCCCTGACCTCCTGAACATCACTGCTTAGCAACCCAGCCCCCTGCACGGTTCCGGTTGTTTACCCTTTGACCCTGTGACTGAGGGGAGCTGTGGATGATGCCCAGCAACACCAGAAAGGACTGGGCTGTGTGTCGCTGGCTCAGGAAACAGTCAAAATGCACACCTGAAGGTGCTGCTTCTACTGAAGGCTTTCCCATAAAGTCAGAAAGTTTTGAGTGGAACCATCCTACGGACCACCGGTAGAGACTCTGTCTTGTGGGTAGGCTTGTGATAGAAACCCTCTTCCAGCTGGTTTTAAAGAAGTAGGTGGACACACTAGGAGGTCCACATGGCGAGAAGCTGGATGGGGGAGGCTCTGTTTGCAGCTGACACCCAGCAAGAAGCCAGGGACATTAGTCCTACTGCAAGTCAATGAATGAGTTAATATGGAAGTGGGGATTCTTCCCCAGGGGAGACCCCTGAGAAGACCTCAGCCCCATAACAATTTGATTACAGCCTTAGGAGGCCCAGGATCTGTAGAGGATCTGCTAAGCTGTACCTGGTTCCTGATCCACAGAAATGGAGGTGATAAATACACGTTGCTTTATATACCTCCACATTTGTCACTGTTATGGTTTGGATGTGAGGTGTCCCCCAAAAGCTCATGTGTGAGACAACGCAAGAAGATTTAGAGGAGAAATGCTTGGGTTATGAGAGCCTTAACCCAATCAGTCATTCATCTCCTGATGGTATTGGCTGAGGGAAACTGAAGGTGGGTAGGGGGTGCTGGAGCAGGTGGGCATTCGGGGAGTGCCTTTGGGGGTACATACATTGTACCTGTCGAGTGGAGTCTCTCTCTGCTTCCTGATCACCATGTGAGCTGCCTCCCTCTGCCACACTCTTCTGCCATGATGTTCTGCCTCACCTTGAGCCCCGAGGAATGGAGCCAGCCTTCTGTGGACTGTGACCTGAAACTGGGACCCCTCAGGTAAACTTCTCCTCCCCTACAATTGTGCTGGTCAGGTCTTTTAGTCACAGCAATGAAAAAGATGACTAAGACACTCACTAAGAGACAACTAATACTAGGAAGTAGTCAAGCCTATTTTATTCAATTTGCTGTATAGCTATTTGTAACCAGAAATATACACTTGGAGTGTTTTTTTTTTTTTTTTTTCAATTTCAAGTTACTTTTTTCTTTTTTTAGTAGAAGAGGCAAAAAGGAAAATAACAGTATCTTAGCAAACATTATAAACCAGGCCTAAAATTACTATGCTCTTAAAGTGTTCTAATCCTTTAAGAGTGCAAAAACAGTTGTGAACTTTGATGATTGTGTTTTCTTCCCTGTGTATGCAGCCTGATGCACTAACATTGGGGTTAGAAGAGAGAGGCGATATTATCAATGTTCGCTGATGGGTGTTGATGCTGATTGCTGATGATCACTGCCTTCCAGCAAAAGGTTATGCTTTCGACCATTTTGAGCTCTAATATTTTTCCCTTCTATTAAGAACAGACAAATCAGCTAAAACAGATGGTTTGGCAAAAGTCGGGGCAGCAGAGACCCCATGAGGTAGGCATTGCCCTCCCAGAGCCTCCAAGGCCATCCACAGCAGCCTCTCTGGCTGAGCCCAGAGGAGGAAATGCCACCCCCCCCAAGTTTAATGATCCAGGCCTGGAGCAGCCAGGAGGAGAGGCTCCTCAGAGGCCAGGGCAGTTTCTGCTTCACAGAAGGAAGGCACTTAACAAGGACACAGAGAACTTGACTTTTCTTCAAGAGAATGTAATGAATTTATCAGAAAAGGGGCCATGTACTCAAAGTCAGAGTATATTTGCAAATAGCATATCATTGAATATAGCCATTTGTCAGGATGGCAAATGGTATATTTGACCAATAACTAATACGGATGTGTTCTTAAGTGTGTTAATCCTATAATCGGGGACATTGCTCTTGGCCCTGAGATGGGAAACCTTTGAGAACTGGGCATAACCCGTGCTTCTCAGCCCTGCCTGCACACCGGGGCCTCAGTGCCTGGGTCATATGGCAGAATTTCACTGAAATCTCAGGGGCTGCGTGGAAGTCGCCAGAATTTTAAAAACTCACCAGCCAGTTTCCAACTGTTGAGAGCTATAGGAATTTGTCTTTATATTTTGTATTGACGTTTTATGGCCATAAAAATTAAAAAATAAACAAACACACCCCCCCCCCCACACACATAAACAAACCAACAAAACCACAAGAACTAACAGGAACAACAACTACAGACTTTGTTTATCTCCCTCCAAAGGAGCATTTGCCCTTTCCTGGGACACTCGCTGAACTCTTACCTTATTCACTCTGCTAAGGGCTGGTATCCGAACAGTGCCCCAGGCCCTGGCCATCAGGATCTTTAATCTGGGGAATGAGAAATACGTAATAATTATAGCTTCATTGGTAGAAATATTGTGTAACACGTAGCGTGTTAGATAAGGGCAGAGGATAAGACTGTAGTTCAGATGGGACAAGGGTGTGTAAAACTTATTGAGTTCGTTGGTTGGAGTTTCAAAATAAAGGAGATTGATGGAGAAGTGTGGGAAAGAAATACAGGTGGACGGAGAGCGTCCGTGGAGACCCAGGATGAGGAGAAGATGGCCCCACGTAGGCAGAGTGATGGCCCGCTCACAAAGTGACCACATCCCAGTCCCTGGAACCTGTGACAACACTGTGTGGCATGGCCAGGGGCTGAAGGCTGCTATAGAATTAAATTTACTCATCAGTTCACCTTAAAATAACAAAATTATCCTGGATTTTTCAGTTGGGCCCAGTGGAAACACAAGGTCCTTTAGAGTGAAGGGGGAGACAGAGGTTAGATTCAGAGAAAGAGAGAGAGACAGAGAGAGAGAGAGAGAGAGAGAGAGAGAGAGAGAGAGAGAGAGGAAAATGCCACGCTGCTGGGTTTGGAGATGGAGGAAGGGCCAGGAACCAAGGAAGGCAGGTGGCCTCTAGAGGTGGGGAGGAAGGGTAACAAGAGAAACAGCCTGCTGACGTGTCAGTTTAGACTCTCAAACTCCAGAGCGAATAATAAGTTTGCGTTTTCTAAAGCCACTGAGGGCTTTGTGAGTTGTTACGGCAGCAGAGGGAAGCTGATACAGTTCCATTCAGGGAAGTGTAAGTAGGACATGTTTGGGACAAAGTGTCATTGAGCCATTGAATGACCTTGGGCAGGATAGGAAAGGAGACACTGTAGAAGAGCCACTCTTGGAGATTGTTGTTAATGATTGGAAAGTGTTGATAATTGTTTGCAGGAAGGAACAGAAAATGAGGTAGGAGATTGGAGAGGAGATTAATATAGTAATTTGAATAAGACTAACGATAAAAAGAAGAGCAATAGGTGAGTCTGTTTATGTATAACCTGGGGAGTATTTTATACTTTAAATTCTAATCTTTAATTCTTTTTTTCCCCCCAAAATGGTGCTGGGGATTGAACCCAGAGAGAACTCTATCACTGAACTGCACCCACAGCCTTTTTTATTCATCCATTTTTGAAATGGGATCTCACTAGGTTTATGAGGCTGGCTTAGAACATTCAGCCTTTGGTTTTGTGGGACTGGCTTATTTTGCTTAGCATGATAGTCTCCAATTCCATCTTTTTACTAGCAAATGTCATAATTTCACTCTTCTTTAAAGCTGAGTAATATTTCATTAAGTATATATATCATATTTTTTTAATCCATTCATCTATTGAAGGACACCTAGGTTGGTTCCATAGTTTAGCTGTTGTGAATTGAGCTGCTATAAACATTGATGTGGCTGCCTCCCTGTAGTATGCTGATTTTAAGTCCTTTGGGTATAAACAAAGGAGTGGAATAGCTGGGTCAAATGGTGGTTCCATTCCAAGTTTTCTGAGGAGTCTCCATACTGCTTTCCATAGTAGCAGCACCAATTTGCAGTCCCACCAGCAATGCATGAGTGTACCTTTTTCCCCACATCCTCACCAGCATTTATTGTTGCCTGTATTCTTGTTGATTGCCATTCTGACAGGAGTGAGATGAAATCTTTGAGTAGTTTTGATTTGCATTTCTCTAATTGCTAGAGATGTTGAACACTTTTTCATATATTTGTTGTTCAATGGTATTTCTTCTTCTGTGAAGTGTCTGTTCAGTTCTTAGCCCATTTATTGATGGGGTTATTTGTTTTTTTAAAGTTAAGTTTCTTTAGTTCTTCATATATCCTAGAGATCAATGCTTTTTTGGAGGTGCATATGGTAAAGGTTTTCTCCCAATCTGTAGGCTATCTCCTCATGATATTGGTTGTTTCCTTTGTTGAGAAGAATCTTTTTAATTTGAATCCATCCCATTTATTGATTCTTGATTTTACTTCTTGAGCTTTAGGAGTCTTGTTAAGGAAGTCAGATCCTAGGCTGATGTGGTGAAGATTTGAGTCTACTTTTTCCTCTATTAGGTCTCTGTTCTAGTGCCTAAGTCTTTGATCCACTTTGAGTGGATTTTTATGCAGGGTGAGAAATAGAGGTTTAATTTCTTTTTGCTACATATGGATTTCTAGTTTTGCAAGCACCATTTTTGAATAGGCTATCTTTTCTCCAGTGAATGTTATTGGCACATTTGTCTAATATGAGATAACCATATTTATGTGGGTTTGTCTCTTTGTCCTCTATTCTGTACCATCAGTCTTGCAAGTCTATTTTGGTGCCAATACCATGCCTTTTTGTTAGTATAGCTCTGTAGTATAGTTTAAGATCTGGTACTGTGGTGCTTCCTGCTTCACTTTTCTTGCTAAGGATTGTTTTAGCTATTCTGAGTCTCTTATTTTTCCAAATAAATTTCATGATTGCTTTTTATATTTCTATGGAGAATGTCATTGGGATTTTAATAAGAATTGCATTAAATCTGTATAATGCTTTTGGTAATATGGCCATTTTGAAAATATTAATTTTGCCTGTCCAGGAGAATAGGAGATCTTTCCATATTCTGAGGTTTTCTTCAATTTCTTTCTTTAGTGTTCTGTAGTTTTAATTGTAGAGGTCTTTTACCTCTTTTGTTGATTGATTCCCAGATATTTTATTTTATTTTTCTGAAGCTACTGTGAATGGAGTAGTTTTCCTAATTTCTCTTTCAGTGGATTCATCATTGATGTATAGGAATGTGTTTGATTTATGGGTGTTGATCTTATAACCTGCTACTTTGATGAATTCATTTATTAGTTCTAGAAGTTTTCTGGTGGAACTTTTTGGATCTTCTAGATATAGAATCATGTCATCAGCAAATAGTGATAGTTTGAGTTCTTTTTTACCTATTTGTATCCTTTTAATTTCTTTCATCTAATTGCTCTGGCTAAAGTTTCAAGGATGATGTTGAATAGAAGTGGTGAAAGAGGACATCCTTGTCTTCTTTCAGTTTTTAGTGGGAATGCTTTCAATTTTTCTCCATTTAGAATGATGCTTGCCTTGGGTTTATCATATATAGCTTTTACAATATTGAGATATGTTCTTACTATTCCTAGTGTTTTGAACATGAAGGTGTGCTGTATTTTGTCAAATTCTTTTTCTGCATCTAATGAGATGATCATATGATTCTTGTTTTTAAGTCTATTAATATGATGAATTATGTTTATTGATTTCCATATGTTGACCCAACCCTGCATCCCAGGGATGAATACCACTTGATCATGATGCACTATCTTTTATATATATTTTATATGCAATTTTCCAGAATTTTATTGAGAACTTTTGCATCTATGTTCATCGGGGATATTGGTCTGAAGTTTTCTTTTCTTGATGTGTCTTTGTCTGGTTTTGGTATCAAGGTGATATTAGCCTCATAGAATGAGTTTGGAAGGGTTCTCTCCTTTTCTATTTCATGGAATACTTTGAGAAGTATTGGTGTTAATTCTTCTTTGAAAGTCTTGTAGAACTAGGCTGAGAATCCATCTGGTCCTGGGCTTTTCTTGGTTGGTAGGATTTTGATGGTGTTTTCTATTTCATTACTTGAAATTGATCTGTTTAAATCATGTATCACCTCCTCATTCAGTTTGGGTAGGTCATATGTCTCTAGAAATTTGTTGATGTCTTTGATATTTTCTATTTATTAGAGTATAAATTTTCAAAATAGTTTTTATTATCTTTTGTATTTCAGATATATCTGTTGTGATATTTCCTTCTTCATCTTATATTTTCATAATTTGAGTTTTCTCTTTTTCTCTTCATTAGCATGGCCAGGGGTTTATCTATTTTATTTATTTTTTCAAAGAACCAACTTTTTGTTTTGTCAATTTTTTCAATTTTTTCTTTTGTTTTAATTTCATTGATCTAATCTCTGATTTTAATTATTTCCTGTCTTCTACTGTTTTTGATGTTGATGTAATCTTCTTTTTTCTAGGGCTTTGAGATGTAGTTTTGGGTCAATTATTTGCTGACTTTTTATTTTTCTTTTAATGAATGCACTCAATGCAATAAAACTTCCTCTTAGTGTAGTACCTTTAGAGTGTCCCAGAGATTTCGATATGTTGTATCAGTGTTCTCATTTACCTCTAAGAGTTTTTAAATTTCATCCTTGATTTCTTCTACTATCCATTCATCATTCAATAGTATATTATTTAGTCTCCATTTGTTACAGTGGCTTCTATTTTTTATTTTATCATTGATTTCTAATTTATTTTATCATTCATTTCATTGTGGTCTGATAGAATGCATGGTATTATTTCTGGTTTTTTTTTTGTATTTACTAAGAGTTGCTTTGTGGCATAAGATATGGTCTGTTTTGGAGGAGGAGCCATGTGCTGCTGAGAAGAAAGTATATTTGCTTGTTGAAGGATGAAATATTCTATACATGTCTGTTAAGTCTAAGTTTTGATTGTATTATTTAGATCTATAGTTTCCTTATTTAGTTTTTGTTTGGAAGATCTGTCCAGTGGTGAGAGAGGTATGTTAAAATCACCCAGTATGGGTGTATTGTGGTCTATTTGACTCTTGATATCAAGAAGGATTTGTGTGATGCTCCATTGTTGGGGGCATCAATATTTATAATTGCTATGTCCTGCTTATATATACTTCCCTTAAGAAGTATGAAATGTCCTTCTTTTGTCTGTTCTGATTAACTTTGGTTTGAAGTCTACTTTACCTGAGATGAGAATGGAAACCCCTGCTTGTTTACCCAATCCATATGAGTGATAAGTTTTTCTCCCATTCTTTCACCTTTAGCCCGTGGTGTCTTTGCCCATGAGGTGGGTCTCTTGAAAACAGCATATTGTTGGGTCTTGCTTTTGAATCCAATCTGCCAGTCTATGTCTTTTAATTGATAAGTTTAGGCCATAACATTCAAGGTTATTATTGAGATATTATTTGTATTCCCTGTCATTTTGATTTGATTCTGTTTTTTTTATTTGTCTTAGTTTCTTATTTGGTCAAATTTCTCTTAAGTGTGGATTCTCCCTTTGCTGGTTTTCACTTCATCCTCATGGAATATTTTGTTGAGAATGCTCTGTGGTGTAGGCTTTCTAGTTGTGAATTCTTTTAATTTTTCTTCATCATAGAAGCCTTTAATTTCATCTTCAAATCTGAAACTTAATTTTGCTGGATATAAAATTTTTGGTTGGCATCTGTTTTCTTTCAGAGCTTGAAATATATTATACCAGGACCTCTTAGCTTTGAGGATCTGGATTGAAAAATCCATTGAGATCTGAATTGTTTTCTCCCTATATGTAATTTGGTTTTTTTTCATAGCCTTTAAGATTTTTATCTCTATTTTGTGAGTTAGTTCTCATTATAATGTGTCTTGGTGTGATCTGCTGTAATTTTGTACATTTGGGATCCTGTAAGCCTCTTGTATCTTATTTTCCATTCCATTCTTTAGGTTTGGGAAATTTTTTGTTATTATATCATTGAAAAGATTGTGCATTCCTTTGGTTTGTATCTCTGCTCCTTCATCTCTTCCAATAACTCTTGAATTTGGTCTTTTCATGTTATCTCATAATTCTTGGATATTCTGTTCATGGTTTCTTACCATCTTCTCTGCATGTTCAACTCTACTTTCAAGATTATATATTTTCTCTTCATTGTCTGAGGTTCTGTCTTCCAAGTGGTTTAGTCTGTTGGTGATGCTTTCTATTGAATTTATAATTTAGTTTACTGATTCCTTTATTTTGAGGATTTCTGCTTGTTTTTTTTTTGTCACAATATCTCTTTATTGAAGTGATATTTCACTTCCTGTATTTTTTCTTTGATTTCACTCCTTATACTATCCTTTACTTCACATATCAATTTAACTATGTACAATCTGAAATCCTTCTTGGACATTTCTTCTACTGTATTATCAGTGGCGTCTCTTGTTGAAGCATCTTGGTTTGTATGGGGTGCTTTATTCCTTTGTTTTTTCATGTTGTTAGTGTCTTTTTTCATCTAAAAATATGTATCTAAGGCAGGATAGATTGAACCCTGTAGACCTATGGTGTCCCTGAAGGTTTCCAGTGCCTTGCCTTTACTGGTGAGACCAGTATCAACAGCACCCAATGTACACAATATATAGCCTCAAACCTAATGGCTCCCTCTAACACGTCTAGGGCTTTCTCACATTAAACCAAAATGATGACTTCAATAACTATCTATAGTACAAGCAGCAAATTTGTTAAAACCGTTTAAAATTTCAAATGGTGGCTCAGAGAACAGTAGTGTTGTATGTAATATTTTCGAGGGAGGAAGAGAGAAGCTATAAGTAAAAATTCACAGGAAGAGTGGAAGAGGAGCAGACAGAGATTGGCTGTTGGTTAGAGAAAAGTTAGAAAGAAAATCCAAGAAAAGAGACGAGAGAGGAAGAATACAAACAAAGAGAAAAAATTAATGACATAGGAATACAACAAAAATGCAAAACATCCTTCATATATCATTGTCCTCCACATACTGATGCATAAAAAACATCCTGTTCCAAATATGGTAGAGAGATTAGAGAATCAAAAAATAAAATAAAATAAAAATAAATCTTGCTGGAAAGTCGAACTATCTCTAACAGTGTTCAACAGTTTCTCAGCTCTGTCTCTGACGTCTCTCAGGATCACCAAACCCAGATCAGCCCTCTCAAACCCAGTCTCTATCCCACCCATCTGGGCTTCACATACCTCAGGCTTGGCCACGCTGCAGTCCCAAGATCTCAGTGCTGATCCTACTTGCAGAGAGACCACTGGGGATCCACTCATGCAAAGGAGCAACCCTGAGATGCAGCAGCGAGACAAGGGCCACCAGCTCTCTCAGCAGGAAGACCCAGGCTCCTCCAACCCACAGGCACCCCCACACTGGACCTGCAGGTCCCTGCTGGAGTCCCCAGACAGAGGCTCTTGTGGTGGTAAACCTGCTGGCACCTGGGCTCCAGGTCCTAGCTAGTGTCCCAAAATGAGTGCAGCCATGTGCAACCCTCTAGGCCTCGGTAGCAGGGGTAGTAGTGGTGGTTGTTGGCAGCAGGCAGCGGGTCAGCAGTGGTGGTGGCTGCAGCAGCAGCTGAAATTGCAGCTGTGGGGGCAGCTTCCAAGATCTTGGCTGCTGGGAGTGGAAGAGGGAAGGAGTGTGGGACTGGAGCACCACCTGAGTGTGTGCCCACTGGGGTAGCCTCCAGAGGGACTTGGGGTCTGAGTTCAGAAACTCCCTCACAGGGACAGAGCAGGGCTGGACAGGAAGGAACTTCTGACACACGCTGCAACATGGATCATCCTTAGAACATGACACTAAAGACATAAGTCAGACAGAAAAGGAGAATAGGCCTGATTCCACTCATGGGAAGTCACTGGAATACTCAAATGAATGGAGAGAAAGTGGAATGCTGGTTACCAGGAACAGGAAGGAAGAGAAGAATGGAGAATTATAGTTGAATGGGTGCAGAGTTTTGTCAGAGATGAGAATGGGGGTGGCGGATGCTCAGCAGTGTGGATGTGTCTGGATCCACCAAGGGGCACATGGAGGAAGCTTCTGTGGCAAAACTTCTGTGGTGTGTATTTTACCTCCCCACAAAAGTAGATCAATAAAAAGACAATTAAGGAACAGAAGACAAGACCAAGAAGCAGAGGGCGGAGGCTCAGGCCTGGCCCTTGGGTCCAGCCTCATGCCCAGCGGGGCCTGGAATCCCCACCAGCTCTCAGTCCCTCTTGCAGGGAACAGCAGCCAAGCTACCTTCAGTTTCGTTTGGTTGGAATTATTTTCAGGAGAAGGGATCTCTGGTATCCGACAACCTGTAATTTTTGCCGACTTCTGTGGAGAACAAGCCCTTTCAGTGCCAGGTTCAGATCCAATGGCATTTTGTATTGGCACGGTCTTCGTCAGTCCTCCGAGATCGGCCTGCCACCAAGTTCTAGGTAGTGTTTCCCACGAGGAGAGATTCCAAATGCTTAATCGGCCACCAGGTGGTTCTCGCTCCCTTCCTCTGCCTCTCTCCTTGAATTCTCATGTGAGCTACCCTGCTTACCTTCCAGATAGAAGAGGTAAGGACAGGGAGACGGGAGGTTCCTCTCCGGCTGCTCCAGGTGGGGCGTGGAGCAAGGGCCTTTCACAGTACGGAACCATAAGGAGCCCGTGGTGAGCCTTCTCCTTCTAATCAGGTGGTTAACTTGCCTTTTACTCACCAGACTTTAGCCAAGTGCTGTTCAGTTCATGAATTTAGTATAAATTAATGAGGCCTGATTATTTATAAAGAAATAATGTTATTTTTATATACAAACCCGAATGCTATTTAGGATGTGGCCATCATAGGTATTTTTTTCTATAAAAGTTTCTTGCAAAATTTTGTACTTTAAAGATTGAAGCATGAAGGTTATGAAACTGATTCCAGACTCCGAATGATGACCTTTGTCTCCTTGGTTTTCCGACCAAACACCTCAGAGAAGTCACTAAACAGCATGTCCAACAGCTTGGGAACATAACGCACCTATTAGTGAGGGCACAGATGGGCAGGTTAAGAAGAACATTATTTTTAGGTCCACAGCAAAATCCTCACAGTGAACCTGAAATTGCTCTGTATGTAGTCTATTAGAAAATAGTTGACTCTGTAGGTAAGTTCTTATCTTCATTTCCTTGTTAGAATATAGTTCTCTACCCTGTATTTTTCAGTAATGCTCAAGATTCCCTTTGAAAAGCATAAATAAGGCAGCTAATGGGGGAGGGCGTGTGCAAGAGCTGAGTGTGCAGACGTTACAACAGCTTAGCCTGAGAGGGGTGAAAGTTCACGAGCAGCATATGAAGTAGGTGTGGGCACTGCTATGGTCTGAATGTCCCCCAAATGCCTATGTGAATCCTCATCCTCAATATCATGGTGTTAGGAGGTGGGAGCTTGGGGAGGTGCCTAGGTCACACAGGCAGGGCCCTCATGAATTGGATTTGTACCCCCATAAGGGACTGAAGAGATCAGAGTCCCTTCGCTGTATGAGGACACATTATGGATGGGCTCTCTGTGATCAGAGTGGGCTCTTACTACATGTCCACTTTGCTGGTGCCTTGATCTTGGACTTCCCACCCCCAGAACATGAGAAAGAAATGCTTGTCTCATAAGCCCTCTAGTTACAACTGCCTGAATAGACCCAGACATGTGCCGAACCTGCTCACGTTGCTGTCTGACTTCCGTTCCACCGGCAGCCTCCGTATTCAGGGTTACTCTATCATTCAATTTCATCTGAGTGAATGATTGACAATCATTGTTATCATTTTGATTATTTATTTACATAAAGTGCATGGAAGGTGTGAACTGTAATCAAAACCAATAAACCTGAAAGGAAAGACCATTGCATAAATATCTTTTGAGAAATCTAACCCCGCCATTGACTTTTTTGTAGCACCGAGAGCTCATAAATACCATCACTGAAGTGGCTTTTCAATCCATAACAACAATTTGCACTGTTTTAGAGAATGATTCCCTTTCTGAAGACTTCTGTGTGCATGCTAAAGTATCTTAAAAACTCAAAGGACTGGGGTGCTCCCACTTCCCCCCATCTTTTGCTAAGGGGCATTGGTAAGTCTTTAGGTCCCTCGTTTCTTTTGCATCATTAAACATCCCAATATTATTAGGCTCAAAGGGACGAAGAACAACACAGTGTGTGGCTTGATACCAGCACTTACTTCACTTTCAGTAACAACTAACTTCCCTCTCCCGTCACTCAAAAGTAACACAAAATCCACTGGCTTTCTTTTTTTCTATGAAGCAAAAGAAGCTTCGACATCTGGGCCTCTTGCTTTTCATACTGGTCTTGGAAAGGCTAAAAATGCCACCCCATTGCTTTCTTCAAGTCGGATGGTTTCAAAGCCTTAGTGAGGAATTTTGCCTTAGTGAGGTCTTCTGATTTTTTTTTTCTTTTAAAGGAATATGTCACAGATGAGAGGAAATGTCTCTTGATGCTGGTGGCTCTGCTGGGGTGGGGGAAGGCCTTGTCCTCCCAAATCCTACTTCTAGGGCCATCTTTGGTTCTCAGGGATCCAATGGGTAACGATGGGCTGCCAAGGAAGCTGTGCTGGAGAGTCGCACTCAGCTTCTTCCCGCCCTGGAAATGGGTCGGCCCAGCCCAAGCATATTGTTGGTGTTTTGTTCAAAGGGTTGATTTGGGGAATGTTGTGTTTGCCATGCAGTGTCATGCCTCGAAGCCTTGGTTTCCAGCCTTTATTTATATGCCTAATTGTTGCTATGGAAATTCAATATTTAAAGAGGTAATTATTGCTGATCTTGTTGCATGTGTCCATTTCTGATGTCCAGCTGTTAGCTCTTTAGCTCCAGTCTAGCAGATTAATTACTGCTATTGATTACTTTGAGCTTCTCTCTTCACACCTGCAGTCTGTGTAATTAGCTGGTGGCCTCCTCTGAAAATTAGGAGCAGTTTCATTCTGGCACTTTGCCATTTCCCAGCCATGTGCACAGCCCTGATGAACAAAAGCAAATCTATTTTAAATAGAGATATCTGGGTAATGAACTCTTTGTGTTTTTGAACTATCCGTGGATAATTCAAATTACCCTCTGTTAGCAAATATTGTACCTCATTTGATGACTATCTGCATAGAAAAAATTCCAAAACACTAGTTTTTATTCCCATTCCCACCTTGCAGAAATTTGCTCCTGTGTGTGGTTTTTTTTTTTTTTTTTTAAAATCAAACAACTTTCTAATTCTGTTGCTGAGGGTATTGGGGTACTGAAGTAGGTCTCCTAATGGAGCCCAGTGGAAGCAGCTGAGTTTTCTCTCTGAGTGTTCCAGGGATCCCGGTATTAATGTTCATCCTTTCATTAGATTCCCACTCCTAGTTGTAGAGACAAATCCCTGTGCCTGGGAGTCATTAACGTGTCTTGGGAATCAAAAGTTTCCTACTAAAAATAATTTAGTCAGAAATAAATATGGAAATAGGTATTAGAGGAGTCTTCAACATCTTCCTCCCAACTTCGTTTCAGTTAATAGACTTTCGCCTCCTCTTTGCTCATTGAAAACCAAGTCCGGCGTTGCCAAACACTGGCATCCAGGGTTCTGTGATGATGCTTTCTCATCTGTTGTACGGTTCTGCCTAAACACACAGGAAATGCAAGTTGGTAGTAGAATCCGGAGTAGACTTCCCACGTAACGGCACGCAATGATTACTAACACAGCCAGCTGTTCCTTTCCATGCCGACAGGGTCCCACTAATGCCCCCTTTAGCCATTTAACTTGTGTTGAGTTATTATCCTAAGGGTTATTGCTTATTGTGGGAAAAAAAAAATAAAGTGTTTTCCTCCTGCCCAGTGTGTGCATCTGCCAGCTCTCATTTGAAGAGTAGAGTGGGTAAGTACATCCCAAAGCCCACTCAGCACATGGAAGGAAAAAAGTTCAGAGGGTTATCACTGTCAGAATGACACGAGTTTCATTCCACTGAAGTCAAGAGCAAATGTGTTTGGTTGGATGGCAGCCACGTGGGAATGCTTAATCAGTTCCAAGACAGCCCAGTGGAAACAAAGGTGCACCTGAGAGTCCGGGGAATCCTGTGGGAGGTGGACACTCATGGAAAAGAGAGAGGAGTAGGGGCAGTCACTCCTCAACTCAGCAAAGCTCTGGGGCTTCAAATAGGGACATTGAATACCGGCCCTCAGACCAGAAGGTCCCCAGCTGGAATCTCATCATTTCCACTGTTTCCAGATTAAAATTTAAATTGTGTGCTGCTATTTGGAGGCCTTCTGGGCAGGGTCTCACAGAGTCACCAGTTATTAGGAAGGCCTCCTATTATCACAACCCTAAAAGCTATTTGAACAGCAGCCTAATGTGATTGTGATTTCCAAGGACCATTTGCTGTTATTGCTGCTCTGCTCGGATGTGAGTGGAAGCAACTAACCAAAGTCGCTTCTCATGGTACCAGAGAGGAGGATCAGAGGCACCAGAGAAATATTTAGCAGGTCATAAATGTAAATTCACCCAAAGTAAACAATCTTTGTTTCCATCATTTGGACGAGGTCATCTCTAACTCTGGCAAATAGCAATGCTCTTTCCCTTACAAGAGAGCAAACTTTGAAAGTTCACACTAACTATGATTCCAACTCAGCTGGAAGTATGAAAAATGTAAAAACATCGTTTTAAAGGGGTGCTAGGGTAAAATACAGAGGGATAGTTTTTATAATACCGTGTGTATGGTTGATGTAAGGCCTTTCAAGGGACGGAGTTTACCCCGTGTAGTTTCCCTCTTAATGTGACTACAAAATTAAACGTGCTTACCTTGTGAATACTTGAGTCTGTCTCGTCTATGTACCATGAAGTCAGACGCGTCCCAGGTCTCAGGATATGCAGACACTTGCTTTAGCTGTTGGTTCTTCAGCACTGGAAAAAGAGAAATGAAAAGTATCTGGTTAAGTGTTTTAAACTTGATTTTTAAAACCAGGTGTTTTAAAAAGTATGATCCATATAGCTATTTGTGTACTTTCAAAATTTCTGGTGGTATTTATTATGCTACCTTAACAGTGTACTTAAAGAACATAAGGGATATGAGAGATGAGAAGATTATCTAATGAATAATAAATATGGTGTAGCTGACATATATTAAATGCTTGGCATGTATAACCTCCTTAATTAATTAATTTTTGAGGTCTCATTATGTTGCCCAGGCTCAAACTCATGGGCTCAAGCTATCATCCTGCCTCGGCCTCCCTGGTGCTGAGATCACAGGGGTGCACACCATGCCTGGCTCACAGCACCTATTGTAATGTTCACAGTAAATCTCCATTGTGGCTGCCACTAGTCTCTGGATTTTACAGAGGAGAACTGCTACGGTTTAGATATGAGCTGTTCCCTAAATGTCAGGTATAAGAGAAGGCAAGAAAGTTTAGAGGTGAAGTGATTGGGTTATGAGAGTCTTAACCTAAGTGGTGTGTTAACCCTCTGTTAGGGACTCACTGGTTGGTAACTGTAGGTAGTAATGTGTGGCTGGAGAAGGTGGGTCGTTGGCAGGGTGCCTTTGGAGCACATACTTTGTCAGTGATGAGGGGGAGTCTCTCTCTATCTGCTTCCTGACCAAAACAATGAGGTCATTGCTATAACTAACTTGACTCTGTGGTTCAGAAGCTCTTGAAGCTTTTTGGAATTTGTGGGAGGAAGTTTGAAAAGTTTAGAGATGCAAGCTGGAGAAGCTTTAGATTGCTGTAAATGGACCTGAAGGGGCAATTCTGGTGGGATGTCAAAAGACCAGAATGCCATTAGGACTGTGGACAGTAAACACTGGGCTCATAAAGTTTCAGAGGAGAAGGTAGACTCCATTGGAAACTGCACTGGAGGTCATTCATGTTATGTTCTTGCTAAGAAGTTGTCTACATATTGCCTAGGTCCCGAGACTTTCTGTGAGGCTGAGTTTAAATATGATGGACTATTTAATTTGGTGGAGAAAATATCAAGACAGTACAGCATTCAGGCACTGGCATGGATATTGCTGGTGGCTTAAAGTTAAGCTTACTGTGATAACCAGGAGCAGAGAGCAGAGTAGAAAGATTTGAAAAACTTGGACTTGAAAACTAAGAATAAAACTAGAACTAAGGAAATTGTGGTTGTTAAAGACATTACAGTCACTGAAAAGACTCTTTAAATACTTGACCCAGAAACTGGGAAAAATGGCTTGAGTGTATCTCAGGAATTGGCAGGACCACATCCATCTTAGGCTCAAGGGTTTAAATGTAAAAATTTATTTGTGAAGAGACCAGTGGGGCTCCCTGCTTGCACAGGGTGGCCTAGGAGACTGTTTCGCCCTGCCTAGCCACTCAGGCACTCTGAGGCTGCTATAGCGATGGTCCCTGGAGGTTTGATTACTGCTCAAGATGATGGCAGATGCGTGTGTTAACTCTGTGGTGCTAGTTCTGCAGGGATGCAGGATGCTGTTTAGGGGCTCATAGAGGCTTCCAGCAAGATTTCAAAGAAAGGCTTGGGAGGCCAGGGAAAGTGAAGCAGGGTCAGAGTCCTGTGGATACTCCCTGACAGTGTGTTGCATGAAGCTGTGAGGAGGAGCCAAAGCTGCTGTGGAGACCCCTGAGATTTAGAAATGCCAGGACTGTGGGTCATCTGGTGAGCAAAGCTGCAGGAATCGAGCACAGACGAGCCAACAGAGAGGCCTTGTGGGCTGCAACCAGCAAAGCCACCGGGATGAAGCCACCCAAGCCCTTTGGAGATGCCACGTGCCCCAGATACCGGACACGGAGCTATAGGACTTTTTGCCCAGCTGAATTTTGGTCCTGCTTTGGTCCACCCCTTCTTTCTCTGCCCCATTCATTTCTTTTGGAATGGAAACGTTTACTATGTATCTTTATATGTTGGATATATGTAACTTGCTTTTGAATCTCAGAGGAGACTTTGGACTCCTACGTTTGGGAAATCCTGGAACTGTCAAGACCATGGGGACTCTTGAAAGTGGACTAAATGTGTTTCTCACTGTGAGATGGGCATAAGCTTTTGGGGCCAGAGGTGGAATGTTATGGTTTAGATATGGGCTGTCCCCCCAAAGCTCAGGTGTGGTACAGTGTGAGAAAGTTTAGAGGTGAAAGGATTAGGTTGTAAGAGCCGTTATAACCATGTGTTAATACCCTGATAGGGATTGATTAACTTGGGATAACTCTAGGCAGGCAGGGTGTGGCTGGAGGAGGTGGGTTGTTGGGGCGTGCCTTTGTTCTGTATATTTTGTCAGTGATGAGGGGAGTCTTTCTCTCTCAGTTTCCTGGTGTTATGTCCCTAGATGCTGTCCTCTGCCATGCTCTCCCACCATGATGATTTGCCTCACTTCAGGCCCTAAGGAATGGAATCGGCCATCTATGGACTGAGACCTCTGAAACTGTGAGCCTCTAAATAAATTTTCCTCCTTAAAATCATTCTTGTCAGGTCTTTCGGTCACAGCAGTAGAAATGCTGACTGAAATAAGGGATGTTGAATCTGGGAGGCTGCATGATTTGACCACGGTCCCATGTGGTAGAAGTGCCTTTGGTTTCTACTGAGTCAGAGTTTATCTCCTCTGGGCATTTCATTCTGACTTTGCGTCCTTTCTTCTGTGTTCTTTCTTTGATGACTTGACAATGTTTCTCTTTATTTATATGGATTCTTTACTCGGCCAAATGAAATATCAAATCATAAATCTGGTGTCTTTTGTCCCAGTTAGTTTTAGATACGTCAGCCTCACATTTATACGTTCCTTTTCTATTGTCATGTATTGTATATAGCCATGTGAGGAGTTCCAAGATCTTGTCGTTTTTTTCTGTGAGTAAAAACACTACTTAAAAAATCATGGGGATAGAGTCGCCCTGGGAATCTGTGTACTTGTTGCCCAAGCAAAGCCAGGGAGGACCCTTGGTGACTGTCCTAAGTTCTCCTGTGGGAAGATTTTTGCTGGGCAATACAGATTGCTATTGATTGCATGGCTAGGAATACAAGGAAATTTTCCCTCCCCTCCAGGCTTATTGCTGTTTCTTACTAAACATCACTATTTTTGTTTCACTCTGATGTCTGAAAATTTCATTCCAAAGAAACAATGTGAACAATGTCTTTCTATTTAAGTATAACACATGTATATAAAATATATTAGACTCTTCCATATATATGCATGTACATATGGAGTTTTTTTTTTGTGTGTGTGTGTATGTGTGTGTGCACGTGTGTGTGCACGTACATTGCTGTTCCATGTTGTTCTCACATTCACAGGCTGATCTCTGCAGTGCTTCCAAGAGGTTTCAGGCAAGAATCTTTGAGAGAACAAGGGGCAGAGTCCACACGTATAAATATCTCTAGCCTCTAGGAAAGGATCTTCATTTTTTTCAGTCATGGATTATTGTTCAGAGGAGAGTGGTTTGGATTATAGCATGCATTCAGTAACCTTCAAGAAATTCTCTGGCAAAAAAAAAAAAAAAGCAAAACAAGAGAAATCATATTTTTCTGAGCTTACATTTTTCTTTCTATAACTAATAATGTCTACTCTCTAGCATCAACTCTTGCCCTAATGAGCTGAAACTACATTAGTGAGATCTTAGGCAGAGAAATTGACTCAAACCTTTGATGATCCTACTTAAGACATTCAATTACTTCTGTTTTGCTACAAGCTAATTTATGATTTTGTATTTTATTCAAAAAAATGTTGAACATACAAAGCAGTAGGAGGCAAAGTAATGGATTATTTTACCTTCCTTCACGTAGTCTCACGAGCTCACCTTGGTCAGGGAGAGAAACAAGACGGAAATGCTTTTGACGTGCGATACATGGATATTTTCTTGTCATATCAGGCAGTCTGTAGCTGATATAAATACCTACTCAGGCCCTCTAGGAGATGCTAATTAGTGTAGTAATGCTAGTTCATTAATCGCTGTTAAAATTTTCTCTATTTGTCCAATAGTTCTCCCTTTCTTCCTCCCTCCCTCTTTTCCTCTTTTTTCTGCTAAGAATTGGTTTAGCATGGTCATAAAACTTGTTTTCTTTGTAGTGGATGATGCCTGGCAGCTTGAGAAAGCTGTGATCTTCCAACAGATATCACAGTCCAGCTTTCTGTGGCAAAGCTTCATAATTGATCTGTACAGTTTGATAGAAAGGGGAAAACTCTGAGTTTTAAAGTAATTTACAGCCCATGCCACACATGGTGTGTTTTTAATGAGCTTCTCTAGATCCACAGGTAGTGAAAGTTTTCTCTGCTGATGTGCAGGGTGACTTGTCAGGACACCCTGCAGGGAAGAGAGTTCCAGAAGGTCAGCCAGGGAATCGAATTGCACAAAGTGATGCTGTGGGTACATAATTGACTTCCTCTGTTTCGGGAAAGTGTGGAAGGAGTGGAGAGGAAGCTGCTCCCTCCCCATTCCCTCTCCCGCTTTCTCATTTTATTAAAACTGCTTTGTTTACACTTGCTTCTACCATGATTCTTTCCTTTTTTTTGAGGGGGGGGGTATATTTTGCAGACTAACACTCTAATTGCAACCCTTTGTTGCCGAATTAAGAATATGCAATATTTGTTATAATAAATAGCCTCAAATTTCTGGATCTCTTTGTTTTATAAGCCTTCTATTTTTTCATCTGCTTTTTCAAAGGCAAGTCAAAAATCATGTTTCTCTCCCCAGCACGACAGCTAATGTGACTGTGGGAGACAGGTTCATCTTGCTATGCTGCAAAAAAAAAAAAAAAAAAAAAAAAAAAAAAGTCATGTTCCTTGGTATACTTTTATTTTTTATTTTTTTTTGCCATCCCCATTCCTGTATTTTGGAGGACTAAATATATTCCACCAATCTCAACAGACTTTCTTCCCCCTGAGTAATCAATAACTGAACCAAATATGGATAAGTTAAAGTCACAGACAATATTTTTTATACCCATGGGAAAAATAGGAACTTAAAATAGGCATATATCAGTCAACTTATAGTATCCTCTATCTTCACTATGTGAAGGGAAGGAATTATACGAGTGCAGTCCTTTTGTTATGTTTCTTTTCCCCCATATGGTTTTGTGTACCTCTATATAGATAGAATACAGTGAAACACCTGCTCTATTCAATGCAGAGAAGTTTAGACTGTGAATGGGTAGAGAATCAGTTATAAAATTCACTGTCAACAGGTGACATGGTGCTCGACAAGACTGGTAGAAAGTAGAGGCAAGTGGAGAGATACCCAGGATACTTAAGGGACTTTTCTTGTGGGGACACTTCTGAGGTTGCTGAGTGTGGCTGAGTTTGTAGGGACTGTGAGGCGTTTGGACTGGTATGTCTTTATCTTGCACGTATTTGGTGAGGACTTCTGGAAAGAACCTGTCTCATGGCACTGCATATTGGTTTAGAGCTGCAAGTTCTGTCCACAGTGAAGGAAGAACAGTATGAATCTGTCCTGTATCCCATTGAAGTGCACCAGGGGGCCAAAGTCCTGTACCATATACTGGCCTTCCAGCTGGAAACATGGAGAGAAGGAGGGGCGCTTCTGGTGGGATCTTGGGGGTCAGCCATATGTCTGAGGTTTTCTCTTACACACCACTGATTGCAACTTACAAAGATTTTTGCAAGCATACTTTTATGCATAATTTAAAGAAAAACAGCATTTTTTTTTGAGTCAATGGTTACATCAGTGACTTCTAGTAAGGAAAATAATGAATGTGATTTTCTGAATCACAGGTTGAAAAATGTTTATTTTGAAGTAAAAAAAAAATCTCTGAATGCAATCTGAGTTTTAAAACTGAGGTGTTTATAACCTGGTCTTCAAAATAATCTGAATTCAAGTTTAGTAATACAACAAACTAGCTATTCAAAGACATAGGGAGCAGATATTTGGGTTCAACAAATTTGCATGTGACCACAAGTCCTTCATGCTTTCCTTTGGCCTCACGTGGTGTGGCCCTGTCCTGATTTCATCAATGCCATCCTCCCCAGTGACATGTGCTCTTCCTGGTCCTTAGACAGGCATGTGCCCCTTCTGGTGTCACTGCCTCTGACTTTTCCTTCATGTTGATGGCTGCCTTCATACGTCATCCATGTCAGAGCAGGTGCCACGGTAAGAGGAGCCTCCCATCACCTGTCCCTGCCCTCAGTCCCCCTCTGTCACACACCTGGATTTGTTTTCCTCCTGGCCCCACGCCTGGTTGGATCATTGGATTAACGTGTTTGCTTGCACATAGGACCTGCCTTTCCCCCTGAGCTGCAGGCTCTGTGCTAGTCGGCCCTTCTCTGTTGTGTTCAGTGATGTAGCCCGTTCATTATTCTATCTTCAGAGCTGAGAGCGGTGCTTCTCTGCTCACAATGACATTTTTTTCTTTTTTTGTTAATAAAATATGGGCCCACAGGGATTTTTTTTTTTTAATATTTTAGCAGCTCATTTCTCATTTTTCTTTTGTAAATCTGATGAAAGATAAGAACGTCTATTTAAGAAACTTGAATCAGTAATTTCATGAGATTCAAGTTTGGTAGCACAAGGGTACATCTGTCTGCTTAGGGGCCGTGACAAAATACCACAGACAGGGTAGCTTCAATAAGCAAACTTATTTTCTTATAATTCTGGAGGCTGAAAGTCCAAGTCGTGGTGCCAACCGGGTTGGCTACTCATGAGGCCTCTTTATGGCTGGGCAGCTGCTCCTTTTCTCTGTGGACACTGGTCATGATGGGGAGATCTGTTCTCTCTCTTCTCATAAGGACACCAGCTCCTTCAGATTAAGACGCCCCTCTTTTGACCTCATTTCACCTTAATTGTACCTCTTCTTATTAGAGCATTATGGCTATACACAGTGGTTGGGTTAATCTCGACAAATTCATACATGCATGAAATTGGATTTCAGTTCATGTCCCCCCACTTTTTCCCTACCCCCTCCTCCCCCTTTCTCCTTCACTCTACCCTAGTGAACTTCCTTTGGCTCATCTATTTGTTTGTTTCTGATTGGTTCTTTCTACTTATACATAAAGATAAAATTCCATGTGGGACATGTATATATGCACGTAGCATGATTCTTACAATTGATTTCCCATTTCTCCCCTTCTCCCATCCCTCTCTCCCTTTTGATCTCCTCCTATCCTGCTGATATCCCTTTCCTATATCTTTATGATAGTTCATCTTCCCCTCTATTATTCTTTTATTTTGTTCTAGCTTCCACAAATGAGAGGAAACATTCGACCCTTGGTTGTCTGAGACTAGATGACTTCACTTAGCATGAGAGTCTCTATTTCCATCCGTTTACCACTTTACGACTTAGGAAAACTCTGTTGTGTGTCTATACCACAATTTCTTGATCCATTCACCTGTTGACAGGGATCTGGGTTGATTCCATAGTTTGGCTATTGCGGATCGTGCTGCTATAAACAAGGAGGTGGCTGTATCCCTGTGAGGAGGGCCTTGGGCCTGAGCCTAAGAAACTCCATTTTGAAAACTCCAGTTTGACCTGCAGGCTCACCAGGCACACCACAGAGCCCTCCAGTGTGGCCTCAGACAAGTCACTTCCCCTCACCCTGATAAACAGAGTGAAGCCCCTGGCAGGCTGATAAGAGGGAAAAGGGAGAAGATCAGGGTGGAGACCACCAGACCAGATGTTTCTGACCCCAGGGTAAATGATGTCATGGAGAAATCCGGTGGTAGCTGATAAGGATTGAAAGGGGGGGGGTCACCCCCCCCCCCAAATTTAGTACAAATAATAGAGCTGATGAACAGGGATTCCGCCAACCGAAACAAGGATGCACTCGAGCTGGAGAGCCTGATGAGGACCTGACATCCCATCACTTGTCATCGTTCCTGAGCCTCTGCGTGATCCTCACCACTCTCAAACTCTACCCCCTCGTCTGGACCTTGGTGAGAGCCGCAACTTCTCTCTACAACCCTCTCTTCAGCTTGTCCACTCTATGCCATGAAAAGCCTGTCTTGGTTCAGGACCTGGTCTCCGCGGTCTGAGTGAGTGTGCATCTTAAGCCTAAGGCTTAAGACTTTTGAACTTAGCCTGCAGAGGGAATGCCTGTCATTAGACTGTCATGATTAAGTGTGTTTTGCAGTGCTTAGCATTAATCTAGAATTGTTTTCTGTGGATTAATTAATCTAGAATTGTTTGCTGTGAATTGATTATATCTATTGCAGTGCCTAGCATTAAGGGTTGTCTTTTCTTGATTAAGAACCTATAGAGTGAAACCGTATTGAGTAATTTGAGTGAATAAAGCATTGAAAGGGGCAGAAGCACATGGACATTCTTTATTTCTCCCCTCGATTGCATACATTGAAATTTTGCCTCTTCGTGGCAATCCCCATAGTATGCTTATTTTAGTTCTTTTGGATAAATACCAAGGAGTGGGATAGCTGGGTCAAATGGTGTTCCCATCTCTAGTTTTTTAAGGAATCGCCATGTTGCTTTCCAGAGTGGATTGTACTAATTTGCAGTCCCACCAACAATGTATGACTGTAACTTTCCTTCAACATCATTGCTAACATTTATTATTGTTGGTATTCTTGACAATTGCCATTCTAACTAGAGTGAGCTGAAATCTTAGTGTGGTTTTGATTTGCATTTCCCTGAGTGCTAGAGATATTGAGACTTTTTTTAATATATTTATTGGCCATTTATGTTTCTTCTGAGAAATATCTGTTTAGTTCTTTTGCCTATTTATTGATTGAGGTTTTTTTTCCCCAGTGTTAAGTTTTTTGAGTTATTTATATACTTGGATATTGATCCCCTGTCAGAGAAGCAGCTGGCAAAGATTTTCGCTTGTTCTGTTCTGTTCTGTAGGTCTCTCATCACAGTCTCATTTCCTTTGCTGTGCAGAAGCTGTTTAATTTCATGGTATCCCACTAATTGATTCTTGGTTTTATTTCTTGTGCTCTGGGGGTCTTGTTAAAGAAGTTGGTGCCTGCACCTATATAATGGAGTGCTGACCCTGTGTTTTCTTCTAGCAGTTGCTAGGTTTCTTGTCTAATTCCCAAGTTTTTGATCCACTTTGATTTGACTTGTGTTCAGGGTGAGAGACAGTAGTTTAGGTTCACTCTTCTATGTATGGATATACAGTTTTCTCAGCACCATTTGTTAAAAAGGCTGTCTTTTCTTCAACATATTTTTGACACCTTTGTCAAGTATCAAATTGCTATAAATGTGTGGATTTCCACTGGTCTTCATGTCTGTTTCAATGCCAATATCATGCTTTTTTGTTGCTATAGCTCCATAGGATAATTTGAGATCCAGTATTGTGATGCCTCCTGCATTACTCTTCTTGCTCAGTATTTTTTTTTTTTTTGTTATTATGTGTCCCTTATTATTCTAGATTAGTTTAAGGATTAATGTCATTGGTATTTTGATGGGATTGCATGGAATCTATGTATTACCTTTGTAAAAATGGCTATTTTGACAAGATTAGTTCTGATTATCCAAAAACATAGGAGGTCTTTCCAGTTTTAATTTCTTTATTCAGTGTTCTATAATTTTCATTGTAGAGCTCTTTTTCCTCTTTGGTTAGATGAATTTCCAAGTTTTTTTTTTTTTGAGGTTATTGTGATTAGGATGGTTTCCCTAATTTCTTCCTCAGTGGAATCACTGTTAGAGTGAGGGAAGTATTGGTTTACGAGTGTTGATCTTGTAGCCTGCTACTTTGCTGAATTCATTTATCAGCTCTAGAAATCTTCTGGTGAAATTTTTGAGTCTCCTGTATGTAGGATTATGTCATCAGCAATTTGACTTCTTTTCCTATTCATATGCCTTTAATTTCCTTCTCTTTCCCAATTGCTCTGGCTAGTGTTTTGAGAATCACATTGAATAGAAATGGTGAGAGTGGAAATAGTTTGTTTTTCTTTATTCAGTATGATGTTGGCTTTGGGTTTGTCATAGAGAGTCTTTACAATGTTGAGGTAAGTTCCTTTCATCCCTAGCTCTTCCAGTGTTTTTAACATGAATGGGCATTGGATTTTATCAAAGGTCTTTTCTACATCTGTTGCAGTATCATGTAATTCTTGTCTTTCATTCTATATAAATGGTGAATACATGTATTGATTTGCTTGTGTTGAACCAATCTTGCATCCCTGGGATGAAAGACCCTATTTCCAACACAGTCACCTCGGGGCCTAGGATTTCAACATTTTAATTTTAGGGAGGAGATTATCCGATCTATAATAAAGTGTAAAAGGAAAAGAATTTTCCTTATAGTTGCCTAAATTACATAGTACTTATGTACTCCTATGCAGGAATAGGCTTGCGTATCTCAATACATGTGATGGCACAAATTATGTATTTTAATAGGATTTTTTTATGTATCTTTTGTTGATTTGCTTGCTGGCACACAAACATGCTAAAAATTGAAATTTCAGTTACTGTTATTTTTCTTTTTTTAGCTTAATGGTTTGTCTAGGTAACATGCAATGTTCATTATGTATTGCTCTTCTCAAAAGTTTGCCTATCAACATTTCTGGAAGTTTTGTGCTTTCAATGAACATTGATACTATGATGCATACAAATTTACTAGGAGAGAAGCTTAATTATATAAAACCCAAATAAAAAACTTGAAAAAAAGGATTATTTTTAAAAAATCATGGAAAAATTATTTTTCTTGTGTTTTTCTTTCCTATCATGTTTTCCTCCTCCTTCTCTTCTCTCTCCTTTCCCTTTCTTCTTTAGCAAGAAATCTTGGATGAGAGATGATCCTCTGAATTCCTTTTTGGTGTCTATTTTCCTATGCATGAATACTCAAGAGGAACCTCATGGTGGTTTCTAGGCAGGGACAGAAGTGAAACCATTCACACCGAGGAGTCCTGCATGTATTCTGGTTAGTTCATTTACATACTGTTGAATGAATAACAGACAGTGGGCCAAAGATGTGGAAATTCCACACTCCATCTGCTCCCCTTATCTTATACAAGTGGGAAATCTGTTGGAAAGAATCACATGTGAATTAAATTATTGTCTTTCATTTTACCCCGAGTTGGGTAAATGGGCCTACATGGAAAATAGTTTTTAGTGACCGGATCACTTCATAAAAAAATTATAAACACTGTATAAGTGTGATGATTATGTGCACAGGATAAAATCCAGCCAAATTTCAGGATATGTCAAATTCATATAAAGTTGGAGGGGGAGCTATTTAAACACTGGGAAGCTGCTAGAGCAATTGATTGTTAGGTGGAATTTCTGAAAGTCCTCATATGGACTGTCGAAAGGGCTGTTCTGCTGTAAATAAGCAATATGGAAAAACACTTGATCACGTCTTGATTTTCAAATCTGACTTAAGAAGCCATATGAATACTAAGGAGCACAGAGAAACGGTCATATCCCTTTTCAAGTGTCACATAACTAAATATGGTGCTGAGGTGACTGGGCTGGGCTGGGGTAGGAATATTGTTCACCAGGCTTAAAATTTTTCAAAAACTTGAAGGGAAAAACAACAACAACAACAACTGTATGTCCTCTGAGGTCCATTCCATTTACACGGGATCCATCTGAATAAATGAGCATCTTATTTAACTGGGCAATGCTGTTTGTTCCAGCTGCAGGCTAAATGATCGCCTCATTCCAAACCTCTCGACTGCCGTGGAACCATCTGTTCTCTGCTCACAGGGAGAAATAGGTGAGACTGTGGCTGAGAGGCCCACGTCTTGGGCTTGTCTAAGGTGTTTCTGATTTACCGCTTCATATCACACCTGGGCACAGAGGCAGCATTAAAACCAGTCTGGAGCCCTTTCCATCCATCTTCAAGCTTATGTTTTTTTCTATTTTGTAACTTACATAAAGCTGTCCATACTTAGGGAAAATAGTTGGAATGGAAAAAACCCCAGCAATTATCGTTGAGGAAAATCTAAACTTGAAAGCAGGCAAGATTTTATTTGATTTCATTCACACTTAGAGGTTTTTCTCCATTATGGCTTTTGATCAAGGGGAAAAGGTTTGTGTATGTTTTTCCCTCACGTGCTACCTTAAGCAGTGTTCAGGTGGTATGTGAAATGGTTGTGCTGAATGTCTGCGAGAGCTTGAGTCTTGGTGCAGATGTATAGCGAGTCTATGAGACCCGGCAGAGAACTACAGAGGGAGGGTTGAACAGGCAAGAGGTTTTTTAAAAAATGAAGAGCTGCAAAGAGATGGGCAAGTGGGGGATTAAATGATAAATGGGGTGATTGGAACAGATTGTATATGGATTCTTCTCTGAGGCCTGGAAGATCTTTTACATTACATGGAGAAAAATCATCTCTGCCTTTTTTTTAGCTTCTTAACTATGTACTTTTACGGTTACCATACACTCTTTTAAGCTTGTCTCAGAAAAGAAGGGTTACTTTAATACAGGAGCTTAATATGGTGATTGAAAACGGGCTTTCCACCTCTTACTGGCCAGATAAGACACAATGGAGATGGTTACTAATGCCTCTGATTCATGTTAAACTACACATATTACTGCAGTTAAAAAGATTGGTGTGGTGCCTACCACATCCTGTTTCCTCCTTTTATAAATCATCCCACCAACAGAAAGAGCATGGTTTAGAAGAGGTGACTGTCTGGACCTGTGTCCTGTGGTGTCAAATGCAGACAAGCTTGGCCCAGGGGCTTCCTCCATCTGGTCTTCCTCCAATGGGGAGCTGGTGCCTGATCCAGTCAAGTCATCAGAGATGTCCCCATTGCGGCTGGTGACTCTGAGAGCCTTGATTGTGCATTATATTTGCAGATTGCAATTTCTTTCTAAATTGGGCCCTTTGTACTCAAGGGCCTCCAGAATCTTGCAGTCAGTGATAAACGGAGGTTCTCCCTATAATTCTGCATCAGATGTCATTGTATTCACTGAGATTCTGGTTAGTGGAGCCAAGCAAAATCTGTGGGTCTGAGTGATACATTTGTCTGTCCTGATTTTGTGAGAATAAATTTTGTTAGGAATCCTCCTCCATCATCTCCCTCAACCTAGTGGATACACATAACTCCCAGGCTGAAGTACCCTGGGCTTTAAATTATGAAGTTGTCAGTACATAAAGATAGAGCCTGGCATAAAATGGGCAACTTGCTATATCTGAAGAGTCATCAAAAACTCAGTCAGGCTTTATCTGTATTTTAAAAATACTGATTTTTAAAAAAGTTATTTTGGGATTAAGTACCAAGTATATGGCATTTGATATCTGGTCTTTGTATAAAGGCTTATGTCTTGGATGCAGAGTTTAGAAATAAACTTACTCTAAGGTGGAACAAAATGTTTTTACTGTGTGGTTTGAAAATCATTGTATCTATAAACCCCAGACCATTCCATCTACGACCCAGACAAGGATGAAGGGTCATTAAAGGAAAACACAGGTTGTATGAGGATCCCTTACCCCCCCAAAAATGCCTGGGACCAGAAGTGTTGGATTTTGATGTTTTTAGATTTTGGTATGTGTGTGTGTGTGTGTGTGTGTGTGTGTGTGTGTGTATATATATAATGAAATAATGGAGGGATGAGACCCAAGTCTAAAGATTATATTCTTTTATGTTTCATATATGCCTATACACAGAGCCTGAAGGTAATTTTACCCAGTAGTTCTAGTTCACCTGTGTTTTGATGGCAGCTTATCTCCTGAGGACAGGCATGGGATTTTCCACTTGGGCATTATGTTTTTTTTTATTGGTTGTTCAAAACATTACAAAGCTCTTAACATATCATATTTCATACATTTGATTCAAGTGGGTTATGAACTCCCATTTTTCCCCCGTATACAGATTGCAGAGTCACTCGGTTACACATCCACGTTTATACATACTGCCATACTAGTGTCTGTTGTATTCTGCTGCCCTTCCTATCCTCTACTATCCCCCCTCCCCTCCCCTCCCCTCCCATCTTCTCTCTCTACCCCATTTACTGTAATTCATTTCTCTCCCTTGTTTTTTTTTCCTTTCCCCTCACTTCCTCTTATATGTAATTTTGTATACCCCTGAGGGTCTCCTTCCATTTCCATGCAGTTTCCCTTCTCTTTCCCTTTCCCTCCCACCTCTCATCCCTGTTTAATGTTAATCTTCTTCTCATGCTCTTCCTCCCTGCTCTGTTCTTAGTTGCTCTCCTTATATCAAAGAAGACATTTGGCATTTGTTTTTAGGGATTGGCTAGCTTCACTTAGCATAATCTGCTCTAATGCCATCCATTTCCCTGCAAATGCCATGATTCTGTCATTTTTTCCACTTGGGTATTATGTTGATTCTCAAACCATTTTGGATTTAGGAGCAGTTCAGATTTTAGATCTCAGAGTTTCAGATGAAGGATGCTCAACGTGTACCATCTTCTGACTGGAAATTCTACTGAAAATTCAAGGTTTAATAAAGAAACTGCTAGAAGAGTGGATATTCGCGGCTTCCTTCCTGAGGGTATAGTAAGGAGTCTTCAGTCATTTCCACACCTGTGGCGTCTTTGCGCGTGGTCTCGTTGGGTGACGGAGGAAGGTGAGGCACTCATCTCTAGTTTAGCCACGGATTCCCCTCTACCTTGCAAGAGAACTTCGCCCATCAGAACAGTAGTTAAGTCAGGCTGCCTATTCTCTGGCCCCAGAAAATATCGTGTACAAATTCTATCCTAAAAAAATGCATCAGCGAGAGAGGCACCAGCTTGCCAACCCCCTCGTGATGGAGTATGGCCAAGGCAATTGTTGATCTCTTGCAGCTTTTTGAAGAGTCAGCTCAGCAGTTAAGCTCTGAATAGGTCCACCCTTCTGTTATTTAGTCGGCAATCTGCTCTCTCCCAATGAATGGAGTGAAAGCCGAGAGGCAGGATTTCATCTCTGTTTAAATTAGAAACCTGTCCCCCTTTGAACGGGTCCCTTCCTTTTCCATTAAACATCTACTATCAGAGAGAGGCAAAGGTTGGTGAGTAGCAAAATCATCATTTCATCAGCTGTGAACCTCACTTTGTGAGTATTTTCCTCCTTTAATTGAATACTGGGACGTCCTAAATATGAATGCTGCACACAAAGCCCTATTCTTAGTACTGCTACCTATAATTAACACCTCCCTGTGGAATTAAAAAATATTTATAAAAACGGCCATGGAGTAACAATTACCATTATCCCCAACTAAACTCCTCCTCCTGTGTTTTCATCGAGAGAGCGGTGTTGTTACTTCAACAGGCACAGTGTTGTGGTGACTTTTGTCATACAAATAAAGCAAGACTGAAATTTTAATTGTGAAATTTAAAAGGAAAGTAATTGCTTCGTGTTGGCTAATTCCATCTTTGTGTGATGACAGCAGCTGCGTTTTCCTGCCTTCTGTGTTTTAACAGATGGCATTATTTCTTACGGAGTGTTACAGTAGCGACCGAGGTGACACTGAAGGAAAATTCTGTGACAGTATGTTAAGTAAGATATTACTGACAGCCCTGCTGAGCGGCGGTGCAGAACCCGCTTCCCAGAGCTCCTCTCACCTCTTCAGCCCCCACCAAATGGTCTCTATTTGTGGCATGTGGAACCAGGATGGAAAGATGAATGGAAATTAGGTTCTTTTTTCAAATTCACTTGTTTGCATACCATTAATAGGCCTCGGAGGAAAGCTCCAATCCAGCAGCTAGGTGCACTGCCCACTCCAATACCACACTGCCCAAAGAAGGGACACAGAGATGCCCAGGACGTTCACGTTCTGGGCCAGTATCTGGGGCAAGTCATGTTTCTCTGGATTGATTTTCTTTGTATAAAATGTTGGGGTCCTTTGGGCTCTTTCTGGCCCCCAGTTGCTTGTGACTCTGAAAGTCTTGAGCTTTGTAATTCAGTGTGACAGAAGGCCAAGAGGGCAGAGTGCGAGAGGGAGGCTAGATGGCGCCGGGTGCGGCTGGCACTGACCCAGCTCCGGGAAGAGAGCAGAGAGAGGAGCTCGGGAGAACCTGGCCGTGGCTCAGCTATGAAGCTCCTTATTTAGTCCTTCTGTGTTGCCTTCACTGGACTGGAGTCAGCCCATGTCATACCACCACTCCGCGCTGCACACTGGGCAGGAACTGGGGTTCAGGGGTGGGCTATGTGTGGCCCTTGTTTTACAGGAGGATACCTAGTGGAGAAGACAGAAGTGATTAGTATAACAGGGGCTTTGATGGACACACATACAGGGCAATATAAAATTTCATGGGAGGGCATCTCGCCCAGTCATAGGGGGTTTCAGGACAAACTGGATTCTATAGATAGAGCATGGAAGCACTGATGATAAGATCAATGTCTTCTTTTAAATTTTTTTTTTTTAGTTATGCATGGACATAATCTCTTTGTTTGTTTGTTTTCATGTGGTGCTGAGGATCGAACCCAGTGGCTCACCTGTGCGAGGCAAGTGCTCTGCCACTGAGCCACAACCCCAGCCCGATTTATGGCTTCTTAAACCCAGGTTCAGAAATCCCTTTGGTTTGGTTTTCCTGTACCACTGGCCTTCAATGTAGGAGCCTACAAACGTTTGGGGGTTTGAGGAGCAGGGTGTTTTTGGTATTTAAATAGTTTGTAATTATTTAAATACCTCATTTAAATGCCTCATTTCTCAAGTGAATGGGGTTGAAAGCCTGAGAAATGATCTTGAAGAAGACGCTGCCTTTGATTTGTCAGGCTCTAAGCATGAGTTTGAAGCTCTCCATGTAGGTCTTCCTCTCCAAAGGCGCTGGGTGAGGCCCAGAGTGGCCTGGGGCAGCTTGGGGCCACGCAGGGGTGGAACTGCTTTGATGGGCACAAGGAGAAGCGATGGTAGTTTTCTGTGTCATATGAACTTTTGGCTTTCTATTCATATTTTTTCTAAAGGAAGGGCTCTCAGCTTGTTATGTGAATAATGAGCCTGCTTCGTTCCCTTTTCCTGGAGGCCGGCCGTCCTCCATCCTGAGGTTTGACATTTTACAGTTTAATTAAGATCACTCTCTAAGCAACACACCACTCAGATAGTGATGGATCTTATTCCTTCAGGAGGAGGCTGAGTAAAGGGCAGATGATCAAGCCGGCCGCTGTCTGGGCCACTTTCCACGGCGCTACATGGACGTGTGACATCCTTGGAGAGAATGTGGTTATGTGGGAGAGAAGAGAGCTGCTGACCTCTGAGACCCAAGGGAGCCCATTTCTGAATATGGCAAGAGACTGTCCTGCTGAGTACCTCTCTTTCAAGGCTTTGTCCTTTCTTGAGACGGCAGTAAAAAACAAAAACAAAAAACCCTTGTGAACCCACTGACCTCTGCTCCTGGGTCATCTTTCTGCCATTTGATTTGTAGGGCTTCTGTGCTAGCAGAAGGGGCCAGCCGTGATCCAAACCTACGCAGGCTTGCACCCGTACCTGGGGTTGGGTGTTACAGAACACCGATGTTTCTAGTGCTCAACCCTAGAACCCACGACTCCTGAGTTGGCCTCTCCACTTGGCTATCCTAAAGACACATGAAACGCAGGGGAGGATACTTGAATGGGTCTTGGGAAGATGGGATCATGGTGGGATAGAGACGGCTGAAAACTCTTTGCTGTCTCTCTCACCAAAGGATGCATTCAGTTCCTGAAATTCTCCCATTCTCTTTGCTATTTCAAAGCAGAAACGGGTTTTTTGTTTTTAACCATAATTCTTTATTGCAACAAGAGTATTTTGGGCTGGGGTGAAAGCCTTGCATTATGGTTTGGATATGAGGTATCCCCCAAAAGCTCACATGTGAGACAAGGCAAGAAGGTTTGGAGGAGAGATGACTGGGTTATAGCCTCAACCTAATCAGTGAATTATTTCCTGATGGGACTAACTGAGTGGTAACTGGATGCAGGTGGGATGTGGCTGGAGGAAGGGGTTCTTTGGGAACATGCCTAGGGGGTATATATTGTGTATCTGGAGAATGGAGTTATTTCCCCTCTGCTTCTGAATGATCATGTGAGCTGCTTCTCTCTGCCACATTCTTCCACCATGATGTTCTGCCTCACCTTGAACCCTGAGGAATGGAGCCAGCTGTCATTGGATTGAGACCTCGGAAACCGTGAGTCTTTAAATAAACTTTTCTTCCTCTACAGTTGTTCTGGTCAGATCTTTTAGTTACAGCAGAGGAAAAGCTGGCTAAAACACCGTGGCTCTCCTCCCTATCTCCTACCCTGCCAGGAACCTGGGGATGAGTGGGCTCCAAAACCTCAGCTTTGGGGAAACCTGATCCGTCTCCTGCCGCAGTCTGGCTGGGCACAAAATCACGAGCCACTCACAGCCTTGTAGATTCAAACAGCAATTCTTTATTCCCGAACTCACACCAGCACTCTACAAGCACGTTCTGGGGAAATCCACACTCTCCACCGGGCTCTGAATCCCAAATACTCTCTGAATCCCGCGAGAACTCAATGGGAACTCAAGGCTCCTGAGGCAGCAAGATACGCCCTATTCCCAGCAGGAATCACCTTAAACCTGAAACCACCCAAAACCAGGATCCGCCCTGGTCCTTGAGCAAGGTCACCTTTCATGCAAAGTCACTGCCCTCTAAGCAACATGGGGTAGGCTGACAAAGAAATTGCCATGCGTCATTCCTACTTGGCAATGGCTCTCAGCAACAAACCTTACACTCTTCACAAACAGGAACACAAAATGGCATATAGACCTAAATGTTAAAGCAAAACTACAAAACTCCTAGAAAATAATATAGGAGAAAACCTAGATGATTTAGGTCTCATGATGCCTTTAGATAAAACACCAAAGTAAGATCCTTAAAACTGTAATTGAAGGCCTGTAGTATCCTCAGAGGTCGAGCACTTGCCTAAGTTGTATGAAGCCCCTGGTTTGATAATTAGCACCAAAGGAAAAAAAAAATAAGTTGGACTTCATTAGAATTCCAAACTTCTGTAAAAGGCAATGTCAAGAGAATGAAAAGAGGAGTAAATATTTGCAAGAGATGGTTAATGAAGAACTCCGAAGCAAAACAGACCAAAAAACCCTTGAAAGCTCCACATGAGAAAACAAGCAACTTGACCAGTAAATGGACCAAAGACACGAAGAGGCACTTCAGCCCGGAAGACGTGCAAATGGCAAGTGAGCACAGGAAAAGTTCTCCACGTCATAGGACACGAGAGGAGTGCAAATGAAAACAGAGAGATCCCACTACACCCTGTTGGTGTGGCCCAAGTCCAGGCTACCTGCTGACATCCAAATGACAGTGAGTATGTGGAGCAACAGGAACTCCCATTCATTGCCAGTGGTGGTCCAATACTGTTCAGTCACTTTGCAAGACAGCTTGGTGGTTTCTGACAACATTAAACTCTCACCATGTAATCGATCAATTTGACTCCTTGGTCTTAATCCAAATGAGGTGGAAACTGAATGTCTGAACAAAAACCTGCACACAGATATTTATACCAGATTTATCCATAATTACCCAAACGTGGAAGCAATCAAATGTCCTTCAGTAGGTGAATGGGCAGGAAAAATAAACTGTGGTGCATCCAGACAATGGGATATCATTAAATGATAAAAAATGAACTATCAACCACCAAAAAACATGGAGAAAACGTGAATGCATACCACTAAGCAAAAGAGGCCAGTCTGGTAAGGCTACAGACTGCATGATTCTAACTATTTGTCATCTTGGAAAAGGCAAAACAAGTAAAAAGATCAGTGGTCATTAGGGGTTGGATGGAAGAGAGGAGAATGGAGAACTGAGTACATCAAGGCATTTGAAATACTCTGTACAACACTACAGTGGTGGGAAAATGTCATTGTATATTTGTCCAAACCCAGAGAATAGCAGGACTGGACCCCAAAGTGAGCCATGGACTTTGGATGATTCTGACCTGTCGGAGTTCATCAATTGCAACCAACGTACCATTCCATTGGGGCTGGCGTTGCGTGAGTGGGGGCAGGGAGTGTGTGGGGAATCTCTGCCTTCCTCTCAATTTTTCTATGAACCTAAGTCTGGTGTAAAAAATAAACTCTTAAAACCATGAGCAAAAATCATCAGCAGCAAGAATAACTGTCATTAAAACTATCATCTTGGTATTAAGAATTCATGTGACAAATTGGAAGTGATAATGAAAGTTAATGTAGGTTTTTTGATTTACTTAGTACATTCTCATTTAATCCTTATGACAATTCTCTGAGGGAGACTTTATCTCAGTTTCACAGATGGAACTGTGAAAGAACTACCTGGAAATAGACTAAATTCAAATCCGAGTCTTTTGCTTGTCTATTGATGCTTCCTGAAAAAGTTTGTAATTGGTGAATACAAATTTTTGAAATAGCTCCTGATTAGTAATTTAACAGTTGTTAAATGTGGAGTGACAGGATGCAGGCAAATCTCTCTCAATACTTCAAGAAAGCACATCCCCAGTGTGTGCTACTGTAATCCGACTAGTTACCTGAAGGAGGAGTAACAAAGTTGAATCCTTGAATCAAACTAAGTAAATGGAAAAGCACAGCCAGGATCCAGATTTTCTGGAAAACAGTGTGCCAAATAATTGGTTCAAAAATTGACTGCAGAGGTTTATGATGGAATTAGTTCTCCAAAAAGAAGTCAGTCGTGATCAACAAGGTCATCTTCTGACCTTGCAAAGTAAGTATGAATTCTTCAGTAAGGCTTAGTTCCTTTCTATATTAGAGGAAAATATATCTTGTTTGGATCATGCCCAATAATGTGGCAAGTACAATCCTACTTTTTTGGGGTTTTATTATAAATTTCAGATTAAAATATCTTCATAGTCAAACCTTGGCATGAATCTAAGAAAATTGCTCATAGCATGACCTAGATGGTGTGATGACAGTCCCTGGAACTGCATCAAGACTGCTCCATATGTGTGCTCTTTATGAGCTCACACGTTAGTGACAGCTTGTATTAATATATAATATTAATATATATTAGTATAAGTTCATATATATATATATTCGTACATGGGTATATATTAGTATATATATTAACACATACTCCAACATCTCCCCAAAACAGTTTAAAACATGGGCCACTCCAAGATCCATGGTGGTTTACTACTCTGTTTGACCAACTTGGAAAGATGGGCTAAGAAAGTATTCTTAGATCAAAACTACCAATGAAGGATGAAGGATGAGGCAGTTTTAGTGAGCTTTTCTGTTGTTGTGACCAAAAGACCCGGGGATCATGGTTTCAGAGGTCTCAGTCCATAGACAGTGGGCTCCATTCCTTGGGGATCCATGTGAGGCAGAACATCATGGCGGAAGAGTGTGTGGAGGAAGCAGCTGGAGACGTGGTGCCGGGAAGCAGGAAGAGAGATGCTGAACAAGGACAAGGTGTAAACCCAAAGCCCCCCCGCCCCAGGCACCTACCTTCTCCAGCCACACCCTACCAGCTGACAGTTCCCACTCAGTTAGTCCCATTACCTCCAGTTGTTTGGATATTTAGCGTGCCTTTGCTCTCAAAATTTCCTGTTAAAAATAATATTGCACTCAAATTTGTAGCTAAGTCTTTTTATGTACACAAGACTTCCTTAGTGGAATTTTCTAGAATCAGAATGGCCGGGTCAAAATGTCTGGCAGTTGAAGTGCATTATCATAGAGCATATCTCCGTTTGAAGTTTTTCGTTGTGTAGATTATTCATTACTTGCCATAGGGTTAAGCTTGTGTTAATGTGAAAATAGTCCAGATTACCCTTGCTGTTTGGAGAGCAGAGTTATGGGCCGGCACTCCATATAAAAGGCTGCTGGCCTCCTAAAACTGTCACTAGAAATGAAAACAAGGCCTCTCTCATGATATTTCTCAAATCTTAGGGAAACAGCATAAAGTATGGAATGGCATTTCCTGATGAAACAAACCTGGGTCAGAGCTGGAACAAGGCTCTGATAATATTAAGGCACTAATAAAGATTCAATTTTAATGCTCATCCCAGGGCCAAGTATCGCACCTGGAGATAATATCTGACTGGATTTGGACCAAAAGCGTGATGGGATGAACCCTATGAACACTGATCTATTGGAAGTCCTCTTTTGCACTCTTCCTGCGAATCTCTCCTGTGATGTGGTTCTTGATCATTAACTGCCAGTCGTTTGTTTTTGCCACAACCTGTAGAGTCTCCCAGGGGTTTTATTCCACTGTTCTGTTTTTTCCTTTTCTTTTGCATGTTGCAGTGATGCTTTGCTCTGACCTGAGTGGATACTTAGAACATCTTGATATTCCCTTAAAGTTATGTCAGAAGGGCGCCTCTTTCTGAATAGGCAAAACGATGCTCACCCGAAGTCAAATTCAGTTACTAACCCAATGAAAAGGAAACGGGAAACGTGGCTTTATATTTGGAATGTGGTCAGTGCCTGCTGTTTTCCTTCCTCTCTTCCAAAATGAAGAGGGAGGGGAATAATGAAATTGAGCTTCCAGAAAGACGGCTCCAAGAAGCTATTTTTTAAGTGGCTTTGTTTATATGATAAGTCGAATCAATTCCACTTTTACTATTGACTCTCATTGTGTGGTTCATATTGTGTGGTTCAGATTCACGTGGAAATAATGACATAAAATTCCTCCAGCAAGAGAGAACCATTAATAATACATCAGTGGAAACCTTTCAGATGCTTCTCTATGCACCCCCCACCCCACACACAATTGAATGAAATTAGGATCACACCATAGCACTATCCTTTGTAGCTATACGTACGAATAATGACACCTGTATTTATACAGATCTTCATCATTTATTCATGACAAAAATTCTAGATCATCATTTTAATGACAGGAGGCTATTGCCATGTATATAATGTGGTTAAGTGACATTGGGTGATGACATTAAGTGACATTTATTCCTATGTTACTTTTCCCTTTTCTTCCCTTAATCCATCCTTGTTTTCCTCCTGACTTTCTTCCTGCATAGAGGACTTCCAAAATGATCTCTAAAAAGGGCATGTGGATTGGAATTCTCACCAACCAAACCGAAGTGATTGATTTTTAATTCCTGTTTCAATACAGATTTTGATATTTTTCACCTTTGACAATCTAGCAGTGTGATATATGTGTGCTTTTATTTTCAGTGACTTGATGATAAGTAAGTAAGAACATCTTTCTCTAATGACTAATCCACTTTAAGTTTTTCCTTTGGGAAATTGCCTTTTCCTTGTCATATTACCCTTTTTTTTCCATCCTAAATAATTTGAGATTTTTGAATATTAAGTCTAATGATCTTTGTTATAGCCTTACAAATGTCATTTCCCAGTTTGTATTTTTATTTAAAAATATGTTCATGTTTCTTTATTTTCCTCTTTTATTGAAGTATTTAGTTTTATGTGGTCAATCTACCTGGGCTTTTGTCTTATGCATCTGAATTTCTGTATGCTGAAGGATTTCCCCCACGGCATTATTATTTAAAACACAAAACTCCATCCAAATTTCAGCAAGTAATTGTATGACTTAACTTTATTATTTAAATAAATGAGGTGGTGTCTCAGCATTATCAGTCTTTCCTCCAGAACATTGTTCCAAACCATTGGCAATATGTTTCCACCAAATGACCAACTTATTGCCCTATGGACTTGGAATAATAATTGGAACTATTTTTGAACTCTCTCTTGCCAAGTTTTAAAGTTACTTAGACCTTTTGAATGGACATTAAAATAAAGTTCTAGAATGTCTTAGTAAAATTTTAATATACAAATTAGAGACATTTGTTTTTATAATGTGGTATCTATTGAAGAAAACTCATATTCTTTTATTTACTTATGTTTTTGTTTGGTTATGTCCTTTAGTAGAGTTACAGGCTTCCCGGTAACTTTGACAGTTTATTTGTATAATGTCTCATTGCTTTTTTATTTTCTTGAAAATAACTGAGAAAGGCAACCTTTTACATTGTTGTTGAACACTTTTCCTTTTCATTGGGAACTTGAAGGTTTATTATCTTTTTGAATTAAAAAAATAATTTGTAAAAATTCTTTGCATATTAAGGCTGCAGATGCATTTTCATATGTTTTGTTTACATAATTTCCCATTTGATTTTTATTTTTCAAACGTGTAGGGTGCTTTTATTCTCCTATTTAAGGAGTATTTAATTTCATATATTTAATTTATCAGTCTTTTTGTCCAATGTTTCCTGTTTTTTTTTTATGACAAAATAACTAGTTGATTCTGGTATGGTCAAACCCTTAAATCTCAGCCACTCGAGTGCAGGGGCATTTCATTGTGGCTTTAATTTGCATGACTCTAATGAACAGTGATGTAAAGTATTTTGTTTTATGTACTTATTGGCCATCTGTATAGCTTCTTTGGTCAAAAATTAGTTTAAATATTTTGCCCAGTTTTTATTGAGTTGTTTGTCTACTTATTATTGAGCTGTGCAACATTATCATATATTCTAAGTTCTTTGTAGGGTTTATGTTTTACAAATATTTTCTCTCCATTTGTTTAAATATTTCCTGTCAGTCGGTGCCTCAGCTTTTCATTTTTACTGAATTGTTCTTTGAAGAATGAAAGAATTTACATCTAATTCATCACTTTTTTGTCTTTCAGTGATTGTGATTTTTGTCATCCTACTTAAGAGAAAATCTTTCTCAAGCACAAGGTTTTAAATGTTGCCTTTGTTTTATTTGATGAGTCTTACAGTGGTAAACTTTATGTTTAGTCCTGCATTCTCATTGAGTCAACTTTAGGCAACTTATCTTTATTTTTAGTTGTTGATAGACCTTTATTTTATTTATTTATATATATGTGGTGCTGAGAATTGAACCCAGTGCCTCACACATGCCAGGCAAATGTGCTACTGCTGAGCCCCAGTTCCAATCCCAACTTTGTGCAATTTATGAGCTAAAATTAAAGTGTAATTTTTTTGCATACATCTATGTAATTAATTGCTCTAGCGCCACTTACTGAAAAGATGACCCTTTTCCCCCATGAAACAGTCTTGGCAGTTCATCAAAAGTCAACTGACCACCTGTGTGTGGGTCTGTTTCTTGATTCAGTTATGTTCCCGTGAATGACATGTCTCTCTTTACACCAACACCACACTGTCTTGAAATCAGGGAGTGCCAGTCCCTAAATTATTTCAGTACCTTGCATTTCCATTTTAGAGTCAGCATATCAGTTCCTACAAGAGTCTGCCAGAAATCATGTCAGATCACACATCATAAAGGATCTTACAACCAAGGACACCTCTTTACTTCGTCTGGAATTTGTGCTATATTGATTATGCATTTACTTCTACATATTGATGAAATCACAATACACTTCACTATTCTTATCTCAAACAATGATCTTTCAAAAGGATGGAGAAAAGTCAGCCAGGTGTCTTTCATATGCATTGCATGTGAGCCCTTTCTGGTTTCCTCCACTCCTTAGTTAGATGTAGATTTCTTGCCATGTCATTTTTTTTTCTCAAAGAACTTCCTTTAATAAAATGTCATGTGTGCTGATCTGCTGACCGTGAAGTCTTTCGGCTTGTCGGGTTGAAAATCTATTTATTTTGTCCTTTATTTTGAAAGCTGATTTCTCTTGGTTTAGGATTCCAGGTGGACAGTTGTTGTCTTTCCGTATGTCTTTTGTTCGTAGGTACATTTAATTGCATAGACAATGGGTCTCACAGTGGCATGCTTGTATAGGCATGCAACATATTCGGATCATCTGCCCCATCCATGATCCCATTTTACCTTTTCTCGCCATACTTCCTTATCTCCTTCCTCTTCTCTACCAGTCTTCCTTCTGCTTTCATGTACTTTTGTGTTTTCCCCTAGATTTCATACTGAGAGAAACATGTGATACCTCTCTAGCTTATTTGGCTCAACATGATGATCTCTATCTAGTTCCATCCATATTCCTGCAAAGGACACAATTTTGTTTTTCTTTATAACTGCATAATATTCCATTATGTGTACATGCCATATTTTCTTTATTCATTCGTCTATTGACAGGTACCTGGGTTGATACCATAGCTTGGCTATTGTGAATTGTGCTGTGATAAATATGGGTGTGCAGGTTTCTTGGTAGTATGCTTACTCTAATTCCTTCACATATACTAAGCAGTGGTATAGCTGGATCAGATGGTAGTTTTATTTCTTGAGGAGCCTCCATACTGATTTCTATAGTGGCTGTATTCATTTACATTCCCACCACCAATGTATGAGTGTTTCCTTTTCCCTGTGTCCTGGCCAGCCTTTATTGCTGTGTTTTCTTGAAGATTGCCATTCTGACTACGGTGAATGGAATCCCAACGTAGTTTTGATTTTTGCACTTTCCTGATGCCTAAAGATGTTGATTAGTTTTTCATGTCGTTGGTTGTTAATCCTTTTTTTGAGAAGGGTCCATTCAATTCATTTTCCCATTTATTGACCGGGTTATTTGGGTTTTTGGTGTTCTTTATACATTCTTTATCCAACCCTCTGTTGGAAGAGGAGTTGGCAAAGACTTTTCCATGATGTAGGATGTGCTTTTTCATTTGTAGGGCCGAAGCTCATGAATTTAATGCTGCCCCATTTGTTGATTCTTGCTGTTATTTCCTGAGCTATAGCGGTCCTATTCAGGAAGCCATTGCCTGTGCCTGTATCTTGAAGTGTTTCTTCTATGTTTTCTTGTAGCAATTTCAAAATTTCAGTCTCATACTTAGGTCTCTGGTCCATTTTGAACAGATTTTTGTACAGAGTAAGACATAGGGACTCTTTCAGGCTTCTTATGAATATTCAGTTTTTTCAACACTTATTGAAGAGTCTGTTTTTTATCCAACATATTTTTGACAGTTTTTTTCAAGAATCAGGTGGCTGAAGCTGCATGGGTTTATGTCTGTGTCCTCTTTTCTGTTTTCATGCAATGCTGGGATATTTTGGTTATAAAAACCCTGTAGTCTAATTAGGAATCAGGACTTGTGTTACTTTCTACCACTGGTCTCTTGGCTCAGGATTGCTTGGCTGTGCGGGGTCTTTGTTTTTCCCTATGAATTTTAGGATTGTTTTTTTTTCTAATTCTGTGAAGAATGTCATTGGTATTTTGATGGGAATTGTAAAATTGAGTCTGTAGCTGTTTTTTTTTTTTTTTTGATGACATGACCATTTTAAGAACATTTATTCTGCCAATCTGTGAACATGGGAGACCTTTCCACATTCTAGTGTCTTCCATTTCTTCCCTCATTGTTCTGTAATCTTAACTGGAGAGGTCTTTCCCTCCTTGGTTAGGTTTATTTCTAGATATTCTTTGGTTTTGAAGCTATTATGAATGTAATTGTTTTCCTGACTTCTTTCTTAGTGCTTCCTTATTGGCCTTGCAGGAAAAGCTACAGGTTTTTGTATGTTGATTTTGTATCCTGCTGCTTTGCTGAATTTATCAAACCTAAGTTCTCAGATTGTCTTTAGGGTCTCCTATGTATCATCTGCAAAGAGGGACAATTTGACTTCTTCCTTTTGTATTTGTATCCCTTTTATTTCCTTCTCTTGCCTAATTGCTCTGGTTAAAATTTCTCATACTATATAGAATAAGAGTGGTGGGAATGGATACCCTTGCCTTTTTTCTGATCTTAGAGGAAATACTTTCAACTTTTCCCTATACAGTGTGGTGTTGATTGGGGTTTTGCTACATTGGCCTTTATTATGTTGTGATAAGTTCCTTTTATTCCTGGTTTCTTCAGGCATTTTATCATGAAGGATGTGGAATTTTGTCAGAGATTTTTTCTGCATCTATTGAGAGGATCACACAGTTTTAATCCCTGATTCTATTTGTGTGGTGTATTACATTTATTTATTTGCATATGTTGAACCACCCTTGCATTTCTGGAATGAAACCAGACTGATTTTGGTGTGAAATTTTTAAAATGTGTTTTTGTATTTAGTTTGCAAATATTTTATTGAGGATTTTTGAATATATGTTCATCAAGGATACTGGTCTTTAGTTTTCCATTTTTATTTTTGGTGTATTTTTCCAGTCTTGGTATCAGGGTGATACTGGCTTCATAGAATGAGTTTGGAAGCGTAGCTTTTCCTTCTTATTTCATGGAATAGTTTGAGAAGCATTAGGGATATTTATTCTTTAATGGTCTAGCAAAATTCAGTTATGAAGCCATCTAGTTCTGGGCTTTTCTTTGTTGGAAGTTTTTTTTTTTATTACTAATTCAATCTCATTGCTTATTATTGATCTGTTTTTTATATATCCTCTTGGTTCAAATTATGTTTCTTCTAGACTTTCTAATTTATTGAAATATATGTTTTCTCAATAACCCATAATGATCCTGTGTATTTCAGTGGTATGTGTTACAATAGTCTCCCTTTTATCGCTAATTTTATTAATTTGGGTCTTCTCTCTTTTTCTTTTGGTTAGTTTGGTTAAGAGTTTATTAATCTTATTTATCTTTTCAAAGAACCAATTCTTTGTCTCATTGATCCTCTGAAGTATTCTTTTTTCAGAAATATCTTTATTTTGTTTACTTATTGTTATGTGGTGCTGAGGCTTGAACCCAGAGTGTCACATGTATGAGTCAAGTGCTCTGCCACTGAGCCACAACTCCAGCCCTTGAATTACTCATTTTGGTCTCTATTTAATCAGTTTCACTTCTGGTTTTTGTTATTTCTTTCTTTTACTGGTCGTGGGTTTAGTTTCTCCTAGTTTTTCTGAGACCTGTAGATATATCATTAGGTTGTTTATCTAAGCTCTCTGATTTTTAGCGTAGGCACTCACTCATAGCTGTAGACTTTCCTCTTAGAACTACCTTTTCTGTATCCCAGATTCTGGTATGTTATGCTTCCATTTTCACTTGATTCTAGGAATTTAAAAATTTCCCCCTAATTTCTTTGATGACCCACTCATTATTCAAAAGTATATTGTTCAGGGCTGGGGATATAGCCCAGTGGTAGAGTGCCTGCCTAGCACATATGAGACACTAGGTTCAATGCCCAGCATCACATAAAAATAATAAAAGGTATTGTGTCCATCTACAATTAAAAAAATTTTAAAAAGCATATTGTTCAACTTCAGGTGTTTGTATGATCTCTTTTGCTGTTTATTTCTAATTTCATTCTATTATGATTTGATGAAATGAAAGAAATTATTTCCATTTCTCTTTGTACTTGTTAAGACTTGTTTTGTGACCTAAAATATTATCTATTTTGGAGAAAGTTCCATGAGCTGCTGAAAAGAATGTGTACTCTGCTGTTGTTGGGTGGAATATTTTATAGATGTCTGTTAAGTCCATTTGGTGTATAGTGTAGCTTAACTTTGTTGTATCTTAAGTCATCCAGATCCTGCCCCCCCCCAAAAAAATCAACTATTTATTCATGATAGTGAAGTATTAAGTCACCTACTATTATTGTATTGGGGGTCTATCTTTCAATTATGTAGAGTAGTGTTTGTTTTATGAAATTTGGTGTATAAATTTTGGTGCATAAATATTTGTAATTATTATATTTTTCTTGGTGGATTGTTCTCTTTCCCAATGTGTAGTGACTTTTTCCTCTTTTGACTCATGCTGGCTGGTAGCCTACTTTGATGGTATAAGTGTAACTACTCTGCTTGGCTTTTGGATTCCATTCACATGGAATAATTTTTCCACCCTTTCATCGTCAGTTTGTGTATGTCCTTGCTAGTGAGGTGTGTTTCTTGCAGGGAACCTACATTTGGGTCTTGTTTTATTTATTTATTTTTATTTCAGTCTGCCAAATCCATGCCTTTTAAATGAAGAATTAGAACCATTTACATTTAGGGTTGTTATAGAAAAGTAAGTACTAATTCCTGTCATCTTTGTAATGTTTGATTCATTCTTAATTCTCATTTACTTATCTACTCTTCTAATGAGATTTATTTTTTTTCCCATGCTTTTTTGGTTGGGTTTGTCTTCCTCTTCTGTGTGCAAGATTCCTTTAAGTATCTCCTTCGAGGTTTTTATCTCCCTTTTGATTCTTAAGGATAGCTTTGATGGATATAGTAATATAGGTTGGCAGTTATTTTCTTTCAGAGCTTGAAATACATTGTTGTAATAATTATTCCATGCCTTCCTGACTTTTAGAGTTTCTGCCAAGAAATCTGCTCTTATTCTAATAGGCTTGCCTTTATAAGGGAACTAATGCTTCTCTTTTGCAACTTTTAATATTTTTCTCCTGCTTTGTATTTTCAGAATTTTAACTATAATATATAATGGAGAGTTTATTTCCTGGTCATGTCTACATGAGGTTCTAAATGCCTCCAGTATCTGAATATTCATTTCATCCTCAAGACAAGGGGAATTTTCTGCTATTATTCCCACTGAATAAGTTTTCTGTGTCATTAATCTGTGTTGCTATTCCTTCTTAAGGTCCATACCTTGAGCTTACTGTTTTAATATTGTACCAGCAATCCTGGGTATTCTGTTCATAGTTCCTTACTATTTTTTCTTTATTACTATCTGAAAGTTCTAGTTTATCCACCTTGTATTCAAGCCCTGATATTCTTTCTTACATTTTATTTAGTCTATTTTTCTTTCATTTTAGTCTGTTATTTGGCAGGCGGGGACAAGGGAGGTGAATGTCGGCACAGTAACTAGGGATGCTACAAGAAAACATAGGAGGAGAACCTTCCACAAAGACATTTCAGAAATTCCCCTGAAGTCTATAGCATGGGATTATCTGTATAAAGGCAAGAGAAAGAAGATGTAGAATAAAATAGTGTTCATCTGTGACAAAGAATTAATGGACACACAAAATACAAATATAAGTCTCAGTATATTTGTGGATAAACTCTTGAATGATGTCCAATCAATTAATTTCCTTTTCGTATGCTAGAAATTTTTTTTAATTCTAATTTGTTATATATGACAGCAGAATGTATTACAATTCAAATTACACATATAGAGCACAATTTTTCATGTCTCTGGTTGTATACCAACTATATTCATACTATTCATGTCTTCATACATGAACTTAGTGTAATGATGTCCATTTCATTAACTGTCTTTTCTACCCTCATGCATCCTCCCTTTCCCTCCCACTCCTTTGCCCTATCTAGAGTCTTCTAATCCTCCCTTGTCCCCCCCACCCAGCCCCACTATGAATAAGCCTCCTTATATCAGAGAGAACATTTGACATTTGGTCTTTTTTGATTGGCTTACTTCACTTAGAATTATATTCCCCAAATCCATCAATTTATCTGCAAATGCCATGATTTTATTCTCTTTTATTGCTGAGTAATATTCCATTGTGTGTATGTATGTATATGTATGTATGTGTGTATACACACACACACACACACACACACACACACACACCACATTTATTTTATCCATTCATCTTCTGAAGGGAATCTAGGTTGGTTCCACAGTTTAGCTATTGTGAATTGTGCTGCAGTAAACATTGATGTGGCTGTGTCTCTGTAGGTAGTGTGCTGTTTTTAAGTCCTGTGGGTATACCGAGGAGTGGGATAGCTGGGTCAAAAGGTGGTTCCATTCCCAGTTTTCCAAGGAATCTCCAAACTGCTTTCCATATTGGCTACACCATTTTTTAGTCCTACCAGCAATGTATGAGTGTGCCTTTTTCCCCATCTCCTCGCCAACACTTATTGTTGTTTGTCTTCTTAATAGCTGCCGTTCTTACCGGAGTGAGATGAAATCTTAGAGTAATTTTTTTAAAAAATTACTTTTATTTTTTAGTTGTAGTTGGACACAGTACCTTTTTTTTTTAAATTTATTTTTATGTGGTGCTGAGGATCAAACCCAGGGCCTCACACATGCTAGGTGAACACTCTACTGCTGAGCCACAACCCTAGTCTCTTAGTTTTTATTTGCATTTCTCTAATTGCTAGAGATGTCGAACTTTTTTTTATATATATTTTTTGATTGATTGTATATCCTCTTCTGAGAAGTGTCTGTTCAGTTCCTTGGTCCAGTTATTGGTTGGTCATTTGGGTTTTTGGCGTTTAGCCTTTTGAGTTCTTTATCTATCCTAGAGATTAGTGCTCTATCTGATGTGCAAGTGGTAAAAATTTGCTCCCAAGCTATAGGCTCTATTCACCTCACTGATTGTTTATTTTGCTGAAAAGAAGCTTTCTAGTTTGAATCCATTCCATTTATTAATTCTTGATTTTAATTCTTGCACTATAGGAATCTTATTAAGATAGTAGGAGCCTAATCCGATATGATGGAGGTTTGGGCCTCCTTTTTCTTCTATTAGAGGCAGGGTCTCTGGTTTAATTCCTAAGTCCTTGATCCACTTTGAGTTGAGTTTTGTGCATGATGAGAGATAGAGATTTGATTTCATTTTGTTGCATATGGATTTCCAGTTTTCCCAGCACCAGTTGTTGAAGAGGCTATCTTTTCTCCAAGTATGTTTTTGGTGCCTCTGTCTAATACAAGATTACTGTATTTATGTGGGTTAGTCTTTGTGTCCTCTATTCTGTACCATTGGCCCACCAGTCTATTTTGGTGCCAGTACCATGCTATTTTTGTTACTGTTGCTCAACGGTAGTATAGTTTAAGGTCTGGTATTATGATGCCCTGCTTTGCTCTTCTTGCTAAGGATTGCTTTAGCTATTTTTGGTCTCTTATTTTTCCAGACGAAATTCATGACTGCTTTTTCTATTTCTGTGAGGAATGTCATTTGGGATTTTGATTGGAATTGCATTGATTCTGTATAGTGCCTTTGGTAGTATGGCCATTTTGACAATATTAATTCTGCCTATCCAAGAGCAAGGTAGATCTTTCCATCTTCTAAGGTCTTCTTTAATTTCTTTCTTTAGTGTTCTGTAGTTTTCATTGTGTAGATCTTTCACCTCTTTTGTTAGGTTGAGTCCCAAGTATTTTATTTTTTTGAGTCTATTGCAAATGAGGTAGTTTTCCTTATTTTCCTTTCAGAGGATTTGTCACTGAAATATACAAAAATGCCTTTGATTTATGGGTATTGATTTTGTATCCTGCTACCTTGCTGAATTCATTTACTAGTTCTAGAAGTTTTGTGGTGGAATTTTTTGGGTCTTCCTGGTATAGAATCATATCGTTGTTGGCAAACAGTGCTAATTTGAGTTCTTCTTTTCCTATGTGTATCCCTTTAATTTTTTTCATCTGTCTAATTGCTCTGGCCAGTGTTTCAAGAACTATGTCGAATAGAAGTGGTGAAAGAGGGCATCCATGTCATGTTCCAGTTTTTAGAGGGAATGTTTCAATTTTTCTTCATTTAGAATGATGTTGGCCTGGGGCTTAACATAGAGAGATAACAATGTTGATATATGTTCCTGTTATCCCTAGTTTTTCTAGCGTTTTGAACATGAAGGGGTGCTGTATTTTGTTGAATGCTTTTTTTGCATATATTGAGATGATCTTATGCTTCTTACCTTTAAGTCTATTGATGTGATGAATTATGTTTACTGATCTCCTTATGTTGAGCCAACCTTGCATCCCTCGGATGAACCCCAGTTGATTGTGGTGCACTATTTTTTTTATACATCTTTGTATTCAATTTGCCAGAATTTTATTGAGAATTTTTGCATCTATGTTCATTAGAGATATTGGTCTGAAGTTTTCTTTCTTTGATGTGTCTCTGCCTGGTTTTGGAATCAGGGTGATATTGGCCTCAAAGAATGATTTTGGAAGTGTTTGCCTCTTCTATTTCCTGAAATAAATCGAAGAGTATTGGTATTAGTTCTTCTTTAAAGGTCTGTGTATTCTTCTTGTCCTGGGCTTTTCTTGGTTGGTAGGCTTCTGATGAGCTCTTCTGTTTCATTTCTTGAAATTGATCTGTTTACATTGTGTTTAGCACCCTGATTCAATTTGGGCAAATTATATGACCCTAGAAATTTGTCAATGTCATTGATATTTTCTATTTAATAATTAGAATACAAGTTTTCAAAATAATCTCTAACTATCTTCTGTATTTCTGTAGTGTCTGTGGTGATATTTTTTTTCCATCATGTATGTTAGTAATTTGAGTTTTCTCTCCTTCTCTTCATTAGCATAGTTAAGAGTTTGTCATTTTTTTCAAAGAACCAACTTTTTGTTTTGTCATTTTTTTCCAATTATTTCTTGTGTTTCAATTTCATTAATTTCAGCTCTGATTTTAATTATTTCTTGTGTTCTATTGATTTTGGTGTTGATTCTTTTTTTAGGGCTTTGAGATGTAATTTTAAGTCATTTATTTGTTGACTTTTTTTCTTTTAAGGAATGAACTCTATGCAATGAACTTTCCTCTTAGTACTGCCTTCAGAATGTCCCAGAGATTTTGATACATTGTATCTGTGTTCTCATTCACCTCTAAGAATCTTTTAATCACCTCCTTATGTCTTTTGCAACCCTTTATTCATTCAGTAGCATATTATTTAGTCTCCAGTTGTTAGAGTAGTTTTTATTTCTTATTTTATCATTGATCTCTAATTTCATTCCATGATGATCTGATAGAATGCAGGGTAGTATCTCTACTCTTTTGTATTTGTTAAGTGTTACTTTGTGGCATAATATATGGTCTATTTTAGAGAAGGATCCATGTGCTGCTGAGAAGAAAGTGTATTCATTCATTGAAGGATGAAATATTCTATATATGTCAGTTAAGTCTAAGTTATTGATTGTATTATTGAGTTCAATAGTTTCTTTGTTGAGCTTTTGTTTGGATGATCTATCCAGTGGTGAAAGAGGTATGCTAAAGTTACCCAGAATTATTGTGTTGTGGTCTATTTGACTCTTGAACCTGAGAAGAGTTTATTTGATGAATGTAGATGCTCCATTGTTTGGTGCACATAAATTTATTATTGTTATGTGTTATTGATGAATGGTTCCCTTTTGCAGTATGAAATGTCCTTCTTTATCCTTTTTGATTAACTTTGGCTTAAAGTCTACTTTATTTGATACTAGGATGGAAAACCTTGCTTGCTTTCACAGTCTGTGTGAGTGGTATGATTTTTCCCAACTTTTCACCTTCAGTCTGTGGATGTCTTTTCCTATGATATGAGTCTCTTGGAGGCAGCATATTGTTGGGTATTTTTTTAAATCCAATCTGCTAGTCTATGTGTTTTGATTGGTGAGTTTAGGTCATTAACAATCAGGGTTATCATTGAGATATGATTTGTATTCCCAGCCATTTTTGTTAATTTTTGGTATTTAACTTGACTTGGTTTCTCCTTTGATTAGTTTTTCCTTTAGTATAATACCTCCCTTTGCTGATTTTCATTGTTGTTTTTCAATTCCTCTTCATGGAATATTTTGATAAGATGTTCTGTAGTGTAGACTTTTGAGTTGTAAGTTCTTTTATCTTTTGTTTATCATGGAAGGTTTTTATTTCATCATCAAATCTAAAGCTTAATTTTGCTGGATATAAGATTCTTGGTTGGCATTCATTTTCTTTCAGAGCCTGATATATGTTGTTCCAGGATCTTCTAGCTTTCAGTGTCTGGGTTGAAAAATCTGCATGTAATTGAATTGTTTTTTTACTGCATGTAATCTGATTCCTTTCTCTCCTGGCTTTTAATATTTTCTCCTTATTCTGTATGTTAGGAATTTTCATTAAAATGTGCTTTGGTGTGGATCTGTTAGGATTTTGTACATTTGGCATACTGTAAGGTGGATTTGGTTTTCCAATTCATTCCTCATGTTTGTAAAATATTCTGATATTATTTCATTGAATAGATTGCTCATTCCTTTGATTTGCAACTCTATGCCTTCCTCTACCCTGAAAACTCTTAAATTTGTTTTTTTCATGCTATCCTATATTTCTTGAATGTTCTATTCATGGTTTCTTACCATTTTCACTGTGTGGTCTACATTCTTTTCAAGATTATATATTTTGTCTTCATTGTCTAGGTCCTGTCTTCCAAGTAGTCTAATCTGTTGGTGATGTTTTCAATTGAACTTTTAATTTGGTTTATTGTTTCTTTCATTTAAGGATTTCTGTTTATTTGTTTGTTTTAGAACCTCTATCTCCCTATTTTAGTAATCCTTTTCTTCCTGTATTTGTTCAAGTAGCTCATTGTCAAAATGATCATTTGCATCCTTTAATTCCTAGAACATTTTAATTATGTACATCCTAAATTCCTTCTCTGTAATTTCTTCTGCTGTGCTGGTCATGGATTCTCATAATGTGGTATCTTGATTTGTTTGGGACACTTACTTCCTTTGTCTTTTCATATTGCTTGTGTCTTCCCTTCTAGCACTGTGGATCCTAAGTGTTACCGTTTTTACCCCACACTGTAGGGATCCAACACCTATCCTTTGAGGTGATGGACAATGATAACACATCCCAACATAAATAATATACACCTGAAAAACAGATGTTTGCTATTAAGACGTTTACAGTTTGGTCACAATGTACAAAATGGTGAATTTAATGATTATCTACCATATATCTCAGTAGGTTTGTAAAAGGGTTTACAGTTTCTGATGGTGGACAAAGAACCGGATGTGAGGAGTAGGATGATATGCTGAGGACGTAGGAGGTGAGGATTTAGTTATTATAACCTAGAAAATGTGAAAGAGAAATCTAAAGAGGAAGATTAGTAGCAGGAGAAGTGAGAGGAAGTAATTTTGGGTAGACAAGTAAGTGGGAAAACAGTAGAATACATATATATCAAGAAAAGTTAAAAATGCCAAAATAGTAGAAATTTGTGGGAAAAAAAGAAAAAAGAAAAAAAAGAATATACAAAACAACTATAATATACTATTGAGACGTCCCAGTCCTCAAAATCCTAATTCATGCAAAGTTTTTGGTTTTGCATATGTCGGGGATGTGACGGTGGGAGAAGAGAGAAGGAGAGGAAAAATTCTTGCAAGAATTAACAGGGATTGTTTACATCTTTCCTGCTTCCCTTCTCATCTAATTGGTGGGGGCTTCTGTTGTTAGCTGGAATCTCTGCCCTCAGGCTGGTGAAGGTAACCAGGGTGTCACTGTGCCAGGGTAGTGGCTGTTGGGGAAAGGGGGGAGTTAGAAGCTGGGCACCTGGCCAGCCAGAGTTCCACACTGGAAGTTGCCCTCACTGAAGATAGTGATGAAGGTGGCCCAAGGTGGAGGTGCCTGCTTTCAACAATGGGGTGTTGGGTGGGGTGGGGGAAGCTGGGCGATGGCGTTGGATGATGAGTTCAGAGATGAGCTCTATAGTGTGCAGTGTGTGGCTGTGGCTGACTTCAGAGCCCATGTGAAGTTCCTGGGTGCAGGCAGACGACTGTGCATAGGGGACTATCTCCACTGCTACAGAGTCCCAAGATGGCGGCCACCCATGTTGGTAGATGGGGGTCCACATGGGAGTGTTGGCTGGAATTCCTACTTGTGGGAAGATGCCAGATGACCTGCATGGGAGCGGCATCTGTGATTTCTGCTCAGGTGGGTGGCCGAATGTTCTCTGTGGGTGTTGTGCCCCCATGGTCCCACTCAGGCACCCTGTAGACCTTTATTGGCAAGTAGCTGGGAGACCCACTCTGACGCTGAGGCCTGGAGCCCCTGATGGGCACAGTGCTTCCTGTGCGGGGGCAGGAATATCGCTCTCAGAGAAGCAGCGTTCTTGCTACTTGAATCCCATGTCACAGTAGTGACACAGCATGCTGCCTCCCTTTGGCTTGCCGTCTTGGATCTGCAGGTTGACATTTTTGTGAAGAGTTTTATAAAGTATTTTCATTTACCTGTGCTGTAGTTTGGATCTCAAATATCCTCCAAAGGCTCACATGTGAAAGGCTTTGTCCCTCAGCTCGGGGCAATTGGGAGGTGGTGGAGACCAGGTGGAGTCTAGTGGGAGGTTCTTAGGTTATTGAGGATGTTCTCCTGAAGGGGACGGTGGGATCCTCGTCTCATCCCCCTTCTCTCTCTCATGCTCTCCAGCCATGAGATGAGCACTTTTGGTGTACCATGTAGTTTTATTGTGATGTGCTGCCTTGCCACAGGTCTAACAGTAACCAGGCCAACTAATCGTGACCAGAACTTCCAAACTGTGAGCAAACCCTGCCCCCACCCCCCAAAAATGCTTTAATGCTTTTCTCTCCTTTTCTCTGTATAAGCAGATTATTTAAGGTATTTGTTACAGTGACAGAAAACTGATTGTCAAACCTAACATGACTTAACAATACTACCATCATTATCACTATATATATAATATATATATATATATATATATTATATATATATTTTATATACAGACAAGGCAAATATGATGCTAAAATTGGCCTTTCTTGCCATCCTTGTTTTATCTTTACTCATTCAGAGGGGTTGGAGGGCTGGCAGGAGAGTTCTCATTTCCTGAGTTTCAGATGGGGGACAAAACTCACGGGGCTCCATTGACTTCCAAAGTATCTGGGTGCCGCAGTCTCTGGCTGGGCACAAATCACGAGCCTCCACACAGCTTGTAGATTCAAACAGCAATTCTTTATTCCCGAACTCACACCGGCCGTCTACAAACACATTCTGGGGGAATTCACGTTCTCTGCCCAAATCCATACTCTGCCCTAATCCACTACTCTGCCCAAATCCACTCTCTGCCCAAATCCACACTCTGCCCAAATCCACTACTCTGCCCAAATCCACTCCGCATGGGCTTCTGTCTCCCAAAATATACTGTCTGACCCTAAGAACTCAAGAGGAACTCAGCAGCAGGATACGCCCTATTCTAAAGGGGGAACACCCTAATCTCCTATTATGCTAAACTGCCCTGGTCCTTGAGCAAGGTCACCTTTCAGAAGTCCTTCCACTAGACAGCATGGGAGTAAGCTGGCAAGGAGATTGTCATACCTACTTGGCTGATGGCTCCCAGCATCTGGGGACCCATTTTTATGTAAATAAGTTTCATTGTTTATTTTTATGATGGGTTCTCTTTTATTTCATGTCTGCTGACTACACATCAAAAAGACATTGGGCAGCTTATATTTTGAATGATATTTGAAGACAGCTATTCTGATATTTCCCAAACATTGCAAATATCCTTCTTTCCTTTCCAAGTATTGCTAATGCCCTTTTGCAACACAAAACTCTCATTAATAACCATTGAAATGTCGTTTTTCTTTCTAACCTTTTTTCTTGGAGGTTTGAGTTCCACTATTGACTTATTATTTTTTTAAATGCCCTGAGGATTTCCCTTTGTAATCAGAAAAAAATAAAAACACTTAACAAGAATCGCATTGTGTCTGAATAAATGTGGCAAAAGAATAAAGTCAACGTTTAATGATGGTTGGTGCCAGTATGCTCTCAGGTGTATTTTGTTGAGTGAATCGAGAGGGAAGTCAAGGGAAATGTGGGTGGCAAAGACAAATGTATTCTTTTTTGCCTCAAGATCCTTTAGATCCAACAAGGATCAGATTTTCACCTAATTTTTTCCTTATAATCTTTTTTGCTCAAACATAACTTACCAAAGGATACAAAAAAATCATTTTATACTAGATGAGAACAGAGTTATTATGGAAAAACAATAAAAAATATTTTCTCTGAAATGGTCTTGGTACTTATAAGTCTGTACAAGGCTGTTTGATTGCTCAAATAAATCTGTATTAGTTTTCTTTACCTTTTTATCAATAGATATAGCATAAAAATCAAACTGAAAATTTCTAAAAGGGGATGTTTTTGTTGAACTATGAAGGTAAAAATCTCTGCCACTCTTTTGATAGGGTCCAGGTAGATGCTCCTAAAAACATTTTTCAACACATACTCAGTACTTAGCTGACTTTGTGTTACTGTTGACTTTCAAGATTAAAAGAAAATATTTTTTTTTGAAACTTGTTGAAGAGTATGAGAATTCTTGCACTGAAAATAAAATTTCAAATATCATTCAACCCTCAGTCATACTTATTTGTTATGTTTATCAAATTGACTCGTCTGCTAACTTAACTCTCCATATAGCTTTCACTTCCACAACCTGATTTTTAAGAAACAGGGAGACGTGTGTGTGTGTGTGTGTGTGTGTGTGTGTGTGTGTGTGTCTTATGCTGCAACCGTGAAACCTTCTACAGTAAGGAATTATTGATCATGGCGAGTCACACAGGGACCCTTGGGTTAGGACACTGGCTTCCCTGAGACTTCCTTTTATCTGTCCTCATTTAATGGCATGATACTGTCTCAGCACAGACACCGCAGACAGAGGTGGCTACATTTCTAACCTCTTCTTCCCTGAAGGAAAAAAGAAATGCGATACAAATAGGTTGAACCTGAATTTGCTCTGAGGTAGCAGAAGTTTACAGTTGTCAGAGCGAAATGGAGAAGAATACAGACAGCAAATGTGGGTGTTTGGAGTTAAGTGCGGCTGCCCCAGCCTAATGGGTAATAGAGTCATTGATTCTGCTGATTAACTTGGCCTTGGGGTTCAGGGAAATGGCATCCACCTTTTTTTTCCCCCCTAAGCTCAAACTGTGGAACCAGGGAGCATAAGAAAAACAAGCTAATTAGAGAGAAATCAGGAGAAAAGAATCAGAGAGAAAAGAAAGACAGTTTGAGCATTAATGAGACTTGTTTGGGGAGAGAATGTGACAAGCTCTTCAAAAGTATTATTGTCAAATGTGTCACTGTTTCATAGATGGCTAGAGCTACCTTTGAGCTTCATGCTGATAGTTAATGATTTGAAACTATAAAAAGATTGAAAAGGTAAAAGGGAAAATGTCAGTCTCAACTGGATTGTAATGAGCTTGTGATTATTATTATTATTTTTTTTTTCTAAGGAAAACAGCCCTGGAAGGTACAGAAAGTTTTGTGTCCTCTCTCTGCATCGCTCTCTGGATTTCCATTTCCTCTGAGACACGGTTGGCCAAGGAGCAGAGGGAGAAGGGGGTGCAGGTCTGAGCTCACAGATCTGGGATGCCTCACTTTTCTGGGAGGAGGGTGGGCAGCGGGGAGGGCAGCGCGGGGTCTGGAGGACAACAATAAGGGGAGATTGATGGAGACAACAGCAACGGTGCTTGTTTGTTTTCCTGGTGACGTGCTGAGCGGAAGCCATCTTCACACTGTGAGATGTAACAAAGAAATCCAAAGTGATTCCGCAGGTTCATTTGTCAGTATCGCTGCTCCAGCTAGAGCCGTGTGCAACAGAGAGATGACGGGCATTTTATGGCTGATGGTTGGTTATTAGTCGCATTATAAGAAGCATTAGAGCAGAGTAGGATCCGTAGACCAGGGAGACAATAGCTTTCCGGGCTCTGAACTCAGCAGGGTAGCCCTGTCATTAAATTTGGTAGTGCCAATTTAATTTTTTTTTTTTTTTTAAATAAAGTGAGAAGAAACTTTGAAAACGAATTCTGTAACCTCATTTTTACCTTAATAGGAACTGTCAGTATTTTACTCCCTGGGCTCTTCGCTGTGTGTTAGCAGGCTGAGCTCATGGAGAAGACTCACATTTTTTCAAAAGGATCGAATGCTAGTGGGAAAATCAGAACCAAATTTCAGTTCTTTTTAAAGATGATTTCCTTGTCGTCCTTGAAACATTAAATTCTGATTACAATACCCAGGATCAAATTACTAATCAGGTACTAGGGTCAAACCGGCAGCCTTACTAATGAATTTCTGATGAATTCTTTTCTGAAATCAGACCCTAGTTTACTGATTTGAAACTGGGTGGCCCAGATCATTGCAAAGAGGCTACACAGCACAACAGGGACCTGAAGTCCTTTATGCTCCTTCAGAGTTTGTCACCTGGCATCCGCTGATGCAAACAGCCCCGAGCTTACGTGAGCATGTAGGAGGGCCTGCCCCGTGCAAAGGTGTGCTTTTTGGTCCATGTACCTGTAGAAGGATTAGAATAGAAATGAAAATAAACACCTGAAGTTCATCTTGAAGGTAGGAGGTTACTGGGGGAAAAAAAAGATACTTTTATTTATTTTTTTAACGCTGTCCATTCTAGGGTTTCAGAATATAGGAGAACACTAATTCTCAGAACAATGTCATATATTATAAATTAACAAGCTCACTCTGCTCTGGGGTAAGGGGAGACGCGGAGGTTTCCATAAATTGGACGAGGCCGTAGTCGTTGTCTGACTTAAGACAAAAGCGTGGCGGTGTATCTGGGCTTCTCCGATCTCTGCGCAGGGCACGGGTGCACTCTGAGCTTTGAGTGGCTTTGGCCTGTGCTGTCGTGGATGATAGAATAAATGTCGGGTAGTAAAAGCAAGATGGATGTCTGTGGGCCTGTCTTTGGGGAATAAAGGCCCTGGAAGCAGTGAGTAGTGGGGAAGGAAGAGGCTATCAGACAGGGTCCCCAGGGGCTTGCTTCTGCCTGTCCCAGGCCCCAGGGTGCTGTCTCTGTTGGGGCACACCTTGTGCCCACTGGAATCTGGGGCTATGTTGCCACCCACCCCAGGCAGAAGCCAGTGGCTCGCTGAGGGAACGTGAAGGGGCGTGCGTGGAGAGACTGGCCCACACTATGTCCTCCTCATGCAGCAGAGTGAGATGGCCAGGCGTCCAGACCTGGCACCAGCACACCAGCACCGTCCTCAACTGGGCACCTTTCCCTCAGACCCACACCTCCAGAAGTCAGAAAGCTTGGCCTCTGATTTTCAGGGAAAAAAAAGGCCAAAGAATGTGTGTGTGTGTGTGTGTGTGTGTGTGTTTGTTTTCTCCTATTTGCTAACAGAGTGACGTGAAAAAAAAAACGTGCGTACTGGTGACTGACTAAGCAGTACCTGGATTTAAACCAGAGCCGTCCACTGAGCCGGGCCTGGAGGAAGTGCAGTCTGTCGGGGGAGTCAGGGGCTGGGGACGGCTGCAAAAGGTACTGCCCTTCCCTGAATGTCTGCGCCACGCTGTGGCTTGGTCCTCATGCCTCAGCTCAGGGACCTCCTCCTTTAGGGGCCTTTCCTGGTCCCCATCAGCCACAGTGACCCTTGGGTGCTTTGGGGCCATCGTTCTTAGTACATTTTTGTAACAACTGTTCCTTTTTGTGGCCGTGCTTTCCTCTTTGAGGACCTGGAAATAATAGATGCAGCTGTTAAAATGGTTCATTTTGTCTGTCAGTACAGGTTTAAAGAGAGAAACCATGATTTTGAGAAGTTCAAGTCAAGCCCCACCTTTCTATCACATTTTTCTTGGTCTTCATCTTTTAAAACTCCCCCCTCTTTCCCCAGTTTCCCTCTGGTCTTATTCACAGAAAGTCTCAGAGACCCTCCTCGCCTCTCCATGGGCCGTTTGCTTTTGAGTGATATCTGAAATTGCCAAAGGGAAGGTACGTTTGTAGGAACATTTACCCTTAGTGAGTATGTTGTGTTTCACGCTCGCTCGTGCTAGGGAATATTTCAAGAATGTTCCTTGAGAAGAGAAAATCTTTGATTTTAGAAGGGTCTGAAGTAATGGAGACCCACTGTCTCTTTTTCCAAGTGGCTTTCATGGGGTTTAAAAGTTCCTGCTTTGGACGCGCAACTTGGGTGGCCCGTGGGAGGTGCTGTGCAGTCTGCAGTTACCTGAATGTGTATTTCCGTGGCAATTTGGTGAGCAAGGCAACGCTCACATACTGTCCCCCTGTGGGTAGGAGTAAACTGAGGCACAGAGAGTGCCTTGCTCACAGTCCGGGGGCAGCAGCTTCTCACCTGCCTGCGCAGCACTCAGCCTCTTCAATCTCACACCAACACGAGCTCGTCTGTTTGCAACACAGTTATCACTGCCACGTTTTTCACCAGAGCTCCTCAGAAAAGAGCACCACTCTTTGACTACATGAACGAACCCCCCATGTTGAGGTGTAAGGCTGCTCAACTGGAGAAATAAAGGAGCATTCACAGTATAGATGACACTTGATTTAGGAGGAGCTTTAATAGGGCTGGACATAAACTCATGTATGTTTTCAATTCAGAGTTAAAAAAATATCTTCTGAAAATAGTTATAAAAGAATACCCTCTTGACAATGATTTAGTGTCTTAAGGTCACAAGGCTAAGCAAATTTCCTGTGTGTGTGTGAACGTGTGTATGTGTGTGCATAAAATTTGCCAGATTTTTACCAGTGGTGCTAAATAGAGTTATTGAGCAATTGCAGTTCGGGCTCCAGCCTTCTGCAGCTGGAACCACGCAGGTGCAGCTCTCTGGTTGGGAGCCAGCATTATTTTGCAATACTGCTGGCAGTAACCATTTTTAAATAGAAACATGATTGCACTTTATTTTAATATTTCTCCCTTCCATTTTCTCTCCCTACTGTAAATCAACCTTGCTCTGAGCATCAAGTCCTTGCCAAGGTTTCCAGTAACAGATCAGGAGCCCTGAGCCGAGCCTGTTTTTGGTGGAAGGAAGTCCACTGCAGTGGGTATAGTACACGTGACTGAGGAAGAAAATAGCAACCACACAAAGCGAACTCTTCCTGGGCTTTGGTGATCCATGGAGACCCATGGTTTCACTACTCCCTACACCATGTCAGCGGGAATGTGCCAACCATGTGACCACAGTTCTGGTTTGCTCTCTTGCCCTGCAGGATGGTATTATAATGAAGGTACCAGGAACCAAACAGATCTCAACAGGGCTTTAACTAGAACAGCTTATACTCTGTTCCAGACTCTTCTGAAGTCTGTGCATATATTAATTCATTAAAACTCGTGCCAGCATTGTGAGAGAAGGCACCATGCTTGCATGGTTTTTTCAAATGGAGACAGAAAGGAACCCACCCAGGGTCACATAGGCAGTTCAGAGGTACAGCAACTTCAGTCTGATTCTTTGGTAAATAAAGAACAAAAATCCTTGCAGCTTGACAGTGACAAATGTTGTAACTTTGAGGAAGATGTTGATGAGTTCCATCAGTTTCTCATGTGCAAATTTACATTTTGGTTTTTACATTTAAGAGCCATCGATTGACCTGAGAATTAGAAGTTATTTGGTGGTTCCATCCTCTACTGGTGGCTTCGTGAATGAGCTCAAGAATGCAGGATCCTTACTAGTGATCACTAAGGATTCTTCTAATTCTATGTATCTTTGAAGCATGATTAATATTACACTGGCTCCCCCTGCAAACACACCCTATCTGCCTTTGAATGTTTGAGTTCCAAATCTGTGCTACTTGGAGTGTGATTTTAGACCAGCGGAATCACCTGGGAGAGTGATGTGAAATGCAGAACTACTGAATCAGAAACTGAATTTTAACAAGATCCCTAGGTGATTCGCATGCACATTAATGGTTGAGATGTACTGCTCTAAATCACTGAGATTGTCGAACGTTCCTCTTTCTTAAAATCTCAGAGTGCTCTGTGTAATGTGCCGCTACCTGAATCTCTATTTATTAATAGACTAGAAACTCAGACCCTCGAGCTTAATTCCATCACTAAGACAGAGACAGCATGTGGTAGGAGAGAAGGGCATTGTCTTCAATCCCTGGTAGTATGCTCATTTCTCAAGCTAGCAACAAGACCCTGGGAAAATCTGGGTTTGGATGCATTATGACTTAATCTACTCGAAGCCTACACAGACAGGATCAGTCAAGAAGGTAGAATTGTTGAGGCAAATTGTGCATCAGAGGCAATAACATGATCCAGTGCTTTGCAGCTAAGATGAGAACTGAACCATTCAAAATTTATGCAGCAATTAAAAGCCATTATCACCCTTCCCCCCCATGTCATAAAACGTTTGATTGTTTATCAACTAACCTTGTAGGACATTATTACACTCCCTTAATTTTTGTAGTTATGGCTGTTTTTGAAGCCAGTATTCTCTCCTGTGATCCATAGGGGTGTTCTGACTCTTCTGCTAAATGAAGAAGGAACAATGGGAAATCTGCTTGTTAACCCCCAAGGGACCTTTCTATGGAGCCCTTTCCCCTCCAGTATCAGGTTCATCTTTTTTCTAACCGCCCCCACCCCTCTTTTTGCTACTTGGTCAGATCCTCAGTCTTCCATGTTGCTCCCGAGCTCTGGACTTACCAGTCCAGTGTCTGCTGTCTGTCTGCTCTCTCGCTCTTCTTTATTCTGTGCTCTAAACTTGCTCTCCATTGCTCCCAAATTGTGGCATGATCAATGACTCTCAAGACTTGGGAGTCCTTTTCCCTTGGAATGTGAGTCTTAACAACTACAGCAACAACAATTCCTGCCTTTCTCCAAGCAGTAATTCTGCTGGGGCCCTTCAGCATCCCTCCAGGTGAGTGGAAGAGATGATATTGAGAGAGGAAGGGAGCTTCCTAATGCCTCTGAAGCCTTGTCCTTGGATGTTACCTCTGGGTTTCTGTACCTGGTCTAGGGGTCTCATCTAGAACACAAAAGGTGGGAAGGTTGCCTCATGAGAGTTAGCCTCAAAGACCTTAGGAGTATAAGGAATATCAATTTTATATTTGTGAAATTTATCAGGGTCAAAAATGGAGTCACTGATGTCACACCCTAACAAGATGCAGCCAGGAGGTCACTGTCAGAGGGGCCCTCACATAGGTATAACTATGTTGGGAACTACGCAGGGATTTCTCAAAACCAGAGTACTCCCGAGAAGCCACCAGCATGAGTGGCCTGAGGACATTTGTCTAACAATGGTGGCTTCACTAATGAGCTAATGCCAACTCCTGCAGCAAACCCTGCTCAGGTCTTTGTTTCAAAATCGCTCTTGTGGAATTCTCCTTTTTTGTCTTTAATAGCTTCCCCTTTGCTCCATCCCCCTGGATGTTCCTAGGAATCCCTGATTGTAATCCCCTGCTATCCCCGCATAGACTCTTTGCTATGGAGAACGGGTCTCTGTGGCTCATTTAGGTTGACATGTTGAAGATGTCTATTGCAGGACAATGGATTTGTGTATTTGGGCCACACCTGGAGACATTAAGATAAAAGAGTAGTAAGTGAACATGCCCATAGAAACAGGCTGTCTGCCTCTGCTCCCTTTGGCCCTGTTGCCCCAATAAGTTTGAATCCTTGAGTAGATCAATTGTGATCTTTATCTGGTTTTATAATAGAGCTGTGTTTGTAGCTTCTGCCAAGGCCCATCTGAAATGCTGAAACCTTCAGCCTTGGAAAAAAACTGGTCATGTGTGTGGTAAATGCTCACACACTTAGAAGATAGCTGATGTCGCCTGAGCTTCAGTATGTTGACTGAGCACCGTATGCTAACTCATAATGAATTGGTCCACATGATGAGCACATGAGACAAGGGATCTCTTCCCCACTTAATAATGAAGTACCTACTAAAGATGTACCAATTTTCCTGAAATCACCGGACATAATAGGGATGTTTTACTCAGCCAAATGGTTTTACTCCAAAGTCTATGGTTTATCTATGTGACTCAAGTGGATTTAATATAGACAAGACTTTATTGTGGTGGAACATTTTTCTTCCAATTATATCGATTATGTTAACACATACAACAATGATCCTTAGTCCACATTAATCCAGTTCCCTCCATGGTTGGCTCTCACTCAGTTCTTCACCCGACTGTCTCTGGGTACTTCCATTCGTCTGAAAGTTATAGGAAGGTGACTTGGGCTGACAGGCTCGCTCTCCCTGTTCTTTCTTGTTTTCATTTTTTGTGAGCCCTGACACCAGTCATCCAAGGGTAATAACGTTTAATGTAATGGATTTTACATGGTTCATTTATCTTGGAAACCATTTGGATATTTTTATTGGATGTAGTTCTTCATACACAAATTTGTAGAAAAAACATCTACATTCTCCCTTAACAGATGTTGGAGTTTGTACTCTTATTTGTAAGACCTCGAGTTAGTAGCTATGGGACTTGCAATGTGTAGCCCACGGTTCTGTGAACTGGGTGTGAGGGTGAGTGTTCTGGCATCTCTGCTAGACCACGGAGTGCCAGACATTTAGCCAAATATTATTCTTGGTGTGTAAATGTGGCTGTCTCTGAATGAGATTAACCTATGAATTTGTGGACTAAGGAAGGCAGATTGTCCCTTCAATGTGAGTGGGCTCCATCCAGTCCACTGCAGACCGGAGTAAACCAAAAGGCTGCAGAAGAAGAAGTGCTCTTCCTGATCTCCACACTGAAGATGAAACACTGGCTCTTCTTGTATCTCCAGCGGAGGTAGCTGTGAACTGACTAGTTACACGTCCTGGATCTCCAGATAACCTCTGATATCAGTTCTCAGTGTCCGTAATTACACGAGTCATTTCCTTATAACATCTCTCTCTCTCTCTCTCATCTATCTACTCTATCTAATATATCTATATATATCTATTATATCTATATATATAGATATATCTATATCTATCTATAATATATCTATTCTCTATCATTGATTATACACGTCAACTTGACTGGGTTAGGAGATGCCCAGACAGCTGGCAAAACATTGATTTTGTGAGGGCATTTCCAGAAGAGGTTAGAATTTAAATTGGAAACCTGAATAAAAGAAGGTCACCCTCATCAATGTGTGAGTACATTGTTCAACACATTGAAAGCTCAAACAGAACGGAAAGGCTGAGGAATGGTGGATTCCTTCTCTTGAGTTGGGACATCCATCATCTGCTCTTGGCCTTCTGAGCTCCTGATTCTGAGACTGGGAATCATGCCATTGACTACCCTGAGTCTACCTTTAGACTCAGAGGGACTCACACCACTGGCTTTCCTGGTTTCCTAGCTTGCTAATGGCACACAGTGGGGCTCCTTGGCATCCATGTTTATGTGACCCAATTCCCATAATAAATGGTTTTATTTCTACATACATCTTATTGGTTTTATTTCCCTGAAGTACATATAGGGCACGTTCTGATTCTGTTGATTCTATTTCTCCAGAGAACCCTAATATACCAGATAATCCCCAAAATATCCTGCAAATATATCCCTTTCTATGGGAAATGTCTGAGCTTGAAAGTGAACTGTTACCCAAGATAGAGTAGATGAATTCCAAGTTTCTTGCGTCCTGTAGATATAAATCATTTAATAAGTTAGTCTGGGGAAAAATATAATTTCAGTAATACTTGGACACACTTCAATCAGTACATTGGACAAAATCCTCTTCATAGGGGTATTTCTGTGAGAGTTGTGACAAGTTTGAAAGTGGAAGACAGTCTTTCCATTGTTTTCTGAACTTCAAAAGGAAGGAAGAAGCTAAATACCAAATGCCAGCCCCCGAGGAGCAGTGGCTGTTGAGTAACTGGTTGCCAGGCCAAAGCTGCCCGAGGCGGGGAAAGAGGGTTCCATGTGCCTCTGAGTGGGACGGTGACAGGCTCCCTGTGAGAAGTGCAGAGAAGGAAACACCATTTTCTCATGGGCGGGGAGGTCAACTTTTTGAATGAACACAGCCCTGTCCTTTCAGAGTCACCAATCCCATTCAAATGCAGTTTTTAATTTTCAGGTGGAATTCCCGTAACATAGAATCAATCATCTAAAGTGGAAAATTCAGCACACTTCTTGTGTTCAGAGTTCTGTGTCACCGTCGGCTCTGTCCAGCTCCGAACACTTTCAGTTCCCCAACAGGAAACCCCATAAGCAGCCTTTCTTGGTTTCTATCGCCTCCACCCCGGAAACTCTAGAGATTTACCTGTTCTAACATGCCTTTTAAATAATACTCCTTTAAAAATGAGTATTCAATTCAAGTAATTGAAGGAGTCTAATTCAGCTTGTGGATAGTTTTGATATCTGTTGGAAGTCCTTTAGAATTCTTCAAGGACCCAGTCCAGGTGTGAAACCAGCACTCTTTATAGCAAGATGTGAGTTTGCAGGGATTTCTCAATGAGCCCTGGGGAGTCAGGAGGCCAACCTAGGAGCATCCCTGGCAGGTGCTCCTGAGATGAAAACTCAGGGAGGAATGTCCCTTTGGCACCCTTCTTGGCCACATGTTGGCTGCCAGATGAGACAGCAGGCTGCACATAGCTTCGGCGTGGGATTCCCTGCCTTCCTGTCTTTGTTTTTTGATTAGAACAAGCCTGAGACACCTGTTGGGCTAGGGGTGGGGTGAGGTGCTGGGGGTGGGGGGCATGATTCTTCTGTGTGTTTTTTTAGGGGGTACCAGGGATTGAACTCAGGGGCACTCAATTACTGAACCTCATCCCCAGCCCTATTTTGTATTTTTATTTAGAGACAGGGTCTCACTGAGTTGCTTAGCGCCTCACTGTTGTTGAGGCTGGCTTTGAACTTGCAATCCTCCTGCCTCAGCCTCCCAGAGCTGCTGGGATTACAGGTGTGCACCACCATGCCCAGCTGGATCTCTTCTGTTTTTGACAGACTACCATGATCTTTTATTCTTAAGCAGATATCCTAGATATGTTTTTGGGCAACAACATGTGTCTTTTTGGGGGGTCCATTTTAAATATTCTACTCAAAGCAACTAGAAATTTGACTACGGAAAGTCATTGGTTACTGAAAATATGTTGACACTTGAATACGATCAAGTCATCACTCTTATTTTCCAAGCGGAGGTAGCTGTGAACAGATGAGCTGTCCTTTTACTCATCCTGTTTTACCCACTGAGTGTTGGGGGAAATTTTATTTTATTTTTAAAATTTCATTAGTGCATGATAATTATGCATGTTCGTGGGATTCTCTGGTACTTGATCATACATGTACACAGCATAATAGGGTGCATTTCACTCCTCAGAACCTGCCCTATCCCTCCACCCCTCTCTCCCCCTGGCCCTTTCCTTTACTTAACCGCTGCCCTTTTATTTTCATGTGCGCCCTCCCCGCACCTTTTTGTTCTTTTTTTCTTTCTGGCTTCCACATTTGAGAGTAAACATACAAGCTTTGACCTTCCGAGTTTAGCTCATTTTGCTGGCCCTCATATGCTCAAGTTCCATCCATCTTCCTGCACATGACCTAGTTTCATTCTTCTCTATGGCCTAATAAAACTCCCTTGTGTACATCACACTTTCTTCATCCACTCATGTGTCGAGGGACGCCTAGGCTGCTGCCATAGTTTGGCTATCATGAACTGTGCTGCTATAAACATGGCTATGCTTGTATCACTGTAGTAGATGACTTTAATTCTTCAGGATGAATACCGAGGAGTGGTACAGCTAGTCATATGGTGGTTCCGTGCCTGGTTTTTTGAGGACTCTCCATACTGCCTTCCATAGTGGTTGTACTCTTTACGATCCCAGCAATAACATAAAAATGTTCCTTTCCCCCCATGTCCTCTACAGCATCTATTGTTAGTTGTGTTCTTGGGACTGCCATTCTGTCTGGAGTGGGATGAGATCTCAGTATAGTTTTGCTTTGTGTTTCTCTGATTGCTAAAGATGTTGAACATTTTTTTGTATATATTTTTTGGTCATTTGAATTTTTTTTGAGAAGCATCTGTAGTTCATCTTCCTATTAATCGGGTCATTAGTTTTTGATATTCTTTTAAAATTCTATGCATAGTCTAGATATGAATCCTCTGTTGAAAGAGTAGCTGGCAAAGATTTTCTCCCATTCTGTAGGTTCTCTCTTCACATTCCCAATTGTTTCCTTTGCCGCGCAGAAGCTCTTTAATTTGGCGTCGTCCTATTTATTAATTCTTGGCATTATGTCCTGAACTTTAGGCATTAATGGCCATTTTCATAGAAGAGTGGGGAAGTAGGAATGCCCAGTTTAGAAAACAGTTTCATGAAAATCAGGGAGGGAAAGCAAGTGTTTGTCACCTGCTGTTGGATGGTCATGTAAGGAGCGGACTGGGCAACTCTTGACCATTGCTGCAGATTTATGTATGGGAAAAAACCATCCATGTCCCGGTGGGTGGAAGGGCTCCTGCTACTCAGAGCTGTGTGTATTGTACTATCTGAATCTGTAGGCTGTGCCTTTTAAAAGAACACTGATGTCAGGGGTTTTCCCCTAAGAGTACCAACTTCTCTAGTCCTTACTTAAAAGCATCCCAGATGGTTCTTGTCAGTTTTTAACCAGTTGAATTCTCCCTCCATGCAGTTTCTACCTGGTTGTCTTGATTCTGCTCTCTGCCTGAAGGCAAGAGATTGACTGAGTTCACTCAGCTGCTGTAGCAAACTCCCCTAGACCCAGTGGCTTATGAACAACAGGAATTTTCTGATCCCAGTTCTGGAAAGCTGGAAATCCAAGATCAACTGCGGATTTGGTTTCTGCTGAGGGTTCATTTTCTGATTCTCCGATGGCTAACTTCGTGTTGTGTCCTCAGGTGGCAGAAAGGACAAGGGAGCTCTCTAGGACATTTTTATTGGCACTAATTTCATTCGCGAGGGTTCCTCTTCCGTGACCCAGTCACCTCCAAAGGCTCCTTTTCCTCATCACAGTAGGGTTAGGATTTAACTTGTGAATTTTGAGGAGACAGAGGTATTCAGCCTATAACTCCTTCCTGGTCTTTCAGAGAGAGGAAGAAAGAAAGCACGTCCTCTAAGCTTCTGCCTAAGTGGCTAGGTGCCTGCAGTTCAGTCCGGCCAGTAGCTCTTGTGCCAATGGCCTCTCGTGTCGACTCCCTCTTCCTGGGTGGTTTTCTGTGACCTTAAAGGTCTTCTTTCAAATGCATTGATAATAATATCTCCTGACGTCTCTGTGATGTTTAGGGTTTGAAGAGTATTTCCATTTATCTTATTTGATATCAAAACCACTCTAAGCAAGCCTGGTAGATGCTATTATATACATCTTAGAAAGAAACGAGGAGAATTTAGATGTTTGGTCATTATCACCAGCACATCCAGTGCTCATGGAACACATGCTTTCTAAGCCTCTTTTTTTTTTTTTTTTTTTAACTTGGTCTTTTTTTCAGTTATAGATGGGCACAATACCTTTATTTTATCTATTTATTTTTATGTGGTGCTGTTATGGTTTGAATGTGAGGTGTCCCCCAAAAGCTCATGTGTAAGACAAGGCAAGAAGGTTTGGAGGAGAAATGATTGGGCTATAGCCCTAACCTAATCAGTGGACCGCTCTTCTCTAAGGGGATTAAGTGAGTGGAACTGGAGGCTGCTGGGGTGTGGCTGGAGGAAGTGATTCACTGGGGACCTGGCTAGGGTGTATATATTAGTATCTGGTGAGAGGAGTCTCTGCTTCGAAGCTGTTTGTCATGTGAGCTTCTTCCCTCTACCACACTCTTCTGCCATGACGTCCTCCTTCACCTTGAGCTCCAAGAAATGGAGCCAGCCTTCTCTGGACTAAGACCTCTGAAACCGTGAGCCCTCAACTAAACTTTTCCTTCTCTACAATTGTTCTGGGGGGCCTTTCAGTAACAACAACAACAAAATAGCTGACTAAAACAGGTGCTGAGGATCCAACCCAGTGCCTCACATAGGCTAGGCAAGTGCTCTACCACTGAGCTACGACCCTAGCCCCCTCCGACTTATTTTTTAATCATGAATCCATTCCAAGCTGTTGTCCAATATAAATTGCTCTAATAGGTATAGTTGATCGTCTAGAATCAAATGAATCAAGTTTCAATGACAGGGGTTACCATCAAGGAGAACAGGTCCGTGTTTTCCAAAATCCACCTTAAAATGAACTTGTGGGAGAACACTTGTCCAACTCCAGTCTTCTTTCATACCCCATTTCCTAAGATGGCAACACAGAATCAATATCATAGATTCACCGCCCCCCCCCCCCCGCCCCCCAATCTGGACACCTGAGTGCCTGTGAATCACTGTTCCGTTCTCAGGTCTCTGTGTTGTCATTTCTTTCTACCCAGGTCTGCTGGTCTCAGTTTGAAGGCATCTCTTCTGTAAAAGGCATCCGCTGTGACTCACCCAAGCCCTGCACACCCGTTTCCACGCTTCCCTTCTCTCCCCATCACGTTTCCACTCTTGTGTTCACTGCTCTCCAAACATACAGTGGCGCCTTCCCATCAGGTATGCAACGCCTATAGTGAGGGACACTACGTCACCACGAACAGGTACCTCATGATAAAGCCATGCATGCAGGAAAGGCTACAGCTGCAGAGATTGTAGGGTAATTGTTGCAGGTTTGCATACTTCTGTTATTGGAGGAAACACGAGAGAAGGTGATGGCATGTTTTAAATCTCATTTTAAAAATAACTTACTTGATGGACTTGGGGAGAGCTTGAATACAAAAAATGATCTGAAAAAGATAAATCACACTTTTTTTTTTTAGAGAGAGAGAGAGAGAGAGAGAGAGAGAGAGAGAGAGAGAGAGAGAGAATGAATTTCAATATTTATTTTTCAGTTTTCGGCGGACACAACATCTTTGTTTGTATGTGGTGCTGAGGATCGAACCCGGGCCGCACGCATGCCAGGCGAGCGCACTACCGCTTGAGCTACATCCCCAGCCCAAATCACACTTTTAAAAGGCCATTTGTGGGGGAAAAATATCTATTTGCTGAAGATCTTGGAGAACAAAAGGAAGGTGTTTCAGGCATTTGGTCTTAAACTCTGGATTTGAGATCTGGGACAGAACTAAAGCCTGAAAGTCTTATTTTGTTTTGGCTCCAGAAACGTCCAGTGTGCAGAGTGTGGTTTTATTGTCATCTCCCCCAGCTTCCAAATCCGTCACTGTTACCTGGCTGCCAAATAATTTGAAAAATTATTCTTACCTGGATGCCAAATAATTTGAAAAAAAAAATCCTCATATAACAATGAATACTTTTAAATGAAGGGAGGACATTTTGCAAATGTGCCTACAAAAAACTGATGACACTGAATTTTACCTAGTTATATAACTTATCTTGACACTAACACTCAAGGTCTGTGGTTACACAAAACACCTTCACCAAGTTCTCACGTGAAATCTTGCCTTCCTTTTAGATTAGCTAGAGTAATTTCTTGCTTCATGTTTTATTGAATAGGTCTCTTGAATGGTAGAAAAAGTTTTAAAATCAAAGAATAATTCACTGAAAATTGTTCTTTTTATTTTAAATGTACTTTGTGGTATGTGTTCTTGACGAGGTAGGTGACATGCAATTTACCAACTGAAATGCTTTGCTTATTCCTGAGTCCTCAGAGCAAATGCTGGGGTGGGCTTTTTAATGGGTGCTCCTCCCCATCATTAAGGGGACTGGATGCTAAACCAGTAACAAATTTAATTCTCTGAAGTATCTGAGTCTTGCATCCTACTCAGGGCTCACAACAGACTTGACATGTCTGCTAAGAGAGGAAGTAAAGGTGCAGCCACTTGAAAACAAACGTAATGATAGAGAACAATCATAGTGAAGAAGAGGTCACACTTGAGTTCTTATGGGACACTCGGAGGACGCGTGGTACAGTCCTGGAAGACAGAGCTGCTGCCTTTGCCTCCCACGCCCCAGGTGTGGGGTGCAGCAGGAGGAGAAAGGAGGGCCCTGCACAGCAGCAAACGGATTTACCAAAGAGTGGACAGCCAGTGCTCTGAGTTTTGTTTGGAGAACGTATGGAATATGTATTTTTTTTAATCTCAGAAGTTTTTTTTTTTCTAGGAGAAAAGTGTAACTCCTGCAGTGGTATGAAGAGAGAAAATAAAACCAAACAAAACACTGTCTAAATACAAATTTCCAAATTCTGCTGGAGGCCCTTGTCCATTCACCTTGGCTTTAGACCCTTCTCTTGCTCACAAGTCTCTGCTTCTTCATAATTCTCGAGTGATGCTGGTTCCCTCTGGTCCTTCTCCCAGTCTGACCTGCTGCTTCTGATTGCTATTGATTTCCTTCTCCACACTGCACTGGAGGGGTGTCCAGGGGGAATCTTGTTTGAAGCAGAGCCACATGAGCAGGCCTGCTTCAGGCTGCCTGCATGCGCTCATTCTCTCCCAGCCCCTCTCCCACCCCGGCCTTCTTTGATATCACCCGGGTCTCTATTTACAGGAGCTCACAGGCTGCTCTGCGTGGCGTCCCTGCTGCAGACCCCTTTGTCTCAGCGATGCCTGCCACGCCATTCCGTGCAAACAGCCGCGCTGTGAAGCCAGGCCCTGGAGTGTGCAGGCAGCGGAATCTCCGCTGCTTCCTGCTGTTCGTGTGATGGATAGTACCATAAAATGGATGTGATGTGGTTGTTAGGCTGCGGTTGGGCTTGCAAGCGAGGTATTGATTGGTGTTGGTTCACCGCTTGCTGAACATTTCATCAACTGACCTTCCAGATTGTACCCCACCTCGGCTTCTTTTACCTCTAATTCTACTTTATCTCCGGTTCTGTGGCTCCTAATTTTCTTTTGGCTGATTTCTCACAGTATTTCTTTAGTTTTCTATTACTCAAAAGGAGTTTTCTAATGAAGCCACATGTCCCCTTCACCGTGCTGATGATATCTATTTCTCCGGGTTGGCCTTGGGTATTCTGGCTTAGCCCCTCTGTCCTTGGAGCGTCCAAGTCCTAAAACATTTCTGAGTGCACACAGAAGAACTTTTCCTGTAACTTTCTGGCCTGGTAAACTGGCTGTCAGAGCTCAGCCGAGGATGACTGGATTGCATAAATCCACCGGGATCGTGAAGGGCATTGGATTGAGGAAGGAAAGAAGGGGAGCCCCCTGCCCCCCCCCTCCCAAGCCACAGTATTTGCAGTTATTCTCATAGGGAGCATCCAGGGTTCTTTTTCCTATCACGCTACCTTTTTCACTTTTGAAAGTTCTTTTTACTTCTTTTGCTGTTTTCCCCCTAGCAAATGTTCTGGCAAGTTCTTCCAGTGTCTGTATAAAACTGTTTCTAAAGATAGAAGTGGAAAGTAGGAACTTTGGCTGCAGAAGAGGGGGAGGGAAGGCACAAGGGGAAGGGGAGTAGAGGATGTAAAAGGGAAAAGGAGGAAAAAAAAGGAACCGTCAAGAGCAGGGGAGTAGCCAAGGCCATTGAGCAGGTGGAGAACAGAGACAGATGTGCTTCTTGTGTAGGAGGCTGGAAGGGTTGTCTTTATGAATGGAGATCCTGGGAGAGAAGCTAAAGGTGAAGAGTGAAGGTCATGGGGGAGGGACTGTAAAACACATGGTGCAGAAGTTAGGCGACCACATTTTCATAGATTGTACACCCTTCAGGTTTGTTTAAGGCTGTGTTTAAGGCACCACCGAGTACCTTGTCAAATATCCTAAAATTAATAACAATTACAGACATTATTTAAAAAAATCACTGAGAAAAAAAATCTGTGTACCTGGAGAAACTGTTGTGACACTGAATTACCTTTGATCAGCAATTTTTCAAGAGTTTTACTCTTAGGTTTATTACTCTTACTTCCCAGGGAAGCAGGAATTAAATAAAATTTATGGTTTCTTATTTCCTCTGGCACATAGCAAACAGTTTTCTGACCATTTTGTTTGATAGTAACTGAGATTGTTTTTTTTTCTACCAGGGATTGAACCCAAGGGTATTTAACCACTGAGCCACACCCCCAGTCCTTTTTTTTTATGTTTTATTAAAGACAGGGTCTCACTAAGTTGCTGAGACTGGCTTTGAACTTATGTTCCTCCTGCCTCAGCCTCCCAAGTCCCTGGATTACAGGTGTGTGCCATTGCACTCGGCAGTGTCTGCAATTTTTATGGTTGTCTTTATTTACTAAGAACTAGGTTGGCTGGATAAAGTAATCATCATCTGAATGCCTTTTACTGGCCCAAATGGAATTCATGCACCCCTTGAAGCCCAACATCTGTGTATCTGAAATTAATTCCTGAATCAAAATTGCTGGGCAGTGTCCGTTGCACCAACCTCAGTGGAGGGGTGGCATGCCTGTCAGGAGGCAGAAGGGTCTTTCTGCCCAGGGAAGCACTGGCATGCTCTTCACATCTGCAACTAGTCCAGAAATAAGACGATGTCTCCTGCGCCTCCATCACAGTGCTGGGCACGCACAGAGCTCTTTTTGACAAGGACTAGCCCAATTCCATGTGGGACAACACGTGTGATACCATATTCCCTCACAATGCCCCCAGGAAATGGTGAAGAGAGAGACTCCAGCATACTGAGAGACTTCTGTCCTCTGGTGCAGTGTTTCCTGAAGGTCCACATGTCAAACACATGGGTCCCAGCCTGGGTGTCTTGGGGGAGGTGAAACTTTGAGAGGTGGGGCTTAGTGGGAGTCTTTAGGTCACTGCGGGCATGTGATTATAGGACCCCAGTCTCTTTCTCTCCTTCTCCTTTGTGTCCTGGCCACGAGGTGAATAGCTACTCTCCCCGATGAGCTGACGCCTTGCCACAAGCCCAAAGCAATGGGGCCAATGAATCATGGATTGGAACCTCCAACAATACATGAGCCAAACAAAACCTTTTCTGTTTAAAGCTGATCATCTCCGGCGTTTGTGGTGACGGATGGGTTCACTCTTTCATATCAAGGGATTCCTAGGGAGCTGGGACACCGTTGGATGGCTAGATGTCTTCTAGAGTTCTGTGGGTTGGGGAGCCCCTGGGCTCTGCAGGCACGGTGCACTCAGGGTTGGGACACAGTGTTTTAAGTTCTGCTCCAAGGGACTTGCTTGACATGGGCCCTGGGTCAGCCACTCATTTGCCAGTTTCTTTTTCATTCCCTGAGCACAGAGGTAGTGACTCCTTCCCTGTTTTCTTTTTCTAATTAACAGCATGCAAATACAATGTTGGTGTCAACGACTTTCTTCCCATTTACCCTCCCTCCCCTGAGCTTGCTCACGACTGGACTCAGTCATCAGCTAACCCAAAGAACTTTTTCATGCCTGTGAAAGCATACCTTTCTGTTATTTGCCATTTTGATCCCTTTGCCCTAGGCACTGAAGGACAGTGACCTCTCTTAATGTGTTATCATATTGTTGAACTTGAGTGTCTGTCATCAGTTCTGGCCATGGAGGGTTGAGGTATAGGGGGAAAAAGATATCTTGGTGTGCCTCTTCATGCAGAATCTGCCTGTAAAGGAACTGAAAATACTCAGTGGAGAACTTCAAGTTTACTTCACTGATTTGGTTTCCTCTCTCTGGGGAGCAGAGAGCTATAGGCTACTGAGGAGGCTCATGAAGACCACCAGGTTTCTCCTTCCATTCCACATTCCACAAGTGGAGTCCGTCCTGCTGAATAATGTGTGGCAGCTGCTCGGGACTAACCTTGTCTTTGTTCAAACTTATCTGAGGATCCACAAACAAAACACAGCCCCCCTCGGTCACTTTTCATTCATTGGAACCACAAGAAAGTTCACCTTGCTGGGAACTCTAGAAACAACCCACCGCAGGGACTGTGTTCCTGGTTCATGCATGAAAGAAGTTCTAAGAAATACGCAAACTAGGACGTGTTGTGTTCTTGAACTCTGGCTGGCTGTTCCACTTAGAGTGTCTGGTTGGCCACTGAAGTGACCAAAATGATACTTGTTTACTTATTTTGCAGTAAGGGAGAAATATTAGTGAAGACCTGATTATCTCTCACTTTACAGTTGGTTCCACATCCGAAGGTATTAGAATTGCTAGGAAAGAGAAATAGTCAGAAGACTAATAAAAGAGATTTACACTTTGGATTCATGGAACTGTATTAATAAAACATTGCTGTTCCTCTTGTACTTCTCAGAATAGTCTATTTTTAAATAACTGATAACACTATTACTAGTTAATACATTTTTACTGCTGAGATAAATAATTCCTTATAATGCAATGGGAGTACTGCTATGACTTATTCCAAATATGATATCTCGACACTAAAATGATGGGTTGGAATTGGTACTAAGGAAGAGGGTGCAATTCTGTAAGAAAAGCACACAGATCTGGGCCTCCTCATCTTTTCCATGTCTCTGTCTTGTGGCCCAGATCAGAACCATCCCTAGCAGGTCTGAATTGCTTTTGGTAGTAGCATCATTATTGTTCCTCCAACGACTGTATAGGATATACTGTAGGTAGCTGAAAGTGCTGTTAGAATCAATTGCACTCCATGCCATGATCCAACAAATCTACAGAACCATCTCAGTTGCTTAAAAACAACATTTTCCTAGGATTTGTGATGCGTTTCTTAGGCTTTATGTAAGAAAAGTATAAAAATGCTTCTCTTACTGGTTTTGACTTCTGAGATTTTTAAGTAATTGATCACTATAACATATAGTATTGTGATAGTTGGTTTTATATCCACTTGATTGAGTCATGGTGCCCAGATATTTGATTAAACATCATTCTGGATATTTCTATGAAGATTTTTTTTCATGAATTAACATTTAAATCAGTAAACTCTGAGTGAAACAGACTACTCTTATAACATGGGCAGGCCTCATGCAATCAGTAGAAGATCCTAATAGAAAAAGACTGAACTACTTGGAAGTAGAAAAAAATTAATGTGCACTACTTATAGTTTGCTTTTGAACTTGAACTGCAGTTCTGCAAGTTTTTGACTTGCATCTCTACTATAGTTGTGTAAGCCAGTTTCTTAAAATCAGTCTCTCTCTCTCTCTCTCTCTCCCTCTCCCTCTCCCCAGCCTCCCCTTAATCTATCAGACTTCTATATCTGTAGGTTCTGCATCTGTGGATTCAACTAACTAAGGATTAAAAATATTTAGAGTGTTTGGGAAAAAATGCATCTGTACTAAACATGGAGATTTTTTCTAGTCAATATTCCCTGGACAATATGGTGTATCAACTATTTGCAGAGCATTTACCTTGTGTTGGGTATTATAAGTCATCTCGAGGTGATGTAATTTTTATGGGAGAATGTGCCTGGATTAGATGCAGATATTATGTCCTTTTATACAAGAGACTTGAGCATCCATGGATATTGGTGTCTGCGGGGCTGGAACCAGTCCTCCATAGACACTGAAGGACACCTATATACATATCCTGTAGAATTCGTTTCTCTGGAAAACACTAACACAAGTATCTCCAGAGCAGGAAAAGGAGCTTCTCGTCATCTAGTCCAAACTTTTTTTTTTTTTAAGTGATGAGTAAAAGCAACATCCAGAGAAATAAATTGATTTACCTAAATTTCCTGTCCAAGTGGCTGTACTTCCTGTACATCATATTTATTGCATTTATAAATAAATATTATATAATACATAATACTTAGAGATAGGTTTTAACAGAGACTCTATACTTATAGCTGTCTAAATTTTTTAATATAAACATGCACTTTTTCGTGTGTAGATTTGATGAGTAATTAAACAGAGCTCCTACCCAGTACTCTCTGCGTGTCCACCAGTCAATTTAGTGTGGCGATCAGTGGATGTCCTTGAAAGTAAGTAAAATAGTAGAAAGAATTAGCCTGCACTAAACTCTGACCTAGTTCAGAATACATTCAATAAGGTTTAAAAGAACAATTACTTCCAGCATGTATCTGGGGGAATTGGCTTCATTTCAATTTATTTAGGGTTCTTGAAGCACTTTAAAAAATATGCTTTAAAATCCCATTTCAATTATCTTTAATAAGATCAACTTGTCTGATATAGACACAATATAAGAGCGAAACTAAAAAATACTTTCCTTTCCAAATAACTCTTTCTAAAACTATTATGGCCCCTTGTCTTGAAATCACCGCAGGGTGGGGAGCTATGTCTGGCATTTTTTAACTTCTTTCCTAGGAAGAACACAGAGGAAATATCTCTTCATTCCTGAATGTTTTCTGTAATGTTTATCTAATGGTGAGATCTTGCTATGAGCTTTATGACAAAAAAGGCAGTATTTTTGTCCCCATCTCAAGGATATATTTCTAGGAATACCCTGAGATATTTTTGCACATGATTATTAATTTTAACTTTTATTTTGAAATAACTTTAGGTGAACAAAACCTTGCAAAAGTACTACAAAGCATTCTTTTAATCCCTTCATTTAGGATTCCAGTGTTACCCCATTTAAATTTTTTTCCCTCTCTTTATGAAGGCTAATTTTTGTATTCACACACACACACACACACACACACACACACACACACATATATATATGTATATAATATAGATGCACTTTTTTTCTAAATTGATTGAGAATAAGGTATACACATAAAGCTCTTTTTACCCCTAAATATTTTAGTGCACTTTGTCTGAAATGAGGGGATTCTCTTAAATGACAGTGGTGTATAATGATCAAAATCAGGACATTAATTATGAGGTAGTATTATTATCTACTATACAGAACATATTCAAATTCCACCAACTGTTCCACCAATGTCCTTTATAGCAAAAGAAAATGGTTTTTCATTTAGGATCCAAATGATTGAATTTTTCAGTTGAACAATTACAGTAAGTCAAAGGTACAGGTGTGCTTGGGAGTGAAGCACCTCTCTTCTCCCCCACTTCAATCCTACTCCCTCAGCATAAATTAGAATCGGTATTTCTCTATTTTCCAATATCGTCTACAGTTACACTTATCCCTGTAAACGTGCATGTATTTCTTTTTGATTTTTGTGAAAAAATAGGAAATTTACCACGCACATTAAATGGTATTGTAGCTTTTTCATTTGATTGCAGTTTAGAACATTTTTTTGACTAAAAAGATCTATATAACTGTTTTTATTTCTTTTAACACTCTTTAACCCAGGAATTTCACATATATTATTAAAGACTAATGAAATCAAACGATTTGTCACAAAGAACATCAGTGCTTTCTTTGACCCGTTTAGCTTCTCATAGAAAACCACTTGCTGTTAGGTCTTCTATCCAATATGCTATTCCATAGCACGTTATAAATATAATCTTACATGGCCATTGCTTGGGTCATCATTTTTGGAGGTGTTTCACCAACTTCCTTTTATGATACATGAAGGTTTTGTCTATTTTACACCACCTTTGACCTTTAGCCCCTACCCTGGAGGGGTCATTCCATTCCATTTCTTATGCAACTATTTTAACTTTCAAAGATCTACAGGAAAAATAATTTTCACCTATAAGTCTATACCTAGCTAATCTATCTATGGCTGTGAGAGTATCAACTGATAAGCAGGGTCTAAAAACTTGCACACCAAATATATCTACATGGAGAGCTATTGCAAGTTTGTATACCTCCCGTCCCTCCACAATGAGGGAAGAAATGAATAAAGGGGAAGATGGGGCCTAGGTAAGAATAGATCAATGTAGGAGAAAAGTTTTCTAGAAAACTCTCTAGAAAGGAGGTAAGGAAAAACCTCAGGACACCCACAGTGCAGCAAGTCAGAAAGAACACTGTCCAGATGGAGCAAGGGATTCAGGGTCCACCAGGGAAAAGTGAGGACTGAACAGGCTACAGGATGTTAGGGTTTGGCTGTGAGTGTGAGAAGCTCACGTGTGAGATGATGCAGAGGAGAAATGCTTGGGTCAGGGGAGTCTCAACCCAGTCGTGAATCAATCTGCTGATGGGATTCACTGAGTGGTAACTGAAGTGGTGGGGTGTGGCTGGAGGGGGTGGGGCATTGGGGTGTGCTTTGGGGGTATCTATCTGCTGGGTGGAGTCTCTCTCTCTCTCTTTCTGCTCCCCAATCCTCATGTGAGCTGCTTCCCTCTGCCCTATTCTTCTGCCGTGATGTGATGTTCAGCCTCACCTTGAGCCCTGAGGAATGGAGCTGCCTGTTTATGACTAATGTCTTGATTTTGAAACTGTCAGCCCCCAAATAGACTTCTCCTCCTCTGAAAATGTTCTTCTCTTGCCGCAGTCTGGCTGGGCACAAAATCACTGGGAGGTCACGAGCCACTTGTAGGTTCAAACAGGAACTCCTTTATTGCCCGAACCCAAGGGGAACTCTCCAGAACTCCACGGAAACTTCGTGAGAACCAATGGGAACTCAACGGGAACTCCGCGAGAACTCAAATGTAGCGGGCACCAGAGGTAGCAGGAGCCGCCCCATTGCCGGACAGCAGAGGTCCACATACACAACTGAATACACAGCTTGTTTCAACTCAGCATCATCCAGTTACAGCAATCAGTCATTATCTTAATAATTATACTCAGCTTAACTTAATTATCATCATCTTAATGGCTCGCTGGCATCACCTCCCAACCACTCCTTCTGGCAAAATGCCAGGTGCCATCTTGACCCGGTTGTGGCTCTCAACATTCTCTGATCTTTTAGTCACAGCAGTGAAAAAGCCGACTAAAAAACACCTGGTAACTATATTGAGAAGCAGTTGGAGGTAAGAAAAGAAGCCATGGGAAATACGAGAGGAATTAAATTTTTGTTTTTAATTCTTTGAAAAGAAATTATTTGAAAGCACCATTTCCTCCCATTTGTCTTCCAATGCTGCTTTTGAAAATCCCAGGGCTGCTCCCATTCTGGATGTTTTGAAAATGACCAATATCCGTCCAATCATGAAACAGGTCTTATTTTATATCTTGGGTGTGGTGAAATTTCACAATTATATGTCTAATTTTGGCTTATTTACTTTTATTCACATTTCTGAGCTTTCATTGAGTTTCCTTCTATCTGCACAAAAATGCTCTTCAGTTTGGGAAATTCTGATTCATCATTTTAAAATTTAATCTCTCCCTTTGTATTTATTTCTGGAACTCTTACGAACTTCTTGGATTGATTTTTTTTAACCTTCTATTTCTTGTTATTCATTTCTTTCCCTTTTAGTATGCCCTGAGTTTTTTTCCTAAAATGTATTTTCTATTCCACTTAATTTTCTATTTCAGCAGTCACTTTTGTTTTCTGAGAATCTATGTTATTGGTCCCCCCACTCCTTCTTTTTATCCTTCCTCTTCCTTTCCCTCTCCTCCCTCCATCTCTTCTTTCTCCTCTTTTTCTTGTAGATTTCTCTTCTTGTTTAAGGAATGAAGCATCTTCTTTTATCTTTCTGAGTATAGTACATTTTGCTTATTTGTAGCTTCAGATAGGTGAGGTAGTACCCACCTCATTCCTAGCTACTTAGAAGCCTGAGGTTGAAACTTCATGAATTTAGTTCAGCCTTGGCAACTCAGACCCTGGCTCAAATGAAAAAAAAAAAAAGCAAAATTTATGTCTTCATTTTTTCCTCTTCTTCCCTACTTCAAGTCAAATGGATGAATCATTACTACAAAGGGAGCATGTTAGTTCATTAGAATAATTCCCTTTAAAATATCAATGTGAGCAGTTAAGAACCTCAAATCCTAGCCTCTTTATCTGCTAGTAATATGACCATATGGAAGTATTTTGGCTTCTTTATAATCTTTAGTTTCCTCATCTTTAAAATAGGAAGAAAATAATAATTCACTTATGAAATTGTAGGTGAGCCTTGCATAGACCCTGGAAGGTAGGACTCAGGTAAGCACCAGTTGTTCTTGTTGCTATCATTGTTAGTCATAACTGTTATTAAAGAGAGCACCTTCCTGGGGATCTTCTATATTAAGAAGTGTGTTAATATTCAGAAGACTGCTCAGAACACTGGTGTTCTATACACTTGAACAGAAAAGCAGGTGTCAGAAGATGGCTTTAGGAATCTGATCAGCAGTATTTTGAAGAGTTAATGTTGTTAGGTTAAAGAGTTAAGGTTATTAGGTTATTAGTTGTTCTGAGTTTACTCTTGGGGAAAACTCCTTGTCTTTGTCTTGAGTTTTCCTTTGCATTAGTAGTAATGTAACCATGCTTTATAATTATTGATTGAGTTGTATATAACTTTTTCTACTTTCTTACTGTTAAACTGTATGATTCATATTTGTGATATATATATATTTAATAATGTGTTTCTTGTAAAAGCATATGCATTTTGTTTTTTTGTTATCTATTTGTTTTAGTAATGAAGCATCTCCTTTTATCTTTCTGAGGTTTATTATTTTTCTTGCAGTACTGGGGTTTGAACCCATGGCCTCGGGCATGCTAGATGAACACTTTACCACTGAGCTACATTCTCAGCCCAAACTCAGTCTTTATATGAAGTTTTTAGTTCTTTTTTTTTGTAAATATATATATATATGTATATATATATATATATATATATATACTTTTTAGATATACATGACAGTAGAGTACATTTTGACATATTATACATAGAAGGAGTATAACATATTTTAATTTGGATCCTATTCTTGTGGTTGTACATATGTGGAGTTTCAGTGGCTGTGTATTCATATATAAGCATAAGAAAGTAATGTCTAATTCATTCTACTGTCTTTGCTGTTCCCATTCCTCCTCCCTCCCCTTTATTACCCTCTATCTAATCCAGTGAACTCTGTTCTCCTCCTCCCCACCCTCCCTTGTTGTGGGTTCACATCCACTTCAGAAAGAATATTTGGCCTTTGGTTTTTGGAACCGGCTTGTTTCACCTAACATGATATTCTCCAGTTCCATCCATTTACCTACAAATTCCGAAATTTCATTCTTCTTTATGGCTGAGTAAGTATCTATCTATCAATCAATCTATTATCTATCTATCTCTCTGCCATATTTCTTTATTGCCGCAGCCCGGCTGGCTGGGCAAAATATCTGGGGGGTGACGAATGACTTGTGTACCTTGATACAGCAGGAGTGAGAGCCGTTTATTGTAGGATCTGAGCGATATTTATACATTTTACACAGCTTATCTAATTAGCATAAAATAGATACAGCAGTCAACCAATCAGGAATCTCCACACTTAATGGCTCGCTTTTGTTACTTCACAAACCACTCCCTCTGGCATTTGGCCAGGCGCCATCCAGACTTGTTTACAGACTTTAACATTTCTCTAGCAAAATAACAGGTGCCATCCTGACTTGTTTACAGACCTTAACACTTTATCTATTCATCTGTTGAAGGGAACTTAGGTTGGATCCATAGCTTGGCTATTGTAAATTAAGCTTGTATAAACATTGATGTGGCTGTGTCACTATAGCATGCTGATTTTGGGTACATTCTAAGGAGTGGGACAACTGGGTCAAATGGTGGTTCCATTCCAAGTTTTCTGAGGAATTTCCATACTGATTTCCAGAGTGGTTACACCAATTTGCAGTCCGACCAGTAATATATGAGTGAACCTATTTTCCCACATCCTCTCCAACATTTATTGTTGCTTGCATTCTTGACAGTTGCCATGCTAACTGGAGAGAGTTGAACTCTCAGTGTAGTTTTAATTTGCATTTCTCTAATTGCTAGAGACGTTGAACATTTTTTCATATATTTCTGGACCATTTTTATTTCTTCTGTGAAGTGTCTGTTCAGTTCCTTTGCCCATTTATTAATTGGATTATTTGTTTTCTTGGTGTTAAGTTTTTTGAATTCATGTATGTCCTGCAATATCAAACTGTTTAGTTCTTTTACATATAGTGCAAATTTGTTGAATTGAAGTCTATTCTGTTACTCTGTTGTTGACTTGAGGTCTACTATATTGCACTTTCTCCTTTATATGTTCTCTCTCTTTTGTGTTCTTTTTTGGTTTCTGTGGTAAGAGCAGTGTTCATCATGACTTTCTATATGTTATAACTAGATTCTTGGCATTGCTTATGAGTATTTTGATTCTTTTTGATGAACTTATATTTTTCTCAGTGACATTATATTTTTCACTTTAACACCAGTCACTAAAGTTCTTATTTCAAGGACTACTATTTCTTAAGAAGTTATTGTTGAGTTTTCATTGACTAGATCTTTTATAATTGTTGACTACAAAAAGTTGATTGCTTCTGAGAGTCCAACTTGAAGTTCTTTCTTAGAGTTTATTCTGCATCGACATTTTCTCTCTCTTTCTGCCTTATCTTTCTCTCCACGCCCCCCCCCCGCCCCCAAACTTCTTCTGGGAGGAAGTAGTGTAGAGAGGCCATAGTTTTAGTTAATAGATATCAATTGGAATCTACCAAACACACACACACACACACACACACACACACACACACACAAATACCATGCAAGAAAAGCATCTTGTAATATTCTTGTTGGCCTGATGGAAATGTGACAGAGACAGCAATGCAGTGACGAGGTTTTGTAGGTAATTCAGCAAATGCATACCCAGTGTTGCCTTGGAGACCGGTATCAACAGGGACAGAAGTCTCTACAAAAATGCTACTGTGCTGCTATGTAGGTGTGTCCTATTCAGCAATGTTTAATTCAAGAAATTTACTTCTTAGAAAGCATGTTTCTCTAACCTTTGGGAAGTCTACCTGCATTGTAGGGGCGCTATGTGATGTTGATTTTAGGGGATTTTTTTTTAAGTGGCAAAGTATAAAAAACGAAGAAGGACAAAGAATTAAGACTCAACCTGGAAATGATAGAATATTTGGCCTGAAAATGATAGAACTGTCCATGAAAGTCTTCAATGAAATGGAAAATAGAAACAAATTATAGAATTTCTAAGAAATAATAAGAAGAATATTATATATTAGATTTTAGGGGATTTATTTAAAGCAGTTCAGAGAGGAGAATTCATAGAATCAAGCACTTTTTTTAATAAGAAAGGGAAACAATGAAAATAAACAAATTTGTACCTGAGAAGTTAGGAAAAACCACAACAATGTAAGGGAAATAAAAAAGGTTTAAGGAAAGATTAAAGGTACAAGTAAAAATTTAAAAGTGTGGGAAAAAACCGTAGAGCTAAGATACAATTTACCAAAATTCTGTTATTTGTATGTTAAAAAATAGAAAAATGCACCAGCAAAATTAGTTAAGGAAAGATGAGTAAACACACACACACACACACACACACACACACACACACGTACACAGATGGTGAGGGTGAAATAAATATTGAAATGTAAAAAATAAAAACAAATAGATCATTTTTCACAGTTTAAGGCCAAGAAATATAAAATTTTCAAGAAAAAATGCTCCTTACCAAAAATGTACTTAAATAAGACAGAGATTTTTCTTATAGTAAATGAAAATATCAAGAAATTAACCTACTAAAAATACAAGCTCCAGATAGTTCCACAGAAGAATTGTACCAAACTCAGTCTTAATGGAAATTGAAATAAACTTCCAGTTCTTTTTATATAAAGTGAACATAACATCCAAGTGTAAATCTAATCAAATTAGCAACACACACAAAGAAATTTATAGGCCAGTATCTCTTATGAGTATGAATGCAAAATTACTAAGTAAAATATTAAGAAACATAACTTAATTCCACATGAAGCATTACAAAAATGATGTCTACCAATATTGTTCAATATCAGGAAACTATGAGCATCACATATCACATGAACAGACACAAAGGAAAAGTTATCCCTTTCCTCTGTCCATTATGCAACTACTCAAATTTACAGTTTATATTTTCTTGCTCCAAAAAATAGAATTGCATAGTCCTATGTGTATGTGGTTTGGTTCTTTTTTTTTATTTGGTTAGATTGTAATAGAATCATATTTCTGTCTTCTCCAGTTTCTGATGTAATTGATCAAAAGAATAAATAAAATAAGATGAAAATAGGTAAAAAAAAAAGTTCCCATTTTGACATGAAAATGTAAAAGCATATCATGGGTGTACCAATAATTTAAAGAATTACCTTTCATCCAATGAGAGCATTGGGCTCCTGATGACGCCTGGATGAGGGGAGGTGTTGGTAAAGGAGTGCGGGTGTCCTTGCAACCTGCAGGCACCAGGCAGACCACAGCGGCCCAGCTCCCAGGAAGCCCTGCGGGAGAACTCGCGCCTCTGTGGAGGGTTCCCAGAGCAGACATTTAGGGAGCAGGTGTCTTCTCAACCATTCACTCTCTGTTCACACCTTACAAAATCTCTTTTTTAAGGGCATAAGAGGATGTGTAGAAAGATACTAGCAGCAAGAAAACAGAAATAATTTAAATGTCAATCAACAGAAAAATAAATACATAAATTGTGTGGTATGTTAATACAACATAATATTAAGCAATAGTAAAAATGGTGAGTGAGACCCATACAAAGGGACACAGATTTTTATCATAAATGTATTATTGAAAGAAGAAGCCAAGTAGCATAAAACATACAACAACATATGACATCTTTAAATAGTTCATGGCAAGGAAAATCCATAGAGATACATGGGCAAAAGGAAGGCACTGACTTAAAAAAAAAAACACAAAAACCCAGGGAATCCTTCTTGATGAAATAGATTACTACAAAAAGCTGAAGGCTTAAAACGTTTTATATAAACGCCCACAGTATAAAATATTGATAGGTAAAAGAAACATCTTTGGTATTTTGTAGTAGAAATCGTATCTACTTAAGTTTAGAACACAGACATAAATAAGGAAAATGTGGGATTGAAACGTAATACCTAAAATCAAAAATATGATTGATATTTGAAAATGGAAATGAAAATGGCAAATTGGTTACAGACTGCAGAAAATTAAATTAAGAAGTACAAGGAAAAAAGAATGAGACACTTGCCCAATATTTAAAAGAAGAGGATACAGATATGAAAATCAATTGGGCAAACATGAAACCAGGGTGTTCCAATTTGGATATAACAGAAATCCCTGAAGAAATGATAGAAGACACATTTTTTGAGCTTAAGAAAGTTTTGTATCTGTCAGTTCAAAAGCTCATTAGAGGATCTGAGCTATAAAAAGAGGTCAAGACTTCATCCTGGTAATACTTTGTAAACATAAAGGGAAAAACTCATCCTTGTTTTGAGATGACGACCGAAGTGAACCTGAATCAATATATTGTGGGCGTGTCTAGAAGCCACAATAGATACATGGATAGATACTAACTCTATCCTTAACGTATTCAGACTTCCTTTTTAATGTATGAATACTCTCCAGGATTTATTGAAAGGAAAAAAATAAGAACTTAGTAAAATTTTTTAATTTTTCTTTTGGATGTTTTCAAATTATACTATTATGTTCTTGTTATACATCACAAAACACAAAGAAAGCATCACAGGGAAGTCGGTCATCTTCCACTGCCTGCCTTCTGTGTCATTCCTCAGTGGAAGTCACTTTTATTGGTCTGATATGGAGCCTTCACAATGGTCTCCTTGCGCAAATGAATGTGTGTGTGTGTGTGTGTGTGTGTGTGTGTGGAGTGTGAGTATAAATCACGTATTTATAGGGGTTTTGGTTAGTTGGTGTCAGTGTGAAATGGTGCTTTAATACATGCATTAGATGTGTCTTTTACTTATCAACATTATTATATTGTGGGCATTTATAGAAGTCAGTCACTACAGACATAAACCTGCTTTTGTAATTTCCTGATGTAGTCACAAGCACATAAATATTGTGTAAAATGATACATTATATACATTAATATGTGATGATTCATCTTATATACATATTATACTTTATAGAACAGGCAGTTATAGGGAATGTTATATACAACATTTAGAATAGATTAACAGGTATATTTTTTCCTGGCCTTTTCCCTGTGGATTCATAGGGAAATTACCGGTAATGTCAAAACTCTCTAGAAAGACAACCCGCTAAGGGCAGCAGGGTTGCGACTACCTGCAGGCCCCCTGTGTGGGTCACTAGCGGCCTGAGGAAACCCTCCTTTTCACCGTCATTTCTTAGGTTTCACTCGGCCTTCTTTCCTCACAGGGCCATTGTATTAAGCATTTTTTTTTTTTTTAATTTTACTGTTCTCCTTTTTAAAGTTACTGTATGTTTAATTTATCCCATCCTTTTCTGTTTTACCAGTTCCCTTCTGAGATGTCTTAATTCTTTTTACTCGTGCATCGTAAAGACACGGGGCAGTGGGCTTGTTGGTACACATTCCTGTGTGCTCCTGACGTGCTGCTCTGGTGTTGGTGGCTTTGCTGACTGGAGGGAGATGGCCCCCACAAGGCCCCCTGTCTTGGCTGAGCGCACACCTTTCCTGTGCACACCCCATCCCACCCCCAGCTCATGGCCCGACTGCCTCCTTATCACACACGAACTCCAAGCCATGTTTTCTGCCCTGAAAGTCAGGCACCAGGTAACTAGGGGTCTGGAGATGGTCCCTGATAACCCAAAGCCTGCCAGAGTCATTCAGACTCTTCAACCCTGAGCTGCTCACTGTGCTGGCCTCGCCTTTCCCAGAATCCCCAGGAAAGGCCTGGCTGGGACTGTTCCCTGCTCCTGACCACACTCTGCCGTCCAGCGTGGCGTGCGGTGACACTCTCTGGAACCTGCGAGTTTAATTAATGCCTTCCTTCCAGACCTCGTTCCTCTCTCCTCTTAGGGCTGCACCTTCTGCCACCCTGTCCCACACTTAGATCCCAAGAGCACCTTTCAACAGCATCGATGTCACGGAAAACGACACAGAACTGTACAAAAAGCAGCAGTTAAATTGCTATTACCTACGTGTGTGTTTGCATTCTACGAAAAATATTAGAAGGATTGCACCAAAATATTAGCAGGAGTTGTCAGGGTGGTGTGATGCTAGAATTTTAAAGTTTTTCTTCTTATGAATTTTGCAAAGTTTTGGTAAGTTTTGTAATAAATGTCTATGGATATGTGTATCTCTATCTATCTATTATTATATATTATCAAAGCTGAGTTAAAAACCAGCTTCTCAAGTTCTAAGACCTAATTCAGAAAAAAAATGTTCACAGCAAAGATGTACAATGGCTTATATACCAGTCATTCTATTATCCCTTTTAAATAGGATTTCTTATTTTTTGGTATCATGACTGATTTCCTAAGTAAATAAAGAATGACACATATCTCCTCCCTTCTTGGATACAGAAAAGACACCATTGTGACGATGACTGAGTCAGTTTCCAAAATGAAAACTGAGTAATGGGAGGAAACAGTGAAAGCTCTCATGGAACAGTGGACGACTTAGTCTTCACTCTCCCCGCAAAGTGAGTTCTTTGTAAGCCATGACCCATGGCAGTTCAAGGACTTGGGAAATATTTTCATATGACTTCTGATTTAATTTTGACTCAGGCTTAGTGATTTTTTAGTTCACAATGAGGTCAAGTCGGAGTGTGAGTGGTTGCTTGCCTGCTGTGGAAACGGGTTTATCATTTTGGTTGCAATGAACTGAAATAGAAACTTTACTTGACATTCCAAATCAAACGACTTGCTATTTGACACACAGATGAATATAATTGAGGACTTGATGCTACATCCCTAAGGAAAAATTTTAAAAAGTGAGGAGCTATTATACTGTGACAAACAGAAGAACCTGGGACAAGTGTATAGAGGATGGACGGACCCCTTCAAATCAGAGGTCAGGTCATTTCTTCTACCACTTGAAATATCGAGCTAAGACTAGTCAATGAGAAATAGATTGATGTGAGAAATATTAAATACATGTCAATGTCATTCTGGATGTGAGATTCTATTTTAGTGAATCCTCAAAAGACATCCATTCTTCTTAATATATTGGTTTTCTATATAAGAATTTAGGTGTGGGGCGTGGTGTGTGTGTGTATGTGTATGACAATATCTAGTTATAGAACTAATGAATACAGTGGGAAAGATAATCTTTGATGATGACTCAAACTTCTACACAAATTTTCAAAACTTGTTTGTAGAAGCCTCCATAAGGAAAAATAATATTTATCCACTATGCATAATCTGTAAACCCTAGTCATAGTGGTGTGGTTTCTTTTATACATAAGTTATATGTTCCTTAAAAGCAAGATCTCTGATTGTGTTTTAAGTTAGACTATTAGAAATAATTTGAAATCACAACATTTTCAGAACTACAAACCAATGAACTATAGAGGTTAGTGAAATTTTTTCTTTCATAAGATCATTTTTTTATAAATATAGAAATAAAGATATGTTAATATTATTGGGGAAAGTGAACATATATTAAAATATATGTTCATTTATATTATATCATCTTAAAAGTCGATGTCCCAAAGAAAGAAACAGATCATTTGTGCCAGGTAGGACTCCTGCTCTCTAGTTGGCATCAAGGGTTCTCAACACCATAAATGCCTCCTAAGCCGAACCCTGCGCGTCCCTGGAGTCAGAGCCATCGGTGCGCTCAGCCTGTGAAGGGACGTGGCAAGCAGACTTCCAGGAGATTGCCTGAGACTCTCACTCTGTGGTAATCTTCTCCTGTTGGGTGTGGGTGGGACCTCTGGGTACCACGAGATGTCACTCTCATGATCATGTTATGTGCACAAGGGAGAGGCTGAGCCCGTCAGGTGATCTCTTGAAACGTTTGGCATTTCCTTTGAGGACAAAGTAAGAGAGAAGTGTTTCTGTCACCCTGGAACAAAGCCAGTGTCAATGCTGTGAGCTGCCTTTGGTGGCCATGACCAGCAGGGTCTGTGGTTCTTCCTGGTAAGTTCAGATTGGTTCCAGGCACTCGTTCCCCACCTGGTAGACTTTTCTTTAACTCTACCACTCTGCTGGCCGGTCCCTAAGTTCCTGGTGTTTTCTCAGAGATCAGCACTGAACCCTTCCTTCCTGGCCTCAGATAGGAAAGATGTATCAGCGCCTGGTCAGGAGAGAGCAGTGGATTCATCCAGCCCAGATGTGTGTCCTGACACTTCTATTCCTCTGCTGTACAGACTCGGGTGGGTAACGTAACCTCTTTTGGCTTATACCTTCTTATTTATAAATTGGTTCGTCGATCAAGGGACTGTGGTGAATGGTAAATGGAAAAAAGAAGAGGGAAGCATTTAGAATAGCATCACTGTTACTAAAGATGTTAAAAACACCACTCAGATCCCACTTCCTCCAGGAAGCCCTCTTGATTCTTCCAGGTTTGATTACATGGACTTTCATGGTCTGCTGTGACAGACTGTCAAAATGTTTATCAAATTATATCCTATACTTCTCTCTTTTCTAATGTTGACATCTTAAAAATACGGATTAATAAGTGAAAAAAAAAAAACCCATTGTATTCCTAGCACCTAGTAGTCAATACAGGTTTTCTGAGTGAATAAGGAAATTTAGAGTCGACAGCTATGGGTCTAAGCAAGTCATTACTAGAGAAATAATTATGAGCCTCAAGTAAAATTTATCTTATAAATGATAATTGCACGAGTTAATCTACTTACAGAAATGTTCTTTTAACCACCTTGATTGATTGAAGCTTAATTTTTGCTAGAGTTAGGTTAAATTGGATGTAATGCTTAAAATTGAGAGTATTTTTGATTTTCTTTAATTGCTGAAAACATAAAGTAGATATTACAAACAATTGGAAATGTAGCTGATCATTCTGACATTAGCAACCTGGATTATGTTTAGAGAGATACTCTGCACTTCACGCTGGATAATCCATGTCGGCAGTTAACATTACTGTTTGTGAACAAACTCCAAATGGCTGCAAAGCCCAAATAAGGCTCACATGCATCCCTCTTATAACATGAAATAACAATGTTTTTATTATCGTCCGATTTAAAATCACAGACTGATTTAGACATTTGGGTAAACTCACTTAATTTGGCTGGTGAGAAAGAAAAACCCACAATTTGGGTCAAAACCCAAATACATTTGATTCCTCAAAAGAAAACATCTGAAGTGTTTTCGTTGGTGTCTGGTCCTGAAGTCAATAACTTACCTTCAAGCGTGCTCAAACACACGGTAGTCATCCGTGCCTCCCACCAAAGACGCTACCCTCCCAACAATGGTCTTCCCAATCTTCTTAAAAGAGGAAATGGATTTTATCCTGGATAGGAAAACCTTATTATGCTGAAGTTTGGAGACCCATTTGTTGTTTTCTTTTTTCCTGTTATCTAAGCTCTGCATTCAGAATGGGAAGCTCCCGTTTCTCATGTTTGAGGTAAGTATAGGTTTTCAATGGAGATAAGTAGGTTTTACTTTTCCATAGAGAAAGACAGGATAGTGTTACACAGATCTAGAGAGGAAAGGGAAGCCAAGAGATGTCACTGCACCTGGGTGCAAACGTGAAGACAGGCAAGGTGGCCCAGCCTCATCTCACCTGTAAGCAGGGAGGGATGCTCATGGGGCCTCACTGGCCGTCCCTTCTGGTGTAGAAGGAGGAGATCTGTCCTTGCAGGAAAGAACTCTGATATTGACTTTTCTTTTCCTCCTGTTACATCTGCACCTGTAGCTTCTGCCACACTGTACCCTCATTGCTTAGCTTTGGTTGGTTACATGCTCCTAGCTGCCTTAGAGTGAGTTCAATGAATCTGATTAACTTTACCTCCTATTACTGTTTTCTATTAAATAAATATTTAAGGGAGCTTACTGTCTTGCAAGAGAAAGCTATTGTTTGTGAATTCAACGAGGTGGAAGACTAGTTTAGTGGCGGGGTGTGTGACAGTGTGGGCAAGGGACTGAGCTCCTCGTGGTGCAGTTAGACTCTGGAGATGCTCCTATGTACCCCTGAGACTCGTGCATGTGTGGCAAGCTGTCTTGCCTACAGTTAGACCCAGATACCAGGCTTATGGCTGGTGATATTTCTGGTAAATTCAGGTTTGGGAGCCTGAGGGGTTAAGTTCTACAAATGCTTCCATAACTCATAATTAGAAGTCTAATGGATACCATTAAAACATGGTTCAGATGCATGTAGTTAGCTGATACATTAAAAAAGGAAAAAGAAAAAAATTAAAATGCCATGTATAATTAGCGTTGGTCATTATTTTATTTCTACACAGTAATTCTAACAGCGGTCAGGTGGTGAGGTGAGACTAGTCTTTTTTTTGGGGGGGTCTAATTTTTTTCTCATTATACTCAGCATTCCTTTCTTTGCTTAGCCTAAGTATTCTTGATTTTTCTTCCTTCAATATTCAGCATTTCCTGGTTTTATTCTTTCTTCTGACTTTGTTTTTTTTCATATTCTTTCCTTTTCTTGATTTTGTCTCCTTTTTCATTTTGATTTCCCTTTTCCTATTCTATATTGTTACTGTTCTCCCCTCCTTTGTTGTATCTTAAAAGAATGAAGAGGTAAATTGTGTCCACCAGAGGGCAATCTGGTCTCTCTCTTTCCCGTGCATGCGCGTGCACACCACACACACACACACACACACACACACACACACAGAGTCTGTCTTTTCCTCCTTTTATAACTCCCTTTCTGTTGGAAAGTAATTCTTCAGGGAATAGGTGGCTAAGAAAACATTCATTTATAAACTCCATTCATATAGCTCATGAGTGTGTATGTCGTCTTAATTTGTGAAGAATCCAACTGTCTTCTCTAGGTCTGCAAAAGGAGTATTCTACTAACATAAAAGAAGCAGTAAAATTATTTGAGATTGTTTAACACTTTTAGAAATAGTGTTCCACCTAGTCAGGTGGGTCGGAGAGGCCACCAACATGCACGGTGAAGATGAAAACCAAGGTTATGAGATTTTGGATGTTGTAAGACATGAAAAATCAATAGCCTAAAAAATCAATAAATATCCTGATTTCTGGGATCCCTTTCACTATGTGTGACTTCAGCATTTAAGAATTTTACACCCTCATTATTTTGATATTTTTAAGACAAGGCTTTATTTTTCTTTATTTAGATACAACAAAATATAATAGGGGGAAAAGATGGTGAGGTGGACGTTGGCAGCAGCCCCGGCCTCCTCCACCGGCCAGAATGGAGGCAGTGAAGGGACTGACTGGAGCGTGGGTGACAGCAAACCTTGGAAACTCAGTAAAGGGCAGTTTGAGACTTGGACGATCTTGGAATTTGGTTACTGGAGCAGAAAATAAGGATGGAACTCCTTGACCATGAATCCTAACCAGGTTTGGCTTAGAAAGATAAGAAAGAGGGAAACAAAGGAAGCAAAGAAAGACCAAGTCAAAATGGAATCTTCATTTTTATATCATTTTTATCTATTTTTCTTATTTTCTCTGATCATTTTTCCTTTCCCTTTTCAATCACTGTAGTTTGAGTTTATTTTACTATCTATCTTTAATAACCAATTTCTCAACCTAGTCAATGCCATTGCTCCAATTTTTTATGTTTGGATTACAGAAATTGTAGGGAACATTTTCAGTGAGTTTTTGTCCTAAGCTTTATTAGTGCCTGGCTTTGTTCTGAAGTGATTGCAGTTAATAGGGTTTAGTGTCTTCTCTCAGAGTGGCGCTGGATTACTGAGATTAGTAGTAGGTACACATTGAGTGGGAGTACCAGCACTTAGATAGTTGCCCAGACTGGGCACTTAAAAGAAAAAAGCTCATTAAATAGTCCCTTTCATTAAAGTAGAAGAGCTAATCTTCCCATAAGATGGGTAGAAACACAAATAATATGAAAAAGCAAGGGCACAAGTGACCGCAAATGCCCACAATAGTTTTACAACTGATCTCATTGAAACTACCATAGAGGAAATGTCACACAGAGAATTTAGAAAGTTCATATTTAAAATGATCCATGAACTAAAAGAATACCTAAGGAATGAACTAAGAGAGAAAATACAGGAACTGAAAAAGCATTTCTATAAAGAGATGGAGATTCTAAAAAAGAACCAAATAGAAATCCTAGAAAGACACAATGAATCAAATTAAAAATTCATTTGAAACTTTACTAATAGACTACATAGAAGATGGATTTTTCAGGTTTTGAAGACAAGATATATATACTTGAAAACACAGTCAATGATAAGACACCATGACCAGATAGCTGGGATGACAATAAGAGCCCAACTCTGATTCAAATGTATGATATATGTCAAGGTCATTGTACTGTCATGTGTAACTAATTAAAACAAATAAAAAATCTTGAATGAGGGAACTAATGAATATTCTTTATTCTTTGTACACTTGTGGGCAATGTTTGAAAAAAAAAAAAGAGCCCAACTCTGAGAATCATGGGCTTAGAACTCATAGAAATATAGACTTAAGGAATACACAACCTTTTCAGTGAAATGATATCAGAAAAAATTTCAAACCTTGGAATGAGATGAAAATTCAAATACAGGAAGCACTTAGCACCTCAAATAGACAAGTTAAACAAAGATTCTCTCCAACATACATTATAAATAAAATGTCTAATATACACAACAAGGATAGAATTTTTAAAAGCCATCACAGAAACTCAGCATGTCACATTTAGAGGTAAACCAATTAGACTTTTCAGGGTCTCTCTGCCTAGATTGTAAAATAGGCCAGACTCTAAAATGGTTGTCAACCAAGACTGTTGTATCCAGCAAAGATATCTTTGAGAATTGAAGATGAAATAAAAACCTTTCAAGATAATTACTACTTCATGACTAAAAAATGTCACCACTACTTAGCCAGAACTACAGAAACACTTAAAGAATATTACATACAGAAGTAGAAAAAGGAAAAAACATCAGAACCAGTGGATAGTTGAATCTCAGTAGAAAAATAGTCAAGTAAAAGACAATCAGGCCTGAATTAAACATTAGAAATAAATAGAGATGGAGGAAATAAAAATCATTTTTTATAACAATATGAAATTTCCATTTACAAATGTAAATGGTCTCAATTTTCCAACTAAAAGGCATAAATTTCATGAGTTAAAAAACAAGACCCAATTATATGATTCATATCTTACATTAAAAGACATCCACAGGCTGAAGGTGAAATAATGAAAGAAGATACCATAAAAAAGGAGGCTAAAAGCAAACAGGAGTAGCTACTCTCAAGTCTGACCAAGTGGATTTCCAGCCAAAAATTAATCAGAAGAGACAAAGAAGATTACTGCATACTGGTTGAGGGAACAATTCAACAACAACATATAATGATTATAAATATTTATTCTCCAAAGGTTGGTACACTTACTAACATAAAACAAACTATTCAATATGAAGATTCAGACCCCAATAAAATACTGCTGGGTGATTTCATCAGTCCTTTCTTGCCAATAGATGGATCATTTAGACACAAAATAAGTAAAGACTCTTCAGGCCTAAAAGATATCATTAATCAAATGGAACTAATAGACATTTATAGAATATTTCATATATTGACAAATGTGTTCACTTTCTTCTCAGTTGCATATGGAACTTTTAGGATCCAAAGCAAGGCTGTAAACACAGAACACCAATATAATTCCTTGCACATTATAAGATCACAATGGGATAAAAATAAGAAATCAATAACAAGATGAACAACAGAAACCATTGTTATACATGTAGATTGAATGAGCAATGGGAAAGAGAAGAAATCAAGAGAGAAACAGAAATTTCTTAGAAGCAAATTAGAAAGTAGAAGAGCTAATCTTCCCAGATAGAACATATCAAAATCTCTGAAGCAGTAGGAAAGTAGTTCTAAGAGGAAAGTTTATAAAATTGAGTGCCTAGATTTAAACCAACCAAACAAAAAGACCCCAAATAATGAATGTCGCACATTAAGATCCTAGATAGGAAATTAATGAAATTGAGAATAAAAAATATTATAAAGGATCAGTGCAATGAAGAGTTGGTTCTTTGTGAAGGTAAGCAAGATTGATAACCCTGAGCCACACTAACCCAACGAGAAGAGAGAAGCTCCAGATTAACAAAATTAGAGATTTATTTATTTTGTTCCATAAAATAGAAAGGGGGAGAACACTCTCAAATCCTAAGAATCAGAAGGAATTATTTTGAAAATTTATACTTTGATAAATTTGAAGCTCTAGAAAATATTGATAAATTTTTAGACACATATGACCACTCATTTGAACACAGAGGATATAGAAAACCTAAACACACCAATATCCAACAATGAGCTTGAAGTAGCAACTAAAAGCATTCCAAAGAAGGAAAGCCTGGGGCCAGATGGATTATCAGCTGAGTTCTAATCCTCCTCCTCCTTTTTTTGGTACTGAGGACTAAACCCAGGGCTGCTGTAGCACTGAGCTACATTCCTAGCCCTTTTTATTTTTCATTTTTGATACAGGTCTCACAAAGTTGTCTAGGACCTCACTAAGTGGCCGAGGTTGACCTCAAACTTGTGATCCTTCTGTCTCATCCTCCAGATTCACTGGAATTACAGGCATGTATCATCGCTTCTACCAAACTTTTAAAGAAGAACTAAAACCGATTATTATCAAATTATTCCATAAAATAGAAAGGGAGAGAACACTCTCAAATTTAACCTAGGATGCCAGTGTCACCCTAATACCAAAACTAGATAAAGGCATATCAAGGAAAGAAAGCTACAGACTCACATCCCTAATGGACATAGACACAAAAAGCCTTAACAACATGTTAGAAAACCATGTTGAAAAACACACTCAGAAGATTGTACACCATGATCAAGTTAGTTTCATCCCAGGAATTCAAGATAGGCCCAACATATGCAAATCAACAAATATACTTCACCACATAAATAGAAATTAAAGACGAAAGTTATATGATCTTCTGGATAGATGCAGAAAAAGCCTTTGACAAAATGCAACACCCTTGCATGTTAAAAAACACTTAAGAAACTAGGGATAGGTCAGACACAGTAGTGCATACCTGTAATCCCGGTAGCTTGGGAGGTTGAGACAAGAGGTTCGCAAATTCAAAGCCAGACTCAGCAACAGTGAGGCTCTAAGCAACTCAGTGAGATCCTGTATCTAAATAAAGCACAAAATAGGGCTGGGGATTGGCTCAGTGTTGAGTGCCCTTGAGTTTAATCCTTAGTACCAGACCCCCGCCCCCCGCCAAAAAAAAAAAAAAAACTAGGGATGGAAGAAACTCTCTTCAACATCATAAAGACTATATATGACAAACCCAAAGCCAACATTATATTGGAGAAAAATTGGAAGTATTTTATCTAAAGTTGGGAACAAGACAAGTATATCTACCCTCCTATTCAATATAGTTTTTGAAACTATAGCAAGAACAATCAGGTAAGGGAAGGAAAATAAAAGGATACAAATAGGAAAAGAAAAAAAAAACCCAAAAGTATATCTGTTTGCTGATGAAATGATCCTATACTTTGAAGTTCAAAACAAAACAAAACAAAACTCTACCAGAAGAATTCTAGAATTGGTAAATTCAGCAAAGTAGGAGGATAAAAGATTAACATATGAAAATCAATAGCTTTCCTATACTCCAACTACATTCTAATGATGAATATAAACCAATACAATTCAGCAAAGTAGGAGATTCAGTGTAGTCCCCATCAAAATACCAGTGACATTCTTCACAGAACTAGAAAAAAAGACAGTCTTGAAATTCATCTGGAAAAATAAGAGACCCAGAATAACCAAAGCAATCCTGTGCAGTATGAATGATGCAGGAGGCATCACAATACCTGATCTCAAGTTATCTACAGAGCTATAGTAACAAAAGCAGCATGGTACTGGCATAAAAACAGACACGAATACCGGTGGGACAGCATAGATACAAACCCACGAAGATACAAACCCACATGGATACAGTCATCCGATCCTTGGCAAGGCTGCCAAAAATATACATTGGAGAAATGATAGCCTTTTAAACCAATGGTGCTGAGAAAACTGGATATCCATATGTAGAAGAATGGAAGTAGATCCCTACCTTTGCACAAAAATCAACTCTAAGGGATCAAAGACCTGGGAATTAGGCCAGAAACACTATAATTGCTAGGAGGAAACAGGGTCAACACTCCAACCTGTTGGCATAGGCACCAACTTCCTTAATAAGATTCCTAATGCTCAGGAAATAAAACCAAGAATCAATACATTGGATGGCATCAAATAATAATAATAATAATAATAATAATAATAATAATAATAATAATAAATACTTCTGTCTAGTAATGGAAAAAAATAAGAGCATGAAGAGAAAGCCTACAGAATGAAAGAAATCTTTGCCAGCTACTTTTCTGACAGGAGATTAATATGTAGAATGTATAAAGAATCTGAAAAAACTTAATCCCCAAATATAAATAACTCAATAAGTGGGCAATAAACTAAATAGACATTTTTCAAAATAAGAAATGAAAATGGCCAACAAATGCATGAAAAAGTGTTCAACATCCTTAGCAGTTAGGGAAATGCAAATCAAAACTTCACTGAGATTCATCTCACTCCAGTGGGAATGGCAGTCATCAAGGAAACGAACAAAAATAAATGCTATAGAGGATGTGGGGGAGAGGTACACGCATATATTGTTGGTGGGACTTTGCAAAGCAGTATGGAGATTCCCCAAGAGTCTAGGGATGCAGCTACCATATCACCCAGCTGTCTCAGTCCTTGCTATTTCTCCAAAAGAACCAAAGTCGGGATACTATAGGGATACATACCCACCAGTGTTGACAGCAGCACAATAATGACCACACTGTGGAACCAGTCTAGGCGTCCCTCAATAGGTGAATGGATAAAGAAGATGTGGCCTGTATACACAATAGGGTTTTCCTCAGCCACACATCTGCTGGCCAATGGGTGGGCCTGAGGAACATCATGCTAAGTGAAATAAACCAGACTCAGAAAGTCAAGGGGTGAATGTTTTCTCTCATTTGCCAAAGCTAGAGAGAAATTGGGAATTTCAAAAACAGGAAGATCTCATGAAAATAGAAGGGAAAACAGTGGCATAGAGGACAGGGACCAAAGGGGAGGGAGGCGGTATGGGAAAAAGGAGGAAATGTGGAATGAAACTGGCCAAACTATGCTCTGTGCATGTATGAACCTGTCGCAGTGAATTCCTCTGTTTTTAAGACTCCAGTGCACCAATCAGAAAAGTAAGTGAACAGAAGGAAGACCACTAGAGTTGAGAAAAAGATCCAGGAAGGGAAGAGGGGAAGAAAGGGGGTAGTACTGGGGATTGAAACAGAGCAACTCATTTTATATGCACTTATGAAAATGAACCCCACAATTATGTGTAACTACAATGTACTAAGAAAAAAAAAGAAAATATACAACAGGGATTAGTTCTACTCTGAACAGACAATTTTCGATGGGCGGATTAGAAACAGTGAAGGGAATATTTAGGGTTGAATTGTAGTTAAAAAAGCTCTGTTTGAACCCATGGTTTCTGAGTCGTTTCAGCATGGCTGAATATGAGCTGATTTTCCGTGTCTCCAGGACTGATGCTGGCCCTTGAGCCTGGCCTGCCTCTGCTCTCTGCCTACACAAGTCTTTGGCCAACCATTTGTTGCTCTATGAGTGAAGATACTTCAGACTCAGGCCCTTGTAATCATTTTGTGTTTTCCATGTGGAGGGGAAGGTCAATGTCAAAATGAAAACACTTGACCCTTTCCTTTTTCTCTCCTCATGGCCTTGCCCTCATCTGTCTTTCAGATGCCACTGTGGATCCCTCAAAGATTTGGGTAAAGAAAAGGAATTTTCTAAGCTGGACACAGTGGTGCACCCCTGTAATCCTCAGGAGGCTGAGTCGGGAGGATCGCATGTTCAAAGTCAGCCTTAGCAACTTAGAAAGGCCCTCAGCAACTTAGTGAGACCCTGGCTCAAAATAAAACATAAAAAGGGCTGGGGATGTGGCTTAGTGCTTAAGTGCCCCTGGATTCAATCCCTGGAACAAAAAAATAAAATAAAATAAAATAAAAATTAAAGGAAATTCTCCCTATTGAAACCCGTTGATTGTTTTCCCCCAGGGTTTAAGAGAAAGCCCACTTTAACTTTATTATCTAAAGTAATAAGAGGCAAGAGAGGGTTACAAGAATTCTGTGAAAAAGGTTTATAATTTAGATGGGTTTAAAAGAAAACCCAGCAAAGAAAATAGAGGGAAAAAACAACTATTGAGTTAGATGAAAAGCAATAGAATATGGCTTCAAAGAAACTTAGAAGTTAAGTTTTTCAGAAAGGAAGTGGTAGTAGATCTGTCAATGGCCAAATAAAATGGAAATAAACATTATTCTTTTAATTCCATCATCTAAAAGCTTATCAAAAGAAATGTAATAGAGGGATAGAGGTAGGAGCCAGAATGGAAGGGATTCCAATAAATAAGACAAGAAAGTTAATCCATTAATGATACTTCTAATAAATTAGGCTCCTTCATCAAGACTTCCAGCAGACTATGTTTTCAGTATGTAGTCAAGGTCATGAACACCCTGATTCAGCATATGGACTCAAGGTCATGAACATTTTCTTGTGAGCATGTACTCACGGATGCAACCTGTTGGCAGTGTGCCTTCTTTATCTGGCCTGGGTATAAAAAGACCTATGGAAAGGACTCAGGGGCAAAATGGAACTGACCAGAACTACATGGAATTGGCTTGGGCTGAACCTGGACCTGGGGACTGGCTAGGGACTATTGCTACCTCCCAATAAAGTATGTTTACTATCCTCCCCCATCCCCCCCAAAAGAATTCTCTGATAAAGGACAGGTAGCTGGCAGACCCACTCAAATGCTGAAATGCTAGGGATGGAGAGGAGAGAACAGTTTTGTGCTCAGCTTTCAGTTTCTGACCATCCTGAAGGGTACCTGGGTGTACAGGGCCACACACTCAGTGGTGCAGGTGAGAGGCCCAGCGTCACCAGCCCGTCAGGGCTTCGTGTCTGTGACCCACAGATTGTCAGTTTCCCATGTGCCAGCAGCGTGGGCCTGCAGCCCTGAGGTGTGGAAGAGGCCTGGGCAGACCCCAAACACCTGGATCCAGGGCTTCAGCATTCATTCCTGCTTTTGTGTTCCATTGCCTGGTTTCATACAGGTGAGTTTGGTCTAAAAGAGAAAAATGGGATTGGAGAAACCAACTACCTCCAAATAAACATTTCAAGAAATAGTCCTGGGTCTCCAGGGTAGAAGAAGGGAGTAGAAAGCAGGGGCAGAGGGCACAGCCAAGCTGGGAAATGAAATGCTGTGTCTGTGTACAAAATGCCACAATGAATCGTGTGTGTGTGTGTGTGTGTGTGTGTGTGTGTGCATTTATTAGAATGTTCTGGTTTCAGAAGAGGAGGCTAGTCACTCAGTAAACTTGGCCTTTCTAACATAGGTCAAAATGGAGGAAGAATCTATGCAAGTAATTTCCAGTTGAATTTGAATGCAATGGCCTCAGAATATTCTTTCTAACGATTTCAGTGGACGACGATTTTCACTGTAGGAATAATTTCTTACTAGGCTTGAACTTCCTGTGGGACAGAATGTGACCTTTTTTTTTTTTTTTTTTTTTTTTTTTTTTTAACGTATGTGTTATTCTGGAAGTGTCTTGGGTTGGTAGGCAATTTGGAATATGAAATGTGGTTCTGAACTTCTGCCTGCAGCAACTCTAAGTAGATGCAAGTTAAGAGGTATTTTCAATTTGGTGCTGATTCAGATTTTAAAACTTGCTAAAGGGACCAAGCTCAGAATTTTAAAAGTTTACTTCTAATCTGGGTGTCATCATACCAGGTGCTAAACATGTTGACTCAAGTAGAAAATAAGAATCCATGCCAGGAAATTTTTAAAACTCGAAGGAATCAAGATTTTTAAGTGCATTTCCACATCTCACAGATAAGTAACTGAAGCCTATAGAGATAGCTCAGCAGTTGTAGTGATCATGTATAATATTGGTCCTGAAAACTTTTTCTGGAGCTGGGATACTCATTATTCTACAACACAACCACACACAGGTGCCAGGCTGCTTTGAACATTTATCGGGTCACTGTTTTAGAGCTCCTCTGTGAGTGGTTATCCTTCATCCTGTACAAAGGTAAGTTTCTTAGGGTCAGAGGTGGCATTTATGAGGCCAGTTCTGAATGAAAAGATGCCCCATTTTACCTTACAATGAACTCTTTAAATATTTTTGTTTACTGAAGAATTTCAGGAAAACAAAACACATATTTTAGTCCATGCCATTAAATCGATGACTCGTGTCAATGCACATGAAGTTTCAAATAACATTGCGATGACTGATTCACATGGTCATTGATGAGATCTTCTTTGTTTTAAATAGCAAGGGTTAATCATTCCTTGTATAGACACTCCACCTGCAATATGGGAAGCTGCCTGTAGGAAGGTGGTGTCAAAGTGAGGTTCCTCCTCTCTGTTAGCATTATCAGCATCACTTGGGAACTTGTTAGAAATGCAAAATCTCCAGCTCCACCTGGGACCTCAGGAGTGGCAACCTGGGGCGTGGAGGTGTGAGCCCAGCAGGCTGCATCCACAGCCCCCCCTGGCCATGGAAGAACCTCAGGGCTGGGGTATGAGAACAAAAGTCTGCTGGCTTTTTTGACTCTTCCGTTCAATGCACCTGGAGAGAATGATTTTGCAAGGGCTTCAACCCTTCCTTTTTGTAAGAGGGAAGTATAAAAAGTCTGAAGACTGTTCCCTTTGTAGATTTTTAAATTGCTCCCTTTGTTCTTTTATTTGTGGATTTAAATATGGCTTAGGATGAGTGTGTACCAATTACTGTGCAGACACGCCGGCTGTGTGGCCACCCAGGTGTGGGTGTTTACCTCTCCCCTGCCACCTCTGTGGCTTTCCTTCTGGAAATTGTCCATCTTGTCTCCCCCTGTGGTTCTCTGACTGGTTCCACGACACACAGCTCTCAGCAAGCTAAGACTATTGTTCTAGAAGCCCTGCAAAACCTTTAGTGAGGAGCAGTGTCATCAAACCCCATTACCAGGATGCTCAACATTCCTTCCCGTTAATGATGTGAAATGTAAAAAGCCTTCCTTGAGTTTCTTGAAGACAGTAATAATGAAGCTCTGAAGCAACAGTCAGGGGACAGGGCTAATTAAAATGCAGCAGGGCACAGAAGCAGAGGTAGCTGTGGCTCGCTATGCCATGTCTCCGGTAATCAGCAGTCCCTGCCTCCCCACGCTAATTGACAGGAGATGCAGGCTCCTGAGCAAGCACACAGCGGACACTAATGGAGTCGGCACACGCCGCCCTTCCTGCCTGACTTGTCTCATTATCGACCTTGAACAGGCAAAGGTCAGAGGACAGTGCTGCTTTCATCAACGTGACAGGTGTCTGAGGAGCTTCTCTCTGTGGTCTAATAATCTGGCAGTTGTCTCATCCTGTACATGAATCAGTGATCTGATGCTTCAGGTATGATAGATAAAAAGAATCTGTCAGCTCTGGGTAGGGGACAGAGCTTTGGGCATCTGTGTTAGCCCCATCGCTTTCACCGACTGGAGGTGTATATTGTTGGGGTGAATTTTTTTATCCCCTCCCAGAGGAAGAATGTGTCTATATTCAGGCATTACACGAGAAGAGCATTTTTCTAGAAAATTGTTGTCTACAGAAAAAATATTCCACCAAGGTATTAACATTCACAAATCAATTTCTTTCTACCAAGTAGACATTGACATCTGACACTTCTAGTATGGGCATAATGATAACGATAATGAATATTCTGCAAGATAACTTAAATCAATTAGCAATATTTCCCGAGCATCCCTGGTGGGCAGAAGGCAATTATAGATACTATGTAGAAAGGCAAGAGAGACAGAATATGGTACACCACAGAGTACATACAGAATGTGTATAACATACGCCAAGATAGGCCAATGATAAACAGAATACGAAAAATAAAGAGTGCATTCAAAGAAGCACATGTTCACAGCTGTTTATCTAAAGGGAACAGTGAGACACAGCGTTCTCCTCGACAAAGGTCTGAGAACATTCATAAGCAGCACTCAGATGCGACACCTTCCTGTGCGTGAGCTGCCGACCAGAGGAGTGAATGGGAAGACGGAGTGAATGAGAAAAGACATCCTAATTAGAGGGAGAATTGTGCACTGCTGAGTTTAATATTCATTGCTTCAAGGAGAGGAAGGACACATTCATGGAGAAGGAAAAGGAAGAAAACCTATCAGAGGCAAAATCCTGATACTGGGGGAGGAAGAGAATATTTTAAATGCGTCCCATTATCATTGAAAATGTCTTCCTCCCATGTGCTCCTGTAAAATTCCTATCTAATCTCAAATTCCAGGGCAGAACCACTTCTCCCCCATTCAAATTTTTCTAAGCCCACCCCAGGGAGCCAGGTGGATCTCTTCTCTTTCTCTGTGAGTTCCCTGCATTGCTGGTAATTTTAGTACCACCTTATTGCAGTGGACTTAATTATTCCCTTGTCTCTCTCTGGTGTGGTTCAGGTTGTCAGAATTCAACATATCATGGTGAGGTTGGAGACTGGACACGGACTTTGGAATCAGATGGGTTGGGTGACCTTTGCGGAATTATTTGTCCCTGGGTGATTTACTTAGTCTTTCTAAGCCTCCATTCCCTCATGTGAAAGATGTGGGTCATCCCCAGGTGCCTCCTAAAAGCCTGGGAGGATTACATAAGGTTAGGAATAAGATGATAAGTGAATGCCAGCTCTGCTCCCAGACTCCTTCTTTTCACAATTGAAACATCTACAATCCTGGAGAAAAGAAAGCGTTTTACCTCCTCTCGGTAGACTCATTCCCTAATCCTAGATCTTGCATCAAGAGGTGCTTAGTCAAGGTTTGTTGAATTAAACCAAGTTGTTGGAAATATTCATGTGGACTGATTGCATCATTCAGATCGACTCCAATTTATTTCATGGGCTTGGAACAATTTGTTCTCTGTTATTTGTTTCTTCAGCTTTTCTTCTATATGGATGATCGAGGGGATCTGGGACATTTCAGACTTGTGCTTAGTCAAAATTATCCTGAAGCCATTTGTTTCTTCTCAAACTATACAGATAGAATGAATTTATGTTAACTTAGATCTGAGAACAAAATTGACCACTTACTCCACAGTTTCTATTCTCATATTTCAAGGTAGCTAACTATTATGCTTGATGTACATAGATGAGTATTCTCTAGGAGAGAGTAGGGAAATCTGAGTGCTCTATGCACATGGTCCATTTATGTTTGCATACCTGGGGGATTTCTAGACATCTCTCTTGAAACAGTGTTATTTCCTTGTGTAATATTCTCTAAAAATTTTATCATAACATAGATATAACATCAAATTTACCATCAGAACCATTTTGAAGCACATGGGTCAGTGCCCCTAGGTACATTCACATTATCTTGCAAGAAACCCCCACTATCCATATTCAGAACTCTTCCATCTTGCAAAGCTGAATCTCAGTGCCCATTCAATAAAAACTTCCCATCCCTTCCTCCCTGAGCTCAGGTCACCTGGGATCTATTTTCCATCTCTCTGAATTTGACTATTCTAGGTGCTCTTGGAAGTAGAGCTACGTGGTATGTGTCCTCTGTGACTGGCTTATTTCACAGAGCATACTGTTCTCAACATGCTCGTCTGTGGTTTGTGTTGCATCAGAACTTCTGAACGATGGCATTCCATTTTGCATATGTACCATATTTCCTGAACTGTTCATCTATTCAGCGGTGTGGGGGATGCTTCTAACCTTTCAGCTTTGTGAATAGTGCTGCTACCAATGTGGTGGACAAATACTTCTTTGTTGTCCTGTTTTTACTTCTTTCAGGTGTACACCTGGAGGTGGAATTTCTGGACCATGTGGTAACCCTTTTTTTTTTCTTTTTAGTAACTCTCCTACTGTTTTCCATTGTGTTGGACTATTTTACATCTACACCAACAGTGCTTCAGGGTTCCAATTTTTCCACATCCTTGCTTACACCTGCTTTTTTTCTGTTTTGTTTTTGATAGAAGCCACCCTAATGCGTGTTAATGGAGCTTGTATAATATTATTTTGATTATCTTCCATGATCTATCCTTTCAGAGCAGATTTTGATATTGCAACAAGCCCTCAGTTATTTGCAATCATTTTACTGAATACTATCATATAAAATATGGCTGAAAAGTAATGAGACCCTTAAAAACTACAACTTGTAATGGTCTGAACGTTGGTGTCCTCTACTAAATCCATCCGTTAAAATCCCAATCCCGGATTCAATACTGAGCAGTGAAAAATAGCCTAACCCTCAAGTTGATGGTGTCAGGAGGATCAGCATTTTGGGAGGTGAATGGGAGGCTTTGCCCTGGTGAATGGGATTAGTGCATGAAGAAGAGAAGCCTGAGGTTGCTTCTCCTGACATTGGAGGGTGTCTTGGAAGGCACCATCCATTTCTTCACCATCCATGAAGAATTCTTCAAGGCCCTCAGCAGACACAGCCGGCGCCTGGTCTTGGACTTCTCAGTCTTCAGAACTGGGAGAAGTAAATGCTCATTGTTTTTGAAGCCATGCAGTTTGTGATGCTTTGTTGGAGTGGCCCAATGGAATTAAGACACAATGCAAATGTTCTTGGGCAAAAGTCAAAACCATTTAAACTCATGTTTCCTTTCTCTCTAACCTTCAGTCCTCCTTTCCTGTCGATTGATTCCATGCAGAAGGTTCTGTGTGAGGCTGAGAGGCAGGTATCCAGGTCTGCTGGGGGGGGGGGTGACATTTTGGCATGACAGTTACAGCCTGTGTGAGGTGAGGAGGACACCATGCTAGCCGTGTGCCAGAGGAGGAGAATGGTGTTGATGACTAGGGTGGAGAGGCAGCTGCTCTCCACCAGTGAGGAGTGGGCGTCCCAGGCCAAGCAGAGGGAGGGTGGTGAGGATGGGAAGGATCCAGCAAGCACACACCTGGAGGATGCTGGGACCGTGTGCCCTGGTGGAGAAAGAAGTTGCCAATTAGGAATGGGAGGAAGTGGAAATGAGCCCCGTGAGGCTGGACTGTACTTGGTGAACTCACTATTTTCCATGTACATCCCTAGTGACAGAAATAAACACAGATGTGACTGTGTATGTGACAGTGGCACCCTCATAACAATAGGCTCCCAGCGCTGACATTGTGCCTATAAATCCCTCTCAGTTACAAATACATAATTATCTGAGAAACGACTGACTTCAGGACAGGGGAAGGGAAAGCATAAGTTAATCTTGGACTATTTCATCATCGGGTCAGGAAGTGAGGAAGGGTTCCAAGAACAATAGGGACATTTCGAAAGGTCACAGAGGCCAGCTTGAAAGGCTCCGCTGGCCAAGCCTGAGACACTTTGATCAACAAAATAAAAAAGTGATGGTGACAGATTATAACCAACTGAGCAAAATAAAAATCTATGGGTATACTGACATAAATCAAAGAATAATGACTGGGGAGAAGAAAAATCTTTGTCTTGCAGAAGAATGCCAATTAATAAATGCAGAAAAATGGCGGAGTTAGAAAATAGCCACTTGGCAATTATGACAGTCACAATTCAACCAAGAAACACTCATAGATGTTGAAACCGATGATGAGAAATTGGATGGATAGTCACAGACTCCCGAGTTCCTCTCCAAAAGTTTTACCCAAGGGGGCAACTGGAAACCATGAGGGAGAAACCTGGCAGATAAAATCTGAACCAAGTGACCAGAGTTTACGTCAGCACAGTGACATCAGGTGCCCATGGATACAATCAGTCTGAGCACCCAGCACCATCTTCCCCAAAATGCATAACCTGAGTCAAATCACAAAGAAAGGCTAGAGTAGCCTTAAAGGAAGGGGAATTATGCCATTAGCTCACCTGACATCATTACAAGTGTCAAAGGACTTGAAATCCTGAGAAAGACTGAGAGCCTCTTCCAAACTAGGTGAAAGAGGAAACATGGCCATGAGAAGTGATTGTTTGTTTGAGCAGACCTTTTGCCTAGACAGGACCTTATCAGGTTAATTTGATGGGAGCGGGTGAGTCACATGGTCATAATGCAATAATGTTCACCTCAGCATCTGGATGGTTGTATTGTGATAATGATGCAGAATGTCCTGGCCTGAGGGAAACTTATGTCAGTCACTTGCTCTTAAATAATTAAGAAGAAAACGTTACTTGTACTATTCTTGCCTTTTTTTTTCTTTAAATTAAAAAGTGTCTAGAAAAGTGAAAAAAATGGAATGGTGGTATCTTCACTGGGAAATGAAATCCTCTAGTGGAAACTAGCTGGAAGGCAGTAACGTTTAGGATGTGACTGCTCAGGTGTCATTGAAATGTCATTTGTATCCAAGTGTGACTTGTGATTTTTGGGAGATCAATAGCTAAGGAGAGAAAATAGGGATGAAATAAAACAAGAGCAGACTAAATAAAAACCCAACCAAGACCATCAGTAGTGAGTCGTGCCACTATCAGGTATCTCTGAAATGAGACAATAAGGTTGGTGCTTGAGGTCTATGGTGTTTTCCCCGAACCTGGAACTCCATCCTCATCATGAAGGAACACCAGCAAACACAAACTGGGGAGCGTTCTACCAAATGCCTGACCAGAATGCACTTTGGAAGTGTCAAGGTCATAACAGATAATGAAAGGCTCAAACAGGACATATGACAGACCCTAAGGAGAAACATGACATATGATTGGCATTCTAGATTAAGTTTCCAAACAGATCAAGAGCATTGGTGGAAGAACTGGTTTAATCTGAATAAAGTCTGTAGATCTTATGAATAGTGCTGCACTGATGTTAAATACTCCTTTCTGATCAATGTGCCATGGTTATAGGGAATGCTAAGATTAGCAAAGTGACATGAGGTATGTGTGGGAATTCTCTTGTATGCTCTTTGTAACTCTTCTGTAAGTCCGACATCATTTCAAAATATAAAGTTAAACACAAACACATAGAATAAACAAATTTCTAGGAAATATTTGGTCTGTGCTCTCAAAATGCAAATAAAATATCAATGGAATATATTTATTTATTTCAGTTAAACATGTGGGGCTCTGCTATTTTGACCTACAGTGACAAGACAGGTATATAGACTTGGTCATCACCAGAAATAACACAAACTTAGATTTGCCCTATCTCTTAGATTCTAGGTGGTGGGGGAGCTAGTTCTTTTGCACTGATATCACTCAGTCCTAAAAATAGTGTTTTTTAGGGCTGAGTGCCTCTAGGCTGAGTGTGTGGAATTCATTGCTTTCCCCCATGGTTCTCCATCATTGTTCCTCTGGACCTTGTCCTCCTGCTCACATTTAAACAAGCAGGCCTGATTGTCTAGGATCCCACATGGTTTTGACTCATAAAACAGAAACTGCCTGAATCTCCCTTGCTTCTTCTTCTTCTTATTATTATTATTTTGCATCTCATTGCATAGCTTTGAGACATAGTCCTGTTCTGTAAGATCTTTAGCCAGGAGGGAGAACAGAGAGAGACAGAAAAGGTGAAGGTGATAGAAAACTTCATTCTGCCATGAATCTGAATTCTCTTGCTGGGTGGTCATTGGCCCAAAATTGAGGGGGAATGCTATACCCAGGGCTTAGAGGAGTTCAATTTTATTGTGGAACATAAAATCACCACCACAAAATTAGTTTATATCCAGATCAAATAATGTAAGCATTGTTAAAAAAAAAGAAGAAGAAAAGGAAAGAAAATAAATAAACAAACAAAATAACAAAAAAATAACTCTGGAAATTCCCTGCCTCAGGAGCCTGGAAGGACGTTAGGAAGGAGTCAGACCTGCATGGCGGGTGCTCAGTGTGCTCAGCAAAACTGCTCCCACCCGTTACTAGAGGAGGATACAATCACTCAGCTTTGTTGGAAAGAAACTTGAAAATGTCACCAAGACCCATTGCTGTGTGTGAAGCCTTTGCCTCCACCATGCTACATCTGCGAGAGGGACCTAACGAAGTACTAACTAAACTAGGGAAAAGTCAATCCATGGCTAAATTATTAAAAGTGGAACTAACAAGATTCCAATAAAAAAAGCAGATTATGAGAACAGAAAAGATGTCAATGGCAAAGACGAGAACTCTCAGAAACAGGAAAAGTGCCCATTGGAACGTCACTGTCCCAGCCGGCAGGTCTTTGTTCCTCCTGGCTTCCAAATTGGGATGCCCAGAAAGAGTAAAACAGACACTTATTTCAAAGATTTAATAGGAAAAAAGGTTAACTATTAACAATTTTTATATTGATTACATGTTGAAATAATATTTTGGTTATATTGGATTAGATCAAATATAGTGATATAATTAATTTTATCCATTTCTTATAGAAATTGAAACTTGTGTGTATGGCTTGCATTATATTCCTACTGGAAAGTGCTGGTCAAGACCATGAGCCCCGACAAGAAAGGGTTTAATTTGTGGGTATCAGGTAGACTTCGTGTCTTTTTAAGAGTCCAAGACTCACAGTCTGTACTTGTCAAATTGTTTTAACCATCTGATAAGCTGTGATTATAACATTTACTTTTTACAATGTATGCAATTACATGTACATTAAGCTTATGTCTATGTAAGATACTCACATTAAAAAGACAGGTGATATGCAAAATTGAAGGTGTTGGTTGTCCTGGGGTGATGTGATGATGACTTGTCTTATTTTTTTTTTTTTTAACTTTCAGTGAAATGATTTTCTTCCCCAAATCTAAAGGATTGTTAGAAAAGGAAGAAGGATTGTGTGATGTTTTGGCTTGTGCTGTGGTTTGAGTATGGATTGTTCCCGCAAGATTCACGTGTTGGAGGCTTGGTCCCCAGTTTGTTGGTGTGAAGTGGTGGAAACTACAAGATGGTGATGAGTGGAAGTAATCAGGTTGTGGGGCTACACCCTCTTGGATGGATCAATGCTAGTGTGGTGGAGGGGATTGGGTCTAACCAAAGTGGATCAGCTCCTGCAATAACGGGGAGTTGTTATGAAAGATAAACCTGGCCCCTCCCCACTCCATCTCTCTTGCTTCCTGTATTTGAATAAAGGCTCTAACACACTTCACTGATTGGACAGGTGTTTGTTGAGCACCTACTGTTGACCTCTTTCTCTCTCCTTCATGCAAGAACTTTCCTTTCCACTTCTCCACCATGTTGTGATGTAGCTAGGGGCCCTCACAAGAGCCTGTACCATGCTGTTTGGATTTTCCAGCCCCTAAAACCATGAGCCAAATAACCTTTTCTTTATACATTACCTGGTGCCACAGTATTCTATTAAGTCTACACAGATAGCTTGTTTGCTTTTTGTTTGTTGTGGGAACAGAAAGATGCCCTTGTGAATAAAACCAGTGGTACCTAGCTGTGGCTGATTCCAATGGCCTTTTAATGTGGGGAAGAATATATATGTTATGGGGCCTGGGGGGGTGATTCTTGAACATCCTAGTGCTCCATGGCTAACAGCCACCTGCTCCTGGATGCTGGGCAGAAATCTCTTTGGCTCAAAGCAAATAAGGAATATTTTGTATTCTCCATCTTCTTCAGGAAGCTGCAGCTCTTTCTCAAGGTCAGGTCAGAGAGTACCCAGATGATGAGAAATGACAGCCCTCTGTGGGTTTCCATTCATGGCAATGGTTTAGAACATGGAACACTGATAATAAAATAATTCCAAAGTAAATAAACAGTAGGGGCAGAAGTGCCCTCAGAGATCAGTAAATCTGAGCGTATAAACTGAAAGCACAAGAGGCAGATAAAACTTTTTCTTTATTATGTCCTGATGCATTAAAAAGGATGACAGCACCACTGCGGGGTGCTTAGGCACACAAACAAAGCTTTCTTCGCTAGAAAAGTGGCGACTCTCATGAAGGTAGACTGATGTTCCTGACTATTAGAAAAATGTTAAACTGACACACTTCACTGATTGGACAGGTATTTGTTGAGCCCCTACTATGTGCTATTGGTAGGGTTTTCAATACCGAGCATAGGGTGGTAAACAGTGCTTACAAAACTCCGTGTCTCCAGAATGTGCATTCCTGCAAGACACATCAAAGTAGCAGACATGCAATTATATATAAATATATACATAAAATTTATATAGTATGCTAACTGGTTATAAATACTAAGGAGAAAAATAAAGCAAGGAATGAGGCAAGAGACAGTTGAGGGAGAGGAGGGTACAATTTTAGACTTAGTGGCCTTGGAAGCCAAAGAGGAACAGGTATTTGAATCAAGTAAGACCTGAGAAGGGAGTGGTAGTGCATGTCTACAATGCCAGTGGCTCAGGAGGCTGAGGCATGAGGATTGCTAGCTCAACACCAGCCTCAGCAACTTAGGGAAGCCCTAAACAACATAGTGAAACCCTGTCCCAAAATTAAAAATAAAAAGGGCTGGGGATGTGGCTCAGTCATTAATGCCCTGGGTTCAATCCCTGGTACAAAACAAAACAAAACAAAAAACACCAACAAATAAAAAATAGCAAAACCTGAAGGAGGTAAGGGAATAAAACATGGACTTTGGGTAGAAAAATGTTTCAAGAAAGGAGACGGCAATCACAAGAGCCCTAAGCAGGAGCTCCCCTGGCATGTTCAAGAAACAGCAGAACAGCCAGCCAGGGGAGGAGGAGAAGGTGAGGGTGCACCTGTATCGTGGGCCCAGACTGTGCAGTCTGCCAGGTCATCATAAGGACTTTGGCCTTTATTCTGAGTGAGATGGGAGACTGTAGGATTCTGAGTTCAGAAGTGAGGTGATTGAGTTACAGTTAACCAGGATTTGTGTTTAGCATAAGCAAGAAATCAGCAGGGAGGCTTCTGCACCATGAAAGAAATCACAGTAGCTTGCATCAGGCTCTGTGCTCAGTGTGGACATGACTGGAGGCAGATCTGGTTGGTTTTGCTAACCCCCGGGATACAAGGTCTGAATGCAGGAGCGGAGTGATGAGGCCAGATGTTGTTACAAAGCAACCCTGAGCATGTATTTGCCGCTTGCTGGGTACATTTGTGGGGATGGATTTGCCCTTTGCTGGGTACAGCTGTGGGGTTGATTTTGCTAGTTGCTGGGTACAGCTGTGGGGTTGATTTTGCTAGTTGCTGGGTACAGCTGTGGGGCTGATTTTGCCAGTTGCTGGTGAGACTGTGGAGGAACTGGAACTCTCATACACCACAAGGTGGTGATAAAGCAAAATGGCAAACCACCCTGGAAACCTTCTGGTGATTTCTTATGTATTTAAAACATACACTTACTGTACAACCAATCATCCCACTCCTAAATATTTACCAAAATTCAATGAAACCTTACATCCAAACAAAAACCTACACATTAACATTTATAGCTTCCTTGCCATTAATCACAAAAACCTGGGAACAACCCAAAAGCCCCCCAAAGGGGATGAATTAACAAATTGGGTTACACCCATACTCTGGAGTGTTGCTAAGCAGTAAAAGGGAACGAGCTACTGATTAGCAGAAGAGCATGGACGCCCCCGTGGAAGAAGCCAGATTCCGAGTTCTGCCTACTGTATGCTTGACGTTCTGGAAAAGGTAATGCTGGCCAGCGAGAGGACAGTTCAGTGGTCGCCAGGCCTGGCCAGGATGGGGCAAAGGGGAATATTTTGGGGGTGACAGAGGCATTCTGTGGCTTGATTGTGGTCATAGTTACACACTTGCACGTGTTTGTCAAAACCTTCAGAACTGCGCAATTAATAGGGCAGCTTTCCTATTGTGCCTGCTTTATGTGTCTGCATACGTAGGTCGTGTCTACATTATGTCTTGATAAAAATGAGAAAAGAAGAGAGGGAATTTTTAGGTGGGAGAAGTAACAGCAAGGTGGCGTGTTGAGGGGAAGAATGGGGAAAAGAAGGGGAAATCGATGTTGCCGGAGGAAGAGGAGGAAGAGGAGGAAGTTGAGCCCTGTCCTTGAGCAGGTGGGCAGGGGAGGGGCCTTCTCTGCGGGGTCTGCCAGGCAGAGCAGCAGGCAGGGGCAGAGAGATGAGGGAAGGCACAGGTGAGCCGCAGATGTGGTGATGGGAGCTTCTCGTGTTTTCCTTGAGTCCCCTTCCTTTTCTCGGTGAAGTAGGACGAAGCATATCAGCTACATGGATGTCGTGGGAGATGTGCTGGGGTCCCGAGAGACCCGAGAGGTGAGGTACTTGTTGAGGACAGGGGAGGAGGAAGCTGCCGCAGACCTGCCAGGACTCTCGAGTCCAACCTTGAAGTCCAACATTAAAACCACTTAAGCCCATTCGCCGCCTGCCATGGGCAGGTATGGGATTGGCAGAGTTGGACTGAGGCAGCGTTGGACTGAGGCAGCATTGGGGTTGATCCAAGTGAGTCTGTAAATAATTGATGCAATTAATAAAAACTAAGCCCTGCATCCAGTTTTGAGTTAAGGCAAAGCAGGAGGTGGTGGTGATGGGCCACCCCCACCTCCACCCAGATTGATTTTTTTCCATCTAAAGTTTGAATTTTTAGGCAACCCCCCCCCAAAAAAAAAAAACAAAAAACAAAACAAAACAACAATAACAACAACAACAGCAACAACAACAACACCCAAAAACCCCAAAAAACAAACCTGGGAAAAACTTGGGAAATAAAGCAGATATTCTTTGCGTTCCATTTGGTCTAACTTGACCCCACACAGGAGTGTGCTGGGCCGGCCCTACCTGCTTAAGGGAACTGGCTGTCAGATTTTCAGGAATTTTGCAGCCCACTGTTCAAAGCAGTTGTTTTTGCTTGGTTGTGGTGGGAAATTTACAGCAGGAAAGTCAGTCAATGCTGCCAGTCTGCAGGGAGCCAGTAAACATTCCCCACACCCTTGCCTTTTGGGCTCTTCTGTCTTAATTTACCAACTTCCAAGGCTTCTGTGCCCTTTCTAAGGCAGCCTCCGGTTCCCAGGTGGGAACTGAAAGCCTTCCTCACGTGGACTCTCATTTTTCTTGAATCCTGCTTATTTCTGGCTGAGCTTGTTAATTTATACGTTTGAGCTCAAGGTAGAGGAGCCTGGAAGTGTCTTCAGGTAATCTGTGACTTTTTCATAAGGACTTTCTAAAAGCTCACTAGAGACTGATAGTTAAACTTGGAGCGTCGTGTCACAGTGATCAGAAAGAGGTTGGGGTTGGTATCTCAAAACCACTGTCCTGCCCATGTGATGATTGCCTCACGGGACTACTGCGCATGCTGAACCAACTCACATAAAGAGAGGGGTCCTATCCCACTCACTTCCGCGGCACTCTTCGACTCTGTGAAATTCTCAGGGATCATCAGTGACAGATCATGTGACCATGGGTTTGATGAAGTGGGACGGTGCAGAGGGAGCTGTGACAAAGCAAGTGGGTGTCCAGATTCCCCCATCACACGTTGGTGGCTCCACAACAAGACGCATCATAGAGCCTCAGAGTAAAACCGTGCAAAACCCTCCTCATGAATCTCCTGGTAATACCTGCTCCTCCCTTGGCACTCCGCCTCTCCACGATTGGCCCCGCTACTCTCCCAGGTCCTGTGCCAGAACCTGAGCCAGTCCTGCTGCCCTTGTCCTCCACCTCCTTCCTTCACTGGCTGCTGGTCCTCTAGCTGCAAAAATATGAAGAGAAGAAAAATTCTAGTAAAATATGAGGGAAATAATACACCAGTTATGAAGCACTGGTGTCATTAGGAAATAAAAGCAGCCAATGATGGGCCCTGAAATGTATGTTGGGTCGAAATTTAGAAATCAGCACATCATTTCCAAAGGAGGAAACTGAGTCTGAGATTGCTTGTGACTTATTCTGCTGTCACATAGCTGATGATAGAATAAAAGGTAGCCCAGACACTTGACCACAAACCCTGTGTTCTTTCCAATACACAATTCTGCTTTTGTGGCTTCCGAGATCACCAAATGATGATGGCATAACTGGATTTTGTGTTAAGACTTGCATTTCCTAGGAATATGGAGAGGGTCATACTGGAATAGACCTCATGCGAGGTTAGCCAGTTGTTCTGGAGGCTCTAGAGGTTTCTAACATAATTTTCCAGGTGAGCTCTTCGCAAATCTGTCTCAAACTTTCCATGAGTTCTGAATCACTCTGTATGTGCTGCCAGGCTCTCTCTGCATCTCTGGATCCTTAAACACACACCCTCCATCTAGTCAATGTGTGCTTCCTTCAATCATTCCTGATTTGCATTGCTCAGGAAGCAGAGGTTTATACAGCAGAGTCAGAGTGTGGGATGAGCACGGGTCTTGGATCCTGGGTTGAATCCTGAATTCCTCCAAACTCCAGTGTGCTTATCTCAAACCTAATGTCATAGGGTGGAATGAATGAATGGATATGAAAGGACCGGTGCACAGAAACATGATCAATCAGCATTAGCTCCATCTCCAGCCTCCTAGTTCTGGCTTTGCGGGATGCGCCGTCTTATCAATGTGTTGTTGAGATCCCAGAGTTTGATCATGAATCTTTCAGCTTAACCTTTCCAAATGGCAGAACCCTGATCTCCTGACAGTGGCATCTGCCTTCATATGTCTGACCATTTTAATTGTTCTTTTTTTCCTTCTCCCTTTCTGAACTTCCCTTTTATTAGCTTACTCAGTGTTCCAGATGTAGGCCTCCAACATTTAATAGTGGGTAGGTTAAGGTTTTCTGGAGTCTTTGTTGATAATTAATTCTTATAAGTGGTGGAAAGTAAACTTTTACAAAATGGGTAAAGTAGGGATTCATCCATTTATTTCTTATGTATTTTTGATCATCCATTTTGTACATAAACTGAGGTTGTTGAATTTAGCAAATAAAAATACAGAATTCACAGTCAAGTGAGAATCCTGTATTTTCTTTGTCAATCCTAACAGAGAAGGACTGTCTCTGAATTCAACAGCAGCACCAAAATTAAGATGTGGTTTCTACACCGAGAAGTCTTTACATAAGTTAAATATGTAGGCATAGATTTAGAGATAAGTAATGGTACAACGCATGGATAGAAAGTGTGATAAGAACGTGGTATGTACGTTTCCTGCGGTGACTGTGACGAAACATTACAAAATTGGAGGTTCAACACAACAGGAACTTTTTTTTCATAGTGGTGGATGTTAGAAGTCTGAAAATGTATGGGTGGCTTGGTTCCTTCTAAGGACTGTGAAGCTTGGGCTCCCTCTGAGCACTGTGAGGGGGAGTCTGTACCCTGTCGATCCCCTGGCTTCTGGCAGATGCACCACTCTAACTTCTTCCTCCACCTCCACATGGGAGACTTCCTGTGTGTCTCTTCTCCTCTCCGTGTAAGGATACTCGTCACATTGAATGAGGGTACACTGGAATGACTTCATCTCTACCTGATCACATCTGCAAAACCGGTTTCCAAATAAAGTCACATTCAATGGTACCAGGTGTTAGGACATCAACGCATCTTTTTGGAGAAACAGTTCAACCCAGCACAGATTGTATAGGAAATGTGTGCCTCGAGTTCAAAGCAGGGCGACTTGCTGTGTGATGCTGTGGTAAACAGGACTCACAATAGCTTTGAGAATTAATTGCGCTGGACGTCGAAGGGTGGGTAGACACTGTGGCAGAGGGGAAGAAGGGCTTCACATGCGTGATTTACCAGAGAATTGAGAAGAAACTCATCTTCCCGGGATGGAGAGACTTGCTATAATTAGGGCATAGCAATCATGTCGCAAACTTAGAGAAGCAGCGATAATTAAACTTCCTCAGCTCAGAAAAGCAAGAGTGTCATTATGAGGCAGATTTTATGGGTGTCCAAGGTTCCTTTCATCTCTGAAATTCCGGTTGCTCATTTTTAATTTGGTTTAGGCATCAACCTTAGCGATCCTAGAGGAACAACTCCAGGAACTTACTGTAGATTGCAGCTGTATCCCTGATGCACTGGGCTTGTTCTAATGGAACTCAAGTCGGAGATTATTTTTAAAATTGGACATTTTAATTAAGTGTAAAATGCAAGCCATCAGTACAGTGAGGATGTTATTTGCTCCATGGAAGTGATTAAACTTTTCATCTTTTTAGGATCTATCCATTTGGCAAAGTTGGTCTGGATGAAACTCAGACCAGAAAAAAGTCCCAAGCTTAGCTTATTGTGCGTGTAGCCAGGGTAGGAGCCACACTATGCTGGGCATAAAATTTTGTGAGTGTGTCTCCTATGGAAGGGACCATACTTTTATATGGCCTAATGATTTTAGACCTGGATTTCCAGCCTCATAAAGGAACCAAGTGGAATGCAATTGAAATAGTATTTCATAGTATCACGAGCCCCAAGTTAAAGGCACAGGCCTCAGCAAGGCAGGCGGACGCTGTCCGGTCTGCCTTTGTTCTGCTCCTGTGGCCTCCTCTGGATATGCATCTGATTTCTCACATCTTCCCCTTATAATTGGTCATAAATCAGCTGTAATGAAACTTATGTCAGTTCACCATAGACTGGAGTAAATTGCTGAGCTAAGGCTAGAGTTTTCTTCTAGTTCATGTTTCAGAACATCATGCCAGGTGAAGGGGAGATCTGCCCATGGGATGAGCTTGCCAATTCCTTGTGCTGTAGGTTGGACCTGGAACACCCCCCAAAGGCCCATGTGTCGAAGGCTGGATCCTCAGCCTTGGCCCCATGGGGGGGGGTGGACCCTTTAAGAGGTGGGGCCTAGTGGGAGGAAGGTAGGCCCATAGCAGCAGGCCCTTGAAGGAGATACAGCCCCTTTCTATCTTTTATTTCCCAGCTGCTATGAGGTAAGCAACCTGTAACACCACATGCTCCCCACCCTGATGTACTACTGCCTCACCAAAGGCCCAGAAGCAAAGGGGCCAACCAACCATGAACCAAGACATGAGCTGAAAACCTTTCCTCTTTTTAATGTCATTATTTCAGATATTTTGTTGCAGTAACAGAAAACTGACCAAAACAGTCTTCAAGTTACTCATATACACAATTGTTGCCCAACTGCAGTCACTTAATAAGGGGTGCAGATACAGGGAAGTGTAATGGTGAAAAGCTCCCATTTCATGACATTCCTCATAGATCTTACATTTGTTGCTATCAGAGATTTGAGATTGTGAAGCTGATTGCCATAGACATATTTCTTTCCTCCTGGATCCCCTCAGAGTTAGATAAATTGCCACAAGCCTTGAAGACTAAAAAAGACTAGGTTTACTCAATGAGAGCATAAAGATTTGTCTGCTTTTCAAACTCTTCTTTTAGAAAAGGAATTTTTTTTAAGCAACTGAGCATTAAAATTTGCGTCAGTTATTACAAGGTTGAAATTCATGCTATCTTAGTTAACAAGAGTTAACTAATCATTCAAACAATCAGGACTGTAAAGAAACTGAGGCCTGGTTACTTACCTCAGCTGTGAGGTGCAGCTGACAGCAGGAAAGCTCTTGCTGCCTGGGTCCCTCTGGCTCTGGTGAGTCTGGCTCGGCAGACCCTGGGAGCTCTGGACTCCATTGGCCTAACCTTGGACAGAGCTCTGGAACCTCCTGTCTGCCAGCCACCTGTGTTTAAACCCTTTCCCACTTATCAAGGGAAAGGGGACATTTGTCTCTCCAGGGTTTCAGCACTCACAGGCCCTTCGCTCCAAGTTCACCAACTTCTGTTGAGATTCTACGCCCCTGGGTTATTTGTGGTAGATGTGCATATCACTGGGCTCCTTATCTACACAAAAAGGAATATCTGCTTAGGGCTAAAATCAAATTCTCTTCTCCCCTACAGGATTAAAAAATAAAACAACTTGTTTATTCGAGAATATATTAAAAACTTAGAAAGGAGCAAAGAAAACAACTCAAGAGTATTATCATCACTCAGAGGCAACTATTATCAGTATTTCAGTGTATATCCTTTCAATCTGAAAAAATATGCAGGGATCCTGTTTCCTGCATATATTATCTTATAAACTGGTTGCATTTTTATTCTTTCTGAAGTGTGTAATTCTTTTTTTCTTTAAGCTGTTCATCAAAAGTGACAGCTTTATGGTTGTGAAAATAGGAAAGTGGCTCTGGAGGCAGAGAGTGTGTGTTCTGATCCTGATTTCCCCCTTTGTGCAAACCTGGGAAAGTGATTGAGCTTCTTAAAAATCTCATTTTTCTCATCTGCAAAATGAGTATAATAATCACATGCACTCCAGGGAGCTGTTTGAAAATCAAATGACATAATGTATGTCAAGCATTCGTACTGTATGTACCTGATGTGCTCAATGAAATGTTAAAGATGCGATTTCTCCCATCATTGTAAGATATTCAGGAACATAATTTTACGTGACTTCATGCAGTTTTTGTGTTGGTCAGCTTTTGCACTGTTGTGACCAAGACACCTGACAAAAACGGCGTAGAGGAGGAAAAGTCTATTTGGGGCTTGTGCTTTCAGAGATCTCAGTCCATAGACGGCCGACTCCACGGCTCTGGGTCAGAGATGAGGCAATTATCATGAAGGAAGGGGATGGGAGAGGAAAGCAGCTCAACTCATGGCTGGGCCCGGGAGCAGAGAGCAGAGAGAGGAACAGGAAGGGGCTGTAGGGAAGAATAACCCTTCCAGGGCGGCACCCAAGTGGCCCACCTCCTCCAACCACACCCCACTGCCTACAGTTACCAGTCAGTGCATTCAAACTAGGATGGGCTGATTAGGCGACAGCTCACACTCTGATCATCCCACCTCCAGACACTACTGCATTAACCCAGGAGACTTTTGTGGGAGACCTCATTTCCAAACCATAACAATTTTGTCTTTGGTATGTACTATAGTTGACGCTTAGGTTGCTTATAATCCTTGCATGAGAAGTTGTTTTGTATGTTTTTTGTTTGTTGGTTTGCTTTTTGTTGTTCAGTCTATTTTCTGAGTTACCTCTGTTCAGGTAATTAGATAAAGTAGAACGAGTGGATCAGGCACAATGAATAATGTGTTATTAATTTCCTTCCAAAAAATCTGTGACTATATTTACGTCAGCATGTCTGAAGAGGATTCTGTCATCACACACCCACCAGCAGATTGTGTGTGTGTGTGTGTGTGTGTGTGTGTGTAATTGTATTTTGCAGATAACTTGGTGTCTCATTCTTAGATTGAAGGCACTTTAAACAGTTGTGGTGTGGATCATTTTGAAAGCACTTGAACTCATCTGGAATTGAGTGCTGTGAAGTGAATGATGATCTGAAGTGATTTACTCTAACATCTAGAGTCATCTGTAGGCTCTATTAAAGTGGAAGCTACCTAGACACAGCAGAAAGGTTGTTAACTACCCTAGAAATCTAGGGGTGTTATCATGACCCTTTTACCATGCTTTATCATATTCCCTAGCTCAGAGGCCCTGCTTTGTCCTGTTTGATAACTGAGCTAATGTATTTGATGAGTATGGCCCATCTATTTACACAGACACAATCCCCCAAGGAACCATATCTTCTGGTATTTACACTGGTTTGTAGGCTCTCCCTGTGTAGATCACAGAATATGGTGGAAGTTATGCTGCTAGCAGACCCTCTGACCCTCATCTTATTGACACAGCCTTGTGTCAATATGGTGTTCTCTTGGACTGTGCATGCACTGTGGTGAGAACGACTCAGGACCACAGGAGAGAATCATACCACTGCAGTAAGCCACTAACCTTTGGGGTGGTTTGTCCTGTAGTGAGAGAAAATCAGTACAATGGGTTAATGCAGAGGAAACACAAGCTCTTTGGTTTGAAATATTAGTAGAAAGTAGACCTTGGAGGTGTCAGTGATCAGTTTTGTCAAATAGAGATGTGGTGCTGGAAGCCAGCAGTAAGAGTGGGGAAGTGAGAGGCATCAAGGCAAATAGCAGCATCCCATTTCTCATGACTGACAGTACAGAGAACAGAAAGGCGGGGGGAGTGGCTACGGGGAGTCAGTTGAGCAGGGTATGCAAGTCAAGGGTTGGGGTGACATGGGGATTTGTGAAGCCTGAGAGGAAGATGCTTTGACAAGGACAGATTAATAGAAAAGACTTCTCTTGCCTGCAGTGCCCCTCTCTGTAGACTGATTTTTTAATCATATAAAACATCAGATGAAGGGCCACATTCCACATTAATCAACTTCATATTTATATAACTAACAACATGATGTCTCTGTATGGTAGCACCAATGGACTTTCAGAAAGACTTTAAAAAGTCTTCTACAAGCAATGATTTCCAATGCTCTGTAGCATAGTAAGGTAACTATTGTTGTCATCAATTTTATGCATGTTTCAAAATTGCTGGTAGAGAGGATTGTGAATGTTCCCAAAACAAATAAGAAGTATTTGAGTCGATGGGTGTGTTAATTACCATGATCTAACATTGAACACTGTAAAGATGTATTAAAACATCACCATAAGCATGTGCAATTGCTATGTGCCAATTTAAAAAAAAAAATTAAAAAGTACTTTAAAAGTTGGTTTAAAAATCTTGTTATTTTGAGGGCAGATGCTGACTCTATTTTATTATTTAACTTGCTTGACTTCTTTGCAAATGCAATACATGGAACTGGCAGTTAAAGTGACATGTCTGGGCTGCATAGAATGTGGCAGAATTTAATTGCCTTGATAATGAAAAATTGCAATATGAAGAGCTTTCATTTTATTTAGAATCTTAGTTGTCCTTCCTACGTAAAAATGAGTGTTGAGAAATCTTCACCCTTGACATTGGATATATTGCCATTTTATTTCCACTTCTAATTTGCAGTCAAAGTCATCTGTTGCCCAGTGCAGGCTGTTGATTTTTTTTGAAGGAGTTTTTTTGTTAAGATTTTTTACTACATGGACTTAATTACGTGCTCACATAACAAATCTGGTAACTGCTTCAGAGGGACTGTTCTAATCTAGGAGGTACCTAGGATAGTCTTTAAAGAATATCTAATTACATAGTTCCAATGCCTAATAGACCAACACAACAGGTAGCAGCATCACTTTAGAACTCCGAGAAGCTTGTGGCCTTTATGGTATAAAATATTAGTTATGAAAACAACCCTGCGTTATGTCATTATGTAATAGCACATGGTAGCAAAGGAGCTATCAATGCCAGACATGATAAATATTCATATGCATTTTACTTCATTTGCCATAAAAACTTTAATTTTTAAAAATTAGATTGTAGAAGAAAATGAGATTTCCTTATTCCAGGAGACAGTAAAAAATCATGATACGTTAGATAAAGAACAGTGCGACTTTTGAAAGAAAAATGACAAAGTCATAAAACATATCAAGTTAATTATAATGTGCATTTTAATGTCTAAACCACAAAAATGCACGTAAGATTTTGGAGACAAATGATTCACAATATGATATTCATGTGTTTCAATCTGTCATGCCATGATTTCTGAGCAATAATGAAAAAAATTGAGATAGAAAGCAAAATTCACTGGAACCTTGAAATTATGTGATCCCTATGCCAAGGGGAAAAGGTTCTGTGGGAATTAGGACCACTCTTCAAAAAGAAAGTGAATTTGAGTCATGTTCTATGTTGGCCATATTTTTCTCTTGTATCTATTGAGAAATATATCAGTCCCTAAAATTTTGGCTCTATTTTATAGAACTCATAAAAATCTGTTTTGGTTTTATGAGCAAGAGGACTTTTTGTTGTTTGAAATGATGCACTTCACATAAAACTTCAGAATCTGTAAAAGTCTTACTTACATGGTGAGGATGCATTACCCATTAACACATTTTATTCCAAAGTTCATATCTGGTGACAAACCAACCAACCAAACTCACAAACAAAAATAGAATATGCTTGGCAATGGGTCCTGCTATAAGCTAAATCTACTTTTCTTTGCTTTCTATTTTGTTAAGTTTGCATGAAAATGTATGCATGCATGTGGGCAATGTTTAACAGTATCTGCCGTGGGCAGAGACTCGCATTCTCAGAGACCACTGGTATGCAGAGAAATAGCTGGCATCTGTTGATGAACATTTCAAAAATTTCACACACCAAAAGTCGACAGTTTGGGGAAGAGTGTTTTTTTCCAAGGCAATTTTATGACAAATTGTGCAAGTTTTTGTCACGACAAACATTTGAACAATACATTTTTTAATTCACCTAGGGACAGACATGATAATACTGTTGGAATGTTTACACTTTGTATCTTATTAGAAAAAAAAATAAAAGTCAAGCTTTGGTTGAGAGGACCTGACACATTTTTTTTTCTTCTCTATCAAAATTTGAATGGCATTCAAATCCACAATGTTGGAATGAGATCTGCACTTGGAAATATTCACATTCATGGTCTACACATCTCAGTAAATACGATCTCTTATTTGTTGAAGCCTGGTAATATTTTCCCAACTAAGCTATTGCGCCATTCTTCAAGATGGATATCAGATATGGACGTGTCACCCATGCTGATGCCACTTTGTGAGATAATATTCAATGGCCCCTCTGCTGTCAATACAACATGAGCAAAAGCACAGGAAAATGTCCTGTATGCTGTTTAAATTTATTCCTTTTTAAGATCTAAGGTAAGAGACTTCTGAATATAGCTCTGAAGGAGTAACAGAGATCAGATTAGTTTCTCACCTTAACTAATTAGGAAACTAGACACAATTTATAAAGCAATTATTCTCAGACATTAATTATATGATAGATAATGCAGAATATATCCCTGATTACAAGGTGAACTGTGTGACAGCTCCAGTTTCCTTCCTTGGAGGCTGTGTCCCACCTCCTATGCAGAGAGAGGGAACAAATCAAAGCCAAGAATCTCACTAAGTCATACAGACATGGATTGGAGTTCAGGAGGCCTTTGGGGACTAACAGGAGTTCCATAAAGAGAGCTTGGGAGGTCTGTTTGGATGAGGAGCCTTTGGAATCTTTGGCAGAATAATGATCTGCTTATAAGTGAGGATTTAATACCCAGGATTGAGTAGAACCATCAGAAACATGTAGGCTGAAGAAAACCAGGGGAATGTCTTCTGTTCCTGTCTGTCCCAGTGGGGAGGTTTCCTAATCAGTGAGGCATTGGTTGGAATACTCGGAAGGAAATTATGTTGTAATGGGTCTAATGCCCCTAACATAGGGGCTATCCCAGATTCACCTTAGAAAAGCTTAAAAGTAATCCACACAAAACCCAACTGATCCCAAGTGGTTTAAATGCATCCTAGACAAAAAGTCAGCGTCATTTAAATGAACAACACAATCTCCCACTCGACAATGTAAACTTCACAGTGTCCACTATCCAAAAGAATGCTGGCTGGCACACAAAGAATTAGGAAATGACAACCCATGTTTCAGAGAAATTTAAGTAGACACAGACTAAAGAATAAAAGAAATGATGCAAATAGTAATGATGTTAAAGTTATGTTCTATAATCATGAAAGTGAAGGAAAGAATATGTGATGAGAAGAGAGATAGAAGACATAAAATGAGTCAAATAAATAAGACTCCTAAAAGTTAGAAATAAAGTATCTGGGGTGGAAAAATAATGTACCTGATTTGGCTTGGATCATCAGATTAAATCTTGCAGGGAAAGAAATCTGTGATCTTGAAAACATAGCAATAGAGAATTTCCAAAATGTGACATGGGAAAATAATAATAAAAAATTAACAGAGCATCAGAAACTTTTGGAAAAATATCAGAGAGTCCAACATATGTGTAATTGATATCCTAGAGTTAAATAATAGAATTTTAAAAAGGGGGGATAGAAAAGATATTTAGATAAATAATGGCAAAATATTTTCCAAATATGATAAAAATGGAAACCTACAGATTGAAGCTCTTCATTCAAAATAGAGAAAACAAAAACTCACCAGAACACATCACAATCAAGATTCTGAAAACTAATGCTATAAAAAAGACTTGAAATTTTCCATAGAGACGACAAAAAGAACAAGTACAAAAAAGACAGCTGACTCCCCGCCAGAAGCTATAAGATCTGAAAGACAATGGGAAAGGTTTTTAAAGTACAGAAAGGAAAAAACAACAGGCTCTGTCAATCCAACAGTGTTGGCTTGGTGATGGGGATGTCCTGTGGTACATTGGGACACTCACCGTCTCTCCAGCCAGGGTGTTGTAAACCCCATGCTGAAAATTAGGGAGGGTAACATGAATGATTGTTTCAGCCCAAGAAACGTGTGATAGAATGACCTGTTGATTCGCAGCAGAAATTGCATGAATAACCAATCTCATTCCTATTTTTCCTTGAGATAGACAATAGTCTAGAAGCTGGTTCACCAGTCCAGTCTCCAGAATAATGATGACATGAAACAGAGCCACAAACCATGACCCACAAACCACATGTAGCAGGAGCAAGAGAAGTGATTGCCATTATAAGCCACTGTGACTTTGAAATTTTCACTACACCCTACTTGTGACTCTCCTAACTGATTCAGGTGGCAAAATCAACCTCAGGCTTCATCTTCTGATGAGATTAGGGTACCCACAAACATATTAATTTCTTTTATGGTGTTTGGGGTCAAACCCAGGGCCTTATGCATGGTAGGTAGGTGAGCCCTCCACCACTGACCTATATCCCCAGCCGCTTGCACCAGCATATTCTCAGTACGTGACTTGAGAAGAGAATACTTACACATCTAGCAAAGCTCTCAAACACCACAGTGACCAACTGATTATGCAAACATTCCTATAGTAGAAGAAATCGAAGCAGCTTCTGAAGAGCCTTCTTACCAGTTCATTATAAAAGAAAAATAAAGGAGAAGAGAGAAATGGTAGAAAGAAATAGATTCAGGGGACGTTAAAGAGGATCTAACCTCTGAGTATGAAGGAAGCTAAAACACTAAATGAATCTCAAAAAGCAGCTAAGTGTCACCTAAAGACTTGGTTAGCAAGAAGGTAAGCAAGGAAATGAATGACAGGTTTATGCATGACAGGTGGTGTCACATCAAGGGATGCATAGGAAAAAGCAGTTCTTAACTTTAGACTGAAGAAGGAAAACTTAGGATTGGTAAGGAGGGTCCAGGAACACCCAAGAGTGCAAAATGAGTGCAGTCCCTGGCTCAGACACTCTATCCCAGGGTCTGAGTATTATGCTACTGGGACTGAAGGGAGGCCAATTTTTTAAATCATGCTTTCTGCTGCTCGCTAGTGTGTAGAAATATGATCAGTACTTTTTTTTTTTTTTTTTGGTATATTGATCCCACAACATGCTGAACTCTTATTCAAATACTTCAAGATGCTTTTGATTTTTTTTTTATCTAAGTCACATTCTGTCAGCAAGAATTACATCTTTATTGCTTCTTGGCAATCGTTATAATTTTAAAAAAGCATTTTGCCCTAGATAGGATGCTCAATCCTGCTTTTAAAGAAAAAAGCTTTTAAATCTTAACCTTTCAACATACTGTTTTGTGCTGCATTTTTTTTTCTTTTGGTATGGATCCAATTAATGAGATTCTGGATGTTTTTCCGGTGTCCAGTTTGCTTAGATTTTATTTTTAATAAAAAATGGAACCTGAATCCTAGTCTTACTTTTTTCTACATCTATCAAAATGTTAATTTTTTCATTTCAATTGTTAAAAATCAGTAGATGTTCTGATTTTAATGAGTCCTTGTGTTCTTGTTGAAGTCGTTTTAAACATGTCATTAGTTTCAGTTTATTAAAAAGTTTTCATTCAGATTAAAAAATGAGATGAACTCATAATTCTTTAGTTATGTAATTTTGGTTCAGTTTTGGGATAAGATAACCTAATAAGACAATTTGAGTGCCAATCACTCATGTGGCTTCCTTTTTATTTTCATGTTTTCTGTGTGCTTGAGTTTTAGTTGTATCTCCTCTAGTAACAGAAGGTTGGATATCACGTTTTTAAAGCTATTCTGAGAATTCCATTTTTTAAACATTTAGTAGGTTTGGTTGACTTATATTTATTGTAATTCAGGATATGCTTGGATTAGGACCATCATCTTATTTTGTGTTTTAGTTGATCCTACGTTTTTCCCCCTTTTTCTGTATCTGGACTGAGGGCCCACTCCCTCTCTACTGCCACCTGCTGGTGAAGCCATAGTGCAATGGTGCATTTTCTGCTCCTCTTTATTTTGTGGTCCACCCTGAAGGAGAGAGGGAGCTTCCCGGGTGATTTTAGGTGGAGAGTGATTGACACTCTGAAAGCTCCTCCTAGGCCTCTGGCTTTTGTCTTCATTCTTGAAAAGTGTGTTCATTTCTTTGAAGGTAAACACTCAGCATCTTGGAATCTTGTTCTTTTTCCCCATGGCTCTCAAGACTTCTTTTGCTCTATATTTTTAAGATTCTTTGAGATGTTTGTAGGTATGCATTTACTCTTCCATATTTTCTTGAGAATCTGTCAACCTTCTAAATATGAGAATTTCTGCCTTTTGTTAATTCCCAAGAAGCTCCCGTGGGATCTCTGCATTTTCTCTCGCTCATCTTGTATTCTTTCCGTAGCACTGTGTGGTGTGTCAGACCATCTTGTTCACGGTGCTTCTTGCCTCTCTTTCACCTGACCGGTCCATCGAATTGCTGTCGGAACCCTTTCTGCCTCTGCACTCTCCACAGGTGATTCCCCAGGTGGGTCCAACAGGTAACTCGTCTGTTAACCTACAAAAATGTAATTAACGTCACTCTAGTTCTATTGGTACACTCTGAATCTGTGTTTAAGTACTCACTTGCCACTTTTTTGTTAAATTTGTATCTTAATAAAATTGATCATCAATGTCAATATTCATCACTCCTCTTAGGAGCTTTCAGGGGATCCTTAGCCTTAAAGTTTCTGTCATCTTGTCAATAGTGTTTACCTTTATTCTAAATATGTATGCAGAGGAGCTTATTTTATGTTCCTTGGGTTCCATGATGAAGCAGAAGAGCTTCTACCTAATTTTTTTATTTTTCCCAGCTTCAGGCTACGCCTCAGCCCTCCAGAGGCACCCCCCCCCCCCGCCCTGTCAACCTCTGTCCTTCCCGCCCCTGCCTCACCATCCTGTTTGCCACCAGCACTTTCTGAGAAAAGCCTCCTGAGCAAACTGTCTCTTTCCAAATCCTTGTCTTAGGGCTTGCTTCTTGGGGGACGCCAACCTAAGACATGCAGAAATGTGAATAAGATCCCAATATAAAAGAACTTCTTCACAACTGACATGCACCAATAATTGTTAATTAGTGTGTGTGGATCAGATGGGAGGTTTCTAAAAACTCTAGGGTGGTTTTGCCTTCTCTTTCTAAATTTTATCAATACTCAAATAAAAATGTAGAAAGTTTCTTAGTGAAGATGGAATTGTGTTGGCATGGGGGATATGGAGTGCATATATTAAATGACAATCAGGATCCATGTGAGTTTTAATGGGCTAGAAAATGGGGAAGTCTAAGAAAATCATGTGGATTATAATAAAATATTATTAAAATTATAGGAATTAAAATTAAGATCCTACAGTTGAGTCTTCTAATTGTGGGATAATATCATTTTGGGCTAAAATTGTAGAGATATTGGTCAATAGTAAACTAAAAGTTCACATTGTATGTGGCTGCTAAAAACGCTGATATGATTTGGAGTTAGATTACTGAAGTAACATCTAGACTGAAGGAGGTAATAATCGCTTTTCGTTGTTCAATAAACAGATAATGGTGTCTGCACATCTTGCTTTTGACAGGACAGAAATAATCTACTGCATCCTGGAGAAAGGAGGTTGGAGGCGCTTGGAAATATTATGTGGAAAAGGATGAGCTAGATATCGTCACTTAGCATCAAGAGAGGCGAGGAGGCTGTCTTCCGTTTTTAAAAGCTCTGCCCTGTGGGGGAGGAATAACATCTGTCTGAATGACCCTAGAGTCGTTCCTGACTTTCTGTGCTGTGTCTAATCCCATGCCTTGCATGTAGTAGGAGCTCAATGAAGGTTTACTGGCTGCATGACAAACGGTCACAGTGTTTTTATTGTGTTTAACCGCGCAGCTGAGGCAGGACACATTCTCTACTTTCTGATTTATATCCATTGTTCTAGCTCACATTTGAAGCTGTGCTTGGGGTGGTCAGGCCAGCCAATTTTCCATCCTATGCAGAATCTTTCATATATATATATATATATATATATATATATATATATATATATATATATATATATACTTGCAGGTCTATAAATGCAACTATGACCATGGAGTTGATGCCTCTTGATGAGTACAACCTGTAGTTTCTTAATTCCTTTTGTGCAAACTGTCCTTGAGTTCACGGTCTTCAGCAGAGGCAAACAGCTGTGGGGACAGTTGCTTTGGCTTTTGTCCTGGCTGTTATAGTCTCCCTCTATGCTTGATTTGTGTCGTCTCAGGCTTCAACACTTTCGAGTCTCTTAACATAGTGGTCACATTCACTATATAAAGAAACAAGTCAGCTGACTTCTGTGTGGCTGGATCCAAGATTTTTTTCCTTTTCCCCAATCATGTTATTGTTTTTGTGACAGCACATTTCAGGTTGTAAATCAGATTAAATTGAGTGATGAAAATGACTTAGTTCCTTTTTTCTGTTGTGAGTGCAGGTGGGGCCATTCTCGCTCCTAGTGCAGTGGGAGGGAAGGGGCTTGGAGTTTCTTCTCAGTGGTGGCTGCCTTCAGGAACACAGGTGCTTATCATGGAGTCCTGAGGGGACAGGCACCTCTGGGGCACTGCTTGGCCCAGGTGATGCCTGCCACATGCTGGTGGTGACTCCCAGGATGGGCGTGGCACCATCTCTGTCCCGGGGCAGGAGGGCTTGTGTCCCACTGTGTTGTCCTAGTCTGCACAGCCTGCCCAATAGCACAAGTCCTAACCCAGCACTCAGAACTGCACCCCGGGTTCAGCAGTCACTCATGGACTCCAGGCTGAGGGTTCCTCCAGAACAACAGCTTCTCTGGGGCTTCTGGCTGTACAAAGATGCCATTTTCTTGTTTCTATTATTTTTTCTCATTTGTATTATATCTCAGCCTAGCAGGGCCCCAAATTATAACCAGTTATATCCCTATTTTACTGAGAAACTTTGCACATTTAAAAAAAATAACTCTGTATTCTTAAAGGTCTATCCACTCACAATATTTCAAAGCATATTTTTATTTGGAAAATATAAACTTGGAAGATGGCTCTTTATATAGCTATGTCCAGAGGCGCGACCTTAGACAAGTCAGAGAAGGCCTGTGGGCCTCAGTCTCTTCATTTGGAAAAGAAGGAAGGATTGGATCATCTCTAAGGTGCTTTTAAAAGAAAACACCATTTGACTGTATAACGGAGAAAAGTTTTAAATAAAAGCTTTGTATTTCCTTGCCCTCCCCCTTCCCACCCTCGGCAAAGGCACCCTGATCATCTCTCCTTTTCTTTGGGCCTGATTGTCTCTTCTTGTTTATAGCTGCCACTAATTTGCTCGTTTGCTTGCTGGAAAATAGCTAATTAAAACCCACTTCAGCTAACAAGCTGACTGGGACCAGGCAAATGTCACTGTGTGCTGTCTGCTATTTCCGTTTATACTTTACATTATTAGTGTTGTTTCTCCTCTCTCTGTCATCATGAATGCACGGGTAGATTTAGCGCCCTCTTTGCAGGTGTGCACGGGTACGGCAGCCACCATCCCGGCAAAGTGCTGCTGTTTTAACTGCACTTGAGCACCGTGAGCGTTATTACCCCTGACAGCTAATGGTTCCAGACTGCATTGCTTGTTAGCACTCGATTTTTGAACAGCTTCATCTATCTTTTTGTTTTTACAGTGACTGGCCACATTCAGTGTATGTGTCTGAGCTGTTAGTCCCGTCTGTTCCTCACGTGCATTTCATTTGGTGTAGGATTCTTTTTTTTTTCTCTCTAAAATTAGTATGTATTGTTACCCGTAGACTTCAACACATGGACTTTTGTTATAATTATGTTGTCATCATTGTGCCTCCACACATTTGCTAATTTATTGTAGCTAAATTAGACCTAATATTAGCAATTTTGCAGCTGTTCCTTTAGAACATACGTGGACATATATTTGTGAGCTATTTGGTAATTATATTTCACAGACAAAAAAAATTGGACCACATTTTTGAGAGGGAGAGATTGGGAAGATGCAGAAAAAAGATTACCTTAAAAAAAAAAAAAACTCACCTGAGGGTAGAAAAGAGAGCAAGGAAATGGAGAGAGAAATGAATTACAGAAAAGATGAAAGGGGTCGATTCCAGAGTCGACACTCGGAGGTGAGTGTTTGTGGAGCGTTGTGTGATTCCAAGGGCACGTGAGCGGGTCTGACACCTGCAAAAAAGCCCATGGATCTGGTCAACTCCTCTCTGTTTCTGCAAAGGTGTGGCCTGCGGCAGAGCCCAGACAAAAGAAATGCCAGGAAGCAAGAGAGTTTGTGTGCGAGCTGTAAAGAGAAGATGTGCCCAGGCGGTGTGGGTGCCTCCGTGAACCACAGCAGCCAGGGTCCCCTGGTGCAAGCTAAGGTGTGCCTGAGTGAGAGACCCTGAGGATGAGGATGGAAGAACTTCACGTTGCTCAGGGAGGCACAGGTTCCTGCTCTGTGCACACATGAAGATGAGCTTTAACGGAATTTGGAGAGGGGCCAGCAACCTGTGCTCTGTGTGCGCACCTGTGTTAGTGCAGGTACTCTGTATTTTATTGGGTTATGAGAGTTTACATAGTACAGATGTATAAAACCATGCAGTGCCAACTTTGGTATGACATATGACACATGATCAATCGATGATCGACAAGCCAGATTCTCCTAGGATAGAAACTACTAAGTATGAATAATTGAGCATTTTGAACTGGGATCTGGGTACTGTTTCATGTGTTGAGTTAGCAATCCACTTAGTGGGGACCTCATGTTCTGAAACAATTCATGAGAATCAGGCACGTGAATTGTTTCTGGGAGATGACTGACCAGGATAACAGTCCAATAATGTTGGTCATTATAGGTAACATTCCATAAGTTAATGAATCTAAGGCATTATGTTCAACAATTTAAAAGAAAATGAAACTAAACTTATAATGGAGTTGATACTTGTCCTTGGGAATATACCCTAGATGGTCTGCTTCCTTAGGAGTACTACCTTAAGTAGTATGTAAGAGGTTTGCTAGAAGCCTGCATTCTCATTCTGATTGGGTCTTTAGATGGATTTTTATTCACGACTGTCCTGTATCTGAACACCCTCTTTGGCTTTGTTCTCACTAGAGCTGAATATCTCATTTCTCTTCTCCAATTGATCAAAGCTTGATGATAGCCCTTAGAATGTAAAGCAAATTTTTCCAGGTGCAGTGGCGCATGCCTATTAACCTAGCAGCTCAGGAGGCTGAGGCAGGAGAATCCTGAGTTCAAAGCCGACTTCTGCAACTTGGTAAGACCCTGTCTCAAGATAAAGAATAAAAAGGGCTGAGTATGTGACTCCGTGGTAAAGTACCCCTGGGTTTAATCCCTGATACTAAAAAATAAAAACAAAAAAAAGAAAGTAACATCAACTTCTAATAAAAGTGGCTAAAGTATTTTGCAGCATACTCTACACCCAGATTCTGTATTTTAATTTTTTAAAACATTTTATAGTTGTAGATGGACACAATACCTTTATTTAATTAGTTTATTTTTATGTGGTGCTGAGGATCGAACCCAGTGCCTCACATATGTGAGGCAAGCACTCTACCACGGAGCCACAACCCCAGCCCCAGATTCTATGTTTTATATGGAACCCCTAAAAAGTGCCATGATGCTTCAGTAGTGGAATTAGGGGAAGAGGTCATAGGTACGGAAGAATAAGTTTGAGAAAAGGGGAAATTTAGGGGAGCTCATGAAACAAAAGCATGTCCAGAGTTACTGATGCACAGATGGCTTTTCTTTGAAAAGATGGTGGTCTCCCTGGAACTTGAAGATGATTCATAAACAGCCTGAGTGTCACCGATAGTGGGGGCTAGCTCAGTTGAGATCGGAGCCAATGCTGGTCTGCTCCATCAGGGATTGATTGATAGGCAAAGTGATAGCAAATAACCAACAGCACAGATAGGAAATAAAAACAGGAGAACCTGAGGTCCTCTTTATGCCTTGGTAGTGTTCCTCTCCACTCACCTAAGTTGAAGCACAACTATCCGATGGTCTTTGCATGAGTCATTTTTGTGAGTATGGAGCTCAAGTGGATTTGGAATGATGGAGGGAGATGGCTCTCATTCTCCTGGGAATCCCCTGCAGACCCTAGGCCCTATTCTACTGGAACCTCCTACCATAGCCCAGTTTGGGCCCAGAGTGGGCAGCTGGGGTTGAGCCCTGACTCCTGGCTGCATCCATAATCAGCTGGGCTAAGCTAGTGTGCTCCCTGCCCAGTCCACCTCCCCAGGTCTGTAGGCACAGGAGGACATTCTCACTTGATTTTCTTTGTCCTACTCTGTATGGCTCCTGGAAAGCTGCTCTCCTAGCTACCAGGCCAAAAGAGAGATTATTAAAATAGGCTGAGATTTGGTGAATTTTCCAAACACCTTGAAATCTACTTCCTCGGACGGAGCCCACTCTCCACATCAGACTCAGAGACGACGGGAAAACAAAACGAAGTCATCCTCTTGGCTCTCATTCAAATCCATTTCTGTCAACTCCTGAACTCTTCTTGTTGAAGATTGTGCAGCATGTTGTGTTACATGGAGACGGGAGCCATGCCAATAATTTTTTCATAAAATAAGGCTTAATTTTTAGTTTAATTTCTTACTACATCAGCTTGCCCAATCTTGTTTATGGGACAATACCATTTTTGCTTTCATGTGTAGTGGCAGTCAAAGTTTTAAACTCTAGGTAATTCTGGATAGAATTAATTTACCTAGTGTTTATTGAGCAAGTACTCTATGCCTGGCATTCACAACTTAAAGGCAAGTTTGAGAAACTAGCAGAAAAATCAGAGTCTCAAATGGTCAATATTCCATTGATTTCATCACAACCTTTAATTTTCTGCCTTTACCAGATTCAGAATGAGCAAATATGCTCACCAGTAACTTTAATCGTTGCCTGCCCCATTTCTCAATAGAGGATAACAGTGGAGAATGGGGCTATAGATATTTAACTCCATCACGATTCAGAATCTTCTTAGCCCCAAGAGGATGGTATAGGATACTTAAAAAAAAAATACCTGTAACCATTCCTATCTTCCTCTCCCTAACATTATGGCCAGAATTTTGATTTGTCTCTCTGTGGCTTACACCATTTATATCTTCTCCTTTTGAGAATCATGGCAGTCCAGAATGAATAAAAGTTAATATCAGTAATATTTTAAAATTAATTTTTAAAATTTATATATGACAGTGGAATGCATTACAATTCTTATTACACATATAGAGCACAATTTTTCATATCTCTGGTTGTATACAAAGTTTATTCACACCAGTTCATGTCTTCATACATGTACTTTGGATAATGATGTCCATCACATTCTGCCATAATTTCTAACACCATGCCCCCTCCCTTCCCCTCCCACCCCTCTGCCCTGTCTATTCCTCCCATGATCCCCCTCCCTACCCTACTATCAATCAGCCTCCTTATATCAGAGAAAACATTCAGCATTTTTTTTGGGGGGGGATTGGCTAACTTCACTTAGCATTATCTTCTCCAGTGCCATCCATTTACCTGCAAATGCCGTGATTTTATTCTCTTTTATTGCTGAGTAATATTCCATTGTGTATATATGCCACGTTTTTTTTTAAACCATTCATCTATTAAAGGGCATCTAGGTTGGTTCTACAGTTTAGTGATTGTGAATTGTGCTGCTATAAACATTGATGTGGCTGTGTCCCTGTAGTATGCTGTTTTTAAGTCCATTGGGTATAGAATGAGGAGAGGAATAGCTGGGTCAAATGGTGGTTCCGTTCCCAATTTTCCAAGAAATCTCATACTGCTTTCTATATTGGCTGTACCAATTTGCAGTCCCACCAGCAGTGTATGAGTGTACCTTTTCCCCCATATCCTTGCCAACACTTATTGTTGTTTGTCTTCATAATAGCTGCTGTTCTGACGGGCGTGAGATGAAATCTTAGAGTAGTTTTGATTTGCATTTCTCTAATTGCTAGTGATGATGAACATTTTTTCATATATTTGTTGATTGATTGTAAATCATCTTCTGAGAAGTGTCTGTTCAGGTCCTTGGCTCATTTATAGAAAAAGTAGACCCTGATGTCCATCAGGTGGAATTAGGCCCCAACTTCCTTAGTAAGACTCCTTTGGCACAAGAATTAAAATCAAGAATCAATAAATGGGATGGACTCAAACTAAAAAGTTTCTTCTCAGCAAAAGAAACAATCTGTGAGGTGAATAGAGAGCCTACATCTTGGGAGCAAATTTTTACCCCTCACACATCAGAAAGAGCACTAATCACTAGAGTATATAAAGAACTCAAAAACGGAAACACCAAAACCACAAATAACCTAATATCAGTAATATTAATATTTAGATATTTTGAAAAGAAGTGAACAAAGCAAAAGTAAAACATCACCTTCAGCAGGCATGGAGACAGCAACACCCCACTTGACCAGATTGTCCAGTGGGTGGGTTTTAAACTGAGACTGTGAGCAGGAAATCGACTGTTGGAGTCCTGGTGTGTGGCCGCCTTAGGAGCTCTGTGGTGCCCAGGGAGCTTGGTCCTTGAGAAGCTGTGGAGAAGGGCCAAAGCAGCGGGGGAAACATTTGTGGGATCAAGCCAAATTGGCTGCTGTTTTTTTCCTTGTTCCCCCTCTTTAGCAAAGGTCTTGTCATCTACACTTGCCTCCTTGGGACTATTATCCTAGGAATTCTTTCTGTCTGTCTCCTTGTGTATCTGAGAGAAAGAAGGAGTTTTTAAAATCGTGCATATGTGTGTGCAGAGTGACTTGAGATGAACCAAAAACTTTGAGCAGAGACAGGTGTGTAGGAATTAAAATGCAAACTCACACAACACCCCAAACTTAGAACCGGTCAAGGGCTAAAAGAGCAAGCCTTCAGGAAACATTTTGGTCTTTTCATTTTCAGATGTCTTAGGTTACAGGGGAGAAACTACATCCACCCTCTGATGTTGTTACCATACACAGTGCTGCTCAAACTTCTCTGCTGAATTAGTCTCAAAGCAGAGAGAAAGGCACAAAGAATGGCCCGTGGCGGGGGGCGGGGGCAGTCAGAAAACAGCTGCTACTGAGAGAAAATATATTCTTGGAGTCTAATAATATTTTGTCTTAACAATGTGAATTTTCCATTCTGTTTAACAATCCATTCATGGTTGTTCTAATTTTAAATGTTTTAACCAAAATCTTTGAATGTGGGAAGAAGTCTCGTATTTTAATGTTCTAATGATGAAGAAATGACCTAAAAAACCAGCTCTATGGGCACACTGACATCCCACCTGGTGAAGAACCACTTCGTTTATTATTGGATTCTGAAGGACAGCCAGAAAAAAATGAAGAAGAAATGCGGATTTGATATTTTCTTAAGGTTGTTGTAGGGATTACCTGGGGAAAAGATGGCATGAGGGTCATTCTCTTAGGCTTCATGATACTCTCGAAAAGGGAGGTGGTTTGGTGCTGGTCTGGAAGATTTGATTATAGGAGCATTACTTCTCTATACCTTCAGAACTTACTCTTGCTTAGGAAAGTGAACCTGCTGACTTCACTCTAGTAATTGATGACTCATTTTCTTGTTTTTTATTTGATATCCAGGAAGACTTTGGAATTATTTCAGTAGGCTTTTTACCATATTCTTTATTGGGAATTACGGTTGTGCATAATGGTGGAATTTTTTAAAGATGATTAGTTCATGCACACAATATAACAATATAATTAGGCCAATACCATTCCCCAGTATTTGCCAGCTCATTCTACTCCTCCCTGCTCTGGGTCCGTTTTCTCTAATCTGCTGACCTCTTTCTATTTTCATGGGACCTCACTGTGCCTTTCTTTTCTTTTTTCCTTTTTAGCTTCCACAGTTGAGAGAAAACATATGACTCTCAACTTTCTGAATTTAGCTTATTTCGCTTAACATAATGTTCTCAAGTTCCATCCATTTTCAGAAAAATGACCTGATTTCATTTTTCTTTATGGCTGAATAAAACTCTATTGGCCATGTACTACTCATCCCCTGGTGGATACTTAGGCTGCTATAAGCAGAGGTATGCATGTATCACTGTAGTAAGGCGACTTTAGTTCTTCAGGATAAACACTGAAGAGTGGTATAGCTGGAACATATGGTGGTTTCATGCCTAGACTTTTGAGGACCCTCCATACTGATCTCCATAGTGGCTGTTCTAGTTTGTAATCTACCAAACAGTGTAAATGTGTTCCTTTTTCTCCATAGCCTCTCCAGTGTTTATTATTATTTGTATTCTTGATGACTCCCATTCTAACTGCACTGAGATGAAATCTCAGTATAGTTTTGATTTGCATTTCCCTAATAGCTAATGATGTTGACCATTTTTATTGTTTATTTGTTGGCCACTTGTATTTCTTCTTTTGAGAATTATCCATTTAGTTCATTATCCCATTTATTCATTGGATCATTTGTTCTTTTGGTGTTAAGTTTTTTTTTTTTTGAGTTATTTTATCTTCTGGATATTAATCTTTTGTGAGAAAAGTGACTTGCAAATATTTTCTCCCATTCTATATGTTCTCTCTTCATATTCCTAATTATTTCATTTGCTGTGTAGAAGGTTTTAAATTTGGTTCCATCCCATGTATTAATTCTTGGCACTATTTCCTAAGCTTTAGGGTTCTAATTAAGGAAGTTGTTGCTTGCACCTATATTTTGGAAAGTTGACTCAATGTTTTTTTCTAGGAGTTGCATAGATTCTGGACCAATTCCTAGATCTTTGATCAATTTGAGTTGATTTTTGTGAAGGGTGAGAGATAAGGACCTAGTCTTATTGCTTTACATATAGATAATCAATTTTTCCAGAATCCTTTATTTAAAAGGTCGCTAGCTTTGTGGTATGATTTGAAGTCAGGTATTGTGAAACCTCCAGCATTACTTTTTTGGCTTTGAATTGCTTTGGCTATTTTGTGTCTTTTATTCTCCATATGAATCTTAGAACTTTTTTTTCTAGTTCTGTGAAGAATGTCATTGGTATTTTGATGGGGATTACATTGAATTTGTATATTGTTTTTGGTAGTATGGCCATTTTAACAATGTAAATTCTGCCTATCCGTGAACATGGAAGATCTTTCCATTTTCTGTGCCTTATTAAACTTCTTGCTTCAATGTCCTATAGTTTTCATTGCAGAGTTCTTTCACCTTCTTGGTTAGATTTATTCCTAAGTATTTTTATTTTATTTCATTTTTGAGGCTATTGTGACTGGATTAAAATGTGACTCTGCCACTAAATAGTTGTGTAAGCTAAGCAATTTCAGCAAACTGTGCATCAGATTTTTTTAAAAAATTTAAAAATAGATTCAATAAAGAGATGTATACATTATGGACTTGTTATAAGGCATAAACTAAGTTAATCATCTATAAAACTTTTAGCTTAGTGCCTGATACCTAACAACCAGTCCAGAAGCAGGGTCAACAAAATACAAAGTAAGCCTAGAGCATCCTTTGGTCTCAGAATATATGGGCACTCAGAAAATTAAAGGACATGTTTAAAGAATGTAGATACCAAGAAGCATCACCTCCCATTGGGCAAATCTGGAATGATTTGAGCATAAAAAAGTGATATAATAGCTATGACCTAAGGAATTAATAAACATCCATATGTTCATACTGATATGAAATAAATAACTGATTAGATAAATAAATGATGGTGAAAGGACATTGTTTCCTCATTGTGGAACTCTCATGAATAATAATAGGAGGAAAATTAGGAATCTAAAGTTGTTATTAGGCAAACACCTTAATAATAAAAATAATTGCTGCAGGAAAGAATTTTGATAAAGCTAAAATTAGTGGGAAAATTATAGTAAGCAAAAGATGATTGAATAATCTCTAAGTTTCTATGACATACTTATCAATTATAAGGGAACAAATATTATATTTCCAGTGGAGAACCTGGCAGACTTCATTTTAACCAAGTGATTAAAGTTAATACCTCACCAAAAAGGACTTACTGAAACCATTTATATTGGTGGTATGATTCACTGAGAAGGATCCGTAAAAGCATCAAAACTTAACTATGGGAAAACATCAGAAAGACATCAATTGAGAAACCTTCTACAAAATATTTGGTCAGTACTTTTACAACTATCAAGGTCATAAAAAAATACAAAGGAAATAGTGTTCCGGCCCTGGGTTCGATCCTTAGCCCCACATAAAAATAAATAAATAAAATAAAGGTATAGCGTTCAACTACAACTAAAAAAAATAAATATTAAAAAACGAAGAGTCATCATAATAGGGAGGAGAATCAGGAGACAAAGGCAATTGAATGTGAGGTCCTGGATTGGATTTTGGACAGAGTAAGGTCTATAGATTGCTTATTTGTATATCAACTTTAGGTTCCCAGCTCAAACACATTATTAAATTAAAACTGAGAGGTAAGAGAAGGGGAACACTCATCTGACATTTGATGATATACTGAGAAATTATTATTAAATCATCGATGCCGCAGTCTGGCTGGGCACGAATAACCGAGCCGCCACAAAGCCTTGTAGGTTCAAACAGCAACTACTTTATTTCAACCCTTACTGGCACTGTACACGCGCTTTTCCACCAACGCCACCCACGCGGCCTTCTCGCGGGACACACCACACACCAACCGGAAATCCCTCCTCCGGCACTTCCCCAACCAATGAAAACTCTTCAGGAATCCCCGCGAGAGCTCAACCGGAACTCAACGGGAACTCCCGCGAGAACTCAAAAGTCATCATCTTAATGGCTTGCTGGCGTCACCTCTCAACAACTACTTCTGGCAAAAATGCCATGTGTCATCCCGACTTGGCTGTGGTCCTCAACACATCTATGATAATAGTAAAATGTGGCTAGGATTGAAAAACTAGTAACCAACTGTAATGGTTTAGATATGAGGTATCCCCCTAAAGTTCATATGAGAGACAATGCAAGAACGTTGAGAGGTGAAATGATTGGGTTATAAAAGCCTCACCCCAACCAGTGAATTAATCTCCTGGTAAGGATTAACTGGGTGGTAGCGGCAGGCAGGTAGGGGGTGGCTAGAGAAGGGGGGTCATTGGGGGTGTGCCTTTGGGTTTTATATTTTGTCTCTGATGAGTGGAATCTCTCCTCTGCTTCCTGGTGCCAAGTTCCCACTTTCCTCTGCCACAACCTTCTGCCACCGTGTTCCCCAGGGCATGGAGTCAGCCATCTCTGGACTGAGAACTTTGAAACCGTGAGCCCCCAAATAAGCTTTTTCTCCTGCAAAATTGTTCTTGTCAGTCAGGTCTTTTGGTCACAATAGTGAAAAGGCGGACTAAAACATTAGCAAAACATCCTGAGATCTTTACCTAATGATCATAGTATAGTTTAAAGTATATCCACTGAGGTTTTGAAATCATTGAAGTGATGGTAAATAGGTGGTGGTACAGATGAGAAAGGGTGCACTATAGGTGGGTAATGGCTGGCACCGGGCAGTGTGTACCTGGAATCCATCATACTATCCTCTCTCTGCGTATATATTTGGGATTTTAAAAATAAAAAAGTTAAAAACAAATCCATCAGATCTTTGTTGAGAGTGAGCCAAGGAACTTATGGCACAAGGACAGCCTGGGCTCCCTCTGCCAGTGATTCTCATGTTCTTCTCTCCCCAAGTCTGACATAAAGCAAAGCAGCCAGGAGCGGGAGGTGGAGAGCCTCTTTGCTCAGTACATTCAACAAAATCATAAATTTATTTTTAAATATTTCCTGATAAGGAAAATCAAGATGTGTTTCTCTAGCACTTTCCTCCACAAACTATATTTTTTTTGTTTTAATGGGGGGGAGATTACTTTTGGTTTGTTTCCATCAGACTCGTCAAAATGTTTATGGGACTCATCAGAATGTTTATGGGTAAAATGTGTTTGCTAGAATTTATTTTTTCTTAGTTTTTTTTCCTATTAAAATATTCAAAAACCTCCTGTTCTCTCTCGTGTGAATTACAAGTGACATTGGAAACTTCCAATGTGAATACCTTCTCACTTTGGGTTTCTTAAGGTGAGAGGAATTAAGAGGGTTCTAAGTCTCACCAATTTTATCCTGTTGGTTTGGGGTTAAAACAACAATCTTTTTCAAACATAAGAAAATGTATGGACTTTTTTTCTATATACTTGAGATAGAGATTCAACTTAATTACAGATCTGACTGCTAATTTATGTGGCCATTAATTTTTATACACTATATTTTTTTTAGAGGGGGTTTTGGGTTCACAAAGAAAATGAGCAGAAAGTACAGAAATTTTCCATATTTTCCCCCAAACATGCCTGGATTTCTTTATTATCAGGATCTCTCATCAGAGAGGTGCATCAAAGTCCCTAGTTATACTATGGTTCACTCTTATTTTGACAAATGTGTGATGGCATGTATCCACAGAGTCATTTCACTGCCCTGAAAATCCTCTGGGCTCTGCTTGTGTATCTTTCCCTGTGTGGGCAACCACTGATCTAAAGTGTCATGTAGATGCCCTTGTGTAGTATATAACCCTTTCAGACTGGTGTCTTTCACTTAGTAATATAAATGTAATTTTTTTCTATGTATCTCATGACTTGATAGCTCATTTCTTTTTAGCACTGAATAATATTCCATTGTCTAGATGAACCAGAGTTTATTTGTCCATTCACCTACTGCAGGACATCTTTGTTCCTTCGAAGTTTTGACAATTATGAATAAAACTTCTGTAAGCATCCATGTACAGATTTTGTATGGGCATGGTGTTCAACTCCTTTGGGTAAATACTGAATAGCTAGATTGCTGGATTGTAAGGGAAGAGTATGTTTAGTTTCACAAGAATCTACCAACTTGTCTTCCTAAGTGGTTGTACCATTTTATATTTGTACTGGCAAAGACGAGAGTTCTTGTTGGTCCAATCCTCATTAGCATTTGGTGCTGCCAGTTTCCTGGATTTGGGCCATTATAATGTGTGTGTAGTAGTATCTCATTGTTGTTCTCATTTCCATTCACCTGATGAAGTGCCATCTGGAGTATCTTTTCATATGTTTATTTGCCACCTGTCTACGTTTTTAAGTGAGGGGTCTATCAAGAATTTTGGCCCACTGTTTGATTGGGTTGCTTTTTTCCCTTATTGTTGAGCTTTAAGAGTTCTTCAAATATCTTGGATAATAGCCCTTTATTAGATATATATTTTGCGTATATTTTCTTCTGGTCATTAGTTTGTTCTCATTCTCTTGGCTGTGTCTTTAATGAAACATAACTTTTTAATTTTAATGAAATCCAAGCTGATCAATTCTTTCTTTCATTGATTAGATCTTTAATGTTACATCTAAAATGTCAACATCATATGCAATGTAATGTAGGTTTTATTCTGTGTTAGCTTCTTGGAATGTTATATTTTGCATTTAACATTTAGGTGTATGAGGTATTTGTAGTTAATTTTCGTGCAGGGTGCAAGGACTGTGTCTGAATTCATTTTTATGCATGTGGATGTATAGTTGTTCTAGCATCATGTTTTTGGAAGTATGATCTTTTCTTCATTGAATTGTATTTGCTTCTTTATCCGACTGTCAAATATCAGTTGACTATGTGTTGCGAGCCATCCATGGGCTGTGTGTGTGAGCTATGCACATTTGAGTGTATGAGGGGACTGGTCTGGCGTTGCTTGCTGATTGGGCTGTGCAACAAATGTTCTTTTCCTCTGGTTCTGCCTGTGATCCCACACAGCACCTGAGATGGGTGTGACTTGCCAAGATGTCAATCAATAAGCTGACCACAAGACATCACCAAACAGGACTCCACCCTTTGAAACCCTATTCCCTGCCTTATTTGGGTGGAATATTCTATCAAATGTCTTCTCCCCAATAAAGAGGGGAGGTTTGAATGTGCTTGCTCTCTTGCTCTTTCCAGCACTGCCCAGTGTGAAGCTGACCCTTGGGATCACCGAGATGTCCCACCCTCATCCTTAGAAACTCATGCTTGTGTGCTGTGTGGTTTCTTCACCGTTTTCTTAGTTATTGATACAGCCAGCTCCTTTAAACCCAGCTCATCTCGTCAGCCCGACCAGCTGGTGACAACTATGGATATAGGGTTTATTTTGGAATTTTCTGTTCTTTTTCATTGCTCTATTTATTTATTGTTTCACCAGTACCTTATTTTCTTGATTTGTGTTATAGTAAGTCTCAAAGTCAAGTAATATCAGTCTTCTGACTCTGTTCTTTTATTTAATATTGAGTTGTTTATTTGGGGTCTTTGCTTCTCCATGGAGACTTTTCAATCAACCTGTCAATATCAACTAAATCATGGGATTTTGATGGGGACTGCACTGAATCTATAGACGAAGTTGAGAAGAATTGACGTATTGATGATATGGTATCTTCCTGTCTATACAGATCAAATACTTCTCCACATATTTTGTTGTTATTTGATTTTGCTCATCAAGTGTTTTGCCATTTTCCTCATGCAAATCATATATATTTATATATATAAATATAAATATATATTAGATTCATATGTAAGTAGTTCACATTTTTGGGTACTGATATACGTGTGGTACTTTTTTTTTTTTTTTTTTTTTTTTAGTTTTAAATTTCAAATTCCACTTGTTCATTGCTGGTTTATGAGAAAGTGGTTGACTTTTGTATCTTCACCTTGAAACTTGCAAATATGCTATGATCATTTATTAGTTCCAAAAGTTTTTTTGGTTGAATCTTTTCAATTTTCTATATAGATAATCATGTTTCTATATAGATAATATAGCAATTATATTTCTTTCTTACTAATCAATGTACATTTTATGTCTTTTTTATCTTATTGTAATTGTTAGGACTCCAACTATGAAATTATAAAGAAACAGTGAATGAAGACATCTTTTCCTTGTTTCTAATTTTAGTGGGAAAACAGTTTTTTTTTTTACATTAAGCATAATGTTGGATGTAAGTTGGTTGTAGATATTTTTTAACAAGTTGAGAAGTTCCCCACATTACTAGTTTACTTTGAGTTTTAAAAATCACAAATGAGTGATTTTTTATCAAATGCTTTACCTAAATCTATTGATATCATCGTGTGATTTTTCTTCCTTAGTCAGTTGATATGATGGATTATATTTGACTTTGGAATGTTGACCCAGTGTTACCTCTCTGAGATAAATGCCACTTCATAATGTTGTATAATTCTTTTGTATGTTTTAAGATTAATTTAATAATATTTTGTTGAGGATTTTTGCATTTATGTTTTTGAAGTTTGTCTGTAGTTTTCTTTGTAATGATTTTGTCTGATTTTGCTATTCAGGAAATGCAGACCTAGCAGAATGAGTTAGAAATCATTCTCTCAGCTTCCATCTTTCAAAGATATTGCAGAAAATTAGAATAATTTCTTCCTTATATGTTTGGTAGAATTCACCAGTCAATGCATCTGAGCCTGGGGCTTTCTGTTTTGAAGATAATTAATTACTGATTTAAAGTCTTATTAGAGGACTAGTCTGTTTCTTCTTGTGAGATTGTTTCAAATAATTGGTCTACTTCATCTAGATTTTCAAATTTGTGGGCATACAGTTGTTCTGTTATTTATTTATTATTTAATTATTATTATTTTTTGTACTAGGAATCGATCGCAGGGGTGCTTACCCACCAAGCCAGATCCCCAGCATTTTTTACTTTTTATTTTGAGACAGGGTCTCAGTAAGTTGCTTAGGACCTTGCTAAATCGAGGAGGTTTTGAACTTAAGATGGTCCTTCTTCGGCCTCCTGAGCTGCTGGCATTATGGGGGTGCACCACTGGTTCGTCACTCTATTTTTTAATGTTCATGAGATCTGTAGTAATGTGTCCTCTTTCGTTTTTGATATTAGTAATTTTCCTCTCTTTTTCTTATTTAGTTTGGATACAGGCTTGTTAATTTCATGGATCTTCAAATAATCAGATTTTGGCTTCATTGACTTAACTGTAGAAGAGCACCCCAATTTGCTTCCCCTTTCCTCCCAGTTTCGAAACCCAGTTTCCCTATAGAGATTACCACTGTCATTTTAAATGACACTCTTAGTTTCTGTTTCTTCCTCCTTTAACCCCAGGCCTTGATTCCTGACTCCTCCTTTTGTATGATGAAACACATCTGATCTACTTTTAATCTTATATCCTTCCTACCACCTTCAAAATTTATCCGTCTCTAGCTTTTCCTTGATGTAATCAAGGTTTTTCTCTATGTAATCAACATTAGGCTTTTGAGACGATTGATTGTTGACCGACTACCCAGGAGGAAAATCAATTCCATCCAATCCTCTGATTTGAACTTCACTGAGAACTATGTAGGACTTTGCTCCTATCACCATTCAGTCTTCACTCTCCCCTGGGACCACAATTCTTTATCTAGTTGATTCAACAGTGGATCACTATAAAGATACCCCTTAATAATTCTCTAGTCATATTCACTTGACAAAGCCTCATTCTGGGTTACAGAACATCTTCACTGGCTCTGTCAAGATTGCTAAGGTCAAAGGTATCCTTATCATACCCTGTATTTATATTACATTTGTTGAGTTAATTTACACTCTTGCTTTCCTGAACACTAATTGATTTCTTGACCCAAGTGCTCCCATATCTTCTTCACCATAGTCCCTTTCAGAAGGTGATCTTGTTTTCATTTTCCCTGGGAAATTATTAAGCAATGGCAAGAGAACTTCTGGTGGCTTGGATGACCACTTCTGCCATCTTGCCTGCATCTACCCTGTGGCTACCAACAAATTGCCCGTGGGCCCATCTGAAGCCAATCTTTCCACTTATGGCCTGCTTACAATCTTCCTTTTCCTACTTCAGAGTATCAGTCCAACGACTATTCCTTCTGAGCTCCACATCATAGGTCTTCTCTTCTCAATCATTTTATCAAAGTATGCACATTCTATAATTGCTTATAGCTAACAAACAAACAAAAATACCTCTCCCCCAAATCTTCTTTAAAGCTAATTCTCCACTCTTGCCTTTGTCTAAGGGTGAACTCTGGAAGGAGTTGATCTGTGAATAAATATTGTGTGATATTTGAATTACATCTTCAAAAAGCTATCGCCAAGCTGGGTGCAGTGCCCATGCCTGCAATCCCAGGAGCTCAGGAGACTAAGGCAGGAGGATCACGAGTTCAAGGCCAGCCTTAGCAAAAGTGAGGCGCTGAGCAACTCAGTGAGACCCTGTCTCTAAATAAAATACAAAATAGGGCTGGGGATGGGGCTCAGTGGTCAAGTGCCCCTGAGTTCCATCCCTGGTACCCCCTGAAAGAATGAACAAGGCTTGTCATTGGAGAAAATGCCCGTTTATTGAGGAATAGCTCTGTATATTTATAGAGCCGAGGGTGGTTTGACAGTTATGACAGCTTAATGGTTGAACGGTTTGACAGTTGGCATGGGGTGCTTTCTAATTGGTGGGTAAGGATCATGTGAGCCATCAGGGCTAGTCTGATTGGTGGGTAAGGATCATGTGAGCCAGCAAGGCTCACCATTGGACGGCTCTTCTCCGGGGTTGGGGAAGTTAGTCTTTGGAGCTGGGTGACTCCCAACACCCCCCACCTCCAAGCAAAAGCTATTGCCAAAAGTAAATTGATAATAAATATTATTGTCTATGTTTTGCTTCTAATTTCTTTCCTTCTTCTTTCTCTGGAGCCAACTTTTCTTTGTTTTCACAAAACGTTTCTTATAAATATTGCTGGTGACCCCCAGTTTGCTCAATAGGAGGCTCTGTCCCCCAGCCTTCTGGCCCTTCACCCACACTCAGTATCTGATGGGATGCACATTCCTTCCTTGAAGGCTTCTTTTTCACTTGTTTTCTGGGACACTTGATCTTCCTCTGCCCTCCCTGGTGGCTTCTGCTCGGCTCCGTGATCTGTCTCCAGGGCGCAGTCTTCGTGTTGACGGTGTTCTCCCACAGGACGGATTTCATGTGGTCTAATTCATTTCCTGCTCTAGGCCACGTCTCTGAGCCACGGCATGTTTCGCCTGCTCTCTCACCTGAACTCCAGACTGCTGTGTCTCTACTTCCGTCCACTGAGGTATTTAGAGCTGGCTGACCACTCAGGTCTGTGCCTGGATGTTTCCAGTGAACCCTCTTCTTGGCCTGAACCTGCTGCTCCTCCTCCTTCCTCTTGGTCAGTGGCACCTCTGTGCTCACGTTGTCTGCCCAGCAATGTTCAAGCTTCCCCTGGCTTCCCTTTCTTTCTGCCTCGCTCATGTCACAGGAAAATAGCCTGCAAATCCATGATCCATGATCTACTAGACCTCTGCCACCGCTGTCCCAGCCTCGTCTTTCCTTCTTTCCCCTTCAGCCTGTTGTCAACAGAGCAGCTAGACTAATCTTTCTTTTAAAAAATTTAGCTCAGATAATTTTATTCGTCTGTGCCAAAGAGTGTGGTATAATTGCATTTCCTTTGCTGTGGTTTCAATGCTATTTAAATGGGCATTTGCCTATTGTTGCATTAAAAGAAATAGATTCTTCTTTGAGTTGCACAGTCCACTCAATTAATTTACTTCCAATTCACCCAAACTCTGTTACTTTATCCCTGTCTTCAATTTCTTGTGAATCTAGAAACCTCCTTTCTGGACTGGATCTTCTTTAAGATCCAAATGGATCTGGAGATTCATCAACTGCTCTCTTGGCTATATGCATAATTTTCTGAATCTCATCCTCACATGATTTCTTCCTTTGTAAAAATGCATCCCAAGAAACTTACATTTATTTATTTACGTATGCGATGCTGGGGTGGAACCCAGGACTGCTCTGCTACTGAGCCACATCCCCAACCCTTTTTGTTTTTAAATTTTGAGATAGGGTCTTGATAAGTTGCTTAGGCTCCCCTTGAGTTGTCAAGGTGGCCTCGAACTTTTGATCCTCTTGCCTTAGCCTCCGAGTTGTTGGGATTACAGATGTGTGCCACCATACCTAGTGGGTCTTGCCTTTAAAATATGCCTTTTTGGTGAAAGTTGGGCACTATTTTTTTTTAGTTAAGTGTCTTATGTTTCATGATGAGGCCGGCTTCACTTTGGGAGTTTGCGTTCATCTAGTCAGGAGGTGGGCTGGTGCACAGTGCGTTTAGACTTCAGGTTTCTCAGTGATGCCGCGTATGGAGTCTGCACTAGTGGGCTCCAGGGGTTTTATTTTTTAACGTATGTTCCTTGCATGACTCTGAGTCTTCCCTTTGATTTGTTCCCTAAAGAGAATCTGTTGCACGAGCTCTCCTAGAGAGCAGACATAGGGATGTCGGGGGGCTCTCTGGTGCCTGATGAAGCTGGGGCTTACGTGGCTCAGAGGTGCTGGGCATTGGACTGGGGCCTTCCTAGGTGCCCTGGCCTCTCCTCTGGGTGGACCACCTCCCCTTCTTCTACCCACCCTCTGCCCCAGGAGGCGTCACCTTGGCCTCAGGCTGATGAGTCTGTGCCCTTCCTACTGTAGATGGTGGCTTTGACTTCCTGGGGGAGACCAAGGAGAGGAGGCCGAGGCGGTTCCACTGTGGGGCTCCTTCCTTCCTTCGCTGACCAACATCATGAGGGCAGCATCACAGCCTTCTCCCCAGCCTTCCCTGGCAAAGTTTGCTGACGTGAAGCTTTCCTTAGCTCATCCTGGCTTCCAGTGACTCTCTAAAGATTGTCCCGGGGTCTCCTTCCCAGCTTGACCAGATCTAGCAGGATGTCCCCTGGTTTACTCGTACTTGGTTTCCATTTCTTCCTACAGGTTTCTGCCTCTCTCCAGATGATGGGTTTATTGCTTTGACTTCAACTCAGTTGCTTAATGAGTTCAATACAGTTATTCATTTTGAGTTCATACAGCTTTTTTTTTTTTTTTTTTGTATAAGTATGGGAGCAGTGTTCTCCCCTGTTCCCTGCCCCTCTAAACTCATCACGTCATGCGGAAGAGTGTCTCTTTTTATTCTTACAAACTACAGATTCGAGACTTAGAGCCATGGAATTCTGTTCTGAATTATAATTGATCATTTTATCACTTCTGTCCCTTAAAATTAATAATTTCCATGGTTTTATCTTTTGTATTTGTTTTTTAGGGAAGTCTCTTAACCTCATTTTTTATTTCTGTTAATTTTTTTTTAAAAGATTAACTGAAGCCCAATTTTTATGCCTCAGTTAAAAACAGTCTTATAAAATTTGTCAAACGTTCCCAGTTGTGGGATCATCGTCACCATCAAGATGCAGGTTAGAAAGCAGGTTCCCTCGGCAGTGGGTCCACCTCCTCCCCCTGGGCCTGGAACTACTGATGTCCTCTGGACTTGCAGGTTTTGCCCTTTGGAAATGTCACAGAAATGGAGTCACAGAGTATAAATACGTTTAAACCTGGCTCCTTTTACTTAGCTTAAGGCTTTTAAATCTCATCCATGTTGTGAGCGTTGGTAATTTGCTATTTTCATTGCTGAGGAGTATTCTATTTTATAGATTAATATAGTTTGGATTTAATTTAACTTAGAATGAATTTATAAATTGGAGAACATTTGGACATTTTCTAAGTTTAGATGATCATGCACACAGAGTTTTGTATAAAAGTACATTTTCATTTTCTTGGATAAATACTGAAATTTTAAAATTAGCAAGATTGTTATCAGTAATTCATAAAATATTTTTCCTAAAATCTGAGCATTTCTTCCTCCTCCTCCTTTTCTCCCCCCTCCTTCTTCTTCTTTTAGCCTAGTTTTATGGATATCATGTCTTTCCAAGTGACTACGATGATACCAATGATAGATTAAAAACTATAAAACATTTTATATTCCCTGAACTTTTTGTTTCATTTGGGATCACTTTTTGGGGGGTTCATTTTTCTAAGTATATCATTCTGAAATCTTCAAGGAAATTTATGTTTCTTCCTTGTTCATATATGTTTAATAATAAGGTAATAAAAATTTGCATATGTCCTCAGACCTATTATGATGACTATTATCAAAAAGACAAGAGAACTTTTCTCTGCTGTTAGTGGGAATATGAATTGATATAACCCTTGTAGAAAATAGTATGGAGATACCTAAAAAAATTAAAAAGAGACCTGCCGTATTGTCATCCTTAGAGAAAACTTAACGCCATGTTCCTGAGTCCCCCAGTACCTAGCCAAGTCCAGGGAACAAGGAACGACTCTGGCTGCAATGTTCACACAGTATCTTGAGAACACTGCTTTATCTCATGTATGCGGGGAACCAGGGCAAGTTAGCACTGTCTCTTTAGAGCTGCTTTCTGGATGCCAAATTCCTGGGCATACAGTGGACAAAGCAAGCTAAGCTGGTGCTGTGTCTGTGAGCTCGCCTAGAAAATCCCCCTCCTACCCTGACTGGTGTCTGTCAGAGCCCCGTGGAGAGGGGACTGCTCACCCAAGGGACTGTCCCTGGATAAAGCTTTGTGAGGGGTAAAAGAGTCTAATTTCTGCCAAGGTACTGGAGTCACTGCAGGGAGCAGAGGTACCCCTGCCCAGCTGGTCACCACTAGACCCCCCAGAAGCATTTCTTAATCAGCCCTGTATCGTGTATCTCATCGGCAGATGTCTCCCTGGGTCTCTTGGCAACCTGTGCAGCTGCCCTAGCACAGCTGAGTGGTGCACCTAGGATACACCAATCCCTCTTCTAGGAATATACACAGCGGAAATGAAATAGGTATTTACAATGGGTATCTGTGCTCTTGGGATCTCTGCACCATTTTTCACAATAACCATAACATGGAAACCACCCAAGTATCTGTCAATAGATGGGTAGGCAGAGAAATTATGGTGTGTGTGTGTGTGTGTGTGTGTGTGTGTGTGTGTATGTGTATTTAGACTTATTAAAGAAGGAGATCTTGCTCTTGGTGACAACATGGATGAACTGAAGAACATTATGCCAAGTGAAATAAACCAGTTAGATAAAGAAAAGGACCGTTTGATCTCACTTAAGGAATCAAAATTGGAATACATTGGAAAACTACAGCAGTAATTACTGGATAGAGTTTGCAGGAAAAATGGAGAAATGTTGGCCAAGTGCAAAAATTTGCAATTATATGGGATGAAGAAGTCTAGCTATGTAATGTAGAGCATGACGACACTCATTGGTAAAATTGTATCATACACTGGAAACTGGCAAGAGAGTAGATGTCAGGTGCTCCTGTCACTAACAAAAAAAGATGACTCAGTTCAAGAGCACATTAAAAGCATCATTTACCAAGATCAATGGGATTAATCCCTGGGATGCACAGATGATTAAATGCATGTAAATCAATAAATGTGATAAACCATCCTAACAGAATGAAAAAAAATTATATGATCATTTTGATAGATGCAGAGAAAGCACTTGACAAAATTTAGTACCTTTTCAGGATAAAAACAATAAATTACACGTAGAAGGAATGTGCCTCAAAACAATGAAGGCCACATATCACAAGCCCGCAGTTCACATCACCCTCAACAGTCAATAGTGGATTCCGTCCTCTGACACTGAGTTAGCCTTAAAAAATGTCAAGTCAGCTATTCTATTTTGGATCTCTACTGAATTTCTTTAAAACTTACCTGGGTTGCATTTGTTTCTTATGGGGAAAGTTGAGATGATTGTAACATATTTTTTAGTAGAAACTGTGGGAGATGAAATTAGAGAAATGAATAAGCTTCTTGACTGATACCTGTGCAGCAGAGAGATTCAAACAGCCATATCAATGGCTGGACCAGCTAGAATTAATTAGGATTGATCTTGGTTTTTTAGCAGCAGAAAGTACGTGATGGAAGGTAAAGTGGGTAAGATAGATACCTTGACTTACAGACTGCTTACAATCTAAGAGGATGAGACCAATGTAGAATTATAATTTCAGAATCGACAACCCTTTGACAATATTTTCAGAACTAAAAGTTCTTTAAATCATGTGAGCAAGTCAGTGAATCCTGTCTGCTGAGAATTGTTGTCTGATTTAGGCCAAAAAGGGAAGAACGCACTTGCCTTTCCTTTTGGAGAGTGGTTCTCAACCCGGAGGCCCTTGATTTAGGTGACTTCCTCCTGGAAGACACCAGGTCGTTGTCCTAAGTATACACTTAATAGAGTAATATTATAGAGTAATATCATAGAGTAAGTATACGCTTAAAAAAGTAAACTTAATAGAGTAATATTAGGAATATAAACGATTAGAAGAAATCAGAATGTTTATCCAAGCAAGTAGAAGTTAAATGATGTTTATATTCAAAATCTATGAAGCTTTTAGTTTTGATAAGGCAAATAACAGGATGGGGATGTCACAGACCTTCTCTTGAGATTCGCTTAAACCCTGCATCCAAATTTGACGTGCTCTCAAACTTGCGGTGTGATTTGCTAATAATCTCCATAGGAATAACCAAGAATTTGTGGCATATCAATATGCTATTGCCAACCAAGAGAGTAAAAATTTTAAACATTGTTGGGAGTCGCCCAGGCTCCAAAGACTAACTTCCCCATCCCCCAAGAAGAGCCATCCAATGGTGAGCCCTGCTGGCTCACATGATCCTTACCCACCAATCAGACTAGCCCTGCTGGCTCACATGATCCTTACCCACCAATTAGAAAGCACCCCATGCCAACTATCAAACCCTTCAACCATTAAACTGCCATAACTGTCAAACCACCCCCGGCTCTATAAATATGCAGAGCTGTTCCTTAATAAACAGGCATTTTCTCTGATGGCAAGCCTTGATTGTTTAACATGACTTAGAATCTGATCAAAATATAGTGCTTTGGGTGCAACCGTATTTTTATATAATGTGTTTATACGGTGGTGGCAATCTTGATGGGCGTATTTCTCAGCTTTCAGGATAAACTGGCTCAGAGGGAGGGCTCCCATTTTGTGACATCTGGACTGAAGTCCACTCTGAAGAAATGTCACGAAGACATTCATGACCGTTTTTAGAACCATACAAAGAAATGAGGTAAATACACCCTTGAAAAAATGTAGTTTTAGCCAACTCTTTCTGTGTTGTTTTGTTCAGCAAAATTCGAGTCATAACAGGGTTTATCTTGGTGGGGGTTTGGAAGTGTTTTCCACATCTTCTCTGCCCTGGCTGACTATCTATTTTATTCCATTACTTACTGAGAGAAAAGTGTTAAACTTTTCAACTTAATTGTAGATTTCTCCATCAGTTTTTGCCTTATTTATTTAGAAGTCCTATTTTTAGGTGTTTATACTTTAAGACTGCTAGGTTTTTTGTTAAACTGCCCTCTTCATCATCACAATATCTCTATGATTGATAATATTCTTTGTTCTGAAGTGTCTGATTGGATATTCATATAGTCACTTCAGCTTTTCTTTGAGTGTTTCCGTATCTTTTCTTTTGATACCTATTGTCATAATTTAAGTGGATTTCTTACAGGCAGCACATAGTTGGATCTTGATTTTTTTTTTTAATTCAACTTCAACGTCTGACTTTTAATTGAGATATGTGAAAATTCAACATGATAATAATTATTAATGTGATTGGATTTAAATTTCCCATTTTGCTTTTGCTTTCTTCTTATCTGTTTTTTAAAAATTTCCTTTCCCCTTTTTTTCTTCCTTCTTTTGGATTAAATAAATATTTTAAAATTCTGATGATATATATATATATATATATATATATATATATATAATAACATTTTTTTAGTTGTAGATGGACACAATCCTTTTATTTTGTTTATCTATATTTACGTGGTGCTGAGTATTGAAACCCAGGGCCTAACCCTTGTGAGGTTACTCTGTGATTTATGATATACACCTTTAACTAACCATAGTTTTTCTGTGTAGTAATTTTAAACTCCTTAAAAGTATGAGACTCCTATAACTTTGTACTTTCAATTAATCCCTTCCATTCTTTGTTACTTTGGTCATATATTCTATTTTTACATATATTATTAATGCTATAGTATACTGCTATTATTTTGATTTTGATAATGAAGAACTTTTATAAACATTAAAGGTTCAAAAAAAGTCTCACATTTACTCCACTTCAATTGGTTGAGGCTCCTTCTGTCATCTGTGCAAGTCAACTTCCATTTGAAGCCACAATCCTTCTCCCTGAGCCACTTTCTTTAGTGTTACTTTGTTAATATCAAGTGGATCTGAATTATCTCAGATTTTGGTTATTTCAAAAGTCTTTTTGACCTTCATTTTGAAATGATTGAAAGACATTTTCAGTAGCTCTCTATTTTTGTACGATCTTGTAGGTTTGAGTAAGTGGAGGCACACATATACACGCTTCAGGTTCCCAGAGGCTCTTGGATGGTTTTAAACTCCTTGTATTGTGGTTGCTGTTTGTTTGTTTGGTGCTAGAGGTTGAAGCCGGGCCTCTGCCTGCTGGGCAGGTGCTCAGCCACCAATCTTCACCCCAGTCTCTATCCTTTTTCATCATCACCCTCTTTCATTGATTTTGGAAGATCCTGCCATCATCACTCCAGATGCTTTGTTGCTCTCCATCTTGGCCTTCTGGGACTCCAGTTACACACACATCAGCTCTTGGAGACTCCCTTTCATTCCTTTCGAGTCTGTGATAGTTTAGATCACTTTCGTTGACCTTCCCCCGAGCTCATTCAACTACATTCAGTCTATTGATGCATCTGTCAACCAAACTTCCTTCTCTCCCTGATAATTATTTTTTATATCTTATATTTCCATTTTCTACTTAACTTCCTCTTCTATTTATATGCTTTACTATCTTTTTCTCCCTCTCTCTTTTAATGTGTTAAGCAGAATTACTTTAAAATCCTCATCTAATAGTTGTAACATCATGATAATGAACAATCTATTTCCTGAAACTCAGTATCAAAGGGAGACACTCCACTGTGATCTGGACGTCCAGAGGCTGTGCTCAAGAAGGGGGTGAGTTGAGCTGCAGCCTTGGGCCCATCTTAGACAAGGCCACAGCCCTCCTCTTCCCCTCCCACAGCTTAGTAACGCTCCAGTCACAAATGGATCCAGCAACAAGAGGAGGGCCACCGTGCTGACTGCACAGGTGAGAAAGGAAGATGGCAGAGAACTACCGTGGGGTGCGTGGCTTCTCAACCCCTGACCACTCTGCATAGGAATGTGGGCACACCAGCACCTTCTGTCCCTTGGACAGGGGAGGAAGCCGGAGTCCAGAGAGGGTCCTCTCCCTAGATATCTGCACTTGACAGAAGAGTCAATCAGTTTTCTGAGTGGTTCCAAAGTTGGTGCTATATTAACTTTATGAACATCTGGATGAGGCTTACCCTGTTCAGATTGGGGCCAATAGTTTCTAAATTTTATTTCAGAAAGCTGATCTAAAGCTAAAAACAACCACACAACAACATAACCGGAAGGGAAAAACTGCCTGTGAAGAAGGTGTTTTGGTCAAACAGCAATACAAACATGAAGCCAAAGAAAAACATCACAAGAAATGAGGAGAGTTGAAAGATACATGTCCAGAATAATGAAGTGTTTCATACAAACCATACTTTTCAAATGAAGGAGCGTATTCAGAATTTTTCCCTGAGGAGTGAATGACAACATCTACTAGGGTTACATGAGGCCAAATTCCTGCCTTGCTCAGAAAGTTTAATGTCTATATGTTTATGAATTTGGAACCAAGACATATTCACTAATAAAAAGTCATCTTAGGAGAGGTTCAGTCAGTAATCAAATACTATCATGGATGGACTGCATCCATAGGAAGGAAGGGACAGCCCTAAGAGACAGGATGGGGGGACAGGAGCTGGAGTGGAATTTTTCATAACAAATCACTGTGAATGCAAAGAAGCCACATCAAGGGGGCATGGGAGTTGGCGTTTTTTTGACCCAACTTTGAGTACCTTGTTTAACATGCCACATTACGTGTATGTATAGTGTGATTTAATTTTATCTTAAAGAAATAATATACACATAAAACTAGCCATTAACTCTAAAACCAGGAAGTAATTTGCGAATTTTCCTACGGCATAATAAATTAAGCATGGAGAACACTAGGAATGCAATTTGCAGTCATTTATAATGCAGCGTTTTATGTTAATAATTCAAAATCACATGCTATTTGGAGACACTTCTAATTAATGTATTTATGAAATTGTCAACTGTGACTGTTTTGGTTCCATTTAGCTAAACATTTCAACAGAATTTGCCTGTTGTTATTTAGTGCTTGCTTGACGGTACCAGCAACATCAGGCCTAAGATAATGGAAGAGGGTTGTGCGTTTTTCCCCACATTGTTGAAACTCTTCTCTGTACGCCCCTCCACACAACCTGTCAATTCCTGCCCTCCCCTCCAGTCCCAAACCCAAATGCTTGAGATACTTTGTTTAAAAGTTTTAAAGGAAAGGGGGGACCGGTGCCTGGATCCATAATTAATAGGAAAGTACCTACTTCGTTAAAGAGTCTTTTAAATATTAAAGACATTTCCTATCTCAAACCCATAGATACTGACATTTCTTTAGAGTTGATAATCATGCCTGTTAAGGGCCATTTCTTTATGCTCTCATCTTTATTTGGATGTTTTTGAACACGAGGAGAAGACTAAATATTCATAAGTTGGCTTGTTGAAGTTTTATGGTAATTGGAATTCATCCAAGCAAAGTTTAATTTTCCTGAGGGTATTTTAGTAAAACTGAAGAACAAAACAATCTCAAGGCCCAGAGTAGTTAAAGTAGAGATTTAAAACTGACTGTCATGGTACCCTTTACATTAATAATAGGGCAGATGCTTCTGGCCTGCTCGCTTGTCCTATATCCACATGAGTCCAATGTCCATTTCCTGGTCTTGGAGATTCTTTTAATGATCTGAGTAGAGGTTGGCGTATCCTTTTTTCTCACTAAGACAGGATGTCTTTTCCCTCTTTCACTTGGATCGCTGGTGTGGCCTGGACCTGACAGAGCAATATACCTTTGTGAGTTTTATTCACACTATACACTATTGTCACTCATTTGTCAGCAGCAGAGATGTCATTTGAACAGCAGCAGGCTTAATTCCTGTAGCCTAAAATTGTCACATATGGAAAGGAGACAAAGAAGAAACTAAAAAAAATGACCTGATAGATTTGGAAATACTGTCCATTGGCATTATGGTAAAGTTATATATATTTTTTTAATCTCATCAAAGTTTCTATTTTCTTACTAACACCTCTTCACTGGCTATGAAATGAAATTTGAACAATGCATAATGTGACCCTGGGGGAACTATGCTGACGGTGTGGAACATGTGATATGCTATATAAGCTTTAAAAGATACTGGTTTTTGGAGGGAAAAAGTTATGCTATAAATGCCTGTGGGCAAGATTTTGACCATAGACTGTTCTTTTTAAGTTGTGAATTTGAGAATTTAAGAAGTTCCCTCTGTTGTCAGGGAAAGAAAATCATGACAAACATGAAAATGCAACTAGATAATGAAATAATTTTATATGCATAAAAATTTTTTGATAAAACACTCATCTAGAAAAATACTGAAATTTGATATCACTAAATTATTGAACAATGTTTTAACTGTTTGCTCTGTAAATATTCAAATCTGAAAATCCCTGGCTTTTATGTTTTCATTTCTTTTCCTTTCTATAAAGTAACTTAAAGACTAACTTTTTTCTTAAAAAAAGGTGTTTTTCTCAGATTTTTAAAGGAATTTACCTGGAACCTGAAATTGGAATTAAATATTAGGAGTTTGTAACTGGTTTAACGGCAGAAGCTTGGCTACAATGTGAAATTTAATGATATGGGAATCTTTATTCTGTTATTTCTATTTTAATAGCACTTGTTCTTAACAGGTGTGGCAAAAAGTGATTTTTATAGGAAAATGAGGATGGGATAATAATCAAAGAGAAAACTGAGATGACAGTAAACCCAGGGATAGAGTCGAGATATGAAATGAATATTGAAGGTTGAGTAGAAATATTAGCTTTAAATTTAGTGAAAGGCAAAATAACAAGGAAAATATTTTCAGTGAGAGTATCTCCAGTGTTCATTACAACCCATGAGTTCCTCTGGAAAAACCCGGCATTTCAGCTCAAAGGCTCTCCTGTGGTTGCTTAGACAGGCAGCTCTGGGGGCTCTTGTGGGCCGGGTTCTCAACCACACAATGATAAACGCCTCAGCTCTAAGTTTGTGTATTAAGTTGCTCTTCAGCGCAGACTGAGGGGGAAATGGTTAATTATTCAACATCACGTGACCATGGCTGACAACTATAATTCCCTCTTGAGTAGTGTAAAGCCATGCTTTTCAGGTTTCACCGTGTTTCAGAATCACATGGCGCCCTTATTGAAAGTGCAGACTCGGGGGCTCTACCCCTGAGAATTACGTGTCCTTGGTTTAGGGAGAGACTAAGGACGCTGTGAGTAGGGGTCTGTGGGCCACACCTGTCTTATGGAGAAATTTCTTTTTTGATAATTCGGAGAACCTCTGAATGCTCCAACTATTTTTTCCCTAGTGAGATTTCTTCAGCTTGAAATTATGGTTTTCCACTCCAACTTCAGACGTCTTTCTGTGAAGCAGAAATTGTGGCAGTGATTTTTGTCATTGATTCCAAACTAAGGGAACCCCGTGGGCTTATTTCTAGTCTTGCCTGAGATTCCTCGATCCCTCCCTGTTACTGGCTGCATGTCCTTCCTCTGACACCCGCTTGCCCCTGGATTCCCACTGTGGTGGCACCACGTTCTCTTGTCTGTTTGACTCGTGATTCTTGCAAGATTCTCCCTGCAACGTTGGTCTATATTTTCAGGTATCTTGTCCGTCACTCCGCTGGAACTGTCTCCGTCATTACCAACTGCAATAAAGGCTCCAGAACCTCTGTACCACTGGTGGGTAAAACTGATGCCAGATCCTGGCTTCTATCTGTTCTCAGTTTTGTACAGTCACATCTGTTCACCAGAATATGTCGAACAACTATTTCTCAAAACCACCAGAATTTTTTTTCTTTTATAAAAATTTATGTTTGTTATTTTTATACCTACATGATAATGAAGTGTATTTTGACATATTATACATATGTGGAGTATGACTTACTCTAATTAGGATCTCGTTCTTGTGGTCGTACATGATGTGGGGTTCCATTGGCTGTGTGTCATCTATAAACATAGGAAAGTCATGTCTGATTCACTCTACTGTGTTTCCTATTCCTATTCTTTCTCCTTTCCCTTCATTCCCCTTGGTGAAATCCAATGAACTTCTTCAGTTCTTCCCTCCCCTGCCTTTTTGTGTGTTCGCATCCACATATCAGAAAGAATATTTGGCCTTTGGTTTTGGGGGGATCGGCTTCTTTCATTTAGCGTGAGAGTCTTCAGTTCCATCCATTTACTAGCAGATAACATGATTTCATTTTTCTTTATGACTGAATAATATTCCATTGTGTATATTTACCACGATTTCTTTATCCATGCATCTGTTGTAGGGCACCTAGATTGGTTCTATAGCTTAGCTGTTGTAAATTAAGCTTCTATAAACACTGATGTGGCCGCATCACTGTATAATGCTGACTTTAAGTCCTTTGGGTATATATACCAAGGAGGAGTGGGATAATGGGGTCAAGTTGTGGTACCATTACAAGTTTTCTGAGGAATAGCCATACTGCTTATCAGAATGGTTGTACCAATCTATAGTCCCACCTGCAATGTATGAATGTACCTTTTCCCCCACATCCTTGTCAACATATATTATTATTTGTATTCTTGATAATTGCCACTCTGACTGAAGTGAGATGAAATCTTAGTGTAGTATTAATTTGCATTTCCTTAACTGCTAGAGATGTTGAACACTTTTTTTCATATATTTGTTAATGGCTTGTATTTCCTCTTCTGTGAAGTGCCTGTTCAGTTCCTTTGCCCATTTATTGATTGGGTTATTTGCTTTTTGGGGGGTTAACTTTTTTGAGTTCCTTTGTTTTAATATCTTTTTTAAATTGTGATTTGTCAGTGTTTTATTAAAATTCTATTTTGCATCTATTTTCATCAGGGAGATTGATCTAAAGTTTCCTTTTTTTGATGTGTCTTTGTCTGGTTTTAGTGTTGGGGTGATATTAGCTTCATAGGAGGAGTTTGGAAGGGTCCCCTTTTCTGTCTTATGGAATAGTATGAGGAGGATCGGTGTTGGTTCTTCTATGAAGTTCTGGTAGAACTGGGCTGAGAATCCATCTGGTCCTGGGCTTTTCTTGGTTGTTAAGCTTTTCACGGTGTCTTCTGTTTCATTGCTTGAAATCTGTCTGTTTAAATGCAAAACCAACATCCTGAAGGAGAGCAGATTGCTGTGGTTTGGATAAGCGTCTTCTGAAGATCCATGTGGAAAGTCCTGGACCCCAGTGTGATACCATCGGGGGCTGGAACCTTTAAGAGGTGGGCCTGGCGGTAGGTCTTGATCTTTTGGTCGTCAGGGGCATGGCGTTGAAAGGGACATGGCTCTATTTTCTGCCTCTTGGCCATGTGGTGGGTAGTTCTGTTCTGTCACAATCTCCCATCATGATGTTCACACCAAACAAGGGCTCTCTGCTTCAAAGACAACGCCAAGAGACACATTTTATGAAGATGAAGTTTCTTACTGGGAGATCCACGGGTGAGTGGGAGAGGAGCTGAAAAGAAGGCCCCCCTCCTCCTCCCCCTCTGTACGTACTGGGGGCATTTATAGGGCGTGGAGAGGAGAAGCTGCTTGTTTATTGAGAAGGGAGAGTTTAGGGTACTTTTGTGCGGCACAGATGGTGATAGGGCTCTTCACAGGTCCATTTTGATTTGGGGGGAGCGTATCATATTATCGTGGGGGATTAGTGCTTATAATATCAAAAGGTAGCTGACTGGATGAGCTGCTCCTTCTGTTTGTGTCCATGCTTGAAAAGTCCGTTTTGAACTATCCTTGAGTGGTCACGAGGCATTGCTAGTACAACTTAAGTGCTTTATTTTCTAAGGCATTTATGTCCTGTGTGTCCAAGCCTTAGTCATACCACATGTCCAAAAGCAATGGGGACAACCAGTCACAGACTGGAACCTCCTTAGCTTTAAGCCATGGTAAACCTTTGTCCTTATCCATTGATTATCTCAGGTATTCATTATGTAATGGAAAACTGATTGACACAAAACCTGAATCCTTATAGTGTGCACTGAATATATCATTTACGTAAAGTTCAATATCAAGCAAAACTAATTTATGATAATGAAAGCTAGAAAATATTTGTTACCTTGGGAAGGAGGGAGGGAGGTAGTTACAGGTAAGTTTTTATTGTTGAGCCTATGAAATGATGGGTCACATATTCATTTAAAAAAGTGTGAGTCACGATATCATTACAGACAGTGGTTGGGCTTGGAGGAACGAGATGGGGTGGGCTAATGATGTAAATGTGAATAAAGTTCTGTGCCTCAGAGATGCCTGAGCAGCTCATCCACATGATTTCACTTACGTGTGTCCCCAGGTAACTCCCATCCGCATCGGAGTGTCACACATTTCCTTCTCCCCAGAGATTCCTCACGCCCCTTCCCTACCAGTGACTCCTTTCCCTGTCCCTGGTGGGGGTCCCAGAGTGTCATTGTGTTTCTTGGCTCTGTGTCTTTGCAGAACAAAAATTTGAGCAAACCACAAACTGTAGCAGAAGTCCCGCCAGGTTTATTAGAGGAGAAGGGAAAGATGCCCTAAGGGAGGAAATCATCCCCAACTATCTGGACTTCTGTCCCTCTCTAGGATCACAAGTCCCTAGAAATGCCATCTCACAACATTGCCATTTTGTGTCTTTCTTTGTTTCTAGACTTGAGCTCCAACCATAGACTCAGGGCGTTTGGTGTCACTTGGTCTGGCAAAAAGTGGCCCAGAACGCACTGTGCCGGCTCGCATCTCTGATCCTGTCCATTCACTCCCTCCTGGCTCAGTCAGCGGCAGCCACCCTGGCCCCCTATATTCCTCAGACACACCAGGCACAGTTTGGCTTCAGGATGTTTGCACTTGGAGCGGCCTTTGCCTGGAATATTCTTCCTGCAAAAATCTAGACAGCGCGTGGTGGCCTTCATTATGTCCTCCCTGTGGGCCTCTACCCCACACTATGTAAACAGTGAGCGTCTACCGGGGTCTCTCCCACGCACGCATCCCTTTGCTGTAGGACCTGCTATGTCAAGAACCACAAGTCCCTCAGGACCTTGGGTGGTCCTCTGGCTCCCACTACTCTAACCTCTGGAAATCAGATTGCAACCAGAAGCTGGACCCCTGGCAGTTTCCACGTCAGAGCCTCAGTCTCCTCCCTCCCCACCTCTCAGCTCATCTGTCTAGGTGCTATTGTGTCCAGCCCACAGGTTTTCAATTTCCCCTCATCAAAGCACGGTTTGACTGTCGGGTGGTGACCGACTTCTTCCATGGCATTGACGTCAGCCCAGGGTCAACGCTAAGGTTTCATAAGTAAAAGGCCCGTTGGGAGGTCTTCTGGGAATGAGTGGAGGTCTGTCCAATTAGTTATTCAAATGTCAGTGGGATAAAAATGAAAACGTGCAGGTGTAACCTCTTACTTCTGTCTCTAAAGAAGAGTCTTCATTTCCTTTCCTTTTCACCCCCTGGGCCCTCCTCAGGCTGGGCAGTTAACGGGTGGGGATGTGGATCTGGAGGAAGCCAAAGGGCCTTGGGTGACCTCCATAGAAAGGGGTAGAGGGAGACAGGAGGGGGGAGGGGGGAGAGTCAGTAACAGCCAGGTGGTGAGGAATGTGAAGCCCAAGGGCTTAGATAGTCACCAAGCAGCTAGGGAGGGAGTGGAGCTTTAGGACAACAGAGATATCTCCCAGGAGATGTTGGAAATTCAACCTGTGTCTCAGACAGGGTCTCACTGTGCCTCCTGTGAAGAAACCTGTGGCGTATTATAAATCTCTAGCCCCGAGAAGCTGGGCAGGTCACTGTTTGAGTCATTAAAAATGGAGGTCTCTTAGTATCCAGGAGGGATTGGTTTTATGACCGCTTCAGATACCAAAATCCACACATGCTCAGGTACCTGGTATAAGGGTGTGTGGTATTTGCATATAAGTCATGCAAATGCTCCTGGGAACTTTAAATCATCTCTAGATTATTTATAATGCCTACTACCCTGTAAGTACCATATCAATAGGTGTGACGCTATATTGCTTAGGGAGAGTGACAAGAAAAATGTCTGCAGATGTTCAGTACAGACGCAGCCACAGTGGGCCAAACCACAGGACTCACAAATGAGAGGGGAGGGAGACTGTGCTCAGTGCTTGAGAGAGATGGGCGTCTGTTGGGGGCAGCTGGCTGCAGCAGGACGTGCCTGCAAGTCACTTCTTTTCCATGGTACCAGCTCAGAGATAAGTGCATGGAAACCTCAGGTATTGCATTTGGGGACTTTCTATAATTTTCTTAGAAAACATTTCCCACTGAAATTGTTTAAATTCATGGATGGTGAGGAACCTGTGGATTCAGAGGCCTAACCGTGTCTATAGTTGTTATAGGGATTAGACGTGTTTCATGTGGTACACGCCTGCCTGTAATCCCAGCGGCTTGGGAGGCTGACACAGGAGGATCGAAAGTTCAAAGCCAGCCTCAGCAATGGTGTGGCGCTAAGCAACTCAGTGAGACTCTGTTTCTACATAATACAAAATAGGGCTGAAATGTGGCTCAGTGATTGAGTTCCCCTGAGTTTAATCCCTGGTACTAAAATAAAAAAAGTTTTATTTTAAATCATAATTACTTATTTTGAAAAATATCTGAGGTCTATTAAGTGAGTTTACATTAACTGATGTCTGCATTGTTCTACTTGCCTGAATTACACGTAATGAGTAAATTCTAATTTTCTTAAAATGAGCAAGTCCTTAGGAATATCCTATGAAATGAGCACAGAGTAATGGGTTTTCATAAAACCTTTAATCTTTAATGATTCTTTGTTTTCTTAAACAGTACATCGTAGTTATACATAATAGTGGGGTTTGTTGAGAGTCGCCCTGGCTCCAAAGACTAACTTCCCCCATCCCCCAAGGAGAGCTGTTTAATGGTGAGCCTTGCTAGGCTCACATGATCCTGCCATCCAATGGTGAGCCCTGCTGGCTCACCTGATCCTTACCCACCAGTCAGACTAGTCCTGCTGGCTCACCTGATCCTTACCCACCAATCAGACTTGCCCTGCTGGCTCACCTGATCCTACCCACCAATCAGAGTTGCCCTGCTGGCTCACCTGATCCTTACCCTCCAATTGAAAAGCACCCCATGCCAACTGTCAAAACACTCCTGGCTCTATAAATATGCAGAGCTGTTCCTCAATAAACGGGCATTTGCTCCGATAACAAGCCTTGTTTGTTCTTTCAGGGTTCACTTTGGCATAATCATAGGAGCATGGAATACAGTTTCTCTGGTTCAACCTCCAGTGCTTCCCCTTTCCTTCTCCTCCTCCCTCTCCCTGTTCCCCTTCTGTTTTGCTGGTCTTCCTTCCATTTACTTCATCTCTGTTGATCATCATCTGCACCCAACTGGACAATACTCAAGTGTTAACAGAGCACTCAGCATTCTTTCCTCTGTTTAAATACAACCAGCAACTGGTTTTCTTTTGAAACTCCTTGGTCCATCAGTTTGCAGGATGATAAATTGTGAGATTGCCGTAACGGGCGTGACTGGCAAAGTAGGGCACAAATGCTACCGACTCCAGGTGAGCAGAGAGGTCAGCAGGAGGCAGCACGAGGATCAGCGGGCTGGAGCGTGGGCGGCTGGCCTCCTGCAGGTGTCCAGAATGCTGTGGGTATCCTGCTGCCTGATGACCAAGTCAGAGCAGATCAAGGTCAGTTCAGTGCTTCTTGAGTCTCACTTGTGCTTTCTGTTGGAAGGAAATGAATTCAAGTTTATCCTCTACCTGGCATTACTCAAATCTCTCCCTCTTATGAAAGAGAGGATTGAACCAAGTGCTGAAAGCCTGCTCTTCATTTCTGGGCTTTATCCTGCCTTACAGGTTTCAACTGTGTCAGGGCCAAGTTTTGCCAAACACAAACTTCCATTATGTTTCATGTGGCTGTCTCAGTGTTGATGGATGCGCTCTCTGCTCTCGATCTTTAACTCTAGATGCAACTGTCTTTTCCGTGTGGCACTTTTATCTCTGTATACAGTTGTTTTTTGCATGTCTCCTGTAAATGATTTTCGAAAGGACTTGACCCTTTATCCCATAGGCACTGGGGAGGTAGCATGGTATAATGGACTGAGTAGGCTTCATCAGTCAGGCAGACCTAAACTTGCATTTTCAAAATTATAGCCCTATGACCCTGGGTTATTTGATTAATTAAGCATTTATCTCACCTTCAAAATAGGTATTGATATAACCTGCATTGTAGAGTTGTGAGAATAAATGACACCGTATATAATTATCCCTCAGTATCCATGGGGGATTGGTTCCAGGAACCCCTGTGGATCACCACATCTGCAGATGCTTATGTCCATTATACAAAGTGGTGTGCTGTTTGAACATAAACTATGCACACTCTCCTGTGGACTTTCAATCATCTCCAGTTTACTTGTAATACTTAAAACCATGTACATGCTCTGCACATAGTTGTTATGCTGTATTATTTAGGCAATAATGACAAGAAAAGTAAGTCTGTATATACTCAATACAATTTTTTCCCCAAATGTTTTTAATCCAATTGAATTCATGAATACTGGACCCCTGGATAGAAATGGCCAACTGTAGCTGAGGCAAGAGGATTATGAGTTCAAGGTCAGCCTGGGCAACTTAGCAGGACTCTTGTCTCAAAATAAAAAAAAAATAATAAGGGGTGGGGATGTAGCTCAACGGTGGTGGAGTGCACCGAGTTTTGACTCCCAGTGCCATGGGGTAGGGGGAGAATGGCCATCTGTAGGTAAACGAGCTAGACCAGGGCCAACAGAGAGGAGGCATTCAACCAATGGCACCTGTGATTGGTAACTACCATCTTCTCGTTTTTTTTTGCTCCATGTGTGTTGATGTGATGAGTTCTCTGCATATGTCAGGTATTTCTATCTGCTCAGTGGCTCACTATTCTTTGAAAATCAACAATATACCTAGCAGTCCTATGGAGCAGGAGAACAAAAGACAAGACTGAATACATGACCCACCTCCTAATTCTGGTTTATCTGAGGTTTTGCAAAAAACATTTTGATGACCTGGTTTAAAACCAGCAAAGAGATACCTGATTTTCCTGTTGTCATGTGATTTATATTTTTGTCTTCATATTTTTGCTTTGTATAGTTTAAGTGCTTCCTTTCAGTTGATTCTTGTTTGAAAAAGAATGGTTTATTTTAAAGGAAAGTGGTTAGGTCGTATCAAGGGTTGCAGTACATCAGACACATCTCCAAGGCCAGAGTAGAGAGCTCCTTGTGGGCATTAAATAAACCTTCAAACAGGCTGCATTACCAGCTTCATGCAGCCTGCTCTCCACAGCCAGTTTCAATTTCACTAAAAGGAAAGAATTGGTAATTAATTATCTAGGCCATGTAATGAGTTTCCATTACTTGGAATTCAATAAAGCTCTTTCATTGTGACCAGGCTGATCAATAGCACAGAAGGGTTAATAGAAACCGCAGATACAGCCAGGATAATAGAATGGCTATAGGAAATTAGGCTGGGTCCCTGAAGCACTCTCTCTTCTCTCCAGGGAATGGAAGCTACTCAGTAGCCCCCTTTTTTAGAGCACTCCATGAGGCATTGCGGAATGAGGAGGCTATTGTGTTACTGCACACGCTAATGGAAAGTACCTTTACAAAATCCATATGCACTTGGAGCCGCAGTGATGTTGGAGATTATTTAGTAGTATTTCTCATGATAATCATGCTTTCTAGATGCCCCCCCTCCCCGCCCTTTTGTACCAAGTGATGTCATCTTTGTCTTCAACACCAATCTATCCCTGACTGCCACAGCTGATTAAGTAGTGGGTATAATTGACAAAACAGCAGACTGTCTTAGAGTGGGAAGAAGCTCAGGCTAATTCTTGCTGTGGAGAGGTCTGGAGGGCAAAGGGAATGTGGGGGCGATTGACCCTGTGAAATCTTAACCTGGAAGGTGTTTAACCAGGGGTTAAGACTGATGGGCCCTATAGAAATGCAGAATGAACCATGAGAAAGTGTTAGGACAAACATCAAATCAGATTTATCAGGCCACACTCTCCCAAGAAAGAAGACACACATCCCCAAATTCCAAGAGATGCCACAGGGTGTGGCTGGTGCTTGAGGGCCTGCTTGTTTTAGCAGCAGTCTGTTGTGTTTTCCTGTAAGAACTTTGTTTTTCTTAAGATAATTTGGGTGGGGCTCTGTTCCTTGCAACCAAGAATCCTAAGTGGACTCTAGTTTCATTTCTACTCTGTCAAGTGAAGAGTCCAGTTCTTGGGAACATCATGCAAGGTTGATGTCAGGGTGAAAATCTGGGTGTGGCAGATGGTGGTTCCTAAAGACAATTGCAATAATATTTCCTGTCCTACAGGCTCTCCTTCAGTGTGACCTTGCCACTTCACCGGCAAGGAATGGAGGGTAGTTCTCTCTTCTCCCTGGAATCTGGACAGGCTCTCTTGAGTGCTTTGATCAAGACGGTATGGTATAAGGGACAATATGTGGATTCTGGACATAGCTCTTTTTAAATGATCTGCCAGATATTGCTTCCTCTCTCTGAGGAGCTAGTGTCATGTCAGAAGCATGAATTCCTTCAGACCACAATGCTCTAAGAAGACCAAGCCACACAGAGAATTTCCAGATAATGAGCCAAAGCATGGAAGGGCAGAGTGGGGAGAGCTGAGCAAGCAGGCAGAGCACCAGGTTGTCAGTCACAGGGTGGAAAGCCATCTTGGAAGTGAACCCTCCAACCTCCATCACCCTGGACAGTGACACATGGATTAGAGATGAAGCTCTCAGCCATGCTCTTTTCAAATCCTTGACCTACAGAAGCAGCAGCAAAATGAAGCAGTTTTCTTAAACCTTTATGGGTTAGCTTGTTAGGCAGCAGTAGATAATTAAGGCACTGGGTCACCTAGCTTTTCTGCTCAATGTCTCCATTTTATTGGAATAAAACAAAGTTTTTAGCAACACGTCCAAACACTTTTTCAAGCTGACATTTTCTCTGGTACAAAGAAAAGCATATGAATGTCACTTTAAAATCACAAGGAACATTTCAGCCAGACTAAAATTTGTGCAGGAGATGCAGCTTCGCTAATCTTCATGGCCATGTCATGGAAGGGGTGTCCTTGCTTCAGCGTGCGACTGGAGAGGAGGAGTGAATCCCGAGATTCCACTCGGGGTTTCCTGAGAAACCACACGTTTCTGACCTTCTCTCTGATGATTATCCACTGCTTGGGATCTAATAGCTGGAGATGCTCCTATTGATATTGTGGAAGTGCTCATTGATGTCTATTTTATAAAATTGGACATTTGTCAGATTCCATTTGAATTACTAATTTGTGGTCAGTATCCTACTGGTCAGAAAGAACTAGCTTCCAATTTTTTCTGTCTCTATTTAAACATTCACTATTCTCCCTATCCTGGTGGATGGAAGGTGGTGATTTGTGGTTTTGATTTGCCCTTCTGGAATGACTAGTGATGTTGATTATCTTTGCATGTGTCTCTGTACTGTGTGGATATCTTCTTTGTTGACATCTATCTCCCATTTTAAAATTGTGTTAATTATCTTTCTTGATACAGGGTTGAATCCACAGGCACTCTATCACTGAGATACATCCTCATCCTTTCTATTTTTTATTTCAAGACAGGGTCTTGTTAAGTTTCTGAGGGTCTCACTAAATTGCTGAGGCTGGCCTTGAACTTGCAATTCTCCTATCTCAGCCTCCAGAGTTGCTGGGATTGCAGTGTGTGCCACCACCCCTGTCTGTGTTAATTATGTTTTTATTTTTGGATTGTAATGTTTCTTTACATATTCCACACACTAGACACTAATAAAATACATTACTTGCAAGCATTTTCTCCTGTGAGACACTTCAGTGTCCTTAACCCCAAGAGTCTAGGCTCCCTCCCTCTCCTCGGATTTTGCTTTTCTCTAGGATCATGCAGATCAGTTCTGAGGCGAAAAAGGAAGAAAACTGTCCTTGTGGGGACAGGATCAGCTTCTCTGGCCGCTGCTGCCTTGAGAGACCAGGCGCTCCTTTCTCAGTCCCTGAGTCTCCAGGGGAGAGAGGGATGCCGTGCTTCTTCCTCTCTTTCTGGATGGAGGATAGGTTAGAGAAGGGAATTCCCAGGGCGTATTCTGATGAATTGGAAATAGCTAGATGTTTTCCCAGATGGATCAACAGCACTTGCTGAAGTCCCTTTGTCCCGTCTGCTTTTCAACTGGGGAGGAAGGGATGAAGTGGAGCTGTGAAAGCAATTCAAACAGACAACCCAAAGCTAGAGGCTGGGGAACGTTTGGGCCTTTCTGTTTTACCGAAGTCTGTTGCTAGGAAAGAAAAAAATCATGAGTCTGAATACTAATTTTTTGGACATGCAAAGTTACCATTTAAGCCAAACTCAATGTCTTGTGACAAATTTCCTGCCTTCTGTCTAACATCATTATCTTTGCTTTTCAAGAATAATCAGAAAAATTGTGCTCATTGTTTCAGAAGCTTTTAGGAATCCCAAGGCCTCCCAGGAGCTTCACATTTAAATGCCAGAATACGCCGGGTGCCTAGCTCCCTGCTTATCATGCCCAATAAAAGGTCACTTAGTTTTGCTTGAAGGCTCTTGGTGATGGGGAAGTCACCACCGCATGGAGGGCAGTCCAGTGGCTGGATCTTTGGGGAGTTTTAAGTTCTAGAAAATTTACTCCTCACTGAGCTGAAATAAACCTCCACCAGTATCACTTGTTATGAAGTTTGGAATCAAATGTACAAAAACTGCATGCACTCTTCACTTGGCACCATTTGTAAGTCCAACACCCATGTGGTTGGTGCATTGTATTATTTATTTGCCATCAGTCCTTATAATTTTCATTTGATAGGTGAGAATTAGGAATCAAATTTATGGTTCAGAGATAATAATGGAAACAGCTGGATTTGAATACTCTTCTATCTGATTCCAGAGTCAGTGATTTCCACTGTGCAGCACCAAGAGTAATCTATGTTTTTTCTTTTTTTTTTTTTTTTACCTGAAATGTGTAGATAACAGAAGACCATGCTCTTTCTCACTGTGTCTATTTTCTGTTTCCTCTTCAGTGAGCAGACTGCATCTGACTCTACTAACCAGAGATGTTGGTCAAATGTCTCCATGACACTGCTCTGTACTGGCACCTCCTATAGATCTGGTTCTGTTTCCTTTCTCATGATGTTGCTTTCCTGCTGGAAGAAATAGGTATCTAGCAGAAATAGATATTAGCGTGAGAAATGGGAGCACCTTTGTTTGCATTTATTCTGGTGGCCAGCTAGATTTCAGTAGAGTCAAGCAAGTTGGGAAATTTCCAGTTTTTAGTGAGTTAAATTTTCACTAAGGAGCTGCTGAAGATAGAGATACAGGATTGAAGAAGTCCCCATTCCTGATGAATAGAGTCTGCACAGGCAATGTGACCCATGGGGTCTCACTTCTTAACCACAGGTTTTTAATTCTTAAAATTAGTTTCCTTCTATTGATAGTTCCAGAGCAGGCCCTTGAGTGACAAACATGAGAAAATAACTGGAGATCCTTGATAATTTCTGCAGTGATTAAGCATGGTGTTTCAAATGGCATTTTCTCTGGATTCCCCATCTTATAACATAGAATAGGGTCTTCCTGCTAGTTGAGGGAATGGGAATGGGAGAGGACACCGTTACATTTTATTCAAGGCTTTGAACCCCTTCTGGGCCTGTTCTTAGACTTATGACTAAAACATATCTTTCACTATTTAGCAAGGTTTTCCTCATTTCTTTATCTAACAGTTGTTCAGTTTCTTTCTGTCTCTTACTATCTCATGGATGCAGAGAGGATTGAAAACCAGTGATTTTAACTGAAAGGACATATATTGGTGAACAGGGAATTAAAGGCTTGGAACTCTCTAATTATGCAGCACAGACAAGGAATGCAGGCTGCCTCTGGTTGGCCCAAGTCCCTCCTCCACCTGCAGGGGCTGTGCAGAGGGTCCCATGCAGGGAAGGCATGAGGAAGAAGCATCCTTTACTGGGTAGGCAAGAAGGAAAGGAGTAGAAAGAAGGAGGCACTTGAGAGTCACTTAAAAATCCCTGTCTATGTATGTGCTTAAGGTTGTTTTGAAATACATGGTTTGGGTTTTCAGGAGAGCCCTGGGGTGGAAGAAAGCTCACAGGGTCAAGCTGCCTCAGGGATCTTGTTGATGAAGGATAGTTTCCTACTAGTTCTCATTAATTCATCAATTTCTGTGACTATTTCCTGAGTGCCAGATGCTGTCCTAGGGTTGGAGGTCTAGTGATGAACCAGATCAACGCAGCCCCAACTCTCATGGAAATTCTAGTGACTATCAGAATAGCACAATCTTTTATCTTGCAAAGTCAAAGGTAAACAAATTTCAGAAAAAAAACGACTGGTTTTGTTATAAAAAAATATTTTCTTTAAAAAATTATCACCATGTCATGCAATAACATCACAGAGATTCGGGCATTCATGCAATAAATCTCTGTGACCCGCTGGTATGGTTAAAGAATGCCAGCGTCTCAGCTGCCATGGTTACAATGACATGCTTGCCTGGTGCTCCCCTCTGTCCTGAGGAGGGTTTTATACACACCTGTGCCATCCTTCCACTAGGTGTTGATTGTGTGCTTTAAATTTTGAGAGCAATCCCCTTCCCCAGGCTTTTGGTACTTTCTAGAAAATTCTGACTGTGCTCTAGGTATTACAAGTTTGTTGTGTTGGCTGGCATGTGAGATGGCCCAGGGCTGTAGCTAATAGAAGAAGAAGATGGAAGAGTCTTAAAATCTATTCATCCAGTTCTTTCACCTTATAAACAGGCTACCTGGACAGTGGAGATCAGAAGGCACACACACCAGGATAGAGCCCAGTTGTCTGCTTCCTGGGGCGGGGGTCACCTTTCAATCTCAGCCTCCTGTGGATGGCCATTATGATAGTGCTTTGGAATGGAGAATACCCACCAAGGTGAAGGGTGGGACTTCATCTCCCTCATCAGCACTGCATTTCCTGAACTGCAATAGCCCCAGTGGATGGCTGTGGCCAATGCTCATTCATAAATGAAAGCCACTTTATCACGATTAAGTTACAGCCTACAGGACACCCCCCGAAGTCTATGGGTCCAGCTAGGCCCACAACACACAAAATCAATAGGCACATAGAGCTTGAATTTCTTATTGGCTTTACTGACCTTTGCCCTGAGTCTTTTGTCACCTGGACCTCTGTGTGCCGCCTGCAGCTCCAGGGCTCATGCCGGAGCTCCATACTATGAAATCATTCATTCCACCAACAGTCAGTGGACCATGAAGAAAGGCTCCAGGGGAATTCCTCACCAACTCTAATTAAGAACCATCATGAATTAGAGAGGAGCGCCCATGCAGTGGTTTCATAGTGGTTTCTCCTCTTCTGGCTCACAGCTGTATAGACACCATGGTAAGTAGGTGAGATCCCAGAGTAGAGACGCTTGCTTATATATAAAAAAAGACTCATCTAGCTAGAGGACGCCATTGATAAATAGAGATCTGAGAAAAGGGAGACCGCACACTTTCTTTGGACATCTACATTAGTACTTGAAAGTTCTGTGTTTTAATTTGTCCCTTTTATCCTGTGACCCAAAATGAAGTGTTTCTTGGCAGATAAACTGAAGAGTGAGGTTCCAACATGTTGCACATGTATCACAGAATATTTCAGGTTTACTTCTACACCATTCACAACAGCCAAAGAATGTTTGGGGTTTTGAATGGAGTTGGTTAAAGAATGTTCTATTTTTTATTTTTTTTACACTCAAGTTAGCTGGAAGAAGATGCTATAAGATGTGTTTTAGAAAGGAAATGTATTATCCCCTATCAGAATGATGTAATATTATATAGTTATACCCAAAGGCAATTGAGTTTGGTTTTTATAAATGATAACCAAGCCTGCACTCATGCTCAAGCAGTTTGTTCTAGAAGTAAGACACCTTTTCAGGTAATTGGGTGATGCAAATTCTGATTCCAGGCACACCAGTAGATGATTCAGTAGCCTCTGAGGATCCTTTGGTGGAGTGAGCCTGGCTAATGAATTGGAACACAGATCCCCTGTCTCCATTCTGCTGGTAATAGTCTGTATGACCTTGGAGAAGCCACTTAGGTGCTCCGTGTCTTCATTCACTTCTCTATAAAATGGAAATAAGCACATCCAAGCTGCCTGGTACGCATTGAATTTGGCTCCTCAAAAAGATACAGAAACCTTAAACCTCTGCAGCTACGAATAGCCTCTTATTTGGAAGTAGGGTCTTTGCAGGTGTGATCAAGTTAAGATGAGGTCGTGGGGTGGATGCTGATCCACTCTGGAGACTGGTAAGGAGAGGGAGATTTGGACTCAGGCACACAGGGGGACTGCCCTGGAACAACAGAGGCTGAGGTGGGACGCCACCTAGGGAACAGCTCTGCTCGATGGCACAGCCACAGCAGGCGGAGGTGAGGAGGGATCCACCCAGAGGTTCAGGGCAGGCAGCCTGGCTGATGCCTGCTGTGACTTCTAGTCTCTAGAACTGGGAGACTCTACCTTCATGTTGTCCGAAGCCACCTAGTTTGTGATAATTTGTTACAACAACCTGAGGAAACTATTTACCTAATTCACATAGTGTTATAAGGTTAAAATGAGATAATATATATGGAAAATATTCCCAAATCTACCAGAGCAGGATGAGTTGCTCTAGAAACATAGATCACTTTATCTTCTTTATCATTAAGAGATACCCCAAGTGGACGTCTCTAAAGCAGATGCTAAGAAAACCCAAAATTTAAAACGCCATTGGAAATGCTTTTGATCATTAAGAAATATTTTGCTATCAATATTTTAGCCTTAAAAATTTATCACTAATAGAACCCTGAAAATTCAGCATTTCACAAAAATTCTGGATCAATCTGTTTTCTGCCTTCTTTCATTTTTGTGTGTTTAAATAATTTCTTTCCTGGGTACATGAGTCTTTCTTAAGGAAACTTAAGGGTTTTTTTTTTTTTTTGGTATAAAACAGTGTCATTAACTTTATTGTTTCTACCATAATTATCAGCACACATGAATTGTACAAATGAATGGGTTTCGACATGACATTTCCAATCTCAAGCTTTGATCACGTCCCCCCTCCCTGCTGCCCCATCCCTTCCCATTCCTAATAGTCACTCTTCTCCTTTCAGGTTATTTTATTTTATTTTTTTAATTTCTACATATGAAATAAAACATGCAATATTTGTGTTTCTGTGTCTGACTTATTTTGTTTAATATAATATCCTCTGATTCCATCTATTTTTTGTAAATGACATTATTTTATTCTTCTTTATAATACTTTATAATACTGAATAATACTGTGTGTGTGTGTGTGTGTGTGTGTGTGTGTGTGTGTGTGTATCCATTCCCCTGTTGGACCCCGGGGCTGATTCCACATCTTAGCTGTGGTGAACAGTACTGCAGTTCGCGTGGGCAGGCTGGCGTCTCTTCTGTATGCTGACTTCATCTCCTTCAGGTACCTACTCAGGAGAGTGCAGTTGGATCAGCTGGTCGTTCTGTTTTTAGGTTTTTGGGAACCTCTGTCCTGTTTTCCACAGTGGATGTACTAGTTTAGATTCCCAGCAGCAGTGTTTGAGGGTTGCTTTTTCTCCACATCCTTGACAGCATTTCTCATTTTTTTGTTTCCTTTTTGGATAGTCCCCGTTCTGTCGGGGGTAACATGGAATCTCAATTATTTTTGACTTGCATTTCCCCACTGGCGACAGATATTGAGCACCTGTTGTATATTTTTTGGCCAGTTGTACTTCTTCATGTGAGTGTCCTCACTACAATAACCAAAAAAACATACATTTAAAAAATTACAAAATGCAGTCACAAAAATTCTCTTTAGTAGATCTGGTTCTTAATCCAGCATTTCAAAAGATGGCAATGAAACAATATAAAATTGTAGTCCTTACATAATTGTTAATATAGAAGAGATATTCGTCCAAAATAGTTTAATCATTTCAAAAATATATAAGGCTTTAAAGAGATACTGTCCCTTCCACATATGCACATGTGAGAAATGACCACTGTCATATGCCTTTAGAACATATAGATCACAATAAATCATCATTAGTAGTCGCTCTTTATTTTTTCAGGATTTTCTTGAACTTGAAGTAGCCTGAGCAGGCAAGAGTTAAATGCATTAGCCGGAGCACTCAGGACAGTTTGGAGGTCATCTGGTTTAAATCCCCTCCTTTTTCAGATAAGGGAAGCAGAGCATAGCTCTGCAGTGACCTGTTGAAGGCCACACAGGGACTTGTTGACAGAGCAGAATTCCAGCGGCCTGACTTAGAGTCCGGTGCCTTTCTTCTGAGAAACCACCCTGGTCACAGCCTTGGTATTGGTTCTTGGATCTCTTACTTTATAGCTATGTGACCTTGGATTCGTCCCTCCAATTCTCCAAGCATGCCTCTCCTAGTTTGTAAAATGGAAATTAAAAATCAAAGCATAAAGGCTGGAATGCAGCCGGAGCAGAACTATGCTGGCCACAGAGTCCTGCCCACGCTGAACGGTGCCCGCTTCCCGCTCCCAGCCCCACCCACACTGCCTAGGACCCTCTCTTTCTGTCTCAGCTCAGAGGTTTCCTTCTGGCGCTTTTCCTCCTGGGCCCTCAGGCCTTGCACAGGGCCCTTCTTTCTGTATTGAAGTCCTAGTGTTGTGCATGTGGCTACCTCGCTCTGCCCCAGCCGCCTGGCTAGTGGACCGCAGGCCCTTGGTTGCAGGAATTGTTCCTAGTCACTGTTACACCTTAGCTCTTAGCACAGCACTCGACAAAAATGTCACCCAGTGAATGATACACGAATGAATCACTGTGTTCATAAATAATAGGGAGCCATGCATCCAGAGACAGGTCTGGATTCTCACAGAAGTAATCCCATCTGTTCTGTAGCTGCTACCAATATAAATGCTGGATCAGCTCTTGTATGGATAATTTTTCCCCATTTTTAAAGAAATCCTTATATCTTGCTCAGGGTACTGATAAAATTGATCTGCTTGTGTTGCCTGAGCAAATACTGACCAAGAATGGAGGGAATCTAGGCACTCTAGATCAATACTGTTTCACCAGAGAAACTTCAGCTTAATATCGTGTTTTTGCTAAGCCAGGGTACTAAATTACTTGTAAATAAACTAACAATGTCTTCAGTGTGACAGACTGATGTGGAAGAGTTGAAAGGGCTCCAAGCTCCATATTTCCTAGGGCTTAGTCCATGTTCTGCTAGCCTTATTCATAAGGTAGAGATAACAATATGCACCTCATTGATTTTTTTATGAAGAACAAATAAGACCTATAAGTTGTAAAGCACTATATGAATGGAAGATGCATAATTATAAATTTGATTACTAAACTGGAGAATGACCATTGATTCCTCTGCTTGCTTTATTATCAAAAAGGGAGAAAGTCAGAAATTGTTCATTTAATCTAACTGAAGACTTGAAAGCTGTTGATCGTGTAGAGGGTTTGCTCAGACACTGTGCTCAGGGACTTCTGGAATGCTCTAATTGAAACTCAGGATGCAGAGGATATAGAAGAAACCAGAGTGAGGCACAGGCAGGCATTCACTGCTAGAATATCTGGTACTTTTAGTGAGGATCTGAATAAATAACAGCCCTCTTCCTTTGATCCCAGAGCTCTGTTCTAATATGCATTGCGGAGCCTGAAAATCTCAAATTATATCTTACCAATGGGGCTCTTCTCCAGATGGTTCCTAAACTGAGTCTAAATCTGCCCCAGGACACACATAGTTGAAGGTCATAGCGCCCATCACATTTGCTGAAAAATTCAGTTTGACTCTCATGTTGTGCACAGAGCTCCCCTAGAGCACAATTAATCAAACCAAGGGCTTCTCTATGAAAGGTCCCCTACCAGTGGACCTAGGCAGTGACTTCTGGAGGCAACACATATCTCCAGGTACTGCTGAAACGTATTCTCAGAACGATACCGTTCAAGCAACGTCATAACCGTCACCATCTTCTACGGTAACTGTCTCCTAACTTTCACACCTGCCATCCAAGGACACAGTCCTTTTGTCTTGTTTTCCTCCATACTGTCCTACGTAGTGTAAGTCTTTGTAACAAAGCAAGTGGTTTATGGATTAATTAGAAGAGAGACAGCCAACACAAATATAAACACCTGGTATAAAATGCTAGAGAGACTCGGCTTATTGAGCCAAAGAGAGAGAACTTCCCATAAGTGAGAGGGTACCCCACTTGGGACCAGATGCAGTGGATCTTTGGGCAGAGGGTTTTCCTTTGTCTCCAGGTTCCTGAGCTGCTGATTCTTAGTAGGTAAGAGCCCACCATAATGGAGAAAGATGCCGAGTTCTTACCTGGCTACCACGCTGGGCTCCATACAGCTTAAATGTCTACTACACTCATTTTTAAAGAGCTTGTGTCCCTCATCTATATCTTTGCTTCAGATAAAAATTTACAAAAATTATGCCTTTCTGACTCTTGAACAGAATGACCATCAGCAAATGTTGCTCCTAGCCCAGCTGGCAAGAGCAATCCATTTTCAGCTGCCCCATTTTCTAGAATCACGTCTTCCTGTATCTGTTGAAAAACATTAATTGGTGGAAGTTGGAAGGACAAGATGGAAAATGTAGGGCATAATTGCCCCATAAGTAGAAGTGCAGGGGTGGCTATGGCCACTTTTCCCCCTGCAGAATGACACATTAGAGGAGGCTCTGAAGTTCCATCCCTCAGTAATGTTCACACCTCCCAGCCACGAGCACAGCTAGAAGGCATGAATAGGTGCCAGGCTATCACTCCACTCACTCTCTTATTTACAAGCACCAGGGAGGGCATTCTTTGTTATATCACTGGAGTTCTCTTTCATTTCTTAAAGTAAAGAACACCGAAGTTCAGGTAGAGTTTCTAATATATTCAAACTAGCGTTTGTATTTTTTCAACTCTTTTACAGAAGGCTCATAGAACATCTTAGAACCAGAGCCGTATGTCTTTGTTGTTTTCATTTTGGGAAATTGCTAGGTAGGTTTCAGTGTTTCAGCAAGTCTCTTTCCCTATACTTGAACAACTGTGATATAAAGACACTTCTTCAGATTATAGTGATCCATTATAGATTTCAGCAAATTCCCTGAATATTGCTCGTGATTCAGTCATTTCAGTTATGACTTAATATTTAAGGAATGTCACTGCTCTCCAGATCTTCCATAATTACGATTCAATTTGTCAGAATTTACTTAATAGCCATGTGCCTCAGCATAAGGGAAACACTTGGTCTGTTTAGCAAACCTTCTGTCGGAGCAGAAATACACGGAGTTTGTAGCAGTTGATTACTGTTTTAGTATGAATCGGATACACCATATGACACAAGATGGCTCCTGCCAACTAAGGCAGCAAAGAATTTTGTTGAGCAGAATTCTGTTTAATAAGAAAGAGTTTTGGTAAATAGTCTTGTCTCAGATGGATTAAACTACTGATAGACCAATCCTGTTCCTATCTTGACCCAGGGGGACACAGTTGATGCCACTTAGAATATTACAAACTCTCTGCCATATGCATGTTGTCTAGCCCATGCTTCAACCCTATCACCTTTCAGCAGATTGTTTTAGACAAGAGATCTCATGGGCAAGGAATCTGCAATGCATATAAGCTTACTCGCTGATTTAATACAAGAGAGTCCTAGACATTGACCTTGTCTTGAGTTATTCTAACTTGGCAGGGCTGCAACACTGCAAAGACCTGCAAATCCCTTTTTAACAAGGCTACCTGAACCAAATGGCTCTGATCCAAATACTTGAAAATTTAAAGATGACCAAGAGATCCATGGCTTATAATACTAAAGAGTAGGAAGACTGACACTGTACTTGACTCAGGTCTGTTTATATATCCAGTCAAACATTCTGTCTCCAAGCAGAATAGCTGCTCTGTTATCACTTTATAAATTGCTGTGCATGTTATTTCAGTAATGAACTGGGAGAAGGCATTCTATTTGAAGTTGTTCGAGGTACCCAATGCCCCCACAACAATTCCCAGATGTTCAATTATTCGAAAGGAATTATTTCTCCTCTAAGCGGGTTGTATTTTTAATTTTTCCAACAACAGCAGGTAGGACGAATATTATAATGTCCACAGAGCCCCTGGTCCTTGAAGTACCCACAGGCATCAGGGGCCAACGAAAACAGTTCTCAAGGTAAGAGGCAGGCCCAGAACAGGATGCAGGTGCTTTCAATTCTGCTTACTATTCCTTTCTTTCATCAGGAAAAAAAAAAAAAAATCCTATCATTTTCCAGGGTGAGAAAGAAATTGGCAACACCTATCCACTTGGCACTAAATAAGTCTAATTTGGCGTGCCCAGCACAGAAGTGATCATCAAGGCACATCAGGCACCATGTCTAAAATGGCAGCCTCATTCGTTCTGCTACTGAACAAGTATATGGCGCACAAATGCTCTCTGAGGTTTGCAAGGACAGGTTTCCTCTGGCCGTGTGGGTCAACATGTCCTAACCCCCTTTTGGACCTCTGCCAATGCAGAGTGTGTGGAAAATATCAGTTGTCAAAACTGTGGGAAGGGAGACATGCAAGTGTATATGCACATCTTTGTCTTTGCATCCAGGCAGGGGGATCGTTCTGTTGGATGGAGGTCATGTCCTCCCAGCTCCCCAGCGTAGTCTAGGTCAAACATCCTAATAAGCAAAAAATTAATAAATAAAAATGAAAAGTTAATAGGTGCAAATAAAGGCTAGAGCAAGACAGAAGCAAGACTATCTGGCTAGGAGACCTAAGTTCTAGAGACAACACTCCATGTGGTCTGGAATTGAGCGAAGCTGTCTTTAGCTAAGTTTCAGTTTCCTCACTGTAACCTGATCAAGACTGAGGACTTGATTTCTTAGTTTACATTGAGCCTGATTGCTGGGCTCATTATGGTTAAACTAGGATGAACGTACAGCTGACCTTTAACACGACAGTTCTCTGCTCAGATGTTGTTCCCCCACTTGGTTCATGGAGTTTTAATCCTCAGCTTTGAATGTGCCCGAGGTATTATACAGACAGATAAAGAACTTTCCTTTGAAAAGGTGTTTGGGGAGGTATTGATGGTTGAATGCAAATGAAGGAGTGGGTGTGCTTTCCCTTTGGGCTGTCAGGCACCCCACCAAAGATGCAATCAAGGTGTAACCAGGTCGTGGAGGAAGTTGGACTGTGTAGAGTATGAGCGTAAAACAAGGTAACGTGAGTTTCCCTGCAAAGTGCATCTTCTGCCCCTCTGAGCTCTCTGTGGGTTAGTTCTTTTTCTGCCCCTGGATGAACTTTTGGGCACGTCTTAACTCTGAGATGATGAACAAAGGGCCCCTTGTTTGGAGATTAAAACTTCAGTGTGATTCAATAACCGCACATCTCCAGTGTAGTCCGGAATATTAAGCAAGACTCTCAGATGAATTCCCAGGTAAATCTTTCCTCCATCTTGGACCTGATCCAGTCGTGGAAACCTAGAATCCAGTGAAAGGTCAGGGTGGTGCCTTGAGTCCTTCCAAGGTGTGGCTTTGGACCCTTCTGGCCTTGGAGGGGGGAACGGGGAGTGATGAAGGAAAGGGCAGAGGCTCAGCTGCTTGGTGCTGCCGTGATCTGCCGTTGGTGGCACCGGACATGGAGGGTGACCAAAAGTGACTCTACCTTTTGGGAAATGTTGTGGACATCTGGTGGATCCACCAGATTTATGACTGCAGATCCCTGGATGAAAATGTCTGTCTTTCAAATGGGCACAGGTATCGCCCACCTCAGCTCTGTGTTCCTTGTGGTTTGGTGCCCCGAAGGGTTAGAAATACGACTTATTGTACGGACCTAAGATTGAGAACGGAGCTTGGGGTTAGACCAGAGAGGGGCTGCACATGCTCCTGACTTTGTAACTTTCCAAGCCCCCACAGGAGGGCCGAGCTACGAGGGAGGGGCAGTTTTAAACTGGATAAGAGCTTGCTGTTTGGGCTATCACCCTGGGTGAGACTGAGTTACTTAGATTGGATGGAATTTTAATTCCAAAACTAAGAGGCGAGTTGTTTTTTTAGCTTGGTGTATTTGACAAGTAATGTGACCTAGTTCTCATTTTGCTTTGAGACTATTATGGTTTACATATGAGGTGACCCTACAAAAGCTCATGTGTGAGACAAAGCAAGAAAGTTTAGAGGTGAGATGATTGGGTTATGAGAACCTTGACCTAATCAGTGCATTAACCCCCTGATAGGGATTAAACCAAGTGGTGACTCTAGGCAGGTAGAGTGTGACTGGAGACGTGTGTCACTGGGGACATGCCTTTCTCCCTGGAGACATATTTTGTCCCTGATGAGCAGAGCTCTCTCTGCTTCCTGGTGCCATGTCCTGAGCTGCTCTCCTCCTCCACCTACTTTAGCCATGGTGTCCTGCCTCACCTTTAGCCCAGAGCCACGGGGTTGGCTGTCTATGTATTGAGACCTCTGAATCCATGAGCCCCAAATAAAATTCTTCTCCTCCAGAATTATTCTCACTAGGTGTTTTGATCACAGCAATGAGAAGGCTGACTAAAACAAGAACAAAGGCAGAATTGTATCTTGCCTGCTATTTTAACTACAAAATCATGAGCCCATGTAGTTAAGATCAATGTTCTTAAAATATACCTTGATGTTCGCAGCCCTGCCTTCCCTATTCTTGAACATCACCTTCAGGGATGTCATCCCTCAATCTGTCGAGTAGGCTCTTTCTGGGCTTCCTTCCTGGGATAAGATCTCTTCTTGGGGATTCCCCAGTGGTTACTGAGAAAGGACCTAAGAGTCCCAGGAGGTGTACCTCTGTAAGACACACTTGGAGGAGAGATTGGGCCCTCAAAGAGCCTGGTACTATGGCTTCTTTATCCCCATGTCATCTGCTATGATTAAAAACAAGCAGCAGCCATGAGATAGCACATTGTCTGAGTGTATCAGAAAGGGAACATCTCTAATAATAATGCTAAGACTAATGAGTTTCCCATTAATTAATGAAAGTGACAGTAGTTGAATCTTATTCAAATAAGATGAATACAAATAAAAACATGCCCGAACTAGCTTGTCACACCAACACACTGAAAGCTACAGTCTGTTAAATAGTTGGTCAACAGCCAAGGAAATACCTGGAGTGCTTCACAGAACAATACCCGCTAGTTCTCTAGTCGGCTTTTGCATAAATGTGAACTGTTCTCTTATGACTTTAGGAACACAAAGTGAAGTGCAGGCTAAATGTCTCTATTCATGAAAGAAAAGCTTTTCTTATATTTTGCACTTAGGTATAAAGATTTTATTATTGGGCGTTTTTCCCAAATCCCTTTACCAACAGGGCTGTCCTGAAATTTTGTATGTAGGTTCATCTTGGGTATTATTCCCATAGTCATTTCAGAGAGCAACACAGGTCCTCACTTATTTGTAAAGCTCTTAGAATATGACGTCTGTGATCCTCTATGGAAACCTGGGCTTTGCTTAAATATAATGTGTTTGCATGTCAGCATAGGCAAATGGCCTGTGGTTACAAGTTTACCTATGCCAGCTTTTGCTAGGCTCTTTTCATAAGTGGTTAGGACTAATGGGGAGAATTAGAGCATCTAGCTGCATGTGTTTTTTTTTTTTTTTTTTTTTTGTATAAATTCCTTCAACCTGAACTATTTCGACTCCGCATTGCAAGAGAATTTCACAAATCCTTCCAACTTAAGGTTCCTTACAGCAGAGCTTCTCAAACTCTATTCTATTCACATCGTGGGCTCGATAATCCTTCATTGTGTGTGTGTGGTGGGGGCTGTTCTGTGCATTGTAAGGTATTTTTCATCACCCTGGCCTTTACCCACTAAATGCTAATAGTAACCCTCCTCTAGATTGACAATCAGAAATATTTCTAGACACTGTAAAATATCCCTGGAGAAGGGGAGCAAAATCACTTCCTACCCCATTTCTGATCACCACCATTGAGACCATTGAGGTCTCCCTCCTCCTCAAAGCCTGTCTGAAGAACATTATCAGATCACCTGTGACTCACACGTGTGTGCAAACCTGAAAACACCCTTAAGGGCCTTTTATGGAACCAGATTTGAAACAGCAAAATATGCATGATGCCAATTTCCCAAAATGTGCTTTAACTCAGACTCATCGAGATGGGAAATACCGCTTCTGTCTGTAAATAGGTAATGACATTTTTTTGAAAGAGCAGGTGCATTTTAATAGCTTGCTTCTATTTCCACATGATAACAGCTACTAACAATGCTATTAATACTCACATTTTATTGATTCAAATATCACTGTTTATAAAGTTATCCGGTAAGATGCCCGTGTGCACATCAATCTTTTTATTATACCCAACATGAAAGCCCGTAAATAGAATGGTCCTGTTTTGGACTGTTTTCAAGGGTGGAAAAACAACATTAACAGCTACAGGAGTAGAATAGGTAAGAGGTGCCTACAGGATAAAAGAAACAGGAAAACGTTGGTATTTATAAGAATGGAGTTCGATGATGGATACAGGAGAATGAAAATTTGAAGTGGTACAAGATAAATACGTTCCAGAGAAAATGATTGAAAGGCCATTTTCTCAGAGCCCAGGCCAGAACCATTGGGTACAGTTCACCTGGGGAACTGACAGTTCTGAAGGTGAGTGTGAGGATCCCTCTCTCCAGGGGACTGGGCTGCTCTTGAGTGTCCCCTAAGCACGTTGCTTCTGCCATCTTAATCAGCAATCTTTCCCATGAGCCTGGAACATTTCAATGTTGCTCCCTTTTCTCAGAATTATGGGACGTGAAGAAGCCGGCGTGCCTCAGTGCAGAAGTTCAATGGCTAACACCCCGATGAATTAGGGCATAAAATACATGAAAATGGTGCGAATGTCCTAATAGCCCGCCCTGCACCACCAGTGAAACTCCATCCATCTACCTGGATTCAGCAGCAATAGACCAACCACTATCAAGTTCTTTTTTTAAATTTAATTTAATTTTATTTTTTTCATCTTTCATACGTTTGATTCAAGTGAGTTATGCACTTCCCTTTTTACCCCAAATACATATTGCAGAATCACATCAGTTACATATTCATAATGTTTACATAATGCCATATTAGTGACTGTTGTATTCTGCTGCCCTTCCTATCCCCTACTATCCCCCCTCCCCTCCCCTCCCATCTTCCCTCTCTACCTCATCTGTTGTTGTTCAGTTCTCTCCCGTCCCCCCCCTTTCCCCTCACAACCTCATATATGTGATTTTGTATAACAATGAGGGTTTCCTTCCTTCCGTTTCCATGCAATTTCCCTTCTCTCTCCCTTTCCCTCCCATCACTCATCTCGGTTTAATGTTAATCTTTTCCTCATGCTCTTTCCCCCTGCTCAGTTCTTAGTTGCTCTCCTTATATCAAAGAAGACATTTGGCATTTGTTTTTTAAGGATTGGCTAGCTTCACTTAGCATAATCTGCTCTAATGCCATCCATTTCCCTGCAAATTCCATGATTTTGTCATTTTTAGTGCTGCATAATACTCCATTGTGTATAGATGCCACATTTTTTTTTATCCATTCATCTATTGAAGGGCATCTAGGTTGGTTCCACAGTCTAGCTATTGTGAATTGTGCTGCTATGATCATTGATGTGGCAGTATCCCTATAGTATGCTCTTTTAAGGTCCTCAGGGAATAGTCTGAGGAGGGCGATAGCTGGGTCAAATGGTGGTTCCATTCCCAGCTTTCCCAGGAATCTCCATACTGCTTTCCATATTGGCCGCACCAATTTGCAATCCCACCAGCAATGTACAAGTGTACCCTTTTCCTCACATCCTCGCCAGCACTTGTTGTTGTTTGACTTCCTAATGGCTGCCAATCTTACTGGAGTGAGATGGTGTCTTAGGATGGTTTTGATTTGCATTTCTCTGACTGCTAGAGATGGTGAGCATTTTTTCATGTACTTGTTGATTGATTGTATGTCCTCCTCTGAGAAGTGTCTGTTCAGGTCACTATCAAGTTCTTGATCATGATGATTAATCAGAAATATCACTGACATTTTTAGAAACAAAGAGTCTGTTTCACTCACAAAAACAATTGTGTCTTCTGTGCTAAAAGAAGCTGCTTCTCTGATACAGGAAATTAAGCGTCTGTGCCAAAAGCATGTTTCCAGGTCGATTAGTTTATTTTCCTCTGAAACATGCTGAGGTTATTTTCCTTGCTGATGATAGCTTATGATTTGAATGCATTCTTATTAGGCCTAGTCTTGGTGCCTGCATCCAATCTGACAGCAGAGGACCATCAGTATTTATCCCTGGGACTCATCAGACTCCCACAAAATTATTAAGGCTGAGAGAATTACTTGTCCGTGGTGAATAAAAAGACTTTATGGACTGCAATTGTAAATCACTACCTCCCAGCTCACCCTATAACCAATGATCCAAGAGGCTTTTATTTTGGCATGAAAATTGCATTTAGATACATTCCAAGGTGATGGGACTAGGAACCTGCATGTTCAAGCAAAAGGAGTTTGATTTAAAGGGAGAAGCCTACAATCAGTGATGGGTCCAGGGACATGATGCCTGGGATTTGCCACATGCACATACCCACAAGTGGCGGGTACCACTTGTGGCGGAACGTCAGGCATGCTTCTCTGTTCTCATCTTTGCAGAGACCTGCTGGGCGTGGGGTTAATTCAGTGAGATATTAAGTTAGATTATTCCCTGAGACTTTTCTTTTTTAGTCCAGGTTCTCAGATCTTTCTGAAGGATTCTTGACGCTGAATGCAGTCCCCAAACCTTCTGTGTTATTTAATTTTTGGAATTTACTTTGAAATAACTTCAAACTTACGGAAAAGTTGCAAACATATTATAAGATCCTTCCAGAGACCATTCACTCAGTAATCCCAATCCTTGGCATTCGACCACGTTGGCACGGGCATGTTCTCTCTTCCTTTCTGCCTCTGCCTGTGTATAAACGCACGGACACTTACGCCCAAACCACTGGAGACTGAGTTGCAGACACAATCCTCTCTCAGAGGGCTTCAGTATGTGTTGGCTACGTGACGGGGCCACAGAACACTTATGAAAGGGGTAAAATTACATTCGGAACATCCTGATATCTAATTTATAGCTTTCATTCTAATTTCAACCACTGTATCATCGAAATGTTATATGGAAAAAAATTTGAGGCCCAAGGTCCACTCATGGGCTGGACTTGGCTGCTCTGCCTCGTCCACTTTAGTCTGAAGCAGTTCCTTAGTTGTCCTATCTTTCAAGACCCTGGCACATTTTAAGAGTAGAGACAGTAATTTTGTAGAATCACAGATTTGGGTTTGTTCGACATCCTCATTATTAGATTTAGATTACGTAACTTTTTTGCAGGACTATCCTATAAGTGATTCTGTGTCTTTCCTGCATGGTGGCAGCAGGCCATGGTGTCATCTTGAACCATTGGGGGTGAACTTAATTCTGGTCACTTGGTTAAGATGGATTCTGCCAAGTCTCTTCACTTTAAGATTGCTATGTTTTTTCCTATTGTAAATAATAAGCATTTCATGGAGAAATATTTTGAGCCTATAGTTAAATACCATGTTCCTCCTTAAACTTTTTACCCCCTGGTTTTGGCATTCATGTATCATTCTTGCCTGAATCAGTTATTACTATCAGGGTTGCCTTTTCTAGTTCAGATGAGTTCCCCCAACCATCCCTGTGTTGAAGGTTTAGTATCCAAGGTGGCACCATTGGGAGGCACTATGGTCCTTTAGGAAGAGAGGCCATAAGGGAAATCCATAAGTTATTGGAGGTGTGTTCTTGAAGAGTACTGTGGGACTCCAGTCTCTGATTGCTCTGATTTTTGGATTATGAGGTAAATGGGTTTCCCTGATATGTGTTCCCTGCCAATGCCCTTTGGTGCCCTCATAGTAAAGGGCCTACCAATCTTGGACTGGAATCTCCAGCACTATGAGCAAAATAATTCTTTTCTCTTTATAAGTTTATTGCCTCAAGTGTTTTGTTATAGTAACACAAAACTAATACAGAGCTAAATCATGACTTTTTTTTTCCAATGGCATAATTCCATTTCCATTTATGATTCCAAATACTATTTTTCACTGAAAGGAAACTGAATTCTGAAAAAAAAAATGGTTCATTCCAGGGCAGTATTAGGAAAAGGCAAGATTAAGCTTGGGCTTTCTTGAGGAATAAAGCAGTTTCTATAAAAATATGGGAACAAGTCCAAATGACACCAGAGCTGACCTGACAGAGTTTCACTAAATGAATCTTGGACAGTTGGCAAATCAAAGTAAGCAATGTGAACAGGAAAAGTTGTAAATAGAAAGTTGTTTCTCACAGTAGAAGCTCTTGTTCCTTCTAGAGAACCGGTGGTTTAATAGGTGTGCATTGTTATTAAGACTCTAGTCACTGTGTCCAAATTTCATTAGCTCCTCAAAAGGCCCTCACTTGCAAGTAGGTGACGCAGTTCGCCTCAGCAGAGCCCCGGCCATGACTGAGCATTCTCTGCTGATGGGTCTGTCTCTCATGTTTTCTATCCAGGGACAGGAAAGTCACCCATTGTGTCTAAATATTTAAATATATTTAGCTCTCAAATTTGCTAATTAAAATACGCTCTATCCTCCTATCCTGAAAAAAAAAAAAAAAAGCGTGATTACAGTTACCAATAAGCTGCTTGGTTTCAGTCTGACTAAACCTTAGTAAAAGAGCAAAGTAGGCTGAAAAGAAGTGGGAGTCTCCTACTGATGGTTCAGTGATGTTTCCCCACCAAAGTAGGTCCCGAGGAAAGGACTTGGGTGCATGCAACTTTTTAAGAAGGTTATCCCAGAAAGTACCAAAGAGAGAGGAAGAAAATTAAGACAGGAAGGGGTAAAGTGCCTAAAAGTCTGTGTTGGTGAGCAGCTTACAACGTAGAAAACTGGGCCTCAGTCCCACTGGAGAAATCCCTTAAACTAAAATACTTCTCCCCACCACTTCACACATGTACACAAAGTGGCTTCTCTTTAATATGTAGTTCCATTCCAGGAAATTAATTTTCTATGCCAAAAGCATCTTTGCAAGTTGATTAGTTTACTTTCCTCTGAAGCATTCCTGGAACTATTTTTCCTTTCTAATAATAGTTGATTAACCTGAATGCATTTTCATTAGTGCCCTTCATTAGTGCAGGCCGCATTTAAGAATTGTTATGCGGTGAGGCAGGGGAGATGGAGCCCTGTTTCCTTGACCTTGACCCTCCTTGTTGGTGATTGCCTCTGAGAATAGTTGAGGGCTGTTCTGTGCACTGTCTGGGCAGGACCCCACAGCACTCACACAGAGACACAGGAATTTGTAAAGCCATGAAATGATAGTGGTTTTTTTGCAAAAAAAAAAAAAAAATCTTTGCCTTTATAATCAAGATTTTTAAATTTTCAATTCTCATATAAAAGTTGTACACCTGGGGTACCATGTGATATTTCAATACGTGTATGCATCGTATAATGTTCACATCAGGATTCACCATAAAAGAGTGATATAAATAATATTTTTATGTCTTCCATCCAGAGTAATAAGCTATATGCATTTTAAGTCCTCAAAATTTGAAAAAAATGAAATTTAATGTGAATATTAAAGCTTTAAGTTCTTAAGTTTATTGGGAAAATATTTAAATGACAAGGCAAAACACAAACATCAAAATATGAAATGAAAATCACTTATAGATGGATGAACTTTTTAAACTTATTTGAAAATTAATTAAAATTTTCGAAAGTCTTTAAAACTAAACTTTATATTTTGGAATAATCTTATGTTTACAATAAAGTTGTAGAGATAATAAAAAGGATTCCTTAAACCTTGAAGTCAAAGGAGAAGAGAGAATAGCGATTCCTGGAGAGCGGGAGGTTGGTGCCGTGTTCTAACTGGGAGGAACAAGTTCCAGTCTCCCAAGCACAGGAGGTGACGACGGTTCACAATGACCTACTTTATAGATAACTAAACAGGAGCTCAAAGATCCCAAGCACACAACACTGATAAGGAGAAATAAATGCTAATTACCCCGGTTTGATCAGTACACACTGGAAAAACATTGCAACATCACAATGTGCCCCATAAACCTGTCATTTATTACATGTTAACAAAAAAGTTCTCACATGTCAATTATTACATATTAAAAAAGACATAATAAAATTAAAACAAAGGGATCCCTCATCTGGCTTCCCCTCCTGCCTACATCTGTGACCACGTTGTGTTTGTCACGATTGGAAACCCACAGTGGCACATCAGTGTGCACTATGCTCCACACACTTCATTCAGACGACACTGGTTTTCACTCCTGTGCTTCTTGGTTCCCGGATCCAATCCAGGCTCCCACTCTGCATTGGTCTCTGTGTCTCCTTAGCCCCCTCTGGTCTACAGTGGTTCCACAACCTTCCCCTCTGCTTTTCTTAACCTTGAAAGTGTTGAGAAGCACTGGTCAAGTATTTTGTATGACCTTCTTCAGTTAGGGTTTGAATTTTTTTCTTGTGACTTGCTGGTGGTTATGGATTTTGGTGAATCATACCAAAAAGTGAGTGTCCTTCGTGTCACACCTTGTCTGGGGACATTCCGCTGTCCACATGACAACCTGGTGTGTGCTGTTTCTCAAATGTGACTCGGTATATTTTGTCCTTTTAGGGTAGACGCTATGTCCCATCCACACTCAGAGGGAGGGGTGAATCAAGCTGTGTTCCACACTGTCTGGAATTTTTCTCTAAGGAAAATTTGACCCTTCATTCCCATTAGGTGTTCATTCAATAATTTATTTATGTCAGTATGGATTTATGTGTACTTAAATTTCCCAATTAGAATATGGTGTTTCTGTATAGTTTCTTCTGTTTTTAGCTCTGAAGTTTCTAGTCAATGTACTATTTTTCAAAGTTACTAACACCAGATTTTTATAAGTTTACTTTTTAATTGTCATATAAAAGTTGTACACATGGGGTACCATTCTATTTTTTTAAATACATTTGTTCTTATTTACTTATTTATCTTTATGTGGTGCTGAGGATTGAAGATTTATTTATTTTTATGTGGTGCTGAGGAGATATCTATCTATATATATATATATCTTTCACTGAGCCAAAGTTTTAAATTTTAATACCATTCAATTTTCAGCACTTTTTTTTAAGAGAGAGAGGGAGACAATTTTTTTTCAATATTTATTTTTTAGTTCTCGGTGGACACAACATCTTTGTTTGTATGTGGTGCTGAGGATCGAACCCGGGCCGCACGCACGCCAGGCGAGCGCGCTGCCGCTTGAGCCACCTCCCCAGCCCTTTCAGCACTTTTAAGAATAGGACCCCATGGTGTTTATCCAAAGACTCAACCCAGACTCAAGATCCTGCAGATTTCTCCACACTTTCTTCTACAATTTAAAGGCGTGACATTTTACGTTTAGGCCTATTATCCACACTGAGTTGATTTTTGCCTAAGTTATAAGGCATTCGTTGAGACCCTGGTTTTGCCCAGGGGCATCTGCCCGTCCTGCACTATTGGTTGAGGACGCTGCACTTTCTCCACTGAGTCACCTTAGCACCTTTGTCAGGAATCAGGGGACTGTACTTGTGTTTTCCTGTTTCTGACCTCTTCCTTTTGTTGCATTGGTCTGTTTATTTTCTTCTGATGATCCTAAGTGTCTTGCTTATCGTAGCCTTACAGTAGGTTTTGGGACAGTGTGACCTGAGCCTTGGGACCTTCTTGTGGTTGGGAGTTGTTTTGTCTAGTTTCTTTAACTTTCCTCTGGTGTTAGTTCTGATTTGGCTCTTCTGTTCCTTTTCTCCTGTCTGGGAACCAGAACCAACACAACTGTTGTATGAACCAACAACTACGATCATGTTATACTAGTATTTACATACTGTCTGAGAATCATACTTATGAAAATACATGCTGAAGAACATTCTCTTCCGTAAATGTTAGCTATTATTATCATCTTGACGTCATCGTCGACTATCTCATAGGGTCCAAACCAACCATAATGGGTTGAACAGCATTAAACTGAAGAATGCTGTGTGAATAGCCATTGCAATTAATTTTAAACTTTTTACAAACTGTCATAATTTACTTTCTCCATCCTATAAGTGAATGCATTATTAAACTGGATACAATTTGAGTAACTTTAAGTAGTATGTGTGGATACTAGAATTCTCTTGAGCAGTGAACTTACAAAATCTAGTGATGTTATAACTAGATAAGCTCCTCCTATTATTCTTTTCATACTAAGAGTCAGAGAAAGCTCCTAGAAAATCATTAAAAATATCTATTCCATAATCTTTTTCATCTTTTAGGAGGTGGTCAGTCAATGGACACCACAGGAATGATACTTTGATTGTAGCAAAGGACCTAGGCCTAGGGCAGGAGCATTTACTTTTTTTTTTCCCATTATATTAAAACTACTGTGGGCTAACTTTATGTTCAATTTGCATAGCTACCTTATCCGAGATAGAAAAGATGGAGCAATACTGGGAATGATAAAGATGAAGCATATATTTTCTTGATATGGGATTCAGTTTAAAAAAAAGCACATTAACTTTAAATAACTGCTTTATGCTCATGCAATGGTAGGCATAAAACAGATTCCAAAGTCTTTTATGTGCCAATTCTGAACAAGATATCTTCTTAAAAATCCAGTGGTATTTTTTCATTGGGATAAGTTAAATTGAAAATTCAAATGGCATGAAATAACCACCTTAAAGTTTCAATTTAAAGCCCTCTGCCGCTTGTGTTTAGTTCATAAAAGAAAAATAAATCATGGTTTCTTTAGAAGTAATGCAATGTTAAAAGCACTGATTGACACCTTTTTCCTGTTATGGTGGGATAGCTTGTATTTTTCCAAATTTCATGCTAAGAACAGATGGAAAAATAGATAAAATACAGAAAATTATCCATTTGAAAATATCAGAGAACAATCAAGATATTTAAGATTTGTGGTTCCAATATTCTGGAGACACTTTGAGATATGCTCAACCTTATTAACTGGGTAGATTTTTCACTTGGAGCAGTTGTTTCTCTAGGATTGGAAATTAAATAAGGATTTATAATATCATAACTTATTTTCAACATGTTATTATAAGTTCTAGTAAATTAAGACAAGAGAAAAGAAAATATTTAAGTCTTCAAAGGGAGAAATAACTTATTATTTATAGAAAACCATTTAATATTTAAAAAACTCAAAATCTACAGATAAACTTCAAATGAAAAAAGTAAATTTTGTAAAGTAAAATAAATTTTTAATATTCCAAAAAATATTTAAAATATAATTGCATTTTTACAGTAACAAAAAGATCTGTCAAATGCAAGAAACAAATCTATGGAGGAATGTGAAAGGTCTATACAAAAACAAAAAAAAGAGCGTTCAAATGTGTTAAAGAATACCTAAGCCAAGGAGCATACTATGTTCATGGATTAGAAAATTAAATATTGAAATATATCAATTTTCTACAAATTGAATTATAATTCTTGTGCAAAAGAAGTCAAAATTTAAGTAAGTTCTTGTGAAGATCCACACAATAATGTTAGATGTACACAGAAATGCCAAGAGCCAAGAATACTTGAGATAATCTTCAATAAAAACCACATGGTTGGAAGAATTATATTGCTAGATGTTTATTATGAAGCTATTAGTTATGAGTAATATTAGTGAAAAATAGAAAAAAAGATCAATAGGAGTCAACATAGTCTGAAAATAAAGACCACAAAAAGTAGTTAGACAATTGGACATGTATAAAGAAAAAATAATCGTTGTCTCTCTATCCTACCATACAAAAATTATTCTAGGTGAATTGTAGATATATAGGAAGATGGGAAATGTAAACATGATAGATGCCAAATTTGAGAAGATCTTTGAGACTTTAGGATGAGCAAAATTTTATTAAACAGTACATAAAATAATCTGATCATAAAAAAATCAATAAATGGGTTGCACCAGAATTAAGAATTTCTGTTTGTTAAAATCATTACGTCAAGATTGAAAAATCAGCAACAGAAGGGGACATGTATTTGTGTTTATATATTCCATATGGAATTAGAATACAGAATTTACAAAACTTCTGCAAATCATTAAGAATAATATGAACCCCTCTTTATTAAAAACTGGGCAAAATCTGAACAAGCACTTACAGAAGAAGAAACACAAGTGGCTTCTCAAACATCCTAAAGAGGGCTTAATTATGGTCATTGAGAGAAATACAGAAAAAGTCACAAAGTGATATTATTGCATACGTACCAGTGTCATCACACGTAATATCCTATAAACATAATCGTTTAATTATGGCAAACGGTTAAAGCCACTGATGGTGCCAAGTGTTGGAAAGGGTTTAGAGCACCTGCAGTCCCGTGTGCTGCTGGGAGGGAGGGTAATTGGATACAAATGCTGTGGACATTTGTCAATATCTATGCAAGCCAAATATATGATTGCCTTATGATCAAGAACTTCTACTTATTCACATGTCCCCCCAAAGCATTTATTTATTCACCAAAATGTGGTAAGAATATTCATAGCAGCTTTACAGACAATAGCTCAAGACTTTTTTCCCCTCTTTCCACATTTTTATGGATGCATCATAGTTGTACATAATGATGGGATTTATTTTACACATTTATACACGCATATAACATAGCAATATAATTTGGCCAATAACACTCCCCAGAACTTCTCCCCTCCCTCTGGTCCCTCTTTCCTCTCTCTGGTCCCTTTTCTCTACTGATCTCCCTTTAATTTTCATGAGATCCCCAATCCCCCCACCTTTCTTTTCTTTTTTCCTCTTTAGCTTCCGCATATGATAGAAAACATTGACCCTTGACCTTCGGAGATTTGCTTATTTTGCTTAACCTAATGTTCTCAAGTTTCATTCATTTTCCTGCAAATGACATCATCTCATTCTTCTCTATGGCTGAATAAAACTATTGTGTGTTTTATTTATATACACCACATTTTCTTTATCCATTTATCTGTTGATGGACACTTAGGCTGGTTCCATAGTTTGGCTATTGTGAATTTTGCTGCTACAAACAGGGGTATGCATGTATCACTGTAGTGAGAAGGCCTTAATTCTTCAGGATAAATACCTGAATTGGTAGTATAGCTGGGTCATATGGTGTTTCCATGTCTAGTCTTTTGAGGACCCTCCATACTGATTTCCGTAATGGTTGTATTAGTTTACAGTCCCACCAACAGTGTGAAAGTGTTCCTTTTTCTCCACACCCTCTCCAGCATGTGTTATTGTTTGTATTCTAGATGACCATCTGGACTGGTATGAATAGCTCAAAACTTCTAAATACAAAAATGAACAGATTCCACCAATAGAGGACAGAAACTTCAGGCACGAGTGTGGTTTCATGAGGGGAATATGGAAGAACAAGGATTCCAAGATGAATATCAGGTTTCTAACTTGGCAATTAAATGGAAATGCGATGATATTGATTGCAAAAGAATGTAAAGGGAAGCTGATGTTTGGGGAGAGGATAAGCTCCTCTTTAAGATGTTGACTTTGAGATGGATGGGACCCCCAACCAAATGGGAAAACTTAGAAGACATGAGGATATCTATCCCAGGGGAGAAATCTGGACCACAGGCACATTAAAGTATATATGTGATTAAGTGTGTGTAAGTTATCCATTGTTATATGTAAGTTATGTATATATAAAAATATAACAATATGTATATATAGTTAGCAGTTAAAATTAATAAGGTCTTTCACAGAGATTGTCAGACTGAGATGTTAAGACATGGAATAATTGAATTCACATAAAAAGAAAAGCACAAGGAAAAAAAGTCACAAAAATTTACTAAATCATTGAAAATAAAAAAAAATAATTGAGGCCTTAATATATGCCAAGAACCATCTGAGACAGTGGATAGATCAGTAAGCCAAACACAAAAATCCCTGCCCTCATGTAGCTTATATTCCATAGGGAAGAAACAACAATAAACAAACTCTACAAATAAAATGTATGCTAGTTGGTCATAAATATTATGGGGGAACAATAAAGTAGGAAAGGTAAACAGAGATATAGGTAGAATTTTAAATTATTTTTAAAATTTTTTATTGGGTCAACATAAATAAAATTACCATCTTCACCATTTTTAAATGTACGATTCTGTGGTGTAGCCGTCTAAAGAACCTTTATGTTGTTGTGCAACCAGCCTCCAGAGCTCTTTGCATCTGACAAATTGAAACTCTATACCCATCGTATGACTCCCCACCCCTGCCCTCCAGCCCCAGCAACCACCGTTATATTTTCTGTCTTTATGAGTTGGACAGCTTTAGGTAGCTTATGCAAGAGAAATCATACAGTGTTTTCCTTGTCACAGGCTTATTTTAGTTAGCACAATGTTCTCAAGGTTCATGTATGTTGTAGCATGTCAGAATTGTACCCCTTTGAAGGGTGAATAACACCCTATTGCAAGTGTATACCTGCTTTGTTTATTCATTCATCTGTCAATGGACACTGGGGTTTGGTTGTTGAAGACAATTCTGCTATGCACATGGTGCTCAAGTACCTGGTCAACACCCTGCTCAACGCTTTTGGGTGTATGCACAGAAGACAAATCACTGGATTGTATGGTAATTCTATTTCTAATTTTTAAAGAAACTCTTATACTGTTTTCCATAGTATTGATATCATTTTATGTTTTTAGAAACAGTGCACAAGTGCACAAGAGTTCCAGTTTCTTTGCATCTCCACCAGTACTTTTGTTTTAGCAGTTTTCAGTTTCAAATAGGTTGTTGAATGGCCTTACTGAGTAGATAAAATTTCAATAATGACCAGAGGCAAGTGAGGGAGTATTCTCTGTTCTTTTGGGAAAGCAGAGGTAAATAAAAGGAGTGAGAGAAGAGGGAGGAGCAAAACGAACGGTTGCCATGTAAACCAAGAGAGGAGAATGAGACATCGGCCACCAGTTAGAGAGAAAAATCAGTACCAAACTTTGCTCAGTGACCCGTCAACATTAAAATCACTGTAACCCTGACAAGATCCATTTCTGTGGAGTATCATTAACACAAACCCAATTATAGTGGACTGAACCTTTAGTGGGGTGCATGCCCACGGAGAAAGTGTTGACAACAGTTTTGAAGAGTTTGATGATTAAAGGGAAGAGAAAGGTATAGTGAGGTCTCTGGGGGTGCAAACAGGATTAAGAAAGCCTTTCTGATTTTTGCTTTGTCTTTAAGAAAGAAATGTGTTGAGCCTGTAAAATGTTGATGAGAGGAAGCCGGAAGGGAGGGAGGGGTTGTAGCGGAAGACGCAGGACTCAGAGGGCAATCCAGGGAGTAGGGAAGTCTCTGGAAGATCAGGGATTGAGATGCAAGCAAGAATTAGCCTGTCATGGGAGGTGGATGAAGATGTTGGGTGTGGGTGGAAGAATCTGGGTAGCACACATTTCATGACTTTCTGGTGATTTTTGTCTGTATTTACTGTAAGGTAGGGCATGCTCACCTGCTCAGGTGGACAGCAGGGATGGTGGGATTGGGTCTTTTAGACAAGAAGACAAAGAATGTGTGATCCTCCATAGAAGACCTGAGTAGAGAAAATGAAAGGCTTTGTGGGTACATTAAAAGTGCATTTGAGATCTGAGCCCATAGCCAAATGTTTATGCTCCTTAATACAGTTATGTATTATAGGAAAACAATTCAATAGATAATGTACACACACTTAATTGCACCTTCTGAAGAAAGCCTAGGCTGGTTCATGCATCCTTGACCTCTGGTTATCTCAGAGGGCTACCCACATTGCAAAAATAATGCCAAAGAGGAAAGAAACCAGATCAGTAGGCTGGATCTTTTAAATTCTAACCAGGTCAGTGACAGAAATGACACCAGTGAACTGAAAAGACGGAGGAGTTCTTGGATTCACAATAAACATTTAAGATTTAAATGTGTCTTTACCAGTTGAGGAGCCGCAAGTAGGAAATTCTTCTGTTATCTTCGCTGCCTTAGGAATTTCTTGGTGAAAGACTGAACCAGCAATTACAAACTTTACAAATGAGGAATACACATGTCCCCTGCCTGGTATCTGTTGTGATTGCCCTTTATTCAATCACCCACAGCTGGAGTAATTGGATCTTTAGGTACAGGTTAATGGGATAATTAGGCAAACACGATCAAACTTGTACACCACGAGGAAATGGATGGCGGCTGTCTGGGAGCCTCCTGTTGTACCCTGTGCTCATGCAACCTGTTCTTCATTTCTATGGGCAATAAAGTAGGAGATGGATTAGCTGCAAGTGATTTCGTCTGTCTGTAAGTGAAAGTGTGGTTTGATTTAAGTGATTTTTTTTTTTAAGAGGCAGCTACGGGAATAACTAGCTAGAGATGAAATGGATGAGACGCGTCTGTATCACAAAGAGCCAGTGTAGTTTGGCCCCAGTATTTCATTGAGTCCTTTAGATGCAATTTTGTCCCTAGTATATTAATAAGATGCTCATCCAGGAGGATGTTTTGTCACAGGCCTCAGAGGGGACATAGGGAATGACACAATTCCATGGAAGAATATAACTGGAAATATAGACTGAAGAGTGATCACCCAGATAGGGTGAGGGTCATGAATCAGAAAAGCACAGGGGAGTCTTCTACAGACCAATATAATTTCATCTATTCTTCCATGTTCTTTTTTTTCCTATCAGTTCTGATTTTCCAGAACTCTGTGTGATGATGAGTCTTGGGGAATGCGGAGCCTGATTTTCCGTTGTCTTTCCAGAAATGGAGCATGACCATGTATCAGGGAAGAGCCACCAGGCATGACCTATCTTAGTATGTGTCTGATTCTGAGCCCACACTGCCCTCCCTGGTTTCACAACTGGATCATGAGAGTCATCAAGGGAGGGGTGTGTTTTCTCCAAGACTTGGTAGGCAGCCAGGGGAAGGTTTGCTGGGTTAACTTGCAGTTGCTTTTTTAGTTTTTCTGTTACCGTAAATTTGCCTGCTGCATACTGATGTGTGGGACAGGAATATGCCCTGGGGAAGGGAGTCTGGTAACTGGCAAACGGGCAGTTAAGGAAAGGTGCTGAGATATGGATATTACACTGGGCTAATTGTGTTTTGGAGCAAGATCTTGGGTAATCAATTTAATACTGTAGATGACGTTCACAAATTTGGCTCTGATAGGGTCCGTCTCACTTTCTCAAGCATGTAGCAAATTCAAGGAAGAATGTTTTATTATTTTAAAACTAATCCTTCCACTTTAGAATACTTTTAGAGTTCCCAGAATACAGATCATTCCTGTATACTTCATGCTCAGCTTCCCCTATTGACACACAAGTAAATTTCACTGCTTACAACGAACCAATATTGATAATTTATTATTATTAAAAGAAATCCATATTTTATTCTTATTTCCTCCTTCTCCCCTTCCAGGAGCCCATGCAGGATACCACCCAGGACACCACATTTGCATTCAGCTGTCATGGCTCCATTGATCCCTCTTGGTTGCAACAGACTTTCAGCCTTGTTTGTTTTTTATTGACCTTGATGGTTTTGATGATTTGAGGGGAGCTGGTCAAGGGCTTCTTAGAATGTCCCTCAATTGAAACAGGTAAGAGTATCGTGTGGTTTCTCCCTCTCTGCCTCCCTCTCGCTCCCTCTCTCTCTCTCCACTTCCTGGTTCTACGTCCTAAGCTGTTTTCCTCTCCATATCCTTCCACCATGATGTTCTGTCTCACCTTGGGCTGAGAGCAATGGAGTTGGCCATCTAGGGATCGAGACCTCTGAAATCGTGAGCCTCAAACAAACCTTTCCCCCTCTTAAACAAACAAAAAAGAATGAATGAATAAATAAGATAGGTAAAAAGTAGCTATTGTCAACTACTTCTAGAAGTCATATTGTAATATCAGGAAGCATAATTGAACTCAAAACTGATGATTGTCTAAAATTATTGTAATCAAATCATTTGCTTTCAAGCTCTTTGCTGGAGAAAATGATTCTTTTTAAAGGATGGAGGTTTGAGTGTCTTTCTAACTGCAGGTGGAGGCAGTGTTCTATTATAGAAGGTTGACGGTTTCATTTAGATGTTGTGGAGGGAGATATGGGCGAAGCCAAGAACTGCTTGGAATGCTGACTTTTCTCTACTTTGTAAAAGAAGATTATCTTCTAGTCCTGTGGCTTTTTTGATGGAAAAGTGGAAGTGAGCCTCATACTGATACAGCATATGTATCCCACTTCCAAATGGCCCTGACAACAAGTAGAGTGAACCCTGAGTTAACCAACAGGGCTCAGGCTATTTGGATCAGACCCAGGCGGCTCAGATTTACACATGTGACCAAGGTCCCGCTTCTTATTTCTTGTGCTTTGTAGGGTTCTCCATTTCATCAGGTAACACCCAAAGAAAGGTATGGCAGGGTGTACCTTGTTAAATCAGGAAGAAGAAAGAGGGGTATAAGATAAGAAATGGGGGGACAAAAGGTCAGAAGAGCCAGGCAGCCTCTTTACTTCGTAACCAAACCCCAGTATTCTACAGCAGAGGGAGATACATAGCAGTGGTCATTAGCCATCCCAGGGAAGTGCCAATAGGCTGTGGAAGAAAGCACTAAGCAGGAAAAATTATGGAGGGGTTGCATGAAGGCAGCCTTGTAGAATAGGGAAGGCATAGACCCGTTTCAGACCATTAGGAAACGTAATGGACTAGGGCAGGAAGTGGAAATATAATCCTAGAGGAGAAAGAGTTTGGGTTGTGTGCAAAATAGAATTTCTCACTTTTGGTGGCATTATTTGGACCAGATAATTCTGTTATGGAAGACTGTCCTGAGCGCTGTAAGGGTTTGAGCAGCATTCCTGGTCTCTGCCCACTAGATGCCAGTAGTACCCTGCCAATTGAGAACCAAAACTGTCTCCAGAGGTTGGCCAGTGTCCCTGGGGGAGGTTGGGGTGGGGGACAGAATCACACCCAGGTGAGAACCACTGGTCCAAAGACCTCTGAGCAAAACTGTTTGTAGACTGTTAGTTTTTAAGTGTGTATTTAGTTCTTTCCATGTATACACACGCCGAGCAAAATGAGGATGATGATAATGTGTGTATCAAATTTTTGTTTAAAGTGTTTAGCAAATAGGAAGTGCTTAATTAATTTTGTCCAAGGTAATTTGATGCAAGGAGTAAATGTAACAATGTATATAAGGGATCTGAAATATATATATTTTTTCAATAAATATAATTAATTTCTTACAACTCCATTTTATATTTCAAATTGCTATTTAAAAGCTTAGTATGAGTACAGCGTGGTACAATTACTTTGACTAAAATAGCATTTTAAGTGCCAAGAGGAATATAAACAATGTTAACATGTGTAACAAGTATGGGTCCTGAAAGATGAATATTACTATCAAATGTATATATTCGTTATTTTTAATGATACACTCAATGTACAGTTTTCAATTGCATAGTTTTTATGTGGTCACAAATATATTTTGAAAATTTCTAGGAGAGAAATGACAGATGAATAACTAACTTTTAAAGAAAAAAGCAATTCTTTAAATTTAGTTGTAAATTTTTATATTCAACAAGCTGATCCTTTATAGTATTTACAGTATTTCTAATTTTATTCATTCTAATGAGAAATGTTGATATTTCGTGTTTGAGTTTGCATTCTCCTGACAACAGATGATGATGTCGATGTCTTTGGCCATTTGTATATTCTTTATTGTGAAGTGTCTGTTCAACTATTTTCACCATTTTTTATTGACTTATTTCTCTTCTTACGAGCTGAAAGAGATTTTCTTTTGAATCGTGGTAAGAAACCCATCATTTAAGCTAATTTTAAGAGTACAGGTCAGTGGTGTTAAGTCGTTCACAATGTTGTACAGTGAGTCTTTAGAACCTGTCTCTCCTTGAAAAGTCGCTGAATTCATCCTCTGTTCTCTTCCCCAGCCTCTGGGAGATCAAATTTGCTAGTATTTTCTTCACCTACATACATAAAATGATTTGTGCAATGCCTCCTCCTCCATTTTCTGAAAAAAAAAGGTAAAATTAGGTATTTTAATTCATTGAATATTTAATAGGATTCATCAGAGAATACATCTGTATCTAATATTTTCCTTTTGTGAAGATTTTTGATAGATCATTCAATTTCTTTAATAGCTATAATGCTATTCTGATTTTTCTTGTATTTATATTGGTAAATTTTATGTTTCAAAGAAATAAAATTTCATCTGTTTTCAAACTTGTTGGCATGGATTTATTTATAGTGTTGCCTATTATCCTCTTAAAGTCTTTGGAATCTACTATATAAATCCCTTTTTCTTTCATAATGTTAGAAACTTATGTTCTGTTTCTTTTTATCTCAATTGTTGTGTGGATCTCAGTGTTGTTCTCTTTTAAAGAAATAGTTTTTTTTTTGTTTGTTTTTATACATTTTCTTTATTGTTTTATATATTTTTATTTCATTGACTTTGTATTTTCATTTATTATTTCCTTGCTTTTCCTTGTTCTAAATTCATCTTACATTTTTATGGCTTCTTCAGGAATTTGGGGAAATTAAACCTTCCTATGTTCTAATATGTGCATGGAAACCTCAGGATTTCCTTTTAAAGACTGTTTCTCATACATGATGCCATGTTCTTCTGTTGTTCATCACTTCAAAATATGTTTTAATTATCTCTGTAATGTTCTGTTTGACCCATGTGTTTTTATAAGAAGTGTGATAATTAATTCTCAGATATTGGAGAATTTTCTGAAATATCACATTATTGTTTTCAAATTTAAAATTATAAATTCTGTTTTTATTCTGGTTCAGCATATCACCTTACTTGGTGAATGTATCATGTAACATAAAACAGCATCACAATCTGCAGTCATTAAATACAGTAGTCTACACATGTCATTTGGGTCAAGGTAGTTTCTAATGTTCTTATCAATGTCTTCACTGATTTTATTTGCTTAATTGTTAGATGAATTAATAACAGAAGATTATTATTGCCTTTTCCGCTCTGTCAGTTGTTATTCAATATTTTGGAACTTTTAAATAATGCAGATACACACTTGTACCTTTTTTATTTCTTCTTGTTGAATTTTTCCTTTTTTTTTTAATGAAATGTCCCTCTTTATCTCTGGTCTTTTTTTAAAATTTTTTTTAAATCTTGAAATCTATTTTGTCTGATATCAATGAGCCACCTTGGCCTTCTTCTGCTTATCGTTTACATGATTTAGTTTCCCATACATTTATTTCAAACCTCTATGGAGTTCAGTAGTTAAAGGACTTTCTTTATAGGCAGCATTTACGTGCTTCTATTTACATCTCTAGTTAATTTTTGTTTGTTTTCTGCTCATCTTCTTGGTTTTTCTTTCCTTCTCTGCCCATTTTCCATTTCTGTTTTGGATTATTCAAACATTTTAAAATATTTTAACTTACCTCTTCTCTTCCTGATTTGACTCTATTTCTTTATATTACTTTTTAATGGTTGCTTTGGGGGTTATTATGTGCATATTTAATCTTTTTCTAGTCCATTTGGAACCACAATTATACCACGTCATATAAATGTAGAAATCTAGGGAAAAGATCCTTTTGCTCATACCCACTCTTCTTTATGATCAAATTTTCATATTTTCTATGTATATTGACAGGCACAGCAAGTAAAAGTAATGTTATAACTTTGCCTTAAACATTTATATACAGTTTCAAGAGCTGAAAGTACTATTTTATATTTATGCAAATAAATTACTATTTTGATCCCCTGTCTTCAACTTCAGAAGATTTTATTTTCTCTTTGGGAAAAATTTTTCTTTTGTATGAGGAAGTTCCTTTATCATTTCTTGTAAAGTAGGACTGTTGGTAAAATATTCCCTGAGTTTCACTTTAAAAATATCTTTTCAGGAGCTGGGGTATCACATAAAAGTAAAATAAAGGCTAAAAATTTTCTCTTAAAAATACCTTTTAAAAAATAATTCTTTCCTATAAGATACTTTGTATGGGTATAAAATTATGTTTTGACTTCTTTAGTTACAGTCCTTCAAAAATGTGCCTCATTGTCTTCTGATGGGAAATATGTAATTTTTTGTATCATTGTTCTCCTACACTAGTGTATCATTCCCCCCACCATCTTTTTGAAACTTTATCTTTGATGTATACAATTTGATTATGATTTACTTAGGCATGAATTTCTTTTTAAAATTTGTTTATCTCTTTTTAAGTTATACATGACAGTAGAATGTATTTCAAAATACCATGTATACATGGAGTATAACTTCCCATTTTTGAATTGTACATGATGTGGAGTTACACCTGTCATGTGTTCACAGATAAACATAGGAAAGTTATGTCTGATTTTAGGCATGAATTCCTTTGAAAGCATCCTGTTAGGATTTGCTGAGCTTCTTGAATTGTAAATTTGTGTCTTTTACCAAGTTTGAGCAGTTTTTCATGACTATTTCTGCAAATATTATTTCTTCTCAATATAGACCTAATGAGTCTGAAATTAAATGTATGCTACTACTTTTGATATTGTATCACAGGTTTCCGAGGCCCACTTAATTTTGTTCATTTTTTTCTTCATGTTTTAGGTTGGAAAACTTCTTTGAATAGCTTCAAGTTGACTAACTGTTCCTTTCGCACTTCCATCCTTATAATAAATGTATCTAAATTAAGATAATATTTTAAGTTCTTAAATTTCTTATCTTCAGATATTTCCATTTTCTGCTGACATTTTCTACATTTTAATTATATAAAGAATCTCCTCCTTTGTACATTGTTGATCATTATGGTAGCTGTTCTACACTCTGTAAGATTAATCTAATATTTTCATTGTCTGGCGTCTTCTCATTGTCTTTCCCTTCAATATTTCAATTTCTTTTTGTGTTGGGCGATTTTGGAAAGTGTTGTAGACATTTTAATGGTTTTGTTGTGTGATCATTGGGTTCCATTATAATCCTCTGAAAATATTCAAGTTTCTTTTTAACTTGTCATTAGTCCAGCTTGATTCAGACTGTAAGTTCTCTCTTATACGGCTAGTAGTTTATATCTCAATTTAATTCTCAGAGATTTTGTTAGGAATTTTCAGGATTTCTGCTTAATTTTTCAAATAAATTCTATTTCTCTACTGAAATTTCTGCATTTTATAATCTGAATCATTTATCCTTTTAATCACAAATATCTTACATTCTATATTTCATGGCTCTAGAATATTCCTTCACTTCTTTGGTCGATTTCTGCATATGATTTTTCCTCCTCATTTTTGTTTTCCTGCTTTTGTTCTAGGACTGCCTGGCGATTTGTTCTCAAATACACAACATTGTATAATGTTTTATAAACATTGCAAATATATGTGAGTCTATGAATGATATTATTTTCCTTCAGACAGACTGTATTTTTTTTCCTCTGGACAGTAGTTAATGATACAGAAGGATCACTTTTTCCTGGGATTAAAGTGATCTGAAGCTGGGTTTCAGTCTCTGTTACTCTATTTAAACTGTTACAGTTATTTTTGAGAATCCCAACAAAACATCAGCTTATGATCCTCAAAAACCTTGTCTTTAGTGGACCTGAAGTCCAGTTTTTATCTTCCTGGCCCTATAAGACGGTTGCCATCTCTACTCACTTTCTCTCACCCACCATCCGCTGTTTCTTGATACCTTTCCAGTTTATCAGTTGTTGCCCATGAGCCTAAAAATGTTCCAATAGAAAAGGCAGCAATAAGTATTGGACTGATTCCCTGTGTTTCCTTTCTTTCCAGATTTGGCCTCTCATATCTTTGCTTGAACAACCTTGTGGTTCTCCAGTGTAATTAGATGTTTTCACATTTTTTCCTAGACTTTTATAGGTGCTGTCAAAAAAAGAAAAACTGTTTCTAAGAGATAAGTTTACCACTTTTGAAAGCAAAAACTTCTTGTGTCCACTATTATTTATTTATTCATTTATTTTGGTGGTGCTGGGGATGGAATTCAGGCCCTTGCACATGCTAAACAAGCACTCTACCACTGCACGGCAACTCCAGTCCCTGAAGCAGAAATTTATTTATACCAAATTTTTATCCCCCAATATATTTTTATGTTTATTTTTTATCGATTCATTTTTTTGAAATATCGGAACAATGTGGTGAAATAGTATTTAGAACCATAAGCTAGTAGATACCTGAATATCCTCATCTTTACCATTATCATCATCACCATCGTCCTTGACAGAGTGGATCATAAGTAAAAAATCCAAATTAATTTCTTCTCAATACAAAGCATTTCAGTGCAATATAGTACAATTTCGTAGAATGTATAAATGTTGATATAGGAACTGTGAAAGAAACGACTAAAAGCAGATTGTAGGTGATATCATACTTCAGGGCAGAGAAGTGTGAACCTTATCTTTTCATGCATGTAGAGGCTTTGAGGCACAAACAGGTCATCCATGGTGGCCACATGACCTTTAGGAGAGCCACATTGAGAGTTCCTATCATCTTTTTTGTGGGCATGCCTGGCATTTAGTGGGAGGGTGCCAGGGATCCAACTCCCTTTCAACGTGTAGGACTGATCCACATAATAAAGAATGTTTTTCTGTTTCTCTTGGAATTTTCAAATATCCTTTTGGATATTCATTTACATTACAGCTGAACTCTCATGGCCTGAACCTTAAGTGTAAAATGTACACTGTTTAATTTAATATAGATAAGATTCACCAGGAATGCAGCCACCATATAAATACAAGGAAGATTTTTCATTGCATTTTTTAGTATCTTTACCAACAGCTTTATATTAGTTAAGGAAATTAAGGCAGGATTGCTCACAGTACTTGTTCACCCAGCTGAAGGTCCACCCATTGAAATTCTCCACATAGGTACAAGCACTGGTCTGCTCCATTATCTCATCTGGGGTATTGCTGCCTGAGCATTTATATATTGAAACATATATTTTATCATAGATTATGTCTATTTTCTTTCATCCTTGTTACTTTGTGTTATTTTACTGATTTATTGAAGTTCATTTGTGCCTTATAATATCTATAAATTTCAATTTAGCATGAAAATGCATTCCAAAGTAAATGGCACAAAGAGGAGGGGTTATGTCCCACAACATCAATGGTTCAGAGCATTGCTGTGAAATATGTTTTCATCTCATAAAATCATTCTTATTGCTCCACATTAAACACATCAACCGTGGGTAAAACCAAAGGCAGGATGGCCAGCTGAGTGGCCATTAGGCTAGATCATGCAAGATAAAATTCTGGGCAAGTTGGTGAGTATGGAGATGGCGGAAGAGATGGACTGGGGAGCCATTGAGGAACTATAGTTGCAAAGTACATTGCAGTTGGAGCAAATCCAAATAGGGAAAATTATTCACTATATATATATATATATATATATATATATATATATATATATATATATATATATATGAAAGCCCATATTTTGACTAAGCTTACATTTTCTGATTTCTAGAAACATGATCATATAAGCCAGATTTGTTATTTTTCTATCTCTATAGAAACTTATTCTATCCTTAGAATAAGTCATCTACAGACTCCCAAAATATTCAAATGAAACAAACAAAACCCTGATATAATATTTTCTCACTAAAACATTGTATCCTTCTATGTTCCTGTAATAATCCATGGTTAATACCACCAGCGACTGACTCCCTAGTCCTCCAGGCTGAAAATCAAAGTTTCGTCTTTCTCTCATGATTAGCATTCATTTTCACCAATCTACTCTGAGTATTCCTCAAAAATGCCCCTTGTGTATCTTGCTTGTCTCCATATTGTCCTCACCATCTCCTACTTAGCCTTTTTGAAAAAAATTTTTCCCCAATATTAGCTGCCTGTAGATTTTACAACCAACTGGTTCTGTACATTGCTGCAGAGATGTTCAGAACCCGTCTAGTCAGGATCCCCCTCTTTAGCATAAACTAGCCAGTGCACGCTTCCCAACTTCCTTTATGACATTATCCAATTTAAAGTTGGTTCTGAAATAATTTAGATCCTACCCTCAAAGGATTCCTCCTCTTTGTCCAGTCTCTGATCTCCTCCCAGTGGCTTGGTTTGGGTTCCCCAAGCACACGGTGGAAAATCCCACTTCTACAGTTTTGTTTTATTCTTTCTGCATTTCAGAAGCTTAACACTGGATTTGTTTTCCTTTACCAATGGTAGGCTAGAAAGGGTGGTCACTGCACTGTTGGTCACAAGAGTCATTGCTCATGATACCAACTTATTACCATGTGAAGATGAAATGTAACTTGTGTTTTTTGATCTCCTGTTCTTTTCTAGGACAAAAAAATTCTTAAGTCTGACAACTGTCTATTTTCCCCAAATCAGTCAAAAGTAGTAAATGGTAAATTATCCAGGCTAAACAGATTGTGGTCCTCAACAAAGCCGATAAAATGTGTTTAGCTTAATCAACTATTATTGGAAATGAGAATCATTTTCAAATTGCTCCAAAGGAAAACAAACCAACAAACTTGTAAACATGTACTTGGCATGGAAATTCAGCTTCACTGAACTGAAATTTTAAAGAGAGGGAGAGAGTGAAAGAGAGCAGAGTGAAGAGCATGTTTGACGAGGGCTGCAAAATCGACATGTCAGCAATGATAAACTTGTTATTTAATAAGGTTAATAATAGATAAAGTCCCCTAAAGATGAATTGTTATCACAGTTGACGACCGTTTTATTAAAATGTTAATGGCCCGAGGCAAAAGCAAACTGTTCTCTTAATCTGCCAGAAGAACTGCCTTTTCAGGAATTCTCATACCCCACAGCAAGTGGGATTCAGCAAGTCAGAATAACCATATTTGAAAGTTGGACTGGATGCGGCTCCCAAGATCCTAATTCAACTTGACTCGACTACAGATACGTTTCACATACTTGATTGCGGTCAGACTTCTTCCTCTTACCAGCAAAACATGACACTGACTTTTGCATATGGCAACTATTAAAAGAAGTTCTTATAGATAAGATACTGTTTTTTTCTTCAAAGTTGAAGGAAACAACTAGTGAGATTTTTTTTTTTTGAGAGAGAGAGAGAGAGAGAGAGAGAGAGAGAGAGAGAGAGAATGAGAATATGAATCTTTTATGTAGATGGACACAACACAATGCCTTTATTTTTTATGTGGTGCTGAAGATCGAACCCGGGTCCCGCCCATGCTAGGGGAGCACTCTAAGCTGAGCCACAATCCCAGCCTGAGATTTTTTTTTTTCCCTCCTTATCTTACCTCCATGCACACAATGATCAAGCCAAGGGCAATCTAGGAAATGCATATGCCTACTACTATAGTGCATCTTTTTCATGATGTCTAGAGAAGGGTGGGGGGAGGGAGAGAGAGAGGCATTCAGCAGTTCTCCAAGGACAATCAAGTGAGTCACCTCAAAGCTAACTGTGTGTATATGTGATTTGTAACCCACAACTGGAACATCAAAGGGCCTCTATGATGCTGCCATCAAAAAGGAAACAGTTCACATTCTATTCTTTCTTATCAACATTGCCCACGGTTTTTCCTATATAACTGCACGTATATGTAGTGTATGTACATCAATGAAAAAATATTGGAAATCCTGACTATATCACAATATTGACTATGATATTATGTCTCTGAAAGAAGAATGGTAAGTCATTTTCATTATCTGTTACAGAATCAGTGATTTGAAATTCAAATTGATGGCTGGTTGCAAAGACGATGGAATTGACAGCTATGAAAATCTGTTATGTGAGCATACATGGGGCATGGGTTGGGGGGCAGAAAAGACTTGGCAGCAACTAATCAAGAGAGAGCTAGTGCACACCCAGGACTTGCCATACTAGAGTTGAAAGACACAAATCCAATAATAGAGAAAAGCAAAAACCGTCCTAAGTCTTAATATGAAGAAAAAAATTAAAAATCCAAGATATTTCCAGACCTAAGTAGAAGCAAATATCCTATAAAACCATAAGTGATGATCAGTCCTAGCACGATGGACCTGCTAACATGGGATCTTGTTTTAAGTTCCCTATAGATGGGAGAGAAGGGAGTGGGTAAGAGATTTTGAGTTTATAGATGTTAATCTGTATTTACAATGGCAACAACTTATTGTCTGCTGATTCTAAAACTAGCGCATTGTTTTAAAAAATATGAGGAGTTTAGTTATATTTTTTTGTCATTGAATAATATTTTGTGAGTATTTTTTCAAACTAATAAATGCAATAATACACACTAGTGTGAAAAGAAAAGCCAGGGTCATGGTGTTTTTCAGCTTCCCCCATCAAAAGGCAAAACCAACTTCTTTGTCCCTTCCTCCCTCCCTCCCTTCATCTCCCTCTGTCTTCTTTTTTCTCTTTCTTTTGCCTTTCTGTATAATTTTTCTTTTCTTTTTATTGGTGCATTAAGATTATCATTTCTGCATATTTTCTATGGCAATTTTTCCTTTTTGTTCTTTCTTGCCCTCTTTTTTCTTCTTCTTTCTCTCCTCTTTTTCTCCCTTTGTGTTACAATTATAAAGTTTTTTAAAAATCACTCTTATTTTTTGCTTATTTATTTTTCATTTTGTTTGATGTTTTGGAAGTCATAAATACACTTTTTCTTTTGCATTTTTTGTGAGCCTTGCTAAAATTATTTCCAGTTTTAAATACAAAATAATTGAAAGAAAAATGTCATGAATGCCCTTGTGCACATTAGTCAGTTAAGTAAGGACAAGTTGCCAGTAGATTGAAAACTTTTACCAGCAGAATCTCCTTTTTATGTCTACTGTTCGGTTAGGATACTAAAATGTGCTGATCTATTCTTTTCTAATTTTTTACAATATTTGGAGTATATCCACTTTTTGGCTATTACTTATACTTGCTAGAAACTTTCTTTTATTTGGGTTTTGATATATACATGCATATGATGTACATATTTACCTAAAGGTGATATTTTTTGTCACAGTGTGTAAAAATGTTCACACATTTTTGAATATTGGATTTTTGTTTTGGGTGATGGTAGTTTTTATCATTTCCTTTTGATTTGTTACTTCCTCGGAGTTTCCGGTTGTCTGCTAAAAGTCTCTATCTTGTACTCCATTTTCTTCCGAGTATAAATCTTAACTATTTTTAAACCTATGATTGAATATTACCATATCTTGCTCTCCCAGGTGCTGTTTCTATTCTCCATATTTTCCCTTTCTTGGTAAATGTGGGGTTTATTCTCTGGTATTGTAATATTACCCACATTGATCTATAGGTTAAATGAAAGCACAATGAAAATTTCAACAGAGTTTTTGGTTAAATTCATAATTCTGAAATTGATAAAGGAAAAAAAAAGACTTGAGTAATATTGAAAAAAGAACAAATTAGGAGATAAAGAAATTTATCTCTACAAGATAAAGAAATTTATCCCAAAATTATAATTAAGACCATTTGATGTTGGAGCTAGAAATACAGACCCAGAAGCAGAGCAAAAAATCCAGCCACAGACCCACAAATGCGTCATCACCTGGTTTTATGTCAGAGGTGACAGTGCAAAGGGGTGGAAATGGATTGTTATTTTAGTAAGTAAATAAACAAATTTATGTTGGTTCGATTTTTGATTTTTCAAAATTCATGATGATGCAAGCAACACCTACTCAGTTGAAACCATATGTTGAGTTTTGAATTTGGATCTTTTCCCTGGCTAGAAATATGCAGTACAGTCAGCTCTCATGATGCTGGGTGGCGGCACAAGGGCAGAGACTGCAGCTCTGTCAGCCACTCACAAGGGTACCCAACAGCTCTCTGCAGGGTGCTACATCACTAAGCTGTAATGTTCAACAAGCTAGAATATATTTTTGAATTATGGTATTTTCAACTAACAATTGATTTGTAAGACACAATCCTATTGTAAGTCAAGGAGAATCTGCATGTGGTGTGTATGTGTGCGTGTGTGTGTGTGTGTGTGTGTGTGTATCTTTTAAAAGGTAACTTAGGAGAATACCTTCATAATGCTGATAGAGAAAATTAATTAAACAGAACCCCAAATCAACAGCCATAAATTTTAAAATTTAATTAGATTAGTGTAAGATTAAATATAGCTATTTGTCAAAAGACATCACAAGCAAGTATAAAAGAAATGACAGAGTGGAGGAAAGCATGCTCAACTCATGTATTTGACAAAGGACTCACATCAGAATATATCAAGAAAACCTACAAATTAATAAGGAAATGGAAGGGAATCAAATAGAAAGATTGGCAGAAAAACTTTGCCTTCACTAAGGAGGATATCCAAGTGGTAAATAAGCAAAGGAAAAATGTGTTCAACTTCATTTTTCAATAGGAAAATGAATATTCAACTATGAAGTGTTATAATTTTGTACCCAGTATGATGCCAGAAGGAAAACAACCAATCATGCCAAGTTTTGGTGATAGTGCAAATTAGTTGTGACATTATGATTTTTGCATGTATGTGTGTTATATTCTAATACAACGTTACCTAAAATAATGCCTATTCATGCAAAATCTCTTAGCAAATTAGGCAGAGAAAGGACCTCCCTTACCTGGCTAAGGATATTAAAAAGATATAAATAATTGTTTAACGCTATGCTTCATGAGCCCCCATTTAAATTGGGTTTCTGGAAACAGAATGGCTATTGAGCTTGTTCTCATTGGACACAAAAAGAAGCTAGATATGTGTGATTACAGTGTGTGCCCATCTGGGATGACCTCACACTTAGCTGTCAGCTCACAACCAGGGTCCCCCACATGGAAACTTGTTCATATTGGCACGTGCTCACGTGGTCCCTATTTGACCCATGTCTAGGCTGTCTGCCTGACCATGGTGCTGGCATTGGGAACTGGACGTTGTATCTCCTGAGGAGTTTGGGGGAAAACAGGCCTGGGTTCTTTAGACAGCAAGTGTCAATTCAGTACAGCACCATGATAGGAAACAAGTTAAAGATTATTACTTAGAGGTGGGCAGGGAAGGAACAAAAAATCAGGAGGATGGTCCTCCATCGCTGGTCAGGCACGGCAGGAATGAAGGGTCAGGAGGAGGGAGAAAGAGCACAGGGTGACTGGAAGCGTCTGTCAAGTGCCAATCATTTGAAGTTCATGGGTAAACACCTGAGCATTCCCTTTGAAGGAAGCAGCCAAAAGACAGGCAATTCATTTTTTTAAATTATCAAATTACAAAGTAAAATGTTAAAAATTTCCAAAAAGCTAAGAATATATTCTCAATCTCATTAGGTATAAGGGAAACAAAAATTAAAACTAACAATAAATTACATATAAGCCAATCAGAATTACTATAGGTCAAAAGATCCAGAGGGCTGGGTAGCTTTGTGGCAGAGATTGCCTCCAAACAGGAACCTAGGATGGCCCTGAATTCCATCCCTGGTGCGTGCGCGTGCGCGCGCGCACACACACGTATACACACACAGATTGAATTTGAAGTTTTACTTTACTGCACTCTCATCCTGTGCTGACAGAAACACAAATTATTTCAAACCCTTTGGGAAATGTTTGGGAATATCTGCTTAAAGGTATTTTTTCACATTGTGAAAATGTGAACATTTCTCTAACATCAAATTGTCTTAATTATATCTTTGGAATAAATATCTTTATCTTATAATTTCTCTTAATTTGTTCCTTTTTCAATATTACTTAAGTCCCTTTTTTCCTTTATCAATTTTGGAATTTTGAATTTAACCAAAAACTCTGTTGAAATTTTCATTGTGTTTTCATTTAACCTAATGGGTAACATTACAATACCAGGAAATAAACCCCACATTTACCAAGAAAGGGAAAATATGGAGAATAGAAATAGCACCTGGGAGATCAAGATATGGTAATATTCAATCATAGATTTATAAATACTTAAGATTTAAACACGGGAGAAAATGGAGTACAAGATAGAGACTTTCAACAGACAACTGAAAATTCCAAGGAAGGAACAAATCAAAAGGAAATGGTAAAAACTACCATCACCCAAAACAAAAATCCAGTATCCAAAGAGCATTTCTTATGGGAAAAAATACAAACCAGAGCTTTGACTAAGAGGATATAATGCTTAACTGGGTAACTGGGATCCCAGAAAGACAGAAAGACTATTTAAAAAATAAAAACTTGAAAAATTTCCAAAACTAACTAAATACACTCTATTCTTCCTGTAGCATTTATTAAAAGAATGCAACACCTACACACATTATAGTCAAACTGTCATTATCATTCCTGAACATACAAAGTCTAAGATAAAAGTTTAGAAATCTTAATTCTTAAGTAAAAGCATGAAACATTATTACAGAACTGCTTTTCTCCCAGTAATGCAAGGTTGGCTTAGTGCAACATCTCTAAAATCATAAGATGTAGAGAAACCTATATGATCATTCAAAATATAGGAAAATGTATTTGGATAAATTTAATGTTCATTCTTCATAACACATTTGCAAACTAGGGATGGAGGAATCCTTCCTCATTAGAGTATCTCTAAAAAGCTTACCGAAAACATCACAACCAATGGTGAACTATGAAAACATTACTCCCTGAGAGGACTGGATTATGGAAAAGGATGCCACCCTCATCATTTCTAGCCTTCATAATCCTGGAAGACTTGGCTGGTACAATAAGGCAAGGGGGAAATGATGCAATGTCTATTCATGAAATCATCATACAAGATTCTTGTACATTTAGATAACTGAGAAAACTTACTCATTTAAAAATTTAAGCTCATAAATTAATTTAGCAAGTTTCTGGATTCCTATATAAATATTAATTCCTTTTATATAAATTATATTTATATTTACATGTTATTATGTATATATTATTTAAATTATATTTATATAATTTAAATTTATATAAATATAAATTCCTATATAAATATAAATATTAAATGAGGTTCTGCCTTTTTTTTAACCAGCTATAAAATAATATCACTCATAATAAAATACATATGAGAAACTAGAAGCAAACAAGATATTCAGCAAGTGAAACATATTTTGGTATTTTCATATTCAAGAGTCACTGTGAGAAAAAAGTTGAATTAAGCAAGTCAATAGTATTGAATTGGAAATATTTACAAGAAATATGTCAAGAGTAAAAGAAGCAAGTTATGGAACAACACATATGGTGTGACAAAGTTCATTTAAAATAAGTTATAAGCGTAAAAGCAAACTCTGTGTTTAATTACATGTTTTATCTATCGATAGGAAGCACCGGAAATGTTTCCAGGCATATATATTTCTGCAGGGCTTTGATTACTAGAAGGTTGTGTTACTCATCACACTCTTGTTCACTCAGAGCGGCAGTTCCTCTCTCCTCTCTGGGTACCTGAACATCATATTTTGTTCATCCTTTGAAATCGTGCGACTTTCTCTGTCCAATATAATGAGTGGAAGTGAAGTGTTACTTCTGCTCAGATGCCCTTATGGAATGCTGGGATGCTTTCTGAGCTCTTTTCCTTGGCTTTGGTGATTGTGGACTCACGTGCTGACGTGGACTAAGCTATAGATCCAAGCAGCCAGGAACGCTGCGAGGAGGAGACCGCCTTGGGCTGCGGTTCAGACCCAGCCTGAGCTGACTTTCTGGTAGGTGAAACTATTGGAATTTCAAAATTGTTCATCAGTGTAGTATAACGTGCCCTGTCATGAGTCATACCAGGGAGGACTTGTACCTATCTCTGCTGTTTGATAATGGGAATATTTTTTACACTGCATTTTATTAAAAATTTGAAAGTGATTTTTAAAATATACGTGGATCAGTGGTATAGCTCAGTGGTAGAGCAGTGGCCTAGTATCCATGAGGCCCTGAGTTTGACCTTCAGCACTACAAAAACAAAACAAAAACATTGTTTTAGATACAGGTTGAACTATGTATTTATTATTTTTCAAAAAAAAGTGTAAGGAATTTACAATTTCCCAGGTTTTTGGGGTTGATTTTGGCATTTTGGGGAAGCATATGTACACTTTATAAACTGGTTGCTGTTTCCCTCAATTCCCTGTTACTCAAATGAAAACTAAATTAAAACAGAGGCACTACAGAAAGTTTGCATGTACAGTTTGAGTCTTAGGTACATTATATCATACGTTTCTTTCTCCCCCATAATCTATGAACATTCACATTGTACTCATTTTTGAAGACTGGCACACATTCCATGTCTTCAAAGAATTTCTTTTCTTCAGATACAGATAGACCATTTCATGGTCTTTAAGAATACTCTAGATCTGTTCTATGAAATTTATCAACTAAGATGATATATTATTAAGTTGCTCTTTAATGATTTTCTATGTGACAATCTGAAGATTTCTATGTATACATGCTTTTAAAATCTGTAGTGGCTTGAGGATTCAGTGTAGCGTAGAAAACAACCATCAATGAACAAATGTATGCAAAATGAATAAATAAATGGTGAGTAAAAGTTATAGGATTTATTCACAAACATTGGCTCAGCACACCCATTTCCTTTAATTCTTATAAAGGTTGTTTTTTTTCCTATTACCCCAAAGGTCAGATTTCCTCTAGTAACCTCTTTTGTCAAGATTAAGATGGTCTAGTGGAGGGTATTAGAAAATCCATGAAATGTCCAAATAGAAATTCCCTATAGAAAAGGAGAGAAGAAATGTAGAGCCCCTTGTACCCTGTCAGCCCATGAGCTTGGCAAACTGGCCACAAACACTCCTTGGGAACTTCTCATCCCAGACCCTGTGCTAAACAGAGGCTTCCCAGGTATTCCCTGCCTTTGGCCCCTCACTCCATAACACACATCACTGTGCTCTTTAAACAAATGAGGACAGTGGCATCTAAAGAAGTTTGAAAGTGTATCTAAAATCTGAGCTCCAGAAAAATCCAAGCTCATTTCTCTATTCCACGACTTCTTGTACTTTGACATATATCTGAACCTCTAGACACCTTGTTGAGAATGCAGATTCCAGATTTGGAATTGGGAGGGGTACAGGAGGAAACCTGCTTTTTAACCAACTCCAGGGGTGGTGGGGGGAACCTGCAATGCTGGGGGTCTGAGGACCACACTAGGAACAGCAAAGCACTTTCCAATGTGTCGAGGACATTCCAATTAGTAAAATAATTGGAATGCGAAGTACCATTTCTAATGGAACCCCAGAGAATAATAATGTAAAATATATAAGGTAAATATATAAAATATGGACAGTTTTTGCATTAAGGTGTCACATGTTTTTATTACATTTTTTAATTGTCTTTATGAATCTAAGTGGCACACACCTGTAATCCCAGAGGCTTGGGAGGCTGAAGTAGGAGGATTGCAAGTTCAAAGCCAGCCTCAGCAACTTAGGGGGGCACTAAGCAACTTATAAGATCCTATCTCAAAATAAAAACTCAAAAGGGACTGGGTGGCTAAGTGCTCAGTGGCTAAGTGCCCTTGGATTCAATCCATGGTACAAATAAATAAATTAATAAATAAAAAATAAATATTAAAAATATTAAAATCAGGAATTGCCTAGCCATTGCAAGCTATGGATACATTTTTTTCTCGTTCTGATGAATCAATAGATTAACTTTTGTATTTCCTATCATTAACTTAATTATGATTGATTATTTTCTAAAGTGAAAGTAAAAAGGATTTTTGTTGTTTTTAAGAAAAAAAGGACCAACATTGGTAATTCAGGAGTTATAAGAAGAATTACTGCGGTAAGGAATGTATTCCCTTAAAAGAAATATTTCACCCTGAACTTCTTACAAGTTGCTGCTACATATTGCCTAGAGATCACTTTTGAGTCGAGAAAGTAGTATTTTTATACCCAGTAACCCCAGAATCACTCTGACCCCTATTCCTTACAGCTAAATAAACTGCAAGGCAGGCAGTCTTTGCCGCTCTGCCGGCAGGAGCGCTGAGATAAGAATTCCCACTCTGAACAGTGTGTTATTCTTTTGCTGCTATCTACTGATTAAACCTCAAAGGCCCTTTCAAACTGTCAGGGAGCGCTCACACAGGCGTTCCTTGTGGATCTGTGCGGCAGGGAAGGACAGGGAGTTCTTGAATTCTACATTTGGTGAATACCTGACTTTCATCCTGAAAGCACCTTGTGCCCCAAGCGCAGGGCTGAGCTGCTGGGACAGCTTCTGGAAGCAGGGGATGCCAGGTGCAGGCTGTAACTAGGACTCAGGGGACATGATCAGGCTCCAGCAGATGAGGCAGTCGAGGGTCAAGTCCAGGGCTAAGCAGGAGGGAGCTTCATGTTGATGAGCAAACAAACAACTTGAACCTATTGGGTCACAGGTGGCAGGAAGCTTATATGATCAGCAAAGGGAAATAAATACATCACATGGGAAACCCTCAGAAAGGGAATGTGTAATAGACTCTTTTTGTCAGTTTGGTAAGGGTGGGGCCGGGAGAAGCTTGGAGTTGAAACGGCTGTACCACTTAGATGCACAGATGATGCACAGGTGGACTCCAGAGCTCGTGGGGACTCGTGACAGTGCCTATGGGTTTGGGCACAAGTATTATCATTTAGAAACTTGGATTATTTAATGTCCTGAAAAAGGTTGGGTATGAAGGTGGAGACCCTCCCTCCGGGAGTCTTTAGTTGCTGGAGGGTGACTTGGTTTGCTGAAGTGTCGGCCTGATGAGCAAACCTTTTCTGTGGAGCTCATCTTCATTAAGGGGGGTCCTGATTTGGGGGTACTTCTGGAGCTCCTGACTAAGCAGGTGTGACTTACAGGAAGGGGCTGCTGGGAGAGAGACTGTTATGGCTGGGGAGAGTCTGACACTCACTAATGAGACCCTGGTGGCCCCATGATGGATCTTCCATCTGGCTTGAAGCAGAGGTGTGACTATTTGGTCCTTCTTTTCCCTGGAGCTTTGAAACTGATCCCATTTACTTCAGTTTACTTGGCTTCTTTCAGATTTCAGAACAAATACTCTGCTGGAATTGCTTACGATTCTCATGCCACTGGAGTGAGAGATGTCACTGCAGAATGGTGATACTCTTTTTTTCTCACCCAAGATCAAGTTACACATTTGCAGATAGAAAAGTCATGCTGAAGCCTTGCTGTGTGAGGGGTTGAACTCTATTCTTATTAGGAGTTTCAGCAGCCCTCTTCACCCCGTGAGCTGTAAATCAATTGACAAATGAGAAAATGGAGTCAGTATGCTACAGTGATCACTTTTCTCGTTGAGGTCCGGAGAGCTGGTCGGCACCTGTTCTGATGCTGAACCCCTGAACTGGAAAAGTGTCCCATCTGCCTTAGGCGAAGCCAGACCAAGAAGGCTTCACCACAGGCTGCTGACTCTGGAACAGAGGAGAGGGTCAGTCTCTAGGATCTTCCATCTCCCTGGGCAGTGGCAGGATCACTTAGGCTATTTTGTCACTTGACACCCTTCAAGATCACAAGTGACCTCTGTACTTCCTGCACACAAGCGAAGCTTCAGGGTGCAGGCTGGGGGAGTCACCCTCATTTATACGCTTCCTGTAGAAACAAAGACAAATCTCATGAGTGAAGAAATATCCTCTACCCGCCCCCCACACCCCACATGCTGAGCAGTTATTATGCTCTTACTTTTAAGACCTACTGGTCTAGAGAGTCTAAATTTCCACCCAGTCACCTTCCAAAGACTATCCCAGCCAGCGAAGCACACACTTCATGACACGATCATTACACAATACTCCTTAAGGGTGTGCAGGGCGTGACTGTGCGAGCCAGGGCGAGCCAGCCCAGGGCTGCTGTGGTCCTGAACCACCATCACTTGGGATTCTCTTCCCTGGTACTGGGATCCCCGATTGCTCTCTCCCACCCTTTCTATGAGAGGCCTGGGGGAGTGAGGGCTGGACCTGTCCTTGTCAGTCGTCCACCCTTTCAGACACCAAACTCCCCAAACAAGGGAGCAGGAATGAAAGGTAAAACACTCAGTAGGACATAAAATAATAGACAGGAGAAGAAACAATTACTGTTAAAACAAAGGACCTGGACAAATCCAGGTGTTCTTATGTCCTCTAGCTCACCATATCTAGGAGGTACTCATGGCTTCCCATCTGTGGGACTTTTCTTATGTAGAATGTTTGCAAACAAGGTCTCTGCTATAACTAGTGTTACCATTACCACTACTGCCACGGGTACCAGGAGCTATAACATAAAAGGTTATTTCCTGTTTGAAAGAATGAAAAAACACAGAGATGGAGAAGAGAGTTTTTTCCTTGCCTGCAAAAGAGAGGCAAGGGTGTGTGACTTCCAACACCAGCTACTCCGGTGGGAAGAATTCCTTCAGTATGAATTGTCTGAAGTAGAGTTTGGTCGGGGTCTGGGTTGCAAGAAGATATTTGCAACATATCTAACTGATGAAGGACTGATCTGAAATACATAAAAATAATTCTTAAATATACAGCATGAAGATCGAACATACTACAAATAAATAGGCAAAGAAAATATATACTCAGTTTCCAGAAGAGAAACATGAGTGGTTGGGAAATGTATTAAGAGATGTTTAATCTCATTAATAAGAAATAAGTGAAAATAAAGATGAAAAACTAACTTACACCTGTACCATTGGCAAAAACAAACTTGGATAATATCAGGTCCTGGCAAACATGCAGAGAAACTGGTATCATCAATCACTGCTAAGTGTCCTGAGGGCTGACCCAGCCCTTTCGGAGAGCAATTTCATAGTGAAATTAAGTTTAAAATTCCATGTACATCAGCAATGCTCTCTGTGCTTTCCCTAAGAAAAATCTGTGCTGATATTTTTTAATATACCTTTTTTTCTGAGAGTAAACCCGTACAAAGAAGGAATACTCTGTTGAACTGCTACTGACGGTACCAAAGGACAAATGTGGAATATGGAATGGACTAAATTTATATATGAAACCTCGAACAAACCTCAAAAACATAATTGTTGTAATGATAAATGAAACATGAAATATAGCAGCAAAAAATTTATATACATTTTTAAATACAAGGAATCTAATGTACTTTACAGTAAGAAAGAAGAGTCTAAAATATAAATCGAGTAGAATGGGTGCCTGAGAGGAGGGGAATGAAATTGGGTATAAGAGTTGCAACAATGTGAGAGAGAGAGAGAGAGAGAGAGAGAGAGAGAGAGAGAGAGAGAGGAGAGTTACATCAACTGATGATGGTAGCAAACCCAGAATGAAAGGTCTGATTGACATAATCCTGTGCATGTGTGGATCACAAATACACAACTACATATCATAAACATATGAACTATATGTAAAGTAGAAAAATACTAGCAGTCCTTGACATGGTATATTTCAATGTCCCACTCAAATACTATTGTGAGTGAAGGAAAAGATGAAAAATGATACAGCAAACCAGTTTCCAGAGCCTGAATGAATTTCCATGGGCTCAGGCTCAGGCTCAGGCTGAAGCAGGTGACATACACCCGAATTAAGGCCTGGTCGTATTTGGCTTCATAACACCCTACAGAAATTAGGAGAGTGCTGTATCCTGCCCCTTGAGCCCCACCCTTCACTCCAGGCTTCAGCCTGAAAGTGATACACATCCTCTCACTCAGAAACCTGGGCCGTGATCCCTTGATCGTGCAGGGCCTGAGGTCAGAGAACACCAGAAGGTGATCTCGGATTCCATTCCCTCTCTCCCAGGCCATCAAGACCTGGACCCAAAACAGTATCAGCAAAGTTCGTCTGCTGTGGCATTATTGCTAACAGTGGAAAGCTGAAGATTTTCTAAAATCTCAGTAATCAGTTGGGAAATGGTAAAATAAATGATATCATAGCCATATGGTGGCCTATAATACACTCATTAAGATTGTGTTTTTGAAAAATATGAAGAATCCAAGAAAATATTCCCCATATTAAGAAGGAGTGAAAAATATAACATGGCATCATTCTCATTTAAAAAAATGACACATATGTATGTGCAGGTTGGGGATAAATATGCCAAAATATTGATGATGGATATGTGTGTGTGTTAGGGATAGACGTGGCACAGAGACAGACCAGGGTGACCGTCCCGACCTGGCAGCCCACTCCGTGTGTAAGGAGTCTCGCCATTGTGTTTCATCGTTTTCCTTCTTTATTTTCTGTTTCCTGATGAGACCCTTCAGTAAATTTCAGAGTCTAACAGTAAGATGGCACTAGACAACTAGCCAGTGCCACGTTCACACGAGGAACAGCCAGTGGTCAGGGTTCAAGTCCATTCACCCAAACCTCTTCTCTTTGCCTCGAGCTCTGATGCTGGGGTCTTTTACCACCACAAGGACCTGACTAAAGTTCTGGATGCTTCATCCGGGCTGTGGGCTCTCCTCAACACGATCCTGCTGTGGTACCCTTCAGAGTACTTTTCCTGCAGTGGTATGTTGAACGGGGAGGTCTTATTTAGCATTTATTAAATAGTAAATAGCTAATTACTCAAAGCAGCTATTTACACATAGAATTTATTTTTCTTGGCATCTTTAATGTCTGATTAACATTTCCTTTCTACAGCTGGAAGATACTTACACAGAATGAAACATTCCCTTATTTAATCTCAAGTGGAATATACGGTAAGTGGGATCATTTTAATTTGTGTCATTTATTAGCGGGAGAGAGGTATGGTACAGGTGGGATGCTCCATCCCACGCCAATTAGCAGGTGGCTTAGAGGGCAGGAGGGAAAACCCTTTCACCAAGGGGATTGCAGAAGTCACAGAAGGAGAAGTTCAGCTATGGGAAAAACAGAGAAAATGACATTGGGAGGTCTGAGTTTGGAAACTGGGGACAGATCTTAAAGAAGTAATGATAACAGTATACAGACATCCTCAGGGAATACTGGAAATGGAAATTCTGGCACTTCCTATGGAAAGGGAGTTTCTGTTTTTAATCACATGAGAATCATAGAACACTAGAGCTAAAGAAGACCTTATTCATTGAAGTGCTTTATACAAATGGGAAACCGAGGCACAGAGAGGTCTTTTAGTTTAAATTAGCAACATGGATGGATGGAGAAAACAGCCCTTGGTCTCCTAGTACACAGAGGGTCTTAGAAATCCATCTGGGAAGACAGCATGCTTCCTCAGTTGCTCCTGGGATGGCCTGCATCAAGGTGTGTGTTACATATATATTGAAAAGGGGTCCAGAACATGTTTCAAAAAGGGGGTCACAGCAGGGACACACAGAGAGAGGTGAAAACCCAATAAGTCCTCTGTGCAGATTGTGGTTTCAGGATTTGTGAACATCTCCGTGGGAAAAGGGAATCAACCCCAGGACCCAGATGAAGGTTCATAAGGAGCAGCACTGTAGTTTGCTTTTATTCTCCTGGATGGACCTGGTGTGTTTCTTTATTTACTTGGTTCCTAGCAGCCAATAGTTTTCTGTTGAAGGAACTCATGTTAGGATTCACTCAGAATTTAGTTTCTGGCCTTTCCAGAAATAAATCAGAGTTGCCTGTGGCCATCCTGGGGTCCAACTAGAAAAGTAAAGTATTGCAAAACCATTGCTCATCTTGGCATATGAGTACCAAACATCGTTTGAATGAACAAAGAGCTGCATCGTAAGATCCTGCAGAGTGTGTTCCATGCAGGAGCCCAGACAAGAGACCCAATGGGAACTGAAGTACAACTTGCCTCTGGTTGCCAAGCCAGATATCCTGGTACGTGCCAGCTTCTACCCCGGAAGAGGGCTGTTTCCTCATTGGTCAGAGCTGCTGCCCTGTAATGAAAGGGGCAGGGATAAACAGGAGCTTGGTAACCTGCTAGGTGGCCTTTTAGGTGTTGCTGTTACTGGGATTCCTCACAGTAATGAGCAAGGGGTCCAGAGGAGGGTGTGGGAATTAGTGATGCTTTCTTCCTGTGCATGTATTATTCCTCTTTCATGAGCCCAGTTTTCTTAGAGTTTGTAATTAAATAATATTCTCCTCATTTTTACTCTTTATGGTTCTCAAATAAATCTTTTAATGTCATGTGATATCCCTGAAAACATAGATGCAACGTCTGTCTGTCCATAACATATCTTAGGAATTCAGCAAATACCTATTTAGGCATATGAATAAATATGAATACTTATTTATAAATGTGAATTGTTCCTTGGGAGCAAGAAGCATTGCCACAGACTTCTGCTGAATCCTCTTCAGGTTCAGCACCGAGTTTAGAGTCAATCTTAGTAATGGTTAAGGAAGGGACATTGGATGAATTGGATCCGACCTGGAATGGAGGTTTTTGGAGACTCCCTGGGTTGAGAAATCTGGGACTGATTTCCCTTGGCATGCTGCAGGTTTTCTAATGGTGGTGTGATACCTGCAGGGAGACACTCACCTGGGGTCTCTGCCCTCGTTCTCCACCATTCTCCCCTGGCTCTGTGCCGAGGATACTGGACCCTCTGGTTTCTGGCGAGGGTCCGATGCTGGGGGGCCCTGGTGGGAAGGAGATGGAAATCTGGCTGTCCATTCCTCTCTGGCTTCCTCCTGTGAGTCACTTCATGGTTGTCTGTATCCCTCCACCTCTGGGTCATGGTGGCCTTCTAATCACTACTGTCTATTTCTAAGGACCAGCGACCGCTCCTTTGCCGTACTCCCCTGGGGCAAGGAGCGATTACAGCTCTGTTGTTAGTCTGGTTTTTCTTGTGGTTTTCCTACATTCCCTCCCGCATCTTTGCAAATAGTACTTTATTATCACCTCCTTGAGTGTGGCCTTCTGGCACCCAACACCCAACACCATGCTGAAACCCAGGTAAGACATGGAGCAGCCGGACACTGCCCCGTGCCTCTCCCCTACCGTGCTGCTGTCCTTGACTAATGTTCTAACTAGGTCTTCGAGTGGCTCTCATCGTAAGACCATCTTCGGCTTTCTCATCTTGGTTTACAGCTTTTCTGATGTGAACCTCAGCTCCAAGGTCTGGGGCAAATTCCCTTGTTCACCTGGGCTCCATCGGGTTTGCTATAATTTCACCTCCCTTCTCCTGGGTCCCTGGAGGACTCTGCCCAGAACTTCCCGAACCTGCTGTCTGATGAGTTATGCCCCCTTTAAGAGTGGGAAACTCATGTGCCTCTTTCCCTCTTTACAAGTGAAAGTCATTGAGCACGAACCCACCTCTTCCGTTTATGGGGAAGCCCCTCCTTCATAGCGCATCCGCCGAAACTTGAATCTGCTCCCTGCTGCCCAGAGTGGATGTCTTCACAGACATATTTCACAAAGTTACAGGTCCTCCATCTAACAGGATAATAGCATTCACAGATTAATTCCTTAAGTTTGGGACCTTGGGTTATATAAAATTAAATGAGTTCCCTGATGTTATCAGTTCTATAAATCCAACATTCTGTTGTATTTACATAAAATGAAGGTTCATTAAATTTTATCCTCTTCGTACTCTATCCCCAAAATAGTACTATAAATTTTCTTCTCCTGGAGTTCTTAATGATCCAAAATATACTCTTTAAGGAGATTGACTGACAGTGCTCTGAAACACAGAAATGCTGCCCTTAACTCAAATAGATTTTTTTTTTTCACAAAAAGCCTGCATGCTGTTTTCTGTTGATGTGTCTTAAAATCTGTGTGTTGAAGAACAAACATTGGATGCTGAGCCGTGATGGACCAAGATACGGTAACTCTCTGCCTTCTGCCTGTCAGGGGAGAGGTCTTGCTCAGGAAATATTCATGAGCAGGTAAAAGCTGTTGGCGAACAGGGCTCGTGAGCCCCAAGTCAGAATCAGCAACGGCACGGAGACCAGAGCCTAGCAGGAACCGAGGACGGGACTCAGACACTGCAGAGCGTGGGGAAGGTAGTGGACGGCAGGGGGTGACGGATGAGGACCTAGTAATAGAGCACAAGGGCGATTTGAGTTCAATATCCGTGATCACGGGGCATCAGAGTGGGTTTCTGACAGCATGAAGGAAGAGGGTGGGAGGGTGTGGCACACCTGCCCTGGGAGGGGTCGCCCGATTCCAGAAGAGTCTTTGCTTTCATGGGTCTGTGAGGGAGCTCTCCTCGTGGGAATAGGCCAAGGAAGTCTCAGGCTACTCATAAATCATCTCCACCATCTAAACATCCCGAGGCATAGGAAGGCCCCTGAGAGGGCTCCCAGGAAGTCCTTAGAACTTGAGATGTAGGGGAACATCTTCACTCTCAGGGTTCTGAGCACTGTCTGGGGGAGTTGGGGCAAGGCCTCTCTAGGTACTCCTCCATCTAGGAACGAGTCTCGGGACAGGCAGGGAGCAGCCCGGGAGAACACCGAAGGGTGGGCATGAGCTGGAGTGAGAGCCACAGGGCTGGTTGAGGGCCATTCCCACCCACGCCCAGGTCCATCTCGCTCGCCTGCTTCCTCAGAGTGGAAAAGGCACTCAGAACACCTACAGTTTGTCAGAGACAAGGAGCCCCCAGGCTGAAGGAAGCCTTTCACATCCCTAAATAGCAGAGCCTCGATGCTTTAGTAAAACAGAACCCGCTGCTCCGATTTGTAAATCTGGGGCTTTGCAAAATGGTTTCCATGAGGGGCTGATGACCTTACAAAGGCTGATGGAATGAATCCACAGACTGGCCAGGGAAGAGAGGTGGGAGACAAAACCGATGTGCGGCCAGCAGGGAGGGAGGAGGTTCTAAGATCCCTGCAGAGCAGACACTCCGGTGGGCCACAGGAACGGTGATCCTTCCGAGGTCTGACCTGGCTCTGGCACACTGGGCCTGCCCTTGTGGACAGCTGGGTGGGTTGTGAGATGGAAGGGAGTCGCGTGATGGCTGCAGGGGCCCCTCTGTGGACGGCTGCCTTCTCAGCTTTCAGAAGAGCAGGTAACTGACACCGGGCGACCTGTCCTTCCTGGGCTGCTGTGTACAGTACACCTAAGCCGTTGAGAGCAAAACAGCACGCTCTGCGGGGAAATAAATGGTGCTTTGTGTTTTAGGATGTTCTGTAAGTCACCTCCAGGATGTCAGGAACGCGGAGTTTCCCAAAGGCTCCCCACTTTGAAATGCAGCCCTCCCCCAGCAGAGGCCCTTAGGGTCTGGCTTTCCCTTCTGAGTGTCCTTCTGCCTTGCCGGGACATGAAGTGTGAGCTTGAGGCCACGGCTGTTGGAGGCCTGGGGACAAAGGCAGCTTTCATGTCCTTAACCTGGCTAGAGGCCCGTCCTTTCTCCCCCTCCACGGCGCCTCTGAACCTGGCTGCACACCCCATCTCCCAGGCTGAGAGGGGGGGCTGTGCCATCAAGGCCCCCTGACCTGACCATCCGGCAGCGCTGCCCACCCTTCAGGTTCACAAAACACAAGGGAAGTTCAGGGTTCCGTCTCCACACAGTCGAGGCCGACGGAGCTGAGCCTTCCATGATGTCAGTGGAGGATTCAGTGGCAAATAGTTCTGTCTGATTGTGGTCCTTGGAGTCTTTAGACCCTTCTCTCAAGTGGAGTTTCGACAGAGGTGGGTCTGGTCAGTGGGGTGTCAGGTTTTGTTTCTCTCTCTCTCTCTCTCTCTGCTCTATGACTGTCATCTCACTGTGGTTTCTGGAGGAACAAAATTGTTTCTTATTCAGGTTCTATGCAGTTCAAGAGTCCCCAGTCCCACTCTCGATGCTAGTCTGAGAGTTCCCAAGGCCGCCCACACTTTGGTACTAGCCGTAAGTTCCTGGCTCCCAAGGCCATCCCCAGGTTCAGTCATTTTTAATGGACTCAGAGCCCAGTGAGGGCGTTAAAATCAGGGTTGTGATGTATTATAGCAAAAGGGTACGTGTTACAGTCAGACCAGAGAAGAGGATCCCACAGGTCTACGGCACTTCCAGTTGTGTGCTGACGGCCAAGTTGTGTGGACGGTGCTTACTCACAGTGGTCATGATTACTAGCGTTGGCCACCAGGGACACTGGTCCAAGCCCTGTGCCTGGGGTTTCACTGGTGTTAGGTCCTGTTGGCCTGATCCACCACCAGTGTGGCTCCTTAGGTCCAAAGGCTGAGATGATACTGGGTGGCAGGAAGCCCTCTCACCACAAGTCACTTTGAAGCATGGTCTCAGAGTCCCAGGTAAACAGAGACACTTTGGATGCAGGATATTTCAAGGGCACAGAGACTACCTCCAAGGAGACAGACTCTCTTGGAGTAAGATTAATTATTTTCTTGAGTTTCCACTTGAAGAGATTCAGTTATCTAGGGGCTTCACTAATTCAAATGATATCTGACACTTATTTGCTTTCTTAATTTCAATCCTTTTTCCTAACCCATGATGAAATAATCTCACTCGTTCTCTGCTGTAACTTTCATAACTTGGTTTTTTTTTTTTTTACAATTTTTAAATTTCTTTTACTTTGTTCTTATTTTTACCAGAAGCTTTATTAGTTGGAGATGAATGAGGTTTCGGGAGTCTCCCTCTTGACAACCTGGTTGTTAAGCAATCTATTTCCAAAAGCAAATCTCAAACGGTGTCCCCACATCAGCAGGCGGGCAAGACATCCGTTTTTTAAAACAACATAGGAAGAACCTTTTTTAAATCTGATAGTCTCGACTCTCTTCCTTTGAGGGATTGTGTCAACCTTGGTCCAAGGTTCCCTGGAGGCAGAAGTGAGAAAGTCGCAGCTTCACCTTTCAGGCACCTAGTTAGGTGACAACATCCTGGTGCCCGAGCCCCGGCTGCCCCATCTGTAGGCTGTGAGGTGGCATCTCCAGTCCCCTACTCAGCCCCACACAGGCAGAGGTGCCCATGTGACATTCTGTCCATCTCAGACTCATTTCACCAATGCAAACCCGCTTCTGCTGATTACCAAACCTTCGGTGACGGCACAGCCGTGGAGGGAGGTGACTGCTCCTCTCTGGAGTGTGGACTCTGGATCATTCTCTCAAATGCTAACTGAACACCGTGGAGTGCCTGACTCTAATCAGAGCACGTCAGACTTTAGCTGATCACCCTCAGGACGTACATGAAAACTCTGTGCCTATAGCTCACTCTGCCAAAAGAGCCTAAAGGACACTTCAGAGGATGGAAAGACCCTTCTCAAAATGCTGTTTCTTTAGCAACTCCACTTCCAAGGATCCACCTGGAATTTTTAAAATTTTCCTTTAAAGAGAAAAGAAAAAGTCTGCCACTTTTGTCAAAAAACCTCTTGGCTTCTCATGTCTCCCTTCTGTCACTTCACTAGTGCAATTTGGGCCTCTCCTGCGCAGGCCACAGAAATGAAAGTGTCATTTATTCTGGCAAATTTGATAGATGCGTGTCCTTAAAGCCCTGCAAAAACGTCCCTCTTCGTTCAGCAAATGCCACCAAGAGCCCGCTCCTTGTCAGAGGCCTTTTTCCCCCACCTACCTTTTAAGGACAGTAGTTCTCAAAGAGTGGTCCCCTGACTCCTGGTGGTCCCCAGGACCCATTCCGAGGATGCCCAGGTTGGAGGCGTTTTCATGGACACTCCACGCGTTAGTTGCCTTCTCCACCCAGTGAGGTTTGAGGCAATGATGTAAAAGTGACGGAGGGCAAAGCTTCTAGCATCATTCAGGGCAGAAGTGGTCACTGCAGTCTTCATGGTAGAAAAAGAGAGAATTTTAAAAAGACAGTTAAGAAAAATGTCTTTAATGAAGCAAAGCAATTTGCTAATTTTATTAAATCTTGAATCTGGAGAACACCCGTTTTTGACCTTTGCTGAGACAGAACAGGAGGCAGGTGTAAGCGCTTCGGCTCTATGTGGATGTGAGAAGGTCGTCTCAAGGTTGACCTGTGACCTGAACTTCCGGCTCTGTGCAGAGAACACCATCTTTACTTGAGAGAATCCCTGGCGCACAAATGCTGGTTGTTGCCGTCTGTGTCTTAGACAGACATTTCCTTGAAAATATCAATTTAAAAAAATGATTATGTTGTTTGTTTGCCAATGCTGTAATAAAATTTGAACTTTCAGGGAAAAAAAATTTGAATTTTTTAAAGCTCCTGTCCACCCTTAGGAACTTGAAAACTTCCTGATTCTTAATGATTTCTTTTGTGCTCTGTGGTAATATTATTTGTGACTTTTTGACACAAATATAATAAACAATGTGAATATTTGGAAGACGAGCATAATTCATAAAGCAATATTTTCAGAAGTATCAGTACAGAACCTCACAAATTCATGTGTGATAAAAAAAATCAATGTGCCACATAGACCAAAGAATTTTAATATAATAGAGTCAAAATATTTCCTTTTGTGATTTCAGTTTTTATATAATAACTGAACTTTAAGAAACTTCCCTTTACTGAGATTTGTTGTGGTTTCACAAAAGAATATTTAGAATTCTTTGAAAAGGACTTTTAAAATTACTCCTCTTTTTTCTCAAGCACTTATCCGTCTGAAGTCAGGTTTTTCATATTCTTTAGTATGAGGCCTGCATCTAAGCAGACTACACACAGAACTAAATATGAGAGTCTGTTCCTATTAAACCAGAGATTAAAGAGTTCTGCAAAAATGTAAAAGACCATCACCCTTCTTAGCAAAAGCTTTTTTTTGGAAAGTATTCATATTTTGTATAAATTTTTTTTGCAATACCATTCATCTTAAATGACTGAATATGTTTAATTTTTAAAGTAAATAGTGACATATAAAACTTGTATGAACAAAACTCTTTGGGGACTAGATGACTTTTAGGCATGTGTAGGTGTCCTGACACTTGGGGAAAGTGAAGCAGTAGAAACAATTTGCCACACAACTCTAGGAGCAGAGGGTGGTCATGTTTTTCAGAAAGGTAATTGTGATTTTATAAATTGATTCTCAACTTGCCCTAAGAGAAACAGAACACAAGAGTGACTGATTTATAAGTTTTTTTTTTTAAATTATTCTTATTTTCCTGTATGTATAGAAATCTTCTTAGAAAAAATATTAAGTTGTTGACTATAAAACAACTCCCTCCAAAGGATATACCATTTAGAATTCTATTTCGAGTCATCTTTAACTACTAGAGGTGTTTCTATACTTTTCTTTTGCTCCTGACCATAAGACCCAGTATGATTTACTTTTTCATTGGACATCCTTCCAAATCTGTTTTTCTAGAATTTTGTTTTACTTTTAATTTTAATTTAGAATATTAGTGGTTATTGTTTTCAATCAAAACAAAAGAAGCACTGACATTTTGATAAATTTCTGTGCTCACCTTTTTTCACCTTTGTTCTTTAGGGTCCCAATTTCTTCTTGACAAGGCATATCCTTTAGTAATTCTTTCAGATAGGTTTGACTATAGATAATAAACTCTTAGTGCTTCATAAATGAATAATTTTCATATATTTTATTTTCAGCATTACTATAGTAGCTTTTAGTTCTCTTTTTGCTGATATGAAATCTATCAATCCTTTGTAGACAATTTGTTTTCTTTTCAGTCTAAAAGTAGACTATAAAAAAAGGTAGAATTTAAGAAAAAAATATTTGGGGGATAGAATGTTTCCAAATCCCACTCTATGGACCTATGTCAACTTTGCTTCTGAATTCTGAATTAGGCGTATGTCCCTGGGACCTATTAGTATTCACAACATGTAGCAGATATTTAGTATAATTTTTTGTTGTTACTTTGTTTATTTGGATTTTTTAGCAAAGCATGAGTTAACAAATGAATGGATAAATGAAAGGATGGATGAATAAGGCTTCCCAACTGTATTGAATTGTAAAATTCAAACCTTTTGATAGTGGAGGAGTTGCTGAAGAATTTTAATTTGCCAGTTTAGACTCTAAAGCATATGTTGATCTCTGAGATAAATTGAGAAGTCAGGTGGGTGGTTAGTATTGGTAACCAGTTCCCTTTTGCAAAGGCTCAGATGTTCTTGCTGAGTCTTGCACGCTGGGTGGATGTGGGTTTCTAATCCAGAACTGTCAGAAAGAGGTGTGATTTGAGGATCCAGGACAAATCTTGCCTAGAGGGAGGGCCTCAGGAACATTTCATGGGCTTGAGTCAAAGACAAGAAATCAGGGACAGACAAAGCTCATCCGGTGGCCAGTGGAGGAAGCACATGTTGGCCTGAGGGAGAAAAGTCTAGATAGAGCTACAGTCCCCCAGAACACAGGGTTGGTTGCCTGCTGTGGGGACAGGAAACTTGGTTTAATGACAATGTTGGATTAGTTATCTTGGTGAATTCATTGCAATACCAGGATAATTTGCTTTGCAAACTGCATTTACATTTAGAAAAAAATGCTCCTAATGTCATTTTTCAAAAAATCAATTTGTGTGTAGGTGGTCAGCACCAGATGTTAGTGAAAAATCCCACTTCCTGAATCTGCGTGTTAAAATCACACCCTCATTCTAGCAGCCTGATCTGATACTTTGGAGGGAATACTTGTATGGATTAACAGTGACTTTCAAAATATCTTCTGATTGCTGGGGATGTGCAGGCTGTTGTAGCCCACGACTCAAAATACACACGAGCATCTGTGCCACACACACATTCAAGCAGACCGTCATATAAATAGACAAATACTTAAGAAAGTTCTAGGGAGATGTGTGGTCACACATGGAAACCCAAAGCAAGATTTCTGAGATCAGTGAACTAAGATGCTGGTGCTCCTGTCTTGGTTGCCTTGGACTCTCTTCTTCTCTCAAATGCTGGGGATTCATGGGCTTGTTCTAGTTTGGAGATGGCCACGTGTAATGTGTCTTTAAATCTTCACCAGGAAAACTCTGGTTTCTCCCAGAAGCTGGCGAACCCTGTTCCCATCCCACACTTGCCTCCAGCGGCCCCATTTCATGAGCCTGCTGTGCGAAAACCCATTAAAATGGCAGGCGCTGATGATTGTACAAGGTCCCTACAGCCGGGGGTGCTGGATCAGGAGGAAAGTCTACCCTGTGAATACGATGCGGAAGAAAAGTGTTTGACCAGCTCTTCGTTAGCAGAGTTGGGTTCTGTGGAGGAGCTGGAAAGCTCACCGCTGCTGAGTCTGAAGCAGAGGCTCAGGTGGCATGTTCTGGATGGTTGGTCGTGGGACTGGCATGTAAAGAAAACTCCAATTTCAGAAGCGTAGATGTATTTCTCCAAAACTTGACTGTGCTCACTAAATCAGTTTAAAATCCCACTGAGGACTTTTCCCCTCTCAAATATTCTTTCCTTGTCTTCTGCCCCAGGACAGTGTGTGTGTGGATAGGGAATGAGAAGTTCTGGGGTTAGGAGGGTTTTGTTTGGCAAAACAAGATCCCCATTTCTTGGGTCCTTCTTGGCCTCTGTCGGGGTACCTGCTCTCTCTGGGGAGGGTGTCTGTGTCCAACTCCTGTCTCTTGTGCACTCTTCTATGCACAGGTTTCTTCCTCTGATTCCGGGGGGGTTGCACCCCCCAATCATCATGTGTTCCTGTCTCTCTTCTCATGGTCCTTTCTGAAGACACTGACATTATCTTTTGTGGAGGGCACCGGGGTTTGAACTCAGGGGCACTCAACCAGTGAGCCACATCCTCAGCTCTATTTTGTATTTTATTTAGAGACAGGTCTCACTGAGTTACTTAGCACCTCAGTTTTGCTGAGGTTGGCTTTGAACTCATGATCTTCCTGCCTCAGCCTCCCAAGCCACTGTGATTACAGACGTGCGCCCCCGCACCCAGCCTGACATTATTCTCTTGACTTCTGGTTTTGAACCCGGTATCCTGCATCCTCTGTGGGGTTCTCCTTGCCCCTGGGTATGACAAGGCTTTCTAGCAGGAAGTTCTACTCTGAATGCCTAGTGAACCCCTGAACCTATGTTGAGCAAGTGGGAGGGGGATGATAAGAACTTTCCCAAAGCTTGTCCATCTCTTTCTGGTATTAGGGGCCCCAGGGCCAGGCATGAAGGTGGACTTTTAAGGTCCCCATTGGCCACATCTGCATTCAAGCTACATCTAGACTACTTGTTGGAGGCTGGGTAAGCCCACAGTGAGCACTGCAGACTGGTCGGTGGACACTTGCTAGGCCACACTCTGCAGACCTCCTTAACCTGTTCTGTTGGCATCATGGAACTGGAAGAGGCGTATTCTGAATGAGTGTAAGATCTTCAATGACTCTAATCAGAGTGGTCACAGAGCCCCTGGAACTCTGGTCAAAGCCAAGTTCAAGAGTTATGCACACTCTGTTACCATCATATTTCCTAGACTTTTAGAACAGTGTCACACTTAAATTTGAGAATTCTGAGTTCCTAATAACCCTTGCTACTTCATCATTATTTTAAATACTTAATTTTCTATCCAGATGTGTTTTAATTGGCTGTGATTTAGTAATTTGCTTATTTTTTTTAAATAATAAAATTAGCATGGAAGGGCTCTGTGCATGTCTAGGAGGAAAATGAATTTTTGATTAACTTAGTCATTTCAGTTAAGTCAGTTTTTGCAGAATCAGTTACATAAAATAATTAACTCAGTGGTGATGTAACACTAGGAGATAGGGTTCAAATAACCAAAGTAGAGATCGGTGAGGAGATTGAGAACTTTTAGGAGGTGAACATCTGCTCGGTGATTGTAAATCCTACAAAGTGTAGGGTTTCATAACTGGATGTTAGTGTCCCTCTTGTCAGATGCCCCAGTAAGTCTGCAGAAGCCACCTTAGCTTTGGTTGGATAATGTTGGTCTCTGCTCTTGATAGAATTCAGGAAAAATATAAAGTGCATTAGATAGAAACTAAAATATGTACTAAAAGAACAATCTCCATAGCATAATTGACCCTGTGTGCATGCATAAGTTAACTTTTATGGGAAATAAGGTGCTATTCTTTCTTTCCTTATCAGATGACAGAAAAATAGGAATTGTGTTTGAAGACGTGAACACTCACAGTCTGGAACCTGTGGGTACAGCCCTGAGTGGGGGGAGGAGCATGCTCATTGCCATTAACTATAAGGTGCCTGGTGCCATGGCACACACCTTTAATCCCAGTGGCTCAGGAGGCTGAGACAGGAGGATTGTGAGTTCAAAGCCAGCCTCAGCAATGGGGACGTGCTAAACAACTCAGTGAGACACTGATTCTAAATAAAATACAAAATAGGGCTGGGGATGTGTTTCAGTGGTCAAGTGCCCCTGAGTTCAATCCCCCATTATCTGTCCCCCCACAAACAAAAGTTAATTATAAAGCAAGAGCCAATTTGAAACCAGTGTTATAAGCAGCATTTCTAGCACAACATGTAATTTATAAAAACTCTACTTCATTGTAACCTCAAAAGAACATTTTGAGTGCGGAGTTATGTAGCTCCTAATTTACTAGTGAATCCAGATGTTAAGTTACTTTTACAAGGTAAATCAGGTAGAAAATAAAGATGAAATTTGCATATTATGATTATTTTGCTGGTTAATTCCCTAATAATAGGCGTTGGGGTATGCTTATGTCCATTCTTGTATTCAATATTTTAAAAGCACTGAAATGATGTCATCTCTATCAAACAACTTAGTTAACTCAGACTCACCTGCTTCAACTTTTTATTAGGAAAATTTCAATTACGTGGGAAAGTAAAATGAATGTTATGTAAACCCCCGAGGGTTCATCAGCTGAATTTAAGAACTGTACATTTCACTGCATTTTCTTTTTTACATTTTTGCTTGCATTATTTAAATAAGTTACAGACTTTAGGACAGTTAATCTCTAAATGCTTCACAAGAGTTCTCCAAAAATGACAGACATCTTCCTACTTCATTGTCTTATTATCCCTAAGTCCTTACTATAATGAACCTCCATCAATATTCAAATTCCATCATTAACCTTAAAAGGAGGCCTACAGCATTGGTGTGTGCAAGGCAAGATCCGGTCTGGGTCCACACATGGCATTTGGTGGCTGTCTCTTAGCTCTCCAATGGGGATCCACATCTCCTCCTCCTCGGTACCCCCATGGCACATACTTGTTGAGCTGTGCCCATTCATTCCCCTGTAAAATTTCCCTACTCCAGGTTTCTCAGATTGCTTCCTTGCTTAACTGGCTCCCCTCACAGCTTCTGTTCTGCTAGTGGGAAATTAGATGTACAATCTCTATGAGGATCCAGGAGAGGATTTTAGAAGACCTGCCCAGGAACCCAGGTCTGGCTCTGGCTGAGCCACCCATAGTGATGCTGATGTTGATAGCTGAATGAAGGCAATTGTTTGCTTCTAAAGAGGTGACTTTTTTTTTTTTTGCAGTTGTTTTCATGGTTCATGATTCACTTCAAATACTTCTAAACTCTGATTTGGACACATATGCTCATCAAATCTTAGAAGTCGGCTGTATCCACAGTAGGAGCTTTGGTGCCATAGATTTAAGCAACATGGAAAGACATGATGCTTTGGAGAGGTATTCAATTTATCTTTTAAATTAAACTGAAATTACAATAGTTTCTTAGTGGGAAATTGTTGCGTAAGGAGGAAACAGTCACATCTAACCCACAAAATTTCCCAGTCAGTGACCTTCGGTGGTTTGGCACACCATACTCCCTGAGCAGCTTCAGACATAAAAGGTCTCCCTCTTCTTCATTCTCCACCCTGAGAACGAGAACTGAAAATTAAAGGTGACTCATTTATTCAATTTTATGACACCTAACAGGGAAACTGATAATCAGGATAGGTCTCACTCTCATTGTGCACCCGTGTGTGCATGCACATATATGTATGTAAACATGATAACTATGTGGATGTACAAACAGACATCAATACACACACTAGATATATGCATTTTTATATGTATATATTTTTTCTAAAGCAAATTTGAATCTAAGGTGTCTCTTGCAACTGACTGCATTTCAGAATCAAGAGAATGTTTGAGGAAGCCTCCATGAGGTTGGCTGAAGTTTATAAATCAAAGCCTCCTTCTTCTGTTTTCTGGATGCCTGCATTCTCTTCCACACAGTGGTCCTGGTGTGTTAATAAATCTTAAGGAGTTTGTTTTCACCGAGAGTAGCGTGTTCAAAGGTCTTTGGTGGAGGGACATGTGGCCTGGCTTCACTGATCTGCAAACAACGCCCCCTCTGAGTCCTATCACCATCCCAACGGTTTCCTTACTGAGCAGTTACGAAGGTTTATGACCAAGTTATAAATAGGAGAAGGGAGCTTATGTTAATGAAGTCAACACTGTTTCTGTTATGTCTTTGACTTATTAAACACCCCCCAAAGGGAATACCTTTTCTAAACCAGCTAAACAGAGAGAAAAAGTTTTAGCAGCTGAAGGCTTAAACAGCAACTGTATCTAACGATGTGGTGGACTTGTAGCTAAAGCTACTTGCAACCACACAGGGACTCTTACTTCACTGTTTGCATTTGTATCTATTATCATTTCTATAGCTGGATCTTTGTCTCAGTCAGTGTAGTCTGCCATAACAAAATACCAGAGACCGAGTGGCTTAAACAACAGGAAGTTTTCCTACAGTTCTTGAAGCTAGAAATCCACAGCTGAGTGACAGCCGCTTTAGTTTCTATTGAGGATTCTTTTACTGGCTTGTAGGTGACCAGTTTCTTACTATGTTCTTGAGAGAGAGAGAGACAGAGACAGAGAGAGAGGGAAGGAGGAAGAAAAGAAGAAAGGAAGGGAGGGAGGGAGGGGAGGAGGGAGGGAGAGAAAGAAAAGGAAAGGAAAGGATAAAGAAGAGAAAAAGAAAGATCAGGAAGGAAGGGAGGAAAGAGTGACTAAGTAAGCATTCAGCTTTCTGGGGTCTCTTCTTGTAAGGTCACCAGTCTCATCTGAGGGCCCCACCCTCATGACCTCTTCTAACCCTAGTCATCTCTCAAAGCCTTCATCTCCAGACATCATGCCAATTGGGTCATGACTTCAACATATGGATTTTGGGGAGACGTGAATATTCAGTCCATAACAATCTTTATATGTAGAGGGAACAGGAAGAAAGAATTATGATCCCTTCATCAGACTGATGGATTCCTAAATCAGCCACGGAGATTTGCATGGTGTGTGCCTGATTTGCCAACTGTTGGGTTCTGTGTCAGAGGAGGTGCTTCTGCCGTGGCAGGGCAACCCCCATCAGGTGACAGTGTGCATGCCATCACTTCATTAAAGAACATTCCGAATACAGAGTGCATGGTTGATGGCCAATACAGATGAGGCTGTAGTCTGTGCTCTCCTTTCTCTGTCATTTGCAATTATTGTCTTAGCCCAGGATTTGTGCGGCTTGAAGGAGTCATCGGCTTGCCCTTGATGGGGGAGGTGGGTAACCAGACAGCAGCTCCTGCAAACCAATGAGGGTTTTGCGAATGCAAATTTGGAGCATCCTTTAAAAAAATTTAGCCCGGAGAGCCTCCTTTGAGCTTCTGGGTGATAAGTGACAGGAGACCACTTAGCCAGCAAGTTGCCTCTCACCTTAGCTTCAGCTGTCTCAAGCTGGTGGATCACGGCAACCTGCCACCAACATCAGCTCCTCTGGAGAGCAGAGAGAAAGAAACCGGAATGAGCCACCGTCCGAGGAAAGAATCACGCTGATGTGGCTGGTGGCTCTGTGCTGTTTTCAAAATTCCAGGAAATCTCTGATGGATATTAGGGTAGAGAGATAATTTGCTTCTTCGCAGGAACACATTTTTAATGCCATTTATTTCCTACTTTGGCAGCTTAAGGCAATCTGCCGACATACAAAGGAAGCAAAACAAAACAAAACAAGCTGTTTGGGGAATTGATTCTCCAACAAATCCCTCTTGAATGAGCCAGTCTCCCCAGTTTAAAAAAAAAAAAAAAGATACTTTGCATCCCCAGCCCACTCCTCCACTGCCATGGGCCGCCGGCATTTTCCATCAACCCAAATGGCAGAGCAAACGCCGTTGTGCCATTCTGATCTGGATATGTGGCCAGGCAAGGGTTGTGTTTTGTTCCTCATGGAGGAAAGGATTTAAGTGTCTCTTCTCTGCTCCTGGATTATTGAAGGAACTGCTCCACAGGCTAGCTTGGTAGATCTCCTTCCTCTGGGCCAGGTTTGAACCCTCAGATCCATCCACAGTCCCAACCGCGTTGGAACCCAGCTAATAAAGTGAATTGCAACTTCCCTGTCTCCTGGAGGAGCTGCTTTGGGACGATGGCAGATAGGAAAGGGGATAGTTAGGACAATAGTCATGAAGGCTAGAGTTAGTGAGGGCTAGGCAGGCAGGAACTTGATGGTATTCCTTAATTAAACAAATGTGTGTTGTTTTGTGCTAGGGAGCACTGTCGCACGGAAGAACTGAAGACCATCAGCTGTTGTCTCTGCCTTCAGGGAACCCACAGAGAGGGAGGTCAGCCTGAAGACAAAGAGAAGGGTTTTCCAGGCTGCAAGTCGGTCCCATCCACAGGGGAGACTCTCAAGAGTGAGCCAGGTCCCTACTTGGGGAGATCAGGAAAGGCTTCCAGGGAGAGGAGAGTCATGAAAAAGTCACAATATCTATCACCAGGCGGTATATGTTAATAAACCCTGGGGAGCCAGACACCTCTGGAACAGGGACTTACAGAAGGAAAATGGCTCTGGTTTGGAATAGAAACAGAAGGTAGAGGGAGACAGAGGGCTCATCTGGAGTGAGCCCTGGGTGGCATTTGGTCCCACAGAGTAGAGGTGGAAGAGCTCTGAGACCCGACCTGGGCTAACACTGCTGCAGTTCTTTCACATACACATGGTCTCTGGGGACCAGATCCAGTGACTCTGGAGTATTTGGAGTCGGCAGAAAGTCACAGTGTCCTGGATGGGAGATATTAGGCTAAGTCAACCGAAGCTGAGCTTGGATTTGCCATTCGCTTTCTGTTTTATGCGTTTGCTCAGCAGCAGCATACTTGTACAGATAAACATTCAGAGCCGGCTTGTTCTCTCACTATAATATAGCTCCCTATAAAACAGCAAGAGGTAAAAGTTAAATAGCAGGCAACCGCATTATAGTGCTGTAGAAAACGGGGAAATGTGAAGTTTATTTCCTTTAAACATAAATTCAGGAGGGGAAAAAATCTCCGTTTTCATTTTGAATTTGATTCTTTAGCTCTTAGATGATCCCCAAGAAAATTTTTAGTGAACTAATCTTTTAGTGAATCTTTCTGTCCTTGGGTTCCTGAACAAATCACTGTACTTTCCCTCTACATGGTAAATGAGGTGTTCTTACCACAGCATTGAATAGATTCTTGGCTGAGCAGATGGTGTGATGTTAATGGTCACTGAGGCCATGGTCCTTCAGATTTCTTCAAATACAGCTATTTCTGGCTGAGGACATTACTCAAGCTGAGTCAGCCAGCCACACGTTCAGAAGTAACTTGTGGATGTGGGTGTGGTGTATCTCCTGGACATGTGGGGGTCTCTGTGGGAACAAACAAATGATCTATAAGTGGTTTGATGCATTAAATAGCAGCTTAGGTTGGTGCATATCTTTGACTATGTTACCACTAACTCTTCCTTCGCAGTCTGGGCTAGTTCTTTCATGTAAAATAGTGTGCGGAAGCTTTGTAGGAAGGTTTGTAATGTGTGGAGGGACCAGAGCCCCCAAAATGTTTGCATAAAACCCTTGTTTCTTAGCTGGGTCTCCCTCTAAAACCTCGAGCATCTCACTTCATTTCTGGAGACTTGATTTCCTTCCCTTTTGACACGAGGTAAGTTAGACCTGTGATGGAAACACACCCGTCTTGTTCATTAGTCTATGGTTCTAGGCATTCTGTGGATACACTGGAGTGATCTTAGTGTCAGGAATGGGACCTTTAGGAGTCCTTCTCCAATTCTATTCTTAGAACTCCCGTGTACTCTTACAGCGCCTAAGTCATGTTGGCCACCAGGACAGGGATCCCTACCAGGTTGTTAAGAGACTGACACGGAACTTGGCAGTACTAATGGATGTTGACACTGAGTCACTTACAAGACAGATGGGAGGAGAGGATTTGTCCAAGGTTGTACTTGTTTTGTGGGTAACAAAGCCTGTCCAAGGTAAAGTCACCTCTCCTTGGCTACCTCCAAAGAGTTTTGTCTCTGCTTGTATTTTTGTTATCTGAATTCATCTTATGATTATGCCCCTTTAATAATTGTGGAATTATCAGAATTCTTCTGCTATGGAATGGTGGGGTTTAAGCCAAGCTGTTGCACTTGGAATCGGATGGGTACCACTTTGTAGAATACTTTGCTTATCTGTACATTATGTGGCCAGCTATGAAATGGCTGTTTTTCTTATAAAGTGTCATTTTAGACTTTCAGGGATGGCCTTTTTATTCTTAAAATAAAAAAAAATAAAATCTAGAGAGGGAGATTTAGTATATGGTAGGTATTTGTTAATGAAAATTGAATAACATAACTATGCCTTTTTTGTTTTTGTAGAATATATGCTGATTATACTATTGAATTGAAAAAAATGACCTAAGCAACCTCAAACAAAATCATGAAAGTGCTTGGGATGTTTATTCCTCAGTGATATTGAGGTCTGTGATGTGCCATGACTAGTTATGCTCAGAAACCTAATCTACTTGAGGTCTAATGGATGGAATCTCAAGTGACCCATGAAACACACTTGCATGTTGGAACTACTTTTTCATTTGGTAGGGAATGGCTAATTTAATTTCTCTCCAAGTTGAAGTATGTAGGACAAATTATAATACACCATTTCACTTCTTAAGAAATTTTAATTATTTGGCTTGCTTGATTCCATATCATTAAAAATATTTCCACCCTACAGCTTCTTAGTTGTTCTAGTCCAATTCCAAGCCAGACTGTGAGGGTGCTGGTACTTTTGATATTGATATTTCAATTATGGTTCAGGATGTGGACAAAGATGAGAAGCCAGAAATATAGTGTCTCGACTCTTACATGCAGATTAGTATTTGAACCCGTTTCTAGAGTTCAAAGATGATTACAGGAGACTACGTCCCCTTCTTTTCTAAGAGTGAAGGACATTATGTTTCCCAGGTTGCTTGAATGGAATGATAACTGTGGCTGCAGGCCTTGTGACTCTTCAATTCTTGTATTTTCCAGTTGTTAAAACCCATGGCGGCAATCCTGGTGTCTCATTCTTATTGCAAGAGATCTAAGTTTCACATGTAAAAATATGTAAATGTGGTAGAAAAATCCCTTAAAATATTTGACATGATTTCTGCTTAGAAGGATTTAGGCTTTGAGGTAAGAGTGTGCAAAGCTCCAGTTGCCCTCCCTGGGTTCCAGAACGTGCCTGTGTACTGGTCACCAGGAGCAGGAGTCCTGCTATCCTCTGAGTGTTTTCTGCAGACACATTTTCTCTGTAGGAGAAGAGAAACAGCTTTATGTATAAGCCCCTCATTGCTAACTTTTTCTTTATTCACAAAATACTGGTCTATTTAACCAATAAGAATGTTTTCATATCTTTCTCTTATAAAAAAAAGTGGAGCCAGTTTAGAATAATACAGAGTGAAAGAAGAATTCCTCTTAAATAGTGCTTCAGGGAAAATTAAAATAATCTTTCATCTATACAGATATGGGGAGACTTTTGTGTCCTCCAAGGGAAGTTATTTCCCTCAGACTACATGCATCAACAGCGACTGAAGCGCTCCATGCAGTGTCCTGGTTTATAGGGGCAGCTGTGACCAGCGACCACAGGACCTTTGCAGCAGTGAAAGGGGTGAGTATTCCAGATCCCTTTCCACTGGATATATTTCCACGGAACTAACAATGTTTGGGGAAGATGAAATAATTAAAAAAAGAATCCACAGATAGAACAATTGCAGAATACTGGATTATATTGATAGGTGTATTGTCTTTATCAGGTCTTCTCGCAGTTGTTAATCCAATGCTTGTTATGAAAATCCTGTGGGAGAGATATCATGGGCATGTTTTTCTGTTAAAAATCTATAAAATATCAAAAACTAGTTAACATTTTTATGTTTTGATGAGTGCATTATAATTAACCATAGCAGCGGGGCTCCTTGAGATGTGTCTGTGTGTGTATGTGACCAATTGGCTTCACATCCCTCCCGGTATGTACCCTTTCTCTTCTCCTGCTCCCCTTCCTCTGCTCTCCTGCTCTCCCTTCTATTTGTTCTTCTTAATTGGTTTGCGTGTCATGTGGCTTCACTGTGATATATGAATACTTTGGTGCACTTAGAATACTTTGGTGGATTTCATTGCCCAATGCCTTCCGTTTCCCTCTCCTCCTTCCTCCCCTTGAGCCCCTTGCTGTGCTGTTTTCTTTTCATGAGTTCCCCTTTTTAATTCCTTCTATCTCCCCAGCTTTCTCATTAGGAGAAAAGATTCCTCTCTTGACTTTATGATCCTGGCTTCATTCACTTAGCATGATGATCTCCAGTTCCCTCCGTTTACCAGCAAATGCCATAATTTCATTCTTCTTTATGGCTGAATAGAACTCCATTCTGTATGCACCACATTTTCTGGTCCATTCATCTCTTGGTGGGCACCTGGGATGGTCCCATAACTTGGCTATTGTGAATCATGCTGCTATAAACATTGAAAAGCCTGCATCACTACAGTGCACACGTAGCTGATTTTAGTTCCTAAATACCAAAGGGTGGAATAGCTGGTCATATGGCAATTCCATTCCCAGTCTTTTGGGGAAAAATTTAAAAATTTGAGAAAAGCTTAGAAGGTGCTGCCTTAGTAAGAACCAGATTCCCGGCTATGGGTGAGGAGGCTGGTTGGAAGGAGGATCTGTCTGGTCGCACCTTGACATGACCTGACGGTGGAGGCACCAGCATTCAGGCACCTATAGTGTCACCTCCCAGTGTGAGTCTTTCCCCGTTGACCTTCTGTTTTCACCCTGGTCCCTGTCCATCTTCTTAGCAGAGACAATTTTCTTTCTTTCGTTCTTTCTTTCTTTCTTTCTTTCTTTCTGAGAGAGAGAGAGAGAGAGAGAGAATTTTTAAATATTTATTTATTTTTTTTTAGTTCTCGGCGGACACAACATCTTTGTTTTGTATGTGGTGTTGAGGATCGAACCCGGGCCGCACGTATGCCAGGTGAGCACGCCACCGCTTGAGCCACATCCCCAGCCCAGCAGAGAAAATTTTAATAACAAAAAAGAAGCCTCTGAAACTGTGATGGAAATTAATAAAATAAAAATGTCTTCTATTACCAGTGGAATCTTTGGGGGGCGTTTTATGATGGTTGTTTGTGTTTGCAGACGTGTGTTTTCCAAAGGTGCTCCCTCGATGTCAGTTCATGAGGTACAGAGTCGCGGACTCAAGCCCTTGCACACTATGGGAGGGATGCTCATGGATGTGGAGCAACCTAAGAACAAGAATGGGTTCCTCTGGGTGTTTTGTTTTCCTTCAAAAATGGGGATGGAAAGGCACGGTCTGGGCTGACCTCAGGACTGTGCCTCAGCCTGCACCTATGGCTGTGCGCAAGGTGATTTCTCCAGGTTTAGCTTCTTCATCTGCAAAGAGCACTTGGAACGATGAGCAGAGGAGCTAAGGCCCGGCCTGCAGGGGGCACCTGGCGTGCCACAGGGGTATTTTAACCTTTTTCATTGTTTTGGCTCCACTGTTGGCCTTGCAAGCAGCTGGGCCCAGATGTAGCCTGGGTGCTTAGTTGGAAGAATTTAGTGGGTGTCAATGTTAGTTCAGTGCAGTTAGATCTTAGCAACAGGACTGCTTTCTGGCCACATGTTCCAGGGTTCCAACCTGGCTCCAGGTCCTGATGACTGGCAGTTCCTGGGAGGGCGCTGACAGTGACTCCTGATTCAGACGCCTGGCCATAGGTTCCTTTGTCTGCTGCAAGGCCTCTGCCTATGAAAATGGGCTTTCACTGCAAAAATGAAAAGCATAGCTTGGACATCAAGCTGCAGATCAGACAAATCTGAGTCCAGCCAGGGGGCCCAGACTTCCTGCTAATGTCTGTCCATTAAGGAATGTTCTCTCTCTCTTCTAAAAAGTGGGATATGTCAATATTTCTGATTAACAGGTAATACATAATATCCTCCAAATTAACACAGGCAAAGGACCCACACCAGTTCTTTCTTATTCTCTGTTCTTTTGTGACTGTCTTTGTTCTCCTCTTTAACCACGTCTGCTCATTTGTCTTTTCAGTCTCTCTCTCTCTCTCTCTCTCTCTCTCTTTCCCCCTTTCTCTCTCTTTCCTCTTCCTATCTTTTCTCAGACATAATGATGCATTTTAAGACATTTTCTCCCATCTTTGAAAATGGATATTCCTAGCTGTGGTCATTACCTACTCAGCGTTGCAAGGTGAGCTGTGCTTCTCCTGTGCCCAGGAGAAAACAACCCATCTTGAGGAAACAGCCACATTTTTGGAAATAATAATGTTCATTGCTGAACTACTCCTGTGAAGTTTTCAAAGACCTCTCCTTTACCTGATCTTATTTACTTGTCAAAGACACCATCATCTCCACATCATAGATGAGAAAGATGAAGCATCTGGGGGAGGCCCAATGAAGGCATCCTGTGCAGTGTCTGAGCAAAAGTCCAAGACACGGCAGGGAGCGCTGAATGTCCCTCCCTTTCCCTTCTTAGGTGGCCAGTCCAGTCTCAGCCAACCGTCTTCTTACAACAAAGGACAAACTCTGTCCTCATTAACCCACAGCCCCCAGGACAGAGCCTTGGCCATGCCGTGCATTTCTGGACTAGAGGGGCGGGAAGCCATGTGTGGTTGTTTCTGTCTCCTGCGTCTGCTGTCGGAAAGCACTTCTCAGAGGTGCAGTGAATTGGCCATTTGGAAGAATGGAGAAAGCACACACTTCTGCTTTGGATTTGTTTTGTAAACTTGAATTTCCACTACACACATCTGTAGGGACGGAGAGTTTTCTGTTCCATTTGCTTTTCCCCTCTACTCATTTATCTTACATGGACTGCCATGCAGAAAACACAGTAAAACACCCTGTCCTGCAGGGCCCTGGTTTGAGGCACGCTTGGGGACGTGGGAGCCACATACATGAATACGATGTGAGCGGTGGTGCAGAACGCAGAGTGCCAAGTGGTCATTTTTGTTGGAATGCTTCGCAGAACAGATGGGCTTTTATGAGTTCTCTGAAGTTTGTTATTATAAATTGAAACTGTTGTTCTGAGGATTCTTTTCTTCCATATCCATTTTAATATCTCTGCTTGTGCTTGGTGCTTATGAAATGCAAAGACAGATCCCCTCGGAAAGAGGCATCTTGGGGCAGCAGCAGCCTCCCTTGCTGGGCTCGGCAGAAGTGTCCACTCCAGGTGCTCACGACGTCTGGCTGTAGAGTGTCCGACCACACCAGGAGGTATTATTGGTCAAGGAAGGTCAGACTGCACAATCGAACACACCACCACCTCTCATGATGCACCCAAGGTTTGTTTCCTGATCACAGGTTCCAATCCAGGTCGTAAGATGCAAGCCAGAGGGAGAGATGGCAGCCTTCTCCACGTGTCGCTCAGGGATCCAGGCTCACAGAGGGTCCACGTTACCACATAAGCCTTTAGGGTCTGCTAGACCAAGAAAAGGAACACCCTGGAGAGTCAGAAAGGAACTCCTATTTCCCAATCTCCTGAATAATTCCTTTCCAAGGTTTACTGGCGAGGACTTGCCTGTCTTCTAGGGGATGGGAAAGCACGGTTTTCTCTGATCAGGAAGGAATAATAGAAAGTGGAACACAATCCTTTTCTCAGCCTTATTTAATGTCTGCAGAGATGACAAGTTCACCATTCCTGGGAATTGCGCCAGGAGCACACACTTTGCAGTTGCCTCCTTTATTCAAAGACAAAAATGCAGATAATAAGAGCAATCAGATGATAAAAATATTTTGGCTTCAAATTAAAATACTAATTTAACGTAACTAAAATTTCCACATGATAGTCACCTTTTAATAGTCATTTTCTTAAATAAAACAACCTTATATCTTCTAAGCACATAGTTACTAGTCAGGACAGAGCGTGAGATTCCCTGCGTGGCCAGGAGAGGTTAAGCTATCGTGAACAGACACATCTTGATAGCAGGACTCGTGACATTCCAAAATTTAATTTCATGAAATTTTTGGTATTTCCTTAACCACTCCAGGCTGAGAAAGTTACTTTGTAGTAGGTTTTTTTTTTGTTGTTGTTGTTAAATCCATATTTCTACATACTCTTAAATATAGAAAAAAATATAGTCAAAAAATTTAGGTGCAGGGAAACCACTTGTCCCGTGCGTTTCTGGTGGCGTTATACATTAATACAATCCAGCCAAATACATCAAAAGCTTGGAAAGTGCAATATCGCTACCCATTTGTCGTGTTGGAGAAATTCTCATATCTCCCCTCTGGGAACCTAACTCCGAGGAATACAGTAGTCCCTTCTCAGTGGTCTCAGGTGGCATCCAGGACAGACTGTGGTTGGCCACTGCCCAGAACTGCTTTGATAAGGTCATAACTTCATCAAAGTAAATAGTTTAGGGGTAAAGATAGAGATTTTTTTTCTCCCCCAAACTGAGTAAATAAACATTTTGGAATGGTAGGCTAGGCTATTTTGCATAAACCCTATTTCTTCCATTTTTCTGCAAATCACTGTTCACTATGAGCTTTGGCAGCAGATTGACCCAGAAATTTTGTTTGCTATTGACCCTCCAATTCCAAATACCCTCTTGCTGCTCAGAGGTCTCTCGCCCACACTCTTAGGTTTTGGGTCCCAGTTTTGGCAGGAACCTGGAGGCGAGGAGACCCTGAGGAATGTTCACGTTACCTGTTGGCGCATGTTTTGAGTCTGGCCTCCCCTTTGTACATGACGAATGCAGGCCACGTCTGAGCTTCTCATCTCCCTGTGGCCTCCACAAGCTACTGCATAAGAAATGGCAATTATCCTTCCTCCCCGCTTTTGGTCGTTTTTATTTGTTTTTTAGGGGGTCTTTTTTTAGGGGGCTGGTTTGAATGGGCTTCTCGGAGAAAGAATGCTACTTTTAAATTGTTTGTTTATCCCTAATCTATGGTTTTTAGAAAATTACTACTTCTTAGTTTGGGTCAGAAAGGTTATCTGGCTAAAAGCATCATTGATTTATTTCAGGTTTATTAAATTAAAAGAAAATCAAAGTACTCTCCCCAAAATCTATAAAATCTTATGAGAAACAAAACAATTTGTGATCTACTACAGGATGATGAGGCAACTTAAAAAAACTGATACAAAGACTGTGAAAAGAGAGTCTACAGAATGGGAGAGAATCTTTGCCACCCGAACCTCAAATAGGGCATTAATTTCCAGGATATACAAAGAACTCAAAAAGCTTAAAACACACACACACACATACACAAAAAACAAACAAACAAACAAAAAAACACCCAATCAATAAATGGGCAAAGGAACTGAACAGATCCTTCTCCAAAGAAGAAATAGGAATGGTCAACAAGTGTATGAAAACATGTTCAGCATCTCTAGCAATTAGAGAAATGCAAGTTAAAACCACACTGAGATATCATCTCACTTCACTCACACATCGTTGTTTGGACTGCGAGTTGGTGCAACCACTGTGGAAAGCAGTATGGATTTCTCAGATAAGTGGGAATGGAACCATCAGTTATCCCACTCCTCAGCATGTATCCAAAGGGCTTAAAATCAGCATACTACAATGATGGAGCCACATCAATGCTTATAGTAGCACAATTCAAAATAGCTAAGCTATGGAACCAACCTAGGTACCCTTCAACAGATGAATGGATAAAAAATATATGGTATGTTTATACCATGGAATATTACTAAGTCATAAAGAAGAATGAAATTAAGGCATTTGCCAGTAAATGGATGGAACTGGAGACTATCATGCTAAGTGAAATAAGCCAGTCCCTCAAAACAAAGGTCAAATGTTTTCACTGATATGTGGAGACTAACACATAAGCAGTGGGAAAGAATAGAAATTCAGTAGATTAGACAAAGGGGAATGAAGGGAAGGGAGGGGGCATAGAAATAGGAAAGACAACAGAATAAAACTAACATAATTTTCCTATGTACAAATATGAAAATACCTAACTGAATTCCACCATTGTGCCCACACACAAGAATGGGGTCCTAATTAGAATAAGATACCCCACACTTATATACTTTTATCAAAAATGGATTCTACTGCTATGTATAACTAAGAAGAACCAATAAAAATATCTATAACAAAAAAGACTATGAAAAACCTCTTTATAATAATGTAATTAAAAAATAAAAATAAAACAACCGCCACTTTCATTGAGCACTCACTCTGTGCCAGCCAAGCTCTATTACGCCCTGTTCCAACTCTGATTTCAAAGTACTTATCCTGGAAGAAACTCACCACTGGGCTGGCAGAGGGTCCTCAGGTGGGTGAACCAAGGCTTGGGCAGCATCTCTTCCTCCCTCTGGGGCCTTCCTTAGCCACTCTCCATTTCTGCCTGGATTCTGAAAAGCTCAGGAGCATTCTGCGTCTGGAGCAGGAGGGTGCAGGTCCCGCCCTCTCCCCCTTCACAGCCACTGCCCCAGCACAACCCTGAGATGGCACTCAGAGACCCCGGTGAGGACTGCTACGTCACAGGGTGGTGGCTGGCTCTGCTGGGGTCCAGTGGGACGTGTAAAATTCAATTTGCATGTTTATGTTTTTAAAAGGATGTAAGATGAAGCGAGAGGCACACCAGAACAGGAAGAGTTCGCAGCAGGAGGGTTAGCAGGCAACCCGAACCCAGGCTTTTGGAACAAACCTGGACAGGAACACACTTACAACATTTGCTTTCTCAACAGGATAATGGTCTGTAAGCTTAACTGATGGAGACCACATACAAACAAAAGTCAGAGGTTTCCTTCTGTGAGTTTCTAGAGGCTCCTCTACATTCTCTGGGTGCAGTTTCTTATGAGATTCTGTGAAGCTCATTAGCAAAATTCTGTGCTAATATTGTGCTTCTTTAAGCAGACTCTAAAACACCCTTAAAAAGAAATTAGAATCTATCCATGACAAAACTTGTCACCCTTTTTTAAGAATAATGCTATATCATGTCCTGACCCTTAAATAAGGTTCAATTCTCTTAAAGAAAAGAAAAATAAATGCCCATTTCCAATTATGCCCCTGTTTTTAATGAAGGTTTAACCACCCGAGTCCAATACTTCACCCCAGAGCACCTAAGAATTTCTAATTGAGGAGACAAAATGGAAATTCGAACTTGATGATTCTTTGAAGTCCAATACTTTTCAGTCAACCATGAGGAAGATATGGAGCCTTTACAGTTGTCACAGTTTACAGAGTTCTTTCTAACGCAGGCTTGTATAAGGTAATTCAAATGTCTTTATCATATGATACATAAACATACTGACATTTCTTTTGATGGTTTTCCCAGAAAGAAAATCTTCATATTTTACATTTAAATGACTTCAGGTCTAAAATGAAGCATGGCAGACACCACAAAATTCTTATGTAGCTCTCAGGAAGCTGGAGGAGCTAATCCACTAAATCTCTGGGAAGGCAGAGAATGACAGCTGGGTGTGGTGGTGCACACTATGATCCCAGCCACTCAGGAGGCAGAGGCAGGAGCATCTCAAATTGGAGGCCAGACTGGGCAAATTTGGAAGACTCTATCTCAAAATAAAAGAGGAAAGAGTGGCGAGTGTAGCTCATGGTAGAATACCTGCCTAGTGTGTGCAAGGGCCTAGATTCAATCTCCAAACAAAACATAAGCAGAACAAACATTGTTTTCAATGGAGAAGTCACAAAGCCATTGGAATAATTTGAAAGGGGGAGGGGTAAAAAGAGAGCTATGTGTGCATCATAAAATATGAACTATCAAGGAAGCTATTGTGTGTTCTCACTTTTAGTCCCCAGTGCATGAATGAGTGGCAGACACCTAGAAAGCATGGAATGGCCTTTTGTGGGACACAAAAATAAACATATGCCCAATGTTGCATCGGCATGGCCACGATCATGGGCGTGTGAAGGGTGTTAGACACACAGAGGTGGTTCTCAGCCAGAGCAGGGGGTTTACTTTATTCTGCATTCTTATGTTTTTATGGTTCTTCCTAAAAAAAAAAAAAAAAAAAAAAAAAAAAAAAATCACTCTCCTTATTACCCATAGCAGTCAGTGATTTGCAGATAAACCTAGGTAAATGGTGAAGAGTAATTATGAATGGATCAAAAAGCAGCAGACAAAGCCAGCCTCAGCAATGGTGAGGTGCTAAGCCACTCAGTGAGACACTGTCTCTAAATAAAATACAAAATAGGGCTGGAGATGTGGCTCCGTGGTTGAGTGTACCAAAAAAAAAAAAAAAAAGCAACATAGGTGATACAGTGAGAAATTCTCATTTCTTTTTAAGCAGCCAAGTATAAAGGAAGAAAGGAAACCTAAGCTTGTGTGTGTTTGGTGTGTGCCTGCACACTAAATGCTGGGCTGAGTGTTTTACAGACATTAACTCACTTGAAATCCACAATGCATGAGGAAGTCGTTTAAGTTAATTCTTTTTATGGAAAACAGAGATTTAGATCATTGAAGTAAGCTTACCCCAAATCATATAACTCGTTCAATTCCAGGACGTTGGATTTCAGCTCCTGGGCTGGACTCCCTTTGTTTCAGGAAGATAATCCTTGCATGGGCTCTTGGCTAGAATAGGACAATTTGAATAGAGTATGAGAAGTTGGGAATAAAGGAAAATTCAAAGAAAAACAAAAATGGTAAAAATGAATTTCACGGTGGCTCACTGAACCCTGAACATTTTTTTCTCTCAAAATGTGACCGCTGGAATGTATCTTTGAGAAATAAAGAGCCATCTTTCTTTTCCCTTCATTTTGCATCCTTACAAACTCCATTTCAGTGTGTTCTCTGAATGTTCTAGTATCGCTGTGCTTTAATTAGCAGCTGTTTGCAAGTGTGATAGGTGATTCATGCTAGTCTTAATATTGTATATAATTGGATCTCAAAGGCAAATTTATCTGTCAGAGTAAAATTGATCTACAAGTAGTTCCCTCCAGCTAATACCTAAATTAGTTTCACCTGGACTCTGCCCTCCAATTCCTTCTGAATTATACCCAGGAAGGAAAGCTAACAGCTGGTGGAGAAAGCAGCAATTTTATCCTAAAGATATGAAGGTGAGTCCAAGCCGATTATGAAAGGAGCAAGAAAACTAAACATCTTTATGGGCCAGCATTGGGGAAATCAAGCTTGAAACCATTGTGTTTTAGTATATTTACAACCCACTATTCAAAATGGCTACTGCAAAGCAATCCTGGTCAAGACTAATTGTGAGCAACAGAAAACTTTAAGGTGGAGGGTGTGGGATACCATTGCAAGTTTTTTTTTTTTTTTTAATTTATGTAAACATGAACTTTATGTATAGGGTCTTTTTTCCTCAATTTCTCTTCTAATTTTAAACAACACCAGGAGACGTTTAAATCTACTTTCATATGATATGGATGATGAGTTCACCTTACTCAGGGGTAGAATGAATAGTGGGCTCTGTGGCACGGGTTGAGGATCTTCCTTTTCCCCAAGTTATACTCCCAGGAGTCTCCCATTTCAGCAGGGGCTGCCTCTGAACCCTGTGCAGAAGTTGTGACCCATGCTCGGTGCCACATCTCCTGCACGACCCTTAGAACCCCCAGCAGAATATCCATCTCTTTCTAGATTCCGACACCTATCCCATGGGGCTTCCTGCACGGGTCTCACCCGACAGGCTAGGAATTGTCTGGAATTCCCTTTTAAATGTCTAACCCCAAGGACCTGCCAGAGATCTGGGATTTCCACTGTTCCTACTAAATGAAAAGAACGCGAGGAGGGGGCTTGTGAGACCCGCTTCTAATGGCATTGAGACGTTGAGTTGGGCACTGCATCTCTCTCATCAAATTTATTCTTCTGTCAAATATAAGAGATTGACCTCATTGGGTTTTCCCCAAAAAGTATTCTGAAGACAGTGTTTTGTAAGAAGCTCTGCAAATAAAATTAATATGCACCAAACAAATTTGGAAAACACATATTCCTCAGATGTTAGAGGTATATGAGAGAGGCTCTCAGAAATCTGTAGTTGAAAATAATACAATCAGGAATTAGGTTTACTTATATATACTATTTACCAAAGTTCTCAGACAATGGGACCCTCTTTTAAGAAAATATATTAATATTTAAGCTACAAGGATTCCAAGGGAAACTACAAACTCCCTTCCAATACAAAGCCATCAGAGCTGATGGTCACTGTGTATGATTCATCAGCATGTCACTGATAATAAGGAAATACACCTGCACAAGTAATGTAGTAATTTCTTTCTAACCAAGACCCTTGAATTTATTTTAGCTTAAAAAACAATTATTTAGCAACCATTATGAAGGAGACACTATACATTTGGCCCTTTGTGTACATAGGTTCCAAATCCAAAGTTTCAACCCATTGTAGATCAAGCCTGTTTGAAAAGATATGTCATTTGTACTGAAGATGTACAGGTTTTTTCTTGTCATTTTTCTCTGAATAGTATGGCATCACAGGTATTTACATACCATCTACATTTTATTTAGTATTAAAAATAATTTAGAGATGATTTAAAATGTACAGGAATGTGTATAGGTTCTATGCAAATGCTATATCATTTTACATAAGGAATTTGGTCATCCTCATATTTTGGTATCTGTGGGGTGTCCTGGAACCAATTCCATGCAGATACTGAGGGACAATCTTTTTCAGTCAGCTTTTGTGTCACTGTTGACCAAAATACCTGACAAGAACAATGTAGAGGAGGGAAAGTTTATTTGGGGCTCATGGTTTTAGAGGTGTTCATCCATAGACCGCCGGCTCCACTGCTCTATGGTCAAGGTGAGGCAGAACATCATGGGGGTCGGCCCCAGGGAGGGGAGTGGGGGGAGGGAGGGAGGAAGGGGGAGGGGAAAGGGGCGGGGCGAGGAGAACAATGCTTCCAGGGCATGCCCCTAGTGACCCACCTCCTCCAGCCTGTCCCACCTGCCAACAGTCACCACCAAATCAATCCATTCAAACCAGAACCGACCGAAGAGGTCACAGCTCTCACAGTCCAACCACTTCACCTCTGAATATTCCTGTTTTAGTCGGACTCCTTCTATCCAAACCGTAGCAGGACCTGAGAGACAGAGACGGGATTTGCAGTACTTCACTGAAGGGAGTTGCTATCGAAAGAGGAGATGATCAAGGTGTGAACTGCAGGAACAATCAAGGACTCCGGTGGAATTGTGTGCACAGTGCTATAGAGACCCAGAGCGTCCACCAAGGTGGGGCTAAGCCTGTCAGGGATCAGAAAAAGAAGGTGTCAGTTGAAAGGAGGCCAGGACTGGTCCAGGGAGAGCAATGCTCCTCCCAGCCATGGACAGAGTGAAGGAGGCTGGAGGGGGGGTGGATTCAGAGCATGGCCAGGAAGAGCCTGGCTCTCAGTGCTCTGGCCAGGCAGGCTAGGGGACAGCTGGAAAAGGCCCAGACAGGAGACGGCTCTCCCTCAGACGAGGCTGTGATAAAAAACAAAATACGTGTAACAAATTCTGATTTCTAACCTTAAATATCCCGAAAGCTTGCTTTACATGATTTAGTATAAAAGGATGACATTACATTCAGCTGCTTCATAAAGAGAAAATTACCTTTCCTTTTCGTCTCGGCTTATCCATACCTTGAGGGGATCTAAAGTGTTTCATAGCAGGCTGTATAATATGTTGCCCTGAGGGAGATAAATCCAAAGATGAAGCCAAATCTAACTAGTGCAGAGGTCTGGCCTGATTTTAAAACATGATTTTCTAGGGAAAGAGAATGCATTTCATAATATATATTTCTGGAGAGATAGCATTCCCATCAAAGAGACCTATATTATTGTAAATAGCAAGCAATCCCAGCTCTCCGTATTCTCTCTACAATTTATTCGCCTCGAGTTGATAATAATAATAATGCGTTCACTTCCACAGCATCTCGAATCCAAGGATTTCTGAGTGCTTTGTAAATGTGAATCAATTCCTAAGTCGCTCCTGGGAGGCAGGTAAAAACCGTTACTAATATTTTATAAAGAAAATAATAGATGAGGGACTTAGCAAGTTCATTTCATCTGTTGATGCCAGTGCTCCTGGAGTGGAGACAGGCATGTCGGTGCGCGCGCGCGTGCGCACACACACACACACACACACACACACACACACACAGGAGTGGCCCTGCCTTCAGTGAGGCCACAGGAAGAGGCTTGTGTGTAAGGAAGTCACTGCGGTAACAGAGAAGGTAGGTGCAGGATGCAGTCCTGACTCAGGAGACTTGAGCTTCAAAGAGAACAAGACTTTGGGTCTCCATCATGGAGGATGACAATGGTTCAAGACACGGAAGGTGAATGACACAGAAGTTCAAAGTCGCAAAGATGTGGAATTGTGTGATATGGGTAAAGCATGGGAAGGGGTCTCACATGGCTACAAACGAAGCCACAAACTACAAGGCAACCGACCAGAGTGACACAAGCTCTCCATGTGCAGACCTGGTCACCTGTGCACCTGCCATTGCCGCCGAGGGCAGGGGCTGCTGCTCATTCCTAGCTGCCACGTGGCCCTGTGGAAACAGGCAGGCGGAATACAGCGGCTGTTCTGGACTCTGGCCTCACTGCGGCCACAGGAGGCGTCCCCACTCAGCAGCACCAGCTTCAGTCTCAGCTGTCAGAGCCAGGGCAGAACGGTGACCTTGGAGGAGGTAAGGAGCGAGGAGGATGCAGTGTGAGATGAGAGTCTTGCTTCTCACCCAGGCTGTCACACTAAGGAAGGTAGGTGTTCAGTTGCTCAGAAATGGCGACTCTTTGTCCCAAACATCCTGAGATGCTGGGTGGCCAGCACTCTCACCTTAGCTCAGAAAGACTTTTCCTGCAGCAGTCTCCGAAGCAAGCACTACTTGTGAGAGCATGTCACCAGCCATCCTCTCTGCTCTTGTCTCCTTAGTAGTAAAACTAAGGGACTGGGAAGAGAGAGGCCCTCGGACTGCCGTACAGCTCTCAGAGTGGAGGGGTCCCTTGGCATTTACCCAAGAAGTCCAGAGACAAACTTTTCATCCCAATTCAGCTTTCTTTTTCCCAGTTCTATGTCAGTAAATATAGCTCAAAGTGTGAAGAAATTGGTAATGTTCCCTTTAAATGCAGAAATTGTCCTAGTAGATGGAAAGCAAGACTCAAGTCTAGATTATTTATAAAATGCACATTAACTGTGTTATACAGGCAAGTTCAAAGCAAGAAGATGGGGAAATACATTATGCAATCTCTAAACCCGAGTGCTGGCCACTCGTGTGGTGGCTACGACACTGGGTAATGTAGACTTCTGGAAAGGTGTCTCACAGGGAATGAAGGGGCAATTCATCTAGAAGACAGAATATGCCTAGATGCTTATGCCCCTTAATATGAGCTTAAGAGGACATGAAGCTAGCCAGGAGAATTTAAAGGAGACATAATTTCACAATTATAGTTTAAAACATCAATAGTCCATTTCATTTTTGTAAATAACAGGTCAGGAGATAATCATATATACAGAGAAGACTCATGTAACACTGTCAACTAACCTGGCCTGATTGACAGGATTGGAACACATGAGCCTAAGCCACCAGATACACATTCTTTGTGTCAATGGAACATTCACCAAGATTAGCCATTTGAAACAGCATCAAAAATTAAAAATGATTGAAACATAAAAAAATGTTATCTTATCACAACAAATGGAATCATATTAGCTAACAGAAAAACATCTGGAAAAATCCAAACCCTTTACCTTAAATAGTGTATTTTTTTTTTAATCATCATAGAAGAAATCCCAAGGTAAGTGTAATCCAAACCTGGTTCCTTGTAAGATCATTAAAATTAATTGATAAAACTCTGCACTGATCATGAGAAAAGACAGAAAACACTGTTACCTATGTTGAGTTAAAAATGGAGGAGAACAGAACACATTCACCGGGTGGTGGCACATGCTTATAATCCCAGCAATTTGGGAGGGTGAGGACAGAGGATCACAAGTTCTAGCCAGCCCTCTGCAATTTAGTGAGACTCTGTCTCAAAATTAAAAAACTAAAAAAGGGCTGTGGATGTAGCTCAGTGGTAGCATGCCCCAGGTTCAATCCCCAGTACTAAAACAAACAGACAAACAAAACAAAACAAAACAAAACAAAACCTTCTCTGTGGGTGAAGTGGCACATACCTGTCATCCCAGAAGCTGAGGTAGGATGATTGCAAGTTCAAGGCCAACCTCAGCAACTTAGTGAGAACCTAAGCAATTCAGTGAAATCCTGTCTCAAAAACTGAAAAGGGATGGGGTTTAATCCCTGAGACCAAACCAAACCAAACAAACCAACAAAACGGCACCCAGTTTCCATAGACATTAATACAATAATAAAAGGAATTTAACAACAGATTTATGCTGACGACTTTGAAGAAATAAATTTCTGAAAATAAAAAATTCCCCAAACTAATGCATGAAGAGAAAACTCTGAATATTCACATGTCTATTAAAATAACTGAAGGAATATTTTAAAATCTTCCCTCAAAGAAGGCTCCAGGACCATCTGACTTTACTGTGAAATTTTATCAAGGATTTTAAGAAAGAAAGAAAATCAATTCTACCAACTCTTTTTGACAATAGAGGATGAGGGAAGGAATTAAAACTCATAGTCCCAGTATACCAAAATCAGAAAAAAAAATATTTCTGATTTTAAAACTATGGGTTAATAATTTTTGCCAACTTAGGAATAAAAATCTTAAAATTTTACAGAGTTGGCAGTATATAAAACATGACGAACCACAATCTTACATTTTAAAATCAGAAATGTAAGATCAATTTAACTTTTTGTGCTGGTCACATGATTAACCTAATATGTCAACAGAATAAAGGAGAAATTCCAATATTATTTTAATATATGCAGAAAGATTATTTGAAAGAAATTAAGACTTAGTCACAATAAATTCTTGGCAAACTGGGCATAGAAAGGAACCCTCTTAATCTGATGAACAGCTTGTAGGAAAAACTACAGCTGTTAGCACGTTTATGTAAAAAGACTTAATGCATTTCCTCTAATATCAGAAAAAGTCAAGATTGTTTTCATCACTTTTGTTAACATTCTAACAATGTTCCTAACTAGCAAATTAATCATAGGTAAAAGAAACATAAGATACATAGGATGGAAAAAGATGACAATTTTCTGTAGGCTTAGATGACCTAATCATGTACTTAGAGAATCTTAATATATTGATCAAAACTATCAGAATAAGTGAATTTGACAAGTTTTTCAGGACACATGGTTCAGAGACAAAAATCATAACCTAGATGCATTTGTCTTCTCAAAAGGAGTGAAGAGAAAAAATTTACAGGAGCTCCATTTCTGGTACAGCTGCATAAGCCATGACTAGCGCTGACCCCATTCCCCCCAGATAACAATTATATACATGACACATCGTACCCAAAATCATCTACGTGAAGCCAGTAGGAAGGGAACATGAGTGAGGAGTGACCACATTAAGGAAAAATTCAACCTGGAGCCCAGGCTACAGTCACCACTTGGCAAAGTTGCTAGGATGTGGGGTAGATGACCTCAGGGACAACAGGAGGGTGTTCAGAGCAGACCAGCGGCTGGGTCATGAAGAGGGGAGGGGCTCTGAGAGGAGGCAGATGAGGGATCACCAGTATCCATACTGGTGTTTGGAAGTTCGTCTAAATATCTGACCCCCTGAAACATGCAGCCATAGGGAGACTCAAAGGACTGAGCTGACAGCTGAGCCATTGCTAAAAAAAAAGAAAAAAAGTCTAATACTTGAAACCAACCAAGTTAATTGCCTATCAAAACAAAACAAAATGAAATGAAAGCTATGATAAAGAATGAGACTTTTTAGGGAGTTGGGGAGTGATGTTCCATTTTGGTGTTTAGAGATGGGTTCTCACTGTGTTGCCTGGCTGGCCTGACCCCTGGGCTCAGACAGTCCTCCTGTTTCACCCTCCTGAGTAGACAGGACTACAGGCTTGCACCCTGGGCCTTTTTTGAAGTTGCGTTTTCAACAGAGAAATGTGTCATCTGTTCAATGCTACCTACATCATGAGAAAGTAGCAGTTTGAGCTCCAAATTATGGAATCTAGGATTAAAAAGTCATGATACAGAAAAGGGCCAAGTTTCCATCCTGGTCAAACTTGAGCACAGTAAATAACAAGTTTAATGAACTAAAAGTTTTTTTAATGTGTAAACGAAGTGACAAGACTAAACATCTGTGCCTGGCAATTTCAATCTCACCCAAAAGTTACCCAAAACACACAGACACATTGTACCATTTACCAGTAGGTATGACCATCCATCTTTTTTTCTTAGGTGGTGAAATGGGGGAGATTGGGCAATGGGTACAATGTTATAGTTAAAGAGAATAATAAGTTCTGGGGTTCTGTAACATAATACTGTGAATACAGTTAACAATGTTGTATCATACGTTTCAAAATAGGAGAGACGATTTTTGGATGTACTCACCATAAAGAAATGATAAAGGAGAAGTGGCAAATGTGCTCATTATCCTGTCAAAACATCACATCACATAAACACGTACAAATATTATGTATCCATCAAACAATAAAATCAATTCTAAAAAGATGAAATAAAAGCCCTAGAGCTGAAAAAAATATAATATCTAAAATAAAAATGTATTTGATGGGCTTGGTAGATATGCCAGGGAGTTTATAAAAATGAACATAGATAAATAGAAATTTTCTCTATGAAGAACAGAAAAAAAATCAAAATAAAAACAACAGACTTAACAACTCATTGTTCAATATTGAAATACCTAACCTAGAGGTAATTGTCTTCTCGGAAGGAGCGAAGAGAAAAAATTACATCAGAAAAAGGATTTGGAGAATTAATGACCCCAAATTTCCAAAATTTGTTGAAAGATAGAATTTAATTTTTAGAGGCTTCATGAATCAACAAAAGATAAATAAAAATAAATCCATGATGAGGCACATGATAATCAAACTAATGAAAACCAATGAGAGAAAAAAAAAATTTTGAAAGCAGAAAGAACTCGTGACACAGTTCATACCAAGGAGCAGCATTATTAGAAACTGCTGACTTCTCATGACAAAATATGGAGGCTGGTTGACAGTGGAACAATAACTTTGATGTCCCTAATGAAGAGTACCCAAAATCGAACATTCTTGTCCAATGAGAATATCCTTCAAGAACAAAGACTAAGGCATTGAGCATGTTAATAATGATTGATGGGGATTCACTGTAAAATATAGCCTCACCAAAGGGTGAGAAAGAATTTGTATTTGAAATGTCAGTAAGAAATAAATTGAATATAAAATTTGAGTGACTCAGGAGGCTGAAGCAGGAGGATTGCAAGTTTAAGGCCAGTCTCAGCAACTTAGCAAGATCCTGTCTCAAAATAAAAAATAAAAAGGCCTAGAGATATAGCTCAGTGGTAAAGCACCCCTGGGTTTAATTCTCAGTAAAACAAGACAGAAGATCATACATCAGGTACTATATGCTGTACCTTGAGAATGTTCCTTAATCTCTCCACTTCCTTTCCTCTTGGCTCCTGCTGTCCTTTCTAGGTCATCGTCATTGCTAACCTAAGTGTTGGCACCAGCCTTCTCATTGTCTGTAGTGTTCCATTCCTGGAGATATCTTCTTTAGAAGAATTTAATGAATGACCACATGGCTCTTCTAATTTAAACACTTCAGTGGATTCCCATCGAGTTAAGTAATAGTCCAACTCTTTTGGTAGGCATGGATGGCCAGCAGCCTGGCTCAGCTAACTTCCCCTACTCTTACCCACTCACTCAGCATGACACAGCTCTTCTGAGCTTGTTTCTACCTGGGGGCCATTGTATTCCTTCTGCCACCAAGGTTGGTTTTTTTTTTTTTTTTTTTTCCCTCACTGAATGGTTTTTTCTTGCAGTTCAGGTCCCGATGCACATGTCTCCTAGGAGATGTCTACTCAGACCAGCCTTTTGAAATTAACCACCAACCCCACATCATGCACCAGTTACTATTACCTGTTTTTTTTTTTTTTTAGTAGTATGTAGAACATCTTGAAATCATTTAATTTGTGTATTCATTTAGTGGTTTATGTCTTTTTACTTGCATGCAGATTTGTAGGTCAGGGACCGTGTCAGGTGTAGCCACTGGCACATCCCGAGAGTCATAACCATGCTTTTCCTGGAAGGCCTCCCATGGATATTTGTTGAAGGAAGAAACAAAGTTGTCAACCAGCACTTTGATGAGATGTAGGAAGTAAGTCAAGTAGACTACACTCAAAAGGTGCTAAATTTTCTAATTATGAGGCTGTTGCAAGATACTGGGGTGGAGGTGAGGAGCTGGTAACAGCAGTCAAAATGAGAAGGGATTAGATTCTGAGTACAAATCTTGGGAGATAATATGCTTTAGTTTCTTTGTGCTGCTCTAACAAGATACCTTAGGAAAGGGGATGCTGTTGAGCTGATGACTTTCTTCTTTCTCTGTGGGTTGCTGGTTACAAGTTCTGTTTTATGTTCCTAGCCAAAATAACCAGGAAAATGAATAATGAAAAGAAACAATCTAATCTCGGTTTATAAGGAGAAATTGCATATGATCCATTTTGAAACAAGAGAACAGTAGTTATTGCAACTCAAATCTGCAATTCAGAAAGTCTGACTTTTCTCACCACCTTCTGCTGGCCACTGAAAACAATGTAATAGTGATAATAAGCAAGCCTCGGTGATTTCTTGAGTATGAGTTTGGGCTAGAGGAAATGGATCTGCTTTTACTCAATTTTCAAATAAATCTCATGCATTTTTTGGGGGTTGTGATTGCTATTTGAGAAACACTGTTCTAGAATTAATGATAATATATATTTAAGTTTGTTGAGGTGTGGTGCTAGGGATTGAACCCAGGGCTTTGTGCATGCTGAGCTAACAGGCTCTACTACCGAACAACATTTTAATGATAGAAACATTTAAACATACACCAAAGAAAAAAAATTAAAAATATCCATGTACCTAGCATTATCAACATGTCTAGCCTTACTTCATTCATAGCCCTTCTGTATCCAGACTCCCTCTCTTCGTTAGCTGATGCAAATCTTAGAAATTATATAACTTTATCAGTATGCATCTTTGAAGCACGAGGATATTTCTTTCTAACATTGCAAGCTTCTCACTTTAACTTCAGAAAATGCAGGGTAGTATACTAAGGATGCCAAAAAGACCTAATTGACAAACCTCAGATGTTGGACATTTTATAATATCGAAACTTAGTTTCTTTAACAAACAAATTGCAACAGATAAAATAGGATTAGGGAAAAAGAAACCTATGAGTTAAAAAGAGACTAAGATTTTGTTCTTTCTGTCCAACTATTATGAGACAATAGGGAAATTTGAACAGACTGGGTATTATGGTATTATGTGATATTAAAGAATACTGTGTTCTTTCCTTTTTTCGGTAGGTAAGATGATGTTTTTTCACTATGGTAAGAAATAACATCTTTTAATTCCTTGTCATAAAAAATCAACAGAAAATCTTCATTTATCTAGAAAAGTTGACTTCTCTGAAGGGTTCCAGATAGCTGTCTTATTTCTGTGGCAGTTTTTGTAGTCTGAATAACAAGATATGAAAAAGAAGAGAAGTAAGAAATAAAATGTCTTGAGTTCTAAGTCTCATAATTGTTGTGCAGAATATAAAATATATACATATGTATACAGGTGCATACGTGCATATGTCAAATATGTCTAGAAAATAGCCCCACGTTTAGCAATGCTTTTCAGTATTTGTGAGTTTTGCTTTGTTAAAAGCAAAGGAACTGGTTATTTTGCAAATCCAGTTCACACACCCTCCTCTGTTGCAAAGGGGTGACACAGGACATTTGGAAAAGGGACAGGGAGGATTCATTGGCTGTTTCTCCAGGCTTTTCACACCATGCCATCTCTTTAAATAATAGGCTGAGATGGGGGGTGATGAGTCTCCCATTAGAAGGCTCATTAAGAATAAAGGGCAGGAAGGGGGCTCTGAGAACAGCCTGCTCTCCTGGTATTTATTAGGACAAAGCATGCTTGCTAATGGGCACCTGAAGAGCTCTCTGCTACAATTATTATCCGGCATCGGTGCTTTTATCAACTTTGGCTTTGCCCTTCTCTCTGCCTTAGTAAACAGTTGTCAACAGCTCCCTAGTTTTGCAGGCTTCGGGAGAGAGTTTGTCCTCCCTTTTCCTGCCTTTCCTCGGGGGTCCTGTGCCTCCAGTCTGAGAGGGCACTTGACCTCCCCCTCTTCCCTTCCTCCATGCCACATGCATCTCTCTAGCTTGCCTTTTCTCTCTTTGCAAGGCAGCATTAGAAAGCGTTTGCGTCAAAGGACCGGGTACTACAGAGAGTAAAGATTTTAAGCTTGTGGCCACAGGGTCTTTGCTAAAACTCTGCTCTTGTAGAGCGAAAGCAGCCATAGATGGCACCTCAATGAATGGCTATGCTCCAGTAAAACCAGTTGTGGGCCAGATTTGACCCCCGCAGACTGCAGTTTGGTGACCTCTGTTTTAGGGGGATGAAAGGGAATTGCACTGACAAATAAAAGTAGCTGCATAGAATTCTCAGATGACTTTACCCTCACTCAATCGATGACCCTCCAGGCAAGTCTTTCCTATCTGCCCTGTGCCAGAGCATGCGCCAGGGAGCAGGAGGCGCTAAGGGGACGGGAGGGGGAACAGCTAGAGGAAGATGGCAGCAGACAGGGTGGAAAGTCGTACACTCCTGCTGAGGTCTAGGATTTCACCTAGGGGACCCGGGGAGCCACTGGACAGTCTTCAGCACAGGAATGCCGTGGCCACACTTACGTGCTCTTCAAGGAAAATAATGCCGGAAACACCGTCCATCGGCTTTGACTTTGAAAGTTTTGACGTTTCTCCTGAGAGTCTGTAAAAACAGAAGTTCACAGGAACCAGCTCTAAAGTAGCCTGAACGCCCTCACTTCCTGTCCCCTTTCCACTTGAGCTGGAGGGATCCAGCACCCTGGCAGGGGGTCGAGTGTCTATTTGCTGCAGAAATAAAACTCTTAGATCTTGGACAAGAGGAGGGGAATCTTTAGGGCTATTAATTCCAACATCTACAGAAAAATAGCTTCTTTCCAAGTATGATTTGAAGGCTGCTAGGAATCCTCTGCCCCGAAACACCACACCCCTCCAGGCTCTAGAGCATCTAAAATCGTCACACGAGGTTTGATTCCTTAAGGCTGAGCATTCCCCTCTAGGGCCTGGGCGTTTTAAAATGTGAACACCCCCAGGAAGAAGGATACATTATGTTAATCATGACCTGGTAAGAATGGTGGTGTCCATACGACAGAGACCTTGGAGAACCCCTGAAATCCATCACGAAGGACCAGGGGTGCAGGAAGCAATGGACAAAGACCAACTTGGCCTACGGCTCCCTATTTCCTGGGGCAGCACTGAGCATGAGAGGGAGGGCAAGGACAGGCCTCAAGTAGCAGCTGATTAATAGACACGGGCAGGAGAAGGGTGTATTTTCAGACTCAATGGAATTTTACTGCCTACCAATTCCAGAGCCAATTTGTAAAGCTGTCTGGGAGCGTTCAGTGTCTGAGAAGCAGACACAGGAAAGGGGAGGGAGACAATTAGGAGGCGAAAGATGCTTCAGACAAGGAAAGGGCTTAAGTGACAACTGAATGAACCCCCCCACCCCCACCCCGTTACTGCTGGCAGCTCTGATTCTTCTCCCAACAAGCTTCTGCTTGCTGATTTGTCTTTTGAATGCAAAATGGAAGTGGTTGGGTGAATAAACAAGAACTCTCTTTATCAAGGAGAGGCAGCGCCCTGTCTCTGTGGGTTTGGGGCATACTCTTGCAGGATGCCCACTGATTGGAAGCTGGTGAGAGCCGCGAGGGTACTTGCCTCATTGACAACAAAGCAACTGTGTCTGGACCACAGACCGAGAGTCGTCAGGGTCTATCTATCTATGGCTGGTATTGGGGGGAACCCCCAAAAGACAATTCTCAAGTTGCTTCCTGGCTGGATCAGGCCAGATCGAAACCTGCATTCTTGGTGGATTGATTTATTCATCCATTAAATGTTTAACCACACCTATTACAGATCTGGTTCCTGGGAAGGCCCTGATGAATCAGCTGAGCTGATTCACAGGCGTGCGCCTGAGTGGCTGTGACGTGAAGTGGGTGCCCAGGGGAGCTGGAGAAGTGCTCTCAGGACCCCAGAAGAGGTGACTGTCTGCATAGAAACGGGGGAAACCGAGCGCATGACATTCTTCAACTGTAGCGGCAACCCAAGAGAGTCTAGAAGTTTGGAAGAAGAGGTTAGGCGATGACCACGGTGTCCATGGAGGTGGCTGTGGGATAATATGAAGGAGACTGCTTGGAATGTGAAGTGCTTAAGGAAGTGGAAACTCGATTGCTCTGCCCTGTGCAGAATGAAATCACAGGATCCCTGTTCAGATTGCAGGGTGAAGAAAAGACATTTTAGGGCCTTTAAAATCTGAAAATCTGAAATGTGTTCCTTTTTTCCACGGTCTATCTCTTGACCTGTCTGTTTTTGTTGTTTGTATTCAATGTCATGTTCCTGGGGCACAGGGATAGCCTCTGACCAAGATGCTCACAGATACCCAGCCCCAAGGCTCAGCACACGAGGGCACGTGGCCATCACTGCCCCGTCTGAGCTGGGGTAGGAGAGCCACCTCACCTTTCTGTGGGTCTGCCACCCCAAACACAGTGCTCAGAGACTCCCAGAGGATTGTAATTTCCATGTGGGGACACACTGTACCTGGAGAGGTGTGGCCAAGAGGCTCATTTCTGTAGGTCACCCCATAATGTCATGGCGGCCATCACATCCTGCTCTGAAACTCCATGGGAACTTGTGCTATACTGCAAGTGTCCCTGTAGGCCAGTGCTGACACCCCCACTGGGGACAGTATCAGCAGTGGCCGAGGACCAGGAGTGGGAGGTGGGGTGGGACCTTGGGTCTCAGGAAATGGGCGTGGTGGGTAGCAGCAGGTGCTGGCCACTGGGGAAGTCAGAAAGGGAGAGCCAGGTGGGACCCCAGATGAAGAGGCAGGAGGGTGGGCAGGCCCTGGGGGTCAGCAGAGGCTCCCAGCCCAGGGGCTTCTCCAGTGTCCCATGTGCTTCACTGAAAACCAACCAGAGATGATATTATGAAGAATTTCAGGGTGACAAGTGTCAACCCTTCTAATTTGGGGCTCTGAGTGACACAAGGTTTCCCCCTCCCTGTGTGACAGTGACTCTGGTTAAAACCTGTTTGTGTCATGTCCAGTCTGAGAGGGAGATGCCCTGAGGAGGCAGCTTTTCCTAGGAACCTAGAAGTAGGGAGTTAAAGAGTAGGCCCAGGCAGAGGTTACCTGGCACTGCTCAGGGGACGCTGGGGCACTAACGGGGGAACTGGCCTTGGGGCAGGGGTGTGTCAGCCCAGGGAGCAGGCCTCACCCCTGCAGGGGCTTTGCTAGGGTTACACATCTAGAAGGAACTACTAACCGTCCCAGGTAACAGCGCTTCTAGTCATGCCCGTGGTCACCCAGGGTAAAGGGACTTCTATCAGCCTCTTCTCCAGCCATGAGGGGGCCATGTGGTCATCAGGAAACGGCAGCTTCCCTGCGCATCCCTTCAGAGGAAGCTGCAGGCAGGGCCTGGGCTCCTTCCGCTCCTCTCCCTCCTCCCTCAGGCTGCCTGGGAGGCGTGCATTGCAGCCTGTTGGACCAGGACACTGGGTGACACACAGGAGCCGAGCGGTGGTGTGTCCAAGGAGCTGGGGTCCCTGGGGACTTGGTGGGGCCTCGCCTCAGCTGCAACCTGAACCGGATCCCGGGGGTGGCGTTCCTTTGAGGTGACAGAGAAAAGAAGTACCCTGTTCAGCACTTACGTTTTCGCAGTCCTTCCTCCCTGAACTAGCCCTGACCAGCCTGCAAGCACATCCATCTGGCTGTGGACACGCTGCAGGAAGGTAGAGTTGTCTCACGTGTGACGAAGGTCACCTCTCCTAAGGTAACGAGTTGACCTTAGGGTTCATTATGGGCACCTCATATTTCATTTGTCTGGATTAACATCTCTGAGGCCATTAACTTTGACTAAGGTGACACAATTTCACTTCCAGGTCTGAAGAGCAGTGAGCTCGGTGAACTCACGGAGACCCCCCATGAGACTGCGCTGTGCGGGTGGTTGACACCCTGTCTCGCCCCCTCTGCCTGCTCTGGTGGGTGCCACAGATGGGATCTGGCCCAATGCTCTGTGAGGGTAGGGGGGGACCTTGGAAGCTGGGTCTCCGAAGACAAGCATTTAACCGAGGCTGGGCCTGGCCAGACATGCCCGATGGCAGAGCTGCGAGATCCATGAGCAGAGGTAAATGGAAAAGTGGAGTAAGATCAACTGGAGTCCGTACACCCACAAGATCCTTTCTCATGCTCCCCAGCTCCCAGACACCCAGTGGGGCTGCTCGTTCAGATACGCCTGGGAGGCTGTGTTGGTCAGCTTCACATCACTGTAATGAAATACCTGACACAGGCTCTTAAGAAGTAAAGAGAGGTTTATGGTTCTGAAAGTTCAACTCCATGTTCAGGTGCCCCCATTGGTTTGGGTCTCTGGTGAGGGTGGCACAGCATGGTGAGCCGTCACGTGAGCCAGGAACACAGAGTGACTAAGAGACTGGGCTGCCACAGTCTCCTTCCAGGGCACATTCCAATGACCACAGGACCTGCAGCAAGGACCCACCTCTTACAGGTCCACAGTACCTCCCAACACTGCCTCTGGGGGTCGCAGAAGTTACACCCGGACCACAGCAGAGGCGCTGCCCCCCTCCCCTTGCCTCGGGATGGGGTGGCTAGCAGTGGACCTCTATGAGGGTGCTGATGTGCCCAAGTTGGGGTGGCTCTGTGGGCCCTCTCGACTGCAGGCTAGACCTCCCCAGGACTGGCGCGGGTCCTTCAGCTAAACCCAGGTCTTTGCCTAGTTCCTTTCCCATCCCATCCTGGTTTTCTTTCCCCTTACAATTTCACCTCAAGGCATTTCCTTATTAAGTCCCTTGCGTAGGGGCCTCTGTCTCAGGTTTTTCTTCGAAGGAAAATGAGACAGAAGTAAAAGCTGAGTCGGGTGTCCCGAGGGTGAGGCTGGGTTGTGATGCAGGTTAAAGAGAGAAGTCACAGCGGACCTCACTGGGAAAGTGGGATATGATCAAAGGCCTGAAGAAGGAGGGGAAGAGCCACAAGGAGCCACACCGCAGGCAAAGGGCTTGATTAATGCAAAGGCCCTGTGGTAGGTGGAATAATGCCTGCATCTTGATTGGCAGAATCTGGGAATGTGCAGGGTTATGCAGTAAGGTGAGTGGAGGTTGCAGAAGACCCAGGGTGCCCATCAGCTGACCTCCATAGAGGGAAGCAATCCTGGCGACCAGGTGGGCCCAATGTAACAAGGGACTTTAAAAGTAGGAGGGGGTGGGATGGAAAGGGAGGCCGGGGGCAGACGGACTGTGGCAGTGAGGCACGAGAGTGCACTGTTGCTGGCTTCGTGGATAGAAAAAGGGTGAGGACCAAGGGGTTTGGACAACCTCAAATCAGTGGCAAAGACAAGGGACCTCCCTCGGAGCCACCAGAGGGAACATCTTGATTTTGAGCCCAGTGAGACCCGTGTGGAGCATCTGGCCTCCAGAACCGTAAGTAACAAACGTGAGCTGTTTGAAGCCCCTAGGTTTGTTCTGGCAGCCTTCGAGGACTACGGCCCTACGTATGTGTGCACGTAAGATGGTCGCGGGAGGCCACTGTGGCTAGAGTGGGTGGCAGCAGAGTGGAGGTGAGGAGGCCTGGTGGGCAGTGTCCCACGGGCTGCCAGCAGGTGGCCTTGTTCCCAGTAGGGACAGCTCTGGGATTGTCCTTGTCATTCTGTTTGTTTGTTTGCAGTGCTGGGGCTGGGACCCAGGGCCTCAGCTCGCTGAGCAGGCATCCCCAGGCCCAGGCAGGTTTGAATGATGGGATCTGACAGTCCTGGTCCCAGGCTCCCTAGGAGCCCAGGAGGCCAGAGCAGGGGTGAGGAGACCACTGCCTTCCTACAGACAGAAGTGAGGGCAGCAGGGACCAGGGAGGGGCAGGGCAGGGGTCACAATGAGGGTGTGACCTTCCTGTGTGTGGGAAGCTGAAAGAGGTCAGGCAAGGGTGCTGCAGGGGTCTCTTGAGCAACGGGAAGAAGGACGCTGCCTTCCTTCAAGATTGGAAATGCTGCAAACACTGTTTTGGAGATGGGGCAGGAGACTGGGCGTCCTTTGTGAAAGAATGATCAAGGTTTGCCTTCGGAGAAAATGCCCGTTTATTGAGGCAGCTCGGCATATTTATAGAGCCGGGGGTGGTCTGATGGTTGAAACAGTTTAACAGTTTAACCCTCTTGGCAGCTGGCATAGGGTGCTCTCTGATTGGTGGGTAAGGATCATGTGAGTCAGCAGGACTCACCATTGGACGGCTCTTCTCGGGGGATGGGGAGGTTGGTCTTTGGAACTGGGGCGACTCCCAACACTTTGGAACTTGTTTCGTTCGGGCTGTTGACGGTATCCCACGATGATGTCGAGGAGGCAGTCTGCATGTACAGTTCCCGAGTCTGGAGACGTCAGAGCTGGGCATGTTTTGAGAGTCGCCGGCATACAGAGACTATTCAATGCCATGGGACCCAAGGATAGGACCCTGGGAAGGAGGAGACAGGAGCAATCAGATCTGAGTCTCGGGAAGGCTGACGGTCAGAGGGCAGACAACCCTGATTTCAGGGGAATGGTACAGACAGAAGCCTAATGGGGGAGGCTGAAGAGAGAAAAGTCAGACAGAACTTGGAGCCAGTAAGAATAGATGAGCATTTCTAGAAACTTGGAAATCTAGAGACAGGCTGGCAGGCTGGAGACCCAGAGAAGAGTGGAGGTCACAGCTGGTGTCTGAAGATAGCCCGAGGCAGGATTCCTCCTCCCGGGAAGCCCCAGTCATGGCTACTAGGGTCCTCCACTGATTAGATGCCCTGCCCATGTTTTGGAAAGTCATCTGCTTGGCTCAAACTCCACCAGCTTACATGTTAACTGAATCTGCACAAACCTTCATTGAGATTGGCACTTAAGCAAAAATTAGATGGCTGAACAGACTACCCAAGTTAACACATGAAATTAACCATAGTCGTGGTAAAGAGAAGGTTTTGTGTTCAAACTTCTGAGATGAAACTAGATTTGTATGTCAATCAAAATCATCTGAGCAAGTACGACTTTTAATAATCTAGAAGAGAGGGCGGGGGATGTCTGGAAGGCTGTCCCTGAGCAGGGAGAGGTGTGGGATCTAATACCTGGGGGGTGGCCTAGTTCCTCTGCTATAAGGAAGGCATGCACGGTACTCAGGTACAAGTGCTGGTTACTGGGCAAAGAACCGATGGCTCTGATTTCTAATAAGGTAGTTAACAATTCAGTTGAGTGGGCAAGTAGAGGAGTACCTGGTGGGAGATGAGGAAAGAGAAAATGGTGTGGAAAAGCCCAACCATAGAGGGACAGAGTGCACGGAGAGGCCCCAGAGTGAGTTTGGTGGGCAGCATGGATACCACCTGATGTTCATGATCAGGCGTTTATGTTGGGACCGGTCAGTATGGACAGCCACAGGGTGTCGGCATGACTAAGCAGAGTGTTGTCATTCTAAGTGGTATGGTGAGGGAGCATGGGCCAAGGAAGCGAGGGGGTCAAGAATTGTGCAAGGAAGTGGCTATAATAGTTGGCTATGAAATCGAAATGGAAAATGGGAGTCAAGATGGTGGGGACATGGGATACAGGGGATGGGAAAACAAGTGGTAAAAAATGTACAACTGGCACTGTTGTGGGGACAGTAAAATGACCAATGCAAACCCTCTTGTAAAACTGTGAACTTTAGTTAGTAATGATGACTTAAAAATTATAGAAGTGTACCACAAACAGCATGAGTATGGTAAAAAAATATTGAGGGTGTTGCTTTTTTTTCTGTACGTGTAAAATTATCCTCCAAAGAGTTTTATTATTTTTTAAATGTAGGACATGATATAATTCTCCATGAGGCCACTTTCAAAAGAATACTTTGTCTGCATTTACCAACGCAACGAAGCCAAAGCCAAATTTATTAGGTCATCGACCGCGAGGTAAATGCAGTTAGGTTAAATCCCAAGTTGTCTCCTCTAGACCAAAAAATAAACAGGGCATAGTGTCCTCACTCAGTCAATTGCCTTTTTGCAGCAGTGAGCTTCCAACCTGGAAATGCAATGATCGTACACACAGGAAACCAGATTAGCTATTTGGGCCACATTTTAGAAATAAGGAATTCAGTCTTTGGGTGAGTAAGTAAAACATTTTAAAAATTGATTCTGGGGTTCGGGACGTCGTGTATGTACTTTGGTACTCAAATGGGGAAAACGAAGTCACTTTAATGTCAATGGAGGCAAAATGAGGGAGACAGAGGACCTGGACTGAGGTAGCTCAGGTTCAATCTCCCCACCCACCCACGGGAAAGGCATATTGATATTCTCTCCAAGTCCTCTCCATGCATCTAGAAGACGTGGACCGGGAGGACTTCCCCGGGGCCTGAGAAGAAAGACCTACTGAGGTCACTTACTACCACACTACCCTCTTCCCCAACCCTGACATGCATCTCCCTTTACTGAGAATTTAATGGTGAGATTGTTTTACTTAAATGGAGATATTAGTTCAAGTATTTCCATAACAAGGACTTTACTAAATACTTTGAAATTCTCACCTGGCTTAAAAAATAAAAGAAGGCTCTGATGGTAAATGACCTTGAATGACCTTGAGACATTGAGTCCTCCAGTGATCAAAATATACAAAGGGTGAATAGCATATTGAATGAAGTCATCTCAGTGTGTTAAAAAGTTTTAGGTCCAATTGTTCTTTCAGAACATTTTTAGACAATGTTCTTTTTTTTTTTTTTATTGTTATACCCTTTATTTGGAAGTCGTTGTACTTCAAAAATTAAATGGAGATGATAAAAAAAAATTAGCAGTGGCATTGGATGTATATTATCTCTACCGTCCACTCCCAGTCACCTTGCTGTAGACTTGTCATTGAGTTAATTGCCTGTTTGCTGCAGTGAACTTCTTTCTGCCTTGGAAATGCAATGATCATACACACAGGAAACCAGCTCAGTTATTGGGGCCACATTTTAGAAATGAGAAAGCAGGTCCTGGCTGTGATGAGCCTTCTCCAGGAGTGCCTGGAAGATTGCTTTTGAACTAAATCCTTCCAACTACTGCCCTGTGTTCTAGAGGAACATGGTAGCGAGCTCAGAGATGTCGATTCTTCCTCTGCTGGAGAGAATTTAATTCTTTTTTTTGTTTCGATTAAAGACAGATTAAGATGAAGGGGGAGATGAGAGAGGGCTCGTTCAGTCTTCCAAAGAATTGGTGTGGTTTCTGAAGCTTTTAGGATTGAACTTGCCCATTCTCACTTTTGGTGGGCTCTCTCAGGAGACAGAGCCTGCCAAGTGACCCTGACTGGTGACTCTCCTGAATGCCACCTGTTGCCATGTAGTCCAATTCTCGCCCAGTTCCTGGAGGTAGAGAGTAAATTTGTACTAATTTCTAAGTGAAAATCTTTGATATATCTGAAGATAATTGAAGATGCCCTACTCAGTTTTCTTTTTTCCTGGGCCAATGGCATTTATTATTAATTATTGGGGTTTTGAGTATTTTAATCATCTTTATGGTTGTCTTTATGTTGGTTCCCAGTTTCCTGGGCCTATAGATATTGTGGCATTGAAAATTAGACTTACATTTAGTAGGATGGTAACATCTTAGTTCCAAAATACCACGTCTATTTGTAGACACTATAGCTGTGTTGTTTATATCGAGGATATTGTACTATTTCCAAAATTCATCTCTGCAGTAGAGACCTTAATCATTGATCATCTCCTTTTATTTTTTTTTTGTCTTTTGTTTTTATGGGTATGTATTTCATAAGTTATCACTCAGCAACTCTTGGACAATCTTGTGTAATGTGAACAATTCTCTATAATTGTGAAATACAGTGGATTCACTATTTCAATTTTAAATCTTTGCAGAAAATATGAAAGATAGTCCCAGGACTTTATTTGCAATGACTTATTTAGGTACAGGTTGGAAGCAAACACAAAATTACAGATGTGCCTCCTGCCCCTTTTCTGTCTCGTTCTCTCAGTGAAATGATCATCTAGTACCTCTTACATATCAGAGAGAGATCAAGTCCAGTGTCATTTTTGCCTTTATTAGATGGCTTCCCATAAAAGTACTAAAATATATCTTTATAATTCGAGCTATCTATCAACTATCTATCTATCCACTATCTATCCTCAGTGTTGCCAAAATAGTAGTCCATGTAAAGAAAACCTTGATTCTTTTTGATAAAGGGAAGTATTTCCTTGGTTCCTTGGTTTGTCTTGGTCCCACATACTGTAATTTGTAGGGCTGAGGTCTTTAATATTGTGCATAAGAATCTAGTGAGATCCAGGCATTCCCATCTCAATGTATTTAAAATTTCAAGGACTTCCTGTTCTCCCTGGCCCCTACCTATGCACTCTAGAATAAGTCCAAGATCTTCACACTTAACCCACTCTCAGCCCACTGCAGTAGGAGAGAGAGGGTGTCTGATAAGGGCCACAGTCCAAAATGAGGTTTCAGTGACCCATGTGAGACCCCAAAAGGAGAGGTACTGGCAAAGTCGATAAAATTCACTTTATCTTCCTTTACCCATAAAGTATTAAGATGCAAGAATCAACGATGACCTGAACGGTTCCCAGGGAAGTGACTTAGCAGCTGGAAGTTCAGGTTGCTTCTAGTCTAAGTGTTAAGCTAAAGGGAAATAAATGATCCTTGAGACTCACACGTTGTTCCAACTGGCCCATCACTAAGACAGGGAAATTCAGAGCCAAATTCAGGTCTTCCATTATTGAACAAATATTTTTGAGTGGCTGGCATGAGCCCAGCACTTGGGGAAACCCAGAACCTGGTATCGTAGAGCTCAGTCATCTCCCCCCGTCCCTCTCTGAGGTAGCAGAAGTGAAAATCTGCTTGGCGTGGCTGAAATTCCTGATCTCGGCCAGCTCTGGCGTGACCATCCGTTGGTGCGCCATACATAACCATTGCCTGGTTGGTTGGTTTATTACTTTCCCTGATGTGTTAGTTTTGCTACAGAATCAGAAAACAGCTGGGGTTAATAAAAGAAAAGTTTAGTTTTGAGAGGGGCACAAAGCTACACACACTAATTATAATAAAATATTAAAGAGCTTCTTAGGGTAGCACTTAGGAACATGAAGTGCATACTAATGTGAGATTCGTTTTGATGTAGAGCACTTTTAAAATCAGCTATCTATCCTCCGAGTAGCCAAAATAGCAGTCCAGAGACGGACAAGGAGCATTTCAAATTCAGCAGTATGCTGTCTTATTGGCCCAGGGACGGTGATAACACAGGCGGCAGCTGGTAGGAATCCGAGTCTACTCTGACTAGATCATGCTGCCTGGGAGTCTAATTTTGCTCAGAGTGGAAAACGGGTATGTTCCTGTAGCGCCAACAGACCGGATCCTATCTCCAGTTTGTCTGATGGGGAAACTTGGTCCTGTTCCCAGATACGACTCTCCTTCATGGATCATTGAATTACACCAAGTGTTTTGAACAAAATCGGCTTCAAAACATACTGCTTTCCTCCCGAACCTTGGAATTTCTGCTCACACCAGATTTCCAAGAGATGATCCCCTGCACACGCAAGCCACCACTCACTCTCCTCTCTGCCCCTCATCAGTGGGGAGGCAAGTCCCCAGGCCCTTTCAGCGTCTGAGATTCAGGACTTTACAGTGAGTCCTAACTGCTCTAAAATTCTGAAATTTGTGCAAGAGTATGTGTGTGATTGAAATGCATACTGGTGGATAAATAAATGTTAAATGCTTTTTGTCCAAAAATAAACAAACAATAGCAAAAAACCCCAGAACTTTTGAATATTCTTTTGCTTTGGTGAGGGAATTTTGATACTTTCTTGTGTTCCTTCCTGTTCCTTTAGGAAGTATCTTAGCCTTCTATTTCTTTAGGAAGTAGCTCTATGTAAAAGGACCTATTACTTTGTCCTTTCTTTCTTTCTTTTTTTTTTTTTTCCTGAGTGTATTTCCAAGCAAGGGCTCACTGCCTATTTCTCATTCACTTGGTTTCAAACCCTCTGGTCCTACGTAATGAGCCATGAAGGAGACCAGGTAAGAGACTGACCCAGGAGGGACTTGCAGCCTCCCAGGGCCACTGGGCTCAGGGCCCCTCTGAGTGGGCTGCCCTGTCTTTCAGTGTGTGAGCCTCTGTGCAGCTGCCCTTGGCTGTGACCAATCCGGAACCTTGCTCCAGGCAGACCAACCATTTTCCACTGCAAAGCTGACTTTCTTAAAAATGAACCTGAACATTTTTTGCAGATAATCTATTTCCCCTCTCATCTGTATCCCGGGGACACGAGGCTGGAGGGAGGATTGATGGGCAGCCCTGACTGATGTTCTACGCAGGGGCTCATCTATCACGCTCACTGGGTGATGGAGTTCCTGCCCACGCCTGTGGGGATGCTGGCATCGTCCCTGGTGCTTCCTGGTCCAGGAGGGCAGGAAGGTGCAGGTGTACTTCCTGGATTCTCAGAGCTGGAGTGGCCCCACCTGGCAGCCCATCCTGTGGCGGGGGATGGGAGGACAGAGGAAGGAAACCTTTCTGAAAGGGAGCTCCCTGGGAGAACTTGGGAAAGGCACATTCCTCTTTCCCACATCCCCCTCCCGCCCTCACCTCTCCTCTGCTCCCAAGGGTTCTCATCCTTTTTCTTTTCTCTTCTGATCCTTTTTCTTTTCTCTTTAATTTTTCGAAGTCCAGGAAGATGCAGTGTGTAGGTGATGATGTAATTTAAAAAGTTTGCAAAACATTGATTGGCTGGCTTCATTTAGTGCCATTCAGAATGGGAGGTCCCTTTTGGGCCACCCCTGGGAGCAGGACTTCACTCAGTCCTGTCTGTGAGATCTGGGCTCCAGATTCCTTGGCGTTCCTGGCTGGACAGGGTCTGGCGCTGGGAAGGCTCTGGAGGGGCATGGAAGGCCCTCCCCATCATGCACACGAGCTGCCCCCGCGGCTCCTTGGGGACTAGGGATGAACAAAGCCAGAGACCCAGTGGGTGAAGCTGTCTCTCCCGCTGACATTTAATTCACCTGGAGTGCAATAATCAGAGGAAGAATCGAACACTTGAGGAGTTTGCCTCAATAAGCACAAGCTGCATGTTTGTGCCCTACTGAAAGTGAGGCTTTCCTTCAGAATCCAAAGGAAGAGAGGGTGACGGATGCACTGAGGAGAAGCCAAAGAGAAGAGCCGCTCTTCTTCTGCACCTTCACATGACAACAAAGTTGGAGACAGCTTTGCAATTTGGTCCATGAAGGTGATAACTTATCAGCTGTTGTTTGATAGAACAAAGTCAGTGTGGTCCAGATAAAGGATGGGGTGGTAAAGCCTGAAAAAAAGGAAGGGGTTCCTGAAAAGTTTGTTATGGAGAAGAAAGCAGCTGACATTATGATCGACGATACGCGGAGGTGAGAGTGTGTCCAGTGCAGTAGAGAAGTTTGAGGATCAGGGAAAGGGCAGGTAATGTGACTGTCCAGAGCCAGATCAGCACTGATAATTACTCCACCTGTGCTACAAACCCTGCTCAAAGACTGTTCCCCAGTCATTGGCATTTATGAACAGGCAACATGTCCTATGAGTTACAGTCCCTTCTGAACCAAAATCGATACGCAGCTTTCTATTGACAAAACTCGGGTGTACGTTTTATTCATCTTTGTCTTCTCAGCAGCTGACATGACACCCGACACGGCAGGGCTGTTCAAGTGCATGATAAATGACCGGAGTGGCAAGTCTTTGGCACTCTTGGGTTCTGGTTTCAAGACACATCTGTCTCGTTTCAATTAATTGTTTGCTTCAATGAGATTATTTTGGTCCATGGAAATCTGGCACTGGATGTCACATCTTTGTCATGATTATTAATCAGGCATTTAGAAGCTAACGTCTGTTTTAGATCAAGCTTAAGGTAGTCATCATGATTAAACATGGAATGTTTAGGTAAAATGACTAGATTCCCAGAGTGACAGAGCAGGGATTATATAGTTTATATTATGTACAATATTATTATAGTTCTGGTTATTATAATTATATCCTATATATTATTATATATTATGTATATTATAATATAGCACACCTAGATATTATTATATAGGTGTATATAATATATCATATATATTATATATTATATAGACTGATTCATATTGGGTTTGGGAGGTGAAGCATGGGAAGATTAGACAAACTCTAGACAGGGCAAAGTGGGGAGAGGGGAAGGGAGGGGGCAAGGGGTTTAAAAAAGATGGTGGAGTGAGATGGACATCATTACCCTAAGTACTTGTATGAAGACATGAATGGTGTGAATATTCTTTATATACAGCCAGAGAGATGAAAAAATGTGCTGTATATGTATAATATGAATTGTAATGCATTCTGCTGTCATATATAACAAATTAGAATAAAAACTTATATATTTTCATATATAATAATAATATACTATGTAATATATTTAATACTATATAATCTAAATAATTATGATATAAATAATACATTATATATGATACATATAATATTAATATATAATATTACATATTGCATAATTCTATAAATATATTACCTGCTCTGACACATTGGGAATATTGCCATTTTACCTAAACATATCATATATATATATGTCTAAGGCTAAGGCTCAGGACATTTATACAGTTGACCGAAAACAGATATTCCCCGGGATAGTGCTGGAAAGTTTTGCAGAACAGTATTGTCAAGTGACCTGGAAAAGTTCATATACAAAACACTTGGGCATTTGTAAGGATTAAATGAGGCAATGCTTATAAAATGCTTTGAAGAAGGTCAGCCAAATAGTCACCCACAAAGGTAATACGTGGACATCAGCAGCACCATCGTATTTCCCTGTAGCATGAACCTGCGGGGCTTCCCAGAGGCGGCAGGTAGCTGGAGTCGGCTTTGGCACAGTGAACGTCTCCTGGGGAAGGAAAACCTCAAGGGCTGGCTCAGATGGTGTCTTGGGTCTCCTTCAGTGACCGTCACACAGCTGGACAGAAGAGCCACGTGGGAAAGGCCACCTAGGGACACTTGGTGGCCACCGCTGTTGGTTATTTTCCTGGGGTTTTGGTGTTTCTGATTCACAGAAGGAGGCGCATCAATCCTCTATCAGTGAAAAAGCCCCATCTGGACATCGGATGATTCGTCAATGAAGTCCAAGAAGTGACCACGTGATCAGCTTGTAAAATGACCAGCCCACTCTGAGCATTAAATGGAATCTATTTATGAGCGTGACTTAAGCCTGTCAATGGCTTATTGAGTCCAGCGTAATTCTCAGCTACAGAAATCTGCGGACAAGGATGATGATTTCTTGAAGATGAGAGAGCAACCCCTCAAGAAGGGCCTGATAAATAAGAAAACCCCACAAACGAGGATGTTCGGAACGTGCTTTACTCAATGTCTTTATGCAAACGGCACTAATTAATCTCATGCAAACATGGATATTTTTGTAAAGCATAAGCCCAAGTGCCATTTTATGACCATGTAATTTACAAGTCCTCAAATTACATTAGAAGCACCACACACAGTGTTTACAGTTTAATTACATGGTTATTTACCATTCCCAATCAAGTGTTATTCATACAGTACCTCTTTGCCTGATCTTACCTAAAAAAGAAGACACTTTTATGCTGGATTTGAGTGGTAAACATTCAAACGTGGCAATGCAAGAAGGCTACAAAGACGTGATTTGGAGTAAACTAGCTCCATTGACAAAGTCACAACTTCCAGGGAACAGAGGGTGGGAAGAGACTGCAAAAGTGTTTCTTTAATTGTTTTTGTTCTAGGAAAAAAAAAAAAAGAAGATGATTTAGGATTCACTGCCTCTGCTTTATGAAGCCAGGTAGGTCTGTCATCTGTATTTTGTATTGTAGATGTAGAATGCATCGGTCAAGAAATGGTTAGTGAACCCAGTCCTGTGTTCCAGATCCTGTGATAATAAGGGGGGAAAGGAAGTCTGGCCCCTTGATGAACTCACAGACTAGATATGCACTAAATGCGTTATTGACAGTTCAATGCGGGAGAGATGTTTCCTTCCGGACTTTTCCTTATCCTTTAACAATACTGTCCTGCAATACTCTCCAGTACGACTATGGAAGAGCCATCTTTTGGAAATTGCATGAATGTCTGAGCCTTGGTCTTTTAATCTATAAAACAGAGGGGGGAAATGATAATAATAATAATTAATAACAATAATAATAATGCCAGTTTTCCCCCTGTAAGACTAAAACCCTTTGCAGATTGCCTCTCAGGATGATTTACATCCCCCAAGCCTGGTCCAGCCGAATCTTTACTTGTTTTGCCATGTTGCCTGGCAACCCATGTGATGCCCGATGCCTCCCACCATTGTTAGATGACCAGACAGTTTAACCAGAAAACATTTATTTGACAAATTAACTAGAAGGATGCTTAATTCTCAAAATGTAATTTTGAATTCTGTTCTCTGGGAACTAAAATTTTGAACAAATTGGTTCATGTTATAGAGGCCTCAGATCACGTGCAGTTACCATTTGGCAGCAGCCTTGGTGAATAGACAACTAACTGTCCACATTTTGAATAAGGAGACATATTTAAGCTGATTAAATAATTCCCCAAATTTATTCCACTTTTCCAAATGAGATTCAAATTGACAGCTGTCTATTGGCCCCTCCCACAACCATTCTGCTGTATCATGCCACCTTTGATGATTGATCCAATTTCCTGAACCATTGTTCAATTTTCGTGAAGGCTTGGAATCTACAAGGATTCTAATAAAAATTAGCTTTAATTCAATATTAAATCACAAAAACCTACAGACCACGTAGGTGCAATGTGTAGGTGACATAGAGCTAAACACCCACCTGCGTTTTCCTTTAATAAAACGGGAATGACACATGGAGAATGGCACCTACGCTCTTCATTACCACTTTCCAAGCCAGTGTCCCCTTCTGTCTGCAATAGTTTCAAGTAAAATGTGGCAAACGGAACTAGGAGGATCACCTCTGGAAACGGTTGGTCCCAGGATATAGATATTTAAATGACTTTCAATCTGGAAAGCACATTAAACATATGACACGTCATTACCATCCCACATTATCCAAATGGAATCTGAAACCTAAAACTATTTCAGATACTAAGGCTTTGGAGAAGGCTGGAAAGATATTCATAGAGGAATATAAGCTAACTTTGTGCAGTGGGTTTCGATAATTGAGGAAAGACTGTCGTTACCAATTATAGTCTATTTCTCCTCCTTTACATTGGTTTTAAATTAAGTAAAGAATAAAATGAGAGTACAGGATTTAGAATCAGTCAGATAACCCGGGAGAAATAACCAAAATAGTTTTTGTGGAATATGAGCAACAGGATTTTCTTTATGCTCTGGCTATGAAACATTATGCATCCATTGGGAAATCATTTAGTTGACAGTCCTTTAGGTGATGAATGTATTATAAAGCACATATCAAACATACACATGAGGGCTTAGGTGCAAAATAGGTGTTCTACCAATCAATCAAAGACAATAAAGATTCTTAGTGGTGTCCGTTGAATCATTTTTTTCTGAGTATGTGCTATCGAGTTGAATTTGTGGATAAACTGTTAGACAGCTTGATTTGAACATGTTGTTGCTAATACTTTAATCTAGTAAATGAAAATTAGAATTAATGTTTTCAGAGCTGGAACACCTTCACAGTGATCTTTTCCAACTCTCTTGATTTCACGAGAGAATAGACGCAGGGGTGGCTTGTGCTGTAGCTGCTCAGCTAGAGACGGGAGGGAGAGCACCTGCAGATCCATCTCGAAGAGGACTGGTTTCAAGGCCCGTGATTTTCATTACAGGAACGTCACACACAGTTTTTGTGTGAAACAAATTTAAAAGCCACAATTACTTACAAAAGTTCTCTAAAAAAAAATGGAATATCCTTCAATAACTTGCTGGATGTTAAAGGGTCCTATTTATACCTACCGTATTGAAAACTACCCTGTAGATATTGAGCATTGCTTTAGAGGTGTGGCACCATTATGTCAGGAAAAAGGAAGTTAACATGAGGTGGTGGTGGTCTTTTTTGTTTGTTTTGTCTTGTCTTAAGGTCATACTGTAAGTGAAAAATCTAGCTTCCGTATTACAGCTAGCTTCTGTGTTTAGACCCCTCTCCTTTTGGAACACAAGTCCTTTCTTCCCAGCTGAACTACCTCTCAACAAGAGGAGTTAAGGTGACAAGAGCCTTATAATGCAGATCAACAAAGAGATAGTTAAAGACAAACCCCAAACACAGAAAACAAAGAAAAATTGAAAGTACAAAAAGCAGAGTTATAGTAAGCACGGAGGATAGAAAGATGATGGGGGACAAAACACAAGAAAGAACATTCCAGATAAAATGCGATAGGTTTTGCCCATATTATCAAGACTTCCATCACCATCTACGTATAATTCATTTGAAGCCTCTCCATACTGTGCATAATGTAGAATATTACAACCAACTTAGGAGTTATCATAATAAAACCCCTAGGAAGAATTACAATTAACTTGAGTCAATTAGATTTCTCAAGGATCCCTGACTCCAGCTCTGGCTAACAGAAATCCTAATGAGACAATTAATGTTAGCTAATATCAGCTTGATTGATTTAAAGGGTATCTATAATGATACGGACGTGTGCACAGAACAGTGTGTGTTGCTGTGTTAGTGTATCTTATACCAATGCATGGTACCCAGAATTGATTCTCAAAATATTTGGGACGAAAAAGACGGTTATTTCATGGATAGAAAGCTGAGGTTTCCAAGTCACTTACTCTGCAGACCAGAGGCGAGGTGAACAACATCAGAAAACCAGGCTTGGGAGTGAACTAGTCTGTTGAAAACTTGGTACAGTGAAATTAAAGGAGAAAGGCTGGTGAATAATTGCCAAGCACACATCAGTCACTTTGAGGAAATTATCTCCTGACTCTTCACAGTCTTGGAGGAAACTGTCATTATCCCTCATTTACATGATAGAAACGGAAGTCAAACAAGCTTATGTGATGACCAAAGAGATTGGTGGGGGGCGGCAGGCCAGGTTGTGCACTGCCCAAGAGCATCCAATGTGGCTGGGGAGGTGAATTGAGATGGCCATGAGTTTGGTGCCCTGCTGGCCAGGGATGACCTGATACAAGGACTTGCTGTGGCAGAGGAAGCAGGCAGGCACCTTTCTTTAATTTGCCCAATGGCTGGAAACTCTTTGCACTCCAGATTCAAAATTAGAGTCCATTTATATCTGGATCCACCAAGCTCTTTGCACTATGTTGAAGCTTCCCACAGGAAGATGTACCCATTCACGATGTCACAGGTAGCTGGCGTTCATCTCGTGGGCAGGAGCGGACGATCAGAATCGCAAGAGTCACTGAAGACAAGGAAAGAGAAAACCATGCAAGTGTCCCCATGACCCCTGTCTTCTAGACAAAACAGTATTTGAAATTTGGGTGTGGACACAGGGGGGTGACAGACAAACTTAGTGTGGGTTGAGAACTTTCATTTGTATGAGTCTCTAAAATAACAGAGCCACCCTGCCGTAATTCGCCCTTGGTGATGGGACAAATCGATCAGTGACGAGAATCAACACGATTCCTCTCACACACTAGGCTTTCGATCCATGGATCGACCAAGTTGTCCTGCATGAGGTCTGCGGTTTTCGTCAAGAAAAACGTCTGAGGAAGGAAGAGCAGGAGGAAGAAAAGATTAACATTTAACAGAGTCATGAGGTGGGAGGGAAAGGGAGAGAAAAGGGAAATTGCATGGAAATGGAAGGAGACCCTCATTGTTATACAAAATCACATATAAGAAGTTGTGAGGGGAATGGGAAAAAAACAAGGAGAGAAATGAATTACAGTAGATGGGGTAGAGAGAGAAGATGGGAGGGGAGGGGAGGGGGGATAGTAGAGGATAGGAAAGGCAGCAGAACACAACAGTTACTATTATGGTATTATGTAAAAATGTGGATGTGTAACCAATGTGATTCTGCAATCTTTGTAATGTTTTGAATAACCAATAAAAAATAAGTAAAAAAAAGAAATACTCTCCTTGTTGATCAAGCACCAGTGTTTCCCACAGTGAAGGTGGCGGGAGTTCATTTGGAGAGGTTACAGATTTCAGAGAGGAACTCGCCTGACCCTGGGAAGTTGTGCTGGCTGCACAGGGGTCAAGGCCCAGCAGAGGGGCTGGAGGCCACGTTTCCCAGTCTGGCATTTGGCTTCTCTGTGTCTTCCACTGGCCCATAGACTCCTTGGAGGTAAGGCCCATGGAGAATCTAGTTTACCTTCAGCAGTTCACGCTAAGTGAGCGGTCTGTGCATAGTAGGTGCTTAGTAAATGTTGTACAATGGCTTTCTTGCTCCTGTGTCTCCTGATATTCAGAGCCATGCAGTCATGCCTTGTATTTTAAGTTAGGGAAGCAGATTGAGCTCATTTTCTCCAAGGACTGCAGAAGAGAGGCATTGCTCTGCACAGGAGCTGAGAGAGGGCGAATTTCACCTAAAGATGGAGATAATGGGGACAATTTGTGCAGGAAGAAAGATCAGAGTGGTGCAGAGACAGGGCTGAGGAGGTGAGTATTCAAGGAGCGACAGGGAGAAGCGACTGATCTGGGGTAGAAAATCTTCATGGGGGAGATGAGAGAGAGAATCTTAAAGCCACAGGACCTGTACACTCGATCTTCAGCCACGGTGAGAAGAGTGGAGTAGGGCTGGGGCCACAAGTAGCTGGACAGTTTGTTTTTAATATTGAACACCAGGTGTTGGAGAGGCGACATCGAGATTTACTGAATTTTGTTTTATTCCACCTGGATTAAATATTTCTCCCTTAATGATGACCTCATCTCAAAATCAAGAGGAGAGTCTGAGGGTTGGGAAGGAGAAATTGTTCAGGACTTAAGGTTTGTGGAGCCCTTAAAAGCCAGCGCATAGCAGGGAAAGTCGACCTGGAAGTTTGTGCAGCTTGCTGAGTTCCTGGAGTTGCATCCTGTGGGCGCACTGTATATCAGTAGGATGCATACGGACCTGGGCGGCCTCTTGGTGTCACCAAGGTAGGCGTTGCCAACACCCTGAAAAGCCACACAGGAGCCATCTGTCGACACCATCCTGACACTTCACGGGGCTCACCTTCGTCTCCCTGCTCCCCAGTTAACCCGGGGCTTAATGGGCCTCACTTGCATAGATTCATTTAAAGATAATGTGACATCAACATGTCTAGTCCCAGATCCACAGTCAGCATGGAATCGCGCTGCTCTGTTGGCCTACGAGTATGTGCTGTTCCAGAATGAGGTGAGTAAACGCTGGCCTGGGAGTTGGTGACGAGATAGAAATCAGACCTCCATCATGGGCCTCCATCATGGACCGTCCATCATGGACCATCCATAGTGGACCCTCCATCGTGGACCCTCCACCGTGGACCCTCCACCGTGGACCATACATCATGGACCTCCATCATGGACCATCCATCATGGACCCTCCACCGTGGACCCTCCACCATGGACCCTCCACCGTGGACCCTCCACCGTGGACCCTCCACCGTGGACCATCCATCGTGGACCCTCCACCATGGACCCTCCACCGTGGACCATCCATCATGGACCATCCATCATGGACCCTCCATCGTGGACCCTCCACCGTGGACCCTCCACCATGGACCCTCCACCGTGGACCCTCCACCATGGACCCTCCACCGTGGACCCTCCACCGTGGACCCTCCACCGTGGAACCTCCACCATGGACCCTCCACCGTGGACCATCCACCATGGACCATCCATCATGGACCCTCCATCGTGGACCCTCCACCGTGGACCCTCCATCATGGACCTCTATCATGGACCCTCCATCATGGACCCTCCACCGTGGACCCTCCACCGTGGACCCTCCACCGTGGACCCTCCACCGTGGACCATCCACCGTGGACCATCCACCGTGGACCCTCCACCGTGGACCCTCCACCGTGGACCCTCCACGGTGGACCCTCCACCGTGGACCCTCCACCGTGGACCCTCCACCGTGGACCCTCCACCGTGGACCCTCCACCGTGGACCCTCCACCGTGGACCCTCCACCGTGGACCATCCATCATGGACCATCCATCGTGGACCCTCCACCGTGGACCCTCCACCGTGGACCCTCCACCATGGACCCTCCACCGTGGACCCTCCACCATGGACCCTCCACCGTGGACCCTCCATCATGGACCCTCCACCATGGACCCTCCACCGTGGACCATCCATCATGGACCATCCATCATGGACCCTCCACCGTGGACCCTCCACCGTGGACCCTCCATCATGGACCTCTATCATGGACCCTCCACCGTGGACCCTCCACCGTGGACCCTCCACCGTGGACCCTCCACCGTGGACCCTCCACCGTGGACCGTCCATCGTGGACCCTCCACCGTGGACCCTCCACCGTGGACCCTCCACCGTGGACCCACCATCATGGACCCTCCACCATGGACCCTCCACCATGGACCCTCCACCATGGACCCACCATCATGGACCCACCATCATGGACCTCCATCATGGACCCTCCACCATGGACCCTCCACCATGGACCGTCCACCATGGACCCTCCACCATGGACCCTCCACCATGGACCCTCCACCATGGACCCACCATCATGGACCTCCATCATGGACCGTCCATCATGGACCTCCATCATGGGCCTCCATCATGGGCCTCCATCATGAACCGTCCATCATGGACCGTCCACCATGGACCCTCCACCGTGGACCATCCATCATGGACCTCCATCATGGACCTCCATCATGGACCCTCCATTATAGACCCTCCATCATGGACCTCCATCATGGACCTCCATCATTCCTACATGTAATGATAACAGATTTGAAACCCCGGTATGCTAGAAAATGTGAATGTAAACTGCTGTCTTTGGACATTGATTTTTCCATCAATTTGTTCAAGGGTCCCAGAGAGCAAGTTGAGGCACATACAAGTTCCACAAATGTGGGAATGGCTGACGGGCCATAAACTGCCTCTTGGTTTTATATTTACTTGGATAAATCACAAATTAGTGCCATTTTTTTTTTTTTAGTATCCTTTCTTTCAGAAAGTTGTAAGTGTGATGAGGCCAAATGACACAGTTCACACTTGAGTGCTGTGCTTGACCTTCAATGATCACACAGCAAACCTCCACCTTTGGAGTAACTGAAGGTGGTCTGGGGAACTAACAGGCATCCAGAGAGGACCTGTGTGTCGTATGGCCAGAGTGTGATGTGGGTGGAGAAGCTCAAGGTGCTTTTAGGACATGAATCCTCTTCTGAGCTTCCTCATTGTCTCTGATGCTCAGGAGCGGTCCCTTGGGTCCTCTGTGTCTTAGTGATTCATTTTAAAATCGGGCGAGGAGAATTGAAAACGCTGGGCTGGGGGACTAAGCTTTAACTCTCTCTGCTCTGGGGATCAATTCCATTTTTGGATGGGCAAAAGAATGGATCCCAATAAAAAACTCAACAGAATCATGTATGTTCTTAAAATTGGATCTGTTATTAACTTACATGCTACCTTTTGATTCTAGACCCCCCCCAAATGTCTCCCTGTGAAATGCCAATGTCATTATGAAACACATGTTGTGTGACTGTCAATCATTTTCCTTGAATGCAATGGCTGAAATGCTCTGAATGGATCAGAAGCCATCAGTGCCGTCACAGAAGTGTCATTCTCTGTAGTCCCTACAATCGAACCCATCTTCAAAGGTTTTCTGTGGACTGTGGCGTATCCTTTATATATTAATGGAGGTTGTTGTCAATTTATTTTCATTTCCCTTTTTCTCAGTAGAGCTTCAGTTATGCATAGTAGTTGGGTCCACCCTGACCAACTCATGCAAGCAGGGACATCGATTTCAATTATATGCAACTCCTGAGCACTTTGGGGCATCTTTGGCGATTTTTCCTTGCCCACTGCACACAGTCACTGTTACGGGTGGTTTGTCTACGTCGCACTTCCTTCCCTGAGGTTCCATAGTCTCAGCGAGCACATTCCGGTGTGCCTGGTGATCCTGGGGACAGGGGAGTTGGTTGGGGTTACAGATGTTCATCTGAGAGGAAGAAAGGGACTGTGTCCTCTGTCTCGGGGTTTAGTTACTATTGTTGTCCTTTAACTTATGATTTTATCCACTGCTTCACTGCAATTAGTCTGCCCTGAAGGTTTTGCTTTCCGAAGGGACTGACGTTCTGCCCTCCCCCTGGTTTGTGACCTTGTTAGCAACGACTTATGTTCTGTGAGTGTTCAAGGTAAAAGGGAAACAGAGATCCTGCTTCCTTTGAACACCACCTGGGTGCTCTCAAGGTGGGTCGCCCTTTTCTTCCGCTCTGCTTCCACGGAGCATCTGTGAAACTTAAATGGACAAGAATGATTTCCAAAGTGTGCCTGCACAGATAGCCCAGTGTGAGACAGAGGCTGGGAGTGAAGGAACAGATGTAGCAGGTGTAAACATGTTTCCTTATCTTGGTTCCTGGGTTTTACATCCTCCTGGAAGACTCCGCACTGCAGAAGAGGGTTATTGGTACAGATGGTAAACTGCCGAAATGCCCAGAAGGTTCAGGCTCATCTGTGCTTTTAAGGAAGGGGAGGTTTGTGCAGCGTCTGACTCACAGGTGTTTGGAAGGCTCCAAATTACCTTCAGGTTTTTCTGTTTTACTTTGCTTTAACAGATGTCTTGGGTTATGTGTTGGAAGCCTCCACTCCTTATGGTGTCCAAGTGTTTAAAATTGGAAAGAGGGTCCCAAGAGCAAGGGGGTGGAGCTGAGCTCTTGGCACTTGAGCCCACGCACTCATCGCAGATGGAGGGTCTGGGCCTCTCCCGTCCCTGGACGGCTGCCACGGATTTTTTCCTCTGGTCACTGGCTCCTTACTTCCCTGCTCTGCCGAGTTCTTCGTGTGCAATCATCTGGCACAAACACTTCATTGTTCCTGAACCTTCCTGTCCCTGGTTCTGTTTCGGTCTCTTACAGCCTGTGGCTGCAACAGGTGCAAACAGGCGATGACCACATGCCTCCCGACGTCCTATCCCAGTGGTTTCTGAGAAGGGAGCAGCAGAGCTACCCTTCTATGGGAGCTAAAGAGGGACACAGATGCAGTAGCTTCCTCTCCTGCAGCAGGAAACTGATTCTCCATGAATCCTTTATTCTGTAACTTAGGCCCATGACGTCGTTCAACCTGCTATGTTTGCCCGTCTGCATTTTATCTTCCTGTTTTGAAGAAAAGGTAGCATTTCCTAAGAAGGGTATTTCCTAACATGTATTCCTGGCAATATTGATAGGTCACATTTAGGGATAAATCCCCTGCTGTCAAGAAGTTTGGGAAGTCCTGTGTTATATGAATGTAAATGTGTTTTAAACCCTGGGGATTCTTTGGAGCATTAAATGTTTTGATTTGCAAGCTAAGGTTTTGATAAATGTATTATGCAGAATTTACGAGAGGTGTGTGTGTATGCGTGCGTGCGTGCGTGCGTGTGTGTGTGTGTTGAAGTATGTCATGAGACAAATGCTCCTTGGAATACACTTTTGGAAATGTTTGCTTAGACAAAACAGTAACACCCAGGAGATCCTCATGTAGTAGGAGTTTGCCCTGGGGAAGCTTAACACCAAAGTAATGACTTATTTTTTGTTCAAGGGTAAAGGGATCTGACTTTAGAGGATTTTGTGGACTAAAATAGACATTTTGGTTGATTCCCTAAGACCTCTCTCTTCCCTAAACTATTGAAGTCATGCCCTTTGAAGTTTCCTCATTCTCAGCACCAATTATGGACTGAATTGTGTTCATATGGTGAAGTCCTAGCCCCTAATGTGACCCCTAACGTAAGACCTTACAGAGGTCATCACAGCCGAGCAAGGTCATCAGAATGAGCACCTAATCTGGTAGGGCTGGGATGAGCCAGAGACGTTAGGGACGCCTGTCCGCAAAGAACAGGCCTTACCTTATGAGCAAGACGGTGGCCATCCTTACGCTAAGAAGAGAGGCCTCAGTGCCAACATCCTGGTCTTGAGCTTCCGGCTCCAGAACTATAATAAAATAAGTTTCTGTTGTTAGAGCCACCCAGTCTGTGTTTTGTCATCGCAGACCTGGAAGACTGATCCTTCATTCTTTGGGACCTGAACTGGGCCATCAGGAAGTCCATTTCTCCACCCGGTTGTCTCCCATAGCCCTGACCTAAGCCGGTCGGTCTCCTATTTCCCTGGATACAGCAGTTGGCTCAGGGGGGTCTCCCCCTAACCTAATCCCTGGGGCTTTTGTTCAGTGATGGGGAAGCGCGCCCGTTGGCTCCTGATGCATGTGACTAAGGAAACAGGTAGCTCCGGTCGCTGTGGGCAGCCATCCTGTGAAGCCAGTCAGCGGGTAACAGATGGAACAGTCACAGACGAGGGAACAGAAGAAACGCATTTGGAGCTCTGATCTATCCTCGCCTGAAGACTGAGCTCTTCAGTTACGTGAAGCATAACGAGTCCGTCTCTGGGGTTGCCTACGCCAGCCACGTTGTGCCATTTGCTTACCTGCAATGGGAATCGGACCAGCAAAGCCCAGGTTGCGCAAGCCCTGGCGAACCACGGTTCAGGCCCAACCACAGGCTCCAGAGCAGGCAGGTCTTGGTGCCCAGATTGTTGTGTCTCTGGGTTGTCATCTCCGAGTGCCTCAGCAGGAAGTCCAGCTCATAGCTCACTGTGGGATCCTGCTTGTTTACATACAAATTAAAAAAAAAAATACTTATATAAGTCCACAGCGTGTGAAATGGAGGTGAAACACTGGTAGTTTCATACTGTGGCCACTTGGCTCAGCTGCAGCAATGTTCCTCAGACTCTTTCCTTGTATGGTTCCTGGTTCCAGTTGAACAGATGCTACATGCGGACAACACTGGCCCATGAGCGGCCTTACTGTCCCATCACCACGGTTACATGCTCTAAGAGAGAGGTGAGGAGGTGCTGGGATTCTGCCTCCTCTTCCCCCCTTGCTATCTATTCAGCTCTTCTTCCTGACGGCGTCCTGATACTCGTCAGCATCCTCAGCTCGACCAGCAGAGGCCGGAGTCTTCTGGGACTCCACCAGCCCTCCTGGAGTGTCCACTCCCGTGGGACCTCTTTACCTTACCTCCAGAACTCCTGAAGGATCCTTCTGGTCCACCTGCCACCCGGCATCAGTGGCCTGGTGTAGGACTTTTTTCTGTCTCCTGCCTCCCTCTTCAGATGTTTTCCTCCCCAGCTTCCCTGGGTAAGGTCTCCCTCCTCCAACAAGCCAGGTCCAGGCTGTCCCTGTGTTCCTGCTCCCCTCTCTGCACCCCGGCAGGTAGGAGCATGATGGAAAATCCAGCAAGTTGGGGAGGAAGAATGTGCTGCCGGGGAATGAGCCACAGTTTTGAATCACTCAGTGAGGGAGCTCCATACTAAGGAGACGCCGGAACACAGATAGGAGGTGGGAGAGAAAATAATGGTAAAAGCCTTTCTAAAGCCCACGAAGACTTATTCAAATGATCATCAGAATAATAAGAGATCTGGCCCAGCACCACCTGTAACTACATACCTCATAATTCTCCTAAATACAGTGATCCCAAAAAGACTGTATGATATTCTTTAGAGCCTTCTTTGGAAGCTGTATTTGCTAAGAACCTCACAGCATCTTGCCGAGGTAAAAATCAAGGCCAGAATTGTTCTCTGGGCTTTTTAGAAGGGAGAGTGCTCCGTAGGTAGGGAGCCACGAGAAGAAAACACCCTCATTAAGTCCCGAGGCTCGTCCACTGCTGGAACTCGGCCATGTGTTTCCCCGGCCAGTAGGAAAATAACTAGAGTGGACGGAAAGCCGGGGACAGAATGGTCCCCAAAAGGGAGAAAGTAACAAGCAACCCTTTCCCCGCTGGGATTCCTGAGTTGAGCTTCTTGGTCTGGGAACCTGGAGACAGGATCTGCACTCAGCAGAAACCACGTGACCAAAGAGCACAGGAGGGGACCTCTGCCCAGTGTCCCTGACAGCCTCAGCCAGGAGCTGGTTTCCTGGCAACGCGCCAGGTGAGCTCCCTCTGTGGAGCTGGGCGGCCTCTAGGGGGAGCCCTCGGCCATGCTCCTCCAGGGACCTCCCCTGGGGACACCAGGATGGCTCTCTCCGCACAATGAGAGCAGCGGCCAGAGAAAGATTTCTTTGAGGCAGGTATGCATTGGATAAATTGGTGTCCACTCCTGGGTCCAGGCACAGCCCGTTGCAGGTGGAGAGCTTCCTCCAGACTCTGAGGTTGAAAGAGAAATAGAAGAGGGATGTGAGTGATGGTGGGAAACGGAAGTCTTTCCTCACTGACATCAAATCTGGGGGGAAACAAAAAACCTATTTTGCAATGAAAAATCCTTGTTTATTTTATTTTTAAAAACCAGTTATTCATTAGTTGCAATAAATGTGTAATGACTCGGTACATTTCAGCGCTGCAAGACTGTGTGCCCATTTGCATGTGTATTCCACCACCTCTGAAGTTATGTTGGGGAGTGACACACACAAACCAGAAGGTAGGCAGGCGGAGGCCAGGGGTTTCCAAGGGGACAGCGGAGTGGGATTTTCTGTGCACAGAGGAAGGAACATGGTCAAGGAAAGCGTGTCCTGCCTCCGGTGACACGTTCTTGCCCTGTGTTCTCTACGTGGACTCCACTCTTGGACCCACTGACAGGTCTGCAGAGCAGCGACGTCTCCCACACTCCCTCAGGCCCGCAGTCGGGTCCTCAGAAGGACGCCCCCAGTGACTCAAACGTTGGGAAAGCAGCGAGGACATCAACACCCAGGCTTGGCACCAAGCCAAGCTCACAGTCCCGGTCAGCAGGGGGAAGGGTCTCTTTACTTTGGTCTCCTCCCCACCTTCTCCGTTTGACTCTTCACACGTTCCTTCAATCTGGGATTCCAGAGAAGATGCTGGTCCAGGACACGGCGTCATCAACAATTTCACCGATATCACTCATGACATTAAATGAGGGCAACAGGTTTGAAAGCAACCATTGGAAGTCTAGTTTCTATCTCTTGAAACACTCCATTGCATGAAACCCAGAAGAAGGTACTAGATGTACCGTCTCACATCCAGGTTTCTTACCTGACAACACTGGTTAGATATGTCAATTCTTCCCAATATCCAACACCAGTTAGCTCCTTGGAATGAATAGGTGGATAACCAACATTGTCCTTGGATTCCATTAATCTCCCTGAGTGCCGTGCTACCCGGGTTTTTCATCTTCATGGAGTGAAAGTCCAACCTTTCCACCTATGAGAAGTGCACATCACCTGACAGGTAACGTGATCCATTTCAAGGACCAGTGAGTGGACATTCACTCTAGAAAACCTCTCAGCAGCGCTGGCTCCGGCTGGTCTCAACAGTACCTTAGAGTAAGAATGCCTCCTTTCATGTCTGTGTCTGAAAATACGGTCGTTCTCACAATTCAGAAGTACAATGACATTGAACAAATGATTTCTAAAGGGAAAACAAATGATCTTTACAGTTTCCCCACCTTCTCCTTGCTCTTATTTGGATGCTCTGTGATGTTTACACGGCTTGGATACTAGAAGCATGCTGTTTTTTTCTTTCTGATAATTATTCATGAAATTCAATTAACTTGTCACCAGATGAACAGCTATGTTATCTTGATATTTTTGCCCCCCAACTGCTAGACTTCCTGTGAGTTATCTGAGTCAAATTTTGCCTTATTTTCTTCTCAATTACGCCCTTTTTTTTTAAATTTAATTTTTTCATTGGCACGTAGTCGTACAGAGTTATAGGAGGCAATGTGATATTTCGATACGTGCTCTTCATGAAAATTCAACCTTTAAAAAAGACAACCAAACATCACTGTAAACAAAGTATTTGCAAATCAGAAGAACTATTTAAAACAACATTCAGAGAATATAAACTTAAAGGTTTGCTTAACTTCCTTACGTAACCCTCTTTTCCACAGAGATTTTGCAGAAGTCACCCTTAATGTTTCAATCTCTGATAAAAAGTGTTTGGGGCTTGCATGGAGCTTCAATAATACTTTTGGTCATTTTTCAACTAATTGTCAAGGACCCTTGTAGCAGGGAAGGCATGCCTATCTGGTGCTCACTTTTAAAAGCTACAAAGGCCTAGCTGAGTTTCTGTAGTACCCTGATCTCCCTGTTCTCCAAACAAACTAACTCGGACAGAATGAACAAACAAACAAACAAACAAACAAAACAACCTAGGAGTGGAGGAGAGAGCTAGCATTGAAACAAAAAGCCAGGACTCGTGTGTTGGTGTACTGTTGCTGGTGTTATGAAAGACCCTACAACAGCCTCGCCATCATCGGGGTTTTTGCCCTTCACAGGAGATGCCGCCTTTGCCCTTTGAAACCAGAGTTGATGTCTACTAATTAATTTATATGGAAAGGTCCCTTAGCAACCCCTTGGAACAGGATCTATTTCCTCTGCTCTCTGGGTTTAAAGGTACATTTCCTTTCCCAAGACAGCACTGTTTGTAGAGGCCAGCAGAATGCAATAGTATTCCAAAGACAGGTGTCAAGTGGTTTTTCCACAGTGCCCAAGGATGCAAAGATGTTTTGGAAATCCCACTGTGGCTATTTGATATTGAAATGAGCTTTTCATAATATTTAATTTGTAGTTATTGTTATACTAGGTGAGAAGACCTTTAAATCAACAAAAACTCGTCGCCACACTATATATATGTATATATATTTATTGGTTTATTGCCATCTCGTACTCAGAATATAAAAAATCTACAAAAGATTTTGTGGGGGGAAAAGGCACACTCATACATTGCTGGTGGTTGTGCAAATTGGTGCAACCACTCTGGAAAACAATGTGGAGATTCCTTAGAAAACTTGGAATTGAACCACTATTTGACCAGTTATCCCATTCCTCTGTATATACCCAAAAGACTTAAAATCAGAATACTATAGTGACACAGCCACATTAATGTTTATAGCAACTCAATTCACAATAGCTAAGCTATGGAGTCAACCCAGGTGCCCCTCAACAGATGAATGGAGAAAGAAAAAGTGGTATGTATACACAATGGAATATTACTAAGCCACAAAGAGGAATGAAATTATGTTATTTGCTGATAAATGAATGGAACTGGAGACTGTCATGCTAAGTGAAAAAGCCAATTTCAAAAAACCAAAGGCTGAATGTTGTCTCTGATATGTGGAGCCTATCACACAGTGAGGAAGAGGGGATAGAAGTTTGCTGGATTAGACAAAGGGAAATGAAGGAAAGGGAGAGGGATGGAAATAGGAAAGACAATGGAATGAATTGGACACGACTTCCTATGTTCATATGTAAATTCATGACCAGTGTAAGTCCACTTTATGTACAACCACAAGAAAGGGAAGTTATACTCCATATATATAAAATATGTCAACACATATTCTATTGTCATGTATAAATAAAAGAAATAAAAATTAAAATAATATCTACAAGGAAATGTTTTTTTGTCTGTTTTGCTCATTGCATCCTGAGACTCTAGTCCATGGCATAGACAACAAACCTGTGCAGACTGAAAAATCAGTAGATGAATTAGCAACTTTAATATTTTGCTAAGGGCACAAGGGACAGAGATGATCAATGTTCCATTGTCAGGATCGGCCTCCATTTATACACTCATCCATCTAGAGGTATCTTGGTTATATCCAAGCTTTGGACTGGGAATAAAGTTGCTATCAATATCCTGTGTGCAGGATTCTGTATAGATGTAAACCCTCTGCTCCTTTGTGGATGCCACAGAGTGTGGTGGCTGGATTGTGTGGTAGGAGTTGGCTCCGTTTCTCAATAAGCTGCCGAAGTCTCTTCCAAAGGGTCTTGGGCCACTTTGCTTCCCACCAACGAGGAAGTTTCTGCTGCTCCACAAGCTCACGAGCACTTGATGGTGTCAGTGTTCTCGATTGGGGCGTTCTGAGGGTATGCGATAGTATCTCATTATTGCCTTAATTTGCATTCCCCAGATGACAGGTGAGGTGGAGCACTTTCCACGTGCTGATTTCCATGGGCTTACTGGCCATCGATACACGAGTTTCCTGCATATTCTTCATGACGATCTTCTTTCAAGTATGTCTTTTGTAAATAGTGTCTCTCTATCCTTCCCCTCTTGATGATGTTCTTGAAGAACAGAACTTTTAATATCAATGAAGTCCAGTTTACTAATTCTGGGATACAGTTAAAACATACCGCTGTGGTCAGGGCTTGATGGACAGTATCTGCACTTCTGTGTACGGGGCCAGTCTCCTGCTCCTGGGGCCAGCTTTGCTATTCGTGTGGGGGACTGGTCCTGCAGAACTAATGTCCCTGAAGTGACCTTCCACCAATGGCTAGCAGGGGTGGCTTTAGCAATGCCCCATCTTCTTGTGTCTCAGGCCTTTGAACTTGGAGGCATCTACTTTGTGCTGGCTTGTTAAGGTCTGTAAACAAGTCAAGATGGCGCCTGGCATTTTGCAGAGGGAGTGGTTTGTGAAGTGAAGCCAGGGAGCCATTAAGTGTGGAGATTCCTGATTGGTTGACTGCTGTATCTAGTTTATGTTAATTAGGATAAGCTGTGTGGAGTGTATATATACCCCTCCTGTCCTACAATAAAAGGCTCCTACTCCTGCTGTATCAATCTTCACAAGTTGTTCATCTCCTCCCCGGTTATTCTGCCACAGTCCAGCCTGCGGCAGATGGTGGCCTGTACCAGGAGCCCTGGGACACTCGGGGGTAAGTGACGAAAAAAAAAGCTGCCCGTCCATAGATAGGACGGGAGCAAATCTGCTCATCCCTAGATAGGGCAAGAGGAAAAATGGCCATTTCGAGAAAATGGAGAGGATTGATGCAGTATGTTTGTGTCTTGTTTTGTCTCAGAGTATTGTATTGTCTTTGTGATGAAAATATGGAAGGGGTGAGAAGTAAATTACTAAGGGAAGAAGGCACCCCAGTGGAGCCAAGAGCAGTTAGGGCATGTGTTGATAAGAGCTCAGGAACTCTAGTCAGAAAGAAAAAGAAAGTTCAGAAGAAGGATTATCAGAAAAAAAGTTGCAGCAAAAGGCTATTACTGAATACTTTTCGTTACCAGAGGGTGCCTGAATTGGTGTGGCGGCTGCCACGTGCGCAAGCCGGTCATGGCGCAGCAAGGACTTTCTAAGCCACGGCAGCCCAGCCGGCTCTTCCAGGCCCCCCACCCCCCACCCAGGGAGCAGGATGCCACTGCGAGAGCCCAAATCCAAACCTGACCCGAAGGCACAGTATGCGGACTCTTGCTCCCTGTGCCCAGTGGCAGTTTGAGTCCGGAACACTCCCCGGACTCTCCCTGGGGCCATCTGGGGCTGCCCAGGATGCTGCAGGAGGAAGACAGCCCCTGTCCCTGAAATTTGATCATTTCCAAGGCCAGTAACTACAATGGTTCTCCCACACCTGGAAGCTAATGAGTAATGAGCACTATTAAGGCTTATTTCAAATGTAAAAAAGCTTGAGATAATGTACTAAATTGTTCAGAAGGTTGTTTTCTTAGCACCTGCTTGAATACTACAGGATTTTCTTTAGCCATCCGGAGTTCCTGCCTTGTCCCAGTGCTGGTGAAGAGGAAGGTGGAAGAATTTCCAGTGTTGCTGAGAACTGGACGAGACTTCGGATCAAGCTAGCTGCCTGCAGAACTTACCCGGACTGTGATTTACCTGGAATGTGAGTTAATCTATTGAGACACTGCTTTACCTGGACTGAGACAACAAACTGTAATCTACAACAAATTGTAACTCGATATCTTTGCTAATGGTGTCATTGCTGGTATAATTTTTCCAAGGGCTTCTTGCATGGAGCCATCAATTGGCTTGGTATTGTGGCATTTTGTATCCTCCCCTTCTGCTTGTAGCAGATTGTTTTTGGTGTTTGTGTAAAAACCACTATGGTCGTTATTTAAATTAAACAAAAGGGGGAAATGTTTGTTAGAGTCTGTAAACAAGTCTCTATCATTATATTATTATTTTTCCAGGCCCGAGTCCCTGAAGTTTGATCATTTCCAAGGCCTGTAACTACAATGGTTCTCCCACACCTGGAAGCTAATGAGTAATGAGCACTATTAAGAGTTGGCAAAATGCCAGAGGGAGTGGTTTGTGAAGTAACGCCAGCGAGCCTTTAAGTGTGGAGATTCCTTATTAGTTGACTTCTGTATCCAGTTTATGTTAATTAGATAAGCTGTGTGGAATGTATAAATACCACTCCTTTCCTACAATAAACGGCTCCCACTCCTGCTGTATCAAGGTACACAAGTTGCTGGTCACCCCCGTTAGTTTGCTGCAGCCGGACTGCGGCAAATGTTAAGGTCTATAAACAAGTCAGGATGGCGCCTGGCATTTTGCAGAGGGAGTGGTTTGTGAAGTGACACCAGGGAGCCATTAAGTGTGGAGATTCCTGATTGGTTGACTGCTGTATCTAGTTTATGCTAATTAAGATAAGCTGTGTGGAATGTATATATACCCCTCCTGTCCTACAATAAAAGGCTCCCACTCCTGCTGTATCAATGTACACAAGTTGCTCGTCACCCCCCGGCTATTTTGCTGCAGCCGGACTGCGGCACTGGCTCTCACGCGTTCCCCAGCCACAGCAAGCCCCACTTGCTCTCATCCACAGCTGGATAGCCACGACCGTGGGCTGCTTCTCTTCACCACTGTCTCACGTACCTTTTCCCTGTCCGTGTTTTCTTTTGCCTCACCAACAAACCACTTGGACCTTGCTTTAGTTTTCTGTGACTGCCACTAAAAAAACAAAACAAAACAAAAATGACCACAGCAGAAATATTCTCCCCTAGTTCTGAAGGCTGGAAGACTGAGGCCGAGGTGTTGGCAGGAACTTCTGTCCTCTGAAGGACTAGAAGAGATGACTGGCTGGCCTTTCCCACTTTCTCGGGCCTCTGGGCATTGGCTGGCTTGTGGCAGGATTATTCCCATGTCCGGCTCTATTAGCAGATATGGGACACTGCTCTTCCATAGTCACAATGTCACTCTCCTCTCTCTCCTAAGGACCCATACTGTGGTCGGGATTCCTGTATCTCGATGATGTCATCTTGGGACTTTAGTGACATCTTGAAGGCTCTTCATCCCAAGAAAGCCACTTTCAGGCTCCCAGTGAACATACATTTTGTCCACACAACTCACTACGGACCTACATCCTTGGTTTAGAGTCTGAATCTGGGAGGGGGGACCCAAACTCAGATTTTTCTGTCATGCTAAATGACTCGAGGTGTTTCTAGAGTAGCCCAGGGTTCTCTATTTAGATAGTGGGATCTAGACCGTCTTCCTTTGGCCAGTGCTCTCAGAAGGCTGCTTCTGTTCATGGACATCGTTTTCTCAGGCCAAACTTGGCTTCTATTCAACTGAAATGAGTAATAAGAAAAAAATTCATTCTTACCTGTGAATTTTTACAGCCATTAGGACATTTCTGTTGTGATGGGAGACGTCAACATCGTGATGCTGTTCCTCTGTCCTCTTTTCCCTTTTCTGCCTCTTTCTTCAGAGCTGACCCGTGTTCTGCGACGGGTGGCGACTCTTGTCCTTATCAAACAATCCACACTTGACACTGAGCTATTTCTCTAATGTTCACAGAATTGTGTATTAACGCTCATATTCATAGCTTTTGGGGGGACACCTGAAAACAAGATGAGCCTAAGATACCTCGTGGTTTTGACTTACAGATATCACTACATATCATCCCCGACAACTTCTTAATTTTTCAGATTAAATAAGACTTAAAGCCCATAGACTAGCAAGGATGTACCAAGGAGCACTTCTGGGTGTTATGGGTGACCTAGGCAATATCAGGCTTTGTTTGGCTACGTCCCTTAAGTGAATGTCAGCTAGAAAATGCACAGGATTTTCCCCAATGAGGATTAATTGCAGTATGGAAAATAAGACTTCTTTCTTTATCAAAGTCTAAAATCTTTGGTATCGATAGTGTCCCTCCTTCTCTCTGTCCCTGAATTTTGGACCTAAAATAATTTGGACTTCTCTTGTCTTTCCTTAGGGCTGGTTGACATCTCAGAGGTACCCGTTCTGATAACACTATTTTGACTTGAGGTTTGCTTAAGTCTATAGGTTAGTCAGATCCTCTTAAGAAGTCATATATAAAGGTTCACTTGATTTAGCATATGTAAAAGTGTCACTAGGCAAGTCTTCCATGTTTTTATGGTGGATTTTTACTTCTATCCTGAACTCTCACTCCTTATCTGAGATTCCTGGGTGGTATTCCATAAGCTCAAACATTATCCGAATTTGGGTTGCAGGAAAATGGAGACTAACTTCTGGTTGTTATGGTGCCAGCCTGGTCACATGCGTGGTTTATACCTAACTCTCTTCTCAGGAAGGTTCTGGGACGGGGGGTGCCTGGATTCTGTTTGGGCTGCTGTTCTCTGTCATCACCTTAGCTCTCCTGACTGGGCTCAGGTACGTGCAGAGTGACTATTTCTCCCCATCTCCTTGGGATCTGGTGATGATCTGACATGCCCAGTACTTACAATTAAACACTGGCTTAGAGCATCTTTCTACCTACTTTTTATTTGGGGCTTCCCAGGAAATTTCCCAGGTTTCTTAACCAATGGGGACACCTACAGAGAGAAGCATCACATATGAATATAACTAATATAACTGAGTTGAATATAACTCAATTCAGCTGGAGTTCAGATGCCACAGAGGGAGGGGAGGGGAGGGGACAGAACTGGAGAGACAGGCAGGTGCCAGATCAAGGGCTGAAGATGCTGATAAAGGAAATTGGTCTTAACCCGCAGAACACTGTGGGACCAATAAAATGCTTTAAGTAGAATATGGCATTACATGCTTGCTGAATCTACGGAAGCACGTCTGAAGTCATTATCCCCAGCCCCTCCTTTGGGACAGGTCACTGCTTCTTAAGAACAATGCGAATGCGTATCTTGCACAGATATCTCTAATCAGAACCAGACAAATACCAATCAGGTTCTTTGTGCTCTGGCTCTGTGGGCCGCTATTAAGATGATTGAAAACCAGACCTGTGCTTCTCGCCAGCGCTAGTCCTGCCCTGCCCACTCACTGCCCGTGATCTTCTCTGCTTTCTGAGCTGCCAGCTCGCAATGGCTGATCATGTGAAGAAAAACGAGTATTGGAACTCAAACTAGGATGGGGGCATAGGTTTATTTTTGAAACTCTAGCTTGGGAGTGTACTATTTGTTGTCTCTGTATCAAAAAACTGCGGATAGTGGTTACTATTCATTCAATTTTGGCTGCTCTTAAAGAGATGACTAGAAAGCTTACCTTCCATGTGCATGAGGACGTGCATGATTCAAAAAGCTATCTTGGCATGCTGCATTGTAGAGGGGAGTGACACATTCAAGAGATTACCAGGTACTTCATTCATAGTGTACACTCACAGCAGACACTGTATTATGTGTATAATATACTACACAGTATATTATACGGTATATATATTACGTATGCATATATACATATATACACTATAGGTATAATGAATATATGTGTATAATATCTATGGATAATATATACATAATATACACATGTTTCATACATTATAAATATACATATACATTTATATATAATTAATATAAATATTAATGTATAAGTATACATATATAATATATAAATATACATATATATTATACTCATGTATTATACTTACATATTATATATACATATTACTTTATAAATCATATCTCAGCATATATATTTGTATGTATATGTGCCCTCCTAACCCCCCAAACTATGGGATAAAATAAAATCACAATTGTTTTAAGCCTCTGGGGATAATTTGTTAAATATCAGTCTATGGTCAGAACAATGGATTTATAAAAAGGGAAGTAGAATGTGTTTCCTTCATCAGTGAGTATTGTTCATACGAATTCCGAGGACACACTGCAATCTCCAGGAAACTAGGAATAAGCTTCAGGAAAAAAAATATAAGATTTTTAGCAACTAGGATAATTTATAAGTATTTTTTGGCAATCTTGTATTCACCTGGGGATAGTTCATTTAAAAATATGTTTTTTTTCTCAAAAATATTTATTTTCTAGAAGATTATTATGAGGATTTGATTGAGACCTGTGATATTCCCATGCCAGATTATAAACATGATGAGTTTACTTAAGCTGTAAAATATTTCTGAAATAATTTTCATTCTGACCAATTCAGTGTGGTTCTGTTCGCTGTAACCGCGTAGTTCAGATGAGAGTGATAAGTAAAAGTCTGTGGGACCCCAGGTAATATTCTAATACTCCTGATAATAATCTTTATACTTAGGAAATAGATACCAAAGGGCAGGGAAGAATGGGGGCGAGTTGGGGCAGGTGGGAGTTCGGACAGGTTAGGAACATGCAAAAAAAAAAAGCAGTTGAGAAAAATGACACGTGAGCTCCTTGCTGGGAACCTTCTCCTCACCCCGTGCCCCAACTTCCAGCCATTCTCCCTCCCTCCCTCCATACTACACACCTCCCCCATGGGAGGAGGGTGGCAGCTTCTAGTCTCAAGGCTGTAGTCATAAAACCGCATTTGAAGAGAATCAAATCCATGTTGCAGTCATCATTTTTACTACGTTCCAGACCCAGATTACAATAGCACAAAAATACGTCCATCCAGATAACCCTGTGATACCTCAAACCAAACAGCTTCAAAACACGTTTTTAAAGACTCATTTGTTCAGCTGCATAACTGCTCAAATCTACCAAGCTGACAACTCTAAAGTGACTTTCACCCCCTGCCCCTCCTTCTACCGGCAATGGAACTTCATGGCCCATGGTTTCTTGCGGGGGGGGGGGGGGGGGGGGCACGAATAACTTGTGTAGATTGATGCAGCAGGAGTGAGAGCCCTTTATTGTAGGATAACAGAGGTATTTATACATTTTGCACAGCTTATCTTAATTAGCATAAACTAGATAATAGCAGTCAACCAATCAGGAATCTCCACACTTAATGGCTCGCTTTTGTTACTTTACAAACCACTCCCTCTGGCATTTTGCCAGGTGCCATCCAGACTTGTTTACAGACTCTAACAGTTTCTTGTGACCCAACTCATGTCTCCTTTCCATACAGGTAAGACCTCATCACCCATTTCCCACCCTTGCTCCATGATCTCGCTCTCTCCCTCTTGAAAAGCAAATCACTTCGGGCCTTTGTTGTTGAACACCTTGTCCAAGAGGAAACCAAGTCCGGCAAGAAGGAAGTTCACGTTCAACTGATTGCTAGACAAAGTCACGTCCCCCTGAGGAAAAGGCTTCCATTCTGTTAAATCACCATGGAACCGGGTTTTAATTCACTGATCGCTCACATGTGCAAAAGTGTGAGCAAGCCCTGTGTACAGGTCAGTGCATTTTCTAAAGGTAAACACACTTGCATAGTTGTCACACATGGAAAAAAAATATTCTGGCACTCTCGAAGAATTCTCCCATTCACCTCCCGGAGTGACACCCGCAGGACTTCTACGGCCATCAGTTATCACTCCCTGCTTTCGAATTTTGTGTGGATGGAGTGATGGTGTGATTCTTTTGTGTCTACTTTGGTTCAACTATAAAGCTCACGTCTATGTATGTTAGGAAAAGCAGTCATTTGTTTATTCTCCCTGCAGTGTGATATTTGTATGTATTCCACTATCCAGTCTACCATTGATATTTGAATTTTACAGTGTTGGCTATTGTAAGGAGTGCTATTGTGAGCATTAATTTACTTGTCTTTTGGGTCAAATATGTACTCAGTTTTGTTGGGTATATTTCTGGAGGGCAATTGTTGGGTTGTAGAAACATTCATCTTGGTTAACATTGCCAAATACTGTCTCCAAATATTTAGATTTTTTTTTAACTTCTAGAAGCAATATACAGGTGCCCTTTATCCAATTTTTGGTGTATTGTCAGTGTCTCTACTCTTAATCACTTAGATTTAGTTTGGCTTATTATGGTTTTAATTTGCATTCTGTGATGACCAACAAACGGATTCTAGTTTTTTATGCTGACTGACAATTTGGATTTTTGTTTTTTGAAAAATACCTGTTCAAACGTTTGAAACTTTAAAAAAAAAAAAACTTAGTTGTTTTCTTTAGCTTAGTTTATTGAGTTTATTTGGTAGAAGATTCCTTTGTTGGTTTATTTATAGCAAAAAAATGTTTTACTCTGTTACCTGACTTATCCCTTTTATGACCAAGTCTTTTAATAAATATAAGCTTTTGATTTTAATGTGGACCCATTTATCATGGTTTTTCATATTGGTTGGTATTTGGTTAAAAAAAGAAAATATTGGCATAGGAAATGTTATTTAGTAAAAGATTTTTAAAAAAATCTGTGGTCCATCTGGAATTAATCTTGTACATGGAATGAGGTATGAGTAAGAATTTATGTTTTTCTAAAATGGTATCTAGTGGGCATAACATTGCTTATTGAAAAGTCCATTTTTCTTCACAGAAATATACAGTCTTCTTATAAATCAAATGTTACTGCATGTGTGGGTCCTTTTCTTTATTTCAATCTATTCTTCTTTATTACATTGTTCTATTTAGCTATCCTTATAATATCACACTGCCTGAGTCATTATAGCTTTATCATGTCTTTTATACCTGAAGCTCTGCTTTCTTTCATCAAAATTATCTTGTTTGTTTTTATAACCTAAACATTTGCACAAAACTTTTGAATAGGTTTACTGTGTTTTCCAAAATGTCATGTATTTTGATTTTCATTGCTTTTAGCTATGGTTCCATATAGGGAAAAAAAATGGTTATCTTTAAAACATGGAGCCTTCCAATCTATAAATATAGTGCATTCCTTCACTTAGTTAGGTGTTCGTTTTTTTCTTTCAATATTTTCCATCATAAATATCAAACTCGATCTTTTTTCTTAATTTTAACTTTATTATAATTATTAGCACATGATAATTATACAAATTCATGGGATTCACTTTGAGATTTCTATACATGCATAAATTGTGAATTGATTATTTCCACCAATGACTTTCTTTATCCATTCATCCCTCGACAGTCACCAACACTGACCCCACATCTTAGCTGCTGTGCATCTCTAGTATTTTCTGCTCCAGTACTTTGAGGGGCTTGCAGATCTTTTCACATGAACAGACATGGGGTCCTAGAAGCATTTTTCCAAATTTGTTGACCTTTATAATATGGCTGGATTATAAACAGCTACTTCTTACTTCCTTGTTTTCGTGTGCAGCTTTTTGCCCTAGTTCTCCAAAATTTTCTTCTCCATGCCTTGAAATTTCCCAGCACTAGTTTAAACAAAGCTCATTTCCCATTGTCTGTTAAATCTTCCCCTTGCAGAGTAAATTGTATTGCCCCAAGTTCATTGATAACTCTTTTTTATATCACTATATTTCTTTCATTCGTATCACTGTGTCTTTCAATAACCTGAACTTCTCAAGGGTAGGGACTGAATTTTATTTGGCTTTGTGCTACCAGTACCTAACACACCTCTCAGCTGAGCAGGAGTTTATGCATCACTTCCTTAATGAATAGATGTGTCCCCCATTATCTCATCACAATTCAGGTACCTGGATGCAGAAAGACAGAACTTCATGTGCCTCTCGGGTTGAAGCATTTCTCAGGGTTACCGGGTATGCAAAATAAGCGAAGAGACGGGATGATACATACACCTTAATTCCACACGGTAACCACATGAGAATCATGGGCAAGGAACTATTGGCCTTTTACCTAAGCCTGAACCTGGACCTAATGAATCAGAAGTAAGGCACCTGGGACCCTGCATTCCGATGAGTCCCTGAGATGATACTTACGAACGCTGGCTTCTGAGATCCATGAGCCTAGAAACAGCGTTTGGGGTGATTCTTTTAAATGGTAGCCCTAGAGCTCAAGCAGATCTGTCTTCTGGGGATTATGGCTTTAGGACCCCTCCCTGAATCCCATTCCCTCTGAGATGATGGGGAATCATCTAAAATTAGACTTCGGGAATTAGGGTGGTCTGAGGGCATTAGGTTTCCACTGAAAATGGAGTATATCTAAGAATCTGTCAGACGTCGGGACAAGGGAAGGCACAAGGAAACTCTGTCCTTATTGTGGAAATCTCCCTCATTGGATCCCAGCCCAGGTTTCAGGGTCCATGCTTGCCCTACTTCCGTCCTCATGTTCCCATCCGTAGCGATGGGGCACCATCCCAGTATTGGCATTTGATATTTTATTTCAGTGGTAAGAGGTTAAAGAACAATCCCTAAGGGTTGAGGCCATCACTAGTGGTCCACATAAAGGCAAAGAAAGGTAGAGAAAGCAGCGTGTAAGGCATTTCAACCCCATCCAGGGCACAGTGGCCATCTGGATTGAACACAATGAAATTTGCACACACTCATGCACACTTATATATCTTTACATCTCTATCATCTATTTGTACACATACACACATGGAACTTAGGGTGTGCCCCCTTTCCACCTTAACAATGCCAGCCCTTGATTCTACCCAAAGCTTTGTCATTTAAAGGGCCTCGTTTGGAAAGCCTGATGAGATAACAGCAGAGAATATAAGGTTGTGACACTAAAATGCTAATAGTCACAGACATGGAACTCACCTAACTTGTACATAAACAGATTCTGAACAAAGTAAAAAATATTCATCACCATAACAGAGGCGAGAAGAATATTTCAGCAACACTTCATCATGATGAGGAAGCTGTATTTCTTCATTATCAATATCTTTCCACCCTCCTTTTAGTTTCCTGGGGTTTGGATGCTCACAGAGAGATGAGCAACTGCAAAGAGAAAGACAACTGCTTAATTCAGAACCAAAGTGCTCAAATCTCTGGGAGAACACAGTCCCCAGGGCACATGCTGAGACGGGAAGGCTGATCCAGGTCCAGGCAGAGTCCTGACACCAAAGCCACAGAACGATCTGGATTTGATTTCACTTCTAGCAAAGCCTCATTTCAAATTCAGCTGCATGAAGATCCTGTTCAAAATAGATTTATAAGAGATCCAACCAAAACCATGTAATAAAAGGCTTGTAGCAAAGACCACATCATAAAATGAGTAACTGTCTCTAGTTCTAAAGATCCTATCATTATTATCAAGTCAAACTACTCAATAACTTCACATCAGTGCTCTGTTGCTACTTGAAATATACTGAGCCAACTATGCCAGTTTTAATTCAGAAATGAGAATATAAAGATAAAGGAATTCTCCTCTGGTACTTCCCTAGTGTTCTGTCATGATTGAACTTTGAAAGAATGATAGCAAACTTCCCCATAATATTCAAAAGACCCCCCAGGGTTAGCAGATATTAAAGAGGGGTTGAGTACGAGGGCCCAGGATTACCTAAAGCCAAGTGAATTGTTTAAAAACCACTAAAATGTAACACTCAGCAAAGTTAGCATTTCCAGCAAAGGAAAAGGGACCCCAATGCTCATGAAACCATGAACTATCAGGGCCAGTTCAAGGGCAAGATTTGTTCCATGGAATGACATTAATATTTGCACACAGTAGACTATTAGTTCTCAAAATATTGTGAAAGCAAATATGTCAGAAACATCGGAAGCAATTCTCTCATCGCTGACACTGTATTCATCTTAGTAAAGGTATGATTGAACCTGAAATTAACTTTGTTAATTCCATACGTGAAACAAAGATGAGGCATCTAATGTGCATCCCAGCTGTGGAGAGTTGAAATATCAGGCTGCATAATGGATCATTTGATGCCTAATGTACATCATAATCATTACATCACTGGCATGGCCCAGGCAGTGACTCTCAACCCAGGTAGCACACGCTGGGGAGCTTTAAAAAATACTGATGCTTGGGTTTCACCCACCTCGTTCTTATTTAATCAATCTGGTGTGTGCAATGGACATCAGGATTTTTTTAAAGCTCCCCCAGGTGATTCTAATATACTACCAAGACTCTGCATCACAAATCACTAGTGCAAGATGTTATTTGCAACTCATTAAAACCACCCATGAAACTCTTCAAAGTTTCCATTATAGCTTGGGCTCCATCTCTGACTAATTTAATCTGAATGGGACATTTCTGTAAATATATAGGCATTTTAAAAGGTATTTACATAGTTAATTCTATTTTGCATCCAGGGTTGAGAATTACTCCTAGATGCTTGGCTTTCTCACAAAGCAAGTTAAACACTCTTTAGTAGCTTTCTAAGTTAAAAATCATATAGTAATTCTCATTTGTATGATAAAACTTTCTTGGTTGTCAGGAACCAGCCACACACCCCACATCCTCCCCCCCCACACACACCTTCACTATGAATTGGAGCACAGATAATTTGAAAAGAGCAAAGTCTTATCTTCAAGAATTGATGGAGAGGTCATATTGAACTTGAATGTTTCCATCAGAATTCCAACATCAGAAAGATTCTGGCAAAAAATTAAAAAGGCCTTCTAGTTATTTGTTTTCTAATTTGTAAAACTAGGACAGATGACTCTCATCTCAGGTTCTGTGAGTAGAAAATCTCTCCTCCAGGAGATATTGTCAGTCCGCTGATCAAATCCTAATGTGCTTGAAAAACGCTGATGTGATAGATACTTTTTCCTTTCCAAAGAGGTTAGTTATGAAACATCTAAAAATGAAGCATAAAACAAAAGAGAGAGTTAAGTTATAATTGCTCCGTGGAAGCACTTCATGCCAATCTTTTATGGAAGATTGGCGACTCCATTTGCAAATCTCAGAATTTGAAAGTCAGCAATTCTGAGAAGTGCGAAATCATATCAACGGTTATGTCGCTGATCTTCCAAGTAGATTTTGAACAAATGAAAGATTGAGTAAGAGATCTTTTATTGGAATGATGTGGTACCAAACACACCACTGGGTGCTTTTAAATCTTTTACATGTGTAATCTAATTCTTATGACATTGCTGTGATTCAGATATTTATTATACACGTTTTTAAGACTGAGAAAACAGAAGCCACAGAAGTTCAGGTGTCTCTCCACATCACATAAATTTTTGGATCATTTACTAGTTTCCCCTAAAAGCAGTAATTTAGAAAAAAAAATGAAGCTAATCAAAGCATCAGACAGGTATTTCAGTGAGGGAAAAAGCCAAGTGTTTACTTTTCTGTATCTTTAGTACATAGCAATGTCTTCCATGCACCAGGCGGTTGGCAAATGTTTGTGGGCAATGATGGTCACTTCCAATATGGCCTGTCCATACAACTCCTGCTTCTCTTGATGTTTTTAAATTTTAATCTCCAATATGCATATGCAAAGATACCCCATTAAGGAGGGGAAGGAAAAACTCCTGTTAAAGATACGACCTTGGAGACAAATTTCCATCATCTTGAGGGACTTTATATTCCATGACCTTACAAGGAATCCTTCCAAGTGTGGATAAAGGATGCCCAAAGTGAGCATCTGAAAACAGTTGGACACTCTTGGAAATGCCTCTCCTGTTCATGCCTGTCCTCTCCCACCATATTTGTTTTCTATTTACAACACAAGTTTATTATTTTGGAGTCTGTAGTTCAGAAGTCTAACATGTTCCAGCTGCCCTGAAATAAAGGTGTTTTCAGGTTACTGCTTTGCTGGAGGGGTCAGGGCAGAGTCTGAGGCCTTGCATTTTCCAGCTACTAGAGAATGTCTGCATTCCTTGGTCAGGGTCATCTTCCTCAATTTTCAAAGCCAGGGACATCACATGCTCTCTGATCTTTGCTCCATTGGCACATTTTTCTGACCACAGCCTGGAGAGGTGACTAAGGTGGAATTACTTGGATAACTCAGGATCATTTCTCCATCTCACCTACCTGCTACCTGGATTTAACTTTCAAAGGCCCCTTTGCCGGTTAAGGAAACATATCCACAGGTTTCAGAATTTAGGATTATGACAATTTTGGGTGGGACCATATTTGGTGGGGTATTTTTACCATAGCCACATCTCCTACAATGTCCTCCAGACGTCTCTCCTTCAAATGTTTTCAGATTTGCTGTGATGATGTGAGGAAAAGTAGACATTGGCTGCAGCCAAAGAGTAGTGTTATTGATCAAAGACAACTTGAAAATCTGAAAGATCTCTTAGTGATTTAGAGATAGGGAATTTTGAGGAGTGTGAAGAGTGAAAAATTCTAAATATAGATCATTTGTCACTCACGAGAGAAGACTGAAAGAGAAATAATATTGTCAAATAAACAGCCTCTGAGCAACGGACATGGGTCACCAGTTTCCCTGGAAAGGGACAGGACAGGGGTACCTTCCCTGGTCCACCCTCTGAAGGCTCTGTGCCTCGGCCTGCAGCTACAGGAGGAGAGAAATCCTTCCTCCTTTACACATGGTGGGAAGTCATTCCATGGTGGTCCCCAACTCTTCAGATGACTGACAAGAACTCTCTCCAGAAAGCCCAGATGGATGCAAAGAGATTGGTCTAAACCAAAACCATACCTCTTTTCTCTTTTTCCAAGCCACATCTGTAAAATTACAAAGACCCATTTACACTCTGTAGAAACTGACCTTCAAAGAAGACCTGCATTCTGAGAGGAGGAACAGAATTTAAGTAAACATTTACCAGGTCCCTTCTGTGTGTCAAGCCTTCTTAAATTTTATTTCTTTTAATTCTTCTTATTTTGTTATGAGTTAAATATTGGTAAATTTGCAATTTGTAGGTAAAGAATGTCATCTCTAGCAATTAGAGAAATGCAAATCAAAACTACTCTAAGATTTCATCTCATTCCAGTCAGAGTGACAGCTATTAAGAATACAAACAACAATAAGTGTTGACGAGGTTGTGGGGGAAAAGGCACACTCTTACATATGGGACTGCAAATTGGTATAGCCAATATGGAAAGCAGTATGGAGAATCCTTGGGAAACTGACAATGGGACCACCATTTGACCCAGCTATCCCACTCCTCAGTTTATACCCAAAGGACTTAAAAACAGCATACTACAGGGACACAGCCACAGCAATATTTATAGCAGCACAATTCACAATAGCTAAACTGTGGAACCAATCTAGATGCCCTTCAGTTGATGGATAGATAAAGAAAATGTGGTATAGATACACAATGAAATACTATTCAGCATTAAAAGAGAATAAAATTGTGGAATTTGCTGTTAAATAGATAGAGTTGGAGAATATAATGCTAAGTGAAGTTAGCTAATCCTAAAAAACCAAATGCCGAATGTTTTCTCTGATATAAGGATGCTGATTCATAATGGGATTGGGGGGAGCATGGGAGGAATGGAGGAACTCTAGATAGAGCAAAGCGGAGGGAGGTAAAGGGAGGAGAGATGGGGGTAGGAAAGATGGTGGAATGAGATGGACATCACTACCCTAGGTACATGTATGAAGACACGAATGGTGTGACTCTATTTTGTGTACAGCCAGAGATATGAAAAATTGTGCTCTATATGTATATCATGAGTTGTAATGCATTCTACTGCCTAACAAATATAGAATTAAAAAAAATTAAAATAAGAATGTCAAGATGCATACTATTTGAGAAGTAGCAATGCAAGATTTGAATGTGTCCTTTGATTTCAAAGCCTTAACCTTTCCTCTGCTCAAATGACTTGGCAACAAAGCACATATTAGCTGAAATTTGTAATATAGACTTTAATTAAGAAGTAAGCAAAAATGAAGACTTACTAGTTTTATACAATATTTAAAACAAACTTAAGAATAGTGTTTGGACATAGAACATAATAAATGGTAGCTGTTGGTATTTTTTAAAATTGCCTCGAATTATAGTTAAAGCCTTCTTCCTGCTCACTAGAAATGTCACCACGATATATATGTAATAATCAATTTTTCAGTCAGCTATTTAAAGGTACAACGATTACATAAAGAGCTCCAAATTAATCTTGAAGGAGGCACAAGGTAAAAATAGAGATGATTTTAGCCTCATATATTATACACTCTAGAAGAATCATACAATTAAATAGTGGTAATTATCATGAGGTGGAAGTACAAAGTGTTAAAAAAAAGGTTTTCTCCAAGACATTCAGGATGGGTTTCATAGAATGGAATGTGTTTGATCATTAGTTATGATCTATTTGCAATATTTGCAAAAGAAAAAAAAAGTCAGTGAAGGAGATGGAGACGGTAATAAGCAGAGGCTAGGGGAGACAGATGGGGAAGGCTGATTCATGAGGCTTCCCGGGGCTCTCTTGGTCCATCCGCCACAGTGAGTCACAGTGATGAGTGAGCTCAGCAGAGAAAACTCCAGATCCCTAATCTCTTGGAGTATAGTTAGTCCCCCCAAATAAAATCATGGTATAAAGGTAAGTTTATGTAATCGATGAATCTTAAAAATGATTCCTTTTTTCTACCACTCTTTGTATCCAAACGCTTTGCAAGGTGATGCAACTGTTTTCCTCAGGAGATGGAGGGAGAGGCAGGGGTGTATGTTTTTCTCCAAACCCTGAGTAGGAGTTCACTCTATGATGTGCATTGCCTAAAAGAAATGCAAGTAGAAGTGTCTTTCAGATCAAGGAGGCCAACAGTTCTGCTTGCTGAGAACTCACGGAGTGCAGCTGAGTCAGGCTAGTCATCCCACCAGAGAGGAACCATAGGAGAGAGGCCAGCTGAGCAATCAAAGACAATTAACAGATTTAGAGATGACCACCATGAAAGAGCTGCAGCAAGCTCACGCTGCTCAGCAGAACTGGTTACTCAACCCAAAGATTCATGAAAAGATATGTGGTTGTAGGCTGGGGATGGAGGTCGGTGATACACTGTTTGTCCAGCATGTACAAGGCCCTGGGTTTATTTCCAGTAACACACACACACACACACACACACACACACACGTTGTCATTTTAAGTCACTTAAAGTTTAGGGTAGCTTGTTATGCAGTAATGACTAACTGGCACAACATATGTAGCCACCAACTTTCTTCCTGAGTAAATAGTATGGATGATAATGAATATCCTCCACACTAAGAAGAAAAATAATGATCTAAGACTGAAAATCAATCAGTCCTTTGGAAATTATTCATTTGACCAAGACAGTCAAAAATTTTAAGTAAGACTTATTCTCTGCTATGTGAAGACAATATTTTCCTCAGAAGCATACAAATTTGGAGGAGTCACTACCCATTATATCTCTTTGAAAAGAGATGTCACATGTCTGCCTGCAACTGTAATGAACATTTTATCCTTAAATCACAAAAGTCTACAAAAGAGGGTACAACCAGAAAAATGAAAAAAAAAATCATGCAAATGTTTCAGATATTAGGTAAAAAGTAAAACAAGATGTTACTGCTCAGAAGGAACACAAGTGAGGCGGGCAGGACAGCCACCCCCATTTATGTTTGGGGCACTCTTCAGACCTCCACACTGGTAGGGCAGCCTCCCCTAGACCCGGGGTAGAGAACACTCCAAGCATGCCATTGGCAACATTTAAAAATAAAGTTTGAAATGATAAAGCTGAACTGCCAGTAATTTAATTCCCGCCAGAACAAAGTTCAAAATTCTTTAATGGAAGACAGCAAAATCTAGCATTTAACAATATCAAATTCACTGTGTCTAGCATCTAATAAAAATATACATGTGAAGAAGCAAGGAGGGCTGGGGATGTGGCTCAAGCGGCAGCGCGCTCGCCTGGCACGAGTGCGGCCCGGGTTCGATCCTCAGCACTACATACAAAGATGTTGTGTCCGCCGAAAACTAAAAAAAAAATAAATATTAAAATTCTCTCTCTCTCTCTCTCTCTCTCTCTCTCAAAAAAAGAAGCAAGGAAAAAAACATGTAATGAAGATTAAATAAAAACAGAAATACACAGGCATTAAGAAATTGGCAGATAATTTAAGACAGCTTTTATAAAGGCATTCAAGTATTTAGGAAAAGAGGAATAAAATAGGAAGCAATAGAAAGCAACTAACTCTAGAGATGAAAAACATAATTCGTAAAAAGCCACTGAATTAGGTAAAAAGAAAATTAGACACTGCAGAAGAAAAAATTAGTGAAATTGAAAATCTAGCATTAGAAACTAGAAACTATCTAAACTGACATAGACAAAGGGGAAATGAAAATCATAAAGAACAAACTTTGGGTAATCTACAATTGAGCATACTGGAAATCAAGGAGAGAGGAGAGAGGTGTGATTATTCAGTTTTAAGGTTTTTCCTTTATTCATGATGTGATCTAATATTGTTTAAAGGTAGAATATTATAAGTTAAGGATGCAAATGACCAAAAGAAGTGATGATTGAGAAAATAAAATGATATTAGTTTAAATAAAGTAGAATACTAAAAATATTCAGTTGATCCAAAAGAAGACAGAAAGAGAAGTAAAAAAGGAACAGAGATCAAATAAGAGTAATAGAAAAAGAAATCAAGATGATTGATATCATCCCAATCATATGAATGATTGTGTTGGATATGAGCAGTCTAAACACTCCAGGTAAAAAGCATGCTGTTGAGCTGCATTATTAAGCAAGAAAAACATTTTCAATATAAATTTACAGATAGTTAAAAGTAAAAAAAAGGGAAACATTATGACACGAAAATTATCCAAGAGGGACCTGAAAGGTTGTATTAGCACTGATCAAATTACACATCAGAAAAAGGAACATGAATATATTTTCATAATTTGTTGATTGATTATATATCCTCCTCCGAGAAGTGTGTTCAGGTCGTTGGCTTATTTATTGATTAGGTTATTTATTTATTTTTTTGGTGTTTAGTTTTTTGAGTTTTTTTATATACCCTAGAGATTAGTGCTCTATCTGACGTGCGAGGGTGAGGATGTGGGGAAAAAGATACCCTCACACATTGCTTGTGGGACTACAAATTGGTGCAGCCAATATGGAAAGCAGTATGTGCTGGGAGCCATCAGCCAAGTAGGTATGACAATTTCCTTGCCAGCGTACCCCCATGTTTCTTTAGTGGAAGGACTCATGGAAATAGGACATTTTGCAGGACATTGCATGTAAGGTGACCTTGCTCAAGGACCAGGGCGGATCCGTGTTTAGGGTGTTCCCCCTTTAGAATAGGGCGGTTTAGCATAATAGATTAGGGTGTTCCCCCTTTAGAATAGGGCGTATCCTGCTGCTGAGTTCCTCTTGAGTTCTTAGGGTCAGACAGTATATTTTGGGAGACAGAAGCCCAGGAGTGTGGATTTGGGCAGAGTGTGGATTTGGGCAGAGAACGTGGATTTCCCCAGAACATGTTTGTAGACGGCCGGTGTGAGTTCGGGAATAAAGAATTGCTGTTTGAATCTACAAGCTGTGTGGAGACTCGTGATTTGTGCCCAGCCAGAGACTGCGGCAAGTATGGAGATTCCTTGGAAAACTGGGAATTGAATCACCATTTGACCCAGCTATCTCTCTCCTCTGTCTATATCCAAAGGACTTAAAAACAGCCACATCAATGTTTATAGCAGCACAACTCACAATAGCTAAACTGTGGAACCAACCTAGATGTCCTTCAGTAGATGAATGGTTAAAAAAATGTGACATATATACACAATGGAATATTACTCAGCAATAAAAGAGAATAAAATCATGGCATTTGCAGGTAAATGGATGGAGTTAGAGAAGATGATGCTAAGTGAAGTTAGCCAATCTCCCCCTCAACATAAAAACAAATGCTGAATGTTTTCTCTGATATCAGGAGACTGATTCATAGTGGAGTAGGGGAGCATGGGAGAAATGATGAACTTAGATAGGGCAGAGGGGTGGGAGGGGAAGGGAGGGGGAAGAGGGTTAGAAATGATGGTGGAATGTGATGGACATCATCATCCAAAGTACATGTATGAAAACACGAATTGGTGTAAATATACCTTATATACAACCAGAAATATGAAAAATTGTGCTCTATATGTTTAATATGAATTGTAATGCATTCTGCTGACATATATAAAAATCAATAAAAGATATTTATGCATAAAAATAAAAAAAAGGAACAAGAAACATGAGCAGGAAGAAAAGGAGCGCTTGATCAGGGGTAAATTCCTCAAGATGGCATAACAATTTAAATGCGTGTGTCCTGAATAACAAAGTCTCAATGACGCCTGGTAGAAAACTTGACCCACATGCAGTCATAAAAATCAACCAGATATGGAAGACTTGAAAAATACAGTAACCAACTTTGCTGAATGGCAGTATTGATGGGAATGTAAGGTGTTTCAACAACTGTCCCAAAGAGTTTGGAAGTTTCTTATCAAGTTAAATGTGACACATTACGTGATCCTCTAATCCCACTCTTATGTATTTATCCCAGGGAGATGGAGACGTATTTACACAAAGGCAGGTTGGGAATATCCTTAGAAGTTTTATTCATTATAGCCCCAGCGGACACAAGTCCATTCCAAGTGAGTGAACAGGCAAGCTGTGCCGGGTTCATACAATGGAGATCTAGTCAGAAACAAGAAGCAAGCAAGCAACAAGATCTGTGGCACAAGGGAGTCTAATCTCAAAAATGTCCTGCTGCACCCAGAAGCCAGGACCAGAAAAGCTGACATCCAGAAGACGTAAGTGACAGAGGCAGGTAACTATGTTGTTTGGGATTAAGGAGGGATAATGGGTCCTAAGGGGGCATAAGGAATCTTTCTGGTTTTGTGGCAATGTCCTGTACCTTGATTGTGAGGGGGTAATACACGGTGTCTACAGCCTCAGAACGTATTAAAGCCTACACTGGAATGGTGCAGCTTACTACATGGAGGTCACACTTCAATAAAATTTATTTTTTTGACAATGAAGTGGGTTTCTTACTCTATTCCTAATACAGTCCTAAGGAAGATGTGAATACAACACTCACCTCGAGTGCTGATTAGGAAGAGCATTCTGTGGAATTAATGTCTGACGAGGTGAATTGATGTCTTAAGATTTTTAATTAAAATGGGTGCAGCCTTTTTGGTTCTGAAATGAGAATGTGAACAGAAATGAGTTTCATCCAGAAGGGAAATCTACAGCTCTGACACCTTCTATTGACCAAGCGGATGAGACACCAAGAGACAGCAGAGAAGCACCCAGGTGAAATCGGACGGCTTTTCTTCTGTTTCCCTGAGGGCCTAATGAATGGAGCTGGTTATTTTAGCTAGGAAAAAGCTAAGCACAGACTCACTGTTTCTGGCTCCTTCAGCCTTCCCAAGGTGAAGAATAAAGGAGAGAAAACTAAGGGTGATTATTCTAGGTGGAGCTTTTAATTGGGTTGAGAGAGATCAGAGAGGGAGAATGTTGGGGGAAAGGGAAGACCTAACTCTGGTTTCAAACATGTGGAGTCTGCACTTGCAGTTGGAGATACCCAGCAGCCAGATGGTGATGTAACCTGGAGCATTATGAGAGCCAGAGGAGCTGCTGAGCATGTGGATGTGGAAAGAGAGATCAGGATGCTAAGGAGAAAAAGGGAAGGAAATAGTGACTATTTATTGTGAACTTGGTTTTGAAGACGTTATGTGTTGAAAGGAAGACGGAAGAAAGACTTGAGGAGAGCCGCCAGGGGTAGCTGTTTGGGAAATACAAAAAAGGAAGAGGACTGCATGAATTCAGATTGTCGTCTGTCTGCACATGCACACACGTAAAGTCTGACAACATGACAGGGTGATATGAGAGAAGGTATGTGGCCACTGGACATGGAAGATGAGATTTTATCATGTCCTGGTCTCAAAGAGGGAGATTGAGCTAATGTTTAAATGTGTTTAGGGACTACAGGGCTCTGGAACAGGCTCAGCACTACGTGGCTGCTGGTCCCTTCATAACCCATGCTCTGGGGCAATGGGAGAGGCAGAAAGGAGGTGTGGGAGCAGAACATAGATGTCACACTGTCTTTTCTTTGTTTATTAAAACATTTATTTATTTATTTTAATGAAGAGCTGAGGATGGAACTCAGCGCCTCTCATGTGCTAGGCAAGTGCTCTACCACTGAGCCACAACCCCAGGGCCCCCCCCCCCCCCCCCCCCCCGAGATGTCACAGTTTCTTTTTGTTCTCAAAGCTCAAAATAAACCACTGGGAAGAGCAGAGGAAAGGAAATGGCTGTGGGTGGGAGCTGACAGACGGGGCACAAAGTGAAGCTGGAAATCGACCTCAGCCCTGAAAGAGGTTGCATTTTGAAGGTGATGGGGAGCAACCTGTGGTTCTGACACAGAAATTGGTTCATGCTGGATGTATGCGTAGACCCTCCAAACTTATTGCCCATTCTGTTTGTTTACTCCTGGGTAAATATTTTATGTAGACTCTTCCAAAATTAGTGTCATCGTTTGCAAGACTGAGGTTGGTTAAGTGGAACTGGGGTTCTGGTCATCTCTGAGCCAGGAAGTTGTTCATTGGTATTCACTGTGGTTACTTTCAATTCTATTTCTGTCCTCTTTTTAATATTCACTTGAAGGAGAAAAAAAGTTGTATCCATACAGTAGAAAGCTATGCAACCAATTTTGTAAGGCCAAGATCTGAGTTCTTGTCATTGAAGTTGTTTCATTGTCTGAAATGTACTTGTGAAGAGAAGAGGGCCCTAAGGGATTTTTTTTAAAACAAAACATACATTCCCATTATGAGCTTCCATGTCTGCTGAGAGTGCCTGCGTTATGCATATGGGAGCAAAGAAGAGTTACAGAGAAACATCTTCTTCCTGAAGGACTTTTCGTCATTATGAACTACTTATTTTGTACGATTCAACTGGATTTTTTTAACCTCTGTGAAATGGTAATGAAGTTTTATGCCTTTCTCTAACTATAACATAATGATGGCCTGAAACAGCAGAAAAAATAAAATCCATAAAATGGTAAATGATTCATAGCCAACTTATGAATTGAGATCTTTCTTTATTACAAATTCTAAAAAGTGAATAGAAATGTAAGTCAACAGGGGCCAGGACCTATTGTATCTTGATCTATCCCATCACTATCAAGATGAGAGTAGCTGATTGATATGAAGGAAGACAGATGTAAGCTTTAAAATTTGTCTTTTAACATGCTCTACTAATGTCTCTCTACCTAGTAATTTGGTGAAATAATTTAGCGAAATGTCTCTACAGTAAATAGGTTTATCTTTAAGGATAATGCTCTTTTCTATCTTAACTGAGCATAAAATTATATCTTTAAAGATTTTCAAGTGAGAAAGGCTTGATACCTCTTCAACAGTTCAATGTGACATATGGTTTTAAGTGCCACAATTTTATCGGCAGCACACAGTATCTGCAAATTTGAGCTAATGTTCCTGTGAAAACAAGAAGAGATTTATGCCCAAAAACTAAAGAAGGAGAAGAAGAAGGAAATGTTTTTAGCTACCATATGTAGAACACTGAAAACTGTACATAAATAGAAAACAATATTGACATTTTTACATCTATAATTTTAGGAACATATTTTTATATGTAACTGTTCTATTCAAACATTCGTGGTAACAGGAATCTTAAATACAAATTCCTGCAGCGGTCACCTAGGTATATGAGCCCAGTGAGAATTAAGGTGGTCCTGAGAGGGGCTCTGTCTTAAGTACTCCAGTTTCAAAAGTCCTATAGACTTTGGCCACAAAATACTATTGGCCCATGGAGGCCAGATCTTCCAGATATTCAAGAGATGCCCCACCATTAGATTTCATGTAAAAATCTCACAACCATATTGGCAACCAGATTTTTGTTTAAATAGAATGTGTTCTAAAATCATTCATTCTGCAGGTTATATTTGTCCTGTGGGCCAAATATAACCTGCAGAATGATTTGTAACCCCTAAAGCCTGATGTTTACTGTTAGAAAAATGAAGGAATAAGTGATGGGAGGGTGGGAAGTTAAAGGAAAATTAGAAAGAGGGAGAAGAGAGGAGTAATAGGGAAAAGAGGGAGAAGGAAGTGAATTTTGCACTGTATTCATAAAGATTTAATATTAATCTCTGTAAAGATGATCCAAGGTACTAATCTGAATCACAACACAAATATAAATAAGTTTTGTTACTGATTAGACTCTGGAACTCTGTTCATTTCTGATGACCTGCTGGCCTGGTAAAGACTACAGGCCTTGGGTGGACTGTGGAATTGGTTATATGTGTGGTGTGAAACAGGGATCAAAATGTCTATTTTCCATATGGATGTAACAGTAACTTCACACCACGTATTGAAAAAATACTGTTCTTTCCACATCTGTTAACAGTGTCCCTTTTATTCTAAATCAAGTATTCATACATATGTATTTCTGGACACCATTATAGATTCCACTGTTTATTTGACTGTTGACCACCCTGCTTAATTGCTATCGCTTTTTAACAAGTCATGTTTGGTAGTATCAGTCTCCCTACTTTGGAAGTACTAGGGTTGTCTGTCCCATTGAATGTCTTGGGTATACTTGGCCATGCATGTTAGCAAGTAAGTTTTAAATCATCTTGTTAACTTCTAACCCCTTGTAAAATATTTTGGCATGCAGCTGAATGTGGGTACTCGGAGGTTCACTGTAAATACATTCCCCAAAGTAATACAAGCACCGTGTACCAAAAGTCATGTACATGAATATTCACACAACATCTATGAAATAGGAAAAATGTGGAAATGACTCTAGTGAATACACAATAAAAGGAATAAATGACATTTATGCAAGTGAATGCTGTATGCTGCAATGACAGTGACTACTGCCATGGTAACATCATGAGTGACAATATTGAATGGAAGAAACCAGACTCCTTGGACTTCACACCATGATCCTATTTATCCAAACTTATCAGAAAACCACCAAAATAAGTTGATGGTAATAGATGTCAGTATATCTATCAGTTCTCTTTGAAGTGGTGATTTAAGAGTGGCCTAAACTGGAGATTTGGGGGCCTGTAGCTGTCTGTTTGGTGGTCTGTATGGTAGTTACATGGGGGGGGGGGTGCAATTTATTTTGTGAAACTTCTACAAGTTGTCCATTTATGACTTTCCTACATTTTTCTGTGTCTGTTATGTTTCAATCCAAATTGTTTGAATGTATAGATGTGGGATAGGAGCAAAATAGGTTCATCTCCCTTCCATTTTGCTTGATTTTTCCCTGTAGTAAAAATTTGGGGAGTGAATAGAGAAGTCTGTAGGTTCCAGTAACAGGTATTTTAGTTCTGGTCTAACAGGCAAGGGTTTTATTTCTGTCTTCCATGTCGGTAGAACCTGTGGAAGAACCTAAAGACATGCCAGGGTGGCAGTGAGGATGGGCAGCAGCTGAGTGCCGGGTGACCCCCGAAGGCAGCTGCGGAGGACGGAACGGGACAAGGGTGGACTGGTGGGCATTGTGTCATAGCCAGTCTCAGAGTTACCAGTTCTGCTTCCTTTCAAGGAGAAGTTCTTTTGACCTTCTCCTCCTCTTTCTTGTCTTTCTGGAAACCAAAGACTCATGTCAACGCAGCCTCCACTAATGGAGCCATCTTTTTCAGCAACAGCACAAGAATTCTAACCAAGAACTCAAGAGTTTTTGTGGAATTTTTCCGACTGTTCATTAGTTCGAACAAACTCACGGGGTGAGCAAGAGCCCAAGGACCACTGTACGGACAGGGATGCTTGTGGGCCACTGAGAGAGTCTATTGCTAGTGATCTCACGTGACATCACCAGCTAATAGTTCTTCTGGGCTAGTCTTTCAAGAGCCCTTCGTGCAGACAAGACAACGGATGTTTGGCCCCTTCCAATCTTCAGGTTGTGTGAGTGGCCAAGGCAGGCCCTGCTGTCGGGATTTGAACTTGATCAATGAGATTGGTGATTTTTAAATGTCTTTTTGCTTCACAACTTTTATCGTTAAGGGAGATAAAAACCAGGAAGTATAATCTAAGAAAAGACCCAAACGGGGCTCTGAATGGCGCAGCCCTGAGAGGAGGGCTCCTTGGGCCACCTTTCACCCGCTCCTCCTGGACCTTCAGGCCCGGTTCTCCAGGGAGGCCTGCAGAGGCCCTTCCTCGGCTTGCCTTTTCCCCAGGAAGCAGGGTTTGTGAAAGGCTCACGGGTTCACTTTTGGGTATGGATCCCAGGAGGTCGGATTGGGGCCTGGGGAGAGCGGAGGAGACAGGAGGAGCTGACGGGGGCAGTGTTACCCAGCTGGTCACCTACCCCTCTGCTTTGCAAAGTAATCCCTCGTCATTGGGTACAGTAGTCTAGCAAAACGCCTTCACAAGTAAATAGACTTGTCTTCAAACCTCATTCTCTTTTCTATTTTAACTGAGCATGAAATGATATCTTTGAAGATCTGCTACTGAGAAAGGTCTGTGCTAACTCGGAAAATTGTCCTTTTGAGGAATAAAAAAGCAGGAATCTTCACCCACGAGCGCCTGTCTCCCGCCAGGGAGCACCCCTTGGGATGTGTTATGGTTTGGATACGAGGTGCCCCCCAGAGCTCCCGTGTTAATACAAGAAGGGTCAGAGGTGAAATGATGAGATTGCAGAAACTGTGATCCAATCAGTCCATCCTAGTTCGAATGGACTGAATGGGTGGTCACTTTAGGCAGGTGGCGTGTGGCTGGGGACTGCCTTGCAAAGGCACATCTTCTCTGCAGCCCCTTCCCCACTCTCTCTGCTTCCTGACCTTGCCGTGAGCTGTGCACCTTTCCTCCACTTGGCCTGACCCCCCGGCTGTGCTGCCTCACCTTGGGCCCACAGCCATGGGCTCAGCTGTCTGTGGACGGAGACCTCTGAAACCAGGAGTCTCCAATAAGCTTTCTCTCCCCCCAGGTTTATTTTTTGCATTTGGTCACGGCAGTGCTAAACTGACCAACACTGAATGTCGGCTCCCACGTGTTCCCAGTTTTGTGAGGACAGAGCCTGTGTGTATGCATAGCAAGGTCAAGGAGACTGAGGCACAAAGCCAGGAGTGTGTTGCCATTGATTAGGGGCTCTCGGGCTTCACTTGAGTAAAACTGGTTTCTCCAGCAATGGCTGCAGCAAAAGGTAGTCTGTGAGGACGTCCGAAGCCTTTCTCTCTGTGTACAGCTGCACACACTAGAGTCACCTGGCCAGCTCTGGGAATGCAGATGCCCGGGCCTTGCCCGGAGCTGCTGAGCCGGAATCGTCACTTCCCATAAACTGGGGCAGATGAGTGTGCACAGCAGAGCTTATCCACTGCTGAGCGCCTGGATTTGGACTCTGCAGGGACCACGCTGCCTTGAACACCCGGACTCAGGGATACCTCCTTGATTAGGGCTGGTAGATGTCTTATCAGGCAAGAACTGGCTGATATCAAGCCTGGTGAGACTCGAAGGTCGTGGAGAATTATTTTGTAAATAGAGACACCTTCCACATGCTCCTCTTCTTGGAAATCTTCTCTATTCTCTTATTTCATACTAACTTCAGTTTTAAGACTTCCTGGTTTATTGAAATACACTTGAGATTTATGCTGGGCCACTTGAAAGCTTTCTTCTTTACACTATTAAGCATTTTGTTGATTGATTTTGGCCTTTGTGCTTCCTCCAAATCTATTTTTTTTTTCCTAAGCTTTCTCATTCTTCGGGGTATTTCAGGTCTAAATATTGACCCAATAATTCTCTACACTATTATTTATAAAATATTTCCTCTGGGGGTCAGGAAATAAGAGGTTTTTCGGCAGCTCAGTTCCAGAAGTGGTCGACGGAACCTGGATGTTTGAACAGGGCCTGAAGCAAGGTTTCGCCAACCTTTCGGAGGCTGCATAACAAATATTCTTTATTTGCTTCATCAGGTGCTGGAGTCAGCTAGAGCCTTCTGAAGGTCATCTCTGAGCCTCCGCTCCCTGCTACCCACACCAACCTTTATGAGTCCCCTATGAAAATAAAAATCACCCTAGGAGGGATCATACTGAGCTATAATCAGTTAATACCTTCCTTTTCAATTAACACTCTAGCAGGGATTATTTGAAAGTCAGCTGAGAATAGGAATAAGGGCCAGGCAAGCACGGGGAAAGTCTTGTTAGAACAAAAAGAAAGAAAACTAAAAGAAAGGAAGGACCTCTTTACAATTCTGCTCAAAGCTAGTGGGTGGTCAGAAAATTCCAAATCATTTGGGCTGCCTCACTTTTCGATCCAGTGGTTTAAAGAGGTACGATTTTGCAAATTTGATTTTTAGACAAAATCAGGGTTTTCTCATAAGGGCCAAAGAAACCCAGCAGATCTTCTACTTTCTCACGGCTGTCACATCATGACATTATGTCCCCTCCCGTGTATGACTGCAGTATACAGAAGGAGAGAGGGAAAGTCATGATAGTTCACGTGCTCTATGTTTATTGCCAACGTAGCCCCAGGGTGAGAGGCACTTGGGCCACCAATGTTGGTGTGGTCATTGCTCTTGTGGTGAGATGTCAAGAAAGAAGACCCCGTCAGACAAATGACACTCCATTCTGACACTCACCCTAACACAAAAATAGCATCTCCTCTCCTCAAGGGAATGAAAACGAGTTTGTTGCCCCAATTTAAAAATTACTTATGTGGTCATATGGTACAGCCCAACCCATAACTTCTGCCCCAAATGATTGTTATATACTGTTTTTTAAAAATATATTTGGTACAAAGGAATATATATGCCATACGTGTGTGTGTGTGTGTGTGTGTGTGTGTGTGTGTGTAAGTCATAAAGTTGACCATGTAAGGACTAACCCAACTTATCATCCAGTCCAGGCATTTGAACATGGCCATGACACTGCACTGAAATCTTCTCCTCATCTTGTGTAACCTCAACCAGTACCTTGAATTTTGTGTTATTATTGCATAGCATATTTTCATAGTTTTATCATATATTTCTAGTACTCTGAAATAACATATTTTTGTTTTTTCTTGAGCTTTACATTAAACATATCATCATATTTTCTCATGAGATTTGTACTTTCTCACTCTATCATATCACTAAATTCATGAAATTTCTGTTGTATGTGAATATAACAGTTCAATCAGTTGGGTATATTCCATGAAATAACCATGCCACGATGGGTTTGCCTGTTCTCCTTTCAAGGAGAACATTGCTTCTAGTTTGCTTTTACTGTTATGAATATGTTCCTCTGTAACATGATGCACTATGTGCAAGAATTCCTATAGTATATTATATATATAATATGTATACATATTATATATACATATATATAATATGTATCTGTATATATAAGTATGTGTGTATATAATATGTATGTGTATATATGTATGTGTATATATATCTTCCTCTAGGCCAGGGGCCCTCGACCTTGGCACTGTGGACATCCCGTGTATTGCAGGATGTCCAGCAACATCCCTGTCTCTACCCACTAGATGCAGTAGTGTTCACAAGTGTCTCTAGATGTTGCCAAGTGTTCCCTGTGGTTCAAAATCACTGACCTAGAAATACAATGATTGGGTAGAGATGATGTGGACATTCATCTGCAGAAGCAGATTCCAGATTGCTCTCTAGGCTGAGGACAATCTTTCACTGCCCACTGGATTTCCAACTCGCTCATCTTCCTGTGAACTCAGAACTGTCAGGTGTTTGAATTTGAGATAATCCAATAGGTGTAAAATCGTATCTTATGGTCATAATTTATATTTCCTTGATTATTAGCGATGACAAGGACCTTTTATGTGTGTCTTGGCCACAGCCAAATGCCAAAGATTCAAGATCTGCAAGCTGTGCAGGTTTTCCAAAAACAGGATTTCTATAAACTACCAACATGGGGATTGGATGAGGATGGGGATCACCTCTGGTCGTAATTCTCTTGCCTCTCTGGGCCTCAGTTTCCAATTGTATGACATGTGGAGGTAGTTTAAATTGAACATTTGAAGATGATCTTCTTCTATCTCCCATATTCTAAAAATATCTAAGAGAAATTTTATTGGCAATAGAAAATGGTGTGTCCAATGGACTCTTCCTAGGCAGCAAGCTGTTGAGAAGTTCAAAAAAGAGCGCCATCATTTCCAAAACGCCAGTCACCATGTTCACATCCACGCTGAGTTGTGCTCATCCTTGAAGACCCTCTCTCACGTCACTTTAACAGGCCCTGGTAGGACAGTTCTTTTCCAATATCTAGTGGAATCCTCCCAAATTTCAGCTTAAAATCCTATATGATGCATCAAGAAATGGGATCTTTGGGGATGACTCATTTAGGGTTGAAGGGAGCACCCCACCCCTTCTTCCATGTGAACATGAAGCAATGAGGCAGAGACTTCTTTAAGGCAGAGACCTCTCCAGACTGACTCTGCTGCTGTCTTGACCTTGGATTCCCCCAGACTCCATAACTGTGAGGAACAAGCCTCTGTGGTTTATAAGTTACCCAGTCTAAAGTATTTTGTTATAGCAGCCCAACAGAGTAAGACACTTACTTATTAGTTGACAAGTTTGTAGGGAGGAGTTTAAAACTGTTGGAGATGATCGTATGGAGACACTAGGGTGAGATAAGGGGAGAAAGGTGGCATTATCAGAAGAGGGAGTGCAGCAAATCAAACTCCGTCAGATCACCATTTTGTTCAGGAGCAAAAAGGGCTTTACACTAAAAGATTGATTTCTTGAATGTGCCTGTCTCTGTGTGTGTGTGTGTATGTGTGTGTGTGTGTGTGTGTGTGTGTGTGTGTGTACATATAGGAATTTATGAGCAGGAGTGATTAATTAACAATGGGCTGTTTTGTGGGACCTTCTCCAACTAAATCACAATTTCCTTTCCCCCTTCCTGATCAAAAGAGTGTTTTCTGCAAAGCAAAGATGACAAAGCTCTGGGCTTTGGCTCTGCTGAGACAGGTTTGTCTGGACTTGCTCAGTGAGTCATTCCCCCATTGGCAGCCCCTGACCAAACTCCCCACGGTGGCCTCTGTTGTGTGTGCTGCCCTGAGCACATTCCCCAGGGACCACGCAGGCTGCTGTAGAGCTGTGGCAGGCTGGAAGATAACCACACGCCCCACCTGCTCCGCGGTTCTCTTTGGTATGTCAGTCAGACACGGGCTGCGTTTGCGACGACTAGCTCAATTAACTGTACCTTCATTTATCAGGTGGCATTTTCTAATACAACCCACAAATTCCCTTAATTTTGCCACTTCCCACATCAAAAACAGAAAGCTGAAGAGGGAAGATTGTAAGGAAGGTTTCACATTAAGGATTCTGGTGACAACAACCTGGTGATTTTTCAGTCAATCAGGATTTTTTTTTTTCCTTGGGAGGAAATATAAAGTAGGTGGATAATTATTTAGTTGAGCTTAAAATGTTTCTTCTGCATGAGTTCCAGAGAAAATGAAGATGCTTTTGTTATTAGCAAAGTAATGAAAGGAGGGCAGCAAGTTCCGGGTAGGTAGGGGGATTGGAGAGGGGGCGGAGGGGAGGGGGAGTTTTTCAATTGCGATGTTAAGGGAAGGAGAAAATAAAGAGAAGAGGAAGAGAGTAGGTGACTTTTAAAACAAAACTTATAGCATTATGTTCAAGGAAGCTGAAATTGGCTGGAGAGAACTGAGTTTGAAGTTGCCATTGGAAATAGTTCTTCCTAGGAATTGCTGAATATCTAATGCCAAGAAATGGTCTTGGATTAAATAAAAGGTCTCAGGTAGTAGATAAAGAAAGATCACACATACCATTAGGAATGCATGCACCTCCTAAGGTATTTCCTTGACTGCTGACAGCGGTGTTAATTCTCTCTAGGCTAGCCCTTGATTCACTGGGGATACATGCTAGGATTCAAGCATTCAAATTTAGGAAAATTGAAGATATATATATATATATATATATATATTGCTGAGATAAATTAGCTACCTCTAACATAAGAAGCAAACATTTGTCATTTGATAAAAATGACAAATTTTCCCCTGGATGTCTTCTTTAACATGAACATCAGTGCATAGAGTTTTGGAATGTTAACATTGGAGCAAACCAGCCCACCCGGTTTCTAAGGTGGATTGACTTGCTCAAAATCTATATACCTGTGTTTATTTAAAAATCTTTGGTTCTCAGTTTATTTATAAATGGAGGAATCCTGGGGTGGATAAAGCCTTAGATATCTCCACATCCTGTTAACTCCACATCTTATGCAACCTATTTTATTGACTTTTTGGTAGGTATCTTTTTTGAATATTTCAATATCTCTAGAATGGCAGTGTGTCTTCCAGTTGGTATTTCTCTGTGGCTGTGTCACAGCATGATTGGCAGGTTTTATTTATTTATTTATTTATTTATTGAGGTTACATAAAATAATGAGACATGTAAAATAATGATACACTCTACCTTACGTTTAATGAAGTGTGTGTGTCGTTGAAATCGGGCCTCGAGGATACCTAGTAGTAGTATCCCACACCAGTCTTCCCCAAACCAACTGAATTCATGCTGTTGGGCACCTTAGGGGTGAATGGAATTTGAACTCCAGAAAAGACTTTAGTTGATGAGGATTCCACAAAGGAAGTCTTCTTATCTTTTGCTCTTATCTAGCTTGGTCACACTCATTCCGCTTTGAACTGTTTTCTGGCTTGGTTTGGATCAGGAGTCCCTCCAGCTAAGGCCAGGGTGTTCCGACGTACAAATGTAAAACGGGCAACCCGGCAGACTGTTCTTTCCTTGGGACTAAATATGTTATCAGTTAATCCAAAAAGGATGAGCTGAATGTCTGTGTTTCGGTTTCTACTAGCATGAAAGAGTAGAAAGGAGATGATATTCACCCACCCGAGACAGGCTCCCCAGCAGTGAAAGCCGAGCAAGGGCTGCCGCGGGGAAGGTGGAAGGAAGGAACTGTTCAGAAATCCCGAGTCAGGCTTTCTGGAGAAGGTGGATCCAGACTGAGAACCGAGGGCAACGAGGCTCAGGGGGGAGTTTGAAAGGAAAAGGAAGATGCTCCAGGAAAGGAAGCCAAGTGCTCAATGGGCCATGGTTCCAAAGAAAAAAAATGTCAAACTTGGGGGACTAGATTTTGTTTGAAATGGCAGGACATGCACGACAATGTCAAGTCTTCTGGTTGATCTTTTAATTCATAAGCATTTCCTCTGATCTGCGCTAAACTCTGCTAGACATTAGGGAACTGTAAGCAAGTAGAGTATTTCTTTGCCATATACAACTTGACATTTCAACATGGACCTGATACCAAATAACTGGATGATCGTATGATTCTAAAGTAGCCCATTAAGTTATGCTGTCTTGACTTCCTCACCCCAGTCCTTTTTTTTTAAATACATTTTTTATTTCTTCTAATTAGCTATACCTGGAAATAGAATGTATTTTGACACATTATACAAAAACGGAGTATAACTTCTCACTCGTCTGGTTGTGTATGATGTAGAGTTACACAGATCTTGCCATCATACATGCACACAGGATAATAATGTCTGGTTTATTCTACTGTCATTCCTACCCTTATGCCCCCTCCCTCTTTTCTTTCCCCTCTGTCTAGTCCAAAATACCTCTATCCTCCTGCTTATTGTGAATTAGCATCTGCATATTAGAGAAAACATTCCGCCTTTGGTTCTTTGGGATTGACTTACTTTGTTTAGTATAATGTTCTACAGTTCCATCCATTTACTGGTAAATGCCATAATTTCATTCTTCTTTAAGGCTGAGTAATATTCCATTATATGTACATATACATATATATATATGAATAGACATATATTATAAATCACAGTTTCTTTATCCATTCATCTGTTAAAGGGCACCTAGGTCAGTTCCAGTTTAGCTGTTGTGAATTGAGCTTCTGTAAACATTGATGTGGCTGTGTTACGATAGTATGTTGATTTTAAGTCCTTTGGGTATAAACCTAGGCATGAGATGACTGGGTCAAACGGTGGTTGCATTCCAAGTGTGCTCAGGGTCTCCATACTGCTTTCCATGTTGGCTGCACCAATTTGCAGTTGCACCAGCAACGTATGAGTGTGCCTTTCCCCCCACATCCTCGCCAACGTTGATTGCTGCCTGTGCCCTTGATGATCGCCATTCTGATGGGATCTCAGTGTAGTTTTGGTCGGCACTTTTCTGATTTCTAGAGATGTCCTCACCCCATTCTTCAGCTATGACTGGTATCAAACAAGATGGACTTTAAAAGAAAAATGGTTACTAGAGCCAGAGAAGCACATTTTATAATGATGAAAATCAATATGGGAACCTAATAAGAGAACTTCCAGCTGATGGACGGAACCAGAGGGGAAAACAGGCAGCAGGGCTCGGGAGGAGGCCGACAGTGAGGACGCTCTGCTGAACTCCTGTCGTCCCTGTTTCCACATCCCCTGCTCCACTTTTTCCTCTGTGCAGAGCTGGGGAGGGAACCCAGGGCCTCGCTTATGTTAGACAAGGGGTCTATCACGGAGCCACATCCCCAGTGTCTCCCTTCTAAAAAGCCCTTCTGTGGGAATTCATGTCACACGGGTCACATGAGGCTGGCCACCTTCCCAACCAGAGATGGGCACATAACTGTATTTCACAAACTAGGGCGTCACAGGCTTTAGAGTTGAGATAGAATACAAGACCACTGGGTCCCCTAGAGAACTTCGTAGGAATTTATGGCTGTGCTGTCCCTCATTAGTTTTGCAAGATTTATCAACAGGAATGGTACGATCCATTATGCCTACAACTGAGAAAGAGCATGCATGCAGAATGAAGCCAACAGGCAGATGGGTTCCAAACAGCGAGAAAGCCAGGGCCTTGGCCACAGAGTGTCGAGGTCCTGGGTCATTCCTGAAACTAAATACCCCCAGAGATCTTCCCTCGCTGGCGCTTGTGCTCAATTAAGCCCATGTGAGTCAAGATTCTGTCACTTGTGAGTGTAAAGAGTCTTGAACAAAAAAAAAGTCATTGGTAATAAAAGTGCATTAATAATCTGAATGCTAGAAAAACGTGGATGACCAGTACCTGAGCAGGGATCCACAGAGGAAGAAGGTTCATTTCTCTCTCTCTCTCTCTCTCTGTCTCTCTCTCTTTCTCTGTCTCTGACATGGTGCATCATCTCTCCCTTCCTCTGAGTTTGGGAGCTGGTTCTATAGTTTCCTAGAGCTTTTCAATTACTGGGTACATATAAGACTCCCAGGAAGTAGGATTTCTGGGCAAGTTTAACTGAATTCCCAGGCTCATCCAATTCGACTGGCACATCTTGGTCCTCAGTGCTCAGGCCAGACCCAGAGCTCTGAGCCTTTTCTGGGCTCTGACTTTCAGAATTCCCCCTTGCCCTCTTGGACCCTTGCTCAGTCGCTGGATCTCTGTGACTCTTGCTTGACTCGTAGTGACTGCTGTGTACTAGCTGCCCGAGAGTGACATCCTTTCAGGCCTTGTTCTCAGGGAGGTACCCAGTCCAGATGCCCTCGTCCCCTGCTGTTTCCAACTGTGGTCCCTTAAGACAGATGCAGCTCTCTTGGTCCGAAGGGGACTCCAGCCTTATCTCCAGGTCTCCTGCACCAGCCGGGCTCTCTTCCTTGTCCTTCCATGGAAGGCAGCTCCAGTCGGCTTTTCTTCGTATTTGTAGTTGTAGGTGGATACAATACCTTTTTTATTGTATTTTATTTTTATGTGCTGCTGAGGATCAAACCCAGTGCCTCCTGGGTGCTAGGCGAGCGCTCTACCCCTAGCCGCGAACCCAGCCCCTAGCGGTATCTGTTTTTAAGTACACTGTGGAACTTCAGAGGACGCATAAATTCCTCCTGAAAGTCAACGGCTCCCATGGCCCCTGTCATCAAGTGCCAATGAACTGACTAAGGCTAAACGTGTTTGCGGCTTGAAAGTGTCTGACTGGAGATGAAGGTCTGGCGCCTCTTGTTCTGCATGCCCAGGGCTCCTGGGGCCTCCCTGCCCTCCTCACGTCTCCTTCCCTCGACGAGTGGCACTTGTTGGTGAAGAGCTGGTCCTGCCTTGCCACAGCTTGTGTCCCTCTCCCAGGACTCTTGTCTTTGTCTTTATGGGATGGATGGAGGTGAGTGGGAGAAAGAAGTTCCAGTTCCACCATCTCTTCGTAAACCCATGAGGGTTTCCCTCTGCTTGGTCCTTGGATAGGGAGACACTTATTGACGGTGACGTTCCATGTTCCAACAGCAACCACAGCAGAGCATTAGAAGGGATTCCCACCATACCGTAGAAGCAGGAGTATGGAAAAGCCTGGTGATCCAGGATTCAATCCTTAAACTTCTGGATCATTAGGAAGTCTGGGGGAAGCCAGGGCAGCGGAGTGGTGGGGCTCGGGAAGTGGCTATTTACCAGCCCAGCAGAAGTATTTCTGTGTTTTAGCAATAAGTTTAGATGATATAGCAATGAATATAGGCGATTGATAGCCTGCCTATTATCCTTGGGATGGCAGGGAGCTAATTCCCAGATTACAAGAAAAGTCCCATTCCAGATTCTATGACATTTGAGACAATATCTCACATGTGTTTGATGATCTTAGCTGAATTAAGGTCAGAGGCCTGAGGTGAGCTACCAGTGAGGAAGCAGAACGTGATTCAGAAAATAACGGTCTGTGACAAGTTGACCCCTCGAGGTGGAGGGGACCAGGAGGGGAAGGCAGCATCCCCTGTGCCTGACGGTCTTTGTAGGGAAATTCTCAGCAGGGGTTGAAGTTGAAAGCAAGAGAAAAGGGACCAGAAAGCACGGGAAGAGAGGAAAGGAGATGAACTGGCCCTTGTGGTCACTGGGCGTGGACTACAAGGAGGGAACCGTGTCAGGTGACCATTAGAAGGACGCGTGGAACAAGACAGCTCATCTGGGAGTGTTTTTATTTATTTATTTATACATAACATTTTTAAAAAAATTGTTTATTTCTTACACACATGACAATAGTGGAATGCATTACGATCATAATTATCCATGCACAGCACAATTTTTCGTAACTCTCTATATAAAGTATGTTCACCCCAAATTATGCCATTATACATGAGCTCTATTAACTTTTTTTTTTGAATTACAATTCTTAATACACCTTTATACCACAACTTATCACATCTCTATTTGTATATAAGGTATGTCGACACCAGATTCACATCTTCATACCTGTATTCTGTATAATGATGAGGGTCTCCTTCCACCATCCATTGCTATTCTCCATTTTAAGCATCTTTGAAGGAGAGAAGTAGGAGGTGGTCCAGAGTAGATGGCAGTGGCTGTGGATCAAATGTGGAGCACGGTCCCCCTAAATCGGGGAGGACATTCAAGAGGAGGAAGCTCATTTTCCCTCCTGGACTGCATGAGGGTGTTCAGCTGTTACCGGGGTGGGAAGAGCAGGCAGCATGTGAGCAAAAGTGGAAGCTAAAGCCATGCACCCTGTCTTCTGCATCAAGGAGAAGCAAGAAGGTCACTGCAGGTGGCCGAGGGACAAGAACAGGACCCAAAGTCCAGAACACTCAGCCAAGGGTGGGGGGGAATTGGCAGAACCAAACGACCTCACCCGCAGGAGAGAGCCAAGCTGCAGTGGGACACCTTAACATGTTCTGAGGCTCAGGAGAGGAATGCAGAGGGACAGATCTGATTCTGGGGAAGAAGGTGGCACATAGCTCCATGGTTAGCTGCCATCCGGTCACCAGCTCCCTGCACTGGGTCTCACGCCATGGTGGGTGGGGGCAGACAAAACTGAGTCCAGACCGAGGAGGAAGATCCAGAGAGCGGGTGGGATGAAGCCTAAAAGTTCTGAATAAATTGCAGAGTCCCTTACCCGGGAAATAGATCCTCTAACTACGGAGTCGGGGAGGGGTTGACATGCCCATTACCCGCTGGAAGGGGAAAAGAGGTTCTGCGGATGCTGAGGTCCTGGTGTGGGAAGTAAAGAGGGAATGGGACTCTTCCTGAGCTCAGCTTTGGATCTGAGATCAGTTGAGCAGAGTTCTGTGGGAGGAATAGAGAGGCACAGCCCTGGAATCAGATAAGAGCAAAGCCACAGAGATGTACACAAATGTGTGTGTGTGCACGGACCAGAGAAAGCAAACATTTTGTTTTCAGCAAACAGCTTGCATCTTGTGCTTCCTTCATTTAAAAGAAAGAAAAGTACACACACACACACACACACACACACACAAAACCCAGCAGCCACCGCGGGTTCACAGAGGAGGAAGGACAGGCCTTGGGAGTCATCCAGTCACCAGCTCCCTGCACTGGTTCTCACACCAGAAAGGAACTTGAAGCAACAAAAGGTGCCCATGAAAGGTTCTTTTAGAGGAAAATTTGGTGGAGATTAAAAGAGGGCAAAAGTTCAAATGAGAAGGAGGCTCTGCCAAGTGAGCAGGAATCCCAGCCAAGGGGAAGGGAAGGAGCCCAGGTTTAAAATGCAAGTAACCATGGCAAGCTGGGGCTCAGTGCTAGAATCTGGTTAAGAAGTAACATCACACAGGGCCGCGATTGTTTATTCAAAGCCAGCCATGAGAGAGCAGTCGTCTCCAATGGGGACTCGCGCAGCTTGGATTCAAAATCATAAGTGCGTTTTTAAAAGCTACCAGGGCTTCTTCCCGGCCCATTTGGTATTAAGCAGAGAGAAAAGAAAGCCCAGAGTTGATTCTCAGTGTCTCTTGTGGGTTTGAGGCAGCTTTACATATGGAAAAGTGTCTGGGCGTCAGCTGTGGGACTGGTTTCCTGCTTCTCTGCTTTCAGTCGCCCTTGGAAACTCTGGCTGTGGGGTGACATACCCCCTTTCTCAGGGTTCAGGGACCCGTGCCCCTCGGAAGGGAGGCAGGGCATTGCTTTCTTTCCAAGTACACGTTGTCCTTTGCCCATTTCTTAGAAGAGGAGCTTTGCAAAGAGCTAAAGGACTGTGGGAATAAAGACGAAGCACTGAAACACAGGATAAAGAGGAGCCTGGTGCCCTGGAACAAGAGGCCTGAGATGGCCAGGAACACACCTCACCGAGCGCTGCGGCTTCAGGCCTCCACTGGCTATTTGCTGTCACCACGGCACAGGGTGGAGATGGAGGCCTCTGTCCTTTCACTGCCCGGGAGGTGGCCCAGGTGACAGCAAAGGCTATCAGGAGGAAGGGTGGGTGACTGCTGATTCCCGAGCCTGGGGAAATTTGTACGAGCGCTCCTGCATCATTTCACAAGAGCATTTTTCTGGGGCAACATGTCCATAATTTTCCTCCGATTATCGAGGCGCTCCATGGCCCCAAGCTCATTAATAACCAATGAAGTAGAGTGTCACTGAATAAAGAGCAGAGGCCATGATGTGCCACGCGGAAAGGAAAGAGTATAGCCCCCTGGTTTCGATCATGATGGCCAGTCATGCGCACAGCTCTCGGAGAGCTTTCTCCCTGGTTAATGGCCATGGCATGGCCCAGGACAGGAGATCGCCAGGAGGACGGGCCTCTGTTGGCCCAGGCTGGGAGAACTGAGGTTGCTGCAGGCAGATCTGAGCGGAGGCGTGGGTTTGCATTCTCTTCTCACCTTTGGGGGAGCCTGAGAGGTACAAAGACATCTATTGTCAGAAGGGGCGCGCTCCGTGATTTCCCGGACCAGCTTAGAGGAAAGGAGAAAAGCCAGCCCAGTGTGGAGCCGGGCCAGGCCTTGGGCTCCAGGGCAAAAGCCACCCTGGGCATTTAGCCTGTGTAGAGTTGGAACCTGGTGCATCGGGAGCAGACGTGCCGGTGACGTGTCATCTCGTGCCCCAAGCTTGCGCATCCTTCAAGTGGCATTACAACAGGGCAGTCACCTTGTAGCTTGGGTTGTTGTAACAGAAGACCCACAAGGGGTGGGGGGGCTTAAGCAACAGAAACGTAGTTTCTCACAATTCTGGAGTCTGCAAGGCCCAAGCTGCAGGCTCTGGTGGATTCTGCCTGGTGAGGGCTTTGACCCTGGCTTTTAGTCAGCCAGCTGCTCACACGGCCTTGAAGTGAGGCCTCTGAGGGAGGGGACAGCGGGAGAAGACCCTGCCCACTCTCCAGTGTCTCCTCTTATAGGAACACTCACCCTGTCAGATTAGGGCCCCACCTTATGACCTCACTTAACCACAACTACTGCTTTAGAGCCCCCAGCTCTGATGTAGCCAGGTGGGAAGGACACAGGTCCTCTGTCCACAGCACTCGTTACTCACTCTCTCTTCCTGTGATTTTACCTACTCGCTACCCCTGTCTGTCACCCCACGGCCAATGCTGGAGGCTCCTCGGTGGCCGTCTGCAGCCTTGAGCAGCGAGAAGCCCTGAGTCACCTGGTGGACCTGCTCCCGGTGGAGGTCAGACACGATGCTCTGTCCGGGGTGGCAGCTCTGGCCCTGCTGACGTTCCTTTCAGAGTCTGTTTAGTGCCACGTTTCCCACATTCGTTCCTTTCTGTTGGTGATTTCACTGTTTAAAAGGCCCCCACGTGTGGAGCTGAAGTGGGTCTCAGGCTCCTGGGTGCAGGAGGGCCACCATATGCCTTGCAGAGACTAGCGAGCGTAAGACCAGCTCCTTCAGGCCCCAGCCACAGTGCCGTCGGCCATGAACTCTGTGTCAGGGAACCGACGAAGCAAGGAGTCTTTCAACAAAACGCCACCCAGTAGTCATAGACTGATTAGCTGAGGACAGTGTTGTGACCAGGGACTCGCAGGAACCTGAACTTTCATTTGCCCTAGGAACAGAAATTCAGGATTAGTTAATTCAATGTTTACGGAAATTTTCCAGAATGTAACCCCCAGAAGTAATGAGACTCAATTGCCTATGACTTAACAAATTGTTATGAAGGTGAAATAAGTTAATAGAAAGTCCCTACGGGCAGATGGTTAGTTCAGACTGCTCTAGCAAACAGCACAGACTAGGTGCCTTGAACAACGCACACCTACTTTTCACAGTTTTGGAGACTGGAAAATTCAAGATCAGACTTCCAGCTGATTCCCTTCCCAGGGAGTACCTGCTTGTGGGTTTGCTGTGGATGCCTCTGGTACCTTCTCACATGGTCTGATTATCTCCCCAGAGGCCCCATCTCTAAGCACCTCCCATTGGGAACGAGGGCCTCCTCACAGGCAATGTGTGAGAGACACAGACATTCAGTCTGTAGCAACTGCTTATCTCCAAGTAAAGACTCAACCAACACCCTCCGTTTCTCGGGACGAGAACATTAAACACTCAGCTCCACAAGGGGAAACAACAATATAAAGTATCAAAAAAGCACTTGTTTAAAAAAGGCTAAATAGTTAGGCTATGTGCTGGGCAGGTAGAACACACTGCCCGCCCACTTGTCTATCCTGCCGTCTCCCTACAAGTATCCACAGATGCTCCTGGTGTGGGCAGTGATGTGGCTCAGGTCGAATTCGTTTCCTCTTCTTTCATTTACATCATCTGCCAGAACTTCACTCTGCGTGTTTGTGTAGTGAAGTGAGCGCTGTCGACCTGCCAACACGAATAAAACTGGTCTATAACTAAGTAAATAAAGATGTGGGGAAAGCAGTGGCTGGGTGGGAATCTAAGGGAAATATTGAAGGAATGCAGAGATGGGTAACCTCCTGATTGTCCCCTCAGCATTTTCCTGAGACCCTCCTGGTCTTAAACCCAAGGGGAGGTCCGTGAGAACTTAGGAGGAAGGCAGGGCCAGTTTTCAGAAGGCCCCTGGGAACAAGGACGAGGCTGTCCATCATGGCTCCAAGGAGCCTCCTCTCTGCCCTGAGTGGACCACCACCCCATCTCCAGAGCTTGGTGTCTAAGAGCCAGGTCCTGGAGCCAAACTGCCTGGGATCCAGTCCCAGTGCTTCTCACTACCAGCTCTGGGACCAGTTCCTGAATTTCTCTGTGCTCTAGTGTCCTTCACAGGCTCAAGGAAGATAGCAGGGCTCTGCAGAGTTGCCATGAAGATTAAATAAATATTGGACAAGCACTTCAATCGTGCCCGGCACATATGCTGTGTTTTAATATTTAATAAATAACTAAGTTACCTGAATGTCCCACCAGACCCAGGGTGGTAGATAAATAAGGTGAACAAAAATCAATAATTAGTAATTCGGCAACTAAGTTGCTGAATGAAGAAGTGAGAGGCAAAAGACTATGGGAAATTTCAGGAGCAGAGAAAATATTAAGACATGATTTATTTGGGGGCGGTATTGGGGACTGAACCCGGGGTGCTGGACCACTAAGCTACATCCCCAGCCCTTTTTTATGATTTTTTTAAATTTTGAAACAAGATCTCGCTAAGTTGCTGTGGCCTTACTAAGTTACTGAGAGTAACCTCAAACTTAAGATCCTCCTCCCTCAGCCTCCTCAGTCCCTGGGCTCATAGGTGTGCACCACTATGCCCAACTGAAATCGTGATTTTAAAATAACTAATTTGATCATTAAGGTATTTACAGTTTCTGCTTTCCTACATGAAAGTGTCTGTGTTCCAACTTAGTCAAAATTAACTCTCAACTTTATGGCATACATAGGAGTAAGAAAAGGAGAAAGTTCACAGCAGTTACTTCAGAACCCCAAATCTGAATGGCTTAAGAAAACAGAAATGTATTTCTTCCTCCAGCAAAATCTGATGAAAGACCTCCCATTTGTTCATCACTGATAAACTCAGGCTGTTCGCCTTATGATGGGGCCATCTCCAGTCCCCATGGTGGGGGACAAGAAAAATAGAGAGGGGAAATCAACTCTTGGTTCCTGTGACCCCGAGGTGGCATTGCCAGTTCTTCTCACAGTCTATTCCTCAGGACTCATCACATCCCAGTTGCAGCTGAGGGCTAGGAAATGTAGGGACACATGTGTGTATACAGTGAGCAGCCCTCTCCACCGCATAGAGCATCTAAGGTTCTCGATAATCTGGTAGGAACCCTTCCCACCTTGTCCTCAGTTCCAGGGAGGGCTGGAAGGCCCAGGGCACCATCAGACAGTCCCCAGCTGCAGAGTGAAGCTGGCTAGTGGCCCTGCTTGCTGAACTGCATTTTGCTCCACGGGGAGACGAAAAATCATATAGACCCCGACTCTTGATTCTGAGGAACTTACCATGTTGATAAGGAAACATCAACAGTCACTGTGTGTCTGTGGTGTCTTCTGTGTGTTCCCTGTTGCTCGGCCAGGACCTGAGACTGCATGGTATATGAAGAAAAGAGTTTTGTTTGGCCCATGACTCTGGTGCCCAGGAAGGAGGTGGCATCCTCTTGGCCTGTGGGGAGGGCCTCGTACAATTTCAGCTCCTGGTAGGAAGAGGAAGAGCAAGTGGGCCCCAGCAACGGGAGAAGCCACGCTGGGCGGACTTCGTATCAGCCCCATCGTGTGGTGAGCCAGCTCTTCTCCTCGAGAGAGAACTCACACGAGAGAGGCCTGAGAGCACTGCGAGGCTGCCTCCCATGACCAGACGCCTCTTCCATGACCCCCCTCCTCATGCCACCATGACACAGAGAACCGAGTCTTCATTTGGGTGGGGATTTGATGTCTCAGCCCCGCTGTTCCAGGTACCCACGGAGCCTGCAGAACCTTCCAGAGTCATACAGTTGGGGGTCAGGGTGCTGAGAGACCATGTGAAATATAAAAGTAGCTGATTCACTTTTCATTTTAGCCAACGACACCCAACTTTCCAGCTTCCTCATCCTGGGGTACAGGGAACACTCTCTCCTGGAGCCTACTCCTGAAGCTTTCCAACTCATAGTTTACTGAGTTATTTCAAAACGGACAGCTTGGGGGTGGGTGGGCTCAGTGGGTGGGTAATCCCCTCCGCCCTCTAGGTGATTGTGATTTCCACGTCAGTTTAGAATCTCTTCTCAAGCCCTATCTGGCTCCGGTCACGGCCCTGAGGCTGGATGCAGATGTCCCAGGTAGGTCCCGGGTCATGGTAAAGGGGGTCTGCAGCCCTTACTCTGGTATCACAGTACTGATTGCCATAAACACCCTTTCATTCAGCAACATTCTCTACTGTGAAGAATAAAGAACACCCTAGATCCTTCTCAAGGCACAGAAGCCAATAGAAAAGAGGACTCCCATCATTTTCTTTGCAGAAAGCTCTCTGGTCTGTGCTCATTAGAGAGTGGGGTTTGGCTGAATAATCCTCCATAGACACACATGATAAGGGAGGCATCCTTACCCATCTGTTCGCCCCCTCGGTTTTGTCCAGCCCTTATTTTGTTCCCAAGCTGGAGCCACCTGATTGCTTTGGTGACACAGAAAGACTTCCCCACTACGCGTGCATTCCCAGGCCCTGGGAGCCCCTGGCCACGCTGAGGCAGAGTGACACAGGGTATTCTGCCCTGGAGCACTTCAGAGCACTGGAGCTGGAATAAGATGTTGAAGGTCAAGGCTGTGACATCGGTGGCTGGGAAAGGGCCAACAGAGATCATTTTATCTCTTGCCGCACACATGCAATCTATTCATCACCGGGTATTAAGATTTGGACGCAGCAGCCAGAAAAAGTGCAGGGCAAAGCCGGTCTCTGCTGTCAAGATTGCCATTTACAGAGCTCCGCTTTGTTTCCCCTGCAACTCCACATGAAGCACCTTCAGGCTCGGACAAAGCTTCGCCAGGATGTTTGTGTCAAGAAGAAAAATCTAAACAGAAGTTCAGCAAGCAAGAAAGAGAGACTTGGGAGCATCCTGGTTTCTGATTTCTGGGCTGGATAATTTGCAGGTAATACTTCCTGAGAATTCAAGTTGGTTGCCAAATTGTGCAAACCTAATCAGGAATTAAAGTAATTGTTTCATATCAAACTGTGATAGTAGGAGCAAATGTAACTCCATTTTGTTTTATGACTTCATCCTGTAAAACAACCATGCCAAGTAGAAGAGTCATGACTGGAGCAAGATGTTCTTTTCCTTTTGCTATAGAAACCTTTAAGAACATGGAACTACCTAATGGGGTATTGTTTCTGTAACTAGGGTAATGGGGCTCTGTTTCTGTAACTGGGGTGACTGGGCTAACTGTGATTGGTTAGGCTTCCCTCCGCTTGACTGCACTGTCCCGCTTCTGTAACCTGGCTTGCTTGCATTGGCTAGACCCCCTGAACATCCCTTTTGTGGTTTTCAGGCTTATAAGGAGTGCCCTTGCAATTGTTCGGGGCTGATCAGGGGAACAGCTTTATGTTCTGGTCAGCCGCCACCGGTGTGCTTCAATAAAGGTTTGATTCAATTATACGTGAGTGGTCTGGAAGTCAGTTTATGAAACCCTGGGACAAAGCTTTAACTATAACAAAACTACTTTCATTAAACCCGGTGTGAAAAACCCATCCGTAACTCGTTCCTAATCTTCTATCCTTTGCAATTGGAAAAGTACCATAAGATTATGATATACAATTTAAATTAAAATACAAACATTTCCAATGGTTAAAATCCCCTTTTATTTATTTTGTGAAGTCTGCCTGTCTTTCTGTGAACGTTGCGAATTGGAAATTGTAGCTGTACTTAATTTTCAACTCTCACTCTTGAATCCAAGAGCACATGAAAGGTAGGAAGGTCTCTAAGTGGGCGAGGGCCTGGGTCCAGTTCTGGGCTGCAAAACTGAACACCCTGAGTCCTTCGCATCCTAAAGCTCCATTTTTCTTGTCTGTAAAATGATACATGTTGGACAGGCTTGTTTCTGAAGTCCTTTTTTATTCTGAAAGTCTCTTTTCTTGATTGTTCAAATGATTCTTGAAGCAAATACTATCTACTAGCGATTTCTCTGCATCCATTTTTTGGCTACTCTGTTAGCTTAAAACATGCCTCTTTGTCCTCATGGGTATAATGGAGCCGGTCACAGGACATTGTCCTCTAAAGCCCCATCAGCCCCAACAACTTCTGGGGCCGAGCTCCTGATCTACTTTTGATTATTCCTCTTGCTTCAATCAAAACTCAGGAAGCAGGTGCCCCCATGGCCACCCCACCCTGCCCTTTGTCATTAAAACCTGCACCACTGACAGGCACTTATTTTGTAATTGACCACTTATCACCTCTAGGATATCACCATGACCAGGTCTCACAGCGCTTTTGAAAATGTCTCACTTGGTACTTCATACAAGTCATGTTTGGTGACACCCGTTTTCGGGGTTGCTGAAGGCCCTGGAGATTGGGTCACCATGTCCTAGATAAACGCAACCCAGTAGCACTTCAGTGTACCCCAGACTCTCCTTATGTAGATCCGATTTTCTTTTGGACTCCAAGAAACTGGCTTCATCCTGTACTTTTTCAGAGCCTAAGAGAGAAATATAAAGTATTAAGATACTGCACCGGGATTCTGCTCCTCTGAAATCCTGGGTGGTGATAACTGCCCCTGAGTTGACATTCCTGAGGAGCTCACCTGCTCTACTGTGTATTCCAGAGGATGTACTGGTGCCTTGTAGATCCTTTCTTTTCCAGTCCCCCGGAGGCCACAGTGGAGGAGATAGTGTTGTGTCATGCTACAGGGCAGACCGAGAGGCTTCAGAAATTTTGGAAACTGGGTAATTTTACACAGATGAAAGTACAGAGGCAGGACTTGAGTCAGATCTGTCTAGTTACTGAATCCATGTGGTAGGTCTGTGATTCTCTTTCTTTTCATTCCTAAACGATCTGCTCTGTGTATCTAACACATATCTTAGATCTATTATTTCATTGTCTAGTACCTTGCTTCAATCTTCCACCATAGAATCAGCAAACATCTTTTTTATCTTTTAAAATTCTATCTCCCAGTATCTGCAATTCCACAAGGGAGACCAAGGTTCTGTGAATATTTCTACAGCTAGTAGGGAGTCTTGCTGAGCAAACCAACCACCACCTACAATTCATGAGCCTTAAGTCCTTCCTGCCACAGAAGTATCTATTTGCCCTACTTTTCATGAAAAAAGAGAGAGAGAGAGGCAAAAATCTTCCTTTCTTCCTCCTACCTTTCCTTTTTTTTTATTCAATCTGTCTTCCTGCCTACTTATGCTCCCAGACATTGTTTTTAGAGCATTTTTAGATTCATAGCAATAGTAAGAGGAATGCACAGAGATTTCCCATATTTTCCCTTTCCCCATACATGAATATTATCAGTATTCCCGTATTATCAATATCCTCTCCCAAAGTGGTATATTTGTTAGACTTGATGAATCTATACTGACATTTTGTTACCCAAAGTCCACAGCCAACATTAGAGTTCTCTTGGTGTTGCACATTCTATGTTTTTGGAAAAATTTATAATGACATTTATCTACTGCTATTGTATCAACAGATTAGGTTTCATTCCCTAAAAATATTCTGTGTCCCACCTATTTATCACTTACTCCCACAAGCCTGGCAACCCCTGATCTTTTTATTATCTCCATAACTTTCTCTTTTCCAGAATGCCACATATATATGATTGGAATTGTATAGTAGATAGGCTTTCTAGGTTGGCATCTTTCACTTAGTAATATGCATTTAAATTTCCTCTTTGTCTTTCTGATAGGAGTATTAGTAAAAATATATAAAATATATTGATTAAAAGGTGATGTCATAATTATTGTGCAGTAGCTAGCTAGGAGAGACATATGCTGTTAGGTAGAGATAAGAAAGTGTGCTTGCAAAGAACTGATATGTTCACCCCATTGGAATGATGTAAGGTACTTGCAAAGAGCTGATATGAATGATGTAATGTGCTTATGGATTAGTATAAATATCGGCACGGAGGGCTGGCATTTTCACCTTCAGACCTGCCTCGAGAGAGGACAACACCGGACGGTCTGTTGGTCCAACCAGTCTCTGCTCCGGAGCCGCTGTGTGAGGCGTGACCTGAATAAACCGAGCATTCGAGAAAGGCATCTGGTGTTCGCGTCTTGCAGTACGTCGTGGGGTTGCTGGACCGGAACGGATACCCGTGAGGGTGAGCGGACTCCTTGCCCATTGCGGGACCCCCGGGAGGTGATCCGGAGCTGAGTTCCAGACATCGGAACCGTCTGCTCGCGACACTTTTCTTGATCAGATAGCTCATTTCTCTGTAGAGTGGAATCCTATGTCATTGTCTTGATGTACTGCAGTTTATTTATCCATTCATCTATGGAAAGACATCTTGATTGACTAAGTTTTGTCAATTGTGAACAAAGATGCCATAAACATCCACTTGTAGATCTTATGAGGACTTAAGTTTTCAGCTCTGTTGGGTGAATACCAAGGAGTGTGATTTCTGGATTGTATGGCAAGAGCCTGTTGGTTTTCCGAGAGACTTCGACTGTCTTCCAATACACAATATATCCCCTGGCAATAAATGGGAATGTCTGTGGCTCCACATGCCTGAAAGCCCTGGGGCTGTCAAATCAGTGCTTATATTTGGGACATTATAATAGGCATGTAGAGCAATTGCATTGTTTTCATTTGCACTCCTCTGATGATGTAGGAAGAAGAGCATCTCATCATAAGCTGGTTTACCGCTCATATGTCTTTGGTGGGATGTCTGTTAAAGCCTTGGTCCATCATTTCCTTATTGTTGAGTTGAAAAGTTCTTTGTGTGCCGCAGTCTCTGCCTGGGCACAAATCACGAGCCACCACACAGCTTGTAGATTCAAACAGCAATTCTTTATTCCCCAACTCACACCGGCCATCTACAAACACGTTCTGGGGAAATCCACGGTCTCTGCCCAAATCCACTCTCTGCCCAAATCCACTTCTCCTGGGCTTCTGTCTCCCGAAATATACTGTCTGACCCTAAGAACTCAAGAGGAACTCAGCAGCAGGATACGCCCTATTCTAAAGGGGGAACACCCTAATCTCCTATTATGCGAAACTGCCCTATTCTAAAGGGGGAACACCCTAATCTCCTATTATGCGAAACTGCCCTATTCTAAAGGGGGAACACCCTAATCTCCTATTATGCTAAACCGCCCTGGTCCTTGAGCAAGGTCACCTTTCAGAAGTCCTTCCACTAGACAGCATGGGAGTAAGCTGGCAAGGAGATTGTCATACCTACTTGGCTGATGGCTCCCAGCATTTGTGCATTTTAAATAACAGTCCTTCATCAGATGTGGCTTGGCAAATGTTTTCTGCAGTCAATAGCTTGTCCCCTCATTGTTTTATCCTTGTATTTAACAGACAACAGATTTTTTATTGCTGATGAAATTTAAGTGATCAATTTTTCTTTCATGGTTGTATCTTTGTTGTTTTATCTAAAAAGACATTGGTATACTTGAGGACATCTAGATTTTCTTTTAGATTGTCTTCTAGCAGTTTTATAGTTTTGCATTTTACAATCATTTTGGTTAATTTTGTCTAGTTTTTTTTTTCCACATGCGAATAGCCACTTATTCCAGCACATTTATTAATCAGTCTATCTTTTCTCCATTATATTGTATTTGTTCCACATGTATGTGGGTCTAAATCTGGGTTCTCTTGATATTCTATTGATTTTCTAATCCATTCTTTAGCTAATACTATCTTGTCTTGATTTCTGTAGCTCTATAGTACATCCTGAAGTCAGATAGCATCAGTCCTCCAACTTTCTTCTTTCTCTTCAGTATTGTGTTGGCAGTTTGGGTCTTTGCTTTTCCATATAAACTGTAGAATCAATTTATTACTGTCCACAACAATACTTTCTTATACATTGATCGGAATTGGGCTAAATGTATGCATTAAATGTGTATGGAAACAACTGACATCTTAAAAATACCAAAACTTCCTAAGATCATGAAACATCTGTTTCTTTAGTTCTTCCATTACATGTATCAGTTTTATAGTTTTCCTCATGTAGATATTATACATATTTTGTTAGATTTATACTCAAATATTTCATTTTGGGGGTGCTAATTCAAATGGCATCGTGTTTCTGATATAAAATTCCACTTGTTGATTGCTAGTGTACAGGAAAGTGAATAACTTTTGTATCTTAACCTTGGATCCTACAACTTTGTTGTAATTGCTTAACTGTTCCAGGGTTTGTTTTGTTTTTACTGTTTTGTATTTGCCAATTCTTTCAGATTTTCTACATAGGCAATCACATTATCTCTGGACAAAAAGAGCTTCATTTTCCTTCCCAGTATGAAATTTTTTTATACCCTTTCTTGTCTTATTGCTTTAGCTACTGCTTCCAAGATAGTATTGAAAAGGAGTGGTGAGAAGAGACATCCCAGCTTTATTCTTTATCAAGTTAGGGAAGTTTTTATCAGGAATGGGTATTGGATTTTGTCGAATAATTTTTTTTAATCTATTGATATAATCCTGCAACTTTTCTTTATTACCCTGTTGATATGATCATCTTCATTAATTGGTTTTAAAAAATGTTTATCTAACCTTGTATAACTGTGATAAATTTCACATGGTGGTAGTACATATCTCTTGTTATCCATTGTTGAGTTCGATTTCCTGATTTGGGGGAGGGATTACACCTATATTAACAAGAGCTATTGTTCTGCCATTTTTTTCCCTTAGAATTTCTTTGTCTGAATTTGGCATTAGAATAATGCTGGCCTAAGAATTATTAAGGGTGCAATCCCTATGCATCTATCTTCTGAAGTAGACTATAGAGAACTGGTAAAATGCTATGTGGAATTCAACAGTGAACCTACCTGGGCCTAATGGTTTCTCTTTGAGACAGTTATTTAGTTATTAAATTAGTTATTAGTTTTTTTTACATAGGAAGACCTATTCAGTTTTCTTCTTGTGGGAGATTTTGTAGGTTGATTCTTTTAAGGAATTGGTCCATTTCAACTAGGTTATCAATTTTGTAGGCCTAAAGTTGTTCCTACTCTTCCTTTATTATACCTTTACTATCCATGGGATCTATAGTGTTATCTCCTCTTTTATTTCTGATGTTAGTGATTTGTTTCCTTTCTTTTTTTCATAGTTGGGCTGGCCATAATTTTATTAGTTGGTTGCTCTCTTCAAAGAACCAGTTTAGGGTTCTATTGATTTTTCTTATTGGTTTCATGTTTTCAATTTCATTGATTCCTGCTCTAATTTTTCTTTTTCTCCTTCTTTTTTTTTTCCTTCTTACTTTGGATTTAGTTTGCTCTTCTTTCTCTAATTTCCTAAGGTGGAAACTTAGACAACTAATTTTAGATCCGATTTTCTATTATGTATCTTCAATTCTATACATTTCCCTCTTCGCTTTCCCTTTGCTGCATCCCACAGGCTTCAGTAAGTTGTGTTTTAATTATCATTTAGCTCAAAATATTTTTAAATTTCTTGAAATCTCTTTTCTAAACAATGTGCTAATTAAAAGTGTGTTGTTTAGTCACTACATATTTAGAAGTTTTCTACTTATCAATTATCAATTTCTAGTTTTATTCCATTGTGGTCTGAGAACAGATATTGAATGATGTCTATCCTTTTGAATTTATCTAAAAGTGTGTTTTATGGTCCAGAATATAGTCTACCTTCATGTGAGCTTGAGAACAATCTATATTTTGTTGTTGTTTGATAAAGTAGTCCACAGAGGTGTATTATATTTAATTTATTAATAGTATTGTTGAATTCAACTATTCCCTTACCCGATTTTCCATCTGTTGGATCTATTTCTGATAAGCGTTGACATCTCTAATTATGATAGTGGGTTTATCTTTTTCTCCTTGCATTTCTATTAGTTTGTCTTTTGCATGTTTTGATACTGCTATTAGATACACACACATCAAGGGTTGTAAAGTTTCTTTTATAGGATTGACCCTTTATCACTATGCTTCTTTTAATCCCTGATAACTTATTTTACTTTGAAGTCTTCTCTCTCTGAAATTAATATAGCTACTCCTGCTTTCTTTTGATTAATGTTATTATGGTATGTTTTTCTTCATCCATTTATTTTTATTCTATATATTCCTTTATATTTAAAGTGAGCATCTTCTAGACAGAATATAGTTGAGTCTTATTTTTTATTCACTCTGACAATCTTTGTCTTTTAATTGGTTCATTTAAACTGCTGACATTCAACATAATTGATATAGTTGAATAATATCTACTAATTTGTTACTGTTTTCTGTGTATTTTTCTTATTTGTTCCTTTTTGTCTTTTATTCTCTTTCTACTTTATGTGGTTTCAATTAAGCATTTTACATAATTTCATTGTTTTTGGCATATTAATTATACTTCATTAGTTTTTACGGTTGTCCCTACAGTTTTCAATATACATTTACATTGAAACTAAGTCCAGCTTCAAATAACACTATGCCACTTTGTAGGTGATGTAGTTACCTATAACATCAGAATTATCCTAATTCCTCCCACAATCTCATATCATTATTATTTATTTTATTTGTATATACCTACACTTAATCATACATACACATAATTGCTAGGGTTTGCATGATCATGCCACAATTCATAGGTTATACTCTTATCTCCAATGTTATAGTATCAAGAGTTGAGAATCTTTAAGAAATAATTAAATCATGATGGTGGAGCTATCATGAATGGGATTAGGGCCTATGTTAGAGTCTGTAAACAAGTCTGGATGGCGCCTGGCAAAATGCCAGAGGGAGTGGTTTGTGAAGTAACAAAAGCGAGCCATTAAGTGTGGAGATTCCTTGTTGGTTGACTGCTGTATCTATTTTATGCTAATTAGATAAGCTGTGTAAAATGTTTAAATACCACTCCTATCCTACAATAAACGGCTCTCATTCCTGCTGCATCAACGTACACAAGTTATTCGTCACCCCCCCGGATATTTTGCTGCAGCCGGCCTGCGGCAGGCCTACATGAGTGGGCATAAGATTAAAGGAGGAGTGCATTTCCCCTCTTGCTCCTTGCCTTCTACCATGTAAGGGTAGGGCATTCCATCCCTCCCAGGGGATGTTACAAGGAGGTCCTCACCAGATACCAACGCTTTTTCATTACTGTGACCAAAAGACACAGTTTTCAAAATGGTGACCAACTTTAGAGCAAGAAAAATTTATTAGGCAGTCATGGTTTCAGTCTGTAGACAGCAGGCTCCATTGCTCTGGGTCCAAGGGGAGGCACAACATCCTGGCAGAAGTGTATGGTGAAGGAAAGTGGCTCAGGACAGCATGGCAGGAAACAGAGACAGCATGTTACACTCACCAGGGACAAAATATATACCCTAAAGTCAGGCTGCCAATGACCCATCTCCTCCAGCCATACGCACCTGCCTACAGGCATCACCCAGTTAATCAGGGGATTAATGCACTGATCAGGTTAAGGCTCTCCTAACCCAAACTTTTCACCTCTAAACTTTCTTGCACTGTCTCACTCATGCTCTTTGGGAGTACACTCCGTATCTAAACCACAACACCTGGTCAAGGACTTCCCAGCATCCAGAACTGTACAATGTAGATTTCAAGTTATTATGAATTACCTGGTGTGTGAGATTCTCTTATAGTGACCAAAAACAGACTAAGAAAATATTCAAGTGCATTGTTGATATTACTACTTTTGAACAAACTTTGGTCTGTTAGATCAATCAAGAGTAAGAAAGAAAAATTTATCGTACATTCACTCATTCCTTCTTTTACAGTCTTCCTTTATGCAGAGCTGAGTGTCTGACTTTTCTTATTCTCCTTCTCTTGTCTTCTAACATTTCTTGCCAAACAGGTCTACTCTCAAAAGATTCCTCAGTCTTTATTTCTACTTCACTTTGGAAGAATAATTTCACAGGATGCAACATGTTAGCTTGTTGGTGCTGCCCCTTAACACTGTGTTTTCTCCATTCTCTTCTTGGGCTTGCATGGTTTCTAAGGAGAACTCAGATGGAATTCTTTCTATGTTGCTCTATAGATAAGATGTTTATTCTTCTGGTTTTTTTTTCCAATTTTTTCCCTTTGTGTTTGACTTTCTGATATTGGAACATGATATGCCTACGTACAGTATTTTGTTTGTTTAAATTTATCCTGCCTGGTGTTCTCTAAGCTTCCCGAAACTATGGTTTAATATCTAACATTAATTTGCAGAAAACTTGAGTCATCATTATTTCAAGTATTTCTCCTGTTTTTTCTCCCCTTCTTCTGATAATCCCATTACACGTGTCGCAGCATTAGCTGCTGTCCCTCAGTCCTTGGATATTCCATTTCATCTTTTTTCATCTTCATTCTCTTTGATTCAGTTTTTGAAATTTATGCAGGTCTATCCTCAAGCTCGGAGATTCTCTCCTTACTCCTGTGAAGTCTAATAACCAGTCCTTGAAATGCACCATTCGCTTCAACCACAGTGGGGATTTTCATTTATTTTTTATTCTTCCTGAGGATAGCTATCTGTCTGCCTGCACTACCCATCTACTCTTGCAGGCTGTCTACTCTATTGTTAGAGACCTCAGCTTGTTGATCATAGTCATTTTAACTTCTTGGTCTGATAATTTTAAAATCCCTACCATATCTGGCTCTGATTCTTGCTTTGTCTCTCCATATGGTGGGTTTTGTAGTTTTGTCTTGTTGTTTTTTTATGTGTCTTGTTTGTCTTTTGGTATGACTTTTAATTTTTTCTTGATATTTGGACATGATAAGCTCAGCGAAAGGAATGTTTGGAAATAGGTCTTACTAACATGGTGGGGTGGTGGGATGGTTTGGGGAAGAAAAGTGTTCCATGGTTCTATGAGCCAGCCTCAGTCTTCCAGTTGGTTTTCTCCCTCCATGGGTGACTCAGGATGGCTACAGTCGGTTAGAGTTTGGCATTTATTTTCCTTCTTATGCCAGGGTGGAGGTAGCTGCACTAAAATGGTCTTTTAAGTCAGTTAGACGCTGATGATGTTGATAATAATAATATAAAATAAAAAATAATAATAGCAGCGTATGCTCTGTTTAACCAGTATCTTCTGAGAATAGTCCTTATTAAGAACGGGATACTCTGGTATATTGCAAAATGGTTTGTTTCCCCCTCCCGCTAGAAGCATAAAGGAATTTTTTCCCCTGGTATTTGGGAACTTAGTCAAGTTCCAAGAGGTAATTTTCAAAAAAATTATGAGGATCCCCTTTGGCTGGGCTCTCCTGGAGTGTTCAGCTCTCAGAGGTGCCTTCCCTGAGCCTCCAGCAATTCATCAATTAAAGCTCAGGTTTTTCTACCCAGGTATTGATCCCCGTGAAGTCTTCCGTTCACGAGGGTCTGCTCCAGTGAGCCAGTCTCCCCGCCTCTGGCCTGCTTTCCATTCTTGGGGGGAGCAGTTTCCCTGCACCCTCACCTTTCTCACACATCCAATAAGAGTTGATATTTCATTTAGCTTTTTACTTGTTGGAACAAGGCGTGACTTCCTACCTGTCTAACTGAATGGGAATGCTGTACATAGGAAGGAAGAACACAGAACACAGGTAATTAGACAAAAAATTTTGGTGGAGAATAACTAACTGTTGGAACTGGGAAAATGTCCAGTCAGTCTAAGAACTTACCTTTTCAAATCTTCATAAAGGAGGTGGGATTTTAGGATTTCTTTTCTATGATGACTACAGTTGTGTAGCAATGAAAAATGAAAATAGAATCTAGAGAAAGTCTCATTAAGTTACCAAAAAACATATCATATTTCATACATTTGATTCATATGATATGTCAAGAGCTTTGTAATGTTTTGAACAACCAATAAAAAAAAAATAAGTTACCAAAAAACCATGAAGATTTCTTACGGATACATGACCATGGAAAAGTGAACCCTGGACATGGTATACAAGCTTCATGCACATTGAAAATGCTGTAGACCACATGCATGTCACTTTAGCAGATGTGCACACCATCCTGACACATGTCCTCGGCAATGACAATGGCCGGATGCCAGGAGGTTGCGGGGACGGCCTCTAAGGAGACATTCTTGGCTTATGCCATCAACTCCTGAAGCTCAGTGTTCCCTTTACTTTAGTTTGATTAACCAGATATTCTAGTCAGAAGGCAGAGTCCTGGGAAACACCTTTTATCCAAACATTCACAATTTCTCTTCTTGACAGGATCTCATGTTCTTCGGAGCGAGGGATTCTTTGCAGGGTTTGCATGGCATCACCTTCCAGTGTTGGAGGACTTCTCAAGACCCTCTGGCTTTTCGACAGTGCTAGTTACACATCAGAAAGAGCAATGACCTTCTGTGATCTGAAATTCTTTTAAAGGTTTGGAAGCTGTGTTTATGAATTCAATGTCTTTTATTTTTCTTCCTAACAGATTCTAGTTGTGTATCTGAGCTGTTTAGAATGGAATTATTGGCACTCACATTAAGTGATTACCCAGGGGAAATGATCACTTCTTGCTGTTTCTCTCAGGGAAGATGATAATAAATTGACTTTAGGAAATGGCATATAGGAAAAATGCCAGATCTGTTTAAATCCAGATTCCTGTTGATACTTTGATAATGGCATATGCTGATTTTTTTTGTGTTGAGAACATAAAATCAGTCTGCAAAATATTTCGAAGATACTGTCATTGTAGAAAAATTATTTCGCCGCAAAGGGCCTAGTTTGCATAGAAGAAATCAAGGCCTCTGCAGGAATTAAATAAGCACCATCCTATGTTTGTTCCACTATGGGAAATTCAGACTAAAAGGTGTTTTCCCTCAGTAGCTCTGAAACCGGGCTGCACCTTAGAGTCAACTGGGAACATTTTAAATGGGTTATTGCTCAGGCTCTCCGCACCTCCTAGATTTTGGTTCCATTTGTCTGGGGGGAGCCCAGGCTTCTGGGTTGTAAAATTTGCCCAGGAGAGGCTAATTGCTAGGGAGCCTTGAGAATCCCTAGGGCACTGGGCAGCCCTCAGCAGTGCAGCGGAACACAGAGGCGGGAAGCAGACTGGGTAAGCAGGAGGAGGCAGGGAAAGAGGCACAGAAGGTCGTGTCCCTTTGGTTTGAGCTCCTCAAGGATGATGCAGAATGATCATCTCATGTCCCCACTCCATAAGAGTGGCACGGCATAGGAGAAAGACCCTCAGCTTGGTGCTCAGCACGTGACCAGCTTTCCAATGTCAGGACCGCCCCAGTGGATCGGATTCAGAGCCTCAAGTGCAGGCTTGTTAGAGTTTCTGCTTCAATTACGCTGACTCCCATATTGGTACATTGAATGAGGAGAGTATGGTTGGGTGCAAGCTAGAGCTGAAATTCATAAGTATTATCACACACACACACACACACACACACGCACACACACTTTCTTTATTTCAACTCCTCCTTCCTCTAACGTATGGCTGCCTCTCCTCCATCCCTCACCCTCTACACAGGCCCAGGATTGGCAGGTGCCTCCACTTCTCGTCCATCTTCAGCCCTCCTTGGTTTTTATGTCCACCATCGACACTCATCTCTATCTTCCTTCAGTGGAAGGAAATAGCTTCTCCTCCCCTGGATCCTTTCTTCCTAAGGATTCCTCAGCATGCCCTGTCCTGTGGTCTTTGCTGATGACAGGTTTACAGTTCTATTTCTCCAGTGTTTGCTCTCACTCAAAGCCACTGGCACAGTGGCTGAATTTTCTCATATATCTGAGCCAATGAGCTGGAGAAAAGTGGTGTTCCTTTCTCCTGATCAGGGAGTGTGGAGACGTGAAGAATTAGATGCTGCAAAACAAAACAATACTGTGCCTCGTGCAAAATATTACTAAAGTGGGGATGATAGGGTCTGCTCAAAAGTTATTTTGAGCTTACAAGGAAATAATGAATTCCGTGCAGCTGCCATACATTAGCACATTCCAACTCTTAGAGTCAATCTCCCCTGTATTCTTTAAGGGCAAGGATTTCATCCGGCTGCTTATGATTATTTAATATATCAGGTTTGGAACATATGGAATATATCCCTATAGTCCCACGGAAAAAAAGGGTGTGAAGTTTTTTGGGTTTTTTTCCCCAGTTTTTCTAACTTACTCAGGAGCTTTTAAAAGAACGTGCCTACATCCATCTCATTTATTATTGATAAAGTAGGCGGGTTCATGAATTTAGAGAGAAAAATTTTTACAGGTGGATTTAAGAGCTGCATTTATGTTGATGGACTCTGGATTAGGCTGAGGGTATTAATACCCACTTCATAAAACACTTTATCCCTTCCTCACACCCGTCTCTGGGTGTCCCGTTTAGTAGACTTCATTGTTTTCGAGTCGGTTTAGGTTCACAGTGAATGTGGCTTCCCGCATGCCTTCCCATGCATGGATACAGCTTTCCCTGCTGTCACATCCAGTGCTTGCTGGTACGTGTGCTACCATCAGTGAACCTACACTGACACAGCATTGTCACCCGGAGTCCACAGTTCAGTCTTGGTGATGCCTGTTCTATGGGTTTGGACACATGGACAGGGACTCACAGACTCACACAGAGCAGTTTCGCTGCCCTAGAAATCCCCTGTGCTCCGCCGGTTCATTGGTCCCTCCCCCTAAACCCTGGCAACCACCGACCTTTTTACTGTCTCCATAGTTTGTCTTTTCCTGAATGTCACCTGGTTGGAGTCTGACCACCTGTGGCCTTCTCAGACTGTCTTCTTTCCCTTTGAGAAATGCATGGAAGTTTCCTTCGTGTTTTTTCACGTCTCAATAGCTCATTTCCCTTTAGTGCAGAATAATAATCCAGTGTCTGTCTCACTTTTCACCTGATGAAGGACATCTTGGTTGTCTTCAAGTTCTGAAAATCATGAATAATTCTTCTATGAACATCTATATACAGTTGTTTTTTTCTGTTTGGATATAAGTTTTTAACTTATTTGAGGAAACACTATGGAGTGCTATTGCTACATCATTAAAGTCCATTTATCGTTTCAAAATTCATAGTCACTGACATTTACAACATGGTAGACTAAATCTACTTTAGAATTATAACAAAACTTTCAGTTGGTGGAGCCAAACCTCAAGAGGGATGCTGCACCCAGTCGCTGGTTATTCTGAGCAAGACAAATGTCTCAATCTCAGACTACGATTCCTAGTGCTACGGAGGGCGCCCAATGAACAAATTCATCATTCTGTTTCTTACATGTCATGGCTTTCAAAGCTAAGCCTACCTAAACCTCGCTTTACCTAAAATCTCACTTTAAATAAAAGTGATATCCCTGACCTGGTAGGGCAGGTCTAAGGGAAAGTCCTATGTGGAGGGGGGGGTGTGAGGTTAGGATCATAGACATTTGGGGGGAGGACTGGGTTAATGAGCTTCCCATAATGAAGATCTTAATCATGAGTGAGAAGTGATTCTGAATATAGCATGATTGTGATTTCTTCGTCGAACCTTGCGATCTAGTTTCTTCTGGATGCATATTTAGGGCGATGAAGATCAAGGACTGTATGCCAATGCTGAGATCATTGAGTCTGATTTTCAAGAAGAACTGGAGAGCACTGGAGGATAAAAGCCTCCCCTCAGGGATCACCCAAAGAGAAAGGAGTGTCTTCTCCTAGTCAGCCACACACGACTTCACCAATCAGCCAAGCAAACGGCCACTGGTGACAGAGCTGTCAGCAGCAGGTGGCATCCCTCTGGGCCAGTGTTACTGGACAGGTAGCAGGAACCAGAAGGGTGTATCAGGATGTTCGTGGGCAGAGAGGCAAGGGACTGGCAGAGCAGACTTGTTCAAGAGCACAGCTACAGTAACACTTGGGAATTTGCAGCCACGGATCGTAAGACAGAGGGGAACAACCCCCTAGGGATGTGGAACCAGACAACAGAAGGAGCCTGGGTCCTTGGATGACTTCATGGAGTTTATCTACAGGCCCAGCCCTGGCCATCTCTCTAGGCTGCTCAATGAGAAAGAGAGGAAGTGGTCTCTCTTTTGTGGGTCTCTGCTAATTGCAGCAGACCCTGCATTCTGGAAATGCCTCTCTTCCCCAGGTAGGCCATGCCCCAACCAGTGCTCTTATGCTCCCCTCCTGCCTCCCCCTGGATCCTCCTCTGCAAAGTCTGTATTTCAGTTATTTCCTAAGACTATTTCCTTTGAAAACACACATGGGATTGGAAAAACTCACTCCGGGCTCTGGTTTGGGCTTTCCTTGGGAAGTTCACTTTTGTTAGTGGTAAGCAGTATTCATACTTAAAACAGGCTCTTGCTACGTTAAAAAAATAAATAAATAAAGAGTGACTGATGCCAAGCTTGGTGACTGACCTGGGATGGTGCTGAGAGCCATGGCCAAGTTCGAATGACGCATGGCATTTTTGCCAGAAAGGAGTGGTTGAGAGGTGGCCAGCAAGCCATTGAGATGATAATGGTTATGTTAAGCTGTGTATATTAGATCTTTACTGTCCACCTCCTACTACTTTGTCCGCCTGCTACTTTGGAGTTCTTGCGGGGATTCCCGGAGAGTTCCCATTGGTTGGGGAAGTGCCGGAGGAGGGATTTCCGGTTGGTGGTTCCTGGAGGAGCTACATGGCGTTCAAGAGTGTTCCCGGGGAGTGTGTGTGGAGTGTGCTGATGGAGTTCAGAAATAAAGTTTGTTCCTGCTTCAGTGGCTCGTGATTTGTGCCCAGTCGGACTGCGGCAGGATGGTGGTGATTTTGTGCCCTTGGACCTCTAAGCATCTGTCAAGTGACCTGTTTCTACTGTGCTGCCATCCCCCCTCTGGCCCTGTGTATGGCTGATCCTGGGGGAGGAAATGCACGGCACCCTCCTGCAAGGACACCTGGAGCGCTCTCAGCATCTGTCCTTCAGCACGGCGGGCCTCAGTTGTTTCCATGCTGAGATCTGAATATTAGTTTCCTGTACATAAGGCTAAGACTTCTAAAATAATGAAGCATTTTAAAATGATGGTCAGTGCTGACGGATATTCAGCTAGATACTGCTACAAGCATGAAGCTCTTTCACAGAAACCCAAATCAGGGCAGAACCTTCATGTCTGACGGCTGTATCTCCTCTGTTCCAACATGTACCCCATGAATCACGGCTCTGTCTGACACCGATGCCTACAACCGGGTTTACCATGTTGCAGACTATGAACAAACATCATCAGATGAATGGCGAGTGGCCACAGTGAAATGACATCATGAAGTCCGTACCTACTCACTGGTTAAACTTCTGCATTTCTGGCTCCTAAGAAGCTCTGGGTAAATGACTGGCGTGGGAAACTTGTCAGCCTGGAGAACATTAAAGGGCCAGTGAAGGAGAAAAAGTCAGAGGGGAGAAAATGACCAGAAAGGCAACACTGATGACCCTCTTCTTGTACTTGGCAGTATATTCCTAGATTAAAATTTTCTTTGTTCAACAGCAGAGTCAATTGGAGCCTGCTCAACTCAGTGTGAGGCCTAGAAAGTTGGGAAAAGCAACAGTTAAACATTGAGAGTATGTTCTCCCAAAATTGGAAACAGACACAGTGGCTGGCAATTTCTAGTGGTCACTTGGGATGCAGGAGAAAGAATTTCTATAGCAGTCCCACTGACCATGACAGGCTTCAGCTGGGTGGTGTAGGTTTTCACTCCTTGCAGAGGGTGCAAGCAAGAAAGATCTCTGGTGCTAACTGAAGCACTTCCTGGTTCAAGGAAATGGATTAATTTTCTGTTCACTGAAATTCTGCATGGCCGAAACGCTCTTGGGGATTTGTGTTTATTTGCTTAGATTTTTCCAGGTTGTATCATGTGGAATTCTCTCAGATGAGTTCTGACCGGTGAGCAGCCATTCCTTCTGGTATTTTAAGAGAAACCTGCCGCAGTCTCTGGCTGGGCACAAAATCACGAGCCACCACACAGCTTGTAGATTCAAACAGCAATTATTTATTCCCGATTTCACACCGGCCGTCTACAAACACGTTCTGGGGAAATCCATGTTCTCTCCCAAAATCCACACTCCACTGGGCTTCTGTCTCCCAAAAAATACTGTCTGACCCTAAGAACTCAAGAGGAACTCAGGCAGCAGGATACACCCTATTTGGGGAACACCCTAATCTCCTATTATGCTAAACCAGGAACACCCTAAACACGGATCCGCCCTGGTCCTTGAGCAAGGTCACCTTACATGCAATGTAGATGCAAAATGTCCTATTTCCATGAGTCCTTCCACCAAAGAAACATGGGGGTATGCTGGCAAGGAAATTGTCATACCTACTTGGCTGATGGCTCCCAGCAGAAACCTGCCTGTCCCCACCCAGGGCATGCTCATCCAAATTCCCCTGATGAAGAAGGTACAGCTCCCCTCCTGGGAGTTCTCTCATGTGGTACCATCCTCATTCATTAATGCAACAGACTGTGCTCAACTTGAGTCTGGTACAGGTCCGTGGTGTGCTGGTAAATGTTGAACGACTGGCTCTGGGTTGTCAACCATTTTGGGGGTTGAGGTAGTCTGACTTGTAATTTATGGGGAGCAAACCCACCAATGTGACCTATTTCTAGTTACTCATCTGAGGCAACTGAATCCAGAGTGGAAAAGCGATGCCCATGATTTCTCTCCAGAGGGGTTCAAGGCAGGCTCAGCACACCTCTGTATGTGTGGGAACCCCCTCCCACGTCCTTCCTGAAACCCACTCTTTCTTGGCTCTGAAACCAACTTCCAAGATTTCTCTTAAGACTGTGTACTTTCCAAGGTCTTATGGTGGTTTTCCAGAGAATCCTCTCTAAATTCATTGTACCTTCCAGCACCCTGGCCCTGACCAGGATCCTACTCACACCATTGCACCCCCGTCTGCTCTCGGGTCCCCTCCACGGCTGCCCTCCCTTCCAGTCCCACACATCCTTCCATGATTTTTTGCCGTGAACGCTCCTTCCTCTTTCCTTCGCTGTGTCCCCCATGCTGACCCCAGTCTGGAAGCCGTCTGCCCCTCCTGATCCCTGCATGGAATGGGAGACAATGCTGCCCTTGTCCAAGAAAATAGATGGCATTCTTCCTTTCACCTCAAGGGCGGAGGCGGAGGATCAGAGGACACTCAGCCCTTTGTATCTGTGGGTTCTTGTCTGTGGAGTCAACCAACCACAGGTCAAAAATATTTTTTTTTTTTAAAAAAGATGCATCTGTACTAGACATGTCCAGACTTTTTTCTTAATATTATTTCCTAAGCAACACAGGATAATAGCTATTTACACAGCGCTCACATTGTCTCAGCTATTCTGAGTAAACCAGGGATGATTTTAAGCACACAAGAGGTGGCGCACAGGTTAGATGCAAATTCTCTGCCAATTCGTGTAAGGGACTTAGGCATCCTCAGATTTGGGTGTCTCTGGGTTTTCCTAAAACCAACCCCTCACGTATGCTCAGAGGGGACTGAGCTGCCTCCTCCCCACTACCTCTCCTTGGGCCTCCGATACAGTAACGTTTCCAAAACTCACTTATTTGGGTCGTGTCTTATATTCATTTCTTTCCATCCCTGTTGCTTGTATCCATAATTTCCAGGAAAAGAACCCCAATTCCCTGATGATTTAAGCACTGGGCTCACAAGTTTTCGCTATTTCTCTTTCCTTGTCAGTGTCTATGAGTTTGAACAACCACTTACTTCTCACCTGCATGTACAATTTACTCTAAAACAAGCGGCTCTTTGTTTTATTAAATACACCTTGCGTTCTCTCCCGCACCTGCCCATGGTGGCTACTCTCCATCTGCTCTGTGGAGTTGTGCCTGCTGACTGGGCCACCTCGGCTCCCTGGGATGGGAGAGGAGGAGGAAGACAGGGTGCTGTCCTCCTGACTCCTCGCCTCCTGGTTCTTACAGCGGCCACATCCCCAGGACCAGGACTCCTTCAGGAGATCCTCTCTCTTCATGGCTCCCGTCCCCACTGGCTCCTAGAATGCTCTTTCCTAAATGTGACCGCTCATGTTGCCTGTCCTCAGGCCCGTCAGTGTCCCTTGTCTTTGCCTTCAGTCTGCCAGCGCCACTGTAAATCGTCCCCTCAGTACTTTTCCAGGGACCCACCAGCTTGCCTTAGGTTTCCCGCAAGGATCCTCACTCCTAGAGGACCACAGCCAATGTCAGTTATTTGACCTGGAACCGTGGCTTTAGCATTGTCCCCATGTGAACATCGGGTCAGGAAAGCAGGAGGAAGTGGCAGACTCATGGTCTCAGACCTCGTGCAAGGTGCCTGTGCGTCTCCCTTTGGAAGTAAGAGCTCGTCTCTTGCAATTCTCAAGGCTCTCATCTGCCAACTTCTTAATGTCCATGATCCACCAGAGTAAAACTGTATCATCCTCCTGTCAGATTTCAAAGTGGAATCCAGGTTTGCTTCCTAAAATCACTAGTGCCAGGTCTCAATAAATTCCCCTCAAGTGTCTGTTGAACCAGGGAACAAGTTGTTGGAGTTATCCTTTTTCATTTTTCTTCCACTTATGTTTTGCCTGACTCATCTCAACTGCTAATAGGAACTTCTCCAAGAGTTGGCTTTACATTGTCTTTTCTTCCTTCTTTCTTTTCTTTCTCTAGTCCCAAAATTACCTCCCCGCTGGTCTTAGTCTACTCAGGCTGGTTGAACAAAGTACCCTGGATGGTGGCTTCACAAGCAGACATGCTTCTCACAGTTGTAGAGGCCCATGGCCTCACAGTCTGGGAGCCGGCGCTCTCATGTCCTGGTGGAGATAGCAGGACCTTTCCTGGCTTGCTGATGGCCAGTGGTCTTCATGCTGTCTCCTGGTCTCCTCAGGTGGGGGGCTACAGAGAGCAGGAGAGCCTAGTCTAACAGAGGAGCGCCCTCCCCTCTCTTAGGATGAAGGCACCAATCCCAACATGAGGCCATGCTCACGGCCTCATCTAAACCTAATGACCCCCAAAGACCTCTTCTCCAAATACCACCACACGGGGGGTTGGGTCACCAACTTAGGGATTCTGGAGGAACACACCTCCGTCCGTTGTTCACTTCTATCATTCAATAATGACTTTGACAAAGTTGAGTTCCAAACTTCTTCCACGTTTCTTTTGTAGTGTCAAGCATGCATTTCTTCACTGTCAACTTTCCATCACCAGACGAGGTATCATGACCTTAGCCTTCTAATATCCCACGTGGATGTGGTGATCCTGCTCTTCAAAAGCGTTCCTTAGCTTGATTTTCAGACTTATTCTAAAAGTCATCTGTACTCTAATAACCCCAAATCAGAAACTTGGAATCATCTTGGGATGTGATTTCTCCTATTTTTTATCTCACCCCTGCAAATCTCTTTGCATATAAACGTTTTTTTGTCTGTAAGTACTCCAATCACCATAATTTATTCCTTCCTTTATTGTTGCCTAAATCATCGTCACATACTAAAGAGTCTCCAAATTCCCTATGTTTTCCCCATTACAATCTACAGTGAATGGTATCCTAAATACCAGAAGCTACATTGACCATCCTTACTTCACAAAATTCAGTGGAGACAAAAGGGGTCTAATAACCCGAAATCCCATGCATCTAAGGAGGATGCAAAACTGAAGCAAGACCCCAAGTCTTACAACACAGTGTGGCATTTTTTCCATTATATCAGGATTTGACCTGTGTCTTGCTTTAGATTAATGTTGATTTTTCCTGGATGATTCATATCATGCTCTTTCTTTTTAATACTTGCTTTTAAAACAAATACATGGGTCAGTCACTTACCTCTCCCTCCTCCAATAGCCAAAGGCAAAACAAAAGCAAACCTGCCCCTAATTTTTCAGATGCAGAAAGAAATAGGAAATGATTATTAACTTTAAAATGTAATGACCAGTGAAATAACACATGATTCTGGTGGAATGGCCAAGTTGACAGGATTCCCATGTCTGCTTCCAGAAGCAGCACTGAGGCTAGAAAGGCTGCAAGAATCCTGAGAATACTCATGAATTCGGTAGTCCCCGCCACCAACCCTTAAGTAGTACCAAGTATACTATCAAGTAGTACCAAACTCATATACCAAAAATACACTCTATTTTCCCTACACCTACATTCCTATGGTAGTTTAATTTCTGAATTAGCACTGTAAGAGACTAACAAGAAGTCTAGACTTAATGCAACATGTTATTGTTAATCAGAGCACATATTTTGTTCATGTCTTTCCTATCTGAACTAGGCACTTACTATGAATTGTGGCCATAAATCTTGCAATTTTAGATGTAAAAGAAAAACAAGCATGAATTTAGTTTTCTTTCCTTACAGTTTTACAGATAGAAGATTCACTCTCACCATAAATCTTAGCAAGCTCAGTGTACAATATTTTTTCCCTATTCTTGAGAACTTTCACCTTTTCTCTTGAAGTACTTTATGGCATCTCTTTGGCATAGTTGAATTGCCAGGATTGCTACTTTTTTTTTACTTTGGAGTCATTATTAAGTGAAGCAATGGTTACTTGAACAGGTTAGCTATAACAACTAAGGTAGCTACTAAGTGATTGACAGAAGGTAGCATATACAGCTCGTACATACATCATGGGTGGACTGGTAGGACTTACATCACACTACTCAGCACAGTTTAAAATGTATGAATTTAACACATTCTTTGGACACAGTGAACCACATGTAGTTGAATCTGTGGAAAGCAAAACTACAGGTAAGGAAGAACTACTGTACTCAAACTTGAAGAGAAGGAGTGAAGTGATGAGCAGAAATGCCTGGGAAGGTGAAGATAAAACACAACGCACATGCTCTGCAAACCGTATCTGGACCTTGGCAGGAGCAGAGACCCTCTTGCTCCTCCTGTACATAGTGCAAAATGGGAGGAATGAACCAAAGCCCAGAAGAGTTGACTTTATGCCAAGCTGGAAGGTCTTGAATATGATAAAGGATGTCCGGGGAGATCTCAGCAGTGAGAGTGAACCCAGGACCTGAGCAAAGGCTGCAGCCCGACCAGCTGAGTTCCTTCCCACTGTCCTGCTCTGTGTTCCTGCCAGTCCCCACAGAAGACAAGTGGCCCCAATAAGGGGAGAATGAGGTCAAGGAGAACATATCAGAGTAAAGACAAGATCTGATCAAAGGCAGAAAGAGGAAAACAAATCGTTTGTGAGCTCTTAAACATATTATAGCCCCCCCCCCGCAAAAATCAAAATAGTCAGTGGAAAAATGTATTGATTTAAAAAATTAACAAAGATAATCCAAACTGAAATAATATGCAATCCAAAGGAACCAAAGTGAATTTCCTCCCCAAGCTTTGCATTTGTTGAATCAATAAGAATATGGATCCAGAAAACAAGGAAAGCACAGGGATATAATAAGTGATCAGAATGAAAATAAAGGGGATATTACATGAAAAAAATTGCAAAAACCAGCAATATAAATAAAACAAATTAGAAAGAGCAAGAAAAATATCATAATCCACTTAGTCATAGAGAAGAAAAAGAAAGAAAAAGTTTCAAATACTTACCAACACATAGGAAGAATTTTATACCAAACCAAGTGAGATTTGTCCTATAAATGCAAAGTTGGTCCAACACATGAAACTCAATCTAATATAGTAATAAAATAAAGGAATAGAAGCACATTTCCCCATGAATCTGGAAAAAAATATGATAAAATCCGACTCCTTTTTATGATAAAAATATTCAACAAACTGGGAATAGAAAGGAACTTCCTTAATTTGATAAACGGTATGTATACTAAACCCACAATAACATCCTAATTGTGTAACAATGAAAGACTTTTTTTTTCAATATCCAGAAAACAAGCAAATATGTCTGTTCTTGCCACTTTTATTCAATATTGCATTAAAGATTCTAGCCAGAGCAATTAAGGAAAATCATGAAATAAAATGCAACCGTATTGGAAAGAAAAACATAAAACTATCTCTACAACACACTCTTGTCTACAGAAAATCCTACAAAGTTCAAAACTACCATTTAAAGCTAAAAACATATTTAGCAAGTATATAAGATTGATATAAAAAGGCCATTTATATTTTTATTAACTAGTAACACAAATCTGGAAATAAAGTTAAGAAAACAATTTAATTTACAACAGCATCAAAAATAGTAGTAGTTAAGAATATAACTACAGTTAGTGTAAGACTTATACACTGAAATTATAAAACATTGTTCATAGAAATTAACAAAAAAATTAATAAATGAAAAGGCATCCTATGTTCATGGGTTGGAAGAATTAATATTGTTAAGATGTCAAAGGTCCCCAAATTGTTCTACACATTCAATACAATTTCTATCAAAATATTTCTGACTTATATGTAAAAATTGAAAATATGATTCTAAAATTACTTCATACCATATGCCAAAATGAAATCAGAATGAAGCAAAAAAACTAAATGCAACAACTAAGATTCTAAAATTTTATAAGAAAACACAAATCTTCATGACCTTGAGTTGGGCAATAGTTTATTATATATAATATCTAAAGTCCAAGTAACAATAGAGAATAGATGTCAGACTTCACCAAAAATGTTTTAAGGTCTAGGGAGATAGCTCAGTTGTTAGAGTGCTTGCCTCACATGCACAAGGCCCTGGGTTCAATTCCCAGCATCACACACATTAAAAAATGTTTTAAAATTGTACATTAAAGGAAATTCCAAAAAAGTGAAAGACAACCCATTTCAAATCATATATCTAAAAAGAGTCCACTATTTAGAATATATTTTTAAAAACTCTTGCAAATCAACAATAAAGTACACAGAAGAGGGGAATGGACATGTTTCCAATAAAGACATGCAACTGCCCAGGAGCACATGAAAAGATACCCAGCCTTAGTAGTCATTAGTGAAATGCAAACCAAAACCATAATGAGGTCCCATTGTGTCTCCACTAGTGTGGCTCTAATCAGATACAGACGGTAACAAGGCTTGGGGGTAGGAGAAACTTTGACTACTGCTGATGCAACTGTAAAATGTAGTAGTCACATTGCAAAAGCATTTGTCAGTTCCTCAAATCTGTGTTAACCACACCTCAAATGCAGCGTTACTACATGACTCAGTAGTCCCAATCCTAGGCACATATGCAAAAACAATAGCATAAATACATGTTCCTACAAACATTTGTGCATGCAGTGATAGCAGCATTATTCATAATAGCTTAGAAGTGGAAACAGCTCCATGTCAATGGATGGATAAGTGAATACACAAAATTTGGTATACCCACACAATAAAATACTCAACCATGAAATGAAATAAAGTATTGACATGCTACAAGATGAATAAACCTTAAAAACAGGTCGTGAGAGAAAAGACAGATACAAAGGCCACAGATTCCAATCACATAAAATATCAATGAGCAAATCTATAGTTATGCAAGTTAGACTGATATCTGTCAGGAGGGGAGGGGGGCATGGAACGCAACTGCTAGCAAATTAAGAGGATTGTTTTCAGGTGATAAAAATGTTTCATTAATATTGTTAATGGATGCACAAAAATGTATTGTGAATCTAATAAAAATTACTGAGTTGTATACTATAAGACTAAATTTTATGATACATAAATTCTATCTCCCTAAAAAGTTAGATGAGTAAAAAATTCACCAAGGTATAGCCAATAAATAAAAGTAATAGAGTAAAAGATGGTCCCGTTGACTTAAAAATGTATGCTTTTCTATGTGCACTTTTTTTGGTGGGGGGTGGGTTACCAGGCACTCAACCACTGAGCACATCCCTAACCCTATTTTGTATTTTATTTAGAGACAGGTTCTCACTGAGTTGCTTAGTGCCTCACTTTTGCTGAGGCTGGCTTTGAACTCACAATCCTCCTGCCTCAGCCTCCCGAGCCACAGGGATTACAAGTGTGCACCACCACGCCTGGTTTACACTGAACTCTTAACAGCAGGTACTTCTGAAGAAGAAAGTGATTTGGGGAAGAGGTCAAATAGTGGATTCTACTCTCTTCAATTGTCTTGATCTGCAGGGAATTGGTTCTAAGACCTGTGCAGATACAGAAATCTGAGGGTTAGTTTCTTATGTAAATTGGTGTTTACGTAGAAACTGTCCATCCTCCTGTGTGGTTCCAATATCAATGCCCAGCCAGGAGTGGCACTACATTGTTGAGGGAATGATGAACAGTCTAATGTTCGGTGAGGACACGATTTTTCAAATACTCTGATCAGCATTTGAATGAAGGCATGGATACCGAACCTGTGGATTCAGAAGATCAACGGTGTCTATTTTGTCATCTTTGAATGTTATGTAGGGAGAACATGATCATATGTTACATAAAAACGAAAATGAATGAAATTAGAAGGTGTGAACATACCGCTTTCAGACAGTGAGTTCTTCCTGCTTCCCATTTTACTGAAGGCTTTCCTGCACGATCACCCCATTTACCGACTTTTTTATGTGCACTTGTAAAATCCGTTCCCCCGCCCTGGTCGTATGCTGGTGCCTAATCACATGTTTAATTGCTTTTCAGAACATTGACGCATGGCAACAAGTGGACAAGGCCTTTCCATACTGTTGGTGTGAAATTAGGGACAGCAAAGCCCACAGCATAGGTAAAGGTCAGAGGTGAGAGAAAGCAAGAATAAAAGAATATGAATAAAAGAAAAAGCCTGGGGGTGTGACTCGCTGGCAGAGCACTCGCCTGGCGTCTGTGAGGCCCTGGGTTCCGTCCAAGAGAAAAAAGGAAAAGAAAAATCGAGGTTTCAATTCTTGAAGTTGGCAGAATAACCAGGAAGCTTGTAACCACTAAAAATAAAACATCAAAACAAATTTCCCTATGGAAGGGAAATTTGCAAATAATATGTTTTCAATATCACAAGAAAGGAGTCGATTAGGGGATCAGAAGGGAAAACTCGCCCGAGGAGGGGAAACACTTTTATCCCCAAGGCAGGAGTGCCAGACGTGCGCCTCAGTGGTCCTGGGGGATAGGAATGGACACTTTCAATAATTTCCCAGGAACCCATAGCATATCATGAACCCCCCGGGGCACTGTACCCCTGAGCCACATCCCCAGCTCTTTTATTAAATTTTGTGACAGGGTCTCACTAAGTTTCTGAGGCTGGCCTTGAACTTGCAATCCTCCCGCCTCAACCTCCCAACTTGCTACTATTATAGACAAGTGCCACTGGGCTCAGATGTAATTAGTATTTTAAAATGAGAAACCAATTGGTTTCCGATCACATTTTGCTTCAGAGGTCGATCCAGAAACACCTTCATCTGTGTGTACAAAATTCACATGAGAGAGAAAACCGATCACTTTCCCTTTAATATTGATAAGGAAAAGATTTTCAAACTACTACTCTTTGAAAAAGGCGTATAATAAAAGAAGTGAGAAAAGTCGAAAGACAGGAATGAGGCTTTGCTGTAGTCAGCTTTTTCACTGCTGTGACACAAGGACCCAACTGGAGAGGAGGAACAGTTATTTGGGGGCTCACAGTTTCAGAGGTCTCAGCCCACAGACAGCTGGCTCCATTCCCCGGGACTTAAACTGAGGCTGAATATCGTGGCAGAAGAGTGTGGCAGAGGGAAGCAGCTCATGTGATGATCAGAAACCCAGATCCTCACTGACCAGACACAAATATACACCCCAAAGCCACGCCCTCAACGTCCCACCTCCACCAGCCACACCCCACCTGCCTCCAGTCACCACTCCATTCCATCGGGTCATTCATTCATTGATTGGGTTGAGACTCTTATAACCAATCACTTCTTCTCTGATCCTTCTTGCATTGTCTCATAGGTGAGCTTTTGGGGTATACCTCACATCCAAACCACAGCAGCCTACTTCAGAGAAATCAAAATTTATTAGGCTAAAAATCAAAAGTAATGCTAAATAAAGGGGGACAAAATGAATTCACATACACCGGAAAGGAAATATCAGTGTTAGCGAAGAGAAGCCCAGAGACAGCCGGTGGTGCACACAGCGATGAACCCTCACTACCCCACACTTGGAGTAAACCACCAGAGAGTGAGAAATTGACAGCCACACTTGCAGCTGAAACAGCTCTTCAATAGATAACTTCTCTTGCTCCATGTTCTATTTCCCCTTGACATTCCTCTTGGTATTCAGCAACTCTTTTAGAAGAATTCAAAAGCCTGGCCCGTCCTTTCTCTGGGTTACACGGGTGCTCTCCACAGATCTCAGATGTTGCAGAACGTACCCGTACCTTTCCTCACTCTCCTACCCATGGCTGCAGGACACCCGCCCCCAAACCTCCAGAAGTCCGCTCTTCATCCGTGGGCATACATCTGCAAAAAGCATCTCCCACTGTGATGATGTGATGCGTTTGTCTCCTCTTACCCCTTCTCTGTCGATTTTGAAAGTTATATCTGCATATTAACAGTCTAGTTTGCACCAGCAAAAGCAGCAGGCGCAATATCCTGCATGATCCCCTCGCCCCACCTTCTTCCTGGGATATGTTTCTCCTGTTTGAATTATAACTTCATCTGTGAGTTAGCCTGGGAGAGGAGACTCTGGGCTTCCTTTCTCTTTCCTTTTTATCCAATGGTTCCAAAGCCAGCAGGGAATCTTCATTAAAATTCACTATAAAGTGCATTTGTTTGCCATTCCCTTCCCCCAAGTCCCATATCCCTCCCACCCTGCTGTGAACTGTGCAGAGAAGAGGAATGACCCAGGGAATCTCGCTGTCATGTCGAGGTACAAAATCCAGGGAACCATCCAAGCTGCCTCTGTCTGTTCAAAAGAGATGACAAATATTTACCATCTGTGGACAACCTTCCGGGTAGTTTTATGTTCACCATTTTATTTTCTTCTCTATTTTAGGAAATAAGATTTCTTTCCTTATGAGCAGGTGCAAATACCACTGACATTTAGAACACTCCTCAAAGACAGGAACTCAGATGGAGGCTTGTACAGTGTTAGTTCTTCCTAGAGATCAATATCAGAGGAATGTTCTGGTGGCTGCTCCTGTTGGTGATTGCATCCCTCCTCCCAATCCCAGTGAGACAGAACTCTGCCAGAGTCATACTTCATATTCATCTATAGGAACATCTGGCCCATGTCTAACGTTTAATTTCCACACCATTAGAGTCAAACAATACATGTACATCAGTAGATAATGTAATGCATTATCACGCAAGGCAGAGAGTAGCAATTTATTAGCCTAATTTAAAATAGCCTTTGGCAGAAAAAAAATAGTGCATCTTAATTCAGAGTTCTGAATGAAATGACATGTTTTCCAGTAAAATTCAAAGGTAGATATTCAGACATGCTTTGTAAAAACTTTCCTGCATATATTATGTTCTGCACTATTCAAGGATGAAATACCAGTTCTTGTTTGTAATGTTCTAAATCAATTTCATCCATAATAATAAAAAAAGAAAAAGACTTGGAGAAGAGGAAAAAAATAAATTCCGTGAAACTTAAGCAGACCCCACATCTTTATTTCCTGGAAATCTCAACTTGAATGTGCAGGTTGGGCAGAATTTGTTTGTACATACTAAAATCACAGAAAACTGCTTTCTTTGACGACAGCATGAATTCTGCCTCTGTTTCATCACTTAAAAAGACATTTTCATTCTGATTTTAGGGTTATAGACAATGCACATGGAAAGTCTCATTTGTTTTGTGGGAGAATGTTATAACTTTTGCAAGAATTTAAGTGATAGTATCTTAGAAATTATCTTGAACTATGCAGCCTATATAAATCCTTGCAATTAAAAATAGACATAGTCAAACATTTTGGCAATTCTTATTAATGAAAATCAACCTCTGCTCTCTTAAAACATATATATAGAAAGATGCACAGCAGAATAAACTATTAACAGATTACTCAAGGAGATTCAAGATGGTGGAGAGGAGGAAGACAGCATTGCTAGTTGCTCCATGGCTCAGGATTCAAGCAGTGGCAGTACTGCTTCTCAGCGAGGTGGATGAAAGAAGGATTTCACTAACATTCAATATTAGATAGTCAAAGTGTCTTAGAGACTCAGAAATTGGGTGCATTGAACAAAGAAGGAAGACTACGTGGCATCAAGCTGGTTACAGCAGCAGCAAGTCAGAGAACACAGAAACCTAGTGGGCAGATTGGCTATGGAAAAACCTGAGATCAGAAAAGCAGCTCAAACTCAGCTGATTCAGAGGCTGCATTGGGAACTTGGGCTTGAAATTGCCTTGTGTCTCTCAAGGGGTTGTGGAGAGGAGCTGAGGCAGAGCATCTTGAGGCCCCTATGCTGAAGCAGTGCTGCAGAGCCTGGAGGTCACAGCAAACACTGCCAAGTGCCTACTGGGTGGCGTAGGGAGTACCTAGCAGAACACGGGTGAAACAGGCACAGGGAAGATGGTACCAGCAGGATTCAAGTTGAAAGAGAGAAGGGAACGTCCAGCCACTTGTCCTCTGAGTCTGTTGGCTCCTGTGACCAGCTGAAGTGGGTGGGGACTATGAACGGGTGGCTGTGAGCACACTCAAGGACTAATCCCGGGAAGGGCACTGGGCATGGGCACTGTATGTGGAGGGTGGGCCCCAGTCCCACGATGGAATTCTTCTTTTTTTTAATTTGTTCTAATTAGTTATACATGACAGTAGAATGCACTCTGACACACCATACATAAATGTAACTTCTCATTCCTCTGGTTGTACATGATGTGGAATCCCATGGGTCGTGTAGTCACATATGTACATAGGGTGATAATGTCCGATTTATTCTACTATCCTTCTTGCCCCCATGCCCCTCCCCTCCTTTCACTCCCCTCTACCTAATCCAAACTATTTCATTCTTCCTAGCTGCCACCCCTCACCTTATTGTGAATCAGCATCCGCATATCAGAGGAAACATTTAGACTTTGGTTTTGGGGGATTGACTCATTTTGCTTAGCATGATATTCTCCAGCTCCACCTGTTTACCTGCAAATGCCATAATTTCATTCTTCTTTAAGGCTGAGTAATATTCTATCATGTTGTCTTTATCCATTCCTTGTGTTGAAAGGCATGTAGATTGGTTCCATAGTTTGTCTATTGTGAATTGAGCTGCTATAAACGTTAATGTGGCTCAATCACCGTAGAGTGCTGATTTTAAGTCCTTTGGGTATAAACTGGGGAGTGGGATAGGTGAATCAAATGGTGGTTCCCTTCCAAGTTTTCTGAGGAATTTCTATACTGCTTTCCGTAATGGTTGCACCAATTTGCAGTCCCACGAGCAACGTATGAGTGAACCTTTTCCCCCAAATCCTTGACAAGTAACATTCTTGAAAGGCTTTTGAGATCCAGACTCCCAGGAGAGATTGGCAACTGCTGAGCCCTAGGGGTGTGTTGATCTAATCTTTCCAGATCAGAAGCTACCCAACAAAGCCTCTGAGGCCTGAGGAGACCTAAGCCCCAGCCACCAGAAGTCCCCCATAGAACCCTGCAGCAGCCCACCCTGGGTGTCCATGGGACTGGTCTGTGCAGACGGAACTCCAGCTGACAGGAGTCCCCACCCATCCTACCTCATGCTTGGGCCCCTCCAATGGCGGCACTCAGTGAGCAACACAGAAAGAAGAAGGGGGTCAGGGACCTCCAGCCTGTGCTCTCACCTGCCACAGTCCGGCTGCAGCAAACTAACCGGGGGGTGACGAGCAACTTGTGTACATTGATACAGCAGGAGTGGGAGCCCTTTATTGTAGGACAGGAGGGGTATTTATACATTCCACACAGCTTATCTAATTAACATAAACTAGATACAGCAGTCAGCCAATCAGGAATCTCCACACTTAATGGCTCGCTGGCGCCACTTCACAAACCACTCCCTCTGGCAAAATGCCAGGCGCCATCTTGACTTGTTTACAGACTCTGACACTCACTCTCAGTACAAGGCTCAAGAAATGGAAAGAAAGACACTGGGCACAGGCAGTGACATCTATCCTCGTCAACTATGTGACCTCCTCAGTGGAGCAGATCACTTCATTTTTCATTAAGAATCTTCTTTCGGGGTGTGTGTGTGTGTGTGTGTGTGTGTGCTCTGCTGGTTGGTTTATGAACACATTCACATATTTATTTTTTCTCATTTTTAATGTATTTTTCTTGCCTTATTTTCTGAGAGTTAAGGTTTTGAGTTTATATATTTTGGTTCATTTTTATTTTTCATTTGTTTCTTTTTCCTCTTTGGCTAACAGCCAAATGCTCTTTTTATCTTTGCCTTTTTTTCTCCTCTTTTTTTTCCTCCTTCTTTATAACCATCATCTGTTACATCTCTTCTGCATTTTCTCTGTTCACTTTTTGAAATTATAAACTCCTTTCTACCTCCCTATCACATTTTCTTTTAATTAACTATGTTTTTACCATCTTTTAGAACCAATTGTTTCATAGAACTCCTGCCCCCACCGTCCATACTGTTGCAATTATTACCCTGTGGACGACATAGTTGATACCTGTTTTTACTTTAATGTCAGATCTGGCTTATGGTTACTTATTGTTTTTGCTCTTGGCAATTGCAAAAAAACACCATTTTGTTGCTGATGTTGTTTATTTGTTTTGGTTTTGGGTCTTGTTTGTTTGTTTGTTTTGGGTAATAATAAAGGTTGAAGATGTCACAGAAGGAAGTGGGTATTTACTTAATACTGAATATTGTTTGCATCATTTTTTGCTATTGTTTATTTTTCCCTGTTCTGTGTGCTTACTTAAAACAAACAAACAAACAAAAAAAACTACTCCACAGAGAAGAAATAAAAAACAAAGTCCAGAGCTTACAAATGAACATGTCTTGTTTAAAGAATAGCTAAGCAAGTAGAAATCCAATCAAATTAAACAATGGAAATAAGCCAAAATGGCGGAAGTTAATTAATATCTTTCTATAATAACATTAAATATAAATGATTTCTACTCTCCAATTAAAAGACATAGGCTGTTAGGATGGATTTTAAAACAAGACCCAACTATTTGTTGTTTGTAAGAGACTTATCTTATAGGTAAAAAGAACCATTGACTAAAAGTGAAAGGGTGGAAATTTATATACCATGCAAATAAAGCCCCCAAACACACAATCATAGCTGCATTCAAATCTGCCAAAGCAGACCTCAAACCAAAATTAATCAGAAGAGTCAAAGAATGCCACTTCATATTCATAAAGGGAATAATACAATAAGAAAGTATAACAATATTTATACCCAAATGTTGACATAAGTAATTACGTAAAGGACACACTATTTAAATTGAAACCTTAGATAGACATAGTACAATAATACTGGGTGATTTCAACACACTTCTCACACCATTAGCTAGGTCATCCAAACATAAACTCAATAAAGACTCTTTGGGCATGAAAACTATTAAAAATCAAATGGAGTTAATGGATATCTGTAGAATGCCTCACACAACAAGAGCTGAATATGCTTTCCTCTCAGTGGCTAATGGAACCATCTCTGAAATAAACCATATTTTAGGCCACAAAGCAACTCTTAGGAAATGCAAAAATAATAATCATAATAATATAATTCCTTGCATCTTATTACATCATAATAGAATGAAATTAGAAATCAAGAGTACAAAACCCTATAGAAATATATAAACACATGTAGGTCAAACAATGTCTTTTGAGTATGAATGGGTGATAGAAGAAATCAAGAGAGATATTTTTAAGAAAAATTCTTCAACTCAAATGATAATAATATAATATACCAGAAATTCTGAGAAACTATGAAGAGTTCTAAGAAGAAAATTCATAGCTATGAGGGCCTCCACAAGAAAATGAGAAAGACTTTAGATAAATAACTTAATAATGCATTTCAACACTATAAAAATATTCCATAATCAGTAGAAGGAAAGAAATAAATAAGATCAGAACTGAAATCAATGAAATTGAGAATTAAAAAACCCAATACAAAGAATCAATTAAACAGAATTGGTTTTTAAAAAGATAAACAAGATTGATAAGTCCTTAGCCAAACTAGGAGAGGGGGGAGAGAGACAAAAATTAATAATAATAATAAAAATTAATAATAATTAATATTAATGCCAAAGTTAATAAAATTAGAGATAAAATAGAAGATATCACCACAGACATTATAGAAATTCAGTAGCTCATTAAGGCTTATTTTGAAAACTTGTGGTCAAATAAATTGAAAACCTAGAAAAGTATACTGTCCTAGAGAAATATAATCTGTCAAATTTTAATTAAGAGAAAATAGAAAACGTAAACAGACCAATGAGTAGCAATGTGATAGAAGCAGTCGTAGAAAGCCTTCCAAAAAGAAAAGCCCAGGATCAGATGGGTTCTCAGCTGAATTCTAACTAACTCCAGGACTCCTCAAATTGTTCCATGAAATAGAGAAGGATGGAACACTTTCAAATTCATTCTATGAAGCCAGTGTCACCATTCCAAAACGAGGTAGGGACACATTAGGGAAAGAAAACTAGAGACTGTTATCCTTGAGAAACTTAGATACAAAAATACTCAACAAACACTAACAAACCACATTCAACAACATAATAAGAAAAGTCTATATCATGACCAAGTTGGTTTTATTTTAGAGATGCAAGGATGGTTTAAAATACGCAATTCCATAAATGTAATTCACCACATAACATAGAATTTAGGACAAAAATCACTTAGTAATCTCAATAGATGCTGGGAAGGCCTTTGAGAAAATTCAGCACCCATTCATGATAAAAGCACTGAAGAAACTAGGTTTAGATGAAACCTACATAAAAATTACAAAGACTATGTATGAAAAACCAACCAACCTCATAGTAATTGGGGAAAAACTCAAAAAATAATTTTCTTTAAAATCTGAAACAAGACAAGGATATTTACTCTCATCATTCTTAATGAATATAGTGCTAGGAATTCTTGCCAGAGCAATTAGGCAAGATAAGTAATAAAAGGAATAAAAATAGGAAGAAGTCAAATTATCACTGTTTGCAGATGGTATGATCCTATACTTAGAAGATCCAAAAACAAATTCAAATTAGTAAACAAATTCATCAAAGTAGGAGGGTATAAACAAATTAGTAAACAAATTCATCAAAGTAGGAGGGTATAAAATCTACATTCAAAAATCAATAGCTTTCCTACATACCAACAATTAATCTGCTGAGAAATAAATCAGGAAAATAAATTTACACCAGTCTCAAAACGAAAAAAAAAAAAATAGAAATAAATCTAACCAAGGAGATGAAAGTCCTCTACAATGAAAACTATAGAACATTGAACAAAGAAATTGGAGAAGACCTCAGGAGATGGAAAGATCACCCATGTTCATGAATAGACAGAATTAATATTGTTAAAAATGCCATAATGCCAAAAGCAATATGCAGAATCAATGTAATACCCATCAAAATTCCAGTGACATTCTTCACTTCTTTTTTTTTTCTAGAAAAAGAACAGTCCAAAAATTCACTTGGAAGAATAAAGGTTCAAGAATAGCCAAAGTAATTCTAAGTCAAAAAAGCAATGCTAGAGGCATCACAATACCTGGCTTGATATTATACTTGAGAGATATAGTAACAAAAACTGGATGGGACTGGCATAAGGACATATGCATTGACCAATGGTGCAGAATAGAAGACACAGAGACACACCCAGACACCTACATCATCTGATCCTTGACAAAGGTGCCCAAAACACACTGGAGAAAAGACAGCCTTTTAAACAAATGGTGCTGGGGAAATTGGTTGTCCACATGTAGAAGAGTGAAACCAGGCCTTTATCTCAAACCCTGCACAAAGGTCAACTCAAACTGGATCAAAGATGGAAGAGTTAGACCAGAAACTATGCAACTCCTCAAAGAAAACAGGGGGTCAACACTCCAGTTTATAGACACATGCAATGACTTTCTCAATAGGACCCCCTAAGGATCAAGAAATAATGCCAAGATTTAATAAGTGGGATGGCATCAAAGTTCAAATCTTCTGCACCAGAAAAGAAACATCAGGAATATGTAGAGAGAACCGACAGAACGGGAGAAAATCTTTGCCAGCTACTCTCTGACAGAGAATTAGTATCTATAATATGGACTCAAAAAATTCAACACCAAAAATTTCGATAACCCAATTAACAAATGGGCAAGTGATTTAAAAAGACACTTCTCAAAAGAAGAAATACAAATGGACAACAAATATGTGAACAACATGATCAATGTCATTGTCAATTAAGGAAATGCAAATCCAAAGTACACTAAGATTCTAGCTCACTCTGGTCAGAATGGCAGTCACCAAAGATACAAGTAATAATAAATTCTGGAGAGAATGTGGAGAAAAAGGAATACTTTACACTATCGGTGGGATTTTATATTAGTATAACCACTATGGAAATCCATATGGAAGTTCTCAAAAAGCCAGGCATGGGACCACCATATGACCCAGGTATGCCACTCCTTGGTATTTATCCTGAAGAGTCAAAGTCCCTATACTATCGTGGTACACGCACACCAGTGATTATAACAGCACAATGTACAAGAGCAAAGTATAAAGCTGCCTATGTGAACATCAACAGATGAATAGGTTTTAAAACATGTAGCAAATGTGGAACACATACACAATGGAGTTTTTTTCAGCCATAAAGAAAAATGAAATTATGTCATTTTCAGGGAAATGAACAGAGATGGAACTTGAGACCATCATGTTAAGTGAAATAAGCCAAACTCAGAAGGTCAAGAGCTGGATGTTTTTTCTCATATATGGAAGCTAGAGAGCAAAAAGGCAAAGAAGGTTGGCGGGGGGTGGGGGAGGCAGGAATCTAATAAAAAGCAAAAGGAGATCAGTAAAGGAAAGGGACCAGGTGGGAGGAGGTGGGGATGGAAGGGGAGAGTGCTTGGGGGAGGGGGGTACTGAGCAAGTCATATTGTTATATTGTGTCACATGCGAATGTGTAACAGCAAATCTCATCATTATATACAAATATGATATCCCAATAAATAATTGTGGAAAGAAAAATAAAAACCACTAGCAAATATTTTTTTTTAAAAAGATGCACATCATTTTTAACTTTCCCATCTCCCTAAATGTTACAAATGAAAACAATAATATACATTTATAGCATGTATAGTAGTATAAATTCTGAATTCTGTGACTGTCAACAAAACATAGTAATAAGGCATATGACATAAGACAAACTAACCTCAAAAATAATGGGAAAACTTTGTCACCTTGTTGTCCTTAGGTAGTAGATAATCTGCCACTTGGACCTTCTTTCACCAAGGTGTGCTAGGTTCAAGACCAGTATTTGTGTTGAATTATATACACCATGATTTTTAAGAGCTCACAGAATTGGGGAAGTGAGAAACACACATAAGTACCTGGAGCAGACAGTAGGAAGTGCTCATTGTTATAAGAAAATCTGAAAAAAAAATAAATAAAATGCTTTGGAAGTGAAAAGAGATTTGGAGGACAGGCTGACATACCCAGGCAGTCTTTGACTTCAGAAGATTCGACTTAGAATCTTTGGACATTAGCATGGTGCCAAAGTGACATGCATTCAGTAGAAACTACTTTGAATTTTCAATTTCGTTCTATTCTCAAGTGGGTAGCCAGCTTTTCATTGCTATGACGAATGCCTGAGAAAGGGAAAAGGAAGAAAGATTTACTCTGGCTCGCAGTTTCTGAGGTTCCCGTAGAAAGGTGTGGTAGAGGAAGGCCACTCATGGCCTGGTAGGGCCTGGTATCCGTGAGGCAGCTAGGGAGACAGGGACTCTTGTCAAAAAATTTCCTTCCAGGGCATGGGCCCTGTGACCTCGCTTTCTAAAGTCTCCAACTCCTCCTCTCAAGGCCATCAAATTATCGATCCACCAGTAGGTGAATCCAGGTCACCGCTCTCATGGCTGCACCGGGGACCAAGCGTTCAACACGAGAACCTTTAGGGGACCCTTCAGATCTACATGGGCTAGAGTGACATAGGCAGTGTGACTGGGCAGTGGCCACTGCTGAGTCCCAGTCACACATGTGACTGCCTGGGGTAATACGAGGCACTGTGTTCAGTACATTTCCTGGGATATCCAATTCCTGCTTCCTCTACTTTTCCCTCTTTCCCTCTTACCTGCCTCATTAATGTCACCCATGACTGAGAATACATACCTTGAACAATGCTGACCATGAAACTCTTTGGAAAGGAAACATGCAAGGAACCATTATGGGTGGAGGGCTCTGCCTTGTTACTGAGGTCTCTTTTGGACCAGGCTAAATAAGGCCATAAAGAAATGCACGGTAATGAATCCTGTACCTTTTCTATTATTAACCCAAGGGTCCCTCTGAAACCCCTGAAAAAAAGAAATTGGAAACACGTCACATTCACATGGACAGAGTGTCGGTGATAAGCGAGGCAACAGCCTTTCCCTGTGTATAGACAAGCTCGCTCACTTCCTTGCCACACCTCTGAATATCACCCCCATTTTATGGAAGAGAAGGCTGGGAGATGAAGTAGCTTTCTCAAGACCCCAGAAGTGAAGCCAAGAAGCTGGAATATAATCCGGGCTAAATGGTTGCAGGTATTAATACAAATGCTTGGGGGCCAGTCAGAAAAAAAGAAAAAAGACAACTGTCTCTGTTAGCAGGTATGAGGGGCTCCAGGGCACCCGGTGGCTCTGGGTAGAATCACACAGTGCTTCACTGATCTCTAGGACAAGTGTCTGAATTTAGTTCCAGGGCTCAACCCTTGGAAGCGCTGGTCAAGGAGGGGAAATTCTCCTTCTCCCTCCTCCACAGACCACAGGTCAGTGTCGCAGTGGGGGACGTGAAGATGAGGGCCCACAGAGACGACCAGGCTGGAGCGAGGTGGCTGGCCATTCTCCTTTCGGCTCTGATCAAGGAAGCTGGAGCAACGGAGCAAACACCCCAGACCCTAAACCCTGACAGAGGAGACGTTGTTGTCAAGGCAACGTCCCAGGAACATTTCTATTTATTCATCTCCTTCAAAGATTTATGGTGATTTATACAGATAAAAATATGACAAGATAACCTAAGTAAAGTGACATGTATTGAAATCCTCTTCCTTGTTAGGCACTATGTGCTTGTCTTAAAGCAATCCTGTGAGGTACCCCCATTAACCCTGTAAGTGGCGTCAAGGAATGCTAAGGAGTCTGAGAAACCTTAATGAGTAATAGATCCAAGGGCTCAAACCCAGGTCTGTAAGACCCGAACACCCAGTGAGAACATGATTTGACAGCAGAAGTAAAATGCACATCACGAAGAACTACGTATGTCCTTGCTCATGCAGAACACAAACTGGACTTAGTTTCAGAGGCAGAAGAAAGGAAATCTACTCAATCACTCTTCTCCACATCTCTGCCTGGTTTCCCTGGGACAAAATCAACAAAATAGTGAAAATATTCCATTTAGAGTTTTTGTGCAGGGGACTCCACATAATCGTATGTACTTAGAGCCAATGTTGCTGAACATTCACTCCCTTTCAGGCACATTCGATGCAGGTCGTCCTTTACCCTTGTCACCCTAAGGTGTGAATACTATTATTATCCTCGTTTCACACATGGGAAAACTTAGAAATGCTCCACAGCACACCCAAGGTGACATAGCCAAGAAGTGGTAATGTCAAGATGAAATTCAGGTATTGAGATGCAACTTGTGATCTCTGTGTTATGTTGCCTCGAGGACCAAGTCTTTAGTGCCTCACGTAGTTTCGTGGTGCTATTTCTTACAGCATCACTAAATATAAGCACTATTCCAAAGCATGAGACCGTTTTTTAAAAAGTCACTAAGAGCAAATCCTGTGGAGTATAGGCAGGAAGTTTTCAGCTCAATCAATCCAGGTATAGATTTTATGGGTGCTCAAAGCAGAAGAGTTCTCGATATAGGCAATATCACCCACAAGCAGCGACAATTGCTTTGTAAGAGGCGAGAACAAAACAAAACCAATCTTAGATTTACACTGGTTTGTGGCCTTCCAAGGAGCGTAAGTACATAAATATATCTACTATTTGTATGATATTCAAGTTTCCCTGGAGCAGAAAAGTGATTATTGGGGGAAGAGAAAGTCTAACAATGCTCCTTAGGAGAGTCATTAAAAAATAAAAGTTTGAGAAATAACAATCATCCTGTTATTAAATAACTAAGAATACATACCCTGAACAATGCTAACCTTTTGTATGTGGTTTAAAAAAATTAAAAAAGGTTTTACTCATTTATGGAACATCTGCCTACAGTAATGACTTCTGATTTAGAATAATTAAATCATAGTTCTCTTTTCTGGCAGGAATTAGCTTGCAGTTTTGGTGTTCTATTAATATCAATCTCAAAAGGATGCTGAGCGAATTAATGCAGTTCTTCCCTCACTGGTCTGGGATTTTATCCTACCTACAAGCCAGGAATTGAGGCTGCTAACTGCTGCATGGATACTGGCAGAAGGTATAAGACCCCCGAATCAGAGACAAAGAACTTCATTACCTAACAAGCAAGGAGCCCAAGGCTCAGCACACTGGAATCAGTTTCCCCTTGGCCCTGTGTCCCACAAGGGCAATGCAGAGCACCCAGACTGAAGCTACACATGCAGTGACTTTACCTTACAGACAAGGGACATCATGATTGGAATCCTGTTGTTTTATAGCAAGCAGTAAGCAAGCCGACACTTTGTCCCAGAGAGACCCATTACCTCTTCCCTCAAGGTTGCTCACTGCAAACACAACACGGAAAAATGGCCAGATAAAGAGTGTTTGTCCAGGGGCTTAAATTATTTGCATAATCAGCAAGACAGTAGGAGCAAGAGATGCCCATGGAGAAAAGTCACCATCTCTCACCTGCAGTTCTTCACACCCTGGGTTTGATGGGAAAGAGTTCTTCTAAACATACTATGGACACATTTTATTCTCAGACTTTCATTTCCTCTGTACTTTCTACAGCTTCGGTAGAAGAAGGCTCTGGAAAGAGTAAGCCATAATAATTCTCTCTCAGTATGCATTCTTTCATTGTCTAACTATAAACTAGATGATTCACCTTGTAAAGGGCTGCTAGCAAATTTGAAGAGGCAATCATCATTTATATGAGTTATGTCAAAATCGAGAAGCACTGAGAGATCACATTGAAACATATTAACAGATTAATTGTAGGTAGGATTGTAAAGAAGATGTCTACCTGTCTGGGAAGTTGGACAAGGTAAATTCTAAACTATGAACCTTGGATTTCTTTGATCCTGTCAAGGGTCTATATCCAACATATACTTATATACTATTTTATGTACCTGTCCTTACATTTGGAGAGTGACACTCCTTCTCAGTAGGGATAGAATGTTTTATTTATTCAAATTAGATTAATATTATTGGAATGATATCTTTATCAATATCACAATGCCTCAGCCCCTAAACAGGACAAGTTATAACTGTGCTCTCTTCTTATGGATCATTGGTGATTCTTTCATGTTCAGTTTAATTTAAAGAGTTTTCGAAGCAGCTTAAGCATGAATAACTAACAAAATATCCAGAGTGGTCATTGTCTCCAGGGAGCAAAGAGGATAGAGATGGAGTTACAGTAGGTTTTATTGGCCCATGCAGTATCTCTCTACAAGGGCATCGGTATTTTACAATGTATGTGCTTGAGTCAGAAAGGAAAATCGGACTCTCAGATCCCGGGAGAATTGCTACCTAAACTGAAATAGGTGTCCTGCTGCCCACGGCTCATTTTTGCACAACACTCTGTGAAGTTTGTGTTTTTAGTGTTCCTTTTCACTGTGCAAGCAAGTTCTGATGGAGTCAGATGATCAGATATGGGGATCATATTCAGCGTGAGTTTTATAGACATAGCCTTATAGAGAAGTTGGCTTTTATTCTTCTTGCCATGGAAGATTTTGTATTCTTGCTTTGATTTTTTTACAACTGTCTTGAGCTTCTGTTCAGAAAGTATCTGTGGTCAACAAACCAAGGATTTTAGTTCCAAAGCACATTAGACTCATAAAACAGGTATCGTCAAACACCTGAATCCCTCAGATTCAAAAAATAAAGACAAAGAGAAGGTGCTTAAGTTAAAGCTGCCTTGAGGCACCAGCAAGTTATGGGTTGGTGGGTTTTATAAGACTACTTACAATGCTGTTCAATTAACAGAGAGAGTGCAGTTACCATAGCAACACCACATCTAATGGTGCTTATACTACCTCTGAGATACAAAACACCTTCTTCCAGGGACACATTGACCACTACAGTCTGTTATGAGAAGTTTTATGCCCAAGGTTGGGCTTGCAGGAAGAAAAAAAAATGTGTTTTTAATCATATGAGGAATATTCATACACACACATAATATTAATGTGCAATATTCAAATATTATAACACATTTTATCTGATTTTCTCTATTTTCCAATACTTTTAAAGATCAAACTGTTTTGCTATACTTTATAGGAACTAAAATCCAGTTAATAACAATAGTGTAAATAAGATTTCTGCTGATACATGGATGTGGAGGTATTTTTAATTTTACCCTGAGAGCCACTAAATTTAGATAATTTTCTGTTCGGATAGCCCTTTGACCTTGTGAATATTCATACAGAAATTTGGATATTATCTGCGATAAATTGTATTTGAATTCCTTGCCAGAAAATACATGTTAAGGTCCTATTCATTTAAAAAATAATCTCTTACCTAAATAAAATATAAAATAGTTGAGCTACATAGAGTCTACAGTCTCAATTAATTTCACAAGTAGTTATGCAAATATCACAGAAAAGTAGGAATACAAGACAAAAAAAATTTGAAGCTGAAAAGAATGGCTTCTCTGCATTGTCTCAGAGGAGAGTGACAAAACTGAGTGGGACTTAACCCATTCTAAGTTATTTCCTAAATGACAGGAAAACATGCACCAATAAATATTATTTTTTATAAGTGGTGTTTTTAGATAGCAGCAAAGACAGCCAGTCAGGACTATGGCTCTGATCAGCCAGATACCTTGGGGGTATTGCACAAAAATCCAGTGGCCACAGCAGAAATATATACCTAACAGAGCCTGGAGTTCCATGCCATATGCCTTCTTCATTCCACGTAAAGGACGGCGTTTGCCTATTTGCCATTTAGATCTCTCCTACTTCTGAAGACAGAATCTTAGGGTGCGCTGACTGCAAACCCAGCTTCTGACCCACAGATCTAATCATTGCTCAGAACTCACACACAGACCATCATCAATGTGAAAATCATTCTTGCTCTAAAACTTGTTGGGACTCTTTATTGCTATTTGGACCCTGCATCATATTTTCATATAGAAACAATGTAATGAATATAGTTGAGGCTTCCTGGAAGGCTCATAAAGCTTATTTGATCTACAACATTACAGAATGCTTTAAACATGCCATAAAATATAATTGGATATACCCCATATGTAATCAAAACATAAAGCGGGAGAACAAATCATTTTTATTACAAATGCGAATACTTGAGATATTCTATTTTATTTCAGCAAAATAATAGATTAGTTAAAACTTGTAGCTTTTGAAGAAAACTGTAGACCTCTTTCAAAAATTTACTCATTCGATAATTATTCGGAGTATCTACCCCAGTTTCAGTTTGTGCTGGGATATGAGAGGAGGAAACAAGATAGATGAGTTTCTAAGACTTCCCCTACAATGGCAGAAGTAACAATGTGCCAATAAACAACAGGGAAACCAAATCAATGTCACATGTTGCAAAGGAAAGAAGGCTCACGGCCTAACAGAGAGCAGTAGTGGGTGGGTAATCTCCGCAGAGCAGAGACACTGTTGAACTGATATTTAGAGGAAGAAACTGAAGAGATAAGCAATAAGATAAAGAGAAGGTAGGAAAGGAACGCCCTTCTGGGAGGGTATCATGTGGACACCAGCAAGATGGCAGAGGGGAGGTCGGAACCCTTGCAGAGTTCCCGCAGAAACGTGGGTTTTAACAAGCACACGTGAGAAAACTGCCTTTATGGGAGCCCAGCTGAAGGGTTCCAGCCACTCAGTGCAGAAAACCATGAAAGCCAGAGACGTTGAAGAAGGTCAAAGGAACGGCTTCCCCTTACCCAGGGAGCAGGGCGTGGTATCAAGAGGCCCTGCCAGCCTGTCTTCCCCATCCTTCCTGGATGCACCCAGGAGGCCCACTTCTCTTTCGCAAAACCACCCCAAACACACTGAGTCCGCAGGGCTGAATCATCTGGGGACAACCCGGAGCAGGGAGAAGGCAGAGGCTGTGTCTGGCAGCTGGCAAACAAAGATCACAGCCACCAGAGGCGGATCCCACTGTCAGCATGCGGACTCCTCCGGGGTTCCTGCTCATGGGCCCCCTGGTTGCCTGACCCAAGGACTGTCCCACTAGCCCACGAGTGTCCCCCGACTCTGCACACACAGCCCTACTGGATCAGAAGAAGGTACACGAGACTGAATTTTCAGGTCTTTGCCCTGGGGAAAATAAACAGAAGAATCTAGGAATCCACACTGGCTTGGTGAGGTGGAGAGAGGGAACATGTGCTAAAAAATCTCTACCTCAAGGGGGAACAAGAGGAGTGAAGGAGGCATCCACAGAGAAGGTCCCAGTACCCCAGAATCTCTAGCCAGGCTGGCTAGTGAAGGCCCTCCAGTCATGAAGTCAGGCCGTAAGGGCCAGAGGAGGTAATATTTTTTTTTTAAAATGTGAAGACAGAAATATAAGCTTTAAGAAATATGGAAAATTAAAGAAATACGGCACCAACCTGAATCAATCAATCTATCAATCAACCAATAAAGCTTCAGGGTCTAACTCCAAAGAAATGTTTATCTATGAATTGCCAAACAAAGAATTCAAAATGTTTCTGCTAAATAAACCCAGTGAGCTACAGGAGAATAAAAAGAGATACATAAATAAAATCAGGAGGAATAATACATCAGCAAAATAAAATGTTCAACAGAGAGAGATGAACTGTAAGGGAAAAAAAAAAGTCAGAAATGACGAAATTGAAGAACAAAATGACTGAACTGCGGCATTAAATTGAGAACTTCAACAACCACCTCAATCAGGTAGAAGAAAGCATTAGTTAACTTGGGGGCAAGTGTTTTGGAAGTATGTACTCAGGGGAACAAAAAGAAGAAAGTAAAAGTTTTTTAAAAGCCTACAATATGGGATTCCATTAAGCCAACAGATGTGTGCTGTTCTGGGAAAACAGAGGGAACAAAGGAAGAGAAAGGGATTGAAAGATTTGAAGTACATACACAATGCTGAAAGCTTCCCGAATCTGGGGAGAGAGATGGACGTTGAGTTATGTAAAGAGTGAATCACAACGTAACAGAAAATCAGAACAGACCAATAAAAAGTCAGGAGACTGAATCAGTAATAAAAGGTCTCTCCCATCAAAGAAAAGCCTGGAACCGGTTAGTTTCACTGCTATATCGTACCCCACGTTGAAGGGAGAATACTGATTGTTGTCAAACTCTTCCAAAGAATTGAAGAGGAAAGACTCCTTCCAAACTCCTCTCACAAGGCCTGAATCCACGGTCAGAAGACAGCGTGAGACGAGACAAAACTGCAGGCCAATGTCCCCATGAACCCAGATGCAAAAGTCCTCAGGAGAATGCGAGCAAACTGAACCCAACAGCCCGTTAACTAGGATCATTCACTAGGATCAAGTAGGATTCACCCCTGGGCTGTGAGGACGTCAACAGGAGCAGATCAACGAATATGACGCAGTGCATTAAGAAAAAAGAAGGATAAACATTGTGATCAGGTCATGAGATGCAGAAAAATCATTTAACAAAATCTAACATCTTTTATGATTAAAAAAAAAACACCTCAACAAATTAAATGTAGAAGGAATGTACCTTAACCCAGAAAAGGCTGTATACGGCAACCAAGAGCTAACTTCTTACTGAAAGTTTTTCTCCCAAGGAGCAAAGGCAAGGATTCCCACTCTCACCTCTTCTGTTTAGCACAGCAATGGAAGTTCCAGCCAGAGTGACCAGGCCAAAATGAAACAACAGCAACAATAACAGAATAAGCAAAAGGTATCCAAATGTAAAAGGAAGAAGCACCATTGTCTGTTTGCTAACGACAAGGTCTTATATATAAAGGACTTTAAAGAATCCACTAAAAAGCTGTTGATACCAATTATTAAATCCAATAAACATTCAGGATACAAAATTAACACACACACAGGTTAGTAGTGTCTCTGTGCCCTAATAATGAACTATCCAAAAAGGAAATTAAGAAAACAGTACATTGGGGCTGGGGCTCAGTGGTACAGCACCTGTCTAGCATGTGTGAGGCACCAGGTTCGATCCTCAGCATCACATATAAATAAACAAAAATAAGTAAATAAATCCTGTCCATCTACAGCTACCAAAAATGAAAAATTAAGTAAGAGAAAACAGTACTATTTACACTGGCATAAAAAGGTACTCTAGATGCTTTTCCCATGACACACAAAAAAATGAACTGAAAATAGATCAAAGACTTATGTGTGAGACCTGGAACTATAAGAAGAAAACAGGAGAAAAACTCCATTATATTGGTTTGGGCTATGATTCTCTTTTTAAAAAACTCCAGAAGCACAGACAAAAAAGGCAAATAGAAAATAATATTTCCTTATACTAAAGAGCTTCCACACAGACGAGGAAGCAATTAGTCAAGTAAACAGGAGAAAAATATTTGCAAATCGTACATCTGATAAAGGGTTAATATGCAAAAGATACAAGAAACTCAATTCAATAGAAAAGAACAACTTGACTTTAAAAATGGGTCAAAGACCTGAATAACATTCCTTAGAAGAAGGCATACATATGACCAAAATATGTATGAAAAAATAACATTGTTAATCATCAGGAAAGTACAGATTAAAGCCACATGAGGTATCACTTCACAAGTGTCAGACAACTATTACCAAAGAAGATAAAAAATGCCAAGTGTGGGCAAGGGTATGGAGAAGAGAGACCCTTACACATGGTTGGTGGGAATGTCTACCAGTATGACTAGTATAGACTACACTATGGCAACTCCTCAAAACATTAAAAATAGAACTATGTCTTTCAGCAATACTATTTCTGGGTCTAAGTCCAACAGAAATAAAATCCCTATCTTGAATACACTTCCATATTCATTGGCAGCTCTAGCCAAGATGTGGAAGCAACCTATGTGTCCATTGACAGAAGAATGAAAAAAGAAACTATGTACCTATATACAATGAAGTATTATACAACCTGAAAAAGTAGCCTGGACAGCTTCATGTGAGGAAGTTCTTATAGCAACTCAGCTACATATACTATTTGGCTTGTAGAAAAGTAGAATTATTCAACATATGTTTTGCAGGCAGCAAGAACAGTAGAATCTGGAAATGACTCCTAGATTTAGTTTGTTAGCAATTAAATGAACACTGGTGTCCTTTACAATTGAGGATTAAGCAGAAGAACTAATTTAAGGGAATGTAAATAGAGAGGGAGGGCAAAAGTTATTTAGGGGGAGTATTAATTATAAGATGTCTGACAGACTTTCGAAAGTTATCAGGTAAGCAATTAAAGAAGTCTCAAGTTATTGTTTGTCAGCTTTCCATTACTATAATGAAATGCCTCAGGTAATCAGCTTATTAAAAGAAAAGGTTCATTTTGGCTTACAATTTTGGAGGTTCCAGTCCATGACCTCTCGGCCCCATTGCTGTAGTGAAGCAACCATAATGGCGGACATACCTCGCAGAGCAGAACCACTCACTTCATGGCCAGGAAGTAATAGAAATGGAAGGAACCAGGGTCCCACAGGCCCCTTCAACAGCTTGTCTCCAGTGACTTAAGAACCTCCCACTAGGCCCACTTTTCAAAAGTCCCACCACCTCCCAAGCAGCACCCTGGGGACTGAGCCTTGAGTACAGGAATCTTTGGAGCACACTGAGGATCCATTAGAGCAAAAGCTTAGGAGGGAACTTGTATATTTGGTCCAACCAGGATTTGTTTACTAGACACCGTGGCTACTGCACAGTGACAGCGATTGTTCCAGCTGGAATAAATTTGAGGGTTAAAGGGGCTACCAGCAATCACTCTGTACAACTGGCCCAAACCAGGACCATGTGGTCAACTACTGGTGGAAGAGCAAAGCCACGGACTATCTTTGAGAGAAAATGCTTCTCATTATGAACAGGAAACCCAAGGAGGGCAGTGAAGCAAAAATCACGGCAGCTTAGAGGTGGCGGAGACGATGTGAAACCTGGGTTTGTTCAAACAGCAGTACCTGGAGGAGAGGGGCGGGAGGGAAGATGGTACCGCAGAGCAGGGCTGGGTTTGTGCTTGAATCCATCCACACCACGGCTGTCCTTCTTGGGAATACACCTAGGAGGCACAGCCCTCTGACTGGGTCAGTTTTTATTTAGTGACAGAGCGATGACCGCAAGAGAAAGGAGGGGTAACGGTAGAGGATGTGGAGAAAAGAGACCAACCAGACCCAGCCCACAGCCTGAGGAACAAGAGGAGTTTCTGGTTTAGAGTTGAAACCTATGTCCAGAAAAGAAGGAACAACTAGAGGATAACATCGAAGCAGGACAAGATCATCTACATTAACCAGAGAGTTATTTGAAGAGAAAAGAATTCAACCAAGGTGGACAGATTTCCTGGCCTAAAATCACGGAGGGACAGAGAAACAGAGCAAGTCCTGTGCACACAGAATCTCCTCCACGTGGCTCAGCTGCCCGTTTCAGTAGAGGGTCTGGGAAGCCTCGCACTTAGGAAGACTCGCTGGCTTAGGGGGACAGACTAGGCAGCCAACAAGCTGGGAACGAGGACACAGGGAAAGAAGGGACCACGGGAAACAGTCCTGTGCTTTGGGCTAAATACGCCCTTTAAAAAGCTGGCAGTTCCTGAGTTTCCTACGCACAGGTAAAGAGGTCAGGAAGCCGAAAGCGCCTGGTGTGATGTTAGAGAGTGGGTCGAAGTGGGCACCTTTGCTCGCTCAAAATCCGTCCCCATTTGAGTGACAGTCCCAAGATCATGCGGCACTTACGTAAACTGTGTTCAATTCCTAAGTGCAGGGTGGTGGGGATCCTGGAGGTGACTGTGAATCAGACACTCACCCAAGAGGCACATAAGACTGAAAAGAGAAGTCATTCAGGTAAATTTGTTGGGGCCAAGGACTGAGCCACAAACAGCCAAAAACAACAACAATAACAACAAACCAACAAAACCGAGCACCTAACCACCGTGTGAACCCTCTTCATTTATAAGGGACATTTATAAAATGATGTTCAGAAAGTACTGGAAAATGCTTGGCCATAATTTATTTGAAAAACAGAAAATGCGTTTTTTTTTTTTATTTTTTATCAGTGTTTATAAATGATCTCAAGTGGTTTCGTATATATCGTTTACTGCTCTTTCAGAACCATTCTGTTTGGGCTTCTCCGTTACTTACAATCAGATACTTGAAAGCATCTCTATCTAAATGACTATTTCATTTCTCAAATTAGGAAAGACACTTTATACAAGATCCTTCAAGAAATCTTAAACGTAACTCTGCCTTTCCAAGTATCCTAGAAAATAAAGCACAACATTTCTTCCTTTCCTATTTTGATCACTCGCTGTATCCAGAGAGGTACTATGCATTTCAAGTATAGTGAGTATCTTTCCTAATTCCATATTACTACACAGAGTTGGATGCTCTTCCATGAATGCAAGCTTATCTTTTGAACTGTTCATTTGCTTTTCTGAGAACATTAACAAAAAAATGAAAATTGCTTGTGTTTCATGTTTAAAAAATCTGTTAGCAATCTAATGTCATGGTTTGCATTAATGTATTCTAAAATGTGAATTACGGAGTGTGCCACACTAAAGTGACAAAACCCAGTCTGAAGTGCCTGTTGTAGCCTCAAGCATTCTGAATCCTCTTATTTTTTCAGACTATTTTGAATGCTCCAGAAAACGTGTGAAGGAAATTTGTCTAATTGGAACAGTGTATACATTATTCTCGTATTTTTAAAAACTACATTTTTCACTTTCTCCTGTATGTCCAATTTTAGGAAAATCTAACTCAGAAAAGCCAGGATCTTTGGGTATTTGTGACATCTTTCTGTTGTGGCATCTCCTTGTTTTTTAACATTATATTGCAAAGAGCACTTGTCACCAGAGTTGGGATCTATTCGTCCCTTTCCTTGTGATGACAGGAGAGGGTCGGACCCAAGGAAGAACTGAGTCCCAGGTGCAGTTTTCGGCTTGTTTGCCGGCCTCTTCCAAGAAGAAAACACCTGAAATCACTGCACAAGCGTCTACAGTGTGTGCTCTCTTTCTCTCTCTCTCTCTCTCTCTCTCTCTCTCTCTCTCTCTCTCTCCTTCTCTCTCATTTACTCACCCTGATAGACCAATTTCATCTTAACAGGAAGACAGAGAATTAATAGGAAAATGCCTTTGATATCAGATTTTCTTAAAGTGAGGATAAAACCCCCAGAATGCCCCTGTGTCAGCCATTCCCAAGGTCAGCTCTGTAGGAAAGGTGAAGAGCTAGGAAGGGAACCAGAGAATAGGGCTAAATGTCTTTGCACTGCATTGGGAAAGAATTGGTCTTGAAAAATAAATACAAATGAATGAATAAACAAACCAACAAATCAAGGCTGCAGAATGGAGAAGAACGAAGTTGGAGAGCCAAGCGCTCTTGACTCCAGGACAAACATGCAGTTTTCAAGACACTGTAAGATGGGCATGGGATAATGAACAGAAAAGTGGATCAGTGGAATAGAACAAGCCAGAAAAGACCTGTAAAAATAGTCAACTGATTTTGACCAAGGAACAAGGTGACAAAATAGAGAAGAGAGAGAATTTTTAACAAATCCTACTGAACCAACTCCCATCCCCATGGGAAACAGTGAATCTGGATGCAGAACTTTCAACTTCACAGAAAATAACCACAAAATTTATCAGATGTGAATACAAAATGCAAACCAAAAGAATTCCTGGAAGATAATTTAAGAAAAAAACACCTAGATGACCTTAGATTGGGTGATGACTTTTTAGGTATAATATCAAATTTATGGTTTATGAATGAATGTCAGACTTCTTTAAAATTTAAAAAAAATTGCTGCACAATAGAGGAGAATAGAAAGACAAGCCACAGACTGGGAAAGATGTCTGCGAAGCTCAGCTCTGATAAAAGACTTTTATAACTAAAATATATAAGACACTCAAACCTTAATAAGAAAACAAACACCCTAATTAAAGAATGAGCCAATGATCTTCAACAGACTTCTCACCAAAACAGAAATGCAGATGGCAAATCAGCACATGGAAAGACGTTCGATGGCATGTTATTTGCGAACTGCAAATTCCAACAAGTGGCCCCAGCACCCGTGTTAGAAGGGTGGAAATCCAGAGCACTGATGGCACCCAAGGCTGACCAGGGCGTGGGAGCAACAGGAGCTCTCGCTCACGGCAGGCGGGCATGCAGAACACCAAAGCCACTTTGGGAGAGTTGGGGTGTTTCTTAGGACAGTACATAAAGGTTTACTTTGCAATCCAGTAACCACACTCCTTGTATTTCCTCACTGAGTTAAAAATTTGTGTCTACACAAAGCACTGCACATGAAAGTTTATCGCCCCTTTGGTTCTACTTGTCAGAATTTGGGAGCACCTGAGATGTCCTCCAGTAGAATAAATAAATAGATGGTGGTCCGTTCAGGCAACGAAATGCTCTCCAGAACTAAAGAGCATGTACTATCAAGTCATGAAAAGAGAGAGAGGAAGGTTAAATGCATTTTTATTTATTCTACTCTCTGAAGAATGTATACTGCATGACCTCAACTACACAGCACTCTAGATAAGGCAAAACTACAGAGACCATAACAGGACCAGCCAGGAGTTAGGTGGAAGGTGGGATACTTAGGCAAAGCATGAAGGATTTTTTGGGCAGGAAAGCCAGTCTGTTTGATCCTGGAGCAACGGGTCCATATCATTGTACATTTGTCCAAAATCAGAATGCTCACTGCCAAGAAGGACCCCCAAGGTGGCCTCTGGGTTAACTTTACATCAGTGTGGGCTTAAAGCTTGTAACAAAGGCACCACTGGGTGCAGGGTGTTGATGGTAGGGAGGCTGTGCTTGTGTGTATGACAGAGAGTGGGTGAGAACTCTTTGTGTACTCTGTCTCTATGCATTTTGCTGTGAACTTCAAATGCCTCCAAACACAAAGCCTATTTTCACAAAAGAAAACAAGAGCCTCTGGTTTTTCCCTCCTTGCTACACTCACCTGGCAATGATAAGGGTGAGGCCTGAAGCTGTTTGGGAAGCCCAGGTACTAAAGAAAGGAAGCACTGGGCTATTGTTGCCTGCCAACAGCTTCTGGATAGTCTGTCAATCAAAGTCAGCTTGAGCTGTGCTCCAAGTGAGCAGTGCAGCTGTCTGCACCGGGTTGGTCCAGGCGTATCTGAAATTGCACTCGCTCTTCTCATAGCCCACTGCACCAACTCTCTATTTATATTTGCGGGTTTCATTTTTACTCTTTTTGAAGCCTTTTTTGAGATAATTTCTGGTTTATTCTGGTCTGCAGATTTTATTCCCCTTATAAAGTGGACCAAAAGTAGAAATCAACAGAGCTCCTTAGAATTATTTTTTTCATGCGTGAATTTTAAAAACATGGCATTGCTCCATCCTTCAGATGATAAAGTTGTTTCCCATGGGAAATGGGTTAACAATTCTGCTATTTCTATGTGTGTGTACTAGAACTGAACAATGAAGTAAATGAATGGCAGATGGTGGAAGCCCAGTCTCTCACGGTTAAAAGAGGGAGTTTATAAATAGGCAAGGGAAGGAGGCTAGAATGATCCACATAATAATGGATTTGATTTGGAGACTTCAGTATGAACTCACATTTAGGAGATAAGCTCACATAATATGCAGACGGTTCCATGTAGTAGTACTGGTGGAAATGTGGATATACAGTTTTGCATCCATACCTATGTTTCCTTGACCTGTCAGTTGAGGAGGACTAAAAGCAACCAGGTAACAACAAGCACACCTACTTCCCAGATCTTGGTTTCTAATACAATTTTCTGATAAAAGGAACTGAAGCTACTTGGAGGAATGGCTGGTCTGGGACCGAGGCTGGAAATATACAAGATGTACCTCAAACATCCTGCTATACCCGAAGCTAAAACCAAATCAAACACTGAAAAAAATCAGGACATGTCAAAGAGACACAGGTGCCAACTAAAAGCTCCCTCAATGACCAAAGCTAGAAAACTTGGAGGAAAAAAACAGTAGTTTGGGGTTATTACCTTAAGCATGAAGTAAGTGTCTGTGAGTCTCTATTAATATGAATGTGTTAACAGGTAAGTGGGAGGAGACAAACCCCATGCAGAGGAATTCCATATAAAACTATTAAATACTCCACCCTAGATGAGAGAGGACAGTGGACAGCTCTCCTTCTCAGACCACAGCATGGAAAGGGGAAGAGAGTACTGCAGACACCAGAAGGAGGCCGCAAAGCCAGTTGACCAAGGTCTAGACCAAAAGTGACAGGTCCTGTTGACGGTGTGTGTGTGTCTGACTGATGTGATATAACGGTGCTTCTGTAATCCTCCGCCCTGGCGTGTGCAACCCTACTCCAGTCCCAAAGACAACACCAGGCAAGTCCTAAATAAAGGGCATTCACAAAATACCAGACTCATGCTTCTTAAAAATGTCAAAGTCATTAAAATATATATATATATATATATATATATATATATATATATATATATTTTAAAATGTCAAAGTCATTAAAATATATATATATATATATATATATATATATATATATATATATATATGTATATATATATCTGAGGATCTATAGCAAGATGAGCTTGGCAATTAAATGTGCTATGGCACCTTCATGGGATCTTGGAACAATAAAAAGGAAATCTGTGCAAAGTATAGGCTGTAGTTAATATCAATGTACCCAATGTGCCTCATGAAGATTACATGTCACTAAGAGGAGACAGTGCATTCTGGGTGTTTGGGAACTCTCAGTGACATCTCTCCAATGTATCTGTAAGCATAAAACCATGCTAGAACCAAGAGTTCATTTTCCAGTGCATTTACAGAATTGTGTTGCTCTAGGTGAAGTGGTGTACAAAGGAATATGCCTTAATGTAATTCTGTAGCATATTGCAGAAAGAGGAAGTCTGTGAGTTGAAAGTGGCCTTAGAGTATGTTTTAAACCACAGAGCATGCCCACAAGAGAATGACTGAGAACAGCCATTTGGAAAATAAAGAACAGTTTGTATTTGAGATTATTTATGATCCATTGTCATAGCAGTTTTTAAAATGGAGGCAGATCTCAGGAGAAGAAACATAAGAACTCTCCATGGCGAAGAAACCTCTTTGGGAAAAGGACTGTTTCAAAGGGCATCTGTGCAGTCCATCTGCCCATATTATTGAGATGATTCTCTTCAAACACGAAGGTGAGTGTGACCTCTCAAAGAGAGGTATGGGGCAGAGAATAGTTGGGATTCCTGGGGAAAGTGGGGCAACAGTTGCCAAAATGTAGTAGAATTAGGGGAGCAGGCAGATTAGGAACACAGCCTGCAGCAGAGTGTGGCCGAGTGGTTAGGACAGGTGACCTCAGACCAGGACACATGGAAGGAGGGAAAGCTGCCAAAGGCTCCAGAACCAATCTGAATTGAAGAATCTGGATCTTGCGTTACAGGCCTGGGTTCATCATCTGTGGCTACCTGTTACCAGCTCTGCAGCCTTAGATAAGTGAGAGACTATTGTACGCCTCGATTCCATCACCTGAAAATGGGAATGATAATAAGTGTGCTCACCTATTAGGCTTATTGTGAGTATTAAATAACACATGGTTTTAAATGCTTTGAATAAAGTCACCCTTTTTAATATCTGAGTAATGAATAAACAACCAGTGAAAACTTCACATCCTGTACAACCACAAGAATGGGATCCTAATTAAAATAAGTTACATTCCATGTCAAGAATCCATTCTCCAAGGACAAATCAGCTGAAAGAAAAATTAAGAAAACCATTGCTTTCACAATAGCCTCAACAAACTAAAATAAAATGTTTGAGAATCCATCTAGCAAAGGAGGTGAAAGACCTCTACAGTGAAAATTACAGAACACTAAAGAAAGAAATTGATAAAGATCTTAGAAAGTGGAAAGACCTTCAACGCTCTCAGAGAGGCACGATTAATATTGTCAAAATGGATAAAAAAAATGTGGCATAAACACAATAGAATTTTACTCAGCAATAAAAAAGAATAAACTCGTGGCATTTACAGGTAAATGGATGACGTTGGAGAAGATAATGCTAAGTGAAATTAGCCAATCCCAAAAAAAACAAATGCTGAATGTTTTCTCTGATATAAGGAGGTTGACTCATAGTGGTGTAGGGAGGGGGAGCATGGGAGGAATAGATAGGGAAGAGGGGTGGGAGGGAAAGGAAGGAGGCAGGGGATTAGCAAGGATGGTGGAATGTGATGGACCTCATTATCCAAAGTACGTGTATGAAGACATGAATTGGGTGTCAACCTACTTTATATACAAACAGAAATGTGAAAAATTATGGTATATATGTGTAATAAGAATTATAATGCAAAAAAACCCAAAGTACATGTATAAAGACATGAATTGGCATGAATGTACTCTATTTACAAAGATATGAAAAATGTGCTCTATATGTGTAATAAGAATTGCAATGCATTCTGCTATCATGTATTAAAAAAATAAAATCAATTAAATTAAAATTAATTAATTAATTAATTAAATTAAAAAAATATATTGCCAAAATGGCCATATTACCAAAAAGCATTATACAGATTCAATGCAATTCCATGAAAATTCCAATGACCTTCTTTGTGAAAATAGAAAAAGCCGTCCTGAAATTCATTTGGAAAAATAAGAGGCCCAGAATAGTCAAAGCAATCTTTAGCAAGAAGAGTGAAGCAGGAGACATCATAATACCAGACCTAAAATTATACTACAGAGCTACGGTAATAGAACATCGTGGTATTGGCACCAACACAGTCAAGAAGACCAATAGAACAGAATAGAAGACACAGAGAAAGCTCCACATAAACACAGTTAGCTCATACTAAACAAAGCCACCATAAGCATACATTGGAGAAAAGACAGCCTTTTCAACAAATGGAGCTGGGAAATGGGAAATCCATATGGAGTACGAAAATAAACCCCTGTCTCTCACTAAGCATAAAATCAAAGTAGATCAAGAACCTAGACATTACACCAGAGACCCTGCATCTACTAGGAGTTGGGGTAGGCCCAGCTCTCCAACATATTGGCTCAGGAACTGACTTCCTTAATAAGACCCCTAAAGGGCAAGAAGTAAATAAACAAAAAATGGAATCGTATCAAACTAAAAAGCTTCTTTACAACAAAGGAAACAATCAAGAGCATGAAGAGAGAACAAAAAAATCTTTGCCACTTGCATCTCAGATCGAACATTAATCTCCAGGATATATAAAGAACTCGAAAAACACCAAAAAGCCCAAATAACCCAATCAATAAATGGGCAAAGGAACTGAACAAGCACTTCTCAGAAGAAAAATGAATGACCAAAAAAAAAGAAAAGAAAAGAAAAAGAAAAAATGTTCCACATCTCTAGCAATTAGAGAAATGCAAATCAAAACTACACTGAGATTTCATCTCACTCCAGTCAGAATGGAAATTATCAAGAATACAAGTAACAATAAATGTTAGCGATGATGTGGGGAAAAGTACACTCATACATTGCTGGTTAGCCTGAAAATTGGTGCCACCACTTTGGAAAATAGTATAGAGATTCCTCAGAAAACTTAGAATGGAACCACCATTTGACCCAGTTATCCCACTCCTCAGGAGATACGTAAAAGAGTTAAAATCAGCATACTATAGTGACACACCCACATCAATGTTTATAACAGCTCAATTCACAATAGCTAAACTATGGAACCAACCTAGGTGCCCTTCAACAGATGAATGGATAAAGACAATGTGGTGTATATATAAACAACAGAATATTACTCAGCCGAAGACTGACTTTATGACATTTGCCAGAAAATGGGTGGATCTGGAGACTACCATACTATGTGAAATAAGCCAGTCCCCCCGCAAATAAAGGTCAAATGTTTTCTCTGACATATGGAAGCTAAACCACAATATGGGGTGTATGTGGAAAATAGAAGTTTAGTAGATTAGAAAACGGGGAATGGAGGGAAGGGAAGGGGGATAAGCAAGGACAGCAGAATGAACCTAACATAGTTTTCCCATGAACATATAGGAAAACACCAGAGTGAGTCCCACTGCCATATACATCCATAAGAATGGGACTCTAACTGGAATAAGATGTATTTAATGCTTGCATAATTATATCAAAGTGGATTCTGTTGTCATGTATAACTAAAAAGAACCAATAAATAAAAACAACTTAAAAATGAGCAAATAAAAAAATAAAAATTAATCAAAGGCAAATTTGTTGCCCAGTATAATAAAGATGATTTCCTGTAGTACAAAATATATATATATTTGGAATACTGCTTTCCTCATAGTACATACTTAATAGAAGAGAGTTGTTGTTATAACTATTATTCATTGCTCAAAATTCTAAAGAACACCTCTAAAAGGGAGCACTAAGACATTCTAAGGAAGAAAGATAGGGCAGAAAAATGGACCAGGGTTTCGGTCAGTTCATTTTCAATGGCATCTTTTCCTGATTACTTATGTGATAGTGCATTATCAGTCTTCATTTCCTTTCTGTCTTAATATATAAGTGTTGCCCCAGTTATAATAACTGACCATTGACTGAATGTTTGATGTTTCAACCCACAATCCAAGTCTGCAGTCAGTCCTCAAACCTATTTCACAGAATCAATTCTGTCTAAAAGTATTTGATGGGCAATGGACATGGAGTTCTTATGTGCTTTCCAGTTTTTTGGACAATAGTTATTTTATTCTTTCATTAGGGAAAAAATTTAGCAATCAGTAAAATATCTTTGTTTGTTTAATTCTGCTTCTAGGTGTGAGGAGGCTTGAAGAGAAAATAAAAGGAGAACATGATCATTCTTTGTAAAATTCTTCCCTCTGGGACCGAGGAGTAGGAAGGATGCACTTTAAACTCAGAAAGCCAAAGCCTAAGTTTGGGGTCTGCTCCCCACTTCATAGATGGATTTCCTGGCCTGGGTTCCCTGCTAACAGAAGTGGCACCATGAGTCACGCAGCAGAGGTGGTCTGGTGGAGAATGTGGTGACAAGGAGCAGGTCTCAGATAAGGAGGAAGGGGCTAGGAAAAGCCAGTGCGAAGAGCGTTGCCAAGCTGGCTACCAGAGGGCAGGGAAAGCTCTGTCCTCCTAGATCTTCACTCCTAAGTGGGGTTAGGAAACAGGTCTCGGGCTGTCCAGCCAAGGACAAGAGGGACCTTGGACCTCCTGGCTCCTGTGGGCTGTGTGTTAGCTCCCTGCTCCTCTGGCTTGCCCATGCACAAGTATGGGTGTCCCCAGGAGGACACATCTCAGGAGCTGTCTCAGAGTCGTCTGAGGACAGGACTGCGAGGAGTGTAGGATGAGGCTGAGGAAGGGCTTCGCCTGTCGTTCCTGTGCAAACCTGAACTAAGCCCTCCTGAGACGGTCAGAGCAAGGGGAGAGCGGACGTGGTGGATGAGAGGCGTCAGATGCTCTGTACAAAGTCACCGGGTCACCTGACTTCTCCAGGGCTCTGTTCTCATGAATGAGATACAACTCAATTTAACCCAGCAGCTAAACACGGAAACCCACTGCTTAGCCAGCACTGTTTTGGATGCTTTGCTTGACCAAGATAGGTTTTCCAGCACGGATTCCATTTTTGTCAAATGAAGTCTTACGCAACCTTCTTCAACAAAACAGATGACAGTGTAGCTACATAAACTGAGGAGAGAGGGGCATGAAGCTCCCAGGGCTCCAGCTCCCTTCCCAGCCCAAATCTCATGTGTAAGGGACCCTGTGAGCCTAGAGCTCCTAGGAGCCCAGTTTAGATGCACTGACCCAGGTGCCTACTCAGTTCACTTCATGCCCCATGTGTCACTTTGATTCCATGTGACCCAGGACAATTGGCTCCCACAGGGATTTGCAAGTGTGCGGTTCTAAGACACCCCATTGGCCTCAGAAGCTGACACGCAGTCCTCATAATCTCACTTAGGCAGTGCAGAGAAGCAACTCAGACTCAAGTTAGGGGCTGCCAGACTCAAGAATATTCCCTGAGTTGCACCGATGTGGTATGGTCCTAGCACTTATATATCAATAAACAGAAAACAAGTCCACTCCTCTAAAAGGGTGCAAAGAAGGCCACCAAGTGGTAAAAGATAGCTGTAGTTCGATACATGCATTTAACTAAGCAGTGAATGTCGAAATATGTAAATTGCTCTGACAAATCAATAAGAAAAAAAGATTAGAAACCAAAGAAACCACATGGGCAAAACTTGAGTGTCATAAAAGAAGATATGCAAATATCCAATAATGAAAGATGTTCAAGTTCATGACTCATCAGAGAAAAGCAAATTAAAACCACCATGAGATACTACTTCATACTATCAGAATAATAAAAATGCAGAAATCATGGCAATGCAAGTGTCATACTCAAATTGAAGATGTGCCTGGATAAAAAATCTACAAAATAGTTCTGAGAAATACAAATTTGGTGATTTGAAATAAGAATGTCTTTTTATTTATAGATATAAAGTATTCATTCCATCATTACAACCAATATTGATGTGTCAAACTCCTCCTTTCTTACAGCCATGTACTAACTACTTAATAAGCTCATTTAAAAAAGAACAAATCAAGATTCCATCTCCAAGAGCTTATAGATCTATTGCAGAGCTAAGAAATGCATCCTCTGAAGTGGAAAGCGCTCACTACCTTGAGAGTTACAAAGACAACACTGCAAGAGTTTAGCAGTGGAATAGGCCGTCCATGTCTCAGGGCCTCAGAGAAGGTTTCCTGGTGGAAGGAGCATTTGGAATTACACTCAATGGCGAATGGGACCCACTCAGGATCACTGGAGGCAGGAAAGTGGATCACCTGGGACAATGTGTCACTTGGGCCAGAGCCACAGAGCTTCAGAGTGAGTAGATCCGTTTATTTATGTAATGTGAGTAGAATCACTCATTTGTTGATGAATTTGACAAATGCTTGTTAAAGTTCTCCCATGCATGGTCCAGGAGTGGAAATACAGCTGGGGATAATCTCCAGAATTCTCCCATTCCCTTTGCCCTTGTGTAGGACTACAGGTGACAAATAGTAGATGCATCTTTTGGGGGGAGGAGGGGAGTAGAGGGTACTGGGGGTTGAACTCAGGGGCACTGCATCACTGAGCCACATCCCCAGCTCTTTTTTGCATTTTTTAAATTTAGAGATTGGGTCCGACTGAGTGGCTTAGTGCCTTGCCATTGCTGAGATTGGCTCTGAACTCACAATCCTCCTACCTCAGCCTCCTGAGCTGCTGGGATTACAGGTGTGTGCCACCAGGTCAGGTCAAGTAGGTACATCTTTACAATAAAGCAGGAAGCAGGTCATCGTGGGGGCAGGTGTTGCAAAAGCTCAGAACAGAGTTACACAACCTCCCTGTGGACCCCGAGAAGGAATTCCCGAAGAAACTGTTTGCCAGTTGCAAGTTGAATGATGAGAGGGGTGTCAAACCTATATTGGATCTTGGATGCCAGGCTGCATAGAATTATTTGGTTTACATTTAAATTTGAAGCAAGAAATGTCATAGTCCAAACTGCTTTTTTGACACAGGACGGATGTGAGAACTAGTTCACATAGGGGAGACATCTTAAGAGTCTAAACACATTTGGCTAGAAAAACTCAGTGATGGATCTGAGGTGTTAAGACAGCAGACCTGAGACAACTTTCCAGCCGATTTTTATTTTGGATGATAAAGTGCAAAGGGACACCAAGATTCCAAACCTGGGTTAACCTGTGTAGTTTGCAGAGAGAAAATGCAGGAGGACGCATGTTTGGGATAGATGGGATTGGGGCAAAGGGGTCTGGTGGTGGGGGGGGGGGACACAGATAGTGAGGCCAGTTTGGCTGCATTGACTTCAAGATACCAAAGTAAATCATTAGAAAACGGTCAGTTGGGTGCTAAGACATCCTAATGCTACCTTAGTGTCTCTAAATAAATCAACTCACTCTAAGATAGAAAGGCAATAAATACTTCAAAAGCCAGACGTCTGTGTCTCTTTAAAAATACTGCAACAGCAAACATGGAGCTAAGAGAAAGGTGCAAAATCTGGGCGAAGGCGAGTGCAGGCCCAGGGGGAAGCAGCTGCCCATCTCAGGCGGCCAGAGGCACTGACCTGCTGGTGGCAGAAGTTCCCCTGTAGACCTTATTTCTGCTACACTCTGAGCTGACCCATGTCAATGTCAGATGTGTCCCTTCCTCTCCCAGCAGGTCCCTCCTTGCAGATGCAGAGACCCATCATGCTGTCCCGGTGTGACTATCGGCAGCATCTCCTCCCACTTTCAGACGTGTCCCTAGGAGGACGTTAAAACACGTGTGCCTGCTACTCTGAGGATTTTCATACATTTAGCAGAAGCAATAGTTCAATGTGAGGGCTCTGGTACCAGATGGACCCAATTTTGAATCCAGATCCCATCATCATCTGGCCTCATCTTTGGCAAGGTTTCCTCTTGGGCAAGTTGTAACCTCGCTGAACCTCAGTTCCTTGAAATGGTGAAAGGGAATAATTATAGAATGTATGGAATGTGGTTCATGTAAGAAGGTGACGTCCCCAGAGGGCATACAGAAGCACCCAGTAGACATTGCCAGCCATTGTCATCCTTATCATTAATGCCGTCCATGACCCTTCTGGAGCCCTCCCACAGACTGGGGTTAATCACAAGCTATGGTGGTTTTTGCAGTTCACAACCTCCTCCTGTTCTAAAGGAGTGTCCATGTCTGGTGCCAGGTCTCCATTCTAAAGCAGGTATTTTCCCTGCTGCTAGGTGCAGTAAGGGTGCCCTTCTTAATCTTTCACCCAGGTGAGTCTGTCTCAACCGGGAGCTTACCATAGTTCCATGGTTCCTGGCAGTCACTCCTGTGCCCACCCCTAAGAGAGGCCAGAATGAGAAGTTAACAATCGTAAGCATGTTCACAAACCAGCATTCTAGCTCACACTGCATACATTTATAAGGTGGTCTGTAGTCTTCACATGTATTGTTGTGTATATAGAAATACGGATCTTGAAGCAAGAAGGTCCTGTGTTTTTTTTGGTTCTGAAATTCTGTGACCTGAAATGTGAGTCTCCTGGCTCTCTGCCTGCTACCTCTTCTAGGAAAGCCATCATGCAAACATCCCCAAACCAAACCAAATTATTGTGTGGGATTTTGCAGGCATGTTCTGAACTCAGAGAACATGGAAACTCCTCTCTCACTTTCATAAATTCCACTATCCGTTTGAGTTATAACTCTGGGTCTTGTAAGTTTTAAGTTATAAGATTGTATGGCATACATATGCAGCATATGCAACATAAAATCACTGTTCTTACCTTTCAAAGACTTTTTCTGCAGATGGTCTTGTTACCAAATTCTCTTTAGTTGATGAGAAAATTAGATGGTTAGAGTCATGCATAATGAAAGTAGGTCTTGCTTCAGTGTCACCAATCGCCAGTTTTGAAAAACTGTAGGATTGTCTGCTGTCTCTGTATAATGCTGAGTTCAGGGTTTTAAAGTTGTATTTATTTTAACCTTTCATTGATATTACATCTCCTCTGTATGGACAAAATTGATGTTTATGGGCATTTGTGATTGCCTATGAGGACCTAGAGACGATTTTTAGTAACCTGTTCTTAATGGCTTTTATCTGGGGTGGGGGGGGAACTTTGTGAACCCCCGGCCTGCAAATCCTCCAGCAGATACACACTTCCACTACCCCTCCTGGGAGTCTCAGCTCCTAGGCTCCATCTTACCCTCTCCTCTCCTCTCCTTATATAAGAAATCTTCTGGGTCAGAAGTAGATTACAGTAAGAAGCAACTCTCCTTAAATTTCAGATTCCAGATGTATTTGCCAAACCATATACCATTCCCAATTTAAGAGATCCCAGCAGCATGGCTGATAGGCATGCTACATCTCACATTATGCTCACCTGAGACGTGTCCACCTCAGACAAAAAGGGCGCGCTTCAGCCAGTGTATTTCTATGCAGGGCAGGTAGGTGATTAAGAAAGCACTCTTCCACCAAGAGGGAGCTGAGCATGCATTTTAAGCTTGCCACTGACTAGTTGAATAACCTGCTGTATGTGCCTGAGCTCCTTATCCTTACAACTGAGACCCCACCACTGTAGCCATTATACGAGGCTCCAGTGGAAATTGCGGGAGTCTGTACAAAGCACTTGGCCCGGGGAATGGAACACGGTGCTCATGAAATGCTGGCCAGGCCTACATATTAACCTAGCGTGCATCTTGGGGCCGCTCATTCTCTTCATGACGGAGCTGCAGCCCAGGCTGAGCTCCTCCGTCCTGGTCACTGTCTTCCTCCCATCAGGCCAGACGTGGTGGAGCGGCATCTTCAGGCACCTGCTCTTTCTGCCTTCAGAAATCACCGCTGGGAAGGTATCGGGTAAAGAAGGAGCCCATGACAAGTTACTGGGCTGGAAATAAAGGGGTAAAAAGGATGCGTTTATGGACACATGAGTTTCAACACCTCTCAGCATATCGATGAGACTTTATTTGGAACCAGTGCCATCTGTTTGCCGGATGTCTGTGACAGAAATGTGTCCGTGAATTTGGACTCTTCGTTTTTTTCCCCCCTCCTCAGCTGTGCGGCTCAGCCAGATGTTTCTGTGTTTCAGAAGCAACCGCATCCATCAAGTCCTTGGCGGGACGAGATCATTCATGCTTGTGTAACTTCGTTTCTCCAGCAGCGAGAATAGTGAGCTTGTTTACCCACTTTTTTTTTTTTTCCCTGAGATTTTTTTTTTTTTTGTCATGTTGCTTCAAATTAAATTAAAAGCCAGCACTGTCACTAATTAACCAAGGGTGGCACATTTGTAAACCTGGATCTGCCTGGTTGCCAGTTGCGAAAACTCTCTCTGCACTCTGCCAAAGCCGTATTTACCAGGCATCGTTGGTGTCTTGGCAAGGCTGCTTGCGTTTTGTCAGAACATAAATGTAGCTGTGTAAAAGATGTTCTTCGGAGATGTGAGCTGACTTGTGTTGTTCCCAGACTCAAATACAAATACGCTGTGAACTAATTAACACCAGCGTGAGGACAAACACTCAGAGAGCGGGTTACCTTGCAAATAGCTGAGCAGGGTATTTGTCTCCTCAAAAAAGAAAGATGACAGCGGCTGTTATGATCACGGGAAGAGAAAACACTGGGAACGTGAAGCATTGGCATCTGCTGAGGAGCATTCTCTCCTCCAGTTTCTAACAAGTTTGCAAACTCTGGTGTAGAGCCTTGTTATCAAAAATGTGGCCGTGAATCTATCGCAGCATTGGCCAGTGGAAGAGGCGACTGTGTCTTTGGAAGCAAATGTGCCCCCAGGAAATTCATTTGGGGGATATTGTGAATTCCTGCTGGAAAGAAAAGCTTTCTTGCTTTTTTCCCCTTCTGCATAAGAGTTGCCCTGACAATAAGGCCACTTGAATCTGGGGACCTCTGACGACCTCAGATGACCTTTTGGCTTTTGGACTCCCTGTGGTTGACACCCTGTGGGCTGGGTGGTCAAGCTCATGTGCTCGCTTCCGAAATGACCTGAGAATGGGAACCTGAGATTCCAAGGGAACTTGAAAAGGATCACACAGACCAGCGTTTATGGAAAAATACTTCTTACACATCCCAATGGAAGTTTTCATTCTCCCCCCCCCAGCACCCCCCGCAAAACGATGACAATAAAAACCCAACACCTTTGTTTTAGTCCAGGAACTCACAGACCTTGGGACTTTCTGTGAGAATGGACACGTTTCCAGACACACTGTAGCCAAAGAGCACTTGATATGAGTCAGTATGACTGAGAGATGCACATTTAATTCCTTTTATAGTTTATTCATGAATAGTCACACGCGGCTGTGGCCACTCTGTAAATCAGGGAACGTGGCATTACTCTGCATTTTTGCAAATCTTTTGAATGTTGGACAAAACAGAAGGCTGACACATGTGCTTCTGCATTTTACCTATTGTAATAATTTTGTTTCTGGCCATACCCAAATATTTGCAAAGGGAATTATATACCCAAAAATTAAGGCTTAACAAAATCAATAATTTTCGCTGCCTCATTAATGACATTCTTAAATGAAATTAGCTTTTTTTTTTTTTTTTTAAAAAAAAAGAATCTCTTGGAGTCACCACCTGGTGTCCTACCAAAGTCCCAACAATTTCACCCACCAATCCACATAGTGAGTAAAACATAACATCTAAGTATTATTTTGCCATGTTGAGACTTCAGGCCCCCTGAAAGGGTACCTGGAACTCCCCAAATCCTGCAGACTACAACTTTTAGGAGCGTTCTAGAATCTTCTGGTCTTCTCCAAGGGTACTACCCACTCCCTCCCTCTCTTACACACACACACACACACACACACACACACACACACACGCATGCACCATCCTTTTGTCTAACCCAATAACAGTCTTAGAGACCTTGTAGCTAGCCTGTAATAAGAATTCCCCTTTCTCTCCCAAGCTTTTAAGTTATATTTCCCAGCAAACCTTAAAAGGAATTCTGCTGACACGGGTTAGAATTGTTCCCACTCTTTGTTATCTCTTCCCTATAAACCGATCTGTAACTTCTTGCTTTATCCTCTGGCTCAATATTTTCAATGAGTCTAATAAAAAATCCACCAGAACACTTACCTGTACATAATTATCTGTTTCTTTGTTTCTGCTGATTTATGTCTTCTATCAGGCTGTGAGCTCCTTGCAAGAAAAGGCTGTTTATAATCCATAGTCACTGAGGAATGAACACCAACTCTGCACCCCACACCTCTCCCACACTGACCTGCTTCTCTGCCTATTTTATTTTTTCTTCCTGGTTCTTCCTTCCACTCAGTCATTGAGAGGACTCATTGGAGCAAAGCACCATCCTCCAACATTTCCTCTTTGCCTAATTTAAATGACAATCATGAGATACAGCTAGTCTTTGGAAAGAAAACAAAAAAGGAAAAAAAAAAAAAACATGCTTGTCTATATGCCATTTGGGTGGGTGACTACCAGGTAGTTGTGAGTACAACATCTGACAAATTGATTAATTGAGAAAAGAGTTATGGCCTCTCTTAGCTTTCTGTTCTGAAGCAGAAGATGTGGGTAAAATGAGCTTTACTCCTATCTCAGGGCAATGGCAAAGTAAATAGTATCATTTAGGAACTTGCCAGAATCTTTGAAAGGGTTTTTTACATTGCAGATCCTTTTAAAACTCACGAGGGCTTCCGATGCTCTCCAAGCTCTGGCTTCCTTGAGGTGAAACTTACAGTCTAACCCTGCAGACCCCAGTCTTGGCAGAGGCCTCACATTACCAGGGACTCCGTGTACTACCTTCTAATCACTGAGCTTATTTCTGGACTCTGGTTAATGACTGCCTAAATTCTTTAGGGCCCATGGCAAAAGAGTCTCCAGGGGATTCTAACACATTCTAAATGTGTTCAAATCAGGCACAAAGACTGGAATTGTCACTTTGGGTTGGGGTCAAATGACTGGCCCTCCTCGGGAGCTGCATTCAAGGTCCCCTTTACCTCCTATGCAACGCTGCTGCATTCACACAGAGACAACATTTCCTAAGAGTGAGTTCGAAAAAAATATATGTAAACTATGAGCAAAGGACTCTGAGCTCCAGATATGAAAATCTCATCATCTCAGGAAAGTATGGCGTCTGGTACAAAAACTAGAACAAAAATTAAGAGATTGTCTGGAAGTCCTGATTTTGCCCTGACTAGTTGCATGAACTTGGAGAAAGTCAACTTTAAGTTTCAGTGTCCTAGTCTAGAACCTGTGAAATGAAAAATCATTGCGAATTACCTGGTTTCTTTCCATCTCTGACAGATAAGATCTTTCTTTCTGTCTAGAACTTTCCACTTTGGAGTTACCTAGTTTTCTAAACCCATATTATCCTTCACTTTCCTTCTCATAAAGCTGTACACACTGGTTGCTTTGCCTTTTGCAAATACAGGAACAGAGATTTTTTTTTTCTTTTCCTTTATAGATTTTTTTTTCTTTTCCTTTTTCTTTCTTTTTGGTACCAGGGATTGAACCCAGAGGTGCTTAACCACTGAGCCACATCCCCAGGCCTTTATATATTTTATTTAGAGACAAGCTTTTATTAAGTTGATTAGGGTCTCACTACATTGCTGAGACTGGCCTTGAACTTGCAGTCCTCCTGCCTCAGCCTCCTGAGTTGCTGGGATAGGTTTCCAGATACCCAATGCAAACGTAGCCTCTTAAATATTAAACTGGATTTATTTGCTTGGAAACCATTTACTAATAGAGGACTGTGAGATGCAAATGTGGATACTAATGTGTATTTGTGTGTACCGAGGGAAATGCTGTATAAGAAACCTGGGCAGAGCCTCTCCATTTACCATTTGATAGAATACCTAGTTTAGTCTAATACTTTTAGTAAAATCAAGAGTCACATGATTTCCAGAGGCACATGAAAGTTACTTCTATGTTTTCTGATTTTTAGTACCCCCATTTATTTGCAAATAAATATTTAGAAATATAAAGTCATGAAATTGGTTAAGATTCTCATACTAATACACAATGTAGCCTAGTGCATTACTTCCCAAGTTCTTTATTTCATTGAGTAGGACATGATAAATGATCATTCACCCTTGTTAGAACATTTATGCAAATATTTCCAGTGCCTCTGAGCAATTCACAAAGTACTGGCCCTGGAAAAGTGCCTTTGAATACCTGCTCAGTCTTGCCAGGCTGGGCACAGAGAGGCATTAGCCACAGCTGGAGCATGTTAGCTTTCCTCTGTGTCCTCTTTGCTTCCTGTGCTGTCTCCATGCCCTCATCCTCACTGGGACGAGGCTGAACACCGATGATGGGGGCCAGCAGAAGGTCATTTGTCAGTCTTAGACCACACAGAGATTTATATTGGGGTAACTTGGCATGTCGAATTGGTTCAATAAGAACATGGACGGAAAGAACTGCAGTGGCTCCCCACATTTGGAATGTAAGGCTATTTTCATTCAGAGCAGAGGGGCTTCTGTTTCAGAAGAAAGGGGGTCAAAAGAACCACTTGTTGTGAGGGGTGGTGGAAAGCCGCTTTGTTGGTGGTATGAGTTTTCTTTTGAGGCCCTTGATTGCAGTTTTTAAAAATGCAATTTTAGCCACATACACACAAAAAATCTTAGAAATAATATTTTAATTCCCTTAGGAACAAGCCTGTGAAATGTCTTTTTACAAAATATCAGTATTTGTCCTTTGTAGACAACTCCAGTTTATTACTTGCTGAGATAGATAGAGGACTGTGGTTTCAGATTCACCTGCAGTGAGCAATTTGATCACAGTAAATTTAACATGGCTTCATTAATATCTACCCCTGTCTTTGGGAAATTGAAGCGTTCTAAAGGCACATACTAAGATATAAGCATCCTTAAGTTAAATGACCAGTGACAGCCTATTTATTCACCCTTCTTCGCCTTTTCAAAGAACCCTTGTTACAAGAGAGTCATCAACCTGATCCCTCAGAATTAGGATAGGTTCAGCTGTTCCCTTCTCACCTCTCACTCTCAGCGGTTTTCTATTTCCTTACCTAGAGGTTTCTAGATGACTTTAAAAATGCCCCCAAGCAAGTTTATTTCCATTCTCTTTAGGAAATCCTTGCGGTGGCTCTGCCTGTGTATTTGGATGGACCAAGTATAAAAGAGAGCAGTAAGATAAGAGACCAGAGAGGAACAGGGAGCAAGTAATTACCAGTGTAGGTGCTGAGTCGGGATGCACAGAAGTTGGCCTAGTGTTTAAATTGCCTGAGGACAGCACCATTGGGATATTGAGGACAAGAACTTGTAACCTGGCCACAACTGCAGCCCAAAGTTTTACTTAAAAAACATGCTTTCCCGCTGGCCTGTTAAGATGTAGACCACAGCTTCTCTCTCTCCCTCCTCTCTCCTCTCAAGAGATTCTGCTTTAATTTACGTGGCTGGTTGGCGAGTCTGTCTAACCAAGAAAGGGCTGTTTCTAAGATTGTAAATCAAAATAATATCAGAGTCACTTCAAGCAGTGTTTTTGAAATTCAAGTTCAGAACAAGTAGTTCAGACTTCCAGATACTTTTGGCTTTACACCTGCTTTCCTCCTCCTCTAGGTCTTCAATGACACTGTTTAAAGAAACTGCAAGGGCCATTCCATTTCCATAGGTTACATTGACCTTGCCAAGCTGAAGTTTAAAAAAAAAAAAAAAAGAAAAGAATGAAAGAAAAAAAACAACCCAAGATGGCTTGGTTTAGGCCCACGAACTAAATAAGCAGTAGATAAAAATCAGAGTGGAAGGGAGTGTCATTGAAATAAAGTGACTTGTTTTTATCGCGAGGCTATTTTCAGTTAAGTCCACTTTAATTCTTATCTTTATTCATCCTACAGGTTATAGATAATGCATGACCATATTAAAATTCTCTTCTTGGGCTGAATCTCCCTATCTCTGTTAGACAAACTGGGTCCTTGACAACTTGATTGTATGTGTGTTGATTTTTAAAGGACAACAACACGAAACCCTTAAAGTTGGAATGGCCTGATTATTTCAGGCAAACTCTCGTACACGCTGCACTGAGGTTGCAGGGCGATTTCAGAGAGCAAGAGCAAAACTGGAGCAAGTGATTGCGAAGGGGGAGTTGAAGCAGAAACAGCTGGAGATCTGGAGGGATTTTTAAGATTTTTAGCGAAGTATAATACACGTGTAGAAAAATGCAAATATCCTAACTGCTCGGCCTGATAAATTCACACGTTAGGGTCAATGTTAGGGTCTGTAAACAAGTCAGGATGGCGCCTGGCATTTTGCCAGAGGGAGTGGTTTGTGAAGTAATGCCAGGGAGCCATTAAGTGTGGAGATTCCTTATTGGTTGACTGCTGTATCTAGTTTATGTTAATTAAGATAAGCTGTGTGAAATGTATGTCTACCCCTCCTGTCCTACAATAAACGGCTCCCACTCCTGCTGTATCAATCTACACAAGTTGCTCGTCACCCCCTGGTTATTTTGCTGCAGCTGGACTGCGGCATTTACACAAAGTAAGCATATCTTATTTTTTGATACCAGGGATTGAACTCAGGGTCACCGTGCCACTGAGTCACATTCCCAGACCTATTTTGTATTTTATTTAGAGAAAGGGTCTCAATGAGATGCTTAGCGCCTTGCTAAGTTTCTGAAGCTGGGTTTAAATCAGGATCCTCCTGCATCAGCCTCCTGAGCCACTGGGATTACAGGCGTGCACCACCACACCTGGCAAGTAAGCCCATCTTTGTAGCCATCAACCATATTAAGAAACAGAACATGAATGACAGAAGCCTATATGCTTACCCAATTGTAATACCCCGAAAGGCCATCACTCTCAAAACTTCTGTTCCTGTAGGTTAATTTAGCCAGTGTCTGAAATTTACGTGAGTAGAATTACATCGTATGTGCTCTCTTCTTCCCGTTTCTTTTCCTCAATATGACTTTTGGAGAGGTCCACTCTTGTCACCCCCTGTGGAGGCAGCTTGTTGATTCTCATGGCTGCACAGTAATGTATTGTGTCAATCAACAGGATATTGCAAGATGTTTGGTGTTTGACTCATACAAATAGGGCTGTGTCCACATACATATGCCTTTCTGTTGGGCATACACTTTGGGTCATAAGTATGCACATTGTACACATTAGTACATGCTGTCGAACTGTGTCCCAAACAGCCATGTCAGCTGTCACACCATGGTAGGTTAGGTGGTCCTGGAAACCCTATATGCTCATGAGCTCTGGATACAGTCAGTCTCTATTAATGCAGCCAATGTATTTGGAGGGTGGAAGTTTCACATTTTAGTTTTAATTAAAATTTCCTAGACTCCTGATGAAGGTAGACGGTTTTCATTTGTCTTGGCCATCTGGATGTGTTTGTTGGAGATGTGCTGGTTCAAATCCTTGGCTCCTGCTTCTGCTGACATGCCTTCTGACTATTGCACATAGGAGATGTCCACCTACTCCCCTGAAAGTCTTCTGTCACCCACGCCTCCCCTATGCCGTCTCCTGCTCCGTAGCTTGCCTTGTCACTCTCTCAATGGTCTGTTTTAATTTTAATTGTGCTCAACTTGCTTAAAAAAAAAATCATCCTGTCCTCAAACATACACCTGTCTCACCTGACATCATTTACTGAAATTACTGTACCTTCCCTCTTGGCATTCCCTGGCACCTCTGTTAAACTTCTGTGGGTGAGGTATTTGTGGGTCTGCTTCTGGGTTCTCTAATTCTCTTCTGTTGGTCGATGTGTGTATCACTGAACCAATACCACCTTGTCTTAATAACAAAGCTTCAGAATAAGTCCAGATACCTGTAGTGTATGTCCTCCTGCCATTTGTATATGCATATATTTCTAAAGAAGCCTGGCAACCCTGGCTTTCACCTTCCTCAGTACAACAACACTGAAAAGATCTCCTGGGATCTTAAAGGGGATAACTATATAGATCAATCTGGGAAGACTAGAAATTTTGAGGACACCATGTTTTTGTGAATTTGGGGACGATACGAGTCAACCCCTTATACTGATTACATGCGCCACTGTTCACGCCCTTGCTCTGACTGGCCATAGACAATTCAGAAACCCAAGGTGGATCCTAGATACTGTTGCTCAGGGCTATACTGCACAAGCAGCCTCTTGACACTCTACCCTATGGGAATGTGGATGAGGCCACTCCAATATTTTGAGAGCATTAAGCCGTAAGGTGGCTCTTACCAGCAAGCAGGCTGTCCTCAGTTTGGAATTGATGAGATACTGTAGTAAAAATAGGATGTAATTCATAAAAGGTACACTACAATTCATTCACAGCTCTGAGAAAAAAATGTTTAATTACAAAATAGAAGTCTTCCATCTATGAACAGGGAACATGCTTATTTATAAATGTTCTTTAATTTCTCCCAGTACTGTTTCTAATTTTCTTTGTAGAGGTTTTGAACATCTTTCCAAGGGATGTGATAATCTAGGTACTATATATTATAAATATAAATATATATGTATGTATATATATATTTGTAAACTCAATTTCCTAATTATTTAATTTGATCCATTTTCTGTGTCTTATCACTAAAACGTTTGGTCTATTAGAAGCTGAAAGTAGAATCTGAGACCTACTTAGGTTCTAAGCAACAAACACATTAGCAGAATTACTTTTGCACATCAGAGAAAAGAATGTTGCTTTACAGGGTCATCGGTTATATTTATATTTTTGGAGCGATCCTAAAAGTGATTGTGGGAAAGAAAGTGAGGAAGTCCGTACCTGGTTTTTATTTTTGTGCTCAGTTCTGAGATGCTCTCTTACCATGAGCCTGTGGAAATGCTTTTAAAACAAAAATCACAGCAAAGGGTTAAACAGACTAAATCAGATTCATCCCGCCTACAGTAAAGGTGCAATAAATGGGCATGTAACTACCCCAGCGTGCAAAACTCCCTCAGTGCAAATGAGCCAAACTGCTAGTTATTTGTTGGCTGCTCTATCATTATCCCGTGCACAGCCACCTCTAATAGGGACTGCCAGGTTCCTCTCCAGCTCGTGTGTTGTGAGTTGCTGTCTCTCCAGAGAACTTCCTGTCAGTTGTGGGTCTATCTGGTTAGGGGATGATAACAAGAAAAGCAAACGGTAAACTGATTGACAGTGGTTGGAATGGGGTGATGTGGGGGGAGGAGAGAAAGTGGAAGGAAGGCAGAGTGAAGGAATAAAGGGGAAAAGTGCATGCCATACGGTTGGCTTCGTCTTTGTAGCTTGATCGGGGAGCCCTACACTTAAATAATAGAAATCTTAGTATTATTTTCTTCCTGGATGATGCATATGAAAAATCTGTATAATATGACCCGTAAAATAAGCCTGGATCCAGGGAATAATCCTTCTTTAACTCCACAAAAAAAATTAATTGAATATATAAACCAATTTTCCATACATCTTTACATATATGATCCTAATTTTAGCAAAGCCAGCATGTGAGTTGTGTAGAACAAAAGTGATTTTTATCTGGTGGGGAAACTTAGACTCATGGAAAGTAATGACTGATGCCTTGATAAGGAGCCAAATTCTAGGACTTTCCAATCCCACTTTAGGGTTCTCTTTTTAAATCCCTACTGATATGTTAACTTTATTTCTTTCAGCAGGGCCTTTTGGCGACCCAAAGCATAAATGCAACGACTTAAGAATATCTCTGTAGTACACCAAGTGGCCAGTCTTCTGTCACACTGTAAGAGTCTGTCTGCTTTAGAGTATTTTATCCATATCTTCATAGCAACTCTCTTAGAGAAGTCTGCATAGTAATGAAGCAGCACCCAACAAGGTGAAGAGCAGAATGTGGCCCTTTTTTTTGACAATGGAGTATAATTAGCAATGCAAGCAAAGTGGCTGATTCAGTCCAAAGCAAGTTTTAAAACGCCAAAAAGAAACCATGAAAACAGACCCAAAGTAGAAAGAGGAAGCCCAGCCATAACTGACCACCACACCCAGGACTCCCAGGCACTGAGAAGCTCCAGAAAACTCTGGGACCCACTCACACAACCCTAAACTCCATTTCCCTCCCTGACGCCATCCATCTCCTTAGAGATTTTTGAACATTGAATCAATTAATGTTTATTAGTCCAGCAGAACTGGGAAGGCTAGGATGGGAAGCAATGTAACAAAAGGAGAAGAATCACCAAGCTGTGAGCAGGGGTGAGATTTTTTTATTATTATTATTTTATGAGGGAGGGGGTACCAGGGATGGAACTCAGGGGCACTTGACCACTGAGCCACATCCCAGCCCTATGTTGTATTTTATTTAGAGACAGGGTCTCAGTTGCTTAGTGCCTTGCTTTTGAGGCTGGCTCTGAACCCACACTTCTCCTGCCTCAGCCTCCTGAGCTGCTGGGATCATAGGCCCGGGCCACTGCACCCTGCCAGAGGTGTGATTTTTCAACTCCTGCTCTAAACCTCTCTGGTGGAGGGACCTGGAGGGGTTGGTGGCCTCCTCAGCTGGCTGCTAGCTCCTCTGTAAATGGGTGCTTGGGCTGGGTGTCACCAAGTGGCCGGGTCAAGCTCAACGGTTCCTGTATTGCTTGGCTTAGAGGGGAGAGGGGAGAGTCAGACACATGTCTCTGAAAGGGCCTCCAACGATCTGCCTTTCTTAGACTTATTTTCCCATCCCCAAAGGCTGGCAGGGAGGCTGAAAGGCCACATGTTGACCGGATTTGCGGTTAAAAAAAAAAATTGTTTTGGAATATTTATATAGAAGCTGTTTTGAGTTATTTGAAGGAATATAAAAATGTCTACGATGCAGTCCATGCCATAGAGAGTTTTCACTCTATAGGGGAAGACGTTCTGCAGAAACACTTAAAAAGGTTGAAAAAAAATCCGAATAAGTTTATATGGGGTTCCAAAATTACAAAAGCGTGAGCAGAGGATGCTGGGGAAATTCAGACATTCGTGAGCTACATCTGGTAGAGTAGAAGATGGCCTCAGGGAATGGATGGATCTCACGAATGGATTGTGGAAGGTGAGCCCCATATCAGTGGCCGCACAGAGAAGAAAGAGGAATCTCTCAGGAACAGTGAGAAGAAAGTCACCCTGGGTCACAACACCACTGGGAGGTAGTACAGGAGGAGGCAGGGATGACCTGGATGTCATAGGTATTCAGGTGGAAATACCTGAACTTGGACAGCGCCCGGGGAGCTAGGGAAGGGTACGGTTTGCAGGCTGAAATTTAATTTGATAGAAATATGAGACAAAGGCCCATGGAAAAATGATTAAATGAGAGAAGCGTAGTGGCAGGAGTGTAGATAGACGCCTCTTGCCGTTGCCAGGCGTAGAGGAAGAACTAGTGCATCCCAGTGGAAAGAAAGATCCCGCACTGGAGGAGCCGCCTCATGAGCTCTCCTGCTCCTTCTCCCCTTCCCCTCCCTGACCCGACTGAGGCTCTGAGAAATGACACAACACAGATGCAACTAAGAAAGTGTCCCAGCCTCTGGAGGTGCCTCTGGTTGGGTGACGTAGGATGGATTTTGTGGTTTGCCTCATGGGGTCACTGGGAAAGTTTGTCCCTTTGGGTGACCTTTTGTTTCCCTGTGATTATGGGGATACCACTGAATCCCCACCCTTAGTTCAGAAAAGAAGCAACTTCTCTTCCTGCCTTTGGGGCTCCTCTCCCTTCCTGAGCTCAGCCAACTCTATTCCAAGCTCTCCTCCTATCCGCTCTCCTCCCACCGTGATATATTGTTGGATGTTTTCTTCCCGTGAAGCCAAAGTCGCCCTCTTTGTGTGATGAAGTAGAGTATCTCTCTCCGAAGTCACCCTGCACGGGCTGCCCGTAACCCAGTGATAATACTTCCACTATCTAAGGGCAAAATGCGAGTTTGCCACAAACACTCCCATGATGATTCAGTGCTAACTCTTGCCAGAGAGAGGACTGCACCATTTTTTCCTCTCCCCAGCACGGCGCGGGCTGCTGTGAAGAAGCATCTGCTGTCTAATTCTTTTCTATATTAGGATAAAATGCTTTTTGGCTTGCTGACTTCAGGCCCTTAGGAAAAGAGAGGAAAAAAAAAAAAGTTTCCCATAAAGTCTTCATTGCACAACCAGTTGGTCTGTGTCCTGGGAACCCCAGGCCTGAACTCATGAGCCAGCCGCAAGAGCCATAGCTCAGAGATAATCGGGTCAGAAGCTGGACAAGATGTGCTCACTCTGGGGGTGCAGATGGTATCTATTTAGCTAGAATTCTCCCGCTGAGGCTGCTTTGACGCCCACATCATTTTAACTGGCTTCTTATCACATTTAGGAGGGCCAGCTTGCTTTTCCCAAAGACTAACCAGACAGAGCATTTGATTTTCACAGTGCAAATAAGGGACTGGGGAGCCAGCTGAATTGGAGTGGAGCACCCTCACTCACAGATGGGTGTGTCCCGAAGGAAGTGTTTGAAGAGCACCCTATTTCAGTCCCTTCGGAAGCTGCTCTGGGGGCTGCTTCAGTCAAAGAGGGCAATTCTTGTGGAGCATCCTCATGAAGGTCAAGGGCAGGTGGCAGAGGGAGGTGACACTCCAGAGGGAGCGTCACCTTCCTAAGGCCACTGGCCTGGCTCAGGAGAGACTCAGTGGAGAATTCAGGGAGGTCCCTCCATTCTGCTTTCTCCCTCTGGACCTTGGGCTTTCTGTGCCACCACGGGGCTCATGCCCCAAGTGCTGCAGCTTCACAGCACCTGGGGACACCCTTCAGAGCAGCTGGGAGGACCCACCTACTGGGGAACAACCACATCTACAGGGCTGGGTGCCAGGTCTTGCTGTGTAATGTAACAGCAATGCCATTACCATTGCCATATTGCCACGATGCTTCAAACCAGCCCATGTGACGTATTTCCTATCACCCTCGCTTTCGTGGTTATGGGGAGATGATTATGAAATGTACCTTAAACTAGCAACTCTCACATGTCTGACCTCTTGCAAGTATCATCCAAGGACCACAGAAAAGGTAGCCTCCTTTTTCTGTCCAAGGAGATGGGTTTTTCAAAGGCAAAGTGAGTCCTATCCTAATCAAGGTGACAGAGGAGGGGAAAGCTTGTTAAGTCATAAACATGTGCTTCTTCACAAAGTCCAAATTTTATGCCTCCGGCCACAGCGTACCTGTTCTCAGAGTTTTAATAATGTGGCTCTCAAAAGGCTTCCCTTTGGGTCATAGGCAATTCACAGATTTCAGCTTCTTGCTTTCTGGTTAGAGTTGATGGGCCGGGGAACAGTTTTTATTAGGTTTCAACGCATCTGCGGTGCTTAAATAAGAGACTGAAACAGGCACTTGTTCCGTGCTGTAGGGTGATAAGTTGCATTAATTTTTATTTTAGGCTGTCTCCAAACATGACTTTTATAGACTAATAAAAAAGCAATTTTTATAAGTTCACAAAAAAACAATGAACACAGTCAAGCATAAATATCTTCCAACCAAGGCCAGAGGAAAATTATGAACTAAAAATCTGCTGAAAATGGCACAAAAAGCCCCATTTCTAGACTCGACATTCTCCAGGTACACGAAGCTTTCACCTGCAATGGAAGCTTCTAAAAATGTGAATTTCCATTTATAGTTCCTCCCGTCAGACTCCTCTCTCCCCACCCTTCACTGATCTATACTCATCATGTTCTTGAAGATCTACTTCAAAAACTCGGCTCTATAGGGATAATGGTTTTACTCATTGAAATGGTTTTACCCACTAAAACCAGTCCTCCTCTATAACCCCATAACACTCACTTTATTATAATATTTTGATTTGTATTAATCCTTAAAGTGTTTGCTTTCAACTCAACTCAATTGTAAGTTTTTTAATGTGGAATTTGTTTTCCTTTTGTTAAAAAAAAAAATCCTGAAGTCACATCTATACTGAGACCAATGATTTCTACTTGTTGAGTATTTAGGGTTACTATTTTTTGCTGCAAAGCATATTACCTAGTTAAGTTAACCTCCCAGTTCTCCTCAATCAGGATACTCTCAATATTCTGATAGAGGAATCTCATAAGATGGAAAGGATATCCTTTCCTTTCATTGGATCTTATTGATAATGCAGACCCAAGGTAATTATCTCAGATTTGACTAAAACATAACCTGTACAGAACTGAAGATTACTTGTAATATTTATGCATATTTGAGCAACAATCTGGTGGACAATCACAGAGCATGGAGCAATGCAGCGTAAACATTTTAGGACTCTTCCTGATTTTCTTTTCCCCCATATCTGAGCCCAGACACATAGCCGTATTTTTCTGTTTTGCTTTCAGTGACTGGGGAAAATTATCACTTCATGACGGGTTTGTGTTTCCATATGCTTGTTGATAATATACTGGGAAAGACCAAAACCCTAATAGAAAATGTTTCAGCAAAATTGCTCCATTGTTGTATCTCTGGAGAGAGATTATATAAAAGTATGGGCAGAATCTCTCACATAATAAAAAATTTAGAGTGTACTTTAAATAACCCTCTTATCAAAGCTATAACTGAAGGTTTGAGAATAGTGGTAGCATTACATTATTATTTATAATATGTAGGTGAAATACATTATCTTGCTTACCCTTGAATGTACACTAAACACTTGCCCCAAATCTAAAAAAAACAAAAATAAATAAATAAATAAATAAATAAATAAATGAATAAATAAAGTGACTACCTGATTATCTAAATCTTTCATTTACTCAGTGATAAACATCTGAATATTTGGCATCTTCCAGGTGACTGACATCGATTCTGACTTTTGAATCTGCCAGTCTGGGCTCATGTGATCACCCTTTAAGTTTGAAGCATAAATCATTGCTTTTACTACTTCTGTAACTTTCATGTTTCGGCCACACTGTTAGCCTTCTGTAACAATTTTTCATTGCTTCAACACTGCGTGTGAAAAGCAAGGAAAGGACAAAATATACAGGAACCTTAGCGTACAATCTGTCACCTCCAACAGTACATTTGGACTTTCACAAGCTGTAAGTTGCTCAGCTTTCCCAAGATAGTGTTTATGGTGGAGGCGATTGCGTTTAGAAAAAAGATAAAGGCAGTAGCTAGGTTGAGCTGGAAGATTTACTAAGCATAGAAAAAAAGCCAAGGGTCCTTCCTACTCCACTCACCATCCAACTCAGGACTTCTGGGTTCCAGGGAGCGGGGATCAATTCTCCACACACCAAGCAAGTCTCCAATGGACCCAGTGAGGTGTCCTCTAGTTCAGTTCAATCCTGACACTATTGGTGGGGACAGCGTCACATCCCACGGGTTAAGAGCTCAGTCCCACAAGACTGGCTTCCACTTTGAGCACCAATTCTAAGTCCCAGGTTGTGACCTGTGCTCTGACCAACTGCCTATAAATTGGGGTGTCAACCCTCTCTTGGGGGCTCAGTTAATTTGCTAAAGCAGTTCACAGAACTTAGGGAAATACTTATGTTTGCCAGTTTATTAATAAAAGATACAAACAACCAGATAGAGGTAGGTTGGACAAGTTCTGGGGAGGTCCTGAATGTAGAATTCTTCCATCCTTGTAGGGTTGGGTGGTGTTCCTCTCCTGGCATGTGGCTCTATTTGCCAACCCAGAAGCTCTCCAAGCCCGGTCCTTTTGAGTTGCTATGGAGACCGTATCACATAGGCAAGATTGATTAAATTGTTGGCTGCTGGTAATCAACTGGACATTTAGCTCCTCTCCCCTCTCTGGAGGTTGGAAAGCGATTTAAAACTTCCATTTAAAAGATTGGAACTTTTAAATTCCCTGGCAAGTAATCCTCACCCAAGGCAATCCAGGAGCTCACCAAGAACCACCGGCATACAACAAAAGACGCTTTTATTCCTTCCACCCAGGAAATTCCAAGGCATGTGGCAGCCATGTACCAGAGGAGCCTATCATTCAGGAAATTACAACAGTCTCAGGAGATCCCTGTCAGACACCCAGGGGGCAAAAACCAAATAGTAGAAGAAAAGATTTTCCTAGCGTCTCCATCTGCAAGAATTATAAGAATTATGTATGTTAAAAATCACGGGCAGGAGCCAAATGCATATTTCTTAGTAGGTCACAATATCCCAGGATCTTATTTCCAGGGCAACTCATCCTATGTGGCACATTTGTACTGGGCATATTACCGACAATGTACCTCTTAATGAGAGTATGTAGAAGGTGGAGGATTGAAGGATTTTTATAGAGGAGGGATTTGGGGTTAAGAGGGTTTGTCCAAAAGCTGGCTCTACCTAGCAAGTACATCATTTCACTTAAGTTGCATGCCTATTTGGAGAGGATTTGGAGTAATTTCTGTAGATCATAAGGACAATTATCTATATAATTTAAGGTGATGATAACAGGTGGAACTAGCAAGTCAATATTTCAATGACTTTAAGACAATAAAAATTTGCTTCTGGTTCATGTAACATAAAGCATGTTCCTGATCAGGCGAGACTTTTCTCCAAGTCCTAGTTATCGGCCCGGTGGCCTTCTTACCCTGCGGCATAACATCGTCAACATTAGGTCAAGCTTCCATCCTCCGGTACCCATTTCAGAGGTGGAAGCAATGGCTACGAGATTCCCAAAAGGAGGAGCAGTCACTCAGAGGCCCCCCTTCAGTGGAGCATGTCCTAGGATGCGTCTCCTTTCCCTGTTTGTGCCTCCGTAGGGAACAACGGCCGCCATTGAAAGGTTGGGACCATTGTGCACAGGAGTTACATTTCCAACCTCCATAAGTGAGTCTTCTCGTTTCCTTTTTCTCCCAACTTGACATTGGTTTTCTTCATGCTTGAAGGGTTTTTTAATTCTGCCAGGATGGAAGTTCACGTTGGCAACTAAAATGAAAGCTAAAAAAGTCTGATTGATTTTCAAGAGCTCAGAAAGGTTCATTTTTTTCCCCACCCCCATATAACACACAAAAAAATGGATGTGCTAATTTAGCTGAAATGTTATGAAATATGTACTATTGGGTTGAAACCAAGTATGGAAATTCCATGAACATTTCCCACTGTGATATCTCTTCAGAGACACCTGTTCACATCCTACCAAACAGATTTCTATTTCAATATGAAAAATGTAAATACCTCCAACATCAGTAAAAGAAATTCACCTACCAATTTGGGGAATGCCTCAGCTCTGCAAGCAAGTTTGATCCTTTACAGCATTATAAACGACTCCTGTCATGAATCAGTATATTCGACATTTATACATAAAAATTAACCATAACTGCCCGGATTCTATTATTGTTATCATCTATTATTGAATTTATTATGCACATTTAAATCTACTGTTACAAATTCATGACAGTTCAAACACTTCAGCAGCCAACTCGCCCGATACATGCTACTGACTCTCAATGAAATTCTTAGTGGAAGGACAGGGGCATGTCAGATGTTGTCCAATTCCTTAGAAGCCACTTTCCCACAGCATTTAAAGTTCTTAGAATTCCATGGACGATGTTCTCACACTGTGCATGCTGAAAAATTCACTGGCAACACACATCTGTGTTTACCCTTTCAATCATAACAACGTCCCCAACACTTTCCGTATTCCTGAAGGATTAAGTCATGCCTTCAGAATTCTAGAGGGCAGACTTGACTTTCCCTGGACCTGGTGTCCCTCTCCCTCCATAATAGGAATCCGTCTACAATGGGATCCCACCTAAGTATTGGAAGCAGAATGTGTCAGAACTGCCGATCTCTGGCTCAGGGTAAATCGATACCATGGAAAAGGATCTTTAAAGCGATGAAAGAAAAGACAGTCCTGGATGGGTGGGGAGGGGGCTTTGGGATCTCTTTGCTTGCCCTCCTCTTTCACAAGTCAAGTCAATTCTGTTTCGGTTGGGAGTTTTTTTCAGTACATCTGACACGACGTCATGTGCACTACCACTTGTTATTTCTACAGTAACAACCACACACGCAAGTGATCCCAGAAGGGGCGGGTGGAGGGAATCACTTCTATCTCCGTGTCTCATGGAGAGAAAAACATACTTGAGTCTTGTTCATCCTTCCCAAAAGGGTCTCAGGAAGGAAGAACCATAAGGTGAATTTCTTAACTCTGGGGTATCAGAATCAAGGCAGTGAAATGTACTTAGAACCAGAAGCCCCAACACCACTGCCATGTCTCTTCCTCCCACGCACTGGGCCCGCACCAGGCATTCATCACACTGGTCTCTCCCACTAGGCTGCATGATTTTCTCAGCCTTCAGTTTTTGGTCTCCCGATTGACACCTGAGCTGAGGTGTGATTTCATGTCTTTGTCATTGCTGACGTGGAAGATGCCTGGGTGAGGAGCAGAGGGAGGTTACACAGTCCCAAACTTGGAAAACCTCTCTGGATTCAAGGGGCCTTGTTTATAGTAGAAGCTGCTGTTTGCTGAGGTTGGTTCCTGAATTTTCCTTTGCTTCACGAGGCTCTTGGTGCTCTTCTGTCAGGAACGTCTGCGGTGACCCCATGAAGAGTAAAGAGCGTTACTCAGGAAGACGTTTAAACTTTTATTACATTTAGAGTGAAATTCTCCCTCTGTTGGAGGGTTCCTGGTTCTCCAGCTGTGGCATTTCTCAGGTCGCCAAATGCAGGAAATACAACCAAACAGACTGTGCACGGATCATAATGGCGGACCCGTGATGGCGCACCCAGAGGAAGCCAGACAAGGCTGCTCTCTTTCTTCTCTGCTGGTCCATAGCTATTTGGGCAACTGTTACCCACTGGAAAATAAATTCTGAATCACAGACCAGAGCAGCACATATGGAAAGCCACATGGCCACCAGGTTTTGTATTAACTGCCAATCTCTCTTACATTTATTTGCCCTAATTTCCTTATTGAGCTTTTAATTTTTAATAATCACATTATGCTGTTGTGGGATATCTGAAATCACTTTTGGAACAAGGCAAGATATAAATACGTTAAAATGAGTTGATACATAAATATGTGAAAATTAGCCACCTTATACCATACAATCCAAAAATCCACCACAGAAGGTTAATATCTTCTGAAAATTACTTAATTGTTTTTGGTTGTGTGTTTCTTAGGAAGAGGAGTCTTTTTCTAAGAGAAATATGTTAAAGATGTCAATATGCCTAAAAACAGTAATAACATCTCTGATTTATAAGTGTTATGGTGACATTTTCGTTGCTGGTACACTGTCCTGCATTCACATTGTTAGAGCTCTTTTTCTGCGTGGGGAAGCCAAAGAAATTAAAAGTACCCCATGGTTTAACCCACATTGCAGAAACACCACAAGCATAAAGAGCTGCAAGACGTGGGTCCATGTCTCTGGGGTTACTGTTCCCCTGAGAGGAGACATTAGTCACTCTCTCTATTTGTATCTGTGAAATCTCACTTTTGATTTGACCAGACTGAAAATAAAATAATGTCTCTCAGGAAGCTGGTCCACTGTGAAATTAAGCTCAGGGAGTCAGATCTCTTGAAAGAGCCCCTGTTATCCTTGACTCACGCCGCCATTGCAGGATCAAAGGAATGAGGCTGAGGACTCATCCTGTGGTTCTGCTTCTTCTACTCATTTTTTTTTTTTTCTTTTTGCAATTGGTGGAGGAAGCTGGTGGTTTTGATATTGGCAGGGAAAAAAAACCTCAAGTGAAAACAAATCTTTCTCGCAAATATTTTTGCTGGTAATTCTGTCTTTTTCTCCTTTCCATTCTCAATGCATTTTCTAGTTTTGCGAATATATTCCTTTTGAGGTCTTCTTAACAAAGTTTCCAGCAGGACTTATGATTGATGGTAAAGGCCACGGTGTGTGGAGGATAAGTGCTCATTCTCTATTCGGCACTTGCCAAACACACGCTCTTGACATGGGTATGGTGACTCCTGGCGGTTCTAACTTTAAAGTCGAAAGGAACCTGGTTCTGTGCTAATGGAGCATCTCACTGTCTTGCTCCTGCGTGGGAGAGGATGGCTTCCCCTCCTCCCACGTAACATCAGACCACTGTGGTCTGTGTGCTGTTTGTGTGTCAGGAGCTTGGTGTGCATCATGGGATCACACATGACGGAAATCAAACTTCTTTCTCTATAATGTTGTATATGATATATCTATGCCTATTGATAGTAAAAAAAAGTCTCATTTTAAGTTTATACATATATATTATTATGATGATAATTAGTACCTTTATCAAATAGCTTCAAAAGCAACATCACAGTAATTACATAATCATTAAATAGCTGACTCAAAATCCTATATAAAACTAGAGTTTATACCTGGTAAAATCTGAATTCCAACCTGTTTCCCATACCATTCTCCTCTCACCATGAATGTTCTCTGAGAACATACCTTCCGCATTAACTTTTCAATCACGAAGCTTATGCTAAGAACATTGCTTCCCACCTTTTGTTTTAATTCATATCAATTTTTGTCACCTCTTGCTCCACTTTTCCTTATATTACATTTTCTTGCTCCATTTTTTTTTTTTGCATTTATGAAACATGGTTTGACCCAATAAGAATGATATGGAGCCTGTGTAAGAATGTCTGTCAGCTGGAAACTTTCCTTATGTAGGTATCATTTGGTTTTGAGAGAATGTTCGGGACCTTGAATATTCCCACAAGACAATAGAGAGATTTATCCCATTAAAAAAAACTATTTTATATATTCTTTTGGATCCTCTCCCAAGCATATCCAAGGCCAGCTGCCTGAGAACTGCCACCTTCCAGTCGAGGCACTAGTTCACTGATTTAATTTAGAGGGACTTTGGGGCCTTGTGTGTGCACAAGGACCACACTGGACACTAGGACCATGGCAGTGGCACAGACTAAACCAGTGGGTCCTCTGAGATCAGGAGCCAGAGAAGACCACAGAGACAGCCCCCGTGTTACCAATGAGGTCAGGGTGACAAATGTGAGTGACAGGGACTAGGCGAGCCAGTGATAGAGAACTTACCTGCAGAACTTACCTGGACTGTGATTTACCTGGACTGTGAGTTAATCTATTGAGACATTGTTTTACCTGGACTGAGACAACAAACTGTAATCTACAACAAATTGTAACTCGATATCTTTGCTAATGGTGTCATTGCTGGTATAATTTTTCCAAGGGCTTCTTGCATGGAGCCATCAATTGGCTTGGTATTGTGGTATTTTGTATCCTCCCCTTCTGCTTGTAGCAGATTATTTATGGTGTTTGTGTAAAAACCACTATGGTGGTTATTTAAATTAAACAAAAGGGGAAATGTTAGAGTCTGTAAACAAGTCAAGATGGCGCCTGGCATTTTGCAGAGGGAGTGGTTTGTGAAGTAACGCCAGGGAGCCATTAAGTGTGGAGATTCCTTATTGGTTGACTGCTGTATCTAGTTTATGTTAATTAAGGTAAGCTGTGTGGAATGTATATATACCCCTCCTGTCTTACAATAAACGGCTCCCACTCCTGCTGTATCAATCTACACAAGTTGCTCGTCACCCCCCGGTTGTTTTGCTTCAGCTGGACTGCGGCATAGGATAAGATGGGGACAAAAAGCCAGAGGAGTCTTCTGCAGTGTCAGCTAGGACCTCACACAGGGAATAGGAACATTTCTTACTCCTTACACAGGCATGGTGACAAGCTTGTGATGAGCTCTTCTGATTTAATACTTAGTGCATCTCTGTGAGATCCAGAGCATTCCTGTGTGAGCAGGAGAGGAATCCGGACTGGGGTCGGTCACCTACTCACATGTATGGAAGAGAGCTAGAGAGGAAAACCAGGTTTCTCTGACTCAAAAGCTTAAGCCCAAACACAGCCAGGTAGAAGGAATTAGTCCTAATGTTCCACAGCCCAGAGGGCTGACTTGAGTTCACCAGAGACCTCACACATTTTATGAATAGATAGAAAGAGAAGCTCAAGGGCTTCCAATGTGAAGTAAAGATAAGGAGATAGAAATACGAATTATCCTGATTCACTTGGTACACACTGTATACACATTGAAATCTCCCTCTCTACACCACAGGTACGTATAATTATTATGAGTGGATCACAAATGTTCTTTAAATCTTGATGAAAATGCTAACCCCTGATTTGATTACTATGTGTTGCACACGTGCATCAAATTATTACACAGTAGCCAATAAACATGTACAACTAAAATTTTAAGACAATCAAAATATTTAATGCAGTTATAAAGTAGCCAAAGCACAGAGGGGGCTTTGGTGGGCATGCCTGGGATCAGGGGTGGTCCTGTCTCAAAAAGGTAAGAATGTACAGGAGAGGAGGGTAGAAGGCAGGAAATGAGCACAGAAGGGTGTGAAGAGGAGGAAGCTGCTCACCATCTGCGCCCACCCCAGCTCCTTTCCAAATAGGGAGCTTCCCATCGTCACCGCCCACAGGGGAGGGTGACCAGGCCCAGCTCCACGGCCTTACCTTTCTAAGGCTAATTCCAAATCTCTTGTCAGTGCTTGATGTAGGAATACAGACCAAGCTACTCAGTACTCATCATTCCTCAACCCACTGGGGTTGTTTTAGGAATGAATATGTGACCCAGAGGGCCCCTGCCATGGCCCGGAGAGTTTGAGAGACCATATGAGAAACATGGCACTGGCTCTTCTTTCTCTCTCCCTTTTCCTCTACTCTTTATCCCAGGGCCTTGCACATTCTAGACGAGTGCTTTACCACTGAGCTACTCCCATATTTCCGCTGATAGTTTACAGAAGGAGACGGGAGACCCAGCTTTGCAGAGGAGAACCCAGTGGAGGTGAAGACTCAAACTGAACGTAAAGTCAGCATCACGAGGTGGTTAGGGCCTCTGTTCGCAGAACCTCCTGGTGGCCTCCAGGGTCCCAGCTCTGCCTGGACTGTCTGGGTGACCAGGGACAGGTATTAACTACTTTAGGTCACTCTTCCATGGTTTGCTAAATAAGAAGGATGATAATAACTCCTCATAGGGGTTTTCTGGGGATTAAATTGTGTGTATGTGCGCATGTGTATGAGTGTGCAGGGGTATACTCATATATGATATTTATACTAAGAATATACACACATGCATGCACACACACACACACACACACACATTCCACATACTCAAAAACTCTGGTTGTTTCACGGTGAAATTGTCTCTGAAGAGAAGAAAAATTAATGACTGTGTTGGAGTTTAAGGATTTTAATATACTTTATCAAAAGTTTGACATAATAAGTCATGTTTTGGAATAGATCTTCTATAGCTGATATAATCAATTCCCTTTTTACTAAGAATCAAAGTCAATAAACTTACTCTTCCAACTGATTTCTTTTTGTTGCCAACAAAGGAACAAAGAAAGGCAATTCAATGGAGAAAGGGTAGTTTTTCAACAGATGTTGTGGGAACAATTGGAGAATTTATATGGAGAAAAAGATTCTGTGACTGACTAAAAGTCCTTCACAAAGACAGAATCAAAACGGGTCATAGACCTAAATGTAAAGTGCACAAAGATAGCATTGTCAGAAGATTCCGAGAAACAACCAGATGACCTTGGATTGAGTAATGAGCTTGTAAATACAACACCAAAATCACAGTCCTTGGAATAAATAGAAGGACTACGTTAAAATTAACAGCTTCTGCTCTCCAGAAGACACTGTGAAGAGAGTGAAAAAAGGATCCACACACCAGAGGGCAACATGTGTAAAATGTATTTGACAGTCAACTTGTATGCAGAATACCCAAAGAACTCTTAAAACTCCTCAATAAGAAAATAGACAACTCAGCTAAAAATGGCCCAAAGGCCTGAAGAGTCACCTCACCAGCGACGAAATGTTCAGGTAGCGCATTAGTGGCACGTGAGTGTACTAAAGGATGCTCCTCGTCATATCTTCAGGAAATGGCAGATTTATTCAAGGTGTCAGCACATGCCTATCCAAGTGGCTAAAATCCACTAAAGGACAACACCAAATGAGGGTGAGGTTACGGAGCAGCTGACCCTCTCGGTCACTGCGGGGTGGACATGGTGCAGGATAGCTTGCTCCTGCTATGACCCAGCAATTGCACTTCCATGTGTTTGCCCAACTGAGCTGAGTCCTTCTGACCACACAAAAAAACCTATGTGTAAATATTTGCAGTAGTTCATTAATAGTCTCCAAATACTGGAAGCCACAAGACGCCCTGCCATAGGTAGATGGGTAAGTAGACTGTGGCCCATCAAAGAATGGAATATTATTCAGTCAAAAAAAAAATAAAACCCTCTAAAACAGTGGGAAAACATAAAAGAACTGTGGGGCCATGAACTGAAAGTCAAGTTGCCAAGTGAAAAATTCAGCCCAAAAAGACTTCGCGTCTTATGATTCCAGTTATATGACATTCTGGAAAAAGCAAAACTTTGGATTCAGAAAAAAGATTAGCAGTTGTTGGAAGCAAGAGTCATGGAGGGAAGGAGAGAGGAGTCGATGTGTGAAGGATGGTGCACTCAGGATGGAACTGTTCCGGGGGATGCTGGAGTAACGGGTGCTACTCGTTATGGGCGCTGGTCACTACCCCTTCGTCAAAATCCACAGAACTGGGTGACCCAGAGTGCCCCGCAGTGGAGACAGCTGACTGACAGGACATGGTTTATCCCGACAATGTTACCTAATGGAAACCCAGACCTGGAGGATGACGTGTTCCTATCAGTTCCTTGCTCTCAACAGTGGACCGTGCCCACACAAGGTGTTGATGAGGGGGAATCGGGGGAGGTGTGGGAACTCTGTACCAGCTCCTCGATTTTTCTGTCAAAACTAGTGTCAATTAATTTAGGAAATTCATGGTCATATTTAAGTTTAAGGATTTTGAACAAAGAATTAGGCTTTAGCCTACATTTTCTATATCTGCTTCCTATTTATAGTGAACCAGGGCTGGTAAATTTACCATCTCTCCAGATTTGGGACAAGGAGGAGAAACAGCTGTGAAACGGGTCATGATGTGTAAAATTTAAACCTACAGCAACTGGAATTAATAAGCAGTTCTGGTTTAATACTTCACAGAAACACTGGAGCTAAAGAAAAAGGAGGCTTTTCATGAAATCAGATTAAGGTCTTACACCTGGGCCTCTGTTTGATGCAGAAGGTCTGTGGTCAGGTCCTTGGGTCACCCAGGCCTGCAGCAATCAGAGGGACGTGGGCTGGGGTGTGAAGGAGCATGCTTCTCAGGCTTCAGCTGGATCCAGGGTTCTGTGGACAGACCAAGCAGTAGGAGAAACGCCTCTTACAGTAAGGGTCCCACCAATGAGGGAAGCCTGCATGTTCACTCTGTTTGTCAACTTGATTTTATTTCCGCTACAGAAAGATATCATACAAGAAGAAGCAAACTACACACATGGACTACTTTGAATCAGGCATGTGTTTATTGTTGGCCCTGAAAAACGCTATTTAAGAAAGGGCCTATATATTTTTCAAGTTTTTTTTTTTAAAGTGGAGATAATAATGAAATAAAAATAAGAAAAATAAAACCTTACCTTTTAAAAATTTTTTTTTTTAATTTTCCTAGCATACGGTTTCATTTACAATTTTCCCCCAAAGAGACTATACCATTTTGTGTATGTATGTTTGTATTTATTTTGGGGTACCAGGAATTGAACTCAGGGACATTCAACCACTGAACCACATCCCCAGCCCTATTTTATATTTTATTTAGACACAGGGTTTTGCAGAGTTGCTTAGTGCCTCGCCATTGCTGAGGCTGGCTTTGAACTTACCATCCTCCGGTCTCAGCCTCCTGAGCCTCTGGGTATTTATTTATTTTTTATATCCCTAACAGTGGCAGAATAAATAAAGGAAGCAGTCGTCGTTTTGTTGCTACTTGTTGTTATTGTTAATAATCATAAACCTGGAGGAATCCTGTTTCCATGTAGTCTGGGGTGTGCTGGGTGGGTGGTTGCCCCTTTTAGCTGCAGGATAACTCAGATCAGTGAGGGGTAAGAAGAATGGAGGGAGGGAGTACAAAATACAGAGGATGGAGGAAGTCAGAAAATACCGCTTGTCAAGAGAAAGTCACGGTCAAGGGGAAAAGGAGAAGCACAGGCACTCGTCTCAGATGACAGTCAGGGGCACCACAGCCTGCCCACCCTCCCTCTATGCCTGACTGAGGCCTGTCCACTCCCTGGTAATCTGGGCTCCATGCCCTCTGCCTACACCGGGGCATTCATTGTACTTAGAGGAGAGGACAGTTATGTCTTTTATCTTGCCCAAACTAAGATTCCAAGTAGTTCTCATTCCCACCCGCTACCCGAAGGCCTGGCATCGGGGTTTCCTCTACTTGCGACTATGATATCAAGCCATGGGAACCCTCAGGCTACTCTTAACCTATTCTTGTTTACCTGGCAGTGAATAGGGCAGAGCCCAGAAGTTTAGTAAAACTTTCACCCAGCAAAACTATACAGAGGAGCTGAGATCTGTGTGGGCGTCCACTAAGCCCTGAATGTTTTCTGCGGGAGAACTAGCTCCTATTAAGGCAAGGACTTTACAAATGGAATTTCATACTGCATCATTCCAAGTCCAGCGGCCTGCCTGTTAAATACACAGACGCCTGGACTTCAGCGTGCGGAGCAAGGCACTCGGTTGCCTGCGACTTTGACAAATGCTCCAGTTAGTAAGTGAAGTAATGTTTTCTCTAAGTCCTTCTTCCATCCATCTACCCATCCAATCTTGCTTAGGTGGCGATCGACTGAATTTTCTTTACAGAGGTGTTAAAAATAGTCACAAAGTTTATAGGTACTATTTTAAGAGTGGCTCCTCCCAGGACATCTGTATTTTTAAGTGGTCTCCAAGAAGTTATATTGTCTTTCTCAATGAGAAGGAAGAAATTATAATATTAAAAAGAGCTACTTTGTCAAGGTTTCCAATACAAAAATGCTCAAAATAAGATAATTAAGGAAGAATTATGGAAGATGGGGTGTATTAGGTCCATTATAAGAATCATTGTTGATTCTTATCACAAATCATAAGACAGGTGACATCGTCTTTTCAATGAAGAGAAATCTGAAGGTTACATGCCTTGTTCCAAAGACCTGACATTTGGTGGATTTCCTAATCAGAATTATAGTTTTAGGTTGTTTTGGTCAATAGCTCAGCTTCTCTCCAGGAAGCTACAATTGTTTCACATAAACAAACAAGAAAAACAAAGAACTGGCCTTTTCACAGGGAAAAACACATTTTGGAAACCATCCTTAGGGAATTCCTGTGACATGCCTTTGGCTAAAGGTGTTGAGAACTCTGATTATTTTTATGAACTATTAAAGCCTTTTACACGTTTCTGGATACCTCTTTGATAAGTTCAGCACTGCTGGATTGAAATGGGTTGTTCTTATTGCTGCCCGAGAGTCTCCCTGTGCTCAAGTTTCTGTTACTTGGGTTTCATGTCTATCACTTTTCAAGGAGCTGCCTATTTGAACTGATTTATTTTTTTGAGGATATTCACATTGTTGAACTCCAAGAAGAGTTGAAAGATTTTAGAGCTGCGCAGGCAGCCTGAGGATTGATTTGTGTAACTCTTCCTTGTTGACTGGGGAATGAGCTCCCAGTGTTGATCAACTTAATTTGTTTTATCAGTTTGACATTTAGTTGAAATATTTACCACTCTGCTTCTCAAGGAACACCACCTCCTTCCCACGTCCATCTCTCCGACATTTCCGGAGATCTTCCATGTGCTAAAATCCAAAGGCTTTTTCCCAACTCATATAGTTCTGGGGTCCCTGCCCAGCAAGATCATAAATCTAAAAGTCAAAACTTCCAAGATGTGTTTTGGCACCTTAGATAGCACTTTCCTTTAATGGACGTTATCCCTCAAAGACCTGACTCAGGCATTTGGAAGCCCTTTGAACTGGTCCTTGGGAAAGGCCACCACCCTTTGGCATGGAGTGCAGTAACGCAATGCCAACTGTGGTGCACAGACTCCCCTTTGGTCCAACTTGAGTTTGCTGCCCCCGTTCTCCTTTCCCTCCCATGAGTTCCTCCCCCTCCCCGATCCTTCTTTCTATCCTCAGGGGAACAGCTGATGCTGAGCATTTCTGCTCTATCCATCTCACTTTGGCTTTGTTGGATCAATGGTTGACACAGGAGCTTGTGGAGGAGGTGAGAAGAGATGAGAGAGAAGAAGCTAAGGAATTTTGCGCCCCCTCTGCTTCAACTAAGCTCTTGGGCATTGGTTTCATACCCTCCAGGTGGCCAACCCCTCCATACTGTCCACCTCCTCAGCTTCTGCTGGACCTGTCTGACATTTCCAGTTTCTTCTGAGTGACCCTGGCCCCGGGGCTCAGGGAACATCACCTCCAGTCCTAGGAGTGGAGTGGCTTTCTGCTATTGGAATCTCCCTTATTCCACTGTCTCTTATTTGATTTCTCAACTCCTTGACCACTTGTGCAGTCAACTCCCTGATGTAGATATCTGAACTGGGTTTTGTTTTCCTGACCTATAAACCTGTATTCATAACTTCTTTATACTTCTTAATTACATATTTGGTGTTATTTTAGTGCATTTTCATGACAACACAGAGGAGTATGGGAAAAATACAACAAACTTAACTACAACCAAGATGTAGAGTGGTAACTATTGAATATCTGCATTATGTATTTTGGAGTGAGTGAAAGAGAGATGTTTAATGCAAGAAACTTTTTATAAATCACTGCTAATCGCACAACAATCCTTTCTGTCTCTTGTTAAGGGAAATCATGTGGAAGAAAATAACACACTGTTTTGGGGCATTTTGTTTTTTTCTCTGTTTTTGATAAGGTTAATAGTTCTTAAGTTATCTATGAAAACATTCTATTCCGGGGTCATTATCAGTCATCTCTATTAAGATCCTTTAAAGTTTCTAAGCCAGTACAAAAATAGACACCTATTAAATATTTTCATAGCATCCTCCATTTTAATGACTTGTATATATTGTGAATTTATACAAGTGAAAAACAGATTTAAAACTTACTTCTACCAAATGGCAGTTTGAATACAAGAAGAGCCAACCAGAGACTTGTCTGGTTTAGCTGGACTCCTTTGTCTTGCCTGAAGTTCTCTTAGTGGAGAAGACTTTCATAGCTCTGGTCCCAAATTCTTACACAAATCACGACAATTTTTCTCAAAACGCTGCCTTCTTTTATTCCTATTTACACAACTAAACTATGTTTATAGCTTCCCTTGCAGATAGATGAGGTCATGTTTCTGAATTCTAGCCAGTGAAACGTGGGAGAAAGTATTCCCCTTCCAGATCTGACCCCTAGAAACTTCCCAAGAAACTCTCCACTTGAGCTTCATTTTCTTCAACTTTGCCAAAAGCAAAGAAATTGACTGTGAAACAGCATGTCCCCATCCCTCCCAAGGCAGATATATACTGGATTTGATGTGCGGAAGAAATGTGCTTTTACTGTGTCAGGTAGTTGAGATTTCAAGGCGAGAGTAGCAGGTATTTGCCTTCATTAATGTATAGATAGATTAAGCAAAGACAGAACAGAATTTCAGAGATACTGATAATTTCTTCTTTTGGATTCTTTAAAATCTTTCTTCCATTTTTTTCCATTCCTATTCCTTCTCCTGATTTCCTTCTGTTTGTTTTAATATAGAAAAATAGAAAACTAACCTCTTTTGAAATCAAATTTGGGAGAGCATGCTGCCGAAGGCTTAATCTATGGGGTGTCTTGAGACTTGACCTTGTTTTTTTGTTTCCCTTAGCTATGGAAAGAAAGTCTTTTGTGATGCTTTGGAGGAATGAACCAAATAACAAGAACTTGTCCCATTAGCCCTCCAAGTGGGACGAAGATTGATTCTGGGTTTGTGGCAACTGGGCCCACCTACCTGGGTCATGCATCTCTCCTAGAAGGGAAAATCTGCTCTTCTGGAGGAGAGGAGACGTGGCAGAGCTCTTTTATTTGAAAAGAAATCAAGGGTTGTCAGGACCATGAGGAAAAAAGACAGGGGGAAAAATAAGAAAAAAACAAAAACGAAGAAATGGTTCAGGATGTGTGAGCATGTTCTAAAGCCAGGATCACAATGGAGCCTGTGGACCAAAGGAAGGGGCAGGGGAACTCCAAGTAAGACTTAGGGACGGGGCTGGGTGAGGCACCCACCTCATCCTCATTGCTACACTTCCCTGTACTCGACCGTCCTGTAAGGATCTGCCTCCGACGTCCCCAGAACACCATTCTCCTAAGGGAGCCTAAGACCATGCTGTGAGAGGTACAGCCATCTAGGCCAGTGATTCCTAAAACCAAATCAGAAAGCAGTGGCTCTTCCATTTCTTGAAGGTTTTGTGAAACCATCTCCTACATTTAGATGTATTTTGAAAATTAATTTCCGTTCTTCATATTCTTAACTCATACATGTTTGCATAGAGTATTCCAAAATAAACTAGAAAGCCCTGATATGCATTTTCTACTGGGTAAAATATTCTGTAAGGTTTGTGTCCATTTGCTTTCTCTTGAGTGTGTGTCTCCTTCTACTGGGTCCTGCTGACTTCAAAATGGCATCTGGGTACATAGAGGAAAAAGAACATTATCTTTGCAATGAAAAAAAAAAAAAAACCTCCATCTGGCCATTGAGAAATCTACTTATCCTCTTTTGATGACTCTCTCCTTCTGGTTACTTCCATCATGGAAATGCGGTCAGGATGAAATGAGAGAGTTCATATGAGTGTACCAGCATGTTCCAGGAGCTCAGGAAGTCTACGGATGTACACAGTGTCATTGGGATTTCTGTACACATGGAAACCCAGGGAGAACACATGCTGTCCCTAATACAGGTATAATCATGCTATTTCTCTTTTTTTGTTTGTTTCAATTAGTTACACATGACAGTACAATGATCTTGACATATCATACATTTGAATCAGAAGGGATATAATTTCTCATTTTTCTGAGTGTACAGGTTGCAGAATCACATTGGTCATACAGTCACTAATGTACTCACAGCAATGATAATGTCTATTTTATTCTGCTGTCCTTCCATTCCCCCCTTCCCCTCCCCTCCCCTCCCCTCCCATCACTTCTCTCTACCCAATCTAATGTGACCCACTTCTTTTTATTTTTTTTCCCTCACATGGTCATATGCTATTCCTCTCATAACTGCTAAAGCATGTAACGTTCTTTCTGTGGACCTGAGAGCTCCCATGGTGGGTGGGGATGTAGGCTATAAGAGAAAGCCCCTCGTGTTCCTTGTATGATAAGTGCCCCACACGTCACGCGTCATCACCAAGGCAGCCCAGGATGTCAAGGATTCCATTTCCCAGTCTCTGATCCAAGAACAACCATCATTCTCCTTTAATTTTCACAAGGACCCTAAGGAGAAAGAATTATGATCTTCATTTGATAAAGTTTCTGGAAATCAGAGTGTAAAGTTACTTGACCAACATCACAGAGCAAGTCACCGCATTATCTGGAACCTGCAATCCGACTTCCATACCATTCACGTATTTGATGTAACTTCATCATTTCTAAAATACTTTCCCTCTGCAGTAACAAAGGCAAGCAGCAAGACACAGATTTCCTTTCTTTCCTTTGGCCCCTTATGTCTTTGACAGAAAACAGGGACTTTTCATCTTCGTGTTGCTGGGCTCTTTGCAACTCTCCCTGGCAAGCTGTGGCTGGTTTTCTTGTCCTGGGGAGAAAAGGGCACCTCAGGGTTGGGCAGCACCTCTGGTCCTCACTGTCCCTGCCTCTGTATAAGAATGACTTCTCATCACAGTGGCAAAGATGAGCTAAAGAGGAACAGTTCTGACCTGTGTGGACATTAGGAAAATAAACCTCACCAGAGTGAGAGGTAGGATGTGAAGAAAGGAGAAGAAAGGCTGTAGGTCCGTCAGGAGCAGTTAATAAGTGGAGTAAGGCAGCCGGATCTCACCCAGGGGGCGGTGGCCATGCCCCGGGGGTGCAGGAAAGAGGACACAATGAGAAGAGTGTTCCAAACAGAGTAAGGCTGGGGCTGACACTCAGTGGCAGAACACACTGTCTGGCATGAGTGGGCGCTGGTTCCATCCTCAACACCACCAAAACAAATAGAAAATAAAATTCAAGAAGAGGGGTTTTCAGAACAGGAAAAAAAGAGAGATAATTCCAGTTGTACATGAGGAGCTGATGGATATCTGGAAAAGCAGAAATAAATGGAAGAATAAAAAATCAAACAAACAAACACTTGGATCTGAGGTAGCAGGAAGAAACACAGCTAAAGGGCCATAATAATAGCTCTCAAATGCTCACCAGAAGTCTTCTGCAGGGTCGTTCAAACACAGATTTGTGGGTGGGAAGCCCAGATTTCTCCCTCCTTGTGGATACAGTCGTTGGGCAGAAAGTCTACAAGATTCCACAGAAGGTGGGATAATGCGTCTGACACTCAATGTCAAGCACCACTTTGCATAGATCTCATTTGCCATGATCAGAATAGGTGTGCAGTAAAGGCAGAGGGCTTTGGATTCCTGCTTATTAAATGTCATTTGTCATTTGAACATAGGAGTGCCATAAACAAGATTCTTCTCCCAAACACCAATTGCAGTACCCTCAGTCCATGTCTGAAGTCAGAGCATGAATTTAACGATCAGTGACATGCTACACATTTTCTGAAATGATCCAAAATGAGAGCTCCTGGGGTATATAACTCAGCTCTCTCCTTCCAACATGTGCATGGTTCCTTTGCTCCTTATTGTGCTCTTTGGACCACTAGTCATGCAAATGACACAAAGGAACAGCTGCATTCGGCGAGCCAGATGGTCACACGTGGGAAGAGATGGGATGGACACAGTAGAAGTAATAGCCTATAAAGTAGGTTAGTGCTACCGAAATCCTACTTTTTCTATTAATACCGAGTGAAAGGTTAATTATTTCCATCCGTGTTCACTTAATGGAGAGAATTAATCTCGAAGGCACGGTACAATATTTTTAACAAATTCCATGACTGCTTATTCCAAAATAGGAGAGGGGGGTGACCCCAATGTGTGCTGGAGACCAGGATGGGAAGAAGAGGAGCCACACGTAAAGGCCGCTGGCTTCAAACACACAGCTGCCTTTGCAGGTGGCTGGGAGGAGCATCAAAAAGGAATTTGGTGTGTCTTCTTCCTCCCTGAGCCCAGATGCAAAGAAAAGATATGCTTTTCCTTCTTAGATGCTGTGCTCTGAAATGTAAGATATTTGAATTTAAGATGTAGATCCTTTTCTCTGTGTGCAATGGGAGTCCTGTTTAATATGTGTCCCTTTTAAAGATGTCACATATGCTCTTAGATTTTGTAGACATGGGGATATTTGTGTCCATGACCACATTTTTACTTCACTTTTTTTTGGAAAAGTCTTTCCTCGACAAAGTAATGGCAATATCACAACTTAATTTTTAAAAGCACATTTAATCATGTTTCAATATTTCTGTGGAGAAAGAAATAGATTCTCATAGTGAGGGGCACTACTGCTTTGCAAATTGTGGATTTGCTTGCTGAAGAATCATAAAGTTCATAAGAGGCAGTTAAAATTCAAGATAATGGTATTTCATCTATGTCTTCATTAACATGAAAAGCAAGGTCGATCTGCTGCCTGGCTCTGTCTTCTTTAATGAAGTATCTAGGGCCCAGGTCTTTTGAAAGTGCTGCCATAAAGTAAAGACCATGTCATAGCTCATGGTATATTAGTACTTTAAAAAAACAATAAGACCGAGGACATAAAAGAAGCTATCCCTAGCTTCATGACAAAACAAACACTTGGCTCCGTTATTGAAAAGCGAAAGAAAATGTTCCAGTAAAATTCACTGAATGGTAAAAGAAAACCTTGGTCCTATTACATAAGAAAATTAGATAACATAGTTTTATGAATTCAAAAGTAAGCATGGTTATTTGTAGACAATTTAGGAAAGCGTAATGGTATAAAAAAAATCAGTATTCCAGAGCTAATTAGCATTAATATTTTACTCTGTTTTCTTCTGATCACTTCTTAGACATTAACAAATATATAGGTACCAAAGATGTACTATATTTAAAATATATTTATGCTTCTTTGAAGATGTATGTAATATTTTATGTTATTCCTTTGGAGAGAATCTCCAAAGTTCTTTAGTCCTTGAATATTACTATTCAGTCATGCTATGACTGTATGTTCAATTTTCCCCCTATTGAAAGTCAAACACAAAGAAGTGGGGGTGCGGCTCAGTGGCAGAGCTTGTACTTAGCCTGCATGAGGCCCTGGGTTCAACACCCCACACCAAAAAGAACATAAAAAGAAAATTAAAAAGTTTCATCAAGACCAAATTTCACCAGTACTAATAATGATGTTATAAACTTATTTCCTCTTATCAGATTCCTACTGTTTCTGCACTGTGGTGACAAGCACAGAAAGTTAGCCTACCACTAGTCAGAGTCAGAGCTAAATTGTATTTTTAATTGATTTTATATAAGTTGAAGGAGTCAGCATTCATTCATTCAAATATTTTTTTAACCAGTGTGATGTTTTAGACATGGTGCTGCTGGGGAAACATCAGTAGATAGAATTTATAAAAGACCTTGACTTCACAGAGCTTGGATCTTAGCATTTTTGTTTATTTAAAGAAAAGTAGAACATACGTGGTTTTTAGTGGGAGGGGTTTGTGTGTGTGTGTGTGTGTGTGTGTGTGTGTGCATGTGTGCGTGCGCGCACTCACACGCATATGTGTGCAGGATGGAATTATATAAAATTCTGCTTTCAAATCTAAAATCAGCATCCTGAAGGGATGCAGCCACATCAATGTTTATAGCAGCACAATGCAAAGTAGCTGGCTGTGGAACCAAACCAGATGCCTGTCAACAGATGAATGGATAAAGAAAATGTAGTATATATACACAGTGTAGTATGACTCCGTCATAAAGAAGAATGACATTATGGCATTTGATGGTCAATGGATGGAATGGATACTGTCATGCTAAGTGAAATATGCAAGCCAATCCCCAAAAATCAAAGGTCGAATTTTTCTCTGATATGTGAAAGGTAATCCAAAATAAGGAAAAGAGAGAAAGAAAGGAAAAGAGGTTGGGGGGATTCCATAAAGATAGAAGAAAGACAAGTGGATAAATCTGAGAGTTAAGAGGCAAAAAATCAATAGAGTAGAGGGGGCAGGGACAGAGAGCGAGCTGGGTAGGAAAACAGGGAGTACCGGGCCTGAATCAGAGCAAATTATATTCCGTGCTTTTATAATTATGTGAAAATGAATCCTAATGTTGGGTATAGCTAAAAAGAGCCAATAAAAAATTTCTGCTTTGCACGTGCCGGGTTGGGATGCCTGTGAGGTGTAGAGACCGACTGAAGCGGCTCAGGAAAGAGTCTGTGCTGAAGAGCCGGATTGGAGGCCCAGCAGCATAGAGCAGGGCATTGAGATTCTGGGAGGGGACCCCATCATCCAGGGAAAACGCTGATGAGAATTATGAAGAAGGGAGGACACACACCCAGGAACCACCAAGGTTTGAAAAAAGATATCTGCAAATATGGAAAGAAATGAGAGGAAAAAGAAACCCCTAAATGGAGGGAAGCAGCCTAAGAGAGTGGGGTGGTGCATTGCCAGAGACAGAGTAGACGTTGGTGACGTTTTTGGGAAGTCAGTCAAAATGAACATTGAGAAGTGCATATTTAGAAACGTGAGGTTCATTACCAGCAAGGCTATAACCCCACTCTGAGGCTTTGCGCTTCTTTGCAATCTTCAGGCCAATGTCAGGTGACCCCTCTGTGGCCGGACCCCATGCTTGGCATCATGTGGCTGGGCGGCTCCTGAAACCAAGGAGGCAGCCCTTACGCTCTGGCCCAAACCATCACTTCCTCCACTTCACTCAGACGCCTCGGGAACACAGATCTCTTTGACTTGGAGGCCTTGGAGCACTGACCCCCTTTTTCTTCTAGCCGTTCGTCCCTCCCACTCCACGGGCCAGCATGCTTCTAAGAACATTGGACAACTTTGACCCAGTTGACCAGGAACCCTCTGAGGGTGGTGGCTGTGTGACGATGCTCCTGTACTTGTGAGCCAATGGAAACTCTAGACTCAATCGAGATGCGTGGTCCTTTCTCAGAAGATTCTTTAAACAAGAGATACGTTCTAGCAGTCTCCTTCAAAGTAAATCCCAGCTGCGTGTCCACAGAAGGTGTGGCTGAATTTCCATAAAAAACTCTCAGCCTTTTGAGATAACCGTTTTTTAAAAGTCCTCCCAATAACTTGCAACTGCCGCTTGTGCAGTGAGCCCACGGCATTGGCTGATCTTTTAGAGAGAGAAGAAAGACCTGAACAGAGGACGAGGTGGTGGGGCCTAATGGCTACTGTTTGAACTTGGCTTTTCCCAAAATTCTGTGCTAAGGACCTGGTGTGAGCGTTTTATTTAGGTGTGGAACCGATAGAAAACAGGGACAAGCGGGGAGAGCTGGGCAGGGAGGCAGGTGACAGGGGTACTGTTAGGCCAGCGCAGCCCCTGAGCAGCTGGAGGCTGAAAGCTCAGGAGCTGACTGCAGAACATGTGACCTAGCGCTGTCCCGGCTGCCCCTGGCTGGAAGGGAGCTGGAGTACTTATGCATAGTGATGTCCCACCCAACGATGCCCCGCATCTGAACATCTTAGGACTTCACATCCAAAGTCCAGGGCACAGGACTCCAGAAACCAGAGGCTTCTGTTTTGGGAAAGGGTTTTTGTTTAAATGTTAGTGTTTAGATTTGAAGTGTTCTGGATTGATAATATTCATAGGACTGCTCTTTATGTTCATCAGGATACCCTTTTTCTGCTGAATTTCATCCAGATAAGCCAGTTCAGGAACTGTCTGGTTTGTTCCTGTGGTCTAACTCACCGCTGGACTGTGGTTCCGTAATGCATGGTCGGTTGAAGGACACCTAACATCAAAGAAAGTTTCATCTTGTTCTCTGAACTGTTTTCTGCTCACCTGCTACCGGCATCCACACAGACTGGCCTTGTTCCAGTTAACAAATCAACCCCAAAGCCCAACCCAGTAACTAACAGAGGGCCATCTCTCAATCATACCTTATATCCACTGTGGCCACACAGAGTCGCCTGCTCACATAGTCACTCAAGGACCCAGACTGACAATGGGCCCCTCATCTCATAACCATGCCCTGACTGAGAGTCACTGAATGGCAGGACTCACACCGAGGGAGAACCCGTTTTCACTGCAGCAAGAATGTACAAATACGCACCGAGTTTTCAGTCTCCACTTAGCAGCGCCAGATCATTTCTGTCCACTTTGGCCAGAACTATGTACATTACAACATCTCCCTGCAGGAGCCCTAAGTAATGGTGTGAAGCCAATGTGTGATGACCATTATTGTTTTGAAGTCTTCCAGACCAGGGAGTTTTGAACTGTGAACTCCGGGGACTCTATTGCTTCTGGAAAAGATTAGGAATTCCTGAAGGTAGAAAACTACCTCCGTTCCTCTTCCTCCCCCAGACCATGGAAGCCAGAAAAGGGTTTCTTCAATACTTTTTCCATATTGATGCTCCTTAAAACATTTGGTTTAAAGAAGGAATACTTTTGCTAAGAGAGAGAGCGAGAGAGCGAAAGCGAGAGAGAGAGAGAGAGAGAGAGAGAGAGAGAGAAATGAATAAAAGTGGAATATCACAAATGTGGGCTTTTGCAATTTAAAGAAAAAAAATCAAGTCCCAGTGAAATAGCTTTTTTTTCTCTTGCCACATTTTTAGTTGGTGCACTATATTTATACATAATGATGGGATTTGTTTTTACATACCCATATATGCTCACAACATAACTTGACCAATATCCCAGTAATATAGCTTTTAAGGCCATTCAGCTACTTAGTAAAAGCCCTTTGACCAGACCTTGCTATGACACTGTCAACCAGAACATTCCATTCTACAAACTCCTCCTTGTTGGAAAAACCTTTCCTATAACTATTTGTCAGGAGTATCTGTAAAAACTTTAGCCAGAAGTGATTTGAGGGGGGGAAAAATCAGGACAGAGATGCAGTTTGAAAAACAACAAAGTGAAAAAATAGTACAGGGAGAGGTTCAAGAAAGTGCAGGAGGCTGCGGAGGCAGAGGGCCCACGGAGCAGCCGCCCAGCCCAGACTGCAGATGCCCGCACCTGGCTTCCTTGGGCTCTGCCTGGATGCTTCAGATACCTTCCCAGCTGCTGTGGCTGAGCCACTGGTCCCTGGTCGGTGCAGACGCGACGGGTCTCTATTTAGGGTCTTCCTTGTTAAGGTGTGACTGGCCACTCTGAGGTTGCCAAACCAAACAGCAGGGGGGTGCTCTGATCCTGCGGTCAGCTTTTTCCTGATCCTGAAGTACTGAGGCACACACCTGAGGGCCTCGTGAGTGTGCAGAGCAGGAGGTAGAGCCCAGACTGGCAGGTGTGGCCACCTTCCTGGTGGAGCTCAGCCTGACCCCAAGAGGCTGATGGAGAGATTCAGAGTAAGTAAAATAGAAACTGGCCAGCGCCTGCCAACAGCAGGAGCTTGGGGACACTGCCTTATCTTCCTGGGACTCTTTTTCCTCCGAGAGATTTAATCAGTGTTCCACTTGAACGTGACACTCCATAATCCTATGAAATGGCACCACAGAGAAAGATAAACAAGAAAGACTTGTTCCTTCCAAACGCATGTGATAGGATGTAAAAAAGCAAAACATTCTGCTTTGTTAAATAAACATGGTGAATACTTTGCTCTTGGTAAGAAGCAGACTTTAGACCCTGGACACAGGCTGAGCATGGGAACCAAGATGGAGAATCTTAAAGGACCAGGAGTCACTAGAGAAAGGGAATTGTTAAAGGGCCAGCCCTGGGCAAAGATGCAGAAGGCAACAGCATTTGGGGTTTTGTAAAAGACCCTCATTCTTCTTCACTTAGGCTTAGTTTTTTCTACACTTTTATTTTAAATTGACAATCATTGTATATATTAACAAATGATGAATTGACATGATTACAGATGTGGAATGTGATGAGATCAATATGGTCTGCAGTTATGGGTTGATTTGATCAGGTTGATTAATTTGAGGTGGGAGCATTTTAAATCTACTCTTTTAGCGTGTTTGAAGAGCATGATGTGGTGTTATTTGTGATAGTCGCCATTCTGTGACATGTGTTGTTTGTGAGAGTTGCTGTTGTGTGCTGTGTGTTATTTGTGAAAGTCACTGTCCTGTGCTGTGCCCACTCAACTCAGCTCATTTGTCCTGAGCTCTACTATTTGGGCAGCATCTTCCCCTCCTCCGTCCTGCCCCCCTGGCCACCAGCCCTGGGAACCACACTCTGCTCTTCACTTCTACGACCTCGACTTTTTTAGATTCTATATTCAAGTGAAAACTGTGGTCTGCCTCTGTCTGTCTGTGCCTGGCTCCGTCCACTTAACATAACCTCCTCCTCATTCCCCCATGTGGTTGAAAATGACAAGACTTCCCCATTTTTAATGTCGAGTGGTGTTTATATGTGAGTATATTAGTGTGTTAGAGTGTGTGTGTGTGTGTGTGTGTGTGTGTGCAGCGCGTGCGCACTCCACATTTTCCTCGTCCACCATGAGCACTAGGTGGCCTCCACATCTGAGTGTCCTGAACAATGCTGCTCTGCAGACATGGCAGAAGGGTGCAGGTGGCCCTGGGGACCCAACTCCCTTGGACACAGGCCCAGAAGTGGGACTGCTGGGTCAGATGGTGCTGTAGCTCTACATTTTAGCTTTCTGAGGAATCTCCACACTGTTTTCCATCACGCTGTTTGATTCACATGTCCACACCTCTGTTCTTCTTGTTCCCCCTCTACTCATCCATTCATTAAGCCAACCCTTCCCGTCTGTGGCCTAGGGAGCTGATGGCAAAGGGAACGGCTCCTCTATATTCTCGCAAGGATACAGGGTGTGGTGCATGCCAGCAACTAAACACGGCTACCGTGCCCTGGGACGGAGACATCGCAGGGTATGAGCTGCGTGGGGTGTGGAACGAGCACGGTGCCCAGACCATGCTCCTAAGACCGGGGATCATGGAGGAGGTGCGTTTAAAGCCAAGTCCTTCTAGAAAGGTGAGAAGGGGTCAGTCAGATCAAGAGGTATAGAGGGAAAGTTCTAGGCAGGCACTGAAGAATGTTCTAGAAACAAAGTCATCCATGATGACTTTGTCATTCTTTTCTTGTGTGACCGTGAACATGCAACTCGACCTCTCGTAACCCTGGTTTCCTTACCTGAAAATCGGAAACACGTTGTTGTCAACATGAAATGAGATGGTGTGTGTGTGTGTGTGTGTGTCCACTACATACAGGAGGTGCCCAATAAAGAATAGCCCATGATTCTATTATAGTTAAATGTTGTTGACATTCATCACTCCAGGGACCAGGGAGCATGGCAGATACTGAGGAGGAGGGGTCGCCCCATAACAGATCCAACTCTGAACATGTCATACTGGGCCAGAGGTGCAGCAGCACATGGAGAGTGCAGGCAGTGACTAAAGGGAGTGCTCTGGCCTGGGGATGTCAGCTTGACACCCACATGTCAACATGGACACAAAAACAATGCCCTTCAATTCTCCTCTCAGTGTTGATTTTGTCCTTCTGAAAAAACAAACAAACAAACAAACAAAAAAAACCCTTTCCTTTGATTCATGTTCCGATCACCCATGGCAGTCAACAAATGAACGATGAGCTGATAAGAACCTGCATTTTAACGGTGGGGAGCGGGACATGCAAAGAGAACTGGAACACCTTCAGGACCTTGCGGAGCACCCTTGACCTGGTGTTTGAAAACTGACAATCTGCAGAGCTGGATCACGGGGCCAAGTCCATAGCCAACAGGGTTCTTTTTCTCCACGTGGATTTTTTTTTTTTTTTCTGAAAAGAGGAGGGGATGGGTTGATCAGAGCCATCAGACACATCTGCTGAAGGGAACACTGAAGATTTTCCTGACATTTCTCCTGCCCAATGACTCAAATTAGCTGCAAGACAGTAGTAAACCTGCTCACCCCTTCATTCCTGCTTTTCATTTCAAATAAGTATTAAATGAGACAATTAATACCTTTCTGGAGCATTGTGCGGATCAAAAACACACACACATACACACACACATACACACACACACACACACACATACGAAAATTGGCATTTAAAGAAGAAGGAAGAAAAGCTTTATTTAAAATAAAACTTAGTGAAAAGTGCCAAGGCTGCTACCTGGGCTTGAGACCAAGGTGCGGTCTCCGAGGAGCCTCTGCCCATCAGCAGGCAGGACCAGGAGGGGACTGGGGGGTCATGTTTTCAGTGTGAAGTCCTTCTCCTGGGAGGCTAACCTGTCCTAGGTACAGTCTCCTTCCCTCTCACCAACTGCAAAACCTGATCACACCTTACAGTAGAATTGAACTCTCCTTCTGCAAGGACTTCTTTCCTGCTGCCTCCATAACCTCTGACTTTCTAGAGCCCTGACCTCTGGTTTACAATCCACCTTCACGAAGCCGTCAGGTTCTCTGTTGAGCAGTGGAGCAGCAATAGAAAGAGGGAACTCAGACTCCGAGCAATATGCACGATTTTCTCAAATGGAGGTACAGGTGAGGGGCACAAGACCCTCTGGGTAGTGTTTAATTCATGTGTTTATTCATCACAAATCTGACGTGCACCCAGAATGACTGTCTCCCTGCTCATGATCTGTTGAAGCTGCTGCTGCTGTTGTTGCTGGCATTTCTTCATTAAAAAGTATGAGATTTTTATGTAAGAAAGTGGAACATGTAAGCTGGGTACGGTGGTGCACACCTGTCATCCCAGCAGCTAGGGAGGCTAAGGCAGGAGGAACTCAAGTTCAAAGCCAGTCTCAGCAAAAGTGAGGCACTAAGGACAGGCAGGGTAACCTTTGGGAGCCCCTCTTATAAGGGCACTAACCCTGTTCAAGAGGGCTCCACCCTTAGGACCTAATCATCTCCCCAAATCTCACCTCCTACACCATCACTTTGGAGATTAGGGATTTAGCATCCATGCACACCATGCCAGACCATAGCAGCTATCCAGAGATCAGAGACTGCATCTTAGCTACTCTCAGTCCCAGAACTCAGAACATTGCCTGCTGTACAACTTCCATGATGTTTTATGATGAGCATTAAAAATGGGCCTTCCTCTCACAGCTGCCAAATGTACTAAGAGCAGGCATTAGGGTGGCCTGAGATGGAATGCACATATGCCCTGTCCTTCAAACTCTCAGAAAGACAAGAGGTAATATAACATGGTGCTTCAGCATAGAAAGCTCTAAATAAGAGGAAGGAAAAATCTTCGTGTTGTTAAATAAATAAGAAAGTCAAAGGCAGACTTTCAAGCTCAGCTAAGGCTAAGGAGTCCAGTGGATGAGAACAAACCACACTACTAGAGTGAGAATTGTGATGTCTGTGTTGGAAAAGGAGAAGTGACCTTGAGCTCATGAGAGTTGAGGAGCTGTATATTAGAGCCCACTGCATAAAAATGGGTCCTGGAAGAGTTGCTCCTTTTATCCAAACCAGTCTAGAAAATGAGACTGAGACTCTAGCAGGAAAACAGGGTCTGACTTCCAAGACCCAATGACATCTAAGAGTCACAAATAGGTGGGGCATGGTGATGCATGCCTGTAATCCCAGCAGCTGGAAAGATTGAGGCAGGAGGATCGTGAGTTCAAAGCCATCCTCAGCACCTTAGCAAGGCCCTAAGCAAGTCAGTGAGACCCTGTCTCTAAAACAAATATAAAAAGGGATATAGTGGTTAAGCACCCCTGGGTTCAATCCTGGGTACCAAAAAAAAAAAAAAAAAGGAATCACAAATGACGAATCCATACATAAAATAGTTAATCTTAAATTGAAGATATCCCAGACCCCTTAAAAGAAGAAAATAAAACCCTTCTGTAAGGGCACAACCCAGAGTGAATGAGGCTATGATGGAAAAACAAGCAACTAGGAAAGATTTTCAGACTGAAAAAATAACATCATTTAAAAATGATCAGCCATGAAAAAGGATCAGCAGAAGCAAACAGGAAAATGAGAATTTGTGGTACTAGAAGAGCTAAATGTGATCACGAAATAAGTATATTAAACATGATAGTTAAAGAGACCAAAGAGAAAAATAAAAACCATCCTGGAAGCATGTGATTTCCTGGGGGTAAAACGGATTTGTGAAACATCCAGGTCCAACCACTAGTGGTTGCAGTAAGGTCAGGGGACAGGACATCAGGGGGCAAACGCACTTCTGGAGAGAGTCAGTGACATGGAAGATGGAGCTGGGGGAACCTCACTGACCACTACAGTGATAAAGACAATGATAAACAGCAGAGAGAGCTCTGAAGATACAGAGGGCAGAAACAGAACGACCAAAACACAAAGGCCAGGCTTTCCCGAAAAGGCAACTGTGAAGAACGACAAGGTGTGGTTCAGAACAGTGATGGCACTGAAAGAAGTCACGAGCTCTCAGGTTGAAAAGCGCACAGAGAAAAGGGAGGAAGCGCTTCTGCATTTAAACACAAGATGAAATGAAGAAACCAGCATGGGAACCAATTTATAAGCAGCCAGAGACTTAAGGCAGATGACTTGTAATAAACAAACAAACAAACAAAAAAGAGATTATCAAAGAATTAAGGGGGAAATAAATAAAATAAATAATTATTTCAACACCAACCAAAGTATTATAGAAGTAAAAGTAAAATAATTATTCAGGAAAAATACTGGGATAACTTGCCATCCACAAACACTCGTCATGGCAATGATACGAGAATGGCCAGGCTGGAGGGGAGCTCAATTTAAAGGAAGAAATGAGACCAGGAAGCAAAGGTGTTCCAAGAAACTAGAGGAAAATCTAAGGAAGGATTGGTTCCAAACAGCCATAGTAATTGATGGCAATGATTTTGGAGGGGTTAGTGAGCACTGTAGGAATAAGGCACAAAATATACTTATTTCCATGAAATGGAAAATGGAAGATCACAGCATCTTAATGTTCTTGTTTTTGCAGCACATTATTTAACTTAGACACTGTTGAACTCAGAATTCCATAATAGGGCTGGGCTGTGGCTCAGGGCAGAGCACCGACCTAGCGTGCAAGGCCCGGGGTCCAGTCTCCAGTACTGAACAAAGTGGCATACCAGACTAGAAAGAGAATGTAAGTGTGTAATTCCATCCCACAACAGGAAGAGGAAAGGAAGAGAGGAAGGAAAGAAGGAAGGAATCCATACCATAAAAGGTAGAAAAGAAGAGTAAAGCAAGAAAACGTTGTTACTAAGAAAAAAAAATTGTAAATAGATTAGTAATCTCAATAAAAGTAAATAGATTCAAATTCAAATTGCTGGTTATTTTTTGTCAGCAATTCAAAAGGCTCAACAACAACAACAAAATTATATAATCGAGAGCACATTTCAGACTATAATGCCAGAAAATTGCTGTTTGGCTATGAAAAGATGGTTATAAAATTACACTTGAAAATTTTGAAATTTATTTTTAAATAATCTTTGAGTCAAACAAGTTGTAATACAACTTGCAAAGTACTTAAAATGAAAAGATGAAATATACGTAGTAAATCTGCCGAAATACCAGTGGCAATGAATGGCTGACCATGCATTGAGTGAGTTCCAGCACCCTCTGGCTCCCTGGTGGAGCTCAGAGATCAGATGAAGTTAGAAAAGTGATGTGGGGACGTCTTCTTCTGGCATCCAGCCAGTCTCTGGCTGGCTCTGTGCATGGGGGTTTGAGGGTTTGCTCTGAGTAACTCCCTGCTGGGTTCTGTAACTGCACCCTCCCCAGCTCCTCAGGCCTCAGGGTTAAGTACCCAGCTGCTCCTTGCCCGGGTTGCTTTGCTATCTCTTGTGATTCCTCTGTAAATAAAACCACATCTTTGTAAACAATCCTGTAGTAAATAAACCCTCTTCAAATTACACTGTTTTGAAAGTGCCATCTGTTTCTTGTTGGGGCCATGATTGAATCAGAGCAATCGATTTAGTTTAGAAGACCCCTGCACCCCTGTTCCCCTGGAGAAGAACAGCTGACCTAGGCTGGACATAGGTGCAGACCAGGTGTGGCAGATGCAGGGCTGCTGCCCTTCCTCTTCCAGGGCACATTATGGATGCTCCATGGATTCCACGTCCCTGAGTGTCACTCACCATAACCTCGACACGTCCTGCATCTCATCTACCAGTTGGCCACCTTCGACCTCCCCCCTCCAATCCTGTTTTCTGGTAGATGGATGCCTTCTCTGTTCCTTAGAGGAGTGAGAAGAAGAGAGGGTAGAGGAGAAGAGCATTTAATGGTGTCTGTAATTTTTTTTTATTTTAAAAAAATGATTTTTTAATCAATATCATATGAAATCAGCATTAACGTTAGTGTTTGTTGACCTTAGGTGGCAAGTACGGGGGTGTCATATTGTAGAGGTTTATAAACTTTAATACTTAGGAAAACAGTTTTCTTAAAGAGTACAGGTATGTGAGGGTCTCCAGACCAGTGCCCTATCCCACTGTGCCCACCTCCACTGCTATGGCCTTGCATCCCAGAGAGCACGCGCCACTTTGCCAAATGAATCCTCCCAAGGGCTTTGAGATTCAGTCGGGGAATGGAGGACAGGAAGGTAGGAAAGGGTTATGGGATTTCTTGGAGTTGGAGCCACGGATGGAGATAGTCTCCAGTCCACTTGGGAGCCTCCAGCTGGCCGCTTCTCTTCTCGGACCCCGACTCTTTATCGAGTAATCTTATCCAAGGCAGCCTCGATCCTCCTGGGGAACTTCAGCCCCTCCTTAGTTTCTTATCTCTACAGAACCACACCAGGTTTCTCTGTGATTTAGGAAATCTAGGAGCTGTCAGGTATCCGCTTTGCCTGGAGGCCCCAGTAACGGAATGTAGGAAGCACAGGAATGTTTGAAGGTAGGATAAAAGGCCCCCATCAGGGTTTATACAAGTTGCTCTCGGACTCCTCAGCGTTAAAGAGACTGCCATGAACTTGAATGACACCTTGCAACTTGGCACATTCTCCTGGGTTTTACCATTGGCAGGCTCCATGGTTTCCTTTGACCATTGTTCAAGATCTGTTTGTTCTGGGCATTTGCATAAGATTAGACGATATGCATTGAATACAATATTCAAGTCAAGTCTTTCAATTTAGAGACAAAGAGATTAAAGGCTCATCACTTGTTGGTGGCAGCTTAGATTTGAATCCTTGACCTTTTCTCTGGCTCTAGGTCCAGTTCTTTTTCCAATTATTGAATAATAAAAGTAGGTAACTATAAAAGCATATCAGGATATTTGCAGTGCATGATTATAATACTCCTTTCAATGAAACCTGGGAGATGAAGAAATGTTTATCCAAGTTATACAAATATTTTCATTTACGAGCTTGGTAATTTATCAAAAAAAATTTTTTTGAGGACCTGTTTGAAACCACAGGTAGGAATATCTATAGGGGTCTTAGAGCTCTTTGAGTCGGGGTACATTTGCCTAAGATAAATAAAGGACGGATGTGCTTCTCCCAGGTACCACCTATAAATTTAATTTAATCGTTTATTTTTACAATCACATTACAATATTCTCCTACCCCCTTGGAGGACAAAGACTGGCTCAACAATTCCATTTTCTGGTACTAGGTGGAACATTTTTCAGTAGATGTCCTGGTGGTAAATTTTCGAAAATTTGGCATTGGCTTCTAAAGTCTTGCTTCTAGAGTAGTCAGATCCTTTTCTGCATCCAGGTTTGGAGTTCTTTGAAAACTAAGTCCTATGTGTCTCCCTTTTTAGTCACACCCTAGTTACCAAAAGCATAGGAAGAGAGATGCTGCCTGACTTCTGTGCTCTGGACATTTACACAGAGAAGTAACCTCCGCAATTGGTCGCCATCCCTTCCCACCAACGCCCTGAGGTACATAGCATGCACCCTTATCAGAGGGTCTCAGATGAATCCAAGGCCATGATAGCCAAATTTATGTGTGAAGGCAAGAGGGGAGTCAGAAGCTTAAGAAGGAGCAAGATGCTAAATAAGAAATGTGAACCTTTTGTTTTGCCTCCGGGAAGAACACTCATGTTGTGGTTTGGATATGAGATGTCCCCCCAAAACCTCCGTGGCAGTGCAGGAATTTTCAGAGATAAAATGATCATTAGGTTAGGAGAACTCTAACCTAATAGGTGGATTAATCCATTTGAATTGGAATGGATTACTGGTGGTGACTAGGCAGGAATAGCAGAGCTGGGGGAAGTAGGTCCTTGGTACCTGCCCTGGGGGAAATGTATTTTGTCCCTGGCTCCTCTTGGCTTCCCAGGTGCCATGAGCTGAACACATTTCCTCCACCCCATCCTTCCGCCATGATGTTCTCCTCATCAGAGCCATGGGGTCAGCCGAACAAGGACTGCACCTCTGAAACCACCATGAGCCCTAACTAAACTTTGTCTCCTCTAAGTGGTGTTGTGGGTACTTTGGTCACAACCATGAAAATCTGACTATCACCACTCAAGCATCTCTTGCCCTCAAATGGCCTTCTGTTTTCCTAACGCGTCGGCTTTTCAAGGCCCACGTTACCGATGCATTATTGACATCTGATTCTCCAGAGACTCTATAGCTGGGCAAAGAAACTGAGATGTACCCAAGACACGCCATTTCTGTGGTGGAGACACAGTCTGTCCCCAAAACCACTTAAATAGGAAGCAGGTGGCAGAGCAAAAGGAAAGACAGAGTTAACTCCACTCTTGATATAACTCTCTTTGTGTGGAGCCATAACATCCCAGGTTTTATCCTGGAAAGTAATTCTAAAGATTGAAGAAAAACCATTGAAATACTAATAGATACCTAAGGTATTCTCCTTCTCAAATTGGCCCCAGTAAGACTCAAAGGCCAAGTGCATTGACTGCAGTGATGAACTAACGGGGAGCTACTACTACTTTCAGCATACGAAGCTCTAAGGAGGTTGACTTTTAGGGAATCAGAGCTTCCCACCACACTGACCACGCCAAAGTGTCTTTAATTTTTTCTTTATTAAGCAGTTTCCCTCTCCTAAACCCCTTCCCGACTGCAGCTGGCAGCACTTTGTACAGACCCCCGTTGGCTGGGATTAATTGGCCATTTGATACACACACTTTGTTATCTGGCCTGCAAGTCTCTTGAACTTTTCTTGACTTTGACCCTCCAAAGTCAAGTATTCTAGGGTAGGTTGAATGTGCTCCATTCCTCTCTTCCCACTTCCCGTGTCTCCATGACCCTCACATCCCATTCCCAGCTGTGGTGCCTGATATTCCATGAGCCAGGGCGGCACTGCCAGCTGCTTCCTGGCCAGGCTACTAGGCTAGAGCTCCTCCCAGGGAACAGTGGGGAGTGGGGGGAGATTCTTGGAGAAGAGGGAAAGGGATTAAAATGTATTGCACTTCACGGTTAGGCCAGGATTAGATACTTTTCACATTTAATCCTACCAACAGATATCTGAGTTGCCTGCTAACACATTATTCTGCATCCAAGGATGCTGGGAGCCATTAGCCAAGTAGGTATGACAATTTCCTTGCCAGCGTACCCCATGTTGCTTAGTGGAAGGACTCCTGGAAGGTGACCTTGCTCAAGGACCAGGGCGGATCCGGGTTTAGGGCGTTCCCGGTTTAGGAGAATCCGGGTTTAGGGCGGTTCCAGGTTTAAGATTATTCCTGCTGGGACTAGGGCGTATCCTGCTGCCTGAGTTCCCCTTGAGTCTCTCCCGAGATTTAGAGAGAGTATTTTGGGAGGCAGAGGAGAGAGTATTTGGGCAGAGAACGTGGATTTCCCCAGAACGTGTTTTGTAGAGGGCCGATGTGAGTTCGGGAATAAAGAATTGCTGTTTGAATCTATAAAGCTGTGAGTGGCTCGTGATTTTGTGCCCAGCCAGACTGCGGCACAAGGAAACTAAGGCTTGGTAACTTGTCCTCTGTCACATGGCTAATCGTCAGAGGTGCGCAGGAGTCACAAAAGTCAGACCACTGCAATTCACGGATACAAACACAATTTAGTCATAAAACAATTGTGTCGTATCCCCACGTAAAAAAGTGCTGGAAGTTTTGGCAGAGAGTAATGACAGGAAGGTAGGATTCTTCCATGTTTTTAAGTTGTAACAACTAGAAAATGGCACTCACAGGAACAAGTTGGTCCCCAAACCTCACCAGCAGTTCTTCTGTCTCCCCACTGACCTCGGTCTCCTGTCCCAGGGCACTCGTGGGTGATCAGAGAGTACACTGAGCCACTAGCTTAGTGACGGCCACTTCTCCTGCACTGATCGTATGTATACTCAATATGACGGGACTCTTTCTCAGAATTTTGAGATGACTTAATGTAACCCACACATTCGATTTTTGGACACTCTCATGGCTGTTAAGAACTTTAGAATGTAAGGCATGTTTACTTCGACCTCTCCCCCATGTGGAGCGGGCCCACCACGGAGGGTTTCCTGGGGGCATTGTTCCCAGTCTCCAGGACCCACTAGAGCACGCTCTTCCTTTCAACCCTCAATGCCGTCACGGGTAAAAGCCACCATGCTCAGTTCCAGGGTTCCCCCAGCCAGTGTGTGTGTGTGTGTGTGCAGGCACTGCCAAGTGCCCATGACCATGTCTTCTGGTTACACTGCGGAGCCACGGAGAAGGCCGCCCGCCCTGCCCTTGGCCATCCTTTGCCAATTCCACATTCTTCCTCAAGGAGATGGTCTAACGTCCTCATCTTGGGTTCCACGGGCTGCCATTGTGCCCCCGCCCTCTCATGACCTCCTGCTCTCTGCTCTGTATTTTATCCTATTTTCCCACAACCAAAATGCCCCTACTTCCATCAACAGAGAACTCTCTTATGCTCTGTCTTTTGGGAATCCTGAAACACTTTTCAGATAGATCATATTACTTACCAGATGTTGTAAAAAACAAAGACATGAAAATAGTAGATAAGCAGATATCAGATTAAATAAACTGTCACCAGAAAGAGTTATGAAATCATACATTATGAGTAATCCTGCGTATCATAAAAAGGATTCCCATGTTGAACATTCAGGGATTAACATCTTTTTTAAAAAACTATTGGAGTACAATTGAAATACTCTTTATAATAAATTACGCTCAATATAATCTGTTTCTTCTCGAAAAACTGGAAAGCATTTCAGCATCATCAGTACTTCTGCTTGATTATGTGCTGGGCTTTAACATTAGAAGACCACCAATAAAATGTGGATCAGTAGCTTCAGATGCTCAAGTTCTCATAGAACAAGGTAACCAAAGTAGCTGATAAATGTGTGGGTTAAAATGCATATGGAAATATCCACCAATGACAATCAGTACACAAAGAGCAGTCGCCTCTCCAGGTAGCTGGATGGAGATGGCAGCTCATTGGCTGGTACACTCATCTTCATGCTCCTGGCCATGTCCTGGTACGGTAGCTTTGGCTTCAATCCAGGGATGGACCTTAGGATGGCCTGGGCAAAGGGGTCATAAATTCCATGAATTCCCAGGTTCAGAAGTAGGTGCAAAGACTTTTCCCCACGTTGAATAAAGCTATCCCAGGGCTTCCCCAGACTTTATTCTATTTTAAGTTCCCTCTGAAAATGGAAGCCTCATGCCACATTTGAGATTTAGCAGGACCAAGCTTGCATGCTTTTATTTTATTTTTTTTCACCCTTCCAAATGAGGCCCCTGCTCAATTACTATTTCTCTTTCCACATTTATTTTTATTGTATTGTATTGTTTCAAATGATTTCAAAATGTTTTTAATGCAACATTTTAGAGGAAAAAAAAGTTCTGAATTCACAAGCAACCCTGCGGCATGTCCTTGGCATCGACTATAAAATTCCAAAGTACCTAATTTATTTGATTGATTGATTTTTCAGTGTTTTAAAGGGTACCAAGCCCAACAGCATATAATTTTTCTCTTACCAAATGGAATATGAATGAATAAAAGATAATTGCTTTCTTTGTATTCAGCCTGTTGTCTTGAGGAAGATTTTCTTTCTCTTTTTTTTTTTTTTTTTTTTTTTTTACCTTTCACATGACTCTGAGGTGAATGAAGAAGCATCTTTCCCTTTTTCAGCAACAACAGCTCATCCTACTGTTCCTTACTACACTTCACTGCAGGCCCAGCTCAGAGCTCAGCTGTTTTGTGACCCCCACGGGGTGCTGCCTTGTCCCAGTGCCAAGGACCTTGAGGCCAACACAGCGCAGCCTAGAGACTGTGGTTTACCTATTTGGTGGAGAGAAGTATCTTGCTCAAAGCTCTTTTCTCATGCAAAGATGCTTTCCCATTCTTTTAAACTCTGCAGACCAGAGCACAATGCCAAGAGATTAGGGCTTACTTTCCCAAAGAAGCTTACAGGTACATATAGCAACTGAACTCAGAGGCTCTCAACCGCTGAGCCACATCCCCAGCCCTATTTTGTATTTTATTTAGAGACAGGGTCTCACTGAGTTGCTTAGCCCCTCACCATTGCGGAGACTGGCTTTGAACTTAAGATCCTCCTGCCTCAGCCTCCTGAGCCGCTAGGATTACAGAAACGCACCACCGCACCCGACAGTACATGCAGCTTTTAACTTGGATAAAACCTGGGCAGTACAGTGTGCCCTGGAAGAAGCCACTCTTCTTACCTCCTCTCCTCTCGCTCCTACTGGTCTTTGACTTGGCCAACAGTGTGAGGCTGACGTAAAGGATTGCCTTCCCTTATCTTGCTGACCACAGCACTGTCTCTTTGTAATGCCATCCGTGGGATGCCAGATGGCTTGGGGGGCCAGGAGGCTGAAGGACAGGAGAGTGTTGCTACCTTCATATCCCCAGCTCCTTCCCAGGCTTCCAGGCACGAGGCTGCACTTTTTTTCACCTCTCAAAATGGATTATGTAAGAGGATATTGGAAAAGTAAGGGTTGACCTTAAGATCACTTTCTAGAGATGACAATGAACTCAGTTTCATCTTTCAAACATAGAAAGTCCTTCAGCCAATCATTTGCAGTCTCTCTGGGGGAGAAGGATGGTGGTGCAGGCAAAAACCTTTCCCCCTCTAAATCCATTTGGGGTTTCAAATCTGATTGTAAACGCCCTCTAAAATTTGGCTTTTCACATATGTGAAGCAAATCAAAACGTGAACTCGCCATTACAAGAATAATAATTTGGTTTGTTTTCATTTCTAAACCTAGTAGAAAAGCACACTGGGGTGAGATTAAGGGAAATGACCCTGTTATTTGTTTTTGCTATAGGCCTCTGTAAAGGTCCAGAAGGAAAATCAATCAATTATCAAGTACAGAGTGAATACCTACACTGTGCAATATTAAGCCACGTGTGATCTTTAGGTCTCTCACATTTTCTGCAAGATTAATCTTCGAGGTCTAGCACCTCCATGCATCTTCATGCAGGCCAACCAATGACCCCTAGATTTGTGACAGCACATTATCTATGTGGCCCTCTCCAAGTGCATTTTATTGCAGTTGCAAGAAAGTTTGACTGTTAGGCTTGACCCAACCCTAGAAGCCAGAAATACTTGGTCACTGGTCATGTCACAACAGCAAAAGTGGAGTATAGCTGAGAAAGCACTCTGCTAACATTGATGGTGTGGTATTTATGGTAAAGTGAGCACAGGCTACCAGTGGTGGCCTCATTGTACTCCATGCTTACAAGTATCAGCACAGTGAAGCCTGTTTCTGGGTCCTTCTCTCAATTTCATTAGAAGTCATTGATCATTGATGTTGTGTGGGGGTCCCTTTTACTCATGAATAGCTAAACAGTGTATAGATAGACCATCACGGTTAATCCATCCATTCGCCATCTCAGGACACTTGAGTTGCTTCTAGTTTTTATGACAAAGAATAATGCTTCTACGAACACTCACGTGCAGATTTGTATGTCAGCCTTGTTTCTGTTTGTTGGATAAACCCAAGTCATGGCCTAGGAAAGCTTTGCTTTCCCAGGTAGGGAGAGAAGAGGGACGGTGATAGGAAGGAAACGGAGAGGGGAAGTGGCCACTTCCCCTGTTTCCAGTCTTCAGGTGAGGATCCAAGCAGGGCGACCTCAGCTATAAAGTGAAAGAAAGTCCTCTTGAAGCATTTAAAGTGCTCCCCTACACAGCGGGACTGTGGTCTCCTACCCTTTATTTTCCCCCTGCCCAGAGGCACAGTGGGGCCCTCGATTGGATCCCGGTCTCCCATCGCTGAGGAGCTACCTGACATCCAACCCCTCTCCACTGCTTCTTCCAAGTCCTTTCTTTGGGGTTGGGAAACAGTTCGCTGGGGTCAATGCAGTCCTGGCGTCTAAAGCTGTTTCTCTTGGGTCAATACCTTTAGGATGGGTTTACTATAGGGTGTCACCAGCAGCCCAGATCAGGGACCCTGCCTGTAACCTAGCTGGCACCCACCCAAGAAAGAAACAAAATGTGGAAAAATGAATAGTGAACCTTGAGCAGTTTGATCAAACTGGAGAGAATGCGACTCTAATGCCACCCAGAGGAAAGAGCCTGGGAAATAGCCCTCGGCTCCAGAAACATTCCAATTGGTAGGAAAACAGGTTTCAGTCAACGCCGGCTTTGAGGGAAGGTGGAAGAAACTTATTTGGAGAGTTCTGTCTCCACAAGTTCCTGACACTGAGGGGAAATCTAAAGCACAGGAGGCCTGGGGGAGGGGGCAGTGGCAGGGGTGGAGACAGAAGGCGGGAGGTGGACAGAGGCTGGTTCAGTGATGTGGCTAGCCAGCCTGAGCGGGCGACCTCCCTGTCCACCTCTGGGCCAGTCCGTGTGTAGCCCCCAGCCCATTTCCACTCTCTGCATGAGGACACCATTCCCAACTTCAGGTGGGCCCCATCCAGTCTGCTTCAAGAGCATGTCAGTATAATAGTGCACAGGAAGTGGACAGGGGTCACCCAGTAACTGCTGAATTGCTCCTCAGGGCTTGGACCCCTGTGGATTATAGCCGGAAATGGACGTGCATTCTAGTTGGCATCCTCACTTTTTAAAACTCATACCAATAAGTGCTTAGTAGTTATTCTTTTTGTTTAGACCTACCTACACAGTTACACACAGAGAAAGGTGCCTAGACCGTGTTCTGGTGCAGATCAAGGAGGCTTGACAGTTTATTCCTTTGTTATTTTATCCTGAATTGCCTAAATTCCCTATTAGTAGAGAGTTAAAAAAATAATAACAAGATTTACAGACTTGGAAAACTATTTGAACAGCTGTATGACATTATCCATTATGAATGTACTAGAAAACACTCAATGATCTTTCTATTTGTGGATATTTATATTGTGTTCGACTATACATTAAGAAATACTTTCACTTTTGTGTATCAATCTTTGTTTCAAGACTATATACATATTTTGTGGGGGGTACTAGGGATTGAACTCAGGGGCACTCAACCACTGAGCCACATCCCCAGGCCTATTTTGTATTTTATTTAGAGACAGGGTCTCACTGAGTTGCTTAGCGCCTCACTGTTGCTGAGACTGGCTTTGAACTGGCGATCCTCCTACCTTAGCCTCCCAAGCTGCTGGGATTATAAATGTGCGCCACCGCTCCTGACTTCAAAACTATATTTTAACAGTATAATTTAATCTGTTTAATTACTAGGTTATAGAAAATGAGTCATTTTGTACTCTTGATACACATTTCCAAGATTCTTAGCAAAATATTATCCCACTGTGTACACCAAACAATAAAATTTTGGAGTGCCTGCCTTCTCACACCCTTGATGAGGTGCATATTTTCATTTTTAAAAGTCTTTGTTAATTTGCTAAGTTATATAAACATCAACAGTATGGATTTTAGTCAGATGACTTTTTTTAACAAATTTTCCTTGTATTGCAGTCTGCTTCCCAATGTAATTTGCTCTTTTATATACTTACACATTTATATGAAGTCAAATCTCCTGATATTTTCCTTGTAACACATTTAAACTTACAAATATAGTACACATTTGGAGACTTGGTATTCAGTATACTCTTATATTTCTTATGGTTCCATGATTCATCATTAATCCCATTAAAGCCCTAATAGAATTGATACAACCAAAAAAGAAAGTTCTACCCAAAATAGCTAACCAAGAATGGTGTCCTTGCCCATGTATCATGAGGTCATTATTAACATATGTGAAATCCTGTAAGTGTGGTCCATTTGTTTTGGGGCCATAATAACATATGTGAGTAGAGCTAAGGTTTACTGAGCACTGACTGTGTCTGAAACTCTGATAGCAGTTTACAGGCATTATTTGAAATGTTTAAAAGAATGCAAACAAACAAACAAAATCTGGTGGCTGATGGAGCCGCTACTCACTGCCACCACCCAGAATCACCTGACAGCATTCCTCTGCCCACAGTTCACCTGGGAAAGGATCAAACTTCAAAGTGTGGCTTCTACTCAATGCACTCTGCTTTTGCACCATGGTAAAGTCAAAATATCTTAGCATCAAAACTATCACAGGGCAGACCATCTGGAATTATCCCCATGTTGCAGAAGGGGAAAATGAGACTTACTGCGCTTTGAATCACTTTCACAAGTAGATTATCTATGAAGGTGTAGAGCCAGGATTCAAACCCAGGCTTTGAAATTTTTTTTCTTAACAGACTTTGTTGTTTAGGAAAGTTTTAGACTTATAGAAAAACTGTGAAGATAGTACACGAGTTCTTATACACTCCACTCCTAATTTCCCCTATTAATTATTTTACATAGGTATGGTGCATTTGTTATAATTAATGGCCCAGTATTGATATACTGTTATTGGCTAACGTCCATACTTGGTCCACATGTATTTACTTATACCTCAGGTTCTTCTTTCTGTTCCACGATCCCGTCTGGGATGCTGCATTGTTTGACAAGGCTCCTCTTGGCCATGATGATTGCTCAGACTTCCCTTGATTTCCACGGCCTTGATCGCTTTGGTCCGTCCTGAGCAGGTGAATTCTTGGAGGCACCTCATTGGGATCTGTTTGATAGTTTTCTTACAAGCCTGATGTATAGTATTAGGGGAGGAAAATCACAGAACTCAAGAGTTATTTTCCCCTTGTCATATCAAGGTGGTCTTCTAACAACCTGATTTCTGACCGCTCATGTTGGCTTTGTTCACTTGGGTGAAGCACCTGGTCCTGTTTTCCCACCTGACAGCTCATCACATCTCCTTTCTAAACTGTGTGCTTTGGAAGGCAGTCACCAGTCAGTGCCCGTACGTGAGCATAACTGACGGTGTGGAGCCAGCATTCGGGGGAAGTTAGGCTGCCCTTCACTCAGGCTAGACTGCTGCATGATTCACTTACAGTCCTTCTGCCTGGAAACCGCCTCCACTTCCTCATTTATTCATTCAATCATTTACTGTATCGGTATGGATGGATGGGTGGATGTTTTGTACGTTGAATTATCATCCGGTACTATTCTATTGTTGTGCTCAGATTACTCCATTGGCTCCGACTGGCCACTGAGAATCTCGGGGCTGTGCCCCTGGGGTATATCCTGTCACTATGGGTTGGTGGGCAGATTTTTCTTTTTGGACATGGGCTTACTCTCGGGTGCTACAGGGTATTCCAGGTCTATTCTGTTTATCTGCTGTTCACATACTCAGTGATTTCTCTGAGATTGATTTCATTTTTTAAATGAATGTGTTAGAAACAAAGGTCTAGACACTAGATGTGCTAATTACAACGAGGGTGTTGTTTCCTCTGGGCCCTGTCAGCTGAAAGAGCAAAAACAGATCTGGGTATACTCTGAAAAAACAAAAATTTATAAATCTTCTAGATATAATCATTTATATATAATAAGTTAACTATGACATTTTACTGATGTCATGAACTCTAATCCATTATAACATGGACTGTTCTAGACTCTTAGCTTTACACCTTTTCTTATCTGTAACTTCCCACTACAATATTGAGAAACCGATCCTTCATTTCAGATTCAAGTTTGCAGGAGTGAGGAGGCTGGTAGAGCCCTCGCCTAGCACATGCGAGGCCCTGGGTTCAATCCTCAGCACCACATAAAAATGAATAAAGCAACAAAATAAAGGTAATTGTGTCCATCTACAACTAAAAAAAATAAAGAAATACATATATATAAAACTCAGTTTTATAATTGTTAACCGTACTCCCCTGAGGAAAATAATGTGATCAATTAGATTGTCCTACTGAAGTACAATGTCATTTTCTTTAAATCTTACAAATTCCATGCATTTCCAAAGTCACTTAGGTCAGCACTTTCCTACCCCTTTCAGTGAGGCTGCTCCGTTCATTTGAACTGCAGTGAGAGTCCGTTATCATAGTCTGCCACAATCTCCTCCATGATTTTAAATTGGCATGCATTAGGCTTTGATCTTTGTGTTGAAACGTTCTGTACATTTTGGACATACACATAGAGCCATGGAGCCACTATTCTTCTCTTGTGCAGGATAGTCCCCCGGCCCTGCCAATCCTGTGTCCCCCTGCCCTGCCAATCCTGTGTCCCCCTGCCCTGCCAATCCTGGTGCTGCACTTTTCTAACTTTCCTCCCTCTCCCCCTCCAAAGCCAGATGACCATTGATCTTTTCAGTGAGCCCATAGTTTTGTCCTCTCCAGAATGTCACATAATTGGAATCACACAGTAGCCTTTCAAGATCGGCTTCTTTCACCCAGCAACATGCATTTAAGGTTTCTCAGAGCCTTTTCATGGCTCTCTACTTCTTTTCATAGTTTATTTATTTTCATAGCCGAGTGACCTTCTATTGTGCAGCTACACCACAGTTTGTTTATCCACCCACCTGATGAGGTATGTCTTGTTGGCATCCAAGTTGGTACAACAATGAATAAGCTGCTATAAGCACTTGTGTGCAGGTTTTTGTGTAGACATAAGTTTTTAACCCATTTGGGTGAATAGCAAGGAGCATAATTATTGGACATATGGCAAGATAGTGTTGAACTTTATAAAATCTGCCAAAGTGGCTGCACCATTCTTCATCTCCCCTGCTTGGATGAGGTTACTGTGACTCCACACCACGTCAGCACTTGGAATTGTCAGTGTTTGGATTTAGCCCTTCTTGCAGGTTGCAGTGGTTTCTCATTTTTTTCAGTTATTCCCTAATGATATGGCATGTTGAACATCTTTCATGGGTGCATCTTCCACAAGCATATCTCTGTGTTTTTTCTAATCTTGTCAAAACTTTATTTTTCAGGAAGGCTTTAAGCCATTTTGTCAAGACCCCAAGGTTGAATATATTTAATTTAATATATTTTTAAATATTTAGAATTTTATTAGTTTATTAAATATATTAACTTAAATATATTTAATTTTATTTGGAATAACATTTAAATTTGAAAATTGAATACACAATGACATTTTTATAATATTCACTAGTCACAGGAACATTTGACTCATTATTTATTAAGCTTTCTTGGTATCTCTCATGCATTTTATACTGTCTTTTCATAAAGTTCTCATATGCTGTCTTGTTGAATTTATTAACGGTATTACATATTCAAATGCTCCTTTCCCAAGTTTAATTTCCAGGTACTTAGGCAGATGTAGCTTGAGAGTAGTATGTTGTATTCCCTCATTAAATTTTGAGATTCTCCAATTAATATTTTAAATGAGTTACTCTATTTTAAACTTCCTTGCAGTTTTTTCATAAAACCGGCTGGCTTTCGTTCTTATTTATTCACATTAGTGTTTTGTTTGTTATTTTTCTGAAAACCTTTTATTCCTATTTCAAAGACACTTTTCCCCTCATCAGCCTGAAGATACATTACAGAGTATGTTTCCTCTCACTTGGTGAAATACAGTTTTCCATGAATTTTCAGGATGATATTCCTTCTCTCTCACAAGGAGTTTTTTCCTTGGTCTTTCAAAAAGTTTCTGACGCACATATCAGATCATTAAAAAAAAATTGCTGAGATTTAATTGTTTTAGCCTCTGGAATTTGTGCTCAAGATACAAAGTTCTTAGAGACTTTTGCTCAGCAGTCATGAAACAGAGTTTTAGGTGAAGTTGGAGAATTAAGTGAATATCACAATGTGACATTCTATAATGCAAGAACAGCAGACCTGCTGTGACATCTTTATTACACAATCCTTCTGAACTGCGCTTCCTTGTGTGCTAAAGTGGGGTGAGAACAATACCTGTCTCACAGGAGTATCTTAAGGAGCAAATGCAGCCAAGCATTTAGAGTGGCCGTCAGGCTGCTTGGTGAAGGGCACCTGTCCCTACGTTGTTACTTATGAGTTTTGTTGTAAACAGCTCATGAGGTGAAGAGAGAGAGCAAAATCGTTAAAGAAAGAGAATACTCAAACCCAAGAGGAAAACGTGAATGAGGGCCAGGACGTGGAAGTGAGCCCTGGATAAGGGAAGTCACACCAACCATGGGACTCGGGGAGCAAAGGAGAGCGCATGTGTTACTCGCGTCCTTGTGCCAATCTGATGAATTCTGCACACCTGGAACAGTACCACATACCGAAAACAGGGAGCAGGGGACTGACCCTGTTTACCAAATGCAAAGCTTGCATTCTGGGCTTTTGCCAGTAGCAATGAAGGGCACTACCCACCTCCCAGCTGGCGATCAGCAGTAGAACAAGTTTGACCCCCCACCATAGATATGTTAAGGTGAGACTGCAATAAATCACCTAATGGATCTTAGAGCAGGAGATGGAACCTTTATTTACCAGCCGGCCGTCTGGATCCACCAGCTGGCGGGCCAAGGGGTAGGCGCAAGTCTACACCCTTCAACCCCTTTTACAGTCCAAGACCATATTGAAGCATAAGTATCTGTTGCTATAATTCAAAACCATAAACAAATATCATGAGATCTAAAATCATAAGCAGAAAAGGGAGTGGGCCAAAAAACGCCCCGAGTTGAGTACAAGTTAAAGAATGGTTACTAAAGTCCAGACAATCAATCTCTGACAGGGTACATAGACCAAGAAGAATGAGAACCAAGGAGAGAACACTTTTACATTGTGTAAGAAGTGCCATTTTGTGTGGCCAAATACGTATGCTAAGCAACTGTTGATGGGGACAGAGGTGGAGCTTTCCCTGGGAGAAGCAGTTGGTACATGACGTGGAGTCTCAGGGCAAAGTGGAGTCTGTTTGGTCATTGCCCATAATAGGGACAGCAGCTCATGGTCATGAAACCAACCCACAGCACAGTAACCAATGGGCATGGCCCTAAAGGTCCCTAAAGGTCACAAGTGCTAATGAACGGAACAAGTCCATCCCAACCATGTGGATGGAACGGTCTTTCTTGAGGGCAGTTCGTACACAAGATGATACCTTTATGGCTATTTTCTTCCAGTGAATTTGAAGGAAATGTCACATATACCCTTGACGTTTTTTCTTAAAGCCCTAAGAAAAATAAAACGTGAATTGTTTCTTAAAAAAAACTATAGTGGTGGGAGTAAATAAAAACTTAACATTCAGGTACAGCATCCTAACGAACGTTTATCACTTAGAGACAAAGATCAGCAGCGAAACATAGTAAGAGAGACGAGTCACATAAACACTGTATTTAGTGCTTGTACCTAGCAAAGTCCTTCTGAAATACTGACCTAGAAAAGAGACATTAATTTAATTCATCTTCCCATTTATTCCTTGTGGGAAATATCACATCAAAGCCAAGTGAAAAAAAATAGCCAATCCCAATTAGTCCGTGAATCTCATGCTTTTTAAAACATTAAAAATATTGGTCTGCAAAAAAAAAGTTAAAACACCAAATAGGATGTTCCTTTAATTATCTGAGTGAATAAGAATTGTTTAAAGAAAACATTCACACATCCACCAAGCATATATTAGGAATCTCAAGTACAGAGAGCCCTGGACAGGCAACGATAGAAATGCAGGGGAGTAACCCAGCCTTTGCTTTTAAGGAACTTACCACGTCTGCTACAGGATGTGCGATCACAGAGGTGGTGACAGCTTCTGGCTTCATAAAAATCTAACTTGAGCATAAAACAAGATAAAAATGATATAATTGGAGTAATTTTGGGTGTGGTACTTGATCCAGTTCTATTTCGTGTCATTTTTATTATATCATATAATTTAGCAAGAGGAAATTCTCCATAACCCCAGACTACATGGCTTATGGTATCACCAAAATGACCCAGTCCATATGACATGAAATTCCCCCAACAAAAACCCCAATAAGTGGAGCATCAAGGGCTGAGGTCACATTCATGACACCCATTAGGACTTATTCACCTGACATATATTTCATTGGAAAGAGGACCAACCGCTGCCTCTCATTTCAAGGTTCCTGATATCACTATTGTTAACATTGATTGATCCGGTTGTTGGTTCTACAAACCTGTCTGAATCGCTATTTTGTCCTCAATCCAAGAAAGAGAGCCGTAATGATGCTCTAATGGATGCCTGCCAAAGGGGTACCTAGGCTTTGAAAGCACCTTCATTTTTATTATTATTATTCTGCATTCTGATGGGACCCATGAGCCTATGCTACTAACTGACCCTCCCCTCAATCTTTATACCTATACTTATAAAGACACTTTGTTATACCTACACTTTGAAATGTCATTATCCCCATTATTTAATGGGTAAAACTGAAATAGATATAAAATATTCTTTATACATATTCACTATTTCTATGAATATCCATTCTTTTTATAGAGAAACTATATATATATATATATATATATATATATATATATATATATATATATATATATTTCTACTCATAAATAGGCATGTGCATATTTCAGCTACACACACACATACCGTGTATCTCTATCACAGGACACAAATCTTTTTGCTGTGCCATGAAATTTGTTATAAACTCTCAACATATATTTTTGAGCAAAACTGTTTAGATCATGACAGATGGTCTCTCTCCTACGATATGTCCAATAACCTGAGGCTTGTGTTGGTACAGCAGATTATTTAATACTAAATTCATTAGTGACAGCATTTCATGGTCCCCCACCAAGGGACTTGGAACAGATTGAAACTGAAACAAAGCAGCACCTTTTGCCCTGGAAATCCGTAATCCGATAGCCAGGATCTCAGGGACTTGGCTAGGGCAGCAGATCCGCCTCCATGGGCCATTCAAAGAAGTTACCATTGTGGACGCTGCATTTTGTCTGCATATTGAAATTAGCTTGGAGGCAATTTAAGAATATCTGCCTTTTGGCAAATTGTACAAAGGCCTTTCACGAGGAGGCTTGAAGCACCAAACAAGATGGTTAGGATTCTGAAACTTAAACAGAATTATTATCACAGCAAAATAAAATTTACCAAATGAACATTTTATTGGGGCAAGAGAAAGAAGCAAAGCTTTGATCAGTAAAATCTGGGACATCTGCAGCCCCTCACAAGGCTATCCCCTGTGAATTGTAAGGCTTTTGTAACATGTGACCTTGTGCTGTTTATAAAAAAGAGAGTATTCCTCTAAGAGCTGAGATCTAAGGAATACAGCACAATTGCTGTTTCACAGAGTTTGGAAGAGAGTATAATGAACCTCTGAAGTCAGAAAACGATACCCATCCTGACCTTGATAGCCCTGGAATGGAATCTGGCAATGGATGAGATGGAAGTTTTCCAAAAAATTAACCTCAACCTTTCCTTCAGCATTAATATTATTCATTAATCCTGGGAATTTGTCTTTGGGCTCCATTTCTTTTTTTCTTAGTATCTACTGTGTGCTAAACCAATGTCTCTAAGGTAGATCATGATAACATATTAAAAAAAAATAGCCCCTATTGAATCAGCTTCTATCATTTCGTTGCCCAGAACCATGCAAACAGCACAAGATCCTTGTGAGCCTGGCATTAGGTTTGTGAAGGTGGGGAAACTGAGACCTGGAGAAGTGAGCATCTGGTAGAGCTGGCATATGATATCCCATCATCTGTCCCCAAGGCTTGTGTTATAGTCACTGCACTGCACTAATCCAAACCTAGTAGACAACCTGCCACCTTAAGACTTGCTTCTGGGTGGCCTGTTAAAGAAAGTGGTTGCTCTTCAACTTCAGACAGCCGGTCACATGTAGGACTCCTCAGTAACAGGGCATGATAGAGAAGAAACACACAGTAGGTCCTCCGCTGATCTGTGGGCTAAGAAGATAGACATTGTTGAGGATTGCGAGAGGTGAATCACAAGGGGAATAATAACTGACACTTGTGGATCGTAGTCTAAGTGGTGCCCGTGCTCCTGGACACTGTGAATGAACTCTGCAGAGCACTTCAAGGCGGGCAATGCTGCGATCTCTCTTTTCCTGGTGAGATTAAGTAGCCCTGTTTGCAATCTAGACTGGTGTCTAGCAGGCTCCCTGGAGTCTCAGGTCTCCAAATCCTACTAACTTTCTATTCCAAAAGAGCTGGTGGTTCTTGATTTTCTAAGAATACCTCCCATGTGTCTGCTTTGAGCCTGGTTGGTGGGGCAGGGCACATTCAGATAGGAGCCTGTCCTCTCATCTCCTTCAAACATCAAAACAAGGTGACATCTAGCTGTAGTGAGCAAACCATTCACTGCCTGGGAGTGTCCGCCCCTTGTACCGCCTTCTGCACAGGAAATGTCTTGGATATGCCCCCGGAGACTTGGTATTTTCCTTTCCTCCTGGTGCCTCACAGCTGACTTAGCACCAATTCTACCATTCCTCCTACTTCCTTGTTTTGGAATTAGACACTGATATATTGTTTTCACTCTAATGATTTTCATAGTGATGCATTTACATTTTTCATACATACGGAAACGTATTCAGTGAAACATCTCACCCCTACCTCCGATCCCCATTGACTGGGTCTCAACACACATTGCCCTGACCCCAGGAAATTGCTGTCTATTGTTTCTCTCAGACTCACTAAAGCATATGCAAATATATATATGGAAATACAGTTTTCTTTCCATTTTTTAGACCAAAATTAGCGTAAGTATGTGCATTATTCTACACTCTTCTTTTTGGATTAATTATTTACTTAGATATCTTTCCATATCAGCTCATGGTTTGTCAAAGTGTTTCAAGTGTGACTTTAGAGTACTCCATTATTTGGGTGATCATAATTTATCTAATCCATTAAACTCTTGATGGATACTTGGGTTGTTTCCAGTACTTTGCTATTTCAAATGCTGATGTACTACATAATCCTGAATATATTTCATTTAATATATGTGTGGATGTATCTGTAGAATCAATTCCCAAATTGGAAATCGGTCATAAGTGATATCAATGAATAATTTTGACAGGAAATATCAAATTGCCTCTCGCAGCAACTGTACCATGTCAGGGCTCCCCATGATTTTTTCACATCATAACACAGAAAATAAAACCATCAAATAACACTTGGGACAAACTGGAAATGATTTGGAGCCTTATAAAAGGAGACTTGTGACCAACGGGGACAAGCTTAGAAGTTGTAGCTGGCCAGGATCCATACAGGTGCCCGAGTCCTGAGATCTGTAGCTCTATGCTCACATTTAGAAAGCTCTGTGTCTGCCCGCTCCACCTGTAACGTATGAGAATGACTATTTACCTTGGCTTCATAAAAGCAGGGTTCTAAACTCTGAAGATGAACGTGACTCAGGAGGTATAGAATGTGGTGTCTTCACTATAAGTGAGGTTGGTCATTTTTCCTGTGTTTGCATTTTGTAATCATTTTGTCTGTGAACTGTTTAATCAATTTCTTATATTTTCTAATCAAATACTTTTTATTATCACTGAAAGAAGCTTTTTATATATTAAGCAATATTCATGTGTCTAGGACAAGCATTGCAATTCTTTCTCTCTCTCTAACATGTATTTATCTCTTTGGGGGGTCGGGGGTACTGGGGATTGAATTCAGGGGCACGTGACCACTAAGCCACAGGCCCAGACCTATTTTAAATTTTATTTAGAGATGGGGTCTCACTGAATTGTTTAGGGTCTTGCTATGTTGCTGAGGCTGGTTCTGAACTGGCGATCCTCCTGCCTCAGCCTCCCAAGCTGCTGGGATTACAGACATGCACCATCACACATGGCTGTATTTATCTGTGATTTCATTTTAATATTTTCCTCGTTTGTTTGATTGTTTTGTTTTTTTTTTTTTTTTTTTTTTTTGCTTTGGTGTGGAATTTTCTTTTCTGTGGTCTTACATGGTCTTTTAAAATCTAGATTTTGAGTTGGTTTAAAAGGACTTTCCCACTTCAGGATATAAATAGAATCTCCTAGTTTTTCCTACAAGTTTTAGGACCTTTTAATGTTGGACAAGAAATGTTCCATTTGGAATTGTTCCTGATGTTTGTCCTGAGGCATGGATTTCACTTTTTCTTCCCCCAGACGGGTTATATTAATACCATTTTTTAAAGTCTATCTTTTGCCTTCACATGTAAGAAGTATTTCAGTTTTCCTTCGTGTGGGTTTGTACATCTTTTTGTTTCTTTCTAGTACGAGTTTGTACATTTTGTTGTTTCTTTCTAGGTACTAGTTTGCTAGTTCGGGGTATTTAAAATGGTATTCCTGTGGTGCGTTCTAACTGCCTGCTATTTCTACGTCTTACATCTATCATTTTTTATTTTTGAATGTGTGTGTCCATGACTTCCCTGAATTCTCTCCCTCTTTGGATTTGTTTGAGTCTCTTGGGTCTTTAAACATACACTCAGATCTCTTCACAGTTGCAGTTTACAACGCCCATGCCTCTAACTTGCTTTTACCTTGTCTAATTGTACTGGCTGGTGACACCAGCACTGTGGGAAAGCAGTCTTGGTGCTCAGCTTTCCTGCCTTGAGCTTGAATTCAGCAGCAACGCCTCAGTGTATCTCCGCTGGGCTGCTGTAGTCTCCTGAGGTGGCCACATGTGCATGGTGCTAGCCCAGGTCCATCCATCCTCATTAACCGAGCACGTTCATCAAGAAGGGCTGCGAGACGCTCAAGTGACTTTTCGGCATTCGTGAAAATGATTTCTTATCCCAATGTTACAAGTTATACATGAAAGACTTCTCCATAATGGACTGCCTTGTACTTTTTAAACAAACAAAACACTTAATTGAGGTATGGTTGTGATACAAAGAGCCGTACATATTTACCACATAGAACCTGATGACTTTGGGGATCCTTCTCTAGTGTGAAACTGTCGCTGCTCCGATGCCATCGACATACCCACCCTCTCTAAAAGTTTCATCCCGGCCCCTTTATTTATCTGTGTGTGCAGGTGGATGCTGAGAACAGTTAACTTGCGGGTGGCCTCTCAGCGAATTTTAGGTATAATTTTAGGTACCCAGTGGCCCATGCTGGGGATGCCTAGACTCACTCTTCTTGCCTCGGGGAAACTTTGGACCTTTTGACTAAATGATTCTCTTCTCCTCAGCCCCTGGCCCTTGCTGTTCTACACTCAGCTTCATGATTTTGATTTTTTTTAAGGTTCCTCATACAAATGAGATAGTGCATATTTTTATCCTTCTGTGTCTGACTTATTTCACTTACCGTAACATTCTCCAGGCTCATTGGAAAAGGGTTAAAAGTTATATAAATGTAAAATTGTGACAAGTGATACCAAATTGCCTTGGCAGCAATTGCACCATTTCAGGACAAATGCTACCACAAATGAGAGGATTTCCTTTTTTTAAGGCCAAACAATATCCCATCATATGCATATACCACATTTTCTTTTTTTTAATATTTAAAATTTGTTCTAATTAGTTATGCATGACAGTAGGATGCATTTTGATGCATTGTACACAAGCGGAGCACATCAGCAGTGTGACCGTACACTACTGTACATAGGGTAATGATGTCTGTCTCATTCTACTGTCCTTCCCATCCCCACAGCTCCTTCCTTCCCTTCACTACCCTCTGCACAATACAAAGTTCCTTCATTCTTCCTTACCCTCCCCCATTATGGATCAGCATCCACTTATCAAAGAAAACGTTCAGCCTTTGGTTTTGGGGGGATTACCTTATTTCACTTAGTATGATATTCTCCAGTTCCATCCATTTACTTGCAAATGCCAAAATTTCATTCTTCTTTAAGGCTGAGTAATATTCCGTTGTGTATATGTACCACAGTTTCTTTATCCATTCATCTGTTGAAGGGCTTCTAGGTTGCTTCCATAGTTAGTTTAGCTATTGTGAATTGAGCTGCTATAAACACTGATGTGGCTACATCACTGTAGTATGCTGATTTTAAGTCCTTTGGGTATAAACTGAGGAATAGGAGAGCTGGATCAAAGGGTGGTTGCATTCCAAGTTTTCTGAGGAATCTCCATACTGCTTTCCAGAGTGGTTGCATCAATTTGCAGTTACCATATTTTCTTCATTCATTCATCCATTGAAGGACCGTGAGGTTGCTTCCATATCTTAGCTATGGTGCACAATGCTCCAACCAATGATCCTGGGGGTGCAGGTATTTCTTCAAGATCCTTATCTCATTTCCTCTGAACATACACCCAGTGTGGGGTTTCTGGGTCCTGTGGTGGTTCTGTCTTATTGTTGTTGTGTTTGTTTGTTTATTGAGGTCCCTTGCTGTTTTCCACTATGCTGTACTGATTCACACTCTCACCATCAGCCAATGTCCTGGGTTCCCCTTGTTTCTACACCTTGCCAATGCTTATCTCTAAACAGGGGGGCAATAGCTTATTACGGTTTTGGCTTGAATTTTCCTGCAGATTATACTTCTAGAATAAATTCCTTTCAAAATAATTAATCTTTTTATGTGCTTCTGAATTGCATTTGCTAAAACATTTTCTAGAATATTCCCATCACCATTTATAGCTGAGATTAATCTATGGTGTTGCTTGTGTGTGCCACATCCTTATCAGGTTTCATTATCAATTTTCTGCCTTCTTTCCAAAAATACTTTGGAGATTCTCTTTTGTCTGCAATTCTCAGAAACAAATGAAATACCATTGGCATTCTTTTCTTGTAAAGGCTTCAAGTTCCCCTGTGGAAGTATGTAAATGTTCTGCTTTGTGGGAAACAACTTTTTGATAATTTTATCTATTGCTTTTACTGAAGTAATTCTGTTTAGATATTCTATATCTTGTGATGTGGTTTTATATAAATCATACTTTTCTTTAAAAATCTCTTTCATTCATGGTTTTCAATTTAGTCTACTTGTGAGTCTTTTAATTTCTTGTATTCCTGTGTGATTAGTTTTCTTGTGTTATTCAGGTGTGTTCTATTGTTTATTTGTTTTTAAGTTATATATTTCTCTTTTTTCCCCTAAGTTAGGTTGTTATTCAAACAACCAAGTTTTGTCTTTATTAAATTTATCATTTCTTTATCTTTCTAGATTTAGAAGATATGGGCCCCACAGGCTATCTTTTATAATTCATCACCTCTGACATTGTCACACAGAAGCAGTCACAGAAAATATGTAGGTGAACGTGTTTGGCTGTGTTCCAGGAAAACTTGATAATGGGTACTGCATCCTGGAGTTCACAGAATTTTCACATGTCACGAATGTTTGGTTGTTTTTCTAACTACTAAAAAATAAAAAATAAAAAAAATTCTTATTTGTAGGCCACAGAATGACAGGCTTGGGACCAGATCTGGCCCTTATGCTGTGGTTTGCTCTATCTTTATTTGCTCTATCTTTAGCTAAGTATTTCTTTATACAATATTTATTAGTTACTAAACATGAACAGTAATAGAATTTGCCTGTATTGTCTTCAAGTAGTTTTCCTTCCTGCACCTTATTTTCTTTATCAATATTACTGTTTTACTTTATACAGTTACATAAGAGTGTGAGTCTGCTCTGTGAGTCAAGGGTTTATTTCAAGCTTTGGCTCTGAGCAGCGGCAGATGAGGCCACCTAGAGATATACCCACTGTCTTTCCCTCTCTGGTTCTTTTCATTGCATAATCTTTACATAGTCAGAAAACGTAAATTTTTTCCCATATTCTTCCCACATGTGTTTTATCAATAAAGAGCAAACTCTGAACAAGTACAAAAGTATATGATGAGCCCCCAAACATTTGAATTCTCTAAAAGTAATTTGTAAGTAATATATATTATAAAATATATAAAATTACAATGCTATATATTAATGTTATATATTAATATACAAAATAATTTTATAAATATATAGAAAAATTTCTCTAGTCTTTAAAATACCCTAATATAAAACCATTACAAGTGTGGAGACTGTTAAGAACTGGAGGAATCCAGATAAAGGGGAAATTAGATGTGGGCAGGAGCCATAATTGCAAGAGTTCAAAGGAACAGAGATTTCCAGAACCTGACAGAGCACTGAACAGAGCCCACTGGACTCCTTCCCTGTGATTCTTGGGAAGTTCCTACTTGCTTATGGTTTGCCTTACTGGTTGCTTTCCTTCTACACCAGGATATCACAAATTGTAAAGAAAATGGAAGATAAAGTCAGTAGAGAAAGAGAAGATTCTAGAATTTCAGAAAGAAAGAAAACACACACACACACACACACACACACACACACACACACAGAGCTATATATTCTTTGCTTTCTGCAGTCTCCAGAGTTTGTGGAGCCCCCAGCCCCAGGCCAGACTCCTGGGGTACCCTGGACCAGGGCTTCCTGGCACAGACCAGGCTTGCAAAAGACAGAGCTCCTCGGAACCTCTTCCTGGAACCTGAGACCCAGCAGAACCAGCTGTGAGAGTCAGGGGCAGCAGGTCAGGTCCCCTCATGTTGTACCTCTGCGCTGGCCTCTTTGCTCTCTGGTCCTTAAAATCCCAAATGTTTGGTTCTGCTTCCCCTCGACCCTCAAAGGGCCCCCGCGTGGCTCCCTGCGCACATTCCTCCCTTGGCCCCGTGCAGCGCCGCCTGCTCTCTGGGCTCTGTTTACTTACAAGCGCGGTTTTGGCAGCCAGTACGTTTATTTTACATTTCACTGAAGTGTGAGGGGAAATGCTGATAGAAAAACTAAACAAAATCCCTCATGCAATGGTCTCACCCCGTGAGCAAAGTACCTGAAAGAGTCAAACATCCGGGGGCCCCAGCGCCAAGCCTGATTTTTCTTCCCTATAAGGCTCCCTCAGCATCTCCTCCTGCTCGGATTGCTGATAAGATCGCCTGGAAATTAATCACCTGAGAAGCCAGGGCTGTGTTCACTGTCATCCTGCTGCCAGTCGGCCTCCTGCAGTCCCAGGCTTCCTGGCTGTGGTGCTGAGGGCTCTCAGAAGAGAGACCTCAAACCCCTGTACTGCTGGTGGGGGACCTGAGCTGAGAGATCCTCCATCTAGCCGAAGTGCGATTTCTACTGCTGGCCCAGCTATCAGCGACTATGGTAAAGTAGCATTAGGAGATCTCTCCTTTACACGTGAGCGTGTGTCCCACCATGAGGTACATTTTTAAAGGAGAATGAAACCGGCCCTTGAGGGAACAACTTTCAAAAACATAAGTTTCCAAGATTTTTCACAGCAATTCTCTGAGAAGAAACACTGAGCAGGTGAATGTATATGCCTGCTTTGAAGAGTCAACAGGTTGGTCTTAAAAAAGAGTATTCCCAAAATAAAGGAAGAAGAGAAAGATCTTGGAAATATTTGTGCATTTAAAATTTTAGACAAAGGATCTTATATATAAGGAAACCTAAGAACCCTTGGAAGTGTTTGTACAAATTATGTGCCTGCTGTGTTTCTCGATCTCTGTGTCCCTGAGTAAAACCTGAGGTCTTCGTGTGGACTTTAGTGGGTCTTTTCCACGGTCAAAATATCCTGGGTCTCCGATGACCCATTGTGCAACCTGACCTGTCCTTGCCAAGGTGTCCACTGAGATGTGGCTATGACTACAGAAATCCATTTCCCTGAGGAATGCAGTGACATGAGTCAGGCAGCTGGGTAAGAGAGAGGTAACGAATGTGACTATAATTCTAGTACCACCAACAACACAAGTTCCTTCTTGCTCAGGTCATGGGTCCGTGTCAGGTTGACTCTGGGATCTGTTTCACATGCTGATAGAAGAAATGGAACAGACTTCTCAGGCAAATTTACTATTTAATTTGACCTTGCAACGACAGAAGGCCTTTTAGGATATATTTTACATGAAACTTGATAACAACGGTATTTCGTTATAAAAAACAACACTGAAAATGCTGGTAGTAGTAAGAGAAATGTATCGGCAAGCCCCTTCTCCTGGTGTGGCTTGGAACAGAAGCTTAATCTGCAGGGGGAAGAGGGAACAGCGAGAGGCACTGCTACCTTCTGCAATCAGGGAGAAGAGAGAGGAAAAATAACCTCTGTCCCTGTAAGACAGGAGCGAGGGACAGGCTGGGCTCAGAACTACACGCTCAGTGAAGAAAGGTGTAGGTACTCAATCATGGTGTAAGGCTGAGGCTCAGCCCAAACAGAGAGTGCCCCAAGCCTTCCTGCCAGGCCAGCATCCATCAATAAGGAGCACCTGGCAAGAGAGAGACCTCTGATTAAAGAAGGACCAAAAGCGGAGGGCTGAGTAGGCACTGAGGGAGGGGTGGGGGGAGGGAGACAGACTGTCCTGGCAAAACGCCCCCCCCCAAACACAAAGCGGAGAAACAGTACAAGAACACAGGATGCCCTGACAGTAACCATGGCAACAAGAGCCCTTCAGCCCAGCCCAACTTGTAGTTGGACTGACAGTAGTGCCTCTCCCCTCAAGAGAATTCTCACAGAAGGTCAAGTAACCGCCTTCCCAGGTATAAATGTGGCATACCTCAGCCTTCACAGTGGTGTCAAGATGTCAGCCTTCAATAAAATATACACAGCTAAGGGAATGAGAGGAGAGAGAATGGCCAGCCCATTCTCCAGAAGGACAGTCATCCTTACTGCAGACTTGGGTACGACACAGCTGTGAGCACTTGGTGGCAAGGCTTTTCAGAGGACCTCGACTGGTTGTTAGAGGGTAAGGCTGGCAAGGAGGAGAACATGAGGGTCAATGGGACTCCTTCAGCAGAGAGAAGCAAACTGTTAGGCAAGCACCAGACACAAGTGTTAGAAATGAAAAGTGCCATCATGGAGGTAAGTAACACCTGAACAGGTTCCTGAGCGGACCTGACGGAGGGCTGCATTCGTTGGCTAAGGCTGCCGTGATGAAGAACCAGACTGGGTGGCTTCGTTTTCTCACCCTCTGCAGGTTGGAAGTCTGAGGTCAAGGGGTTGGCAGGGTTGGTCCCAACGAGGTCTTTCTCTTGGGCTCCTAGTTGGCCATCGGTTCTATGTTTTCACACGGCTTTCTCTGGGCGTATGTTCTCATCTCCTTAGTTCTATTTAATTACTGTCCAACCCAAAGACTTCATAAGGTTTTTAAAGACCTTATTTCCCAATATAGTCACATTATGACATATGGGGTTAGGATTTCAAAATATAGGGGGTGAGGTTGGAGATGTCCTAGCCCATAATACCAGATTCAACTCAGAAATTAAGTCTGTGTAAATTATACAAATTGAAACTGAAAGAGAAAAAGAGAGGATAAAAATCTCACAGATCATCCATGATCTCATCAAATGGTCTAACATCCAGCAGCTCAGGAGGCTGAGGCAGGAGGATCACAAGTTCAAAGTCAGCCTCAGCAAATTAGTGAGGTCCTAAGCAACTTAGCGAGACCCTGTCTCAAAATAAAAAGTAAAAAGGATGGAGAGGTGGCTCAGTCGTTGATTACTCCAGGTTTGATCCCCAGTTTCAAGAAAAAAAAAACAAAAACAGAAAGAGTCTAATATACATGTGCTGCAACCTCGAAAGGAAAAGACAAATCAGAGGGAAAATAGAAAGAAATAGAGATGAAGACATTTGAAAATCGACTGCAGACATCCACAGACAAACTTGGGGGATGGCAATTAGAAGAATTACCAAGCAGTCATTCACGTGCACACCACCCCTAAGTACTTCATCTTCTAACTGATTCTTTAAAGACACAAAGACGACCTTGAAGGTAGTCAGAAAGGAAGAGCACATCTACACAACAATGAGGATAAGAATACTCGGAGTCAGAGACCATACAGACCAGAAAACAATGGAGTGACACTTGTAAACTTCTGGGGAAAAAAAAATTGGCTTGGAATTTCCTACATAGTAAAAATATTTGTTTTAAATTAAAGAAAAATACTGATTTTAGAGTAAAAAATTGAACATGAGAATTTGACAGAATATATACTCAGGAAATACTGGACGAGGGACTATGATAACAGAAAGAAATTTAACTCTACACAGAGAAGAAGATCCCCCAAAATGGAGATAATGTGAGCTTTTTTTCTTATTTTTTACTACTCTAAAAGACAATTGTCTAGACCATAGATAGTAGGGACATACACTGTGTTTACAGCATAGAAACAAGCACAGTGTCTGACAGTAGTAGATAGTAAAGGGAGGCCTTGGGTCTATGCTGCTACAGAGTTGTTATACCACATGCAAGGAGATATCTTATTTAAAGGTAGACATTGAATTATTAAAGATACAATTTGTAAAGCCCAGGACCAGCAATACAAGGTGTGAGTAATAAGTCAATAAAGAAGATAAAGTGAAATCATAAAAAATTCATACATGCAAAGGCAGCAAAGAGAGAGAGAAATGAACCAAATAAAAATGAAGTGAATAGAAAATAGCTACAAAGTTATAGTTTGATTCAACGATATAACTCAACATCACCATGAATGAGAACAGATAACTAACCCAGTGAAGAATCGGAAATTGTCTGATTGGATGAAAGGGCAAGACCCACCTATCTGTTGTCTGTAAGAAATTCACATGAAGCATAAAGTTACGTGTGTTATAATTAAAAGCGGGGAAAAGATGTCATACAAACACCAATGCAAAGAAAGACTAAGTAGTGGTGCCACTGTCCAGCTGGCTGGGCAAAATAACTGGGGGGTGATGAACAACTTGTGTAGATTGATACAGCAGGAGTGGGAGCCCTTTATTGTAAGACAACAGAGGTATTTATACATTCCACACAGCTTATCTTAATTAGCATAAACTACATACAGCAGTCAAACAATAAGGAATCCCCACACTTAATGGCTCGCTGGTGTTACTTCTCAAACCACTCCCTCTGGCAAAATGCCAGGCGCCATCTTGACTTCTTTACAGACTCTAACATAGTGGCATCCATATTGAAGTAGACTTAGATCAAGAAGTATTATCAGGACCAGGGAGGTTATCAAGATAAAGGGACCACTTCTCCAGGGAGATTAAAGAATATTAATGCTGACCAGCTATACAGTTTCAAAATATGTGAAGAAAACGTGCACAGAAGTAAAGGAGAAGAATTCCTCTTTCAGTAATGCATAAAAGAAGCAAAGAGAAAATCAGTAAAAATAGAAAAGAGATGGCTTCCAGATATTGGCACAGGCAACAATTTCCTGGATAGGATTTCAGTGGCTCAGGAAACAAAAGCAAGAATTGACAAATAGGATTACATCAAATTTAAAAACTTTTGCACATCAAAAGGAACAATCAAAGAATGAAGAGATAACCTACAGAATGAGAGAGCATCTTTGCCAGGTATTCATCTGACAGAGGATTAATATTCAGAATCTATAAAACATTCCAAAAGCTTAGCAACTACATTCAAAAAATCAAATAATCAAATCAAAACAGGGTCAAAACAGGATCTGAGTATATGTTTCTCAAAAGAAGTACAAATAATAAATGAATGAAAAAATATTCAACATCTTTAGCCATCAGTGAAATACACATCAAAACTACCTCATTCCAGTCAGAATTACTATTTTTTAAAAAATTGTGCTACAAAGATGGGGAAAGAAGGAAAAACTTATACACTGTTGGTGGAAATGTCAACTAGTATGATCACTTTGGAGGTTTTTCAAAACAGCTAAGAACTACCATGTGACCCAGCCGTCCCACCCCTGGGCATGTGCTGGAAGGAAATTAAACCAGCATATAAGAGACTGCTACATGTCCGTGGTCATCACAGCACTATTCACAAGAGCCCAGATATCCATCAATAGATGAAGAAATTTGGTATATACACAATGGAGCCATCAGGAAGAATGAAGTCCTGCCATTTGCAAGAATTTGAATGGAACTGAACGACATGGTGTTAAATGAAATAAGGCAAACACAGAAGACAGTGTTGCATTTTTTTCCCCCTCACATGTGGAAAATAAGAAAGAAAAAAAAAGACAAGAAAGTAGGAGAGGGACTACCAAGGCCTAGGAAAGGGGAAATGGGGAGGGGCAGGGAGGGAGGAGCAGCAGAGTGGGAGGGTGGGGGGCATGGTCACTGCATGATGCGTGCATTATGTAAATGTCACTGACACTCACTAATTTGTGCCATAACCAATTGATTGTTAATAATTATAATAGGAAAATAAGTGAATGTATAAAAAAGAACACAGAGGCCTGAGAACATTCTCAACTGTATTGACCTAATAGGCATTTGCAGAAAATGTCAAGAAACCCAACCCCAAATAAAATACACATGGGACATTCGAAAGACAAGACTTCATACATTTTTAAACCTTGAAAATGTGAAATAAGGCTGGGGATGTGGCTCAAGCAGTAGCGCACTCGCCTGGCATGCATGCGGTCTGGGTTAGATCCTCAGCACCCCATACAAACAAAGATGTTGTGTCTGCCGAAAACTAAAAACAAAATAAATATTAAAAAATTCATTCTCTCTCTCTCTCTCTCTCTCTCTCTCTCTCTCTTAAAAAAAAAAGAAAATGTGAAATAATGGAAACTGAACATTCTCAGAGAATAATGGAATTAGACTAGGAATAGAAGAAAAATAATGACAGGGTTCTGAAAATTCAGAAAAGATTGCATATAGTTTATACCATTTCTTCTCTTAAATGGGTGGTACAATGTTGCATCCAGAGAATCATCAGCTTTTAGAGTTTATTTATATTGCAAAGATTTTTAAGTTAGGAATCAATTTCATTAATAGGTTTAACAATTTAAATCATTTAGTTCTTTTTTGTTTGTTTGTTTTTAGCAAGTCTTGTATTTTGTATCCTTCCAGGATCTCCTTGCTTCCATTTAAGCTATTAAATTCACAGGTTCTGAGTTGTTCACAGCATTCTATTTACATATTTTTAATGTTTGTAAGTTTGTAATTTTATCTTATTTTTCATTTGTAATATCAATAATTTGTGCTTTTCTATATTTAATTTTCTTGCTCATTCTGGCTAGAGCTTTTTATATAAATTCATTATTTTTTTCAAAGAAACATCTTTTAGTTTCATTTTTATTGTTTTTTTTACTTTAAATTTCACTTAATTTTGTGTTAAAATAATTAATTTTATTAAAATAATAAAAATTTCTTTTGCTTATTTTTTTGAATTAAATTTGGAATCAAACTTATGGTTCCAAAAATGGAAGCTTACATAACTAACCTGAGTGAGACCTTTGATCTTTTTAATATAAACATTTAAAGCTACAATTTTCCTCCAATAATACTGCATTAATAGCATCACACAACTTTGATGTGTTGTTTTCAGAGCTGATTTTTTTATTAGAGCATTAGAATCTTGCATGGTATTTGGGTTCCTTCTGACAAAATGATACAAGCGAGGAGTTGGATTTCTATCCCCATCCCACACCCTGTCCTCCCCTCCTCCCTCTCCCTCCTCTCCCTCCCATTGACCTTTCTTTCACTCCTTTATTCATTTATTTTTGATTGGCACCTTCTACATTTACCCCAAGGTGGGACCCCCTTTGGCTCTTTATGTATGTATATGGCAGGATTCAGATAGGATACATTCATCCCATATCCCCCTCCCTCCCTCCCTCCCTCTGTTCCCCTACTACTCACTGATCTCCCCTATCTTTATGATATTTTATCCCCCTCCCCCACTGCCTTCTTTCCCTTATTTTGCTCTAACTTCCACCTATGAGAGAAAACATCCAATTTTTTATTTTCTGCGTTGGGCTTATTTCACTTAGCGTGAGTTTCTCCATTTTCATCTACTTACCAGTAAATGCCATATTTCATTCTTCTTTGTGGATGAGTAAATCTCCACTGTGTATGCCACGTGTCTTGATCCATTCCTCTATTGACAGGCATCTGGGCTGGTTCCACAATTTACTATTGTGAACTGAGCTGCTGTAAACATCGTAGCGGCCGTGTCATCATGGTCTGCTGATTTTAGTTCTCTTGAATAAATACTGAGGAGAAGAATAGCTGGGTCATGTGATGGTTCCATTCCTAGGTTATTTTTTGTATTTGATCTAATTAGTTATACAGGATGCATTTTGATTCATTGTACACAAATAGAGTTCAGCTTTTCATCTCTCTGGTTGTACACGATGCAAAGTCGCACCATACATGCAGTCATAAGTGTACCAAGGGCAATGACGTCCGTCTCATTCCACCATCTTTCCTACCCCCAGGCCCGCTCCCCTCCCCACCCTCCCCTTATACATGTATACATACATGGAATATAACTTCCCATTCTTCTGTTGGTCCATGAAGTGTAATTACATTGGTCATGTATTCATATATGAACATAGAAAGTAATGCCTGATTCGTTTTACTATCTTTCCTATTCCCCCTCCCTTCCTTTCCTTTCCCTTTGTCTAATCCAAGTTACTTCTATTCTTCCCTACCTGCCCCCCTTATTGTAAGTTAGCATCCATGTATCAGAGAGAATATTCAGCCTTCAATTTGGGGAGACAGGCTTTTTTCACTAAGGATGAGAGTCTCCAGTTCCATCCATTTACTAGCAAATGCCATAATTTCACTCTTTATGGCTGAGTAACATTCCATTGTGTATATATACCACATTTTCTTTATCTGTTCATCTGTTGAAGGGCACCTAAGCTGGTTCCATAGTTTAGCTGTTGTGAATTTTTAAGGAATCTTCACATTGCCTTCCAAAGTGGCCATATTAATTTGTCCCACCAGTGATGTATGAGTGTACATTTTCCCCACAACCACACCAGCACTTATCATTATTTGTCTTCTTGATAATTGCCATTCTGGGTGGAATGAAATGTTCCTATAGTTTTGATTTGCATTTCCCTGATTGCTACAGATGTTAAACTTTTTTTTCCCAGGTATTTGTTGGCCATTTGTGCTTCTTTGTTTGAGAAATTCCTGTTTAGTCCTTTTGCTCACTTATTGAGTGGGTTTATTTTTACTTTTTGGCATTGGGGTTCTTAGTTCTTTATATATTCTGGATATTAATCCCCTGCCAGAGCAGTGGCTGGTGTAGATTTTCCTTCCCATCCTGTACATCCTTTCCTCACTCCCTTAGTCATTTCCTTAGCTATGCAGAAGCTCTTTGATTTGATGCGTCCCACTTGTTGATCCTTGGTCATGTCTCCTGAGCTGAGGGGTCCTGTTGAGGAAGCTGCTGCCTGCACCAATGTGATGAGTGCTGACCTCGTGTTTATTCTAGCAGTTGCAATGGTTCTGGCCTAATTCTGAAGTCTCTGATCTATGTTGATTTGACTTTTGTGCAGGGTGAAAGATAGGGATTTAATTTCATTCTCCTACGTATAAACATTCTGTTTTCCCAGAACCATTTGTTTAAAAGGCTGTCTTTTCTCCAGAATATATTTTTGGCACTTTTGACGAGTATCAGATGGCTGCAAGTATGTGGGTCTCTCTCTGTGTCTTCTAATCTCTTCCATTGACTTCTTGTCCACTTTGATGCTGACATCACGCTTTTTTGCCACCATAGCTCTGTAGTAGAATCTGAGATTGGGTATTGTGATGCCTCCTGCATCACTTCTCTTGTTCAAAATTTCTTTGGGTTCTCTGGGTTTCTTATTCCTCCAAATGTATTTAAGGAAGATTTTTCTAGTTCTGTGATGAATGCCATTTGTATTTCGATGGGGATTGTATCCAATCTGTTTATGGCCATTTTGACAATATTAATTCTAACTACCCCAGAACATGGAGGGGGGGATCTTTTGATCTTCTGAGGTCTTCTTTGATTTCTTTCTTCAGTGTTCTATACTTTTCTTATAGAGACGTTTCACTTTCTTGGTTAAATTAATTCCCAGTTGTGTGTTTTGTTGGTTTTTTTTTTTTTGGATAGTGTAAAAAAGAATGATTTGATTTCTTTCTCAGCTGAATCACTGTTATACTATAGAAAAGCTATTGATTTATAGAGTGTTGATCTTCTATCCTGTTTCTTTGCTAAATTCATGTGTCACAGAGCTGATTACTTTTGTTCAAAATATTTTAAGATTTCCCTTGAAACTACGTCTTTGCCCTATAAGTTATTTTAAGATGATCTTAAAATCCAAATAGAATTACAAAGGGCCTGAATTTAATTGAATCACTGATTTCTAATTAGTGCATTATAATTTTACACCATATTAGGGTTCGTTTTGACATAATTATACAAGCATGGAATAGTTGCTCCAATTCAGTCCCCGTACGTCCCTTTCCTTCCCTTCCTCCACTCCCCTGTTCCCATTCCTCTATGTCACCGGTCTTTCTTCAATTTATCTATAGTTTTTTTTTTTCTTTAAATTAGTGCATTGCCGATAAACATAGAGGTGAAATTTATACTGCGCTGTTTTCATATTTGCACATAGATAAGTTGTCAGATTCGTCCCCTGTTCCTCTCTTTTCCCACCCCGCATCTTAGCCCCTCAATCCCTTCTGCTCCACTGATCTCTCTCCTATTCTCATGCAATTCTCCCCCAACCCATTACTTTTCCCCGAGAAAATACTTGACCCTTGACTTTCTGGGTCTGGCTTATTTCACTTGGCATGATGCCCTTCCACTTCCCTCCACAGCAGATGCTCCAATCTCACTCTTCTTTCTGACTGAGTAAAACTCCACGTAGGTGTACACCACGTGTTATTTATTCATGTGTCTGTTGACAGGCATCTGCAGGCATCTGGCTGGTTCCAGAGCTTGACTTTGCCAATTGTGCTTCCATAGCCACCGAAGTGGTCGCATCCCTATAGTGTGCTGCTGTTAGTTCTTTTGATACACACCCAGGAGTGGGATAGCTGGATCTTATGGTGGCTTCGTTTCTCATGTTTTGAGGAATCTCCATTATTGCTTTTCAGAGCGATTGTACTAATTTGCAGTCCTACCATCAAGGTATGAGTGTACTTTTTGATCCACATTCTCACCAGAATTTGCTATTATTTGTATTATTGATAATTAACATTACCTCTGGAGCAAGGTGCAATCTCCATGATTTCCAGGCTCGATCTCTTATGCTCAGGGTGTCCAGGTTGCTCTTCCACACAGATCCCTGCGGGCACTCTGGGCACCCTGCAGGCCAGAAAACATGTCTTTGAACATGGCTTTCAACATGGATCTGCCCACCAGCAAAACTGATGAAAATTGAAATCAAAATAATAACAACCACAACAAAAACTCACCGTGTTTTAACAACAAATAGGCGATGATTTCCAGAGTTTTAAATTTGTGGATGCTGTTTTGTTTCCTTGTAATGAGTTCTAGATGGCCGTGCGGTCATCCCAGACACCCTTCCATGTACACTGTGTGCACTGTGAATTTGCCATCATTACATAAAGTATTCTATAGACGTATGTCAGGCTTCTTAGGTTCAAATGTTGTTCAAATATTGTTAGAGTCATTTCTTTTTCATTTTTCTTTTTCTCTTTATTTCTTTCTTTTGATGAAATAGACAAGCTTGTGTAGATAGACATAAACTACCAAAATTGGCTCAAGAAGAAATAGAGACTCTGAATAGTCCTACATTAAATAAACAGATGAAATGGGTAGTCGAAATTTTTCCTACATAGAAAAACCCAAGATTTGATGACTTTGCTGGTGAATTTTGTCAGACTCACTGCAATAACCCCCAATTCTTCACAGCCTCTTGAAAAATAGGAGAAAAAGAAAAAGTGAACAGGAGAAAACACTTCCAACTCATCCAATGACACCAGGAGTGTCTTGATATCAAAATCAAACTGTTACAGGAAAGAAAGTTACAGACCATTATCCTTTATGAACACAGAGACAGAGTTCAATGGCTAGTAACAACGACAGCAAAAAATACAGCAACATGGGAAACAACATAGGGTACACTGGGTGGAAGGTAACTGGGGATTCTCTGTAGTAGATCTAAACTTCTGTGAAAATTAGAAGTTTAAGGTAGAAAAACCTCCCTCTAACCCAGATGCTCATCTATAGCAGAAATGGTCCTTAAATTGCCGTGATTACATTTTGACGAAGGAGAGGATATATAAAGATGGGACGGTTACAAAGATACCATCGTGACTAATGGGATGTTGCCCGTGTTCTCTTACTTGGCATATTGAGGTTGGATTGTCTTCAGCTTTTCATTTTGTCAGGTTTCATTGAGCTTTGATTCAATAGCACTTTTACATTTTGGCTTCTACGTGCAAATGTTTCTGTTAAAATCAAGATTCGTCAGTCCAGTTTAAACCTAATGCCTAATGCGTTAACTCTTAGGTAATAGTCTGGTGCCTAAACAAAAAGGTCTTCACAAAGTAGCATTTGGTGGATGAATACACAGGCCCTATAGATGGGACTGTCTCAGAGAATCCAATCAGACACCAATAATTTGTGTTCCTTTTCTTGGATTTTCCATGGGAACATAGATAATATCTGCAAATAGCAATTATGTTTTCTTTTCAAAAAGTTAAGATGTGTTGTACCAGTGATATTTAATTTGTTCCCTAATTCTAAAACACCATTAAGTGATTTTGGTAAGCCTGGAAATAACAAGGCTTCAGATCCAATTAATAGAAATCCCAAATAAAAAAAACTTAAATGATAAATAAGATTATTTCCCTTCAGATAACCCTAAGTTGGGTCACTCCAGGATTGACTAATCTATCTCTATATCAATAAATGATCCCCGTTCTTTGTATCCTCCCTCAGGAAATTGGCCACTCCTCATAGCTGCCAAAAGGCTGCCTTTTCACATTCTCACAACAAAACAAACTCAAACCAGAATGCAAACATTGTTGTGCATTGATTATTTGCCCTTTTTTACTAGAAGTCCCTCAGTGGACATCTCATATTTCATTTTGAGAATTTTATCCTGTGCTTGTTTCTGTCAATCTTTACCTAGATGAACAGGATGTTACCAGGGTTGGCTTGGATTGGTCAAGATTTACCCTCTGGAACTGAAGAGGGGACCACTGTCCCCTGGAGCACATAGGATCACGGTTCCTGATGATTCTGAGGTTCTTCTAGTAGAGGAAGAAGGAAATGACTCCAGCACACCAGCCCCAGAGAGGGCACAGCCCATTACACTTAGTGTAACACTGTGTCTTTCACAGCGCACCCAGTGTGTCTGTTGTGAGGAACGGTGGTCAGGTGTCAGTGGAGATGATTTCCATAAAGTTAAAAAAAAAGGACCATTCTATCTTTACTCCATTGGAGAAAGCTGAGAATTATTATTGGAAACTGATGTAGTGTCTGTCAAATGCCCTGCTTTCTTTTCTTTCTCCTCCCCCCACCCCCTGAGGGGAATGGGGGGGTGGGGTACCAAGGATTGAACTCAGGGCACTCGACCACTGAGCCACCTCCCCAGCCTTATTTTGTGTTTTATTTAGAGACAGGTCTCACTGAGTTGCTTAGCGCCTTGCTTTTGCTGAGGCTGGCTTTGGACTTATGATACTCCTGCCTCAACCCAAGCTGCTGGGATTACAGACGTGCACCTCCATGACCGGCTGTTTGTTTTTGGTTCTTTGGTGACCACAGACTTGGCAATTGGTGTAGCTAATTGGTTTAGTTTATTGATAAGCCTTATTAAGAATCTTTCCAAGATTACATCCTCTGTACATTCTCAGAATATGTCTCACTTGGGCATTGCAGTATCTAGATTTTAACATAATACCAGACTTGATCTGAAACTGTATTTTAAACATTTTGAAATATACATTTATAAAACAGGATTTAATGCAATGGTTATGACAATCATCATAAAAATGATTTCAAATATTTCTATGTGTTTGTTATTTTATTTGTTCTATGAACTATTTGCTCCTTAAAATTTTGAAAAATCTTTTCTGTTACTAGGTCCTAAAACCTTTAATAGAGCTTGGTTGCTGGTTTATTTTGGTTTTCCATTGTTTGGGAAAAGAGATTGACTCTTAATTGTTTTTCTAGAAAAATATTAATTTCATCAAAACATATAAAAGTGGATTAAAAATATAGAAAATGTTCTACTTTTTCTCTGTTTACTTATTTTCTATTTTTCATTCATAATTTTGAGTGTCTACAATTTCTCTGAACTTCCTCAGGGATTTCTATTTTATTGAATTTTTCAAAGAAACAGCTCTTGTACAGATTTGTAAAATCATTAACTCTCAACTTGTAAAGAAGGAAAGCTTCTTACTTTTCTTAAAATTGCTTTATTGTGCACAATTTCTGCCATTGCATATTCTGTTTATATATTTTCATTCTTTCTAGTATAATGTTAGCATTCAAGGATCTCAATTGGTGTGTGAATAGATTTTCGGGCTGCTTATCACAATGATATTTTAAATCCCATTGTAATTATTTCCTAAGTGTTTTAAAATTAAACATATCATTATTCTTTTTATTCATTATAAAATTTCAACCAATATAGAAATATGTAATTAAAAATAAGTAAACTCTGCTCTCACCTCTAACCAACTCCATAATGTTACCACTGCCAACAGTCTCTTTATTCTTTCAAATATTTGTATGCACATAAATATGCATTGCCTTTTTAAAAGGCAGTAAATGTTCTTTCTTATGCTCAGATCCTTGGCTACATGTGCAAATATTTCTCTACTATGGATTCCAGGGAGTGGGTTTCCTGGGTCAAAGGGTATGTACATGTTTAATTTTGATAAGTATTTTCAAATTGCATTCCACAATAGCCTGTATCAACTCACACAATAGTATGTATCTATGCACACTTTCCTATATCCTGGCTGACCTTGATAATAACCAACATTTTAATTTATAATGTGATCTCTGTGGCACTTAGCAGATAAGTTACAATCTCCAAGAGGCTTGAGTTTTCAGGTTGTTGTTAGTTTTATTTTTTTCAAAATTGTCTTGCAATAATTCAATACAAGAATGTGACTGGGTAAAAATTTTACTTTTCAAAATGTGTTGAGATTTTTTTTTCTGGCACATGTATAGGTAAGATATGACAAAGTGCCTTAAAAAGGAAATATTTTTCTCTGTAGAGTACAAATATTAATAGGTATTCAATTAATTATCATCATGGTGTTTGGATTATTGATATCTGAAGTTTGCATCTAGTTATTCAATCAAAACTAAAAAGTCACTTAAAATGTAAATTACTGTTAATAATAATGTTTATAATAGTTTAAAATTTTCTCTATACCCTTGAAATTCAATTATAGAACCCTAGGCTGGCCAAAAGCTACACCAATGTCCTTAGAGTTGACATATAAATCATGTAGCAGGTATTTATCAGCAAATTGGAAACACAGGCTTCTGGCTTTCCTCCTACTGCCTGGTCTGGAGACCTGGTGAAAGTGGGTGAGTGCCAGGTGTGGGGGGCAGCTTCCAGGCTGAGACCTCCAAGGTGCCCACTTGCCAGGGTCCGTGGGAGAGTTTTCGAGGAGTGGCCTCTTCCCTAATTTCCTGTGCCTTGGCTTCACTAGGCAGCCAGTAGCAATAAAGTCCAAACCATTGTCTTCCATCCCCTGAATTAGACAATAGCCGACTCTTGGATTAAAGCACATCTTGGGTGAGAAACGCTAGGCAGCTCCCCTGCAGTAGAGGGGTTTGGGGGGATACAAGGGGGCACCCATTACAACGGCAGAGGCTCCCTGTCCCAGAGTGCTCTGCCCTGCGGGCCTACCTGGTTTTCTGCAGGCCCCCAAAGCTGACTGGTCAACACAGCTGACATTTCAGGGGCTAGAATTCCAGTCACCGGTAAATCAAGGATTTTGAGGATTTACAGGAAAATAAAAAGAAGATAAGAAACTTAGAAAAACTGTGCAAAAGGTCTTAATGAAAGATGTAAAAATTCTATAAAATTTTAAATACTCCTAGAGAGAAGAGGATTTTGGATACATGAGATAGGAAACAGAGGTATGACGGCAACTTCATTGGAGATAGTCCATGTAAGGGAGGTAAGAGTTGTTAAAATCATCGCAGTGGACAGACTAAGAAGTAACTTAGTGAACAAGAGGTTAAGTCGAAAAGTATTCCCAGAGGGTACCTGGAAAGGTGAAGGAGAGAGGAAAATGTACAGAACATGGGAAACATTCAACATCAACGCAAGAGGAGTCTCAGAGAAAGTGAATACAGGAGGAATTGTTTCTCAATATGATGGGATCCTGGCGTGGTGGTGCATGCCTATGATTCCAGCGGCTTGGAGGGCTGAGGCAGGAGGATCACCAGTTCAAAGCCAGCCTCAGCAATTTAGTGAGGCCCTAAGCAACTCACAGAGATACTGTCCCTAAATAAAATATAAAAAGGGCTAGGACTGGGGCTCAGTGGTTAAGTGGCACTGGAATCAATCCCCACTGTGTGTGTGTGTGTGTGTGTGTGTGTGGGTGTGTGTGTGTGGGTGTGTGTGTATAATGGGAATATTACAAATAGCAAATTATTTTATATTTTTGGATTAATAGGATTCAGAGAATACCAAATAGAGTAGATAAGAATTCTAGATGCATTCTAGTGAAATTTAAGAATATCATGATCAAAGAAAAACTATAAAGGTTTCTAGAGAAAAGTCAATTCTCTCCAAGGTGTAAAAATTGTATTTCTAGCCAAGCATGGTGGCACAGGCCTGTAATCTCAGCAGCTTGGGAGGCTGAGGCAGGAAGATTGCGAGTTCAAAGCCAGCCTCAGCAAAAGTGAGGCGCTAAGCAACTCAGTGAGACCCTGTCTCTAAATAAAATACAAAATAGGCTGGGGATGTGGCTCAGTGGTCGAGTGCCCCTGAGGTCAACCCCTGGTTCCAAAAAAGAAAAATTGTGTTTCTAACATAACGCCACCTGGAAGAGATAATGAAATATTATTTTGAGGCTGCTGTAGAAATTAAATTTTCTACAGCAATTAGAATTTATAGGAATTAAATTTTAACAAAGTTTCATAGATAGGTGAATTTGCACTGAATGCAGGAGATTAAAGATAGTCTCAGGCATACAAGATCTCAAATAGTACCAAATGTGAACTGTTAGAGTCTGTAAACAAGTCTGGATGGCGCCTGGCAAAATGCCAGAGGGAGTGGTTTGTAAACTAACAAAAGCGAGCCATTAAGTGTGGAGATTCCTGATTGGTTGACTGCTGTATCTAGTTTATGCTAATTAAGATAAGCTGTGCAAAATGTATAAATACCTCTGTTATCCTACAATAAACTGCTTCCACTCCTGCTGCATCAACATACGCAAGTCATTCGTCACCCCCCGATATTTTGCCCAGCCAGCCGGGCTGCGGCAGTGAACCACTTTGAAAAACTTTTTTAAAATGTCCTTCAGGAGGAGAAATGAAGGTAGACCCGGCAATAAGATGAAGGAAAAGGCGGAGGGATGAACTTATTAAAGTTTATGCACACCCAAATAAGCAAAAATTTATTTTATACATTCTGGTATTAAAATTCTAGAAAATGCTCTCTTGATTGGGAATTGAAGGCAATATTCAGGGCACCAATAAAATATGAAAGCACATTAACTTAGGGTTCTCCAGAGCACTACCTAGATAGAAACTGGCTTCAGTAATGCTAAGTAATGAATAAGCACGTCTCTGAGTCTTAGTAAATTAGGGATAACCACTAGGAGGATAAAAATAGATTGTGTAGCTTTCAGATCAGAAAAGAAAAATTCTGCCTATGCAATGGAAAAACAGAATGGCATAAAAATGAGATGAGAGTATAAAAAAAAAAAAAACAGAAAACAAAGTAAAATGTTAGAAATGAGTCTAAGCGTAACAATATTCACAAGAATTACCAAATAGCTCATTTATACCTTACTATATTCTAGCCAAGAATTAGGGTGACTGACACAGAAATATTGTGCACAGCTTGATAAACTAACTCTAAAATACAGAGGAAAGTCAAGCTATGATGGTAAGATTCAGTTACAGGTGAGGTATAGACGCCCAATTCTGTTCTCAAATAAAAGACTCCAAAAAGATTGCGCTTTAGTTTGGATATGTGGTATCCCTCAGAAGCTCAGGTGTGAGACAATACAAAAACGTTCAGAGATGAAATAATCAGATTATGACATTTTTAACCTAATCAGTGCATGAATCCACTGATATGGATTAACTGGGTGGTGACCGTAGGCAGGTAGGGTGTGGCTGGAGGAGGTGGGTCACTGCGGGTGTGCCTCTGGGGTTCATATTTTGTTCCTGGAGAGCAGAGGTCTCTCTGCTCCCTGGTGGCCCTGACCTGAGCTGCTGTCCTCCTCCAACCCTTGCACCCTGATGTTCTGCCTCACCTCAGCCCAGAGCACTGGCGTGGGCTGTCTATGGACCAAGACCTCTGTACCCCTGAGCCCCAGATACACTTTCTCCCTTCTCTTCTAATTGTTCTTGCCGGATCTTCTGTTCACAGTGACAAGAGAGTTGACTCAAACAGACTTATGATATATACCTACAGGAGCAAGTGTCTAAACACAAACATGTGGCATCTCCTGCCCTTCTGAGGTGACACCTCCCAGAGTCTTGTTTCATGGGTCTGTGACCACAAACAGCTCCTCTCCTGTCAGCCATGGAGACTTGTATAGCATGAAGTTGACACACTCACACACAGATATTACTCAGTCGGGGTAGTTCCCTAATTAAAAACATTTCCCTTCTGTTCCCTTAAAACTGATGAAAGCTGTCTCGGAAATATCAATATTGTTCCACAGCCGCTGTCATAATGATATTTTCCCTCAAAGACTCAGCGATACATTCCTACATCATCGTGCCAAAGGAGAGAGAGTGTGTGATTTCTAAAGGATCGTCTCACGTTTTCCTTAATCATGCACTATGTATAAGATGGTGCCATGGCAGAATTTTACCCAGTGCATCCTTTAACAAGGCAGACTTTATAGAAATTTACTACCTGCCTCCACACTCTGATTTCGTGACTGAAGAAGGTGCTTCTCCTTTGTGAGATTATTTCCTCGTTAATGGAGAAAGGCTAGAGAAAGAACTTGAACATCCCCCTACCCCAGTTTTTATACTCCATATTCCCTTCCATGTCCACTGGGTCCTAATTTATTCATGCCAACAACTTACTTTAAATCTAACACGAATATCACTTTTTATTTCTGTATCGTGTTTATTATAGAAGAAAAGCAAGATGTGGAAATAAAGTCACTCATAAATCTGATCCTGTCAACATAATTTCATGTTTCTATACTACTATCTTGTTTTATATCACTGCAGTCACATCCGGCTAAAATGCACATCATATTTCTAATTTTAATAATATATGAAAGTGGAGTTTACATACTGTTTAATTTTTTAAATGCGTCATTTAATATTCCATGGCATGGCTCTGTCCATTACTTATTCCTTCTCTTATTATTGGTTTTTGCTCATTAGAATTACTTGCATGTCTATAGAGTTATAAATGTTGCAATGTCTACCTCTCTGAATATACATCTGTTTTTAAGAAATTTTTTGCTGTATAGAATTTCTCTGTCAAATAATGTGTTATATAGAAAACATTTATTTATTTATTTGGGTTTTGGAGATTGAACCCAGGGGCACATCACCCCTGAGCCACATCCCCAGCCCCTTTTTTACACTTTATTTAGAGACAGGGTCTCGCTGACTTGCTTAAGAACTGGCTAAGTTGCTGAGGCTGGCTTTGAACTCACAATCCTCCTACCTCAGCCTCCCCAGCCACTGGGATTACAGGCGTGCGCCACTGTCCCTGGCCAGGAAACATTTATAGAGTGCTAACTTTATGCCAGATGTTGTTCTAAATTCCTCAGAAACATTAATTCCTTTAATCCTGACATCAGTCCGCTAAAGCAGGTGCTATGATCACCCCTATTCCACAGAAGCAGGATCTGAGGCACACGCCTTCCTTGTGACTGGGTCGGAAGTGGAGGAATTGGGGTTCACGTCCCTGAAGACGGAGCATCGCAGGGGCGCCTGTGAGCAGGTCCACTTTGCATGCCTAAGATGAGCACCAGTCCAGCCTTCCCTGGGTAAGCACAGGAAGCTAAGCCAGCAGTTCTCCATTAAACAGCAAGTCCCAGCACAGCAGGGAGGGGACTGCCTCATTTAAAAGTCTTCTTTGGGTGAAGGTTCACACACACACACACACACACACACACACACACACAGCATTTTTGTTTACAAGCAGTCACCCAGTCTGTGAGGTTTCTACAGCTGCTGCAGAGGTCCAGAATTCATGTGCTTCCTGCTCTTGCGTTATGGATAGAGAAAAATTTATAAGGATCACCAAAAGCACACTAGGTCTTAACACAGACATTGCTATGACACAAACATACTAAATGTATTATTTACATGTTTGCTTTCTGTACTAATTTGATATTTAATATCTGAAATTACAAGTTATTTAAACATAAACTACTCTCCCAAAGAATTAAATATTAACTGCCACAGAAAGCATTCCCCTCTTCCTCTTTAATTTCCCTGGGCATGATTGACATGTCCCATGGTCCGGGCATGATCCGAGCTGAAATTCACCATGGACCTTTGTAGTACCAAATGCAGCTTCAGCTGGGCTTAAGGAGAACTCCACAGTATCATTTTTGAACATAGGTTTAGTATTTAATTAATCAAGTTTTCATCCACATTGCCTATTTTTCTACTGTTCCCTGCCAAAAACACGCTTTGGCAGATGGTAAAATAATGAAATTTCTGGCTCTAAAATCCAAAATCTTGGAGATAATTAGAAGGCTTGATACAGGTAACATTTATTAGTCATGAAGATTTTGACAGCATGGAGAATTTTTCAACCCACACGATTTCTAAAGGGGGGAAAAAATCTTTTTTTGAACACTGATCAAAAATATGTTTTTGTGACTAGGAGGAGGAATCACACTTCCCGAGGCCTTGCTGGACGTTTCTTCACTGGAGCGCAGCCTAGGCGGTGGGAAGGGAAGACATCCTTCTTGAAGCCTGTTTCACTGCCGAGCCACAAAGCGAAACATGGTCAATGTCTTGAAATATTTCTCTGTTCTAGTTAAACCAATCGCAAATCCACTGGTTTAGAATTGAGCACCAGGAGTAATTTTGGTGATCATTATAATAGCTATATGTGAATCACATATTTTTAAATGAACTATTCTCTTTTTTTTTTTTTTTTTTTTTTTTTTAACAACACAAACATCATTCATGGCTTGGAAGGAAACCTTATGAGGATGCTTCTGAAGATTTCAAGATACACCTTGCTTCACAAAGGCAAGCTTTTGGATATCTTTAACACCCGGCAAACTCAGGCAAGGATGCTACTTACAGACCTGAACCGCATTGGCAATCTCCTGCCCTGGGGCTCAGAGCACTGTACAGATGAGGCCTGAGGCCACCCTGGTTTCACCATGGACATATGAAGTCTTCCTGAAGTCCATGTTTTTCAAATTAAGAGAGCTTTCGGATTCTTCAGTGGTACTCTCTCATCTTCAGAGAAGGACAACTGATGCTTTGTGAAGTTCAGTGACTCAGCAAAAGACAACCAGGAAAGCCCCTGACTTGACCGTGAAGTTCTGACTCCTGGCATCAGGCTCTCTCCACAGCACCAGGAGGCGTTGCGGGCGCCTGCCGAGAGTTACCGAGCCAGGGCCACAGTCAGGTTCCACGGGCACACAAAGGAAGCCAAAGGAAACTGCAATGCGTATATTTTTAAAAGTTAGAGTGGATAATAAGTCAAAAACCTTGGGAAGGCAGGGCGGCGTGGAGGAAGAAACTATTTTTGTAATTGAAATATAATGACCTTAAAAGAGAAGAAATTCTGAAGGGAATGCCTGGCTCTACAGGTCGTCAGACAGGAGTGAGCTGTTCTTGCTGATGAAAATGGAATGACAAGCCAGCCAGGAGTGAAACCCGGTGTGAAGACCAGGAAGGTCACTTTTCCCAAAAATTTTGTCAACCAGATACTTCTAGCAGAAAGAACAGTCAGCTCTAAAACCAGGTATCATGACAGACATCAGGAACAATTTAAAAATAGCAACCCATAGCTTTAAGGCAAATGTAGCCTTGAAGAAGATGAGAAGCCCTTCCCTGGCAGGAGAAATCATGACAGGATGTGACAAATAAAGGTGACGCTCATGGGACACTCCTCACGTGCACACAGTCCTAAGAGCTCCTGGCACCCGAGCTCACGGGTCACCTCCAGGTGGCAGGGAGGTCCTCACCCAGCTACAGGGGATGGAGCAGGTCATCTAGGCTGTAAAGCAGTCAGCAACGCAGCTGGAGGTGGAACTCAGCATCGTGGTCTTGCCCCCTCTGCAATGTGACCTCACCTGATCAAGGGTGGTGAAGCAAACTCAAATTTAAGTTGTCTTTAATCAGTGTGAACCCTCTTTCCCATAGACTGGGACATTGCAGACCCACCCCCGTTCTGGAGTAGTGGGAGGGGATGTCTGGGGTGGCTATGTGACAGTTCTAAGTGCCAAAGTGGGAACTTGTTGGATGATCCCAAGATGGAAGAAGAGAGGGAAGGGGGATAAAGTCTGCATCTCCATGTGATAGAATAGATACACAAAGGTGCTTGCAAGCACTTTTAGGGGCAAGAAAGAAGATGGACAGTGGTACTGTAAAACACAGGGTACACTTCCACATGCGATCTCAGATATATCAGAAGACAGCCACTGTTGACATTTTGGTTCTTTGTATAAACAAACATGTGAGTGTGTGTATACAGGAATTCACAAATAAACATTAATAGGTAGATTTATTGAGTTGTCTGTTGGGAGTTGTGACAGACTGGCTGAGTTCTTACTGCCTGATGTTTCTGGGATCACTGTGTCTGGAGTGGAGACAAACCTGCTTAGCATTCTTATGAGAGAAATAGAAAACTGAAACACCTAGAGCCTCGCTGCGGGGTATGGGGGAGACAGCTCACCAGGAGCACTGAGGAAGAGGCAGCAGGAGGGGAGGACACAGTCCAGCACTCCACAACAGCAAGGGGCCAGCAGAGCCGGGGGGACTCGGCAAGAGGCGGGAGAATCATGGAGGATGAAGTCAAGAAGCAAACAGGACCTTGTCCTGCATGTGCACTGGGGCTTCTCCTAGGAGCTCTGGGGCCCGCCAGTCAGGTTTTGAGCAGATGAGTTGCCTGCCGCAGTCTGGCTGCAGCAAAAACGCCAAGGTCGCGGGTTCGTTTCCCATAGGGGCCACCATCTGCCGCAGTCAGGCTGCAGCAAAATAATGGGGTGGGGAGCAACTTGTGTAAATTGATACAGCAGGAGTGGGAGCCATTTATTGTAGGACAGGAGGGGTTTATATACATTCCACACAGCTTATCTTAATTAACATAAACTAGATACAGCAGTCAACCAATAAGGAATCTCCACACTTAATGGCTCCCTGGCGTTACTTCACAAACCACTCCCTCTGCAAAATGCCAGGCGCCATCCTGACTTGTTTACAGACCCTAACAATGAGTGACATGATTTGATTTTCACCTTTGAAGTCCCCCCTGCATCATTATACCGGTCAGGGGGTTGCGGGAACACTTCAGGCATGGGACGATGGTGGCTTGGATTTGCAGGGTAGCACAGAAGTGATAAAAACCAGCTTGGAGGGTCAGGTGACAAGAGAGCTGCTGAAGCTGGCCTAGAGGTGGGGTACATGAAAAAGAGAGGAAACTCCAGGGGGAACGGGGGTTGTGGATGAGCAGCTCGGGAGGGTAACCCCAGCAAGGAGGTGGGCTGAAGGAGGGGGCTGGAGTCCAGTGTGCCTATTACCCACTGAGATGGAGGTGTCTTGAAGACTGCTGGGAAAACTCAAAGGAGAGGCAAAGCTAAAGATAGAAATTCAGTTGTCAATATATAGATAACCTTTAAATAAATCCCGTGAACATGAGTCAGAAAATAAAAGGGCTAAGAGGACTGAGCCCTGGGAAATCCCCATATTTAGAAGGAGGTAAGAAAGAAGAGCATGGCACAGGAGACCGGGAAGAAATAGCTCGAGAGGTAGAAGGAGAACACAGAGAGCGCAGTATCCAGAAGGCCGGGAGGAGAGCAGGCACTAGGAGGGGTTTATCTAGGTGGGTGGGGCAGGAGGTGGACAGCCAGGCTTGGCCATTCTTCAAAAAACGGGAACTGTAGTAAATATTCATGCATGTTTGAAGCACTTTCTTAATCTTAATTTCCCAACACTGTTCTAATTAAAGTCCATTTTGAGGAAAAGCTGCAGGAGTACACGACGCAGACGCAGGAAAACACCTTGTTGGTGACCTGTGACCGATCCGGGTAGAAGCTTCTGGATTCGGCTCTTCCTCCTGGAGGCAGCAATCAGCATGAAGCTCACAGGCAAAGAGGAGGGAGCTGCAGCTCCCTCCGGATCCTCGTCCTTGGGAACAGCAACAGGGCCCTTGCGCAGGTGTGCTCTGGAGGGGTGGAGCACTGGGCCAACTGAGCGCACAAGGACGAGGGGAGGGGAGTCTTGCCTCTTTGGAAGCCTTGGAGGGCAGATGCTCGTGTCTGCCCACAGGAGAATGGCTCTTGTTAGCCAGGAGAAGGTGGACAGCCAGGGGAAAGGTGGGCTGAGTGACCTGCATTGGTGAAGCGGCTCCAGATTCTGCGCACAGCTTCCGTGAGGGCTCCTTGGCTAGAACTTTTCCCTCCCACGGCTGTAGTCACTCTCTGCAAGTTGAAGGGTTTGTTTTCCGCTTGTTTTTATAAAGCTGAGGTCCCTGCTGCTCTCAACCAAGTTGCCATCCTGTAGTATGGAAAGTCAGGACAAAATGATGGGGTCACAATAGAAGTCTCTGCCTGGAGACATGGGATGCACCCGGGCTGCTCCCAGCCCTCCTGTCTCATCTTTCCCCTCCCCAGCCGTACTACGACTCTGTGTTCCTGGAGAATACATTGTACTTGATCGTGTGTGTCTTTACCTACATCACATTCGCTCTGCCACAATCCCTCTTCCCCTTCCCGATCACCTGGCTTAATCCTTCAGATCCCCCCACTTTCAGTCCGTCTTTGTTGTTATCATTAACATCAGCATTCATCACAGCTGCAGGATCAGCTCTGCCAAAGATGGAAAGGGCGCTCCGTCTCCTAACCATTCGGCATCAGTTGTCTTGTTCTGTCCACACGGTCAGCAAAGAAGGAAGCAGAGCCCCGCGGCCAGTGGCTGAATGCCAGTTTGTGATTCTGTTTATGAGCACTTCAGGACAGCATTGGATTCATGTCCTTTATCTGTTTTTTTTACCATCCCTGCTCCTCTATTTTTTGGTTGCATTTCTTTGTACAGGCCGCTGTTACAGGTAGATGGACTCCTCACTCTCAGACCAATGCTAGTGAGACTGTGGTTTGGGTTCTTCTATGACCACGATGGGCAACTCCTCTGAGCCACAGGATTGTCTGCCTCTGACAATGCGGTCAGGCCAATGTTCCTCAGATTTGTTCCCAGGTAGCAAACCGAGCACAGCTCTGGGCTGAAAGGCTTCAAGAGGTTCTGCCTACAATCCGATTTACAATCTGTCCCAGATTCCTAGAGCTGTCACTGGGGTCCTGCAGCTAGCCACAGGGAAACCATAAGCGTTTTCCTTGTGTTTGTTGGCAAATTCTTGGAACATCATGGGCAGACCTCTAATATGGTCACAGGCCTGGGAACAAAGTCACCTCGCAGGGGTAGTCTGTGTTGGAACAGGGCAGCGAGATTCCTGTTGTTTTGTTTTAGCATTGGGCACAAAGCAAGCGAAACACTCCTTGCATTGGGTTTGATAAACCCTGAGCCATCAAAGCCTACCTGGACCATGCCGGGGCATAATCAAATATCTTACTACGGTGGTGACTGCCGAGAAGGGGCACGTCGTGATTTTGATTCCAGGTTCTGTGGGAAAGAGATCAGTTTGTTATGTTTGCTATTAGAGATGGTCACTGTGCTCTGGGTCCTACCTGGAAAAGCGTCTACTATACTCCTGGTTGATCCATTTAATTGCTCTCCTAAAAATCTTGGGATTAAAAAATAAAAATAAATGAAAAAAAGATAGGGAGAAAGATGATCAATCTCTCATTAAGAGTTTAGATGTGTAACATGGAAAATGGGGGTCTAGTTGCCTGTCTTCTCTGAAATGGGACCAGGTAAAGAGAGATCGGTCAGAAGATATAATCTATAGGCAGCAGCCAAGAATGCTAAAAGTATTGGATTAGTTTGTTTTTTAATACTTAGAATTTCTCCCTAAAAACACTTTTTCTTTTGAATTTAAGTTTGTCACCATGTTACTGGTGTTTAGATTAGTTTCTGCATGTTACTGGATTTTAACTCATAGTTTGCTGCATGAATAATAGGACATACTTTGGGTAAATGTTTCACGGATCGTTCACTGTGGTATGTAATCTAAATCTTGAAATATCCTGAAACCACATGTGAATAGTGCCAGCGTGTTTGCTCTCAGAGCCCCCACTATCTGATCCCCTGGACCCCGTGATCCCAGGTTTGTCGCTGTGCCTGATTGATTTTTATTTTTCCAAGTTCAAGGAAGCTATCGCCTTTGCCTCTCAGTAGCCTAGAAATACTAAGCATTCACAGTGAGAAGCTCTTAAACAATCACTGGTGGTTGACATGACATAGCACATGAATATCTCAACTACAACTAAACTATAAAGCACTTTCTAATTGAGGTAAGATTCAGAAGACATGGAATCAGCCTTTTATTTACAACCCAATGACATTCGGTACATTCGCAGTGTTGTACAGTCAACTCCTCCATCTAAATAGAAAATATTTTCAGCATTCCAAAAGGGAACCTCAGACCCATTGATACTCTCTCCATAGCACCTGGAAAAAAGGTGATCTGTTTTCTCTCCCTCTGAATTTTCCTATTCTGGATGTTTCTTATAAATTAATTATAATATTTTGTGTCTATCTTCTTTAACTCAGCATGTTTTTGAAGTTCATTCATGTCATATCTATCAGTGTGTCAGGTTTTATGACTGAATAGTATTCCATTCAAGAGATACCACACTTGTTACTCTGCTCATCCATTGATGGACATTTGGGTCATTATCACCTGTTGGATATGGTGAATATTATCAATGAATGTGGACAATAATGTTCATGTGTTTTCAATTCTTTGAGGCAGATGCCTATTGTGGGATTGCTGGGTCATATGGAACCATGCTTAGCTTTTCTGAGCCAAAGTGTTTTCCGTAGTGACTGCACCATTTTATATTCCCCAAACAATGAGAAGTGGTCCTAATCTTTGCCAACACTTGTTACGTTTTGCTCTTTGAATTTTTTGAAGTATAGCCATCCTCGTAATTTATAGTGATAACTCACTGAGGTTTTTATTTGAATTCCCCTGAAGATCAATATCATTGTGTGTCTTGTCATTTTCTTATTCCTATTTGTGTATCTTCTTTGGAGAAATGTCTATTAAGTGATTTATGCTTTTGATGCTCTGTTGCAAGGGTTTTTTATCTTGTGTACTAGGCCCTTACATGACTTGAAATTTTCTCTCCAATTTTGTACACTGTACTTTTACTTTCTTCAGAGTGTCCTTTGATGCATAAATTTTTAATTTTCAAAAAAGTCCAATTTATTGAATTTTTTCCTTTGTTGCTGTGTTTTTTCATACCAAAGAATTAACTGCCAAATCCAAGGTCATGAAGATGTTGAAGCACGTCTTCTTATACTCTTTCCCAATGTTCCCAAATTGAATCAATGCTTATGATTCACATTTGTTATAGTTTGGGTCTGAAATGTCCCCCAAAGATTTGTGTGTTGAAATTTTGGTCCCTGCTATTGGTGTTATTGGAAGAGAGTGGGAAGTTTTGGAGGTGGGGATTAGTTGGAGGATGTGTCACTGGGAGTTTGTCCTTGAAAGATATATCTTGTTCACAACAGCTTCCTCCTCTTTCTCCTCCTCCTCCTCCTCCTTCTTCTCTCTCTCTTTTACTCTCTCTCACTCTCTCTCTCTCTCTCAACAGTTCTGCTTTGCCACGTACATGATGTTCTGCTTCACCATAGCTCTAAGGCAATGAGGTCAAGTGACCCTGGACTGAAAACTCTGAAACCATGAGCCAAAGTAAACCTTTCCTGCTTTGTTTCCCGAAGGAATTTTGTCACAGCAATGGAAAGCTAACTAACACAACATTTTACAATCTACATTTCTTTCCTTTCTGACTCATTTCCCAAACACTTCCTGCTCTTCCCCAACTCCAAAATGCACAACTTAACACTCAGGGAGCTTCGTTCAGGACTTGATGCTAGAAGAAGCCAAACTACAGTAAATAAGTGGTTTAGGGCTCAAAATTCCCTTTGCTTCAAAACTCTGCTGAAATCTCACCATTGGCTTCTGGCATTCCACATGGTAAAGTTATCCAATCCCGAAAGTCACATTTTTCTCTGTATAGTTGTTATGAAATGTCTTAAAAATCCACTAAACAAAGATGAAATCTGTATAGCGTCTATTGAGTGGAACTTCTCTTCATTATTGTTTCTTTCTAGACTGTGTCATGACCTTTTATTGTTTCCACATTCACATGTTTTGGGCTTAAAAGGGTTTTATTTGTATACTTCTCCATTTTCAGAAAAGTTCTTCATAGAATCCTGTCTCTTTCCCCAGTGTTGTTCTTATTTTTATTTTCTGCTCTAGTGGTTCTACTTTGAGTTGCTTCCAACGTGAATTTTAAGCCTTGACTAGTTTTGGCTTGGCTGCATTTAGCTTTCTCCTCTGTTAGACATCTATCATGTTTCATTACATATTTTATACGACCCTAATGTATCATATTTTGTCTCAAACTTAAAAGAGGTACATTCTAAATCATCCTTCTGCAACTCTGTGTGGAATCTTTGGAGGCACACTCTTGAGTGCTTGGAACTCTTTCCTTAAGTATGGCGGAATTGATGCACAGACCCTTGCTGCCGTTTTAATTTCCACTCTTCTCTTAGCAAACGCAGCTCCGTTGAGATCAACAGATTGCCAAGGAGCACAGGCTGCTGAGCTAACCTCCTGAAGCTCCCTTTCAGTCTGGGGCCTGTTGAAGGTCATAGCTTTACTTTGTTTCTTTAGTAACTGCTCCCCTGGGCTGAAGCAGGAGCTTCTCTTACTTCCTTGCCTTGGCTTGATTTCTAAGGTGAGGAGGTATCTTTATCCCAAGTAATCTGACAGCCCTCGAGCTCTCCCTGGCTCTGCCTCTCCTTCCCACTTGCTGCTGATATCCTAGGAAAGCGAATATCTCTATTATTACTCCTCCCTCTGTCTCCTGTTCTATTTTGAAGCCCTTCAGTTTTAGTTGGACGTGGTTGCAGAGACATTGGGATGTTTGCATTTGCAGAGTGTCTAAGTCAACCTCCTGCTGCTATAACAGGATACCACAGGGTGAATAATTTATGCAAATTTGCCATTTGTAAAGACACAGTTCTGGGATTCAGGTCCTAAGAGCAAGGCACCAGTTCTTGACAAGGGTCTTTGAGCTGCAGTGTAAAATGTTAGAGGACGTCACTTGGAGAGAGGGTAAGAGCAAGCAGGAGAGTTCTAGGGGACTAGAACTCATTGGTACTTAGCACCACCCCCCTCCCAGGATACAGCAGGATTCCATCATGAAGGCAGTCCCCGTGACCTAAGCACCGCTTAAAACTCTCACCTCAAAATATCACTACGATGGTGATTAAATGTCAACGTGAGTTTTGGAGGGACATTCAACCCATCGCATTCTGCCCTTGGCTGCCCAAAACTAATGTCCCCCTCACTGGGAATCCACATGAACTCCACCCAGGACCCCCAAAAGGTCTTAACTGCCAGCATCAACTCAGAAGGGGCAGAGCCTTGTTTGAATTAGACAAGGGTGATATCAAGGAACCATCATCCTGAGGCGAGTCCCTGCCATCTGAGCCTGGGAGATGTGTGAGGGTGTGCCTTGGCTCCTGCTGGCTTTTACCCACAAGATTGGAAGATCCTGGAAGGAAGTTTGAGGAGGTGGGCCCCTGTCCTAAAGAGGAAGACAGTAAGACAACAGTGGGGACCTAAGAGCAGCGCAGCGCACCTAACGCATGCGCCTGTTCTCAGCTCCTTCCCCACTTGTCACCACTGAATGGCAGCTGGCTTCTTATTTAATTGAATTCTTTGTCTAAAACATGTTTTATTTAAAGGAGACTTTACCATTGTCAAAGGAGACAAAAATGGGGTTTGGGGTAGCATATTATATGAGGAAACTTTAAAAAGAAGAAAACACACAGCAAGACACATATATTGCCAGATGGGAGGTCGAGGGGAGCAGTGAGTGGGTTGCTGTTCCCTGGTTTTCTGCTGCCTTGGCCTCTCTTCTGCTCCCGAACCCCAGCCACACAACCTCGGCGGGCCACATCATGTGTTTGCATCATGAGGACCCCATTGGACTCCTGAAACTCCTCCTGGGACTTCAGACTGTGTTCATCTTCCCTCTGGATCCCCACCTGTGACCCGCCAGATGCCCAGAACTCAGGAGAGCGGTTCACGCTCTTTGGTTCTGCAGGATCACAGTGTGGGTGGGTTGGTTTCCGTGGCCTCGCTGTTTCAAGGGCCCTTCTTTTGAAAGCTCATGCATAGCTTTAGCAGGTTGCCTGCGGCAACCCTGAATTCATCATCAGAGCACTGGGAGGGTCAGCAAGCACCTAGCTCTCGGGTCCCCTTGACTTTATAGCAAGATTCAATCATCCCAGATAAACTAAGGCACACCCTGGATTGACCATATAAATGAAGGAGGCCTTTGATCCAAGTCAGCAAATAATTGCAAATTAAACACGAGGGGCCTTGGGATATATTGTTACCTTCTCCCCCTTATTCTTTTGCTCAGGTAATAAGTCCCATATTTCATTGCTCCAAAGATGCATCTTTTCCCCCACATTTTAATATCTCTTATATTAGGACACATTTTTACAATAGATGCTTTGACATAAATTTTATTATCAGTGATTAGTGTCTTTGGGTGGTTTATTAAAATATGAAAAATTATTGCATCATAAAATTGATAGTGTCTTAGATAAAATGAAAAAGCTGTGATTGCTTTGAAAGTTTTTTGCTTCCGTAATGCTAGGAAGGAGGAGGCAATAGGAAATAAACTTAGGAAGGGAACTTGAGTATTAGAGATGATATTTTTTATAAGTTAACATAAATGGTATGTGTTTTGTTCTTTTGCCCTTTGTCAGCTTTCTGAATTCTGTATATTTTATAATACTTTGTGTGTTATGAATATTTTAACTACATTGTTGGAACACAGATAAGTAGTCATTTATTATAAGAGAACAAGATGACTGAGCAGAAAATAGAGGAAGCAGCATTCAATTTCCAACTCAGTATTTTTTACTGACCATTAGCATGTAATATAATCTCATTATTTTGCATTAACTTATACAAGAATTTCCCATGATACATCTAAATATTGAATTAGAAAAATGACATTAAGTGTATCTGGAATCAGGAATTTTTTTTTTATATGAGTGACTTTCAAACTTGGAAGTCATCTAGGAAGCTTTTAGGAAACATTTGAGTTCAGATCTTGGGTTAAATGAAAGCAGGAACTCTGGAACGAGCCATGGCGCTTTCAGAAAGATCTCTCCAACAATAGAGAAAAATCAACAGAACCAAGAAGTGGGTCTTCAAAAAGATCAACAAAATTGGTAAACCTTTAGCTAAGTTGTCTAAGAGAAAAGAAAGAAGACTGAAATAAAATAACGAGTCAAAGGGAGGGCATTAGTTATCTGTTTCACAGAAATAAAAAGAATTATAAGAAAATTCCAATAACAATTGCATGTGAACCAACTGTATAAACTTGATGAAATGAAAAAATTCCTGGAAACATACAACCTACAAGGAATGAACCATGAAGAAAAACAACAATTGAACACCCTGCAACTACAAAGGATGTTGAATCAGTAAGCAAAACCTATCAAAAAAGAAAAGATTTAAAACTAGCTAGCTTCACTGGTGAATTCTTCCAATCATTTAAAGAAGAACTAATGGCTGGGGTTGTAGCTAGGTGGCAGAACCCTCACTTAGCACACACAAGGCCCTGTGTTTGATCCCTAGCATGGAAAAAAGTGTCAGTAAAGAAGAATTAAAGCCAATCCTTATAATTTTCCCCAAAATTGAAGAGGCAGGAACACTTCTTAATGCATTCTTTAAAACCAGCCTTACCCTAATCCCAAAGCCATACAGGCACTACAAATAAACTACAGACCAGTATTCCTGATGAATCACGATGCAAAACTCCTCAAGAAAATTCTAGCAAGCTGATTCAACTTCCTATTAAAAGGAGACTGTACACCATGATCCAGTGGAATTTATTTCTGGAAGGCTTCAGAGTTTGAAAACTGATCCATATACTACACATATCGACAGAATGAAAGAAAAACACACACATGGCCATCTCAATGTAGAATAAGCCTTTGAAAAAATTCAACACCCTTTCAAGATAAGGCACTCACTAAACTAGGAAGAGAAAGAAGTTATCTCAATATAATAAATGCCTATCCAGAAACCCCTTTGTCAAAAGTATACTCAATCATGAAATACTGAGTATTTCCCAAGATGAGAAATAATTCAAGGAGGCCTGCTTTTATCAAATCTATTCAACACAGAACTGCAAGTCCTAGCCAGAGTAATTAGGTAAGAAAAAGAAATAAAAAGCATTCAAATCAGACAGGAAGGAGTAAATTATTTTTCTGTTCACAGTTAAAATCAACTTATCTCTAGAAAGTTGTTAAATTGTGTGCATAAATGAATAAACATTATCCCATTATTGTGTATAATTATAATGCACCAATAAAAAATTAAAAATAATACCCTAAAGATTATACACAGACACAGACACACACATACTTATGATTACTAGAGCTAATTAAAGAAAAAAAAAGGCATTGTGTTGTGTCCATAAAAAAAAAAAAAAAAAAAGAATTCAACATTTTCACCTACTAAAGTGCTCAAAAATCAATGGCATTTTTATACTATAATATATATTACAAAAAGGAAATTAAGAAAACAATTCCATTTGTAATAGCATCTCAAAGAATGAAATACTTAAACTGAACCAAGAAGACAAAAGACACATAATGAAATCTATGAAATGCTGCTGAAGAAAATTAAAGATACAAATAAGTGGAATATAGCCTATGTTTACTGATTGAAACCTTAATATTTTAAAGATGTTGATAATACCCAAAGCAATCTATAGACTCAGTGCAATCCCTGTCAAAATTCCAACATTTTTTCAGATATTTAAAAAATCCCCAAATTCATGACATTTCAAGCAACCCTGAATAACAAAGACATTCTTTAAAATGAAGGGCTAATTTGAAGATCTCATACTTTGTGATTTCACTCACTACACCACAAGCAAAACAGTCTAGTACTGTCATAAAGAGAGACACTTAAACCAAAAAATTAGAATGAAACCCAGAAATAAACCCTCACATATGTGGTCAAACGATTTTCTACAAAAATATGCCAGAACCATTCTAAAGGAAAAAGTCTTTTCAACAAACGGTGTTGGGAAAAGTAGATATCTGCATGGAAAAGAGTGAATTTTACCCTTATTTAAAATAATACACTCAAAATGAGTCAAAAGTCTAAATTAAGAGCTAAAACTACTTAAGACTTCAAAGAAAGCATAGGGGGAAACCACCATGACATTGATTTCTTAGATATGACACCCAAATCATAGGCAACAGATGAAAAAACAGATCATTGGGACTTCATTAAAATTGAAAGCTTTTGTGTACTGATGGACATAATTATCAGGTGGCAAGACAACCTGTAGAATGGGAAAAAAAATTGCTGACAATGCATCTGATCACCTGATAAGGTTAGTGTTCAGAAAATTTAAAGAGTTTCTACAATTCAACAGCAAAAAAAAAAAACAAGCAACATTATAACCTTATTGAATAATGGGAAAAAGACCTAAGTAGATATTTCTCCAGAAAAATACATACAATGGTCAATAAGCATAAGAAAATATGCTCAACATCATGAATCATTAGGAAAATGAAAATCAAAACCACACTGATATCTTATTTCATATGCACAAATGGCTATTACTTTTTAAAAGTTTTCAAAAGAGAAGATAATAAATATAGGCAAGGATGGATATTTGGAGCCCTTGTTTTTAGTTTAAAAGACAAACAAACCAAAAATCCTTCAGGTGTTTCAGTACAATTAAGTTGAGAAGCTCATAGTTATACAAAATGATGTTTTCCAGTAATTCTTATCATACTTGAGTTCTTTTGGATGAAAATGGACTTTGCTTTGTCCCCAGATTGAAGCGCATAGAGCTTGTCACATAATGATAATAACCATATCCACTTTCTACTGACCCCAATTATATGTTAAAAAATTTTGTGTTAGGCCAATTGTTCTCAAAGTCCAGAATACATCAGAAGAGCCTCATCTGAAGAGAGAGGCTTGGGCATCATTTCATTTCTAATCGTGCCTTAACGGTGGCAGGCTGAGGACCACAGGCTAACCTTGCCAAGCATTTACACGTTGTTACAACATATGTAGCAACCTGTGGGTGCATGTCATAGCTAGGGAGACAGAGGCTGCAGGAGAGATGGAAACCTAGGCCTCTCTGGGCCCAACCAAGCTGTTTCACTATGTTCCTCAAGGGTTCCTTCAGTGGACGACACTCCTAGGCAGGTCCTTATCAGTTTTCAATGGAAAACCAAAATTTGGCCTAAATTTTATTTTTTTGAAAATGTAAAGTCAGTGGTGTGGACAGTCTTTTCCGGACTTAGCTATGACTTAAGGCAGCATTTGCAAATGCCATCACCTGCTCGTATGCTACTGGATGCCCTTTGAATCTGGATTCTAAAATAGGGACATTTCCCTTATTATCAGCTTAGCTTGTATCACCCTCTCCCTGTCGAATCCTTCCCAGGCAGACTCCTTCTGTGGTGTTAGAAGCTCCCTCTCTCTCTTTGCCCATATACATTTCTAACTTATTAATTCAACTTATCACCATCCCCAAATATACACTTTTCATGCCCCTAAATTGTTTATCTTGACTCATTTACTCTTTACTCCTTCATTTCTAAGTAGACTTAAACAGCCTTCCTTTCTTCCTGAAAAGTTAAAACCTTATGTTATATATTTTTAATATATTTCTGAAAAGGACTTCTCCCCTTAATAAGTTCCATAGGAAAGGGGTACAAATATAAAAGAAGAAATAGAGGGAAAAAATGAAGAGAAAAATAAGAAATGGCACATGAAGTTGGAATTCTAAGACCTAGTTGATGTTTCTGTTGTTGTTGTTGTTGCTCAAATGCTTTTAATTAACCATAGTGACATATACCACCCACTGGGGGCATATCAGATGCCAAACCCTGAGCTAGGCACACAGCTAGGGGTATTATCTGTACTGTGTTCTCCTCCAAAATTTTTGAAATATCTATTTCTAATCACCATTTTACCGATGTGGAAGTAGGCGTTGATAAATTTGGGTAATCAGTTTTCTGCTATTGTAACAAATGTCTCAGAAAACTCAACTTAAAAAGAAGAAAGGTTGCTTTCAGCTCATAGTTTCAGAGGTCTCAGTGCAGGCTCACTTGTCCCTCTGTCTCCCACTGCCTTTGGGCCTGTGGAGAAACAGTACCTGATGGTGGAGGGAGGCAGGGGAAGATGCTCACCTCATGGCAGCCAGGGAGCGGGAAGGGAGAGAGATAAGGGCTTGGTTGCAATGTCCCCTTCCAGGGCAGCCCCATGACCTAACTTCCTCCCACTCTCCCCTGTATCTTAAAGGTTCCACCACCTCCCAGTACTGCCACAGGTGGGGGGCATGACTTCAGCACGTGGCCTTTGGGGTTGTGTATCCAAACCATGTTGTCACCATGGACAGATGGGGCTTGTGACTCCACAGGGGGGCTTTGTCCCCCAGTGTCTTCCCTGCAGATATCTGGAGACCACTCCATTCAGCTGGCCTCACCACCCCGGAGAACGCACTGAGATAGTTTGTGCTTTTGGAAGCTTGTTGCAGGTGCAATCCTAGTGCCGACAGCTTGATCATCTGGCCACTGATGTCCTCTTCCTCTCATAGAGGCTCAGCTGTCCCACACTGTATCTAAGGAGGTGTGTCACATACAGCTGAGGGAATGGTCTTCAGAGTCAGACAGCCTCCGTGTGGACTCCAATTCTACCCCAAAATGTGCACAACATTGAACACGACACTGGCTCTCTCCACGGTTCCGTTTCCTGACATTCAATGGTTCAATAATTGTACCTAATGCCTAGAAATGTGCAATAGAGCACAGAAACCATGTGCGGCTCTCAGAACAGTGCCTGGAACGTTAAGCACTCTACAAATGTCACTTTTATTAGTGCTATCAGTTTTTAAATATTGGCCTTATTTTATGATTATCATCTACTTTACAGTAAGATTTGGAGTGCTTTTATCAATTTCCAGATTATTTTTTCCACTTGCCATCATACTATAAAATGACACCAGTAATGCAATTAGGTGACAAGTCAGATGAATCTCTTCCTCCCATTTATTTTCCTGTGAGCAGTTACATCCTAATCCTCCTGGAGGCTATAACTGTGAAAGAATAACTCGGATGAGCCACATCACCAACATTTGTCCTCCAATTTCATGCAAAGTGACTTCACATGAGAAAAAAAATGTTTTCCTAAAATATGTGCATAGGCTATTGTAATATTTGTGGTTGCAAAATGAAAGCCATTCCTTCCTTTTGCTACACCCTTCAATATTTGCTCAGGTGCAATTTGATTTCCACATGAACTGATTCAGAAAACCTACCAGAGAGTCACAGAGAAGTTGTCATTCCGGCCTCTAATAACTTCTCAAACAAAATCATATTCCCGAAAAATGATTACACAAAGTTCCTCCAATGGATCTCTCTGTGTATCATTATGAACCCCGTTGGCGCTCTGCCTTCAAGCGTGAGCACATCTGTAATCAAGCAGTAAAGCATTCAGAGTACAAAGTTCATCAAAACTGGAGCTTCAGTGAACTGCTCTGCCCCCCAGTAAAGGCGGTTGGGGGGAGAGCTCATTGCAGTTGTCCCAAAGTCCTGCTCCCCGTGTGCGTCTGACTGAACTCCCCAAACGGCAGTGAGGAGCGAGCTTAAGAGATAATGTTGGTTCACTGCCACCAACCTCTTAATTCCACATGGATAGCTCTTTCTTTCCTTAAACTCTATCCAACAAAGTCATCTTTATTCAAGAGCCATCTGAGGAAATAAAAGAATAAGTCCTAAGATAAAGCTCAGTTAACATTAGAAGTTGATTTTACATTTGCAAAATATATTAAAAAAAAGAGGCAAATTATGCAATGGCACATGGAATGTGTGCCATTTCAGCCCAGGGCCACTGTCATCAGACTCTTATTAAATGCATGAGCATTGATAACTCTCTCACGAGGGCAGTACCTTCTGAACTTGAAGCAGTCCACAGGCGATTTAAGGTCCATTTGTTTAATGGTTTATTTATTAAATAAAACGCAAGCATTCCTTCAAATTGCAGCTGGAAATATTTCACTGACTTTTTACAAGCCTGCGTGTAATGACAACACAGAGAGGAATGAAGGGTGAAGTCACTTAAATGTGTCCTTGCAGTAGCATTAAAACTGGGATGTGACTCAGGTGAAGCAAAAGAAATTTCCAAAACCAAACAGATTTTCAAGTACATATCATTTTATTTAAAGATATAAGCGATATCCTCCTCTTTACCTTTATGTGTGCATAAATCTAGGTGTGTTTACATATATTTCTATAATATGTATCTACACAGTGGCTTGAAAATAAATATTTAGACAGCATTTACAGTTGGCAGGTCAACAACGCATTGAAAGCAGCCTGCAAGTTCAAGAGCTGGTATAGGACTCTGCAGACCTGGAGAGTATTCCAAACATAGGCATGAGTCATCCGTGATCTAGAATCAATGGTGATATTACTTTCAGGGAAGGTGCAAGTGATGGGCCTGGAGAGACAAAGTCGCAAAGAAGAAGAAGAAAAATAAATAAATAAATGGAAGCTAGGGGAGTGTGGCTCTTGCACATTATGAAATCATTGGATTTCAACTATGATTGAGTATCTTGGCTCAATCACTCAGGATTATGCTTATTTTTTATGAGAAAAATACAAATGAAACTTGTTTCGATCCAATGCTTCATTGTATCCAGGTCAAAATAAATTAGGTCTCACCAGTAGATCTCACATTAGTACTCAGACCATGTCTGACCCATGAGAAGACGCTGGACCACCTGATCTCTCCATTGCCATCTTTCCCACACACATGTCCAAAGTTCCCAACTCTCTTGTGCCCCAGACCCCATAGACACAGGACTTTACATTATTGACTCATACCCTTTTTCTTTCCAAGAGCCCAGTCCTTCACTTTGTCATTTCCAGATTATTTTTCAGACTGTCCGGACTCAGGATCATCTCCTGCATTTTCTACACCCTTTTGTGGTTTTATGTTGTTTAAAGTAGCATTGACCAAAATCATTCTAGGAATATCCTCCGTGCTTCCCTCCCGACCCCTTTCACAAAGCACCCAGGGACATCTCATACAAACACTTTTTTTTTTTTTTTTTTTTTTTTTACTGTGGAGCTAGAGATCATTGCTTTTTGCCAGTGACCTGGCCTAATGCAGGCTTTATGCAAGTTTAAAATGAAAATTATCTCCCTACTAACTATATTTAAATAAAACAACTGAATTGAGATACTTTTGTTTTTATGGCTAGAAGCGGTCTTAGTGATTATTTAGTCCCACCTCTTTATTTAATAAAATAAAGGAAGGCCAGTATCTTTATCTCCATGCAGCAGCAGCAGAGTTTTGATGATTTACTGGGTGTGAGCCATGGGAAGTGCCTTCCTGGGAACCCAGGCACTTCCCATGGCTCCACTCAGCTCTGTAAGTGAACATTCCAGAACATTCCTGTGGTGGGTCTCCACAGAGGAATCCTGAGGCCTATCTTCTACCTGATCATTAAACGGTAGCCACACCGAGTAAATCATCAAAACTCTCTGGATCTTATACTCCTTCATTTCCCATTCATCCAGAGGGAGATATCTATGTGTGCGTGCATGTGTGTGTGTGTGTGTGTGTGTGACAGAGATCCTTTCAAAGCAAGTAGAGTTTTGGAAGGCATCATTTAGAAATTGAGTCTTTTTTAACCAGCAATGATATGATGGAGAGAAAATAAATTGCCGTCAATCTTGCAAGCATCAAGAAGACTATCTCTTAACCTCCAAGAGCATCATTTAATTACCTACAGTGATACCAACTCAGTGGACCACCTATCCCAATTAAGCAGCAGCGCATGCTAATTATCATTAGACTTAATTGGTTTCCCAATTCAGCAACTTCCCTGATCAAGTCTGCCCCAGTTAAGTGGTGTTTATTGAATCACCTGAATTTTGCTTAAACAAAACAAAAGAAAATCTCCCATTTCAAGTTCAGCAAATATAACCTAGTTTCACCAAGTCACAGTAGCTAGTTTCTAATTAATTTTGCAATCCTGAGATTGAGTACAGGAACCGGATCTTCTTCTAGTTACTGAATATTTTAGTGAAATCAAGTAAGATTAAGCAAGACATTTCAAACAGCAATGGGTAAAATGTGTGAAAATTAACAAATATTTACTAAAATATTTCCCTTTTCCTTCCCGCATGCATTTTTTTGATCAAGATGTTATGATTATTTCATCCTTTGTGATTTTTTTTTACCCTTGATAGAGATGTCCTATTTCTGGTATAGCACATATTCTAAAGACTAGCACATATTCTAAGCATAAATAAAGGAGAAATTATGTCCTTAGGCTCAGCTTTCCCAGATAAATTTATGGGCATAACAGTATCCTAGCTTAAATTACACCAATAAAGTAGACTGATAGGGAATCATGTATTTGAGACAACACTCAGATTAAGGGGAGTCCTTGGTCAAAGAGGCCCCATAATCTTCACAGGTCTTAGAAGATCAGGGCTGAGTACAGAATGAAAGAAGATAATGCTCCTTCTGGAAAGTTCTGTGCTTTGGGTGTGGCAACTGATCTGTTAAAAATCAACCATATATCCTCGCTGAAAGAGTCTGTGGGACTCGAGGATGAGTAAGTCTCCTTGCGCTCTTCTTTGAATAACGCTGGATTTCTCGCCTTAGATGACCATTGTTCCATCTCAGGTGGCTGATGAAATGTGCCTCCAGAAACTCAAAGCTACTCAACAACAAGATACCCATCTTGCAATTGGCAACTGTCTGGAAGATACGTTCTCAGAAACAAGGAAAAGATGGACATGCCTCAGAACTTGCTTTACATTTTTTTAACCATTTCAATCAGATTGCATTATGAAGAAACATACCACGAAGAGAGAATGATGATGATAATAATAATATTGCCACATTTTATCTCTGTTTTCTTTGCACTTGCTTAAAATACTTCAGATTTGGGCTCAGGGTTCCAAAAAGAGAACAAAATGTGTAACATAAACTGATTCACCTTTCTTTAAGAGTTGATGAGTTCTTGGTCAGGTGCTCCCTGAACAACACCAAATCATAGGAAGCAGCCGAAAGCTCCAATATGCCATTTAACTAATTGAAATCAGTGTACATTTTTTTTTTACATTTACTCAGAATTAAGCTATCCAGACTACAGTAAAGTTGTAAAGTAGAATCCCGGAAGGGGGGGCTGGAAGGGATCTTAGATATCACATCTAGGAAAAGGACTCTGTGGTCACAGCACAATTTAGCCAACAAAGGACCGTTTCCCAGTTATCCTCATCTGTTACACGCGGTGCAAGCACCTCAGACGCTTGCCCTGGGCTCTCTCCTCACCCGCAAAGGCCAGGATCTGATGCCAGTGAGGCCCGACTGTGCTTCCTGGAAGCCTTTTGGCCAAATCTGATCAACGCTTATAGGTCCTGATGTTTCCGTGTTTTCTCTCTGCCTCTGGAAACTTGTCTGAGGAAGTGAAGTGAGGCTCATTTCTGGATGTGGTTGGGTGGTCAGGGAAAGACCAGGGGAATCATGAGCTACTCCTACTCCTGGAGATTATCTTAACAAATATCCAAGTGAGATCTGTATCTCTACGAGTAAGAAAAAAGTCTGTGAACACGGATGCTTGTTCTTAAACTAGTTGATTAACAACAGAAGATTAAAAACTATAAAGATCTGTCAAGAATAGTAATAATTACAGTTATTTATGTGAACTACTAAACTATTGGCCTGAACTGTCATGAAACAACACATATCATTAAATATGTGTCAGATTCAACTCTGTTGTAAATTGTATTTCACTCATTTTCTGTCATCAGCAATTAGGGAACACCTGCTCTGCACAAGATTCATCTTCCCTTTCTTTCTCTGCTGATCTCTGACTTTTCCCTTCCGGGGCTTCTCTCTCTCCCTCCCTCTCTCCCCTGGTGATCTTCAGACAGCCCTGCTCTATCTGCTAATCTACCTTTGCTAAACAATACTGGGTTCAGATACCCACATTTCCCCTCTACACAATATCCCTGAGGGAAGGACAACCCTAGCCCCAGTGGATTTCGATTGCTATCAATCAATTTTGGTCATTTCGTCTCCTTATCAATGATCTCTGAAGGAAGGGTCGCATGACCCTAAAAGAGCTCTGAGTGTCAGACTACTGTGGAGCTTCAGAGAAAGATTTCTTAACTCTTAAAGAGTTTCCAAGGGAAAATAGAGTATTTGCTTTTTTTTTTTTAAAATTTAGCCATACTTAGACCTTTAATAGTTAAATATAAAAATGCAATTTCTGAAGTTCTGTGGAGCAGTCACCTTGCTACCATGAGAATTAGCATATCTGAGGACAGCGGGCTAAAACAGATGGAAAGAACCTTAGTCCTCCACAATATTCTTGAACTACTGAATTGTGTGGCTATGGAGCCATCCAGCCTAGAGTCACACTTTAGGTAGCTCCATTTCCTGTTACTAGTTGCTAAGTGCAATTAATGATAGAGTAGTGAATTGGAGTCAGGGAAATCCGACTTTGGGGGATGGCTCACTTCCTATCAGTGGGTCTCTCTTCTTATCCATCAACTATAAAAGGTATAACATTGTTCCTTATGCATAGTGTTTGCCCAAAGAAATTGTATTTATAATTAAATAGAGGCTCTGGGTGGTATTTAGAGTTAATTAGGCATATTAGAAGAAACATCAGGAACAATATCAGAAGGTGTAATGCATGCCACACTGACCTAGACTTATTTTGCAAAGTCCAAAATGCATCTTCTCAGAGCTCTGATGAGCTTCTAAACGCTATGCCAGACTCCAGAATATGCATCAGACTGAAATGCAGAAAAATACTAATAGTAAGACATTTCTATTGAGCATCGTTTAATACACAGCTATATGCTGGGCATGGTGGCGCATGCCTGTAATCCCAGCAGCTCAAGAGGCTGAGGCAGGAGGATCCTCAGTTCAAAGCCTCAGCAAAAGTGAGGCACTAAGCAACTCAGTGAGATCCTGCCTCTCAATGAAATACAAAATAGAGCTGGGGGTGAGGCTCAGTGGTCAGGTGGCCCTGAGTTCAATGACATTGTACTGAACCAAAGTGAAGTTTGAGAAAACAAAGCTAATGTAAAACTTTAATTATGACTATATATGCATCACACATTCTTGATTCTGTAGTGGATTTGCACCAAAGATGCGATGGAATTCAAAGTGACTTGAAGGCAAATACTTGGCCCAGGAGGCCTGAAGGAAGAAGTCAACCTAGAAGGGCAAATTAGAAGGTAACTGTCTGAAAGGGATAATTGACAGGTTGTACAGTTTATCCAAAAATGGAGGAGTGGAACAGAAACGCAGTAGGAATATTGAATGGCCCACATGTGCCAGGTGGTCTGCGGGTGTGGGGGCACGTCTGCTTTCTCAGAGCTTTCCCTCCAGTTTGCCCTTCAACCACTAACACAGGCCACACACGTGTGGGGGAAATTGATTTCCAAGGTAAAGTATTAAAAATCAAAAGAATGCTTTCATTTCAAAACTGCTTCAAATATTTATATTGGCTCTATCCCAAGAGGAATTGTATAATTTAATGAAGTTTGTCTTATTTTTTATGGAAAAAAAAGAAAAGTATTGCTATTGGAGCGTCCCTACTAGCAGCTGGTAGTAGGGATATCCTCCATCTTGGGATGTCCCAGGGAGCTGGGCCTGGGCGACACTTTGCTGATTTACAAAGTGGCAATCAGATCATGGTTCCCACACCTGGATGGGCTGGGTGTCACTCAAGTGTGGCTGGTCTGGTGGGGACCATGCATAGCTATTCCTGTCCTAGAGGGGTCCGTCTCCTGAGAGCTTGGGCATTTTCGTGTATGTGGGTGGCTGAGAGCAGGTAGCTCCCCTCCCAGCCCTCCATGCATCTACATAGTAGTTAAGCACTTAAAATAACACTAAGACACATTGCAGCTTGTCCTGCCTGTCAGAAGAAAAAAGGGGGGAAAAAAATCAGAAACCCTGCATTTCAGAACTGAGGGTTTTCTGATTTGTTAGCTTAGCTGTTTAGAGGATTAAAAAGACAGAAATATTAGGAAGAGAAAAGAAAACAGAAGGAACCAACATATCAATTGAAGAAAATCTACTGGGCTGCAGAAGAAAAGATTCTACTACCTGAGCCAATCTTATTTATTATTCTTGTTTCACAATTAAAATAAAAAAAAGAAGAATAATTTCCTAGACATTTTGCTTTTTTTGCTATGCTAGTCACATTTCCCAAATCCTTTATCAACGCTGCTCTGCATATGAATGGGCTGTAATTGAACTGTCACATTCATGAAGGTCAGTAACCTTTCATTAGGAAGAATGTGTCTTTCTTGATAAATTATAAAGTCCCTGAAGATTTGAAAGCATATTTAAAGAAAAAAAAAATCTCTCTACTATACCTTGAAAAACAAAAAATACAGATTTTTCTGTTATTTCTTTGGGGGAGGGCAGAAAAGAGAAAATGCTGTATTTGATTTACTTTTTGCTTTTTTTGTGGGGGGTTGTTGCATGTTTGGTTTTATTTTATTTTTTGAACAAGGACTGGGGCATCCTCTCCACACGGGGTGGCTTTTTGATTTTTGTTGACAGCACTATGCAAAACAGTCTAATGTAAGTTTTTTTTTCCCTGAGTCTTGAAGCAACATAGAAAACGTCAACTCCCTTTTCTTACAGCCCTATCCTGTCTGCTATTTTAAATCACAGAAATTACGAATGCTGCCTTTTCCCTTACACTACCCCTCAGTGATTGTCATGGAAAAGGCCAGAGCCATGGTGTGTAAATAAAAACCCACCTGAGTTATGCATATTGTGCTAATCTTCCACCCTGTGATTTAAGCAGTAATTAACTCAGACAAGCACTTAGAAATCCTACCTTTGTGTTCCTGATGGCTGACCCGGAAACCATCAGGCCCTGCCAGGATCCCCTGCTTGTGTTTCCATGTAATTTGATTTGAGACCTCTCTGGAGAATTTTAACTAAAAGTTCAGACTTGCTCAACCAGTGCTAGTTCTCAGTTCCCCCTGACGTTAACTGATACTTGGTCAAAAATGACAAGTTGTGTGTACCTTTTAATGGGCACTGGTGTTTTAAAATAGGAAACATGAGGGATTATCTGCTGATATTGAACACAGTTTCTTTTACTCCGTTTCACTCATTATTGTCCCATCATTATTGACATTGTAAAACACACAAACTATTTAGCAGGAAATTTGAAAGATGTTACAATAAAGAGACATTGGAGCTCGAGGTGCTATTGTTGTGCAGATACTATTGTTTTGTGGTATCAGATATCATCGTTATTTGATACACGTAGGGATTTAATTCTTTGAAAACTTGCTCACTGTCCAAACACGGGGACAAGCATCATTGTGAAAGATCCACACTTGGGATATATCAAAGATTTTAAAATTTTTTTGCAAGAGAAAGAAAAAGTTTAGCAGGGAGGTGATTCCATTTTCAAAGAATGTTGTCCTCCTTTGTAGTTCTACGCCATGGCATGGTGGGTATATCTGAAGAACCTCCTCTCCAAGAAGCTAATACTTCCTATGGTATTCCTTGGGGTCCAACCAAGAAAATACAACTTTGCCATATAATCCTACAGGGGGGGAATGGAATAGTGGGAAATGTTTTCAAAGCTCTTAGAAGAGCTAAAAGAGAAACCTGGGAAGTTGAGTAGCAACTCCCACCCCTGGGCTGGAGGGGAGATGGTGTGACTGGGTTCCTGATGCTAATTACAGCTGCCAGTGCATGTGCATCAGGACGGTGCAGCTGAGATCCGTGACGACCCTTATAAAACGTGACTTCAAAGACATCAGAATAATTGTCCAACCGGAATTCGTACCCAAGCAGCTCAGCTGCTGGAGGCTGAAATGAGGCCTAGTGGGAGCTGAGAACTCTAAGGGAAGAACCCAGCTAGCTGGAGTCCCAGAGGAGGCACAGCAGAGACCTTGGTAGGGGAAGGGATAGTAGTCAGACCTCTTCCTGATCCTCCACTCTGGGTTGGTGCTTCTATGGAAACCAGTAGGCAAAGAAGCCTGGGGAACCACCCAGGCTCAGCTCTGTGGCCTGGGGGAAGGAGGTAGAAGGTGTCTGAGAACAAAGGGGTGAGCACATTTGCAGACAGTGGTCTGCAGCACATCTCCTAGCAGAACTTGCAGGACAAACTCCACTGAAGTCACAGCACTAAAACAACGCATGGTATCTAAGTCATTCTGTACATTTGGAACAACCAAAACAATCCTAAGTGATTTCTCAAGAAGTAGATGAGAACGTGTTTTCATAAAGAAAACTCATTTTGCCAGTAAAATTGCCAAAATGAACCCTTTCCAATGTCCTTCTCAGATGCACTTTCCAAAAGCTGTGGTCCTAGGACGCAGCTCACCGTAACAGAAACCATGCCTGGTTCATCATTTCCAGAGTGTAGTTCAATGGTGGTCATTGGCTGAGTTGCTGCTCTTTGCAGCTCCCGACACACGTGTGTAGCCATGCTGAAAACCAAGACTGTCCTTATTAAACTTGACTTCAAATAAGTAAAACCACTTTTTCAAAAAGTGTGTCAGAATTTACATCGAAATAGTTTTTCTTCTTTAATTTTGTTGACTAATTTAAGTATCAAAAAAAAAAAACTGGACTAAAAACCTTTCCCAGTTGAACAGATAAAGGATAGCGACCATTCTTGGATGTACTTAAGACTGTATTTTGGATTATTATACACCATTTTTTTTTCTTTTTAAGAAATTAATCAGGAGACTCAGCATTTTTTGTTTGTTTATTTGTTTTGAAAAAAAAAAAAAAAACTTTCACACCATCATTCTGGTTTACTTTTCCTGCACAGATGAGAAGTTTATATAGGAGTAAAAAAGTGAAGAAGCATCTGGCAAAAGACCCTTGGACATAGTCTCAGGTTTTCAACGTCCTTGGAGAAGGCTGTCACTCATTTTTGACACCCACATGGTGACTTGGGTTGACCCATTAGGAACAATCCCAAAGATGCAGCAAAGCCAGACACTCTCTCTGTTTTTAAACTAGAATCCTGCAAGTCACAAGAAATGACGATGTGGTGTTTGAAGGGAAAAGGAGAAAGAAAGGTAGGGCTTGGCAGGTGATGGGGGGCACCCTGTGCTCACTCCTGCCACCTCAGCGATTTTCCTAGTTAGGGTATGGATGCCACAGCTGACTTCCTAAGCCATGCCATCTCATTCTACGCCAACCTGTCATTCTGCACATGAGTTGACCCCAGTTGCTGATCAGTCCTAAGTCAATCATGTTATCTCATTGTCCTTGTACTGATGGGTTCAGGAGTCCAGGCATGAGCTAATCACTGGATGCCATTCTCCTGAGGCATGTCAGCCTTGTTGGTCCTCAGAGATTAAAAGGAAGAAAATAATTGTGCGTTAAGAAGACATTCTTTCTCCCAGCAGATGTGAAGGAGCAAGAATGGGAGCCACATGATGGCTACTGGACGAGTCATTCTTGGGATACACGATACATGTTGGTGTAGAAAAAGAGAAAGACTGTCTATTGGCACACCACCTGGAAAAGCCCCATCTTGTCCAATCTGGGAAGCTGAAGCAAGGCTGAGCCTGGTAGATCGTGGAGGGAGAGAGGGAAAGGACCAGGTCTTCGATGGATGCACTCAATAGCTGGCTCTATCCATCCCGAAGCTCATCCTGCACGTGGGAGTGTTACTAAGATAGGCAAGTCTCCATTGGCCAGGGCTCTTTCAGCTGGGTTTTCATTGCTTCATTGGGAACTATCTTACCTGCCAGGCAGGCCCATTATTTAAAGACTGAGAAAACACTCACTTAGAGGAACTCCTACAAATCCTCGCATTTCTGATAGATATTTCCAGTAAAATTTTCACTTTTCTAATTCTAAAGAAGAGTCCTAATTTTCACAGGTGGAGTTTAATAGAGTGGATTTCATACCCCGAAGCCCTTCCCTGTTTCCAGGGGCTTTCTGCTCCCCGCATGCGACTACGCAGGTGGCTCCACAACAAGTCTGTGCATCCCAAGAGGGGATTTTGTCATTTTCCACGTTTACTCCCTCCAACACCCTTTCTTATGGTTATTCCTGAAGTAGCTCTATGAACTCATCTGTAGAATATTCATGTGGATCCAGGATCTCCTGAAATACTGCATTCTAACCCCCACCAAGGAGTTATCGTGCAGTCTCAGACACCGTGGCCAGCCAGCCACTGGACTTTCTATTTTTTTAGAAGTGGCACTTACTAAACCATGTACCTCACACACAAAGCCAGCCCAGTGTCAGAGGGTTCAGAGTGGAAAGGACTGACTCTTGCAGACAGGTGTCGGGGAGCCCACCCCCACTGCAAGGGAGAACACCATCCAACATCCAAAGAGCCTGGCAGCCGGCCCTCCACCCCTTCCCATTCTGTGCTGCCTCATGTTTACACAGCGAAAATGAAACTGTTGCCAGTGTTAATACAGCATAATTTATAAGCTGAGAAGAGAACTCAGCATGCATTCCCTTTTCAAGGGAAACAGACTGTGACTTTCAGAATCAACTGGAGGGTGGAGACAGTTCTTGGAAACCAAGGTAACCGCTGAGTTCCCACATCCTTTCTGCCCCACAGGATCTACCTCCCGTGAGGCTGGCAGGACCAACTTACAGGAACACTGGGCCTCTCTGAACACGGCTCCTCTCTGAATTATGGAAGGAGATTCATGAGAGAAAGTCGTTCTTCCTAGGCTCCAAAAAAGTCCATTAGAGCTCTAATCCAGGAAGGGAACTCAAGGACCCTGAGGCCAGAGACGTCATCATTTATTAGAGGTCAGTAGTGCAGAATCCATGTCTCACTCACTAGGGACAATCCAAAGATACAGCAAAGCCAGGCTCTCTCTCCAAAGCTAGACATGGGGACAAATTCCTAACCCCCAAATCTATTGCATTATATCTGGTAAAAGACCCCTGTGCCCTTCACATGTACCCTCCTTTCCTTCCAGCACAAAGACTGCTTACTGCTTACTAATATCTATCTCTCTCTCTCTCTCTCCTAAATTCCAAGGATCAACCTTACCTCCAGGACAGCAGAAGTCAAAACCAAGCAGGGCAGTTGCTGAACAGTGTCAAAAGCACCCTGTCGCTCCCATCCTAAACTCCATAATCAGTCTTCTCCAAAATTGGGCTCCTAACTTTTCTCCAGATCCCACAGTGATGCTATCCATTCTCTCCATTACTGAACTTATGGTACCTCTGTTAGGAATCTGCCCGCCCAGATCTTTACTGAGGGCGTGATTGCGCGCTCCTCTAGGTCTTGGGGATGAACTGGACTTTGCACTATGACACCTGTCTTCCCACCGTTCTTTGATATCACAGACTTGCGTTCAAGCTTACATCCCTTCTTGTCTGCTCTTGGAATCATTTGCTGCCCTAACTAAGCCCTGAGCATTAGCCTAGCCCTACATTATCTCTCTGAATAACAACTAAACACCACTTATAATAGACCATTGAACCCTAGATCCCCCTGGAGACAGGATGCTCAGGATCAGAATGGGTCAATTATGCTGTTCATCCTGCTAATCTCCACCATTAGGATAAAGACCCTGGTACTCCATGTGGTGTAAGGATAGGATGGTCGCTAATGCCATAGAGGAATATGATAATGACCCCACTTCACCACTCCTACCTTAAGGACGCTACCTTCTGCAGCTAGGCTCTCATGGCCTTCTCTGATGAACTTGGCCCTGGTCTCTGAGATCCAACCTGATGCCAGAAAAGCATGAGAGGGGACCCTCCTTGCAGCTGCTTAATGCTACCTGGCGACTGTCCTACAAAATGCTTTTTTCTGCATTTTCATTGCTAAAAGATATCATTACACTGATATCCTTACAATTAGCTATTGAATCTATAGTCCCATTAGAATTTAAAATTTGTAGAGATATAAGCTATCATTTCATCTCTAGGCCACCAGGACCTTTTGGGAAATTATTTATTCAATAATTACTTATTGCTGTTATTTTTCAGGATCATACCTGGGTGAAACAGAATGGAATCTGGTACAGATAAATTTTTATTGTGAAAGAAAAATAAGTAATGGAGAAATAACTTTCTCTTTTCTCTTTCTCTGTATTTTTTCTCTATACATAAGATACATACTTATGTAGACCGAAGGGCTGAGGGTGTGCCTCTTGGATTCATTCAGCTATAGCATTGCCAGGAGACAAAATAATCCTAAAGATACAAAAGTAAATATAGAGATTGAACTCATGGATCTCTGGGGTATTCCCCACCACCACCATTCCTTATCTTTGCCAAATATGAAGCTCATCCCAGCCTTATTTCTACTGGGAAATCTGTTCGCCAAATCATGATTGACATGAAGAAATTTTGCTACATGCATCTTGAAATTAACACAGAAGCCTATAATGTGGAGTAAGTCAAAGAAAACCATATGGAAATCATGTGCGTTTCCCAGGACACTTCCAATGGAAGGAAGGGAGCTACACTCTCTTCGAGGAGATTTTTAAGAAGAGACAGACAGAAAGATAGATGATAGAAGTTCAAAGGGCATATATAATCTCTCCAGACAATCTATGGCTTAGGTAAGCAAAGCTGGTTTAAAAAATGGATAACCAAGTCTATGGTCGCTATAAATAATTCCATTCACCCTGTGCCTCCATCTCAGCCTATTGCTTTCCAAGGCAAGGGCTTCCTGATAACTCCCTAGAAGACAAGCTCCGCTAGCGTGGCCATAGCCAGTAGGGTCTTCTGCTCTTGTGCTGTTTGTGTGACACTTCATGACCTTTGTCTTACACGGTCACTGTTTTGTGTGTTTAAGGCAATATGGCAGCACATCCTCAAGCTCTGTTAAAACACTACCCCAGGTAGAGGGCCTTTAGGGCCGTGCTTCGGGTATATGGTGGGGAGAGTTTAAAAGGGGGTGGGGAGAGTTTAAAAAGGGACTGGGGATTTTTTTGAATGTCCCATCTACCAAGTCCCAGCAAGACCTCTCCCATCAGCCAAACAAGCTGGATTTGAACAAAACACTTTCTGTTTCCCAAAAGTCAAGCAACACAAATGTGATGGGCAAAACTTCCACATTTCAGATTCATCTTCAAAGTGCTGCAAGCCTATTAGCCTCATGCTATTGATTCAGCCATGAGGAAGAAGGACCAGGATAGCTCTGCCTGTTCCTGTTACATCACAGTGGGAGGGTCTGTCTTCTAGCTGATATGTATAATTTTCCTTCCAAAAAAGGAAAACTTAAAATTTTTGTCCACTTGTTATACAATTTTTAAAATAATGTTTAGTTGCCTCTTATAGGCCAGAGTGACCACTTTAGTAGAATAATAATTCTCACTCTTAAAAGTTATGTTAAAGAGGCAGAGCACACAGAATTTTTAGGGCTGAGAAAATGCTCCCCATGATACTATAGTGGTGGATGTACATCATTACACATTTGTCCAAACCCACAGAATGTTCCACGCTGTGAGTATGAACTTGAACTTGGATAATACATGTTAAAGAAATAAAGTCCTTTAAAATTATAATATGCAACATTATATAAAAAAATACGCTCCCTCACATGGTAAGAGGATTCTATGCACCCAGACGCCACCGCCGCCTAACACCCGGAATGAACGTGCTGGAAGCACCCTCCATGTCATGGGTTTTACATCTGGACACACCAAAAGAACGGCCCCTCCTGTTCAGTATCTTCAAGTAGATTATGTGGACCAAGAAAGACAGCAAATCTGTCTCTTTGCTCTATGGGTATCTTAGGCCCAAGATGCCCCCATGTTCTGTCTCTCCACATAAAAATGAAAGGTTCTGACTCACTGTTCTACAAGACTTCACCAGCGGAGGTTCAAAAATACCTTGAGATCCACACGAGGAGGAGTTAATTACGTACTGACAGGAACAAAAGCAATGCCCCTCTTCTTTCAGAAATTCAAAAGTCAGAAGTGAAATGCTTCTTAAATGTGTGACTAATGTATTTGAACTGTTAATGCCTTATCATTCTTGCTCTTTCTCAATATCTCAGGAGATATTTGAGTGTCAAAAAGTAGGAAAAATTTATAGATTTTTCCACTCCCAATTCTCTCTCTCTGCTAACATGGATGTAATGTGGAGGAATCCATGATGACATGAGATTCTAAAGAATCGTGATCCTCTGTCTAACAAGACAGCTGGTGGGCATCAAAGACAGAAGCAGCCTCGGAGGCTGAGGGAGACCCAAGGGAAATGACAACTAAAGGCCTTGATTAATCCCAGACTGGATCATCTACAGGAGACCACTGAACTACAACGGCTCACACTGGGCCATGGGGGAGACTGACTACAGATTGTCCGTGAGATGCTCTTGGGGTGTAAAGTTTGCCTGTCCTGAGTGTGACCATTGCATTGTGGTTTAGAAGAGAGCGCCCTTGTTCTTGGGTAGACACTGAGGTCTCCACAAAGAAACAGCATGGGCGTGGCTGGCTTTCAAATGGTTCAAGAAAAAAAAAGTGCAAAAGTAGGCAAGAGAGAAAAGCTAGATGAAGGAGAGGAAGAGAGGAGAGGAGAGAGGAGAGGCATACAGCAGGGTGACAGGGTGTTGGGGCTAGGGAATCAGGTGAAGGCATGACATATGGCTGTCCTCCCTTGGAAACGTCTCTATTGGTTTAAACGTTTTAAAATAAAAAGGAGAAAAACTAGAAAACAACCCAGGCTTGGGGAGGTGGTATGTCCTATAGAGATGAAAGCCACGTTGCTCTGGTACCAGTGGCTGATGGTGCAGGCTGAAGGGTTCAGGAAAGGTTCATCAATCGGATCTATTTTTGCCTGTTCTGGAAGGTGTCAGAGTGAAAATGTTTTGTTTTCAAGAAGTAGAGCAGGATCGTTCCCTCTGCACCCCTCTCCTTGCCCTCCTCCCTGTCTGAATCAAAGCCACTCTCCACTTCAAGGAGCCAGAAAGCCAGTCACGATCAGACCCACTTCCTGACTGGGCAGTGGGGTCTGGAGAGGAGACTTGAGCGGATGGCATGACATTACTGGCCGAGTGACCCTTTTTTCTCTCTCCTTTGTCTGTGAACAAAACAGTATGTAGCGGGCATTGGCCTAAGTTGATGCTGGGCAGTGGAAGAAGAGGGTAGCAGTTGGGGGAGGAAGGCCATATGGGTGTCCCTCTCCCATCTCTAGGTACCTAGCTGAGGCCCCTTAGCAAGGGCAAGGGGAGACTGATCTTTTTGCTTTTGATGTTTTCTCAAATGCCAGGGCGCCATCGTTGGGGGTAACATGACCTGAACCGGTTGTGTGGGGAAACAGCACGATTTCAAAGCAAGTGTTGGTGGAGACGATCCAAGGGTCACCAACCCATGAATAGTGACCAAAACGGGGTGTGCATCATGGACTATTATTCACCTTGGAGAAGCAGGAATTCTGGTGCATGCCACACTTGGGAGCACCTCAGAGACATTACAACCCAGCGTGAGTGAGACAGTCACAAAAGGACAAATACCATGCGACCCCACCTATAGGAGTTATTAGAGTAGTCCAATTCTTACAGATCAGAGAGTCCAGTGTCGGTTGACAGGGACTAGGGGAAGGATGAATTGGAGAGGTAACATTTTCGTGGGTGCAGAGTTTGAGTTTGGAATGATGAATGTTCTGGAAATAGATGTTGGTGACGGTCACCAGGCAGTGTGAATGTACCTAATGCCCCTGAAGTGGTTAGTATGGAACACACACGTGATGTGTATTTTACCACATAGAGAGAAAGAAAAGAGAGGAAGGAAGGAAAGGAGGGATAGAGGAGGAAGAAGGAGCCTTTGTCCTCGCCGATCTTTGAAGCTCTGAAGCACCTTGCTTTATATTCACAAAGTCCAGGAATAGAATGTCGGGTTTTCAGGATGTAGGAATTGTCACCAATGGGGTGGTTTGAGGACTGGAAAGGGAAGGGCCTGGGAGGCTTTAGAAGCAGCTGCCCTGTAGGGCGACCCTGCAGTGTGGCCCCACAGCACCTGGGGGTGAGGGGAGAGGGGAGACCTGGTAGTGCTCCTTGTAAGGCCTTGTTAGTGCCTGTAACCAACAGGGCCAGGATGAGGGTCCGCTGCAGAACTGGAGCCCTGCGCTTTAAATTAAACCAGTGCCCCGCTGGGAGCCACACACTCCCTTTCTTCTCCATAGTCGGGAAACAGTCCTGAGGTTTGTCAGCATGGTTAGCAGCACCAGCGACCTTCAGTCTTTCCACTTGAAATGGATTCAAGAAGATCACAGGGCTTCAATAAAATCCTTCTGCCTCTCCTCTTCACAGGGAAGCTGTCTCTCACCTCCGCTGTCTGCGGCCCTCTCTGTTTCTCTCTCTGTCTCTCTCTGTCTCTCTCTGTCTTTCTCTCTCTCTCTCTCTCTCTCTCTCTCTCTCTCTCTCACACACACACACACACACACACACACACACACACACACCCTGCATTGCTCCTCCTAGGGGCCTGCCGGGCACAGGAGGTTAATCCCACCTCCAAATGCGCTGCCCTTCCACCTGGCTCAGAACGAAGTGGAGCTTTCTCACCTCCCAGCTCCCCTCCCTCCTCTCTGATGAACATCCAGCCAGATGGCCATTCCCCAGTCTCCCAGCGTGAGTTTGACTGACAGGAGCCTTTGATAAACCTTGGAAGAATGAAGTCATCTCTGGGTCACCGGGGCTGCCTGGCCTTTAACACCCCACACAGACCACCATTATCTGTTGAATAGGAGACAAAGGAAATTAGCCCAGCATCCCCATCATCCCTATTATTTCCGGGCTGATTTAAACCACAGCAATGCATGCCCTTCACTTTCCTCCAAAAGGTACAAATGTCAGCTGTTCAAAAATGCAAACAAGAGGCCTTCCTATGTTAATGGCTGGGTTTCTTTGTTCCAGCCAGAAGTAGAAAGTGCATTTCATTCACAGCCTCTGAGCTAGACTTACCAGGCTTCCAAACAACTTCCTTCACTCCGGGTCCCTGAGAAGGGTAGATGAGGTTCTTAAGCCTTCAGAGTTTCAGCTGGGAAAAGAAAAGAGGAGGCGAGGATTCATTTCCAACCTTTAACAGCAGATAATCAAAGAATCGGGTGATAACAGGACAAATCTCCTACTAGCTTAACCCGGAAATTGAGAAGGAAGGGGGAGAAAATCATTCTCTTCGTTCATCCAGAAACAATTTTCTCCTAGAAACTAAAATCTTTAAATGTCGGCAGAGTTAGAAATGAGGCAGAGCTACCACAGGCCATGCTACCTCAAGGAGATGGCTGCCGATGGCGGCCAGGGCAGGTCTGTGCTCGCGTGTGTGTGTGTGTGTGTGTGTGTGGTGTGGGTGCACGCGCGTGCTCTTGGTATTCCTTGCCTGTGGGTAAGCATCTCAGCTTCAGATGGAAATGCCACTATAGCAGAAAGGCTCATGATGGGAAAGAATTTTGCAGTAATTCCAGTTTGTGAATGTTAGAGATCAAAACAAATTCCCTATGGATGGCCGTCACCCTTCTTCCAACAAGGCAAAGATGGCTTTTGTTATTGTGCAAGCAACACCTTTACAGTGTGGAAAGCGAGCGTCTGAGAAATCCTGACAGTCCAGATTCAATGATGAGTCAATCATTAGACATTTGCTGGACTTCAGGGCCAGATGTGGCAGCAGGTCCACCAGACCCCACAGAGGTTCACAGTCCAGATAAGGAAACAGGGGGATCAGGCTTCCTTATTAAAAAACAGGTAGGACCTACAAGGGGGAAAAGGTCCTCCCAGAAATGAACAAAAGCCTGGGGAAGAAAGAGAATCTGCCCGAGGGGTTGGGCTGGGATGGGAAGGACTTGTAGGAATGAGAGTGGGAGTAGGTCAGAATGCAGTGATGCGGGGCTCAACTGTCCAGATGAAGTCTGAACATTTCCTTTGTGTATTAATGCCCTCTGGCTGCATGAAAGAGCTCACAGATACAGTGGCTTAAACAACACAAGCTTACTTCTCACAGTTCTGGAGCGTGGAAGTCCAGGTTCCAGGTGTGGGCAGGCTGGGTTCTCCTGAGCCCTCTTCTTGGCTTGCAAATGGTGTTGTTTTCTATATCCTCCATGACTTCCTCTCTATTCATGAACACCCCTCACCTCTTATAAGGACTCCAGTAGTAATTAAGTGCAGAGTTCATCTAATCTTAAGTAAATCCTTGGGGGTTAAAAGGTCAACATACAAGTTTTTGGAGTAACACAATGTGGTCCTTAGTGTTTCCTTCAGCAATGGGAAGGCAAGAGTGATGGGACAGGGTATCTTCATGACACTGGCTGAGGGTCTAGTGGGGTACAGGTACTCAGTGTCTGGAACAAAGAATTCAGCAAGACACACAGAAATAACAGGCAGATGGTAGAGATATTGAAAGTGAAATCACTCTCCATAAAGAAGAGCAGAGTGGGCCAACATGGTAGTGGCTCAAGATCCAACGTCTGGGTGAGTCTTACATGCTGAGCTTTGCTTCCTACGCTCCCCGTGGACCTGAGTGAGGACCTTGCTCTGTTTGTTCCCAGTCATTATTTTTGTCTATTTGGAAAGCAGAGGTGTGGTGGAAGTTGCAATAGTAAGGAGACTCACCCTCCCACCTGGAACTCCGCCTCGCGTTTTTCTTGGCCCCCACCTCCACCATCTTGATGGATTGGTGAAGAGAGGGCAAACCAAGAGTCCAAGTGGAGGTTTCTACAACAGGTAGCTTGATGTTGGCAGCAAAAAGAACAGAATGCTGAATTAACGTGTTCAGGGGAAATCAGAAGGCCTCACAACTGGTTAGATGCTGGGAACAAAAGAGAGGACCGATGGCTTTGCATTATTCCTGGAGACTGGGGAAGTGGCTGAGATGTGGCAAGGCTGTGAAGGAGGAGCTCAGACCACAGTTAGAGTGGAAAGCTCTGCAGCAGGCGCTCAGACGTTGCCATCTTGTACCATCTTGTACCATGAATTCACCTTTCTGGGCCTCGTTTTTCTCTTGACAGAACCAACCTCACTGGGTGGCTCTTGTGTCACTGGGTAGAAGGATACTTCCTAATTCAGCTATGAGATAGACTTCAAGATCACCAAGGCAGATTGCAGAAGCAGCTTACAAACCATGTTTCAAATGGTAGTGACCAGAAGATGCTTTCAGGGAGAAGAGAAAAGAAGTAGACCTAGAACAACCGAATGGATGCAGAAATCACCCCGACCCTGAGATAAGCACGGGAGCTGAATCTTAAACTGCCAAGAGAACAGGCCTGAGCTTGGGTGCATTCCAAAGAGATGCAGCCCTTGAGAACCCTGGGATAATCTCCCAGTTAGAAAGTGGGACCCATACAGAAAGGCAGGGGACAGGTGGGGGTGTTGAACCACCTCAGACCAGCCTGCAAACAGTCACTGGGTGGGGAAGGCTGATCTATTCTCCATCTCCTCCAAAGCTGGGACAGGGAGAAAGATGGAGTGAAAAAGCAGAGTAGAAGATTTCTAAAGAGGCAATTCTTATCAGGGAGTTAGCATATGCTGTGAGCTGAATTGCTCTCCTTTAAATAAATCTTTATTTTTTGGTTGTTTTTTTTTTTTTTTTTTTTGAACTAAGGATTGAACCCAGGGGAACTTTACCATTGAGCTACAGCTCCAGTTTTTTTTTTTTTAAATTTATTTATTTATTTATTTAATTTTGAGACACAGTCTCTCCAAATTGCTAAGGCTGGGCTTGAACTAATGATCCTCCTGGGCTCGACCTCCTGAGTCTTTGGAATTACAGGCGGAGCCACCACATCCTGCCCTACAATAATGTTTGCTTCTTAACCCCCAGTACCTCAGGAATGCGACTGCACCTGGAGATAGGATCTTTAAATAATCAATGAACTTCCCCTGAGGCTGGGACCCAATCAAATATGACTGGCATTCTTATAAGAAAAGGAGATTAGGACAGACACATCCCCAGGGAAGACCCCAAGCACACCAGGGAGAAGACAAGTCAGGAAGCCTCCTAAAACACTATCCCTGCCCTCCCCTTGACCTCACACCTCCAACCTCTACGACTGAGGGGAAGTGGATTTCTGCAAAGTGAACTCTGCCACCAGAAGTACCCTGCAGGAGCACTTACGGCACACATCACTGGAGCCTCCTGGAACTCCGCTGCTTTGTTATCTTTGAGAACAGACCGAACAAGAGATCTCATCAAACCCTCAGTTAACATTTTTACTCCAAGACTGCAGCTCCCACCATCGCTGGTCCAGGCCTCGTCCCTTGCCTGGGGTACTCAATGTGACTTTGGAATAATTTAGTTATGCTCAGCACCACAAATGCAAATGGTCTGGCTTTGCCATGGCTGCTTTTATGGAATCACAGCATTGCAGAACACTATGTGGCCCTAGAGAACACTATTAAAATTTATGGTGTAGCTTTATTGGGTCAATTCCAATACTTTTGTATCAATCCCAGGGCCCCTTGGGATGCAGTGCAGTTTTTTTTTTTTAAGTGGCAATTATTTCACTTATTATACTTGGAACTTGGATTCTTTGAAATTAATTATACACAAAATAAGGAGAATTTGTAGAAGTAAAGCATTTTAAATTATGCATCGAAATTCTAAAAGTTTCGAGTCCAATTCTTCACCCTAATCATGAATTCTTCTATTCAACATGTCACCTACCTGCTAATTAATTGCCTTCAGTGGTCAGAAACACAGCTTTCCAAGGCTGCCCCTGCGGCTGCACGGAGCTGGAATCTGTTTCTTTGTACCTTTTCCTGGCTGAGAGCAGTGCATCCTGGTGACCATTTTGCCTCCCTGCATGCCACCCCCCTACCCTTCACCTTGTCCGTGACCCAACCACCGGGAAGCAATGTCCTTTCCGAGTGTTTTTCAGGTTGAGCTGAGAGGAAAGTGAATCCTTTTCTCTCTGGTTGCTCAGCTTGATAGATGGTGGTCCTGTGACCTGAAGAGCAGTCAGAGAAGGTCAAGTCTTTTGGAAAGTAGGGGAGAGAGAGAGAGAGAGAGAGAGAGAGAGAGAGAGAGAGAGAGAGAGAGAGAATATGAATCACCACGATTCAGGTACATGAACCATTAACCCCTCTTCTTTGGGTATGATATTGCAGGTCATGTTGCTGTCACACGCCAACATGAGATTTGGTGGAGGAATAAGTATAAAAGTGGTCATTCAAGAGAGAAAATTTTGTCCAAACTAGGACATTTTGAGAGGAAACCATGAGGTTGTACATTTTGCAATTGTACTTGAACATGAACCCTAAAGCAGCCCATCCCAGGAGCCTCCCTAATCCTTTCACTTCCAGACCATACATCCCTGACCCTTCCACACTTGGTTACAAGACATGGCTACACCCCAAGGATGAGTCTTTGGACCCTTGGCAGTTTGCCAATGTCTCTGAGCACATGCAGCAACTGTAACTGAATTTAGCACTCAAAACCTGATTGCTCCGGGCAGCAGATCACTTGGGTTGAAGTGCCACGGGGCATCCTCAAACTGCATCTTCCTCTTGCTCTGACCCTATCTCTTAACCATCACTTCATATCATGGCTGGCACCTGGGTGGGGTGTAAGCACCAATGAACAAATGCTTATTTTGAGCTGCAAATCAACTGTTAGGTGTGGAGGATGGGACCTCAGATATCATTTCATTAGCACCAGTTGACTGTTTTGGTTTAACAAAACCAAACTTCTCACAGAAGTTTGGAGAAACAATGAGAGAAATAATAAATTTAATAAGCATATCATCTATGTATTTTTATGATTATTGATGTTGATATTAGCTGATGTTTAGTGCTTCCCATGGGCCAGTTATTGTTCTAAGTATTTCAGGCATTTTTTCACTTGCCCAATTCACAATAAAAATATGAGTTGGATATTTTAAACATAGCAAAGAAATTATTAGAATAACTCCAAATTTCAATCAAGAATAAAGTGTATTCTTTACACTTTATTCTTGAATAAAAACCTGAGAAATATCCGAGGCTATGATCAACCAAGATAAAAATTCCTCTAAAGGGAAAGAAACTCACAGTGGCCCATGGGACAGTGCCATGGGAATTAGCCTGACTACACACATGCAGGGCCTAGAAATAATCGGGAGCGTCCTGAATTAAAAAGTCACACGTAAGTAAAAAGGAGAAGTCTCACTCCGACGCGCCTGCCTTTGGGGTGCCAGGCCCTGCAGGAGGCTGGAGCCCGTGGTCCATACTGCCAGCGAGGGGAGTGTTTTCACCGCTCTGCAAGGCTGAACAGAGGAATTTAATGTGCCTGCTTGGCTCTTGTGCAATGGCAGATAACCTGCGAATAAAGAGGGCTTTGAGGGGAGGAGCCAGGTTGCAAGAGCATTGATGCAATCCTGTTCCCCTCTTGTCACATGGCTGCAGACACTGCCACCAGCGTGTCCCAGACTGCTCATTGCTATCGCTCAGATTCGTAAGGCTGTGTCCCCCACAGAAAAGGAGGGGAGAGAGAAAGGCTCCCACTGCTTTCCCTGCAAAAACTCCATGGTGAAATTCCATCCCACCGAAGCCAGCTCTCTGCTGAGTGAATTGAGCCTTTTTATCAGTCGGATTTGTATACACTGTGGAAAGAGCCAGAAAAGGGAGTTACTCTACACCTCGTATATTTTTAGTTCCCTAGAATTAGTTGTTTTGGACCAAACATGAGGAGAAGAGAACAAAAAGTCTAATTCAGCCCTTGGTGGCTTGCTGAGGTCCCCGAGGCTGACTGGGCTTGACTGGGTGCTTTCTTGCCGTTGTCATGGGGCGTTCCGTAGCACAAGGACATGTTCTCTGTTCCAGTCCTGCTTTATTTATTTTGCAAATAATTTACTGATGAGAGCTAATATGTGTGTGTGAGAGAGACAGAGACAGAAGTTTTAGACACTGTCAGGGATGGTGCAAGAATCTCTGCAGACAAGAGAGAAGGTGCATTTGGTCAAGGAATATTAACCAAAGAACGAGAGAACATCCTTGGGAAGGCATTTGTGGAAGCACTAGAAGGGCTCACTGCGTTGCTCTCCAGGGCTGTGTGCAAGGGGAGGAAGTCTTTCTTTTTCCTTCTCTAACAGATGAATCTGATTCCGAACTTCAGGTTGGTGTCCATTTCCTCCTAAGCTGATTTGTATCAGCCCTCTGGTTTTCTCACTGATGCTGCTGTATCAATGATCTTAATTGGGCTCTACTTTGGGGAATATTCTGAGTGTACTAAGTGAACATTCATCTCTTTAGATAGAGGCGGCTTTGCGGTGCCACCTATTCAAGTGTAAATGGCCCTCTGCTCAGAGAGGCCCTGAGCAGGGTTTAAACTCTGCTGATGCCATCTTGAAACTCTTGGTATTTTTTTTTTTAAACCAGGAGCCCCACCTTGTAGGCAATGAACCTTGCAAATTACACAACCAACTTTGTCCTTAGAATTAAGGGAGGGCAGGTGGAAGGATTTAGACAGGAAGGGTGGGTCTCTTGGGTCTTAATTCTTAGCTCTTACCCCCACCTAGGTCTAACACACACTCAGCTTTTGGAGATTATGGTACTGGGTGGTTCATCATAGATGTTTGAGAAATAAGAAACTGCTTTCTCAATGTTTATTTGACAAAAATTTGCTGACCAAGGGCCTTGCAGGTGAAACAAATCAATCTTAAAGATTTCACCGGCCAATCGCATTGGAGTCTGTGGCAGCCAGAAGGCTAAAGGAGGCATGGAGAAAGCCCTGTGCGTGATTTTTATTATATCTAGACTTTTTCTAGAGAAGGCAATATCTGAATGGGAAACCTGGCATTTGAAGACGGGGGTTCAATGCAGGACTTTTGTCCTACTACTTAAGGGAGGTTGTCTGAGCTAGTTGAGCACTTGGGACCTTTAAAACTCTTTTTCCAAAAAGCCAGGACAGTCATGCCATGTTCTTAGACTGTTGAGAGGACTGAGCGGTATATGTGACAGTGCCTTTAAAAGTCTGTCACATAGCAAGCATCCAATAAACTATTGTGTTGGTTTGATAGAACTGCAGCTCTTAGAATTTTTTTCTGAATGAACCCATTGAGAGAAAAAAATTAAAGTTATCATTAATTATCTGGGCTTAAAAGATTAGATTCTCAAAATGAAATTTTATTGCTATCGTTAGTTTCACAAATCCCTTTTTCATCATTTCAGCACTAAACAATGTTACTTCCACCAATGAGAGGGTTCTTCTCTTTAAGTAGCCTTTATACCGCATACACTTCCTAGGGCATGAATCTTCAGATACATTGTACTCCAGTGCCAAGGATTTTCTGTGCTGCATGTATGCACACAACCCTGCAAAATAATTCAGATTTCAAAGTAGCTCCCGGTTATTTTACCACCTCCAGCCCCCTAAAATTACTGCTACCCTCTTTCTAGAACTGAACCAGTCACGTATTTGGGATTTCATCTCCAGCTCTGCTTCCGTCTCTGCAGGTCATTCCTAGGGCAGAGAACAAACATTCATTGCTTATCTTAGCCAGGGCCCTATGATCCAACTCAGGCAATAGATTTGTGCTTTTTCAATTTAAAGCACATAGTTCATATCAATTAAATCAGATTGGGCAAAAACCTAAGACCCAACATTACATCCAATTCCCTAGTTATCTTCCTCCTGGTTTTGAAAAGTGTAAGAGTCTATTGTTTGATGAGTAACAGAAAATAAGATCCCCAATCATTGTTCAAGATGATGCCTGACTCATAGAAAGCACAGTCTCACAGAAAGGGAAGTTCAGTCATCTCCAAAGTGCCACTCACGGTTACTCTTCAAGGGTTGCTTCTAAGTGCTGCTGAGAATGGTCATCACTGTAGCCCAGAGGGATTGTGCAAGAAGGAAATTCTGTGAACTGTGAAAGTTTCTTAACATTTACTATAAAATATTTAGAAGTGTTTCATTTAAAAACATATGGAGTGGTAACCGTTTGGCTAAGCACTTTAGGTATAGCTCCATGAAACTGTTCTACTCTACAGAAAGTGCAACTGAAGTTTCGAGAATTTGAGAAACTCGTTCAAGATAAGATTTGGACCTGGAAGAATCAGGACTAAAATTCAAGCATATCAGATGCCAGAAGTGGGTCTCTCACCCAGAACATTCCTCTGCCTCCTGTTTTACCTTCCCTCTATAAATGTGCTCCCCATTCCTCATCTAGAATGGAGAATGTAAGTGAGCTCACCTGCAGGACTTCCTTCAGGAGAAAAGAGGACCTGGACAGAAACCACTTTCGTGAACATCAGATTCTCAAGCTTGATGTTCAGATGAACTTATTGTTGAGGGCAACTGTGTGTGTGTGTGTGTGTGTGTATGTGTGTGTGTGTGTGACAGAGACAAAGGATGCATGCACACAAAGCATGTCCTCACACAGTAGTGTATCATGAAAAATATATCCATACACATGTGTGCAAATTCGAGCTCTACCTCCTACTAATTTCTCTTTTTAGAAATGGGAGTGGGCTTTAGTTTAAATAATAAATATTTCCAGGGTTCATAAATCTCATATACATGTGGCACAACCTTACTATTTAAACCAATTAATAATTTGTGGGTAAAAATGAATATTCAATATGATTCTAGCTTTCTAAAGTGCATCTATTTTTCCCATTGCATAATTCTAAATAAACCATATGTAGTCAGATTGGCAAACACTCCCTTGCAGTTTCTTCCTATGCCAACGTTGTGCTTATGAGGGACCCTTGGTGTGTGTGTTGATGTTGGCCAAGTTCATTGCTGTGTGAACATGTGCACGTTTCCAAACCTGCTGATGTGGAGGTTGCACCTGACAGGAGGGGAGAGGGTTTTCCCAAGCCTTAGTGCATCTGTTGAGGGAGAGTGAAACGAAGTTCTGCAGAGATATTTACTTTTTGGCAGATGCCTTGAGAAATGCCTGGAACAGCACACACAGGAAACCGAGGTCTCTCTGAGATTATGCCTCACTTTCTCACCTCTTGTTTTTCCACGCCCACCTACTTTTACAAATTTTCTGCACAGGATGAAAGGTTAAAAAAATCCTTTAACACTGCTATATGCCAATTCCCATATGTTCTGCCTCTTGGTAGAAAATAAAGAGACCAAATAAGAAGACTGCAGAATATTTAGGGGTTGCCAGGCCACTTACCAGAACATCCCTAGCTAATGTGCAGAGCTTTATTCAACTGGCCACAAAAAGTGCCATACCGGGGGACAGAAAGGGACATATCTCATGTTTTTTAAAACTGCATGCTTTTGAAGGAACTTCCGAATCCTTATACTATGTCATTATTCCCAATTCCCTTCCAAAAATACATAAAATTTTCTGGATTCAACCCAAAGATCACTTCATTCAAGCTCCTGTTCAAATGTCACAACCCCAGAGTGGCTTTTGCAAAACATACTATCTAGAATGTCACCCAACAGCCCCAACACCTTCTATCACATTTGTTTCAGGTTTATTTTTCTGAATAGCAACAGTTGCCACCTGACCCTTGACAATGTATCTTCTGTTGGTTCATTTTGTTTTTTCCTCCCTCTAAGATGTGTGTACCATGTGAGTGGATTCTTTTAATAGTTCACTGTACCACCGGGTCCACAGAGGTTCCCTGCACCTGAGAGGGACTCCATAAATATTTGTTGGGTTGAGTGTCTTTGAAAACAAGCCGGCCATATGGAGCTGGCACAGTGCAGGACATGCTATTTTCTGATGGCATTTGTTCTTACCTAATTCCACCCCGAGGGAATCTTTTCAGGAGGCGATCTTTAAGTTTCTTCCACTACTTTCTTCTGTTCTCTGTGTAGTTAGCACAAAGGATATTTGAGTTCAATTTGCAGAGAAATGCCATAGATAGAAATGATAATGTCCCCCCCAACTTAAAAGGGCTGAGCATGTTTTGAAAGTGTTTTATGAACTGGAAACCTTTCTATGAGGTATTCCACCGCAGCCCCATAAAACCCTACACCCCGCTGGAATGTCATCCTGTTAAATTTGGCAGCGTTTCCTTCCTCCAGTAATGAGTTCAATTCATGTTTTCATTTAAGTTCATACCCAGATACAAATCAGTGTCGCCCCCACAGGCACAGACTCGCAGAGTCCCAGGCCCTCGGCTTGAGCACGGCGGGCTGGGAAAGAGTGCCCGCGTCTCTGGCACAGGGGGCTCTGTGGCCCTGGCTGTCCTGTGCCTGCCTTGGTGCCAAGCCCCCGAGGAGGCGGTAGGCTCAGTGGCTTCCAGCTTCTCTGAGCGCAAGCTCCTCTCCCAAAGTCACTCTGGATTTCCTGCAGTGACCCCTTTGTGTGCCCCTCTGAGAAAGAGACAATAATTGCTTATGTTTTCTTCCAAGAGGAGAGTTCAAGAGCACAAGTGGTTTTAGTTAGGGACTCAATAAACACTTTGGCAGGCAGGAGCGCAGCCGTGTGGAAGGACCCAGGGCTTCTCCCTGTTCTAGTTGAAGGCAGACATTTTCACACGAGTCAAATGGGCCACAGCCAATAGCCTGCAGGCCACCTCTGTCCCTGGAGGTCACATCCGGTGGCTAAAATCTGATACCTGCTCACTCCCTGCCCTACAACCTGGTGACATGGGGGCTGAATTCAGGGCCCTGGGCATGCTAGCCAAGTACTTTACCACAGAGCCACACTCGGGTCCCTCGCTGGCTACTATTTTATTTATTTATTTATAGGGGGGTGATTGGTACTGGGGATTGAACAGGAGCACGTTACCACTGAGTCACATCCTCAGCCCTTTCAAAATTTATTTATTTATCTATTTTTTAAATTTTGGGACAGGGCTCATTAGTTGCTGAGGCTGGCCCTGAACTTGCGACTCACCTGCCTCTGCCTCCCCAGTTGCTGTGATTACAGGAGTGTACCACCGCATGGCTCTCACTGGCAACTTTTTAAAATGGCATTATCAGGCTGGAGATGTGGCTCAGTGGTGCAGTGCTTGCCTAACACACACAAGCACGTGGGTTCCATCTCCATTAACTCCCCCCCACCCCACACACACATGGCGTTACTAGTGAATTATTGTTACTACAACAAACCCAGCCAGCAAGAGCACACAGTGTGTGGGGGTTCTCTGTCTCCTGGGCTGTGGGGACTCTTTCCTGCCTGGAGCCACTCCACACCTTCCTGTAGCATCCTGAGCAGTGCCTGTCACATACAGTCTTCATCAATAGAACTGCAGCCAACCCTACCCTTCCCCAAGCCAAAGTTTCAAAGAGATCATTCTAGTTTTTACAAGAAAAGTCAGGTAAGAACAAGGTTCCAAAATAAATGGAGGAAGGAAGTGAAATGAAAGCAAAAATAAATAATAAAAAATAAAAGATTTGCTTTCTTCATGTTCAAGAGAGCCAGCTAATCCCCCCCAATACACACACACACACACACACACACACACACACACACACTCGTATTTCACAAGCCCTTTTGCTTGGCTGCAAATTTGTAACTCTGGACCTGCCAAGTCAGAGGATGGAAGCCACAGTACTGAGACCCTCATATCTCAGCATTATTGGTCCCACTCCTTTCCTAGATGTCAGGAGAGCAGGTGACAGGACTCACTCTTAGCAGACAGACCCCCTCAGTAGGTAGATGGCTATGCAATGCTAGGGGTCATATCTTCTTCGTGTGTGAATTTGGTACCAAGTGATGACTTACAGGGCCTGCTCTATTAAAAAGCAGAGTGACATTTCTATTCTCCCCTTAGGGAACTCTTTTCTAAACCCTCATTTGGTGCCATTTCCCAGGAATTAGTATGTCACAATTTGGCATAAAATTGCATGTTTTCCAAGCATCCCATTAATAAGCTGAAATGTACATGTTTGAATTCCCTTAATAGGATAGTTTTTATACCAGTGTAAGTCATTCCTTAGTCAATCAATTTGTTCATTCAGCAATTATTTATTGGACACCTACTAATTCTAAGTGTTGGGCCAGAAACTCTTGCCATTGTGAGACAGCGTAAGTAGCACAAGTTCTCTGGCATAGAGTAGACACGGGGCTAGTAAGAGAAATAGTCATTAGCACAAACTCGACATAATGCATGAGAAATCGTACATAAAAGTAATTTCAGACCCTAAGGTATTTGGTTTAGGGCATATTCTCTACAGGCAGATTTTATTTTGCTTATTCAAACAATTCTTGGCATTTCGAATGGTTACACTTTAAGTTGTCACATCTCAGCCAACACGCAGGAAGTGGCTTTGCTTTTAAACACTGTGGTTCCTGGAGGGCTTTGATGTATGGTGACATCAGAGTGCCTCCACAAGAATCTTTTTCAAATCCAAGAATGGAAAGGATGGCTTCCTTTTCGGTGCCTCGCCTACAGGTGAGCTGGGCACTGCCCGGAGCTGGTTCATAGCCTGGGCCCAGGCTGAGTGACAGGTTCAGACAGGAGCAGAAATGGGAAAATCACCAACTTAGGAAGAGACACTAAAGAAACCACAGGGTTTTCTTCTGCAGCCAACAGAGAGCAGGACGTGCCAGGCTGTTAAGATATGCAGCCAGCGACTCCATGGAAGAAGGTGAGAGGAGAGAGGGAGTGGAGGACAGAGCTTAGCAAGGCTGTGGGGAGGACCAAGTGAAGGCTAGGGGTGGCTGGAGGCAACCTGTCAGCAGGAGAGGGGGCTGGTGCTCTTACTGAGCTGGGAGAGGTCAATAAATCACCACCCTTATCTTGCAAACAGAGCCTGTGACTTCAAAAATTAGCTCATTTATTCTGCACAATTAAATTTATTGAAGTGTGACAGAAAAAGTTTAGCAGGCAGTGAAGCAGAAAGCCAGCCCCAGCCCAGGCGAGCGTCGGAGTGAACGACACAATTAGTTGATTTTCATTTTATTTATCAATATAATTATTGAATTGTATTTATCCTTTTTCACAGATTTCTACAATTATTACCACTCTGGCCTCCAGGGAAAGAATTAGTTTGAATTTTCCGTCTAAGCTAATGTGATTATGGAGTTGCTAATAAAAGGAAAGTTCTTTAAAGTGCTACACAATCTTGTATTCAATGTCACGCCCACCACCCAGCTTAGAAATCCAGCCCCTTTTTATGTGGATGCGGTAAATTGAATTTAAATTTGTGAGTGTGTCGAATTCCCCAGGAGGGGACTGATCCGGGGATGGCCAGTGCCCTCCTCTGTGGGACCATAAAGCAGGCAGAGATCCATCTTGTGCTTAAAATTAGAGATTATAATATTTGTTTTGGTTTTGAATATGATAAAGAAGAGACCCTTAAATAGTTCCTGACTTTTATGAAGTTTGAAGAAGAAAGACCAGCTGGGCCCACGGGTTGGTTGCTTTTGGTTTCTCCAAACCTTTTTCTGTATCTGGCATTATACTGTGTCTCTGAGAAGTCACGTCAAAAAGAGAGAACACATAAAAGTTGGTAGGACATAACACATGCTCTAGAGAGGGGATGGAGGCAGCTGCCATGTGGTTTTGGAAGCCCAGTTTATCCCCTGAGGCTGCCATGTCTGAACACGGCAGCTCTCTGGGTCTGAATCGTCTTCAGACTCCTGTGTACCCAAGTAGCAGCCTGCCCACAGGGTCCAGGGACAACTATTTCCAACTGGGATCTCAATCCCATTCATCCGAACTCTCGGTTGAATCTTGCTGGCTTGTGCATCTAGGAGATGCTCCATTTGTTGTAGGGGAATGAAGGAAACTCAAGATCACCTTTCAGTGTACTTAACAAGGTGCAGAAATTCCAATGATGTTGGTTAAACAAGTGTTTTTCAGGCTTAGAACCTGTCAGGGGTATGGAACATGATGAAATGAAGATCCCCCAGGTCCTGTGTTCAGGAAAGGAACCTGGCTCACGTTGTTAAATCAACATTTCATGGGTCCTGGCCTTGGAACCAATTTCAAGAAATCCTGAAAGCAAGCGCTGGAGTAAATCTTGAACTAGAATATGGAGGGTCTTCCAGTGATGAGCAGGACTGGGATCCAGAAAGCTTGGAGAAGTTGACTCACACAGGGAGATGAGAACAGTAGTTCTGATCCCAAGAGAAGCACCCAACACTCAAACTACAGCAGGAATTATTCTGCCACACGTTCACGTGTGATAATTTATCCAGGGGTTACTGAGTTTCGATCGCCCTCGTGGAAAGATCTAACACTTACTGAGTCTCCATAGTGGCCCCAAATAGTCCTTTATTCCCTTTTCTCTTCAATTCTCCTATTTAATCTATCAGCACAACCTACTTCATAATTTCTGCTCCTCCAAAAAGATCTGCTTCTTCTCCATCCAAAATATATCTATAACCACCAGTTTAACTCCATTATCCCTCACCCTGGTGTTTAATGTGGCTGGAGCTGAGTGGGTAAGAGGGAACTAGATGTTCCTATCAGTGAGATGGCCAAGGGCCAGATCTGGAGGGCCCTCTTGGCCCTCGACTTTGGATTCCATTCTAAATATCATGAGGTGACCTGCACATCAAGATCTGATTCATCCTTTAAAGAGGCTCATTTTGGCGGCTAAATAGAGCACGTGTCATAGAAAGTACAGATGCTCCTCTACTTACAAAGGAGTCACATCCTGATAAACCCATCCAGAGCATTTTTAAATGCAGTAAAAATATGCAGGTAACTGCCTGCTCTGAACATCACAGGTTAGCAGCACATTATGCTGTGGACTTTCTGTTGCTTCCCAGCATGATCATCCCAAATGCAGCTGGGTGCTATGTCTTGATGCTACAGCTCACAATCCCCAGAGAGCATCTGACCACCTACCTGCAGGCCAGGAAAACACCAAAACTCAGAATTTGAAGTATGGTTCCTACTGAGTGCTTACTACTTTTGTTCCACTATGAAGTCAAAAATTAGAAGTCGAACGTAGCAAATCAGGGACAACCTATGTACGAAATTAGCCCGATATGAGATTAAGAGCTGAGATCACAGGACAAGATTTGGGAAAATCCCTAGCTCTTTGGTAGCTGCCAAATAAACAGATCTCCAGGGGAGTAGGGGAGGTTTCTCCTTCTATGACCCATTTCGTTGCCACTCATGAACTACCTTTGGAGTGACTGTATGTACTTTTTATGCCCCTGTAACAGACCTTGAGCTACACACTTTAAATTATATTTCCAATGGTCATGAAGATTGAGCTGTCATTTTTCTCCCTGTATTTTCTGAGAGAGTCTAGCAATGAGCCACATGGTCACATGAGATGGAGAAGACACAGAATTTGTGAAGGCATATGGAGCTCTTTCCACAGAGCTTATAAATGTGTATCACACATGAACTTCTACCGTCCTGGTGCCAAGACAGAAGTCTTCCTCAGTGACAGGCCAGTCACCTTCCAACTTTCCCACTCTCGGGGGTGGGTTGCAGTGGGTAGGGGGGATACAGAAGGTGCATGAGTCTGCAGGGAGACCTGACTCATCTCTGTGACCACTGCACCTCTTGGTAAAAGCAAAGGGGTTAAAAATCATGCACAGGGGTGGGATCCATGTGCTTCCCCCAAAGTGACAGACATACAGAGGACCGAGTATTTCGTTTCAAGTTAAAAGACAGGATATGGAGTCTACATGTGTGTTCTCTGGTGTTCCAGTCATACCCCACAACCCAGGGCTATAGGACAATTTGCACATGTGCACAAATTTCAAACACAGCTTTCACCCCTGTAGGAGAGCTGGTTAAAGGAACGCTCATAGTTCAGTTTGAGAGTCGAATTTCCCCCGAATCTTTGCTTCTGAGGCTGACAACATTAAGTCTTGAAATCATGTTTGGTTAAATGGCCACTTAACCACTTTTAATAATACCCAACACCAAATATACATACTGAAATTTCCAAGAAATAGGCATTTTCTTTTGAATTGGGATTTCCAGAAATTTCCATCACAGATTTTATAGCATGGACTGACAATAAACCAGCTCTTACATTTCATTAGGATGTTTGCTTCCATGGTACATCCTAAGCCAGGGGATGATAACTCTCCCAAAAAAGAATAGGTAAAAAGTATATGAGTCACAAATCCTTTTAACCATGCCAGACTCCCTCAGCTCCAGTCCATCTGAAGACCTAGTGGATTTCCAGTGTTTGGGTAACCACGCACAGATTTTAAAATATTCTCCCATAGCTTTGAGACACTGGTAAGTTGCCTACAGTCTAAGGAACTAATACTATTCTGACCTCTGACACAATAAGGAAATCAGAAACAGGGACCCAGGAAACGAGGAGATTATGACATTATTTCCCCACTAGAACCAGCTAGCTAGAAAAACTTTAGAAGTTTAGATGGGAAAGCCAATATACCCCCAAGAAAATAATATAACCCCTTAGCTGCATAATGTACCCCATCATGTCAAAAATGAAATAAAACTTACAAAAATCCTCTCCTTTGTCTCTGAACAGAGAAACCCAAAGGAGAGGCTGGCTGCAGACCACCTGCAGAGTTAGCAAGGCCTGGGAGCTGTTCCCAGGTTAGTTCTGCACTCGGCCCCCACTGAAAGGCCAAGCCTGGGACAGGAAGGGGGTTACCAAGCCAGTCTGAGTGTAGGAAGGGGATTAGAAAAGAGAAAGGAAGACCAGAAAGAGAACTGGCAGGACAGGGAGAGACCTCCCCAGAGCCACGTGACTCCATCTCTGGGTCTGGCTAAGTTTGGACATGCTTTGGAGGCTTCCCCTAAGCTTCATGTCCTAAAAGCTTGGTCCCCCGTGCAGCGATACTGGAAGGAGGTGGAATCCTTAAGAGGTGAGGCCTTGTGGGAGGTGACTTTGACCATGGAGTGTTTCCTCAGAAGGGACAAACTCTGGTATGGAACAGTGAGGTCTCATGACAGCAAACTGTTGCTGTACAAGGCCACCCCACGTGCTTGACCCTTTTCTGCTCCTCCACCATGTTGTGAAGGAGTGGTGGGGGACAGGGGGAGTTGATCAAAGCCTAAATTGATGGAACTGCCTATTCTTGGTCTATCAGCCTCCAAAATTGAAAGCAAAACAAACCTCTTTACTTTATTAAGCCCCAACTCTCAGGTAGTTGTTATAGCAACAGAAAATGATAGACTTCTATAGTTGGCTTGGACCCCTCCTTTCTATGACGCATACTAGTTATACAGAATAATGGACTTCATTGTGGCATATTCACATAAGCATATAATGTATTTTGGTAATTTCTACCCTGTTATCTCCCTTATCATCTTCCTGCAGATTCTTTTCTTCTTCTCCAAAATTGTCTTCCTTCTATTTTCACGTTGTTGGACCCCTTTTTAATCTAGCCACTGACTTAATTTCACCTCTATACACAAAAGAAATACAATGAATAAATGTAAAAATTTAATTTGGTTCTGCTATTCCACTATCCAGGAAGTCAGGAGGAAGAAATCTGGGTAAGTTTTATGTGTCTGGGTTTCTTCTTTTGAGAGTAACAGAATAAAAATTGAACTTTGAGGTAACAGTCTCTACTAACAACAACGCAGCCATAGACAGGTTCACCCACCTTGATGGAAAGTTCTCCGAGTTTGCCATTTTAACACGACTCATTAGGACCCTTCACTACGCATCTCAGCGTATCACAAGAAGGGAGGCTAACGGCCATCCAGGAAGTAGCTGGATTATTAGGAGACAAACGAGAGTTGCTCTCTATGGTTGGCTTCCCAGCTGCTATGCCGAGGCTTTGTTCTAAGCGTTTCATGTGCTCTCCATCACGGAACCACTGCCTAACCACTGCCGGAAGCCTACAGATAAGGATTTGCCCTCCTGATTTTAGAGATAAAGAACAAAAGCCAGGTTGGGTAGTAGGATGGTTAAAAAGTTCCAGAGCTGCCTTTGGAGATCAGCTCCAACTCCAAAGCCCACTTTCTTTCTTTTATGTGCCAAGTACCATGGGACTATTATAAATGCTAAATAAATCTTGATGATATCAGCTTTACATCCAACAGAATCATTATATAAAATCCTTAATTTAGAGATCTTGCAAGAGATCCTTTTTTTCATTGCAGACTATCAATAGATGGTAGTTTTACTCCCTTTGTAGAAAAAAACGCTGGGTGGGGGATGTTCGATCTTCTTGAAGTCATTGTCAGCTCAGCTCCTTGGCCAACTATAATGCCAAACCATAAATGGCTATTATCCTTGTCCCGCTAAAATCATCCTTCCTTTAGCCTGGTTTTGAAGAAGCTGTTGTATGCACATTTAGCCAAGAAAGTTTGGACCAGATTAATGAACCAACAACCACGGGGAACACTTCCCCCACCAGGAAGCTGTGCAAGTACTAGAACATTCAGCAGCGCTGCGACACATGGACAGACAGCCCTTACTGCAGTGAGGTCCTGCAGCATGTGCTGCCAGTCCTCCTGGGTGTCCTGGCCCTCAGTCCTGCACTCTTCTCCCAAGGCTCACTCAAAATGGCTATCATCTTCAGAGGTTCTTCCCCCAACTATTGCAATGTGCTGACTTTCTTATCAGTGGCCCCTCCCCCAGAATCTTTTACCCGAAATTATGCCAAGTAGATAGAACAAATGGTTCTGTCCACGTGCTCACATGGCATCCCTGAAAGCATAGTGACTAAAACTCACCCAGCCCTTAGGGACCAGTGGGCACAGCGCATTTATTTGTAGCCAGATTTACACACACAAAGCAAACGGGAGAGTTGACATTAATTGGGTGATTAAATTAGGGGAAGAAAAGGCTTTGAAACAACGCCGAGAACTCTGAGAAGTCAAAGACAGTCCCATTAATCTGACTCAGAATATGGCTGCTTGGCTAAAGAGCAGAGAGAGGAGGGCCACAGAGCCGGGCAAGGCCAGAGGTGGTGGGCGTGGAGAAGGTGGAGAAGAGCAGAGGCCGGCCAGAAGCAGCCTGCGAGGACAGAGAAAGACCTTCACCAGGAAAATCATGTCTTAGAAGCCGATCAATCGGCCAAACCTTTTAAGAGGCTTTAGTAGCTACTTCTTTACCATTGTTGATACAGGACTTCATAATTCATAAGCCCTCTAAGGACATAATCTGAGTCTCATCGCTCTCCAGAATAGTTAACTAGGTTGTTTATTGAACGTTGATCAATATGTTAGTACCATCTAAGGACACGACTTGGTTTCACAAGATATTAAACAACATAAATTTCTTTGTGGCATTAATAAGAAAAACAGCTCATTAGGTCCACCTAATTTATAATAATAACTATAGCACCATTTATATGGACAATGGTACGCAAGGTATTTGGGGAAGACCAAGGCCTTCTAAAGTATAAAAATGAACACTGCCCTCCTCTCATTCCAGTCTTCGGCTTATTCCCAAATAACCAAATCTGATCTCTAAATAAAATGACATTAGATATGCACATCAGGAAAGGCTCTCTCTTTTCACATCAGTATCCCACGCATAACTCTCAAGAGACTGAGACGAAGAATCTCTTGGAAACTCCATTATCACTAGCTCAAAATTCTACATTTTTGCATTTTCTCAAAAATCTAAAATTAACATGCTCAATCACAAATTCCCCTCCATTTATTTAGAATTAGGAAAATGTTGGCCATCATGGCAGAGTAACAAATCTATTGCTTTTTCCCCATAAAGCCAAACTCATCCACATGTATATATTTATTTTTCCTTTGATAATATATGCTTTGCTTATAAGGAAAGTTCCAGATTAAGCTATTTTACATATTATCAAAAACCTGGTCATGTTAACATTCTGTTTTTTTCATGTTTTCTTGGACCTATTACAAGACACCAAACCAAAAAATCTTTGCTAGTGAAAGGAAACTAAATTTAGAATTTGACAAGTTGTTTCTGTACTATCAGGATAAAAATATGTAACAAAATAAAAATTCTTAAACTGGTCTACTCCCTATGGAAATCTGACTACCCGCCCCCTGCCAGAGATGTGGAAACAACTGCTTTTAACTCAAATATCACAGTTTCATTTTCTTGAGTACCATAACTTTGTCCATTTCCTTATAACTACAGATAAATGCTTCTGACTTGAATTGCGTGGTATGCATTTTGAAATAAGAATGATGTCCTATTCTCACATAAGCTTTTCTCTTTAAATACACTTTCACAAACATCACTAGTTCTCATACTGAACCTACGAATTAAATTGTTTTGCCCATATTACAGAAAAGAAAACTAACAGAATTACCCAGTGACTGGACAGAGGTCAGAAAACTAACAGAGTTACCCAGTGACTGGACAGAGGTCACAAAGCCAGTAAGTTGCAGAACCAAGATTATAATTTTCTTCTGGGTAAGCTGCAGCCCAGGCAGCCCCTTCATCCCATGGTTAGGTCCTTCCAGGTGCTAAGAACAGACACAGGTACTGGTTCTCACCTTCAGAGATCTTTCATCCCAACTGGGCTACGGAGCTTCCTGTCTAGGCCAGTGGACCCTTTCCCTTTCCACTGCCTCTTCTGTACCTGTCTTCCTTTTAAGATGCATCACATCATCCAGGCACAGGAGTCACACCCCTCAGGCTGACTGGCCCATTGCAGGAGCTGATTCCCATGCTCCACTTTGAAAGCATGGCAGCTGCCTTCAGCCAACAGGGAATTAACATGCCTGTCCTTCCCAGCACCTCCAACCTTAAAACAGTCTTGTCCTGTGCTGCAAATTCCCTTCAGGATGAGTGGAAAGAATGGATAAGTAGAAAGTTATTTGAGCTTCTGAACGATTCCTTGTACTGTTTTCCTTAAAAGGTTGATTTTTCTTTTTTCAGGTGCACCGTATAAAGAAATTTAAAATTGGTATGAGGCTACTAGACTTTCAGGAACACTTTTACTCGAATTTACTTAAAAAAAAAATTACATAGCATTCTTTCTTAGATCATACAAACTACTTCTCGGCCTTAGAAAGGTTTAATATAAATATGAGCGTCTACCTTTGTCTAGATAGTGAGAGGTTCTAATATGTCCCAGTATCATTATTCCTATCTCATCTTACATGCTGTTAATACATATTCTAATCTCTCTCTCTCTCTCTCTCACACACACACACACACACACACACAATTTTAAAACCCCACAGACATAAACATCTTACATAGTCAATATCAAACATTCACATTTATTTGCATCTTTACCTCTAGTATTGCTCCTCAACATTTTGGCAGCTCTGAATTTTTTTCTGGGATAGATGTGATTCTAATAGAAACACTTTGAAAGAGTTTGGCAGTTTTTTAAAAAAAAATAATATAACTTTCATAATGTAATTTTAGGTCATATAAAATACCTTTCTAAACGTACCTGATATAGAAGTTAATATAAATCTGATGTGTTTAATAAACATAAAGTTGCTCTAATTTCACTTAAGATATATTAAAGGCCAGGCCTATATAAAGATCTGAATGGAAATGCTCAGAGTAACACTATTGACAGTTACCAAAAAGTAGAAACAGCATAGATATCCCCAACATGTATTGACTGGATAAAAAAAATATGTGTATCCTACTATGGAGTATCACACAGTAATGGAAACTCACGAATTACTGATATATGTAATAGCATGGAATAATCTCTAAATTATTACCTTAAGTGAAAAGAGTTAAGCACAGAATGCTTCTTCCATTGGAATCCATTTATAAGAAATGTCCAGAAAAAGCAGATTAGTAGTTGCCTAGGAGGAGGGTAACAGAAGACACTAACTGCAAACACCTAGAGAAGACCTTTATCATCCTTTCTGGATGATAAAAATGTTCTGACATTCACTTTGGTGATAGTTTTTCAGCTCCATAAATTTATTAAAAATCATTTAGTGTGGGTAAATTTTACAGTGTGTAAATTAGACCTCAACAAGCTGCTCTAGTGGCCATCCTGCGACATGAAAAGCCTGGTTCCATACGGCTGGCAGGTTGAGCCCGGTGGTGCCCCAGCCCCCCAGGAGGTCTGGACAGGGTTGGTGCTCACCTGGGGGGGTCTCTGTGGGTAGCTCAGCAAGACTTCCCGTTGTTCTGGAAACCGCTGGGCGCGGGAAATAGCCACGGGCTGGGGCCTCCCCTGTGGTTAGGTGGTGGGTAGGAGGCACCATGTGGACCTTGCATGGTGTGGACTTCCCAGGCTGGAAGTTCCTACAGGGGCCTGATAGGGGTGCTCTGGGTTGATGATCAGCTTTCAGGCCAAAGAAGATGAAAGCGATGACTTCCAGGGTGTCTGAAAACATAAAAAGTGGAGTCAGACTTCCTATTTCAGCTGCTGCGTGTTATTTTCCACTAGAAAATCGACTTCTTTCTCAAGGTACGTATTTCCTTCGCAAACCACACTGACTCTACTGGTGGTACCCTGGCTGGTGGACTGTGTGGGAACGGCTTTTAAGGCCCCACTGTGTGGACACGGTGTCAAGCATGGTGGACCACTCACTGAAAACAGGTGACAGACCCTGTGGAGTGAGGAAGAGGGAAAAGCCAGGTCCCCTGAGGACAGAATCTCACCCTGAGTGAACTTCTTCATTCATCCCTTCAAGCTCTAGGGTTCACTCCATCTGCGATGATTTCTTTTCTTAAGCCAAAGAAGATAGAAAAGTAACAGACTAATAAAAGTGGATTTCATGTTTTCTTTGTTGCCAAATGGGCAACTTCATATAAAATCCTGATTTTTTATAAGACTAGGAGCCATACAATTCCTATACTGTATGTTAATATTCTTAATTTTTGCCCTTCTACTTATGCTTTGCTTATACACAGAAAAAAAAAAAAATCAGATGATTCTGGGTAGACCTTATACCTTTCCTCTCATCTCTTATCTTCTAATAAGTTGAAAGTTCTACAATACCATCTTCAACCATCACCCGGTTGACAAGTACTTGTTTGCCAGAGAGAATTCTTGTTTAGTGTTGCTCTGAGGAGATTGTAGCTAGACCATTCTTATAAGTGATTTGGTTTGGATATCAACTCATATTTTATGATATTATAAAGCCTATTTGCTGCTCCTGAAGAGGCAATCCAGATACGTAACCCGCTGGGCATATCCACAGCTATTGCCAGGAGGCCTGGGCTTAGGCCCTCTGTAGAACTAACGTGTGTGGTTCATCTCTGAGAATTTACTCAGAACTGTTTCATTTCAGGCACTTTATAAATATTATTCCATTTAATCTTCACCTTAACCATCATCCCCGTTGTTGACATCTGAGGAAACTAAGGATAAGTGGTTTGATTTGGTGCCAACAACTAATAAGGAAGAGAACAGGATTCAAGTCTAGGAATTTTTTTTATTTTTTTTTTGTACCAGGGATTGAATCCAGGGGCACTCAACCCCTGAACCACATCCTCAGCCCTTTTTTGACATTTTATTTGAGAAAAGCTAAGTTGCTTAGGGCCTTGGCAAGTAGCTGAGGCTGGCTTTGAGCTCACAATTCTCCTGCCTCAGCCTCCCGAGCCGCTGGGATTACAGGTGGGTGCCACTGGTGCTCGGCAAGTTAAGGAATTTTTTTTCCTGACTCCAAAATTGACAGTCTTGCTATCGTACTTATTTCCTTTATAGTGCCTAATGCTATAGATTGGTGAGCTGCTCTCCATACTATGTCTTGTTCCGCAAGAGAGAATGCGATCATCAGACAGCTGCTCCCTTATGCAGAAATACAACACATTCAAACACTTAGTTACTAAGCCTCAAAGACTATCTCTATCCTGTAATACAAAAAAAGAAGAGTCCTAAGTTTATTTGAGATTGGTGGCACAGCATACATTCCAGAAGGTGATGTCTTATGTGCCCATGGGATCAGCTCTGGATACGTGGGCATGGGGGATTCACCACCATCCTATGGGTTGATCCTTGTCTGATGCCAAAGTCCAGACATGCACACCCACACAGGCACAGGGGAGCACTTCAGCCTTCCTTCCACAAAATCTTTCCAGTGTTCTAGGGCTTTGGCAGCACAGAAATTTCCCCTTAAGACTAAGTTGCCAGTCACCAGAATTTAAACTTGTAACCTTCAACAGTATTCTCTGAAGACAGCAGACAGGGATTATAGGAGCAATTTAGGAGGGGAGTGGTAGGGGCTACCGTGTGCACGCGTGGGTGTGGGTGTGGGTGTGCATGCGTGTGTTTGCACCACCGTGACAGTAAGCCTGTTGCACAGGAAAGACGCTTGGCTGAGCTGCAAGTGAGAGAGGAAAGTTTAAAGTAGTCGCCTATTCCTGACAGCCTCTCTTCCTCCCTTGAGCAAGACTAGGTGGACTTGATTTGTTTGGTCTTGGCTGCAACATCCAACAATGCTTTTAAAAGAGGTGAACTTTGAACTGCGTGGCTGAATGTCTGTGTCCATTTGACCTCCTTCTAGATTAGGATTCTAAGATAGAGTGTCTTCTAAATTTGTTGCTTCCATGTTAGGATTATTTACACTAGTTACAGCAGATCAGGAACAGGATTTCTAAAGACCTGGCTAAACATGGGCTTCATAAAAGTCGCAGCTGAGGGAAAACCACCTTTTGAACATTCTTTTGCTTCTTCTGGTTGTATGCCCTCCATCTTGGCCAATCAGGAAGGTACACTGTGCAGAGATGCTACTAGGAGGACCGTGGACCACACAGCAGCTGTCACCGTAGCAGGCACTTCAGCAGAGTGTCCTCTTCCAGAACAGCTTGCCTTTCTTCAGAGAGTGCCACCGACTCTGAGCTCTCAACTCTGTTTTCTCTCCATGCATTGGAATCAAGGTTGTCTCTCTCCAGTGCTGGAAACCCACAAAGCCAAAGATGGAGTGAGAATGTCGGTATTTCTCAGCAAAAGAACACCAAATTTCTACCTTGGCTCTGTTCTACGCCTTGTTTTTCTCTATTTGGACTTAGTAAATGGCAGGCACAGTTTGGGGAACAGGGGCACAGAAGGGACTTTTGGAGCGGCTAAGGCTCATTATAAAACAAGCACATAAGCAATTTACATATACATAATTGTATATAAAAAACAGATACATTTCAGGCAAAGGCTACTTTGTTATTTTAATTTCACAGTAGCAGTAAAGACTACAAAACCCAGGAATTTCAAGCACTTCCTGCTGGGCTGATGACTTAATTTACTTCTTTAATTTCTTATAACCCCACAAAAATTATATTCTTTGGAGACCTTAGTAGCCTGAGTTCTGCATGTATTATTTGCTGTAAGAGATTAATGAGGTAGCTGAAGTGATTTCTAATGGAACCCTTGGTTTTCTTCTTCCCTCTTTTTCCCTCCCTACAAACTTAGTTGCTAATTCAGCATTATGAATCTGCTCAGTTTTCCTGGCATGTTTCACAGGGAGAGGGAGTTACAGTATAAACTGTCGGCTAAAAATGCAAAAGCCCTTTTCTTCCTGTCCTCGCCTCACCTGCAATGCAAACTGACTAGTCTTGCATACAGCATGTATGCTCGCATTTGGCTCAAAACCCTCATTGTTGCCAGAACATTCTAATCTGTGGCTTGGGACATTTCTAGGATTGAATGCATGCCTCATTTCTCCAGAGCACCCAAACTGTCAAAATACAGGACATATCCTAGTAGTTTTGGTATTGGGACATGCTTTTAAATCATGATATCTGAAAGGAAAGTAAAAGGTAGTTCAAACCATCACAGAAGACATACAGGTTGTGTGTGATGTTTGGAGGGGAGTTACAGAGCTCTGCACTACTGGTGATGAGCTCTAGCACTCCCTGTCTCTGTTCCAGAGAGCAGTCCTGAGGCAAAGCACAGGGAACGGCAGGGATTCCCCGTTCCCTCAATGGCACTGATACTCTGCAGAGTGAGGGTCAGGTGACAGAACCCCAGAAAATGAAGACCAGAGCTGTGTTTCTCACAGCAGCTTTGAAAGGGGTGCCACAAAAGAAGATTCAGAAATTCCAAAACTTCCTCTGCCTCTCATTACAAGTTTAAATGACTACTGTAGCATAATCGTGGAAATGTAAATCAGGCCCTAAAAATGTTCTTGAGTAAAAAAACCAAAAATTTTTACTACATGATGTTCGGTGAAAAAGAAGAAATACAAACCTGAGTGATAGGAACTCAAATAAAAAAAAAACAAAGATAGAAACAAAGACAAAATATAATGAGAGAAAGGGAGAGAGAACTTGAAATGAGAGTGGGATTAATTAGAACAAAATGCTAACAGTGGGTGGTAAGACTATTTATGGTCATTTGTTTTAATACTAGTATTTACTAAAAAATACAAAATAGGTGTTCTAAAGACAGTTTAAGGATAAGAAGGTTTTAAGGAGCTGAATTCTAGCCTTAACTGGTTCATTGTATAATCATTACATTTTCCCTATTTGTACCATCTTGAGAAGAATTATTTGAATTTCCCTCCTCTTCCAAAATTCTGTCTGTTTTTTGGAGGCTGGAAAATGGAGGCACTAGAGAGTCTAGTGCTCTTATAATTATCACCTAACTCTAACACAATTTCAAATGCTTATTACAGATAGGGTATGCAGTCTGGAAAGAAAAGTTTCTGGACTAGTGAAGGAATGGACAGACCCCTGTGCAGATCGAGGTTGGAAAAGAGCTTAAGTTGGTAAAGATAATTAAGAGACCATAATCTGGGAGGCAATTAGCAAGACAATTAGCAAGTTAAGTGACCACCTTCCTCACCTTAGAGGTAAGACCCCTGAGACTCAGCAATCTGATTCTCTTGGAATATAATTCTTTTCCCCCATGGGGAAATCTGAAACATGTTCTCTATGAGGCCAAGTGTAACTAATGCTGTTGGTTGTATGCCATGTGCCAGATACACGCAAGAAAACCTAAAATATTATATATATCATCATGTTATTATCATAAAACACCCCAGTTGTATAATAATCAAAGTGTTGCTTAGAGGTGACTTATCCTAAAACACATCCCTCAAAAGTGGGTAGCACACACATGAACCCTGAGCCTATGCTTTTCCAAATGTTCCGCACCACTGTACAGTGTGTGATAGGACACAAAGAATATCTAAAAGGTTGGTGGAACTAAGGTAAAGCTTGGGCTCCTCGTAGGGAGAGAACTGGACCTTTGGTTAGGGCACCAACTTTGATTAGTTTGGTCAGGTCAGTTCAATTTGGGTAAGATAACAGTAACATGGTGATTTAAGACACATAGAAGTTAACATGCTCTCCTGTGCTTGATCATGCATGAAACCAGGTGGAGGTCACCTGCCGTCTTCAGAATGTGGTTTCCAGTGTGCAGCCACTCTAACCCTCGGAAAGTGGGGAGAGCACAGAGGAACGTGTGTACACTCAGCAGCTTGGAAGAGGCACCTGTCACTGCACTCATGTTCTGCCCATCCAGACTCCCAGAAAGAGGACTTGAGTTAAAGGGGCCAGTTCAGGGCAGAGTCTCAGAAAGCAGTAGAAATAGGGAAACAGAGTGATGGCCAAAGGGGAAAGCCCTAATCAGTTTGGGAGATCCATGGGCAGGCTGATTCCCTAGAGTATGAGATTGGGAGTATCCAGCTTTTTTGCTGAAGTGTTCACTAAGGTTGTTTCCAGAAATTGGGAGCATTTCAGGCTACAAATGGCACAGAGAGCTGTGGGACAGCAGAGATGGCTAAACTTACAAGTAGAAATCCAGGCATCTTCATGAGCCAGCCCATGTTACTAGCCAGTTGTTTGATTTAGGGCAAAATTTTCCGTTTGCTTGAGATTCGCCCTTCCCAGCAGTTAAAGTAGAACATAACACATTGCAAAGGCTGTTGGCCCTGGAAATAAACCAAGGTGTGGGGAATGCCCTTGGACCCGGGAAAGGATTGGGAATGGAGGATGGACCTGGACCACTGGCTTGGAGAGCACAGAACCGGAGCACGTCGCTTTTGTTTGAAAAACATTAGCGGCTCATGGTGGAGGATTCAGGAAGGACTGGAAGCACTCTGAGGGTAAAAATTGGTCTTTTTGAGGATAAGGAAAAATTTGGGTCCAAAAATTTGGTCTCACATTAGTCATAAAGGAATTTAGTCAAAATCTTGGTCTCTTATAACAGAAAAGGGGGAGGTGCTACCCGGCATTGAACTCAGAGGCACTCGACCACTGAGCCACATCCCCCAGCCCCATTTTGTATTTTATTTAGAGACAGGGTCTCACTGAGTTGCTTAGCACTTTGCTCTTGCTGAGGCTGGCTTTGAACTCGCGATCCTCCTGCCTCGATCACCCGAGTCACTGGGATTACAGACATGCGCCACCACATTCTTACCGGGTGAAGACTGCAGTGTTTAGGAGTGCAATGCACAGGAGAAGCTGAGCACATTTCAGATTTAAAATCCCTTCAGCTACTAATTTTTTTTTTTTTTATGTGTGTGCGTGCGCAAGGGCATGTGTGCTTTTAAATCATGGCTAATAGCTGCGATTGCTGCTTTTCCTTTAGAAATGGATTTTACTTGCCTTCTGTTCTATGGAGTTAATTAAATACCGGAGAAATATGTTTACCGTCTCAAGTTCCACACGCTTGTGAGGATTTTGTCATTGACTTTGTTCCAAACAGGACACCTTTGGAAACACAGCAACACTTAGCTGCTCCTGGAGGAGACTAATGAGTCATTAAGGTGTCAATATTGCTATTTTCTGCCTTCAGACCCTCGCCTCACCCAGTTCCCATACACATCCCCAAATCCTCTCACTAGGAAATTAATTCATAGATCCTGTTAAGAGGTGTTTCCCAGGAAAGGGCCCACAGAACCTCTTGGTCCCTTTCTTTGAAATTTCCTGTGACTTTTTAATTGCTTTAAAAACAAATAGCTTTCCCCAAAATATTCCGAATACACAGAAGGGTACAAGGAAATTTGGAGCTCTGGTGAAAGCATTTCTGTTGCCTTCTAAAAGCAGTCCTGGAGACGTGGAAAGGATGCAGGGTAAAAGAGGGCTTTCCATCAGCTGCTGTCCAAATTAGAGGGCAAAGAGGGCTTCGGGAGAGCTGGGTTTCTTAGTAGAAGCAAAGCATCCTTTGCCTCAGAAAAAGCCTACAGGGGAAAGAAGTGCAGGTGTTGAAGCCAGGCTCTTACTTCTGACAAAACTCCTTAAGAGAAAAAGGGACACTCGGTAGGACCCTAATCATCAAAAGGAAAGTTCTTCTCAGGGTCATGAGCCAACCAAAGCACTGTTATTCAGCATGCATTTTAACAATGCAAAAATATTTATTGAACTTTTTTTTTTTTTTTCTGTGAGAGCTACTGTGCTAGGCTTGTAAAGAAAGTCAAGGACGATTAGGGATAACAGGAACATATCTCAACATCATAAAGGTTCTCTATGCTAAGCCCCAGGCCAACATCATTCTAAATGGAGAAAAATTGAAGGCTTCCCTCTAAAAACTGGAACAAGACAGTGATGCCCTCTTTCACCACTTCTATTTAACATAATTTTTGAAACACTGGCCAGAGCAATTAGAGAGATGAAAGAAATTAAAGGGATACACATAGGAAAAGAAGAACTTAAATTGGCACTATTTGCTGATGATATGATTCTATACCTAGAAGACTCTAAAAGTTCCATCAGAAAATTTCTAGAACTAGTAAATGAATTCAGAAAAGTAGGAAGATATAAAATCAGCACCCATAAATCAAATGCATTTCTGTATATCAGTGTCAAATCCTCAGAAAGGAAAACTACCCCATTTACAATAGCCTCAAAAAAAACCAAAACAAAACAAAACAAAACAAAAAACTGGGGAATCAACTTAATGAAAAAGGTGAAAAATCTATATAATAAAAACTACAGAACCCTAAAGAAAGAAATCAAAGAAGACCTTAGAAGATGATGGAAAGATCTACCCTGCTCTTGGATAGGCAGAATTAATATTATCAAAATGACTATACTACCAAAGGCACTATACAGATTTAATACAATTCCAATCAAAATTCCAATGGCATTCCTCATAGAAATGGAAAGAGCAGTCATGAAATTCATCTGGAAAAATAAGCTAAAGCAATCCTTAGCAGGAAGAGTGAAGCAGGTGGCATCACTATACCATCAACTATACTACAGAGCAACAGTAACAAAAACAGCATGGTATTGACACCAAAACAGACTAGTAGACCAGTGGTACAGAATAGAGAACACAGAGACTAACCCACAAAACTACAATTATCTTATATTTGACAAAGGAGCCAAAAACATGCATTGGAGAAAAAAAAATAGCCTCTTCAACAAATGTTTGCTGGGAAAACTGGAAATATATATGCAACAAAATAAAATTAAACCCTATCTCTCACCATGCACAACACATAACTCAAAATGGATCAAAAACTTAGGAATAAAACCAGAGACTCTGCGTCTAATAGAAGTAAAAGTAGGCCCTAATCTCCATCATGTGGGATTAGGCCCCAACTTCCTTAATAAGACTCCTATAGCACAGGAATTAAAATCAAGAATCAATAAATGGAATAGACTCAAACTAAAAAGTTTCTTCTTAGCAAAAGAAACAATCTGTGAGGTGAATAGAGAGCCTACATCTTGGGAGCAAATCTTTACCCCTCACACATCAGATAGAGCACTAATCTCTAGATTATATAAGGAACTCAAAAATCTAAGCACCAAAAACCCAAATAACCCAATCAATAAATGGGCCAAGGGCAAGAACAGACACTTCTAAGAAGATGATATACAATCAATCAACAAATATATGAAAAAAATGTTCATCATCACTAGCAATTAGAGAAATGCAAATCAAAACTACTCTAAGATTTCATCTCACTCCAGTCAGAATGGCAGCTATTAAGAATACAAACAACAGTAAGTGATGGCAAGGATGTGGGGAAAAGGCACACTCATACATTGCTGGTGGGACTGCAAATTGGTGCAGCCAATATGGAAAATTGTGAATGGAACCACCATTTAACCCAGCTATCCCTTTCCTCAGTCTATACCCAAAGGACTTAAAAATAGAATATTATAGGGACACAGCCACATCAATGTTTATAGCAGCATAATTCACAATAGCTAAACTGTGAAACCAACCTAGATGCCTTTCAATAGATGAATGATAAAAAAATGTGGCATACATACACAATGGAATATTACTTAGCAATAAAGGAGAATAAAATCATGGCATTTGCAGTTAGAGAAGATAATGCTAAGTCAAGTTAACCAATTCCCCAAAAAACAAATGTCAAATGTTTTCTCTGATATAAGAAGGCTGATTCATAGTGGGGTATGACCACAGAGGGGAGAAAATAATAAGTAAGTAAACTAAAATTTAGTCTCATTAGGTGTCTAAGATCTCCCTGAGTGAAAGTGAGAATATGTGTGGCCAACTGAAATTGTTTTTTGAGCTAGATTAGATCATTTGAAGTAGTTAAAACAAAGAGAAAACTTAAGAGGTTATTTTTATTTTCTCCATATATCTGATTTTATTAATGGAACAATATACTCAATATAAAACATTAGAATCATAGAGAAAATTAAATTTCTAATTGCCTTGAAGGAAGCTTTTGCATGTGTAATATATTCTAAAATATATAAAGATCTTGGTGAAGTTTTCACCTAAAATCCTTATTCTGAATATGTGAAATATAGTTATTTCCCTCACATGGCAGTTATATATTGAATAACCCTTGCAAAAAAAAATAAAAAAAAATTAAGAAAAAAAAAAAAGAAAGTCAAGAACGAAGAGGCTTCGATCATGTCCAGCCTCCGGAGGCCTCATTCCCACCCGCCCTCCTCTCTCAGCCAAACGGCCTCTTCCTGCTGTAGGCTACCCTCCTCCAGCCTGCCGTCTTGTGCCCATTGTCACCTCTACCTTCTGTAACCACAGGACCAATCTCTCCCTCCCAAATAAGAATGATGCCTTGGACTTATCTCTCCACGATTCTTTTTTAACCTCACAGCAGTATATTATTTTTATATTTCTTTTCATGTCCTTTATTGACTCACCATTATCTATTCGAGCCATTTTCAATTTCTATTTTAGACAGTGAGATGCTTTTTGAAAATAATGGAACCAATGAGTGTTAAGCACTTGGAGCCAACTGGTATCATATCCCAATAATTTACTTTATCAATTGAAACTACGATAAGGTCAGTCATGAGAACACTGAGATATTCTTTATTATTATCCAAAATCAGATTTGTGCATAAACTTTTATCTTGCAACAGTCTCAACATCCAATTTTATTTCTGAGCTGGTAGAGAATTTGGAGTAGCTAAAAATAAAATATGTTGTTGCTAAGAGCCATAGCCAAGTAAAAATGATGCATGGCATTTTTGGTTGAAAGGTGATGCCAGCAAGCCATTGAGATGATATGATTATGTTAAGATTTGCATTCAAATGGATATTAGACCCCTGCTGTCCACCTCGGCTCAGTTGGTTAGAGCTTGGTGCTGATAACGCCAAGGTTGCGGGTTCATCCCCCTATGGGCCACCAATTGCTGCAGTCTGGCTGGGCACAAAATCACGAGCCACTCAAACAGGAACAAACTTTATTTTTGAAACTCCTGCCAATGCCCTGTATGCTCCCGGGAAATCTGCCCACCCACACACGCGGCGTTCTCCGGGACCCACACACCAACAGGAAATCCCTCCTCCGGAATTCCCTCCTACTGCACTTCCCCAACCATTGGGAACTCTCCAGGAGTCCCGTAGCAGGCATTGCACTTAGGCCTCCAAATCTTGTGCAATCTTCACTCACGCCAACCGAGAACAGAAACCTTACACAGGATTGTGGGAATCATAGTTCCAGCTAAGCCCTCTTGGTGGAATGCAAATCCACCACAAGCATGAATAACCCACAGTCCTTCCCTCAAGAATGAGGATAAAGGCAACAAGTACAACACAAATAAATGCAATAAAAGATATAATATGAATTCCGCTTTCTGGAGGAGAAGGTGCATAAAGAGTAGCCAATCCCTGGAGAGAAAAAAGTATTTCAGGCAAGAGAAAACTCAAAGGGCTGCATAGACAGAGGGGAAATTGACAGGTAGGAAAACAAGGGATAATCATGCTATTTTCAAAGGACCAGAAATAGTTGGTTGGAATTAAAGCATGAAGAGAAAGTAGGGGAGACAAAATTGGAAAAAATACAAAAAAAAAAAAAAAAAAGATTAATATTGGCCATGGTGATGTGCTCAGAAGCTTGGACCTGATTCTACTTTATGGCTGTTGATTTGGATTTTATATTGTTAATAACTGTAATAAGTGGAAGAGGCCCTCTCAAATATGTAAGAAACCCACACTCAAACAAACTAGAGTTGGCTTGTCCTGCCAAGCTCACATCCCTTTGCACAACCCTCAAGATGAAGCTTCTCCTGTCATTTCTATTTAATTGAAAATATTTCATGAGATTGCAAAAGGAGTTATTAAAAGTCTGTTTCTAATTTCATGTTTTTAATCATTGTGGATTACAACATCTCAGACCACTGAAAGTGTTTCCACTTTACTGATCAAGCCCTGTCTTGCACAACAGGGCACCCCAGAACCCAATTCTCCATACTTGATTCTCCACATTCATTCAATAAATACTCCTTGCCCTTATTATCAATCATCATCAACCTACATGAGAGTTAAAAGAAGGTATAAACCCAAGAAGGAGTTAATAGCAGCCTTGGGGTCCAGCTTTATATACCTAGAAGTCACTTCTGGTAATCATGTACAAGATGACCTCAGAGGACACCTATGTGTATAAAATTAGTGCCTGACGATTTCTCTGAAGAGAAACTAGATCCATGGATTTGTGACCTATTCTGAGGGAACCAGGGTTACAGGCACACTCTTTTTTTTTTTTTTTTTTTTTTTTTTTTTTTATAGACGTGAACATTGAGGCTGGAAGATCCTCTCAACAGGTTAATAGTTGAACTCATGCCAGGACCAGGTTTTCTGATCTTTTATTTTCCTTCTGCTCTAGCATGGAAAAAAAAATGGAAAAACAATAATTTAATAAAAGAAATGCCACAGAGGAAGAGAGACAATGAAAGAGACCTTGACTACTTTAACTCCTCAACATCAACCTGATGTTGTCCACTGTTAGCTGACCTAATGGACAGCTGACCATGTGCATCTGTCTCACTTGGGGCAGGCAGGTGAGCATGAAGCAGTTTAAAGCCCAGGTGCGTGAATGGCCAGGCACTCCAGCGGATGTGTTCGGAGGTCTCCAAAATTGGCTATCTGCTTTGGAAATGTTCTGCAAATGGTTTGATGCACTAAAATGTTGTGCCCACTCAGATTTTCCACAGTAAATACACGCTTTGTTGTGTTTTAAGCAACTTGACCTACTCTTGGGCTATTTTATTGATCTCCCCACCCCACCACATATACAGCATGCTAGTACCTCTGCACATAGGCCAAACAAGAAATAAATGTTTTTAATCCTCTCCTTTTAGAAAAGGAAAATGGAAAAGCACAAGAGGAGATGGGCCCCAAAAAAGAAAGTAAATGAACAATAATACAAAGTAGGATTTTCTTGGTCAGATCATCCAGAAAATAGGCTCTGGGATAGAGATTGGCTTTCAGAAGGCTTATTGGGGTGTTCTCATGGGACCAAGGTCTGTGGGAGAACAGGAAGTGGACAGGACAGAAGGAAATGAACTGATCCAGGTTCCGGAAAGATCTCAGGTGAGCACTGGACAAGGCCTGAAGCTGGCTGGCCCCATCAGCACAATCCGGAAAGGAGGTAAAGAGAGCCAGACTTCATTGTCCCCGCCCCCACACCAGCTGGGCATCTGATGCAGGCATAATCCTGAAAAAGGTGTTCCCAGGCAGGGCCTCTCCTGTGGTGCAGTAGCCACCCACACTTCTGTGGGGGACAGGGGTGTACCTCAATCCCAAAGGGGGTTGGCAGCTAACCATAGCGGCCACTGCAATCCTCTGTGTCCCTCAGACCAGCCTGCTGTGTATGAACCTGTCCCATCTAAAGCAGCTCCTCAGGATTCCGGTTGGTCTTGTGCTCAGGGAGACTTAGAAGAGAGAGGGGGAGAGGGATTCTGCTAGCCCCCAGGGCTCCAGCCAATCCTCTCTGCCTCCTTCTCTCCCAGAACGCTCCTCTCCTCCCACCCGCATTCCCACCTTCCACCAGCTCTACTGCCTGTCTAGAGGGCTCATCTGGTGGAGGACACAGAGCCCTGTCCCCGAGAGGCGTGACCCTGGCCCCCACGCCTTCTAAGGCTGCCGGTCTCATCATTTTAATATGAGACCTCACCTAGGAGCACCCAGGACACTTAGGTGCCAAACATGTTCTTACTTACCCCAATGTACAACTGCAGCCCACAGCTTCTGAGGATTAGGGTCAGTTACCTTCGCCAGTGTTGGATGCCCTCCTCGATTGCTAGTCTGTTGGCATCGGGAGCCTGGAGTGACTAGGAACTGATCCCAGCTTAAGATTTAACAAAACTCTTGGTGGGGGGGGTCATCTCCCTTTGAGAGCGGCACGTCTAAGTCTGCAGAACCCAGAGGTGCGCGAGGAGGCATTTGGTTCCACGAGTGGGGTCACCCGGTGATGAGCGCCAGTAAACACACATTGCTGGTTACAAGGCCTAGGATCCTGGGCCCGCACGTTCTATTCACCAGGGCTTTTGGTTTGGGGCACGTTTGGTGTTCTGCAGGGTGTCGTCTCCTCAGCTGCTATCATAAAGTTGTTCCCTCATCCTATCATGCTCTCCGCTTCTGGATGGTGTATATGACAAGATCAGTCAGCCCCAAGGCCATGTGCATGCTATGCCCAATCTCCTCCTTTTCTATAAAATAGGTGGGTTGTTCCAATGAGCTGGTATTTAGTATCCTATGTGGGGCTCCCACACCCTTTAAGACCACCGAGAGTAGCCCTAGCTGAATTCCTAAAACCAAAAAAGGCACATTCATAACCAGAATGTGTCATTTCCACTCCAGATTAACGACAGCCCCTGGAAGGGGTAGAGATAGTCAACACAGTCAGCGTGACACTCAGCAGCTGGTGGGTCTCAAGGTACTGTGCTCAGTGTTGATTTCTGTAGCTGGTAGTTAGACATCTGGTGGCTGAAGCCGTTAAATCCATCTTGATGAGTGGGGGCTGATGCTGTTGGATGCAGGAAAAACCAACATCTCTGTTAATTTGGTTCCTTGTAACATGAGCCCATGCCCTCAGCACTGGGGAATTGATGGGGGATAGGATGAGGACCACCCACCTGTATCCTTTAGGTGGTTAAGGTGACTCTATCCCTGCTACAAGATCATCTTGATCCGTGTCATGGTTTGGATGTGAGGTGTCCCCCAAAGCTCACGTTAGACAATGCAAGAGGGTCGGGGGGAGAAATGATTGGGTTGTAGGAGTCTCAACCCAATCAGTGATTTGAACCCCACTCAATTAATAGGAATAACTGAGGGGAACTGAAGTGGTAGGAGGTGGCTGGAGGAGGTGGGAACTGGGGTGTGGCTTGGGGTATCTACTTGTGTTATACCCAAGTATAACACAAGTGTTATACCCAAGTATAACACGAGTGGACTCTCTGCTTCCTGACCATGGTGTGAGCTGCTTCCCTCTGCCACACTCTTCTGCCGTGATGTTCTTCCTCACCTCAAACCCCAAGGAATGGCTAAAATTAGCCATTAGCTTTTCCTCCTCTAAAATCGTTCTGGTCTGGTCATTTAGTCGCAGCAGCAAAGAAGCTGACTTAAACCATCTGGGTGGGGGTCATTCTCAAAGACTGGGTTCCACTGGGCCTTCCTCTCTACAACAGTTTTAACCCCAAAGATCAAGAAGCCAATGTGTGGATTTTGTAAACTACCAGCAACTCTGTTCCGGTTCCACAGACAAGGACTGGGGAAACTGACCATTATGCAGGTCCACGGACGTGGCAGGGCTACTGCAAGCTAGACCTAGGTCAGGAGTCCTCTTCCTACTCGGCGCACAGATCCCAGCTCTGAAAGGGAGCCATGAAGAGCCCCCAGGTCCCAGGTTTCAGCACTGACCTGGGCCCTGTGCTGTGGTTTTAGAAGTGTGACTAGTTGTCTTTCCTCAGTGTGTGGTTACCAAGCATGTGGCTGCGAGTCTCCAGACTGGCGGGATCGCTGGGTACGCAGTCATCATGGTGTTCGGTTATTCCTGGGAACCCAGACTCTCCCTCAACTTGTGGGTTCAGGGTCTAAAACCTAGCACAACTCTGAAGATTAGACAAATGGCTTCTTACGGAGGAAGTTTCTGTCAACTTCCAGATCACCTGCTCCTGAATCCTTTCCACCCATGGAGCACTCTTGGTGACTATCCACTTTTCTTTCTCTAGGATGCTATGTCCTATTTCTCATCTCCATCGATTTCTGTGGCTCAGGGCCCCTGGATGTTACTCCAACCTTGCAAGTCATGGAGATGGTTGTACCCACTCCCGTGCTGACGGTTAAGTGCTACCAGTTGGGCCTCATTGATTTGGCATCTGATAGGCCCCATGGCTACAAGGGAGTCCCATCCTGAAACAGCATTCCCTCCCATCAGCCCTGGCCTGCAGGCACTGGTTACTAATTCTGGGTCCCTCTCAGGGACACATTTCTTACCACTCTGGTGAATGGGATCTCCGTGTAACACCGCCACTCCTGCCTGCTTGCCGCTTCAAGTCACTTAATTTCCTATCCCACCCTCTGCCACGGTAGCTTGGGAATTTCATTTTCTTAAATGTGGGTTATTGTTATCTCTGAGCTTGACCAGCCATCCCAACAGCATGGTAACGCCATTTCTTGGGAATGGGGCCGGTTTTTAAATCTGGTATCAGAGGACAGTGTTCCCATGTTACCAAACATTCCCTTCTTCAATATTGTGTTCCAACCCTGGGCCCTACCATCCTGGGGATTTAGTTGCATGACACTGTCCTAGCTCTTGGTCAAATATGGGGGTGAGTTCTGAGGCTCTTTCAGGGTACAGCTCTTTCCTTCCTTATCAAGCACAGAACTTCCTGCCATGTTATAAATGACCTAAGCCTATTTTCTTGTCTAGTGGCTAGGAGAGAGGGTTAGATTGCCATTGTCCTGCAGAACAGGTGTCCTTTTATTTATCTTCATAGCAAAGAAAGTGCTCATCTTTAACCGGAAGTGTGGGCCACTTCCTCTGGCTGCAGGGTTTCATTTGTTTCTGTGATTTGAATATTTTTTAGTGCTTTGACTTAGTATTTCAGAGCCTACTTTTTCCCAGCAAGGGCCCTGACCTTGGAAAAGCCTATTTTCTAGGGTTGAGAATTTAACCATTTTCTGGAGCTTTGTTACCCACATGATTAAGTCCCAGGACTGAACTTTGGCTTATTCTGCCCTCTGGCTGCAGGAGATAAGAGTCTCTTTATGTGCTGCCAGAGAGACCCTCTGACTTTTTCTCTTCACCTTTAATTGGTGATTAATCACTCTGAACCTTTCTTTGTCTTTTTTTCCAATGCAAAAATCATGCTCTGCGACAGCCATCTGAGCCCTTTGTCTTTCTGGTATTCTTACCTCATCCTCTTAAATGTCAGAGATATTGCACCCAGCAGTGCATTCCCGTCACCAATATCCCATCCCGGGTTAAAACTGTGAAATTTTAACAATTGCACCACTATCTTGGAACAGGGGCTGTGAGCACCACCATACCACCCAGTCCACACCTGTCACCTCCAGAACAGACTTGTTTCTTCAGATGGGTCCTGGTGCCCACTGTCTTAGGTCCAGTTCCCTGAGAAATGGAATCAGAGATGGGAGATTTTCATTCCTGTAAAATAATCAAAGGAAATTTGGTGGCCGTGGAGGTGTGCCCTCAGGGCAGCCCCATAGGAGGAGAGACTGCCTTAAGAAGCCCTGACTCTGATATTGTGTAGCATTGACGTTGTGTTCACAGTCCCTTTGGGCTCCTCGGGGCCAGTGACTGGTGACAGCAGGAGATCTGAGGCTGGGACACTTCTGTCCGACTCAGGACTCCTCTAGTGGCCAGTCACTGCTCCTGGACCACCGGGCACACTGCCCAAGATCTTTGCTATGCAACCCCCTTCCTTTCCCTCTCCTCTCACAGTGTCAGACCTGCCACCCAGTCGGCAGGCTCTTGCTTACTCCTGATCCCTCTGCCCTGTGATTCCCAGTGCACATTTCCAGGCCCACTTCTAGTGGGACATCTTCTTGAATGACCTAACTAACACCGGACTGCTCTGGGGGACTTACTCCTATCAGACTTCCAGAAGAGAAGAGCACAGCAGGAGAAGTGAAGCGGTAGTGCACTTGTATGAAAGGGCCTATCTTATTTCACGAGGAGTCCGAGACCTGGAAGAACATTTCTGACTCATGCCAAATTGAGGCAAGAGGGCCAGAGATTTGTACCCTGCATGAGTCATTGGATAAAGGCTGCCACAGGGGAGGGATGCAACCCTGGGTGAGTCAGCTTCCTTTGGCTGAGAGTGAGGCCCAGGGAAGGACCCAGCTGGGAGCCATTAGCAGCAAACAGTCCTGGCAGCTGAGGGAGTAAGTGCTGTTGTCCCCAAGGTGAGAAAGTGCCATTGTCCCCAAGGTGAGAATCCAGCAACAGACAGGCCTCCGCTGCAGAGAGAAAACTGACAACCACTGGGACGATTAAAGGACAAGGGTAATCATTTCTGCCCCTTTGTGGAAGGACGACGTCCCCTTCTCTAAAACCCAGGATTGAGGAGAGCTCATTTCTGGTGTTCGGGAAGTGGACCCAGGAAAGCATCTCACAAGCACAGTTACTGTGTGTGCGCAAGAGACACACCACGTATCAGTGAAGTGTGCCTTGTCTTAGTTCCATGCACTTATCCCTTAGGTTCTATGTAGGTCAGCTTTCTGTCACCATGACCTAAATATCTGGCAAGAACAACTTAGGGGAGGAAAAGTTTTGCCAGGTTTCAGAAGTTTAGACCACCGTCAGCTGATTCCGTTGCTTTGGACCCAAGGTGAGGCAGATCAGCATGGCTGAACGTGGTGGCAGAGGGTGTGGCAGAGGAGCAGCAGCTCATGGCAGCCCGGAGGAAGACAGTACGAGAAGGAGAGAGAGAGAGAGAGAGAGAGAGGTGGTGCTCAAGGAGCCAAGAACAAGATATAATCCCCAAGGGCATGTGCCCACTGATCTACTTCATCCAGCCACATACTACCTGCCTACAGTTACCACCTAGTTATGAATCCATTGGTGAGGTTACAGCTGTCGTGAACACCTAAAATCCCCACCTCTAAATTTTCCTGCCTTGGGTATCATGCTTTCAAAACATGAGTTGGGGGGGGGGATATTTTTAGATCCAAACCATAACATGTTCGGTGCTTCTGCTGCACACTGGGAACAAAATTGACAGCATCTTTCCTACACTTAGGAAAATCAATACCATGCCCACGTCAGGCTTAAGGTCAAGTTAAAGGGACTCTCTGTTCCCTTGGTGCATACAAAGTATTTCCTCACCACAGGCAGAAATAACGGTGACTGCAACTACAAAAGGAATCTCTCCTAAGATGTAGCCCCTTTTTCTATAGCATGTATGGTGCTGGCCACATCCAGTTATTCGTCCCTCCACAACTCTGTGTAATAGGTATTATTTTCCCTATTTAATGTTTGAAGCAACTGCTGATTAGAAGGTTGATGGCTTTCCCTGATGTTACGCAGCCAAGAGTCCACAGACCTGGGATCAGAACCAGTTCTCCCTGGCTGCCAGAGTTTTCTCCTTGATACTATCCCATGCTTTCAAACTCACATGGAAAGCAGAGTTCTAATTGCAAATGCCTTTATTTTCCATTCCACGTTTCATTTTAAAAGGAAAGGGAAAAGTGAAAGCCTCGGCGCCCCTGGACTGTAATGATCAAATCCATTGATAACTGTGATCAGGCAATAATTGCACAGGTGTTCGGGGCAGCCGTGGCAGATTTCATCGGAAGACTGGGAAGTTATTCTGTGAAATGCGTGCTCTGTGCCAGGGTGCATTCACTCTTGTTTTTGTCCCACAATATCTCTGATCTCCCACCTGATTATTTTCTCATCTGGCAGCCCTCAACATCTGAACTGCGCGCACGCGCGCGTGCACACACACACACACACACACACACACACACACACACAAAGATTCTCCTACTCTTCAATTACCAGGATGCAGCCGGCCGCTAGAGTCTTTCATTTCTCTCCATATTCAACCTTTTGATGTGCTGCCCAATCCATTGTTTCCCCATGAGCTAACAAGGCTGTCTGCGAGGAGGGGTTCCTGGGCAGCCAATTAGAGAGAGGATGTGAGGGCGAGCAGACTGGTCCAGCCTGCTGGGAGACTGTCATTTACAGAATTAAAATGCAGCCATTGCTGAAGGGTTGAGTTTGCACAGGAGATGGAACCTTCCAGCTACACTTTCAGTCGTCTAAATTTGATGTGTTATTTTTGTGTGCTTTAGGTCGTTTGATTTTTTTTTTTCTGTTTTATAAGTAACCATGGCTCACATTTTTAAATGTCTAATAATAATGGTAATCTCTTTGCAATAAAATATGGATGAAGGTACCCTGCTCATAAAATGCAGCGCTGCGAAAAGAATCCAACCACCATTTGAATATATGTATGTAAATGAACGATGGTTGTGAATAGAATTTCAACGTGCAATGGAAGAAAATGGAGCCGCTCTGTGTGCGAATGCCAGAGGTGGCGCCACCCTGCAGTTGCAGATGTAGGTGCTCACGAAGGAGAATCTGTAAAACTTAAGATTCAAATGGCCCAGCTCTGGACGGTAGTGCGCACTGTCCCTGAAGGTTCAGAAGCAGAGCAGCTGTGTCACTTGGAGACTGGTGGCGACATGGAGGAACAGAGTGGGGAACCATCTCTTCATCTTGCTTTCATGCTTCCCTTTGCCCACACTGAGAAACCGGTCCTGGTTCTCTTTAATTTATTCGAATCTTGAAAGGCAAACCCATCTAAGGATAGTAAGAAAAATGGGGAGGGGTGGTGTGGGAAAGGACCCCTATCTACATCCACCTTCCAGTCCAGCAGCGATGGCCTTGTTGGAGGCCACTCCAGCCAGGGTCCCTCAGTGACCCGACTTCCGGATGCTGGATTCTGTCTGCAACAACTTCTTCACTTATTAAGAGGCATGCAGACAAGCTTTGACACATTCAAGTGTGTGTGTGTGTGTGTGTGTGTGTTTTACCATGTTGAAGCCCAAATAGAAGAGAGATGTGTTTAATCAACAGAAGCAGATGTCAAGGAGTACAAGAATATGCCTTGTTTAAAGCCAGTGTGTCTGTGTGCGCGTGCGACATATGCCCGGCACATGTGTATTTTGAGTAGTGAGCATGAGGAGGAACAACAGAACTCTTCCCTAAAAATAAAACTTTTTAAAAAATGCCTGTTGTAATTTCAGTAAGTTTAAAGAGTTTTACTATCATAGCATCTTGCGTCCATTCAGGAGGATGGAGACAGCAGGCAGGTTGATGTGACAACTGAGTAGAGAAATCGGAGGGAACCTGGGGTATGTGGGCCGAGGTGGGGAGCCGGGTGATGGGATTCACGCTTTCACTGGACTGCGGTGTCAACTTTCCCTAGTGTACAAATGAGCTGCTGTCCAGAGACAGTCCTAAGGCAGGAGCATGACCCTGGAAGTAGGTTAAGCTGAGATGCAACTTTTAACTAGGAAAAGACAGAATTCAGCCAGGAGCTTGTGAAGGAAGTTGATGTAGATAGTTCTACATGTTCACTAGGAACCTGGATGAGGAAGCTGAGCTGTCCCCCCAAAAAGGGAGAATCGGAGTTTATAATGGCCCAGGGAAATTTTCCGCAGGCAATCCGAGCAAAGGAGGGCACAAGGCACTCCTTCTGGAGGGGCACGGGGCCAGGCACCTTGCTGGACATGCCCCGCGTTGCATCATCCAACCCTGTAAGAGGCAAGGGAAACGTGGGATGATGGGGTTAAGTGTTTTCTCTGAGGATCACATCACACAGCCAGCGTCAAGCCGAGCTCCGTCTGACTTCTAGCGACTGGGACCCCAGGGAGCTTCAGGAGCAGTAAGCTCACCTGAGCCAGGTTACTGGCTGCCGACCTGGAGGAGTCTTTGGGGATTGATAATCAAATGTCTTAATCATTAAAAGAGATCAGGAAGCAGGTTGTGGAAGAGTCAGGGAACTCTCCAGTAGCGTCTTCTGGAGGCTCACACAGTCTGAGGAGCGTGGGCTTAGTCCAGAGGAGACAGAATGGGAAAACCCCAAAGACCCAAGAGACTTCCGTGGGGCTTCAGCAGCCATCGAGGCCCCCTCCCAGAGCTCGCTTAAAGAGACAACCTGCTGTGAGAGGAGAAGTGTCAGCTCCAGGGACTTGCCTTCAGCACCTGCTGCAGGGTCAGGTAGAGGCCACCTCTCCCAGGGCCAGTACCTGAGCAGGTGCGGACCATTTGATTCAGGCTACTTCTGCTGGCGCAGACACCTCTACTAGGCGGCTGTTGGCCAGGAGACTCTTCCTGTAGAACCTTCCACTATTCTCTTGCCCACGTTAGAGCTGTCAGCCCTCTGCATCATGCTTTGAGGTCCTTTCAACCTACTCCTGATGACTTTGTCTTTTATTTTCCCAGATGGTGTCTCACCCACACCAAAGTCTCGAGTCCAACATGACACCGTTAGCACTGGGACTGGTGTGGGGAAGCAGGTGACAAGATGTGGGTGGGGTGCAGATGGCTGCCTGTGGAGCTGGGGAGAAGGCAGTGGTCCCCTGTGTTGGAGGAAACACAGATGGCTCTTGGTGGTACTCCAGTTGGGAGCTACATCTAACACCGGGTGACCTGGGAAGGGTCCCAGTGGAGGGAAATGACATTGCCAATGTGGTAATTCAGGCAATTGAAATGTGTGGAGGGAAGGGTTCATACGAGGATGGTGGAGTTTGGCTAGCATGACTAAGAGAGAGAGAACAAAAATATAAAGGTTGTGAGTGAATAAAGACTAAGGGCGAGAGCTAGGGGACCTGCAAAGAGTCATTGTCTCCTGCAGTAGGTCAGTGGAGAGGCTGAGTTGCCAATGCAGTACTTAATAATTCAAGACTTGAGCAAGTCTCTTATGCTAAGATCGCAGTTCTTGTTGGGAAACCCAGCCCCTGAACATGGGATGGATGCCTCAATTCCATATGTAGACACACCTGCAATCTGAGTTTACAAGGGTACCCCACACCTCCCTCTTAAGAACAAGCACTTTCCCTGGTGGTCGGGGAAGACACTGAAAATCCCCCTGCAAGGCAGTAGGTGTCCCCTCAGAACTTCTACCTCTTCTCCCTTTCAGGCTGATAAATCCCAGGACGTCTTTGCTTGGAGATGACTTGGGTTTGTAAAGGAGGAGGGATATTAGGTCTCCAAAGAAGTTACAAGAATTAGCAGGAGCCAGGGTTACATGTCGCTGGTACTTGGTCAAAGGAGCCAGTGTGTAAGATGAGAAACAAGAATTCTTTGACTTGGAACTACTTGGAACACAGGATACAAGACCCTGGCAAGGATCCTGAGGACAGATGGCTCTGAGAAGCCAAAAGAAACCAGCATTTGTCTGCACTGAGCAAGGATGACATGTCTGATCGTTCAAAGCAGACGGCACAAATAGGAATTAAAAGCCGAAGGGCCCCGGATGTGCTGGAGTGGGTGTATCATATGAGCTTAGAAGTTCCACCAGAGCTGTGTGGTCCTCAGAAGGGACCAGAGGACACACTGCCCATAAGGCCATCAGGAACGTGCTTCTGAGAGGAGTGTCATCATAAGATCAGTGCAACTCTTCTCTGTAGGTTAGAGCTGATGGCAAAAGTGATGGCAGATTTTTGGCTTATTAATAGCGATAGGAAGAAAACTAGGGATCCAGGAAGAGAAGTGGCCAGGTGGTGCCACTGAACTGCCAGAAACCAGGGAGCTGCAATTACCACAATGACCAGCAAGGTCAGAGGAGCAGCTAATCAGACTTGACCCACATGAAATGGTGGAGATGGTTAACAGAACAGAGAGCCACTAGGAGTGAAATAGGATGAGCAGCCTCCGAAGGTGCAGTTAAATTTCTGCGATCGTAAGTAGGAAAGAACCAGGGAGCAAGAGGCTGAAGGGCATTTATCCCCATAAAACATCCCGAGCCCTTGCTACTGATCTGGCAAGTGCTTTACTTCAGGAAAGAGGGTAAGAAGCAACCTGCACTCATGGGAAAGAGATGGTGATGTCCTTTTCCAGTTTGACACCCCACCCTAAGATCTCTTTCCTACCCGCAGTTGTAACAAAGTCCAAAGATGTCTCAATCATCTAGACATCTAACAGAATCACCTTGATCCATAGCATCAATCAAATCTTGCCGATAGAGCAGTGCAAGCCAGTTGGCTAGCATACGGTTGCATTGGTGGAGTCGATATAGGCCTCAGAGTGGGAAATAAGCCCTCTGATGACTGGGACCCGTCATTTCAGTGAAGTTTTTAGGAATCGAGGATTGTGCTGGGATGTCGCCTCCAAAGTAAAGATTGGTTCTCTGTATCTTTTATTTAAAAAAAAAATATGGAATGCTTCATGGATCTGCATGTCCTCCTTGGGGGCCATGCCAATCTTTTCTGTATTGTTTGAATTTTAGTAATGTCCTGCTGAAGCGAGCCCAATGGCTGTATCCTGTGCTCCTCTCATGAAGAAGGAGGAAGCGTAACAACCAAACAGAGACCCCCTTGGATTTTGGAAGGAACACGGTCCACACCTAGGACCTTTGTCCAGGTAACATGGAAGTCTTCCAGAGTTGAGTGGCTGGCAAAGCAGGACAGGGTTCTGGCTCAGGTCCAAGATGCAGGGCCAGAAGCCCTGCCTCCTGGGCCACACCCTTCTGCAGGCCTCTTGTGTTGGTAGCATCTCTGGTGGGAAAAGAGAGCGTGGAAAGCTAATGGCAAACCAAACGGGAGGCACCAAAGTCACAGTTCCCTGGGTGCCTGGCACAAGGTGCCATCTGCAGTGGAGAGCTAAACAGCTATAGAAACAGCTCTAGGCACACGACTAGTCCCAGGTAAGGAAAGAATATTTCACCACTGAGCACCAAGTGACCATATACCCAGGGCCTCCCGTTGTGGACTGGGTTTCATCAAACCTACCAGGTCATCAGAGGTGGACTGCCAGGACCAATCCATTGGCTGTTGAAAGATAGTGCATCCCGAATTGAGCCAGGCCAGGCTCAGAAGGCACAGGTCAGCTGCAAGGCTGTGCAGACTCCGACTTCCATCACCACTCACGTTCCTCTCCCAGTCCTTACCTATGCAGGTCCTGGGTCCTCCCATGGCAATGAGCTGAAGGAGAAGAGAAAAGCCTGTTTGTTTCACGAACAGGTCAGCTGGGCACAGGAGTGCGAGCTGGGAATGGATGGCGGCTGCGTACTTGCAATGCTCGGACTGGCCTTTGGTGACTGTGACGAGACAAGCTCTTTCCAGCCAACAGAGTAAGTGGTGCTTCTGGCACTCACTTGGTACAGACGGAGAAATGGGGCAAAAGTAAAAATATGCAGACCTCTAGACTCCTATAGGGCTAATGAGCTGGCCATTCAGCCAGGATGCTGGTAGGAAAGGACCAGAAGGTGAGAGAGGAGGTGGAGGTGGGGGCTTGGGAACAGCATCTGGGAGTGGACATCAGGGTCTCTGTAGCAGTGGGCACATGACCAGATGGCCATGCCAGAGTGCTCAACAGAATGGGCTTTCCACAGCCAAGCCAGCTAATAAGCCTCTTCCAGCAAGAGAACAGCACTGAGCTCCTGGTGCAGGATAGGTTCTTGAAGAGACCAGCGGACCACGTTGCAGGACCTGAAATACAGTAGCACTGTTCAACCCAGAGAAGGTAAGCTAGGCAGGGTTTTGCCCTTCTCACCAGCAGAGCCTTAGGCAGCACTATCAGGGGTTTCAGAATGTCTAATTCACAGGCACCAAGTGCCACGTAGACACATCAGATCAGATGATCCATATCTGAGTGAAGACAACCTGAGCCTGAGCGGACGACCATGGGGTACACTGGTAATACTGGCATTATCGCACGTGCAGGCAGCCCACTGATAGGCCAGCAGAGCAGCTTGCTTCAGCCAATCCTCTGCAAGGATGAGGAGCTCTCTTCTGGACTGATTGTGCACATATGTCACATACTCTGTGGGGACTATTGCTGTAATGGAAAGAATCTATGGGTTTTCAATCCAAGGAGAGGACTTATAGAGACCCATTGGAAGCATTTTGTGCTGCTGATCCCTCCAACACTGGGTTCCTGAGTGTTTAATGTTCTGGTTCCTAAGGGAGTGCATGCAGACCAGGGGACCCAGCAAATTTCCTACCAAACCACCAGGTACAGCTGCTGCCTGGGCACTTGGAAGTCCTTGTACACCGAGATTAGCAAGAAAGAACAGTCACTATCTTGGCAGGAGTAATTAATCCTGGTCAGCAGGAGGAGATTGAGTGGCCATCGCATAACCGAGGCAGAAAGGAAAACGCTTGGAACGCGAGTGTTTTAGTTGGGCATCTCTTAGTCCTCCTCTGCCCAGTTGAACCCAAATGGACAAAGGCAGGAAATCTGGTTTGAGATAGATCTAAGTACCAGGGCCTCAAACACCATAGGAAAGGGGGTTTGGATCATGTCACCAGATAAGCCACTTGTCCCTGTGAAGGCAATGGCAGAGGGTGAAGGGTGTCTGGGATAAGGAGTGGGTGGAGGAGGACGATGACAAGCCCCAGTTGTAGTTTCAAGATCAACAGCAGCTGCAAGGAACAGTAGTTGATTTCACTATCTTCTCTCTTCTGAATTTCCTTTCATGAAAAGAGGAAGGAAGAGTCTCTCAGGAGCCGTGGGCAGCATCTCTGCTGCCCGCATGGGCACAGGAGGTGGATCCGAGGGTCTCAGGGGATGAGCTGTTCTAGCCTGGGAGGCCACCCGCTCAGATCTCCTTAGAGAGAAAACTTGCTGAGGGAGAGAGAACAGACAATGAAGAGTCTCCAGGTACCAGCTTCAGGGTCCACCAGGGTGCTCCCATCAGGGCCAGCCTCTCCAGCAGGATCCGAGGGGCGGAGCGGTACCCAGCCAGGCCATCTGCCTGGCGTAGCGCTCCCCAACATGCAGTGGCTGCAGGGTCCCCACCAGCCTGCATGAGGCTCTCAGCAGCAGTACTGCACCCGGAGGCTCTCTCTGCTCCGTCCCCTTCTTCCCCTTCTTCTGGCACAGGTGACAGACGGGCATCATGGTCTAAAGCTCGCCCTCTCATTCCTGTTCCTTCCACCTTTATTCCCCTCAATTCATCTCTCGAGCTTCCAACTCTGCCTGACTGTTCTTCTCCCAGAGGACCCACTAGAATCATGGAGAAGGGAGGCAGAGACGAGATTTTGAGGAAGGCGAGCTCGGAGCCGAGGACGGTTCAACCAGGAGCCAGGGTGGACTCCCGGTTTTGGTTCTGAGGTCACGGAGACGGCCATGGCTCTGTCAGTGCTTGCTTCTCACCTACCGATGCTCCATGTTGCTGTATTTTCTTTCAGTAGAAAGTTCTAAAACTAGGAAGGAGCTGGAGTTGCCGGTTTCAAGGAGGGAAGGGAAGCTAGAAACTGTTGTGTTTTCCAGCACAGCTGGACAGAGGAGAGTCCAGCAGGGAGAGCTGGCTGGTGGCAGGGAAAGGGTTGGGCAGGCCACTTAGCTATGGGCAAAGGGGAAGCAACCAAGGATCCACTGACAACCAACTTGGGCCAGTTGTTCACTCTCCCCCTGAGCCTTGCTTAGGACATTCAAGAGTCCGATCCAGTCCAGTGTTCCCTTTGAAAAGTGACCTTAATGATAAGGCCTTTGGTTTGTCATTTTGGAAACTTATGAATACAAGCTGATCTGCTTAGGAAGGCTACTAAAAAGGGGGGGATTCTCAGCCAGAGGAAATGCATGAGAACCAGCTGTGTTCAAAACTGGCCACGCACAGGATAAGACATAGGATGTTTTCCAAGGTGGCCGTTCAATTCCAGAGTATGTTTTATTACAGGGAGAAGAAATTATGAGATTATTTGGTGCATTAAGAGAAAAAACTTGGTGCCTAAACCAATGGAGGAAAAGTGAGAGGAGAGAGAATGTTGGCGTAAACAAGAGAGGGTGGGTAGAGATATGGAACAGAACAGAAAAGAACCACCACCGGCAATAACTTTGTCGGCTCACACCAAAATGTGGGGCACTCCTTACCAAGTTAGGAGTTGGGAAAATTACCTATGCCACCAAATGTTGTTGATAATAAAACTATAACTTTTTGGTGTGCCCTGCACACTCAACCCCCACGTGAACACTTATGAAAGAAACATGGTACAGCCAGTAACACAAAATACAAAAAGGACAACATCTAGTTTGTATCACTGCTTCATTTTTATTGTTAGGATTTTCACACGTTGACTATGCTAATAAGACAAATTATGTTTACCTGTGTCTTATTACCGCTATTCCCTTGATTGGAGATAATTTGAATATCCAGGATGCAGAACACTAAGAGCTGGCCAGTTTTGCTGCATTTATCGCCATGTGAGTTATTTTAATTCCCCGAGTCTCAATTTGCTTATTTATAAATCAATGCTTGGAATTTGTACCTCATAGGATTGCTTATGGGAAAAATGAGAAAATGTATGTGAAAGTTCCTTTTCTTGTTTCTTGCATACAGTAGGTGCTCAATAAGTGATAACCTGTAGTAGTAGTAGTGATAGAGTAGTAGTCGTCGTCGTCATTGTCATATTAGTACAAGACACCTGATGACATATCCAAGATTCCTTACAAGAAACTTGGGATATACATAAGTCACTTAGAATCATTTCCTAAGATGACTAATCTTATTCTTTTGAGCCACTCTGAAAATAGCTATGCCCTGTCCAGACAAACAGAACCACCCACTCACCCTTAGACTTGTGAGAAATATGTAATGACCATTTTGGGGTCACAGTATTTTTCATGTTTGTTATGTATCGATTGCTCTCAGACACACAGAGCAAAATCATAAATTTTTGATAGACTACGTTTTCAGTTCACATTTTATCAAGGACTTTTTCTTTACTTTGCCAAATATTCTATTATGATGACTTCCACCTTTGACCTTTTCTTATCAAAATAAACCAAAATGATCAGCTTCATTTTTATCATTTTCACACTTTTCTCTGGGCTCTTAAATCCCATATGCACTGATCCACCTTTATTGGGGTTTTGTTAAGGTTTTTCTTAAGGGATCATACTGTACAATGTTTTCCTCTGACTTACTTTACTCAAAATTCCAAGTCAATAGTAGAGATACAGTTCATTCTCTTTTAACAGTCCCATCGCGTTTCAGCCCACAAATAAACCAGTCACTCAACCATTCCCCCGGCCACAGGTATTCAGATTTTTAACAGTTTTTTGCCAGTATACACAATGCTCTAAGAAACTTTTCCTACTAGATCCCAAAAGCAGTTCTAAACTCTAACTCCTAATATCCCCATTGTGTTTTCATTTCTATAAAAGGATGAAGCCCCAAAGAGATGGCTAGGTTAATAGGACTGTGCATTTTTCAAATGGATGTTTCTAGAATTGTTTCCAGGACCAGGAAGAAATTCACAATTCCACCAGCAAGCAGGTTGCCTGCCCTCCTAGTCCGTAACTCACGCCATCTCCTCCCTCTCCAGGTCTTATCATCACTTTTTAATTTTGCATGACGACGTGTGGCTGACCCTGGTTCTCATGAGCACTAGTATGAAGGACACGTTCTCTGCTTCCACATTCTTCTCTCTTGCTCTCGACGTTGGGGGGCTTCCTGGCACCTCTGTGGTGGTGCTTGCTGAGCTCTGCTCTGGCATTGGTCCCCTCCGGGGTGCCCACTCATTCCGTTTCTCTGAGGTCTAGGATGCTCAGCCGTCATTTCCCAAGAGAAAAAAAAAAAATGCCCATTTCATCCATTTTTCTGGGAGCAGCTCCAGTTCCCAATACTTTAATAGAGATTTGAGACGGCCTCTTTGTTTTTTTTTTCTTTTTCTTTACAGAGACTTCTCTGCGTAAAGCTCTGATAACAAGTCGCAGCACATTGCACAGGATTTAAGGGCAACACTACTTTGTTTTACTAGCAGCACATTGATCATGTTCTTGAAAAGGCTTCTTAGGTCATTTTATTCCGTGAGACCAGTGGCCTTGCAGGACAGCCTGGATTAGCATTGTCTCCTTTACAGCCACAAAAGGTTATTCCTGTTCATGGGTGCCAAAGGAAATTGACTTTTCTTCAGTGTCTGTTCTTCTCTAACAGGAACTTTCAATACTGGCTAATTACCGGTGCTCACATTCATACCTGATCCCATCACACAAATCAGAACATTGTCATCTGAACAAAACATAGAAATCAAGAGAAAACCAAAAAATGCTCATGGTAAGAAAAGCCTGGAATGATACCAATAATCTCTGCTGCTTCTTTTCAAACAGTAGTTTTGTTTTGTTTTTTTCCAGACAAGAAGGTGACAAAGATAAGGACAGGGGGTTTCTGAGCAGCGTGTACAGCGACAGGCGTTGGGCTACAAACTACATCGTGTTCTCTGCCCTCTAGGACATTGGAAGCAGCAAGAGAAAATGTGTCTAACCAGTGCCAGAATAAGCCTCCTTCCCTTCAATCTGTCTTTGACCTTGAATTATTTATGATTCTCAGAAGCACAATAGGGATCAACGTGATTGACATGATAAGAACCAGAAGATTTTACTGTCATGGAAACTTACTTTTCAAAAAAAAATAGTCACTGTGGCCGGGCTGACCCAGCTGGGGACGCAGGTATGATTTTTCTGCCCTCTGGCTCCTTGTTTTTCGTGAGGCAGTCACTAGGACAACACCAGAGGACGGATCATTGGGTTATGAAGTGGGGAGATGACTCACCTCCGACGGGATGGAAGTGACACATCATCACCCAGCAGAGATACAAGTGCCAAAAACACAGCTGGAATTTTGATGGGTAATAATTATTAAATCTGAATAATTAAGCTTATCTATTCTTAGGGATTATTTGACCCAATAATTATTACCCAGAAAACTTAAGTGTGTGTTTGAAACCTGGATCTGATCACCAACGATGAGCTTGTCAGTTCCAGTTTCTGTTAATGGTCTAATGTGAAGAGCATCAGGGACGTCACCAGAAACGAGTTTATAACCATATATGCTCACAGATTCTGTGGGTTACGAACTAACTAAACCATCGGCTACTTGTTCACAGAGCATCTGACGATCAGGTTGGTTTTAAAACACATGTGACCAACCAGAGAGTAATGTTGCTCTGCTCACTGTAGCAACTGCCCTACCAGAAGGAAATGCCACCTGGAGGAGGGACATTCACGGTCACAGGAGAGGTGCTCGCCACGTCACCCTCTTCATTCCACTTATTATTCTCCTCCACTTTATTATTAGTCTTTGGCTGTGAGGAAACTCAAGACGGAGGAAATATGTCCTTCTCCTGCTTCACGAAGGTGGTCAGTGACAGGTGGCCCTTGAATCCTGACCTCCTGAGTCCACAGGTGCTTCTCAACAGGAGGCACACATTCTACTAAGACAACTCGCCCGAGTGGCAGGGACTTTGCACCTGCAGCAGAATTCAATGAAAAAAAAAATAAGCAAGCCAATTGACAATTATGTATCGTTTCAAACTGTATATAATTGAGTGGAACTCGAAAGTCACATCGATTTTTTAAATAATTCCATGTTTTGATGATATTTCTTGCTGTAACTGCTATTTAAACTTGTGTTCACCCAATCTCTGGGGATGAAAAAAAATATCCCTTGCTATCTCCACAAGGCAACTTCCAAAAGAGAGTCAAGAGGAACTCCATGCTGGACAGGACTACACAGGTGGTGGGCAGCGGCAGAAGCCCAGGGGTTACCAGAAGCTGGCACAACAAGCCTAGGAACAGCCACCACGGTGATCATTTTATTCGGTTCACCTCACTGACCATCAAACCAGGTGGTCGGAGGAGCAAGAGAATATGAAGTTATTTTTAGGATACTGCTAAAGACTTCTCTCAAGAAAACATGACTCAGATTTGTAATGTCATTGGGTTATCCACCAGGTCATGGTACACCCATAGCTTTTGGTGACACTGCAGACACTGCTTAGTCAGTCTAGACTGAAGAGCTGAGCTGACTGTGGAAAAGGTCCACATGAGCACCTTTAATTGTGTTGTTGGCCTGGCATCCTGAATTCTGTTAGCTCTCAGCCCCTGATACACATGAGTTTAAAACACAACATAAAAAACCCTCAGGTATTATATTTTCAATATAAGCAGTAAAACTAAACCACAGAGATTTTATTTAGGTTGACCAGATAGACGTATGAGACAGAAGAGAAGTTCTAGATTTCAATTTCTTCTTCAATGTAGGTCTACAGGTGGAGATCACTGTTTTTCAAATCACCAATTAAAAAGTCATTCTAGTGTCACTGGTGAACATTATTTTGAAATTAAACAGTAAAAGTGTCTTTTTATATTTCTTAAGATTTTTCTTTGTTTACAGGCATACAGACGCGTATTTGTGAGTGCTGCATCACAATACATAACATCTCTTAATGTGTATAACAAAGAAATGTGGAAGTCTGAGGACATCTAAGGTGACTTCTCACACTGAAACCATGTGATTCTGATTTTGTCCAAGTTTTTCCATGTTTTGGTGGCATCCAGAGTACCCCTTTGCAATCCCCAAGTTTCCTGTAGGTTGCTTGGGAGTGGCTACAAATGGCCTTGGAGGGGCTGATGTGTCACAGCTGAAATCGACCAAATCCAGGGCACATCCTCCTTCATCTCTGGTATAGATTGTGCCATTGATTGGCAAGATCTGCAATGAAGAACAATACAGAGACCAGAAGCAAACATGAGCTCAAAATCTGTGGTCCAGAAATATGCCCAAGAATCTAGCAGGTGATTTTCCACACAAACAAGGGAACTGGTACTAAAATGCGTTGATCTTCCACAATGGGCCAAATGTGCTTTGCATTTCACGTGTTAAATGGACTTACATATTTGTTCATTTCATCCTCACAATGCTCTTGGTTAATTGTTATGTCTCTGACCCCGTTTTTAAAAAATTAATGTATTTATTTTAATTATGTATCTATGACAGCAGAATACATTTTGATTCATTGTACACAATTGCAGCACAACTCTTCATTTCTCTGGGTGTACATGATGTAGCATCACACCCTATATGCAGTCCTACATATACCATGTAATGATATCTATTTCATTCTATCATCTTTCCTGCCCCCATGCACCCTCCCTATCTTCCCTCCCAAAGGGAGGGAGTCAAAGTTCCTCCATTTTCCCCATGCCTCCCCCATCCCCATTATGGATCAGCATCCACTTATCAGAGACAACATTCGGCCTTTGGATTTTGGGGATTGGCTTACTTCATTTAGCATAATATTCTCTAACTCCATCCATTTACCTGCAAGTGCCATGATTTTATTCTCTTTTAATGCTGAGTAAGATTCCATTGGGTATATATAACACAGTTTCTTTATCTATTCATCTATTGAAGGGCATCTAGGTTGATTCCACAATTTAGCTATTATGAATTGTGCTGCTATAAACATTGATATGACTATGTCTGTAGTATTCTGTTTTTAAGTCCTTTAGGTATTGACCAAAGAGTAGGATAGCTGGGTCAAATAGTGGTTCCATTCCAAGTTTTCCAACTGCTTTCCAGATTAGCTGCACCAATTTGCAGTCCTACCAACAATGTATGAGTGTGCCTTTTTCCCCAATCCTCACCAACAATTATTATTTTCTGTATTCTTGATAACTGCCATTCTGACTATGTGAGATGAAATCTTAGAGTAGTTTAATTTGCATTTCTCTAATTACTATGGATGTTCAACATTCTTTCATATATTTATTGATCGAATGTATATCTTCGAGGAGGAGTGTCTTCTAATTACTAGGGATGTTGAACATTTTTTCATATATTTATTGATCGAATGTATATCTTCTGAGGAGGAATGTCTGTTCAGCTTCTTAGCCCATTTGGTTTAATAAAATAAGACTTAGAAAAATAATAGATGACTTGCTCAAGGTCACAGATTTGAACCTTGTGCATCTAATTTTCAAGTGTATGTATTTCCCACTGCACTGCCATGTCTCTGTGAATATGTACCTCTTTCCCCATTGGAGGGGGAAAAAATGTTGCCAAGCACCTTCTGGAAATTCAGTTTGAATTTTCTCTGTGGTTACTAAAGGTTTGGGAGCTTGACTGAACCAAATAGTAGTATTAGACATAAAATATTTTTTAAAGATGGCACTCAGTACAAGAAGAAAAGACAAAAATGTAGAAGGAATTATAGATAGATGGCTCTCTAATATCCTAATGATCCTCCTAGAACCACTCTGGAAAAAACAAAGAGAAAAAGGGAATGCTGTATATAGCTTTCACAAAGTCACATATAGCTGAAGTGTTTCTGCACAATTTATCCTAAAGCAACAAGTTTGGAATTTTTAAGTTTGGGGGAGGAGAGATGAAATGAAGTTCATGTTAGTCTTGGTTTATCTTGGTAGTCATTACCATTTAATGCAGAGGAATCTTAAACTTGAAAATCTAGATAACTAAGAGTTGAGAATCAGCCCCAGGATTCTGAGCATTAACATCCCCACCTTAGGACAACTTTGTAGTCCAGCTTCTGACGTGGAGGCCTTTCCTGGCTCTCTGGTCACTGCCCTGTAGCCTGTGACTCTCCACCAGCTCTGTACTAGCCTTTCAGTGAGGACAAGAGTGTGCAGGAGACCTGTCTTCAAACACCAAGTTCCTAGCCCATTCAAATTTCTGTTTGAGGTTCCCAGAAAGCCCTGGGGAGACAGAACAGAAGTGACAGACACATTATTCATGTATGGATTCATATGTAGATTCCTATGTGGATGCATGTATCAATTCATGTATGGATTCATATTCCACATTTATCATAGTATTTAGAAAAGATAGAGAACCCCACAGAATTATTATTAGGATTAAATAAAATACCTTGTCAAAAAAGAAAATAGAAATGATGGGCACATATTAGGTGCTTTGTAAAGATTAGCTATATATAAGGACAATATTTCCAAAGTTCCTTTTTACATAAAGTATTCTAGATTTTGGCTTCTGCATCCTTCCCTGTTCAGTGAGGCTCAGAGGACTAATTGATCCACCCTCACCTGCCTTCTGCTTCTTAGCTTGCTCTGTACCAGGTGCAAACACAAAGTGAAACATGATTAAAAAAATGTTTACCAATTAGAGAAAAATATTTTGTTGAGTGTCTTGTCAAATACAAACACACTTTTTTCTTCCTTAAATTGTTATATTTTTAATCATTGTAGGAAAAAAAAGATAAAAAAAAACACTCTCAGGTCATTTGGGCAAAGTCATGCCTTAAAACCATCAATAACTTAGCCATTAAAGTTCATGACCTTAATTTCAGATGGTAATTTCCACCATCTCAGTTTCCTCAGTGTGTTAATGGCAATAAAACTGCACTAAATACTATTGAGGAAGAATACATCCATGTCATGGAGTATCACTTTCTATTCAGGGAGTGTCTGATATTAGTGACAAAAGCAGAGCTAGCTGGTATCATCTTTCTACCATGCTCACCTGTCTCTCTGAATAAAATTAACCAAGTAGAAAGTGGTCACTTCAAGTTTTCAGAGATTGCCTGCAGGTTGAGATTTGCACGTATGCATGCTCTGTACACATAAATACACACGTGCACATGTGTAAGTAGACACGTTCGTGTCTCCACATGCACTTAAGCTTGCACAGATGAAACAAGTTCTACCAAGCATGTAGTTTAGTATCCTTTTGTAAAAAACTGAATATTAATCACAGATCCCAAATGTTTTGTTGATGTTTTTGACAATCGTGCTCACATGGGCAAACACAATCCAAAATAAAATACAGTTGTGCCTTGAAATCCAAGGGGGACAGAGCATACCCGCAGCTTCCAAAATATGCAGATGCTCCTAACACCCTTGGGTCTCTTCACCAATTTATTTTTCTATCATAATATAAGTGAAAAATCTTTCCTCTTCCCTTTTCTAGTTACAAACAGTTGTTTGTTTTTTGCTTTTTTTTTTTTTTTTTTTTAAGGATGGGTTTCACTTTGGCTCCTTTTTAATTAATTTTGATTAGAAGTAAGGAGACACTTTGCTGTGAAGACACAGGTCACTTTCCCCCCAAAGTGTCCTTTTAGTTATATCATTGATTATTATATCTATTCTTTTTTCTCTCTCTCTCTCTTGGAAATATCAATATTCTCTTGGTGTACGTTGTTTTATTATCTATCAACATCTATCACCTATCTTTCTCATCTTTTAATTACTTGTGAAAATTTGTTATCATTTCTATAATTTCAGTGGTTTTTCTTTTAAAATAGTTTTGAAACAATTCCCTCTATGAATATCTATATTCTTGGAGAACTTCTTCAGTTTGTCCCCAGAATCAAAACAATCCAATCTTTCTGGGTATTAGTGTACCTTTTCTCTCTCTCTAGCAAAGATTCTTATTTCTGTGGTTGGTTTATTGTGTCCTTGGGCTTCTTTTGAAAGGCCCCCTCCCCTTTCCACCACGATGCCTCTCTGCCCACCCTTGGGAACTCCTCGGGTCTCTCTCTGTTTGGTGCAGTCTCCTGAGACTCTCCAGGGGTTTTCTCAAACTTCATTCTGCCTCCTCCAGGAAATCATCCTCCAAGAGGGCCATTGTTTGGGATCTTTATCATGGTATTCCCTTTTAATTTGCACTTCTACTAATTTGCCAATTGTCTCAGTCAATCAGGTTGCTGTGGCAAAAATACTACAAACTGGTGGCTTATTTCTCACAGTCGTAAAGGGCGAGAAGCCCACCAATGAGCACCAGCAGACTTGAGGTCCGGTGAGGGGCTGCTCCTGGCTCTGAGATGGCCGACTCTCATCACTCTGTGACTGGCACATAGAAGGAAGAATGCTCTTGGGCTTCTAGTCTGAGGGCACTAATGCTGTTCCTGAAGCCTCTGCTTGACCTCCCAGAGGTCAGCCTCCTGATACCATCCTACTGCAAGTCAGGATTGCAGCATATGGATTGGGGCATGGGACCCAAATATTCAATCCATAACACTCGACTTGACTGATATCATACTTCAGCGTGCCCGTCCTGTAACAAGGAGATTTCCACTCAGAAGAAAAGATCTTTCAGGAGAAATGGTTTGTATCTTTGTCTTGATCCGATTCAGTGTCCTTTTGGGCTTAGGTAGAATTTGTTTCCTAATCTGAACCTGGAAGATATATTTAGGGCTCCTCTCCCTGGTAAAACATCAGATGTGTGTTATTCTGCTAGCTTAGAGTTAATCGTTTCTCCATTATTTATTTCATATTCTAAAACTTTTGAATATATAGCAAAAAAAGGGGGGTGGCTAGTTTTCAGCTCTCCGTGTTCTTTATGTCCACCTTCCAACCAACCATGTTCTACTTCTTGGAACCTGACCTCTCGGGACAAAATATCCTGCAGCCAGCTCGCTTTCACCCACGCCAGTTGCTTCTCCCTGTCATATCATCCTCTGGTAGTTTTAGTTTCAAAGCGAATCCCCAGGAGAGGTGCCAGGGAGGTAGAGGAGCAGGTGTGAGCACTCTGGTGGCCTCAAGCATGACCTTCACGAGGCAAGCCAGTTGCTAGCAGCAGCACAGACCCAGAGTGTCGGAGTCATGGTTCACCTTGGTGGGTTGGCAGTTTATCCTGGATCTTGGAAAAAGGGTGAGGCCATTCATTCTCCATTATTCCCAGTTATCTCAGCAAATAGAATTTGCTCTCAGACTTTGCAAAAGTAGACTGGCACCTTATGCTTTAATTTTTTTATTGTTTTTTTTTTTTTTTTTGGTTTTCTTTCTGTGTCTAAATGGATATTTTAGGGAATAAAAACCCAATGTCATGGGGCTGGGGTTGTGGCTCAGTGCACCACATAAAAATAAATAAATAAAGTAAAGATATTGTGTCCAATTACAAATATATATATATTAAAAAAACAACATCCTGTGTAGGGTTAGCTTATCTGACAAGACTTTTGATCAGAAGGTCATCAGAACCCTTCTCCATTGTCATTGAAAGCCTCATTCACTTACTCTGCACTAATCTGTCAGCACCCACCTATGTAACATTTGACTTGTGACCCTGCCTCCCTTATATCTTCAGTGCAAAGCCAAATCCATCACTCCTTCAGAATAAGGCAGCATCTGGTCCTTAAATGTCCCAATCACCATTTGCGGAAGTCTTGCTGGGAGAACACGGCTGCTGACCCCGCTCACTAAAGTCAGAGAAAGAGAACATTTCATACTGGAGTATCTGAGTAGGAGGACACAGTGTGTTTTCTCTGAGCCTTTTTCTTATTGTTTGTGCAGCCGTGGAGCACATTGCAGCACCCCAGTAGAGACCTCTTGCCATCTTAATGAGCTCTCGAGGAGCCAGCCTGGGGGACTCAAAAGCATATTGCATTAGGGCCCTTGACACCTGGGTTAATCCTTGCTCTGTGAGTAGCAAGGTGAGCGAGCCATTTCCAATCACTGAATCCCTCTGGGTCGCAATTTCTTCAGTTGTAAAATCAGCATCCCTTCAAATTCTTTCCACTCTACAGTGAGAGAAATATTACACAAACATTCATGTAATGAATCCATTTACAAGGCACGTGCATTATCCAGTCATGCCACATATCTCCAAGCCTCATGCCTTTCATGACTCCCAACTTTGAGATCAATCCTTTCTTTCATCCCTGAGGCTCAATATTAATTTAGCCTAACCTTTCTTTGTACTTTGATCCTCTAGTGCAATTCTGGTTACTGGATTCTTTTCCTGACTTTTCAGAGGTCAGCCAATGCCTTGATTTTTCTCATCTAACTTAATGTGCCTTGTGACCTGTGTGTTGCCTGGTGCCCCTCATTTGCTCAACATTCTGCTGGTTGTGACTTGGAATCCGTAACAATTTTAGCTGTGAATTTGTATTTTATGAGTGAAATCCCTTGGGACATGTGGTTGACTTGGTCAGTTTGGGCTGACCAGAGACTGGGTAGCCTAAACACAGATATTCATTGCTTATAGTTCTGAAAACGGAAAGTTCAAGATCAGGTGCCTGTGTGATTGAATTCTGCTGGGGACCCTCTTCCAGATTGCAGACAACCAATTTCTCCTTGTATCCACACATGGCAGAAAGAGAGCCAGCTAGCTCTCTAGCCCGTTCTTCGAAGAGCACTGACCTCATTCATGAGGATTCTACTCTTGTGACCTAACTGCCTCCCAAACACCTCCCACTTCCAAATACAGACACAAGGGGATTACCACTCTGGCGTGGGGCTTTTCAGGAGCATACACTTCCTCTATGAAGAGAGGAAATGTACCCAATAAGCCTGTGCACGTTTGCTTCCTCCCCACTCACTGTAGCATCCACGAAGTCCCCTGGCCACAGAGTCCTGCTGGAGCCACACTACATGGGGGTTCAATGAGACCTAGGGCAAGGGAAAGAAAAAACATGCTAGGTCGGCCACTGAGTAAGCAGCGTGAGGGGTGGGGATACTGACCCCAGGAAACCACACTCCCTTTTCCAACCAGAGCTGGCTTCCAACACTCTAGAAGAAGAGCAGGGCATTCCAGAACACAGTCAGTCAGCAACCCGGCTGGGTCCCTTCAACCCCGTGACTGCCTGTGTCAAAATCAACTGCTTAGGCTGAAAATGATACCCAGAAGAAAAGAGAGAGCCAGCACCCACCTCCCTCCTCCTTTCCTCCCTTCCCGTTTGTCTTCCTTCTTTTTAAAAGTCGTTGCTTACTTACCAGCAAACCAAAGGTAGAGAGTTCTGATCAGAAGTGTCCATTAAAAAGTCATAAATGTCATTGTGCTGCGTTTTCACTGTTGTGGCAAAAACTAAGTATATATGCATGTATGAGCTGAAAATATGCCGTTTTGGTAATTCCACATACACATTAAATACTCTAATTGGCATTACAAAAGTTTAAAACCATCAAGATTCATGCTAATAATTTAGATTTTTCATTTCACTTCACTGTGTGTGATATAGAACAAGAAATAAAAATACTCTGACAGTGGAGGCAGCCGTCCAGAGAAGGAAGGCGCTGGCTTTCCAGGTCAGTACTGCCATGTGCCGCCTCCCCACTGTCTGGGTGGGGGGCTCTCGGCTTTCATTTTACCCAGACTCAAAAATTCTGAAGGCTGCCCTCCCCACCTCTCCATCAGTCCCCACCATTTTTTTTTTTAATCCAAGTTCATCTAAGAAGAGCTCAGCTTCCGCATTATCAGCCCTCCCAGGGGGCAGAACAGCCGTCCTTGTGACCAATTCCTTCTACCTACATGCTGGTTTGTCCCCACACTGGATCCTTGACCCTTACAAGACATGTTCCTTGCCTTCCTAGCCACCGTATTCTCATTTCTGGGCTTCTGTGTGGTTTGCAGACACACACAAGGGTCTGCTTGGCCACCTGTTCCTGACCTTTGTCATGGTCTGTCCTCAGTTACCTGGGCTCAGGTGTCCTATGAACTCACAGGATGCTAAAGGCCTGATCCCAAGCAGTAACCTCACCTGAATTGATCTCAAGGCCTGTCCATTCTTTGAAGCAGATTTTTCTTATTTTTGTATATTATCAAGGACAAAATGACCAAAGCAGATGCCCATGTGATTGATTTCAAGTACGTCACTGGATTCCAGGACCTTTCAACAGGCAGGTTAGGACATGTCACCAAGTTGGCATTTAACTGTCAGGAACGTGCAATCCCAGCAGATGCAGATGAGCCAACTGGGAGCCAGGAAGGACACACGGCCTGCCTGTCAGCCTGCCACTGCTTAGTGTCAGCGCTGGGACTAGGGTGCAGATCTTTGGACATCTAATGGTTTCTGCGATACAGGTGAGGCTACTGATTGGGATCATAACGCAACAAAGGTTCAGTCCCAGGTATTTGGAAAGCGGGCTGAAAGGCGTTTTTGTCACTGGGGAGCCCTGGTTCACGGGGCTCCCACAACATCACTGTCAGACATGGCCAGGTGTTTCCTCCTGTCATTCTCCACCCGGGCCGTCTGCAACACCAGCTGTACCTGGGCGTCAGAAATGATGGAGCTCCAGTCCCTCCTTCAATCTGCAGAACCCCAGCCCACATTTCAACAGGCTCCCGGGTTGACACTCAGGACTCAAGTTTGAGAAGCATCAACCTCGATTTAAAATGCTTTCTAACAGGAGGGAGAGAGAGGAAAGAGAAAGATCAGGAAATGGAAGAGCCACTAAAAAATCTCCCATTCCGTCTCTGTCCCACATGACGGCAGGGACTTCTTCCTGTAACTCGATTTCCTCCTCTCTCTCCTCTCTGGAAGGCTTTTGTTGCTATTGTTGTTATTATACTGCAGAGCAACACGAGTCGGAGAGCTTGGCAGGCTCCCACAATCCTCAGCATGTGGGAATAGCAAGTAATAAAGTGTTAGCCCCTGCCAACTGGTGGTTCCATGTAAACGTCTCTGTTAACAACCAACACTGCTGCTAGCAGCCATCGGAGCAAAGCGGCAAATCTGTTCCTCTCTCCGGTGTGGAAAACACCACCGAAAAAGTCACCTAATTACTTGATTAAGATGTATCAATCCTGAAAATTGTTGATCTAGAACATTGAGTCTCTGACATTTAGTTCATTCCTGATTACAGAGAATGGTTGCAGACTGACTCTTATATACCGTCTCCAAGTGCTGCGTGCCATGCAGAGAATTGTAACAGTAGAAACTTTTTTATAGGAGAGAATAAAAACACAGTTTGGGGCCAAATCCTTTCAGCTCTTTCAATTCGGCCTCTTCAATAAGTCCCTGTGGTCATAGTGGGAAAAGCTCATCCATCACTCACCCTGGAAAGATGAGGACTTTCTACAAGTCTCTGATCATAGTTGAGAAAAGTCATTAATTTTTTTTAAAGCATCTTAATTCTTATTTTGAATACACTAGGACATTTGTTCCATACATAGAATACAAAATCTCTGCCCTGTTTAAAAGCCTTGTCGAAGATGGTTTCTACAGACTCACACCCCAAATTCCTTGCAATTTCTCCACTCCCTGAAAAGTGCAGTTTCTCTGGTGTGGCCATTACCCACCTGAGCAGAGTTGATGTGATTTAGTGACAAGCTACCTCTTTGGCACAATGTCACTTCATCACTTTGAAACATCACTGGATCCTCCTTCTGAGATTACCAGCACTAAGAATTGAGCAATATTGAGAAAGTTCTTCCAAAGACTGAATTTTCATTGAAAGCTAAAGTAAGGAGAAAAGAGACTGGAAGACACACTGTGTGCCATATGTTTTAAGGAAACCCTTTCTATTCAACTAAAATAAATGAACCCAACTTTCAGAAGCAGCCTCCTTATTTTACAAAGAATAAAAAGTTGCTTTGATCATAAAATTCCTGTTGACATTCAAGTTGGGTCACTTACCCTGATTGCATGGTTTCTTCTTCATAGGACCACCAGGGTATTGTAACACATGCAAAACTCATAGGAAAGATTGTTTAGAACCATCCCAGATCTCTTTCAATTTAACAAGTGTAATGAACCAAGTAGCAAGACAATATTATCTGTGGCTGCCTGCACTACAGAAAAGCAACCCTGTTAGAACCAATGCCAAAGTCTGATATTCAAACCACATGTATAATCTGAGGCTTTAGAAAGAAGTGACTTTGTTTGGTGTTATCATCGTTTAAGAACTAGATTCATTACTGAGAAGACCACTTTGGAAACTCACCCTTAGCATCATATGGACACAAATGTATATATGTGGCACAAAGAGCTTCATAAGCTACAATAACTCTCATTTTTGTCAAAACAATAGGTTGAATTTCCAGACAGGTAATTGTTCCTCTGTTCTGCAGAGAAATGATATTACAGAAAACTTTGATATATTTTGACCACTGTTAGCCAGAACCTTCTAAGACTGTTTCAGTTTTAAATATTTTATCCAAGTGTTCCTCACAATTGCAATGCAACGTGTCTCTGTGTAAACCCTGAAAATATCCTAAGTATCTGAAGTACGTTATCTCATGATGAAAAAAAATCACCAAATTGCTCTTATTTGGCATTTAGAAAGGTAGTTGTGGCATAAAGTTCACTGGAAAAAATAAATGCAATTTATTTAGCAATTCCAACATCTTTCAAATAATACACAAGTCATATGCACATCTTCCTTTGATCCCCTTGTCTAGGTGTTCCTGCAACGCCCAGATAATGACACTTAGGGATGCCATGATCATTCCAAGAACAATAACTGACGGCCACTAGATTCTTTAGCTTTCTGTATTCAGGCTATACACTGGGTGGTGAATTACTGATAATGCTGGTACAAGAGAAATTAGCTTCGACTCGTGTCTATCTAAAGGGAACAAATAAAATAAAAACTTTAAGAAAATATTTCCAAAACTATTCCTGACTATCTCTCCAGATCAAAGTCTTTAGCTCGTCCAAGTATGTGCTCACATCTAAATCTGCTCACATCTAAATCCTTACCACTGTGTGTGAAATAAGAATCAACCACCCACACTGGGCAAGTTGTCTGGGGAATTCCTAGATGGGTTTTCTTATTTGTTTTATTTTAGTTGTGTGCACTCCCTTCCCAACAGAGGGTGAGTCTGTCACTGAAGAAGAAGACGCGAGCCAAGTATGGTGGCCACACCTGTGATCTCAGCTGCCCGGGAGGCTGAGGCAAGAGGAGCTCAAGTTCAAGGCCACCTGGCAACGTAGCAAGACCCTGTCTCAAAAAAATAAGCAAGTAAATAAATAAATAAATAAATAAATAAATAAACAAATAAATGCAGTGCTGGGGACGTAGCTCAGTGGTAGAGCATTTACCTGACATGTGTGATGTCCTGGGTTCCATTCTCAGTACTGAGAAGGGGGAGGAGGAAAAGAAGGGGAGGCAGGGGAAGGACGACATGGGATCCTTCCAGATCCCTTAGGGGGAAGGAGACATCTGAGGACCCTGGTGTGAGTCATGTCCAGTGGCAGCATTCTTACACAGAAGCAAGGAGAGTGGACACTTTAATATTTATAATTTAGTTTTAGGTGGACACAATATCCTTATTTTATTTTTCTGTGGTGCTGAAGATCAAACCCAGTACCCCATGCATGCTAGGTCAGCGCGCTACCACTGAGCCACAACCCCAGCCCCACATCTCAAATCTCCTCTCCTCTAACCAGGAACAAGGCCATTTCCCAGGGATCCGCCTTCTACTCTCTTTGTTCTCTTTAGATAATTTACTCCTGTGATTAGTTTCTGAATTCACGATTCTCAAATGTGCAGCCTCAGTCCTATTCTGTTTTCTAGACCTGACTTGAGTCAGTGGGAACATGGGAGCATATTTACACCAAAATTCTCCAGGACACTAAACACCAGTAACCCAAGGCACTATAAGAAGCTAGTGACCAAAGCTCTATGACTATTAAAACTCAGGTCTGCGATGGAACAGGGCAAAGGACCGAGTGAAGAGAGAGAATAGCTAATGTGCTGTTTGCTTTATAACTGAGAATTATTTGGACAATTTTACTTTCCTGACCTTGAAGTCTAACCATGCTTCCACCTGCACATGGTTTCCTGGTGAGGTCAGCATGAGCCACACTCCAGGGCTGCTCCAGTTGTTTATCTAAGCAGGAACAAGCTACAACCAGTAAGTCGCAGCCCTTCCGTTAAATGAAAAATGACCTGGCACAGACTTCAACCTCCGTTAACATAATTGGGCACCGAAGTAGAAATGGGAGAAAACTTTATTCCACTTAAACTGTTTCTCCGTTCTCCATTTATAATACACCGCACTGCCCCAAGTAGGTAGCAATAGGCATGTAGGAGAATGTCTCATTACATACACATAGCTGTATTCCATTTATTCTGCCAGCAAGATAAACTAATTAAAGGTGACTCTATGTCTATGAGAATTAAGTCTAAGTAATTTTCAATACAATGTTGTTCAAAGATCTTGGAATTTAGCCTACATACATGCATTAAACAAATACTCAGTTCTACTTTTTAATTCTAACTGACATTTTACTTATGGTTAGCCCTTCTGGTATGCTACATGCAACGTAGCATGTAGTGCCTCTCATTTGCACCAATGTCCACAGTTTGAATGCTTTCTTCAGAAATACCTGATAAAGGTCTGTATGATGGGATATACAATTTGCCTAGGAAAAGAGCAGCAGGTGCATAGTGTGGTTTCTGTGTGCGGCTGAATGAAGGATCTGAAGAAGGCCAGCATCCTTAGTTAGGGATCCAGGGTCCCATAGTGCAGAAGCCTTATGGTCCCCCCTGGAGCCGTGGTCTCCTGCCTGTCCTTCTGTTCTGGGGCACAAGGGGGAAGGAGCCTCTCAACCCCTTCAGGGTGGACTTGCTCAGCCCCCACAGGTATGGATGTCTGCCGCAGAAGATCGTCTCCCCCCAGCTACTAGCCCGATGACACTGAGTCCAATTTAAAACAGGAAGTCTGCGCTCACAAGGGGAGATAGGTGCCAACCCCAGCTGAGACGGCAGCACTGAGGGCACCCAGATGTAACCATGGCCTAGGTAGGGATTAGTGACGAGATCAGAACTTTCCATAAAGCACTGTGTAGATGAATAGAGTCACCAGGAATCACGAGGGTAAGGAAAAATCTAGAAGGGATGGAGAAGGGAGGGAATTGCCAACTTGACAGGGGAAAGCAGAAGGAGGGAAGACTTCAGCTCCTAAAAGTGAGCTTTTATGTTTTGCACTCATTTGCTCACCACTGATCAGAAGTCATAAAGCTAATAATAGTGATGTAATAATTATCCAGTACCATTTTGCGTCGGGTAATGAGCTAGTTCTTTTTCATAGGTTTATCTGATTTAATCCTTCATGAGAATGCTGGGAGGCAGGTAATATTATGCTCTTTTACAAACAAAGGTTATAGAGGTTAATTAACTTGCCCAAGGTCACAAACAGAGGTGAGACGGACTGAACTCAGGTAGGTCTGCCTCCAGACTGTGTGCTCTTGAAAACCACAATGTCATGTTTTATGAAGTGATTTTTGCATAGGAAGTTCTTATTTGGCCTCTCCTATTCCAATACCCACTATAATGTGAATAAAACTTAACAACACTGTAGAAAGATTGGGCTCAAGATAGAAAGTTAGTCTTAGAGATGCTAAGAAAGTAAAACTGCATAGTTGAAATTTGATGGGTCAGAACACCCTACTAGTTTGTGGAGGTGATGGGGTACTGTATTTGAATTCAATGGTTAATGTCAGAAATTTGGTTTGTGATCTGCTTCAACTCCACTGATCCATTGACTTCAGCAAAGGAAATAATCGATACCATTTGGGTTAGAGGGCTGGCCAAGCATTTTCCCTCAACCAAAGGAACTTTCCAGTTAGATAGTGCATTTAATAGTATCAACCATATTAGTTTGCCACTAGTGAAGACCAGATGGGCATTTATTAGTGCATGATTATTGCTATGATAAGGAAGCTAGACTCATACTCTTCGAGGAAGCCATTGCTGAGCTTCTGAAGTGCCAGCTACTATTGCAGGTGCTCAAAATGTCACAGCAACCTCAGCAAGTAAGGCCAGAGCTTCTGGCCTAAGAGGAAGGAGCAATTCATTTAAAACCAACAAACAAAAATATCAGATCATTAAACTGGCAAGATGTGGAGGAATGTGGGCAACTGGATACTTCGTATGATCAGAGACGGTCTTACAACTAAGACGTTTAATACAAATCAAATGGAGAGATCATCAAACATTCCAAATGAACCTTAAAAAAAATACAAAGTGCATTCACAAAGCTTTATAATAATACAGCCACTTAGTCCAGGCAATAAATATTCAATCTAATTTTTCTGTAATAAGCAGGTACCAGGTATGAAACTACTCTTCAAAATATCTCATGGAAATCAGCTGCCCCTCCAAATGATTAGAAATCCTGAAGTGTTTCTTTTGCTCTCCCAAGGTCATTGATTATTAATTGTACATTCATGAGTTTTGAAGAAAGAAACACTATTAATTGGGCTTTGTGAGGGACCTTATAAAATTGTGCAGGATCAGAGAGGCTGATGAAAGGAAAGGATGAATCCCCCTGTGGTACCAGGAGGGTGACTAATGTGATTACCTCCTTATGAGGCTGCAGCTCTCCAAATGTTGATTCCAATTTTATCCAAACAAAGCAGACTGACGCTCATTGCACTTTCTGCCCAAGATTATTTTAAAATTCTTTTTACTGGAATTAGAAACTGAGTTCCAGTGGTGAGGAAAGCTCTCCCTATCCAGAATTAGATCATTATTGTACTTGTGAACAAATAGGCGTTAGCCACAGTGAAGAACACAGACAGACAGGAGGGCCAAATCGTTACTACACAGCGCTTTCTATTTACTTTGGAAATACTAACCAACCAGGAGTATAAAAACATAAGGAATTCATTCATAATTGCCATTTCTCCATATTGACAAGATTATAGTTAGGGGTGTTTCTCAGTAATATTTATTGCACTTTCTTAGTTTGAATTCAATGTGTCTGCATCATTTTTTCCTTCGGGGACATGAATATCTATCTACAACGACCTAAGAATGAGAAAACACTCTTCACTTCACTGTAGCACTCCCGGTGTGGTCCTCATTATGTTTTTTTCCTTTAAATACAGCAGGAATTCAAAACATCTTCGCTCCACCAAGACAATTGTTTAATTTTGAATTAAAGATGCCTTTTCCTAAGAGAAGAGACCTGTCAACCATCAATACAGAGTCAAAAAGATTCCAGGGGCAAAATGGAGAAATCCAAAGCAGCGTGTCCCTTACGAGGCTAAGAGGATAGATAAAAGACCCCTCTGAAGGGATAGAATAGGCCTTTTCAAAACTGCTGTTATCTGTAGTTATATTACAAACTACCCTAAAACTTAAAGTTACTACCTTGTAAAACATTTTCAGGGGGCGGCTGAGCACAGCTGAGTGGATTTTGCTTGGGGGCTCTCAGGCGGTCGCCATCCCTATGGGCTGGTCTGAATGGCCAACATGGCTCTGTCCATGGCTGGCCGATGGTGCTGGCTCGTGGCCAGGAACTGAGGTAGGGTTTCTCCATGGGACTTGGGCTTCTCACTGCATGACAGCTGGAGTCCAGATGCAAGTGTTATGAGAGACCAAGAGTAGAAGTGCATCAGGTTCCTACTGCTGTGTAACAAAGAACCACAAATGGACATAAAACCACACCATTTATTCTCCCACGGTTTCTGTAGGTCTGAAGTCTGAGCATGGCTTCCACTCAGGAACTCACAATGTTGTGGCTGATGTGTGTCAACCAGGATGCTGTCTCACCTAAGGTTCCAGACATTTTTCCAAGCTCACAGGTTGGCAGAATTCATTTCCTAGCATCTCTAAAACTCATGGCAACTGTCTTTTTTGGAACCAGCAAGAGCGTGTCTCTGAGCTCAGTAAAGATCTGATTTCTACGTGTGTGTGTGTGTGTGTGTGTGTGTGGTTTTGTTGAGATAAAACTCAGTAATTCACATACAACATACTTCACTCGTCTTGGTGTGTAATACAATGTTTTCTAGCACCTTCAGAGAGTTGGGTAACCATCACTGCAATCTAATTAGTTACCATCCTCAAAATGAACCCCATGCCCATTACCAATTACCCACAACTGCACCCCTGCTCCTAGCCCGGGGCAAGAACTAACCTGTTCTTGCTCTGTAGATTTCTTCTGTTCTGGTCATACCACATGAATGGAATCATTCAACACGTGGTCTTTTGTGACTTTGCATGTTTTCAAGAGTCATCCACATTGCACCCTGTATAAGGGCTTCATTTTTCTCATTGCTGAGCACTGCTGCTATTGAGAACGTTTCACATTTTACTCATGGATTCATTAATTCATGAAGAAAGAACTCAGGTTCTTTCTTCTTTGGAGCAACTGTGCATAATATGCTACTATTCTCACCACGTAGAAGATTTTTGCGAACATATGTTTGCATTTCTCTTGGTTTTACACCGAGGACTAGAATCGCTACATTGCACTACAAACCCTGTGCTAACAGTTTGAGGAACTGCTAAGTTATTTTCCAAAGAAGCTGCAGCACTCTCACTAGAAATCTGTGAAGATTCCTATGTCTCCTCGTCCTCTTCAACCCTATTATTGTTTGCATTTTTATTATAACCTCCTACTGGGTGTGTAGTGTCTCCTTGTGGTTTTGATTTGTATTCCCTTAATGACTATTGATGAGCATTTTTTTTCATGTCTTTATTGATCATTTATATATTTTCATTGGGAAACTTTCTGTGCAAATCCTTTGGTCATTGTCATTTAAAAAAAAATTGAGCTATTTATATTTTTATTATTGGAATTAAGAGTTATTCATATATATTGTGGACTTATATATGATTGGTGAGTTTTCCCCAATTTTGGGTTGACTTTTCCTTTTCTTGAGTATGTCCTTAGAATTGTGAAAGTTTCTAATTTTGAAGAAGTACAAGCTCTTCTTTTTTTGTCTCTTTCCACTTCTACCTTTGATGTTGCAGCTAAGAAATTATTACTTAGCTCAAGTTCATGAAGATTTACCCTTATGTTAGTAAGTTTTACAAATTTAATGCTTGCATTTCATCTAACGATCCAGTTTGAGTTAATTTTTGCCTATGGTGTGAGGAAGGGATCCACTTTCATTCTTTGGATATCTAGTTGTCTGAGCACCATTTGTTGGAAAACCTCGATCTCTTTGAAAATGATCACTTGATTAAATATTGCCTAATTAAGCTAATCTCTATTTGGCTAACTGAAAGTCAACTTAATAGGAAGCGTAACATACCCTGATATGTGGAAGATAATCCAAAATAGTGACAGGTATAAAAAAAAAAATAGAAGATCAGTGGAGCAGACAAAGGGGAATGAAGGGAGGGAGAGTGGGTAGGAGAGGGAAGGACAATGGGATGAAGCTGACCTAGCTTTCCTATGTGCACATATGAACATACCACAGTAAATCTCACCATCATGTACATCCACAAGACATTAATTTAAAAAAACCCTATCAGTAAATAGCAGAAATATCAATAGAGTAGAGGGAATGGAACAGCAGGAGGGAGGAGGAGAGGGAAAGAGAAAGTACTGGGGATGGAATTAGAACGAATTCCATGCTTTTCTAATTATGTCAAAATGAATCCTAATGTGATGTGTAACTAAGAAGAACCAATAATTTTTTTTAAAGAAAATATGAAGCTTAACTACATCTGCAAATCCCTTTGCTTTTACCATGTAAGGAAATAATCACTGCGGTGAAATCCATCACAATCACAAACCTCACCCACAATCAGAAGGAGGGTGAAGAACAGGGCATGTGCTCCGAGGAGTGAAAATTTGGACACTCTTGGAATTCTTGCAGTGGAGAGTTACCAGCATCTCCAAGCTTGGACATGGAAACTGGCAGAGCACCATTTCCAGCACATTCTACTGGCTCAGCAGTCACCGAGTCTGGGTAAGTGCAGACGATCATTAAAAGACTCCAGCTCTTAATGAGAGGAGGGCCCAAGAACTCATGTCTGCCTCTCTTCAGCCCGCCACCACCAGCTGTCACAAACAGCAGCTTCAGATAAGCTGGCTTATTAAAATCTTACTTCTCCTTCTTTCTCCTATCTTAAGATTCTAAAGGAGTCTGAAAACCAAGAAGATGACTTCTTGTAAAGAAAAGTCAGCAACAGAATTCAACAGCTACCTTAGATGGTGTATCTTGAGAAGGATCGAAAAGTTCAATTCCAGTGGGATTCGAGCTTTATCCTCGATTGATTCATCTGCGCTCAATACACACCCAAGGGAATCATTGTGGGTGTCCCACACAGAGGATTTCAATCTTTCTGAGCAACACTGACCTTGGAAAGATGATTCAAACCATATACAAAAATAGTTTCCTCAAAATTAAGCACACACACCCCCGCCGCAAAAAAAAATAAAAAAATAAAAACAAAAAAAACAAAAAAAACCCACCTTGATTAGAACTCAAAGATAAGGCCTCGGTTTAATTCCAGAGGCAACACTTATAAATCTGCTCTATTTCTATGGCTCTAGGACAGAAGCCAGTGCTACCCACAATGCTATCCCAACCGCATGACCCTGCCCTCCCTCTTCTGGCTGACCTCTAACAATGCAGAATAAAAATGCCAAGTGGCATTGACCACTCTCTACCCTATGCAGATATCGCAGGTATAAGCAGCCAGTAGTGGTCAAACTTGTCCTCATGAGAGAGAAGAACCAAAGCTTTTCTTTACTTCAAACACAGCCTCTACAATGGTCTACTTCTGCAGGAGGTAGACAGGTGTCCTTTGGCTATAGAAGAAACATACGCTGGAAATTTATAAAAGTCAACCTCTCCCCATCATTCCAAAGGAAAACAAAGTGTAAGTGTGAGGGAGGTTGGCCGAATACTATATGAAGAAATAATCATCAGAAGAAGATAAATGTAGATTATAATCTGGCAAGAATGCACCATTACAGCTATTAGCTAAAGCTGCAATGACTATAAATGCCTTTTTTTTTTTTCTAGTGGACACAGGCAAAGAGAAGCAAGCCTAGGACTCAATGTGAAAGTCCTCACTGGGTCTCAGAGCACAGAGTACTGCAGTCTCATTCATATGTGGAATATTAAAAAACTGACCTCATGAAAGTTGAAAATAGAATGGTGGTTACCAGGAGCCAAGAAGAGTAGAGGAGACAAAGGAATGGAAGAAAGTTGATTATTGGATAATAAGTTATAGTTAAAAGGGACAAAGAAGTTCTGATAGTATATCATGTAATAAAGATACACTGTATATTTTTTTTAAAGGCTGGGAAAAAAGAATTTTGTATGTTTTCATCTACAAAAATGAAAAATGTTTGAGGAATTGGATATGTTTACCCTGATTTGAACATTTCACAATATATGCAAAAACATATATTTTTTTATATTATAAAGTATAATGTGATGAAACATCACATTATACTTTATAATATGTACAACTTTTATTTATGAGTCAAAAAAAGAAAAATTATGATACAGACTAGAATGGCCTAAGGCATGTTTATAAAACATGATGTTGACAGAAAAACTTTAATGAGATAAAAAGATTTTCATGGTAATTTAAGTAAACAAAAATAGGTTTAAAAATACATAAGCAAAATAATGGAATTCTTAGGAGAAAACATAGAAGGGAAACTTCATGACATTTTGACAATGATATTTTGGATATGACACCAAAAACATAGACAATTAAAGAAAAAATAAATTGAACAGCATCAAAACTAAAATTTTCTCTTCATTAAAGAAAATAACAGAGCAAGAAGGCAATTCACAGAATATAAAAATACTTGTAAATCATATATCTTAATATACAAGTATATAAAGAATTCCTGTAACTCAACAATAAAAACAAACAATTTAGTTAAAAAGTGACAAAGGAACTGAAGAGACATTTTTTCCAAAGATATGCCAATAGCCAGTGAGCACATGAAAAGATGCTCAATGTGAGTAATCATTAGGGACATAAAAATTGAAACCATTTGAGACACCGTCTCAGAACCATTAAGATGGCTGCTAACAACAATAAAACAGAAAATGATGGGTCTTGGCAAGGATGTGGAGAAACTGAGAGCTGATATACCGTTGGGAATATCAGTGATGCAGCTGATATTGAAAACGGTGTGGCAATGCCTCGAAATATTAAAAGTAGCATTATCACCGTGGACCTAGTATCTCCACTTCTGAGTATATGCCCCCAAAGAATTCAACACAGTTTTATGCCCATGTGTGATAGCGAACGACTAGGCACAACCCAAGTGTTCATTGACAGATGATTGGGTAAATGGAATGTGGTATATGTGTCATGTGTGTTTAATGGACTATTATCCAGGCTTAAGAGAAAAGAAATTCTGACACATGCTACACCATGAGTGAACTAAGTGACATAAGCCAAAGACAATGTCTCCATGACTGCACTTATGTGTGGTGCCAGATGGTGGCTGCCTTGGTAGTTATTTTCAGTGTGTATAGTTTTCCAATTTGAAAAGAACATGAAATTTCTGGAAATGAACCATGGCAATGGTTACAAAACACAATGAATATTCTTAATACTGCTGAATGGCACACATAAAAATGGTTGAGATAAATTTGATGTTAGATATATTTTACCATAATTGTTCTAAAACAGAATAAATGTGTACAGAAAAGTTAATAATTTCTATTTTCTCCTATTTTTTTAAAAAGTATTACATATAAAAAAAAATACTGACCTAATACAAACATCCAGCTCAGCTGTTATCTGCTTCCTCCTTGCCTCTTAAGATCGCCTTGAATTCCTATTAAACATCTGGAAACAGAAGTTTTCTCAAGGGTGTCTGCCTCCGGTTCTTAGTTCCTAATTCCTCTGAATTATTCCATATTAATAGATATTTTTACACACTCCCAAGAAAGCTGCTACATCTACGTTTTATCTTCCTATGCTCCTCTCAATTCCACCAAAGCAAAACCAAGCGTTAAAACTCTCACAGACAAAGGCTTTGAAAGAGTCCACTGAAGATTTGGAGAGATGGCACATCGGGCTGTTCAAATCCACCATGCAAACCACTTCAAGTTGAATGAGAGGCACTCAGTTACCCAGTCTCACACTTGGTCACATCACACCTGTCACACCCAACCTCCCCACGCCCAGCTCATCACAGCCCCCCGGCTTTCCTCATGTCTGTCATCCTCCCACGTTCTGCACCACTACTCTCCTCAAAGCTCCAAATTCCTCGCGTCATATGAGCAATCCAGACCTGGCTAGCACCTGTCCCCACATTCATCTCGATAAACTCCTGTGGGATCAGCAGGATAAAGGACCCTCCGTATGGTTCTTCTTCTTCACAGAGGTACCTGGGACAATGCATTTTCTCTTCCACTCCAAACAGAAGGACAGAGCCTAATCTCTCCTCCACTTTCCCATCTTTATCCTCACCTCACCTGCTATGAGATGTATTCACCTCCTTGAAGCCAGTAGGCCACCCTTTTCTGTGGCTTCCCACCAAAAGGCACGGTTCCTCTGACCCTGCTCAGGCCCAAGGTGTGGCCATATGATGTTCCAGATGACCACTTCCAGAGGCAGCACATGGGGTACTTTTGCCAAGTCCTCCTAACAGGTGCTGGCAGGAGTTGTTGGCATGACCCATCACAACGAGCTCTGCTGAGAACTGCAGAGTGCCCTCTTTCCTCCTGCATCCTAGGGAGGGACTCCTTGGTGGTCTCTTTAACTTTGAAAATGGAGATACAATAAGAGAAGAAATCTCTCCCATTTAGCTAACCAAACCACCACTGAAGTACAGATCCATTCATCATAGGGGAATAAGTACTGTGAGGACTTGTTAGTGAATGCATAGTATGTATTTGAAAGGGAACCAGAGCTCTACATACAGAAAATAATGCTTTAAAAATGAATGTACAAAAAGATTTAAGTGTCTATTCAAGATTAGCCTGGTTTGTCTTTGACTAGCCATTGATTCTGAAGAAGGAAGAAAATGGTTTAAGTATGTTTTTCAAATTGGTTTAAATGGATAATCACTGATGATTCAATTAAAAAAAACTATCATGCTATTCTGATAATGTCAAGCAATTACTTTCAAAATATTTTATACCTGTCATTTATTATTTCTGGGAATCTATTCTATTTATTCCTCTGTTTTTAAATTAAGTGACTATTTTTATGCATTGAGAACAAAGATGCTCACACAATGCTGTGGTGACTATGAGAACGAGGTGAAGTGTGCAAGGCAGGGTGTGGAGGTAGGGTGGTGATTGCAGGGCTTTTGCAATTAGCATTAGAAATCAGAGGTGGTCCTCACAGTCCACATAGCCAGATGGATAATTGAGAATGAGTTGCAAATTTGCAACTGTGACACTAGCAAACCAGAAATCAGAAGAGAAATTCAGACTAGAGGAGAAATGTTCTAAGTGTATTTAACTTCTCTGCTTTGGCAGTTAGATGAATATTTATATCTTTTCCCTTGTGGTCAGCAGTTGATAATGTGAAGACCATCTAGTGGCATTCAGCAGAGTGAACTCCAGGCTATAAAAGAGATTAAATCAAGATGATCAGCTAGGAAAATAATTGAAGAAACTGTGCAGAACCCAGGTTCTAAGAGGAGTGCTGTCACCCACTTGCTGATAGACCTCAGGTCATAGTCACCCAGCCCTATCTACTCATTCTTTCTTAAGTTCACTCAGTAGTTCTTAAAATTATTATTACTATGTGCTAAGACATTGATAAATTCTGGATGCAGGAATCAATTGGAAAAGACCAGTATCCTTAAATAGCTCCTAGCATGAAGGAGAGACAGATAGCAGAGATGTATATTGCATGACTGAATGCCTTGGCTTCAGCACCACCTACCAGGTGTTGTAGCAGAGAGGGAATCAAATTCTTGCTTCATATTCCTCTCTGTCAAAGGAAATGTCACCAGGATCCATCAGCCTTTCCATCTCAGTGCAAATACCCTGTTGAGCAAATGAGCTGGGAGAGCTGTAAAGGTCTATCTATCCAGGCTGTGTGCTGGGAAGAGCAGAATCTCCAAGTTCATTCTTAGACTTGTGTCCAGCAGGCGCCAAGTCAAAGTGCAAGAACCCATGAACTCTTCAAGAGCCTATGAAAATGTTGGCACCCTGGGGGAGGGCGGGAACTATTAGCTGAAAAATTCAAACAGAAATCATAAAATATCGATAACCATAATCGTTTTTGCTCTAAAGCCACAGAGGCATTTCAATTTTAACTGTAACTCAATATATATGGTAATCCATAACTTAAGTTTGAAGAAAACTGTTTATTTTAACGTGTTTATTATAACACAATTGAAAGAATGTGAACTGGGTCCTTCCAGTAAGAATGCTCAGCACTCACATGTGACCTCGAACAGTCCTATTAGGGTAGACATGGGTTCCAATTCTGCTCAAGCCACATATCTACTAGGGGCTTGAGAAGCTGTCTTCAATGTATACAATTTTAGTTTAGAATTCTGCAAGTGGGAATATTAATACTTACTGAGTACCTCTTAATCAAAATACTTGGGACCAAAATGTTTTGGATTTCATATTTGTTTTCAGGTTTGGGGAAATTTGCATACAGATAGTGAGATATTCTGGGGATTGGAACAAAGTCTAAATGTGAACTCCATTGATGTTTCATATACACCTCCCTTGGAAAAAGAGTCTGAAGATAATTTCATACAAAACTTTTAATGAGTCTGCATTTTGACTGCATTCTGTCCTATGAGGTTGGGTGTGGGTTTTTCCATTGGTACTGACGTTATGTCAATATTCAAACGTGTCAGATTTTAGAGCACTTCAGATCTTCACATTATGGATTTTCAGTCTATACTCAACCTAATTTAATAAGGCACAATTTATTCTACGAAAGTGGCCTAGCATAATGCCTGCACACCTTAGCTGTTCAGTAACTGCTATTGTATTTGTATTTCCCTCCATGTACAGGAGGCACTGCTGTTGATGTGTTTCTGAACATACATGAACGCATGGCTAAAGATGCTTGGAATTTTTTGCAACATAATGATCTTAATCCACATTTTATTTGGTCCTGCTAATGTCTGCTTCCCTCTACACATCTCACTGTTACCATCCTCTGAAATATGAGGCTCTAAGGAAAGTGTGAACAATGGCAGTCCGGAGATGGGACTTACCAAGGGGTGCTGTGCTAGTACTGGAAAAGGGTCCACTTACCCGGGAAGGTGCTATCTCAAGAGACTCTCTTCAGAGAATTCTCCCCCAAGCTTCTTCCTTCCTTCTGCAACCTATCTTATAAGGTCAGGTGTGAATTCTTCCATTGGTAGTGACATCAAGTCAATATTCAGAAAGCACCAGATTTTAGTGTATTTATAGAACAGATGAGTAAAATATTCACAGGTCGGCCTACATTCCTCTCCCTTCTCTAAAGCTTGTCATTTTTGTTTCAAACGTTGTGTTCTTGCCTGCAGCCCCAAATGCATTCTTCTATTATTCTTAAAGTTTTTCTATGTGTGTTTTCTTCTACATGTTATCTTCATTAATTGGTCATTTTGATGTAAGATATGTAACTAATAAAAATGTTATGACCGGCAATTAACTCCTTTCCAAACTCACTCACCTGTCCCTGCCCCTTGAAGGAGTGATATACTTCAGTACACCAAACTTTGAATGATGGGCACACCTTGGTGTGAGCCCTAACACCTTTACTTTCCCTGAGCCGGCCCAAGAGCAGGAATAGGCATCCTCTGAATCCTCCACTTCACCCTGAAATATTGCATGAGGCCATTTATGGAGGTCAATGTATTGGGCTCTTATAAAACAAACTCAGTCACCAAAAAAATTGATTATCAATAGACAAATTATAAAAAGTGTTTACGCTTTCAGTGGAAGCAATATCTCTGAAGAAGTCAAACTATTAACCCCCGTCAGCAGACATCTTCCCACACACTTTCTGCTCCTAGGTTCTAGTTATGAGTCTCATTTCATGGAGAAGGAGGCTCAAGTTGAGGAGCATTTAGTGAGTTTCCCAAGGGTCACTGATTTGACACAGGAGCAGAAACAAGCCGGTTCTCCAGCTCTAATCCAATGTTCTTTCCCCAAACCAAAGCATCCTCTCACTCTGTACCTCCTCTTCCAGGCTTTCTAAACAATTGCTGGGTAATTGCTGATAAAGACAAGAAAGCTGATCTCTGAGGATCTGGCCAAAGTTACTCGAGAAGCAATTAGTAAACTGATTAACTGCCCACAATAATAGGGAAAATCTGAATAATCTTTTCCACACATATTTCATTTATATGTATATAAATTAAATTATGTATACATGATACTCCATTAATCTGCTGAATATATTATAAAACTTATTCATAAAATGCAAATCATAAGAATGAAATAATGCAACCAATATTTTTTAAAGTTACCTACTTTTATAAATGAAGCAAAAGTTTTGCTCACCCAAAAAAGTAATATTAAGATATTTTTAGCATAAAAAGTATGATAATATGCTTTGCTATTTTTAAAGTTTTAGTTTATGTAGTCTTTTAAGATTTTGTTTTAATTAGTTGTACATGGCAGTAGAATGCACTTTGATACGCCATATCTAATGAAAGTTTTAATTTAATACTTGTGATTTGTCATTTGAATTCTGGTTCTAAGTTCAGTTTATTCGTGTGCTTGATTGTATGACCAGATAAAACCAGAAACGCCACTCAACATGAATATGTAAATGTAAGCAGGAGTGCCTGCTGATCCTACTGATGGAGACGTGAAAGTCATTTTCAAGTCCACTCACGAAGTATGCAATGTTTTCTGTTAAGATTCTGTTTAAAATTTCCCTCTTATCTGACCTCAGCTAATTATTCTTGCAAACTAACTAGAGGATGCTAAGACGCTGCAATTTTATATTGTTAACAAGTCAGCTCAAAGTTTCAGCTTTAGCTGGGATGTGTATAGAGCTTGAAGTCATCTCTCCCATCCGTTCATCAAGAGAAAGTTGAACAAATTGAAAAGCAATGGCTTTTCTGGCCCTAGGAGAGAAGTGAGGTACCAGGGTAAACCACGCCCCAGAAATCTCACCACTGGGGTTGCCTGTCTGGAGCAGAAGCCACTGGAACCGTGAACTAGTCGAAAGATTTAAATGGTAATTCTGTTGACTTGTTGGGAATGAATGTGGAATATTTTCCCAGAGAGAAAATCACTGTGGCTCTAGTCTTGAAGGAGGCCACAGCATTCCACGTGGCTACAGTCTTGGAGGGGCCTCAGAGGTCCACGAAGGAACCCCAACAAGTCTTCAGGGTAATGAGACAAGAAAGACCCCCTGCAGGGCAGCCAGTGCGGAGACAGGCCCAGGCCTCTCTGTGAGAGCCCCTGCTCCCCGGGAAGCAGGGCGTCCCCTGGCCTCTCCCCCCTGAGGCAGGGCCATTCTCTTCCTTCAGCTTCCCTGGCTCATCTGAGGGAGGAACAAGAGCTGAGGAACACTGGTGAAGGTCGAAGCCCAGGGACTGGAGCTGGTCTATCCTGTTCATCAGACTGCAGAGCACTTCCTGCCCCCACTTACCACCACCCCAAAGGATGCTGGCGGAATCCACTGGACCACAGGTGAAAGAGCAGCAGGGAGACTCGGCCTCGCAGCTCCTTCATGTGCCCCGCAGCTCCTTCATGTGCCCCGCAGCACCACGGTAAACGGGGGCTTAAATCACAGCAATTTCTGAAGCTCCGAAGAGCGGGAAATCTGAGAGTTGCCAACCAGGTCCTTCCCTGGTGAGGGCCACTTCCTGGAAGCATAACAGCTTCTCTCTGAGTCCTCACAGGGAGGAAGGGGCTCCCTTGGGCCTCTTCTATGAGGACCCTCATCATGGGGGCAGAGCCTCGTGCTGGGTTGGGATTCAACATACACGTTGCCTGAGAACGCAGACATTCAGACTTTACCTGAGGGGGAGTTCTTAAGCAAGCCCACGGGGTCAGAAACATTGATGCTAGAGCAACATGAGGCCTCTCCCCCACCCCCTAGGTACATTTCCCCAACTAAACCCCACCCTAAGGCCTGAGTACCTCTGTTCCTATTACCCCCGTATATTATGTCAGCTTTTCAACAAAAATGATAAAGTCCACTGAAAAGTGAAGAAAAACAAAAACACAGTCTGGAGAAATAAAACAATCATGAACTGTTTAGAACCAGAAGTGTTGCTGATATTGAATTTTTTCAGATCAGGGAATATTTACATATTCATAATGAGATACCTAGGGGATGAAGCCCAAGTCTAAACATGGATTCCACTTCTATTTCTTACACACCTCATACACACACACAGCCTGCAGGTGATTTTCAGTGTCTTCAGTGGGCCTGGGTCTGACTCCAACCTGCCTCGTGCGTTGAGGTGTTTGGGTGTGGAATTTTCCACTTGGCGGCAAGGACGTTTCAATACTGAAAACAGAGTTTCAGATCTTGGAGCACTCCTAGGTATGGAGTTTTGAACTGGGAATGCTCAGCCTGTAATAGGTCTAGAGCTCTAATGAAGAAAGGATAAATAAACTCCAACCTGAGGGAGCAGATGGGTAATGGGAGCAGAGAGGAAAATCCTAAGAAAACAGAATGTTCGAGCCCCATAAACTGGAATGCATTCTCATTTAGAAGACACGAATCCCACTATCAAATAAGCAAATGTGGTACCATTCTCAGCCTCTCCATGATACAGAGCTCCACCTTTTCTCCAGGATATCCTCTAATACCAAAAATTAACAAAGGGCACTGAAACGCAGCCCTGAGGAGAGAACCAGGACAGGTGTGGAGGTAATCACACCATCGTGCTGCCAAACCCAAATCGACACTGGGCAATGCATCTATGGAAGAAGAGCTGACTCATGTTGTGATTCTGTTTCCCATTGTGATACTTGGGTTAAGTGTGTGCTCTGGGGATTGAATAATGCTCTCTCTCCACTCCACCTACCAGATGCCCTGAATTGATAGCTAGAATCAAAAGCTACTGACAGTAAATCAGTATTTAAAAGGAGAGAAATGGGCCTATGTCAATTCATCTTTCATTTAATTAGAAAAGAGTTGTCTGAGATTAATATTTACCGCCAAGCTACTTTACTTGACACGAGTGGGAATTGGGGCGTCTTGGGTCTGACTGTTTCTCTAGTTGAGGATGACAGAACTGTAGGCTCACCCAGGGCGCCTTCCTCCTGCTTTGTATTCCAGGCCTCTTTAAACAAGGCAAGGCCACGTGACTGGCTGTGCGGTGGAGAACAGAAGTGGCAGGATCACTGTTAAACCACAGCTAGAACAGGAGGCCTGAGTTCCCGATGGACTCTCACTTCCACCTGGGGCGGACGCCGTCAGCTGTCCCCTCTGCATCCAGGATTGGGAGACTCAGATCACCTTCCCACTCCACCCCACCTGCCCACACCCATGCAGACACACTGGGTAATAAACTGCAAGCCCAGAAAACTCCTGCGTGGCTAAGTCACAACAATTTCAGAGTTCACTTGTTATCATGGTATAACTTAGCCAATCCTGAACAGCACCAAAACCTTGAGACAACTGATGCTCTTATTGTTCTTGCATTTTCTGCAGTAAGAAGGAAACTACAAAGGTAGCCTACCTGTTTCACAACTGTCACTCAGACTTGGTCACAGGCTAGTTAGAGAGTAAAGCCACGTGTGGACTGAATACTACACCCCAGCACCTGACCCGTGAGCATTATAGTTTCAATGGGTGCTATATTTAGAAAAAATATAAACACTTTTAGTTAAGAATAGAGATGGCCTAATAATTTTTAAATATTGGACTAACTCCTATTAATCACAATCATAAAGTTCTCACCTAACCTAATTTGCCTCAAGGAGTTTTTTTTTAACAAATATAAGTCTTCTATTTAAAGATTTTTTTTAAGGCAATGGCTGCATTTTTTTTAACCTTTATTTTATTTATTTATTTTTATGTGGTGCTGAGGATGGAACCCAGTGCCTCGCACATGCTAGGCGATCACTCTACCACTAAGCCACAACCCCAGCCCTTGGAATTTATTTATGTTTTCTTCTTCCAATGAACACTCAGACTCACTAGCTGTTCTGTGAATTCTTTAACCTCACACACACATGTACATATTAATGAAGTTAGTAGTAAAGTTAAGAAATTTAATTGATTATGAATATTTAATTATTAAAACAATAAATGTGCCTCTAATCCCAGTGGCTCAGGAGGCTGATGCAGGAGGAACACAAGTTCAAAGCCAGCCTCAGCAATTTCTTGAGGCCCTAAGAAACTTTGTGAGACCCTGTCTCTAAATAAAAAATAAAATTTAAAAGAAAAACAAAAAGGCTGGGGATGTGGTTAAGCACCCCTGGGTTTAACCCCTGGTACAAAAACAAACAATTTTTTAAAAAACAATAAATGGATTTGACATTTTGAGAATCTAGAATGTGTTATTATCCCATAATGGATGTGTTGGCTGATTTCAGGATAAAACTATGTAGGAGAAAGAAATGGTAGACTAGAAGTAAAATAACTCATACAGAACCCATTAACATGTTTTTTTCAAACTCTAAATCTCTAAATATTACATAATATTTTTAAGAATAAGTGAAAACTCAATGCAGAAAAGATTTTGAGTGACATTTTAAGTGATCCACAGGTTAATTATTTCAGTATGTAAAAAAAAAATTTAAAAAGTACAACAAAGCTGTGCTTACAACCTATGATTCATCAATTTACAAACAGTGAAAATTTAAAAAGCAGATCAATTTTTATATGTTCTATTTACTTGCACAACCCAGAGATTTATAAAACAAAAGCAAGTATAAAGTCTATATGTTGGGCTAGAAATATCACCGACCAGTTGTGAAGAGAGATATAAATTCCCTACTTTAAGTAAAGAACATTTTTAACACAGCACATTGAAATCTAAACAGCTGACATTATTAAAATAACTTGTACGTTTGACACCTGATCATCATACCCAATACAGAGAGATCTCTCCAAACAACACTAAGCATCGTTTCCATCAATTTAGAATTTTATAAGTCATTTACTTCTCAATAGTTTAATCTTCTAATTTTGTATTGAGAATTGAAGATAGATAGTGAGATAATTAAGCACTTTAGGATCAATTGCCTAGATACAGAAACGATTTGGACAGAAAAACATTCTCACCCTTACTTCTCCCTCTGAACTCACCGCTCAGCTGGCCCCACCTGGAAACAGGGGATGCTTCCCGGCATTGTCACAAAGGACAGCCACAAAGGACACAGGTGCAGTTGATATTTAATGCTTGATTTATCCTTAGATAAGCGCTCAAGTGCCTTCTGAGGATCTAGCGCCGCACTGGACACTCAAAGACACCGTTTCTACAGCCAGGGGCTCACGGTCTACCAAGAAAATGGACCAAAATCTAGGTAACTACAAAGAGTGAGCTTCAAGGAAAGATCCACCAGGTCATGGAAACCCCGGGGAAGAGGACCTGCCCAGCTGGGATGGGCGAAACTGGAAAAGGCCACCAGGACTAGCTAAGAGAAAGACAGTTAGGACCCGGGCGGAAGAGGGAAGAGCCCACGCTGCAGGTGGAAGAGCCAGGCAAGGGTCAGGGAACTCCCCGGGTGGCGCCCTCCAGTGGAACTTCCTGCATTGTGGGACGTTCATGGTCTCCTGTCTTCAGGAGGTGACCTCCAGCCTCAGAGGACTCATCACTGGAAAGTTAGCCAGTGTGGATGAGTGTTAGAGTCTGTAAACAAGTCTGGATGGCGCCTGGTAAAATGCCAGAGGGAGTGGTTTGTGAAGTAGCAAAAGCGAGCCATTAAGTGTGGAGATTCCTGATTGGTTGACTGCTGTATCGAGTTTATGCTAATTAAGAAAAGCTGTGTGGAATGTATAAATACCACTCCTGTCCTACAATAAATGGCTCCTACTCCTGCTGTATCAACGTACACAACTTGTTCGTCACTCCCGGGTTATTCTGCCGCCAATAAGGAATCTCCACACTTAATGGCTCGCTTTTGTTACTTCACAAACCACTCCCTCTGGCATTTTGCCAGGCGCCATCAGACTTGTTTACAGACTCTAACATTTCTCTGGCAAAATGCCAGGCGCCATCCTGACTTGTTTACAGACTCTAACAGATGAGGAATGGAACTTTCAATTTTAGCCTGTATTAATTCATGTAAAATCACCTGGAAACAGCCACCTCTGGTTAGTGCCCCCCTAACCCCAACAGCACAAGCACGGCTTATGAGCTGTTGGAACAAGAGGTGGGACAGGAGGCGCACTGAGAGGTATATGAGCCACCGTGAGTAATCTGGACTTCAGCCACAGGGTTGGGGGTTAGTGGAGAAGAATGGGATGGGATGAGTTTCCCTGGGAGACCAGGAATGGTGGAGAGGCTCAGAGCCTCAGGAAAAGGCTGCAGATAAGCTGTAAGGATAGACAGATGAAGGATGAAGATGGCTGGAGACGGCAGGTAAACAGAGGAGGAGAGAGAGGTAACAAGGTGGGACATGAAGAGGGACTTTCTGGTCTGGACTAGACATGTCAGTGGAAGGAGGAGGAGGTGACGAACACAAGGCACCATCCAGACTTGTTTACAGACTCTAACATTTCTCTGGCAAAATGCTAGGCGCCATCCTGACTTGTTTACAGACTCTAATAGAGCCCTACATGCACCTTCTTAACTCTGGAAGAATGGAGGTGTGCTTTGCTTCAGCGATGGTGAGTTGAATGGCGAGTGTCTAATGGGGCACCAGGTAGACACCTGGGCACACCTGGGAGTCTTGATATTCACTGGCAGAAGTTTCATGACATCTTGACCTCAAAGAACTCAAGTCTAACTGAACACATCCAGGACAATGCATCATTGAGTGTAATGTAATAAGGTTCTTTAAGTGCCTGCAGGTTTCACTTCAGACATCCATTATCATAGTGCAATGTTTTGAGAAGCATCCAAATTGTTTAAGCTCTTGGGCTAGTTATATTTTGGGTCAATTGGAGATTAATAATTTCTCTAATACTAAATTCAAGTGTCTTTCCAAAGATACAATCTAGTGATGGATGATATTCTACCTTAAATAGATTTTAGCAGAATGTGAATGTCCCTTTACTTGCCCATGAGAGAAATATTTGCTTTCTTATAACCTCTCCCCCACCATAAAGAAGAAACATAAATGTTTCTTCTTTCATAAATGTTTTAAAAACCATTCTAGAAATTAATTTATGTCCATTTGAGATTTCTACAGATGATAATTATAGCTCATCTCAAAGTATCCAAAAAATAATAAAATGGAAAATACCATTTTTAGTTCTACAGCATAGCTATGTTGGTGTCCTATACCCATGTATGACATCTAAACAAAAACTTCTTCTGGGAGAATATAGTCCACTAAATACTGCAATTATAATCACAAATAATGACATGATTATTGGTTCTAAATGCCTCTTTAGGACGTCAAAATTACTTCTCCAGCGATTTGTAAATATCTTTGTAATTGTCACGCTGACTTTCTAGGACTTTCATGTGATTCCAAATGGCACCTGGCTATACCTGGGTGAGCAGCTTGGGACTCAGAATACTGAGCCCAATATTTCTATGGTTTGCCATAGAAATAACGCACGGGTTGGAGAGGTCCCCAGCTGAGCTACAGTGTCCCGGGTCTTGTGGGTGGATCTAGGGACACTGCAGAACCAGGAGGCCTTAGGATCCGGTGACCAGGGACCCAGGGACCTGAAAGGCAGGAGTGGTGAGCAGCCTAAGGAAGGGCTGTGAACTGGAAAGCAAGAAGGAAATGTGTTAAATGGGACCAGGAAAAAGGATAAGGTCTGGGACTGTGGAGAGGAGAGGGTGGATCAGCCCCACTCTGCTTTCAATTTCACTTTCACTTTAAGTCTCTAGTGGTTACTGAAGGAGGGAGTGAAGAGCCAGAGAGAGCTGAAGGTGAAGGAGGACTCTCTGTCCCCTTCCATCCTCCCCATCTAGAATTGGTTCCTTTTAACTGCACTCAGATTCCAGCGCCCCCCGCCCCCCAATTCCCTAAATCTGGCCACATCCTGTTGAGATAAAAGACTGTATACAAATAAAAAACTCCAAAAAACAAAGGCTACCTGGTGGATAATCATAACACTGGCCACTGTCTCTCTGAACAACTGCCTGCTGTGGTCACACCAGGGTAATGAAGAGCTCACACTGGGAAGTGAAAAGCACCCCTCCCTCTGAGATTAGATGCAGATCTGCCTTCTTCCATAAAGGTTCCAGAAGGCGGGAGAAGGGAACGCAGAGAGGAGCAGAAGCTTGATCTCTCCTTTTGCAAGCCTGGAGAAGAGGTAGCCTTGCAGGAAACTCGGTTTGCAAACAATGAACATCTTTTGTGTTCCTTGTTGGCAAAGCAATTGATTCTAGTTAGAGATTGGCTGGGTGCCACCTTGCGAGCAGTTTGTCTCTTCTGTTCTGAAGAGCACCCCCAGGAAGGGCTGCGGCACAGGATTTCTTTTCTTCTTCTTTTTATTAGAGCTGATACTATCTTCTTTTCCTCCTCCCACCCTCTCGGCTGTAACTAACTGCAGGCTATTCATAGGTCACATCTTATAATTTTAACAAATATTATAAACAATAAAAATAGAACTTCTCAGGCATTAAAGGAAAAAAAAAAACCTGCGAGAAGTCAATTTCTTAGACCAATATTCTCTCCCAGTAATGTGATTTATGTATACCTTTCCCTCCTAAGAAGGAAACCAAGCCAAAACCTTGTTCTCTGAGCACAATGGTTACAGGGAGTTTATTCAAACTTTATAAGGTGAATGTAGATTTTTACAAAGATGGGCTAGTCCATGAGAACAGAACCTAAGGCGCACAGAAGATGCCCACAGTCACCATTCAATTTCTAGTGTTTCTTTTAGTGGAGGTGGGGGGGGGCATGCTTAAAATTCAGTTTTATTGAAAGTTCAGATTATTTTATTAAGAAAAAATAGATGTCTATTCTCAATACTTACTTATTAGCTTTTTCCCATCCACTAAGTTTGGACACTTCCCGTGGAAAGTATTATTCAGAGGATTTCATATGAAACATTACCTAATAACCGGCTTTGTAGAAATTGATACTTTGAAAGCAACGGACGTTGAGCAACGTGCAGATAAGGTGGAGGTTCCAGAAGGTGACTTTCCCCCTCACATCAGGGCTCTCTGGTGCAGGGAGGTGACAGGGAAACCCACTCCCTGCCTAGAGATCGCAGCCTCCTCATTATCAAGCTGAGAGCTGGGACCAACTCAGAGCCCCACACATCGTGAGCGTGCACCAGACTGTCCGGGACTCTGGGGTTAGTAGAGAAGGCCCACCCATGAGGAAACGGGTCCTGGAGCCAGCCATTGCCCCGGGAACCAGAGGGTGCATTTTGTTGGATTTCACATGGTAAAGGAAACATTACTGGTTCTCCCTTGTGATAATAAAATAGGTAATAAAATTTAAAAGTAAAATAAATTTCCAAGCCTATTTCTGAAAATGTACCATCCAAATTATATTGTAATATTGTGTGCATGTATGAGTATGCAACAAGGAGTCCCATTATTATGAACAACTAGAATGAACCAAAAAATATGGAAAAAATACAATACCCAACAACAAGTGCTACAAATCCAACAGGAGGACTAGTAAAATTGCTGTTGTGTGGAATCATTGCCATCCATGCCAGGGTAGCAGAGGATCCCTTCATTTTAGCAAATGCCCCCATAGCAACTGAGATTGTTAAAGGGCTATTTATTTTAGGGCTATTTACCTTAGTGTATTTTATTAAAACATCATAGAATATTTTTAAAATGAACTGTTAATTGAAATAGTTTTTAAATATAAGGTTGTCAGGTCATGCTGCATCTCAAAGAACTTGACATTTGAAAAACATAAAGGGGGGTCCCAACCATACTCCACTGAAATTTTTAACTTCCAGGAATACTAATTTCTGAAGCATTCTTTACAGAAACACTTACCTTTAAAAACTAAATGCACAGCTGGGTGTGGTGGTACACACCTATAATCCCAGTGACTCAGGAGGCTGAGAAAGGAGAGTCAGAGGTTCAAGTCCAGCCTGCACAACTTAACAAGACATTGGCTCAAAAGTAAAAATAAAATAAAGGGCTGGGAACATAGCTGAGTGGTAGAGCACTGTTGGATTTGATCTCTATTACCAAAAAACAAACAAACAAACAAAAAAAAAAAACAGCAGCAAAACTTTAAATGAGTAAACCTTAGTATACTTCATACTGTGATGACAGGGACCTCAGTGTTTGAACACAAGCTTAGAGTAAGAGTAAAGAGATGAAATCACATCTTGGAATCAAATTTCTCAATAGGTAAAAAATAAATGAACAATTCAATAATTTTTTTTAAAAAAATTAAGTAACAGAGTTGTAACAACTTAGTTAGCACTGCTGGTGAATAATCCCTAGCTGAGCTTATTGACTTATTCCATTTTTCTGCTTTATCATCATACGGGAAGCCATCTAACCTCTATTTTCAAGGGGGGAGGGGGAATGGGGGCAGGAAAGATGGTAATATGAGATGGACATCATTACCCTAAGTACATGTATGACTGCACACGTAGTGTGATGCTTTATCATGTACAACCAGAGATATGAAAAGTTGTGCTGCAATTGTGTACAATGAATTAAATGCATTTTCATGTCATATATATATATATATATATATATATACACACACACCTAATTAAAATAAATTAATTAATTAAAAAATAAAAATACACAAGAGGAAAAAAAGAAATACATGTTCATTAGTAAAAGGAAATAAAATAGAATAAGAAAAAATGGCCCATGATTCGACCAGTGATTAAAAACAACCATTGTTAGGATTTTCATCTATGTCTTTCTGGTTTTCCTTCTTTATGTGTATATATTTGTACGTACTTATGATCACATCTACATAAACACAAAATCTTGTTTTCTGTACTTCGTTGATTTTATGTCTGTTTTCTTTAGATGTTAAAACGCATTTAATAGGACATTTCTTTTTTCTGATGATAAATGTAACAGACATTCTTTATTTAAAGGAAAAAAACCACCTCTGCACACGCGTCCTGGCACTCCAGAGGAACAGGACCAGCAGAATGCATGTGGGATTACAGGAGGGATTCACCAGAGCTGCTCTCACAACCAGAGGCTGGACAGTTCCCCGCTGACCCTCTGCAAGCTGGAGAGACAGGGAAACTAGGAGCTGCTCAGTCCAGGAAGCTGGGGCCGCAGGACAAGAGGGACCAGTGTGCTGCCCCAGCCCCAGCCTGAAGGGCTGGGAGCTCCTGGAGAGTGGTGGGGAGAGCCCACCTTCAGTGGCCAAAGAACCAGGAGCCTCGTGGCCTGGTGCGGTGGATACAGCACAAGATGCACCTGCTGGGGAAGAGTTAGGGCTTCAGGGCCCTGCTCACAGGGAGCATCCTCCTTCTTCTGTGTTTCTCCCACCCCCCCATCACCCCTACCACCCCCCCATCACCCCTACCACCCCACCACCCCTACCACCCCACCACCCCACCACCAGACCACCCCACCACCCCCACCATCCCCAACACCACACCACCCCCAACACCCCACCACCCCCAACACCCCACCACCCCATCGCCCCACCACCCCACCACTCGTGCCTGCCCATTGGACGGTGCCGCCCACATTCAGGTGAGTCTTCTCCCCCAGTTCACTCCCCCACCTCACCACGCCCACAGCTGTCTCTACTCGTTTCCCAGGCATCTCTGAATCCAGTCAGGTTGACAACCACGATCTCACCTGGAAGAGTGCATAAAAAATCAAAATCATTGACTCCAAGGCCTATGTAGGTGTACACTCTTTTCATCTGTGATTCAGCTCCCTCCCTCCCTCCCTCCTTCTGTTGTGGTTTGGATGTGAGGTGCAGGTGTGAGACAATGCAGGGAGGTTACAGGGAACATGATCAGGTCAGGAGAGCCTGAACCCAACCAGTGACCCCATCCCCTGATGGGATCAGTCAAGTGGCCCCTGGAGGCAGGTGGGCTGTGGCTGGAGGAGGTGGGCACAGGGGTGGGGGGGGTGAGGCTTTGGGTGAGCGCAGTCTCTGCTTCCTGATCAGCATGTGAGCTGCCTCCCTCTGCCACACTCTTCTGCCATGATGTCCTTGAACCCCAGGAAATGGAGCCAGCTCTCTATGGACTGAGACCTCTGAAACCGTGGACGCCCAAATAAACGCTTCCTCCTCTAAAATTGTTCTTGTCAGGTCTTTTAGTCACAGAAGCTAAGAGCTGACTAAAACACCTTCCTCCCTACATTTCTAGAGGAGTTGTTAAGGCCCAGGCTTCGTCATCTCTGTGGGGAATGCAGCAGTGAATGGGACAGAAGTCTCCGCCCTGGTGGATCGCACATTCTAGGCAAGGGGAGCCGAAAGTCAGGGAGTAAAGGGCAGTGAGCAGTTCTGGGAGGAAGAGAAGGCCAGGAGGGAGGGCTGAGTAGGGTGAGCTGCAGCTTAACTACAGGGGTCTGGGAAGGACTCCCTGAGACAAGGGTAGGAAGCCAAGATGAGAAGATTGGCAGAGAACATGTGCAAAGGTCCTGAAGGGGAATCCTAGAAAAACAAGAAACTGGAGGAGAGGGAGGCCAAGAAGACCAGGGGAGAACGACTCCCATTCTTTCCTCTCAGTGAGCTGGGGAGCCTAGACAGTCCATGGTGGACGGTTGTGTTAAGAAAAGCCGGGCAGGAGTATAGAGGACCTGTCAAAGGTGGTTGCAGTAATCTTCACGAAGGACCACAGTGGCTTAAAGGAGAGAGTTGTGACAAGGACACAAAGCACATATCTCTAGAAGATCCAGACAAGAGGATTTGCTAATATAGGGTGTGAAAGTGACTGGAAAGTTAAAGGTGAGTCCCCCGTTAGAGCAGCAGGGTGCAGGCACATCACTGAGTTGAGGAGGACTGAGAGAGGGGACTTCATTGGGTGCACTGGAACTGGAAGGGAGGCATGTGCATCTGCAGCCCAGGGAGGGTGTGGAGTAGTCTGGAGCTAAGTTGTGGGGATATTTGTGGTGGGTTAGCCGTGGACATGAGCATGGGAGGGATGGGATGGGGGCGGGCTTTGGTGCAGAGGAACAAGAATTTTGCAAGAGTAATTAACAACATAAAATCTGGTAGAGTGCTCAGAGAGGAGTCTCTTCAATATCCTAAAGGAATGAAAAAATCTTGTGATTTTTTTATGTTTAATATTGAGGGGACTTTGTAGAAAATAATTTTAACTTGTAGCGCCGATAGAGCAGGGACCTCCACGTATAATTTCCCGAACTCTGTAAGTACCTAAAACAAGTCACTGGAAAATGGGAAGGAAGCATTAGGTATCAGTCTTAGAGGAAATCAAAGTCGAATACGTTACTATAGTATCTTATACACTTTATGTGAGTTGGCAATACTGCATGTGTACACGTGTGTTTATCTAAAACAGTTTTGGGGCCACACTCTACTGGGGTGATAGGATGGCAGAAAGCTGATGGGGAGTTTTAGCTTTTTGATTGCGCTGTGAACCATCCAGAAACAAGTCCATCCCTGTGTTTGGAGGTTTGGGTAAATGGCCACGTGGTTCCGACTAGGGGAGGCTCTGTAGCACTGGAGTTTGTCTAGAGGCCCCGAGGACCCTGGTGCTGGCCCCAGCAGCCTCTCCCGGTTCAGACGTGCCCAGGAAGTCTCCTGCTGGGCGGTGCGGGGCCTCGGCCACCGCAGCCAGAGGAATATCGGTGGCACAGCAAGATCCAAGGGCTTGAGGATTTTGCCCTGCTTTCTTTGTTCTGCTTTTCTGCAATTATTTCATCTGAGAGGGACCCTCTGGGGTTCCTGCGTTTGACGTCTGAGGAGGGGGCCCAGCCCAGCAAAGTCTGGAGGCTGCTGAAAAACCCTGCGTGTGGCACTGTGATCATTTCTCGTCATTTATTTTCGCTGAAGCTGTGTACCTTTGATTAAACCTGGCATGGCACTTTAGGAACCACTGATACACATCAAAGAAGCTCGCTCTCCCAGATCAAAATAGACGGAAGGTTTGGACCCGGACCAGCGCTGTGTGAGCACTAAGAACAAACCACAGCGGGAGGCAATTGCTTTTGGACAAGAATCAGGAAAAAAAAAACCAAATGGATTTTCTTTATTTCTTCCTTCATTAGCAGCATGGCAAATGCCTTCACCCTGTCAGCGGAGAAATCTTCATTGGATTTCCATCCCAACGCCAGTGAGGGGGGTCAAAGTCGAGGTGGAAAATTTAAATGAGTCTCCTAAACTATTAAAATTTGTAATAAAGACAAACATAATTCATGTTTGATGAGCAGAATAAAGACCTCGATACTCCCCCCCCCTTTTATTTTGTGCTCAATTGTTGATAGAGCCCAAATGCGTTTGAAGGATGTGAATTTACTTTGCATGCACTTGGTGATCTGGGAACAATTAACGAGAAGGGATAGACATGTCAAAAAACAAGATCAAGTTGAAAAATTATACATGTAGCTTTGCCTTTGAGAACTTTTATTTTTCCCAAGGACATTTTGGGGGAATGGGGGTGGTTTTCATTTTCTTCTGTTCTATTCCAGACGTAAGTACCTGGCTTAGAACAGCCAGTCAATAAACACAAAGATACCATTCTTTGAAATGCCTGTTTCTAAATCATATCTAATATAAATACAGTTATTCCATACACACCAAATCTCACTATTTAAAAATAAATTCAGCCAGATTAGTAGAAGGGAAAAGATAATCATCAGAGCAAAGCAATTAATAACCAGTAATTCTGTGTTGTCTTTTTCAACAGTGAGATCTTTAAGTGCTGGGGATTGACAATCTCATTTGTTCTCCACAATAGCTCTGTGATGTCACCATGTCATTGATCCCTTTCTATTGATGAAGCCATTGAGGTTCTGAGAAGAAATTACTGTGCCTGTGATCAATCAACCATTTGAGTCAGACATTGCAAATATTTTTTTCTGTAAGGGGCCAGAGGGTGAACATTTTAGGTTCTTCAGGACATACAGTCACTGTCACAACTAGGTCACTATTGTAAAGGCCCAATGCTCCCATAAGAGCAAGGAAACAACCCAACAACCCAGGCCCGTACGTGAATGAGTGAGTGAGGCTGTCTTCCAGGAAGACTTTGCTTATGGACTCCCGAAATTGGAATTTCATCTAATTTTCACCTATCATGAAATAATATGGCTCTTCTTTTCTTTTTCCCCCCAGCCATTTAATAATGTAAAATCCATTCTTAACTTGCAGGTGGCACCAAAACAGGCCTTGGGCTGGATTTGGTCCACGAATGGCCTGTGGTGGTTCACAATCCCTGCTGTAAGGAGAAGGATCAGGATTCACATCTAGGCCTTTTACCGCCACCTCAGGGCTTTCCACAACGCCATGTGGATTTGTTTCAAAATTGAGGAGAGACCCTGCTCTGAGACGTGAATCTAGAGACTTTTGCTGCTGTTCATTCTTTCGAAATTAAGTCTCCAACATATTGAGCTTCTCCATCCAAAGAAAGATAATCACCAGCCGCAGAGTAATTACCAAAGTTAGAGCCAATAGCAAACCCAACGAACACTTTATTGTCAGCTAGAGGGTTTGGCTAAAAGTAAATTTAATACTCATTAAAAAATGAATGTGCTTTAATGCCACTTCGGAGGCTGGCGAATGGTAGCTAGCTCTGAGAGATCCTGGAAGCTGCTCCATTGCTTCTAGGCTGACAAACACACAGGAATCTTCTGGAAGACAGGAAGACTGGGAGAGGCCCCAGGGTGGGAAGGTTGGGAGTCCCTTAAACAGTCCTGGCTTGGAATCCTGCCCCACGTGGAGGGCATGACCCATGAGCTAGTAGGCACTGACCCCAAAGAGAAGAAAGCACACCAATTTCATGAAGAACGACCCCACAGAGGAAGAGTTTTGAGAATTGCACCTGCCTGTGGAAATAGTGATTAAAAACACTCTCCTATCAAGGTGCATTTCATCATTTTTATATTTGTTTTCCTCCTCCTATACCATGATTTATGACCTCCCTTCTGAAGCGTGAAGCTGAGATCTGTCTTCCTAAGCCTCTCTTCCCTGAGTGATTTTGTTGGGATAGAGTTGCTCATGAGAGCTTAGCAATTGCTGGTGTGCTGTGGAATAAAACTGTCAGTGTGATTTAAAAATACATATTGCAGAAAATAAGAAAGTGCATTTTAAAAACCTTGTCATTTTGTCTCCTATGGAAAACAAAGGCAGCCACAGAGAGAGTTCAAAATAATGAAATAGCTTTTAATTGTAAGGCATTTTCAACCTTAAAATCACATCCAAATGTCGTAGGAACTAGAAGATATATTCTAGTGTCTCAAATCTAAAACAGCAGTTAATTACCCAAGCAGTGTATGATTTCAGAGAAGTGCATTGGTCAAGAAAATTAGTGAAAGAAAGGAAATAAGGGACTAACTACGTACATCTACTTACATAAACTTAATGGAATACTTTGGATTTTTCAGATTCTGGACCCAAGGGCTTGATCATCATGGACATTCCCCAATACCTTTTGTTCTAATTTATTCCATGATATGATGAAATTAATCCAAAATATAGGAATGAACTCAAAACACTAGATTTTTCTTTTATTTTCTTTGAGTTTGATATTTCCCTAAAAGATATACACAAAGAATTTCCTTGACTACGATGGTTTGGAGATACACATATTTGAGCTTATGGGACATCCTTCCATCAGAGTAGCATTAATCTATCTGTGAACTCATAGTGAACATTCTACTCTCCACCACAATTCACGACTGTGAATGGATAAGGAGAAGGAAAATGGCATCCAGAAGAGAGATGTCACTTTCCCAGTTAGGCAATAGTTTCCAGTAGATCCTTTGAGAATAGACAGTTACTCAGGATTCTACCAATTTTTTTTTTATGAAACACATAGAAAATTATAATTTTTCATATATGCTGTGTCAAACAGGAAGAAGTTTGAGACCATCCATTTGGAATTTACATTGTAAAATTATAAGAAAAATATAATGCTACATAGGAGGGTGATATTCATTATTATATTTTATTCAACTCCAATGCATTTAAGATATTTAAAGAGAAATTGGAGTTTTCTTTTTTTTATACTGGGTGCTAAACTTGAAATGACTCTGTATGATACCTAGTCAAAGCTTTTCAATGATGATTTCATCTAATTCTTGGTATTTAATTCCAAAGAAATACTTCCATACAAATAAATAATATATTTTTAAGCATCTTTAAAATTTTTCAATAACTTAAAATGTTGATTTTTTAAAAGAATTTAATAACTCTTCCTTTTCTTAAATTATCAACCAAATAATTAAAATTTCTTGAGATATATTTGGTCTTTAAACCTAGATAAACTTTTTTCATATCAGGCATTTCAGAAATAATGTTGAAACTTTGATTTGCAAAACATGTACACATTTGCTAGGGAAGCCACCTGACAACTATCTTCTATGCCGCTAGAGTCACAGCCAGTAAATAGACACAAGTATACAATTTATGTGACGATGAGGACTCATGCCTTTCAGAATGCCCCCAGTAGTAGCCTTCCTCTCATCTCTGGTTGACCTCCTAGAGGTCACATTTTTATTTGAGTGACACACACTTTGAGCACTTGGTTTAAAACTCTAAGAGATCCCTGTCTCCTGGTCAGTAATGGGCAGACACAGACTCTGCCACTGGTACAGATGTGCACGTCTCAATGCGTAAATATCTCCTTGGCTACACGGGGACGCTAGATGTTGCTTGTGGTCTTTTGATTGTGGAGCTTTTCAGGTGGACCTTTACAGGATGCCACTGGATGGCTCAAGGAGACCAGGAAGAGGCTGCATTTGCTTACCCAGCCCAGGCCAGGGCTCCATCTAGACCCCTTAGCTTCCCAAACTCCCAACCAGTCATGCATTACCTCCCTCCATCCTACAAAAAACTGGGGGTCTCAGACCATCCGAAAGGGTCTCTGTGGAAGACATGTGTCACTTACTGGCATTAATGGGTAAGGAGGGACCCTCTGTGCACCCCCTCTGCAAGAACCCCTATCCACTTAGAGAGTCAACCCCAGCTCAGGCTGACTCCAATTGACCCTGCTCTTAATTACTTATTCTTGAGCCTTCTTACCTGCCTTCCTTAACATGTGGCAAATGGTGGGAAGAAAAACAGTTTGACCAACATCAGATACAAAACCAAAAGGACCAAAGATTAACTTTGTTATAGGTTAATTGTTGCTAATGGTTAGAGCAATGTTTTTCTACATATAAATGATTTTTTTTATTTGCTGAAATAATAAAAACTGTAATCCTGGTGACACACAGAATACTAAAGAACTTTAAAGATCTATTTCTCAAATATATTACAACTCTTGCCTACACTATACTTTATCCCAAGAGCTTTCATAGAATTCAATAACTGTGGCTAACCCATTAGTTTCAGCATTGAGTTTTAAAAGTATATGATTTCGTAGGAGATAAAAATTGGACCACTTGGAATTCTAGTTTCAGAAATTTATCTCTAGTGTTTCCAAACTAATTGCTAATATATGTAAATTACAATTAAAAACAGACTCATTTTTTTAAGTGCTCTAAAATTTGTGATTTGACAGGAAACACAGGGTCACTTTGAAAGTGTGGGATTTTTAGGTACAATTGTGTGACTCCAGGAAAATTTATAAAGCTGACATCTTTAGATAACCTTCTGTCATGTGTGGGTGCACCTCACGGATCCCACCAGAAATAGTTGACAGAGCTAAGATTACAAGGCTACATTCTAGTTATTTGGTTACATAAACACAGCCATGGTCTACCAATTTAAGCCATAGTATTTAATAAAGAGAAGGCAAATTAAAAATGAGTTGTATTGATAAATGTGATTAACTCAATTTAAATTTCAAAGCTTTAATATTTTAATAGGCTTAGTCTTTTGTTCTTAGTCACATGCATAATTGCTTTTCCTCAGTCTTTTGATTTAATGTCAGAAAAATCTGAATAAGCTTTGTAGAAAAATATACAGTGGGAAAAACTGATCTGAGTGAGAATAAATGTTATACAGGTCTCGTAGTTGCATTGTCTGGGGCCAAGTGTAAAAAGAATCCTCTAGAATCTCACTGGTTGGGTTAAAAACAAATACTCTATTTTCTCCATGTATGATGGGGGAAAAAAAAAAGAGAGAGAGGAAGGAAGAAATTATCAGCCTATCAGCCTGCAAATCCCAGGAGGCAGGCGACTCCCTCATCTCTTTATTTTCCCTCATCATCTTCAACACAGGACCCACTCAAATTCCAGAGAACAGGCAAAATTCAATTACTTGCTAAGTAGTCTTTGAATGCGTATTTAAATGGTTTACTGTTGTCAAATTCAAAGGTTCTCAATAAAAGCACAGGAGAATCGCCAGGAGAGTAGCTTCGAAAAGTATTTCACCAAAGATAAATTATGCAAATCAATGAATAATAAGCTCACCGACAATCTACTCTAGTTTGGTGACCTGTCAAACTCAAAGAGACCAAAAAGGAAATGCCATTTATCCAGGAGTATTCTGCGACTTTCTTGACGAGATGTGTGCACTTATTGTATTTGTTCACACACACATAATAATTAATCTAGGTAGGCATATGTGTACACACACACACACACACACACACACACACACACACCCCAGCTTTCACCCTGGGGTAAGAACTGTATAGTTCAATTTCGGAAGCATTCATGTTGCACAGAGATGACCCACAGCCCCTGCTTCACAGGGAAGGTGTGGTTAGCCTGGGGATTGGCCAAGCGTATGGCTTCCATTTCCCAGGGGAGAGATCACCCTCTGACCAGGATTTCCTCTTGTTCTGCCATGGACCTTTCCAGGTATTTCCAGGGCCCTGACTGGCAAGGACAGAGCCAGCATTCTCCCACAATAATTTGGGGAATGTTGTGGTCAGCCTCATTGAGAAACCTACAAACATTCACGGGTTGTCAGAGGCCAGGGAGTGAATGACAGCCAGGGCCCGACCTCTCAGCTGTTCTCCCGGGAAGCAGAGGCGTCTAGATATTAGAACTGCTCCTTCTGTACTAATACCTCCCACTGGTGGGCAGGTCCTGCACGTGTTCATGTTAGGATGACAGCCTGTGAACATTTCATTATGGCGTAGCTATTCTTCCTTGTTCTTGTTTTCTCCTTCTATCTTTTCCCCCTTTTTGTTTTAACTTAACACCCTCCTTTAGGGAAATGAATGGCGTTCAGTGTCTGCCCTGGTGGCGCTGCATGCGGGAATCTCTTGGCAGGTTTCACAGTCCCCGTGCTCAGCTCTTTGGTCTGGGGTGGGCCTGGCATCAGGACTCTGAAGAGTTCTCCAGTGATTCCGCTGTCAGCCAAGGTAGAGAGTCACTGCTCTACAGGACACCATCCCTGGCCAGGAGTGGAGGGTTTAAAAAATGAGTAAGTCAAACGATCCGATGCCCTAGTTCCAATGGATCAAGAAACCATTCCTACAGGGTAAATGACTGCCTGGTCACCTTAATTCAGACTTGCAGCTTTGTTCACTGTTTTAAAGTCTCCATGTTATTAATTTTCTGTTTCATAAACCTGACAAACATAATTGTTAATTACATACCATACACTCCACCCTCCCCGTAAATGATTTCTCTCAGAACCCTCATCTGATATACAGCTATAGTGCAGTGCCCTACTATATTAAATTTCAATTTAATTATCTTTATTACAGCATCCCTCCTTGGAGGAAATGATTAATTCAGAGATGGACTTATAATAGCACAGAAAGGTATTGTGGGGAACCTTGCCCTAAAGCCCGGCGCTACCACCAGGCTATACTTAGACAGGAGGGCAACAATAAAATGGGTGAAAAATGAGTTTCTCTTTCATTTCCTCAGCTCCCTGTGATGTGATGCCTCCAAGGTCCTTACTGGTTCACACTAAATGAATGGCGTTAAGAAGTGGCACTTTGAATTGCAACTCTGTGTGTGTCTGTGTTTCTGTGTGTGTGTGTGTACATGCACACTTTGATTAAAAGCAAGGAATAGTCCCTAGTTAGCACAGAAGAGAATAGGAAACCCATGGATAGGACATATTCATTCCTTAATAATTAATGTTTTAGGAGCTAAACTTTATTCAGCACTATCAACCTAATAAAAAAGAAAGCTTAGAATATTTTGCTTTTAAACATTACTGGAAATGCCATTCAATAAGACTCTCTAAACTTAGCTAGAAAATTAAAAAATCTAGAAGCCTGCAATTTCCCAGAAGTAACTGTTTCCCTCAATTAACACTGAGGGGCTTGGATCCCACACAGCTATGATATTTGGTGACTAAGAAGAAGTGAACTAGAAAATAGGACCACGGAGCTTTGAGATTCCATGTTATTGAAGCCAAAGAGTGAAATGAACTTTACTATTACTTGGCAAGCATCTATGACAGGTATTTCCAGAATATTCTTTGGACTCTGCTGCTGTCATGAACAGCAGAGCAGCTAGCCAACCACATAACTCCCCACTCCCAATTTTGCTCTTTTTCATATGTTAGGGAATTCCAGAACAGAGGACTTGGTTTGTCCAACTCCCAAATGGTAGGGTTCAACATAAGCACAGACAACACCAGGAACACTTGAAATGCAGTCCCGTGTCATTTAATCACTGAGACACATGCTGAGAAAGGTGCCATTGGGTGCTCTGTCATCATGCCAGCACAGTAGAGTGCACTTACACTAACCTGGATGGCCTAGGGCAGTCCCTCCAGTGGCCTCTCCATGCAGCCAGGAAACACAGTAGACAGGAGAAAACGTTCATTATCAGCAGAGGAGCACGCTAAAATGTGGACGGACAGCCGAGTACAGTGAAGGTCATTACCGCCATCATCAAGTACACCCAGCGTGCATGGCCATCTGTGCCGTTCCTTCCTGATGCACAGGACAGTAGGTTTGTTCACCTCCTGTCACCACAGCACAAGTAACGTGTTGCACTCCCATGTTAGGACACACTGCAAACGGGACCATTTCAACTGCATTATGGTTTCTTATGAGACCACCATCGTGAATGTGGTCTGTTAACCAAGTGGTGCTATTCGAGGCATTCAAGGCCTGAGCGTACTGGGTGAGCAGGGACCTAAGTAGGTAGCCAGGACCCCAGCTTGAGCATCAGTTGGACTCACCATAGTATACTGACCCATTTGGATTAGTGGGGATGTAAGAGGGCAAGGGTCCTAACCCAGAAGGTTCCGGTTGTTCTCTTTCTATCTCAAGAGGGAACACATGGAGACATTTAAGACATTGAAGGGAACATCTAGTCTGCAGGGAACGGGTATTCTGAGTGGACTATGTGCCTGCAATTCATGTCACCCCTTCCCTCTACCTCGGGGTGACCGAGTTGCAATGAAGAGCCAGGAATTCCATTAGGTACATTAGTGGAATTTCTGCAGCAGACTGTGGAAGGGCTACCTATGTGTTGGAGATGCAGAGAGTGTTTTCCAGCGTTAGCAGCTGTCAGAAGCTAGAGGAGGTAGGAAGAGGTTTCCTGCTGCCCTCGCCAGTCTGCTTTCTCATGAGCCTTGGTGCCCTTGTTGGAGCAGGGTAGTGGGAGCTGGGAAACGGTCGGGGTCAGGAGCATCTGAGTTCCGTGTTAATGGAGGGAAAATAGAAGGGCATGACAGGCATTTATTTCTTGTGATCAAATGGGTGCAAGCTAAGTTAAGATAGACTATTAGAGTTTCTGGAAAATTCTTGAGTGGCAGCAACAGAGCCAAAATATGTAATTTTTATGTTCTTTAATCTTCATGAGCACTTTGTGTTATGTGTTGTCTGTGGGTGTCTAATGTTTGCTCATTAACGGAGACCTGTATGAACACCTAGCATAAAGAGCTCATGGTTCCTCGACTGGGCTTTGTCCCTCTGTGGGTGAAGCTTTTAAGGGGTTTCACGGGGTGGGTTGGTCAGGGCTCAGTCAAGGAACCACAAGTTGAGGGATCGTGGAGACGGCGATACAGGTTACTGGTTGCTCAACAGTGGAAGGGCTCAAAGAGTCAAAGGGAGTTTGATCGACACCTGCAAGATGTGGGCACACCCCACTAGTAGAAGAGTCGAGGGAAAATTCTGTGCCAGAGACCAATATTTCGGTCAAACCTGCTGGATGGTGTTCTGAGGTTGGGGCTTCAGCTGCTCCTACTTGGCAAAGCCATAGAAAGAACCTGCTGCTACCACTGTTCCTACAAGTGCAGCCCAGAGCCAAAAGGAAAGAATGCCTTCCCTCTCCTTCCTACCTTCCAATCTCCCGCTATGGCCTCCCACGAGGAGAGAACTAGCAACCTCCTCGGTGAGTGTTTTAGTTAGTTTTTTCACTACTGTGACTAAAAGACCTTACCAGAACCATTGTGGAGGAGGAAGAGTTTATTTGAGGGTTCGCTGTTTCAGAGGTCTCAGTGCATAGAAAGCAGGCTCCATCCCTCAGGGCTTAAGGTGAGGCATGAATGGAAGAGTGTGGTGGAGGGAGGCCGCTCACATGATGATCAGGAAGCAGAGAGACTCCACTTGCCAGATACAAAATATATACCCCAAAGTCAGGCCACCAACGACCCACCTCCTCCAGCCACACCCTACACACCTTCAGTTAATCCTCTCAGGGGATTAATTCACTGATTGTGGTATGGCTCTCATAACCCAGTTATTTTTTCTCTAAACCTTCTGGCATTGTCTCACACGTGCGCTTTTAGGGGACACCTCACATCCGAACCGTAACAATAAGGAAATCTTATTGAATACAGATTGCAGACTTCCTGCGTGCATGCAAAAGAATTCAGATGCAGGGGCATGGCGCTGATGGTCCGCCCCACACAAAGGCAAGAAGGACGCTGACAACGCTGTGGTAGTCTTGATAGATCACATTCCATGGCTGAAGGGAAATTCTGATAGACGCTCTATAGTGAACGTCTGTCATGTAGTGTAACAGGAAAGCCATCAGTTTCCTCATTTTGCTTTGTGCTTCATACATGTAGCTTTAAAATGCTTTCTTCTATTTGCTAACATTTCAATTGGAAAGCATTTATAGGAACAAGCAATAATACGCTTCACATATTACAATCAATGATATGCAATCAGTCTGCATAATATATATTTTATTAGACTAAGAAAGACAATGCAATAAAGGAAATCTAATGGCTGACATGGGCCAAATACAGCGTCGGAGGATGAGATCTGATGAAAGAAGTGTCTGAAAATCCACTCTCATTAGAAGATGGCTTTTTTATATCAACTTGATAACTTCGAGAATGTAAGGACATTTCAAACATCGAAGTGATGTAATCATACGAGTGGAGTCTTGTAGAAACTGATAATGGCCCAGCCCACCAGCCCTGAACCACGACAGTATTAACCGCGTCAGGATGATGTAAGGAATTATGATGTTTGAAATATGAAAGAAATAATCAATATCTCTGGATCAGTTTTGTGAAGCTACTATCCTAATTTTACAGTGTTTTGAATAGAATGGAAAACATGGGGTATCAAAAGCAAGAAATGAATGCCAGTCAGGGCAATTTCTGAGACTGTCTGTGGTGGGTACACATGCTCTGTCTTCCCTTTTTATGGAAGATTGCAATCATGTTTGGAGAAAGCAATCGTCTATATTAGGAAGACAAATTTTTCCAAGGCAAATGGCATAATTTCTCTGATAGGCGGATGCTGATCCATAGTGGGACAGGGGGACAGAGAAGAATGAAGGAACTTTGGTTTGTGTAGAGGGGAGTGAGGGGAGAGGTGGGGCTGTGGGGATAAATGAAAAACAAAAAAAAAAAAAGTTGGAACTGAAATGACAAGTACCAAATGTCCCCAAAGGCCACACTGCAGGCAGCACCCCTTCCAGGAGGAAGGGTTGGGTCCATTTGGTGTCAGTGTCTTCCCACCACACGGATAGTAGGTGTTGTAAGATAGAAACATGAAAATGCTGTTGGATTCCTCATCCTCCTGCATTTCTGAGAGCTGTCTATCGTCTCTAGAACTAGGATCCTGTCTTCCCCTATAAAGAAGACACCACACCGTCCCTCCTCCAAACCCCAGGGCAGACAGACAGGAAGGTGGCCTCCAGACAGCCTCTGCCCTGGTGTCTGGGTAAATGAGGCCGGGAGCAGCCCCAGGGTAGCAGCATGTCCCCAGTGTCAGTCCCCTGAGGCCTAGGACTTTCAGAAGCCACCATCATTCCCAGGACACCCTGTCACAAAGAGCCACCATATGCAGGGAAGGAAGCAAGCTGGACAGGGAGTGGACGTTGCAAACATTGGCCTCATGTGTAGGCCTGAGGGACGGGGCAGCCCCCAGCAAAGCAAGTCTTCCAGCTGGAGCAGGAGCACCTCAATTTCCCTGTCCTGTGCTGCCCCCTGGTCAGTCTGAGCAGCTCTCTTGACCTCCCCTTAGGAGAAGTTATGTGCATGTTCTTTGCAACATTTGCTCTGCTTATGAAATATGGGGTACACATTATGTATTCCTTAATGAGAGAGATGTGTGTAAACTGTGTCGTCTTACACTACAGACTCAGATATCGGGATGTCTTACTATTAAAGCAAATTGATAACCTCAGTTGAAAAATTTTTTTTCCTGTCTTAACAGTACATTAAGTAATGGTATCTTTTGCAATTTTTGCTGTTATAAATTCAACAAAACATGGCACTCAGTCAAAGTGTAATATTGGACAAATTTAAGATCCTTTACAAACTGTGAAGGCCACTACTTAACTAAAATGATTTCTTAATATTTCTTCTATATGTGAAACCTATTACACAATATCCTGGATTTTCAGCAAAGAAGGTATATGATAAAGGGATTGAGATCTCACTGACAAACGACCCAGCAAGGAAACTGTTGCTTCAGGTTAATCAGGAGGAAACAATATAGTTGAGGACAAGACCAAGATTTTAAAAAGGGGGTGGGCCAGGCATGGTGGCACACACCTATAATCCCAGTGGCTCAGGAGGCTGAGGTAGGAGAATTGTGAGTTCAAAGCCAGCCTCAGCAAAAGTGAGGCACTAAGCAACTCAGTGAGACCTTGTATCTAAATAAAATACAAAATATAGGGCTGGGGATGTGGCTCAGTAGTTGAGTGCCAGTGAGCTCAATCCCTGGTACCCTCCCCACCAAAAAAGAAGGGGGATAGGTAGTGGAGAGAAGGGTGGAGGTAGTTCTAGACAGAAATCTAAGGAAAAAAAAACAACCCTGCACATGCCGTATTTAACATGTTTCCATGTTCCTTAAAATGCACACTCTACATTACCTAATTTCTGGAGCACATAGTACCAAACACAACACTTCTCCATAAATCATGCATTTTAAAGAATCAGGAAGTTGTATTTGCAATTTTGAAATCAAGTTAAAACACTTCTGAGTGGAAATGCGAAGAAATCCCATGCCAAAATTTAAAAGGAGTCAGACAATTTCTACTGGACACAGTACTAAGTCATTTTATCTGTTGAAACTATAATTATCTTTGATTCTATAAACTGTCTCAAAATCTGAATGCATTATGCATTGTGATAGCGCCCTTTCCCCTTAGCCTTTTCAAAGCAAGTGCACTCAGAGGGCCTGCTAGATGCATTATGGGGACACGTCAGGCCTTCTGCAGGCGGGGATGCTCCACTTTGATCTCCTAGCAAGCTGACTGTGACACAGTGTCCCCACAGAGCTGAATGCAACACGGGAGGCTCTTTTAACTAACGTGCACACAGGGAAAAATTCATGAGGTTCTTATGAAATGGTTTGTTTTAGCTCTGAATACAGGAAAAGAAGTGGAGAAAAAAGGGAGACAGAATTTTGTGACACAAGGATCCAGTTGGCCCCGGCTTGATTTTTGCCATCTTCAACCACATTGGCGAAGTCTAACCTCTAAGTGCAAGACTGTCTCAACACAGCATGTAAGAAAAGAAAAGCAAGAAGAGGCAAGAAGAAGCTGGTCCATAAACAAAGCAGGTCGCCCGCAGATACTTCCCCAACTAAAATTCTTTGAGTTACAATGGGGACAGCGTCTCAGGATATAAAGAACCGGAGTCTCCTCTTTGGTTCCAACAAGGCTTTGTTATGACTTGTAATGAGCTGAACATTGTAATGCATGTTCTAAAAAAAAAAAAATTGACTATTACTGTGTGTGCAAAAATACAAAGCCCACGTACCAGGATGTTAACAAAACAGCATCTGCACAAACTCAGATTGCAACTCTATTCTCGGCTTATCTTTGCTTTTCACTCACTGGGATCGGTTCTGTTTCAATGGGAAGGGAAAGCCGCACGCGCCAGCATAATTCATACGTTAAACTGGAGCCACCGCTTCTGTGTGGATCAGCACTCTGTAAACAAAGCAAAAATCTGAAAAATTTTGAGTCCACATACTCCCTGTCGGATATGTATAATAGGCTTCCACAATGACAATGGTGATGGTTATGGACTGTAAGTAACACAAGCTTGTAAAATTGGGCTTGGAATTTAAAGGAAGTACTACGTGATTGTGGGATATTTAAAGAACTTTAAATTCACTGTACTCTCAAAAGGTCGTTATTCAAACTTTATTTAAATCCACTCTTTAAAATGACACATGTAGAAATAATGCTATTGATAATTTATTTGTTCTTTTAAAAATGCCAATAATTTAACAAAGCTCTTAAAATTGAATCCATTATTTATCCATGACAAAAAAAAGTGATAAATTTGCTGACTAATTGAGAAGCAAAAGCCAGGTGAATAATAAAAATCACCACACCGAACATGGTAACATACACCTATAATCCTAGTGATTAGGGAGGCTGGGACAGGAAGTTTGCAAGTTTGAGGTCAGCCTCAGCAACGTAGCAAGGACCTAAGCAATTTAGCAAGGCCCTATCTCAAAATTTAAAATAAATAAATAAATAAATAAAAAGAGCTGGGAATGTGGCTCAGTGGCAAAGGGCCTCTGAGTTCCATCCCCAGTACCAAAAAACAAAACAAAAAGAAACCATCACAACCTACCAACATCGAATGCTTGTATGCATTAGCAGCACCATGCCTTGGGCTAGATAAGTCATAGCTGATTTTTCAGGCCTTTGACAGATCTGTGAGGTAGGTACGTGTAGTTGTGCTTTGGACTTGGATGAGGAGCAACCTCAGATGAGGATTTATGAACCTTGCCCATGGCCCACATCCTGCAAGTGGCAGAGCTGGGCATCGGGCTCCAGAGTGACTCTGAGCACCTCACTGTTTTCCCTGGGCCTACTCAGCACAGAATTCTCAGTGAGCACAGCTATTTAAAAAAAAAAAAAAAAAAAGGAACCAACTGCTACCTCAAGAATCTCAAGAATGCTCTTATTTTGATACATGCACATTTTAAAATTGCAGGCAGGGAAAGAGCACACTACAGTAAGGAGGTTGGAAGGGAATGGTGAGGTCCCAGCCGAGTCATTATAATAACAAAACCACAGCACTTCAGACAGGAAGAGGCTTCATATTATGCCCTACCCAACAGGAGGCTCCTGTCCAGCATCCCTGGCAGGTGGCCCTGTAGTCTCTGTTTGAACACTTCTAGTGATAGGCACTCACCACCTACCAGGCAGCCCGTTCCAATTCTAAATGAATTGAGTTTTTACAAAGGGCATCATTATATGGAGCCAAAAATCAAAGTTGTTGTCACTTCAAGTAATTGCTTTTTACAAGTCACCCTGAACGCTGAATCACTTGATCATTAAAGGGACTACTGCCTCACTGTGAAACATGAAAGGTAAACTGGAACTCAGAGGGTAGCCTGATTAATTTCATAAGTGGCATGTCAAGGTTTGGATCTGATTCTGTCATTTGTGTCAAGGCCAGTCAAATCCAATGGCAAGCCTGGACCAGAGTGCATGACCCCAAAGAAAGGGGCCAACTAGCCACGGGCATCACACCTTACAGAATCATTGCCCCTTAGTTGTATCAGCTTAATCATGATGGTGTTGGTGAAGGTACGGCTAGTATCTGGTAAGTCTGTGAGCAGGTCATTACCGGTAAAGCTTCTCTGAGCAGGGAGCTCAGAAGACCACAAGCAATACTGGGTGAGGCAAGACCAAAGATGCACGCACAGGCTGAAGGGTGACTCTGGCTCTCCACACTGCCAGGGTTCCTTGGAGAACAGGGCTTCTGATGGACACAACCAGGCAGCATCCAGTTCCCATGCCCAACCTGCAGGCACAACCACAGAGGGTTCACTCTGGGGAAAATACTGATCTCAGAGCAAACAGAATCGGTGCACATTTTGATCTGTCCTGCAGATACAAGGCGCCAGGTGCCTTACTTCTTTCTGGGCACTTGCTGCACTCTGTAAACCAAAGTCAGACCAGATGGGAGAATGTAACCCTTCATTTCTAGAGAGAAGTGCGAGATCTGCTCGTATCACTTAATACTTGACATCTATTTTATCCACAGTCAGAATCTCAGCGGTGAACACAGCTTGATTGTGTTCTGAGGAGAGGCCATATCGAAAGCAGCTAGGAGTCTGGATCACAAAGCCTGTTTCACGGGGTGGGCCTTCATTGCTGATTTCTTCTGCCTGAAATCTGTCAAGAGCTCCAGGTTACATCCAGAATAGGCAAAATTCTGTGCTTTCTCTATTTAAAAACATAAATTGTGCCAATTGCATGAGCAAGTTGACTGACTTACGAGCACACATGGTAGTCTGATACTAATTTTAAAGAGTTTTGGTTTCATATTGAAATTACATGTTGATTTCTTTCTGGTGTTTTTGTTTTAAACCATTTTTTTTAAATGTTGAGAATTATTTGAATTCCAAAATAAGTTGCCATCTATTACAGGGCATCCCAAAAGTCTGAGGGCAGTTTTAAGCTTTTATAACTTAGGAAGAAAAAAAAAATGCCACAAACTCACAAAGAGCATCATTTGAAAAGTTTATTACGTTCCCTCACAGTTAGTTGGGTTTTGAATTTTTAAAAGATCTATTGTTAAGTTTTTCGAGTTCCTCTTACTGAGGATGGTACACACTGATTTTAAAAAAATGAAAAAGAATTATTCAAGATTCACAAAATTGCATACAGATAAAAGGAACATAGATAATTAATGTTTCCAAAGATGCTTTTATATGAGTGCACTTATACTTTTGAAGTAATTACAGCTTCAAAATGAGCTAGGACTTTTGGAACGCTCTGCAGAAGGCTGCGTCTGACCCTGAGCCACGCGGGAATACAGCAACTTCTGAAATGCCCTCTCTGTGCGGCTTTCCTCTCTGTCTGACAATGAGCTGATACAATGTGGAGAGGGGACGCCTGCCTTGGAGATGCCATTTCTTCTTGGTGAGTGCATAAATTAATGATGTAAAACCAGCATTAGAAGAAAGCCTCTAACCCAGGTTGAACCCCAGGCCCTGCCCCATGGTGCCCAGCTGGAGTCTGGAGACCAGCACTTTGCCTACGACACAGTGAGGGCATCTGATCATAATGAAGACGGGAAGCTGAGAATCGATGTTCTTGACTGGGCACAATCAATACCAAAGCCTACAAGAGCCTGCTTCGAGGAACGTGGGCACCTGTGTGGACTTGATCCATGCTCCCTACACCGCCACTAGCAGAACACAGCAAAGCCCAGGGTCTCACTTGGAAGTGGTACCCCTTTTTGAGGCCTCATTTCTCCATCCCCTGTCTTCAGTTCTCCCCAGGGACACTGAATGTCACCACCACAGAAAAATCAGACCAGACTATGCAAAAGCTCCGGGGGGCTTCCTCACCAACGCCGCGTGGAACGGTCAGGCAGAAAGCCACCTCAGCCTCGTCACACGGACTCCCGCTCTCACTGAGGAAAATAGAGAAGGGCGCTTCACCACACTGTTTGATAATCTTGGGGAGACTCTGAGTTAGAGGGTAAGACTTCTCGTGCCAGGTGAGTCCTCTTGTTTAAGCCGGTGCGCACATAGCTTATGCTAAGTCTCAACGCTGCCTCACGGACAGACGGCAAGCCAGTTGACGGTAGGGACCATATCCATTCGTTGCCCTGTCACCAGCACAGAGCTGGCCCAGGGGACGCAGACATCCCATAACATGGAGCTGAGGACAGCACAAATCCTTACACTAAAGTAAGCTATCATAGCAGGCTGATTTTTTGGTTTCCTGTCTACTCTGAGTTGGAAAAAGAAACAAGAGTACTTCTACAATAAAGGGATGGTACAGTGACCTGGTTTTGATAGAAAGAATACATTCCAGGAAACAGTTGAGGCCATTCTCCTGTCGATTTGAAAAGAGAAGCCTAAAAACAGCAGGGGACACTCAGAGCTGCGCAGGAGAGCACAGACGGACTGGGTCTTGGAACCACTTTCTGTAAATATTGTTTTAAGTATTAATTTGTGTGTGGACAGCTTATCAGATCCTCCTCCACCATCTACATAAAAATACAGAGCCAGACAGGGCTACCCTGGGTAGCTTTCCCTCCCAGTTGGTCTTCTTGCAAACCTCTCTCCATTTCCTGGCAAATGAAAGAATCAAGTCCATTGGGAGAAGAAGGGTCTCCTGTCTCTATTGGCCTTTGGCTTTTGGCCTCAATGAAGGAGCCACATTTGGGCAGGAGGGAAAGGGCTTTGGAGTTGTCAAAAAGCACTAGTTAAAAAGCTTCAAACTAGGTTCTGCCCGGGTATAACTGCTATGCAAGAAAACTCATGAACGCAAGACATACATTTTTAATAAATGGAAGACATACATTAAAAAAAAATGGAAACCTAAAAGTTATTTTTATTTGATCTGAGTCTGACATTATTTCTAAACTTTGGAAATACTGAAATTTTCAATTCTTATATTATCTTTCATGTGCTCTGAGGAATGTGAACATTGGGCAATCCTTTTGAAAGAATGGAAATTGATGTGTTTTACAAAGGATGATCCTTACTCAACCTTAAACACACAAGTGCTTCATTTGTTATTTCCTCTAAAGAATGCATTGAAACAACACCAAGAATGTTCCAGGCCTCTAGCAGAGAATCTCTGCTCCCCTTGGTATATCAGGAAGTTTTTGTGTGGTGGGGCTGATTGGAAAGATCTCTGTGATTCCCTCTCAATCTTTTGCCCATAAATCAGGGAACTGGACTTAGAGACTCCCCCCCACACACACACCTCCACTGTTCTGCAGATGACGGAACAGAGACCCAGAATGTCTGACGTGTGCCCTGATTATCCCACTGACTCTGCAGACCCAAATCACAGCGAGCACGCAGGCCCCCTACTCTTCTGAGCAGAAGTAAAATATGCACCATCGAAAGAGGCCATTGTTTCCTGAGACACTTTGCTAGAAGCTTTTAAATGTACTTAATTATTTACCACTCATTAGCTTCTCACAAGACAGCTATTTTTCTATGTAGATGAGAAAACTGAGGCCAGAAAGGGACACAATTCACCTGATGTCACAAAGGTCACTGGCAGCTAAGACCTGGAAGACAGCACAGCCCAAGGCCGCAGTGGCTGAGCTAACGCTTCTTTTTTTTTTTTTTTTAATTAATTTTTATTGTAGGTTGTTCAAAACATTACATAGTTTTTGATATATCATAATTCACACTTTGATTCAAGTGGGATATGAACTCCCATTTTTACCCCATATACAGATTGCAGAATCACATCAGTTGCACATTGATTTACATATTGCCATTCTGAGGGGGTAGAGAGAGCTAACGCTTCTTAAACCTCAAAACCAAACAAAAACCTGAATATGGAAATGGAAATGGAGTCAGGTGTCTCCCCCCTGAGTACTGTGACAAGAAAAAAAAAAATGTGAAAATCCAGCTGTTTCTTTACAGAATGAGAAGAGAGTGACACTCCAGCTGGCTCCAAGGACCACTAATGAGGAGCACTGGCAAAGCCCAGCCTCACCTGGGCCCCGATGCTGCTCTCTCAGGCCGGGAAGAACGCAGCCTGCCCCACCTCCTTCTCCAGGCTGCTGCCAGGATCAAACAGGAATGATCCACACGCACACGGCAGGAACATCATCAGAGAATCACGATTTTAAATTCTAAGCCCCTGTGGGGAGCGTCTCAAAACGCTGCATTCTCTTTTATTAATCAGAGGGAAGAAATAAATACGTACATTAATTAATACAAAAATTAAAAGTGAATACTTCTCTACTGTGTTGCTTAGGGGCGGGGGGGGGGGCGGGAAATGGGCTGAAAAGATTTGCTCCTACCGTGTGAGTGTCATCCGCTGCTGACATTCTGAGAAGCTTGGAGAGTGGGTGAACTGTACTGAGGGGAGCAGTGTCCCCCCAAGCTCCTGTCTCCCTGGAACCTCAGAATGTGGTCCCTGGGAATCGTGCCTGCACAGGGGTCATTAGAGATCTCCAGATGAAATCAGCCCTGGATTTAGGGTGGACCTTAAGACCAATGTTGAGTGTCCTTAGAAGAGGCAGAGAGAGAGAGAGAGAGAGAGAGAGAGAGAGAGAGAGAGAAGCCCAGGTGAGGGTGGGGACAGAAACTGGAGTGACGTTGTTGCAGGCAAATACCAGGAGCCACCAGGTGCTGCAAGAGGCTCTCCCCAGAATTACTGAAAGGAGCCGGGCTCTCCTGGCACCTGGATTTTGGGCTCCTGGCCCCCAGACTTAGACAACGAATATCCATTGTTTCTGCCCCCTAGTTTGTGTCTATTGGCTATGGTGGCCCTGTGACCCTAAGTGGAGGGGACAGGCCTCCATCAGTGACCTTCTCTGTCACCAGCAAGGCAGCTTCTCCACCACCTGCACCCTCGGGTGCTCCCCTGAGTGGGTGAGTTTGAGCACCCCAGATGGCACCCGTCACAACTTACTGCTGGTTTACAGGCGACCTCCACCCTGGCTGACCAGGAAGGACTAAGGATGAACATCTTAAATACCCGCTCTCTCAGGCATTATGGGAGAGTGTCAATCAGTTGCAAATATATGATTCGGTCTAGTTGCTTATCTGTTTTTCAGTTTGGTATAATTTCATGTTCAGAGCTTTTCATGAATAGACTGATGCTGAATGGGACTCGAAACCCATCTAGGTCGAGAATAAAAGTGTCAGTGATTAAAAAAAAAATGACAAATTTATAGATTGGGGCCTATCTTAAGGTCTCAACAGAAAAGGTCCCAGTGGATGATAATTGCTTTTACTTTTTTACCTTTCCTACAAAAAGAATATGATAATATGAAATGGGAGAGGATTGCTTCAGTTTATAGGAGAACGGAGGGTATGAGTATTTTTTTCAATCTCTGCTTCCATAATAAAAGGGTTGAAATCATCACTCAGCTTCAGACTTCAGGAACTCTACATGGGTGACCCCCCCCAACTGATATTTGATGGAAAAACCAACAGTAATAATGTCCCAGGTCTCATTAAAGTTACTACAGGTTATTCTGGAGTGTGGTCAAGGAGACTGAAATTCTTGATTAATGAAAAAGCACCCGTTAGTGCAGAAAGGACACGAGGAGTGGACATCTCTTAGGCAGGATTGGCTCCAGGCATCCTCTCCCTTTCTTTCCTTTTCTTTTAATCACTCCCATGTCACCAATTTCAGCAGCATCTTAACCAGGGATATAAAAAGGCTAAATAGTTGTGAGGGCTGCTGAGAACAATAAAGCTCAGCAGTAATAAAATCACGTTTCACGCTCTTCCCCTCATTGGACTTGAGGATACCACCCCATCCCACATGTCTTACCCAGCAATAATGCGGGCAAAGGATGGAAGCAGGTGTTCCCCACGAGGCCTGGACCCCGAGGGCACTGTGACTACATAAATCCAACATCCACCTGCCCAGCTCAGCCTGCGCAAGGTTATAGGCTCATCGTGTTCCCCTGCCAAGGCAGGAAAACGAGGACAGGTTATTTGGCCCTTTGAAGCATCAGAGACACACTGCCAAATACTTCCAAGGGTAACAAAACTCTCTTCCCTCTTGAAATTCTTTGGGGAAAAAAGGGATACCCTTGGCCAATTCAAAATGGAGCTTCTAAAAGTGCATTATGAATACCAAACGGTTCTCAGAGCCAGGTGACTCCACTTCACTCCTGACTTATTCAAAAGAATATACCAAGTGACACACACCAGGAGTCAAGGACACCACCAACCCCAGAGGCTTGTTGGGAGTCTTGTGTTTCCTGGGGCCCTTTTGGTACGGGGCTTCCTGGTAACCTCTCCCTTTCCTTGGTAAAAGGCTACAGAAGCAGAAATAGAACTCAGTGCAGCTTGGTTTCTAGCTGCACAAGGAGCTGTGTCGACCACCACAGAGCTCACCTCTAGGGAGGTGAGGCGTAGCTTCTCCTTTTCCTAATGCAACCTGGAGCCACAAGGCCCCTGCATCTACGGAGGGGACAGAGCCACAAGGTGAAATGTGTCCCATATGCTCCAGTGACCTTCTTGGCACTGTCTGGGACTACGTCCTCTTCCAAAGCACCACTGAAACGCAGGACCCCTTGCAGTGTTCTGCAGTTCCCACTTAGATGGGCCTGACTTAGAGATCCTGCCCTCATTGGTTGACAGGCAGACCTATTATGTCCCAAGCTGCCTGCTGGGGCTTAATTTGGGTGATGATAAGGGGACAGTTGTCACAGTGGTTCAACATATAGAAAGTGCACATGCCAAGAGAGACATTTGGAAATGGCACACCAAGAACCAGAGAGCCCCATGGATGACACTTACTCTTGGGATTGCTGGATTCAGCCTACTTCAGGCTACAGTATGATTTCCTGGGGCTATTTCTTAGGAAATATGTCAGTTATTTGATATTTTTGCATGGAGGATTTTACTGACATAAGGCTCAGTTCTACACCTGGACCGAATCAGGCCCATTGTTTACAATGATATGTGAATGTTTTATGGTTTGGGGGCGCATAAAGGGGTACCCCCAGGCATGCCGTCTCTGTACACACCACACCCTTGGTGCAAGATCAGCAGAGCGCGTGGGAAATTCCCGAGGTCTCTCTCCTAAAATGCTGTGTGACAAAATAAGACCTGATACCACAAAATAAGGAAAGAATTCCCAAGCTGTAAATGCCAAAAGACTTTTTAAAAACCGTTGGTTCTTCAAATATGTATTCATATATAAAATATCTAATGCACTTTGTCATTAGCTTTCATTGCGTGGGAAGGTTTAATTCATTTATATATGTGCAGAGATCAATGTTTTGGGGTTCAGCTAATTCCCTGAAAATCTAAACAGTCACTTTTATTCCTACAGATTTGACTTACAGCTAAATATTTTTTTGTCATTTTTCCTGGGTTTTCAGGGTCCCTCCCCATAACCAAGTTGTCCTCACATAAAACAAGTAAGCCAGATGTTTTCAAAATTTCAATCTTCAAAACTGTAAAATGGGGCCGGGGTCGTAGCTTAGTGGTAGAGCGCTGGGTTCGATCCTCAGCACCCCATAAAAATAAACAAATAAAATAAAGATACTGTGCCCAACCACAACTAAAAAAATATATTAAAAAAAAAAAAAACTAGAAAGTGGCAACTGCAAAACTACAAGGGAAAAAAACATGCTTGCTGAAACAGGCAAGGAATAGTGCAGAAATTAAATGTTGAGAAAAAAAATTTTCAAGGCAGTTAATGTAATCAAGTGGCAGTGGGGTTTGCCTGCTCCCCAGCCACAGACGAAATGGATGGAGTTCTGCTTTGCAAATCTGATTTCTTGCCCAGAATGCTGTTCATAATTGGCTCCTGGGCTGGTGAGCCCATGGAGATGTAGGCAGTGACTGTTGTTGATAGTTTGATGCTGAAAGGGGTCTGTCAGATTGTTCTCTCCTGTAGCCACTCACTCTCTTTGACTCTTGTCACTTCCCCTCCCCTGCTCCTTTTACCCACATTAAAGCTGTAAGTAAATAAATGACAGGCTGTGGCCTATCGTCAGGTGACAGATCACCCTGCATGGGCTCTGAAGAACGGAGATGTTGTCATCTGTCTGGTCCCCCTCGCATTCCCTGTCAGCCTCGCCACATCCGGGTGGCATGTCACAGTCACTGGAGCAAGATGAATACACCAGTGTAAACATCAGCTCGGGAGCGGAGTCAATCAAACACGGGACTCTGGCTGCTGCCAAGGAAATGCACACACAGAGAGAGGCTTCCCCGCGACCTGCTCCTGCTTCTGCTGGGCCGTACTTGGTTGAACTGGACAGCTTAGATTTTGTTTTGCTTTGTTTTTCTTTAATTGTGTGGGGGGGAAATCATCCTTTTCCTCTACCAAGAATGGAAACCCAATACAAATCTCTCCATTCTAGAGCTAATCAACAGGTATTGGATTTTCCCAATCATCCCATGGAGAAGTAAGTCAATGTCACGGACCAGAAGTGGCTTCAGAGAGCATTCCAGAACCAAGACGGAATGTCAAGCCAAGTCGCAAGAGGCGACGGAAGGAGATGAGGTGACATCTCATTGGCTGGGCCGGAGCGGCACTTGGAAGAATATTCTGGAAGTCTGTTCCAAAACAAATAATGAACCATGTATTAAAATAAACAAAGTCATAAAAATGTCAGGAGGAATGCCAGAATAATAATGACTTCCCAGTGTGAGAAAACTCAAAGGATGATGAGACCTCTTTCCAGATGAAAACAGTGAGTGCTGACTGTCCCCACGGACACTCCTTCTCCCTCTGATCCTGGTTGAAGAGGCTTTCTGAGGCTACCATGTTAGAAGCCCTCTGTCACATACATAGGAGGAAAAATGGAATGGATAGTCCCTTTGTGAAAAAATAAAATAATAACTGCCAACCACCACAGAGCTCTCCAGGGTGTTTGCAGTGGGGTGGGGAGACGGATGTGGAAAGATGTGCAGCGACTTCCAGGACCTTGAACACCCAGCACCCACTGAGAGCAGCCATCGCTGGAGCTTCCGCCACCAGAGCCCATTTAGCAAAGTGCTAATGATTTCTGAAAACTCAGTATTTTTCCGTTCTCTATCAAGAGTACTTACCTGACCATCCAGCAGTATAAAGCATGGCAGTAGTGTTCTCAGTGATGCCAGAATCATCCCAAACCCTCAAGGCTGAGATAATGAAGCTCTCAGAGGCTTCCTATAAGATCAAAAACCACTGAGCACGGAGCTGCCATCCCTGCATTCCTTGATCTACAAGGGAAGACTCTGAAAGTGCAGGTCCTAACTCCTCAGCCATGTCTGTCTCTGACCACTCCTGCTCTGCCCTCTTCTTAGGCCAACAGCATCATTTGTCCCATCCCTGTGGCCTGGACATTCCTGTATCCAGGCATCTCTTGCTTCCATAGGTGATTTCCACCTCTGGAATACATCTCGGCCTTGTGTGTGCCATGAAAACGTCAGGCGGGGTCTGCTGTCCTGGAAATTCCACTTCTAGACTGTCATTGTTAAGCCAACAAATTGGTCTCAAGATTTCCTTTTCAGCATGTTGATGATGGGAAAAAAGAGCAATCCCAATTTTCCTAACATTTTATAATAGTTAAATAAATTTTATTATGTCTAAATGCACAGATAAGGCAATAAAAATGATACTATAGATTAATACTGATGCTCACACACACACACATATTTTTTTATTTGTTGGAAAACTCTAAGTCACAAACCAGCACATAAGAATGATTACTTTCATTTAAAAAATCAGTGTATGTATATATTCATTCATATCCATATTAATATTTTTATTGAAAGTCTTGACATATACACCAACATATACATGTGGGTTACCTATGGGTCAGGGAATTGCTTTGTGTACGTCCATGTAGTTTATATTATATAATATTTCTAAAATAAAAATGAATTGCCTTGGCATTAAAAATAATTTTAATGAGAATCATCCTTCAAACTCCAGATTAAAAAAAAAAAAATTCTTTTTTCTATACGAACCTTGTCCTGAAACTTCATTAGCAGGTTCTTTTTCTGAATCCTGTGTCTATTTTAAGTTATTTAGTTTCAGTCTGGGTTAAATACATTTGTATATTATTAGAATATAAACCACTTGAGTTGGAGTCCTTTCTAAAGTGTCTTTGTGTGTAAACTTGTAGCACATGTTTCACAAATCTCCAATACCTGAATCAATACCATTTACTCAATTAGTAATTCTACATTTGGATGCCCATCAGATTCCCCCTGACAGTGTTGTAAAGGTAGAGTCCTGGGCACACTCGTGCTGAGCTCAACACAGCCAGCCCTGCCTTTTGGTCAGGAGTGGAGAATCACGGTCCTGTGGTTCCTGCCTAGACTACTGTCTTCGTTTATTCCAAGTATTTCTCCCCCGGCCAGGTGTGCTCAGACTCCCTATCCACAGGCATCGGCTGTGGGTTGTTAATGCCCTGAATAAATTTCTGCCCTCGCAGAAGTGTAGAAGCACTTGTTAACTGATGCAACTTGATAATCCAGGCGCCTGGCATATTGTAAATGTTTGTTGAACGAGTGGTGACATTCTCCCATCAAGCTCCTAACGTCAGGGCTTGTGAGATTCCCTGGCTCCTGACTTCTGCTGGGAGTTCTCTGTCTAATTGCCTCGACTTGACTCTTCTCTGCCTCCCACTCATCTACTTGTCTTCTTGAGAGCTGATTCACCTCTTAGCCTGATCATAATATTTTTGTACATACAGATTTTTGCAGCCCGTATGGCACAGGAAAATTATATGTGCACAAGTAGAAGCCTTCAAGATCAGGATCAGAGGCTCTTGAGTGGGTAATGGGATCTGTGGCTATGGGCTCAACCCGTGAGTTGGGGCAGTTAAGAGAGGGTTGCGAAAATTTTTTTCTGGTTGTAGTGAAATGGGAAGAGGAGATCCAAGCAAGGCTATTGCAAAAGAATAAACTCAGGAGGGACTTTGATGTGGGCAGGTGGGAATTCCACCCAGGAGAGTCAGGCAGGGAGGTGACTTGGGAAATCTTTCCAAATACAGAGCATGGCTAAGTATTTGTCACTACCGTTCATCAACTCCTCCCTCTACTCTCGTTCTCTCACCTCCCTAGTCCCACGGCTCAGGCTCCTCTCAGTCCTCGCCATTACTATTCCTGGAAGTCACTGTGTGTGGTGACCAAAGAACATTGGGGTAGAAGGTAGTGATGGAAAAAGAAACAAAATACGAAATTGAACATGAACTGCCATTTTGAATATTGTGTTGCTAGGAACAGCCTTTGTCTGTGCGATACTTAAAATTAAACAGTAGAGCACATAACCATATAATCCATCACAATGATCAGACTGCAAATCTCCCGTGGAGGTCAAATTCACATTTTCTGGGTATTTGTGAAATACAGGTTTTAAAATTCCACAAGCATGTATTGAGAGCCACTATCTCAAGCTTTCTATTTGAAATCGATATCTGTGGCAAAAGTAACTTTCAGTTTTTATTTAGTAGCATCCAGGAGGATAATTTGGAAATGAGGATGTGTATGAATGTGTGTTCATTTCAATAGCACATTGCTGACTTTTCAAATCCCACATCCCTCCGTTTTTGATGGAAAGGAAACAACTACCACACATTGGAGATCACTTTAGGATACCTCTGGAGACAAATTGTTCACAGAAAAACAATGAGTCTTATTATCATATGATTTAAATATTTAAAATCAAAGCCTAGTAACTTTGATAATCTGAGTTTCAGGAGACGCTATAAGAAAGTTATCTGGGGAAAGAGCTGTCTAAACCACCATCCAGGACACTTTTCTTCGGCATGCTTACTTGTGATTGTTTGAAGGATATAATGTTGCCTCTAAAATATTTGTATTTTACCCTCAATTATCGTTTGGTGCCTCCTACTCTAGACCTCTTGTTCTCTCTTTTTGAGCATCTGGCCTGTGGTCCCCCTATCCCCAGTCTCAGGTTTATTTTCAGATTTCCCTGTGGAGATCCATCTGTTATTCGGGTTTTCACAGGAAACTACTAATACCTTCTTTTCTTCTCACAAATGATGTGTTACAAACACCTTTTTGAATTCTCTGAAATCTCCCCCCTCTTTTTCCTTCACCAAGACAGAAAATACAAGGTATCCCAGGAACCCCACACCCACAGTGAGTACGAATTGTGATTCACCTTCCCTGGTGGGAGGAGGCCCCTACACAGAAGAGTCATTTCAGCTTCTCCTGCTCACATGATGTCCAGTGCAAAATGACCACGAGTACACCCCGAGGCAGGGTAGGGGACTTGTGTGTGTGTGTGTGTGTGTGAGAGAGAGAGAGAGAGACAGAGAGAGAGAGAGACTTCAGAATCGGGCATAGGGATCTTTTAGGTCTCCTCTGCTTTAAGGAAATCTATTTTACCATCATACCTTTGGAAGATCCAATGACTTGGCCTGAGAATTCTTCACACTTCTTTAGAAGGATCTGTTGCAAAATTCCTCTAAATAGCCATCACCATTAAAACATGTAAAATAATATTTAATTCTCAAACAAGGTTTTATAAAAGTAATCTCAACTTCAAAAATGCAGGCACAGTTTTCCAGCTTTTGGAGATGACTTCACTTTCAAAACATTTTTGCCATTTAATAGAAAACTATGAAAAAATTTACTCCCATGGGAATTACACACACACACACACACACACACACATACATCTCACACACACTCACTTAAAAGGTTTGAAAATTTCTATTCCAGATAAGTACTTTGGTTCTAATCTGTGATGTCGCTCTTCTGTCTCCAGTCTGGTGTAAAGATATAAAAAGTCACTCAAAGAATTAAAATACTTAAGAAGAATGAGAAAAACTCAAGAAATTTTTCTCAGGAATAGCATATGTATCTCTATGATAACTCCCTTAATGAACTTTCCACATTATCAGAGTTATTTAGGCTAAAATTAATTACCTGGAATTTTCAAATTGAATCCTGAGAGTGGCGGCGGCTGCCTTTCTAGGCTGGCATGCAAAATTGAGCCTGCATCTGTTTCCATTCAAAACTTCCATCAGTGGCACTTTAAGTCGGCTCGCTCCATAAGTAATTCAGAAGGTGGAACAGCAAAAAGATAAGAGGGTTCATTAAGTGATTAGAGTCCTGGAGTTGAGAGTTGTTCAGAAAGATTTCATGGAGGAAATTAGACTTTAGAGAAGTTTGGCTGGATAGCTTTTTACTTTGGGGGAAGGGAGGTGTAGCTAAACGAAGGTGTGTTCTCAATCCTGAGTGAGGAGCAGAGACTCGTGTTCACACGAAGCCCTGGGCCTCCTGGGAGTCTGATGAGTGATTTGGGGGATGACCAGGGTGAAGTTGCTAGAATACAGAAGGCAGACTCAGGGCTCTCCCCGGGAGGAGCGCTTGCATGGTGTTTTGAACTGGTTATGCATAGCCTGAGAATGCTTTTGAACTTGACCTTCATACAAATGCCCATCTATTGACCCATCTGTGGTCCCAAACTCTTACCAACCCTGACATGAAAGAATCCCCCTGCACCAGGGTGGTCAGCAATGGACATGACACAAGATCAAAGGAGAGAAGCAGCAGACAAGAGGCAAAGGACCAACATGCACCTGAGAATCTTGATCTTCCCCAAACCCTGAGGAACTCAAACCCCATCTCTGTGGCTCTGGGCTCCCGCCTTCTTTCCTTAAGGAGTGTTTACTACTGTATTTATAGGACCCCTCTGGGATTCCAGGAGTCAGGAGCCCGACCTATCTTTTGTGCCTGCACAGCTGCAGTTGGTCAAGTCAGGGCTCTGCTTCAAGAACTCCCGGGAGAGCTGGACTAGCTGAGGGGTCTTTCCTAATGCCGAGTTTGTCACCACCTTCCAGTGAGTGAAGACAGGCTCACAAGTACCCCGGCTGGGCATGATGGACCTGACTTCTTGCATTCCAAGGCCAAGATGATTCAGCACAGTCTGGCCACTGGGTAATTGTGACCTTAATGACATGGGTCTGTATGAGGGCTCTTGTGAGAAGAGGATTGCATTTCCTCTGCTGTAATTAAAACAGGAGGCCCAGCGAATGCTGCTTAAGCCCCACATATTACACAACATAGCTTAGTTACACAACAATTTTGTCCCCGTGGGGCATCCCAGGGGAAGGCTGAGCCACAAGAGTTGTATTCTTCAGTCACTGCATTGTACCTGGGGTCTCCGCTGGCCTCTGGTATGATGATTAGAGTCAAAGAACCAACCCGAAAACAGGTATCTGTGTACAGTACTGTGTGGGGGTGGGGGGTGCAGTTCCATGGAGCTAAGTTTTTAAATGGTTTTGTATAAAACAGTGAAACGACAGTTTAAGGTGCCACAAGAGCCAGCAAGCTGGATTTGTGAAAATAAAATTGTTTTCATAAAATCTGTTTCAAAATTAAATGTTTAAAAAGAATTAATGGTATTTGCTCCTCAAGGAAAAAAACAAACTCAGTAGATATCGGTAGACTAGAGTATAGAAACAGTGCTCAATGCTACACTGATATATTTTGAAAAATCACGGAGAGTGAAAATCATCTGGAAAGAGTCTAGGCAGAGAAGTGAGGAAACTGAACAAACTTGATTCAGGCTTTGTCTGAGCCTCACTCTACAGTTCCCAAAGGACACACTGAGGACTCCAGTCCTGCAGTGAACCCATGGGGCACCTTGGGATGGTTCACAATCTAAAAGGAAACTGAGAAATTTATCCCAATACTACATGAGCCAATATGTCGTTGGTTGGACCTAAAAATTAACTTAAGCAATTAGTTTGGGCCTAAATCAAACTAAGAAGTAGAACTCGTAGGTATTCCTTTCCTGAGACACTAAGGGTGTTATGAACAAAGTCGACTTGGGCACCTCTATTCTTGGTTGGTGATGGATGACATTCCTGTCCTCGATTTCTGGCTAGAAATATAAACAGTAAAATCCTATTTCTTCTGAATGGCTTCGAAATCAAATCAAACTTTTGCAAAAGTTGATGTTCTGAATGTGGAAATGTTTATTTCCTAATTTAACCTAGATGGGGAATGAATTCAATCAGTGCTTCCTCCCCTGTTTCTTTTCGAGAAGACAGAACTCAGAAGTCCTTCGTGGTCATTAAACCTGGTGGGTGTATGGGAGCGGTGGGTGAAGGAGAATCTCACACCGGAGAGACTGGGCGTCTGTAGAGCAGGGCTGGTGGAAAGCCACCGGAGGGGGGAGACCCTAGAGCGCAGATCCGAGGCTGCCCAGAGTCACCCACAGGATGCTTTCACCCTGAAGTTCTCACTCTGCTACGAGTTCGATACTTGGAGTGCCACCTGTCACTGCGCTGGGTGATGGCCACAAGCTACTGGTATCAGTGGAGACACTCCTCAAAGGTCACTGGAAAGATTTCTGAAGAATTTCTCTGTTCTCTGAGTGAAGCTCAGTATTAGGGTTCTCTAAAGGAGCAGAACCCATAGGAAGTATGATTATCAAAAGGGGATTTATTAGGTTGGCTTATGTCACCAAAGCTGGGTGGTCCACAGTGGCCGTCTGCAGGCTGGAGAGCTGGGGGAGCCAGGAGCTGTGCCGTCCAGAGGCTGAAGCCCCAGAACTAGAGGGATACACGGTGCTACCCTAGTCCAAGACCAAAGGCTTCTGGAAACTCCCTGAAGAATCACCGGCAGAGTCCTCTTTGGAAGAGTAAAGAAGTGAGAGTCCAGTATCCTCAGATGGTCACAGCAGCAATCAGGAACCCACTCAGGAAGAATCAAGCTTCCATCTACTGCTGCTTCCTTGTTCTTCCAATTTTCATTTCCTCCAAGCCATCAGCCTATTGGACGTGGGTACTGCCCATGCCTAGGGAGGGTCTCATTTCAGTTGGCTATCCCTCATGCCCATCATTCCTGGACCCATCCTCATCACCACACACAGAAGCCCCTTTATCCTTGGCATCTCTTAATCCAAACAAGTTGACAATTCAAATTAACCATCATAAACTCCAAGGGAGTTTGTGATGGGTCAACTTGAATAAGCTGGAGCTACGATGCCTAGAATCTCCTTTCCTATACAATCCAGCTTCAAATTGGCACTAAAGAGGAATCCGCAGGAGGCTTGGAAACACAAGTCAAGCAGCAGCCGACACTCTCTGAGTGAAGTGTCCTTGTCAGAGAAGGTGACAGCAATGCTGAGATGCTAAGGGACCCGGCTTCTCCTCCTCTGTGCCATTCTGCATCCCACTCCTCTGCCCCAGCTGACCCTACTGACCAACATGAGCCTGAGGCCCAGCACCCACACCCTCACACCTGGCAGCAAACCCACGCATGGAAGTGGAAGTAGGCAGGGGCGCAGCTCCCGGAAGCTGACTTCACCCGGTGCCCACCTTCATGGCTGGCCTTGCCTGGTGCCCTCTCAGCTCCCACCTGAACTCCACCTCTGCGTTAGTCCCCTTTTCACTGCTGTGACAGAATACCTGAGAAAGACAAAGGAGGAGGAGTTTATTTTGAGTTCTGGTTTCAGTTCATGGTCAGCTATTTCTGATGCTTTGGGCCTGAGGCAAAGCAGGACATCGGGGTGGAGGATGTGGTGAAGGCATCAAGGAAGGGGAGAGAGAGAGAAAGAGAGAGAGAGAGAGAGCGAGCTGGGATGAGATATAACTCTAACCCTAACCCTAACTCGCTTCAACCAGATCCCACCTCCTACAGTTTCTACCCCTCCCAATGATTTCATTCAATTATTAATCCATCAGTCAGTCCACCGATGAGGTCAGAGCCTTCATGAGCCAATCACTTATCAAAAGCCACATCTCCGAACATCTGCCGTCGGGACTAGGCCCTCAACACATGAGCCTTTGGGGGACATTCCTGATTCCTTCCTCCTACTCAGTGGAAGAGTAATCCCTATAATGACAACCTGTCCCTTGGTTCACCAAGGTTCCCTGAGTGACAACAAGTCTCAAATACACACATTCCAAGAGACAAGGAAAACATGAAAAACAGTTCTCCAGTAAGCGGGATTTTTCTTGTGATTCTCTAATGCGGATATTGAACTGCAATACCAAGTGCCTGCCATTATTTCTGTGTTTAAGAAAATACCCCAGACTGTGGCTCAGTACTTCCTTAATACTGAAGACAACAAAATAACTTCGTGTGGATAGAGAGAGCAAGAGCCGGAAATAGCTGGATTACCTAACACGTATTGAAGTTGCTCACAATTCTCAGCGACCATTCCACCGAGGAAAGAGGAAATGTAACTACAGTTAGAGAAACGGCCCTGTGTGGTGCAGCTTTCGCCTTCAGTCAACCAGTTTCCTCCAGATTTAATAAACAGTTTTCAAAAGGGACATACAAGTGTCTGCTCCAAAGCCCGTGGCCTTCTTTGAGCAAGTGCCCGTGGATTTGCAGACCTGGTTCCAGAGAGTGGATTATCAGCTTGTGATAACTCAGCGCAGCACTGAGCAAGGCGGTTCTGTGGGCAAACAAAAAAGCCATTCTTTCTTGGTGACAAAGGATGAAGCTGGTTATTAGCAACTCGACACAAAAGAGGCAGAAAGGACTGGAAATGAGGAGTCAGGCCAAGTCTGGCTTCTATTCTTCACACAGAACCTTCTAGTAATGACAACTACCCCAATCATAGAACAGTCCTATTCATTGGACCCCTTTCCTACCTTCGCTGTTAAAATATACAGATGATAGATAACTTCCAGTGACTGTCAAAATTAAAATCAAATCAATTTTAATGAAAGAAAATAGACTATTTCTATTTGTTGCTTCCACAGGAGATACACGGTGATGAATTCCTGAAACCTTTAATTTATCATTTCACCCTGAAAAGAATCTATTTTTGCAAGCAATATACTTTCTATCTTGTTGATATCCTCAAAAAAAAAAAAAAAAAAAAAAGACTATCTGCTTAAATGGTGAGCTCTATTTTTGAATTCCAAGCCACTGAGTTTATTCCCAGAGATGCTTTTTTTTTTTTTTTTTGCCTATATTATCTCAGAGTTGCAGGCCTCATCAAAGGTTATCAGATCCACTGATTTTTGTCAAATAATCCCCATGTTATTTCACCCGATAAATTATGATTTGTTATTGGCCTTTTGAAATTTCAAAGAATGGGAAACAATAGATATATTTTTGCAAAAATAAACAACACCCACAAACAAAAAACGAAACTCAGGACTCAAATAAAAATCAAAGGCAAAATATCTGAGGGCTTATAAAGCTGACTCTCGTTGCATAACTCCTCTGCATTTCTTTTTATTTACTTTCCAAATTAACTTGGGGCCAAATCCTCATCTCCATAAATGTAAACTCCTTGGGAACAAGGAGCAGGTGGGTGCAGTTCATACTGGGAACGTGCCTTGACCTTATGTCACAGAGGTCACACACCACTCACGAACACTGGGTGGTTGAACCTGGCTATTTTAATATTCTTGAAAGACCATTTTTATACTGAATTATATGGCATTTTTGTGGTCCTTTATAACTCTAGAGGCCATGAATGTTTTTTTATGTTCCTTAAAATATATGGAAAAGAAAAACACCAAGCCCAGTGGGTACTAAGGGCCAGGTCCTGTCAGATGTTCCCTGAGCAATCAAGCGGAGCCCTGCATTTTATATATTAGTGTCATCTCGTCATTTAAGCTAGAACAGAGCAGGAGCTGATAACTTAATGTCTGCAAACTTCCACAGTATATAAGTGACTAGCATGGCTCTTGTCACAAGATAAGCCGTCAATATGCACTGGTTGATGATGGCCTCAGAGAGTGCAAGCAACCCAAATCAACTCATCTATCTCCCTGCCTTACTCCTAACCATCCCATGCCTTCTTTTTTTAAAAGGATTAGCACCATATTATTTGGCAACTGCACTCTATACCAACATCTTCCCTTTTCTGGAGTTTCAGACAACCTATGAAGCTGCTGTTTTCCCTGAGCTCATTGCCACATTAAAGATCTATTAAAAGGCTTATCGAAAGCATATCTGAATCAGCTATTTTAGAAATGATTGATGAGTAAACATCTCATGTAGATATAATATTTTTTTATTTGTTCCAAGACTTTTAGCATGAACGCTAGTGATTTAAAGATTTGAGCTTCAGAACGCACCTGTAAAACTCTGAACATGACACTAGTACTTCAGTAGGGAAGAGCAACAGACATCCATGCACTGGACACAAGGAGGAAAAACACAGGGCAGTTCCCACATCACTTCCTGATGTCGATGCTGCACCTAAAAGAAAGCAGGTAATCAAAAGGGCCAATGAAAGCCAGACACAATTCTGGAATGGCAAAGGAGCGAAAGTTTCTCTTCTTTTTCTATTCTCTCTCCCTTCTCTGCTTCCTTCCTCTCTATTTTTTCTAGGTAGAGGGAAACGGAATGGATTCAGATTTTCAGAAGACTCATTTAACATCGACCACAAGTTTTTAAATGCCCATTATTGTTATGTACATAAATGGGCATCTTCACCTATTGGTGGGAGTGTGACTTATAAAACTTTGCAAAGGACAGTTTGGAAATACATTCTAGTATTTAAAGTGTCTGCATCCACAGAAGTTTTTATCAAAGGAAAGAGTCTCCCCAATGTACAAGCATGTTGAACAGACAAAATGGGATGATATTTGACAGCTTCCAGTAAAGAAAGCATTGAATTAACAAGTGGCTCATCCATAAAGTGGAATAGTAAATAGGAATTATAAAAATTAGACACATCTGATTATACTGATGGAAAAGTGTCCATTCACAGTATGTAGAAAAATGAATCTGTAGGACAGTATGCTAAATAATCTTTTATAAATGAATATACCACCAGTGAAACTCCATACTATGTACAACCACAAGAATTGGATCCTAGTTAGAGTAAGTTATACTCCATGTATGTATAATATGTCAAAATACACTCTGCTGTCATGTATATCTAAAAAGAATTTTAATATTTGTAAAGATAATCTAACTTCTAAATTTTTTTTTAAGAGAGAGGTGAGAGAGAGAGAGAGAGAGAGAGAGAGAGAGAGAGAGAGAGAAGAGAGAACCTTTTCGACATCTATTCTTCAGTTTTTTTTTGGCGGACACAACATCCCTGTTTGTATGTGGTGCTGAGGATCGAACCCGGGTCGCACGCATACCAGGCGAGCGCGCTACCGCTTGAGCCACATCCCCAGCCCCCTAACTTCTAAATTTTAATAATATTTATTAGCATATCAATTTCTGGAATATTTAATCTTTTAGAAATGTATATTTTATTTGTAATTAGGAGAAAAGTATAAGTTTGTGTGTGACATTTACTGAAAAATTCTATTTCTGGAAATTTTTCAGAAATAATAATAATATACTCCTATGAAATAAAGAATTATCTAAATAAGAACTATGTTGAATATTGTATGAATATACACTATTAAATTCCACTTAATAAATTAAAATTATTTTTATAAATTATATTTATTATTACTTCTTCTTATATATTAAAATTAGCATCCATTTTAACATAATTATAAATGCATGGAACATGATTTGCTCCAATTCAGTCCCCAGGACTTGCCCTTTCCCTCCCCCTGTTCCCTTCTCTCTATTCTACTGTACTTTCTGCTATGAAATGATATTTTAAGTTCTATTTTTGAAATAAAAATATTTTATAATATACTTTAAATTGAAATGGGTTATAAATCTTGTGTATACTGTGACTAACTTTTTGCAAACAATTTCTGTAAATGTTCTTTATTATCAAACTACATGAACAGACACATGTATACACATACACAAAGAAATTTGGTAGAATGTTAACAGTGGTTAATTTTGTATTGTTGTATAATGAGTACAATTTTTGTGTCTATTTTTTTCTTGTTTTTCCTCAGAAGGCATATGCAACCTGTGAAGAAATAACATTTTTAAACTTTACAAAACCACAATGAAGCAAACAATGACAATACTATAAATGCATACACCCAACAAGAAAACTTAAAAGTTTAGATTGATTAGGGTACTCAAAGAAATATAAGTTACAATAATAATGACATACAAATTTTCTATATTAAAATAGTAAAGACTTTTAAGAAAGGACTTATGTGGGAGGCAAGATTTCTCTTGTAATTGCTCTTGGAAGATACACTGGTGTAACCTTTCTGCCAAGCCATTTAGCAAGAGTTAAGAACTTTAAAAATGTTCCTAATTAGAGCCAGTAAGTCCACTTCTAAGACTGTATTATAAAAAAGCAATCAGAGTCGTGGGTAGATATACGATGTTTGGCATTTAAAATTATGAAAAATTGGAAACCAAGTATTCAACCATAGGGAAAATAGTTAAACCATATTATAATCATATTAGCTGTATTGTGAAAACCATTTAATATTCTAATTTCAAATACATTTGAAATGATCATGAAGTGGGAACAAATAAAGCCTGGAGTCCAAATTCTATAAATAGTATAATTTCAAGAATAAGCAAGAAAACACATGAATGCATAATACTTTTCTCTATGGGAGAATTGCAAGTAATTTGCATGTTCATCTTTCCATTTTGTTCTTTTTAAAATTACTTTAAAATCTGTTGAGAGTGGATGGGTAAGCACAGAAGCTGACACATGACACAGTGCCGGGGAACAGGCCGGAGGCTCCTGTGACACACCTGTCCTGGGTTCTGCCACCAGGAGTAGAGGAGGCTTGAGTCAGGCAAGGCCAGACACGCAACGAGCTACGGTCTTGTAGAGCAAACCATGCCCATGCCACCGCGAGTATCTGTAGAGGATTTGTGAGAGGCAGAAACATCTAATAAATAGGGCAGGGAAATCTAATAAAGAAGGAAGAGTCTGAAGTTGAACCGCAAAGTTTACAGCCCACAGAGCAGTTCTCAAAGTGTAGCCCCTGGAGTAGGAGCATCGGGATCACCAAAAGACTTATAAATGCACATTCCCAGTCCCCACCGCTGACTCTTTAAAAAATCAGCCATTTTTCAGGCTGGGACCCAGTCATCTGTGTTTTATAAGCCTGACAAAGACTTGGATGCATGCTGAATTTTAGGAACTGCTAGTCTTGCTGACATGAGAGACCTCCTGTCCTCGGGAGAACTAGAATTCTGCACATCTGAATTGCTTTCTCTGTAAAGTTCTAGTTCATTGGGCAGAATTCATTCACTGGGCAGAATGCTCATCTTGTCACAAACATCCCAGCTTCAAATGGTTTAAAGCCAGCATTAGAATGGTGCTTGTTGTATTTGCAGAGCTTTGGTTCTGAAAAGGAATTGGGAAATGACCTGATTTCTACAATATTAAAGATGAGAGAAAGACCTCAAGGTGAAGTGATTGGATGGGCCTCACAGTCAGAGCCCACACACCACTGTCTACCAAACTAAAAAACAAAGAAAAAAAATCATAATGGCAATCTTTCAAATTTATTCTTTTAAAAAGTCAATATTCTTTTATATCCCAAACAAATGGGAACACACATTGCATTTAATAATATCTCCAGTGTATCTTCCAGGCATGCCATCAAACATCTGTCTGTTTAGAATAGCCCTGGGAAATGATCTCCTAGAAACATAGCTAAAGAGATTCTGTGAGTTGGAAGGAAACCGGGAGGCCAAATAATTCACAGTTGAGGAGGTTAAAATACACAGGGATTATTAAATGGCCGTGAGTCCTCCAGGACCTTGTTATTTCTCGTGCAATTGGTGCAGCAGGCAGCACCAGCACCCGGGAGCTTATTTGAAATGTAAACCCTCAGTTCTCACCAAGACCTCCCAAGTCAGAATCTGCATTCTTAACAAGATCTCCAGGTGTGTCATGCACATTGAAGTTTGAGAAATACTTCCCTGAGATTTTCCTGTTTGTCTTCAATAGGAAATCATCTGTTCTTTTGGGAAAAAAATACAGTGCTTTCCTAGAAGTGGCAAAGTTCTTACCACGGTATTAATAAGCATGAAGAAAAACTCTGAAGGAACCTGATGTGCATGTACCACATGTAGATTTGGGAAACATTTGCTAGAGAGAAGAAAACTGATTTATGGGACTAGATCAGTTAGGATCATCTGATCAACAAGAGTGATGGTAATAAATCTGCCCTACACAGTATTAATTTCTTATTTCATCCAAGTCCAGGGTAGGGTGGATCCAGGCATTGCGCCATCAATGTGGTCATCCAGCAGGGGGGTTCCCTCAACCTCTCTGCTTCCTAGACTTCAGAGTCGGTCATCAGATTGAAAGATGACTGTAAACCCAGCTATACTAGTTTATGTTTCTATTAAGTGGGAGAGACAGAAAAAGAAAATGTCTCCCCCAAGTGTGGTTTATAGTAAAGACAAAAGTACAGTGTATTTTTCCAAACCACAGTGCTTTTGAGAATGAAAGGGGAACTCTTAATTGTCATACTCCCCCCAAAAAGGCATAAACTGGGACTATCAGCCGAAACAGGGAGTGAGAATCCCAGTCACCCCATAGCTCTAATTCTTTGTTTTGACTGGGTCAAATAGATGCTATACCAAGGCCCTCGGACAATCAGCCACCAGAATGCTGTGAAGATAGTCAGCTTAGAGGGAATTTGGAACCCATTCCACAACCGGAAACAGAATGGATAGGAAGTGGGAGGGGATTCCCACTATGGCAGAATGAAAGAGGGAAAAGAAGTAAGAAGAGGGAAAAGAAGGATGTGAAGTACTGAGGCACTGGCAGAGCTCCCTAGTGTCACCTAGTGTCACTTCCAGAGGCATTGCCGGCTAGGAACCCCTCAGGCACGTGGTAACAGCTGGGCTCAGCCTCAACACCCTGCTGTTTCTGGTGCTTCACAGAGTAGAACTGCTTGGGTTGAAATGGTCTCTCTGGGAAGTCATGGTGACAGCAGAGGGTAGGTGAGCCAGTCCTCCTTCTTTGCTGAGATCCGAGCCTGACATTCAGCCGCAGCCAATCCCGTTTTCACCTGCAGCTTCACTAGCAGGTGAAATCAAAGGCGGGGGGAGGGGGGCGGGGGCAATCTTTTAAGATTATTGTATAACCTAGATCCTCCTCCTAAGGTGTTTACTGGGAACGTCATTGTTTATGAAACTTTGCGAAATGATAAAAGCAGTCTTAAGAGCGAGATTAAAGAAGCCGTAAAGGTGGAAAATAAATCGTGTCGGCTTCTTCCAGTTCAATGGCGTGAGTCCACACTGGTGACATTCCCTTTCGGTCATTGCTCACACCTTTACACGTTTAACACAGATGTATCCCTGGCACAACTGTGATGTGGGGTTCTGACTCATTGTTCAAGTCTATATTGCAAACATGCTAACCGGAGTGTCCCCTGCCTACAAGACGTGTTCCAGTAAAGATAGGGAATAAAGAGCCCCTTCCCACCACTCTGGAACACTGACAGCTACATGGAAATTTTCTGTTCAAGTTCATATATTTTAAATCACTCTGGGGTTGGAGAAATTGTTCCTTTTTCTTTGAATTGAGCTTTGATTGACAATCTGAAATTAGTACTCGTGCATTAAGTCCCGTTGATATTCAAAGAAAAGATGTACATAGCAAGAGGCAAACGGGCCTTTTGGCTTCCCTTCCTTCTGGTGCTTCTATTACAGATTTCGTGATGAAGGGCACTGGGATTTCCATGCATCTGTAGCATTAACGGAAAATAAGAATAGAGGCCACACTGAAGATATGCCTCAAGGCCAACCACCCTCAACCCTGTCGCCAGACTATCCTGATCTCCCAAAGGTCGCCTCCATCAGGAAGAGAACCTGTCAGCATGATTCCGAGAACAGAAACCAATCAGCCAGAGACAAATTAACTTCAACAGCTCAGCTTGCCTTCAAAGAACAGTAATGTAGAGCAGCCAATCAGAAAAAAGGTCAAAGGACTTCCTACTCTAGCTGGATCCCCTGTCAGCCGATGCGGCAAGCAGAGCCTCTCACCGTCCTCAGTTCAAACACCTCCTGGTTGGCAAACAGTCTTTTGTATGCACAGTCAAAAATTTCTAACTCGATCTGATTTTATTTTTGACAGCAGAAATATTTGAGACCTGAAGCTCCAGTGAAAGAAGGGTCTCTGTATTTAAATGGGGGGGGGAGAATGCTTAATCTGTGGTCACAGGTGAGAAATAAGAGCAAAGGATGTACAGCCAACAATGTCCCCCTTTCTTCTGTGCTCACACATGCAGACAGCTGTTTGCACAGAATGGCTGAGGAGGAAAGGCCCGCCACTAGGTTCTGAGCTCCCTCAGGCTGTCCTGTCCTCCTTCGCCGGCTACTCCCCCACTGCACTGGGAGCTGCTGCGTCCCAGGCCGGCAGGTGCTCTATTCTTTACTCTACCCCAGGCTCTGACCCTGGTTCCCCACAGGACAGTGCTCAATAAACACTAGCTGAATTCCTAAATTAATCAGAAAATAAATTCCATGTGTTTTTTAAAGCAATCAACAGTCATAGTTTTTTTTTTTTTTTTTAAATCTGTGTTCTTCACATCTACAGAACCTCTCCAAGTGGCTTCCTTCATAAAAGGGCATATTTAATAAATTGCATCTCCAATTCAGGGGGCAATTTGTTAAAGCAGAGGAATACTTAGAGACCACGAGGGCACCGTTTCTCAAATTGCCCCTCTGCTCCCTCCGTGGAAGCGTCAGTGCGCCTACTTACAGGCCTCATAAAGCACCAAGTGTGGCTCCGTCAGGGAACTGTGCCGTCGTCTCCAGACGAACTAGTCTGGATTAATTATTGTGGGAGGAACGGAGGGAGCATGTTCAGGTAAGAAAGCAGCCATTGCCAAACCCTCGTGATGAGCGCCATCTCTCTGTCCAAACTTTCTGGGGGAGCACAAATTCTACTTCGAGAAATCCATTCTCAAGAAATACATAAAATCTTTTAAATCATATCTATAGTACCACTTGCATGTTTTCTGAGAATGGAGATCATCTTAATATGTGCCAGGCCCTGAGCTTTCCAGAACTGCAATGGGGTGGAGCATGCATCTTTCCCAGCCTAAAGAGGGGAATCTGATGGCTTAGACGTCTCACCGCAGACTGGGATGTCTGCATTTAGAGAAAATGGGGAACAGTTCCCTCACTGAGCTTTAAAGAAATTATCTAAATAACAGCTTTTTTCTTCTCTAAATTTTAGGATATCTATTCTTGCCTACTCACCTAATAGCTAGGAAAAATATATACAGTTAGAAGTTTGATGTTATTGTATATTTGTTGCCATTGAGCAAATAAGTACTGTGCATGTTATATAAGTACTGTGCATTTAGGAGGCTCAGGAACCTGGCGGCAGGCCTTTCCTCCTCATCCATTCTGTGCAAACAGGCTGTCTGCATGTGTGAGCACAGAAGAAAGGGGGACATTATTGAATATATATATATATATATATATATATATATATAACATTCAATTGAAAGTAATACACACAAAAAAGTCAGAAATAAGAAATGTCTCATTTTCACATTACTTACGGTCCCATGAGCTCATGAGCATGCAACACAGCAACTTTGACAATCTAGTTTAACTTCAATTTAAAATTAGCATCATTGTCTTTTAAATGGCTCTTATTAACTATTATTTATGTTATTACTTTCAATTCCTCTGATTACTATATTCAATGTCATTTTTTGTGATAATTATAATCCATAAAGCACCAAAAAATGTACAGTTTTGTTCTTGAACATATAAAAAGACCTGGCTTCCATGCCAAAGATTTCTGTAATCTAAATTAGGCAAATAAAACATGTAAGAAAAAAGCTTAACTCCCCCGCCAAAAAGAAAATCATTGCCATCAGCTTATTTCTGGTGGAATCCTGGTTTTTAAAAAAGTGAAGTTCAAACAACAACAAAAAAGTGCTTTCACATAAGAAAATCATAATAAAGTTCTATTAGACACCACAATATATGAAAATCTATCCCCTACCTCGTTGCATGAAGGAAAATCAGACTGGATGGATTTTGGCATTGTGATTTTTTTTCCGTTCTTAAAAGCCACGTGGTCACTTCACACCACCTAACTCCTAATGAATGTAGGGAACTGCATCTTTCTTCTTCCACTTCACTCCCAACAGTAAGCCATCGCCTCCCTCAACCCACAAGCCCAAGTGCCTGCCCCTGCCTGCATTCTGTTTCCTGAACTGTGTGGGCAAAACATACAGTCAGATGCCAGTCTTCCTCCCAACCCAACTTAAAATAATTGACAAACCACCTCATGGTTCCTGGTAACCACCAAAAGCACCTATCTTACATCTTCTATTTTCCTTTTTACTTCAGAAATGCTTGTTCCTCCAGAGGGGCCAGTGAGCTATGGGCTCCCTTCAAGTCTGGGGATAGCCTGGCTTTCAAAAAATTGTTAAAAAAAATACCTTAATATTTATCATCTTAACAATTACGTGTCCAGTTGAGCAGTATCAAGTTTATTCGCATTGATTTGCAATAGATCTCCAGAACTTTTTCAAATTGCAAAGCTGAAACTCTGTACCCATTAACAATTTCTCATTTCCCTCTCACTCCAGCCCCTGAAAACCACCATTCTTCATTCCATGTCTGTGAGGTTGACTACTTTCAATGTCACGTATGTGTGGAGTCACACGATAGCTGTCTTCTTTTGACTGTCTTATTCTCAAGGCTATTTTGTGTTGTGGCTTGACTCTGAAACTGATTCTTTCTCAAGGATAAATAATAATCCATGGCATATATATACTACATATGATCTACCAACTCATCCATGGAAATTGGGTTGCCTCTGCCTTTGGGCTTCTAGGACTCATGCTGCAATGAACATGGGATATAAATATCTCTTGGAGATTCTTCTCTAATTCTTTAGGTTATATACCCAGAAGCAGATCACTGAATCATATAACTTTATGTCTAATTTTTTGAGGAAACTTCATAATATTTTCCATAGCAGCTACACCATTGTACATTTCCACCAACAGGGTCCGAGAGTTCCAATTCCCTCACCTTCCCACAATTCTCCAGTATTCATTATTTCCTGTTCTTTGTGCTTTGTATTTGGTTTTTTTTTTTTGTTGTTGTTGTTGTTGTTGTTGTTGTTTAATAATCAGTGTCTTAAAGAGCATAAGATGATATCTCACTGTGGTTTTGACTTGGACTTCTCTAATGATTAGTGCTGTTGAATAGCACTTCATATGCCCATTACCATTTGTATATCTTCTTCGGAGAAATGTCTGAGTGTTTTCATGGAGTTGCTGTTTTTTTGGTTGTGGAAGTTTTTAAGTTCTGAAAATAATTCCTTAAAAAAAAACTTTTTTTTTTTTCATAGTGAAATGCTTTGATTCCCTTCTCATTTTTTCTTGTTTATCTTGCATAGATAATTTTTGTTGTTCTTGTAACCGTGGGAGTATATACATAAAACAGGTTCAGGTTATAATGATGTGTTTTCAACTGTCAGCAATTTAACTCCAATTGTATGCAAATACTCTACCACCTCATATCTCCATCTCTTCCCTACACATGATTTATATCATGGATGTCACAAATCACATATTTTTATACTGTGTTGTCATTAAAACAGATTTAAAGTTATATTCATGCTTTGGCCTTTTAAATTTTATTTGGGAGTTAAAATTGATTTATGCACCAATATTATATTACTTCAGAATTCTATATTTTCCACGTATCTACCTTTACCAGAGAGCTTGGTATTTTTTTTATTCTATACTGTTGTCTATCAACTCAAAGTACCCCCTTTAGAATTTCTAGTAGGGTAGGTCCAGTGGCAATCAACTTTCTCAGCTTTTGTTTTTCTGGAAAAGTCATAATTTATCCCTCAGTTTTGAAGAGCTGTTCAGGGAATACTCCTCTGGGTTGACAGGTCTTATTTGTTTTTTTCTCTCAGCTTTGGAGTCCACCATCCTCCCCTTCATGCCCTGAGGCCTCTGCGGGTCAACTCGTCCACCATCTCATGGAAACTCCCAGGTCCACGGTCAGTTCCTTGACTGCGGTCGAGACTCTGCCTGTGATTCTGACGGTCTGATTTTAACACGTCTTGGTTTGAGTCTCTTAGCTTTCCCGGACTGAGTTTCTTGAGCTCCTCGAATGTGTTAAGTATTGGCTTTTATTTCTTCAGGTCAGTTCTCTGCCCCTCCCTGTCGGGTGGTTTCTCTGGGATTCCACGCTGGACATTGGTCAGCGGGAGGGCGTTCCACGGTCCTTACACCTCTCCTGGCTTTTCTCCAGTCTGCTTTCTTTCTGCCTCTCTGGCTGGATATTTTCAAATTGGCATGAATTGCTATTTTTTTTTTTTTTAACTTAAAGCAGAGCCGTGCCCCCTCCATGATGAACTGTGGACTTTCTGTCTCTGTGTGCTGCGTGGCGGTGAGGAGTTGCAAGGGTGTATTGATCCACAACTCGAAGCATGGCTTATCAAACCTCTAGTATTCACTATCTGGACCTCTTCAGAAAATCTTTGCTGACTCCTACCTGGAATAGTGTACTTTGTCTACAAAATAACTGAGTAGTTTTTACAAAGGATAAGCACTCTAAGTATTATTTTTCTTGTATCCTCAGAGGGAATTCCCGTAGGAAGTCATACATGAAACATAGTAAACAATAAAGAGGAGAGACTTGAAGGCCAATGCTAAACTCTGATCACTCAAGGCCAAGACAGGTGCTGGCGCAGGGTATGTAACTCTCCAGGTGAGAAGTGTGTTTTACTCTGAATGTACTATCTTTGGGAAACCATCAGACACTTGTAGAAGATGTTATATTCGTTCCATTTAAATCAGATATGGTCCCCCGCAGTCAAGAAAATATTTGATATATACACATGTTGCTAGGTTTCCCTCACTATAACAAACCCCTGAGACGATCACTTTATAAAGACAAAAGGTTCATTTGGGCTCTCAGTCTTACAGGTTTCAGTGCATGGTCCATTGGCTCCTTTGGCTTGGGGCGTGCAGGGGCACTCATGGCAGAGAGTGCACAACGGAGCAAAGCTGCTCGACTCATGGCTGGGAAGGGAAAGCCAAGATGAGAAAGAGGCTGGGGTGCCACTCTCCTCTTCCATGGCCTGCCCCCAATGACCTGAAGAGCTCTGGCTAAGCCCCGCCTCTTAAAGGTTCTACAGCCTCCCAACAACAGGGCCCTGGGGGGCAAGGCTTCGATGCGTGGATCTTTTGGGGAGATTCCAGATCCAATCTCTAGCACATCTCTATGTGTGTCTGTATATAATTTTTCTATAAAATTACTTTCCAGTTTCATCCCAAACATGGTTCAAAGAAATCAGTTTGGTTAAATGTTGCCATATGAAAATCCTCTCAAGACCTAAAGGAATTTCACTGCGTTCCAACAGCTCAGGTGTCACAATGCCTCCGTTCCCACAATGGCTACTCCCAGGGTCTCTTTCTCCGTGGGCTGCTCTTCCTGGAAGATCCTCCTCATTGCCTCCTTCCCTGAACCAAAGCCAATGCCATGCTTCAGTTTTCCCACCTTTCGCTGGGTTTCTTCCCTGTGCCATCTCCAGACCCAGTGCCACAAACTCACTGAGCTGGAGTGTGGGGGGTGCAGGTTCTGTCTGGGCTTTGCCACTACCTAGCCCGGTGACTCGGGGAAGTCTTATGCCATTAAGCGTTAGACCCACCTGTAACCGTGAGGGTCGTCCCAGTGTCTCCAAGATATGCCAAAAGTGTGTGAGTAAGATAAAATTTAAACTATTTGCTGCTCACCAAGGAAAGTTGGTAGCAGGTGTTTCAGAAGCTTTGAGTGCAACACTTCACAGCCATCCACCAGATGTACCTGGGCAGATTGTCTGCAGAGCTGCCAAAAAGGGGCTCAAAGACATCTCCATCAAGGGCCACAAACCATGTGATCATCTCCTCCAGCCACACTGCCCAGACATGCCCCAGCGCTGGTAGAGCTGAGTCTGAGGTAACCTGACCCATCATCTCCATCTTCTAAGAAAATATGTTCCGTAGACTGTGAAAGTAAGCAGTGGCACACAACATGCAATTATATAGCACCTTCTATAAGGTAAACCGGATCATCTTACGTGTATTCTAGATAATATACACTATCTCACTTATAGATCCTAAAATGCATACGATAAGCCTAAAATGCCAGAACGATGAAGGCCAGCACTGAGGGGCAGAACTGCCATAAAGTGACTCTAGGAGCCAGGAAGGACGCCCAAGGCTCAGTGCCCCCACCCTCTGTAGCCCTCCCGTGGTTTCCCTCTGCTCAGACTCCTTTCTTCTGCCCAGGGTGTCCCACATCGGTCATCTGACAGCTCTTGCTCTCTCCACTTGCCCCTCTGCTCCAGTCACCCGGCTTGTCTGAGCTCACTGCTTTGGGGGTCACTGTCCCATCCTAGAGCTGCGGTGCTTTTGTTACAGCGTTCCTCTTGCTCCTGAGTGGAGCAAAGGTCCTGCCTGGTGGGCTCCTTCCCGTCACTCAGGACACACTTTAAGTGGCACTGGTTCCCGTATGATCCAATCTACCTCAGGGCCCCCCTGGTCCCCTGGTCACTCCCTGTGTCATTCCTTCACTGTGCTCCCGGGCCCTAAGCCTGGTTATTTCCCTCTTTACTGTCTGTCTCCTTCCACTGGAATTAACCGCACAAGGGAAGAAGGGGCCATCGCCTTACTTCTTGCTGCCCCTTCATTGACTGGAAAACTGAGTGGCCTAGTGAGCCATTAATAATTGTTATTTATTATCAATATATCATTAATATATGCAATAATAATTAATATATAATAACAATCAATAATGGATTATTAACATTAAGAATAAATAAGTGAGCGGAAAGATGATGAGGGAGTGAGATGAGATCCTAAAACGGGCATGTGTCCGGTGGGCTTCTGATGGCAGTTCCACGCTACATGTGTTCCCACATTTGCCTTAAAGTGTTTCTGCTCCTCACAACCAAATGACATTGCGCTCTTGGGCCTCCGTGGGGCTCTGAGCAGCAGGCCACCTCCCCTGCACGGGGCTGCTGCAGCCCGCGCCCACACTCTGCGCCTTCCCAGAACAGCTCCTTGGCGTCTCTGGGTGTTCTTTCAACTGGTCATACAGAGAGTCTAATTAATTTTTATAGACTTGGGATTCATAACATTTTTGGAGAGCGGAAGACAATAATACCGTTTTATTTATGCAATCGACTAAGTTTATATCCATCTTTCCCATTGTTCCTCCTTCATTGCTCCCATCCTACCACAGCGGGCAGCCTCCTGGGAAATTTCTTTTTTGACTTTATGGGTTTTGTTAAGGTAGAGAGAATGTAAATACAGCAAAGAAAATCACTTCTCCAACTAAATGCACCCATTAGTTAACTTTAAAACTAGCACGTTAGGAATATGGGTTTCAAAATTCAGTCACAACCCCTTGTGACAATGGCAACCGTAACTCATTAGAGATGTACAGTGAGGTCCCAATTAGGTAAAAGACGACTGTACCAGGGAGTAAGAGCCAAGGGCGTCCCTTTAATTTCTAGGTTCTCATTGCCGTCCTCAGCTCTTTTAGGTGATGGAGCGTGATCTCAGGCCCCCACCTTCCCCTTGGTGTGCTCAGGACTGTCCCTGCACCACCGGCCTCCTACAGAGAGGCAAAGCACCTGTTCCTGGAGAAGGTCCTCCTGCCCATGTCCTAGGGAGCCCCAAGAGTTCTCAGACCAGGCGGTTTGCCATGGTTAGGATCTAGCATGTTCTAGCATGTTCCAGCTTTGGGACTCAAACTTAATGGGTTCCATAGCCTGTGCTGACCTGGTTCCCTGTTCTGTTTTCCAATTGTTCCACAACTTGCAGCCGAGTCGTCCCTGTCCACCTCCACCCTGGACCCCGCTTCCCTAAGTCCCAGCAGGACAAGACTGTAGGCCTGCCAGTTTGGGAGAAGGGTTCAGATACCTTCTCCTGCACCCCATTAAAACCCAGCATCTGATCTAATGGCATCAGAAGCTGCAGAATGCTCATGGGGCATTGGAAAACCACAGCGAACGAGACAAACGAAGGTCCCTGAGTTTCAAGGATCCGTCCCATTGACTTGCTCCTAGGGTAAATGCAAAGTTTTTATATTTTGCCTCCATGAGTAGCTAGAAAACTCCGAGGCAACACAGGACTGCACTAGGCTTCTGGCAATGGACATTGCAGAAAGAGACGTGGAAATGTGACAAGGACCTGGCTGTCATCTGACTATCAGTGACAAGGGAGAAAAGTTTTCTATGATGACAATATTTCCAACTTGAATAATCGAAAGCTTTCTATCACTGGCAAGTGAAGAGGAGATAAAAAGTGGAAGGGCTTGGTTTTTATGTAAGAAGCAAAACAAATATCCAAAGTGAACTTAGTTGTATATTATTAACTACTGCACGAGGGGTCGGGAGGAGCAGGTAAGTGAGTAATTCCATCTGATGGCTTCTGGGACCCCCTCTGCCCACCATGGCTCACCTGACTCCCCCAGACTATGACTCACATTTCTACCAAGAATAGCATAAGAAAAAGAGCTCAGGAATTAGTAGGAAGGAATTGCTCAATGAATTAAAAGAAGCAAGCAATCTCAATAACATGGAGGTCAAAATACGAAGGAACCTCAAGGAAAAGAGAGTCGAAAATGATTTGATATGCCAGAGATTTCCAGAAGCGCCCCGGGAAAAGGCAAATGCACTTGCAATGTGAAGACTACTAGATATTACAACTATAATCTGTCAAGTTTACAATTAAGACCAAAAATTTTTAAAAAGATTATAGATAATCAGTAATTAAATAAGCGGGAAAAGGGAAAATTGCTATAAACACAATACCTGACTCCACCTGATTTTTCATTCTGGGGTGATGATATAATTCATATTTAGGAGAAGTTTCTATGTTTGAGAAATTACTTTGATGATCTTTTTGTGTGCATATGTGAATAGAAAGAGTCTACTCCACAATTAGATGAAGGTTTACCAAACAAAGAACTTAATTGCTCTGCATAGAAGAGAGAATAAACATAGTAAGAGAGGCTGAGGGTCTGGGAATAAAATAAAAATACATAACAATATAAATGAGAGTGAGGTACTTAGGAAGAAGAGGTTTGTGTCAAGGCCTTAGGAAGAGAAGAAACTAAGGCACCATTTTTAGAAACAGCCAATAATTTTTTGAGACAGTGGTATCTAGCACTAAATTTAAATTGATATGGACCTGTTACTGTATCTTTAGTTATCCTCCACAATGTCAAACCTTTGGAATGTTCTGTCATTCAAAAGACCATCGCCATAGTTGTTCTTGAGTAAGACAGGAAGGCAGGATGGAGCCAGGCCCATGTCTGTAATCCCAGCAGCTCTGGAGGCTGAGGCAGGAGGATCCCAAGTTCAAAGCCAGCCTCAGCCACTTAGAGAGGCCCTGTCTCCAAATAAAATATAAAAGGGGCTCAGGATGTGGCTCAGTGGCAAAGTGGACCAGGGCTCAATCCACAGTATCAACAACAACAAAAAAGAAGACAGTGTGTGTCTACCATGAAGGAGACTCAGCCAGCGAGAAAGTAGGACTTTGCAGGCCCTGAGAGTGATGGGTAAGAAGACAGTGACCATGGTGCAACAAAGAGATGTCCATCCCCCCAAGGCCCAGCCATCCTAGGTTTCCAAGACTTCACACGGTGACTGCAGACTGAGTGCTCACGTGCCTCCCCTCGCGACAGGGTCTGGATGTGGGAACTTCGTAGGTGATGAATGAGATCAGCCACCATGTGAGAAGAGACATGGGAAGGAGATAAACTCTCTGGGTCACAAGAGGACCTGAGGAGCAGGCAGAGTCGGCGAATCAGAAGAGAGCCGTGCTGGAACCTGATTCGGGACTTCCAGCCTCCAGAACCGTGAGAAACACAGGTTTGTTGATACTATTTGTTACAGCAGCACAAGCTAACTCAGACTGGGACAGGGTCTTGGGTCCCTGTATTTGGATACTAAAAGGAAAGGGTGATATTTAAAATCTAGAGCACTTTATGAGTGTTGCCTGCTGACTTATGGATTACAATAGTTTCAGGGACTGTATTTTTATTTTCATTGTCAAAGTTGAGAGCGGATAACTGTACCGAGCAGGTAAAGGCTTCTTCGGTGTCATTTAAGGGATAGCATGGAACTCCTCTCTGCTTTAAATGATTTCTTCTACACTTCTTGAGTATTATAAATCACAGATAAATTTGGATTCTATAGGGACCTATCAGTCATTTCCACATTAGTGCAAAATTAGTTTAAACAAATTGCCCTCCCTTTTACAGGCTGACTTAAAATATCTGTAAGTTGTGATGAAAGAAGAAAAAAAGGGAGAGAGAGAGAAAGAGAGAGAGGAATCCAGGAGATGTAAGCCTGGTCCAAGACAGGGAGAAGTTCTCAGGGCCTCACAAGCAGCAGCCTTTGGTTCCAGAATTGTTCAGGTGACTGAAGTGTTGCCTGAATCCAGGTTTGCATTAAAAATAATAACAAAATTCAATCTGTCTCCTTCCTCATTTTTTATTTATTTTTTAACCATTTGAATTTTCTATTCCACCAAGGCAATGCTTATTTATTTATTTGTTTTAGCTCCCCGCCCTTCTGTTCTCCCTCCAGATGTGTGGACAGGCAGAGGAATTGTTAAACTGAAGCCACAGGCAAAGCAGGGGAGAGTAATAGAGTGAGTCATAAGTCACTGGGCACCGAGATGCCTCCTGTCACAGCATCTGACTGCATTTTTCCTGGACTTTGACTCTCCTTTCTGTTTGGTTCAGAGACAGTCTATCCATATGTGGTCAACTCTTCAGTAATTACCTTCAGAGATGGACTTTGAGACTTGACCAACTAGAAAGGCACATTGTCTTCTTAGCAGTATTTCTCACCTCCAGGGATTATTTGCTCAAGCAGCACTTGCAACTAGTGCAATGAGTCTACATCCTCATCTTGAGTTTTAATGAGGATTAACATCTCTATGAGCTCCTGCAAGGAACTGAATTCTCTCAATCTATAGAGAAAGGTAGGTTTTTTAAAGCAATCACAAGATTATTGCTCAGAACAGGTGTGAGTAAATTATACCTACAGGCCAAGCCTACCCTGTTGCCTGTCTTTATAAAGTTTTATTGGAACACAGCTTATTTGCTTATGTACTGACTATGGCTATTTTCTAATAGCAGCAGCAGAACTGAGTAGCTGCACTGGAGCCAAGAGCACTAGCTATCTGGCCCTTACAGTAAAAGCTTGCCTATCCCTGACTACAGCGTTACATCTTGCAGTACAGCACTCTTAAATTTCATGTCTATCAATCATGCATAACCAGTTTGCTGCTGAAAGAATATGAAGAGCGTGGGAATTAGCAGAAGCGTGTATCAACAACGGACGCTGAAGTCTCCTCAGAGCTGCATGGGCCCCATCATCTGGGGGTTTCTCTTTGACCATTTTGTACAGAGCAAAGGGATCCCAGAAGTCCACAGGCCTCCAGCAGAATAAGTTCCAAGCATTACGCAAACTCTTCCAAAGGTTTCCACGATTACTTAGCCAGCTTGAAGCAACACACTGTTATCATGAGGACGGATTTTGATTTACAAGGTAGTACAGTAGAGAAAAAGGTATTAGCCACATCTGTCCCAGAAGAAGAGGTTTATAATACAACTGCTATCAACGCCCAAATTTCTAAAGCTTTTAAACCACTTTAGCTTCGAGTGCATTTCAAATGCTTTTTTCAACTAAAGACTAGTATTCAAAAGCACTTTCAAATATATAACAAGTTAGAAGAAAATCTAAGCTGTTCAAACTATTATAAATATAGCATCTTAATATCTCTTAATTATACAGAGTAGTGGCAAATGTTCTCATTTAGTTAATATTTTCTATAAGTAACTTCTTTGACCAAAATCTCTGAAATCTGCTTTTAATGTAAAAAAATGAATATCATTAAAATTCACATTCTTTCTTGGAAGATACCAAGGGTGTGGGCTTGTAAATGTGTGATTTTTATAAAACAGAAACATGATTAGAATATTTTGAGTATGAAATAAAAAATAAACTTTGGAAGATGTTTTCGAATCCCAATTGACAGAATTCTCTGTAATTTTTAGGTCAGGTCATCTGAAATTTTAGTACGCATTTTTTAACGTCAAATAGGCATTTCTGGGTGTGACTTTTCCTAAAGTGTTCATATCTTTTGTTGCCCATTTGTAAAGGAAATTTGAGTCTGACAGGGTGAAGCAGCCCTCAGTTTGTAATTTTTGCATCCGTTATATATTGTACTGAAGGTATTGTCAGAATAAACGATTCAGAATAACTTAAAAATATAAAAATATTTTATATTTATATTTTATATTTTAAATCAGAAACTGATTTAAAAATAATTTTCAGGTAGTAGAATCTAAGTTTATAGTACATTCAACCTTTAATTTGGTGTGTCTCACGTTGCCTAAATTTAGCAAACTATAAAACAGCAATTCTAACTGATTCCAACAATGATCTCGTCCCAGGCTGGCTCTCTTTCCAAGGTGCTGAGCCAAATCCTAAAGTTCACTCCTTGCTTTAGGAGAATCTTATTATGTCCTTAGGAGATTGACTATGTTTAAGAACCTCCTTTTGACGAGTGCAAAGCAGGAACATGCCACAAATTTTTGGACAAGACAGAACATTAGTGTTGATTGGTGAAGTTCTGTTTTATTCTCTCATTCGTTGTTAGCAGAGGAATATCACTATCACCTGGTTTTCACAAATGTGGAGTGTGAGCTCAACGAGGCTAAATTGATAGCCATGAAGGTAGATGAATACAAATTCTGGGTTCGATTCCATATCTTCTAAGATCAGATTTTGCAAACAGAAAAAAGGTGGTCCGAATTCGAATGGATAGGAGTTCAAAGAAGGCCAAAGAGGTGAGTGTACTCCTCTTGAGGACAGCCGGGCAGGATAGCAGTTGTGGCTTTGCAAAGTTGGGGTACACATGGATTCAAAGCTAGGGAGAAAGGCAAGGACCACAGCAATACAAACACTAGGAGATGCAAGGAAACAGGAGACTCAAAACGAAGCAGGGAACTGAGTACTCTCAGAAAGTTGAGGAGGAAAAAAAAGTAGATGCCCTAAAGTCCTGGGGAAAAGTCGACAACTAGAAAGTTTAGTAACTGAGGAAACAAGGGAAAGACACAGAAAAGCATGGGTTCCTCCATTTATTCAAGTCTTCATTGGCTGATTATTTCATTCCAGGCACGCTGCTAGGCTCAGGATGTATTAATAAGGCGCCAACCAACTGTGCTCTCCATAGATTCATAATACTGTAGGTAAGGTAGAAATTCAACCAAGTATCTGCTTAATATGGGGAATATACACTTAAAAAGGGTTGCTATAGTACATTTTATATTTTGCATTTTTACCACCAATAAAAATAATAACTATTTTTTGAAAGAAATACTCTAGTATGTAATTTGCTTATAGAGCTATAAACTGTGGAGAGAAGGTCCTATATAAAGTTTTGTGGAGCATCAAGAAGAAACAAGAGTTCCAATGATGAGAGATAATCCTTCTTTTTTCATGGTACTAGGATTAAACCCAGGTCTCTTACATCCCAGGCAAACCTCTATCACTGAGGCACATGCCCAGCCCAAGAGAAAATCTTAAAACCAGCTTTCTATACAGAGGTTTTCTTCTCATTCTCTGAAGGTGAGGGCAGCATCTGGACCAAGTTCAGGAGAGCAGCAAATAGTTGAAAACCGCCACACAGATTGTGCGTGAGGATGAGTAGGCACACACTCGCAGCCACATTGAACAGAAAGCAGTTAATAACCAGCTGAGACAGAATCCAGGAGAGCAGTGGAGAGGTTAAGAGACCCAGAGGATGAAAAAGTATAGCCCCAGGAGGGGAAGGGGGCCTGACGGATGAATCAAGAGAGGCCCAGAGACACTTCACAAAGGTGCTTCAGAACAACATGGTGCTCATTCATCAGGATGGCCACACCCTGTATTGGCCAAACCCAGCATTCAGAGTAAACGGAGATCTATTAATAATTATCCAGGGCAACCGAGATGAATGGAGATCTATCTAACGTGAAATTCGCCCAGGTCTTCTCTCCGAGCCTCCCATTAGCTGAGAGCAGTAATATCTCCTCCAGAGCTATGAATTTTAAATTTTATATATGTTTGTATAAGAGAAAAAGAGGGAGAGAAATGGGAGGGAAGGTTTGGTTTATTGTCAACAATAAAGCAAATGTTATTGAAAAATAACTAATTAAAATAATCTAGGGTCTATCCTACTCCAACTTTGGCCCAGGCCATCCTCACACATCCATGGACTGAAAGTAGACATGGAGGAGTTGAGGAGTAAGATATGGGCACATTTTCACACACCCGCGCCTCTGGGGCTGCTGAAGTGTCCCATGGGTGTTCACAGCAGCAACTGAACACCGTGTGGCTCTGCTCTGTAAACAGAGGTCATCCTGCAGGAGTGGCCTCCATGCAAAGCCAGGCAGAGCCGACAGACAGGGAGCGGCATTGTGTTCCCGTGACACCCCAGGCAGTATCTAAGTCCTCAGGTCTGAACATCACCGAGATGTCTTTCTCCAGGAAACCAGTTCCTTCGTCCCTGCTTCACGTCCACAACAGCCTACCGCACAGAGAACGGGAACTGCGGTGGGCGAGCAGATCTTGTGTTTTTGCTTCCGTTTCTTTTATCAGAGCTGCCAAGTAAATGCTGCAAAATCCTAGCAACAAACAGGCAGGCAGTTCAGTGAAGAAGGGGGACAGTATTGTCCTCGCTATTGTAGGTGATCTCAGGTCCTAGAGAGGTTTTGCTACAAACAAGGCTGAAAATATGTACAAACTTCTTCAATTTCATTCAGGGTTTGCAAAGCTTCGTTTATGCTGTTGTTCTATGGCTGAAGGCACAATGTAGGGGACAGTACAATAGCTAAGGATTTTCTCAATCTGTTGTGGTTCTAAAACCCAACTCTTCCGGCCCAAATGCATCTGTCAGAATGGACATGCAGGTTTCTCTCCCTGTGCATACAAAACTATTGCAAGTTGTGCCACTGGGTGTCTGTTGACCTTGACTTTGAGTCTCTTGCCCTTTCAATGTCTCTTCTTTGCTTCTGTCTAATGGCAACCATATTGCATTTACTCTAGAACAGGCAGTGAATGGAGAACATGCTCTAGAAAAACACCCTAGGTGAATAGTCTCCTAGGCAGGAGACCAGAAGCAGGTTTCAAGTCTGACTTTTCCATTAAATGATATGGCCTTGGACAAGTCACTCTATTTCTCTGCATCTTTTACTATGCAGTTTAAAATGAAGAGATTGAATATAATTCTAAATTCCCTTCCAGTTTAAATGTTCTAAGATTCCATCTTCTAATGCCAAGTTCCCCAGACAATCAGAGTATGGAGCAGAAGGTAGGTATTTTTCATACCCTGCAGAGATTTTTAAAAAGAAAAGAAAAAGAACATAGTTCGTTATCCCTGAGATGACTCGTCAGCCTTTGGAAAGCAAGACTAGCCAGATTTCTCTTATGGAATAATTTTTTTTTTTTCGTAAATGATGCCATGTGCCTCTCTTGGATGAGCACTTTATTTCCAGAATTAGAATCGATCCCAACAAAATGAAACATTCATCACAAGTGATAAAACACAAATGTATTTGTCACAGCTTTAATAATATATGGCTATATTTAAAGCAGCTCTATTGACCTGGCAATGACAAGAAGCCATTCTGAACAACCGAATAAAGTTTCCAAAGCAACAAGAAAAACACTTTTGTTTTATACGCCAGAGGCACATTTAATATCTCACACACACACACACACCCCACACACACGGAGAAACAAAGACACTACGTGAATTGGGGAAAAAAATAAGGAAAAAAATGTAAAATGTGATGCCTTACACATTTTGAAGAAATATAGAAATAATTTCCATTTTGATTCAACAAATAAGATTTCAAGTTTTGCAAAGGTTGAATCCTTATTTAGGTTTAAATATTCTGAGTAGGAAGAAGCCTCCAGAACTCTTGAGCTCATTTTCTTGCTTCTGAGAACTACCCCAGAATTTGGGCACAGAAAACACCTTGGCACTGATGGTGATGAACAGAGGTTCTTTCCCTGGTACCAGCGAAGTGACTCACAGAGATCAGACTTAGTTCCTTATCTGGAACATGCTAGAACGCCCAACATTATAGATTCCTGAAGTCCTTCCAGATTGGCGAACTTTTGTCTTTTGCCAAAACAGCTATAACAATGACAACCAAAGGAAGAGGTTAAGAAAGCGAATTTGAATTCCAGTAAGACGGAGTCATGGAACCAAACAGAATTTTCTGTCTCAAAATGATGCTTCCTTGAGTGTCGTGAGTAACTCATGCTCCATCTACAGCCTCTGCGACCTTCTATCTATGGACAGACAGGTGCCTTCCCCTTCCTGCCATGGCTCTTGGGCTTTCAGTCTAAAGGAAAGCATTCTTCCTATAGTAGAAATCACCAGAAGGAACAAGAAGCTACCAGCTGCCCTACTGCTGTCATTTCCAAACCTGCCACGGTTGACCTGCTTCCTAAAATGTTAAGGAGATGACGACGCTGGTTCCAAAAAGGGAAGAAAATATCGGTGGGAAAAACAGGTAAAACACAACTCCCCAACATTCCTGCCTCCTGGTAATTTCTCCTTACACACAAACCCCTGGTTTCCAACAGTCCACACGATACAGAGATGATGGACAGTAGAACCCCCAAAATAAAGAAGACTGTCCCAAACCTTCCTGCCAAGAAGTGAGCCACACCTTTTTCTTTAAAGCAAGAAAGCCAATGAATAAAACTATTCTTTCCTACAGAGCTGCAATGACATTTCCAGCCAAGGAAATCCTGAAGGTTTTATTAACAAAGAACATGGGCAGTTCACCTAAATGCCAAGTTGCAGATATGTTTAGATGTTGGAAGCCTCTGATTGCATGGGAACCCAGCAGGAGGCCGTACACAGGTCCCAGGGCCTGCTGGAAGACAAGAATCTGCCAAGTTGACAACTGGGATATTTTAAGACAACTTTTGCAGAATTTACCTTGTGATATCATCATATACCACAAGCCCACGCGCGCAGAGCAAAGCCAACATCTTCACCTTATGCACATGTTTAACACCTCGGTAATGCATGTGAGCAGGATAATGCAGCCTTTGGGTCGACAACAACGAAATCATACTGCTTCCTTCACACAACACCCACTTTTGTGTAGCCAGACCCTCCAAGCCTGAAGTTTTTAATAAGCCACTGGCCCACAAATTAACAGGGATTCTGCGATTCCATCAGTAGAAAAGAATGTGATTTGGGCATCACAAGAATAAATACAATAGTAATCCTAATGTTATAAATGATTCATCTTTCATCTCAGAGGACAATAAATAAGACATCTTTCATCCCTATGAATTCCCAAGCAGCTAACACTGTATATACTAGAGCACAGGAACCCCTCTATTCTCTACTCAAGGTATCTTGCTCTGGGATGCTTCAGTAGCTGTTAATAGCATGCACAAACCTTATTGAAAGATGAGAAGCCGGGAAATGCTATACCACTGGCCTACATTGGAGAGCTTTGAGCAGAGATGATAGAAATCTAATTGAAATTCACTCCCAATAGCGGTTCTCTCTCATCTGACTTCAAGAGGATGTTACTTTTAAGATTTCTCACATAGAAGTGTAACTCTTCAAAGTTCATTGCTTGTGTCCTCACATCTTCTCACCTGTACTGTTACAATACACTTTTTTGGAAACAAATATTTAATCACATCAGTCACCCACTGGGAAACTTTGCTAGTCTCCTTTACCTAGCAGGAAGCCCAAACTCCTTACTAGGCATGGCAAGAAGAATCCTCTGTCTTCCAGCTTTTGAGATTATGGCAGATTCTACATTAGGTATCTATCCCACACCGCTCTGAGGGAAAATGGCCTTCCCCGATGGTGACCACAGTAATTTGACTGATGTGACCAACATCTTCTGCGTTAGTATTGGGGAGGAAGTACATAATGACTGTCCACACAACCCCTATACATAGATGACCATACTGAATCACCAAATATTGGATGGCTCGCCCAAAATTCATACTCATTATAGAGACAACATCTGGATGACCCGGAAGGAAGGATTCTTGACTGGTAAGATTCAGTTTAAGGACAAGGTGACCATGTTCTTCATCATTCAAATTAGGAAGATAGGGAAATGGTCACAGGACAGTACTATTTATACCAGAACAAGAGTCAACGGGAGCCGTCCAAGGGAAACTGGACAATGACCTCCCTAGTTAAGGGAACCATATCAGACTGTCCACCTTGGCATAAGGCGTGAGAAGCAGTTTGATAAAGAGCATTCAACATGCCCGGTGCCTTTGTAATGGAGACTCCACAGCTGGAGAGTTTGTGACTGGTCTGATTTCCCTAGAAGTTAGAATGAGAAAGCACTGTGGAGGTTTGAGTCTGGGGAGTGCGGCTACCACTAGTCAAGGGTCCACATGGCAAAATTCTCTCTGGGACCCACCAAACTCTGTGAGGCCCTGAACTCCCCGCTCCAGTGGGAAGAGGTGCCGCTGAAGAGGGTGGGCATGCTGGGAAAGGGAAGATCCTCTCCCAATCCTGGTCTCTGGCACTGTGTGAATCTCTGGGTGGGTGCCAGAGGGCTTACAAAGGGGGCCTTTTCCTCCTTCACACGTTTGAGATATAACGTCATTGGTGATGACTAGCACCAAAGGCCGTATTTTTACCTTCTGTGCCAAATACAGCATCTCCTTAATGAACTAAGCATCTCTACCCACGTTTTAGGCCCTGGAGTAACTGATGGTCGAGTGAGAAAAAGTTCACCTACCGAACGGTTAACATCTCTACCCCTGTATTTACAGGGTGTTCAAAAAGACATCTTTTCAGCTGCACATCTGAGGCTGCAACCCTGCAGCAGGAATTCCCAGAATCAAGGGAAGCAGGTTGGTTTGGCTTCTGAGGCATGTGCAAAAGTCCTTTCCCCAATCTACGCTTTGTCTGTGGGATAGATTTTTGTTGTTGTTTGGTTGATTGGTTGTTGTTTTTTTTTTTTTTTGTTTGTTTGTTTTTTTTTAAGGTTTCTAACATGAACTCAGCCTGGGGTTCACTCCAATGTACATGGACGCACAAAAAACAAAGCTTCCTCCAAGTCTTAGATTTTGCACCTATGGACAACGTCGGCTCAGTAAGAACCTTGACATTCAAGCAGTGTGGGTTAGGGTTAGGAGGTATCTAGAGGCCATTACCAAAAGCAGCACTCGAGAGGAGCGAGGAGAACAACTTGTTTGCAATCTTGCTTTCTGAAGGCAGGGCAGAACTCAGAATAGAGTAGGTGTTCAATAAATATTTGTTAAACGAGTGTTGAAAGAAGGCCCATAAATCTTTCTCTTCTCACAGTGACTCAACGTATGAAGCAGAATGATGGCCCTGCGGCTAGGAAGGTTGGCCTGGTGATCCCCCCTTGGCCCGGCTGATTCCAGGTGCAGCGAAGCAGCTGGACTGCCTCTGCTCCAGCTCTCGGCTCTCCCTTCGTCTTATTAGATAACTCATCTTCTCTTCACTCTAGACAGGAACATGTGGATACCCACATGAAAAAGGAAGGTTCTATGCACAGGAACCACTGAGGTGTAGAGACATGGATCCGGAGAGGCCAGCTGGAGCCAAACTGCCCGACTCATGCAGACTGTGAAAGATGCTGGCTCTTCAGTACTGGGCCTACCTCTTAAGTTAGCTCCAGTCTGGGACCATGACAGTGCACAACCTATTCTGCTGTACATGGCAGCCCTCTGTCTATCTCTAAAGCTCTCTTGGCCAAATGGAATGAAATGCAGATCCCTAAAAGTACACAAATTGGGCTGCAGCCAGGTGTCCTGCAAGAAAGTAGCAGTCGGGATTCCTGCACAGGTGGGCACCCAGGAGTCCTGCCAGATGCTAGTGCAACAATATGGAAAGCAGTGTGGAGATTCCTTAGAAAACTGGGAATGGAACCACCATTTGACCCAGTTATCCCACTCCTCGGTCTATACCAAAAGTACTCAAAAACAGCATACTACAGGGACACAGCCACATCAATGTTTATAGCAGCACAATTCACATTAGCTAAACTGTGGAATCAACCTAGATGTCCTTCAGTAGATGAATGGATAAAACTAATGTAGCATATATACACAATGGAATATTACTCAGCAATAAAAGAGAATAAAATCATGGCATTTGCAGGCAAATGGATGGAGTTGGAGAAGATAATGCTAAGTGAAGTTAGCCAATCCCAAAAAAACAAACACCAAATGTTTTCTCTGATATAAGGAGGCTGACTCATAGTGGGGTAGGGAGAGGGAGCATGGGAGGAATAGACGAACTCTAGATAGGCAGAGGGGTGGGAGGAGAAGGGAGGAGGCATGGGGTTAGAAATGATGGTGGAATGAGATGGATATCATTATCTAAAGTACATGCATGAAGACACAAACGGTGTGACTCTACTTTGTGTACAACCAGAGACATGAAAAAATCATGCTCTATATGTGTAATATGAATTGAAATGCATTTTGCTGTCATATATAACAAATAAGAATAAATAATTTCTTAAAAAGTACACAAGTACACAAATTGACTAGTATGTGTCCTACCAACCAAAAGAAAAGTCGACATTAACTTAGGACAAACTAGGCCTTGTACATCAAGCATTATTTGGGAACAACACATCCCGCATTTATGAATCTACCAGGTAAATGGTGTAGAAACAGCATTTCTAAGAAGAGCCCCTACAAGGCACCACATGTTGTCTCCATCTGAATCCCCCCGGGCAGGCCATCCAGGGCAAAGGAAACCAGACCCTCAGGATTCCTCAAGAGGCTGAAGGAGATGCTGGGTTTCTTAGGACACAGGGAGATCTAAGAAGATCCCTTGTGAGTCTCTAAGGGCAAGGCGACTCCCAGCTAACCCCCGGCATAAGGTTGCAAACCTGAGACTCGAGCCCGGTGGCTCTTCCCCAAAACAATCACGTTGCCCTTCACACATGTGAAACTGTGCCCTATAAACTTGCCTAAAATTGGGAGGAATTTTTAGAATATAACTTTATAAAAGGTCAGAATATAAATACATGTGAACGTAAATACGAAAATGATCAGTACACAGGGGGAGCTTTGTGTAAGGCTTGGCGTGGGTTCGCTTTCTCCAGAGGCAGCCCTTCCAGCTGGGGAGGAAGATGGCCTTTCGGGCCAAGCCCAGCTTGTCTCCACTTGCCCGCAGGGTGAGGAGCAGCCTGGCAGCAGCTGCCCTGAAAGTGACTCCATTTGCCCTGCCCCCACAGCCGCCCCAAGCCCTCCACAGGCTGCAGGCTCCAGGGTTACCTGGCAACCATGCACCTGGGAGCCAGGTCAGCCAGGCGGTGCTAACCTGTGTTGGGCTCCCAGTGCATCAGGAGCTCCTTTATCACTGCTCACGGCCCAGAGAGAACAGAGCTGATTGTTTTCCTTCTCGGTTTCCTAGAGACAACAGATCCCCTGATTAGCTCTCCCCTGAATGTCCAAAGGGGCCCAGGTAGACGCCATGGTAGCCGCCTTGCCAGAGCAGCTCCCAAGAGAGAACCAAGTTTGCCTTGAGCAAAAGGCTGACAGCAAATCACAAGGCACCGCTTCCAGAAGTGCTTTTAAAGTGTGCAACAATCATGCTTTCTTTTCTTCTCTTTCCTTTCCTTTTTTGGTTTTTACTTTAATGTCTATTCTCACCCAGCGCCTCCCCACCAGAACGGGATCATGGTGTCAGAATTCTGCGGCCAGTTGACAAGATGCTAGCTCTAGGAGCGGCCCCTTGGAGTATCCCAGTGAGCAGCCCCGGGGTGGGTGACTGGCTGCAGCCCTCCAAGGTACCCAGAGTTCCTGTTCCTGGCATGGGGACCGGATGCTGACCTCACTTCCTGTCTGCTGACCCTGCTCCTCCAGGTCGGCATTTCCTGGAAGCAGGTGGACATTGGTAAGGAGAGAGGACGCGACTGTTGCAGCGCCTCCTCCTTCCACTGCTCCGAGGGGAGTCTGTATGGGCAGGGAAGGACCCAGCCAGGTGGGGTCGTCTGCATGCTGCTGGGGCAACCCCAATAAATATTTCATAAACATTTCTTTAGTCTCCTTTAGTGTGTTGGTGAAAGCACCTGATGTTCTCATTTCTGCATGCACCATATCACGGGCAAGTGGATCTAAGCAAGGATTGGGTGAAAGCAAAAAGTCTGACTTCCCTTCTTCTCTGACAGTCGCTTTCCCCGCCAGCTCCCCAGCCTTACTCCCCTCTCTCCCTCTCCCCACTTGTCCTCTCACCCCATGTCTCTTTGTTCTCCTCTCTCCATCGGCCATCCCCTCCATCGTCTTTATCCTGTTCTCCAGCTGTGGACTCCTTTGTCTGAAAATGGCCAAGAGAGTATTTTATGCCTCCACCAAAGGTGTCTCCTGCATCATCCCGTATCAGCATCAGGGGTGTAAAGGGAGAGAAAGCGTGAGGCTAACCAAGTTCCCAGAGGCTTCCAGCTACATCACTGGTTCAGGACCAGGCCATGCTTATTTTAAGATGCAAACACTGGTTGCTTTTGTTCTAATCATTTCCATTTCTTTTTTTTTTTTTTTCTCCTTTTTTAAGGAGAATCATCCTGAATCATCCGGCTCCCTAGCGTCTTTTGTCTTCATTCAACTTTGCAGCTAAGAGTGTTTGGTTTTCAGTCACTTATGAATCATCTCCTCCAGGTTAAGCTCTCACAGGCTTTAAGCCACCAAAAGTGGGGTGAGCTGGTCCACAGAGATTCTTTACCTACACCTGAGCACAACCGTGTGGGACTCAGGTGACGCTGAGGTCCCTCCTCCGTCTCTCCCTTTCTGCCTTCTCAGAAACCCAAGATATTTTCTTCTAGTGGAGAAATCTGTTATGCTGAAATCGTTGAGTTCTCAAATGTGTTACTTTTTTTAAAAAAAAAAATTAAGTGTAGGAATAGAATGCCAAACAAGCTGTTTTTTAAGAAAACTAAATCCCTCCCTTCAGGGGTCTTTTATAATTTACTTTGTTTTCCAACACTGAGGGGTTTCAAACCTGTTTCTCTCTTGCAATCTCACTTGTTGGGGGGTGGGGAAATCTCCAGCTCTTTTTCTCTTTAGCTGATAGGGTTGATTGTATTTTGAGTTTTCTTGTTTTAATAAGAAACATTTACATGTTTTATGTGCTGTATAGATATATAAGAAGGAAATCATTAGCAGTGCCCAAAGTTAATAGCCGAAGAATGTATACCAGAATATACTGCAGAGTCACTGATAGAGTGAAGAAGATTTAGCGTAGGACTCAGGGGGAAAAAGAATAAACAGTAGGAAACTATTACTACTCCAACTAGTTCTGAAAGAGCTCAATGTGAAACCAACCAGAAAATGATCATCCCACAACTATAAATATACAGCACTAAAAAAGACAAAAGCTCTCTGGCTTTGTGAAAAAAATCCATAAATAAAAAGCACCCCCCAAAGCATTCGTTGGCAAAAGTATTTAGTGTGGCAATAAAAAAAAAGAGTATTTGTTCTCTTTATATTAAGTGATTTTTTATGGATTCTGTACAATTAAACACTACATAAGAACTGGAGTTTGGGTTTGTGCCTAATCAGGTGTAGAATCAGGAAGGTGCAGAGAGTCTGAGGAGACCGGGTGCCTTTCCATGGCATAGACAAGGTTATTTGTAAAGTCTTCTTAAATAAAAAGTGTGCCACCTTTCCAAAAAAATCATTCTTCATACACATAGACACCTAATCACCCTGACATGCAATATAAAAACAGGATTCTCTTCTATAGCTTTACATCTAAATATAAGCAGAGTAGCACTCTGAGACAGCTAATTTTATCAGGCCAGTCTTCATCTCAGTTATATTTTAGTTAAGCAATCTATTAGCTCATTGCACTTACTGATACTTATTGGACTACTAAGAAAGAGTGATTTTTATAAAGATGGTCTTATCTACTGTCAGCTGAAAGAAAGCCATGACAGACCTGGGTATTGAGTACTCAGCACTTAGAACAAGTTAAAAATTTAAAAACACACTTAACGCATTATCCACAATATCATCTTCATTTCTCAAGTCAAAGACTTCCAAATCATCACCACATATCAGGGATCATGATGCTGGTAATGAAGTTAACATTGGTAAAAAAGGAACAGGGTTACTTTTGCATGTTTTGTGCTTAGGATGAGTTCAAGTGACTAATGTGCATGGGTTAGGTGCTTCACAGTTGTTCTATTAGGGACCAGGAACTAGGGTATACTGTTGGGGCCGGGGCTGGCAACCAAGACACAGCCACAAAGGTTGCCAGAGCTTTTGCCACCACCCAATGTCATTAGAAAGATCTTGTTAGTGCAAAGTCAAGTGAAGCCACATGCCCTTCCAACACCTAGACCCCCTAGGGAAATGAAGGAGGGGGCATTGTTGGTTAGGATTAAAATGCTTTAAAATGATCTACAAGAGGAGCCACCTCCTGTGAATCCCAACAACAGTTTACAAACTGTTCAGAAAAGTTTGCCCCCTGCAACCAAGGGCTTCGCAACTGGTCAAGCCCTGCTGGTTTTCACAAGTGCTTTTTCTTTGACTGTGAGAACAACTTGTGGTTAAATCAAAATCTGTCACTCTGGAATTCACAAAGATCTTGTAAGGATAATTTCCACCATAACCTCACCATAATCCTTTGAGTCATGTGTTAATATCAGCTTTTTGCACCCAGGAAACTGAGCAGAGAGAACTCGAGCTACCGCCAGAAGACACGGAGGTAGCACCAAGTGAAGAATCCTGGGTCCACCTTCAAGACTTCTCCTCAAATCGGAGGTGCCTCCCACTTTCTCAGCAACCACAAACGTCCTTCAAACATCTGCAAGGAGGAACGTTCTACCATGATAACGATTGATCCTGGAGGGAGGTGGAACACAGAAAGCACAGGTGTAAAGCTGATTCCTTCAAATCTACACAGGTATCCCCTGAGTCCACAGAACCTGGGCATTCATGGGGTTCAGAGGAGTTTGGAGGAAAAAATGTTAAGTGGAGATTTTGGCTCAACATTTGGACTTTTCAGGTTGGTCATCCTGATGGATCATCCAGTTGAAGGTGACCAACAGTCAAAGAGCCCAGGAGTGAAGGTGTCAATCAAAATGTGATCACCATAGGAAGACAGACGCAGAAGAAGAACACAATGGAGGAGCACTGTGGAAAGAATATCAGGGGGGCAGAGGGCAGGCAAGACACATATATTCAGAAGATGGAAAAGGCAAGGTCTCATCTCAAAGAGCAGAAAAGTCTTCAGATGGCAAAAGGTCTAAAGGAATCATGAAGTGGAAGGAACAAGAGTCAAGCAAGTGTGTGTCGGGTGATCCTAAGTTCCTCATAAAGACAAGGGGGAGAAAGAGGTTTTGTTCTCAAGTGGAACATTTTGGGACGATTTCCGTAGAGAAATTAGAAGGAACTGGAGATGAATTAAGGCAAAGCTGCTCAGCAGGGAAGACCTAAGCATTGTCAGAGAACTTGGAAATGTAGTGGAAAAATCATCAGAGTTCCCAGAATTTCTCCCAGGAGCAGAGAAACAGAAGAACTGAACCAAGCTCAGGAACTAGGAAGAAGAATGTGCTGTAAGAATGTGCTGGCACAGAGGTGGGAGAAGAACGAGCGGGATCTTAACGTGACATTAAGGAGTTTGCTGAAATTGCTGAGCAAAACGTCTAGGCATCATCGTATGTATATGAAAGATTAAAAATAAAGACTGCAGTAAATATGGATGGTGGTATCTGCCGGGCAAGGAGTGGGCTGGCCCATGCGTTGAGTTGGAAGGTTGGACATGAACCCCAGACTCACCAGTTTTCTGCTCTGCCACTTTTATTTCAAACCGTTTGCTTATTCAGCCCATCCCCTGAGAACATTCAATTTTGTAAAAACCACTTGTCAAGACTGCATTCTGAACTCCCTGTCGTCTCCTGAATGCCCTGTGTATTGGTTCCTGTGGTGGCTGTGACGGATGAACACCAGCCCGTGACCTAACCCAACAGAACCTTATTCCCTCACAGTCCTGGAACAAATACCAGAAATCGAGGTGTCGGCAGGGCCACACTCTTGGAGGCTGTAGGGGAAATGCGCTCTTTCCTCTTGCAGTCTTGTGGTGGTTGTCACAAGGACGTGTCTTGGGGGCCACCACTTGCATCTACTATCTACATTCATCCTAAAACACACACACACACACACACACACACACACATACACACATTCCCCTTAACCAGCCTTCATGGATGAAACTGAGAACCTCCCAATTTTTTGCAATAAAGGTCAATTTTTAAGTTTTCAAGAGCTTTCTACAATATCAGCCATGGTTAACAATCACATGTTTTTTCCTAACGTTCTCCTCGCTGGGTCCTTAGGATTCTATCCTCCTGTTTTCCACCTTCTCCTCAGCATTCTTCTGGGCCTCCTTTGCAGGCACCATCACCTCCCACCTGGTCTTCAACAGTGGTGGACCCCAGGGGGTCCCCCCGGCTCCTCATTCCTTGCTGTTTGGGTGAAGCTCTCCAATCCATTTAACTTCTTGTTTATGGCTTCAATACCAGCTTCTCACCTACCTTCCCCAATTTCTCCGTACCAGCACTGTCCAGTGGAACATTCTGGTATGCTGGTCTTACTCTGTATCTTCACTGTCCAGCTGTCCACTAGCCACATGCAACTCTTGTGCATTTGGAATGTGGTTAGTGCTACTGAGGCACTAAATGTTTCATGTTTTTCTTCTAATAAATTTGTAAACAGCCACATGTAGCACCACCTACTGTACTGAATGATGCAAATACAATGTATCTCCCACCTCTGTGCCAGTCCTAGGGAGCATCTGGCCAGCCACACAGTGTGCCTGGGCTCTTCTCCTCAGTTGGGTCAGTCACTGTTCAACCCTTGGGACTCTCCTGTCACTTCCCCGTGAAGCATCACAACTTCAGGTTGAATTACGGAACTCCACTTCCGCTTCCACAGCTCCTTTTCCGTAACTCATTTCAATGTGCAAATCTGTAATTCAAATGTGCATTTGGAGCTGTGTATGTCTGTATCTGTCTCCCTCACCACACCATGAACACCTTAAAGACAGAGACTACCTTGAATTTATTCTTCAGTCTTTGCAAAGCAGGACCTGGTGCCTGCTCACTGAGTCAGCGAAGAATGTGCCTGACTGCACTGTGTGTGGAGACCACTGAACCACCAGAGAGAGAGAGAGAGAGAGAGAGAGAGAGAGAGAGAGAGAGAGAGAGAGAGAGAGGGGACGCGCTTATCATGCTGTAGACCATAAGACAAGAAGCTTCTGTCCTCTCCAAACTCCCCTCATGAGAATGGTCGAGGCCAGATAATTCAGGAAGGCTTTGAATCTGTGTCTTGGATGATGGAGAGAATTGGTTTTTGTGTATTTGTTTTGGTTTGGTCTTGGTTTGGGGTTTTAATGAGCATCGTTTTAGGATCCTTAAACACTAGACGTTTAACAGAGTTAACTGGGCACATGAGCCATTTGGCGGTCACCCTTCATGCTTAAAAGCACAAATCACTCTGAGAATCACTTTTCTGTGAAATCTCAAATATGGTGATTTGGAGAATTCCAAGTAGTGATGCATGATTTTTTTTTTTTTTCAAAACTACTTAAAAGAGAGAGCGGAGAGAACTGAAATGTTGGTTTAAGGAAGAAAGGAGAGAAAAATTCTGCTCTTTTGAGGATGGGCTCTGCCTGGGTGCTGCATCTGTTGACTGGGTGAGGGGACAGTAGTGAAGAGTCAGGCAGGCGTACAGCTTGCAGGGCAGGCGACGTGCGGAGGGCTGTTCTGTGCATCGGCCCAGCCCTGGTTGCCTGTGGCTGCTCTTTTTATGAGAACTGGCGCGTATTTAACTGCTATAGCTTTTGGCTTCTCTGCCTGGTTTTCCCCACAGTAGAGGCATTCATTCCCATTGCAGTTACCGCTCCCATTAAAACGCACAAGCACAAATGGTACCTACTCTCTCTGGGCAGGCACAACCATATAAATATACCCCCAATACGCCAAGGATGGGGTCTCTACAAGCAGGGTGGTGGTGATGATTAAAAATAAGTGCACTAACTGGAAATTTTAAATTTCCCTTCTTAAATACGGGGGAGATGGAGCTAATAAAAATTTGCAAAAGAACAGGCATAGCAATCCCATTAAGACATTATATGGAAAAAAACTTCAATCCCATTTTGTCTATTTCAAGCTCCATTTTACTCATATTGCAACTTAGAGAATTATTCAGAGAAACAGAGTGGGAGGAAGAAAGTGAGCTACATTCTGTTGGAGCTTCAGATACATTTTTCTTTTCTGTTTTATCAGTGCATGCAGGCGACATCCTCTTAATGAGGGTCTTCAAACTTCTCTGCCTTTTAGAAGTGTCTCCACTGTGCCCTGGGACAACAGTCACTGATTTTAGCTTTTAAATATGCTCCTGATATAGAGTAATTTTTTTTCCTTAGCACTCTTCATTGTCTTACCTGCCTTAATGGGAATTATGGGTTTTTGATTAATGGGCTGAAAGATGTGGTCCATTTCAGTTTCCTTATCTCTCTTCCTTTCTGATGCATGCTGCTTCCGGCTGTGTCTGAATACTTGAGAATAATACCTGCAAAAGTAGTTTGGAATAAGAATAGAAATAAAAACGGATTGGCTTACCCATAGCCTGGCGTTCGTGGCAACCATTTATATTAGAAGTGTTCATCCGTACGTGTACAACAGTCAGACATATATTCACTTATTCATTCAGCAAACTATTTTGTAAGGTATTGAGCTTGGTGCTGGGAAGAGTCCAGGGTGATTTTAGGTTCTACTAAATCAAAACCAGACAGTGGCCTACCACTGTGCTTTATGTAAAGACCATACCCATGGATACTATCAGGGAATGGCATGGGAAGAAAAGGAACTATCGCAGGGCTCATTTGCTGGTCGCCAGGTGTAGTTAATCAAATAGATAATCAGGAAACACCTGCATACAATGAATTAATAAAAAGGTCTGACACATACAACGGATGGAAAAAAACCCACCAATCTTGGAAACCACTGGTGCCACAAAAATAACCACAAATAACAAGGCGATTCACCCAGCCATCGTTGGGAGTGTGGGCTTTGAGTCACCTAATTGTCTCTTAAAGTTGAACACATGATTTCAGATTTACTAAAGGGCTCAAGGAAGAAGAACAATCTCAGAAAATAAAATATCTGCATCTACGGAGTGAAATGAAGACAGGATTTCAGTGAGAGTTTTGCTTTGTCTTATCTCACCAGATACAAAAAAGCAGACAAGTTTGAGAATAGTTTTGCCCTTGGGGTGGTTAAGTAGAATAATAGCCTAACACTAGAATAGCACAAATACTGATTCTTTGGAAAACAGTATATTGATTTTTCCATGGGGGCCAAATATGAGTGAGTTCACTAAAATAAGCTGGAAAATATTCCTGACTTGTGCAAATGCAATCTGTAAGCTCCAAAAATAAATAAAGATTGCTCCTAAGAAGTCTAGAACATGCTGCAAAGCAATGGTAACAGATTAAGGGCTCTGAGGCTCCCAAACATCTGCGTCAGCCTGTTCTGCCTGGCTAACATGAAAACCTTACATGGTAACTCTCTCTCGCAGGTTCCCAGGCCATGAATTGTAAAAGTGCATTTAATGAAACCTAAGAGGTGGTCATGTGTGTGTGTGTGTGTGTGTGTGTATTCATTCTAAAGCATAAACACAAATTAACATTTCATACATACCGATGGTTTAGAAGACAGCATTACTATTATTAAAGAAATAAATGAAGAATATGTTTAATTATAAAATAAATATGTCCTGCTTAATCACACGTACACATAGCTGCATAAACACAGGGTCATTCTCTGTAGGGCACTAGTTTTGTCCTCTGTCACTGCCCTACTCGCTTTTTGTCGGGTTGTTAAGGGGGAATTGGAGCCCAAATGGAGAGGGTATGAAATTCATTCTAAAGCCAAATCTACAGATGAGGAAATATGTAACTCTTTCACAGAAATTGTGGCATCATCAATATTCTTCCCAAAGGAGGAGCCGATTTCTGCTCACTTCCTATTAGGACATTGTTCTTCATTCCAAAAGGACACATTTTCTACCTGGCTGTTAGCACACATAGCATCCAGACTCCAGAGAGGTAGGGCAGAGGGGCCTGACCACACACTGAAAGATGAGCACTGTTTCTGGAATATTTCCTCCTGGGAAAGAACTTTTCAGGTGTCCTCTGAGAGAAGACAGTGACATCTTTAAAATATCATTAACAGGGGACTTTGGATGCAAAGACTGAGATGCAATCTGAAGTCGAGGGGTAATAAAAGGTCTGATGCAGAAGCACAACCAGGCCACACAGAACCGTGTGAAGGAGGAACAGTACGGGACATGCCCTAAGTCACCAGTGGAAAATGGATCCATGGCCCCAATCCATCATCCTTTCCCATCATCACTCCTTACCATGTGACCTGCATCTCCTCAAAAACGTAGAAGAGATGTCTCCACTTTGGGTTTGTACATGGGACTTGCTTTTGCCAATAGAATGTTAATCAGAACAATGTGACCCAAAGCTCCAGTGGCCCAGCTTGTCCTTTAACAGTTCTGCCACAGTTAAGGGAGAACTTAGCCACCCGCACCCACCCCAGCTGCAGAGTGAGCAACCAGGTGGGCCTCCACCAGCTTAGACAGCCTCAACAGGCAGTCCCTAGGTTTGTAAGGATAAATATCTATTTTGCATGTCAGTGGGGTTTTGGTGATTGTTACACAGTAATAGCTAGCTGTTACACAGAGAATAATTGTCTTTGAGTAGATGAAGACATTTTCTTTGTTTACTGGAAAGGAGAACCTGCTAGAAGACACTTTAAAAATAAGTATTGTCAGCATCTTTTCTTCTGAGAGTTCCAAAAATTGGAAAGATCAATGCTGGAGCTTCCATTAATGCCTAAGGGGTGGGGGTGGGGGGGAAGAATCTTTGCTCTTTCATACTTGTTGATTTCAGACAGAAAATCACAGACAAAATCATAAAGAATAGAAAGTTCATTTGAATCAATATAGACAATTCTTTTCTTGAAATAGGGAAGAAAGTTCCCTTCCTGGTAACCAGTAACCTGGTAACCTACTGTGAAACACAGGTCCATCCAGTAGTCTTGTTCAAACCTGGCTTACCTCAGTCCTCATGAATTTGAGTTTAGAATTGGAATTCTCAGAACAAGTTTTCTCTTACATAACCAAAAAACATTAAAACTAAAAAACATGGAACTTTTGCTTAAACTCAACTTTGAATTAAATCAAAATAATTTTGGCTTATTAAATTGAAATTTGATGACCACCAAGAAATTTCCAGAGAAACTTTGGACATTGAATTTGCTTATACTTGCAAGGACGGATGATGTTTGTTAAAGTTCCTGCTACGATTGGTCAGATAAAGGTTCCATACCAGCTCGGACATTTATGGGCTCTGGGACCTCTGTTAGGAAGTTTGTTGTTCAGCACCAGATGTCCACCAAGTAAAAGAGCTGTGGACCCGTAAGTGCTCCTCAGAGGGTGGCCACTGCCACTTTCACTGTCCATCATTACTGTGATCAACATTTTTAGGGAAGAGGACCCCAGATCCACCGGGTGCCTTGGGAGATGAACTTGGCAGGAGTCAGCAGTGTGTTTGGACAGGGCGAGCAGATGGAAAACACTGATGGTTTTATTTAGGATCGCTTTTTATCTCACCCTCTTGCAATATCTCACACGTATCAGAGCTGGCGCAGAAGATCTAACACTGAAGCACCAATGAGGCAGTGTTGGCATTTCTGTCTCAAGTAAGCAGCAGTCAAAGATGCAGACCCAAATGTCCCCTATCGCCACGGTGCTCAGAAGCTCAGCACACACTGAGGCCAGCGTCTGGAGCTCTGGCCCGCGGCACTCGCTGGTGATGCTCCTACACGGTTTCCTTGCTGCCTGCTCTCCTGGCCATCTGTTACGATGGCATCGTGCCAGCTTCCAGGACGGCTCGCTGGCTCTGCCAAAGCCCAGGGGCCAAGAAAAGGTTTTCAAGGAGCCCTGAAAAAATTCACAAGGAGGAAGAGAGCTGGAGGAACTCTGGGTTTCCCCTCCCTTTCCTGCACAGTGATACCCAGTGCGGTTTTCTTTGCTTCATATTTTATTTCACCTGTTGAATTAACCAGTTGAGTCTCCAATCTAAATCTTGAAATCTGGAGAGGAAAAGAGCATGCACCGCGCGTAGACCTGTGGTTGCCAGAGACACAGGTGTTGTTATTGCTGCTCCTGACAGATCACCGGAGCAGGGTCCCAGCCACACTCTGCAGTCCCTCCTCTCAGTCCTCAGCTTCTGCTTACTCACTGAGACCCCTCCGCTCTTCCCCAGCCGACCTGCTGCCTGGAAGACTACCTCGTTTACCTGTTCCCCCCCCAATGTTGAGGGCCACAGCCCAGTCGGGATGACGCATGGCATTTTTGCCAGAAGTAGTGGTTGAGAGGTGACGCTAGCGAGCCATTAAGATGATGACTTTTGAGTTCTGGAGGAGTTCCCGTTGAGTTCCGCTTGAGCTCTCGCGGGGATTCCCGGAGAGTTCCCATTGGTTGGGGAAGTGCCGGAGGAGGGATTTTTCCGGTTGCTGGTTGCTGGAGGAGCTGCGTGGCGTTCGGGGGAGTTCCCGGGAGCGTGTGTGGAGTGTGCTGGTGGAGTTCAGAAATAAAGTTTGTTCCTGCTTCAGTGGCTCGTGATTTGCGCCCAGCCAGACTGCGGCACCCCAACACACACACATCCATGTTAGGATCTTACAAGACAGGGGAGTAGATCCATCAGAGCATCTTTGGTCAAAAATTTAAAATCAACTGTCCGGTGTGAAAGTATGACCAGACAAACATGATACAGACCAGAAACACAGTGACTGACACACACACAGGTATCAGGAGATGGCTTCCTCAAGTTGGGGGACACTTTGGAAAACCACAGAGGACCTCACAGACAGTTTGGGTTACAAATTTGAATTTCTAAGGCTCAAGAATTACAACTCACTTGTCCTTTTCTACCAGGTTAGATGATTCTGTGCAGCTGTTTACTATTCAAACCTTGCAAAATTTACAGGTTAGGTTAAAAAGAATCCACGAAAGGGGGTTATTTGATCATTCTTATTGTCATCAGAGTGGCTGGGAAACTCCGCAGAGACTAAAGCTGTGGACATCGTTAGGAAAAAGCACTGTATGAATAAAAGTTTTGACTACCATTTACCTTTAGGATTCCTTTGCATCTGCCCAAGAATCAAAATAACACAAAACAAACCTACAAGGCCTGGACAGAGCCCTCTTCATTTCCAAGATGTAGTTTCTAATATCTACACAATCACAGTCCTGGCAGGAGCTTTGTGTTGTGCGGGGTGGGCTGTCTGTCCATCTCCTGATCACAGAGGAAGGACAGAAGTGCAAACCATGGCCACTCACCCACGCCTCCCAACACTGAAGCCTCCACCAGGTCAGCACCCTCCTGGTCCACAGGAAGGGCAGGGTGTAGAGCATGGGAGAAGCTGCAGGCTCCTCGCGGTTCCTAGCTCCTGGCTGCAGGTAACTACAGTGGCCATGCTTTCTTCTAACTGACCCAAGTAGCCTCCTGATACTCTATTGGTAGTTGAAAAGGAGCTCTTCTGAGCATGTGCCTGACCCCTGCGTAAGTAAAGGGTTAGAGTAACTGAGAGGAAATGCACAGGACAGAGGGCAGAGTAACAGAGTACATTGCCATCAGCCAAAGACTCAAAAGACCTGAATTCCGGAACAGTCTGGACGTGCCCTGCTCTGAGAATGTCTGCAAGGTTACTCAGTGGAATCATCACTGTTTCCTCTGTTAGTTGAAGGAGTAGACCAAGAAATGCCCAGGCTTCCTCCCAGCTCTGGGTGATTAAGATTTAGTCTTAAACCAAGAGGTCCGTCCCCCATGAGCTCCATCCACAGGATGAATATCCTCCTCTCTCAGCCTCCCACCCCACGGAGGCTTACCATACTTATGGGAAGACTTTAATGGGCATTAAACCTCTCAGGATCCAATGACAGCCTTTCACTTTCTATTATTTATACACTTTAAGTTAGTTCTGCGTTGAAAAGGATCTTATTTAAAGATTATTGCTTCTTATTTAAAGAAGTGGAATGATTAACTTTCCTTAAATTTCTGACTTTTTTTTTTTTCGGCTTCCTTTTTTGACTGCCTAGAACTATTTGTGTGGATATTTCAGAAGCAAAATAAACATGACATTTTTCCTCTTTGAGAGTGTCCAAGAAGATTTATGTTCTTGGATTCTACTTGAGTCAACAGTTCGGATTAGTTATTTCCAGGAAGACTGGAGGGCCATGGGGGAGGCGAGGTTTCAAAACCTAAATATCTGAAACAAACAAACAAAAAATAATGTGTGTCGATTCACGCACATCTATGTATCATCCACAAACATGTACGTATATTTTTCCCTGATGTACGATCTCAGTAAAATATCAGAGAGAAAAAATGTCAGACATACATAGCATAGCAATCAAGGGCTAATGAAGATCCAGGTATTAAATCAATTAAGAAGTATCAAAAGCTACCTAATCATCAAGGAACAAAATTGGCACCACAATATGTAGCGAGCATGGGAAAGCCTAATTTACTAAACATACCCTGCAGTCACATAATTGCATGTAATTTTACCAGCATAATTAACTAATTTAATTACCACTTCTCAAGTGCATCAATTATTGACATTACAGAGTTTTCAGACAGCAGAATTACTGTGTGGTACATCCAGAGAATGCAAAATGCTCTGTATGCCTATTCTCCCAGTCACAATCAACCACCGAAGAAGAATGTGAGGTTGGAGGTGGAAAGAATTCCTATCATGGATCACCGGGTTGGTGGGCAGGTTTAAAGGATGAAGCACCCACAAACGTGTCTGGCAGGAGGCAGAGAATGGGAGGGACCCCAAGATTGCATTCTTCAAAGCTGGCCCTGGCCATGGTGCAGAAAAACTCTGTGAGGCTTGGTCGGGGAAAGAAATAGAAGGTTCTAATTTTCTTTTTTTATAACTATGCAACAGCAATCCAAAATGTGCCTAGGAACACTTTCTGGAAGGAATGGAACAAAAGAAAAGGAAGTTTGAAGAGATATTAAAGAACACAGCTTGCTTGAGAATAAGGTCTCTCTGTTTCGTATCTTTCTAATGGAACTGTTGCTGAATCACTTACTAGAAGGGCTCTTCCTGGAGAAGGGCTTCACCTTTCAAGTCACAGGCAGGTGTTACAGGTCACGCCAGGTGGGTCCTAGTTCCATGGCTGTTTTTGTTTGTTTGTTTGTTTTAAGGTGACATCAGTGGAGAAATTTCATCGTGTCATGGAATCTGTGAGCAGAAATGGCTAGAAGTCCTGGGAGCTGTGGCGTGGTGCTGTCTCTTTTCACAATGCCCACCTGTGTCCGGCCTTTTACAGATGCTTCTAGTGTGTGGAGATGACCAAACTGTGGAAGTATTCACATCAGTGGGGTGTTCAAATGACACAACACAACCTTGGAGCAAAGAAAGGTGAGACTAACCTCTCTGTCTTACTTTCTGAGTCCTCAGGTACCTATTTAATCTTTGGATTGAAATTGGAATGTTTAGTCCATTGTTGCTCTGGAGTGGGGAAAAAAGTCTTTTCTATTTCCAACTTCAGATACTGAGCTATAGATCAACCTTTGTTATTTCAAAAATAACAAATTGTACCCTTTAAAGGTGCAATTTGTTATTTTTGAAATGCAAGAATCACACACATTTTGGGGGTGCAGTGTGATAATTTAATACATGCATACAATGTAAAATATCATGTCACTTTTAAATGGCCTAGTCAAGCAATTCAGAAATTAAAGAAAAGGAAAACGTGTTTTCACTGGCATGGATAAAAATCTGATTACATTTTAAACACCTTACTCTTACATTGGGAAAGACGTGGGGATAGTGGTTATAAACTTATAGTCAAGGTTTTATAAAGAGACACTTTCTGTGAATCAGAAACAAGCTCATAGAAACCAAAATCAGGAGACCCAGAATCAGTACCCCACCTCCAGTGTGTGTCATAAAGCAGGCAAAGTTCTCAAATGCATGAGGTTCTCTTTGGAGGACCTTGTTTTCTTCCTATAATGATGCCCCGTCACATTTCCAGGTCACAGAGTTCCTTTTGTCTTCTCTCTTAAAAGGGCCTAAACTTAAGCCAGTGTCTTGCTTCTCCAAGGCCATTAATGGAAACCTTCTCCACAACTTTATACATAAAGTTCTAGGCTCTAAAAAAACCTATTGTGGTTTTAAAGCTGTTTCTAGGGTTAATAATCGAGTGAGAAGAGGCACTTGGGGAGCCTCCGGGGATGGGTGGGGAGAGGCCCTTGGCTGCACTCCTCAACCCTCAGATGGCAATTCTCTCCTTCCTCTGCAAAAGGTTGTGTATAGGATTGAGATCACCTTGGAATCAGGCCCACTGACCTGATATTTTAAGTTCTGGTCTACTTCTGAATACAACATACTAACATAGCCCACTCAAGAAGAATGGTATCGAAATTCTAATGGGTTGCTCCCCATGTACCTATAATATGTCAAAACACACCCTACTGTTGTGTCGACCTAAAAACAACAAATAAATTAATTAATTATTTTAAAGAGTCAATGAAATATGTTCTGATGTGAAAAAGCCTTTCTCCTCCAAGTGGCCTGTTCCGTGCTGGATCAAGTCTAACCTTCTGTGGAGAAGTCCCTACTCATTGGGATTTACATTAATCTCAGTCCTCACTTAAACTATTGCATATTTATTCTTTACTTCCTGTTATTAAACGTCTGCATTTTATGTTCTGTACCATGGATCCATGTGGGCGTTGGTTCAGAAAGACCCGATTGAAGGCAGAGAGGAGCAACTCCAGTCAGCTGGTGCTAAAATAAGACCCAATTAATCAATTAGACCCAAAACACTCCTTACCAGCAACCAGGAAATTAGACAGAAATAAGAACCAAATGGAAAGAGATGTGATAGAAGCTGTTAGAAGAACAAATGTATAAAACTGATTTCCTTAGCAAGGAATCTGGCCAGGCACTCAGATCAGTATATAAGTAAGAAAAATATTAAAAGGAATTTCATCTGCTTTAAGAATTCACAAGGAGAAAGAACTTTCAGGAAGGGATTTGGAGAAGTCATCATGGAGAACATGATGTTTTAAATCAGCCTCAAAGGAAGGAAAGGATCCAGCACAGAGAGCTAGGAAGATCAAATGGGACGAGCAGAACAAACCTGATCCAAAGCACAGAGGTGAAGCCTGTGAGGAGACAGTGCTCACGTGGCCCGAAGCAGGGTGACCAGGTACAAAGTCAGAGGGACAGCGGGAAAGAAGAGGAGGAAATATTTAGGGCAGTGAGCCTCAGGGCTCAAGCCTCAGCCCTGCTACTAATTAGTCATGAGACCCAGAAAAGTCACTTTGCCCTTCCACAGGTGAAACCAACAGGCTTAATTGGATGATCCCTGTGGCCCTGGTCTATGCATCTTATAGCAGACACACACGAGAGCGCCAGGCCACACGGTGAGGGAGGGCTCACAGGGCTCCCTCAGGAGGACTTGGGGATCGCAGTCAGCTGAGGCAGGATGCTGGAAATGGCTGTGTTTCTCTTCCTTTCCTGTCAGCGCTTCCCAAAGGAGTGGTCTGTGTACTGGTGTCTTAGTTCATTCACAGTCAAGATGACTCGTTAATAATAGAGATTTGTTTCTCCCAGTTTGGGAGGATGGAGGGTCAAAGTCAAGGCACCAGCAGGTTCCGTGTCTCCTGAGGGTCAGGTTTCTGCTGCCAAGATGGCACCCATGGTTACGACCTCCAGAGGGGACCAACACGGCGCTCTCACAAGGGCAGAAGCTAACACCTGTAAGGTCACTCATCCCGTTCATGAGGACTCTACCCTCAAGACTTAGCCGCCTCCTTTAAAAAGTGTCCTTGCCTTTTAAATCCATCACACTGGTGATTTTCAACATGGGAATTTACAGCCACATTTAGGCCTCAACACCTGGTCTCCATCGCCTCAAAGTACAGTTTGGTTCCTTATATTCAGAATTGTTTTCTGCCGTCACACATTTTACTGGAACCCTATTTTCAGAGATTATTGGTGACCTCATCATCATTTTATGTGAATTGTTGACTTAGAGTTACAAGCAAATGGCATTCATAACCCAGAGCTAGACAAGCGCTCCATGGTATACAAGACTGACTGGGGGATGGACAGAAGGAGACTGATGGGGGGGGGGTGGACATTACAGAAATGATGAATATTATGAACCAACTCAGGACTCTGCAGGACCACCAGAGATTTCTCCCTCCTGACTCCTTTGCCAGGGCCAATCATTTCCCAATTCCCCACCAGCACCTTAAAGGCCAAGAACTTGCGATCCCCCTGCCTCAGCCTCCCAAGCCACGTGAAAATTCTTATGTTGCTTTTCTCCCCCATTTCTTTGGCAACCTCTGCCCATGAAGGTTAGATCTACTCTCTAAATGGTGGAGTGAACTCATTATCATTTCACCTGTGGTGGGATGGTGGTTAATCTGTTGCCAACAGCATCTTCATCTTAAACTCACTCTACATGTGACCATGGGATTTTAATGTTTCCCATTATTCTATATTTTTTTGGGTGGGGGGAAGGTGCTGGGGATTGAACCCAGGGTCTTGTGCATGCTCTATAAGCACTCTACCATCTGAGCTATATCCCCAGCCCCTCCCATTACTCCAGTTTTTAGCCGACTCTAAGAGCTTGCACAGTCTGACCCTTTCCAGATTCTCTTTTCTCTTCTCCCATTTATGAAAATTTCACTCCAGTTCTATTGTTCTGCTCTGGTGTACTTGACATGCCAGGAAAGTTGATCAGAGTTCAAGTTCAGCCTCAGCAACCTGATTTCCGTGTGAATTGGGAAACTCATTTCCCTCTTTGGAGTATTTTTATCAAAAATGAATGAGGCCTATAGTGCCTTCACCTGAAGGTTATCTTGATTATAAAATTAAATAGCAAATACAAGAAGAGTCCCACGACCCTACCACTGTGTGAGTTAAGGAATTTATGAGCTGATCTTAAAAGCAAGAAGAAACAGGAACTGTCCTCCAATCCCTGCTTCATGTCCAGCGGAGGCCCTCAGTACCAGCCACGTACTTGGAGAAGTGAATGGCGCTGTGACTCTTCTTGCTATTTCCTGGGATTCGTGAAGAATTTTTTCTAACACCGTCGCTTTCTTCCTCTGACTCTCATGAGTTTGTGGGTTCTAAAATAATAGCTACGTTTTCATGTGAATCTGACTTATCTTCCCAGATAGATCACAGTTGAATAAGGACAGGGCTTTCACTCTGCCTTTCTGTAATCCTCCATACTATCTATCCTTCAGCAATAACATATCTTTTAGCAATAATATACAAATGTGGCATTTGTCCCTAATACAAATGATCAAGGAAGGGTGTGTGTGTGTGTGTGTGTGTGTGTGTGTGTGTGTGAGTGATTTAATGATTTAACCAGGCCAGAGAGCTAGAATCACTTCTGAAATAATTGGACTCAGAAATCAAACATCTCACCCTTATTAGCAAGTATTTCCACATGCAGTGTCTCTCTCTCTGTTATTAATTTGGGGAAAATATCTTCCACGAACAAATCTTCATTCTACCCATCAAAATGACATCTAAATGCCATCCTAGGACAAACATGTTCCTCATTAAAATTTTGTACTCGATGCATGTTTCATTTAGTTTCTTTTTATTCCTAAATATCTGAAATATTTAATTGTATAGAAATGCAAGCATCTCTTAAGCATGCGGTTGTAGGCTTCTTTGTTTATTTAAAAAGGAATCCATTGGGAGGGGATCATTGACAAAACATTTAAATAATTTTTTTTTTTTTTGGAGCTTTCTAGCAGCAAGACAACCTTCACGGAGTTGGGAGAATAAGACTAACACCACCAGCCGCTCATCTTACAAACGGACAATTCCATCCCTAAGTGGACTTCTGCAGTTCAGCTTTTCCCATCAACATGGGAGGATCTTCCAGTAGAATCAGAACAATTGACATCTGTGTCACTGAAGCTGCTTCTCCTTTCGTTGCAGTTGAGGCTGAAGAGTTAATTTTCCTAAGACTAATCAGCCCATCTTGACAATCGAAGGGAAGGAACAGGGACAGGTAGATGACTGCATGTTTTGACATTAGACCATTAACATGCAAATCATATGCAAAATCATACGCTAACAACTTGGAGCCTTTGTTTGTGGTCGAACACGTTTTTTCCCCCAAATGAACTACAGCCCTGATTCAGTCCTACACAGGAAGACGCTTAGCAAGGCGTCTGAAATGCACAAGAAAAAATACCAAATGACCTCTGAACCCTTGTTCTGACCTCTCTGGAAGAGCAGGATTCCTTTAAACTTGACTTTATTGCCTGCGCATCGCAAGAGGGCACCGAAGCATGGCAGGGAACAGAAGTCCACGTAATGGCCATCCTCGGCGCTCACAGTAAATAACAGTGGTGCGAACGCAGGGCAGTCAACACAGACAGTGTCCTTCACATCACCCAGAGGCCACTGCCGAGCTCCGGGGGACAAGCAGCATTAATTATAGACTAATGATGCCATTTGCATGCACATTTTTAAAAACAGTAGTGAACAGAGTCCTAATAATTGAGGATGAGTGAGATGAGGCTGCACTAAAATGCTCTATTGAGTCTCTTATCTCATTTTAAAGGAAGACCTCTGTCACCTTGGTGCTCCCGGGTACACATTAATACCAGGTAACGGTGCCGTGTGGAGCATTAGGCTGGTTCTTGATGGAGTCAATCACTCCATCAACCTGCCTTTGAAGGGCTCCCCCCTGCAAACTCTCATGATCATACTCTCAAGACTGTGGGGGGGGGACAAAAACGTAATGACTTTTGATGCAAGTGGGAAGATTAAAAAAAAAATGAAAGAGGAGAAATCTTGATGTAGGAGAAAGGATCACACAGTGAAGAACAAACCAGGCGGTATTTTGTATGTACGTTGGGATTACGTCCTGGTATAATCAAGGGTCTGTTTCTGTGGTTCAGCAATCAGAATGGAAGGGCAGGAGAAGGGAAACTGATTCTAGAAACTGAAATCATTTTTATTCCTAAATATCTGAAATATTTAATTGTATAGAAATGCAAGCATCTCTTAAGCATGTGGTTGTAGACTTCTTTGTTTATTTAAAAATCAAGGGTCCGTTTCTGTGGTTCAGCAATCAGAATGGAAGGGCAGGAGAAGGGAAACTGATTCTAGAAAATGAAATCGTTTTTCTCTACAAAGCCGTGGAGAATCTTGGTACTGTTAGGGGCTCAAAAGCTCACCTTGTGCCCTTGGGAAGGGCATCAGCCAGAGCAGGAGAGAAGACTTGTAGCTTATGAGGGCCAGGGGCCAGTGGTGCCCTCAGCTGCTTTGACTCCATGGGACTTGCTGGAAAAGCTGGTGCTCGGCCAGGCAGCCTTTTATGGAGAACAATTTACATTCTGAATTGAGCAGGGACTGATTTTATTATGCACTTGGTTCCTTCCTTTTTCTTTTCTCCTTCTTTTTTATTTTATCCATATTTAGCTATTGGTACAGATGCATTTGAAACAAATGTAAATGTTGTTCCTAAGCCTACTTGGGCAGCATCTTTCACTCTGTCTTCCTACTTCCCAAAACTCCTTTTTGGTTCCGGGGTGAACCTGGGGTCACTTTACCACTGAGCCATATTCCCAACCCTTTTTATTTTATATTTTGAGACAGGGTCTCAATAAGTAGATTCAGTAGCCAGCCTCAAACTTGTGATCCTCCTGCCTCAGCCTCCTGAGTCACTGGGATTACAGATGTGCTCCACCATACCTGGCAGCTGTAACTCCTTGAAATCAGAACTTTTATGAACATTTTCTCTCATGGACTAAAATTAAACTTCATGTAGCTAAAGGGAGAAAAATTAAAACTCCTCATATTCCTCATAATTATCAACATTGTAATGCCAATCACTCCTCTAATCATGGGGATATAAGGGTAAACAAGATACACAAAGTTCTCAGCCCTTTGGAGCTTACTTTCTTAGGGGAAAAACAGGATAAAAGCAAACAAATGTGTGCCGGTCGGCTCTCTGTCACTGTGACAAAACACCTGATAAAAATCAGTTTATCGAGAGAAGATTCATTTTGGCTCAGAGCTTCAGTTTCAGTTTATGAGCCCTTGGCTGTGCTATTCCTGGGCCTGCAACAAGGCAGAACATCAACATGGAGGAGAGAAGCTGCTCACCTACTGAGAGCCAGGATGCAGAAAAGAGCTTGACTTGATAGTAAAGCCCCTTCTCCCTAACCATGAGCTCTGAGTCCATCAGTGGACTACTACATCCACGAGGTCAGAACACTCACAGTCCTGCCCAAGGCCCTGCCCCAGAACACTGCTAAACTAGGGCCCGGCCTTCCACATAGGAGATTTGGGAGGATGTTTGAGATCCAACCTGAACAGGGTGTGTAACTAAGGCACATACTTTCAGGCAAATGTCAAGTAGCAGATAGGGATGGAGAAGTACCCGGGGCAGCATATTTTAAATTGTGAGGTCAGAGATGGCCATTCTCGAATGATGTCTAAGCAGAGCCACTAGAAAGAGAAAGAGTCAATAAGCTACAGGAATCTCTGATGAAACAAAGCCTTGGAAAAGTACAATAAAACCACAACATAGAAAAACAGAGTCCCCTGGCCTAAGGTCTCAGCTAGCCAGTGGCCCGCTGGCAGTCAAAGCCGAGTGGCCAAGTCTCCCAGTCCCGCCTGCTTCTCTCTCGAACCACCAGGCTTCTGCACCACAACCTCGATCCATCAGTCACGTCATTTTGTTTTCCTTTTATTCCACTGCAAGTGCCCTTAATTTTTTTTTGTCTCATATCGAGACAAACAAGGCAGAAACATGTTTTTTTTTTTTCCAGCTAGTTAACCAGAATGAATCAACTAAAAACCTTCTAAGGAGCAGTACTCAGAGGATGTTGGATATAAAAATTTTCCATTTTTACTAAAGACAAAAAGCGGGGGAAATCTTACATTTGGCATCCCTTCTTGAACTGTATTTCTTCCTACAGTCACGGCTTGGGATGGTTTTATGATACACTCAAGTGTACGTTGTATTTACTTTTTGAAAGGGGACTAAATCTGGCTTGTTCCCCACCAGCCAGACTTGGAAGAAAATCCAACCTCTAGTATATGATAAGGATCTTCCCCTCTTTGCTGGGATGATATGGGAACCTGGGGTTGGCACAGCCAGGAGTCCTAGGAAGGGGGCTCTTGTTTCCATCCTTGGGACCCTCCAGCCACCGGGACACGGTCTGAGCTCACAAGGCACCCGGGTGGTCAGATGGCTTTGATGGCAGTGCCCACAATTTTCAAGCAGTCAGCTAAAAGGAACCTCCTGCCACTCAAGACCATATTTGGTGATCTATCTCTGGGCATCCTTGTGGGCTCTCTTTAAAGGGTCTGCCACCTACAGGGAATTATAGGGAAATGGGCACCCCCTCTCAAAGACTCTGATTTAGTGGGTCAGAGTTAGGGACCAAAAATTGGCATTTCTAACAAGCTCCTCAGTGACGCTGAGGCCGCTTGTCCCCAGAGCAGCCTTGAGAGGCACCGCTCAGGTTGCTTTTGCTGAAGGTGGAGCAAAAGTACCGTTTTGCTCTGTGTAGAAGGGGATATAGGGCAGCAAAAAGGACAGGAACCTATTGATTTTTAACTCTCTCACACTGTTACATTAGCAAAGACAGAAGAGACAAAATAACAGAGTGATTTTGCTTTCTGAAACCCAGGTGTGCAATGCTTTTCTGAGGGGGCTTCCCTGGCAAGATCTCCTAACCACGGCCACCTCCCCACACCAGATCTAGACTCATAAACCCACTCTGGGTAGGCCAGCTGTGAGAGAGACGGTTGGGAAACTGGGTCTAGGCAAGTCTAGGCATTTCTCTTTCACCACCAATTAACCAGGCACAGCTAGAATGCCCAGATGCACTGGCCCAGAATGCATTCCACACAAAAACTCATTGTGTGGCAGAGTTCACACTGCAATTCCACACCACAGGAACGGGGAGCGAGAGGGGAGAGAGGAAAAGACACGTATGTAGAACGCTTTTCAGACACCGGAGCTCTTCTCGCCTGCCTCCATGCTTGTTCACAGCTGGTTTTCTGCATTACCCTGTCATCTCGTGTATTTGTCCTGGGCCTTCTATTAACGTCCCCTGCTGAGCCCATATTCTTTTCTGCTTGATGTTTTCCTGGCTTTGGGCAAAAGAGTAGCTTGACCTCTTAAGGGCAAACGCTTGTGTCTGAATTTTCCTCTCCTACCCTACATCTTTACCCAAACTCATTTTTGAAAAACAGTCTCTGGGTTCTGAGTGAAATCCCACAGAAGCCCACCACGGGGCGGAGAATTAAAGAACTCGGGCAGAGTGCACGCTATGCTGCCTGGAAGCTTGGCTCCCCCACAATATCCCTCTGCTTTCAAAACAGCTAGAGAAACCGGGCTGAAGACTGTGCTCTGGGGTAACCTCTAAATCAACGGGGTCTCCAGTGACGGTTTCCTCTAATGTAAAATAATCTCGAGCTGCTTGCAGGACCTTTATATGCACCTATGGAATTTGTAAAGAAAGAGCCTGGCCAAAGTTAGCCCACTGCCTGGGTGGGTTAGGGTAGATGCTGAAGCTTTGATATTGCCATAGCGCCCTTCATAGGGCATAAGGAAGTTGGAGAGAGATGCCCCCCCCCCCCGCCCCAATCCCCACTATCATTAACACGGAGCAGACTTGACCTCGTTGTGAATCTCAGATTCAGTATCATCTTGGACACAACCAGGAAAGAAAAAGAAGGATCTGTGTTCGTTTTTTCACAGCCTGAAGCTCTGCTCGGTCTAGACATCCTGCACTGCTTCCGCAGCCTGCAATGTAAGAGCACCCGGCAGCAAATGCACCCTCAGCCAGTCCTTGTTCCACCAGGCTCCAGGTTTGTCCTTGCCAGGAACCATCACAGTGACGGGCAGGGTGTGCCGAGGAGCTCCAAGACAGCTCCATCTCCCTCCGCCACCCGGAGGAGACGAGTGATCAGCTACTCAACACAACAGTTTGTGTATTTAGACTCAACAAAACAACATCCACGAATGTTAAAGTAAACATGGAAAAATACAAAGGGCGAACGGGCGCCTTGCCTTCACGTATCAATATATGTTCCCCTTCATGGTGAGAGTCCTAATCTCCTATCCCTCCACAGGTGAGAAAAGGAGCTGAGGAGTTCAGCTATGTATTTGCAATTAATATTCTCACCCACAATGCTGTGCCACTGCTATTGAAAATCGAGCCTCCCCCAGGACTGCACGCTGTGTTTACCCCAAAGCAGTGACGCTCCAGCTTGCAATCCGAGGGTTTCGTGACTGTCTGCTGTGTCTTCATTCTCCTTTGGAACTTCTCCAACTTCCCCAGAAGCACAGGTGGTCTTTTGAATAAACAGAACTAACATATTGAGCTCCATAAGCTCCAGGATGAGATGCATTTCTCTCATTCACAGCTGTTGCTTGCACAGTTGGAGTAACGTGCGATCATGAGGTGGCTACTTAGTGCACTGGCAGGTCCTCTTCAAAGCATCAATTCTTAGAACAGCGTCTCCAGGTAGAGAAGGAACATAAGATAACAAGTGGCACCCCTCGGGGGTCTGTGCGCTCTTCATCCCCCATTCGAGGGAAATGAAAACCTGTGTGCAGGAATGCATTGAAGAATGGCATGCCGACATCCTTTTCAGGGGGCTCCTGTGCCGAGAAGATCTCCCTGGGTCATGAAATAGCTGGTGTAGATGGCCTTGAGCCTCTATCTGCATTTAATATAACACAAATGTTAGCCATAATAAAAATATTTTGTCACTTTTCATTCCTTGAAGACTAAAATGATCTGAGGAATCCACAGGATGATGTAAAGTCCATTTTACAATGACACTGGTGTCTGTCTTTAAGGGTTTAAAGGACACTAGCAGAATCAACCACGGAACAAAGACAACAATGTTTATTTATATCAGCAAGTAATGACAGATCAGCAGCACCATCTTGAAATTCTCTTAACTGTAATTCCTCCCTGGATGTGAAGTTAATTATGGAGATTTTCAATAGCTTTACCTACTGAACTGCATTGTTTTATTATTTGCAAAATCAAAGAAAATATTTTAACAAATGAGACAATGTCAACTTATGCAAAAAACAGGTGGAGGGGGACTTCTAATCTTTAAATAGTCTCCTATGGTGCTGGGCATGGTGGCACAGTTCAGGAATCCCAGCAGTTTGGGAGGCTGAAGCAAGAAGAATGCAAGTTCAAGTTCAGCCTCAGCAACTTAGTGAAGCCCTAAAGCAATATAACAAAATACAAAGGCCTGGGGATGTGGCTCAGTGGTTAAGCACCCCTGGGTTCAATCCCTGGTACACACACACACAAAATAAATAAATAAATAAATAAATAAAATCCTTGGATTAATTTGCAGGTATATTTTATCAGGGGTCTGAAAATTATGTGCAAAATCAATTTAAGATAGCAGAGTTAGTATGATATAAAATCTCTTCTTTTGTCACCAAATTCATAGAAAATCGAAAACATTTAATTTTAAAAAGAAATAAACTCATCAAAGCATATTTGAGCTTGAAAATCAGAGAATATTTTCATATGTTAGAAAGATGCATCTCAAAATAAGAAACAAAAGGAGAGTACAGTATATGCAGCTTTAAAAGATTTTACTGCTATGCAGGTACATGTTCACGCACACACCCCGTAGGTACTCATGTGTGGGTGTGTTTACAGGAAGGTTTTTCTAACATGCTGTCTAGTTATTTACACTCTCCGGGTCATTTAAGACTTGAACTTTAAGTCCTCTAGATCTGCATTGTGATGCTGTAAGTGATCTTCTCAGAAGGTCATCTTAATCCATAATGAGAAAGGAAGAATTCTCAGGAAGTGGAAGGAAAACTGTAAGATGTCAAACATCTAGAAATCTAACATACGAAGGGGTTAAGACTGAAGGAATAGAGACAATAGAGCAACATGAAATTCCACATTAAAACTGTACACGCTTATGTGCACTTCCAAGGAGGAAATAGCCAAGATGGAAATAGCTACTTATTTTTTACAGAATATGGAAAATACCACTATTGAGTCATACCTGACACATACAAAGCAATCCATAAATATTAGCCATTATTTTCCTTCACTACAAAACTGTCTCCATGAAAAAAGCTAATGTTGTCTGTTTTATTTGCTGCTATAATCTGCAGCCTCTAGAAGAATTTCCTGTACAAAGTAGAAATCGAACAACTACTTTTTCGATAAAAGAACAAGTTAGGTAAATGCATACATGGAAAGATAACAGTAGGCTATTAAACAAGAGTAGTGGTTATGAAACAAGAATAATTTTTCATTTTAAAAGTAATTAAACATTTTAAATTGGAGAAATATAATCATTGGGAAAAATTAAAAAGTTTTCAATCGATGAATCATAAATGGCTATTGCTGTGGGGGACCCACCTTCTCACAATAACTAGACCCTGGAAGAGAACTGACTCTCAGAGATGTATTTGTCCTACAAAAGGTGGGAAACTTCTCCAGGGACACCCTCTGAGTAATAATATGAGCACTGCTTGGAACCCTGGGGGCTGGGGGGCTCAAGCTAACATTGAGATGGGAACCTCAGGAGTCAGTTCAGCCATAGACGGGAAATGAGGTCAGGGCAGGCAGGAGTCAAGGTCACAGGTTTGAGGGGCTGAGCTACAGCAGAAGAGAAAAGCCAGAGAGGAACTAACCCAGTGGAAATCTTGAATGTGTCAGCCTGCAGGAAGACAACTGGAGGCATAGAGATCCAAAGTCCCTGCATCATTTAGGACGTAAGTCAATGTGCTATTTTACTGGTGATTTGCTATCTTACCTATGTATGGTAAAAGTTCTAGGATACCCAACAGAGATGAAAAGGAGTGAGCATAAAACTGAAAGACAGAAAAAGAAGAGTAACCAAAAGAAAACAAAAAACATTCAATTTAAAAATAGTAAGTGGAAAGAAATTCATGGGACAAATAGAAACTAATAGAAAAAAGTCCAGGATAGCAATAATCAGGATAGTAAATGGACTACACACAGAGGTTTAAGGAAAAAGAGAGTCATATTGGATTTATTAAATATGTTAGTCCTGAAGGGCTTACCATGATTAAGATCAAGTAATCAACTCACAAACAAAATTAGCAAAATTACTGCTATTAGCATCAGTATGCATAAATAAGAAATAACAGATTTACTGACTCACAAAATCTGCAGATGTTTAATTTGTCGGATATATGTCACAGCTATAGAAAATGTTTTAAAAAGTAAAATATTCAATATAAAGCAAAGCATTTACCAAGATATTAATGTGAATAGGAAGAAAATTTTAGAAAAAAAAGGCTTCTAGAATTGAACATATGCTTGTAGAAATAAAAAATTCTAGGGTTAAATATCAATTTGATGTAATCAAGAGAAGGTTACTATCACTTTGATGCAGTAGAGAATTGATAAACTGGAAGATAATTCCAAAAGTTGCTCATACTACAGCAAAAATAGGAATGAAGAGATGAGAAAATATGAGTGCTTACAAGACATTAGAAAATAGAATGACGAGGACCATTGCAATCTTACTAGTGGACCACATAGAAAACATAGAAGGAAGGGAGAAAAGGCAATATTTAATCTCTCAGAAAGGAATAGTGAAAGTAGATTTGCAGATCAAGTAAGCACGATTTGTCCCAGCCAGAGTAAGTCAAAAGAAATACACAAAGACGTGTCTTAGCAGAACTAGAAGATGCCACAGACAAAATAAAAAATTGAACACAGCCAGAGAAAGGACCAGATCATGTCTTGTCGAGGATAAAGACATTGTTTCACCCCATTTTGTTATGTTAAGTATGCATTGTAAAATTTCCACTGCAATCAATAAGAGATTAAAATAGAGCATATAAATTTGAATGAAGAAGAAGTCGAGTAAAGGAAAAAAATCAAAATACTCAATAACAACATTGTCAGAGAAGAGAAAAAGGATACAAATAGAAATTAATTGTAAAAGTCCAAATATATCAAGAACCAAGATAAACAAATGGACTAGATTCAAAAATCTTTAAAAATATGTTAATTATTCCAGAGCTACAAATGACAATAGCTGTGTGGTGATCAGTCTCTCTAAATTTCTTCCCAAGATATAATGAAACAATTGTATAACTCGGGAAATTCTTTAAGAATGCCCTCACCATTTGCATCAGTCAGCTCAGGCCACCATAACAAAATGACGGAAAGAGAGAAAGTAGGTTTTCTGTTGTCTTTTCTTATGAGAGCACTAATCCTCTCAGATGAAGGCTTCACCCCATGACCTCAGGCAACTTTCATTACTTCCTTACCCCTAATACAGCCATCTGGAATTAGAGCCTCATATGAACTGGGAGATGGACACATTAAATCCATAATATTTTGCCCCTGGTCCTACAACATTCATGTCCTTCTCAGGTGCAATATACGTTCATTCCATCCCAATGGCCCCAAATATCTTCACTCATTCAAGCATCATCTCTAAAACTTAAAATCCAAAGTTTCTTCTAAATGTCATCTAAATCAGATATAGTGGGACTTGAGGTGTGAATCACCCTGAGGCAAAGTTCCTCTGCAGCTGTGAACCTGTGAAACTAAACAAGTTATTTATTCCCAAAATATAACAGTGAAACCTGCCTGGGATAGACATTATCATTCCACAAGAGGGCAATGGAGGAGGATGGTGATCTCCAGCACGTCTAAAACCTAGCAAGGTCAATTCCATTAAACCCTAGAGCTCTAGAGCCACCCTCTTGAGTTCAATGTTCTGCCCTCCAGACCCAGTGGGGTGGAAGAATCACTCCAATGGTCCACTGAAGGTGGACTGTTGGGTGTGTGGGAGAGTCCCCGCTGAAGTTAAGTTTCCAGCTCCTGAGAACATCACGGAATCCCTTACCCCGTCCCCTCCTCTCTGAAGGGTGCCAAGCCGAAGAGCACCAAATGATTCAAAAGTTTTCTCCACCAATCCCCCGCAGAACACAGTGTCCACTCGCCATTCCTGAATCACCCTGCCAATCAGCACCCGCCATGTCACCTATGCAACCCTTCTTAAGCCGAAGCTTGCAATCTCACGCTTTCTGCCCTCTCCGCCTTCTCTCCCTGCCCTCTTCATCTTTCTCTCTGCCCTCCTCCTCCTCTCCTCTCTCTGCCTCTCCTTTTCTTCCCCTGAAGGAAGCCCCCCAATAAAATCTCTTGGTTGAATCTCCGTCTCGGGTGAGTCACTCGCCTTTCATGGACCAGCCCTGAAGCACTGTGTCCTGGCATCCTGACCACCAAGACCAGAGGCCCATCCTTTGAAACTGAAGAGAATCGAGCTCTGGGCTGGTGGTGGGAATGGCAGCCCTACATGTCTCAGAAGTCCCTTCAAACTCATTCTTCTTTTCTCGAAAGATAACAGTGGAGCCCAATGAAGCCCACTAGCCCCATACAATCTAAGTAGTCTGACACCCTTCTTTCATTTGTCCTATTTCTTCTGTCCAGTTTAGTCCCAACTAGCAGCACTTCTGTCTCATTCCATCTCTATCTCTGCATTCTGCTGAGGTGACGATTACATAGTCTGTACCCCAAGGAACCCGAGTGGTCCTTGAGTCACACCTCACTGCTCTTTTCAGGTTTTGCAACCTGGAGAAGCTGAGAATTTTCTAAATCTTCAAGCTGTGCATCCTTCTTGCTGAACCAGTCCTCGGATGGATTCTCTCCTCTCTCATTGTAGGTAGACAGGAGAAAATGGTCAACACCTACAGGATTTTTCTGAGAAAGTTCCTCAGCTGACTAAATCCAATTTTCTTGCTTTCAAATTCTACCTTCCACAAAGCAATAGAACACAATTCACCCAAGTTCCTGGCCACTTGATGCCTCTCCACCAGTTTCCAATCACCCGTTTCTCATTTCTGCCTGAGAATGGCCTTTCGTGTCCATAGTGACGCTGACACCTGCTCACAATCATTTCTGTGTTCTTAAGGAGATGGAAGCATCTCCTCCACTCTCCTCTTTTCTTTCTGACCATCACCAGATTCATCTTTAACATCCATATTTCTAATAAGCCCCTTCACAGTGATCCAGGTTTTGCTTAGCAATCACCTGGACATTCCTCCAGACTCTACCCATTATCCAGGGTAAAGGCTAATCTTAGGTGTCTACTGGGCTGGAGGAGAGAACCCTGGTGATCTGGTGGAGCGCTGGTTCAGAGCACGTCTGTGGAGGTGTTTGCAGGGCAAACTGGTATGTGGGTGAGAAAGGTCAGCTCTCAGTCTGGGCAGCACCACCCGACTGCCTGGGAACCCAGGTAAGTCCAAAAGGCAGAGAAGGGGATTTCATTTTTTTTCCCCCTGGAGATGAGACACACTCTTGTTTTCCTGCCCTTGAACTTCAGAATTTGGAATTCTCCTGTCTCTGTGTTCTCCTGTCTCTGGAGGACAGGAGTTAACACCCCTTCTGGTTCTCAGGCCTTTGGCCTCAGACTGAGAATCACACCTCTGGCTCCTGGTTCTGAGACTTCCATGTTTGAATGGAGTCATGCTACCTGTTTCCCAGGATCACCAGCTTTTGGATAGCCTGTCATAGGACTTCTCAGCCAATTTTCATTCTCTCTCTCTCTCTCTCTCTCTCTCTCTCTCTCTCTCTCTCCTCCCCCCGCCCACCTCTCTCATATACACTTACTATTGGTTCCACATTTTTAGAAATTATTTTACAACCTTCCACTTTTAGTCCCAAGATCAATAGTTAGGGTTCTTCAGAGAAACAGAAACTTTTGTATATATGATTGTGTGTATATATACATGTATAGGTGTGTGTATCTGTGTGTAAATAGATGGATAGATAGATGGGGATGGGTGGGTGGATGGATAGATGGATAGATAGATAGATAGACAGACAATGGAAAATGATATCCCCATCTCAAGACTATCCAGAAGAAGGATACTTCCCCCTGTGTAGAGGAGGGTCAGCTTTTCATACTCTTCAGGCATCTACTGATTGGATGAGCTCCAGCCACATTAGGGAAACAAGATGCTTTACTCGGTCTCTTGATTAAATGTTAAATTCATCCAGAAACACCCTCATAGAAATATTCAGAATGTCTACCCAATACTCTGTGGCCCAGTCAAATTGACACATAAAATTGATCATCACGCCATTATTTAAAGGTAGAGAAGGCCAAGAGTGCAAAATAAATGAGAGTACAACAGAAAACCCACCAACATCCTGTGTGCCATCTCTCACACTCCCTCCTGCCTGGTCCCAGCAGCAAGACTTTGTAGTGAGCAAGACTTTTTAGTAATCATGAAAACAACAGCAGCAAACCTTCAACAGGTCATTTCTATGGATGGAGTCAAGAAAATTGTAAGAAACTTCCTATCAGATTGCACCAGACCCCCGCGGCCTCACCTCAGCACCCCAACACGTCTTCAAACACCAGACACTTCTGATGTTGTGTGAATTATTCAAGAGGATTGCGTTCTCTGCCTTCTGGCCTTCACAAACTGAGCTGCCTTCTCTGACTGCCCTCCCACCATGATGTTCTACCTCACCTGGGGCCCAGAGCTAAGGAGTCAGCCAACCACGGACTGAACCTCTGAACCCACAATGCTATACAAGGCCCAAAGATCAATAAGTCAAAGATCTGACCTCGGAGTTCAGAGTCTACTGAAGAAGAAAGACTAACTAAACCATGACACTGATATTGGTGCCATATTGTGCTCTGATGGAGGAAATTATAAATAAAGAACCTGGTTCAGAAGGCACAGTGGTGAGGAGGACTCAGAGCCTGGTGGCAGAGAATGAATGCCGGAGCTGTGTTGTGCAGGCTGAGCAAGAGCTGGCTCCATGTGAGAGTGTGTGAAGGAAGGATGAGAGAAAATCAGAAACAAAACCAGAGTGAGAGAGTTGGGGCTCAGTGGTAGAGCGCTTGCCTGGCAAGTGTGAGGAACTGAGTTTGAGCCTCAGCACCACAAACAAAATGAATAAATAAAATAGAGGTATTGTGTCCATCTACAACTAAATAAAAATATTTAAAAAAAAAACCAGAATGAGAATGACAGTCTGCCTATCAAATTGTAGGAGTTGGAAACAAAGAAGGAGTAAGGATGAGCAAAGCTGGCTTGGTGTTAAATCTTGTCACTGTTAACTTGATATTCATGAAATGATATAGATACACATATCTACCCTGGCTAACAAAATCAAATCATGTATAGCACAATATGATTATAGAATAGTACTTTAAGATTACACTTTTCTTTTTTGGGGGGGCGGGGGAGGGAGAGTAGTACTGGCAAGAAAGGAAAATATCCAGATTTCTTGTTTGAAGTAAATATAGTAAAATGGATAAAACTTCTAAAGGCAAAGAGTGAAACCAGAGTCCAATATTAATAAATATCCATGTGAATATACTAAAACAAAATATTAGCAGACAGAATAGCACTTTTAGAAAACAGTTCACAACAGCCAAATAGGTTTTATTCCTAGAATATAAGTTTGTTCAATATTAGAAAGTATGCTAATATAAGCCATCATATTAAATACTATAAGGAAGAAATCTCTGATTATCTCCACAGATGTAGACAAAACCTTTGACCAAATTTAACATCCATTTATTAATAAAAAATATGCTTGAGAAAATAGGTATTGAGAGATAACTTTTATAACATAATACCTATCTATCTGTCATCTATTTATCTATCTAGAGATGGAGATAAATTGAGATACTTAACTACTAAAGCCAGCAACTTATTTAGTGTGAAAATATGAAATCAAGAGCAAGGCAAGGATTCTCAAAGTCTTTGCTATTCAACATTGTACTAGACTATCAAGCAATATTATTAAACAGGAGAAAGCAATTAGTGACACAAGAGTGGCTCAAGAAGTAGAATTATCTTTATTTGCAAATGGCAAGATATTATACCAGAGAATCAATGACAAAGCTAACTAAAATTGTAAAATAATTCGGCAACAAGTCAGAAAATAAAACCAATAGCCTTTATATACATAAACAATAAGTAGTTTGAAGATATATAGTAGAGAAAGCCTCATTTACCATTGTAACAAAGAGATTGCTTTGGATTAAATTCAACAAGAAATGTGCAAAAACTGTATTATGACAACTGTAAGTCATTCTTGGAAGACAAAAAATGTCAGCATGATGGCTCATCATTGTAAAGATGTCAGCTTCCTCCAAGTTAATTTATAAATTCAATGCAATCTTCATAAAAGTACCAAAGAGCAATTTTAGGAGTTAGACAAGTTAATACTAAAGTTCCTATGGAACAAAACAAACATGCAAGAATAGCCAGAAAGATAATAGAGAAGAAAAAATACAAGAGAGAGCCCTGCTAGTCACTAGGACAGACACTCTCATTTAAAAAAATTACAGTGGTAGGGTACAGTTCATTTGGTAGAGTGCTTGCCTCGCATGCTCAAGGCTCTGGATTCAAATCCCCAGTACCAAAAACAACAACAAAAATTGTAGTAGGCTAGGGATATAGCTCAGTTGGTAGAGTGCTTGCCTTGCAGGCACAAGGCCCTGGGTTCTAATCCCCAGCACCACAGTAAAATGTATGTCTATATCTGTCTCTCGGGTGGATTCAGCAACACATTGAAGGCAATAAATGAAGAAAAAAATTTAAAAACAAATTGTAGCTAGCACATGAATATACAGATAAAACCATGGAATAGAAGAGAAAGTGCAGAAATAAGCCTGAATATATTTAATGTTTGTCTCTTTGTTTGAGACAGGATCTCAGTAAGTTGCCCTGGCTGGCCTCAAACTTGCAATTCTCCTGCCTCAGCCTCTCAAGTAGCTTGAATTACTGGTGTGCACCACCGTGTTCTGCATGGTTATTCAGTATCTGATCAAGGTTGCATCTTGAAACAGTGGGGGTTAAGATTGTTATTTTTAGAAATGGTTCATTGCAAAAAATTAAACCTACATCTCATACAATATACAAGAATAATTGAATTAGCAATGTATATATTCAAAATGTATAGAAAGGCTTTTAACTGTTAATCAACATTCAAAGACAAAGAAAACTGATAAGTTCAATACATATTTTTTTTTTTAATTCTAGAAAAAAAATGCCATGAATAAAGTCAAGACAACTGAAAAACTGGGAGAACATATTCACAATATATGTCACAGATGAATGGTTAATAATATGCCCAATACAGAGTGAATTTTTAAAAATTGGAGGATCATAAGACTGAAACTTGATTTAAAATATGGGAATGTAATGTATTTGCCTTTCCTCTGAGTGCTTTTGCTATTTTTCCTTATCTCTGATCCTGATTTACAGCAGTCTAATTGTAATGATCTAAAATCAGTTCCTTTGTCCTTTATCCTGCAGTGGTTTGCTAAGATTTGTGGATTTTTCATTCTAATATGGAAATTCTGTAGCCAATTCTAGTTAGATTTTTCTTTTTCTGGGATTCCACTTATACCAACTTTAGGTTTCTTTATATTTTACCACAATCATTAAAACCATCTGTTTTCTAATTTTTTAAAATGTCTGTTTTTCAGTGTGGATGATTTCTCTTTGCTGGATTTCCACCTCACAGAATCCATTCTTCCTCTCTTTCATCTGCTGTCAAGTCTGTCAGGGTAGTTTTCATTTTGTTATTATATTCTGGAATTTCGTTTTGGTTCTTCTTGAAGGTTCTATGTACTTCAAATCTCAAATCATCTCACCACCTCCTCACTTACTCTATCCATTTTTTCCTGCATCTTTTAAAATACTAAGCATGGTGACTTTAAAGTCCTTATCTGCCGGTTCTAACACTGTCTGGCCTGTTTCTATTGAGGTCCCCCCATCTCTTGCTTAATAATTTTTATTATATATTGGATGTTACAAAAAATACATTACAAAATTCTGCTTCATATTAACCTTCCCCAGAAAATTGTTGATTATTTCCTGCCAGAGAGTGAAATCATTTTCAGACCCCCCTGTTCGTGTTCAGCTGGGGAAGAGGACGCCCTACAGAGGCTGCACTCGGTTTCCTACAATCAGCTTGGCATGATCCCCGCCCTCCTCCATACATTCTCCTTCCTGGCAGAACAGCTTAGGAACTAGGTTTGCAGATGTCTAGCCCACAGAATCATAGGTCAGGTGCTTCTAGGGAGTTTAGAAAGCAAAAGAAAAGAAGAAACCATTACTGTCTAGCAGCTGCTATGCATGAAGCAGAGAGTCTTGGTAGAGGACGGAAATGGGGCTCCGGACAATTCTGGGAAGAGCCCACTTCCCAGAACCTCTGAGGTTCTGAGGCCTCTGAGCCCAGGGCTTCCTGGGCCTTGCTTCCTGCAAGTGGCCAAGTCTCCACAACCTTCTCTTCCCTGCCTGCAGGAGATTACGAACAGCTTCTGAACCCTGTGTCAGATCCCTTTCTGCTCCACGTACTCTGAACTGAATATGTTTTACATTTTTTAAATAAAAACAACCTGAATGACATGAACCTGAGACTAGAACCACAAAGAGCAATATAGACATGAAATAAAATATTGCACAGTAAGGAAACAAACGCCCTACAGACAGGTCAACCACATGGATAAATCTCAAAATTTTAATAATGAGTGGAAAAAAATCCCCAAAAATTGCTCATACAATTATCCTCTTAATAAATTACAAGTAAGATTGATACAGTTATTTTAACCTATCTCTCTGTGTGATCAAAATTTGTAATTAAGAATAGGCACAATTTAGGATAGTTGGGACGGAGAAATGAGGAAGCAAAATACAAGGGGAACATTTAAGCACATGTAAGCCACTGCATGTGGTTCAGGTATCACTTTTGTGAGCGTCATCCTGGATATGCATTATATTATGAAAATAAGTAAGAAAGTAAGAAAACCTGCTGGAGCAATGGTGTCAGTGCATCATGAGCCACAGATGATAATTAGCCCAATTTTGGTAATAAAATCCTCAAACTAGAATCCCACCAAATGGTCTTAATAGCCAAAGAGTGAATTTGTCTCTGGGTAGATTGGACTGAAGAATTATTTTAAGGGTAGTACCAAAAAAAAAAGATAAAAAGATGAAAAGCCAAAAGGAAAATATAAAACATCTGGAATAGACACTCAGAAGTCTAATATTTCCTTAATGCTCTTCTAGAAGTAAATACCAAAAGGAATGAAAAAGAGGCGACACTAGAGAAGTAATGACTGCACATTTCCCCAGAACCAGGAAAGAGATGTGTCTTTAGATTGACAGACTCGCCGAGTGCCAAGAAGGAAAACAAATATAAACCTTGCTCAAAATACCAGGAGCACAAACATAACAATAAAGGGAAAATTATAAAATCTGCCAGAGGGGAAAAAAAAGATTAACTTTGGAAAAAAGTATCAGAATGATTTCAGACCCCTTGGTGCTATAGGATACAGGAAAGCAATGGAAAATACTTCCACATCCAGAGAGAGAGTAATTTAAACCTTAATTCAATACACCACCAAACTTCAGTAGTAAAAGTAAACTCTTAAAGAGTGAAAGTAAAATAAGGATATTTTAATATAGTAAAGCTCTCAGAGATTTTACCACCTATGGTCTCTGACAGAATTGAACTTCCAAACAAAATATTTTAACATGAAGAAAAATAAGTCCACAAGAAAAAAATTAGACAATTCTTCAGCAAGTAATACAAGAGCAGTAAAATCCTTCCTGGTGATATCTGAATAAATATTGATAATCAACAAAATTTTCCACAATTGTTTGAAATTGAAATTCCGAAATGTAGCATGGGTAGTTGGGTGTTTTGTTTTGTGTTTTAAGTTTTGTTGTTTTGTTTTTCAAGGGGTGGCAGTTGGTGAGTGGAAACCTAGACTCAAAAGTATTCTGATATTTTTATCTTCTTCCAAAAATGAGAAAGTGATTGAGTGATACCAGGTTTTATTAAGAAGCTCTAATTTCAATAATGGCTGCTTAAAATGTAAAAGGAAAAAATAGAAAACGAATACATGGTTTATAATCCCACAGAGGGAAAAATGAAGCAAACAAATTCTGGCAAAGTCAATAGAAATCAAGGAAAATAAAATGAAACAATGAGAAAGCATGGTGAATAGAAAATGCAGCCAAAAAGAAACTAACAATATAACAATACACTTAAAGATTTTATGACCCTAATATACATGAACACTTTATTAATAGACAGGATCTCACAATGCACAAATCAAAGCTGGTATATATGCCAGAAACAAAAGGAGATCGAAAACAAGGGAATGGAAAAAATGGAGAACAAATATTAATGAAAAAGAAAGAGGATATAATAATTTTTAAAAATTTTATTTCTTTATTCTAATTTGATATATATGACAGCAGAATGCATCTCAGTTCGTAGTACACATATAGAGCACAATTTCTCATGTCTCTGGTTTTATACCATGGAGAGTCACTCCATTCGTGTCTTCATACATGTACTTAGGGTAACGATGTCCATCTCATTCCACCATCGTTCCTCCCCATGCTCCCTCCCTTCCCCTCCCTCCCCTTCACCCTATCCAGAGTTCCTCCATTCCTCCCATGCCCCCCTCCACATCCCCATTATGGATCAGCATCCACATATCAGAGAAAGCATTTGGCCTTTGGTTTTTTGAGATCGGCGTATTTCACTTAGCACGATATTCTCCAACTCCATCCATTTACCTGCAAGTGCCATGATTTTATTCTCTTTTAATGCTGAGTAATATTCCACTGTGTATATATAACACAGTTTCTTTATCCATTCATCTATTGAAGGGCATCTAGGTTGGTTCCACAATTTAGCTATTGTGAATTGTGCTGCTATAAACATTAATGTAGCTACATCACTATAATATGCTGGTTTTTTTTTTAAGTTCTATGGGTATAAAATACGGAGAGGGATAGCTGGGTCAAATGTTGGTTTCATTCCAAGTTTTCCAAGGAATCTCCATACTGCTTTCCAGATAGGTTGCACCAATGTGCAGTCAGTCCCACCAGCAATGTATGAGTGTGCCTTTCTCCCCACATCCTCGCCACCTCGCCAACACTTATTGTTGTTTGTGTTCTTAATAGCTGCCATTCTGACTGGAGTTAGATGAAATCTTAGAGTAATTTTGATTTGCATTTCTCTAATTGCTAGAGATAATGAACATGTTTTCACATATTTATTAATTGATTACATATCTTCTGAGAAGTGTCTTGTTCAGTTCCTTGGCCCATTTATTGATTGGGTTCTTTGTTTGTTTTGTTTTGTTTTGTTGTTGTTGTTGTTTTGGTGTTAAGTTTTTTGAGTTCTTTATATACCCTGGAGATTAGTGCTCCATCTGATGTGTGTGTGGTAAAATTTGCTTCCATTCTGTAGGCTCTCTCTTTACCTTACTGACTGTTTCTTTTGCTGAGAAGAAGCTTTTCAGTTTGAATCCATCCCATTTATTGAGTCTTGACTTTAATTCTCATGCTGTAGGAGTCTTGTTAAGGAAGTCGGAGCCTAACCCAACTTGATTTGGGCCTACTTTTTTTCTATTAGGTGCAGGGTATCTGGTCTAATTCCTAGATCTTTATCCACTTTGAGTTGAGTTTTGTGCATGGTGAGAGTTAGGGGTTTAATTTCATTTTGTTGCATATGTATTTCCAGTTTTCCCAGCACCATTTGTTGAAAAGGCTATCTTTTCTCCAATATATGTTTTTGGAGCCTTTGGTCTGCTATGAGATTACTGTATTTATGTGAGTTTCTCTCTGTGTCCTCTATTCTGTACCATTGGTCTACAAATTTATTTTGGTGCCAATACCATGTCATTTTTGTTACTATGGCTCTGTAGTATAGTTTAAGGTCTGGTATAGCGATGCACCTGCTTCACTCTTCTTGCTAAGGATTGCTTTGGCTATTCTGGGTCTCTTATTTTTCCAAATGAATTTCATGATTAATTTTTCTATTTCTATGAGGAATGTCATTGGGATTTTTATTTGAATTGCATTAAATCTGTATAGTGCTTTTGGTAGTATTGTCATTTTGACAATATTAATTCTGCCTATCCAAGAACAAGGGAGATCTTTCCATCTTCTAAGATCTTTTTAAATTTTATTCTGTAGCATTCTGTAGTTTTCATTGTGAGGTCTTTTACCTCTTTCATTAAGTTGATTCCCAAGTATTTTATTTATTTCTTTTTTTGTTTTGTTTTGTTTTGAGGTTACTGTGAATGGAGTAGTTTTTCTATTTTCTCTTTCAGAGGATTTGTCACTGATGTACTGAAATGTCTCTGATTTCGTGGCAGCAAAATAACCGGGGGGTGACGGACAACTTGTGTACATTGATACAACAGGAGAGGGAGCCCTTTATTGTAGGACAACAGAGGTATTTATACATTCCACACAGCTTATCTAATTAACATAAACTAGATACAGCAGTCAACCAATAAGGAATCTCCACACTTGATGGCTCGCTTTTGTTACTTCACAAACCACTCCTTCTGGCATTTTGCCAGGTGCCATCCAGACTTGTTTACAGACCCTAAGATTTCTCTGGCAAAATGCCAGGCGCCATCCTGACTTGTTTACAGACTCTAACACTTGTGTTAATTTTATTTCCTGCTACTTTTCTGAATTCATTTATTAGTTCTAGAAGTTTTCTGGTGGAATTATTTGGATCCTCTAAGTATAGAAGCATGACATCAGCAAATAGTGATAGTTTGAATTCTTCTTTTCTTATCCATGTCCTTTTATTTTGCTCTCGCTAGAGTTTCAAGAACTATGTTAAATAGAAGTGGTAGAAGAGGCCATCCCTGTCTTTTTCCAGCTTTTAGAGGGAATGCTTTCAATTTTTCTCCACTTAGAATGATGTTGGCCTTGGACTTAGCATAGATAGCTTTTACAATGTTGAGATACATTCCTATTATCCCTAGTTTTTCTAGTGTTTTGAATATGAAGCGGTGCTGTGTTTTGTCAAATGCTTTCTTTGCATCTATTGAGAGACTTATGTTTCTTATCTTTAAGTCTATTGATGTGATGAATTACATTTATTGATTTCCGTATATTGAACCAAACTTGCAACCTTGGGATAAACCCCACTTGATTGTGGTGCATTATCTTTTTAATATGTTTTTGTATTCAATTTGCCATGATTTTATTGAGAATTTTTGCATCTTTGTTCATTAGAGATATTGGTCTGAAGTTTTCTTTCTTTAATGCGTCTTTGTCTGCTTTTGTAATCAGGGTGTTATTGGCCTCATAGAATGAGTTTGGAAGGGTTCCTTCTTTTTCTATCTCATGGAATAATTTGAGGAGTATTGGGGTTAGTTCTTCTTTGAGGGTCTTGTAGAGCTCAGCTGTGTATCCATTTGGTCCTGGGATTTTCTTGGTTGGTAGGCTTCTGATGGCGTCTTCTATTTCATTGCTTGAAATTGATCCATTTAACGTGTGTATATTGTCCTGATGCAGTTTAGGTAAATCATGATTCTAGGAATTTGTCGATGTCTCCAATATTTTCTATTTTATTGGAATATAAATTTCAAAATAATTTCTAATTATCTGTATTTCTGTGGTGCCATCTTGATATTTCCGTTTTCATCACAGATTCTAGTAATTTGGGTTTTCTTTCTCCTTCTCTTCATTAGCATGGCTAAGGATTTATCAATTTATTTATTTTTTCAAAAAAAAACCAACTTTTTGTTTTGTCAACTGTTTCAATTGTTTCTTTTGTTTTAATTTCATTGATTTCAGCTCTGATGTTAATTATTTCCTTTTTTTCCTACTGCTTTTCGTGTTGATTTATTCTTCTTTTTCTAGGGCTTTGAGATGTAATGTTAGGTCATTTGCTGACTTTTTTTCTTTTAAGGAATTAACTCCATGCAATGAACTTTCCTCTTAGTACTGCCTTCATAGTGTCCCAGAGATTTTGACATGTTATATCAGTGTTCTCATTTACCTCTAAGAATTTTTTAATCTACTCTTTGATGTTTTCTGCACTCTATTGTTCATTCAATAGCATATTATTTAGTCTCCAGGTGTTGGAGTAGCTTCTATTTTTTATTTTATCTTTGATTTCTAATTTTATTTCATTATGATCTGATTGAATGCAGGGTAGTATCTGTACCTGTTTTGTATTTGCTAAGAGTTATTTTGTGGCATAATATATGGTCTATTTTAGAGATGGATCCATGTGCTCTAGGAAGAAAGGGTATTCACTCATTGAATGATGAAATATTCTATGTATGTCAGTTAAGTCTAAGTTATTGATGTATCATCAAGTTCTATAGTTTCTTTGTTCAGCTTTTGTTTGGAAGATCTTTCCAGTGGTGAAAGAGGTGTGTTAAAGTCATCCAGAATTATTGTGTTGTGGTCTATTTGATTCTAGAATTTGAGAAGAGTTTGTTTGATGAACATAGATGCTCCATTGCTTGGGGCATATATATTTATAATTGTTATGTCCTGTTGATGTATGGTTCCCTTGAGCAATATGAAATGTCCTTCTTTATTCCTTTTGATTAACTTTGACTTGAAGTCTACTCAATTTGATATGAGAATGGAAACCCCTCTTTGTTTCCACAGTCCATGCAAATGGTATGTTTTTTCCCAACCTTTCACCTTCAGTCTGTGAATGTCTTTTCCTATGAGATGAATCTCCTAAAGGCAGCATATTTTGGGTCTTTTTTTAAAATCCAATCTGCTAGTCTATGTCTTTTGATTGATGAGTTTAGCCCACTAACATTCAGTTATTATTGAGACTTAATTTGTATTCCCAGCCATTTTTGTTTATTTTTGGTATTTAACTTGACTTGGTTTCTCCTTTGATTGGTTTTTACTTTAGTGTAATACCTCCCTTTGCTGATTTTCATTGTTGTTTTTCATTTCTTCCTCATGGAACATTTGCTGAGGATGTTCTGTAGTGCAGGCTTTCTAGTTGTAAATTCTTTTTTAACTTTTGTTTATCATGGAAGGTTTTATTTGTCATCAAGCCTAAAGCTTAATTTTGATGAATATAAGATTCTTGGTTGGCATCCATTTACTTTCAGAGGTTGGTATATGTTATTCCAGGATCTTCTAGCATTTAGAGTCAGTTGAAAATCTGAGGAGATCCTAATTTGTTTCCCCCTATATGTAATCTGATTCCTCTCTTTCTTGTGGCTTTTAAAATTCTCTCCTTATTCTGTATACTAGGCATTTTCATTATAATGTGCCTTGGTGTAGATCTGTTGTGATTTTGTACATTTGGTGTCCTGTAAGACTCTTGTATTTGATTTTCCAATTCATTCTTCATGTTCAGAAATTTTTCTGATATTATTTTATTGAATAGATTGTTTATTCCTTTGGTTTATAACTCTATGCCTTCCGATGCTGGGAGCCTTTAGCCAAGTAGGTATGACAATTTCCTTGCCAGCGTACCCCATGTTGCTTAGTGGAAGGACTCGTGGAAATAGGACATTTTGCAGTAACATTGCATGTAAGGTGACCTTGCTCAAGGACCAGGGCGGATCCGGGTTTAGGGCGGTTCCAGGTTTAAGATTATTCCTGCTGGGAATAGGGCGTATCCTGCTGCCTGAGTTCCCCTTGAGTCTCTCCCAGGATTCAGAGAGTATTTGGGAGGCAGAGGAGGTGAATTTGGGCAGAGAACGTGGATTTCCCCAGAACGTGTTTGTAGAGGGCCAGTGTGAGTTCGGGAATAAAGAATTGCTGTTTGAATCTACAAAGCTGTGAGTGGCTCGTGATTTTGTGCCCAGCCAGACTGCGGCATTCCTCTATCCCAATAATTCTTAAATTTGGTCTTTGTATGCTATCCCATATTTATGGTCTTTTATGCTATCCCATATTCTTACCATCTTCACTGTGTGGTCAACTTTATTTTCAAGATTATATATTTTGTCTTCATTGTCTGAGATTCTGTCTTGCAAGTTATCTAATCTGTTGGCTATGCTTTCTATAGAGTTTTTAATTTGGTTTGTTTCCTTCATTCCAAGGATTTCTGTTTGGTGTTTTTTCTTCCTTTCTTTTTTTTTTTTTCCAGAACTTCTATCTCCTTAGTGATCTTTTGCTTCCTGTAGTTGCTTATGTAGCTCTCTATTGAAATGATCTTTTGTTGCTTATATTTGCTCACTTATCTCACCCTTTAATTCACAGAACATTTGAATTATGTACATCCTGAGCTCCTCTGTCATTTCTTCTGCTGTGCTGGCCGTGGATTCTCATAATGTAATATCTTGGTTTGTTAGGGGCACTTTCTTCTCTTGTTTTTCCATGTTGTTTGTGTGTCTTCCCTTCTAGCATCGCAGATCCTACCCTATAGGCCTATGGTATTCCTGCAGGTTCTAACACCTCTCCTTTAAGTGGGAGAACAATGTGACCAGGTCCCAATACAAACAATATACAACCTTAAACCAAATAGCTCCTATTAAGATGTTTACAATTTTGTCACAATATACAGAAATGGTGAGTTCAAATATTATCTACAATATAAACTGTAGATTTTCAAAAGGGTCTACAGTTTCTGATGATGGGCAGAGGAGCAGGGGTGAGGTGTAGGAGGAGATGTTGAGGGGGTGGGAGGTGAGGATATAGGGTTATTAGATCTTAGAAAGTGTGAAAGAGGGATCTAAAGAAGTTGGTTAGTAGCAGGAGAAGAGAGAGAAAGTGTTTTAGGGGAGACAAGTAAATGGGAAGACAGTAGAGTTTTAAAAAAAACATAAAAATTAAGAAAAATTTAAAAATGTAAAAATAGGAGATAATAAAACATCCAACACAACTGTAATATACTATTCAGACATCCCAGTCCTCAGTAGCCTAATTCATGAAAAGTACTTGGTTTCACAAATGTTGGGGAAATGAGGGCAGAAGAAGAGAGAGAGAGGAAAGAAAAAAGAGAGAAAAGAAAAAAATCTCAAAGGAAGATACAAGGATTGATGTTCTTGGAGATCAGTATCTTTCCTGCTTCCTTCTCATCCAATAGATGGGGTTTCTGTTGTTTGCTGGTATCTCCACCCTCAGGATGGTGAAGGTTCTACAGGGTGGGAGGGTTGCTTTTGGGGGCAGAGCTCCTGGAAGTAGGTCCCCGTTGGGAGACTGCACCCCAAGGTTCTCCTTTGGGGCCCACCCGTGTGATGTGGGCACCTGGTCTTATCTCCTTATATCACCTGCAGACCTCACAATTCCTGGTCTCTACTTTAGCCTCTAACTCTATCTCACCCCTCCCTTTCTACTTCCCAGTCAGGAACCTCTTTCTCAGGAGGTCTTGTGGGCTATGCTCTGTGGACTGCACACCTGAGGTGGAGAGCTGTTTTGTATTGGGCAGTTCAGGACCAGGCTTTGGACCAGCCACATAGCCACAAGTGCTGTGCTGGGTTAGTGGCTGCGGGGGCTGGGGGAGTTGGGGACTATAGGTACCTTGATATTGCTTCTGAGTCCCAGCCAGTGTCCCAAGCTGAGAATTTCCCCAACTAAATATGGGGATGGCGGTAGCAAGTGGGCGATAACCCACGTTGGCAACAAAGGTGCCCCAAGATGGAGGCGGTTGCTTTCAGAGATGGGGTACCCGGTCAGGTCAGTCCAGGAGATGGCATTGGGCAGTGTGTTCAGAGACACATCTCTGTGGCATGCAGTGTTGTGGCTGGCAGCTCTCTCCAGGCCCTGTCTGGTGCAGGCTACTGCATGTAGGGAACTATAGCAGTGGTTACAGGGGAGCCCCATGCTGGTAGATGAAGGTCCACACAGGAATGGCGCCCAGTGGTCCTGTGCACAGGTAGAGGCTGGGTGTCCTGTGTGGGAGCAGTGGCCAGGACTCATGCACGGGTGACCAGCCAGGGGTCCTGCAAGGGCACTGATGCCATGCTCATGCATTGCAGCCAGAGGTCCTGTGTGGGCAAGCAGCCAGGGGTCCTGAGGTGACACAGAGACCTGAGGCCTAGAGACCTGTACAGGCACAATGGCTGGGATTCCTGCATGGGAGCATCTGTCGTGAGTCCTCTAAAGACTTGAAGAGAAACAGTATTCCCACTACTTGAATCCCAGGTCACAGAGCAACACAGAATGCAGCCTCCCTCTTGCCCACCATCTTGAATCCCCCCGAGAATTCAAACAGATTTCAAAGAACACAGACAGCTACTCCATTTATCAATAAAAGGAAGATATATTAATGACATTTCATTTTGTACTTGCAAAAAGCCAGTAAAAGCGTGAAATATGTGTAAAGCAAAATCTCCTAGAAATATAAAGAGAAACAGATAAACTCATAACCATGGTACACATCCCTCATATCCCAACAGAACAAATAAGACAAGAAGCTAGCCTCTGGAGATTTGAACAGCATAATGACCATGCTGAGGAGGATTTGTGAAGAACTATGCATCCAAAAGCATTCTCTTCAAATACTGAGACCATTTGACAAAGACTGTCCTAGATACAGGAAGGCACCACAGATTCTACTACAGTATTGGTACCAAAATGTTAGCAGATTCCAACAGATTCTACACTACAGTGGGATGTTAGCCTTGTGGGACCAGCACTATAGTAGAATCTGTTGAAATATTCTTAAATGTCCAATAAATTTGAAAACCTGGATAAAATGGAAAACTTTCTAGAAAAATATAAGTGACCAAGGAGAAGTAGAAAGCCTACATAGAAAAATCAGCACAGAATAAATTGAAAAAACAATTTTCCCAAAATCCTACTGTTCCATTGTTATCCTCATGTCCTCTGATCTACTTACTTACACTTGACCTCCCACCCGACTAATCTCTAAGAGAGACTGTTGACATTGAAATGAACTTCAGGGAGGAATTTGAACAGCTCCCATATCCCATGTCTGTGGGCAATTAGCACCTGGGTGTTCTGACTAATGTGGATATCTTTACTAAATTTGTTCTTGTTTGTTTGGTTTTAATTAAAAACTATAACAAAGGATGCAATGAAAGACTCACCCTTATATCAGTGCATTTTTATTTTATTTTATTTTATTTTTTTGCCTAGGAATGTTCATAGTTTCACAGAGATTGTGCTTTTCACGTTACCAGATATAACAACTGTCAAGTTTTATTTGGTTAGGAAAGTGTAAGGGAAAATTATACATGAAGAAGAAGGAGGAGGAGGAGGAGGAGGAGGAGGAGGAGGAGGAGGAGGAGGAGGAGGAGGAGGAGGAGGAGGAGGAGGAGGAGGAGAAGAAGAAGAAGAAGAAGAAGAAGAAGAAGAAGAAGAAGAAGAAGAAGAAGAAGAAGAAAAAGAAGAGTTCTTTCTTTCTTTCCAAATTCAAGGTATCTCAAATAAAATGGAGAAGAGAGAGAACTTTCCTAAAATTATTAATAAACCATCGGCCTGACAAATGCTGAGGAAAGGAAGTAGTGCTTCCCCCTAAAGATGCCCATGTCCTAATCCCTAGGACTTGGGACTGTGGTACCTTACAGAGCAAAAGAGACTTTGGCATTGTGATGAAGATGATGTATTTTAAAATAGAGATTATCCTAAATTATCTGAGTGGATCAGTGAGGGTTCAAAGGCAGAGAACTTTCTCTGAAAGTTCAAGGTAGCCAGTACAAGGGTAGCAGAAAGATCCCTGGAGTTAAGGGCTACATCTGGTTTATGACCTGCAAGGAAGAGGACCACAGTCCTGCAGCCACAAGGATCTGAATTCTGTCAACAACCCAAAGGAGCTAAGCTAGGGATTCTGCACTTGTTTCTTTTATCCAGAAAAGAACGCAGCCCTGTCATCACCTAAATTTGATTCTTGTGAAACTTTAAGCAAAGGAAACGGTCGAGCACTCTGCATCCAGACTTCTGACCCACAGGAACTCTGAGACAAAAACAGCTGTTGTTTTAAGCCAGGAAACCATCATTTTTACTGCAGCGGAAGAAACTTAATACCATCACCAACCGAATAATAAGCAGGATGTCGTGATGGCCTTACTCTGTGCACACACGAGAGCAGCCTCAGATCCTCCTGAGACTACCCCATGGTCTGGAAGAGGCAGCCCCCAATACTAGACTCACCCAGGTGGAGACAGTGCTCATAAGCATCATGAAAAACCAGAATCATTCTAGGGGGGTTCACTGGATGTAACGGGTTCACATTTGCCATCACGTATCAGATGGCACTGGGATACCAACCACTTAGGATGTCTTTTCAAACACAGTCAGACCAAACCCGAAGAACCTCGGCTGTGAATTCTGGAGACCCGAAGTCCCAGGATCACGTATTAAGATCCGTGATTTCAGATTTGAACTGACCACAAACCTATTTTTAGAACTTCATTTCCTTTGTGAGTCTGTCCCCTAAATAACACCACCAAAACACAGCACTGAGATCTTCATTACCTGTGACACTTTTACCAGTCAGAAGAAGAAATTTAAAATACTGAGGCTTGCAGCCATCTGTCATTAAAAATGCTCAGTGATATTATGTAACTTCCTGGGAAAGTTTCCAGGTGTGCAATCTCCCTGACCCACAGCTACATGTTGATAAAAAGGCATGTTTGTTCCCACGTGGCATTGCATATTGGCTTGTATCTGATACCAGGTGCAGGATTTGGAGGAAGAGAAACTTCCTAAGAAAGTCAAGCTGTTCACCTGTAGTCAACATGAATCACTTGCCATAAATATGACTTTTTTGAGAGATGATTTATTATTTCTATCATCCCATGTGCTGGTGACTTCATATGCAAACCATTTGAGAATATATTCTAGCTCTGTTCTCAGTATCTTATCCTGGAATTTAAGGCAGGCTACAGGGATGACATAGACAAAAAGACCCTGAGGTGTTTAGTGTGAAGACGCTAAAAATCCTGTATTACTCAACGATCAAGAATAAAAGTCAATCCTTCTGAACAAACTTACAAGTCTTAACAGTCCCAACTGATAGACGGCTGGGAGTTTATGGGGAACACTACTCTGAGAACTTCCCATAACCTCACTGCCTTTTGGTAGAAAAACAGACCTCTGCCTCAACTCCTGGGGGTTCCAAGATGGTGGCCCTGGTCCAGACACAGAATATATAGTCTAAGATTCACGTTAATCATTTGCTAATTCAGAGCTATCCTCTCGTGACAATGAGCTGCAGAACCATTCTTCCTGATGTAAAGAATTACAAGAAGAATGTTTTGTGTCATTATCTGGCATAAAAAATTTTTTCAGCACTATTTGATGAAGATCAAGCACTTGATGTGAAGGCAACATATATATTTAGATCATTTTAAGATGAAATAGAGTCATTTGGAATTCTTGACTCACACAGATCGCACAAGCAACCTAATAGTAAAGCACAAGTTAACTGGTTACGATTTGTTGTCATTTTTGTGGGAAAAGGTTGCATAGACAGTAAGAAATGCTGTTGGGTCAAAGTTTGTGTTTTCATTTGAGTCCACGCAGCATGTTGGTTAACCAAGAGCAATCCTGCAGCGGGAAACCATGCCTGTCCAATAACTCCTCTTTCTTTTCTGTTGATCGCTGTCCTCAGCAGATGCTGAGTGGTGCGTCATGAACCTGGTAGACCCTATTCATTCTTTAAAAAAGAAAAAAGCTTGAATAATTCCTGTGTGTCAGAGATGTGAGGGGAAAAAAACTCTACAAGACAGAGTTTCTACTTATAATAGCCGAACCTTGTGTTTATCCACAATAAACATGTCTTTATTTCATGAAGAAGTTCACGTGTGTGATTCCTAATCAACCAGTCCACGTGTTTGTATTTCATTGTTTTTAATTACATCACCATCATCCCCCTACATACCTCCAAGGCATGCCATAATTCCAGGTTTTATAATATTTATTTTTTCATAGTACACATTTTAAGTGGGTTTATGACAACAGGAAAACACATATTCTAAATAGGAACACTGACTCTCAATCATAGATAAGATGGATACCTCCCATGGAATTATTCTATAGAATTTCCCTTCCAATACTGTAGCCACTCATGGTATGTAGCTCTTCATATTTAAATTCTTTACAATTAAATAAAATTTGAAATTCAGGTTCTCGGTCACACTCATCACGTTCCAAGTGCTCAATAGCGTGTGGCCACAGACTGGACAACATCATAGAAAGTTCTATTGAACGGCACATTTATGGCTGCCACCTATAATTATCCTTATCCATAACGGGTATTTTCTTGACTCAATGTGTTAGCCTTTTTGTGCAATCGTAAACTGCAAAGAATGGCTGAGAAACATAGATCTAATCAACACTTATTATTACCTGAGGGAACTGACTTTTAGAAAGTAAGAGGTGACAGACAGATCACTGTTGAGGGCTCTCTCCAGATCCTGAAGTCCATCTCGCACTAAAATCTTTGGCTTTCTCTTCCCTGACACAAGTGCGGTGGCTGATTGAAATCTAGGGCTCAGATGATCAGATTTTATCTACTGTGACAGTGATGATTGGTTTGTAATAGCTGCTTGATTCACACCCGGGAGCTCAGAGGGAAAAAGTGGTTTGATGGATTAATAATGACTTGCAGGGTGAGAGCCGGTGCTGTTTCCCAGACATGCTCCACCACTGGAGGAGGAGCCGGCAACCAGCACAGGGAACAGCCAGCGGGTACCACGGTGCAAGACACTCAGCACAGCCAGCAGGTGCACTTGGTGTCCCCTGGACTACTTGAAAATGTTGTTCAGCTGGAGTTGTGCAACCTCAGAGGGACAGAACTCTGACGATAAAAGGAAAAACTTCACTCTCTCACCCATCCCCCAGTCCCCAGCCCCCAAATACCACAGTCCACCTTCTCTCCGTCTTTTATGAGATGGGACATTTTCTGGACTAAGAAAAATATCTTTGAAATGGATCTAAACAGAAATTATGAAATAATTTCCAAGAGAGTTTTTTTATAGATAGCATAAAATTTCATCTTTATTTTCAGCAGTTTAAATATATGTTCCCAACCAGTCACCATGGTGTTTACCGGTAATCCCAGTGGCTCAGACAGCAGAGGCAGGAGGATTGCAAGTTCCAGGCCAAGTTTGAGCTAATTAGCAAGATCCTGTCTCAAAAAATAATATCTAAATAGAGCTGGGAGTGTAGCTTAGAGGTAGAGCACCCCTGGGTTCAATCCCCAGTACCAAAAAAATAAATAAATAAATAAATAAAAGTAAAAAATAAAAATATGTTTCCCTGAAAATCAGAAGACATGAAAAAGGACTTCTTAGGCCACCTGGTCCTGCAGTGGTACCTAGAGTGATTGAGAAGTTCAGGTTTTTAGAATCTTGTCTGTCCATGGTTTATGTTCCTATTGTACTATGTCCTTAGAAAAATAATGCATTATTTTACTATTTGGAAGGTTGAATTTTTTTTTCAGCTCAATTAATGTCTTTATTTGCAAAAGTGAGATTTATGGTCCTAATAGATAAGAGGTTGCCTATGTACATATTGTGTTTCTAGACATTATCAGAAATAATAGAACTAGTGTTTTGAAGTATACTATTGAATGTGTATCAATTTAACAAATATTTTGCATTTATGAACTCTGTGCATTGTGTTTCATTTAGATATGCAACTAGTTTTTCTGTGTGATGGTATTAACTATGTTTTCACATTTGTATGAAAGAATTCTTTTTTGTAAGTGCATAAATGCATTCTACTCTCATGTATAACAATCTAAAACAAATTAATTTAAAAATTAGAAGAAAAGGATTATTTCATACAAATGGAAGGATGAGGGTTTTTTAAAAATATTTTGTAGTTATAGATGGACACAATACTTTATTTATCTTTATGTGGTGCTGAGGATAGAGGCCAGGGCCTCACACATGCTAGGCAAGTGCTCTACCACTGAGCTACAACCCCAAACCCCAAAAGTTTGAATTTTATGAAGCAGATTTCCAAATCTGTCCATTGAAGCCTGTTCTTAAGGGCTCTGGTTCAACCCCAGTGAAGTTATGTGGGCCTCAAACCTGGCTCCAGAGCTGCCTGGGGACCTTGGTTCATCTACTCTCTTCTATAGACCCTCAGCCACTTTACCATTGGCCACCCTTCTGCAGAAAGGAAGAAAATGTAAGTCTGCTTTTCCTTCTTTGTTAGCAATGCTTATACATATATTGGTTAAAAGGAAAATGTTTCCAATCAAATATGAGTTTTCGATAATCTGTGTGAAGTTGTTTTCTGTTTCCTGGGATGACACAGCATCTGCAGTATGAAAACAGAACCTGTTTCTAAAGTACATATTTTCAAGAAGTTCTCCAAAGCCTCAAGACACACGGAAGACTTGCTTTCTCAGTAGAATCAGGAGCATGTGTACACGCACTCATATAGAGGATACTAAGAATTTAACCACACCAGAAAATCAAGGACACATATTGGTTCTTACTGAAATATTTATATTTTTTAAGATCATTTTGTAGTGATTTGTGATTTGGCAGCACAATGCACTGGCATCACCCTGGAAATCTTGCTTCAATTAATTTGAGACAATTTGCCTGTTCAATGGCCTAAAGCAAACTAGCAGGTATTAACCCGCAGCAATGCAGCTGCAAGATAAGAGACCTCCCTGCACTCCCTGTGCGCTTCAGACCTGTGCACTGGTGATGATACAAGAGCAGTAGCGGTGGGCACGGGCACGGCCCTCCCACCAGCCGGAGTCTCAGCATGCACAAAAATGAGTTGATGATGTAAAGTGCACTTGTCAAATTTCAAAATATAAAGGAACTGTACAAGAACATATAGGATTTTTTCTTTTACAATCCTAGAATGGAAAAATACCAAAACATGCACCATGTGTGAGGCCTGTGTTGGAGATCCAGGACACCAAGGCAACCGAGTCAGTGAATGAAGGGCAACGTACAGACAAAAATAGGGCAAAACAGAAAGCGTTTCTGAGATGCTAGCAGCCTAAAGACAGTGTTGATGAAAATAGAGTTGTATACACAGTCTATGCAATTTTACACACTTCTAAAAAGAATACAGTAGTTACAATCTTATGTGAAAAAATATGCAACAGAATTCTATATGTAACACCATCCCCATATAGCCATATATGTGTGTGTATGTGACATGAGTGAGTAGAGTTTATATACTTGACCTGAGGATGGTTTTGTGAAGAATATTTTTAACAAGGAATTTGACCAAAAAATATATGTTAAAAGGGGAGAAAAAGAAAGTCAATGAATTAACTTGGAGATGCAAATATAAAGTCATTTTAATAACATTTATGAATAGATTAGTCCTCTTTACACATATTAATTCATTAAATACTTAAAATTCTGTAAGATATAATAAATAATTACATTTCATATGTGAAAAAACTAAGATTCAAAGTGATGGGCTACTTGGTCCACAGTTAAACAGCTAATAAATGCAAAGTGGATACCAATCTGTTCAACACCAAATTCTCTCTTTGGTGATAAATAGGTAAGAATTATTTTATATTAACACATCAAGGCACCAGTTCATAAGAGTTGGTCTCTACTCACTCGGTTATGGTCTTTCACCTACTTAAAGGGCTATTCCCAAAGTACTTGAGAATAATCACTTAATTCAAAAAAATCTATGTATTTTAAATACTTACTTTGTATTAGGTGCTATGATAGGCCATGAGAACAAAAAGATGAATAAGAGATGTCTCAGGTCCTCAAGAAGTTCAGTCCAGCTAAGGATAGAAGCAAATAAACAAAAATTTACAATACACCATGCTAAATGCCAGGTCAAAGTGCTTGGGCCAAAGGAAGGCAGGCCACTGTCGGGGAACACAGATCGTGTAGAAGCCTGTTTGCAAGAGCTTTCACTTGTGCATATCAATTGGATGAAATTTCAATACAAGTCTTAATAAATTCTCAAATGGTGGGCTCTGAATTTTAAAGTGTTATTGTCATAGATACTAATATGTGAGGGTTATTTTGTAGATAGTCTGACACACAGCCTAGTGATTCCAGAAAGAAATAAGACCAGATCACGTAGCATCGGTACTTTTCTGAGAAAGGAAATTTGGAAGAATGAGATGGAAATTCCACTTTTAGTCATGTGCTCAGGGACTTCTTGAATGGTTGTGTGAATTACTGCCCTGGAAGTTCATACGAAAAAACAGGAAAGGAGCAGAGTGGACTAACCCATATCTGGGGTCCCTTTTCTACCTAACATCAACCTGAACATCTATCAGACTGTATAATATGAACTCATCCAGGTGATCACCAAAAAGATCCTTTATTTCTCAGGTTTTATCCAATGAATTCTATAAAGATGGAAATTGCCTTCCCTGAAATAGAATATATGATAATACTTTGCTTCAACCTTAATAACGGCACATTAAAATCATATTGTATTAATGAAGCGAGGACTATTTAGGGTTATAATTAGTTCTTCTCTGGGACAATACACATAGTTTTCAAAAGTAAAACCAAAACTTTGAGTGCCGGTGAAAATCACTGAGAAGTCACTGGTTTCTTTTTTAAGAAATTTTTAATTTAAACTCCATTATCTTCTTATTCCAAATAAAGCAGTGGTTACTCTCCTAAATGGGTTTTAACTGAAGGAAATTTCTTAGGTTTAATCTCCTGAAGGGATTCTGCATGCAGTAGCATAGAAACATGCACATTACCATGCTCTAAGAGACACGAGAGGTCACATGGGATTCCCCAGCTGCGTCACTCCAACAGGCCTTTCCTTGGGGGGCAGACTACAAGGTGATTCCCTGAATCTCTGTTCCTATTTACTCTGTTCCTGACTCAGTGTCCCCATAAGCTGGAGCAGAGCAACCTAACGGGAGAGAGGAGGGGAAAAGGCGTGAAGACGATGGGGATCTCAAGACAGCCCACTGCAGAGCAGATAAACCTCTCAATCAACCTATTTTGTAGATTTCTTCTAGCTCCATAAAATAGAGGAGCTCACCACCACTCTTACACTATGATTTACAAGAGTTTTGGATTTGAATTAGAAGCTATCATGAAATCACCACAGCTGCAAGAATTAGAAATTGACTTTTTCAGGCACCAATATTATTTGTAAAATGGGAAAGCTAAACTTGGTCATCTTTATGGATCAGCTCTTAAGTCTGTGAGGTCTTGATGCTCAGAAACTGGATACAATATTTGTCTACATTAGATGTCAAGAGTGTTTCTCTTCTTCAGAAATGCAGGGAGTTGATAACCCTTAGCACTGTAACTTCCACTACTTTCTTGCAAGAATTAGATAAATGGGTTATTTTAACATAGGACAAGATTTAGAAGATTATTGGGAAGATTCCTATGATTTTCTGAGCTCCTAATAAAATACTGACAAAATGAATAAAACAAAAGAATTCTTAAAGACAAACTAAGCAAACTAGAGTGTGTATGTGTGAACTGGGGAACACATAGTAACCTAAGATAGATTGAGAAAAACCAAGACAGTCTCTCCTCCCACCCTGCCCTCTATACACAGACAGACATAGATACACAGACATATTTCATATTGCAGAAAGGCACATGAAATAAACTGTCAAGAGAACTTACCCCTGGAGGGTAGAACTACAAACAATTATTATTTTGTTCTCCATATTTTTTCTGCACTCCCTAAATTTCCAACTATTTATAATCAGAAAAAGATATTTTGATACCACTAATTTGTTTCTACTAATAGTCCCCTGGATGTGGTCTGATTGAAATTTTTAGCAAGAAATAATTTTAAATAATTTTAGCCTACAAGAGCATCTGTGGCCCAAGTGCCTACAAGCAAGAAATATAAGGAGTTTGATTTAAATATAGACAAGCTAAATTCACATGCCCCAGATGGGGCACCTAGAACACAAAGAAAAAGATGTATTCTGGTCACAAGTGAGGGCTGTCAGGCACAGTTTCCATTTTATAGTTTTAGCAAGAGACTGCTCAGTTAACTTTTCAAGACCTATTCCCTGCATGGTGTGATGAACAAAAAGATAAAAATTAGAAGTTATCCATTGGTCATTTATGAACTTGAAGCAGAACATGGTCATTTCTTTTTAATAAATTCAGGCAACGTTGTGGAAATTTGTTGAAGAAATTTACTAAAACTTCTTCCTCAAATGAACACATCCTTTAGACAGGATTCTCAGAAACCCTGTTTCTTGGATCCCCACTGGCTTTACAAAAATACTATCCCGATTGAAGTGACAGGGATTTGGATACAATCGAATTAAAACTACTATGGAACATAAAAATCAGTGAGCAGGCTTGGTAAAGTCGTGAAGTTGCTCAGACTCCACATGGACGTTGATGGTACCCATTCCTCCTGCCTGTTGTCTCTGAGAGACGAGACAGCAGGGGACAGAGCTACTTACTAGAGAAATTGTACAGCTACGTCGTAGAAATTAATCTGCAGTTTTCCAGGAGAGTCACAGGAGAAATGGAAAGAGTCAATTGCTTCTCCAACTTCCATAGATTATGAGCACTTGATTGGAGAAGAAACGGGAAGCAGAGAAAGATGGAGGAGGAGACGTCACCAACAAGCAACTCCGGGAAGGCAGAGGCCACAGATACCAAGGCAAAAGACACCAGTGGCACACTCAGGGAGGACAAAGGGTCATCTCCAATCTGCAGGAACGAGGAGGTCAATCTTCTGCTCCAGTAGGGGTCAGGGTCGGCTTTTTAGACCTTCTACTTTGGCGTCATTGATGACTTCTAGGAGAATAACTAGGAAGAAGTACTCATGCTCCTGGATTATTTTGAGGAAACTTTGAATGGTCATTAAATATTTGTTCAGATTGCAAACGGAGCAATTGAAATGCAAGCTTACGTTTTCTGGCTGCAAAGTTCTCACTCTATACATTCATCATCAGGGTGGTCGCCTTCAACCTACCAATTATGTCAGTGACGTAGCCACTGTTTCTCTATCATGAAGAGTTCTTTATGAAGTAAAGACTGAAAACGTCGTGAAGTGCACTTTTTTCTTACATTGGTGACAAGGCTTACATGATTTTTATCCTTCAGCTTACAATCTGAGAATTATTTCAGGATATTTCTTAATATTGAATTGTTAGTATAACCACGAACTCTTTACTCTTACTGTGTTTCTGGGTTCACTTGTGTATGCTTTATCTAGGATGACTGCATGATTCAAAAGTAAAACTTGCCTGTGGTTTTATCATGTTATCTATGCCAAGTTTTGCTTCCAATGTTCGTTTAAATATATCTATCTATAGATATATCTTTGTCCATGCTTCACGACACTGAAAATAGGTGTGGAATTATGAACAAATGATCCACCACTTATTTTCAACTTTACCACAAGGCAAAAGCAGTACACATTGAGTAGAGATTTTCAGTTTGGATCTGTGTTCGTCAGCTTTCTGTCACTGTGTCAAAATACCCGAGAAAATCAGCTTAAGGAAGAAAGATTTATTTTGACTCCTCTTTTCAGAGGCTTCAGTCCATGGGCAGCACCTCCATTGTTTTCGTGCCTGTGGTGAAGCAGAACATCATGGCAGGGAGTGAATGGAGGAAACTTGCTCACCTCAGCCAGGAAACAGAGAGGGAGAGAGAGAGGAAGGCGTCAGGAGGCCACTGTGCCCAGCAAGGCCACGCCTCCAATGATCTAACTTTCTCCCACTAAGCCCCACCTCTTAAAGGTTCCACCACTTCCCAAATGTACCCTAGGCCTAAGACCAAACCTTTAATGCATGGGCCTTTGGTGGAGACTTCAGATCCACGCTATGGCAGGAGCATCTCCTGGTTAGTGGCCCAATCCTCTCCTGTGATGCTCAGTGGTGGCAGCAGCAGCAAGCCACAGCTCCCAGACACCATCATCATCAGAGGAAACACAGCACCGTGTATTCATTGCTGAGCTAGGATGTTGAGTAGGGCATCTTAGATGCATTTTGGATTTATAATATTTCCAACTTAGGACAAGTTTATGAGAATGTAACCCCATTGTAAGTTGAAGTCCATCTCTTGTTTAAAATTGGCCAGATAATTCAACTAAGAAAGAAATTTTAAAAAATAGAGTTGCACAGCTGGGGCTGGGGCTCAGCGGTAACACACTTGCCTGGCATGTGTGAGGCACTGGGTTTGTGTCTCAGCACTGCATATAAATTAAAAAAAAAAATAAAGGTCTATCTAAATATATTTTAAAAATAGATTGCCCACATCTGAATACTACAAACCTTATCTTTGGTTTCCACAGTAGTCTCAATGAAGAAATGTAAATGTTATCTGGACCATGGAGCTTGTCTTTCAAATAAAAAATGTTCTAGGAATAGGGCAGCTCAGCACCAAGTACCCAGCTGCTGTCCCACTTCCATTCCACCATATTCTTCAAGTTACAAGGTGCTATAGTCACCCTGGGTGTGGCAGGCCAAAAACCATATCCAGAGAGGAAGGAAAATATATCCAGAGAGGAAAATAAATATATTTCCTCCCCGTGTCACTGTATAATGTAAAATGTTCCCTGAGTGCCCCGCAGACCCCTGCATCCTGTTAGCAGGACTGGGGCCCATGTCCACCAGGGCTGCAAGGGCAAGGAGAAGGCAAGTGCAGGGGTGTTCCATACCTGCTGTGGGAGTGTGCTCTCCCTGCAAGCAGGGAGGTCAATGGAGGCCATGGGTGCAGCCCAGAGCTCTGCTGCAGGAGAAGAGGGGAGGACCGAGGCCAGATGGGACTCCCTGGGGAAGGTCAAAGAGCAAGGAAGAAGGGCATATTGGGGTTAAAGGACAAACCCTTGTTCCTTTCACAACATGGACCAAGAATGCTTAGGAGAGAGTGCAGGAGGGACGGCCTCTCAGTGCCTTGCCTGCAGCAGCCTTTGAATAAGCTCCATTTCTTCATGAGGCCCAACGTGTGGAACCTGAGGTCGTAAGGGCTGGCTGTATGCAGGGCAACTCAGGATGGGATACTTGGGTGCACTTCTTATTATTTGATGTTGAAATCAAAACAGCAGTTGCCTTTCACCACCGTCCTGGTAGCACTCAGAGACCAGCCTTGGACGTCGCAGTAATTCAGTCATTCTGTACCCACGGGGGTGCACTTTTATTGTGAGGGTTCAAGCTGTGGGGACTGTCACTTTCTTACATCCTTCCTCACTTTATCACCCACTAATACTCTTTCATCGTGAGGATGAGGATGACTGACACAGGGGAACAGAGATTCATTTTCATTGTGGAAGGAAAAAAAAAATCCCACCTCCAATATGGCAACAAAGAGCAGCAATGCTTCTCCCCTTTGTGTTCAGGGTGTTCCTTGGGCTCCCCTGGTCTGTGCTAATCGGCTACCTTCATGCTCTCTCCACGGAGCCAGAGATGTACATATTAAACACAGGAGTTCTTGACAGCTTCCTCTTCCCGAGGGCAAGATCGCTCAACTACTAATAACTGAGATGTCTTTTGACAAGTGCAGCTAAGAGCCAGCAAGACTCACTCCATCTGCACCAGCCCTGCTGGTCCTTTCTTTCCATGTCCGACCTGCCTTTTCCTGAGTGAGGGAAACTAAAGAACAACTGCAAGACCCAGCCGGTGCAGGGGAGGCGCGGATGGAATCCGGCAGGGAAGGTTCGTGCAGCATGAATACAAAACCAGACCCATATTGATCAGGGGAAGGAAAACACTTTTTCAACTACAATTGCAGCTGAAACCCATAAATTAGATGATTGAAGTAATAAGACACGTGAAATGGCTTTTAAGTCCACTACTAGCTCTCTGTAATAAATTTCAATGACATTGAGGCTTTTAGTGAGGGGAACAATTTATTGCCATCTGCAAGAAGGGAGCTTTCAGGGATTATCTCTAAAGTGGCAAAACACTATTCCAAATTTCACAAAATTAGCAAAGCTTAGTGAAGCTTGGTGACTGAACTGACAAGCAAGCTCAAAAAAAAAAAAAAAAAAGTATTTTAATGGAAGAAAAGCGCTGTAAATGTGCATTCCCTCATGCCAATACCGAGAGGTATGTGACTGCCTCAGAAATCATCTAAATTCAAAATTAAATTAGAGCCTCTTTTGATTTGTTAGGAAAAACCCTGAGAATAATTTTTATTACTTTTAGTATATATGTATATCCTCAAACGATAGATAGAAAAGCATAAACACATTCCAACTCACTAGCTGCATGGACTATATCTTAAATTAATTGAACTTTTCCTGCCTCGGGCAACGCCCTGAATTTCTTCCTCCACTTAGAAAGCACGGAGACCGTCCAACCGTGAGCCACCTCAACAGGTGGTGGGGAAGGCAAGCCAGGGGCTCACTTTGCATTTTGGTCTTTTCTTCAATGTGTGATGAGACAACTCAGGGAAAATCTGAGGGCTTCTTACAGATGCGCTGACTTGACAGCAGAAGGTTTGACAGACATTGATGGAGAAATCTGAGGATCTGGACAGAGAGTGATAGAGGGCACTGCAAATCTGAGGCTGGAAAGGTGCCCGGCACCTGGGCTTCCTTCCTGCCTCTCAAGGGCTTTTTGCTCTACTAAGTTTGCAAAGAACAGGAGGCTGGCGACCGGGAAGCCAGCTGTCTCTGCAAACAATAGGCTTTCGTTGTCAGAATTCCCAAGTTCCAAATGTGCGATGTGCACAGGAGATTGTGGGGGGCTTTCTTCCTGCCTGGGCCTATGGGCACCTGGCTATGAAGAGGGCACAGTGGTACACTTCCCCGCACGAGGTCCCTGGAGCTCTCCATGTGCTTCACCTAGTCCTCTCCCTGCCCCCGGGGGGCACCAGTTCAAGGCTGATCAGAACCTGCTGGCATCCATTAGTCAACCCTGTCTCAGAGTCCTCGATTTCCTTCTGTGTCACCCGTTCACCACACAGAGACTCGGATTTCATTATCTCATCTGTCAAGACTACAGTCGAAGAAAAGAAATGTTTTGGATATTCAAACAGTCTCCCCCCTCCAACTAAATTTAATGAAAGTGTATTCTAATTTTTAATGATTTCTCAATTAGTGTAAGATTTTAAAAATGCAAAAAAAAAGTGCCTCTTTCAATTCACATAATTCAAATGAATATCTATCTTCCTTAGACAATTTTCAAGTTGCCAATCTTGGAACTGTACCTGGTTTAGTCTTTAAGAAGTGGTAGAACTAGTAACTAAATGTAGAGAACTTTACAGTTTAATAGCATGTCTTTCTCCACATCCTCTATAAAAACAAATAAATGATAAGTAGCAGGTTAGGGATGTAGCTTAGTGGTAGAGTGCTTGTCTGGCATGCAATCCCAATGCTAAAAAATAAAAGAGAGAGAGAGAGAGAGATAATTAGTGATAAAAGTCTCAAAAAGACATTACATTTGAGGTAACCAGTATCTCTGAATAACCAAGGCATAATCTCCCACCAATCATTTACAAATGTTGTATCTCACAGATTTATGAAATGAATATCAAATGAATCAGGTTTTCCAACATTTCCATTTGCATTAAATCTGAAAAATGAAGAAAAGTGGTTCTTATCAGGAGAAATGAGGTATTCCTCAAGCAAGTCAACCCATAATTTTATACATGTTGGAAAAATAGCTCAGGCAAGGGTAGGTTCCCCAAACCCTAGGGTCTGCATCCAGAAATTAGTGACAAAATTGTTTTCTCAATTTCTAAATTCACTAAATGACCTGCATGCAGGAATCCTAGAGCCTCAGCATAGACACTATGCAAAAACAATGTGGTTCATGGTAAAGTGGCTCTTTTTGGTCCCCATCTGTTCCGATTATCCATTGCTGTGTAAAAAGCACTCCAAACAGTGGCATCAAACACCAACCACCTTACTATGCTTGCAGGTTCTGTGGGTCCAGGTTTGAACAGAACACAGTGGAGATGGCTTGTTTCTGGTCCAGGGCCTCTGAGCTTCTGCTTGGAAGGCTCAGAGAGTTGAGGGTGGTTGGATGGGTCAGGGCTGCCATCATCCAGAGACTCCTTTACCTGCGGTGGCCAGTCCAAGCTGGGGTGACTTGGGCTGAGTGCAGCGAGGACTGTCAGCCAGCTTGCCAGCACAGAGCTGTGTCATGTGGCCTAGGCTTGTCACAGCATGGCAGCTGGTTTCCACAAGGAGCCCTTTGAGATGAAACATTTGGAAAAGGAGTAAATCCAGGAGACCACGGCTCACACTGCATGATCTTTCCTGGCCCATGCTCTGGGAAGACCCCCCCCTGCCAGGCTTTCCACCAAACTCCTTTGGTTACAAATTGAGTAGTGAAAAGCAACCTAATTTCACAGGGTGTGTAATGTGACCTTCCTCTTGATGAAGTGGGTGCAAGATCACAATGTCAAAGGGCACTGGGTTGGAAGATATTGTCACAGCCATCTTTGGAATATCTAATTTGCCATGCCATCAAGGGATGAGGACAGGAAATGAAATGTGTTTAGCATCTTTTAGATGCCACGCTATGCTAGGTTATCTACACACAACACCACTGAGTTCACAATTCCATGCTTCCGTCCTAGCCCAGGCTACCTTAGAAATATGTTTTTAACTTGCCACCTCCACTGGTTGGTAGATTCCTCCAGAACAAGAACTCCGTTTTTACAAACCATTCCCAGTGGTTTGCATGATACCAATATCATGCAATAGCTGCCCAAGTATTTGAGAAACAAAAATCATCTCTGTAATACTATGATGTAGTAGCAATTGCTTAATGAACACTTTTTCTCTGCTTCAACCTGCTTCTTGCTGACTTGAACTTTGATTTGTTTCTCTCAGGGCTTAAAGCTGTGTCTGGCACATAATCGGTCAACTACTCTTTTTAAGAAGATTGCTGCACTATATGAAAACCATTAATAGTAGGCTTGGAGTAGGGCTAAAGATAATTAACTACATTCATGGTCCTATAATAATAAAGAACAAGAAGAATATATTTCCCTTATTGGTGTTGCTTCCTAACAGACCACTCTGACTGTTATTGGTGTAGAACAACAAATGTCTTACTACGAGTCAGTATTCTGCACGTGGCCCAGGCAGTTCTGATATTGGCTGGGTCTGCAGTATCTGAGAGCTCAGTGGATGTGGAACCCCACGCGTGCCCTCAATGCTGGCTGTTGGCTGGGAGCACAGCTGGACTGACAACTGGAAGTTCTGCCTGAGGCTTCTCCCTAAGATGCGTGACCGTCTCTCAGTACCAGGACTGTGTTGCAAGAGCGTGCACCAAGAGCTAGCTTCCAAGGGTGAGGAGACGACAGCTACTGGTCTTCATAAAAAGCTCGACTTAGAACTGCCACACTTTCACTTAGTCCCTAGTCTCTTAGGTAAGCCTTCACAGCATCAGTGAAAATCAAGGGTAGAGAAATAAGTCTCCCTCTCAGAGGAGTGAGCAAGAATGCCAAGTTCTCTTTAACCAACCACAGCGTGGGAAGATTTGAAAAGCAAAAACAAAGGGAGATGACTTGGGTCCTTCAGTTTGTGAATATTTAGGCCAAGTGTTTTAAACTGATTCTTACAGTTCAGAAACAGAAAACTTGACCTTTCCCCAGATTTCCCACTACGGCGGGATGGATGCTATTGTTATGAAGCATTTGAGTTGGTCTAAGCGTTGAACACCAGGAGGTTGCACACAGAGTAGTTAACACCCTGAACATCTGCCCACTTACTTTAACCAAACATTTTTATGAAAATTTGGGAAGCAAAGTTTCATAGGAAAACAGTCAGAATGTTATTTTAAAAAGAAAGAGACTTACAAACCTGGAGTTAAATACTGTCCCAATTGAGCTTTTACTTATGTAGAATAAATGTAGGTGTGTTAAGCCAAGTTTACGGGAGACCGTTGTCTTGGACTGCACTCCTGGGTCCAGGTGCACCAAATCAAACCAAAAGAGAGTCCCTCGTGCCAGATGTGACAGTCACACCAAAGCCTGCTGGTGAACGGAGAGACTGACTGCAGCCTTCTCAGCTCCTGGGAAGTTGGATGGTTCAAGAGCCTTTACCATGGAGTTGTTCAGAGGAGCTTCTAAATCCTGTATTTCAAATGATGAGAAAAATGGGCCAAATGTGTCCCAGGGCCAGAGAAGAACAGGGCCTGATTTCGGGAAGGCAAAGCAGTGGTTAGAGGAGCAGAGGGGCTGCCTCGGGGCCACAGGAAAGAAGGAGAGGGTGGACGCATCCTCATGGAGAGATATAGGTGGTAGGTATAAGTGTGCTAGAGGTGGCAGGACCTTCAAACCTGAGTGCCGGGCGTGGAAGGTCCCCAAGAGGTGGGAGACTAAGCTCTGTGGCCCTGTGAGCAGCAAAGCCCCTACCCCAGAAAGAAAACACACTACAACTATTAACAATTGTTACTTTTATGCTGTTACATTATGTCTGACACTGTTTAATTTTGGATTTTGCCTTCTTGCAGTGTACGTGAATAACTTCAAAAGTGCAAAAACAGAGAAAAAAGCCTAATTAGATGTTAAGCAACACCCCCCCGCATAGCCCCCTCTCCAGCACTATCTTTTTAAATTTTTTTATAGTTATAGATGGACAGCATGCCTTTGTTTTGTTTGTTTGTTTTTGTTTGTTTTTATGCGGTGCTAAGGCTAAACCCAGAGCCTCACACATGCTAGGCAAGTGCTCGGCCACTGAGCTACAGCCCCAGCCCTCCAGCACTGACTCTCGATGGGTAATCAGACCCGTGGCTCCAAGTCAGAGCAGGAAGATGGAAGTGGAGAGGGACTCAGTGCCCGGGCTCTAGCTACGGGCAGAGAGTGCAGCAGCTCCTACCTGTCGGCTGACTCTCTGCTTTTCCAGAGGCAGAGACTGTGGCAGGTTTTAGGAATGTGTGTCTACTGCTCTATCAGCCAAGCTGGGCTTTCTATGTTCCCACAGTATTTTCAAACAGTATTTTAAAACAGTGGCCATTTACCTTTCTGTGTCTGGATGAGGTGAGTTCTAGCTGGAGGTGAGAGAAGTCAAGGGGGGGGGGGGGGCAGGCGGCCACACTGTTTGAAGGAAGGGGGAGGAAGAGGGGGAAGAGGAGGATACAGGAGGAACGTTGTTTTGGTGACCATGAAATTTCTAGTCTATGGTATCCTAGGGACCACAAAAACATAATTATTTTTTTTCTCTCAGATTCCAGGAGTGAAAAAAAGAAGGGGTGTAGAGGAAATGCACATTTTCTTCCACTGGGAAGATGAGGGTTAAAGACAGGAATGACAGAAGAATTAGGCCAAGGTAGGAAAACATGACTGGGAGGGTTTCAGGTCCATCAACTGGTTTTTAGAAATATTGCACCAGAGCAGCTTGGCTGAAAATAAATAAATAAATAAATAAACAAACTGTGTGAGTCCATTTTTCTCCAGAGAAACAGAACCAACATGGTGTGTATGCGTGTGCACACACTTGAGCGTGTGAGGAACTGGCCCATGTGATGTGGCTGGAACCGTAGGTGCCACAAGCATCCTGGCAGGCTGGAGACCCACAGCCACTGTGACTTGTGCTGCAGCTTGACCCCAAAGACTGTCTCCAAGCAGAATCCCTCTTCCCTGGGGAACCTCAGCCTTTTGTTCTGAGGCCTTCAAGTATGGGAGGAGGCCCACCTTCAGTCTGGAGGGTCACCTGCTTCAACAAACTTGACCAACTTAAAAGCTATCACATTGAAAATACCTTCACAGCAACATCTCAACTAGTGTCTGACAATTGTCCAGGCACGGTAGCCTGACCAACCTCACACGGGAAACTCACCATTGCAAAAACCAAACACTGGACGGAATGGAGAGAACCAGGGGAAAAAGGAAAGGCGGACTCAGCAGACACAAAGTGGTATCATCACACATGGGACTTTCCTAAACATACTACTCATGGTGGCAGTTGGGCACTGACTTGAATGCAGGTATGCCACAGAGGGCAGAAGCTGAGCTTCCCCATTAAAAAGAAAGGTATTGGATTCTGTTCTCTGATTCCGCTTCAGTATGACATTCTGCTTCTCAGGAAGGACCATGGACTCCATGGCTACCTGGTGGTGGCAGTAAGTGTGAATCCTACCTGGGTCTCCACCATGACCCCCACACCATGGCCACCACACTCACCTGTACGTCCTTCAATTCCACACCCAGCCCTTGGCTTTCCATCAACACATCACTCCATTCTTCTACAGAACCTCTTTACTATCCATACTGGGAAGCCTTTGTTTTCTTTTGACTTCCCTCATTTGTTTCTACCTATTCAACAAAGCATGACTATCCCTTGCTGATCAAATCAAGCTCCACTGATAAAACGTCTTTGAAGTCTCCCTTGACTATCCTTGCCAATAGCAAATGCTCAATGTCCTTCTTTATTAAATACTTTATGATATAATAAAGTAGCACAATACCAGTGACACCACTGCAATAAATACAAGTGCATTGAATGTTTTCAAAATTTTGCTCATACAAGGAAGAGGAGCCATATATATCTCATCCTAAGGAGTTGTATTAGTGTTGAAAGAGTCCACAAATGGCATATAGTTTGGGATCATAAAATTTTATTTTCAATTAAAAATATTTACGGAGCCTTAATAGACGTAATTATAATTTTACGCATATGATTAATATATTTTATATACACACAAATTATTACATATGTTGAGGTATGTGTATATGTGAGTGTGTGTGTGTGTGTGTATATATATATATATATATATATATATATATATAGTGTGTGTGTGTGTGTGTGTGTGTGTGTGTGCATGCACGTGTGTGTATACCAAGAACTGGGTCAGGCTCCTGAGACAAATTGACAGATATGATCACAATCTAATAGAGAAGAAAAAAAAAATGAAGTAAAATCTAATGTATTTTCCATATACCACGATACCTGTCTGTCAGATATATGTGCAAGTGCTTAGCAATTACCTAATGTAGCTCCTTTATTTTAACTGGAAAACACTGAGGCTCAGAAAGAAGATGGACATTTAGGCAGCAGATCTGGGCATGAACCCCAACCGCTCACTGGTGGCTCCCACCTCATTAAAGTCTACAGAAAGAAAGTTATCTACCCAGAAAAGGTTTACCCAACAGTGTGGCTCCGGGTTTCACCCAGCAAGCTCGGAGGCCAGGAATTGTTTTCCCCTCACTGTAGAGCAATGGCCCAGCCTGGGAGCAATGGAGCATTAATCTCACCATTAAGGCTCTGACATTGCTGAGATCTTTACCACCAGTGAGTGGCAATTACTCCTGCGGTAGAGGTCCATGTACAGAGGATTGATTCTCTGGTGCATATGAGCGTCCCCCATTAGCCCCACTTGATAAGTGGGACGGTGTCGCCCCGTCCTCAGCCTCTCCTCATGCATAAACATCAGCCCTGCCATCGCTAATGGGCGAGGGTTCTGGCGCTGCGGAAAAGAGAGCCCGCAGTCTTGTGATAAATCTGTCAAACGAGATGCGCTCTGGGTGAGGAGCAGCGCACGGCTGATTAAACGCGCAACCCCGGCGCGCGCACAGGAATGCGTCAAAGCCCCTCCACGCAGACAGCTGTGCCGGCCCCAGACAGTACCCTGTGGAAGGGACCCAGCTAGACTCGTCCACACCGCAGAGATGGTGGACCTCTCCTTAACACGCCCTCGGCCTTGCTACCCTCCCTTGCCCGCACTTGGATCCAAACTCCAAGTCTGCACAGGCGTCCTGTGTGCACTGGGGTGACAGGCTGGCGCTGTAAGTGGCTAGTCTGGAGCCTGCAGGGGTGACGCATCAGCAACAGCCTGTGTCTGGCTGTCCTTCAACGCCGTGACCACAGGACACACTGTGCCTGGCCTGATTCCCGCAGACCAAGGCTTCACCCTGGGGGTCCCCGTCCTCGGCACAAGTGGACCTGGGACCCTCACACCACTCTGGTGCCCCTTGAGGTCTACCTGCCCCTCCCTGGACCTGCTGCCTCTCTGGTACCTGCCTGGGGACCTTGCTTTAGGCTCCACCTAACCTTCAGCCTCCTGCCTCTTGGTCCTATCAGAGCCAGGCAGAACCTCACTAGCTAAATGAAAGAGAGACACGCCATCTCTGAAAAGAGCACACTGCAGCAAGGGACCCCTAGAAAAAAGAACCTTCAGGTAAAAACACGCAAAACAGAGATTCCAATGTTGTGAATGTGGCTGGGAGGTCCAGAGGAGGAAGAAGGACGGATGCAGGTACAAGAGACACCTGATGGTCCTCAGGCAACACGGCACCAACTCTGCCAGCTTGAGATCGGTAACTCCCACACACGGATGATTCACACAATAAATTACAGAGGAAATTAAAAAAAAAAAAAAAAAAAAAAAAAGATTGGCCTCAAAGTTTTTTTTTTAATATTATTCATTTGTTTATTCATTCATGAATTATATAAAATCTACTTTGGGTTCACTGTTGGCAGCACCATTTCTGTCCTTGGTTTATCTATACAACAGGACTCAGCAGGTTTTTCCTATAAAAGGCCAGACAGTGAATATTTTAGCTTTGGAGGCCTTGGGTCCCTGTTGCAACCTGTCAACTGCCATTATAGCACCAAAGTGGTGATAAATAATATGTGACTGAGTGTGGCTCTGTTCCAATAAAACTTTATTTGTGAACGCTGGGATTTGAATTTGATCTAGTTACTCCTTATTCCAGATATCATCCTGTTTTGAATTTTGCTCAACCCTTTAGAAATGTAAGAGCCATTCTTAGCTCACAAGCCACACAAAACAGGAGACTTGGATGTGACCCATGGCCTCTAAATTACCAAATGCTGGCCTTCACAGGGAGGTCTGTGAGAGAGCAGACCTCTCTGCCTCTCACTTACCCATTGGGCTGATAAAAGAAACGAAGCCCAGGTAAATTGCCGGGTTCAATGGTACAAGGTGAGCCATGGATTCAACTACAAAGCTTCATGGTTGCTGGGAGCAACCAGGGCGGTCCCTTGCTTTTGGTCTCATTGTTCTTTATCTGTAAAATGGAATTAAAACTCAGCATGCACTGAGAACTGTGATGATTAGAAAATGCCTATCACTATCTAGCATGCTGTCAGTCAATCAAATTCAGTCTAGAGTGTCTGCTGTCAGCAAATCACACTATTCAGGATGCACAGGGCATTTGAAAGATTGTTCTTTAATTATAACTTCACAATAGCATTTCTTGGTTACTGGTGAAGGTTTTGGGTTGGTCAGTCAATATTTTTCAGTTAGAATTTTATTAGTTCTCTCACTGTTACTTTCAAGTTTACTACCCCTGTTTAATTTTGATTCTATTATATACTATGCATCCTCTTTGTAATTCTAAATCAGAAAGACCCAGTGAATGGAAATTGGTGTCGTACAGAGTTCATGACCCAAAAAGAAACATAAAAGCAGGTCCTCCTTCTCCCCATTCCTCCAAGAGTCCACCTTCCAGAAAGACATCTCCTGTTCTGCTTTGGGATGGTATCCTTGCTCCAAGAGCAATCTGTTCTAATGATGCCAACTGCACACGTAAAAGCACAGACAGAATTGTTCTGCAAATCCCTGTTTTTCCCTCTGCCACCCCACACACTCACCAGCCTCCAATAAAACAAGAAGTTCAGCCCTAACTGGAAAACAAGAGTATTCCCAAACCTAGGAGTTCTCCTTTCTGGCACATGGACTCTGCCCTCACCAGGGCCTCTGCCGGCACCACACTTTGTGAACCTCAGGGAGCATCCAAAGAGCCCCTCACTATGCAGAACAAGGCCTGGGGCCTTTCCTCTTTCTTTTGTATTTTAAGTAACTTGATAAAATATTATCATGGAAATCTTATTTGCCAATCTCAGAAACTGGTTGAGGGCATACTGATGTTCAGAATTCTAAAATTAGCAGATCTCCAGATGCTAACAGAGTGAACTTACTAGCACCAGCTAAGGGTGATGATAAGAAATAGCTGGACCTGTAGCTAGCTATTATCAGAAATGACAGGTTGGCATTAGCCATGTTAAACTAGAAGTAGTGTTTTTCACAGACATTTTCCAATTTGATAGAATTTTTAACTTAAGTCAACTTATTCAGAAACCTGAGAAAGAATTTTTCGACTTCCTAATTATATATGTAATTAACAGTATTGAGCGCATAATGCATACTTGGCATTCCACCAAAACAGAATGCCTTTTGTCACTCTCAGGACAGCACCCCAAACTTGGTAGCACTACTGCTTTTTTGCTTCATAGGTAAGAAAATTCAGGATTGAAAGTCATGTGTCCACAACTAGTAAACGGTGGGGCACCAGATTGCTTAGCCACACCCCCAGCCCTATTTTGTAATTTATTTAGAGACAGGGTCTCACTGAGTTGCATAATGCCTCGCTTTTGCTGAGGCTGGCTTTCAACCCGCAATCCTCCTGTCTCAGCCTCTTGAGCCGCTGGAATTACAGGCATACATCACGGCACCTGGCAGGATTTTTTTTTCCCCACTTTTTTTATTGGTGCATTACAGTTGTACATAATGATGGAATTTGTTGTTACACACTGAAACAACATGAGCACAATGTAACAATACAATTTAGCCGATATCACTCCCAACATGTTTCCCTTCCCTCCTGATCTCCCGCCCCTTGGTCCCTTTCCTCTCCTGATTTCCCTTTGATTTTCATGAGATCTGCCCCCATCCTTTTCCTCTTTCCTCTCTAGCTTCCACATATGAGATAAAACATGTGACTCTTGACCTTCTGAGTTTGTATATTTTGCTTAATGTGATGAACACTAGTCCTATCTATTTCCCTGCAAATGACATAATTTCATTTTTCTTTATGGCTGAACAAAACTCCACTGTGTATATAGACCACATTTTCTTAATCCACTCATCCATTAATGGGCACCTAGGTGGGTTCCATAGTTTGGCTATTGCGAATTGTGCTGCTATAAACATGGGTATGGATGTATCACTGCAGTATAATGGCTTTAATTGTTGAGGATAAAAACCCAGGCGTGGTATAGCTGGTCATTTGGTGATACCATACCTAGTCTTTGAGGACCCTCCATGCTGATTTCCTGTGATTTTACTAATTTACCCTCTCACCAAGAATGTAAAAAATGTTCTTTTATCTCCACTTCCTCTCCAGCATTTATTATTCTTTGTATTCTTGATGACTGCCATTCTGACTGGTGTGAGATGAAATCTCAGTGTAGTTTTGATTTGCATTTCCCTGATTATTGGTGATATTGAATATTTTTTCATAGATGTGTTGCCTATTTGTATTTCTTTTGAGAAGTGTCTGTTTAATTCATTTACCCATTTATTGTGTTATTTGATTTTTGTGTGTGTAAGTTTTTTTGAACTCTTTATGTATTCTAGATATTAATTCTATTCCAGAAGAGTAGCTAGCAAAGATTTTCTCCCATTCTGTAGGTTCTCTCTTCACATTCCTAATTGTTGCCTTTGCTAAATAGAAGCTTTTTCATTTTTTAACTCTTGGCATTATTTCCTGAGCTTTAGAGGTCCTATTGAGAAAGTTTTTGCTTGTGCCCATATGCTAGAGTGTTGGCCCTAGTTATCTTCTAGGACTTGCATAGTTTCTGATCTAATTCCTAGGTCTTTGATCCATTTTGAATTGATTTTTCTGCAGGGTTAGAGATAACAGTCTAGTTTTATTCCTCTACATATGGATAACCAATTTTCCCAGCACCATTTGTTTAAACGGCTGTCTTTTCTCCAATGTATATTCTGTTTTAATAGCACCTTTGTCAAGGATCAGATGACTGTAGACATGTGGGTGTGTCTCGGTGTCCTCTGTTCTGTACCACTGGTCTATGTGTCTGTTTTTACACCAGTGTCCTGTAGCTTTTGTTACTACAGATCTGTAGTATAACTTGAAGTCAGGTGTTGTGACACCTCCAGCATTGCTTTTGGTTAAAATTTCTTCTGCTATTCTGGGTCATTTTTCTTCCAAATGAATTTTAGGAATTTTGTTTATTTATTTGTTTTGGTTTTTACTAGCTCTGTGAAGAATGTCAGTGTATTTGGACAGGGATTGCACTGAATCTGTAGATTGCTCTTGGTAGTGTGACCAATTTAACAATATTAACTCTGTCTCTTCATGAACATGGGAGGATTTTCTGTCTACTGAGGTCTTCTTCAATTTCTTTCTTCAGTGTTCTACAGTTTTCTTATAAAGGTCTTTCGCCTCATTCATTAGATTTTTTCCTAAGTGTTGTTGGTTTTGGTTTGTTTGTTTGAAACTATTGTAAATGGAATTGTTTTCCTGATTTCTTTCTCCGCGGATTCGTTGTTGATATATAGGAAAGCTATTGATGTTTATATGCTGGTTTTGTAATATGCTACTTTGCCAAATTTTTTATTAGCTCAGCAGTCTTTTGGTGGATTTTTTTTTTGGGGGGGGGGTCTTCTAGGTATAATTTATATCATCTGCATACAGTGATCATTTGACTTCTTTCTTTCATATTTTTATCCCTTTTATTTTCTTTTCTTACCTGAGTGCTCTGGCCAGAACTTCTAACACTCTATTAAATAGGAGTGGTGAGAGAGGACATCCTTGCCTTGTCCCAGATTTTAAAGGAAATACTTTCAGGTTTTGTCATTTACTATGAAGTTGACTTGGGGTTTCTCATACATAGCTTTTATGATGTTGAGGTAGGTTCCTTCTATCCCTAATTTTGTCATTTACTATGAGGTTGGCTTGGGGTTTCTCATACATAGATTTTATGATGTTGAGGTAGGTCCCTTCTAGCCCTAGTTTCTTTTATCATGAACGAGTGCTGAATTTTGTTGAACATCTTCTCATAATCTGTTGAGATGAATAAGTGATTTTTGTCCTTTATTCTGTTAATGTGATGAATTAGATTTATTGGTTCATGTATATTAACCACCCTTGCCTCTCTGAAATAAAACCAACTTGGTTGTGGTCTATAATCTTCTTAATGTTTTGCTGAACATGACTTACTAATATTTTATTATTTTTACATTGAAGTTCCTCGGGGATATTGGTCTGTAGTTTTCTTTCCTTGTGTCTCATCTGGTTTTGGTGTGAGTGTGACACTATAGAGACAGCCTCTGAACCTAGGTCTGGGACCCAGGTGTGGATAAGGCTGGGAGTTGAACAGCACGGTTCTCCACAGGTGATGCATGTTCATCATCAGGCCAGGACGAAGCCACTGTGGGTTTCAGAAGCCACATACTCTCCCACTCTCTTCGATGGTTTAAGGGTCCGGTTGACCATGTCAATGCTTGCACATTATTTATTTATTTTAGGAAAAAAGACGTCCTTCTTTCATGGAGTGTGTCCAAGATGCAAGGATCTTCTCTGAATACCCATTCAAGTACATGGAAAGACTGAATTCTATTTTAAAAAATAATAATGGCCTTATTTATAGCTGTTTTCACAATCCATCTCCATAGGCAAGAAGAAAAATCATGTGCAAATTACTTCACAACATCTATATGTCTGGAATCTAAAATATACGAACTTGTTTTTAATAAATAATGCAAAATATCTGGCCCTTACTATGGCCAAATAACTGAATCATGAATGGGTTCTCTGAGTTGTGATTTCATGTTACAACTTCAGGCTTTATAGTCAATAAATACTAGCTTACATTTGTGGAAAGACTGTGTCTTTTACAAAATAACAGAACACATTGTTTATCATGTTACCCAATATCCCTTACATAGAGATCCAGGTGATAGATTCCTTCCAGAATGTACTGTAATTGTCTTTCCAAAACAACTTGTAGCCTCCCTAATTACCATTCGATACATACCAGCTAGCCCACTGGGTTTCCTATATTGTTTCTGTGCCAAAACCATATTGTGCTTTGTCCTTTGTGAAGCACAGAGACCAATTCAGTTTCAGCTACAGTAACCAACCAGTAGCAAGTTCCTGTTCAATTTCTCCTGCTTCTCTGTGCCACCTCTGGCATACCTACTTATCTTTCCTATTTTTGATGTTAATCTATACTCTTCAGTTGTATTTATATTTTGAGCCATTCCTTAAAGCACATGGATAGGCTCATTAGATCCTCAGAAGTTAGGCAGATGCGTTGCCAGTGTACCCACACACAGAACATACGCACAGGAATGCCTACGCTGTGGGTAACAGAGAAAAGGAGGCTGAAATTGGGGACTTCTCACAGTGGGGAGAAGAATGTCCTCTCCACCATCACATGCTAACTGCTTAACACTGACCAACCATTTGCCACAAGGAGACCCAATTGTCGGGATGAATGTGCCCCAGACGTGACCAGAAAAGCAACTTAAAATGTATCATGGCAGTTATCCCCCAAAGGAAAACATCTTGTCAGGCAGTAAGTGGAGAAGCAGCAACTTCCCTATCCAACTGAGATCCCTGGTGGATCCGCGGGAGGCTGCTCTTTGAATATGAGACTCAAGTTTCCACACTCCCAGGGCCTCGCATGGATTCACCAGGGCTCAGGCCACACCTGTCAGACGATATTCCCATATGTTGTCTGGAAATCTTTAAAATAATAATAAAACAAACAAGTTCCAAATCGATGCCATACATTTGTCATTGATAGAAAATTGAGTTTTAAACTATGCCCTACCTACAATTTAGGTTACTTCTACTGGGAGATGTTAGTGCATACTTAGTATATTAAAATTCACCAGTTGTAGATTAGGACGGAAGAATAAAAGGTTAGAGCAGATTATTCAGCTAATTATACTTAATTAAAGTAAAAATATAACATCTTGGGCAGTATCAAGATGACCACATGATTAGTCAACTCTAAAGTGTGGACCAAGGAAGAGATACATTCAGTAGCAAGATATAAAAGCCACGAAACATGTGCAGTCTGCACCCATCTATTTCCTTTTCTTTCTCTCTTTAAGCCAAACAATAATTTGCTGGTGCATATAAAGTACTCTTTGGGATATGAAAGGGACATGGAAATAAATTGAGCCATCTTCATCATCGGGAAGTTTGTGATATGTTTAGCGTTCTTTGCCCTCCTGGGTCCAAATACTCTCTACTCTTAGGGTTGGAAGCCTCAAGTCTGTGCCTGGCCCTGTCCATCTCCAGCTTGGCTTTGTTTTATTCTGTCTACACTTTTGGGTTTTACAAGATGTATTCTTGTTTAGGTTATAAAGGTTTGCACTTCTCTCCTTCATCTCTCTACTTTCTCTCTTCAGGGCCATTTGGAAAACATCTCCAAGGATCCTTCTTGTCTGCGAGCTCTGCCTCTGCAGGCAGGTGGAGCATCTCCAGGTACTCACGGTGACTCTTCTGTAGAAGATTCTCCCTGGAGGTCAGTAAAATCACAGTGCATTTAGCAATGCTAATGTGTTTAACATGCTAATGATTTAATTCCTCTGACCCTTCAAAGGACATTTTTAGTCATTTTAAGGACTGTTTTTAAAAATTAGAGTGGTTATCCTGCATGAAACGATGCAAAAACTTTTACTTCTTTTGCAATGTCTAACAACTAAATGCACCTGAGACACCCTTTCTGTATCACAGGTGTGAGGGTTATCATCTCAAATGTAAAATACAGCATTTCAGAGTGTAAGAAAAGTGAGTTTCTACTTTTTTTTTTCCTGCTGACCAGATTAAGTCCTATTTAAATCATTGTCAGCCACATGTCAGATTATCCAGGAAAGAGAATGCATAGGGAAAAAAAAAAATAAAGAAAATGGAAGACAAGAATTCCCAAACCTCTAGGTCAGCTAGAAATACTGTTTCAAATGTGATGGGTTCAATCTGTTTGTTATGACTGAATTATTCAGCAGCACTCTTACACACAGAGAAAAGTGCACAAATATTGAGTTTTTATATTTGGTCTACTTAATGTCACAGGTCTGTATAATGTGACATCATTGCATAATGTATATCAGAAAAATACATGTTCCATTCACTTTACTCTCAAAAACTCTACTTCCAACCTCACGGTGAAGGCAAATTTATGGCATTGCTTCTATGAGCTATTATTTAAACCTCAGCAACCTTAGGCACATAATATGTGAGGATCCACCAGTAAGATTATTTAGTCTAGAGATCATAAGTGTGTTCTGAAATCTATTTCAAAAGAATGACTACGGGGTTAACAGTTCTAACAACACAGCAGACTACGTCTGAAGAGTCTCTCAATCCACACCTCTGAACTTGTCCAAAAATACTGAGCATTTTTTTTTTTTTTTGGATACTTAGTTGAGCTTCCAGGAATTAAAAGGTAATATTTAGAAGTCAAAAGGAAAAAGGAACTTAAAATCAGAAAAGTAGGACATGGACATCCTGTGGCGGTCTTGGTGTTTGGGGAAATAGCACGATTCTATCTTTGTCAGCTGGATTTTAGTGTCTAGATGGTGACCAAAGGTAAGCCCCACCTTTATGTAAAGAGAGGAGTTAGGAAAGAGATGGCATCAGAAACTGGGGCCCTTGAACTGTATAGAGGTACAGAGAACAAGGGGGAAACCTGCCCAAAGGCACAGGAGGGCAGGAAAGCCAGGGTCTTTGGGCTCCACTGGAAAAGAAAAGCAAATCTACAAGAAGCCCTGCTAAAAATGTAGCATAGATCCACTTTTTTTGTTTTTTCATGGTTAAATACCACCACATGGCCAGGGAAAAATCAAAGCTGAAAACTAATATAATGGTCATGAACCTCGGAGAGTCCTGAGGCACCTGGACACGTCCAAAACTCAGACCAAAGGATTCTCGGGGAAGGAATAAGATCCCACCTGATCTTGTCAAGGAAAGATGCAGTCACCTGAAAAATTACCAACCGAAAAAGGAATTAATCCAACCTGTACAAGACCAAGCAGATTTGAACTTCAAAAACTTTTAGAAAATATAAAGTCATGGTGAAGCCAAATTGAAGTTATGTGATGCAAGATATGTGATCCCAAGACCAAGTACAAAGCACATCTAGCAAAGGAGATTGGCAGTTTATGAAGTCTAATTTCTTTTATCTTGAAAAAGTTAAAGATAATATTTAATTTGAGTAAATTTAAATATTTCCTATTCAAATGTTCAGGGCAGCCATTAAGAAAATACAAATGGCACATATATACCACAATTTTTCATATCTCTGGTTATATATAAAGTATGTTTACACCAAATCGAGACTTCATACATGTACTTTGGATAATGACGACCATCACATTCCACCATCCTTGCTAATCCCCTGCCTGCTCCCTTTCCCTCCCACCCCTCTGCCCTATCTAGAATTCGTCTATTCCTCTCATGCTCCCCCTCCCAACCCCACTATGAGTCAGCCTCCTTATATCAGAGAAAACATTTGGCATTTGTTTTTTTTGGGATTGGCTAACTTCACTTAGTATTATCTTCTCCAACGCCATCCATTTACCTTCAAATGCCATGATTTTATTCTATTTTATTACTGAGTAATATGTGTAATAAGAATTGTAATGCAAAAAATAAAGTACATGTATAAAGACATGAATTGGCATGAACATACTTTATATACAAAGATATGAAAAATTGTGCTCCATATGTGTCATAAGAATTGTGATGCATTCTGCTGTCATGTATTTAAAAAAAATAAAATCAATTAAAAAAACATTTAAAACAGTAATTTTTTTAAAAAAAGAAAATACAAATGAAAGTTTTATTTTCAAAACTTTCCCCCCTTTCAAGGGGGGAAAAGAATATAAACAAAAGTCAATACAAGGGCTGGGGTTATAGCTCAGCAGCTTGCCTTGTACATGTGAGGCACTGGGTTTGATCCTCAACACCACAAAAAATAAACAAAATAAATAAAGGTATTGTGTCAATCTTAAAAACACAAGTCAATACATTTAATAGTCAATACATTTAAAAAAATAGTCAATACATTTAATAACTGTCAGGAGAGAAGGAAAAAAGCCAAGAAAAATGTAATATATAAATAGCATTCAAAGTAAATAGTGAGAAAAAAAATCCAAATAATGTAAGTGGACAAAACCAAGAACTGAGAAACCCAGATTCTCAGATGGGATGTGAAAAATTAAAACCCAACCGTAGTGAAATAAAATGCAGACACTGTGGATACCCCACCCTGAAGCTCCTCTGTCCACCTGAGACCCTCTGCCTCTGCTGTGGGTTGCCTGGACCCTGACGGCCCCCCAGTTTCAACACCTGATTCTCTTGTCTCTCTTGAGGCCTTCTGCTGCCTGCACGGGTGTGCAAGGGAACTAAACTGGACGCGCGTAGGGTTAGCAACCCAGGGGAACCTCAAGGGACAGGGTCACTGTACAACCTCCAGCCCCTCCCAACCCCAGGCAGAAGCCCTCTCAGGGAGTCCCCAGGGCTGTTAGCCCCAGTCCACTATCTCGGTTGTCGACACAAACTTTATGGACTGGTCTCCCATCCCACTTCCCCCATCTTCTAATTTACACTTTCTGGCCTCAAATAAACTAGTTGTTTTGGACAAAGTAGAGATAGGTAAGTGATGGATGGATGAAAATAGATAGATAGATAGATAGATAGATAGATAGATAATGATCACTCTCAAAAAAAGGATAAAAACAACTGTGAACTGAAAAAATATAATCTCAAATGTATTTAAAGATAACTAAAATTACAAAGAAATTGACAAAATAACAATTACAGTAGGAGATTGTAACAGGATGTCTTTGAGCAATAGACAGACCACACTGACTAAAAATCAGTAAAAAAAAAAAAAAAATGTGAAGCAAATTTAGAGCTTGATTTATGAAGATAGATAAAACATACCAGACCACAAATCAAGTCTCAACAAATACCAGAATACATCAACTAAATTATCTGTGATGCAGTAAAATAAAAATAATGATAGAAATACTCCTAACACCTTTCCTACATTGGGAAATTTGAAAAAAAAAAATCCCTAAATTATTCATGAGTCACAGAAATTTTGAAATGGGATTAGAATGAAGGCAAAACTGAATGACAATGAGATATATGTAAAGCAGTACTGTGAATAAAATTATAGTCTTCTTAAATTGATTATAATAACAAAAAGGGAAAATTAAAACCAAAGAAATAATCATCCAATTGGAAAAAATGAACAATGGAATATATTCAAAGAAAATAGGAGAAAAATATTAAAGGCCAAAATGTTAAAACACAGAAAAATAGAAAATAGTAGAACTAGTTAAAGCTACACTGTTCAAGAACATAGTCACTGGCTTCGTGTACCTACTGAGAGCTTACTATGTGCCTGGCACATAGTAAATTTAATTAAATTTTAATTTAATTTAATTAGTTCAAGTGGCAGTTTAAATAGAGAAACGTATATCTACACAAATCCTAAAATATATTCTTGAGCGAAAAAAGTAAGCTGCAAAGCACACTTTTAGAGGAACATCAAAAAGGTGTGTTTCTGCATCACATTTTGAATAAGTAATATATATGTACACATTCATAAGTATCGAAAGCATCAAAAGTGCCAGGAAGAAGCTCACAAGGGCTTCTTCTGAGGGAGAGAGAATAAATGAGGGTAAGAATTTGAATATAAAGATATAGTCTCATTTGCATAAAACAAGAGAGAGGAAAGAGAGCCGAACTCAATGTGGCAAATACTAGCTAGAACTATTTAAAGTTGGTGTTGTGTACATTTTCTTTGTGTTTGAATTTTGCATAAGTTTTAGACAATATATTTATGGGAAGAGCATTTCATAAATGTTTTAAACAGTATCAGAATTATTAGAACACACATTTTCTCCTCCCAAATGGTACCATTAAAGGGCGATATTCATTTAGTTAAGTGCATCTGAAAAACAAGATTTATTGCTATTATCTATGTACCCCTGTTTAAAGACTGGAGTCAAATGCTGAGCTTTGAGCACACCTTTAAGAATTTCCCAAGAAGGGAAGGGATTGCAGCTTCACACTAAGGCTGTGTCAGTTAGGATCTGCTTCTTGAATATTCTCACGTCTACTGAGTTATCAGGCATTGTGGGACCTTCTTTTCCCAGCAAATACCAGGTCAGTGTTCTAAGGCCGTTTCTTCATTTACCTTGAGAAGGCAGAGGCATAAGGTAAAGTAAGGAGGTTGGGACTGGAACTCCTGAAGGCTTGTCCCACAATTTGTAACAGGTCGTCAAAGCTGCACCCAGGAAATGATATTCAGAAAGGTCTTCGTGTTGCTCTGCTCTGAGCAGGATTCCATGAATTATTTAATTTTCTAGAATTCTTAAAGCTACTTTTCACAAGAAAGTTTTCCCTCTACTTTGACAGCCATGTCTCTTTTCTTCCCTCTCTTGCCTTCGTGAAGTTCTTGCTATGAAAGCTTAGCCTTCCTAGACAACGGTTACTCAAAATGAAAAGCTGCGTGGGTCTTGTCTGCCTCCATCTCACACTATTTAATTTTCACTCTGGAGTTCACAAAATGGCCATTTCTATAATGCATTCCATGTTTCCGGATAGGGAAGATTGCGAGCACAGTAAATATCCATCTAAGCCTTCTTTCTCATCAACAAAACATGTCGTTTGTAGTACCCACACATCAACAGAACTTCCTCAAGCCTGCCACTATTGCTTTTTCATAATTATATTTTATAATCCTCCTTTACACACGAGAGCTCAATTCACTTCCTCCTACAATGCATTAGCATCCTCTTCAAATCCATTAGTGGTATCACAAGCTCCAAAGCATTGCTCCCTCTTCAAAATATTTTATTATCAAGTTACTGTACTGCGAGCTGGGAGTCTATGAATATTTAAGTGAGGCATTGTGTGTTTGTATACACTGTGCCAAGACAAAAAAAAGCTTATTCACCCTAATATTTTGGCAGTGATTTAAAAACTGCTATGTTCTGTAAGAGAGATGTTTGCTCAAGTTCAAAATGACTTTGATAAAAAATAAGTAAAGAATATTTTTTTGAAATTCCTGATAATTTCATCCTCACCTGTTCTTCAGTCTGCAAAAGAAGTGTCCATGGTAGTTAGCAGCAGGAATTAGGAACAGGCGACAGACTCCAGGATTCCAAGAAGCCCCCAGCATTGGAACCTCATTCTGCTTTGAATCACTCCCTCTTCACTTTTTGACATTTGAAATTGATGAGCCCTACGTCTTGTTGGTTGGTGCCATGTCCATTATTATTGCTTGTAATTCTCTAAATCATACCACCTCTTCGGCTAGGTATATGGATAGATATCAGTGATCCAGTTATTTCCTCCAAAGTAAGATTAATTGCATGATTCAATGTACTGCAGATCGCAGATGCAAAAACAAGGAAAGAGAGAAAAGAAAGAAGAGAAGTAATAAAAGAAAAGGATATATGGTAGAAGTGACCCGTGCATCTATCAGGAGATAGAAGGATAAACAATAAGTTATATCCATACAATGGAAATTTTTCAGCAATAAAAAGGAATGAAGTGCAGATATGTGCAGCATCACAGATGAAACTTGAAAGCATCATGTTAAGTGAAAGAAGCCAGGACTGGGGATGTGGCTCAAGTGGTAGCGCGCTCGTTTGGCATGCATGTGGCCCAGGTTCAATCCTCAGCACCACATACAAACAAAGATGTTGTGTCCGCCGATAACTAAAAAATAAATATTAAAATTCTCTCTCTCTCTCTCTCTCTTAAAAAAAATAAGTGAAAGAAGCCAAACACACATGCACAAACAGCCATGTGTTATATGATCCTATTTATAGGACATGACTGCAGTAGACGAATCTACACAGACAGGAAATGAATTAGTGGTCATTTGGGATAGAGTATGGACAGGGGAGGAGATAGGGGAGTGACAGCTAAAAGGTACGACCTTCTCTTCGTGGGTGTGAAACTGTTCCAAGGTCAACTGTGGATGGGGATGGTGGCTAAGAACTTAACTAAACTCAAAGACATTGGATTGTCCAGTTTAAATGGAACAAATTGCTGGACATGGTAGTGCACACCTGTAATTCCAGCAACTCCGGAGGCTGAGGCAGGAGGATCACAAGTTCAAAGGCAGCCTCAGCAACTTAGTAAGGCTCTAAGCAACTTATCAAGAACCTGTCTCAAAAAATAAAAAGGACTGGGGATGTGGCTCAGTGGGTAAACACCCCTGGGTCCAATGTGGGAAATTGTATCATGCATGAATTATATCTCAATCTACTGTTAAAAACAAGTTACAGACTGGGGATATTGCTCAGTTGGTAGAGTGCTTGCCTGGCATGCACAAGGCCCAAGCCATATACATGTGTTCTATTGCCTTGGAGACTCACTGAGACTCTTGAGGTTTGTGTGCAGAGGAGGTGAGATGGGAAGGGTGCTGGTGTGGGGGCAAGTCCAGGAAGGGGTGACCCGTTGGAGCAGAATGGCTTTGCAGTTTTTAAGTGTATATACCCCTCTCTCCCACCAGGCAACCTCACATCAGGAACCACTGCTTTCCCTGGGAGCTCTGGCTGGTGATGGGAGTGGAGGGAGCATCATCTACCTAAAGCTGGTGGGAAATGCTGCTCTCCGTGATGGACCGGAGGGTGCTGAGACCAAGCCAGTGCAAACTCAGCTTCACAGATTCCTTTAGGGAAGCCCAGCCACCACTAAGCTGATGTTTAGCGCTGGTCATCACCACCCCCTTCAACAGTGTTGGGCCTTATTCCACTCAATTTTACAATAAAGTGGGGAAAATATTTTTAAGCCAAATAGATAAAATTGGCAATTCTTGTCTCATGTCAAGTCAGATCGCCACTAAAAGTTTCCAGAGGAAAAATGGTTTGGGGAGTTGGAATCGTTTTGTAAAACTGACTAAGTAAATGCAGATTTTCCAGGATACGATGCATGACGCTTGCTTCCCTGTTCGGGGTTTTTTCTTTGTGTTCCGGACTTCTTTTCTTGGAGCTTTCCTCCCTTGAACCTTTGTTCCTGCTCTGGGAACCACTGCTTCTCTCTTAAATGACACCTAGCCCTACTATGTGCCAGTCACTATTTAAAGCATGTTATGTATTTATCCACTTATTCCTCTTGAAAACTCTATGACATAGTACGTTTTTTTGTTGTTCTAATTAGTTATACACCACAGTAGAATGAATTTTGACACATCATACATAAATGGAGTGTAACTTTTCTTCTGATAGTATGTGATGCAGAATCACCCTGGTCGTGTAATCATATATGCGTGTAGGGTAATAATTTCCAATTCATTCTACTATCCCTCCTACTCCCATGTCCCCTTCCCTCCTTTCACTCCCCTCTGCCTAATTCAGAACACCTCTATTTTTCCTTAGCCACCAAGGTACCAAAAACATTCATTGCAGAAAAGATAGCCTCTTCAACCAATGGTGCTGCGAAAACTGGAAATCCATATGTAACAAAATGAAATTAAACCCCTATCTCTCACCCTGCACAAAATTGATCTCAAAGCGGATCAAAGACTTAGGCACTAGAACAGAAATCCTGTACATAATAGAAGAAAAAGTGGGTTCAAATCTTTACCATGTCAGCTTGAAGCAGACCAGACGACCCTTGCCATAATTAAGTATAAAGATCAATAATAAAGAGGAGACATCGAGGCAAGGTGCAGAGAGAGGGAAGGTGGCCAAGTGGTTGAGAGACCAAGCTGCCAAGCTTTAGTTATACCAATAGGTCACATGAGGTCATTAGTACCATAACCACATTATGTTTAGAGTAGCAGTAAGGTTGCTTATTCTGCAGTTACATTCTACAGTTACAATATGCAATGTTAGGAGCTTTGTGCAGTTCTCAAGAAAGTCCATTGTCTGGCGTTACTGTCAGTCGGGCAGACCCAGGAGCACCAGAGCTTGGTGAAACATTGTAGTTATCTTGCCCACAAATTCCTGTATTCCCAGGAGCTATATGGGAGTCAAGCCTGCAATCAAGGTTGAGGCTTGATGAGGCTCTAGCACAGAGGCTTCTCGGGGCTTTGCCAGACCAGTTAGACATGGCACATATATTAGCCATATTATTAGACCCTAAGAGAGATTACAGGGCATTCTAAAGGTAGAAAACAGTGTGCCTGTTACCCCTGGGGAGTTTGCTCACCAGGGAAACAGTTCCCTGTACATTTCCAGGGTCAGAATCCCTACATCTAAGCTTCACCTTTTGTCAGGATGTCTGCAGAGGTTATTGCGGTTGGTAGTTTCCTCTTTCTTGCAAATGCCATGTTTGCACACAAAAGGTGTGACAGAATTAGTCTGCAAGCTTGTTGTACAAAAAGAAAAAAACCTGTTAAACCTGAGTCTAGTCTGGAGGATGGAACAGAGGGCACTTGTCCTGTGAGCCTCCAAGGTCCCCCTCCCCCCTCACTGGGCATAAAATTCAAATTTCCAAAATCTTTGTTCAGAGGAAGAATTCTTAGGTGAGAGTCACCTCTGAACCCTGCCATCAATAAACCTGCTTCCTGAAAATTCCTCTTCTGTCCTGCTTCAGGATTAGGAACTGACATCCTTAACAAGACTTCTAAAGCCCAAGAAGTGAAATCAAGAATCAATTAATGGGATGGATTCAAACTGAAAAGCTTCTTCTCCACAAAGGAAACAATCAATAACATGAAGAGAGAGCCTACAGAGTGGTAGAAAATCTTTACCATGTGCACCTCATAGAACATTAATCTCCCAGATGTATAAAGAACTGAAAAAACTCAACACTGTAAAAGAAAATAACCCAATCAATAAACAGGCTAAGGAACCGAATGACACTTCATAGAAGAAGAAATACAATCAATTGACAAATATATGAAAAAATGTTCAACATCCCTAGCAATTAGAGAAATGCAATTCAAAACTGAGATTCCATCTCACTCCAGTCAGATTGGCAATGATCAATAATACTAGCAACAATAAATACTGGCTGAGATGTGGGGGGAAAGGCACACTCATACATTGCTGGTGGGACTGTAAATTGGTGCAACCATTATGGAAAGCAGTGTGCAGATTCTTTAGAAAACTTGGAATGGAATCACCATTTGACTCAGCTATCCCACTCCTCGGTTTATACCCAGAGAATTTAAAATCAGCATGGAACACATCAGCATCAATATTCACAGCAGCTCAATTCACAATAGGTAAACTATGGTACCAACCCAGGTGTCCTTCAACAGAGGAATGGATAAAGAAACCATGGTGTGTATACACACACACACACACACACACACACACACACACTGGAATATTACTCAGCCTTAAGAATAAATTATGGCATTTACAGGTAAATGGATGGGGCTGGAGAATAACATGCTAAAATGAAATAAGCCAATCCCAAAGAGCCAAAGGCTGAATGTTTTCTCTGATATGCAGATGACATAGTACTTTTAACCCTGTCTCTAACCATGAGGCAATTTAAAGGCAGAAGTTTAAGTAATATTCTGCTTATATATTCTCTATGCCCCATCTTGACTTCTGCGATTTCTGACTCCTCCACCGAGCGTGGGGGTGGGCATCCCACTCCGAGAGTGAGGCAGGTGTGACAGCGTCTCTCACCCCTGGGAGATTGTCCACCAGTGTTCCCTGGAAGCTGGCAGCACCTGGATCCTTGAGTACCAGGGCCACTTCCTGTGTGATCAAGTGGGACATCAATCAAGTCTGCTGAAGTCTGTTTGCCTCTTCAGAAAGGTTCTGATCTTAGGATCGGAGATGATCCCCAGGGGATGTTCTTTCAATTCTCCAAAACTTAATGCGCAGGAAATATGCATGTGCCTCGGTGACCCATGATCATGGAGGCTCCCTAACATTGGATCCACTTCCTGATCAACCTGGCCCCTGGGGAGCAGCCAGCCTCTCTCTCTCTCACCTGCTGCACATCTTAGGTAGGAGATCGCCTGCTGCCCAGAGGGTCTCCCCGATGCAAAGGACAGGTGCCACTCTGAGGATTCCTTCATGAAATCTCCTTGTTCAGTCACAGAACTGAACTCAACTGATCTCTCTTACTGAGTTGAGGTTGGAAAGAGGAGCTCACAGCACTCCCACAGGTCTTCCCCCAACGTCTCTCTTTCATTCTCTCCTTTCTGAACCCTTTTAGATCCTTTAGGTGAGAGCACTATCTTGCCACCTTTTCTTTAAAATTTTTTAAATTTATTCTAATTAGTTATACCTGACAGTAGAATGCATTTTTACGCATACAGAAATGGAGTGTAACTTCTCCATTTTTCTGGTTGTACATGATGTAGACTCACACCAGTCGTGTAATCATATATGCACATCAGGGAATAATGTTCAATTCATTCTACTATCCTTCCAACCGCCATAGGCCCTCCCCACCCTTCACTTCCCTCTGTCTAATCCAAAATAACTGTTCTTCCCTAGCCTTCCCCCCACCACCCTATCCCACAATTGTGAATCAGCATCCACATATCAGAGAAAACATTTGGCCTTTGGTTCTTTCGGATTGACTTATTTCACTTAGCATGATATTCTCCAGCTCCATCCATTTAACTGCAAGTGCCAGAATTTCATTCTTATTTAAGGCTGAGTAATGTTCCATTATGTACGTGTATCACATTTTCTTTATCCATTCATCTGTTGCAGGACATCTAGGTTGGTTCCATAGTTTAGCTATTGTGAATTGAGCTGATATGAACATTGATGAGGATGTGTCACATGTTGATTTTAAGTCCTCTGGGTATAAACCAAGGAGGGGGATAGTTTGGTCAAATGATGGTTCCATTCCAAGTTTTCTGAAGAATCTCCACACTGCTTTCCATAATGGTTGCACCAATTTAGAGTCTCACCAGCAATGTATGAGTGTGCCTTTTTCCCCACGTCCGTGCCAACATTTATTGTTGCTAGTATTCTTGATAATTGCCATTCTGACTGGAGTGAGATGAAATCTTAAGAGTAGTTTTGACCTGCGTTTCTCTAATTGCTAGAGATACTGAACATTGATTTCATTTTAAAATCTTGGTTCAATGCCACTTCGTTTCAGAATTTATTGCCTAAAACACCCCTCTTGTCTATATACATTTAATGATATCTTCTTGTTTAATTTCTGATTCCTCTACAGAACTATTTGACCACTGTTGGCATGGACAATTTGGGTTCATTCATCATACTGGAATGAATGCTGTGATAAATACACAGCACTTAACTCAATATATGAACAATAACAAGCATTTGTACAGTAGTGTCATAGTGAACAGATGCATGAAAACAACGTTTTTTACTTATTCATAAAAAATGTGCAGATATATATAGTTCAGCTACCACCCAGAGCCACCTATCTCAAACCATGAAGCCATATGGCCCCAAAAGCTATTACCATTTTTCTACAAGAAATATTTTTCCATTTTTGAACCTTTCCTGTAAATGCATCAGTCAAGTAATAAACATTATTTCCAGAGTTCTACACAGTTCTGCCAAAATGTCAATCATGCCCTGACACAAACAGGCACTTTTTAAAATAAAGCAATTTACAATACAATTGTATGCTTAGTGCCATGGATTAACAGTTAGTTGTACAAAAATATCTGGGCTCTTTGCTAATGAAATGAAGGAAAATGTAATTGACAGTTATCTTACAAGATTTCATTGTAATGCACCTGATGTTATAATAAATCTGGTTACTGGAAGTTCTGTGATGTACTGTTTAAAGTATATTAATTGATTGCCTTGGAGTCGGCTTATTTTGAAATTCCTGATGGTGAGCTTTGATATAAATGTATCGTACATATGAAGCATATTACAACAGTCCTTTTCTGAACCCCATGCATATGATCAGTGGAAAGAACCCTCTGTTACCATCTATGGTCAATTTGTACCAGATGTTGTGGCAATAAAAATTCCTGTTTAGAACAACAACAACAACAAAAATGTCTCCTCATTAACTTATTCATGGTAACTTTTCTGGGTTAATAATTTCACATAAAACAGAGAAAAACACCTGACCCTCAATAAAGCAGAACCACTCAAAAACAAAAAAAATAAAAACAAACAAAAATGAATTTTCTATGTGAAATTAAGTTGATAATTGTGTTATGAGAGAATATACTTAACTTTTAATGTGGCAAAATTGTTGGATTGATTTTAAGAAGAAAACATGAGGGTATTGTTTATCCTGCCATCAATATATTTTTCAGCAACACCCCAATAAGATTCATTAACATGGAAGCCCAGGTAGGGTTTACAGAAGGTTTATAAGACCATTTTCAAAATCCATGACCATCCAAGTTAGAGAAGCATGTTTTTGATCATTTGTACTCTCAAATACTTAGAATATTTATACTTAAAGTGAATATTTCCTTCAATGATCCCATCAATTTGAATAAACATAAAGATGCTTAGATATTTTAATTAAACTTATTTTTACTTTTGCAGTTATGTCTTTGGAAGGAAGTAAACATAGTCGGGATACAGAAGCCAGGTGTTGGGAGGGGAGAACAGGAGTTGGAGAGAACCAAGAAAGAGAAGCTCAGATATTACACCCCAGGAATGCACAGTGGGGCACAGTCTGTAAACAGACCCACAAAAGAAGAGATACCTCAGTATTCCTCAGAATTCCTGTTCAGCCCCTGCCTTCCCCAGCTTACCGTCCCTGGCTAAACGCATCCTCTCTCCTGATAACAACCAAGAGCTACCTCTTCATCTTTGCCATTTCCCCACATTTTTAAACAAATAGGCATTTTCCTATTAGCCAGGTGCCAATCCATCCAGTAAAACTGCTACCCAGGGTCTCTTACACACACTTTTTTTTAACCTGTGTGATGACATTGTAGCCAGTGAGATATGAACAGAAGTGCCATACTTCCAACTTCCTCCCTCCCAGCTTTTACCAGTAAACAATATGTAAAAATAGAAGTGCTAGATCCCTGGCAGCAGCTTTGGACTCAGAGACAGCTGAGAAGTGGGCTGGAAGGAGATGACATCTTATTCTCCCTCTGAACTGTGTGTCTCCACAATTCTTTTAGATGAGGGGGGGAAATTCTCTTTTCTTAACCAGGTCTCTGCATCATGTGTGACAACTTATAAATGTGGCTTTAGGAGGTCATTCCACAATCACATCCCATATCCTGCTTTCTCCCCAAACCTATGACCTGAAAAATCCAGCTTCGTGCTCGACAGCCTCATTGGAATGCGTGAACACCCTGGCCTAAAACAGAACTCATACTTCCTCCAAAATGGGCTTCCTCTGTATTACCTCGCTCAGTTGGAGAGAACATCCACTATTTATTTGCCAAGTGAAATATCTGGGAAGACTTTCTGCCTCCCATTCATTCATCATCTTCAGGAACCAGCATCCCTCCTCCAAGATGTCTGATTTTCCTTGCCTGAATTACAGTAGCAGCCTCTTGACTGCTGTACCTGCCTCTGGTCTCAGCTCTCCAAACTTCCTCCTACAAGCCAACATGATCCCTGCTTAGCATCCTCCTGTGGCTCTCATTACTAATGGGATGAATCCAAGTTCCCTGACAGGGTAAGCAAGGCTCCTCAGGACACTCTGGGTCCCCTAATGTACACCTGGATGCACCTGTCTTCATTCTCACCTCCCATGGCCCACTGCAGCAACTCCGATTCTCCAGGAAGCTAGGCTTGCCAGGCCCTGAACTTCTGCCATGTGGTTCTCTCCACCTGGAATTCCCCCAACTCTCCAGCTCAGGAAGCCACACAGCTGGGAAATTGTCCCTGACACCTCCCCAAGAAGCCCATGCTTATCTTCAAGCCCCTGCTTTTCAAACTGCCTGACACTGGTTCATTTGCATATTGGACTCTGAGAATACACTGGGAGGTTGTGGAATCAGGGCTTGTGTCTTTTCATGCTGGTGGTCCCACTGCCTGGAAGAAGATAGGTATTTATGACACAGGTGGTCATAACAAGGGCTAACACTCGTCAAGAACATGCTGCACACTGACACCGCTGTAAGTAATCCGTGTCTCACCTAATCACGGAAACAACCAGAAGGTAGGCAGTATTACTATATTCCACGCAAAAACAAAGAAACAAAGGTACAAATTGGTAAAGTACCAGTCATAGCTAGGGAGCTAGACTTTGGATGCGGAATACCAGCCCCACATCTGTACCACCTTAGTGGGTTCTCAAGGAAGCACTCTGATTTATCAAAATCTTGTAAGGTTCAAAAATGTATGGTAAATTTATGCATAGAGAGTAGAGGTCAAAGGAAATTTATTTATATTTTCTGGGGAAAAAAAAAAAAAAGTGTTGCTTAACATAGAGCTTCCCAGACATGGAAGATGATCAGAACTCCTGGGGGCTTTGAAAAGTACGGATCCCTGGTCCCTGGTTCTAAAAGTTAAGGGAGTATTAGGGTAAAGTCCACACAAAACTTCTGGGAATTCTAAACATTACTATTTCAACTCAAGTCAAGAAATACACAAATACCCTGTCTCCAAAATTCTCCAAACTTAATAAATCCCCTGACATGAAATGAACCTCTTTGGCATGACTCTTTATTGGTGAACCCATGCTGACTCCCAGTTTCTGCTCCTCCACAGACCACCTCTACAGAATGTTGATCGCTTTGCAATTTTTAAACATGTATTTTGTCTCCTTTATTATGATCAGGGAAGTATTTTCTATTCAACAGTACTTCCTTACTCTATAAATTCTCAAATTTTTTCCAGCAGTAACACTTCTGTATTACTGAAATTACTCCTGTATCCCAGGATGTGGGGCATCAAAATCCAAGGTATGAAACTCATGTCAAAGGGCCGTGCTTGTTCTTCCTCTGAGCCAACTCTGTCCTACACTTTCAGAATCATAGCAAAGTTAATAATGCTATTTTAAGTATCATTTTATATTGATTTGAATCCATATTAACTGAAAACAACATATCTCCTTATGTAAATATTTTATTCATATTTTCTACTTAAAGATATTTCTTCATGTAAACTTACTGACAAATGAGTCATCTTAAACACTTGACTTCCTCTAGCTCATACAAGTTTAATTAAATTCTGTTTGTTAGTTTTAGAAAAGCCTTTTGGGGCAAAGCAAGATCAGTGTCAGGATTAGAACACAGACCTTCTCATTCTGAACCTGGAATCCTTCTCACTTTATGATGTGGTAGTCATTACAGAATAATGTATGCATGACATACATTTGATCGTTTGATCAGTTAGAAAGACTGTATCCCCCAACCAGAGTTCAAAGCCACAGAATATCTTTTACAAGTTGGGGGACCTCAGACTGGTCCCTTGTTTCCCTACAGCTCTGTTTCCTTATAGCAACCCATACTTCATATCCCCACTATTGTTGTAGAATCAAATGAGTGATCACGTATAGGGCTTAATACATTGGAAGTACCAGTATTAGTCAAATGATAGTCCTTAGAGTGGAAATGACAGGAATAATTCTTGGTATGATGATCTGGTCTAAACAATAATCCTTGTTTTATTTTCTGAAATCTTCCTTCTAAATGAACTTAAACATCTCTCATTTTCATCTCACAGAATTTTTTGACAGTGTAAATATTTTGCATTTTGAACTAATCAGAAGTAGGATGCTTAAGAATTTAACTGGAATTAATGTTAGTGTTGCCACTTTCGTGGAGATGGAATAAAAAGTTAGAATGTTACTAAAGACACAGCTGGATGCCTGTCAACGCTAAGAATGCTCCAACTCCGTCAGTTATTAATGCAATTTAAAAACCCTTTCAGCATCTCCTTGAGCACCACACCTCCTCCTAAGTAATTCCTCTTTATCACCTCAGAGCCCATCTTCAGCCTGCTGACTCCATCAGCTCATCAGAGTGAAACCAGAAGAGTGACCTTGACCCCTCTCCAGATACATAGCAATATTCCATCAAATGGCAGGGCTTCTGTGTTCTCCAAAAGGCAACAAAGTTAACTTATTAGAAGTGATTCCCTAGTCTCTTGTTCTGGTTACTACAGAGCAAATCAGGCTTTATGTCATCGGATTGTCTTCAATCCCTCATGAGGTTTTAGAGTAAATAAAGCATGGGCTATGTAATGTGGCTGCATTGGGGGGTGACAGGAACAGCCACACAACTATTGATCAAGTCAGCATTTCAAAGAAACTTAAAGCCAAACCTTGAAAAAAAAAACGCAATACTGAATTTTGGAAATTAACTGTGCTAAAAGTACAGTAATCATTCATTTCTCTGTAGTAAATTTTATATCTCCTTTTAAAATTCCATATCTTGTCCAGTGTGACAGATCAGAGAAGTTCGAGGGTGTATATAACACATTAAATATGAAAGTAGTCTGACTTCAAATAAAAATATGTTTTGATTCAAAAGAAGAATTCAACAATAACCCTTCAAATATGATTGATCATTAAATCCATCAAAGTCACAGTACAAGACTGAAGCTTTTTATCACTCATAGTAAAATCCATCTAAAGAAACTGGAGTGAAAGGAAGGGATGATTAAAGCATTTCAGTTCTCTTTGGGGAACATATAAATGTAGGTCAGTATGTTCCAGTGGTCAAAAAGAGGTTAATGTCAGCTCTAGACTGATTCAAAAGGTGCATTTGAGGTTGTAAGGATTTTGATAGCATGATAATAATTTCCGGACATCCCCCCACCTCACCATTCTCCCAAACCTTGAGAAAGCCTTCTGATTTTTCCTAGATGTGCCATTTTCACAAAGAAGCGGGGCCTTTGAAAGAAAAACATTTTGGGCTCTGTTCATGCTAGGGTATTCTTCCAGCCCAGTATTCAGTGCTCAGGACCGGACAGGCAATTACATGCAAATTTGTTGGGAGCTAGGAGGTTCATTTACTACATTCAACCCCATAGAGGAAGATCAATAGAAGTGCAAAACCTAATCCCAGATGAAAGCGCCATGATCAGGTAATGGTTATAGAGTTAAGGCCCTCGGAAGAATGCTGGGAATCAAAAGGGCATGCCAGAGAAAAGCATGACGCATGGTGCTTTTTTGAACCATATGGGAAAGACAAGAGACAAAGTGAACCAAAGAGTCGGAACACAAGAAGGTAGACGTGCGCTTCAACACAAATGGTGAGGGTTTTTCAAAAGATATGAATGAGGACTGGCCCAATTAAAAATGGCTGCCTAGCAAACCTTTTGCTGGCTGTTTAAAGAATAGGGGTGAGCACGCCATTGCTCAAACTGAAGCCACGCTTGCACTGAACCCTGTCTCCTGGCTTTTAGTTTCTGTGGGTATTTTTGCTTTTTGTCTGACGCTTTCCCCTCTCCGAGGCGACATACCCTGTCGCCATTTAACAAACGTTGGAATTTCATAATAAAAAATTTAGAAGAAAGTACAAATTAAGAATCGTTGCTGATTTCATGGGAAAGAGATCAAGGGAAAGAACAGGGTGGGAACTGACTCAGGTGGTAGAGGCTGGTCATGGCGCTGATTGGATGTTAAGCCCAATTTAAATGTTCCCAGGGGGTATGAATGGACAGGAGTCTGGGGAACATATAAATGTAGGTCAGTATGTTCCAGTGGTCAGAAAGAGGTTAATGTCAGCTCTAGACTGATTCAAAAGGTGCATTTGAGGTTGTAAGGATTTGATAGCATGATAATAATTTCCGGACATCCCCCCACCTCACCATTCTCCCAAAGTCCATCAAGCACGATTAGTCTTCATCAGTACTGCCTAGAAGATCGTCAGAAAGCATTAGGAAGATACTTGACCCTGAGTCCAGTAAATTCTCAGAGGACCCTTGGTTGGTCTCTAAAGTTGCATGCAAACTTTAGGTACATGCACCCAGTTGCCATTTTCTGGAGAAATAAGTCTGCCGTTCATTTCTTAGAGAGGTTTTGAAGTAGGAGATATTCTAGAACCTCCAATTAGGAAACTGAGCAGCACTTTGTCTCTGGGTTCATGGAAGTCCTTTCAGAAGCAGGTGCCAAAGAAGGGGAGTGAGCTCACAAGGGTTTTATTACAGTAAATGCCTGTACAAGAACTTAGGGGACCACAGAGGTGGCGAAGATGGGAAGAGCTGTCAGATCAAGACGTGAGTCAGAACCCAGAGAGGAACAGAGGGGAGGGAGCACCCCAGGACATCGCGGGGAGCAGCCGCCAGGGAGTTCTCAAATCCAAGTCGGCCATCGGTGCAGTTCCCAGACTCACAGAAATGGGCCTGCCTGGGTCTGTGTCCTGGGCTCAAACATGGTGATAGATCTCAAGCCCAGCAACTAGGCCCTTGTCAGTTTCACCTGCTGTAGGGGGAACTGCAAGGCCTCTTCCCTAGCTGCCGCTCTCAGAGTCTTGTCATTGGTCAAATCTGTTCTTAAATCTACCTGATGCTCTTATTTGAAAAATGAGACCAAAGTCCACACAGTTTTCACAGTGGCTTAATTCCATAATGTTCCATTGTCTTGACTGTATCATGATTTCACCTTGAATCTTCTTAGGAGCCCCAATCCTTCAGTACATTCTAGACATACTACCAGGATTTTGACTTTGCAGTTTGGAATGGTTTCATACAAAATGAAAATAATGGATGTCTCTGGGTTTTTTTTCATCTAATTGTTTCTAAATTAGTTATTCACAAACCGAGAGTTCATTACAATAAGATACTCTATGAGATACAACATAGGATATGATAAAATGCGAACTATTAGTTACTTGCAATGCCAAATTGAGCTGTGCTTTAAACAGAATGGGTGGCACAAGTCGGTAATCCCAGTGATTTCGGAGGCTGAGGCTCAAGGATTGCAAGTTGGAGGCTAGTCTCAGCAATTTAGGGAGACCCTGTCTGAAAATAAAAAATGACAAGGGCTTGGGGTGTGGTTCAGTGGTAAAGCACCCTGGATTCAATCCCTAGTGCCACAAAATGGAATACTGAGCAGAGGAGGGAGACCATGACCTATAGATAAAAACCTGTAAGGAAATGTCAGCGTTCACAACGTAGAGGCATCGTGCATGCCTCGGGAGGATCACTTTGGTCATCACGACACTTCAGAGAAAGTCGTCATACGCTTTCATGAACAAGTAAGTTATATAACATACCCAAAGAGAAGTATTCTGGCTGAAAGGCTTTGACCTTTGACTTGATCCAGGTCTGATTTTGAAGATTTCAGTAGCATACTCATCTATTGTTACTCCAGGGAACCTATTCAAGGTAGCCATTTCCATGAGAAAAGCATCTAAAATCCTTATCTAACTCTCCACGTTGAAACTGGAGGAGGGGCGGGAAAAGAAACCCTAATACAGCATAAATCACACCAAAAGGCAACTAAACTAGGAATTTAATTACAGTGTCATTATGGTTTAGATATGAGGTGCCCCCCCCAAAGCTCATAGGTGAGACAATGCAAGAAATTTCAGAGTCGAACTGATTAGATTTTAAGAGCCTTAACCTAAAAGTACATTGATCCACTTAAATGGATTAATTGGTGGTAGTTTAAGACACGGTATGCTGGAAGAGGTAGGTCATTGGGGTTGTGCCTTTGGGGCTTATATTTTGTCCCTACTGAGTGGAGCTGTCTCTCTCTCTCAGCTTCCTGAATATCACATCTGGAGACTTTCCTCCTCCATGATGTCCTGTCTCACCTCAGGCCACGAGGAGTGGAATCCATCAACCGCGGACTGAAACTCCTAAAACTGTGAACCACAAACAAACTCTTCCTCCTCTAGAATTGCTCTTGTCAGGTCTTTTGATCACAGTGGCAAAGAAAGCTGACTAGAACAAGTATATGTGACTAAATTCTTAAAACACTTCGGCAAATCAATAATAATGAACATTCCAATTGGAAAAAAATGGGCAAAACTCATGAATACGAAATGTACAGAAGAAATGCACATAGCTTATATATGAAAAATTCAACTTTGTTTATAATGAATAAAGTGCACATTAAACAATAAACTGCCATTTTATTTATATAATTAGCAATTCATAAAAATAATAAAGCTCAACATTGTCAAGGGATTGGGCAGCAGGTCTCTGTTGGAAATAGTTTGAAATTTCTCTCAAAGCCAATATAATAAAATGTATGAAAATCCTTAAAAACAGGGTATTGACCTATGTTCTCCTGTTAGCAATGTAGCCTAAGGAAATACGAGAGATAATACCAAACACATAACAGCATTTAGTAAATGCATCCATAATTAGAAAAATAAAAGATTACTTGAAAATATCATGAAGTAAACTCTAATGCAGTCTTTTAAAAATCATATTTATAAACTAACAACTGATGAAATGTTTATGATAAATTTCTAAACAAAATATCAGTTTCCATTTTTGTGTTCTGTACCTACATTTCTACGGATTTTGCAGGACTGGTCCAAGAAAACAAAAATTTGATGACAGCAGACCTCCTGGTTTTGATTCAAAATTCTGCCATAAAATCAATAGCCCCTTGCTTATTACCTGGAAGACATGCTGGACAACAGAGGGCTTTGACAAGGCACCCATGTGTTTAAAGAACATATGGGCAGGAATATTATTCAAATCCTTCAGTTGTGACAGATTAACCTCCAACACATGACCAAGCAACGGTATGAAGCAGAGGATGGAGGATGACCTGCAGTGAACTATCAGAAAAGAAGGACCAACAAGATTCAGTGAGGTGCCAGCGAGGGCCAGCCTCACGGCCGACAGGTCCTCGCCTGACCCCAGCTCCACTGCCCTGAAGGATGGGCTGCAGAAGAAGTTACTTCACCTCCCTAGGCTTCAGCCGCCTCATGGCTAACACAGAAATACTACCCTTCTCTGAGGACTTCCGTGAAGATTAGAGACAACATGTGGATAGCCTTCTCCCTCCCTGTCTTTCCAGAGAGGCATTTCTAAAGCATTGGGGACCACTGCCACCACAGATGTCCCTGCACATCTGAACACAGGAGTCAGTCCTGCTGAATTCCTAACGGAGTCCCAGCCTATCCAGCCAGACAAATGCAGATTCACCAGACCAGTAAATGAAACCACATCTCTTCTACCCAGGAAGGCAAACTCTGAAAGCAACGCCTCAAAAATCCATTTGTGGTTCTCCCAGTTCTTCAGCTCATCATTTACTTGGAGCCGATTGGAAATACTATATAGTTCATGAACTTGATTGAGACCTGTTGGTCTTCTCATTGTCTTCAGAAGAAAAATCCCCTCCATGGCCTGCCCCTGCCTATATGGTAATAATGACAGCAGCTGCTGGTTTATCAAGCAACTACCATGGTCAGGCCTCCGTAAGATGTTCTAAATGCACACACTTCTCTACCAGAACTCCCGCTCAGTAGGACTGTTCCTACTGCTCAGTAGGTGGGGACCTTGGATAGGGTTTGGTCATCCTGGGTTCCTCCGTGTGGTGTGCTAGGCTCTTCTCGCCTTTGTAACCAGGTCATGATCGTCTCCTGGGTGAAATTTTAAAAGGCCCCAGCAGCTGGGGAGGAGAGGAGAGGGGGAATGCAGGTGAGTTGTGAGCCGCGATGCTCGTGCAAAACCTGATGGAGGTGGAGAGATCAAGTGGGTCTTTGTACAGAGGAGGCTTAGGGAAGGGAAGGCATCACATGCAACAGGGGAGTCAGAAAGACGCTTTCAGGCAGCCTCAGTGGCCCGCTGAAGGGAATCACAGGGACCTCACAGCCGGCCAGCGCCCTCTGGAACTGGAAAACACGCAGCCAACGATGCCTGGGATTATGGGTCGAAGTTTTAGGAAGATTCAAAATCAAGACCCAAACTGTGATACCAAATACATAAGAGGAAAAATGTACCCAAAATACTGACCTTCTTACAAACTCACAATGACACTAACATGATTGCAAGTAATAATACTTGGAGTTACACATTGACAGGTTGATGTGAGTAGATATGCCTATAATAGAGTCACCATGCTTCATCAATAAAAATGTGGCACTTTTTTCATTTATAACATCTTGAAATAAAAGTGCATCTTGAAGCTAGAGAAATCTGAAGCCAGGGGGGCTGTGTGACTGAGGCATCTGCTTGCTCATGAGCAAAGCTGGTTGCTTTACTGTGTGGCTTAACTGGCCAAGTGCAACTTGTTGGTTCTCAGTGAGGAAAACACAGGAAGGCCAACAGGGAATGAGTAGGAGCTCGGGTCACTGTTTGAAATCCTCCCACTGATGTTTTCTGAGAAGACCAAGTCAACATCCAAACTAGCTAAGGTTGTCAGTTCCAGTATAATGGCTGGTGACAACAGTGACATAGTCTAGCTGTCCTGACTTACTGAAAGCATTTTGCAGAAAAACAAAGGTTTAAATGACTCTGAACTGAAAAAATAATTCAGAAAAGTCACACTTGGAATTTGAAGACACTTTGGAAATGCCTTAGTATGCTGTGCTTCTCTTTTCTTTTTATGAATCTATAGGAATAATAGGTGTGTTATGGTATGGATATGAGGTGCCCCTGAAAACTCATGTGTGAGACAATATAGGAATGTTCAGAGGCGAAGTGATTAGATTATGACAGCTGTAACCTAATCAGGAGATTAATCCATTTGATGGATTAATAATTAATACTGGGTCATTGTGGGAGGCCGACATAGCATGTGACCAGCATCTGCTTCCCTTCCTGATTGGTGTGGCACTGCCGGTCACCCCATGGTTGCTTAAGTAACTGAAGATGGTAGCCCCAATCTTGAGGGTAGAGAAAACGCAAGTGTGTCTTCGTGCCTGAGCGGCGGGCCTTCCTACGTCGCCAGGGATCAGGCTGCACTCACCTGTTCCTTTGTAATACTACCCCTTGCCCTGTTTGAGATAGAATGTTCCATGGAAACGCCCTTTGTGTGTCCCCTTCCCTTACTCTGCCTTTGGGTGGGCCTTCCTAGATGTCAGTCAACCTGCTGACAGCAGACATCAGGAAGCTAGACTCAATCCCTTGAAACCTGACTCCTTGCCTCATTTGAATAGCTTTTCCTCAAATAAAGGGGTTGGCATGCACTCCCTCTCACTCTCTCTTTCTGCAGACCCTTAAGGTCAGAGGAGCCATGAGCTGAGAGACTTTCTTCCCTTCTGCCATAATGTTCTACCCATCTCTGACCCAGAGCAATGGAGTCAACCAACCGTGGACTGAACCTCCTCTAAAACGGAAAGCCAAAATAAACTTTTTCCCTTCTAAGTTGTTCTTGTTAGATATTTTGGTCACAGCAACAAAAAGCTGACTAACACATGGTGATTCAAACACATACACTGAATAAGTCTAAAAGCATTCTGCCAACAAGTATGAAATAAAAAATTCTTAAGTAATAAGAATACATTGTGTCAGGGTTTAATTAACAGCTCTTTTTTTTTTTCTGTCTTGGTACATAATACAATGGTACATCTTAGGATGAATGGTGCTTTACAATCAATGAAATAAAGCACTCACTGAAGAATAAGTTTAAATGCTTTCAAACTTCTTAATCCCTATCAAAACAGAGGGAAAGCCTGCTAAAAACAGTGGTCCATCAGCTGGTAAACAGAATAATGAAGAAATTATACCGTATAATTATCCATCATTATAGGAAACCGTTCCTTTAGCCCCAGTTGGAGTTGAACCTGTAACGAATTGACTCCAAAGTTTCTAGGAGGAGTAGGTGGTTCTCTTGTAAGTAAACTACTTGTTACTATAAGGTAAAATAACTCTTCCAGACATCATTTAATGAATCATCTCTGCCAGGGCACTAAATTGTCACCAGATGTTCTGGGAAGTTCTTTTGCCACAGAGGAGAATTTTTCTCCTATAGGTTACTTGATTCCTCTGCCTCACATCCATCATGTAGAGAAGGAAGTCATCTAGATTACAGGGCACTTTAGAGTTTTGACATTTAAAGGAAATACAACATGAGGTTTATAACAGAAATGAACTGGACGCTCTGAGGGAGCCTGGTGGAATTTCTCTCTGACAGCCATTTCAGCATTGGTTTTCATTATGCTTTAAGGGGAAAACTCGAGGTAGGTTGAGGGTTGAGGCATTTTTTGACTGTAGTTTTCTGCAGGTTCTCTGTTTGGAGAGGTTTTTGTTGCCTGCCCTCTTCCTGTTGCTAGGCAGATGGAACATGTTGCTATGTGACATTCTACATGACCACTCTTGGGCAGCTCCAACAGTAATGACCAGAGGTGATGAAAATATAATCACATGTGCAAAAAAAAAACTGGAGCATTTGCCTTTTTTCCCCTAGAAAACTACAAAGGATACACACACACACACACACACACACACACACACACACACACAATGTGTCTCAGAATATAATAATATTTATTAAATAATTTTATTCTATATTTTAGCCCAATGGAGACACACAATGACCCAATGAAATGCAGAGGGAGAGTACCAGTATCATTACCATAACCATCATCACGTTCCAGGTGATAAAAATGAGCTTGTGAATGGTCAGGTCACATGAAAATGTGAGGCCTCTATGGTAAATGAGTTCTGTTCATTTATTTCTTACCCAGAAAATATTAAAATGCTCTCTGAAGCTTACGAATGCTGGAAGTTCTACATTTTTAATAAAAGCTGCTGTAGTTTGTATCTGAACTGTCTGACAAAGACCCATGTGACAAAGCTTGGTCCTCATCTTGGCACTATTGGGAGGTGGCACCTTAAGAAGTGGAGCCTTAGGGGAGATTTTTGGGTCGTTGCAGGCAGGCGAGTCTTCAAACAGGATTATGGGCTCCAGCCTCTTCTGCCCCCTCTCTTTGGATTCTCCACCATGAGGTGAGCAGTTTTGCTCTGGTGCACATATCTGCCATGACATGCTGCCTCTTCAGAGGCCAAAACCAACAGGGCAGACTGATCATGGACTCAAACCTTCAAAACCATGAGCCAATAGACGCTTTTCTCGGGCATTTGGTATAGTGATGGAAACCTAACACAAAGCTGACAGAAATACATTTTTGCTTCTCATAACTCCACGATCTAACTCTGCATCTTTCTTATCCTTTAATAATAACAATTTTGATAGCTATCAATTATCTGATACTGAGTTCACCTAGGCAGCCAATTAACTGCTTTCCTATAGCAGCCAACATAATCCTCACAACCCTAGGAGCATTATGAAGACTCTAAGGCTCAGAAATTAAACGCAAGATGGCTTGGTGCATAGAGGAGCCGGGAAGAAAACTCACAAGCACCCAACTCCTAAACCTGCATCTCCAACCACTTCACCATATTGTCCCAGCTATTTCAGATTTCTCGGAAGCAGATCCTCTTTCCTTTTGAATTACAGATTTTTTTTTTCCTCACAAACCTAGCTTTCACTGATGTTTTTCATTCTCAGGGAACACAGTGAGACGAAGCCTGAAGAGTAATAACATGTTTGCATTTCAAAGGTGTGGCAAAGATCTGAGAGATGAAGAACTGAACGGCAACTGTCACATAAGGACCATAATATGAGTATATGTGTGTGATTAATTGCTGTAGAATGCACAAAATAGAGCAAATCCAGTGGCCATTACGTGGTTCAGTAGAATGAGCATTGCAACAGGGATCAGAAACCTGACTTTTACTCCATTTTCTTCAAATATGCCTTTATTAAATACTGAATAGATGCACAGAAACACTTATACATATATCTGTAGTACGAAGAATTGTGGTAAAATTGACACTATTTATGCAGCATCCAATTAAACAGGAGGTCTCAGCAGAACCCCTGCTTTTCTCCCACCACAGGGAACAACTCTGGCCAGTTTCAAGTCTCTTGTTCTATTTCTTTGTAGTTTTGCCACAAACAACATATTTCTTAGTCATACTCATTTTAGTGCACAGAATTTTCTATATTCATCTGTAGTCCTCTGAATTCGCTTTTTTCTCTCAGCATTAGATTTGTGAGCTACATTCATATATACTTGGTGGGTTTTATTGCTTAAAGCCATAATGCATACCTTATTTTCAAGCTTATTTTTAATTGACATAGAAAGCTCTATGTTCTTAACATGCACGTGAGGTTTTGAAGTATATACACATTGTGGAATCATTCAGTCAGTTTCCGTGCGGAAATGTTTATGTTTTGTATGATTATGCCATATGACTTTTACGCATGCTAGTTTGAAAGAACATTGCTTCCAGATTTTTGCTAGTATAATAGTTACTACTCTAAAGATTTTCCATCTACCTCCCTTCCATCAACAAGAATTTCTCTAGAGTATATACCCACAAGAAGATGTGCTGGCTGAGGGGATACCCGTCTGGCCAACTTTGCTAGATCACACCCAGGAATGTTCCAAAGTGCTTGTGTATGTGTGTATCCCTCCTGAGGTGTGTGAACATCAGGTTGCTCCACAGACTACCAACGATTCGTTTAGTCAACCTCCTAAGATCTGCCTATCTGCTGAGAAAGAAAAATGACTTCATTGTGGGGTTTAACTAATGAGACTGAGCATCTTTCCATCTCTTACGGTCCATTCAAGTTCCTCCTGCGAAGTGCCTGTTCAAGTCTGTTGTCTGTTCTGTCCTGGGCGGTTGGTCTTTTCCATTCTGCATGTACCCTTTATGCATATGAAATACTAGTCTATTTTGTTATGTGTGCCACAGGTATCTTCTCTCAGTCGGAAGCATATATTTTCAGATTCTCTGAGGTCTTTTTATAAACAAATGTTTTTAATTTTACAGAATTTTTTATGGTTTGTGATTTTGCATCTTTTTGAAGAAATCTATCCCTACACTAAAGTCATAAACATGTCTCCTACATTATCGTAGACAAGATTTTTAAGTATATACTTTCACTCATAGGTCTTTAATCAGCCTATATCAGACCTCAGTGTTTTATAAAATATGTGGTCTGGTTTTATTATATGAATATAATAAATAATAAATAATATATAAATATGGTAGTAAAATAAATCCTCATAATTTGTTCAAAAATTTGTGCTTTTCTAATTACCCTGCAAAGTCAAATTTCCAGACTTGTGAGGAACTGATTGTGAGCTCTGTGTTCAATCCCATTAGTCTCTTTGATGACCCATTTGCCAATATCATAATGTCTTAATTATTCCATGTCTACATGTCTATATTAATTCTGACAAGAAGCTTTCTTAAGGTTTTTGTTCTTGACCAGTGTCTGTTTTCTATTTGGATCTTTATTCTTCCATATAAACTCTAATATTAGTTTGTAAACGTTCTGTCATTGTTTGGATCTTTATGTCCCCTGAAAAGTTTGTATATTAAGCAAAGAATGTTCAGAGGTGAGATGATAAGCCTATGAGAGCTGTAACCTCATTGATGGATTAATCCACTTGGTGGGTTAATAATCTGAATGGATTACTGAGTGACTGTAGGCAGGTGGGGTGTGGCTAGAAGAAGTAGGTCACTGGGAGTGTGGCCTTGGATATGCCTTGTCACAGGCTCCTCTTTCTCTAATTCTCTCCCCACCAACTATCTCCCCTCCCTTCCCTCCCTCCCTCCCTCCTAGCTGCATGAGTGGAGAAGCTTCCCTCTGCCATACCCTCTGCCATGATGTTCTATCTCACCTAAGGCCCAGAACCAAGGTCTGAACTTCTGAAACGAAGAGCTCAAAATAAACTGTTCCTCCTCTGAGTTTTTCTGGTCAGGTGTTTCATTCAAAGCAACAAAAAGTTGACTAAAACAGCATCAGAAAAACAAAAAATTATTTACACTTTTTACCAAAATTCTATTTAATCTGTTTAATTCTTGGTAAAATTTACACTTCTAAGATATTGAATTTTTTAGTCATGAATATCATAGAATCCCTCTGTTTATATAGGAATTTTCCAATGTGTTATCATAAAACTTCATTTTCTCTCTAAAAGTCATGCACCACTTTTGTAGATTTATTTCCTGAAAATCTTTGTGTTTTTTAGGCTATAATAAATCATCTTATGTTTTTAAGTGTTGTTTAATCCTTTTTTAAATCGTACATAGAAATATGCTGACGTCTATATGTTGACTTTATATCTAGCCACATTGCTAAATTTTCCTGCTAATTTAAACAAATTATTATGAAATCTTTTGTTTTAACATAGACAATTATATCCAAATAACTATCTCTTCTTTATAATCCATATGCTATCAGTTTACATATTTGTCTTTATGTGCTTATGAGAATCTTTAGTATAATGTAAATACTAATAGAACACTAATTTGACATATCCCGGATCTTTAAAGAGATAATTTCAATACTTTTCCCTTAACTGAATTATTCCATTAAAATGATATGTACATTTAGTGAAAATAAACTTACAATGGATAGATCTAAATTTTGACAAAAACTTTTTTATCCATCTATTGAGATGATAATGCATTTCTTTAATTCTATGTATTAGCATGATAAAATAAAATTTTTCCAGGTAAAACTAGGCTTGCATTCCTTCGATAATGCCAATATAATTCAATGTTACCTTTTTTATGCATTAGTGATTTGTCTTATTAACATATTGCTTAGGAGATATATGTCTCTATGAGCAAGATGAGATTGATTCTGATTCCTGTTTAGGCTGTATGAAATTGGAATAATTTAGTCTGTATGGAATTGGGATATTACATCATATTCATTGAATAAATCATTAGGATTAGTGGAGGGTTTTTTGGACTTGTTTTTTTTTTGTGTGTGTGTCTGTTTTTTATAGAGAGAAGAGGTTTTAATATCTAAACCAATTTATTTAATAATTATAATATTAAGCCAGGACAGTGGTACACATCTAGAATCTCAGCACTCCAGAAACTGAGGCAGGAGGATTTCAAGTTGAAGACCACACTGGACACTTTAGCAAGACCCTGTCTCAAAATAAAAAGGATTGGGGATGTAGCCCAGTGGTAGAATGTCACTGGGTTCAATCCTCAGTACTGCAAAAATAATATTAATGACAATATAGGATTATTATGATTACCTCTTCCTATTGTCCTCATTGTAGTAAAATGTATTTTGAGAACATAATCTAATAAATCTACTAAGACTTCGGGGTCAGCAGAATATTGATCCGTTGCTCTTTGAATACACAGAGACTTTGCAGTCTTGGCCTCTTACATCAGTCAGCTTTTGGTCATTGTGACAAAAACACCTACAAGAACACATAGTTCATTTTCACTCATGGTTTCAGAGGTTCAACCCATGGTTGGTCAGCTCCATTGCTCTGGACCTGAAGTGAGGCAGAACATCAGGTGGAAGGGTGTGGTGGAGGACCGCTGCTCACCTCAAGGCGGCTGAGAAGCAGAGAGAGGAAGAAGAGACCAGAAGAATACACAATCCAGGCCATCTTCCCAGAAGTCTGCTCCCTCCAGCCATTCCCCACCTGCTGCAGCTACCAGCCAGTGCATTCAAATTATCAATGCATCGAATGAATCAAACCCTTGATGAGGTGACACTTCTCATAATCTAACCATCTCTCCCCTGAACATTTCCACATTGTCTAACGTAAACTTTTGAGGGGGACACCTCACATGCAACCCATAACATTCTGTCCTTTGCCCCCCAAAACGGGTGTACACCCATAATGTAAAATGCATTCACTCTGTCACCAAGAGTCCCAAGAGTCTCAACAATTCCAGCATTGTTCTAAAAGTCCAACTCCACATTCTTCCCTGAGACTCAAGGCAAACTCTTGACTGTAAGTCATTGGAAAAAAAAAAAATCAAAACCAAGTTACATGCATCTAATATACAATGGTATGGAGTAAAAGTTTCCATCCTCAAAGGGAGAAAGAATGAGACCAAAGCAAAACCAAACCCCAGTCAGGCAAACAAGTTCTGTAGCTTTGCACCCAACATCTGGGGCACCTGTGCTGAGATGTGGAATCCCAAGGACTTGGGCTGCATCACCACTAGGTGGGTTGCAGCCCACTTGGCCTCTCTGAAAAGCTGGCTCTGTTCTCATCCAGCAGCTTTCTGTGACAGATGTTCCCTGTTATTTGCATTTCTTAATGTCAGGGGTCTCTATTGCAGCTTCCGCTTCCTTATTATATTTTCACACATCACCCTCTATGAGGCTGCCTGCAGGGATTCCAATGCTGCTACAATTTTCCTGGTCTCCCTTTCCTTTCATGACCCTTAATTCCAGCATCCTGCATTCATGCAGAACAGTACAATGTGGACAGTTCCAATATCTACCACCAGCTATTGCATACCTGTCCCCACCTTGTACCATGGCTATAATGGCCTCTGAGCAGAATTAAATGAATGCTGGGAAACAGCTTTCCAGGCATACCTGTGTGAGCAGAGTGCCACTAAGGTCTCTTAAATAAGGTTTTATTTCTATGCCCTTAAACCTGCAATTAAGGTGTGGTCTTAACGGAGATACCTAAAAGCATCTTTCCTACTGTCCCTGTACAAAGTATTTAGCTTCTCTTTCATGGTAATAACCTCTTCAATAACCACAACCTTCTTTGTACCATTTATATGGGCTTCTCTGGCCAAACTTTAAGTTTTTTAAATCTTCATTCTCTGCTGTCTGCTCCTGGTTATTACATTAAAGCCGCCAGCAATACCCATGCTACTGCCTGAATTCTGTGCTGCCTTGAGATTTCCTCCGAGAAACTAGAATAACTAGTTCATCACTTTTAAATTCAACCTCTCACAAAGTTTCAAGACATGGGCAAAAATTAAGCAAGTTCTTCACCAGAATGTAACACGAATGGCCTCAAGTCCAATATTCAGTTGATTCCTCATTCACCTCTGAAACCTCATAAGCACTATCAGTACTGTCCCCATTCCTCTTAATATTCTGCTTAAATATTCTAATGCTTATCCATTGTGCCTCTCTGAACTTTTCCAAACTCCTTCTGCAAACCAGTGCCAAAGGCTTCTGAATCACATGGTCAGGTATAATCACAACGATGGCCCCATTTCTCAGTACCAATTCTGTTTTGTCACTGTCATCCAAAAAAGAACGACTCAGGGGAGGAAAAGTTTATTTTAGGCTCATGGTTTCAGAGGATCAGTCCATGGAGAGCCAATTCTATTGCCCTGGGCCCAAGGTGAGGCAGAATATCATTGGCAAAAGGGCATGGTGGAGGAAAAGTGCCCACTTATGGTAGCAGAAATCAGAATAAGCAAGGTAACAGGGGCAAAATATAAACCCCCAAAGCACATTCCCAGTTACATATTTCTATCAGCCAAGGCCATCTATCTACAGTTACCACTTAGTAGTCCATTCAAATTATTAACCAATGAGATTAATCCACTGATTAGGTTATAGCTCTTATAATCTAATCATTTCACCTCTGAATATTTCCGCATTGTCTTACATGAATTTTTTAGAGGGACACCTCACATCCAAACCATACACTTTTTATTTCAAAATTGTTTTTTTTAATGTTCTCTTTTTTTATTGATCAATTTGGTGAATGAATTATCTTTTCAAAGAACTCACTTAGGGTTTTGTGATTTTTATTATGGTTTTGTTTTCAATTTTGTTATGATTTTCACTTTATCTAGGTTTTTAGGTTACATTGTGTTGGTTTTTTCTCTGTAGTATCATAAATTAAAATCTTAAATGATTAATGTTCTTTTTTATTTTTTAATTCAAGCATTTAAATATAAACTTTCCTCTGAGTTATCAAGGTTGTTATATCACCTAAGTTATGACACATAGTATTTTTGCTTTTGTTCTATTCTAAATAGTCCCTATTTTGATTATACATGTAATTTCTTATTTAGAAATGTGTTTCTTGATCTTTAAATGTCTGTTTTTGTTGATTATAGGTTGTTCTTCATTTTTAACTCAATTGTTTTATACTACAATAAATTATCTGAATGATTAAAAATTTCCTTTTAAATTCATTGAGTTTTATCTTATGACCCATTATATGGTCTATTTCTTTTATATGAATATTTGAAATAAATATAAGGTTCACAATTAGCTGTTGTTACTTATGTTATTTAGATTGCCTCTGTGTTTCCTGATTTTTTCTTCTGTTTTATCTAACAATTACAGAGATCATATTTCAAATCTCCTACTATAATGATGAACTTGGCTGTCAATATCTAGCTCAGTTGATTTTTGCTTTGCTTTGTCAATCGTAAAGCTGAATTATCAACCACATAAAGGCTCAAGACACATATACACACTCAATTTTCTGATACCTAGAAAGTTCTATTACATATTTCTCTATCTTCAGTTGACTTAGTTTCTATTTTATCTGATACCAATATGACTATCTCAATTTTCTTCTGTTTAGTGTTTACTTAGGGGAGATATATAATATATATTTTATATATATATAATTTTCTCTTTCTCTTTCTTTCTGTGTCTCTGTTTACGTTTAAGAACTTCTGTTTGTCTTTAGTGTCTTTAATTTTCATTCCATTATCTGTATGTGTGGATTTCTTTTTTAACTCTCCTGCAACATTTGTTATGATCTCTGACCCCAGTGATTACTAATTTTAAAATTTTCTGGGAAACTGTTGGCCACTGTTTTGACTTAATGACTGCCTCTCTTCCTTTTCCTCCCCTTTTAAGAATCATAATTTCTTTGCATCTTTCTTTTTTATTTTCTATCTCTTTTTTCCTCTTCAATATGCTAAATATTCTTAACATGTTTCTCTGTACTTCCTAATGTGTATAGACCTAATCTATCTGTACCATTTGTTAAAGATTTTATTTCAAATATTGCACTTTTTAAAATTTTCTTTTTAGTTGTAGATGGACACAATATTTTTATCTCATTTTATGTGGTGCTGTGGATCAAACCCAGTGCCTCACTGTGTGAGACAAGCACTCTACCACTAAGCTACAGCTCCAGCCCCTGCCCACATTTTTGTTCTTAAAGATTACATTTGATTTTTGAAAATCTACTTGCTCATTGGTAAGTCTTTTGCTCGTTTTCAATAGCTTTTTTTAATCTTTTGAATATTGACAATATATATTTTATACTACCTGTCTGATAATTCCAAAATTTAATGTCTAGGGGTCTCTGTTAACCTTTGTTTATGCCAAGTCTCATTTATTGTGTCATATTTCTTTGTATGTTTTGTCATGTTTGCAGGAGATGTTGTCATGTTTGTTTGTTACCCCAAAATATGGTATGGGGGTGTTTGAGAAAACAGCCCAAGCCCTTCTGCTATGAAGCAGGCCATATGAAAATTCTCTGAACTTCTGCTAAAGCGGATCATAAGGCCCTCATTCCAGAGAGGTTCTCCCTCTACCCTAAGGAAGCAAATGAAGACAGGGAGAACAAGAACAACCTGAACAAACAGGTGGCTGATTCCCTGTTTGCTGTCAAATCTGACCCTTTTGTCCTCCAATCACACGTATGTGTGACTGTCCACAAAAATACACATATTTCACTTTTTCTTTGGGTCTTCATGTCTGAAGCTTCCTTTATCATTAAAACATGTATTTAAGGTATCTGTATTCTTCTCTCTTGTTAATCTGTCTTTTGCTACTGGGGTCTCAGCCATGAACCCTGTGATGAGGGAGAAATATTTCTTATTGCCTCCCTGGGCATTTATATATGAAAGTTCCTTGAGGATTGAGTTTAATGGGAGATTTTCCCTAAAGATTTGCCCTTGCTTCTCCTTGACACCTGGTCATATGGTAACTAAGATTTACTTTAGATTAAATTATGAGCTTGAGTTGGTTGAGACCATTCAGGTACAAAATCCACACACGAACGGTTGGGGCTAGCCTCCTCCCTTACCCACAGCCAGCACTGAGGTTTGAATCAGGAAATTGTTATTGCTATAACCCAGGAGGACCAGGTTTAATTCTACCTTCCTATACAGTGAGGATGTAGCCTTTTTGGGTCTCAATTTTATTCAACAGATTTCCAATTAGTTTCCCTTCCTCTGCCTTCCTCTGTGGGAATGAAAAAGCCAAAGCTCAGGGTCATCTGTATGCAGCAAATACCTCCGTGGTGCCAACAGCCTCGGTGCCAGTTCAGGACTCGGGATTCCTGCTTTCACTTAGTTCTCCGCCTCTGAATAGCTTGTCAGATTCAGCAAGTAAAAACCCAGGATGTCCAATCACACTCAAAATCTAGGTAAACAAACCATTTTTAGCATAAGTATGTCCCACACAAAATTTGGGACATAGTCATAGTGAAAAAAAAATATTCATGGCTTGTCTGAAATTCAAATTGGAATGGATTTTCCTATCATTCCCGGCCCACCTCAGCCCCCTACCCCCTTGGGAACACTGCACTAAGGAAATTCTTATTGTCTTGCCAGTTCATTGGTGCATCTAAAGAGCCTTTTAAAAACTATATTAAACAGCATTTTTCAGTTGTTCCCCACAGGGTGGCCAGCCAGTGTATCAAGTCAGAGGATGGCTGGGCACGGAAGTCATTCTTCTCCTTGTCCTACCACCTGCTCACCTGTGAAACTCGGGAAGCCACTGCCCTGGGAATCATAATCGCTGGGAGTTTTTCCTGTGCATCACTGAATCTGGGAAGGACCTGAGAAATCATCTGTTCTAATCCACTTTTTTTTTTTTTTTTTTTTTAAGATAAAGGAAACAGAGACCCAGGCAAGCAAAACAATAAAGCCAGTATTCTGCCCAGTTTAGTGGCAGAATGGAAACGAGGAACCCTGACTCGTCACTCACTCCTCCATGTTGACCGTGAGGATCAAATGAGCTAAGCAATATCAAGGCACCAGGCAGAACGTAAAGCACTGGAAGTACATGGAGCACTGGGAGGAAAGCAGACAAAGTATTAAAAATGATTTCGATTACAGAATCTAACCAAAAACATTGTGCAGCTTATAATGTGAGATTTAATATAGAATAATATTTATGGAAAGAACCTTGGAGCAATGCAATAACATTGCACATTTTCTCCTTCCAAGAATCTTAGGCATAACAATGAGGATTTTCTATGAATATTTAAAGAAAATAAGTTAATAATATTAAAAAAAATCTGGCCAGAAATATACTGTATTAAATAAGAATTTTTGACCTAGAATATAATACATTCTCCATAGCAAATAAGACAAAAAAAAAAAAAAACAGAACTTAATTAGCAAAAGCCCTTTCTTCTTTTTTTTTTTTTTTTCCTCCTTTTCTTACAAAGAAATGCTTTCAGAATGCTTAAGACTCTCACCATGCTACTTTCTTTGCTACAATCAGTGCATGATTGCCACTCAAATTGCTATACTGGTCCTTTTTCCTCTAGCTCTGCATAAAAAGAAGATGCAGATGAATGGATTTTCTGTGGGTTAATTTATTAGGAGTGCAAAGCAATTATCAGCAAGGTAAATCATGGAACATGAAGTACACTGTTACACGCTGGTTGCTGTATAATGTAGGTCCCTTGGCCACAAATGCAATTAAAGCGTTATATTTTATTCCTTTTAATTTTATCTCCTGGTCCATCCTTGGCTTCACCCAGACAAGTTTGACTGTGCATCAATATGTGATCAATAGGTAGAAGTACAGAATGACCACCTCAAACACTTTCTTTATTGGGGAGGCTACGGGATAAATTTTCATATTGCCGTATAAATCTCCAAAATGGGGCTTGGGGAATTTAGCTGCAGGATTCTGTTCCCAGGGCATCAGGTTGCCAGGTTCTTACGTGGCTGTAATCGGGCTAAATTATATTACTGTCAGGTGACCAGAGACGGCACGGAGGTGAATTAAGCAGTGCTTGCAAATGCCTGTCACTTTAACAAGTGTCTAAATCTTCTGTTTTTAATTTTAAAGGGCAGGTCCAAAGAAAGTCATGTTTACTAGGCTTTCAGGACTCATAAAGGAAAGGCTCAACAAAAGCAAGGCTTCTCCCCCTGGACAGCAACGGCAAGTCTGAATAACAGGAAAGTGACAGAAAGGCGGTGTCTCAACAAAGAGAGGATGGCAAAAATCCCTGCTTAAAAAAAAAAAAAAAAAAAAATCCCTTTTCTTCCACTTACTACCTACATTTGGTCAAGTTTTCTATCTCCCGTTGCCTCCGTTTTATCATTTACAAAATGAGGACAGCAGCCATATAGCGGGGGTGACCAGTACCAAATGAGAAGTGTGCAGCATGTGGACCGACAGACGCCTCAATGTCTCGGTCAGTCCTTGTTCACCAAGAACTCCGAGCCACTAGCAATTTTTCAAACGACACCTCCAAAGCAACATTCATCTCCTAAGCAGCCATTAAACATGAGAAAACAAAAACAATGAGAGAACCACACAGAAGAGTGAAGGATGAGCCGAGCAGGGTCAGAAAGGAAAGATGGCTGGTCAACAGAGTCGGGATTCCCAAACCACCAACCCAGCCTGGGGGGAGCTGGTGGCCAAGGGGAGACGTGAAGGCACGCTGGGGCTCGGTGGGTGCCCTCCTCAGCTTCAGTCACGGTAACCACCACCCAAGACAACCACCGAGGTGTAAGGGAAAAGGGTTGTTGGGGCTCTCGTTCTCGGAGGTGTGAGTCCATCCTAGTTGGCTTTAGGCCTGTGGTGAGCTGGCACTTGGTGGCGGAGGAGTAGGGGTAGAACAAAACCACTCACCTCATGGCAGGAAAGAGAACAGGGTCCCACAGACTATCTCCAGTGAAGCCCAGCAATTCAGGGGCCCACCACCTGCCAACGGTGCCAGTCTGAGGGCCAACCTTCTTACACAGGGTCCTTGGGGACACTCCAGATCCAAACTCCAGCAGTGGGTGAGTTTGGGTGTGGACGAGGTAGGAGAAGAGCAACTCTATTCAAAGGAGCTGAAGAAAAACCACGCAGCAGGAATTCGACTACCCTCCACGGCAGAGGGAGAGGAGGAGCACGCCTTGTCCTCACCCATCTCAGGCGCGGGGCTGAGAAGCCTATGAGAAAAGAAGGACATTCAGATGTGTTCAGCACAAGTTGTATGTAACACAGCGTCCCCCTGAGGAGATGGCTTGAAGAAAGGCTCCACCTGTGCACATTCATAGTGGGTTTCATGAAGAATGGACGGGGACGGAGAAGAGGCAAGAGGGTGTGGTCTCCTGAGAATACACAGGGACCCTGGGCAGCGCCTGTGATCCTGTCTTTAGCAATAAGGACGCTCCCTTCCTTTGGGCAGAGGGAGGGCATTTCTCACGTCAAGGTCTTATGAAGAGCTTCAGGGAGGTCAGAGAATCCTTCAGAGGCCTCGTGGGCGATTTCATGGGAGAAGAGTCGGCAAAGACAGAAGAGGCCTTCTCGCTTTTGTGTTTTGTGGTTTTTCTCAAATTCATTCAGTTTGAGACATGGGGTAGTGTCCTCTGCACTCCACACAGGCTTATTTAATCCTGTTAGCTTACTGGGGCCTGACAGGAAAAAGTCTTGAGAGCAGCCAGTACATGTAAGAGGTGGTGGCAATGCTAGGTAGGGTAGGTGCCCCTGTCCCTGACGTGAGCCCAGGGGTGAGGGAAAGACCGACGTCTGCAAGCTGACTGTTCAAAATGCCAGCCAAAGCCCTTCCTGCCCCACAGGCTCCTCCGCAGGAGGTAAAATTGAACTGCTCACATTTTAGCACCTCAGTGTGAATATATTTGCTTGTTTGTTTTTCTTAGAGCACATGTCCATAGGGGCCTGTCTGGGAAGTGGTAAGAGCTGTGGTCCTGGGCTGGTGGCCTCCACCACTAACACAGAGAAGGGCCCTGCAAGGGGAGGCTGGGGGCTAAGGGTGGTCCCCACCAGCTGGCCCGGGGCTGCCCTTGAGGGTGATAATGACCATGTGCCAATGACCTCTGATTAACTAACTGAGGTGTAGGGAGACTCTATTTCATAACACAGGAGTTAAAAACCAATGTTTTAGTGCTAAATTGCTGCAAGTAAATCTGATGCTAAAACAATGCTTCCCCAAACTCACTCTCTTGCTTTTGGGGGGATTCAGTCCTTGTGCATGCCACCGCTCTTTTGTGTGAACAAATTTTAGCTTCAGTCCAGCTTCACATGGCACTCGCATGGCACAAATGCCTCCTTGGCGTCATCTGCCTTCTTTCACTCCAGATACCCCATCATTATTGTCTCAGTGTATCCATGAAACATGTGTGTTATGTTTAACTTACATGTACAAATTGAAGCGGGTTGTCAGCATTACCATGGACGGTCACACTCTAAAGTAAGCAGAGGCACTGACTCAGCCTGGTGTTGTAAGCACTCTCTCTTCTAAGTGGTGTTCTTTTGAACAGCTTACTGCTTTTGCTATTGAAGATGTCATGAAGTCGTGCTGTCTGTTCTCAACTCCAGTGAGAGATCCTAGAGGCTCCATTCACCTCTACCCCTTAGCATCCCACAAACTCTCTTAGTTTTCTAGTCTTATCTATTGTTCACTCTTTTAAGGGATTAACCATTAACATTGTATGATACTTTCACGTGTGTGTGTGTGTGTGTGTGTGTGTGTGTGTGTGTACTGAGGACTGAACCCAGAGATGCTCTACCACTGAGCTACATTCCCATCCCTTCCTATTTTTTATTCTGAGACCAGAGTCTTGCCAAGTTGACCAGACTGGCCTCCAACTTGTGATCCTCCTGCCTCAGCCCCCTGAGTAGCTGGGATCACAAACACAGCTATAGGATACATCTTCATATAATTATATTCATAATCCATTAATGGGGAAGGAGGGTAATGATGGACTCACGTACCACTGTTGAGTGCATAATTAAATTGGATTCCAGGATCTTGAGTATGATTTGAAGATGTGGCAGTCAAGTCCCTGCTTACCAACTTGTGGTACAAAATGATGTCCCGTATCCCAAATGCTCTGCTCTGAATACCGATGCTCTCCCCATCCTGTGTAGCCGATTTCCTTTTTTCTTTTAAATACACCTTCCAAGTCATTCTTGAGGACCTCCAGGAATCCAATCACCAGTCCTGCCTCTGTCCCCTCCACCACTAGTCTTCAGTCTGCAGCCACAGTTCCTGGCACATCCTACTCCTGTGGCCTCGTGGACCCCTGAAGTGTGACCTCAGCATGTCCTGCTAACCCACCTGGGGTGCTGGCTGCACCAACCCCCCCATTTCTTCTCCCTCCACTCTGTACATCTTCATGTCTACCACAAGAGTCACACATCCTCACTTCACATATTCTGTTCCCTCTGCCCGGGAAGTCCTTTCTTCTCTGCATGCCCTTTGTCCACAAAGGCAACCTTTTAGATGTCAACAAAGTCACTATCCCCTCCAGAAGGCCCCCTGGACTCCTAGTTTAACCAGTCCCCCTCCCCCCCCAATCCCTGGAGTGCACCTCCTAACATGCACCCCACCCCCACTGCAGTCACCACGTTCCATGTCCTGGCTACACAGACCTTGAGCTCCCTCCCAACAGCATCGAAGCAGGAGGAGACTGTACTCTGCTGATCAGGCTCATTTAGATATTTTTGCAGCTCACCAATAATCAGGGCTTTTGTTCCTTAGTTCAAAAAAAAAAAGTTTTTTATGACTCTTAATTAAAATAAGCTTATAACATGAGTTAGAATTCGACCTTGATTCAATCCCAAACACATTCTCAGAAAATCTGCTTGAAGTATTATGTGGCTATTAAATCAGCACATTTGGGACTGGCAGAGAGGATATGGCTAAGGATCTTTAAGGGAAGTTGTATGAAGGATAAGAGAGGTGGGTGAAATTTACTTACCTATTTAAATGTTCCAGAAATTTGAAAAACTGAGCTGTGGAAAAAGAAAAAGCAAAGAACCTACATATCGCTACTCGGCATAATTTTTCTTAGAAAATAGCATTATTTCTGCTTGATTTGATTTTGTGTTGTTAAGTTTGGAGGAAATGTTATTTATTATGTACACTGCTAAGCTTATGTAATTACACACAAATGTTCTATTGTAGTGCATACAGCCAAACGACACCAAAGCTCGTTGCATCAATTTGGAAAGAGGGGAAAATTAGCCATGTAATAGTTAATTCAATTTATAAAATTAAATGTGTATTAAAAATATGCCTGGTAAATATTATGCCATCTGCACATGCTCAAACAGGGAGCCTGGTTAATATTTTATAGTTTATCTGATAAAGTTAACAAAAGAATTTAGTCAGAGTGGAGACATACACTGAATATTTCATCGCCTTCTTAATTGCAGAATACAGACAAGACATTTTTTCCCTTTGGGAAAAATAAATGTTCAAAGTTATTACAGATGGAATCAGTTTGGCAATTAGGTCGAAACCCAACTGAAACCAAGCAGAAATTGACGGCTACAAACATCACAATACCCGAGTATTTTCAGCCAACTCCATCAATTTACATGATGAAGCAGAAACGTTGATAGCAATGCTGTGTAACTCGGCTAGCAGAGGTTATATTAACACTGAAGGAAAACTGGCTTTGTGCCTTTTACCCAATAGTTAATTCACAGCCATCAAGAGCTGTCATTCTTCTACACAGCAGACAATATGATATACCTCCGGCTTTTCATTCTGACTTCTGATTTAAAGGTCTTCAGCTTGTGCTGTGGACCTTAACCTTGAAGCCAAGTGCAAATTAGCTTTAAATCAATGAAGCTGATTAAAGCTCCATTGTGATGGAGCCCTTAATAGAAGGAGGAGCAGGAACCACTTGAAAACAGCAAAAGATTGGCCTCTCTTAACTGGGAACATATGTAATGCTTTTCAGCCCTGCTCTACCCTGACAAAACCATGAATGGTTTTAAGGCTATTTACCTGCTAAGAGAATGGAACCAAATTTTCCAATTCAGTGGAAGAGGCCAAGTGAGAATCAAAGGTATTTTTCACAAACACTAGAATATAAAAGGTTATTTTTCAAAGAAGCAAAGAGGGGAACATCAAACATCTCCCCAGGAGAGACCAAGAGAACCAAGTTTCCATGGTGTGAAAGAATATGTGTTTCAAAGGTACTCTGGGCTTCTGTTTTCTTTTGCATTTCAAGATGTACCATTTTTCAAAAACAGGAGGTAGTTGCAATTCCTGACCATCTACAAAAATTTTAAAAAAAATGTTTTTCTTCCTCATAGATGAATTTATATCTGCAAAAAGTGTGCCTAAAAAGAATGTTGTTTTCTTTGGAAGTGGCCAGGGCCAACTGCAGACAAGGCCAGGGCTATTTATCCGCACCCCACCACTAGCAGCCCTCCAATAACCACGGAAAACACTTGGCCAGACTCATTTACAGGTTCTTCCTAATTTCTCTGGGGTTATCACAGTCTGGACAAATTCCATTCTTACCAAAAAAAAAAAAAAAGGCCTTTTCATCTATTAAAAAAAATTATCTTCAGAAATACTAAAAATGTGAGAACAGAAAGAATATTGTCAAGAGAGGCTCATTGTCATTACCTAACGGAATTCTTCAACACCGCCTGCTCTTCAATCTCCCCTTCACAGGAACACCATCCACCAAGGGAGACCACCGAAGGGACCCTCTGCATCCCATCCGAAGTGTAAGTCCTTGTTCTTTTATTTCAGGCATGATGAGCTTAAAATTATGGGAAAGAACTTTTACCAAGAACTCAGGAAAAAACAAAACAAATGCAAGACATTCACGGAGAACCGGTCATTTAGCAACAGCTGACCACAGGTGCCTCCCAGAGTAGGCGGAGGGCAGTGTTTACAGCAGTTCTCAACACACAGCACCTGCTCAAGGTGAGCTGCTGGCTTTTACTCTAAGGGGAGGGGGGTGCTGTGCACGTGACCCCACAGAGCCCTAGACCCTCTTACCTCTCCCTGGCCTGCACGCACCGAAAAAGCCCTGCTTTGAACCCCTCCAGCTTTCATTTCTCATTTCTATCTAGGAAACTAATGGAGGAAGATCAAGAACTAAACCAGAAACAGAAACTAGCCACCTCTGCCGAACCACCTAGTTAGCAGAAGTTCGAGAATTGACCAAAACCCGCTCACAGTCACCAAAGGCGGAGAACCAGCAACAGAAAAAATATATACCCAAGAAACAGAGCAAGGACTTCCTTCCCCACTTTTGAAAGTTGAAGAGCTGGTTCCCTGCATCATTCCCACTGCTTACATTTACAGCACAAGACAAACCAGGAAAAACAGAGACCTGATCTTACCAATGAAAATGCTAAAAGGAGAGAATCGAGAACAGGGAAAGGGGAGGCAGGAGAATGGAGAGAGAAAGAAAGGGAAAAAGACAATGACTGAATGAAAATCAAAACAAAAAGACCAGGCAACATCCGGGCAGGAAGGACTGAGATCAGCGGGCACAGTGGCGCTGTCACCCCAGCAGCTTAGGAGGCTGAGGCAGAAGAGCCCCCAAGTTCAAGGCCAGCCTCAGCAACTTAGTGAGACCTCGTCTCAAAATAAAATAATTTTAAAAAATAATAATGAGCTGAGATCAAGTAGAATATGCTGCCCCAGGTGAGCGAGTGTCCGTTGCAACCAAGGGGGACAGAGCGCTCTTCACAGACTCAGGGGTGGGGGTTCTTGCCATTCCCGTGTTGTGGCCGCACAGATCCTGTGGTCAGGATTCTGGCTGTCCAGTCAGGAGGCGTCAGCCTGACTGGACAGCCAGAATCCACAAGGGATCATCAGCATGACTTCTTCCACCCCGACTGCCCTCCGTCATCAACAGGATATTGTGAAAGCAAGCAAATTATCTGTCAGACATCTCTGCAAAGAGCGAGGCTTTGAATGCAAGCTGTAATTATGGACGGGGTTGGTGGTGATGAGGATGATGACAGTAATGGCCACAAGACGGCCGCGGCTGTTTTCACTCGGAATCTCCTTCAGCCAGAACTGTCTCCTCCATGAGGCCCAAGCACTTTTCCAAGTCCATTAACTCTCACCTTGTGTTTTAATCAACCATCATCTCGAGTGACACGGAAAAGCATTTTAGAAGCTGTTGATGAAATGAAAAAGAAAAGTAAATGACGACGTGACTTTCACCTGCCCCTGGGGTGGCGGACCAGCTTGGATACTCTCACCTCACTTGCTGACAGCACCTGCGATCTCTCCAGGACTCACAGTGGGATGTGATTCAAGATGGTTTCCTTGCCCCCAAACATCTCCCTTGCCCAGATAGAAAAATATCTAACAATCTGTCATTAATGGCTGGTTTCTCTGGATTTCTCCTTTTTTTTTTTTTAAATGCAAATACGACTGGATTTTATCACGGAATTCAGCATCTTCACATCCTAAAAATACCTTTGGTTTTGTCACCTCTCTGAGAAGGCATTCCTGGATACACGGAATGACAAGGTAAACATGATTCAACATTAAGTCACTTGGAGGTTTGGCTTAAGACAAACTAACCCTGGGTGGTTGTACGGATCCAGTGCCTCCATACACAAAACTGCAAATCCAGAAATGGACTCAGGGTAAAGCCTTGTCTGGAGCTCAGGCGAGGCCCGGCCTGCAGTGAGCCCCAGGGGCCTGCTCCACCTTGTCCTGCAGGGACTCAAAACAGGGATGAACGATTCCCACACCATTCTGCTCTTGGGTTTGCAACCGCAGGACTAGAGGAAGAGGTTCTAGAATTGCTACAGAGACTGGGACCTGTTACAGGAGGAGCAGACACGCGCCACCCAGGCCCTGGCACCTCATTGACAGAGATCCTCCTTCAAGTCAGGCGGCTCCTCCTTTCCGTGCCCGCCCTCCTCAGAGGGCACGGAAAGGGGAAGATCTTTCTAAGGACTCGCTGTGCTTCCTTCCAAGGGAAGGTGCCAACAACCTTTCGGAATTGTTTTCTTAGGTCCTTTAGGCATCATTGAAAGCAAAGAGAAACTTGTCCGGGCCTTGAACCCTGGAGGAGAAGTAGCTAGCTTTCCAGCAGACCTGGGCAGAGCTCAAGGCTGAGCCAGAAGACAGTTGCTCATTAGTCAGGGGCACAGCCTGAGCTGGGTCACCCGCCAGCCTGCACCTCTCACCCCAGACAGACCACCCTGAGTTCACCCCAGGAGCAGGGCAGACCCACAGCCTCCGGCACCCCACACTGACAGACATGCACCCCAGGAACAGGGTCATCGTGTGTGTGTGTGTGTGTGTGTGTGTTGACAGCTATGCAGATTCACACAAGGACAGAAACAGGAATGTTCCCCAAAGCAACAGTCACTTGGTCACCAGGGAGTCCTCGTCCCACCAGCACACACAGTGGTTTCCTGTGTGGCACTCCCTGTCACCCACACCAGTGGGCATGAACTGCCTCGAGAAGCACCGCGGCCATCAAGGATCTTGAGCCTCAGGATCCACAAAGTGTCTGCGCAGGACGGAGTCTGTTCCTCTTCTGCCCACACTGTCTGCGTAACTGGCCCCTGTCCCTACGCCATGTCCAGGTCCACATCTCCCACTGTCTGCTGCTCACTCCGTCCAGGACTTGGGTCTTCAGGTATGTTCCAAGTGTGGCTCCGTTGCTGTGCAGATGCACGGGCCCCCTCCCAGAGCCTGCCTGCCTGCCCCTGCTCTTGGCCACATCCCATCCTCCATGTTTCTGCTGAGAAAGTTTCAAGCAGATCAATGGGCGTTTGGCTTTGAAAACCTCGCGGCCAGGATAAACACATGTTTGTGGCAAGCCGTCTCCTCTCCACCGTAAGTCACATTGACAAAGGACACCACCTGAGAAGCCACTTTTTGAGAGTGGCAGCAGAACCACAAGATGGCATGGATGGCAAAAGTGTGGCTCCCTCTTGGCAGCCACCACCTGGTGAGATGGCATTCACTTAGCCTCCCCAGTGGCCCTGAATGACCAGCGTACATCTATCTTCTGACTTACAAACCCCAGTCAGATAGGTGTGCAATGGTACAAATGCACCCCCAGTCTGTTCACAGACCACCTAAAGTGCGTGATTTACATGCTGCTTCAGGGACAAGGAGCCGTTTCTAAATGCAAGGTGACTCACTAGATCTCTTCCCTGGTGGCTGATGAAGAGAAAGGGAACCAACCAAAGGAACAATGCTTTAGGGGTCAGCCTTACGGAAAATAAGACAAAACCAGCTGGTTTCCAAGGACAAAGATTCTTCTTGAGCAAATTCAGTAAATATTTATTGGGAAAATATATTTTGTGGTGTGCTTTTATAATAATCTGAATGGTACAATAAAACACTAAAACAGGAAGTCTTCTTTCACAGATGCTACTTAAGAACCTTGGACTCCAAAGATCAGAATTTAAGCAGAAACTGTACAATACTCTACAAATTTCTCCCAAATATTTAAAATAAGTTTAAACCAGCTACAAGTAGAAAAGTATATATATTACCAAATAGCAGACATGATGGAAAATAAAATTACTTATATCCTGGTTGACCTAAACACAGAGGAACCTCAGAAACATACAGTCATACGACTACTTGACCCTGATTTGGAAAATGGTTATTAGCTTCCCCAAACCCCTCACTCACCCCAACTCAAAAGAGCTCAAAAGAAAGAAAAATAGTGAACAATGACTTCAGTTTAATTATTTTACTTAGAGACACTGAAAAGTGACGTTTTAGATCACCTACATTTTTTTAACTGTCAAATTGCATTGAGTTCATTTAGGTTTTGAAGTTGGTCAAAACCTAAAAGGACTCAATGCAATTTGACAGTTAAAAAAAAAATGCTTTATTCTTGTACAAGGGAAAAATGTAGGAATCATTTATTTTGAAAACTCAAACTAACACTGGAGAAAAACCTATATTTAGAAAAGAAATAGCCCATAAGCTTAAAAACTGAGAAAAATAAAATATGGTGTTTTCCCACAGGAATTAATGAACAATTTATATACAAAAGTATGCACCAGCTTCTTCTGTTTTCTAAAACAGACGTTCTTGGGACTCCATACAAGTCAATCAAGAAAGCGTGCGTTGACAGTTAGGAAATGTGAAGAAACTAACCTCTCTGTTGGCAGAAGATTCCACCCCCTTGGAAGAAAGAAGAGGATGTTTGGAGGAGGGTGGGGAAAATAGCCCCGGCGAGTTTAATAAGTGCCGTTATTGCTGGGAAATCTAAAAGGGTGATAATATGAATCACAAGAGAAGTGCAATAGGGCAGCTATTTGAAATTTGTTTTTCACACATTTAGTGCAAAAACAACGGCTCTTAAGAGAAAGGTCAGTCCACCCACATGTTAATCCCCAATCAAGCAGCACTTTGAGAATCCAAATGTGATTGCAAATCTCTCACATGCCAAGATGAAGAGGCTTTTATTTCCATCTATCTGTGACTACAGCGTTCTAGATCCATCGTGGCCCGGGTGGAAGGGCACGCTGGGTGCTGGGCGGCTACTGAGTTCCTTCACTTCCCTCGTTACACCAGAGTAGAATTAAGCTGCAAACACATACACACGCACACACATGCACACATGCACACACACATGCACACATGCACCCATGCACCCATGCACACACAGGCACACACGCACTCATGCACACACACATGCACACAAGCACTCATGCACACACGCACATGCACACACACGCACACATGAATACACACACACACACACACACCGGCGCGATGGTAACAAGCAGTGTCTGGCTTAACCTCACTGAGCAATGACTTTCAGACATCAGTTCCCTCTCTGACCTTATTCATCCCATGAAGCCCTTGCAGGGGGGCTTCTCAGCATGCCCAACTGCCACCTGGGCCCTGATGACGAGGCACAGCAGGACTGGAGAAGAGCAAAATGCAAATAGCACAGGCTGTCCTTGCTTGTGTACATTTTAAGTCCGACCCTGAAACTTTCTTTACACTGACACCTGTGTCTTAATTTCCTTTTTAAAGATAATCACTATTTTAAATTATCAAATATAATGCACAGAGAAATGTGCATGGAACTAATGCACAACTTAATGCTCTACTGACACCAACAGCAACATAACCCACCTTGTGGCCAGACATAAAAGGAACCCTCCTAGACTTGCCTGCCGCTTCTCGGATACAAGTGCCTCCCTCCCTACAGTTGTCACCAGTATCCCTGAAACACACTACATTTACTTCTTTGACTTTCATTAAGACTTTCTTAAATAATTACATAACCCTGAAATATGGTCAAAATAATTTTTGTTAATGTAATTCAATTCATACAGAATAAAGTTCATCCTATCTGGCTATTTTGTTCCCTGTTATCTAGGTAGCTGATAAGCACTCCTCTGTATATTTGTAACTTGTTCATTTTTATGGCTGCATACTATTCCAATGCCTGAGTATTCACAATTGACTGATTCATTTGATAACTGATGGGCATGTAGATTCATTTTTAATGTACATATATACAACACACACACACACACACACACACACACACACACACACACACACACTTACTTTAGTCCACTGAAATGCTGTTTGGAAAGTTTTATTTTCTCTTTACCGGATACTGGTGAAAAGTTTCCCAACTTTCCATCTCACAAGCAATGCAGGAGGGTTCTTGTGGCTTTACCTTCCCAACATCCCAGGGGATCTTTCTGTTTGTTTCTTTGGCTTTCAGCTTTTGGGCAAGCTTACATCTCGGGTGGGGCTGCTCTCCTGTCTGCACAGAGTGGTTTGAGGAGAAGCCCTGGCGGGACTTTCCTTAGCTTTATAAGCCACAATCACAGACCCGTGCTGAAGGTCACCCAGCCCCCTCCGGTTGTCAGCCTGAACTATTCGAGAGCCCCTTGGTTTAGAACTCACCGAGGTCATAAGCTCTATTGGTTCCAAAGGAGCTACCGGAATCTACAGGGGCTGGAGAGAAGTCCAAGAAAAGGGACCAGGTTGACCAAAGATCCAAACAGACCTGTCACCAGGATGAGAGAGGAGCAAAGCAAGGTGTGTAAATGTCTGTGAATCAAACGAACACGAGATCTAGGAAAAGCCGGATCTTATTAGCATGTCTGAGAAAACGAATCGCAATGAAAAACAAATCTGGGGACAGCGGTGTGGGAATTAAATGCAGGAAAAAAGGAGAAGGTTTCCTTCCTCACTGTCCGGCTCGCGCTCATGAGCACATGCTCTCGCCCCTCCAGCGCTAGGGAGTGACTTCCTTCCCTTGAAACGCTGACAAGTTCCAGCTCAGTGCCCTAAAAACCTGAACTTCCATGTGAGTCACCTTTTCTAGGAACTGTTTCCCCTGCGGCCGAGTCCCACATCCTCAGAGGTCTACTCCTGGGAGTGCGTCCTTCACCAGGCTCCTGGGGCTTTGAATAAGGATTCCACACTATTTAGAGAGGTGACAGGAAGGACAAAGGTGCACACAGAGGGTAGGAACGGGACACGTCAGTGGGCACCTCTGGAGCCCTGTGAAGTGTCTGGCTGGCTCCTTACAGGTCGGCTGGTACCAGAATTGGTCAAAAGTTCTGTCCCTTCCTTGTCGGGAGACCCTCTGGGGCTGTGTATTCCAGGTCTTCAGCCACGTGTCCCTGCTCCTGCGATGCGCGGGCCAGGTCACCGTCCCCTGGGAAACCTGGATCAACAGTCAACTAGAGTGTCCTGGGTGGATCACCTTCCAACATGACCCGCTCCCAGACGCCTCCCGAGGCCATGGGCTGGTGGTCACCATATCACACCCACTTAAGGAACAGTGGAAAAGGCACACAGGTCCGGAAGATTCTGATTCCAGACGTTGAGTATTTTTAAAAATCACCCTGGTGCCTGGGGAACATAGGCAATGTTCAAAGACAATGAAATAAGGAAGGAGAAGAAACCTGAAGGAAAAGGAAGATCAAAAGCCCGGAGGACCAATATCTTAAATTCGAGCTCTCTTGAAGGTTATTACCTGGCAGTTAGTAAGTCAGATTCCTGGTGGGGAATGGCCAGAGTGGTCCGGCACTCCCCCACCCCTCCCAGCATCTGTAATCAAGAAGTATGATCAAGGCTGATGAGGTGGCCCACACCTGAAATCCCAGAAGCTCAGGAGGCTGAGGCAGGAGGATCGCAGGTTCAAAGCCAGCCTCAGCAACTTAGCAAGGCCCTGTCTCAAAATTTTACAAAAAAATATTTTTAAATATTTTAAAAGGGGTGGGGATGTGGCTCACTGGTTAAGTGCCTCAGGGTACCCCCCCCAAAAAAGAAGAAGAACAACAAGAACAAGAACAAGAACAAGAAGAAAGATAGACAGATACATAATCATGAGTTTGTCAGTCTGAATCCTACTTCTGTGCACAAGGGACATTTCCCACTTTGTCCTTTTCCACAACACCTAGGGGCTTTAAATAATAATAAGTTAATAATCTGAGGGATTATTAACTTCATTCCACTAACTAGAAGGATCAAATTTTAAATAAAGAATGAGGTTTGAAGATGTTTGTCTTATTATTGTACTTTTATGAAAGATTCAAGTGAAATCAAGGATCACGTTTGGCAAAACCTGTTCTAGAGTAACCTTGTTCCATCCCCAGAGATATATCCCAGCATCGTGCTTCATCGAGCTTTTCCCAAAATGGAACAATTGAGGAATCAAATGGGTCAAGTGTTAAGTTTTGTTTTTAAGCCGCGATGACTTTAATGTACTTCTTCCTTTGGAGAAAACTATCACTTTGTGCTCTACTTAAAATGGAGCAGCTCTGGGCTGGGGGAGTAGCTCATCAGTAGAACACTTGCCTGCCACGTGCAAAGCCCAGGAGCCAATGCTCTCTCACAACGGGAAAAAGCATAAAAAGGAACAGTTCACAAAGGCAGCACACACGAGTTTGTATAAAAACCTGTATATGTTAGCAGCTCTGAAAGTTATTGAAATTTTACTGGACAACATGTATTGTTACCAAAGGAAGCGAAACTGGATCCTAAATTACACTTTGTTCAGAGCAGCTGAGGCTTGGTGACGTCCTCTGCTCCCAAAGCCTGCTGTCAAGGTTCCTGATCACCAGGCTACCCACGTGAAGGTGGACAGAGACACTGCCAAGGCTGGAGAGGCCATTCTGGGGACAGACAAGCTATAAAATGGCAAGGAAAATTCAAGCTATATCGTAATTCACCATGATTTTGCATTTTACCTATTCAACTAATAAATGCAATTTTTTTTTCTTTTTTTTTTTTTTGTCTTTAAACCAAATGGCATGGTTTCCACTAAACCAGCAAGGGCTAAAAATATGGTCACTCTAAGAGGCCAAAAGGAACAGAGCATGAAATCACTGCTACACAGCCAAATTAGAACTTTCTAATCACTTCCATTAAGTAATAGTTAATCTTCTGAATGGCAGACACTGTGTCGAATAAGAACACAAGAAACCCACTGGCAACAAGTTATGAAGAGACAACACACTTTTCTTAAATAATAACAAAATGTTTTCCCTCCCACTAAAAACAAGAAACTATAAGCTAAAGCATTATTTGAATGTCCTATTAATGCCAGTAACTAATAAGAAACATGAGGTTATTATCCTCGAGGATTAAACATAGCCACCCACTGTAACTATATCCAGTAATCTGAAGTTGCTTAAAAGGAAATAAGATACGCACACCATTTCCCTGGAAGGAAGCGGATTTCTTTCCCTCTACGGCCAAAGCACTCTCTGCCTTTATTAGTAATGGTTTTCCTCCATTTTACACAAATAAACACAAACACTTGGGAATGTTTATAAATCAGTGTGATGATACCAACGTTCACAGTGAATAATGCCAGTTTCAAAGAAGGAAGGCGCTGGTCCACCAGGTGACGTTCCTCTCAGCCCTTCTCTCTGCTCCACGCACTCAGCGCACCACGCCAAAGCCACTGTAAGGGCAGTGAGGTCAGCACGTGGGACAGAGAGTTGTCTCTCAGAATTAGACCTGGACTTGGTTTACTCTGGCCACAGTGTTAAGCACGATTCTTCTCCTTGGGGTCTGCAAACTGGGGAAAGTTGAAATTATTTTTTTAGCCTTATTTGAGATTCTTAAAAACCCTCTCAATACTACTTAAAAACAAACTTGCACCTTCCTTTATTCTCCTAATTGGAAATAACTGTGATGTGCTTAGGAAATAGTTTTGTTATTATTATGTCTCTGTCTTTATAAGTGTGAGTGTATAAACCAGTAGCTGAAAGCTAGTAAATTTCTCTGAACCGTATGACATAACTGAACACAAGGTTTAACACTGGCTTTTCACTTTATGAAGACTTCATTTAAAAAACAAACAAACAAAAAAAAAAAAACAAAAAAAAAAACTCTGTAAGAGTACAACAGAACCAAATAGAAAAACTTTCAGGTGCACAAGAACTAATGCGAATTTTCATATTTAGGTATGAAACTCAGCTCTCACTATATATTTACCAGATATTCCTAAAGGCTGAAAACATCTAGGAATCTTGAATCCAGAGTTAACCAAGTATTAAAATCAGCAGGGCCTTGGGACCACCTGCCAAACCAGGCCCTCCAAGGGCTTCCGTCTAATAGCTCAGATGCTCTTGGATGCAGGGAACCAGTCTCACAGTCAGCCTCTGAGTAAAAGCTAGACTGGCCTCTCCTGTGAGCAGGTAGCAAACAGCGAACTAGGGAACATGCACACACACACACACGCACACACACACACGCACACACACGCATGGAGATAGTGCTTCCTTAACTCAGGACAGGAGGACTCTCCACTAAGATTCCACATTCATAGCCAGTGTTCATAGGGCTGGAATTCACACTATGTGTATGACTTGAAAAACTCCAAGTAGAGGATCCAACATGGCGGCGGGCGCAGAGAGATCAAGTCTCTGACCTCTTCAACTTCGCGGGCAAAGGGAGTTGTAAACCGTCTAAATACTGTTTGCTCAGGATCACTAGGTAATGCTGAGCTGACGTGGATCTGGGGTGAACAGTCTGGGCCTCTCAGAACACACACTGAGCCCGGATCGGCTGAATTCAAGCTCCCGTTCACCTGCGTCTCGAAGACAAACCCAGGTGACTCACCACTAAACGATCCCGCTGAAACAACTGGTCAGCCCTTCTGAACCTGCGGAGGTTAATGCCAAACGAGCCTTCATAGGCAGTGGCCACAGGATTGAGATGGGGCTTGGGAGAGCCAGTCAGGATCCACACGTTGCATTGGTCACCCGGCAAAGGGAACGAACTGTCGCCATGTGCATGGGATAGCACCATGGCAGAGAACTGACGTCACTAGAATGTGGCAGAGGAGTTAACTTCATTGAAACCGGCGGTGACAGTGACTTCTTCCCTTCCCTTCTAATACCTTTCCTCCCAAGCATCAAATAAATTTATAGGAGTAAACAGTAACTCAGCAGTCAAACAGAACAAGAAGTAACACGAGGAGCATGAAAAAGCAAGGAAGAAAAGGAGTACAAACAATGCAGGACAGCCTAAATATTCAGGAGGACCTAGAGTCATCAGAAAAATGGTCAAATAAAGAACTCAAGGAATACCTTAGACAGATGGAATGGAACCTTAAAGAGGATATGAGACAGCAAATTCAAACAATGAAAGAACACATTGAAAATGAATTACATAAACAGATAAAATAAGCATCTTTATCAGGAGATAGAGATTATTAAAAAAAAATCAATAATTCTAGAAATGCAGGAAATTATAAACCAAATTAAAAACTCAAATGAGAGTATCACTAACAGAATGGAGCAAGTAGAAGCCAGAACGTCAAATAATGAAGACAAAATATATCATCTTGAAAAGAGTCTAGCCAACTCAGAAAGGCTGGTAAAAAATCACGAGAAAAGCATCCAAGAGATATGGGATAACATAAAAAAAAACAAACTTAAGAGTCATCGGGATAGAGGAAGGTATAGAGGCTCAAGCCAAGGGAATGAGCAACCTGCTGAATGAAATAATTATAGAAAACTTTCCAGATATAAAAAAGGAAACGGATATACAAATTGTAGATGCATACAGGACACCAAGCATAAAAAATCACAGTAGACCAACGCCAAGACACATTGTTATGAAGATATCCAATATACAGAACAAAGAGAAAATATTAAAAGCTACAAGAGAAAGGAGGCAGGGGTAAACCAATAAGGTTAACAACGGATTTTCGTCACAGACACTGAAAGCAAGAAGATCCTGGAACAACGTATTTCAAACACTGAAAAACAATGGATGCCAACCAAGAATTTTGTATCCAGCAAAATTAAGCTTCAGGTATGACAACTAAATAAAAAATCTTTCATGATAAACAAAAGTTAAAAGAATTTGCAGCCAGAAAACCAGCATTGCAAAGCATCTTGAGCAAAATACTACACGAGGAAGAAATGAAAAACAATAACCAAAATCAACAGTGGGAAGTACCTCAGTAAAGACAGAGGGCAGGGGGAAAGCTAATCATGGAGAAACAAACTAAATTTAAAAAAAAAAAACATAAATAATCAAACATGGCAGGAAATACAAACCATATATCAATAGTAACTCTAAACGTTAATGGCTTAAACTCTCCAATAAAGCAACATAGGTTGGTAACATGGATTAAAAAAACAAATCCAACAATATGCTGCCTCAAGGAGACACATCTGATTGGAAAAGACATACACAGGCTGAAGGTGAAAGGTTGGGAAAAAATATACCACGCACACAGTCCTCGTAAGCAAGCAGGGGTGGCCATCCTCATATCGAATAAAATCGACTTCAAGACTAAGTTAATCAAAAGGGATAAGGAAGGTCATTATATATTGTTAAAAGGAACCATTCACCAACAAGACATAACAATTATCAATATTTATGCACCAAATAATGGTGCTGCGACGTTCATAAAACAAACTCTCCTCAAGTTCAAGAATCAAATAGACCACAACACAATAATTATGGGTGACTTCAACACACCTCTCTCACCATTGGACAGATCCTTCAAACAAAAGTTGAATAAAGAAACTATAGAACTCAATATCACAATCAATAACCTAGACTTAACTGACATATATAGAATATATCAACATCATCAAGTGGATATACTTTTTTCTCAGCAGCACATGGATCCTTCTCAAAAACAGACCATATATTATGCCATAGGGAAACCCTCAGTAAATATAAAGAGGTGGAGATAATACCATGCATTTTATCTGATCATAATGGAATAAAACTGGAAATCAATGATAAAAGAATGAAGGAAAAATTCTACATCACATGGAAAATGAACAATATGTTATTGAATGATCAATGGGTTACAGAAGACATAAAGGAGGAAATCAAAAAATTCTTAGAGATAAATTAAAATACAGACACAACATATCGGAATCTATGGGACATAATGAAAGCAGTTTTAAGAGGGAAATTCATCACCTGGAGGTCATTCCTCAAAAGAAGAAAAAACCAACAAATAACTGAGCTCACACTTCATCTCAAAGCCCTAGAAAAGGAAGAGCAAAACAACAGCAAATGTAGCAGAAGGCAAGAAATAATTAAAATCAGAGCGGAAATCAATGAAATTGAAACAAAAGAAACTATTGAAAAAATTGGCAAAACTAAAAGTTGGTTCTTCGAAAAAATAAATAAGATCGACAGACCCTTAGCCATGCTAACGAAGAGAAGAAGAGAGAGAACTCAAATTACTAACATACGGGATGAAAAAGGCAATATCACAACAGATACTACAGAAATACAGAAGATAATTAGAAATTATTTTGAAACCCTATATTCCAATAAAATAGAAGATAGTGAAGACACTGATAAATTTCTTAAGTCATATGATCTGCCCAGACTGAGTCAGGAGGATACACACAATTTGAACAGACCAATATCAATGGATGAAATAGAAGAAGCAATCAAAGGACTACCAACTAAGAAAATCCCAGGACCGGATGGGTATACAGCGGAGTTTTACAAAACCTTTAAAGAAGAATTAATACCAACACTTTTCAAGTTATTTCAGGAAATAGAAAAAGAGGGAGCTCTTCCAAATTCATTCTATGAGGCCAACATCACCCTGATTCCGAAACCAGACAAAGACACCTCAAAGAAAGAAAACTACAGACCAATATCTCTAATGAACCTAGATGCAAAAATCCTCAATAAAATTCTGGTGAATCGGATACAAAACACATCAAAAAAAAAATTGTGCACCATGATCAATTAGGATTCATCCCTGGGATGCAAAGATGGTTCAATATACGGAAATCAATCATCAAGAGACTTAAAGATAAGAACCATATGATCATCTCGATAGATGCAGAAAAAGCATTCGACAAAGTACAGCATCCCTTTATGTTCAAAACATTAGAAAAACTAGGTATAACAGAAACTTACCTCAACATTGTAAAAACTATCTATGCTAAGCCTCAGGCTAGCATCATTCTGAATGGAGAAAAATTGAAGGCATTCCCTCTAAAATCTGGAACAAGACAGGGATGCCCTCTATCACCACTTCTATTCAATATAGTGGCCAGAGCAATTAGACAGATGAAAGAAATTAAAGGCATAAAAATAGGAAAAGAAGAACTTAAATTATCACTATTTGCAGATGACATGATTCTATACCTAGAAGACCCAAAAGGGTCTACAAAGAAACTACTAGAACTAATAAATGAATTCAGCAAAGTGGCAGGATATAAAATCAACACGCATAAATCAAAGGCATTTCTGTATATCAGCAACAAAACTTCTGAAACGGAAATAAGGAAAAACACCCCATTCACAATATCCTCAAAAAAAATAAAATACTTGGGAATCAACCTAACAAAAGAGGTGAAAGATTTATACAATGAAAACTACAGAACCCTAAAGAGAGAAATAGAAGATCTTAGAAGATGGAAAAATATACCCTGTTCATGGATAGGCAGAACTAACATCATCAAAATGGCGATATTACCAAAAGTTCTCTATAGGTTTAATGCAATGCCAATCAAAATCCCAATGGCATTTCTTGTAGAAATAGATAAAGCAATCATGAAATTCATATGGAAAAATAAAAGACCCAGAATAGCAAAAGCAACTCTAAGCAGGAAGTGTGAATCAGGCGGCATAGTGATACCAGATTTCAAACTATACTACAGAGCAATAGTAACAAAAACAGCATGGTACTGGTACCAAAACAGGCGTGTGGACCAATGGTACAGAATAGAGGACACAGAGACTAATCCACAAAGTTACAAGTATCTCATATTTGATAAAGGGGCTAAAAGCATGCAATGGAGGAAGAATAGCATCTTCAACAAATGGTGCTGGGAAAACTGGAAATCCATATGCAACAAAATGAAACTGAATCCCCTTCTCTTACCATGCACAAGAGTTAACTCAAAATGGATCAAGGAGCTTGATATCAAATCAGAGACTCTGCGTCTGATAGAAGAAAAGTTGGCTCTGATCTACATATTGTGGGGTCGGGCTCCAAATTCCTTAATAGGACACCCATAGCACAAGAGTTAAATACAAGAATCAACAAATGGGACTTACTTAAACTAAAAAGTTTTTCTCAGCAAGAGAAAAATAAGAGAGGTAAATAGGGAGCCTACATCATGGGAACAAATTTTTACTCCCCACACTTCAGACAGAGCCCTAATATCCAGAGTATACAAAGAACTCAAAAATTTAGACAATAAGATAACAAATAACCCAATCAACAAATGGGCCAAGGACCTGAACAGGCACTTCTCAGAGGAGGACATACAATCAATCAACAAGTACATGAAAAAATGCCCACCATCTCTAGCAGTCAGAGAAATGCAAATCAAAACCACCCTAAGATACCATCTCACTCCAGTAAGATTGGCAGCCATTATGAAGTCAAACAACAACAAGTGCTGGCGAGGATGTGGGGAAAAGGGTACTCTTGTACATTGCTGGTGGGACTGCAAATTGGTGCGGCCAATTTGGAAAGCAGTATGGAGATTCCTGGGAAAGCTGGGAATGGAACCACCATTTGACCCAGCTATTGCCCTTCTTGGACTATTCCCTGAAGACCTTAAAAGAGCGTACTACAGGGATACTGACACATCGATGTTCATAGCAGCACAATTCACAATAGCTAGACTGTGGAACCAACCCAGATGCCCTTCAATAGATGAATGGATAAAAAAAAATGTGGCATTTATACACAATGGAGTATTACGCAGCACTAAAAAATGACAAAATCATGGAATTTGCAGGGAAATGGATGGCATTAGAGCAGATTATGCTAAGTGAAGCTAGCCAATCCCTAAAAAACAAATGCCAAATGTCTTCTTTGATATAATGGGAGCAACTAAGAACAGAGCAGGGAGGAAGAGCAGGAGGAAAAGATTAACATTAAACAGAGACATGAGGTGGGAGGGAAAGGGAGAGAAAAGGGAAATTGCATGGAAATGGAAGGAGACCCTCATTGTTATACAAAATTACATATAAGAGGTTGTGAGGGGAATGGGAAAAAAAAACAAGGAGAGAAATGAATTACAGTAGATGGGGTGGAGAGAGAAGATGGGAGGGGAGGGGAGGGGGGATAGTAGGGGATAGGAAAGGTAGCAGAATACAACAGTTACTAATATGGCATTATGTAAAAATGTGGATGTGTAACCGATGTGATTCTGCAATCTGTATTTGGGGTAAAAATGGGAGTTCATAACCCACTTGAATCTAATGTATGAAATATGATATGTCAAGAGCTTTGTAATGTTTTGAACAACCAATAAAAAAGAAAAAAGAAAAACTCCAAGTTGTGAGCTTTTTAAATTCTTTTTTTTTTTTTTTTCCACTCAAGACATGGTCTCACTCTACTGCCCAGGCTGGCCTTGAATGCTGAGGCTCAAATGATCCTCCGGCCTCAGCCTCCTGAGTATCTGGGACGACAGGCCTGTGCCTCTGTGCCCAGCTTAAAATCACTTTTAAATGGCCCTTCACTGCTAGTGGCTGCAGGAACGTGGCAAAACCAAAAGTGAATCCCATCAGAAAGAAGCACTTTCAGTCCAGGTGAGCAAGAACACCCACCATCAAAAATTAAGTCCCTACAACTATGAAAAAAATAAACATTGAATCAACATTAACTAGAGCTGGGAGAGACCACAAACAACAGGTAGATATTGGAACTATCAGATGCAAATAGAAAGTAAATGAAACATATTTGCCATTTTAAGTATCAGGAGAGCATGGAAATTATTTCAAAAGAATAAGACACTGTCAAACAAGACATATTTGAAAAATAACTATCTTATAGAAATGAAATATATGAACACAGAAATTAAAAATTTAATGCTCTGGTTAAACATCTGGGAAGACAAAGCTAAAGATAAGACCATGCACTGGAAGACCTAGAGAAATTACACAGAATAAACCCAGAGGGGTAATGAGAGACACAGAATGGGGGGTAAGGGGAATACATGATCAAAGAGAGGTTGTCTAACGTTCCTTCCTTCACTCACAGACACACAGAAACACCCGACAAACAGGAGAGAAACGATATGCAAAGGCACGCTGGCTAAGGTTTGTTTCAGAATTCAGGAAAAAGATGTAAGCTTTCAGACTCCTAACATATCCAGAGAATAAATAAACAGAACTCCACCCCTGGACACAACTGTAGCACAACAGAGACCAAAGAAGACCTCTTCAGAAGTCATGGGTGTAAAGGCAAATTAAAAAATAATGATGACCGGCACTGTAACAGGAACAACAGAAACCAGGAAAGAGCAGGTGACACCAAATAGGGCGGTGGAAAATAACTGTCGCGTCAGAAGGCTACCCTGAGCAGAGTTATGATTTAAGCACCTAGGCCAAAAAAAGAATTAAACAAAATTAAAGCACGTATGATTCATGGAAACTCACTCAAGAAATACTGATAGTGTTTAATCTAGGAAAAATAAAAATGAGCAAAGACTAAAGTCTGGGAGACAATTTGAGAAAAGAAAGCAGTAAAGATGGATTAGTCTAAACAAAACAAAAAAGACTTTGAATATATAAAACAATATCTATTTTATGGGGGTTTTTTATTGTGCTTTGGTACTAGAGATAGAACACAAAGTCATTGTACCACTGAGCTACCCCCAGCACTTTTATTTTTTATTTTGAGATAGGGTCTCAGTATGTTGCGAAGGGTCTCCCTAAGATGCCAAGGCTGGCCTTCAATTTGCAATCCTCCTGCCTCAGCCTCTTGAGTCACTGGTGCCATGGTGCCCAGGTCTGTGTTAATTTACGTCCCCACCAACAGTGTGTGAGGGTTCCTTTTTCTCCATGTTCTCTCCAGTATCCATCCTTTGTCTTCTTGATAGTAGCCCTTCCACAGGTATGAGGTGATATTTCACTGTTGTTTTATTTGCATTTCTCTGATTAGTGATAAAGAAGTTTTACCAAGTTTAAAATATTGCCAACAGTGGAACACGAGGCTCAAAAGCAAGTTCTGTTTCTTATTCAAAATAAGACAGACAAATAATTCTAATCTTAAACAGACTATTTCAGAAAATATAAAATGAACAAAGACTCTCAACACATCTTATGAGTCTAATATAATTCAATACAAAACCAGGAAAGGGAAGTTGTTAAAAAAAAATTACAAGCCAATCTCCCTCGTGGACATAGGTACATGACTTTTTTTTTTTTTTTGGTGGTGCTGGGGATTGAACCCAGGGTATTCTACATGCCAGGCAAGCACTCTACCAACTGAGCTATGCCCCCAGCCCACATAACATTCTTTAACAAAATATTAACAAACAGAACAATTAAAAACCTGTTTTGTACCAAAAGTACAGGTAACAAAAAGTTAAAATAGATAAATTGAACTACGCCAAAATTTTAAATTTTCACATATCAAAGAACACAACCACCAGTAAAGATGCCAGCAGATTCCTCAAGAAGTCAGAGTTAGAACTACCATCACATCCATCGATTCCACTTCTGGGTTTACATCCCAAATATTTAAATGCTGGATCTCAAAGACAGACTTGCACACCTACGCTCATTCACAACAGCCAAGAGGTGGGAGCACCCTGAATGAGTAAATCCACAAACAAAATGTGGTGCACACTCATGCAGTGGAATATTATTCAGCCTTAAAAAGGAAGGCAACTTTAACACAGGGTGCAACATGGGTGGACCTTGAAGACATCATGCTAAATGATATAACCCAGTCACAAAAGAAAAGTAGCATATCACCCCCTTATGTGAGCTCCCTAGAGTAGTCGAATTCATGGAGACAGGATGTAGAAGGGCGGATGCCAGGGACGGGGGTGAGGGTAATGGAGGAGTGTTGTTCAAAGCTCAATTTCAGTTTTGCAAGATTTTTGAAAAAGCTGTAGAGACTGTTGCTCAGTGACGGGCATGTGTTTAACGCCAGCGAACTCTACACTTACCAAAGGCTAAAATGATCGATTTTATGTGATCTGATTTTTACCACAATCAAAATCCTTTAAATATCAATTTAAATTTATCCCAGAAATGCAGAGTTGTTTCAACTCCAGCAAAGGTACTATTGATATAATGTAGAAATCATCAATATCATTATTTGTGATTATAATAGCAGCATTTAAAACAGCAAAAGCTATATTATTAATATAATTTCCACATGAAGGAATTAAAGGAAATAATGACACTGTGCCGAAGGTCCCCACCAGTGCGGAAACCTGTGGAGTGGGATACAGGAGCACAGGAGAGGGAGGAGGAAAGACGGGGAGGAGGGAAACAATTGGAAGGGAGAGGAAAAAGGAAAGTTAAAGGCACAAGAGAAAGACAGCACTACTGTGGTCACACGATACGACTCGCTTCACAAAATAACTCAGTTGAGTTCATAGTCGATTATAAAATTTAATAAGACAGTGCAATAAAGTTGTGGAAACAATCTATCATGTGCATAGATTAGAAAATCCAATACTCTGATTGTTTTTTGTTTTTTTTTTTCTTTTGGTACCAGGGATTGAACCAGGGATGCTTTACCACTGAGCCACATCCCCAGCCCTTTTTATTTTTTATTTTGTTGAAACAGGGCCTCGCTAAGTTGCTGAGGCTAGCTGCAAACTTGCAATCCTCCTGCCTCAGCCTCTCCAGTGGCTGGGATTACAGGTGTGTGGGACTGAACCCCCCCCACCACCACCCTTTGCTCTAATCTTGAGGAGCATTGTCCTCAAGGTAAGCTATACATTCAGGGTAATTTCAGCCAAATTTCAGAAAGAACTTGTATGGAACATGTCAAGCTGATTCTGAAGTGTATATGAAAGAGTAAGGGGGCCAGCAGCTGTCAAGTGAGACAGGAAGATGGTGCAGACTCAGGTCACACAGAGTCAACTGCACTGACAGAGCACCATCAACAGCATGAACCACACCTGGGGTGTGTTGAGCCTTGTACCTGACTGAACTCACAGCACACACTAAGAGGGGAGCAGGTGTCCCCCAAACCTCGAAGGCACAGTCACCCTTGTGAAAGTGGAATTGGAGCTCTTCCTACAGTCTATCAACCTCATAAATAATCAAGAAGCGGGAACAAGAAGCAACGGTCACTCTGCAGCCGGGTTGAGAAACTTCAAATTCTGACAACAGAAAGTGGACCAGGACCTGGGGCCCTGCGACAGCAGAGCGTACTTTTTAGAAAACAGTTTTGTCGTCATCACACAAGTTAAAGAGGTGCATGCCCACTTAATATTTCCACTAGGCAAACACACAGAATCAGTTTGTTAATAAAAAATATAGACAAGACAGGATACAAATTAATAAAGCATCACAGAGAGAAGATGTTCCGGGGATAATCTGGCAACTGTGCACCAGGAAGCAAATATAATAATGATTATAATAGCAGTATTTAAAATAGCAAAAATTAATGCAAATAACCCAAAGGTCCACCACCAGGAGAAGAGACCAATAAACAGGGTGTATTAGGTAAATAGTGTTCTCCAGTGGAGCCCCCCTGCTGCAGAGACCTCGGCTCTGATTCATTCCCCCTCTTCCTCTGGAGACTAGAAGCTGTTATTTCTGGATTTCTGGCCTCTGCATGGTGTGTTTATAAATAACTGACCTACTGGATCCAAACTGTGGTTTTATTTCAGAACTAGAAAATAAATACACCCGAGCCCTACTTATTCTATTATTTCCACTTTCTCCATTCTGATTCCCCGGTGCCACTCCCCTGACCTCACAGTGCACATGCTAGCGCGCGCGTGCACTTGCACACACACACACACACACACACACACACACACACACACTTCTTGACATACTCTTCAGTCAACCTCCAAAAAAACTCAGGTCCCTCAAAAATACCTGTGCAAACAGTCCTTGCCTCTCTGTGAGGGTAGCTCAATGCCGTTAAACTCTCTTATTATTTAGGACGAAGAACACCATTTTTCAACACCTGAACGAGAGAGAGGAAGATTAAGATACAAATTTTATATGCCAGTTTATTTTATTTCTAATTATATTCTTAGTAAATGGTGCTAACACTTAATAGGAATGACTTTGCCACCCAGGGCTTTGCCCAGTAAAACCAGAGCCCTTAACATTTTATTGGCACTAAAGCAAGTCAGCTGTGACACAGGAGAACGGCAAGGGTAAAGAAGATCTGCTCCTTCCCTCAATTAAATATCTCCTCCCTGACTTCAGTGTGCAGGGAGAAGCAGCAGTTGCTCAAAGAAAATGACTCCTTGATGATGCAATCCACTCCACAGAGCGTTTCCCGCAAATCCAAGACGTCTGCCACACACAGAGGGATCACTATGATTTTAAAGGGTGTCAGCACTATCATCCTAATCGCAACACCTGTGGAAGCCAATGCTGACCCTACTGCGTGTGTATGTGTAATGTGGCTTTAAATCAGCCAAAGCAGAGGCAAGACATGTAATCCAGGAGAACCCACAAGCATCATTCACCCTGTTGCTGTGGGTGAGAAAAGACTGAAGTCAGCTAACAATGTTCAAGCTTTGCCCTCCGTCCTTAGGGCCCAAATCACAGATAGATTTGCTGGTGAGGCCCTTAACTCCTATGTGGGCATCCCCCAGTGTGTTATGATGCACATTAAGCAAAAGATAAATTGTAGGTGTTCATTTACTTACAAAATGATTTGCAAATGATCTCATCAGCTCTATATTTCCTAAACGCACATAAAGATACGACGAGTAAAATCTCTCCTATCATTTGTTTCCTACTTGCCGCGCATCTACACCCATGTATGTGCCAGTCGAGTGGCTGGCGCAAGCTAGGGGTTCTTCAGCAGGTGTGTTTCCATCCACCTATTTTAGCAGATATAAACAGAAAATAATTTAATGCCAACACTTAAAGAGGCATCATCACCATGAAAATCGTTTGCTTTTATGTGTCTACAGATGGTCTCCAACTTATAATAGTTCAACTTAAGGTTTTCCGACTTTGTTATGGTGCAAAAGCAATGCACATTTTAATAGAAACCATACTTTTGATTGTGAGTTTGATCTCTCCCTTGGCCAGGCTAGTGACACACAGTCTGAGCCTCTCCCTGGAGGCTGGGTGGCAGCGCTGCCCCAGGTCAGCCACACAGTCTAAGTGTGAACAATGACACTCCTCAGTGGCCCATGTGGCTGAGCTAGGATGTTGGGTAGTGTAACTGCATGAAATGCAATTTTGAATAATGATATTTTGAAGTTATGATGGGCTTATTAAAATGCAACTCCATTAAAAGCCTAGGAGAATCTATTTCTTGGGAACTCTATACTTAAAAAAAAAATCAGAATAAAAATGTTGCCCTTTTGGGATATTCAATTTAAAGCAAAACAGGAGAGACGCACATATTGAAGACTCTGTAATCAGAGACTGACGATAACCAAGCAGATAGTGATGTATGATTACAGTAAATGGTTCTAAGAAGGCAATGGAGTTTTAGGATTTGACTTTGGAACAGCAAAAGTTCTCTCGGGAAAATTTCTACCTCTCGTCCTGAAGACTTACTGGAGGAGTTGGGTTTGAAGAGTTGTCTTCATAATGAATCAGAAGGAGACTGTCAAGGGCTTCAGAGGAAAAGAACACTCCTGAAGAGACCAAAGCGCAGGGTAACTGATAAAAGGAACATGATTCTTGAGATAGCCAAAGTGAAAATTCAGAGCAGCAGGTCGCAAAGTATCTGAATATCAGTTAAACAAATATATTCCATTAATACACCACCATTTCCTGAGGACCCATTCATCAGCCTAGCAGGGTCAAATAACCTTCTTCTAATACTTACATATTATTCAGGAAGACTTTACTTGCTTTGAGTGCTTTGAGTTCCTAAATACCTCAAGCCAGCAATCTTAAAAACAAAAACAAAAAAACTTCCACTAGAAAAATATTAAATTTAAGCATAGTGTCTCAGTCTTACTTAACTCCTGGTGTGAATGATTCAATCGATAGCAATTGCTTTTTCTCTTTTTCTTTCTTTCTTTTTTTTTAAAGGTATTCCTGCTAAAAGGAAAATCTTATATTGGATTCTCTCAAAATCACAAAAGTTATATATTTCTCTGATTTGTTTAGGCCAATGGTTCTTCAAGTGTGGTCTGGGGAGGAAGCCATGAACATCTCTGGTAACTTGTAAGAAATGGAAATTCTCAGGTTCCACCAAGACCTCAGAATCAGAGCATTGGAGATGAGATCCAGCAATTCTTATTTTAACTAGCCGCTCCAGTGATTCTGCTGTGCAGTGCTCAGAACCCCTGCTTGATACCTGTCAGGTAATACAGTGCACTTGCTTACTCTGGCTCACTCAGAACAGGCATTCCAGCTCACCTGTAGAAATACTGCAAGGAAAAAAAAATGATTTTGTAGCTGAATCTTAACATTGAAAATTGCATATGTCTTTTGGTCAATAACTACCCGCCCTGGGGTAATATTGTTAAGTACTATGAACTCAAACTTCCAGAATCAGAATCATAGACATGGCAGATTGTCACGTTTTACAAAACATTTTCTTACATATTGTCAATGAAGCCAACAGACTTAACGAGCTCTCAAGGGTCTCCACTCGCCTGAGTCTGAGACCTCACTGTGCCTCCTGGAAGAGCCTACCCCTATGTGTGTGACAGGTGTGTGAGTGGAGGGGAGGCCCAGGAGAGAAAGTCCCCTGGAGTGTCTAAGGCCCCCCGGGGGGAGCCTGAGATGTCTTTCTTGGACCTTGGCAGACCCTAATGGTGGCCTTAGTCCAGACAGCTATGACCCATCGCCAAGGGGCCTGGCCCAGTCCTCCACCGTCATCGCCTGTTAATGAACAGCTTTCTGAACATCAGTAGAAAAAAGATCAACTTCTTCAACGGGCATACTAAGATATTTTTATGCAGTTTATGCCAGAACCCCACCAAGTCTCTAAAAAATGGTCCATCTGAGCTAGCCCCATCCCCGATCCTCATTGTCCCCGATAATAAAGGCCTTCTCGCCTATCACTAACGCCAATTAGCTCACACCAGACTTGACGAAAGGAAAAGAGAAATCACTCTTCCAGCCTCGGTCATTTAAAAAAAAAAAAAAAATGAAAATAATGTGGAATTCCCTCCAAAATTAGCCTACGCCGGGATATAAATTGGTTTCCTTTGTCATCTAAAATTGACTCGCAGTTCACTAGTTAGAAAATAGTGGCTGCAAAGCCGGGCCTCGAGCGCCCGGATCCTGCCCGCCTTTCATCCTGTAAACAAACGCATCAGATTTAAAGCTTTCCCATAATTGTTATGCTAACCTTGGAGCGCAACCTCTCCATTTGCATTTGAAGGAGCTAAATATTAGGCAGGAAAGAAAGTGCTCTTTTTGAAAGCCTGAGAAAATGTCCTCGCTCGGGGCGGCTCCGCCATCTGGGCCGCGGCTGGGCGCGCGGCTCCCGCCCCCGCTCCTTGGCAGAGCGCGGGGACCGAGGGGCGCCGCCGAGGGCCGTCATCTTCTGGAAAAGAATGCAGAAATGCCCCCGAGCCGGCGAGCGCGACTTCCTCACTCGGGCGGGGGAGGCCGGGGACGTGGGAGAGGCGCGCCGGGAGCGAGGCGTCCCCGGTGACAGACAGCGCGTCCCGAGGTCCCTGCCTTTTCCCAGGGCGCATTCCAAAGGCCGACTCCCCTGCAGGCTGGGCGAGCAGGGTCGGGGGAGACCGGAGGTCCTCCGTGGAGGCGTGGGTGGCCTGGGTGCATGGATGGCCTGGGTGCATGGTTGGCGTGGGTGCATGGGTGGGTGGGGTGGGGTGTTTGCGCGCGCACGAGCGCGAGTGCGCGCTCCCAAAGGAAAAAAAGATCATCTTTTATCAGCCCTTTCGGGCCCACTTTTAACTTGATCTCGTGGAGTACCCAAATACAGCCCATCGAGTCGAAGCTGGTAATACAAGCACGCTTAGGGCGCATTAATCTGAGAGTAATTTAAAAATAAAAACAGCGAACTACAGGAGTTTGTTAAAAAGAGCAAACCCCCCAACCATTAGCCAGAAAACCCATGTGTCCCTCTGCACCTTTGCATGCAACCTGCACACAAAGCATGTCCACAGCAAGTCGGGGAAATAATTCGTGGGAGATACCTTAGGGCACCGTAAACCAGGAGAGCTGAGCTGGAGAGTGAGATGATGTCAGATTCCAAGAAAATAATGAATTTCTTTCCCAGCTTCCCATGTTAATCTTATTTCTCATATAACTCAAAGGTGCTCTGATTTTAAAATTATTTTCCTGTCGTCGGAATTAGCATTTTTCCTCTAGTCCTAGGAGACATTCCAGGGGAGAACGGTATTTTTATTTTCCTTTTTTTCCTCCTTTGACTCAACAAAGGCTTCTCATGCATCGCTGGACTGTATTACAAAGTTCGGGGATTTTTTCCTCTCCTCAAAGGAAGATCATTGAGGCCACAAGTAACCCTGGTAGCTGCTAGGAGATGGAATTCTTTAGAGTAAAACTGCATGTTGCACAAATAACTGGCAAAAAAGAGGAATGCAGAGTGGCTCTCGAGTCCTGCACCAGGGCAAAAAGGGTGCAAGAGTGACCCAAGCTGTATGGGAATAAAAATTGAAGCTTGTTGTTTTTCCAGGCATAAATTATATACCAGTGTTAGATAAGCTTTAACACACCCATTGTCTTTGAAACTATTTACTTCAAAAATATTTATCAAATGGCTGCAAGTTTGCTTGTTTTTTAAAGACTCAGAACTTGTCCTCAGACAGACCTGCCTTCCAGTTTTAACTTCTTCAAATGAACAACTGTGGTGGCGCCAAACATGTGGCCATACCTGGCCTTTCTGAATCCCAACATTTTCCCCTGTAAAATGGGTGTGTTGTGCCTTTTTCAAGATTCTTGTCACATGGATAAGCACAGCCTTGCAGAGGAGAGCCACTCTATAGGTCACCTATCTCCATCCTTGTTTACCATTGCCTTTTCTCTGAAGGCTCTAAAAGAATCTATTAAATGTATCTAGTAAATGCAGCAAATGAAGGGGCATTCAAAAATGTTTTGTGGTTGTTGTTGTTTTCAGATTTGTCTCTGATTGGCAGAGAGCAACAGTGAGAAGACAGCCTTGGAGTCGCTCCCCTGGAATGTCTGAGATAAGCCACCCCGGCAGAGAAATAGGTTCCATAAAGGGAGTCAACCTGGGAATGGGAAAGCAGAGTGACGGGGGGAGTCCTTGCTGGAGAAGGGGAAGGAGCTGTTGCAAGACAGAACAGGACACCTCTCTGCGCAAGTGACAGTGATGAGATCCAGCCAGTCCGAAGCAGGCTAGAGAAATAAGCAGGACCAGACCCTGCGAGGTCAGGAACTTTGAAGTCTTCTCAGAGCAATGAGAGATCATGAGAACGTTCTGAGCAAGGGAGAGACATGACCTGATTTATGATTTAGAAAGTTCACTCTGGCTCCTCCGTGGAGAGGAGAAAATGGGAGGAGTTGGTGGAGGCAGCCTGAAGAGGTCCCCCAACAGACCCCTGCTGCCCCTTTGCACACTGGAGTCACCTGGAAAGTATTTACAAAGCCAAGCCTCAGCAGTGTGCAAGGAGTCGTGCCCAGACATTGTTTTGTTGTTGTTTCTGTAATTCCCAGGTGATTCTAATTTATGGTCACTAACTTAGAGGTTTGTCCAAGGGAGAAATGCTGGTAGCTTTTATCAGAGTGGTAGACATGAAGACGCTCAGAGATCATAGTCAGGATGTGTCTTGGAGGTAAAAGGAGATTAACCTGCCAATGAGTTGGAAATGATGGCGGTGGGTGGAGAGAGAAGGATAGGAATCAGGAATGGCCCCTCGCTTTGGGAAAACCAGGCAGACAGTGATTTCATTTACCAACATGGAGAAAATGAAGGCCAAGCAGACTGGGGAATTGGAACCATGAACCCGAAAACTGGACTCGGGAATAGTGACTGTGTTATGGATGAAATGCTTATTCTACAGATATTATACGATGACGTTCTCATCATGGAGTGCAGACATCCAGCAGGCAGTTGATTTGAGAGCAGAAGGGCAGAACTGTAAATGTCGTCCATGTCAGCGCTGTCCAGCAGAACATTTTTGATGATGGAAATGCTCTGTATCTCCACAGTTCTATGTAGCAGCCTCTAAGCACTGTGAATAGTAAGCACGTGAAATAGGGCTAAGCTGGTGTAATTGAGGGACTGAATTTTAATTTCATTTTAATTTAAGTTTAAATAAAGATATGTGGCAGGTGGGTACCCTACTGGACACATTTTATATGTATAGATGATTCCCATGAGGCCTGAACGTCTTTCAGAATCTGGAAAACCTCACCACTTCCCCTAGTAATAGGCCAAAGCCTTTGTCCCCAGCCTAGATTATTGCAACCGCCTCTTATCTGGTCCCATTCTCCCACCCCCTGATCTTCCGTTGTATATTCTCCAAACAGCACCCAAAATGTTCTTCACAACCTGAGTCCTATCATGATCTCATTTGCATATATATCTCTAGTCATGTTCCATTTTGATATAAAAGCTGAATTCCTTCTGATAGTCCACAAAATGTCCTGCATCACTGAGCCCCTTCATTGCCCCTGACTTCACTTCCCACTTTCCTGCCCCACCTTCTCTGTCTCTATTTATCACCTCCTATTATACTGTTTAATCAACTCAGTTATCTTATTCAATGTCTCTCTCTCCTATTAGAAAACACAGTCTGCTAAGGAGGGAGTGATTTCCATTTTATTCACTATTATGTTCTCTTGTTACCTCAAACACAGTAACCTGACACTTAATTAGGCTCTTAATAAATACTTATTGAACAAGTGAATCAGTATATATATAATATATATATGCTCAACCAGGTCATCCAAAGAGAAAGACTGTAAACAGAAAATAGGATTGAGCCTTGGGCCACTCCAACATTTAGAGCTGTGTTATCCAATATGGCAGCTTCATGTAGCTAAAGAGCTCTAGAAATATGTTCATCTAAATTGGTATGTTCTAGAGGTGTAAAATCTCACAGAATGTTAAGCTCCATGTATATATGTGGTAAAGTATCATGGTTACTTATACTAATTACTTGTTGAAATTATAATATTTGAGATGTATTGGGTTAGTTTTAATATGTTATTAAAATTAACTTTCTCTGCTTCCCTTTCTTATTTAATTTGGAAATCAACACTAAGAAATTCAAAATCACATGTGTGACTCATGTTCTCTTTCTATTGGCCACACAGATTTAGAGAATGGGAGGAACAATCCTGCAGGGACCTCTGCTAGTGAGATACAGGAAAACGTGAGGCAAGTGTGGTGCACGGACAATTAGAGAAATAATTATTCCAAGGAGGAGAGGACCATTACAGAACTGTACGAGTTAATGGGTCACGTGAGTTAAATGAAGATGGAGAGTTGACCAAAGGATTTGGCAAGGTAGAAATTGCTATCCACTTGACAAGAGTGGTTGCAGTCAGATTGTGTGGACAGATGCCCAAGTGGGGAGGGTTTCAAGTCACAATGAAAAGTGAGAAAAGGGAGCCAATGAGTAGTGACAACCCTCTCAGGAGTTTTTTGTACAAGAAATGGGAGGATTGCTGGAGGTGGAAAAAAAAAATAATAATAATAATAATAATCTTTTTAAATGGAGTTATCTTAAAGAATGCTGGCCCACTGAAGGAAATGATCCAAGAAAAATAACCCTGAGCTGAAAAAATCGGGTTAAATAAAATAGTATAGAAATCTAGTATTTTAAATCTGAAAGGGCCCTTAAAGTTCAGCTTAGACAAAACTTTGCATGACAAGTAAGAATTCTGAGGTCCAAATGGGGGAATGACTAGTTGGTGTCACACAGGAGAGCCGAGACCAGAACCAGAAACTCAGTCCTCAAATGAGCCCTTGCTGAAGCTCATTTCTGCAGGAACAAACATTTCTAATCCTACTGTATTTGGCCCAAAACATTTTTGAGGCTTCATAAAGCAGGACATTAACATGATTGCTAGTGATCTATTAAAAGCTAACATCAGGGCTGGGGTTGTGGCTCACTGGTAGAGTGCTCGCCTGGCATGTGCGAGGAGGCGCTGGGTATGATCCTCAGCACCACATAAAAATAATTAAATAAAATAAAGGTATTGTGTCCAACTATAATTGAAAAATAAATATCTTTTAAAAAAGCTAACATCATACAAATAATGGCTGACATTTATTGAATACCCCTATTGCTAGGTGCATGGTGTTTTCCATATAGTTACACAAATCCACATAATAATCCCACAATGCAGATATTATTATGCCATTTTGCAAGTTAGAAAATTAAGATCATAAGACTTTTAGCTATTCATATGCATATCTGCTCAGAGCAAAAGTCTCTTCAATATATCACATGGTCTCCCAATCATCATTCTTGTACCTGGAAACCATCTCTCCAGAGGACAAAAACCTCAAATGGTCAGTTGCTAGAAGTGAGAACTAATGCTAAATTAGTAAACAAAACCCAGGTTTAAGTCAAGTATTACTTTTTTAAAGTCTTTGCTGCCACTACGTATCCAAGTGACAAATTTTAAAACTTAAACAAAAATTTGAACCACAACAGTCTTACAGTTCTGAGAGTAAAAATAGCCATGCAATCGCAGCAAGGTTTGCCTTTCAGTTCCTGGAGCGAGGTGGAGTGGTTTACAAAAGAGAAATGCAATCCTGGGAAATTGTTCCATGTGTCACAGGCGTAGAGGGTCCATTTTAGAATGTCTAGAATAGTTCTAAGTGAGTCAGATAATATCCACCAAAAGATTCATATTCTACCATCAAAGACCCACTGCGTTTTTCAATTATTTAATTGTATATTTATTTATTCATCTATTTATCAGTACTGGGGATTGAACACAGGGGCACTCTACCATGGCATTATATCCCCAGTCCATATTTTTTATTTTGAGACAGGGCCTCACTAAGTTGCCCAGGCTGGCCCCCAAATTTGCAATCCTCCTGCCTCAGCCTCCTGAGTTGTTTGTATTATAGATATGCACCACCATTCACGGCCCCTCTTCATTTTATATCTAGAAGGATCATACTTGTGGCCGACTACAGCTTCTGTTACAGGATCAAGACCAACCCCAGGGAATCACTACTTGCATGTGTGAAAGATAATCGGGATGCTCTGAGAATGACAGAATGAGGGTTCTGGGAAATTTTGTTTTCTGCTTGAGGTCAAAAGAAGAATCATTCTTATTTCAACTCCACTGAAAATCTTTAAATGTCTAGCATTGTCCCCCTTATTGCAAGAATATGAAGATAATTTGATCTTTTAAAAATACTTCCATATTCTTTCTGTTCCTCAGAGCATCATATTCACAATAATTCACAATATCTATCAAGGACGTCAGATATGGAGTGAATATAGGGAGAGAAATTGCTGGAGTTTGGATCTTGCATGTCTCCCAAAGGCCCGTGTGTTAAAGGCACACCAGGGTGGTGCTACTGGGGGGTGGTGGAACCTTCAAGAGATGGGACCTAATGGAAGGTCTTTGGGGTCATTGTGGAGCATGCCCTCAAAGGGATTATGGAACCCCAGCCCCTTCTGAGTTCTTTTAAGCTCCTTGGCCATGAGGGGATCAGTTTTGTTCTGCCGTGGGCTCTCACCATGATGTTTACTGCCTCCCCAGGGGCCAAAGTAACAGGGCCAACCCATTAAAGCAGTGAGTCAAAATAAAACTTCTATCTTTAAAAGTTGATTATCTCAGATACTTGTTTCAGTATGCAGAGCTAACGGAAGTTTTGCAAAGTATGTTTCCACAAACCTCATAGTAGCCTATTTATTGGATTCTCATCTTTTCCTAAAGTTTTGGTAGAACAAAATGTCTTTAAGGCACACACCTGTTGCTTCAAGTCTGTCGGCCGCTTGCATCTCTGGCAGAGGAAGATGATACAACTCTGCTCATCATCCATGTGTGAAGGGGTGTGGGTTTGTGGGTTGTGACATTGTGACATGTTTGTCATCCCTCTCATAGTGTTATAGACAATATGACACATTCACAAGATGACGAGCCTGGGTTAAGTCAGTCTGAGGCCACAGAGGAGCAAACTTCCACATATAAGAGATGAATAAAATTGTCTCAAAGAAAAAAAGACGACTTCCTTTACATTCTATATCGCAACAGCATCCATCCTTCTTCAAGTCCAAGGCTGGTCTTTGTGTGAAATGTTCTCTGCTATTATTATTATTATTATTATTATTATCATTATTATTATTATTATTATATCTCTCGGACTACATACCAGCTCAGATCTTACCAGTTATAAAATTTTGATCCCCTCCTTACCTCTTACCTTCCTTTCATACCAAACTTTTTGGGGGGCAAAAGGGGTTTGCTTCTACTGTATCTGAATCCTCTTAATTTTCTCTCTAAAGACCTTCTCAGTAGAGGATAGGAAAGGTAGCAGAATACAACAGTTACTAATGTGGCATTATGTAAAAATGTGGATGTGTAACCGATGTGATTCTGCAATCTGTATTTGGGGTAAAAATGGGAGTTCATAACCCACTTGAATCTAGTGTACGAAATATGATATGTCAAGAGCTTTGTAATGTTTTGAACAACCAATAAAAAAAAGAACTACAAAAAATTAAAAATAAAAAATAATAATAATAATAAAAGACCTTCTCAGTCTTCCAGGAATCTCTGACATACTGGGCCCCTCCAGCCCTCAGCTCTGCTTTGCCTTGTGCTCCCTCCCCTGTCCCCTCTGCCCACTGGTGACTCCCTTCCCAGTGTCTCATCCTCGGCCACCTCCTCTTCCTCCACTTTCTCTCAGTTATTCCATCCATTTGCCGTGCGCCAGCTGCCACCAACATGCTGATAACTCAGAGTTTCCTGAGCTCCAAATACATACATTTATAACCTTCTGGGCTTCCCCATCTGAATGTCCTGGATATTACCTCAAAATTAACACATCTTAAAGCAAATTGATTAGCCACAACGTTTATCAATTATTAGGGCCACAGTTACCTAGTTGACCAAGGGTGAATCTCACAGTTCCCCTCAATCCTGCTTCTCCGTCAGTCCCTACGCTGAATTGACTTAACCTTAAGCATACGTAGCAAATCTGAAGATGCATGTTTGCATTTATGTATTTATAGAAATAGACGTTTCCTCAAACGTTATGCACAACTTTTAGGTTGCCGAACTTCCCCTCCGGCTTCCTCTTTCCAGTTGTTCCATGGATGGTTGCTCCTCCCCATTCTGCATACCGTTTCTAGGGTCATCTTCCCAAAACACAAATTGGAACTATGATTGCTCTTCCTGAAGATCTCTTGGCCCACCTTCCCCCTCCAGCCATGGTGTGGAGTCCAGGATGTCCCTCAAAGCGTATTGTGTACTTGGCCTTCACCTGTCATCCCCCATGATTTTGCACTTTTTTCACAACCACCCTTCCTCTCTCCCTGCTTAGCACACCCTGGCTGGCCCAACCACCTGGCAATCCCACTCCACATTCAAGGCATCTGTCAACATCCTTTTAGAGCGTTTATTTCAATGCATCATAATCATTAATTCAAACATCCCCGCCACATTGTGCTGTGATGGTTAAATTCCGTGAGCTGCTTAAGGAGATCAGTTTTTTTCTCCACCATGCATCTACACTATCCAGCATAGGACTCAGTGGTGCCCAGTAGATGTACTGGACTTGAGTGACTTAGTGCTCTACTCAGTCTAAATGAGATGAACAACCTGGCTAAAGAGGTGATCTTCATTGCCTACCCCTGTTGCCAGGTATCCTCCTGGACGCAGAGAGAAGTGATTTCTGATTTCAGGCATGTGATGCATCCTCCTGACTCATAACAAAAGGAACATTCTCCCATTTTCCTCATTCTTCCCAGGAGAATAAATTGCTTTATGCAACTGTGAGGCGGACACGCTTTTTCAAGGGTGTACTTAGTTGATATCTTTCAATCTTCCTCGTCTCTCTTGTTGTTCTTCCTCTGAACCTGCCTGCCCTGTTTCAAAAGCAAAAACACCACAAAACATTTCTGTAATAATGTGGTGTATATTATCACATTAGCTACTGTCACAATGAAAGAAGCAACATAATCAGATTATACTGTGCCTCATAACCATAGAAATAATGGTGCTTTATCAAGAAATTTGTATAACCAAATGGAAACTCACTAATGCCATAGGAAGTTATCAAATATAACTCAGAAATCCCAAACCGCCGGTGTCTCAATAGGTAAAGGGGAAAAAGAAGAAAAAAAAAACTCTTTTATTGTAACAAAATTCTAAACATGCTTGTTGTTCTTATAAAAATGCTCAGCATATGTTCTTTTTCTCCTCGAACAATCATTCCTTGTTTTGTTTTGTTCTCACTTGGATGCTTGTTGTGAAAATTCTGCTTGAATATGAGAAGAAAATAAAAGTAACCAGTGGCCAGGAGGTTATGAAATACAAGAAACTATCCAAGGTTTTAAAATATGGACTCGTACTTTGAACAGAGTTTGAGAAAGACTTCTATAAACACACGAATGCACACCATAAATTGTCAATGCCCCAAGATTTTGGAAAGTGACAAGCCTTCCACTTCTATGCACCCACAAAGAAACAGAAAATTCTGTAGCATGCCGTATAGCCAGGACTGAGATCCGGTTCAGAATTCTATCTCAGTTTCCATCTGAAACCATGAACAAATACGTAAGGTCTCAGTAGTGGCAGTTTTTGTCTTCACTAAGTAATTGCTTCATGGCAGTCATGACATCAAATTCAAAGGAAACATGAAACGGCTTTTCTGCTTCCTAAAAAACTCTTGCTGGGATTCAAAGGAAGGATGAAGAGTTTCTTTTCTTCAAAAAGTTCTGAACGTTCAAGATCAGGGGTAGAGGAACTAAACAGAGGAACGTACAGTCGGATGACACATTTTCTCTGCCATCCTTGTGTATGTATGTGTGCAAATAGTAATATGTGCTGTATATTAGCTATGTGCATCACAACATGACTACAATATTACATATCACATATCAGAAATATGTTACTATATTAAGTGTAATCAATATCTATTATAATTATGTGTTATTAATATTAATTTTAACTGACATATTTATGTGTTATATTGCTATATTATTAAAGTGCACTTATTATCTTTTAAATTTGTAATAACATATATAATGGTTAACGTAGGTATAATGAACACTGATGATCTCCCATATCTGGGAACTGTGAAAAAGAGAAGTCTGTGTGAATTCTCTCTCCAGTGGCCTGCTCTCTTGAGGTGAACACTTCTCCCTCGGATCTGAATTTTCAATCTGTGGGACACAGGAATCAATTGCAATGCATGAAAGGACACTCATTGGGACCACTTTGGCTGCTCGGTAGCTTGACCCTGTGATCTGTGGGCTCTGTCTTATTTCCAGCCAGAATATTCCTCCTTCTCAGTCTCAGGATCTGGTTGTGCTTGGAGAAGCCATGTATCCCGGGGATGTGGGGGGGGGGGGGGCACGCTGATCTCTCGTCTAGCATCCAAATACTGCACAAAAGGAGGAGGCAGTTTGGTACCAATAAAACCAGATGCAATGGTTTATTACTTTTAAAACCATGCTATTCCAAACATTTTTACTATGTTATTGTACATGGCAGGACAGAGACTGGTGAGGGTGTTTGGAGAATAGAGGGAGAAATGGGAGCCAATTTGGGATGGGGACAGGTGGTGTTAGAGAATGGGGACAGGTGGTGTTAATTCAAAATTACATATCTAGGAAAAAAATCATCTTGGTCTGTACTTTGAGGACCAAGCTAAAGGATAAACAAACCCTGCAGGAAGCATCTTTGTATATGCAGAATTGAGATAGAAAACCAGTTTTCTGCCCTTCAGAACAACCCCTTTATCCTAGCAGGTGGGAAGTAATCAAGATTCCATCAAGGTCCCCACGTCTCCAGCAGCGCTCGGACTGCTCAAGTCCTCCTTTGCACGTTACTGCTGCTTCAGTTATTTCACGCACTTCCATCCGGATCTGGAACCCTGCCTTCCTGGACCTGTGCATCTGAAGGTACCGTTCCTCAGAGCACTGTCCCCACACAGGGCTGGACCTTAACAGAGACCCCAGTGCAGAGCGCGGAGACCAGCTGAGGAGAGGCGGCCCAGGACCACTCACTGAGCTGCCACAACTCTGAAATACCCTCATGGGACAAGAGCAGAGATTTGGAATGTGTGGCTCCCCTTGAATGATACTGGCTTAGCTTGACCCCAGCATGTTCTGTCAGTCAAAATCACTTCAGGTCAAGCTGGGCAACCCACAAAATCACAGACCTCCTTCATCCTTCCTTCTCTATTTTATATAATCTAACATTCCTGATCACAGAAATCACTCTAAGAATGTTCCACCTGTCTATCAAGAGCCCCCAGATTCAGAACTCAGTCTGCAGTGGTAATGCTTCTATCTGATCCCTGGCTCATGCATTTCCAAGGAGCAATACCTTGGCACTTTATTTAAATTCTATACACTTTAGTTTCCTCATCTGGAAGAGAGGGCTTATCATCATAATGATAGCCTATGAGGTTATTATGAATATTAAGTGAAAAATATGTATGGTATACATGTAAGTAGTAAATACTCATCATTATAAGGCACTAGAAAATGTATTTCTAGTAATAGTGATTACTATTACCAGGTAGCAATTAATATCAATAATTAATATTAAGAATATTACTATTGAGGGCTGGGGTTGTGGCTAAGTGGTAGCATGCTTGCTTAGCACGGATGAGGCACTGATTTCAATCCTCAGTACCACATAAACATAAACAAATAAAAAATAGTTGTTATGTCCATCTGCAACTAAAAATGTTTTAAAAATTTTTCGTAAAATAAGTAAATACATAAAAAGAATTTTATTGTTGAATCTACCTTGCTAAAATACAGAGCAATCTGTACTATTCAGGCTCTCACAAAGGATACATTTTACATTCTAATGAAACAAAAAGATCAGTAACTGCCACATATGTCTATGGGTGCCAAACAACTTCACAGAATCACATACTGCACTGAAGATTCTCCACCACTTCTCTTGTCTACTCCTCTGCAAAAATCTCCCCAATGGTCCTATGTCATGTCTAAGTTTCCTTAGCCCCGCGGGGATCTTTATTCACTGTGGTTTATGATAGGTGCAAGGTTCTGGGACAGAGAAAATATTAGCTCTCTGCTTTTTAAACCTGAGAAGTATATTTCTCCACCCTCAAAGAGAAACGGCCCAACAATAGCAGGAGGATCATGCTGCAGCAGGATTATGGATTTGCCTTCCCCAGGAGAAGACGAGCTGGTGTGAGAGTGAGAGCACAGAACACACAGGGGACGTGTCCCAGAGTCACGGGCTCCCAGCAGGTCCCAGCCTTGTGAGACAACAGGGTAGGGAAGAGAAAGTGAGAAAATCCTGTGCACATTTTGGAATGGGGGAGGGAAAGTCAATGTTACTAGAAATTAGACTCCTCGGTGGAATAGACTCAGAGCTGGGACAGGCTCTGGTGACAAGATGGCCAGTGGCGGGGTAGTCACTGCATGGAGAGGCTAGTTCTAGAAAGTGAAAGATCAGGGACAAGGAACTCTTGGACGGAGCCCTGAGGCAGGGAGCGGAGCTTATTTAATGGTGTATGGTGAGTCCAGAGGTGGACATGGTCCTAGCACATTTTCGGTCTTTTAGGACACTCTGTAGCCACTGATGAGCTGTGTGCTAGATTCTCCTCATTTCCTGGAGTTGCTTGGCTGTTTCAGAGATCTGCAGGCCGCCACTGAGCTTTCCTGATCCCAGAGACACAGTGCCTTTCCTCCAGGTCTGGCTCCCCTGGCCCAGGAGTGTCAAAGGCTTCAGTGAAAATGAGGATGTCAAATCCAGTTGTCCATGGGGGGCGAGAGGGGGAAGCCCTCATACAGCCAAACAGACCCCGTAACTGAGAAAGGAAACCCATCCCTTCAGAGACAGGAATCGCATTCTCTCAGTCGACAAATGTTTACCCAATACCTATTATGACTAAGGGACCGTGGGGGACATAAGTACAATCACGGCCCATTCTGGCTTCTTTGTTTTATTTTGTTGGGATCGAAATTTCACGTTTAAGACTGACTAGAATGCCAAGTCACGCTTTCCTCTTGAAATATTATCCCTATTTGACACGTTAAAAAAAAAAAAAAAAAACTGAGGCTCAAAGAACGCAAGTAACTTGTGCAAACAAGAGCCTATAGTTGGTAAATAGTAGCGGGAGAACTATCGGCCTCCATGTATAATGTGGATGAAAAAAGAGAGGTACTCAGCAGTCGTGGAAATACATGATCAGTATATTGAAAACAGAACAAAACAAAAATGCACTAGGATTTCAGAGGAAAAAAATAAGAATCTGATCAAATAAATAAATAAGCCCCCTCTTACCTGCTGGCTGGCATAGAATAAAAACATATTAAAAATACCCGGGAACACAATGCTGAACTAACTTAGGTGAAGAGTTTAGGGGTAAGATTTTCACATTTCTATGAACAGATGATGTCATGCACAGATGGATCCATCCCAAAACACCCCATCAGGACCAGCTGGGGCTCACGGGGCCCTGTCAGTAGGGGTCCTCACCCCACTACAGCATTTTCTGATATCAGGAGCCTTACTAGAAACCGCTGTCTACAGATTTAAAGTATAGGTACTCATTTCTTAAGAGTCCTGATGAAATTATTATTGGCAACAGAGTTTCACCCTATCTTCTGGTCCTATAAAAAATATGCAAGTAATAAGAATGTGTTAAAATAAAATCACTTTCGTTTTTCACATTCAGTAGCAAATATTAATTGCCTCTCATCTTTGGGTACTCAAATCTCATGTCTGAGCTCCAAATGGTAATGAAAAGACTTCCACATCCTCCAGCACAGTACAGTGCAGTACGTTTATTTCCCCAGCCCAGAGATCAACAGGAATTCATTTCCCCACATCAGAGACGAGAACAACGGTTCAGAGAAAGTATGCTTCCAGGGTTCAGGGAGAGTGTCTGTCCAGGACCACAGAACTGGACAGCACAGAGCTGGACCTTCAGCCCAGGTGGCCAGAGTGCGAGCTGGTTCATGAAGGGTCTCCCAGTGTGTGGGAGATTTCCTCTTTACTCTTCACCAAACACGACATTTTCAGAAGGCAATTACAGCCTTCCACTTAGCAAAAAATCACATCAATATAATAGCCTAGCATTCCTTCCTTTGGTATAAGGGCCCTGGACTTTATACAACAGTCTATTTTTTATTACTGCAATTCCATGATTATAGCTTCCCATTATTCTCTAGCATCTCAGACTTCAAGGTTTGTCATGGTTTGGACCTCAAATGTTCCCCAAAGACTCGAGTATTGAAGGCCTGGTCCCCAATAGAGCAGAGTGCAGAAGTGGAGTTTTAGGGAAATGATTGCGGTCGCGAGGGCACTGACTTCATGAGCGGATGATGGGTTGAAAGTCCATCTCTCTCCCCCAACCCCCATCCCAGCGGCCCGGCGGAGCAGCTGTCCTCCGTCACACTCTTCCATCATGATGTCCTGCTTCACCTGAGGTCCAGAGCAGTGCGACGGCTGACTATGGACTGAAACTTGTGAAACCGTGAGCCAGCAGAAATCTCCCTCCTTGAAGTTGCTCTCAGCTGTCTGTCACAGTGTTGAACAGCCAACCCAACTTTCAGTTTTTGCCCTCTGTCTAGACTAGCTAACCATAAATAGGAAATGACACAAATGAACGGAAGAAGTGAATCCATATCTAGCCTTAGGAAGGGGTTACCATTTGAACAATAAGCTTAGGAAAGTGATCCAAAAATAATCATTTGAACAAAGCTTAGTGCACTTAAGTAAAACAGGTTGAACAATAAGTTTTCCAAACAACCGTCTGAAATATCATTATCACCACAGTTCCCAGGAGGGAAGGAACATGTGTATTTATCTGCATCTGCAAATAAGGATAACTGAATTCACAAAATCTCAGAATTCTCAATGATTTCCTTCATATGACCAGTTTTAATTTTTTTTCTTATTCACAGAACTCAAACACAATAAAAATGGGACAGAACATGATCATTATATGCTGAAAAGCAATTATGAATGTGTAATACTATTAAAAACACAGACATTCTTCCATGTGGACACATTCGTAGGATGCACATGGAAAATTTATGGAGGGTCATGTCACCCCATCTCACTCCTGCTGCATGCTGCTTGACACCTCTGTGCTCTCAAGATCCTGGGCATCTCTATCGCGGCTTCCCTGATGATGGGAATTGGATGTACACATGAGTTGCCAAGCCATGACATTCTCAGTAGCACATAGCTACACAGGCAGCGGACGTAAAGCTGGACTCACATAAAGCTGCAGGAAAGACAGAAACCAGGGTAGCGGGGTGGGAGAAGAACTCAGAGAGAACTGGACTTTTCAGTTACTCTTCCTTTAGTCGAAGGAATCTTCTTGTCAGGGACACTAGAATCCTGCTCCTGGTCATCTAATCCTGGGCTTTAGTGGATTCACAGTAGAGAGGGAAACTGAAATGGCAATAATAAGATATCCGAACATTAGACCCAGCGCTTCCCATGTGACTGGGCAACCTCCTAGCCTCTGCAAGGCCTCACATACAGCAAATAACATAAAGAACCCTACTTGCGAGGGGGCACATAGGAGGTGCCCTGATATTTCTTGGAAATGGAGCATAGCTGTGGTTCCCCTGAGCAACAGTTCATGAGTACTTCCCACAGGGGTGACCTGTGACGAGACCCGGGGCACCTGGGAAATATAAAATGCAATATGAACTTATTGGATTGTTCAAACTCCACTAACATTTCACAGCTTTTAATAATTCATGATCTGAGTCATTGACTCCAAGGGTATCTCATTCTCCTCACCACCTTGTTATCAGGAAATAAATGGAAGATCTTAAACCAGTGTAAAAATAGCTGTGCGGGTTTTTTGTTTTTTGCTTTAATTCACGAAAATACTTAAAGTATGCTTGTCGTTTTAAGAAACAAAAGTGAATAATCAAGAAGAATCAAAATAGTGGATGTAATTTTCTAACTTCCATACCTCAATTTACCCAACTGTAAAGCAGGATTAACCCTGTTACCCTGACCTGGCTGAGTGATTTAAGTTTAGTAAGCTGTTTAAACTTCTGCTTTGTAACCTTCAGAGAAGAGGCATTATAGAAATATGAAGTAACCTTTTCTTTGTGTTACATTATCTGAGCTGATACTAACCATAGAACATTAAATGGACACTGGAATAAAAGTGCAGTTTGAATTTATTGCCCTCCTGTGGATATTGACAAGTGAGGATAAAATAAGCAAAAAGAGAATGAGATGATAAACATTCTGATTAAATTATGTCACCAAAATTCCAACTGATAAATAATATATATTAATACCAGCACAGTTCTTGGTTCTGCCAACTTCTAAAATAAGAAAAACAACTCGTATTTAGCATATCAGCCAAAACCCATGTAATACCTCTTAAAAAACTGCTCTGATTTCTAAAAATCACAGTTCAACTCTGATAATTGGCCAGTAGTGTCATTTTTAGCTACTTAATAGCACATCATTAGCAAGAGTAGAAATGTCAAGAAGCTCATATTGACATTGTTTCCGTGTTTGTGAAATGGTCAAGTGATTCTCCTGCAAGGCTGGTTTACCCTTGACTCCAACACAGTTTTTACAGGGAACCAGAAATGTTCCGTAACGGATTCAGAACACTGGCTAAGGAAGAGTGGTGGCCACATCTCACCACTCTCTAATTAACATTTCATTTTTTTTGCACATTTATTTAGAGTACACCTTAAGTCTGTTAGCCTCAGTATAAATCAGCTTTTGCAAGCTGATCTGCAAAATCCAAGCTGAAGCTCAGCCCAGTACATAATGCATAAACTAAACCTTTGTGTCAGCGCACTGCTGTGAAATTTTTAATGCTTCACAAATGTTGTGCAAATGTTGAAAAAATAGCAAATATCAAATAAAAATAGCAAAATAACAAATTGTTATAATAACAATAAGTCCCAAATTTGTTAAATTGTTAATCTTGCTATAAACCAGATTTGCCTCAAGATTTTTTTAATTGACAGATGAAATTGTATATATTTATCATATACAATGTGATGCCTTGAAGTATGTTTGCATCATGGAATGGGTAAATCTAGCTAACTTGCAAATTTATTACCACACACAGTTACCGTTTTTGTGATGAGAACATTTAACATTCATTCCCTCTGCATTTTTTTAACTAATACAATATGTCATCACGTACCACAGTCACCATATTGGACAACAGATCTCTTGAGTTACTCCTCCTGTATAACTATGATTACGTACCCTTTGGCCAACATGCTCAGATCCCTTCCTCCTAACTAACCACCCTGCCTCTGGAAACTACCATTCTGTTCTCTCCTTCTATGAATCAATGTTTTTAGATTCTACATAAGAATGAGATCATGCAGTGATCTCGAGTGTGTCTAGTTTACTCCACATAATGTAATGTTTTCAGGTTTATCCATGTTGTGCAAATGACAGGGTTTCCTTCTTTTCATGGCTACACGGTAATCTGTTGTAGATGCGGACCAGGGGCTGGGGATGTGGCTCAAGCGGTGGCGCGCTCGCCTGGCATGCGTGCGGCCCGGGTTCGATCCTCAGCACCACACACAAACAAAGATGTTGTGTCCGCCGATAACTAAAAAATAAATATGAAAATTCTCTCTCTCTCTCTCTCTCTCTCCTTCTCTCACTCTCTCTTTAAAAAAAAAAAAAAAAAAAGTAGATGCGGACCAAATTTTCTTCATCCAGTTATCAGCCGATGGACGGTGAGATGGATTCCATATCTTGAGTATAATGCATAGTGCTGCTATATATATGAGAATGGAGATATCTCTTCAACAGACTGATTTCATTTCCTTTAGATATTAGTAGTGGGATTGCCAGATCATTCAATAGTTCTGTGTTTAGGATTTTGAGAAACCTCCATACTGTTTTCCAAGTTGGCGGTACTAAGGGACATTCCCATCAATGGGTTTAAGGGGTTCCTTTTCTCTATATTCACACGGACTCTTGTTATCTTTGGTCTTTTTAATCATAGCAATTTTAACAAGAGTGAAGTGATATCTCGTGGTTTTCATTTGTACTTCCCTGATAAGCGATGTTGGATATTTTTTTTGTAGGTATCTTTAAGAGGCTATTTGTATATCTTCTTTGGGAAAAAAAAAAAAAAAAACTCTTTGAGTGTCTATTGCCCATTTTAAATTGGGTTATTTGGTTTTTTGCTGCTCAGTTCATTGAACTCCTTGTGTATTCTAGATATTAACCCACTAACTGGTGGACAGGGCGAATATCCTCTCCTGTCCTGCAGGCTGTGATCATTCTGTTAACTGACCACCATGCAGAAGCTTTTTGGTCAGATGAAATCCCATTTGTGTGTTTTTTCTGGAGTTTCTTCCCCTATATTTTCTTCTAGTAGTTTCATAGCTTGGCTCTTACATGAAAATGTTTAATCAATTTGAAATAGCTTTTATGGGTGGTGAGAAACAAGGATCTGCTTTCATTTTTCTGCACATGGATATCCAGCACTATTTATTGAAGAAACTGTCCCTCCCACAGGCCAATGGAGCTGGCTGGCAATGACCCATGTCAGAGTTCATCTCTCAGGGCCTGCAGCTCTCACCTGGTATGGGGCAGGTCTAGAGCTTGGTCTCTGGGTACCGGCCTGGAGTTCAGGGCTATAAGAATCTGCTCACTGCTGGATGAGTGAGGCCCAGTACTGGGATCCAAGATTCAGTGGCAGGTCCAGTACTGGGATCCAAGATTCAGTCTTATGTTTAATTTACTCTCTCCCCCAAGCAAACATTCTCTCTCTGCTTTGGGCTGCCTAGGCTGGGGACAGGGTGAGGCAAGTAACATAAAACTGTCCCTAACATAAAACACTCTCCATGTGTCTTCTCTTATTATGCCCTAACCAGTCCCTGCAGTCTCCTGCCGGGCTTCCTGGGCTCCTATGGAGGTATCCCTAGGCATGGATACTTGTTCACCTGGACATTTCTGTGGAGGCATGGTTGCTGGAGAGTTCCATTCCACTTGCTGTGCCTTCCTCAAGTTAATTCCACAACAGGCTTGAATAACAAACAGCTTTTCAAGCTCAGTTTAAGTCGCCTTTCTTTCCTTTTCTTTTCTTTTTTTTTTGGAGGGGGGTGCTTTTTTTTTTTTTTTTTTTGCACTTTACCCATAATTCCATAATTCTCTTAGTAGCTTCAAAGTTGTACAAACTCCTGAGTTTTCCTCTTCCACTGGAATTTAGCAACCCAAGCAAGGGTACCGAACTTGTGACTGCTTTGTGTTAACTCAGCAAGGATCCTAGAACATATTTCCAGTGCCCTTGGCCATTCACTGAGCTCCCAGGATGCTTTTATTTCTAGTCAGAAGGAAAACAGAGTGGTGAGGGTCACCGACAGGTGCAGTACCCACCTGGGCATCTTGGGATTCCCCTGTTGAAATCACAACATTTCCCTCCACTGAGGGCTCCATCCTTAGCTTGCTGTCCTTTGAAGTCAGAGGCACCACCGTTCACATGTTGCGTCACACTGAAGGTATACATCATTAACCCTCAGGTGTCCTTAGAAATAACTCTAATTATCTCCCATCAAAACCCTGCTTCTGAACCTAAGGGAAAAGCAGTCTATAAAACTAGTTTAAAAAACTGTTTCCCTGATGTCGTCACCAAGGATCATTAGGTTGCTGTGTGCAACTGTGCTGAGAAATATCTTCAAGATTGTACCAAACCATGGGTGGCCAACATGACCTGGGACCCCATTGTCCTCAGGGACTCAGGACCATGCAAGCACATTGGGTCACCTGCAGGAGACTTGGATCTCAAGCCCAAGTGACAGACTCTGTGAGCCTCGTTCCCTTACCCAGCTGCTTACTGCCAAGAGCTTTCTGAGAAAGGCCTTTGTGTATGTTCAAACTTACTCATGTCAGCTTTTTATATCTTCTTATCCATAGTGTTTACACCGAGAAGGACAGCGAGATGGCAGAGTGGAAAAAAAAAATCTCTGCAAGGTTTTTCTTGACATCATTCTATAGCAATATGGTGGGGCGTCAAACACTTCTCTTAGGAAGTGTCTGACCTCTGACCTAAAACCCTCATCCGAAAATAATACCCCAAACATCATAATCAATGTTATCACTAAAAAGGCCACTTCATGGTCCCTACAATAAGCCAAAAAGTGTATTATAATCCTAATTGATCTCTGTAATGGTGAGTCAGCATTACGTGGGTGTGTGATGACCAAGGGTTGAAACTTTTGCCATACTAGGTAGTTTCGGTTTCCCTCTCTTCTGAAAGATGGCCACTGTTTAGGGCTTTAATACTAAAGACTCAGCCCAATCCAGCCCAAAGCTGTCTTGGTGACCAGCTCTGGTTAAGGCTCAACAGGACACAGAGGGCCTGGGAACAGGGAAATTGTGACCAGAGACTTAAATGTGAAGTTTATCTTCCCAGGAATAAGGGTGTGGTAGGGGACAGCTAGGTTTTCTGAGGCAAGTCGGTCTGTAGTTCATAAACTTCACAGCTTCGGCCTTAACGACAATTTTTTTTTTTTCTTTTTCCTCTCAAAGGTGTTCTGGAGAGGAGAGCATGTGGGAGCATAATAAAAAATGAGTCACAAGGCGGGAGGAGGACCCCCACCAGGGGACTGGCATTTAGAGATAAATGGACTGTGAGAAGGTTACCGAGATTGTGTTCACCAGCCAAGTTCTCTTTCAGTGGACGAGCAACGTGAAATAGAACGCAGCACAATAGCCGAGAGGAATTATTTGTCTGGATAAATAGGACAGGCCACCGGCTCTCCTGTGCTGCTTTTCTCATTGCAGATTAATAAGAGAGGCAATTATCTAATAAAAAAATTCCCTGTTAATTGATACCAGTTAAGCACAACCACTGTCAGGACCATGAAGTACTATTAGTGCTGAAGAGATGTATTTCATCTTCTCCTGCTTAGAAATTTGACATCTTTCCTGGCTCCCATCTCATCCCCAATTATAATCCACTAGAAATGGGACAGCAACAAGAGCCACTTCATGTGTCACAACACCCCGGCGAGGGGAAGCCGAGAGGGAAGCGGGCTTTTTACAGAGTGGAGGAGACGTGTCAGCAGGATGGTGACAGAGTTATTTTTCCTTTTCTCCATCTTTCTTCCCCAGTTTTTTTTTTTTTTTTTTTTTTTTTTTTTTTGTAGGGGCTTATTTTGTTGTTGTTGTTGTTGATGATGTTTCTCATCTTGGGGCCACAGTGTCATTCCTCCAGGCTGAGTTCTTTCAGGTTGATGGAAGGGCTCTAAATAACGTTTTGATCTCCCAAGGTCACGCAGAGTGCTATACCTTTCCTTTAATGAGTCAGGTCTGGACCAGGCATTTCCCAGAATTGAGATGGTAATGAAGTCATTAGTTTCTTCCTACTTGAAACCCTGGCTGGAAAGCAGAATTCTATGGGCAAAGTCTGAGTGGGCTTTTTTCCTAACCCTCACACCCAGCTGAGCGGTAACACCTGTTACATTTTCCCAGGAGCTTGGGCCACAAGACCATTTCCAATCTATTTGCTCTTCTTCTTGCACAGGACACTGACAAAGGCAGGGGTCCCTGTTTTCTAAGGCGCTGCTAATTGAAAATCCCTGGCTGGTGCAAATGTAGAACTCCAGCCCACAAGAGTTCCAAATCAGGCCCCCATGATGATTTCCTCCTCTTTTTAAAAATAGCCTTTATAATGCAGGTTATACAAGATTAATTTGTTCAAGGGAAAAATAGTCACTGAACTCTTGCCCCCAATAAACTTTCACTTTCCATGTTCAGTTTTTTTTTTTTTTTTTTTTTTTTTTAAGAAAGAAAGAAAAGAGAGGGGGAAATAATAAAACCCAGAGATCAGCTAACCCTCCGAGCCCAGTGTGAGAGTGGAGGATGGGGATGGGGCAGAATTAAAGTGTATTTGCTTTTGCTGTGTGCTTTTTCAACCTTCCCTATGTATTAATTTTGAACACAGAACTAGGAACAAAACTGATTCCGATTACTGAGCCCACCGTGACACTGCCAAGCAGCATAGAGGGAAATTCTTTGATTTTTCAAAACCAAACATTTAAAAAAGGAAGGAGTTTTCCTAGAGGATCCTTGAAAGAAAAGTGAATGCATTCATGCATGGAAAAGATGGGCATTTCTGGCCCCGATAATAGTCTGTGGGGGGAAAAATTCTGAGACACAAGGGCAGGAGCTGATGAGCCTCAGGTCACAGAAAGCATCCCACAGGAAGAGAGACCTTAGTAATGAGGCAGCGGTAAACACAGTCCCAGCCCTGAACTCCTCTGGGGGTCCGAATACCTAAGGGCTGAGTCTGAAGTCAACACTTTGGGAGCCAGGAGCCAGAGCAACCAGCGGAAGACCCCTTCCAGTGGCCACCTGCTGCGCTCCTCCCCTGTCCCCACTAGCACAGCCCTTCCTTGGAATCCTGTGCTTTCCTTCATTGGTGTGTTTTATTGGTTGGCTGGTTGATTGGCTGGTTGATTGGGGGTTTTGATGTTGTTTTTTAGGAGCACTGCTTAGATCATGGTCATTGCTGCAGTTAGGTGCCTCTGAGTGTCTCATTCTTACTGTCTACTGCTCAGCACCTCAGGTCCTCCTGGTCTAATTATTGTGAATATTCCTAAGATAAGCTTTCAATTATGAAGGGGCATTTTGATCAGTAGGAGAGGCCACCATTTCATTGCAAGACATAAAAATACTAGATGTTAAAGTAAATGTCTGATGAATTGTATTCGCACAATGTAATTTGTTTTAGTTCTATTGTGAGATCCGCATAGAGTCCTAAATCCAATATTGCCAACAGCCAGAAGGCTCAGAACCTTCAGGACTTATTTCAGATAGTTCTTAAACCATGTAAGGACTCGTTTTAAAAAGATTTGGATGCTCTTTGATTGAAAAGGGAAGCAACCCATAATGTCCCACCGACTGCAAAGTTTTAAATTGACTCATAATGGAAATTGCCATTTTTTTCATAAGTCAAAAAATGATCGCATGCTGGCAATTTCATATTTTAACTTTCTATGTCGGGTAATATTAATGTTATGACCTGATGTTGTTTTTGTTTAATATAAACTCTGCAAAGTTAGTAGTAGTTATCCCCAGGAGGCAGACTACGCATACAGTTTAAGTCATTTTTTTCTTTTGGCTTACCTACATTTTTAACTTTTTCTGGAATATGAGAGAGAAAAGTTCCCCTAGGACTCCAAGCTAATGCTGAAACACAGGAGATCAGGTTAGCCATCCCCTCATGGCTGCTGTCAATCTTCATGCCAATTCTCAGTCGGCTTGCTCTATTTAGGGTTTTTCTCCTCACATTTCACCAAGTCTGGAGTTTGGCACCACATAAACTCTCAGGTCAAACAATTTGACAATTGAAGAGTCAAACTGGATTCATGAACAAATCTGCACCTGACCTTGATTTTTTTTTTTTCCCACTTAAATCTACTAGAAATACAATGTGTCACAATTTTATCCAAAGAATTTTATGTTCCTGTCCACTGCACCGAAAATTAAAGATAGGCTCCCACAGAGAAGAAGTCACACAAAACAAAGACTCTCAATGACCAAATGGAAACTTCTAGAAAAACTATGGTTCAGGTCGTACCTTCTTATCTGTTAGGAAGGACCAGTCATGTCGATTCTGCTAGGAGGATTTTCACCTCTTGCAGAGGTTTGGGTTATTTCTAGAATTTTCTACCTCCTTCCCACCCTCTGTTCCTGCTGACCCCTGCTGGTGGAGGGAGCGACTTCCTGACTTTGCATCTGCCTCCTTCTTTTCCAAGAGATTTACCAAGGGCCTTATCCTTTGTGGCAAACCTTTCTGCTTTCTGTCAGATATTAACCGATCCGTTTTCTACTTCGTATGTGTTAGTGATGAAATATTGGTATTCATAATTTCCCTTAGAGCTCAGAATTTATTTTCAAAGAAACAACATTCTTTTAGCTGGCAATATTAATCTGTACTATAATTATGGAAAACTGAGCAAATATAATCTTCACCCCGATGCCACAGAGGAAGGTACCAGGAAGCAAAGTCAGGGTCCAGCCTGGGTTCTGTAACAAGCTTGCGTGACTCTCAACGTGTCACTTAATCTCTTGGGGACTGAAGTGTCATCATCTGGATGATAAAAGATTTTCAAGAGACAGAACACAGGTCTCTCTATTTGTACTTTTGTTTGGCTCTCAATCCATTCATCCATAAATCCTCTTTGAATTCCTGTGTGACTCTGAGGCGACATTGATTCTCCGAGATGGCCAATGGCCGCGATCCACCAGAACTTGATTCCCACACCTCTGGGACTCAGCTGAATCTTCAACCACCAGCCACAGAGATTTTTCTCTTTATTTCCTAGCTACTTCCTCATGGCCCTTTTGTTGTTTAAGGCACAGAGAGAATTGTGCTCCTGACAGACCCCTGGTGGGTGCAGGCAACCTGCTGGATAGACCTCTTCTAAGAAACAGCTGATAGGTTTGAGTTCCACAGTGTCCCTGGGTCCCACACCATATTCAGGAATTTCCCAGACTCTCCTTCAACCGCCCATAAATGCTCACTCAAGTTCTACCTCTGCAGAAGCCATAGAAATTGGCTAAGAATGTTGTTCAGGATCAAAAGGGAGAGTTTTCTCCATTTCAGGTAATAAAAAAATAAAAAAAAAAAAGAGGGTGATTTTGAATTACCCTGGAGAAATTTTTAAATGTTCTTTATTAGAGGCCCCAGGAAAACCTCTCCTCTCTCTCTCTCTCTGTCTCTTTCTCTGTCTCTCTCTCTTTCTCTGTCTCTCTCTCTCTCTTTTTAAATAAGGGCTTCCCCTTCCTTACACAGCCTTTTTAATACAAGTGAAAAATTCCAAATTCCTCATTTGTTTAGCCTGAAAATCCCCTACACATTCCCACAAACTACTTCCTTTTCTCTCTTTTTAGCAAGACTCCCGTCTCTTTAATGAAGAGAAGTTCAGAGGGTTTTTCCCATGAATAGATGGCAGGCACCTGGGAGTTATGAATTTTAAAGTGATCATTTTCTTTCAGCCATGCCGGACAATGGGCATCTCCTTTTGACTCACTTTCACAGCTTTGAGAGCCTCTCAGATCAGCCACATTCCAATCGGACTGGAGTCAGATCAGAGCTGTGCTGGACCGCATCAAGGTCTCGCTCAGAAAGACAAGGAGCAGATGGCCGGCACCGAGCTCTCCTCCCCCTTTCAGCGCGCAAAGACGGGAATGTGGGAAAGCGTCCGCCCGGCATCGCCTATTGATCCCTGAATAGAACCACCGCATGCCACCAGCCCGTAGGTATGAACCCCTGTTAACAGATGGTGAGATCATTATGAGCAATTAATTCCTTTAATGTATCAGTGGGAACATGTTGGAAAGGATGATGCAAGCGCTGAGTGAATAGTGAGCTTCTCACTCCTGGGGGAGCCAGCCCGAGCGGCCGAGGGGGGCGCTGGGAATATCTTCCCCAGGCTGCAGCCTCCGGCTCAGGACCGGAGCCGGGAGCGCCCCCGCCACCGAGGTGTGCTCTGCCTTAGCTGATGCAGATCTCTCCCTGCCTTCCTGATGAGGGCCAGACTTATCTCCGGGTCATTTCTGTAAACAAGAACCGTCCAAAAACAACAACAAAAAAAATCCACAAACAATGTTTGTCAGTCAGTCCAAGAGGCCTGGGGAATTGGTTCACAGAAATCAGCAGAGTCCCAGGTCAAGGGTCACTGTGGCTAAACACATCCCCAATCCTGACAGTTCTAAATTTAAAGTGAATGTTTCAACTAAGATAGAGGGATGCCCCCCCCCCACCAAAAAAAAAAAAAAAAAAATATATATATATATATATATATATATATATATATATGCATGCCCATCCGCTGCTGGACTCTGAAAATGGAATGTTTGGATGCATTATAAATGCATCGTTTTTAAAGAGTTTAAAAATAAAAAAGATGGAGTCACCTTTAGAGAGTATTTGCACCAATGCCACACGAGGCGAATTCTTTACTCTCATATAAGCTGGAATGATTCTTAAATTTCAGTCATGATATAAAAATGGGTATTTATGGGTGACTGGCAAAAATTGGCAACCTGTTATGATGATGTTGTCCTGAGTCCCCATCACTGTGCTAAGAATGGCGACTTTACACCTTCCCCTACTTCTTTGTACAATATTTAGTACTGGGGGTGTTTTTCTTTCACAGGAAAAAGAAAAATCTTATGACACAGGATGGATCACTGGGTAGCCCTTAGATTTTTAAGACAGAAAATACAGAAACAGGAAATACAGGCAAGTATTCACTTAATTCATATTTAAATGACACTTTTTGCTTGTAATTAAGACACTCAAGTAGTGTCTCTGTTCATGAAATTTACATAACTGTACAATAGCTTGCCTAAATGAACAGCGAATGGCAGTTAACCTTGAAGTGTATTATCTTAATTGAATAAATCTGGCTTTAATTCAATAAATTAAAAACATAGAAATAATATCGCAAAAGACTTTCCAACACAGACATTCCATCCCCCATGAATACAGCATGGGATTGTTTATAGTTGGGTTGGAATGCTCGAACATTTTCCAGTATGATTTTAGAACTCTAAAAGCATTCTGGTACACATTTGCTGTTTTTCCATCATTGTTTCCAAAGAAAATGAATGTCACTTTCTGGAAGTCATTGATGAGACTATCTGAACACTAGGTCAAAACACGAGCTTACTGATTGGAGATGGTTCCTCCTCTGGGCTTCCAATTCCTCCATCAAGGTGTGATATTTGCTCTTCCTTTTTCCAATTCTAAATCTCCAATTCTACATCACGAGTGTCTTGTGACAGAATAAAGGCTAACAGAGGAAAGCAGATTTTTTTTTTTTTTACAGGGGAAAGAGGTCTTCTCATCACTTTTCCATTTAGACCAGATTTACATGGATGGTAAATCCCTTCAGTGAAGGAGAACTGAGAAAAGATGCTGAAGTCCCTCCTCCCAAAGTGTGTTGCGCTAATCAGCATGGTCATGTCTCAGTGATTATATAGTTAAGGGGAAGAAATCATGCAATATGTTTTTATTTGCATGAAATAAGTTAATGAGTCATCACCTGTGCCTTGTATCCATTTACTGGGGGTGGGAAACAGGATAACGCAGGTGTTCTAAGAGCATCGAGCATCATGGCAGATTTTATACATTAATTTAAAAACCCAACCTAAAATCATTCATCAGCACTCAGCAGTGCATACTGCTAAGGAATAACTCACACAGATACACACACACAAATAAAAAAATCATGGTGAAGAAATTCTTGGTTTCTTGGCTAGCAAGAAGAAAAGAAAACAGGCTGTAATTCTTTTCCTGGTTCTCACAGTGTTCACTATTGTACCATCTGCAATATACAACGTACATGCTCAGCCATAACCCGTACTGCTGGAAGAGAAGCATTCACACTGTGAATTACCATTTTTCCCAGCATCTAGCTCTAGTCAAAGACAGCACAATAATAAACTAGAAGCTGCTTTGTCTGTTAAACATTGTTCTTCATTACTACATGAAAAGCAAATTGTCTTCGTACAGAGGAAGAGTGGCACACACGGCCATGGGGGTGGGGAAGGGGCTTGTCTCTCCCTGACCACCTCAGGGCTGCAGAGGCCTCTTGTCTGTCCACCTTCCCTCACAGGCCCACCCAAGGATGCCTTGAAAATCACTTTATCCACAGGCACCTGAGGGACTGACCCTCCTTCAGTTAGTTGCCTGAGCTGCTGGGTTGGGGACTCACCTCTGTTTCTACACCTGCTGTCCTGAGGCCCCTCCCCCACCCCGTACACCATTGTAGATCACTTTAGTGTGTCCCTTTTTACTGTTTGGAACAAGGGACGCTTATCAGAGACATTCTGTTTTCCTGGGACTAAATATAGTCAGCAGGTTATTGTGGGTTACTTGTTCCCTTAAAAGTCAAATAAAAAGCAAGCAAGCAAAAAATTATTTGAAGCAGTGGATATGTTTAAAAATGCAAATATACAGCTATTCCACACGTAACAGCTACCATGAAAGCTACCATGAAAGATAAGAAAATGTGTAGATGAGACCAGAACTACTCATCCAATGAAAGGGTCCTTGTCATGGAAATCAGTCATTTGTAAGAAATTCATGATGGTCCAGAGTGCCTCCCCACCCACTTTTGGACGCAATAAATTCTTACAAATTTACAACACAATTAAGCTTGTTAAGAAAAACTTTTCTAAATTAAAAGATCATGACTGTCTCCTCCTATGGAGGCCAATGGCCAAACTCAGGTCCTTATTTAAAATCTCAAAGAAAATTACTTCTTAGTGACATGTAGTTTGACCTTCAGCGGATCATTTCCAGGTTGTGTGGCTGCAGAGCTGTGCCAGGAGAGGTGGGGGACACTACCAGATGTGAAATGCGTGGCCGCGTCAGGTCTGTTAACTTTGCAGGACAGGAGGGACCGGCCGGCTGCCTGAAATGTGGCTCCTGGTATCAGTCCAATGTGGACATGCACGCAAGTGCTCACTTCAATTTCAAAACGATGTGAAATCTCATCGGAGACTGAAAAAGTCCCAGGGGAGGGGTGTCCAAAGGCAAACTCTGGACATAAGTAGTTCTTTCCGTGCTATTGGGGTTTGCAGTGTGACTTTGTGACTACTTTTCCTTGGCTTTGTGTAGGAAGAGGGCTTGGCTCCCTGAGCTGTCGGGAGACTGTCAAAGCATCCCAAGTATGAGATAGTCGTCTTCCACAGCTCTCCATCCCTGTCGGTTCACAGTGGATGCCAGCTGCCCTTAGCTGCCTTTTCAGGTGCCAACTAACTTTTTATTTTAATTTAGGGGGAAAAATTTGCCAAGAAGTATGTTCCGTCTGTCTTCCCCTTAAAAGAGACCCAACTTTTGTTTACTTTTAATGAACTATACTTGAAATGGCAATTTGAGACTCAACAAATATTTGTGATGGTGCTGGGCAGTAGAGCACTCGCCCAGCACAAGCAAGGCCCTGGGTTTGATCCTCAGCACTGCATAAAAATAAAAAATAAATAAAATAACGTTATTAAAAAAATGTTTGTGAAGATAATCACGACAATCCCTCTCAACTCTGAAATCCTGATATTCTAGAACAGTCTCCATTGTCTAAACTTTATATACTCAACCCAGAAAAAAAGTCCACTCCCCAAAGCTCACACCTCCTATTCTATCTAAACAGAAACCTACCTATGTGCTTACATCATGTACTGTCTGACTTAGGGCCAGTGTGTCAGCTTTCCATTGCTGTGACAAAATGCCTGAGAAAAAGAACGAAAAGAGGAAACATTTATTTTGGTTCACAGTTTCAGAGGTTTTCATTCACGCTCACTTGATCCCATTGCTCCAGGCCTTTGGCAAAGCAGAACATCTTGGGGGGGGTGGGTACTCACTCACCTCTCAATAGTGCCACCAGCTGGGGACCAAGCCTTTGATACATGGAAACATTCTGGATCCAGACTCTAGCAGCCAGCTTTGATTTCGGCAGGTTCATCCTGTGTAAATAAGATGCTGACATCACCAGGAGAGGGAAAGGACTAATCTCAGCCCTTGCCCATGAGAAAGTGGTAAAAAACATGACATGAGTCACGTTAGAAACATCTGTCTTCAACCCCAAATTGAGGACTTCCCAGACGGAGGGACAATTTGTGGATCCCATGTTCCACTCTCCAACACAAACTACCGGATCACCTGACTTAATTCTATGGATACGTACAGAGGTAACTAATGGTTTTTGTTTGGGACAATGCTGTGTTTCTTTGGAAGTTTGCATGCTGGTTTCCAAACTGTGACAACAAAGATATTTTATTTTTTAATTGTCAGCTTGAACGATGCTTCTTAACCTAGTATGACAACCCTTGCTCCTCAACTCACACAACCAAGCGTTTACTAGCAGCCGCTGTCCTTCTGCTCTTCCTCCCCTGCAGGGAGACAGGCTGAACTTGCCACCATGGCTCCTCCCCAGGAGGCCCTCTCCTCTCAGGAGCTTCTCTTCCTCCCTCCTGGTGGCCCCTCTCCCCATCGTCCCAGAGCACCCTTCTCAACAGGGGACCGTGCCTCTAGGGCCAGCTAGCCAGGTGGGAGCTGGGTGGTCTTCAAACTGGGCCCAGATCACACTGGCTCCCGGGCAGCTGCTGGTGTCCTGAGTACGATGCAGCCCGCAGGAAGAATATCCAGCCCCAGGGTGGGCAGTTCCAAGATCAAGACCCTCTGGCCACAAAACAGCCCCTAATTTTATATCACGCTATGTGTGACGACTCCCGTGTGTCCTTCCCTCCGCTGTCCCGCTCTTCCCAGTCACCCCTCTGACACCATTTACTCCTGAGTCTTCTGAAATGGCTCTTTAGAGTCACGACCCCCTTACTGGTCCAGCCCAGCCAGCGCTTTGCTGATGGTTTCCTGACACTCCGACGTCTCTACTGCCACTGCTCATCATCCCTTCCCTCTGGGCACCTGGACACTGTTCTTCAAGCCTTCACCCTGACCATCCTCATCAGCGCTCAGGACAACACCAGCGTCTCCTGCCTCACTTCTCGCCGACCTCTGTTTAAATATCCACCCATCTTCCACGGCTGCCCTCCCCACAGTAACGCTGTCCCATCTCCGTCCCCTCTGCCCTCCCCACAGTAACTCTGTCCCGTCTCCGTCCCCTCTGCCCTCCCCACAGTAATGCTGTCCCGTCTCTGTCCCCTCTGCCCTCCCCACAGTAACGCTGTCCCGTCTCCGTCCCCTCTGCCCTCCCCACAGTAACGCTGTCCCGTCTCCGTCCCCTCTGCCCTCCCCACAGTAACGCTGTCCCGTCTCCGTCCCCTCTGCCCTCCCCACAGTAACGCTGTCCCATCTCCGTCCCCTCTGCCCTCCCCACAGTAACGCTGTCCCGTCTCCGTCCCCTCTGCCCTCCCCACAGTAACGCTGTCCCGTCTCTGTCCCCTCTGCCCTCCCCACAGTAACGCTGTCCCGTCTCTGTCCCCTCTGCCCTCCCCACAGTAACGCTGTCCTGTCTCCGTCCCCTCTGCCCTCCCCACAGCAACGCTGTCCCATCTCCGTCCCCTCTGCCCTCCCCACAGTAACGCTGTCCCGTCTCCGTCCCCTCTCCTGGCTCCTCTTCACAGACTCCACTCTGTGCGGCATGATCTTACATGTCTACCTTTCCTTTGTCTGTTGTCTTACTCCCCCTTCTCCCCGCAGAATGTGGGCTCCATGATAGAGTAGGGACAGTGGTCACATCTGTGGTTCGAGCACTTGGTGTACCTCATGGCTACGCGTGCAGATTTGTAGAATGATTTCAAAAACAGAGCAAAGAATCAGCGAGTAAGTGGAGTTCTCTCTGGCTGCGGGCCCTGGGCTTAGTGGTGACCCTCCAGGACGGGCTGGATCTGCTTTCTTAAAGCTCCTTTCTTTCCTGCCTCCTAATATGCTGCCCTAAGCTGAGACTTGTGTTTCCATGACTACTTCTCTGTCTCCCTCAAAGCCTCCTAGTCCTCCTCTGGCTGCTCCCGAGATTCCCTCCCTGATGGCCCATGCCATCCCCCGCTCTGTGCTCTGTTGACAGCTTGTTCCCCTGTGACACTTGAGTGGCACAGGATTCCAGGTGTCCCCCCACATCTGCAGAACCCGCGGTGTCCTCTACCATGGGGCAGGCCGGCCACGCACAAGCCAGGGTAGCTGCTGCTGGCCTTAGCATCTGGGCAGGCCTCGAGGCAGGAAAAGCTGTGCGTGCCTTGGGAAATAACAAAAGGGCCCGAGTGGCCCGAGGGAGGACAGCAAGGGTCCAACCATGGCCAATATGGTGGCAACAAAATGTGCATCATGTGCCTGCAATTGTCTAAGATGTGTGGGCTCAGGAGCTCCTGAGGGACCACCGGCCCCTTCATCTCTGGAGCTCTGAGTCTCCTTGTCGCCTGACCTGGCCAGCACTGCCCATGTCTGCGTCCCCCTCCAGCTCCTTCAGTTCCTTCTGCAGGAGCCCTCTCTGGCTTGCCTTCTGAGGTCCCTTGTGGTCAATCCCATGGGTCCTGTTTACTTCAGAAGACTAAAGACCCACCACTGTTGGTTTTCTTTATTTTCAAATATTTAAACATTATCTAGAACAAGAAAATGTGTTTTAACCCAAATGCCAAGAATCCTCATGGAACTTAAGAGTATAACAGAGAACAGCCCAAGTTTTTAAGTGGAGCTTGAAAAAGACGCCCTTCGCCTCTCCCTCTTTTACCCGACTTTGTGATCTCGTCCAAGTGGCTTCTCTCCTTCTGGCTCGGTCTCATTCTGGCTAGGGTGTCTTCCTTTAAGGAGAAGTTCCCAGTGACGGACACCTCTTGAGAGAAAGCACATCTAGTGTGGTTTCCATGGGGACGTGACACAGCGGTGGTTTCTGCCTGGGACACCGGCCACAGAGACGACGCTGCGTGCCTGCGTGCCCGTGTGTGCCTTGCCGGTCCCTCCTGGTGGCATCATTAACCCTGGAATGGGAGCTTCCGAGGGTTCTCAGACGTGATTCACCCCTTCTAATATCCTCAATAGACATGCACCCAACAGTCAATGGAAAATGAAAGAGGAGCCCAGTGCAGAGGTGAAGCAAGTACAACGCTCATTTATCTTCAAAACCTTTGGAGAAAAACAATCAGGTGTTATGAAGAAGGGGATTTTACCAGGCTTGGAAACTAACACATTATACAAATGAAAGACATCGTTTTCACTAATAAATAATCACAGGCTTTTATTTGACTTTGCACATTTAGATAACAATGTACAAATGAAATAGGATTGGGAACTGCTTTAAACAAGAAGGTGAATTAAATAAAAAAAAAAAAAATCCAGAAAGAAAAACTTGCCTTTCTCTTTCTCTACTTGTCCTCAGAAGTTTATATTTGGAGTTTTATTTTAAACACCTGTTTCTTTTCTGTACTAATAGGTCTTCTGAACTAATTATCCTCCACACTGGGTATTGAGATGAAGACTGGGATGTGAATGTAGTATATAGCTTAGGATTTCTATTTCTATCATCCTAAGCCATAAACTCAACTCCATAAGGAATCAGCCAGTTACCACCCACAGGACTTTGAATCACTGGAGTTAATTTTACCAAGTTTTCAACGGACAGGGATAAAAGGAGGTGTTAGGACCACTTGGGAGTCACTAATGATGATAGGATATATTCAGATAAAGGAGATTTGGTATGAATTGTGGAGGAAAGTGGTCAAAATCCTCGAATATGTGGAAACCAGAATTTTGGTGATTTAGCTGGCGTGTGTATCGCACAGTTGAAAACCAATGCTTATCAGAACCGCCTGGCTTGCAAAATTGTCAAGGGACTAAATGACTTAATCAACCTTGCTCGTTTTATCTGCAGCCAATCTAAGCTTATTGTTAGGGAACCACTCAAGTGATGGCCCCTGCCGAACAGAACATTCCATTGGGAACCAGGTGAGCGGCCTCCCTCCTGGGGGAGGGGTGTGGCCACCCCGCAGAGGCTCGGCTTGCACCTCCAGCTTCTGTAGGTAGAAACTCAGAGGCCATCTGAACGTGACCCGGAGTTGATTACCCTTAATCGACACACACGGGACACTGTACTGAGAACCAAGCTCACTTCTCTGACGTTACACACAGAGCACTTTGTGCTGCCTGGCACCTTGGGATGGGGTTCCACCTCCGCCCCCACATTTGCATAGCACATCACCACGCAGGCCCTCTGCACCTTGGAAAAATAAGGAGATATTATTGACAAACAATTTTCTTTTTGTGCACACTTAGAGTCCTGTTCACCAAACCAAGAGTGGCTGTTTTTGAAAGTGCAATAAATCCAGGCATTCAAATATAGCAGTGGTTTTATGTTGTTTGTTTTTCTAGTTAGAAAGCCTCTCTGTTTACTGTGAGGCCCAGCGAGTGAGTACATTCCTCAAGGAGACAAACTAAGGTAACCCTGATTGTGATGTTGACTTTGATAAAGGCAATGGCCCAAAGCATTAGTAATTAAAGCCCATTTAAAATTAATTTAATTTCAGGAGCTCCGCAGCCCATAAAATCAAACACAAGCAAAATAAACAGCTACAGATGCATTTTGGAACAAAGGATTTCCAAAGTGGAAGGACAGACAGAGAAGGAAGGGAAGGGGACTGGAGAGAAAGTGGTTACTCCTGCTGAGAAGCTGGCCAGCTTGTCCTCTTCCAAGGCAGGATTAGTTCCCTCTGCAAAGCTCCAAGGTGCTAAGGCATCTTTCTTTCTCCTCAGGGTGAAGCCAGCCTGGACAGAGGCATTTGAAAATGCTTCTCTGGGCAAACGTTCATTTTGTACACATTTCTCAGAACAGATCAGGGCTGCCATTGACCACTATCTTACTTTGCCGAAATTCAGCGACTATTTTCTGCATTGAAGCGCAGCCCCCGGCTTACACGGATGGAAGCTTCAGCCACTGCTTGTGGCTTTTAGACACAGGCTTTTAGGTTATCAAATGCTGGTTTGGGGACAAGTGATAAACACATCCAAACGTGGGTCCGGCTCTTATTTTTTTAAACTTAAATTTAATTTTCATATTCAATATTCAATGGAAGAGTTTCAAAGCAAGAGTTGAACAGATATGTAGACACTTTTTTTTTTTTTTTTAAACAAGAGTTGAGGGGCAGGAGACCTTGTGCAGATGTGGACAAGGTGACATCACCTGCAGGGCACTGCAAGGAAGGGGTGTGTCAGAGTAGAAGCCCAGCAGGTCCCCGGGAGAGTAGCAAGATGAAGCTTGAAGACCTGGAGTCCCCTTTCTCTACCTGTCCCCTTCCCTCTCTGCAGAACACACTCATTCAATCAACCAAATGCCCGCTACTGAAAATAAAATTGCTTACGAAAAAACTTCCTTATAGAATCCTGTTCTTGAAGGAAGCGAGAGAGGACCCAATCCTATTACCAATTACATGCAAGAAATCCAGCCACATGCCCTTGACAGTGGCAGTTGATCCCTCTCATCAGCTCACCTGTAATTGAAAAGATACATCTATTGTTGGCACAGACGAACTCTTGGAAAGTTCTAGCCAGGTGCAGTGGTGCACACCTGTAATCCCAGCTACTCAGAGCTGAGGCAGGAGGATTGGGAGTTCAAGGCCAACCGGGGCAAATTACTGAGACCCAAAAATAAAAAAATAAGAAGGGCTGAGATGCAGCGCAGCACAGAGTACTCCTGGGATTAATCCCCAGTTATCTCAAATGAATAAGAAATAAAAGTAAAAGAAATCCTGTGTAAATCCTGATTCTGCTCTTTTTACACTATTCTGATGCCCCCCTCCAGACAGAGGGAGGCTCATGTCCCGGGGATGACCAGGGGAGTGTTACTGGCACATCACTGGTCCTTTCTGAAGTTGTTTCCTTACCTAGGCCAGGAATAACAAATCTGCCCCCCAAGGCCAACGGATGCTCTCAGAACCACACAGTGGCCATTACAAGGACATTAAAGGCACAGACTCCAGTCAGAGAGGGTCCTGAATTTGAATCCCCGCCTCACTGTGTGCCAACTGTCCTCAGGTTACTTTCTCTGGGTTTTGATTTCTCCTCTTTGGCAGGTCCATTTCTAGAAGGTTTTAGAATGATTTAGTGAAAAATATACTAAGTGTTTAGCATCTGGCTCTAATTTTTTTTCATCATCACCGTGCACTTGATTTCCTTCAAAAAAAATACGGTTGTGGGAACTGTGAAACATTCCCAGAGTCACCAGGGCCAGCCCCAAGGACAGTGGGAAGCCCCTTGTCCTTGCCCTAAACGTAACTTACTTCCTCGTACAGTCTGACAAAAGATCAGTCTTCCCTCTTTCCACTCCTCAGAAATAAGAGTATGAAAGAGAAAAACATGACTCAGGAAGCCATTGGCTTATTCCACTCATTCAGAATAAGTCGATAAAAACAACATCTTCCAAGTAAGAACATCAATGACGAAGTCGGTCAAGTCTTGAGAATTCTGTTTCCAGGAAGAAACACTGATGTGGCCTCCACGACGGCTGAGACACTTGCCAAGTGCCTATAGCTGGTGTTGGACATGGCGCCCTGCCCTTCGGTCTCATGGCATAGGGCTATTTGTGAGGCTATGGCTGTCCAAATAAATCCTATTTCTCTTAGATGGCGTTAAAATGTCCTCTGTGTGTTTTGTGCTACATAATTCTATATTTCTCAAAGAAAGTAAAATTATCTGGATCTTCGAAATCCAGACTTCAAATTGAAAGGATAATCTATTAACTACTACTCCCATCAAGATGGCACCCATAAAACACATGGTCCAATCCCAACACAGTTGACCTGTGTTTATTAAATCACAAAGACTTGTTGTTCATCTATGGAGTAGGACACTAGACTGAAAAGTCAAAAAGATCTCTTCTAACCTTCTAAGTTTTTTGTTGTTGTTTTGTTGGTACCAGGGATTGAATGCCTGGCACTTAACCACTGAGCCACATCCTCAGCCCCTTTTATCTTTTTATCTTGAGACAGAATCTCACAAAGTTGCTTAAAGCCTCATTATGTTGCTGAGGCTGGCTGTGAACTTATGATCCTCCTGCCTCAGCCCCCCAAGGAGCTGGGATTTTAGATGTGCACCACCACATCCAGCCTGTCTAGCCTTCTAATTCCAAAATTTTGTGATTACGTTTTTCTGTCATTAAGAATTTTCTATAGCACAACAAACTGTCCGAGAGAGAGAGAGAGAGAGAGAGAGAGAGGGAGAGAGATACAGAAAGACAGACATAGATCATAGGACCATAACCCTTGGATCAGTCACACATAGAGGGAATCCTCAAAAGCCCATTTCTTCTTTAACGGCCAAACCAGTATTCAAGAGGAAATTCCTAATCTCCCAAAACACAGGTGACCAGGGTTAAACAGTTATCCCCGCAGGGCACACCATTGGTTTTTCTACCAGCTATCTCCCCTCCCCACTGCTATTTCTTCCAAGTTTTAGAACTCTATTTTGCTCATATGTTTAATTGACAAGATTTACTTTGCCCCAAGGGTTAAGTGTTTATTGGTTTTAGGTAATCATAACCATTGACAGTTGACAGTGATTGGTTTAGGAATACGGGCAAGTGATTACAATTCTGGCCACTTCAACTGGGTGAAGTGATTCCCGGAGCTTCTGCAACCATCTTGAAATCACAGGACCTGAGTATAAAACTCTAGGCTTTACAGAGAAGAAAAATGAAAACATCCAGGGCCTTTTTTACTTTGAGTTGGCTGAGTTACCAACTAGTTGGTTAACCAGTCCACTTGTTATCTGAGAATAAAACTATAGCGGGCATGCAAAGAACCTGTTGTGTGAAAAACGTAGATTCTGGTTCAGGAGACCTGCGCAGGGGCGGTGGACTCTACAATTCCGACAAGCTCCTATGTGAGACGAATGGGTTCTAAGTCCAAACTTGGAAAAGGAAGGCTTTAAGTCACTTTAGATAGATTTTTGGTGATTAGGACCTGAAATCATCTTAAGTGACACAGTCTTCCACCTCGTGCTCTCTCTTGTCGCGTCTGATCTCCGTTTGAGGACCTAGTTTCAACATCTACTCCAGTCGCTGGGCCCTGCCATTCACGGCCCCTTCAGCGCCGCACCTTCGCGTCCTTTCCCCCCCTGACGCACCCCGCAGCCCGGTGCCCGCGGAGGGAACCGGGCCTGGTGGCTCTGCAGAGCTTGCCAGCGCACCTGGCCCAAAGGTGGAGCCGCGCCTGCGCCAGGGCGCCTTCCCGCCGCCTCCGGCTCTGGAGAGAACCGCTGGGCGCTTTTGCAAATCAGAACCTTTTCATCCCGGATTCGGTGATTCACCCTGAATGGCGTCTTCTTGGAAAGTCTGTGATGCACTATTGTGTAAAATGGGTAAAATTGGCCCGTCTCGTTGACAACGCTCTGCTCTGCTCTGCTCGTGGCTGGGGCTGGTCTGGGGGAGGTGCCATCCCCGTGGAAAGCTTCTTTACGCGCGGCCTCCCCGCGGGGTCTGCGCGGCCAGTACCTGCGTGGGCCGCGTCTGCGCGCGGGGATTGCCGCCCCTTTGCTCCCCGCTATGCCTCTTGATAAGAAGTAGGTTTCAGCAGGTATGAAGATGGGGCTTGTTTTTCACAAGGCACATTTACCAAGCCTCCATGCTGGAAAAAAAAAGTGTGGGGGAGGCACACACTTGGAGGCCATGCCAAATTTGCTTTTCCCCAAAGCAGGGAGAGACAAAGGGAATCACAAGCGTACCTCCCAGACACAAAGAGCGAGTGTTCACCCTGCAGACTGCAGCCAGTGAACTCAGCTCATTATCCCAGGAGCGGCCACTAATTCTACCCAGTGTTAAGAAAGAAAGAAAGAAAGAAAGCCTATGTTCCCATTCACAGAGCAAAGTTTCATCTTTGTATTCAGAATCAATTCATTTATTTTAGTGACAAACAACTCTACACTGTGACCATGACATTTCACTTATTATTATCTCATTGAGTCTCTCCAATAACCAACCCTATTAGGTTGGTGTTTGATAATTGAATTAGCAAGAGAAAATTCCAGCAACTGCAAGGTGCATATTGAGGTCAGGAAAAAAAATTTGCACCAGAGGAAAAGGCAGAATGACAATTTGGGGTTAAATAGTGACGGGGTGATTTTAGAGCAAGTGATGCCTTTGGGTCCACAGACCTTTCCATGGCTGGGGCCTCCAGGGTCCAGTCCTGCTTTCTGCAGACAGAAGAGTGACCCCCCCCCCTACCCTGGCAACTTGCAGCCCTGGACTCACAGCCCTCAGCCACATGGTCAGCCAGGACTCTGGTCATAGCTTGTTAAGCAGCTACCAGTAAACCAAGCCCAGGTCATGCTTTGTGTGACTCTCTCAACTTTGTGAATTTGGAGTCATCAGTGGTATTTTAAAATTTAGAGATCATTCAGACACACACACACACACACACACACACACATACACACATCTGGGGTTTTGAATTCTCAGAAGAAGTCAGAAGTTCTGGATGTACTGCACCATGGGACAGTGACTCTTACCACTGAGAAGTGGGAGTTCCTTTTCTCAGGGGAGGTGGTCTTCTGGCACTCTCCAACAAGGGGACCAGAGTCTCTTGCCAAATCCCTTCCACTGCACTCCAGGGTTTCAGTTTGAGAACCCCTGGCCTTGGGGCTGCTAATTCTTGGTGGTAAGGGGTCTGCTGGACACTGTACGATGGCTAGCACCATCTCTGGCCTCTGTTCACTGGCTACCAGTAGCACCTTCCCACCCCATGGTGACAGCCAAACATGTTTTGACATTGCTCTCTGTCCCCTGGTGGAGGTGGAGCACAGATTGCCCCCGATTGGGATCACTGTTCAACACGCACTTGACCCTCTTCACCCACCTAAGCCTCTAGGCACCCCATCAGCATTTGAAGCCAGCTCCCCTGCTACCTCCAAATGCTCCTCTATATGACAGTGACGACAGTTCCCTTCACAGTGCCTTTCACATGACTGTCTGGGGACACAGCTTAGGAAGTGTCGGTCATTTACATCATGGAGTCCCAGATCCTTTCTTAGGGTAAATTTTCAAGGGAAAGAGAAGAAGGGATTCCTAAAACGACTGGATCCCAAAGAACGTTGATAATAAACAGTGATTTTAAGACAGAAAGAGTAGACAATAGGTCACAGCATTTTCTGAAGTGCCTCCCGGCTGGCATCCACCTGAAACCTGGCGTTAGGGGTCACCTGTGCTCCTTGGCAACTCGAACCTTGAATGAACAGAACAGACGTTCGCAAGTCCACCCCCAGTCGTGCCTGACGATGCCCGGGATCTCCTGATGAATTCTAGATGGAATCATGTTCTTGTTTTCACTAGCTGTTCTGGCAAAGGCTCCTTCTCCAGAACTGAAGCCCCTCGTGTTGGCAACCTGGCTGTGAAAACGCACCCCATTGCCAGCTCCCCTCCTCGTCTGCCCTAACGAGACAGGATGTGGTCCCCCTTTCAGAACAACCGTGGGGTGATGGGTGCTGTGGGCAGAGACCCTCTCTGGGGGCCACCTCCCAAGGGTCATCTAGCAGGAACGTCATGTGGCAGGCAGAGCACGAGGACTCTGGGATCAGCCAGACTGCACAAGTTGTACAACCTCATCCACCAAAGCCTGCAGAATGTGGCCAGAACAGCACCCCGAGGAGAGAGCTAGACGGCCCTTCAGACCAGGGAGACCAAAGTGAGCACAGGCAAAAAGCTAGAGAGAACAGGAAAATGTTTGAAAAGTAAATTGATAAGAATGCTAAATGATATGTATTTAAAAATAATTAATGAAATGGATTATTTTTGACACATCTGATAAACAGATAAAAATGTTTTTCCTACCAAGACTTTGAATTGATGATTTTTCCCCCCATTATCTTCATTAAACATAGAGATCAGAGGTTCTTCAGATATGAAAAGGGCCCAGATATCATTCTGGATAAGACTTTTTAAATTCTAACATATGAGTGGCCCTCTCTGCTCTTTACTACCAAACACCACCTGAAACATTTTCTCGTTTCTGAAAAGAAAAAGAAAAAAAGTTAAAGGATTTTCCATAAAACCGTGTACTTCTCTCTGTGATGGCAAGTATCACAGTCTATAGTTTTCCCACTGGTCTCACCTGCTTGCCCAGAACTCTTCCACAAAGGGGCTTTTCCTCCTGTGTTCCTGTCCCATAGCTCTAGGCGGGCCTGTGATATGGTGAGTGCACAGTAAATATTTGATAAATAAATGAGTTCAGGGAAGGTGCTGGAGGAGTAAGGTGATGCTTCTGTGGGGAGGGTGGTGGTGAGAAACAGGGATGGCGGACCCTCAACGCGGACGATTGCAGAAGGCACCACAGTCGCCTTATAAAACCTGAGATGCTGTTGTGGGGGAAAAGGATCAGGTCCTTTCACATAGACCGTGGAATAGAAGTCAGACCAGTGCAGGTAATATGCACAGGTAAGTGGCAGGAGAGCCAGCTGGTTACCCTCTTATGTGACTTAGGTTACCCTCTCAGAAAGCTTCTGTTTAAATTGAAGAGTAAGAAGTAGGGGGCTGGGGATGTGGCTCAAGTGGTAACTCGCTCGCCTGGCATGCGTGCGGCCCGGGTTCGATCCTCAGCACCACATACAAACAAAGATGTTGTGTCCGCTGAAAACCATAAAATAAATATTAAAAATTCTCTCTCTCTCTCTCTCTCTCTCTCTCTCTCTCTCTCAAAAAAAAAAAAAAAAAAAAAAAAAAGTAGGTTGTACTCTTCCAAATTAATTGTAAATCTTCCTGCCTCTCTTCTCACACATGAACCCCCAGTCACCCCCAAACCACCTGCACACTGTGGAAGACTCCAATAGAGTGGATGGTCAAGCTCAGGGTCAGAGACGATGCAGCACACAGTACACGCCGGGTCTCCGTCAGACACCCAATTATGGAAATAAACCGCTTGGGGCTGGTAGGAAGCCTGCTTCTAGCAAGGCTCAAGATTCCAGCGGGCAGCTGCCAGTCTCTGCTAGTACCAACATTCTGTTCCTCATTCTGAATTGCCGCTTAAAATCAAACACCATGATCACCTGTTAAATCCCTTTTTCCTCTATGCCCAGCATAAAGAGATGCCTCTAAAATAACCTGAATTAACAATTTTTTTTTTCTTTTCCTTCATCAACTTCTTTCAATGTAGAGGTCAGCCTGAGGTCTTAGCCCGATCGGAATTCCCCTGCCACAAATCCACAAGGGCTTTGTTCTTCTCACAAACACACACTTGACACACTCACCTCAAGTCATATTTCCTTCGAATCCACTCTCAGTCAAGACATGCAGTTACTAAAACTGCATCTGATATTTGTGATTCCTTAGGCCTGTACCCGCGGAGAACTGGTTCCACACTCGAGGAGATGCGAACCACTTTGAATCCAGGTGGAGGGGTATTCTCAGAAGTATTTAGAAATCTGGAGGTTTTCACTGTTCCGGTCCAAGGTGCGGCTGGGTGTGTTAGCGTCTGTACAGCCATGCTGTCTGGGCGTCCGGAGTCTGTTATCCAGAGCGCACGGCCAGCCCCTGAGGAGGGACGGCTGACTGCGCTGGTAGTTTATTTCTTCCCATCCCAACGTCTGACTCCTCTCAATGCCCCAAATTTGGTGAATATGTGAAACTGTGACACATATCTGTCAGGTCTCTTGGTTTCTGATTGAAAGTCCAAAATCACTGGAAGAAACGTTAACTAATAGGAAATTACATTTAATAAGACAAATCAACACAGGGGAGATAAAAGTCACAATTGCCCTGTGCTATAGTTGGGATCTTAAATGTCCCTCTAAGGTCTATGTGTTAAAGCCTTAGTCCCTGCAGCGTGGCTATGGGAATGGAATTTTGAGGGGATTTTAAGTGGTTTTGCTCTGCCAGGCCTCCACCATAATGTGCTGCCTCATCACAGACCCCAAACTCAAAAACATGAAACTGCCAGAATTATGAGCCAAAATGAACCTTTTCTCATCGTAAACTGATTATCTCAGGTGTTTGTTATAGTTACAGAAATCTGACTAACACACCTTGTGTCACCAAACTCCCAACTGTGTTACGGTTGAAGAAATGAAAGGTTTCCTGAGTTGACTTCTTTGAACTGTGAAATAAAATTTTGTGGTAGACCATGAGTTTGGACTGGGTACCCACAGCAGACCAACAGACCAAAGTATATACATTGTAATCACAGTGACTGAGCTTTGGTCCGTGGCAGAAGGCCCTGTTGCTAAGTAATTAAGCTACAGAAAACTATCTAGTCAAGCTGTTACTGGTGACTGGTCGCTTGACTAAGCTGTTGTCAGCTCAACTCTCTTCCTGCCTCACTCTTCTCCTCCTATACATTCTGTCCCATCATGCTGTGATTGGAGTTATCAGAACCTGCTCTGGTTCTGGGAGCCACCCAGTTGATAAACAGTTTTGATTTTGTTCTGTTTTGCTCAAGTCCAGTCCACGAGATTTAACTGGTCTTGGTAACTTTCCTTTTAACCTGATATATGTTCCCTAATGCAGGGCTCTCCCACCAACCCAAGAGTCCCTGTAGTGACCACCATAAATACCCCTTAGACAAAGGATAGGCACGTTGGCGGCATGTCCCGATCTTTGTGCTCAGTTCCTGAAATCATTCAGAAAGGTGCGTCCACTCATCATGGTCTTAAAAAATCAGAAACAGAAGGCTCCTCTCCTTTTTATTCTGAAATTTTCCTTTTGTTTTTTCCTCTTGTAATTATTCTGATCTTCACCCCCCATCACCACCACCATGCACAGCTGGGAAGGAACCCAGGGCCTCGCTCATGCTGGGCAAGTGCTCTACCACTGAGCTGAGCCCCCGGCCTCTTTCACCTTTTTCCTATTAAAAGTTTTTGCTTTGCAGAGAGTTTTCTGGTTTTCCCTTGGAATTTGAGTTTCTCATCATTCAATGGGGGACATAGACACACACACACACACACACACACACACACACACACACACTTTTCTGGGTATCTGGTGTGTCCTATTATTGTCTTACTCATGATAATCCTTGAGCTTATCATGAGATGGATTGATTAAAAGGTGATAGATGGAGAGATAGATGATTGTCATGTACCCTCTGCCAAACTGAAGTTCCCCCCAAACTTAAAAATTCTCTTTATTAAAGACACCTGACATGAGGCTGGGGATATAGCTAGTTGGTAGAGAGCTTGCCTTGCATGCACAAGGCCCTAGCTTCAATCCCCAGCACCACCACCCCTCCAAAAAAAATGCCTGACAGAGGGCCAAAGGGTGCCCTCTGTATTTTTATAGGAGTGGTCATGTACAGCAGCCCTGGACAGGCCTGAGCCAAACTGGCGGTGGTTCATGCACATGTGATCTAGCCTCAACTAATCAGGTGCCACTGCCCAGGAGCCACCCTCAGCCAATCAGGTGCTAATGCTAGATTGGGAGTGAGCCCTTCTACCCCACCTCTACTTGCCCGAGCCCCAAAATGCAGTTATATGAATATTTTATTTAGGTCAGTATACAGTGTTCACATTATCAGGTCTGTGCAAGAGCCATTTATTAGTATATTCCGATTATGCTATTTTTCATCTTGCTTTTTAAAAGTGCTGGTATCCTTCCATATGCTGGTCATTGGTATTTCCCCAGATGCTTGATTATGCAATAATCTCAGTATTTTTTCCCCCAAATGCTATATCACATCAAATACTTTACTCATGCTCCCTCTGGTCCCTAGGGATTTGATGTTTGTTTGGTGGCTCTCTTTACAGTTGGAAGCTTTCCTCTGACATTTTCAGGTCTTAAGCCTGCTGTTCACAGGAGTGGGGGCTACAGGAAGTGGGGATCCAGGCGTGGTGGACTTCTCTGTGGAGTGGATGGGAGGAAGCCAGCTGTTTACTGGTGACCTTCTAAGCTCACGGAAGCGTCTTTCTGGGTTGTTGCAGAATCCAGCACTCTCCCTCACTGGGCGTACACCTGGCCACTGGCCTCTTCAGGGCAGAGACACAAGACATCTTCCCAGAGCCTGCTACCTGAACGGCAGGACCTGGTGCAAAATGAAAATGTGGAGCCTGTTGTTCCAAAAGCAGGGAAAATACCACTAAAGTTGCTAATATAGAAAATCTCCTTTTCTTCTGCGGTCTTTCTGTTTCTTAACGAGAAAAGTATTTTTACTTTTTTTACATGGTATTTTTATTTACTATTTATAGTTTTTCTAAGTAAGTTAAAAAAATTTAAATTACTAGCAGGGATTTCGCTGTTCATATGTCTATTGTGCAATGCCAGTTGTGCATGCAAATAGAAGAGTGTCTGACCTCTGGAATTACACAATTTATTTTTCCTAGCTTGTTCTTGAACACATATTTTGTTCTGACCAGGAGACTACCCACATTATCCCTTAGGAAAAGACTTAATGATTCTCAAAGTTAGGAATAGCCTCGTAATACATATTCCTGATGCACGTGAATATTTGCTTTATGCCTTACCTTCAGGATTTTAAAAATCTGTTGTGAGAAAGGATGACTTCAAGTGCAGGGAACAGGGTGGAAATACAGGACTCTCACTGGAAAACCTGAGAAAGTTCATTCTGCTCTTGTCTACCTCCATCTGCTCTGCAGGAAAGAAGTGCCCTTGGTACTGCCACGGAGCTTCTTCAAAGCAGTTTGTAAAAGAGAGACATCTTCCAGATGCTCCAGAGCCCCGGGTGGCACGTCCCCGTTCCTCACCTACTCCTCTCCCTAGAGAGGGCCATCTACGGACTTCCCCTCAAAGAAAAACCACCTGCTTCTCTTCTAGTATTTAAAGGGACTTGCAGGCACTTCCTCGTCACACTAGCAAACTTCCCAACAGCCCTGTTGTTACCACTCACTTCACAGCTGAAAGACCTGGTCCCCAAGGAAACCTGCCTCCAAGTGCATGGGCCATCAGAAGTGAGGACAACTGCTAACTGCCCAATCCACTGAACCAGAAAGGCCCCAGAATGCAGGGGTGTCAGCATCACCTCCAGTTCTGTTCTGAGCCCCTGCTTTTTGACTAGCCTGCTCAGCACCCTGGCTTACAGAGAACCATGGTCCCCATCACCCACGTGCACAAAAGGGTACAGGGATCCGTCTTTAAATAGCCATGTGCCTGTACCAATAAAAAGTAACTGGATACTTTTTTTTTTTTTTTTTTTTTTAACTTTCTGGATTTGCCCTTGGAAAATGTCATCTACTGAAAGTGGTTGGTGGACCAGCACAGACAGTCTTGTATTTGACTCACTGGAACTGACGGTATTTTCTTTGGTTTGGGACCAAATGGAAAACTATGGTTGGTGTTTGAGACCCAGGAGCTCTATTTTGAGAAGGGATCAGACACCAAGGGACAGAATATGTTCTCAGGCAAACCTGAGTCAGATAAGCCTGTTTTCAAATCCCCAACTTCAGCCCTGAACAACCTTATTGAGGTTTAAAGTCAGTATTAAAAAACGTGTGACATACCTCCTGCTTCCAGTGTCCCCTACACTCGATAAGGCCAAAGAAAGGAAATAGTAAGTGCTTATGCTTAGCTGCCTCGTGGAGAATATTCATGAACATCGGGAGACAACAGAAGACAACAGCTACTGGGAAAGTTAAGGGAATTAAGATTTTTACATCAGAAAAAAGGAGGCCCTAGGGTGAATTAATCTTCAGTATATAAAGAGTAAGGAGCTGCAAGATGTCGTCTGATTTTCTGTAATAAGGGCACAACACAAATTACATGGGAATTGCTATCACTGTAACAAAATCATGCAAGGAGGGAAGGGTAGCTGGGTGTTAAATCAGGAGTCGGCATAACTCTTTCAGTCACGGTGCCAATATATGTGGAAAGAGAGATCCTGAAGAACATGAGACAGATCCCACATGCACAGTTTACCAAAAAAAAATCTGAGGATTAATTCTGTAACTCCTGAACCCTCTTGTGTATTTTGAAAACAGAAAAAGATGGACAGAAGGGAAAGAGAGAGGAATGGTGAAGAATTTCTCCTGGAGAAGTCTGTTGCCATGCTGCTGGACGGGGTGGAAGGTATCTAGGGTCACCTGAGGTCTGAGGGGGGCCCCAGGATGGCGTGAGTGGCTTAATAAGGTTGGAGTGCCCAACCTGGCACGCCCACTGGCTCTCCATGCATGCCTGCCGCCATATTGCGATACAGAACGAGCCCCAGCCAGTGCCAGCGCCATGCTCTTGGTTAGATCTGCCAGGAGGACATCCTGACTTCTCTTTGGCTCTGGAAGTTTTTAAAAAAGGCATTCTGGCTGTCAAAATTAAGACAAAATTGGAAAATGTAAGAAAGTCTAAGAAAAAAGAAGAAGGCAGTGAGTCGCTTGGTCTCAGATTTGTTTGGTGCAAAGCAAGACGAAAAAAATCAGTTATAAGCTGTAAAGTAAGGTGTCGTACTACTGATAGATATAAAAAGAAATTAAGAGTTTTGAGGCAAAACCAGCTGTCAGACAGGTAGAAAATATGATATAGCTCTTGAGAAAAGAGAACGCTCCTGGAACAGATGGGCGCACCTCTGAGCTTTATAAAGCATTAACTAGCTGTTTAAATAAGTCCTTAGCAGATGTTTTCAATGCAATTTTGGAGGTGAAATGGAAAAAAACAAAGTCCAAGGCACAAGGAGAATTGATATTACAAATAAGAGACACTCTTGAATTCAGAATGCAAGTTATAACACAAGGATTTTTTTAAAAAAAGATTAGTCACAGTATTTGTAAAAAAAAAAAATAAATAAAAATAAAAAAGAACCAGAAAGACCCACAATGAATTACATTCCTAAAATCTGCAATTCAAGTAATGTATACTGTGATATTAGCCTTTAAAAGAATTAAAGAAACAATCTTAGAGTAGAAAGTTACACGATGGGTACAGCTATGCATCTTAGTTCAACAAGGCAAGAGAACTTCCATATCTGCATTGCAAATTTGTTTAATTTTTAATAGTAGCTTTTTTTATAACAAATAAACTCCTAAGGAAAGAGATGAATCACAGAAGGAAGGAAGGAAAAAATTGCTGGTAGGTCTGGATGGGGTGTATTGATCATTGGGACAATGTTGAAATATATTTAAAGGGATACAATTCACAGTTAATAAAGGGGCAGTGAGCTTCCTCATCTGATGGCTCACATAGATGCGTACCTGAGACCCGCAAATGTGCACCAAGTGCCTCTTAGCGCCAAGCAGTGGACTTGGTGACGCTGAGAACACCCAGACCCTTGCTTCGGTGAGCTGATCGTCCTTCAAGGCTGCTGTGCTAATGGCTTCACCCATCAATGTGCTCACACCACACCTCTAGCCACCACCTGTAGGCGTTAAGGAAAAGGCGCTAAGGCCATGGAGCAGGTAGACATGAAGGCTCAGACTCCATTCAGCAGAAAGGAGACCCACAGGCCCAGCCAGCTGCCCGTGAACTTAACCCTGCTGTGGTTTGCATACACATCCCTCACGGGCCCATGGATGAAGGGTGGTCCTCAGTCTGGGGGCTACTGGGAGGGGGTGGAACCTCTAAGAGGTGGGGGCTAATGACCTGGTTAGGCTGGTGGGGTGTGACCCTGACGGGGATGTTGGGACCCTGGCTGCTCCTCTTTCTCTTTGCCTCCTAACTACCCTGAGGTGAGTCCTTTCCTCTCCCACAGGCTCCCACCATGATGTTCTGCCTCACCACAGGCCCAAAAGCAACCGTGCCACCTGACTGAACCCATGAGCCAGAATAAACCTTTGCTTCTTATAAGCTGATTCTCTCAGGTATTTTGTCACAGGGTAAAAAGCTGACTAAGACGAGCAGTGTGACCACATGCTATTAGGTAATGTGGGAGGAGAGGAATGGAGAGAGAAGAAGATAACCCTACCTACAAAATAGGTTTTTAAAGAACAAGGCAGAACAGTTTAGGGCTGAAAAACATCAAACTGGAAGGAAGAGACAATGGATCAAACCTATTCTGTTAGAGTCTGTAAACAAGTCAGGATGGCGCCTGGCATTTTGCCAGAGAAATGTTAGGGTCTGTAAACAAGTCTGGATGGCGCCTGGCAAAACGCCAGAGGGAGTGGTTTGTGAAGTAACGCCAGCGAGCCATTAAGTGTGGAGATTCCTTATTGGTTGACTGCTGTATCTAGTTTATGTTAATTAGATAGGCTGTGTGGAATGTATAAATACTCCTCCTGTCCTACAATAAACGGCTCCCACTCCTGCTGCATCAATCTACACAAGTTATTCGTCACCCCGCCTCCTTCCCCGGACTGCGGCACTATTCCATTGTGATTTTTGACAGAATTCATGCTGAAGTGGCCACTGATTCCAGTATGGTTTGGTTTTTTTGTTTGTCCCTAAATAACTCAGGATCAAACCCCTAATGTTCCCTTTCCTCTGCTGCACAATGGGAATAAAATCAGCACCCCAAAGGGTCCCTGAAAGAATTAAATCAGATGATGAACACAGAGCACATTTACTGTAACATGTGGAACTTAGGAGAGCTCCTGGGATGTTTCCTGCTATCACTGCCATTGTTAAGCCCCTGTGCACAGAGATAACTTTTTCACTTTATTATCTATGTCTATCTCTCCAGCCTCTCCTGAAAAGCGGTGTTTTGAAGTCCCGTGTGCAAGCCGCTGTTCTGATGGGTAAACCCAACAAGCAGTTATGGAACACCCCTCACGTGGCTGATGCTCCTGCTCACGGAACCGGTGGCCAGATGGGGTGGATCCCTGCCCTCACAGAGCTTATGTTTGGGCAGGAATTGATCTTGAAGACACGAGGTTCTTGGCCATCTTCATCCGAGAATTTTAAAGAAGAATCAATTTATGAGTCAACCAAATAACAGAACAAATATGACAATCTTCCCTTTTTAAAGGGGAAAAAAAAATGGATCTGGAAAATTTGAACCTGAGACTGACGTGGAATGTTCTGGATTAGTTTGATTCTGCTGACCACAGCCTTTTTATTCCATGCTCAGTCCTCTTGGCCTGCCCTGTCCCTACTCTAGTTCCCCGCCTCTAGCGGGTCCCTCTCCTAGCCACTCCTTGCTGAGCTTCTGCTGCTGGGCTCTGGCCCCTCTCAGGGTTCCTCAGAGTGATGGCAGGTCTTCAGGGATTTCTTATCTCCTGTTCAGGGCTGTGCAGTATTCCCCTTCACCCACAGGGTGCAACCCAGGGCCTCCGACAGCAAACACGGTTGTTCACTAAACCACGCTACCTCGAGCATGGAATGACCCTCTTATATGTCCCTCTTACCATTTCTTCTATCAAGTTTCAACCCCTCGAAGTTTCAAAAGTGCTGCGTCGTCTCTCTGCCCTCTTTTCCCACAGGAGATGCCTTCTACCAGAGTCCCCTTTGCACGTGTCCCACATGGACCCGGCTCTTCCCAACTTGATCCTCTTGAAATCACCACATCTGTATAACCCCAGAGAGACGCTAGGGATCTATGGCTTACAAAGGGGTTTTTCTTATGCATTATCTGTCTATTTGCCCCCACAGAAACTGTGCCTTTGGTAGGACAGGTTTGACCCACTGTCAAGTGATAAAACCAAAAGTAAAAAGCATTCAGAAGTGGCCGTCTAGAGTCACATAAACAGAGATAGCACAAGTTTTCCCTCCGCATCTTGTCATTGTCCCCATATTCTCCCCTCTGTCGACTAAACCCCGCTACCTGGAGTATAGAAGGAAAAGCAAGAGAAACTGATGGGAAAATAGAAGCAAATCAAGTAGCAAGAAAGCAGAAAGGACTTTCTGACATTTTCTTTTTTCTTTTCAGTACTGGGAATTGAACACAGGTTCCCTACTCACAGAGCCACACCCCTAGCCCTTTTTTTATTTTGAGACAGAGTCTCACTAAGTTGCTGAGGCTGGCCTCCAACTTGTGAACCTCCTGCGTCAGCCTCCTGCGTAGTAGGGCTCACAGATGTGAACCACTGCACCCAGCCACAGAAGAGATTTTCAGACATAACACAATTAATCAATTTATCTCCTGACTTCCCCTGCTTACTTACCGCTCAAAAAAAAAAAAAAAAAAAAATCGCTACCACCAAGAATTTTTAAAATTGTTTTCCATCTTCAAACCAAACAGAAAATGTTTCATAATTTATGATCTACCAATTTTTGCTATATACAGCCCTCAACTTCAAAATTCTACAACTTGGCCAAATATTAAATTCGATTCTGTAACAAACCTACATCATGCCTACAGGACTCAAACCTGAAGACATCCGGGTGATCCAAACAGAAGAACAATATTCCTTTCAGCCACCGTAGCTCTCTCCGGGGTCACTGTCCACGGGTAGAGAGGCAAAGGCAGGGGCTTCACAGTGGGAGTTGGGAACGGCTGGCCAGATGGCGCCTGTCAGAAGGTGTTGACTTTTTAGGCACCTGGGACGGTTTCCTGGGAGTTAATGAGAGGTGCAGCCCAGACGGGTTGCATCTCAATCACGGAAACAGACGTCCCTGCTAAGGAAAGTGATCACAGAGCCAGGTGTATTGTTCTCTTTTGCTTCTGTTTGTTTTACCTGGTTGACAGAGAGGAGGGTCCATCTGAAAATGTGAGATGGAGTCGACGTGAAGAGGTGCAGGAATTGTCACTAGGACTCTTCATACGGAAATATGGAATAGAACAAGAAAAAAACGATGCAAAATAATGGCAAGTGAGCATGGATGTGATAAGGACACCTTGTTGCTATAGCGTGAACTACTTGAAGAGAAATTAAAGTGGAAATGAAATAATAATCTGCAGGTGTTGTGGAAAGAATCCTTCAAACTGGCCACTAATGATGGCCGGGTGCTTTTGAATTTCAAACATAATGGATCTGAAACAAATCCCTTTTACCAATTTGCCGTTTCCACTTGCCGCCAAGCTCCTCGGGGGTGTTTTCTTATTACTTTTTTCTTATTATTCACCGACATCTTCCCACGTGCACCCCGATACACAAAGCCAACCTTTCGGCAGATTCAAGACGCAGAGAACGTCACTGGCTTTTGTCATCAGAGAACGTCACCTAAACACGTCTCTGCCTGCTGTGGTCACTGTTAGGCATTTCATAAAGCCAGTTAGATAAGTGCTGTCTCCAGCTGTGGAGGGGCACTTTGGCCTGAGTGAGGCCATCAGCAGATGGACAGCTCCACTTCCCACCAGCTCTGTGACCTGAGCCGAGGTTATGTGACGTGAGTGAGAAGCACTGGGCATGGCAGCTGGCTCAAGGCGACTCTGTAACCACCGCTTTCCTTTCCTAACTGCAGAGAGCGGGCAGCCAGGCTCATTCACTCAGTCCTATTTCATGTCCCGTCCTTGACCAGACACTGTTTTTCTCTAACCTCCTGTCCATCCTAAGTAGCCCTCTAGGAACCCAGATATGTTCGGAATCCGCTTGCTTGCTACCTCCTAAGGGACGGTGACGATATGGAGACACTAAACATTGCACTACCATTCTCTGCTATTAGAGTCAACCCCCGTCAACCCCCAGGTAGGGTCCATAGAAGAGCCTCTCTGTTACCATCTCCTCTGTGCTTCCAGGACTTCCTGGAGGCAGAGGTTTCTGAGAGATTAAACAAAGCAGTCAGGAGAAATAAGAGAAGTTCCTATTCCCAGGACTGACCACGTGTGTCATTTCCTCCTCTTTTAAGTGTGATTTTTGTTTCTACACGGGGTGTGAGTTGCAGACCTGTGCCTCATCCGCCAGGGTAAAGCGCTCGTTCCATCCCCTCCTGCATTAGGGATCCGGGCAAATATCCAGAGGTGAAACAGGAGTTTTTGGGGGGTGGGGTGGGGCAGGGGGTCAGGATATTGGTGGCATATTTTAAAATGTTCAATATACCTAATAAAACATGATGAATAACCCAGTGCTAAAGATTTTCATAGTGGATATGTGTATAAAGGCAAAAAGAAGCTGGACTCAGACGAGAACGTGAAAATCGTGCAGCGCATCACGTGCGACACAGTTACCATAGCCCAGGACAGAGCGGGGTGCTGACCTTGTGTACGGCATTTAGTGCAGCCCACCTGGGGCATGATGGGCAGTGGCCACCACTTAACCATGGACTTTAAAGCTACCCGTATCTACCTAAAAACAAATTCTCTGTTTTGTTTTGTTGTGGTACCAGGGATTGAATCAGGGGCTCTTAACCACTGAGCCACATCCCCATCCCTTTTTTTGTATTTTATTTAGAGACAGGGTCTCACTGAGTTGCTTAGGGTTTTGCTAAGTTGCTGAGGCTGGCTTTGAACTCCTCCCTCAGCCTCCCGAGCTGCTGGGGTCACTGATATGTGCCACTGCACCCAGAAGTTATCTGATTTTTAAAACTTTCTCAACTTCAACTCAAGACGTTCAACCCAGAGACAAATAAATACCCTCATTGCTAATTCTGAACAAGTAGAATTCTACTGAAACTCTGAGTTGAGCAAATACTTTGAAAAGACCACAGCTCGTGAATAGTACTGTTTATAATATTAAAAAGCAACAATATTCCGATGTATTTATCTGGTCAGGCGTCGCTCAATATCATTCTTTCATGCGGCGCCAGCCTCCTTAGTGAGAGGCACAGACAGCATGGAGCACCAAGTGTGCTCAGCACAGTGGATTATCTTCAGGTCAAGACTAATGCGCCTGTAATTGTGAATCGGTTGGCCCCCTAGCTCTCACCCGTTAGGTCTGCCACATCCATTAGCACCATTCGCAGAATTAGGAGTGCTTCACTCACAAACCTTTGCAGGCTACCCTCGGTTATCCTAGGAGTGTTCTATCATGCAGGACAACCAGGCCCCACATGGACAGCCCTGCAGACGAGCGCCTGTCGAGTAGAAGGTGAACACTGATGAGACGTTCTAGTAAGGATCACAGTTTTCACACTTCCCATTCAAACCTGAGGTTAGCTAGGCCTCAAATCCTAGCTTCTCATTAGGGGAACATGCTATTCCCCATTGGGCTCAGAAGAAAACTGAGGACGGAGACAACTTCCTGCTTCCTTTGGGCTCACATGGCTTCAGGCCCACCGTCTGCTCCCAGAGCCTCTCCTCAGCCCTGGTTTTTCACTTGGTGCTTGAGACAAGAAGAATCAAATGCTGATAAGTGATGACGCTAGCCAGTGTATTCTTTGGTCAGATTATAAGAACATATTCTAATTAGCCATGCCTGGGGCTGGGGATGTAGCTCAGTTGGTAGAGCGCTTGCCTCGCATGCACAGGCCCTGGTTCAATCCCCAGCACCACCACCAAAAAAAAAAAAAAAGGATAAAACAATTAGCCATGCCAGAAAAATTCAGTGTCTATCATTTCCCTGGGCTCAGTAAATGAGGCTGCACCGTTAAACAAAAAGGAATTTCTGAGCTTCTGTTCTACTTTGATAGAGCCACTTATACTTAGGTAAAGTAAATGTTTAACTTCTAATCTAGGTGACCTTGAGTAAATGTCCCTGTCCCCCAGGCTGGCCCTGTCATCCCCCACAAAATTATCTCTGACTGCTTAAGAATTTTAATAATTTCATTCTCGTGGAGCCAGATTCTCCTTTTCCAAATACGCTAGGAAGAGGTGTGTATCTGTTGAACTTTACGTTAAGGTAGGGATTGCTTAGGGGAACCTCCTCACCTTAGTCAGACTCAGAGATGTTAACCGTGAGAGCAGGAAGGGGAACTCCTAGTGGGGGAAGGCTGGCCAGGGTACTGCCTGCCCCCAGGACCCTGCCCCCAGGACCCTGATTATTACTTCTACCTCTTGGGGGGGGTCTCTCCATTGGTCCCCATGGCCCCCATTCCATTCTCAGGAATGCAGCGTTCCTCAGTTAACATTCTGGGTCATGTACAGCTAAAACCTCTTTTCTTAGTGTCCCTTAAAAAAAAACCCCAAAAGCCATATTTATTTATACTGCAGAGTTGGGACGGAACCCCGGGCCTCGTGCATGCCAGGTTCGTGCTCTCCTCTGAGCTGCACCTGGCCCTTCTTCGAGTCTCTTGGCCTGGCTGGTGTCCCCTGGAGTACCCAAGTCTACTTTATAGAAACGCAGCACCGGCAGGGACCAGAGACCGAAAACAGGGAAGAGGGGAGCTGAGCCTCGTGACTCCACACTGAGGGGCTTCGTGAGTCTGGTGCTCTTTGTCCTCATGTCAACCAAACAGGGAAATCTCATGATTCACTCTTTATAAACGACACAAGACTCAGAGAGACTTAGTAACTTGCTCGGTACCAATCACTGCACCCAAACCCAGGCGCACCTTGCAGAGAACTCGGGAATCACCGAAGGGCTCATCTGTTTGGTGCACAGGGACCCCCACAGCGGTCTGTGTTGGCAGCTTGAGTTTTCTCACAACCCCCCGCCCCCCCCCCGGTGCCTAGTCTGTCTCTGTAGGGTGGCTGCTGGCACCTTCCACAGGGAACCGCCTCTCCAACCTGGGACTGACTTCATGGGTAAGGCCCCGACTGGCCCTGGAAGTCCCTCGGTGGTTTCTGGCTGTCCAGCCTGAGACACTCCACGGCTGTCACCCAACCTAGTGGGTCCCTGACCTAAACCCACAGAACCTGGGGCCGTAGGGCCTTCCATGTGCCTCTCACCAGAGTCCCACACACGAGGAGGCAGAGGAGATTCTCCCTGTTTACAATGACATCACCTTCCTCTCTGAGAAGGGGATTGGATAAGTGAGAGGGAAACTGTGGAAGCCACCACGAGCAAACAGGCCCAAGAAAGGGCAGAGGGGTGGAGGGAACCAGCCCCTCTCTCCTTTCTCCATCAAGGTGCTGCTCATTTCTGCAGGTTCAGCCGAGACACTGCATCCTCAGGAAGTTTTCCATTAAAGCTGCCCCCGTAGTCCAGAGTTACCCGTTCTCTAATCCCATAATGAGCTGTTTACACCGTTTTTGTTCCCCTAGGATTATGCTGTCCTGCGCTGTAAGTAGCTGTTTACGGTCCTCCATCCCGACCAAAGTGAGAGCTGGGGAAGGGCCTCGCCGGGCTTCTCTAACACCAATCCCCAGCCCGTTAGAAGCAGGGACCACGGTGACGCTCGGCATAGTAATGGCCGCCCACTACTGAGGTCTCACCATTGTGATCCTTGCGATAAGATCCATCAGCAAAGTCTAAAACAGCTGAGCAACTTCCCCCAAATCAGACAAACAACATGTGGCTTCAATGTCATATCTAATTCCCGAGGACATGGTTTTCTCTGGTCACCACTAAGTAAGTATTTATTTAAAGAATAGGGATAGTAAAACCTCACCTTTTCCCCAGTTTTGTCCTGTAAAAAGCACAGTCAGCCACAGAAGAGGTTTCCAGTACTGTGGATCTCACTGTCCAACACGGTCCAGCCCACATAACCCTGATTTCATGAGCTTACATTGTCAGTAGCTCCAACATTTTTAAAAAACCTATGTATATTAAAGGGAAGTGTGTGTCTGCAGAGACACCTTTTTATGCTATTTCTGCCATGATTTGGGGGGGCTTCTTCTATTGGGGCTGTTCTATGTCAGGAAGTGAGTCATGGGCTCATCTCTATTTTATAATGTTCTGTTTCCCTAAAAACTTGGGTATAAAGACTTTTCAGATGCTCACAACCTGTGAGAAGGGAGAAAAGTCCAGAGAATTTTCTGAGATTTATTAGTATGTATTAAGCAACGTGAATTCGTTCTTGTCACTTTTAATGAAATGAAAACTCTGTAAGAGAATCAAGTAGACTTCAGATCATTTTCTGTGGGGGAAAAAGTCATTCTGCATTCCTCCAGGAATCAAGCTTCATGGCTTTGTGCACAAAATCTGCTCACAGAGGTCAGTGCCGCGAATATGAAATGACTTTGGTGCTAGAATATTTGTATTTATACCAGATTTTGGATAAAAAAATATTCCTGCTCCACTGAGGCAGAGAAGAGTCTCTTACCTGGTGATAATGTTAATCAGACATGAGCAGATGAACAATGACGGATATGAAATTACCACTACAGATGCTGGGAAATTAGACCTCAAGAAAAATAAAAATAAGAAAGTCACACCAGTACACACAGCTACTGACTGCCCCATGCAATAGGTATCAGTAGCTTAGAAGTCACCAAAGTGGTGGGCTGACAGGAGTCTAAGTATCCGTCAATATTAGAAGGCTTGAAATGTTCTTTGCTCATCTGGTTTACAGCTAATCAAATGAGTTTACTCTAACAAAACTTCTTGAGTGATTAACTTTATTAGGCTGTTTTAGGGGAGGAGGAAGTAAGGAAAGATGGTTCCTTCTCTCAGGTGTCTCACACTCTTTCTTTTTGGAGGGTAGAGGGGTGTGCCAGGATTAAACTCAGGGGCACTTAACCCCTGAGCCACATCCCCAGCCCTTTTTGGTATTTTATTTAGGGACAGAGTCTCACCAAGTTGCTTAGCACCTGGCTGTTGCTGAGGCTGGCTTTGAACTCACAATCCTCCTGCCTCTGCCCACCCCCTCCCAGCTGCTGGGTTTACAGGTGTGCACCACCAGCCAGCATTACACCTACTTGAACACTTACTGAGTGCTCACCTTGGGCCAGACACTGTTCCCAGGTCTGTCTGCCCCACCAGACAGGAGCCCCTCAAGTGAGCGGCAGACAGCCATATTAGAGAACCACTGTGGGAAGCAAGCTAACAAACACTTGGGCTATTGGCTTTCTAGCCTCCATGGATGTCAGGGTTGGCAATGTGACCAATCGCAAGGCCGTGTCCTCCTGATGGGGCTAATGAGCTTATTAAGAGGTGGTTCACTGGGACTGTCCATTTACAGAGACACACAGGAGATCGACTAGTTATTTAACAGAGATTTTCTTTCCTAATGCAAGCGAAGTCTCATTGGAGAAGATTCCTCACCTTGCTGTGTGTCTAACCCTTTGCAGAGAGGCTCCGGTGCCTTTGTGAACCCTGACGCTGCTGTGGCCAGTTTAAGATCCTGAAGAGGAGCCCGGAGCCCTGTTTCCTAAACTGAGTTTCCGTCTCACCAGGTGAATCATTCCTTCCTGAAGTGTCTCCTTATAGAGAACAGACCATCACCAGCGACCCCAGGACCAGGACAGATTCCCAAGGAAAGTAAATGAAGCTGATTCGCTTTGTCACCAGGTTCCCTGTCGAGGGGACAAGAATTTAAAGGCAGAGAGTGAAAAACAAAGGGAAGTCTGACTTGGACTTCCTGTTCAGAACGTAATTTAATGCAAGGAGCTCGAGACGGAAAGTCAGAACCTGGTGCTCCTTCAGTTTAATTAAAGGATCTGGTTAGATGGACTACAGAACGAGGAGGACCTCTGGAAGTCAGGACCTGGAACAGGTTCCTTTCCTGGGGCTGGAGACAAGCCCTCAGGCATGGTGCAGGAAAGCCCTGAGTCTCTTGGGTCCTCTGCCCAGCTGGGTTCCTTGCTTTGCTCTGCTCTGGGAACCAGCTCTTGAGCCCTAGGGATTTCAGCAAGGAAGGGCTTGGGCATCAGGAGGTCCCTGGGAATCCACTGCCTCATCTGACTCCCAGGTCAGAGAGAGACGGGGCAGCAAGTGTAACTTCTTAATTCCCATGAAGTGGGGCTGGTTCTAAAGACAGTGAGCCTGTTTGCCTAACTCCTGGGAACAGGTGCGGCTATGCAGGCAGAAGGATCACCCCAAGACAGGGGGCGGGATCTGGTGGGTTGCTTTCTGTCCTGGTGACTTCTCCTGAGACTCTAAGCTGACTCACTTCCTGATCCTTCTTCAACTGTTCTAAGATCCAAAGCAAGATTTGCTAAAAAGTAGAGCTTCACAAGTAAGATATTCTGTACTGAAAATTTAATGCGGAACTCTTCGAGGTAGGTTTAACACCCCACCCACCACAAAAAAAAAAAAAAAAATGAATTGCAATGTCTATCAGACCCCTGGAGAGAGACTGAAGTCAAACAGAGCTTAATTAAAAACAAAAACTATTACCTAATTAGCTCTAGACCAGCCTAATATATATATATATATATATATATATATATATATATATATATATATATATATATACTATCTAACCAAGATGCTTAAGCACTGTGATAACAACAGAGTAACAAAGTCACACTAAACTGATCCCACCCTCAATTTGTAAATCCACTTGGGAAGGCCTCTTTGTATTGTTCATGGCTTACTGTTTACTTTCTGTATGATTGCTAATTGTTACATAGTTCTCTGTTGGGGGTTTGGATCCCATAATGCATCTCTAGAGCTTCTTAGCTTCCCAGCTTCTGAAATGTCTTTTAAAACAAGGAAATACAGCCTAGAACCCTTGCTGGTGTGACACTCTATAGCTTGTCCAGGCTGGGAATGCTTGTTGATCCATTTGCATATCGACGATGCCAACCTGCGCAGGAATGTCAATTGCCTTCCATGGCTGCTCCCCTCTTTGTTTTTCTGTAAGTAAGGCATGCCAATGGTGCATACTGATGAGCTAGTGTCCTTTCTCCCCCACACACAGAGCAGTTGTACTAATCATTGAACTTCAATCTGTCTGGGAAACAGGTATTTTTTTTGATTAGCTGATTGGAGAGCAGGTGTAACGTTTTCTATTAATAAAACAAATGACAAATCAATACAAGATTGTATTTAGAACTAATGTATTTTTAATGAGTTTATTTCGACAAGTATATAGTATGCTATCATCACTGATTTTGATTAATACATTGATCATCAAATGAGATGCTGGAATGTGAAATGCATTATTATCTCAGGTATCCTGTTGCAAGGGTATGAATTTTGATAATCAGAATATAATAATTTAAGTGCTTGGTAATTGTCAGTGTCTGATCTACAAACACGATAGATGCAGGAAAATATGCACTCTAAACAGAGCACAGGCTGAAACCCCCATAAACTGTGGCTTTTCTCCACTGGCAAAGAACACAGGAAGAAAGAAGTATAATGGAAGGTGAATTGAAAAATAGATCCATGATCTGGAATTACAACTGTAAAGAGGAACAAAGGCACTCAGTTTAGGGAGGACTATGCCCACAGATGCCACCAGGAAGGTCAAGACATTGTAACACTGTCCTACATGTTCAAGGCTGATAATGAGGCTGTGGGCATGGTGGGTGCAGGAACTGAGTTCTTTCTACATCACACACAAGAAAGAATCCTTTGACTTCTGGTTGCAGCAATGATCAGCAGAATGCGAACCTTCTTTTGTTCAGAAAGATCCAGCTTATTTTTAATGCAGCATACTGAGATCCTGACTGCCTTGTGGCCTGATGTGCCTGCTACTTTCAGAAACTAGCAAAAGTATCGTCACTTTTTTTCTTTCTTGTTCTTTCTCTTTCTTTCTTTTTTTTTTGAGCAACAAAAGCATATTCACATTTTTAAATGTTTTGAGAATTATCTGAAATGTTCTAGGTCCTCTAACTTAATGGGTACCTTCACTAATAGAATCTAGAGCTGCATTGGACAGATGCTAAAGGAGCCTAGAATAAGTTTCAAGAGATACTCCAGGTCCATCCCACCCCTACACCTTGCTATCAGTGTTTATTACATATTGATAGCTCCTCATAGTTCCCAGATAAAAATTCTTCATATATTGTGGATGAATAAATATATGAATTTATTTTTGAATAAATTCACAAACCGCTTCTAAAATTCATACTGAAATTCAGAGGGCCTAGAATAGCCGAAACAAGTCTGAAAAGCGATAAGACTATGCAAAAATGGCAGTTACCACGCCGATGTGCTATGGTATCGAGATAGACAATTGAGCGGAGAGAACAGAGTCCAGAAATAGGCTCACACATATAATAAATTGCATTTTTTTTTTTTTACAAATATGCTACAGTAATTCAATGGGGGAAGTGAAAAGATTTTCAAAAAACAGCTCTAGAAAACATTGGATATCCATTTGCAAAAAAGTGAAATATGACATGACTCAGACCACATCCAAAAATTATCTCAAAACATGGATCATTGACCAAAGTATAAGACCTAAGTTGAATAACTTCCAGAATAAGATCTAGGACAAAACCTTACCGACCTTGAGTTAGGCAAACATTTTTTAAACTCAGGATCCCTACCAAAAGAATATTGAGAAGACATCCTCAAAATTTAAAATATTTGCTAAATTTTTGCTATTCAAACAACTCCATTAGGAAAATGAAAAGTTAGGCTACAGATAGGGAGAAAATATTTGCAAAACATGTACTCATACAGGACTTGTATATAGACTATATTAAGAAGCCATCGAACTCCACAACCAAAGGAAGCCATCCCATTAAAGGACAAAAGATTTTAAAGACAATGTAGGAATGACACACAAGCTCTGGAAAAATCCTCTAATCAGTCATCACCAGAAAAGCAGTCATTAAATCACTATGAACCTACTAGAACAGCTAAAATTAAAAACAGACAAACAAGCAAGACAATGAGATGCCCCATGTCAGCGATCATGGGAAGCAGTGGACCCTTAGTCCTTGCATTTGGGAATGCAAAACGGAACTGTCAGTCTGAAGATAAATGTGTGGTTCTCAGTTAAACAGACATGTCACAAGTTCTAGCAGTTTCACCCCTAAGTGCTTAACCAAGAGAAATGAAAACATATGCCCATACAAAGATTATACTAAAGTCAAGAAGTTCTTTGTTCTTAATAGTAATAATTTTCAAAGACTAAAAAAGAACTCAAATACCCAACAGCAGAAGAAGAGATAAGCTAATAGTGGTACATCCATGCAACGGAATATTGCTCAGTAATGAAGAGGAACAAGCCAACAGATGGAAGGCACCCACACAGATGTCCTCAGGGGCCTCGTGCTGAGTGAGGGCAAAAGGCGAAAAGGACTATGGGATTCCATGAATGCAAAATTCTAGAAAATCCAGATTAGACCAATGAAAAGCAGATCAGGGTTGCCAGGGGTCTCCAGACGGGGGATTCACTGCCAGGAGAACAAGGACAACCAAATTATATGCTTACAACTGAATTCCATGACCTATCAATTCTACCTCCATAAACCTGTCAAGCAGGAGGCTGCCACCAGTCCCACATGGATAATAGTTGGATCAGTAGGGACCTCCTCATTGCCCCTGGTCATATTCAAGGAAAGGCTCCCCATGAGCTTATTTTCAAACTGGTAAAATTAACCATGGCTCATGCCAACCTCAACACAGAGAAAAAGTCACCTAGCAAAATCCAAAGCTAAAAATCTTCCTTCATGCATGTCATGTCAACCTGAGTGACACAAAATTCGCCCTGGAGTTTAAAGGTGAAGGCTGTGTAACAGATGTGATTTGTGGTCAGCCTCTGAGATCTTGATGAACAAAGATGGTGGAGCTGGGTGCCGTGGCGTTTGCCTGTGATCCCAACGAGTTGGGAGGCCGAGGCAGGAAGATCACAAGTTCCAGACCAGCCTAGGCATCTATTTAAATCTCAAAATTAAAAATAAATAAAAATAAAAGGATTGGGGCTGTAGCTCAGTAGTGAAGTGCCCCTGGGTTCAATCCCCAGTAAAAACAACAAGGAAACAAAACATGGGAAAAAAAATTGGTTCCAATTGATATTCAGTGATAGGGAAGCTGCTTTAAATTGGGGGCTTGCTAGGTCTCTTTAAAGCAGTGACCAGAAAAGCAATGTCAAGAAATGAGTCACTCTGGCCCTTTACTTGTATTTTATTAGGGCCAAAGTGTTGATTGATGCCATTTTGTCAAAGGTCACGAACCCAGACAAATGAAATGAAGGAAAAGCAGATAAATGTGGACACACATTTTTCTATCCATGGATTCTTAAACTTTGATGGGCTAAATGTCTCTAGAGCTACCAGCAACTGAAACTCAAGTCTAGACTGTTGGCGGCCAAGGCTAAAATCAAGGACTCTATATTTATAAACATTTCTGAAGTCAGTTATGACTATACGTAAAATGAATAGCAAACAAAACACTATTGTGGGGAGTATTTTAAAAGGACACAAAATGATATGTACAGACCTCAATGTTTTTTTGAATATACACAGGAGATCAAAAGACATACATAAAAATGTTGGCAGTGCTTCCTCATGAACGGATTGTTGACTCATTTTTTAATGTCTTATTCCTTTCTGCAATCTCCAAATTTTTATGAGAACATGCAACTTTATAATATTGGCTTTAGGTAGACAAAAAGGAACACAAAGAACATAGACAAACATCTTTCCCCAAAGAAACTGCCTGTGAGCTCATCGTGGTGGACAATCTACTGTGCTCTTCTACCTCTGCCTGTTCCATCCACATTTCCCTTACTATAGAGAAAGTTTTCAAGAATGTTTCCTCACCTTGCACATAATGGTCTGACCAGCAAATAGGTTAGCTTCAGCAAATCAGTTGGGCAAGACCATGGCTGGGAACACTCACCACCCAGGCAGGCAGTTCCACACCGTGACATAACAGGGCTCAGAAATGGAGCCTTCCTCATCTTAAATAGCTCCTTCAAATGCTACATTCAGTTTGACACATAAATAGTTCCCGGTGACAACACGCTTATTAGTGTATTTTTAATATGAGTTAAAGGTGCAAAACCATAGAAATCATTTTCTTGAAAGTAATTGCAGAATGACGTATTATCTGTTATCAAAGCCCATGAGATGTGTTGAAAGTCTTACAAAGAAAACTGATGCTGAGGGAAAATTTAAGTACATTTCATATTGACAACCCAAAATAGAAGAAAAATGCCTGGTGTGTGTTTTGGAGCATGTTCATGCCAGATAACAGACTCTGAATATAAACAAGTACCTAGAAAACATTTTTGAATTACAAGAAAGGATATCTGTGCTTTTAAAAATGTATGGATTTGTGAAATTACTACCAGTAAATACCTGATGGAGTACAGTTATCGAGCCAAGCTGTGAGGCTTATGCATTTCTCTAAAGACACTCTACTGACAAACATACAAAATGGAAAAAGTAAATTTTTTGCAATAAAATATATACCATTTGGGATCCAACTCAATCCCAAGATACTATGCATTATACAACACATTCATTTGATCCACTCCCCCAAAAGCAGGCAATTGCTTCATCAAATAGGTGATAATAATAGCAAATGTTTGCTAAAATAATACTTGCTGAATTTTAGCATATACCAATGGAATGTTCTGAGAACCGATGTTTTGTATTAATTCATGGGATATCTGTATGTAGTAAATGATATCTTCTCTCTGATTTTATCCAGAATTGTTAAATTACATGATTGGCTTCTCTTGGCCACCTCTTCACAAGTCCATATCAAAAAAAAATGTAAGTTAAGTGGTAATATGGGTAATATAAAATATTCCTTGGAACAATTCAAATGCTACCTGACATTTTTCTGACTGATCGTTGCTCTATATCACACAGCCCATTTTGTTAAATCATTTATATTGTCCATATTTGCATTGTATACTCGATATGTTTATTGTCTGTCTAGAAAAATGTTCAGCTGCCTCGTTTGAATGCAACCTTTTCTCTAAAGGCTACCAGCCCCCGGAGAGAGGGGCAAGTTTTCATTTATCCTTACTTTGGGTAAAGATAGAGACTGCTAGGTTCATTGTAGGTTTAATCGCTTTAAGCTGAAGTCCATTAAGCACTAATGCTTGGAAAGAATTTTCCTCACCTTAGGACACAGTCAAATAACCTTGGGAGAGTCTCAGGTGTGAGGCAAGATTAAAAGTCCAAGGCTGCCCACACAGGTAATTAATAGAGAGAAAGCGGGACTCGGCTCGTTTCCCAAGAAAGTTCAGCAGTGACATCTTCAGTAGGGCAAAACAGAGTTGCAGGTACAGTATGAGATGACCTTGCTTCTTGCCCTAACAGTAAATGGAATCAAGAGGGGTGGACATGCACACTCCTTTGTGGCATGCCAGGGCTCTGTTCAGGCTCATTATTAAATAGAAACCTTAAGGCTCTCTACCTCTCCCGGCCTCATTCTCTCCTTGGGTCATTTTGAAATCGCCTCACAGTCTTAATAGGAGGCAATACAGGAAAGCACTTCCTCTTGCAGTGAGCACTCAGTCAACAGCAGCATTACCACCCCCTCTGTCACCTGTGGGCAGGGCAGAGGGAAGTGGGGCTTTGGTCTCACTGCAGACTGTGTGGCAGATGGTTCTGTTAGTGGAGGAGAGAGAGCCTCTCCCGGGCTCAGAAACCACTGAGCCAGAGGCGAGAACTACGGGTTCCTCTCTCCTGCAGAATCTGTCCATCAGACGTACCAAAGACGCACACCATGCCCAAAATAGAGGTTTCCTGCCTGCCAGGGAGCGCCTCTGAGTCCCCTGGAGGGAATCCCGCAGGCTCCTCTTCCAACAGGCCCAGGTGTGTGTCAGTGCCATGCCAGCTGTGATGACCTTCAGCTGGGGAAGGAGTTGAGAGGAAGGGGTGGCATAGCCAAGGTTCACCAGAAAATCAGACTGCATGTATTTACATATGAAAGAGACGTGGGAAGTAACTCACATGCCTATAGAGGATGTGGTCTTCCAGGATCTTCCATCTGCAAGCCGAAGGACCAGGCAAGACCGATGGTGTACACCCTGGAGAACAAATCCCAAGAACCAGGAATTCCTGTGACCCATGGCAGAAGATGGGTATTTCAGCTTAAGGAGAAGGAGTTTGCCCCTTTCCCATCTCTTGTTTATTTTGGCTCTGGTTGAATTGGACAGTGTCCCTCCAAATTGGAGTTGGGATCTCTCTTCCTACACTGATTCAAACTTCATCTCTTCAGAAATACCCTCATGAACACAACCACAGTTCTGGTTTACCAGATAGATATCTGGGCATCCCTTAGCCCAGTCAAGCTGACACAAAATTAACCATCACAGGCTGGGCCCTAAGGGAGAGAGACTGTGCAAAGGTGAGGAGGTTGGGGTGGCATTGTATAGGCAGTCGTGCGCTGGGGAAGTGACAGATAGGGCCCAAAGCTTCCAGGTTTCATGGCTAAATAGGGGGGTCACTGAAACCTGAGCCTCAGTTTCCTCCTATAGGCACATTTACATCATAACACCTGCTCTGCTTACTTCAAAATATTATTTGATAATCACATAAGGAAAGGGCCTGCCAAAAATAGATTTGGGGGACATGACCACTCATTATTTCCTCAAAATGCAACTTGAGAAACATTCAAGAAATGTTATCTCTCAGATTCCTTTGGGATCTTGGACAAGTCATTGGACTTAGTTGCATTATCTGGAAAATGTGAATAAACAATCTTTCTGGATTATTCTGAGATGTGAAAGTACTATAATAGCATTCTGCACATTCCAAGGCAGCAAAATTGTACATTAATGCATTGAGTGTTTCTCCCAATAAAATGTCTCATGCCTGAGACCTACTGAAAGGGCAAACACCCTTCCTATCGCACCCTAAAGGCAGAATCTGTGTTTCTGCCCCTTTCCCAGGGCCTCTCCTGGCTGCATCTTTGGCTCGTACTTTCTTTACAACACAGTTTCTCCAAAATGTAAATGGAATGTAGACCCCAAATTGCTGCTATTCCTTGCTTGTTCTCTTTTTTTCTCTAAGTTGTTCTTTTCCTAATAGTTTCCAACCCCATCATATGCCTCAGGAATGAGAAAGAGTTGCATGAAGTAGTCCTTCGGGGACAGCTTTGTGCCCTGCATGCCCTGCCCTGCCCATTCACAGATCAGCTCTGCCTAGCAGTGTCGGCTCCAGGGGTGGCCAAGGTGCCATCCAATTCCGGGTTCTCCTGAAGACCAGGGTTGCAAGGCTCACATGGGGCACACTCAGCTCACACAGACTCTTGGTCTCTGTAAAAATTAAAATGCAGCGGATATTGTTCCTGCAGATCTCCACGCACAAATGTCCTGTTCGAGCAACCAAAGAAGCGAAGCCCTCAGCAACTCAAGCTCACCTTCCTTCCAAAAAGAGAGGACTCATAAATATCAGGTTGTCAGAAACAGCAAACAAATTCTTTTCAAATGCATTCTTTTTGGTGTTTAAGCCTCTTTGGATTTTGAATGAGGAAATCAATATGGTTTTTGACCTCAGAAGAGTGAAACCAAGCCACTGTGAAATGAGTAGATAAAGATTTTTATAGAACCAAATATTCCAAACCTTATCAGAAAGTGCTGGCCCACCCCTCTCTATTTTTTTTTTTTTTTTTTTTTTTGGTATTAAAGATTGAACCTAGGGTTGCTATGGCACCAAGCTATATCCACAGCCCTTTTTTATTTTGAGACAGGGTCTGGTGAGATTCAAAGAACCCATCCTTAAGATTCTGCTCTTTTAGCATGAAGAGAGAACCTACAGAATGGGAGAAAATCTTTGCTAGCTAATCTTCTGATAAGGGATTAATATCCAGAATATATAAAGACTTTCCCACAAAACACTCAACCAAAAAACCCAATCAATAAATGCATGAAGGAATTAATCCAACACTTCTCAAAAGAAGAAATACAAATAGCCAACACATTTATAAAAAAAAATGTTCAAGATGATTAGCAATCAGGGAAATGCAAATAATAACGACATTTAGATTTCACCCCACTCCAGTCAGAATGGCAGCCATCAAGAATACAACAATGACAATGCTGGAGAGGATGGAGAAGAAGGGACAGACACGTCACACTGTTGGTGGGATTGTAGATTGGTCCAACCACTGTGGAAATCAGTATGGAGGGTCCCCAAAAGACTGGGCATGGACCCACCACACAACCCAGCTACACCACTGCTCAGTACGTATCCTAAAGCATTAGAGTCACCTTACCACAGTGACCCGGCATTCCCATGGTGACAGCAACACAGTTCAAAATAACCAAACTCTGGAACAAGCCTAGGAGTCCATCGGTGGATGAATGGATAAAAAACATGTGGTGTATACACACAATGAAGTTTATTAAGCCATAAAGAAACAAGAAATTATGTCATTTGCAAAAATTGGATGGAACTAGAGTCCATCATGTTAAGTGAAATCAGCCAAACTCAGAAGGTCAAGGGCCGAAGGTTTTCTCTCATATGTGGAAATAGAGCAGCAGAAGGGGAAAAGAGGTGTGTGGGGGGATAATCTCTTGAAAATAGAAGGGAGACCAGTAGAGTAGAGAAAAGGAAGCAGGTGGAGGGAGGAGAGGAGGGAAAGAAGAAATAGTAGAGGATGAAATGTGATATTGTGTGCAGTGCAGATATGTCACAACAAACCCTGCCATTAGGTATGATTATTCACCAATAAAAAAATATTTTTTAGGGCTGGGGTGTGGCTTAGTGGTACAGCACTTGTCTCACATGTGTGAGGCACTGGGTTCGATTCTCCACACCACACATAAATAAATGAATAAAATAAAGGTCCATCAACTAAAAAAAAAAAAATTTTGTTTAAGTATTTTTTTAAAAGATTCTGTTCATCTGGAATCACTTCCAGTGCCAAAATATGTGTCAGTGTTCAGCTAAACAAACGACATCGGCAGGAGATGCGTGGTGTAGACAAACTGATAGGTAGATGATGGATACATGGATGGACAGGCAGAGGCTTATTACAAAACACTGGCTTCCTGCTGTGGGGCTGATTGAGGAAATCCAACCTTCCTAGACCAGGCCATCAGAAAGGAAAGATCAAGAGCGGAATGGAGTTCCATGGCACAGGCCAAGGTGGCCATCCACAGCTGGAGCTTCATCTCTCCCCAGGAACCTCAGCCCTATTGTTAAGGAGGACCAGGGATTCAGCTGGCCCACCCGATTATCAAGGATGACCTCCCTTACTTAGGTAAAGTGTTTGGAGGATTTACTATGCAAAATGCCTTCACAGCAAGATTAGTGTTTGATTGACTAAGAGACGCGTGTTTTCAGGCGGTCTACATAAACGGCTTATACTGGGCCTTTAACGTAAGACAACGAAAAAGATGTAAATCACCTGAGCAAGGGCTGCCTTACAGAAGCCACAGTTTGGCAATGTTTTACTCAGTTTTTTCATTACTCTGCCCAAAAGATCTGACAATAACGATTAGAGGTGGAGAAGTTTATTTGGGGCTCACAGTTCCAGAGGTCTCAGTCCATAGATGGTTGGCCCCATGGCTCTGGGGCGGAGGTGAGGCAGAACCTCATGATGGAAAGCCTGGTGGAGGAGCGCAGCTCAGGACATGGCAATCAGGAAGCTGAGAGCCCTCGAGCACTAGGGACAAATATAAACCCCAAGGCACAGCCCAAGTGATCCACTTCCTCTAGCCACACCCTACCCGCCACCACCCAGTTAGTCCATTCAAGTGGATTGACCCACTGATTATGTTAAGGCTCTGGTAACATGATCATTTCACCTCTAAACTCTCTTGCATTGTCTCACACAAGAGACTTGCGGGGGCGGGGGGGGGGGGGGGGGGGGGGGGGCACCTCACATCCAAACCATGCAGGCAGAGTTCAGTTCACTGTAAAAACACAATGGACATAAGTCTTTTAAGAAACACCCTTAGCGTCCTGTTTTAAGTGGACTGATCAAGTTGATATACCAAAACACCACCAAAAACAGTATTTTCAAAATCCAAAACCTAGGCATAAACATAAATCTGTAAGATCTCTTCTTTGAAAACTCTTTAATATTTAGAAAGAAATGTTAGGATAAATAAATGAAGGGTTATACCATGTTCATGAACTGAAAAGCTCAACATTTTAAAGCTAACAGTGTCTCCCCAATTTAGTTATAGATATGCAATATTAATTGGATCCCTAACAAATTTCAAATGTATTTTGAAACTGACAGATAAATTCCTAAAATTTATATGGAAATGCAAAAGTCCAGATAATCCTGTTGCTCCCCGTTGAAAAAAGCTTATGCTCCAGAGACCATGATTTATTATGAAACTATTTTTAATTAAAACAGGATAAATTATCATAAAGATACAGAAATAGAGCAACAGAACAGAACACAGTCCAGAAACTAAAACATATCCATGAGGTCGTTTGATTGATGACAGAGACCACTCAGTGCAATGCAGTGGGGAAATGCTAGAATTTTCTACAAATGATTTCTGTCTCCACTGGGTCACCATGGACAAAATAAATCTGTATTCTTACCCCATCTCACACAAATGAGCAAATCTGCCCCGGGGAATGCAGATTTAAATGTGAAAGTTACAATATGAAAACTTTTAAAAGAAAATGCATGATAATATCCTCGTAATTTTGGAATAGGTGAAAATCTCGCAAAGAGGATGCAGTTAGCAGTAGACATCCAGGGCTCAGCCAGGCTCTCATGGGTGGGTGTCTCCCCAAGATCATGTGACGTCCCCACTCTAAAGTAGACCAATTTGACCGCAAGGGTTCCAGATACTTTCAGTTCCTAAGTTTAGATTCACTCCTTTCAAGGAAATACCTTTTCTTCCAAGTTGAGATTTTTAAGAGTATTGCCCATTTACCTCCTACCAAATATTATCCTGTTTCTCAGAGAATGGGTCACCTGCTGAAGTGATCTCTCTGCAAAACATTTGTGAATATACTTAATTCATGTTCTTGGTCTCAAGGGTGCGATGTCACTATCCACGTCACATGCAGATTTGCTTCCTGGCAAGGAGCGCCACATGGTTCCCACAGCCCCCTCATGCTACACCCCATTATTCATTAACACTAGTGGACAACATATGTGTAAAACCCCACTCACCAGCTGGAGCATCATATCCCCTTGTGTGTTTATAAATCATACCCCCAGCTACAGAAAGGCCCTTATCTTTAAGTTTTTATTTCAGTGTTTTGGTTTTTTTTTAATAAAAATTGGGAATATCTTCTTTTTAATTTGTTCGAATCAGTTATACATGACAGCAGAGTGCTCTTCGACTCATTGTACACAAATGGAGCACCATTTTTCACTTCTCTGGTTGTACACGAGATAGAGTCACCCCGTTCGTGTGCTCATACATGGACCTAGGGTAATGATGTCCATCTCGTTCCACCATCTTTCCTGCCTCCATGCACCCTCCCTTTCTCCCTCCCTTTTGCCCAGTTCAAAGTTCCTGGGTTCATCCCATGCCCCGGCCCTTATGCATCGGCATCCACTTACCAGAGAGAACATTAACGTAGCGATGACTTGGCTTTGCTCAGAACAGCCAGGTCCAGAAGCCTGCTTGGTCACCCATGTTCCACGCTGACAGACACCAGTTGATTGAGGAGAAGGTTCTGCAGGCTGACGGGAGGCAAGTGGGTCCTGTTAGAGGGGAATTCTAAGGCTCAGGCGAAAAGGACTCAAATACCACCCCTGCCTGCTTCTTTCTGCCTAAACTGGTGCATAGACACCGTCAGACCCTGCGTCCTCACTTCCCTGCTCTAAAACGGGGTGATAACAAGGAGACCCGCCTCACCAGGCGTCAGGAGGTGAAATGAGAAGCAGAAAATGCCTGCCAGAGGTCTGCCAAGGCAGGACAGGGACTGAAAAAGAGGTGGAGATGACCCATCAGTGAACGGAAGCACTTAAACCAGAATAATGAGACCCTCCCACATGCCAATAACTTTCCTAAGTGCTTGTCTTATATTATTCCAAACAATCCTCATAATTCGGATATTTTTGTTATTCCCAACTTACCTGTGAAATGCTGTTTGGTTTATAGGCATCATCTGGCTCGGAGAGGTTAAGCATCTCTCTTCTGTCACACAGATTGCCATGCAAAGATTCTGTGGGATTATAGTCTGTGACCTTTCCATGATCAAATGCAGAAAAAAGAGAATTTCCTGTATGGGGCGGGGTGGGGGGGAACCCCACATCCAAAGCCCGTACCTTACCATGATTTCTTTTATTTTTAATAGAACTTCTCAGAAAAATTTTAAAGATAATAGTAATTTTGTAGAACTGGAGAATATTTTTAAATAACATAATCAAGTATAGATAAATTCAATGATTCAGACTAAAATATGAAGCAGAACTTAGTATTAAATAAATGATCTCTGAGTAACTCTGGAGTCTTGCAAGGTATCTCAGCTCAAACTGGCCCTGCTTCACACAGGGAGGGGAAGGAAACCCAGTCAATCCTACCTGTGTTCGTCAAAATTTCTGGTAAAACTGGAACAATGTCTAACCTAGTTTAAAAAGAAGAAAAGAAAAGAAAATGATTGCTTTGAAATAAGTTACTACAAAACAGCAAAGATGCTTTTATCCACGTTTATACAGAGATTTTGAAAAATGTTTACTCATAATATGATTAGTGTTTGAAAAGATTTATCTAGTATAAAAATAGTTTCAAAGTTGTAAAAAAATGTTTTAAATAAATAAGAGGCTCTGAGAACCATCTAGCATTTACAACATTGTTAAGTACTGATTGAAGTGTCATTTTAGTAATGCTTCTAAAATTTCCTGCATAAACTAGGGTCCTTGTATGTCTACATAAACAGTCTCTCCATTGCAAACAGTATGTCCTTCAGCTCCAAACAAAGGCAAGCCCCAGAACAGGAGATTAGTCCTGGCGTTTCTTTAACAAATGGTAAAAATTCATCATAACTTCTTGCTTTAGCATATCCTTGCATAATCTACTTTACATTTGAACTCGAGAAAATAGTGTCACATTTTCCATGGAGGGAAAAAAGTCATTTTATTGTAAATTTGAAAGATTTTCCATATATGCACTGCTGCTATTCCTGTATACATAGAGGATTTCTTAAAATTTTGTTTTTGCTAAAAATATATAGAGGACAATAATAATATTTTCTATTCTTTTCTCAAACGCAATGCAGCCCTGTCCTTTGATTCATATGTTTCTGTACTTGTTACCATTGAGGAGACCCAAGATCCTAAAACGCCGGCATTTGGAAACAGCCATTAGGATGGTTGTTACATATTTAATTTCATGCTCCATTCAGCATAAAGCGGTTGTGGGACTACAGACCAAAGCAAATTAAGTGACTTCTTAGATAATTTCCTGCTTAATTGAAAGCAGGTAGCTTTTTAAAAGTAATAATTGGCTTTGTTTCAAATGACGGTAATGTTGTTTCTTTTTTAAAAAATACATGATTCTAGGACACTTTCCATGTAATCCAAACACAGTGGGTTGGGAGTGTCCCGCTGAGTCTAGGGGACATGAGTATGGCTACTAGTGGGGTAGTAAATAAATGGGAGCCCTCCGAGGGGACACAGCCAAGGCAGGGGAAAGGACAGGTGGAGCTGGAGGGGGACTGGCGCAGACACGGGACTCACCCACAGGAGTGTCCACGCACCACCTGCCCTCCATGTCCACAGCTCTGCATCCATGGATTCAAATGTGGATCCAAAACATGTGGAAGGATAGTTGCATCTCTACTGAACACAAACGGAATTCGTTTGTCATCGTTCCCTGAGCAATACGGTGACTACTGCACAGCGTGGACTTTGCTTTCAGTATTTTAAACAATCTGGAGGTGACTAAAAGGGTACAGGAGGATGAGTATAGGTCATGTAAAAACAGCCCGTGATTTATAAGTGGCATCCTCAGAGTTGGGTGTTTGTGGGGAGACCTGGAACCAATCCCCTATGCATGGATGACTGCACGTGCGTGTGTGTTTGCTACTAATACATGCCATACATGGGATTTCATACCTGTCATTCTGCTTTGCTTTTAACATTGACCTACAGTCAGTTAGCAAGGGATCTATGAGGTCATAGCCTGGGTTCCTACCTGAGAGAGGAGTGTAACCACAGACATTTCCTGTGATGATCTACATCCCATCAGCAGAGGAGGTCGTTCTGGGAGTACAAATGAACGCCAGCATACTAACAACAAAACCATCAAGACTACATAAAGACAGGAATTCTATTTTGTCAGGAGTCAGTACTCGGACATTTTTAAATACATTAGACCTGATTTTTTTTTTTTTAAAAAAAAAGCTTTTCTATTAGGAAAGACAGAATGTTTTCTTGTTGCCTAGATTTAACAGAATAACAGAGAGTCACAGAGAAAGAATTTTAAAACACTACAAGAGAAAAATACATATTGAATTTCTACATTCATCAATTGCCATGGTGATTCATGGAACTGATAATACCAAGCATCAACACCCTACAGCTATGGAATAAATGCTCAGAGATGCGCTTTTGGTTTGGGTTTACTAAAACCCCAACTTGCCTGCAGTCTTGGAAGGCCCCCGATTCCCACTGTCTGCCGTCCTCTGGATCACTGCTGTCAATCACGCTGCACTTGGAAACAGCAGCTCAGCACTGACAGCGCAAAGGTATCAGCACGTCAGTCTTTTCCTTTCTCCTACCTGTGACCGTCCTGAAGCTTGGTTCCCCATTGGGGGATATTCCCAGGGATGTTTCCCAGTCATTTCATAAGGTGGAAAGAAGGAGGCGAAAAAAAGGAGGGAGAAGGAGAGGAAGGGAGGAAAAGTGGGAGAAATGGAGGAAGAGAGGATGGGAGGGAGAAGCGTGGGCAGGCAGGCAAAAAAGCCACGAGGCGGTCTGGTCGTCAGGACGGGGACATTTAGCAGCTGTCCCAGTTTTCTACCGACATGGCGTGGGGTGCACCTACTTGAGGGTGGGTATGGAAATGCCGTGTGCTTTGGTCATTGGCCGATGATCCCAATGCAGGTGCCTCAGCCCCAGGCAGAGCCTGGCAGAGCCAGTGCGGGACATTCCTTGCTTCTTCCCTTCCTTGTGCTCGGCCTCCAACAACTCTCCCTACAGTAGAGGCCCACAGCCTCACTCCACGTTGGAAGGAGAAGAGAAACCGTCATGGGCGTGAAGCAGGAACAAGAAATAGACCTTTGCTTCTTTAAGCAACTTATTTTATTCCAACATAACCTGAGCGTGAAGGTGAGCGAGGGGAGAGAATAGGAATCCCACGGGTGGCCGCAACTGTCACAAAACTGAAAGGAGAAGACACAGCCGTGAAAAGAACAGAGGTGGCACAAGAGGCTATGAGTTCTAGGAAGAATGGAAACCTGAAAATCCAAACACTGGCAATAGCGGTCAAGGCTCCGAGGATGATTGACAAAATGCCATCAGGTACCTCACAAGGCACAGAAGAAAACCGTTGGTGGGGGAGGTTAGCTTTGAGACTGGGGAGGTATCTGGCATCTCCTGGGACCTAGTTGAGCATTCTTCCAGCGACTTCCCCTCGTGCTAATAGAGCTCTGTCAGAGACTCCTGAAGGAGAAATCTACAGACGCGGATGTGGTCCGATAGAAGAGAAGAAAGGTGATTCCTGAGTTTCTGGCTTGAGCGCCTCACTCCATGGTTGCCCTTTCATGAGATGGGATAGAAGAATTCACAGAAGAGGGGAGCGTGGACAGCTGAGTGTGAAAAGCCTGTGTGGCATCCCCTCGGAGACACCGCAGCCATGACCAGAGGCCCAGGGAGGAGCTGAGCTGATCACAACACTGTGAAACTGGGCGATTGTGCAGTCAGTGTGTGTGGGGAGAGGAGGGCAGAGCCCACAGGCACACCACCTGTAAGAGATAGGTAGTAAGAAGATCCCCTAAATGAGAAGTCAGAGTACTTTATCTAATAAGATCTCAGGCCTTAACTTAACCTCCAACTTTCTCCCGGTCCTTCCCTTCCTGACGGTAGTTTTATTCTCTTCTCTGTTCAGTCGCGCCTAGAGCCATCGCGGTAGCTTTCTTTTGCTCTGAGGAGTGCCAGGGGACCAGAGCTCCCGCCCCTGACTAGACCACTGTCCTACAGAACCGAGGCCATAGACCAGTTAAAAAAATAAGGCCCACATTTCTGTTCTTGCAAGGATGTCTTCCCTAGATGTGCTTTTCTGACCACTACTGAGCCTTCGGGTCCAGAGGGTTCCGGGACAAGTTCTCTGTGTCCGGCCAGTACTCAGCACAAACGCTTCAACGGGAAGACACAACTAGTATTTGAACATAAACGATGTGTAAGTCATGCAACGTGTTGGGCCTTCCACATGCAACATATTAGCTTTAGACAACACCAGAATTAGTTTGTATTGGTCTTTTAAAAAGCTAAGAACCCCGCCCACTATTCTCACTACTACCCAGATATTTTGCTTCTAAAGCCCTCACCTATTCCACCAGCTCAGCTGCCCTCCAAAGAATAAGAAACTGCTGTTCCCCCACTTTATAGTATTTTCACTATCAGGCAAGCAAACGTCCATGTGCTAAAATAATGGAAAATGAGCACCTTTCATAGAAAGGGGAGAGACTGAAATCTCCCAGTGCTGAGCAGGGAGGCAGAGCTGGGCTGGTCTCCCCTCTGGCTGGCTGTTAAGCAGCACTTACATTTGACAACACTTAGTCTTCTATCCCAGGAAGATGGAGTGGGAAGACTTCGCTCTATTCCTTCCTCTGAAACTAAAAACTCTGAACGTTTTATAAAAAATAAACAGGAGGAGACTAAATCAAGGTGAAGAGAAGTAGGTGAACCATCTACGAAGCTGGGGCCTGACTAACCACTGAGTTCCCTTGGTTTTCTTTTGGCCTCAAGTATCCCAGACTGGGTACCAAAAACCTGGAAATGCCAACAAGCACTCACAAGGAGAGAGAGAGAGAGAGAGAGAGAAGCTTTAATAAAAGCCTGCCGTCTCTAGGCAGAGGACAAGGAAAGGGGCCACCCAGCCAGATACAAGATGCGTAGGTGGCTAACCAGCCAAACCCTACAGGAAGACCGTGGCCCTACCCCACCCCACCAGCAAACCTAAATAAACACCTGGACCAGGTACGTCAGGTATGCCACGCTCCTACCTGATGGTGTCAGAAGAGGAAAGCAGGGAGCCAGGCTGCACCCAGGCCCCACCCAGTGTCGCAGACCCGCACAGAGCCTGGATTTCCACCTCACCGGGTACAACAGTGCTCCTCTGGTCCTCATGGGGTGGCATCAGAGAAGGCTTGGCGGAAAGCCAGGGCTGCACAGCCTCACAAGATCAGTGAGCCCCTCCCAGCCAGGGTGACATCAGCAAGGCCAGGGACCAGAACTCCCACCCCTGCCCAGCAGGGGTGAGGGTGCAGCCCACCCAGCGGTAAGCAGAGGAGTGAATTTCCACCTCGGCTGGCAGCAGCAGATCAACAGGTCCAATGGATAATTATGAACACACCCGAAAACAAAGAAAAGACACAAGTTCCCAGCAAAGACTTCAAAAAGAACCAAAAGGAAACCATAGGGTAGGAAAAATAATAACCAAAACCTTGAAATTCAATGGATGTTCCCCACAACAGAATGGAGGGAACAGAGAAAATGTACCAGCGAACTCAGATACTACAATAGAAATTACTCTATGTGAAAGAAAGATAATTGAATTTAAAAAAGTGAGCAGAGCCTCTAGGACCAGTAGGACTACACCATGGTTTGGATAAGTGAGCCCCAAAGGCTCATCTGCTAAAAGCTTGGTCCCCAGCCTACAGTGCCGTTGAGAGGTAGTAGCCCGAGGAAGTTGTGGGAGGAAGTTACATCAAGGGGGATGCTCCTCCACATCCTCTCTCTTTCTTTTTGCTTCCTAACCACCATGAGGTGAGCAGCTTTCTGTACCATGCACTCCTCACATGATGTCCTGTCTCAGACCCAAAGGTAACCATGTACTGAAACTTCCAACACTGAGCCAAAATGTACCTTTCCTCCTTATAAGTTGATTATCTCAGGTATTTGGTTACAGTGACACAAAGCTGACTAACACAGACTATAACAAGACATTTAACATTTGTGTCTTTGGGAGCCAGGAATGAAAGGCAAAAGAGGGTGGGGGGGGGCTGAAAAATATTTTAAAACGTAATGGCTGAAAATTCCCCAAATATAGCAAAAGGCATAGACCAACGGATTCATAAAACTATACGTGGAATGCCAAGCAGAAAAATAAAAACAAATAATTCCACCCTGAGTCATTAGACTATCAGCACTATAACTACTAAGGAAATTGAATCTGAAATTTAAACAGCCCAAAGAAGAAATCTCAAGGCCTGGATGGTTTCATTATAGAATTCTACCCAATATTTATAGAAGAATTAACACCAATTCTACATGCAGTCTCCCCAAAATAGAAGAGGCAGAAATACTTTTCAATCCATTTTAAGAAGCCAGTATTATCCTGGTCTAAAAACAAAAGACAATACAAAAGTGGGGGAGGGGGGTATGTGTATATATGAAAGAGAAAGGGAGAGAAATCTAGATCAATATCCCTCATGAATATAAATTTAGCAAATGGATTTCAGTACCATATCAGCACAGCATATACCATGACCTAGTGGTGTTTGTTCTAGGATGAAGGGCTGGTTTGACATTCAAAAATCAATCAATATAATCTATCATATTAACAGACTAAAGGAGGAAAAACCATATAATCCTATTAATCAGTTCAGAAAAAGCACTTGACAGAATTCAACATTCATTCATAATAAAAACTCTCATAAAAGAAGGAATAAGGGTAACTTCCTCAAATTGATAAAAAATAAAACAAATTAAAACCAACAACTGACATTCTACATAATGGTGAAAGAAGTGAATGCCTTCCCCCAAAGATCAGGAACAAAGGAAAGGTGTTCTAGCTCAACTGCTGCTATTCAACATACTTTTGGAAGTTCTAGCCAAGAGAATAAGGCAAGAAAAGGAAATGAAAGGAAGAATTAAATCTGTTCTTCTTTGCAGAGAGCATGATTCTCTACCTAAAAAAATCCCAAGCAATCTACTAAACACAAAGGGGAATAAGCTATGTTCAAATGATGGGAGAGCACGGCAAGTGCAAAGACGTGGATTCTTCTCATGTGGATATAGAGTTTTAATTTCTGTCATGTTCCCAGTAAGACTTATTATAGACATACACAGGATTTGACAAAATTTATATGCAGAGGGATTTGAATTAGAATATCTAGGAGAATTTTGTTTGTTGTAGTACTGGGGATTGAATCCAGGGGTCCTCCACCACTGAGCCACATTTCCAACCCTTTTTCATTTTTTTGAGACAAGATTTTCACTAAGATTTTGAGGCTGGCCTTGAATTTGTGATCCTCCTGTCTAAACTTCCGAAGTAGCTGAGATTATAGATATGTGCCACTGCACCCAGATTTATTTTTTTAATTTTGAGACAGGATCTCACTAAGTTGCTGAGGTTGACCTTGAACTTGCAATCCCTCTGCCTCAGCTTCCTAAGTAATTGGGATGATAGGTGTGCACCACCATGCCAGGTGCTAAAAGAATTTTGTTTTAAAGGGAATGATATGGGAAGAATTCAGTGTACCCAAGTCTTGCTGTGTAGCTGCAGTAATCAAGACAGTGAGGTGCTGGTGGAAAGACAGACATATAGATCAGTGGGACAAACCAGAGGAGCCAGAAATAGACCCCGACGCCCATCAACAAAGGATTTTGACAAAGGGGCAAGAGAGGTTCAATGGAGGCAGGGTATTGGTTTCCAAAAAATTGCAAATTTATAGACAAGAAATGAATCTTGACCTAAGCTTTACACATTTAAAAAAACAATCAAAAATGGAACATGAACTTAATTTTTGAAAGTAAAACTGTAAAACTTTTAGAAGACAACATAAGAGAAAATCTGAAAGACCTAGGACGTGGTGAAAAGTTCTTAGACATGACATGGAAAGCATGATTCATAAAAGAAATAAATGACAGATCCGATTTCATCAAAATTCAGAACTTTTGCCCCCTGAAGGCTCTTTCCAGAGGATGACAAGCAAATATGACCTATATGAGGAAGGAGTCATAGCTGTAATTTATAAAGAACTCTCAAAGCTCAGCAGTAACAAAACACACAGTCCAACAGGAAAACAAGCAAAAGGCGGGAAGAGACTCACTTCACCCAAGAGGATGCAGGGAGGGCAGAGGAGAGCTTGAAAGGGGGTCCAGCAACACCAGCCCTCAGGAAAAATGCAAATCACGACCAAGTAAGGTTTCCTGCACACCTGTCACAATGGGGTAAGGAGTAGTGGCAATACTGAAGGGTGATGAGGATGTGGAAAAACGGGATCTCTAATACACTGCTGATGGGAATGCAAAGTGGTACAAGTATTTCTGAAAAGTAATGCAGTTTTTTAAAAAAATTAAACATACACTAACTTTATGATCCAGCCATTGTTCTCCTGGTCATCAATATAAGAGAAACAGAAACTTAAAGTAAAAATCAGCATATAATCATGATTGTTCATAGACGCTGCCTCTGTAATAGCTAAGAGACAGGGGGCGGGGGAGGGATATGAAACATGTCCAATAGGCAAATAGCTGAATAAACTCTGGTCCACCTAGACAAGCTAGACCCTGGGACGCCGCTCACTAATACAAAGGAAGGAACCCTTATGCACACCACCACCTGGCTACATCTCAAGAGCATTGTGCTGAGTGTGTATGGAGGGCAATCCCAGAAGGTCACAAAGGATAAAATCAGTTTACGAAAGGATCCCCAAATGAAATGATCATAGAAGGAATAGGTTAATGGATGCCAAGGGCTAGGGATGGTGTGATGGAGGGGGATGGCCCTAAAGGTGTTGCATGAGGGAGATCTTCTCCGTGGTGTAGGAATAGTTTGGGAATGGTTGCAAGAATCTATGTGAGGCCAGATGACCCAGAATCACAGGCCCCTTCATCTCAGTGCCACTCTGTGTTGCTGGACTACAGTTAGGTAGAATGTAAACCACAGTGGAAGCAAAGGGAGGGACATCTGAGGCCTCTCTGAGGCTTTGTCACTTCCTTTGGATCTCCACTCACAATAAAGAGTTAAAAAGAAAATGGTGTCCAGGCCACACCCAGACCACATAGATAAAAATCTCCAGGGGATAATTCAATTTTTAACCAGGGTATTTCTTTTCTTTCTTTCTTTTTTTTTTTTTTTAAGAGAGAGAGAGAATTTTTTAATATTTATTATTTAATTTTCGGCAGACACATCTTTCTTTATATGTGGTGCTGAGGATCGAACCCAGGCTGCATGCATGCCAGGCGAGCACGCTACCGCTTGAGCCACATCCCCAGGCCCACCAGGGTATTTCTTAAGTGAGGCTGGGATTGAGAACCCTTACTGTCGTTACTGAAACTATGGGCAAGTACAACTCCTGTGTGGAAACCTAATGGAACTTAACAAAGAAGGAGAAAACTAAACATACTAATCTGTTTCAGGCATCCTGAGGGTCCCTGCCCTAATTCTGAAACATGGCATTTAAGTGAATCCAATATGCACGATCTAATCAGTCATCCATTATGTTATAGACCATTTTATAAAAAATAAAAAAAAAAAAAGCAGCCCCTATAGACTGTTCTTTGGACTCTTAAGCATTGGGATCAATGTTATAATTTTAAAATGCTAAGGAGCAATTACAATCACATTTAAATATGCAGCAATTTGAGAAAATTAATGTTTCACTAAGCCCTCATTTCAGATAGGTAACAAAATGAATTTGAATTTTTATTTTTACTAGTTTTGGGGTTTTTTGGTTTTTGTTTGTTCTTTAACCAAGTCCTACTACTACCAGTGATGCCTGGGAAACACAGGAGGAGAAGTATTTGTCTTGCTTGTAGACTCTAATGGATTCATTATTTTTATTAATGACCACCGACTATTGCCTAGTAGTCCTTTGGACTGATTTGTTTGGGAAGCGTGTTGAAGACATATAGAAGCTAAGGGTGGTTATGAACCAATTAACAAGGACTTGACCAACTAAATACTGGTGTGGTTAATAGTCATTCTTTACCATCATCAATAAATGTTCACTGTGCATCTACTGGGCAGGGTCAGGAAATTTAAAAAATATAGGAAAAAGTCTGCCCCTGCCTTCCAAGGGTTTAGAATCTTTTTTGAGGACAAGACCAAATACATAAAATGATACACAGTAAAACAAAGAGGGGATGTGCTGAAAGCTATATTGCCAGAAAGTGGAAAAGGGCCAAAGCACTTTTTACTGGAAGTATTTCTGCAAGTCCTGGGAAGGGGGTTTGTGTCCTATTACCGCTGTTGACCAGAGAGCACGCCTGGGCAAGGTCAGAGTAGAAATTAGAAGTTTATTCAAGGACAGCAGAAAAGACTTCTCCCGGAGGAAGAAGGGGACCCAAGAGGTGGAATCCGTGGAAGTGCGGTTGTCTCCCCTTTTTATAGTTTTGGTGATGGAATGTAAGGGGGAAGGGGTGGGACACAGGTGGGCCAAACAAGTAATGTGGGCAGGAAGGACTTCATTATCACTTCTTTGGGATGGGCTATCTCCAAATCTGTTGGGGGCTGTTTCCTGGGTTCCATTAACATTTCTTTGGGGTGGTCTTTCCTAGGGCCTTTCTGGGACTTCATTAACATTCCATGAGTTGTCCTGCGTTTCCTGGAATCATGGACAGCATGGCCTCCATTTTAGATTTCACTGATATTAGACCCGATTTACCTAACTACACTACCTAATTTTAAATCTGGCTTCACTCTGGGATCTTCTGAGTTCATAGCTGTACAGTTGAGCACACTTAAGAAATTCCCTGGATGATTTCACTTGGTTCTCAGTTATGGATCTAATTTCCAAAATGCAACTGTTTTGAAGCAAAAATTCTGGTGCATGCGCGCGTGCGCACACACACACACACACACACACACACACACACAAATGCATAAGGAATTACCTTCCACCCAATTCTGACCAACTGCTGTTTCCTCTCCCCGCCCCCCACCCATCCAGGACTTCAAGATTTGGGACCGGGATGAAGATGTGAATGGGGAGGGACTGAGGAGGGGAGCGACTATCCCCTGAGCTCCCACACCACCAGTCTCCTCCCTTTCTGTTCAAATGTGACCCCCGCATACTTTCTCTTCTTTACTGCACTACTTCTGGGATTTGTTGTTCTGTTCTCGATAGATTTATCCACTTTGGAGCGTGCTTTTCCTTCCTAGCTGTCCTGAAGTCCGATTTAAAACCTAAGTAAGAGCCACGGCGCTCTTGAGAGAACACTGGAGTCCTGTAAGGTTGCTTCCTAGCTGTGCGAGGTGACGACACCTACTCCGACGGCTTCCCTTGGACAACTGAGGCTTATCAATTTCCCCATTAGGACGGTGAATTTTCCTCTTTCGCCTCTGGGCAGCAGCCCGGGCTCTGCGCTGCAGCGAGGAGCCCAGGGCCAGAGGCGTCGGCAGAGCCTCGCCAGGGGGTCCCGGCCGGCGCCCAGCCGAGGAGAGGCGGCCGCGGCAGAGACCTACAGAAGGACCTGGACCGGGGCCTCGAGAAGCAGAGCGAGCGCGTTTCCCGGCAGGAGAACCCGCCGGAGCCGGGGGAAAAGAGGAAAAAGGAAAGAGGAGAGAGGGAGAGAGGGAGAGGAGAAGCCCACCCCCGCGCCCGGAGCCCAGCGCCAGCCCGAGCGCGCGGCCGGCCCGCAGCTGGAAGTCATTGTGCGCGCTGGCGTCCGCGTCGTCACGGCGACCGCCCTGCCGGCGCCGGCGGAGGGGGCGGCGGGCCCCGTGAATGGGTGACGTCACGCGCCCGGCGCCAGGCAGTCTGGGCCGCGGGGCCAACGAATCAGCTGGCGGGAGGGAGCGGGCGCGGGGGGACGGTGCAGGAATGCGCCCGGGCCGCGGCCGAGCGGGGGGCCGGCAGGTCCGCCCTCCGCGGCCGCGGGCCCCGGCTCCGGCTCTGCGGCCCCCGCTCCCCCCGGCCGCCGAGCCCCGCCCGCCCGGCTTTGTGCGGGCCGCCCGCGGGCGCGCGCTCCGGGAGGCCTGCGAGCTGAGCCGGCCGCCGGGAAGGCTCCGTCCGCCACTCCTGGCGACGCTGGCACTTGTTTAAAAGGAAAATCATGTAAAAGATGCCCTCGGGGATAAGATGGACCTGGGAGGTGTTGACGGCCGCCGCTGTGGCCTCCCCGTGTGCAGTACGAAGGTCGCCTAGGTGTTGGGCATTAACAAAACTGCATCCGAGGGCTCAAAAGAAATAGAACTGAACTGGGAAGGACGAATGAGGAACTCGTGATTCCAGCTTGCAGCACTGTTATTCCCTAGTGCGGCCTGTAGGGCAGTGCTTGTAGGGTCTAGAAGCCCAGTGGTTGTTTCCCCTGTGTCCTATCTTGCTGCCCATCACAATGTCCTCCAGGAGGCCAGCTACTGGGTTATGGTCACGTTGGTATCCCCACCACTGTTCAGACATGGGAAGGGTGGGAAAATGCCTTAGATGATCTACAACAGGAGAGCAAATGATCTTACAAAGGCTTGAGTGCAAACAGAATGCCTTTGAATTCCTAAATATCCCTTTGGGGTGCTTACTTGATTTTGGTGGTGTTCAAGATTGGTGACGCAGTCACTGAAACGGAAACATTTCCTTTCAGAGAAGTCTGAAGTCAGCTCCCTTCTGGTCTGCCTTTCTTTGTAAAATCAGGAGATGTGGTAAGATGCTCTTTCAAGACCCATGAGATTCTACCATCTTGTCATCATTGTATTTATCAATCTTTAAAACTAAACTTGAGACTTCACTATTCGAATAATTGTATTTACTATGCATGGAATCCTTCACTCCACAAACATTCCAGGGAGAATAATACGTGAATAATGTGGAATAGAAGCTTTAATCAAATTAAGAAAAACAAAAGAACTCTGACCTGAAAACCTTTAAAGATATGAAAGTTTTTAAAAAAATGGTAGTAAACTGTTACAGACCAGTTCTTATCAGTTTGATGTGCCTTCCACATCTTGCATCTGGTTGAAATGCAGACTGGGGCAGGGCTTGGGACTGGACATCTGGGTTATTTGTTGATACCCTGGCTCTGGGGTGCACTGGAGCAAGGTGGTCTTGAATACCAAATACCAAGGAAAGCTTAAAGAAAGAATATGAGGGAGGAACGGTAGGGTTCTTTCCAGAACAAGAAATAAGCTTAAGACAGATGATTGAGGGATTGGCTAAAGACATTGAAAAGGCTTTTGGGAGAGGAAATCACCTGAGTAATTGCAAGAATTAAGTTGATGAGGTTTTTGTTGTGTTGTTTGATTTCACCTAAACAATATTTCAGGAAACTACAAAAGATGAGATTGGATATTTACTGGTGCTAGTAAAACAATGAACGCAGGAACTTACAATTTCAGAGCAGAAAAGAACCTTAGAGGATATCAGTCCCAACTAATTTGGTGTAAATGAGGCAGTCAGATTTCAATAGATAATGGCGAAGCTCAGAGTAAAAGCCAAATCTGAGAGATTTTGATGGCATATGTGTGTTAGTCACCTTTATGTTACTCTAACAAATTCCTCAGATAATCAACTTACAAAGAATAAACATTATTTTGGCTCACACTTTTAGAGATTTAAGTTCAGAATGGCCACCCAACCTTAACACATGGGCCTTGGGGAAGATTCCAGATCCAAACTATAGCAGAGTCCTACATATATTAAAAAAAAAAAAAAAAAAAATAGTTTGTTAGTGCTGCACAAAGTGGAAAATCTAAGGGAAGAATGAAAGCAAGAGAGACAGACAGACACACCAACCTACAGGCTACAGGAAATAATTTATTAATAGTCTAAGCATGGAATTTTGAATATGGTCTGGGCTAGGGAGACAAGGGATAAAAGGGAAAGTAAGATGATGAAAAAGGCTTCCTCCTCCACCCTTCCCATGGTCCAGTATAGAATATTTCAAACCTTCTGGCTTCACATCAGTATTCCTTTTTTTTTTTTTTTTTTATCAACTAGGAATGCCTGAGCAAGACCCCACAGGAATTTAATCAGAATCTCTGGGAGTGGAGCCCTGGCATCAGTATTTTTAAAAGCTCCCCAGGTGAGTATAATGTGCAGCCAGTGTTGAGAATGACTGATCTAATATCCAGTCACCAGCTCATTTCCTAGGCTTTGCTCTGCCCCTGAACATTTCCCCAGTGTTGACCATTATGCTAGCACCAGATCATTTTTAATACATGGTGAGTTTTCTGGTGGATTTTGATGGGTTATAGCACATTCTCTTAGCTCAGTGTTTTCCATCCCTCATTAATTGCCATGGCTAAGCATATCCTGATATCTCTCATTGGCAAGAAAAGGAAAAGTGATTGGGCACATTATTGGATGGAAATGATAAACCTGGTTTATGAACCTACATGGCCCCAGAGTATGCAGCGTGCTGGTTTGCACTCAGTTGCCTTGATTTTATCTTTGCTTTCATAATCTGCTTTAACAGACCCTCTAGAATTAGAGCTGATAAAAGAGCTATTTGAACCTTTGGAACTTTTATTTTGCATCTTCCCTCAAAAATAATTCTCATTGCTTGCTGAAAAAGTAATTCTGAATGTAAGAAGTACTTGTGGTTTCTTCCTGTGATTAACCTTCAAAACTTCATTGATTCATTTATTCCTCTGAACTTAACTGAACACCTACTCTGTGTCAGATACTCTTTCAGATAGGAGGATACCAAGAGAAGGGAAGAATTTTCTCTACCTCAAAGAGGAAAAGACGCACAGCAAATTCCAAATTTGTTATTTTCTTCAGTGGACATTTAAAAGTTACTTGATGTCCCCCCATGGTCTTGCAGCTGTGCTTGGTATATATTGTTTTTCAACTCAATTCATTCATTCTTTTAGCTTTTTTTTTTTTTAAACGAATGACTTCACTGATTCAAAAACTAAGTAAAACAAAATACTCTTTCCCATCCTTGTTTTGCATATGCCTAATTTCCCATTCTCACCCACAGAAGCCAGATTTCTTGCATGCATTTCCAGTTTATTTTTGTGGATATACAAATATATTCTAATTTTCCTCATTTTTACTATATTCAGCATCTTTATTAGTTAAAGGCGCGGGTGGGGTAGATCTTTCTATAATAGCATATTCTATTTTCATTTTGTTATTTTTCCCACAATAAGCTATTGTCTGGACATACCACAATTTGTTTATCTTACTGCTATTAATGGTAATTTAGGTTGTTTTCAATCTTATATTACAAAAGTGCATCAGTAACCTGTGTCATTTTACCCATGCACACATTCAGCTTCTCTGTAGGATATGCTTCTACAAGTTACTAGGTCTTTCAAAGAGTATGCATTAACATTCCTCATTGTTTCCTTAAGATAAATTCTATGGGCTGGGGATGTGGCTCAAGCGGATAAATTCTATGGGCTGGGGATGTGGCTCAAGCGGTAGCGCGCTAGTCTGGCATGCGTGCGGCCCGGGTTCGATCCTCAGCACCACATACAGACGAAGATGTTGTGTCTGCCAAATACTAAAGAATAAACATTAAAATTCTCTCTCTCTCTCCCTCTCTCTCACTCTTTCTTTAAAAAAAAAAAAAGATAAATTCTAAATTCCTTTGCTTAGAATTCCTAGGTTAAATGAAATAAATATTTTAAGTTTTTTCTTAATATTTACTGACAAGTCATTTTTTTTCACTTGCATGGAATAAAAGTACCTATTTCTCTGAACTTTGTCAGTAACTGGAAAACATTATTTTTTCTTCCTTCAGAAATTTTTATTCACATTACAGATAAAGAAATGTATACCTAATATTTCAGATGCATTTCTGTAGGTATTAAATATGCAGTTTGAATTTTACCATACCATGTTTATTGGACATTGTGTGATTAGAGATTTATTAATTTTCTTTGTCCAGTTTTGAAGAATTTCTACATTCTTACTGATTTATAATAAATTATTCCATAATAATAAAGACATATTTATTAGACCCTTACCTTATTCTAGGTTCTGTGCCAAGGAATTTTAATTGGTCTTATGTAATGTGAATATTTTATCTGTGTTTGGTATGTGTCTTTAATCCCTATTTAAACATTATAAAAACCTACAGAGGCTTTAAAAATTATGTAATAAAATGAACCAGTCTTTTATGGTTTTTGTTTGCTTTGATGTAAAAAAAAAAAAATCTATGTACTCGAAAATCATATTAGTATTCACCTTTAAGTTTTTCTGGTTCCTGTAGGAGTTTTAATAACTTTTAAATCCCAAATTAATCACTTAGTGTTTGCAAAGAGTTAGCCACCTACAAGGTAACTTTTTCTGTTTTAAGAAAATATTTGGATCCTTGTTTATTTTTTTTTAAACAAAAACTAAAAAAGTGAGAGAGGGAGGACTGAGATCACCCACAATTCCACCAACCTGAGACAATCCCTGTTAAAGATTACAGCAAGTTTAGATGATTTTCTGTGTGTAAATATGTCTATACATATATATCGCTGGGTTTTATTTGTTTTCAACAGTGGCATTCTAGCCTGCTCCCCCGACCCCGCCATCCTGGCCTCCTGGGTAAATGTCCCCTGGCTGGCTCTGCATCAACATCCTTAGTCATCCATGGCATGGTGGAGAATTCCCTCTTGAGATCAGTTTCACTTCCGAGAGCAGGAAACAGGGGCAGAAGCTGTCCAGGGAGAGCTTCACCTGCCTGTTTGATGTTCAGCAGCTCAGAATTTGCGAAGGCAGTTTAACCCCATTGTTTCTCAAAGGCTTTCAGTTTCTTTGGGGCCCTCTCTTCAGGCAGAAAGACTAACACTGGGCAATCATTAACCTGCTCAGCCAGAGAGTCGTCGCAGAAGGAAAAGAGAACCTTCCTTAGCAGGGCTGGGCTCCAAGTACCCCCCTACTGGCTTTCTCCAGGGGCGCCTTCCCCCCTCCCCCCCCCCGCCCTCCCCCATCCACTCTCCTTGCACACCTCCTTCTGGATACTTTTAAGTAAGCCCCTTATTTATTTCTTAACAAAAATGAGGACATGATTTGCTCTCCCGGAGATCCAGCCTTAGATTTATATTCTAGCTGCAATGCCAGTATAGACCGTTATCAATTATGAATGTATTCATGTGTGTAGAGGAGATAGTAGACCAGTGGTAATGTTACCTTATTCTAGAGACTTACCCTATAAATAAATAATGAGATGTTTCTGTGAAATGCCTTTAGCAAAGGCAGGGGAAAGCATTGCTTCTCCAAAGACTGTATATTTGAAAGATTGAAAACTGATACCAGAGACTCTGCAACAGGATATAAACCACTTACATAGGGGGGAGGTTTAAACTGGAAACTTAAATAATAATAATGATGATCACAATTAATACTAATTATTATTATTATTATTATTATTATTATTATTTTGGTCATGATGCTGGGAATCAAACCCTTGGCCTCACACATGTAAGGCAAATCTGCTCCACTGGGTTACACCCCAGCCCCCTGGAAACTATAATGTTAAACTGAGTGGCCACCATTCTCTAGATAGCAAGTGTAATCTATGAACGGAGGAGAGCCTAAAGCAGATTCCTGCGTATGCAGGGAAATATCTTCTCCAAATATATTCCTATGTAAAACAAATCACCACACTTGAAAATTGTAACAATGTCGTTTATTCAATGGGACATTCTATCATATTCTATTAAACATGGTATTGAAAAGTTGAGCAAAACTAAACAATTTCAATGAGTGATTATAACCTAGCCATATGATCAATTTTTATTATGAAACAGCATCTTTTTTTCCTGTTTTAAATAATTCATATTAGACTTGTGTGTAAGTTTAGATATGACTTCAAGCAGCTTCGTGAACAATAGTGACCGCTGGCTTCCCGAGATGACCTTTTCTGCACTGCATATTTTGGTCTTCAGCAAAGTAGGAAATGCTGGGTGGTTGCCACTAGAGGGCAAATAGCCTCTTGGACTTCTCTTTGACCAAAGAGCATCTCAGTTCAGACAGCGGGTTTTAAGGTGTCATCTAACCTAGTCTCAAATCGTGCATTACCAACTCCTAGTGGACCACGGGCTGCAAGCTAAGAGCTTTTAAATCGGTTTTAAGACAAGATCTAAATGTGCTCTTTTTCTAGCCTATTTCCATGGTACCTTTGGGTGGATACATCTCTTCCCTGAGGGCACAAATCCCTGACCTCATCCTCATCTTTCTGGTCTAGATCTTCAGCATACTGCTCAGCCACCAAGGGGACCCAATGTCACAGCATTCAACAGCATCCCAAACCTTAGAGTGACATAAAAGGTACTTCCCAGACTGCTTGAATTCTGCTTATCTTTCCAAAATCATCCTCCTGCTCCTCCCTTGTTACCCCTTTATATTACACCAGTTCCCAATTCCTGGGAGTTCCTCAACTGTCCCATGTCATTCATGCCCTGCTCTTCCCTCAGGCTGTCCCCTCCACCTGGGGTGCTGGCACCGTGCACCACACACGGTAAAAGCTCTGTTCAGCCGCTGCCTAGGAGCAGCCCCCGTCTCCCCGGACCTTGCTTCTCCAGAGCAGTGGAGTCCATCCTCCCTCCTCTGCCCTTCAGCATCTGACACAGCTCCGCTCTGGTGCCGTGTTTAGAAATGTAAACTCAACCGTTGGTCCTTTCTTCGCTGCGTTAGGGTTTGTCAGGAGTTCTGGAAGCAGGACATAAGGAAGGAACACCCCCCTCTCCAGGAAGCAGAAAGCCAGCAATCCTAGGTCTTGAAGACAGAGCCTCTCTGCCTTGAGTCAGAAGGTACAAGATTTCTGCTTGATATACGTTTGTACTTCATTGCTAATTAAAAGAAGCAATTAGGACTTCTGGTACAAAGACATATTTGGAAGCTGGAGAGACTGTGGTGGTGTGGAAAAGATTTGGAGAAAGCCAAACATCACAGCCCAGAGACAGGAAAGTGATCTGAAAACACAGCTGCTGCTTCGAGGTGCCAGGCAAGTGGGCTTGGAGAAGAGCCAGGCACCGTGACAAGGGGCACTGCTGGAGTCACACTGAGCAAGTCCCTCATATCCCTCACCAGTGTGCTATCTAGCTGAGTGGGATTTTTTTTTTGGGGGGGAGGGGCGTGGGGACCAAGGATTGAATCAAAGTGTGCTTCACCACAGAGACACATCCCCACCCCTTTTTAATTTTTATTTTGAGACAGGGTCTCACTAGGTTGCTTAGTTAGGGGCCTCACTAAGTTGCTGAGGCTGACTTTGAACTTGTGCTCCTCCTGCCTCAGCCTCCAGAGTTGCTGGAACTATAGGCATGCGCCGACAGTGCCTGGCTTGAAAGGGAATTCGGCCTCAACTGGACAAATAGCCACAGAGTGTGATCTGCAGCCTGTGGTCAAGTTCTTTTTTTTTTCTTTTAAACAAAAAGAAACTACTCAAAACTATCAAGATAACAGAGAACAAGGAGTCTGAGAAATGTCACAGCTCAGAGGAATCTGAAGGACACGGTGACTAAAGGTATGTGGCATTCTGGCTGAGTCCCTGGGACAGAAAAAGGACATTAGGGGAGAACTAAAGGAATCCGAATAAAGTAGAGACTTTCATTAATAATAACTTATCAGTATTGGTTCGTTAATTTGAATTACATGTCCCATTCTAAGGAAAGATGTTAATAGGGGAAACTGGGTGGTGGAGTATCTCTTTCCAAAATCTCTGTAAATGGAACACAGTTCTTAAAATAAAGTTTATTTAAAGAGAAGGAGAAGAGAGGGAAGGGGGAAGAAGGGAAGAAAAAATAGAAGAAAAAGGAGAAGGAGAATATGAAAAACATAAACTTAAAACATAAGCATAACCTGTGAATTTACTTCCTTCAAAACCCTCGGGACTGGAGGCCCAGGACCCCTGAGCCCATCAACTCCTTAATTATAGGGCCTGGGATGTTCCGACAGCCTCAGTGGCCAGAGCACAGCATCTGGTTTCAGAAAGTGGTCAGTCTATGGTTCCTGAATTAATTTGCAATAAGAAACAAAAGGGAGTAAAGGAAAGATTTTCTTCTGCTCAAAATTAAAACTTCAAAATGTATTTTTGTCTACCTAGTTTAATTTTATATATATATATATATATATATATATATATATATATATATATATATATATATATATATATTGGGGAGTAAACTCAGGGGCACTTGACCACTGAGCCACAGCCCAGCCCTATTTTGTATTTTATTTAGAGACAGGTTCTCACTGAGTTGCTCAGCGCCTCGCTTTTGCTGAGCCTGGCTTTGAACTTGTGATCCTCCTGCCTCAGCCTCCTGAGCCACTGGGAATATAGGTGTGCACCATGTGCCTAGCTGAAAAAAAAAAAGGAAAAAAAATTATATGGATATCCAGTTCAGCAGAGCAGTTCATCCTAACACTAGAGAGAATGTTGTCAGACAAACTGTGAGTGCTGAAAATAACACAAGACTCCATTCTGTCAGAACACTATCATGTTTTCTGTTGTCAACCGAGAGGAAAACCATCTTTATAAAAATGAGATGTTAAAATAAAGGCAGCACAAAAAGAACAGATACATAATGTCTGAGTAATTTATTAAGTAAAGAATAAAGGTTCAATTTGTTTTTCATATAAAAAAAGCAAACGTACTAATATTTGAGGTACACAGACTGAACACTGTGCTAAAAAAGTACTCATGTATATTTGATATAAAATTGTTCTCTAATGTTTTCTAGTCTAGTAAAAGTCACTTGAAACATCATGCTTAATAGCATTTCATCATGAGAAGTACCTCAAAATAACTTGTGATAGAGACATTGTATATTTAAATGTTGCCTATCTCATGATATCTGTTTTTGAATATGGTAAGGTCTGATGAAAGTTCAGACTTAGAGAACGTGTTGAAGAGCGGAAAGATTCTCCCCTACACCCAATAAAGATTCAGATACTGACTTTGAAATCTTTGTTGTGCCAAGATTCTCAGCACTGATTCAGTGGGTGGGGGTCTTGCTGATGACCCAGGTTCTGCTGAGCCGGCGGCTTATCACAGGGAGTCTGTCAACCACTAAGATACAGACCTATGACCCTCTCTTCTTGGCAAGGTAGTAGAAGCCTAATATTTTAGCTTGAGCGGGCAACCATACTGATGTTTTATTCTTCACGTACTGCAAGAGAAGTAAAAAGGTCATTTTTTGGTATTCTCGGAATAAATTTAAATCAGTGATGTTTTAAAATCTACTCACTTCCAGATGATGGTAATTGATTCCATGAGATAGAGCCTTGGTTTCTTTCTTAAAATATGATGAAAAAGGAGAGCGCTTGGAGCACTAGGCGAGTGGTGGAGCACATGCCTAGCATGGGTGAGGCACTGGGTTCAATCCTCAGCACTACATATAAATCAATCAATAAATAAAGGTCCATTAACAACTAAAAGTTTAAAAAAAAAAAAGAAATGAGGGAAGGGACAGAGAACAAAGACATGCATGTGACTGGGGACAGCAGGGTGGAAAGAGGTGGCACAGAGGAAAGACCTTTCTCTGCCAGTAACTCCTGGGTGGACTGTCATGCCTGCTCTTAGGCTTACTGTTCTTGGACATTTTATAGCATTTTCTTGATTTTCTTCACAACTACAACAAAGTATTATCCATATTTAGAAATGAGGACTCTGAAGTTCAGGGTTTACTAAATAGTCCAAGGTCACCTGCCCAGGAAGACGCAGACCCTGGAGTCCAACCGAAATCTATGTGATTCCAGAGACATGGAACCTATTACCCTGCCTCTTGGTATTTCTGTCAGAACTTTTCAGGTAAGGTTTTAGATTGGAGATTTTAATTAGTTAATTATTTGTAAGGTCTAATTCATGTTGAAGCTCATTGAACCTCATCATCGGCCTCTCCCCCTCTCTCTCCCTCCATTTTTTATTATCTGAAATCTTTGTTATATTTTGTGGCCCATAAAGAGATAGTCACTGTCTATGACAACTCCTTTATGCTATGCGATAATCCAAGGCAATGTGCAGTTTATTGCATTGGTACCATGAAGTGTGATACATCTGAACTTAGAATGTTTAGAGAAATGCTTAAAATCTGATTTTCTATATGTTTAGGTCAGTGTTCAAAATATGATTTCTTATGTATGGCTCACGGTTGTTTGAATTCTGAAAATTTCTTTTGGTTCATCATTATCATTTCTAGTTCTCTGCATTTTAATTATTTCTTAACTTGTAAATGGTCGTTGTTTTAGTGTTTGTTTCTGCACTCCACTATCTGGATCTCACTGTGGATCTCTTTCTGATGCCTATTTTCTTTTGATTTTTGGTCACATCTTGTCTCCTTGTTTGCCTGATTACTTTTCTATTGCCATAAATTCTATGTGCAAATTGTTAGAGATGACACGATGTTATATTCCTCCAGAGAGAATGTACACATCAAGGCAGCTGGGTTGGGGGCACCAGTACCTCAACACACCTTGATCCAATCAGTGGTTGGGGATCATCACAGGTGGGGGTCAGTTCCTCTAAGGACTGGCTATTCCAGTGCAGGGTTATCCCTAGGTATATCCTTTCTGGGTCTAAACTGACTGCCTGAGGTATTTACCAAGGTCTTTACTCCTAGGCAAACATGGCCTCCATTTTTTGTTTTTCTAGCTCTGTAGGTATCCAGAGTTCTCTCCGTTTTCATCCTCCAGGCCACAGCTCTCAGAATCAGCAAACACCAGGCTTACCTCTCCTATGGCTTGAATGTAGTTTGTCCCCTCTGAAACTCATGTTGCCATACAATTCCCACTATAATAGTGTTGAAAGGCCTGGGGGCTTTTAAGAAGAATTAGTGCAGTTCTGCGGAGACTGGATCATCCTCTGTAAGCCTTGGTGGTTCCACAGCAAGTTTCCTCTCGTGTTTTTGCCTCTTCATTATCAATCACTTCCTTTTTTCTGTTGAGTCAAAGCAGTACAAGGCCCTCATTAGAAGCAAGCAGATGCTGGCACCATGTTCTTGAAATTCAGAAACATGAGCTAAAATAACCCTCTATTAGTTATAAATCACCCAGTCTCAGGTATTTTAATATAGCAATAGAAAGCAAACTAAGAACTCATCCATGGACATTTATCCTCTCCCAGATCTTGACTCCACTATTCCTCACTGCCTGTAGGCTATGCAGCCATTTCAGACTTTTGTTTTTTAGCATTTAGCTTCGCTCCTCAGCAGCTCACAGAGGAGGCTACTCCAAAACAAACTATAGTCTTTCATTAGCAGAAGAGGATGTATCCATACAGTATTAGTTATTTTCACTTATTGACAATAAAAAACAGAGTTTCAAAAAAACTAAGATATCTGGTTTCTCATAAAAATTAGATAACCCTCAAAACTAAAGCAATTTCTGTTCAGATGTGATAATTGAGGAAAAGTACACAATCCTGCCTTTAGAACACATTCTGGAACAGATCCGCACCACAAACACTTCTTTCTTACCAACTCACAAATTTGGATCATTCTACAACATGACAAAGCAATCCTCTCCATACCAATTGCTTAAAGAATTACAATTTCTTTAATTTACCCTCATCTCCTTATTTCCTCAATTGAATTAATTAAATGGTCGTGCATGGAATCCTGCAAAAATGAATCTGGGCAATACTGATGGTTCAGCCTCTGGGGAAAGGTCGGCTTTCTCCTGCATTCTAGTCACGATTCCTCCTGTTGCTCACTCATCAAATATTTGAGCAGACGCCTGTACCAGCCACTGTCCTAAATGCTGAAGATGCCAAGATGAGTAGGACACAGCCCTGACCTGGAGACGCTCACTGCAGAAGGAGACAGACAGGAAAACAGTCCTTATGACACTCCATGATGAATATTAAAACTGACTTATGAACAAAGAGCTATGGGACTGAGTGACTTGGTGTTTCTGAGCTGACAGGTGGGGGAAAAGCCTTTTCAGAGGAATAGCATTTCGACCTGCTTTTATAAGGATGTTTTAAATGTTGGTCAGTGGAGAAGATGAAGGAGTCTTTGTGTCTTTGTGGTTTGAGGCCTAAACCACTGTGACCCCATAGCTCCTGCTGTTGGTCCTGCCTCAGTGATCCATGTCTACATTGATATTCCCAAAGCACAAATATTACCACTAATTTCCCATCTTTTCCCTGATGATCTCAGACCCCTGGGCTGGCACCTGAGGCCTTTGTCATTCGAAGCCCCCACTCACAAGTCTCAGGCAGCTCCTCCCAGGCAGGGCATACGTGCAGCTAGACGGGAACACCACAGAGACCATGGAACCATACGCCTCCATGTCTTCTGCATGAGTTTCTGTCTCATGTATTCTGGTATGGCTCTCTCCACAGCAGCCTGAGTGCCTCACTATCACCTATCCAGTGTGCAGTCAGATTGTATTCTCTGAATCATCCAAAAGACTGTGGGCTCCATATAGCTCAGCCAGGGCCCAGCACGTAACTGATTCTCAATGCATGTTTTGGGTGAATGAGTGAAAGAACCACTGTAATAATTAATATGACCAGAGTTCGAGGTTGAAGGGAGAACCTGGAAGCAGATGGGATACACAAGGAGCCAGCTACGTATGAAGATAACTATTTCCCGGAATAGTATGCAGTTTCACTAAGATGCTGCCGCCAAATGCCTCAAAGATCTTGTCTTTCATTTGAATCCAAGAGCATATCATAGTTAGAGCTTTTTCAATATCATTTGACTTAAAAGAACCCTTGTTGGATACTGATAATAAAAGTAAATATAAGCTATCCTGACAGTAACACCAGAAACACATATAAATTACTTGAAATAAAAAATAATTCAGGCCACATCTTTGAAGCCAAGATTTTTCCAAGACTTGCATCTGTGCTATTTCTGTTTATTTTTCCTGATTGCAAATCTCAGTTGTTATATATCGGGTCTGGGATCTTTACAGCTCTAACTCTGGTCCTAATTTTCCTTAAATTCTAAATACAATTTGACATCTTGGATTGGATCCTTGCAAAATGTATACTAGTCAAAAAAAAAAAAAAGAAAGAAAAAGAAAAAATAAAAAGAAAACTGATGAACTCCAAATGAAGTCAGTAGTTTAATTAATAGTAAATGTGTGAAATATTAACCTTAACTGGGTAAAGGTCTATAGGAATCTGCTATTTTATCTTTGAAATGTTTCTGTTCACCTGAAATAATTTCAAATAAAAACTTTATCCTTAAAAATGTTGAAAGTGATATGAATTATGTGCAGAGAACATATCACCTACACAGAAATCAAATTCACTCAAAGACCGACCCATGCTTATTACTACAGTTCAATAGGCACCTCACAATGCAGGGGAATCAATGGCTTCCTCTACAATTCCAGACCCATTGGATTTCATATTTGTATGAAAAATCTCATATGTATATTGTTTTTTATGCTTATTGTCTTCATCTGCTTATGATATTCCCAGGATCCATCATTAAGCAAGAAAAGTCACTTGGGAAATAATCCATACTCCTTGAATAATAGTGCTAAATAAAGAATGAGAAAAAAAATAAAAATAAAAGCATTATTTAATATAAATCAATATTATAATTATATTATAATAAAATAAGTATACAGCTTAATATAGTAGGAAGCATCTTTTACCAGGTAACTCCCAAGGCATGTACCAATATAACTACAATCTGTGTGACTGGAAACCAAGTGTTTTAAATATCCAGTAATTTGAAATATCAGATAATTAATAGAATAAAACTGCAAAGTCTGGCTGTAGAAAATCTAAGCTTAATAATAAAGTCGACTGATCCATTCTTCTCCAAGACTAATAAATAGGCCTCCTTTCTCTAAAGCCTCCAAGAAGAGCCAGGAAATGCAAAAACATTCTTCTATGAGGCTCTGAAATCCCCAGGCCAAAAGGATCAAAGAGTAGAGGGACTAGTGGAGATCATCGAGGTGGGAAGCATTTTGTTTGCCTACAAAGCAGTTAGGTAGGTGAGGAACTTAGACCCATAACTGGCTTCTAGGTGGCTCTCAGAGCTGTTGGCTGCCCACAGTTGGAGAAGTAGAAAAAAAAAAAATCCAGGTGACCTCTCGGATCACCATGGCAAGCCCTGAATGTTCTCTGGGGCAGAACATCAGAGATGCAAAGAGGGTAGCAGATCTCTGTCGGTGTGCTAGCAGAAGAGTCCTGGGGGAACTCTGGGCATGTCCCATGGAGCAGCCAAGCTGTGTCCCTCCGTTACAGAGTTTATTCATTCACTTCATGTGTCCCATTTACAAGGAAAGCCAGATATGTTTATATGATCAATAAGAAGAGGGAAGAGACTGCTTTGTGCTTGGAGACTTTTGAAACAAAGGCACTGTGGCCAGTGTATCGACCCCATCAGATCACTGAAAAGCAGAATGACTTCTTTGAAGAACTTACCAGATGGTACCCTAACAGACTAAATTTAAAAGCAAGTGATAATATTTTTACCCAAGTTGACGTTACTCTCTCTATTCTGGATGTATACAGTTTAAGGGTCCTCTTCCTTCACTGGCTCACTGTCCAAGGGCATGAGATGAGGTAGTTGGTGTAATATCCACTTCTTACAGCCATTTTCTTGGTTCGTGAACCTTCTTCCAGCCGGGGCAGTGTCTGACGGGGCTGCATCCCTCCCTGCTCTTCAAACAACTTCTGCCTTGACCTCCCTTTCCCCTTGGCTGCTCTGCTAACACCGGATGGCTGCTTCCTCCTTTCCTCCCCAGCTTCTGAATACCAAGTGATGCCGAACTGTGTCCTTCTCCACTGCACTCTCTCTCTGGAAGATGTTTTCCACTCTTGCAACTCTGAATACCTTTCCTGTGGAGACGATCTCTCTAGAACTTGTATCTCCAGCAAAACATCTCTCCTGAGCTCTAGATTCATGGGTCCAGTTCCCAAGTCTACATCGCCGTGAGATGTTTAGCAGGCATTCCTAATTAATACAGGCGCAACCAGACTGTTCTTCCCCAGCCCCGCTCCTCACACAGCGTTGCCTGCCAATCATTGTCAATCCTGTGCTTCCAGTTGTTAAGACCAAACTCTAGAGAACTACCTTGGATCCTTTTTCCTTACAGTCCACTTTCCTCCAGAATACATCAAAATGTATCCAGTTATTTATCAAAACCTACCAAATCTTTCCCTGGTCAAAGCCTGAATGATGGTTAATTCTGCTCTCCTCAGCGGCCAGAGGGTCCTCCCTGTGTCTCTCAGCTGACTGCCCACCATTTCCCAAGAACCAGCCCCAGGAAGTAGCTCTCATTGTTAGAAAGCTGTTCATAATAGCCTACAACCTGACCTTGTTTGGAAACAAAACCCTGTGTCAACAACTAATTAACTAAAAGCATCGACTGCTGGAGTTGGGCAGAACCATAGGAATCAATTAGTTGTCCACTCTCCTTGCACTGACCCGAAGCTGAAGCAGAAAAGATGGCGGAGCCTCCCCCAGGTCAGGGGCAGCGCTGGCACGACCCCCAGCCTGGGCCTTGGTTCCCGTGACTTCCCCACAACTGGGTTAAATTCTTTTTGTCAGAATATCTTGCAGATGATAAATCGTATTGTCCCCCAAGTCAATTGATTTTATCTTCAGATAATTTGTTAATTACAGAAGTTATTATGGTTCGGTCTAAACTTTACACAACTTAGGTCTAAATGAAGGACCAGAGTCAGGAATGTATTTGTCATGACTTAGAATTCTGTTTTGAAGTTGAGATCGTTTTAGGGAGTGAGCTCCTGTTGTTCTCAGCGCACTCTGAAGAGCTCTCATTGTCAGAAGAAGCTCCACCTCGGAGACCAGCAGGAAGGCCCAGCTCTGTGGTGGAGGCCCGCCTGGAGTTCTCCACAGTGAAACCTGGCCGGGAAACTCCACTCCTCCCTCCTCTCCTAACAGGCTGTATTTGGAGAACCAGTTTACCCTGCTCTTCTCAGGATTTTTTATGTTTATTTTTTGAATAATTTCTCCTCCAAATTATGCCTGGCTTGATATTAAACTTGAAAATACAGCACGCCCACGAATATTCCTATTGAAATGATTAGCCGTCAGATGATAGAGTTTCACGCACACCGAAGGAGGTACATACTGATGGAGTTGTAGATAGAGTTATTCATCTCTTTGCCTCACATTGACTTCTTTTCCTCTCAGAGTTTTCAATCAACCTTAACTGGTGGAAACTTCTATCTGATTTCTTCTGTTCCTTCCTTTTGAGATAATAGCTCTTGGGGTTGTTGTGAAGTTGATATTGTAGCTATGTGTAAAGCCACTTTATGGTCTTTCATAGTCAATCAACAGTACATGAATAAGTGAATGCCTGTACTGAGCCCACTGTCTGCGCCACCCATTATCGTCACCATCCGTGCCCACTTGGTTCCCTCCAATTTATCCTCACTCACGGTATGTCCACTCACAACATCGCTACATAGACACCTCAGAAAATTCTGTCTTGCACAACCACCTTCCCTGTAGTGTTGACGGTGCTTGTTTTCTAAAATTCACTGCTACACTTACTGTTGGTTTTTGCGTCACTATGTCAGAATCACTGAGAGAATCACTAGGGATGGTGTCCAGCTAGCTCTGTTTTAGGCAGTTATCCAGGGGTCTCTTCCTCGATAGAACTTGGGCACCAGTTAACCAACTTTTAATGCTACTGTACCATCAATGCCATCCCTTTTACCAGTGACTTCTAGGACAGTGGAAGAGAACTTGATCTTTCCACATCCTTAAACTACATTTGTACAGTATAATTCCTTGGACCTATTGATCAGAATAAAAGACCTATTTGCCGAGGTTTGAATGTTCCTCCAAGTCAGTATGTTGTACACGCGATTCCCACTGCACCAGTACTAAGAGGTAGGCCTTTCACCTATTTTGTCCCATCATCTCAGGTGTGAGACACCTGTGAAAACCTCAATATAAGAGATGACATAATTGTATAATGTATAATTATATAATAAGAACTATGTCATTATATCATAATGTACGAATTATAATAATTTGATTAATATAATCATTTATATAAATTCTAGATTATGATTTCTCAACTTATGTTAGTTCGTCTACATTAATTTAGTTGAAAGATTCTCAGAATTGAAAGCTTGGGACCTGATGGAATAAGATGTGTTGGGGCCCTGGGGGCACTGGCTTTATGAGTGGACTCATGCCCTTATTGCAGGGGTGGGCTGGATATTGCAGGATGGAGTTCATTATGAAAGGACTAATTTGGGTCACTTTGGGATGTCCACTCTCTCTTCTGCTGCCTTTGCTGGCGATGACCCAGAAAGGAGGCTTTCACAGACACCTGAACCTTGATTTTGGACTTTCCAGACTCCAGAAGTACGAGCCAATGCATCTCTTCTCATTATACTTTCTCCAGTCTGAGGTATTCTGGTAGCACCATGAAACCGACCAAGGTGATATTATTATTTCAAAGTTTTCAATCTCTAGCAGGAATGGAAGGCTCTAGAAAAGATTTGTAGGTAACAAATGAATGATAATACAATGCATTTAAGCCTTATCAGTGATTCAATGCCTTATGATATTTATAAAGATGCAAGAATGAATACATATACTTCTTTGAGTTATGAACTTAAAGTAACAATTATAGGGAAACAGGGTTCTCCATGCATTAATTAGAAGATGTCTATTAGCTGACTGGTTGCAAGTCCGTTTTGGAACTCTATAGGCCACACTTCCTATCTTCTGTAGAAAATCAAGTCACTAAAAACATGGATGATAACCAGAATTCAGCCCCACAATAAGATATTGAATAATGGGACTAGTTTTCTTGGATGATTTATATTCATCAGAAGTGATTATGTAGAGCCATATTTTGTATTTTGAGAATACAGTCATTAAATATCCTCCAAGTTACAGACAGGCTGTTTTGCTAGATGCTAATTCACGAGGCATGTTCACAGTGGACTTTGTGCTTTAAAAAACATGTTTCAAGATGAAATAATAGTGTTATTGGCATAGGCCAAGTACCCTCTGCACAAAGGTGCTTATTTAGCTCTTGGCTTCCTGTACTAAGGTGGTATTAGGTGTTTAAAGACGATCAGTGGAGCATATTACCACATCTATAATCGCAAAGCTAATTGGAGATTTCAAATGAAAAGATAACAGTGAGCGATGATGTAAGAAGGCCAGGGCGTCACAGGATCCTGCATTTGGAAAGACTTAATTTCCAGCCCAACCCCAATTATAATATTCCAACTTAAATATCTGAATACAGAGCAATGTGCTTATCTATCTCTCTCTCTCTCTCTCCCTCTCTCCCTCTCTGTGTGTGTGTGAGAGAGAGAGAGAGAGAGAGTGAGAGAGAGATGTTCCACTAGCATCTGTCATAAAATAGCTCAGTGGAAAGATGATGGTGGGATGAGATGGACGTTATTACCCTAGGTACATGTATGATGGCACATATGATGTGACATGACATCGTGTACAACCAGATAAATGAAAAGTTGGGCTGCAATGTGTACAATGTATCAAAATGCACTCATTCTGCTGTCATAGATACCTAATTAAAGTAAATAAATTAATAACAAAGACCTTAGAACATCAGCTCAGTGGTTCAAAGTACTATCTCTAGCATTTTTTCACTCCTTGTTCTTACTTTCCTAAGTGTCAGACCCAGACCCCTCACCCTGCCCTTCGTATTTTCTATTCTATGTTATCTCTAAAAAGTTGGAGTGTTTATTCAGTGAGTTCCCAGCTACTTCCCAACCACTAATCCAAACTCCACCCCCTGGGCTAAAAAATAGCCTTTATTCTGCACGAATCATAATCTTTGGTAGAACCACAACAATAAAATGGGGAGAAGCTGTGTTGTTCTAGGTGGGGGATTTTTATTCACAAAACAATTCCCCTTCTCTATCTCGAACCATCTCACCAGCACATTAATGGATTGTGGAGAAATGGTCTTTGGAGCTGGGTTTAACACTTGCCTCTTCCATTTATTCACCCCTAAAATCTGGAATCATCTGTAAATTTAGTGCCAAGAATAGCAGAGACGGAACTGTGGCCACTACTTCTCCCCGGTGTGAGTGTGTGTGTGTGTGTGTGTGTGTGTGTGTGTGTGTGCGCGCGCGCGCGCGCGCTGCTGGGAATGGAACCCAGGGTCTTGCACTGCTGGCAAGCACCCTGCCACTGAGCTACACTCTTAGCCCTTCTTTCTGACCTTTGAAGTAAATCTAAGATGGATCAAGACATAGGACAAACAACATTTTTAGACAGAAAAAAAGTAGGCCCCTAATGACACCTGCTACAGACATCTTAGAACCACTGTCAACATGACAGCCACCTTCTGCAGCCGCCCAGGACAGACCTGCAGGGCCTCTGGAGCCTGACTATGGCACACACGTATGGCAGGCGGAAGGAGGTCTGCTGTGCAGCTGCTCGTTTATGTCCTTTCAGAAATTAAAAAATAGATTTCTGACCACCTGGATTATAAATCTGCTGCCTCATCAACAAGTTTAATGTTAATCATATTCCAATGCAGAAAAGGAAAATTGTTGTTTGTTTGTTTGTTTGTTTTATCCTAAGGATACTCCTCTTTTAAGGCAGATTTTGCCCAGCTAAACAACTGTATCAATGATATAATAGCCATTTCTAAATTGGTACGTTCACTGGAACCATTATCTTAAGTTACACAGCTCTGTTTGGCTGTTCAATAAAATGAATGAGCATCTGAATTTCCAAAAGGAAACTGGACAAAAATTGCATTTTACTATTTATTCCTTGTTTAGGTTTTGACCAACAGAGAGTGTTTTTTTTCCCCCTTTAAGATTACAAGTGTGGCAGTCACTATAACTTCAGAAGAAAACTGGCTTGATTCAGGTGAATAAAACACCTGGGGCCAATGGGGTGGATCGGATCGAATGGCTGGGTGCTGTGTATAAGGGACATAAACTTCATTGCCACCTTGTCTGGAACTGTGTTCATGTCTTGGTTGCAGAAGATGATTGAGCAAGAAATAAAGAGATGAAAGGAAGGAACAGGAAGTTTAGTGTAGCTGTGGATCCAGAGTGGAGCGAGAAGCAGCAAGACCTGCAGCTGCACTGAGACCCCCTCGCATGGCTCCCACGCTTGATCTCCAGCATCAGGTGCTCTGCTTCCCCCCCCCCACCATGTGGTCTGTCCTTTCCTCACCTGAGAAAATCTCTAGCAAATTCATAATCTAAAGTTCTAGCAGGTTTCCTAAAGCTTCCTGGGAAGTGAACTGGAACCTTCTAGGGCCATCTGCTGAACCAGTGGATCCACTACTATCTGCTCCTGTTCCTTTTGCTCTCCATTCCAACAGGCCAGCCACTGTTTGAACGTGGGCAAAATCTGCAGGTCACCCCCAGACAAATGTTCATTCAGATGTCATCCTAGCAGACTGTGCCAACCCATCTGAGCAGCAGTGAACACTTGCTATATGAATAATTCCTAATAAGGAAAAATTGCCCATGCCTCTAAGATGCTTTGACTTCACGGAAGACCTACAGATACACAATCCTGTCTTGCTGTTTTCTGTGGTTATAATAAAATGCCTGAGATGGTTAATTTGTAAATGAAAGAAATTAACTTCTTATAGTTGTAGTGGCTAGGAAGTCCAAGGTCAAGGACTTGCATCTGGGGAGGGCATTCCTCAGGTGGGAACTCTGTAGAATTCCAAGGCAGTTCTGGGCATGATATGGTGAGGGGGCTCATGAAAGATGGCCAATCTAGATTTCCTAACACATCCACCTTTGGGATACCTAACTCACTTCCTCAATATCCTATTAATCCATTAACCCATGAATGGATGAGTCCATTCATCAGGGCAGATCCCTATTGATGCAGTCACCTCCCAAAGGTCTCGCCCCCATCATTAACATATGACTAGACATTTGGTTCCAACACTTGAATTCCAGCGGACACACCCAAACCATAGCACTGACATAACTTGAAAATAATTGCACAGTAACATGTCAACAAATGCAACCTGTTGGGTAATGTGTAATAGTAAGATGAAATAAGCCCATCAGACATGATAAGAGAACATGACAAAAATGGAAATAATAAAAATATTTGTAATAAAGTGTTTGTTAAATAGGTTAAGGCAGATCCAAACAAGAATCCTATGCAACCACAGAAGTTGTGCCACAGGTAAGTTTTGTTTAGGAAATAGATCCACATTACATGAAGCAAAAAATTAGATTTCCAAGGATAAGTATTGTACACTGTAATTTTTGCTCAAGGAAAAATATCCACATGGGTGGGGAAAATCTAGACGTATGTACAATAAAATAGTCACAGAGGTTTTTATCTGGGTGTGGGTTCGTGGATGACCTTTATTTCCATTTTATGTTTGTCTGTATTTTCTGATTTTTTTCAATATGTATATGCTCTGATTGCAAAATGAAAAACCAATGTTATTCTTAAGTGATTATCATCAGGGAATCAATGATGGATGGTTTCCTGGAGGAAGAGGCTGTGTATCACTACGTCCCAACATGTTTTTGATTGCACTGAAGAACAAGAGCGAGTGGGAAACACTTAACATAGGAAGGCTAGCATGAGATGAGGAAGGGAGGGACTAACTGAATATAAGAAATTTCAGAGTGGGCCAGCTGAAGCAGAGAACCAGCGCGACCCTTGCAGGGGCACTCCTCCATGCTTCTGCAGATGCTCTTCCCACCACCTGGGACTTCTCCCTTGATGAAGCCATCCCTCTGGCCATCCTGGCAACTCTCCCTTCCTGTATGAAGCTGCCTTTACTGCAGGCTTTGGCCTCTGCCCCCGCCATGCTCCTTCCTTGCCTGTACATACGGAATTGCATTAACTGATTTTCAGTTCATTCAAACATTGTCTAAACAGCAAGCTCTGTAAAGAGTGAGGGACCTCCTGTTTTTTCAACACAGTCTTGTCCTATAATAGTTGTACCATACATGTTTGTTTTGGCTTGACTCGAATTGACTTGAATGCCGTTGGAACAGTTTTGGAGAAGGATCAGTTAACAGCATCTTACAGGTGGAGAGGGAGAGTTAGTTTGGGGAGAATTCACAGTAGAGAGGTTTTAAGCATATGTGTCATTAGCACATGAGGAGGGTTTTCTAGAAGCTGAATAAAGAAAGCATTTCCACTCTTCCCGCTATGTTACCAGAGATGGGAGCTGGCAGGTCTGGAGATACTGTTAATGCACAGCGTTGGAAGGTGCCAAACACTGTCCACTTAGCAATCTGCTGAGAGGCAAAAGCATTTCATATACAACAGGTTGCAGATTCCAGATGAACACAGAAGAATGGATGGATGACCATGTTAAAAACATCTTTAGCCAGTTCCTTTATGTCCGGTGGCTCCAGTCCTGTGCCTACACACAGTGATGAAAACGTACTTTGCATTTTTGCAGTGCTGTCACTGTAACTGTCATATTCCTTCCTGGTGACACCCATTTTACCTGTTCTGAAAACATGATATAAACAGAATCAAGCATTAACTTTAACTTCATGAACAAGATGTTTTCAAAATGGTAACTATAACCATAGCAGACCAAGAATGCATGTTGGGTCACACTTTGGGATTATTTTGTCAACGAGTCATATTTTAAGAAAAGATATTTGATTAAGACTTTTAATCCCCAAAGATTGTGTATTTGATTTAATTCTTTTCAAGAAAAAAAAATAGATTTTTATAATTCCTTTCCTGAAGATGGTTCATTTAAACTGGACTGTCCTAACATAGAATTACCAGTATTCATAAAGTGCAGTTAAGCCGCTCATTTTCCTTTAATTCTGCATCTTTAATTCCTTTAAGATTTACTGCACATTTTACTAGTAGAGAATCTGCACTCCTTTGATTATTTCACAAACAAGTGAGTTTTCATACCATTCTCCTGCTTTCCGCACAGCCTTTGCTGCTGCGGGGACCAAGCTCCCTGGAACCACCTCCTATCCCACAGCCATGGCAACTGCGTGGGGGTCTACAAAAATGTCTGAAAATTCCTCTTCAGGGAGAAAAAAAGTTGCAAGTGTCTTGAACATTGTATCAGTTCTTAGGAACCATGACCTAGATATCAACCAAACGGGAGAGCTTTTTCTTCCATAAAGGCAGATTTACCAAGGTGGACTCACGGCATGATCAGCATTCAGTTTCAAAATGTGATTTGCCGTTTGTTTGTTGTTTAAGTGTTTCTGCTACATAGTCAAAACACATTAAAGACCATTTTTTTTCAGTATCTTGGAATTATTTCATAGTCTCTTATAGGAAAGGGAAATAGAATTAAAACCCCTTCGTTAGTGTGACTGTAGCAACAGTTTGCTCTGTGAAGGGAATGGTGCTCGGTGATGACTCTCCTCGTGACAATAACTGGATGAAACAAAATTGCAGCAACATCAGCACATCTACTTCCTCTGGGTTGAATTTTTAAATAGTAATAATATCCTTGCCCTGAATTTCTCTGCTTAAGATACCGCAGAGCAAAAGCAAACCCTTGAACTTCTTGGCATCTTCACCACCATTTTACCTCCTAAGAGCCCCCCTCAGTACCAGCAAAGACATCAGAGGACACTAAGCAGGACCAGCATGCACAAATCATTCCTCTCCATTGCTTATGTTAATCCTCAGTCTATCCCTAGGGTTCCTCCCTCCTGTCACAAAGAGATTTGAGTAACAGATCAAGTAAGGGAGCTTTGGGGGGAAAATAGAGTACCCATTAGGAATTTTGGTTTCCTACTCTAGACAGAGCAATAGAAGGCATTTAGTCCTGTTAGAATGCTCATCTTTCTTCCTAAGGAAAGAGTCAGAGGAGAAAAACTAGACCACCCTGAATATGGCATGATGAGGTCTCTTCCCTCTCCACCCACTGGGGGTCCTCGCCAAAGCAGCTGCGACTTGGGGTGATGGAGGCAGCAGAGGCTCCAGCCTGAGGAAGCACAGAGGCAGGAGTGCAGAACACTCTTTGCACAGCGAGAACATTTCCAGTAATCAGGTTGGTCCTCCTCAGAGTCTTGAATCCATGTCGCACCAGAACAACGTGAAACAAGGGTGTGGTTTTCAGCATAGTTCATTTATAGCCAGTGAAAGAATAAGGTCACGGACAGCCACAGCGGCTGGTCCACTACAGCAGTCCACGCCTCGTACCTTCCTTGGAGGCAGCTGGCCACTATTTGGTTGATGCTGTGATAGCTGGCTCAGAGTAACATGATGTGTAGGGCAAACAAAATAATGAACACACCCACCATTCCTATGCCTCTCCATGCCCCCTCATGGCCCTCCAATAGATCGTTTGATTTCTCTTGGACTAGAACAGTTGCCTAGCAGTGGATTGGATGGGCCATATGATGGTATGTTTACCGTGTGTGTGGGGTGTGTGTGTGTGTGTGTGTGTGTGTGTGTGTGTGTGTGTTTTACTGAGGATTGAACTGAGCCCAAGGGTGCTTTACCACTGAGCTGCATCCCCAGCCCTATTTGTTTTGAGACAGGGTCTTGCTAAATTGCTGAGGCTGGCCTCAAACTTGTGATCCTCCTCCCTTGACCTCCCTAGTAGGTGGGCTTACACACACCACCTCTAGCAATGTTTAACTTTTTAAGAAACTGCCAAATTCTTTTCCAAGGTAGTCTTCCTCGTTTTATATTCCTATCTACCAACAGTTCATGATAGCTGCTCTCCAGACTCATCATTACTTAGCATGTTCAGTCTTTAATTTTAGCAGTTTTCACAGGTATGTGGTAATGCTTCATTGTAGTTGTGAAATGTATGCTTCATATGACTAATGATATCAAGCAGCTTGTCATGTATTCATTTACCATTTTTATTTCTTCTTTACTGGGCTGTCTGGTCAACTCTTTTGCCCACTTTTAAAACTGGGGTTCACTTTCTTATTGTTGAATTTGAGAGTTCTTTATATATCATGGGTAGAGTTACTTTATATGTTTTGTGAACACTTTTTTTTTTTTCTGTGCTAGGGATCAAACCCAGAGGCTCATGCATGCTACGCAGGCACTCTCCTAGTGAGCTCTCCGTGCCTTATATGTTTTGAAGATAAGTCCTTCTTGGAAGGAATTCACAAACTAACTCAAAAATTCATATGAAAATGCAATATACCCAGAATAGTCAAAAAGAGGAACGCAGCAGGAAGCTCAATGGCCAACATTATCTGCTTTCAAGACTTGGTATGAAGCTATAGTAATAAACACAACATGGCTATGCATAAAAACTAGTAAGTAGAAGAATGGAGCAGAATTTAGAGGACAGATAGAAGGACACCTATATACAATGACTTTTGACAAAACCGCAAAGGCAATTAACACAAAAAGAAGTTTTTCAACAAAAGTTTCAGGAACAACTGAATCAAAATATGCAAAAGAATCAATATTCACCCACATCTTGCACTACATACAAAAAAAAAAAAAAAAACTCCACAATAAATCATAGACCTAAACATAATACAGAAAACAAGGACCAGATACCCGAACATAGGAGAAAATCTATGTCACCCTGAATTATAAAAAAAATCTGTTAGATGCAATACCAAATGCCTGATCTATAAAAGGACACACTGACAAACTGGATTTCACCAAAATTTAAAATTTCTGCTCTTGAAAGTGATGAAGTGAATATAAAGACAAGCCACAGACTGTGAGATAATATTTACCAAAAGCAACAAAAATTTTAACATTGCCCACTTACTATGTGTCATTCACTTAACACACTTTCTTGCCCAGAGGCCACTTAAGTGTGTGTGTGTGTGTTGAATAAGCACCTTATGAAGTACATATAATTTTTATTGTAATTGAATATATGAAAGGTACAGGTGTTTAGGAAGCTACTTTAATGATATAAAAGTAACTAGCAAGGAAGCCAAAATTGGAGCACAGACTATCTATCGACTTCAGAACCTAAACTCTTCATGTCTCCAAGGTAAAACAAATGCCATTTTTTCCTTCCTTTGCCCCCCCCCCACCCCAGCCTGAGGACTTTTTAAAACATAGCTACATCTTATTAAACCAGATTACCTTTGAAACCTCCTGGGATGGGTATTTTGGGGGGCCATGTCTAGTAGGCCACACTGAATTTACAACATCCTTTTTCTGTAAGCCTTTTTTGTAAGACTGAGCAAACCAAGAGGTTATCATGTTGCCAGCCTGGCCTCAGCAACCTAAAGGCAGCAGGAGTACGTTTTGCTCTAGTGCTTATACAGCAGCCTTGAGCTCCAGTTCCCACATTGCCCCTTACTCTTTTGGAGCAAGGGACATTCCGGCTGTAGAGTACAGAGTGGTTTCTTATGCTCCCAAAGAATGTGTGTACCTCCTTCACCAACCACTTACACCTAGAGAGTGACCAAGGTATGGAACACATGTTTTTCTGTAGGTCTGAGCCCACCCACTATTCCCCACCAGTCCTTGAAGAAGAAAGTATCCACTCCTAGAGACATCAGGCTGAACAGCCCCGTATGCTTGGGTACCTTTGTTTAGGGTAAACAGGGTGACTGTGAAATCTCAGAGCCTGGGTGTCGCAGATCTGCAAGGGTCCGACTGACATTTAGAATGCTCCCCAGGTAGCACTGCAGATCTCTTTGTCATGGGACGGGTGTGTATACGACCCTGGTCACCAAGGTTTCCTAGTGCTCCTTCTATGCATGTTTCACCCCAGGCCCACTGAAGTGAATGTGAGGGGACCTAGAATGTCCATTGTAATGAGCTCTGGGCCAGCCCACCTCATATTCACAAGCGTAAGTAAAACACTTTGTTATTAAAGCAAGAGCCACAGGTAAACTAAATGTCTTTCTCTGAGCAGTAGAAATAATGTGGCTTGCACAGTTTATTCAAAACCTGGTAACTGCTGAATGAACTCTGTTTTGAACTCTCAGTGCCAGGAGTCTTATGATTTCAGGGTTTTGACATCATGTCAGTGCCTATGGCTAAGAAAACAAAAACATTCAGCATGTAGCCTCTACTATTCTCTAGTTTCATGGGACAAAAAGGACAGGATCATATTCTTATTCCTACTATATAAAGTTTTATGTTTTTTTTTTCAAAGTCTTCATGAATTCCCACCTTCAAAACGAGGAATACAGTTAACTGCTCCTGCCTACTCTGCTGGCAGGATTTGGAGATCACAGTTTTCCTGGATGTTCTTGATCAAGTGGCTAAGATACATCCTTTGAACTCCCTGCTCCCAAAGAAAGTCACCCTTTCTAACTTTAAGCCAGACACAAAAACCACCTCCAACAAAACTTGAAACTGTGGCATTTGGCATTGGCCACACCCAAGGTGTGGCTCTCTTTGAGATCTAGCAAAATCCAAAATGATAAATATGATTGTTCCTTTGTGTCGCATACTTAAAACTTAAATTTGAATCAAGTTAGGATATATATAAAAATTTTAAATATAGGTGTGCCCTGAACACATTCACATACTTCAATTTTGAAAAATCTTGGGTTTTTCATTTGGAAGCAGATTTTAAATTCTACATACAAGAAAAATCATGGAATAAAACATCTGTACATATACCCATTTATCATTATCATCTGTGCTGATATGACAGGCTCCAAGAAAATAGCTTCCACCCACTGGGGCTCCCTCCCCCAGCTATCTGTCTAAAATCACAGTATTCTCTCTGTGTATATTTATATTACTTTACAAATGTATAAGATTAGGCCTGGTTTGAGAAGAAAATCCTTCTTTTGACTTGTATAATTCTGATTTTCTTGATAAATGGAGACTATCCTACACAGGCAATTAAGTAAATAAGAGTGTCATTTGCTTCTAAACAAATATTAGAGGCAGCAACGAATGAAGATTAGGGGACAGGAGGTTACTGCATCTACCTGTGAAGCCAGTTTTAAATAGTTGCTCTTCCTTCATCAGGAAAAAGGAATGTGCTCTGGGGAAATAGTGCAATTGTCATAAAGTAGCCACATGGTGAAACAAAATACTTGTCTTCTGCAAGTATTTCAGTTCTGGGAAGGGAGGCAGACAGGAAGAAAACCAAGTCCACACAGGGGGTAGACCCGAAGAAATGAGGTCCACATCTCTTTCTCTCAATTTTCAATGAAAATGAAGGCAGCAATCCATGCCATGTACATGAAGGAAGAAAATTCTTGGGATAATTCATCTCCAAGCGTGTCTAAAGGTGGGAGGGTTTGCAGGGTGAAGCCACTCAAAATTCATTTCCCCACTAAGAGTTTTTATGCTCATTTCTCATCTGAAGGGCTTAATTATTTCTTGAAGGGTACACACAACGCCCCACCAGAGTTCATTGTGCAGTTTAATTTCGAACCCTTGAAGGACAGCTTTTCCGTTAGAAATCGAACACAAAAACGTCCTTAATGAACAGGCGTTTTTTGCAGGGTGGGGCCCAAGCAGGATCTCAGGACTGCAAGTGTGAATTTTATGCTTTGTTGCCAAAGGAGACTGTGGACATTCTCACCACCTTATTTAAAGCAGGATACGCTAATGCGTGAAGTGGTGCATTAATGGCCTAAATTAAGTTACAGGTATGAATTTTACATAAAACGGATTAATATTAAATGTCATAGCAGAATTTTAAATACTCCTTGTCCATGCATTTTTAATCTTTACGCGCTCTAATTTATGTACAAGGCAATTGCATTTCCTTAGCCCACTTATGCATCTAGATGAGTAAAAGAAAAACCCCTGACGGTTTTGTTTTATTTATATTTTCCTTCACCAAAAAAAAAAAAAAAAAAAAAAAAAAAAAAAAAAAAAAAAAAAAAAAAAAAACCTGCATTCGATTCGGCTTTCCTCTTTTCTTTTGCTAAGCTTTAGCGTTAAAAGAAAGAAAGAAAGAAAGAAAGAAAGAAAGAAAACGGAAGGCTCCACATTCCAATCCATCATTATGGTTTCAGCAATTGTGAGAAGGCGAATAATGAAACGGAGGGGGAAATACGGAACAGAACGAACGTGCCTTCTTGAACAGCGCGTCTTTCTTAAGGCACTGGAATCCCAGGGATGGAGTGACGGGTGGCGGAGGGACCCTGGGCCGCGCCTTTGGGAGGAGCAGGGAACCCGCGAGCAGGGCCCAGCGCTCCCTCGGCAGCCCAGGCGGGAGGAGAGTGAATTCCAGCCGCACATTCCCGCAGTTCTTCGCAGGAACTTCTCTGGCGTCTCCCCTCCCCTGGGCACACACCAGCCTGGCCCGACTCCCACCCTGCTCTCTCTTCTCAGAGCCCCGACCCACGGCGTTGACGGAATGGAGTGCCCTTCCCATTGGCCCGAGCGTCATTCCCTGAGGTGGCACTGCCCTCCTGATTGGCTGGCCACTCCCGACTCCGCACCCCTCCCGCCGCTCGGGTGGCCCGGCTCCCCGCCTCCTAGCACCGCCCGAAGCCCCCACCCTAGCCACCTCCCTCCGCGCACCCGCCTGCGCGCGGGGCCCAGCTCCGCTCCGCTCGCGCAGCGACCCGGCCCGCGCGCTGGCCCCGCCCCCGGGGCGCGCGGCTCTATAAATACAGCTGCGCTGGCGGCTGGGGGAGAGCGCAGTGGAGGAGGCGCGGTAGTGAGTCGGTGCCGGGAGTGGGGAGCTCTCGGGCTAGGGGAGCGCGGCGGCGGCGACGGCGGTCCGGCTGAGTCGCAGCTCCGAAGGGAGTAACAAGGGGGCCCGGGTGGGCTACTTTTCGACTGGTACTTCCGATTTTTCTTGCCTTTTGGTTCGGGCCGAGTGTCGCCCACTGAGCAGCGATTCCCGTCGCAAAACCTGAGCGACCTTTCCATCAATTGTTGGGCTCGGGATCGCCGGGAGCCCCGAGCGCGCCAGGCGCGAAGGCAAGGGGAGAGGAGCCGGCCGCAGGCGGGGGCCAAGCGGAGCTTGCCGACCTCCCTCGCTCGCCCCAGCCAGTCCTTTCGCGCAGGGCGCAGGGCGCGCGCGATGAAGGCGGTGAGCCCGGTGCGCCCTTCGGGCCGCAAGGCGCCGTCGGGCTGCGGCGGCGGGGAGCTGGCGCTGCGCTGTCTGGCCGAACACGGCCACAGCCTGGGAGGCTCGGCCGCCGCGGCCGCTGCGGCGGCGGCAGCGCGCTGCAAGGCAGCCGAGGCGGCGGCCGACGAGCCGGCGCTGTGCCTGCAGTGCGATATGAACGACTGCTACAGTCGCCTGCGGAGGCTGGTGCCCACCATCCCGCCCAACAAGAAAGTCAGCAAAGTGGAGATCCTGCAGCACGTTATCGACTACATCCTGGACCTGCAGCTGGCGCTGGAGACGCACCCGGCTCTGCTGAGGCAGCCACCACCGCCCGCGCCGCCGCACCACCCGGCCGGATCTTGTCCCACCGCGCCGCCGCGGACCCCGCTCACGGCGCTCAATACCGACCCGGTGAGAGGCCCGGTGGCGGCTGGGGCCAACGCCACAGGGGGTGCAGGAGGGTGGCGGCCGGGTGGCGGGAAGCGGGCGTTCCCTCTCTTCGGAGTGGGGGCCGGCCGAGAATGACAGTCCCCAGCCCCTTCTCCAGGCACCTGGGCCGCCCGCTGCCGGCTGGCCGGATAAGCGCGGATCGGGGAGAGCGCGCGGGGCCGGACTCGGGCTGCGCGACCCCTGTGCTGTCATCCGGCGGAGGGGTCCCCCCGGCTGCAGACTGGGTGGGGGCTCAGCGCGCCAGCTCGGTGTCCGAGGACGCCCAGGACCGTGGCGAGAGCGTCGTCTACGCCTGCTAACCTTTCCCTTGGTGTTCGGTTGCTGTTCCAGGCCGGATCGGTGAACAAGCCGGGCGACAGCATTCTGTGCCGCTGAGCCGCGCTGTCCAGGTGAGCGCGCCTTTCCCGTCTCGGGTGGCAGGTCACCAGAGACGCCCTTCCCCGGGGGCTTCCGGGGCCAGGCCCCGCGCTGTTCTTGGCCCGCGGCGTTTCTGAGTGTAAACTCGCGAGGAAGCGAACCCTCCCCGCCACCCAGTTGGCCGGCGGACCTCACGTCGCTTTAGAACCGGGCTGCCCTCTGAAGGGACACCAGCCAGCTCTCCTCCCCGGCGTCCCCGGGCCTCTCCGGTGACCGGCGGGCTCGCCCCGTCCTCTCGGCACCTCTAGGGGAGGCACCCTCGGGGGCGTGGACGGCTCCCCGGCTCCCCCGCGCCGCCGGACACCCGTAAAGAGGGGGCGCGGGCAGGTCCGCGCTCCGGGCTCCCAGAGGCCCGCGCTGCCTCCCGGGCGCCGCGCCGGCCGAGGGCTGCGGGTGGTGTCTGACCTGGCGGTTTGTTTGGGTTGTTGATCGAGCACGTCTTGAGTTTGTCGGTGGCGCCAGCAAGTCTGCAGCGGGAAGGTTCACACACCCCTCTATTCATTCCTCCTCCACAGGTGTGCGGCCGCCTGAGCCCCAGCCAGGAGCTCTAGAGAGGGAGGGGGAAGAGCAGAAGTTAGAGCCAAGCCACGGAGGACAGGAAAACACATCAGCAAATGTAGAAGCGTTTCACTCGTCATTCCAAGAGAGGGACAGGAAAGAAAATAAAACTTTCATTTTTTTTTTGCACGTCCATAAACATACTACATACATATTCTCTTTTGTCTCTTCATTTATAACCGCTGTGAATTGTACATTTCTGTGGTTTTTGGAGGTGCAGTTAAACTCTTTTAAGTGTGACAGGACTGATAAATAGATGATCCAGAGTAAATCCGACTTTAGAAGGCTACTTTGTGACCAAGGAGCTCAATTTTTGTTTTGAAGCTTTACTAATATACCCCAGAGCATTGTAGATATATTTTTTTTTTTACATCTATTGTTTAAAATAGATGATTATAACGGGGCAGGGAACTTTCCTTTCCCTGCAAGAATGTTACATATTGTATAGATAACCGAGTGACATTTCATACCATGTATATATAGAGATGTTCTATAAGTGTGAGAAAGTATATGCTTTAATAGACTACTGTAATTATAAGATATTTTTAATTAAATATTTTTTGTAAATATTATGTGTGTGTTTTTTTTTAATCTGTGGGAATATTTCTTTTGGAAAATGATTTTTCAGCTCAGTTGAAGAGCTCTTGATGTCTTGAATGTCTTTTCTGTTTGGCCTGGCTTTTAATTGTTTTTTGTTTTGCCCAGTATGGAAGACTCTGAAGTAGCAGTTATAGGTAGTGGTCTCGCATGACTGCATGAGATGTTTAATCACAAAATAAACATGTTCTGAGTCCATTAAAATGTGTTTTCTTTAACCTACATTGAAATCTTTGTATTTGAAGTGTACATGTTGAAAATATACCTTATCAACTTTTAAGTACAGGGTTTTATAGTGTAATATATAAAGAGTAAGTTTTTGTGTTTTTTTTTTTTTTTTTAACTGAGGTCAAAATGGATTCTGAATGATTCTACATATAGGATGGGAAATGCTTGGATCCTTAAGGAGTTTACAAAATGTTTTATCAAAGTGAAAAAAAAATTGCTTGTCACTCTTCATTTTACACTAAAGCATAATGTCATGAAGTTTCATATCTGTACAGATTATTTAACTCAGAAATGAAAAATGTTCTCTGCTTGCTACCAAAGGACACACTCTTGGAAATGATCATTTTCTGCTTTCCTTCCTCCAAAGAGTATTAACAGTGGGAGAGAAAAAAAAAGGCAAATCCTTCAAGCAGGGATAAAAGTCGATCTTCAAACATTCACTTAAGTAGACCAAAAATTCTGATGACCGCATCTAGATTATTTTTTTATAAAAATGATTTTCACTATAGCTATGTCAGTTACCGCAAAGCTACTGTCCAATCTCTTGTGATGTGTAACTTTTACATGTGAAAATTAAAGTAGATTTATCCGTCTTGTACTGTGATTTCTGGTCTCATTTCTTTAAAACCTTAAAACTTATTTTTAAGGCCCTTCTCCTCAAGGAAGGTATTATTTTTTAGGTTAGATAGGCCCGTCAGGGTTTGAGAACATTACGCATTTAATGTGATGGGTGCTCTACACACCAGTTAGATGGAATTGTTAGAGTGAGAGAATTAAGTAGGATTTAATTGGGTGCTTTGTAAATAGTCAACTGTGTGTGTAACGTGGTCTGTTTGATTTTTAAAAGGAAAGGATTTGTTTCAGATTATACAAGAATAAAAGTATTATAGACCCAAGGGACTTTTTATGAGGTCAAAGTCAAATATTTATATGAATATGAAACATCATAGTCCCTAGTAGCTGAAGTGGTAGTGTCTCTGCAGAAATGAACGCAATCAGTGCTAGGAGGTTAAAACCCATTCAGAGGGTTTAAAAATCTGTCCACTCCGAGCATGTTTCCCCCTCGGCTCTGATATTTTCCTGGTCTTGGGTATTTTTAGAATTTGATATATTTGATGTTGAACCTTATGAAATCGAAGGACTGCTTGTTTAGGTGAGATTTATGTTTATTTTTTATATTATTCATTCTTGTCACACATCAAGAGGAAAACAACTAGCACACTGCTGGAATTCCAAATCTAAAGAATTCTAACGATTGCATTCTTTGTTATTAAGAAGGGCACAATTCCTCCTTTTTATTTGGCAGTTTAATTTCAGTAGGAAGCATGTCACATGTGCAATGTTGGAGTTGAGTGTTTATCATGCCCGGCTGCTGAACCCTACCTAAGCCTTTGAGCAGAGTTTGAAACTCATACTGGTGGTCGCTAAGTCTCAAAACAAATAGACAGATTGGGGGAGGGGGCGTTGAACATAGAGGTTGCAATTTGAATTTGTATTTGGGCATTAAAAAACACTAAAAGAAAGGAAAGTGTTCTAGATATAATATTTCAGAGACTTGACATTTTCCCCTTGGCTACTCAAGCAGCATTGGACGTCTCCAAAGAAACAAAGTCTTTGTTAATGAAATAACAAAAAACACTATATACAGTTGTATAAGATAGTGCATTCTATTAAAATGCTGGCTGTGTCCTAACCAAACAACCAGATAATAAAAAACATTTTGGCTCTTATCTAGGTAGTTCTAGTTATTCATATATTTAGTTTAACAAAGGAAAAACTCCTGACTTTTCTTAATTTGTAGACTTTCATTGTATAGGCACAACCAAAGAGTAAGAGTCATTTGAAATCCTGGAAAGAAAGTAAATACCCCACACAGTGGACATTGCTTCTAAGGTTGTTATAAAATCCTCACATCTCAAACATCTTATGGTAAAGCTGGAAAGAAAAAAAAAATACCTTTTCATTTCAAAGAACTCATATACTCTGCTATTGTATAAATCCTACTCAACTTTATTGTCAAGCTTTAACTGCATTTTTAGAACTTTTAAGAATTTTGAATCCCTAATACCTATTGTATTAGATGCCTTCTATGACAATAAATCTTCACTGAGCAAAAGGTTCTGAAGTTTGTGGTTTTTAATTGACTTTTACTGAGTTATGTGATTTTTCATTATCAAGAATGGGTCTCTTGATGGATCACCTCAATTATTTACAGTGTTTCTTACCATATGATGAAAAATGGGGCTCAGAAAGGGTTTCTCCTTTGAAAGGAAAAAAGCTGCCCTACTCTTCAGTGTCTGCGAGGGCAGGAAGCAGTAGCCTCAAGAAAGCGCAGGAGGCTGTCCAGGGGAAACTAGGCCAAAGCCCCAAAAGGTACTATTTCACAGTAGTGCGTAGCCAAATAAAACTGGCCTTGCCTTTCTAGTTGGCACACTGGAATCACATACATGTTAATCAGCGCAGTTAGCCCTGGGGTCTCAGCAGGGTCCCCCCCACACCCTGCAGCCTGCTGAGGAAGGAGGCCCTCCCACTGCTCTTCCTAAGCCCGGAGTCATTGGCCGGCTCCAGGGTGAATCCTTCTAGGGCTGCCCTCAGTCGGCGTTCTTCAGACCCGAGGGTTTCTTGCAATTATAACCCATGACATTTTGCTAAAATGTTATTAGCTTTATGGATTAGAACCATGGCCCATTAGATTTTAGAACTGTGATTTTACTTTCTCTACCTGGAGCCCTGACTCAAACCATCCTTTAAAAGATTAAACCAACCAACCGACCGACAGACACAAACAACTTGACCAAAGGGAACCCATTTCCTGGGGGAGACAACCTGCAGTCTTTAGACTTAATTGAAAATACTCGAAATTTTCAGTGAAGTTTCACAAAGGTTTTGGGTTTGAGGGTCTCCTTTACACTGACTCGCGTGTTCTGGCTCCTTCTACGGTTTCCCCCCTAAGCGCTGAAACCCAGATAACCCACATCGCCAAGGGTTTTCTAACTCACCCAAGCAAAGCAAGCCAGCAGTGGGGCTGAAGTCAGTCCCTCATTCAGAGGCGCCTCCAGGGACGTGGAAAGAGCGCTGGGAAAACCCGAGTTCATTTGAAAAGTCCCTCTGAGTCCATAAAAGGGAACACACCTCAGGATCCGGGAAAGAGGAGCAAAGTGTGTTGCCCGTGTTCCTCTGGCTGGAAGATGGCTAAAGAGGAACTGAATTTAAAATGCTTAAATAAAGAGAACCAAGACATATTTTCTACATGAATCCACTGGTATCTTTTTTTTTTTTTTTTTTTCCTGGAGAAGAAAGCTCATACTATAAATAGGAACTTTCTAAGAGATTATGTAAGTATTGGTAAAATATTCAAGTTCATGGGTAAATGAGAGGCCATTATAGGCTTTTGATGACTGTTTCTCAATTGTTTATGACATAAAATACCTGCACTTTTGAAATGCATATAATAAAATCGATTTTTCAAAATTCTATCTTTTCTCCAAAGTTTAAGTTCCAAGGGAAAGAACTGTGGTCTTACAGTTCTTCGTGAAAATTCATGTTTCTTAAATATTTACATAAGTATTTGCAATATTTCTTAAATATTTTAAACATTTGCTTACCTATTTAAAAGATTTTCTTAAATATTTCCTATTTCCTTCTCAAGTTTTAACATCAACTAAGAGACTGTACTTGTGGGTATGCAAACAAAAAAATAGCCATGTGCAGGAAATTATCTTTCAAAAGGGCTTTTCACCCTAATAAAATAAATACACTATGTTAATTTTCCCCAATTCCCCCGAGGTTTTACTTTCTAAGGTGGGGATTTCCACAAAGACTCACCTTCCATTTGGGGGGGGAACTATTACAACCAACAGTTGTAAGGCAGGATAAAAAGCAAAGCACTGGTAAATCAATTGTTATGCTTCACATTTCCTAAAATATGGTCTTAACTTCTCAGGTATCTCAAGAAAAGAGAGAGAGAGAGAGAGAGAGAGAGAGAGAGAGAGAGAGGGGGGGAAATGGGGAAGTTCTTATTGTAAGTCCAGCTTAGAGGAAACCTGGGAGATGGACACAGAGATAAAAGCCTTACACCTTACAACAGCATCCTTCTGGAACACACTTCTCACACTCAGGTGTTGAACCTGAGTTTATGGCCATGGTTAAAACCAAGCAGCCTTCTTAAGGTGGGATTTTTCTTTCTGTGCCCCACAGTGCCTTGTAAATGGGTTGTTGAACTGCGAGAAGAATGTCCTAAAGATGGCCTTTCCAGCCTTCTCCACTACTCCTTGCCCTTTCATCTGCATTGAGTCACAGGTGAGCTTCAAACCAATGCATCTGGCTGCCCTCTTGTCCTCTGCGCCTCTGAAAAGCCACAGATTTGAAACAGGCTTTGATGTTCTTCCCCAAAACCCTCCCTTTCTGGGCTACCCATCTTGGCTAGTGGAACCTGTGGTCAAGGCAGAGACCGGGGGCAAGTGCTCGCCTGAGTCTTGATCCACACCTTCAGTTGGGCACAAACGTTCCCGCTGAAGCTCCCTGGAACCCCCCAGCCTCCCAGTCCTCACGGCTTCTCCAGCTCAGTCCCCTGTGTTTCACACCTGGGCTCTAGGTCATCTCTGGCCTCCTGTCCCATCTTTCCTCCTCTTCTCTATCTTCATGCTAATCTGACCACATTACTCCTTCACAGTCGCCCACTGCCCATGGGGGGACTCCAACTCCTTGGACCAGCATTCAGGGCCCCCATGAGCACGTCCTTCAAGAATCATTTCCTGCAGTCCTTTCCCTCCTCCACTCCGGCTGCCTCCACACACACATTTTATGCTTCAGCTGTACCTGGGATCTCATCCTGTGTGTGCTGGACAGAAAAGCACGCTGGCCTTTATGTCCTGACAGAGGAGGCTGATTTCCTGAGTGTCTAGAAGGGAGCAGCTTCAGGAAGGGCATGTATGGAATGTGGACCAAGGAGGGTGGGGGACAGAGGGCACCTGCCTGGCCAGCCTAACCAGCTAAGTCAACCTCACACACCCGTGGGTAGCAGCTGACCTCCCCACATCTGAAATGTCCTGCTCCTCCATGGCGTCTCCTCTGCAGTGGTGGTCCCCCTGCCTTGACCCCGGCTCCCCTGCCTCTGTCTGGGTTGCTATTACTTCAAGGCTCAGTTGCTACTTCTTTTGCAAAAGTTACTGGACCTTCTTCTCACCCAAAATAAAGGCCCCTTCCCCATGCAATAATCTAATCGTTGACATATGACTATGCTTCTGGTGAATCCCCAACCCCCAAGGATTCCCGACCACAAGTACTAGAAGAACATTCCTGTAACTCCTTGTACCAGCAAATCTAGCAAATTCTTTTCAGCTCAAAACTGCAGTTGAGAGATTTTCATTATCTTTAAAAGCCTTTGGCTGCCTCGAACATGGAAAATAGATAAGCCGTGTGCTCTTGACAATGAAGGAGTGTGGTCAGCCTTGGGCAAGAGAGCTGGAAGGAGAGACTGAGAAGGGACAAGAAGAGCTGATCCCGTGTCCACAGGAAAGACACCGGCCCTGCTGACCCACGTTGAGATAAGTGAACAAAGACACTTCAGTGCCCGAGTTGGGCTGGGCCAGGGGACACCGTAAAAGACCAGCACAGAGCCCTCTGGAAGCTGAGGGGAGGGCTCTGGGTGATTGCGTCTCTGTGCATGTGTCTGGGCTTCTATTCTCGTGGATTGGTGAATTGTCGTGGGACAGATTGAGGCACAGTCCCTGTAGCAGAGCCTCCTGAGTCAGGCCTGAAGGACAAGCTTCCACACATGAGGGAAAGCAGATACAGATCAGAGTTTTCACTACCCCTACCTCTGCTCTAGGGCCCTAGAGGTGGAATTGTATGGCGAGGAACCTCAACTAGGTCTTGGGGCATTCCCCACATTTCCCAGTAGAGAGAACAGAGAGTAAGAGGTGAGGGGCAGAGTCAGCTCTGGAAAGTGGTTGATTTTCTAAGCCAGGATCACAAAACCCTGTATGGACGGACTTCATCTGGCTGACTCTTCCTCTCGCTCTCTTGTTCTGTGGTCTCACCTGCAGCTTGCCCTGTGTCCAAAGAAGGCGGGGTTCAAATCTTGAACAAATAACTGTGAAATGCTGAATTGATCCTGCTGCAAAGCTCTTTGACAAAGGAACAGAAGCAACACGGTGAAGAAGGGATGCGCTTCTCAACAAACGATGTTGGAGAGACTGAATGTCCATGTGCAAAAACAGAAAAAAATACTGACTCAGTCCCCTGCCTTCTGTTTTTCACAAAGGTATCTCAACATGGATCGTAGACTAAAAGTAAAGTGTGTAATTATAAAACAGCTACAAGAAAACAGGAGAGCTCCTCTTTTGGTGATGATGTTTTAAGTACGACACTAAAAGCATGGTCCGTAGAGGAAGCCCAGGCTAGATGGTTCTTATGGTTAAATCCATCACATCTGTGTGCTCAGACCCACCCTCCAGTCTGGAAAATGTGTGGGTCGGAGAAGGGCACAGGCGGTCCGGCCCATAGTCAGAGCTAACCAATTTTTAACTGTGTTCCTTCAGGCAAGTGACTTTTCCACATTTCAATTGCCCCATTTGTAAAATGAGTATAAAATCATAATAACCTAGCTTTGGTGGGTTTTCTAAAGGCAAAATAAAGTAACATACATGAAAATTTTTTTCCAGACAGTAGTTATAATTCTGGTGTATATAAAAATCATCTGGAGAGATTTTAAAATTGTGAATTCCTGAGTTCCACTCATTCTCTTGACCCCACCACTGAGACCCTGATTCATCAGGCCTAGGGTGGTCTGCATTTTAGCGTTTCCCAGGAACCCCGGTTTGAGAAACTGCGAAAAAGTCATAAAATAATGTCAGCTTCAGCCATTTCCAGGATATTTATCCTCTTTGACATCAACTTCCAACTCCGCAGGAGCTCTAATGAGTAGAGAGGAAAGGTTAATGTGACACAGAGGGAGGGGTCACCTGGGAGGCAGCTGCTTCAAGACCAAGACACTGGAGGGGTCCTGGGACAGGTGAGCGCCGAGTGCTGGCTTCTCGCTAGCCATGGCTTTCATCCGGACTTGATTTGACTCCCATTTTCATGATAACCTACTTTGTTTTCATATTAAATCACATTCTTTTCCAAGGTAAGACTCAAAAGGAAGAAAATGTCCCCGTCTTATGTTTCCTTCTCCACCACCTTCTCTCACGACCTCTGTGACGACCTGAAAAGTGACCGGAGAAGGTGCCTCTATGGGGCCAGGGGCAGGATGGCTTTCATGGTAAAGGGACTCACTGGGAAATACACGATTTCCCGCTGTGTTCAGTCCTACTGAGAGGCCGCCGGGGCCCAAAGGAGCACAACAGCTCAACAGTCTCACCCGGCATGACTGTCGCATACGGAAATTGGTAAATGGTACAATTGTACCTTAATTTCATGTAATAGATTTCTTTTTTTGGTAGAATTACATATAATTTTTATGGATCAAAAAGCAATTGGGGAAAATAATAGCTTTAACTCTTCCAAAATTGAATAAGACTTTTTATAAAAGAAAAAAGTCAGTAAGTCTGTGGAATTTGAGGGATTGCAATGTGGCCCCGGGCAAGTTACTTAACCTCTCAGAGACTTGCTTAAACTTCTAAAGGGGACGCTGGTGGCAATGAGAGCCAAAACCCAACACACTGCCAGGCGCGTGAACTTGAGAGTCTGTTAGTTCCTTTCCTCTAAGCCTTGTATCTATCTTCCTGTTTCATGGAGGTAGGTCTCAGCAGGCCACATGCTTGATGAATAGGGACAGGAATGACTGGAGGACACTTGACTCCTTCCAGTATGAAAATAGGGTTAAGAAAAAGGGAGGAACGCGGTGTGTGTGTGTGTGTGTGTGTGTGTGCGCACTCAGTATGGAGCACAAGATTTCACAAATGCACAACCTTTTCAAGGAGGCAAAAGGCTTCAAACCTTCTCACCGCAGAAACTATTTTCATTGCACCTCTTTATTTCCAGGGCAAAGGGAGGAACCCAGGTGAGGGCTCACAGGAGGCCGAGCAGGGCCTCTACCTGCTGGTCTTGCCTACAGCACAGCCAGGTCCAGAGCCTGTGTGTCCTTGGTCTGTTTTCTGATACGTGGCTGGGTGCTCCAGGACTGAGACAGAGGCTAACCTCCACTTCCCGGTGGAGCCATAATGTGCCCTGCAACGTTCCCCAGGTACAGAAACCCCTGACTAGAGTGGTGCTCAGTGCAGCAAGTGGTGCTTCAGAAACAGGCTGCGGTTGAGAGCTGCATAAAATTTGGATCTTTCTTCATGGCTTAGGAAAGTGAACCTTTCGTAATTTATGATGAAAATATTTTCTGGTAGTTGTACATCCCCACGAGGCTAAAGCGGAGGCTAATTCAACAGGGTGGGAAACCCATTCTCTGAGGGTCCATGTGTCCATTGCTGTATTTAAGTGAAACGTAAAATAGTAGAATTTCCAAGAAAGTCAAGTTCCCTAATTTTTCTGATAAGGAAACTGAGGCTGTGAAATTTCAAAACGTGCCTTTGGTAAGGGGACTTGAGGCCGAGGCAGAGCTGCCAGTGGAACTCAGGCCTCTGACCTGCAGTGACGGGGACCTTACTTAGTCCAATGTGTGGCATGATCCTTTGTTCTAGTGGGCTGTTCTCTCTCCAGCATTTACCTTGAGTCATTTTTTTTTAATTCCCATTTTCTGATGCACGTATTTATTTCTCCAAATAATTCTCTTCTTATAAAAACTCTGTAAACATAGCCATCTTTTCTGTGTATGTAATTCGAGGATTGACTGGAGTCATTCCTAGGAGAGCTTTTTTTTTTTTTTTTTTTTAACTCTAGAGATGGCTGCTCCAGAAAAGAGACATGCGTCTTTTTGTCTAGAGTTATTTGAAATGAAAAACTTCATGATCACTCTGGACTATTTCACTCTATCTTAGACTCCAAGGGTCCCTTTAAAGACCCCAGGAATTCTTAATGATCCCAGAGGGCACTGGAGACCCTATTTATTAATTTGCAGTTTGAATTTCATGACATGAAACACCAGTAAAAAAAAAAAAAAAAATCTTCTGCTTCAGGATTGTAGAGATCACCAAGAAACACCACGGGATGTCGTGGACCTGCGTGCTCTTGCCAAGCCTGGTGTTATAATGATACATAGGAAGGGAATGCTGTCCCCCCGACACCCGTAAAGGGGCTGACTCACTCAGCTCTGTAGGAACTGTTTAATATTAAATCAGCCCAAACTTTAAGGGCACGTTTCTTAGAAACCCTTTATCTAGCATCAGGTGCGTATCTAGACAGTACAGCATCTGGTAATTTTGAGGTTACAAGAGAAAAAAGACAAAAAAAAAAAAAAAAAGGAGAATGTGCATTTTCCCAAGACAGTTTAAATGGTCTAACTCTTGTTGATGGAGTTAAAAAAAAAATTTTTAAAAATCATCAATTCTTTTCATCTTTTTTAAGAAATAAAAAATATGCTCAAACAGAGGGCTCAACCTTTAGAGGCAACTTCTGGATGGCTATGTGATTTGATGTCTTCTTGGTAGGTCAAAACAATTCTAAAATGCTTTTCATAAAAACGGAAGAATGAAAATGATAACTTAAAACCAGGTCAAGGGCTGGGGATGTAGCTCAGTTGGGAAAGTGCTTGCCTCACATGCACAAGGCCCTGGGTTCAATCCCCAGCACCACAAAACAAACACACAAACAAGACTACCACAGACCTCCTGAGCCCAGCAACATCATTTAAAGATGTATTTTAGGAATAAGTTTTATTTTCGTTACTCTTCCTCTCCTGCCAAAAGACATAGAGCTTCTCTGAGAAGCTGCACTTGGGATCCACACTCCAGGGTCACCTTTTTCAGAAAACTGGGTCGTCACAAGGACTACTGGGTGATCCTAAGGATGAAAACCCACCACCTCAACTCTGCAGGTTTGCTTAAGATTGTGTCTTTGATGGAGAACTTCGGAGTTCCGGATCCTCAGCCTCCCTGAAATCCCAATCCCAGGGATGTGAAGGAAGTTTCTTCTGGAAGCACTGGAAAATCCCGAAGAGAGTTGCTCTCCTGCAGCCCGTGCAAACTCCAGGGTGGGAGGAGTGCCCACACTAGGTGAAGAGAGTCTGCTCACCCCAGACACAGCAGGAGCAGGTACAAGGCAGCAAAAGTGCCCAGGCAGCCCTTCTGCTGTGCGCTCCGTGGCCATTTCTCCTGCACTTGGGCCCTAACTTTGCTGACACCGCTGGGGCAGCTTCTGCATTGCTCCCAGGGCAAGCGGCTGCCGCAGTTGGCAATGTGCCTCACCTGCTCCTCAACATCGCCACGGCTCATCAGAGGCCATTAATCAAGCATTTACTTTTAAATCTAAACAGTTCTAGAAACACAAATTTCTGGCACAGTGGGCCCTAGCATGCCTAGGGTTGTGAAAACCCAGCAAATTTCCTGCTGACATTCCTAGGGTTACAAGCCTGCCTGGCCCTGCCGGCACTGCGAGTTGTCTGCTGCCCTCTTTTGAATCTTAGGGCACACTGCGCCTGAAGAAGGTCTCTTCCCTCTGTCAGGGGGCAGCTTCAACCCGGCTGATCCAGGCTGGCACAGGGCTCTAACTCTCCCTGGAGTACTACTTTCTCTGCAGGTGCACCTCTGCGGTGAAAGCAAACCGGAGTCTCTAAAGCAGTAAAGGAATTAAAAGACATGAGGTTATGTTTCGTTTTTAATTTATTTTTAAATTTATTGATATATAATTGACAGATAAAATTATATATATTTAAAGTATGGAATCTGGTGTTTTGCTATGTATATACAATGTGAAAGGGTCACTGCAATCCAGTTAAGTGACACATCCCTCACCTTACGTCCTTACTCTCTGTGTATGTGTGCTGAGACACTCAGAAAATATTCAGTCCCTGACACAGTACTGTCAACGCCAGTTGCCTTGCCATGCGTTAGAGCTCTAGAACCTCATCCTGCAGGACTGGGACTTGGAACCCTTGGGCCAGCATCTTCTTATTCCCTGACCCTTTCCCCCCAACCAACTTTTATAAGTCTATTTTATGAGTCTTGATATTCTCAACGCCATGTCCAGGTGCAGGAGGCATCTCTCTGGCTCACTTCACTTCACACTGTCCTTCAGGTTCATTCCTGTTGTCACAAATGGCAGCATGTCCTTCCTTTTTTTGAGGCCAAATAATATTCCATTGTATATATATATATATATATATATATATATATATATATATATATATATATATATACACACATGCCACATTTTACTTATCCACTCCTCCACCCGAGAACATTTAGGTTGTTGTTCCACATTAGATATCATGAATAATTTCTTAATCCAGGTTTTCACCCAGAAGGTTGTCCCCTCTGACCTAATTTATTTAATGCCCTAAAGTGCCACATACAATGCTGGTGATAAAGACTCCAAAATAAAACAGCATGCCGGGACACATTTCCTGAGCCTCTCCAGTGGGTCCTGTCCGTGCAGGACAGCAGTGAGGTGGGGTCCTCACAGGTCCCCGCCCGCGGTGTTCAGGCAGCTCCTCCACACAGCGCCCTGCAGCCTGCTGCCTGCCTCTCCACCAGCTGCATCTGCTGCCATCCCCCCCACCCCCACCCCCGTGCTCTGGTAATCTGCCCCCCCCCCCCCCCGCTTCCCAACCCCTCCCTGATCACATCTCCTCACTCGGCCTTCGTGCCCCTGGTCAACCCCTTACTCCCAACAAAGGCACAAAGGAGCAGGTCGGAATGTGGAGGACAAGAAAATGGCATCAAGGTAGTGCCGGGAAAATCAGGAGGCCACTTGTCTAAGGCCTTGGCCATGGCAGTCTCATTTTGAGAATGGCCACACCACAACCATGGAAATGCAGATCCTGGTGGGGAAAATGATGATGGCTCACTCCTCTTCCTGGAGGAAGAAATGCTGGAATTTTCTGATCTCCCAATCAGACCATTAGGAAGTTAACATGCACCCAGAAGGCAGACACCCTCCCTGTCCCTGGGCAAATGTCCCTCTGCATCATGGCCCACTCCCTGGGCACACATCTTGTGAACTGAACAGGGTCCTGAACATAGTCGGGCACGCACAGTGTGGCCTTGCCACCTACCTCCGCCTTGGAATTCTTAATAATTTCTGAACAAAGAGCTCCTCTTTCCTGTTTATGTTGGCCCCACAGAATATGTAACTGGTCCTGCCCAGCATTCAGGGATGGCCGGTCCTGTGGCACCCTGTCCCTGCTGAGATAATGGGTCTCACTGTGTACTTGTGGGGTGGAACGTCACGTGGTGTGCCTGGTACCTGCTGCCATTCTCCTAGCTAGCTCGCCTGCCCAGAAGGGCAAGGGCAGACTGCAGGGCTGACTGGCAGTTTGGTCTTGGGACTGCAGGCTCAGTAGATTACAGGAGAAAGTTTCCATGGACAACCAGGTGGATGTGCCTGGGAGGAACCATCGCAGCAGGTAGAGAGAGGCTGAGAAACTCTGCACCGGGAGGTCACCGAGTACAAGGATGGCTCCGGGCAATTGTGTCCAGAAGGAAGACAGGAAAAACTGTTCCTTCCAGATTCTTCCCACTTAACTGAAGCCACAAGGCCCCGGGTAGGTACTCAATGTCTTTTCCGTCTCTGACTGTGGACTCTGAGCGCCAACCCACTTCACTGCATCCCAAGGCCATGAGATCCGGTATCTCCTGCTTGTGTTTGGCTGACATGGCTCTGCACTTGTGGGGGAGTAGTATATGGACACATGTTATCACAATCACCATGAAATTATTGAATGCCCACTACCATATTAGGTGCTCAAACACACATGTGAGAGCGTAAACAAGTTAATAACAAAATAATATTCTATTTAATCCAACTTGCCAAAAAACAAAACAAAACAAGACGACATTTCCTCTCCCTGCCTGCTGTGTGGTGGCAAGAAAGACCTCGAAAATGCATAAAGCTCTTATCTTCCTTCATTCCCCAAAGAATAATAGATCAGTCGGAGCTCTGATGCTGTTTTAATAATGTACAATTTACAATTCATTGGTTACCAAGCACTCACAGTATAATTAATTTTACAGACCTGTTCAGCAAATCCACATGGCTTTGTACAATATGGGGGGGCAGCAGTGTCGGGAAAGGCACCAGGAAGGGAAGACAAAGGGAGAAAGCCATCTTCTCTTCTCTTTCATATCAAAGTAGCCGAGTCCTGCACCAGCCAGGCAGATTGGCAGGCAACTGTCACAGCTCAACGAGAGATTCAGTTAACCTAAAAACACACCCAGCAACAAGTTTTAAACCAGCACAAACTGCAGTCCTTACGGGCACCATAATCAGTCTCCCAAGATCACACTAGGGAAGATGGGTGGCCCAGCCACAGAGCAGGCCAAGCATCCAACTCTCTTAGGAAGGAAGTGACCCCTTCCTCCCAACTGCACTCCTCCATGGATCAGAGTCAAGTGGCCTCCGACCATGGTCTCCCTGCCCAAAGGGTCTAGCAAGTGCACCCAATGGGGCCCACGGAGGGCAAGACAAACATCCCCTCCCTGCTCTCTCCACCCCACACAGGGGCCATTATTTACTTGAAGAGGCCTTTGGAAATCCACAGAAAATTCTCAAAGTGAAATGAAATTCCTGGTCTGTTCTGATGAGTGATCTGCTTCATATAAGCATCCTTGTTCGGAGATCTTTGGATTTCCCAAATATAGGTGACAGTTTAGCTTAGAATCAATTTGTCCAAAAAAGGAGGAGCTGCTCAATTGTTTATGGTTGTCCTTCAAAAGCCACAGAAAAAAAGAAGGTGCCAATGGGCTCGGGGCACTTCTTACTCCTCAAGTCTGTGTTCCTCTTTGTCCTGGTCTCCATCAACAGCCCACAGGATGGAAGTGGCACCGGGGGCCGGGGCTGCTACACCACCCACCACGTTGCATCACACCGAGGGGATATCGCAACTGATATGGGAGAGAGAGAGCGGGGTCAGGGCGGGCGGACCCAGGCAGGCCCTGGCCTTGCCACTGGATAGTCACTTAGCTTGGAAAAGCCATGTAACTTCTCGAGGCGTTAGCTTCCTCACCGACACAAATAAAGTTGAAAACCCGCACACTGTGCCCTGCTAGAGGGGGTTGTTGGAGCAAAGGAAGCAGCTCAGGGCCTTGATTTTGGTGGCTAGCCTCAGAAAGTGCTCATGATCTTGTTCATGTTGCTCATTTGCATATCTCTTTACATTTAGCTCTTGCCCTTTTCAGCAATCCAGATAATAACCGGAGCATAGATTGACCAACACTGCTTTGTTAGGAGCTGGGGTGGCCACACATTAGTGATGTTGCTCAGGCTTCCCAATAGGTTAAATGTGGGGGGCAAGGTCTGTGTCCAGGTCAAGGGCCAAAGGGCCTGAGATAAAACTGTTATGAGTAAACACCAATTGAATCCAAATGGGTTGGCTCACAAAGGGGGGACATTGTTTCCAGAGGTCAAAAATAAAATCGGCTCCGCTCATTAGCACATTGTCTTTCAGACTCGAGCTTTAACACAGGCCAGGAGATGGTCCTCAGCACCAGGAGGTGGTCCTCAGCACCAGGAGGTGGTCCTCAGCACCAGGAGGGAGTTTGGCCAAGGACCCAAAGCAAACCACAGGGAGGCACCTTTCCCTTCTAAGGTGGGGTGCATTTATGAAAAGAGTGGCCGTCCCTGAGGGGTGAGGGGGCCCGTAACCCAATAGCTTATATAAACGGAGGTGTCTAGGGCTGGGTGCAGCTCGGTGCCAGAGTGCCACTCCTCCCTCCAAGGTGTGGTGACGTGCTCCCTGCTCCCTCAGTTCTCAGCACACCCCTGCCTTCTGTCCTCCGGTTGTCATTGGCTGCCTTTGCTCCCCCTGGGTCCCGATTCCCCCAGACACAACTCACTGTGTCTTCCTGTCCCCGCGCTGCCTCATGCTGTCCTTCCACCATCCGAGGCACATCTCACGGTGCCTGAGTCACATTGCCAAGAGCAACACATCAGCGCAGCCTGTCTTTGTCTGACAGGGGCTGCCGGACCTGAGGGCCTTCTGCCCACGGCGGACGCCCCTCCTACCCTGACTGGCCGGGAGACAGTGGAGCAGGGCCACACGGTACAACACCTGGGCCCAGGACAGCCCTGGCGCAGCAGCTCTGAGAGGACAACCTCCCCCAAGGGACCCTGTCTGAGCAGGTGCTGCAAGGGGCCTGGCGCCCCACTAGGTTCAGCTCTGCCTTGAGGGTTCAGGGCTACAGTCTCAGCGCGGCCCCCAGGGGCTAGTGGAAAGAAAGATGTCTGCAACTTCTGAACCTGCAATGTGTATTTCCAAGTTTTTCTTACTTTACCTGCTCATTGGTCCCCGCTGGCCCTCAGCACATGCATGCACACAGACACACATGCACATGCACACACACGCACACTCGCCCACCCGGGCACACGGGCTGGGGCTCAGCCCCGGCTACTCTCAGTCAAGCTCTGGCTCTGCTCGGCTCTGGATCTGCTCACACTCTCCTTCTGTCTGGCTTTGGGCTGCATCCTCCCCAGCGTCCAACCTCAGCCCCAGCTGGTCTCAGCTTAGCGGCTCTCTTGTCATGGTGGTGCCTCCCAGGGGCCCCCAGGTTCTGAATGAACAGTCTGTGACAGGTGGACAGATACCTTTGCTGGGAGGGCACATGGGGTCACATGCGACGTGGAGCTGATGTCTACCAACTGTCTGGTGAGAGTTTACTCAACAGCATTGTTGGTGTGACGTCCGACCAATGTCGCTGGCTCTTCTCGGTGGACGCCTGTCACCCCCACACATCAAGCCCTCACTGCCTGCTTTGGTTTATGGCTTTAAAGTCTTCTGCCATGTCAGGCTTACATTTCTGAGTTTCAGTGGGGTCTTCGTGACATTTCCGTTGCCATTTTACTCCTCCATTTTTGTTGACCTGTTTTCCCCTTGACTATTTTTCTCATGTCCAGTCCTCTTCTCCCCTCAGAGTTCTGGATCTCCTGTTTGTTCCACAGCATCTCCCTGATCCACCCTTCTAGCCAGCAGGGCACAGTTTATTTCATTCTTTAAAAAAAAAAAAATGCCTTCAATCCTCAGCGGTCACATCTCATTTTTTTTCTTTTGAAAGGCAATTGTCATGATGGGCATCCTCAGTGTCCCTGCGGTGTGAGGCCCTAATGTCACTGGGTAGCAGATATGGCTGATCCCTTAGAGGAAGATGAGATCGTTGCTCATAGCAACGAAGTGTCACAGGTGGCTTTCTACCCGGGCAGATCAGGACCTGGTCCTCTAAAGACCCTCTGCATAGCGTCTAACCCAGCAGCTCTCCATCTCCCGGGAGGTTTAAAAATGACCGATGCCAGAGTTTTGGCAAGACCACTTAAGTGGATTGGGGTCCAAACACGAGTATGTGTTGTGATTCCCTTGGTGGCTCTGACGTTCCAGGCTAAGGGCTCCTCCTTACTGAAGGGGCTCATCAGGCAGGCACTCCCTGGAGTCACCAAGGAGCTTTAAACAATACAGCTGTCAGGGCCCCACCCAGGAAACTTGGATGTAATTTTAATAAGCCTGAGTTTTGGTGTGGCCACTGGGGTTTGAACTCCCCAGAAGATTCTAATGTGGCCCCAAGATGAAGAACCCCTCCAGAAATCCCGACATAGGCCGTCTGCTTCTCTCCTGAGTTTCTGATTGAAATGAAAATACTCTTGTTCTTGGGAAAGAGATGATGCTTTTCTCAGTCACTCACATCTCAATGTGAATACGGGACACTGAGGTGGAATACAGGGCACCCAGCTGAGCTTAAATTCTAGATAAACTATAAACAAGTTTTCAGATGAGGATGCCCGGTGCAATATTTGTGATATACTTAAAGCTAAAATAGTATCCACGGCTTTATCTGAAATTCAGATTTAACAGGTACTGAATTTCTACTTGCTGCACATGGCCAATCCTTTCCAGGCGGCTTCCTGAGCGGCACAGGCATGGAAAAGCACAGAGACAGAGGGACCCTAAAGGTAGGGCCAAGGACACTGGGAGGACCACAGGTGAAGAAGAGCCCTGCAAACAGATCCTCTGACTCCCCAGCCTCACCGGACTCTCCATTCTGCCACATCCCTGTAGGAGCCAGAGGACCTTCTTCTCCTTTCCAATTCAGATCAGGGCAGGGACTGGGTGTCGGGGGGCGGGGGGGGGGTGCACAGAGTTCCTCAGGGCATCACTGTGACCATCTGAAGCTTTCCGTCTAGAATCTGACTCTTCCTGCTCCAGAAAGAACCAGGTTGAGGTGTAATCCTTGGTTAACTTACTAGTATTCTAAATTTTTACATTTAGAATTTGCCATATTTAAAATTATAAATTCATCAAAATTCTAAATATAGACTTAAGAGTTTAATTATATCTCATTCTAGAATTTAATGAACTCAAAGGGCTTCAAAAAGTCTGACTTTGACTTTTGGCAATAGTAACTTGCTTCTAGAAAGTTAGGTAGGAAAAGGAAAAAAAAAAAAAAAAACTTCAAAATTAGGGAAAGAAAGGAGAAAGGAGATGAGACATGGGAAGCCCTCCTGAACCAAGTACCCAGTCCACCTGTGGCAGAGGATTCCATCCCTGTGCTCCCCCGGCCCCAGCCTCCACATAAACTCACTGGTCATTTCCTCAAGGATGTCTTTTAGATCTCACTTCTCTTTTGCCCTCTGCATTGCCCTTGTGCTGATCTGGGGATTCTTCCACCAGTCCCAAAGCTACCCAGACAGCTCAGGCTTGCACCCGGTGTGCACCGGGCAGTGCACCCAGGGGAAGGTGTCTGTTCTCTCATCCTTCTGTATGTGGACCCCGGGCCTCAGTGCATGGGGGGTACAGAACCTGCTCCAGGACAAGGTCTGGAGAATCAAGCTTACTTAAGAACATCTTCTCATTTTCCAGTTCAAATGGTACTGGGTTGTTTAAATGCAGCTAAGGGTGAACCAAAGGCCAGAGAAGAAAATGAGGGCCACTCTTTCACCCAGACAAATTGCACAAATGCCCCGGGTCCACAGTGGGCTCCCTCGGTTTCTCCCACAGGCCCCTCATTTCTCTTACAAGGTCATTCGGTGCCCGGTCAGACGGCTGCTGGAGTCACAGGCGCTGTGGCCCTCCACATCCAATGTTCGACGTACGCCCTTTGCCCCCCAGTACAGCACTCCTTTCTGCATCAGGGCAAGACCAGGTAAGTGCTTCAAAAAAGAGGCCTTCTGCCTCCCTTTTGCACTGGGCACACCAAGCCTCCAACCGGCAACTCTGTCGATAGGAGCAGTCAGCTTGCAACCAAAACACGAGGTAAAGTTGCTGTTCCATTTATCCACCTCCCCAAATCAACTTTTTACAGCATCTCTGCCCATCTGTCCCTCCAGGTAAATGGAAACCACTGAAACTCAGCGGCGTCCCGCTCACCAGCAGGAAGCACACACACTTGGACAAGCAAGGTGCTGCCAATCATCTTAAGACCTGTTGGGCAAGCTTATCAGGTTCCCGATTCCTCCAGTGTAAAATGCCTGGTGGTTTCAAGGATCGAGATAAGCACAGCTGTAATCTACCATGATCCAGAGCTTATTCATAGATCACAGCTGTGTAATTTCAGGTAACATGCTTCCCTTGTTTGGATTTGTTTAACATTGTTAAATATATAGTCCGACCATCTGCACAGTATTTTTTTTAAATTGGAAATTACAACCATAACTTCCTTTTTATATATCAATAAACTAAACAGCAAAATTTCAAAGGGATCCTTCTGTACCGAGCAGTGAAGCAGAATGCCTGTCCCACGCCACACCACTGCCTAATTGCACACTAATTGGACAAACGTGATTAAATATTTCAAGATCTTTACTAATTGCCTCTATTTTAGCTTTAAAATTTGCTTGCCACCAACAAATTTAATGACACTGGTGTCTAGTCATCAGCAAAAAGCCCAAGAGTTGCTCTTTAAAATGTACCTAGTCAGAATATTTACTGATTGTACATTGTTTCCAATGTAGCTTAATTAGAAATCCAATCAGTTCGCTAAGTCTAATTATACTTGATTTGTAGATTCAGACTATGATACATAATGAAGCCAAGCAGCTAACAGTAAACGTGCCTAAAATGTAACAATAAAAGAAATATTTTTTAATATACGTCTTGTCACTTCAGAAAACCGAGTAATATACACCATCTCTTGTGATGGGGGTTTGGAGTTCCGAGCTTTGCAAAATTTTCATGAGCCAGATTCCAATTCCATTGGAAAGAACTGCTTTGAAAGACGATGACCAGAAAGCATTTCTAGTCTCCACATGAAAGGTGTAAAAGAAAAGGGAGACATGGTTCCTTCGCAGTGGCTCCGAGAAGCCCTCTCGTGGGGTTATTTCACAGAAGCTGCCCAGGTGAAACTGACGTGGTTAAAATACACACCCTCACGTAATTCTTATTTTAAAAAATTGCTCTCCCAGAAATCTGATTTGACTGTCTTGGGAAATGACTTATCCCGTGCTTATATAAGCATAGACTCAAATACATGTGGGTGCAAATGTGCACATACACAATGTTTCACTGGAGAAAACATTTCTACTCTTACTATGGCCATAATTTGCCACCAGTTGTTGGAGTGTGAATTCAGTCTAGGTGGGGAGGAAAAAAGGAAGCTTTTTTTTTTTCTTTTTAGTATTAATGCAGATTAAGATGACAACTGTATTGCCTCAATCACCCACTTGGAGACAAAGCAGAATGCAGAGGGCCCTACATCCTCATTCCTCTACATCCCAGAACCCAAGAATTTCCTGGTTGAGTTCCACAGTGCAGACATGTTTGCAGTCACCAATGGGCAGGTGCAGAGAGCTGCCCGTCTCACCTTGAAATTTTTATCTACCAAAAATAGCAGTGCTTTGGAATTATCAGATGGCTCAAAACAGACCTGAAGATTCAAGGTCATTTCACTTCCATTCTGAAATTGGGGTGGGGGAGGGTGAATCAGACTGGGGTGGGATGGGTATAAAAGAATTTCTAGGTTTATAGGATAATATTATAAACACAATGGAGCCTGATTCAAAACAACCCAAAACTCTAAATTAATTACTGTTGACTGTTCAACAATAGACTATGACTTTAGCACATTTATCTCTCCTTTAATGTAAAACTTATCGTTGTCTAACAACATATCCTAAGAGAAACACTGAAATATTGTTAGTTAAAGGACTCTTCAGAAGAGCAAAATATAAGCAGTTTTAATTTTTGCATTAAAAAACAATCATTTACATTTATTCGGAGGTTGCTATTAAACAGCTTTGCCATAGAACTGCTCCACCAGGAGTGTGTGTAGATGCATTGCATAATTTTTAAAGAATCCAGGACAAAAACCTCATTTTTCTTTCTCCTTTTCTCAAAGCATCTCGTGGCATGTTCTGGGCCTGAGGGTTTCCTCTGCTCCCAGCTCTCTGCCTGTGATTGGTTCTGAACCGGTGCAGCTCTAGCCAGGACCTCTGGGTCTACGATGCTTCGGGTGGCTCTTACTTTCCCCAGTACACTAAAGTAAATTTATTAATTTCTCAGCTTTTAAGCAAAATGCTAATAATAACAGAGTTGCTCGTTTTGTTTTCTAGTCAGAATTCAACATACTGACTTTTGTATTAACCGAGAAAGCCCTCATTTGTTTGGGTCAGACAGAACATTCCAGAAACTCTCCTCTATACCTTCCTTCCCAAGGAAGGATTGCTTCTTAAATGTGGCCACGCAGGTTTTCCACCTCAGTGGGGTGAGGAAGCAGAGGGAGACACATCCCTCTACGTCTCCAGGTGGAAGCCAATCTCTCCACCTTCACGGATTGCTTGCTGGTGGTCAGAGAAAGAGGGGAGAATACAAACAGAAAACCCCAACTCAGCTTCAGAGCCGCTGTTCAAAGGCCAGCGCTGACAACGCTGTCTCCCATTTTCCATCGCATGGTTTCTGTCTGTATCTGCCATAAACTGAAACAGAATAATTTTCCTGCACACTGAAAAAATGATGACAGTAAAGGAGAAGGAAGACACATCTTCGCCCATGCCAGGAGGTCAGGAAGGAAGAGAATGGCCCTGGCAGTCTTCTGGCTTAAATGCCGGAGAATTTTTAAAGCTGTGTTTTGTTCCTTTCTTTCCTCGCGGCTTCATTTTATCTTTTCCTCTTCTTATTAATAAGGCCTGGCCCCTCGTTAACATGCAGCCAGAACCTAATGAGCCTTGCAGACTCCTGTAATTTCTTCACTGTTGAAAATGCCTGACACTAATCTATGCCATTTATACTAATAAGAGGTGGATCAGCTGATATTTGGTGCAATGAAAATATGCTAAATATACTTTATTGAATTGCACATAGTTAGTTCTTCCCAGTTCACTGTATTACTGCCTGAGATGCACGGTCATTACCTCCACATTCTATGTGTGGCAAAACCTTTGGTCTGAATAAATGAAAGAAGTCAGACATTTGATATGTTAGCTTCCCTTTTTTATTTTTCATGCTGACAATATTGACTTTCAAACTCCCATCTCAGGAAGGCCATCTTTTCAGTGATTTTCAAAGCACAAATACAGTGCTTCCTACCGAAATGGCAAAGAAATGAAGATCTGACCTAAAATATGACATTTTATATGAAGTGGACTTTAATGAATACTAAATCCAAGCAGATTTTGCAGAGAGCTTATGAATTAGATTCATAAGGATCCCCAAAGAGCTCTTGGTGATTAATAATCTTCTAATGAATGCCAAAGAAATGTGACCAATCCTATTATATGTTGAATATCATCTTATTATTATATTAAGCAAAAGCAACAATTTTAAATCTTTGCATTGCCAGGTCTTTTTTCCCCTTGGATGACTCCTGTGGTGTGCTTCTTCTTTTCCTTGTAGAGAGACACACGACTGAGGAGACAGGCTGCAGGTGTTGGTAAATGTTTCCAACGCTTCTGTCAATACCTGCTTTGGCTCAGACATCACAAACCAGAGGGTGCTTTTAAAAACATTATTTAAAATCTACATATTTATTCAAAACAGTTAGCTATCGCTGTATCCACTGAGATGGGAATCAGGTGGAGGCTTAGGGTCTGTAGCTAAATACTGTACCTATGGACCCGCCACATGTAATGGCCTGTGGTTCCCCGTGAGTGAGCTCGACTGTGTAAGATTGGTCTTTTGAGGGCAGTAGGTTATATTCTTGGAATTTCCCAGGAGGTTTGCTCCTGTTTGACCAATGGTTCAGGATAAGAATGGGAGAGTGACTGGGAAGGAAGGCAGAGGGGAAGGGAAAATGTCAAAGATCATCCAGGGCCTTGGTTCCCCATGCTGTCTAGTTATTTTTCTCCTCGCAGGGCTTACATTTTCAAATAGTCCCAAGCCATTCAGTGATGAAGAAAGACTGCCATGTGCATCCTTATTAAAACATATTTCTCATGTACTTGACTCTCTCTCTTATCTGGGAACGCTCTTGACAGGCTCCCCAGCAAGATTTCCCCGGAACATGTTATAAGTACAGTATATCTTGTACTTATCTATAAGCATATTTCTCAGATCTCAAAATGTTCTTTGATTGATCTCCAAAGAGAATAATGGGTCCCTTCTATGTCTCCCTTCCCTTGGAAATCACCAGATCTGTGCCTTCTAGAATCTCCCACCTCTTAGCCTTTCCAAGCCTACAGGCAGGAACTTCCCAAGACTAACAGTCTGGTTGTAGGTGTTTGGGTTTGGCTCTCCTGCAGAGCCAGTGTCCTAGCCCGCTGAATCACCTCCTAGGATCTTGTGCACTTAAGCAAAGCCAACAAAAAAATCGGCCAGGAAATGCGAATGGTGCCATGTCAACACAGGCATCCTTCGTATTAACCATCCTATTACTGTCACCCTGTTCCCTAAATCCAATCAAACTTCAATTCCCACTCTGCAGGGATTGGGTGCTAATGAGAAAGGATGTATGTACTGACGTGTACACACACATGCCCCTTCACACAGCCACACACCCCTCCAGCCTGCATGTGTGTGCCCATGCAGACACAGGTCCCATTACTAATCAATTTAACTTGCAAGTGCTGCCCATGTTTCCGGTTTGTCGTTCCAAATCATGAAGGCATATATTCTGCGTGCATGTCTTCTGCCCCGCATCTCGACATTTTCCAACAGATGTTAGCTAATGTGGTTGTAGACGGTTCGCTGTGGATGCTGCGAGCCCAATAAATCTTCCTCTTAAATGCAGGCACTCCACCATCCCAGCATCTTATACCTATAATACATTTTAATTACTCGGCTATTCAAATTATACTAAATTAGATTTGCACAGGACAGCACCATGGATTTCTCAATTTACATTTAATCCACTACAAACAACATAAAATCGGTAAGTGCACTTTTACTAGAACTCGCAGGAGCCACTGAAGTCTGATACCTTTAAAATTATTAAGTGACAAAGATTACTAGCACTGAGGTTCTACTTTGCTTCCCCATTAGCCATTTAGGTGACAGCTGCTGTATTACACATAAAGATGAACCATTCCTTGAGGGACGATAGTGGCTCCGCTGTGACACCGCTGGCATAAAGCATTATCAGACCATGGCTGTGCTTGGAGCCACCGAAGTCTCCTAGGCACCTATCAGTACCCTCATTATCTGCATCGCGGAGTGCCGAGAGCGAACACTGCCAGGCCTCACAGCTTCGCAGCTCATTTGAGAAGCGGAAATTAAATGTCCCAGGAGAGAAAACAGGCACACTGTAACAGCACGGGCGCTGTACACCAATAACATGTCGACCGCTGTAGCCTGACTTCTATCTCATTAATTTAATAGGCTCCTGGAATGAGGCTGGGAAGGTAGGGAGGCAGGCTTGACAGGGACATCACTGAGCGGCACCGGCATTGTGTGTCTTGTGAGCTCATCACAGAGCAAGGACCTGCTGTGGGTATCACTGCTCTTCAGATATTTGCTGGGGCTTTTAGAGGCACTGAGAAGCAGAAGGAAGTGAAGGATGGGAGGGCGAGGAAGAGGGAGATGGCGGAACAGGGCAAAATTAGCTGATCATAAACATGATCCATGCTTAGATTATGCAGCATTCCTCCATGAGGTGAAGGCTACAGATGAAATACAGGTGCTGTGTGCACACAGCAAAAGAATCACTGAATCTGTGTGTGTGTGGTGTGTGTACATGTGTGTGCATGTCCGTGTGTGTGTGGTGTGTGTGGCATGTGTGTATGTCCGTGTCTGTGTGGTGTGTGTACATGTCCATGTGCGTGGTGTGTGTATGCATGTGTGTGCATGTCCGTGGCGTGTGTGCATGTGTGTGTGGCGTGTTATCATGTGCATGTGCATGTGTGTGCATGTCCGTGTATGTGTGTGGCATGTGTGTGCATGTCCGTGTGTGTGGCATGTGTGCGTGTGTGCATGCGTGTGTGCGTGTGTATGCGTGCATGTGTTGAGGAGCTTACTGAGCGGAAGCGTTTGCCCCACTGAGAACTGTTTTTCAGGCACTATCTCCATGAAATTCATAAGCGGTTTTGCTGCAGAAATATCAGCTCCTTTATGATCAGAGTGACACCAAGCAAAACAAAGCCGAGGACGAGGGGATTATTCAGATAAGACAGACCAAAGAAACCTTCTCCTCAGAAAAACAAAATGCCCGGGGTCTCCAGGTGACAGAAGCAATAGTGTTTTTTCACCTTGAATAATCAGATAATGGCCTCAATTCTCAGCTGGGCAGACCTGCCTGGCATGCCGGATTTGGATCCCTGCTAAACACAGAGGCCAGGCGGGCCAGTTCCAAGATTATCAACACAGATTTTGGTACACAGGGTCTTTATTTTAATACCTGTTCTTCGTCGCTGCTGTTTGTTTAAAGGCCTCAGGAGAAACACAGATCAAGGAAGCCAGTCTCCTGAACTTTTCGACATTGCTGATAACAGCTCGTTGCAGCCCCTTTCTATATGGGTTAAAAGCGACTCGGAGAGATATGGTGGCATGTGGTCATGGGGAGTCAGCGATGGTATTTAAACATCCCTGGTAGACCTCTGGCCACTGTGGCCCTCGTCTTCACGTTCCAGTCTGCAGGACCGTGGGTTGTGGAAACAGTGCCTGCCCTTCCAGCATCAGGTAGAGGTCTGGGTCCCAGCTGCAGTGTGTGCCTGCTGAGTGTCTCTAGGCCGGTCACTTTACCTCTCTAAGCTTTGGTGGATCTGTCAGGTAGGTGAGATGAACAGCACCTGCTTCTCCCAGTTGTGTGAAGAGAAGTGGGAAACGAAAATCTCTGGCATGGAATGGCAGGATCAAGGTTGTCCAACCAGGCCAGAGCCTGTGCTGTTGGCGTATGCTTCTCTGTCTCTAAAGCGGATTTCTGAGGGAACACCCACTCTGAGGGGGCAAGTGGGAAGGAGAGCTTTAGAACGCAGAGGAAACTGAAGACAAGCAGGGTGACACGAGGAGAAGGGTCCCCGTCACACACAGGTCTGCAGATCACAGGCTACCTAAAGACTTGAAGAATGCTAAGGACCTAGTGCTTGGAGCTCCAGGGACTCACAGGCTTCCGGACACTGGCCTTGAACCCCAGATCAGGAAATGTGCTGGGTGGGGGGCTGTCGGACTTTATATGCTATCAGAAGAGAAGTGAGTCCATGCTTCACACACACACACTCACACACACACATTCACACACACTCACGCACACTCACACACTCACACACACATTCACACACACATACACTCACACACACATTCACACTCATTCATACACACTCACACAAACACTCACATACACAGCCACTCTCTCACACACACACACATTCACACACACTCATGCACACTCACACACACTCACATACACATACTCACATACACAGCCACTCTCTCACACACACACTCACACACATTCACACACACTCATGCACACTCACACACACTCACATACACATACTCACATACACAGCCACTCTCTCACACACACACTCACTCACACACATTCACACACACACTCACACACACATTCACACACACTCACACACACATACACTCACACACATTCATACACATTCACACACACTCACACACACACTCACATACACATACTCATACACAGCCACTCTCTCACACACACTCACACACATTCACACACACTCACGCACACTCACACACACACACTCACATACACATACTCACACAGCCACTCTCTCACACACACACTCACTCACACACATTCACACACACATACACTCACACACACGCACACTCACACACACATGCACACACACTCACAGAGTCACACACAGTCACTCAACATGCTCACATACACGCTCACACACACTCACACACATCATTCACACACACACACACACAGGACCATCCACGCACGCTTATGTGGGGACACAAGTGAGCTAGAGAGTGGCGTTCTGAGAACCCCAGGCCATTTCGTCCAAAGCCCCTCCCCGTCTACCCTTAGGACGAGGGCACTGGGACACTGGGCTCCTGGAGCCTCGGGCCAGCCCTGTTTCTGGACCACTGCAGTGTCAGGAGCAGAGACCACAGGCCGGGAGCTCAGCATCCGTCGCCTTGAAGCACCCTGAGCAACCGCAGAAAGGGCAGGGTCTCCTGCCCCAGCAGGAACCGCATCTTGGCCAGCTGGGGACTGGTCCGTCTGTCCTGGTCCCTGCCTTCTGATTTATTCTCCTCAGCCCCTTTATGGATACGTTGTCTAGGACCCTGGTTCTTTGGGGAGGGGTCCCTCTCTGGTCCTTTTCCCAGGCTCCTGCTTAACCCAATTCGGGCTGGAGAACTGAGGCTGGGCCTCCTCTGCACACTGTGCCTCCTTTGCACACTGTCCCTGGCTCTCCTGGACACTGCCCTCTCCTGCTGGGGCCCCCTGCCCAGCTGGCCTGCCCCACCTGGTGGCCCGAGGGCAGCATGGAACCTCCAGGTCCTGCTGTCCTTAGTCTGACAGGCTCTGGACAGACACTCAGCGGCTCTTTCTTGAATAAATAAATAAATAATAAATGCCGTAACAAGATGTTAAAGAAAAGGGACAGCGAAGAGGAAGAGTGAAAGAAAAAAAAAGGAATGGAGGTCAGTGAGGGACTGGAATGGGGAAAGCAATGTCACCATGGTGGCTACCTGCAAAGAACTGGAATAAAGAGGAAGTATCAAGCGCTCTGCACCCTTTCCTCCTCTGCTCAAAGACAAGTGTTCGAAACACTGGGGGTAGGGGGGAGACAGGGGTGCACAATCCTGACCAGGCAAAGCCCACAAAGGTGCCAAGCCTTGCCTCCCTGCCTGACCCTCTGTCTTGTCCCCAGGGCAAGAGCGAGCCATCCTCCACAGAGCATCAGGACCACCTAGGAGATGGAAACTTCCTCCAAGATGTGTCAGCCGACCAGTCCTCCAACTGCTTGTTAACTGCACAGTCCTCCTGGAAGACACCGAGAGCCGCTCTCAGGAGACTCTCCGTCACACGTGGAAATATCCGCTGGCCAACTTGATTCCTGTTCCTTCCACAAAAAGCTCACATAACCCACGAAGCACAGGAGCTGCCACAGCTCCTGTCAAGAACAATGCTGAGGGCTGCTTTGGGACTACCTCCCCTGAGTGTGGAAAAGTCACAGGTCCCGATGGGTCACCTACAGATCTACCTAGAAAAACAAGAACATGATCAACCAACCAAGGGAACACGATGAAGACCACCAAGCAAGACACACACCTGCCCCAGCAAGATATCCCACCAGAAATTAAAACCCTGTTACCCTAAACAAACATGATCCACAGTGACAACTGTCCGACCCTCTGACCCAGTGGTTCTCAGCCAAAGGTGGTTTGGCCAGCAGGGACATTTGGCAATATCTGGGCACAACTAGGGGAGTGCTCCTGGCATCTAATAGGTAACCGTCAAGTCTGCTGCGGAGCATCCTGCCATGTGCAGGGCAGCCTCACCAGCAGCACCACGCAGGGCCTGGTCCTCAGCAGCTGGGACGTGGCGCAAGGGACCTGGCAAGCTAGAGGGGAGAGAAAAAGGCCAAGCTAGGAGGAGTGAGGGAGCCTCTGGGAAAGGAGACTGAGTGACCACTTAGAGCTCCTGCCTTTGTGACCTCCAGCCGGCCCCTGCCCAGACCTCACCCACCCTTCCTCCTCTCCCTGCCTCACCTCCCCAGGAAGTCGTCCTGAACGTGCTCAAAGTCTCACGACGTGTCTCACTGCTTGTTTTTCTGTAATGAAAGTTTTGCTGCACATCAGGCTCCTTCCTCAAAAGCTCCTCACAGGACGGACCTCTGTGGTCACTTTCCTCCTTCCAGTTAAAATACTCTTCTGTTAAAAAACTTTATTTTGGGTTTAGTCTCCTGAGACAGAATTCCTAACCCTCGGACTGTGATAACCTCATGGATCACACGAAAGGAGAGCCCTGTGTGTGCCAGGCTCTGTGCTGAGCATCGCATGTCACTTGTGTCATTTAGTTCCCTTAATAATCCTAAAAAAGTGAAGACTGACATCCCAGTTTTTACAAAAATGGAAACTGAAGTCAGGAAAAAGCATAAATTGTGCAAGATCATCTGCTGGTAAGGCTGGATTGATTTTAATCCTTGATGAGCACCCCTGGTGCATCCAAAGTCCCCTGGCTTCCTGTAACGTTGCACCATGAGGCTACCATTTACCAACCTAACTGGATTCTTCTTGAATCTATTTATGTACTTTCAAATGCAATTTTTATTTTGGCATAATTTTAGATTTACAAAAAAAGTCGTAAGATTGTACAGTGTTCCCAGATAACTATCGCTCAGCTTCTCGTGAGTTTAACATCTTCCATTAGCTTGGAACATTTTTCAAAACTATGAAATTAACATAGCTACAAAGCCATCGTCTAAGCTTCAGACTTCCCTTAGAGTTTGCCAGTTTTTCCACCCAGGTCCTGTTTCTGTTTGGGGATGCCAGTTGGGGATGCCAGTTGGGGTGCCACTGTCATCTCATCTTAGTCTCTTCTGATCTGTGAGCTTCTCGGGCTTGCTTTGTTTTTTGTGACCTTGACAGTTTTGAAGGGGACTGGCCAGGTGTTCTGTAGAATGGCCCTCAACTTGGGTGCATCTGGTGTTTTTCTCATGATTAGACTGGGACTGTAGCTTTTGGAAAGAAGCCCCAGGGAAGAGGCGCCCCCTCCTTGCCTCCTATCAGAGGTGCCTGGCGCCCCAGGACTCCTTGCCCACGATGCTCATCTAGATCACTATAGTCATGTCTGCCAGGTTCCTCACCCTAACACTGCTGCTTTGTATTTTCCCTGCTCCCTTCTTGAGAAACAAGTCACTGAGTCTATTCCACACATTACAGAAGGGGAACTAAGCAGCCCTGTCTGGAGGGGAAAGAATAAAACGCAGTATTTGAACCCTGCAAGGAAGATTTGTTTCTTCCTCCCATTTATTTGTCTGTCCAACCATTTGTTGTTATTAGTTTCGACTCATTCCTGTTTATTTTATTCTTTGGACTGAAACCCACTACTGCCCTGATTCATTTTGTTGCTTTTATATTTTCAGCCTGCATAATTTTTGAGAAATTAATATCTAGATTTTTCTCATCAGTTGTGTTAGGCAGAAGTTACTTCATTTATCTGCAGTTTGTATTTTTTCCAGCTTCAACAGTCGCCCCGCAGTTCTGGGACTCTGAGATTTGCTGTACAAAGGGATGTCATCTCCAAGGCCACTGTGCTGCAGAACCCCAGGGGTACTGATTGTAACGTACATGGTGCCGGGAGTTGTACTATGTGAAAGACAGGGCGGCTTTTTTTACATGGCTTTTTATAAAATTTAACCGAATCTCCTCCTTTCAATCTTCCTTGCTTCCAATGAAGAAGAGCCCCAGTCTCTTTTTTTCTCTATCAGTTTCACAAAACATAAGCCATATTTATAGAGACACACTTACACAGACATACATTCTCAAACCCACAAGATCAGAGGGTAGCCTCTATTCACAGTCCCGCCTCTAAGATCCTGGTCCATCGGTGTCCTTTTCCAGGATGTTGTTTGAATGGAGTCCCCAGCCACCGAGGCAGCAACAGGCGATGGCTGGAGTGGGGGCAGCGGGGAGATGGTGAGGAGGTGGCAACAGATGCAGTCCCTGAGATTGTCTGCACGCACACTGTAACATGCAGCGTCCCCAAATGGAAGTCAATCTCTTGAACTATTTGAATTCCTCTTCTCTGACACATGCCCAACCTTTTAATATTTTTCTTGAACCATCTTGAATTGTGCAAGAGGGACGTGGACATGGGTTGGTTTCAAGGCCTTGGCTGCTTTCTGATCAGCATCTCAATTCTGTGCCAGGCACTGGGTGCTGGCAAAGCCTCTGTGGCCTGGGTTCTGGTGTTCCGAGAGAACAATCTTGCATTGAGGGTTATGTTGGGTGCCATCACCCCCAGGAGGCCCCTCAAAACCTCTCTCCCATCTTAGGTCAGGGCCCCCTGGAGCTCTCTGACACCCATTCTGTCATAGCCCGTGTTGCTCCTCATTGCTATCATTGGACTTCCTCCGCCTCTCCCACGTGGCCGAGAGTTCTCCGAGGCAGCAGTCCCAGTACAAGGTACAATGACTGACACTTCATAGGCAGTTTTGCCTATTAATGAACGAATGGAGAGTTACTGGTTCATACTCCATCAAAACTTGCTCACAGTGAAATTTATCTGCTACATTTCCCCCCTATGCTTAGCTCTTAAAAACAGGTCTGGGAGTTTCTACACATTTACTGAGCTCAGCATCATGTATATATCTGGTGATTTTCCTGTCCACCATCTCTTCCAAACAATTTAAGACCATGTTAAATAATCATGAACCAAACAGAAGTCAGGGAATTCTGCAGCCAATAACTCATACAGAGAACTGTCAGCTTATTCCAATCTTCTATTTGCTGCTCTGAATAATGAGTATTGGTAAATAATTCTATGTAAAATAATACACATTTTTTAAAATATGAAATCCACAGGGCCTCGGGTTGTGGCTCAGTCGTAGAGCACTTGCCTAGCATGTGTGAGGCACTGGGCTCAATCCTCAGCACCACATATAGATAAAAAAAATAAAATAAAGGTCCATCAACATCTAAAAAAATAAATTAAAAACTATGAAATCCATTCTATTAGGTTAACCTTCTCCAATGAGGAAAGAACTGGTTCTAAGAGCCCTCCCACTACCCTTTACACCTGTGTGCACAGCTGAGGCATCCAGAAGATGATGAGTGGGCATTTGTATTTAGACGAAAAGAAAAATTTCCTGTTCAAAAGTGAACTTTGCATGTGCTGTCGCTTAGACCTGAAATGACCCCCAAAGGCCCCTGTGATAAAGCCTGGATCCTGAGTGGCACTACTAGAAGGTAGTGGAGCCCTTAAGAGGAGGAGCCTAGCGGGAGATCTTTAGGCCATTGGGGGTGTGCCCTTGAGGGGGACTGTGGGACTCCAGCCCCCTGCTTGCTCTCTTTGCTTCCTGCCTTGAGGTAGCAGTTCTGCTCCTCCAGGAATTCCCACCTGACGTGCTGCCTGGCCCAGAGGGACAGGGCTCACTGACCATGGGCTGGAGCCTCTAAAACACTGGGCCAAAATAAAGTGTTTCTCTTTATAAGCTGTAGATCTGAGGTTTTTGTTATAATAACAGAAAGCTGCCTAACACAGTGTGTATGGTGTGATTGTTTAAAAATTGACTTTATTTTTAAAATATTGATAGCAAACTCGAGCAGACGGTACAGAGATGTCCCATATCCTCCAGTCCCCTCCCAGTGTAGCTGCTCTCCTTGTCAACATCCCCTCCCGAGTGGCACATATATCACAACGGGTGGACCTGTGTGGATGCTTCATTATCCAGCACCCACAGCTCACTTCAGGGTTTACCCTCCATGTCAGACAGTCTGGATTTGGATAGCCACCATTCTAGTAGGTGGAGCAGCTTCACGGTCTTCAAAAGCTGTGCTCTGCCTCTTTAGCCTCCCTCCCTCTGCACCCTGATAATCACTGATACTTCTGTGGCCTCCAGAGTTTGGTTCTTCCAGAATGCTGTGTGTTGGAACCGCGGGCTTCATGGCCTTCTCAGACTGGCTGCTTTCCCCTAGTAACACGCATTTAAGGGTTTTTTAAAAATGTCATATTGTTGCTGGATAGCTCCTTTTTTAGTGCAGAACAATATTCCATTGTCTGCATATAACACAAAATGCAAACTTTTAAATAAAGCATGACACACTTGCAGTAAAGTATGGGAATCGCTCTTGTAGGACGAGATACATTTACACGCAGTGAGCCAGCCCTCTTGTGCAGCCAGTACCACTACCCAGAAACAAAACATTTCTGCACCACCTAGGAGCTCCCTGCACCCTGACCCAGCTGATGTCCTTGGAGCTAGGCAGTGTCCTGGCCTCTGAACCCAGATATTCATTTTGCCTGGATAAACCAGTTTGGAAGTCCACTGTGGAAACATTTCTTTCAATGAGTAACCTAGAAGGCAGCCAGAAATTTCCTTCTAGAAATTGAAATAAGTCTAAATTAGAGAAAACCTAGCAGATAGTGAGTAGCGTAGTATGTCTTCTTCATATTTTCAGAAAAGTCACCCACTGGGGTTCTCCTGGAAGAGAAGAATGGGTTCAAAGTACACATCTCCTCTTGAGTCTATATGGCTGAGCCTCTGCAGTACCAAAATGAGCTGCCAACAAGTGGCAAGTTCGAGCATATCATTTGTTTGACATTGTCTAGGACAGAGAGCAGTTGTTTCTTTGAATTTAATATGTTAAAGCAAAACATAATCAGATGCAGAGTGGATTGGATTGCTACCCCGTGAATTAGTTTGCTCTCAGGATTCGAGGCATCTTTAGCATGTCTGTGTCTCAGAGCCAACACAGCAGGTCTGCCCAGGGACACGGGAGACCCCTACCCTCAGACGCTGCCACCTACAGGCTGCAGTATTAACGGATGTTCTTAAGGTGAAAAAGCAGGATGATTTCAACAGTGGACCATAAAACATCGAAGCACACACTTAGACACATACCAGAGACAAAAATAATTTATAAACTTTGCAGATTCAATGGGAAACAGCAACAGATACTTCTTCTTATTTATCATCATGATGAGTTACTATACCAAAACAGAAAAAAAAAAAAAAAAAAACGAAAAACTCACCCATTACGATCATGAGAACTGCAACAGCTCAAAATGATCACCTAGAAAACGCCTCCTGCTCACAGGTCGCTGAACAGCCGCTGAGACAAGAGGTAGCATTCAGGCAGAGTCACGTGATATTTCAAAGGATGCAAAGTCACTCCACATGAAGGGCCAGCTGATATTTTCTGCATAAAATTCAGGTTTCCATTTGACTCAATAGAGAAGTCAATTCTCATCTCTGGGTGGATCAACAAGGAGAGGCAGAGGGCTTCAAGAGACCACCACGAGTCCCCATGCCTCTACCTCACCTTCGCAGGAGGAGGTAAGCACTGCCCTGACCTTGAAACCATAGCAGGAACTGGGGAGGGGAAGACCAAACTCTTAACCTACTGTATTATGCAGCTCCTTAGAATAGCAGAAAAAAATTTAACCTTAACCAGTTTTTATCAAGCACTTATTATGTCCAATGCTTTACTAAGCATTTATAAACATTCTCTAATCTTCACAATTCTGACACACAACCATCATCACCCTCATCATCACCATCACCATCGTCACCACCATCATCACCACCATGATCTCACCATCACCACCATCATCACCATCGTCACCACCATCATCACCATTACCACCATCATCACCATTACCATCACCACCATCATCACCTTCACCACCATCATCATCATCTTTTAAAATGAAGGTACCTTAGGATTTCAAAAGGGAGGTGTCTTGTCCAAGGCAGCACCCCTGGGAGGTCACAAAGCAGCCTCGTGGGTCTTGTTAGACGTTGTGCATTATGGCCCCTAGATCTCTACAGACAGAGTCAAGTCAACACCAAATGCAGACCAAATATAGACTGAAACCCCAAACTTAAGTTGATCGGCTGATAAACGTAGAATTTCCTGTAAATATTACATGAGCCTGAAGGCTGCAGGCAGCTGCCCCTTCCCCAAGGAGCACACCTTTCTCCATGTGCCTTGGCTACTCCACTTCCCCTGCCCCAGGGGCCTAGATTTCTCTTGCTCTTCCCCTTCCCTCCTGATAGCCTCTGGTTTCTATGAGATAAAACAATTCATCATAAAAATATCAGGCAGGGATTATTACCCCAAGTACCAACCATGAGGATAGTATTCAATGCAAATTGAGAAATTCAAAATTCCTTTGAACATGGATAATCTTTTAGTGTTTGTTTGACAATGAAAGAAGTCTAAGACACTTTATTCTGCATAATTTTCAGTGTGTTTTAAAAATGCATTAACACACCCAGCTCCATATCTTGGTTTCTAAAGATAAGTCTCCAATAAAAGGTTCCAGAGCTCCTTGGTTGAAAGGGCTCATTCTAGTCTGAGTTAAGGACAACACAAGATGAGTCTGGAGTACAGGGTACTACCAGAGAGTCAGGAAGTGCTAAAGACAAAGGCTAACAAACGAAAAAGGTAGAGGCACATCAAAAGGGTACAGGAGCCAACTTAAAAAGAGCTCCCCAAATTGTACGGATTGTAAGTTAAAGTATAAAATAATATAGACATGACATCATATTGATATAAACAGATGATCTAATAAATAAATAGATAAATGAGGGAGAAGAGACAAATTTTCCATACAGAAATATTCCAAATAATCCTCAAAGAAAGATCCACCCCTTTCTGAGATGTAGTAGGCTGGTCTTCGTAACTTGCTTCTGAAGAACAACAGGGTTTAAGAAGTAGAAAATGGTAACTTTCCAATGGAGTGTGCTGGCACACGTGGCCTTGATTCATGGATCAAGTTTAACTTCACCAGTGACAAATTGTGTTGATATCAGACGTTCCCTGATGCCAGGTAACAGGACGCACTCACCCAGTGACATTATTTCCCCAAACTCACAAGCTCAGTCTAATCCTGAGAAAATACCCAACAAACCCAAATTGGCTCTCATTCTATAAAACACATGACCCATCAGGATCATGAAAATAAAGACAGACTAAGACACTGTCACTGACCAGCAGAGACAGGAAGATCCAGTGCAATGTGGGGTTCCATCTGGAGCCCTGCAGTAGAAAAATAGCATTAGGGAAAAAACTAATGGAATCCCAATAAAGGTGGGAATTAAGAGCAATGCAAAATTTAGTTTTGATGAATGCACTGAGGTTATCAAGATGAAAACGTCAGAAGAAATTGAAATGAGGTGATATTGACAATAGTGAAAAATTTTATGGGCAAACAACAACATGCATAGGAGAAAAAATACAGATGGGAAACCTTGCTTATACCAGGTAGGTTCAAAAATGAGGATCTGTTTTAGCTATTAAAGATATATCTTGGAAACAAATTGTGTTCCTTTTGAATACATGGGAAGCTCTTGCACTTGTGACATGCAAGATTTAAGAGGAACACTCAGCAAATGTGTTAAAACAGTTAATCAGATAAGGGGCACCTCCTGACCTCTAGAACTGTCTTCTCAGCTAGGTGAGAAGATGAGCAGAGTCTGAGAAAACATATTATTCATATTAATGCTCACTGGAAAAAATTCTCACTCCTCTTACTGAGTCATAGTAAAAACTTCAAGTGTTCCTGGATGGACGCTTCAGTCTGGAATGTGCATGACTTAAAATGGCTTTGCAAATTTGCATCTTCTGCCTACCCCTACAAGGCGAGCCCCTTCAGCACTCCACGTGTAGATAAATCAAGGTAAACACCATGATTCTAACCTGGAGCTGCAGGGTATACACCCCAAGGGAGGTGAGTTGGACTCTTGCCATGATGTGAGCCATCTGCTTAGGTACTCATCTGTTGTATTTGCTGCAAACATGCTCAACCTTATTAAAGATCCCTTGAAGGATCTGATGAAAGATATCCTAAGTATTTTCCCAGTCTGATGCAGAGAAAATTAGATAAGAAACACTGTCCCCTCCACTATATAGATACTACCAAATAATGCGAACTTCCATGGAAGAATAGAAACTCGGGACCATTTTGAATCACTTCCTGAAACAACGGTCACCTGGAAATTTTGGGCTACTCTAGAAAACATTCAAAATGTGTGGCTATTAACATTTTTGTTCACTGTTTTCAGATTCTAATTTTCTATTATGGCAGAAGGCATTTAGAATTAACTTTGCCAGAGTCCCTTGCAGCTAGGGTATAAATGATTGACTTGGCTTTGGCCAGTTAGAATACAGAACAGATTTAGACTCAACAGTAACCATCATGAAGAAGTGGCAGGGCAGGAGCAGAGACCTTCTATCACACGTAAGAGTAAACAATGCTGATCTCGGCTGATGTCTAGTACTAAGAGTCACACCTGCTCATCACAGGAGCTTCCAAGAGATACACCAGGGTGGTCAGACATTATTCACAGCTGGGATAACTCAAAATCTGGCCTCTTGGTCCAAATGAACCTCCTGTGAGTTGCTCAAAATCCTTCAATAGACTTCTTACCTGCCGAAAGTACTTACACTGAATTCTGTTGCTTGCAACCACAAACCTCATCTTCATAATTAGTCGTCATTAAATAACCTTTCTCCTTTCCAGTAGCATACATGGGGTTGGAATATGCCTGCCCTAAAATTAGAATCTAGACTTATCTTATGAAGAATCTCATCTTCACCATAAACTAATGCTTATGAAGTCAAATATACTTGATTGTTAACAAACAGAAATGAGTTTCCTCTTCTCAGTGATTAACTTACTCATGGTACATGATTTCTAAAGATCAATTTGATGCATGTTTATATTTCATTTTTTCTAATTTTAATTGTTAAATGTAACAATACTATTTTGTTTTCATGGAACTTGTTTAAAAGTGAATCATTTTAGGAAAAATAGTAAATGTAATAGCATATGTGGTACAGGTTTAGAATCCCTAATGGGAAAATCTAAAATCTGAATTTATTCAAAATCTGAAACATTTTTCATGCTAACATGATGCCATAAGTGGAAAATTCGACCTCTGACCTCATGTATCGGGTCACAGCCAAAACGATTGTTGCCTTCAAAATATTGTATAAAATCACCTTCAGGGTTGATATAAAAGGTGTATATGAAACAAGTGAATTGCGTTTAGACTCCAGTCCCACTTCTAAGACATCTCATTTTGTGTATGCCAATATTCCAAAATATGAAATCTGGACTAGGTGTGGTCCCAAGCATATTTTGGGGTTAGGGATGCTGGACCTGTATATGAGATGGAAATAATCATGAAGCTGGTAACCAAAGAATAGAAGTAGAGAAAAGAGTTCCTAAATCTCCCTGAAAGAGTCAGGGGAAGGTTCTCAAAGAAGAGAATCTGTGGTGACTACTGTGGCAAGAGTTCTCAGGACAGTCTGAGGAAAGGGAACCTGGCAGTGTGACAGGAAGTGGGAAGTCCAGAGCACCATAGTGCTCTCGGGAAACTCTCCAGTGCACAATGGCTGGGGGTGAGGTACTGGACAAAGGGCAGGGCCTGAGGCATATCTTCTTTTGTCAAGAGTAGCAAATATCACCACTGTTTCCTGGACCAGCAGAGCCCCATCTTCACCTCTGTCATGCAACTCCAGGAAGAGAAAGAGGAAAATCGCCTCTCAAAACCCATATGATTGCAGCAATTTCTTTTCCCTTTTTGCTCCAGGATGGAAGCTTGCTGCTCCCTCTCTGGATTACAATGAAAATATTTATATTAGCTACACTGCATCCCCAAAGGAGGCAATGTCAAAAATTAGTTTTGTGTTCCTCTGAAGTTATCTGTCCTGCTCACCACCGTGCAGAGCACCATTGGTATCTGCATACCTCCAGCCTGAGCTCTGGTCCTTGTGTAAGACTGTGCATTAAGGAGGAGAGGGAGAGAATGAAGGAATTTAAGTGCAGAACACAGCTGGGTTCACTTTTTAGACATGCCATGCTTAGAGAGAGGTCCTTTCCAGGAACACTTGAATTGTCAGAGGGACCAAAGCCTTGTAAAAACTGCCCCAATGGCAGTATCTCAGGCATCATTCAGGAACAAGAAGACTCTTTGTTCTAGATACTGATGTTGTTCTTTGCATTCTGTTTACCTATAAGACTGGCCCTGCTCTAAATGGAAACTAAAGGTTAGTTTAGTGTGGTTTAGAAGACATCTTTTATTAATGATTTCTAATTAAATTCCACTGTGATAAAAAATTTACTTTATAAGCCTTATATTTTTTTTTAAAGACAGAGTGAGAGAGGAGAGAGAGAGAGAGAGAGAGAGAGAGAGAGAGAGAGAGAGAGAGAGAATTTTTTAATATTTATTTTTTGTTTTCGGCGGACACAACATCTTTGTTTGTATGTGGTGCTGAGGATCGAACCCCGGCCGCACGCATGCCAGGCGAGCGCACTACCACTTAAGCCACATCCCCAGCCCAAGCCTTATATTTTTTTAAATTTATTGAGGTTTGTCTGATGGCCCAGAATGTGGTCTATTTTGGCAAATACTCCACTTGCATTAGAATAGAACAATCTGCTGTCCTCCCAGGGAGTTTCCCATAAATGTTAATTAGATCAAGTTGGTTGGTAGAGTTGTTCAAATGTTATATCCTTACTGATTTTCTATTATTTTATCAATTACTGAGAGACAAGTATGGATATCTCCAACTATTTTGTAATAAATCCATCTACAGGCACTCAGAGGCAAATTGAGTAAGTAAACTAAGAAGAGGACCACATAATAATATTTTTAAAGCATGAATTTTGGGGATAGGGCATCGATTAACACAAAGAAATGAATCCCTATGTGTGGAACTGAATGCATGGGAGACCTCGGCTGAGCCCTGAAGCACACCCTATCACGTAACCGACTCCTGCACTTATGCAGACAGGAGCCTTCCATTAGTGCTAGTGATGGATTTTCTGAGGAAAGAAGGTGAGAATGCATATGAGACCAGCCCACTCAAAAAAGAAGAATTTGCCCAGGAATAACAGTCTGTAGGGACATCCTTAGCTGCAATCACAAGCAGCAATACTGTAATGTCATTAACCTTATTCCTCTCACTCTGCAAAAGGTCACTTTATCTGTGAACTGTGCGTCCACACACTCACACAGATAAGAGCCCATGAACAAAGGCACGGGTGCTGGCGGCCCCACCACCCCACCTCAGTTAGCACATTTGCTAGCATTCTGTCACGAAGTCATTGGCAATGTCAGTGCTCAGAACTGCATGGCTCAGATGTTTCTAAACCCTTTTAATCCATGACAAAGGCCTCCCTTTATTGTTGTTTTGTTTTCCTTTGCTGCCCTACAGCATGGCAGCCAGTGTGCGCTCCTGATAAGCAGTGAGCCATGCAGACGCGGTTCAGTTTCCTCGTGCTCACCGCCATGCGACCTGCCAAGGCCCAACGTGGGTGCAGCAGGGCTCCCCTCCCCCCAGAGCCAACCCCAATGGCGCTCCGCACAGTGGTGAGCAGCCAGATAACTTCAGAGGAACACAAAACTAATTTTTGTGTGTGACACAAAAGACATTTGACATTGCCTCCTTTGGGGATGCGGTGTAGCTAATATAAATATTTTCATTCTAATCCAGGGTGGGAGCAGCAAGCTTCCATCCTGGAGCAAAAAAGGAAAAGAAATTGCTGCAATCATATGGGTTTTGAGAGGCGATTTTCCTCTTCCTCTTCCTGGAGTTGCATGACAGAGGTGAAGATGGGGCTCCGCTGGTCCAGGAAACAGTGGTGATATTTGCTATTCTTGACAAAAGAGGCCTCTGTGTGTCCAGGCAAGAGTGACAAAGGAAACAAGAGAGCAGCCTCTCTGAATGGTGGTGGCCTGGACTGGGTTGGGAAAGAAACGTGAGGAAATGGAGAGCCAGTTGACTCTCTGGCCTAAATGACTGTCCACTGCCAAGCTCCAAGGAAAAAGCAGGTCCTAGCACCGTGGGAGAGTCCTGAGCGGCTAGGGGTGAAGCATGGGCCAGGGGGAGTCATATTTGAGATACGATAGAGAAATGGTTGGGGTGGAGGAGCCAGTACAGGGGGTAGCTCAAAATTCCTGCAGAGGTCCAGTTGGCAGTAGAGCAATGAGAAGGGAGTAGACCAAGAAGGGACATGCCTCTTGGGGAAGAGGCTAATAGCTAGGTTTGGACCAGAAGTTGAGAATCAGCAGGATCCACAGTGAAAGACCACATGGATGGTGGACACAGGAAGTAATATGGGGTTTGAGAGGTAGAAAATCACTTGTAAAACACCCACCCAGCTGTGGTATGCATCTTCCAACCATATGGTGCGTCCCGACCACCATCCCAGATTTCCAAAGGAGCTGGCAAGCTTTTGAATTCTGCATACACCATAGATCAATATCCTTCATGACCACGGCAAGATCTGAGCCTCTGAAGTACCAAGGCCTTTCCTATTCTCCCCCTCAGTTTTCAAGTGATGGAGAGGTATTGTCCTGGCTGGGCCTGGTGTGCACCTAGCATCCCAGAGACCCAAGGCTCAGGCAGAAGGATGGTGCTTTAATCGGCCTTTTCACTGCTGTGACTAAGAGACCAGACAAGAATAATCAGAGGAGGAAAAGTTAACTTAAGGGCTCCTGGTTTCAGAGGCCTCAGTCCATAGACAGCTGGCTCCATTCCTCAGGGCTCCAGGTGAGGCCAAGCGTCATGGCCCGAAAGTGCAGCAGAAGAAAGCAGCTGGGACCCTGGCACCAGGAAGCAGAAAGAGACTGCACTCACCAGAGACAAAGTGTGTACCCCACAGGCACACCCCCCATGCCCACCTCCTCCAGCCACGCCCTACCCTACCTGCCTTCACTTACCACTCAGTTAATTCCCATCCGGGGATTGATTCACTGATTGGGTTTAGGTTTTCATAACCCAATTATTTCGCCTCTGAGTGTTTTTGTGTCGTCTCCCACATGAGCTTTGGGGGGACACCTGATATCTGAACCACATCAGATGGCAAGTTCCAGGTCAGCTTCAGCAACTGTAGGAGACCCTGGCTTAAGATAAAAAAGGGCTGGGGATGTAGCTCGGCAGGACCCCTGGGTTCAGGCTCCAGTGCTGACCCCTAGTGCTACTGTACAGTAGAAGTCAGGGGCCCAAGAGGAGAGAATAATTGTATCATGGACGTTTCATTGTCCTGAGAATATCTTCCAGCAAAATTTGTCCCAATTTCTGTTCTAAAGCTTCCTACCACCTGCTACCTTTCAGCCCCACCCATGCCCCCCAAATAGCCAGGAGAGAAATAGCAATCCCACCACATTCACAACGTTCCCATTTTCCACCAAACTTGGGGTAGATGGCCCAGAATGAGTGTCCAGCCATCTTCCAAGTCCCTTTGCAGAATGGTGCCAGACAAGTGCTTGAGGTGCTCCCCATCTTCTTGAGACCCAGCTCTAGCCCGCTGTGCCCCTCCCTCTGCTTGGTGCGGATTACCTCCTAGCTCACATCTCTCCCCACCTCACACTGGTCCTGCACTCCACACAGACTTGAGTGCCTCTCCCCAACGCCCCTCCAGCCCACCGCTTCCCAGACCTGCTGCCCACGACCTCTCTTCTGAACTCCCCTGACACCCATGAGTGTTCAGCTCCCTCCGGGACAACTGTCTCTGCCAGGGTTCTCCCTTGGAAAACAAAGCTGCAGCAGAGCTTCCGTGGGTGAAGCTTCTGTGGGTGTGCCTGTCTGGCCTGGCTTTCCTCTTGCCGCCTTGAGACCAGGCTCTGCCGTCCTTTAAGATCCGAGTCACATCCCTTGACTTCCCCCTGATGATGCAGGTCAGCCTCCAGGACCTTAGCTCAGCGCTCAGATCCTCCCCCTCCTTCTTTCTCCCTTCTCCTTCTTTCCTCCCTTCCCCCCAACAAGTATTTAATAACTTCCTACTGTATACAAGGCACTCAACTCCCTAAGGAACTAGATTGCAGGCGTAAACAAGATAGATAAGTTCTTGTTTTCATAGAGTTTACATCTTGAAGGGTGGAGACAGACAAGAGACTATTAAATAAACAAGATGCTTGATGATGGGCGTCTGGGCAGCGGGTGTGGCCAAGTGTCGGCGGATACTTTAAACGATGGTAGGGAAGGCCTTGGGAGGGGATGACCAAAGTGACCGCAGGAGGAATCCTGGCCCCACGGCTGGACAGAGGAGCATTTCTGTGAGGGGGAAGTTCCAAAATGAAGGCCTTAAGACAGAGAAAGTTCCTGGGCTGGCAGTGTGAGCTCCTCCTCAGCTCCACAGGTGCCACGACTCACCTGTTATGTTGATGTAACTCACAACGTGTGCACAGTGAACCTGAAATACTGGTATGGCATTGACACACTTTTTCTTCCACAGTTGATTCTCCCTGGGAGTTCTAGTAAGCTGTTACCCAACCTAGCAAATACTCAAAGTGCCTTTGGAAAACCCGAGAAGCAAATCCAAGACTCTCCTATCCAGGGGGAACGTGGCCAACCTGTGGGTAGCAATGGATTTAAGCCACAGCCGCTGTCTGGAAATGAAGGATGCTTAACCCCAAGAGAGGAATCAATGCGGTTTATCCAGGCTCGCCCGCCCTTAGGCACAGGCCTAGCTCTTGACTCTCTCTCATTCACTTTTATGGTGCAAAGTTCTCTTAGTGCCCCTTTCACGGAATGACCCCCCATTCCCCATCATCCATTAACCAGCCTTCCCCAACCAAACACATGGTAAAATGATTTTCACTAAGAATGAGAAACCACCTTTCCATTTATGACTTGTACAATAATGAAACAAGAAAATAAGCAATTTATAAAATGATAATAGGCTATAATGTGGAGCTTTTAAGTTAATGGGACATACAGAGAACGGTGTCATTGACAAAGAGAGGAGGAAGAGGAGGGAGGAGGAAGGGCACGCCTTGTCACATCCTAGGTGCCCTCCTTCCAGCTACGTTGGTCCACTGGGTGAAGAATGAAGCAAAAACTCACAGAACACAAACATGTGCAAACTGTCACTTTGTCCTTAGAACTCCAAAGATTTCAGAATAAAAAATAAAGCTGCAGCAGAGCTTCTGTGGGTGAAGGAGGGTGGTGCCTTGGCTTTCCACAGGCCAAAGCCCAGGGACTTTCAACCAGGAGAACAGGATTCCATCCGGCTGAGTCACTGCAGCAGCCACCATGAAGGTCCCACAGCCAGATCCAGGTCCTCAGCATGGGTGTGTGCGGTGAGGTGGCTGCAGAGAGCAGAGGAGGGGCACAGGTCCAGGTCAGGTTTCACCTGGAGTCAGGCAAGCGAAGATAAGGCCTCAGATAAAGCCTGGCTTGCAAACTCAAGGGCAAACCTGGTGTGAAAAGCCTGGAGATCTTCAGCCACCAGGAAAGCTAAGGGTACCCAGGGTATTAGAAAGTGATGGCCAATTGTGTACTTGTTGCCAGTTTTTACTACAAACACAGAACTGCTGGTTGCAGTGAGGCAGTGTGTATTAGTGATAAAGTGCACAGCTTCAGAAAATACAGTCCCTGAGTTCCAATCCTGCTTCTGTGACTGCCTAGGTAACTTTGGGTGGTGTCATTGAAATGGGCTATTTCTCATTTCCCTCATCCATAAAATGGGAACATTGGTAATACACACCAGATAGAGTCATGAGGATAACTGAGGTAACGGATTAAAGTGTTCAGAGCCGTCCTTGGTAGCTCTTCATTAGTATCCCAACAGGAGAAGCAACTAGAAAACCGTGGCTACCTAAAACATTAAGCCCCTGATGGAGCCTGCAGCTCCTGGGGACCGATGTATTTTATAGCAAGAAAAATCACACACCACTGTGACAGACCTAGTGATGATTCTGAAAATAAAGAGATTGAGAACCAGAGTATGAATTAGTTATCCCACGAGGAAGAACTCAGGAGAAACAGCACTGTTCATGAATCTTCAACATAATAAAAAATAAATCTGAGAACATGTGCAATGTCAAGTGTTGCACGCCTGTAATCCCAGAGACTTGGGAGGCTGAGGCAGGAGGGTTGTAAGTTTGAGGTTAGCCTCAGCAACTTAGCAAGATCCTGTCTCAATAAAAAATTAAGAGCCCATGGGTTGCACCCAGTGGTGACTAGACCATTTCAGGCCCTGACCTCCTAAGGGGTCAGTGTGAGGACATTTGAAAGACCACCTATGTAGGGTGCCATTTGTGGTGGGGTTTTGTCCAGAAGGTGACAGGGACATCACACACAGAGACCTGAAGCCGGAGCGCATCCCAGGGGAGGCCCAAGGAAACAGCAAATGCTGCCATGTCACGCTGAGTTGCAGGTTGTCCTTGCACTCTCCCAGACTAGGCCCAGAATTCAGGCACGAGGAACATCATGGCCCCGCTGTGGACATCTGGAGCCTGGACGTGCTCCTGCGCACCACGGTCACAGGGCGCCTCCCTTTCGAGGCCACCCCTGTGTTCAGCTGAAGGAGTGGACCCTGCGTGTGAGGCCCCCTCAGGGCTTCATGCCCACAGCTGAGTGGGGGGGCCCTCGTCAGCCCTGCCCCTGTTTACATGGGTCACCACCCAGGAAGCACCCACGATGTGAAGGCTGCTAGCCTCACGTAGCACCAGAGAACCCAGCGGGCAGCTGCACACTCCCAGTTAAGTCCTTGCGTCGGAGGTCGGGCCTGGCCTCACCCTGCAGACCTTCCATCTTCCCTGTCCTGTGAAGAGTGACCCTGTTCTGCACACCTCGGCTCTGAGCATCGGTGGCCTGAGGAGACCAAGCCGTCAGGGCAGAAGGACAGCACAAAGCCCTCCGAGGTCCGGTGGTGTCAGTTCCGGTCTGAGTCTGAAAGCGGAAGAATCGGGGGGCACCAGTGTCTGTGAGGGCAGGTGAAGTTGACTCAGGTCACCTTCCCACTCTGTTCCAGCCCCCAGAGCACCGGATGGTCTTCTCAGGCACCTTGGTGAGGCAATCTTCACTTACTGATTCGGATGCTGATCTCTTTGGGAAACACCTTCACGGGCACAGTCGAATAATGTCTTACCATCTGTCTGGGCATCTCTGTCCCCAGTCACCAACACCTCGCTGCTTCATCCTCACGCCAGTCAGCTTTGTCGCTGTGACCGAAACACCCAACAGGAACAACTTAGAGAAGGGAACGTTTATTTTGGCTCAATCTATGCTCTGCCAAGTCCACTGCTCTGGCCCCAAGGTGAGGCACAGCATCTGGAGGATGTGCGGAGCAGAGCCGCTCGTCTCATGGCAGATGGGAAGCAGGGAGGGAGGAAGGGCCACAGGGAAGACGCACCCTTCCAGGGAACACGCCAGGGACTGCCCTCTCCAGCCACGCCCCTACCTACAGTAACCCCCCGTCAGTCCATTCAAACTGGGATGGACTATGAGGTGACAGCTCTCATAATCCAGCCAGCTCACCCCTGAACATTCCTGCGTTCACACAGGATCTTCTCTGGGACACCTCACACCCAGCCCATAAAGATGCCTCATCAAATCCAGCCACCTCCCAGCCCCGTTCCCCTACTGCTGACCTCTCAAGTGACATCACGCACTGGATGGTCCTTCACAAGGGCCCAAAGCCAGCACCTCAAACACATGACATGGATGGCCGGGAGTCAACTGTGAAGAGCTCAGGTAAGAAGCCAGCTCTCTGGTCACACAACCTCAGAGCTGTCCCACAGCAGCGTCACCCGGGGAGCTTTGCCACCCCCAAGTCAGAGCTGACATCAGGCAAGTCAGAAGTGAACCTGTGCAGGTGGTCCAGGCACGGGAGGCTAGGAATACTGTCCTCGTGACCCAAGCAGAGTGCCCGCGGTTCTCAAGCAGGCAGCGGAGACTGAGGCGGAAGGCAGCCCATTAGAACTGCCTGGAATTCTTCTTCAGAGAACCCGGCCGGCACCTCCCGCATTGCTCCATTCTGCCCCTTACCCCTCAGGTTGACCCACAGAGAACGCAGGTCTCCTGACACATCCCTGCTGCTCAGCAAGACTCCCTAACATCTGAACCATCTCCCACCTGCAGGTCCTTCCCTGTTCTGATGCTGCCCCCAGAACCTCCACTTTAAAACCCTCTCAACTCATTCTTCCCTGAATCCGGGTTTGAGAAACACTTGGCTGATGCCGGGATGACCGATTATTGGAGCAGCAGTGTGTTGTCCCTGCTTAATAAAACTGGACTGAATAGTGGACAGCGGGGCGCTGGGGCTGGGGCTCAGTGGTGGAGCACATGTGAGATATTGGGTTTGATCCTCAGCATCACCTAATAATAAATAGATGAATAAAGATATAGTGTTCATCTACAGCTAAAAAATGTTTTGTTTTGTTTTGTTTTTAAAAAAAAGGACAGTGATGTGGGTGGCCCATTTTTGTTTATGTTTGTTTTGTTTTTGCAGTGCAGGGCCTCACACATGCTAGGCAACCCTCTACCCCTGAGCTACATCCCCAGTCCTATGAGGGTGCCTTGAAAGGAGGTGCTTGGGTGGAACTGATACCAGCATCCATGGAGCAAAGATCTATAACAGACATCTCAGCTCCTCAGTTCCCAGGCCTGGGCAGGGTTTTGGGTGACTCTTGCAATTCCTTTTTATTCAAGAAGATTCAGGTGGAGTTAAAAATCCCTTCATTTCTCCTAATTTGACCTGCCTATGCAATTTTAGTGTCCGTTTTCTCTCTAATATATTAATACTGGACGAGGGAGTAGAATTGGATGTTTCTGAGCAGAGCCAAGGCCTGGTGCCAAGGCCTTGGGAGAATCCTGACACACAAAGGGTGTTTCACAGAGCAAACTGGTCAGTCCTGCCTTCCATAGCTATCGGGGCTCATAAGAGGAAGAACACTAGGTAAAATCATAAAGGGTAGCCACCAACAGACCCTTCCCTCCTTTCTGAATGACAGCCAGTCCTACTTATTAAGGGGTGCTGGTCATTTGGTAGGTGGTACAAGTTGGCTGAGGGTGGTGCTGAACTCGGGGGTCAGTAAATGATACTGTGGTCAGAAAGAGATGCAGCGTATAAGTTTACGAGTCAAGTTTAGTCTTTTGATTGGTCACCTGTCATGCAGCCAGGCACATGGACAATAATGCACCCCGAGATTCCACTAGCCAGGCTTTTGCAAAACTGAACTTCCCAGGCAGTCTGATTAATCCAGCGTGATCTATCTTACTGAGGTGGCATCTCTGGAACAACCAAATGGACTGCTGTGGCCAAGCTCGCTGCCGCCTGGACACAACGACCTTCTGTTTGTTGCTGGGGTCAGCAGGGGACTGCCGTCTGCATGGGCTTCATCCCAGCAGTCACAGATTCCTGCTTCTCGGGGCCGCAGCCTTACGTTCGAAGTGTGCTGTGATACAAAAAAATGGGGCTTTTGCTGAAAGCCTGCCTTTGTCCGCCTTGTAGCCTAGTTGCCATCTAATAAGATTCCACAGAGTTGATGTTTCCGTTCCTTTAATTCAGTGTTTGGGATGACACAGCCCCAGCCCAGCTGTCCCCGAGCAGGCAGCAGAGGGGTGTATGTAAATGTTGCCCACTGTTCTCGGCCTCTTTTCTTTCTTTGGTTCGGAAGCAAGGCTGTCACACTGTACGCTGTTATTTAAGGGCTATGCGGAGATGCTTCCTTTCTGCAGTGGCAAAGATCTTTTCAAGGGAGCCTCTTTATTCCTCTGACATTTCCACTCTTGAAAAGCTGACCCAGTTCCTGCAGCATAACAAAAGAAGCACACAGAGAAAACAGATTCCCCTGGGGGACTGATAAACCCAGGTGAACTCTGGCCAACTGGGTTCCAGGCAAGCTGCCAGCAGGCTGAGGAAGATCGTCACATCTCAAAGATAAGGTGGACCAATTAGGATCTGCTTGGCTTTGAGCTGTCTTTCAGAATTTGCCTTTGATAGGAGTCCATGGGAGGCTCAGCCAGTTCCCACACTCCGTCTGTGTGTGCCAGCGTTGGACATCTGGTCTACCAGTTGTCTCCCTTGAAGTCTGGCGGAGCCTGTGAGGACCTGAGGAATCATTCGCAAGCCTGGTCTCCGAGCAGCGTGAGTGAACCAGAGCAGCCTCCTGAGCTCCCAGGACTGGGTGGGTTCTCACCACAGGTACAGCCCTCTCCCAAAACTACTTCCATGGTGAGCTGCAGAACCAGGAAGAAGGAAGGGCTAACAGTACGGAACACTGTGTTCTGCACAATTCAAGCAACTTCGGATCTTAAAGTCATTCATCTAATCATTGCTCAGAATATTCTGAATAGAAGCTGATTTATCGAACCCCACTCGCCACTCTTTCCAGACACTGCTCACCAGTAGCTCAGCCTGTTTCAGTAGCACGATTCTAGACACTCAAGACCCAGTTTCCCTCTCCTCTGCCCTATTCTTTATGATGAGTCTCAACTTGAAAGCTATGTCCTGTTTGAGCTTTTTTGCTGCTACAACCACAAGACCTTACAAGAACAATTAGAGAAGGCAACAGTTATTTGGGGCTCATCATTTCAGAGGTCTCAGTCCGTAGATGGCTGACTCCATTGCTCTGGGTCCATGGTGAGGCAGACCATCATGGCGGAAGAGTGTGGTGGAGGACAGTGGCTCATGACACAGCAACCAGGAAGCAAAGAAAGCTCTGCTCACCGGGGACAAAATGTAAACCCCAAAGGCACTGACCCACTCCATCTACACCCTACCTGCCTATAGTTATCACCCAGTTAATCTGTATCAGTGGATTAATCCGCCAATCGAGTCACTCCTTCCATCAACTAATCGTTTCCCCTCTGAATTCTTTCACTGTCTCACACATGAGCTTTGGGGGACACCTCATGTCTAACTCATAGCACACTGCTTTTGTGACCACTGAATACTCAGCCTCACTGGGCCACACACCATTTGATCGGGGTGGTGGGTCCAGAGAAGGATGGCTCCTCTCTAGGATATGATTCTTTTCGTCAGACTCAGTGATCAAAAAGCACCCACAGAGGCAGCCCTGACTCAGGCCATCTGCTCTTTCTCTTCTCTTAGCTAATGCTCCCATCCTGTCTGTTTTCAGTCCTACCCATGCCTCTTTGTAACCATCTTTTCCATTAGTCTTCCAACACATGGTGTCTGTTCACACCCATGCCCCAGGGACTGGAGACACACAGAACCTCTCTGCCCTCCAGGAGGCAGTGGTCACGTGGAAGAAGCCAACACGAGGCCATCGCAGCGTCACTCAGAATAGAACCAAGAGCTGGAGGAGAGGCAGGTACCTCAGGAGCAGAATGAATGAATATGGGGGGGGTGGCAGAGGGAGAACCCACATTCCCAAGACGGCAGGCAAATCCGCTTCACAGCAGGAGCTAATACATATTGAAATATGTATAGATTTTGACAAATTTCTTTTTGTGAAGCTATTGCCGTATCTAAGGAGGTTTAGTTGTGTGTGTGTGTGTGTGTGTGTGTGTGTGTGTGTGTGTGGTGTCCTTCAAGGATGCACGATAATTCAATGCACTAAAGCTCCTGGGTGCTGCTTGGCTGCTAAGTTTTAGTCTTTGCAACAACGAATCTTTCAGAGACGGTTCCTTCAGCCTACTCCTCTGCCTGCCTCTGCTGGGCACCTCGGGTGGGGAGGCAAGAAGTGGCTTCTGCAGGAAACCGTGAGCAGGTAGATAAATCAAACGATGAAGGAGAACGATCCTCGAAGCCAGCACGGGGTAAATGCTGCATCTGAATCTCTGCATTACTGGGAACCTCCAAGGGAACATGACTACCCTCAGGTGCTCTGGAACCACTCCAAAATGCAGCGTTTAGTTAAATGTGCCTATCCAGATGTCGGAATGAAATTAAGGCCTTTCTTGGACTCCACGTCAGAGAATTCCACATGCATCCCTACATGACTTAGTCACTTCCTAAAGTATGTGGTGCTCTGTGAAAGGCCGAGGAGAGAATTCCAGATGAGTTGAAAATGTCTAAAATGTTAGGAAAGAATCACAAGGAGAAGTGACCAGAGGATACCGTTCCATGTTAACAGGAGAGCTAAGTGACAATAAGAGCTCTTCTAGGTGTGATTCCAACTAAAACCCCACAGACCCCTAGTAACCAGAGGGAAGTGAGAAGGACCCTTGATTTAGGAAGTGAGGACCTGAAGTGAGCTAATGGGAAGGACCAGGCTTGAATCCAATTTTGTACTTCATCTCCTGGTAAATCTCATATCCCTAACACCTCTCCAGAAACCTGGAGGATTTGGCCATTATTTGCTCCATTTTGCCACCATACACTATTAGAAGACAGAAAAGATATCAGATGTTCTCCAGTACAATAGCCAAGTGTCTTTGGAAGGTAGGTACAGAAACTGACATTAGCTATAAGGGAATTTACTTGAGCATACCAGAGGAACTCACTGAATACTAATGAGAGCTGAAACAAGCCAACAAATAAACAAAGTATAGCCAGGCATGCGGCTCACGCCTGTGACCCCAGCAAATCAGGAGGCTGAGGCAGGGGGATCACAAGTTTGAGGCCAGTCTCAATAGCTGCAGGAGGTCTTATCTCAAAAACTAAAATTCATAAATGAGCTAGGAATACAGCTCAGTGGTAAAATACCCCTGCATCCAGTTCCTAGTGCAGGAAGGAAGAAAGAAAGAAAAGATATTTCCAGAAGGGCAAAACCATAAACCTTCTCTCTGGGGCCTCACTTAAGCTCACCAGTTTTGTTCCCGGGTTATGTGTGGTGGCCGAGGTTGTCTCGGGGTTGTCTGTCTGTTGTGTTGGCTGCAGGCACAGAGAGGGACAGAACAGTCAGTTAGCTCAAATTAGCTCACTTGGAAGCCCTCTCTGAGCAACACCTGGTGACATATTTGGAGGTGTGTGAGTCCCGCAGAGCGCGATTTGGGCAGCGCTCCTATTGACTATCTCCGTGAGCCTTGAGAGACTCGGATTCCACTCTATGCAGAGGATGGCTGTCCTGCACAGCCGCCGGTTTTCCTGATAACGTTTAATTTGATCCTAGATTTACTTTCCCAAGGTGTGCTTTGGTTCCCTGGTATGCAGCAAGGTTCGCTCTCCATGGCGTGCAGTTCTGAGGGTGCTGACAGATGCAGAGCTGCGGTCCACAGGCACCATCATGACAAGAACAGTCCCAGCACCCCAGTTCCCTCACACCACTTTCTGTAGTCAGCTGATCCCACCTAATCCCAGTCCCCAGCGACCACTGGTCTGTTGTCTGTCCTTGAGGTGTTACCTTTCTAGAGGGTCATTTAGATGGAGCCAGACATCAAGTAGCCCGTGGGTCTGGCTTGGCTCACTTAGCAAGATGCAGCTGACATTCCCCCAGGTCACGTGCATCCATAGTTTGTTCCTTTTCACTGTTGAGTTATATTCCACTGTAGGAGGAGACCATGGTTGGTTTACCCACGCACATATTGAAGGAAGACACTTTCTCTCCTTGTCAGAAATGATACATCAAACAGGCGCTTGTTCTTAGTTAACAAATGGAGCATACTCTTGGGCACCATAACACCAAATGAAGTTATGTCTCCGTAAAAGAATACATCTAATAAGTTGGGACATGATTATATTTATTTTTTCCTTGAGAGCAAAGGGCTGTGAGAAGAGACTGCAATTGTCCACATCATAAAAATATCCTAAAGAAATCCCCATGTGACTCAAGAGGCTTCCCAGACACACAGACTCTGCCAGATGGGGAAGTGCAGTCCACAGGAACATCAGAGGTATCTGAGGATTACTGCTTGTTAGGTCTCGGACCCTGACTTCCCTCCAGGGAGGATGACATAGCTCTCTTAGAAGCAGGAGGTGGGGGCAGAGGTGGAAGCATTTTTTTAATAAGAAAAAGAAGGTCAGCAGGGAATCATTTATGGAGATGAGAGTAACATGGTGCGTCCGTCACTCACGCCATTCTGGAGCACGCAGCCTCCACTGTCTTTGTGGAGCCCAATTAGGATTGGGGGGGTCAGATGGGAAGTGTCACATGCTGTGAGTTAAGAAGGGCCACATTGGATGTCTCTGATCAGGACAAGATGACAATTCAAGCTCCCCAGCCTTCACTGCCTCTAGGCCCATTCAAAGGCGTTGCCTTACCTGGGAATGACTGGGCACCCCCTCATGGCTTTAGAAGGAGAACTCTGCCCTGACGCCGGGTCCCTGGAGAACGGTTCTGAGTCTCAGAGCATCTCTGCAGACAAGGAGCTGTGCAGACACCTTTGGTCTCTGTTGTCTCATTAAATACGATGCTCGTTGAGAAGACTGAGCTTGCTTCCTGGACACCTGTGACAGTCTCTCCTGACACTTCCAGGGCTGTAAGGAAAGTTCTGTCTATAGAACATGAAACTCCCAGAACTTCTCAAAAGCATCTGCTGAAGGAGGAAGATGGTATTCTTTACTGGCTTGATATTCAGCACTGAATGATTTTCATCATCGTTCATTCAGCAAATATTAGCTAAGATCCCAGGACAAAGGGGACAGGGCAGTGAGCAGGAGAGACGACAGTCCCTGAATTCATGCAGCTGCAGATGCCCAAGAACTGACGGGTTTAAGACATCAATGGGCCTAAACGCTGTTTAAAACTGACTGCCTGGCTCTATAAGAATGTCATCATATTATTTAAATTCTCGTAAATTTTCAAAATAAGAATCACAAGAAATGTTAGTCTTTTAAAATCAAAATGGCTGTAGACTTTAAACTTCTTTCAGAATTACATTTTATTGAGAACTACACTTTATTGATGGACATTCCATTTAAAATTAATAGTGGAAGACTCTCTTGCGAGCTGGTCTGGGTACGGCCTGTGTTCTGCCAGGCAGGTAGAGCTCTAGGAGCCTTGGCTGTGGAGGTGAGCCAGGTGAGCCAGGTGAGCCAGGTGGAGCAGCGCTGCCTGGGAGCGGGCACCAAGCATACCCACTCTTCTTGGCATCATGATCACAGACACTGGCCCTTTGGTGGTTGAGATTCTGGTGGAGGTTTGAGGATCTCCAGCCCCCCGGGAACCCCATGAGGAGTAGTGAGAGGTTCCCGCTACAGCCCTCCTGGCATAGGTGGTGTGTCTTCTGGCTGCTCGAGTTCCTGGTGGTCCTGTCCTAGCTCGGTGCCCATCCCTCCTGGCATTTCTGCAAGCTTCTTACTACCATCTAGAAAATCCCTTCCTTCTTTAGCTAGAGTAGACCCAGTTTCCTACAAGGCATTGATAAATCCAGATCTCCTAGGTACAGCCTTGTCGCTCACTGTATCCGGCTTCACGGTGACTATCACAACCACAACTAAGTCATCACTTCATTTTAGTGCACACTTGCTGTTTACACTGGACTGCAAATTCTTCAGGATGGGGATTGGGTTGTAATTTCAGCACTTGACATCGTGATCAGCAAGTATTAGGGAATGGACAGGCACAGGAGTCCGTGAGTGGTGCTTCCTCTAGCCCTAGACTTTCTTAGCCATTTTGTTCCTTGGGTAACTCAATTGACCTCCGAGTTCTAAGGAGGTAGTGCCTTAATTCACATTGTGATTATACAGTTTAAATGGGATAATAAATTTGGAAATGCTTTATAAATATTTTATTTAAATGTTGGGAGTTATTATTCTGGGCTGCCAATAAATAGTAAAGAAGACAAACATAGTTGAATAATTTTTATGAGTCCCACTAAAAGAGATCTTTCATTTTCTTAATATTGCACATCTATGCAAGTCTCCATATAAGGGACCAATTTTTAAATTCCAAAGTCATCCTAGGAGTTCCCAGATGTCCAGAACTCATAATATAAACATTAGGGAGCAATATTAAAATATAGCAAGGACATGCCACTGGTTTTTATAGCAATCCAAGGCCAAATGAACCTCTACTGAGATGCACTGAGACTTTTCTCCTCTCAAAAAATATTTGGAGACACAATTGTTTACTGCTACACAAGTAGGACCTGGAGGCCACAGTAAAATGACACACCTCTGTGGAATTCCGGCTCTAGGATGCAAACGGTATTTCATCTCCAAGTGCGAGGCTCAGCCACCGCTTTGGCCTGCCCGTCCTGGGCACCAGGTTGGGTTCCGTAGGGTCAAGGGCAAGTGGACACCAACCTCAGTTGCCGGGGCACAGAGCTGCTCTTGTTTATTGCGGTCTCACCTCTTTCTCCACAAAAACAATTTCAGGGTTTGCTTTGACCCAAATCCCCTGTTGCCCTACGTTGAGGGCTGGGGGAGAGGACTAGGGATCCAGAGGCAAGACAAAACATCTTCATCGGCAAGAGAGGGAAAAAGTAGAAGCCAAGAAGAACTGAGCAGCTTGGGAGGCAATTAGCCACTTGGAGATGCACGATGGGCAAAGGAGACGAAATGTAGAACATGCACCAAAAGTCAGACGGACGGCTGGAAATACAGCTGTGGTTTCACAGACTCTGACCATCCCAACCAGATTCAATTATCATGTCTGCGCTGCTTTCTATTCCCACAACTGAAAGGCTATTATTAGGTGCTTTCTCTCCTTTTTACATCTCCAAGTAATGCCTTCACAAAACATTCCAGAAAGTAAACAGTAGCTGAAGGCCGTTGATTACTGGTTTCCCGGAACACTGTGTGCTGTCCTGTTTCTCTCCATATTCCTTTAATATTGAAAATAGGAAATGACTGAAGGGCTGAACAGTCTGTGGCGGAGGCTGCACTGCTGGGCCTCCTGCTCTCCACTCCACTCCATCCTTGTGCCCAGCAGACAAAGCCAGGCGCCCACAACAGGGGAGTGTCAACTACTCACCAGCTGAACACTGCCGTCCTCTCTGCCAATTGCTACTTTTTAGGAAGTCTCTCTGCTTCGTTTCACCAGGTATGCCTCATTTTAGGTAAGGGTCTTCTTCTTTTTTGTGCTGGGTTAGCATCTGAACTGCAAGGACTGGTATCAAAGCATCTTTGGGCAGCTGAGGTGCACAGAACCCTGGGTAAGAAGGGGTCCAGCCACCACGCCCAGCAAGTGACTGTGCTGACAGGGTCAGTTGTGCTTCCTGTAGACGATCTCTCGGACCCGTGCTGCTTCCTCCCAGCTCTGCACCCACCAGGAGAATGTGTGTGTGACATGCCTGTTGGAAGAAGGGCACTGCCATGTGGAATGGCCGAGGGTTTAAATGGAACCCAGGGAAGACAGGCAGAGAGTAAGGTCTTTCTGCTCAGTTGTGATGCACCGGGACAATCTCTGTACGGCTGAGGGAAGGAAGGGAGCTGCTCACAAGCCAGGCCTGGGTACCTCTCTGGCAGTGGGGACAGAGACCAGGTGAACAGGTGCCGCCACGGTCTACACAGGAATTTCTCCAGGCCCCTCAAAGCACCAGGGAGCACAGTTCTGTTTGCTTAGTTTTCCTTCAATATATGTCTCAAGCAAAATTAAAAAGGGAAAGGTGAAGGAAAGCCATGATCACTGCAGTTGAACAGACTTTCTGTTGTGTGCCCTTCATCTTCGCTCCTGAGCCTCGGGAACACTGGTGAGTACACTGGTACACGGAGTCGTTGGGCACAAAGGACTGTCTCTCCCTTTCCATGTTGACATTATTTCACACATTTTCACACTTCGCTTTGTATGTGTAACCAGCCTAACCACTGTCCATGAGCTGCTGTTTATAATGGTGATAGGAAACTCAGTCTTTTGTGGGCTTAGTCACTCAACCAGTGTTATTAGACCTGTAGAAAGTCCCAGAGAAGATCGCGAAGGATGAGGCACTAGGGTCGTCCAGCTTTTCATCAGTCTTGAAACCAACCCCTTTATATTTTATTTTATAACATCAGACTTCTGTCACCAAATTAAGAGCTATTTTTCCTAAGGAAAAAGTGAGTGTGAAGTCAAGATCTCACTGCACCCCTCTGGGTCTCCATTACATCTGACCCCCAACCTCCCTTCTTTGACAGGGGTTTACAGAAACAGCATTGAAACAACATGCAAGGTTTAGTCTAGCCTGTTAGGTCCCTGCCTTCTCTAACTCACCAGTCCCCAACTCCTGAGCAAGAACGCAGAACCTGTGCCTCAGCCCTACTCAGTGTTCAGCACAGAACGAGAGCCTCGAAACCAGGAGCAGGCACTCAGGACCTGGGAGCAGAGCAGCATCAGTCACCGAGGCGAGAGAAGACCAAGGAGGTCTTTGGGAAAACTAGACACATCCCATTCTGTGAGTCAAAGAGAGGCGTGAAGCATGTCCCCTCCTTGATAAGTATGACTTCATTTTCCTTTCAGCCACCTACTAATCCACAACATTTTTGAATGTTCCTGGCACGGGGGTTCCTGCCGGAGCCGGTGGCTGTTCTGGTTTCCCACTGAGCGCTACCCGTGATCCAGAGATCAATAACTCCAAATGGCGCTTCCACAGGAGCACTTCCTCCCGAGGTCTGTCAGACACTCTCTCGTGGAGACAGATGGATACGGTCTGCAGGACCTGCTTCCTCGCAAGAAACCGTCTTTGAAAACTTTTGAGAACCAGCGGGGAAGCCCGTCTGTTTCTATTTAAATGAGCTCATTACAGTTAATATTTTTGTGACTTCCAACCAGTTGTTCAATCATTTCTCAAGTGTGATATGTTTTAATCAAAAATGAAACTCTTTAGGACGCAGATATTGTTAAGACCCATTTTAGTTGTGTCCTTTCTGGAACCAATTTTCTGAAGTAAGGTGATTTTTTTTTTTTATCAAAGTGAGGGAGACGAAACTTAAGCTGCTCCTTTGTTTGCAGAATTAATTCATGCAGATAATAAGAAGGTCCCAAGTCACTTTAGGAATGACACACTACCCCTATTCTACCCACACAGGCCAGTTTCTCTGACAAGCCATTTTCTATCTGGGTTTAGGGGATTTTATTGTATTGACTGCTTTAAAAGATACAGTAAACCTACTCTGACTGGCATTTTATTGACCAAAATAATCTAGCAAATGGCACTTCTGATTTTACCAGCAAGATGAGAGTTGATACTTGTAATGATGACAGAAAACAGCAGGCTCTGAGCCAAAAAGTCAGATGGTGACCTAAAGTGTCACTGGCCCGGGAATGTCAGACAGCACCTCCGAAAGAGAAGAGCTCTCCCTGCAGGACCACAGTGCCATCGGGCATTTTAATACTGGAAACTGAGGGGCTCCTGTTGACGACATTAGGAAGTGAAAATTCAGTCTGTGAGTGCTTGAAACAGCAGCCTGTTTGTAAGCACGTCCTGCAGGTTAGCATCTGCAGGGGCACTGCCACGCCAAATGGCCCCAGGAGACATGGGCATAAGAGGAATCCAGGAAAGACAGAGGTGGAGAGTAAGAAGGTCTCGGTGGTCCTCCGCTAGTGCTCGGGAAGGTCTGCTGCCAGGCTGGAGGTGTGGCATATACCTCCCGCACGCAGCCAGCTCGCTGACCAGCAGCACACCGTGGGAATACGCTAGAGATCACGGCACCCACTGTGTTCACAAACCAGCCCGGGAATTTTAACTTGGTTTCCTGATCTAAGAAGAGAATAAATTGAGTCATGCAAATATGGCATCCGATGTGTTGGTGTGTTACACCTCCTTATAGTCAGTGTCACTCAGGAAAGGCTCTTCCTCTGTCACTAGATGACCACTGGGTGAGGCCGGGATGTACAGCCCTGAGTCACACTGTGCACTGAGGACAAGCTTAAATCAAGATTGACACCCTTGGTAACGGAACCCAGTGCTGGCTCCCAACTATTGCATGTCTCTTTATTCATTGCCTAAGAAAATGTTAAGCAGAAAATGTGTTACAATTTAATTCCTTAACACAATACCTAATAATACTGAGTATTTGCTAAGTCCATGGTATTTTATGTACCTTTATTTTTAATCCTTGTCATATCCCTAAAAGTATCACTATTTTATCTATGAGGCAATGAGGCCACATAGAAATTAGGTAAATCCAGGATTACACAGCTAGCAAAAGGCAGTCAAGGTTCAACTCTGGGAATTTAGGAATCCTGTCCATCTTCTCAATCATTGGACGATTATTAATAAGTACATTCCATTCACCAACCAAGCCACACAAAAGCTAGGCTGAATTTAAATAAGGTTTCCCTCTTCACAATGGCATCTCTAGTATATCTTCTCCCTGGTTCAACTCTGATATTCAGGAAAATATCCTTTTTCATGACTCTGGTGTGTCTGAGGACAGAGTGGTATAACACTCCTCCTCAACAGCAAGTTTTCGGTGAGTAAATACTCTGCGTGCAAAGCCTGTGGTTGGGCTGGGGGAGGCAGGGGCAGGGCGGGTCCCTGCTGCAACTCCTGCTTGCTTTCCAGGGTGCACACTGAGGCTCCATGCCCGGACACTCCCACCTCTTACATCGTTTTTCTCCTTTCCCAATTATCGATCCTGGGAGTGTTAAACATAAACTTTTTACCCTTTCTGTTCTTGAAGCAAACACACAATTAAAACATAGGTGTGTCTGTCTCACTGGAATCTCTGCCTTAAGATATTGCCCAGGCAGATCATGCAATGCTCTCTATCACTGAACAAGAGAGATGGAGAACTCTACGGGGAGAACTAAGCACAGACTGTGCCCTCGCAAGGGACACCTGCACAGAGGAGGGTGGAAAGCAGGTGCTCCGACCACAGGCACCGCTTGAGAAGACAGCCTTTCACGTGGGAGGACCAAGTGGCCAAGCCAAAACAGTGGAGGCTCCAATCAGCTTCTGACTGGCATGACTTGGAGGTCCAGGCAGTAGCAGCACCAGGTTGGCGAGGTGAGGACAGGCGCAGGGGATCAGCTAGACAGAGGGATCAGGTGTCTCCCACTGTGCAACTTTGATTTAACCATTTACTTGCTCATATAAGCATATTTTTGCTGAAAACCAGCTGTGTTCAGTGTTCAAGCACTGAACAAAATGGAATCCACCCCTTGTTCTCTAGGAACAGGCAGCCTTGCTCAGGAACCCAGGTCACCCAGAAAACAAGATTCCTCCCTGTTCCACCCCAGACTAAGTGACAGAGAGTGCCAGAAATATGGGCCAGATGAACAGTACAGAGTGGTCAGAGGTTGGAGGAGTGCACTCCAGGGCTGTGCTGGCAGGAGCACCTGCCAGGCAAGAGACCACGGGCAAGGCTCGTGCCTGCAGGTGAAGAACCTCAGCTAAGCTTAGGATGACAAGCACACATTGAGACTACCCCGAAACAGACGTGTGTCCTGTCCCCAGGCTCCATTCCTGTCGCAGGGCAGACGAGGCTCACAGGCCTCTGGTTTAGACTAAAGATGGCCCCACACCTGTGTGAATGAACTACCCATGGAGGCAGGGGAAGGTTGAAATTCATAGCATGATATGAATTTTAGCATGAGATCAACTTTTCCCTGCATGCTCACATCCTGCTAGTATTAGGGTAAGTTCGCACCCCAAGTCAGGACAGAGAGAGGTAGTCCACAGGAGGGCCACCTGGTGAAGGAAATGGACAAGTTAAGACATCTAATATTTGGCTAAAGTCCTAATTAATAGAAAATCGGGATCAATGATGCTAAAAATAAATTTATTTTCATATATGATAGGTGATACATACACATACATATATGATAAATAGAGAACGATTCATATATAGATATGACTCTTTATCTCCAAACAGATTTAGCTTCTACTCTGAGTGATGAGTCTTCCTGGCCACGTCACTTACCATAGGAAGTTACTTAACCTCTCAATAAACTAAAATTTTGGCCATCTCATAGATAAGCAATTTGATTAATAGCAAGTTAACTTGCCATGCAAGATTCCCTGTGAGGATTAGACAGATGCCATGTGTTAAACAAGTTTGGTACACACTAGTCAATAAACGCAAGACATTTGTCATGGTTTGGATAGAAGATGTCTCCCCCAAGCTCCTGTGTTAATGCAGAAAGTGAGATGATTAAATTATGAGATCTGTATCCCAATCAGTCCATCCTATTCAAATGGACTAACTGGGTGGTAACTGTAGGCAGGTGGCATGTGACTGGAGGACACTGGATATTGGGGTACGGTGGAAGGTGCCTTTTCCTGCAGTGCCTTCCCTTCTCGCTCTGCTTCCTGGCAGCCAAGAGTGAACACTGTTCCTCCACCACACCTTCTGCCATGATGTCCTGCCTCACCTCGGGCCCAGAGCAATGGAGTCAGCCAACCATGGCCTGAACCTCGGAATCCATGAGCCAAATTTCCTCCTCTAAGTTGTTCTTGTCAGGTATTTTGGTCACAGTGATGAAAAGCTGACTAACAGGGCATTTTACTAATTACTTGTCATCTTAGTTAATAACAATGAATTTAGAGAGGGTTAGCCATCCAGAATCTTCTATCTCAAACCTTGCAGTAAATCAGGAAACGCAAAATCCACCCAAAGCAAGTAGACAGTCTTGGTGGGTCACATTCCTGAAGGAGGTGTGGCTCTGGGAACCTGAGGGAAGCCATGGACTGCCGCGTTCATCAGGCAATGGCTGTGGCCTCTAGGACTGATGACATATCCCAAAGGATTAAACTCTACACTTGAATCGTCCTGAACACAGGAGATGGTGCAGGAGCATCTCAGATCATATCAGAGGAGCCGTTTGGATTTCTGTCCTTACCTTACCTGAACTGTACGGCAAGCCACGTGATACCTGTGAGATGAGGACAAGCGGGATGAGAAGCTCGGGGACTGCAAGTGAGAATCTCAGCCAGTATTTGGCAAGAAGGGCTGAAAACGCACAGAACCAAGATGAAGTGGTTTCATATCAGAATTACTTTTCCCCAAGATGACTGCAACCACCCCTTCTTCTGGCTCGATTCCCCATGACGTAAGGTGGAACAGCTCTCAGGGTTGTCAGGGAGCACTCCAGCCCTCCTGAGTCGGAATGGCGTGCTGGCTCCTTGTTCTCCTTGTGAAATGCAGCCTGCTGCCCTCCTAGTAAGCTCTGGGTTTCCTTCATTGTGCTCACCAGAAACGCTGAGCTGCTTCCCTGCTCAGAGGCTGAATTAATAAATTACTAATGTCTGGTATCAAAGATTGGGGGTTTTGACAAGTGATGCACTTAATCACAAATGCAAGGTTGTGTCAGGGAGAGCTCGTGTCTCCAGGACAGAAGAGGTGGATCGGCTCTGAATGTGCAAAATAAACAGGCAAGTTTGATGGGCTCAGATTCATAGCAGAGCTTCTCAATATTTCCTGAGGTTCTAATCAAAGGAACATCTTAACTGGTCCCCGAGGGAAGGGAGATGGAAGGCGCCCGCCGATGCCCACTCCACCTTGCCTCCTCACAACTTCCCCTCCTTCCCTTTGCCTGTTTCTAAAAATACCTTGGCAGGTAAGAATTAGCAGCAGGATGTTGTTTAGTCAAAAACAAAAATCCACTGCATAATGTACCGCACCTTTAAAAATTTTAAAATCTATTAAATTAAAATCAAGGAAATTGACATAGATAGGATGAAAGAAGATACAGCACTGGAGCTTATGCCAACTAAAAATAAGAATTATTAATGAAGCTCGGCTTTCTTCTGCTGTGCACATTAATTATTTATGATAATAATACTCTGCACTGCCATATTAAAGAATTTTCTTCACCCAGCTTCCCAGAAAACTCTATCTTCTTGGGGGGTAGGGTGGGGGCAGGGGCCTCAACATGTTAAGCCCACAAAAGAATACATTGCGCTCTGTATATTTATTATACCGGAAGATGAATATAGTCTTGGGTTATTAAACTGGAATGAAAAACACATCTTATTAGAACTTACATGGTGATTTTTATTCTCACTAGTTTCATATAAACTTAATGATGCAGTCTGCATTTTTATGCTCATCTATTTTAAAATGGTGCCTGGAGCAAAAAAAGCTTCCATTAATGCCAGTTTGGTATTTCAAATACAATTTGATGTAATTTACTTCAAATATATGTGAACAGAGAAGGATAATGCCAAGTGCATTTTCTAGATTCAAATGTGGGTTAGCTCATGGTGATGAGTTGTTAAATCTAAATTTTTTTGCAAAACCAGAAAAAAAATTCTTTTAGTTATGAAATACAAAAAAAAATTAAAAAGATGAATCTTTACTAGACTTTTAGTGGGGGGGAATGCTAAGATTTATGATAAAAAGCTAGCTGTAATTTTGTTCTTGGTTTTACTACTTATCAACCATAAGTGAATAATAATGCATTTCTCTAGTGATAAGCTGAGTTATCAAAGCTCATTGTTTTCTTATACTAATATGGCATAACATCAGATTCATGGATACATCAATATAAAACCATGCCGTTAGACAAGTTGGTATGTTTTAAGCTTGGAAGATAAATAAATGCTTAATTTCCCAATCTTTAAATTTTCTCTTAATGGTTTTAAGAAGAATTCTATTTTACAATAACTTTAAAAAATTATATATATAACATATATATATATGTTATATATATATGTTTATAATTTCTTGGGTGGGGTTTGGCTCGTGCATAGGATGCTTGCCTGGCATATGTAAGGCCCTAGGTTCTATCCCGAGCACTGCAAAAATTAAATAAAATAAAAATAAATATCATTGTTTTAACCACTGCCTCTACAGTTTTTTGTTTGTGAACTTCTAAAGGGGTATAGGGTCACGTTACCCGTTTCCTTGGTGATCTGTAGGCTGCAGGCTGTCTCCTGTGCTGTGTTGAGTCTCTACATGAGCAACCCCCACGAGGGTCTGGGATGCCTGTTGGCAATGCTTGCAGGACATCCTGAGAGCTGTTTCTATCCAGGGCCCACCCCTACAGGACACCAAGAGGCTGACAGGGCCCTCGCTCATTTCAAGGGTCATATCTTTCCTGTGGCATCCCCAAAACAAATAGCCTGGCCAGTCAGATTTTATTCCTCTGCTCCCTGTTTTAAATTGGTTTTTAAAGGGCCAATTATTGCTGATGAATTCTAAAACGTCCCTTCTGCTGAAACACGAGGCACTGAAGGAGAAGGGACCCAATGTTGTCATCTGCTTTGACTGGGGTGCCTCTAACACACAGACACTGAGTGCTTTTAAACTCAAGCTGGAGGAAGGTAGGACACAGTAAGGAAGACAGGGAGGAGACTGGCCAGGCCTGCCAGGAGCAGCAGGGCATGGACCCCCTCAGCCTTCTGATTTCCAGGGAAGAGCATGGGCGGAAGTGGCCTGCTCAGAGGGGAAGAGGAAAGGATCCTTGCTTCTCCCCAGGTGCAGGACAGCCGGCAGGATGAGAAGGACTGGCTGGGAAAGGGAACCAGAAAGCACTGCTTGTGCCCACTGCAGCCTGCCCCCGTGTGCCACAGATGGGGGCTGAGGGGGCGAACCCACCCTTCTGGAAAGTGACCCTCAGCAACCCACGAGCTCACCGTGTTCCACAGGAGCAGACCAGAGCGTGACACTGCAGCCATGACATGGCCTCAGCAAGCCTGATCTTTCTTACTGAGAACGCTGGCATGCACTATTTAAATTTTGAGGGCTTTTGTGTTTTATTGTATTTCTTCTTTTTATGGTTGCCAAGTGTCATAAATCAAGAGCTCCTTCCTTTAACCCAATTGAATCATTCTTCATTCCACCAAATGCTATCGAGAGGAAGTGGAGAGACATAAGACCTAGTTTCTTCCCTTAATGAAGATTATATTCTAGCAGAAAACCAATGTATAAATACCCAAACCTTACTAAACAGTGATAATTTCCATAAATATTGCACTGAGAGTATTCAAAAAGTAGGTTATGTCTCCTTGTTGAGATCAGGGAATAATTCAGAAAGAAATGAAGGCTTTCTGGTTGGATGGTAATGGATATTCAAAGACTGAGAGGTAAAAGAGAATTCAGCACAAGCAAACTATTAGAGCAAGACCGCGGGGTCGCCGTAGTGAGATCTTCAATTGTCTTTTCACCTTTGTTCCCCTGTACCTTGCAAAAAGTAGGTACTCGACGAATCCTTATTGGATGAACAATCAGGACATCCGGAAGCTGACACTGTGACACCTCTCCTGTAGGAGTAGGTGCTTGGACTTCATCCTGAAGGTTCTGATAGAGGAACAGGACTCGACCCATGTCTTACACGGATAAAGAAAGCCCTGGCCAGGGAAGAAAGTTGGGGAACTGAAGGCCAACACAACTAGACTTTCACCTGGGTAAAAAATGAGAGCAGATGGGTAGAGGGCGGATGAAGAATACGTTTCAGAAGTTAATTCATAATATGATATGTCAAGAGCTTTGTAATGTTTTGAACAACCAATAATAAAAAAAAAAAAATTGTAAATACCGGGGCTGGGGTTGTGGCTCAGTGGTAGAGTGCTTGCCTAGCATAAGCAAGGCCCTGGGTTCAATCCTCAGCACCACATAAGAATGAATAAATAAAATAAAGGTATTGTGTACAACTACAACTAAAAAAATAAATATTAAAAAAAAGACATTGTAAATACCTCCACATGAAGCGCATTAAAGAAGTCCTCAATTTTGAGCTTAGGTGGCTGTTGTAAAGGGTGTGTCTATGGAAGCTGTTGGACAGTGTGGATATCTATGGGGTACGTTTACACTGCTCAGACAGCAGGGAGGTCAGCAGACTCAGGACCTTTGGTACAGGGTCTCTCGGTGGCCACTGCCCTTTCCATGTTCTACGGACTGGCTACCTGTGGGGAAAAGCAACTTGACTGTCTCCAGAAGAAAGTGACAGTTATACCGTGATTTATCCAGATCTAAAGACTACAGGAATCATCAGAGCAACCGGCTTTAGGGGTGAAGTCTGAGCCCACTGACAAGCAGAGTCCTGAAAGAAGAAAACACGGTCTAGTGTTAAGACGCCAAAACGAATGAAAAACAGTGAAAACAAGGTTTCCAGTCAGACTGAAGATGTTAGTGCACCTCGTTCAGTAGATTTGTTTGTCCTTGCGTTGATGATTTGGTGTCCCCCGAATGGCTTCTCCTCAGAATGATGTGGAGAAGGCTTTGAAACCGCAGGCGCCCTAGCCCCACTCCTGGGAATTCGGAATCAGTTGGTGATGGGGCCCAGGAACCTTAGAGACCCAACATCTTCCACAGTCTTCACAGAGGAACGTGACGTCCCCTCCCATCCCTGACTTTGCACTAGTTCTTTATCAAACATACTGGTATTTTTCTCTACTTCCTTTTTAGCATATCATCTAAATATGCTTGGAATGGAAGAGAGAGAGATTTGGCACCCTAAGAGGACTTGTTTGGATAATTGAATCTTGTGCATGCAGTCATAGGTAATGCTGATTACCCCATGGACTCATTGAACAACTGCAAATTGAAATCAAGTTTTCATTTCTCCTTTGTGAAGGAAGGACTTTTCCATCCAGGATTTGTATAATTAGTTATTATTGTGGCTTTTAATTCAAATAATAAATTGTGCATTTGCCCCAGTTAAATTGTATTTTGTTGTATTTTGCTCACAATGTAAGTTGTAACAATTGTGTTGATTCCCTGTTACCCACTGAATTTGTGTACTCTCTAGCTTATCATTATCTGCGGACTTGACAAGAATACCTTCTGTGTCCTCATGCAAATCTTTTCTAAAATGTGGAATGGAATAGGGCTGAGAACAACGTCCAGTGGACAGTATATTGGTCTATTTTACATCATTATAACAAAATACCTTTGTCAAGCTAGCTTTATAAAGAAAATAGGTTTATTTGGTTCATAGTTCTGGAGGTTTCAGGGTATCATGCCTGCATCGGCTCAGCTCTGGTGAGGATCTTTGGACAAATGTTGTAACAACAGTTGGAGCACATGTGGGTGGAGCAGATACCAGCTCCAGACAGAAAGCTGGACAGCTGGGTGGGGCCAGGCTTGCTCTTTCATAACGGCCTCTCAAGAACTAGCCAAGGGTCCCAAGAGCACTATCTTAATCCCTTCCAAGAGCACCCCCCCATGACCTAAGGACCTCCCACATGGTCCCACCTCCTCCTATTGTCACCACACTGGGGCCAAGTGTCTAGTACATCAACCTTTGGGGGACAAAACCCATCACAATCACAGTGGACGGTCCCTAGAAATCTCTGTCCCTACCCATAACCAACCATGAGCCAGCACCCTGTGGAGCCTAGTATTCTACTGCAAACCCAACCCGAGATGGAGTCTCCAACACGTATCACTCCATCCTATTATGAGAACCCTTGTTAAACACCTTTCCAGGGTCTAGAAATACTGCACCCATTCTCCTGACTAACCTGGGGGTAACTTGCTGAAGAGGGCACTGATTGGTAAGATGACTTGCTCTCAGAATCTCGCTCCATCCCACTGGTAATTGTTTTCACAGACAATTGTTTAAATATCCGAATCTAGAATATGACCTGAGATTTCAGTTATGAGGAACACTCTCTTTCCAGGCCTGCTGTGACCTGACTTTACTTCAGCCACACTTTCATAGACACTCCATCCTGCTTTGATGAGAGTTGATTAGTGAAGACATAGCCTGCAGCCAGGTGACGTTGTCTGGAGCTATGACACCTCTATAGAGATCAGACCCCAAGCCTTGACCCTCTCAGGCACATCAGTTGACTGTGTTTCATCCACACAAACCACCCAGAAAAAATGAGTATCCTGCTCCAGTGCCATTCTAAGTCAATGAAAATACATAAGGAATTTCAGGTTTATTCATTTTTTACCGTTCTCCACAGTGAATGACAGTCACCTCATATTTGTTGTTTATTGCAAAGAATTTCTATTGCACAAACACACAATGTTTGCAAAACTTCTATTATCCCCAACCATGTATGAAATTAAAATATTCATAGGCAACTGATTTGCTCCACCACAGCAAAAGATTTAAAAAAAAAAACAAACTGTGATTTAGACCAGACACCAGCAAACAATGATTTACTCACCAAATTCAATTGATAGCATGTTTTTATAAGGCCTACAAGCCAAGAATAGTTTTCACATCATCATCATATGAGTACCTATAGAATATCTTTGATTTTCCTCTGACCTGCAAAACCTAAATATATATCCTATCTAGTCTTATGCTGCCCCTGATTTAGAAGAACAAACTAATCATAAAACAGTCACAAATCTACTGAAGTTTGTTGATAATTTACATTTTATCTTATTTTTTTTAAGTGCCAAGTTAGTATTTATCATCTCCTTAGCACTGAGCAACATACTGAAAGCAACACAATATATTCAGGGCTTGTTTAGGGGTAGAAAGAGACTCAAAACTGTAGGGTACCAGAAACCCAAGGTGTCTGCCTCCTGGTCCTCTGAGCAGCCCAGTTGGGCATTCATTTGATGCGAATTAGTGAACAAAGCAGATGAGAGATCTTGCTATAAAACAGCATCCTTTCTCCATGGTTACCAAGACAAAGTCTCCAAAGAGGCTAATCAGCTATATTAGAATGACGATGACACAAATCATGGATGTAAATAAGCAAAATAAAAGGAGGATCAAAGTTCCTCTTTCCCCATGATAATTCACAGTGTCTTTCCAAGTATCTTCACCTGCAAGAATGTAAAATGAGAAGTGTGGAAGTTGCAAAAGAGAAACTTACAGAAGCAGAGTTAGAAGGCACACTCCTCCTTCTGCAGTCCCTACAGTACCAGCTTCTGTTGGGCGATGCCAAAGCCTAGGTTGCTGCTGGACCCTTAGCTTGAGGAAAGGGCAAAAGGCAGCAATGTCGCCCATGCATGGTGTTAGGAGTTAGCAAGTCTAGCTGTTGTCAGAGGCACTGATTTGGGACTCATCTTTCGACAAAGCATATATGCTGATGAAAAGCTGCTTTCGTTGCAGAGAGACTGCTAATTGTTTGATTATACAGGTCTTCACATTAATGAAGCACTATTCCATGGGTTTGGAGCATGGCGTGCAACCAAATTACCACCCCAGCACTCACGCTGTGAAATCTGATTATTCATTAGCCAGTCAGTGAGTGGTACCAACATCTTTTCTTTTTTCAAACCATCAAATGAGAATGACTGCTGTTCTCCACCACCCCTACCCCACCCCCACCCCTACTTTAAGAATATGAGGACTTGAATTTGTTGCACATGGGGGAAGGGAGATGGTAGAGGTGGGGTTCAGTAGGAGTTGTTTCACACATTTAATTTGGTATATGTTATGACAAACAGGGAACCATATAGATTGGCATTTCTTGCAAAAATTGATCACTGGTCACCTTAGAAAGCTTCACATGCAATCTGTCCTGAGTCTCCTCGGCCACTAACTGTGGTTGTTTGGATGATCTGGAATGTCACCATCATCTCAGGGCTGATTGACAAGCACCACTGTGAGGAAAGAGTTTAAGGTAAACCCGGGAGGGGGTCCTTTGCTCGCTCCTGTGCGCTCTACCTTTGTTTGTCTGCTCTTTGTTTGTTTATTGTAAGTACTTTTTTACCCCCACAAATAAAAACAGGGCAATCATAAGAGGGCATAATTGCCAGATTTATTAGAGTCATTTGAGGCTTTTTGGTAAGTGAACAAAATGTTTGCTTCGTTTAAACTGGAATAAAAAAGATTATGTCCTTTCTTTCCAAAGTTAGACTGACAGGGATTTAGCATGACAGGTTTAAAAAATCCACCTCCATCTCTTTCACTGCCAGCATCAAAAAGTCAAAAGAACTCAGCTATGACTGCTCTATTATAACTCCGACTGGCTTGGTTTCCAAATCCATGATAGAAATCCCTGCCTCTGTACCAGGGAAAGATACTGACACTTTGGCAAATGGGATTACCTCTAATGAGATTACACACAAAGTGATTAAGATGTGAATTGACACTCCCTGGGAGAGACAAAGAGGTTCCTAAAGATGCAGAAGCAGCATCGGTGAGGGACAGGAGGAAGAGCCCTCCTGGAGACAGGGTACCCTCCTCTCATAGCTCTCAGGAGAGGAGCTAGGGACAGCTCTGTCCCGCTCACCCGTCCACAAGAAGATAAATGTCTGTGGTCACCACTGGGAGGGCCTCAGAGTGAATGGAAACCCACATAAAAGTTGTTCCTGACGTATTTCATGACAGAAAATGAAGGGGCTCTCCTCCCACAGCGGAAGCATCTCTCTAGTAACTCTTCCCTATTGCTCCAGCGTGAAGACGGCCTGCAGGGATCCTCCACACGCATCTCCCCATCCGAAGCACATCCTGCTGCTTAGGGGAAGCAGAGATCCCTGAGCCAGTGTGCTCATTTTATGGACTAGGAAGCTGAGGCTTGGGGGCTCAGAGATTCGAGGTATTCAGAGGCACTGACCGTGGGACTAGGACACGATTCCCTGACATAAGGCTGAGGAGGTAAGAAACAGGACACCGCCAAAATCTAGACCAGCTTGGCAGACCCACAGAGGGAAGGACAGAAATGATAAGGGTGAAAGGGACCGTAATCTGCTGTGAAACGTTCTTTTAAAATAAAACACCTGCACACTTCATCAGCCCCACATTCCCACAGATCACAGGTCAGTTCTAGAAGGGACTCCTGCACACATAGGCCCTGTCAACCCACTGGGACTGGGGGACGGCAGGGACTGCCAAGTGTTGCCTGGTGTCTACTCTTAACTTTCTGTCTGACCTTTAGAAATTCTTATCTAAAGATACTAAATGGATATATTAACACTTACCTGTCTCACTGGGGTGTTCTGAAATGTCACTAATTAATGTTTATAAAGCACTTTGAGACTTTCAAATGGAAAGTTCTACACACAGTAATTACTGAGTATTAGCATGATTATTAACATAACAATGTTAGTTACCAGCTTTGTTTTCACTTTCTAATTTTTGCTAAGAAAGACAATCGCTTTACTTTTTATGTGAGCATGTATTCCTCTCTCTCTCTCTCTCTCTCTCTCCTTTTTCTCCTCCTCTTTCTTCTAGAGCATGAGCCTTCACAAGCGGGAGTGTTATGCATAGCAGCGAGCACATGGGTTCAGAAACCATCCAATAACCTGTTAGAATTTTATGTGTTTTTGTTTCAATTAAGTAATTTACAAGAAATCCCACAAGCAATCATATTATAGTAAATATAAAAGTGATTTCAAAACTGGCATTGGACACAATTCCCTTTAATTTCCAGATAAAGGCTATACTGCTGCTTTCTGGGAAGCTACCTGCAGACATTTTATTATCAATTTCAAGGGGTCCTGGACCTCCAAATCCAGAAATATTATCACCAGGCACTGTTCTAGACAATGGGGGACATCAGGCCACAACAAAGACAAAAATCTCTATCCTGGTGGGTCTTACATGAAGGTGAGGTAGCAGACAATGATAAATAGAATAAATATTTAGAGCTTATGGTGTTGAAACAGAATAAGTTTATGCAATTAAAACAAAGAGTAGAGCAGGCTAACAGAAATGGGGAGTGCTTGGTAGGGCTCTGTCTACAGGATGAGATAGAATAGTCCAGGCTGACCTCATTAAGAAAGCAAATTAAGAATAAATGATTTAAAGGAAGTGAGTGAGTCAGCTCAGAGCTCACCTAGTGCCAACACATCCCAGACAGAGAGCAGAGCTGATGTGCAGGTCCTTACCGGGCCAGGAGTTGGAATAAGCAAGAGGGGAGGAGGAGGAGGGACGGTGGTCTTAGCCAGGATGGTAGCAATTACATGGTACAGAGCAGTCAGCCGATTCTGGATATATTTGAAGACAGAGTCAACAGAACTTTCTGACAGTTTAGAGGAGCAGCATGGGGAAAGGAGGGAGAATTAAAGTTGACTCTTTAGTTTTGACCTGAGCACATGGCAAATGGAGAAAATGGAAAGTAAATTCATTTAAGAACCCCAAGGCTAATCTACCCTTCAACATTTAGAATCTGGACTAGGGATACATTCCTTGTGAGAGCAAGAACTCTTCTCCATTACCTGGTATGCAGTAGAAGCTCAATAAACATTTATTTAACAAGTTACTGAACCCAAAACTTGACAGTATGCCCTATAGAATATGGGTATGCCACCTCAGAACACCTCATATCCCATAAATCTACCATCATTCTTCTAATACCACCATCCCCTTCATCCTTCTAGGATTTAAATCAAGGGTAAATATGTAGGGTTTTAGCTGCAAAACCATTATTTCCTTCACTCTATATCTGCCATGCCAACTTAATTTTTTTAAATAGTGATATGACAGGGAGCTTCAGAAGTACACAATCCACTGGCCACAGGAATGGCAGGGAGGCTGGACGTTCTTGTCCATTATCAAAGCCCCAAACAGAAGTCATTGCTAGGACCATGAACACTGGTTAGACCACGGCCTTCAGTCAAAAGGAAGCGTTTCAAAGAACAAGTGAGGAAAGGTCCCAGTCCAGGGGCACATGTGGGAGGAAGAAAGCTGGTAAGGAGGTTCCTGCAGCGCCAAAGCACAGAGTCCCCAGTACCAGGACCTTCTGTCCTGATTTACAAAGTGCTGCCTGGTGGAATATGTTTACGTTACAGTACGAGAAGCTGCAACAGCAGAGGCAAGGCCTATTCGCTATGGCTTGGAGATGAAGTTCCCTGAAAGCTCACGTGTAAGACAATGCAGGGCCGTTCCTAGGTGAGATGATTAGATTATGAGAGTGGGAACCTCATGGGTGGATTGATCTGTTTGATGGATTAATCGTTTGAATGGACTAATGGGTGGTAAGATGGCAGGTAGAGTATGGCTGGAGGAAGCAAGTCATGGGGGCTTGCCCTGGGGAGTTTTATCCTCCCTGGCTCCTTGTGCTGAATGAAGCTTTACTCCCTGGCCGTCATGAATTGAGCAGCTTTCCTCTGCAGTGCCCTTCCACCCTGATATTGAACCCAGAGAAATGGAATCAGCTAACCACGAACTTGACCCAAAATAAACTTTTCCTCCCCTAAGTTATTGTCAATTCTTTTGATTACAGTGACCAAAGCTGACTAATGCACCATTGAAATTAAAAGTGCCAGGGAGAGTTGAACCAGAGAGCAAAACTTTGCTATAATCAAGTCCTTCTACAGACAGTTACAATTCACTTGCTAATTGTGGCCTCCAAGTTAAGTTAACCTCAAGTTCTTGATCTGTCCCCTGCACCCCCAATATAGAGAGATAAGATGTACTCTGTGGTGGAAACAGAAATGTCACTCAATCAGCCTTTGATTGCCCATATGTGCATTAAATCCACTTACCCAAAGCAAAGCCATTGGTTACCACCCTCAACCCGCTCCTAAATCCTGTGAAGTCTGACTCCCGACCTCTGGACTCAGTGTCCATTGAGTTTGGTATTGACAAAAAAGATCAGGCTCAGAAGCTAAAAGGTTAGAATGTGAAAGTATTAAGGGATGTGGTTCCCTGGTGGAAAAACGAGAAAGCTGAGCTCCAGGGAGGGAGGCCTGCTCATGCAGCACTCAAGCCAGCGAGGCAAAGCACAGCTCCGTCCCACTTAGGACAGTTCGCCCACTGGGCTGTTCCCACTGCACCTGCGCTCTCCAGCCCGTCCCAGATAGATGTGGGGCAAGGCGCCAACCCTGCTCCCAACCCAGCCACTCTTAGGGTAACAACTTCTCCCAGGGTTAGGCTTCGGGTTGAATATCTGCTGAAGAAAAGTGCTTTTGTCATTTCTACCATTGCTGGAAGCACGGAGCTGCGGAGCTGCGACGCCTGCCCTTGGCAGGCCGGGGAACCCTAGACAAGTCAGGACACCGGTCCCCTTTCCTCTTCTACACAATGAAAGCTTGTTCCTGCACTTGCCCTAAGACAGCCTTGCAGCTGTGAGATTCATGGGTCAATGAATGATTCCACTTTGTAATGACAGTGCCTTTGCTTATCTGAAGATTTATAGTAATTTAGCACCTTTCTTCCCTCATGAAAATAACATTAGGGAAATGGATCAGTAAATTTTGATTAAATGAGTACTAAATAAGTAACAATTTTAAATGATATTCGTAGAGTTAACAATAATGCAGAAAATGCTTTTGTTATACTGATGAATCTTTCTACCGAAATAAGAACAAGATTGTGTACCTGATAGTCTAATTATATGTGTTTTCCTACTTGCACAACCGCAAAACAGTGGTTGGCTCTTGTAGGAAGGATCATGAGTAGATAGTTGTTATTTTAATTTTCTTCTATAAGCTTTTCTCCATTTTTCATGGGGAAAAAAGGACCTACTTTATTTTTAGGGAAAATAAATAAGCTTTGTTTTTTAAAAAGATTTATGATCCTGGCATTTTGCAAGTACCTGAAAATTTATACATTTAGCAAACAGGCTACTAGACTCTGCTGAGAATATAAATAAGCCCTGAAAGAGTAAAATGAACCTCATGCTTCTTTCAAATTCCAGTAGTTACTTAACAGATATTTTTGCCCTTGATTCTGGATCTAGAAAAATCCAATTACAAAAATAGGAGACTCGAGCTAAGAAGTAGAATCTTTTACAAAAGCTGGGAACCATATGATTCTCAGCCACAGAACTGAATCCCTGTGTAGGACAAGCCACATGGTCAACAATAAATAAGATCAGATTGACTGACTTATGGCCAAAAAACATCTGGCTTCAGCGTAACCTTAAGCCATTTGTCAGGCCTGCAGCTCTGGGACCCTTACCCAGGCCAAGTGGGGCTTACCAGCCTAGAAATCCTAACTGAGGATATAGGCTTGAAAAGCAGGAGCCGGGATACAGGAGCAGAGCTGAGAAATACACATCCTGCAAGCCACCACCGCCGGCTTCCTTTTGCTGGCAAGTGTTACTGATGGATAATGGCTTGCATCCTTTATCCTTGGCAACAATCTCAGAAACTTGGAAACAGCAGTAGCCATCCTACCAACCAACAGGAGCTGCTGTGTGAGGAGATTCCGGTGCACCACCCCTCACTCGGGTGGAGGTCCATGACAACTCTGCAGCGGTGCCTCGTGACAAACAAGTGAAAGCCATCGGAGGAAGAGATGTGCATCTTGTAGGGAAAGTGCTGTGACAATTCTGAAGAACAGGCATCAAGATCTCAACGGGGGTGGAGGAAGGATCCACTTCAAGGTGCTTATTCACTAACTTGGCAAGTTAGCGCTGGGAGTTGGCAGGAGGCCTCAATCCCTTGCCAGATGGACCCCTCCACGGGGGCTGCTCCTGTGTCCTCGTGAAGTGGCAGCTGGCTTCCTCCTGAGCATGTGATTCAAGAGAGCACAGGCAGGTCAAGCCCACTGACCGTGGGAGAGCTCTAGGCAGGGCGAACCCTGGAGGTGGGGCCACCGGGAGCCACGCCGGAGCCTGGCTGCCACGCCAGCCCAGCTCGCATGTAACCCAGATAGCTCTGAAGCAGGCGATTTCAAGAAGAATGAGATCCAGGCCTCACTCTCAGAGGCCAAGACTGTAGTTGAAGGATACCGAATATACAAAACAACCAGTTGAAGGGGAAACACACACAAAAACTAGGTCAGACTGCTAGGACTCACCATTGATTCTTCCTGGATTTACTACCACACTTCACTTCCTCCACCCTTCGGTTCTCCTATGGCCGACGAGACAGTATTGGGCCTTGGAAGGTAAGAAGAGATGACATTTGTTCCTGCCCATGTTCTTTCCCCTTTATCTGGGATATAAAGGGGGGTGGAATCACTGGGTTCATGGGTGACTTTTCAAATACACTTTTGTTTACATCTCTCCTTGACTCATCATGGGCTTGAAGATCAGTTTTGCCAAACTCATATGTGAGATTATTTGGCATGTGTGTGTGGTGCTGGGGATTGAACCCAGAACCTTGTACATTCAAGGCAAGCACTCCACCAACTGAGCCATATCCCCAGCCCACCTGTGAGATTTTCGTCACAGCAGCTAATCCATGTTACACTAATCCACGTAACAAATTCATCCAAGCACCAGAACATCTCTGCAAAATGAATGCCTGTGAGCCTCCTCCAGATGAATCCACCATATTGGCTTCCCACACATTTGTGGGGCTCAGCTCAATATCATGTACTGAGTGGAAAAACATGAACAGGGGAAAGTGTGCTACCATGCTTCAGACTTCAGAAGACAGCACAAGTGGCTTCTTCAGGATCTCTTTCCCCCAAGACTCCCCAAGTCTAAGCAGCACTCTTGAAGGAAGTTGTAGTTTTCCTGGAGCACTTGGTATACTTTTTAAAAACCTCTTACTTGGGGAAGAAATTTAGATTTACAGGAGAATTTCGAGAGAATACAGACTCACCATAGACCTTCAATCTACTTTCCCAATGTTAACACCACGAAAACCATGGCAGTCGGGCAAAACTAAGGCCTAACGTTGATCTGACACTATTAGAATACAGGACGGACAGTGTCTGGATTTCACCAGTTTTCCCACTGGTCCTAATCTGGGTTCCACACACCCTCTTGTTGTCATGTCCTCTTAGTCTCCCCCAACAGGTGATGGACTGCCGAGGCTTTTCATCATCTTGACACTTTGAAGAGTACTGGTCAGGAATCTTGAAGAGCGACTCTCCATTTGAGTTTTTCTGACGTCTTCTCATGGGTAGACTGGGGTCATGGAGCCGAGGGTGAAGAAGGTGGAGGTGAAGGTCTTCTCCGGGCACATCCAAGGGCACCTGTGTGAGCAGACTGTCTCTGACGATGCTGACCTGCGTCTCGGGGTCAGGTGGTGTTGCTGCGGTCTTGCACTGAAACTTCTGCTTTCCCTTTTCATACACTCTTCTTTGGAACTGAGCTGTGGAGTATAGACCACACACAAAAGCAGGGGAATATGCTCTCCATTTCAGCAAAGAGAGGAACTGCACACATCATTTGAAATCCCTTTGAAGAAAGATTTGCCTATCCTCCCACCATTAGTTATTGAGTCAATCAATTTATATCAGTGTGTTATCATAGACATTTATTTTCTTCTTTTAGCTGTGTGCTGGTATGGCACAGTTAACATAAATTGAGTTCATTTTTAGAATTTTTTTTTTTTATGGTACTGGGGACTAAACCCAGTGTGGCTCTACCACTGAGTTAAATTCCTAACTTTTTTTTATTATTTATTTTAAGATGGAGTCTCCCTAAATAGCTGAGGCTGGCCTCTAACTTGTGAACATCCTGCCTCAACCCCCTAAATTGCTGGGATTACAGGTGGTGCCACCACACCCAGCTTAAACTCTTTGATTGTAAGCTCCTCCAAGAAAAGTAACATGGCCTTTTCTACCCATTCACAAAGCCAGAGGAGGCATTACCTTGCAGGCGCTCTCGCTGACCTCTCCATGTACCTTAGAGCTCCCCTTGCTGCTACTAGTCACTCTGAGATTAGTCTGTCAAATTTTTCTTGATAACACTTGGTCATTTTATTTGCTTATTTACTTGTATAACATGTCTTTTCCCACTAGATTAACTGCTCCCTGAGATCAGAAATGGTGTGTTTCTTGTCCACCTCTAAATTCCAAGTGTCACCAACAAGGTCTGGCACATAGCTAGTCCTCAACAGATGTTTATTGAATAAATCAATTAATAAACCTTCCTATTTCTCACTACACCCAATGGCTGGCCTTAGAGGAATCAATATTTACTAATGAGTAGAAGATGGAACTCTCCTTGTACATGCTAAATATGGTTAAAGTACTTTTTATGTATATAATTATGATTCATAAAAATTTTTTAGGACAACGTTGATACTGAAAATCAAAATAGTAGTTTCTGAGTATATCCTCCTTGTCAGGCAGCAGGCTTCAATTCCTAGCTGTGTTTTTCCTCCTGCTGACACTGGGAAGAGTCGGGTTTTCTGAGCTGACTGCACACAGAAGTCAAGAGCAGAAGCAAAGAGCTGCACCCAAGGCCAAGGGGACCTGCCACATTCCTGGTCAACTAAGGGGCCTGAACTGTGAGCCCAGCTGTCAAATAAGAAACAGAGCAGCACAGGACGAGTCAGGAAGGAAGGAAGACCAACAGAAGGAGGGAAGAAGGGAGTTGGCCGCCATGGCCAAGGACCTGTATCTGATGGCACTGCAAGAGAGCATTCTGAGCCTCAGGGGATTCACCCAGTTGGGGGAGGGGGGAGGTGGAAATCCAAGAAGAAAGCAGCCGTCCTTTTCCTGCACTGGAGAGGTGGCTGGAACCTGGTAGGAGTTTGGACTTTTCCCTCAGGTTGTTTGGTAAAAATTATCAACGGCTGACATTTAAAAGAAACGAAATCTGATGACGCCGAGTAAATGCGGTGTGAATGATTTGCTTTTCCCCATAACCGAGTGGATAAACATGATTATTTACTTAATAAAGAATTCTTTGATGTTCCCAAAACAATCCTATTAGTTTAATAAATGGTTGAAAAATTATGATTTACCGAGCTTGGTTAATAAATGTACTGTGCAGTCTCCGTCCATTTATCATTGATTTCCATATGTTTGTACAGACAGCTGAGTTCTTTCTTTTCTTCTGAATGCTGCATTTGCAGGAAAATCGGGATTGAATTTAAAACATGAAATAATCATTATAAACGTCCTAGGTAAATAGTGCTGACTCATCGACTCATATGCTGAGGAATCCGGGCCAGCTTCCAGAAATGAGGACTGTTTCCTATTTTCTCCATTGGAGAAGAGAAAAACTGACCCGGAGAGGGCATATATCACCCCACACTCTGACAAATTTGGGGGTGATAGGAGAAAGAACCTGTACTTCATGATCATTTTCTGCCAAAAGTACTTTTTGGAAAATGAAGAGCTCCCTAAAAGAATAGGAGAGAAATTTCATCTCATCTTGGAAATGAAAGTCGTATTATGGGCTGCCCGCGAGTCCTCATGTCTCCTAGCTCGCTCTCTTTGGTAGCTCAGGCTTGTGTAGCCAGAAGCTTTACTAAACACCTTTCCATGATGGTAAGACAGTGAGCCCCCTTCAGCTGGAGGACGCAGGCAGACTCCCAGGGACCACCTGTAAAAATGCTTAGGAAGACCGTGCGAGTCCTGCAGAGCTGGCCGCAGGGGCTCTGGGGCGAGGTCCAGCTCAGATGCCATGCAACCAGCACCTGCTCCCCAACCATCTGAACAGGAGAAGCACGTGGATGCCAGCAAATGGCGAGAACACGCCATGAAAATAAAGTGATGTGTAAATCCAGAGGAAGCCCTGGACGTTTGGGGAAAAGGTGAGTAAAGTGGAGCTGACTGCGACTGGAGCGATCCCACACACGGGGAAAAGCTGGGCAAGGATGCCCGCGGGAAGCGCAGAGGACTGCTTCCAGAGGTTCTGCAGGACGGCCATGTAACAGCTGTCAGGGCTCCGTTCACCACGGATCGACCTTATTACCTCCACGCCTGCCGGCCAGCGTCCACCCTGCAGCTGCTGCCTCTCTTTGTCCCTTGAATGAACTTGGTGACTTCTTCTAAGGGGCAGAAGACAGTGGACGCATGCACAGGACTTCAGAAATGAGGTCATAAAAGGCAATGTAGGTCTTGCCTGGCGCTCGCTCTTGGATCATTCTGAGGAAGCCCATTGCCCTGTTGGGAGGACAAACTTCGAGTCTATGGCGAGGCCAGCAGCTTTGTGAGTCAGCTGACCGTGCAGCTCCAGCCCCAGTCCAGCCAGGAACCTCACCAGCCCTTGCTAACTCTGGTCTGGTCTACAAACTCTGGATCCACAAACACTCAGGTAAGCTGCTCCCAAATTCCTGCCCCATGGAAGCACTGACATAATCGATCTTGTTTTCAACCTCAAAACTTTTCGAGGGATGGGATGGGACTTGTGTACACAGCATAGGTAATTAGTACAGTCAGACTGAGCTAAAATATGATCATCAGTATGATCAAAGGTACCAGAGACTAGGATCAAGAAAATGTGGCTCATATTCCTAACAAAAATTAAGATCCCACTATTTGTGGTATTCTATAAATGACTTTAAAAAACCCTGAAACACATCAGTCATAATCTTGGATCAGGACAGACACTTTCTCATCCAGCCACAGTGCTCTTACTTCATTCATGTTCTAAGTAATATAATGTCCACTTTTGAACCCGAAGTCCAATCTAAGAACTAGGATCCAACCAGTCATTGAGTTCACCTACACATAATTACATGCAATAGTTGATACTCTTTCATTTGAAAAGATATCATATTGCTATCTCATGTCATTAAGTACACTTCTCCTTAATTTTTGTGTCTACACAGCATTCTCTTATGTGCCATACTTAGTTTAACCAGTCTCTTATTGTTAGATATCTAAACCAGACTCCTTTTGGTACTAAAAATGAGATGGTGGTGACAACCAGCATGCACGCATCTGTATGATGCCGAGAGTGACTCCTTAGGATGAGTTCTCAGGGTGGAAGTCCATGAGAAGCCAAGATCCGGGCAGCACCTCCAGGCCTACCAGAAGCTTCTCATCTTCCCCAGGTAAAGTCTTTGGGCCACAGGACAGGGTCCAAGCAACCCACATTTCCCAAAAGATCAAAACACCCAAATGCTGCCTATCACTCATTCTCTATCACAAGGAGCGGCCTCTCTGCAGCCACTCACCCCACACTAAACCCTAACCCCTGGAATTCACGCCACTTTGTCCTCCTAAGACATCCTCCACAGAGCCTCTGGAAACTTCTCTCCATCAGTGTCTATGACCAGAGTAAAACATAAAATAAAATAACAAATGTAGGCAAGGATGCAGAGAAAAGGGAACTCTTAGACAAGGTTTGTGGGAATGTAAATTAGCCTAGCCCCTGTGGAATACAGTGTGGAGAGGCCTTAAAACACTAGAAACAAAAGTACCACATTCTCCTTTGAATTGATGGTGGTTTTCATCTTGTTTTTCTCCCATCTACTAGTTTGGCAGTTGCATACTTTATTTCTATTCTTTCAGGAGTAACAGTTAATAATTTAATATCCACACTTAGATAATTTAAAATTGATCAGTTCTTCTGATCTCCTCTTGAACAATATAAGGACTTTAGATCCAATCTCCACGTCTCATCTTACAGGTGTGTGGTTAAGCATCTCACTCCATCTTGCTCCCTTAAACTCCTAAGTTATAACAATAATTATTGTTTCATGTGCTGAAGTTTAGTTCAGACGGACACACAGAGACCTACTTTTGCTCAGGATTTCTTCTTCACAACAGATCCTTCAGAGATTATCTACCTCTTGCAGGACACCTTTTAGAAGTTCTCTTAGTGAGGGTAATCTCTTGCTAAACACAGTTTTATTTGTCCAAAAATATCTTTATATTGTACCCGTTAATGAATATGATCTTTGAATAGTATTTTTTAAAGAGAAAATTCAAAAATAATCTTCTCACAGCACTTGGAAATATCCAGCTGATGTCTAGTTTCCATTTTTGCTGCTTTATTCACTACTTAATTATGGATGCTCTTCTTGTCTTTCTAATTGCTTTTAAGAATTCTTTGTCTCTGGTGTTCTGCTGTTTGACAGTAATAAATCTGAATATATTTTCTTCTTATTGCTCCTACTTAGGATTCCATATGCTTTCTGGACCTAGTGACTTATATCTGTTTTCAAATCTAGAAAATTCTTTTAACTTTTAAATAGTGTCTCTTTCCCCTTCAATCTTTCTGGAACTTTATTTAGTCACATGGAGAACTTACCCTATTCTCAATATCTCAGTAGTTAATATTTCTTTCAGCCTTTGTATAAGATTTCTCTAAATCTCACATTTTCTAGCTCACTAGTCATTAGCTTTGGCTAGCCTGCTACTTAATCTTTCCATTTAGTCTAATCAATTTGAACCCAAACTTTCAAAATTATCCTTATATGTGTTGCAATAAATAAGAAGAGAGAACAGCTAAAATAAGTTAAAATAAGCAGAATGTATTTTAGGAGTATCCTCTACATGGTTAATTAATGCTTATTATGATCTTGTTATTATGTTCTTATCACTTTTATGTAAAGTTAATTGTCATAAAGGCAAGTTACCATGAAGTGAGGTGCATGGGACATAACCTTGCATCACCATGCAGAACCACTATGCCCTGCAAGAGAGAGGAATTTATGTTTTGTTTAAAAGACTCTGAAGCCAGCCACTGTTGGGGAAATCTCAGTTGCACCACTTCCTAGCTTCAGGGGCAAAGCTGTACCTAACCCTTCTGTGCCTTAGACTCCTCGGCTGTGAATCAAGATACACACCAGTACCTGCCCACTAGAGTCGCCAAGTGGGGTTCAGGATATAGTTAGTCCCTAAGACCCACTCAGCTCTAGCTAAACCTCACATATTAAGACTGACCTCTGCACTCATATACACAGCCAGACGTACTTAATGATAGTAAAGTGTTCTCAACTGTACAAATAATTTAGATATAGACATTGATATCGCTGACCTTACTTCTGGAAACCCCTCCCTCCATTAATAAGGTAATCTCGGTTACTGCTGAGTCACTTGCTAGATTCCTTGGAAACCAAAAAAAGTTTGCAAAGAAGTAAAGAGAGGGACCAGCAAGTTACTTTTTCATTTGTCCTAAAGACAATTACTAGATAATAGAGTTGTTCAGTAATAATTAGGTAATAGCCTGGGGTAGCGAACACCTATGTGGATTTAGAATGAGAGAGGGTGATGCGGTCATAGATAGTGAGGATATTCCAAGTTAAACTGTTGCTCCAAGACACTTAGCTGAGACACTCCTGATTACTTCATCCCAGGGTTTCTGGGGACACTGGCACTTCAACATAGCTGAGGCCTAGCACCACCAGTTTCCACCGTGGCCTCTGTCACAGAAGCACAGCAGAGGACTATGGGAAGCCCCGGTTGGCTCTGCTTGAGAGAGAGCAGGCAACACCTGACAGCTGTGTGTCTCTGAATCCAGTGTTACGGCCTGGATGTGAGGTGTCCCCCAAAAGCTCACATGTGAGATGATGCAAGGTTCAGAGGTGAAATGACTGGTTCTGAGAGCCTTGGCCTACTCAGTGCATTAATCCCCTGACAGGGCTTAACTGGGTGGTAGATGTAGGCAGGTGAGGTGTGGCAGGAGGAGGTGGGTCACTGGGGGCGTGCCTTTGGGGTTTATATTTTGTTCCTGGTGAAAGGAGATCACTCTCTTCTTGGTGGCCATGTCCCGAGCTGCTTTCCTCTGCCACATCCTTCCACAATGATAGGCCTCACTTTGGGCCCAGAGCAATGGAATTGGCCATCTATGGACTGAGACCTCTACAACTGTGAACCCAATAACCTTTTTCTCCTCTGTATTGTTCTTGTCAGGTCTTTTGGTCATAGCAATGCAAGAGTTGACTAAAACAGTAACCCACGTTCCTGGGATAACTTGATATTTTTGGTAAGGTCCTCCCTGAGCTTCAGATACTGTGTGGGAGAAATTATAAGAGCATGCAGAGGATCTGAAGTTCCATAATAATCCCTGTTAGGTGGATTCAAGACGACAGGTCAACTCTACTTTCTGTCCTCCGAGCATCTCTAATCTACCTGTGATGGTCCATGACGACCATGGTGGCATGAGGACTGCCAAGTGAAACTGCTAGAAATTGCATGAAGAGAGGCATCCCCAAACTGGAAGGAACCCGTCACAAGCATTTGGCCCTAAAATGTCATACTTGTCTCAGGATGTACTTAACAGAAGGCACCAAACATTTCAGAACAGAAATTGCAAATATAAGTCCCTGCAGGGTCATGTAGCTAACATAAAGCACTGAGGGAGGCAGATCAGTGAGAAGTTGGGGAGAGTGTCCTGTCCAACAGGGTGGGCCCATTAGTGACAGAGAGCTGCTGCGCACCATGTGCGCCTGCTCAGTATTAGAGGCCGCTGCCTCCCCGACCCAAGCTAACCAATTCTGCAGGAGAAGCCAGGTCCAATTGCTGTCTGAAATCTCCCAACTTTTAAATTCTGATAACTGATTACATTTTTCAAAGCTGGCCCAAACTCATATCTGAAGGTCACGTTTGGCTGGCAGGTGTCAATTGCCCCTGTTTTGTGCCCATGGGTTCCTGACCCTCCTGGGATCCACCTTGGTAGGCAGCTTTGGGCAAGGCCACAGTCCCTGTGACTGACGGACCTGCATGCCACCAAGTGAAGGAGAGCAGGGCAACACTGTGCTCCTTGTCTGTGACCTTAGCCTGCAGGGGGTCCCCACAGAGCTCCTCCTTTGTCCCTGAGGAGTGATCCTGAGGCTTCAGGAGAGCGGAAAAGATTTTCTGGGCGTCTGAGCTCTCACATTACAACACCAAGTTTAAGAGGTTCTGTGGCTCGGGGAGGAGAGGCACCACGGTAGAGCTCCTGGCCTCTGCGCCCATCCCCACAGCAAGTCGCTGTCTCTGGCAGCAGGCCTCTACAGAAGCATGACATGGAGCTGCGCTTCAGAGGCTGCAATCTATCTGGGGACTTTTTTTAAATATAGAGAATCAGAAATACCAAAATATGTACATTGTGTGTGTGTGTGTTGTGTATGTGTGTGTGTGCGCGCGCGGGTGACAGAGGGGAAGACAGGGAAATAGTACACGTTGTATATTGTTACAGGTTTTTTGGTTTGCTTTTTAAAATAATTCTTTGAGCTCTGATTCACACGTGCAACAATTCACTCACTTAAATTGTACAAATCATGACTTTGTGTACACCAGGGCTGTGCATCTGTCATCATTCTGGAATATTTTCATTATTCCAAAAAGAACCCCCCCACCCTGGAGAGTTCACTCACCGATCCTCAATCCTCTCCAGCCCTGGAAAGAACAGATATTATTTTTGTCTCTGTAGATTTGCCCTTTTTGGATGTCTAAGTGGAATTAAGTAGCATGTGGCGTTAAACAAAAATTATGGGAGTCCATCATTTTGGATAGAGTTCCTCTTAAGGTTGTTGAATTGCTGGATCACATAATCATTTTATTTTCAATTTTTGAGGAATTATCATACTATTTTCTCAAGCAGCCACACCATCCTACATCTTACCAACAATGCACAAAGCTGCCACTTCTCTATATCCTTATTATTTTCCATTTTCTTGTTATTTTTTAACAGCCAATCCTGGTAGGTATACAGTGGAGGAATGAGGAGACTCCTGACAGGCGTAAGGCACTCAGGAGGGGAGACTGTGTTTGGAGACAGGAGCAGGATGTAATGGTGACAGTTTGGCTGGGGACAGGAGAAGTCTGTGGAAATCCTGGGGACAGTGTGAGGGGCCTTGGATACCAGACCAAGAAGCTCCAAATGTACATAACACCAGTGAGGACTCCCGAGCGCGTTTGGAGGAAAATGACCAGATGGGGACAGTACCTAAGAAGAATCAGAGGAAAGCTGGGGGCAGGAAAGACTGAAGGACTCTGGGCAGGCAAAGCTGGCTGGAGACTGGTTGACCATGAGAAGCAAGTGAGAAAGAGGGGGACGGGACCTCCCATTCTCTCCCCGATGCAGACAAATACATTTTCCTATTTAATTCATCCTAAATTCTCTTAGAAAAAAACCATCGAGTTTCTGTGTGCTTATATTGTAATTTTACTTATTCACAATGGTTAAATTTCTATGTGCTTCTCTCTTACAAAATCCTGAGCATCTTAAAGCATCTACAATTGCAAGAACCTTGTAGCTGGTTAAGGTGCCAGGTAAAAGATGACAGGATGCCCAGAGGGGCATCGAAAGGACCCTAAGCAAACAGGGAGCCCCCATACCACTCCTGCACTGCCACCCCCACTTACCCACGCGCAGGCCCGACCTGTGTGCCTCAGACATGGGTGCTGGTGGGGTTTTGCTACCAGGGCAAAATCTAATGCTGAGGCATGGAGCCTGATAATTCTTTGTTATTAGAAAAAAGTCTTTAATGTGCCCTCTGACCTTTTGGGGTGTTGTTTATTTTTTGCTGTGGAGAATTCAGGGAGCCTGCAGGAGCCACCCAGAGGTTCTGACACTGGACTTTAGCACACAGGCTGCTTTCACCCGCCATTTGGCAGGTACTGCCAGTTGGGAAGACTCACTGCAGTGGGCCACGTCTGTGAAGATGATTCTGGAAGATCTGGAGGCCACGTTCTCAGATACCCCAGCCTGGCAATCGTGTCCGAAGTGGGAACTGTCCAAGAAAGGCCATGTGGCGGCAGCCACCATCTGCACCATTCTCCACTGGTCCTGCAGGGTGGGTGAAGAGTGCAGAGTCTTCACAGCAAAAACGAACAGCAGAGCAGGCAGCACAGCCAATTTCAAAAGGCATAAATGTGACCACTGATTTAAAAAGACTGCCACTTTAATTTATTTCATAAATGGCCCAGGGATTGTTGCAGTGGACTGGCTGGCGGATCATCTGAAGCAGGGCTGTCCATGGTTTCATGCTAAAAAAAAAAAAAAAACAACAGGGCGGGGGGGGGCATATATACCTGAGACTTCTCAACTTCTCCCAGCATACGGGCAGCTGAGAGTGTTACAGTAGATCCTAGCCCATCCTCACTCCTTGGGCTTCCCGCTGGGTGAATCCAGGAGCTTCTAGATAACATGCCCACACCAAAGTCTTCGAATCCATTTAATGAAGCATCATGACTAAATTTGGCAAGCTCTTTCCCCCTGCTTCTTTCCCACCTCGAACTGTTTTGATTCATTTGTGAGAAATTTACTTTTGCCAATTGAAAAACGCTTTTGTGGCTGCCAGTCACTAATCTCCCCTCTGACACATCCATTCAACCAGACTAAATCCAATATTGACATTTGTATCTTAGGGGAAAAGAGGTTAAGCACAGGGAGGGAAAAGCAGCGCCAAGCCCTGCCAGATGCCCGTGGCATCCAAGTGAGCAACGGTGGGCTGGATCCGAGGGGGACCCCCGAGAGCTCAGGGGTCTTTGATCACATCCAGGGGCCATCAGTCCCTAGCCAGGCAGCCAAGTGGAAGCTGTTTGATGCTATCTGTAGGTATCTGTAGCAGCCTAATTAAAATTCTTCCTGGAGCTCAGAAAGCCTCCTCCAGCACCCCCATCTCAGGGGAGGCGGCCTCCCGAATGTTTCTACTGGACTTTGCATTCTCTGCCATCACCGAAAACAAAACACAACACCACGCAGCGCCTGGAATGTTCTGCCTACTTCTTGTCCTGGCATTCTGTTTCTTAGCTTCTCGCTTTGAGGTAACAGGAAGGCAAGAGGTACTCCCTACTGAACTGTGCTAGGTAATTTCGCCAGACTGCCCCCTATATCCCCACCCATCACTCCTGTGCCCAGGGTGTGTGACTGCCATGAGCGAAGTGGCACTAGCTTACAAGATAGGCATTGCGAGAAAGAAAAAAAAAACATGTTTATTTCAGTAAGAAATAAAAAATAGAGATTTGATTGCAATGCAGGGAAATAAACATTTGCAATGGAAAGCAAATGTAAGAGTGTGGTTGTGGAATGGCTGAAGGAAAATGGAGTTGAGAAAAAGTCCAAGTACAGCTTGCAAATATGGGAGATGACCCAGTATCATCTGTTTCCTTCTTTTCATGTCTGCTTCCGGTATCCACCCTTCTCCATCAGGAAGGTGTTGACTCCTCTTCTTTATTTTTCTTACCAAATTAAACAAACAGGAAACTGTTACACAGAGAACACGCAATCCTCATAGGCTTCCAATGATCTCTGTGCCTTCACGTACTTTCTGATGAATTAAGAATATGCTCTGGTAAATAATGTCAGATTATGGTGACATGGAGCCACTCTGCTCTGTGCCTCCTTAATAGTACATTGCGCACTCTGTGGATTCAGGAGCACGTCAATTTTATCTGAACTGCTGATGAGGTGCAAATGGATCCTCAGAACCCTAATGCAGTACTTTTTGTGTCTTTCTGTACAGTTATTTACACATCTTAAAATGTAGGAACACAGAATATAGTCACGCATTGCTGATAACATGGAAATTTATATTTAATCTCCAATTACTTTTCAAAGGAAGGTCATGGAGAGGGACTTCCCCTCTTTAAACAGAGTAGTTCACTTCTTTTCCTTGAGTTTATGGTTTTTGCCTATTTTGGACATAACCACATTACAGGCTGCTTCACTCCCATTAGGAGCCACATCAGTTTCCTGGGCTCCTCAGATTCAAGCCAGCCTACATCCAGTGACTGAGCCTGGTACCTCTGTCCCACCTCTGACTGTCAGGCTCCATTAAGCTGTTGTTATGTAAATGCTACCGCAGGCTGCATCAGCTATCCATCACGATTGCCACCAACTCTGCAGATCAGTTAGAAAAATGGTATAGAAAACAAATAGTATTCAAGTCAGGAAAAGAAAAAAAAAAGCTTTAGACATTAACATTTAGAATGAAAATTCCATCTATATCAGGTTTCCCTGAGAGTACAGCACTGGTTTGAAAGCACAGGAGAGAGGTAAAGATCACTCCAGGCCCTTGGAGTTGGGAGAGAGACCGAATATCTATCTACTGAGTCAATGTTGTTGGCTGCTAGGCCACCGATATAGTTTGCCAGTCCAGTTCTTTATCAAAGAATAATTGTCAAAATTTAAGACCATGGCTCTCCTACAAATATTGCATGAATCTGTTAAAAATGTATTCAATACAAAATTCAGCAACCATTTATGATAAAACTGCAGAAACTGGAGGAAGAAGGAACCTACCTCAGTATCACAAAGTCTGTCTATGACAAACCCAAAGCCAACATTATCCTGAATGGGGGAAAACTGAAAGCAGTTCCTCTAAAATCAGGAAGAAGACAACTCTCGTGGCCACGCCTATTCAATGTAGTACTTGATGTTTTAGAGAAATCACGCAAATAAATAAACAGGATAAAAACAGGAGAGAAATTAGTCAAATTATCACTGTTTGCAGATGATATGATCCTATACTTAGAAGACCCTAAACGTTCCACCAGAAGGTTTATAGAGCTGATAAACAAATGCAGCAAGGTAGCAGGATGCAAAATCAACATACAAAAATCAGTAACTTTTCTATACACCAATAATGAATCCACTGAGAAAAAAATTAGGAAAATAATTCATTCACCATAGCAAAACTAAACAAAAAAACATCTAGTAATAAATCTAACAAAGGAGTTGAAAACCTCTAAAACAAAAATTACAAAACATTGAAAAAAGAAGCAAAAAACACAAAAAGATGGAAAATCCTCCCATGTTCATGGATTGGCAGGATTAATATTTATAATGGCCACAGTATCAATAGTGGTCTACAGATCCAGTGCAATCTCCATCAAGATAACAATAACATTCTTCTCAGAACCAGAAGAATCGGTTCTAAAATTTATACAAAGAACTAAAGACCTGAGAGAAAAAGAGCCATGCTGAAGGCCTCATGTTACCCAATTTCAAATGATATCCCAGAGCCATAGGAACAAAACTGCATGGTGCTGGCTGAAAAGCAGAGGCACAGACCAAGGCACACAGACAAACCCCCATGGAGACAGCCACCTGATCCTCAATAAATCTTCCAAAAACATACATTGGAGAAAAGACAGTCTTTTTTAAAAATTTAATTGTTTTTTTAATACACAACAGTGCAATGCATTACAATTCTTATTACCATGTAGAGCACAATTTTTCATATCTTTGTATATAAAGTATGTTCACGTCAGTTCGTGTCTTTATACACATACTTTGTGTTTTCTGCATTACTATTCTTATTACATATATATATATATATATATATATATATATATATATATATATATATGGGTTAGAGTCTGTAAACAAGTTAGGATGGCGCCTGGTATTTTGCCAGGGGGAGTGGTTAATGTTAAGGTCTGTAAACAAGTCTGGATGGCGCCTGGCAAAATGCCAGAGGGAGTGGTTTGTGAAGTAACACCAGTGAGCCATTAAGTGTGGAGATTCCTGATTGGTTGACTGCTGTATCTAGTTTATGTTAATTAGATAAGCTGTGTGGAATGTATAAATATCCCTCCGGTCCTACAATAAACGGCTTCCATTCCTGCTGTATCAATCTACACAAGTTGTTCGTCACCCCCCGGTTATTTTGCTGCAGCCGGACTGCGGCATATATATACCACAATTTTTCATATCTCTGTTTGTATATAAAGTAGGTAGAAGAATGAAACTAGATCCCTATCCCCATCTCTCAGACAGCACAAGAGTCAGCATAAAATGAATTACATAGCTAGGACTAGACCAGGAACATTGAAACTCCTTGAATAAAAGGTAAGATCAACACTATGGCATACAGGCACAGGCAATGGCTTCCTGGATAGGATTCCCAAAGCTAAGGAACTGGTACCAAGAATTAATAAATGGTGGCATCAAATTAAAAAGTCTCTGCACTGCAAAGGAAACAAGAACATGAAGAGACAGCCTACAGAATGGGAGAAAATCTCTGCCACCTACTCTTCTGACAGAAATTTAATATCCAGAATATATAAAGAATTTAAAAACTTACCACAGAAAAAAGAAAACCCAAATAATCCGATCAATAAATGAGCAAAAGAACTAGAGATATTTCTCAAAACAAGAAATACAAATGGCTAACAAATCTATGAAAAAAACGTTCAACATCTTTAGCCACCAGGGAAATGCAAATCGAAACAACACTGAGATTTTATCTCATTCTAATCAGAATGTCAGTCATCAAAAATACAAATAATAATACATACTGGTGAAGACACGAGGAAAAGAAACTCTTATACATGTTGGTCAAAATAGTACCACCACTGTGGAAATCAAAAGGAGGTTCCTCAAATGACTAGGAATGGAATCACCATATGACCCAGTTCCTTGGTATATAAATACCACTCCTCATATTTATCAAGAAGAAAGTCAGAACAGGCATGGTGGTGCACACCTGTAATCCCAGTGGTTTATGAGGTTGAGGCAGGAGGATTGCAGGTTCAAAGCCAGCCTCAGCAATGAGGCTGTAACTTAGTGAGATCCTGTCTTAAAATAAGAAATAAAAATGGCTGGAGATGCAGCTTGGTGGTTAAATGCCCTCAAGTTCAATCCCTGGTACCAAAAGAAGGAGGAGGAGGAGGAGGAGGAGGAGGAGGAGGAGGAGGAGGAGGAGGAGGAGGAGGAGAAAGTCAGCACATGATAGTGACATATGCATACCCATGTTTATAACAGTTCGTTCAAGACAGCCAAGTCATAGAACCAGCCAAGGTGTCTGTCAACAGATGAATGGATTTTTTAAAATGTGGAACACATACACAATGGAGTTTATTTAGCCATAAAAAGGACAAAATTAACTAATTTGCAGGAAAATGTATGGAACTGGAGAGCAACATGTTTAGGAAAATAAGCCAGACTCAGAAAGTTGGCGGGGGAGGCTTATATATATGAAAACGGAAAAAAGGGATCTCATAAAAATAGAAGGGAAACCAGTAACGTAGAGGAAGGAGTGAGGGGACAGGCAGAGGGGAGGCCACCGGGAGGAAAAGGACAGGAAACTGATCAAATTATGTGCAAGTGGGAATCTGTCACAATCCTACTCCTGTGTAAAATTATTATGCACCAATAAAATTTTGTAAAAATGTATTCAACTTATTAATAAGCTGAACCATTAAAATGGGAGCACTGATCAAAATCAAGAGGAATAGATCTAGGGTATAATTTCAAAGTAAGTTTACCAAATTAGAGAAAAAACTGTTTAATGTCCTACAGATGATAAAACTATAACTTCTGGGGTTCTCTTCCCTAGGCAACAATTATCCTGCATTTCTTTTCAGGTTTACAAGTTAACATACTGCCCAGTATGCAACCATAGCAAACCCAAACACAGATATATCCCTAGATAGTTAAGTAATGCTGAACGAGCCTATTTATAAAGAAAAACTTCACTGTGACATTAAGAGTATCCATTAGATGAATAGATAAAGAAAATGTGGTACATGTAGACAATGGAATACTGTTCAACCATGAAAAAAGAATGAAATACTGTGATGTGCAGCCAAATGGATGGGACGGGAGGACATCATGCTGAGTGAAACAAGCCAGGCACAGGTGACCGTCACCACGTGGTTTCCTTTACACGTGAAATCTTAAGAGTTGAATTCAGCCCAGCTGCTTGAGAGGCTGAGATGGAAGCACTGCTTGAGCCCAGGAGTTCAAGACCAGCAACAGAGGAGAGCCTCGCTCAAAAAAAAAAAAAAAAAAAAAAAAAAAAAAAAGAAGCAGCAGAAAACAGAATGGGGTACTAGTGACTTGAAGTGGAAGTGGTTCAAGGGATACAGAGTTTCAGTTGACAGAAGGAATAAACTCAAGAGATCTGCTGCGCATCCTGGTGACTAGGTTAATAACAAGGTATTGTGTAGTTGAAAATGGCTGAGAGAAGACTGTTTCCACCATATAAAAAAATGACACACCTGTGAAGCCACGTTTCCACTGATGATTTAGCCTTTCTGCCGTGAACACACACAACACGTTATTCACTATGACCTCAGACAGTCTTTGTCAATTAAAAATATATCTGTTTCAAAAAGGAAAAGACATTCAAAGAACATGCCTACCACACTTTAGGCTTATTCGTGGCCTGTGCTCAGCTCCCCTATCAAGATGCGCATGTCCAAGAAAAGATTGAATTGAGAGGAAAAGATTACTGTGTCTTCCAGAAAGTTCCGTGGGATCTTGAGATGTCCCAGGCAGACACAGGAGGTGTGAGAGCAGAAGCGGGGTGGGGGTATGCGTGTGAGGATGGAGGAAAGAGCCCTGAGCTGGGGACGCAGGAAGACTGGAAGCTGGAGCAGAGGGAAGGGGCTCCCCACTCGCACCCCCAGAAGACACACAGACCAACCAGCCATTCTGGGCTTCTTGGAACGACAAGATCATAAATTCGCTTTGTTTTCGTCTTCAAGTTTGTGCTGATTTGTTACAGCAGCCTCAGTGAACTCATACAGGACTCACAGAGAAGGATCTCAGGGCATCCAAAGCACTTTGTAGAAATAGGGCAAATCCCCCAAAGCCAAATTCTCCCCATTGCTATTTGCCTACCTGATTTCAACAGATCCAGAGTATTAGAAAGTTAACTTGAAAATTTAAAGATGATTAGGTCCAAAACACTGCTCTAAGTTGGAAGACATCTGGCTGAACAAAAGTGAGCATATATTAGATACAGTGGAAAATAATTTATCCTCAGAAAGGAAATCCTGTCAGATGTTACACCATGAACTTGAGAACATCATGTTAGGAAAATAAGCCAGTCACAAGAAGACAAATATTGTGTGATTCACTTATACAAAGTATCTGGAATAGTCAAATTCATAGAAACAATAGAACCATGATTACCAACTGCTGGCATGGAGAAAAGGAACAGGCATTATTTAATTTAATACATGCAGTTTCAGGTTTGTAAGGTGAAAGAGTTCTGGTGAGCTGTCTCACAAAAATATGGTTATACTCCATACTACTGAGCTCTACATTTAAAAATGGTTAAGATAATTTTTTTTCTTTTTTTGATACCAGGGATTGAACCAGGAGCACTTAACCTTGGAGCCACATAATCAGCCTTTTTTTTTTTTCATTTTTTATTTTAAGGCAGGGTCTCACTAAGTTGCTTAGGGCCTCACTAATTTGCAGAGGCTGGCTTTGAACTTGTGATCCTCCTGCCTTAGCCTCCCAAGCCAAATTTTTTAATATTATATATTTTCAAGTCCCAGTATAAGAATTTAAAAATCTATCAAGTGATTTTTCAAAATCTATTCTGATATATTCTCATGTATTAGTTGAGCATATGCCACAAATCATTTTCAAATCATTTTGACCACAGATACCTTAAAGCTTTATCTGATCCCTTCTTCCTTTGTAGGAAGTAGATGATCCTTAGTTGCACAGGGGGGAAAAAACCTGAAGATAGAAACAAACCAAATACCTCACTTTGTTTAGTTTGCAATTTTAAAGAAGAAAAACAAATCATGCTTTCTTGTGTTCACCAGCAGTATGACTGTGCAATTGACACACTCACTCTTGGCTATAGTGGGATCTCCTCCCGAATGCCCATGAGCTAAGGGTTTGCTTCCCAGGCCACGCGTGGGAAGTGGCGGAACCCTTGGGAAGTGTGGCCTGGGGGGGGGTCATTAGACCACTGGGGGCATGCCCTGAAGAGGACTGTGAGGCCTCACCTCTTTCTCCTCCTCTTCCTGACCAAGAGGTGAGCTGCTCTGCCCACTGTACACTCCTGCCATGATGGGCTGCCTCACCACATATCCAAAACTAGGGATAGGAGCTTGGGAAGCCATAACCCAAACAGACATTTACTTTTTTAAATTAATTGTCTCTGGTATTTCATTATAGTGACAGAAGTCTGGCAAATATGCTTTCTGGGGGGGTTGGGATACTGGGGATTGAACCCAGAGCACTTAACCCCTGAGCCCCATTCACAGCCTATCTATCTATCTATCTATCTATCTATCTATCTATCTATCTATCTGAAATGGGGTCTCCCTAAATTGCTTAGAGCCTTGCTAAGTTGCTGAGGCTGGCTTTGAACTTGTGATCCTCCTGCCTCAGCCTCCTGAGTCACTGTATTTACAGGCATGTGCCTCCACACCTGGCAAACAGCACTCTTAAACACAGTAAATGTCACCTAAATTTTTATTTCATTCAACTGATTCTATAAACTATAAGTTTCCATACTATGCAGCTTTCTGGAGAGGTAGCCAAAAATCAGGGTTTGTTGTTTGAATCTGTCCTTGATGTTAATTTCCTCTGATTAAACTTAACTCCCAAGCTCATCAAGGTTACCTAGACTTTCTGTGTTTTAATGCAGATTTTCCAGTAAACCCCCAAGAGGTGTCTGAACTGCAGATCTGATCAGCAAGGGTCAGAGTGTTTTGATCTTTGCTCATTTCTATCTTCTTTAACACTTCAGTGTTCCCAGTGCAAACTGGTCACACCTGGCTGCTAAAGCCTGGTGTCATCGGGTCCCTCTTTGCCCCTCCAGCCTATCTTGCCTTCTGGCCTCCCACTCTGGGCTGACACCCACTGCGCCTCCTTCAAATTCCTCCACGAGACTGCCCTCTCCATCAGGCTGCCTCTACCTACAGCCCAGGACACATCGGCTTGTGCTTCAGACTCAAGCTTAGACATGACCTTCCTCCAGCATTAGAGACCCTGTGAGCTTCCAGAGTACTCGCTCGTCTGTTTGCTTATGATGGGATGGTTGTTGGAAGTCGGGGCAATGTCTATCTGCTTGTCCTATGTTTATGCAAAAACAACAAGGAGTCGGGGACCCCTGCCACTTCCTCCACTGATAAGGTATAGGAAAAGAAGCAACAAGTGGTAAATGTCGGGATTATCTGCCCCAGACAGAGTCCTTACTAGATACTGTACAGGTAGGTCACAGGCAAGGTGCAACCTTCAACCTTTGGACTGCAACAAGAGAAACGCACCCCTGTGTCATCTCCCATAACACTGACCTCTTCAGCATCATCAGAAATTAAAGTGATTTTCTCTAAGATTTACATGGGATTCCCTGAGACCCATTTCTTGGGCACACTGGATGCAGCACTTCTGTGGGTGGGGAATTGCTTGAGAATCTTTGAAGAGTGTGAGCTTTTTGTGGGCAGTAGTAAGGTTGTATAGTGAGGAGATCCTGTGGGTGCCTGAACACATAGTAGGTGTTTAATAAAATTTGTCACACAGTGAAAAATCTCAAAAGCCTTTTTGCTAATTTGAATGTAGACTTATTTAAAATATAATCTCAAATTAGTGTCCAGCAGAGAAACTAATTTGAGTTATTTTTGCAAACTGACCTCAATAACGTAATTTGTTGTTATGCAGTAGTCTGGGTATGAGACATTGTCTTTAATGTCCAATATTTTTATATACTTTTTTCTACTCTGAATTTTTCCCCTCCCATCTCCAAATTAGCTATCACTCATTTATAATTAATTTCAGAATGAGTTAAGATAAGATGAAACAGGAGTTACAAAGAAGGAAGAAGAGAAGGAGAAGAGATTATAAATAGTTCTAAATTACATTTTTTTAAAGAGAGAGAGAATTTTTTTAATATTTATTTTTCAGTTTTTGGCAGACACAACATCTTTTTTTATTTGTATGTGGTGCTGAGGATCGAACCCAGTGCCGTGCGCAAGCCAGGCGAGTGCGCTACTGCTTGCGCCACATCCCCAGCCCTCTAAATTACATTTTTGATGCAACTGTTTTCCCTATTTTATTAAACTCTCATTTAGTTCAGAAAATCATTCCTGGTTCAACTGATGAAAACCTCCACAAGTAATCAGGTATTTTAGTCAGTGTTTTTACTGCTGTGACCCAAAAGGTCTGATGAGAACAATTTTAGAGGGGGAAAAGTTTATTTGGGGTTCACAGTTTCAGAGGTCTCAGCCTACAGACAGCCGGACACTGCTCTGGGCCCCAGGTGAGGCAGAACGTCGTGGCAGAAGTGTGTGTGTGTGTGGTGGTGGGGGGAAGTGGCCCAGGACATAACACCAAGAAGCAGAGAGCAAGAGCTTTGCTTAACAAGGGCAAAAATATGTACCCCAGGGGCCAGCTCCCCCAGCCACACCCTACCTGCCCACATTACCACCTGTTCATCCCGGTCAGGGTGAACATACTGACTAGGTTGAGACTCTCGTAACCCCGTCATTTCACCTCTAAACTTTCTTGTATTGTCTTACACATAATGTTTTGGGGGACACCTCATATCCAAACCATAACACCTGGGAAGGCAACTGTAAGATGTTTCCAACAAAGAATGGTTGTCCAGAATCAATGGATCAGCTCTTTTAGTCAGTAAAGGTAATTTTTTAAAGTTAGCTATCATTAAAATTATTTTTCTCATAACACAAGATTTATTATTCACCTGCAATCAACCCAAGAGCTCCACTGTAAAAAAGAAAAATGGTAAGAGAGCAATATATTGTATGTACAGCAGCCAACCTGTGTTTCCCTGCTGGACACTAATTTGAGATTATATTTCCTTCTCATCTAATTTATCATTACCAGAAAATGAAAATTTGAATTTTCATTAAAGGCATCAGAGAAAGGTATACCAAATTTTACACACACACACACACACACACACACACACACACACACACAAATTCATATCCATGAAATTAAAAAGTTTGGATACAAACAGGAAACACAAATATCACAACTAAAATTGAGAAAAATGTAGAGCAATTAGTTGTAGACTGCAGATCCTTAAAGCAGCAGGCAACCTAATGCATAACAAATTGGAAAGTCTTTTTTCCAAAATGAGGCCAATGGGAAGATGGTACAAATTTAACTTATCTAGGCATCAAGAAAGCTTGTGCTCTAGTGCCATTAACAAACTAATACAAAAATCACCCTTTGGCTATTTTAACAGGTCAAATTTTTATGGACAACATTAAATAGATGAAATATGAGCTTGAGACTCCAGACAAAGGGCATTCACAAGGAAAACCTTTGCAAATGGAGAATCATGTAAAAGTAGATGTTGAAAGGATCAGATCAATAATGGCGATTGTTGCTTTGTTGCTGCTAAAGTGACCCAGCTTCCTGTGTCCAGACTATACAGTGAGCAAAATACAACATATCTATACGTCGCACTTACCCTCCAGCATCATCAGTGGCTTCCCTGCCTGTCCCCAACCTTGCAAATCATCTATCCTGTGTTTACATCTGCAGTTCCTGGAACAGTAGCTGGTCCATGCCCAGGAATGCAATAAAAACATGTGACTTTAAAGATAAAAGTTATATCCAGAAGAACAATAGCATAGAATATCATCCCGCAAGGGGTTCCACTTTGTACTAGGGAGAGTGCAGAGCGCTGGATGGTCCCTGAGCCCAAGTGTGGCACTGTTGTGCATGTGAGTAGGGGAAGGCAAAGGCTGGAGGCTGGGCTCTGGGAAGACAGCCTCCTCCAGGCAAGAATCTGAAGGCTGGAGGGAGGCACGATACAGATGTGCACAGGGGTGCCTTACTACCCAGGAGCTGACAGCGGTCATCAAGGTCGAGAGACGTGGCTGCCTCGCAGAGGTACATCTTATAGCCCTCCTGGAGTGAAGTGAGCACCCCTTAGGAAGTGCTACATCCGCTGGGTTCTCAAAGGCACAGGGAAGGACCGAAGAGAAGAGGTGGACTCAGTCCCCGAGGACTGTCAGGAATTGGAGTCACCATCAGCAGTCGAACAAAGAGACTTCAATAAAAATAGGTCCTACCAAGAAGCTGTCACGACCCAGACGTGAAAACAAGGGGAGGGGCTCTTGTTTTGTTTTGTTTTTTAATTGATTTATTAGATCTTTAAGGTTATACACAGTATTTGGGTTCATTCTCACAAACTAGTACAATGCATGGAGGTCTCTTTCAGTTCACTGTCACCTTTGTTCAAGGGGAGGGAATCTTAACAGGAAATTATGAGAACTGGAGAAGTGGTAGCCCCAGAGACACCAGGCCTGGGGGGAGGACAGCCCAACATGGCGCTGGCATTTGCTGAGGCTGTCAACGCCCCGTCAGCCCTAAGCACGAGAGATCCAGCCACAGCACCTGGGCTGGACCGAGGCAGATAGACATATCTCGGAGGACAAACCAACCATGAAGTTTTAGAATATTTAACAGATTTATCTCACTGACATTTTCCTTTTTAGTGTAAGAATATACACAGAAGCAACAGAGGACAAAGGAAAACATCTAAATACGTGTGAAAGAGCTTTCATAAAAAGTATAAAGCAAAAATTCTAGGTAACAAAAACACTGTGCGGGTTTAATTGGCAATGTTTTCCCTTTCTCAATAGTCCATAAAACACGGTGTGGTATTAGGGGAAGCATGTTCCCACTTTTTAAAAAAATTATTTGGTAGACACTTCTATTCCTCCCAACACTGTGTAACTAAAGCTTTTCATTACTTTTGTTGTGTTAGAAAATGTAATCCTTTGTATGCCAGTTAGCTTTTCATGGCTGTGACCAGAACACCTGACAAGAAAACCTCAGGGGAGGAAAAGTTGGTTTTGGCTCACAATTTCAAGGTTCCGTCTCTGGTTGGCCGACCCCACTGCTCTGGGCCAGAGGGGGCAGAGCGTCCTGGTGGAAGGGTGGGTGTGGTAGAGGGAAGCTACTCAGCTCCTGATGGACAGAAAGCAGAGAGTGAGGAAGGGGGGCCAGGGGGACGAGATATAACCCAAGGGCACACCCCCATACCTACTTCCTCTAGCATGCCTACCTGCCTAGTACCACCCAACACAGTGGTCTTTCGTATTAGTCCATCAAATGGATTAATTCCCCAATTAGGGTACAGATCTCATGATCTAATCATTTCAACTCTGAACATTAATGCAGGAGCTTTTCGGGGACACCTTATATCCAAACTTTAACAACCTGTGATGGTCGAAATTCTTAATGGTAACCAACTGAATCTACGCCACCTAGTGAAAACAGAAAAGGACTTTATTAAAAAGGATTAGAGAATCCTCAGAATCTTCAGAAGAGTCAAAGAACCAGACCATAAAGCTCTTCAGTCACACCAAAATTTTGTTATTGAAAAATCATGTAAATACCATTTGGCAACATGACATTCACACCCAAGAAACTTCCAGCACCAACATGGGGAAACTGACCATCTTTGCCACCAGATGACTGAGAGGTACTCTGCTCATTAAGCCCCTGACAGCTGTGCGCCTGTGGCTGTCTGACCAGCAGAGCAGGTCCTGTGCCTGAACCTGTGCTCCCAGGGACCACCGTGGTGATGGGGTATCTGGGTGTCTTCTTGAGAAGGTCAGATTCCATGTGGAATACATTCAAGAGAAGAAGCGGATTCAAGGGTGGGGTGTAGCCCTTGAAGCACTTGCCTACATGGACGAGGCCCTGGGTTTGACACTGAGTACAGGAGGAAAAAAAAAGACTAGCACAACTCACAATAGCCAGGATGCTGAACTAGCCTGAATATCTGTCAACAGATAAATGAGGAAAGAAACTGTGGAGTTTTATTCAGCCATAAAGAAGAATGAAATCATGTCATTTGCAGGAAAATAGATGAAATTGGATATCATAATATTGAGCTTTGACATCAAGTAGGAGGGAAACCATGAGGGTAGAGGAAGGGAGTGGTGGGGGACACGGGAGAGTGGGAGGAATTGCGAGGGAAGCTGATCGAATTGTCCCTAGGCTTGTATGAGGATGCCACAGAGAAATCCACCATTCTGTACGGTTAGTATGCACCAATAAAGAGGAGTATTCAGAAGGTTTTGAGCTGCCCTGAATGATAACGCAATATGCAATGTCATTCCCTGCCGCTGTGGGCTTGGGAAAATGTGCTCCAGGCAGATAAATCACAGCCCAGAGAAGGGAGTTTTCAGCAAATCATTTGCAACTCAGCCCTCAGTTACCAGGGCGGCCACTTTGGCAAGGAGGAGGGAGCCTGCCTCCACTACCTCAACCCACACCTCTATCAATCTCCAAATCCACCTCTTTGTAGGACCGATGCTGATCCCTGACACAATATAAACACTCTGATTGTAACAACTGCCTTGTGCATTGGGCTCCTCTGGACAAAATCATTATCTTTCATAACACTCTGCAGATGATGAACCTATCGAGAACAGAAAGCTATATTTAAGGTTCACTCTTCCGACTTCGCATGCTCACCATCAGGTTCCAGGTAAGAGACAACTACTCCGACAAGTCATTTGGCAAAGCCTTCCCTGCTGATTTTACAAGAATGTCCTAATTGCTTATAAAAAAGACAGTCATGTTATCTATATTTGACACCAACTATGTGCACCTATATTAGCTGTTCTACAAAGAGTTTCTCATTTGCTCCTTCCAAGAAGGCAGGCATTATCAGCCCACTTCACCAGAGAGGAAACGGGGGCTCAGACACAGTTTTGCTGCCCGTCACATGATCTACCACCTGGAATCATCCCCTTTGTGATTTTGTAACAGAAAAGACATGAGCTGCTTCAGAGATGATGACAGGATTCTTATATTCCCCAGGATTTTTCTCTTCTGCGCCTCCAGCCACGGCCCCCCGCCCCCGCCCTGAGATACCATGTCTGGTTTTAGTGTGCATCTCAGATAACAGTCCCACCAACCCATCTGGCCTTGGTTTCTTGCAGCCTTCATTAACTCTAATTTCATTATCACCTGTTCTGGTGTGACCCTGAGTTCCCCACACACTTCTTTCCTCCCTCCTGGGAAATGAATTTCTGTCTCGGCATCAGCTCTCCATCCAACTGTGAGTGCCCTGAGGCAGAGCCCTCATTTGTATGGGAGCTCTGTCCATCTCTCCTGTCATCCCACCCCTCCTGAGGCCCTGGCTCTTCGGCCATCTCTGGCTTTAGATGAGGCCAGAGGGAATTTCTTAACCAGTGGTGGGAGGGGGTGGGTGGATTGCCCTGTGCACGGACAAAATGTACACAACGTAATATCACTCAGACAATTCTTATTTCATTTATGACTTGTATTTTTGCATTTTATTTAAATTTTCTTTCATCCTTTTAATTTTATTTTGTGAACACTTACACCAGTGTGGAATATGTCTCATATATCCTTTGGAAGAATAATAATTTTGTAGCTTGATAACAAATTAGGTGTCATTTATTTGATTTTCTCAGAAAGGCCAAATTTCTTTAAACAGTAACTAAATGGGAGGTTGCTCCAGTAATACCAATGGCATATCCATCAAAAAACTCAGAATTAGCTGTGTTCAGTGGTTTACGCCTGTCCCAGCAGCTTGGGAGGCTGAGGCAGGAGGATCACAAGTTCAAAGCCAGTCTCAGCAACTTCGCAAGGCCCTAAGCAACTTAGCCCTGTCTTGGAAAAAAAAAAATTAAAGGGTTGGGGATGTGGCTCAGGGGTTAAGTTCCCCTGGGTTCAATCTCCAGTACCAAAAGAGCAAAGGAAAAAAAGCTCAGAAGTCCTCCTGATTGGAAAAGAAAAAAAGATGTCTCCCGGCCCCCATCCTCCATCTGACCCTTCAAGTCCCAGCCCAATCTCCACCCTAGCCCTCTGCAGCAGGACTGTCCCTGCCCAGAGACCAGATAAGATGGCAGAGAAACACCTGTGTTTTATTTTGTTGCCACAGAGCTTCTGCTCAATCTCTCTATTCCCATCTCTCTCTTCAAATATATCTACATAGCCAGGAATGAGCGGTGGAGTTGGGGAATGCACACACGTGGCTCACACGGATGCACGTGTACACACACAACTAACCCTATACTCCATTCTGTTACATGCCAGGCAATAGTTTTGGTGAATACCATTTTAATAAGTGAATTTCTGTAATTAAACAGCATGAGGTAATACAGGAACTTACGTTATACGGCCTCCATTATTAATTATTACATTTTAGTTTTTGTATTTAATTTTTTTCACAGGTTGGTGCTGTCATCATGGCCACCGGCTCTTTCTCTTATTTATGGGCAAAAGAGGCGCTATGACAGCCGACCGAGAGACAAGGTTAAATGCCCTTGACTCCAAAAAATAGACCAGGAACAGAGGCTGTGCTGACAGGCTCCAGAGGAGAAGGGACAAATGGGTTCAATGTGTCAAAAGCGGAGCTGTAGCTATTTGGCAAAGGAACGGCTGAAACAAAGTCGAATCTTTCCAAGAAGTTATGTTTGATTAATTTCTTCCCTTGATCTACCCTGAGAAACCATTTTCCCTCAAGGGGCCTGGGATGGACATTTTGAAGGACACATGTCCATTATTAATACAGAATTCAGCCTCACTGCAATATTTTTAAAGCGATCGCAGTTGTAGCTGCATGCCAGTATGTGTGTAGCCTTCAGATAAGCAATTGACCGTGAAATCATAGTACACAGCTTTTAATATATACCCTCTGGTTATGGGTGTGCATACTAAACATACAGTATTTTAAAATATATGCCTATACATGTAAACACACAGACCCTGCAAGTTGAAGCTCTCCATGTCTAATGGACTGGCAGCTGCTGGAAATTTCCCCTCTACTCTCCCTGAGGTCTCAGGTGTGGGATTCATGAGCCAATGTCTCAGCTAGAACAGGTGTCTATCGCTGGGTAAATAGCAATTAGGCCCAAATTTCAGACTTTTTTTTTTTTTTTTCAAATCCCTTTCGGAGGAAAAGCCCAGGAATAAATAGTTGCTGTAACGGCCAGGGGTATTGTGTGGCATTACAGCCTCCAGCTGGTCTATTACATACTATAGACAGGCGAAGAATACGGGCACCTGACAGATGTGTTCTGTTAGCTTCATTAGGAAAGAAACAAAGAAACTCCTCAATTAATAGCAGCGCAGCCAAATGGGGGGTGGGGGGAGCTTGAGGGGAGAGGAATCATAGCCTGTTATTTAAACAGAGTCAGGGAGCCTTTCGCTGGTGGCTTAATATGATTCATTAATAAAAACAGCTTTTTGAATGCCCAGTTTAAGTCAAAAGAAATCACTAGCATTTTTTTTCCCCTAGCAAAGGAAGGGCAAAATGACAAATTGCTGCTGTTAAATTCATTTCATGTGGGGATGGCCTTTCTCAAAGATCCCTTAAACGGCAAGGCTGGATGTTTGTCACATTAAGTGGCAGAGCAGTTCTCAAAAATCGACTGTGGCACATCAGGGTCTCAGATGAATGGCCAGCAGTGGCCATCCAATAATTTTATATCTGCAGAGCAGGAAGCATTTAGTGTTGTTTAAATGAAGGAGGATTTTTAAAGTAATGAAATGCAGCTCTTACCCCGGTGAAAGGAAAGTCTGTCCATGGTGTCACTTTTAATTTTTTCCCCTCTTCTTGGAAGGGTTTGAAATGCAGGGGAAGCCCTGTTTGCGACTGTGGCTCTCCTTTCTTGCAAGCAGCAGAAGTCTGGTTATTTCTCCTTTTGTGCTTCCTTCCCTGAAGATGTGAGTGGACCTTGTTCCAGCATCATACACGACTACAAGACCCTGGGCTGTATGCTGTCCGAGCAAGAGTGAGTTCTAAATGAGAAGGTTCTCTTCCCACACAAGTCAGAATGTGCGGTCAGAACTCGGTTTTTACCATCATTCTCCAATTATGATTCCAGGATGGTATTTTAAAGAAGAATGCTGTCTGCCACCAGGAGGCCAAAGCAGGCGGCCTGACCTGGTTGCTGGACTGAAGGGGAGAAGAATGAATCTCTAAAGATTTCCTGGCCACTCAATCTATGCAGCACAGAGTGGACCAGGAAGAAAGAACAAGAGAACTCAGACAAAGTGCTACTCATTGACCTTCTGACACACTCAAGGTTCAGTTAGCCTGAGTGTAAAGCTGGAGAGAATCTGACACGGATGATCCGTGGACAGCAGGAGTGTAACTACCAGGGCACACGGAGTGGAGAGTCGCTTTAGGAGTCCCGGAGCAAGCTAGGCCAGCAAGGAAGGGCTCCAAAAGCAGAACTGAACGCTCATCTGTCTAATTGGGGTGTTGTCCCGCCAAAGAAATAGAAATCAAAACATAAATGGTCATGGCCAAATATGATGGGCCAGGGTCTTTGTGATGGAAATGTAATTGTGAATCTTCATAGCCAACTCGGTCTCTCGTGTCTTGGTGCTCTTCAATTTTTAAAATATACTCTTGGCTTCTATTTGTATTTCCTCCCTCAAATAATAGCCGCAGAACAAGAAGGCCTGATGTCTACTCCCGAATGAACGGAATGGAAGGGGAAAAGGGCAAGTTTCCTGGGAGAAAAGGCATTTGTCACCCGAAAGCCCCTTCCTAGCCCTAATGTTTCACACGCGACATGAAGGAATCGGAAGCAGGAAGGGAACAGATCAGAACATGAACTCTTGTGCTCAGGATTGAAGTCATTATGGACCTTCATCTTTAAAAACTGCTATTGGTTCCAGAGAGTTCCAACTGTTATGACTTACAGTTCCTTCTCAGAGATCTAATGAGGGAAGCCTTTCTTATCACAGATTGGCAGCTCTGTGCAATCTTTCAAACCTAGAATCGTGGTTTTTTGGTGGTTTTTTTTGGGGGGGGGGTATTTGGGGATTGAACTCAGGGGCACTCGACCACTGAGCCACATCTTCAGCCCCTTTTTGTATTTTATTTAGAGACAGGGTCTCACTGAGTTGTTTAGCACCTCACTTTTTGCTGAGGCTGGCTTTGAACTCGTGATCCTCCTGCCTCAGCCTCCCCAGCCACTAAAATCATTTTTGATGAAGGTGCACAAATGCACAAAGCTGCCACCAACAGATGAGGTCAAAACTCAAAACTGAGAAAGCAATCACGTGCTTTAATGCTTTTTTGTCTCTTCCGTTAATGAATGGCCTAGTGTAACCCTAGCCTGCGTGCACAGGGCAACACACACAGTGTATATTTGCTCCTTTAGAAAAATGTGAGTTCTGCTTGTTTTGTTTCCCTTCTCAGCTCAGGGTCAGTGTCTAGACACCTCAGGAGCCCTGCAGCACCTTGGTTTCAAGTGGTGCCTGACCACCTTGCCACTGCCTGTGGCTCCTGTTCCTCCCTGGCTCCCATACTCATAAGGTCCGATATTTTAGCCTTTAAAAGAAACCCAGACCCATTTTTTGCTCTCCATTCAACCTATCATTATTTATCGCCTCACTGGGTCTCATGGGAGCTATTGCAAATCCTTTGTTGGTCTCTCTGTCCCCAACTTACAGGGCAGATCAGCCTTCACTCAGCCACCAGAGGACCTTCTCTGTTCAGAGTCAGACCACTCACTCCTCGGTCGCTCCAGTGTTCCGTGGCTTCCACTGCTCATCAACCAAGTCTGAAGTCTTTAGCATGGTGTACAATGACCAGCCATCCCACTCATTCGTCCAGAGCCTTCCTGTAGATTTCATTGGATACTCCATGGGCGGGATCTTAAGTATGATGCCAGCCCTAGGCTTTGGGAAGATGCCCTTTATGAAGTAAAGAAGTTTTCTCTACCTCACATTACTGAAAGGGGGTTTGCATCATGAGGGGTTGTCTCGCAGGAAGTACCTTAAGGACTTGAAGCGAATCAAAATGGCTTGCCATTTACATATAGGTGCCTGAGTAACCTCTGGTTACATGTCACATGTGATGCTCTTGGTCCATTCCTTCCTGTCCCCATCTCCCTACAGAACACGGACGGTACAGTCTCTCTCATGCTGCACATGCCCTGCGCTCAAGTGTGCTACCCTTTGCTCAGGACATTTACAGGCAGGACTCGTGGCTTCCTGATTTATTAAAAGCAGAGAACTGGAAAGGGTAGGCTCTCAGGTTCGATTTCAAAACTTTCTCCAGAATTAGTGTTTGAAAAAAACACAAAAATAGAGAATACACTTAGAAAACATCTTGCTTGTTGAAATTTGTGTTTGTGATCAACTGTGTTTGTTAGGGGGTTACAGAATTTGCTGAAAAGAGTGTTGAGGAAGCATAATTGGGACCATAAACAAAGACAGATTTTTCTTACTGTTTTCCTGTTAGCATCAGAAAGAATTATACTCGTGTAGCTTTCTTTTCATTCAGAAATCATTCGTCTCTCTTTTGCTGTTCTCAGACTCCCAGGGCCAGATTCACTCAGATCTGTCTTGGGTGCCTCAGACACACGCAAATAGGAAAACCGTTTGAGAGTAGCCAGGTCCTGGGGAGACGCTGCACTTACACACAGACTCTTGTTGTCTCAAACTGCTCCTGGTGTAACTGTTTGTCCCATCTGTTGAGAAACCTGCTGATTCTAACATTCTAACTTATGGTCAACCACGCTTCCTATTTTCCTCAAACCTTGAAACCACACAATAATATTTCATTGGTATTTGGTTTTGCTTTAAAAAAATACCTTACAAATTATTTTCATCATGTTTGAAATACATTTGCATTTGTGATCTTTTTCTCCCATTCTATGCTTCTATTCTCCTAACAGGAACCACAAAAGAAAAGAAAAGAAAAGAAGAGAAAAAAAGAAAGGAAGGAAGGACGGAAGGAAAGAAAAGAAAAAAAAAAGAAAGAAAGAAAGAAAAGAAAATAATGGACACATCTTGGATATTGCATAGAAATCTTTTGAGTGGAAAAATTTTGAAAAGCAACATAAATAATAGTCCCAGAAGGATGTCTTAAGGGGTAACCTTGGAAAAAAAAACATGAGGAAAGCATAAATACAATTTTAAAGATTTAAAGAAACTTTCATATGTATTCTTTTAAAAAGCAAAAGGTGGAAAAATATTTACTTCAAATTTGACCAAATGTCAATCTTTTCTACAGAGGATACCCTTAAGTGGTAAGAAAACAGAAGGGTCCCAATCTCCAAATGGGCACAAGGTGCAAAGAAACCATTCAAAACCTGCAACCAGTAACACATGAAAATTAAGTAGCAAAAATACCACTTTTCACCTTCATAAAGTGTTTTGACTAGACTGAGGCAAAGCGGGGTCTCATGTTTGTTACTGGTGACTTTTAAATTGACCAGATTCTGTAGGAAAGCAGTGTGTCAATTTTTCAAAAGTTTTAAAAATAATCACACTCATTGACCTTGGAATAGAAAATACTCAGAAATAAAAGGAAATTTGTGAAAATATTTACCTCAATGTGAATTTCTATAACAAAACACTGATAGTACCCCACATATTTATGACACCCACAGACATGAGTGGAATACACAGCAATAGAGTCTCATTATATAAGGAAATGCCCATGGACTATATTTAAAGAAAGAATAGAATATAGATTTAATTGCTGGGTGTCATTTGAAGAGCTGGCTGATTTTAGAAAAGATGCTCTTTGAAAGGCTTTCCTGCTTCAACCACATGAACAAATATATAATATAAAAATACCTTTAAAGGACTACAGTACATACAGCATATTGTCAGCAGATAAATATTAAGGGTGGTGAGATTATAGAAGAGTCTTTTTTGTTTTAATATTTCACATCTTAATTTTTATAGGAAGATAGGTCTCTTTTGAAATTGGAAAAGAATTACAGGTTTAAAACATTTGAAAAGCTGAAGTTGTTTCTTTTTCCCTTTTTGGGTCTTCTGAGATACATGAAATACGTCTAAATATTTAATCTTTAGAAGGGAAATATCAAGCACTCTGCTAAGCAATTGGACATAACATATTTAATCTTTATGATAACGCCGAAAAATAGATATTGATTCCATTTGATGCATGAAGAACCCGAAGCTCAGAATGTGTGAGCGTCTTGCCCAGGGTTATGTGGCTAATGAAAACCAGAACTGGCCTTTGAAAAGCGCACATGTCCACATTATTTCCAACACTAGACACGCCGGAAATGGTCTCCCTTCCAGGCTAAATCATTTATCGAAAAGAAAGTCTAAGTTATGAATTTAATAATTGAAGACAAAATTACAATGCACTTTCAATTTGAGCTGTTGAGTTGCCTTTGTTTGTCGTTTGGAGGTTTAAAGAGCAGGAAAGGAGATCAAGAAGTGTCTTTTCTGAAATCCACCAGTGCTGCTTTCTCTCTCAGTTACCAGTAAAGAGTAGCCGTCCAGGGACAGGCGTCAGCTCCCAGCCACGGTTCCCTTGCCGCCTCCTCTGGTATCCCCTGGGGTGGCACAGGGAGCTCGTTACCGTCACACAGCAAAGACTCCCAGGATCCTTTCCACCGGCCTCTGCTGCAGTATTTTGTGACGGGTCTAAAGAATGAGCGAGCGAATGGACACCTCTGAGCAGGGTGTGTCATGGGGTCTCCATTTCTTCTTCCTCATCTCTCACACGGGCAAAGGTCTTCTGCGACTTGGTGACATTTCTGTTCTTCTTTCTTGTTATTTTAACTCCTCCCTGATTTGCTGTATGCCTATATGACCAGGAACCATTTTCAGAAACTTTGTTTTAGAGTGGACCTGCCCCAGTGAGTCCATGACATTTGGGGAATGTCCTATGTTTGAAGCTCACTGGTGCTCAAAAGACCTCCTCCTTCATATTTTCTTTACTTCTCTGAAAAATTAGAGGGATGCAGCTCATTCCTCCCCTCTCAAAAATCTTCCCCTGACAACAGAGACAAAGGGTTATTTCTGAATGTCTATACCTTGTTGAGTGTGCAGTTAAGTTCTTGCAATAGGAGAATTGACATAACCTGAAAAGTCTGTTTTAATCTCTGTGACTTTTATTTTTTATTTTTTCAGTGTTTTTCTCTTTCATCTCTGCCTCCAACTCTACCACAAAGGAGGCTGGTTCTATTCTTCCCGTGCATTAAGCTAGTGTGTTGCTACGTCGCAGCTCACCATGTGAGTTCCAGCATCAAAGCCTTGGGCCAATTTTATTTCATTTGTATTTGCTGTCAGAACAATGTCTTTATTCTACAGTGCCCTTCTCAAATCACCTCTCAGGTGGTTTGAGAGAAGCAGCATGCAGTAGAAAAATATCTTTTTAAAAAAATCCATGTTATTTCTTTTATGTTTTACCCCATGAATACTGAATGCACAGCATACTTAGTTTAACAACATCTGAGTTCCATTTTTTAAGATGAACAGTACCTTTTATTTTAAATTTCCCTGAGACAACTGATCTGCTTTCCTTCTACGGAACAGGGTTTTTTTTTTTTTTTGACAGGGGGTGGGTATTCAAATTACTGCTCAGTGATAAACATTTTAACAATGTCATTTGTCCTAGACTGCCAAATGACACCCAGAGTGATTGGGTTTTATACCAAATTCTCACAAAATAAAGTGCATTTAGGGAGCTGACAAGGCTGTAGAATTCCGTTGTATCCACCTAGCATGAGAAGGCAAATGAGGGCGAGTGGACCCAGAATCTGCCTAACCCTGCCGTGCAGATGTGGCACCATCTCAGGAAGATACCTTCCCTCTAGAGCATCATGTAGGCAGCAGAAGGGACGGGGAGGAGATTTGAGGGGAAGCTTCAGAGAGCCGACACGCAGTGGGCAGATCAATCTGCTCTGTCACATTAGGGGTTGTAAGAATCCATCTTGGAATGGCAGTGATGACCAGGGTACTCATCCTTAGTCCACACTTAGTCCACACGGCAGATGGCAGCCGTGAGCCTAGGAGTCAGCCAGGAACCAACCCTAGAGAATGCTAGGCACAGCGGTCAAGGCTGCAAGGCTGCGCCTGGGGGCAGCTGGAGCTCACCCTGGCCATTCCCTCTGACCTTACGTCCGCTCCACAAGTGTGTTTGACCTTTCCATGGCTGGCCTCTGCATTCAGCTGGACACCCGTGCTGTGCACATCCATGTCTCTGTGGGCCTGGGAGAGGACTGCTCAGTGGGCAGCTCCTGGGTGTTTCCTACAGAAATCTATGATGTGAGCCCGGTTGATCCCGAGCACCTCACGCCACCTGACCTGCCCCTCAGCATCACCCAGGGGATGGCCTCAGACCCCCCAGGTCCTTTGATTCTCTATCCACATGTCAGCTCCCTACGAGGTGACAACCCCTCTTTGTTCTTCATTGCTCCTATCCTAACCAGCAGAAAGGAATTGATCTGTGTTTATTTGTTTAGCGTCTTTCCCCCTCGGGCCTCAGGAGGCATCTCTTCTTTGACAATATCCCCACTGCCAAGGAGCACAGGCCCAGGCGCCCAGCAGAGCCTGATGGCTATGTGGAATGAATGAATGAATGAACGGGGAAGGATGAAAAGGACAGGGGAGCAGAAAAATATATTTCTAGAGAATAGAATATGGAGTTTCTATTTTAAACTATATTAATATAGTTTCTATATTCTATTTTCCAAAAAGAAATAAGTTTTGTCACATCAATTCTGAGATTTTCTCATATCTTAACATCTCTGAAATGAAATGGAGGCTCAAAAGCATAATAAGCAGAGTTTTTCTTCCTTCCTTCTTTTCTTTCCCTCCTTCTTAATAGTACATAGATAATGGTTCACCTTACAACCATTAGCATCATGGAAGATTATAATCCCAAATCATAGCCAATACAAAGACAGAAAAAACACTTGTAGGCTATCACCACACACAAGCTTTCTGGGGTTCCTTCCAACTTAGGTTTATCAAACTTTATATTAGAGTGACCTTGTTAAAAACGCATATTTCTGGGTTCAACTCTGGAGATTCTGATCCAGCAAGACAGAGGCGAGGCACAGGAATTCACACTTGTAACATCTTCCAATGTTTGGGATGCCTCTTGCCTCTCTTTGGTAAATATTCCAAACAACAAAGATCTTCAAATGCTTCTCCGTCCCTAGCAAGGAATCAGAAAGATTTCCAATAATTCTGAACAGATCATTGAAGGTCTAGGCTTAAAATAGAACCAACCAGTGAGACATAGGTGTCCTGCTAACGTCATTCATGACTGCTCCTAAACACATTTAGGAATTGTCAGGCGACCATTGACTATGATACAACTAGGAATGCAACTGTATTTCAGATTGTGTGAGGTCCTATGGCCGAATTCACATTACAAAGTATAATAGTTGAACCATAGTAACAAATCCGAGAGGTAAGATTTGGGTGGATTTGCAGAAGGATTTGGGTGGATTTAGCAGTTCTCAGGTGAACAAGGACTGAGAATTCTGGAGGGTATTCTAAACAGGAGGAATAGCATATGCAAGTAGGTAGATATAAATGTCACATCAAATCCCTTTTGCAAGCAGAGAGTCAATCAATAGATATGAATGAAGATATTAATACCATCTTCTTTTCATGAAAGCCTTTCATTTATTAAAGGTATCCATCTACTATCTAATGCTTCCTTGAAACTGCACATAGAAATGAGACTAACACTTGCAATAGGAGCCGTTAAGATGGCCCCAGTGTTCCTGGAATCCGTACCTTTGTGGAATTCATGCTCCTAGTGGCTTGCATCTAATAAACAAAAAACAGCCCGTGTGATGGGAGGCTACCTGTAAGATGAGACAGGCGGTGGCCGGCTTCCACCTTGCTCAGACCCTTTCTGCCTTTCATTTGCTCTGAAGAAACCAGCTTCCATATTGTGAGCAGTCCCAGAGAGGCCCACATGCGTTGAACTGCAGGAGGCCTCCCGCCAACCCCCTGCAAGAGTGGAATCCTGCCAGCAATCACATGGATGAGCTGGAAGCAGATACCACCCTGCACCTGCAAGTCAAGACTTCAGATGAGCCAGCTCCAGTAGACAGCTTGCCTGCAACCCCTTGAGAGAACTGGATCCAGACATGAGTTAAGCTAGGTGCAGATTGTGAATTCACAGAATCTGAGATAATAAGCATTATTTCAAGCTGATGTGTTGGGATGATTTGTTACACCTCAGCAAATAAGCAACACAATACTTTTTTGGATTATTTGTTTGGTTGGTTTGGGGCACTTTACATTGTTCCCATAAACACTTATACTTGAAAAGTAGACAAGACAAATACTGATACCCCCATTTTACAGATGAGAAAACTGAACCAAAGGACTTTGTTACTCGAAAAAGTCATTTGATTCATATTCAGTATTACTAAACCCAAAGCCCACATTCCAAGTTCACTCCTTTCAAATGCAGGTCACAAGAGCATTAAATTAATAATCTGCAGAATTAAGTCTGCTCCCAACTCCACTGAATACTATTTGTGCCACTGACTAACCCATGAACCCATCTAGATATTAGATTCTTCATAGATACAAAGAGAAGGTAGAGTTGGCGATCCCTCAAGTCCTTCTTAACTTGAAATCTCTCCATTTTACAAAAGGAAGAAAAAGTGATAACTAAAATTATTTGGATGGTCAGAGGATAATCCAGAAAACCGCTTCTCAGCTCCAGCCTCTTTGAGGTGTGGGCTTCCTTATCCCGTCTCTGAGTTTCCTCTTGAAGCACAGTCCCCGCTTACAACCACACACACAGTAATGCCCGGCTCTTGGATCACAGATGCCAAGGGACATTTAGAAGGTCAATTTTTGTTAGCTGGTTCTGTTCACTAGAGGACTAAGTTATCCAGGCCCAGAAAACACACTATCTTGTTTTTCTGACTTACCTCTTTTAGTTTGTACCTGATGATTCAGGAAGCTAAAGGCATCACTAAGAAAAAATCAAAATAAAATATATCGCTCAACTACTCATTGAAAGAACTTGCCATTGCATGATGGGTTAAAAGTAAGTTATTGGAAATGTGACTCTCTTTATTGCAAATGATATTTTTTAGCCTACACAGGAGAGAAGTGGGAAAGTAAATGTACTGAGCCATTATGAACCTGTCAGCCACATGTGTATAAGACATCAGCTCCATCTAGAACAAAATCTCCTGTCACTCAGAAATCATGTTTAACGTTAATCTGTTATTCTGATCTGTACTCACTAGATTTCTGATAGACAGATGAACTTATGAAATTTTTAATACAGCCATTTTCTAAAAAGCTAAAACTTGGAAGTAAATTTACTCTTTGCTAAGAATTAACTATAATTATCTAATGTCCATTTCCATTGTTCTTTCTACTCTTATTAATCTTATAAGTACTTAGTGAGATTCTACGGGGACATTCTGAGTATAGACAATCTGCTCAAAATAATTGCTGGTGGCAAAATTAGAAGTAAGGAAGTACACTATGGCACCATCACAAATAAGTAACAAATTTATCTACTCACAGATGCAACAACAATGCATTTTAAATACTTGTTTTCCCTCGGGCAGGATAAATAAAAATTGGCAATGTGGTGTCCAGGACACAGAATAAAAAATCTATTTTTCATGGGATGACATTCTAAATTAAAATAAACAGTGAGGATTTAAAACACAAATGGGAGAACAAATGAGCTGATGAGCAAACAGAAAAAGGGAAGCAAAAGAGAGCATTTGAAAACAATCACAGAAAACACACCTGAGCTAGGAACAGCGACATCACAGGAAATGCTGTCACCCTGAAGTGTCCTCACCCAAGGCCAAGGGAGACTTTCACGAACCTCACCCAGAACTGCAAGGGCCAGCACAACCTGGTGACTTCCCAGAGTGAGGCTTCCTTCAATGTACAGAATTCAAAATTAACCTCCTGGACACGACCTATACACTATTTATTCTCTCAGATCATTAGGGAGCACCCTCAAATCAAGGGCACCTTTGTGGGGTGCTGGGGATTGAACCCCAGGGCACTCAATCACTGAGCCACATCTTCAGCCCTGTTTTGCATTTTATTTAGAAACAGGGTCTCACTGAGTTGCTTGGCGCCTCACTATTGCTGAGGCTGGTTTTGAACTCACGATTCACCTGCCTCAGCCTCCTGAGCCACTGGGATTACAGGCATGAGCCACCATGCCCAGCCGAAGGCACCTTTTTAAACAACACAACTACTCAATGTTTCATAGAATTTGCCTTATTTCAGAATATTTTAACAACTTAGTATGAGATATATTTTTCAAACAAAATTAAACATCCTATATTTTAATTTGCTAAACCTAACCACTGCCCTCCTAGGCTCTGAGAAGCAACAGTGGAGTTAGCCAGCTCGTTGGGGCCCAGCTGAGATCAGAATTCCAATCTCAAGACACCTAGCTCTGAGCATCTTCCATAGAAAAGGAAGTCAGGAGAAAATTTGCCACTTACTGAATCTGGGGAGAAAATGATGAAGCACAGAAATGAGAAGAGCAGAAGGGCAGAGGAAGGGATGCGTCTTCCCAACTGGCCAGGAAAAAATGCTATTGTAGAGCGACTGAAATTATTTAAAAATAAATGTCTTTTATTTTCCAAAAGGGTCTATCCCAAAGTTAGGATCCCAAATCCACATTAGATTTCCTGTTCCAGAATCTTGTTCTTCACACATATCTGAATTCCTGACAGAGATCAGACAGAAGTCCCCAGAATCCAAGGCCAAGGCATAGGTTACCCAGAGATGGGGGTTCAGCACCTTGGACAGTACCACCCAGGGGAAGATGCCGCCCTCTGCTCTCACTATGCTTGAGCACCCTGGCTTTGGAGAGTTACTTCTCCCCTTGAGCAACCAACCTGCATGTTCCCTGGGATCCCAGGCCACATAATGGGTTAGCTCAGCACTGGGACAGGTCCAAGCAGACCTCCAACCTCATATCCAAGGCACTGGTATCACAATCACAAGCCCTTATCTGATCTTTCTTTCCCTCTCTCTTTTCCTCCTCCCTCCCCCTCCCCAATTTTTTTCACTGATTTTTTTCTTCCATTTGTAAATTCCTTTATCCATAGACTTTCATGCATATTACGTAGTCCTCAGATCAGACTTCTAACTAAAGTAACATTGGGCTCCATCAATCAAGACACCACTGAAGAAGAAAAGACAGAGCCATATAAAGACTACTCATTTGGGGAGGGAGTACTGGGGATTGAATGCAGGGGCACTCGAACACTGAGCCACATCCCCAGCCCTATTTTGTATTTTATTTAGAGATAAAGTCTCATTGAGTTGCTTAGTGCCTCGCTTTTGCTGAGGCTGGCTTTGAATTCGCAATCCTCCTGCCTCAGCCTCCCAAGCCAATGGGATTACAAGCGTGTGCCCTCACACCTGGCTCATATAAAGAATACTAAGCTAATGATTGCTAGGGGCTGAGGGTGAGGGACAGGGCAGACTACAAGGGGACACATGGGTGTGATGCAGGTGCTCTATCTTCACCCAGGTAATGGTTGTACAACTCCACTTATTCATCAAAACTCACAGAACTATATATTAAAGGGCAAATTATACTGTATGTAAATTATACCTCAATTAATCTCATGGGAAAAAAAGAAAAAGAGGCCATAGAAAAGAGAAATATGTTGGAGACCGACTCTGGATAGACTGCTTGCTCCTGCCCCATGCTGCATTAATTGGAGACAGATGCTGAATTAATGGTGTTTATTCTGAAAACTCAATTTAAAGAGGGACATTTATGAACTATTGATGATGCAGTTGTTGATGAGGTCTAGACCCTTGGTGTGACCTAGAGGAAGAACTTGCGCCGATGAGTAGAAGTGAGAAGGTGGAACCAATTGTCCAAGAATAGAGGAAGTTTCCCTTGTCTCTGGGAGAGGTATTCAAACAGTGCCTGGATGGCAGTCCCTCAGAGCTGACGCTGAACAGGCACGGGGCTGATGAGCACTAGACTAGACGTCAACGACATGTGTCATGGTAGGCTTGTCCAAAGTCACATGAGCCACACTCCATTCTTGGTAATGCCCTTAGAATGCATTACTTTTCAAAAAGCAACGCAGGGCCCATTCTCTGGTAAGCCATCATTACGAGTTCTCCTTAGAAGACAAAAATGTATTTATTACTCCAAATGAATTCCTCATGACCTCAATAATTATTACCTTTACGTGAGGACGACAACGTGTACACTAACCTTATTACTTCAAAGCACAGAACAAGTTGAGCTGTGTGTGATGATGATGTTCGGAGCTTGTTCATGTCTTCCAAGTAGCTACATAGACCACTGCCCTGATGTCATCCTAGACTGTTCAAAAGAGTTGCTATTCCCTCCCCAAACCAAGACAAGCTAATGGCACAGCCAACTCGATGTAATTTGAGATTTCAGTCTGGCGTTCCTCCAACCATGAGATTTTTCATTTTCTTACATTTTTCCTTCTGTGGAAAACTGAATCACCAATATTCCACTCACTAAAGCCCAAAGTAAAAAATACTGGACGTCTAACACACACCAGTGAATCTGGGGTCCCTGGTGCCATCTTTGATTGGAATAAAATTGTCAGTAGTGAGATGCTGAAATGTTTGCCCTTCTAATGTTAGAAAAATGAGGTCGACTTTAATTTAGTTACTCTTCTAAGTAAATCAATGGCAATGACTTTAGCAGAATATTTGAATGACAACACATACGTAGTCTCATGACCATCTTGAGTTTAGATTTTCACTGTACCATGTTATGTGGGGGGAAAAAAATCACTGCAAGGATTTTTGGAAGCCTCCTCTGAAGAAATCCCATTCAGTCACGTAAACTTCACTTCTGTTGCTTTCATATGAACACAGAACACTGACTAGTGAAAAACTACGCTCTCTTCACTGGTCTGTATGTCAGTATAGGATAGAAAACAAAGTCTGATTCGTCCCTAATTATTATATTTTGTATACATCATGTGCAGGATGAAAACTGACTGAAATTTTAGTAAAAACTATTTTGAATCTTCCCTTAAGGGGCTTAAAGCTCTCTTACGGGTTCAGATCAGAACAAAGACTCATTGGCAGAGGAACAGAAGATGCGATTTTTTGTGAAATACTCCAGCCACTATGTAGGGGAAATTCCAATTGTTCCTTATAATCAAGTTAAGTAAAAAAATAAAAACAACTGAAAGAACAAATAAATTCACAAAGCCAATTAAGATACTTAGAATTATAAAATTAGAAGATGTCTAGAGGCAGAGTTCAGATTTGCTCTCTGCTCGGAGTTTCAAATGTGGAATATGAAAGCCATTGATTGCTGATGAAGAGACATAGACTTATCCACGCTTGCACAGAATATAAATTCTGGTAAGCAATGAAATCTGAGAGTGCCTGGAAATCCCCGCAAGACCTCCTGACAGTCAAGCTCCCCCGCCCCTGAGGGGTCTGGTTTATCAGGTCTGGGTGGGACCAAGACTCTGCTTTTCTAACACCTTCCCAGGTGACACTCACTCTGCTGGAAGAATCTGGTTGTCACTGAGGCAGGAAGTACACTAATGTGAGAATGAAAAGCAGGTGCATGGGCAGGGTCTGGAAAAATGTGTCTGGGTTTGAATCCCAGCTTTGAGGTGTCAGGTTTTTCATTTATAAAATGGAAATAATAACAACTCCAGTCTCACTAAACTATATCACTCATTTAAATAACCTGGCATGGTGGCTTGAGGTTCTCCAAGAACATACGCTAGTATTAAGATTTGCTGCATCTTGACAAAGGCATATAGCATATAGAAGTTAAAAGAGAGAGAAGATGGTAGGTTAGATTGTTGGTTTATAGTTTCCATAGAAAAGAAAAGATTGTAGAGAAGGCTCTTTAACAATATCACTCTAAAATTCTGATTCTAAATATATTCTCCACCTTGCTTATTGAATATGATTTAATATTTATACAACTTAGTGTCTGTTACACTTTGCTACGTGATCTTTTTATGCTTTCATAAAAGAAGGAATCGGAAGTCCCCTGTACTTGCCCTTGAGGAGCTTTCAATTTTGTTCAGGAGAAAGACCATGTATAAATGAAACAGCTAAAAAGCAATAATGACAGTGTATGTTGAAGTGTCATAGTTAATGGTTAGACGGCGAGTTACCTGAAAGTTCAGGGAAAACAAACAAATCAGGCTCCAAGGCTCCCTGACTTCACAGAATACTGGGCCTTAAGCTTCACACAAAAGGATAAAAATAGAAAAATAATAATTGTACAGCTCTTTGTAGCTTCCAGGGAAATCCATTATCCTGCTTAATAATGAAAATAAAGAAGGTTCAGAGATATTAAGTCATTTGACCAGTGTCACACAGCTCCTGTGATGGGTATCAAGACTTACTCAGCATCTTAGGATACCGCATGCTCTTTGTATTATGCCATGAAGCGAAGGGCAATTCAAACCAAGGTCACATAAAAAAAACATAAGTGTGTGATGTTCAAGGAAGGGATCCATATGTCTTAGCTAGCAAATTTAATTTAGTAACCATTAGCTCACGAGATTAGTTGGAGTTACAGTTAGGATAGAGCGGACAAAAATTGACAGCCTTGAAATCCATTTTGAAGCTTTACATTTTCCTTGAGGTCAATGAGGAGTTTCTGAAAGTTCACTGTTTCTCTGGGTGCAAGCCATGTTTCAGGAGGAGAAAGGTCATCTCTTCCCTTCATCCAGTCACTCCTTCAAGTAATTCACTGGGCATCAAATGGGGGCCAGGTTTTGGCCCAGTCCTGGATCACAAGGTGAATAAGACACGGTCCTATCTTCAAGGAGAACTCTGTCTACAGGTGAGAGAAATGGACACAGCAGTGGCATTGCCAGGTGATGAGTGTGACACTAAAGGTAAAATGTATTCGGCCACCAGAGCATTTCTGTGAAGCATCTTCTCCATTTATGTAGACAGAGCATGGGATCAGCCACCAGTGGTTATCTAATTCACAGGAGAAAGCTCCTAATCATGCTGTGGTACAAATCCCAGGAAGGCAGACACCGTTTCCACCTGCAGGGAAAGGAGACCCCCTCTGGCAGGCAGAGGGAAGAAGCAGGAAGGACCGTGTGTACCCTGGAAACGTCACCTGGGTCCTCAAAGACCAGTACAAATGCATGCGGCCCATTAGGGAGAAAATCATCCCACACGTTGCCAAGACCCAGGCCACGAAGACCCAGTTGGTTTAGCTGGAGTGTAACTCAGCTGAGGGCCTGGACCACAGAGACGGCAGTGGACATGGAGAAGTAGTGAGCAGTGTGCTTCTTAGAGAAATTAAATGAAATCACCCACATTAAACACCTAACCCATCCCTCGTATGGCCCAGACCCTTCTCAGCTGGCTCCTTTCCTCCATCTTCACCTCACACCTGCTTCTTTTATAAACACGCACACAGACGTGAATAAAAACACTTGTTTTCTTCTTCATCCGTGTCATAACTCAAAGACATCAGATGTGACTTTGACCCAATACCATGTGGCCTTTGAGGAATGTCAACCACTGTATAATGCCTAGAATTCACTCCTCTTCAAGATATACCTTGAGAAGCCCTGAAACTTACTCTGAAACCCAGATTCCTGGACCGCCTCCCAAACCTCTGGGGTCAGAAACTCCTGTGGGCCTACCAGCATCGGTAGGACTGGGTCCACAGACAAGCCAAACAGGCCAGGCTTGAGGATCGTGGATACCACACTAGTAATGCATAAGACACCCCACTCGGGGGACATGGCACCCACATTCACTACTCAGTTTTAAACAAATATTTTCTTCTTATTATTATTTTTTTTAATTTTGAGGTAAAAATTCATGTTCTGTGAAATGCACAACCTGAAGTTTTGAGTTCCAGTGGTTTGATGAGCTCTGACTGATATGAACCCCATGAAATCCACACTCCTGCAGACAGGGAACAGCGCCGTCACCCAGGGCGCTCCCTCCCTCCACTTGCAGCTGATCCTCCCTCACACCCAGAGGCAGCCACTCTGAATCAATATCGCTGATGATTACTTGCGGGTTTTAGGACTTTGCACAGTTGAGATCACACGTACACACTCTTCATGCCTGACTTCTTCCACACAACATGAATCCTGTACTAGTCACCATGCTCTCGTGTATGGCTATTGCTCGTCTCTTTTTATTGTCAAGTAGTGTACAAATGTAAATATACTATAAATTGCTCATTCACTCTCCTGTTGATGGACATTCTCTGCCTTGGGTTGTTATGAATAATGTTACTATGGACATTCTTGTAAAAGTATTTTTGTGGACATACATTTTTCTTTTTCTTGAGTAAACAGCCATGAGTGGATCTGGTGAGTTGTGGAGTAAGTACAGATTCAGTTTTTCCAGAAGTTTCCAAAGTTCTTGCTATTGACTTCTGACATAACCTGTGGACCTCACAACTTTTTGCCTCTAGCCAAAGATTGCTTCACTATTTCCTTTTCCCAGAAATGAAGTGGAGCCAAATGGAGACCCTCCCACTTGCAGCCATGAGGCCCCTGCTTGCTAATCATGCAATGCATACACTAGATCTCTCAAGTCCCTTCCTGACATCTGCAGTATCCTACCACTATGAATGAAATGTGCACGGTCATAAGAAGAAAACTCAGCATAAAATACCAGTGTTCTGAAGCCAAAGCTTAGTCTCCATGGGCCAGCTGGGCAAAACTGCTTACTGTAACAGTGACTTAACGAAGTGAAACTTTTGGAGCTCAAAGAATTGAACTGGAACAAGCATTACATTGCTTCCCTTAGGGAAAAAAAGGATAGCAGAAGACCTGGCCTATTTCATTATTTTATCAGCTCCACTTTCCACCCTCTGACCTCAGAGGTTTTTATTTTTCCATTTGTCCCAGGAATACATCTTATTACTTGAAACACGTTGTTAGGGTTGTGGAAAGAGTAGCAAGACAAAGAACAGCCGTCGTGATGACAATTTACTTCCTTCCAAGACACACTCGTTCAGTAACAGTGACAAAACTCTAGCACTTTATCATAATTCCCCCTTTCCAGCGAGTGGACGCGTTACCTGAGTTTCATTTTCCCAAAGTGTCTTCCTCAGCACTTCAATATTGTGCTTCAAGCACTCTTAGTTTATACTACAGCACACTAAAATGAGCCCGCAAACAATTGGTCTAGCCCATCTGCCAGATTTGTAAGAAAAGAAGACATATAAGAATTTATGTGTAAATGTTAAAGGGAAAATAGGGAGAATGATCTGGAAATATTAGGTGGCCTTACCAGTATGAGGCGGTGCTAATGGCAGCACACACAGCAGGACCTCTGCCCTGCTGGGTTGGGGACACAGGCATGTGGGAGCACAATTTTGAGGTAAGAGAGAAATGAAAATGTGCATTTTATGGTCACACCTTATATTTCAAAGGCCACCTTTTTTTTGTAACTGAATTTCCAACACTCTTTCTAACTTCAGCTTCTTCCCACAAAAAAGAAATAAAAGTAAAATAAAAACTAGGAAGAGGAAACATAGTTTATAGCTCTCCTCTGAACAGCAATACAGAAGTTATTCTGCAGGTGACCCTGCTCAAGGTGTTAACTGGACACCAGAAAGGGCACAGCTCGGAACCCAGTCAGGTGAGCGGCCTCCACCCCTGGAGCAGTGGGGACAGGAGGCCTTTCGACCACTGTCAGAGCCAGGGGCCACTCCAGAACCCACAGCCTCTCTCCCCACTCCCTTCCTTTGGAGGGGGTCTGGTCCAGCTGCACCACCACTTTCTCCCTTCAGTCGCACAGAGGAGGCAGCAGCAGCTGTGGGCAGAGCCTGGGGGGTGGGACAATGAATTTGGAAACACGGGATTGGTGGACAGATCAGCCTGTCAACCTCTGAAGCACTGTCCTGCTGAAGTGGAGGTAAGCAGCCCTCTCCAAACTCTGTGTTATAAACTCCTGATTTTGAATCTGCCACTCACGTCAGATTCCTGTGTGGACACTAACTGTGGCCACTAATTCCCCTGACATGTACAGAGTTTGTAGTCCCACCTTCTCACTTGGGACTCATTCTAGCTACTTTCCTTCCTGCCTTAGCCAACCCCATCAGGTGGGCGTGTAGGGGTGGCAGACAGGTGTTATTTTAACCTGAGAGCAGCCCTGTGCTGGTCTCCCTTGAGTAGTATGGATATGTTCTCATCTGAAAAAATATTGATCTGCCCTTTCCGTCACTCAGCCTACGATGAAACCTAAGTACAAGGATTCTAGCTCTGCCAGCATTATACATTGTATTAACATGATGTTAATTAACTGAAAAGCCACACATTGATTGCTTTGAGAGGTTCTGAGGATCAAATATCAGTGAATGGACCCAGCTAAGCCTAATTTACTAATGGATTTTTAACTTACATGGAGAAAAAAAAAGCTGGAAGGGAGAAGTAATTTTCCATTTGCCAGAAGAAATGAAGAATTACATTTTCCAACTGATTTAGAGAATTTCCATAATCCAAGAAAGCCAAAAAAATGCATATTTACATATAAACTTTATATATTTTCTCTAGTTACCATGCAAAAGTTTTCATGGAAAGTCTCAATCACAAAGCATGACCCTAAATTCATTAATGTGGAATACACAGGAACTGTGGATCAGGATGACCATAAAACATTGAAATTCGGCCTTGAAATCTGTTCTATCAAGACTTTGAACAATGCTACATATCAAAAATGTTCATGTGATTATTATAAGATGTTTATGCCTGTAGGAGAGTAGAAGGAATATTCTTTCAATCCAACACAGCACCACACTAGGTACTGGAGCCCAAATATAAAGGAAGCATGCTCATTCCTGGGACTCACAACCTATAGAAATAACCAATGAAAATTCCTTTGGCGAGTGGCAGTAAGCAAAATGTAGTGATCCGCCTTCCAAACTTCTTGCTGTAGGTGTCTTTTTATTCATACCCAACACCCCTTAGGCTGGTTTCCTGAAACCACAGTTATGTAGGGGCACAAAGAGGAAAAACACCAGTCATGAAACATTAGTCTCCGTCAACTCCTGCAACACACCTTTGCACCAGGCCCTGAGCATCTTCATGGTTCAAGAAGACACCAAGAGTCCCAATTCAGCTGTGGTGGCCTTTCAGCAGCCTCCTGCGGATCCCAGCATTGTCTTCACATACTTGGGCCACTGCAATCCCAATTGAGGGAAAGTTCTGTCCCTCCAGTGTCCGAGATGCCATGAATCCTCTTCCTCTGGGCCCCAGTCACTCTGCGCTTCCCAGCCTGCTTTGCAGTTGCATGGCCAGGTGACTGACGCCTACCCACAGGCTGTGTGAGAGGTGATGACGCTTCTTCCTGATCTGGCCCATAAGAACTCCCACAGGGTCCCCTCCATGTGCCCTCCCTCCTCCTCTATCCAGCAGCTAGCTGTCAGTGCCCAGGGTGACCGAGGAGGCCAAAGCTGAGGACGCCAGAGCCCCGTCAGCCTGGTTCCCAGACAGCTGCAGGGAGCAGGGCCTCTCCCACCACACTGCCCACTCCCTGCTCAAGCCCACCATGGCCACCATTATGTGAATGAAACATAAACTATCAAGTCAAGTCACCAAAATTGGGGAGTAGACATTTCCTAAAAAAGTAATGATACTTAAGTTTGGAACCCTTTACTTTCATGGTCCCATTGAAGAATCTGGAAAAGACTTTGGCAATGAGTTCACGTGGTCATATTTTTTTCCTAAAGTTTGCACAAAATATTTTCCTCTCCGATTTCCCTTCCACTACAGTTCACCTTGTCTCAAGAGACATTAGTTATAGTGTCCAGGGGCATTTTCGGAACCTAATTAAGGAAAGTTTATTCTATTTTTAATGGTTCAAAGTCACTTCCTGGTTTACTTAACTCATTGTTAGCTGTACCATATAAAAATAGTTTCCAAGAATTCGCCTACTGCCCTCTGTGCCGATTCTCCTGGTGTCTAAACATGAAAGAGGAAAACCAGAGGCCTTAACTTGATGTGTACAGGCCTGTGGTACCTGAGGCTGAGGGACGGGCTGCAGGGGATGGGGCCAGAAATGCACAGAAGCTTTGAGAACATCCTCTCACCGTTGGTCATGTCAACGTGGAAGCAGACCATTTGGTCTCCATCAATGCCAAGGCAAACCGAGACTGTCCCCTGTCAGTATGTACAATTATAAATGTGCCATACATTTTTTCCTCCTCCTTATCATAGGAATCACTCAAAATAGAATTTTTGAGAATGCTTGTGTTTATTGAGCACAAGCTGTAAGAATAGCACAAAAAAGACATTGTTCACATTGTTTTCACTCTTATTCATCCTAGCAATCAATAATTGAGAATTAATTTTGATTATTTATCCTAGAAGAAAAACCAAATTATGTTTTCGTTCTCTCTACAAAATTGATATTATAAGCTCATTGTCTTAGGGAGACATGATTGAAAGAAATGCCACCAAAGAAAGTGGTAAAAAAAAAGGTTTTAAAGAGAAATGTCAGACAATTAATAGAAATAAATTGTTATTTTTTTCTGGGCTTTGTAACATTTGTCAGCTTTTTAAAGATGTGATAATTACAATTTATTTTATCATTCTAAAGAATGAGTCCTTTTCATATCAAACTTTATAATTGTGCATGATTTTCTTCAAGAGGGCTCCCAGTATTTATACGCTTCAGGCCCCACTAAGTCCGTGTCCACCCCTGCACAGGGCTGGCATCACCTCGCTAATGCTTCTTCTCAGAGTTAGCGGATCTCAGAGGGGAACTGTCCTCAGCTCAGCCTCAAGGGCTTCTCCAGGGATCAGCCTCCTCCTGGGATCCACTCCTGGAATCCGTCTCCTCCACTCGGAGGTCATGGTGCAGGCTGAGAGGCTCAGTGGGAGGCCGGAGGTCATGGTGCAGGCTGAGGCCCACTGGGAGGACGGCAGGACGCATCTCCCCCTGTCCCTCCCACCCGCCCTCAGCTTCCCTGCACTTGGAGGAAGCCGCACTGTCCTGGTTTCCCAGGTGGCCTGGTGCCAGTTGCTACTCTTAGGGGCCAATCATTTGTGCCTCCCCTGAGTGTGCCAGGCCACCAAGGCTGGCCACCATGCCAGCTGCACCTCCAGACACGCCCGAGCACATGCACAGTCACAGCAGCTGCCCTACCTGGCCCTGGCTTCAAGTCCTTCTGGCCAAAGCAAGGCCTCAGAGGACGGGAACCTCACCGGGATCTGTGGCCACGTGAGCAGGCTTCCTTTCCATGTTCCGGATAAGGCAGTGGACCAGGACAGCGTGAGTGACAACCCTGGGTCACATAACCTACAAGTAATGGACCAAGTGCAGAACACGAATGTTTGGTGCTCAGAGTCTGCGCCTTCACCACAAGGCTATCCAGGGTCCCCGCAGCCCCGTGAGATAAAGAGCACTGAGCACAGCAGGAATTAGCCAGGTGACAGCGCTGGAGTATCAGCAGCTGCAGAGCTCAGAAGAGTCAGGCTGTGTTTTTTGTTAACAGGAGAAAAAGGGTTGACAGCTTCCTCCAATAATAAGCACGAAATGGGCTCTCTCTCCCTTGACCCACTTCATTTTCAACTGAGAGGGATTGGAGGAGATGGGGCTATGAGGCTTTTCTACCTGAAATAATCATCAGTGATCTGTGAGCAGTAGGACAAACTAGGTCTTTTCTCATACCATTGGTGTCCATGGTTCAGAAAAATATCAACACGTGGCCACAGCTGCTCTTCATCTATGTGACAGATTAAAGAATGATGCTGAAAGCCACTACGTGACGTGTACATGAGGCGGTATGCAGAAGAGCAAGAGGGCTGACTGGAGACAGAGCCACTGCTACGGTCCGAATGTATCCCTCAAAATTCATGCGCTGGGAACCTGATCCCCAGGGCGGTAGGAACGGGAGGTGGGGCCTCTGGGGAGGTGTTTAGACCAGGAGGGTGCTGCCCTCGTGGGTGGATTAGTGCCACCATAAACAAGGGCTTGCAGGAGTGGGTTTGCTCACTCTGCTGTTCTGCCATGTGAAGACCAGCGTCTGACCCTCCTGTTCACCCTTCCACCTTCCACCATCTGAGGAGGCAGCAAGAGGCCTTCACCAGACACCCAACCCGCCATCACCATGACCTTAGACTTCCTGGCCGCCAACACTGCAAGAACTAGATCCTTGTTCCTTTCATAACCCAGCGTCAGGTGTCATGTTATAGCAGCACAGAACGGACTGAGACAGACGGGGAGGCCCTACTCTTTTAGGAACATAATTCACCCCAAAGGAAACAACTGGGCTGGGGGCATTTCCTGATGAGCCCCTGGTTGAGGGAGGTGAGCACACTTCACTTTACTCCTCTCAGGGGCTGCCTAAAAGCAAAGAGAGAGAGAGAGAAAAAAAAGCAACTGGGAAAAAACTATATCTTGGCATAAGAAAATAACAGGAAGCTTGGCGTTGTTCGCTGGGTTTGAGAGACCCAGGATTGGTACCTGAGAGCACCAGGAAGGAAGAAGGAGGAGAAATGAAAGAAGGGTTTTGAGGAAAAGAAAGGGACCCAGAACCAGTTGTGCATGTGATATGATAGCAGGACCACTTAAGCCCCAGAATTCAAGACAGTGCCATAAAAAAAACATCAATCAATAAATAAAAGGGACCTAAACAGAGGGCACAGCAAGAGCCCAAGCCACGTAGTTGTGAAATTTTAAGACAATTCACTTTAAAGAACTTGCTTAGAGCCACTATTGCTATCACCCAGTCACCCGCCCCCTAAGACCCCCTGTGGAAATCGGCTCCCCACAACAGCCCTTGCAAAGACACTCTGGGGAGAAGGAACCAGGTGGGTCCTTCTCAGGAGCAGATCTCCAAGAAAGGAGCCACCTCAGCACCCAGCAGGCGGGAGCCCGGCGGCCCCCAGAAGGAAGGAGCCTTCTGAAGCCAGGCAGCATCTGGAGTGCTGTGTGAGATGGGGACGCCAGCCATATTCTCCGTACACTGATGGACGGCCTCCCAGCCGGCAGGGGCAGGACGGGGGCTGTCTGGGCTAGACCAGTGGAATAGAAAGAGCTCACAGCCGTCGGCTGTCCTTGAATCTCACCAGGAAGCAAAAGCCAGCATGCAGGAGAGAAGCCATGGCCCACGACCAGCTCCGAGAGCACAGCTCGTGGTGAGGGCACCCAGAGGCCTGCTCCCTGTTCATGGCCTTCCCTGACACCGTCTGTCCCAGGCTGAGCTGTCTCCCCCAAGTCCCATGTTGAAGTTCTAGCCCTTACCCCTCAGAATCGGGAGGGTCTTTAAACAGCTGAATAAATTCAATCGGTATAATTGGGGTGGACCTTAATGCAAAAGGCTGCAGCTTCATAAAGATGTTATCCATGTCCAGAGGGAAGAACATGAGGAGGCAGAGGGGGCCAAGTGCTGACCACCAGCAGAGGGCTGGGGCAGCTCTTTACCTCCAGGACCTGGGAAGGAACTACCCTGCGGACACCTTGGCCTCAGACCGCCAGCCTCCCAAACTCTGAGAGGATACATTTCTGTCACTCAAACCACCCGCAATCTGGGCACTATTTTATGCTGAGTAATTTGATCTACTTGCAAACTGAATTCACTCCATATGTACACAATGAACTCCTGCACATCAACTCACAGGTTCAACGAACAAAACCATATTGTAGGCTAAAGAAAACAAAACACAATCTAGACCTTCTTTTGCACCGGTCTCCAGGAGAACAAATACTTGTGTTATTTAGGAATAAAAATTATTTACCTTATAATTCATTTAATCATTTGATTCTTTATTCTAGGGGTTTTTACATAATGTCTCACCTTACAAAACCTGGTACATCCATCAGCCACCTGGAGCCGAAATAGAAAGTAGCCGTGTGGAACTGTGGCAGTGTGTGCACTGTCACATCGCTAAGATATATGTTGGTTTGGGGCCAGAGTTATTTATCTCTGGACTTAGAAGTTAACCTACTGAATCAACATGATTTCTCACCTTTAGCAGTACCACAGACAGCGTAAGAACAAGAGGGTACCCACAGAACTGTGCATGTGTACAGCCCTTTTAACTGTACCCAGAAAGAAGCATCATATGTGACTTGAAAATATATAAACTGCCATCCACACACAAGAAAACTTTGATCTCGCTTATAAGAGTGGATTAAACCTGGAGGTACTAGGGAACAAAACTGACCAAATTATATTGATAAGTTGTGTCCATGTTACGAGCATGTAATGATGACTTTTACTATGGTGTATAATTATAATGCTCCGAATGCATATGCATATATGTGAGCATGTTAAATGTTTTCCCAAACCCACACTATGTTCATCCTGAACAAGTCACCTCTCTGTCTCCTCTAATTGCACCTGCAGAATTAAGGCATGTGTTACATGTGGTTTTTAGAGGTTCCTATTTGATCTACTGGGTACTGAAAGATCAAAAGTGATCCTACCTCCCTAGATTCACATTCTCCTCCACATCAGCTCTGGGGATTGGGGCTGTAGTTGAGTAGAGAACTGAGGTGGCAGAACTGAAGAGTGTTGGGTCAGCTGGACACTAAAATAGCAAAACACAGTACTATGTCCCTGTCTCACAGAAGCACCTCCTCCAGCAGTGCCTCTTAAGCTTTAGTGTATGTGTAAAGAGCAGACCTGAGGTCTGGGGCGAGGACTGAGATTAGCCATTTTCAAAACACCTAGTGCTGCCACACACTTTGAGTTCTGGATTTATAGATGTATATAGCTTAACTATGTAAGTATGAGGAAAGTGTTTATAATTTGGGTCAAAATTTCATTCTATGGTAGATCTTTCTGGATGAAAAGTTGAAGGACAGCAAAGAAACTGATAGAATATTTATAATATACATAACAAAAACTCCTACTCAGAATATATAAAGAACTCCAAATCATAAAAATGATAGAAATCACAGAATTTCAACTTCCTAATAAGCATGAAATCACATCAACCTTACAAGTAATCAAGGAAATGCAAAATGAAACCACATGAGATATTTTCTATTCATTCAAATGTCAAAAACTTGAAAACAATGCATGTTAGCATTTTATCATCTGCCATTACAAGATTTAAGGCAATACAGTTCCAAAAATGGGAATATTCTAGGTTATCTCAGGCTCCATTTTAAACATGAGGAAATTGGTACATGAAGGTATGAACCAATCTAAAAAATCACTTTTATAAGAACTTAGTCCAGACCAGTGTCCTCCTCACGGGCGCTTCCTCCTGGAGCTGAGAGAGAGCACATTTAACGTCTGGCTATCACTCATGAACCAGGAAGCCCCATCACTTGATCCCATTTTTCCTTATTAGTAATGATTTCCAGACATTACTTTATACAATAAATCATGGAAATGTAAAAATCAACTTTGCTTTGATCATATTTTTCTATATAGTCACTATATTTATATGTGAATGACTGTGATCATATCATAAAATAACTGCATGAAACATTCCACAAGTATATTAGCAGTGTATAGAAACATTTTAAAATTTTGTTTAGTTGTTGATAGACTTTTATTTATTTATACATGGTGCTGAGTATCAAACCCAGTGCCTCACACATGCCAGGCAAGTGCATTGCAGCTGGGCCACAGCACCAGCCCGTTTAGAAACATTTTTGCTGAAAAAGTATAATTGAATAATTTCATAATAATTTACCATATGACAAGTTGTGCTGTAATTATTCAAGTTCCCAAGACTGGATATTTGGGTGGTTCTCCTTTTCCTTACTCATGCTATTCTAAATACTATTTTGATAAATAACCTAATCTATATTAACTTGCTTATTTCTCTTTAGGGTAGTCACAGGAAAGTAGAATGTAAATCAAGGGGTGGAAATATCTTATATATATGTATATATATGTGTGTGTGTGTATATATACAAATTCCCTTCCAAAAATGTCATGCCAATTTTCCCATTAAGGTATGCAGCATCAATGTATGAGTATTATCATTTTTAAAATGAATAATATGATTGCTGAATATTTTAGTATTTAAATTTTTCATTTACTATTAGTGAAGCTAATAGGTTTATGAACCCACTTAAATTTTCTCTAACTCCCTCTGTCTATGTAAGTAGGTAAGTGTCTATTTGAAGACACTCTCAGATATTTAGAATGCTAACTTTGTTCATAGCACTTGTGGAAAGAATTTTTTCCACATTTTTTCTTTTTCAATGAGGAGCATCTCTAAAAGGCCGATACTTCTGTGCTTTTTTGATCTGTAGAAAATTCTTCTGGCTCTCATTATCTTAGTATTAAATCATCTCGAGAGACTTTGCTCAGCAGCACAAGGAATCTGGTGCCAGGGATCCTGCGCCGTCGTTGTAGGTAGAGGAGGTGACCGGCTCGTGGGCACACAGGCATTCCTGTGGGCCAGCCTGCATCTGCTCCTAATCTGTTCTCAACCTTGTCCAGATCAGCCAAGAGTAACTACTTAATTTCCTCTAGGTTCAGCTCTTAAGGACTCAGGCCCAGGCTCCACCTCACCGCCCCCAACACCCAAAGCTTCCTCTAAACAGATTTCCCAAATACCAGTCTCTGTTTCCAAATCTACTTCTTTGCTGGTCCAAAGGAACCCTGGGCACCCATCAGCTCCAGTTACTACCTTTTGCCTCCTCTGCGCTCTCCAGCAGCGTGGAAGCCTGTCCTGCTGTCCCTTTCTCACACCATGTTGCTAGTCTCGGGGGAGGGGGGTGCTGCTGGTCCTTCGCCATCCCTCCTGGCTGTTCCTGAGAATAGACTCTAGTTATCTGTTCTGCCAAACAGCAGAGACACACTGTCTCCTCGGGAGGGTCACCTCTAGGTCATTCTCATGAAAGGAGGTTCAGCTGATGTGGATGTGACAGCCAGGAGCTGGTCTCAAAGCAAGCTATGCATCCGGGGGTCAACTCACCAGGGAGCCAGCAAGACTCTACAGCTGCAGAAGAGTCCCTTCAAGGACAGAGATGGACTTGGCAGCAAGGGTCCTTTATATGAGTGCCCCCTACTCCGCAGCCTGTGACCCCTGCCTCTTGCAGACAGCGTCTGAAGGGGTCACCACCTGTGTTCTCACCTCGAAACACAGACTTTTCCAGCTCCCAGAAGGACGTGGGCTGGGGTGGGAGCCTCCTCCCAGTTCATCGCCCTGTCTTCTCTTTCTCCAGCCCCTTGTGATTTGGGGGTGGGAGAGGGTCTGACTAATAGATTCGAGCCATGTAACCTTCTGAAAATGCTAATGAGGAAGAGAAGGGCCCCAGGAAGCATCAAATGCTGACATGGGTGAAAGCTGTGCAGAGCCGTGGCATATTTATCAGGCAATTTCCCAAGCACGCCAGGTCTCCCTGAAGACTCCCACGTGAGCTCCTGGACATCAGGCTCCCGCGTCCCCTGGGGAGCTCCTTCTAGGTTTCCTTTGCTCCCCACCTACTGTCTCAGGTTGTCTGAGTAGCACAGCTCTGCCTTTACGCTGGAGTTTATTTCTGTAGGAGGTCAAGAGGGAAGTCCATAAGTAACTTGTCTTTCTTTGAGCTCTTCTTTGCCTTAAACACTCCCCTCATGCTTTGGTCACTTCTTCCCCCAAGTCCTTTGTTCAAGCAATTTTCTACTATATCACAGAATCTCAGAACTGGTCATCAGGAAGGACCTTGGAATAACCCCGCTGTCTCATTTACTGACAAGGAAACTGAAGCCCAAGGAAGTGATGTGAGTTACCCAAGATCAGACCTCTAGAGAACGGCAGCCCCCCAACCACGTAGGTGACCTACCGACCCCACAGCCCACCTGACCACCGTCTGCTCTGCATCCCCACAGCACCTTGAAGTCTATGTGGCCCAGACATCCCTGGCACACACGGGGTGGGATGCAGGCCTTCTCTGGTGATTTCATGAATGTAAGCAAAAACGTGAGGACCCTGGACTCGTGTGATTATGGGACAGAGCAGTGCTTCCTGCACAGGCCCTCATCTCCCAGGTAGACTGTGCAAAACTGAAGGAGGAAATGGGACCACATCTTCTCCAACACAATGACAAGCTATGCACAGTTCTTAAACAACACAGAACATTTTCTCTCTTAAACCTCCCTTTCAAGCAAACAGAATATATATGTGATTGTATTTTTATAGACAGTGATGGCAGAGCAATGTATCCTCTTGGGGTCATGGAGAAAAGTAGAAAGTTTAAATTCTCATTTTGGCCTTAAATAAATTATCTCATCTCATATCTTTGTTAATTCATCTACAAGGAGATGACACAGCTGTGCCCACCTCATTAGGTGGTCATGAAAACTCAGGAGAGCATTAACCACGACACACCTGCATGCACACAGGTACACACACACACACACACACACACACACACAAAAAGCAGGAGGTGCTCAGTGTAGTGCCTGGTGCCAGTGCTCAGCCAGGTTTAACCATCCTGCCTTTACCAGGTGGGAGCTCCTAAGCCTATTACTCATGTGTCTAACTGGCTTTTTGAAATGACTAACATCCATGGGAAACAAACAGAAAATGGGTCTGATTTCTTTCCCAGCCACAACTTGTCACACACTCCGTGCAATGACGCCCTCTCTTGCTGACAGCACAGGGCTGCAGACCCCTCCCTCTCTCTCTCAGAAGAGTCCTGTTTTAACAGCTCGGACTCCCTTTCTGGCATCAGGATGCTAATGCCCCCCAGTTTCCACAGCCAAGGCTGCACTTCTCTCCTCCCCTGGCTGTTGTAGAGGACTGTGCCTTGAGCCCCAGGCCCAGCACTCCCCACTGGGCGGAAGACATGTTACTCCTCAAAGGCCCTCTCCCATTTATTCTAGGATTTTGCTCAAGTGGGCCACTTGGGGCAATGGGGTGAGTCTGGTGATTCTTAACAGCCCCAGGAGGTGATCCTGGCAGCCCCTTGGCCACCATCATGAAGCCAAGATGTTCAGAATCCACTGACCTCAGCTTTAAAGGGTAGGCAAAAATCCAGGGCAACAGGAAGCATCCATTTTAGGTCCTGTCAACATGTTCTGGTTTGGTTTGCTTTACTGTGTTTGCTAAAAACGAATGTGTCTCTCTGTGGGTTAACAGGGTTCTTTCCAGACGGCTCTCCCAAGACAGAGACCACACACTCTGGTTTTTTGTGAAACATGGAAGAGGGAAGCACTGGAGGATTGCCCTTTTACAGCCTCATCGCTGTCTTACTTTGGAGAAATTCCTTCAAACCTGATTCTAACCCACTGCCCTGGCAGAAATGACTGCGCATCTTGCTAATCTGCCACAGCTGCCTCACTGTGCAATGAGAAACACCTCCTTGCTTAACCACCCAAACTCTGGCACAGCTCACATGTGTAAAACTACCACCACCACCATGGGCACCACACTAACAGCACCTTTCAATCACCCATCCATTCACTCAACACTTACTTATTGGTCACCACATGCTAGAGGTGAGGGCCAAAACAGTGATAAACAAGGATGAGCAAACCCCATGATAGCTCAGGGTACCCGTAGCCTAGACCCAGACAATGAAATCCACAGCTAAATCCGAGTAGATCATGACAAAAAACTAATCAAGAAGTCGGTACCATGGAGGATGATGTGAAGACCTGGTTTACTTATGGTTATAGGTCATTACGTATAACAGAAGAAACAGAGCCAGCCCAGTGAAGAGCGGGGAGGGAATTCTAGGCAGAGTCCCAGTGGGGACAAAAGCCCAAGGAAGAGGAGCCAAGGTCTGCCTGAGACTCTGAAGGAAGAACCGCGTAGCTGGAAGTCAGGGGAGGCGAGGATGGGCAAGGTCCCCGGGTCGTGGAGTGGAGTTTGTAATCCCAAATGCAATGCCAAGCCGAGCTGGTTTTGAGTGGGGAGTGTCTTACCTTCCTTTTGGACATTGGAGCAAGTAGAACAGTGGCCCCCGAGAAGATATATCCATGTCCAAACTCTCAGAACCTGTGAATGTGATCTCATGGAGAAAAAGGTTCTTTGTAGGTGAAGGTGAGTAAAGGATCTCAAGATGTGATCATCCTGGACTAACCAGCGGGCCCTAGACCCAATGGCAACTATCCTACAAGACACAGAAGACACCGGCAGGGGGGAGGCGGAGGCAGAGGGTGAGGTGAGGCAGCCTCGGGCCAAGGCGGACATGGAGCCGCAGAGGATGAAAGGAGACTCTCCTGCAAGGAGCGTGACACCACCCACACCTGGGCCTTTTATTTCCTTTCCAGAATCACAAGAGAATTAACTGTTGTTGTTTTGATGGCGGTTTGTTATGGCAGTCTAGGAAACACACAGACATCTTGAGAACTGGTGGCCTCACCTCCGAGTGCTGATGGGTTAGAGATGTGTGCGCAGTTTAGAATTCAACCGCTGGAGGTTGAAAGTGACAAGTTTCCAAAGATCTTCCCAAGCTGCCAAAGTGGATTTCTATTTTGATTCCTCATCTACCTTGTGCTGTACTGCTGGAAAATTGTAAGAGCTAGTTTTCTCTTGAGATACTGACAGTAATACCACTGTCAGTGGTGTGCATGTGCATACATGAGGGTGTGTAAAGGCACAGGCACACGGAGGTAGGTGTGGGTGTGTGTGTCTGTGAGTGTGTGTTCTGGTAGAAGCTGAAGGGACTGGGTGAGCACTTCCATTCTCTTCAGTCGCTAGAGACAGCACTGCCTAATGGGTGTCTCCTTAATAGAAAGCAAGAGGTAAAGAGAGCAGAACAAAGGCGAAGTGAGGGAGGACTCAACCACGTCCAGGCTGAGAGGCCATCCTTGACATTCATGTCTCCATCCTAGGAACTTCATATCCACCATGGCAGGCTTTCCTGCTCTTTTTCTTCCTTCTCTTTCCCTGTCCAGACAATATTCAGTTTAATGGCAGAATTCTGAAACTGGCAATGAAGAGAATCCAAGCAAACGAAATCAAACTACTGCAGAAAAGGGGGTGTGGAGGAGGGAGAGGATCGTGAGCGGGAACGTGCAGGGCAGCGCTACAGGAAGGGCCCAGGGGCTCCAGCGTGTTGCCGGGTTCTGCTTTCCCAAGCAGCTCTGCCATCTCCACAAAGCTGGGTTTTGCTTCTCCCAGTAGTCCTTTTTGTTGGGTCTCCATCTCCAGCCAGGGACTGAATACCCGAGTGCACAGAAAGGCATGCCAGAACTGGAGGGTCCCCCGTCCTAGAAACAGATCCAAAGCTGTCGCATCCTGTGGCAGAAGCACAGACCGAAAAAATGCTGCCTGCTCGACCCCTCGCATTCTGTTCAGGCCACTGGACACAGCTTCTGCCAGCTCCAAATTCACTTTTTGTCCAAAGAATCAATACACCTATTGAGAGGGTGTCCAGGAATGGCCTTCCTCTATCCCTCTCTGGTACCGCCAGGCAGAAAGCCCAGCAGGCCCTGCTTTGTTAGCTGAGCTCCAGCCACGGGACCACATGGGGCCCCTCGTCTGCATTCAGGGCTCTTGCTTTGCTTCCTTGTCCTCTGCCACAATAGTGCCCCGTTTATTGAGCATCCACCTGGGCACAGCCCCATTGAGCACCAAGAGAAACGGCACAAAGGGAACAGAAGCTGCAAGTCGCAGTAGGATTTCCAAACAGCAGCGTCCAGGAACCCTGTGTGGGCAAATGAGTCCAACCACCAGGTTCCATCCACAGGCCCTTTCCTGAAGTGGGTCTTTGTCCACAATCCATATGCAAACTGTTTTCACCCCCGAGTCCCTCCGATTCGTGAAGTTAAGGACTCAGCCGCATCTACTTGCTATTTCTTTGCTTGTTTATGTCTTGGGGGAATGTCCCTTTTCCACTGACTGACAGCCCCTCTCTAACATCACTCCCTCCCAGTTTTCAGCATTAGAGACAAATCTTTATTCATGGTCATGCAAATATTGATAAGCATGCCTAAAGACTTTCAATTTCATATTTTTTACAAAAATACATTTGGATCATACGCCTTTCTTTGCCCTGTTTTCTTAACAATGCCTCAGGAACATCCCCTTGACTGACAGACACTCCTTAATCCTGATAGATGCATCCTAGTCCATGATTAAGTGACCTTGATTTACCCACTCCCATCTCTGCTTCACTGTGAATCCCGCCATCCGGAGTGGTGTGGCCACAGGCTCTTCGCTCCTCTCTTCTCAAAGTTGACTCTGTTTCTATGGAAAGCTTCCTAGCAGGAGTGCCCAGTTCATCCAAGGTATTTCACTGAATGGATGCTGCTGGGCTGTTTTCCAAGAGACCACAGTGTTACTGGGCCCCCAGCAATAAAGAATGCCTTTTTCTTGCTTTCTAGCTAGCACTGAGCTTTAGTGCTCTTTCTTAATTTTTGACAAAAGGTTAAGTGATTAAAGTTGAAATTATATTAGCACATCAACTTGTGTTTTCCTGAGGACTAGAAAAATTGTTCGTCTTTTCACAGGTTTCTTGGCCTCTTGAGTTCTTCTGTAAACTGAATGCTCACATTCTTTGACCATTTTTTTATTGTGATGTTAATTTTTTACAAGTGAGTATGAGCTCTTACATATTGTGGGTACTGAGCCTCTGTCATATTTTTCATGACAAATAAAGTGTATCAGTTGCCTTTCTTGTGTTTAAAAGTAAGTATAATCCTACATATGTTTATTTTTTTCTTTCATAGCTCTTAAGATTGTTATCTGGCCTATCAGCACCCACCTCACCCCTTCATCAAAACTAATATTATTTTATATTTTCACCCAAATCTTTTTGTCATAATACTTGAATATTCACTGTACTTTACTGTGTATTTTTTTCTACATAATGTGAAGGAGAGGTACAACCTTCTTTGCTTTTAATAATTTTGCCTCCTATCCTTTATTGCTCAACTAAAATACCACCTCTGTCAAATATTTAATTAGCTTTGGTCTCTGTTCTGTTCCATTGATCTGTTTTTTCTTATGCCAATATCACAGTGTTTTGTTAACTAACTGATTTTTTTTAATATACACTGAATTAGCCTCTCCATCCCCTTCTCCATAGTTTTCTTAGGTGTACATATTGTATAATTCACTCCTAAATAGCATTTCTGGTTTGCTTGTTTCTATTAAGCATTTGAAACTTGGTGTCTTTCTTTCTAGTTGGAAAGATACATCATGCTTATATAGCAGGGTGTAGAATATGGGGTCTCAGAAGGGGGTTCATCATGAACATTTTCAGGCTGAAAAAACAAGTATTGTTCTAAATAAGCAAGTGACACATCTGTTAAGTAATAGAATGGGAACTTGAACCCAGAAACAGGGCTCTAGAACCTTCGCCTCTGCAGCATCCCATATTCCAGTTTCTCCTGAGAAGCTACCATTTTCCCTACTTCTATCTAACCTAGAGGATCTGTCCTTGGGCCTGGCTCTCCCCTCTGGATGAACTGTGGTCAACGTTATCAGTAGTATAGTTATACTGTACATGTGTGATACTCTCACGTCCTCACGCTCTTTATTAAGAGCTGATCAAGTGCCTCAAGTCAGCACTGTTCAGACCTGGTATGTTCTTTGTTCACTTAATCTTACAACATCGTATGATGTAAACACTGTCATCATCTCCATTTTTCAGCAAGAAATCCCAGAACAAAGTAACTCTCCCAGGACACTGGGAGCAACATTGTGGCCTCATCTGCATCCCAAGCAAGCCCAGGAAGCCGGGACTCTTCCAGGACTGCCCACTGCCTCCCTGTCTCCACATGTCATAGCCACGGGCCATAGAATAGTGCTTCTTCCCGCCTCTCCTCCTGCAGAGCTAAAGCTGTACTCCCAGAGATGGACACGTCCACCCCTGGAGTGAGAAGCTACCTCTCATGGAGTCACCTGGGAAACTTTCTGATGATTGTGCTGCATGACTGCTATGATTTTCATAGGCTTTGTGTGAGTCCCCTTAAGGTTCATGTTCTGGAAGCGTGGTCTCCAGTGTGGGGGTGTTGAGAAGGTGGAACCTTAAAGAGGTGGAGTCTGAGTTGAGGTACTTAGACCATGAGCCCCACTCACCTGGAGTAATGCTGTTTCATGGGCATTCCTGTTCTTGTGAGACCAGATGAGTACTCTGAGAGAGTTCTATAAAGAGCAAGCCTAGTCCCTCCCATCTCTGGCTTCCTGTCTCACCATAAGATCTCTTCTGCAGGCAATCACCCCCACCATTGTGATACCATCTATCACGAGGCCTTCATAGGAGCCAGGCAGGTGCCACACCATGCCCTTGAATCTCCAGAATGGTGAGCTAAACAAAACTCTTTGTTTTAGGTATTTTGTTATAGCTACACAAAATGAGCTAAAATGAAGACAATGTAAAAGTTATTTCCTGGTGGCGGCTTAGACAAATGTATTGTACCACCTCTTGAGGTGCATGATTTCCAGAGAACATTTTATGCCTCAAGTAGCAAATCTGCAAGATAAATTCTTACCTGGATGAGACATGTTTAGCATTCATTGTGCTATCATCTGAGATTTCATTAATAGTTACCCAGTAAGATAATTTTTTTTGTAAAAATTACCTTAAGGAATCATTCAAGAAGGTTGTCCTTCTCAAATACTGAATTCTATGGGTATATTCAGTCCTGACACATTCATCTTTTAAACACCACAGTATAAAAATAAATGCGGTAGCTTTCACCTTGTTTCATCACTGAATGTCTGCCTTTCTACAGTCTTACTATGGTTCAGATCTGGAATGTCCCCCAGAGTCCCATTCTTCCAGGCTCGTCCCCAGAGTGATGCTACTGGTAGGGGGTAAACTCTTTAAGAGGTGGTACTAGCAGGAGCTCCTCAGGTCACTGGGGGCTTCCCTTGAAGAGGATGGTGGGACCACTGGCCCCTTCTTTTATTTCAGCGCTACGTCACGAGGGGTGGTTTTGCTCTGCCGTGCCCTCCCCGCCTGCTGTGCTGCTCCACCGCACTCCCAGAGCAACAGAACCAACCAGCCAGGGACTGAAACCTCTAACACTGCACCAAAATGAACCTCTTCTCTTTATAATCTGATTAAACCAGGTATTTGTTATAGTAAAGAATTTGAGCATTCCCAGTGATGACTTTTAGGTGACTTTGCAGTGGCTTTAACAAAACATGCATGGAAATCCACCTTCTCGCATCTGAAAGTTCAACTGCTTCAACTAACTCAAGAATTCTGAGCTAAGACAGTGACATTAACCAAAACTGAAACCTCAACATCATTTTGTCTGTATTCAATGTGGACTGTTCTAGATTTAAACAAAACAAAACAAAGCACCTTCTACTACACTGAATGATGGCTGTGTGATTTACTGGTGACGTCAAAGGGGACACGCTTGGTTCTTCTCTGATCTTGGCCACCATGCCACAGGAACAGTCCAGCCAGGTCTTCTCCTTTCTAAATGTATTTTCTAATATTTATTAAGCTAAAGATTAGTGCTAATAAATTTCATGATTAACAAAAAATGACTTACATGATCAGGATAAGCAGTGAACAAATAAACTCTTTTTTTAAAAAAAGACAGAGAGAGAGAATTTTTTAATATTTATTTTTCAGTTTTCGGTGGACACAACAACTTTATTTATTTTTATGTGGTGCTGAGGATCAAACCCAGCACCCCGCGCATTCCAGGCGAGCGTATTACTGCTTGAGCCACATCCCCAGCCCTAAACTCTACTCTTAACTATAAGTCTTTTGAACATAACATTGTGATTTCATATGTTAATTTTAAGTGTTGCATTGCATTTAGAAAATGTAGGAACACTTCCTTGATGGAATTCAGTCTGAGTTCTTCCTTCTCATCCTGAATTACCCCAAGAGAACTTCCAAGAGGTGTTCTCCAGCACAGACTTGAATTTTTCTAGTGTTGAGGAATATGTGACCTCATAAATCACCATAGTTCTAAGGAGGTTGTGTCCCTTTCCAAAGACTAAAATATGTATGAAGTCTTCTTTCCACACAAAAGTCTACGTGAGGATACCAAAAGGGAACTTTGATCCCTATTATTGAAAAAAAATTCAATGTGCCAAATTAAAGTTCATTTACAGCCATGTCTTAAAAGACCAGTTCACAAAGATTTACAAAAGTCCACAGAGGTACACAGAGGCATTAGTTGTGACAGAATGTGGCTTCTCTGGTTGGGTTGTTCTGTGGCAGATAAGAATAAAGCCTCCAATCTCTTTCTTGTGTCTCTGTCTGGCCTGATTCTTCCTGAGTTTTTTCCCAAGAGCTCTATCAACACACTTTAGATGTGTTTCTTTCTCCCCCGCCCCTTCATTCTTGAACTTTTTAAGCAAACAAATTTTAAAGTTACATTTTTATTTTGATTTCTTTTACTTAACAACTTCATGGTCTAATCTTAATGTAAAACATTTTTCCATTACATGAAAAAAAATTTAAAGGAATATATAAAATAAAATATCTATATTTTCAGCTAGGTGGCTGAAAGAAGAATTTCACTGAAATTCAATATCAGACAGAGTCTCTTAGGGACTCAGAAATTCAGGTGCATTGAACGAAGAACAAGAGTCCGCAAGAGCCAGCCAGTAGCACCAGCACCAGCACCAGCAGTGCCGCCCCACTGCAGGGAGTGGGATAATACAAACCCAGAAACACCATGGACCAATTTGGTGTGGAAAACCTAAAGTTCAGAAAAGCAGCCTGAACTTAGCTGACCCAGAGCCTGCACAGCAAACTGGTTGGTACCTGAAAGGTGGTCCGTTTCTCAGCTGGCCACGGAGAGCTGAGGCGCTCACGCTGTAGCTGCTGCAGAGCTGGGAGACACAGCAAGCACTGCCATGCTGCTGTGGCACGCACCTATCATGTGACCTACGGTGCACCTGGCAGGACAGGAGTGAAACAGGCACAGAGAGGATTGCACCCCAGGGGAACCCAAGTCAGAAATATCAGGGGAGAAAAACTCACTTTCCCTTGGAGTCTGGTGCTCCCATGAGCAGCTGAAGAGAGTTGAGAAACGGAACAAGGAGGTGTGAGTACACTCAGGGACTAAGCCTGGGAGGGCAGAATTCTTGGGCAGCAGAGGGCATGAGAGCTAAGAAGGGCCAACTCCCCAACCCCACAAGGAGAATTCTTGGGAGGCTCTGAGATTCAGTCCCCCAGACGAGATCAGCATCCCCCTGGCCCTAGGGGTATGTTGATCTAATCTCGCAAGAACAGACACCACCCAACAAAGTCCCTAAGGCCCCATTAAACCTAAGTCCCAGCTTCCAGAACTCCATTCCTAGAACTCTGCAGCAGCCCACAGGGACTTCCGTCCAGACCCAGTGCTAATCTACAGAACTCCCCATTCCATCCTACCTTATGCTGAGGAGAAGGGAGTCAGGAGCTCTATCAACACACTTCAGATTTAGGCCACTCTAGAGGCTGTTCAGTGAGCAGCACAAAAAGAAAGGGTAACACCCCTTTACCTCTCCCTTTCCTCCCCTCCTCCCATAGCCCAAGAAGAAATGGAACAAAGGACAGCTGGGTGGACGCAGTGGCCGTCCACCCTCATCAACAGTTTGACCACCTCAATGGAAGACAATTCTTTTAATTTTTCATCAAGAATCTTTTGTATGTGTATGGTGTGTGTTCCTGCTGTACCGGTTTGTGAAGATATACACACATATTTGTTTCGTCTCATTTTTAGTAATTTTTACAATATTTCTTTTTCCTTGTCTTGTTTTGAGGGTTAGGGTTTGGGGTTTATTTTGGTTTGGTTTTTTTGTTGTTGTTCTAATTAGTTATGCATGACAATAGAACACATTTTGACACATCATACATACATGGAGTATAACTTCTTTTTCTTCTGGTGATCCATGATGTAGAACCACACCGGTCATGTAGTCATATATGTGCATAGGGTGATATTATCTGATTCATTCTACTATCCTTCCTTTCCCCATACTCTCTCCATTGCTTAACTCCCCTCTGCCTAATGTAAAGTACCTGTTTTTCCCTAGCCAGCTCGCTTATTGTGAATTTGGTTTTGGGGGACTGGCTTATTTTGCTTAGCATGATATTCTCCAACTCCATCCATTACCTGCAAATGCCATAATTTCATTCTCTTTTAATGCTGAGTAGTTGTGTATATATACCACATTTTCTTTATCCATTCATCTGTTGAAGGGCATCTAGGTTGGTTCCATAGTCTGGCTATTGTGAATTGAGCTGCTATGAACTTTAATGTGCCTGCATCAGTTTAGTATGCCAATTTGAAATCCTCTGGATATAAGCCAAGGAACTAAGATAGCTGGGTCAAATGATGGTTCCATTCCAAGTTTTCTGAGCGATCTACATACTGACTTCCATAGTGGTTGTACCAATATGCAGTCCCACCAGCAGTGCATTAGTGTTCCTTTTTCCCACATCCTCACCAACATTATTATTATTTGTATTCTTGATGATTGCCGTTCTTACTGGAATGAGATGAAATTTTAGTTTTGATTTGCATTCCTCTAACTGCTAGAGATGTTGAACAGTTTTTCATGTTTAGTGATTGATTGTATTTCTTCTTCTGTGAAGTGTCTGTTCAGTTCCTTAACCAATCTATTGATTGAGTTATTTGGGTTTTTGGTGTTGAGCTTTTGAGTTCTTTATATATCCAGGAGATTAATGCTCTATCTTAGCTGCATATGGTGAAGATTTTCTCCCATTCTATAGGCTCTCTCTTCATATTATTGATTATTTCCTTTTCTGAGAAGCTTTTTAGTCTGAATCCTTCCCATTTATTGATTTTTGATTTTATGTCTTGCACTTTAGAGTCTTCTTAAGGAAGTCAATTCATAAGTTGGCATAGTGAAAATTTGGACCTACTTTTTCTTTTTTTAAAATTTTTTTTTAGTTATAGGTGGACACAATATCTTTATTTTTATGTGGGACTGAGGATCGAACACAGTGCCTCATGCATGCAAGGTGAGTGCTCTCCCCCTGAGCCACAATCCCAGCCCCCTACTTTTTCTTCTATTAGGCACAGGGTATCTGTTTTAGTACCTAAGTCTCTGATCCACATTGAGTTTTGTGCAGGTTGAGAGGTAGGGGTTTAATTTCATTTTGTTGCATGTGAATTTCCAGTTTTCCCAGCACCATTTATTTGTTGAAGAGGTTTTTCTTCAATGTATATTTTTGGCACCTTTGTCTTGCATGAGATAACTGTATGTGTGGTCTTGTCTCTGTGTCTTCTATTCTGTACCATTGGTTTATGTGTCTGTTTTGGTGCCAATACCATGCTGTTTTCCATCTTCTAAGATCTTCTTCTATCTCTATCTTTAGGGTTCTGTAGTTTTCATTATATAAATCTTTCACCTCTTTTGTTAGGTTGATTCCCAAGTATCTTATTTTCTTTGGGGATATTGTGAATGGAGTGGTTTTCCTCATTTCCATTTCAGAAGTTTTGTTGCTGATATACAGGAATGCCTTTGATTTATGCATGTTGATTTTATATCCTGCCACTTTGCTGAATGCATTTATTAACTCTAGCAGTTTCTTTGTACACCCTTTTGGGTCTGTTAAATATATTATCATGTCATCCGCAAATAGCGATAATTTAAGTTCTTCTTTTCCTATTTTTATGCCTTTAATTTCTTTTGTCTGTCTAATTGCTCTGGCTAGTATTTCAAGAACTAAATTGAATAAAAGTGGTGATAGAGGGAATCCCTGTCTAATTCCAGATTTTAGAGGGAATGCCTTCAGTTTTTCTCCATTTAGAATGATGGTAGCCTGAGGCTTAGCATATATAGCTTTTACAATGTTGAGGTAAGTTCCTGTTATCCCTAGTTTTTCTAGTGTTTTGAACATAAAGGAATGCTGTACTTTGTCGAATGCTTTTTCTGCATCTATCGAGATGATCATATGGTTCTTATCTTTAAATCTTGATGTGGTGAATAACATTTATTGATTTCCGTATATTGAACCAGCCTTGCATCCCAGGGATGAATCCTACTTGATCATGGTGCACAAATTTTTTGATATGCTTTTGTATTCGATTTGCCAGGATTTTATTGAAAATTTTTGCATCTAAGTTCATTAGAGATATTGGTCTGTAGTTTTCTTTCTTTGAAGTGTCTTTGTCTGGTTTCGGGATCAGGGTGATGTTGGCCTCATAGAATGAATTTGGAAGAGCTCCTTCTTTTTCTATTTCTTGAAATAGCTTGAAAAGTATTGGTATTAATTCTTCTTTGAAGGTTTTGTAAAACTCTGCTGTATACCCATCCGGTCCAGGGCTTTTCTTGGTTGGTAGTCTTTTGATGGCTTCTTCTATTTCTTCCTTTGTTATTGGTCTGTTTAAATTGTGTGTATCTTCCTGACTCAATCTGGGCAGATCATATGACTTAAGAAATTTATTGATATCTTCACTATCTTCTATTTTATTGGAATATAGCGTTTCAAAATACTTTCTAATTATCTTCTGTATTTCTGTAGTGTCTGTTGTGATATTGCCTTTTTCATCCCGTATGTTAGTAATTTGAGTTCTCTTTCTTCTTCTCTTCATTAGCATGGCTAAGGGTCTGTCAATCTTATTTATTTTTTCAAAGAACCAACTTTTAGTTTTATCAATTTTTTCAATGGTTTTTTTTTGTTTCAATTTCATTGATTTCCACTCGATTTTAATTATTTCTTGTCTTCTACTACATTTGCTGTTGTTTTGCTCTTCCTTTTCTAGGGTTTTAAGATGTAGTGTGAGTTCATTTATTTGTTGGTTTTTTCTTTTTTTGAGGAATGAACTCCAGGAAATGAATATCCCTCTTAAAACTGCTTTCATTGTGTCCCATAGATTCCAGTATGTTGTGTCTGTATTGTTGTTTATCTCTAAGAATTTTTTGATTTCCTCCTTTATATCTTCTGTAACCCATTGTTCATTCAATAACATATTGTTCATTTTCCAGGTGATGCAGGATTTTTCCTTCCTTCTTTTATCATTGATTTCCAGTTTCATTCCATTATGGTCAGATATGTTGCATGGTATTATCGCCACATCTTTGTATGTACTGAGAGTCACCCTATGGCATAATATATCGTCTATCTTTGAGTAGAATCCATGTGCTGCTGAGAAGAATGTGTATCCACTTGATGATGGTTGATATATTCTATATATGTCGGTTAAGTCTAGGTTATTGATTGTGTTATTGAGTTTTATAGTTTCTTTGTTCAGCTTTTGTCTAGAGGATCTGTCCAATGGCGAGAGCGGTGTGTTGAAGTCCCCCATAATTATTGTGTTGTGGTCTATTTGACTCTTGAACTTGAGGAGAGTTTGTTTTATGAACGTTGCAGCACCATTGTTTGGTGCATACAAATTGATAATTGTTATGTCTTGATGGTGAATGGTTCCTTTTAACAGTATATAGTGTCCTTCTTTATCCCTTTTGATTAACTTAGGTTTGAAGTTGATTTTATTTGATATGAGTATGGCCACTCCTGCTTGCTTCTGAGGGCCATGTGAGTGGTATGATTTTTCCCAACCTTTCACCTTCAGCCTGTGTATGTTTTTTCCTATCATATGAGTCTCCTGAAGGCAGCATATTGTTGGATTTGTTTTTTTAATCGAGGTTACTAGCCTATGTGTCTTGATTGGTGAATTTAAGCCATTAACATTTAAGGTTACAATTGAAATATGGTTTGTACTTCCAGTCATGTTTATTTATTTATTTATTTTAGTTTGGCTAGTTTTGCCTCTTTGGTTATTTTTCTCCCCGTTTACTGAGATACCTCCCACTGTTAGTTTTGGGCGCTATTTTTCAATTCCTCTTCTTGTAGTATTTTGCTCAAAATGCTTTGCAGTGCTAGTTTTCTGGCTGCGAATTCTTTTAGCTTTTGTTTATCGTGAAATATTTTAATTTCATTGTCAAATCTGAAGCTTAGTTTTGCTGGATACGGTATTCTTGGTTGGAATCCATTATTTTTCAGCGTTTGAAATACGTTGTTCCAGGATCTTCTCGCTTTCAAAATCTGTGATGAAAAAATCAGTCGTTAACCTAATTGGTTTACCCCTGAATGTAATCTGCCTCCTTTCTCTCATAGTTTTTAACATTCTCTCCTTGTTCTGTATGTTAGCTATCTTCATAATTATATGTCTTGGAGTTGGTCTATTATGGTTTTGAATGTTTGGGGTCCTGTAGGCTTCCAGGATTTGGCAATCCAGTCCATCTTTCATCTCTGGGAAGTTTTCTAGGATTATTTCATTTAATAAGTTATCCATTCCTTTGGTCTGAAACTCTGTGCCTTCTTCTATCCCAATGACTCTCAAATTTGGTTTTTTGATGAGATCCCATATCTCTTGGATAGATTGCTCGTGAGATTTAAGCATCTTTTCTGTGTTGACTATATTCTTTTCAAGTTGATAAACTTTGTCTTCATTATCTGATGTTCTGACTTCTACTTGATCTAGTCTATTTGTAATATTCTTGTTAGCGCTTTTAATCTGGTTTATGGTTTCTTGCATTTCTAGGATTACTGTTTGGTTTTGGTTTTTTTTTTAATCTCTATCTCCTGGTAAAGCTCGTTCTTTGCAGATTGAATTTGTTTGTTTAGTTCTTTTTCAAAATATACTGTCATTGCTTGGACTTGCTGTCTCATGTCTTCTCTAATATTCCGTTCCATCTGAGTTAGGTATGACTTGATTTCTTTCCCTGTCCATGTTTCTGATTCTTCTAGATCCTCCTGTATATTTAAGTTGTCCTGCATTGTTTGTAATCCTTTTTTCCCTTGTTTTTTCATGTTGTTCACGTTACTTTCCAGCTCTGTTTGACTGCTTTGTAACTGTTTTCTCCTATACATTTGTTTTGGCTTTGTATATCTCTGTTGTCTCTCCTTTGTGGTAGGAGATTATGCCTAGAAATGTTGGGCTTTGTTGTACTTTAAAGCTGATTCATTCAATTCATAAAAGGCTTCTAGGTTCTGTATGCATATAGTGATTTGTTGTTTGTTCTTAGGACTATATGTTTAGGTTAGGTGCTATGATGGTACGATGGTTAGTACGTCTTGGCTACTTTAGAAGATTGCTCCACTGAAGGTGGATACTACCAGGCAATTGGATCAGGGTGTTGGTAGTAGCTAGGTATTTAGGAGTCTTATAGACAGCCTTGAGACATTCACCTATTTGCATTTAGACAATTACACATAATGGAAGATGTAATGCTTGGGATGAAAGTTGGGGGGTACGGGAATGAAGGTACTCTTAAAAAGAAAGAAGGATAGAGAGATAGATTAGAGGAGAATGAAAAAAACAATAAAACTTGAAATGGGAAAGAAAGAGAGAAGGAAAAAGGGAGAAAGGAACAGAGAGAGAAGAAGAAAAAATAATAACAAAAAAATAAAATAAATAAATTAAAAAAAAATATTGAAGTCTTAGAGATCCACTTTCTTCTCTTCCAGTAGGCGGAGCTGTGCCCTTGGAGCGGAGCTTCTGCTCTCTACCTGCCGATAGCAATCCCTGTAAGGCGTCTCCTGGGAGTCTCTCAGACTTGTCAGTCCAGAGCCGTTTCACTTCTCTGGCCCTTCCCCCCCTTCCTCCTGTCAGCCAGCCAGCCAGGTCCTGTTCACCAGAAGCGGTTCCCCAGAGATCTAGTTACACTTGCAGCCCCACCGCGTGTCCCATTTAAGCCCCAGTGCTGTGGTAAACTGGCGGCTAAGACCTTGGGAGTCACCGCTGGTGATATGGGGGGCTGGTGGTCGGGAATCCCCTCTGCTTCCCTACAGACACGACCCCTGAGAGGTCAATGAAGTTTCCTGACTGCTTGTATCTGGATGGGGAGGGAGTCACACACCTGCTAAAGTGGATTCTGCTGGGAAGGAATTCCGTCGGCCGAACATCAATGACGTCACCTCTCTGCTATGGCGGGCCCAGGCTCCTTGCCGGGGTATCCGAAGGGAGGGGCTCGCTACTTCATGGAGGCTTGGCTAAAGACTTCTTCCTGCCAAGCTGCGTCTGCGGGCGGAGGAACCGGCAGCCACACCACAGCGCGCGGACTGTGGCTGGTGGATCTGGACCTCCGCTTCTCGTGGCATAATTTCGCTTGTCTGGGTCAAACTGACGCTTCAAAAAATCCTAGTAGCTCCCGGCCGGTCTCTCTTCAGTGGAATTTTGCTAGGAGATTCTCCGTTGGTAGAATCCAAGCGTTATCTATGCGTCTTTATGACCCCAACACTGGGGGGGTATTGAAAGCGCTGCCTCTCCACCCGCCGCCATGTTGGATCTTGGGTCTCTTATTTTTCTAAATAAGTTTCAAGGTGGCTTTTTCTATTTCCATGAAGAATGTCTTTGGTATTTTAATAGGAATTGCATTAAATATTTATAACGCTTTTGGTAGTATGGCCATTTTGACAATATTAATTCTGCCTATCCAAGAGCATGGGAGATTCTTTGGATCTTCTAAGGTCTTCTTCAATTTCTTTCTTTAATGTTGTGTAATTTTCATTGTAGAGGTCTTTCACCTCTTTTGTGAGATTGATTCTCAAGTTCATTGACTGTTTTGAGATTATTTTGAATGTGGTAGTTTTCCTAATTTCGCTTTCAGTAGATTCATCATTGAGGAATGCATTTGATTTATGACTATTGATTTTATATCCTGTTATGTTCCTGAATTCATTGATTGGTTCAAAAAGTTTTCTGGTGGAATTTTTTGAATCTTCTAAATATAGAATCATGTCATCAGCAAATAGTGATAGTTTGAGTTCTTTTTTACTTATTTATATCCTTTTAATTCCTTTCATCTATCCAATTGATCCAGCTAGAGTTTCTAGACTATATTGAATAGAAGTGGTGAAAGAGGGTATTCATTGTCTTGTTCCAGTTTTCAGAGGGAATGCTTTTAATTTTTCTCCATTTAGAATAATGTTGGCCCTGGGTTTAGCATAGATAGCTTTTACAATGTTGAGGTATGTTCTTACTATACCTAGTTTTTCTAGTGTTTTGAACATGAAGGGGTGCTGTATTCTGTCAAATGCTTTTTCTGCATATATTAAAATTAACATATGATTCTTGTCTTTAAGCCTATTAATGTGATGAATTACGTTTATTGATTTCCATATGTTGAACCAACCTTGCATCCCTGGGCTGAACCCCACTTGATCATGGTGCATTATCTTTTTATTATGTTTTTGTATATAATTGCCCCAATTTTATTGAGAATTTTTGCATCTATGTTCATCACAGATATTGGTCTTAACTTTTCTTTCCTTGATGTGTCTTTGTTTGATTTTGGTATCATGGTGATACTAGCCTCATAGAATGAGTTTGAGAGGGTTCTCTCCTTTTCTATGTCATGGAAGAATTTGAGGAGTATTGATGTTAATTCTTCTTTGAAAGTCTTGTAGAACTAGGCTGAGACTCCATCTGGTCCCAGGCTTTTCTTGGTTGGTAGGCTTTTGATGGCATCTTCTATTTCATTCCTTGAGACTGATCTGTTTAAATTTTGTATGTCATCCTGATTCAATTTGGGTAAGTGATATGTCTCTAGAAATTCACTGATGTCTTCAAGATTTTCTATTTTTTTGGAGTAATAATTTTCAAAATAGTTTCTAGTTATCTTCTGTATTTCAATAGTGTCTGTTGTGATAGTTCCTTTTTCATCATGAATTTTAGTAATTTGCATTTTCTCTTTTTCTCTTCATTAGCTTGGTTAGGGGTTTATCAATATTATTTATTTCTTCAAAGACCCAACTTTTTGTTTTGTCAATTTTCTGAACTGTTTCCTGCTTCAAATTCATGATTTCAGTTCTGATTTTGATTATTTCCTGTCTTCTACTGCTCTTGGTGTTGATTTGTTCTTCTTTTGCTAGGGCTTTGAGATGTAATGTTATGTCATTTATTCATTGACTTTCTATTTTTTTAATGAATGAGCTCAATGCAATGAACTTTCCTCTTAGCACTGCTTTCATAGCGTCCCAGAGATTTTGATATGCTGTATCAGTGTTTTCATTTACCTCTAAGTATTTTTTTTAATTTCATCACTGATTCCTTCTAATATCCATTCATCATTCAATAGCATATTATTTAGTCTCCAGGTGTTAAAATAGCTTCTATTTTTTATTTTCTTTGATTTCTAATTTCATTCCGTTATGGTCTAATAGAATGCAGGGTATTACCTCTATTTTTTTTGCATTTGCTAAGAGTTTCTTTATGGCATAAGATATGGTTTATTTTAGAGAAGGATCCATGTGCTCCTGAGAAGAAAGTATATTCACTCATTGATGGATAAAATATTCTATATATGTCCATTAAGTTCAAATTATTGATTTTATTATTTAGTTCTATAGTTTCTTTGTTTAGTTTTTGTTTGGATGATCTATCCAGTGGTGACAGAAGTATGTAAAAGTCACCCAGTATTATGTGTTGTGGTCTATTTAATTCTTAAAATTGAGAAGGGTTTGTTTGATGTACATAGATGCTCCATTGGTTGGGGCATAAATATTTATGATTGTTAGTCTCATTGATGTATAATTCCCTTATGCAGTAAGAAATGTCCTTCTTTGTCCCTTCTGATCAACACTGGTTTGCAGTCCACTTTATCTGATAAGAGGATGGAAACCCCTGCAGGTTAACACAATCCATGTGAGTAATGTTTTTTCTCATCCTTTCACCTTCAGTCTGTGGATGTCTTTGCCCTTGAGGTGAGTCTCTTACAGCACATTGTTGGGTCTTGTTTTTAACCCAATCTGTCAGTCTATGTCTTTTGATTGATGAGTTTAGGCCATTAATATTTGAGGTTATTACTGAGATATGATTTGTATTCCTGTTCATTTTGGCTTATTTCTGGTTTTTAACTTGACTTAGTTTCTCCTTTGACTGACCTTTCATTTAGTGTAGCTCCTTCCTTTGCTGGTTTTCACTTTTTTTTTCATTTCCTCCTTATGAAATAGTTTGCTGAGAATATTCTGTAGTGCAGGCTTTCTAGTTGTTAATTCTTTTAACTTTTGTTTATCATGTAAGAGTTTTTACTTCATCTTCAAACATGAAGCCTACTTTTTCTGGATGTAAAATTCTTGGTTGGCATTCATTCTTTCAGAGCTTGGTTATGTGTGGTTCCAGGACCTCCTAGCTTTGAGGGTCTGGATTGAGAAAGCAGTTGAGATATGAATTGGTTTCCCTCTACATGTAATCTGATACTTCTCTCTTGTGGGCTTGAAAATTCTATCCTTATTTTGTATACTAGGCATTTTTATTAAAATGTGCCTTGGTATGTGTCTGTTGTAATTTTGTACATTTGGGGTCCTATAACCTCTCATATTTGATTTTGCGTTTCATTCTTCAGGTTTGGAAAAATTTCTGATATTATTTTTTGAAAAGACTGTGCATTCCTTTGGTTTGTCTCTCTGTTCCTTTCTCTATCCCAATAAATGTTAAATTTGGTCTTTTCATGTTATCCCATAATTCCTGAAAGTTCTGCTCATGGTTTCTTACTATCTTCTCTGTGTGGTCAACTTTATTTTCAAGATTATATATTTTGTCTTTGTTGCCTGAGGTTCTGTCTTCCAAGTGGTCTAGTCTGTCAGTGATACTTTCCATTGAATTTTTAATATGGTTAATTGATTCCTTCATTTCAAGTACTTTTGCTTGATTTCTTTTCATGATCTCTCTTTATTGAAATGATCTTTAACCTCCTGAGATTTATTTCTGACTTCACTCTCCACTTCATCCTTTAGGTTGCATATCAGTTTAACCACGTGCATTCTGAATTCCTTCTCTGACATTTCTTCTACTCTGTTGTCAATGGATTCTATTATTGTAGCACCTTGATTCATTTGAAGTACTTTGTTCCCATGTTTCTTCATGTTGTTCATATGTATTTCCACCTAGCAGTGTGGATCTGAGGTAGTACAGCTTCTACCCTGTAGACTTACAGTGTCCCTGAAGGCTTCCAGTACCTTGCCTTTAAGGAGGAGATCAATATTCCAGCATCCAATGTAAACAATACAGTTCCTATTAAGATATCAGGCACTTCTCTCCCGGGAGTTCCCTAGGGCCTAGCACCCGGACCTGTGCACCTGTCATGGAGAGCTATTCTGTATCAGGGGGATCAAGAGCAGGTGCCAAGAGCTGTAGGCCACCTGAGCAACAGGCCAGGTTGGTGTCTAGGGAGGGGCTGGGAGACTGGGGATTGGGGAGCCAGAAGGTCCTGCTGGGTGCCAGACTGATGCTGGACCTAGTGGGGCCAGGGGCAGTAGATACCAGACTGGGCAGGGAGGTGGGGACCAGGCTGGTGTCAGGGACCAGGCACCTGGGGAGAGCCTGACTCTCTCCCTCCTCTACAGTAAGAGGGTGGCTACTAGCACACCCAGCAGGAAGACTGCAGGTGCAACCAAACCCACAGGCACCTTGACAATGGACCTCTAGGTCCTGGCTGGTGACCCAAGATGGAGGCTGCTATGTCTTTTTTTTTTTTTTTTTTTTTTTTTTGAGAGAGAGAGAGAGAGAGAGAGAGAGAGAGAGAATTTTTTTTTAATATTTATTTTTTAGTTATCGGCGGACACAACATCTTTTTTTGTACGTGGTGCTGAGAATCGAACCCGGGCCGCACACATGCCAGGCGAGCACGCTACCACTTGAGCCACACCCCCAGCCCGAGGCTGCTATGTCTTGAGATGGCAATGGTGGCAGTGGTGTCCCCAGGTGTAGGTGGCTGTGTCTAGAGGTGGGGCCAGGGGAGCAGGCAGCATGGGGGCAGCTGGAGGCAGCTGCATTTGGAGACGGAGCAGCATGGTGGTGGGTGGTACCCCGTTTGTTTTTTTTGTTTGTTTGTTTCTCATGTTTCTCTTTCTCTCCTCCCTTCTCCCACTGAGTCAAAGTCTTTCTCTCTCTCCCTCTCCCTTTCCTTTATCTTTTCCTATTTTTTCCTCCTCCTTAATAGCCATCACTTGCTCCATCTCTTGTGCACTCTCCCTGTTCACATTTTGAACATTCTAAACTTTCTTTCACTTTCTTATCCATTTTCTTTTTTCTTAAGGAACTGTATTTTACATTCATTTAGAACTTTTGGTTCATAAAACTCCTACAACCACAATTCATGTAGTTATTGTTAGTACTGTGGATATCAGAGTTGACATCGACTGTTCAAAGCCAGATCTTATTCTTCCTATTGGAAATTGCTGACCACCCATTCCCGCTTTTGTTGTGATTCATATTCTACATGCCACAGTAGGCACTGGGTGTGTTTTATGCTGAATACTGTTTGCTTTGGTTGTTTCTATTGTTTGTTTCCCCTTTCCTGTGAGGTGCTGGAATCTAGAGGGATCCTACATGTTCACAGGTAGAGACTCGGTTGCTGAACTAAACCCAGCAAAATAACAACTCACCTTGCTCCACACACAAATTAATCACATTCACATTTCAGCTACACCTTAATAAAAAGAATAGAAGAGAAAAAAATCCCAAACTAAAGACCAGGCTGCAAGCAGGAATGACTGGGGGGGCCTCAGGTCCCACTCAGCGACATTCACTACAGCCAAATAGAGAATTCACAGACACCACACTGTCAAGGGGTCTCAATTCAGTTCGCTCTAGGACACAGTGGCAAGAAGACTCTCCTGGAAAGACCCAAACATGAGTAAAAGAGGAACTCATCCCAATACATGCATAAAAACCTAAACAGGAATACAAGAAGTATGAGAAACAATGTAACCTAGCACCTCTTACAGTTTATAATTCACCAGCAACTGACTCCAAAGATATTGAAGTGGATGAAATATCAGAATAAAGAATTCAAAAGGTGATTATAAAAATAATCAGTGAATTCTAAGAGAATGGATGGAAACCACCGAATAAATTAAAGAAGTTAGTACAGGATATGAAAGAGAAATTCAATAAGGAGAGATATATACTGAAAGAGAACCAAACAGAAATCTTGGAAATAAAAACAAACATAATAAATCAAACAAAATGTTCGGTTGAAAGTCTATCTAGTAGAGTAGTCCAGTAGAAGACAGAATCTACGAGCCAGAAAACAAAGTGGCCATCTTAAGCATCCAGCCAGTATTAAAGAAGAGAAAAGAAGCAACCATGACCAGAATACACAAGAACTCTGGGAGAACATTAAAAGACTAAAATTAAGAACCATTGAAATTGAAGAGCATTGTGAGACACAGGGCAATTTCCTCTTTAGGGGAATTAATAACAAATTTTCCAATGAGAATAAAATTGACATTGAGATGTAGGAGGCATTCAAAAACCCAAAAAGACAAGATCAAAAAGGAAAAAAAAAACCCTCTCCATGACACATTATAATTAAAATGCTAACGTATGAAACAAGGATAGAACTTTAAAAGACTCAAGAAAGTAGGGTCACATTTAGAGGCAAGTCAATAAGAAGTACTTCTGAGGCATCTCTACCATAATGTGGCATCAGTTTGCTTTCCCACCAGCAATTGCTTTAGATTAGGTAGAAGGGAGTGAAGGGAGTGGGGTGGGCATAGGGGTAGAAAGGATAGGAGAAAGAATCAGACATTATCACCCTATACACATACATAACTATATAACTAGTGGAATTCTACATATATAACCAGAAGAAAGAAAATTATACTCCATTATATGTGATGTATCAAAGTGCATTCTACTGTCATGTATAACTAATTAAAACAAAGTTTTTTAAAAAAATTAAATCAGGGTGGAAAAAAATGACTTCTGATTTCTCTGCACAAACTCTAAAATCCAGGAAAGCATAGAATGATGTGTTCAAAGTCTTAAAAGAAAATAAATGTCAACCAGGAATATATCCAGCAAAGCTATCCTTTAAAATTGAGGAAGAAATAAAAAGATTCCAAGATAAGCAGAAACTAAAAGAATTCATGACTATAATCCAGCATTATAGAAAAATACTTGAACACTTTACCCAGAAGAAATCCAAAACAAACCCCAGAGCTCACAAATGGGCAAGTTTCACTGGAAGAGTAGCTAGGCAAATGAGAAACAAGACCAAAATGAACATTAGAAATAAACCAAAATGGCAGAAATAAACATCTTCCTGTCATAACATTGAATATAAATGGCTTCGACTCTCCCCTTAAAGACATAAGCTGAGAGAATGAATTAAAAAACAAGGCCCACCTATATGTTGTTTGCAAGAGATCCACCTTACAGGCCAAGACAGCCACAGGTTTAAAAAGGATGTAATGTATATTCCTTGTAAATGGGGCCTGGAAACAAGCAGGATCAGCTACTCACATATCTGACAAAGCACACTTTGAGCCAAAATTAATCAGAACAGACAAAGATGGTCCCTTCATACAGTAAAGGGAAATTTTTAAAAAGAAGATGCAATTATAGTAAACATGTATGCCCTAAACATTGGTGTGACTCATTACAAAAATAGACACTACTCAATTTAAACCTCAGAGAGACCACAGTGCAATATTACTGGGTGATTTCAACACCTCTCTCTCACCAATATGTAGGTCATTCAGACCTAAACTCAAATCTAAAAAAAAAGAAAAATCAAAAGAACTTCACACATCTATAGAATATTTCTTACAGCAGTCAAATACACTTTCTTTTCAGATACTCATAGAGCCTTTTCCAAAATAGAACACTTTTTAGGTCACAAGGCAATTCTAAGCAAATATTAAAAATATAAATATAATTCCTTGCATCTTATCTGATAATAATGAGATGAAACAAGAAATCAAAGCCAAAAACTGTAAAGAAACTTTACAAACATATGGAGAGTGAATATTTTTGAGTGATGAATGTGTGATAGAAGAAAGCAGGGAAGAAATTAAAAATTCCTTAGAATCAAATAAGAATTGTGGCACAACATACCAGAATCCCTGGGACACTATGAAGGTGGTTCTAAAAGGAAAGTTAATAGCAATGAGTGCCCACATAAAATTTATTTTTTCTTAAATCCCAAATAAACAACCTATTGATACATCTCAAGACCACTGGAAAAGAAAAATAAACAATTCCAAAACTAACAGAAGGAAGGAAATAATTAAGATCAGAGTCAAAATCAATGACATTGAAAATTAAAAAAGCAATACAAAGTATCAATGAAATGAAGAGTTGGTTCTTTGAAAAAAGTTAAAAAGACTGATAAGGCCTTAGCCAAACTGACCAAGAGAAAAAGAGAGACTACCTGATTAGTAACATTAGAGATGAAGAGGAGCATCACACAGACATCACAGGGGCACACGCCATCCCGGGGTATCCTGAAACTATACTCTCATAAACTGGAAACCTAGAAAAAATAATACTTTTCTAGATACAAAATGAATCAAGAGGATACAGAAAACCAAAACAGACCAATAACTAATAATGAGATGCAAAGAGTAATAAAAAGACTTCCAACAAAGAAAAGCCCAGAACCAGATAGGTTTTCTCCTGAATTCTATCAAATCTTTAAAGAAGAACTAATACCAATGCTCCTCAAATTATTCCATGAAATAAAAGGGATGGAACTCTTACAAATTCATCCTATGAAGCCAATATCACAACATCCTTAGCAATCAAGAAAATAGAAATCAAAACTGTACTGAGATTTCATCTCCCTCCAGTGAGAAGGGTAGTTATTAAGAATACAAACAATAATAAATACTGGCAAAGTGGTGGAGAAAAAGAAACACTTCCATACTTTTGGTGGGACTGTAAATTACTACAATCAATATGGAAATCAGTATGGGGGTTCCTCAAAGACTAGGCATGAAGCCACCATATGGCCCAGGTGTACCACTCCAAGGTATTTATCCTGATTAATTAAAGTCATACTGTAGCGACACATGCATACCAGTGTTTATAGTACCACAACTCACAAGAGCAGAACTATGGAACCAGCCGAGGTGTCCCATCAGTGGACCAACGGATAAAGAAATGTTGCAAAGAGACAGATTTTTATTTAGCCATAAAGAAAAATGAAATTATGTCATTTTCAAGAAAACAGATGGAATTTGAGAAAACTATTTAAAGCAAAACAGCCAAACTCAGAAAGTCAAGACTCATATGTTTTCTCTCACATGTGAGTTAAAGAGGAAAAGGGCCATGAAAGGTGGTGACAGAATTCATGATGATCCAGGGTGGACCAGTGGAGTAGAGCAGAGCTAGAAAGGAGAGGGAGAGAGGATGACAACTGGGCAGTGGGACTGGCCACATTATACGGCGGTATTGTGTACATGTAGGATGTGTAACAACAAATCCCACCATTTTGTACAACCATAATGTACCAATTAAAAATATAGAAAAAAGGTATCTAGAGGAAGTAGGGTGCAGAAGTAGGAAATGTGAGACTGCAGAGAGAGTTTTCAATGATGTCTATATATTTGACTATTAAGCTATGTGAATGTATTATATTCAAAAATTAAATAAACAGTATTAAATAAACACTATTAAGTGTTTCTTTGCTGCATAACCATACTGAATTTTCCATCCCTCGTCACCAAATATCTAAAAGAAAATAACTGCCTCTTCTTAGCATTAATTCTGACTTTATGCTACATATCAGTTTGGGAATTAGAGTTGAAACAGAAGAGCAATCTATTATTTTACTGACACCAACATTTGTCAGCGTTAGAATATTTGTCTGGGTAAAATACATTACAGCCAGTTAAACATTCCCCCACGGAAGTGATAACTCCAGAGATGCCAGCAAAGTGATCAGGCACTGCCTATTTAAAATGTGATTAAATCACGTATGATGGTTCTTTTTATGTGTCAATTAGGCTGGCCACAGTGGTCAGATATTTGGTTGAACATTCCTCTGATTATTTTTGTGAGGGTGTTTCTGGGTAAGATTTACATTTAAATTGGGGGACCTTCGGTAGAGTAGATAGTAGCCCTGCATAATGTGGGTGGGCCTCATCCTATCAGTTAAAGGCCTCAAGAATCAACGACTGACATCCCCTGTGCAGAGGAAATTCCACCAGCCTTTGGACTTGAGCTGTACCATGGGCTCTTTCTGGTTCTCCAGCCTGGCTGCCTCCCCACTGATTTGGGGGAGGGCTCACAATCACATAAGTCAATTCCTTAATATCTCTTCTCCCCCCACCCCACCCCCACTTCCTCCTTTCTTCTGCCCCCACCACCTACACCCCGCCAGCTCTGTTTCTTTGGAGAACCCTAGTACATCATGCAGTTGGCTTATTCATTCATCAGCCATGATCCTACACTGGGCACGTGCCAGGTACTGGGCCAACCGCTGATGACATAAGACCACTAAGACAGCCCCTACCACAGGGAACCTCTAAGTTGGAAGGGACAGTCGACAAGTCAGCAGAGGGACGTGTTACAGGAGCTGCCTAGGGCAACAGGGACCTGATGGGTGGCCACCTGGAGGTGGGTAAAGAGAGCGGCTTGGACAAGGACAGCTGAACTGACCGCACGCGCTCTTCCCTGGTAGACGGCGTCAGCAGCAGAGGTCTGCAGTGTCCAGACCCCATTCTGGTGACACCGATTCACCTGTCCCCTTTGTGCCTACGGCCTGACAGTGCACAGGGCATCATGTGAGATACAGTGGGGCCCATCCGCTAGGACAGAGCAGGCCTATAAACACCCAGCAGGGGTAAGATGAATGAGTTGCACCCCTCTTCTGTTTTCCTCACCTTGTTTCAAGAAAAATCTGATGACTACTATCTCCTTATAGAAATCCAGCTCATAATATATTGGTATAGTATTTATGAAGTTTATTCATCAGGAGTATATATTTAAAAGTTATCACTAAAAAAAGTCATTAATTTTTTTACAGACAAATGGCATGCTTATTCATTATTCATTTATTTATTTAAGTTTAAAATGAAAGAAAAAATATCTACCACTTTCCCTTTGCCATAATGCTCTTATGAATCTACGGGCCAGATAGTGGGTAAAATATACACATGATTATGTGTGTGTATAGATTATTAGTTGAGACATTTCATATTATTACAACAAACATACGAAATGCATACCCATCTCTACAATGCATGAAAGCAACAATTTTACCTAAAAACTCTGTCTTCAATACGCAAGACTTATTTCTTCAAATCAAGATAAGGTTCCTTAAAGTAGGGCAGGGATTTGAAACACTAAGAAAATAGAAACAGCTAAAATGAATTCAAATGACAACAAGACACCAAAATTTGGAAAACGGAAAACACAGGCTACTTGACAGCAGGTCTTGATGCTAAATTTACAGGATGTACATAAAGTAAATGAGAATAAACTATTCCCTGAGCAGCCTCTGAGAGTCCAGGCGGAACAGGGCTGGGAGAGCCCAGCAGCCCAACCAGTGCCACTAGGAAGCAAGAGATAAATCACAGACAAAATAAAATACCTGTTTTCCAGCCATCTGGTTCCTGGCTCCCGAAACAGACACTCTGTACACCCCAAAAGACCAGGCCTGTGGCAGGATGAGCAGTGCCTGGGTTTTCTCAGGCTCTGCCCATGCTTCAACAGACCTGCCCCCACATACATCATCCACAGAGAACACGCAATGCCCTGGGCATTTATTTTGCCAACAACACACAACTTGGTTGAGGAGCTCAAACTCTGAATAGAACCTGGAGGTCAGTAGAGCAGTCCTCTCTTACTGCAGGTGGGCACTAGCTATCATTATCACCACAGTTAATAAGCAATGGGGTATGTATATGTAACAGTCTAATTTTTTTCACTGGACATGGTGGCACACACCTGTAGTCTCACTAACTTGGGAGGCTGAGGCGGGAGGATTCCAAGGTTGAGGCCAGCCTCAACAAATTAGTGGGGTCCTAAGCAACTGAGTGAGAGTTTGTCTCAAAATAAAAAATTTTAAAACAGGGGCTGGGGTTGTGGCTCAGAGGTAGAGTGCTCGCCTAGCACATGCAAGGCCCTGGGTTTGATCCTATGCACCACATAAAAGTTAAATAAATAAAGGTATTGTGTCCAGCTACAACTAAAAAATAAATATTAAAAAAAAAACTTTAAAAGGGATAGGGATGTAGCTTAGTGGTAAAGCACCCCTGGGTGCAATCTTCAATAACCCCTTCCCTAAAAAAAAATCTGATTTTTTTTTTCCACAGATAACCAGTATGGAATCACACTTAAAACAAGCAAACAAAAAACAGCCTTTCAATCATCCCATGATTGTAACACTGAGGATTCATGCACTACACTCAGAGTGATAATCTTTTGGTAGTGCAGATATTTTGGTAACCATCATTCATTTTTATTTTAATTGAATGAAGTTAGTTGTCGGTTAAGCTTTCTGACGGTAACTTCTGTTTTTAAACACATAGGAAAGCTCGCCCACACTAGGTATTTGCCTGCTCTATCCTCTCTGGACCGAATGCCCCAGGAAGGCAGGGGCGGGCAAGTCTGCTGCGCCAACCCTGGTGGTGCTCGCTGCAGAACAGTCTCAACGTGGGGTCATCTCACACTCAGAGGCTCTTGAGCTCTGTGAGGCAGGAAAATACCTTACCCAAGAGCACACAGCTACTCAGTGGTGACACAGGTGACATGAGAGTCATAACCTCCCCAGTCCTCGGTCACATGACCCTTGCCTTATGGACATCAGTGTTGAGGTGGGAGCCCCTGGTGACGGCCGCGACCACAGGGCTCTGTGAACACCCTCAGGAGAGAAGGCGGTGGCCCGCCATCGCTCCTGCAGCCCTCCTAAACCAGCATGGTTTCCCTGGTCACCACCAGCCCTCTGGGCTGCCCTGGTATGAAGTTCAGGCCCAGAAGTGACCAAGATCTCTGCTGGGAATTTCTGTGACCTCTTTCAAACACCCAAGGCCACCTGGGAAAACTCAAGGAGACCACGATGAAAAGGACCTGGGGCGGGGGGAGGCCCCAGGCCTGGAGCGGGACACCTCAAGACCACCATCGGCCGCTTTGCCTGCGTCGGCAGAGCTCTCTGGACCTCGAGCCTTGGAGGAAAGTTTAGGAGGGCCAGGGAAGGAAGGCCGAGTGGCACCAGGAGACGACACAGCCTCCACTTCCGGTCGGCAAAGATGAGCAAGGAAAGGGAATCGGGAGGCATCACGACTGCCAAGAAGAGAACCGCGTTTCCTCAGTCCCCAGCGATTCTCCACCTGCTTGGGCTTGTCATTCTTTGTTTTTGTTTGTTTTCATGGCAGAGTTTTGAAAATCACCCGGGGGAAGAGAGACGGGTGACATGTGCACACACATTAAAGTCAATGTGAACTGGCATTAACTGTTGGTGGTGCCCCAGCCCAGATTTAAAGTGATGCTCAGGCTGGCGGGACTGGCAGGCTCCACAGAGAAGGTCACTGGAGAGGAGGAGTCTTGACTCACCGCACGCCTAAGCTGCCATGGTCACGGTCTTCCGCTCACCACCGCACCCTAAGAGCAGCTGTGGCCCAGTTCACCACTCAGTGACCCGGACCTGCCTTGCAGCCAGGCAAGCCCCTGTGCTACCAATGTCCTGTGGAAGCCGCTTCCCACCACTTGAGGGTAACCAGAATGTAGCAAGGAAGAGCGCAGATGGAATTGGGCAGCCCTGGCTCAGAGCCCTGTCCTTCCTCTTGCCTCCCTGACCCTGGGCAAGTCACGGAGCTTCCCTGAGCCTCAGTGGATGCAAAGGGAAAGTGAGAGAATCATCCCCTCGCTGTTGGGAGGTAAGAACTGCAGAGCCTGCGCGGGAAAGCAGGTGTGCAGAGGCCAGCGGTGTTGGAACCTTTCCTTGCCCTCCTTCCCATTACACCTAGGGACCACAGGACAGAGAGTACTGGGAGCAGTGGCGTGTCCTCGTGGCCCTGGAGTCTTCATTTGTCTCTTGAAAACGAGTATGAAATACCCAAATCCTAATTTGCCAAGCGAAACAGGTGAAACACATTGGATTCTCACACAACACCCAGTGGTTGAAGCAAAACGTACGTGCTCAGAGGGTGGGCCACTCACACACCTCCCTCCTCCTCCTCTGGAGGAAGCCGGCTCCACACAGATCCCAAGCCGCCTGCCAGGGATGTAGAGGTGTCTGGCAGAACAGGTGTCTAGGAGTGTGCTTCAGCTCAGGAGCACCTGAGGTGGCCAGGCCCAGCCTCCCAGCCAGGGGCGCGTGGCGCCTTTGGAGGGGAGCTCAGCAGGGTTAGCTGTGGGAGCACTCTCCTCCTGGATCTGCCTTGCCCCTCTTTCTCCTGGTCCTCGCACCAGCCCGTCCTGGCGAGGATGAGAAGTGACCACAACCCTCACTGATGCTGCCAGGCCTCCAGGAGCCGACTGCTTACTCTGCATACTGAGCAGGAGGCCTCCTTCTAAATGTCAACAACCTGGAAGGGCCACGTCCAGCAGAGCAGGCACACTTGGACTCCCTGTTGATTAAAACTAACTCGACCAAGAGACACAGTAAATCTGCATGATCACAAAGCATCTATGTACAATTTATAAACTGGGGGGAGGCGTGACCTTACCTGTTCTATGTCCATGGGGTCTCAGACTCCCCTGAAATCATTTCAAGTCTTCTAGGGGTCTGCCACACACTGGCTGAGAACCGTTAATCTAAGGTATATGTAGTTGTGGGTTTGCTGCCTGCTCTGTGCATCTAAGGAATAAATACAGTGTGAAATAAGTAGAAATGAACTTGCCCGAAGCGATGTAGCCTGAACCACAGTGACCAAGCCCTCACCCACAGCCCCAGAGTGAGGTGCTGGGAGCACCTGCCCCCTCCCACTGTGCAAGGCAGGCTCCTGGGTCATGGACAGAGCTGGCCTTCTTAGAAATCACACAGGGTGAGTCTTACTGGACGTGAGTTATGCTCACCTGACATGAACTCAGCATTTCAACTTGGCTTGCCTTTGGCTCATGCTATCAGTGTTTCTAGGCAGCCTAATTTGGTTTAGATGTTTATTTTTAATTTGGTTCTGGAGAGTACTGTGGGATGAACATATTTCCCCAAAGGAAACAAATAATGTTAATTCCAAGGGACATTCACACTTTGCTACAAAGCATTCTCTGTAATACAGAAGATGATAAAGGAAGCTGAAAATTGGTGTTTCTTTATCTTTGCCATTCAGTAAAAACTCACTGTGCTGTGGCTGCAGACTCTCCTGGCTCGGGAAGCCTGGTCTGGCCCCATGGTCTCGCTCCTGCATTTCCCCAAGTATCCTGCCTTGCTGTCTGCACTCGAGCCACACTGTTCTTCTTTCATCCTCTCATGCTCACAATGGTTCAGACCCAAACACACACCCCAGGGCCCTTGCACATGCACCTCCTTATATCTGGAATCACCCTTCCTGCCACCATTTCACCCTGTTAGTGCCCACTCACTCTATGAACTCCACTCACACCTGGTATTCTCAATGAGCTTTCTCTGAAATCCCTGGCACAGTGAGATCCACATTACAGCTTTTCCTAACCCCTCTGTTTCTTACACATCTCGCGATTTCTTCTTTAGGTATTTTCACCTAAAGAATTTTTCACCTAAAGTTAATTTTCACTGAACCAACTTCCACGAGGGCAGAAGCCCTGTGGTGTCTGATCATCACTGTTTGCTCAATACCCAAGACCCAACTCAACACATGAGGGTCTCGATAATGTGAAGGGTCTCATTCATTTGCTGAATAAAACATATATTCCTTCCTATGTTTTAAAAATCACAAGTGATAGAGGGAGAGGGAAGAGTGCTGCTGAGACACCATGGTCCAGAGAAGCGAGGCAGTGTGACAGAGACGGCTGCAGAGCGGGAAGTGATCCAGGGGTCTTCAGCTGGGCGGTCTTGAGACTGTTTCCTGAGCCTCAGTTTCCTTATCTGCAAAATACAATAAAATGTCTACTTCACAATGCTGTGGAGCTGAAGACACACGTGGAATGTAAGTTCATTGACTTCCTTTCCACTTAGGATCTTCTTATATTTTGCTTTGCAAAAGGCCAAGTGTGGGTTTGTCGGGCAACACCATCCAGGGGCTCTCCTGAGCAGTCCTACTGGAGCCACACACTCCGCTTCTCTTGGCAGCACCATGGGGGTCTGCCACCGAGCAGGGCAGAGGGTGAGACTGCTAGGACAGTGGCACCTGGTGTCCTGTGATGGGCCGCTGCCCTGATCTAAAGCCACCCAGAGCACATGGGTGGCACCGTTCACTTGTGAGCCACCGTGGAAGCCAGAGCATGTCTTCATTCACCCTCCTGCCCCTTTTCCAGGGAGGATGTCACTTTGGGAAAAGCTTCAAAACAGCTTTGGAGTCGACTTTAAAACAGAATCCAGTGAAGCCATCTATCTTAGGTACGCCAACTGGCAAGACTGATCCAGGCCACCAGGATCCAGAGCAGAGGTGACCTGGGAGAGTGGCCATGGCCAGAGGGGACCTGAAGGGCCCTGGACGTTCTCTTAATGGAGCTGGCTGCTGGTGACCCAGGAGTGTTCACTCTGTCAGGATGAGGGCACCGTCTGCAGATGTGCCGCGTCCACTCCACCTCTGGGAGCCAGGCTGAGATGTGAGGTGGCTCAGTGCTCTGCTAGGGTGGCTGTGACGGAAACCCCGGGACCCAGGGCCATCTGTGCCTCTCCCCTCCCGTCCTCCTTCGCCTTCCCTTTCCATTCTCCACCACTGCAGGAGCACAGGAGAGCCCGCACACACGCACACACTGCACTGACCTGCCAGTTACTAGTGCAACTCGAATTTGCCCAAATCCAGACTCTGGAATTTTTCCTGTCCTGGGCAAAAGGAATTTATTGCCAAATCCTTAGTGTCTACACAGGCACAAATACACACAGACCCCATCCACAGAGCAGCGGGGGGCCATTCTGAAATGTCCAGCACCCCCATTGTGGACTCAATGCTCCTGTCCCCTCCTCTCTAAATCCGTGTGGAAGATCTGCCCCAGGTGATGGTGCCTGTAGGTGCCTGGGTTTGGACGGGGTGGTGGGAGGGCACTCCCACGACAGCCGGAGTCTTGTGAGAGGAAGGAAGCAGTCCCCTCTTCTTCCATGTGAGGACACAGAAGGGCAGTTCTGCAGGCTGCGGGGAGTAAAGTCCTGCTCCCCTGGGACCACCCTCGGCCCCGAGACACCCCTTGTCCTGAAGTTCTCCCGGCCCTCAGTTTTCTTAAAGCCCCAGTGCGGCGCCACCCACTCCAGGCCTGGTAGTATGCTCCCTGGCACCTCCGCTAGGGCCCTCTTCTGTTCGCAGTCCCTCACCAGCTCTCCTCCACCACACTCGCTTCCTCTCAAGCCTCCATTCTCCTCGCATGGACTTACAGCTTCACAGGTGCCACACGACAGGAGCTTCTTCTATCGATCCTTCAGACACCCGGTCACTGGGGACCTGTCACTCCTGTAATGGCACCTGCCCTTCTACACTGTTCACGTATGCATTTGTGCACCGCAGGCCCCTCTGGCCTGGCTCACCTCCCCTGGTGCAGCAGCACACCAGGCGGCACGGCGTGACACCCTTGGTATTTACTGAATGAGGGGAGAACAGAATCAACACCAGACCCTGCGACATCCGTGCCTCCGCTTTTCCCCTGTAATCAAGTCCCCACCCTGTGCCCAGCTGTCACAGGTACCTCCCTTCCCCAGCCTGGTCCTTGCCTCACCCTGCCAGGCCTGCAAGGGAGTCCACCTCCTCCACCCCAGGCAGCCTCCTGTCCACTGCCGGTCTCCTAGGAAACTAACTCTGCCCAGACTGACGCACGAGGCCCACCCTGGCTTCCTGTGCTTCACCCTCCCACCCTAGATTTTGCTTTTCCAACACCCACCACCTGCCTGGGCTTCTACCTGCCACCTGCCTCCACGCCCTGCAGCCTGCCTACCTGCCCCGCCCACCCCCTGATGCTCCTGTCTCCACTGGTGGGCGTGGCCACCGCTGGCCTGCTGGGTCCCCTTCAGGCTGCTCTCAGGACTGGGCTGCAGATGGGGTGATTCCATGTGCACAGTGTGGCTCCCAGCTCCTTCCTCCCTGCTCAGTCCCTGCGTGAACTCCTGGACTCTGTCGTCCAGAGTTTCCTAACTAATCATCATTTTTAAAATTATAAAAATGAGCCGCAAAGAGATTTCATGTGTGTCTGTTGTGCTCAGTGTGTCCTGTGTGTCCTGTTGCCCTGGCTGATCGCAGCTCTGGGACGGATGGCCTAGTGGAGAAGGAAACTGCACAAGGAGCGGCTGAGCAAGCAGGATGCAGCCAGTGCAGGAGAGGCAGAGGGCACACCTGAGTGGCACAACACCCAGGAGCAGCCAGGGCTCAGGGGAGCGGGGGAATGAAGAAGGTGGCAGATGGGTGACCCTTAGTAAGGTACAGAGGGCCTCCTCTGCCAGACTATGAGATCCAGAATGGCCAGGACCAGGTCTTCCTGTGGTCCCCAGAGGACAGGGAGACCTGGAAGAGTCCTTCACTCAAAGACGCTCAGGATACACACATGGAATGGAGCGATGGCCCCAGGCCGACCCCTGGTCCTGGAAGACCACTTGGCTGGTGCACAGCAGAGCCCAAACCTGCCTCCTGGACCCGGGGCCCTTGCTGTGCTAAACTTTGGCCTTTTCTTCTCCTCACTGAGTGCTGTTTATTTCATCTTTCCTTTCTACATCACTTTTGTACCACTTTAATTCCGTAATAGAAGAGTGGGTGGTGCGATTCTTGGCATGAAAAATAAACTTTTACTATTTTCAAAAAATGTGTTATAAAAATACAGAGGAGGGTGCTTTCATTTGGAATCCGGCTTTGTGTTTAGTTAAGTATGAACAAGTACCACTGCATGTGGTGCCACCTAGCTGGAGAGGACGCATACTCTTGGTTTTCCCATCAACTTTTCTGGCTCTGATAGGTGTCACCAGCTGTCACGCCACTTTGCCATCTAAGAGTTCTCTATCTCTGTAGGATACTGCCTAATCTGCATGTTGGAGGCTTTCAAAGCCCACACATTAACATAAAACTCCCACTTTAACCCTTTCAAACATACCCCAGTGACTTTAAATACCGTGACGATGTTGTGCAGCCACACCGCCACCATCTCCGGGATTTTCTTCCATCGTCCTAAACAGAACTGGTCAGCTTTCCACCACCATAACAAAGCACTTGAGATGACCAACTTATAAAGACAAAGATTTTCCTGGGCACAGTCTTGGAGGCTCCAGCCACGCCACTTGGTCAGGCTGCCCTTTGTCCTGAGGGGAAGACGCACATCAGGGCAGGAACACAGGGCCCAGTGAGTTGCTCACCTCCTAGTGACTGAGAAGCAAAGAGAGAGGAAGGGGACCTGGGTCAAGTACCTCTTCAAGGGCAGGCCCCAGGTGACCTGTTCCACCACCTTCCAACAGGGGCACAGGCCGGGGGCCACCGCAGGACACTCATTCAAGCCATCGTGGAAACTCTATACCATTGACAAAATGTCCCTGTTTCCCCTCGTCCAGGTCCTGGCAACAGCTCTACTTTCTGTTTCTATGAGTTTGATGCTTTAGGTACCTAATATAGATGGAACTTTTCAATATTTGTCCTTCTGGCCTGGCTTATCTTACTTAGCATCATGAACTCCAGGCTCACGTTGCAGCACACATGAGCATTCCCATCCTGCTCATGGCTGAATACTATCCACTGTGTACATATAGACCATTTTGTTCACCCATTCATCTGTTAATGGCCATGGGGGTCTTGCTCCCTTTAGCTACTGTGAATAATGCTGTTACAAACTTGGCTATGCAAATCTCTCTTTGAGCTAGTTTCCTGTTCTTTCTGAGATACACCTGCAATGGAATGGCGAGGGTCACATGATAATTCTGTGCAGGCCGCTTTCCCCATGGCTACATCACTTCACGTTCCCACCAACAAGGCATGAGGGCTCCAGCTTCTCCACATCCCCACCAACGTCCATCCTAGTGCATGTGAAGTGGTGCCCACTGAGGGCGTGGCTGCCTCTGTGAGTGTGGGAGATCAAAACAGAGCAGTGGGCTCTCTGGGGACTAGAAAGGGCCTCTCCCTTCAGACCCGAGCCCCGAGCCCCCGGGTAAGGGCAGGAAGTGGGCTCTCAGGAGAGGACATAACTCGGCCTCAGCAAGGATGCCGTGAGCGAGTTCAGCAGAGTTCACAGAGGCATGCGAGGCTGAGAAGCTGGCACCTTGCCATGTCCGTCCAAACTCCCCAAAGGTCCTTCGAAACTTGGGGGACGACAGAGGGAAGCGGGGAAGAGGCAGGGGAATCAGGGAGCACACCAAGCCCAGCCCGATGGAGGAAGGGGACGCACAGGGCCCAATGTCTTTAAGAGAAGGGACTGAGGTCCTCTGGCCAAGTTGCCAAATCCAGTGACAGTTAAGGTCCAGCCCAGACTCAAAGACGGCATTAGATACCAACAGGGAGAAATTCAGAACCCGGATCAGGGAGGTCAGAACCCCAGAGACTAGGATCTGGACTGAAATACAGGCAAATTACAGGAAATGGGGTCAAAAATCCAAAAGGCCTGATTTGAGCTTCTAAATTAGGACCACTCACAAGGGACACTGGGGGCAGGAAAGGACTCAAGGAGCCACAGGGTTCAAGGTCACCTGGTCCTGCCAAGTACAGAGAAGCAGACTGCCAGTAACAGGACAGGCCCAACATCCCTGGCTGTCCCTGTCCGGCACTCTTCCACCCCAGGTGGCTGTTCCCAGGGGTTAGCCACTGTCCCCCAGACGACGGCTACCCTCAGGTCTTTCCTAGTTGCAATCAAGCAAACCATAATATTTGCTCTCCATTTCATTAGTGGGGTAAACAGAGCCAACAGAGAAGTCGGAGCCCCCACCCCAGATGGACCTGCCCTCACCCCTGAACCAACAGGGAAAAAGTGTGTGATGGGCCCCAGAGGGACGTTCAGACCAGGGAACTCGGACACAGTGTGGCAGGTGGGCGCCAATGGCCCCCAGGATCCCACCTCCTGGGGTGCTGCCTGCATCTGGAATCCACCCTGCCTTGCCCACGGGGACCTGTGAATACGAGGGACATCCCCTGAGGGAGACTGGTGTTCCTACTACTACCTACTACTGACTGCACAGGAGGCTTTTTCAAAAGGTGGAGTGCCGTGGAGACGCCCCCCACAGTCCTAGGAGATGAACACCATGCTGTGAGCTGCCGTGAGGTCCCCAAGAGGAAGAACTCCAGCCCCTGAGCTGAGCACACCCCCTGGTGAGCACATGGCCTCAGTGACACCAGGGATCAGAGAGAGCCTGAGCTGAAGACCCAGCCACCCACAGCTGCACGTGGCTAAGTCCGCAGCACTCTGGCTCAGCAATAAAAAGTGAAAACGACGTGCCTACCTGCTGGCGGACAAAAGCAGGTGGCTTACCTGAACCTCGGGCTTCTTAGATTTGCACAATAAAGTAGGACAGCAAATATACCCATCCTAGATTCACAGGTCCACGTGAGATCTCAGAGGAGTACGAGTGACCTTCTCAAAGCCACCCTGCCAACAAAAGGCAAGCACAGTGGCACAGGCCTGGCCACGTCTGTGAAGCGGGTCCAGGATCCAGAGTATCAGGGACGACAGGATCTTAGACCTCCTGCTGGAAACTGAGGCACGGAGAGATGAGGGAGGCTGCCCTAGGAGTTCCTACTACTACCCCAGCCACGTGTGGACAGGGTGAGGCCCATGACAACATCCCCTCAACCCCAAACAGAAACCAGCAGGTGCCCCAATGGCTCCCTCCCATCCAGCCCCAGAATAGTAAATGGCAGGTAAGACGCAGAGACGACCAACCAAGGTGCTCCCAGCCACAGGGTGCAGCTCCGTGGCCACTGACCTGGAGAGGAAGGCTCTGCTGCGTGGAAGAAGAAAGTGGGTGTGCCAGGAAGTGCCGGGGGCAGGACTGCCAGGCCCTTTTATTTTTTCTTTCCCAGAAGCTTAGAGACAAAAGAAAACGCTGCAGCTTTCTAGTGCAGGGCCTTTGTGGAGGTTGATGTGTGTCAGTCAGATGCGAGGGTGTGTGTGTGTGTGTGTGTGTGTGTGTGTGTGTGTGCGTGTGTAACCGAGCAGCCTGTCAGAGCCTCGTTTCCAGGATGCAAGTCTCCCCCTAACTGATAACACTCTAAATAACAGGTGAGTGACTCCTGGCAGGAAGGAGATTGTCTGACCTCATTGTTTGCCTTTTCCCCCCTCTTTGTTCTTCACAAATAAAGGTTTTTTAATAAACTGAAAGGTCCTCCGCTCCCGCCTGATGATAAAATGAAAGGGACCAGTGAGGTATGGTACGACGTGGCAGCAGAAAAGGAGAAGCTCATCAGAAAATAACAAAGGTGCAAGTGGAAGATAAGGCGGCTGTCGGAGATTAATCCTGCCTGCCTGATTGTTTTCTTTAATACCGGAGCCTGCAATAGCGAGAGATAAGTTTGCTGAGTAATTTGGTTTTGGGTGAGGAAATAAAATTCAGGTAGGCCCCATAATTGATTTCCCTTTCTTTAGTTTTCTAAACATTAAACAACAACAACAACAACAAAAAGGCCTGCCTTGGCTACTCTTTCTTTCTTCCAGCAGCTCTGCCAGGCCTGTCCTCTTGACCTGCCACCCACCCCCACTTCCTGATCCCAAAAGCTTCCTAGAGGAGGGCAGGAGCAAGGGAGAACGGCCATTCCCCTCGCCCTGCGACATCAGGTGCAGTGCGAATGGGACCCTTGAATTCAGCTCTGCTAAGGGCTGTGACTGCATCCTCCTAAAAGAATGCCGGAGTCCTGATCCCTGGCACCCCAGAAAGTGCTGGTGTTTGGAAAGAGGTTCTTTGCAGAGGTAAATCAAGTTGCAGTGAACCCCACTACAACAGGACTGGTGTCCTGGTAGAAGGGGTCACGTGGACACAGACACATGCTCACAGGGAGTGTGCCCATGAAGATAAGGCCGAGACCAGGTGACACACCTCCTAGTCAAGAACTGCCAAGGTCATCAGCAAATCTGTGCCCAGAGAAGGACGGGAGCGGATTCACCTCAGAGTCTCCGGGGAACCAGCTTCTTGCTTTACACAAGTAAATAAAATGAAGCCAACAGAATGGGCCCTAACCCAATATCACTGCTGTCCTTATAAGAGATCGGGACACAGACACACAGAGAAGATGCCATCTGCCAACCTGGGGAGGCCTCAGCAGCCAACTCTGCCCACACCTTGACCTTGGACGGCCAGCCCCCAGAACAGGGCTGAGAATGAATGAGTGCTGATGGACCCCCGGCTGGCAAGACTGGGTGGTCACCAACCACTTTGTTACACTGATCCAGGGTCCACTGTAATATCTGCATGCAGCAGGGCATGCTCACCTCCAACCTGAAGGGCATATCATCCCAGTTCTCATGTCCTCCACATCCCCAGCCCATCTCTTCTTTTAGCATTAAGCACAATATTAAAGAAGTTGGTCTAAACAAAGTGGGATTGAGGCACACACTGTCCCTTGCTTCTGTGCCTCCTAGGACACCAGTAACAACGTCCTCTTCACGTTCACTGGCTCAGCCACTTCCCTGTCCTTGGGCCTGGTGTGGAAGCCTGAGCAGTCACCTCGCTGACCACAAGTGTACTGAGAGACAGGCTTGGAGAGGGGATGCCACCCTACTAGTCCCCGAGGTTGTGCCACATGCTGTATTCCAGCTCCTCACGTCCTGAATTTACACAATCTGTCTTGGCTCCTTTAGACCAGGGCTCTGTGCTCTCCAGGCTTCAAGGCGCAGGGGCATGAGCCACCCCGGGTCTTGTTAAGTGCTTGCCGCTTCTGGTTCAGGAAGTCCAGGCAGCAGCTGCAGAGGCCACGCATCTAACAGGCATCCAGGGGACCCGAGGCTGCTGGTCCTGGGCCACGCCTGGGGAGCAGGGCTGCAGTGTCATGGGGAAGAGGTGAGGGGAAGGTGGCACAGGGCAAGGGGCCCCAGGGTGACTCTGAGGCAAAGCCCTAATCAGACTCAGAAGTCAGTCTGTGGAGGCAGGTCAGAGGGGAGAACGGAGAGGGAGCCATCTGTAGGGACTCTAAAGGAGAGAGCAGAGCACAGGGCTGAACACTTGGCTCTGGGGACAGCAGCAGCAGCAGAGCCTTATTTATTGTGACAAAAGGAACAGCCCCAAGTTGCACATCAGCAGCTGATTCCTCATCCTGTCTATTCCGTGAATGAGATGGGAGGAGCTCCCTGCTCTCACAGATGTCCCGACAGAGGCCGTGGGCCAACTCCTGAAAGTCCAAGGGGCCTCCAGCCGCGGGTACACGAGGTTCAGGGCCAGGAACGATGCAGCCCAGGTGGCTCCCAGGTGGGAAAGGGGTGAAGACACTGCAGGTGGATGCCGGCGGGGACACCCCTTGGGAAAGGGCAGAGGGCTGCAGGCACTTCCCCGCAGGGCAGACAATCCTTGAAGCCCAAGTGTCGGCCACAGGTGGGTTTCCCACTCAGCAGGGACCTCTCCACGCTGGTGGGCGAAATCTCCCCATCAGAAAGGGGCCAGGCAGCAGCCACCACCTTCCCCTGGACACAGTGCTTCCCCCCTCGAGCCCCCCAAGTCCCACAGCGACCTCCCAAAGCCCCAGCTGTCCGTCTTCCCCCTCCCGGTTCAACCGGGGCAGAAGGGGATGGCAGACCTGGGTGAGCTCCGGTCCCACCACTTGCTAACCACGAGGATGGAGGCCTGAGCAGGGCACAGATGACCCAGCACCACCTAGCACTCAGCCGAGCCTCGAGGCCAGGCGGCGGTCAGGGCCTGGTGGCCAGACGAGCCTTAAGAAGCAGGCCTGGGTGGGGAGGGCCTAAGCAGGCCTGGGTGGGGAGGGCCACAAAGGACGGACCCCAGCACAGCGGCCCTGCGGGGCCCAGGAACCACCGGCCTGAGAGCCAGCCGCGCGGTGGAGGTGGGCCCCGCCAGGTAGGCAGCCCGGGGCTTGTCACCCGGCCCAGGGGTGAACACGAGCGCCAGCTGGGGGCAAGGCTGCGGGGTAAGGCTGCGGGCCCAGCACAGCGCAGGCGCGGCAAGCGAGGCCAAGCTCCTGGCCACCTTGGTGAGGCCCGGCCTCAAAGCTACAGATAAAAGCACCGGGTGCGGCAGCGGTGGGGCGCCCGGGCTCCAGGCCGTGCCGAGCCAGCTTTCCGCCGCTGTCACAAAGCGCCTGAGGTTAGCGACTGAGCAGGAAGAAAGGTTCACTCTGGCTCACCGTCTCCCAGGCTTCGGCCCACGGCCGGGACTCCGAGCGCTGGGCCCAGGACGAGGCGGGACGAGGCAGGACTCGGCGGCGGAGCCAGACTGCACGGGCACCCACGCCCCAAGGGACACCCACCCCCCGCAGCACAGCTGGAGACGGACAGGAAGGGCGGCGCTAGGCATCCCTTAACGGTCACGCCCCCAGTGACCTCACTTCCTGCTGCCAGGCCCCGCCTCTTAAAGGCTCCACCCCCCACAGTGCCCGGGGCTGGGGCTGGCCTTCAGCGGACGGCCTTTAGGGGGCGCTTGTGCTCACCACGGCGAGGCCAGTGGACGTGGTGGACGTACGGACTCCGGCCCACGAGGCCCACTGCCGCGGAGTCCCGTGCCTCCCACCGTCAAGGCTTGAGAAGGGCGTGGGGCTGCGCGGGGCCCGCCTGCCTGACCCGGGCCGTGATCGGAACCCCAGAGGCTGGTTGGGTTTGCCCTGGTTGACGTGTTGGGTTCGGTGTCGTTTCGGTGCCGGGAATTGAACACAGGGCGCTTACCCGCTGAGCCGCAGCCCCAGCCCTTTTATTAGTATTTTTATTTAGAGGCAGGGCCTCCCGAAGTTGCTGAGGCTGGCTTGGAACCTGCCAGCGGTCCTCCTCCCTCAGCCTCCAGAGCCGCGGGGATTATAGGCGTGCACCGCCGCACGGGGTAGGGGGTGGCGTTGAGAGAGGCGAGGACCGGGGAGAGGAGCACAGGACACAAAGTAGGGGCTCAGAGGCCACAGAGACAAACTGACCTGTATTCCTCCTTCTCAAAGGCCCAGGGCCGTCAGGACAGAAAGCGGGTGGAGAAGCGGGAGCTCAGCAGGCCCCGTCTTGACGGCCCCTGCCCTGCCCCTGCCCTAGTAAGAGGACCAGGAGCCGATCCCCGCTGACCCCAGTCGTGGCCGGTGATTCTGTGCCCACCAGAAAGCAGGGCGAGAGCGGAAAAATGACCCTGCTCTGTGGTGGATAAGACGCGGGCGGTCTGAGTACTTGTGCCCCCTCCAAAATGTATGCTGACCCTTCGTCGCCAACACAAGGACATAGAGAGGAGGCCTTTAGGAGTGAGTGGTCACTGAGGCCCCTTACCTGGGGAGTGGGCTTCTGTGAAAGAGCCTTCTGCAGGCAGGGTGGCCCCTTTCCGCCCTTCTGCCTCCTGCAGTGTGGCACAGCACCAAGGTCCCATCTTGGAAGTGAAGAGGTTCCCCCATCACATCCCACCAGCACCTTGCTCTCCCCAGTCTCCAGAACTGTGAGAAATGAATTTTTGCTATTTAAAATTATCCAGTCTGGGGTCATTTGTCATAGTGACCCAGGCGGCCTACACAGAAGGCTATGAAGTGGGCAACATACAGGAGATGACTGAGTCAAAGCTGGGGTCTACTAGTTCTGCCACAGCTGCGTGGCCTCTGGCAAATGATTTAACCTGTAAGCCTTGATTTGCTCATCTGTTAAAGGGAGAAAATAAACAGCTGACTTGTGGAGTCTTCGTGACCTGTCAGGAACCGAATGACAGTGTTTGTGGTACATACGGGGCAAAAATAGTGGCTTTAACTAGTGGCAATCTCACTTCCCCTGGTCATTTTGAAGAAGATTTTAAGTTAGTATAAGACAGATGAGACGCAGACAATCATCTTCTCTTTGAAGAATGAGGAAGGAATGTCATGGTTTATAAATAACTCTCCTGGCTATGGAAGAATGTTATCTCCAGCGCCTCTGGGCAAGCCTGATTCAATCCACCACACTTGTTTCCTATGCATGTAAAAAGAGGAACATTGATAAAGAACAGGCAGGGAAACACGGGGAGGCTCCAAAATCTAAAAAGGCGTTAACTGATGGGGAAAGGGGCACAAGGAATTAGGTGAAAATTATATGAAAGACCCTGTGGATAAACACCCCAGTGAAAAGACAGCTAATTGAAGAATGAGCGCGTTTTCTTAACCAGTGCTAGCTGAGTAAAAATATAATTATCTTTGATTCATGAAGATTGCTACAATATGACTCATTTACCAAAACAGTTACTAACAGAATCACATTTGTTACTGAGGGAGACCACGTGGGAGCCCGGGCTGGAGTAAACACCAAGTGTGTTCCGCACAATGCCACCTTCCGCCAGAGCTCTTGCAGGGCTTTGGGTGGTGCCGCCGCTCACGGCAGGGCCACATGCCTTCGCCAGGGACGCAGAGGCCCTTCCGTGCCATGGGAAGCACTATGAGAATGGCTCCCGGCCAGGTCCTGGGAGAGTCAACAGCACCCACATCTCCAACGCTTCCTTCCTGCTAGGGGGGTGAAGCCCTTGGGAGTTAATGTCTTTTATTTTATTTTTTTAAAGATTGCACACACCTTGAGATCGCAAGGGCATTGCTTATTGGTCATTAGTGGTCTGGTCGCTCTAAGACAGGAAGCCAGCATTTCCCAGCCATGGCAGGACGGAGCTGGTTAGCGCTCCAGACCTCCCATGGCTGCAGGAGGAAGTCAGCAAGGCAAGGTGCTAAGCCGGGTGGCAAGGTAATGGGCAGGGGGACTGTGAAGCTGGCAGGGACTTAGACGTTCTAAGCCGAGGTCAGGTGAAGTTCAGGCCGCAGTGCCGGTGACGAGGAGAGCTCTATGATCTACAAAATAAAATGCGAAAGGGAGCCGCGCTGCTGGTGCAGTCAACAACTCTGCAGGGAGAAATGTCCAGAAAAAGCAGCAGCAGCCAATGGTTCCGAAAGTCCAAGAGTAATGAAAATAAATAGAGCCTACAAGCCTAATGAAGGACGTTTCAGAGCAGGTTGAGACCCTAACTGATACAAATGAGGATCATTATCTTCCCCGGGCTCTCCTGTTCAGTGTAGGAGGAGAGCCATGCAAATAGAAGGAGATGACCAGGGCTCTAATGGTAGAATTATAACCCACACCAGACCTGAGTCTCTAAACAGGACGGGCAGTTTCCATCTCCAGGCCCACGGCCACTGGCAGGTCTGAAAACCATCAAGATAAACGACGTTAGCTGTCCTGGTCCAGGGGTAACGAATGTTTTAGGAGCCACTCACACGCCTTCCCCAAATATGCATAAATACTTTTGTAAGTCCTGGAAGCTAAAAATGATTCCAGATAAAATCCCCTCCCAGGCTAAAAGCAGGCAACCCATTATGAAGGGCCTAATATGTGCTGGCATTACACTGAGTCACAGGCATCATTTCATTTGACCCCATCCACAATCGTATCCGTGAAGCAGGTATTCACAATATCCCCCATTTAAGAGCTAAGAATAACCATGGCCCAGAGAGATTGAGTAACTTTCCCAAGGTCAAACAGTAAGTGATGAAGTAAAATAGAAAACCATCTCTAATAGATTGATTTTAGGGCCGGGCTCTGTAGAGAGGTGACAAGGATGAAAATCAGTGGTCACATCAGAGCAGAAAGGAAAGGAAGAATCATTCCGTGTACAGAAGGGACCTCTTCAAGGGTCCAGAGGCAGAAAAGAAGTTGCAAAATGTGAGAATGGGCTGGGCATCTATTGCTGACCACCCACTGGCCCCCGAACTGTGGCACTCACTGAGTGCTACGGTTGTGTAGCTCTGGTAGGGCTTACTGGCACCCTGCATTTCTGCTCAGTGAGCTGTCAGGCAGGGCCACTCAACTGGAGTTGAAAGAGCCACCTGTAAGGTAAATATTGCACGTGCCAGAAAGGGGGTGCTGGCTGGCAGCTGGGGGCCCAGCCACAGGATGGCTGTGGCTCTCCTTCTCTCGCCACATCGTTGCTTGGTATTGGACGCTCCCAGTTGGAAGGGCTGGAAGCTGCCTGTCCAGAACTGGCAGAGGGTCACCTCCACCTCTGTCATTGGTCAACCCAGCCACAAGCCCCGTCAATGCCCAGGAGGAGCAAGAACCCAGGAGGAGAACCCAGGAGGTGAGGGAGCATAGAGGCGAGGCGTGGAAGGCGGAGCAAGTGTGGGGTCGTGCAGGGCACTGGCAGAGGGACTTTGCAAGGCTTTACAGACCGTCGGAAGGAGTTTGGATTTCACTCTACAAATGATAGAAACACAACTTCAGTCCACGGAGCAAATCTGCATGTGCATGACAGGCGTCCGATTCAGGCAGTATGGATACAGGGTTTACACTCTGCCCCCTTCAAATGGAAGACTGGCTCCGCAAAGCCTCCAAGTACATGTGGCGGGAAAGTCCAAAACAGGGCAGAACCACGGGAAATAACAGATCCACGGTTGTGGCAGGGGACAGAGGAGGAGATGGTACGGGCAATTCAGAGAGGGCTCTGTGTTCTCAGAAGGAGCTTGGAGTTTATTCTGCGGCTATCGATGGTTGTTAAAGAGGAGAGTGGCTTCCCTAGATTTATGTCTTGGATCTATTATTTTGGTAGAGAAATGAAGAAAGACGATCTTTGAGCAGAACTGAAGTTGGGGAAACCCATGGGAAGACCTGACCTAATTTAAAAGAGAACTCATGACAGCCCCATGGCAGGGGCAGTGGGAGTGGACAACACGAGACAGATGTGAGGAACATCTCTGAGGCCAGACTCTCAGTGCTGAGCAGTTGATTCAATCCAAGAAGCAAAGGGGGAAACCCAGGAGATTCCCAGACCTTGGAAAAATGAACAAAGCCTGAGAAGACACAGGAAGTCGAGGTGCCCAGACTAACTCGTGAATTTTGAGGCTTGCGGTGACATTCCAAATTGGAGATGCCCAGTGTGTGTGTGTGTGTGTGTGTGTGTGGATGTTTATTTTGTATATTTGTAAGGTTTTCATAATGTTACCTCAAGAGTATTTCAGTGTGTCTCCTTGAACATCATACCTGGACATTGACCAAGGGATGCCTTTTAAGGTCTTGGGATTCTAAAGACCTGTTCTACCATTAATTTCCTGTGATGGCTTTTGAACTCCTATCATCTGAATTTTGTCACTATGAAAACTAAGATATAGAGCAGTTAAGTGACTGTCCAAGGAACAAATGCCAGGACTGGACCAGCACCCCCTGGGAACCTCAATGTCCTCTTTCCACACCAGCTGGCTCCCAGTTCCTGGCCACTGCAGTCCTGAATGCTGGCCTATGAGGCTCTACAACTGGTCAGCACCCGATCAATTCTCTTAAAGCAATTTCATTATAAGAGTAAAGGGGATGGAACTTGAAACTCTTAGAAAGCCACTCTGAAATTTCCAGGGACATAGCTTATGACATGTCATCCAATGTGCGGTGAGTCAATAAGAGGACGTCCTGGTTTAGAACCGAGTTAGTAAGGAAGATGCTCAGGGAGGATCCAGCCAGGTCCACGCACGCTGGGCCTGTGGACTCACATTAGGTATCCCTGTCATCTGAGGTCCCCTCCCCTGTACCATACTCATAGCAAGGATTATAATTACCTTGTATTTGAATCCACATGTACACATTTTATTTTTCCTACCAGACTGTAAAGGCAGAGAGTTTCTATTTTGGCCCTTACTGTATCACATGCCTTGCTCAGGTAGCTGCTGGTGGTTGCTGAATGAAAACACATCAACGTGGTGGACACATGAATGTGATCGTGCCAGTGGTATCTAGCAAGACCAGCACTACCCATCACGTCTGTTCCTAGGACCTCTGCCAAGGACAGGGTCCTGGATGGATGAACAGCAGGTGAAAATCAACAGGAAATTCTCATGCTCTAAAATTGTGAATCAAATCAAGAATTGCATGTTATAGAAAAGCTGTTTTTGGGGTGAAAGATCAACTAATGGGTACCAAGCCCTCTTTTAGTTTCTACCCTGACTGCAAGAAGGAAGAGGCACGAATTTCTCCTCAGACCAAAAACCCGGCCTAGATAAGAAATAAACATCTGACGTGAAGGTTATTGATCCTGACTACATGGGGAATGCCTCATGGTGAACTCGACTTGAGAAAAATCTGGTTTACCGTGCAGTGAAAGTCCCAAAATTAGAAGGCATCGTGCGCACCCTGCCCAAAAATGAAGTCAGTAACAATATTCTGATGTGTGTTGTATCTAAACTAAACTACAAAAGTAGCTTCTTACCACTGTATGCAAATGATGTCTGGGAAAGAGCCTCGTTTGCATAATGGCACAGCTGTGGGCAGTCTGGCTTCCAGAATCCTGGATACATCCCGATGGCACATGCCAGGCCCATAAAGGGGTTAATTCTGGGAACAGCCACTTTCACATACGGATGGAGGCAGAGCCGTCATCGATGTTGATCAATCAACAGGCACTTATCCCTGATATCAAGTTTACGTTACCCTCCATCTGGAGCGAGTGGAAGAATAAGGAAGAGAATCTGTCAGAAGCAAAATCACGTCTTGTTAGCTCTGCCCCATCGTTTCAGTTCAGCTTAGTACATGTTAATCTTTTTTATGACTTAAATAAAGCAATAGACAGTGATTATACTTTAACCCTCTTGTGGATTTCTCAGACACTTTAATCTAAACCCAACAACGTAGACCGTGCTCCAAGATGAGCTGTCAGAGCCGTCTCCCAACATGATCAAATAATCGGCCGGTTACTTTGTAGGTTCCATTCTGGTACCAGTTAAACAAAATCCTGGCGTTCTAGATTTCTCAGACCGCCTCCCTCTGCGGCAAATGTGCTTTCTGATCCATGTCTAAGTCTAGGGTGCCGTGTGGTAGAATGCAAAGAGCAGGGTCTTCAGGTGATAATCCACGTTCGTTGCCTGTGCGAGCCCCTACGCAGTGTGGTGACCTCCTAGGACTCCACTCGTCATCTGGCGGGGTTACGCCAGTGCCTGTCTCACCGAGTCGTTATGAAGATTCAGAGAAGTGATCCTGTGAGGGGCTGCCCTCGGAGCCCTCTCAGTTCCCACCCCCAAGGGCATTCTGCTTCTCCACGTTTGGCACGCAGGGCCAGCCGATGCGGTGGTGTCATCACACCCCTAAACTCATCACGCGGCCCCAGCAGAGGGCAGGAGAGGCCCAGGCAGGCTTCCATTTCCGAAGAAACTAATTAGTAAGAAGAACAAAACGGTCGGCCAGATAAGCAAGTGAGTTGACCGTCAGGGAGAAAGATGATGCATTATTTGATAAATGACTTTTACGTTGTCATTTATATTTACGTAAGTGTGATTGCCGCTCCCGAGATGGAGTGCGGTGTCAAGCCCACACCCACCTGACAGGACAAAGAGCAGGGACAGTGCCTGGCCCGAGTGTGGACAGGGCAGGCCCTCTGTCCTCTGGCAGCTCATCCCCTGTCTCTGGCAGAGGAGGAGGGAGCCGGAAGCCTCCCCCTCAGGGGATTTGCACAGGGGCACCCCCAGGCCCAAAAGCCCCCAAAGGAAGGGTCTTCAAGCCTCCGCACATTCCAAGACAACCACCTGCACCTGCAGGAACCTCCAGGAGGGGGTAGGGCGGCCGCCATTTTGCTTACGTCCCTAGTGCCACCCAGGAGGCACAAGCCCTGCAGAGCAACAGTCCTCACTGCAGCGATTTTAATGACATGATTTTTAATTGATAAATCGTAATTACCTACACCTATGATGCAATTATGATACAACATGATACCTGGAAATTACACACACACACACACAACGCGGATTGACTAGACCAGGCTGATGAACAGGTCCATCCCTCACTTTCTTCTCGTTTCTGATGGTGAGATACTTGAAGTGAACTTTCTCAGCCATCTTAAAACATCCTGTTTAGTTCAGGCTCGTAGGTAGCCATTCAAATGCAGCACAAATCCGGAGGTGCCAATGAGCAGTGGACAGCCTCCCTCCCCAGCCAGGCCACTCACACCACTGTTCCCTCACTGGGCTGCCGGCCACCTGCTTGTCCTCCCTCTCTGCCCGCCGGCTGCTGAACCACCAGGCAAACCCCTCACACAGGACTAGTTCAACCTGGTGTCACAAGAAGAAATTCTTCTGTGTGAGGAAACGTCAGTGATTCTTAAGTAAGTCACGGCAGTCCCACGGGAGTGTCCACTGAGCATGCTCCTGGCAGGACACCACACCGGCCAGACCCGCACTGAATTCAGGTAGGTGGTCGTCATGGAATGTGATGGGCCTGAGAGGTGTAAAGACTGGACAGAGGGCAGTCAGTGACCATTCGTTAGAACAGAGTCCAAGAAATGTCACGTGTCCTCATGTTTCCTTAAGTCACTCTAAAGTAAATTCCAAGCTCCACTCCCCTGATGTGCAGAAAGGTCAAACTCAGTCATTCTGGAAGTCCTGCCCCAGGTCACAGGGGATCTCAAGCTGCGCTAACCATGGAAAGGCCCCACTGGTCTTGAACAGCTGGGGAACGTGGAAGACCTCTAGGGGCTCCGCGGTACTGACCGTTTGAGATACAGCAGCTCAACTGCTTCAGCTCTACTCCTGGGCCCCAGAAAGTCCTTGCCACTGGAAGCCCCTGCCCCAAGGCCTCAGGAAGGCGTCCCTTCTGAGGGTCCACTCCCATGGCTGGCTGCCCCTGTGGGTTGGCGCTGGGTGCCCCACTGTGATGACACTCACCACCTCCTCCCCGGCCAGCAGGAGCAACCCCTCGTCTCCCTTCCCAGGGGGACACCTAACCCCACCTGAGCCTGGGCCTCTCCAAACCTGGGAGGAACATCTGATTTTGAGTCAAGAGAGAGCAAACCCCAGATATCTGTTGGGACAGAATGACGGAAGTGACTCTAGAGAAAGAAGCATCACTGAAATCTCAGAAAAACCATCCTGTCTCCTCGGCCTCCTAAACAGGCAGAGGACGAGAGTTGTCCTCGATGTCTTGGCCGGAGCCCAGGCAGGCCACCTGTCCCCACAGAGGAGTCCCAGGAGTCGCAGTCCAGGCGCCCTATTGGCCAAGCGTGAGAACCAAGAGGAAGTCAGAAGTGTTCCCAGCAGCGTCCCTGTCCCCTCCCACACATCCCTCAAGGGATCCTGCGCGGAGAGGGTCACAGCTTGGGAGCAGGGGTGAGTGAGACGAAGAGCCCCAGCGGCCTCAGCATGCAGGAGACCACCGCACCTTGGGGCCCAAATCCAACCAAGTATTTGGAAGAAAGTCACCTCATCCGTGATCAAAGAGATGACCAGAACACGGCCAGCAGGGGACACCCAGGGGGAGAGAGGAGCCCTGCCACAAGGCAGTGTGGATGCCCAGAGCTGGCCTGAAGGGGCCCTGGCACCCAGAGGACAGAGGACCTCACGTTTACCAGGGGCCACTAGAGCCAGGCAAGGGCCAGGGAAGACCCTGGGGTGCTGGAGTGAGAGGCCCATGCAGCCCAACTGCCCCAGGGGACCTCCATGCCCCAGGGCCCCACTGCTGGACATTCTAGAAAACCCACTAGAGACATAGACTCTGTCCACTGGATACTTCCAGGAAAACCTGAGTTACGCTAACAAACACCAGGGGGAACTTATTATGACAAAAAGCCACCTTCGTGGGCGACAAGGCATCCGGGTCTGACGCCCCTGGGATTGGACGGAGACAGAACTTCAACGAACGTTTGTGGGAACAGGAAGTTCACGAATTTAAAGACAGCACACGGTAGCTTCTCAATAAATGTTTGTTGCTGCTGCTGCCGATGATCATAATTAAAATTTGGGACATAGTTGGGCCGTGATGTACAATCACTTCACAGCAAAGCCCTTCCACTTTGAGGAGAACCATCATCATGGGCAAATATTGACCGAGGCTGCGGCTCACACGTGCCTTTGAAATTCGAGCTGATAATCTCCTGCTAACCAACAGGAAGTGAACACCTGGGCCTCAGCTCCAACCCCAAACTGCTGGTATCAACATGGCGGTGCCGACGGAGGCCTAAGTCAGACACATTGGAGAGATTTTTCCATACTTTACAGACTTCTGATGATTCTTCGTTGTTCAGCAACTTTCAGGAGGTTTGGGGGGGGGATCCTCTGTCTGTTTTAACCCCACAGACACCAGGAGGAGGCTGGGAGGCCAGGAGCTTCTAGAAGGCCCAATGCACCTGTTCTGCACCCAATGCTACCTTCGGGAATCCCCTTAGAAGAAGAGAGTAGTGGCTTCTCCTTCGGGAGGCCACCCATCCTGCTCAAGACAGGCCGACAGTTGTTTTCCTCAAGTAGGAAGAGGGTTTGGCAAGAGGAAGCCAGACACAGGAACGATTCCGAGAGTCTAAGTGGGAGGCTGCCCTCCGGCAGGGGCTTATGGGTAGAGGAGGTGAGAAAGTTAGGAAAGCCACTCCTCCATCAACGTTCTCCGGCCGCTCCTCGTCCCTGGGGGTGGGGCAGAGCTCTGTCATCATCCCGCAGTGTGCTGGTGGCACGTCCCCGGTCCTAGCCCTCATCAGTGGAGTTGGCCTCGGTGGCCTTCTGACACCCCTCCTCTAGTGTGCAGTGGCCTCTACTGTAGTAGAGGTGTGAGGACCCTCGAGGGACAGCAGCCTAGGCTGGTGTCCACCTGGAGGACGCTCTCAGGGGGCTTCAAGAATAGGACCAGTGGCCCAAACCAGGGGAAGGTGCCAGCACGCAGCACCCAAGAGTCAGAAGGAAAGACTAAACCAGCTTCATGTGTCGATGGGCGATTCTGAGCCCTGGGAGAAGCTGGTGTCATGGACTCAGGAGGATGAAACCCCACTCTCAGATCCTGGGATTGTGTTGTGCGGGCATTCGTCCTACGCTCATGTAGAGTCTACAAGGGTCTTGCTGTAGTCCACGTGCCCAGGTGCCTGGGTGGCGGGACGTCTGTCTCCTCCTCCTCCCCGCCATGTCTGGTCATTGCACTGTCTCTGGATCAGGTCCCAAGTGCTCCCTGCCCCGTTCAGGAGTAAAACAGGAAAAGAATACTTGAGGAGGCACTCAGAGGGCAGGTGAGCCCGCGGGAGAGGGGAGGAAGACAGGGATCTCCTCAGAATGAGACGTCTTCCCTGTGGTCAGAGAGGCAACCGTGTGGTGGCTACAGAACCAAAAATGTGGTGGTGGAGCCCAGGAACCATGTCAATCAGTTGAGAAGCCTCTTCCTGTCCTCGGCCCAAGGGGATTTAGGAATTGCCAGGGGGCTACTTGAGCCAGAGGTAAGGAACCGACTGAAGTGCACATCCTCAGGGAAAGCAGGTGTGCGTGTCTGGGAGGGAAAGATGGAGAACAGGGAGGCTGGCTGGTGAGAAATCCAGAGGGAAGGTACGTGCCATCCATCCCTGCGGCACCAGAGTCCCCAGCCTTTAGGTCCTTGCTTAGCATCTGGATGGCCATCTTAAGTGACAGCCGCCATTTTAAGGGAAAAGTTTCGCTTTCCCACCCAAAGGCCCCTCTGAGAAAGGCTCACCACCCCCTCACACCAACCCCACCCCTAACCGCCCCCAGCAGGACCCGCCTCGCTTGCCCCATGAAAGTCCCAAACTCAAGCCTGGGTTGCCTCTCTCTGCCATAGAGAGAGGGCCTTCGTGTGTCAGCTCTGTCAGGCAAACTCCCGTGTGTCTCTGCCTGGCCTCCGTCTCTCACGTCTCTCGTTCCTCGCCTTCCCTTCACAGCCCAAGGTTCAACATAAACACAACACGAAGAGACCCACCCAGACACCCTCAAATGTCCACCGCATCCCTTGGTTATGACGAGAGTGATTCCCTCGCCTAGATAATACCTACCTCAGCTTCTCTTCCCTTTATTTCTGGGATACCGTGGGGCGTTTCTGTGAGGCGTTTGTTCATCAGACACTTATCATTTCAAACTTTCTTTTCCAACCTCAGGCTCCAACCTTTCCAAATCGGGAATCAGACATGTTACACATAGATGGTCTGGTTGGAAACAAAATTCACGGGCAGAGGAAGAGCAGTTTTCAAAGCCACTTTAAGCCCTTTGGGCATAGGTATGGCACTTACAGCTACCATGCTTTCCAAAATTAAAATCTCTCAGAAAGTGGGGGGGCTATGGGAAAGAGGTGGCCTGGAGGTCAACGCACCCTTTCCAGGTCCCACCAAGGTTCTCCCTTGCTATTGAGACCCTACCCCACACAGTGCTCTGAATGTTCAAATCAGGAGAACCTATTCCACTGTGTCATTGTCACCCCCTCAGCTCACACAAGGGTCTCTCCAGCATGAACAAACATTAAGAGAACCAAGAGCTATCGTTGCCAAGAATCACCTTGAGGTTTTTTTCAGACAGTAAAACACACTCAGGGGTGTGAGCGGGCAGCTGATTTAACTGCTGTGAATGTAAGACACTTCACCCAGACCCTCTTCTACAAAATCACCCCACTTCTGGAGGGTGGGGACCAGTAGTCTAAAATGTTCAGTTTCATCTAGTCACTTTGGCATAATCTCGTTCCAGCCTGAAAATCAAAGCAATTTAAATTTGTCCTCCAGAGAGAGAGAGAGAGAGAGAGAGAGAGAGAGAGAGAAAATACTCATCTGTTGAAAATAAGGAGAGACCACGTGTCTAGAGCTGAACCTTTGACAAGAGAACAAAACACAGTGTCCTGAGATAAATTGTCATTTTCCGAAGCAAGGGTTTTCTTGCAAATTCCTAGGGAAATGTCGCCACCTTCTGGACAGGAGCTCAATACGCAGGCATCGCACATACTTGTCTAGGGTTTTACTCGTCATTCGTGGGTTTATAAAGAATTGTACCATGCCTTCTGTCCTGTAATTATTCCTGCACAACATAGGTATACTTTAAAAAAAAGTCACTATAAAAGCACTAATAATGCACAAGAGGACAGAAAGCCCATTTCACCAATTAAGCAGATTCTTCAGAGAAGAATGATAGATCACATTGACAAAGTTTACCTGACTTTTAAAAACTTCACTTAACTTTTACAGAGCTTGATGAAAGGTGGGTATATTCACAAACATGTTTTCTCCTTTTTGTTAGTATTCAATTCTCTCTGAAATAGGTTCAATTTTCCCTAGCTAAATAGTCTTGAATTTCATTTATTTTTTTCAGAATACATTAAGATTTTAAAGCCATCAATAATATTTTGAGTATTAAAAAATGATACTCCAATCCAGATGCAGTGGCACACACACCTGTTATCCCAGCCACTTGAGAGGCTGAGGCAAGAGGATCGAAAGTTCCAAGCCAGCCTCAGCAACTTAGCAAGACGCTGAGCAACTTAAAGAGATCCTGTCTCTAAATAAAAACTAAAAAGGGCTGAGGATGAGACTCAGTGGTTGAGTGCCCTGCGTTCAGTCCCCAGTGCCCCCACCAAAACAAAACAAGAGAGACTCCAGGACTGGTCCTGACCATTGGGGAAATTCTAATGTCTCTGTTACTGTCTCAGTGAACCCCCTTCCTAAAATGCCCACCTCACTACTGGGTAAGATGGCATGTTAATTTCTTTGAACAGCTCTCTATTATAGCTAAAGAAAAAGAAAGACAAATAAAGAGCTGGCGCTCCATCAGCCCACATCATAGTTAAGCTAGTGGTCTTTTGGGGGCATTGTGACTGGGATAGACCCAGCGTGAAGTCCGCAAGACGGATGCTCCCTGCTGCGCTGGAGAGCACAGAGGAAGGCGCTGCTGCTCCTCTCTCAGGGGCATTTGAAGGGCTTCAAAGAAGACGGCACTGTTTCTCCAAGGAACCCTGCTTCTGTGAGGAGGTGGTTGGTGGTGATGGACCCTGTCCTCCTTGACCCAGGATGGAGAGGCTCCACCCTGCAGCACATCCCCCAGACTGTGGGTAGCCCACCCTCTGTCCCTACCCTCGGGCAGCTGAGCAGAAGCCCTGTCGCGCAGTCAAGGGTAGTGACTCCGTGCTCTGCTAGAGGGTGGCTTTGTGGTCCTCCCCGCTCCTGCCCTGGCTGGGAGCAGCAGCAGGGTCCTTGGCGTCTTTCTAAGCGAGGTGTCAGGGAAGGACAGAAGCCCAGTGTCTACCCAGCCACCAGATGGGCTTTCTGCACCATTCACCAGACACTAGCTGAGATAACTACATCAAATGCCACCCGTGAGGCCAGGGACCAGATGTGTCCCCCAGGGGAGTGGCAGGATGGTGCAGGGGACACAGAGGCTCAGCCACGGGGGGACTTCTGCATACAGCCCCCCGATTCCTAGCTGTACAGCTGCCTTGAATAGCACCACCTGAAATGCCAGCGAGTGGCACAGGGGAGGCTGCAGGGGCTTCTTGGAAGAGCACAAAGAACCAAAGGAAGGAAATTGTGGGAGCGGGGGAGCATGCTCTTCTTAGAATCTTATTTTGAAGCGGGAAGTCCCTGGTGCAAAACGGTCTTTATAATCTGGGCCTGCAAGTGCTGAATTGATTCACTGTCCTGCAGATGCCCAGGGGCTGCATATCAGGAACAAATGCATCCATCATGGCAGAGGCTGGGTGCCAAGCACATAATGACCACTGCTCCCAGCCGCGGCCATCCCGGGAACCCTGCACAGACCACAGGCTCCCAAGTAGGTCTCTGAAGTGTCATCATTGCCGGCTGGGTGTGGCGGGAGGATGGGGTCTGCCTCTGACTCTCTCTGAAACACGCATTTAGAAATAAACGAATTTTCGTTTGGCCTTGTGTCTAAAAGAAGGGGTGGGGGGAACCTTGGGGCCAGCGTCATTATAGATGGAGCAACCGCGCGGACCCAGATACACACCCGCACACACATGCACGGAAGCTTTCAGGGAGAAACAGAAAATAATGTTTTGCAATTACAGTCCACAGCTGCCGCAGTTCCAATGTGCGCTCGCTACACAGGTGCGGCCATTATAACAATGAATAGCTCACATTAAAGGTGCCATCCATAGGGGTAATAATACCAGGGTTGAAAAGGTATTTTCATTTGCAGCCTGATGTTAGGCAGGAAATAAAATAAGGCATTTCACAGCCAGGCTGATGGCTCAGCTGCCACATGGGAGGCCCGAGCCTGAGATGAATATAGGACCCTCCTGTGGGGTCCTGACGGTGGAACCCAGCCACGGCTCCTGGAGAGACCAGCAAATCCCTGTTATTTAGGGAAAAAAAAAAAAGGCTGCTGATCATTAATTGGGGAAACTGAGGCTGCCAGTGTTTGGAGAGCTAGTCCCCCCAGCCTGCCTGGCATCTATGCTGACCACCCACCTCTGGGTCCTGGAAATATTTTGGAAAAAATATACACAGAGAAGGCCGAGGGGACGAGGAGGCAGAAGCCTGGAGCAGGAAGAGGCTTCAGAACAGCTCCCGGAGGCCTGTCTCTGGGGCCTGCGGTCACCACTTCCCACCCCACAGCACAGAAATGTCCCTGCCACTGCCCGTGGAGAAGGCGTGGCTGGGAGCCCACCAGAGGACCTGCTCTGCTCAACTCCCCAGAAAGTCCAGCGGCAAGATGGCGCAGCTTCCCGTTCCATCCACTCCACGCCACGGTCCAGCCCCTGAACCCTTCACTGTCGGTGGGAAAAGTCCTCTTGGGGCAACCGAGATGCCCATACAGAGGGGCAGCAGAAGGTGGGGACCAGAGCCTGGGCAAGAGCGGGTTTTAGGATCAGACCTCCACGTGGCCAGCCCTGAGCACATTATCCAGACTCTCTGCAAAATGAGATTCAGAGTGTTGGCTGCACAGGGCGGCATGAGGCCCCCACCAGGTCAAATACGTGGAAATGCTTCACGCTGGGTCTGGAGCACAGTAGGTACTCAATAAATGGCACAGATGCCTGGAGTAGCTTCCACTTCGCCATGTTCATTTCCACGAGTGAGTCTGATAGCCTAGCAGGGGCAGACAAGAGAATGGAGATCTGTTGTCAAGAGGAAGAAAAAGGTTCGGGCAGTCCCGATATCTGTGGGCTCCCCATCTGTGGAGACAACCAACCGCAAATCCAAAACACTAAAAAAAAAAAAAAAAAAAAAAATGCATCTGGGCTGAATGAGTTCCAACTTTTTCTTGTCCTTATGCCCTAAACAATAGAGTATAGCAACTATTTACTGGCATTTACTTTGCATTAGATAAAAAAAGTAATCTGGAGTGTATGATATATAATCAAAGTATATGAGAGGACGTGGGCGGGTTATAACCAGATATCATGCCGTTTTACACAAGGGGCGGGAGCATCTAAGGATTTTGTGCTCTAGGGGACCGTGGGGCCAGTCCTCCACAGATACCAAGCTATGACCTCCTGGACACGCTTCTCAGCACCACAGCCAGCTCCAGAGCAAGCATCTCAGGAACACTTACGAAGTTTTAAAGTTGCAGAATGATTCATAATTCATATTGTCTGCTTTTAACAGTGGCGAAAGCAAACAGCAAAGCTAATAATGATGCAGGTTCTGGGTGGATTTTATAAGCGCAGAGCCATCAGGCCCAGGTGGGTCCTGGCGCTGGTGGCCTGGGCATGCTTCCCCGAAGCCCACGTGGAGAGCTGCCCACAGTGTGGAAGCCGCAGAGCCCACCGCCCTGGCACAGGACACGGGGCAGCACGCAGCCCTCGCCAGGCCAAGAGCATCCTGGGGAGACGGGCTGGGCCCTGGGGTACCAAGGGAGGTGGGAACACAGCCCTTTTTAGAGGACAGAAAAGTGAGATGAGAACTCAAATTAATTTTTTTTATTTACTTTATTTTTTTTTAAATTTTTTTTATTTTTTTCATCTTTCATACATTTGATTCAAGTGAGTTATGCATTTCCATTTTTACCCCAAATACAGATTGCAGAATCACATCAGTTACACATTCACAATGTTTACATAATGCCATATTAGTGACTGTTGTATTCTGCTGAATTTCCTATCCCCTACTATCCCCCCTCCCCTCCCCTCTCATCTTCCCTCTCTACCTCATCTGTTGTTGTTCCGTTCTCTCCCTTCGCCCCCCTTTCCCCTCACAACCTCGTATATGTGATTTCGTGTAACAATGAGGGTTTCCTTCCGTTTCCATGCAATTTCCCTTCTCTCTCCCTTTCCCTCCCATCACTCGTCTCAGTTTAATGTTAATATTTTCCTCATGCTCTTTCCCTCTGTTCAGTTCTTAGTTGCTCTCCTTAAATCAAAGAAGACATTTGGTATTTGTTTTTTAAGGATTGGCTAGCTTCACTTAGCATAATCTGCTCTAATGCCATCCATTTCCCTGCAAATTCCATGATTTTGTCGTTTTTTAGTGCTGCATAATACTCCATTGTGTATAGATGCCACATTTTTTTTATCCATTCATCTATTGAAGGGCATCTAGGTTGGTTCCACAGTCTGGCTATTGTGAATTGTGCTGCTATGATCATTGATGTGGCAGTATCCCTATAGTATGCTCTTTTAAGGTCCTCAGGGAATAGTCCGAGGAGGGCGATAGCATCCTGGGAACAAATCTTTACTCCTCAGATAGAGCCCTAATTTCCAGAATATACAAAGAACTCAAAAAATTAAACAATAAGTTAACAAATAACCCAATCAACAAATGGGCCAAGGACCTGAACAGACACTTCTCAGAAGAAGACATACAATCAATTAATAAGTACATGAAAAAATGCTCACCATCTCTAGCAGTCAGAGAAATGCAAATCAAAACCACCCTAAGATACCATCAAATTAATTTGAAACTGCATCGGAGCTGGATAGTGAAAACAAACCCAGGGCCATGTGGCGGGCACCGCGTGGGTCTGGAAGTGCTCCCCCCCCTCCCCCCGCCCAGAGCTCTGGATGACTGCAACCCACGGGGGAGATGACAGCCATAAGGACACTCAGGTGTGGTGACAGGATGTTGGTGACGATGATGCTGACGGTGGTGGTGACGTTGGTGAATATGAAAAACGTCTTCTCTCTCCCGCTGTCCTGGACCCCGTGTCCCGAGGTCCCTTCATAGCCTGTGCATTTATTGACTTATTTATACAATGAACTGGCACCACCCACGGAGGTGTTGGCAGAGGAGACGGGTGCAGGGAGCACACTCCAGGGCACCTGACCCAGGCTGGGGCATCGGGACAGGTGCTTCGGAGGAGTGTCCCAGGCGGAATAAGACAGGTGGGTGCTGGGGTGGGGGGGCACAGGTCACTCTGCAAACTCACCACCGAAGGTCGGATGGGGGGAGAGTTGCCGAGGCTGTGGGCGAAGGTGGCCCAGCTCTGCACTCTGTGGGTGCTACCGAGGGGCAGGCACGCGGGGCGCTCTTCAGGCTAAAGTCTCTGATGGAAGAAGCACACCCAGGGGCAGCCAGGCTTCAGGGTGGCCTCCAGTGCCCCTCACTCCTTGTAGCCCTTGCTCCACGCTGTCCCAGGGTTCACCTGGGTGACTAGCAGCATGTGCTGGAAGTAAAGGAATGTCACTTCTGAAAGCCAGTTGTAAAGGACATGGCAGTTCCTTTCAGGTGGCTCACTCTGGGGAAAGCCAGGTGCCACGTTTTCAAACAACCCTGTGAAGATACCCACCTGGCAACAAACAGGGCCTGAGAGGGATTGTCAAACAAGTCCTTCACCCAGTGATCTGCACACAAGCACAGCCTCCCGAGACACCCTGAGCCAGAACCCCCCAGCTAAGCTGGTTTTAGGACCCTCAGAAACCATGGGAGATAAATGTTATTTTAAGCTGCTAAGCTTTGGGCTAATTTGTTACACAGCAACAGATAGCTAATACACTTGATAACATCGACAAATCGTGTATACAGCTGTCCCTCAGTGTCTGCAGGAGATTGGTTCCAGAACCATCCATCAATGTTTAAGTCTCTTAACTAAAAATGGCATCATATTTGCATATAACCTGTGCACGATCTCCTACAACTTCAAATCATTTCTAATTCAATAAAATGTGATGTAAGTAGCTGTTATACTCTATTGTTCAAGGGAAAATATCCCCGGACACCTTTGCTACAGGTGCCACCGTCGTAGGCTTGATGACGTGCTGACCTGCGGTTGGCCGGATCTGTGAATGTGGAAGCCACAGACAGGGAGGGCCACCTGTGTGTTCCCACCACACCATGTGGAGAAGGTGAGGAAGAAAAGCGTATTTACCGTGATTCTTCTTTTTATGCCTTACAGACTGGAGGGCCATATTTTTAATGGTGGTTTTCTTTTCTTTTTTTTATTAATCCTTATATCCAGTGAACTGTGGAAGTGATTTTTCTAAACTAAAGCCCACGGCAATGTCAATGAGGCCCATAAATAGCATGAAAAGCAGAACCAGAGGCATCAGGAAGTCTCGGGCGATGCCCGCGGGGGTCGGGTCGCTAAGCTGGAGGGGCTGCTCCCTCCTGTGCCGTGAGCTTCAGCTGCAGGGGGAAGGCCCACCTGCAGCTGGGAACAAGAGGGAGGACACCTTCTCAGCAGACAGGGCCATCGGCCAGCAAAGCCGGGCGCCATGAGCCGAGGCGGGCCGGGAACCTCCAGAGCAGGCTTGTGCCCCAGAGAGCAGATCGGAAAGGAGGGGCCGGTTTTGCCTGCTCCAGGAGGCCCGAGCTGGAGGACCGTCCCTCTGTTGTGGCCTCACCAGGAAGCAGAAGTCCCCGGGGCTCTCAGGTACAGCTCTGCAGTTGCCCCCGCTGAGGTGTGGCTGAAGGGGTCCCCCACGTGACCTTCCCCATGGCACCCAGAGGCATGCTGGCCTGGTGACCCTCTCCCACGCTGTGCACCTGTCCCTCCGACATCCGCTCATTAACTAAATTACATTAAGTACCCAAGGTTTTTTTTTGCAATCTTAACACTTTTTCTTCTACCCAGTTTTTCTTCATGTATTATAGACATGGGATCTATTATAAAAGTGGTGCAGAACCGTATATCCACTTTGTTAAGTCCCCTGAGAATGGAGCACGTGGCCCTGGGTGCAGAGGACAGGAGCCAGGGCAGGACCTGCTCCCCCCAGGCCAGGACCAAGGTGTGGCCAAGCAGAGCCTGTGTGGTCTCCTCACTGGGAAAGCTCCCTCCAGTGGACACAATCGTCTTCGATGAGGTCTTTGAGTGTGATCATGAACCACGATGTCCGCAGAGGAGGAAGGGTGAAGAGGACATTAGCTCCAAGAGGTTTAGAAATCACAGAAATACGCCCCAGAAGTTTTGGTTGAAGTTTCCCTAGTTCCTGTGCCTGGAACAGAGCTATGCTGACCAGACTGACTTTGAACTGGTCCTCAGCTTCAACAAGCATCTGCCCTAAGGGCCAGGAGCCAGGTCACCGTGTGTGCATATCTACAGGTACCTGCCTGCTCCTTTCCCACCAAACAGGACCCCATTTTCTAAATGCAAAGATGACCTTGACTTTGACCTGTGATAGAGATCTTATTAATCTCAGAACATGCCTCCCGCCTGGAGAAGCTGAAACATACACCACCAAATTATCACTGTGCTTCTTAAATGAAGAAGTTCCTGTAAGGTCATTCCCCATGCGGAAGACCTCCTTGTAGCCTTCGCCCTCTGTAGGATAGCACAAGCATGGTGCCACATCATCCCTCCACTGTCTCCTGAAGCAACTGCTACTGTCAGCACAGAATATGAACCGCAATGAGAAGGTGATTCTTTTTTTTTTTCAACATTGGAGATTAGGGTTTTGTTTTATTTTCTTTCTGGTACTGAGGATTGAACACAGGGGCACTTAGCCACTGAACCACATCCCCAACCCTTTTTATTTTTTTTGAGACAGAGTCTTGCTAAGCTGCTGAGGGCCTCACTAAGTTGCTGAGGCTGGCCTGGAACTTGTGTTCCTCCTGCCTCAGCCTCCCCAGTCACTGGAATTCTAGATGTGCATCCCCAGGCCTGGTAAAAAGGGGGATTGTTACAAATTATGGTTCATGTTGGCTATTGGTTCATTTAAGTGAAAGAGTCATTTTCATTACTAGATGTATGCAATCATTTGTAATCTTTTCATTACTTTTTCCTATGCTCCATACTCTGTCAGCCATCTCTCTCTGAGGTACGTGCCTTCACTCACATGATCCTTAACTGTCACTCAAAATGGACGGTGAAACAAGGGAACTCTGCAACCTCCTTTTTTCGACTATGGATAGACTTCCGAATTTTTCCCATTTTAGAAGTGCCTAAAATCACTGATATATTTCAGAGTTATTCTCTGGAAGAATTTAAAGAAAGAAACTTGTGGTGGAAGCTGACCTCTGCCAAGGCGCTGTCATGCCTGGTCACGGTGGCTGAGGCAGGAAGAGGCCTTTTTCACCAGATTTCTTGACTCTGTTGGAGATCCTCTCATTGGAGACTGGGCAGGCCTGCCGTCTGAGAAGGTCGCTCCCTTTCTCACCGTCTCTTTCTTTTCCTCTGTATCACTTTCTCTTGATCACCTGTGAGAATATCGGAAGTATACCAGGAAGACTGTACAGAGTCTATGAACGTGATGTTCGGGAGGTTGGAGCCGCTAGGTGTTTTAAAAACTGCCATCAGTGCGCTATGAAAATAGACTCGACTCAGACAGCGGTGGGAAATGTCAGAGTCGAAGGATGAGGGAGAGTGAACTTCCTGAGTTCCGGCTATTTCTGGAAGACTCCTGTCAACTGCCCCCCGGGGATGTGGGTGTGGAGGGCGGAGCTGTCCAACGTGGTCTGGTATCAAATGTTTCCTGTGACCCTTCCCACACCCTGTCCTCTGCCCGTGACCTGCTTACCCAAGTTCACGGGCATCTCGGACTTTCCACCTCCTTGTAAGGTCTGCTGCCGGTTTGTAAATATTTGGCTTTAACATTGTATTAAAATCCTTCCCTAAAGGATAGACTGCAGATTTAGCAAGAGGCAGACCCTGTCCCTACCTGGAAGTGCCCACGAGGAAGGTGGCACCGTCTCTTGGTCACTGGAAGCTGTTTGGCTATTTTGCCTTGTGTGATAGGCTTGTGGTTTTTAATTTAAAGATATTAAAACATAATTCACCAAAATTTATTCTAAGGGAAATGGAGATATTTGTACTTTTTAAAAGATATCCTGTATTTTTGAAACCTAAAGTTTAATGCCTAGATTTCCCCCTGATTAAAGCAAATATCACTGTGTATAGATGAGCATATTTTTTTACAGGTGGCTGCTGGTCGTAGTGGCTCATGCCTAAAATCCCAGCAGTTCGGGAGGCTGAGGCAGGAGGATTGCAAGTTCCAGGCTAGCCTCAGCAACTTAGCAAGGCTCTAAGCAACTTGGTGAGACCCTATCTGAAAATTAAAAATAAAAAGGGCTGGGGATGTGGCTCAGTGGTTAAGGTCCCCAGGGTTCAATTCCCAGTACCAAAATAAAATAGAAAGACGCACAGAGTTCTGATGGTAAATTAAATCATTGTTATTATTATCATTAGGAAAAGCCAGCTGTTAGAGTCAGACAGACCCACGTTTAAGTCACATATCTCCTCTTTCTTAACCTCTCGGCACCTCCGTGTTTTCTTTGTATTATAGAATGAGGGTCCAGGCCCCTTGGATACCTCTGAGAGGTCACTCCAGCGTTCCTGATGATGGTGGCGTGCGGCTGCAGAGAAGTTCTTGAAATCAGAGATGACTTTGGTATCCCTCCCCAGGCCAGGCACACAGAGTTCAAAATGCTTGAGAGTGCGAATTCGATCCTTGGCGAGCCACCGGGAGGTTGTGAGTTCATTTTCTCCCACGCCAGTGGTGGTGACAGGTCTTCCTGCCAGGCGGACTTGGAGCCAACAGGACTCCAGGCTCCCACCCGTGAAACAGAAGGAAAGTGTCTCCAGAGAGTCTCTGCGAGATCGTCCTCCAACCCCTCAGGGGCCATGGAAGGTCACAAGGTCTCCGTGTCACTTACCTCTCCCACGAGGGCAGACGCCACACCACTGGCGTAAGAACCATCCCTGCCATTTTCAAAATGGGGAAAACAGTCATCATGACGCAACTCCCCATGCTCGGGATGAATCCCTTGCTCCCTAAACAGGAATAGTGCTTGGGACCTGGGGACAGGGCAGCTATAGATAGCTAGACCTCACCCTTCACCAAAGAGCATATGGATGACATCGTGACCACCAGGGCAATTCAAGTAAAACCCATGATGAGATACCATACAGAGTCAAAATGGAGGATGAGAAGCCCCGGGATTCTCATACGTTAGTGGATGAAATCAAAAGGCTCAACCAGTTTGGAAGACCGTTTGGCGATGTCATAAAAGCCCATATAACTCTTGTCACTCAACCCAGGAATCCCACTTCTGGATATTTATCTCCACGGAAATGAAAACACATTCTTTCAAAAACGTGCACATCTATGCTGGTGGTAGCTTGATTCCCAACTGCCCTAAGTGGAAAACGACTCAAGTGTCCAACAGGTGAATGTGTACACCAGCTAAGGAGCCTCTAGTGACAGGAAGGAACAACTTCAAAACCCCGTGAGAGGCATGCAGGGGCAGCCCCTGCACTGACCACCCCCTAGGCCCTCCCTGGCCCCTCTGTCTTCCTGCTGGGATCCTGCAGCAAAGCTTTTCAACCCTCAGGGCTTAAATGACCTGTTTTCACATCTAAAACATCTCAAAGTCAGGGGCCAAGTCTTCTTCCTTATTACATGCTTTGGGGGATATTTCAGTTTATAAATGTACAGAAGCCCTTCAACTTACAATGGGCTGCATCCCAATAAGCCCATCATAAGCTGAAATGTTCATTGGAAATGCATTTAATATTCCTGACCTTCCAGACATCCCAGCCTAGGGACTCTGCACAGAGTGTCTCTGGTTGATCATGTTGCTTGTGGGGCTGACCTGGAACCGCAGCTCCCTGCCGCTGCCCAGCATCTCCAGAGGTTCAGATTGTACATCATGAGCTTAGGAGGGGACCAAAGTTCAAAGTCCAGTGTCTCCCGACTATGTGTCAATTTGGTACCATCGTGAAGTCGGAAATTTATAAGTCACGTGTGTTAAAATTTCTAACTCATGGTTAAGCTGAGCCATTCGTTGTAAGTCAAAGACTCTTGGAAATCTAACAATGGCTCTGTGACCCCTAGAGGCTAACGCCATGTGGGCATGCAGCAAGGACTCCATCAATGTCCATCCAACTGCAGTGTCGGGTTCTGCCAGGAGGAAGCCCTCTGAGAGCCTTGGTCAAGGACTTCTAGAATCCTTAGGCTGCTGCCATAGCCTAAAGTTTGGAGTTGGCAGGCTCCAAATAATGACCTAACGTGTCATCTCATCAGTCAAACCAGCAAAGCCTCAGGATACTGGTTGCCAGCATCCATTTCCTTTCCCTCTCCCCACAGTGCAAACATTTCAAGGGCTTCCATAGAGGGTTGGGCAAAGAAAATGAGATCCTACAGTGTGAAAGTGCTTTCATAATGATAGCAAGGGTCCCTGTTTCTCCAGATACAAACATTTGGCTTTGGGTTCCACTCACCATTCCTGTGAAATCATAGACAGTTACCCCCCACACACAGGGCACCCAGATTAAGAGCCCATAAAATCACAGCCTTCTAGATCCTGCGGAGCCCGGGCCCTTCTGCCTCGGCCTTCGCCCCTCATGCTGCTCCCAGCTTCGAGAGACTCGCTGAGAGATGGCTCAGAACAAGGCAAGTCTTACCTCTTTGCTTAATTACAAGCTTGTGCTTGCAGAGGCTTTGCTGGTTTCCGAGGCCAGCGTTCTGGGCGCGTGGCCGCAGCGGCGGCTATGGTTATTAGCCTTGGCAGTGGCAGCCGAGAGCCCCCGATGCACAATCCTGCGCTTCATTTGCCAAGGGTCGACACAACGCAAAGCTGGAAACCGGAGAGCCCGGGGGGACCAAGGGCTGGTCCCCCGCCCCCACCCCGGCATTGTGTGCTTTGCAGAGAGGAAATGAGTCCCCACAAGGCCCGCTCCTTCCCCTCACCCTATCTCCTGAATGCAGTTTTTCCAATAATTTAATAACATTCACAGGGATATTAGATTAATTGGATTTTAATTCCAAATGACTGTGAAAGCAGAGAAATGAGTCACCAGCTCATACTAATGAGCAGATCTATTAAGGGCTCTTTGCTGATAGACACATACAGCAGGGTTATAAATATTTCATATCCAATTAATTGAATTTTGCCCCCTATATATGACACTGCCCTGAAACATCAATCAAACGGGACAAGAGAAAGAACAGAGGGAGGGAAGAAAAACTATGAGCTCCCTTGGAACAGCAACGACATGACCACCGGCCTTTCCCTTCCTCCAAGTCCCCGAAAAACCCCCCACCCCACCCTGAGGACCCCTGCCATTCCTGGGGCCCTGCTGAGAGGAGCTGGAAGCATTTGCACCAATTGCAGCTGGTTCCATACGGTGGGGAAATTAACGTTAATTAATCAGACAGCAGTTCTATACAGGGCTGTGTGCAGAAGGTTATTCGAGTCCTGCTGCAAATAGATTTATAGGTGTAATTGCTGTGTTGAATGACCCTCTGTAAATAGGCTCATTAAACTGGCCATCAGTCAAAAAGTCTAATTGAAGCCACGCAGTAGCCTGCACTTGGGAGCAGGAGGCTCTCAATACACAGAGCTCGCCATGCACCCGCCTCTGGACCACTGAGATAGGGCTGCCAGCCGGCACAGGGCCCCGTGTCTCCATCTCCTCCAGGCCTTCATTCCAGTGTCTTCTGCACAGCTCCACCCTCCACCTCTCTCCCAGCCCCAGGGACTCAGGGAGGTTGGTGATGGCCAGGACCAGGGAACCCTGTGGGTGGCAGGTGAGCAAATTCTGAGAGGCATGAGTAATCACCACCTCGCTCCATTATCTTGCCAGCTCTGTCATGGTTGGGCAGGAACAAGAGACTGGACATGCACAAGGCACACACAGGCCCCGGCCTCTGCGTGTCCCCGTGGCCATAAGCAAATCCCTCCTTGTCAAATCCCTATTCTCCTTCCTTTTTATTTCCCATATATACAGAGACGGGGAGAGTTATCTTTCTTGCCAAATTATATTATGGCAAAAAAAGGAAAAAAAGCTATAGCTTCAACTGGGAGTCTCTGAAAGCTTTCTAGGGTGCCGGGCAGTTGCCTCCTATGTGAATGACCATCAGCATTGTCCACAGAGTGAAAAATTATAAATCATCTAAATATCCATTAACAGGAGTCTGGGAATTTAAATTTTGACATTTGTAGACAATGGAATACGAAGAAAATATGTAAAATGATTTATGGAGAGCTATACTTACTAATCCAGAAAGCTGTCTATGATGTGTGTTTATAGGGTCAAAAATTAAAGTAGACTACAGAACAGATAGCATGTGTGTTCCTACACAGCTCAGCTTTATCTGTTGCTGAATCTCGGGGCCCAGGACCAGGGCTGGGAGGAAGAAAGTCATCTTCTTACCTCCTCTCTCCCTTTTGCTTACAATTTGCGAGGCTGGAGATGAGCAGGGTCCTGGCTGCTAATACTCCAGGCCCTTGAGATACTGAAAAGAGAGACTCAAGAGAGAATCAAATTTATGAGACCACAGCCTGTTTACTGTCCAGTCCCATTTCATATGCCAGAGCTGGTTACTGCTGTGTCTTACTCTTTACATGCCTTCTTTTAAAAAGTCCTCTAAGTTTCCCAAGGCAGTTAAACATGAAGGGCCAAACTAGGCCAAGGTCCTGATCTCAGAAAAGAAAGACTGAACAGCACAAGAGTGATGATAAGGTATGAGCTGATCCAAATCCACGTGCACCTAGAACTGAGTCCAGAAGAAATGATGCAATTCACTATTTCTAGGTGGTTGCATTGGGATGATTTTTAGCTTTTTCCTTGTTGCTGATCTCAGCTTCTGTGGGATTTAGAGTCTAGACCTTCGTAAACAGAGTGTACTGGTGAACCACTATGCCCAGGCGTGGTTCTGGGGCTGAGAATACAGCAATGTGTAGGACAGAGCAGTGAGTGCAGGACCAGCATGGCCCAACTTAGGTGTCAAAGGCATTGCTCCACTGTCTTGTTGAGCACAGGGTGGAGACAGGTTGGGGTGTGAGGGTGGAAGCAGTGGAGACCATTCAGGAGGCTAGAGCACTACTCTAGAGTTTAAACTGCTGGCACTGTGAATTAGTTTCCTATAGCTGCTGTAACAACTCATCACAAACTTAGTGGCCTAAGATGACACATAAGTCCTTCCATCAAAGAAAAGCCCAGGACCTGAGAGATTCACTGCTGAATTCAACCAAACATTTCAAGAACTAATACCAATTAATCTCCAATTTTACCAAAAAACTGAAACAGAGGGAATTCTTCCTAACTCATTTAATGAGGCCAGAATTGCCCTAACACCAAAGCCAGACAAGAATACTAAAAGAAAGGAAAATATAGGCCTGAAGAACATAGATGCAAACACCTTCAAGAAACTACTAGCAAATTTAATTCAATAGCACTCTGAAAGGATCATCCTGTACAATCAAGGTAGATTTATCCCAGGGATGTAAGTATGGTTTAACTAAGGAAATCTATAAATGTGATACACCACTTTAATAGAATGAATGGAAAAAACATAAGAATATCTCAACTGATGCAAAAAAAAGAGTGCATTTGACAAAATTCAACATCCTTTCATGATAAAAACATGCAAAAAAATTAGGAATAGAAGGAATATACCTCAGACCAATGAAGACTACGTACGACAACTCCACAGCTAACACTGTACTTGACTGTAAAAATCTAAAAGCTTTTCCTGTGAGATCAGGAACAAGATAAGGATGCTCATTCTCACCACTTCTATTCAACATAGAACTAGAAGTCCTAGACAGAGCATTTAAATAAGAGGAGGAAACAAAAGGCATCCAAGATGTTAAATTGTCCCTGTTAGCAGATGTCGTGATTTTAAATCCAGAAAATCCTAAGGACTCAGTCAAAAAAACTGTTAGAGCTAACAAACCAAATCAATAAACTTACAAAAAATAAAGTTAATTACCATACAAAATTAGCATTTTTATACAACTAACAATGATTTCTTGACAATGAAAACAACCTCATTTATACTCACCATAAAAAATAAAATAAAATAAATGCTTAGGAATAAATTTAACCAAGGATCTATAAGACACATATTCTGGAAACTCTAAAGCACTGGTGAAAGAAACTGAAGACGATACAAATAAACACAAAAATATCTCATGTTCATGGAATGGAAGAATTAGTGTTAAAATGCCCTTAAAACCCAAAGTGATTCACAGATTCAATGCGATTCTTGTGAAAATTTCAATGACATTTTTCATAGAAATAGATAAAGCAATTCTAAAATTCATATGAAACCTTGAAAAAACAGCAAGTAACCAAAGCAATCTTGAGCCAAGAGAACAGGGCTGGAGGTATCACACTGCCTGACTTCAAAATACACCACAAAGGCACAGTAATCAAAGTACCCTGCTACTCTCATAAGACAGACACACAGACCAAGGGAGCAGGACAGAGAGCCCAGAAATAAATCCATACACTATGGCCAATTAATTTCCACAAAAAAATGTCAAGAACACACAATGAGAGAAAGACAATCTCTTCATAAATGTTATTGAGACAACTGGATATTCACATGCAGAAGAATGAAATTAGACATTGATCTGGTACCATATAAAAAATCAATTCTAAGTAGATTAAAGACTGAAACATAGACCTGCAGGTAAATCGACTAGGGAAAGAAACCCACGATATTGGGTGGAGCAATGTTGTGTTGTTGTTGTTTGTGTATGTGCCCCAAAGCACAGGAAACAAAAGGAAACAGACAAATGGAATCTCATCAAATAAAAGCCTTCTGCAGAGCCACGGAAACAGCCAAGAGAGTTAAGAGGCAACCTATGGGATGGAAAAAAATGGCAAACTGTTATGGTTCACATGTGAGACAATGCAGGAAAGTTTGGAAGAGAAATGATTGGGTCATAGCCTTAACCTAATCAGTGAGTTAATTCCATCAGGGTGTGATGTGTGGGGTGTGGCTGGAGGATATGGGAATTGGAGCGTGACTTTGAGTATATATTTGTATCTGGAGAGTGGAGTCTCTCTGCTTTCTGGTCACTGTGTCATCACGGCGACGTGAGCTGCTTCTCTCTGCCATCTTCTCCTGCCATGATGTTCAGCCTCACCTCCAGCCCTGAGGAGTGGAGCCAGCCTTCTATGGACTAAGACCTCTAAACCACGAGCCTTTAAATCAACGCTTCCTCCTCTAACATTGCTCTGGTCAGATCCTTTAGTCACAATATATCAAGAAAGCTGACTTAGACATAGACCATATATATGATAAGAGGTTGACATAAGGAACTCAAACTTAATAGCAAAATAAGCAAATAACTTGATTTTAAAATGGGCAAAGGAAGCTAGGCACAGTATTATTAATACCAGCTGCTCAGGAAGCTAAGGTAAGAGGATTACAAGTTCAAGTCCAGCCTCGGCCACTTAGTGAGCACCTGTCTTAAATAAACAAATAAATAAAAAGGGCTAAGAGTGTGGCTCAGTGCTAAAGCACCTGCCTAGCATGCCCAAGGATCAGGGCTCAATTCTCTGTATGAAGGAAGGAAGGAAGAAAGGAGAGAAAGAGAGAGAAAAAAAGAAAGAGAAACAGAGAGAGATAAAGAAAGAGAAAGCAGGCAAAGGATTAGAACAAACATTTCTCAAAAGAAAACATACAAATGGCCAAAAGGTATATGATAAAATGTTTGATATCTCTAATCATCAGAGAAATACAAATTAAAATCACAAGGACGTAGCACCTTACCTCCACCAGAATGGCTATTACCAAAAAATGTGAAAGATAACAAATGCTGGTGAGGATGTCAAGAAAGGGGAAATCGTAGACACTGTTGCAAGAACATAAGTTAGTGCAGCCACTTTGAAAACATGGAGGTTTCTCAAAAACTTAAAAATAGCACCTCCATGGGATCTCACCATCCCATTCCTGAGCATAGCCAAAGAAAATCAAGTCGGTACATCAAAGAGAAATCTGTGTGCCCACGTTCATTGCAATGTTGTTCACAAGATCCAAGATAGGGAAGCAGCCTGTGTGTCCATGGATGGAAGAACAGATAAAGACAGTGTGAGACACACCCACATATGTGCATGACACACTCACACACACACACACACACACACACACACACACACACACACACGTAGGGTTACTAAAAGAAGGAGATCCTGTCATTTGAGACATCAATAAACCTAGAGGTCACAAGTGCAGTGAAATAAGTCAGGCAGATACACACTGCATGTTTTTGTAAGAAAGCGGAACTCATGGGAGTAGAGAGTAGAGAGGTGGCTACCAGGGCTGGGGGACAGAATGGGCCTACACAGATAGCCTAGAATAATCTCCCAGTGTTCTTCTGTATAAAATGGGTGATTGAACTACCACTGAACTTCATTCCCAGCCCTTTTTATTTTATTTTTAGTCAGAGTTTTACTAAGCTGAGCCTGATCTTGAACTTGGGATGCCCCCTGCCTCAACCTCCTGCTTAGGCAAAATTTCATGCATGCTCTACCACACCCAGAAATAATCTCCCAATTTTTAAAGTCAACTGATAAGCAACTGTAATTGCTTCTGCAACCTCACCCCGCCCCCCCTTTGTTATGTAATATATTCATACCTTCTGGGGATTAGGATGTGGAAATCATCAGGAGGACCATCATTTGCCTACCTCCTTCAGGTGGATCAATCACATACAAAAAGCATATCCCATCAGGTTTTAGAATGGACACAGGTTGCCAATTTGACATTAAAGAGGGTAGGAATCAAATGAGATAGCATAGGCTGAGCTCTTAGTAGAGCTGTAGTCACATAGTAAATGCTCAGTAAAGGTTAGTTGCTATTCATATCATTCATTATCCACAGAGATGGGCTCAACTACAGGTGCTCAAGTCTCCCCATTACCTTCAATTCTGTGCATTTACTAATAACATTTATTGAGTACCTGCCATAGGCCTGGTGTTTTATATGCACTTTTGTTCCATCTTTAACACATCCCTTTGAGATAATTACTATTATTATCCCATAATAAAAATGAGGAAAGGGAGACATAAGAAACGAAGTCACATGTTCAAGGGCACACAGCCCAGAAACGGCAGAGGCAGACTCTGATTCCAGGCTCATAACTTCAGCTCCAGCCTGCAGCAGTGTGTGTAGCAGCACGGGGGCTGGGGGAGAACCCAGAAGGTGGGAGGGGGCTTCTCACCAGCTATGCAAGGATAACTTATCCCTTATTGTTAAAAGTGTTTCCATAACCAGCCTGTGCCCGTTGTCAAGGACCCTAGATAAGACTGAAAAGTGGGGTTTCTCTTGGTCCACCTAGGTAGCGCATCATTTTCAAACCCACTTAAATAAAACCAAGGATGGAGAGGGCTTGGGTCTGAAGGAATTCTGGGGTTAAGCTCACAGAGCCTGAGAGCCAGGGGCCTCGGTCTCCCTAAGAACCCAGGCGACCAAAATCTCAGGAAAGAATGACAATGAGAAAGTGATATCCTAAGCATCTGAGGCTCGTTTTCAGAAGTAGTTACGGCATATTATTAATTTTCTCCAAAGATTTTATGAATTTTTTTCTCAAAATTTTTTTTCCCAATAAAGTGTTTGGTCAAGAAAAAGTTATATGCATGTCCTGTCTTTCAGGAAGTGAATTGGTTGCCTAGAGTCAGGTCAGACTGCACTCGGTCATTGAGGGAGACATTGTGCCAGCCACTGTGGGACCATGTAGTGACCCATGTCCCTCCTGAAGTCTCGCTCCATGTCCTCTGCCCTTCAGGACCACCCATGGAGGGGCAATACCTGAGCAGGCCGCTGTCCTCACCAAGAGTGCTGCCCTTCAGGACATGAGCCTCCCTGTCCCCACTGCTAGTCCACTCACCTTAGGAGTCCAGTGATGTCACTGTCACTTGCCACCTGTCTCACAGTGGAGACCAGCCGAGTCTCCAAGATCATCGTGGACAAGGAGAAGAGCACAAGCCTGGGCCTTGAGAAACCTGCTCTTTAGTATGGGGTCTCCAGCCCCGACCAGTGATGTCGCCCCCGTCTCCCGTTTCCACTTCCCCTCCGCACAACAAGGAAGCCCACATGGACTTCTCTGTCTTCCTCCAGAGAAGAAGTTTCCAGAGACGCCGAGGCTCAACCACTACTCGTTTCACAGCTTTGAGGGCTTTTTCAAAAGGAGCTTCCAATTTCCTGTCTCCATCCAGAGCTGTGTGCTGAGAAAGGCACATGCTGAGCTCCGTAGGTCCAGTGTCCGAAGCCAAGCTCTGCTTCACGCTGTGCAGGAACGAGGTCAGCAAGGGAGACTCCCCAGGCTCTCTGATCGGGTCTAAGAGCCACCCGGCAGTCACCAGCAGTCTACCCAGCCACCCCGAGCCCTGCCCCTCTGCAGCCTGTACAGCTCATGGCCAGTGTCCTTTCAAAAGCCTCCTTTGTTGGCACCCACATTGGTGGTTACCCTGGTCTGTGGCCAGTACCACAGTCTCCCTGCATTGGGAGTCCAGACTAGATCCCTTTGTTGGTGTGTCCCCTTCCTGGCACTCTGCCAGTGAGAGGAGGGGACTCAATCAGGCCCCAGCACAGTGTCAACGCCTTGACGGTCAAGTGGTCACCCTCATCTGCAGCCACACTTCCTGGGGTTTCAGTTACCCATGGTCAACCACCGTCTGGAAATGCTCATCTTTTTCTTCCTTCAAGAGAGGCCACGTTCACATACCTTTGATTAGACTGGACTGCTACAACTGTCCTGCTTAATTATTAGTCATTGCTAATCTCTTTCTGTGCCTAACTTATGAATTAAACGTGTTTTCAGGCAACCACTAAGGATCTTGAAATATATCCCCCACAAATAAGGGGAGAATACTGTCCTTGTACCCAGATATTTGATGGCAGATGCTTAAAACATAAAGCCAGAACTAGTCCTGCATTTCCATACGACAGCTTCTCTCTTTAAGCCTGGCAAGCATTCCTCATGGTCTAAGTACTCACGGGCATCAGAGTCCGCACCCACGTTCTGACTTGATCCAGAGACACTGCCAATGGTGGCCGCTGGCCCGGGAGTCCTGAGAGGTTGACACTGAATTCTGGGGCAGGAATCGGGTCAACTCTTAGACCTCCCTGACTCTTGTGACTATACCACCCTTACACTTTGTATTCTTCTCTTAATTCTCTGATCCTTTATTCTTAACTCCTCTGTTGCTCCCAGATGAACTGTTCCAAGGTCAAGACCTTAGAAACAGACATTTTCAGTTCTGTGAACGTCAGACAGAGTGTCACTGTGAAATACACCTGGGCGTGTCTCCTTTTCCAATAGTAAGTAGAGTAGATCTTCAGTGGCCTTTACAATTTGTTCCCTGATCATAACCTGCTCACGTTTTGCAATTTTTACTTTGTTTTGTACTAGAAAGCTAGGTTTCCTCTACCCTTTCAAATATGTCATAAAAGTGTGTGTGACACCCTAGGGTGACTATTCTACCACGTGCACACCTTCCATTCCTGACGCTGCATGTGTGCTCGCCTTTCTAGCCCACCTTCAAGAACGATGGGCTTCCTCAGCCTTCTTCTCAGTTCCTCATCCCTCACCTCGTCTTTGAGCCCTGGAACTACAAATCCACTGTCCACTCCGATCAGCCACTTGAGCATTTTGAAGGCAACTCATGCATGTGATTCAACATGGAACCCAGCGGTTCCTCTAAGCCTGCGTCTAGCCTGCTCTGCCTTATCTGGTGAACGACCTCCCCACTCCCACCTCCCAGCCCTGCCTCCTCGTTGACGCCTATCTATGGCATGTCCTAAATGGCTCTGGGTCCATGGCTTTCTCCACAGAACTGCCGCCTCTCAACACCAAGTCACCACGAGTACTTCCCTGGGTGGCTGCACTGCCTGCTACGCGGCTCCACATATTTCCTGTTGTCCTCTTTCCAGTGCCTTCTCTGGCTATACCCTGGGAAATCTCTTTTTATTTTAATTTTGAAATAATTTCAGACTTACAGAAAAATAGTAAAAATATAAAGAATTCATTTTACCCAGAACATTAACATTCTTAAATTTTTAATGATTGACCATTCATCACCCTACTCCATGACCTCTCTGTGCATGTATGTAGCATGCTTTTTCCCCATTGGAGAAGAGGTTCCACGCCACATACCCTTTCCCCTGCTAAAAATCAGAATGTAAAGACGGTATAGCCTTTTAGATAGCCACGGCGCAATTGTTGAAATCAAGGAGTTGACATTGATTGATCCAAGATCTAACGTATCGGCCTTTTCCAAATCTTCCCAACTATCCCAGTAACATCCTTTGGAAGAGAAAAGGCAGTTGATCCAGGATCTAACCTCGATCACACACAGCCATGACTCTTTAGTTTCCCTCAGCCTGAAGAGCTCCTCAGACTGTCCTTGTCCTCTGTTACTTGCATCTTCTTAAGAGTCAGGACACTTACTGAGCAGCAGGTCAGCCTGGCTGGTGCCTCTAGAACTTTCCATGATCTGACCCAGTCTGGCCTGGAGCAGAGACCTCTGGGAAGCGAGGCGCGTCCTTCTCTGGCTCAAAGGAGGAGGCACGGGGTGCTGCCTCATGGGACCCCGGTGGTGGCCGCTGATCACCGGGAAGGTGGGGCCTGCTATTTCTCTGTCTGGTTATTCTTTCCCCCTTTGTAACCAATGAGCACTTGGTGGCCAAACACCCTGTTCCTCACCAACTCTCACCCACGAGGTCTAGTAGTCTGCCTTGAGCCCTCGAAGGACTTGCCATGCCCTCGAAATGGACACCAGATTCTTCACTTGGCCACGGTCCTGAGTGGTCTGCTTCCCCTGGCGCCACACCAGTGAAGAACAGGGCAAAATAAACAGTGCCTGAGAAACAGGAGCTCCAGCACAGGAGCGTGAGGGCAGAGGCCAGGCAGGCTGGCAAGCCAGGGAGCAGAGGCCTCTCCAGAGCAGGAAGACGGCCCGGAAGAGAGAGAGCCACCAGGCCATCGTCAGAAACTGGCCCCGGGAAAAGCAGTACCGAGAAGCACCCCAGAGCCCCCTGAGACGGTGGGGAGGGTCACCCCAGGTAACACGAGGCAAACCAAGATGAGACGGTTTCTAGCCGGTAACATAAAAGCCCTTCATGAAAATAGACACTGCTGAGAGCCATTGCCAAGTAGGTATGACGCATGGCAAGACCCAGGTCATTTGCAGTGACATTGCATGAAAGGTGACCTTGCTCAAGGACCAGGGCGGATCCAGGTTTAGGGTGTATCCTGCTGGGATTAGGGAGTATCCCGCTCCTTGGGTTTAGGGCGGTTCCAGGTTTAAGGTGTATCCTGCTGCCTTAGGAGCGCCCGCTCCATGAGTTCCTGTTGAGTTCTCACGGGATTCAGAGAGTATTTTGGGATACAGAGCCCAGTGGAGGAGGATTTTGCCCAGAACGTGTTTGTAAAGGGCCGGTGTGAGTTCCGGAATAAAGAATTGCTGTTTGAATCTACAAGGCTGTGAGTGGCTCGTGATTTTGTGCCCAGCCAGACTGCGGCAAAACACCGCGACCACATGCTTCAGCGTGAGCAAGGTGACAGGGTGACGTAATACCAATACTGACTATTAGGAGAGTAGAGGAAGGGGATGAGAATACGGAGAGTCAACCAAACCTGAAATTAAACGGCAGGAGAGCGAGCGAGTCCAGGCCGATGGTCTCTGGGCAGCAGAAGACCAGAGCGGTGCCCCAGCACGAGGGGGCCCTCCACCCCAGCTCAGCTCGCCAGCAGCTTTTCCACACCCCGGATCGCTGACGCAGATGGGGACCCAGATACACAATGGGCTAAGTGACCACACGTGTGACCAGAGAGGCCGAAAGCGGCCATGCACTGCGGCGTGCCAGGAGCCCCGAAAGGTGCGTTTGGGTTTCAATGTTTTTACAAAGTTAAAAGTCCTTTTCTCTGTCCCTCCTTCGATGGCTCTTGGGTTTCCACTCAGTTTCACAGAGGATCCTTGACCTTTCCCACAGCTATCCACATCTGTGTCCACCCCAGATGGTGGTGCCCCATCCACAGGCGATACACTCCAAGGTCCCAGTAGATACTGAGGGGCCATGGATGGCACTAAACCCTCCATTCAATGTCATCTAGAATGAGTTAAAGTGTATGGAGGGGCAGAGGCCACCTGCAAATACTGTGCCATTTTATATATAGGCCCGAGCGTCCACAGATCTTGGTACAAGCCGAGGGAACTAGAACGAATCCCCAGGGATACCCTGGAGTGACTGCCCATGATTTTTTCGTATGCACACACCCACCCCTACAATAAGGTTTCATTCATAAATTAGGCAGAGCGAGAGATCAACAATGGCAATAAGATAGAAAACTCATAATGACATACTGTAACAAGGGTTATCTGAAACGTTCGAATTATTCACTTCTGCAATTTTCCATTTACTATTTTTGGACCATGGTTCTCCCCAGGTAACTGAAATCATGAGAAGCAAAACTGAAGAAGAGCAGGAATTACTGAGTCAGGGGTGGTAGCACTACCTTAATCCCAGCAGCTCAGAAGGCTGAGGATTGCAAGCTTTGAGGCCAGCCGCAGAAACTTTGCAAGATCCTGTCTCAAAATAAAAGATTTCTTAAAGGGGGCTTGGAATGGAGTTCTGTGACATTGTGCTTCAGCATGAAGCATGAAGCATGAATGCCCAGAACCACCAAAAAGAAAAAAAAAAAAATAGAGGGGCTATTATTCATTCTCGCATTACTATGTCATTCTGTTTCTGACACAAACTGATGTGAAATTCTGTGGTTATACATTAATGCTGGTTGGTTTTCTTCCAATTCCATTCAAATCATTTAATGTTTCTAAAGTTAAATTACAGTTACAGATACTATTGCCTACTGAGCCAACAAGCCTAGCTTTTCCTTCTATCCTGCTAACTTTTCATCTCCATGCAGCAAGCGGACAAAACATACATGTACGGTGCAGAGTGCCACAGGAACTTCCGTAACACCTGTCTAGGCCAAGGAACGGCGTCCACAGCACCTGGAAGCCCTCTGCCCCCTCCCACCCCACCCGCCCTCCTCCTCAAGAGCCTCTGCCATTACTTCTAATGATAGGCTTCAGTCCTTCCTGGGTGTGGGACTTTCTATAAATTGGGACACTATCCTGTGTGTTTATTCATCTGTGGAATTTTTACTTTTTATTTCTCCTTTTCTGTTCACTATCACAGTTGTATTTTTGTCTATAGACGTTGGATTTCAAGACTTCCCAAAGCTCACTTACATCTAAAGCTTTTTCTGTAAATTATCCACTTCTAGAAGCTCCAGTGCATGTTTTTCAGGAGAACTGCTTTGACATTTCATTGTCCAATATGTTGATCAGTTTCTGCATGTGTTTATTAGATAAAGAAAGCTCCTTTTGGGGCTGGGGATGTGGCTCAAGCGGTAGCGCGCTCGCCTGGCATGCGTGCGGCCTGGGTTCGATCCTCAGCACCACATACAAACAAAGATGTTGTGTCTGCCGAAAACTAAAAAATAAATATTAAAATTCTCTCTATCTCTATCTCTCTCTCTTAAAAACAACAAAAAAAGAAAGCTCCTTTTGATTGCAAAAACTAATCAGTGTGATTAACATTTTTTGAATATTGGGCCAAACTAGCATTCCCAAAATAAATCAATCCAAGCAAGATTTATTATCCTTTTTACATATCACAGGATTTATTTTTTTTAGGATTTTTGAGTAGGATTCAACTGTAGTTTTCCTTATAATGTTTCTCATATTTTGGCATCAAGGTTATTCAAGCATTAGAGATTATCCTTTTTCTTTGAAAGGATTGCAGAAGTTTAGCATGGATTCTTTTTTTTAAATATCATGAAGAACTGACCCCTGAGATTTCTGAGATTAAAGCTTTCCTGTGGGGGAGGTTGTAGCCATAGGTCTATTTTACTTCATAGTTACCTTTCTATTTCTTCTTGTGTCAGTTTTGGTCAGCTGTGATATTCTGAGGAAGGGGTTGACGTCATTTTACTTATCATTTTGCTGTCTAACTCTGCTCTTGACATTCTTAAGGTCGGGTACCCATTCACCTCAGGATCTGTCTCCTCTCTGAGTCCTGCTAACAGCTATGCATATTTTCCACCTCGTTCTCTCGGCCTGTCCAGGAATTTACGGATTCTATTACTTCTTTCCAAGAACCAGATTTCAGCATTATCAACCTCTCGATGGTTGCTTTCTATTTTATCCATTTTTTCCTCTTACCTTTTAATTTCCTTCTTTCTAGTTTTATGGACGATTTGCTCACATATTTTCGAGTTCATTCTTTCTCATATAAGTTTAGGGTGATAAACTTTAATCATGGTACCCCCCATCTGTTTCATTATTAGTAACCACATCTTGGCCACTTTGTATTTATAAGCTGTCGATTATTACTTTTTTAAACTTAGATCCAGCTTTGCAACCCATCTTTAGCTCTAGACTAGTTCTCTCTTCTAGGCTATATGTATGCATTCCCTTGATACCAGGGGGAGGACCGTTCCATTGTCTGGGAATGAGCAGCACAGATGCCTGTACTTTCCACCCATTCCTTCTTCACTCTCCCCACCCGAATCCCTCAGCCCCTGGCATTCTCCCTTCTCTACACTCTTACAGAGCTTAATGTTCATTTTACTCATTTTGACACTTGAAAATGAATTCTCTCGCGGTGTTACTTTTCCACATTTGCACATATTTTCAATCAGTCTCTGTGACAGGTAGAGGCATGTGGCATGATGCTAGACATAGGACTCGCAGTCGGTAACCACATAGGATGCAGAAGAGCAGGTGTATCCATGCAGGGGACACAGCCAGAGTGCTCTGCCTACACCTCAACGTGTCCTTCCTGAGCCCCCGGCAGCTCCTTACCCTAGTCCCTGCAACCCTTCCACGAAGCCCCCTCCAGGTAGTGAGCATGCCTGCCCTGGGACATGCAGTGTGCGGGGGTGGTCTCGATGACAAATGAGAGTTGACCTGGGAACACCAGCCTCCTCTTCTCCCAGGTGGCACAGTTCTGAGATGTGTTCTACACTCTTCCCCGAGGTCCCCAGCAGACTGAGTGCCAGTGGCCACAGAGGTGACCTACTAATTAATGTACCTGCCTTGGTTTCGAACTCATCTCCATCCCCTTCCCCATCCATTTCTAAATCTTTCCAGGCGTCACTTCCCAAACTCCTTCTGCTTAAAATTCACTCCTCACTCAGGGCCTGTGGACACAGCCCAAGACTATCCCTTGGCCTTTCCCGCTAAAGGGACTAACACTCAGGAACTAATAAAGCCTAAAAAAGAAAGTCTAGTACAATCCATTCAAACTAATCACACAAGGAGGATTTTTTTAAATATAGTTCTGGAAACTTACAGTTTGTGACCATCAGAACTAGGTCCAGAAAGAGACGCAGCGTTCCAACGCTGACACCATCTCAGGCTAGAAGGCTGTTTTTGAGAAAGCCACTCAACTTCTTCAGGACTCTGGTTGCCAGTTTAGAAACGTATGGAACACATGTTCAACTGACCTCAGACTGTTCTGGGGAAACAGGGAGAGTGGACAGGAATGGGATTTAGAAACAGAATCACAGATAGAACATGGAATGGATGAACCCATGAACTGGAACGTCACTCTTTTCATAAGGGACTGAAACTACTCCTGAAGTGATTAAAAAACTAATCACAAGAAGGAAAAGAAAGAAAGAAGGAAGGAAAGAAAAATAGACTTGCCTAAAAAAATATGTGGCTTTCTAATATTTCCCTGGTGAAGGCAAGGCATAGACTGAATTTGTGAATTTGATCCAAGGTCCCTGTTTTGTTTTGTTTTGGTTTTTTTTTGTTGTTTTTTTGAGAAGCAAATGACCTGGGAAGGGAGACCTAGGAAAAAACAGGAGGCCAAGGCTTGGGCTGGACTCCCACATGGGAGCAAGGAATTTATCCACTGCACCTGCTGGACACACAGTGGAGACCTAACTATTTGCCAGCCTGTCAATTTGTGTCTTTCCCAATTTAGAACCTTGCTCAACTGCTTCCACCATAAAACTGAAATACCAACGAAGAAATAGAACATATAAAATGCGTCTGTGTTTCTTTAGAAATTGGCCACTCAGAACGTACTACTCAGGAAAGGAGACACTTTACCACAAAGCTGTCGGCCACACCATGAGCGCTCCCGCTACAACCACAACGGATGCTCAGTTCTGAGACAGAGAGCGCTTCAGACGTGGAAGAAAACGACAGATCAGAGTGTTGGAGCAGGGGCCAGCATGCTGGTCTCCTGACTTCCTGCACATCCCTCGCAGATGGTACCGTTAATGCCCAACTGATGTACATGGCCCCAGATCCAACGCCTTGGTTATTGTCACTGTGCCACCACTGCGAAATCTATCAGCTCAGTAACTCACTGTAACTTCCTCAGGGACCCTCACAATAACTGCTATTACCCCCCCAAGAAGAAAAGTGTGAAGAGGTGGCTCTCTTTCTCCAGAGGCACACTGCAAGCTGGAAGCAGAAGCTCACCTTAATCAAAGCCCTTTGCCCCTAACGCCTCCTCCAGGGGCCACCCACACCCCTCCTGTTTTTGTTTGTTTGTGAGGTGGGAAAGGGCCTGGCCGGGATTTAGACCCCCTAGGATGGGTCATGAACATGCGATCTTTACAACAACAGACTAGCATTTGCTGTTCAAGATTAGCAGCAGAGAGGTGCAGGTGGCCTTTGCCAGGGATTCAGTGGTGGAGGGAAGGAAGGAGGAGGGAACAGGTGAATGCTGACTTGGTAATTCAACATGGAAGAGCCGCCTGAAATTCCCCCAAATGGCCACAAGGTGTCACTACTTTACACCACTTCAAAAAAAAAAAAAAAAAAAAAAATTCCTATCCAGGTCAAGAATTTCAGATCCTTTGTAGAAACAGGGGATCTGTCACTCATAATTGAGAGGAGCTCCGTTATTTCTCATGCGCTTCAAGACTGCTCCCTTGCTTTCTCTCAAACCTACCTGAAGAGATACTGCAGGGGCTGGGGCTCAGTGGTAGAGCGCATGCCTGGCATGTGTGAGGTACTGGGTTCGATTCTCAGCACTGCATATAAATAAATAAATAAAATTAAGGTCTATCAACCACTAATAAAAATATTTTTTAAAAAGGAGATGACAAAAGGTGTAGACTTTAAATAAGGCTGAGATCGAATTCTCTAAAGCTGGGTGACATCATCCACTCACCCGTTTCAGCAGAAACCCAGGCAGGAGCCGGCAATGTCACACCTGCAGCCCCAACTCCCAGGAGGCTGAGACAGGAGGGTGCTGGAGCCCAGGAGCTCAAAGTCAGCTAGGACAAGTTAGCAAAGACCCATTTCAAAAACAAAAAATAATAACAAAAAAAAAAAAAAAACCACCACTGGCAGGCTGTCGCCTGTCCTGACCCTCAGCCTGCTCCCTTTGCAAACGTCTCTCAGCACTTTCCTGTAATTCTATCACCTTCACTGTCTCAGACTCACAGGAAACAGCAGGTCAGCAACATCCAAAAGGAAGCACGTGAGGGTTTAAATGGTGCTTTCTTTGGGAAATATTTTTCTCACACTTTCCCTCACCAGGTCTGAAGTTCAAGTTATAGTCAGGAGTTCACGCACAACACTGGACTTGACCATTCAGTTTAGCCCTGTTCTGTGCTTACCGGTGTTAAAAGAAAAAAAAAAAAAAGACTATCATTAGGATCCAGTTTGCAAATCATTGCTTCAAGTTTTTAAAAGTGTTGAAACACCAAAACTACAATGTTTCAAGTCCATGTTTCAACCTCAGCTGTGGTTAGCAGGGACAAAATACACCCTACATTTATTTTAAGTACTTTATTCATATGAAATCTAGTAGTGCACAATATACTTGTGGATTTTTGGGGGGGGTACTGGGGATTGAAGTAGGATTTTTTGTTTTTTAAAGGTTCAGAAATTTGGGGGAGATTGATGTATTTTGTTAGTGTTCCTACTGAGATTCATTTCCTAAATTTTTTTTTATTGCAGTTGATAAATAATATTTAATGGCCTTTGAGGTTTGATGAACCTGGGAAAGAGGGAAACTCATGCTGTTGGATGTTTGGTAGGTTTGGGGGAAATTATTCAACTTCATAGATGAAAGAGCCATTTAACCTATGGGCATATTTCCTATCCGAGTGTGTCCCCCATTCTAGAAGGGTAAACAAACTGACCCTTCCCGCTTACCAGTTTAAGTGGTTCTGAGAAACAGGACTCAGTCACCACGTAGTGATGAATTATAAGACATCTCAAAGTCATCTCTTACTGATAAGGGTCTAAAGAGTTAGGTTGGCGATTCATTTATGTTTTAAAAGTTAAATAACTTGCTAGACGATGTTTAAGCCAGTTCTCACGTTAGCTTCCCTGTTTTCACTCCTCACGTGCTCCCTAGAGCAGAGAGAAGGGGATTGACGTGTCCATGGCAGGGGACATGCTAACACTGTACAGTTAAATGAGAAATTAAAATTCCAGACTCTAAGGGAAGTATTAGACTTTTGTGAAAAACAGTAAGTATACAAAAGAATAACTGGAAATACAAACCCAAACTACAAAACGAAAACCAGAGGTAAAATAACAATTAATTTGGGGGTAATGGATGCCTTATTCTGTTTATGTATTTTCAAGGTCTTCTAGAAAGACTATTATTATTATTTAATTTTTACTTATTATTACTATTATTATTTGTAAATGAACTAGTAACCAAGTGTCCAAAATCAGGGGAATATTTTTCAAACTTATGGTATGTTTATTCACAGAATATTATGCAGCAATTAAAAACACCTTTGAGGAAGCTCCTGTGAGCACGTGGAGGAAAGCCTGTGACACAGCTACTCTGCAGCAAGCTGACAAGCCACGTGCAGGGCAGAGAATTTCTCAGACAGGCCTTATAAGAAGTGACAGAGGCCACTTCCCAGGAGTGGAACCAGAAAGCTCTAGCCGGCTGAGGAAGGAGAGCTACTTTTCGCTGCACATTTTTCCACACTGATCAGATTGGCAAAAAATAAAGGTCTGGTGAGACCCAATACCCATGAGAATGTGGCCAAAGGAGATCCCTGCTCATCTCAAGGGAGGGAAGAGTTGATAAGACCCCCCGGAGAACAGGATCACCTGGGCATGCTCAAAGTCCATTTCTTTACAATACGATCAGATCCTACCTACCACACCCCATGTGTGTTCCAGAGAAATACAAAATGATGCTCAATGGGGCTGGTTTGTTACCATGGTAACAGCGAGAGCAGCCGGAAGGGCTGCCCGGCTGGGCTGTATCCTCCCTCAGTTCAAATGTCCAAGTTTTATGCAATACAAGAGAAGGCGACGGCATTTGGAGATACGGCCTTTAAAGAGTTAAAATGAACTCATGATGGTGAGCCTCAATCCACTGTGACTGGAGTTGTTACAGGAAGAGGAGTTTAGGGGACACACACACACACACACACAGAGCAAAGACCACAGAAGGCACAGGGAGAGGTCCACCATCTGCAAGCCCAGGAGAGTCTGAGGAGAAACCAGCCCTGGTGATCCCTTGACCTTGGATCTGGAGCCTCGGGGACCGTGAGGCAACGAATGGCTCTTGGTTGTGACAGTGCAATGAGATAACTAGCACAAAGCCCGTCCTAGGAGGGAATGGCACTCTTTTTATGCAGTTAATGAAACACGACAGTCTTTAACAAAAACACCAACTACCAGAAGCTGTAAAAGGCCAAGACGTAGGAAATGAGGTGTCCAGAGACTGGAGAACCCGGGGCGCCTGCTCAGCAGGCTGTTCTTACTTCACCCAATCCCCAGTGGACAGGAGTTCCAGCAGCACCATGTTCAAGGGAAATCCTGGATGTAAGGAAGAGAAGATACGGAGCTGCTGGCCCGTTGCTGGGGCCATTTGTAGAGCTGGTCTCCAGATGCAAGGGCAAGAACCCCAAGATCAATCTTTAAGGTGCCCCTCTCCCTCAGCCAGAGAAGCAACCTGCTGTGGTGCGTGGAATTCACTCACCTGTGCATTTGTCCCAGACCTCTTGAGACAGGGCTCTACTAGGTACGAAGATACGAAGAAACACAACTTAGGGTGGCCAGGCATCGGGCCGTGGGAGAGACAAATGGGATCAAGCCAGTCAGCCCATGAGCAGAACCCAGAGGTGAAGGACTTCCCAGGGGGAATGGCATCTTGTACAAGGGATTCCTTTGAAAATGTAGAGGCCAGCCAGCCAACGGCTCCATGCTTCTCTTCCCTCTGAGGCCAGGTGTTCCCTTGAATATGGCCCAGCTTTGAGCTCTTTTTTGCTGTGGTAAGTGCCTGCTCAGAGAAGACAGGTCTCAGCCAGGTGTGTTGGTGCAACCCTGTAATCCCAGCAACTCAGGAGGCTAAGGCAGGAGGATCACAAGTTCAAGGCCAGCCTCAGCAACTTAGCAAGCCTCTAAGCAATTTGGTGAGACCCTGTCTCAAATTAAAACGCGAGGGGGGTTAGCAAGGTGGCTCAGTGGTTAAGTGCCTCTGGGTTAAATTTCTGGGGAAGGAAGGAGGGAAGTTAAGAAAGAAGGAAAGGGGGTGGGCAGTTCTTCCGGGCAGCAGAACGAAGAACTAAGTCACAAATAGCCCCCTGCTGGAGAGGTGCTTTACCACTGGGGCAGCCACTGGCCTGAAGCAAGGGGCACACCCAGGCTGGGGAGAGAGAAGGTCCGGGCCTCATGCCGCAGAGAGCAGGAGCTAACAGGAGATTTCATGAAGAGCAAGGGCCTGATGAGCTGTCCAGGAAGTCCTTGGCAGCAGCGTGGAGATGGGAGGGATAATGTGACAGGTGACCAGGCAGAATCTTGCCTGGCAGCTGGTGACTCTTCCAGACCAGTGCACAGGGAGGCAAGTGCAACCTGTGACTGCACTGGAGGACTTAAACCATGAGCCAAAATAAACCCTTCCTCCTTTAAGTTGATTTTCTCAGGTGCTTTGTCATAGCAATGGAAAGCTGACCAGCACAGCTAGTGTATCTGGGGATTCTCACAGGATTTTGTTCCAATCTGTAGCTCCTACTACATTTTCTGTCTTATTCAGTTTATTTTCTTTTCTCTTAACAGTAAGAAAAACTGGAATCAAGTATACCCTCTTCTAAGATTAAAAACATTTCGAGGAGGCTGGGGGTAGAGTACTTGCCTAATGTGCACAAGGCCCTGGGTTCAATTCCCAGCGCTGCAAAAATAAAAATTAAAGAAGTCTCTGTAGCCAAGAGAGAAAATTATACGACAATCAGGAGTTAAACACCTTCCTGTTCTTAAAGGCCACCCTGACCTGTCTACCCACTGACAATTCTCCTTCTTCTCAGGCCTACATTTCTGTCATCTCTTATTGGGCTCCTGAGTTGTCTATGCCTTAATTCACCAAAGTTCCCTTGATTTCTCTGGCAATGAAGCAGGGTACTCACAGCATACAGGGGCCACCCCAAGTCTCAGACAACCTTTGCATATCTCAAAATATGTCCATACTAAATAAAAGGCCGTTTACTAATAAAATCTGCTGAGAGCCACAGCCAGTCGGAATGGCCCCTGGCATTTTGCCAATAGTATTGGTTGAGCGGCGAGCCATTAAGATGATGCTGGATTGATTCAATTGTATATTAGACCTTTACTGTCCTCCTAGGCCCGCTACTTTGGAGTTTTCACGCTACTTTGGAGTTCTCACGGAGATTCCTGGAGAGTTCCCATTGGTTGGGGAAGTGCTGGAGGAGGGATTTCCGGTTGGTGGTTCCTGGAGGAGCCGCGTGGGTGGTGTTCGGGAGAGTTCCCGGGGAGCGTGTGTGGAGTGTGCTGGTGGAGTTCAGAAATAAAGTTTGTTCCTGCTTGAGTGGCTCGTGATTTGTGCCCAGCCAGACTGGGGCAAAAATCAATGGTAGAAGGTCCAAAAGGCCATTTCTTCACCATAATCGAACAATTTGGCTTGACCTCCACCTCACCTGGGAGAGGGAGGCCCAGCTATCCACCTGGCCCCCTTCCTGTTGCCCCTCTCCTTGCATACTCAGGAAGCTCCCTGGGTAGGGCCAGCCAGTCGGCCTCTGGAAACCTAGACCAGAAGAGGCTGGAGTTACTTTCACTCTAAAACTTTGTCTCTCTGAAAACCCACGTGCTTCTGCAACAGAGAGTGAGATGGACCGCAGAGTCAGCCAACCCAGGACTCGAGCCCGGCTCCCCCACTAACTAGCTGTGCAGCCTCAGGCACGTTGTCTGTGTTCAACAGAGTTTATGGGAGGCCTCTGTTTGGGGTTTGGCTCCAGCATCAAGCCCCAGTAGACCTGACGGAACCTGAGTGGTGCCACTTGTGCTAGGGAGGTTCAGCGAGCTCCACACAGCCAGGCTTCCCTGACTACAGGAGGTGTCCCTGCACCTGGTTTAGTGTGATCTGGAAGTCCCTCTGCTTCATCCCTTACAAAAAACACACGCACACAAAAATAACCCGAATAACCTGATGCTACCCAGTCAGCTATTTTTTTTACTGTTCCCTTGTTTCCAAATGACAAACTCACTGTCGCCCACTGCCCACTGGGAGCTCCCGTTCTATGTCATAGAATAGAGGCTGTTTCAGTGAATGAATCAGGAAAAAGAAAGACCCAGTTAGAGCTGGAACTAAATTTGTTGTCAGTTCATCTTTCAACACCTGTTACTTCCGGCCTCCACGGCTTGGTTTCCATTTCTGCAAAGAGCAGAAAATACTGCCAAGTTCCCAGAACTGGATTAGGTACTAAAAATGAAAATAGCTGTCAATGAATGCTAATTCTCTTCCTCTTCACATATAGTAGGTAGCCTTAACTAAGTTTAGGGAACGAGACAAAGCTCACGTGGGCTGGGACTTTTCTAGAAAACATCTTTCCTGCCGGGCTTCATGAAGGCATCTGCTGAGCCTGCAAATTACCTCCATGGGCAACCGTGAAAGCACAAACTTGTCCTTTGGCAGCTACTGCACTGACCGGCATGGGCATGTTCAAGGTCAATGGGCAACATCAGGGTACGGGCAAGGCTAACTTCACCTGGATACAGCATAGGGAGCAGTGACGCTCCTGCACTGCGTCACCTTTAAGCACTGTGAGATGCGGATGCTCTACACTTTGCGGAAGATGAGGATAAGGCCACCAATCACTCTCCCTTTTCTGCTTGCTGGGGTTCTCCCGGCACTCCTATAGCATCCAGCTCTGGACGGCATCTTTCTGAGCCTACTGTGACCATGTCTTGGGCAGAGATTGGTCTTCAGCATCTTTTTCTTGCAGAGCATAGCAGAGTGCAAATCCCCTACCAGGCCTGACACATCTGATAAATAAGCATATGCATTAATTAACGGATGGACTAACCAAGCAGGTTCAGGCTGTGTCACCCGGGCTGCCTGAGTGATGATCTCATATAACTTGCTTACAGAATTCCCTGAAAACACAAGCTTTTATTTCAAACCCTAATTCTGGAAAGCAGAAATGATGTTTCCCAGTGCAAAAGCAGCTCAATCAAAGCTGTCAGGTGCAATGATGCATTAAACGAATCCCCTCACTCCCTCATTCAATCGACAAACACTTACTGAATCTTCATTATGTGACAGGCACCACACTGCGTGCCAGGGGAGAGAGGAGATGCAGCCCCTGGAGCAACCACACTGTGACCGATGTTTTTAACCTTGGCTGTGGTTCCAATGTGAGGAGTCCAGAAAGACCAGGGGGACCAGCCACTCCTTGACTGACCAGTGACCTTCAGTAATGGTGGCCAAGCAGCCCTCCAATTCCGGGGCACCACCTGCTAATTCCTCTCTTCTTGACCTACTCGATTCTTCCTGCCTTTTTCTCCCTTAACCAGTCAAAATCTCAAACAGAAATATCTACTGCTTTTTGCTATTACTGAACAATATTCTTGCTCCTTATGGTTATCGGAAAAGTCAAACACACACACACACACACACACACGCACACACACACACATTAAAATGGAGCACTTCAGATTTGGCTTTGAAAGAAAACAGAAAATGTATTTCTTTTCCACTGAAACTCCCCAATCCAATACATTTTGATTAAGTGCACATTACATTTGGGACAACATAGAAATCTAAGGCAATAAAAACAGACCCAACCTCTTCAAACTCTGACCCTCGGCTGAAACATTTTTCTTATGGGTAAACATTCCTCAAGAGAAAAAGGGCAGGAGACAATTCTCTCTGCACTGTCCTTTCAGTACCGACGAGAGTCTCACACTGAGAAGCTGGCCACCCTACGGTCACCTCTCTTCTCGTTACCAAAGTTCTTCTCTCAGAAATGAAGACACTCACGCACGGTGACACCCGACCATAAACCACATAGCCAGGAATCACACGGCGAGCTCAAAGGCTCCTCTGGATCATGCACAAGTGTCCTGCCTGTGGTGACTTGGGCCCTTCTCACTAGTGGGCACGATGCGCATGTTGCCTGGTCTTGCACCCCAAGGTACTCGCGTTGGAAAGACTCATCAATTCTAGGCACCTACATCCCTGGCCTGCCTGGGATCCTCCTGGGATTCCACTGTGGAGTAGGGTTGCCCCGGGAGCCTCCTGCCCCGGCACACACGCACCCCTTCTTAGCTCACACATCAGGCCTCTCCTGTCCCCTGGCTTCCCACCTGGTGTTCTGCCTCCTCCGGCCTCCATTCCGCCCAGTCTCCACTTCCCTCCGGCCTCAGCCCGATTCTGCTCCACCTGCCCCCCCACCACTCTCCTCTGCTGGTTTGGTTTCCGCCAACTGAAAATATTGGTGGGGAAGGGTGTCTGTGCCTAACACTTATTATTATTATTATTATTTCCTAAACCATTTAATTTTTTAAGGGACTCAGGCGTCCCTGGACTTTGGATCGGAAGGGGTCTGGAGACCAACGCCTCACGGCTGCGGAGGAAGGGCAACGGTCCTCTCCCCCAGCACCAGGATCGGGACAACGCACTGAAAGGATGAGCTCGTCACTTCCAGGTTCCACTATCCTCAGAGAAGCAGCGGCAGGACACCGCGTGGGAAGACCCACAGCCACCGGCTGTCATGAGATGGGCTAGCAACCCAAGGTCAGCTCTACCACTAGCCCTGGCACTTAGCAAATGTCCAGTTATCAGCTTCCTCCTCTACAGAGGAATTTAACCCTATCTGCAAAACTGGGACTAAAGAGCACAAATCAAACTGAAAAGAAAAACCATCCAAGTGCCTGACATGTATAGTAAAACTGATCATGCCGCAATGCCCACATTTTAGGGAAATAAAGCCACACTGCTGAAAGGTCCTACAAAACAATAAAACTTTGTGCACATTTATTAACACACACACACACACACACACACACAAACACACTCCTGAATATCGGTTATTTCAAAGCAAAAAGTAAAGCTTACATTCAGAAACGTTTTCTTTATACAGAAACATAGTATTTATTCAGTGAGAAACTAACTTTTACTATCTGATTGGAACAAATTTTCTCCCCCCAAGCTGTTTGATTGAAGGCACATCATTGCAGCATATATTTTGTTATTATCTTCATTATTTCCCACAATATCTAATAGCACGTTTTCTTCTCCCACAGAGAACACCACCCAATAGTAGTCCCCAAAAGGAGCCACGGTACATTCATAACAAAGATAGAAAAGAAAACCGACTTTAAATTTCTGCTTTCCAATATATGATAAGTCAACTTCAACAAAGCTGGATTTAATCAGCTACAAAAATGGAAAGATGGAAAATCAGCCTGTGTGTACGTTGCGGTCACCATCATTAACACCTCCATGAAGAGAGGGGAGAGAGGGAATCATCTTCTGCTTCTTACCAAACTTCTATGTAACTTTAAACTTCATTTTAAAGGGATTATTTCTTCAGAGGGCATTCTGCTGCCTGGGACGGGGTATCGGTGTCTCCTGGGGCCATCCTGAAGCAGGTGCATGGGAAACGGAAATGGCAGCCCCCTCTGCGGCTCTGGGCACTCATGGGAGAGGTACTCATTTCCTATCTTGGCTCAGTTCAGAAAAAACAAAGGGAAAGGGTTACATTCCTGGGGAAATGCAGCCTCTCTGAGGGCACATGAGTTCATTCAAGTTTTCAGGGGCAGTCCTCCACGATCCCTCTCCTCCAGGGTCTTCTGAGTGTAGTTACCGTACCCACAAACCAGTAATGTCACACATCAAAGGGGTTGGAGCTTCTGAGGGACCGCCATGTCTGGGACATCTTCTCAGCAATCACCTTCTAACTTCCGGAGCCAATGCCCAGCTTGCAGCATCCAGAGTCCAGCAGATGAAAACCAGGTCAGTAAAGCAAAGACCCGGCAGCCCAGACAGATGGTCTCCCCACCTCCAGCCACTGACAGGTCCTAGAAAATGTTAAAACAAATAGACTGCACATGGCCAATTTAGCTGTACAAAAAGGCTTCATAAAAATACTCCCTGCAGTTAAAACAAACAAACAAACAAACAAAAAGCATGTAAACATGGCCTCTAAGTCACTGGAGAGCCCTTGAGCCCTTTCATGGTCTTTCCAATGTTTTGCAATTTTACTTGTTCAGCTTTCTTGGAGGTATCAGTCTGTTTTCTTCTTATTAACAGAATTTGCGGTCTGAGGCTGCCTTTGAATATGAGCTTGTGGTTTGATTGGCAGAAAAAGTATTATCAGGAGACTTATGATGTGTAAGTAAAAGTACATGGACCTAGGAATAAAAAAATAAAAAAAGTTATACTTCAAAGGACATACCCGGGAAATACCTCCTGAGCACCTCATCTTCAGTAGGCAAGTGGAGACACTGTTTTAGAGGTGCCAAGGAGCCTACCCAGGCTGGCCCCGACCGTCCCTCAAAGCTGTGCAGAGCAAACCAACCAGCCATCTGCAGACAAGCATCTTACTGCTCCATGGAATAATAGGCAGACTAAGAGAAGTAGCTCCGTAAGCCATAAATCTTCAACATTCAAAATGCACAAGAACCAACTCCAACCCAATACTCAACACAAATACAATAAACACTTTCCCCTGTATGTTCTTCGTGAGTGTGAGGGGTTCTTCTTGTGTGTCTCATGAAGGATTCTGATTTTGTAAACTGGTCTATAATCCTGAAAATAAGTTCCATTCAAACTAATAAGAAACAAGTATTATGCTTGAGCTCTGACTTTCATTAAACACACACACACACACACACACACACACACATCCTTCAGCAGTGTGCATGATGTAGTGGATACTGGTATTTATTGGACACGGCCTATCAATAAATGTGTGTACTTAGAAACAGCCCACATTAGCAGAACTGTTCCGGATCCATTTGGAATGCTAGAATGGGTGCTTTCTCCAGGAGAAAGGGCGCGGGGTGGGGGAGGGTTGGTACCAGGGATTGAACCCAGGGGCGCTTAACCACTGAGCCACATCCCCTGCCCTTTTGATCATTTTTTAAATTCTGAAACAGGGTCTTACTAAGTTGCTTAGGGCTCGACAAATTGCCGAGGCTGGCTCTGAACTCACAATCCTCCTGCCTCGGACTACCAAGTCACTGAGATCGTAGGCATGTGCCACCGTGCCCAGCTCTCCAATACTGTCTTAAGATTCAAGAGAAATAGTGTGAGAAGAAGGGGGAAACACAATGACTTATGCATCATTCTTCAGCTTTAAGTAGAGCGTTAGGCACAGGAGCACCAGTAAATGCTCTCAACTGCCCCTCCTTCAGCAGGAGGAATCTCCCTACAGTGGTTTGCAGAAGAGTCAAGAACAGGAAGAGATTCTCATTCATTTAACGTTTCAATAAACATTTACTGCTTAAGATGATGAAGCACGAGCCAGGCACGATGGTGCATGATCCCAGCAGCTCAGATGGCTGAGGAAGGAGCATTGCAAGTTCAAGGCCAGCCTCAGCAATTCAGCGAGGCCCGAGCAAATCAGTAAGATGCCGTCTCAAAAATAAAAAATTTTTAAAGAAAGGAGGGGTGGGGCTGGTCATGTAGCTGGATGAAGAAGCACCCCAGGTTCAATCCCCAGGACCACATCAAAAAAAGAAAAAGAAAAGTGTGAAGCATTAAACTGGGATCTACAAAAAGACATAAGCCTCTACCCCTCTCTTGGGACAATGATAACAGGACAATAGTCTTTCTGTGGAATCATGGGAATTGGTTCTAGGACTCTCCAGAGGTACTGCACCTTACATGAAATAGTACAGCCTTTGCATATAAGATACGCACGTACTCTGGAGTACTTCAAACGTCTCTGGATTACCTTTAATACCTACACAGTGTAAGTGCTATGCAAATAGTTGTTACACTACATCATTTAGGGAGTAATGACAAGAATGGAAGTCTGTATGCATTCAGGACAGAAGCAATTTTTTTCCACCTATTTTCCATCCCCGGTTGGTTGAATCCATGGCTACAGAACCCATCGATACAGAGGACCGACTGGACATGATTGATGCTCACCTAACCAGAAGCAAAGGGTGAATAGATACAGTAATTAATCATCTAATTTACTTCTAAGAACATTATTGAGGGTGAAAAAGGGCTCCACAGATAAACATGCTGGTTAACACATACACACTGAGATTTTCTCAAAGTGTGCTCTGGCCATAGGTAACTATGGCTTTCCAAGTCTACACACCTCAAATACACTTTGTCTGGGTGTTTTGCATTAATCTTTTATACATGGCCAAATTGGCATGGTAGCAACTATATTAGATTAAATCCAAACACCAGCCAGGCATGGTGGTGCATGCCTGCAATCCCAGCGATTTGGGAGGCGGAGGCAGTAGGATTGCTAGTTTGAGACCAGCCTTAGCAACTTAGTGAAATAAATAAAATAAATAAAAAGGGCTAGGGATGTGGCTCAGTGATATAGTACCCCTGAGTTCAATCCCTAGTACTGCAAATATAATGAATTAAATAAATCCAAATACTTTGGCAATTAAGGGAAACAAAATTCTGATTCCCTAGAGAGGTTCAGTAACCACTTCTGAGATTCCATATTTTCCTAGGACTATAAAGAATGGGGTCCTCATGAGAATAAGATTATCCTATACTTTATAATTTTACTAATTAAAAATGAAAGACTATTTCATCCTTTTATTAAGGAAAAACTCAGCTCAACATTTCCTGAGCAGGCCAAGGTGCTGACCCAAATCCTCCAGATACAAAAGTGAATAAGGCACAATTTTTACCCTCAAGCAGTCTGCCATCTGCAAAATTTCTTCCCACATTCCTACACACTGAATTTAAAAAAGTGTTATCTAATTAAAGACAAATTAATTTATGAGGATTTGGATTTTCAAAATGGTTTCACAGAAAGTTTCTTTCATAATACAGTCAAGTGGCCAGGTGCAGCGGTGCACACCCATAACTCCATCGGCTTGGGAGGCTGAGGCAGGAGGATCGTGAATTCAAAGCCAGCCTCAGCAACTTAGCAAGGCCCTAAGCAACCTAGTAAGACCCTATCTCAAAATAAAATACAAAAAAGGGCTGGGGGTGTGGCTCAGTGGTTAAGCCCCCCCCCGGGTTCAATCTCCAGTAAAAATAATAATAATAATATTAATAATAATACAGTCAAGGGTTCATTAAACTTGACAGTCACTGACAATTCAAAGGAAAAGTGTTGAGAAATTTAAAGCTATAATTTGAGGACACTCTAGACTGAAAGCGGACTAGACACAAACACAAAACACAGGAGGGGCCTAAAGGCTGAGCAACACAGGGCATGCTGACAAACAGGTTTGCCCACAGCTATCTTTGGTGGCCTGTTACAGCAGGGAGCCCCAGGGAGGTGCAGATCCAGAAAGCAACTGAGGCTCACTCCACTGAATGGCTGGTGATTTTGACTCTCTCATCAGATTCAGAGGTTCTCAAGAGATTCTGAACACACGTTGGAGGTGCAATCAATCTCCAATGGTCATGGGTACACAGGTGGCTGTTAAAATTCAATGGGATTGAAGGCTCCGTTCCTCAGTCATTAGCCACATTCCAAATGCTCAATGGTCACACATGCTCATGGCTAATACATGGGCCATCTAATGCCCAGAGAAAAGAAGATGTCAGTCATCATAGACAGGGAGCTTACACATACAGTATGGATCACGTATTATCATACACGCCAGATAACTTTAGGTCACATCAACTCTAATGGACCAATTTGGAAAAAAATTTTGTTTTATCCTCCACAAAGGTGTTTTAAAACCCTTTTTAGATTATTTTTTTTTAAGCAATGGAAAGCTGCTTGACAACAATTTGATTCCACCTAAGTGCCGGAATTAGCATACGCTTTAGTTGGTTAAATGCATGTTATCATAAACATGTCTTAACTTACTTTGATCTGCAAGCAGCAATTTGCTTCCAAAATAGCTTCTCCTCAACAAATTTTTAGTGATTACACTGCTGATCTTGCCATGAAAGGAACTTTGAGTCTGAAACGCAGAGCTGATTCTGCGTTGCTGTGTGAGTTTTATTCCACGCACCCTCTCTGGGTCTCCACTTCCTCACGGGATGAATGGGGAGACTGCTGACCTATCCCTCTCTCTCCCAGCCACTCTGATCTGCGCACACCCGTGGTTCTCAGGAGTTCAAGGTCTGAAGCTTCCTGCTTCCCCAGGGCCTCTCCATGCCGTTCCCATCTCAGAAGCACAGCCCAGAGCCCTGCCCCACGGCCCCCAGGGCCCAGCTGAAAGGCCACTTCCGCCCAGAGCTGCCCTCTGCCCCAGGGAGGGTCAGATTCCTGTAGATAGACTCCTAAATCTGTGTCTCAGGGTGTGTTTATAATTTGTCACCCTTATCTCTCTCTCCCATCGGGCTGTCACCTCCGGGGGAGCAGGAATGACCTGTCCACTGCGCAACGTCCAGCGCGCTGTAGGGATCCAATGGGACTCGGTGGGACACACACAGTTTTGCTATAACATGACAAATATATTCCGGAAAAGTCTCATGATTAGAATTCAGGGGCTCCTGGGGGCAGGGGGTCCTATCCTAGAGGCAGACAACTCCACACCTGGGAGATTCGGGGACCAGGAGGCTAAGCAAGACAGACCCACAGACCCACACCTATGGTGACATCTGGACAGCCCAGGCCGAGAGCTGCACGTGCTGAAGAAGCTAACAATGCAAAGGCAAAGGGAAAAAATGCCTGCTTAATCGAGGGACCTGACATAAGGACACGAAAAAGGGCGGCTGGGGGGGGGCGCCAAGGAAGGGACAGGGGCTCCAGCCAGCTGAGGGCAGAGGGCAGAGCCTGGGGGCGTGGTCTCCAGGGGAGCCTGGGGGCGTGGTCTCCAGGGGAGCCCGGGGAGGGGTGCTCAAGTCAAGTTTCCTACTACAGAGCAAAGAGGCTCCTCCTGCTGCAGCGGCTGAACTGAGGGCTCCGGTTTGCGGGAGACAGGACTCTTCCTGCTCTCCTGGAATCCCAGGAACACTGTGCATGACCAGCATGACTTCCACATCACCCCGGTGTGACAGCTCACCACCTAATATACCACGGAAACACACGTAGCCGAACAGACCTCACTGATGAGTGTGTATAGTTCCCTCCACCTTCTTTTCCTATTATCTTAAGAAAACCCTCTTACTTATGGATATTGATACACACACTAGACAGGAAAAGATTCGATCCATTCCTAACCAGTCCGGGGAACCCTCAGCTCACAAATCAGGTGTGTTTATGCAGGATCTGTGTCTGCAGAAACAAATGGAAAACAGGCAGACGGATGAACAGGAGAAAGGGGTAGAGAGTTATCATGTGCACTGGGCAGGGGTCACGAGAGGAAAGTCAAGGGCCAGATGGCTGAAGCTTAAACATCCTCCCACGGGGGAGGGAAGGGTGGGAGCTGTGGGCAGCTCCGGAGGGAGAACAAATGACTCAGGGGAGAACAGGCCGGAGTGACAGGCAACCCCCTGGGACAAAGGCTGCCGGCTGCTGGATGCATGTCAATTTTTCTTGCAAATTATTCTTCTTTAGAGTCCAGCCTTTAAATAAAGAGGAGAATTTCAGAGAAAGTCCCTTATTGCATTTCGGGAGGAAAAATAAGGGCAAGAGACTGGGGCCGGGTGGGGGGGAAGACCTTGGCCCCCCTTTAGTTCAAAACATTCTGCATGACAAGGCATCAAAACTTGAGGTGTCATTTCCTGAGCCCTGACAACTGCACTGTGTCTCTTCTCTCTAAGTCGCTTTCCTTTGTAACCATACTATGTTCAAAAGGGAACCCGGAAAAGCCTGCGCTGCTCATCAGATAATGAAGCTACATTTACTGAATTCAGGCCACAGGTCCTGGCCTGGGCCCTCTGCAGATCCTCCTGGTTCAATTCTAAGGACAGTCCCAACCATCACCCTGCGGTGGATTCTACTCTCAGCTACTTTCACAGTGAGGCGACACAGGGGGTTTCCAAGGCTCTGTGCCCAACCATTTCCCAGTAGTGGGAAGACCCAGCTAATTAAACATGCGGGTGAAACAATAAAAGGAAGCAACTGCAGGTCAGCAGTGCATTTGCAGCGCAGGTGTTTGAGGAGGAGGGTCTGACCCGGGAACCCCGCACACCTCTGGTGGGAGCCTCCCTCTGGACCTAGATCCCACACACCCCTCTCCACCACGTGCATCAGAGAACAAACCCCCGTGCACACCCACCAGAGTCAGCACCTCCTCAAGGACACAGAGCGCTGCCACAGACCATGCAAACGAGCCCACCTGGGCCCAGCTCCGGCCCTCTGACCCCCACTGTGGCCAGGGAGAGCAGCGGAGGCAGAATCTCTAACCTGGATCAGTCCCTTTGCCCCTCACTGCCTGGAGCGCCCCTCATCGGCACCAGGAACACTGAGGTGTTCCCTGGAACCTCCCCGCAGGTGCTGATGGTGTGTGTTGGGGTCCTGGGGCAGGCGCCTCCTCTGAAGGTCCGTGGGCATCTCTCACTCCGCGGTCCCGTTTGGGAATTCTTGGTTCAGTCTCACTATGCTGATGGGACCCACCCGATTCCTAGTCCACCACAGACAACAGAGCTGTCTGCCAGGCGGCAGCAGAGGGCAGGGAACTCACGTGTACAAGCTGAGGGCAGGCTCCGCGGCCAGCATGACGAACGGCGCCACCGTGTAGGAGACGGCCAGCTGAGTGACAGCCCAGGTCACCAGGTCATACACACACTTGAGAGCTTTGGAAGAAAGGAAGTGATGTCTGCAATTGTTCCTCACCTGCAAGTCAAGCAGGGCAGGGGGTGGGTGAGAGATAGAACACGGGCTGCCGAAAATCACCAACCTCCAGAGTTCTCCTTCCCCCTGAAAATACCAGGGTGGCTTTCCTTACTGACAAAAAGAAACTCAGGTTCACTGTAGAAAAACATTTAAGAAACAGCTAAGAAAAAAAAAAAGAGTTTTTTTTTTTTTTTTTTTTTTTTTTTTTTTTAACATCTTCCTAAGAAAAAAAGCACTGTTTAAAAATTTGGCACATAGCTGGGTGCAGTGGCACACGCCTGTAATCCCAGTGGCTCTGGAGGCTGAGGCAGGAGGATTGCAAGTTTGAGGCCAGCCTCATTCAGCAAGGCCTTGAGCAACCTAGTGAGACCCCATGTCAGTAAATAGTACTCTCCATCACGATTTTAAGTGAACTGTGAAAGTCAGCTTGTCTTCTCACCTCCTGTTTTGCTATTGCAAACAGCTCTGTGACGCATTCGATAGTCAATAAATCTCTTCGCTGTCCCCTAAGTGTTTCCTTTGGGTGATGGTGAAACAAACCACGTCACTGTTCCTAACAGTAAGCACAGCTCCCACTCATGGGGGCTCCAGGTGCCACGCCTGGGCCAAGAGCCCACCAAGGAAGCACCCTCACCGCCATCCTACACAGGAAGACATTCAGACGGCTCCCTGACGTGGGAACGGCTGTCGGAGGGTGCGCTCCCTGCCACTCCCCAGACACTGTGACTGGTGTGCCTCCAGGGAGACACCTCCTCTCCAGATTCCTGAGGACGGAACCGGCTGCAGCCCACAGGAGGGGGCTCAGGCCTGGTGCTGCCTGGGAGCCGGGCCCCCTGAGTTCTCCAGGACAGAGACCAGGCTGGGCTTCTGTGGGACACTATTAGGTGGCTCCCTCGGGCCTCAGACTTCTTGACTGTTGAGTTCAATCTCCTTCTAGAAAAGTTGGACGCTCTACTCCATGAACCCTCCCTCTCCCCTCTACCACCTTAAGGTGAAAGAGATTTCCAAGCCCCCGAAAGAAAACTGCTGGTCATGAACAACCAGGTACAAATGCGTTTAGTTTGAAAAGTATTTTTAATCAGCAAACAGCAGTCAGCCCTCTGCCTTGTCTGCATGTGGACCCCAGCACGCTTCCGCCCAGCGAAGGCAGGAACTCCTCAGGGGAACGTCGTGTTGGCTGGGACAACTCGGCACCTGCGATGCTCACTGGCCCGTGTGTGGCTCCTGACAGATTCACAGAATGAATGCGTTGAAGGCGTGAATACACGGGGCTCTGAAATCCACATGTAAAGTCAACTGCAACAAGTGTCATTTAGAACTCCTGGCATCTGAACTAAGGAAGACCACCATCACCATCAAGGGCTGAGACTAGACCAAATCCATCACCCTGCATTTGGCCACGAAAGCACTTGGAATTGCAGTTACTTCTATGTACATTCATCTTCTTGGTTTTCTAACAAGTGAGTGGCAGGAACAACCGAGGACAAACTAGAGGCTCCTCAAAAAACAAAACAAAAAACAGAAACAAAAAACCCACAAGAATTCAGTTTGTGAAGTTCACAAATAATTTTGCCCAAAGTTAACTGGATCCGACTCGAGACCATAAGAGCTGAGGCCGGTCCCCTAGGGCACAGCTCCTGCCCTGTGGGGGCTGTCCCACTGCCCTGAGAGTTCTCTCTAGACTTGGGATAATAAAAGGTTAAATCAGGGGTTGGGGTTATAGCCCGGCAGTAGAGCACTTGTCTTGCACATGTGAGGCAGTAGGTATGAGACTCAGCACCACATAAAAACAAAATTTAAAAAAAAATTTATTTATTTTAAATAAATAAAGATATTGTGTCCATCTTTTAAAAAATCTTTTAGAAAATGTTAGATTAAGCAGTACATAACCAAACTGAAGTCCTACGGAGCCTACATTCATTAACAATCATCAACGTCTATAATTAGTAGACTGTGTCTTCGCAGGCTTTAATAATTAAAACGTGTTCATCTCTTAAGGTAATAGATATTGCTCCTAAAATTCCTTTTGTTTTACAAAAACCCTCTGTAAATGATACAGAAATAAAATGGTTGTTTTTGTAATGATCACAGGTTCACGTACACAGAAGTATTTCTCTAATAGGAAGATCTTTGTCTGATTTTTTCAAAATATCATTCCCACTGTCCCTCTCGCCCCCCAGTTCCTGCCAGGACCTAAAAGATACCAACAAAGATCCAGGCACCGGATCGCTGAAGGGAACACCCCACACCCCGAGGCAGCTTACCGCCCGAGCTGCTAACGTGACGAGGACTCCAGTTAGGAAGGTGAAGTAGTACCCGGGGTAGACGCCATGCCAGAGGGCGGAGAGGATGAAGGTCAGCACCGTAGGGCACCAGGGAACCCGCTCATAGCACACGCTGCGAAGAGAGGAAGGAACAGTGAAGGGCAAGCATGCGGAGCCTGGCCCTGCCCTCCCCTGCCCTCCCCTGCCCCTCCCCTGCCCTCCCCTGCCCCTCTTTGGAGCAGGCCCCACAGAAGCCATTTCTGATGGGCGCTGGCCTCGGGCTGTCCAGGGTCTTGCTATGAACCCACAAAGCCTGTGCTGCTCTGGGGTTCTTGAGCCCCACCAGACCAATGACCCACACCTCGTCCTTGGCAGATGTGATCAATGTCCAGCCTCATAGACTACATGGCCTGGGCCCATCGCGCCCTAACGAAGGCCTGAGCAAGATTCCTGCCTAACAGGAGCCGTTTCCAGCCGTGGTCTCGCATCTGGGGGGACTTGAGTGAGGGTCACGGCACTGAAGAATTCGGAATCGGCAAAGGGTCCTGGGAAATGGATGTCCTCACTCAGCCTTTCCTGGACAAGGGCTCGGGCACAAAAATCAGAGTGCCAGTCACATGACCTGCTCAGGCCTCACTTGTCCATCAGATTCTGACTCAGGAATCTGCCTTGAAGAGTGACATGGGTTAAGGATCCCAAGAGGTGTTTTGGATTCCGCATGTTTGCAGAGTTTAGAAAACCTGCATATCCACAAAGAGTCATCCTGGGGATGGACCCAAAAAGGCACACGTTTGTCTGATTCATAGACACCTTGCACGCAGACCCGAAGGTGATTCCATACAGTATTTTTAATGTACCAGTGCTTTGACTGAAACCTGTCACTTGAGGCCAGGTGTGGGATTTTCCACTGTGACATTGTGTCCATGTTCAAAATGTGTCAGGTTTAGATTTCAGATTTTTAGGTCAGGGATATTGTGAGGATCTGGAACATGTCAAACAAGACCATGGAGACCTTTGGCTCTTAGGCTGTTTATGAAATCAAAATGATAGGGGATTCCCCACAAACCCAGTCTACAAATAGCCAATGGCCCTCTAAGGAAGCCACTGCACAGTGGATCCAAAGAGGACAAAAAAAAAAAAAAAAAAAGAAACAGAAATCCAGTTATCACCAGCCGCTCACTGCTGATTCAGAAGTAACTGATTTACACCCAAACCCAGGATTATGGCTGCCTCTTCATCAGAGGAGAGAGAAGGCATTTAGGGAGATAAACGCAAGACCCCATTTGTAATGTTTTGTTTGTTTTTTCTTTTTCCTGAAATAAGAAGTAGGCACAGTACGTATATATTTGTTTCTTACTCCTCATAGCTTCTTGTTTAAGAGTGAAACATTTATTGCCAAAAATTTTGAAGCACTGTTGTCAGTTTTATGTACACACATGTACCCTTAGTCATCTTAGACATCTCTCCGCTCCTGACGAGACTCTCAGCCAGGGGACTGCCACACATGGAGAGACGGAGTCTGTGTGATGATCCTGTGCAATGCTGACAGACAGCGAGCTCGCTAAAGCCAGACTTTCAAAGAAGACGTCACCTGAGCACCTGGGACGTCACCGTCTCTCCTCTTGCCCCAGGTTTTGACCAATGCAAGAAGTTGCACATCAGAAAGAGAGGATCTGTTGGAAGGCAATATCTGTGCCCACTCCCACTAGGGCAGTTTCCTGCTCCAACATATCATTAGTGAATAATAATAATAAGAAGAAATGCTTCTCATTTTGAAACAAAACAAAAGGACAGAGAAATCACACAAAAATGCAAATTTAAAAAAGCACCAACGTGTGGGCCACCATAAAGCTTTCAATGCTAGGGATGAGCAGAGCAAGCATCAGGGCTTTGATGCTGATATGCCCTTCCTTACCCCCGACAGACTGTCCTTAAGGTAACAGCAGCACAGCACAGAGGTCAAGAGCCTGGTCCTGCAGACAGACCATTTGGGCTCAAACTTGTCACTCATTAGCTGTGTGACTTGGGTGAGTTGCATAACCTCTCTGTGTTTCACTTTCCTCATCTGTACAGTGGGGCTAATGATCAACATCTTATGAAGCTAATTTGTGGAATAAATGACTGGCACACAGTAATGACAGTAGCAGGAGATAAAATAAATGTTATATTGTGATCTTCTCAAATCACCGCATTTTGACTTTTTTTTTTTCATTTACAGGACATAGATATTAACACAAAGCAAAAGAGTCAGATGACATTACTACTCAGATGATGGCTGATGGCCTGGGGTGTCCCTCAAAGCATGTCCCAGTGTCCTGAGTCAGGAGCCTGGTTCTGATTTCCTTACCACTTCAGCCACGCAGCCGTCTGGATGTTCCAGTTCTCCAAGTACATTTTGAAACTCGTGGCAGTCTAGAGAGAAGAAAATCACACCTATCATTAGCTGCAAAAATACCAAGTCTCGGAAAGTCCTCTCCAGAATTTCCCAGGCGGCAGAGCGAGTGTGGTATTTCACAATGACGGTCTCAGGCAAGAGCCGCGGGGCTGCAGCATCCACGCAGGAACGCTTCCTGATGTTTATAAGATCAACCTGGCAACTAAACCTTGGCTTCAAAGTCTGAATTCTTCTCCACATTTATTTTCAAATTATAGGAAAACCAAAGGAACATTTTGTGGATTTCCCTTCCGCTCTGATTAAAAAAAAAAAAAAAATTAAGTCATCTGAATCTTAAAAGTAAAATATTCCACAAAGGAAATTCACCAGAGGAAAAGTGTGATCCTGTGAGTTTCACGCCTTTAGGGAGACAGTCTGAATGTAATTGTCATCTTTGCATTTGGGGCCACGTACAAACCAGGTCACTCCTGGCGGCTAATTCTATAAAGAGCTACAAGAGTCGAGAAGCTTCGAGCTGCGTCTGCAAGAGTAAGAGGCTTTGCGCATGAAGGGATCACAATGCAGAAAAGAAAACAAGGAAATGTCACCCAACCAGCAATGACGAAAGCCAATCCACCTCCGAGGGAGAGATGTCCCCAAATCAACTGTCAGCTGGGTCTTCTCATTACAAAATGTGTATCGTGGTACCAAAGGCCAGGGCTAAAAAGCACGGAGCACACGTAGGAGGACCATGATTCCCAGCGCTGGCGGAAGTGGGGGCGCCATGTGTTCCTGCTGAAGTTTATTAACCACAAGAAAATCCTAGTAGGCCACACAGGGGCCTGGTGACACATACTGGGTGACACATACCGGGAAGGGGGAGAGCAGGCAGTGAAAGGGGAGAGGAAGACAGATACAGGTGGAAGACAGACAGATGGATTGACCACAGGCAAACAGCTAGATGTGTATTATTTTTACTTTAAAACACTAAGGGGTTTGGCTCACCCATTTTTCTAGGGCACAGCCTCAAGGTACCGTGACTGCACCAGGCTGCCATGTTCTTCTTCGGCCCCTCGCCCTGTATCCCATACCAAGGCGATGCCGCCTCTCTCCTCTGGTTTCCTTTTATAATAAACACGTAACTGGTAATGTGGGCCCTGAACACACACCCACTGAGAGGATCCTTTGGGGCACCGTGGGCACACTGGTGGGCAGCCAGGAGGGAGCGGAGCCCTCTGAAGGACACTTGCCCAAGCTCCAGGGGGTCCCTGGGCCCAGAGGAGAGAAGTTCAGAAGTGGACAAGGGAGAAACGTCACCCCTCCAGAACCCCTGACGTCATCTAATAGAAAGGAGATGACACAGAAGGCCCTCAGGGCCTGTCCAAACTCAGGACAGTCGTTGTGAAGGTGGAACTCTGCTTCTGACCTCCCGGGAGGCAACCCGCAGGCCAGGCTGCCTTCCTCTCTCAGGAGCAGTGCTGGGTCCCGGCTTGTCTGTGTACCTAGGTGCTCCGCCCACAGGGGCCCAGAGCCTCTAGAACTATCCGAGAATGAGGGTTTTGTCCCTGGTGGGCACTCAGTAGCACTGGTTGGCTCTGGCGTGAGTAAGGACACTGTGAACCTGAGTTGTGCGGCCATTTGGTTGGACAACAGGTACGAGCGTGTCTATGCTTCCTAAAAATACATAGATAGATAGATCAGCAGAAAAGACAGAACGAGGAAGAGGAAGACGAGAGAAAGAAAGAGAAGGAATAAAAACCCAGTCCTTCCCCTAGCCCCTCTGTACTGTGGGGTGGAGGCCGTCCTTGCCTTGGGGGGCTTTCCTGAGTCCCCGGGAAGGAGAGGCACCCCACTCTCCTCCTGGCCCAGCTTCCGCGGGGGTGGAAGGCCACCCATCTCCCCACGTCCCTGGCTTCCTGCACCACACCATGACCCCTCTGCCCACTCTCTCCCCTAGCACTGTGCCTGCCCTGGTGGCAGGAAACGGAGCCCAGCAGAGGACAGGAGCCACCTGGCTAGGGACGTGGAGCTGGGTGTGCTGAGAACACGCCAGCCGGGAGGAGGGAAGGCCCTGGGCTGGCCCCGCTGACCGTCCTCTCGCTAACAGAGCAAAGAAGACCACAAGTGGGGCGGCCAGGGACGCCATGTGTGAGGAGCAACTTGTGCAAACCCTCGCCGTCCAGAATAAAGACCGGGAAAGCAGAACCACACAGATCCAGCCGCCCGGAGACTGGACATCACGATTCTTCTTCTTCTTCTTTTTTTTTTTCCTTAATATTGTTATTATATTTTTTTAGACCTTTATTTTATTTATTTATTTTTATGTGGTGCTACAGATCGAACCCAGCGCCTCACACGTGCAAGGCGAGCGCTCTGCCGCTGAGCCACCACCGCAGCCCACGACAATTCTCCTTAAAAGAAAACAATGACAACTGTTTCCAAAGGATCCGCAGAAAACACTTGCCATATTGACACAGCAGCTTCCGGTTCTGCACTCTACTGAAGCAAGCAGGATGTAAGCTAGAGAACAGGACAGTGCACTTCCAGCCAAAAGACCAGGAATGTGAACAGCAGAGAGGTTCTCCTGGCTCTTTTCCAGAGTTTGGTGTCGTCCTTCCTTGAAGCACTAAAGCTATCAAGAAGGCGGGGATCTTTAAAGGAACAAGGGGGGAAATCAAAGACACAAAATGTGCAGGGGCTGCAGGACCTGGCCTTCCCAGAGCGGCTTCCCCTGGTCATCTGCTGAGGAACGTCAGGGAAACCGCGCTCAGGGCAGACCACCTGCCCCGGCTGTTGCATGCAGCGGTGAAACGTGGGGACCACTCACCTCTATTTTCCAGATGTTCAGGTTGGACAGCAGATCCCAGCAGCACCTGCCGTCCTTATCCACGCCACTGAACCCAAAGCCAGCCGCATTGTTCACCGCATCAGCTGTGGGTTTAGAACAGTATGTTAGGGCGCAAAACGACAGTCACATGCTGCTGGAAGATTTGTCTAACTCGGCTTGGAGAGATGCGTGGTAGCTCCTGGGGAAAGGAACCAAAAAATCAAAGGATCCGGTATCCTGAACCAGAAGAATCCATCTGGCTGTTTGGTGACCTCGATTTTCATTCACTCATCCCCTAGCACCCAGGGAGACCTGCAAAGAGGAAAGACACTGGAGGCTCAGAGATGGTAAACTCAAGGATGAATTCAAGGCCCAGGCTGGCCTTGAACTTGCTATCCTCCTGCTTTGGCCTCCCAAGCAGCTGGGATTACAGGTGTGCACCACCACACCTGGCTGCCATTGTTATCACCAGAGAGAAGAACCGAAATATAGACATGAACAATAGGATCTACTGGCCAACCAGATATGCGTGAGAGAGAGACACAAGTACACCTGCACCCAGAGGAGAGATGGGCATAAACATGGGACCCAGCAGAGCACCAAAGCAGTCACTGGGCACGTACTGGGGGATGTGCTAGTGAAGTGTTTCTGAAGGCCATTAAGACCTGAGGAACTCAACACACCCTCAGGACAATGACCAAGAAGCTGATTTTCTCTTTTCATTTATCTTGTTTCAAATTCTGTTAGAATCCTTTAAGAAAATAATTAATCAAATTAATTAAATCCCAGCACTGTAGAGTCTTAGACCTGGAGGAGAGCGTGGAGAACTCCTCCCTCTAAGAGTTCATGTCCAAACCAAGATGGCGGCAGAAGAGCTGTCCAAAGAGAACCACCTGTCCTGGGCTGCTGTGCGGCTCCGTGGTGGAGCGCCGGCCTCGCCTGAGCCAGACCTGGGTTCCACCCCAGCACTGAGACAAACAAAATCCTCTTGTGCACTTCCTCCACTCTGGGCACAGCTGGTGACTCCTTGGTGCTCCTCTGAGTCTCGGCCCACTGTAAAGTGATTGGCTTCCTTTTAGAAGAAAGGAGGAAGGAGCATCGAGTCTTTCTGTATCATCCTCCTGCTGGGAGCCATCAGCCAAGTAGGTATGACAAATTCCTTGCCAGCTTACTCCCATGCTGTCTAGTGGAAGGACTTCTGAAAGGTGACCTTGCTCAAGGACCAGGGCAGGATCCGTGTTTAGGGTGTTCCCCCTTTAGAATAGGGCGGTTTAGCATAATAGGAGATTAGGGTGTTCCCCCTTTAGAATAGGGCAGTTTAGCATAATAGGAGATTAGGGTGTTCCCCCTTTAGAATAGGGCGTATCCTGCTGCTGAGTTCCTCTTGAGTGCTTAGGGTCAGACAGTATATTTTGGGAGACAGAAGCCCATGCGGAGTGGATTTGGGCAGAGAACGTGGATTCCCCCAGAGCGTGTTTGTAGACGGCCGGTGTGAGTTCGGGAATAAAGAATTGCTGTTTGAATCTACAAGCTGTGTGGAGACTCGTGATTTGTGCCCAGCCAGAGACTGCGGCATCTGGTGGCCCGTACGGGGAACACCTGAAGCTTGGGGGTAAGTGAAATTGTTCAGCCCCTGAAGGAGAGCAAAAGAATGGGTGAGCATTTCAAAAAACAATGTGTTCTTGTTCTAATTTATTTTGTTTTTATTTCAAGTTGCCTGTTCCTAGAACTTTCTCAGGCAAATTGGGGAAAATGGTTGTCTCAAAGTTTGAAGTTGTTTGCCTCCGAGGAAGAGAAATTGTTAGAGAAAAAAGGCACCCCAGTAAGACCAAGAACAGTTAGGGCATATGTTGATACAATACAAAAATGTAGCCCATGGCTTTTTAAAGACGAGTTATTAAATATATCAATGGGACCATCATGGTATCCTGTAGAAGGATTTTTCTTCAACAAGAAAGAGATGGCTAGTTCTGTTTACTACATTTGTCTAAGATCTTGGTTTCTACAAAGTTCTAATTAATTTACAAAGCTAAAGTGTTAAAATATCAACCACTAAATATAAAATCAAGTACTCTTTACTTATTAAGTTCCATAAGGTAATATGTTTAAACATTATGTGTGTTTTCATAAATTGGTGAATGGAAAAAAGTTTAATATTGCTTTGGTCTATGTCTTTGCTGAAACAAGGTTACTAAGTGTTAAGATTCTATCAGGTGTAATTTATATACAAAGAGTATAAGAAGTTTCAGTTGGGTTTCAATTACAGTATTATAGTACCATAAAAAACATGAAAGTATATCATCCTATTAAGTGGAGTAATTTGTCTAAATCAGAAATTTTATAAGAGTTGTTTCAGAATGTAAATTTATAAAAAGGGTTAACGGTTAAAAAAGAGATTAAAAGATTCAAGATGTAAAAATATATTTTAATATGGAAGGTTAAAAGAAAAAGAAATGTTTCTAGATGAGATAATCTCTGTGTGGTAAAGTAAAAAGTTGTAAAATGCCATTTAAAAAAATTTTGAGGAAACTAGACTTACTTTAAAAGCTTGAGAAAGGAAAAAAAAAGGTATTTGTACATGGCAGATTGAGACAAAGCTTCTTAATGGAGTAAAAAAGGCCTTTGGTTGAAGGGCAGCCATGTAAACTAACATGAAAGCGATTTAAACAGAATCTAAGCCTCATTTAAAAGAGTGAAGCTGTAGGTGGTGAAAAAGTACATTTAAAAGTACAGTATAGATGATAATTGGAAGGCTTTAAAAGGTTAATTTGAAGGTGGTTAAGATGCCTTCATGACGGAAGAAAGATTGCGTCATTCGAAGCCTAGTTAATCTTAAAAATTGGAAAGGGGTATATATCCCCCAAAGATAAACTTAAAATAACCCTTTTTACTCTAAACTTTTTAAATTTGGATTCATCAGGACTTAGTGCTGCGGAAAGGCATATGTATCCAAAAAATGTACATAAGACTAAAGTACTTTGGAAAGATATTCTAACAGGACAATGGAAAGGTCCAGACCCAGTGATTGTCTGGAGTCGGGGCTCTGTTTGCGTGTTTCCACAGGGAGAACAGCAACCGATTTGGATTCCAGAAAGACTAACCAAAACGATTTCTACAGATCGAAAAGAAGATGATTTGACTCAAATCCATAACAGCTGATATCCAGAACTCCAGCTTGGCCATTCTTACATCTGCGACTGTGATTAACCAGGATGCTTTTTTCAATATCTATTTTATTATTGCATTTTCCACATCATAAGGTTCTATTTTTATTTTTTGAGCTCATACAAACCTAGGTTAATGTTTTTCTGATCAGTTTTATTTTTTGACTATAGAGTTTTTAAACATTGCAATGGAGATTTCACCTAGGTAAAGCTACAAGGCCTTTATTATTATCTTATGTGTTGTATGTTTGTTTGCACATTTGTGTTTTGTGTTGTATGTCTGTGTGTGCGTATTTCATATATGAGGAGCGCTCATGAGAAAATGGATCCGAATTTTTTTTTTTTATTCACGTGATTTAAATGGCTTAATTTAAATTAGGTAAACAGCTGTTAAGGATTGTTTTTAAAGGTGGTTAACAGATCTGCTTGTTTACTAATTTAAATCAGGTAAACAGCTGTTAAGGATTGTTTTTTAAGGAGGTTAACAGATCTGTTTGTTTACTTTCACCTTTCCTTTTCATTATATTTAATAATTCTTTTCAGGTTAATGTCTTTTTAGCATCATTGCCAGAATTCCTGTCTTCATCCCAATGAATATAACTCAACAAGTATGCTCAATCAAGGAGTCAACTTACTTTGGGAGGAAACGGACTTTGGGAAGAGACGGACAGATTGATAGATTCCTCCCCTTTGAACTGCTTACAGAACTTGCCTGGACTATGTAACTACGTTTAGTGCAGCAAATTGTGGTAATGCTGGCATATCTTTGCTGATGGTGTCACCAGTGATCTTTGCTGATGGTGTCACCAATGATGCAATTTTTCCAAAGGAACTGTCAATTGGCTTGGTGTCGTGGCATTTCTGTATCCTCCTCCCTTCTGCTAGTGATGGTCTAAAATTTGGGGGCCAATGGCTATACGCTGGACCGGTAGTCAGTGACGGGTATGATCCAATTGCAGTGGTATCAACCTAAGACAGGAGGCTGACGCCTAAAGGTCAGTTGCCTAAAGGTCAGTTTTCTGATGACGGGTAAGAACCATATGTTGAATTGGACAACCTACCAGGCACGGTCCTTAAGCCACATTAACCTCACTCCCCCACTGGCACCAAGGCCAAATTTGGGGGCCAACAGAGGTGAGGCAAAGAACCTCACCCCCCCACTGGTGCATAGACCTATCCACAAGTATGGCTGTATGCTGGACCGGTAGTCGGTGACGGGTATGATCCAGTTGCAGTGGTATCAACCTAAGACAGGAGGCTGACGCCTAAAGGTCAGTTTTCCAATGACGGGTAAGAGCCATATGTTGAACTGGACAACCTACCAGGCACGGTCCTTAAGCCACATTACTTGTTGTTTAATTAATCAGAAGGGGGGAGATGCTGGGAGCCATCAGCCAAGTAGGTATGACAAATTCCTTGCCAGCTTACTCCCATGCTGTCTAGTGGAAGGACTTCTGAAAGGTGACCTTGCTCAAGGACCAGGGCAGGATCCGTGTTTAGGGTGTTCCCCCTTTAGAATAGGGCGGTTTAGCATAATAGGAGATTAGGGTGTTCCCCCTTTAGAATAGGGCGTATCCTGCTGCTGAGTTCCTCTTGAGTGCTTAGGGTCAGACAGTATATTTTGGGAGACAGAAGCCCATGCGGAGTGGATTTGGGCAGAGTAGTGGATTTGGGCAGAGAACGTGGATTCCCCCAGAGCGTGTTTGTAGACGGCCGGTGTGAGTTCGGGAATAAAGAATTGCTGTTTGAATCTACAAGCTGTGTGGAGACTCGTGATTTGTGCCCAGCCAGAGACTGCGGCATCCTCCCAAGTGACCAAGAGTCAAAGAAAAAGACAAACAAAATGAGAGAGTGTCAGAAGGCATCTGCGGTTCTACCCGTGTGGAGACGAGCTTGTGACCAACAGAGGTGAGCTACACAGGAGAGAGCCCTTGAGGCCACGTGGACACTGAGACCAGAGCTGGCTACCTGCGGCTGGGCCCACGCAGTGATCCCTGAACTCCTGCTGCCACCCCCAGCGCTGGTCAGACTGAAAGAACAGGACAGTGACCGACAGCTCCCCGACATCCCGGGACTGGGCAGTCACAGCTGCTCAGCGTTTCTCCAGTCCTCACGACCGTCTTAGAGGTGGCCAAGGGCAGGGTCGGCTGTGTGCTGTGTGCCCGGCCCAGGAGAGCCGTCTGCTTCTCGGAACCCATTCCCTATGTAGAAAATGGATACACTAACGGCACCGATCCTAAGGGGCTGTTGAAAGGATTGAATGAAAATGAGTGTGTGCAGTGCGGAGAGCGGAGCCTGGCCCAAGGCAGCCCGTAAGAAACGCTGGCTGCTGTGTTCTTCCTGCAGTGCCGGGTGGAACCCAGGGCCCTGCACGAGCCAGGCCAGTCCCCTACTATGAGCTAGGTCCCCGGCCCTTTTTGTCATATATTTTGAGACAGTGTCTCATTAAGTGGCCCAGGCTGGCCTTGAACTTGCCATCCTCCTGCCTTGGCCTCCTAAGCGGCTGGGATTACAGGAGTTCACCACCACGCCCGGCTGCCATTGTTATCACCAGCCTGGCCAACCCTCAGCAGGCTATGAGGGGGCCTGAGGTTAGTGTTAGGTGAAGGTTAAGACCACGCGGAGGGTGAACGATGCCGGAATCCAAATGCTGGAGCTCTGATGGCACAACCTGATCAGCTGAGAGCCACTCTGAAGAGCAAGCGACTCCAAGTCCTGACTCTCAGAACCCCCACCTCTGCAACAAGGTCCCAAGTCCCCACTCTGTGGTAGCTTCTCTGGGACACCTTTGGTCCCAGAGCAGTCGGAGGTAGTGAGTACCCGGGTCCAAAACTAACTTCCTTGGATTGTGCGTGGCTCTGACCTATTATTTCCGATACATTCATTTCAACACCCTTGTATCGGTGTTTGGATCCTTAGAACGCAGCCTGGGCTGGAATTGAGGCTCTCTAATTAGCACTAATGACAGGAGGGGGAGAATAACCAAAATTGGATGCTAAGTCCAAAGAAAATAATTTCATTATTTCAACATAAACAGTAACTAGAGCTAGTGAGGCTCGGCTGAGATGCATCGTGAGAGGCCAGCTTGAAGGATTAAATTCATAATCGCCTATAATTAGCACATCAATTATATGTAAATAGCGTTTTAAAGAGCTGGATCAAACCATTATTCGGTTAAGCACTTTAAATATTCCCTGATACACTCTTCATTGCTTCTTTATTCATAAATAATACAAAGGTTAATTTCAGACCAGCCTCAGCTCCAGCCTGAGCCGAAACAAACTTCCAACGGAGGCGAAAGGAACCAATGAGGCGTTCCGCCAAAGCACCCAGACAAGATCAAGAGAGGGTGGGGGGCTGGGAAAGGGGGGTCCACAGGGAGGCTCCTCCAGGACGGGGCCTCCCTGTGGGGCGCTCTCCGTGCTGGAGGATGCAGGCGCCCCTGCTGCCTGTCACCCCAGGTCCTACTGGACAGCCGGCTCAAGCTGGACTTTCCCTCGGAGGCCACAGGATGGCCCTTCTTCCCTCCTCCAGGCTCAGGCCTGGTGGGAAACAGGGGAGCAGAAGGAAAGGAGGAAGGGAGAGGGAAGGAAGCGGGGAGCAGGCAGGGGATGGGGGACACACGATGTTCTCTGCTGCGCATGTGCCCACGCGTACTCAGGTTAAAGAAAACCATTAACTGTTGTACGGATAAAACCATACCCAGTGTGGCAAGCGGGTTCCCATCCTGAGTAGGTCTAACGCCTGGCCATGAAAGAAAGCCTCATTTCTAAACAGTGAAGCAATAGCAGGCCGGGCCTGGGGCGCACACCTGGGAGGCTGAGGCAGGAGGATCAAGCCTCAGCCACTTAGTGAGGCCCCAAGCAATTCAGTGAGACCCTGACTCTAAATAAAATATAAAAAGGGCTGGGGATGTGGCTCAGTGGTCACGTGTCCCTGAGTTCAATCTCTAGTACCAAAAAAAAAAAAAAAAAAAGCGATAGCAGAAGGAGAAATGAGATAAAACCTTCCCCACGCCCCGTGCATAAGGATCGTGGTCTCTGGGCCCTGACGGCCCTTAGGCATATTGCCTGGTTGCTGGCCACGTCCACGGTCCCCCAGGTCGTCTCAATCTTGAGGTAGGGAAAGCGTCTCACCCAGCTTTGAATTCCTCCCAGCCCAAAGCCTGGTGCTCACCAAACTCCCTGAGTTAAACTGTATGTAATCAGAAACAAAATGCCCAGCATTGTGAATTTAGAAGATCTCTGCCTCAGACCTCTCCGGCCAAACGGAACAGGAGTACCGCAAGGCGCTGGGCGTGGGCACGTGGGCTCATACGATAATCCGAACTGAAAAGGAATAGGAAGTTGGGGTTGAATGGGTACAGGGTTTCCACCTGGAGAGGAAAAAGCTCTGGAGACCACGGCAGAACAACCTCGTGGACGTACTTCGTGCCACTGAATCGTACACTTAACGGTGGTTGAAACAGTCAACTTTGTATTACGTCTATTTCACCACAATTAAATAACAGCAAATGCCTGCAATCTCAGCAACTTGGGAGGCTGAGGTGGGAAGATCATAGATTCAAGACCAACCTCCATAATTTAGGGAGACCCAACCTCAAAAATTTTTCAAAAACCAGGTTCAGTGGTATACACGTGTAATCCCAGCAGCTCAGGAGGCTGAGGCAGGAGGATAGCAAGCTTGAGGCCAGCCTCAGCAAATTAGTGAGGCCCCAAGCAACTCAGAGAGACCCTGTCTCTAAATAAAATACAAAAAAAAAAAAAAGCTGGGGGTGTGGCTCAGTGATTGAATGCCCCTGAATTCAATCCCCAGTACCCACCCCCCCAGAAAAGTTTAATATTGACCAAGTTACTCCCCAGGAGGGAAAAAAAATGTGATAAAACCAAATAAAATTGAACATTCTACCTTAAACAGTGGAAAAACTTAGAAATTGGTGTCTAACTGAATATAAAACTGATTTTCTTAAGGCAGTGAGCCTGAATTAGCATGTGTGAGGTAAGATGGACTCAGCAGGCCTCCTGGGTTTCACAGCATCCAGAATATCCAGAGGGAAATCAGGTCACTCTGGGATTTTTCCCTGACTGTCCTCCGTGTTCAGTGGCCAAGTGTGATGGGTGGCAGCCGGAGCATCCCAGTCTGACGTCTGTTCATAGCAGCCAGGACAGGCTGTCCCCTATCGTGATGACCGGGTTTATGGCGGGAGGAGGAGATGAGTGCTGTGTTGGAAAGTCAAAAACGACCCTGGCTCAAGAGCCTCCCGTTACGGGCTGGACTGGTTCTGAACCCAAAAGACTGGCCGAGCCGTCCAGGGAGCAGGCCCCTCCCGCGAACTTACCCAACGTCCACGCGAAATAATACTTGGGCTTTGAGGCTTGCATGACCACATACAGGTAGCAGAGACGCGTCGGGAAGTCCGCCTTCTGGACAAACCAGTCCTCGGCAAGGCAGGTGACCGGGAAGGTCTTGGTGAGCGTCAGGAACAGAAGGAGAGACACCAGCGTGACACACAACTTGTGCATCACAGCTCCCTGAAACGGGGGGGGGGGGGGGAACCAGTGTGAGCACGTGGAAGACTCAGGCATGGGGGGCAACTTCAGCAAGACCACGTGGACAGGGTGCTGCCCTGGCACTGGCCACGGAGGACCCACGTGTCCAGCACAGATGACAACCTCCCTCAGCGTCTTCACCAAAAAAGGGCAGGTGGTTTCATTATCCACAACATCAGATTGAAGGACAGCGCCGCAGGGTGACGATTTCCCACCAGAAAGAAACAACCCTTTGCCTGCTGCATCTGTAACCTTCAGAACCCAGGAAAGGGGCTTGAGCTCCCAGCCAGAAGGTCAGAGGCTCAGGACGGCAGAGTCTAGGCAAGGGGGAGGACACCTGAGCCGGTGTGTGGGCAGGTGATGGACAGCGTTAGCCTCCTGGGGGACTCAGGCATAGTCCCTTCTAGAATCAAGTGACACTGACTTTTTAATTCCTTTCAACAGAACGACGTTGCCCAGTCTCTCTGACATTCCAGGAAAGTCATTCTGGAGATCTATAGTTTCCAACTTCATAAAAATGGACTTTTATTTGCAGTATGGCGTACTGAGAGCACGTCCCCAGGGGGTGGCCTGGGTGGAAGTGGATGGATAGGTACTAGGTCCTGGGAACAGAGCCTGACTCCCAGCTAAGTCCTCCAACACTGAGAACCCCGGCAGATAAACACCAATAATGGCATTTTAAACAAATGTGAGAAAAGTTACTAGCCAAGCTCTCGGATAAATTGTTTAGCTTCCCTTTTCTGCAGTGCTGGGGATCGAACCCAGGGCCTCATGCACGCTAGGCAAATGCTCTTCCACTGAGCTGCACCCCAGCCCTGGCGTGTTCACTAAAACAGGCAGTAGGTCAACCCTAGCAGCAAAATCTGTTCTCTGGACTCGGAGTAAACAGTTGGCACTAAAGACTTACAGTTGGAGATGGCTCTGGCAAGCTGTGGAAATCTTTGTGCTTCCCGTTCACTTCCAGCAACTTCATGTGGGTATGTCTCCCTTCAATGAATGCTACATAGTCCTTGAAATGATTGCAAGGGCCAGCAATGACGCTCATGAAATTGAGAAGGTAACTTAAGTATTCCAAAAAAGAGGGTTTCACTCTGTGAAAAATAAGAAGAAAGTTGAAAACTCTCTAGTCTTTGGTTTTCCTCTAGGAGGTGCAAGTGAGCGAATCGTAGTAAACACGGTAGTTATCTCCGTGGATGACTAAAGGTGACAAGACCTTTCCCGGAGCAATCCAGCAGGAGAAGAAAATTAAAGGGAGACAAATAGGAAAAGAAGAATCAAACTATTTCTGTTTGCTGATGAAACATGATCCTATATCTAGAAGTCACCCCCCACACACAAAAAAAGACCTCCAGCAGACTTCTAGAAGTGATAATCAAATTCAGTGAAGTTTCGAGATGCATGATCAACACACAAAACTCAAAGAAACCAAGAAAAGGATTCCATTCACATTAGCCTCAAAATAAAATAAAAGGCTTGGGAATAAATCTGACTAATGAGGTGAAACACCTCTACAGTGAAAATCGTAAAACAGTGAAGAAAGAAATTGAAAGAATACCTTGAAGATGGAAAGGCCTACCATGTTCATGGATAGTAAAATTCGTGTCATCACAATGGTCATATGGCCAAGGGCCACCTACAGACTCAGTGCAGTCCCCATCTAGACAACAGTGTCACTCCCTACAGAACTGAAAAGGGTCCTCAAACTTACACGGGAGAAGAAGAGATCCAGAGGAGCCAAAGCAACACAGAGCAACAAGACTGAGGACAGAGGCACCCCGATACCTGACCTCAAATCATTCTACAGAGCCACAGTCACAAAAACAGCGGAGCACCTGGCATGAGAGACAGACAGGACGACCAATGGAGCAGACCAGAAGGCACAGAGACAAACCCACATAAGCACGGTCATCTGGTTCTTGACAAAGGTGCCAAAGCGTAAGTTGGAAAAAAGTCAGCCCCTGGAATGGTGCTGGGGAAACTGGATATCCATGTGGGAGAAGAATAAAAGTGGGTCCCTACCTCTCACCACCCACAAAATCAACTCAAAGTGATCAAAGACCTACGAATTGTACTACAAACAGTGCAGCTGCTAGAAGAAAACAGTAACACTCCAGCACATCAGCATGGACACCAACGTCTTTAATAAGACTCCTCAAGAAATAAAACCAATAATCAATAAGTGGGACAGCATTAAATTAAAGAACTTCTTCACAGCCAGGAAAACCACGAAGAGCATTGAGAGAGCACAGAATGGGAGAAAATCTTTGCAGCTGCTCTTTCAACTCGGGGCTCATACATGAAGATCTCAAAAACCTTACGACCAAAAAAACTAATGATCCACTTAATAAATGAGTGAAAGATCTAAAGAGACATTTCTCAAAAGAAGAAATACAAATGGTCAAAAAAGTATAGGAAAAAATGTTGAGCATCTTTAGCAACCAGGGAAATGCAAATCAAAAACTACACTGAGATTTCCTCTCACCCCAGTCAGAACGGCAGTCACTGAGAATACAAATCGTGGCAATTGCTGGCGAACACATGGGGAAAAGGTACATTTATACATTGTTGGTGAGACTGCAAATTAGTACACTTTGGAAAGCCATATGGAGATTTCTCCAAAGACTAGGAACCACCATATGACTCTGCTATCCCACTCCTTGATATTTATCCAAAAGAAGTAAAATCAGCATACTAGAATGACACATGCACACCAATGTGTATCACAGCGCGATCCACAACAGCAAGTTATGAAGCCAGCCCAGGTGTCCATCATTAGACAGATGATAAATAAAATGTGGTTACATACACCTGGTGTTCTACTCAGCCGTGAAGAAGAGTTAAATTGTCATTTTCTGGTAAGTGGATGGAACTGGAGGATATCATGATAAGGCACATAAGCCAGACTCGGAGAGCCCAGGGTCAAAGGTTTTCTCTCATGTGCAGAAGCCAGAGAAAAAACATGAATAATAATAATAAAAAAGGAATCTTGCAAAACTAGAAGGGAGAACAGCAGAGCAGAAGCAGGTGACCGATGGGGAGAGAGGAGAGGAGGGGAGGGGAAGGGGAAGAAGAGAGGAATAAAGTCGACCAAATTACGCTATGTGCCTGTGTGAGTGTTACCGTGCATTTCAATTTTATATGTAACTATGATGAACCAGCTAAAAATAAATAAATAAAAGGAAGACCAATACAGGGCAGGGGGAGGGAAGAAGGAAGAGAAAGGTTAGTACTGAGGATTGAAATGGAGAAACCTATGCCATATGCGTTGATGACTATATCGAAATGAGCCTCATTTATTATCTATAACTACAAAGCCCCAAATTTTAACTTAGTTTTTAATTTTTTAAAAGTTGAAAACTTCTTGGTCTCCCACCTTTCTTCAGAATGTGCAAATAAGGAAATCAGGGAAGACAGCAACCTTGTTCAAAGCACCCTCTGACCAGGCAGGTGGTCAGAACAGGCTTAGGGCTCTGTGGCTCCCTCTGCTGGTCACAGCTGTAACTGCCCAGGGCTGGGCCTGGGGCAGAAGCTACTGGGAGGCTGGGAAATGCTTTTTTCTATCACCCTTGTCTGTCTACATCACAAAATGAAGATAAATGAGCATAAGACAGGGTGAGAACCTGACCTAATGTGAGTCTGTGAGTTGGCTGGGATGCTCCAAAAAGGGAAAACCCTCCAGGTTGCCAAAATAAACCCAAAGCAAATGATGGGTGGAACCAGTTTCCACTTGGAAGAAGCCACATAAACTAGTGTGGCGAGTCTGCTGGCTAATTTGGCATCCAGACGAGGCCCTGAATAACAGGCCAGGGAGGTGGCAGGGAAAATCTGGTGAAAACAGTTCTGCTTAAGGCTTCGGGGCAGCTGGGAGTCACGGGGAAAGGCGTTCTGAAACTCCCCAGCTACCCAGCGCCGCGGCTGTCCCCATCTTCTTGATGCGTAGTAGAGACAGAATCCACTAGAATCTTCCAAAGGTTCTCCGCGGCCTCCACACCCCGGTTTCTCAACGAGGAAACCACCTGGGCCGCCTCCCCTCCCTCACTGGGCTCTGGGTACCCCCCTATCCCACGCTGGGCAGCTCCTCTGTCCTCAGCCCACTGACCTTTGTCAACCCATGTCCTGCTGCTCTCCTGTCCTGGGGGCTCCTTCCCTCTACACCTCCCCTTTCACCTGCACTGCCAAGGCCCACCTGCACTGGCTGCCTCCTGGTGCCCAGCCCAGGCCCACTTCTCCGCCCACCTCCTGTCTCTTCCCGTGACTTTGGCACACTGATGTGGGTGGACAGATAGCGGTTCACATGCCCATGGGAAAATAACGCCAGAGCAGACAAAACAACTTTGGAGAAGGAGAATCTTTCAGAACTAATAAGTTAAAGATTTCTTTTACTCCTTGACCTAACAATCCACTTCTGGGAATCGGTCCTACAGCTAGACTCAAACACATTTAAAATAATCCACGTAGGATTCCTCAGAACACTTGGAATGGAACCACCACTGGACCCAGGTATCCCACTCCTCAGTCTATACCCACAGGACTTAAAGTCAGCATACTACAGGGACACAGCCACATCAATGTTTATAGCAGCTCAACTCACAATAGCTAAGCTATGGAACCAACCTAGGTGCCCTTCAACAGATGAAGGGATAAAGAAAATGTTACACACACACACACACACACACACACACACACACACACACACACCGGAATATTACTCAGCCATAAAGAAGAATAAAATTATGGCATTTGCTGGTAAATGGATAGAACTAGAGACTATCATGCTAAGTGAAATAAGCCAATCCCCCAAACCAAAGGCCACATGTTCTCCCTGATATGTGGATGCCACCATACAATAAAGGGGAAGATGGAAGAATAGAAGTTCATCGGAATAGACCAAGGGGAATGAAGGGAAGGGAGGGGGGACGTGAATGGGAAATAAGGACCTAACTTTTCTGTGTTCATATATGAATACATGACCAGTGTAACTCCACATCATGTACAACCACAAGAATGAGATCCTAATTAGAGTAAATCATATTCCATGTACGTATAATATGTCAAAATATACTCCACTATCATGCATATCTAAAAAGAACAAATAAAAAATAAAAATAGATAAAATTTTTTAAAAAAATAATCCATGTACAAGGTTATTCATCACTGATTCCTTGTCAAAGCCAAAGATTGGTAGGCAATCCAAGCATCCATCAATAGATTTGATAAATAAACAATATAATATTCATATTATAGAATTAATATACAGTATTACAGAAATGAGGACAATCTCTAAATACTGATTTGCAAAGGACTATAAATATTAACTTACTTTATTGCAAGTCGGTGTTGCTCAGCAGAAAGGTCTTCAGCTCTTCGACCTAATCCTATTAAAAAAAAATAGAAATACGACATTTAAAGTGAAGTAGACAGCTCATCTTAACGAGTCTTACCAAACTCATTTGAAAAAGGCAAATTATTGTTGCTTCATAAATCATCAAGCCCCTGGTTTTCATTTTATAAAAATCCCTGGGAGGGTGTGGCTTAGTGGTGGAGCACAGGCTCAGCATGCACTAGGCCCTGGGTTCTATCCCCAGCATGGGGTGGGCAGTTCCCTGGGTCAGAGAGCTGCCCAGGAGCCTAGGTGAAGAAGGAAAGTCTCTGCAGGTTCCAATGACAGGGAGCCTTCCGAGCTTTTCTGTTTAATTTGCATACTGTGACCCAGACCCCAGAGGGCTCCGGAACACCCTGCCCCTCCTCCACTGGGGGTTCCTTCCCCTGTACGATGTCACTGCAGAGGCAGAGAACAAAACTGCCCCTCGCAGACTGCAGGTGTGAACACCTCCCTGGTTAGGCTGGCTGAGGTCCTGAAATGAGCTGAGGGCAGGAAAGGGACCCAGAGGGAACAGAACTGGGACTTCCCTTTTCCAGCAAGAGTAGAAAGGTCACCCCGATACAAGGAAGGCACAAAGAAACGGCCAGATTTCTTCTTAAAACCTACCCTTAGCAGAAAACCTTCCAACCCAAGGACGAGTGCGCCCTATAAAATGGCTGTGTTGACTGCAGAGAAGTCACTAAAGTGTTATGAGCAAGAAGTCAACTGTGGGGCTGCCTGTCCTGCTAAGGCTGGTGACGGTCACCAACCACGAAGGAACTGCAGCGCTCCTCAGAGAGGGCAGAGCGTCTCTGGAGTGTCCTTGTTCCTCCCACACACACGGAGAAGAAAAGATGAGGCCAACAAGCACAAGGACGTCCCAGAAAGTGGATGTGGTGGGTGAGAACACTTTAAAAATTAAACCTAGGCAAAAAGTCCACTTAAAGAAAAAAAGAAGAAATAGTGTCTAAAAAAAAAAAAAAATAGAAAGAAAGAAGAATCTCTTCATTGTTTCCCTAAGATCTCCACTGATAGTACCATCTGGCCACCCGAGTGGCACTGACAACAGCTGTTGGTCTGGGCGGCTGCTCGTCTGCAGGGCTCCTCTCGCCTGGCCCTTACCAGCCTCCCACCCGGGAGACCTCTCGGTGCTGGGCACGCAGGAGGGTAGCTCCCCTGGGAAGACTCCGTCTTGATCTAAAATGATTCAGTTCTCTACAGAACAGCTAGGGCGCCCGGTACGAAACAGGGGGCACCGGGTCAGACCAAGTGTCATCGGTTCTGAAGATGGAAGGACTAACAAGAAAACCAGCTCCTGGAGACAACCGTCTCCTCCTGTCACCCAGTGAAGACACCCCACAGTCAAGCGCACAATCCACAGAAGGTGCTTTTGGGAACTGCACCTGGCACCTCGTAAAGCCAGGTAGAAATCTTCCCTCCAACTGGAATAACCCTCCTCCCTTCCCTGGGTCCCCATAAGAACAGCTTAAGTCGCTTTTGCTGGAAAAATGACAGATTCTTCCTTCTCCCAATTTTAAAAAAAAAATTTTAATTGATATTGGACTTAAAAGGTATTGGACCCAATACCTTTGTTTTATTTTTGTGGGGTGCTGAGGATGGAACCCAGCGCCTCCTACATGCCAGGCGAGTGGTCTACCACGAGCCACAACCCCAGCCCTTCTCCCAGCTTTCTACAGGGTCAGGCTGATCTCATTAGATGATTTTTCAAGATGATTGTCCAGTAGACAATTTTCCATCAAAAAAAAAAAAAGATGTACTATTAAAAAATGATTAAACATCCAGTGCTGTTTGATTTATTCATTACCTTATAAGCTTTTTGGAGATTAAACCAAAGCAAAAGGTTTGCCATTTCTCAAGCAATTTGGAAATGAATTCAGAGAGAATCACAGATTTTAAAACACTGCAAAGATAAACAGAGAACCCCTGCTCCCGGAGTGAACATCTCAGCACATTTAGACTACAGATTCCCCGGGGAGTGGAGGGGGGTGAGGCGGACAGGTTAAAGAGACTTGGAAAGGCAGAACGAGAGGTGGCGAGGTCCACGGGCACGTGTCTAACCCCGGGGCACACAAAGGAGAGCTCGGAGGGCCCCAAGGAGGGGGCTGTTCTCACCATCATGGACTTGGAAAGCCAGGGTCGTGATCTTCTGAGTGACGATCATCAGGGGCCTAGGAGGAGACGGGAGGTCAAGATGAAGAAGGCCCTCCGGGGGAGCCTGTGACTCTGCTTCTTTGTGTGGCGGTTCTTCATCTTGCAATTTATTCAATAAAATCCCAAAACGGGACAATGCACAATATTCAGTTTGTATTTCCCTTCCAGATCGCATTAAATCAGTAGATGTGATGACCCTGAATGAGGAGTCACACTAGACGGTCTCTCTCCAGAGCGAGGCCCCAGGACCAGAACCACCACATGGGCCTCACCTGGAGCGACTCAGCGACACACCACCTGACCCGGGAATCTATTTAACAAGATGGCCAGGGGCTCCAACACACACCAACACGAAAAGCGCTGGCTGGGGAGACGCCTAACCCGGCTCCACCTGGAGAGACAGACCTGCACAGTCGTGTGCCACGTCATGATGTTTCAGTCAACAGCGGCCCCAGAAGATTAAAGTGGAGCTGAGAAACTCCGACACCTTGGTGACGTCACAGTCGTCACAAAGCCATAGTGCAACCTGTCACTGGCATGTCTGTTGTCTGTGGTGATGCCCGTGCAAACCTGTCTAGGTGTGTTAAGTGCACACACACCTGCCCTGTGCTACAATGGCCCAGTGGGGTCAGCACAGTGACATTCTGTACAGGCTCACAGCCCTGGGGAAAGAGGCTCTACTACACGGCCTAGGGGTGTGTGTGCACCTAGGTCTGTGTGTGTGCACCCTCGTATTCACACAATGACAAAGCCACCCAGTGAGACATTTCTCAGAACGTGCTCCCTCGTTAAATGACACATACCTGCCTCTCCACCCAACTGTGTTCTCACAGCCTTTGCTGTATTAGAAGCAATTCTCCCATCTTTTACATGGTAAAAGTCGTGTTTGTAAAATGCAGCTCTCAGTAAACAAACCATTTATTGACAAAAATAGTGCCAACCTTAAGTTGGTAAGAGTCGTCGAATAAAACTTGCCTCAGAAGCGGCACGCATGTCGGAAAGAATGGTAGCACAAATAAGTGAGGGCAGGAAAGGTCTTCTTAACAAATTACGATGGGGACAACTGGATGTCCACATGAAAAGAGCAAAAACAATTCAAAGATGAATCCAAGACCTAAATCTAGGAACTGAAACTGCCAAACTTTTAGGAAAAAACATAGGTATAAATTTCATGACCTCAGATCAGGCACCAAATTTTTAGGTATAATATCAAAAGCACAAGCAACAAAAGGAAAATTAGATTTCATGGAGATATACCTCCAAAAGAGTAAAAAGATTTCACAGAATGCAAAAAAAAAAAAAAAGCAAATCATACACCTGACTGGAATATATGAAGGACTCTCACAACCTACTAGAGAAATAACTTCAAATGAGAAAAAAATGAGTGGCTATTTCTCTAAAAACATACACAAATGGCCAATAAGCAGTTTTTTGTTGAAAAGATGCCCAACAATAATTATGGATAATCGATTAATGGATATATCAGAGACAGGAAGATTGAAACCACAACCTCACAACCACAATCACATTGTGAGACACAACCACACAAGCACTAGGAAGGCTAGGATCCACAACACAGACAGCAGCAGGTGTTGACAGGAATCTGGAGACACTGGAGCCTTACATGCTGCTTGCAGAAATGTTAATGGTGAAGCTGCTGCAGAAACAGTCTGATAGTTTCTCAAAAGTTAAACAGAGTTACCTTAGGATATAGCAATTCAACTGCTAGATATACACCCCTGAGAAATGAAAATTTATAGTCATGGCTATGCTTTGTTAATTCACTGGGTGAGAATGCTAAAAACCACTGGATTGTATATTTCAAATGATACAAATTCTATCTCAACAAAGCTATCATAAACGTTTTTAAGGGAGCTAGGTGCAGTGGCACATGCCCCTAGTCCCAGCTACTTAGGAAGCTGAGGCAGGAAGATGGCTTGCTCAGGAGTTCAAGGCCAGCCTGGGCAACACGCTAGACTCACTTTCAAAAGAAAAGGAAAAGTGGCATCTGATTTTCCATTTCCCCTAGTTTAGAACTTGTAATACGCCTTCACTCTTGTCAAAGTTCCTTCAGGTGTTATAACAAAATACCACTCACTGGGCACTTGCAAATGGTGGACTGTATTCTCACAGTCCTGGAGCCTGGAAGTCCTAGGCCAGCTGGCAGACCCACAGCCCGGTTGAGGGCCAGCTTCCAAGATGGCTGTCTTCCGTCACTTCATGGGGAGGAAGGGCAAAGGCGCTCTGCAGCCCTTTTTACAAGGGCACTAACCCCATGCGTGAGGGCTCCACCCCTGAGACCCAGGGGCCACAGCCCAATGCCTCAGCATTGAGGGCGAGGATTCTGACATGACTTTAGAAGGGGACACAAGCAACTGGGCTATTGCACTGCCCACAAGATGAAACCCCACAGCTCTGACTGCATACCTTCCTTCACACCCTCAGCCTTAGTCTGGTTTTCTGACTTCTATTCCATGGCTTCTTGCTGGATTTGCTCTCTTTGCACCCTATGGACAGTCGGCCTGTTATTTGGAAGGCTGAGGGTTTGACCCACGTCTTATCACAGTATCCTGGATCCATAGGATGCTCCACAGCGTCCAGCAGACCACGTGCAGCAGTGAGGGAAGATGCAGCCAGACACAGCCATCTTTTGGCCAAATATGACAAGTGTCAACTACATTCACCCCTTCTCTCTGAGTCCACTGGCTTGTCTAATTCTGCTCATTCTTACTCTTATTTTCCATCCCTTTAAAATAACAAGCATGTAGTAGGTGAGTCATAAATATGCACTAATAAATAAACCACTTTGAATAAGTTGTCAACATCTACCCTTGGGCATCTCCACCTTTACACCTAACCTGACATCTCATTGGCAAAAGCCCGATGGCCAATGGCCACCACTGAAACAAGATTCCTAACGTTGGGCTGAGGCTGGGGCTCAGTGGCAGAGCGCTTGCCTAGTGTGTGTGAGGCACTGGACTGGATCCTCAGCACCCCCTAAAAATAAACACTTAAAGTAAAGGCTGTGTCCATCTACAACAGCAACAAGAGAGATCCAAAAGATGAAAAATCCCTAATGCCCAGCAAGACGTTGAAAGAAGGGGGCAGCTTGCCCAGGGGAGGGGGGAAGGGCCTCTCTGCGTCCTGCCAGAAGGGGCGAGAATGACCAACAAGGCCACCAGGACACTCGGTCTGGTGTGTGTCAGGACATGCTCATCAGTGATGCTCACCTGGACCACACTCTCACCCCGAAGAAGAAAAGAAAAACCTGCTCTTCCAGAAAACTGAGGTGCTGGTCCCAGGAATAAGGGCTACACCAGAGCTCTGTGCACGGCCAAGAGGGTCTCACAGACCAATGGGACTCTGTGGCTCACCCTCTGCTGTCCAACAAGGCCTCGGACTCAGCACCCGGACCGGGCTGAGCTGATTTTCTTAAAGGGACTCCCTGTAAGCAACACATTCAAGGCAGTTTTCAAATCAGACTTCAAAGCATGATGGTTTTCTTTCTAATACCTTTTGCCATTTTTTTCTTTTATTTTGTTTGAAAGTTTGGAAAACCTAGGAACCAGCCTTCCTCATGCAAAACCCAGCACATAATTTTTTAGATGTGTGGCGGGCTCTCTGGCAATCGCTCCATTTGTAAACCAATTAAGTGTCTACAATGTATCTAATTTATAACTTCCATCTTAGGACCCCAAAATTGATACATCAAAAAAGAGAGATAATGTATTTGGTTAGCCCACCTTTCTGTCTCTGTAGAAATACAACATTATTGCCCTCTGTCTGGAGTAAACGTATTCCGTGCCCAGGCATTGCCCCGAGAAACATCCACCAGTCCAGGACAGACCCACAGGCAGGACTCCCAGGCGGGCAGCTGGGGAGCACCCAGGCCAGAGATGCTCCCGCAGAGGCCACGCCTCCCTTGGGCTGCGCCAGCCAATGAATGAGCAGCGCCTGGATACTTAGACCACGCCCTCCAAAGCCAGGCAACTCCTGTGCGCTGGGAACTTAGCAGCAGGACTCCACAGAAGGTGGCAAACTAGAACCCTGCTGCAGGCCAGGAGCTCCCTCCTCTCAGGGGTCAAGCCTGCATCTCAGTCTCATGGCTGCCATTCTCCTGAAACCTCACACATCTGTTCCCATCCTGGCATCTGCTTATGGGGGATCCAGACTGATGCGACGGTAGAACTGAGCACCTACTGCTGTATCAAAAATACTCATGTTTCAGGACGAAATCTGTGCCTCTGGATCTACGTAAAAACCATATTGTTCATGACTTAGAAAAGACGTTCTTTTCTACGGGGGAAAAAAAAGCAGCTGTGTCTCAAATGTTGTCACACCTCATCCAGTCTGTATTTCAGCACTATGTTGTTTCTGATTTAAATATCCAAAGAAGTTTCTGACAAGTTAAGTAAAAATGAATAACTCACATGTGATCATGAATTTATAAAACACAACGCTCTAGTAACTTGTGATAAAGCAGATCGAAAAGCCACAAATTAGAACTCAGACCTGTTCACTGAAAGCAACAGCTTAGAAACCCTACATACTCACTTTTCCATGGGTGTTAGGAAGAGCACCAACCACACAGCCGTCCCCAGAACAATTCCCCTCTGAGCCCTTTGACTAAAGAATTTCTTTAAATCTATTGAACTGATCAGATACAAAAATGTGGACCACACAAGTCATAATGACATCATTAGCCTAGGTACACATAGGATTGCATGAATGGTGCGACTCTACATTGTGTACCACCAGAGAAATGAAAAGTTGGGCTCCATTTATGCACAATGAGTCCAAGTGCATTCTGCTGTCATGTATAACTAATTAGAACAAATAAAATCAAACATAAAAAAGAAAGAAATATAATGGAAGAAATGACGAAGAAAAACAGATAGATGAAGATATTTGGAGTAAAAAGAATAAGGACAACCCTAACACACACACACACACAGTTTTCCAAGATTTGACCTCTATTCCTTAGCACTCAACAAAACCACCCAGTGTTCACTTTAACAAGTGACCCACCAGGTACATTCAGTGCCACTTCTGACTGCAAATTCAATAGCCCATGACTATAAAAAACTAGAGTGACCTGAAGAAGAAATATGGAATAAGCACATCTTGAAATTTCTTTGCAAATATCTTTTTTCCATACCGTATAACCCAATTATTAGAACATACTGGGCTTGGGCAAACGGGGTGACCAGAATGTCATAAAGTGATAGAAAAAAACATTATCCATGGAACAAGAGGGCCAAGGTCCCCTCTGGAAAGCAGGCCAGGCCAACAGAGTGTCTATTGTCCTCCGAAAAGGTAACAGGAACTACAAGTGGCCACTGTTCCAACAGTCACATTCGCTGCAGTTCACCAAAATCTTTAATATGCATGCAAATGTATTTAAATAACATTCCAGGGTTTTCATTATCATAGCAATATAAATAAGTAAAATGAATATTCAAATCATCAATAACGGACCCCCAGACAGAACCTGTCTTAATGTTTCATTATTTCCTCTCACTCGTTTTCTATGCAACTCCACAAAGAAAAAAAAAAAATGGAATCTTGACACATGTCTTTGCCTTGTGGTTTTTATGTAATGGAAGCACGCTGGTACCTTAATCTGATCATTCATCTCTTTTAGATTGTTTTGGGATGCTTCTAGTTTCTCACTACTGACAGCAGTCAAACAGCCTTGTGAAAAATAAAATAAATTTGGCTTCTTTACAGTAATTCAACTACTAAGTGTTTAGACTATTATGAGATAGGAACTTTTTGAAAACTCTCACTGGAAATTCATGGCAAAATTGCCTTCCAGAGGGTTTTACCAATTTATCCTCCCACTGGCCGGGTCTAGAGTTTTCATTTCATACTGTTTTCAAAACACACATTGGGCAACTGAACTACCAACATGAGGGGAGCAATTATCTGCCTGAATCGGGCTGAAACTGCAAAAAGGAAATAGAGTTCTTGCTGCTGCCCTTGGAAGAATCCATTCACAATCACAAACCTAAAAGGAATCAGCTTTATTGCAACTGTTGAGCTTCCCCGGGGAGAACAGCAACGGTGCTGGTGCCTTTCCCAGCCCACAGTCACAGAAAAACAGAACAGACGTTCACCCCTGCCTGCACTGATATAGATTATATTAGCAGCACAAATAAAAATGTATTTTACTATTCTCACCAGCCCTGCCCATGGGAACTTGACTACTTTTAGAACGATAAATAAAATTACAAGTTCCTGGAATAGCCTAAAGTACAAGTTCATGTGTTCTCCAAAATTAAAACCATCTATATGTGTTGTTTGACAAAATCACTCGTCACATCCAACGCCATTCGATTCCTGTCTGTGCTCTCACTCTGAAGGTGTGATAAAATGTGCTAAGCACTAAGATTTGCAGACATGCTCCAAAGAGAACAGTTACACATCCAGCTGCTCTGAAATGCCACGTTCCACTTCAAGACACTGCTTCACCTCTCCGCAAAATCCTACACATGATATTTCAACTGAAATAAACAGTGGGGTTAGAGGAAGCCCATCCTGGAAGAGAATCTGCGGCTGCTCATGTGCTCATAATGAGAACACACGATGGTACAGAACCTCTCTAATTGGCAATTTTTGATTTAAAACATCTTGCCAATTTCCGGGTGGTACGGACCCCTCTATCTGTCAACACAGACGCTGGCGTACTCCAAGAAGATGGACGTACGTCAGTGAGGCAGTGGGCACCTATGTGATAGGGGAAAATAATGCCATTCAACGTCATCTATGAAAAGACAAAAATAAGGACACATCCTCCACGAACTGGATGCCTGGCCACTCAGTGACCAAAGGACTAAACCAGGTGTGATTTTCAGGCAGCAGATGCTTTTTCTTTGTATTCTTTCCTGACAACAGAACCTTTCTAGTTCAAATATTCTGCAGTTTTGTGTGTGACGTCAGAGATTTCTTAGTCCAATTTCGAGACTCTGCTTCTGAAAGCGAGGTTGACAGGACCTGATTTCCATCCTCCTGCTGTCAACCCCAAAGTCACCCCATTTCACAAGCACGTTTGTCTGCAAATGCCCTGCACGGTTTTCCTTTTGATACCTGCCCACAATTTTGACTGCATTAAAAAGAAGCTTAAATTACTCAAGCACTTGTGGTTTTGACAAAACGAATGGAAGAGAAGGTATCACAAGGGCAGCCAGAGACAGGGACCGTGGAGGAGCAGGAGACAGCCGCTAATGCATGAAAAGGTAAAGAATGAGGAACAGAGTGTATGAGTATCCTCCAGCTGCCATAACAAATCATCACGAGGGGGTGGCTTACAAACACAGAAAACCTTTTCTCACACTTCTGGAGGCTAGAAGTCCAAAACGAAGATGTCAACAGGGTCGGTTCCTTCTGCCGGCTTTGAGGGAGAATCTGTCCCATGCTTCTTCCTGGTTTCTGGTGATTGACAGCAATCCTTGACATTCCCTGGCAGCCGGCTACATCATTCCAATTTCTGCTTCCATCTTCCCACGTAGTCATCTCCCTGTGGTCTGTCCTTTATGGCCTTCTTACAGGGACATGTTGGACCCAATGCATACCCTAATCCAGTATGACATCATCTGAACTAGTTATATCTGCAATGATCCTTTTCCAAATAAGGAAAAAGTCTGAGGGTCTGAGTGAACATGAATTTTAGGGGGATACTTTGTCAACCCAACACAAAATGATATGGCCACATTTTCACTTTCTAGGAGATCTTGAAATCAACACGTGCACACTGATTCTGCAGGCTGCTCACTCCCGTCTCTTGCAGACATGCCTGGTATATCCAGGGTTCCTAGTCCGTGTCTGCTGAAGAATGAATGAGCAAGGGTCTGAGGCAGGACCCAAGCCTTTCCTTGCAGAGCGGCTCTGCTGAATGGCAGCATCTCTGTTCCAAAAAACCCCATCCGCCATCTCCAGAGTGATGTCCTCTAGCATTCACTAAGAAGGTGAAATGGCACAGATGCTTGCAAAGCCTCTGAGTGAGGAAATCTGATGCTTACAACGTCTTCCCAATCCTTCCAGCGTCTCATCCACATCTCACTCAACAGCAATTACTTTTAATGTGCTCACCCTGCTTTGTGACTCTACAAAGGACCCAATCTAGTTTTGGAACAATCACCATCTTCACTTCCACATCCATCTATCATGAGCTTATATGTAAGTCAAGATGGCTAGCTCTGTGCATCAGCTGGACTTGGGTAAGGGGTCTCCAGACAGCTGGGAGACATTGTTTCTGAGGTGTGTGTGAGGGTGTTTCTGGAAGCGATGAGCATTTGGGCAATGTCTAGTCTACCGAGGGCCTGGACAAAATAAAAAGGCAGAAGAAGGGTGAATTTTCTCTTTCTCCCCTCCTCTTTCTCTGAGCTGGAACATGCGTCTTCTCCTGCCTTCAGACACGAGAACACCAGGCTTAGACTCTGAGACACACCAGTCTAGGTCTCTGGCTGGTTCCCTCAGCCTGAGACACACCGTCAGCTCCTCAGCACCTCTGGGTCTCCAGCTTGCAGACAGCAGATTGGGGGACTTCTTGATGATGAGGGGGGTGCCCACATCTGCTGGTTACGAACATGCCACACTCCAGCAAGCTGATGACCCTGATGAGCAGGCAAGGGTGGCACTGACCAGTGCGAGCCAGGTTGAGAGGCATCCTGCTGTCTCAGGTCCAAAATGCATGACTCCAAGGCAGGTGGAGAGGGTGGCAACCATGGACGCTTTGCAAGGAATCCATCTTTGAACTGGGTTTTAAGAAATGAAGAAAGAGGTTTCCAGACTGACGAAGATGGGGAAGGGCTTTCTGATGAGGGGAACTCGAGGCACAGTACTAACCCAGCATGTGTGGACCTTGAGCTTTTTTCCATGTCGCACATGGGAGCAGGAGGTGGCAGGAAAGCAAGTGGAGATATTCAGGTCCAGGTCCCATCTGCTTTGCAGTGGGGAACCTCACTCTGGCAGGTACAGAAAACAGAGACTGGGGAAGGGGCAAGGGGAGGGAAGGACAGCTGCTAGGAGGTGCTGCCGACTCGCAGTGGTCCAGGGGGTGGCTATGGGCACGAGGAGCAGCAGATGGAGTCCAGTGACAACCAGGCTGCTGAACTGATCACGCCTGATGACAGAAGCCGCTGTCCAGGAAGGGCCTCGGTGGGCACCTGCCTCACCCTTTTGTTCTCTGGCAGAGCCAGCCGCTCCATCTGCCGGGAACACCTGTTCTCCTACCTAGAACTCAGTGTCCTTGGCACCTGGCGTTGTACCCAGCACACTGGAGACTCAAATATTGTCGCAGAAATGAATGAATGAACATTGACTGCATGAAAAAGAGAGGGTGATATTCACACGAAACAGGTAGTAATGTAGTTTGAGCCAAAGCCAAAGCTTTTTGTTCATCATCCTAATCAGTACGGTTGTTGGATAATTAGAAGGAGTCTCCTGGAAACATTGAAAAATATGCCAACAAATTCTGCAGTATTTAACTAATTCCCTTATTGAATAGATATTAAGTAGCAAGAACTCCTTCCAGTACAGTGGGGCTCTGGGGTGAAAGCTGAGCGTGCAGGTCATGGATTAGACACTGTGCGGAGATATGGTTATTTTTAATGGTATCACTTTCTGGCTATTTTATTATCTTTGTTGCTCCCATACTGTGTTTTATAGCAATGCATACCACTCAAGAATAAAATCATTTTTGTGAACTTATTTCAGATACACTGGGGAAGCGTGCTCTTACCATATGGGGTAGAGACACCCAGCTGGGAGAGAAACAGGGAAAATCCCAGGAGAAAAGAAGCCCAAGCCACAAGGTGAAGATTTGAATGTAACAGTCTCTGTGTCCAAAAGCAACACTCTTTCACCCTCCTGAGCCTAACTTGGGGGGACAGGTGAGCTGCACAATGGCAAAGTTCACACACGTGAGCTGAGTGCAGCCCCCTATTCCAACCTGCTCACCAATGACTCAACAATTGAGACGCAATCCAACCACCCGAGTTCTCCCCGACCTCATGCCACCTGCAAGGAACAGATCCAAATCCCTAGGGAAGTAAGTGGAGGATATGCGTGTCACCAGGGGCAACTCTGCTTACTGCTCATCCTGAAGGATTCATAGAAAGCTATTCCTCCGCTAACCTCAACAGAACACTGACCATCTGCAGTCCTCACCAGGCGACGAGTTGGGACAGGAGGGCTCCCCCAGGCCAAGGCTGGGGACCTCACGCTGTTCCACGCATTACCCTTGTGGTAGCTGGAGGTCTAGGGGCATCTCAGGGAGGAGACAGAGCAGCCAGAGGACACTCGCAAGGTTCAGACTGACAGCCATTTCAATTCACCAGGAAGAATTTCTAGGTCATTAACCAGAGGGTGAGCACCGACCCTGCACGGCAGGCCTTAGAATAGGGATGGGCACACGGTTTCTGTAGAGTTGAATGGTGAATGTTCTGGGCTTTGCCAGCTACATGGTTCCACTGCAATGACTCAGCTTCAGCCACTGCAGTGACAGAGCAGTCAGACAACCCGTCCGTGAGCAAGTTCTGGCCGCCCTCCAGTGGGACTGCTTTAAAAAAGACAGTGGGACAGAACCCCCAGGCTGTAGCTTGTGACCCTGACCTTACAGCTGAGCACAGTTTATAATCCCATGGAACAATCCAATCTTCAACCTCCACCCTGTTCACACAGCATTTTACCAACTGACTTAACTCACCTGATAATTCTTATGCACACTTGATTCATACAGACCCTCCAAGATTGAGTCAAAAGTCCGCAGTCAGTCCCTAGTCCCCAAACTAAGATACTCACCCCGAAAAATCTGTAGTGAGCACTCCATAGTGAAAGATGTATATTCGGCTGATGTGACATATTGTAAGGTATCCCATCGCCACAAAAAAAGTGTATCTAAGAGCAAAAACACAGAAGAGCAGTGTATTATGCAGACCAACAGTGCACTCAGGAAACGTTCTCTTCCTCCTCTCCCTCACCCTCTGTAGGAGAATGGTCAGTCACACCCGGGCCAGCGACATCCCAGGCCATCCTGAGTCCTCACCTCCCCACCCTCGGCTCTGAGCCCTTCATCTCTTCACCGGGACCACAGTGGTCGCTCTCAGTCCCCACGGCATAATGGAATCAGCGAGGGAGCTTAGCAAACTGGGGATGCCTGGGACCTCCCCCAGCTGTCCTGCTTGAGTGGTACCAGGTGCACATGGCATTCCAACGGGCAGCCAGGACTGGGAACCGCTGACCCGCAAGGTCTTGTACTAGGACCCGCCTCTTGACCAACCATCATGTTCACACGATAATCTTTACAAAACACAAACCACCACCATACCCCTGACCACGCCCTTCCTTAAGGCTTGGTTCTCTCGGTGTGTGTGCCCCTGTTTTCTTGCCCCCCCTCTGGCTAATTCTGCACAGGACCCTCCCTACCCACACCTCAGGCTTCGATCGCCACTCTGTCCTTGGCACTCCAGCTTCCTTCAGAGACACCGTCTGCTCCTCTATGAGTGTAAACCAGCAACACACACATAGGCAGACCACACACAGACACACACGGGCATACATACACACCCTTGTCATTCACACATTTATCAATTTGTAACAATAAATTTACCTGATAATGTGTGCGATGGACTGAATATGTGTGTCCTCCCCAAATTCCTAGGTTGAAATCCTCTGATGTGATGGTAGCAAGAAGTGGGCCTTTGGAAGGTCCTAGTGAATGGGACTAACGCCCTTATAGAAGGGATCCCAGAGAGCTCTCCTACTCTCTCTCCACCGTGAGATGCAATGAGGTTACAGAGAGAATTCAGCAGAGCAGGGCCCTCGCTGGACCTGACCATGCTGCCTATGACCATGCTGCCTAACGTCTGGCTTCCAGCCTCCAGAGACAGGAGAAAGAAATTTGTATTTATAAGTCACCCAGCTATGGCACTGTGCCACAGCAGCCTGAGCAGACCGTGACGACGTGAGGAACTACTGTGCCCTTACCTGTGTGTAAGCTACTCGAAGGCAAAGGTGGTCATGTGTGTTGGTAAGTGAATAACTACACGAACACTACTCGTTGTGAAAGTCTCCGGTGGATCCCACTCTCCAGGCAGGTGAAAACTCCCAGACAGCACACGAGTGCTGCACACTCTGCTCTCTAGCTCAGCATTCTCAGCTCACCTGCAGCCGCCTCACGGTCACCTGAGCCCAGGTACCCTGGCCTGCTCCTGTTCCCCGGCTGCACCCTGTACTCTCAGGTCAGATGTCTTTCTTTATGCTCATTCCTCGGCCTGCAGCTCCCCTGTCCATCCATCCCACAGTCCATCCGGAAACTCTACTGATCAGATAAGGCTCAGCTCCAATGCCACCTCCTCCCTGTCACTTGGCATGCTCTTGCTCCACCCATCTCACCCCATGTCCTGCTCCTCAACACAACATGTTGTTCCACTGACTGCACTTTTCTGGTGCTACCTGCTAACCTACATAATTATAATGCTGAAAGTTATTTACATAGATGTCTGTTTCCCAACGCACTTGACCTTGGGCCTCTCAACCTTGGTTTGACACATAGGAGATTCAGTTACTATTAGTATAAATAAACCTATTAGTATAAATAAACCGAACCAAACACACTAAATGCTTTTGAATGGTCCAGAGCCCATCAGATACAGACATACATTCAGATGGTCCAACTTTTCCCATAAAACAGGGAAGATGAATATTCTGTGTTAAATTATATTGAAATTCACACATTCACATTAAAATAACTCATGAAGATGAGGTCAACCTAGGAAATAGTAAAGTAAGGGTAATAAAAAAATCATTTGGCAGCAAAAAAAGCCTGTCAGGAGTGTGAAGGAGCTCTGTAAACTAAATCACTGCATAAGCCCTTTTTATCATTATTTACAAAGATGTTACAGGTTGACCATCCCAAATATGGAAATCTGAAATGCTCCGAAATCCCCAACACTCCAAAATCTAAAACTTTTTGAACATCATGTCACTGATTAAAAAGATTCAAATTTTGGCTCATGCCTATATTTCTAGAACTCTGAAGGCTGAGGCAGAAGAATCCCAAGTTCAAGGCCAGCCTCAGCAACTCAGCAACTTGGCCCTGAACAACGTAGCAAAGCCCTGTCTCAAAATAAGAAATATAAAAGGCCTGGGGATGTGAGGATGTGGCTCAGTAGTTAAGCACCCCTAGATTCAATCCCTGGTGCAAAAAAAAAAAAGAAAAAAAGAAAGAAAAAAACTTAAAATTTTAAATCATTTCTGATTTCAGATGTTTTTGATTCAGGGTCCTCAACCATTAAGGTCTATTTAAATATTCAAAATCTGAAAAACTCCAAAATTGGAAACACTTCTATCCTAAGCTTTTGGGGTAAGGAATACTCAACGGGTACTATACAAAGAGATTTTTTTCCTGCCATGGATTCATCCCAAACCCTTTAAGACAGTCAGTAAAGCAAATAGCTAAGGAAACTCTCCCCTCAAGAGCAGCAGGAGGAACAGAATGGACTAGGCCTCCATCCCTCCAGTACCCATCCCCCTCTCAGCCAGTTGATGAGCCCAAGGCAGAAGCACAAGACAGATTCGAAAGGCAGATTCTTCCAGGCCCAGGTCAAATGCAGCCACTAATGCTGGCCACTTGTCCTTTGACTCCCACAGAAGTTAGCCACAGGCTTGAACCTGGCTTGGAGGTAAAGCATGTTCAAGTCAACCATCCCAATAGGCCCTCGGTTGTCAAGGACGGGGCCAGGAGCTGACTCCTAATACAACAGGGTGAAGCATTCAAGCCCCAGCCTGACCTGAAAAATCTAAGGAATCCAGGAGTGGCACGGAAAACACGTATTCTGGAGACAGACTAATCCAAGTTCAAATCCCAGCCCTGGCAAGGTCATCTGTGGTGTGAGAAGTTGGCAGAGTGATTATTTTAGGAAAGAGGGGTGTGGCAGAGACTGGGCCATGAGCAATGATCCTGTTCCCTTCTTGACCTGCCTGGAGGTTACAGGTATTTGCTCACTTTGTGAAAATCTGTCAAACTCCACTTATCTGCCTCTCCAAGCTTTCAGTTCCACATCTCAGAAAAATAAAGAAGAAAATATGTATATACATATAGATCCCAAAGAGTTGTTTTAGAAGGAATATATTTGAAACAAAGAGATACAATGTTCAATACTATGTTGATGCATAGTTTTTGTACTTAAAATAATGAAATGTCATATGTTTTCAAAGGAGCTTGTCCTGGGATGTGGCACAGAGTAGGGACAGAGAGTAGCACTGTTGTGGCACAGTGCCTCTGTCCCAGGGGATACAGACCACATTCTGCTCTACTTGGCCCACACGGTGGCTTGGGAAGGAGACAGACCTGGCTCCTTTAAGAACTCTCTAAACAAAATCCTGAGTAGTATCAATGCAGAAAAGGGTCAGTTCTAAATGGCAGCAAATGCCAATTCTCTCCTCTTCCCAGCCACTGGACAGAGCTCTGTGACTCAGGGAAGAGAAAGGAGAAGACACCAAGAATCACTCAGTCAGGGTCCTGCAGAGAACTGGTGTCCAAAGTCCCCCAGACTCCACATTTCACAGGTGGGAAATCTCACGGGCAGAGATGCTGTGTGACCTGACTTCCTAACTCACTCCAGGGCCCTTCCCTGAATCGATAGGAAACAACTTCAGAATCTTTTTTGTTTTTTAATTGACACCAAGTCCACCCACTGGGAACTGGGAACTACCTTCCCACACGGGCAACCGCCCAAGCAAAGGGAAAGGGAAGGGCTTCTTGGGGCGTCTTTCCTTGTTACTCTGAAGGCAGAGCCTTCACCCACTGCAAGAGGCCTGGGGAGAGAGTCACCCCTGGCTACAAACCACTCCTCTTTCAAGGACAGAGTGTTCCCTTCCGAGCCCCTGGAATCGTGGAAACCTGGGCTGGCTGTGGGATGAGTGTGCCTGTGAGTCCTTGACCCCCTGAAACAGGGACCGTACCCCGCCAGCCTTACGTGAGTGTCGGGAAAGCTGTTAACTCCAATGGGGAGGGAGTTGGAAACACGCAATACAGATCCGGCATCACTATTAATCATATGATTGCCCTCGCAATTTTGTTTAGGAAAAAAAAAGAAATTTCACACACACCCCACCATCCTTTAAAAAAAAATTTATGAGCATTTCATCATATGAAGTATTTCCAACACCCACTCTTTCCAAATTAGAAAACAAATTTCCTGTTTCCCTTCTGGAAGGAATGACACTAACTTCTCAAGAAGGCCGTTAAAAAGAGAGATGAGGATTCAAATGTCAGAGCTCCCTCGGACACTAAGCAGAATGAAGGTAAAGCTGAAAAGTAGGCAAAAACATCTTCCTCTGAAAACCAGAAATCTACTACAAGTAGCTACAAAATTATACACTACAAGGATAGATTTTAATGCTTTTAAAAAGAAAAAAGGTTGTGCTGATAGTCTTATTAATCGGAGTTCACCGAAGCTGAGGAAAGACACGTACTTTTTAGAGACGCCATCAGAAAAGAAGCCACTAAAGGGTAAGTGACTTTTAAAAGCACTGCAGTCCCTCTTCCCATAGTCCTTATCGAGCCCTGGCTTGTGCCAGGTGCTATTCTAAGTTTTGAGGATACAACAGTGAATGAGAGAAAAGCCTTGGTTTTCACAGAACTTACATTCCAGTGTCCCCCAAAAGGCAGTCAGCACTGAGTTTCCAGGAAGACCATGGGAAAGAGACCTTGCAAAACAGAAATCCCCACTCACTGACTATCCAAGCACAGAGCCTTCAAGTAGAATAAATTACTTCTGTACTTTGAAATAAAAAAAAAAAAAAAAACATATACCATAGCAAAACCCTTTCTTTTTAAGCACACAGCTTGACGAGTTTTGGGTGTACACCCAGAAAACCATCACCAAATCAAAGATGGCGGGACCTGCCTTTTCTGACCCCTTCTTTGTCTCCCTGCAGCACGCCTCCCTAGCCACAACCTCTGATCTTCTGTTACTAGAGATTAGTCTGCATTTTCTGGAATTGATCTGCGAGGCTTCCTTCATTCAGCCTATTTAACTCCAGATGCGTCCATGTTGTTGCGTCCATCCAGAGCTCACTCCTCTTCATTGCTGGGTAGTACTGAACCAAGACAACTAACTTACTTCCAGTTTGGGACTGTCACAAACTGAGCTGCCTAAGCCTGATGTGCTCTTTCACGCAAGGCCCAATGTGCATCCCACCTTCTTCACAGAGCCTTCCCTGAAGACCCCCACCCCTCCCTCAGACATCCTAGAGGAGCTAAGACACACCACGGTGGGAAACCGGGAACTTATGACTTTGTACATTTCAAAGATCACACGAGAAACCTACCTTGTGTTGCTCAGCCCCAGGGTCTTACCTGTGTATACTGGATACACTTGCGGTGACCATGATTCCATAACACATTAACACCAGCACAAAAAGATGTACGGAGTACCTTTAAGACATGAGGGAGGGAGACACTGATCATATTTCATATTAACACACCCTCTGGCTACTCAGCCTCCCCCCACCCTGCCAAAAGGCAATGATCAGTAAGAGAAAATACATAAGTACATTTGTTCTGAGTAATGGAAGATACTACATCTTGAAATGACACGGGTCATGGCACAATTTGCCAGTTACAGCCCGTAATGTCACAAATCCATAAATGGACTGCTTATATTTTTTCACGTCCATATATGATGCAGAGTCCAGAGAGATGAGGTTTTTCCTTCAGGACATTATTTATTTATTTTAAAGTACTAGGATCAAAACCAGGTTTTCCAGACACCGAGACTTTCGCCTGGTGGCTGATTCAGATTATCTGTCCTGCTCCAAATGTTCATTGAAGGATTTGGAGTGGTCCTCCAGACCTTGAACAGATGCACAGATTTCCTTAAGATACACTTCTAGAAATGTTGGTCCCTAAAATTTCAAAGAAGTGCCCCTCCCTGGGCATTGCCAGGCATACCCAGTGAAGGCCAATCTGCCAGTTCTCACAGGTCTTGCTCTGTCCGTTAGAGGATGGCTCAACCTCCCCAGGCCTGCTTTGAAGCCACTGTTCTAACCCCAGAGCAGGACTTACACCAGGGGCTCCAGAGTGGTGACAGAAACCCACCAGGGTCGTCGAAGGCTGGGAAAGGCTCCCAGCGGGGCAAAAAGTAAACTTTCCAGCTTCCACGGACACGGCCCAAGGGGGCTGCGGAAGCCTGATTTTAAGAAAAAAAATCATTGTTCTGACTTCCAATGGGTGGTCAGCTTATTGGTTCTAGTTCTTTCTGTCTTTAATATAGTAAATGGGGATTCCTGCAGCATCCCCATTATTTTACAATAAAGAATTTGCAATGCTTTACAATGATGCAAACCTTTTTTCAATCCTCATTTCACAGCACGCTCTTTTACAACCCTGTCCTTTTCTTGGTGCACCACCAAGAACATCACCTCAAAACACCCAAAGGACAACCATTAGCCTTTCTGAGGCGCATACTCACCAGCCAAAGCAAAAGATGACAAAGTAAGTGCCCAAAATGGTGGCGAAGGCATGCCGGACGGCGGAGCTGCTCTTAGCAGGATGCAGGTAGAGGCGAAACCAGAGAGCGGCGAGCAGGGCGAAGAGCTGGCAGGCCACGAAGTTCACCTGGGGAGAAGGGGGCCGTCACGGTCTTGCCCCCGGGGATCCGCCCTGGCTGTCTTTCAGGGGCTGCATCAAGATGCATCCCAGACTGGGCTTTGGGTTTCCCTCAGTGGAGGTTTGGAGGAGGAATGAGAGACAAAAGGTAACTGCCTTCATGGGGACACGCCACAGCTTCTCCTCCAGGCCCACAGGTGACCAGGCTGCTTCCCCCCTAGGGCACAGGGTCCTAGTGTACAAGGCACCCGTGAGGTCTCCTCCCAGCCCCAGCAGGACCAGGAGGGGAAGGAGGTGTTCTTCAGAGATGCCGAGCTGGGCGAGAGTGTTCCCTTGTTTGGTACCTAAGAAACCAGTGTTCTCCGAAGTGGTCATCAGGTGTTTATGACTTTAATCCTCTCATTTTAAATTAGTAAGAGCATTCCTTAAGGTCAAGATGAGACACTAAATCACCCCCCAAAAGAGACACAGACCTGCGTGAAACCTCCAGAGTCACCCGTAGCCAATTTTGCAAGGTAGTTACAAATTTCCTTGGAAAAGTCACAGTGGTCTCTCTCTCAAGAACATTTTCACATAGGGGCTGGGTGGAGCTCACTGGTAGCGGGAGCACCCAGCATGGGCAAGCCCTGGGTTCCACCCCCAGGAACTAACACATACACATGCACACTTTACCTAAGGGGAAATTTAAAACGAGTCACTGAAATGCAGGAGAGATTTTTTTCTTTTTTTTAAGAGCAAGCAAACGTGCATCTTCATAGCATAAATTCATACAAATCAAACAGGGAGTGACTTAACCATTAATGAAAACCAGAAAAGTAATTGAAATTCTCCAATGTAGGCAGGATGAAAACTTCACTACTAATTCATTTTAGAAGGCAATTAATCAAAAAATATTGAAAATATGAATAAATGCTCAAATTTTCCATCAGGGGATTTTTATGCTCTAATAAACTGCAGCCGTTAATAAGTCATTAGGGTTGCACAAGGGGGTAAGGCTGGAGGAACACTTGAGCCCACTTTGTTTTTCCAATAAAAAGCAACAATACTTTGGACCCTTAGAAAATACTGCCTTCAAAGAAATTTTCATTATTAAAAATGAACTATTTTCCTCCCTAGTTGGAGATTAGACCCCACCATTGTCCCCAAAAACCTGTGCTCACCGCAGCTCACCTTCACTTTTCACCTTAAAAGACACGAGTGACGTATGAGTCTGTCATGCAACATTTGGCCACATCTTTTGTGTAGGCTAAATTAACACCACACACACACACACACACACACACACACACACACACACACACAGAGGAAGAAATAAATGGTCAACTTTGCAAGGTAAAAAACGAGAAAGAATCAACAACTGGAAAGTCAAAAGGTTAGGATGCTCTGAGATGACCCATCATATTCTCTCATTCTCTCTGCCCAGGGACCTGCGCAGAGCCACCATGAACGTATTTACTCAAGAGACCAACTGTGGAGAAATCTGCTCCAGCGTTTTGGTTTGGCCAATAACTACTGAGCATCTGCACATAAGGAATGTCACAGGGAACAGACCAGTGGTTCTCGAGAGTGTGGACACCAGGCCAGCAGCCCTGACCTCATCTGGAAACCTGCTGGCAATGCACACTCTCTGCCTCCCGATGCCCACGGAGGGAGACACTTCCTGGTGGAACCTAGGAGTGGGTGTTCTAACAGATCTCCAGCACCCTCGAGTTTAGGCACCACCGGGATACAAGAGAAAGAAAGCCTGTTCCCTGCCCACAAGGAGCTCAGGTAAAAAGAAGACAACCTAAAAATAATCGTGGTACCGTCGGAACTGAAAAAGATTTTTTGCTTGACCAAACTTTCATCAAGCTCCTGAATCTTCTCCAAGCTCCATCTGTGCACTTCCTTATTAGATCAGTTTCAGTATGAACCCTGCTAAGAACCCCTCCATCCTCCAATCAGACATGGTTCCCCAGCTGTTGAGCCATCCCACTAATCCCCAAGGAGAAGCTGCAGCGCAGGCTGGCTGGAGTGCGGGTGCAATCTGGGGCCATGGCCCCCTGGAGCCCACCATGCCAGGGCAGGCCTGAGGCACAGAGAGCCAGGGCCGAGGCAAGAGAAGATGCACCAACCTGTCACAATGCGGCAGCCAGGCAGGGCCCACGTGGGCCATGCAGATGCACCACAGCTTGGAACGCTGAGCATCCTGGATCTCACAACCTCAGTCTCTTACTTCCTCCAGGTGCCCAGGTGGGCTGGAACTCAAGCAGCAAGCACCGGCCACAGCCAGTGGGGACGCCTGTTCCCCTAGTGCCACCGCAGCAGTCCAAACAGTGCTGCAGCCCCAAACCCAGAGCATCCATGATCCCATGACCTCAACCTCCCACTTCCTGCTGAGCAGCAAGAAAGCAGCTGTGGGGCAGGAATGGAACTTCAGACTCAGGGTTAGCCAAAGGCATTAGCACTTTTCCAAACCCCGATTATCCTAAACTTGGAACCACAGCATTGATCCGAGGGCTCTATAAACCCCTGACTACCACACTGGAGTGCTAGCCCTTATGGGGCCCCCTCTTGTCCCTTAAGAGCTCTGTTTCTGTTTGTCACACTTGAATAAACCCTACTCCTTCCACTCTTGCCTTCCCGTGTCCCTGAATTTCAGTCTCCAGATTTGTGAGATCTGAAAGAACCGGGAAGGGTGTCGCCAGGGAGCTGCTGAGGTCTGTGGCAACACTGGAGGGCACAGCCGCTGACCAGAGCTGGGCACGCCACTCAGAGGTAGGGAGGAGACTCTCACTCTGCCAGCTGCAACCGAGCAGGTGTCCCCTGCTGGGCCTAACTGCTGACACTAAAATGGGCTCTCTCCACCGCAGAGGCCTGCAGTTTACACAGGCCCCACCTGCCCACAGAAGCGGAGAATCAAGTTTCACCTCAAATTCCGGTTTCATGGTCACCCTCAAAGTGCCTGGCACTTTCTATTAAATTATTCTATAGCTACAACATTTTGCCCAGAATAAATCCAGTAAGCGGTTACCTCTGTTGAGCAGGTGACATTGCTGTCCCCGCCATTCAGACTTGCCTCGTACCCAGTCTGTCTCCCACCCAGCGTTTACACAGCAGCCCGAGTTCCCAGCATCCTTCTGTTGTAGGGAGAAGCAACGCAGCCCAGGACCGTCCGTTTCTGGGGTTTTGCTCCTTAGTGGAATTTTATAAACCTAAAGCAAAGACAAATCTAAAGGTCAAAGCAGTTTGCAAAATGAAAATTGGGAAAGATAATTTTCTCCTTTGAATTCTAAAAGCTTATCTTCATGAATCAAAAGCAAAGGTGAAGAAAATAACAGATTTTCTAACAATTAAAAAAAGGAAGAAAAACTCTGAATGATGGAAAGGCTGGTTTTCTGCACAAAAGGAGATGGAGAGTTTGGTGAACAAGTTCAAGGAGGGATGTCCCCAGTTTGAGGGCGGACAGAACTGGCACTTGGATACGGACAGCAGGGGTGACAACAGGGAGCTACGACCACAGAAATCGGCGGAATCCCTAGGGAGGACTGGAGGCCTGGGGGGGCCACCCCCGTAGAAGAGACGGTTGCCTGGCTTCCGGAAGAAGAGAGGAGGCATCCTCAGAGAAGCGCTCTTCCAGGAGGTTGAGGAGGTGTCAAATGCAGCCCCTGGACCCTGGGTATGGACAGCGGGGGCCAGGTGAGACCTCTTGGACCTGAAAAGTTCTTGGGGTTGAACTGAGAACTGGGGTATCCAAACCAAATGTGCAAAAGCTCATGTTTGAAAGCACAGTCCTCAATCCAGCAAGGTTTGGTGCGGGGCTTTTAGGCACTGATTGGATCATGGGGCTCCTGCCTCATCAGTAGATTAATCCATTTAAGGATTAATAGATTGATCCACTGAGAGCTGACTGGACTACTGGCACGGGGGACCTGGTTGGATGCAGCAGGCCCTGGAGGCATGTCCTGGGATGGTTTATCTTCCCTTCTCTCTGCTCCCAGGATGCTGTGAGCTGAGCAGCCTTCCTTCGCCATGCCCCTGCACCATGGAGCTCCGCCTTAACTCAGGTCCAAAGAAATGGAGCTGGCTGACCATGCACTCACGCCTCTGAAGCCATAAACCAAAATAAACGTTTTCTCCTCTAAGTTATTCTTGTCAGGCGTTTTGGTCGTGGCAACAAAAAGCTGACTTACATAAGAACAGTATGAACTGACCCCCGGGAGCCATGGAAGGCACTTGAGGCAGCGGCAGAGGCAGCAACAAGAGAGCAAGACTGAGACCACAAGGACAGCTTCACTGAGCAGAGGCCAGCAAGGACCAGGGGCCAGCCCAGATGCCACTGGAAGGCCAGGATGGTCTATGACTCCCTCAGAGCTCAGATCTTTACCAATAAAGACATGGACAGCTCCTTCGGTTAACCAAGGTTACGCTAAGGTGAATCGCCCATTAGCAATGAAACTTGAGTGCTACCTTGACTTCAGTGGGGAGAGATCTTAAAAGTTACGCTCTGGAGCATATCTGTATGAATTTCAGACCTACTATTATTAACATAACTTGAAAGGTGCACAAAAAGTTCTGCACAAATATACTGACTTGAGCATTATTTGCAGTAGCAAAAACAAGGAAACTAAAAGTGCTGTAGAGTTTGCTATCAGCCAAAACCTTCGATTGACTCTTGGAAATTTATTCATGAGATGAAAAGCTAAATGCCCCCAAAATGACGGGGTATCATTTATAGGACAAAACTAAGTAAAAGCAACCTAAATAGAGGACACTAGAGGGATAGTGGTCAATGTAAATCCCTCCGTGGGATAGCATGCCATCAATTAAAATCACACTCGTAATAAAATGAAAGAGATTCTCCTATAACTAATAAACAGCAGAATATCCAGCGGTATGTATACTTACAACCATGTAAAACAATCCACCACAACATATGGAAAAGAACAGAGAGGACATGTAAAATTGAACACAGCTGTCATACCAGGGTGACCAGGATCTAGGCCTTTGTTTTGTAAATCTTTTGTGCAATTTTGAATTGTAAAATTCCCTGTAAAATTTTATACACACACACACACACATACACACTCACACACACACACACAAATTGGGGTTCTCCAAAAAAGGCTATGACTAGAATCCAAGTCTATCTTATACACACACACACACACAAAAAAAATCCTTATTTGATTCTTACTCTGTCTATCCTCTGGGTTGTTATTTATTAGCACCTACTACAAAGGAAGTTTAGGAAGGAGTTAGCCAGAAATGGAAGAAATCAACCTATTTTAAAATAATAATAAGTGTCATCTTGAAGAAAAACACACTTCTTATAGTCAGCAAAATGTCCAGAGCAACATTGTGGGTGGCCAGAGAATGAGAAAGTATGCACCATGATAGTCTTTAATAACCCTTCACATTTAAAAGAAACATGTGCAAAGTTTTCACTTTCCTGTGGCTCCGCTGCCCCTGGAGCAGAAAAGAAAGGGGCACTTTCATTGGTGATAGCCAACAATATGCTGGCGACAATGAGGGCATTGTGGGGCCCTTCTGCATCGAGAAACAGTGGAGCACAGCTGTTTCCATCAGATTCCTAAACAAAGCGAGGCTGGCATAGCTCAGATTCAGCAAGAGCTCAATTTCCACAGCTCTTGCAAGATTTCAAAGTTGCTGCAAGGAAATAAAACACATGCCCAAGTGTTTGACTTTTTATTTCACCACCACTGTGAAACTGTGCTGCAGTTTTCCAGTGTGAGTCTTAAATCTTTCTACCCTCTCATGTAGTCTGAAAGGCATGATGTGGGGGCTTCTGATCAGGGCCATTGTGGCTTCTAACAACAACAAAATAAAACAGAAACAAATAAAAATCAAGAAACAAACCTTGTCTGGAGCTTAAAAAAAAAAAAAAAAAAAAAAAATTATCTTCCCCCTAATGCACAGATGCAAACATGCTATTTTTAACAAATACCAAAACTTAACTTTCCGCTCCCTCCCATAGGGGTTTACCAGTGGATCACCAATAGGGTGCAGACCACGGTCCTGGCATGGAATGTCCTTCTCAGCAACACTGCTTTACCGCTCCAAGACCAAGTCAGCTGATGAAGCAATTCCTTATTCAAAGGCAAGCTGCCGTTATGAGAGGGGAGGGGAGCGGGGATAGTAGGGGATAGGAAAGTCAGCAGAATACAACAGTCACTAATATGGTATTATGTAAACATTGTGAATGTGTAACTGATGTGATTCTGCAATCTGTATTTGGGGTAAAAATGGAAATGCATAATTCACTTGAATCAAATGTATGAAAGATGAAAAAAATAAAAGGCAAGCTGCCACCAACAGTACTCTTTTACCTTGCCCTTACGAATAAATGTGGCTGGGGGAGGAGCACTAAAGACCCTATACTTTCTGTCCAACAGGACAAAAAGTATACCAAACTCTCCAACTACTGGGCACTTTCAAAGAGACCCTTGTCGTACTTTCATTGTCAACTCCTTCTAACATTTTTAAATCTGTAAAGAGCCCACCCTTTCCCCACACTTGTGGAGAAGCAAACATTCTTTAAGGTGGATCATCAACGTACATAATCTACAGCCAAATTTTCAACGTACTTTTAAAAAAATACCTTTATTTCTTATTTATATGTGGTGCTGAGAATTGAACCAGTGCCTCTCACATGCTAGGCAAGTGCTCTGCCCCTGAGCCACCAGCCCAGCCCCTCAATGGACATTTTGTCTCATCATAACCATGAAGGTCCTTTGCGGAGTGTGCTCCACGTGTGGGGCTCAGGGTAAGGCTTGTGAGAAGCTCCTGCTGCACCCAGGGGGACATGGGTCACGGGTGGTAATGGCTGCCGTCAGTCCGGGCGTGGTAGCGACGGGATAACCCGGCCAGAGGTCTTACTCCTGTGCTGCCTCCCCCACTCCCAGCCTCTCCGGGCAGCACCTCCACTCGGAGGATGTCCTGGTTGTCTGCAGGAGCTGTCTAGGGCTGCCATCACAAAGCACCCCAGATTAAGTGGCCCCAACACAGAAATGCCCTCCCTCTCAGTGCTCGGGACTGGAAGTCTGAGAGCACGGTGACAGCAGGGTTGGTTCTGCTGGGGTCGCCCTCCTTGGCTTGAAGATGGCTGTCTTTCCCCGTGGCCTCCCGGGCCTGCCTCTCCTCCTCTACAAGGTTGGACTACAGCCCACCCTCATGACCTCATTTAAATTGAATCACCTCTTCAAAGACCCTCCATCTCCAAATATAGCCACGTTCCAAGGTCCTGGGAGTTAGGACTTCAACATGTGAAATCAGCCCGTAACACGGACCAATAAAAATCCTCTGCTCAAACACATGAAATGAAACAGACTTCACTGTCCTCGCTCCTACAGGTGGAAAGCCAGCAGGACCCAAACCACAGGGGCCCGCGTTAGCCTCTGCACAGGCGGCACAGGGGCCCGAGGCGCCAAGCACACAGCTGCCCAGGGGGCCCGTGGCTGCCCAGGGGGCCCGTGGCTGCCCCTGCCTGCTGCTCCCACACCATCCAAACACCTTAGCCTACTCAAGGTTAGTCCTGCACAGAACGTCCCTTGCCCTCTGGCCTTTGTTCCAAAGTGTTCAAGCAGGGAAAATGTGCAATTGTTGAGACATACTGTGTACAGGAGCTCAACAACCCTCTGCTGTGACTCCGAACGCCCCCCGTCTCTCTATTAGTTCAGTTAATCAACCCTCGATGTACTGCTGGGGAAGCCAAGGAACAGCCCTCAAAGCGCTCCTCCTCGGGCCAGTTCCCGTAGTCAAAGTTGAGTCGCGTATTGTCTGTATGTGACCGCCTCCTGAGGTCCCTCTTGTACAGGAGGAGATCCGGAGCAACCCTACTGGGTCAAAGTCCTTTCTGACCACGGACTCTCCCTCTCTGGAGTCTGTATGCTCACAGGCCACACCATCACCAGTCCACAGTGAGCCACCCAGACCCCCTGGAACAAGAAAATCCCTCTTAATCCTCAGAGAAACAATCCTCACCTACTTGGTCAGAGTTCAGATTGCCTCATTCTGCAAATATCACACCACGTTCAGTAGTTGAGACTCAGAATGAAAACTCTAAAAACTGACTCAAGTGGAAATAAGGGGGGGAAATCATGCTGTCTGTTTAGCCACAGCAAGGGAACACCCAGAAATACATAGGTGAAATCTTCTTAGGATCCCCCGCAGCATGCCTCCCACCCAGACATCATGTCCTGAGACCCCTGGTCCAGTAGGCAGAGAAGGCGGAACAGAACCGGAACCATGCAGAAGCCCTGAGACACCCATGCACAAACTAGCTGTCAGTTACCACCTCTGGGGAGAAAATCTCCCTTAGAGTCAGTTTTACTGTTGGTGAATATAAAGTCATCTTCTTCCTCCCCCTCCCCCTCCCCCTCCTCCTCCTTTCCATCATTGGGCCCAGGGTTTACAGTACTAACTACAGGCCAGGAATTGGCCTAAGGCCTCTGCCTGTATACCTCCTTTCACGTTCCAATGCTGAGGTCTTGGAGGCACCCATTTTATTAATAAGGAAATTAAGTCATGAGAGTAAGAAATTTACCCCCAAGGGCTAGGGGTGTAGCTCAGTGGTAAAGTGCTTGCCTTGCGCGCATGAAGCCCTGGGTTCGGTCCCCAGCACCACATAAAAATAAACAAATAAAAATAAAGATATTGTGTCCATCTACAACTAAAAAAAATTCAAAAAAAAAAAAAGAAAAGAAATTTTCCCCAAAATCACACGCCTCATCAGCGGCTACCGTGGAATTTACTCTGGGAGTCTGGTTCCCAAGTCTACCTGCTCAGCCACGACATGAGGGTTGAACTCAGCCTCCTGCCTAATTCCAACATCTCCTTTTCCAAATGAAGAAAAACTGGAGTCCTGGATTCTAAGTGACTTGGCCTGGGTCAGACAGCCCCTGAGCCCCAGGATTGGGACTGCATCGCACGCGCCCCATGTGTTAGTCAGCTTTCTGTTACTGCGACAAATCCTGGAGATGAACAGGGTAAAGGAGGAGCAGCTTCTCTGGCTGAGGGTCACGGAGCTCCACAGTCGCTTGGGCATGCTGCCCCGGGCCTGTGGCAGCACAGCTCACCACGGCAGGAGCAGGCGCTAGAGGAGAACTGCTCACCTCATGACAGCCAGGGAGGGGCTGGTCCCCGTGTCCCCTTCAACATCACACCCCCAGTGACCTAACTTCCTCCCACAGGCCTACCTCCTAGAGGTTCCACCACCTCCCAATGGCACCATCAGCTGAGGACCGGCCTTTCACAGGGCACTGTTGGGGGACATTCTAGAACCAAAGTACAGCATCCTGACTCAGGCCTAGCACGCCCCCCTGAGGCTCTCCACCCCTGGACACGGGGTGGAAACAAAACAGGATGCAGGGGCCAAGGGGCCCATGGAGGAATAAGGGCCCCGGTGAAGAACCCTGGCCCCCAGAAGGAGTGAGGAGTCCACACTCTGGAGGGAACACCACTGGCTGAGGAAGCAGAATGTCTGGGCACGACTCTGCGATCTTGACTGGAGCCTGGGCACGTCAGTTTTACACACAGACAGAGACCACAGGCAACGGGAGTGGACCTCAGTGTGTTTCTGTGGATGCCCACGCATAATACTGATCAACTTAAATGTAATGGAAATGTTGTGCATATATTCAACATACGATTTACATCATGTGGATATAGTGTGAATAATACATACATATATTTCACATATAATGTATGATAATGTGCATGTGTGTGTGATTTAGGTACAGATAGAAAAACCTGTTCATCTGCCCAAAGTCCACTCAGCTGAGTCTGGAGTCACCATCACTCAATCTGGTTCCACAGAGAAAAGTAACCTCAGCTTAAGGACGGCCACACTTTCAGGGCTACATGAAAAAAGTGCTTTGTGAACTACGAAGCTCCAGTATTAGCTTAGCTACAAACTCTAAAGTCTATGAGCAGACCGCCGTGTGACAAAGGCTCCCAACACTGAACACTAGAACACCAGCGAGCTATAAAAGTTTTAGAAAAGACTGATGCTGGGTGCTAGGGCCGCCTCCAGATCAAACTGGGTGAGGGCACCTTTTTTCTTTCAAAGTTCTCTGGGTGATTCTAACGCATAGCCAGGGCTGAGATCCACAGCTTCGACTTACCCCACTAATGGGAAGCGAGAGGCAGTTTGGTGAGTGTATGTTACGGTAATTACAGGCACGAAACAGACAAGAACTCAGGCGCTCATCAATCATCTGGTCCAAGGCCCTCATTTTGGGGGTAAGGAAACTGGTTCACAGAGAGAAGCGGCTACTACAGCCAGAGTCTCCTGACACTAGCGACAACCTGTTTCCACTACAGAAATGGACCCACGTGCCCAGCCAATGGCACCTCTGATGACCATTCTTTTCTGATGGATGGAGCATCGGGGCTGCTGGCAGAGCCTCACAGCCCGTGGCTGGCACTCTGCCTCCACTCCACACGCCTGCGTCAGGAACTGGCAGAGGGCACAGGAAAGGCTTGGCACGTTGTGGGCCTAACTTTCTGCAGAAGGTTTAAAAGTGGACAGGGAAACCAATGGGTCCACAGAGAATGGGTAAAAGCCCCCCGGCTGACCAAACCGGTGTTCTGCCTCCCAAGACAGAATGAAACCCAAGAGCTTCAGGCCCTCTTCCCACACCTGTTAGATCTACGCCTAAAGGAAGTCAACCAAAGGGAGCCACACAGTTTATTTTCTCCATAATTTCATTTAATAATAAAATCAACAAGTGCTCACTTTAAAATTGAATGATACAAAAGAGATGCAAATGAAAAAGTTCATCATCTCCCATCCACAACCTCTACACCCACCTCTCATCTTTCTTCTTGGCAGATCAGAGGATATTTTTTACTGCTTTTTTCTATATATGAAAAAAATCCAAAAGCATTCTCATATGTGGAGGTTTCTCCTTTAGTTTAATAAGTCATAGTATAAAAGTTACCACGTAATATGGTCTTTCACTGCTAAGAAGATGGACATATTTCCAAGTGAACTCATATTAATTAACTTGGACCTTTTTTTTTTGGTACTGGGGATTGAACTCAGGGGCACTCGACCACTGAGCCATATCCCCAGCCCTACCCTATTTTGTATTTTATTTAGAGACAGGGTCTCACTGAATTGCTTAGTGCCTCCCCTTCACGGAGGCTGGCTTTGAACTCGAGATCCTCCTGCCTCAGCCTCCTGAGTTGCAGCGATTATAGGCACGCACCACTGCACCCGACGAACTTGGACCTTTTAAAGCTGCATGTGATTCCATAGCACGGGGAGGAGGGTGAACATTCCCACTCCCTTGATTCTCATAGAGATCGTGTAATTTCCACTTCATTTCCTTGGAGGGGATATTAATGGTGACCAAATATTTGAGATAAGTTAAAGGAGAAGAGATTTACTTGATGGTTTCGAGGCTTTAGTCCCCATCCGTGAGGCTCCACCCCATGGGCCTGTGGTGTGGCAGAACATGGCGGCGGAGGAGGTCAGTTCATCTCATGGGAGCCAGGAAGCAAAGGGAGAGAGAGGGAAAGAGCCAGGGTCCCAGACCCCCCTGAACACCCCAGTGACCTCACTTCCCGCCACTGGGCCCACCCCCTTAGCACAAGGGCCCTCTGCACCCTGTGCTCCCAACACTGCCACCAGCTTGTGACCAAGCCTTCAAAACACGGCACTAGGGGACATTTAAGATTCACGCCACCACAGAGGACAAATACAGAAGAAACCTTTCCACCCGTTGTCCACCCTGGCCTGCCCAGGTCCACCAGCTGATGGGGGGAGAGAAGGCAGTGGGCAGGCCCAGCTCTGCCCCGTCTCTGCCAGCCTCAGCACAAGGGCCCTCTGCACCCTGTGCTCCCTGGGTGTCCTGCCCGGGGTGTCCTGTGGGGACTGCTCAGCGGTACCAGGAGCCCGTGGGCTGTTCAAAGGTGAAGCGGTGGGAATTTTGTACAAAGCTGCTAATTTCAACAATCACGTGGGAAAAAAGATGGTTTTGTATTCATTTCAATTTGTATTTGCCTGACTCCTGGCTGAGCACCTTTTCATTTATTATTGGTCTCTGGCCAATAATAGTTTTATTTTAGCTTTTCGGCTACTAGACTGTTCTATGAAAGGTGAGTGTCACTGCATGAACTACACATAGATTTTAGTCAGCAGTAACTGGGAGTTGGAAGAGACTCAGAACACGGCTGTGAGGCAGACACTTGGAGATGAACTCCTCCCCGAACCCTAGTCGTCTAACCTCTGCCGAGTCCTTGAGCCTGTGTCTCTGTTACTCTGTAACATGGGAGTAATGCAGCCACTCTCACAGAATTCGCATGTCATGTGACCAGCACGGGGTCTGTCACAGCATTCAGTGTGCAGTCGCATGCTAGCTATTATCACTGGGTTCTCTTTTATGGTTTGGAAGAGGAAAGCTCAGAGGCACTCATAGTTGACCAACTCCCTGCACAGCCTTCAGGAGAAAGCACATTGGTGATGAAAAGACCTCCCAGAACCACAGTGGCCTAGCAAATTCAGGAGCTCCTGCACAGAGAACTAGAGTGTCCTCATACACACATGCAATTAGCCCATCTTCTTCTGTGATGGAGGGGAGGGGAGGGGAAGCGGGGATAGGAAGGGCAGCAGAATAGACATTAGTATTGCTGTAGGTATATAGGTGACTGTATGACCAGTGTGATTCTGTAATGTGTACAATCAGAAAAATGAGAAATGATACCCCATTTGATTCAAATGTATGAATTGTCAAGACCATTGTACTGTCATGTGTAACCAATAAAAAAAAAATCAAAAAAAGTCATACTGAAGGAAGTAGTGAAGAAGAAGTTGAACTTAGTAACTTTGTTTTTTTGGTGTTTTTTGTTTTGTTTTTGGATTTTTTTTTGTTTGTTTTTTTGTTTGTTTGTTTGTTTGTTTTGATGCTGGGGTTTGAATCCAGGGCTTTGTGCATGCAAGACAAGCACTCTACCAACTGAGCTGTATCCCCAGACCAAATTGGTAATCTGGTAATCTGGGAAAACAGTGTATTGACTGAATTAACTTGGCTAGAGACAAGAAAAATGATAATATAACATGGTACTTTTGCTAGTAAATTTGATTCTCATAGATATATGGCTGTAGCAATTTTGAAACAATTTTTCATGTACCTGTATTAAAATTAAGCAAATTAGTACATGTATTGTGGTGAATAAGAGCTAGTTTTCTTAATGTCAAAACAGATATGAATACACATTTTTTTTGGAGTTTTAATTGTAAGAAAAGTGATATAAAAATTAAACCATACTTAATCTCACACACACACACACACACACACAGAGACCGCATTCATTCCTCAAGTTTTAATCTCTTCATTATTTATTTTAAAATTCCTAGACATTTCAATTTACATTTGAAATAATAAAATTTTCCTCCAAAAAAAGCCCAACCAGCATCAGACAATTATGCTATGAATTATATAGTGTCACCTTTCTTACAAAAAAGTGATTTTCTAATACTCTGTCACTGTGTGTGTGTGTGTGTGTCTCCCTCCTCACAAGTACGCACACATAGAATCCGGTTGTCTCACATCACTAAGGAGGCATCGGCACAAGTATCATCAGTGTTTTCCCAGTGGATAAAATGAAGAGGTTAAATAAGGTTATTTGAAGAGAGCGAGGAAAACAAACTCCCAAGTGACTTTCTTTCCCCAGTGACCGATGCTGCCTGCTAAACAGAAAACTAGACTTGCACACTTTCTGTCCTGGTGAACCCAAGGAAAAACTCTATCACTCAAAGATGGTGTCTCCCTAGCCATCTACGCTCTCCTGTCGCCAGCCATTCCACTTGCTGGGGAAGAAATTACCATGAGTGAGGTCTTCCGGGAGGATGGAAAACAGAGCCAGGGCTACGTCTTCTTATGCAATACCCCAGGGTGTGACCAATTATCTCAGAGTGCGTTGTGAAATTCTCAGAAGTCTCAAAACAAAATTAATTTTTATTTAGTTCAATTTGAAAACAAAACACAATGCCACTGAACATTTACAAAACAAGAGGCCTGGTGGGGCCTTCTGGGATATAGTACAATCGTTGCATCTCCAAGAATGGAGTGTACCCAAAGCTGGGTGGCCGTTACGGAATGGGGAACTGTCAAAATAGGAATATGTATCTGGTCCCTGGGAGCTAAGCTATTTTGAGCTTCTGTGATTAATTGCCTTTTCCAAAATACGTGTGTATAATAAGAACTCTGATGCAGACCAAGAGTTGAAATGTCTGCCCATCCTTGTGTAAAAGAACCTACCCTACTCCACAGAAGATAGCAACTAAGGTACCAACTACACCGTAAAATTTTTTTAAATAGCAAGCAAGCTGCCTGCTAACTCTCCTGCCTTCCATCTCTCTATAGCGTCACAGAAGAAAGAGAGGGGCTTATGTTCTGAAGATTTAATTCCAGAGGATCTCTGAACTCCCACTCCATTTGGAACCTCTCCTTCATGCCACAAATATGGCACTGCCCTGCCACTCCATGACTGCTCCGGCCAAGTCCCCAACTCCCTCCTCCCTTGCTAAGGTCAGTCTTCACCTGCCATGACCCCGGGCAGCCTCTACGATGCACATTATTCTCTGCTCCTTCTCCTTGACTCCCTGACCCCACATTCTCTTGTTGTCTTTGACTCTCTGGTCACTGTGTGTCCCCCTCCTCGAGGGCTGCTCCCCGGCTTCCCACCCTGGCAATCATGGTGCACTTCTAGGGGCCGACCCAGGCTGGCTCCTATTCTAACCAAGGTAATCTCTCCACCCTGTACCTGCAGACACCAGCTGAGGACTTCCAAATCTTCACCTCAACCCAGATGTCTCCCTTGAACTCCCAGGCACACACCCCAGTGCCACCGAAATCCTCGCTTGGATAAACCACAGACACCTCAACTGCATCCTGTCCAGGACACAGCTCAGCATCCTCTTCCTTACCTGCTCCTCCTGCTGGTCTGCGATCTGAGGGAGGGACCCTTCCACCACCCAGTCGTTGACACCAGAAACCAGACAAGTGGCTCACCCTCTTCCATCCCCCCGAGGAGAACCAACCTCCTACTATTCATTCCTCCTCCCCGTTCTGTGTAAAACCCACCCCCCTTGCACGCACAGCACACCCCATCTCCCTTGATTCTGGCCGCCGTTCGTTTCACCTGGATGACTCCTGCAGCCATCAAACTCATCTCCCTGCCTCTCACTTTACCCAGCCTCCCACCCTGCCTCCTTGGTCCTTTGACCTCAGTTCAGTGTCACCTCTTCCAGGAATCCCCCCTGCTGTCCCAGTCCAGGATAGGTGCCCTGCCACCACCATGCGGCAGCACCTCAGTTTCTGCAGATGCAGCACTTCCCACGTTGCACAGGACCCTCTCTCTATGATCACCTCTTCTCCTGGGCAAAAAGCTTCCGAACGCAGAGGCCACACCCGCCCTTTCCACCACTGCACCCGAGCTGCCTGGCACCTACGGGGGTCTCAATAGAGTTGATGAATGGACGAGTGCTGTGCTCAGAAGCCAGTAAGATAGGAGAAAACTTAAAAGGCAGATCAAGGAAAGGCAGAACAAGAGCCGAAAACCCAGGTCCTAAAGACAGTGCTTTCTCTCGATTCCATAAGTAACATAGTCTCTCCCAGACACTCGGAAAACCTTTACGCAAAGGCTGATGCATGAACAGGGAATGCTTGGGAGTCATGAGTGAGTTCTTCAAGGTCGTTCCTCTTGGAGCTGAGCTTCTGGCTAGGTGGTAGAGCGCTTGCCTAGCACGTGTGAGGCCCTGGGTTCAATCCTCAGCACCCCATAAAAATAAATAAAAAGAAACTAAAGGTATTGTGCCCATCTACAACTAAGACTGAATTTTAGAAAGAGTGTTCCTCTTTGAGATACAAGTGCCACTTTTTGGTGATCAAGGTTACTTTACATATCTTTGCTCAGATATTAAAGCAAACCAAATCTGATCTCTTTCAAACCACATTCTTGCCCCCAAGTTAAATGGAAAACGTGATAGTTATCCCCATTAATCCAACCCAAACAGCAACAGTGGCCAGAAAATCCTATTACATGATGAAAGAAGAAAAATAAAAGAGCAGTGATTAAGCATGCTGCATATAAACTGCTATAAAAACTGCTTCCCGGGGAAGCCAAAATTCTTCATACTATACCTTCCCAATTAGGGCCCCTGCCTTGCTTAAAGCAAACCAGAACCTGAGGGAGGCCTTCTGCTTCCCGAATTGGTAGTTAGCCTCCAGGCCCTGTAGGCCTCAGTTTCTGTTCCAAAAAAGAAAATTCTAAACAGAACTACAGTGAAAAGTCAGGCACGAAAGTCATGCAAATACACACAGATATTAAACAATACATATGCATATGTGCCATTGACCTTTCAGACATGATTAGCACATTTAATAATTAGTAATTTACTATTAATAGTATATTTAATTGCTAAGAGCCATAGCGGAGCTGGAATGACACATGGCATTTTGGGTTGAAAGGTGATGCCAGCAAGCCATTGAGATGATATGATTATGTTAAGATGTGCATTCAGTTGGATATTAGACCCCTGCTGTCCACCTTGGCCTGCTACTTTGGAGCTCTTGCGGGTCTCCCGGAGAGTTCCCATTGGTTGGGGAAGTGCAGTAGGGTAGGAGGGATTTCCGGAGGAGGGATTTCCGGTTGGTGTGGTGTGGCCCGGGAGAAGGCCTGCCGCGTGCATGCAGTTCGCGGAAGTTTTGGAAATAAAGTTTGTTCCTGCTTGAGTGGCTCGTGATTTTGTGCCCAGCCAGACTGTGGCATTTAATAGTAAATAAGTCATGTTTAATAGAAATACACACACATACGTATACATATAAATGAAACAACACCATTCAACATTTACAAAACAGAGGTCTTGGGGGCCATCTGGGATATAGCACAATTGTAACATGTGTACATATACATGTAAATGTGTGTATATGTGTGTGTGTGTGTTTCAACGTAATAGGACGCACAAAAACACGGGTGGGAAAGACAAAAGGGCAGAGACCTATGAACATTTTAGCTTCCTGGCATGGATTCAATCTCACCCTTATCACACAAAGTTGAAATGTTGTGTCCTCTGAGTAATAACAACTAGTATTTTCTCAATCTTTGTTTCCATAAAAGAAAACCACTTCTGAAAGTAAATCTAAGATTTAAATCTCAAATTTTTATAAAACAATCATAGACATTAAAACAGGATTTTTTTTTAAAGATATGAAAACTTAGTGGAAATAAGTCATCTAAATGGTTAAGGACTCATTCTGGAAAGCAACCTGTGGTGCGTCCAAAGGCACTTGGCTGTTCATGGGCGGGAGGGGACAGAAGAGAACCCAGACTGGGTTGACCTAAGAGGAGGCGCAGCGGAAGGCAGACGCTGTGTACACCGAGGGCCGTCTGCAGACAGGAGGTGCAGGCAGATATTCAGGCTCACGTGGCTCCAGGAGGAAGGGAAAAGACAGAATGTTGGGGAAGGGAAATAGATAAGAAGGGGAAAGACCTAGATGGGGCAGTGACAGAGGCTTTGTCACAAGACAGCTGTGAAGTGTGGACAGGACCTTGGCCTCTCAGCCCGATGTCATGAGGAAAACTTCAGCGCAGTCTCATTACTTCCCAACAGAACGAGAGCGTCTCAGTCACAGGGACCTAGAGCTTAGCACTCTTTGGGCTCCAGCACCCAGGACAGAGGCAGGCACGCAGCAAGCCACTGTCCGTCTCTGCAGGATTCCTGAGGGATGAATGAACAGCATGAAGAAGGAAACTGGACACAACCGGGGGAGAACAGAGGCCCGGATGACCATGACAAGTGCCACTCTGGCTCCCAAAACTGGCAGCTCTGAAGAAGGCCCGCGTGACTCCGCTCCTTCCCTGCTCTGCATAAAGGCCGCCGCCTGCTGAGCACTCTCCTCACCAACCAGAAGGCTGCTGGCTTGGTGCTTTCCTCCAGAGCTGAGATGCACAAGCCACCCCTTCCCTCAGCCCCAGTGATCCCTGTCCCAAGGAACAAGGCATGGGACAGACAGGGAGAGCCACTGGCCTCCCGCCCGGGGACCTGTGCACAGCCCACGTGGCTGGTCCTGGAAAGCCTGGGCCCAGTGCTCACTGAGGCCTCCGCGGGCGCCAGTGGAAGACGGGACGAATAACATGCCAGGTGCTGTGCAGAGTTATGGCTTTAGATAAACGAAAGGGTTTGGAAGGACCTTTAGAAAAGCACAGTGAACACAGCCGTGAGTTCTCATCATGATTCTTGTGCACTTCATTCAAGCTGCACCTATATGTCCTCCTCGGGTCACAGTTTGGATGCAGTTTGTCTCCTAAATGATCATGTGCTGGAAGCTTTGTCCCCCGTGTGGTGATGATGAAGGTGGTGGACCGGCTAGAGGTGGGGCCCAGGTTTGGGTGGTTAGGTCCCTGGGGGCACTGCCTTCAGAAGGGATTATGTGTTTCTCCCAGGACTCAGGTTAATCCTTAGAAAAGTAGGTTGCTATAAGTGAGGTCACCCCACACGTGCTCCCTGCTGCATGCAGCTGACTCCCTTTCCATTTCCCCACCATGCCGTGACCCAGTCAAGGAGGCCCTCACCAGAGGCCAAACGTGTGAGGCCTCCTAGTCTTGGACTTTCAGCCTCCAAAACTGTGAGTTAAATAGTCCTCTTTGTGTAATAAGTATCCAGCTTTGGGTATTTTGTTATAGCAACAGAAAAAGAACTAAGATAGTTTTTATCTGTCCAGCTAACAGAACACAAAGACATTTGAGAGGAAAATAGGGAACAAGCTTAGCAGGTACCCAGGCCACCAAAGTGCTGAGTGCAACAGCCGGGGGACGGAAGAGAGGGAATCCAGTCTCAAAACTGAAGGGCCACCTCTTGTGAGGAACTTGGGGAAAATCCAGAGTGCCTAAACACAGTTCCACTCAGAGAATTCACATGGAATAGAAATCATCAAATAACCAGAGTCAGAAAGAAATAGCCAACGCAAAAGGTCACTGTTTTTTAAATCCCTTTAATTTCTATTTTCACATCTGCGGTGCAGGTAGTGTCAAAAGTAAAGCAATGACAACCACGAAAGGCAATGAATCCACCCTGGAGATACCATTGAATAAGACAGTCGAACAGAAAGCTCCCAGAAAAGCCACTGTGGGGAACTGGGGGAAGACCTCGGCAGGAGCAGGGGGAAGATGTGCGTCCACAACCACCCCCTCTCCCAGCACCATCCCCTTTGAGAAATACCAACCAACAAAAATAATGCAGGAGGAATTTTCAAGGTGGTTAATGACCTTTCTCTCCTCGCTTCTCCTTTACTGAGGTATTTTAAGCTTAGGTTCTTAAAAGAAATTTGTATTTTTCTCTCCAAAAGAAATTGGAGCAACAACGTCCTCCTCTGGAAGAGGTCTCCGTAGCTGCGATGCCTACATGTAGCCCAGCAGCCTCACGACGGGTATGTGCCAAGAGCTCCTTAGAGCTCAACCATGGGGTGCACGGTTTGGGTTTGGGCTTCTGTTTTGGGGTGAGTACAATAGTGTCGTGCCCACCAGCTCCCAATCTGGAGCCTGTCTGGGTTCAAATCTGGACTCACCGACTGCTTTTGTCCTTCCCCATCTACAAAATAGACCTATGCCCTACCCCTTGCAGGGGAGGGGTCTTAATACATTAAACAGGTAAATATGAATATTTATGGTGGTGCCTGCAAGGACGCGCTCAGAGTTTGATGATAATGATGATGATTTTGACTCCAGGAATCACTATTTTATTTTTTAAAGCTCGGCTTTAAACAGTCTTAAATCAGGGGAAAGGATGACATTTACTGCGCATCCTTCTTCCATTTCAGAGATCACAGAAGTCTGGTTTCACCACTATGAGCTCTGCGAAGGGTGGAACTCGACGGTTCACCAAGCCACTTCATACCTAGAAGAACCCCCAACACTCAATAGTCCCACCCACCAAGAACCGTGGGCCTGCTGGTGGCTGCTCTGAAGAACACAGAGAGGAAGTCCCCATGGGGGCGGTTCAACCATGAGGGGCTCCCTCACATTCTGCCAGCAACTTGGCCCTGGCTCCCCAGGAAGTGTTATTTGTCCCTGAACAGCGAGGTCCCTACCTAGGGGACACCATGATGACACCCACATCTACTTTCATAAATCACCAAGAAATGGGGGGGTGCCGCACAGAATAGGGATCCGAGCCGCGGCTCCCTGGAAGCCCGGCAGGTGTCCTGGCCTCGTCCTACATGCGGCTCTCTCTGACCATCTCTCCAGTTTGTCCTCCGGCTCCTGTTCCTTCCCCAAAGCCTGTCCCCCACCCCTGTTCCCTCACTACCCCCTCCCTGTACTTGACACCAGTTTCTCTAGGTCCCTGAAGGCAGGATGGATGAGCCCTGGCCAGGTGAGCTGACATCCTGCATCACTTGCAAGTCGCCTGCCCTGCAGAGCCTGAAAGGTTCTCCAACACTCCAAAGCAGCCCTCAAGTCCCGCTGTCCCCACGTGATGGGGAAGCACTTAGGTTTTCTGTGTTTTAGGCTGATGGCGCACACAAGGTTTTTCCAGTAGACTTAATTTTTTTTACTCACCTGAGGAACTCAGCTAAACCAAGATGCAACTTCCTGTCTCCTGTTGTGGTTTTCCTATTTCTGTTTTTACATTTGAACTAAACCAGTCCACAGTAAGAGCAGAAGTAACCGCTGCAGCTCCAGTTAGTTCCCAGGAATCTACGTCCTGCGGGGAAGGGAGAGGGTTGGGTGGAGGGACACAGCACACAAGGACTCAGCACAGGGGGTCCTTCACCTTTGCTCAGTGAGTGACTCTAAGCTGCCCACGAGGAACCCACTTCTCTCTGAGCAAAATCTAAGCTTGCCATGAGACCTACCACCATGAAGTCCCATCGCTGCAATCCTGATCAACGGCCCAAGCCCCCCAAACATACGGAAAAGTGTCATAGAATTCTAGGAAATGTGTACATGAAAATGAGCAGTTGCTATCGCTCCAGACACAATGGCCCCTCCAAGTGCACCTGGAGTCAGAGGGGGGACGTTGGTGCCCTAATCCTGGACGGCCATAGCTAGCTGGGACAGGCACCTTGTGGGCTACAGTGACATCCAGTATAAATTGAGCATCAGACCACTCATCTTACCCCTTGGGGTGGCAACCCTCCAACTAGGAAAATCAGGAGATGACATTCATTTTTTGTATGCTCCTTTCTAACTCAAAAATTTGTATGACTGTGGTTTGGCTGGGATAAAGTAAGAGCCATGGGAGCAGGGGATGCTATTTGATAGGGAATGATTGAGTGACTTGCTTCATATGAAGTCGCTGATTCTATGCAGACAGCGTGTGAACACACACATTATCCTGGCACTCCATACAGGGACGGGGAGAGAGGCATCGAGCCAGTATCCACTCCTCAGAGTTCAGCTCACAAACACTCTGGGTGTCCAGTAGCTAGCGGGGACTCCCCAAGGGCTGCATTAAGTAAAGAATAGCCTGACTTCCCCCTGAGGGCGGGGAGGGAAAGACACTGGCTCTTTGCCTCCTTTTGTAGCCACAGGGATGTCTCCTGTGGAACACGGCCCCGTGACAAGTACCCTTGTACCACAAGGACCTATGTGATGTCATCTCCATCGTCTCTGTCACCCTATCTTCTCTAAAGATGGGATTGCTCTTCACACCGCCCAGAACAGACACCTGTCAACAACCCCCGCTGTACCTTGGTATCCTGAAACTGGCGTGAACCCCCTCATTCCCCTCCCCAGTCACCCCAGAACTCTCCCTGGCCTCGCCATCCCCACCCCCAGCCAAGCCCCACTCCTCCTGCCCACCCTCTCGGACCAGCAGCCCTGCCCTTCTCCACCCTGGCTCACCCCTCCACTCCTGAGGGCCTCCCTGGAGACCCCAGGCCCCAGAGGCAGCTCAGAACGCCCCTCTTGATTCAATAAACACTGCGGCTCTGGGTCACTCACTTCCCACTCTCTGACCCTTAGGCAATCAGCTGCTCCGACTTTTCACTAAGCTCAAGATGCACCGACAATGCACCTGACAACAAGGCTCCACCTTGAGCCCCCTTGACCGTCAGTGGAATCGCTGGACTTTGAACAGCATTCCTGACCTCCAACGGGACGCTCCCTCTCCCTTCCACCACTCCAGACTGATCACTTGTTATTTTTTTAAAATTCAGAAACATACTTGGGAAAACGGATTTAATTAAAGCTTTCATTTAATAAATAGCATCTCTTAGGGAGACTTGCAAAATATTTCAAATTGGAGGTGTAGAAAGACTTAATTAGAACTTGAATTTTAAGAATGAAAGAAAATGAAATGACCAGAAACCAGTTTGATGTGGCCCAAACTGAGCGTCGGAGACATATAATTAAAATGGAAATACCAGCCAACGATTCCCTTGAACCAATTGGTTTGAGGCAGTGCTAATGACAGATTAAAATAGAAACCAGATGATTTCATCTTGCCTACAAGTACTTGCCCACAGAGGGCACTTCCCAGGCTGCAGTGGGGACCGAGGGGCGATGAATGACAGCCTGGCCACACCAGAGGCCACCCTGGCCATGCTGTGCTGGCTCCCATCCTCAGTCCCACCCCAAGACAGGAAGCCCAGGCCACAGCTGGGTGGCCATGGCCCCCAGAAGGGGTGGGAGCACCTCGTGGAGGAGCAAGAAGCCCACCACACTCCTTTCTTAGATTCCTTCTCCCTCACCTCTATGACTACCTTCCTCTGTTCTTCTTCTCCCCTCCCCGCCCCCAGCTTATTCGACTTTCTCCTCCTGGCCTCTTCTCTCATCCGTTTTCTTCTTTCTTGAACTCTTCAGTGGAGGAAAAGTGACCAAGATTTATTGAATTAGATAAATATTCCCAAGAGCCCATCTCTGAGTGCAGACCCTGTGGAGCAGGGTGCCACCCCTACACGTGGGGGTGTCCTCCGCTAACCACACCCACTGAGTACCCTTCAGTCCCTCCTCGTGTGAGATCAGGCCCTGGGGGTGTCTAAGGGGAGGGCACATGCCTGTCCAGGGACCAGGTGAGTCCAGAAGGGTCATCTGAACTGGAGCCCGTGTCCTGGCACAGAGCCTGGGACCTGCAGGGTCTGTACGTACGTGGTGGCTTAGTGCCCCGGCTTGCTGCCGGGGTGTCGTACATGTGGGGTGACCCCAGGGAAGGGGCACTGGCACACACCATTTCTCACAGGCAGCCTGGTGTGACAGGGTGGCCTGGACTTGGGTGTGAGTCCTTGCTTACCTACAGAGATGGCAGGGTGACCCTGGACAAACTGCTTCAACTCCTGAGGTGTAAAATAGGAAGGTGAAGGCCTACTTCCAGACTCTCAGGAGAACTGAGGGACACGGGGAAAGTGCGTGATGTCTCTTTGCCTAACCTATTGGCTAGATGTCTCTAACCCAACACCTTGGACTGGGCCATGTACAAACAACAGACACTTACTGCCCCCCCCCACCACCGGCTGCAGGCTGGCGAGGCCAAGATCCAGGCCCAGCAGATCCGACGTGTGGTGAGGGCCCCTTCTACATGTCCTCAAGTGGCAGACGGCGACCCGGCTTCGCCTCCCCTCTCATCAGGAGGACAGTGCCCTCATGGCCTGACCACTTTCCAAGGCCCACCTCTTCACACCACTGGGGCCGGGACTGGGTTTCCGCAGGTGGATCGTGGAGGGAAGGAGACGTTCAGACCGCAGCGTGTCCAGCAGGTGCTGCCCTTTGCCCTGGGCCCACACACAAGGGCCACTCATTTCTAGAACACTGGAAGCGACTTTCCTCCCACTTCCCCTCTCCCAGAGTCACCCCGGCCCAAGGGACGGGACTGACTGATGGGGAGACCCTTCCTTCCTCTGGGGAGGGGGACGTGGGGTGAGGGTCTGCTCTCTGACCCCCTTTCTGTTGCCTGCCACAGGCTGACCAGTCTCCCTGTCCTCGGGCCCTTCACAGGTCAGGCCCCAGCTGCACTGTCCAGAGGCTCCACCTGAGACTGGGACGCAGCAGCTCAGCCCAGGGTGCAGGAACCCCCCACTCTGGCTCCATGGTCACACAAGGCCTCCCTGCTGGCTGTGCCCACAGCTGGTAGAGGCAACCCAGCAGAGACCTTCATTACTTCTCCTCTGATTCACAACCTCAGAAGACATTAAAAATATGACACTGATATAGATTTTGTCCCACAGTGGGAAGGGCTGGCATTGCATTTATTAAAAGAACAAGTGAATATAGGGCACACTATGGACATGAAACTGCCCGGCCTTGCCTCCCACTCCTCCCCAGAGAGCAGTCCGAGGACCCCCAGTCTTTGCTCCACTTTGTTGCTCAAGGTACCTGCCAAGCTACCCTGTCCTCAGGTCTGGAATGTGACCAACATCAACTGTAACCTAATCTACACAGGATCCACCTGGAATGGCAACGTGTTCACAGAAGGTAGAGTTCTGCAAAGACCCTGCTAAAAAAATTTAAAAAAGAGTTCACTGAGACTCAGTGCAGATGTCCCCAGCAGGCTATAGCTGAACAAACACCACATCCAGCAAAGCCAGGAACAGCTCAGGAGGCACCGGGGTCCCTCTGACCAGGACACTCACCCAGCTCTCTCCCCTGGCTCCTGAGTCTACTTGGAATTTGCCGGGGGAGCCTGCTCTGTGGATCTAAACTCATCCTTCACCATGTGCATCCTGCTTATGAGGGTGCTGGTCACAGGAAACAGATAAAATAGCAATCGATTTGGTCAATGTCCTTGCCTGAGTCTCAGCAAGTGCAAGTCCACCAGCAATGACCAACTGTGACTCCACCACAGTGCCCTGGCCAGAAGGGTCTCCACCCAGCTCCACAACATCGTTCGTATCTCTGCCACGTAAATGGAACAGTACTTTAGGACTCTGTGGGATCTTTGGCCAGTAATTCCAAGCAGGATGAGCAGAAAGAGGTGGGACCCACCTCAGACTCACCCACGCAGGGAGGGCACGCGAGGAGGCCTCCGGGTGCTGGGGTTGACGTGGGAGCCCAGCCTCGTGCCGTCCAAGCCAGCACCATGACGGCAGCATCCCTGAGGGGGAACTGGCGGACCAGAAGCTGTCCAGGGTGAGGTCATGTCACGATGGATGGGCAGAGAACAGCTCGTGATGATCCAGTGTAGACCCTGGGAAGGCCACACTGGCAGACAGCAGGCAGGAAAGAGACGGTGACCTTCGGAGAGCAGCACCGTGGCCACGACGCCACGGCTGAAGGTTAGAGCTCCATCCCTGGAGGATGACTAGCCCCTGTGTGTTAGGAAACTCTCCAGAGCTGGTGATAACCAGTTAAGTCTGTCCTTCCCTCAGCCATCCTCCACCAAAAGAGCAGTAGACGTCCCAAGCCACGTCTCTCCCAGGCTCATGGCCCTGTGGGTACACCCCATTCCCTGCAGGAGGCAGGCCCCCTTCAGCTGACCCCTCTCTCCTCTGCCTCTGTCTGCCAGGGGGGCTGCCCCCTCATTCTCACACTCCTGCACCCACCCTGGGGCGCACGCACATGCTGGGCTAGAGGCCTGCCTCACCACCTCTAGGTATCTGTGGTGTCTAGCATCTCAACTGCAATTAGTGAGTGTGTGTGTGTGTGTGTGTGTGTGTGTGTGTGAGTTTGAGTTTCCCCTGGGCAGGGAACAGCTTTATTCATCTTTGTAAGGAAGGTGGTAAATTTTTTATGCCAACTTGGCTAAACTAGGGTACCAAGGTATTTGGTCAAACAGTACTCTAGATATCTCTGTAAAGGTTGTTTTTTTTTTTTTTTTTTTTAAAGACAAGATTCACATTTAATTCAGGAGACATTAAATGAAGCAGATCAGCCTTATGTGGGTGGGCTTCACCCAGTCAGTAGAAGGCCTTGGCAGACAGAGGGTGACCTCTCCAGAAGAAGAGGGGACCCTCCAGCAGGCGGCCCCTGAACTGGACCTGCTGCTCTTCCCGGGTCTCCAGCTGCTCGCTATCTGTGGATTCAGACTTGCTGAACCTCAGAGTCCTGTGAGCCAATTCCTTAAAATAAATCAACCTAGGTAGTTAGATAGGTAGATGATAGATAGATGATAGATAGACAGACAGATGATAGATAGATAGATGATAGATAGATAGGTAATAGACAATCAAATAGATGCATTTGTTGGCTCTATTTCTCTAGTGAGCTCTAATACCAAGCACCTAGCACAGTGCCTAATATGTGCCGATACAATGTTATTCTTAAGGACCCAAGCACTCTGCACTTACTTGCATCCCATCCTCTTAGCAAACCTATGAGTTAGGGTTATCTGCATTTAACAGATGAAAAGGCTAAAACTCAGGGAGGTTTAGTAAGTTGCCCAAGGCTCAGAGGTGGTGAGGCAGACCCCTTAAGACCAATTCTACTTGACTCACTCCCTCACCTAAACAAGTGACCGGCAGAAAGGAAATGGCTAGCTGTTGCCGAGAGCACAGTCTTGCTTGTGGGCCAGGTGAGAAGAGGAGGCTGCAGCTTGTTCTCCCCATGAGTGGCTCCCATGTCACTGTCCCTGAGCTGTCGGAGCGCCCTGAGCCCGGGTCCTCTTCCACTGAGCAGGTCTGAGCGCCTGGAAACGCGTGTGCCCTGAGTCCCCTCCCCTGCCAGGGCCCAGGACCAGGGCACACTGCAGAATGAGGTGGGGGTGTCCTGTGTGGAATGGAGACACCACACTGCCGAGGCCCCCTGGGCCCCACCGAGGCAGGAAGAAAGGCCATCAGTTTGGGGCAGAGCCCTGCGGGAACCTTTGAAAATGGGAAAATTCTACCCAAGGCTCCCCTTGAACTACGTAAAGGGGTGAAACGTTATCTGGCACTGGGATTTCAGAAAACCACAGGAGAAAGAAAACATCTACTCCTGGAAGGAAATAAACTAACCAGAAATTCAGAAGAAAAGCCACAGCCCCTTGGGTCAATGCCAATGATCAATTCCAGTTAATTTAATGGGTTCCAAGCTCTGACATACAGAAGGCAAAGCAAAGCTGTTGGCATCTCGAGCTGCTCAGTTTCAGCCTGTAAACATGGTTACAAACTATTTACCAAGTTGGTTGGAAACATGTAATACACATTTAAACATCTCTGGGATAAAAATAACCTTGTATGTTTATTCCTCCAAAACATCTTTGACAACCACAAGTTGCTCATTCAGATACTAATATAAAGTCCTCCCAAGGCCGTGACGGAGAATTCCCAAACTGCCTGGAATGTTTAAACACGGAGCAACAACCTGTTTGCACTAACCTAACTCAGATGCCAAGCCTTCTTAATATGGCCACATTTTACTAATTCTAAGGAGATGAGCAAAGTGGTTAGCATGCCAAGTTACAAAGAGCCAGACTTTGGCGTCAGGCAACCGGTTCTGCTACCAGCTAGCTGGGTGTCCTTGGGCAAGGGATCAAGTCTCCATGAGCTTAAGTCTTCTTATCTACAAAATGAGGAAGGGCATGAGATTATTGCTATTCTCAAACTCCCCCAACCAAGTACATAAAACACGGCCTGGGTTTTCCACACCTCCTCCACGTCTCTGATGGGGTTTCGCGGGATTGACTTTCTGCTCCTCACTTCCCCTCTGAAAAGAGTGTTACGTTTTTATTTTACACACATAAAACCATTGACAAAATCAGAAGAGACTGCATTGTCTCTACCTTCAACAAAGAAGAAAAGGAGGAAAACAGTCGTGTCGCTAAGTGAAAAGTCCCTGGGAATTAAAAAGACAAAACAAGTGGAGAATAAACGCATTGGTCAGGTCAGGGAAGGAAGAGACGTAATCCACCGGAGGCTTCCTAAGTCTGCGACACGACCTCGGGCACACGCTAACTCCGTGGACTACAAAAGGTCCCAGAAGGGTTAAGGGGTGCTCAGACACGCCCCTGACCAGGGTAGGAACCAGGAACCAACCGTGGGCAAAGGATGAAAGGAACAAAAGCCCCCCACACTCTGGCCTTGGAACAAGCCAAGAATCCCTAAAGGGGAAGTCTCAGAGACCCTCGCCCCCAGTACCTGCCCTGGAAACCACGTGTCCCCTCCACGCCCTCAGCAGGACCCCTGGCAGCGCTGCAGGGTGGAGCAGTTCTTTGGATCCTGCTGTCTTGGACAGGGACGTCTCGAGGAAATTCTCACTCAGAAAGACCATGTGTTAAAAGGTGCCCAGGTGACGGGGGGCGGGGGGCAGTCAGTGTCTGGGAATCTAGGCGCTAAGCAGGGTCACTGCTGTGAGGCTCCTGAGGAGGCCTGAGGTCCTGGCGACACTCTGGGCCCCACCCCACCAGTTGATCACTTCCGCCCACGTGGCTTTTCCAAAGAGTAACTGTGGAGAGTGGTTCCCATTTCAGCCAGGCTTCCTTCAGTTGATGAAAAGCCGAAGCCACGGCTGTTGGGCCAAGCTCTTCCCAGCTTCCTCCCACCTCCAGCCACCTCCCCCTGCCTGTGCCAGGGGCCTCGGGGCCTGGGAACTCCCACTCACCGCTTCCTCTGCCATTCCCAGTGGGACACCCTCCCTCAGGCTCCTGCACCCACCACACTCCACCAGGACTGTCCCCAGGACACCTCTGCTGTGGTCTCAGCTCCTGTCCACCCTGGAACCAGGGCGGCTCACTCCCTCTCCTGGTCCACCTGCTGCTGGATGCCCAGGAGGTCGGGGCACACCTGCCTACAGGGATTTCTCTCCTCAGCTGGTTTCCACCTTCACGTGGCCCAAGGAGAGAGAAGTCACCTCACCTCCCCAGCCACCCTCTACCGTCAGCTCCCCCTGGCCGGACTAAGAACTGCCATCTCCATGATAGCCCGACTTTGAGTTGTCATCAGTTCTCTTTTTCTTCCTGCGCCTCCCACTCCAGCCCCGTTGGCTTTAGGACTAGAATATATATATATATAAATTATATAATATATAATATATAATACTGGTGTCCAGCACCAGTACTTCCTTCCGTGGAGTCCTAAAGATTTCCTTCTTTTCTTTTTCTCAGCTGACACCCTGCAAGCTCTCTCCCTGCCTCGATAAACTAGTACAACTCCCCCAGTCCTGTCGGATCAGGGCAGGACTCTTCTTACTTATTTTAGGAGTTTTAATTGGCCAAGAATGTATATTCACCCTGGATGACAAGCTATTTTGAAAAACGTACCACTGCAGAATGACTGAGCTGAGCCATTAGCAGTATTTCCTCGCACACTCCCGTGAGTGGGGTTGAGGACACTTGGACGGTCCTTTTCCACCAGTTTTCAAGACGGCGACACCCGGGTACCAACTGCGACACGACATGCAGCAGCTCTCTGACCCAAGTTCCCTCCCTGACACCTGCTCCCGTGGCCAGGGGCACTTCCCACGGCAGCCCTGGGAGCCACGCCTGCCCTCTCCACCCTGAACTCAGCTCTTCAGGTTTCTCCTGTAGGTGACACATCAGCGTCTTTCTGGGCAGGCTGATCTCACTCAACAGCGCATCCTCCTGGCTCCTCGATGGCGTCTCAATGGTGGGGCTGCCTTCTTCCTTGGCTGAATGCTGTTCCGTGCACATGTGCACCAGACTTTCTTTCTTTCTGTTTTTATTTGTTCTTTTTAGTTACCTGTGACAATAGAGTGTATTTGGCATATCGTACATACATGGAGTATCACTTCCCATCCTTGTGGTTGACATGACGTGGGGTTTTGTTGATCGTATATTCACATATGAACATAGGAAAGTTACATCAATTCATTCCACTGTCTTTCCCATCCCTCCCACCCCTTACTCCCCTTCAGTCTGGCTCAGTGCTAGAGCACTTGCCTAACACCAGGCTTGTTTCTCCATCTGTCCATTGATGGCCGCTGGCTGACACTGTATTTGGGCTTTTGTGAGAGCTTTTTCTTAGATTTTCTGTGCTTGTTTGGAAACAATACACACGGGGAAACTTTAAAAGTTTCCTTTACCCTCCCCAGTCCTTGATCTTTGGGATGCTTGAGAGGGTCAAGGTCACCGTGACTCCTGTCTATGCTTTGGTGACCATGTTTCTAAAACCAGATAGAAGATAGACAGACAGATGGACAAAGTCTTCTTAGTTTGAGTTTCAGTGGCTCAGGGTTCCTGGGATGACTTACTCTTCTTACTCAGAACCCCACACTCCTTTCCTTCTGAGCTCATTTTCTCTGAACAGTTGTGGGTCCGCAGCTGGGATCTACCACATTTGAATCTAATGTTTTTTTTAATTTCTTAAAAAAAATATTCATTTTTATTTTTTAGTTGTAATTGGACACGATATCTTCATTTTATTTATCCATTTCTATGTGGTGCTGAGGATCGAACCCAGGGCCAGGCGAGCACTCTACCGCTGAGCCACAACCCCAGCCCCCTCTAATTGTTCCTCTACTACTTCATGTCTAGGATCTTTCTGTCTTTACACACTGAGAAAGGCTGCCCCTCTGACCACTGACTTGCTCATTAATACTAGACGGGAGTCACGGGGGCTGACAGCTGGATTAGGAGCAGAATTTAGGATAAGCAGGGACATCAGAAGAGGGTTGGGCCCAGCCTAGTAATGAAAAAACCCTGGGGAGGGGCGGGCTGTGACTCCGACTGCACATACAAGGCTGCTGCAGCCACCTGTCCTGCTGCAGTGACACCAGACAGCAAAGCAAGTCCCCTGGGTCATTTACCACACCAGACTAGCCGGATAGGGCACTTCCAAAGTGCTTAGTGACCTGAGTCATTCCCACATTCAGCCAGTCTCTGAATCATCCTGCCCGGAGGCTCCTCTTCCTGCCCTCAGGCATAAAGCCAGTGAGAGCCCAGGGCAGGAACCCGCATGGCCAAATCCTGGCTCTGTGCTGCCCAGCCAGGAACCCAACAGTCACTCGGCCCGGGGCTCTCGGGGAGGAAAGTTAGGAAATAAGCAAGCTGGGCTGTTCTGTGGCTTCGATGACAAGCTCCACGTGAAGCACTTAGCACAACCAGCAACCTAGAAAACTACGGGAAGCCTATTCACAGCCACGGGAGCACTGCAGTCAGAGACTGAGGGCAGAGATATTCCCCAGCGAGAGTGTGTGGGGATACCTACAGCCCAGACCTTTTGGGAACCAGAGATGTTCTTCTTTTCATTAAAACAGAAAGAAAGAGCCGGATGTAATGGTGCACACCTGTAATCCCAGAAGCTATGGAGGCTGAGGCAGGAGGATCACGAGTTCAAAGCCAGCCTCAGCAAAAATTGAGGCACTAAGCAACTCAGTGAGACCCTGTCTCTAAGTAAAATACAAAATAGGGTTGGGGAGGTGGCTCAGTGGTCAAGTGCCCCTGAGTTCAATCCCTGGTACCTACCCCCTCAAAAAAATAAAAAATAAAAAAAAAGAAGAGAGAAATTATATCTTTTTTATACCCAACTGGTTGGAAAATAAGTAGAAGTGGTAGCTGGTGTTCTGTTTCAGAAAACAACTGATTTATTTATTTATTAGAATTCTCATAGCAAAGCCACTTCGGTGGCCATGAACACAGCTCGATTAGCAACCCCAGGACTTCAGAGATCAGAAGTAATTTGTTCCTGAGAAAAAGACACATTCCTTTGAGAGTCTCTTCATATCTCCTGGTACATCAACCTTATGTCTGAGGAGATTTCCACCCTCCCATTTCACTACAATCAAAAATGTTTCTTTCCGTCATTCACATCTTTTCCCACAGCCTACTTTTGCCCCATCTTTTCTTCTGTGAGCTTAAATCCCTATTGTTTCCCACACTGAGCCTGCTCTGTCCTCTACATACTAACTTCCTCCAAAGCCCAGAACACATCTGCAACCCAGACGGTCCAGGGGAGGAAGACAGATGTCCAGCCTGGACCCTTACAAAGTGGGCTCCAGAGAGACAGGGAACTTGCTTATGAAGTTTAGAGTTGCCACAGCAACACCTGTTTCTCCACTGGCTTCAGAACGGATGGGCTGGCGATGGGTGGTAAGAGCCAACAGCTCTGTGCTAACTAAACAGCTGGCTGAAACCTTCCCAGGCCACTCACCTCCTTCCATATTTACACCAGCCCTTTCTGCAGGGATTATCAGTGCATTTTACAGATAAGGAATCCGGTGGAAAGAGCTGACCCAAGGCCACACGCCCAAGACACACTGGCCCTAGGCCTCCCATTCAGCCCTTCACAGTCCTGTTTCAGCCATTCCCGCTGCCCTGGATCAAGGTGAGCTCACAGGACATCCCAGGAGGAAAACAAATGTCACCTTCATACCCTGAGTTGGGAGTTTTTTCCACCTTGATTCCACTGGAATCTCATAACTCCTTGTTTCAGAAAAACCAAGTCCTAATGAATGAGAACCAGCCACCCAAGGCCGATGGTGTCATGAGACGGAAGGCAGAGGCAATTTCTTTTCAGATCCAGAAGTGCACCAAGTGACATTTATTAGGACATATAAGAGAAGTGTGTGTTGGCTACTGGCAAGCCAGGGGGATCCCCGCACATCACGGCTAGAGGAAGGGGCTCACATGCTAAGCTAGACAAGGTAGGCTGGGCCAACCAGAATATTCCTGAACTCTCTCAAGCACTATTAACGTGTCCACCGCCAGGCAGCAACGTCTGGCGTGAGAAGCTTGGCTATCTGAATGACTCTGTTTGTCCTCGGGGGCTGGGGATGCGTGATGGAGGCAAGATGGAGGTTACTATGTTGGGTCCCTACATCACCGTGAGCAGAGGCTGGCATGGCTTCTTGTGGCTGAAACAATACTGTCTATGGTCTGTGACAAGGAGAGGCTGGATGAAGAACAGGCGGCATCCTGAAGAGGCAGAATGGCAGTGCCAGGGTCGAAACTTAATGAGGGATGTCTCAGTGGGCAGGGCAAATGCACCAGGGGTTTGTTTGGGTGGGTCTCTGAGGTCCCTGTTGTTTGGGGGGTGGAACCCTCCGGGGCTGGGGAGTAGGTGGAGGTTAGGTCACTGGAGGTGTGCCCTGGGAAAAGAGAGTGGCTCTTCCTCTCCCTCTCTGCTCTCCAGCAGCCATGGGGTCAACAGGCCTCCCTTGGCCGCACATTCCCAGTGCATTGGTCCTGTATTTTATAGAAACACCCATCAGAGTCGGTCTGCTCTTTTTCTCCAAATTGGACAGGGCTTCGGTGTTGTGAGGTTTTGCAAGGGAGCTCACAGGTGAAGTGCCATTTCCCCCACATCACACCTAGGGTAACATCCGACAGGTCTCGGTGCTGATGTGGGCCTGCCTTGAGCACCGAATAGTGGTGTGTGGTCCAGCTTCTCCACTGCGCTCTTGAGTAGCAAGTCGCTACGCACGGCAAGGAGTAGTGAGTATATTCCCCTTCCTCAAGGCAGAGAGTCTAAAGAAGTGATTTGAAATTCTTCAGGGAATTCCAAATTGTCTTTTTTCTTACAATTACTTATTTATCCAATCAAATATGAACTCATTGGATGTTTATTTTCAAATTCAAATCATAATCTAAAACTTCTATCATCTACACTACCTATAACCCCCACCTCTTTGATCTGTACTCCTTTAGGCTAATATTTCTTTATTTGTTTGCTCAAATTATCCCGGCTTTGGCCAGTTTCAACTGCTCCTATATCTACTTGACATCCCATTATCGTTTATGGGTTGTGTTTCTGAGTACTTCCATACTTTCCAACACAAAAAAAATGCTCCAAACTCCTCCTGTACATTTCCTGGCCCAGTCCTAGAGTTGGCTCTTCCTTCAAGGAGCCCTGGCACCTTCTACTGGAGAATGGTACTAGGAGCCAAGATGAGGCTTGGGCACCTGTTACTGATGGAGTGTCACTTACTACCGACCCTCTCACCTGATAAAGCAAGGAAATTCAAGTGTGTGTGCCAACCCTTGACTCTTCACATACCCATAAATACTCTTGTAGGTGACCACCTGTATTAAGCTAAGCTGAGGTACTGATGGGCCGGGCATTCCCATGCCTGCACAGCCGAACAGCTAAGAAAGTAAAAGAATTCCCCAAAAACCAGAAATGCAAGAAAGCAGAAATCCGAGATTCAAACACCCTCGGAGCTGGTGTTTGCCCGGCCAAGTGGCCTCAAGCTTGGAGGGGAGCCTCTGGAAAGAGACACCGCAGGAAGGAATGAGGCTCTGCACGAAGCTAAGACACATCTTGAGACCAGGATCCCTCTGCAGCCTCTAACAGGAGACAGCTCACAAGAAGAAGACCTGAAAAAACGAAAAAAAGAAAGACTTGCCCTCCCACAGAGGAAGACAGCAGATGTGCGCTTAGAGGGGACTTGATCTGGGCAGAGTCAAAAGTGCAAAGACTCCCCTGAGGATGAGGGTCTGGGGGCCGGCTTCACACGCCCTGTGTGGCAAAACAAAATCCAAAGCAGGAAATGCAGTTTATGAGCCAGACTGAGAAGGCCCTGGGTACCTAGCAGAAGTACTGAGACCTTAAATCCAGGCCTCAAAATATCCCCACAGATGAAACCCAAGAGAGAAGGGGCGTGCAATCCAAAGTCACCAAAGCCCCCGGAAATGAAAGAAGCCAGTCACTCCAACCACATGCTCCATGATTCCATTTATATGAAACGTCCAATGCCACAGTCTGGCTGCAGAAAATAAGGGGGGGGGGGGGGGGGGCAGGGTGACGAGGAACTTTGGTACATTGATACAGCAGGAGCAGGAGTAGGAGCCGTTTATTGTAGGACAGGAGCAATATTTATACATTCCACACGGCTTATCTTAATTAACATAAACTAGATACAGCAGTCAACCAATCAGGAATCTCCACACTTAATGGCTCGCTGGCCTTACTTCTCAAACCACTCCCTCTGGCAAAATGCCAGGCGCCATCCAGACTTGTTTACAGACTCTAACAGTCCAGAAAAGGCAAAGTTACATGGGAAGAAAGTGGATTAACAGGGGGAAATGGGGATGGCTAGGGATGGGCTTTCCTTTCAGAGGAGATGGATCAGAGGAGATGTTCTCTAAAACTAGGCGGTGACAATGGTTAGATAATCTTGTCACTATACTGAAAAATTCACATTTCGATGGGTGAATTAGCTGCTGTGACAATAATGGGAAAATCGATAAAATTCAAAAAATCTGGAGATTTTTAACAGCTCCGTACTCACCTTGGTATTTTGGTTTTGACAAATAAAACATGGGAACAGAAACACATTCTCTTGGGCTCAAAAGGGGTCGTCACAAAGCAGCAGAAGGGAGGCTCTCTCCTCAGGGCGTCACCGTGGGCCACCTCTCCGCCCTCGGAGGTCTTGGGGGGTCCTCTCGGCTCCTGTGGCTGCTGCCCTTGTAGCCAGTTCACTGACTTACTTAAGTTCCTGTCCGTTCGTTGGGCAATCTGCAGCCTAGCTGTGCTTATACCAATTTTCTCACTCTTTTCCTTCCAACTTCTCCAGTTGCTTTGAAACTCAACAGGGAACCAAATCTAGGCACACATTACTCTAATACATGTTTGAAGGTTGCCAAGTACACAAGAGGTGGCTTTTCAGCCCTCATAAAATGTCATAAGTTGTCCAATTTCTAAATCACTTTACAGCCCACTCCTTTTCTTCAAATTCTCCCTGCGATTTCAGCCAGCAAAGACTTGCAGCCATGATTCATGATTCCTGATCACGGAGGAACAGCCCCACCCTATATCTTGATGAAATGACTGTTTTTAGTTTACAGCCTCATTATCTTTTAAACCTAGATAACCAAACTGGCATTCAGATAAAGATGTATCTACAACAACCTAAATACGTCATTGGAAAGATTAAAAAAATAAAGTCAACTTAGGTTTTGCAACTTAGTTAAACCTAATTATAAAATTAAGTAGACTTACCTCAATAAGGCTAAAACTAAGGAAAGACAAGAGCTTCCATGTGCCTTTGTAAATTCAATCCAAGGATCTATATATTTTTAAAAAAATTGAAAAGTAAAAATTTCTTTTTGTTTTTCTCTCCACAATTTGTATAAAGTGGCTCTCTGAATATCAATCTCTATCATGTTGATTGGCTTCCCTATGGTTAAACAGCCTGCAGGTAAGTTCATGCTTATTGTTGTAGACAATGGTCAGCAATCTTTTATTTTTAATTTTATTTATTCTAATTTGTTACATATGACAGCAGAAAGCCAATCAATTCATAGTACACATACAGAGCACAATGTTTCATATCTCTGGTTGGACACAAAGTAGAGTCACACCATTCGTGTCTTCATATATGTACTTAGGGTAACAATGTCCATCTCACTCCACTGTCTTTCCTACCCCACTGCCCTCTGCCTTCCCTTCCCTCCCCTTTGCCCTATCTAAAGTTCCTCTGTTCCTCCCAAGCTCCCCCCACATCTCCATTATATATCAGCATCCTTATATCAGAGAAAACATTCGGCATTTGATTTTTTTTGAGATTGGCATGATAATCTCCAACTCCATCTGCTTACCTGCAAATGCCATGATTTTATTCTCTATTAATACTGAGTAATATTCCGTTGTGGATATATATTTACCACATTTTCTTTATCCATTCATCTACTGAAGGGCACCTAGTAGTAGCACAAGAATTAAAATCAAGAAACAATAAATGGGATGGATTCAAACTAAAAAGCTTCTTCTCAGTAAAAGGAACAATCAATGAGGTGAACAGAGAGCCTACAGAATGGGAGCAAATTTTTACCACACGCACACCAGATAGATCAGTAATCTCTAGGATATATAAAGAACCCCAAAATCTTAACACACACACACACACACAAAAAAAAAAAAAAAAAAAAAAAAACAATCAATAAATGGGCCAAGGAACTGCACAGACATTTTTCAAAATATGGTCAGTTATCTTCTAGAAAGCAGAAAGGAGGCTAAGTTCCACACCGCTGGTGGGAAAAAAAAAAAAAAAAGAGAGAGAAGCCTTTCTCTACGGGATCGTCCTCACGATCTAAAAACAAACCTGCACGCTACTGTGGAGGGTCCTGGAACGGCAGAGCTGAACTGGCCTTAAGGAGCCACAGAGGGGAGACGGCAGGTTCTGGAGAAGCGCTTCCAAGGGCAGAGCCACTTACATCCCTGACGCAAAGGGCATTGGAGAATCTTCCACGTCCGCACCTAAAACCAGAGTCAGTTCTCCCCTCGGGGCGACAGTGGAAATGCCCAGGGCTTCTGCCTCCCTGGGCTCTCCTTCTCGCAGGTGGCCCTGGAATGGAGACCCTGAGTGGTCCCTAGTCCTGGGCAATGTGAGCAGAGGCACCCAAAGGGCAGCATATCCAGAGTGCGCTAAGGCCAAGGAGATTCTTGGGAGAGCAAAAGAGCTTCCAGAGAAGGCGGAAAGGAAGTCTCTGTCTCCAGAGCTCTGCACAGGAAGACAGGAGTGGAGGACCAAGAGACCATGGTAAGTTGAAAGATGGGGGAAAGCAAGGAGAAGGGTCCCAGATTCTCACCCGCGTCAGAGAGCAGAAAGACGCTGGACACACGTAGGCATCAGGTTTCTCTAAAAGGATGTACCTGGGGCTGCCGTGAGTGTAGGAGATTGGCCAGTTAGAAAAGTGGGGACCAGGGAGGGGATGGAGACTGACTTTTCAGTATATATCCTTTTCCTCCTGTGATTTTAATAAATCTAAGTGTGTGTACTAAGGTCAGAAATTTGGAATTTTACTTTTAAACTGTAGCAATACCAAATAAAAAAACCAAAAAAAAAAAAAAATGGTAAAACACAAAATATCCAAACAGTAAAGGATTTAAAACAAAGAGCAAAAAAGAACAACAGAAAAAAAAGTTTCATCCCAGTGACCCTCACAGTTAAACCACTTCATGAAATTTCATAAAGTGACTTTTGAGTGTAGCAACTTCCTGTCGGCCTGGGCGGCCTTTGCTGGGTACCTTTGCTGACTCATCTGCTCCGGATCAGAGCTGCACAGGGGTGAATGAGACACAGTGGAGAGGGGAAAAACCCACAGTCATTTTTTTTTTTTTTTAATTTTAATTCCTTGTTTGAAAAGAAGAGTTTAGAACAGCCCGAACTTGAACTTTTCAAATGTACCCAAGCTGTTTCCAAATTAAACCAGAACCTGAGCTCTGGGTCATTGTTTGGGTAAATAAACCTGTGGATGGAATGTGTAGGTGACGTGAGGGTTAGGAAATCCCCAGCAATATCAGTCCAGAAATCTCAAGGCGATATTTTAAACTGTCTAAAGCCCATTGTAGACTTTCAAATCCATACCTCAAATCACTAACGCAGAAAAGATTGATCTCTAGTAACTTTAAAAAGTTCCAGAGCCCCACTATTACAAGGAAGTTGGTAAGTGAGTCACCAAGCCTACATTTTTTTTAGGATCATTAAGTGGGTTAATGAGTTCACCTCACTGCAGATGGTCACATTTCGTAAGCCCAGGGGGACTGCAGCCTTTTAATAAAGCACGTTCTGAACCAGTACAAACTCCTGGAAGTTACTTTCCCAGTGATGACTCTCCATCCTTCTGCTCCTGGCCAAACTGCTAGGGACTGTCGTTAGTAAGACCGCAGCAAATCTTCCCTTTATCTCATTTACTGATAGGGCTCACTTGCTTAAAATAGAAGTTTCCTTGGGCAGCTCACAACCACTGCTACAAAATGACACACACAGAATCCTCTTTATAAATTGCTGTAGGAGAGATACTTCCAGCTGGACATGGTGAGACACCCCTGTACTCCCAGCAGCTTGGGAGGCTGAGGCAGGAGGATTGTGAGTTCAAAGCCAGCCTCAGCAAAAGTGAGGCACTAAGCAACTCAGTGAGACCCTCTCTCTAAATAAAATACAATATAGGACTGGGGATGTGGCTCAGTGGTCAAGTGCCCCTGGGTTCAATCCCCAGTACCCCTACCAAAGAAATAAAAAGAGATTTCCAGGCTGAACATCTCTGAGTAGGGTCTTTTCCTGAAATTGCTTTTGTAAATGTAATTCAAAGACCGCACTACAGAACCCTTGAGAGTACTTTACAGGCGTGACTTCACTTGGCACCTAAGGGAAACTTCTGCCTGCTGGTCACACCATTCTGAGACAACTAGCTCAAAAAAAATGATGTTAATAACTGCATCTGTCACGGCCGTTGATGAAACTTCCAGCTCCATACAATGGAAATGAAAGTGTATTATAATTAAGCAACTCAAGATTAACATTTAACTATCAGCAACTGAGCCACGAATTTTACTTTTAAATTCGTAATAGGCCTATTTGATCTGAAATTCAGATACCAAATAACAAACAGGCCCAACTCAGCTGTTAAAAGAACTGGCTCCCAATTTTATTTTAATTTCGTCATTCATTCCAAACCACAAATGTAAACAAAATTCCATTTTAATTCAACAATTATGAATTTAGTCCCTACTCAGCATACAAAGGGGCTTCACATCCATTCTCAGTGGCATTAAATAGAATTTATGGGAGGTCATTGTTTTCTACTGGCCTCCTGCACGAGACCTCAACAGATCAGACCAAATCAGAAAGGGCTCATGGTGCTGGGTGAACTTCAAAATGAGCCAGTTCTCCCCCAAAACATCCACAGCAACCAATAGGAAGGGGCCCAGCCAACCTGAGCCCACATGATGCAGAAGCCTTCTCATTTATTTATTTATTTATTTATTTGGGGTACTGGGGATTGAACTCAAATGCACACAAATACTGAGTCACATCCCCAGCCTTATTTTGTATTTTATTTAGAGACAGAGTCTCACTGAGTTGCTTAGCGCCTCATTTTTTGCTGAGGCTGGCTTTGAACTCACAATCCTCCTGACTCAGCCTCCAGAGCCACTGGAATTACAAGCTTGGGCCCCTGTGCCAGGCAAAGCCCTCTCTGTGTTCATCCATAAGGAAAGGAACTTTGAAATGATCAATCTGCCCTTTGTTTATTGTTTCCGCTTCCCTCTGCCTTTTCTCCTATAAAGCCCACCTGGTCTGTGCAGCTCAGAGGAGCGCCTTCCTATCGTGTAGGCAGATGCGGACCAACTCATGAACCGCTAAGGAAAGGCAATCAGATCTTGAAAATCAATCCTTGACACGTATTTCCTTGACAGTGGTCACTGTCCACAGAGTGTCACTCTTTTCTAAAGAGAGTGATACGGCCTCTGCTAAAACAGCTTCTTCCTGGGGTATTCTGATTGTCCCACTTGGTTCCCTGCCCCGCCCCAATTCCTCTTACCTGTCCTCTTCTCCTAAAGTGGCTACTCCAGGAAGTTGTCCCCCAGCACCCTGTGGACCAGCCTGTAGATGCTAAGGCCCCTTGTCCTTGGGCAAGGGTGTACCACACAGGTCCTGAGGCAGGGAGCACAGCATATTGCAAGGCTTGACAGCAGTTGAACAAGTGCTCATTCACCCCTTATCCCCATTCTAGCCCCATCTCTGGCACACAGCGCTCAGTAAGTAACAGCTGAAGCCTCTCAGAGTTAGGCAGAGCAGAAAGACCAATAAATCAATATCAGAAACATAAGGTAAGAGCACAACTGTACAGGATGTAGTGGACAGGATGCTGTGAAGATTAGGAAAAATGGGCTTGATCAATTAGCACTTTCAAGGGGAAATGGTGCTGTGTTCATTGACTTGGTAGAACATGGGTACAGTGTTTATAAGCTAGGAGAATTGGTTACAAAGTATTAGCATTCATCATAAGAGCTAAAAAAAAAAAAAAAAAAAAATTCACTGGGTGGCACCCACCTGTAATCCCAGAGGTTAGGGAGGCTGAGGCAGGAGGATCCCAAGTTCAAAGCCAGCCTCAGCAACTTAGCAAGGCCCCAAGCAACTCAATCAGACCCCATCTCTAAATAAAATATATTTCTTTAAAGGGCTGGGGATGTGGCTCGGTGGTTAAGCACTCCTGCCTGGCTTCAATCCCTGGTACCAAGACAAAAACAATAATGTTCGCTTGGGCAAGAATACATATTTTCTTTTCAGAAAACCAAATGTACTTGAGACATGGATGCAACTATTTAAAGGCTGGCTTCCTGTGCCTTGTCAGGACTGAATCCTCACTCAAATTTGGTCTCCTTTAAAGCTATAGGAAGATGCTGGGTCCAGCTGGCCGGCCCTCAGGGGTTTGTATAAACAGTGTGCAGACATTAAACTAGGAGAACTAAAGAAAAGCTCAGGGCCCCCTAGGGCCCTGGGAGGGGGAGGCCCAGGTGACAGAGGGCCAGGAGGAGGTGGTCACAGAGCCTCAGGGACAAGCACAGGATGAGGACTAGCCGGGGCGGGGAGTGTGAGCAGAGGCTGCAGGGTCCTGGAGGGACAGGAAGTAAAAGTCCCCAGCAGAGAGAGGAGCAGGTACTGCCCCGCGTGCAGCGCTGACCAGGAGCCAGCTCAGCACCGGCCTCAGCACCAGGCCTGGCTCCTAGCCCAGCCGTGCCCTTTGCAGCTGCAGGGCTCCACACGGTCACACAAGCCTAGGGACCTGCTCTCCAATTTGAAATGTGAGGAGTGACTGTCAGCATTGTCATGCCAGTTAAATGAGATAACGACTATCGAGGGTCAGCCACGGGGGTCACCTGAGGCCAAGCTGTGAAGACCACACCTGCCCACAAGGAAGGTCAAAGCCCCAAGGTGCCTGGCCTCTGCTGCATGCCAGGGCGGGGATGGCCGTACCACACCTGCTTGCCCTCCCCTCCATGACAGTCACATCAGGGCCCCAGATGACGCGGGCAGCCAGCACTTCCAGGGGGCCAGCCTACCTCCTGGGCTTACCTAGGGACCCTAGGGTGGAGGCTGCTCATCCCCCCACTGCGAAAGCAGAGGGGCCGGACGGAGGGGCATCCAGTGTCCCAGCCCATCCTTTCCAACACACCCATGCACTTGAGCACCTGGCGAAATTCGCCACCTCCCACCTCCCACCTCCCACCTCCCTGATGCAACCTCTTCGGAATCACAAAGGAACTTTCCGCACACTGATATGGGGTCAGCCACTGGAGGCAGGACCAAGGTGGCCACCTCCCCTAACTCACCCCCAGCCCGAGAATGCCCTCGGCCCTTCCCCCTGGCATCTGGGCGCTGCTCTTGACTTCCTCCTCCTCCTGAGTCACGGCCTTGCTCCCTCCCACCGCTGACCTCCCTCTGCCCCCCGTGTCCCCACCACAAGACGACGTCAAAGTCCCTCCTGAAAGGCTAGGGCTGCTCCAGATCCCCCACTGCTGCGCCACCACCCGACTAAACCTGTCCTCCTGGGCCTCTGCCTGGACTCCCAGCACGAGGAGCGCTAAGCCGCAGTGGCGCTGAGTGCCTGATGGCTCCGCAGGCGGACTCTCTGGTCTTTCTGCTGGAAATCTGAGGCTCCCTCCACAGTCTCCACTTCCAATCCCAGATGCACGGGGCAGTTTCAGTGTTGGGAGGGGAATGCCCCGCGTCCAGCTCCTGAGCTTGCTGAGTTGAACTGACCTTCACCCCTCCCCTCATGGCCACATGCAACCTTCAGGATGGCCCAGAGAGGCGTCACCAGAAATCTCGCCCTGGGACTCCGGCCCCCTAGATCTCACTTCCTCCGCACCTGCTCCTCATCTCTAGAGTCCCTCATCGCTAGACGGCTCCCTTCACACTGTTACCACTTCCAACCGCTGTCAGCACCTCTCAGGCCCAAGCTTCACTCCCCAAAGCTTCGCTTCTGCTCCTGAAAAGTGACGCTCACAGGAAAGACACTGGCGGGCATCTCTCCGGGCCCCCAGGACTGAACGGCTGTGCTCAGCGGCTCACTACAGTCCCTCGGATCAGCCCCTAAAGACTATGCAGCAGCTGGGTGGCCGAGGCAGGAGGATCTCGAGTTCAAAGCCACCTCAGAGAGTTAGGAGGCCCTAAGCAACTCAGCGAGACCCTGTCTCAAAATAAAATACAAAAAGGGGATGTGGCTGGGGATGTGGCTCAGTGGTCAAGTGCCCCTGAGTTCAATCCCCAGTGCAAAAAAAAAAAAAAAAGAAAAGACTATGCAAAGCCTTCAGTCATCCCCAGAACCCCCACTTCCTCCTCGAGGCCGCCTCTTACACCCCTGGAGAAAATGAAAGTCCATGCACAACTTAAAAAGTCCAGTGCCTTCCCTTGGCCATAGCAAAGAGTCCCCAACTTCTGTTGGCAAAAGAATCACCAGGGATGTAGCTCAGAGGTAGAGCACTTACCTAGCAGGTATGAGGTCCTGGGTTCAATCCCCAGCACCACGAGGAAAAAAAAGAAAAAACAAACAACAAAGAATAGAATGAATCACCCATGGAATCTCCTGGCCTGATATTCAGATTAGTAGGTAGAGACTGGATCTCGAAGACAACCATGACAGCAATTTCTTGGGCACACTAGGGCTCTACCACTGAGATACGTCCCCTCCCCTTTTTATTTTTTATTTTGAAGAACAGCCTCACTAAGTTGCGAAGGCTGGCCTCAAACTTTTGATCCTCCTGCCTCAGTCTCCCAAGTCACAGGTATTGTGGGCATGCACCACTACATCAATTATATTTTTAAAGGATTGAAAAAAACAACATCAAAAAAAGAAAATTTTGTGACGCCTGAAAATTTCATGAAACTCAAATTTCAGCATCCATAAGTGAGGTTGGATGGGACACAACTGTGCCCAACAGCGTACATGCTACCTATGGCTGCTTTGATGCCACCCAGGCAGAGTCGAGCATTTGTGACAAGGACTGTATGGCCCAATATTCGTTGTCTGGCTCTTTGTAGGAAAAGCTTGCTGACCCCTGGTCTGAAGGTCAAGTGCCTTCCTGGGGCCCTGCTTCCCTGTCCATCCCACATTCCCAGATCCACACAACTGCACCGAGCAGTCACCCGCAGGGACGCTGGGTCCCGGGAGGAGGCAGACAACTTCAGGCCTCCACGGCTCTTCCCTCCCAGCATGGCCCTCCCCACTTGGCCTCACAAACTCTTATTCATCCCTCAAGACCCAACTCCTGTCCTGCCTCAGGTGACAGCCAGGCCCCGGCCTTCCACCAACGTGGCTGGGCTCCACACCCCATGTCCCCGTGCCCCATGTCCCCGCCTGGCTCGGTTCTCTTGTTCCCAGCCATGTGGGTACAGGTGGTCCCCCAGCTCCAGGGCACCCTGTCCAGGCTCCACCTGTGGCGCCCTGGTGGGGGTGTGTGTCCCACCTGGTGGCAATACTGTGTTCACGCTGGCCTCATCCCACCTGTCATGGCCCCGCGGTGCCTGCAGCCTGGACAAATCAACTCCTTCCCATAGGCCAGACCTCTCCACATCAGACCAGGAGCGGGTGCTCATGGGGACGTCAGTGCTGACGCCGCAGAAACGACGGTGGCCAAGGAAGGAAGGAAGGAAGGAAGGGGGCCTCTCCGTGGTGACGCGCCCGGCCTGCTGTGTGTGCGCCATTCACGGGAGCCCGCGGCCTGGAAAGCCCAGTGAGGGCAGGCTGCTGGAGGCAGAACCCCAGGGCACAGCCGGGGGCAGCCTGGAGAACAGCAGGGCTGGGCCTGGGCGGAGGAGCTTCCTCCAAAAACACACGATCTACTGTCCACCTTAAGAAGGATGCTCCTGGCTGGGGACGTGGGTCAGGGGGACACATGCTTAACCTGTTCAAGGCCCCAGCTTCACCCCAGCACCAAAAAATAAAAATGAAACAAGGTGTTCTACAATGAAGTTTAATAATGTATAACTCGCATGTATTGTTACTAATGATCAGCTTTTATTGAGCACCTACTATTCCTTGAGAATGCAAAGGAAGATAAAAACCCAGACCACAGGGATTCCTCAAACGAGTTTGGAGTTCAGCATATGAACCCAGTAAGATCACGATCTTGTAATAACAACATCTGCCAAGTGTTAAATGCAAACAGCAAAGTCTACAGGCATTCATTGTGGCCTATGGGCTTCCTCTCTCTGTTCCCCAGGCACCTTCTATAAACCTCTGAGTGGCACCACCTGTATACTTAACACAGGTCTCGACTCCTCCACTGGTAGATGAGCTCTTCCAGGACGGGGCACTTAGGGGGTTTCTTGTTTTCTTTTTCTTTTTTTTTTTAATCCTTCCTTTTCTACCACTCAGCCAGGTACCTGGTACTAATAGGATTGAATAAATATTTAATTGATCTAATAATGACTGCGGAATGTGAGCTGAGCTTTCAGTGAAGGGCAACACTTAGATAAGAACAGGACTAAAGGTTGGCCTTTCCAAAGGCGACCAAGGGAACCAGACAGGTGACTGAAAGCCCGGGGCAGGCCGAGAAAACCAAGGTCACAGGCCCCATGGGGTGATCAAAACCCACTGGGGTCACCACCCGTCACCATCAGTCCAGAGTGCCGGGTCTTTAAAGCTGGTCCTCATTCCTCCAGATGGGACTGCAACAGAAGCTCACCTGACCGTCCTAGATCTTTCCTGCTCTAATCTCAAAATCAGTTCCTAGATTCTTACTTCCTGGTCTATTTTTCCCTTTTTTCCCCCCCTAAATTGTTGGGGTGGGTAAAATCCTGGCTCAAGACTGAGGGCTGGGGATGTGGCTCAAGCGGTAGTGCACTCGCCTGGCATGTGCGGGGCGCTGGGTTCAATCCTCAACACCACATAAAAATAAAGAAATTGCATCCACCTAAAATTAAAAAATACATAAATAAATATTTAAAAAAAAAAAAGAAAAGACTGAACTGACCTTTGGCATACACAGTCTGAGGGCACCTGACAGGTAAAGATACAAGATATCCTTGGCGTCCAGAATTTGTGGTCACCACTAGAAGGACCTCAAGGCTGGAAACAGTCTCTTTTTTGGCTTTCCAAGTTCCCAGGACCTCCAGGTGCACCACACAAACAAATAACAGCAACAGCAACGTTACAAGATCAGTCTGGAATCACCTTTCACCATTAGAAGGTTCTAGCGACTGCAGATCACGCCACACTCAGCAGCCAGAGCAAAGTGGGGAGGCGTGAGAAGACGACGTTTAGAACTCCATTCTCCGTTCCTTGATTCCCCATAAAAGGAAAAGAAAAGCTCCTGCCTCATTCACCCAGGGTGAGTGCAGCTTTGTATCTAAATAATCCTAGATCTTCCCGGGGGACGGCGCTCAAAATGCAGACCAGGTCCCAAGTCCTCAGGTGTTTCCTACACTCTGATCTGAATTGCTACATTGTGTTTCTCTCTAACTAAATACAGTGGCTTTGCCTTTAACATCTTCAGTAGTTTGGCTGGTATAAGTCCCTAGAAACAAGGCTGAGGGTGTGTCTCAGTGGCAGAGTGCTCGCCTAGCATGTGTGAGGCACTGGGTTTGGCCCTTAGCACCACACAAAAACAAACAAAATAAAACCATTCTGCCTGTCTACAACTACAAAAAAAAAAAAAAAAAAAAAAAAAAAAAAAAAATTAACAAATAAAATAAACATTTTTAAAAGTCCCTAGAAACAAAACCCCAACTTCATCCTTAATATACATATCACTGTACACAGGCATCCTTTAAGGGTGCCCAGAAGCTACAGAGACAAATGAAAGAACCAGATGAAAAGTAATAAAGAGTTCTTCACTTGCAAACCAGATGCTCAGAAGATGTTCAGTTTTGCAGATAATCAACTCCCCGACCCAGGGACAACCGATCAATCAGAAATTATGAGTCAACACAGGAACTACCAAGACCCTGAGGAGACGATTCCATGACTCTAAGTGGCACATGAAGAACTATTTGGGTAACTTGATGTGTGTTTTATCATTTTTAGCTTATCTTGGGCTAATCGCCACTCTTCCCGGGGACAGGAGTGTTTATCGGGGACTGCATTCCACCCTCCACCTCACTGGTCTCCATTCTGTGCCCCAGGAAGGGCCCCAGCAGACAGAAAGAGAAGAGCCAAAGTTCACTGCTTCCCGGTCAGGATGTAGGGGAGGGGTCCAGCCCTCACAGGGCCATGGTATGGACTTCTTCCCTTTTCCCCAGCAGCTGGCGATGTGGGTAACTCAACATCCTTTTCCTGGCCCTGCTGGGAGCGGGGCCCAGGGCCTCATGCCTGCCAGGCAGGTGGTCTCACTGAGCCGCACCCCAGCCCTCCATCTTTGGTTCCCTGCCTACCCCAGTCTAAGCACTTCATGAAGTCTCTCTTTTCAACCAGTTAAATCCCGTTCCTTGCCAACACCCTGAGGCAAGGATCTTCCTAACCTAGGGCACTCTCTCTCTATGAATCTTCTCAGTCCCCAAATGTAGATCTTACTGCCCTCTCCTACTTTACACACAGGGCACGGAGGCTCGGAGAGGGTAGGGAACCAGCCAGAGGTCACAAAGGTAGTTGGCTGGCAAAGCAGGAATTCATCCAGATGGGTCTGACATCTAAATCCTTAGAAAACTTCAAAAGAGTGAAAGAAAACACACCAAGCTTCCAAACTCTCAGGCCACAGGTTAGCCTCAGACCACAGTATTTACAGTCTGGGTTTTCCCTGGGTCTAAGATAAGCTGCCTGGGGCATTGCCCTGTGGGTGCTTCTTCCACCAAGAGTCATTCAGACTGAACACAGCAGCCCACGCCTGTAATCCCAGCAGCTTGGGAGGCTGAGGCAGGAGGATGGAGAGTTCAAAGACAACCTCAGCAACTTAGTGAGTCTCTAAAGAACTTAGCAAGACCCCATCTCTAAATAAAAATATAAAAAGGTCTGGGATGTAGCTCTGTGGATAAGCACCCCTGGGTTCAATCCTCGGAAAAAAAAAAAAAAAGTCATTCAGAGTTGACCTTGTTGGAAAGTGATCAGGACAACCTAAGACCTAACAGATGCCAAGTGTGTCATTTCCTAGGCACACATTTTCCCCTGGGCTCATTCCAGAAATCCCCTAATACCTCTCAATCTTAAATATCTTTATGGTTCCTTCGTTCTTTTTCATAAATTAAAATCAAAAATTCAGGAGATGGGGGATGCAGGTGAATGCAGTTATAAGCGTTAATAACTCTACACTAGCACCTCGCAGCCATGACCTGTGGGGTCCTTCATCTATATCTCTGTATGAAAAGCTCCCTGGATTCTCTTCTCTAGCAGTGCAGGATGCATTTTTTTTAAATGCAATTACAATAAATTCCAATAGGAAGTGGAAAGATAAGTATGAAATAAATCCCCCTGAAGGAAATTCAAGATAGAGCTATATTCCATATCAGAAACAAAGTATTTGCTGTTGTGTCTGCCTCTGCCTGTGTCCCGGGCCTCTCCGGCCTCGGCCTCGCAGGCTGAAGAGAGACAGAAGAAGGCATCCATGCCCTCGCCAGACACTCTCCCAAGTTCCTGATTCTCTGGAATTTGCAATAGTCAGATCCTCAAAGTGGGCCAGGGAGAGGGTGGCTCAGTAAACAGTAGCTGAACAGGGCAAAAGGCCAGGGCAGCTTCCTCATTGCTGGAGGAATGAGAGTGGAAAGGGAAGCAGGTAGGCGCTTGTCAGAAAATGAAAAAGAGCACCAGTGGGGGAGGGGGGGAGGAGGGGGAGGGGACCCAGCAAAAATTGCACAAAACACAGAGGCAGGCTCTTCTCCAGCACGCCCTGCACGGGTCCACTCAGCACAGAGCTTGTCCAGCCCCAGGCCCCAAAAAGAACAGGAGAAGGAAGGTGACCTCAAAGGCTGTAATGGCAGCAGACAGTTCCTGGACAGCCCCAGAGCTACCCGGGCCCCTCAGCTCCCACTCACAAGCCTCCAACCTCAGGAATTAACAAGGTCCTCAGAAAACAAAGTATCCCTTTTCCTCACTCCTGCCTTTCTGATGGCATCACACAGGACACAAAATAACAGTCACACCTGTTGGCCCAGCTCACCAGTTAAGTCTACAACAGGGTTTCTCATTCAAACCCATGGACTGAGAGGTCTGCGGGTCAGCCGGGATCACCTAAATTAAAATGATAACGACTTAGCTGGCCTGGCTGAGCCAGAGATCCCGCTGTAGGGAGGATCCAGGAACACAAGGATGCCAAATTCAAGGCGGCTTAGCAATACTGTTCTCAAAATAAAAGAAAAAAATTTTAAATGTTTAAAAAGTGTTAAAATGGAGCTCAATGACGGAGCACCTCTGAATCTAGGCCCCAATACTGAAAGAAAAAAAAAAGTTAAAAAAAAAAAAAAACTTGACTACAATGACGGAGGAAACTCTGTATTCATTTATCAGACCATCTTAGAATTTGAACACAAACCAAAACTTGGGGGTGGGAGTTCAGTAGAACCGAACTTGCCATGCAGGTGTACAGAAAGAAGAACATTAAAACCAACTTTAAAAAAAAAAAGAGCCAGGCGCGGTGGCCCACGCCTGTAATCCCAGCGGCTCCGGAGGCTGAGACCGGAGGATCGCGAGTTCAAAGCCACGGACTGAAGTCCTTCAGAGTTGACCTGAGCGCAAGGCGCTAAGCAACTCAGTGAGGCCCTGTCTCTAAATAAAATACAAAATAGGGCTGGGGGTGTGGCTCAGGGTCCAGTGCCCCAGGGTTCTATCCCCGGTACCCCCCCCCACCTCCTATCCCCCGCCCTAAGAAGCCCACCTGTCCAGTACCGGGCAGGGGGACGGGTGGATGCACCTTCCCTGAATCAGGGTGGCGATCGCTCGGGGCGCCGGGGTGCCCACGGGCGGCGCAGTTACCTGGTCCAGCGGGATGCCCAGGAGCTCGCTGAGCGGGTGCAGACAGGTGGAGCCCGTGGTGCGGTAGGACGCGCGGGGCGGCGGCGGCTCTGGTGCCATCCTGCATCTTCGGGAGGCGGCTGCCCCGGCCCCAGCCCGCGCCCCCCTGCGGGGCGTCCTCCTCCCGGGCCGGGTGCTGCGCCAAGGGGCGGCCTCTGCCTGGCTCGCGGGGCACCGTGCGGGAGGCCGGCGACGCGCACCGGCGAAAACGCTCTGGGCGCAAACTTGGCGCTGGCGCAGCCGCCACGGGCCTGGGAGGCCGGGCCGAGCGCGCCGCGCTTCCCGCTCCCCTCCTCTCTGCGCCCATTGGCCCTGCGGCCGGGGACGCCCGGAGGGGGCGGGCGGGAGGCGCCGCGGGGACTGGGAGCCGGGCCCCGCCCCGCCCTCCGCGGCCGAGGGGGACAGCGACGCGCGGGCGCCGCCCGGCCCGGAGGCTGGTGCGCGCGGCCCCGGGGGCGGGCGACGCCCCTTCCTTCTCCGGAGCTCGCCGCCCGCTCTCCCCGCCCACGGAACTGTCGCACCCGGTGCGGGCGCCTGCCACCCGGGAGCAGCCAGGCCCCACCCTGTCCGGGTTTCGCCGCGGTCGCCGCGCCCTCCTCGGGTCCCCGCGCCCGCCGGGGCTTCCTGCGCTTTCCTTTCCAGCCGCGCGAGACCCCGGATCCCCGGCACCTGCCTCGCGGGGTCCGGCCGCTGTTCCGACCCCCGATGCCCGCAGGCGCGGGCCACTCCTGATGGCTTCGTCGCTTTGGGTGGAGAATGACTTTACCCGGGTCAGGAGCGCATTTCTGTTCCAAGATGCGCGTGGTCATGATGTACTTGAATGGAACGGCCCTAAATAAGGGTCCCTTGCCTCTTCACATCGTCCCAGGCCCCCAACACCCGTGTGTCGCTTGGGAAAGTTTTCCCATTTATTGATAGATTTTGAGAAATATGAAAATCTTAAATTGGGCGTGGTGGTGCAGCCTGGAGTCCCTACTACTGCGAGGGAGGCAGGAAAATCGCCAGAGCACAGGAGTGACCGGCCTGGGCAACGTGGGCAGATCCCGTGTCTGAAATAAATATCCAGAAGAATCCCGCTGATCCTTCCCAGGGATCTCCGGACGTCAGGGGGTGAAGCCTTCTGGAAGCGGCACTCTGGGCCTGTGGGTAGGAAGCCAAAACCCAGCGCCGGTGGCCCCTGGGTTCCCCTGGGAAACATCTGGACGCCATCACTGGGACGAGGGTTAGCTGGGGGGGCATCCGACCCAGCAGGCAGGCAGGGACTTGGGGCAGACCTTCTGAAAGTGGCCTCCAGCTTCAGATTGACCTGAGAGCCTGTCAAGCACTGGCACCAACTTCCTGCCCAGGGCAGCGGCCTCTGCTGCCCTCTCCAAAGTTTCGGGGTTTCATCACCAACAGTTGCACCCAGTAGCAACTTTCCAGGCCAGAATCTCTCCATCCATGTCCTCTGCCAAAGAGGGGTAAAAATGTTGCTGCCACCCTCCGTGACCCAGTAGACATTTTAGAGGAGGTCTTCAGCAAGCCACAGTCCCTGCTTTACTACACAAGAAAACTCCCACCTCCCCCCACACACATACACACACACACACACACACACACACACACACACGTGCAGGCATATGACTGGAGGATGACTAGGCTAGGCGGACTCAGTACATATCTCAGAGTCCTGGGAAATGACCATACTTGAAGCAGTGTCCCTCGTATCTTGAGCAAGACGACAACTTAAGTGAGGTATTTCAGATGGAAAGGGGCCTGAAAGTATTGTTTGAAAGAGAAAGAACCAGGAAGGGGGGGGTGCACCTGCAGTCCCAGCTAAGGGGGACGCCCAGGAATTTGAGGTCAACCTGGGCAACATAGTGAGGCCCTGTCTGAAAAAAGAGAAAGTTAAAAAAAAAAAAACTGGGAATAGGTTTGGGGAGCCACTTAGATACAAATAACCAGAAAACAGAAGTAGGCCGGTTTTCGTCATATTTCTGAAGCAAATGCTTCAGTTCGTGGGTTGCTTTGTGAGCCGGTCTAGGCTCTTGAGACTTTCAAGAAAGGTCTTCACATAGGCAGGCATAGAGGGGGTGGGGGTAGTCCTCCGCAGGTGGTCTTTCCCTCAACAAAACACAGGTTATATAGTCTGAAATTTTCACTTGAAAATGCAGTGACTGGCCAGACGTGGTGGCACACGCCTGTAATCCCAGCTACTTGAGAGGCTGAGGAAAGAAAATCTCCGTTCAAGACAGGCCTGTACAATCTCCCAAGACCCTGTCCCAAGAGAAAAAGAAAGAAGAAACCAACAGGAATGGAACTCCATGGTAGAGGGCTTGCCTGGCATGTGAGAGGCCCTGGGTTCCGTCTCTAGCACCACAAGAGGGAAAAAAGCAGCAATTATGCTTAGATCCTGTAAAGAAAAGGTCACAGAACTCAAAACTTCATCTTTTCACTGACACACTAGTCCAATTACTGCTAAAAGAACCGTTAGAGGACCCAGTACCAAGAGAGTGGGTCAGGTCCACGACCCATGAGCAGGCCTCTGAGGCGGGATATGATTCTAACAGCCGCACCATGGTCATCTGTTTCCATCCCACGTCAAGGCGGATTCGTAACCATATTATATTCCAGCATGTTAGATTCCGCTTTTCAAAAGCAGCTGTTTCAGTTGCCAGTATGACAACCCAGGGGGAATTCTACTCATCTCTCGTTGTAGACAGAAAACAGGCTTCGGGAGCTCAAATCACTTGGAAGTATTAAGGGAGGTTAAATAAAACACATCTGTCTGATTCCGGAGCCTGGACTTTGGGTCAGCGTACGTTGCCTCCTCTAAAACAGGAGCCACCCTTCCCCGACACAGGCTGGTCATGGCATTCCTGTGGTCAGGGCATTACAGCTACTCCGAGGCACTTGGGGGTGGTGCCCAGGCCTGTTATCTCCTGCAGTCGTTTGGAGCTTGATATCAAACCCAGCTTCTTAAACCTTCCTATGGAACCATGCTCAAAATAAATGCTATTCAGGAGATCTGCTGCACATCCCGAGACAGCGAAAGTCCTGGCACAAAGACCTGGAAAAGATTCCATCCTGCTCAGAAAGGCGATACCGTGGACTTCTAAAACACTGCGGTCACATGCCAGTCCAGACACAACAAACGACAAAAGTGAATTAAGACCATCCTCAAAGTTCACAAAGGTATAAGCCTTCAAAAAGAAGATGTCAATGATTCGACTGCGACCAGTCGAGATTCAACCAAAGATAATCAAAACCTCCTTCAGTGATAGAACCATGTAAAAATAAAATGGCCCTTTTAATAATGTGTCTATGAAATGATGCTCTGTGTTCAGAGCATATTCGTTTGTATCATTTTCTTTGATCCTCCCAACAACTGTTAAGAGATCAGAAGGGCAGGTGTTATCACCACTTAATTATTAAGTCATCATCTCCATTTTATTCATAATTCCAGGTTTCCAGTCACTTGCAGCTGGGTTATTCAGCTGGAACACAGCAAAAGTAGAATTCAGACTTAGGCATCCCACTGTTGCTTTTAATTATCAGAAATCTTTTTATTATACTAGGAGTCCACCTTCAGGAAAGCAGCAGAAATGATTGCTTGCTGAGACATTAAACTCCAGGATTAACATTTGAGATCTAACACATAGAAGGGCCAAAATAGACCCACTTTGGGGTTTGGTTTTGTTTTGTTTTGAGCAGTTTCTTTAAGGATTATGCACAAAACTCTATAGAGAATGTAGGTATTACAATCAGTGCTGTTTCTTCATGTTTTAGCTCAATTGATCTGTGTTTACTTGGAATGCATATTGCTACCTGCCAGTCAAACATGTTTTCCAAGCTTGGGACTATAGCTAAACATTGCTTTTATATTTTCACACATTCAGAAAATGAAGAAACTAACTGACCAGCTACCCCATTTACCTACCGGCAGAGTTACTGTATTTCCCCCTTAGAATATGGTATCATTTAGTCATTTGAGATAAATCAAGACAAATCATCTCAGTGAGCTAGACCATCACATCCAGGAGATGTTGATATAAGCCAGGACAACTGAATCAGTAACAATTCTGAAAGAATTGTTGAGAGAATGCAGAGCAGAAATCAGTTACCTATAACTGGGTGCAGAAATAAAGCCTGCTCACAAAACTCCATTAATTAGACCTACTCAGAACAATATTTTAAAAAGTGATTTTGGACAGCTTCTCAGTGGTCATCACTTGAGCCTGAAACACAGAAGAGGGGCAGGTAATAAACATTTCAAATTCGATTTCTTTCCTTCCTTCCTTCCTTCCTTCCTTCCTTCCTTCCTTCCTTCCTTCCTTCCTTTCTTTCTTTCTTTCCATACAGGGATTGAACCCAGGGGTGCTCAACCACTGAGCCACATCTCCAGCCCTTGTAACAGTTGAAGAAGTATTATCAGTTCTGCTAGGTGAAGCGTACCCTTTGTGAGCTGACATTATTTTTTAAAGAATGAGGAATGTTTTTATTTATTCTTTATGGGTATACATGACATTAGCTATATTTTGACATATCATATATACATGGAGTATAAGTTCCCATTCTTGTGGCTGTCCATGATGTGGAGTTACTCTGGTCGTGCATTCATATATGATCATAGGAAAGTTATGACCAATTCATTCCACGGTCTTTCCCATTCTCAACCCCCCATTCCTCCTTCCCCATCCAATCCAGTGAACCTCCGCTCCTCCCTCCCCACTGCCTATTGTGAGTCAGCATCTGCACATCAGAGAGCATTTGGTCTTTGTTTTTTTGTGATTGGCTTATTTCTCTCAGGATGATATCCTCCAGTTCCATCCTTTTACCAGCAAATGTCATAATTTCATTCTTCTTTATGGCTGAGTAATATTCCATTTTGTATATGCACTACATTTTCTTTACCCATTCATCTGTTTGGAGGTACCCAGGTTGGTTCCATGGCTTAGCTATTATGAGTTGAGCTGCTATGAACTCTCGCCCATGTCCCTGCACAGGCATTGGGAATGGGTTCCCCTCAGTGGAATGGGCTGGCTGAGAAATAAAAGCTAAGAAAAATAGAATGACGAACAAAAAAAAACACAGGACACAGAAAGTAGTTTCAAAAACAGGGGCAGGTTGGGCGAGCCAATCAGAGGATGGAGCTTCTATATTCTGGCAAAACGGAGCCTGTGCCTGCTCTATTTATATCAGGGGACATCAAAAGCAGGGATAAGGCTTCGAGGGCGGAGTCTTGCTTCCTGGTGTCTGGCAGGCAGCAGGTTGACTGACATCTTGGCAGGTCACACCCATCTCAGGTGCTGAGCAGGATCTGGCAGAGCTTGAGGGGACGTGCACCTGCATCGGGTGATCAGTCCCTGTGGGGGCACCACAGGAGGTTCCCAGTGCCAGACTTGTCCCCTCATCAGGCCATGACGCCCAACATAGTCCAGCCCAGGGACGGCGTGTGACAATGAACACTGATGTGGCTGTGTCACTATATATGCTGATTTTAAGTCCCTTGGGTATAAACTGAGGAGTGGGGTAGCTGGGTCAAATGGTGGTTCCATTCCCAGTTCTCTGAGGAACCTGGGAGCTGACATTTTAGCTTAGGTTTTTTGAGAGGAGACGATTCGCATGTCCTTGCATATTTAAATGGGGTCCGTGGTCAGAACTGAATCTTGTCAATGCACTGGGCACTGCTTGACGAGACCCCATCCTGCCGCTTGGTGGTGTCTCAGAGTCCCTTGACAGGTCGGGTTCATCTGGCCCCAGCCCACAGCCAGGGGTCAGTGTTCTCGGTCCTGTGTCCACTTGTGTCCACTTGTGTCCACTTGTGTCCACTTGCTGGTTTTCCCATCGCTGGTTCTGCTCCATGTTTCAGTCATTGTCATCTTGCCTGCTACCCTCCTGGATTGTCCTGTGATCTGGGGACGTCACAGTTGGCCTCGGTGTCACTAGGCTTTGGCCGAGTGCCCAAGGGCTTCTTGAAGAAAGGAGCACAGTACTTGGACTGTAAGTGGATACACTCCTCGCCATTCTCTCGTGGATATTCAGAGACTTTATACTTTTTTCATACTTCCTGCTTCTTTGGCTGAGCCCCAAATAATCACTATTGCCAAAGAAATGTCCTGTGGATGATCAAGTGTGATTAGGGTGATGTTGAGAATAGAGAAAGAGACAAAAACCCAGGCTACCGGGATTCCAGGGTCGACTGTGCGCAGGGGAAGAAAGCTGGACTCTCCTCCCGCCCTGCAGCCCTAGGGTTCCTAGGACACTTGGGACCCTCGGTAGGGGATACGCTGGGCCACTCCCTCTCGGATCCCACTGTGGGTCTGGCACCAAGGCAGCTGCGGTGTTGACCCTGCCACCTGCGCTGGTCTCCTTGGAGATCTTTGGAATCTCCCTCCATCTTCACTTCCCCGGCTCTTCCCTCTGTCCCGCAGCCCGAGTCCCAGGGTGGACACAAGGTGCTGTGGGACGAATGCACGGACGGCTTCCTGCCAGCCGGCGCAGCAGCCAGACCCAGGACTGTCCCTTCTGTTTTCACCTAAGTCCTCATGACCCAGCTTTTGTTCTGAGCCCGCATGGCCCTCTGTCAACACGTTAGACGGCCAGCCCTGGGTGCTGAGTAGACAGTGAACCCTGACATTTACAGGACTAACTGGGTATTCGCCCGTATTCTCCAGGCCCTTTTCTTTCCCCTTATATATGTATTTTTTTATACTGGGGATTGAACCCAGAGGTGCTTAACCCATTTATTTTTATTTATTTTTTTATTTTAAGAGGTGGTCTCCCTAAGTTGTTTAGGGCCTCACTAAGTTGATAAGGCTGGCCTCGAACTTGTGATCCTCCTGCCTCAGCCTCCCAAGATTACAGGCATGTGCTGTCACACCCTCACGGGCTCTTTTCGCAAACTCCTTATGTACTGTTTCTCTTCTAAACGTTTGTCAATGATTACTGGTCAGTGCTATCTGATTATCGTATACATCAATCACTGATGTTCCCAGAGATGACAAAAATCTGCTAGTGGGTATTCAGGCAGCACATTCCACAGGGGATATCAGGCTCAACTGCCCATAGACTTCTCCTGGATCAGCATTCCCATTTACACTTGCAGAAACAGTGCTTTTGTTTGTGCAGAGGGATTTGGCCTTCAGCAAGGGTTTGTTAAGGGTGATAATTAATTAGGCACTGTGCTAGGTGCTTGGGATAGGCTCCATCCACCAGCAGACGGAATCCTCCCCTTCCCAGAGCCTGCACCACCAGCGCCCAATATCGCCGTGTTAGATGATGACCATGCACAGGGAAGGGAAGGAAAGGGCAGGGAGAAGGGTGGCTGGCAGGCGGCATCGCAGGAGGTGAGGGAGGTAACACAGCAGATTTCTACACACAGTACATTCTAGAAAGAAGAATCACCTCCAGCAAAGGCCCTAGGACAGGAGCAGGCCTGGCAGTCGGCCGGAGCAGAGTGAGGGGCGGAGAGAGGAGGGGCCTGAGCCAGCTGGCTGGAGAAATGGCCACGGGGGTCCCCGAGGCCATGGGTGATGATTTGGGCCGGTCCTCTAATGACCAAGCGGAGCTACTCTGGGTACAGTATTGAAAGATGATGTGCTCTCTTTAGTCTCTTTGTGCTGTTGTGACAAAAGGCCTTAGACCAGGTGATTCCTCACCAACAGAAAGGTGCTGCTCCCAGTGCCGGAGTCCGGGAAGTCTGGGATCAGGGTGCCATCGGACTTGGCCAGTGGCCTCACAAAGCCCCACGTCCCCACACCACCGCAGTGAGATGGTGTTAGGCACGGGAATTCGGGGGGCACATCAGGACCACCGCAAAATGACTGCATCCTACCATCTTTTTAGATCGTTACCAAAAAGAGAACCGAGCCTCCCCACTTTGGATTCTCGTCATTTTTTAGGGTCTCGTGTTTCCTGAAAAGGGGGCGGGGGAGGGGACGGAATCACTTGCAGCCTTTGGGACATTAAACTGCACTTGCGGGAATCCAAGGCGGTTCCCAGTGGTCCTCCCGCCAGCATCCCTGCTCAGCATGTTGGTTTATCAAGGTGACACTGACAGCCGCGTGTTGGGCAGACACAAGTGTACCCCAGATTCAGCCAGCTTCACGCTGCCGCAGAATTCAGATGCACCCCCCAAGCCAAAGATCCCACGCTCTGGCAAAGCCCTCTGCCCCTGCAGGTTCTGCCCACGGCGGGGCATCGCTCTGATCTCAGCCTTTGTTCCGGATCTTTCTGTCCTCACTGGCTTCTTTTCCCACCATCCACACACAGCATTCCTGCAGCGACTCTCTGAACATGCAGATCTTCAGACGCCTCCACAGCAAATATTGATCGTCACTGTTTCCACCAGCAGACTTTTTTCTTTTTCTTTTCTTTCTTTCTTTTTTTGAGGCAGAGTTTTGCTGTTACCCAGGCTGGCCTTGAACTTGCAGGCAGCAGCAATCCTCCTGCCTCTTCCCCCAAGAAGTGAGAGCCACCGGCAGGCTCCTCCGTTATTTTAAGGCATAAGGAGGTTTTGTCGTTTTTCTTTGTTGACATACTGGGGGGAACCCCAGGCCTTGTGGGTGCCGGGCAAGAGCTCGCCCACTGAGCTCCATCCCCAGCCTGTTTTCTCAATTTTATTCTGAGACAGGGTCACACTAATTTGCCAAGCCTGTCCTTGGGCTGCAGTCCTCCTGCCTCAGCCTCCCAAGCTGCGGGGGTGACAGGCGTGCACCACTCGATGAGACTCTGTCTTAAAATAAAATCCAAAGGTGTGAGGAGGTGGTTCGGTGGCGATGGCTTGCCCAGGGTGCACGGGGCTCTGGCTCTCCTCCTGAAGAGCTGCAGCAGCGACACGCCCCGCCAGGCACACACAGCTCTAGTGACCACAACACGGCAATATCCTCCCAGTGGATAAAGTGGTGAGCTCAGAAACAGGCCAGAGCCTAGACCGAAACTCCATGTGACAGAGCTGGAATTGTAGACCAGTGGGAAAGGCAGAAAATGTCTGCAAACCTGTCCATGTGGGAGAAAATGAAATGTGATCTCTACAGCACAGCACACCCACAGACTCACACCAAACCAGAGGTAAACAGGCGGCTGGGGCTGGGGCTCCGAGGAGAGCGCTTGCCTAGCATGGGTGGGGCACTGGGTTCGCTTCTCAGCACCACATTAAAAAATAATAATAATAAAATAAAGTTATTAGGTCTATCTACAACTAAAATATATATATTTTAAAATTTTTGTAAAATAGGGAGTGAACCCTAGTGAAAACTGTCGAGTTTGCGATAATGTATCAATATTGACCCACCAACTGCAACAAATGTACCACACTAATAAAAAACAAAGAAACAGAGGACCCTGGGGTGGGAAGGGAAGTAGAGTATGTGGGATTCCTTGTTTTCTCCAATTTTCCTGGAACCTACTGCTGCTATTTTTAAAAAGCATATTCATTTTCTAAAAACAAGGAAAAATAGAGGATATGCTGTGTCTGTAGGGATCCAGTTGGATGTACCTACAGGCATCTTGACAGTGACCGTTTGGCCTTCCAGGTGACCCTGGTACACGTGCCAGACCTTGGAGTACACAGGGAGTTATTTAGATAGTCAACTGAGAGGGCCATACCTGTCACTAGTGCCTAGACTGTTTCTTAACTAACTTTAGACGTGGTAACAGTTCTTGAGAAAGTCAGCTACGTTCTGGTTGGCCCCAGACCATCTCTGTCTAGCTGGGCTTGTAAACCCCTTTCTCCTTCCTTGGAGCCTTGCTGATGACCAGAACAGGCTTCTAAGCCCCTAGTAAATAGTACCCAGTATGATCTTTGATCCATCTGCCTTTTTTTGTATGAAGATTGAACCTGGAGACTCTTAACCCCTGAGCCACATCCCGATCCCTTTCTATTTTCAGATAGGGTCTCACCAAGTTGCTAAGGCTGGCCTTTAATCATGATCCTCTTGCCTCAGCCTCCCAAGTTGCTGGGATCACAGTAGGCACCATCATGCTCAGCTCATATGGAGTTTGATATGACATAGTTCTTCTTCTCAGAGTGATTTATTAGAGGAAATAAATGCATCAGTATGATATAGTGAGATGGGATATAACAAAAGTTTGTATAAAATATATAGAAACTAAATACATCAATATTAATTAAAACTAGAGCCAGGCCCAGCTATGGCTTATCATTGTAGGTTAAAAGGATAAATTAAAGGGCTGGAGATGGGACTCAATGGCAGAGCACTTACCTAACACACTTGGGACCCTGGGTTCAATCTCCAGCACCACTGGGAAAAAAAATAGGAAAAAAAAAGCATAAAAATATCTTGCTAATTGAAGTCAATGATATAAACATTCACAACATTCCATAACAGAGGCAGGAAATTGCTTTTAAAGTAAGAGGAGAAATAGGAAACCACAATCATTTTGCTCAGACATTGATTGAGCGTATTTATAAAGCCTCTCCCAACATGGTCCCAGGCCACACAGAACGTCACAGCTCGGAGACTGATCCTGCTCTCCCTATTAACTGGGCGGGGCACGGGGGTCTATTTAAGGAGTCAACATTTTGTGTCAATTAGTTTTCCCAAGTAAATAACCAACATATGGGACTCCTATGTAACCCATGACGGATGGGTGGACGGAGGACACTGTTTCAAACTGTTGCCCGTCTTGATTGTGAATCGGCCTTGTGGAAACTCTGAGCCACCTTGCTGGTCCTGCCAAAGAAAAGAGAATGATCCAGGTGCAGGGCCTGAGCGTGTGGAAAGATCTTTCCCCCAGCATTCACTTTTCTTGACTAAGCTTCTGTCCCTTCAGGAACACTGTCCTGTGAAGATCCCCTCCCATCCTGGCCTCCTCCTCCTCCTGAGGGACGGTTCTTTGTCCCTGTCTGTCTCTCTTGCAAACCATCGCACAGAACTGGAAATAATCCAGATAAGTAGCTATGGGGCTGTTGCGTCTGCCAGCCCTGTTCGCATGCGCTAGCTTCTCTGGCCGGGTCTTCATCATTTCTTTTAGCTTTAAATGACAGAAATCCCAATTCGAGCACCCTTAGGAAGGAGGTGTGCTGTGGCGCTAATTGTTAGCAATTAGATACTGTGAGGTTCAAGGGGCTGCAGACTCCATCCCGCCCCAGGTCGCAGGGCTGTGGGGACTGGGCTCTGCATCTGAGGCCCTGCCTCCTGGGGGTGGCTCCTCCTCCCGCAGCCCCCTGCAGCCTGGGGTGGCCTCCCTTTCTCTCCCTTCTGCAGCCCTGAGTGCGGCCTCCCAACAGAAGCTCCAGGATGGAGTCCCCTGGGCTCTGGGCGCCTGGTGTGCACCTCTCAACCTGGGAGGCCGCACCCTCTGTGTGGCCAGCCTGCCACGCGCCCTGCTGGGCAGCTGGGATCCACTTAGCTCAGCCCAATCCTCCAGACTAAGGGGGCCGCGGCCTTTTCCAGAAAAACAGGGTTCCGTTGCCAAAAGGAGAAATGAAGGTCAGGCTACCAACAAAAACGGATGTCCCCGTCAGCTCTCCGTTTTGAAAATGTTGACCCTGTCACGCGGAAGCATTGTTTTTTCCTAATTCTGACGTACCTGTCTTCACTGCAGAGTTTTGCTAAGTCACTTAACGTGTCTGAGTTAATTCCCTCACGATAAAACGAAGGGGAAAAGGAGAGATAATCACAAAGGCTATTTCTACCGTTGATCCCAGCACCTGGTGACAACGTGTGTCGAGTGGGGGGAAATGAGACTTTAAGACCTATTTGCAATTGAGACCAGTGACAAGATCAGAGTTTCTGTGTCCTCTGTTTCATCAAGGATGCCGACTCCCCGGGAGTCCCTAGATCAGATTCCAGTAGCGTCATGGAGTACCTGTGATCGATTAATAAGCAAGGGCTCTTAGGAACGGAGTAAGGCTCTCGGGAAGTATTCAAGGGAAGAATTCTTATTTCTTAATTGTAAACGATCACCAAAAGACAGGATCTAAAGAAACTGTTGGAATCACAGGCTCTGGTTAACTCAGATTTTAAAAAGGCGGGGACCAAGTATATGGGGGAAAAATACTGACTTATCAAAGTCTCAGGAAGCCTACTGTGCATGATTATTTGAGGCTTCATTGTGAGACTGACCTGATGTGTATAAAAGGAAAACTGGGGCCTGGGACTCAGAACTGCATGCCGTAGCCGCCTCCCCCTCGGTATTTGCTGGCTGCAGAATCTGATCAAGTTCCCGCCCCATTGAGTCTCTTCCTCCTCTGTAGAAAGGATGTCTTCCTTCTAGCACAAGAGAATGTGGTGACATAAGATAAAGCCCCTGCCACTCAGGGGTCACTCATAGATTCCCAAGGTCCTCCAACAGCCCAGTCTTACAAAGACTTTAGTCAACGACTTGTCTGCAACCAGAGAGCCATCCTCTTGATTTCCCAAATGATATGAAACTTAAGGGATGGGAATTTGTTAGATAACAGCTGGAGTCCGACGAGTTCTCCACAGCCTTGCTGTGCACCCCTTAAACAATCCTTTATTTAGTGCTCAGATGGAACCAGAGTGTCCTGCAGGTTAGGTGAGTGCTCTACCCCTGAGCTGCACCCTTAAGTCATAGATAAATAATTAAAAACCTGGGTTGCCTCGTCTATAAAATTAAAATAATATTTCCCATTATCCACATCCTTGTGAATGGCAAATGAAATCACTTTAAAGTGAAAATTTTTTTCGGTGGTGCTAGGGATAGAACTCAGGGCCTTATACATGCTGGGTAAGTCCTCTGAGCTACATGCCCAGTTCTTGGGAAAACTTTGTAAAAGTGTTCTGTGTAAATCTGTATTGCCTGGGGGTGCCATGTTCATGTGTGCAGGTGGTGCACTGGGCAACTGGCTGCATGGAAGGGGCCACTGTTCACTTTGCAGACATCACAGATGTACAACAGTTTTCCGATTGATGACAACATAATGCCACATTAAGAAATCGGTAGGACTATTTCAAACAAAAGAAATCGTCTTGAAATGGGAAAGTCTTTTTCTAATTTTCAGCACCTTATAAGTCAACATCTCCATGTAGTTATTTACTCTAATTAATTTCAAAACACACAATAAAACTCGTACATAAAAATTGTAGAGAAATATGTTTGTGACAATCGTAAGCCTAAAAATAGAATAGATGGAGTGAGCTCTCTGTTCCTTTATGTTGTCAAGCAAAATTTAACATTATTAGTGAAGGATATTACATTAGAAATGCCTGGATCCAGTCAAAAGCTAGAACTGACCATCTCTATAAGAAAGAGTTAAGGAGCCAGTCTCTGGGGCACGTGCCTGTAATCCCAGCAACTCAGAGGCTGAGGCCAGCCTCAGCAACTTAGTGAGCCCCGTTTCAAAAATAAATCAATAAATAAAATGGGCTGGGGTTGTATCTCAGGGGTCAAGTGTTCCTGAGTTAAATCCCCCAGGACAAAGAGAGAAAGAATTAATGGACAATGAACTGGGTATTGTTGCAATCTCCTTGAATCCTGGTAAGAGTCCTTTGAAGTTCATGTTTTGCATTCCCTGCTTGGAGGATAAAAAGATGAAGCAATTTCACAAAATTTATACAAAGCTGATAAGTGGCGGCCAGTGGACTCTCAGATCCGTTTCCTACAGCTGCTGTAACAAGTCACCACAAACGTAATGGCTTGAAAACACCAAAAACATCATCTCTCAGTTCTGCACTTCAGCAAGCTCTGTCCCTGGGCTGAGGTCCAGCAGTCAGCCAGGCCCCTCTGGACTGGAGGCTGCGCATGTTCCTTGGCCCTCAGCCTCTCAGCCTCCAGGGCCGGCGGTGGCTGGTGGAGTCTAGCTGGCGTCTCACCACCTGGACGCTGAGTCTTCTGCTCCTGCCCCCATCGTTCAGGGCCCATGATCCTGTGGATAATCCTGTCCCTCCTTCAGGCCAGCTGACTGACAGCTGTCACTCCATCTGCAACCTTACTTTCCTCTTGCCTAGAAACCTGATGGCCACAGGTCCCAGGGAATAGGACTGGCACTCTGGGGGCCAGTGTCTGCTACGCAGACGCCAGGGGCACATTCCTCTCTTCATCTCACACCCTCCTGGTGACACCTTTCCCAGATCTAAGAGAGGACTGCGGAGAAAAGAGGGACACAGCCCTGGTCCTAAGGCGCCTGCTGTGAAGTCGGTGGGGATACCACTCTGTGCCAGGTGCCACGCTCGGCTCAGCTCTGTGTGGGAAAGAGCCGTGAGGAGGGGACTGGAGGCCGGGGGTTCTGCCCTTGGAGAGTGCAAGGCCCAGGGGTGAAAAGAAGGAGGAAGATTTCCCCCGTGTCGGAATTGAGAAGCAGTGGCCTCCCCAGACCAAGGAAGTGTGGGCTCTCCCTCTGGGCGCCCACGCACCTGCTCAGAGGAAAGCGCTGCAGGCTGGGCTAACCACTGAGCCACGCCTCCCGTCTGTTTCGGTGTGTGTGGGTTTTTTGTTGTTGTTGTTGCTTTTTTCGTTGTTTTTTTGTTTTTTTGTCGTTGTTTTGAGACAGGGCCTGGCTAAGTTGCTGAGGCTGGCTTTGAACTCGTGATGCCCTGCCTCAGCCCCCTGAGCTGCTGGGATTACAGGCCTGGGCCACGGCGCCCTCCTGGGTGGCCACAGGTCTGAGCACGCTTAGTTCAAGGTCATGTTCGAAAAGGAAAGGTGGCCTCACCGGGCACGCTCCGTTTCACGTGTTAGTAAATGAAATTTCCTCTAGGTCCCCGAAAAGGAGGAGCCCAGGACTCGGGTCACCTGGGTGTTTTCTCATAAGTGACTACAAAAAGCTCTAGCCAAAACAGAAAGAAAGAGTGACTTTGAAGTCGCGTCACATCACGTGGGAGTTTGCTGCCAAGGGTGGCGGCCTCGCTCAGCAGCTGACACAGGCGTGGCTGTGCCTGAGTCCCCAACACCCCTGGCTGTGGGGACCTCACGTGGGGTCCTACAAGCCCCATCACGATGGGACCCTTGCACGGGCACAGCTGCGCCGAGCTTCCGTCCCGTCACCACCGGGGTCATTAAGACCGTGACTTTCTAACTTCAGGACTCAACTGTGGCGGGCAGTGATTCAGAAAAGGGCGGACGTGTAGACCGAGGGGCCAAGTCCTCAACGAGGTCATCAGAACTACGCCGGGGGAGGGGGTCGGTTTCCTTGAAATCCACACGTACAGTTGTGCCCACTGGGGGAGCACAGAGGGGTGATTCATGAGCACAGTGGTGATGACCGGAGGGTGACAGCATTCCCGTCTTCTCATGACTCCTTGGTGTCTGCAGCCTGTCCTAGTTCTTCATAGCCTTTCAGCAGGTCACCAACTACGGCCATCGACTGTGGACTCACTCCGCCTGGCTCACTGTCCTTTGGTGCGGGGAAGATTTTCGTTGTTGAGACAGAAAAAGGAGTATCCATGGGAGGAGCGATTCAAGAAGAAAGGGTCTCAGAAGAGGGGACACAGCAGGAGAGCCCTCTCTGAAGGGTCTTTATGTCAGACCTTCCTAATGAGGTGGCTGTAAACTCACCCCATCAGGCAGAGAGCAGCGGACTGGGGTAAGAGACGAAAATGTAAGGGTCACAGGACAGAATGACAACTACGTGTGAAGGTCCTAATCGGCCTTTCCTTCAGGTCTAGAATCAGGCCACACTTCGTTCCGTGAATTCTGATGATCTGAGCAGAGGAGGTTGGTTTTGTAGGCAGAGACGGGCTAAAGGACGCAGATTGGTCACTTCAGGTCCTGTCCCTGACACGCGGGGACAGGCAGAGAGGAAACAGGAAAATAACTGACGGGATCAGAACAGATTGTTTCAGGCCACCTTTCAGGTGGAAGGAAATCTCACTGCCACAGTGATTGCAACTGGACTTTGGGGGCAAGTTGGCAGTTATCTCTCTAATCCCGATCTCTCAGGAGGTCAGATAAACAGCTTAGTGTCGGGCTGGCGATGGGGGAGTTTGGCATGAGTGACCTCATTTTGATTTTTAGCCTGGTCTGTTGGGGTTTAGTCCAAAACAATCGCCTCCTGCAGCCGCTGACCCTAGTCCTGGGGACAGCGAGGACGGCTGCTGGCAGCCAGAAGAGTGTGTATGCTAACGTGGACCTAAAGGCAGGTTGATTAACCCAGTGCAAGACCAAAGATCCACCCAGCACAAAGACAAATTCTACTTGCCCAGATTAGTGTTCCCCAAAAAAAGGGTGTCCAAGGGGTCTGGTCGTGCAGATATTTGGGTTTGGTTTCGTTTTTGTTCCAAAGGAGAATAAAAAGGAGGTTACAGCAAACCAATAATAGTTTCTTTGATAAAGCCTGGTGTGGAGGCACATGCCTGTAATATCAGCTACTCAGGAGGCTGAGGCAGGAGGATCATTGGTCTGAGGTCACTCTTAAATATTAAAAATATATCTATATACGTGTAAAAGAGAGCTGGGGATAGCTCAGCAGTGGAGCCCCTGTGGGTTCAGTCCCCAGTACTGCAAACAGTAATAATAATAAACTCTGCCAACGTCCACCTCTGCTTCTTATTGCCATCTGCATAGAGAAGGAACTTTGTCACATCACCAAGTGGCACCACACCTATGCAGTGTATTTTACCTAACAGGTGTGGCCAAGCCAACACCCAGGTCCTTTGTGTGATCAGCCAAGTAAGAATTTGGTGGCTGGGAACCAATTCTTTTCAGTTTGGGGGAACTTCCTCAAGATTAACTGAGCTACGTGATTCACAACAATCTGTCATATATTTTATAAAGAAGTAGAAGAAAAGAGATTGCTGGTTCCCAGCACAAAGAAATGATAAACATTTGCGGAGATGGAGATGCTAGTTATTTTGATTTGAGCCTCATACCTTGTGTAAATGTATCGAATTGTCTCCGCGTTCTCCATAAATACATGCAATTATTATATGCCAACAAAAAGTAAAATACAAAAGTTTTTTTAAATTAAGAAAAGATTGGTTGAGCTACTTTTTTCAATATCGGCTCCTCCTACTTGCATGGCATTCAATAAGATTAATTTAATGAGGAGCTGGAGAGAAATTATAATTTCTCTTCCCTCCTTTGACTTGTTTTAATTTCATTGCATTGAATCTTTTCTTAGAAGATGCCACCTATTCTTTAAAAAAAAAAAAATTGGTACCAAAGATTGAACCCAGGGGCACTTAACCACTGAGCCACATCCCCATCCCTTTTTATTTTGAGAGAGGGTCTCGCTAAGTTGCTTAAGACCTTGCTTTTGCTGAGGCTGGCTTTGAACTCGCGATCCTCCTGCCTTGGCCTCCTGAGTTGCTGGGATTACAGGTGTGCTGCTGCTGCTGCTGCTGCTGCTCCTCCTCCTCCTCCTCCTCCTTCTTTGATAGATGATTTATTCTATTTTTTTCATTTGATTTATCCTTAAGTGGTGGTACATCTGTGCTATGAAACACACTAGTCAATAAGAAAAAGGTAACTCAACACACACAGGAACACGGATGTGTCAGAAATGTCCTAGGTGGAGGATGCCATGCACAAGAGGCTACCTACCACACAACTCTCTTGGTATAAAATTCTAGAGAAGCAAAACCGAGGGAGCAGGCTTGGTGTTCTGGATGGGGGAGAGGCCTGAGGGTCACAAGGAAACTTTTTGATCTGGCGGAAATGTCTGACTGTTGCTGGTGTTGCACACCCTCCTAGTCAAAGTCCCAGGAACTGAATGGCATGCACCCCAAAAAGGGCACACTTTGCTCTATGTAAACTCGACCTCAATAAACCAGATTTAAGGAAGACACTGAGCTTGGAAACCAAATCAAAACTGCTTAGGTACCTAAGGCACTTGTTTTCTAATACCAGGTGACATTTGTGTATCCAATTTAACAGGCACCCTCAAGTGTCAAGCCTGGGATAAAGGTGTGAGCCGCTGCCCCCTGCTATACAGGATATCTTAAAGATGCAAATTATTAGCCAGATGAGCGGTCCCCGGGGCCAGGTCTGAAAGGGTCCCCCTGGGGTGCTCCTGCCTGCTGGCATGCGGCTGTGCTCACAGATGCTGAGGCTCTCTGGACCCCGTTGCTCAGGGTTTACGGAGGTTGGCGATGAGCAGCCTCCAGGCCTCTCCCTCCCCTGGCGAAGAGGCAGGGAGGGGGCTAAAGCCACAGCCATTGGTGATGGAGTTTGTGCCTCTGCAACCTGAAGCTGCGGAGGGCCCGAGAGCCACCTCGTGACCTCAGGTGTGGCTGACAGAGGCCCCTCACGGAAGGCAAAGGAAATTCCAAGGAACGAGAAGCTCTGGTGAACCAGGATCTCGTGCTGAGACAGAAGATGCTCCCATCGTCCCTCCACCCAGGAAGGTGGAGGGGTTGGGAGCCTGTGCCAGGAACCTGGGGGGCAAGCAAATCTGAATTTCTCCTTATTTTACAACGTCACATGGAGCAAGGTGAAGAGTTCAAGGCTGGATGCCCAAATCATGATCCATAAAAGGAAAAATTGGATCTTAGTGAAATGAAAAAGTTTTCCCTGTGAGGAACCCTCCCAAGAGGCTAGAAAGACAAGAAGATATTCACCTTGAAGATAGAAAGAACTGTGAAAATCACAGGGGAAAAAAACAATCAGGAGAGCAAAAGTCATGAGAACCACTGAAGAACCATTGCACATTCCAAGAGAATGCGCCGAGGGAAAGAGGATCAGCATCGTCAGCTACCAGGGAAACGCCGTTCAGCCACAGTGAGCACCACTTCACATCTATGCCAGTGGCTAATACACAACTGAGAGACACCAGGAAGTGCCAACAGGGCAGGAGAAGCCAGGCTGTGCCCACACCGCCGGTGGGCATGTGGAACAGCACAGCCCCTGGGAAGTAGCTCAACAGCTCCTATCAGAGGAAACACAGATTTACCTTAGAACCCAGCAATTCTACGCTTGGGTGTTTATGTCACATAAATGGGAACTTATGTTCACATACCTACCTGTACACGACTGCTTATAGCAGCTTCATTCACACTTGCCCAATGTCTTTAAAAACCTCAACATCTTTCAGCAGGTGAATGTTTAAATAAATGGTGGTACATTCATATACCATGGAATACTATGCAGCAATAAAAAGGAGCTCACTGTTGATACATGCAACAACTTGGCTGGGTTTCAAGGAAACTTTGCTGAGTGAACAAGGTTATGTCAAAATGTTACATGTTGTGTGATTCCATTTATGAAATGGTCTTGAAATTACAAAATCAAAGGCATAGACGGATTCATGGTTACCAGGGCTCAATGATAGCAGGACCGTGTGAGGGAGCACGTGGTGGCACACAGCTCTGTGTGTTGACTGCAGTGGGATTATATACTTCTACACATGTGGTGACATTGCACGGAACTAGCCGGGCACAGTGGCACTTGCCTATAATCTGAGCAACTCCAGAGACCAAGGCAGGAGGATCGCAAGTTCAAGGTCTGCCTCAGCAACTTAGCAAGACCCTGAAAGAAAGGGCTGGGGATGCAGCTCAATGATAGAACACTCCTGGGCCCAATTCCACACACACACTCGTGCACATGTGTACCACACTTCATTCAGTGCGTGTAAAACTGGTGAGAGCTGAATAGCTCTGTGGAGAGTGCCAGGCAAGACTGTCACCGGGGGAAACCGGGGGAAACCGGGGGAAGGGTACCTGGGGCCTCCCTCTACGTTCTTTGTCACTTTCTGTGAATTCATTCTTTTATAAGAAAGCTGTGTGTTCTCTTCCGTTTACTTATTTATACATTTATCTGTATCATCATGGACCCGGGCATTTGTTTATTCTTTGGGCTATAATCTAGTCCTGCGTCGTTCTTTTGCACAGATGGTTGTAGCCAGGCCAGGGGGACGCTTGGAGAGCAGCCCCTGTGTGTGAAGATCCGATCCTGCGGAGATTCAGACCCCAGCCCCCTGCGGGCTGTCTCTTCCCCCCTCGGGTTCTTTCCATTCTTTTTCTGTAAATAGCATTTCCCACAAATGTTGGCCCCCAACTCTGAACCCCTGTCAGCAGTTGAAGTTCTTCCTGCCTCTGCTGGACCCAGAGCCTTTGACTGGTGGAAACTCTACCTTCTGGGCTACAAAGAGGCCAGAGTATTTTCTGAGAACTATTTTTTTTCAGTTATCTAATAGGAAAATACATAAAAATTAATAGAAATCGCCCAAGACCTTTACACTCAAAATTACAAAATACATAAAAAAAAACAGAGATGTAAGAAATTCTGTGTTGCCAATTACTGTGTCTGTTTTTCCAAAATGGACCTATAGGTTCAAGAAAATTCACATCTAAATTTCAGGTCTTTTCTGTTGAAATAGAAGGGCGGAGAGTGTGGAATAACCAGAGCGATTGTTTTGTTTTGTTGGTTTGGGTCCTGGGGATTGAACTCAGGAGCACTTAACCACTGAGCCACACCCCCACCCTTTTTGTGTTTTATTTAGAGACTTTTATTTATTCAGGGTCTCGCTGAGTTGCTTAGAGCCTCACTAAGTTGCTGAGGCTGGCTTTGAACTCGCGATCCTCCTGCCTCAGCCTCCCAAGCCTCTGGGATTACAGGTGTGCGTCACCACGCTCGGCCAAGGCAATTTGTTTTAAAACAACAAAATTGGACATTCAGAGGAAGGTCCTTGCGGAGGACACTCCTGTGATTGGCCTTGTGGATCTGAACCCAGACCTTCTGATCTCTAGTCTTCCAGGGCTTTCCACCCGGCTCCTGACTCCTGGGCCAGGCGGTTGGCTGAGGTCAGGGGTCTGTCGGCAGTGTCACCTAGGAACCCTTCTTCCCCACACAACAGATGAGGAGCTTCGGCCACTTGAGAAGGTCCCCCGTCAGCAGTCTTTCAAGGCCCTCCCCATGAGGCAGCCCCTCTGATTCCAAGCCTGTGCCCCGATGCTGAAGCCCCTCTGGGGTTGTCCTGCGGGGCCCCCCATGGAGCCCAGGTGCGACTGGGCAGAGCCCCGGTGCACGATGGCAGTGCTGTGGAGTCTGAGGCCACCTCCTCACGGAGCCCTCTCGCCCCTGGTCAAGTTCAATCTCAGACGTACTGTGTCCGTCTTACAAGGGACCCTGGCTGCGCCTCTCCAGCTCCTAGATTTTGTGTTTCTACAAACCCATCCTAATCAGCAGCTCTGGTGCCTTACCCAGGCATTCATCTCTGCAGACCAATGACCCACCAGGGGCTGTTTTTCAAAAAGAACATCATTCTCTGTTGTAGAGTCGCGGTATCACTCAGGATCCCAGAGGCCTGATGTGTGATTCTCCACCCAGGGCTTCACATAAAAGCCGCACTGCAGCTTTTACAACCGTTGATCTCCCAGCACCATAAGATCTGCTGGATTTCACGGCCCAAGTGAGCCCTCTCCTGCGCCAGGACCCTCCCAAGCCTGCAGACCTCCCGGTTAGTGAGTGGCAGCCTGTTGTCAGGGTGGAACATTTTCCCTCTAGAATTCAGAGGCCCGACAGGCACTATGCTCCCTCCCCTCTTTGTGTGAGAAGATGCAAGATGCAGCCATTTGTCCTGGATAAGGAGGGCAGATATCAGTACACCCCTGTCTACAGACCCCCGGAAACCTTCGTAAACGGTGGGTGTGTGAGTCCTTGCAGGGTTTCTCTCCTGCCCCATGGAGCACTGTGTCTCCAATTTGCTCCGCATCTCTCCCTCATCTTGCATGAGCCACGGGATATTATTGCTGTAATGCCCCATGTCATGTTCTACAGCACTGGTTGAAATATTTAAAAAATAAAAGTGATCCAGATGTCCAGGACTGTCCATAACAGAATAAACCACTCTATGATATTACATGAGTGAAAAGGTAGACATTCAAACGAAATAGATCTGTAGATATACAAAGCTTCCTATTACAGGGAAAAGCAGGTTACAGAGTACCATGTGTGGTGTCAACCAATTTCTATACCAGGAAAGTATTTTTGCTTGTATTTATGATTATGATTTGGTGGGGGTGGGTAACCAGGGATTGAACTCAGGGGCACTTGACCACTGAGCCACATCCCCAGCCCTATTTTGTATTTTATTTAGAGATAGATAGAGTCTCACTGAGTTGCTAAGTGCCTAGCTGTTGCTGAGGCTGGCTCTGAACTTATGACCCTCCTGCCTTAGCCTTTGGAATTGCCGGGATTACAGGCGTGCACTACCATGCCTGGCATGATTATGATTGATTGTGTGAGCATGGAAAGGTTCTAGAAAGTCCACGGAAAGCTATTGCAGCAGTGATCTCTCTAGGATAGAGAATGAAATGAGAAGAAAGAGTTGGAGAGCAGAGTTTCTGGTCTTCATTTCCACAGGTTGTCAGAAAGTTCTGCGTTGCTTAACTATTCTTTAGGCATCGTAGGGTGATCTTTGTGGAAATGTAGAAATATTGTGTTTTCAGCTCAGACGTCAGACTTCTGAGAGGATGAGCCATGGAGTGAAGGGGGATGAGTGGGAGGGTCAGACCCACTTCCCACACAGCGAGGCGCCCTCTGGGTTTGGAGATTGCGGGACAGCTCCTGGGGAGGTTGGGTGCATTTGTTTAAGGTTTACTTTCCTCTTGAACCTTTGAGTTTCCTGCAATTTCACTTGCTTTTAATATCCCTGCTATCATTATCCTGGAACATGTAGATTTATTTTTGAAAACTTCTTTGGGCTTATTTCCCTATATAAATTCCCACATGGTCAGAATGCATGGTCCACTCTGTGCTTCATGTCACCTCCTGCCAGGTTATGCTGCAGAAGACCCGGCCTTCCAAGAGGCATTGCCAAAAGCAGTCCCCCATTGTGACGTGTGTTTGGTCTTTTATGCACATCCCACCGGAGGCCAGAGACTGTGCATTATTTAGAAGAGGCCAGAGTGCTGCCGAGACCTCCCTGCCTGGAGTTTTACCTAATAGGTGACCAGTCATCAAACTGCCCTGCAGCCACCGTGTCAGTGATTCTCCTGCTGGTGACATCAGCAGGTGAAACAACATAAAACTAAAAACTCAGTGGAAAAAGAAGATTGGGAAATCTTCCACCAGATATTGCAAAGCCTCCAGTATGCTAAGTTATATCACAAATCTCCAGCGCAGGAATCTCCAGTGTCCCCTTTTTCTTAACCAAGAGCTACAGAGCATCTTGACTGCTCTGTGCCACCGCAGGCTTGATGCCACGCTGTGGCCTTGAACGTGCCCCTAAGATTGTCAATGTTTAATAGAGGACTTGAAGGTTATTCACAAATGACTAAGCTGGGCATCGTGGCTTTGCCCCTAATCTCAGCTACTGAAGGCTGAGGCAGGAGATGGCTTGAGCCCAGGAGTTCAAGGCCAGCCTGGGCTGCAGAGTGAGATCCCATCTCAAACAAAAAGGACAGACAGATAAGGGTCTGGGAGGTAGCTCAGTGGCAGAGCTCTTGCCTAGCATGCATAACGTCCTGGGTTCCATCATCTGTACCCCCCAAAACAAATGATTATCAGTGTGATGATTAAGTACATGCATCAACTTGACTAGGCCACAAGGTACCCCGATATTTGGTTGAACATTATCTCTGGGTGTGTCTGTCAGGATGTTTCTGGAGGAGGTCAGCATCTGAACTAGAAGATGATTGAATGAAGCAGATTATCCACACTCCACAATGTGGATAAGCATCACCCAATGGGTTGAGGGCCCAGATAGGATAAAACGGCAGGGAAAGGAGGATTCGCTCTCTCTGCCAACAGGGGCAAGGACGCTGACCTGTCCTTGGACGGGAACTCACTGTCCCATGAGTTTGGTTTGTGGGTCTTCAGATTCCGACGGGAATTCTACCCACTGCTCTCCTGGGCTCCGGCTTGCCAACTGCAGGTCGTGGGACTTCTCAGTCTCCTTAACTGCAGAAGCCAATTCCTTATTATAAATTCCATTCATATTTCCTGGAAGACAAGGTAGCAAACGAGAAAAATAAAGACAGTTTGATTAAAATAATATTTCTATTTAATTATCAATTATGATTCACATCTCTGTAACTTAAGCTCTCTGCATAAAATATTCGAATAGACACATTACAGGACACTGGTGTAGGTAGAAAAATCATCCAAACTCAGTCAGTCTGTTGACAGACTAGGTAGGTGGTGTTTACGTAGATATTAGATGATGCCCACAATTAACACGTGTGTGTGTGTGTGATATATAATACCTCATTACTGATATCATGGTTAAAGGGAAATACAGTCTTACCAAAATAGTAGTGGGCAAATATTTAACACTGTTTCAGTTTTTAAATTTTAATCAAGAAATAAAATTTAAAATGCAGTTCCCCCGTTCTGCTGGCCACATTTCAAGTACTCACTAACCACACTAGTGGATTCCCTTCTGGGGGTAACTAGAGGGAAAGTAGGTCCATCGGGAAGCTTCTGGAAAGGTGTAAGTTTTGTACTCCGAGGGACATGGTGGATGGAGAGGGCTGGGGGTACTTCACAACGTGCCGGGGGAGACGAGAGCTCACGGGATCCAGAGGGACCTTAGAGACATCCTCTCCCAGCCCTATAGCCGCCACGTCAGCCTTCCTCTGCGTCTCCATACACCTCACCCTCCACCCCTAAGGAGGACGAAGGTAAGACAGAACCCTCCAGAACTGATTATGAAGGGTAGGGTGCGTGAGTCAGCTTTTACCACTGTACATATGCCCGAAGCAATTGATTTGTTTGTCTTGGCTCACAGTTTTGGAGGTTGCAGTCGGTGACCAAGTGGTGCCCTTGTTTGAGCCTCGGTGAAGGCAGCTCCTCCTGGGAGGAAAGGGTGGTGGAGAAGTCGGCTCATCTCCTTAACCAGGGAGCAAAAGAAAGGGAAAGGAAGAGCCTGGGGTCCCACAACACCCCTTGTGGACATGTCCCCAGTAACCTAAAAACCTCCCATTATCTTGCACCTCTTAAAGGTTGTACCACCTCCCAGCACTTCCCTGGAGACTAAGCCATTAACCCACAGACCTCTGGGGACCTTCGGTGTCCAAGCTCTAGCACCGCCTGTAGCATCAGACACCTGAGTTCAAATCCTGGCTCCACCACTAACTATGAAACTTTTTTTTCAAGTTTTTGAACATTTTTTTTTTTTTCTTTTCTGGTGCTGGGCATCAAACCCAGGGCAAGCACACAGTCTACCAGTGAACTATGCCACCAGCCCTATTTGAAGTTCTGTGAATCAGTTTCCTATTTAAATAAGGAAGAAAGGATGGGGTGATTCCTGCAGCGAAATGGTCAGCACAGTAGCTCTCACAGCAGACCTTAAGAGCCCGCCTCTGCTTTACACAGCTACCTGATGTGGTATCTGCTGCTCGAAGAAACCGGGAGTGACCATATAACCAACCAGCTGGGCAGCGCTGTCCAGTCACAGGATTTTGGAGATGGGTAACAGCATCCTGAGAGCTCTGGACGGTTTCTAATGTGCCTTCCCCTAACCACCACCCTCAGGTAGGGCCTCTGCCGCTCCGTGTGCTCTCTACCGCTGCTCCTTCCGCCATGAGGTCCTGCCTCACTCGGGCCCGGAGCAGTGGGCTCAGCTGACCCTGAATTCAACCTCCCAAACCATGAGCCAAAACCGACTTTTCCTCCTCCAAGTTGTTCTCGTCCGGTGTTTAGGTCACAGCAACAAAACCCTGAGGACACGAGGACAAACTATGGCCACGACATGGTCAGATGTCCTCCACTGGGGCCAGGCATTCGACCCTTTGCCTCTGAAACGCTGGTTTTCTTCCTGGCACCTCTGAAAATCTAAACGTGACATTTCACAATGTGACAGTTCCCCACCCGCTGGGCGGGCACAAACCCTTGGAGAGGGCTCTCTTCAGTCCCGTGGTAGCCATATCTCCCCAAAGCCACCAGGCCAATGCCCAGCAGGGAGGGGACGCGCTCCAAGGGGAGATGGCCCCACGCGCCTGTGGCCTGTTCCACCGCCCTCCCGCCCTCCCTCCTGCCGTGAGCCAGCCTGCGGGGTGCTGTGGGGAGGTCCTGGGGCCTCAGACTCCCGACTCCTCCACCAGCCCCCTCTGGGCCTCGTGAGTCGTCTGGAAGTTCCAGCCACTCTGCCTGCCCTTCCTGTGGTGAGACGTCCCCCTGTTAAGTCAACACCACGATCCCCGGGTGCACATGTGGCTCATGAAATGGCCAGGTCTTGGGGAAGCCGCTGTATTTGAAATAGACCATAAAGCCGAGAGAGGAAAGCAACAGGCTCCCGCCACCACCCTGCCCATGTCACGGTCCTCCAGTTCCCCCATGTTTACTTCACGATTGAAAGAAAGGACAACGTCACAGATATGGGGGAGCCCTCTTCATACCTCTTCTGAAAGGTGCAGCTATTATTTTTTTAACTTTAAACTTAAAATACCTGATTTGTGAGCACAGAAGTCATACTTTGAAAACAGTATTCAAAGGCAAAAGGAAACTTTTTTTCATGGTCCATGGGCTTTAATTACTTTCAAAGGGCCATGTTTTCCTTCTCGCTTACGGTACCATTTTTTTTTTTTCAAAGATACTCAAATCCAGAGTTAGGATTGTGTTATAGTAGAAACAGAAATTCTAAATTGGCTTTGAAATTCCTTCTTCCTTTAATCTAAATATTAAAGTTGAAAATGCCCCAAGACATTATGGAGGTCTGTGTAATTTCACAAGATAATTGATTTTGTATTTTATTTCCCCCATAGAGTAGCCATTTAAGATTGAAAAATAACTAAGTGCTAAAATAAATAAATAATAAAATAAATAACCAAAAAGTCCCTCTTTATATCTCCTGCTCAGTTGAATTTCTACTTATTCAACTCACTTTTTATTCATTTCCATCAAATCTGAACGTTTTCTTAGCTACCAATTTACTCAAATTTATTTTTTTAATATTTATTTTTTAGTTATAGGTGGACACAATATCTGTATCTTATTTTTATGTGGTGCTGAGAATAGAACCCAGTGCCTCACGCATGCTAGGCAAACACTCTACCTCTGAGCCACAACCTCAGCCCCAATTTACTCAAATTTGCACAACTCAGGATGAAAACTCAGCACACTTATAATGATGTTATTTTTTTTGTTATAAACTAAACTTTGGTTCATATCTGAATTTTTATATCCTCTAAGACTGATCATCTAGAAGTTTGGAAATGTTTATCATTTTCCAAGGACCCACATGGAAAATCTAGACTTCCCCTTAAGTCACAAATTAAAATTATTCTTTGATAAATAAAAGACATTTCAATAGCAAAGGGAGACAGTGAAGGTGCTACTTTGGAGATGACCTCATGCACTCAGCTGTCTGTGGCCACAGGTTTTCCAGCCACATACTCAAACAATGTGAATTGAGACTGTTTTTAAGATTTTTAAAAATTTTAATGAAGGCTGTATTAAACATGTACAGACTTTTCCTAGTCATTATCCCCTAACAACAAGTAGAGCAACTTGTTACACAGCATTCGATGGTATTTGATATTATGAGTAATTTAAAGATGGTTAGAGTATCCAGGAGGATATATGTAACATATATGCTAATACCATGACATTTCATGTAAAGTACTTGAGCATCCATGAATTTTGAGTATGCACCAAGAATCCTGGAACCGAGAGGGATACCTCCCCCCAAAAAAACTCAAAAACAATAGTCAAGCTGGGTATGGCAGCACACGCCTGTGATCCCAGCAGCTGGGGAGGGTGAGACAGGAGGATCTCGAGTTCAAAGCCAGCCTCAGCAACGTCGAGGTGCTGAGCAACTCAGTGAGACCCTGTCTCTAAATAAAATACAAAATAGGGCTGGGGGTGTGGCTCAGTGGCGGAGTGCCCCTGAGTTCAATCCCTGGTACCTAAAAACAAAACACAAAACAATAGTCAAGGTGATCTTGAGCAAAAAGAAAAAATGCATCACCATAACATGATTTCAAAGCATATTACAGAGCTATAATAATTAAAATAGCATGGAATTGGCATAAAAACAGACATCTAGACCAACGGAACAGAGCAGAGATCCCACACAAATCCACACGTTCACAGTCAATTGAACCCCAACGAAGGTGCAAAGAACACAAAATGGAACAAGGATGGTCTTTTCAATAAAGGGCACTGGGGAAAGTGGGTACCCACAGGCCAGAGAGTGACACTGGACCCCCATCTCACACCTACACAAAATGTTCAAAAACTGAAACTTAAGACCTGAAGCTATAGAACTACTAGAAGGAAACACGATAAAACTATACCACATTGGTGTGGGCAACGACTGATTGGATTGACCCCCAGAGCTCAGGCAATAAAAGCAAAAAGAGACAAATGGATCACAGTACACTAAAAAGCTTCTGAATAGCCAAGGAGACAAGTAACAGAGTCAAGGGACAACCTGTAGACTGGGAGAAAATATCTGCAAGTTGTACATCTGATAAGGGGTTGGTATTCAAAATGTATAGGAAACTCACTTGTAACAAAACAAATAGCCTGATTTAAAAGTGAGCTAAGGACCTACATAGACATCACTCAGAATAGAGAAACAAATATCCAACAGTTAAAAAAAAAGTTCGACATCACGAATCATTAGAAAAATGCAAATTAATAAATATCACCTCACACCTGTGAGCATGGCTATTATCAAGAAGACAACCTACAGGGGCTGGGGATGTGGCTCAAGTTGTAGCACGCTCGCCTGGCATGTGTGCGGCCCAGGTTCGATCCTCAGCACCACATACAAACAAAGATGTTGTGTCCACCAAAAACTAAAAAATAAATATTAAAATTCTCTCTCTCTCTTTCTTTCTAAAAAAAAAAGGAAGACAACCTATAACAAGTGCTTTATAGGGGGTGGTTCAAGGGAACCCCTCTGCACTGTTGGTAAGAGCGTCAGTCAGACCGTGGTATGAAGGCTCCTCAACAAACCAAGAAGAGGAATGAAGATGTAGCTCAGTGGGTAAGTACATGCTTAGCATATGTGAGGTCCTGAGTTCAAATCCCACCACCAAAAAGCAATCTAAAACCAGAATTACAATATGTCCCAGCTGTCCCACTTCCAAAACACGTCCAAAGTGTTTGAAGAGGTGTTGCACTCCTTGCTCCCTACAGCATCATTGACAATAGCAAGTATCAACGCAGTGTCTGGATAAAAAAGTGTATGTTTACACCATGGATACCATTCAGCCTTGAGAAAGAAGGACATTTTGTCATTCACAGTGACATGGATGAACCTGTAGGTGAATATGCTAAGTGAAAAAAAAAAGCCAGTCACAGAGAGACACCGTGTGTCCTCACTTACATGTGGAACCTAAAACAATCCAACTCACAGAAGCAGAAATTGAAGTGGTCTCCAGATGCTGGGGCAGGAGGAAAGGGGAGAGGCTCGGCAAATGCGGGCACGAACTTTCAGTGTCACGGTGGAAGTAAGTTTTTTGAGGTCTTTTGCACAGCCGCATGATGTTAGTTAATAACACCACATTCTGTATTTTAAAATTGCTGAGAGTAAATTTTCAAGTGTTCTTGTCACAAAAAATCACAAGCATCTGATGTGATAGATATGGTAATCAGCTTGAGGTAATCATTCCACGTTGTGTACATACATCATAACCTCACTCTCTACCCCATAATGATGTGCAATTAAAATTTGTCAATGTGAAACAAAATTTTATAAAACAAATTAGTCTTTGATAAATCATGCCGGTCCTTCTCTAAGGAAATCACCATCAGCACGCAATCTCTTTCCCCACCTAGAGGTCAAGGAGTAAAATAACTCGTCATCTTCCTGCCCAGAGTTCTTCTAGAGTGAACCTTCTGAAGTGAATCCCCGGCCCCCAAAAGCGGTCTTGCTATGTTGCCTAGGCGAGCCTCAACGCCTGGAATCAAGTGACCCTCCTGCTTCCACTTCCTGAGTAGCTGGGACCTCGGATGCACACCTCCACACCACACAGGTTCTTAAACCTTCTGACTTTACACAGTGATTCTGTTTTCCTAACCCAGGAATTCCTATGACAGTTTCTACTTCTTTCGGTTATTTAGTACATTCTATCTTATTTTCATAGAAGACAAAACAAAAATCATACATGGTTTTTCCTGGAGGGGACATTTGCTCATAAAAAGATGGGAGATTCAGATTCCAATCCAGGCTCTGCTACAGACTGACCAGCTGGGCAACCCTGAGCAAGCAATTGACCCTCTCTGGTCCTCCCTTTTCTCATTAGTGAAATTGAAAAGTTATGTGTATAATCTTTAAGATCTCCTTTAGCTTGGTGATTTAGAAAATCACCAATGTATGTAATGTATATAGATATGTAATTTATGTATACATGTAATATAATGTATATAATGTATGAATTTGTCATTATTGTATCTCGGGGTTGAATAATGCTATAATTTTCTTGTCCTTTTTAATTGCAACATAGTTGCACTGTTTCTGTTTTCTACCTATGAAAACAAGAATCAAACTTTTTAAAAAATCCATGCATCATTCAGAGAAACGTTTTTAATTGCCTTTACATGTGGTACCGCCCATTGAGCATGTTTTCAACATAGTTTTGCTGAATGAATGAGTGAACGATGCTTTAGTGGGTGTTTGCCAAAAGTTCCAAGAATAATAGTTCATATTCCCTTGTAGGTTTGATTCTTTCCAGAAAGCTCACTTAGCTTTTTTTTTTTTCTCCTACCAAAATTGGCCTTGAGTCACTGATATGATTCATAACTTTAAAAAACAGGTTGAACCTGAAATTACCCTGGCAGGAAATGAGCTAAGGAGCAGAGATCAAGTGAAAGGGAGAGGCCCCCCTCGAAAAAACAAACAAAAAAAAAAAACGAGAAAGAAGAAGAAGAGGTCATTCTTCATTTCATTTTCTAGCTCCTGATAAGAAGTAAGTGAGGAAATGTCAACAAGGAGTCGATTCTCATTTCTTTGACTGCGTTGGTTCAAATAGTAAAATCAAATGCAAGAACAGAACAATAACATCCCCGGGATGCACACGGCACATTCCCAGGTGTGGTGGCTTCCTCACTCCACTCCACCCCCGGGTGAGTCACTCGGCGGGAGGGAAGCAGAAGACAACCGAGTTCTGTGGGCGAGGCCAGGTGCGCAGGGAGCCAGGCCGGGCCTTGCCTCCCCTGCAGATCCACTAATGCCAGACAGGAGAGCCGGTGGGAATCGCAGGGCTGGCCGTGGGAGGGCAGGTTACCTAGCGTAACCGGCCCTGCTGGCCTCTTTGGAAGGGGAGCCATGGTGGAGGAGCAAGATGCCCAGGTGGCCTGAGGGGCCAGGACGGATGGGGCCAGGCCATGACGTGTTTGAAGGAGGCCCCTAAAGCAGTAGAGAGTGGGCTCCAGCCTCCTGCGCCGGTGTCCTCTCTGCAGCCCAAGCTCCCAGGAGTGCGTGGCTCCCAGCCAGGAAGCTACCTGCCTCAGCCGGGTGCTTTCCCATGGGTAATGGCATGTCCTCGTGTTTGGGCCGAAGCGCATAAAAGTCACGGTTCTAGGAAGGTACACAGGGCACCCTGGGAGCAGACGACCCAGTGAGAGGGTTGGGGGGCTTCAGCCCTTAGCTGGTGCGAGGCAGCTCCGGCACCTCCCGGGGTGTGGGTGAGAAGACTCCCTGCCCTGCACTTTGGGGGCCCACTCAACTCACCCTCCTCGGCCATGCTCCGCGGGCACAGCTACTCAGAGCTTTCCCTACTGGGTCACACTCCATGGACCCAAGAACTCCCCTCCCCAGTGGCCTCCAGGCCTCCTCCAGGTCCCACATAGCCTCTTCTCTTCTGGACAGAAGAGCTGGAGTAACCTCCCGGCCCTGCAGGGGGCATGGGCGGTGTGGGGAGGTGGTGGGGGTTCACAGAGCTTGTCCATGCAGGGCTTAGGGCGCCCCCACGCAGGTCATGGGCAGAGAGGCCTCTGAGGTCCAGGACGGAGCCCATGCAGGGAGAGAAGAGTGGCGGCTGGGGTGGGCTGGGGCTGAACCAGCCTCTCCTGCCATCCTATGCTAGTGGGTAGCATTAGGTAGTCCAGGAGTCCCAAACTGGACCTTGCCTGCCAAGTGTCTTGTCACTCTCAAAGGATAGACCGAATGTCACCAATAAGCTATGAACGTGGCTTATGCTCTTAGCTCACCGAAGTGTGAGCCTACCTTTGTACTCTTGCCTTGGCCCTGGAAAATGCTGGAAGTGGGTGTCACACGGTGTATTTCAATCCATGTTTGGTTATTTACGGCCCTTATGGTGACAGATTTGAATTTGGTCGGTTTCAATTTGGTCAGATTCAATCAGGAAAGATCGGGTCTGTGCTACGTGCCGATTTTTCAGTCTGTCAAAGAGACTGTTACGTTTCCGTATCCTGGAGCAAGGTTTAGCCCCGGTGTCAGTAATTCATGACAATTTCAGAAGAGGGGCTATAGTTTTTGGTATAAAGAAGAATGAAGGTGTCGGGTTGAATTATGGTTTCAAGAAGTACTCTAATGACAGCTTCTCATTTGCCTTAGATTTCTAGACACTCTTCCTAAGTATCTTCATTAAAGGACTTGGTGAGGAGGAGTATTAAGCAAATTAATGAATTTTCTCTATTTCAGTTTATGTTAGAGAGAACACTATCACAATATTTAAGCAAGTTTAATTCTAAAAATATTTTAATGGAGCTGAAAAATGGCATTTGTTATTACTATGGCAACTGTCCGGGGCTGCTAAGCTCCCTTGTCTCGCTGCCCCACACATCATCAAAACACCACATTAACACCAGTCCTATTAAATGCATCTCGACACAGACAGGACCGGTCTTGCAGTCTGCCCCCGACACGGGCAATGGGCCGGGTTGCCAGGGAAGCTCATCTTCAAAGGCTCCTGCTTTTGCTCTGGTCCCGACGGCAATCACGGGGAATAGTGTCATTGCAAAATGCCAGTTGCCATGGATAAAGTGTTTTGAAGGTCTTTGAGAGGAGCAGAACATCTTTTACTCTTCTTGGTTTCATCCGCCATATTGATTTGGGTTTTGTGCTTTCAATTAATCATTCCAGAAACAGGGCTGGTGCCCACCGTCTTGTTGGTTTGCTGGTGCAAGGCCCAGAGGTAAGACTGAGTTCGCTCACTCTCCAGCAAGACTCAGCACATCAAGAGGATTCTTGGTGTCCTTCCTCACTCCTCCCCTTCCCCAGGAGCCGAGCCCTGGGCATCACCCTGTGGGTCTGCCCTGCCCCCTGCCCACCACCTTGGTGTTACCACCAGTGGCTCCTTGCTCGCAACAACGTTAGTTCCTTGGAGAAGCTGGACAACGGAATCTGGAGTGGGCACTGCACTCTGACCAGAGAGAAATGAGTCCACTGACTTTCTCTGACAGCAGGGTGTGGGATCATCTCTAGAATCCGCCCACGGAGCAGCGGGTAGCCGTCCAGTGTGGGCATGTGGGCGGGCCTGGCTCCCACACCTCCAGGAACCTGAATTTGAGGAGCACGGTGCTTTGTGTCATTGAGTGAGACAGACACTCAGCCTGGGGTGGAAAGAGAGAGGGTGGCTGCAGGGTCCCCTTGAGCCCCCCCAGGGAGCCTCGCCAGCTTACCATGAGTGGGGAGTGTCCCCTGGTGCCGGGTGCACGCGCGATGGCATGGAGTGCGTCCCCACTTCGTGGGTCCTCTCTGCAGCTTTGTTTGAGTGACATCTAAGTTAGTTCCTCTCCCAGGCTTGTCCTTACAGCTTTATCTGGAATAAGTCACTTAATCCTATTAACCACCCCGTGGAATTGGCACGGTTGTTATTTTAATTTCATAAACAGGGACAGTGATACCTAGGAAGAGTTCTTGGCTGATAAATGATAGGGTACAATTTGACCCCAGGCTGACCACACACACACAATCCCCCCCAACCTCCAGGGTAATTGTCCCTCTCTCCTCCTCCTCGGTAGGGTGCTAGGAATGGCCAAGGCGGTGACTGTCAGGGACCTGTCCTAAGGACTGTCCAACACAACAGTACCAGGGTCCTGTCTGTGTGGCCCCCAGGACAGAACCTGCTCCCTCTGGCCCACAGAGGTAGCATGGCCAGCAATGATCCGGTCCTTGGTTCCAGTTCCTGGGACTCAGTGGCTCTGGATCCTGCTAGTGGCCTTTAAAAAAAAAATGTATATATATTCTTAGTTGCAGACGGACACAACACCTTTATTTTACTTATGTGGAGCTGAGGATGGAACCCAGGGCCCCACAGATGCCAGGTGAGCACGCTGCCACTGAGCCCCAGCCCAGCCCCTGCCAGGGGCCTCTCAGGCTACCTCTGCTGCTCTCCAGATGAACCCCTCGTTCCGTCCCCCCGGTGTGGCTGGGTTTCTGCAGCTGTGGCTCAGTCTCCTGTCCCCGCACTCCTCTCGTCATGTGGCTCCTCCGTCCCTGCCCTGGTCCTGAGCCGTCTTCTGAGGTGCTTCTGCTTCCCCGCTGACCATGCGCCAGGCCGGCCCTCAGCCTGCCCTGCCCTGCCCACGTCCGTCCACCTGCGTTCGGGTCTGTGTATTGCAGAAGAGCCTCCGGTCATTCATTCCTCGGGCTCTCAAGGGCCAGGTTCCCGGCCGAGGCGCTCACCTTTCCCTTGCCGTCCATCTCTTTAGGTGCCTCTATTCCAACAGCTGTTGCAGAAATGGAAGGAGATGCAGAACCGCAGAAGGGGCTCCAGGCTTGGGGACCTGCCCCACCTGTGATGAAAAGCTGGACTCCTTGTCACTCAGCAGAAAATGCGTCAATTGCAGGTGAGATGCAGGCCACCTTAGCGGCCTGTCTTCTGAGTGACAACCTCTTGCTGTGACATCTAGGGTTAAAATCCAGCTACCGTCTTCCTCTTGGGAGATCCTTTTCTTAAATATTTAATCCCCACCAGATGTGACCACACCGTTGGCCTAAAGAGCAGCTGGTGACTGAGAGAGAGGCAGGGCTCCTCTCCCTCGGCTTCTACTCTGCCCCTAAACACAGACAGGAAAATCAAAGCACTTGAAAGTGTAAATGAGTCAGTAGATGAGTCACCGTTGAGGGCAGCAACGAGGGAGTGGAGCTGAGCCTTTCTTGTGTCACTGTGCTCCACGCTTTGAATTAAAGCTTAGTCCCCCTGGCTGGTCCCGCCTTTTTCTCTGTGGCTTTGTGTCTGGTCCACCTCCAGCCTCCTCCTCCTTACCACATCTGTGACGGTGTCCAGGGCTGTAACCGCGAGCCGTCTGCCTCCCCTCCCTTAGACCTGCCACTCACTCAGCCCTGTCCTTACCGGTCTCTTCCTGCAGTAAGGACACCAGGAGCCCCCCTGTTGAGGCCCTAAGGGGATTCCGCCTTAGGGTGGTAGAGAGATCCCCCAGTGCTGGGGGCTGATTAGCTGATGGAGGCTGCTGGGGTTCAGCTGTGGTGTCCCCCAAAAGCTCAGGTGTGGACCATGCAAGAAGGTTCAGAGGAGAAATGCCTGGATCGTGAGAGCCCGAGTCCAATCAGTGATTCAGTCCCCTGGTGGGATTAGCCACTAATGGGTGATGGGTGTGGCTGGGGAGGTGGGACTTGGGGGCGTGGCTTTGGGGGACACACTTTTTTATCTGGAGAGTAGAAACTCTCTGCCTCCTGATGGTGCGAGCCGCTTCCCTCTGCCTCCCTCTCCGGCCATGATGTCCAGCCTCACTCAAGCACCGAGGAGTGGAGCCGGCCTTCTCTGGACAGAGACAGACTCTTCCCCCTCTGCAGCTCATCAGGTCCTTCAGTCGCAGCAGCCCACTGACCGAGAGGTCGGCGGGGGAGGGGGCAGAAGGCGAGTGCTATTTTTGCAGGCCAGTCAAGAAGCCCAGCTGGCCGGCTTTCCCTCACTGTCACAACTACCGCCATGACCGACTTCCAGACAGAATCAAGGATTTGGGCTCACGGTGGTGAAGCTTCCATCCTGTGGTCGACTGGCCCCATTGCTTCCGGGCCTGCAGCGAGGGAGCCATCATGGCCAGGGCACCTTGGGGAGGAGGACACTCACTTCCTGGTGACAGGGAAGCAAGCACAGAGGCCTGGGTCCCACAGTCCCCTCCAAGGGCACAGCTCCATGACCTAGAACCTCCCACGGGGCTCCACCCCCTAAAGGTTCTACCCCTTTTCAATGGCTTCAAGCTGGGGACAAAGCCTTAACCCACGGGCTTTGGGGGACATTCCAGGTCCAACCTACCGCAAAGGCCCTGATGACAATATGACCTCTGGACAGAGACACCAGCCAGTGAGGGAGTCACCGTGTGTGGATACAGAGTCCTGGGGCCAGGGGCTCAGCCACAGGAAGCCAAGACAAGGCCAGAGAGGGCTTGGAACGCTCCAGAAACTGCATGGACCGGGCGTGGGGCGGGCAGGTCCTGAGGGCACAGGTGGAAGGACTCCGGCTTCTCCTTCCTGTGAGATGGGGCCCCGGGTGGGGGTTGAGCGACAGTGTGACCAAATAGCACTGGCTGTCGATCGGAGAGTGGACGGGCTCAGAGTGAGGAGCAGGGGCAGGGCCAGGCGGAGGCCACCACCCAGCCCAGGAGGCAGGTGGAGATCACTGCACAGGTAATGAGAAGTAGCAATGTCTGGTGACGCTGGAGGTGGTCCACGGGATTGACGATGGAGGGGAGAACCGTGCATGGGTGATTCTGCTAAGATGATGACCACAGTCAGGCGTGATAGCACACACCTGTAATCCCAGCGGCTGGGGAGGCTGAGGCAGGAGGATTGTGCGTTCAAAGCCAGCTCAGAAAAAGAGAGGTGCTAAGCAACTCAGTGAGACCCTGTCTCTAAATAAAATACAAAATAGAGTTGGGGATGTGGCTCAGTGATTAAGTGCCCTGAGTTTAATCCCCCGTACATCCCCCAAAATGTTAATGACCATGGTGGGGGCTTGTATAACCCAGGCGAGCACAGGCAAAGATGTGCCCAGAGTGGCTAAACCTATGTCCTCCACAGAATACAAACTCTCTTAGCCTCATGATCCTGAATTTCCTTGCCTCCAAGACTGGGAACAAAAATAAACCTTTTTTCTTCATAAATACCTAGTCCTTAGTATTTTGTTATAGCAACACAAAACAGACTGAGATAAACTCTGTTCAACTCTATGTTCTGAGCTTCTGGGAAAGATCCAAGAATATAAAAGGTGCTCAATAAGTGTAAGTTGAATCATATTGGGTAAATAGTAAAAGGCTTTACAGAAGGGCTTTTGAGCCAAGACTCAAAGGGTAAGAGGGGTCTTCCTGGTGTCAAATGGCCCTTAGGCAAGATTTACCAAGCATCCTGAAACCTCTCCCCATCCTCAGAACAAAATGACATTTACTTAACAGAAACTTGGAAATGGGAGGAGGATAAGTCCTAGGTCACAAGTTCTGAGATCCTTCCATCAGGGAGGATCCAAACACGTGTTAGGAGAATATGTTTTCCTTCAGGATTAGATGGAAGTCAACCAACAAAAGCCAAAAGCATAAGTCACAGAGGGAAAAGTTGATTCCGTCTCTTGTGTGCCTCAAACAGAGTGACAAGATGCAGAAAGGGGAAATATTTAGACTATGAAAAGGGTTATTCAAAGATTATTTATAAATCAATAAGAAAGAAACAACCTCATAGAAAATGGACAAAGAGTATAAACTGTCGTTACCCCAAAGTTAATTACAAATGACAAATAATCATGAAAAGATGCTCAGTTATTAGCAATCAGGCAGAAGCAAACTGAAATGATATGCACATGTCACCTCCCACCTCTACCTAGACAGACACTAGTTACATGGTGCTGTGCGGAGACAAGGGTTCAGCAGCAGAAAGGGACTCCTTGACACTGATAGCTGTTCCAAGCGCTCTGGAGCCCGATTCTGCAGTTCCTGGGAAAGTTGAACACGCCATCCCCGTGACCCAACAGTCTTACACTTGGCTATGTTACCTAGAGACATTTAGAAATATTGCACAGACACAACACCAAAATCATCTTCAGCAACACCCTAATTATCCATTCACAGTCAAATGTCTAAATCAATCATAGTTTCTGTTTATAGGAGGATAACTGTCTAGATATTCTAAACAGTCATTTCACTGAAAAATTCCCAGGTCATGGACTAATGACAAAACAAAAACTTTTAAAACGTATTGCTCTGTGGTGAAAAGTAAAATAAATACCTAGTGGTACCCTCTACTCCCTACAGCAGAAAATAAAAGGGAAACGTTTCTAAAACCAGAGTGGTGTGTGAATACGGAGCTGGGACTTCCCTGGGGGCAAATGCTAATTCTAGAAATGTCAAGCTCTCCAGCCGGCTCCTTGGGAGCAATATGCTCTGCCATGGTCCCCCCAGAGCTGACCACAGGTCTCTGAGCCTGGCATTCCCACGTGCTCATAAATCTAGGTCCTTCCAAGGGCCTTGTTCTTTGAGAAAGTATCAACTAGAAGAGAAGCTCCCTGGCCATATAGAAAAGAAGGCGAACCGGACATCTACCTCTACCAGTGGATCTGGGGGCCGGGGAGTTTCTTATGACAATTTGTAACTTTATACACATGTGGATGTGAGCTTTGAAATTAAATATCTGTTGCAATGGCTCAATCCCCAGATTTGAAAATTAAATTAAAATAGTCCCCAATTATCATTACCACCCAGGGCCAAAACCAAACCCATGAAAATCCTCTTTGGAGGAAAACATTCTTATCTCAGGCCTCTCAAGATTCCCATAGATCCAGTTCTTCCAAATATGAGTTCACAACCAATAATGAAGCTCTGAGGGGGGAAAACCCATAATAAGGTCCTGGAAGCAACATAAAAAGGAGTTAGAGGGTTGGGTGGTGGCTCAGTGGTGGAGCACTTGCCTAACATGTGCGAGGCACTGAGTTTGATCCTCAGCACCACATAAAAATAAATCAATAAAATAAAGAGATTGTGTCCATCTACAACTAGAAACAATATTAAGAAAAAAGAAGTTAGAGTTGCTGGTGACTTCAGGTGCTGGAAGGATGAGACACGGTCGTACTGTCAGAGTTTGAGATAGCTGCATAAAATGTTTAAAGACATAAAGGTTGGAATTTGAAAATGTGAAAGGAGAAAGCCCCATTTCAATACAGCTAGAGAGATCTGAAAAATAACCTCACAAAAATTTGAGAAAGGACGTTGACTGTTGAAAGAAGAAAAAACTGAGTAGACACATAAAAAGCAGTAATGACGGTTGAGAAGAGAATTAGTAAATTGGTAGATAGACACGAAGAAATTTCCCATAATTTGGCCCAAAGTAAAAGCAAATGGAAAATGTGGAAGAAAGGTTCAGAATGGACAGTTTAGAGTAAGAGAACTTAAATACATGCAATAGGAGCTCTGAAGAAGAGAGTTGAAATTATAGTACTTTCTCTTGAAGAAAAATTAACTAATAATTTCTTAGAATGAATATAAAGTTTAAATTCTTCAATTTGGGAAAAAACACAAATACATCTATACCTGAACACAATGCGGTAAAAAAAATTCAGAGCACCAAAAAACAGAGAAGCTAGTTGTAAAAAAGCATTCATATTGCTGGGGGGAATGGAAAGTGGTAGTCACTTTAGAAAACCCACATTTTTGTAAAGCTAAACTTACATTTACCAAAAGGCACTCCTGGATGTTTAATCAACAGAAATGAAAACTGGGGCTGGGAATGTAGCTCAGTTGTGGAGACCATGCTGAGCCTGTGCAAGGGCCTGGGCTTAATCTTCAGAAAAAGAAAAAGAAAGAAAGGCAAAGGAAAGAGAAATAAGGAAGAAACAATGAATGAAGACATACATCTTAAATATTTCTATCAAGTATTTTAAGAATTTTATTCACTATCACCAAAAACTTTATAGAAACAGCCCAAATGTCTTTCAGCTGACAGATAAACATCTTGTGCAACCCATACAATTAGATAGGATTTGTCAATAAAGGGAAACAAAGTACACTTCTACAGTTACACACAACTGTTATGGATGCATCTCAAAACATGAGACTAAACCAAAGGAGCCCAACTCAAGGCCTATACATAGTACAACATAGTACAATTCCCTTTAAATAATATTTATGAAAAAATAAAACTATAGAGACAAAACAGAGTTTTGCAGGGCCTGGTAACAGGGGAGAAAAATTGACTGCAAATGGGTAATTTTGTGGTGACAAAAAATCCTATATTTTAATTTGTGTAGCAGCTAACAATCGAAAACATTTGTAAAAGTTTGTAGAGCTGTACATCTAACACCAGTGTATTCTACTGAAGGTATGAATTAAGACATACTTTGACAATCTAAGTTTGTTTTTCAATGTTTAAAAAAGAGGAGGAAAAGCATCCAAAGATAAATGACAGATCATCATAAAGAAATTAAAATTACCTTCCATGGAGCATTAACAGGGACATGAAAGCCCAAGATCGACAGAGCTGCTCAGCCAGCAAAATCGGTGAAAATTGTTCAAAAGAAAAAAAAAATGATGATTTCCTCTGGGAATGGACCCGAGAACATGGAGCAAATAAAGAACATTTCACTTAGGAAAATCAACTAGAACTCGGTAAGTAAGAATGTGGAATTTGAGCAGAGACCCCCTTTCTACGGCAGCTCAGCAAACTGAGCTCAGTCAAGCTGAGACAGTCCGATCCAGCCAAGATCACAGGACCCCCCCTCCCCGAGGTCCCAGTCAGAGGCCTCTCTTCTCAGAAGTGGGCTCTCAGCACTTCTCAGGCTGCTCCCAACCGCTCTGTCGGTGAGACCAAGTTCCAGAGAGGAGTGGCTGAGAAGTGAGAGCTGCCTTCACCCACCCAATCTCCACCTGTGGGTGAGGGCTCCACCTTGGGTAGGCATTGCTGGGAATACTGGGACTGGTTTTCCTTGTCCCGGGTTATGAAGTAGTGGGACCACTGCCTCCTCCGTATCAAGAACTCAGATCCTAAGTAGGTGTGTCGCTCAGAGAGCAGCATGCCATTTTTTCAAACCCCATCCCCAGAGCCAGGCTCAGAGATTTACCTTGGGAGAGAAGCAGGTAAATATATAGAGAGACTGAGGTAGAGGTATATATCTCCTGTTATCTTCCCAAAGGAACAGACTTTATTTACAACAGAATGTAGAGACGTTCAAGTCTAGGTATGCTCAAAAACAGTGTAGATTCTCGTGAAATGTAATTGGAAGGAAGTTGTTAGGTTAATTGGGTAAATAAATCAAACCCAGTTTTATTTTTTTAAAGAAAAGTTTCTGAGGTCAACGTTCAAGATTTGTTCTGAGTCTGAGCAGGCTTCTCCCAGCTCTCTTTCCAGTTCTCCGAGGAAAACATATGAAGTGCAGTTTAGTCTGTGGAGCAGTATATGACCCAGGACATTGTAGGAAAGAATAAATCAGCCAGAAATGAGAATTTAATAGCTAATGGTTATTAGGGGAAGAGATAAGCAAATAGGCCCCAAACCACCATCTCTTCAGGGTGACTGTGTGCATAATCAAAGCTGAGCCCCCAGGGAAAACACCACAGTCTTAGCACCAGGGAAGAGGTTAAAAACTGCTCCAAAATAATCCAGTTAATCATTAAACAAATAAAGAATCAAATAATAACAAGCCCTGGAGTATGGGGAGGATCAGTACTAAGAATATAACAATAACATCTAAAAAGCCCAGTTCCAACAAAAAACTACATGACATGCAAAGACGTATAACACTATGATTTATATGCTGTAAAGAAGAAATCAACAAAAGTTTTTTGGGGGAAGAGCATCCATATGTAAGACTTAGCAAAACCTTCAATGTAGCCATTATAAATTTGTTTGAAGCACTAAAGAAAACCATGACTAAAAAATAAATTATGGTGATAATATTATGACAAAGAACCATATGAAAATTCCAGAGTTGAAAAGTACAATAACTGAAATGAAAAATTCAGCAGAGGAGCTCAACAGAAACTTGAACTGGTTAAAAAAGAAAAGAATTAGCAAACTTAATGAAAGATCAACCTAGATTATGCAATCCAAAGGCAGAGATTTTAAAACTCAATAAACGTGAGCCCTCTGCTTCCTGCTTGCCATGTCCTGCACTACTGTCCTCCTCCATACCTTTCCACCATGATTTCTGCCTTACCTCAGGTCTACGGCAATGGAGTCAGCCATCTATGGATTGAGACTTCTGAAACTGTTTGAATAACATTCTTATTTGTACTGTGAATGACCGTGAGATTGAACTCAGAACATAGTGAGGCATTAGCCAGTTTAACCCCTTAGAGAAGGATGAGATACCCCTTGCAAAATGGATGACCCACCCCCACAGAGCAGCTCTGGAGAGTCCTGTTAGAGGATTGTCACTAGCCCCAAACAATGTCAAAATGCCCCTATGACCTCGTTTAGAGCCCAGCAGGAAAATCAGAGTGCTTCAAAATTTCCAGTGAGAATCCCTTAGTAATTAAAAAGGAAGAAATCAAGGGTAAAAATCCACCATCACCTCCAACTGCATCCTCTACTGCTGGCTGCCATTCTTCAGAGGGGATGAGAACCAAAACTGACATCAAAGAGAACACCATTTGCCTACCAAACTATCCAGATCAAGAAAGAAAGATCCTATTAAAGCTTGGTGGCATTTTATGCACTGTTTCTCTTGCAGAAGTTACACAGTGGCTGCTTCATGCAACGAAAAAGAAAAAGAAGGGGTCTCAGCTTTGATTCATTCTGAGTGGGCTGAGAGGAACTTGTTGATCCTCCCCAGAAGAAACACCTCTGTGGAACCAGCAGCCGAGACTGGGAAGCCACTCCCAGTTAAATCGTCCCCAAATTCAGCTGCAAAGTGAAAAGGGCTGATTGGAGCTAAGATAGATAGCAACCAACCAGGGCGGAGCACCGGACCTCATTGTTTATAGAAGAAGCAAGATGAAAACATCTGTAGCAGAACATTTCAGAAAACCAAAGAGTCCTCTCATGTCTAATGGTCAGGACAGAGGGTCAGCAAAACCAATGTCAGCAAGGAGAATACAGCAAAAATGCAATCTCTGTCCTCAAAGACTATTTTATCCTTTAACATACCAAAGGTAGAAACTGTAGACTGGAATAATTCTTTCATTTCAACATCAAATTATTATTTTTTTAATCAAGCAGTCCTTTTTATGGCGCCACATGTAAATCTCAAAACACCTGTTTTGAGATACAAATAAATATTAATGAAAATGATTTTAAAAATCAAGAAAAGTCAATAGATAGGCATTATTCTCTTTAGTTTCCAGATAAATGTAGGCCACCCCTAAACACACTGACTTGAGTGTAATGGGAGTACCAAATGTAGGGCAGAGAAAGGAATTTTTTAAATACTTTGAAGGAATAATGACAGAAAGTGTCCCAACTAGTTGAAAAATAATAATCTACACATCCATCTAGGAATCTCAGTAAACTCCAATAAGACTGATGACTAGAGATCCACCAACAGACACATCATGGTGACGTTACTGAACTCTCAAAGGTAAGGATAAAATCCTGAAAGCAACAAGAGAAAATTTCCTCATCAATTATAAGGGAAGATGTGAAGGTCTGTAAACAAGTCAGGATGGCACCTGGTATTTTGCCAGGGAAATGTTAGAGTATGTAAACAAGTCTGCATGGTGCCTGGCAAAATGCCAGAGGGAGTGGTTTGTGAAGTAACAAAAGTGAACCATTAAGTGTGGAGATTCCTTATTGGTTGACTGCTGTATCTATTTTATGCTAATTAGATAAGCTGTGTAAAATGTATAAATACCACTCCTGTCCTACAATAAACGGCTCCCACTCCTGCTGCATCAACCTACACAAGTTGTTCGTCACCCCCCCCCCCCCCCCCCCCCCCCCCCCCCCCCCCCCGGTTATTTGGCTGCAGCCGACTGCAGCAGGAAGAGCAATAAGATCAACATCTGACTTCTGAGGAGAAATGATGGAGGCCACAGAGCAGTGGATGACATATTCCAAGGGCATGAAGGGGGAGCCCTCAATCCAGATTCCTACCTCCTGGCTCTGGGGGTGCAGAGATGAGTCAGGCAGGTGTGAGTCCCTGTGTTTCACCTCCAGCACAGGGGTAGGGACAGTTTTTTAAAAGAAAAAAAGGAAAGGAAACAATCATCTATACAGTAAGGTTATCTTTCCATAATGAAAGCAAAATAAAAGCATCCACAGATGATCAAAAATTGAGTATTTGATAGCCTTATGAGAAACACTAAAAGGAATCCTTCAGAGTAAAAGCAAGTGGTTCCAGATGATAATCGGAATCCATTTGTAAAACAAAGGGCATCTTAACGCTAATTGTGAAATTATAAAAAACAGTGAAAACAGTGTGATGCATATTTTTCTTCCCCACCCCCTATACTGATTTATAAAGCAATCATACAAGACAACATACAGAATACACTGTTGAGGCTGTAACATGGGTAAAAGCAACAAATTCACCAATAACAGCACAAAGAGGTGGGCGGGAACAAAGCTGTCCCAGGATGAGGAAATGGCTCCAGATGGTAACTCAGCTTCACAAGAACAAAAGAAACATGTCAGAAGGAAAATGTGCTCCTGAGATCACCACCAATGACAACCAAACTCACCATAACAAAAGCTATAGACACATGCTTGTCATGACTTCTTCCTTAAAATACAAAGCATCATATGAAATAAGAATTATAATAATATATTGTTAGGTTCATAACATTTATAAATATAATGTGTAAAAAGTGATACCACAAAATAGGAAAAGGAAAGAGCATAAAGCTAAGTAGCAATCATCACCCTAAATCACACTAGAATTAAATTCACAGGTGTATGAAAACTGATTCTGGCAAGGTAAAAAAAAAATATTTATATATAAAACAAGCCCTAGAGGAACTCCTGAAGATGTAAAAACTGTAACGAGACAATTAAGTGGAGACAATTAAGTGAAGGGAATTCAGTGGACGAGGGTAGACTTCTCAACAACAGCACTGAAGCAGCTGGACCTCCACATGCAAATAAATAAGTAAAATGCACCTAAACACAGACTTTATAACTTTCACCAAAAAAATGACTTAAAATGGATCTGAGACCTAACTGTAAAATGCAAAACTGTAAAACAAGGTTGCATTATGTTTATTTGGATAAATTGTGATCTGACAACTGATTTAAATAAAATATTTGCTTCACTTAAAAAAATGCAAAACTATAAAACTCCTTGAAGAAAACATTGGAGGAAATCTAAGTGGCCCAGGATTTGGTGATGATTTCTTCAGATACAATGACAAAAGGATGTTCCAGGAAAGAAAAAGGAGGAGGAGGAGCTGAGTCAAAGAAGAAATCAAAAGGGATGTTAGAAAATATTTGAAAGTGAATAAAGGGAGACATGTTGCCCCAAACCTAACGAGATGCTGCTAAAGCCGCACTTAGGGGAAGAGCTATTATCACAAACACGTATAAGAAAGAGAAAGATGGTAACTCCACAACCTAACCTTCTTCCTAAGACACAGAGTAAGAAAAGCAAAGAAAACCTAAAACTAGCAGAAGGAAGAAAATATTCAAGGGTAGGAAGAAGTTAGTGAATAGCAAATATAAGAACAGGAGAGAAAAATCAATGAAATCAAAAACAGGTTCCTCAAACATCTCAATATATTACCAAATCCTAAGCTACATTGAAAAAGAAAATAGAGAATTAAACTACTAGAAATTAAAGGCATTACAAGTATAGAAAACTAAATAATACCACCTCCTGAGCATGGATACAAAACTCTTCAGCAAAATACCAGCAAACCAAGTTCAATATCATAGAAAGGAATGATACTCCACAGCTAGGTGGGACTATCCCAGGAATGCCAAGTGGCAAGTGGCTTTCACATCCAAACCTCAGTTAATTTAAACACACACACACACACACACACACACACACACACACACGTCAACAGAATAAAAAGCAAAACTCACAAGGTCATCTCAACAGATGCAGAGAAGGTGTTTGCAAATCCAAAACTGTTTTATGATTAAAAATAGAAGAAAATTTACACAAACACATAAATGGCATCTACAAAAACAGCTAAAATTACATTTGATGATGAAAGACAGATGATTTCCTCCTAAGGTCAAGCAGAGGAAAAGATGTCTATTCTTACCACTTCTATTCCACATGGAATCACTATGCAATTAAGCAAGAAAATAAATAAATTTAGGTTGGAAAAAAAAAAGAAGTAAAACTATCTCTTTTCACAGTTGATATGATCTCATATATAGAAAAATCACAATATTCCATTAAAAACATTATAACTAACAAATTAATTTAGCAAGCTCAGGATATAAGATCAAAATACAAAAACCAGTTATGTTTCTGTAGGCTCGTGATGGACAACATAAAACTGTAATTAAAAATTCCATTTGGGGGGCTGGGGATGTGGCTCAGTGGTAGAGTGCCTGGCAAGCACAAGACCCTGAGGTTGACCCCCTCCCCCACAAAAAAGAATTCTTTTTACAACAGCATCAAAAAGAAAACAAAAAACAGAAGAGGCTCAAAGTACTCTGAAACTACAGAACAGTGCTGAAAAAATGAAAGAAAATGGAACTAAATGAAACTTCTGAGGTTCATGGATTGGAAGGTTGAATGGGTGAGACAGCAACATTCTTCAAGTTGATCTATAGATTCTCAGCAATATCTGTCAGATCCCCAGCAAATTTCTTTTTTTTTAAAGAGAGAGAGATGAGAGAGAGAGAGAGAGAGAGAGAGAGAGAGAGAGAGAGAATTTTTTAATATTTATTTATTTATTTTAGTTCTCGGCGGACACAACATTCTTTGTTTGTATATGGTGCTGAGGATCGAACCCGGGCCGCACGGATGCCAGGCGAGCGCGCTACCGCTTGAGCCACATCCCCAGCCCCCCCAGCAAATTTCTTTATAGAAATTGACAAACTGGGCTGGGTTTGCGTCTCATTGGTAGAGTGCTTGCCTAGCTTGTGCAAGGCCCTGGGTTCGCTCCTTAGCACCACATAAAGATAAATAAATAAAGATATTGCACTCAACTACAACTAAAAAATAAATATTAAAAAAAAGAAATTGACAAACTGATTCCAAAATTCATATGGAATTACAAATAACTCAGAATAGCCAAACAATCTTAAAAAAAAACAAAGTCGGCACATTCAAATTTTCTCATTTCGAAATGTACTACACAGTAATCAGTCCATGGAATGAAATTGAGAATCCAGAAATAAAAGCAGATATCTAAGGCCAGATGATTTTTGAAAAGGATGCCAAGATCATTCGATACGGTTTTTTAACAGATGACTCAGCCACTACTGGGTGGCCATTGGCAAAAGAACATCATGGAACCCGTGTCTCACACCATGCACAAAAGTCAGTTCACCATGGATATTGGGTGTGGCTGCTGTAAGACTTTTATAGCTAAGAAAACCAAAGCACAAGCTGGGCGCAGTGGCACACGCCTATGATCGGAGCACTGGGGAGGCTGAGGCAGGTGGATGGCAAGTTCAAAGTCATCCTCAGCAATTTAGCAAGGCCCTGAGCAACTCAGTGAGACCCTGTTTCAAAATAAAATAGAAAAAGAGCTGGGGATGTGGCTCCATGGTCCAGTGGCCCTGAGTTCAATCCCTGATACCACAAAAAATAAAAGATAAAAAAGCCAGGTAATGACACTGGCTGGTGAGGGTGTGTAGGAACTGGGACCTGTACACTGCCGGCAGGAAAGGAAAGTTGGGGGGCCACTTTGGAAATCAGCCTAGTAATTCCAATGACTACACACAGAGTAACCACGGAACCCCAAAATTCTACTCCTAGGCATATATATCCAAGAGGAGTGGAAACGTGCCCACACAAAACCTTGCACACAGAAGTTGATAGCAGCTGTATTCACAGTAGCCAAAAGGTGGAAACCACCCAGACGTGAACCAACGGATGAACGGATAAGGGAAAATGTGCTATATCCTTCCTATTTGGCCAGAAAAAGAAATGAAGTCCCAGTACATGCCACAGCATGGACAAAGCTTGAAAGGATCAGACTAAGCTAAAGCAGTCCAGCACAAAAGGCCACATATTGTACCACTCCATCTGCAAGAAATGTCCAGAAGAGGCAAGTCACAGATACACAGTGGATTGACCACGGCCAAAGGCTGGGGAAAGAAGAATGAATGGGGGAAAAGAGATTGTCCTTGGGCTGCCAGATGAGACTACTGCAAAGATGGCTTAAAACAACAGAAATCTGCAGTCCTAGGGTACCAGAGGCTACACGTTTAGAACCTAAGGCGTCAGCCCGGTGACCTTTCCCTGGTGGCTCCTGGGGAAAGTCTTCCACACCTCTTCCCACTGTGATGGCCCCTGGCAGTCCTTGGCATCCCTTGGTTTATAGCCACATCTATCACCAGCTGGCCAGGCTGGCCATCGGAACTGGGTTCAAAGGAGCTGGCTGTATCAATAACTAAGAGATCGGCCAAGAAACCACTCCGCACATGAGCATAAGTTTCTAAGGCAGGACGGCTCGGTGACCCCTGGGTCGGCTCCAGGGCTGGAAGGAGCAAGAGAGTGGGCACATCCCAAACCTCCTATTTATTGGGGAAAAGACATTCGACAAGGTTCCACCCAAATAAGGCAAGGGAATCAGGTTGGGGGGGGATGCCCATCCCTATTAGGTAAGGCCCAGGTAGGGCTTGAAGCAGGCTCCTGTAAAGGCCACTTGCCCAGCACAGCTTTTGTGTGCCTGCCAGACGGGTACCCTCATCGCCCCTGGCGGGAGAAGCAAGCTCAGCCCAGGGCAACAGATGGCTCCCCACGCACATGGTCCCACCCAGCTCTGTCTTCTCTGTGTGTCTTCTCCTCTTCCTATAATGACAGTCATCACTGGGTTAGGGACCCATGCTAATTCAGCACAACTTCATCTTAACCAACTACCCGTGCAACAGCCTTATTTCCAAATTCAGTCACATTCTGTGTGCACATTGGCCGAGTGTAATCAGAGTCAGAACAATGAAAGATCTTGGAGTTCTGAAGTCCAGGCTGAAGACCCTGATTCATGTTGGACTTTGTAAGTTAAATATGCATGAAAATATCTCAAAAGCAATCATAAAAAGATTCAAGAGGGCACAACTTCCTAGCTAATTGAGCAAAACCTTGGGAGGAAAAGAAAAAGGGAAACTCAATTGATCCAAGACAACGCTAGGAAAGAGGAGAGCACCGATGTAGTGGGAAGATCAGAAAGGAGAGAGAGAGAGAGAAGAAAAATTTCAAATACATCAGAAATATATTTTAGTAGCCAAAAGCTTCCATTTAAAATAGAGTTCACCATACTAGATTAAAAGCAAATTCAGCTAAATGCTACTTAAAGATACATATTTAAAACATAAGAACACAGAGAGAATCATAAGCTCTAACCCAAACTGTAGAGCCAAATGTGTTTCAAATCAGATGAATTTTCATTTAAAGGTTAATACAGGCCACGAGTCATCCCTTATGTCACACTCACTGTAGGACTTGAGGTGGCATCCCACAATGAACGGTGATGCATTAAGGAGAATAACTAAAGACTGTGGTCTCACACCAGCCCAGATTAGGGTTTGCTGCCAAAAGAATTATAAAAACAACATTTGGTTTTCAGAAGGCTATGGTTTTTCAGAATTCCAGATAGGGGATTATAGACCTAAACCAGGCAACATTCACCAAAAGAGACTGGACGTGCCTGTGGCAACATCAGAGAAAACAGGTTCTCAGGCAAACTTCATGATTAGGGGTTGCCAAATAATGACTTTTTAGAAAAAAAGTTTCAACTAACCTGAAAGATACAACAATCCTAAATTTATACCTTCCAAGCAAATAAAGAAAAATTGCTAGCACCAGGAGGCGGATTGAGTGTACCCATGGAGTAACTTTCAACTCCTTACCTCTTGGCCTTTGGGTGTTGCAATGGGAGTCTTTCCCTCCCAACTACATCCTGATACCACAGCAGAGTGGGTGGAGCAGCAGAGGGGCAGGGGGATTCACCCCAGGCCCCCAGTGGCAGGCTGGGGGCAAGGACCTCACATGGTACCTCCTCTGTGCCGTGTGGCCCATAAAGTGGAGATTGTGTCTCCTTTTGCAAACAGAGATTAAGTAATATGTCCAAAGCCACAGTCTTCACTGTCATTTAACTTTAACTGTCATTAAACTCAGTTCTGTTTGACTCCAAAGACCCAAGACCTTTCACAAACTAGGCATAAGACATTGTCCCTTGATTAGTGAAATTAAAATGGCAGCCACTATGCATAATGAATTGAAGCCATGACTATATACACATTCGGCTATTTTCCAGGGGGATATATTATCAAGGGTCTATGCATGATGGGACAGCTTTTAAGGACTTAGCCAAGTGTCCTCTTCACCTCACACTGTACCTCCCCCTGCCCCACCATAAGACAGCTTCTAAACAAAATGAACCCAAAACCTTTGATATTTCTCAGCCTTAAGCACACACTATATTTTTACAAAAAAAAAAAAAAAAGAAAGAAAAGAAAGAAAAAGAAAATCTAGCTGTTTGGGAAGGGAATTAAGTTGGGATTTTTAAATGGGAAGCCTTTATAAAACTACTTAATTTTTTTTTCCTGCTCTCATTTACTAATTATCCTCCACAAACTAGGAAGAGAAAAAGAATTACAACTAAAATTGGTCGCAGTAACAGCAGTTGGCATAAAAATATACAAAGAATAAAATCTAGAAATAACAGCAACATATTTTCCCCTGTGCTTGGAGAACATCCGAGGCTGCTGAGTGGTGGAAGTGTACCGCCGGAGCTTCTCTCGGGGCTGTCCCAGAGCGCCAGACAAAGCCCTGTCTCACAAAGAGCCCTGGAGCAAGATGGAGACCTGCAGAGTCCCCAGGAGCCACCAGAGGGCGGTCATCAAAAGCGAGAGAAAGGTCACCCTGCCCCACACATGGACTGGAAGAGCCAATCCAGGTCCAAGGGGGTTGGGAGTATTTTCGTCATCAGAACTGCTGCTACAAGTTGAAAAACCGAGATCTAGATTCAGATTCCCCCCCACAAACTACTTTTGTGATGTTAATCCCCTCTGGTTAGGGAATTCTTAGAGATTTTTATATAAAGAATGACAAATTGTCCAATCTGTACAGAGAAATAGAAACCAAGCAATGACTCGGTAAGCCAATCCCTGTAAGCACAGCATGAAGAGGGTTTTATTTTAAGCAGACTTTACACCCTCCCCCAAAATAAAGGAGAATAAAAGGGATTCACACTGCATCCACCTTTGTAAAGATGTGATTTTAAACTTTGGATTCCTCATGAACTCTCGAGAAGTGAAGAAGTTTTGAGTTCAGATTTCACTTTCATTATCTTTCCTGGGTGTACGGACATCACAGGTCATTCCAGCCTCTGTCCCCTCCTATGGTCAGTGCTGGGTTCCTTTTGGGTCACTTCACGTGACTTCCATGGCAGGTCCACCCAGGAAGTCTGAACTATTAACTGGGAATCCGCTGGCCCTCCAGCTGCCAATCAAGCCCGTGCAGGGCCTGTTCCCAGGCTCTGGGGGCTGAGTTCTGAATGCCAGCTCCACTTCTCACAGCCTACATGGGTCCGTCTCATTCTGTCTCAGTCCGCACCCCAGTTTCCTTCTCTGTGAAATGGGAACCTACCCATAACACTCACCCGCAAGGCAACTGTAAGGGTGCCAACACGTCAAGGATGTAAGCACATGGCCAGGGGTGTGGTCAGAGCACACACCAGTAGTGTCAATCACAGTACCTGGCCTCTACATCTAGCTGCTATTGTAGGTGCTTGGATGTTTGGATGACCAGAAGAGCTAAGGTCCCGCCCCCTGGGGGCGTGCATTGGGGGGTGGGGAAACAGACCATCGGCCTTCTAGGTGAGGTGGAGCTGGAGTCCCAAGTGGAGAGGGAGTGGGGTGCCACGGGGCTCCTGGGGAAGGGCATTCCAGGCACAGGGAACCCCCAGGGCGAAGCTCTGCAGCAGGTGATTCCTGGCCTGTGTTAGGAACAGACGAGGAGCCCAGAGCAACTGGCGTGAAGAGCCATCTCCCACCAGATGGTCCCTTCTCACTCCAAACCGCACAGGGCCCAGGACAAGCAGGGTTTCCCCTGAGAATTTTGACGCTTCTGAGAAGTTTATTCTCTTTATTAACAGTAAATTCTTCCAAGATCATAACTTTGAAAATACTGGTATTATTATTATTATTATTATTGGTACCAGGGATTAAACTCAGGGGCACTGGACCACTGAGCCACATCCCCAGGCCTGTTTTGTATTTTACTTAGAGACACGGTCTCACTGGGTTGCTTAGCGCCTCACTTTTGCTGAGGCTGGCTTTGAACTCACGATCCTCCTGCCTCAGCCTCCCTAGCCACTGGGATCATAGGCATGTGCCACAGCACCCAGTGGAAATCACTGTTTTAATCCTTCTCTACTTTATTCCTTCTGTGGGTCTTTGTTCTGTCTTTGGAGAAACTGGGTTGAACCCAGGTCCTCACTCTGCCACTGAGCTGTGGCCCCCACCCTTTGCTTCAGTGTCTTGGGATTTATCCTTCTCTTTCCATCCCCACGACCATGACACAGACAGATTGGGACCTGGCCTGGAGACTGAACAACGTATGGTGCCCTTCTTTATAAGTAGCCACATTGTGTAAAACTAACGAAAATAGGATTCCTCATGTTTAGGTGCCCCTGATTTGTCCCTGAGTATGTGCCTCGGCTGCCAACCAGGTTCCCAAACCGCCATCCCCCGTCTGCATTCTTATTAGTCTCCTCACATCGAAGCTGGTGAGATTGTGTCTTAAATAGTCCCCCTCTTTGGTACCTCTCAACCATAATCTAAACAACACAAAACCTTCTCCAGAAATGCTTAGCATGAAAGATGATAAATGTAAACACTTAACACATGTTGGATTGATTGAAAAAGAAACTTGAAAGTAAAAAGTGAAACTCACAGTGTCAGGTTCTCTCGGCTGAGAACCTACTGATTTTTTAATCACACTGCATAACTTACACAAAAACGCACTCTGTTGTGCATACATCTCCTGATTTTGACAAACGCATGTGGTTGTGTAACTATGACCATTATCAAGAGACAGAGCAGTCCTATCCCATCCCCTGTCCCTTTGCAACTAACCCCTCCGCCTGCTCCAGAGCCATTACTCTGCTTTTTGTTAGGGCAAGTTTTCCTGTTCTGTACGTCATTATGGGATCATCCACTGTATGGCCTTTTGAGTCTGGCTTCTTTCATTTAGCATAAAGTATCTGAAAAATTCCCCGTGTTGCTGCATATATATCAACGGCTTGTTCTTTTTGCCGAGTAGCATTCCACTCTGTGGATGGGTGACAGTTTGCTTTTTCATTCACCAGGAAAACTCTTGGGTTGTTTCCAATTCGGGGCAATTATGTATAAAGCTACTATAATTACTCATGTCCAGGTTGTTATATGAACATATGTTTTCATTTTCCTTGGTAAATATATAGATGTGAAATTGTTGGATCATGAGGTATGCTTAACTTTTTAAGCAAATACCAAACTGTTTTCCAAAATGGCCATAGCCGTCCTACATTCCCACCAATTCCAGCTGTTATACATCTTCACCAGCACTAGCTATTATCAGTTTTCAATCATATATATATATATATATATATATATATATATAAAACCAAGGATCGAACTCAGGGCCACTCGACAACTGAGCCACATCCCCATCCCTTTTTTGTATTTTATTTACAGACAGGATCTTACTGAGTTGCTTCCCAAGCCCACAGGCTTGGGCCACCTTGCAAGGCTACACTCCCCCAAACACACTTTTTTTATACCAATTCTAATAAGTAGATTTCATCACGGTTTGAATTTGCACTTGACTGATAACAATGCTGGGAATCTTTTCATGTGATCAATTAGCATCTGTATAGTGTTTTTGATGAAGTATCTATTTGAATCTTTTGCCACTTTTAATTTGATTGTTTCTTATTATTGAATTTTGAAAATCTTTCATATATTCTGGATACATGTTTTGGAAATACTTCCTCCTACTCTGTGACTTGCCAGGTTGATCTTCTCAGGTCTTTTAGTCACAGCAATGAAACAGCTGACTAAAACAAAAATCAAAATCTACATATGATAGAATCCATGTTGGTGTGCAATGCTATGAGTCTTAATGAATGCTTATGTTCTTTAACGCGTGTACAAGATTCTTCTACAAAACTCTCTGTTCCCAAATCCTAAAGATCTCTCAGATTCCCCTATTGGTCAGACCCCTCTCCTGACCCCAACCTCTGGCAACTTGTTCTCTGTCCCTATAGTTTTTCCATTTTCAATCTCTCAATAGATGAAATCCAGTAAAATGTGATCTTTTGAGATTGGCTTCCTTCATATAGCATAATTCACATAAGATATGGACAGACCATTGCTCTCTGAAGAATGCCTAAGTTGTTTCCGGTTCTTGGTAATGAGGATTTTCGGGGAATAAATGCAGTCTTCCCACGTGAGTCCATGTAAAACATCCGACAATGTTGAAGACAACAGATTCATGCAACACTGTTAAGTTGGAGAAAGTCAGTAATAAAGAGTTATTGGGAATGTGAAGATAAAGGTCCTGTGGGTCCAGCTCAATTGGGACAATACCCTCACAGGAAATAAGACCAACCAAAAATCAGCATGAAGAATGTGATGAGCCAGAAGGCAACCCGGGCGGGCTCTGGGCCTTGGCTTGCATTTGAGCTCAGGTAGTGGAGAACTATTGGTAGCATTATGAATCCACAACCACTTTAGATATTTTATATACTCTTTATAATTTCTCCTTCCTACTTCTCAAAAAGCCTCCTAGTGAAGAGCTATTTGCACCATGACAACTAAAAATAAATAAATAAAAAATAAACCAGAAAGTACGTTCAGAAGTCATACCGAGAAAGACACCATGACAAGAATCAGGGGAGAAAGTGTGATGACAGGCTTGTTGAGTCCCTGGGCTTCCTGTGGTCCAAGACCGAAAAAGTGATCATTTTTATTCTTTTGATCATCAATTGAAAGAACATTAATTTTTTAGAAGCAAAGTCTTTCCCATCATCAATCCCCAGATAAATGTGTCATATACTTTCTTATGTAAGAGATCTACAGGAAATATTGCTAGAGTTTGGATACGAGGCATCCCCCAAAAGCTCATGGGTGAGACAATGCAAGAATTTTTTGAGCAAATGCTTAGATTGTGAAAGTTGTGACCTAGTCAGCGCATTAATCCACCGCTCTGGATTAACTGGGTGGTGACTGTAGGCAGGCAGGTGTGGCTGGAGCAGGCAGGTCCCTGGGGGTGTGCCTTTGGTTTACATTTTGTCCCTGATGAGGGAGCTCTCTCTGCTCCTGTTGCCAGGTCCTGAGCAGCTCTCCTCCACCACGCCCTTTCCCATGATGCTCCACTCCACCTCAAGCCCAAAGCCATGGAGTCAGCCATCCATTGACTGAGACCTCAGAAACTGTGAACATGAAATAAAATGTGCCTCCTCCAGGTTGTTCTGCTCAGGTCTTTTGGTCACAGCAATGAAACAGCTGACTAAAACAAATAGCAAATAGCATCATTAAAAAAAAAAAAACAGTTTCTCAAGAGATGCAAAAATTTCTCCATATGAAAAATTATTGTATCCAACTTCAACGTAATCTAGGGGTAGATAGCATACAGAAGTTTGGTGTGTTCCCACTCAGTTTTCCAATGGTCAGTGGTACTCACTTGGATCAAAATCACCTGGAGCTACTTGATAAACAAACAATTGCGCTATCTCCGAATAACTGAATCGAAATTCCATGTTGAGGGGAGCAGTGTTCACAGCTCATGCATCTGTTACACAGGGGTTTGAGACCCACCTGTATGGAAAAGTAGGGCTGCTTTTAGGTCATGCAATAATGCAGAAACAGAAGTGGAAAGATCTAGGAAAATGAATAATTCACATGTCCTGGAAGCCACCGCTCTGGATATTAATTGCTTCTGTTGTGCGTTTGGCAGCCCATTAACTGCTGGATTCTTTGGTAAGTACCTGGGGTGCAGACTTTCGGTATTATTGACTGAACCTTGGTCATTTAAATACTTTGAAGTGTGTATGTCTACAAAAGAAGCTTTACTGTTGCTCATCTCTTTAAAAAAAAAAAATCCCCATAAGCAAATTAATAAAGAAAATAAGAGAATGCATAACATTCTCAAGTCTTTTTGCACAACCTACTTTAAGTATGTTAGCATGCTGGGTGTCTGTGTTTATGCAGCCCGTGGCAAGTGAGACATAAACACAGACCCGGGGCCCTTGACAGGAAAGCACCTTGCCTGCAGTCTGAGTTTATGTATGTTCCTGAAAGTAATACTCTGTGGTCCTTTAAAAATACCCTCTGGTGTAGAGTGAGCTCCCCCTGTTACTGAAGCATTCCCGTGGATGTTTCTTGAATCTCCTTATTACACCAGGAGATCGCTGGAGGATTTGACAATTTTCTACTTAAAAGCAGGATAAATAGATGAGGTTAACCGGTGAGAAATAAGTGGAAGTTTCAAGTCAAGAAAACTGCACTTAAGCTTAGCTCCGTTGCATACTCCAAGATCTTAAATGCACATCCTTCTTGGGGGAAGATGTGGGCCTGTATAGCAAGCTTCATGGGCATTATCTGCCTCTGGCAGTGAATAGCATTTGTTAAGCCCCTGTGGAGATGTGTGAAGTGCTATATATGTTACAAAGCATCTTAGAAGAGATTATATTTTAGAGGGGTAAATAACACCACATTCACGTTGAAAGGCACATTGAAATACCTTGTGTTTCCAAAAGGCAATAAAAATAGGGGAGAAGACTTCCACTGAAAATCACATAATACTGAACTTTAAATCCATATCAGAATGTGCAAGGAAAATTATCAACCACCTCCACTGTTTGCTTTGGGAAAGATAGAAAAACAGAATATGTGAACATCGTATTTGACTTACTGATTAGAACTAAACTCACATCACTAACCTAACCCTTTTGTCTTGTGGGTTAACGTATTCTGGGTATAGATTTCCCCTCCTGCAGAAACCATCCCTTCTTTCCCCCACTCCCACTTTTAGATTTCAAAGCATGTATTCCCTAGAGGGATTTCATGATCTGCATTCTCATTCCCACCCTATACTGTATTATATATACATAGAAATATGTACTTCATGATTTTCGTCCCTGAAGAACTTTGATTTGGCTGGATGCCCTAACACTCCATTTCTTTTCAATCATGCAGTTGACAATAGCTGGAAGTTCTCTTAGAGTACCCCAGTTTTTAAACATTAAATATTTTAGACTCATTCCAAGCCATTTCCTTTTCTAGTCCTTGACTCTTTCTTGAAATGACCCCTTTTAGTTCAGCCAAATGTAAACAAAACTGAATTTTAGCTCTGCTCTTATAAGAGCTGTGTTTAGACTATGATTTGCTCCGGACCAGTGCTTTTCAAAGGGGAAATTTTGATCTCTGGGGAATCCTTGAAGGTGAAAGATGCCAGGGATGGGAAGCCAGGATTTAAAAATACATATTTGCTCATCATAACTTACGTTGGAATAAGAAATGACATTTAGATGGAAGTAAAATGCATCTAAGCACAGCAGGCTACTTACATAAATTCAAACATGCAAAATTATCCTGCAATTCATTAAAATAACTATTTGAACCTGCCATCTTATTTCAAAATGGATTTTTATTGCATGATTCCCTTTATAACAAATGTCCAGAATAGGCAAATCTATAGATACAGAGAGTGGGTTGGTGATTGCCTGGGGCTGGGGGGTGGGGAGGGAATGCATTGCTGTTAATGGGTAGGGGGTTTCTTTGGAGAGATGGTCTAAAATTAGAACGTGATGATTGTTGCATAACTTTGTAAATATACTAACAGGCAGAGCAGTGTACATTTTGAAAGGGTAGACTTCATGGCATGTGCATTATATCCAATAAAGCCGGTTGTATTTTTTTTTAAATGGGCTTACATAATTCCCATCAGCCAATAGGAAAATGATATTGCAATAGAAAATGAGCAAAGGTTGGGCAGCGGGAAGTCACCAAGGAAGAAGCCAAATGAAGCAAAGGAGGATAGAAACAGACACAGTCTCAGGGGTGGAGGGCAAATGCAAACCAAAGCAAGCTATTTCAAATCCATTCTATGGGAGAAATTATAATAACGTCAAATGATAGCAGGATGTGAGGAGGAAAATCTCCGATGTAGCTGGTGGAAATGAAAATTGAAATGGCACTTTTGGAGAACAACTTGGCAGCTCCTCTAAACTGTACGTACGCATTCCCTATGACCCAGCCTCCTGTCTCCCAGCATACTCTCCCATGCGATAGATGCACACACAGGTGCATCCCTTGACATTATTTGTAATTGAGAAAAATGGAAACTACCCACATATCTCACAAAACAAAAAGGGATGGAGAATTAAAATTCAGTGCAATGGAATATTATATAGCACCAAAATAAGTAAATTAGATCCACACGCAAAAAAATAACATACTTACAAAACATGACATGTGTCTTTTCTAAAGGGAGGAAAGGGTCCCACTAGGCACAGAGTGAGGTTTGGCTCACCTGCTAGAGCTGGGTCACAGTGTGACTTTTAACATTTAGCAGCCAGTGTAAAGATGGAAATGTGATTAATTACAGAATAAATGTGATATTGAAACATACAACTATTTCTGACACCAAGATCAGAGAGATTTTTTTCCTACAGGGCTGTTATAAAGATTTCACCATGGAAAGTAAGTAATAATCAACATTCTCAGCATCATTCTGTCCTCTGGATGATCATTCTGACCTACGGATTCTCATTTCTGCAAAGAAGCATCCAAGTGCTATATTCTCCAAGCATCTGACTTTACCTGAAGACGCCTTTTTAAGAACAAGAGTTAGGAACTGGGGTACTCAAGGTATTTGTCTGCCCTTGGTGAGGCATTCTCCTTAGAGGAGTTCTGGCAAATGGAAATTTCCATGAGGATTCATCTGTCCTGGGTCTGTGCTGCCAGCGTGATTGGCGGTCAGTAGCCACAGGTGCTCCCTACAGAGCGCTTGAAGTGTGGCAAGCGAGATGGAAGAACTGAACTTAAGCCGCACTTGACTTTAACTGATTTTCCTTTAATGGCCAGGTGTGACTGGTGGAGACCCCTTGTGCAGGATGACTGTGGCAGGTCACGGGTTCCCCTACTGTTGGTGACCCGCCATAGGTTGTTCTGTTTGGCCCAGAACACGTTTTAATCTGTAACTCATATTTTAAAGTGCTATGTCTAGAGGGATGGAAACATTCTTCGTCCTTCTTTGTTCATTTATTCAATAGATTCTCTTCCACGTGAGAGGTCTGAGGACCTGCCAGGCACAGTGCTCAAGGCTCAAGGGAAACTGACTAGTCCACAGCAGCACGGAAGCATGAGAGACGCGGGGGGTAACCGGGCTGGGGTGGTGGCACCCGCAGGCCCCACCTGACCTCAGCTCCATGGGACAGAGCCCTCTTGGAGAATGAAGGTCAAGGACAAATCAGCTGGACTAAAGGTGGGGTGGTTCTGGTATGGCCTATTCTAGGAATTTAAAGAAATTTACTACAATGTAGAGAGTAGGAGTGGGGAGAGAGTGGAAAATTCGTAAAGATGAGATCAATGCAGTATTTTCTTTCTTGCTTGCTTTCTTTGATGCAATAATTGCAAATGTTTAGAGAGTGCAATGGTGTTTTGTTACTTTCAAACATGGCATTATGGTCAGATCAAGATATTTGCTTATCTATCATCACAAACACTAACCATTTCTTTATGGCGAGAATATTCAAAATTCTCTCTTCTGGCTACTTTGAAGCATGTGACACGATACTGTTAACTATAATCACCCTTCTGTGTAAACGAGATCTTACTCCTGTGGGGGTGTGACTTGGTACCCCTTAACCAATCTTTTACTGTCCCTACCTCCCTGCCAGTTTTCCCCAGCCTCTGGTGACCACCACTCCTCTCTCCACTCTTAAATCATGAGCTATTTGTCTTTCTGGGCCTGACTTATTTTCATGTAGTGTAAGATCCTCCACACCCCAAATGTCAGGATTTCATTCTTTTATATGGCAGAGCAGTACTCCGCTGTGCCCAGTGCCATGCCTTCTTCCTCTGTTGACCCACTGATACAGGTTGTGTGCGGTCCGTGTTTGTAGCACTGCAATAAACATGGTGGTGGTGATATCTTTTCAACATACTGATTATATTTCCTCTGGGTACGTGCCCGGTAGTGGGATTTCTTGATATCTTGGTGTTCTTGCCTGTTCTATTTTAATTTTCTGAGGAACATCCATACCGTTTTTTCATAGTGGCTGGACTGATTTAAATTTCCATCAACAGTGCATAAGATTTCCCAGTTCTCCACATCCCCCCTCCCCAGTATTTATTTTTTCCTTTTGATAATAACCATTCTGGTGAGAATGAGGAGCTACCGCACGTGGTTTTGATCGGCATTTCCTGATGATGAGGGATGCTGAGTATTTCTTCATATCCTGAGGCGTCCGTTGAGGTCCTTTGCCCGTGTTGCTCAGGCCAGCCCCCAACTTCTGGACTCCAGCTATCTTCCTACCTCAGTCTCCTCACAGCTGGGACCCCATACGTGTAGCACCACATCTGGGTTTTCTTTGCCCATTTTAAAACTGTATTATTTGGGATTTTGTAGCTTGTTATAGATTCTGGATTTTAATGTTTTTTTAGATGCGTAAATTTGCGAATGTTTTCTAGAGACTGACTCTTCACTCTGTTGATTGTTTCCTTAGCTGTGCAGATGCTTTTTAGTCTGATGCAAAACCATTTGTCTGTTTTTGCTCTTGTTGTCTGAAATGCAGCAAATTTGAACCTTACTAAACTGACTCTAGACTTTGTCCTGAGGGCAATAGGAAGCCACAGAAAATTTTTAAGCAAAGAAGTAGATTCTTGTTATCTCGTCTTTCAAAATAAATCCACCAGAATTACATGATCCAGCCATCTGACTTCTGGGTATATATATATCCCAGAGAATTGAAAGCAGAGTTTCAAAGAGATATTTGTACATCATAGCAGCATTATTAAATGGACACAAGTGAAATGTCCATCAGTGGATGAAGGAACAAATGTGGTGCATACATCTAATGGAATATTATTCAGCCTTAAGTAAGACGCAATGAAATTCCAACACACCAAAACACAGATGAGCCCTGAGAATATTATGCTAACTGGAAAGAGCCCATCACAAGGAGCAAGTACCATGTGGCTCTGCTTACAAGAGGCACCAAAAGTTGTCATATTTATAGAAAGAAAGTAGAACGTTTGGTTCTAGGGCCTGGGGGAGGGGGGAGGGACAAATGGGGAGCTTGTGTTTGATGATCCAGAACTTCAGTTTAGAAAGATGAAAAGGTTCTAGAAATAGGCGGTGGTGGTGTGAATGTAATGCCACTGGAGTGTCTGGGAGGTAAAAGTGTGAATCTGTCTCTTCCCAGGACAAGAAATACAATGAAATAAGTCCACGGTCATCTTCTACTGGAACTGTGAATCAGCCTCCTCATCCATCTCCCCGCAGCCGCTCTCGGGCCCTTACCGTTTATTTCCCATGCAGCAGATAGATCGGTCATTTGGAAACATGAGTCTGGTCTCCTTTATTCTGCTGGAGAATAAAGAAGTGACCTCCAAGGCAGGTTCAGATGTAAAACTACCGAAAAGCACTGCTACCTTACGAGCTGGCTTTCAGGGGCGGCCAAGACCTGGCATGGTGGTCTTGCTGGGCCTCCCTGCCTCCGCCTCCCCTGGGTCTCTCTGGCTCCCTCCCCTCCAGCTCCCCTGGCCTCTGTGAGCACAGAACAAGCTCCCACGTGAGGGCCTCTTGCCCTGGAACATTCTCCCTTTGGTGGTCATCTAGTTTGCCTCCTCCCTCATCCTGCACAAACATCCCCCCCAGCCTCTGCCCCAACCACCCACCTAGAAACCTCCCTTCCTTGTCTTTCTTCAGGGCACACTTCTCTACCTATCATTGGTATAACCCACTTGCTCACTTATTTTTGCCTGTCTCTCTCCCTGTGAAGGCAGGGACTGTGTATTGCCACTACCGAATCCCGGGGAACGTCCATGGTGCCTGGCATGGGGAACGTTCCATCAGTAGGCAATGAACGGAGGAATCATTAAATTTGCGGATCAGAAGGGTCATGAAAATGGGAGACACCAGGTAGGTGGCTGCTGTCCCAATCACACAAGAGTTGGACCAGGCAGGTTGGTGGCAACGGCTGCACAGGGAGTTCCAGAGACCCAGAGACATTTAGAAGAGATAAGCAGGAGGCTGGGTGGAGAGTCCATTCATAGAGATAGAAAACTCAGGAGCTGGAGAAGCAGGTTTGCCGAAGATGAACTGAATTTTAAACTCCTTCAGCAGGCCGTCTGAGAGATCTGGGCAAGAAATGCAGATTTAACAGCTCATAAATATGATCTTGGTGGAAATGCTGATAACTGTTGAGTAGTTAGCTGGAAGTTCTACATCTGAATGAGTATTTGAACATACATATTCAATGTTGCCAATTAATTTCAGATTTGTGGGCTTTTGTGGTCTGCCAAGCTGGTCATATTTTAAAATCTATATATAGAATAAAAAATTAAACTTTCATCTAAAAAAGAAAAGATAATACTATTCTTTCTCTTTTTGATTGTGATGATCAACTTTAATTATGATATCCAAACTTTGGGCCATATAGTCTTTAATCCATTTAGGTAAATATGTAGATCAATATTCCGCCTTTATGGAAACATCATCATCTCCTCTACTCAAAGAGCTCTCGGGTTGGAGGGTTAGCTCAGTGCTGGAGCATGTGCTCGGCATACGTGAAGCCCCGGGTTCAACCCCCAGTACTAAAAAAGTAATAATAAGAAGAGAAATAAATAAGGTCTTCTAATTAACTTAATCATTTCACACATAAGAAATAAAATCCCAGAAACATTAATGACCTGCCTAAGGTCACATGACTGGATAGAGGCAGCCCCTGCTCCATTCCTAAGCAGCTCCTAACGATGTGTACCCGGCTGCATATCATTTCAGCATATCCTCAGAAGGACTCCTTCAAAACCGCTTATCAGTGCGGCACTGCCATTGACCGGGGCTCCCTGGCTCCCCTGCAGCTACCCATCTGCTTCACGCAGCGAAGCTCTTGTCAGACACTGAGTCTTCCCTCTTCATTACCTTTCAGCAAAATTTGACTCACTGTCAACTATGCAGTGGAGCTGCTGGAGAATAAAGATGTGACCTCCAAGGCAGGTTCAGATTCAAAACTGCTGAAAGGCACAGCCATTGCTACCTTACGAGCTCAAGCCAGGCCTTTGATGCCCCTCGAAGGCTGGTCTTTGGGCTTGAGTTTCTTGCGTGCTATCAGAGGGTGTCCCTGCAGGCCAAACGTAGTGACGGCTTTCAGCCGTGACAATCGTATCTTAAAGGCAGGGTGATCTCAGTCGTGGTGGGCGACCACCAGAGCTGGTAATTGTGATGGACCCTCTCAATGGCTGTCCCCAGAGCCTTCATAGCCTCTCCACCAGCCTTCCTGCTGGAGACCGGCAGCTGAACACAGACAAACGACCCAGGTCAGGACCATGAGACAGAAGAAAGCAAATGCTTGAATGTGGACATGGTCCTCTCCCCTTCCCTCCTCCTTGGTCAAGATGGCTCCAGGTATAGCAACCGTCCTGCAGCCAGGAAGGGAAGGCCGAGGGAGGCCCTGGGGTTGTCTGACTGCTAAAATGAAACCTACCAACTTTAACTCCCTTCCCATGTGAGAAATCATTCCCTTCTTATTTAAGCTGCTGGAGATGTATTATCTGTTTTCCATAACTACCTACCACTCAATTAACGAAATAAACCCAAGTGGAAAGGGATGGGGGTGGGGTGTGGACCGTCAAAATATTTGTGGGTGGGGTCCAGGTATATATTTACACTTGAGCATCTCTAACCCCAAACTCTGAAATCCAAAATGCTCCAAAATCTGAAACTCTTTGATCATTGATGCATAGGAAATTCCACACCTGTGACTAGTTTCAGTCAAATTGCAGGCACACTAAAAATATTCTACAAATCACCTTCAAGCTACGAATATCGTGTTTAAACTTTGGTCTCATCCCCAAGATATCTCATTGTGTACAGACAAATATTACATATCTAAAATCTGAAACACTCTGGTTACAAGTATTCTGGATCAGGGATACACACACACACACACACACACACACACACATATATATATATGATTAGTCTTTAACATAATTTATATATACATATGTGTATGTGTATTTATGTATGTATTATATATATTAGTCTTTATTATAATTTATATATGTGTGCATGTGTATATATGTATGTATATGCATGTACACACACACACACACATTTTAAGGGGCTCCAACACTTGCCCTTATAATTGGAAACTGCTTGTGTAAGCTTTTCTTAACAATCAATCCAGTTTTGTTTCATTTATACAGCCATAATCAATGTTTGAAAAAAAAAGAAAGAAAGAAACCAAGAAAGTTAGTGTCAGGAGATCACTTCTACAGCCATGTAAACTTTTGTAATTTGGTGACCTCTGCATATCACCCAAACATTGCAGATATACCCCAGGAGCATGAAATTATGCAAACTAATAGAGCCTTCCTTAGAGAATGTGTGAGGCCCTCCGGGGCTGCGCTCACATGACCACGTGTTTGGAGATTAGGGGAAATCTGCTTTGCCCAGCCAGGCCTCGGGTGCCAGAGCCTGTCCTCGCGTAACCTTGGAACGGCCCACTCCCTCGTCTGTGCTGCGTGTGGGGCTTCAGCTGACGAAGCAGTTGCAAGCCCTGGGCTCTGTTGCTATTAGCGCCTTGGCCAGATCTCTGTAAACCATCTGCTGGCTTTCCCTGCAACCACGATTCTGCAGAGATCACGGTTCAGTCTGTTCTATGGCCCCCAGGCCAAGGCTCCCTGATGGACAGTGTTCATCAATGCCAAAGTCAGGACTCACCCACAACAGGTGATTTCTTAGATTCTTTGTGCCTCCCCAACTCCCCTTTTTACAAGTAATATTGATGGTGGCCTTTGAAATCCAGAGGCATTTCCTTAGTTCTCAACCTACAGGAAACAGGGGGGCAGATGCCTGAACCATATCTTGTTGTCCTTCTTGGACTGACCACTAGCTCATGGTGAGATGGGTGGGTCCACCTTTCCTGGCTGTAGGAGAACATCCTTAGTATCCTCAGAGCTTCCTCTTCTCCCAGCTACCACCCCATATCTCCCTGACTACGCAGAAGAACTACCCTCTGGGAAACCTGACCTCCCAGCCAGTCACCCGCCATCTTGGAGAATGCGGCCTTTCATAGCAAGCTACCCAGACTTCAGGTTTCCTTCTGCCCGGACACTGGCTCTTTAGCAATCTCCGACCCAAGTCCAAAGGAATGAGCTGGTCGGGCTAATGCAGGCCCCAGCGTCAAACTGCTGGGAGACCCATGCCATGCCCACCCCGAGCCAGTCTAGACAGCCTGCCTGCATCACAGGCCTCCTCACGGCGCCCCTCTCCTGTGGGATGATTCGATTACTCTAGCACTGAGAAATAGCAAAATAAAAATAAATACAATCTGTACATGTTTTATTTGTCCTCTTCCCACTATCAGCTATTTCTTAAATCCAGGCATTTGTTGTTTTTGTTGTTATTGTTGTTGTTGTTCATCATATGAGTAGAAAATGGTGTCTTCTGTGGTTTGAATGTCCCTTTCCAAACTCATGTTGAAGTCAACTGCCACCGTAAACCTTGAGAGGCCACTGGTCATAGGGCCTTCAAGAATGGATCATTGTCGTCATTGTGAGAGTGGATTAGCTCTTGGGGGAGTTTGGCCCCTCTCCTTCTCCCTCTCTTCCCTGCACTCCCCTGGGATGCATTCTGCCAGGTTATGATGCAACAGGAAGGTCCTCGCCAGGTAGTGGCCCCTGATCTAGACTTCCCAGACTTGAGAACTGTAGGTCAAGTAGACCTTTGTTGTTTATGCTCTACCTGATCTGTGGGATTTTGTTATAGTAGTAGAAAATGGACTAAGAGTGTTCATGTTCATGGTGGTGGAAATCCTGGATGCTCACCCATCGGCTGAGCTCTCCTGTACCGCCATGACCACACAGAAATGAGCCAGAACACAGTGCATTCGGTCACTCTTTTGGGATCAGTGGCTCTGAAGTGTTTGGGGCTGGTCTCCTACAGCATGAATGTTCTCTACTCTGACCTAGACTATACTTCTGTTTCATGAATGAATTTCCTTGTTTATTCTGTTTAATACAGATGAAACATCACCTGATTATTCTCTCATTAAATGCATCATTAGACTCTCCCACTAATTCTGCAAATTATTCTTTTCAGTGGTGTGTGGAAGCTTGCAGAATAATAATAAAGATAATTAATAAGTGATGTGTTGATGTATTTGTCTTGTTTCAGAGGCTTCTGAAGGAAAGAGCATAACAATTACTACCACAATCTTTTGGGTACTTAAGGCTGGTGTCATAACTAATTTCATGAATCTTTATAATAATCAAAATCTCCTCTCACACCTTCTGCCAGAGTTTTTGGGTCCTGCTAAAAGTGCCTCTAAAATCATGGGAAGTAGGTTCAAAGTAATTTAAGAGAACAAACTTTACACCTTTGCAAAAATAGCCCGCTGGGAATTATGGGTGTCAATTCCAAACCCTGGCAGACTGCCTGGTGTGAATTTCACCTGCTACTTGTTAGTACCCCAGGGCTTGATGCAGGGCAGGCTGGGAAGAAAACAGGAGACCTAAGGAAATATAATTAGAAGGGGACTCCTTGTCCCATGAGGTTTCTAAAAATTTCCTTCCTGCTCGCTGTAGAATGGGCCCCCAGCCTTCAAACACCACCTGATAGAAGCAGCCTAAGAGCCACGGGCACATGCATTCCTGTCTGCCATGCAAAGCTAGCACATGCCACTCGCGCTGACTGGGATGTTTTGTTTTAAACCAACTTGTAAATAAATGCATTACCAGCATCTGCAGCCTTGGCTGGAGGTCTCACCTCCGCGGCTGTTTGTCACGTGCCGGCAGGGGCTGGCAGGTGCCGAGGCGCGCGCGGGTCCCAGTCTCGAGTCCTGCTAGGCGCCCTCATCTCCGCATACCTCCTTGGTGAACCCTCAGGAGAGGCCTCTACTCTTCCAGGTGTGAAACCAGCACCATGACAACCTCACACATTAGGCATCTTGTCGCGGGGACTGGCCTCAGCCGCGTGGCATCTCTGTCTGTGTCCCAGCACTTGCCTGTACCTGCAAGACCCATGTGGAAATTTGCACAGGGGTAGGGGGGGGGGTCCTGCTTCTCTGTCTCTCTCCCAGCCGCTTTTCCTACTCCTGCTGCTATGCTGTCCCCCACTTCTACTAACCTCCATCTGGCTGCCAACTTCTTCCCACAGACCAGATGGACGACAGCCCAGCACAGCGCAGCCTGAGTGAGGGTCACCCACTGGCTCTGTACGCCCCTCCTGTGTTTGGGTGAAACTGGAATCTTTGGACATCATAAAATGATGATTCCCTTTCGTAGTGGTGTGTGTTCAAAGGTCAAGAAGAAAAAAAGGAGGAGAGTCTTTTCCAGTTTCTCTTTTCAACCTTCTGAGTCCCCTCCACCCAGGGGGGCTCTAGAGTAAACTTGTAAAAGAAGTAATTTTGCATGGATCGCCTGCTAATCTGGAAACACGAAATAGGGGGAGTGGTAGGGCTTTAATTTAATTAGCTCGGGCTTACCCTGCTCCTGCAGGGCCTGCCGGGTTAGGTCAATGAGACCATCACCTGCTTGGGGATTAGAAAGAAAGTAGCAGTAGAGGAATAAAACCGGGGTTCTCCAGCGCCAGCCCACAGGCAGCTTTCCTTACTTCTACTTGTAAAGAGAAATGGGCTCAGTATTATTTTCAAGACCAACTTTAAAAGCAAGGATCTTATCATTACTCCTCGGAAAACCTTTAAGAAGAAATACACGTACCAATACGGTACTTGGAGGCAGGGTTACGTGAGAAAGGCGGAGCCATCGCCCACAGACCCACAGGGAAGTCCTTGCTCTGCTACTCACCCTCTTTGTGACCTGGAACAGGCTACCAAGCCTCGGTTTCCTCATCTGCAAAAGAGGAGTGAGGAGTTGTTGTGAAGTGTAAGTGGCATTGCCTACATAAAAGAGGCGAAACATAAATAATGATGCAGAGCCTGGCATCGCTTACAAGGTGGGTGACTTTTGACAAATTATGCAACCTTTGGGCTGCTGTAGATTCAGAGACTCAATTGCAAGGGTTGAGCAAGCTTTTCCTTAAAGGGTAAGATAGCAAATATTTTGGTCACAACTTCTCGACTCTGTCTGGTTGTATGAAAGCAGCCACAGACCTGCACATTTGTGCTGCAGTCAAACTCTGCTTACAAAACCAGGTGATTAAAAAACAAAAACCGAAAACCAGGTGATGGGTCACATTCAGTCTGTGGCCCATAATGTGCTGATCCCTGCTGTAGTAGATGATTGATAAGTGATAAAACTCTAGCACGACATAGAAGCTTTTAAAATTAAGGCCATTGATAAAAGACGAGAGGTAAAGGGAAGGCACTGATGGACTCAATCTTGGTCTAGACCACTGTAAATTTTCCCACGATCACTCCACGTGAGAGTTCCATGTGGATCCCACAAACATCAGTGCAAATCACTTCCTTCTGACAATATCCATTGTGAAAAGTTGGCATTTCTGGCAAAGAGAGAGAGAGAGAGAGAGAGAGAGAGAGAGAGAGAGAGAGAGAGAGAGAGAGAGATATCAACAACAAAGACAAAAAGGCAAGATTACAAAACACCAAGCGAATCTAAATGTTTTTATCACAGAAATCAAAAATAATTACCAAACAGAAAGGGACAGCAAAATGACAGGCAGCGAGTTCTGCACTGTGGTGGACTTGGCCACGTCCCCCAAGACCTCAAAGCAAGAAGAAATGATCTCATATCCTCTAGGCTGTGCACTTGTTGCTTGTTGCTGGGCTGAGGAGGAGACCCAGGGTGCTCGACCATGGAGCCACATCCCCAGCTCTTTTATTTATTGGTTTGTTTGTTTGTTTATTTGGGGAGGAGATGGGGGCCTCACTAAGTTGCTGAGGCTGGCCTCAAACTCGCAATCCTCGTGCCTCAGCCTCCTGAGTTGCTGGGATTGCAGACATGTGCCACCATGCCCAGCCATGACCTGTTCAAGAATAGAATTCATGTAGCATTGATGATGTTCTTAAGAAACAAAAATCAAAGCTAAATTGCAGTGGTTTTTAAGATTGCAAAAAAAGGAACAGCACACCGAAAATACAGAACAAGAAGATCCAACCTAAAGCTAATAGGGACAGTAAAACAGATTGGGCCAGACAGAGAAGCACTGTGTGTCAACACAGCTCGGCTCGTCGTCAACTCAATATCCATTCTTGTTATTGTGAGGGAACCGTGTGGAAGAGAGCTTCATGCTGAGAATAGAAGAGTAGAAAAATAGAAGGGAACCCGGGCTGTCCGTGGGAATCATGATGGGTCCCATCACAGAGATGCCAGGCCAGCCCAGAACCACCTGGCTCCACATGCTTCCTGCCATGTGAGAAAAACAAACTATATTTACCAAATTTGATTTAGTTTTTCTTACACGGAGCTGAATACGATCCTGAACTGATCATATGCACTGTGTTGAAGCATAATTGCTATTTTTTTTCCTTAATAAGTGGTGGTCATTTGCCATTTGCACCCCCCCCTTCCCAGACCATTTTTCTCTGCTCCAAGCCCTCTCTCAGGCTATGAGACTGGGCTACATTTGACTTTCTTGTTTTGAAATGTCATCAATCTGTTCTAAAGGATCCCAGAGGAATGATAAAGGAGGCATTCACACAGTCTCAGGGACTAAACCAAACCTACCTGTGTGCACCTTCTTGTTTTAGGTCCCCAAAGCGTGCGGCTTTGACTTCTCAAGGTCACTGTGTGGTCACGTGGCCTGAGTTTTACACAACAGCACCTGAGCGCAAGGGTAAACGGAGCTGAAACCCAGCCCAGCTCTGGTATTTTGGCAACATGGCTGTTACCAAAAGGAGGGAGGGAAATCTGCCGTGACGCATCTGATTGGCACAAAGGCTCAACGCGGGATGGCTACAGCCCTGGCCCTGAGAACATGGTGGACAAAGGGAAGAGGGTTTCTGACAGGGTTGCTCCTACAGTCCTAAGGGGAAGAAAGATGAAGGACAATGGGGTGTCATGTGGAGGAGGAGACGCTCTGGAACCCAAGGCAGGGACAGAGGCTGGAACCTCCTGTGTGGAGGTGACTGGGTGAAGGGACAGCTTGGGGACGAGGAGCATGGCAGGAAGAAGAAGGGTGGTAGCCTGGATGAATGAAGGGAACACGTGATTGAGGAAGGAGTGACTCTACGAGAAGAATGTGGGGAGGGACTTTTAAAAATGGGGCAAGAACACATTGATGAGCCGAGGTCAAAAGAGGTAGGTTGTGTGGACCCTGATGAGCCTCAGCCTGAGGCAAACAGAGACCCGTCACAGGATTTCAGCCTGGAGAACAGCAGGATGGAGCTTGTGTTCTGCAAAACAGTGTGGAGAGGGGATGAGAGGTGTGGCCTGGGAATCTTTCACAGAGCCCAGGTGTGACGTCGCGGTAGGCAGTGTCCCCTGAACTGAGAGAGCTCTTCCCAGCCACTCCACCCCCGGCCTCCTGACCTGTTCTTCTCCTCCACTTTTCTCCTCTCCCGAGTCCAAGGCCCCAGGTTTTAGGTAGTCACCTCTCAGCACAAGACAGAAACAGGAAAAAAAAAAAAAAGTTTTAGGTTTTAAATTGGTGCATTATAATGATCCATAACAGCGGGATTCGTTGTGATATAGTCACACACACACATCACATAATTTGGTCAATTTCGTTCCTACACACCTGCCCCATTTTCCTTCCTTCTTCCCTCCCCAGATACCCCGTCCTCTCCTCGATTGGTCTCATAATCCCCTTTTCACTTTTTTTCTCCCTAAAAAAGAAAACATCTGGTCCTTGACTTTCTGAGTCTGGTTTATTTCACCTACCTTGATATTCTCTGGTTCCCTGGATTTTCCTGAAAAATGACATCATTTCATTCCATAATGGCTAAAACCCCATTGTGTCTATGCACTGCTTTTTCTCTTTATCCACCCATCTGTTGACAGACCCCTAGGCTGGTTCCATGACTTGGCCATTGGGAGTTGACCTGATGTGTGGGTACGCATCACTACAGTTTGCTGACTTTAGTTCTTTGGGATAAATACCAATAAAAATATATGAATGAGAAGGATTAACAAGTAACAAAGGATTAACAATTCCCAGAGAAGACACTTAACAGGAAGGCACTGAGCAAAGCATTGCGTACCAGAGTCTGAAGCAGTGCTGCCGATGGATTTTGTCCACTGGCCTGGACACTCCCCACGGTGATGGACGAATAGCCACCTTGCATCTGCTGAGTGAGAATGGCCTCTAGTGGGCTCCTTCTCAGAAGACAGCAAGAGGGCATTTGAAAGGCAGATTCTAACTTCTCTCCTTAGAGCCACCGAGGGTTCTAATCCCCCTGATACACCCATCACAACACAGTGAAAATAAATCCGTGGTCTTCTCCTGGCTTTACCTGCAGAACCCCTTTGTGTTAAGGATGGGCAACACCTGAGATGGGGACTCTTGTGCCAGGGATTGGTGGAGGAATTGCACCTGCCCTAGAGGAGGGAGGAACACAGAACAGGGCAGGAGGGAAGAGCCGGACAAGGGTGTGGTCTCAGCCTGAGCCTAGCTTCTTCCAGAGCTTTGGGACCGCTGGATGTAACCAACTGGCTACAGAGACTGAGTTGTGACTCCCAGGGGAGACAGCTCCATGCCAAGGGCAGTTCTGTGGATTAAGAACAGCTGTGGGTCAGAAGCAGCTAGAATTCACAGCACAGGGGTGGGCACACCAGGCTTGGGAAAGGGAACCTGAACAGAGGAGAAATGGCTTTCTTCAAATCAAACTCTCTCTCTCTCTCTCTCTCTCTCTCTCTCTCTCTCTCTCTCTCTCTGCCACAGTCTGGCTGGGCACAAATCACGAGCCACTGAAGCAGGAACAAACTTTATTTCTGAACTCCACCAGCACACTCCACACACGCTCCCGGGAATTCTCCCGACCGCCACCCACGAGGCTCCTCTCTGGACACACCCCACACCAACTGGAAATCCCGCCTCTGGCACTTCCCCAACCAATGGGAACTCTCCGGGAATCCCCATGAGAACTCCAAAGTTGCAGGCCTAGGCGAACAGCAGGGGTCTAATATACACAGCTTAACATCACCATTATCATCTCAACGGCTTGCTGGCCACCTCTCAACCACTCCGTTCTGGCAAAAATGCCATGCGTCATTCGGACTCGGCTATGGCTCTCAGCATCTCTCTCTCTCTCTCTCTCTCTCTCTCTCTCTATCTCTCTCTCTCACACACACACACACAAACTGCTGCCAGATGGTTCTGCCCATACCTCTGCCCCTGAGGCAGCTTCATAAAATACATTTTGATTCTTAGGAGCTGGGTGTGGTGGTGCACACCTGCAATCCCAGTGTCTCAGGACGCTGAGGCAGGAGGATCACAAGTTTGAGGCCAACCTGGGCAGATTACTGAGGCCCTAACCAATTTAGGGAGACACTGTCTCAAAATAAGCAGGGCTGGGGATGTAGCTCAATGATAAAACGTCCCTGGGTTTAATCCCTAATGCCTGCTCCTCCCCTACCCCCACCCCCCCAAAAAAAACCCAAACATCTTTTGACCCCTTATTCCCCCATTAGGAGAGAAAGTTCACCAGTTTATATGAGAAACGTATAGGAGTAAGCTCTGTGTTTAAATATGTAGTGTTCGAAAATGTTAGAAAATCTTATCAAAATAGATAAGATCATTATCTCAAAAGGAAATCAAGAGTTTGAAGCATACTGTTAAACTCCTCAAACGCAGGAAGAAAGAAGAGCTAAAATAAAGACATATTTGATAAGAAAATGAAAAAAAAAAAAAAAGTACTAGCTCAATTACCAAGCCCAACACATGCTAAGTACTTAATAAAGATTCCTTGGGGGCTCCAGGCGTAGCTCAGTGGTAACGTACTTGGGTTCAATTTCCAGCATTTAAAAAAAAAAAAAAATCAGTTGAATGGAATTGAATTGAACTCCCCTAAAACATCATATACCAAATGTTTAACTTTTTGAAGTTTTATAAAAACACCGAAAACCTAAAGAGATAAGCAAACCAAATGTGAAGCAGTGGTTTGCTAGGTCATTCCCCAGCCTTCCCTGCCAACCAAAACGCCCTTCCATGAAAATCACTCCTCAGTCGCAGAACCGCACATTAAAGGCTTTTGCTTGGGGGGGGGGGGGGACACATTTGCATATTTTTAAACTGCTATTTCCCAAGCGTACTATTCCAGAATTCCTTTAACTTTTTATAAAATTATAAGTATGCTATTGTGGGTTAAATTGTGACCCCCTCAAAATTCATGTGCTGAACTCCTAACCTCCCCACCCAAAACTCACCATGTGGCTGGTCATCTGGGGCGGGGGAGGTCTCTAAGAGGGAATCGAGTTAAAATAAGGTCACTGGGGTGGGCCCTAATGACCAGTGTCCTCCTAAAGAGGGGAGAGATGTGGACAGAGACACATGGAAGGAAGACGACGTGCAGAGCCTGGGCACCAGGAGCCACCCACAAACCCGGGAGAGCCGGGAAGAGCTCCCTGCCCCCCTCCAGAGGCGCCCACCCTCCCGGCCCCGGCCTCCAGCCTCAGGCCTCCAGCCTCCAGAACTGCAGGACGGCCGCTGTTTATGGCCCGGTGTGAGGCAGCTGTGCAGCAGGCCCAGGGCCCAGGGCCAGGGCGGGGAAACCCCAGGGGGCGTGGCAGCCCCTCTGGGTGATGGAGGAGATGCCAGAGGGAAACGCAGATGAAGACAGGCTTTGTGGGGTGAGAAAGTTCTAGCCAAGAAGAGACCAAGAACAACGGAGCCCTGCAGGAGGAAGACACAGGCGGAAACAGAACGAAATCTGAAATGTCGGGGTTCCACGCGACCAATCAAGAGGATCTGCCTTTAAGGAAGAAAGCATCGAGCTGATGAGTGAAATGGATTAGGGGAATTAACAGACTGGAGAACCCAGAAGTTAGGGCCTTTTTTCCCAGTGAATGGGTCGCCAAAAATATCCCCCAGATCAGGTAAAAGAACTGTCTTCACAGGAAGAGAAAAAGGGCAGAGCTTCTGCAGGACATAGTCCCAAAGCAAGAGGAGAACTGGACAAAGAGGAAAAAGTCAGGGCTGGGGTCGCAGCTCAGTGGTGGAGCGCTCGCCTGGCCCGGGAGGGGTACTGAGTTGGATCCTCAGCACCACTTATAAATAAACGAATAAAATAAAGGTCCATCAACAACTAAAAGACATATTTTCAAAAGCTATTAAGAACAGAACAGAATCAGAACTCATTAAACATTTAAACTAGGGCCTTGGGATGTAGTTCTGTGGTAGAGCATGTACTTAGTATGTACGAGGCTCTGGGTTCCATCCCCATCACCGAAAAAATGGGGAGGGGGCGCACTGGGGATGGAACTCAGGGGCACTTGACCACTGAGCCCCATCCCCAGCCCTATTTTGTATTTTATTTAGAGACAGGGTCTCACTGAGTTGCTTAGCTCGGAGCCACTGGGATTACAGGCTCATACCACGGTGTCTGGTTAAAAGTTTTTTAAATTGATCTCTTAAATAATAATCTTCATCACAAAAGAAATCTTCCAGTGAGAGGGGTAGGGAATAAGTATGGGAGGTAAGGTGGGGAGGGGGCTTCAGCTTTTTATGTATAAACATCCATTTCTCTTGAAGACTGCAAGTAAATATATGAAGACACTGGCTAATTCTGGATTGTGGTATATGGATAGCTTGTCTTATTTTTTTGTACTTTTCTGTATTTTTAAAATTTCTCAAAGTTAATAAGAATGGGGATCAGGATGGGAACTTTGTACCTGTAGAAGTTATGTTATAATGAACTAATTCCCAATCAGATACTAAAGTTTTTATAGAAAATATTTCTAAAACTTTATCAACAATGAGTGGGTAGACTTGCTCTCTATGTAATATGAAATTATCTATTTTATTGAATTGAAATGACAGCAAAAAAGAAAAAGAAATCTGCCATAAAATCCCAATATGTTCTTTTTTAAAAAGTCCCAATATATTGTAGAAAGTATATTCACATTATATAATGTACATACATGATCGACAAGATATAAAGTTGTACATAGAGCTCATTCATAATTATGTAAACAATAAAGAAGTAAATGCATCAAAACAACAAAAGTTGTCCTTGGGTTGTGGAGCTGAGGCATAATTTTTCTTATTTTATGCATCTTCTAAACTACTAGCTTTTTAAAAAGAAAGAAAGTCATTAAGAGAAAGTAGGAAAAGGAGAACAAATAAATTAAGCTTAAGTAAAAAGTAGAGGGAAAAAAAAACTAGAATCATCGACAAGAGATCCCCTGACAGTCTTTTAAAGTGTTAATCATTGAAATGAAAGGAGAACCCAGATTCGTAATGGGAAAAGCTATTATCATTGAAACCAACATTTTTTTTTTATTTCACTGAAATAGAGAAATAAATTTTCAATTGTATGTTAAAAACACTTGATAACCAAATTGAAATGGATGAGTTTTCAAAAATGTAAAATATAAGCACTAACAGAGCTGGCAGAAATGCAGGCCTTGCTCCCAATACGAGGGGACCTTGAAAAATAAATAGCTCACCAGGGTTTTGTTTTATGTCTGAGTACCAGGAATTGAACCCAGGGGCACCTAACTACTGAGCACATCCCCAGCCCTTCTTTTTTTTTTTATTATTGTTCTAATTTGTTATATATGTCGACAGTAGAATGCGTTACAATTCATATTATACTTACAGAGCACAGTTTTTCATGTCTCTGGTTGTATGCAATGTAGATTCACACCATCATGTCTTCTCACATATATTTAGGGGAATGATGTCCATCTCATTCCACCATCTTTTCCTACCCCCACACCCCCACCCTTCACCTCCCTCCCCTTAGTTCTAGCTAGAATTCATCTAACCCTCCCATGCTCCCCCACCAAACCCCATTATGAATCAGCATCTTTATATCAGAGAAGTCATTCAACATTTGGTTTTGGGGGATTGGCTAACTTCACTTAGCATTATATTCTCCAACTCCATCCATTTACTGCAAATGCCATGATTTTATTCTCTTTTAATGATGAGTAGTATTCCATTGTGTGTATATGCCACATTTTCCTTATCCATTCATCTACTGATGGGCATCTAGGTGGGTTCCACAGTTTAGCTATTGTGAATTGTGCTGCTATAAACATTGATGTGGCTGTGTCCCTGTAGTATGCTGTTTTAAGTCCTTTGGGTATAGACCAAGAAGTGGGATAGCTGGGTCAAATGGTGGTTCCATTCCCAGATTTCCTAGGAATCTCCATACTGCTTTCCATATTGGCTGTGCCAATTGGCAGTCCCACCAGCAGTGTATGAGTGTGCCTTTTTTCCCCACATCCTCACCAGCACTTATTGTTGTTTGTATTCTTAATAGCTGCCATTATGACTTAAGTGAGATGAAATATTAGAGTAGTTTTGATTTGCATTTCTCTACTTGCTAGAGATGTTGAACATTTTTTCATATATTTGTTGATTGATTGTATATCATCTTCTGAGAAGTGTCTGTTCAGTTCCTTGGCCCATTTATTGATTGGGTTATTTTTTGTTTGTTTATTTAGCTTTTTGAGTTCTTTATATATCCTAGAGATTAGTGCTCTATTCTGATGTGCATGTGGTAAAACTGTAGGCTCTCTATTCACATGATTGTTTCTTTTGCTGAGAAGAAGCCTTTAGTTTGAATCCATCCCATTTATTAATTCTTGATTTTAATTATTGTGCTATAGGAGTCTTATTCAGGAAGTCGGGCCTAATCTGACATGATGAAGATTTGGACCTACTTTTTCTTCTATTAGGTTCAGGGTGTCTGGTTAAATTCCTAGGTCCTTGATACACTTTGAGTTGAGTTTTTAGCATGGTGAGAGATAGGGGGTTTGATTTCATTTTGTTGCATATGGATTTCCAGTTTTCCCAGCACCATTTGTTGAAGAAGCTATCTTTTCTCCAATGTATGTTTTTGGCATCTTTGTCTAATCTAAGATAACTGTAGTTATTTAAGATTGTCTCTGTGTCCACTATTCTGTACTATTGATCTATAAATCTATTTTGGTGCCAGTACCATGCTGTTTTTGTTATCATTGCTCTGTAGTATAGTTTAAGGTCTGCTACAGTGATGCCACCTATTTCACTCTTCTTGTGAAAATTGCTTTAGCTATTATGGGTCTCTTATTTTTCCAGATGAATTTCATGACTGCTTTTTCTATTTCTATGAAGAATGTCATTGGGAATTTTGCTGAGGGCCATTAACCAAGTAGGTATGACAATTTCCTTGCCAGCGTACCCCATGTTGCTTAGTGGAAGGACACGTGGAAATAGGACTTGCATTAGACATTTTGCAGTGACATTGCATGTAAGGTGACCTTGCTCAAGGACCAGGGCGGATCCGGGTTTAGGGTGGTTTCAGGTTTAAGATTATTCCTGCTGGGAATAGGACGTATCCTGCTGCCTGAGTTCCTCTTGAGTTCTCCAGGGATTGAGAGAGTTTGTGGGAGGCAGAGGAGGTGGATTTGAGAGAGAACGTGGATTTCCCCAGAACGTGTTTGTAGACGGCCAGTGTGAGTTCGGGAATAAAGAATTGCTGTTTGAATCTACAAAGCTGTGAGTGGCTCGTGATTTTGTGCCCAGCCAGACTGCGGCAGAATTTGATTGGGATTGAATTAAATCTGTATAGTGCTTTTGGTAGTATGATCATTTTGATAATTAATATTGCCTGTCCAAGAACAAGGTAGATCTTTCTATCTTCTAAGGTAATTTCTTTCTTTAGCCTTCTGTAGTTTTTATTGTAGAAGTCTTTCACCTCTTTCATTAAGTTGATTCTAAAGTATTTTTTTGAGGCTATTGTAAATGGAGATGTGTTTCTCATTTCTCTTTCAGGGGATCTGTCACTGATATGCAGAAATGCCTTTGATTTATGGGTGTTGATTTTATAATACTGCTACCTTGCTGAATTCATTCACTATTCCTAGAAGTTTCTTATGGAATTTTTTTGTCTCCTAGGTATAGAATCATATCATCAGCAAATGGTGCTAATTTAAATTCTTCTTTTTCTATGTGTATCCCTTTGATTTCTTTCTTCTGCCTAATTGCTCTGGCCAGTGTTTCAAGAACTATGTTGAATAGAAGTGGTTGGCCTGGGGTTTGTCATAGATAGCCTTTATGATGTTGAGATATGTTCCTGTTATCCCTACTTTTTCTAGTGTTTCAAACATAAAGTGGTGCTGTATTTTGTCAAATGTTTTTTCTGCATCTATTGAGATGATCATATGATTCTTATCATTAAGTCTATTGATGTAATGAATTACATTTATTGATTTCTGTGTGTTGAACCAACCTTGCATCCCTGGGATGAACCCCACTTGATCATGGTGCACTATCTTTTTGATATGTTTTTATATTCAACTTGCCAGAATTTTATTGAGATTTTTTACATCTGTGTTCATTAGAGATATTGGTCTGAAGTTTTCTTTCTTTGATGTGTCTTTGCCTGTTTTTGAAATCAGGGTGATACTGGCCTCATAGAATGAGTTTAGAAGTGCTCCCTCTTTTTCAATTTCACAAAATAATTTGAGGAGTATTGGGGTTAGTTCTTCTTTTAAGGTCTTGTGGAACCCAGCTGTGTGTCCATCCAGTCCTGGGCTTTTCTTGGTTGGTAGGCTTCTGATGGCATCTTCTATTTCATTGCTTGAAATTGTGTATATCATCCTGATTCAATTTGGGCAAATCGTATGACTCGAGAAATTTGTCGATGCCTTAAATATTTTCTATTTTATTAGAGTACAAGTTTTTATACTCATTTCTAATTATCTTCTGTATTTCTGTGTTTTTGTAGTATGTATCGTGATATTTCCTTTTTCATCATATGTTAGTAATTTGAGTTTTCTCTCTCCTTCTCTTCATTAGCTTGGCTAAGCATTTGTCAATTGTATTTATGTTTTCAAAGAAGCAACTTTTTGTTTTGTCAATTTTTTAAATTGTTTCTTTTGTTTCAATTTCAGTGATTTTAGCTCTGATTTTAATTATTTCCTGTCTCCTACTAATTTTGTTGTTGGTTTGTTCTTCTTTTTCTAGGACTTTGAGATGTAGTGTTAATCATTTATTTGTTGACTTTTTCTTCTTTTAAGGAATGAACTCCATGCAATGAATTTTCCTCTTAGAACTGCCTTCATAGTGTCCCAGAGATTTTGACATGTTGTATGAGTGTTCTCATTTACCTCTAAGAATTTTTTAATATCCTCTTTGAAGTCTTTTGCAACCCATTGTTCATTCCATAGCATATTATTTAGTCTCCAGGTGTTGGAGTAGCTTTTATTTTTTATTTTATCATTGATTTCTAATTTCATTCCATTATGATCTGATAGAGCATGGTTGTATCTCTATTTTTCGTATTTTCTAAGAGTTTCTTTGTGGTCTATTTTAAAGAAGGGTCCATGTGTTGCTGAGAAGAAATCGTATTTTCTCATTGAAGGGTAACATACTCTATATAAGTCAGTTAAGTCTAAGTTATTGATTGTATTATTGAGTTCTATAGTTTCTTTGTTCAGTGGTGAAAGAAGTGTGTTAAAGTCACTCAGAATTATTGTGTTGTGGTCTATTTGAATCTTAAACTTGAGAAAAGTTTGTTTGATGAATGTAGACGCTCCATTGTTTGGAACCTACATGTTTATAATTGTTGTCTTGTTGGTGTATGGTTCCCTTGAGCAATATAAAGTGTCCTTCCTTGTTCCTTTTGATTAACTTTGGCTTGAAATCTACTTTATTTGATATGAGGATGGACACCCCTGCTTGTTTCTGCGGTCCATGTGTGTGGTATGATTTTTCCCAACCTTTCACCTTCAGTCTGTGGATGTCTTTTCCTATGAGATGAGTCTCTTGGAGGCAGCATATTGTTGGGTCTTTTTTTTTTTTTTAATCCAGTCTGCTAGTCTATGTCTTTTGATTGGTGAGTTTAGGTCATTAACATTCAGGTTTATTATTGAGACATGATTTGTATTCCCAGCCATTTTTGTTTATTTTTGGTATTTAACATGACTTGTTTTCTCCTCTGATTAGATTTTCCTTTAGTGTAATCCCTCCCTCTGCCAATTTTCATCACTGTTTTTCATTTCCTCTTCTTGGAATATTTTGCTGAGGATGTTCTGTAGTGCAGGCTTTCTAGTTGTAAATTCTTTTAACTTTTGTTTCTCATGGAAGGTTTTTATTTCATCATCAAATCTAAAGCTTAATTTTGCTGAATATAAGATTCTTGGTTGGCATACATTTTCTTTTAGAATTTGGTATATGTTCTTCCATGATCTCCTGGTTTTGAGGGTCTGGGTTGAAAAATCTGAGATACAAATTGGTCTCCCCCTATACGTGATTCTGATTTCTTTCTCTTGCAGCCTTTAAGATTCTATCCTTATTCTCTATGTCAGGCATTTTCATTATAATGTGCCTTGATGTAGGTCTGTTGTAATTTTGTACATTTGGGGTCCTGTAAGCCTCGTGTATTTGGTTTTCCAATTTGTTCTTCATGCTTGGGAAACTTTCTGATATTATCCCATTGAAGAGACTGTGCATTCCTTTGGTTTGAAACTCTGTGCCTTCCTCTATCCCATAACTCTTAGATTGGGTCTTCTGATGCTGCCCCATAATTCTTGGCTGTTCTGTTCATGGTTTCTGACTTTCTTCACTGTGTGATCAACTGTATTTTCCAGATTGTACTTTGTCTTCATTGTCTGACATTCTGTCTTCCAAGTGATCTAGTCTGTTGGCTGTGCTTTCTATTGAGTTTTTTATTTGGTTTATTGTTTCCTTCATTTCAAGGATTTCTGATTTTTTTTTCAGAGTCTCTTTTCCTTGAAGTAATCTTTTTCTATCTGTATTTGCTCCTTTGACTTTTGTGTGTGTGTGTGTGTGTGTGTGTGTGTGTGTGAGATCAATACCTCCCTCTGCTGATTTTGCTGTATTTGTCTCTCATCTCATTGTTGGAGTGATCAATTTTTGCTTGTATTTGCTCGTTTAGGTCATTCTTTAATTCACAGATCATTTTAACTATGAACCTATGACCTCCTCCTCTGACATTTCATTAACTCCGCTGTCCATGGGTTCTGTTATTACGCTCTCCTGGTTGGTTTGGGGCACTTTCCTCCCTTGTTTTCTCCTGTTGTCTATGTGATTTTCTTTCTTGCAGTGTGAATCTGAGGTATTACCGTTTCTATCCTATAATCTTGTAGTATCCTTGCAGATTATCTGTACCTCACCTTGATGTTGGGCTTCCAGACCCTGACAGTGTCCCACATGAATGCTACTGGAACTAAAGATGGTGGTGGCAATAGCAGAGGTGACTGGAGATAGCAGTGGAGGTGCCCCAAGATGGATGCAACGTCTTTCAAAGGTGGGGCTGAAAGGGTGGGCCTTACACTGGCTTTGGGAGGCCTGCTCCAAGATGCAGCTGCTTCTAGGCCCTGCCTGTTGTCCCAAGGTAGAGGCTACTGTAGGGGGAGGCTATGGCGATGGCTGCAGTGTCTCAAGATGGAAGTGGGTTAGGCTTGGGCTCCCAGGTGATGTGTTTGGGGTGATTGGGGTGGACCTGGGCCTATCCTGGGCCTGGGCTCCTTCGCAGGTTGGTGGAGGTGGATCTAGGCCAGGCCCTGAACTTTGGCGGGTAAGCAAGATGGACCTGGGCCTACTCTCTAGTTTTTATTTTGAGTCAGGGTCTCCTGAAATTGCTGCGGGCCTCACTAAGTTGCTGAGGCTGGCTTTGAACTCATGATCCTCCTGCCTCAGCCCCGCCCCCCAAGGCACTGGGATTGCAGGGGCTCACCAGGTTTTCTAGGGACTTCTCTACACCATGCCCAGGGCCACCAGCACCCTGGCAACCTCACCCTGCACAGAAAAAGCTCATTATTATCATAGGCTCGTTATAGGATAAAGAAAGCTAATTAGCTAGAAGAAAACAAAAGGAAGGAGCTTGTCCTGCTGAATCTGTAGGTCTTTCAGATAACAAATAATTATATCAGACATTGATTGTTTCAGAAAACTGAAAAATACAATGTGTGTCTGAAATGATTTGATAAGCTAAGTATGGAATAGTTTTCCAACCTAAGGCCCATATTAAAAAAGAAAATTATAATTATCAGTCTAGGCACAAAGGAAGAAAGAAAAGAGAAAGAAGGAAAAAAGCAAGAAAACAAAGGGAGAAAGGAAGAAAGAAAAAATAAAATCATTCCAAACACTTAAGAAGAAATCATCACCCACGGTCAGGTAAGGTCTGTTCCAGGAACGCAAGGCTGATAATCCAATGTTGAAATAAAACATTACGGAGACAATGCTTCTGATTAACAAGACAGAAAAAAGCTGTATAATTACATGAACAAGTGCAAAGAAAGTATCTATTAAATACAAATGTTTTCTTGATTAAGACTCTAGGAACTCTTTCTTAGTAGTGTGTGTTTAAACCTGACAGTGACAACCACACTTAGCACAGAACACTAGAAACGTTCGGCTTCCAAGTAGGAATCTGTCACCAGAGCCTCTACGGTTATCCTGCGTGTGTCACATCAGGGCTTGCTGAGCTGATGGAGAGCCCATAGGCGTGGTGAATGCTCCTAAAACCCGCTGCATTTTCTGTAAGAAGGGTGGCAAGCACCAGCCCACCAAGTGACACAGTACCTGAAGGGCAGGGTTCTCCGAGTACCCAGGGAAAGTGGCCTTGGGACAGGAAGCAGGTGGCTGTCATGGGCAGACCAAGCCACCTTCCAGGTAAAGTCTGAAGGTACAGGAGGTCGGACTGCAGCTGGGGTTGCTGAGCCCAGCTGCAGACCTCGGACGATGCTGCCATGGAGAGGTGAGCAGCTTGAACCACAGGAGGGGAGGAGGGGAAGGCCGGGCGAGCCAGTCCTCGGGTTCACCATCTGTTATATTATGATGGTGACAAAGTCTTGAGGTGATGCTCACTTCAAATAAATAGACATGCATTCATACATAGTTAAATATAGTTAAATATATGTGTATATACATACGTGTTACTAGAAAAATTGCCCATCATTATTTATAATAAAGAGTTGCAAATATGGAAGGAAAAAAAATACTGTATCACTTTTGACAAGATATTATGAATGAGTTCCATGAAGAAGCAGGTTAGAGAGAAGAGTCATATATTCTAATAGAAGTAGTTGTTTGTTTCAGAAAACAACAAACAATGACAACCAAAAGAATACAAACAGGAAAAGAGACATCAAGCTACTATTATTACTGGGATAACTGGATATTAATATCAAGAAATATGTTATTACCTCATATCATACAATGCAATCAAATCTGCTCTTAGAACTAGAAGCAATAAGGTAATATTATTCTAAATATGAAAGGTCAACAGTCACTGTGCCAGTCAGCTTTCTGTCACTATAACAAATGCCTCAGATAATCAACTTATAAAGAAAAACAGTTTATTTGGCTTAGAGTTTTGGAGATTTGAATCCATAGTCATTGGCCCCCTTGCTTTCAGGCCTGTGGTGAGGCAGCTCACAGAAGCGTGTGGAGAAAAACCACTTACCTCCCAGCAGAGAAGGGAAAGCAGGAACATCAGGGGCATGAACCCATGACCTAAGACGTTCCTATAGGCCCCACATCTTTTAAGATCCCATCACTTCCCAAAGGTATCAATTTGGGGACTGTTAGAGTCTGTAAACAAGTCTGGATGGCACCTGGCAAAATGCCAGAGGGAGTGGTTTGTGCAGTAACGCCAGTGAGCCATTAAGTGTGGAGATTCCTGATTGGTTGACTGCTGTATCTAGTTTATGTTTATTAGATAAGCTGTGTGGAATGTATATATACCCCTCCTGTCCTACAATAAACGGCTTCCACTCCTGCTGTATCAATCTACACAAGTTGCTCATCACCCCCCGGTTATTTTGCTGCAGCCGGACTGCGGCAGGGGACCAAGACTTTAACACATAGGCTTTTGGGGACACTTAAAATCTAAATGATAGCAGTCACTATTATCGAAATATCAAAGGAGATGAATGGGTAGCATGAGAAAATAGAGTGACACAATACATACTAATTCTCAGCCTCACCGTAGACTATGGAAATCAAGCTTTAAATGCTGGTGAGGATGTGGAAAAAAGGCACACTCATACATGGCTGGTGGGACTGCAAATTGATGCCACCACTATAGAAAGCAGTGTGGAGATTCCTCAAAAAATTGGGAATGGAACACCCATTTCACCCAGCTGTCCCACTCTTTACACCCAAAGGACTTAAAATCAGCTTACTGTAGTGACGCAGCCACATCAATGTTTATAGCAGCTCAATTCACAATAGCTAGACTATGGAACCAACCCAGGTGTCCCTCAATAGATGAGTGGATAACGAAAATGTGGTACATATAATCAATGGACTCAGCTTTAAAGAAGAGTAAAATTATAGCATTTGCTAGTAAATGGATGGAGTTGGAGAATATTATGCTAAGGAAATAAGCCAATCCCACAGAACCAAAAGCTGAATGTTTTCTCTAATATGCAGATGCTAATTCAAAATAAGGTGGGGGGCACTAGGGAAGAATAGTGTTACCTTAGATTAGGTAGAAGGAAGTGAAAGGAGGGGAGAGGAGGGGAGGGTGGACAGGAAAGACAGTAGAATTAAACAGACATTATTACTGTATGTATACATGTGACTGCATGACCAACGTGATTCTGCAACATGTTCACTCAGAAAAATGAGAAATTATATCCCATCTATGTATGAGATATCAAGGTGCATAAATGCATTCTACTGTCATGTATAGCTAATTAAAACAAATAAAAAAATTAAAATAAATAAATAACCCTAGGATCAACCTTTTAAATTAGGGTGTTAAAGTCAATTGAAATAGATACCAGGGGCCTGGGGGTGTGGCTCAGAGGTAGAGCGCTTACCTGGTAGGTGGGATGCCCTGGGTTGAATCCTCAGTACAGCATATAAATAAATAGATAAAATAAAGGTATATCGACAACTAAAAAAATATTAAAAGAAAGAAATAGATAGCAGGCCTGAAGAACCCATGATCAGACAAAGCCAGTCTGCCTCCTAAGTGCCCTTAACCTGGAGAGGCTTTGCCAATAGAAGCTAAACATCACTGGAGCTATTTCACGTAAATCCCTACTTTAAAGAAAAGCAGAGCTTAACTCCACCAATCAGAAGCAGCCCCAAAATAGGACATTACATAACTAGGAGCTTTCCATGGGATGGAAGGCAGCTTTATAGCTGTAGCCAATCACATGTCTTTGTGCTACTCCCAAATTCACTGTTTAAGTCTGACCTTTGTGCTTCTGTGACGGAGCCGAAACCCTCTTTGAGTTTGATGCTCCCCAAATCGCAAATTACTACGTGTTCAGATAAATGCTCTGAAGTCTTATTGTGCTTGACGATACCTCTCAACAAGCTGAAATTGATTTATGTCATAAGAGTGCAGTATGTTGGGACTGTGAACACGGAAGTGAACAGACAATATTGGTGAGCTATAAAGCAATGTGCCTTTCCAGGAAGCAACAGGGCAATACTGGAAAGCATTATAAAAATGTTTTGCATACTGACAAGATAATCATAATTAGGATGTAGAGTCTCATTCTCCCCAAACTCACAATTTTATACTTTTTTTTCCCTCCCTGTGGTGCTGGGGATTGAACCCAGGGCCTTCTACATGTTAGGCAAGGGCTCTACCAACCGAGCTATAGCCCCAGACCTTCCCAACTCCAAATTTTAAAGACAATTTATATAAGAATGTTCGTGGCAGCCCATTAACAGCAAGATGTCAGAAACAGCCCAAAGGTTGAACAGTAGGGGGCGCTTGTGCAGGTGAGGGTCAAGGCCATGAGGAGTCCCTCTTTTCTGCCTGGTGACTGTGAGTGACAGCTGTCTCAGTGAAGGACAGCTCCAGCCACCCAGGCACAACAGAGAAACCTGCCACTCCTTCCTTCACTCATTTCCACCCTTCCCCACCTGTTAGCTTCCTGCTTGGCCGGTGTCTTCCTGCCCCCGCTGGTTTTCCACGGTGGTGCCCGACTGCTGATTCTGAAGTGAGGCTCTGGGTCTACCTAGAATTCTATGATTCTCATCTTCCTCTCCACAACTGTCCCTAAAAGCAAAATCCAAAGAGCGTGGCACCCAAAGTCCTCCAGGACCTCACCCCACCTCCAGGGTCAGAAGCTCTGGACTCTCTTCAGGTATTTACAGCCCCGAGCCTCGCCTGGGCTGCCCAAGCGCCCTCTGGCCCTCCTGACTCATGCTCTCACCTCTCAGCCTTAACTCGGGTGTTGAGTCCTCACAAATCCTTCCTGGGGCACCGGGTGGAGAGGCACGCCCTCCACTCGGATCCGCCAGCATTTATGACCTTGTTCATTTCCTCTGGATTTTTCCTTGAAGTGGGAGCACCCCACCTTGCCAGTTAAAGGTAATCCAGACTCTTTAGGTTTGAAACTGCTGCTTTCGGGAAGGTAGGGCAGACTCCAATTCCCCACGAGGCCCGAAGTTCCAACTCTTCTTCCCTTTCAAAGGAGCTCAGGCAGCCCCGGGGCTTCCCAAGAGGGCGTTTGGAGGCATGAGGACACTCTCCTCAGTGTAGGGAGGTGACGGCTTGCGTTTCCTTACTGGCTCTGCTGCCATGTCACTTGCCTATTCAGGCTTCTGGTCATCCCACACAGGTAACCGCCAAGGCCTGGTTGTGTGCCTTGGCAATTAGTCACAATTAGATGCCATGATGATACCTGGTGCAGAAACCCGTGGCCTCTGGCACCTGGGGTTGAGAATCCCAGATTCGGAAGCCCCCCACATTCTGAGCCCAGGGGTCTTTCCCAGTCCCCTCATTTTTCAGCCCTGCCCTAGCCCTGCACTGACCCGTGGAGCCTCTGATCTTCTCAGGGCCAAGTGCAGGCTGCAGGACCCTGGTGCACCCTCTCACCCCCGCACAGTCAGACCAGACCCACCCTCTGCCAATGCTGCCTACTGTCCTGGCACCTGGTGGCACATAATCAAGGGATAAGTTGCCTCCCAACATGCCCAAGGATACACAGAATCTGCCCCCAGGATTCTTGGTGTCCACAATGCTACCCAATCCTGAAGGTGGAGTCTAATACTCAGGACTAAACTCTTGCTGTCCTCTCCCCTCTCCTGGGCACCTCCTTCAGGTGCAGGAATGGATTCCATAGCTCCTTTCCTGATCGACAGGACTTCTTCTACATCAGAGCTTCTCAAATTGACAGCTTCCTGTCCATATAAATCCCTCCAGCACCTTATTAAAATGCAGATTCCAATTCAGTGGTCTGGAATGAGGCCTGAGTGCATTTCCAGCAAGTTCCCACGCGATAGCACCGTGGGGCTGGTCAGTGACCACTCTTTGAGAAGCAAGGCTGATCAATCCTCGTCCTTCAGCGGATCATCTTTGCCTCCCCTACCCCCACTTCCAGAGAGCAATAATAGCTGACAAGGTGCAGAAAAAGGAAAATAGCTGAGCCATGGGGAAATGCCAGGAGTTTGTGCAAAGTGACCTCAGTTACGTACCACCGCCTGCGTTCCCACCTCCACGGCACCGCACTGCCTCGTGGGGACTGCTTCTGCACCGTGCACATTTCAGTCGCTGTCCCGTATTTGATTACATGTGTTTCTCCCTAAATATACCATAATTTTCTTGAAAGCATAGAGCAGAATTCCCAAACTGGTGGCGACAGGCCGCATATGGCCCCACAGATGTTTCGTTTTACCCTCGAAGTGTTTTAAAATATATGAATCGGTTGCTGAATGTAAAGCGCTGATTCTCAGCCCCAACTGCACATTAAAACCACCTGGGAAGCTCTCCCAAGAACGTCCGAGTCTGGGTCCCACCTTCTTAGCGATTTTCTTTAATCTGTCTAGGAAGGGTCCTAGACATCAATACTTGATTTTGATTTTTTTTTTTTAATTCTAGAGCAGTCATAAGCTTACAGAATGATTGAAAGGATAGGACAGGGTGTTGCCTGCACCTCATATTCGGTTTCCCCTCCTGTTGGTGTCTCCTGCTAGCATGGTACATTTGCCACGATCAATGAGCCAGTGCCACACATTGTTATTAACTAATGCCACGCCTAATTCAGCACTTCTTGAGTTATTTCTGCCTGTTGCGGAATCCCATCCAGGACAGCACATCATACTTAGCTATGTGTTCTCCATGGGCTATTCCTGGTTGACACAGTTTCTTAGATTGTGCTTTGGTAACCTTGACAGTCCTGGGGAGGATTGGCAGGTATTTGCAGAATGGCCTTCAGTTGGATTCATTTGATTCTTCTCATGATAAGACTGGGGTTTGCATCAATTTTTTTTAAAGTTTCCAGTAATTCTAACACATCCAGTTAGTAGTGCTTCAAAACCATTTGTTTTAAGATAAATGTGAAGAGTTTGCATGAAAGTTCAGATTCTAGCTTCTGTTAGTGTGGGGAGATCTGACCATGTTGAGACTTGGGTCTTTCCTGGAAAGGACTGGCTGAAGCGCAGGGCTTGCCCGCAGTGGAGGATGAGCTTAGGGGCAGAGCGCAGGCCTAGAATAAGAAAGGGCCTGGGTTCAACCCCGGTTCTCCACAACCCACTTCCCTGTTGGCCCTCATCATCCTAATCGCTCACACATAGTATCCAACATAGTGCCTGACGGGAGCATGCACCTGAAAATCGTTCATTAAATGGAAAAATGAATTTATAATGAGATGAATGTGTAGTGGCAGTAAATGGCAAATCTGCGGATTAAATGATCAGGTTAAAATATTGGGGTAAATATTGCAGATTGGCTTACTCAACATTCATTCTAACCCACTTCTGTGTAATTCAAGCCTCAAAAACTGAAAACTTTGTTTCCCAGACTCCTCGGCCGGTGGTTTCCTCTGAGGAAGCGAGTTCTGACGGGCTCGCCTCTCCAGAGTGCAGGGATGCAGGCAGAAGGGTCCCAGGTGGGGGGGAGACATTTGGTTATTTGGTTATCAGCAGCGTCCTGGTTGGTGGGGAGGGATGAGGTCCTGGGCCCTGGAAGCCACCTGGGCCAACAGGCAGCCCTGCAGGTGGCTCTGGAAGTTGTCCCTTGAAGCTTGACCTCCACAGGTCTGCCCTGTGGGTCTTACCAATTGTTGTAGGCAGCTTTTTTGCTGCTGTGACTAAAAGATCTAACCGGAACAATTGTAAAGGAGGGAAATTTATTTGGGGGTTCAAGGTTTCAGAGGTCTTAGTCCACAGAAGGCTGGCTCCATCCCTCAGGGCTCAAGGTGAGGCTGAACATCATGGCGGAGGAGTGTAGCAGAGGGAAACGGTTCAAATGATGATCAGGAAGCAGAGGGAGAGGTCTCCGCTTGCCGGATACAAATATATATCCCAAGCCATGTCCCCAGTGTCCACTTCCTCCAGCCATACCCTACCTTCCTTCAGCTGACCGCTCAGTCAATCCCATCTGGGGATTAATTCACTGATTGGGCTAAGACTCTCACAACACAACCCTTTCTCCTCTGAACCTTCTTGCATTGACTCACACCTGAGCCTTTGAGGGACACCTCACATCCAAACCATAACACCAACATTTCTCCTTGACCTTACAAGTTCTGTTAAATCCCTATACTCACCTCAAGTGAAACGACAATTGCCCAGAAGCTGCCGATTACCTACTCAGTATCTATTCTCCTCTTCTCTCACTTCAATACTGGGGAGGTGTTCTGCTTTTCTGTTCTTTCTTCTGGGGCTGGAGGAATGGGGTCTCCCTGAGTTGCCCGAGCTGGACTTGAACTCCTGGGCTCAAGCCACCCTCTTGCCTCAACCTCCCAAGAAGCTGGAACCGCAGACGCAAGCCCGTGCCCCTGGCTGGTATGTCACACCTTAAAGTCATGGGCTCTATTTCCCCATCCCATTGTGAAATGGAGGTCAGCAAAAGGAAATGGGAGATTTTAAACTTCTAGGAAAGCTCTTCACAGGAGTCCACTCAACTAGCAAGCACTCACCTGCCCTTCCAACTGGGTGAGATGTTTTTAGCTCAGGAAGGTATCTGCGGAAGATGGAAGAGAACACGGAGGTCAGGAGAGAAGAAGGAGCAGGTGGAATATTGATGCAACAGAAAAGCAACGTCATCTTGAAGCTACTGTCATCTTGGGGGAAGGGGTTTCAGTTTGCAAAAATTTAAAGAAGTGTTTCAATAATAGGCATATAAATGTAGCAGAATATCCAGCTGAAAATTAAGCTCTTTGAATGTTTTGTTCAGCTCTAGCAAAACAAGGACCCAGGTACACACCTGTAAATCCAGACACTTTGGAGGCTCAGGCAGAAGGAGGGCAAGTTTGAGGCTAGCCTCAGCAACTTAGTAAGACCCTTTCTCAAAATCAAAAATGAACTGGAGATGTAGTTCAGTGGTAGGGCACCCTTGGGTTTAACTCCTAGTACCACAAAACAAACAAAAACCACCAGAAGGTTCATTCGGCTTTTACCTGCACAGTCTAATCTCCTTTGACTCATTATCAAGAATATCTCAAGCTGGGTGCAGTGGTGTACACCTGTAATCCCAGCAGCTCAGGAGGCTGAGGCAGGAGGATCATGAGTTTAAAGCCAGCCTCAGAAACAGAGAGGCTAAAAAATAAAAAAATAACTAAAACAAAATAAAATAAAAATAAGGCTGGGGATGTGGCTCAGTGGTCAAGTGCCCCTGAGTTCAATATCTGGTACACCCCCCCACAAAAAAATAACATCTCAGCCTGCATCTTCGGAGCTGGCTTAAGTTTGTGGATGCTTAATCCCGGTAGCCAAGGAGGGAGGGTGGAATAGCCCTGTCATCTAGCACAGAGACTTGCAATCTAGTCAGGTTTTCAGAAATCAGACAGAGCCGTGGGGGGCGCTCGGGGGAGAGAAGGCAGGCTGGGCTCTGGGTTCCTTTGTTTCTGCAGACCCTCTTACATCTTTGTTGCGTGTCTCCTATGTGACAGGCACCATGCTCTGTGCGGAACAATGAATCAAAGATCAGGTTCCTGCCTTCAGGGAGCTTGCACAGACCTCTAGGGGACCTCTCCAAGGACAATTTGGTAACAATGTGTCACCAAATCAGCAAAGTGGAGGGGGCCGTGCCCTGAAACTGGCAAGACCTGTCCCCGGACCTCAGCCAGTGAAGCTGCAGCCTGGGAGGCAGCCCCTCACCCTCTTAGGAAGGCTCCCTCTCCCAGCCACCTGTCACTCTGATCTGCCCTCCCTCCTGTGATCCCAGCTGGACGCCTGCCCCACCAGCTCCCTGTTGCTTTGTAAGTGTGAACAGGAGCTCCTCCCCTCGCAATCTGGGGACAGAAGGGAGCAAATTGGGGTGCACTGAGCTTGGAGCAGAAGTGGAGGTCTGCCGCAGGCCAGCTGGTTGGGCAAAATATCCGGGGGGTGACGAATGACTTGTGTAGATTGATGCAGCAGGAATGGAAGCCGTTTATTGTAGGATCTGAGAGATATTTATACATTTTACACAGCTTATCTAATTAGCATAAAATAGATACAGCAGTCAACCAATCAGGAATCTCCACACTTAACGGCTCGATTTTGTTACTTCACAAACCACTCCCTCTGGCATTTGGCCAAGCGCCATCCAGACTTGTTTACAGACTCTAACATTTCTCTGGCAAAATAACAGGTGCCAATCTGACTTGTTTACAGACCTTAACAGAGGTCTGGCTAATCCTTATACTCTCTGGGCTTGGGAAGGAGCACCGGAGTCAAACAGGATGCCAACGCTGATCATAGCCCTTCACCGTCCACTCCTTCAGGTCAGGACAAACCGCCGGCTCGACAAGCAACGTGAGGGGCTCCCGATCCCGTTCATTTCTCATAGAAATCCTGGGAGCGAGGTCTGGTCATGTTCATTTCACACATGAGATGATCAGTGTGCTGAGGGGGTCATTATCTTGATTAGGTGCATTAAGAAATCAAAACAGAGCCTTCTGATTCTACAGCCACATCTTTCCACCTCGCTTTTCTGCCTCCCCTGAGCTGGTCTGCTGTCCTAGAGAATTCTGCCAGTCTTTACCCTGCAAGCCAGGCAAACACAAAACAGTCTCAGCAGCCCTCCACACAAGCTGTCCCTGAAAGCTGACCTAGGCTGTCCGACATGGAGGAGGACACAGGAGCCAGCCAAACCAGGAATCTGGCGCTCTTCAGTGGATCTTCCTGAAGAGGACGTCTAGCCCTAAGGAATACTTAACGGTGCAATACGTGCAGATGTCTCAGCCGTCTCCGCCTCCTCCATGACCTCTCCGCACACTGGAAGGGCCCTCCGTCAAGGACTGCTTCCTAACGACAGGAAAACCTTGTCCTGCCATTTCCCCTGCTTGGTCCGTGACAGTGCCATCTTCAGCACTATCCACCAGTTAGTGGAAACGTGCAGACAGGGGAAACTGGAGAAGAAAAGGGGTTGCCAGAAATGTTTTGCAGACCACTGGGTCCTCCTAGAACAATTAGCTGGAGGCATGTGAGGAACAGAGATTGTATGTCTTATGGTCAGTAGGAGTATAAGCTCGTCACCAACTGTCACCCTCCCCGGCTCAGGAGACTACTCCCCCAGACAGAATGCGTTTCTTGCTCTTCCCCCGTGGAGCCAGGAACTCGTGTCTGAGATCTCCCCCCACCACACTGTTGGATGCCTTCGGTGGGTCTGTCTACCACTCAGAATCAGGAGAGCTGTCTTTCCATCTCTGTCTCCGTATCAAAACTCAGTGTTGGTGGCAGAAGACATAAAAACTCATGCAAACTGGCTTCGGCTGAGGGGGAGGAGAAGGAAACCTATTGACTCGTCTCTCTGAGCACTTCAGGGCTAGTGCCACATTGATCTAGCCTGGATCTTGCAGCTCTAATATCATTTTCAAAACTCTGGGTTGTTTTTTTTTTTTTTTTTTATCTCAGTTCTGCTTCCTGCAGGATGGGTTTATTTTAGGTGCTACGTGGTGGCTCCTGGCAGTTCCAGGCTCATTTCATCCCTTCTGTTAGCAATCGCAGGAGAAAAATATCTTTCTGGTACTTCCCACTTGAGTCCTGATTCATCCGGGTTCTAGGAACCTCCATCACCTCTGAAGGAGTCCCCTCTACAGGGGGAATTCAGTGCAGCGACTGGCCAGCCCTGAGTCACAGGTTCCATTCTAGAACTGGGAGTGGAGTGAACGCCACACAGTGGGAGCTCAGAAGTCTTTGTTCAAGGCCAGGCACAGTGTGCACGCCTGTGAACCCAGCGGCTCAGGAGGCTGAGGCAGGAAGATTGCAAGTTCAAAGCCAGCCTCAGCAACAGGGAAGTGCTAAGCAACTCAGTGAGACCCTGTCTCTAAATAAAATACAAAATAGGGCTGGGGTGTGGCTCAGTGGTTGAGTTCAACCCTCACTAGACCCCCCCCACCACCACCACCAAAAAAAGTCTTTATTCAAGTGCTGTTGGGACAGACCTGGGCTTGAACTTGGCTCTAGACACCCATCTTGGCTTGTCGTCCTCTGTGGCTCCAATGCAGCGAGGTCACCTGCACGGGGCGAAGTCCTGTTTCCCAACATGTCTTCTGCTTTCCAGTCATGGTTGGTCTACCCTCTTTCATCCCAGACTCTGTAGATGGCAGGCCAGTCTCCTCTCTCCCAGGCCAGAGAGCTCGGCTGGACCTGAGCATCGTGGTGAGGCGTGAATTGGGCCAATTGCCTTGCTACATCAGGATGAAGGAAGTAAAGGAATGACAGATCCGACACTCTATCCTGCAGATCCACATTCCAGCCTCTTTCCAAGCAACCCATGGTCTCTTTTCCAGGTTTATCTGGATGATACCCCAAGAATTAACCCAGTGCCCTTTCAAGATGGTCGCTGCTGCACTGGGAGATTTCCATCTCACTCTTTCACCCGTTGAGCCCTGAGAAGAGTGTCAGCAGCTAAGCCCCATCTGGCATCTATGAGCAGGTGCCCTTGTTTTCAGGACATTTTAGAGAAAGTCTTCCACAGCTCCCAGAAGAACTTGGAGTTGACTGAATCTTCTAATGGCATAAAACTCTTCGGTGAAGTCAGCACAACAAGGTACTGGCAATCCGCTTTATTTTCCTACAATAATGAATTGATTTTTCCAATTTTTTTCCTATCTTTCCTCTTGATCAATATTCTCACTAAGAATTTATATAACAATAATAAGTTGTGCGCCACAAGATAAAATATCCAATTTCCTATTTTCAAAACCCATATCCTCTTAAATACACCTGAAATTTAAGACACTGAATTTAGGTAGGTATTCCAGTTCAGGCTTCATTTATAATCCTTGGGGGGTGACTGATTAACTTTTGATTCCTTATGCATTCCAAAGAAGAACTACAATAAAGGAGAATGGAAGTCATCATCCAGAACAGGGAACTGGCTGAATACCTGCAGATTTGTCTTAGAATATTGCTTTAGCAAAGTCTGATTAGAGAAAACTGAAAGTGAAATCCAGCATGGCTTAGGATGAGAGGAGGAACCATATCTACCATGCAGTGGATTTCTTTATAGCATTTTGTAATCCTTATCTTGGTGATCTTTATAACAACAAGGAGAGTCAGGTAGGTGGCTCAATAACTCCATTTTACAGATAAAGAAATTGAGTCACGGAATAATTGCATTTCTCAAAGTCTCATACATCAGAGATAAAGCTGAGAGTCAAATCCAATCCTTTAATTATCAGTCAGTCGAGAATGGCACCAACTCACATTTTTAGAAGCTGAGACCTAACCAGCTTGCTTATTAACCTTTATTCTCCATGTTGTTATTTTTCTGTCTTCCTTGTAATCCTGTTCTTGTTTTCTTCCCACATGTCAATTCTTTTTCTGACACCTGATTTTTTTTTCTAATCCTTAGTTGCTTCTCAGTATAAATCAATTTCCTGTTTGTGTTTCTGAAGCTCACGAAGACATTTATTTTACCAGCTAAAAGACATGTGCTCAAATCCTCATAACACAGATTGTATTGCAGTCAAGTCACTAAATGGAGCATGAAGCACTGCAGAAATCAAAGTGCAAAGGTGTTTGGGAGCCCAGTGTAGAAGTTTTACCTTCTCTACTCCTGACTTCCGGGGTGGGGCAGGGGTGTATGCCATCTGTCCATCCCTGATGTAAGTCTAAAATTGACAAATTGACTTTCTTTTTTCAGCCAATATTAAATAACTATTATTTTTCCTGGAGAATAACTTCCCTGAGGTGCTATAGCAAGATATCTTGGCAATGCCTGTTCCTGCCTAGGTGACAGAAAAGTTGAGTCTCTGGTTTTTAAATATGCTTTTGACAAGAAATAAGTAAAATGTTCAGAATGCCTCCCATGACTGGCACTCAGTTTCCAGCTCTTTCTTGATCGTAACGGTTGCTCTTTAACTTAGTGCAGTTTCTGAAAAAGGAAGCATTTCCTCAGGGTGCATTGCCTTGTAGGACACTGAACTGATCCAGCCACTGTCTCCCTGATCAAAAATGTACTGTTTACAGTTAAATACAGACAGTGAAGGAGTGATACGTGAGCTGGCCTTTGATTGACAGGAGAGGCTTCTGAGAGATGTGGATTCAGAGCTCAGCTCTACCGCTTTGGACTTCCTTGCCTGAACCCTCACCTACAAAACAGTGCTGGTGACACCCACTTCCCAGTGTCGGGAGGAGGCTGAAATAAGAGGGTCTACACAAAGTGCTTATTATGTGCCAGGAGTAGTGATTATTTAAAAATAGACCATGTTGTATGCCCTGCTCGTATTTAATGTTTGTCAATGAAAAAGTTGAAAACGTAAATTTAAATAAATAAGTAAAGCTATAAATTTCTCTGGGTCTATGAGAATAGGCAAGGCAATTTATCCCCAGTGACGGGTGGTAGCTTGAACTCTGCACTCTGTCCTGACCATTTTACATAATGGTAGACATCAAGCACAACACAGCAGCCCCTGGCTTGTCTGCTCATCTTTTGAATGAGTACAGCCAGTCCCTTCCTCAGGCCTGTGTGGAGTTCAGCTTTACGCTAACATGAGAAATGAGAGAACTGATTTTCCATCTTCCCAGAAGGAAGGAAGGAGGGTTCTTTCCACTTCCTCTTGGGTCACAGAAAGGTGTTGTGCCTCCTTGAAGAGTAGAACGCTGAGCTTGTGACCTTTCAAGAAATAGAAAACCTTTGTTGATGTGAATGGAATTGAATTTAGCTAGTTTTTCAAATAGTCTGATTTGAAGCTCCAGGCAAATTGAGCCCACCCCCCTCAAAAAAAAAAAAAGAAAAAACACTCACCACAAGTTGAGCATAATTGGAGCTTGTCACACACACACCCTGGGACACCACTGTAGCCATAAGATGGCTGAGTCACAGGAGCTTGGAGGTAACTCAAACATAGCTTCTCTTCCACCCCCTTTGCGGTCTGGAATATGTGTAAATGAGCAGGAAAGCCCGGGGCCCATGTGCACGGCCTCCCGACCAACATGGTAGCTGGAGTCGCCGCTAGCTGGGCTTTGCTCTCAGGCCGCTGCATATTTCTTGAGGTGTCCTCTGCTGCAGGGCAGCGAGCCCCGAGGATGCGCTGCAGGTTGGATCAGGGTCCTCAGGGCGTGAATGGAGCTCATCGGGGCCTCCACTTCCTGCGTGAAAGGGGCCAAGGTCATAGTGTTCTATCAAGTGGCAGTTGACTGCAATCACACCCATAACCATCTAGAAGCCACCGACCCACTCACCTGTGGACCAGCAGTGCCATCAAAGCGCCATCAGCTTCCCTAGGAATCAAGTCAACAGAATCCCTCAGTGTTGGGGAGAGGGGCGGTCCTGCTAGAGGAAGACTCCTGACTGTTACTGGGAATAGCAAAGCAAGTATGCCTTCAGAAGGATCTGGAAGGAAGAGTAAGGATCGGGAATGAAGCAGGGAGCAGAAACCAAACAGGAGATAATGCTGGTTAGCTATTATAATAATAATAATAGTCACCTTTATTTTAACACCATGAAATGTACTGATGTGTACGTGAGGGTCAAAAATGTCCATCAGTGATGTATTAGGTAACGACTTTGATCACATGACTGAGTCTGATGTGGTTGGAAGCACATTCATAGCGTTTAAATTCTACCTGTCATTTAATGCCCAACTTAAGTCCCAGGGCCTCTGAAAGCCTGCACCACAAGAAGAATCTCTCCTTCCTCTCACCCTGCCTTCTAGATATCAGAATACTTACACTTCTTAAAGGTCTCATTCTCTTTAAAGCCAGAATAGTCTTTATTGAGGATAAACATTTTGCAGAAACCAGTGTGAGGCCCAGATATAAGAAGAGGGATTTGGTTGATGTGGCCTCCTGGGCCTAGCCTGAGGAACCCCTGGGTACACTGTTTGTCTGTATCATTTACTTGGCAGTTAATCCTACATTGTCCTGTGTTTTCCCTGATTCTTGGAGATTTGCTAACTCCATCACAAATCTCTATAAGGCTAAGGTTCAAATGAAAAACAATAGAAACAGCAAACGCTGGAAATTGGGAGACGGAAGTTCTGGGTCTGGCCTGACTGCTAGCCAGAGCTTGTGCATAAAACCACACCAGGAGCTGAACTAGGCAGCTGAACTAGGCAGCGTACAAGAATCAGAACCAGCCGGGCGTGGTGGCACACGTCTGTAATCCCAGCAGCTCCGAAGGCTGAGGCAGGAGGATTGCAAGTTTAAAGCCAGCCTCAGTAAAAGCAAGGCGCTAAGCAACTCAGTGAGACCTGTCTCTAAACACAATACAGACTAGGGCGGGGGATGGGGCTCAGTGGTAGAGTGCCCCTGAGCTCAATTCCTGGTACCAAAAAAAAAAAAACCAAGAATCAGGACCATACTTTCCAGTTTCCCATGACAGTCCTAAATCAAATAACTTGATGGTTTTAGGAACCTCCCGCTCTCCATCTGGATGATCGATCACATGATCTCTCTATCCGTGAGGCCTATTTTGACTCATGATGCTGTGTGTGCTGGACCTTGTCCCCTTACCCCACCCTGGGATCAGCATGGGCAAAGGACATAATAAGTGCTCAGTCCGTGTTAAACTAGTTCAAGATAAGACAGTTATTGCCCTAAAGGAGCCTGAAACCCAAGGGAGGAGGTGACTTACAAAAATGAAGCTTCTAGAAATCAATGCAAATCAGCACATGGTGGAGGCGGGTGGTTGCGAGACACGCGAGAAGAGCCCAGGGAGACACCATGCTTCTGGAACCACAGGCTGTCGCCATTCTCCTCAGGGCCCGTTAGATTTTGAACACCAGAGCCAGGGAGAGGGGGCAGGTGAGGAGCAGCCAGGCCCCAGGGAGAGCAGCTCCTGGAACACGCGATGGGGGTGGTGGAGTTACCAGGTGGACAGTGTCCGGAGACCGGGGCCCGGCTGGTGTCTGGCCAGCTGGAACCCTCCACGGAGCGAGGCAATGGGTGGTGATTCAGGAGGCAGTTGGTGTCAGTGGGTCCATATGTGGATGGGCCAAGAGCAGGGTGGGCAGCACAGCAGGGGAAAGCAGGCACTGGGTCCGGGGAACCCCGCACAGCCCCCAGACCTGAGTCCGGTGGCTCAGCAGGCACTGTCTGAGAGGTGGGTGGATGTGGATGCAAAGCTGGGCTCTGTGACCGCGGCATCCTGGGACCTCCGTCGGGGGTGAGCACCGAAAGAGTGAGCTCAAAATTGGCAGTGACCAAGCCAGAGGGATTAATTTGGCTTTTGGCCCAGCCTCAAGGAGAAGAGTCAGCTGTCCAAACCACAGATAGGGTCTGCCGTGGGTGGGGCCAGCATTCAAATCTCCAGCAGGAGAGGCGAAACTCCAGGGCAAAACTGCTAGGAGCTGGAGTAGGTCACCGGGCACTGCTGTCTCACCCAGGGCGGCAGTTCCCGTGAGCAAGGGCAGAGACGGGGAGTCAAGTCAAATCTCGGACAGCAAATCCATAGCCAGGTCATAAATCAAGAGTTTGATTAAGAGTAATTTGGGGTTAAAAAACTCAATGGGAGATCATGAGGCTGGTGGGGAAAGTGCAGAATGGACAATCAGGACACAGAGGTTACCTCCCGGGGCAGTTTCATAGCCGTCAAAGCAACTTACGTTTATGAGGTGGACCTTCTATGCAGCAGGACCTCATGGGCGGATGGACAGGCTCTTCAGCCCCTTGAAGGGGGCTGGCAGGGGACGAGGTAATGACACACCACCATCCAGGAAGGGGCCATGCACATAGCGAAGCAGGAGTGGGGATCATGGTTCTGGGAAAGCCTGGCCCCAGAGAGAGGAAATGGGTAAGGTCCCGATGGATGTGAAAGTCTCAGCAAAGTAAACCCAGGTCAGGGCAGAGCCTGAGTCCCAGCGGTAAAGGTCAGGATCCGGGACAGAACCCAGTCATGTAGACAGGGCGCAGGTGTGAGGGGGAGACGGGGAGGCGGAGCCTGTGGGACCACCTCAAGAGTCCTGGACATTGACCAGGGACAGCAAGACTTTGGGGCAGCAGAATCCGACCTGCAGTCTGGACTCAGACTCATTGGGGTTTTCACCTTTATTCTACCTCTTAATGACTGAGTTAATTAACTGGTCTCTGAATTGTGTATGCCTCATCTGAAGACGGGGCTGAGAACACAGACTTGGCAGGGTCACTGTGGCCAGTAAATGGTGTAATGAGTAGGAAGCACCGAGCCTGGAGCCTGGCACCGGCATGGATGCCCATAAACAGAACTATCACCATCATTGAGACTGCATCCAAACCGCACGGGCAGGGAGGGGGCGGGTGGAGCCTGAAGACCCTGCCAGGCTGGTCTGGATCCCAGGAACGGGACGAGGCTGAGCCCGAGGGCAGAATACTGGAGCAGGCTGAGGTATCCAGGTCTAGGAGTGGGCGTGGTCTACAGAGAAGCCAGGGCTGTGTTCCTAAAACACAAGGTCAAGTTCAGAGAAGGATCACACTTCTGAGAAGTGCTGACTGACTGGCCTTCTCTTCCCGATCACGGAGCACCGAGCTACAGGCCGGGTCACCCACCTGTGCAGGAAGAAGGAAGAGAAATGGAATTAGGAAACCCACCGGCCCGACACTGAGAGCCAGTGGATCCTGTCACTCCAGTGGATCCTGGTCCGTCTCCTGAATTCAGGGGGATGCCGTCGCAGGTTCCACTATTCTATGTTCATTTCTTTGAACTACATACAGTTCGCCCTCTGTATCCTCTGGCGCCACAACCAACGGCAGATCAAAAATATTTTTTGAAAATTGCATCGTACTGAACATGTACCAACTTTTTTCTTGTAATTATTCCCCAAAATGCAGTGTAGTGGCTCTTTGCTATGTGATATCTACATTTTCTTAGGTGTTTGAAGCCATCGGGAGGGAATTTAAAGCCTGGGGAAGTGGGCAGAGGTTCTTTGCCAACATTGCACTATTTATAAGGGACTTGAGGACCGAGGACCTCGCGTCTGTGAAGATTCTGGAACCGATCCTCCCGGGGAACCTGGGAAGCGACCGTGTTCTTCTCTCCAGGCATAACTGTTGGGCGGTCAGTGTTGCAGGTTGTGGACCACAGTGGTCCCTCGTGGTTTCTGAATCCAGGCCTTGATTGCTGAAATGCCTGCCAAGGACCCAGAGGATACATGTGAGCCTTGGCCTTCCCCAGACGCACAGCTGTGGTACCCGAGGAGACGGGCATCTGCGGAACCAGGAGTGTGGGGAAGGATTGGGAAGAGGCGGGAGCTCCCAGGGGACTTCCCTGCTGTGATATCAGGGCTTCAGACGCTGCGGCTCATGCATCAGTTCTCTGCGGCACAGAGGGTGCTGGGCGGACACAGAGGGTGCTGGGCGGCACAGAGGGTGCTGGGCAGCGCGGGGACAGCCTCTGGCCGGCAGGAAGATGCTCTTGGAGGCAGGGGAAGGACCAGCCCTCGTAAGTCCCCCCCTGGGCCACACCTCTGACGGGACCTGTGGTCTCCAGACTTCCCCTCCAAGCCCTGGGTATGAGGTGGCCTGGCCACCAGGGCTGCCCTGGAGTCGCAGGTGCTGCTGTCCAGCGAGGGCACCTTAGCCAGGAGTGGCTCCTGGGCCCTTGAGAAGGGGCCGCTCGGAGCTGAGATGACGGCAGGTGTCAAACACACGCCAGACTCCAGGCCTGCTCAAAACGACACACACACAGCGACTCTTTATTAGCTGTCTACCTTCCTCACCTGCTGAAATGACCGTGTCGAGGTAGGTGGGGTGAAGTGAAATATGACCATGAACTCCACCGATATTTTTTTTGGAGGGGTGCTTGTCTTATTTTTAATGTGACCATTACAAAAATTTTAAATTTTAATGTGGCTCACATGATATTTCTATCAGACATCTCTAGTTAAGGCAAATGGATGAGTGAGTTTTGCCCAGGGAGCCCCGAGGACTGGCCACCCCCGCTGTGACTTATCAGCCTGGTGGGTAACTGACCTTTGGTCAGTCACCAAGAGTCAGCTCATCTGGGGCGAGGAAGGGGGTGGCTCCAAGGATACTTGGGCCATCCCTTTGTGCCTGCTGTGGGGAGGTCTGTCTCTCTTCTCATCAGACAGAAGGACACACAGGCCCTTGAGAACATCTCCCAGGTCCTCTCTCCCCACGCCACCTCTCGGGCCTGTTTCTCTGCTTGGTGGGTCCCCAGCTCTGTGAAGTCCTGCTCATCTGCTCGAGCCCCATCTCAAAACTAAGAATTACCCCTGAACAAGATCAACAAGGGCGCTCACTTCACCTCATTTCTTATTCGTTCGACAAACATAAGGTATTCAGGTGGCATCTACTACATGCTCAGGGGAGAGAGAAGAGCTAATACTACAGACATGAAAAGCTGGCTCCACTGGGTCCCCAGACCCCCTTGGCCTCCTCCCTGTCCTCCCTCCAGTCGCTGTTCGACTGGCCCCTAGTTGCCCTCGGTCCCACCTCATCAACCCCCCAGATGTCACTTTTCTGGTGACTGTAAACACTATCTGTCCCCTGGCAATGCCAGGACTTCCCCAGGACCATCCCAGTTAGACGCCAAACTCGTATCCGGCCCCTCGTCAACATTTCCCCCGGCACGCCTAGTAGGCAGAACGTAACGCACCCGCAACCAACCCAGCTTCTCCTTTGAAGTTTGGTCCAACTTGGTCCAGGGAGACCCAGCTTCTGCTTGTTCAGGGGACAACAAAAATCTGGGAACCGCCTTGACTGCTCCTTCTCTACTGTCCCACCTCTAATCTGCCAGAAAATTCCATCAGCTCTACTTCAAAATATAGACCGACTTTCTCCAGGTCCCCTCTGCTCCTCGCGTTCACGCCGCGGTCATCTCACATGGGGACATTGCAAGGGCTTGTGAGGCGTCCCCCAGGTGCTGCGGTCCTTGCCTTCCCAGACGGCCTGTTCCTGAGTCGCAGCCAGAGCCTTGGAGTTTGCTCTGCCCCCCCCCCCCAAGACTTTCCTCCTACCTCGTGGCTTCCTTCCTTCCTTCAATCTGGCTCGACATTGTCTGCTTGAGGAGGCCATCCCTGGCCCCTCATGACGGGGCCCCCGCCATGCCTTTCCGTCAGCCTAACCTGCTGCACTTTTCTCCCAGGGCTTCCTCTCCACTCGAGGTGCTCTGAGCACCTGCCTGTCGGCCGCCCTCCCGCCTCCGGCTGGAACGTGAGATCCCTGACCACAGGGAGCACACCTTTCCTCTTCTCTGCTGTTTTCCAGTTTGGGCACAGTGCCCGGCACACTGTAGGTGCTCATTAAGTGCTTACCGCCTGCGCAAAGGCAAAGAAATGGTTCTCCTTTGTGAAGATGATGAGAAGCCCACAGTAAGCAAGTGAAGAACTATGTGAGCAGGCCGCAGGGGAAAGCCTCCTTTAAGCAGGTTTTCCACCTTCAGTTTGGGATTAGAGGGAAGAGATGGGGCTGGCCCTGCAAATAGGGACAGGCCACAGGCAGCGGGGAGCACATCAGGAACCCACCCCTGAGGCAGGACTGAGCTCGGCCCATCAAAGGATTGAAAGGGGGCTGTTGGGGAATGAGGAAAGAGACGCGTGTGATGCTGAAGAGGTATTTAGGGGACCTGGTTGGCGGGTCCTTTAGATTTTATCTACAGCCCTATCCAAGGTTAGACCTGTGAGTGGCAGGTGGAGAGGAGAATCTGAGATGCTGTCCAGAGGTGGGATTTGGAGATCTGGACCATTAGTTTAAGCTTCTGAGTGGTTTCAATGTCGGAGCCAGAAATGGAGTGTCTACAACAGGTGAGGACAGATCGAACCTCCTACAAACCAGCTGCCAAGATACTACTTCCTGTAACACCACAGCTCTGCCCTTCTGTCAGAACCAGCCCTCAGCTGCTCAAGCTCTCCTGTTATTTGTCCCCTCTTTAATTCTATAGCCAGTCTGCTCTCTCACTACCACAAAAATCACACAGACATATCCAGCCCCTCTTCCCTTCATCTTCACAGCAGCCCCAGGGCCTTTGCATATGCTGGTTCCTTGCAAAGACCGGTCCTGTGCCTCATCTGCATCTCTAAAACCCAGCTCTAGTTCTAACACAACCAGTAGATCAGATTCATAGGCCTGGGTCGAGTGTAAAATTTATTTCATTACTGTGGTAGGCTAAATCTCACCCCCCTCCCTCAAAGATTACCACCTTGTACTCTCCAGGTCCTGTAAATGTGAATTTCTGTGGCACAAAGGGGCTTTGGTACAGGGAGGTCATTCTGGATCATCTAGGTGAGTCCTAAGTGCAACCCCAGGTATCCTTATGAGAGAGGCAAAGAACTCACAAGTAGAAAAGAAGGCAAAGCGGTCCCGGGGACAGGGACCAGAGTGACGCAGCCCCAGCCCAGGACCACCAGAGGCCAGGAAAGGTGAGGAACAGCGTCCCCCGCAGAGTCTGCAGAGACAGGAGTGTGACCCCTTCGACACCCTGATGGCAGCCTTGTGGCCTCCAGAGCAGTCAGGGGGTAGACTCCCTTTGCCCCAAGCCACCAGGCTGTGGTCCCAGGTTGCACCAAGCACAGGTCACTGACACCTGCTCCCTGGCATCGTGTCCCTTCATGTCACCTTTACTGCTCCCCTGCTGGCTTTCCTGGTGAGCTGCCGGGACTTCCTGTGCCCCCTCCCTTCTTCCTGTTACACCCGCTGTACCCACTGCACATATTTCACAGGTGGATGCAGGCATTTCATCCCTCCTCTTCTCTTCATCTTCAAGCCGCGTGCTCAAGCCAGACAGACTCCAGACAGATAGATTCAGCTCTCTCCAGGACAGTCCCTGCAGACGGTCAGGGAGCCAGAGGTGCCAGCCGGGAGGCCAGTTCGACCTTCCCCAGGGAGGGCCCAGGTGTGCCCAGGTGGGCAGCCTTAGCTGGCTGGTTGCTTCGAGTCTTGGACTTTGACACTCCTGGGTGCCTGGAATGGTGGTGGCTAAAGGCAGGAGACGAGGTTTCTCCAGGCATTTTTAGAGTCCGGGCTTTGGGGGCCTGAAGTGTTAAGGGAAGAGCTGATCGGGCTTCATGGTCGCACGGTGCCCGGGGATGACACACAGAATCACCAGGTTTTGAGCCTGAGCCACTGGGGAAATCATCCTGCCATTTATAGAAACAGAGGAATGAGGAGGCACTGAGGTATCAGAGAACAGCGTGGATTCCTCCATTGGCATTTGAGTTTTAGCCAAGTGGAAACGACCGCGTAAAGATCATGTCCTAAAGGAAGCTCCCTCCACCCCATCTCCAAATCTGGTGCTTCCAGAATCTTCTGGTTATGTCTTTATCAGAACTGATGAGCTTGGATCACAGGTACAGGTCTTTTCTGACCATCTGTGGGCTCCTCGGGGAAGAGATCGTGCCTTATTGTATCTCCACCCTCAGCCTTATACTGCCTGGCACCTAGAAGATGCTCAATAAACACGTTTTAAATGAATTAGGAACACGACAGAGTTCAGGCAGGAGTTCTCGGTTGCAGAGAGAGCCTGGAGTGGGCTCACAGGTAAGAGTTGAAGCCATGATAAATAGCGCCACCGAGGGAGATGACAGCTTGATCTATCGTCCACCGTGTTCCACGGCCACGGGAGGTTGTTGTAGCTAAGTAGATTTTAAAACTTTGACCTAATATTCAAGTGTCAGGGATCATGATAATCGAATAAGGAAGAAAACGGGAGTCTGAAACTGCCATCTCTCCGGGGCTGAAGCTGAAAGTCCTTCTTCTTAGGCAGCCAGGTCAAGGTTCGCTCACCACTATCCGTGTTGTCACGGAACATCAGAATAAGCATCAGTCAACGGCTTAAAGACTCACTGCACGTGCCGCGCCCAACTTCTGGGTACTTGTCATTACGCCTGGCGCCGTATCAAAAGTCTGCTCAAGTGGGAAACCCCAGAGGGGGATCTTAGATATCATTGTTTCTAAGAAGCTGCCAAAGGCATGGAAGGTCCTTACAGATGCAGTTTGAGCACCACTATGGACCCTCTCCCTGTGTTTCCAGCCAGGGGCAGGGTCACATTCTTCTGAGGGTGGGAGAGAACAATCCCAGCTGTTTCAGACCCTGTGCTTCACTTCTTACCCTTGACCTCTAATGGGCTCTCCCTGGGAACTTTATGACACGTTGATTGAACCTCAGTTAAGAACCTGCTCCCTGTCTCTGCCATGGCTGCCTCGGCCCCGAGCTATCAACTCAAACCACATTGACTGAGCTACTACTTAGCGAGGGCCCTGTGCTGGGCACCCGGGAGACACAGCGGTTAAGGAGACATGGCGCCTTATTTTGCAGCAGGCCACAGTCCTGGAGGGGCTGACAACCTCAGCACCACGTTTGCCATCTCTTATTGGGCGGTAAACGGTAAATATCCAAATTACTAGTTTGAAGTGGTCACGGCTCTATCTACGATCTTGAGCGTGAGGAGTACTGACTCACCTGGTCTCCCGCGTCGCAGCCACGTCCTGCACAACCAGGGGGGACCCTTGTTCTGGTTTCTCCTCTTCTGAGCGGCTCTTTGCAGGGCTCAGGAAGACAGGTTGTCTCCTACAGAAACGTGGACCGTGCCTTGATGACCGTGGGTAGCTTTTGTTTGTTTCGCTGTAGAATCTCCATTTCACATTCTCATTACTTGACTTCTGACGGTTCCGCTCGGAGCTGCCCTGGAACTTGGGCCACTGAGGTTCAGCATTCCTGTGTGTGAGTCTCCTGTCCCCAGGACTCTGCCAAGGACCTTGGCAACACTACATGGTACAGAGTCAACACCATTCACGTTTCCTTCTTGCTCCTTCTCCACGAGAGACAATTCTTGCATGTCTCAACTGCTGTCAAGGCCTCAAGCCAAGCATTTAGGAACTAGAGAGGGCTGGAGGGACAGGTTCAGGGGTAGGGCCCTCGCCAGGAAGGCACAAGACCCTGGCTTTCATCCTCAGCACCTCAGGAAAAATAATAATAATAATAACCATCAAGTGAAACTAAGCTTTCAAACAGACACCTCTCTACCCCAACTTTTAAGAAGAATGACGTCCAAAGAAAATCATGTCTATTTCTCTGAGACATCATTTTACGTGATCCTATCCTATGATTCGAAGGTCATAATACTGAACTTATGTGTGTGTGCTGGTCCATGAAGTCGTCCCTCAGTATCTGCGGGGTGTTGGTTCTGGGATGAAACATGAAAATTCCTGGACGCTCAAATCCATATGTAAAATGCCATGGTATTTGCATTAAAAAAATGCCCATCCTCCTCCATATTTCACATCATCTCTAGATTACTTACCATAACACCTAGTGCAATGTGAATGTTGGGTAAATAGTTGTTATACTGTATTGTTTAGGAAAAAGGACAACGTGGAAGTATGTACGCATTGAGTACAAACAAAAACTTTTTCTGAATATTTTCAATCCACGTTTGGTGAAACCCACAGACACAGAGACCACAGACAAGGAGAGCAGGCCGCATGTGCTTGGGGGCCGGTGGGTGTCGGGGTGTCTCTTCACGCCTGCATATGCAGTGGGTATTAACCTGTAATTTCAGACTTAGTGGTTATTTTCAGAAACTGCACCCGCAATTAGAGCAGTCTGCAACCCAGCAGGAGGTGCTTGGACTGCATCGCACAGACTTCCAGACTCACACTGGACGTGTGGTTCATTCAGAAGTAGAGCAGCACGTCTGTCCTCCGCGGGTGGGCTGGAGCAGTCCTCTCACCCGTCTGCCCCTTTTACAAATGGGAGCGACAACACCTGCCCTCCTGTACTCCCAAGGTGGCTCCGAGGCACACAGATGATGTTGGTGGCGAAGCCTCCTCTAAGGGGAGGGGGTGTGGTTGACATTCTCCAGAGGGCTCCTCCGCGTGGGGTCCTTCCCCATCTCCAGACCAGCAGGCAGCTTAGCCACGAGGTTGCTGGGGCCGGACTTCTTTGTGTCTTTCCACAAAAATCACTTGTCCTCTGGGACCAGTAGCTACTCCACTCAGTTCTGGGGCTTGGGTCTCAGTTCCATGTGCCTAGAGCGCTTTATTAAATGTCACGTGCACCAGGCACAGCGACAGGCCTTGGAGACCCTCAGACAGATCATTTCCAGTCCTCAGGAATAAAGTGCTCAGAACCTGGCAGAAGGAAACAAATTCGTAAATACGATGCAGCTTTACAGGTGCCGTCTGGGGCATGTGTGGCGAGCAGAGCGCCCAGAGGAGGGACAGGTGGAATCTGGCCATGTGGGAGGGTGGCAAACCCCGGTCACCTCCCTAGCCGACGTTCCTTGCCTCTGCCCCCTCACCTCCCACTCAGTAGACTTGAAGGTCAGCTGTCCGCCCCACCCTTCCCAGCCACTGGGCATGCTTGTGTGACATGGGTGTGGTCCCTGAGATGTAAGAACAGGTTCACTTCAGGAAAGCCACACACAGCCAATAGGCTGTCTGTCCAACAGGACCACGTCTGTGTCTCCCACCCAGTGCGCAGGTCTGACAGTGTAATCCTAAAACTCCTCGCAGCATGAGAAGGTCACAACGTCCACCTTCCTCTGCCCCAGGTCCTGGAGTGAGCGTTATCATCCTCTTAAATACTACACTAAGGTGGACCTGACACCGAGGGTGACCTCTGAGGCTGGATCATAAAAACGCGTGTGTTTCCACCTGTTCGTCTGGAAAACTGAGTCTGGCAGTGAGCAGCCAGGCTGGGAGGAAGCCCAGCCCTGCCCATGCCCTGGCCCACAGCCCACAGACAAGGCCGACCACCAGAGCCGCGAAGGAGGGTGGCTCTCAGTGGCTGTGGCACCAGCCATCAAGTCCCCCCATCTTCAAGTCTCCCTAGCTGAGACCAGGACGTGGCAGAGCACAGTCAACCTCTGCACAAATCCCTGTGCCTCAGAATCCGTGGGCATCACGGGACGGTTGTTTGGTGCACTTAGCTCTGGGGTGATCCAGATAGGACTGGCACTGTCCTCTCAACCTGCTTCCATCCTTGACTCTAGGAGCGGGCAGAAGGGCATGGGGGCATCTTACACCCACCTGGTGGAAGCACACTGCTGGCTTCCCCGTTGTTGATTCGATGATCCAACACACACAACTGCCCACCTCCAGGCCTCTTGGAATACAACGAAAAAATAAGCATTTACATCTCTGCGTGCCGTGATTTTCTGCTGCTTGCAGTTAGACGCACTCCCGTCCCATACCGCTGGCCCCTACTGGAAAGGTTTGGTGGATTTGAGAGAGGATAAAATTCCATTTCAAAATGTTGCCGATGCCTAGGCAGAATAAGAGGAGAGGTTGCAATGGTTGCCTGTGAATCAAATGAGAAAAATGAATTGGTAGCTAGAGGGATCCTAAGGGCAGATTTTATGGACTTTGAGGATCTGGCAGAGCAAAAAGGATTAAGAAGAGAAAGAAGATCTGCAGTCTCTGTGGCAGGGGCTCCTGCGTTGCTCCCTTCTAACCAGCAAGTCCCAGGGACGGTCTTGGGTTTTTTTTAATTTTAATTTTATTTACTTTTTAGTTGTTGATGGACACAATACTTTTGTTTATTTCGTTTTATGTGGTTCTGGGGATCAAACCCAGGGCCTCACACATGCTAGTCAAGTGCTCTACCACTGAGCTACAACCCCAGCCCTGGACTTGGGGATTTTTAAAGCAGGACTTTCATTTTTATTAATATTTAAATTTTTGAATTTTCATTTGCGTACTTATTTATATTTATTAAGTTCTTCTATGGGCTTGTGACTTGTACAGTTGCAGGAGGCCCTGGGCAGAGAGGAACCCCACATTTGATTTAATGCTGTGTGTCACTGTCCTGGAATTGATGATTTTGAATGAGGAGCTCATGTTTTTGTTTTGCATAGAGTTCCATAAATAATAGTCAGTTTAGCCCCCGAATTCCCAGCTCCCATTTATGTGCCATGCTTAGAAACAACCTTGGCTTTGGTTATCAATCGCTTTCTGTCTTAAGGCCACTATATTTTTTCTGATTTTTTATTCACATGACCTTTGGGCTCCTTGAATTTATTCTATAAATTTATGCAAACCAGCATGGCCATTATTGTTAGAAGCCTATATTGTTTTCTAATAATGTGGCATATGTTGTCATATTATATACATTTACACGTCCTCTGGTGGGTACGAAGACAATGGCCTTATCCATCTGGGAAGTCTCGCAGCCCTGTGTATCCTGAGGTGTATGGTGAGCCCAGCTGGATTCCCGAATCTCCTTACTGAGGCCCATGTGTCTCTGGCCGGCACCTGCATTACAATAGCCAATTGCACTAGCAAACCTGAGAATTCATTCCTCTAAAACTATGCCACTCGTCACCCAGATGACTGGGCAGCTCAGTGGCCCACTGGTGACTAACCCTTCCATGTGACCTACAGGAATATCCCCTCCACAGTAATCATGGCCTCTCCCATCCAGCCTTCCCACAGCCCAGAACTACAGTTTTGCCTAGAGAGTGATCTCGATGTCAGTCTCTGGGATACACTTCATGAGGCAAAGCTTGGTGTGAGCTCCCTAAACAATGCAGCAGGCTACAGGCGGTCCTCCAGGGGGGATGACCGTGGGCGCGGGCTCCTCTCCCCTCACTAACCAGAGCTGAGGACGTCTCTCTGAGGACACGGGTAGCTCAAAAGATCAAGCCAGCGAGAGTCTATCCATCATGGCTGATGTGAGTGAGCAGAGCAGCCTCTCTGTTCTCCTCCGTGTTCGGCCTCCAGGACCTTGGACTCCACCTGTTGCTCCTCACGGAGGTAGCACAAGTGGGACAACAGAAGGTTCTGGACAGCTGTCACAGTCAGCCGTCAGGTGTGGGCCATTCTACAGATGAGGGTCCCAGAGGCAGAGTGCATGCTCTTTGTACACAAGAGCAAAGTGGTCAGGCCTCTGGCCAGCGGGGCTGTGTTAGTCCTACCGAGAGTGAAAACCAGGAGTGGGGACAGGAAGTCCGTTGGGCCACCTATGGTGAGGGTTTGGCTGGACAGAGAGAGGGACTTCAATGGATGTCCATGGGTCGTCTATGGCTCCATCTTCCCCAGAAATAAGATAGTGGACCAACGTCCCTCGTCCTCCCCACACAGGGCAGTGAGCCACCAGTGAACACCACCTGCCCTTGCTCTGAGTAGCTCTGGGCTTGGGTGAAGCTGATGGCTATTTCCAGCAGAGAGGGATGTGTGCGGTGGGTTGGGGACAACACAGGCAGGAACTTATCACCCCCTTCACTTCTCCCTGTGCTCAGGGACTTGTGGGAGGGTGTCTGCCTCTACCTTTGTTACCAGGGCTCAATGACTTTTTTCCTTTTTCATTCTTGTAGTCAATGTTTGGAACTTTAAAAAAAAAAAAAAGACTTTCTTTTTTTAAGAGTAATTTTTAGTTAGCAGCAAAATTGAGTGAAAAGCACGGGTCCCTATATACCCCACTCTCAACACCTCCCGAGACAGCAGGACACCGGTCACAACTGATGAACTCACGATGACCCATCATTATAGCCAAGGCCACAGTTTATACCAGGTGTATCCTTGGCGTTGTACATTTTGTGAATTCAGAAAAGGCGTGACATGGATCCGCAGTGACAGCATCATCAGAGCAGTCTTGCTGCCCTAAAGGTCCCCTGAGCTTTGCTGTTCGTCCCTCCCTGCCCTAACCTCTGGAAACCACCTACGTTACCTGTCATCCTCACAGGGCTGGTGTAAATCGAGATGCCCTACACTTGGGACCACATGGTATGGAGCCACTTGAGACTGGCTTCTGTCACTGAGTAATTCAAGTTTCCTCCATGACTTCTGTGGCTTCATATTCATTTCTTTTTACCACTGAGTAGAATCCCATTGTACGGAGGCACCACAGTGGACCTGTCAATCATCTGCTCTGGGCATCTTGGTTCCAAATTATGCCAATTGTGAATAAAACTCAGGAACCATTTTTGAAAACCGAATCTTAGCATTGTTTCTTAATTACAAATGGAAAAATAGTATCCAAAAAACCAAAAAGTAGAAAATGGAATTCTCCCCACCCAGAGGAAAAGCCTGGTAGCATCTTCAGGACCCCTCCCTTCTGTGTCTGGAGGAGACAGAAGCCAGATAATGGCTGTGTAGCTTGGCAGCCTGAGGTCATTGTGGCCCAAATATCTGGGGGAAGCATGTGACCCACAGGTACAGTTTTTTTAAATGTCCCTTTTCTTCTCCCACCCATGGTCTCCCACATGACGGCTCAGCTCTCACTTCTCAAAACCCCTCGGAAAGCACCCTCCTCTGACCCTATCCAAGGTGCCTTGTCTTTCTTCTCCTTCTTTCTTTTCAATTCTCATCAAAAAAAGTCCAAAGAATTTTGTCTGGCAAGGTCAGTCCTTCCACAGAGAATGGGAGAGAAAAAGAAACCTGGTGGGCAGAGTGGACTTCTCCTTCACAGGTGGAGAGAGGGAAAAGCGAGATCACACACACTGGTTGTTGGGAATACAAATCAAGTCAAGATGGCGCCTGGCACTTTGCCAGGAGGAGTGGTTTGTGAAGCAACGCCAGCGAGCCATTAAGATGATGAAGATTCCTTATTGGCTGACTGCTGTATCTAGATGATGTCAATTAAGTTAAGCTGTGTGTCATTAGTTAAGTATATGTACCTCTGCTGTCCGGCAGAGAAGCGGCTCCCGCTACCTTGGGTGCCGCTACTTTGAGTTCTCGCTCAGTTCCCACTGAGTTCACTTGCAATAAAGTAATTCCCGTTTCATCCTTCAAGTTGCTTGTCACCTCCTGGTTATTTGCCCAGCCAGACTGCGGCACTGGTAATTGTTTTCTTGTCTTATATGTGTATTTTTAAAAAATGAATGTCTGTTCTACAGTAAATGGTTTTCTACATAATTATTTGAATGGTTTTATAGTATTCCATTGTATAAAGTATAGTTTATTTAACCAAACTACTAGTTTATTTGCAACTTTAACATATATAGGAAGTCCTGTGACAGATTCCATCATTCCCTAAATATTTGCATGTATTTTCAATTGCTAACTTAGGGTGAAGCTCCAAAAGTGGGGATTCTGGTGCATTAGTTAGGATATTTTTTGGTTACGCTTGTGATATGCAGCACTTGAAATAATGGAAGAGTCTGTTGATATTGGAGATGAAGTCAGGGCTGGCCTGGTGATTTGTCCCATTGTCAAGGACCAAGATTCTTCCCTTATCATGGTTCTGCAACACTGTTACCTCTGGTCTGGTCATCACATCTCTATTCCTGGTGGCAAGAAGGGGCAGAGGGATCAAGAGATCACACGCCTGCTCTCTCAGGACACAACATATTACTTACATTGCTTTTGTTCTCACCCATTGACCAGAACTTACATGGGGTCCATTCCTAGCTGCAAGGAAAGGAGGGAGGTCATCTTTATTTGGGCAGCCTGGTTAAAAATCCTATGCCAGGAAGAGAAAGCTAATATGACTTTTCATACCTATTACCTTATCAGTCCGCAAAAAGACTAGCGATTTATACTTCAATCACCCTTGACAACACAGGATACTCCAAAATATCTTGCCAAATTAGTAAGTCAAGAAAACGACCCCCCTGCTTTATCTTACAGTTTCTTAATTTCTCCTGATGTTTACAGCATTCTTTTTCCCAGTGAAATACTTCTCAGAAGTGCAGGTGATTTTGAGCACAGGGTTATGTGGGAGGGGCAGATTTCAAGGTTGGAGACCCTCATCGGGTGCATGCCAGTGTGCCCACCAGTGTGCCCAGGGCTGTGCTGCTGCCCAGTCCTCACCCTGGTTCTAGGGTCAGCCCCTTCCTTCCACCACATGTGAACCTATTGCCAAAGGTACCAGCTGCTGGGATTTCATATTTCAATGTTCAAATGTCGTGGGGTGGCGCCTCCCTTGAAGCTTAGGGGCAAATCCTCAGAACTTGAGAGGACTGTTCTAACTCCAGCTGGATCAAGTTCAGTGTTGTCATTGCTCACTTAGTGTTGCAGGCCACCCAGGACCACCAGCCCAGCGTCAGACTGGACAGCCTGATCCACGTCCACCGAGACTCCTGCCCCGTCTCGGAGACGGCGCCTGTATCCATCAGGAAGACTGAGATTTACTGAGGTGGCAAACACTCTCAAATCCCAGTGGCCTAAAAAGAAAGTGGCTTTTTTATTTTTCATGCTTATGTTATTGTCTATCTTGGGCCCCTGTGGGACAGGAGTCTATCCCAGGTCACCCTGACTAACGGACCCGGCATTCTAGAGCCTCACCAGGGCAAGTTACGCACTCAGCGATGTCGTGTGTCACTCCCGCTCACACCTTATTGGCCAATTCTTCGGCTGTCCCTAATTTTAAAGCAGCGAAGTACAATTTCACTAAGTGCCTAGAAAGAGGACAAAGAGAGCGTTGGAGTTGCGCTCCTGTACCCCCATGGAATGGGGCCTCCGGCCTCAGGAGGAAGGGTCTCCAGAGCCATCTCACGTGGCTTCCTTCGGAGTCTGGGCATGCTCTCCCTGGTCCTCACCAGCCTGCAGGCTCCATGCCTATTTGACTTGCTTTGAATCTCTAACACCTGCCACATGGCTTGGCCTATGGTAATCGGTCAGCAAACATTTATTGAATGGGGAAAGAGACAGGGGATGCTGTCCCTGGAACAGCCGTGACATAAAAGGAAGAGGAGGCTGAAATGCATCAGATCAAACTATTGGGAAGGGTGGTCAGTGCCTACGGCAGTCCCAGTCACCACATGGAAGGAGCCAGAAGTAGCAAGTACACTTACTACAACCAGGGGGTGTGGGTGAAGTGGTGGGTGGCTGGCTGGCTGGGGTGGAAGGACAGTGGCCTGCTACTCTCCTTGTCACACCCACACAGCCTTCACTCACACACACTCCCAGGGGACCAAGTCCATACATGGGTCAATCAGAGACCCAGTTGTCACCTGAGGATGTCCACACATGTACCCCCAGTGCTAGCTGTGGACAATACGATATTCATTCTTAAAGGGGGCATGGACCAGCCTAAAAGAAAAGCAAGAGTCAGAGACCTGAGAGCTTCCATGGTTTAACTCTTCACAGGCAAGAGGAGAAAGCGAATTCATTTGATGTTTTATCATGTTACTCTTTAAAGCTAAACAAGTCATACAGTTATGACTGTAAAGATGTTTTTGTTGCAAGCCTCAAAGGCTCATTTAAACCAAAGATAAAACAAATAGAAGAAATGGAGTCACCCAAACCAGAGTAATTCCTAAAACCATCAAGAAAGACAAAAACCATAGAAATTCCAAGGATCCCTTTCGACACTTCGAACTTCAGACTGCCACCCATCCATTTGTGCCTGTGTCAAAACTCTGACCACAGGAGAGTGTCTGATTCACTAGGGTCACATGGGGGTCACATGGGCGTATTTTCACCTTTATGCTAAGTGGGGAGGGAACACAGGAGAAGAGAAGGGAGGAATTCTCCTAGTTCACTGGACATCCAGAGCCACATGGACCGGAGATAGCTCAGTTACCCAAAGGAAGGGAGACTGATCAGAACAAAGGTAACAGAAGTTTATGACCTGTGCTTGCATTTGTTAAAAGAAAAGAAAATAAGGGGACTGGGGATGTGGCTCAAGTGGTAGAGCGCTCGCCTAGCATGCACGAGGCACTGGGTTCGATTCTCAGCACCACATAAGAATAAAATAATGATATGTGTCCACCTTAAAACTAAAAAATAAATACTAAAAAAAAAAAAAAAGAAAAGAAAAGAAGCCTAAGTGTACAGGAAGAAAATTAAAGTCACCTAGGTTCCTCCACATTCATGGTTTGGTATACAGCATACCAGTCATTTCTCTTATTATATATAACTTTTTCCAGCATAAATTGAGATATACTGTATATCCTGCATTATAATTGCATTATAGTTTGTCTTTTTTAAAACTTAAAAATATTTTATAAAAACTACAAGTGACAGGATCACAATATAATTCAGGGAGGGGAGACCCAAATGCAAAGATAGTGACCGGTAAACAAGTTGGTCAACACTAGAGTGAGAAGTCCTGAATCTTGATTTCTAGAACTGGAGTCCTCCCACAAATAGCACCGACTATGGTCTGATTCAACATCTGTCTGTCTGTATCTATTTATGCATGTGGCCGTCCATCACCTAGCCAGCTATTCCTTCCCAGAGGTACCGTGCTACATAACACTCTCCTAACAAACACCCCTGCAGTGCAAGATGCTTAATAAGTGTATTTCTCTGTCCTACTACCTATCAATGCAGGTGGGAAGACTCAGGTGTAGGCAGTTGGGAGCCAGAATAAAGCAGGCTCCATTCCAACCCAGCAGAGAGTCAGAACATGGCCAAGTACCTGCTCCTTACTGCCGCCCCAGAGGGGGTAGGTTCTTACTTCCACTCACCATGTATTGGCCAAAGTAAGTCTCACGGTCAGACCAACTGCAAAGTGGCAATCATCCCAGGCAACCTCAGGGCTCCCCTGGAGGAATTAGAGTACTTGCTAATGGCCAGGGTGACACTTTGTTGGTTTTTTGGAGTTTGTAAACAATGTCATAGTAGGAATTGGGTTGGAATGGAGAGGAAATCTTTCCCAATTTGAAAATCCTTTAAGAGGATCAAACGTTTTAACCATATTAGTCAGAGTTTTCATCATAACCCTTTTCCATTTCTACCTCAAACTCTATTCCGTCCCTGCCCCTAATCCCCAGATCATACAATACCAAATAAACCAGAAAGTAAGGAAGTAGACAGCTGGTGCCAGTGTCTTGCGTCTAGGTGAGGTGGCAATGTGCGAAAAGGCCCCGTGGCGTTCATTCTGGCGGATATGGGTAGTTTTGATGGTTTAAATAGTTCTAGAAGGCTGTAGGGGAGAACTGAATGTTAACATCAGGGTGTCATCAGGAGTAATTTAGACCAAGAAACTCTTATGAAAATAAACTCAGGAATAACACATAGCTCTGGCACCAGGTTATTTAAAATGTTACCTAATGAAATCAACTGATAAAATGTTTGAGATCTTTCTTAAAAAGTAGTATATTACATAAATTATAGGAAAACTATATCCATAGTTTAAAGATTAAATTTACTGATGAGTACAGGTATGGTGGTGCACACCTAAATTCAGCTATTCAGGAGGTTGAGACAGGAGGATCGCAAGTTTGAGGCCAGCCTGGGCAACTTAGATTCTGTCTCAAAGCAAAATTTTTTAGAAAGGCCAGGAGTGTAGCTTAGTGGTAGAGCACTTCCTAACATATGCAAGAACTTGATAGTTGTTTTAACCAAAGATATCTTAGCTTTAAGAAAAGAACAAAAGAATACATCATCATAGAGCAATTGAAACAAAGTCACATTGGTTATCCACTGGAGCCAAAGTATATATAGTAGTCCCTTGGCATCCATCTACAAGATCCATGTAGATAAGAAGATCCACAGAAGCCCAAGTCCCTTGTATAAAATGGTACAGTACTTCCATATGACCTGCAACATCCTCCCATATAGTTTGAATAATTTCCAGATGACTTATAATAACTAATACAATGTAAATGTTATGTAAATAGTCATTGTACTATGTTATTTAGGGTATAATGACCAAAAAAAAATTCTATGTATGTTCAGTACAGATACAATTTTTTTAGGGGGGTTGGTCCCAAGGGTTGATAGGGGTGCTTAACCACTGAGCAACATCCCCAGCCCTTTTTATTTTTTTATTTTGAGACAGGTCTTGCTAAGTTGCTTAGGCCTCACTAAGTTTATGAGACTGGCCTTGAACTTGGGATCCTCCTGCCTCAGCCTTCCCAGTTGTTGGGATTCCAGATGTTTGCCACCACATCCAACTCCAGATATTCTTTGATGCAAAGTTGGTTGACTCCCTGGATGCAGGCCCCACAGATATGAAGCACCACCTGTAACCATCTGTCCAGGTTGGAGGCTGAGATGGAAAGCCAGGTAGCTGGTAGGGTCCTGTTGGAGGCCACGGACCTGGGGCAGACAGGTTTCAGGTGACTCTGGTGAGGCTAGAACCAACTTCATCCACTCACCTGTGAGCATGCCCTTGGCAATGAGGAGTGAGATGGGAAAAGTGGGTGACAGTTCGCAGCCCTTGGAAGGTGGAGTAACGTAGCAGCAGGCACAGCAGAGGACTCCCTGGGGCTCAGGAAGGTGGGCTGAGGTCAGGACAGAGGACGAGGTAGGGGAGAAGAAGAGCGTAGACACAGCCAAAGGCTGAAGAGCAAAGTCCGTTGTGGAGGAAAGCTCCTGGCTGGGCTGGGGACTGGGGTTTAGCTGCTTCCCTTCAGTCAGCAGCTGGGGAGGAGACCCTGGGCTGTGACACACACACCTCCTCCAGACCTTGCCTGCCCGGGCTGGGAGACGTTCTCCTAGTCCTGCAGTGGAGGGGCCGGCTGAGGAAACGCTATGGACAGGGCAGAACTGGGACCATGAAAACACTGCAAGTCCAGCTCCCCGTCAGCCTCGTCCATCCGCTCTTTTGGAGTCCAGAGGTATCCGTTTGGTGATCCTGCGATGGTCTGAATCTTTGTATTCCCCCAAATTCACATACTGAAATCCTAACCCTGAGGGGAGGGCTTTTGGGAGCTGGAGAGGCCATGAACAGGGAGTCCTCGTGAATGAGATTGGTGTCCCCATAAAAGAAGCCCAAAAGGAAGACCCAGCACCCATTCCACCATGTGAGGGCACCCCAGAATGCACCTAAGAGCCAGAAGGCGGGCTGTCACCCAAATCTGCTAGTCCATGATCTTGGACTTCCCAGTCTTCAGAATTGTGAGAAATAAATTTTTATCATGTGTGAGCTACCCAGTTTATAGCATTTTGTTATAGTCACCCAGTGGATTAAGTTCAAGTTTTTATCAAATCAATTTCAACTCATTATAATAAGCAAAATGGTTAAGAGCCACTGTTTCTCTTTGATGCAACAAATATGTTGAACTATTTTTTTTGGGGGGGAGTACCATGTATTGAATTCAAGGGCATTCAACCACTGGGCCAAATCCCCAGCCCTATTTTGTATTTTATTTAGAGACAGGGTCTCATTGAGTTGCTTAGCGTCTCTCCATTGCTGAGGCTGGCTTTGAACTTGCAGTCCTCCTACCTCAGCTGCTGGGATTATAGGCGTGTGCCACGGAGCCCAGCTAAATATGTTGAACATTTTATAAATTTTTTTCCTAATCACAAAAGTAATAATGTGAATTGTAGAAATTTGGGGGAAAATATAAACTATAAAGAAAATATTTTATTGACCTTAATCTGTCTAGAGATGTTCACTGATAATAATATTTGAGTATTTCCTTCTTATCTCTGTCTACACAATTTTTAATAATTCAGATTTTAAGACATTTTAGATCATGTTATACCTAATATGAACCCTACATTTATCATTTAACTTAAAAATAAAAACACTTTCCTATGTATTAAAAAATTCTTAGCCAAGCATGGTGGTACATGGTTGCTAACATGAAGCCATCCATGGGCACTCAAGAAGACTCCGTCTCAAAAAATAATCTTTCTAACATCAATTTAATAGCTTTATTATATCTTCATGATTTGCCAATATTTATCTATTCATTTTCCTATTCTTGGTCATTAAGCTTACTTCTAGGATTTTATAATTACAAATTCTACTAAGATAACATTTTGACATTAAGTTTTATTCTCCCCCTTTGGTGGTAGGGTCTCTGCATGCCCAGACCCTGCTCTACCACTCACCTGCACCCCTAGCTTTTCCCCTTTGTGGATTATTTATTTTATTAAGATAAATTCCTACAAGTAAAATCTCTGGATCAAAAAAAAAAAAAAGTAAACATGATAGTTTATGAAACTGGCCCCCAAATTCCTTAACACTCTTCCCATGGAGGGTGAGGTCTATTTTACATACTCTGGAATCCAGGCAGGCTCCTGGCAGCCCCCACGATGGAGTGAGCAAGCCCAATGCTCAGTGGTCTCTGAACCTGAAGGGCTGGCTCTGGACCTCTGAGCGGCCGCAGAAACCACACGGCCAGGCCACCAAGCTGCCAGGAAGCCAAGCCACCTGGGGGCCACGTGAGGCATGGGGGACTGGCGCACAGGGGTCCTTGTATTTGGGTCATACCAGTCTTGGCACTGGACTGAGTGAACAAGCCTTGCTTCAGAAGGCTCCAACCCAGAGGCCGAGCAGCCCAGGCTCCAAGCCTTACCAACGGATGCACTAGGAACTGTGAGCAAAGACCACTCTAGCTTGCCCAAATCCCTAAGCCACCAAATCTGTGTCCATATGAAACGGTCGGGTTAAGCCAAGCTTCTGCGTAGTTTCCCATGCAGCAATGGTAACTGCAGCAGACCCTTTCAGGTTCTTGACCGTCCCTGTCAAATTGTTGCCCAAGCACCTGGTCGCAATTTGGCTTCCCACCTGGAGTCCACGAGCGCTCCCATCTCACTGCACTTGATCCACACTGGCACATTCCAGCGTGCATCTCGTTTGATTTCTAAAATTTTTATTATAGAAAATGAATAGTCATAAAAAGGAGATACTAGTATAATGAATGTTCACATACCCAACACCCAGTTTCAATATCGCTGCTTATTTCATCTGTCCCTCTTCCTGTTGCTCCTTCTCTTTCTATCAGCAGGACTGTTAGGTTAGATACTAAACAAATGACAACAAAAAAAGAAAAGAAGATAAGGGTCTGGGGATAGCAGAGTTGGTAGAGACCTTGCCTCACGTGCTCAAGGCCCCGGGTTCAATCCCCAGCACCACACACACAAAAAAAGAACAGCTGTCACAAACTAAATGGGCACCATGAGGTGAGCACCACTCTAAACACGCCATGCAAATAACTTGGTTATGCTTCACAGGAACCCTAAGAAGTAGAGAAAAATTGTGTTTATCATCCCATTTTACAGATGGGAAAAAGAAGTACAGGAAACTAAGGAATTTGCTCAGGTTTTCACAGAGAGCCAGGAAATGGTAGAGACAGAAATTGGACTCGGGCAATCTGGCTCTAAAACCTACGCTGATCATCACTCCACACATCACTGCTCTTGAGGGAGACCTATTTCTGTGGCTGGTTTTTGCAAATTAGCTTGTGTGACACATGGAAGAATTCCCTACTCTACCATTACCTTGATTATTGGGATGATATTAGAAAATTGGAAATAAAGTATGATACCATTTGATCAGATGGTTCAAGGGAAACCATGGCTGACTGATGGGGAAAGCCTTGTAAGAAAACAGCCAACCGCCCCCCCCCCCGCAAAAAAAAAAAAGAATAATAATGCCAGGGTTTCTACTTCATGGGGAGTAGGGTCTCATCCACGGTAAAAGGAAAAAATACAGTTTCTAGATTAATATGGAGAAATGAGTCTGCCTCGTAGCAAATTCCTAAGGAAATACAGAAAAAAAGTAAAAGCAGGTCCTCCAAACATTGACCAGCAGTCACCCAATGAGGAAAGGGCTATTATCCAACCTCCAAAGGGTGGTCCAGGAAGAAGAGCCTGTGGAGCTCAGCAGAACAGCTTCTTGGAGGACCTCCAACCCCAACTTCTTTTCTCATGAGTCACAAAGGCTTGAACACTGTCATCAATATTCTAAAAATTCAAAGCCCCACTCTGCATGGTTATCCGTATCTTTTCTGTTCTCTGTTTGCACTGAATAAAAATGGCTGCCGGATGTCAATCAAATGGAAGGAAGACCCTGGTGAGAAGCTCCAGGGCCACACTCTTGATTGGAGAGGGGTGCCAAGGCCTGGGAAATGGGGTGCCCCAGGAGGAACCAACCCTGAGCTGGAAATCAGCACTGAGCTCCTGGAGGGCACACACGGCCCAGAGAAGCCCCCTGCCACACACAGCGGGCAGAGAAACAGCAAACGCCAAGCACACACATCACAGCAGTTTGGGGAAAACAACTGGTCCCCGGTAAGGTGGGAAGGCAGTCACGAAGTCACCCACACTCCATCAGAACAAACGGGGGGTTTGACAGAGCTGCCCGAACTTGAGCAAGATGAAAAGAACCAGCCCTGGCAAGGAGGCAGCCGTGCCTGGTGCCTGCAGGGCTGGGGGTGGAGCGGGGGCGGAAGGAACTCAGCCCAACAAGAGACAAACACCGCCGCCTGCGTGAACACTGGCGGCCAGGAGAGGCAGGAATTGCCCTTAGCACATGGCAAGGACAAGGCAGGGCCACCCTGGGATCCGGGCTTTCAAGTGAGAACCACCACAGGGGAGACGCCCAGGAGAAGATGGAGAGCGAGGGAACAGCCCCAGGGGACTCCCTGGGACACCTCTGCAGGACTGGGGGAGTCAGCTCCGGATTTAGGAACCCTTCCAAACAGCCCCTCAAGCACCACAATGAGCAGGGCTTGCAACTCCTTTGGGGCCTCCCTCATTCCAGCCTCCAGCAACCCCAAGACATAGATGCCACTGTCCTCCTTTTTAGTGGACAAGGAAGTTTGCCAGAGAGCCCAAGACTTGATGCCATCCATGCCCCCTGGCTGTCCTGTACTCAAAAAGATGTTTAAACCCCCTCCAGAGGTGGAGGACCCACCAGGTTTACCAGGTAGATAGGACTAACCACAGGCTGCCCTGCCCGGCTGAGTCCCTGTATCCTCCCTGCCATCTGTATCGCCAGAAAGTAGCTAGGAGGAGGGAAGGCAGCCCCCCATCCAGCTACACTTTCTTTTGCTAGCAAGCTGTATTTTGCGTGTAAATAACCCCTTGAAATTAATCTGATCTCTGCTAAGTGTCAAGATCTTTCTTTTAGGTAAATGAAAACCCTTCACCAACAGGTTTAGCTTCCCAGGCTGCAGACTACACCCATACGTAAAACACCCACACGGGCACACACAGCTTGCAGCCGTGTTTTAACACACAAATAATTATGACTCACAAATAAGCATGGCTGGAGCAGAAAGCACTCAACTACAAGTTACATAAGCATGGAGGCCATCCGCTTTCCACCCAAGCAGGACTGACATGGCGCAGCGTGGACTGGAGATTGGATTAACAGAAGACAGAGAGGGCCATTTGTTGTAATGAATTCCTGGAGGTGGGAATCTGCCTCGTAATCACTGTTCCGCTGTGGGGATGTAATAGTCCACCAATCAACAATAAACCCAGCCCTAAGCTCAAATGCTGCTTCTACAAAGGCATCTGGCCGCCAAACCCAGGACTCCAGAAGCTCTCTCCAGACTTCATACCTGTCTTTTAGAGTTGACCATCCTTCAGCGGTCCCATTCCCACTGGGAATGATGGTGCACTTGGATAACTTCAAAAAACATCAAAATGTAATCAAACTCTTCACATCAAAGATGAGAAAGAGGAGCAAAGCCCAGACCTCCACTGAGAAGCGTGGAGAAGCACAGCATGCCTATTTAAGGCCTCCACATTACCCTCCTCCCTGCTCAGCACCCCCGTCTTAATTGCTCTTTGGTCCTTGTCCACATTTTTTGATGGATGGATGTGTACAAAACTTGCAGGAATAGGAGAGACTCAGAGAGAGGAAGTTGATCATGGCCCTACTTCCAATGACGTATTCTTTATAATAATTATTTTATATTGTTGATATCTTCGTGGCACATCTACCTGTTGGCACATGTAAAGATGTTAACTGGGAAGCGAAGAAGGCGGAGAGAACCAGAGATCTCACATGGAGGTGACAGAGGGCCACAGTGGCCCAGGTACAAGTCACTCTTGGAGGGATGTAGCCTGGCCCAGAGGATAGTTTCACATCTGGGGAGACTCTGGAGGCTGGCCTCAGGCACTCTCCTGCGCTCAGAGTTCATTTTGAGCAAGTCAATAAGCACCACACTGGTTAGGAGCATCGGAGGTGCATGAGATTTTGGGGTGTGCATATGTTTAGGGGACAGAAGAAGGAGGAACACCAGGGGAGCAATCAGGAAGGAGAGAAAGGAAAGTTTCAAGGAGAAGGAATGCAAAGTGCCCAAACCTTAGGCTCCTTGGATCTTTTGACTCTTTTTTTTTTTTTTTTTTTGAAATCCTTTCCAGATTCCATGCCCCCCCCCCTCCGGCTCTCTCCCCACTACCATCTGACCTCGGTCTCTCAGTCTTCCTAAAGAGTCCTTTCCTCTCTCTCAACCCCTCCCTGCGTGATTCCATCTCTAGTCACGTGCCAGATAAGGGCCCCTGGGTGGTGACGGGCGGTGTGTGTGATGGTGCCATAGGATGATATCTCCTGGTGACGTCATAGCCATCTTGGTGCAGGTACAGTCCATGAGGGTGGAGCAGTGACAAAATTGACTAACCATGCATCCCTCCAGCGTGTCCCCCTCGTTGACCGTGCGCTTCCACACCTTCCACTGCCTCCCCTGCATGCTGGCTCTCCGCCTCTTCCTCCTGCCTGGACCTCGCTCTTCCTGCATTTAAGCCTTTGGGGGTTGGGGGGAAAGCCTTGCTAAGCGATTTTATCTGGATGTTCCGCAGTCCCAACGGAATTTCATTCTCCTGTTTGGTCCATTCCTCTTCTCTGGACCCACTATGGGCTAGAGACCTGGGAGCATCTTTGAAGATTCCTCGCTGCCTCAACCCTCACGTCCAATCCCTGAGACCCGATACGTTTGCCTCCTGAACAGTTCCAAGTTCATCCTCCCTCTTCAGCCCGGTTCCAGCCTCACGGTCCCCCTTTCCTCTGCCGCCTCTCTGGTTGTTGGTCTCCCCATCCCCAGTCCTGCCTCCTCTGCGTCCATTCTCCCCATGTCCCCGGGGTCATCTGAAGCACAGCTCATCATTTCACCCTGCTGCCTATTTTTAGTGCAGTCAGACATTGAGCTTTTTGAGGACTTGCTGGCCGCCGTCCCTCTGCTGATCCACTCTACCTCTCTCTCCTGTGGTGCGGGAGGCTGTGCGGGAACCACACCAATGAGGAAGGTCAGGGTGTTTGTCCCCAGCTCCCTCCTTGCTCAGTGGCCATTGACTGACCGTAGCTCCCACTCTGACCGGGAGCATAACCGTGCAGCTTGCTAGTCGTTCTTGACCTCCTGTGTTCCAGGAATAAATTAAGGAGAAAGGGAGTTTGGTTCTTTGGAATGTGAGGAAAGGTTGGAACAAGTGATGTGAGAAATGGGATAAGGAAGATAAAGAAAAAGAACTGTCACTCAGCAGGATAAGCTGAGTTGGTGTTATTGTTTGTTTACATTTGCAAATATTTCTTTTGCACCAGGGCAGCAATACTCTGGCTTGGATGTAGGAACAAAATCTAAATCAACATTGACTAAACACTCGTGTGGACCAGGCAGTGTGCTAGGATCTGGAGACAGAGTAATGAAAGAGATACAACTTCTAGCCTCAAAAGTCATAGCACAGAGGGGAAGATAAACACATATGCAGATTTCACCACCTGCTGAGCACCGTGGCTACTGTGTGGAGAAGACCAGCAGCCCTGGGAAGGCTCCTGCAATCCGCCTGAGGGGAGAAGGAGGAAGAAGTCCAGAAGGACTTCCCGAGGAGGGGAGCACTTGGAGGTGCCCAGAAGGACTCAGCCAGATGAAGGGCAGTCTTGAGCTGGGGCTGAGCACAGTGAGGGGACGGGAAGGTCCAAGGGTCGAAGGACAGAGACTCATACACCAAGGCCAAGATCCAAATTATGGCCTGCTTGGGGGAAAAAAATCCACTTAAAAAAACTTTTTTAGTTGTTGATAGACCTTTATTCTCTTTATTTATACCTGCGGCTGAGAATCAGACCCAGTGCCTCACACACGCCGGCCAAGTGCGCTAGCACTGAGCCTCAGCCCAGCCCCCGTTACTGTTTTTTAATCAGTGTTTTTTTAATTACAGAAGATAACATTAAAATATTTTTACAAATAATTCAAAGAAACAAAAAGAAGTTTTCAGAGTAAAAATAGAAAGTCTGTTTTCACTCGCTGTCAATCTCCTCCCGTCCCCAGCCACAAATGACGCTGGAAGTCAGGCAGAGTTCCTCAGTTTCCTTCTCTGTGGGATGGGAGAGTATTTGGTTGTATTAATCACTACAATTTTGTATTTAATATTTTTCCTTTGGTTTTTGTGGTTTCTTCAGATGGCCGTTGTTCGGGTTTAGTGCTGGTAGTCGCACCCCGCCACAGGCACAGTCAGGAAGGCCGGGTCGGGAGGCACTGGGTAGGGGCGCTGGGCAGGTGACTCACAGGCCAAGCTTTGAATTCCAGAGACTCCGGGACAAATCAACGTACCCTTAGTTACCAGATCTTGGTGTTATACATCAAAATCAAAGCCCCGAAATATTTAGAACTGAAAATTTATGGCATGAACAGCAGTAGTTTGGGAATAAAATATGAAGAGCCCACGGAATGTTCTCTCTGATAAGTGGATGCTGATCAATACTGGGGGAGGGGATTGGAAAAATGGAGGAACTGTGATTGGGCCGAGTGGCGGGAGGGGTGTGATCCAAGGAGTGTTCAGCCCTCGTCCTCACCTGAGGCCCACTGTGTGCTGGGCGGGGCTCTTCTGCCCAGGCTGTAGAGTCGTCAAGCTGGAGTTTCTCAGTCTACCCAGTGTGTGCACCAGGACGCGCTTTCCTGCACCACCACCTTCTCGTATCCTGGTCACCGAGAGGACCTCCAGGGAGGTCTATGAAGGACCAGGGCAGGAATAGGAGCCTCATCTCCAGGGAACCAATGGCTGCCAGCTGCTGCCATTCACCAAAGGGCAACTAGATCAACAGCTGAGGTGGGGAGGGGGCATGGGGACAGGAAAGATGTAGAATGAGATGGACATCATTACCCTAGGTACATGTGTGACCTCACATGTGGTGCAACTACGTCGTGTACAGAGAAATGAAAAGCGGCACTGGAAGTGTGTACAATGCGCTGCAATTGTGTACAGTGAATCAAAGTGCATTCGGCTGTCATACATACCCAATTAGAATACATAAATAAATAAACATTTAACCACTCAAAAAAAATTGAAGACCCCAATTTTCTTGCTCCAGAAACTAGGCAGGAAGAGGAAGTAGAGCAGTGTACTTGGTGCACTTAGTGGGACAGCACATGCCAGGAAATCTGTGCAACTGGGAGTGAGGGGCAGGACTGGCAGTAACCATGGCGAGAGAAGAGAAGAGAGTCAACTTCCTGCCTTGGAGCACCAGGTGGCCTAAGGGACCAAGACAATGTCCACAGAGGTTCTGCAGCCACTTGAATGCCTCAGCTGTTGATCTAGTTGCCCTTTGGTGAATGGCAGCAGCTGGCAGCCATTGGTTCCCTGGCAATGAGGCTCCTATTCCTGCCCTGGTCCTTCATAGACCTCCCTGGAAGTCCTCCCTGTGACCAGGATACGAGAAGGTGGTGGTGCAGGAAAGGGCATCCTGGTGCACACACTGGGTAGACTGAGAAACTCCAGCTTGACAACTCTACAGCCTGGGCAGAGGAGCCCAGGCCAGCACACAGTGGGCCTCAGGTGAGGACGAGGGCTGAACACTCCTTGGATCATACTATGGACTATTCCAGGCTACGATCCTTCTAACTCCCAGCACCTGCAACAGCCAGGACACAGCAAGTCCTCAATAAATATTTGTTGAACCTATGTATGAGTGATCTTTCCATGCCAGAACATGTAGATTTCCACTCTTCTTTGTATTGGCTGACGCAGTAGACTAATGTGTGATACAATTGGTTTAACTATCTCCTACCAGTGGGCATTTCAGCAAGCGTGTTTTTGTAGGTTACCTGCAAACAGCAGCTCCTGAGCCCAAAGCATACAGACATTCTGATAGATGCTGCCCAACTGCTCTCCAAGAGCAGGTACCAATTCGTGTCCCAGCACAGGCAAATGATAATGAGCCAAGGCTGATGAGAGCTTATGGTACCTGAGGCAGCGTCCCGAACGTTCTTCATAGATTGCCTTATTTATTCCCTAAATGGTTCTTTAAGAAAAGTCTTTTTTTCTCTCTCTCTCTTTAGAAACTGAAGCCCAGAAGAGTTAGAAAACTTGACCAATGTCATGGATTAGCAAGTTGGACTCTTGAGCGCGTCCTTGACCATGTGTCAGCCTCTTGAAGGAAGTGTATCTGTTCCCACCGCTGCATCAGGAACAGGGGCCTAACATTTTGGGCAACCTTTCATGAGATAGCGTAGGTGAACGGGCTATGACCTATAAAGTGGGTGTCAAGGAAAAAAGATTAGAACATTGACCCCATGGACTACTTTTCCAGGTGACCAATTATTCGTATTCTAGGACTAAATGAAAAGTTCTGGTGTTCTTCCCAACAGTGTGAGGGTGTCAGGGATCTTAGTGTCAGACAGCAGAACCCACTCTAGCTAGTTTCAAAAGAAATGGGTGTACAACCAGAAAATGAAAAATTGAGGTCTATATGTGTAATATGAATTGTAATGCATTCTGTTGTCATATATAACAAATTAAACTTTTTAAATGGATTTATTATTGTTACCTAAGATTACAGATTTCTGGGGTTTTTTTTTCTTTGTTTTATCTGTGGTGGGGATTGGACCCAGGGATGCTCTACCATGGAACTACATCCCCAACCTTTTAAATCTTTTTAAATTTTAAGACAGGGTCCCTCTAAATCGCCCAGGCTGGTCTGGAACTTGGGATCCTCTTGCCTCAGACTCCAAAGTAGCTGGGATTAGCATGCATCACCATACCCTGCTTAGCTTGCAGAATTTCTAAGGGGATCAGAACTAAATTTGGTGGCCACACAGCTAGGTATAATGTCATCAGGAAAAATAACTAACCATACAGGATCCTTTCCAACACTGGGAAACTTCTCAGCTCCTTCCAAGATCACTGGACACCAAACACTTGTGCCTCTGTGCAGGAGCCCCGGGAGGGACGGTTCACCACCTGGAGACCCTAGCTCTGTGGGCTGCCAGCTCATGCATTCACTTCTCCTTCCAAGTGTCTGGTAGAAGCTCCTTACCAAGGAGTCTAAAAAGCAGCTCTAGCTTTCTAACCTCCAAGACACAACCCAGAAGGCATAACCTACTATAACCAAACCCTATGCATATGTCTTTTTTCCCCTATGTATTCAAAAAAATATTATGTTCTCTCTAGGATTGAAAAAAAGTGGAGGAACAATTTTATAAGCATCTCATTTTTTCCCCAAACTGGCCCTTTTATTTTGTCCAGAAATTTAGGCAGGGCTGAGCTATGAGTAAGAATTGAGTATGACTGAGAGACTCTAGCTGCGATGAGAACCAAGAGCAGGACGAGAAACTGGTAAAGATTTAACATTGCCAAACCAAGACAGCTGGTCACCCGTTCATAGAGATGTGTCAGGGGAGGACATCAGTGGCACAGTCCACCCAGCATTGCACTCACTGCTTCTGGGAAGTGTATCCCCCGTGGTCACTCCAAACCCATGGCCACTATAGGACCTGTCTTCTTCATTGCTGTCTTTACAATCTTGCATGACTACGTGTCCCTGGCCAAAAATGATCACACTGCTCTAGGGGTGGCCACCTGACCCTGGTTAAGACAATCAATGCCTCCACTGGAGTCTTATTGGAATCTATGAGATGAAAAATGAGAGAGTCATTGGCAGCCCTGTCCCTTGCCACTTAGAGGAAGCCAGTCTGCATTGAAAAGAAATAAATCCAACCAAAGAGGGAAGCCAAGGTCATAGTCAGAGTTCCAGTGGTGTCTGAGCTCCTCGTTCAATGACCCCCGAGACCTACCCTTATTACAGGCTTTTCACAACTTGCTCTAAGTGGTGTCTCAGACACCATCAGTTTAAAAAAGCACCATCATGTTACATATGTGCTCATGTAAAATACACTTGAAGTGAAACTGGGATGTGCCACCAATTGTTAGGCACATTTTATGTCAGCGATATTGAAAAGAAATGTAACGCAGATCTATCATCTATCTATCTATCTATCTATCTATCTATCATCTATTTTTTAGTTGTGTATGGACTCAATGCCTTTATTTGTTTTTATGTGGTGCTAGGATTGAACCCAGCTTGCGAGGTAAGTGCTCTATCACTGAGCTACACCTCAGCCCTGTAACGCAGATTTTAAAATCAATGAAATAGAATTGTTATTCTAAATCAATCTGAGTTGGCTCGTCGTGACTTACAATCACAGGAATGGCTAATATATTACGGGCTTTCTTATGTGAATATGATGCAGAGAAAATTTCCAACCTGGGAATGGGATAATGTGAAAAAGACATGGCAGTAAGTACTTCTTAAGGGAACAAATGTCTCACAGAAGAATGATTAAGACCATAAATTACCCTGAAAGTAATTGTGACCGCCTGCATCCTCATTGGCTCCAGTATTACTTAGAAGCATCTAGTGACCTATCTCAAGGTGAAGAACTAATGATAGGAACGAGAGTTTCAAGCAAGTTAATCAAGATATTTTCCTATAATTATGAAACATAAAATTTTGAGTTTTAGAGAATATACTTGAGCATCTTCTCCTGAGTAGTGAGATCCTCAGAATCCATCATCCAAAAAGCATTCAATTGTATTATAATAATTAGTGATGAAAGGATGATTCAAACTAAAGAAAGCTTGGGAACAGTACAAATAAGCTCACTCTTCTTTGGTAACTGAACAATTTGGAAATTAGGATTCACCTCTTCCAGGGCAGGTGAAGGGCCCTGTCTGAAAAACTGCAGACAGGGCTAACTGCTAAAGGAAGAGAGGACTCAGGTGGCCCGACGGGGACCTTCTCTGGTCAGGTAAGACCGTGCTGTAGCCCACTTTTGCTTTCAGTTTGGCTGTGGTCTTGCTTCTGCTGTAACATGAGCTGTGAACTCACGCAGCCTGCCAGATGGCGGTGGGAATCCATTAGTTATGCATCACACATCCTGATCAAAACCAAAAGAAATCATGCTCAGATTGAGAAGAGCTGCTTGGGAGTGCCGCAATGATTAGAATTTTCTGTATTTCTACAGAAATTTTCACACCATCATTGTCCATAAATAAACTCATTCTTATGATATATGGACCCAAATCTGGGATAAATATCAGAGGAACTCCTGGCACGGTTTGGGTCATGATGTACATGTTCCCATGATATTAAAGAACACCATAGAGCTGGTGCCCTTTCAAGGTTATCTAGAAAAGTCTGAGAACCAGAGTGTGAACTAATACATTAAATGTTGTGCCTTTCAGAGAAGGTCCATTCCTTAGTAGGTATCAGGGAGAAAACAGAGGAATTTAGTTACCAGGGAAGCTTATTAGAATCTTTTGGAGAGACCTAGGTTGATGAAAATAAATGGGGAAAATACTGTGTGGGTATTGCTAATGAGGAAGCTTCCAAGATAGCATTTTGATAAAAGGGCTGAGCGGCCCAAAGTGCATAAAATAACATTAAATGACATCAAGTTTATAATCTTTCAAGTAAAACAGTAGATGCGTTCATGGTTCAACAAAACCACGAGGTTGTATCGTAATCATATATTATCAGTTTTCTGCTAACTAGAAGACATTTATGGAAGGGCTTGTTCTAGTTACTCTCCTAAAAAAAAAGACCTTTCTTTTTGTTGCTTAAGGAGAGCCAACCACTGTAAACCTGCCTGTGGAAGCCAGTTCAAGCTCTGCTTCAAACTTTTTTTTTTGACAAGAAGCAGATTAATAAATACTTCTGGTCCTCAGTTTCCCCGGGTATAAACTTAGAGGGAAAAATGCCTGTCCCCTTCCGTCCACTGGGATGCTGTGATGGAAAATGAGACTCGGAGAGACACTTTAAGGTGGGGAGCTTTCTAGGATGAAAAGAACAAAACGGTTCTTTCTTCCTTATCCCCACATTTTCTGAGAAAGCAAGACCAGGTCCACAGACGTTGGTTGAGCATCTATTTTAACTCTGGCAATCCTTAGAGGCAAAGTCAGCTCTGAGGGCTGACTTTTTTTTTTTTTTTCTTCCATTCTGGGAGACCACAGACATATTATTCCAGTGACAGAGGTAGAAAAATTACTGCTGAAATCTCAGGGGAACTCCAACTCCAGCTGTGAAGGACGCAACATGAATAGTCTGCGATCCCAGGGAGCATCTCGGGCCTGTGTCCCGTGGACCCTGAGAGCCGGTTTCCAAGGCCAGCTCTGCATCAGAATCACCGAGGAGACTTCCCAAGGATACCAGACCCTTGCCTGTCCTCAGACCCAGTGATCATAACTGTGACAAAGGAGGCAGGATGTCACTGGACTTCCCTCTGGACTTGTGTCCAAGTAGCTCTGTTCAGCAAGGGTTGTTTGAACAGAGAATCCAACATCTAAAGCAAAACAAAAAAACTTTGATTTTTTGAAACACCACAGGTCGAATGGGGTGTTCTCATAGACCATGAATTTTTCTGAGTTTTGTTCATTCAACAAATGAAATTTATTGGGCACCTGCTGGGGCCCTGGGATGTCAGCAATGAAAAGGACAAAGTCTCAGCTCTTGTGAAACTGTCACCAACATGCTCTGGACATAAAAAGGCCCCTGGCCTATTTTTCTTTTCCTTTCCTTTGTAGGTTTTATTCTTTATTTGAACCAGAAGTTCTTCCAATAATTCCACACATTCCTTCTTAACCTGCCCCTTCCTGCCACCTTCTCTTCCCTGCAGAAAGCCACTGTGCTCATTCACAAACACGGATCCTAACTCTGGATGGTCTGAAGCGCCTTAGCCCTGCACAGTGTGGTGGTTCAGGAGCGTCTGGGTAACACATGTGGCTCCCTGGCCTCGTTTCCTTCTGTTTTCTATTCAACATGACAAGTAGGAAATGCGTCCCGGGGCAGGATGTTTACATACCTGGGGTGGATATGGTTTGATGGGCAACGCAGACATAATCAATCAATAGACAAATATTTACTAAGGCATGTCTAAAAGTAGGAAATGGTATCCCCGTTGTAGGGAATGGCATCGAACTTCCAGTTTGAAGGTCACCTCCTTTGGTAATCTGAGAAGAGGAAAAGAAAGGCTTTCAAAGGTGATGGACAAATGATCTCCTGTTGCAGTCCAAAGCTAAAGTAATGACTACACAGGGGGCAACTTTTCCGTTAGGTTCTGTTTCTCTCTTTCACTCTTTTTCTTCCTTTCTTCTCTCCTCCCTTCCCCCTTCCTCCCCTGCCCCCTTGTTAGTCAGCTTTTCATTGCTGTAACAAAATACCTGGGAAAATCAACTTAGAGGAGGAAATATTTATTCTGGTTCGTGGTTTCAGAGGCCATGGTTGGCTGGCTCCATTGCTTTGGGCCCGAGATGAGGCAGAACATCATGGCAGAGGGTGTGATGGAGGAGAGTAGCTCAGCTCATGGCAACTGGGAAACAGAGAGAAGAGACCAGGGACAAGAAATGCCCTTCAGGACATGGCTCCAGGGACCTTCCTCCCTCAACAGGTCCCACCTCCTACAGTTTTACCACCTCCCTGTAGTCCATCAGCTGTCCGTGGATTAACCTACTGATGAGGTCGGAGCCTCAGGGTCCAGTCACTTCCCCAAAGCCCCACCTCGGAACATTGCTGCAACCTGGAGATTCTAGACTCCAACCTAGGACTCCGTCCAAGAACAGGACTAGTGGGGACGCGGAGGACTGAGCTTCTCGCGGTTCCTGATGGCATTCTCACCATTTGGGGCAGGAAAAAAATCAGGTCAACTCCAGATAAAACCAACTGCAAGGAAAGATGGCCCCCGAGTGTCCTTTCTTCTTCATTTCTCCCCTTATTCCCTTCCTTCCTGATCAGCCTCTGCCCCGGAACACCCTCCTTGCCAGGGTCTGAGGGTGCAGAATCTCAGCTTCCTCGCCTGCCTCCAGTCATGGACAGCGTGGACGCAGCTGCTCTTTGGTGGGAGGACCTTCCTCCCTCCCTGCTCCAGAATGTGCCCCCTGAAGCTGGCTGGTCAGAGGCAGAGGATGATCTTTTCAAATAGAGTCTCTCCAATGGGTTTGGCTCATAATCCCCAAAGACACAATCCCAAATGCCATAATCCCCAGTGTTGAAATCCTGAAAGACCAAAATCTCTAAAGCTAAATACATTGCAATCCCAAAAGATAAATCCAGAATGTTGAAATCCTGAAAGCCCAAGTCCCAAGAATCATCGTTCTGACTGGGAGGGATGCAAAGTCATATAAAAGGCAAAGTCACAGAGAGACAAATTCTTGGGAAGGGATTAGTGTATTCGGGTTGTCATTGGTGCTGTGAATACAGGCAACTGCTTAAGATAATGGCCAGTCAGAAACCAAATTTTCAAATGGTTGGGCTATACTTGTACAATCTCTGGCTCACAACCACTCATCATGGAGCAGTGAGGATCACAGAAGTAAAAACATAGGTTAAAAAGACAAGGAATCCCCCTGCCGACTTGTTCAGTCACACGCTACTTCTGCCCTTCACACAGAGCACCGTGCAACGTCTTCATCAGAGAACAGAAAGAATTCAACAAGCTCAGCGACCTTCTGAACCAAAGATGCTTGCTGATAGAGAGCTTCCTCCAGGGTTACAAAACACATTAAATGGTGAACTATTCTTGGTTAGTGATTTAACTGTTGAAGGAGATAGATTTCTGCTCACCGCCAAATCTAACATAGTCAAACTCGTGCATGCTTCACCTTGGCTAATGGATGGCACCTGTAAGACTGTCCCCCACTCTTTTTCTTTCACTAACTATATATGATTCATGTCCCCATTGGACCTAAAAAAATCTAGAATTTATTTGCACATTTATGTACTGATGACTCGAAAGTTCACAGTATTATATACATGTTTATCTGGATATTTGGTGGACTTTGTGGAAGAAAATAGATTTAAACTGGATACCTGAACCATAATGACAGATATGGAATTAGGTCCAATCAAGGTTTCTAAAGTGAATTTCAAATTGTTACCAATCAAGTTTGTTTTTTTCCATTCAGCCCAATATATTTGGCAGAAAATTCAGATGAGTGGATCGGCCACTCTATTTGGCAACGAGGTTGAAAACTAGAGTTTAAAAATGCATCATTTGTCTGCATTGGTATTCTTTCCAGCTGGTGAAATTCCAGGAGTTTTAATGAATTAAAGCCACATTTTCCTTAAGAAGCAGCAAAATTACTAACTGGTTCAAATATAATTATGTGCACAGTAGGATAAGAAGGCAAGGCGATCTTGATGGTCCACCACCAGTATTGTTCCTAACAAATATGTGGTCTGTGTATACCTGCGTGTGGAACGGATTTGCACGCCCCCCAAAACCTAGAAGTGTGGCAGAGAAGATGGAAACACATAATAGATAATTGTCACATTGGTAGCCAGCAAATCATACAAGAATTTCAAAAAGAGCCACGCATGTAGAACAGTGCCCTAAAAAGAAAGGTTGACAGAGACTTGGAAAGATAGTTAATGGTTGCTGCCGGGCACGGTGTCACACACTTGTAATCCCAGTGGCTCAGGAGGCTGAGGCAGGAGGATTGCAAGTTCAAAGCCAGCCTCAGCAACAGTGAGATGCTTAGCAACTCAGTGAAACCCTGTCTCTAAATAAAATACAAAATAGGGCTGGTTGAGCACCTCTGGTTCCTATTCCCAGCACCCGCCCCCCCCCCAAAAAATCCAGGCTCCCTGCAGCTGTCCACTGTCTGTGGCTGTAATACACTTTCTCATATGTTGAATTCTCTTGTTTGCTTTTTCTTTTCATTTTTCTTTACTTAGTACCCTCGCCAAATTGTTAGCTTTAGTTTTCACAGTGTGCTAGGCCGTGCATTTCCATCTCCACGTCACTTTTAGCATTGAAGTGTAATTGTGGACAGACTTTTGAGTCCTAACTGGTTTTGTTTCTATGTTTCCTGGTGAGTATAGTTCAGTTGCTCATGGCCGTCACATATGGGGTCTGTGATCACTAGCTAGGGTTTTGCTTGCAAAGTTATTACTGCCCATTTTATTATGTAAAGTGATCTCTGAAATGTCCTTTTTCATGTTTTTACATTTCTCAAATAAAACTCCTTTTAAACAATGTAAATAAATGTTTTTGAAATAATTTTCTACATTTTTTTTCCAGAACTATATTTTTGGGCTCTTGATCTTTGTGGATTTTAGATTTTAGAGAGTTTGATATTTTGGATTTCAGCATTTGGGATTGCATCTTTTGGAATCAGGGCCCCAAACCATTAGTGGAAACAGTGAGAGTATGTATTTGAAACTCAGAAAAAAAGACTGGATTAGAAAAAAAACTCAAACAGGCTGTAGATTTATGCTTTCAGTGTACTAGCCCACATGTGATTAAAATAAAATAAAGAAATATCTTTATTTTTATTTTTTTAGTATTTATTTTTTAGTTGTAGCTGAACATAATACCTCTATTTTATTACTCATTTTTTACGTGGTGCTGAGGATCGAACCCAGGGCCCCGTACGTGCTAGGTGAGCGTTCTACGACTGAGTCACAACCCAGCCCCTCATGTGTGGTTTTAAATAAGCTAAACAGAACTTTAAAATTCAGTTCCAAACTAGTTATGATTTTCTGTGCTCATTAGTCACATGTAGTTAATGGCTACCATATTCAATGGTATGGAATTATAGATCATTTTCACTATTGAAGGAAGTTCTACTGGACAACATCACATAAAGTATAGTTAGAGCTGGGTAAGAACAAGATTGTCTAGGAAGTTTCCCAAGAAGTTAAACATAGAACTACAATACGACTCACAAATCCCTCTCCTGGGTATGCATCCAGAAGGACTGAGAGCAGGGGTTTATTTGTACTCCAGTGATCATAACATTATTCACAACAGCCAAAGGTGGAAACAACCCAGTGTCAGGGATAAACAGATAAGCAGAACATGCCGGATCCATATATAATGAAACACTATTCTGCCATAAAATGGAGCAGAATTTTGACATATTTTGTTACATGAAAGGACTAAGATTGCATGATCCCACTTATATGAGGTACCTGGAAAAATCAAATCCATGGATCAGAAACTCTAATAGTGGATACAGATGACGGGGAGGAGCTGGCATGGGGAGCTATTGTTTAGTGGGAACACAGTTTCCCTGAGGGATAATGAAAAATTTGGGGGTACAAATAGTTGTGATGCTCACACAATATTGTGAATGTATTTAATTGTACACTGACAAATGGTTAAAATAATAAATGTTACCTCAAATGCATTTAGCCATGAGGGAAAAAAGGTGATCCATGGAAAATGTCTAGAACAGGAAAAAGAGAAGGAAGAAAAGCTTTCAAAGGAAATAAAGAAGAAAATGAAAACGAGATCCAGAAAGCCCGAGGAGTCGAAAGAGAACCAAGAGGGAGTGCTGTCAAGGAAACCAAGGTAGAAAAGAAAACGTAATTTTCTACCCACAGGCCCTTTTAGGATATGCTGCCAACAACGTTCCCTGTTTAAAACCCACAAGAAAGAGGTACAGCAAGACGCCCAAACATGAAAAGGTAGCGTGCTCCTCTGCTTCCTGCTATTCCAATTCTCTTTGCAATCACTGCCTCAGTGAACCCAGGACCCTGACTCCCTTCTCATCTTCAAGCCACTTTTGCAAGTGCTGAGAATCTGGAGAGAAAACAGCTCCTAATTCTCCTCTCTGTAATGCTTGCGGAAAAATCTGCCTGTGTGCCGTTATTCCAATGGGAACCCAACAGTGGGTTCAAAAACCAATGTTTTAGAGGAAAAGAAAGGTAAACCTGAAGATGGCCATAAGATAAAGCCCCAGAAAACTAACCACATAAAAATGAGCCGCAGACGAGCTGTGCCTTGTGCAGGAAATGGGAGGAATCGCAGTGGACCGTACCCGGGAGCGCACAACCTTCCCCACCCAGACCAGGAGGTTAAGTGACCACCGTCCCTTGAATGAGTTGAAACTACTGTAATCAGTTACTACATATTTCGTGATTTTAAATGACAATAATGTGTTCCCTCACGGTTTTGCAGCCCGTGGAATAGATCCTTCTGGAGTCGCCAGTACTCATCTCTCTCCTGGCTGCCGGTGGCTGCCGGTGGCTGCCCGCAATCCCTTGCTTTGGATGTTCACACTTCTGCCCCAGCCCCCATTTTCACTTGGCCTTTGTGTTTCTCCTTTTCTCTTCTTTTATAAGGGCTCTTGACATTGAATTTAGGGTCCATCCTAAATCTCCTTTTGCTATCCTAACCCAACTGTTCCACAAAGACCCCCTAAGTAGGGTGAAATTCATAACTTCTGATGGATGTATGGTGTGTGAGAGTGTGTGAGTGTGTGTGTGTGTGTGTGTGTGTGTGTGTGTCAGTGGGGGGACAGTCAGCCCATTACATTCTCCAAGATACATTGTAGCATAAATAAAAGGGATGGCTGAGAAACCATTGACCAGAGAGACTTATAAGACTTCTCAACATTTTTTAAATGGGCCAGACGAAATTGGTACTCCTAGAGATGCATGCCCAGGGGATGATGACTGGAAGAAACACAAGGGGGTGAAGGCTATAAATGTCAAGCTAGTACTTACTTTTGGGGGGAGGAAGGGGTTGTTCTCAGGATGGGGTTTATGAAAAGAAGTTTAAGGGGGCAGGGAGAGTTCTATTTTTGTACCTGGCTGCTCATTACAAGGATGTTCATCTTATAATAACCCACGAAGCCATATATTTATTTGGTTTGGTTTTATTTATCTGTATTTTAAGAATCTGTTTCAAAACAACAAGGAAATGCATCCTTTGATGTAATAACTTTCTTTTCCACCTGGTATATTTTGTCTGAATCACATTTCTTTTTAACTGAACAAGAACTTTCGCAAAAGAGGCAACTCCCAGTCGCAGTACAACCTGAACAAACCCTTCTGTTAATAATGGTGACATGGGTTGCATAAAAGGGAGTGTTCTATACCACAGTTGCCAAAGAAGCCAATTTGTAGTGCAGAGACTCTACATGGAGGTGTTTCTCAAAGTGTGTTCTGTGGCCACCTGCATTGAAGTTACCCTGCTCAGAATGCAGATTCTTGGATCCCAACCAAAGAATGGACTCCAAAGCTGAGATCCCGAACATTGCTGTATACCAGAAGTTCATCCCGGGTTTATTGAAAAACATGGAAGCTCTATCCAAACAGGACCTTCCTAGTCAAAGAACTGAAGACAAAAAATTCCACACTGGTATCTAGACCACTGTCTACAATAACTATAATGGTCAATTTTCTAGGATATGCTCTTAGAAATTTTGTTATTAGTGTTTGATGTGGTAATGACTTAAGAATATGCTCCTCTTTTTTCCAAAGCAGGAAGATGAAACAGAGAATGTTATTTCATTGTGGGCAACTAACTGAATTGCCATATAAAAGCCTTAAGCTCTTAAACTAGTTTTCTCCAGATCTTAAAATTTAAAGCTACATACTCTAAATCTGATGTGGCAAGCAGATTTGGCTAAGCTAAATGAAAGGCACAATTTAAACTCTTGTTATACTTATGTTCAGTTTCCTTAATCACCTAGAATATAATTTTTCCATCTGAAGATTTAATATTCAGTTATCACAGAACTGCTGAATGGGATTGTTTCTTGGGAGAAATTTCTATAGACCTTATGGATGTTGGCAAAATTATATTTCTAAATTGAAAATGAAGACTTTCAGAGAAGATTGTTATACCAAACTTTATTTAGGTATCTATCTATCTCCATCCCTGGTCCCTTCCTCCCCCACCCACTCCACTTTCCGGCTGCTATTAGCTGAGCAGCCTTTCCCTGCCACACCCCTCCACCTGATGTTCTGTCTCATCTCGGATGCAGAGTGTTGGAGTTGGCGGACTATGGACTCTGAATCCATGAGCCAAATACACTTTCCCTGTACTACGTGATTCTCATCAGGTGTTTTGGTCACAGAGACGAAAAGCTAGTGTATATATGTACACACACACACACACACACACACTCTGGGGTGGCAATTCTAGTTGTAGCAATGGGAAATAACAGGAAGAAGTCAAAAGTTAGATGAAGGCCTGATCCTCAGTCTCTAGTGCTCAAAAAGAATTACCTAGAAGGACTTGTGAAATGCAGACTCTTGTGCCCTCCCTCAAAGGATTCTGATTCAGCAGGTGGAAGCTCATGCATTTTCACAGGTTTCTTAGGTGAATCTGCATTTTCTCCTCAGCAGGTCATACTTAGGAAAATCAACAGTGTCTATATCTCAGATTAGCAATTTGTATCATTGGTGTCCAGCAAGGAGGGTCTCTTGTCTCAATAAAAATGAAGTGAGCAGGAGTTGAGAGGTTTGAAGATTGAGGTAGGCAGGATAACAGGCTGTGTTGGTTTTCTAGGCTGCCATGCAAATCACCACAAATGTGGTAGCATAAAATAACAGTCATGCATTCTATCACAGCTCTGCAGGCCAGAAGTCCAAAATCAAGGTGTTGGCAGGGCTCTGCTCTCTCCAGAGGGTCTAGCAGAGAATCTGTTCCTCACCTCTTCCAGCCTCTGATGGCTTGTACCTGATCACTCTGATTTCTGCCTCTATGTTTCTCCTCCTCTCTGGGTGTCTGTTTAAAGGACACTGTCATGGGCTTAGAACTCACTGTGAGATAATTCAGAATAATCTTATCTTGAGATTCTTAGCTACATCACCAGAGACCTTTTTCCCAAATAAGATCACAATCTCCACTTATGAAGACTAAAATGTAGACATATATTTTTGGGGGGCCCCATTCTACCAACAAAACAGGGTAATTCTTGGAGAACAAGCTATCAGGGCAAAAGGAGACAGGGTCTGACTCTAGCACTACGGAAATTCTTTTAAGGAGAAGTAAGGAACACCGAGACTTAGGAAGCAGACAGAAGCTGGCCACTAACAGAGGAGCGGGTTGGAGTAGGATGAACAGCAGAACTGACTTTTGTTATTATCCTGAGTTTCTGAATCAGGATTCTCTAATCCCTACTAACGGGGACATGACTGCACTCCTAGTCTGGGACAAAGCTAAGCTGTTCCATCAAGTAGACATCCAGGGGCTCTAGGAAGATTAGAAACTGGGAGTCAGAATGAACTACAAAGAGCTGCAAAATACGATTGCACAAATAAGCAGAATCATAAAGCGCCACTTCTTATTGAATACCTGCTACTTGACTGACACTTTACATTTATTATTGCTTCTTTTCAACACAACCTTGCAATATGGGTATTGCAATGTGAGTTCCCATTTAACCTATGAGAAAAGAGGCTTTTAAAAATTAAAGCTACATAGCAAGTAGACAGCAGGGCTAGAATAGAAACCCAGACTATTCTGACTCAAAAGCCCATTCTCTTTACATGCTACCTCTCGACAAACAAATAGCCTATCTCACATTTTAGCACGTTATCTTCCAATACCTCCTCTTGTCTCTTGGAATGCCTCCCTTCTCCTCCTCACCCTGGAGTTCACCAGACACAAAATGCCGAAGCATCTGTTTTTTCTACCAAAGACCCTACATTCAAAACATTGCTAAACCAGATTCACGAGTATGGCTCTGGGTTGTGAACTCTTGCTTTCTTGCGGCTGTTATATTTTTCTTACTGCAATCACTTATGGAGAACCCAAGTTTTCACAAGGCTGGGGTCCCAGGTTGTTTCTAATGTAAGATGCAGGTCTATAACTGTATGAGTGGCACCATCCCTTCTCCATAACTCGCCCCCACCCACATCCACTGACTGCATACTTTAGTGATATTATGCAGATGATAAGTACAAGCAGCTACACTACTGTAGTGGAAAGCGACACAGATGGAATGCGATAAAGGATGTGCTATTATACCTCTAGCTCAACCAGGAATTCATGTCTTTGAATACCACCATTATCTGCCCTGAAGATAGAATCAGTCCAATCAGTGTCAACAAATGTTTGCATCCTAGGCCATCAATCTTCTGCTTGTTAAATCCAAAACCAAAATATTCCTGAGCCTGGTGCAGGGTTTAATAGTACTTTTAATTCACCCAGTATCAGAAAAGGGAACACAACTGAAGTATTAAGGAGCCTTAGCCTGAATTGACCTATGTGGTCTGGCCCTTCATAGGACTGAGTATATGAGTTTGGGGAAAATAATAATAACGGTGAAAAGGCTCAAGATATTGCCATCTTCTTCGTCATGTATGCACTATTTCAGCTGCTTTACAGGATTCTCAGTGCCTGGAACTGTAAATGATGACGTGGTCTTCACGTTTAGGCCTCTCCCCACATTCCTGCAGGGGTCCCTGTTCCGCTGCTCAGCCTCACAAGAGGCTTCAATTTTAAGACCCTTGAAAACTTGCACCAGTACAGAAGTCAGCTTGATAATCATTTACAATATTTCCCTACTGACAATTTCTAGTTTACTGAAAGAAAAAAAATATATTTCTTAAAGTATTTTGGAATGGGTTTGGGTCACCGTTTTGCTTTCGGTGGGGGAACTTCCTAGGAAACCGAGGGTGTGGAGTGCTGGTGCCGGCGGCATTCGTGGGGAGCACCACGTCATCATGAAAGCGTGTACTTCTTGGGATTACTGCTGCGGGGATTAGAAGCCTGCAGATCAGTTCTAGGTTAGCCCTGATTAACTGCTCTGGGTGTTTCTGGGCCAGAGGAGTTGCCTGTTGGAATCCAACCAATACGGTGGTAAGATTTCATCTGACAAAGAGTTAATTTTTTACTTAAAACAGATCTAGGCTAACGACGAAGCGAGCAGGAATGATCTGGAATGGAAGCTAAACGGTGCCCACAATCGCGTCAGCCGAACCTTCTGCCCCCACGATTCTGTCTGCCCATATGCTTCTGTCTATCAGCCTCGCCTCGGGTTCAGCTCTCGCTGCGGCATTGGTTGGATTTCAGGAAGGGGAAACCCCACGATTTAAAGGGCTCGGTTCCCACCTGCCAGGCATCGTCCGCATAGTCAGACTTGCCTCTGGCACATATTTGGGAGAATCTCTTGCAGTTTTTCATCGATTACACTGACCGGTCAAAGGAAAGAGAGTTACCGAAACTGTCCCCTTGGTCACCTTGAATATTTCCAAAAGCGAAACTTGGGCTCCACACTAGATCCACACTGAGTCTGCGGGGTGCGGAGTCCCTGCCCAGGTCAGCAGTGCCGGCCCCGCGGGCGGGGACAGGGGCGGGGCCTGGAACAGGCGTGGTCTTCCGTGGGAGAGAAGGGAAGACTTTGCCCCACCTCCTAAAAACTCTCCTCTGTTCCCAACCAATCAAAGCGGCCTATGCAAATAGAGCCCGTGTCGCCCCGGTAACCATGATGCACGGCAGCCAATCGAAACCAACTACTCGCGGCCTTGCTCCACGATTGGGACTGAGGTAAGGAGGTAGAGACCCAATGGGCTGTAGGAACGATCCTCGGCGGGTTGAGGGGCGGGGATATGCAAATATGGTTTGAAAAGCCGGCGGGAAATCCGAGTTTCGCGGGAGGACCTTGGCGCGTAAACCGTATCCCTTCATTCATTGTCAGCAGCAGCTTCCTGGAGCCATTTTTCAGCTGCCGGCCGCAGCACCCGGGCTGCCGCCGCCGCTCAATCCGTTGCATCGGCTGCCCCCGACGCCTCCATCCCCCCTCGGGGCCTGATATCCTTGCGGCCGGGACCCTCCTCTCTCCAGAGCCCCGATTATTTTTGGCTCCCGGGGCTTGTGCGGTGCGGAAAAATAAAAAGAAAAGAGAGAGAGGGGGCTCGGAAGCGTCGGGCGGGGAGGAGAGAAGGAGAGACTTGGAAACTCCGACTGCAAATAATAAAGAAATTGAAAGCAATACGTTAATATTCCATAACACTAAAAAGAGCAGGAGCGAGAGATGAGAAAGGGGATCCAGCCCGCCCTGGAGCAGTATCTGGTGACCGCCGGGGGTGGGGAGGGGGCGGCTGTCGTCGCCGCCGCCGCTGCAGCCTCCATGGACAAAAGGGCACTGCTAGCCAGCCCCGGCTTCGCCGCCGCCGCTGCCGCCGCCCCGGGCGCATACATCCAGATCCTCACCACGAACACTTCCACCACCTCCTGTTCCTCCTCCCTCCAAAGTGGCACGGTCGCCGCCGGCCCCCTACTCCCCAGTGCCCCCGGCGCGGAGCAGACCGCCGGCAGCCTCCTCTACACCACGCCGCACGGACCCTCCAGCAGAGCCGGGTTGCTGCAGCAGCCACCAGCGCTAGGACGCGGCGGCGGCGGCGGCGGCCCTCCGGTAATACTCTCCCTCCCCACCGTCCCCAGCCCAGGCGGGAGGTGGGCTCGCCCCGCGTGGGGTGGTGGGCGCGCTGCGGGCCGCCTGGGCGAGCGCGAGGCCGAGCGCCGTGGGCCTCGGAGGCTGCCTCTCCAACGCGGGCTTATTGTTAGACTTGTGTGCTTCCCCCAGCCCTGGGAGGACGAGGGGTCTCGGCCCGGCGCGCGGGGCAGCGGGGACCGGCTTGGCGCGAACCACACCAAACACTCCAAAACTTTTCGCGGCCCCCCCTGCTTTTCCTGCACTTTCCCCTACCCCCACCCTCCCCTCCCCTCCAACTCGAAGCTTCCTCTTTCTCGGGCGTAGGAAGGGGTCACGCCCCGGATGGAGAAGGGGTGGGGGAGGGAGTAGTGAACTGGGGAGTCGGGGACCCCAGGGGGTGGGAACTGGGGCACGATTGGGGTGCTTGACCCCCGCCGGCCTCGGAGGCCCGAGCCCGGCCGGGGGTCCCTGCGGCGTGCGCCGAGCGCAGGGGGCTCCCCTGCTGCGCTCGGCTTGACACATTTGGGATCTGGAACTCTGCGCAACAAAGGGGCTGGGGAGGCGGCGGGGAGCCGGGGCCGGGGGAGGTCGGGCTGGCAGCCGGGTGCGGGCCGGGGCGTGGGCGGTCTGGGCTGAGGGCAGTGGGCTGGGGCTGGGGCTCCGGCCTGGGCGCATCCTGGCAGCGGCGGCGGCGCCCGCGTGGCCGGAGCGCCCGGGCCTTCCACGCCGGGCCCGGGCCTGCCCTTGACCCGCCTCTCCCCTTGCCCCTTCCTTCCCCGCCCTGTCCCCCTCCCCGCTCCCCGGCCACGGAGGGCGGGGGCAGCTGGGTTCCCGTCCCGCCGCCTGGGTCTGTCCCTCTCTCCGGGACCCGCCGGTGACGTTTCGCACACGTGCGCGGAGGACGCGCCTGTGACTGGGGAGGAGGCGGCGGCTGGAGGGGGAGAGGGGGCACCCACTTCCTCCTGCTCGCCGGCTCCCTGGCCTGGGACGGTCCCGGCGCCCTCGCACCCGCCCCCGGCACCGCCACCTCCCTCCTCTCCCCACCCCCGGCGCCCGCCCGCGCCCGGCGCCGCCGGTCTTCGGCCCTCGGGCCCCCTCTCCAGCCGGCCCCCCACCTCCCCCCGGAGCCAGGCGGGTTTCGGAAATGCCCTTACAGCAGCAGGTTAGTGACCGGACGGCCCGGGCCGCCGCCGCCGCGGGGCGCCGGGTCCCGGTGGGGGCTGAAGCCGCGAGGGTAGGCGGGTGAGCGGGGTTTTGGAGTGGGAACGGGGGGTTGGGTGCTTGAGGGAAATGAGTAAGCAAGAAAAATCTAACTAAGTAAATGCCCCGGCCTCCGGTCCTAGGAACCCCTGGGCGGGAGTGGCCGCCCCGGGGGGTGGGTATGGTGTTTACGTGGATTTTTTGTGGGGGGCCGATGGATGGGCGATTGAAAACCGGAGGGGCTGCTCGCCAATGGCCGAGTTGAGCTCTGTTTTCTGTCTTCCTTCCCTTGTGCTGGAGGGGGAGGGGGCGGGTCAGAGGGTAGGGTGTCTGTAGGGTTCCCAGGCCACCCGCCACCCCCTCCCTTTGTCCCTGTAATTTATAAAGCGCCTTTGAGAGATGATTTAGGTCAGTATGCGGCTTCTCTTTTTGTTGGTACTAGAAAGAAGTATGGCCCGGAGGTCTAACCCTTTTTCCTTTTCTCTCCTTCATTCCCTTCCTCCATGCCTCCTGGTCTGCACCCTCGTGGTGAGCCTTGGCCCCGTGAGGCTAGAACCGAACCAGGCTCCTTAGATAAATGGTTGCTTGATCATACCGGTAGTGGACCTCACCGTGTCTTAGCTCCAAATGGGTTCATTTTTTGCAGAATCCAGGTTTTGCGGGGGTCTGTAAGAAAGTCTGCACATGGGCAGCACTTTGGGAAATGGGGTGGGTGTGGGAATAATTGCAATTTTTATTTTTTCCTTGTTCCTAATTTCTCCCCGGGTTCCATCTGAAGTGCTTTCCAGTACCAGAGATACTTGCCGGGGATGTGTGATACAGTCTCAGTCAAAAAAGCTCATCGTTCTTTTAGTGACTAGGGTCTGCCAGCAGGGGGGAAGTGGAGTACAGTACCTGCTTACTCTACAGTATTTCTGTGCTGGGTTTTCAGTTCCAGGAATATTCCACAGTTTTATTAGCATTAAATGTCTTGCTATTTGACCTAAACATGCTTGGACATATTTTAAGCATATTTCCCCCTACACAGTTCTGTTACTACATCGTAAACCTAACCTGAAACAAACAGCTTATTGACATACTTCTTGGATCAGATTGAGATTTATGGGTGGTAGTTTTGATAATGGGAAATTGTGAAACCACTAAATACTTTTTTTTTTTTTTAATCTTAGAATGCTAGTTGGACCACATCTGCAGGACGGACTGACTGAATTTTATGTAGTTTGCTGTTTTTAAGTATTTAAAGTATAAAAATTTGCCTTCACCATCTTCCAAGTTATTTCAGAACTTTATCCCCATTGTGGAAGGGTTATTATTCCAAGAATATATGTTCGTTAGAATTTGTACCACCCAATAGTTTTTCATTACATGAATGAATGTGCATAATGCAACTATGAGTATTCAGAAGCAGTTTTGTGTGAGATTGCAGTGCTGAATAGTGGTCAGTCTGTGTTTTAATCGCTGGATCTTCTGGAAGGGGTAGGCAGTCAGTGCATACAAAGTCCTAAACACTACACATAAAGTTTGATTTCTTTTTTTCTCATCATAATTTTATCAGATTTCTATTTCAGTTTTGAAATTTGTTGATATTCTTTCCCTAAGCAGGAGCTACCGGATGGGATAGCTAAGTGATTGTGAATAGCCAGGCCCACCAAAACACTTTCTGTCCAAGAAGAGCTTGAGAATTCTTCATATGGCCAGAGCTGCAGATCCATCTGGTTTTGATTCCAACTTCTGTCTCAAGAACATCTAAGAACTTAACCAGGAACAAATTCCTCACCTTTTTTTGATGGGAGAGAAATAGATGAGGGAGGCTTACTGACACAGCCTCCTGTCATTTACAAGGTGTCTGGTTTAGGCAAATAGCTTAATCTCTCAAAACTAGTTTCCTTTTCTGTAAAATAAGGACAATAACAATACTAACTTCAAGGTTGTTTTAAAGAACTAAATGTGATAATGCATTTTAAATAGCACAGTGTCTGGCAAAGAGTAGATTTCTATAACATTATTCAGATATGTAATTTTTTTCCTAACAGTGAGATGGTATAAGACCACATGCCTACTGCTCCTTTGTTTACATGTGAACAGAATAGTTGAAAGTTTTCTAAAGTGGCATGTAATTGATTTATACGTAAATAATTTTAGGTTTTTAAGGAAATAAACCACGGTCATCCTAGCAGTGGATAAAACAGGGATATTTCAGTAAGGCATGCCTGTGGTAGAGGTGGTGGTATTGAGCTTCCTGAGTGTGTACCTTGGGCTGTGACAAATTTAGGTCAATTCATCCTCTACTTTTAATACCTGGGTTCCTGCTTCCCATGATTCCCTGGGCCTGCCAACTTAGGATGCAGTTCATGCTTAGTGGCCTTTGTGAGAACTGAACTTTCAACCTTTACCACTTTCACTACATAAATCCAGTCTTAGATTTGGAGCTGTTGGAAATTGACGAACTCCAAAGAAACCTCAAGTCAGAAGTGCTCTTTCCTGGAGCAGACGGGCTTCATCATTTTCTGCCTCTTCATTTTTCTAGAAAGAAGCTGATAATATTTCATTCTTCCAGAAAATTTGGGATCTATTAATGCAAGAGGCAGTGGCCTGTCACATCAGATTTAATTTAATCCAACCATAGCAACCTGCTGGTTATACTTTGGGAAAGAACTCTCGATGCTTGAAATGTTCATCTGAGAAGGGAGGAACCTTAGGTGCTATTTCAGCAGGGTCTCTTTTCCTGCACGAGTATAAAAGAAGAAAAATGCCGGGCTCCTGTGGTTCTGTACTCAATAATCTTGCTGCTGAGATACACGGTTGATGCCAAGTTTAAGCTGACAGAGAATTTTTAGTCACTACATACCCCAAAATGGAAGTTTTAATATAACCCACGGCCCAGACTCGGGGCAGTACCAATGACTTCACTATAACCGGTCCCAGGCGCCTCTGGTCATCCTAGGAACAAAGCGCCCTCCACCGGGGCACCCAGCAGGGCAACTCCAGCCTGAGAACAGGAAAGCAGTTTTTTTTGTTTTTCTATAAATTGCCACCTTGTGTAATTCCGAGATTAATGTGGGGCTGTGTAAAACTAACTTGAAAACAGAAAATACTCTAAGCTGAGATGTGAATAAATAACAACACCTGGAGACTGAGGGGGAGGGCCTGTGGTTTCTCAAATCTGAGGCAGTAGTTTTCCTTTAACTCCTCTCTCCACTGCCATCCTCAAGATGCACCACCCACACCCTAACCCCCTTTCCAGGGACTTGGAACCATTTGGCAAATGGCTTCAGATACTCAGGTTTATTTTCTGGCTGGTTTTCTAACTTAACCTGATTTATAAATATCCCGTGTGTATGGCCACTCACATCCGCTTTCCCAAGCTAACCATCTACTTTCTCATAATCATTAGGATATGTGGAAATCAGTCACCTTCACTCAGCAGATCGAGCCCCTCAGAGAAACTACTCCAAAGATTGCAAGGTAGAGGGGTAGACTTCAGTTCTTATCAGATTCTGTTTCATTTTGTTTCTTAAAGAGGGGGACTTCTCTGAATTCTTGGAGGTACTAAGTACGTGGTTTAGTGCATATTTTCATGCTTGTTAGCAGTTAAAAATAGTGTTTCAGGGGCTGTATTTACCATTGCTAAAGAGCTTTCTTTTCTGCTAATCATTTTTCATGGGACCAAGAAGGGAAGATAACTGGGAAAGCAGTAAATATAGGAAACCACTAATGTATCTCCTTCCTCCTCCCTTGGTCCTGTCTGCCTTCTAAGAGTGACTGAGGAAATGTATCTCTCACGAAGGAAAGTTATGCAGTGGAAGGTACAAAAAGCACCCACTGAGGTGGGGGCCCGGAAACTGGCAACTAGGGGCGGGGCTAAAGGGATGACCTAGGGGGTTTTACTTCAGTGGGAGGGAAGTCTGTTTATTTTCTGGATAAGACTTGCTTGACACACTCCCCTACTATGTATAAGGATATGTTCTTAGTCTCCTCCCACCCAAAACTTAATGGAGGTTGGAAGGTCTCTGGCCGCCACAGCTGTCTACACTGTAACTTGGCAAAGTGATGGGACCCATGGGTGCCCTGATGGGATCCCAGCACTGCCTGCACTGTGCTTTGTAAACTAAGGCAGGGGGTTTTAATTCAGCTGGAGCTTTATAGCAGTGAGAACTGACAGCTGTTGGAATATGGGAGGGGATACAAAGAATAATTGGCTGTCCGTGGCAGTAGCACACCTGTCTGGGGCCGTTTGTAGTGTCCAGAAAACGATCCTACAACTGGACAGTCCCTAAGACCAGTACTTGAGGTTAGCATAAGCAACACTTGATACTCGCCATGGTGTGAAGTCAACACTGAGAGCTCTACAACTCAGTGCTCATCACCCCGTCCCCTTCTCTTGCAGGTGAGGAAATTAAACGTAGTCAAATTGCTTGCTCAAGGTCACTAGCCAGCTTGTGGCAAAGCCAGAACTGAAACGGAACACTTGCATTCTTAGAAGAAGCCTCATGTGCCAAGAGAGGGTGAACCATGTCATAGGGGCCCTCTATGGGAAAATTACAATGTCTAGAACACATTTCAGATTTCTGTCGGGATTGGTTACATTTCTTTAACGAGCACATAAAAAAAAGTGTCCTTTGAACAATTGAGTATAGATCGACAACTTATTCCCAATGATACAGAATAAGCAAGGTGACTTTAGATGTTCACACGAAAGTGAAGTTAAAATATGAAAGGAATGAGTTGACTTCTAAAGTAATAGTAGTATTTTTGATATTTGCACATTTGATTATTTTCTATGGATGTGACATGTCTGCAGCACCCAAAGTAAGGAATAGTCTTGACAGAGGATAGAACCTAAAAGGATCTGTGAAGCTCTTGGAGAGGGGTGCAGCACAGCTCTGGCCTTGGAGGTTTTGACTGAGCATGGACCTTCTGAGTGACTGCCCTCCTCCCAGGGTGACACTGACTCTCTTCCTATGTGGTTGGCTTAGGGAAGATTTCTGCTTTAACAAAGTGGCTGATGAGTTAACTCTTGCAGAGAACATCATTATCCCCTAAAATCCAGAACTAATTTCCTTAAAATGCCGTATTTTGCTTGTGGAACTAACTGGGAAAGCTTACAACAGAGTTGCTTCAAGCCCTGAAGCCTGAAAGTGAAATAGTCCAACATGCAGTTCACTGCCCAGTTAGGGACAGGGATCTGTGGCTTCTAATTCACAGGCCCAAAGGCGCCCTGCACAGATAGGGCCTGGCAGCCAGTAAGGTCGCGTAGCTATTGATGAGAGTGTGGTTGCCAGGGAGGCTGACTTCCTCTGGAAGACTTGGAATCTAGAGGCTGTGTGAGGGAGCGCAGTTAAAGGCTCTTGGCCTTCCCAATCAGCTCTGGCCTGGCCACCCTGGAGAGCAGTGTGGCTCCTTGGCGTGCTCTAACTGCTGTGAGAGGCTTCTTCCTGTCCTGCTCTTCATGATCTGGATGTGTGGAGGATCTGCACTCCGGGCTGCCTTCTCTGCCTGATGCCATTTCCAATGCTTCGACGTTCAAGGAATATAAAAGAGATGGTGTCCCCTCTGCGCCCTTCTGCATCCTGCAGTGAGAAGGATCCTTGGAGAGAAGGCTGGTGTATAAAAGGCAGAGGGAATGACAGCTGAGTTAAGGTCAGGTGATGGCCCTGCAGTGAGTGGGCTCTCATTCTGCCTTCACTTACCAGTTGAGACTTTGGGCAAAAGACAGCCACGTGTCTTCATTTCCTCGCCTGTCTCTCCTTGTGGGGCCCTGGGAGAAGAGTAAGTGGGGTCTCACAGAGGAGGAGCTCAGACCAGTGCCCAGCCTGGGAGTTCCATGGATAGAAGGTGAATGTGCACTGGGCCATCGGTCGGTTGTCCTGGGATTTATTTGTTTAATGAAGCTTTCGTGTGTTTTTCAGTCCTAAATGGCACCTCTAAAAGTGGGGGAGACGGGAGGGGGCCCTGTAACCACAGATTTGCCTGATGGTCCTTGGGATTTAGGGTCTTTGTATTTCTTTACAAGCTGTCCATTGACTTGGGAGAAAAACGGAATAAGCTGCTTCTTGTGATAGTGCTATCAGTGGAGATGGTGTCGTGAATGGAGCCTTTTTTTCTTGTGACTCGATGTGCTAATAGATGGCACTCTTGACATAATTTCACCTCTGTGCTGTAGAAGCCAGGGCGCAGAGCCCCTGGACCCTGGCACCCGTGGAGTCCCCACTGTGTCTGTCTCACCAGGGGCATGGACTTACCTCTGGGCCTCTTTCCCTCTCTGCCTGGCTTGAAAGGGTGAGACTTGCAGCCTTCTGTGAATGCTTCCGGAGCTACAGCAGTAATTACCGGGTTTCCTCCGGTGAAGGAAGAGCAGCCTCACCTCCTCAGCTTGGGTGCTGGTTCTGGTTCGTGGCTGAGGTTGTCCTCCAGCGCATCTGCTTAGGGGACCTCTCCTCCCACTCCGCATCACACCCTTGCTGTTCTCCTTCCCCCTGTACCTTTAAGGCCACTTTATAGATCTTGAATCCCATGCACAGAGTCCTGGCTTCCCTGGCTAGTAACTGGTGCCTGGCATCCTAATCTTGGGTGCTCGTGACTCACTCCTCCAACCCAAGCCCTCCCAGGAGCCACCTGGCCTTTCCCTTGCTCCACAGCACCCTCTGTTGTCACCTTGCAGCTGCTTGAGGAGAGGGGCTCCTGCAAGGCACCAAGAATCCATGCTTGGGTCCTGTTGGGGACACATGGAGGCTGTCCACCCACTGGAGTTGACGCTGTATTTGGGGAGCTGAGCTTAAACACAAGTTGATGTGTGAGAAGACTGAACAGGAGTCCAGAGAGAACAAGACCCATTAGTCCTAGGTGTATGGTGTATGGTGTCCACAGAAAGCACCAGAGCAGCAGTCACCAGGCTCCAGCTGGGCCATGCAAATGGGAGGCCACTGCTCCCTTGGTTGTCAATCTTAGAGCACATCAGGGTGCACATTAGGATCTACTGGGGTGCTTTGAAAAAATGCTGATAACTGGCGCTTCACCCCGACTCTTTAGAATCTCTGAGGGGTACATACAGGGATTTTAATGTCCCACATGGTTTTAATGTGCTTTCTCCATTCGAACCTCTGAGCTAGGCAGAGAGGAGGCTGGGGGCAGTTCCTGGCTGGGGAAACAGCCGGTGGTGGGGAGGCAGAAAGTCGGCTAATGTAAGGAGGGAAGAGTTGGACTGCAGTCACCATGTGAGAGTAGCAAGACCATTAGGACGTGTGGGTGAAACTGGTCTAGAGTAGGAGTGGCCTTCATTCAAGGGCCAGGCAGGAAGTGAGTGGGGTGGGGGGAGTCTGTGCTTGCACAAAGAAGAAATGGAGCTATCAGTGGGGTCTGCAGGACCTGACCCAGGCCATGGCTGCCAGAGGGGAAGGCAGGCCCTGTGTGTTGCCAGATTCTCAACCTTCTCAAAATGCCAGAAATCTACCAGTTCTAAAATGTTGGCTCAATTAAAAAGGAAAATGTGCAGGCCAAACAAAATAGGTCTCTAGGCCAGATTTGGCTCAAGGGCCGCCACTCGGCAGTCTCTGGTCTGGGATAATAATAGCTGATGTTTACCGAGTGTCCACGTGCGTGGAGGGCCCTGGACCGAGTGCACGTTATCCACATAACAACCTATGAAGTGGGTATTATCGCCATCCTTGTTTGACACCGGAGGAAACAGACAGCTAGGGGTTAAGGGGCTGGCCCAGGGCCCTCCTAATAAGTGGGACAACCAAATTAAACCCGAGAAGTCTGGCTGCAAGGTCTCAGCTCATTCTGTTGTCATCTTCTGGTTTCTGGCCTTGTGTTAAGTATGCAGTAAGAGCCCAAGATACTTGTCAGAAAGAATAATCCAGTGTTTTCCAAGTTCCCCTGATGCAGGGTGAGGATCAGCCATCTGAGACTGAAAAGAAAGGTTTCAGGTTTGGGATTTTTTTTGGCGGGGGAGGTTTGGAATATTTGCATATGCATAATGAGATAATCTTCTGGTGGGACTTGAGTCAGCCTCAATTGCATTTGTGTTTCCTACACAAATAGCTTAGATACATAGCTTGCAGGTCATTTTTATACTCTACTTTTAATAATTTTGTGCTTGAAACAAGTTTCATGATGTGAGAGTTTTACTTATTGGGACCTGGTGGCGCTCAGTTTCTGATTCTAGAGCATTTCGTGGTTTTGAATTAGGTATGCTCAACCAGTAATGGGAGTTGCCTGCGGGCCTTGTTCCAGATGTAGATTTCCAGGCTCCATGCTGAGCCATCAACCTGGTCTGAAACCCTGGAGAGCGCTGCCTCAGGTGTTTGAGCACAGGTACAGGCTCTTGGATGGGACTCTGCTGGCCAGGGCGGAGCCTCCTACAGAATCCATGCACCTGCGGCTCCTTTCAACGCTTCCTTGGTTGTGGAGAACAGACCTGTCCTCAGGGACCCAGGGCTACCGCCCTCCCTTGTGGTACCCACTTGATCTCCATGACATCTCCAAGCACAGAACCCAAAGGGGTGAATCGAGAAGGGACCCCGAGGGGTACATGCCCTGCCTGGAGAGATTTAGTTCCTTAAGCCATGGGAAGCTTTTCCCTTCTTTTGGATCCAGGCCTACCTGAACCAGATGACCAAGAGGACAGATAACCAGAAATGTGACTGGGAAGAGAAGCGGGGCACATCATTTGGAGTGTGGGTGCTATGGAGCTGGTGAGCCTGGAAGTGGACGGCAGCGCGAGGGTGTGAAGAGGCCTGGGTGGGGAGAGGAGTGGGAGATCCTGTCTCCCAAGATGCTCATTTGCTGAGGCTGGAAGAATGGACGAGGCCGAGCTGGGCTCAGTGCAGCGGGATTTGTTAGATGGGGGTGAGGGACTGATTGTGACACTGTGGCCCCACGGGGTTTCTGAGGGCCTGGGGCTGAGGCCTGGAGGTTCTAGTGGAAGTCCTAGTGGTCAGGAGCAGAACTGATCTCCCTGTGTCCAGGGGAATGAATGTGGTGCCACAGAAACCCTTCATCATTGTCTCCTCTTCCTCTGTAATAAGAAAAGGAGACAAATTCAGCAGGTGGATTTTGGGAGATCGATACTGTCAGGGCTCCCAGAGATGAACCACCAGATTTACCAGGTCTGTGCCTGGCTCCTAGCTGCTTTGACAAAGCCCTAGTTTGCAACCTCTCAAAGCCTGTGCCAGCTGGAGATGCTGTGCATAAAGGAAGGTCACATAATTATGTCCCAAACCAAGATGGCCCTTTTTACTATAATTTTCTATGCACTGATTTTGCTGATTTAAATATATATATATATATATAAATTTTTTTAAGCTCTATCATATTAAAGTTTAAAAATGAGAGTCTGAATACTCTTCTGGAGGAAACAGTCATGTCAATTCTAAATATCCTTATAATCGATTGTTAAAGATGTAACTGTTGAGGCCTCTCCGCGGCCCTCCTGGAATTGGCTGATTTTGTTGCTGTATTGCATAGCGACACTTGTGACACCCACACTAATAATGGAGTAAAGTTTCCAGCCTTTCACGTTGCTTTCCCTGTTAGTGTCTCAGACATGCTAGTTCTGGGGGTGGTCTTCAGGGTGCAAGTTTTCAGTCTGGAGACCCAGGGCAGCTTCGTGGCATACAGAAAGAGCATGGGACTTGCAGATGTGCCTCTGGAATTGTGCTCTGCTACTTACCAGTATGTGACCTTTCACAAATTACATCTGTGAGTGACACCAACCAGAAATAATGACCCTGTCCTCTTCACAGCTGGAAAGATTAAGTGAGATAGTGTTTTTAGGAAATGCACTTTGTGTTCCTTGCTGCCCCCCAACCACCGCCATCCATCTACACCCCAGGGTGAGAAGTGGTGAGTGTGGATGGACTCTAAACTCAGGATTTTTACTCTCTTCAACCATTGGACAACAGTTATTGAACACTCACTTTGTACATTTGTGAAAACTAGTTCCTGGTACCGGGGAGGATTCAGGGTGACTCAGTTGTCCTCTGGCCCTCAAGGAGTTATCTGGAGACAGGAGATGAAACATGTTCTCTAATAATTAAGGTAAGATAGAAGGCGATGCGGACCATAAGGAAACAGCAGTGAACTTTCTTAAGCATTGAACTTGGGAGAGGACAAAAGAGGCTTCAGGAGGTGTTGATTGACAGCAGGGTTTCAGCACCATTGATGTCTGGTGTTTCTTTGTGGTGGAGGGCTGACCTGTGCATTTAGGATGTCTGGCTGCGTGCCTGACTTCACTTAGATGCCAGGGCACCCCGAGCTAGAACAATCGCAGCCATCTCCAGGCACTGCCAAAAATCCTCTGGGGCAGAACCACCACTGATTGAGAACCCCCGGACTAGACCTTGAGGAAAGGGCAGAAATAGGAACTACGTAAGCATCTGCTAAATGTAGTGCATGTGTAAAGTTTAAATTATTATAAATTTTAAGAACAAATGGTTTCTTGTAGCTGGGTTTGATTACTGAACTGCCCCAGAGCCCCAGGGAACCCCAGAGCTGTGATTCGCTGCGCCCACTCTTGGTGGACAGTGCAGAGAACCTGTGCTCTTTGTGGCCAGCTGAAGCTCTGTCCTTTTTACGGTTGGACATAATATTAATGGGAAGCAAGAAACCTCTCTGTAACTTGGAGAAGAAAAGATCAAAGTCTGCAGTTCAGGGAAGGAAGTTTTGCATTTATCATTGACTTGCCGGGTCACTGAGAGAGACCTGCTCCGGAGCTTCCCGGCTTGGTTCTTCATGCTGGCTTCACCACTGGGTAGCTTGATGACCTGGGCACATCACTGGCCCTCTGAGCTGTTTTCTCTCCAGTTCGAGGCGGAAGGTCCGAGTCCCTGTCCTGTGGGTTTATGATGAGGGTTGGGAGCAGTAGTGCCCATTGGTGCCGGCTCAGCCTAGGCCTGCACTAGGCACTTGGATGCCAGTGAGGACTTTGCAAATAGTATTGGGCACCTGGTGTACACCATTCTCCCTCCTGGGTGCAAGGGACTGTGTTAGGACAGACAGAATTCCCTGCCATTGTGTGGTTTTGTCATCATTGATCGAGATTTTGCTATCTAATAGATACCCAGTCTGGTCTTTGCTGAGGTCTGGTCTGGTTGTTATTGTTACTGTTGTCACAACAGTGGGTTTAAAATGTGTTCCCTCAGACCAGCAACGTCACTCGGGGGCCTGTTAGTAGTGGAAGCTTCCAGGTGGGACCCCAGGCCTATGGAGTCACCCGCTCTGGGGGTGCGGCCAGCGAGTGGTCTAAGAAGCCCCCGGTCATTCTGATGCACCAGGTGTGACAGCCTTCGGGGAAAGAAAGTCCCAAGGCTTAGATTGGGCTGAGTGCTGTGTGCAACCCGGTGTAGCACTCCTGCCAGGTTCCAGGCAGGGCTGTGTCCAGACGCCCAAGCCGGCAGCACCTCTTGATCTCCCCTGGGCTGTCCCTTCCTCCTGAAGGTGGGAGGGATCCCAGTCGCACAGCACAGGTCTGGGTGACAGAAACTCTCAGCCTTGGCTTTCTATCACCCGATGAATGCAGAAACTGCCTCTTCTACCCCATTTCTCCAAGGAATTTGGATATGTTTGACAGTCATTTTGCTTCTTTTAATTCCTTTAAATTGTCCTTACTAGTGCCATTAAAAACCTTTGATTCCGGGACTGGGGTTGTGGCTCAGTGGCAGAGCGCTTGCCTAGCACGTGTGAGGCACTGGGTTCAATCCTCAGTACCACATAAAAATAAATAAAATAAAGGTTTAAAAAAAAAAAAAAAGAAGAATGCTTAAAAAAAAAATCTTTGATTCTGTGATCGAATTGCCCGTGAGACTGGGAGGCTTATCTGGAGATGAAGCGGTGCCGCTCCTTGCCTGTCCGGGCTTTGGTCTTTAAGGATCCTGTGAGGAGTAGGTGAAGTGGTAGACCAGGGGAGGGCATCCAGCAAACGGGGCTCGGAGTGGTTGGTGCCTTTCCTGCCCCGTGCAGATCGTTGTTCGTACCAGGGAAGGCATCACGTAGGCACCACAGTTCCCTCAGGAAGAACTCTGAGGTTATTCAGAGTTTGAGTGAGTATGAATAGCCATCCTATGAGCTAGAACCGAAGCTATAGAATCCGAAGCCTAAATGGGTTAGAAATTCTATTGGCAAAGAAATACATAATCAAATAAACTTAAAAGCATAAAATTATAAAAAAAGTTCCTGGATATCTTTCATGATGATGGATTAAAAAAGTAAAAATGATAGAAAACTCATATCAGATTGGTAGAAATACTTTTCTTTGCTCTAGCCCCAACCTGGGTTCGCTTGTAAGTAACTTGTCCACTCAGCGCCACCACTTAATTTGCAAACACTGATTATTTGAGCCACATTCAAAGAGTGTCCGGACCGTTTGTAGCTCCTTCTGAAAGAAGACGGCGTCCTCAGGAGGCTAGAAGGGTTTTAAGGCTCTGCTGTGGTCCAGGTCTGTGTTGATTCTGAAAAATGCCTCCCTAGGCCCGGATGGGCATTTCCTCTTCTCTGTCCACCTTCAGCCCAAACGGCTTCTGGTTGCGCGACAGTTATAAGTTTGCCTGTTGTGGTTGGCGGTGCTCTAGAGGTGGGGAAGGCAGGTGGCGGTGCTCAGTTCTTGCTTCACAGTGTTGGGACGAGCGTCCCTCACCCTGGTTTTCAGTTCTCTTCTCTATTTAGTAAGGGTGGCCTGGGTGTGGCCCAGGACCCCACCCCCACCCCCGTCTGGCCTGGCTCAGCGGCTGCCATCCTGTCCAAAACCAGCTGTGGGAACCCACATGTAGCCTTCTGACTTGGGGAGTACAAGAAACCGGAATCTTAGAGCAACTCTGGCCGCTGAGTTTCACAAATACTTGTCAGAAGGTTCTAGTAAGGTCGTGTCACATTTGACAGCAGCAGGTGGCCAAAGGTTGAGCTCTTCCGAGTTCTACTCTTTGTTTCCTGTCAAGGAAGAGACCTGATGTTGGCTGCCCGTCTTGGCGCAGGTAGGTCTCTGGCAATGTCTGCACCTTAGCGAGACCTCCCTGGAATAGCAAAGCCTTCCGTTTTGCAGGTTCTGAATTCAGATCTGCTGCTTTGGAAGACTGCTTTGTGGTAGGTGGTTCTGAGGGCTGGTAAACTTATTCATTCACCCCGAGAAATAGAACTGTCAGGTGGAACTGCAGAGATTGGTATCATGAGCAGAGTCAGAATAAGTGAGTGGCACGATCCCATTGGACTCCTCTGGCTGTGACAATGGCTCCTCTCTGGAGTGGACCTGCCGAGGGGGGACACTGCTGCTGTTTAAGGAACGTGTGGACATTACCGTTTACTTGTGTGTCCAGTTCCGTGGCTAGCAGGAACTGACTTTGTCTCCTCTCTTATTGTTAGCATACGCTTATTTAATTCTTTAAATCAAAGAACATGAAGTGGAATGAAAATTAAAACACCTTCTTCATTCCCTCCTAGTCCTGCTGCCTTCCCAGAGGTAACCACAATGAAAGCTGGGCTATCCGAATCCATTTGCAAATGTCTATTTTATGTGAAAGTACAGATGGTTTTAGAATACAGGAGGAGGGTGGTGGCTTGCGGGTCTGGCTGGGCAGGTAGGGGGCCTAACTCCAGGTCAGTGTGTTGGTGCTCAGGAGTCCGCGTGGGTGTGCCCAGACGTGCTCAGTCATTTCCCCTCTGACGGTCCTCTGGTAGGGCTGACTAACTGTTTTGAACATTTCTACATTAGACACATGAATAGTCACATGTCACCTGGTGACATCCTGTGCAAGGGGTCATTGGCAATACAGCAGTAGAGATGGTGGCTTGCAGGTTTGACTCCATAAGCCTAGGTGCTGTGGGTGGGCGGCCTCTTGATGCCTCAAGACCCTGTAAACAGGAGATGCATGAAACTGCAGCCGCCACAACGTGGCATACAGTTCTATGGTCTGCATTTTTTTTTATAAGTCGAAGGAGTATGTTCTAAAATAATGATAAAAGCATCATATGGTTACTATGTCAATTGCATTGTCGTGTTCATTTTCTGGTACTGGGGACTGAACCTGGGGTACTTAGCCATATCTGCATCCTTTTTATTTTTTATTTTAAGACAGAGTCTCACTAAGTTGCTTAGGTCTCTCTAAGTTGCTGAGGCTGGCTTTGAACTCGTGAGCCTCCGGCCTCAGCCTCCTGAGCTGTTGGGAATACACATTGTCGTTTTATTATCAAGTATTACATTCTGTCCGAAGTTGTACATGATGTATAAACTTTTATATGACTGGCTATGCAGTAGGTTTGTTTACACGGGCATCTGACAAACATGAGTAATGCTGCCTTAGGGTAGCCACATTGTCCCTAGGTGATAGTGCCTTTTCACCTCCTTATTATATTATGAGACCAAGGCTGTATATGGGGTTGTCGCTGGTTGAAACTTCGTTAGATGACATGTGACTGTATATATTTTTGGTGTTTGTGTGTATTTCTGGAGGCTGTATTTCGTTTGTTTGTTTGTTTCATTGCTGGGGATGGAACCCAGGGCCTTGGCATGTGCTAAGCAGGCACGCTACCACTGAGCCACACCCCAGCCCTGCGTGTTGCACTTTTGTGTCTTCAACACATATGCTAAAGTGCAGGTAGATTGGTAATAGGGAGGGCCAAACTGTCCCCAGGGGAGGGCTGAACCAGCACCCAGGGGGCCTCTTTTTGGCACTTTTGCCAGCGGTGGTTGGTGGTTTCGTTGGTGATGAGAGGCGGGATCTCTTGTTTGTTATTATTCCTGTTGCTGCCGCCACTGCTGTCCCTGCTACTGGCGACATTATTATTGAATGATGACAAACGTCCAGTGGTCTTAAGCACTTTATGTGAAGTTCACTAATTTAAACTCCACTGTCCCTATGAAGTGGGTGTGATTATTGTCATCTTTTGTAGATAATGAAAGATAATAGGTAAGTAAATTAAAAAGCGTCTTGCTTCCATTTGCATTTCTCTGTTTTCTGTTGGCAAGGCTATTTATAGTTTTCTTATTGAGTTATTTGACCTTCAGTGACTCGTAGATAGTGGGCTTTCTGTGGTGTACATGTGTAGTAAAGATTTTTTCCCCTAGCTTGCCATTTTTCGTATAATTTTATATATGATGTGTTTCTCTCTGTAGAAGTTGTATTCATTCCATAGATATAATTACACCATTTGCAGTTTATGGGTTTGATGGCTTGCCTTGAAAAAAACTTTCCTAATCCCCAAAGTATAGCAATATTCTCCTGTATTTTCTTCTTGACCTCATGATTCTATTATTTTGACCTTTAACTTCCTTGGAAGGGTGTGTATGTGTGTTTCAAAGATCTGACTTCATGGTTTTCCCATTTACAAGAGTGCTCTTACCGAATGGTGAAGGCCACTCCTCAATTCCAAATGCCAGTTTCACCATATTAAAGTGTGTGTGCGTGCACGTGTGCTGTGCGTGTGCTTGCGTGTGTGCGTGTGTGCTTGTGAGTGTATGCAAATCACTGCTTCAAGTAGAGTAGCTCTATAAACAGGGAAAATCCATCTCCTCATACTATTTTTTCAGTGAAGTTATAGTTTTCATTAATATTCTTTCTTGTGTTTTTACAGAGTGGGGCTCCCTCTCTCCCATGTGAATTTAGGGTAATAAGGAGGTTAACAACTGCCTGCACTTAGAGGGTATTTTCCTGCACTGGGAATGGCAGTCAGCATTTTATGTTACTGTTCCTCTACGATGGCAACCCTAGAGGGCTGGTGCCAGCGTCCTGGTCTGTGAATGAGGACAAGGAGGCCACTTGCTGATGCATGTGTCCAAAGCTGCACTTCTGCACGTGGTGATTCTTCAACCTTAGCCACTGTGCTTGATTCAGGAGCCTCTTGCCACTTGTGCTCCTGGACTGGAGTCTTCTCCCAGGACACAGACAGGCCCCAGGGTGGGTGATCGGGGTTGCTCCATGTCCTGTGGCAGTGAGTGGCATTAGCAGAGTCAGGTTTGTCCTGGGTAACAGACAACCTAACAAGACCTCTGCTACATTAGACAGCCATGAATAGTCACGTGTCATCTGATGATGAGGACACATCCTGCGCAAGGGGTCATTGGCAATACAGCAGTAGAGAATGGTGGCTTGCAGGTTTGACTCCATAAGCCCAGGTGCTGTAGGTGGGCGGCCTCTTGATGCCTCAAGACCCCGTAAACAGGAGATGCATGAAACTGCAGCCACCACAACGTGGCATACAGTTCTATGGTCTGTGTTTTTTTTTATAAGTCAAAGGAGTATGTTCTAAGATAATGTTAAAAGCATCATATGGTTACTATGTCAATTGCATTGTCTTGTTCATTTTCTGGTACTGGGGACTGAACCTGGGGTACTTAGCCATATCTGCATCCTTTTTATTCTTTATTTCAAGACCGAATCTCACGAAGTTGCTTAGGACCTCACTAAGTTGCTGAGGCTGACTTTGAACTTGTGATCCTCCTGCCTCAGTCTCCTGAGCCGCTGGGACTTACACATCAGGGCAGCAAGACATGAAAACTAGCCTTGCCGAGGAGACTTGCTCAGACATGAGTCCAGGTGGGACTCGGATGTGAAATTCAGGTGGCCCATGAGAGAGGTTGATCAGGTGCTGCTTCGTATGCACGAGCTGCTGAACCCTCTGTGGCCCTGTTAGGGAGGTGGGTCTAGGTGTGGTTCCCAAGACAGCCAGCCCTCCATGTCTGTAAGTCCCATATCTGTGGATTCAACCCACAGGATACAAAACGTTATCAAAACACTGTGTGTACTAAAGGGGCACAGGCCTTTTTCATTACATTAATACAGGTGGCAGCTGCCGCCATGGCATTCACATTGTATCGGGTAAGTGATGCAGAATGATTGACGGTGCCCAGGAGGAAGCAGGCAAGTTACAGGCAACGGCTACACCATTTTACACAGGGATTGAGCATCCTTGGATTTGGGTGCCCTGCGGGGTGGGGTGGTCCTGTGACCCATCTCCCAGCCCAGACACTGAGGAGGGAGCTCCCTGGCAGGAGAAGCCACACCCACCCTGCCCCAGGAGTTTTCTACCACCTTGAAGAAGACGCAGCATGTGTTAGTGGTCTAGTGGAGGAAGAGGTCCCCGTAGATCCAGAGTCTCCAGCTCTGCTGGAGAGGAGCCTTTAAGCCGGAGCATCATTCCTGTGTATTTAAATCAATCATCCCGACTTCTAAGCCTCTTCCCCTCAGGTGGTTGCCTCTTGATTTAGATTCTCTCTGGTGCCTTCGCTTGATTCTTAGGGACAAACATCAGGAAAGTATTTTCTTTGGAGGACTTTGAAGGCTGCCTCCCCAACAGAAGGCCCACTGAGCTCCCACCAGGAGCCTTAGAAAACTAATCCCATTTATTAGTAGTAGTATATTGATTTTGTGTGTAAAATGGACCCAGAGGCCTGTGACAATGAGTCCATTTGAAATTATAATTTAAAATATCTAGCAGAATTGCTGTGTGGAAATACTACTCTAGAATATGAATGATTAGACGCTTAGTGAATTTCTTGTGGTCAAATAATTAATTGGCAAGTTTGTTTTCATATACTAAGTCCTTTAATGTACCTTTTCTTCCACAATTGCTGGTGTAAGTTAGGGGAATTAAATCTTAGAGGCCTTTATAAACATATGGTTGTGTTTTGCTGTTCATTTATTTATCGGCCTCCATCACCCGATCTGATCTTGTACAATAGAAGACACCTGATCGAAGACTTCTCACTTCCCCTGCATGACTACAATCTTAGTTTTGTGAAAGTCTAGAAGGTTTCCTTCTAGATTGAAGGGTAAGTGGATAATTATTTTGTCGTTTATTTAGCGTGTTTCTTCTATCTGCAGTCCTGGCCGGAATGCCTGCTCCATCCCCAGCCCTCCCCACTGATGGTGTCTGTCTGGTCACCTGGTGTCGCTTTGGGTTTGTGGCTACACGGCAGCCCAGGCTGCACGGGTAGTGACCACTGATGCCTGTGACCCTGAAGTCTTGGCCTGGCCTCGGCCAGCAGGCTTTCCCTCCTGCCCAGGCCTTAAACTTGAACTCAGCTCACTGTTCTCAGCTTTTCTCTACGTTTCTTTAAAAACATACTTGGGCTCCTTCCTTTCCACGCCCCCCCATTACAACTGCCCGGCACCCTGGCTTTTTCCATTCTTGACAAATGATCTGTCCACTGTAACTGTAGCCCTGCTGTGCTGATATCTGTTGAAATTAGACCTAGAATCTAAATGTGGCTTCATGAAACTATGGGTGAGACATTTTTCTCTTCAAATAGTCACGTCTGTTGGCGCCCAGAGTCACCTCCCAGCAGCTTCTTCACGGTGATGTTGGGGGAAGAAAGTGGGGGTGCTGTGTCTGAAACTCGTCTAGAATTAAAAGTCCTACATGAGGCAGTATCGCCTGTTGGGGTTTGGTTTGGTTTTGCATCTATGGTGAGGTAGTGAGTTTCCCCCACTGCTGCCTGCCTCCCCCATGGATCGAGCCAACTTCGACCTAATTGCTTTTCTTATCATGTCATAGGAATCGTGACCCCTCCCTGTGTCTGCTCCTAGAGCTGCTACTTCCCTTAATGAGGCCTTGAAACCCCAAGATTGTTTCATTTGTACTTTCTTGACTGAGTCACTAGAGCACTTCGTCTGTGGCCCTTTTTCTCTTAGAAGTTCAGAACAGTAGTTTGGCTCTGAAACTACTAATACAAAATGCAGGTCCGTGACAACTGTGAGTTAGTTGGTCTGAGCTGTACGCAGGCCAGACGGCGTGGCACCGAGGGAACCGGAGGCTGCTCCTAGCCACAGGCACTCACTGAGGCCATTGAGTTCTTGGGGATGCTGGGGAAGTTTTGCTGCCCAAGTGGCCGGTAATTCTGCTACTGGGTGCTAGGACTCTGGTCCCTGTTGTTCCACACCTAAGTGAACCGCACTGTGAGGCACTGTTATTTCCAAGTTAAACAGCATCAAATATTTAGTGATCCCTGTGCCCCCCCCCACACACACACACACACACACTCAGGTGAGAGGTGTGGCTAAGGGCTTGGACTTTGGAATGGATTGAGTTTAAAATCTCAAAAGCTGGGAAAGCTCAGGGCAAGTTATTTCACTTTCCTGGACCCGAGTGTCCTCAGCCGGAACATGGGGTAATTAGTGACCTACCTCTCGCCTGAAGGGTTGGGCCGAGTGAGCGCCCCCTGGAACACACAGGGTGCAAAAGGTTGGCTCCTCCTGTGTGCAGTGTGCAGCCAGAGAGTAGGGCCGAGACACAGCTTTTCTTACATAAAGAGAACAAAAAGCACCATTAGGAGTAGACCTATTTATTTTAATCATCCTGTAAGTCTCTTTAGGGCAGTTTTGGTCAGTGTGGATTTGGTGCAAATTTTGTTGTTTCCCTGTTATTTTAAGCTACCCTGCAATTGTGTTTTTAAATATTTCTGAGAGCTCAGAACTATATAATTGCCAGGGCAGATCCAAGTTATTAAAGCCCTCTTGGGTCAGTGGTTTTCCAGTGGGGACACTTATGTGCCCCAAGTGATTTGGCAACGTCTGGAGACCTGTTTGGTTGTGGTGATAGGGGACGGGAGGTGCTGTTGGCATCTCAACGGGAGAGCCCAGGGAGGCTGTTGAGCATCCTGCGATGCACAGGTCAGTCCCTCCTTAAGACAGTCAGCTGACCCCAAGCGTCAATGCCCTGTCCCCTTTATCTGCAGTTTCACTTTTCCCAGTTCCAGTTCCCTTCATTCCAGAAACAGATGGAAAACTCCAGAAATAAACAGTAAGCTTTCAGGCGCACACCGCTGGAGTAGTGTCATGGACTCTCACGTCTTCCTGTGGCCCGCCCTGCTGCCCACCCATTGTGGCCACTCCAGTCACCACCCCAACCATCAGCTTTGCGACGGGTGCTTCTGTTAGAGTAGCCCAGGTGTCAGCTAATGGGCTCAGAGCACAGAAGTGGCATTGCTGTCAGTCTGGGTTTGCCCCAGAGAAGCTGTAGAGTGCTTCCTGTGAGTGAAAGGTGAAGAGTCCCTGCTCAGTAAAGGGGGGAAGGTGTGCTGAGGTCACCAAGGTCCACAGTAAGAGTGAATCTTCTGTCTGTGAAACTGTGAAGAAGGAAAAAAATCTGTGCTGGTTTTGCTGTCGCACCTCAGACTGCAACAGTCCTGCCGCAGTGAGTGGTAGTGATCTGATTAGAAGGAAGAGACAGCGGGGCCCCGTGGTGCATGCTTGTGATCCCAGCAGCTCGGGAGGCTGAGGCAGGAGGATATCATCAGCAACGGTGAGGAGCTAAGCGACTTAGTGAGACCCTGTCTCTAAATTTAAAAGGCTAGGAATGTGGCTCAGTGGTTTAGCACCACTGAGTCCAATCCCTGATACAAAAAAAAAAAAAAAAAAGGAGGAGGAGGAAAAGGCGTTGGGGTTGGGGGTGGACCATGAGAAAAGAGCACATGTCCAGACTGATGACCATGTATTGCCCCAGAAGACATTGAGCTCATATGATGACTTCAGCCAGGGATCCCCCAGAAACCAGTAATGCCCAGACACTGGCTGCCAGGAAGGATGGTTACAGACTCGGGGTGGACTGGGACACAGAGAGAACATTCCCATAGCTAACTGTTAATACCTGTTCTATTTTAATATCGGTTACTGTAAACTGTTTCATAGGCTTGTGTGTATAGGAAAATCATAGCATATACAGGGCTCGATTCCATCTTTGTTTTTAAATGTCCTTGGGGGTCTTGGGACGTATCCCCCATGATACGGGCCCGCTGTGGTGCGGAGGTTAAGAAGCCATACTCAGGTGGTCTTCCTTGCAGGCAATCTTTGCCTAATATCACTGGAAAATTTAGGACCATTTCTCAAACTGAGGGGAGGAGGAAGACGGAGAGTAAGCCATTTCTCTTCCCCTATGTAGTTTGAAATATATAAAAGTCTGAGATCAAATCAGAAATCTTTCTCCACAGTTTTTTCCCAGGACCATAACCCACACTGATGTTTTAGTTTCTGTAAGTGCTAAACAGTGGAGGCTCTACAAATGAAATGTGTTTCTTACTACATTTTAATTGCTCTTTTCTATACAAATAATACATGGCTTTTGTTCTTATAAATTGATTCCTGGGGGAATTTTAATATTAGTTTTTAAGCAATTTAATTTCTTTCAAATTGAACTACCCCAGCTGCAAAGAACCATCAGTTATGAAATGTGTGTGTCCTCTATGTTAAGAGGGTAGGGTACACTAATCAATCCTGCTTGGAGCATTTTGCAGTTAATTGAATTTAAAACAGAAAGTCTTATTTTAAATGTAAATTCTTTTAAATTCTAATTTTGCTGATTTTTTTTCTATTCTGAAATATTGATAGGGTTGCCAGATATAAAATATAGTACACTGAGTTCAATTTGAATTTCAGATAAACAACAAATAACCTTTTTAGTGTAAGTAGTACAATGTTTAGGATAAACCTATTGAAAAAATTTTTGTTATCTGTCTGAAATTCTGATGTGATGTTCCGTGTTCTTAGCTGCCACATCACCCTAAAGATAGGACTCAGCATAATTGGGAAACCCCACTCCTGGGGGATATCTCCCTGCACAACTGTATCTCAGATGTTGTACTTCACACCAGGCTTAAGCAGTAAATCTCCATATACAAGGAGATGAGTTTCAGAAGGTAATGTAGAAAATTTGTTTTTCAGTCGTATTTATTTGTCTTAAAGTGTAACTCCAGTAAACTAAAACTCAGTGATCTGATGTGACATTCAGAAGTGCCATGTTTGACCTGTCACCTTCATTCCAGAGGGACAGCTGGGAGGGAGGGAGAAGCCTTTTTACACGTGGGGTTCCTGGGGCTTACCTAGAACTTCAGCAAGGTGATCAGACACCTCCCCGGCTCTTCCTAAGGGGGAAAACTAACTCTAGAACTGAGGACCAGGTAGCAAGTGGGACAGGTTGATGGCAGTATGATTGGATCAGTGTTGGGAACTAGAAGAAGAACAACAAACACCCAAGCAATGAAAAGCTCATTTAAGGCACAGAATTCTCCAGAGTGCTGACGGGGGTGTGCCAGAGAGCGGCACAGGTCCTCTCACAGTGACCCAGGACACCGGGATCATCTTTGGGGAGGAAGGAGCAGGCCAGCACCCCACCTTATGGTACAGAGGAGCTCATTGCAGATTCTGGCTGCCGCAGCCACCTTAGAAACAGTTGGCCCTTGAAGTGTGGCCTTCTGCCCACAGGCCCTCCAGGCCCACCCAGGGAGCTGAGGGTGGCCTCCCTGAGGCTTGTTCCTTCGGGCATCACCGCCCCGTGTGGTGCACCGCACACCCACAGCAGCCTGGGTTGGGAGTGGCTGCCCCAGGAATTGCCTCACCCAGGGGGAATGGGAACCGTTGAAGAGATGACCCTGGTACCCCTGTACAGTTCGGCGGGGCATGCGGGGTGCTTCCTGGGGTCCTGGCCTTGTTCAGACACCCCTAGTGACCAACCCCTGCCTCTCAGGATCACCTCCACTACCCGCACCCAGGTCCTCCTCGGGGTCTGTGCGCTCGGTGACGTTTCAGTGTAGACACCTTCTCTAGGGAAGCAGGAGGGCTGCTGTGCAGAACACTGAGTGGGTGGCCTAGGCAGCAGAAATTTATTTTCTCACTGTCCCGGAGGCTGCAAGTCCAGAATCAGGGTGTGGCAGGGTCAGCCTCTCTCCTTGGCCTTTGGAAGGCTGCCTGCCTCCCCATGGCCCTCCGTCTGGCCACACATGCCTGCACTCTCCTTCTCTTGTGAATCCACATTGGATTAGAGGCCATCCTGATGGCCTCAGTTTAACTCAGCCAGCTCTTTAGGTGCCCTGCTGTCTCCAAGCACAGTCACATTCTGGGGCACTGGGGTCTAGGATCCAGTGTGAGGATCCAGGGAAGGCACACTCTGCCCACAGCACCCGTGAAGAAGAACTTGATCTAAAGCATCAGTCACATCCTGGGGCACTGGGGTCTAGGATCCAGTGTGAGGATCCAGGGAAGGCACACTCTGCCCACAGCACCCGTGAAGAAGAACTTGATCTAAAGCATCAGCTTCTCCAACATGATTGTTGGGCCTCCAGATTGCATTGCTTTCACAAAACCTTTCCGAAGTCTGTCTCTAGGGCCTTGGGGAGGCGGGTCTGTCGCATTAGTTGGCCATCTCCCCCAAGTCTGGCGAGCGGCCTCTGCAGCTCCCGCTGCCCCGTGCGTCCTGGAGAAGACCTGGACCCTCGCAGGCCCAAAGCGGCTTCGGTCACGTGAGAAGACAAGACCATGAGGCGGGTGTCATATGAGGACAGTTCAGGCCTGTGTGACACAAGCGGTATGACACGGACTAGCAGAGATGAAGGGGGAGTGCTTCAGGGTGAAGCTGTCACTGAGGCGGTGGTTGAGTGCGATGACGTGGAACAACTTCTACCCTGAGTACCCGGCCACACCAGTGGCCTGGAGGGTGAAGTGCGGGCAGTGGAGGCAGGGGGTGGGTGGGGAGAAACGCGGGGGTCGGCGTGGGAGGTGAGGGAGCCTTGCACAGGGTGCCTGGCCTGTGGGGAACAGCAGGGGCCCGGGGTGCAGAGTGGTTGGGGAGGTAGCGGGAAGGAGGGCCAGGCAGGCCAGCAGCTGTGCATCTTCCTGCCCAGCCCTCTGCATGGCCCAGGTCCTGCCTGGATGGCCGGCCCCATCTCCCCACTGTGTCTTGGTACCCTATCATCCCGGCTCCGCCATCCCTCAGAAGACCCCTGCTGCCCTCCACTCTGTGGCCACTGCTCTGCGTCCATGTCTTCTTTTCTAATCTTTCACTACTGTTGGAAGTCAGACTCATGTTCACCCGGCACCTCAGTGTCACCAGACACGGGGTGATGTGTGAATGAGGAACTCGACTGGCCTTGGAGTTGGAAGTTCCTTGAAGCTGCCTGAGCCACTTCCCCATGTCTTTTTTTTTTTAAATGCAGAATTCCTTGTGTATTGCTTAGTTAAATTCACCTATTTGCCGATGAGATCTCAGGAATCGAAAATGAGCCAGACCTTACCTGGGTCACAGACCAGTTCCATAGTCCAGGTTCTTAACATGAATCCCTGGGTAGAATTAAAGATATTCTTTTACTACCCTCTAACTGGGATTTAGCCTTTCCTTCCACGATGAATGTCAGCGGTAACCCCCAGAATTTTGACATCATCACCCATAAAAATATGTGTTTTCATCGCATATTACACTTGGCTGCAGGGATCTTGACATTCTGCTCACGCTCATTGTGACTTCCTAACCACAGTAATTTTTTTAAATGTTTATATTCATCGTGTTTTCAAAAGTACAGTTTTGGCCTGAGACTCTCTTTTTTTTTTTTTTTTTTTTGGTACCAGGGATTGAACTCAGGGGCACTCAACCACTGAGCCACATCCCCAGCCCTGTTTTGTAGTTTATTTAGAGACAGGGTCTCACTGAGTTATTTAGTGCCTTGCAGTTTTGAACTTACAGTTTTGAACTTACAATTCTCCTGTCTCAGCCTCCCAAGCCGCTAGGATTACAGGCATGCACCACTGCGCCCAGCAGCAACTGAGTCTTTTTATTTGTGTACTGAGACACATATCACTGCATCATAAATTCCTGAACTGTGAAGAGGTGGATGTCAGTACAGAGGGTTTCTTTGGAATCCTGTGTATTTTATTTTAGATATATGAAAATGTCAGGTTGAGAAGGGCCCATAGTCCCCACCAGAAGCCACAGGGGAGTCTATGCACAGAAAGGCTAAGAGCCCTGGTGGAATCTGGGTAAGAGAGGCCCTGTCACCTGTGTCACCTGTCCTAACCGATGGCCATCAAGATCTCTAGCAGAAGACAGCCCCATCCATGCTCTGGGTCTGTTGCCCCCTCCCCTCTTTGTTAATTTCAGGTGGCCCTTTTGAGAAAGGCCCTTCTTGGAGGTTGGTTGGAAGAGGACTCATCAGAGAGGACATAGCAGGGTTTGATTGAGCAGGAAAATCCTGGGGCAGCCCTCCCTGGTGGGAGGGACAGGGCTTTCCAGATGATCTTTTGGTTAAGACTTTAATTAAAAACAGCCTAGATTCACTTGTGGCAAAAATTTATTAAAGGAAAATAACCACAAGCAAATCATGTTATTGTCTAAAAAAAGAAGTGCCCCTGTAAGAGTCAGAGGCTTGAATTCTGGAGAACTTCACATGGGCTGGGGGAGCCAAGAAGCTGTGGACTGGTTGCTTAACAACTGTGTGATCAGGGGGTGGATCAACCTCTGAGACCTGGGAATCTCTCAATTGAAGATGCTAGAATTTGTGGCTTCGATGTATAACCTGCTACCGAGGTGTGAAAAGAAAGATGGACAGTACCCCTCAGCGGCTTCTCTGCTGTGCTAAATCTCAAACCACGGGCAGCATCTAAATGTAACTGGATTTTTCACCCTTGCTAAACTTATCTTGTTTGTTCTTTCTCTGTAAACTATGGCGAGAAGTAGGCTTCTTGTAAAATGCTTTTAAAATAACTGTTGTACAGTTGTGCTTTGCTTTCTTAAGGACCAGAAGGGGGCTGGGCAGCTGAATGCCCACCCCCCCTTGCTGGTTCCCTGCCCGTGCCTTCTGATGCTCCTGACCACCCTTGGTGTGGACGAGCACCAGGGGCAGCACCACAGGCAACCCCGCACAGAGACAGCTTGGCAGATGGAGGAGGCTGGGAACCGAAAGAGGGACCAGCTCCAGGCCTTGTCATCCGGGAGAAGGGCTCAGGAGCACAGGGCCAGAACCCTTGGCACCAGCCCCAGTTGCAAATGGGTGTGGCCCTGGACGGGTGAGGTCCTGCTAGATTATTTAGGCATACTTCATGTTGATTTTATCTGAGTTGCTCTTTGAAGTTATTTGGAGGTACATCCCTCTTACCGAGGAAGAACTGGAGGCCCTGGTGGGTTACAACGTGCCCACAGTCGTGTGAGACCATCAGGAGTCCACCCAGGTTTCCTGTCCGGAGACTTCACGAGTATTGATTTGAGAGTGGGACCGGACCACTTTAGAATAATGAGGCGTGGAGGAGGTTACCAAGCCAATTTGTTAACTTTTTTCAAAAAGAGGGAACAATAAGCATTACTAAAATTAATTGAATTATTGAACACACCATAATTAAGGAGCTGCAGGAGGTAAGAATGGCTCTTTTTGTTATACGAGTAGTACTAGTAGTAGTGGTAGTGACCATTATTATTATGGCTCTTTCCTGGCTTCTTGTCCCTCCCTACCTCCTGGGGAAAGAATTTTTCCAAACTAAGACACTAAAGGATTTTCTTTATGAGAGAGTTACTCGGCTTAACTCTTAGTGTATTTATGTTGGAGTGGAGACTCTAAGTTTTCCTCCTCTACCTCTGTGTGCTGGATGATTTCCCACATTAGAAGCCCCTTAATATTTCCGGGCAGGCTGGGAGCAGTGATTCTCGCCTGTAATCCCAACAGCTCAGAGGCTGAGGCAGGAGGATTGCAAGTTCAAAGCCAGCCTCAGCAACTTAGTGCAGCCCTAAACAATTTAGCTAGGTCATGTCTCAAAATAACATATTAAAAGGGGGTAGGGGGCTGGGGATGTGGTTAAGTGACCCAGCCCTTCCTGCGTCTCCCCGAAAGCTTGCCAGGCAGGGTTAGAAAGCATAAAGACAGACGGACACACTCCTTGTGATACAAGCTGCGGAATTCCAGTGAGTTTTTAATATGAAGAGTTTTGTAAAGTTGGGTCCGATTAGGGAGCAGGAATGTTTTCCATAGGTTAGTATTCCTGGCCGGGACATCCCAATGAGGAATAAAGTCTCTTGGTCGGCACGGCCTTCATGGAATTCTAGGCAGCTCAGGTGGTCAGGGATTTGAGCAAAATTCAAAAGCTTTGGAAATGGCATCCATTGGAAAGGAATGGTTCGTGTCTCTCGGGCCAGGGCAGGACTACTCTGACGTCTTACTCCAATATCCTTGATCTGTGCAAAGGTGTAAAGATGGGCTGATGCCCATCAGGTTTGGGATGGCACTAAGCAATGTAATAACCACAGAAAACATTAGATCCTTCCCAAACGAGTTTCTCCTGTAGAGTTTATGTATTGTCTTCCTGATTGCATTGGGTGAAAGTTATTGGGAAGCGTTTTAGAACCAAGCTTTCATTTAGTTAAGGAGGATGGAAAGCCACTGAATTGGAGAGGCGTCTGACGTCCAGAAGAGGAAGAAAACTAACAAGCTCCCTTCCAAGTACTTGTGAACAGGAAAACCTGAGGCCACCAAGTCTCATGATCTGCTTAATGTGGAAGGGACATGGGTGAAGTCCCTTGCCTGGGATCAGGTAGGGCTGTTGGGAAGCAGCCTTCTTCATTTCCACCTTCGCCAGCCTCAAGCTGCACGGTGGTAAGATTTATTCTGTGACATGTGTGACTCTAAGACTATTCGTGATGGTGAATACCACAGGTTTGCCTGGGTAACGTGATATTTTTTATTTGCTTTAAGTTAACTTTAGCCTTAGGCATGGTGGGACGGAAAGGGCAGGAAGCTTGGATCAGAAGACCTGGGTTCAAGTTTCACTTTGACTTGACTTTTGCCTGAGCAGATCTGAGGGCTCTGTTTTCTTAATCCATGAAATGGGACAGACATTCCTCTCGCCAGCTCACCTTGCAGTCTTCTGAGGCTTTGTGAAAAGTATGAAGTGCTCTGTCAGCCAGAGGGTGTCAGTCTCATGTCTTTGGTGACAGGCTACAAGGACAAACTTGTTTCTAAATTCCAGCTACTCTATTTGCATGATCTTACACATTCCCGGTACATTTTTACTCAGTACGTTTCCTTTTAGGATGTGTTGATGTAGAGCGCTGTAGTATCTCTCTCCGGCGTGGCTCTGTCAGAAGCAGGTACACTTAAAACATCACTTCCAGCTCATTTTTGGGCCCCGGGGCGTATTTGCAGCTTTTGATGACTATATTCAGTGTGTGAAAGCCGTGTCCTGTAAGAGCATAGGGCACTTAGGCAGGTGTTAAAATTTGTACTGTGAAAACCCTGCTGGTCCTTCCGTGGGGTCAAGGATCCAGGATGGCTTGTGGTGCAGCCACCCCCTTGGAACAGCCCACCCAGGTGTGGTCTGGCCGCACATCAAAAGGGGACTTGGCAACTACCCTGTTCAGCTCTCCCATGAGCATACCCAGTCTGGGCGATTGGGGTAGCAGAGTGAATTTTTAGGCATGAATTATCTGGTTAAGTTAGCCAGATAATTGCCAGATGTCTCCTTTGCGTCTGCTCCTAAGACCCCAGCCTGAACAATAGGCTTCTCTTGACTCAAGCAAGCAAGTGCTCGTGTCCATTTTCAAAGGGAAGCCAGTGCCTGTTAGAGTGGTGTCATAATGGAGCTGTTCTTGTTGCTGATTCAAAGGTTCCACCCCCCCTTGCCAAGATGAGAACCCACTACCATTGCTGACTTGGGGTTACCCTTCTTGACTCTGAGGAATGTGGGATAGGGGATTGGGAAGCTGATGGTAAGGAGGTTTTGTAGAACGGTCAAAACTTAGCTCATATTCTTACCAAACATTTTTCTACTAATTTTCCTAACCAAATGGAAACTCCAGCTGTATAAATAATGATTTTTGTTTGAAAATATTTCTTCCCTTGTTTTTAAAGCCATCGGGGGAATTACATTATAAATAAGTAGCAGCAACAAACTGCTTTGCCAATGTGAAGCCGAATGCAAACTCACTTGCATTGTGATCTGAGTTGCAGGGTGCAGAGGCCAGTGTGGACACGGGTGGACGAAGCTAGCTGCCCTTCGGGGAGGAGAGCCATGCGCAGATGTTGCTTTGCTCTGCCCCTTTATTTACTAGTGCACTCGTCCATTCCTCTCTGATCTGATTTTCATTCTGCAGTTCTTTCCATGTGCTCTTAACAAGTGCGATGGCACGTCCCCAGCAGCCATCTTTTCCCCTGTCACTTTTTCTTTTTTTAAAAAAAAAAAAGTTACCTCTCAACCTCATCCTATTTAAGATTATGTAATGAGGGGCTGGGGATAGAGCTCAGTTGGTAGAGAGCTTGCCTCGCATGCACAAGGCCCTGGGCTCAATCCCCTGCACCACATGCACACATACAAAATTGGCAAATCTTACTATATGTTTATTGCACCTCAATAAAATCAACAAAAAAGTGTTTAAAAAAAAGTTTATATAATGAGAATACTTACATTTATGACCAGTATGGTTCCTTCTCTTCCTTTAGGGTTGTGTTTTGGTTATAAACTCCAGTGGGGAGAACAAGGGTACCTCCTCAGGCCAGGGTACCGTACCCAGCACCCCCTTACCTCCCACACAGAAACCACCAGTGTCATGTGCCCTCTGACCCCTTCACTGCGGTGCTCCTCACTGAAGAGCAAGGCTTTACCCAAGTTATTGAACCGCTGCTTTCTTCACGTTTTGACCTCAGCTTCTCAATGAGGAGGTTGTTTTTACTATATTCTTCATTCCACAAACACTGAGCCAACACATTTCACGACAGGTGCCTTACAACCAACCCAGTTAATTGGGACATTACTTAACTCAGTCGTCCAGAAATGTTGGGACAACTTCGGTCAGTAGTGTCAGCATCAGCTTCCTTTGAACATGTTTCCAGAACGTTCCAAAGCATACAAGATGCTATGGGAATTTTTACCTTAGTCCTAATCTACTTCCAGACTAGGCAGTTGTCACTAGAGAAATGGACCCATTGGTCCAAAGAGAGAGGGGAAAGTTGTCCCTGAGTGAGGGACAGTGAGTGATCCCCACCCTACACCCAGCAGCCCCTTTCTTTCCTGGGCGGAGGCCTTGTGGTATCTGTGGAGGAAGGCCTTTTTCCTTGGGCTGGGTCTTGTCCTCAACCCACTGGGTGTTTTCTTTCCATAAAGATCTCAAGTGATGACAGTTTCCGTCTTTGACGAACTCGTGAGAATGACCTGTTTTCCTTTGAAGGGGGTCAGGCTGGAGCGGGCAGTGGGGTATGGGCACCCAGGACTGTAGCCTGTGCTGTGCCTCGCTCGGCTCTCTAGGTTGGAGCCCACCGTGGCTGGGACTAAACTCGGAGGATGTCTCAAATGGAGGGACGCGCAGATGGATTAAGGAGGGGAAAGTGGGCAGGATGGGGCAGAGACACCGCCGACCAGCGTGGACAGGTGGGCAGCTCCCACCCTTTGTGTCACATGACATTCCATGTGAGTCAGCGGTGTGGCCCTTGGGGGCGCCCAGCTCAACAGCACTAGGTGCACTTCTGTGCATTGGAGCCATCATCACCACTTCCAGAACTTGTCGCCATCTCTATCAGGAGCGGCCCTTCCTTTCCCCAGGCCCTGGTGCCCTGTTCTGCTCTCTGGGAACTTGACGACTCTGAGAGGAACCTAGAGGGCTTGTCTTCCACGTGGCTTGCTGCTCTGAGCCCAGTGCTCTGCCCTCACCGTGTCCCAGCATGTATCAGGATCCCCTTCCCCCGTGACTTAATAGTGTCCCACTGTATGAGACCCCGTTGTGCTTCTCCACCCTGGGGTGGATGGGCCCTGGGAGGAGAGCGCCCGAGTCCCTGCTTCGGTTCCTGTCCCCACCGTGCTGGCCACGTCATTGCTGTGTTCAGCCCTTTGAGGACCTGCTGAGCTGCTCCCCACTTTACATCCTGCTGGCCGCACTGGGAGGGCAGGGGCGGGGCTGTTTTCACCCCCCTGGATGCCTCCCCCTGGTTTGCTGACCAGGCCTCACCCCTATGCATCCCGGGGTGTCCTGGGCTCTTGCTCCTGGGTGAGTCTGCCTGCCTCTCAGGGCCTGGCTGGAGAAAGGAGCAGGTTTGTTTTGTCATTGACCTGGCTGGATGTGCTGGGCAGGCGCTGGGGACTGTGTCCTTAGTGTCTAAGGGGGCCCTGGTGACTGCTTCCGCCTCCTAATAGCTGCAGCTTCACCTCAATGAAAAATTGATCCTCTTCTGCTTTCCAGTGAGCGGCTCTTCCCGTGTCAGGTGTCATTTCGCCATTATCCTGGTAACTTGGGTCCTTCTTAGTCCTAACACCAGGCTTAGAGTGCCGGGAGGGTCTGCAGCAGGCCACGCTGATGGCTGCTGACCGTCGCGCAGTAGCAGGAGGAGGAGCCAGGCTGGGAGGTGTTGGAAGTGCTCCTGGGTGTGCCCTCACAGCGGGGCTCTGGTCCTCACTGGCCTCGCAGACTCACTGAACACCTGATCGTCATTTTTATAGACGCCCCAAGTCCTTGTTGGTGGTTTATTTATGTATTTTTTAACCTTTGAAACCTTGGGTACAGCAGGTGTCTCACGGTCACCGCCACCTTCTTTTGGCAGATAAGGAAACCTAAGCAGGTCTGTCAACAAGGAAAGCTGGACCTGCCCTGGAATCGCTGGCAGGACATGGGGAGGCGTGGGGAACGGGAACTTCTGACTTGCTTCCTGGGCCTGACTCCCTGGACCCTCAAAGTCCACGCGGTCCCCGTCCACGCGTTCCTTTGCTCTTGGTTGGGTTCCTGGGTTGGGTTGGTACGTTCCAACTCAGGACTTTCCCTACCTTACTCTTTGCAAGGTCACGCTGTTTTCGTCAGAAATTCCCAGTTTGGGATTAGTAGTGACATTTGTCGAGAACCGTGGTGCTCAGTAGCCTTTAGAAACGGCAAGAGCTGCCCGCGTGCCTGTCGCACGTCTTCCTCAGACTAAACGTCATTTCACGTGAATTATCCGGTTAATGGTTTGGTTTTCGGATCAAGCACTTTATCACTGCTGCGCATTGCCAAGCCCTTTTTCAGGGGAAAGACTGACATGTCATTGTCCCGTGGTGTCCTGTACATGGTGGGAACCGTCCACGTGTGTAGGGTGAGTTCCTTGCTTATGTGCCCGGAGACTCCTACCAGTCCATTCTCATGAAGTAGACTTCCTTTCCATCCTTGAGAAGTCCATCTCTCACGGCAGCTGGAGTGGACACCTTCGACAAGTTCTGTCTGTTGCTTGCTCGTTCCTTCAGAACACAGGAGTACACAGGATCTAGCAGGATTCCTAGTGGACCCTGGAAAACGTTAGTGTCCTCTCCACTGAGATTGGAGATGGCCGCTCTCATCTCGGCCACTGGGTGTGCCTGGATCTGGAAGGACAGGCAGGAGAGTGGCGTGGGCCCTGACCTTGCTCTACAGCCTCATTTAGAAGCAGGATCCTTGGAAATGAGATGTTAATGTCAAACACACAAGCAAACAAACAGAGAAAGCCTATTTTCTTAACCATTTGATTCAAGAGTTTGGTATTAAGTCTTGGAAAAGGCTTCGAGTTGATCCAATGGTCCTGGAAAGTCCCCCTGAGTCATGGCTGGGTGTGGTGGGACTGGGATCTGGGGCTCGGAGCCTCTGGGCTTAGTTCTCAGGCTGGGTGCCCCAGAGCAGTGGCCAGGCTGAAAGAGTCGTAGGTGCCCAGTGCGTCTTGAGCGAGGCTGTGTTGGCCTCTGCTTCTTGGCCCTTGGACAGTTTATCTTCTAGGTCTCAAGTTCCTCCTCAAGGGAGAGGGAGCAGGGCATGATGTGTTGTCCTTCTGCATAAGAATCCCTGCTGACGGCAGCACCCATCCTTAAAAACACGAGTGCCCACCTCATCCTCCTCCCAGGAAAGCAAGCCCTTGGAGGGGTCGTCGTCCTCAGTGTCCGTGGTTCCAGGACCCGCCTCTGGAGCTACAGTCCACATGCTGTGGCTTGTATCTGATGTCCCTACAGAGACACTAGAGAGGTGGTGGAATTTGAGGAGGTGGGGTCTAGTGGAAGGAAATTGGGTCTCCAGGGGCCTCCAGCGGGGATTTGGGAACCAGCCCTTGCTTTCTCAGCTGCCAGGAGGAGGAAAGCTCTGCTACCCCTGCCCTCCCCACCATGCCTGGCCACTCACCACAGGCCCAAAGTGGGGGGCCAGTGCCCATGGACTGAGCCCATTAGCCAAAATAAGCCTTCCTCCTCACAAGTCGACTACCCCAGGCATTTTGTCACGGCAGCAGGGGGCTGACGACACACCACAGATGATCGGCCCCTTGTATAAAGTGGCACGATGTTCACGCAACCTCCAGGCTTTTGGTTATCTCTGGGTTACTTCTGACTGTACTCTGATTGAGGCTGTGTTACACTGTGGCTCAGGGAATGTTGATTAGGAAGAGTCTGTTCCTGTTGAATACAGACACTGGTTTCCCAAGTGTTTTCAATCCTCCGTTGGCTGAATGCTGGGATGCGGACAGTCTCCATGTTTCAAACGTGCATTTTCTCTCATTTGTACATGGGAGTCGTAACATGGACCTCTACGTTTCTGAGTGAGACTGCGGTGCCTCTTGTAATCAGTGCCTCCTTTCAGCGAGGGAATGCAGTTTCACTCTTGGGGGCACTACAAATTGGGCGTTAGAAGGGCGCTCTCCGCTTGGCCACGTTCTAGCAGATGTTCAGTTTCTCCTTGGTGACTTCAAAGTTTGGGGAAGGTGAAATGACGCCGGTCAGCACAGCAACCTGACTTACAGTGGCAGCTCAGTCTGTGTTAACTCTAATTCTTTTCATTGAATGATTTTACCAGAAGCTTTGGGACTGCCCTTGAAGGGGTTAGGGGTGCCAGGGGGCAGGCGTTGTATGTGACTCCAGCAGGTGGCTCTGGAGGTCAGAATCGCTGCTAACTCCAGTGTAAAATGCCGTTCCCAGACTTGGAAATGGAAAGCGAGATTTGTGATCCACCCTCGTATATCATGTTTGATTGGAGCGACAGCTCGACATGGAGAGGGAGTTGGAGAATTTAGAAGTAAAAACACGTGGTCTTAACAAAAGCCGCAGGACCGCCACTGCCTCGCTGCTCGTAGGCAGTGCAGCCGCCCTGGGCCCAGAGACGATCGCCTCTTTTTAATTGTCAAGTTAGCTCCACGTTGCCCTGTCCAGTCGGACTGAAGGGGACAGTCCCCAGCCAGTGCTCGTGGAGCAGGTGTAAGGGACAGATGAGCTGAGCACTACTGAGTTACAGGGCGTGTGTGTATGGGAGAGATACAGAGAGAGCTGCTAGGTCTTGCCATCTTTCTTTTTACGACTGTGTTCATAACCCCAAGCCACTGTGTTCTCTGCCTGGGCCTCTGCACTTGAGCGGGTCTGGGAAGCAGCGCCACGGCCCCAGACCGGGACCCCCAGCAGTCCGGGACCCCCAGCAGTCCGGGCAGGTTCCTCCCACCGCCCGGAACGGCAGTGATTTGTACCGATCTGGCCTCGAGGTAATGGCTGGGATGAAGTAGAGTTATTTCTGCGTTGTGTCGTCCCATGCAGAGACCCCTGTACACTCAGGGATCAGATGTAAAGGATCGGACCATGAAGCCGTTCGCCCGGGAGCTGGGTCACGGTGCTTTCCTTCATCCTAGACACTCACCAGCAGTCACTGCCATAATTTATTCTTGCCAGTCACTGGGTTTTCCAATGACAGCAAGCTGACAGAATCGCAGCCTGGGTTTCAGCACAGAGGGCTGGGGAGACCATCGTGAGGCTCGGCTGGTGAGGAGGCCCAGAGAAGGCAAGTGACTGGCCCAGGGACGCCGTGAGTGAGAGCCTGCCAGGCCTGGAGGTGGTACGTGACACGTGGATAGGGTTTTACTCATTTCATTCCTGGGGTTGATGGAAAGGTCTTTGCCCCTGCCTACCCCCAGCCTTTCTCCAGGTAGATGACCCCTGGCAGTTAGGAGCTGGCCGAGGCACTGTGAATGCCAGCGTGGAAAGGGCTCTTTCTGCTTTGGTTGTCGTGAGAGCTCCATGCAGAGCCTAGAAACAGCTCCAGAGAGATGACCATCAGCTCTCCAAGGAGCGTGGTGTGGCTGGGCCTGCTGCCTTGTTGCTGGTCTGTGCTCCTGGAGGCTCCTGGGGCTGGGGTCAGCGTAGGAGCGGCCGCACCTGCTGGCTTGCTCTGGGGTCCTTTGCATGACAGTCCTAGAGATGGGCCTCTGGTGCCTTGTCACATCCTGGAGCAGGTCATGTTTCATCTTTATTTTATGTACCCATGTGACATCTGAACGTGGGAGACACTTTTTAAAATAGGATCTTTTGGGGAATATTTGAAAACCAGCATAGGACGAAGAACCTGGTCCCGTGCCTGGTGTGATTTATTGTATTTTAGGTCCTATGCAAAGGTGTTTCCTCATTTGAATTGAGTAGGACACAGGTCTGAGATGAGGGGAAGGGTAGATTGCATTTCTTGTCGAATCTGGGGTGTTTTATATTCCTGAAGTGGATCACTGGGTGCCTACGTTGATTGTCTGTTAAAACAAGGCTGGGGGTACCCCACGGTGGAGAATTCCACGTCAGACATCTGAGCTTCACTTAAAAGCACCGACTGCAAAGAAATGTGAATCCATCGGCTTAATTGGAAGAGAGTATTTATAGAAATGGAATGATCCAGTAAATGGTAAAAGCCCGGCTTCCTTCATCTGCACAGACCTGCTATGGTAGCCGGGGTTCTGGAAAGCCCTGCCTGGGAGTGGAGTTTGCCGTCTGATTTCTGGCCTCCTGGAAGCCTGTGACTGGTGACCCTGTCACTTGACTCATGTTTACTACGTACTTTTTAATTTTTTTTTTAACTTTGGATTGTACAAAAAACATATGTAAAGAAAAAAATGTTGATGTAACTGGTTTTCTCATTTTTACATAGTTCCATAATTTGATTTCAAAAACTACTATAAAGATACTTATAAGAGTTCACACCTTGCCAGATTTTGCTGTCTGACCTGCTCCCATCCGCCCTGTCCTCCCCTGACTTTCAACAGGCCACACTTCATTAAGTTCTCATAGGTTTTATTCCACTGTTAACGTGAATTCAAAAATTAATATTTCTTATTTTCTTCTTACTTAGAGAAGATGACAGCTAGATGTTATTGTGTACTTTGTTTTTACATCAAACACTAAAGTAAGTTTTCCAGGTCACTACAGAGTTTTTTTTCATATCTTTAAAGACTGTACGGAATTTTGTTTTGTGTGGATGTCCTGAGTCATTAAACCGGTCCCTCTGAGCAGACTCTTTGGTTCTCTCTGCTTTCTTCTGTTACAGAGTTGTAACTTTGTGTGAGCGTCACTTCATGTGTGTAGAGGTACCTTTAAGGTAGTCCTGTGAGGGGTTTTGGGCTTGGGCTGGCGGCATGTACACAGGCACCCGTGACCATTGCCCTTCCTGTGGATTCTTTCATTTTGCACTTGCAGGAGGACTTCACTAACAGAGTGAGTCAGCACACAATTGGGGGTTTTGCCAATCTCATATGCAAAATACATTGTATCAATATGTTCTAGATTTGCATACTTAAAAAATACATGGGGCTAGGGCTGGGGCTCGGCGCTAGAGCACTTGCCTAGCATGTGTGAGGCACTGGGTTCCATCGTCACACCACATTAAAAAAAATAATAAAAATAAAGGTATTGTGCCCATCTACAGCTAAAAAAGAAATTCTTTTTTTAAAAAAAAATGTCCATTTGCCCCGCCCCGCTTCCCATGCTGGGTATTTCTGTACTGGCTTTCCTCTCCTGTTGGTTTGCTGGTCTTTTTGTTGAACTGGGAGACGAGCTCTCAGTCTAATCTCCAGTGTTTCCCCGGTTCATCATTTTCTTTAGACTTTGAGGTTTTTGTTTGCCTCTGCAGAAGTTAATTTTTATGTAGCATTGTTCCATTCATTCTTTTATTCTTTTGGCTTTCGGGTTTCAGGTCACAGAAGCACCTTCCACTGTCCCCCTCCACATATACATAGAAGATTGGATTCATTTTCCTTCAGAATATGATTACTGTTATTTTTACTTACGTATTTGTTCCGTTTAAGTTGATCCTGATACTCTGTAAACTGTGGGTTCAACTTTCTTTCCAGATGGCCACACAGTTGCCCTAAGTAGTTAGTCAAAAAGCCCACTTCTACCCCCACTTAAATGCCACCGTTATAACACTTTGTAAATGAAAAATAGCCACTGTCCCTTGTAAAACAAGAAGTTATGGGTCAACAATTTTGGAAAGAACGCTAAGGTCCTTCTCTAACTTAAGACGGCTCTTGCACTCTCTTCTCCGAGGGTAGTGTGTGTTCCTGAAGTTAACTGGACCCCCCTGTGGGTTCCTCCCTAGGGAGATGACAGAATTTTGCATCTTGGCGTAGATCCCAAGATTTACCTTAAGACAGTATCTCACTCCACTCGGAGTAGCCATGTCTGTCACAAAGCGTGAGGCTGGGTAGGACTCTCTCTTGGTATTTATTCAGGGATCGTGCCTTCTGTAAGCTCTGCAGATGAGGGAGGGTTCTGTGTGACCCCCACACCAGCAGCATCGACGTCGGCTGGGAACTTATCCAAGACGCAGACTCTCCTCCTTGACCTCCAGAGTCAGAGCCCTAGTGCGGAGAGGCCCCGCAAATCTGAATTGAACTCCAGATCATTCTGGGCGGGCTCCACCTTGAGACCCGGGACCTTGGAAGTTACCTTTAATTTTGTAATAGCACATCGCAGCCCTCCAGCACTGCCTTCTGAGTGGATAGGATTTGTCCTTATTTTCTTGGATGTAAAAATGTAAAGATTACCAGGAAACGACAGTATCTGTTCTTTGACACTGGCATTCTAAGGGTAGGAAAGGTCTATGGGTTTTTTCCCAAAAGTCACTAGTGCTTGGACTAGTACATGTTCCATCCAAAATTCTGCCCACTGGATCAGTGTTTTCCTTTGTCATATAATTAAAAACCAGCAAAACTGGTTTCTATAATATGCTAGGAAGTTTTGTTGCATTGGAGACTTGTCTCACCCCACAAAAGCATCATTGTTCCTCCCCATCCCTTTTCCCTCTACTGTTAAAAATAATTTGATACCAGAACAGAATCCGTATTAACCTCTGCCTGATAGTCCCTCCAGAATGGGACTTACATTTGGTGGGGAAAGGCAGAGAACCCCAACACAGTGGTCACCTCTGACCCTAATCGCCAGCCAGGGTTCAGTTTTTCAGGACATTAAAACCCCTGATGGCTTTGAAACTTTGGGACACAGGGATGGGTATTTTTTTTTTTTTTTAATTCTTATTGATTCCAATGACTTTTTTTTTTTTTTTAAACTAGAGACTGGAGGCAGAGTAAGGAACTTGGCCAACTTTCAGATCCTTCCCTGAGCCTCAGTTTCTTCATTGGTACAAAGTGAAGGAGGACTAGAAAATTCCCTGGAATGCTTCCCAGGGCTTGAATGCCAAGTTTTGAGAACCAGGACTTGTGCATTTGTTTTAAAATAGCTGGTTATTATAACAAGGACCCAAAGTACCACATGCAAAAACAGTGGTCCTGAGTGCCAGTCCGATCCGAACAAGAGGCGCGTAGTTGAGTTAGCAACTTGCCTGAAGCTTACATGGGCCCCTGGCGGATGCCTCTCTTGTCTTTTGAAGAACCCACATTGCAGAATCCATCCGCATCCTCCGTATTTCCTTGTAATAGTCTTGCTGATTGGTTTTGTTGGCTGCAAGCAAAGCGATAAAATGCCAACGGCCATCTGTGCCAGGGAGGTCAGGGCTGGACTTTCCAACTTGGCTCCATTCGGATGCAGTTAGCAGATTGATCCGAACCCTCTTTGAGCCTCTGTTGTCGGCAGCTCCTGGGACAGCAGTGCGCTCCCCCACAGCAGCACTGGGTGCCCCCCCCACCCCCACCCCTGCACAGAGTCCATGGTTTTATTCACTGGTTGTGCGCAGTCTTCCCTGTGGTGAGTTATATGTAGTTGGCTAAAGGGAAGATGGGGATTGGGTGAAAACCTGACGTCCTGTTTCTCCGCAGACAGGCTCTGCTCGTCATAAAGCCAACATTCTTTCACATGGGCCCTGAGGCAGGGGTGGTCCAGCCACCTTGACAAGGGTGCAGGAGCCTGGTGCCATTGGTCCTGAGCTGTGTGTCATCCCTTTTACACCTCCAACCACTTCTAGAACCCAGCCCTTGGGAATCCTGGCTTGAACTTCAGGCTGTTCCTGAAGTTCAAGGAGCTGGGGGAAGCGCTGTGTGTGGCTACAGACTGAGCCCAAGCCAGGAGCCTCTGGGTGCTCTTCAGTGTTCTTAGGATTCTGTGACGGTCGTTGAAGTACATCTTCCTTACTTTGTGTTCCCAGCATGATCTGGTCAAAGTTTCTGGCCAGTCTGGGGGTATGGCTCAGTGGTAGAGCGTCTGCCTAGCATGTGAGAGGCCCTGGACCTGGTCCCCAGCATTGTGGAAAAAAAAAAAAAAAAAAAAGTTTCTGGTGAATTAGTGCTTGCCAAGTTCTGGTCAGTCTTATGGAGATGGAAAGCATAAAGAAAAAAAGCGGTGAACTGGTAAACTTCATTAGCATGCGAGGCTTCAGGCAGCGTGAGTGACAGGCATTCAGTCCTGGAAAGCATTCCAGGGAATTTTCTAGTCCTCCTTCACTTTGTGCAAATGAAGAAACTGAGGCTCAGGGAGGGATCTGTAAGTTGACCAAGTTCCTTACCATTCTTCCAGTCTTGGTTTAAAAAAAGTATTAACTTATATTTTGCAAACTGACAAGAAGAATTATACACTTAATACCCATGGAAACGACATGCTTTTGAACGTCTGTGCCCTGGGTGTATCCACCTGTGTAGACCAGTCTGAGGGCATCAGCAGGAGCATTTCCTAACCTGGAATGTGGTTCACACAGTCCGGTCTCTTCCTCTTGCATTTTATGAAACGACGTGACAGCCTACATGCTCGTGCACAGATCCCAGTGAGCAACGCTACACACAGGTGCAAACACAAGCATATTTTGGGGAAAAAAATAAAAACACAGATGTCAGTCTACTGGTTGGGGAAAAAAAAAGACCAAAGTCAGTAGCCATATATCTAATAAAATTCTTGGCCTTTTTTCATTAGGTGGTTGTAATGTATAAATAATGTTCTCAGATCTGTGAACTTTGTGGCAATCATGAAGTTAACTTGGTAGTGGGCATCCCCAGATGAATTTCTAGGTAAGAGCACTTGCAGAGTTCTTTGAAGGTCATTTGGGGGTCAGCCATCAATGAAGTGCGTTTCAGGGTAATGAGCTCACTTGGCCACAGGTGAGCTGTTCCAACTGCGAACCAGAGGAAGAAGCTGTAGGAGGATCTCATGGAGGCAGCTTCAGAGATGATGGGAGTGTTTCCCCTCCGCAGCTGCCTTGTCTACATCTAGAAATAAGTGTAGCCGAGGGAGAGACGGTTTTGCCACTTGTGAGGTTCCACTAGCATGCTTTCTGGGGTCCTTAGCTCTCTCTTCAGCCTCCCGACTAGCGAGCAGCTCTCTGAGCAGCATCTAATACCTCGAACTATTGTAGGATGGTGAAGAGATTATCAGGTGCTACCTTCACACATGCCAGTAATCCTAGCTACTTGGGAGGCTGAAGCAGGAGGATGGCAAATTTGAGGCAAGCCTCAGCAATTTAGGGAGACCCTGTTTCAAAATAAAATTTTAAGAAGCACCTGTGATGCTGGATAGAGCAAGTGTTCTAGACAAACGTCTGGTTTGCTATTGATTTTATCATTCGTGTAAGTTCTATCATTGGCCCTCTCCTGCCCAACACCCTTGCATTGTTTTTTCTCCAGAATTCATTTGAAAACATTTTTGTCTCTATATGTTCATCAACTTCAGTATCATCAGAGCTAGGAATCGCTTGGCTTCCTGTCTACATTTTCCAAAACATTTTTTTCTTAGTGTGTTTTCAAGATTTTTTTTTTAATGTGCATTTGAAAAAATGAACATGGTTTCATACGTGTTCATTAGCCATCTCGGCCAGAGGCCTTTTACTTTGGTTTTTCTTCTGACCCTCAAAGGTAGTGGCTCATTATGAAGTAGGAAAAGGAAGCTCACAAAGACCTGGTCCTGATCCCTTCGTGGTGAGAGGCTTCTGAGCCCTAATCTCTATCAAAATGTTTGCCCGCATTCGTGTGATGGAGTTCAAGTCCCACTCGTGTGGCCATTCCCTGGGAGTCGCAAAGTCACAAAATGTGAGCGGAGAGATCTCACTCCTTTCAAGGAGCCGTGCGTTTCCTGCTTTGATGGCCATGTTCTTTGCCCAGAAGATCTAAGGAAGATCCATTTGCTGCGTCCTCAGACAGAGGGGTCTTGAAGTCCTCCTCCAGCAGCAATCTCTGCCCCCAGAGGCTTCTGCACTTCCTCAGCCTGCAAGAGAAACTCCGGGTGGAGTCAGAGGTCACTTTGTGTTCTTCGCTGGATGTCGGTTTTCAGGAGAGCTGAGTTTGCATCCTGCAGCCCAGCTTGTCTCAGTGTAGCTCACCTTCCAGGGGTCCCCTGTCTGTCCTCTGCTGAGATAGCACAGCAGCTGGTAGGTCTATTGGTCACACTGCCAGGGTCAGCGGAGCGGGGCCAGGGTCTTTCTCTGGAAGCTATGGGAAAAGCTATTGGAGTGATGGAGATCCTATGCCTCCGCCCCACTCTGGGTGTTCCGGGATGGTTCTCCCAGCTCACGTTTGCTTAACTCTGCAGGTGCCTTTGGGGAGCACATGAAGTGGGGTCTGCAGGAGGTTGCCCACGGTAGTTTGCTCTTTAGGGACAAAACCAGGAAGAACTTCAGTGGGAGGAGGAGCAGCAGGGATGAAAGTGTAGGGATCATCTGCAGAGACGTATTGATCCAGAACCCTGGTGCCAGCTGTGCCAACCGAGAACCACTCTGCCTTGGGGAAGAGAATGTTCCCGAGCTCCGGTTACCAACGCGTTATGTCACTGCTCATAAATAGTCAGTGCATCTGAGGACTGACATCTTGACTGCATTGATATTTTTTTAAATAAAAAGAAAATTTTATCTTCACAAATCAAAGATTTTTTTTCCTCTTAACTAATGGAATCAATATGAAAGTACCCAGTAAGCATCAGGTACTTTTTAGTTTCCTTTCTGAAAATTTGGGGTTACCTAGCTATGTGCAGGGCCGATACTGAGGGAGAGTCCAGTGGTCCCACACCGGAGGCAGCCATTGCCCCCCGTCTTGCTCCTGCTTCACTAGATGCTGCTGACAGTTTCCATGGAGGCCATCCAGAGCTGGGCTATCCAGTGGCCCTGCCTGCCCTCCCTCTCCCTCACCTTAATTTCGGGTTCCTCTAATATTTCATAACCTCTCTGGTCCCCAGACTTCTTTTTTTCAATGTGTGTTTCCTCCGTGCATATTTTTTTTTCTTTTTCCTTTTTTTTTTTTTTTTTTTTTTTGGTACTAGGAATTGAAACCAGGGGCACTTAACCACTGAGCCACATCCCTGGCCCTTTCTTATTTTGAGACTGGGTCTGCTGAGTTTCTTAGGGCCTTGCTAAATTACCAATGCTGGCTGGCTTTGAACCTGTGTTCCTCCTGCCTCAGCCTCCCAAGCCTGTGGGATTATACGTGTGTGCTACCACACCCTGCTCACCAGGTTTCAAGATGAATGACAACAATAAGATATTCTCACACACATTCCACTAATTTCTTTGCCCTCCTCACAGATGGGCTTCCTTCTGAGCCCTGTTCTGTGTGTTTCGACCGTGGTTGTTTTTTAATTTTGTTTGCATTCTGGGCATGGAACCCAGGGCCACACAGGCTTGGCAAGGCCTCTGCACAGAGGTACAGCCCCAGCCCCTCTGCCTTTGTGTTTATGTGTGAAACTGCACTGCACATAGTTAGCACTTGCTTTTTTTTTTTCTTTTTCTTTTTTCCTTGCTAGGTAAAGCAGAGATTTACCTTAGCCAAAGAATACCAGATCTACATAATGTTCTGTAATAGGAGAGCATATATAGAATGGTTTATGTAACCATTCTCTTACTAATGAGCAAGTCATTTGGATGGTTTTTAACTTTAACTGCACAGGCCTCTGTCTACGTATTTCTTAGTACCAACTTCATTTCTCCCCTCCTTCCCTTTGTACTATTGTGGACGTGCCTTTTACTGAAACATATGTTGTGATCTCCACAATACAACTTACTATGTATATTTTTAGAGAGTTGTCTTTTAAGGAGATTCAAATACCAGGAGGAGAAAACTTACATAGCTACCCATGTAGTTACCATTTCTGATGCTCTGAATTCTTTCATGTAGATCTATGTTTTCATCTACCATCATTTCCTTCTACTCAAAAGACTTCCCTCAATGTTTCTTCTAGTGCAGGCCTGCTGGTGAAGAATTCTCTGCAAATGTCTCATTTTGCCTTTGGGTTTTGAAAGATATTTTTGCAAGGCATGGGATTCCAGTTTGACAGTGCTCTTCGGTACTTGTAAAGGTGTTGTTCTCCTGGCTTCCTGATAACATTGTTACAAATTAGAATGTGCTGTCATTTTTGTTTCCTTATCTGTAAAAGTTTTGTCTTTATCATGGTTTTGAGCAAGGCTTGATATAACTTTCTTTCTGTTGGTTTGGTTTTGGATTCCTGGAGCTTCTGGGACCTATAGGTTTATATTAGCCATGTCTCCACTAAAAATCTTGAAATGTGGGATGCAATTAAACTTTTTTTCTACGTCCTTGTGTACTAAGTCTAACGTTGTATTGTTTTTTGAGCAGGTTTCGGTTGATTGATTGATTATTCTCATGAATATGGGTATATTTTTTATGACCATATTGAAAGGCTGCTAGTCTTTGTTGGATACCAGCCTTGTCTTTCTATAAATATTTTTCTCGACTTTTTTTTTTTTTTATTGGTGCATTGTAGTTGTACATAGTGATAGGATTTCCTGTTATACATTCTACACACACACACACACACACAATAGAACAGAGTTTGACTTATTTTGCTTACCATGAAGGACTCATTTACCTGAAATGCCATAATTTCATTTTCCTTTATGGCTAAATAAAATTCCATTGTGTACATACGCCACATTTTCTTTATCCATTCACCCATGAATGGACACCTAGGCTGCTTCTATAGTTTGGCTGTTGTGAATTGTGCTGCTGCGAGCACGGGTGTGCATGCGTCACTGTGTGTAACGTGTGACTTTCATTCTTCAGGATACATACTGGGGAGTGGCAGAGCTGGTCAGACCGTGGTTTCATGCCTAGTCTTTACAGGAACCTCCATGCTGATTTCCAGAGCAGTTATACGAATCCACAGTCCCACCAGCAGTGTAAGAGTATTCCCTTTTCTCCACATCCTCTTCAACATTTATTATTGTTTGTATTTTTGATGACTGCCATTCAGACTGGCGTGAGATTAAATCTGTGTACTTTTGATGTGCATTTCTCTATTAATGATATTGAAATTTTTTTCATATCTTTGTTGGCCATTTGTATTTCTTCTTTTGAGAAGTGTCTTTAATTCATTTGTCTTTATTAATTGGGTTATTTGATTTTTGTGTGTGTGTGTGTGTAAAGTTCTTTGAGCTCTTTATATTTTCTAGATAGTACAAATATTTTCTCCCATTCTGTAGGTTCTGTCTTCACATTTCTAGTTGTTTCCTTTGCTGTGCAGAAGCTTTTTAGTTTGATGCTGTACCATTTATTAACTCTTGGCATTATTCCTGAGTTTTAGGGGTCCTGTGTCTGTATGCTGGAGTGTGGGCTCTACCATTATCTCTAGGTATTGCATAGCTTCTGGTCTAATTCCAAGGTCTTTGATCCACTTTGAGGTTTTTTTGTTTTTGTGCAGGGTGAGACATGAGGCCTGGGGGCTGGTTTTATTCTACATATGGATAACCAGTTGCCCTGGCACCTTTGTCAAGGATCAGGTGATTGTAGGTGTGTGGGTGTGTCTCTGTGTCTTCTATTCTGCACCACTGGTCCATGTGTCTGTTTTATGCAGTACCATGCAGTTTCTGTTACGATAGCTCTGTGGTATAGTTTAAAGTCAGGTATTGTGATGCCTCCAGCATGGCTTTTTTGGCTTAAAATTCCTTTGGCTATTCAGGGTCTTTTTTGTCCTTCCAGATGAATTTTAGGGCTGATTTTTCTAGTTCTGTGAAGAATGTCATTGGTGCCTTGATGGGGATTGCGTTGAATCTGTGTGTTCAGCTCCCAGGCTGAAGCGGTCTCCTGTGGCTGTATATAATAGTGTGGCTATTAACAATATCACTTCTCCTGTCCGTGAACACGGAAGACCTTTCCATCTTCTGAGGTCTTCCTCAATTTCTTCAGTGTTCTGTAGTTTTCGTTTGTAGAGGTCTTTCACCTCCTTGGTTAGATTTATTTTCTAGGGTTTTGTTTATCTGTTTGTTGAGACTATTGTGAATTAAACTGTTTTCCTGATTTCTTTATCAGCACATGGGTTGTTGGTATATAGGAAAGGTACTGATTTTTTTGTATATTGATTTTCGTAACCTGCTGCTTTGTCTTTTTTTTTTTTTTTTTAATTAGCTCTAGCAGTCTTCTGGTGGGATATAGGATCATATCATCTAGCACTCTATTAAATAGGAGTGGTGAGAGTAGACATCCTTGTCTTGTCCCATATTTTAAAGAAATGTTTTCAGTTTTTCCCTGTAAACATTCTTGAGTGTCATTCCGACCTGCTGTTAGGAACCACTTGATGGTACATTTATTCTGGGCTCTCTCGCCTCCCTGATGGGCCAGCACCCTCCCAGCACTTTGACCTGTGTCTCGTGGTTCTTTGCTGGTCTGGGTGCAGTTTCTGGCCCTGCAGGAGCTCTGAGCTCCCAGGCTGAAGCGGTCTGCTGTGCCCAGTGCTCTGCGGGATCCTCGAGGTCCCAACGGCTCTCCAAGGTCCTCCCTTCCTCCCGGTACTCTTGGGTCTAGCCATGTTGACCTGCCCAGACTCTGATCTCACTCCTCAGCTCAAGAGGTTTTCCAGCTCCGCCACAGTTGCTCCTCAAGGTGCTGCAGCCTGGGAACTCCAGCCTCCAATGCCGGGATTCCAAATACCGGAATAGAGTTTGCCACTAAGTGAAGGCTGAGTGAGCAGGAAAACAGCACCCTGGGCCCTCAGGTCATTGTGTAAGTATTGTATGTCCCTGGCATGGGGTAGGACGGAAGATCCCAACTTCCTGTCTTTTATCGTCCCTAAAGCAACATTGGACTATCTGAAAGTTCTCTGTTCAAACGTCTTCCAAAGGTATCATTACTTCTTGGAGTTCATTTTTTATGCTCCTGCAACGGGATAGTCTGCAAAACTGTGTCCACCAGGACAGAGATACCTGCCCTTTTGAGCCACACTGGTGATTACCCGCATGTGCTTTGCTGAGGTTTAATGCACGAGTCCTGTGCCTAAGCGATTCAGCAACTCCATGCTGAAGCATGCGCCATGAGTGGCTCTGGGTTAGCTTTAGAAATTCTCCTGCTGCTTCAAGAACTCCTCACTGAAGGAGCTGGGCTTGGTGGTGCTCATCGGCAATCTCAGCTACTCCGGAGGCAGAGGCAGGAGGACTACAAGTTTGAAGGCAGCCTGGGTAACTTAGCGAGAGCCTGTCTCAAAATAAAAACTGAAAGAGTCTGGGGATGTGGCTCAGTGGCGAAGGCCCCTGAGTTCAGTCCCCAGCATAAGAAAGGAGAGAGGCGGGAAAGTCTCAATGGAAAAAAGGCTTGCTGAAAGCCAGTGTGCTGGTGCTAGAACGGAGCAGTTCAATAGCTCCTCTAAAATAGAGCTGTCAGCCCGTCGTAGAACCTGTTCACAGCTCCTCATTGAACCCAAACTACCATTTTAGCTCTGAATGGGCGAGGACATACAAAGGAGTCCACTCATTGTTCTCTGCAGGATTGGGTCCAGCTCTTCAAAGGGATTGCTCAGTGTTGCTTTTATTTTTAGTCCATGTTTCTGGTCCTCAAAGGACTAAGCATGACAGGGACTTGTAATTCCAATACCTGAAAAAGTGATTGGCTTTCTCGCTTCATAGAATTTTAGAATTGGGTGTGAGCAGCTTGGTAAGCTCTCAGGAAAACTAAACCAGCTGGAGGGGGACTTCATCCCAGGAGTCCACAGACTGGTCTGAGGGCCACGTGTGGCCTGCTGCCTGTGCTTATGATTCTGTGGGAACGTGGCCAGCCCACTCGTTGACACCCCAGTCTGTTCTTGCTATGCAGAGGAGCTACAGCGCCGTCTTACAAGGCCTCACTTATTCACTACCTTGCCCTTTACGGAAAATGTCGCCAACTCCTGGGCCATCGTCCTGGAGATGAAGCAAGATAAAAGACCGAAAATCAGGGCTCAGAAGGCAAGTGCCGACGGCCTGAGTAGCGCCCGGCTAGGAGTGCTGGGCACTGGGGCAGGGGGCGGGCGGCGCTGGGGCCCCGCTTTCCTGACCACCCGCCCGGGCTATTGGCTGTTGAAGTGCCTGGAGGAATCTCACATTCCGTTTTATGGGCAATATCTACATATTAAAGGTTAGCAGCAATTTTAGAGAAATGACACCATACAAATCTGATAATACGAGTACATTTTAAACCCTCTGGTAAGTTACCAGTTTAAGTGCACATTTGTCCTGCAGTTTCTGTAAAAGCATATGAAATTTAGGCATCAGACAGATGATGAAGCTCCAGGGTCATATGGGGTATTTGATTCCTGGGCCACTCTGATATCGAAACCACGGACTCACAGGTGCAAAAAGGGTCATCAAGACATTTCTCATTATTAGAAATATTCCTGGTTTGCTCTTATTTGTTCATCCGAGTAAAATTAGGTCTACTTAATGTATTAATTAGACCCTTTGCCTTAAGCTTCTTATCCATTTACTCTTAATTTGTTATTACATATCATTAATCTATAACAGATTTTCAGAGATTTTTACTTTTTTAATATTTATTTATTTATTTTTAAATATTTATTTTTCAGGTGTAGATGAACACAACACAATGCCTTTATTTTTATGTGGTGCTGAGGACCGAACCTGGGTGCCACCCATGCTAGGCGAGTGCTCTACCACTGAGCCACAATCCCAGCCCAATATTTATTTTTTAGTGATAGGTGGACAAATATCTTTATTTCATTGGATGTGGTGCTGAGGATCGAACCTAGTGCCTCATGTTTGCTAGGCAAGCACTCAACCTCTGAGCCACAATCCCAGCCCCAGAGGTTTTTACTTTTTAAGATCAATATTCAGTTGTTAGGGTAAAGATGGGTTGGAGAGATATTAGCAATTATTTCATGCAAAAGAAAGTGTCTCTCTATGTAAATTCATTTATTAGTATAAAGTGCCTCACAAGTTCCTTACCTGCAGTGGGCAGTTGGTGTGACTGGCTGATGAATGAGACTCAAGTACGCAGCTTGCTATACATGCTGCGTCTTTTCCCTAGAGACCCCATGAAAAAAATAATAATTTTTTTTTCTTTTTTTTAATCTTTGGAAACAAGAGATTAAGTGAACAAGGTTATGCTACAGATCTCTGGAACACCAAAAATAGATGCAGGAAACATTGAGTAGAACATTGGGAGCTGTGGCCAGAGCGTCCATCTGTCCTGGAGAGTCATGGAAGCTCCAGGGTAGAGCCAAGGGCACGAGGGGCCTTGTGGAGGTCCTTATGGAGAATAAATGTTCAGCATCTAAGAGTTTTTCCCTCCAAGACGTAATTGTTGAGAAATCTGCAAATAAGGAGATAGATTGGTTGTATTCTGGCCTTGAAGGACACCACCCCAACTTGAACTGTCCTCTTTCGGGCACTTTAAAAGTATACAGATTGACAAGACTTGTCCACATTCATATAGCTGCTGGTTGTCATTGCACTGCTTTATCTTTATATATGAACAGACAGGAAGCATGACTTGATGATTGTTAAGATAGGGAAAGACGGGGCAACCTGCTCTCCAGGCACCTCTCGCACTGTGAGAGTTGTGTTCATGTTTCATAAATCCTGTTCCTTTACGCTTTAAAAAGATGACTGGGGACAAAGCAGATTAAAAGGAAACAAAACACTTGCATTTTTTCAAGTGTTTGAAAAAATCCAATCAGTGTGATCAGAAAGAAGATACTTTTTTCATGAAACAAGAACAGGGTGCTATAGAAATAGCTCAGTCAGAGAGCAAAGCAGCTGCCCTTGAGGACTAAACATCTAACTGCTAAAATAAAAAAGGGGAAACCAAATTTGATGTTAAGACAAATAACTAGTACAAGAAGACCAGGAAACAGACCAAAGAAAATTAGGAATTCCTGACAGATTAGATAGACAATAAGAGAGAATGATTTACAATATAAATATTGCTCATAGCTGAAGGCCAGGAGGGCCCATGTGTTCTTCACACAGTGGAAAATAATGCTTATCTTTGACACCTGAAGTAAATTTTTACAGTAAATGTTAGGCCTAGAAGCTTCTAAAGACATTTAAAATCAGGGCTGGGGATGTAGCTCAGTGGTAGAGCACTTGCCTAGAATGCACAAGGCCCTGGGTTTGATGCCCAGCACCAAAAAAGAGAAAAAGCAAAAAATATCTATATGGCTTCCTGAGAACGCAAATGCAGTGGGTTTCTCATCATCACTAAGTATAAACCCAGTGGAGCAAAGGCCCTCTGCATCTGAGGCCGCTGATTTGCAGCCTCGAATTCCCAGTCAAACTACCAAGTGTGAAGGTAAAACACATTTTCAGATAATAAGGACTGAAAATTTGTCTTCCATACTACTGTTCGGATGTGTCCCAGGAAGGCGGCTGATTAACCGTGGGATCAGGAAGCCGAGTCTGTTGCAAGCAACAGGCACCAACTCTGACTCATTAAACCAGGAAAGGGATTTATTGAAAGGCAGCAGATCGCTCCCAGGATCAGCGGGAAGACGAGCCCTGCCTGGAGACCGGGCAGCAGCGAGAACCTCCGAGGCTGGGGCCCAGCTTCCACAGCCCAGGGCCACCCCAAGCGTTCTCCACTGCCGTGCAGGAGCAACGCCAGGTCCAGGGCCACTCTGGGGCTGTGCCGGGCCCACCCGGGAGCAGGCCTGGCTGAGCTTCCAGGAAGCTGGCCAGAGGGGCTTCCCAGCCCACGGGGGTGGGCTGCCCCCCACAAAGGTGGGTAAGTGGAGGTTTTCCTGTCATAGGAGAAAAGGCTCAGACACTGGCCAGTCAAGTGACAAATGTCCACCCCAGGCGTCAACCCTGTGAGCTGTGAAGGGAGATGGCAGACTGGCAGGCGCACACAGGCCTGGGGACAGCTGGCCAGGAGCAGCAGGAAACATGGGGACCTCATGGAATCTCTGAAAAGGAGGGGAGTCGGAAGAGCTGGAGGGGTGCGGTGGAGCCAACGAGCAGGAAAGATTGGAAACGCCACGGAGAACGAGAAAGGCGACTCGACTCCGGTGCATTGTTCCCTCTGTACAATCGTGGGCAGCACGGGCTTCTCATTATTCTGACGTGATGGTGTGGCTCAGGAGGAAGGGAGGAGGGGAGGCGTGGGTGATGTTGCTGAAGGACAGCTGCACATCATAATCCAAGCAGCTGAATCAAGAAATACCCGGCCGGGCGCGGTGGCGCACACCAGCGATCTCAGCAGTTTGGGAGACTGAGGCAGGAGGACTGCGAGTTCAAAGCCAGCCTCGGCGACTTAGCAAGGTCCTGAGTAACTCAGTGAGACCCTGTCACTAGATAAATTACAGAAAAGGGCTGGGGATGTGGCTCAGTGGTTGTGCACCCTGGATTTACTCCCCAGTACCAAAAAAAAAAAAGAAAGAAAAGAAATGTCTATGTGAACATATTACTTAGGGACACAGAGGAAGCCACCAGGAGAAATGGCAATATTAGTTCCTCTGAGATGGCCCAGCTTTTAAAAAACGGGTCAGCCTAGCATGGTGGTGCACACCTGTAATCCCAGCAACTCTGGAGGCTGAGGCAAGAGGATCAAAAATTTAAGACCAGCCTCAGCAACTTAAACAAGACCCTGTCTTAAAATAAAAATGGCTGGGGTTATAACTCAGTGGTAGAGCACCTCTGGGTTCAATGCCTAGTTCAGTGATCTGCCTCCCTCGAATCATTTCCATCTATTTATGTTTAAACTATCTTAAATGATTCTTAAAAACAAAATAAATGTATACATTGTAGAAAGGAAGACGCTAGTTTGTTAAGTGAATGGCTTCTATCTCACAAGTTGAGTCGCTGTGAGGTTTCTTTTCCTTTAGAAACCTACCTACCTTTCTCTCTCTCTCTCTCTCCCCCCACCACCCCAAATTAGCCCACTTGTAGAATTTATAGTGACTTTAAAATGCCCTAGTTAATAAGTCAAGAGAAGCAAAATGACCGCGCGTGGGATCCACCCCAGTACCCCGAGTGGGAAACGGTGGGGAGGCTAGCTGCTGACCCCTGAGCTCAGGGCTGGCTTTCCTGAGTGGCGCCTCACCGGGGAGAGATTCTGAACTCGTCCTCTCACAGAAGAAAGCTCAGCGAAGGCCTGAGATCTCGCCTAAAGATCTCCAGTGTAGCCTGGAGCTTGGCGTGTAGGGGACCGTGAGGTGTCCCCACCTTCGTCCTGGTGTGCCAGGGCCCCTTCCTGCCCACGAGGACGCCCACGCCGGGCCTCTCCCAGGGCTCTGTGCTCGGTGCACGCACAGCCCGTGAGATGACCCTGCTTCACTCCCTCCTGCAGGACAGAGCCGACTGCCACCAGAGGCCCCGCTCCGGCCTTGCCACCTCCGCGTCCTCTTTGATAAGCAGGGACCACTGTGCCCCCTTTAAAATCACATGCCCATCCAGGGCCTGGCACACAGCAGCACTTACAAAACATTTGAATGGGATGAAAGATGGCAGATTGAGCTGGCATGAGGTCACATCTAGAAACTGGGTACTCTTGAAATCCCATGCCCTTGCCCAGTGCATGAAGTCCAAGTGCGACTCTGCCTCGGTGGAATCCCCTCCTGTGGATCCTTTCCCTAGTGGGCTCACCCTGTCCTCGCTCTTTATTTTCCTTTTCTTTTCCTTCTTCTGTTCAAAGTACTGCATCTCATCTTTGACTTTGAAACAAACTATATCATCTGTTTAGTTCTAGCCTGGCCCAGATCTCCTATTCACTGGGGAAAGGGAATTTATTTTAGCATTTGGTTTGTTAATACACGGTAGGCCGTGCCTTGTTCTTGATCTAATGTTTTTCCTGGGGCTCAGCTGCGGGTGGATAAGGATGACTTGGGTCCCACCCTGACTCGAGGATGCCCTTTCTGTTAGCCTGTCCCAGCCGTTTTAAACCTGCACACACTGAATGGTACCTGACAGTCTAAGAAATAAACCAGCAGGCTTCTTTGGTTTAACCCCAAATGAAAGTGATTTTTGCTTTTCTTGTTATGCACTTAGCTCACATTTACTTTAAAATGATTTTGAAGTATGAAAAGGTAAGAAGAAAGTGAAATCACCATAAGCCTACCACTCAAAGATTAATGCTTTAATACTATTTGGTGTGGTATCAGTCTTCAGATACTTTTTCTATGCATATAATTTCCCCCACCAAAAAATTGTTTTACTATTCACAGCTACTTAAAAAAAACTTGCATATATAGATGTACATCATTATTAATTACATAACATTCCATTATATAAATGTACAATGACTTAGGGAATTTTTCTTCTGAGATTGGGCATTTAATTTAGACATGTGGAAAAATACAGATATTCAAGTAATTGCTGTTTTTAATAGACAAGCTCTAGAAACAATGTAAATGTTCAGGACATACTCTGGAATCGTTAGTTTGAGTGATAGAGATTTAATGTATATATGTAGACATGGTACTTTTAAAATGCAATAAAATGTTTCAAGATTATCAAAATGAAGTTGTCATCCATATTTAATTTTACTTCCCAGAGATAACATGGCCACCATTACTTAACGTTCTGTGTGGATCCTTCCAGAATTCTTTCTTCTATGGATGTATGGAAAATTTATTATGAGATTTACAGTTTTTACCCCCATAGGATAATTTTTTTACGTATCTTTCTCCACCTTTAAGTCAGCAACTTTAAATTTTCCTCTGTATACTTTTTAAAAATCTTTCCAAGACTTAAGTAGAGATTAACTCCAACATACACACACATGTACACACACATATCTGTCCCCTGAAGGTGGGTAATGTTGGAGCCTTGTGGTTTACCCATCAAAGAACTCCGGGAATTCCTTGGTTCATACAAACTGAATAAGAAATACGACTCCATGATGCCGTGTGTAAGGCTTTGGGGAATCTGAGCCACTTAAGACCTGGGCCTGAGGTCTGACAGGAGACGTGGAGCATGTGTCATTGTGAAATCATGCAGCGGAAGCCTCGACAGCTATAAAGCAGAGGAGGGACTTCTCGATGAGACCAAGGAAGTCACGGACACTGACAAATGCTGAACAGACCACAGTTCAGATGCTGGTCCTTGTCACTTGTTAACTGAATCCTCAGGTAAATCCTGGACCTCTCTCTGGCTCAGTGCAAGATGTGTACATACGCCACAGAGTCATATGAATATTTACAGGGAAATGGTTATAGTAGAGGAGTGTTGAATTTCCATTAGTATATTTATGGTTAAGTAAAGGGACCAAGTGTTCAATCAAAGCAGCATTCTATGAAAAGTAAGGTCCTTCTGTACGCGCCAACAGGCATTAAACCCTTGAGATGGGTTATTGTGGAATAGTATGTGGTTTGCTACCATTTGTGTGAACCTTTGTTTGAAAACTGGTGGTGTTAGATGTCTGTGTACATACTTACATTAACATAGACAATCGGAAAGAATAGCCAAGTATCTTAGTGATACCTATCTTTGAGAAAGGGAGCTAGAGATCAGGAATAAGAGCAACGTTTTCTTTCCATGGATACCCATTCATGCTACTTAAACTGTCATGTTCATTTATGGTATAAAAAAGTTTTGTTTTGTTTTTTAATTATGAGTGCATTTTTTTTTTCAAATTCTTTGTAAACATGGTATCAATTTAATATAGCTTTCCAAATGTTTTTATATGGCAATTTTCCACAATCATCTTTTCAGTAAGGTTTTTTTGTTTGTTTTTTGTTTTGATATTGGGGATTGAACCCAGGGGCGCTTAACCACTGAGCTACATCCCTAACCCTTTTTTATATTTTTATTTTGAGACAGGGTCTAGTGAAGTTGCTTAGGGCCTCATTAAGTTGCTGAGGCTGGCCTTGAACTTGCAATCCTCTTGCCTCAGCCTCCCAGGCCGCTGGGCAGGAAATGGTTTGAAGTATAGACTTGAGCAACCATACTTGCCAGCGCTGGGTCTTAGCAGATTGTTTTAGGTGCTCTAGATGAGAGTTTTCTCCTGAATAGGAAGTAATAATAACAACAACAATCTCATGGAGTTGCCTGAGAATGAGATAGTCCGGTGGAAAGCCGTTAACCTGATGCGTGGTGGTAAGCCTCAAGTGTTTGTTGTGTAGTAATTAACACTAACAGTCCATATCCGTCGGGACTCTTGATCACAAGTGGTAGTGACCTCGCTCACTTGCCTCGTGCCCCCAGAGGGAGTCTCTTGGCTCACACATTTACAGGTATACTGTCCACCTTGGGGCTGCGTGGAGCACCTCTCGAGGGCATTGGGCCAGCCTCTCTTCGGCTCTGAACGAGGCTTTTCTTCTGTGTTGACGCAGTCGCCAAGTGGCTTCAAGCTTCCATCTTACCAGCATTTGCCGGCAAAAAGAAGCCAGCGGTTCTGACACAGTCCCAGGCTCGACTGGGTGGTGTGCTGGTTGTGGGCCCCTCCGTGGACCAGTCGCTCGGGCTGTGCGATTGGTGCCTCCACATCACCGTGCTTGTCTCTGCGGCTTTGGCGGGAAGGCTCATCCTGAAATGCTGAGCAGTCGCAGGCCTTCTGCCCTTAGTCTGGAGAGTCAGAAGCCTCCTGAACTCCATGTTGCAGAAGAGTCGCCTCCCCAAAAGAAATACTAGGAGCAACAAATGCCCGGCAGGCAGTAGCCGGGTGTCGCCCTCACCCCCGCCTGCCTGCCCCGGGCTTTCATTCCCTGCTGCCCGTGGGTTTTCAGAAGCACTCAGGACAGGGGCCGAGGTTCCAAAGTCAGCACGAGCCTCGTTTACAGTAAAAGTTGCCCTTGAAACTACTGCAGGAAGGTGCCCTGGGAGCTCTGCATATCCAGTCTCTACTGCTCATGGGACCAAGTAGCATCAGACAGATCACTTACGTGCTTACAGGCAGCAGAGTGCCTCTTGTAAGAATATCGAGGGACAAGACACCGTCGGCACTCACAGCTCAGAAGACCTCTGTGACCAATCGTGGGGATGGTGTCCCTGACACCCAGTGGGCCAGCAGCTCTGCAGTGGTGTTCTCTGGTTCAGCTCAGTCCTGACTCTCTGCCTGGAGGTACTGTCGGGTCCCACAGGTGGAGGCTCAGTCCCAAAAGACTGACCCCTCTCCCAAGGCAACCACAGGCTCCGGGTTGCTGGCCCAGGCTTCTGACCAAACATCTATAAATCAGGGTTTTGTGAGCTTTCTTCAGGGTACAACTACCATGGTGTAGCCAATGCGCACAACTCAGAAAGACTTTATTGACTGTTTCTTATAAAGACATTGTGAAGGAAATGAATGGGTGAGTCGGGAGGACCATGGATGGAGTTCCTCCGTCTCCAGCTGTTCCACCCTCCGGGACCCTCCCTGTGGGCAGCCACCCAGGAGCTCTGCAAATTCCGTCTTTTCAAGTTTGTGGAGGCTTCATTACTCAGGCATGATTGTTTAAGCTCTTGCCACTGGTGATCAATTCAACCTTCAGCCCCATCCACGTCACCACCTTGGGGTTGGTGATGGGGCCAGAAGTCCCAACCCTCAGTCATGGTTTGGTCTTCCCGGTGACCAGCCATCTGTCAACTCATTAGCATTTTTTAAAAATCACTTTGGAGAGTCCAAGGGTTTTAGGATTTGTGTGCCAGAAAACTAGACGAAGAACAAATGCATGTCACCACATCACAACTCTCCATTCAGTAAGATTCTCACATTCTGGGAAAGCAAAAGTTGGAATTTCCATGGGCTCTGCTGCTCAGCCCAGAGCCGGGCAGCGTAGGCGGAGACCACCTGAACTATTGAAATCCTGCCACCTCATCCGTGTGTGCTTGGATCTGCTGTGCACTGAGACCATCCTGCTCCACCGTATGTCAGTGCTCAGCCTGTCCCCCAAAGGAACTTCAGTCAGCGCACCCCGTTCAGACCCAGGACCCAGGTAGCCTGCAGTCCTCAAGTCCGGGTCAGCTTCCCCATCCACAAAGCAGCGGAGGAAAAATAAAGGACGACCCTCCAGAGAACACCATTCAAGAAGGGGTCACGCCGTACAGGTGTCACCTGCTGCCATGGCTCACGTTCTCAACGAGCACCAGCCACTGGGCGGAAGTGGGCCTGGTTATGGAGCCACTGTGGTCGCCCCGGTTCTCCCCCTGGAAGGACTTCCAGGGCTGCCCTTCTTTCACGCCTCAATTTATTTCCGGTGTGGACTTATGGGTGGGCCTAGGGATCGATTCCCTTGAGAGGCTGGGACCTTAGAGGCCTTTCTTTTCTGAACTTAATGATTCTCTGGCAGTAAAAGTGCCTTTCATCTGGTGTTTAGGTTTAGGTTTGGTCATCTCATCTGGATGCTTAGTCACCAAATCACACCTGGAGACTAGCCATGGTCCTTGAAGTTCCCAGTCTCTGAGCAGCAGACCTCTGGGAATGTCCCTAGCCTGTGGCTTCATGCATCTGTAAGCCTCAGGTCAATTTGAACCACTAGTATGGGATGGAGGGAGAAAGTGACAGGGGCAATTCTTGAACCGAGGGATTGGTAGAGAATATAGTTCCAGAGGCCCAGGATTTCTAGGTCTCAAATCCTCTTCCAACTCTGTCCACCTTCTATTGACTATAGCTTGGGCAAAGGATAAGCCGTGTGTCCTCGTGGATCGCCTTCTTCAGAGAAGAAAAGGCTTCCATAGCGAAGCCATTGATTTACTTTTAGGTGGTATGGCCACTGAGCACCAGAAGGGACCCCCACAGTCCGCTGGTCTCCCCAGGCCTGCCAGCTCCCCTGGCAGCCCCGCCTGCCTGGCTCAGTCTGTGCAGCCGCCGTCCAGGATCCATCTCAAAGCTGATGCAAAAAGGAGACTTTGGGGGCTGGGGATGTAGCTCAGTTGGTAGAGAGCTTGCCTCACATGCACAAGGCCCTGGGTTCAATCCCCAGTTCCACCAAGACAAAAGGAAGATTTTGTTGGCCATACAACTGCAACTGGGGAAGACCAGCAGTCGCCCCACGTACGGCCCTACCGGGTGCTCAATCCCAGCCTGGAATGCCCTTCCATCTCCACTCTGCCTCCCCTGCGGGCTTCCTTCCCAGGTAGCCTCTGGCTCCTGGCTTATCAGCCCTGCTGGAAAGGACACAACTGCTTGCCAGTAGTTCCAGGAAAATTCCTGGGGTTGTCCCTTGTTCACCCTTGGCCACGTGCCTCCCAACCATTCACCAGGGGAGGGACAGGATGGAGCACAGTGATTAGCCAAGCCTGGGTCACTGTGTGCGGGTGATCTGGCTTGATGGGGAAGGTCAGCCCCCAAACAAAGCCGGAGTGTTTGCCAGGCCACCCAAAACAACAGTGCCCCCTGACCCCAGGATTCATGGCAGAGCTGGGAAGGCACAGTGACATGGAGAAAGCAGCTTGCTGGGCTGGGACAGAGCTCAGCAGCAGCACTTACCTCACGCTCAAGTGTTCAATCCTTAGCATGGCCCCTGCCCCCAAAACAAGAAAGCAGATTAACAAATTGCCCATATGTAGAGATAGCTTCATAGCTCAGCGCTGTCCCGATCTAGTGGACAGAGAATATGTGCCACAAATGGAGGCCACAGGGCAACATGTAGGAACCAGGTGAAGTAATCACCAGTAGGGCTGCACTTGCTTAATAATGTTATAAAGCCAAAGTTCATTTTAATGTGGAATCAATGTCACGTTATGGAGATTGTACTTTCTTTATTTTTTTGGCAAAATGTTTACCACTAAACCACATCCCCAGCTCCTGTGTCCCTTTTTTGTACCGTGTTTTTGGAATCCAGTGTGTATTTTACGCTCACCGCCCATGTAGATTCAGATGAGCTAGTGGCAGGGTTTGCTGTAGAGGACAGTAAGGTTTAGTTGGTCATTTTTTCATTTGGGAGCTAGATATCTCATCTTCTTGTAAGTCATTACTGTTCTTCCGTATCATGGGGAGTGATTAGAAGTGTCTTCCCCACAATGAGCCCAAGAACGCCATTTCCACACTGGGGCTGGTTGGAGCCACTTGGGTCTGAACACACATCCTGGCTGTGCAGTTGGTACCTAACAGTCACCTGATAGTCATCGGTCTTCAGTCCGAGATGGACTGTAAGCCCCAGGAAGACAGGAACTCTCATCGGTCTTGCTTAACCTCTGTACCCTAAGCACAGTTCCCAGTAATAGAAGACACTGCCCAGATATTTAAAAGTGGAATAGAATTAAGTTAAAAACATAGGGCTTCTCCTTTGCCAGGCTCGGTGATAAACTGGAGAAAGTAACCCTGGTTTGAAGCCCACGGTTGCATATTTGCAGTATTTGTTTTTCTGATGATGGACCGTTTGTAGTCTGTGGCTAGTTGTGTTACCACTCAATCACTCTTTTGATGAATAAATAGAGAGAGAATGATTGAATGCCTACAGAAACCCAGGCTCTGCGCCAAGCACTGGGTATACAAAGATAAATGGGAAACAGTCTCTGCCTTAAAATGAGAAACAGATAAGTACAGCAACTTCTACAGTAAAACCAATGAGTGTTACGATACAAATAAACCGTGTTTGGGGAGCATGCGGAAGGGGGTCCAAGTCAGGCCAGAGCCTGTGATGTTTGTAGCCTCCAGCCCCATTCCTGGCACGGATGTTGAATTAGTGGCTCAGTGAGCCAAGGGGCACCTGAACTGTTGATGAGGGTTGCCAGGTCTGCCCATCGAGAGAACGCACGATCGCTGCGGGTGCAGAGAGCGCTCTGTGCGGCCTGGCCCCTGGAGGCAGCCCGGAGGGCTGAGAGCTGGCAGAGCCTGCAGCATTTGGCAGGGCAGAGCGCGGGCAGCCTTCTGTGGCCGTCGGTGTGACTGGTGACAATCATTGCACTCTCTCACTACAGGCAAAGCGAAGGCTGGAGCTGGGAGACAGCGGCCATCAGTACCTCTCAGATGGTTTAAAAACCCCCAAGGGCAAAGGAAGAGCCGCGCTGCGAAGTCCAGACAGTCCAAAAAGTAAGGGTTCTTCCCCGTCCTTCCTTTTCTCCTCAGTGTGGGGTCCCAACTGCAGAGCTTGTGGCTGGAAGGTGGCAAGGCGTGGAAAATTCTGGCATGATTGGTTCATTTTCATCTATTTCTGAGCCTGTCCAAACTGAATACGTTGCCTGCAGACACCTACGTTCACTATAGGACCCCACTACTGACTCGGGGTGGGGAGACTTTTCTAGCGGAAGGCAGTTTGACTCTCCCCTCGGAGACAGGCTTTTGGCCTATTTTTGTTCTATAATCAAATTTTATTTTAACTTCCCTTCATGGGCATTACTGCAGACGCCGAGACTAGCTGGGTGTCGATGAACCGTGCCTGTCAGTCATGTCTGTGCCGACCTCCATCTCGGCCTCCCACGTGGTGCAGAAGAATCGATTGCACCCAATACACTGCAGCCGGTTCCCATTTCCATCAAACACTGTCATCATTTCTTTGGGGAGAGAAAGAGGCCAGGGGTTAGAAATAGCCAAGTAGCCCCTTTACAAATTATTGGCATTATTTCATGTGAGAGCTACTTTATTCTTTAGCTGCAGTCTGTGCTTTAGGCCGTCCGCAGCGTGCACCCACTGCTGAACATAAACCTCGGTCCTGCACCTATACAATGATAAAGACAATATTCAGTAAGGAAATTCCATTTGCAAGAGATGGAGAGAGTCGATGAAAGACTTTTCCCCGTATTCTTCATCAACATTTGAGAAATGTTTCAAATACTCCACACACACCAGAGCCAGCAAGGCCAGTTGACATGTGTCTGTTTGAGACCCTGTCCTAGAGAGGGGGGTGGCCCTGTCCCTGTGTTCAGCCCACAGGTCCAATTCCCAGAGGCTACAGAGGTTTTTTCACTCACTTAACAGATCCTTTTGAGCACCTACTGTGTGTGAGGTACTTCATTAGATCCCAGGAGTAGGGTAAGCCAAAGTAGAAGCCACTTAAAAAAGTCCAGGGAAAGTCTAGGATCACACACAGGAATTTATCAGCTCTCCTTTTTCTAATAAAGCAGTCGCATAGCTTTCTGTAACCCCACCCCTGGCCCCAACAAGAGCTTTGCTTCAGATGCTAATTCTTGGGCTGCAGCGGGTCGAGGGCTTGCTGAACTGCAGAGAAACCCTTCATTTCTTTACCTCTCCCCCTATCCCCCACCCGTTCGGGTTTTGTTTTTCTTTAAGCTCCAAAATCTCCCTCAGAAAAAACGCGGTATGATACGTCCCTGGGTCTGCTCACCAAGAAGTTCATTCAGCTGCTGAGCCAGTCGCCGGACGGGGTCCTGGACCTGAACAAGGCAGCGGAGGTGCTGAAGGTCCAGAAGAGGAGGATCTACGACATCACCAACGTGCTGGAGGGCATCCACCTCATCAAGAAGAAGTCCAAGAACAACGTGCAGTGGATGTGAGTGGCCCCCGCTCCCAGCTCCCCCTCCTCGCCTCCTGGGCAGAAGTTCAAAGTCTTGGGCACGCACAGCTCCCGTCCCCATACTGTCAGGGGTAGAAGGATTTCCGTTTGAATTGCATCAAGCCAGGGACCCTGGGTCCAGGAGGCAGTTGTTAAGGGAACATTGTTCCTCTGTCGCCTTGAGATCTGCCTCTCGCCACACGTGATCAGATAGAGTTCACACGTGTCTAGCCCGTCTCTGAGAGGATTTGGAGATTAGGGCTGTACAACCACACCGTCACGTAGTGTGTGTCCCCTGGTTCTGGCGGGCTGACTCCCATTCTGTGTAAATTAAGCAAGACACACCTGTCCCAGTCTCTTCTGTAAAGAAGAATGGTGTCCCTCGTCCCCAGTACGCCCACACGTCCGTCATGGGTGGATCCTGGGCAGAGCCTCTAAACAGCCAGTGTTTTGTAGGTACAGCTTTGAACTGTCACAGCACATCAGCAGGAATAAATCTGTTTTAGGGTGGCTTCGAAAAAATAGATTTCAAGCATTATAAGATGAATAGGTAACCTTTTGGCGCTTTTTGGAATCGGATGGTCTGGTGACCCATTTTGACCTGTGCTTTAGAGAAACCTGTTGAGTGCCGGCTTTTGTTCCTACAGATACTTAGCACATCTCTTTCCCTTACCTTCTTTATAGCTGCTGGTGTAAGACCCCCGGAAATTACCTGGGTCTTCTGTGCTTATGGATGATGTTTTTTTGAATTTCGAACCATTCCATCTTACTGTCTGTCTATCTTTTTATGTGTTTTTCCCCCATTCTCTCCCAGGAGGCCTGTGGTGGGTGGGGACAGTCGGGAGCAAGGTGGCTGCATTCTTTTTGCCCTCTGAATTTCTGCCTCTTCACCTAATTTCTATGGTATGAGGAGCACAGGGCTGTGTTTATGAAAACCATATCTAAGGTTCTCACTTTAACACCTGGTTAACAAGCACTGTGATCTCCTATGGTAAGAGGGGACATTGACCCGAAGGACCAACTCTCCCTGTCCTCTCTCTCCTGAGTAGCCACAAAGAGTCTGTGTTTGGGTTTTAGGGGCTGCAGTCTGTCTGAGGACGGGGGCATGCTGGCCCAGTGTCAAGGCCTGTCCAAAGAAGTGACCGAGCTCAGTCAGGAAGAGAAGAAATTAGATGAACTGATCCAAAGCTGCACCCTGGACCTCAAACTGTTAACCGAGGATTCAGAGAATCAAAGATATCCTTTGTGCCGCCGGTTCACTGGGGCTGTGCCTTCTGGACTATTTCCAGAGTTCACAGTCTGACTTATGCATAAGGTAGATTTTACTGTGGTTTTGTGCAAATGAGTGTGTATGCGTGTGTTTGTACACCCTTGTGCGTGCAAACTCTCATAGCTTTGTCTCCAAAGTCAGTGTTTATGGTAAGATAGTCATTCGACTGGATCTTGTCATTATCTATTTTGATAGCCAAGAGGGAACTGTTTTTTAAAGCATTATATTCATGTGTGGTTGGAACATATGGATACGCTCATAGCGTAATGCCACACTATTAAAAGATACGTAAAGTGTCAGTATTAATATTAATGACAACACTCAGCAGATTCGTCTTTGGCTTCCCAGATTTTTGGTGGGTGTTAGCTGTCACTGTTGGGGTTCTCACATTCTATTTTCTTTCCATCAGACATTGTAGCAATTAGAGTTTGGTGCATCTCTCCGCCTGGGCTATAGTGGAAGGGTTTGGAAGAGAATAGAAAAATTGTACTCTAACCCTGAAAGTGCATTATGCTGATTCCAAGAACTGATTTCACAAGCACCCCAAGACCTGAGAAATCTCAACTTGCCTGTTCCTCTTCAAACATTAGTCCTCAGAAATAAAAATATGAAAAGCCAATTCTTATTTTCAACTTGCTGACACTTTTTTTGACTGTTAAAGGAAAACTTGTTCTTCATCATCTCACCACAAACAAAATAAGAGGGAGTTTGCTTCATTATGTCGACAAGATTTGCCAGTATTCTCAGTGATCAGATAAAAACAACAATTCATATGTTACCTCATCCCTAACTTTAGGTTCAATCTTCTGATGACTCCACGTTTATCTTTGTTAGAAAATAAAATGTGTCCTGCCCATATTCACCTAGGGTCTCATTTCTAGCAGACCCTGTTTTGGAGGATCTGGGGACATTTATTTTTCAATGCAGGTAGTTTTTGTTTTGTTTTTTTTTTTTAAACTTGCAACTGTTCATTTCCTGTTGACCAGAGGATTGACCTTGCTGGCTGATCATTTGTGAGCTGGAGAAGAGGGGTGATGGCTTGAAGCCCCAGGGTGCCAAGTGGGTTTAGGGAGAGACCAGCAGTGAGTTTCACTCCTTGTTCAGTGGGGCGCCCCGCTGGGCAGTGCTCTGTGGCTGCACCTGATTGGCAGCTTTCTGGAACATGTGGCCTGTACCACTGTCACCTATGTTCGCCTTCTCTGGGGCCTTTATTGCAGAAAATAAAAGCTTCCTTGCAGGGGACGGCTCACCCGAGAAGCAGATTCAGGAGAGAGCCACAAAGGAAGCACTTTCAAGATTGGAAGATTAGAAAATGTGTTTGCACAATTTATTTCAGTTCGCCATTCATTTCCCAATTTGGAGCAGCTTGTTCACAAATGTGTTGAAAGTTTTCTTCCTGCATCATGTTGAGTAATTGTAGATGAATTTTCATTTTAATAAGTTCTCGTCACCTTGCTTTCTGACAGCGGGCTGTAGAGTGGGAGCCTGGTTGTTGGCTTCCCTGGGGCTCTCAGAAAGGACCAGAACGCTCTGGTCTTCTACAAAGGCCCCATTTGGCTTCCTTGGGATAAGTGATGACCCAACACCCAGACTCTTGAAAGGGCGGTCACCATGGCGCTCACCTGACCCTCCTATTGTCCGAACTGCCGAGAGTTGAAGAGGAGGGTCCATGACAATTGTCCCCACGTGCGAGTGCAGATTTTATGTGGCTGTGCTTCTTCCGGGACATGGACGCATACTTCCTTCAGTGTATGAGAAGCTACAGTTCTCGGGGACACCATCTGCCCAGGCTCCCCAAGGCCCCGATACAGGTTGGATCACAGACACTATTAGCTGTATCGCCTGCAGAAACGCTTTACTTGATTTTGCTGTTTTATCCTACCCATATTTTGTGGGTGTATATAAAAAGAAATTGGCTAAATACACTGTACATTAATTATGTTCCTCCATGTCCCTTACACAGAAAGCCATGCAGCCTATTCTCTGACAGTGCCAGGTAAAAGGAAGTGCCGTATTTTGTCACCATGTCTCTTGAGGCTTGGCTTCCGGGACACTTAAAAAGAAGGGTGCAGCACTCAGAAGTTTCTCCCAGGAGTAGTGAAACCGTCCTCCGTCAGCGTTGCTCCAGTTCATTCAGGTCGTGAGCACCTGGGAGCTGCTCCCCCCTTATGAACACTGAAATCTCTGCAGAGTTCATAATATCACACAAAGGACGATTTTTCTAACAGAAATAGTGACACTTATCTGTAGGCAATATATAATCAAACCAGCCCAGGTGCACTTAAGAAAACAAGCTGTCTGCCTGAGCAGCGTTTGGAGTTCTGACACTGACACGTTTGCTACTTATTCATCCACTTGGTGGCTGCTGACACTTACTAATAGCATATAGAAGTGACTGGAGCTCCAAAAAAATCATGATTGGTAGACCTTGAATTTTTCCTGCAATTTGGGATCAGCCATCATTCCATTTGAGTGACAGAATGCTTTGTTAGAGTTCATGGAATACCCTTGGCCAAAGGGACCTGACTTCGAAATCCCTGACCTAAGTGAGATTTGATGTTTTATTTGATGATTTAACTCTTCTGTTTCTGTGTTTATTGTAATACTTGAAATAGCCATAGACTTTTTTGAGAAATGGGCAGGGTCAAGTATACATTTCTTTTGTTGTCTACAACTTCGACCAGTAAAGATTCATTGGAGGAGCCCCATAGATTGAAGATTCGCAAGAAGAGACATATATATTCTTCCAAGTCACTCAGTGGTTTGAATTTTTTCCATGTGTCTGTTTGTCATATTTCATGATGGCTGTGTTCGAGGCAATTAGACGGAAGATTTCCTTAACGCTCACTACGTTAGCTTATGTTACATATCAAGATATTCGAAAAATTAGTGGCCTTAAAGACCAAACTGTTATAGTTGTGAAAGCCCCTCCAGAAACAAGACTTGAAGTGCCTGATTCCATAGAGGTAAGGAGCCGGCATCTGTGTGCCTCTGCAGAGGGACCTCTGCGCGGCCTGGTGCTCAAGAACCAGTGACTCTGGTTGGCGTCTGCCCCTGCTGAGCACTTGGACAGTTCCTTCCCATTTATTTTGCTTAACCCTAAATTTAAAAACATTTTAACAGTTCACTGTTTGTTAAATATCCAAAAAGTCTATTTTCAACCTAGCGGGACGTTTAACTAGAGCTGTTAGGCACCTTGTCCCTTCCTGCTTTCTTGTTCACAGTTGACTCTCTGCTGGTTCTGATCAGTTAGAACCACTCGGGAAATTCTACATCGATTCCCCTGTGCGTGGGCCCCCACCATGAACAGAGATACCCGTGTTTTCAAGTATCTCCGTAACCTAGCACATTTTAAGATTTTTTTAAAAAAATTATTCATAGTTTTAAGAACTTAAACATGACTTTGGGGAAATGGAAAGATTTAAGAAAGTAGGGAGTATATTTTTGTGATTGCTTTTGGATATTCTTTGATAATATAGTCCTAAACTATAAGATAGAGATTGCCTAGAAGATAGAAAGAGACTGTGATCTTAAGTGCCAGATGGTGCCTGGGTGTGGATTTGTGAGCCGTGCACCCTCTGTGCCGGCTGTTGGCTCCTGAACTCTGCCGCTGTAACATGAAAACAGCCACAAACGACTAGAACCATCTTGATTCAGTTCCAGTAAAATTTTATTTGCATGGCCAGTCGGGGGTTGGGATTCAGCCTTCAGGCTGTAGCCCACTGGCCCTGCTCTAGCGGTTGACAGTTGTTCCTGGAGCTAGACCACTATTGAAGACCCAAAAAGAACAATGAATGTTACCCTCACAGTCCACTCGTAGATGAAAATGGCTGAGGTTTTCATTTCTAAAAGAGCTTCTGGGTTGAACTTCTCCCACTTCTGTTCCCAGAGCCTACAAATACATTTGGCAAGTACCCAAGGACCCATTGAGGTTTACTTGTGTCCAGAAGAGACTGAAACCCACAGTCCAATGAAAGCAAACAACCAAGACCACAATGGGAATATCCCTAAACCCACTTCCAAAGGTAAACACCCCTTTTGTCTTTTGGAAACAATGTTCAGAATGAAGGTAACTAGAAGGATCCTGTGTCGGAACTTCTCCTGTTACTAAGGGAGAAGTTTTTAAAAGTCAGGCTGTTTACAGTTCAAAATAATGACCTTGGGCACATGGCTCCTCCTCTGCTACCAGAGTCCCTCGGGCTTCTGGTATCGGCAGAACCATTTCCTCAGCGCTTTGGGGGCTGCTGAAGTCAGGACTAGGTCATGCCACTCTTGGAGGGCATCAGCTACACCTGGCCATGCACCTGTGAACCCTGTACAGAGACTGAGGGACGTGAAAATGTGTGGACAGAAGAGGCTTGGCTGTTTTTGTCTTGTCTCCCTCCCATGGTGGGGACAGGATATGGGGGGAAAATAAACCTAACTTCTCCTTCCCCCTCTGTGGCTAGGACAAAGCTTTTTGCATTTTCAGCTTGGGAATATGTATTTAATTTTTTCCCCTGCCGTCTCCCAGTATAGCAGCAAAAATAGGAGTGATTTCAGTGAATTGGTCTGATTTAATACTGAGCAAATACACGGCACCCAAGCTGGTGAAACAAAAGACCACCCTTTTCACCATCGAGATTCCAAATGGATGTGTCTTATTCTATGCAAAATCTCTAATAAGCTGGTTGTTCAAAAAAGAAGTTAAAATTAGTGAATTCCTACTAGGGAGCCGACTTTTAACTCTGTATGTTTTGTTTTTCTCAAAACAATGAGTAGGTACTGGAGAGAAGTCTTTGAACTCGTTAGCCTCCAGTCTTTGAAGCTGCTGGGTTCTTGTTTTCTGACAGTGGGTGTTTGAAAGGATGAGTTAGACTAGGACACACTCTTCCATGCCTGTTCGCATAAAAGGTGATCCGTACCAGAAAGCCGTCCTGGGGCGAGCAGAGCGACGGTGACCTACTCATTCTTCCAGAAAAATGAATTTGATTTTTCTCCTAACACTTTGTTTGCACCAATTGTTTCCCTTTCAGACTTGGCTTCAAACAACTCAGGACATAGCGACTGCTCGGTTTCTATGGCGAACCTCTCTCCCCTGGCCTCCCCCGCCAACCTCCTACAGCAGACTGAGGACCAAATCCCTTCCAACCTGGAAGGGCCCTTTGTGAACTTGCTGCCCCCCCTGCTCCAGGAGGACTACTTGCTGAGCCTGGGCGAGGAAGAAGGCATCAGCGATCTCTTCGACGCTTACGATTTGGAAAAGCTCCCGCTGGTGGAAGACTTCATGTGCAGTTGATCGTGCTTGGTGTGAACTCTCCTGAGAGACCGATATTTTTTTATGGTGGAACCAGAGCATCTGTCTGCAGTGTTGACCCTTCCCACCTTCTTCCTCTAAGAGAGTACCGTGAAGTAGACTACAAACTTCAGAACAAAGCTGACATTTTAATGAATTTTTTTTTTTTTTAATTGTCTAAGCGCACAGTTGCAGGCTCCCTTGGGAAAGCCCTGCCTTGTCCCAGGCTCCAAAATCTCCTGGACGAGTCAACAAGTGAGAAAATGTGCAATCAGGTGTCTCTCACCTGTCCTTCCTCTCCCTGTCCCTCTGCCCCCCCTCCCCCGGATTGGCTTGCTGTGCCTGACGGATGCGCTGTAGAATGGGGGCTGGCCACCTGGCCCGCTGGGAAACAGCAATCTTCCTTAACAGCATTTCAAGCCGTGCCTTCTCTGCAGAATGCATGTCTTTGGGGTCTGCTAATCTGGAATGGAACTGCAGCCAATGCAAACTTGAAGTTATGCAAAAGTATGAAATGGATTTCTTCAGCTCTTCTTAGGAATATTTAAATTACTGTCATAATTCAGTTTAAGCTATGGACTGTGTGTCCCACCAGGAGGTCGCGAGATCCTCCGCAGCCTCTCGGATGAAGAACCTGTTCTCAGAGTACTTGATGCAGACACAGAAGCTCTTGGAGCTCTGGCGCTCGAAGCTGCTGTGGGTTTTCCTGCCTCCACACACCACTCCCACCCCCGTCCCCAGCGTATTGTGAGTTTCCAGTTGATTTGTAGCAGATGCCTACTTAGGTGTTCTTTGTGGATTGTTCTAGACTTTCTATATTTTTTAGCTGCCACTGAAGCATTCCTGTGGCTCCCATCACCATTCAGTTTAATTGTTTACTTTGAAGCAGTTTTTGCAAATTCGTATTTCTTTAGCAGAGGGAGAGAACCTCGTGAGCCTGTGTGACCTGAGGTCCACCAGCCTCTGCAGGAAGCATTGTCCCATCTTGCTTCCTTTCCTGGGAGGGGAGCCCAGGGCACGTCGGCCCTGGAGCTCGCTGACACTCGAGGCTGTGGGGAAGGACAGCAGGTCAGACGACGAAGCAGTCCCAGGGAGCAGCAGGCATGGACCCCTCCGTCCTTGGGCTTCCCGGGCCCCTGTGCCCGGGGAAAGGGCTCTTATGCCACACTCAGGGAGACCACTTCTCAGGGTGGGGTCAGATGGAGAGGCCTCTGGGGGGAAGGCATCCCGGGAGCGGCCTTCTGCAGGGCCCTTCCGTCAGCTGGTGAGACGGGGCCCCGCTGTCGGGTGGACGGTCCTGGCCGAACCCACGCCCCTTCTCCATGAAGGAGTGAGCTGGATGAAGGGGCGCGGGAGGGTGGGAAACCCGGCGCTAGAGGCCAGGGCGCCTGCCTCTACTCCTCAGGAACCGTGTCCCAATCACAGGCCTCCTGTCACTGCACATCCTACCGGTCATGTACGTCCCAGATGGCCTTCCTAGGGACAGGTGGCCGTGGCCGCCCTGTCCTGGGAGTGTGGCACAGTACCTCAAATCCATCCTTGGATGCAAGGGCTGCGGAAATGAGGGGTCTTGAAAAATAAACCTCCAAGCCAACAGCTGAATGGAAACGCCGTGTGCCCGGCCTGCCCCTGGGCACATGGTGGGCACTCGACGCGTCCAACTGAATTGAAAATGTCCCTTAGGAAAAACTTTTCCAAAACCACAAGAACCCCGGCCAGTTTACTCTAGGTAGATTTCCCCAATATGCAAAGTGGTGGTGGGGTCGAGACAGACGACACCAGCACTTTAAGCTCTGTGTGTGGGTATGCGTGGTGTGTGCTTGGGAAGAAAAACCAAGGTGCAGACTCTCTTCCTCTCTCCTCCTCAGCCTCCATCCCCGGCCTCCCTCACACACACTGGACTTGGTACGGAACAGCCGTGTGGTCCGAGATGCAGCATGGGGTGGAGGAGGGGGGGACTCTGTGTTAAGTGCCTACTGGAAATGCACTGTGGGGATTTTCCTGTGCGGGAAACCGTTGATGCCAAGCGTTCCCCATTTCCCGTGTCTGTGTCCTCCGGTTAGCTGCCTCTGCCTCCAGCTTTGTGTGATTCTCCTCGCCAGCTGCACAGAGCTGATCTTTTTCCCCAAAGTCTAAAGACTGAGCTCCCCCCCGGCTGGGTTGTTGTGTGTTTTGTTGACTTTCTCGTTGAACCTCTTCGTAATGTAATGCCGTATTTATTGTTTTAAAAGAGAAATGAAAGGAATACTAATAAGTCTTAAAAGTTCCTTCGTGCATAAGATTTTTCCCAGTTATGGGGCTTGCCTGGTGTACGTTCATGAGACGTCCATCCTGTCTTTCTGTTTGCATTAACCCCTTTCTTTTCACATAGTATCTGGCACACAAAGTGGGTTGGTACTACAGTATTTGTGTTCCTTTTAAGTACTGAGTATGCAGGTTTCCTGGTACCATTGAGTTGCTGCTACTAAAGCTCACACACGAAATGGCTAAGAGTTACGAGTGCGGATTATGACTGCGTGAGCCTTAGAAACTAGAGTGTACAGCGGGCGACACATGAGCTGTCAAACAGTGTTAGGCGTGTGTTCATATGTACAGACTTGTGCATAGCAATCGCTTTATTTAAGTGGACATGTAGTCGACTCACCTTTTTCATTATTTAGCAATTTTGTACAAAAAAAAAAATAGCAATTAATTTGTAAACACTGCCAGAATATTTTCTAGCTGGTTTGTAATTTTTTAAGAGTGTGACCTTGTTTTCGTCTTTCGTTGTGGTTCTTGTTTTCGTTTTTGTCGTCAGTGTAGATCTGTAAATAGAACCGCAGTATTTAAAGCTTTAGCTTTCAGGAAAGAGGAGGGAAGACCTCTACGTGCCTGGCAGGCCGAGTGGGCAGCGCAGCGGCAGGAAGGGGCCTCGCGGAGCCGGTCAGGTGGCACGCGTCAGGGTGAGGGGGGTTCTTCCTGTGGGGTACGCGATTTTGTAAAAAAAGGAAGTATTTCTCCCAAGATTGGGAGTAGGCAACCTACTAATCAGTTTAGCTTTGTGTTGTACCCTAGTTTAAAAAAGAAAGTATGTAATATAATGTAAAAAAAAAAAAAAAGAAAAAACCAAACAACAACAAAAAAAAGCTTTTATGATGGATTTTGTAAATAGATTTGTTACAGGGCGACCTGTTCTCTAGCTGTGATCTTACCACTTCAAATGGATGTAATTTGAATAAATTTTGTATGGTAAAGGATCAATAAAATGATTTTTTTTTAAGAGTTGAGACTTGTGGATGGCTTTTCTTAGTATTGTCTTGTGCTCCTGAACCAGCGTAACTTTTAAACACATTCTTTACAAAGCCAAGGACCGGTGGGCAGACGTTTTCCACCACGTGCCTGGTCCTTCACCAGGACCCTGCGGTGTCGGGCGCCCACGGGGGGCTCTGCTCTCTGAGCAACAGAGCTCGCCTTGTCCCCGTGGCCTGTCTGTGGAACCCACTCCCCAGCATCGAAGGGGGATTTTTGCCCTGAGAAAATGACAACAGGTCAAGTTTATCCTCTCATAAGGAGCGGGAAGCCAATACATTTTAGTTCTGAACTCTGGAAATCACCTCCCTGCACTCGATTCTGCATTTCTTACAGTACCCTCTCTGAGTAGATCAGGATGCTTGACTGCTGGGTCCCGGGGTTGACTCCGAGTTTGTCATCCAGAGCCCCAATGGGCTGTGACTATTCACCTGGAAAATCCATGTAGCAGGAATGAAGTTCATAACGAAAACATTGCCTGCTCCTGGTCTTCAGCCTGGAGGTGACCTGCTCTCCCTGGCCCGGTGCTGGCCTTCAGTCCTGTCACTTTCCAGACACGCATCAACCTATGTCCGTGGACATGTATGTTTTAACATGGTTCCCTTTCACTCTGCATCCTGGGAAGCCACATGTTAGTATCTTGTTCATGCTCTTAAAGATTGTGGTTGAAACCTGTGCCATCATTACCCACGTGGTCTCCTGTTTTGAGAGACATCTTTATTATTTCACTATAAGAAACAATATAGAAGGTTTGTGGGATGGCTGGCATATGCCAGGAACTTTTTATTTTCAATACAGTAGGTATAAAATTGACCATTATGATGTTGAATACATTCATAACATTGTACAACCATCACCTCCAGGTCCAGAATCATTTCCTCGCCCCAAAAGGAAACCTTGTACCCATTAAGCAATGGATCTCTTTCCCGGCTACTGGCAGTCGATAATTCATTTTCTCTCCCCCTGGATTTTCCTATTCTGGGTTTTCCTTATGAAAGAAATAATACAATATGTGACCTTTTGTGTCTGGTTTTGTAGCTTACCGATTTCAAGGTTCATCTGCATCAGTACCTCAACCTTTTTCATACCCAAATAATAATCCATCTGTTCATCCATCTTCAGCTGATGGGAATCTGTGTTGCTTCTACCCTTAGACTAGAAGAACGCCAGGGACTATTTTAAGTGTTTCTGTGAGTGCTCAGTATTTTTCAAAGCATGCTTTACTACTTCATACTATATACCTGTTATCTCTCTCCTACATAAGCTCAGTGAGGAGAGGTTCTTATAAACAGTGTTGACCTCAGTTCCTAGAACGGTGCCTGGCATGGAATAAACATTTAATGAATATTTACATGGGATATTCCTATGTTGCAAATGAGTGCTCTGTGGTTTAAAAAATGACTGGGTTGCGGGGAGCTGTCCAAAGGCAGCACACAGGGATGTAGATGTAGTGGGCACTGAGTCTTTTTCGTGTGTGCCTTCCTGCTCTTCCCCCACACTTTGCATTTCAGTTATAGTTCTGGGAAGAGTTCTGTTTGCTCAGTTTGGAAGCCTGAAATCCTGTCATCCTACCCAGTGATCTGCACGTCGGATCAGCAGGTGTTCAAGCCCATAGTCAAGCCAGTGATAAAAACTGACAACAGAAAAAAACAAAAGCGATACAAAGTCCTTCTTCCGAGTGCTCTGCCCACGGGGGACAAGGCTGGCAAATAAAAAAGAATTGTCCACCCTGGAAAGCAGTTGAAAAGTTGAGACAGTGAATTTGAGCTGATGGCATAGGGCTGCATTCTTTAGCACGATGGACGCAGGGCTGGGATGTGTCAGTATCCTAAGAACTCAGCCTACTTGAGATCGTTTAGAAATGGGCTCTGTGCAGAGGGAAGTTTGGAAAGCAGTTCTCAGCAGTCAAGGCAGAAAGTAAGATTCTTTGGGAAAAGTTAATTGCATTTCCTCCTCCACAGTCCATGAAGGAAAAGAGTTGTTCACTTATTTGGTTGTTCAGTCGCTCTTCGAACATGAAGTTTTGACTATATGTCAGGCACTGCTCCAGGTGCTGGGTTCCAAATTTCAAAAGGCATCATTCCTGTCAGCAAGAGGAAGGTTGCATTACCTCGGGGAGAAGCAAGTGCCGCCGTCCTGCTGCAGCAAAATAACCGGGGGGTGACGAGCAACTTGTGTACATTGATACAGCAGGAGTGGGAGCCGTTTATTGTAGGACAGGAGGGGTATACATACATTCCACACAGCTTATCTTAGTTAACCTAAACTAGATACAGCAGTCACCAATAAGGAATCTCCACACTTAATGGCTCGCTTAATGGTGTTACTTCACAAACCACTCCCTCTGCAAAATGCCAGGCGCCATCCTGACTTGTTTACAGACCCTAACAAGCAAGTTTAGCTAAGAGAAGCAAATATGGACGTCTTGAATGACCGACTTCTCTTTCTGAAGCCATTGGCGCAAGACCTGGGAGGACAGGTTGGCGGATGCAGCCGCTGGAGGCGCCCCGGAGCATCAGAGGGTGCTGCAGGAGCACTGAGCCACTCCCAAGCTCAGACTTGAACACCCGGAGGCAGGAGCTGTCGCAGAAGATTCCGGAGTGGGCATGACCCCATGGAAGAAACCACTAGATCCATCCCCTGGGATCCAGAGAGGAGGGAGCCCCAACCTAGCACTAGGCTCCAACGCTGATGGGAAGGCAAACAACAGGATTGAATTGTCGGTCAAGCATCAGGAAGTTAACAAGAGGCCCGACAGCGGCTGCCTGGAACCAACAGCTGGAGTCCATCAGAAGTCACAGTAACAGGTCAGCGGGAGGTCGCAATGTGTCCTATACTGCAAAGAACACGCCGAGCGCAGTGGCGTGAGCCTCCACCCTAGAGACCAAGGCAGGGGATCCCAGGTTCAAGGCCAGCCTCTGCGACTAAGCAAGGCCCAGTTTCCAACTAAAACAATAAAGAGGGCTGAGAGTGCCCCTCAGAAGTAGAACGTCCAAGTTCAAAAAATGCTGAGAGCAGAAGCCTTTCACCAGGCCCTTAAATCTGGATCTCCAAGTCGGAGGGATGTGAAGTGTTCCCAAGTTCTTACAACACCAGACATTGTGATTGAGAGGGCTGCCGGACAGCTGGGGAGGGCTGGGGGGTGGCTCAGTGGTGGAGCGCTTGCCTGGCGTGTGTGAGGCACGGGATTCGATTCTCAGCACCACATCTAAATAGATGAGTAAAATAAAGGTCCATCAACTTAAAAAAAAGACGGGGGCGTTCCCGACAGTGACGTGTCTGGGATGTGCTGTGGGGATAAATCTCGATGCTGGCCCGCCCGTGTTGTCGGGGACTTGCTGTGGACACAGCGTGGGAACCCAGAAAAGTTTCTGCTAGGCTGCCCCAGGACTTGGGCATGTGCCCTCGCGGAATATGTCAAGTTTTGCCTAGCCAAAGGACAGGGCCTCTCTGTCCTTGTCACATTAGCCACCGAGTCTGACTTGACATGGATCCGGGAGACAGAGCCACGGGAACTAAACCCAGGGGATTGAGAGGAACCAGCAAAACAGGGTCTGGTGTTTCCATCCCGACTGCGGCTGCCATGATCAGAGTCCCAGAGTCTGAGTGGGAACGACCTCACATCCCACAAAGGGCCTTTTTCTTCTTCCTTTTTTCCATCCAGGAGTGGTGCGCAGACCCCTCGCTCAACACTCTTCTGCTGCATCTCCAAAGGCTGCTGGTCCTCGGCTCTAGCATCACGGGAGCCCAGCCTCCTCCTAGCCTTCCTCCTGGAACTGAGCCTGGCTGGCCTCGCTCATTGGTCACTCTGGAGTAACCCAAGCTTCTAAAGACGCTGGTCCTGTCCCTTCACCAGGTTTCCCAAGTGCAAGGCCGTCATCCCTCAGCCTCTGCACCAGAAGTGGGGGAGATGAGAATCCTTGCCAAGAAGAGCTTTGGAGGACTTGGTGTTTCTTTTGTCGTCAGTGTTGGATAAAAATAGACACGTTCTATTTAAATAGAGGAAGAATCAAATTGGCAGCAGCTTCTAAATAAGATACTCCATTTCCTCCTTAAAAGACTTCTCTTCCTGGATAGACCACTTTCTGGCTTCAGAAGTCTTCAAGACACTTTTTCTGTATAATCAAAATCTCGGGGGTTTTTGCCTAGCTGCAGCCTGATTTATACCATCTTTATTCCTGAATGGTCCTAAGCATTGTAGGGGGCTTTACGGTTTCCAGAGTATTTTTTATGTGCCTTTCTCTTCCTTTAAAGCCATTGTAACTGATGGCAACAGCTGCAGAATAACTAATCCATCCAAAAACGACAGAACAGTACACGGGCAGCACTGTGAATGAAGAAAGAGAAGCACTTATCCTTGAGCAGACCCTGGAGACCAAAGGAACAAGAGAGAGCATCAAAGGTCCACAGGAGAGATCTGAAATAAGGACATCAGGCTCTAAAAATTAAAGCCTGCCACCAAAGAAAGCGTGTGGCGATGGGTGGGAATGGGAATTGGGCATGGGGTTGGGGTGTGTTCAGAAGAGGAAGGAGACCCCAGAAGTTAAGAAGAGCCAGGAGCTAAGTTCTGTCCTTGGCAAGAAACCAAAGAATGAGAGTTCCTTTAGTCAAAGAGGAAGTACCAGCACCGCTGACTCAGCCTGGGTGTCTGTTAAAGGAAGAGCAGATGCCAAGGAGAGGGGCAGGCCTAAGGTGGGATGAAGGGAGCGGAGGAGGCAGGAGTGCAGGAGAAGTCTGCACACACGGTCCTGGGAAGGAAATCAGCCAGCAACTGGGGGCCAAGATCACTTGTAAAAAATAAAAATAATGATAACAGAAAAAAAAGAACTGGAGGGAACTTCAACTTCTGGCAATGGGGGAGCCCCCCCATGACAAAGCATCTGGTAGGAACAGAAAACATGGATTTTGTTTGTTGTGGAGATTACAGGAAAGTCCCAAAGGAGAAGAACAAGAAAGAAAACGGAGCCGAAAGGCAAGGTTGAGAAGCACACCCATGAGAAGAGAGAGACTCCTCAGCACAGCTACCAGTTCCATGGAATGAGAAGGAAGGTCACGGGCAGCAGAGAAAAGTCAAAGAAAGGACCTGAAGACCCCAGCGCTCCAGGTCCTGGGCGTCTCCCTGGCTTCCAGCAAGAGCAGATGGGTCCTGTGTGGACAAGGCGTTCCGAATGTCCTCCCTCAGACTGGACCCACCAAGTATGAGCTGACCAGCAGAGATCACCGAGTGCCTCAGGAAGCAAGCCACAGCCATCGCCAAAGCAGCAAAGAACACACTTCCACCTTTAGGAATTCCAACAATGGAATTATCAGATGTGGAGCGAAAAATGAACATTTATGAAATGATTAAAGCAATGTCCCCACAGAAATGAGTGAGCAAGAAGAGATGATCGTAGTTTGCCAGATAGGTTAGAAAAAGAATGAAAGTGAACAGTACAAAGTAAAAATGCATCTGTTGAAAGAAATTCCAAGAAACCACTGATGACCAAATCAATAGTTTAGATACGGTGAAAGAAATAATAATAAACTGGAAAATATTTCTGACAAAATTACCAGAATGTAGCACAGAGAGAAAATGAGATGAGAAAAATAAAGAAATGTTGAGACATGGAGCAGAAAGTTGAAATATTTATTTATTTATTTATTGAAATATTTATTTCCTGTGAAGAGCTAGGAAATAAATATTTTAGGCATTGTGGGCCACAGGCCTCTGTCAAAACTACTGTATTCTGCACCCATATGTGAAAGTAGTTATAAACCTTATATAAATAAAAAAGCAAGGCTATGTTTCAGTAAAACTTTATGGATGTTAAAATTTTATTTTCAGGTAATTTTCACTTGTAAAGTTTTATTCTTGTTTTGCTTAGTCATTTAAAACGTACAGAAATCATCTTAATCTCACGGATTGTACACCACAGCTGGCAACAAGGGGAAAACTCAACCATCTGAACCCGGAGAGCTGTCCTGTAGGTGCACCTGAGAAAGGAGACGCAGACCACCACCTGGACACGGGGACAGGTGGCTCCCGTGAAGCACAGGCCTCCAGGCAGAGATTGCCCCCGGAACCAGCACTTGGTAGGAAACTCTAAAGGGTAAGCGATTGACAGTTAGAGCCTGGACAAGACAGCTTGAGAGAGAGAAATCTGAGGACCAGATCTGGGGGAAGCCCGCACACCACCGTGAGCTTTTCTTCCACTAACTCAACCAGGTCCTCAAAGTGGAGATTTGAGAAAATTTCCATCATGCTTCTGGCAGGGCAGGGCTCAGGGGGACGGTAACCAGAGCGTTCTGGTCTCCTTAACAAAGGCCTGCCCTCCAGAAAACGATTTTACCATAACCCAGCCAACGTGGGAGAAAGAAGACACCAAACCCAGCCAGTCCACCTAATGCAGCAGGTGGGGACATGTGAAGGTCACAGACCAGAGGCACTAAAAGACCGAAACCAGTCAGAGGTTCTCGAAGGCCTCCCTCCTCTCCCCACATCTGACCACCACATCAGTGGGTATGTCTGATGACAGGGAAGGAACTGCACGTCTCAGCTCTAGAGTTGAAAGGAATCTCTAGAGAAACCTAAAACCTCATGCTAAAACCCCGCCTCCTTCAGTTCCTTTTACCCAATTCATAATGTCTGGTTTTCAGCAAAAATTAAGAGCCGTGCCAAAAGGTAAAGACAGCCTGAAGAGTCAAAGCAAGCGTGAAAATCAGATTCAGACATGGCGGACGTTTGAGAATCGACTGGGAAGTCAACTGTGATTGACAGGCTCAGGGAGCTAATGTGAAATGTGGGCTTTCTATAAGAACAGATGGGCAACATAAGCAGGCAAATGGAAATCCTATGGAAAAAAAAAACGAAGAAAATCTATAAATCAAAAACATGGGAACAGAAATGAAGATCTTGGTTGGGCTCATCAGTAGACCAGACGTGTTGAAGTAAAGAAAGAATCAGTGAATTTGAAGATGTGTCAGTAGAAACTTCACAAATTGAAAACCAAAAAGAGAAAAGAGACTGCATAAAAAGACCTATAATATCCTAGTGGGAAAAAGGGTGGAAGAGAACAAATATTCAAGCTATTAGAGCTGAGAATTTTTTAAAAGTAGGGACAGGAACCAAACTACAGACGCAGGGAGCTCACAGATCACTAAGGGAGATAAATACCAAAAACTTGACACGTAGGCATCTCATAGTCAAACTGCAGAGAACCAGAGACAAAGAACCTTGAAAGACCCTCCTGGGGGTGGGGTGGGGGCAGAATGCGGTAGGATAGAGGAGCCAAGAGAAGACTTACATCAGAGCTCTTCTCAGAACCCGTGCAAGCAGGGTGAGTTCCCTGAAACATGTGAAGCGTTGAAAGATAGACGCCACCAACAGAGAATTCAGTATCCAGCACAATCGTCCTTCAAACATCCATGGAGTCTGCTGCCAGTAGACCCACCTTGGAAGAAAGACTAACAAGGGCTGGGGCTGGGGCTCAGGGGCAGAGCACTCGCCTAGTACACGTGAGGCCCTGGGCTCCATCCTCAGCACCACTTAAAAATCAATAAATAAAATAAAGGTATTGTGTCCAACTACAACTAAAAAAGAAAGAAAGGAATGAAGGCAAAATAGGTTTTTTTTTTCTTTTACCTAATTTATCTAATAGATAATAGTTTAAAATAATAATGGCAGTGTATAAGAAGATTATGATTTATGGATAAGTGAAGAAAATGACCGCAATGTTACAAGAGATGTGAAAGAGAATTAGGATACACTTTTGCACTACCAGTAAAGCAGAAGATAGGTTGCATATCCCTTATCCAAAATGCTTGGGCCTAGAAGTGCTTCTGATTTCAGATAGTTTTGGGATTTTGGAATACTTGCATATCTACAATGCGATATCTTGGGAATAGGACTCAAGTCTAAATATTAAGTTTTTTATGGCTTATACACTTTATGCACAGAGCCCAAAGGTGACTTTATTTTTTGTACACATGTGCTTTTACTTTTTTTTTTTGGTGGTGGTGGTGGTGCTTGGGATTGAACTCAGGGCCTTGGGCATATGAGGCAAACACTCTACCAACTGAGCTGTATCCCCAGCCCACCTGTGCTTTTACTGTGACCTTTCATGTGAAGTCAGATATGGAATTTTCCACTTGTGACATCAATCATGCCAGCACTCAAATTTTTCAGATTTTGGAGCATTTTAGGTTCTCAAGTTACCTATAGTGTCTCTATAAAGTAGATCTAGACTAGTTGTAAATGTCTTCTGCAAACTGTATGTCAAATACTAAAACTCTTTATGAGTAAGCACGCTAAGTACTTTTATACTTACTTATAAGCAATATGCCAAGAAAGGAAGAAAATGGACTCATCCAAAATGCTCATTTAAAATTAGGAAAGACAAAAAAGGGTTAAAGAAAAAAGAACAAAGGGTGACTTTGGAAAAAAAGTAACAAATATGGTAGGTATTAATCCCACACTATCAAGAATCACTTAAAATGTCGGTGGTCTAAAGACACTAATTCACACTGTTAAGAAACTGTCAGACTGACGGAGCTGGGCTGGGGCTCAGTGGTGGAGCGCCTGCCTGGCATGTGTGAGGCACTGGGTTCGATCCTCGGCACCACATATAAATAAATAAAATAAAGGTATTATGTCCACCTACAACTAAAAGTATAAAAAGGAAAAGAGACTGTCAGGCTGAATTAAAAAACAGAAGCCAACTATGTTACCTACAAAAGATCCACTTTGGGTACATGGGAAGGCTCACAGCCAACACCACACACTGGTGAGAAACCGAGAGCTTGTCCTTCAAGATGAGTAGCAAGGGGAGGCTGACCCCTCTGGCCTCTTCTGTTCAATTAGCACTAAACGTTCTAGCCAGAGAGATAGGGTAAGAAACATAAGTAAAAGAGATCTAAATCAAAAGGGAAAATCATTGAAACCAGTTTGAGATGGAGCCCGACTCTCTGCTTCTGTTAGCTGGTGGAGTCTGTGCAAGCTGCAGGCCTCTGCCGCCAAGAAAGCCTGTTTCTTCCCTGCTACCCTTGAGTGCTGCAGCTCTTTATGGTGGGCCATGACCCCCGGGGCTGGGGCAGATTCCCAGCAACTCACCGACAATTTCTTCTTTCTGGGTTTTTACCTCAGGAGTCCCACGAGGATGAGGGGTGAGTCTAAGAGCAGAATTGATTCCAGTGTGAGTAGAAATAGAAGTCCCCAGGGTAAGAGGGCGCCTGCCAGAGGTTGCCCCCTGAGTGGGGTAGTCTAGGGGTTATGTAGCACTTGGGTAAAATACATTTGGTCCAAGTTTTTGCCAATCCGGGTTTGGGAAGGTACTGATGCTGTTGGTTACTCTTGAGCCTGGACTTCCATTCAGGTCGCCCACTTCCATTCTCACTGCTGGTCAGGAAGGGGAGGCAGAGGTCCTCGGATGGTGGAGGCTGTGGTTATGAGCTGCAGCGCTGTGGGCCTCTGCAGCAGGCGGGCCACTGAGAGGCAGCAGACCGGCGTGCCCTTTGGGTGCTGTGGCACTGGCTTGGTGCACCTCAGGTATTCGTGCACCTGTCCCGCAGCCCGGTGCCACAGCCTGAGCTGTCCACGCTGCTGTTCTGCAGTGTCCTGACAAGGACTTGGCTTCATTGTCTCTGCTTGTAGATGACATGATTTTACATGTAGAAAACTCTAAGGAGCACGCACACACACACACACACACACACACACACACACACTTTTAGAACTAATAAATAAGTTCAATAGAATTTCAGGATGCTGAATCAACAACACTAATCAGTTGTATTTCTGTACACTGACAGCAAGCTATCTGAAAAGGAAATTAAAACAATCCTATTCACAACAGCACCAAAAATAAGTAAAATACTTAGAAATAAATTTAACGAAGGATGTGAAAGCCATGTACACTGAAAAACCGTGCAAAACACTGACGAGCCAGGCATGGTGGCACACACCTGCAATCCCAGCAGTTCAGCCGCTCAGGTGGAGGTTCGGACGGGTTCAGAGCCAGGCTCAGCAGTTTAGCGAGGCCCTGAACAACTTAGCAAGATTGTCTCAAAATAAAAAAGGCTGAGGATATGGCTCAGTGGTTAAGTGCCCTTGGATTCAATCCCGGTACCAAAACAAAACAACAACAAAAATTGATGAAAGGAATTAAATAAAACATAAATTACTGGGAAAGCCATCCTGTGACTATAGATTGGAAAACTTAATATTGTTAAAATATCAATGTTACCCAGAGGAATCTACAGTTTAATGCAATCCTTATTAAAAATATCAATGGCATTTTTATAGGAATAAAAAAAATTCTAAAATGTATTTAGAAACACAAAGGTCCCCAATTAAAAAAAAAAGGAATAGAGAGGAAGGCATCACCTTTTCCAATTTCAACGCACATTACAAACCTAGAATAATCCATCTGCGTGGGACGTTATGAAGACAGAGAGCGATGGTGCAGCAACTGATCTTTGATAAGGGTGCCAAGGATACACACTGGGGAGAAATATTTTGTTTTCCCCAGGGGAAACAAAAATGACACATTTGGACAGTTATCCTACACCAAAAATCAATCCAAATGAATCAAAGACTTAAGGGTGAAGTTTGAAACTAACATTCCTAGAAGAAAGTGGAGGGAAGGCCCTGAGTCTGGGCAGTGGTTTCCCGGGGATGACGCTGGAGACACAGGTCACCAAAGCAAAAGAAACAAGTGGAAGCCACTTAAACCAAGTAGTTTCTGCATAGCCAAGGGAACACGCAGCATGGGGGGAAATATCGGCAAACTCCATGTCTGATAAGGAGTTCTGTCCAATGAGTATATAGGTCTCCCTTAATAGCAAAAAAATAAATAAATAATAAAAACCAAATAATTGGATTGTTTAAATGTGCAAAGGACTTGAAGAGACATTTCTCCAAAGACATACAAATGGACAACGTGCCCGCGAGAAGGTGCTCAGTGTCACTCCTCGTTCGGGAATGCAGATCAAAGCCATTGTGAGATATCACCTCACACCTGTTGGGATGGCTGCTATTAAAAGTGAATGATGATAAACGTGAGTGAGTTTGTGGAGACACTGGAACCCTGAGACACTGCTGGTGAGAATGTCAGGCGGAAGGATCGCTATGCAAAACAGTATGGCAGGTCCTCAAAAATTAAAAATAAAGCCACCATATAACTCGGCACTTCTTTTTCTTGGTATTTATCTGAAAGTGTTGAAATCGGGCCTTCAGAGAGATGTTTATGACCCATTTTTATGGTAGCATTTTTCACGCCAGCCATGACGTTGAAACAACTTCAGTGTCCACCAGTGGACAAATGGCTGAAGAAATATGACACATGCATACAACGGAATATTATTCAGCCTCAAAGAGAAGGAAATCCTGCCCTGTGTGACAACCTGGGTGAATCTTGGGGACCTTAGGCTAAGTGAAATAATCCAGTCACAGAGGGGCAGAATGAGTCCAACCCTAGAAGTAGGTAGTAGAATAGTGACTTCCAGGGGCTGTAGGAGGGGGGATGGGAAGTCACTAGTCAATAAGTCTAATGCTTCAGTTATAAAGACAATTAAATTCTGCAGATCTGCTGTAAAGCATGGAGCCTATGGTTTCATGTTGCACACTTATAAATCTGTTAAGAAGGTACATCTCATGTTAAGTGTTCTTACTATGATAAAATAAGTTTAAATAAAGAAAGTAGAGAGATGGAGAAAGTTATACAAGTGCTAGTCAAAAGAAAGCTGGGGCCAGGCACAGTGGCGCACGCCTGTCATCCCAGCGGCTCGGGAGACTGAGACAGGAGAATCACGAGTTCAAAGCCAGCCTCAGCAAAAGCGAGGCACCAGGCAACTCAGCAAGACCCTGTCTCTAAATAAAATACAAAATAGGGTCGAGTATGTGGCTCAGTGGTCGAGTGCCCCTGAGTTTAATCCCCAAACAAAAGAAAGCTGGAGAACTATATTAATTTCACTGAAACATACTATAGTGCAAAGCAAGTATCAGGGATGGGGGCCATTACACAATAATAACGGGGTTCATCCTCCAAGAAGACATATTGATGCTTAATGTGTGTGCACCTAAACAGTAAGTGTCAAAATACACAAAGAAAAATATATAGCAGTGTGAGGAGAAACAGATGCATCTACTATTACAGTTGAAGACTTAAACACTCTTCTGTTAGCAATTAGCAGATTCACTAGGCAGAAAATCAGCAAGGACATAGTTGAATAAACAGCAACATCAACTAGATCTAATTGACACCTCTGGAATCCTTCCTCTAACAACCAAGAATAGACAGGCCTTCTGAGCACACATGGAACATTCGCCAATAAAAACTACACTGGAAATCCATGAAAGGTAACGGTAGACCGGCCAGTGGTGCATGCCTGTAATCCCAGCAACTTGCTAAGACAGGAGGATGGCAAGTTCAAAGCCAGCCTCAGCAACAGCGAGGCACTAAGCACCTCAGTGAGACCCTGTCTCTAAAGAAAATACAAAACAAGGCTGGGAATGTGGCTTAGTGCTCGAATGCTCCTGAGTTCAATCCCTGGTACTGCCCCCCCCCCACCACCAAAAAAAAAGGTAACTGGAAAATCCATAGAGTTAGACGTTAACACACTTCTAAATAACACATGGATCAAAGAAATCTCTAGGGACATTAAAAAGTATTTCCACTAAATTAAAATGACAGTAAGACTTAATAGCATTTGTGGAATGAAGTAAAAGTTATGCCTAGAGGGAAATTTACAGAAATGAATGTATACATCAGGTCAGAAGATAGGTCTAAAATTAATCATCTAGGTTTCCAACTTAGGAATCTAGAAAAAGAAGAACAAATTAAATTCAAGGTATGCAGGAGAAAAGAGCTAAAGAAAATTAGAGCAGAAATCAATAAAGTTGGAGATGGGAAATCAATAGAGAAAAATCAATAAAATCAAATTTGGTTCATTGGGAAAAAACAACACTAGAAGAGTGACCAGCAGTACACACCTCATGGTCATTAAAATGATAAAAAAAAAGGAATATTATGAACAAATTTATGCCCACAAATTTAATAAACTAGATGGATCAATTCTTTGAGGACACAATCAACCAAATCTTACACAAAGAGAGAGAGATGATCTGGATGGGTCAAAATCCATTAAAATTATTGACTCAATGCTTAATAAACTTCAAAACAGATAGCACTCGGCTCAGGTGGATTTACTAGTGAATTCTTCCAGACACCTAGGGGAGAAATTATGCCATTTGTCTAAAATCTTTTCCAGAAAACAGAAACAAAGGAAATGCTTCCTAACTGTTTCTATGGGGACCACATCACCCTCATGCCAGACTCAGACAAGACATTGTAAGAATGGAAAGCTACAAAGATCTCTCATGAAGATAAATGCAGAAATCCTCAACAAACTATAAATAAAAGAATTACACAACAATGAAGTGGGGAGTTTACTCCAAACACGCAAGGCTGTGTCAATATTCAAAAATCAATTAAAGTAATCCATCATGTCAACAGGCTAAAGAAGAACCATCATGGGATCATACCAATAGATGTAGAAAGAGCAGTTCACTGAGTCTAATGCCATTCAGGAAACACTTTCAGCAAACTAGAAGTGGAGGCAGCTGCCTCAACTTTAGAAAGAAGATTTATAAAACCCGGGCAGCTCACATCATATCTAATGGTGAGAAACTAGATGTTTTGCCTCGATAATGAAGAACAGAGAAAAAGATATTTCTTTACATTAATCTATTCAAAATCATACTGGAAGTCCTAATGCAATAAGACAAGTAAAGAAAATAAAAGGTCAACTGACTGGGAAAGAAGAAATAAAACTGTTTTCAGATTAGATGATTTTCTAGGCAGAAAATCCCAATGAACAACAATGAAAAACCTACTAGAACTAATGAGTGATCACAGCAATACTGCAAGATACAGTTTAGTATACAACTTCAGTTGTATTCCTATTTACCAGTGATGAACAACTGGGATTTAAAATAAAAAAACACACACACACACACACAACATCACTAACATTTTCACCAAATCAAGAAAAATAAGTAGGTGTGAACCTAAAAAACTGTACAGGATCTAAATGAGGAAAATTACCACCTTGGATGAAAGGAACCCAAGGTCTATATAAATGAAAAGCTCTTTCATGTTCCTGGTTGGAAAGAATTCATCTTTTGACACATCCGTTCTTCCCTGCTTGAGCTATGTATTTAATCTCAGTCAAAATCCCAGCAAGTTATTTTGTGAATATTGACACACTCTGAAGTTTATATGAAGAGGCAAAAACCCAGAATAGGCAACCAAATATTGAAGGAGAACAATGCTGGGGCTGGAGCCCTGTCATTACCCAACTTGAAGACTTCCCGCAAAGCATTGATCAAGAGTGCATGGCGGGGCTGCGACTGTGGCTCGGTGGTGGAGTGCTTGCCTACATGTGTGAGGCCCTGGGTTCCATCCTGCGCACCACATAAAAGAAAGACTAAACAAATAAAATAAAGTTCTTAAAAAAAAAAAGACCGGATGGCATTGGCAAAAGGATGATCCTTGAAAAAATAAATTTACAGGTTGGTCACAGTTTAATACAACAGTATAGATGGCCTCTTCTTAAGTGGTGAGCTCACAGGTACTTATTTTATCATCAAACACTTACATTTATACTACATGTCACCTTTTTGTGTCTAAATTATTACATGATTAAAAATGATTTTTGGCGTTGGACCCCCAGATGCCGGAAGGACAAAGTGAGGGATTGACAGGTTCTTGGACAACCATCTGGTCTTTAGAAGGGCGAGTATGATGTCTCATTAGCCAGGGTGCTGATTTAATCATGGCCGCTATCTAAATGATCTATCTAGAGGGGACTACCCTGCTCCTTCAGTGCTTCTGATAGAGATAAAAGTAGAGAATGAGTTGAATTAAGAGAAAGGAAAGAGGTTCATTTTTAAAAGAGTCAGACACAGAAAACCTAGAAGAGAAGCAAGAAGACAGAAGAAGGTAGACACTAACTGTGCTGACTCTATCGAGTCTACTCACGCCTCCTCGCAGGAGAGATGTGCACAGAGAGGGTCAGGAACTGCCTTGATTCAAAGCCGCTTTTCCTCCAGGTCCTGGGTTCCGCTGTTCCATTACTTTCCCCTCAAAGCCTTGGGCAAGGGGGGCTCGTTGACAGGGGCCAACCTCGCAGGCCAGGGAGGAGCAAAGGCCCCGAGCACGAGACGTCACTGACCCTTGCTGGGTGCCTTCTTCCTTCTGATGATTTTATGAAAATACCAGGAAAAAACAGTCTGGAGTAAGAAAGGCCTTTCTGGGCTATTCTTGCTGATTTTTCCTTTTCTTTGTTCTTTGTTTCTCATTCTTTTTCTTTCTGTCTGTTAGCTGGGCTTGGGCAGCCCATGCCATCCCAGTGAGACACACCCCGTTTTTACCCCTTGACTGCGTCGGCTCCACACTTCACTGCCCTCTCCATGCCCACTTTGCCCTCCCTCACTTCTCCCCTTTCCAGTGAGTGTGGAGTGACCTGGAGACACCTGCCCACTGCCCCTGCGGCCGGCCATCCCTGCTGCTGCCACCCCGAGATAGTACTTGGCACCAAAAGCCTTTGTTGAGAGCCACAGCCGAAGGGGCCCAGCAAACTTCCAGCTGCCAGCAAACTTCCAGCTGCCAGCTGATGATTGGCTCACAGCGGCCCCAGCAAACTTCTAGCTGCCAACTGATTGGCTCCTCTGCGGTGATGCTCATTGGGCTGTTTCCCCACCCTTTCAGACCATGGAGCTGCTCATTGGGGGACTTTTTTTGGCTCTGCCCACGCGACCCAGCCAATCAGCCTCAAGAGCAGGAGGAGTGGGGGAGGTGGAGAGGCTTGTGGGAAGCCGGTGGTGGCAGTTGGGCTCTGAAGGTTTTTCCTGAGGAGCTGTGTGGTTTGGCTTGTGTGGTTCTAAAAATAAAGTTCGTTTCTTTTGACAAGTGGCTCCTGAATTGTGCCCAGCCAGACTGCAGCAGGCCTCAGTGCTACAATTCTGGCCTTCACAGCCCACAGTTAGTGGAAGAGCCGATGATCAAATGATCTTCCTAATAAATATTTTCTGGAAATAGCCACCACTTAATTCAGTTTAAGACTTTCTTTAGGCCGGTGTTCTCCCCCCCCCCCCATTTTTTGTCCTTTGAGGGAAAATGTATTCCATAGACATTCCCCATCCTTTAATCATTTATCTCCTTAAGTTAAAATCACAAAGGTATTCTCTTTGGTACAATGACCAACTTTCCCCTCGCATGTTTCTTCAGGCCATTTTGTGGCATGACTGAAATAGGTCACCCGACCTTGTAGCCAGCAGAGTTCTAGATCACCTGTGGAAACTTCTGGCTTAGGGCCGTGTTACAGTCAGCTTTTCTGCTGCCGAGGCTGAAAGACCTGACAAGAACAATCAGAGGAGGAAAAGTGTATCTGGGGCTCATGGTGGTTTCAGAGGTCCAGTCCATAGCAGGCCATCTCCATTCCCCAGGGCTGGACATCACAACATAAAGGAAGAGTGTGGCGGCGAGAAGTGGCTCAGGACGTGGCCACCAGGAGGCAGAGAGAGCATTTCCCTCCACAAGGACTAAGCCCCAAAGGCACACCCCCAGGGATGGCCCTCCTCCAGCCATAGCCCACCCGCCCACAGTCACCACCGGTCATCCCCTCCCAGATTCATGCCCCATCAGGTTGAGGCTCCACAGCCATCTCACCTCTAAACCCTCTCGCATCACCTCACACATGAGCTTTTGGGGACATCTCACATCTGAACCCCAACAGGCTGTGTTTTCCTCACTCAGGCCAGAGGCGACCTGATTAGGGTTAGGGTTAGGGTTAGGGTTAGGGTTAGGGTTAGGGTGATGCAGAGTCTCCTCTGCCACCTTCTGTCTCGGCCTGCCCTGTGGGAAGCTCCATCTGAGTCTGTTGGTGGGACTCCAGATGGGATGTCACAGAGAGCCCCGCTCACGGTGACGCTCTGTCTCTTCAGCGGCCACCCATACAGCAGATGGCTCCACTGAGCTTTCCACGCCCCTCAGGTAGAAGCAGAAGGAAGGAGACTTTCCAGAATGTTCAGGAAAACTCCTCTCCAGCCATGTTGGTTGGACAGTTCAGATGAGATCATCACGTCTCCTCCTGAAGCCGTGGCTGCCCAGCAACTCCCTGGTTTGCACCTGACTCTTCAGCTTTGCCACCTCTGAACAAAGGGCTCTGTTAGAAGTCAGCATTTTTGAAGATCTGAGATAAAGAGCATATGTTTTAAGATGGTAAGAGAAGAGCAATTTAAACTAGTAGAAAAAAAAAAAAAAAAAACAGTGCCTGGAGGTGTTTGACAACACATTGCAGCTTGAGTGCTTGACTTTCCTTAAGCTTTGGTGAGAGGTTGATGGCACGCACTGAGTTCCTTTTAGAAGTGTAAACAGGAATCCCGGAATGGAAAGGATGTGGGAATCAGATCATATGACGACTTTTAAAAATGCCAATTGTTCATTTCAGCATCATTAAAAATGAAAAAGTTTGGTCTTTGCTCTATGAAAAGAACAAGAGTTTTGACAACTGCTTTCTCCGTGTATTCATACTCTTGTCATAAAGGGCTGTTAAGTAAACTTAAAAACAAATTAGCGAGGCAATTAAGAAATGGAAAATGAAGGTAGTTTTAAAGATGATGTGTGGATAGGAATGAGTTTAGTGTACAGAATGGAAGTTACTTCGTATTTGCTAAAAAGGCAACACTAACTCAATTCCAACTTTTCCTTGGGGCACAGGGGGAGGGTACTGGGGATTGAACTCAAGGGGCACTCGTTCACTGAGCCACATCCCCAGCCCTATTTTGTATTTTATTAGAGACAGGGTCTCGCTGAGTTGCTTAGCACCTTGCTGTTGTTGATGCTGGCTTTGAACTTGGGTTCCTCCTGCCTCAGCCTCTAGAGCTGCTGGGATTGCAGGTGTGCGCCACCACACTGGTCTCAACTTCAGCTTTTTAGACCCAATATGAAGAGAAATGAACCATTCCATGATTTCGGTTGCACCAGACACAACAAACCAGGGCCCAGGAGAATGCCTGACCATTTCTGGTGCTGAGATCCCTAATCACAATTCCTCTGAGGGTCTTCATAAAGAAATGGGAACAAAGGTGGTTTAACCCAACTATGGGGACAAGTGCATGGGGTACTGCATACATGGCATACGTTAAGGGCATCTGAGTGACAGGCCACTCCCCCCGCTAGGCATGTGAGCAGCAGGCCGCTTACCCTGTAGGCACAGTCCTGGGCGTGAGGCCGTGTGTTGCAGTCCCATGTGTTGCTCCACAGCCCACTCCTTGCTGCAAGGACAGTTAGCAGACATTGCATTGGTGGCTGCCTGTACTCTGCCTAGCTCCTGCCTGAGTCTATATACATGGTAAAACTGTGCAATAAAATCAGACCTGCTTCCTGCTTAGTCTCCGGAGGTCTTGATTAGGGACTCTGCAGCCCCACTCTCCTCTCCGCTGTTCCATAGACCTCCTCATTGGACGAGAGAGAGCCCACATACCCAACTGCTGTTTATCGAGCACTGGAATTATCTTCTGTGTGGACCTCGCTGGACTGTGGTGCCCAGATGCATGGTCCAACAGGAACTGGGGGTTTCTGTGAGGGTGTTTGGGAGGAGCTTAACACTAGAACCAGTGTGGGTGAGCCACATACAATCTGATGAAGGACTGAATAGAAAAGACGGAACTTAGAGCAGAGGGGATGCTGCCTGTGGACCTGAACTATGTCAGCCCTTCCCTGGGTCCCCTGTCTGCTCATCTACCCTGAAGATCATGCACTTGCCAGCCACCAGAGTTACAAGAGCCAATGCCTTCAATGACCCTTTCTCTCTCTCTCTCTCTCTCTCTCTCTCCACACACACACACACACACACACACACACACATACACACACACACACCATTGGTTCTGTGTTTTGGAGAAACCTAATACAACATCTATGTGGCAGAAACCGTCTCAGCACCTGGCCTTCCCCCACTATCAATCCACAGTGGCTGGGGACAGGCACACGTGCCAGCACACGAACTCTGTGCAGGTGGCCGCCAGGAGAAGCAGAGTGTGGCCACATTTAGAAAGCAAAGCCTTTAAATGACCTCATATTCTTTGAATTTCAGATCAACAGGGCATCATTTTTAGCGCAAGTTCATCCCAAATATCTCCCTTGACAATCTCAGAGATACATCACATACAGGGTTAGAAAAGGGGGCTTCAGTCAGGCTGAAGCATCCGAGAAATTCCATTTATCTATCTACTTATTTACTTATTTAGTGATTTTTTGCAGAAAACAATGTTACAGTTGGTCAAATTTTAAAGGACGTGTAGAAGTTCAGCAGGTGGAGGAAGGTGGAATATTTAAGGAAGAAACAGAAAACAATAGACTAGTACAACACTAGCACAGCAGTGTGTGTGTGTGTGTGTGTGTGCGCGCGCGCGCGCGTGTATGCACACACCTACTGGGAACTCAAGCACATGGGTGACTAACGCTCACAACAAGTACCAGGCAATGAGAGAGCAAGTGCCAGTGGATTAAGATGTCGTGCTAAGCATAAAGATGAGTCCCTCCCTGCACACACGCCTGCTGAAACATCAAGAAGGATCCTGTAAAAGCAGCCATTCATGATGACCCTAGAAGGCTTACGCAGCATGTCAGAGATCTGAAGACTCCTGGAGAAGGAAACATTTTCAGGGTCAGATCTGCAGGGAAATTGCAAACAAAACACAAAGAGCAGAAAGTGGCTTCAATGCTATTTCAAAGGTAAGAGTGAATTTTTTCTGAGGAAACTCCAAGTTTACTGTCAACAAACAGGAAAAAAGGAGAAGAGCCCAGAGGGGTCATCATGACCTGGCTAAAAGTCTGACCTGGAGCGCATCCCTGCTGGGTGCTCCCCAGCCCCACGCACTGCGCCTGGCTCACTCCCAGGAAGACCCAAGGACGTGCTCTTCTGAGCCTCCTGTGGAAGGCCAGTTAGGCTCATCTGGATATCTGGGTGAGAGAATAAATCAAGGAGGAGCCAGGGGTGACTTTAGACTTCGGCAAAGACTACAGAGGGTGCAAAATGAAAGTCATGATCACTGCTCTCCAAAGACACAGCCGTGTCCTACAAGATGACAAGAGGGCCCCAGGGAAGAGTGAGGTGCTTCCCAAAGTCTAAGGCCAGAGCGATGGGGGTGTTGTGTGTGTGCGTGAATCACATGTGTACGTGTGCATTGTACATACGCACATGCACACACGTGTGTTTTATATCTTTGTATTCATATATATGTAAATAATCCTCATATGTATATGCATGTAACTATATCAACCTTCTGCCTTGATAGATAACTGCCCCTTTATAACAACAAACATTTTTTTACTTTTTCCTTTTTTTTTTTTTTTGTACCTTTATTTCACTCATTTATTTTTTATGTGGTGCTGAGGATTGAACCCAGGGTCCCGTGCATGCGAGACGAGCACTCTACCGCTGAGCCACAACCCCAGCTCCTACAAACATTTTTAAAGTGTGCGAAACTGTGCTCTGGCTTTAACCAGAATTGCACCTGTCTGGACATCTATGATGGACCTATTGTGTTTAGATGTGGAAAAAAATAAGCGTAGACATGTAATTGATAAATTTTGTGGGTTTATTTCATAAATTTTATTTTTCTTGACTTATTTCACAAAAAACACTAATTACATAATAATAAAAATTCTCACATAATTTAGGATCTGACAGTAATAGCCTGAGATTAGAAATAAAACGTAATTATATTTAATGTGCACAAAATTCAACTTGTCTTTATCAAAATGTGTAAATTAAAATATTGGGAAATAAAATCATTTTTCAGTGGGGCATGGTGGCACATACCTCTAATCCCAGCAGCTCAGAAGCCTGAGGCAGGAGGATCAGGGGTTCAAAGCCAGACTTAGAAACTTGGCAAGGCCCTAAACAATTTAGCAGACCCTGTCTCTAAATAAAATATAAAAGCTGGTGGGGCTGGGGTTGAGGCTCACTGGTAGAGTGCTTGCCTCCAATGTTGGAGGCACTGGGTTCAATTCTCAGCACCACATATAAATAAAAAATAAAGGTCCATCAACAACTAAAATTAATAAATTATTTTAAAAAAAGAGGTGGGAGCTGGTGATGTGGCTCAGTGGTTAAACGCCCTTGGGTTCAATCTCTGGTACCAAAAAATTTCAAAAAAAAAATTATTTTTTACACAAAGTTTTAGGAAATGTCGTTTTCTTCCAAAATATTTAAAGCTATCTATTAAATGACCGTATACAAATTAAAGTTAATAAATAATGAGCTTTCAAATCATATCTTTTTTTTTGAAATTTTTTTTAGTTGTTGATAGAACTTTATTTTTATTTATTTATCTGTGGTGTTGAGAATCAAACCCAGTGCCTCACAGGTTAGGCAAGCGCTCTGCCACTGGGCTACAACCCCAGCCCCTCAAATCAAACCATTTTTAAAGATGAAATTTAAGTTTGGCTTTTTGAAATTTAAATTCAACTTTAGTCATGTTTAGATAAACAATACTAAAAAGTGTCCACAAATTTATTTTTCCATGTTCATGGAAAGAATCGGCCTCGTGTTACAAGCCTATTGTGTTTAGACCTATCTGGCTACAAAATATGAAGGGTATGAATTATTTATTCCACAAAATTTTGTACAGCTGTCATTTGCTTCAAACATCGAGCTAGTTCAAGAGACCCTCCAGGTCTGAGAGACGTGCGGAAAGTGGGTGCTCAAGCCCTCAGGGAAGGTGATCTATTATCAGGAACCTGCCACATTCCTCCCAGAGGACGGATGTGCCACCATAATGAATCTGAGTCCTCTCTCTCCTCAGAGTCTCTGCCCTCGACCTGTCCCTGCTGAAGCGGTGCCCACTCCTGGACCTTCCTGGCATCTGTCAGGATATCTCCTTTCCTTTCAAGATGAAGGATTCGAGGTCAGGAAATGTGCTTCTCTGGGGCCTGAGCAGTGCTAGTCTGAGGGCAGATGTTTAGGGATGCAGCCTGCTGACGTGGGACTGAGAGCTGAATCCTGAGTGGGAAAGGCTCTGAGGTCACCTTTAAACCTGTATGTCTAGGTCTGAGGGGGTGGCAGCTCCTACCCTCCACTGGCCGAGTCACCTGCATCCTCGGGAGTGCTTCCCTGTGGTGAGATCTTGAACTCGCTGATGGGCAGTCGGATAGTTTCCTGTGGGTGGGGCTGTTTAATCTAGACCCACATAGCAAATACGAACGAGGAGAGCAAAGCCCACCAGACCTCGAAGGACAGCAGCCCTCCAAACAGGCCAGATGCCACCAACCAGGGCGTTGCAGGAATGCACCATGCCTGGAGTCCACGGGTCATGCTGAGGGAAATGGACTTCCTACAGCTGCCGGGGGCCAGAGCCAGGATTCTGTGAGGGGAATGCCTCTGCACATGTGCCAACAGGCCACTGGCTGCAGGGTGAAGAACAGTTTCAAAGGGAAGAAGATTAGAGGCAGGAAACCATTTGCGAATCTATTATTTAATAGCCTAGATGGGAGGTGATAGAGAGCCGAACCACAGCGGTGGGGTAGAGATGAAGAAAATAATCTAAAGCACCTGGCAGATAGGATCATTAGACTGGAATGACCAGATACGGAGAGTGAAGGAGAAAATCCGTCCAGGACAATGTCTAGGTGTGGGGTGTTCTCACAATCCGGATTGCCATGCCACCAAATGATTTTGAAAAACAGGAGAAGCCGATCTGGTTAAAATTGAAATATAAAAATCATAGTAATAACAGCAACAGCAACTAATGATGATAATGGGTGTCATTTACTCAGCTTCTACTACATGCTATGACTTCATTTCATGCTTTAATATATCGATATATATTATTTCATTTAGTGCTATATAAGCTTTCGGAGAAATTTCCATCATCATAGCAAAGAGGTCACGACAGTTGTTCCTTTTAATGGCTGCTTTAATCTGTTGTCATATAACAAGACGCCCCAAGACGCATTTCCTTAAGACAACAGCAAACCTTTGTTCTCTCACGGGGCTTCCGAGGGTCAGGGTTAGGGGAGCTGGCTGGAGTGTGCCTTGCCCGAGATGGCTGTCAGGTGTTGGCAGGTGGGGTTATCTGAAGGCTGTCCTGCAAGCGGACACTCATTTTGGCGCTGGCTGTTGGCTGGAGGACTTCCCCGTGGACCCCTTCACAGGACTAGTTGAGTGTCCTCTCCACAGGGCCCCTGACTTCCCCAGAACACATGACCCAAGAGACAAAAGGGCAGACGCTCAATGTCCTTTCGGACCTGGCCTCAGAAGTCACCCACTCCCTTCCTCGGTGTCCCACTGAGGACGCAGGCCAGCCAGTGTCACCGTGGAAGGAGAATACACAAAGGTAAGGATCACTGAGGGCATTTACTTACTAGCTGCCACACGTCCCTTAATCTGGCCACATGGCCCCAAGTCCCAGAACCTTTCATCAGTGCAGGCCAGCTCTCTGCTCATCTGACTTAACCCGCCGACAGATTTCTAGAGACAAGCATGCACTCCATACCCTGAAGGCGATCCTCTATTAATATTGGATCTGTCAACCGAGCTTGAGTCTATGTGGAGCATCGGGAAGTTTGACATTGTAATCCCTGACAAATTCCTGGAGGGCAGTACGTATCTCTTGCTGATTAAGGGCACGGAAAGCCTGGCAGTGCTGATCTCTGCCTGAGACTAATTCCTCCCCACGCAGCCCTCTCCCTCTGTGCAGCGGGCTCCTGGCCCTCCCTCCCACCCCGGGGCCTGGGTCTGCCCTGCCCTGCACCTGGATGGCTTCCCCTCGCAGCCTCACACCCTCCCCACCCTGGTGCCTCTCATCCCAGGCTTCTGCTTAAATGTCACCACCTCAGAGAGAATTTCCCTGCTCTCTTGGAATATAATTGGGCCCCTGAGCAACACCCTGCGGTGCAGTGAGGGCGGAGGAACCCGGTCCCTTGTTCCCTTGGTCCCTCGGAGGGAGGGTCCTTCAGCACCCTCGCAGGGAAGGCAGGGGCCATTTGTTGTCTCTTTCGTGACCGATGCCACTGAACACAGGTCTTGCTTCCACTTGTCAGGGCCTAGAGAGCAGCTGGATCCTTGGCCCCCATTTGTTCAAGAATCTGCTCACATAAAAACATTAGTGAATAAAGGGACCTTCCCAAAAGCATAAAGGAAAGAAGAAGAAACCCCCAAACAACGCTCCCTTCGGTTGTCATTGTCCAAGCCACTCCCGGCGCAGTTCTGACCTGGGAGTACTTTTTTCAGTCATGCTGGTAAATGGTCGCCAGTTTGCTCTTTGGGTTGTGGGTGGGGGGATGTCGGATTTGTAGAGCTGCCAGGTTCCGTGGTGGGAACATTCCATCTCCTGTGGCTGATGCACTCCACCAACCACCTGCCATCTGAGTGTAGGGTGGGAAGAGTCACCATGGACCAGCCCCAGAGCCCACGGGAACCGCTCCCACTGCCCCCTGCTTGTCCATCAGCACCAACTTCATCTGATCTTTCCCTCTTCTCCCAGCCTGATTGGTCCTTTAACTCCCACCTGTCCAAACGGGCACACCCAGACCTGTTCACTCTGAGGAATAAAGAGGCGTAGTGAATGGGATTGACCCTCCTCTAAGTATCTTGATAGTAGAACTTCACTCCTGGAGCCGTAGCCCCAAGAAACACATCAAAGCATTTTTCTCATATTGACTTATTAGGTCATAAGAGACTTTCAGAAAGCGACATAGATTCTGTCTCCTTATACAGACATCACATTTATACTCCTCACAACTCTCATTGGGATACTATTATCCCAATCTTTTAAATTAAGAAATTAAAGGTACACACCTGTAATCCCAGCAGCTTGGGAGGCTGAGGCAGGAGATTTCAAGTTCAAGGCCAGCCACAGCAACTCACACCCTGCCTGTAAATAAAATACAAAAAAAGGACTGAGGATGTGGCTCGGTATTTGAGTTCCTTTGGGTTCAATCCCAGGTACTGAAACAAAAAAACAAAAACAAAGCAAAGTTCAGGGAATTTAAGTGATGCGCCCCTTCACTGAATTAGAATGTGGTACGTGATAGACCCAACCTGATTTTCTCTTAAGATTGGGAGCCATCTCGCTGGGGCCTCCAAAATGTTAGACCAAGACGCAAGAAAAGACCACTGACTCCAATTAAAATCAAATTAAAGCAAGCTTATTATTTCAACCGGCTGGGCTGTCTTGTTCTCGAGGTTTTGGGTGGGAGAGGCAGCCCGGCCGGTTGGAATAATAAGCTTGCTTTAATTTGATTTTAATTGGAGTCAGTGGTCTTTTCTTGCTTCTTGGACTAACAGTACAACTAAGATTCGAGGATAGGACCAACTGATTCCAAGTCAGGCTCTTAACCCTGACCCTGCATGACAGGCGCCTGTGAATCAGTTCTATGACAGGGTCCTGATGGGGAAGCCCTGCTGGGGGCATTTCTCAGTCAGCCAGAATGTTGCTGGGGAATGATGGACTTCACATCAGGACAGACAAAGAGCGGATTGAAAATGAGGAAATTCAGAAACTCGTCTTTTGTGTCTACTACAAAGGAAACCGAGAGCCAGGTAGAGAAGTGGATATAACCTACGACCAAGCCTTCTTCTGCGTGGGTAGAAGACCAGTGAATAAGGTGTTTTAAGCCAGGGTCTCCAAGAAGGGCCACCCAGGGGTGACTGTAGACTCTACAGGACTGTAGCTCTCAGACCTCTCAGGTAGCTTCCCGAGAAATCAGCCATGCCATCTAAACTCAGTTTGGGGGGCCAGCCCCCCTCTGCCTTCCTCTTCTCATGTCACTGTACTCTGGGAAGCCAGGCCCTGCAGGTGGCGCCACCCCATGTCCCAAACTTCCAAAGAGTTCACATGGTGTAGAGAATAATGTACGTGAATGATATCTCAATACACAAACATGTTCAGGGACAGCTATGTCCTCCAATCAAGTGAATAAAAACAAATCAGATAATGCCGGGATTACTAAAAGGCACACTTGAATTCTTTTTACCGAGTTGAATCAGGTCACTGTAGGCTGTCATCTTGCTGTCCCTGGAGCTGGAGAATAACACTAACCTTCTCAAGACACAAAATCAATGGCATTTCTGTTTAACCTTCATCCCAAACCAGCCTTGATTGATGTGAGATGAAAACCAAGGTTTTTCAGTTACATAAGCCAGTAACATTCCTTTAAAAAAAAATCTATGCCAGTTCAGATTGTGACTTCTGTTATTTGTATCCAAGAAGAAGTTCTAAATGGTGAAGGATTTTATCCTGGAATTGGGCATAAATTAAGGCACCAAATTATAGAATCATATAATCTAAGGGTAATTTCAAGAATGAGGACCTTTCTGTCCCAGGCTGAAAGTTAATAATCCTAACTTTTCTTATGAAATAGGAAACAGCTGGCCAAATGACTATCATGCATTTTATCTTGGGGACTAGGACCATTTTTTGGTAAAAGTCTGAAATGTTAGAGAACATAGTATAACAATGTCTGAATTTTGGAGCGTGTTGACTGTGTCATGTGGCCTGTGTCACAGCTGCAGAAGGAGGCCTTGGTTCAAAGTGGCTCTTCTGAAATCTAAGAGCTGGCATCAATATTTTTAAAACACTCCTGGTCCCACAGGTCTCATCCAGCCACCTCCCTTAATGCAGTTCTGCCTGACAAAGTGGCCAATTACCATTTACAAACGTGTGGCTGGAATGCGGGCTGGAGCAGACTAGCCTCTCATCCCGGCCCCAAAATGGCATTTTGAATTGCCTCAAGACAGATGTGGAGATGAAGGCCTTTATACCTAGGGCTAGAAGAGACGGACAGAGCATTAGAATCCACTGCTAAGAATCAGAAGCCCCTCGAGCCAGGTCTGTGGCTGGTCGTCTGACTTCGCCCAGAGGATTGCATGGAGGTGAACACTAACCAAAGTTCAGGTCTGGCAAAAAAGAAAGAAAAATAATCATTAGTCCTCCCCCCCTCCACCCCGAATTAGTCAGCTTTCTGTTACTATAACAAATGCCCAAGAAAATCAACTCATCATTAGGAAAAGGTTATTTTGGGTTGTGTTTTTAAAAGTTTCATTCCACTATCACATGGCTCCATGATTTTCGGGCCTGTGCTGAGGAGCACAGCGTGGTGGTGAGTACGTGGTGGAGCAGAGGAGCTCACCTCATGGCCAGCATGCAACAGAAGAGGAAAAGTAGGAGGTCCCAGTGTCCCCTTCAAGGACACGCCCCAGGAAGACCTCCCATCTCTTCAAGGTTCCACACTACCAACAGAGCAAAGTTGGGGACCAAGCCATTAACACATGGCCTTTGGGGCACACTCCCGATCCAAACTACAGCAACCTCTAACGTTCTTGCCACACGATTGGAAAAGGAAGGGTCCGTAACAAAGTATTACCTTTTCTTTCTCTTTTTATTTTTTAGGTACTAGGGATTGAACCGAGGGGTACTTAACCACTGAGCCACATCCCCCCGCCACCTGCTCTTTTTATTTTTTATTTTGAGACAGGGTATTGCTAAGTTGCTTAGAGCCTCACTAAGTCGCTGAGGCTGGTCTTGAACTTGAGATCCTCCTACCTCAGCCTCTGGAGTCAGTGGGAGTAGCCAGGTAGTTGTTTTTGGTTTTTTTTTTACAGACAAAAATAATTTTTTTTCACAATTATTTTTTGCAAGCACCTATAGTCTTACATAATTGGAGGCTGAGCCCAAGAGTTTGAGTTTAGCTTGGGCAACATAAGAAGGCTAAATTTCAATTAAAAAAAAAAAAAAAGTTTGGTTTCCTTAGTTTTCCTTTTGTTCCAGATTTCTGTTTAAATATAATTTAAATTTTAGCAGGGTTTGTGGCCTATAATCTGGGTTTAGGAGGCTGAAGCAGGGTTACAAGTTGGAGCCTCTGACAATTAGCAAGGCCCTAAGTAACTGAGTGAGACCCTACCTAACAATAAAAAAAAAAAATATGTATAACTTAAATTTTTGTTGTTATGGTATTTTTTTTAAATAAAAACTTTTTTTAGGGGCCAGGATATAGATCAATTGGGAGAGTGCTTGCTTTGCATGCATAAGGCCATAGGTTCAATCCCCAGCACCACATTAAAAAAAAAAAAGAAGAAGAAGAAGAGCACAAAAACTGTTTTTACTCATTTTTAGCATTATTCCTTTTGTGGGGGGTAACTGGGGATTGAACTCAGGTGCACTCAACCACTGAACCACATTCCCAGCCCTATTTTGTATTTTATTTAGTGAGACAGGGTCTCACTGAGTTGCTTAGAGCCTCAGTTTTTTGCTGAGGCTGGCTTTGAACTTGCGATCCTCCTATCTCAGCCTCCCAGGTCGCTAGTATTAGAGGCATGCACCCCTGTGCCCGGCTAGCATTATTCTTTAATTTTTTTGTTCGTTCAAAAAGTTTTAAAGTTAGGTTTGTTGAAGTATAATTTGTATACAGTAAAGTCCACTATTTTTAGTGCATACTTCTAAGAGTTTTGACAAATGCATATGCAGTCAGGCAACAAATACCATTACCAATACCGCAGAGACCGTGGCTGGGAAGGCAGAGGAACTTTGCTAGTCAGTCCCTCCCTTGTTCCCAGTTCCTGTCAGTCTCTGTTCTGTTTTAGGTTTTACCTTTTTTCAGGATGTTGTGTACTGTGCAGCCACTGGCATGGGGCTTCTTTCATGAATCCCAATGTGATTCCCCCACACTGATGTATGTATAAGTTCATTTTGGGGGGGTGACATGCCATTGTATTTATGTACCAGAGTTTATATATTAACTAGTTGAAGGACGCTGGGTTGTTTGCAGGTTGTTTCAAAGTGAATTTTATCAACATTTCCTAATTCTATAGAAGCTCTCTTATGATTTTTTTTCCCTTGTAAGTTCATGTCCCTTTTGACGTTTGCCATATCTGTCTTCTCATTTTTATGTATGTGTGCTTTTTCTTTTTATTGTGTTATATTCATCACTTCTTCATTTTATTGGTCTTTTAAAAAATATTTTTTTTAGTTGTAGTTGGTACAATATCTTTTATTTATTTATTTATTTAATGTGGTGCTGAGGATCCAACCCAGTACCTCACATGTGCGAGGCAAGCGCTCTGCCTCTGAGCTACAGCCCCGGCCCCTTGTTGGTCTTTATTTTAAAATCAGCTTTGGGTTTTGTCAAGTGTTTTTAATTGTTAATTTACTTAATATGCTTTTAGTTTTATTTCACTCAGGGTTTTACATTTTATTTTACTTTTCTTAGATTTTAATGGAACGTTTAACTAATTGTCTTTCTGTTAATAATAAAATAATTTAAAGGCATATATTTTCTTCTACAGAGTTTTCCTGCACTTTACGGTTTTAGAGACGTGCTTCCGCAAAGGTATTTTATTTATTTATGTATTGTAGTTGTAGATGGACAGCTTGTCTTTATTTATTTTCATGTGGTGCTGAGGATGGAACCCAGTGTCTTACACATGCTAGGCAAGCGCTCTGCCTCTGGCCCCAGCCCCAGCCTCACAAAGGTATTTTCTTAAATTATTATTTTTAAATGTATTTTTATTGTGTTCTTAGTTTTTTCCATGTTAAGTCAATTCTTTAGAAAGAAATTGACTTTTTTTCCTGTAATTTCTTTTTTTCTTATGTTTTCAGTATTAAATTATGTTTCCATGGCAAGTTGGAGGGGGAGCTAGAGGTTACTTAAATGCATTATAAATACATATCCTCTAGCTCATTTAATTTATTGCAGCTATCAACTAATTTTATATATGTTGGTGTCAGGACCTGTTATACAATTATATTTCATCTACTCAGTCTCAATTTATTGACACTGAGAATAAACTCTCCAATATAATTTGATTCTGTCAATTACCATATTTCTAGAAAACACGTTCTTCTCTACGTGACTTCAGCCACTTTCTTAGGTAACTTATACATTCCTTTCCTTAGCCTCACAGTCCCCACCTCCCTCCTACAACGAAGGCTTCCTACAATGACAGTCCACTCTCCCAGCCACATCCTGGATCTTGTTACAATTTAGGATTCATCTACTTTGCCATCTCACTCTTGGAATATATCCTGCTTTCCTTCCTCTCAGTTTCTGACACCCACAGGGCGGCAAACTCATACTGCCTTCCAAATCAGACCTGTTCTAGCTGCATTTATTCCATTTTGGATTCTCTTTCTTCTCAACCCAACTTGACCCCCATTTGGAGCCATAGAAACTACATTCCCGAGGGTCTATTCCATTCCTTCCTTTCCTGTCTTTTTACTCCCAGAATCCCCACCCTGGATCAATACATTCCTCTGCCTTCTCTGAAAACACCTTCAGGAGCTGCAGGATTAGTTAAGGCTCTTGACTGACAAGAAGAACCAACTAGAGCTGGTTTCCAGCAGGAAATGAATTGGAAGGGTCAAAGGCGAGCTCTTAGAGAACCAAGAATGGAGGGCGCAGCCTGGCCTCCGGGATCAATCAGGAAAGCTCCACTCATTTTCCCAAGGGGCTGCTCTCTGCCGGCTTCTTTCTCCCCCCACTTTCTCTCCAGAACAGCGTTCTCTCCTCCCACAGTCACAGGGTATTTTCCTAACGTACAATCTCTCTGTTAGAGCGAGGTACTGGACACTGGGCATACACTGCAAGGATGCTGGACTCTCAGTCCCAATTTCTCATCCATGAGGAAAGAACTCTGGTTTGCCCACAGGGGTAAGAGGTCTAGTGTAGACGGATCAGTCAGGGTCAGAGGGCACGGCTATGTCGGATTACAATGTTAACTAGGGACTTGGGGCCATTGCCTGTGGACTCTCATTCGTGGACTCTCTTTCAGGGAGGGTAGTGTGGGTTGAAGGGGCCACCGGGTCGTATGGACTCACCAAATCCTCTGCAGTGGCCGGAGGATACTAGGCTCCAGGAACTGGTCTTAGTTACATGCCCAACATAGAGGCCGAGGTGGCACATCCCTGCCCAGAATCGAGCAAGCAAGAGGAGGTCCTTCCCAACAGGAAACCGAGCACCGTCGCACATAGCTGTACAATAGATAAGGAAGCTGGGAAACTTCCAGGTGATCGATTCCCACGCGGTTATTGCAAGTTCAGTACGTGTAAGACCTGGCTCTGAACGTCATCTGTCTCTACTCCGTGTGTTCTCGTTGCTTTATTCGAAGACTTTAAGATCTTAGATTGTTAAAAATACCAGGATTCATTGCTATCTGACAATTCTTTCTTCAAAATCAAATATTAATGGCATTAGATTATTTTGGATTAACCACACCATTGTTTTCTTCCATTATTTCAGATGATCAACAATCAATTCAATAAACTGACATATGTCATTTGTATAACAATGCATCATATGTAAAAGCCAATCAACTTCAGGGAGTAGTTTTGCTGGGAGTAAATTCATTTAGGATGTGAATTCTGCCCATATTTAGACATAACCTAATCAAATATGTGCTTTGAAAATAAGTGCTGTAACAAGTCACTGTCTTCTTACCAATCATTTGAGAAATTGTAGAGGATGAATATAAGAACACAACAAAATTAAAACAAAATGTCTCGTTTCCTTTATTTTCTCCTGGCTTGCATTTTCTTTGATCTCTGCTCTTATTCTCCTATTGAATGGACAACCTCAAAGAGGCTCTTCAAGAAATTTAGAATAAGCAAATAATCTGAAACTGAATACTCTCCTCTGCTCTCTCCGCTCCCAGCTGTTGCAATTTAAATCTGCTTTTTCTGTAGGTTCAGGGAGTAAATTCTCATGAAATCAGTTGCTTCGAGGGTTCTGTTCTGTTCTCTGACAAAGAGTTTCTCAGTAGTAAAACCCTCTCTGACCTTTGTTATTCTCCTCGCTCACTCTCAAAGAGATTTGCTCTTGGTGGAATTGCAAATCTCTGAATTTCTCCTACAGATTCATCACTTGCAGGGAAATATTTGGAAAGAAGCCAGTGAGAGATGTAACCAATAGAGATCATTTAGTGAATGTGTTTTATCCCCAAATAAAAACCATGACTGCTCTATGGTGAGAGAGAGAGAGAGAGAGAGAGAGAGAGAGAGAGAGAGAGAGAGAGAGATATTTTTCTCTTTCCACATCTTCCTGGCAGTGACCACATGCTGATTCTTGCCAGCAAAATATATTTCCAGTATATTATAGTTGACTATTGACAGTCACTGCTGTCTTTCTAGAAAGCTCTAGTTTCTTAGGAAAATGACATCTTTCAATTTGGATTTGAAAATAACATCAGCCAAAGGTATTTGATTTTGAAAAGTAAGTAAACAACTCTCCTTCATTCCCCAGGTGTCTGTACCTACAGTGGTGTGACACGGTGCTTTGGAAATAAGTGGGGTAACAAGTCACAGAGAGTCAGTGGCCCTTCTCAGGCATCCCCCTGCAGCCCTCCCCCCCTCGCCCTTCATCCATCTCCTCATCTCCACAGGCCATTCCTATTTAGCATATGAGTGGGCTCCTGGTCCTCCTCTCTTAAAAATCAGTTCTTTCCTTCTGAACCTCCTTCCTCCGTGCTGTACCCCACGTCTGCTCCTCTCTGCAGCAAACCTTCCAGGAGCCGCCTGCACTCCCTCTGGCTCTCCCCTTCATCCTGGAATCCCTCCACTGGGCTCTCACATCACTGCTCCAGAACTGCCCTTCCAGGGCGTTCACTCTCACGACAATGCCCTCTTCATGGTACGTGGCCTGTCATTGCCACCCACCTGTGATACGCTTTCATCCCCTGGCGTCTGGGGCCCGATCCCCCACAGAAGTGTTCCTCCCTCCCTGGGTGATCCTCTCAGCATTGTTTCCGGGCTTAACATTGGGTGCCCTAAGCCTCAGTCTCACTCCATAGGTGATCTCATCCCCTCTCCTGGCTCTGTAGGTCACCTTCGTGCCAGTGACCCCCAAGTTCATATTGTCAGCCAAAAGTTCTCCTTAAAATCTCAGAATCAAGCTGGGCCCAGTGGCATACACCTGTAATACCAGTAGCTTGGGAGGCTGTGAGGCAGGAGGATGGCAAATTCAAAGCCAACCTCAGTAATTGTGCTGAGGCGCTAAGCAACTCAGTGAGACCCTGTCTCTAAATAAAATACAAAACAGGGCTGGGGGTGTGGCTCAGTGGTTGAGTGGCCTTGATTCAACTCCTGGTACCAAAAACAAAAAAACAAAGCCAAACAAAAACCCTTAGAATCATAAATCCAACCACCAAGCTAACCATGCTCTTGGATGCCTGATGGACACCTCTGACATCCCAGCTCCTGAGGCAGTGACCCAGACAAGCAGCGAGCACCTCTGGTGCCCACATCTTGGGCATTTCCAAATGCTATTTTAAACTAATGGGAACCATGGATTCCTGGAGAATTGCCTGATGCCAGGGTTGGGGCAGGGAAGGTGCAAGATGAGCCTGGAGCCTCTTGTGGTTACAGAATAAGAGGGAAATGTATATATATGTATATATGTATAACTGTATTTGTATATGTATATGTCCATGTATATTCATATCTAGATTTTTTTTTTGACATGGAAAAAAGGACACAGAAGTCAGCCTAACCATGGCCGACTTTGGAATAATACCGGCAACTAAATAATGCTAGTGGTGGATTACAAATCATAGCATAAAATAAACACCGTGAGTCCATCCTAATATAAATAATTACTAGACAAGTGAGAAGGAAAGCTCATTCAGGAATATAAGTGGGAGTGATGTAAATGGAAAAGCACCATTTGGCAAACACCACAGTAATAATCATTGCCTTCAAGTACCATTAAAGGATGCCTCAATTAGGGGGCAATAACTAGCTATGGCACTAGACACTTCTATAATCTCAAAGTGCCCTCCCACCAGACCCTTGTTAATAACAAAGGGAGCAGTGGTAATGTGACAGGGGGAGACCATGTTCGAAGGGTGTCCCTGCTCACAAGACTGAGCTGAGGCTTTGATCTGACTGGTGGAGAGGGCTTAGCGTCACTTCTGTGGGTTCTTGTCAAAAATCCACAACCTGAGTTCAGCTGTGAGGGACCATCAGATGACTCCCAGGGCGGGACATTTTACAAAATAACTGGTCATTTTTCTTCAGAAGTGTCCAGGTCATGAAAGATAAAGGATGAGGAACTGTTCTGCACTAGAATAGTGAATAGCATCCTGGGAATTCCCTGTGTGGATGACTGTGCTCCGGCTTTATAGAGCCTTATCATCTGGGGAAGCCGGGTGAAGGACACACGTGAATCAAGTGTAATATTTTTGCAACTTTTATGAACTCTGAAATTAAATTTCAAAACGAAAAGTCAGGTAGAAAGATTAAAAAGTTTCAAATCCTGAGTTCTTGATCTCAACCTTCCCACTCCCAGATGATCTCTGTCTACGTCTTTTCAGTGTCTGTTTAGGGAGATTTCATTCTTCTTGTCCAGGCCTAGACCTTTAAAGTCATCTTTATTTCTCTTTTTCTCTCTTATGTCAAATCCAAACTACAGAGAGTTCTGTGGGTAGTGTCTTTAGAGATGTCCTCAATCAAACCACTTCTCTCAACTCTCTTGAGTTCCCTACTATAGGACTGTTGGTGCTTTCCTGGGTTATTATTATTTTTACTGGTGCATTATAGTTATACATAATGGTGGGATTTATTATGCCATATTTGCACATGCATGTAATTTGATCAGTTTCATTCTCTAGTACCTTCCCTTTCCCTCCCTGATCTGCTTGCCAGGCGAGTGCTTGATGGCTGAGCCACAACCCCGGCCCTGCAATTCTTTTCTTCTCCGAGTAAAAGCCAAGGATGAGGTCCTCCACGATCTGGTTTCTTTCACTGTCTCCAGGATCTCGTTTGACCTCCTCTGTTACTACTCGGCCTCACTCCATCCCAAGTACTCTGGGCTTCCGCTGCTCCTCCAGCAGGCCAGGACTCTCCTATCAGGGCTCTCTCACCAGCTGGACTCTTTTTCTTGAATGTCTTTGGCTCACTCCCTCCCCCCTTCCAAGCCTTTTTTTTTTTGGAGGCCCTTTTTTCTCAATGAACCTACTCTGACCTCCATCCTTAAGAATCTCAAGCTCTGGTTCTTGGTTCTCTGTAATCTGCTGTCATTTTTTGGCCATCTTTATCACCACTGAACATGTAATGCGATCTTAACGTCATGTTTGTTTGGTCCGTCTCTTCCCGCTAGCATATAAATGCTTAAAAGGGCAGGACATTGGTATGTTCTGTTTCCTGAGCACTGAGAACAGTGCTTAGTATACTGCATATGTGCAATAAATGTGTTATTATATAACTTAACGAATTTGTTATATATTGAGTCATGCATTACAGAAGGATGGAGAAAACATGTTTCCCTCTGACACTTATAAGCAATTAGGGAGTTAGACAACAGATTCGAATTATTATTCCAGGGATTAACCACTTAACTGCTAAGCCACTTCCCCAACCCTTTTTATCTTTTATTCAGAGACATGGTCTTGCTAAGTTGCTTAGGGCCTGGTTAAGTTGCTAATGCCAGCTTTGAACTTGGGATCCTCCTGCCTCAGCCTCCAGAGCCACTGGGATTACAGGCGTGCACCACTGCACCTGACTCATATTGTTATTTTTAATCTTTAAGAGAATAGGAGCTTTAGCCAGAACTCTTTTGGTTGAAAATCATAAAAACCCATTTTAATTAGCTTAAGGGAAGAAAAGTGGAGACTTTTATTCACAAAACTGAAGCGCTCAGCTCCGGGTACGGCGGGTACAAGGGCCGTAGGTCCTTTTTGGAACTCGCTGACCTCTCTCTCATCAGTCACCCCTGCTTTCCTCTGAGATAGCTTTGGTGTCAGGCATGAGTCCTCCTCATGGCAGGTCTGGAGACTTCAGCCTCGGATTCTTGCAGTTGATGCTGAGCCCAGAATGTGCTCTGGTCTGGTGTGGGTTACATGCCCTCTGGCAAGAGAATGTGGTGCTCTCATTGCAAGGTCCTGGGCCACGGGCCACTTGTACAGCCTCTACACCACTTGTACTGAGAGTGGGAGAGTGAAAGATAGAATTAATTATGGAATTGAACCAAACAGGTTTGCATAAACTGTTAGGATGGCTGATATTAGAAGTATAGCACTCTGACCCCTAGTGGTCACATTACAAGGAGCATACTCGGGGCACATACAAAGGAGGCTATTTCATGTCAAGCTTTTCTATTACCTTCGATCAGTTTATTTAGGAACAGCAGCAGCCTTCTCTTTTACCCTCCACATTGATGCATTCATCCATTTCATTGATTTTTCTTTTGACCTAGCAATTACATTCTTCTTTATTTTCTTCTGTCTTTACCATCAACATCTTTCTTTTTGGATTTGTGTAACACACTTGATAAATCCTCCTAGAAAAACCACTTTAGTTGTATGGTGTCCAGGTGGGGAACTTTATTCTGACTCCCAATTTATTAGATTGAATTCAGATCACTATGTAATGTACCACTGATTGACATGTGCCAAGCTAACCTCTTACATAAGAAAAATTGGAGCCGGGTGGTAGCATGTGGCTCAGTGATAGCCTACTTGCGTTGCAGGCACAAGGCACTGGGGTCTGTCTCTAGCTTGGAAAAAACATTAGGGCTGGATTTTTGTCATATGCAATGAAAAGCTAATATAAATAACAATATACTTGTGCATGCACAGTGACTTACTGAACTTTAACAACAGCATTATTATTCTTTCCATCTCTGACATAAGAACTAGATTAACCTGTTTTAAATCTTTTTTTACTGTGTATCTAATATTCCACACTGAAAATTTCATGTTAACTTTTTAAAATCACTTTTCAATAGTGAATTAAATACATGAATTATTCCTCATAAAAGGATATTGATTGACATACATTTATAAGTACAATGGCTAATTGCTCAAATCATAAGCAAAATCTAAATACATGTTCCTACTTTGAAATTTATTTTATTTTATTCTTGCTTAATTCATGTCTGAGATAGTAAAGATTCTCTCATTTTATTATTGCTCACAATTCCCTTCCATTTTCATTATCAGACTAATATAAAACATCAGATCATTCTGAAGGCATATGGATTTTATTCCATACATTCTCTATCATTCCTTTCTGTTTTCTTGCCAATATTTTTTTAATTTGAAATTTTGCATTATTATTAATGGAAGTACACAGCTTCTTTCGAAGTACTCACAGAATTGTTAAAACGTTTGACAGCATAGCCTGAGAGAGAGGATGCTAAGAAGACAATATTCCTGATAATAAGAACTAGAACTAAGTAGGGCTACTTCAGAGCTCTAGGGATGAGTAAGGATGGTTATCCACAAAGAGGGCTTAACATGGTTACTGGTACACATTTAAAAGTGCTCCCCAAATTTAGCTTTCCCCATTATTTTATAGGTTCATTTGCATTTTAATGTGTCTTTGTCTATATTGGCTTGCCCACTGCTAAACATTTGGTAAGCATTAGTGTAAAATTGTGGGCTGAGAAAACAATGATAAAATGAGGTATATTATTTTTGGTGTATCTATTTTATAATCTGATTTGAGAAATAATGCATGAAAGTTTAAAATTGATAACAAAATGTAGTCTATACCTGCAATGGAATATTATTCAGCCTTAAAAAGGATGGACATTCTGACATGTTCCATGAACGAACTTCACAGGTATAAGAATGAGTGCAATAAATCAGTTGCAAAAGGACAAATAGTGTACGAGTCCAGTTATATGAGTCACCTAGAGTAGTCAACTTCATGGAAACAGGTAGCAGAAGGGCACTTGCCAGTAGTTGGGGAGAGGGAGAAATAAGAAGGGTGGGGAGATGAAGAAGTTCCAGAGACGGATGGTGGTGAGGGTTACACAAAAATGAACGTACTTAATGGCACAGAATTGCCTACTTAACATAATTAAAACGATAAATTATATTTTAAATTTATCTCACCGAATTGGAGATTTAAAACTTAAATATTACTATAAAGTTAAATCTCAAAATAATTGTTGAATAATATTACAATACAACAGATAAACTCTCAAATGTTATTTTAATTTTTCTTATAAAATCTGTTTTTTTGTAATTCACTTTTTGGATAAATAACACATTTGCAAAACATAAAAGGTATGAAATGATAAAGTAAGGAAAAGAACATTTCCTTTGAGCTACCTTGTTCTCTTAGTGCTTTATCTCAGGGACAACCCCATACCCCGTTACTTATATATCCTGCCAGAAATAATACGTATATTTTACTCCAATTACTATATACAACCCTGCACTTCCTTTCTTGCAAGTTGCTTTTTCCATTTAAGAAATAATCTTGTGTCGCAGATTAAAAGCATCTCATTCTTTTCCAACAGCTGTACAGATACTATAAATGCATGTAGGCAATTCTCTGTTGAGGAGCTGGAGAGGGTTTCTACTCTTGCTATTATAAGAGATGCTTCAAAAACACTTGGAACATATGTCATTTCTCTAAGAGAGATTCCTAGAGGCAGGGTCCCTGGCTTTTCAAATGGTTTAGACTAAAAGTATCTGAAGAGCAGATTTCCTGGAGGAGGAATCTGGGTTGATTGCTTCAGCCAAAAACCTGGAGACGTTCTTGCATCTTCTCCGTTTACAACCAGAGATCCCTAAGTCTCGCTGATTCTACCTCCTCAGTAGCTCTCCTGGTCCATCCTCCCTCCCCACTCCTCACAGTTAACAGCCCACTTTAGGCCTTCACTATTCCTCTGTGCCTGAAGTACTGTCCTCAAACCTGTTCTCCTGAGATAATAATTTGCTCAGATACTGCATGCTGCCTAATAAATCCATGGCTAGGACTAATGTCCATGGTTTACTGCACAAGGTTCACCTGAATCTGTTCCTGCCCTGCCCCTCTCCAGCTGACCTCTCCTGTCTCACTCGTTCTGCTTTACAGTGTTGAACCGTCCACAGTTCCAGGCCTCCATGGATTTGCTCTCCCCCATCCTGGAGTGAATCTGCCTATCTCCCTCACTACACCTTTGTCCTGTGCGCTCCTCTTTGCCACTCTCTACCAAAACTGCTTCTTCCCAGTAGCCTACAACCACCATGGAAGTCTCTTTCTTTCTCCGTAGCTCCAAAGCCTATCACAGTGCTTGCAGTAAAGGGGCGCACACTCAGTACAATTTTCTTAACCCAATTCAATTAGATCGTGGGGAAAAGAAGTAGAATCATTCATTCATTCATTCATTCATTCAACAAATATTTATTGAGAGGCTATAAATTCAAGGTTTTGTGTTAGGTAGTGGAATTACAACCAAGATGAGCCAGTGCCTACTTTTGGTGTAATGAAAGAACCAGAGTAATTTACTCATGCATAATTCTAGTAGGTAAGGGTTACAGATGGGTCCCAAGTCACAATTTAGATTGTCTTGTGGGAATGGATGAGCAAAAGGTGGAATTTGGAGTAGATGAGGTATACTAGGAAAGACATACTAGGAGAGACATTTGCAAAATAATTGCCTCAAATTGTGATGATACTCAAAGTGGGGCAGAGGACACGATTTCTGACTCCTGTTAACAGTCTGCTTCCTCCACTTTTTAAGCTGGAGAAACTTTTCTGGTAAACAAAGTCGAATAAATATACTGTCTTGGGCAAATACTAATAAAGTGAGATAACTTATATAAAGGTCAGAATCAGTACAGTCCATTGCAGGGACGTAGGAACTGCCTGGGTGTTAAATGATTCATATTAGATTTAATCTTCCAACTCTTCTTTATCCTTCCTACCAAAGTTTGGTCAAACTACCAAAATACAGCGAGGACAGCAGTTTCTCTGGGAGTCAGAAGTGGATTGGGCCTAGGGAGCATCACTCTGGTAGAGGAACTGTGGGTGTAAGCCAGGAACACTAATAATAAATAAATAGAGAGATTATGTTTATGTAAAGTGCTTCGCACAGTTCCTGACAAGTTGCAAGAGCTCGGGAGTTAAGTCAGTCGGCGATTCTAAGAACTCTGAGGACTTGGGGACTTATTTTGGCTCTTGCAACCAAAGGAACTGGAAACTCAAGCATTACTAAGTAGAGTTCAACCGGGAGTCGCGCTTTCAGCAGTGACGCAATTTGAACTCTCAGGGCCACCGTCGCCGAGCATGCGTACATAAACGTGGCGGGACGTCAGTGTCATGGCGCGCTCCTTGTAAACTCCGTGCAGTTTCCGGAAAGCGGCAGGTACATTTCCCCCACTTTGGAAAGGTGAGTTATTTCCCTACTGCGGTCAGAATGTGACCTGCACCACTTCTGTGGCAGAGCCTCGTTTCTGCGGTTGTCGTGGTCGCGCCGATCGCTCTCAGTCTCTGCCACCAGCTGGGACCGGGGTCGGCGGGGATCGGGTCTTCGGCCGCAGCCTTGGCCGGCGCGTCTGGCCATCTAGATCCCGGGTCCGCAGTTGGCCTGCTTCATTTGTCCTCCCACTGCCTGCGTGGCTGATTCGTGGGGCGACGGACCTTCGCAGGTGTCCGGCTGACCCGCCGGGGACCGGCGTCGACACCCGGGCGCTCCCCCGGAGCCCCAGCCCAGCCCGTCCGTTTCCGACGGTGAGACGGGGCCTCGCCAAACTGCAAGTCTGGCCTTGAACTTGGCGATCCTCCTGCCTCAGCCTCTGTCGCGGGGATGACAGGTGTGCGCCACTGATCTGGGCTTATCCTTAGTAAGGATTTGGACTCAGTCGGGCAGAGGGCCAGGTGCTGCCTGTTCACTTTGTGTTCTCTACTCCATAACCGCCCCCCACCCCAACCTCGGGACACGTCTCCTTGGTGTGATCTGGGAGGCGATCTGCACGCCTGGTCGGTACCTGCTTCCTGTGTGTAGCTGTGGGTTACTGCGACCGCCCGAGGTCTTGCAGCAGTGGGTAGCATCTTGTCAGAGGGCCAGATGCAGGTAGGCAGGTGTCTGCACCGGCAGCCTCTGTAAGCAGCAAGCCAGGCGTGGAGCTTCATTAACCCCGCTGTACAGAAAGGCCTTCCTAGGTAGTTTTGAAGAGTCCTTACAGTGGTTTTGTGAGCGTATTGAGGACTTGCATTTTCTAATCAGTTTTTATTTTCCAGACTCATCTTTCAAGAGGACTTGAGACTAATTGCAAATAATTAAGGTACTGATTTACTCTAAATCTTTTATGTTTGAGTGCCATATTGCACATTAGCATTGCAGAAAGGTAGCCCAATTTCTTAGTAATTTGCCATCATTTCATGAAAACACGATGATTTCTATATCATTAAGTCCAAGGGACATTTTCATTTATTTTAGTCTTTCATTTTTATTCAACAGTGCTGACCATATTCACCTCCTTCACATGTTCTCTTCTTTTGCCATCTTTGGCATGCTTACCTTCTTTGGTAGCTGCTGCTTGGTTTCTCTTATAGGCTCATTTTGCTCTGCTTGACAGTGAAATTTGGAGTTCTTTGAGGTTTGTTTCTGTACCCCTTCTACCTCTGTTTTTCTCTCTGGGTGATCTTACTCAAGTGTTGTCAATATAGTTAATCTGTTCATTTTATTCCAAGTGGTTGATCATTGTGGTTTTAATTTGCCTAGTGGCTAATGGGATTATCATATTTTCATGTGTTTATCAGCCATTTGTGTATCTTTTTTTTGGAAATGTCTGCTCAGATCCTTCAACCAAAATTTATTTTGGGTAGTTTGTAATTTGGGTTGTTTGGCGATCCTCCTGCTTCATCCTCTATCGATGGGATGGCAGGTGTGCACCACTGATCTGGGCTTATCCTTAGGATTTGGACTGAAATTGGGCAGGGGGCCAGGTGCTGCCTGTTCACTTTGTGTTCTCCTCTACTCCATAAAACCCCTCCCTGAACCACGGGACACGTCTCGGGCTTAGTTGTTGGTAATTTTCTTTTTGTCTTTTTTATTGGTGCTGGGGATTAAACACAAATTGTTGCTAATTTTCAAAAGCTCCTCAGGTGGCTAGAATGAACACTCAAAGGGCTTCTACCATTGCTGAAGGAGAACTCTGTGGGTTTTTTTTTTTTTTTTTTTTGGTATCAGGGATTGAACCTGGGGTGCTTAACCACTGAGACATCCTCATCCTATTTTTATGTTTTAAATATTTAGAGACAGTTTTTTACCGAGTTGCTTGGACTCTCTCTAAGTTGCTGAGGCTGCCTTTAGAATTCAAGATCCCCCTGCCTCAGCCTCCTGAGAAGCTAGGATTACAGGAGTGTGCCATCCTGCCTTTCTGTGGTTCTCAATTAGGGATGATTAGTGGCAGCATCTGGGAGGGATTTTTTTTTTTCCACGTGCTGGGAATTCATCCCCGGGGCCTCCAGTGTGCTGAGCCTGGGTGGCTGCTGAGCTCCACCCCCAGGCTTACCTGGGCGGCTTTTAAGTTCTTGTGCCTCTCGGAGATTCTGAGTCAGACCGGAGCCTGGGTGTGTGATGTTCTGAAGGCTCCGTGATAACTCTCCCAGGTAAGTGAACGTTGGTCTAGGATAGTGTCTGTTGTCAGAATTTCCCCTTTTCTCTGATTTACTATTCCCTTTATCAGACTTGATTGCCTCTGCCTTTGAGAAAATAATTTTGTATGATTCTGTTGCCTTATTTAAATGTTGTCTTCCTTTTCTTTTATACCCAAACTTTCATTTTTATTACTGATTAAAATTTTTCTTGAGGGCTTAATTCCTTCTATCAGTTTGTTTGAGGTCAGAACTTCTCATGGTGATGAATGAGATTGTGTATGTGCTCATGATATGCAGCCAGGTTTAGGAACCTCTACATCACGTTATAGTCATTTCCTTTGTCCCCAGCCAAAGGGAATTTCTAGAAATAGAATTGTTGGGTCAAAGGATATACAGGTTTCAAACTTTCAAATGGATTGCTGAGTTGCCCTGCAGTCCCTTTGAAACCCATTTTATACATGTTTTCAGGTAAAGGCCTTTTGTCAGTGTAATCTGTGAAGTGGAGAAAAATAGCAAGTATTGAAACAATCAGCTTTTAGTTCGGTTGTACATACTTTCCCATTTTTATTAGCTGTTTTTTTTTTTTTCCTTGTGATACTGAGGACCTAGTCTGAGACTTCCTATTCCTGAGCTATATCCTTGGCCCCTCTTATATTTTGAGATGGGGTCTTACCAAGTTGCCTAGGCCGGCTTGGAACTTGCAATCCTCCTGCCTCAACTTCCCGAGTTTTGGGGAATTACAGGTGTCCACCCATGTGTCCCGATATTTGTATTTAAGTTAATAGCCTGTTTTTCCTTTTCCCATTTTCTGGCACGTGTTGCCCCTCGGTGATACATTAGATTCTTGCATTGCTCTTTGCCAGTGAGGCCGAGCCACAGGGGGAAGAGCATGGTATTTCGAGGAAGCCTGCCTTCTAATTTTAGCTCCACTCTGGACTCCAGTTCTATAACGTAAGGAGCTTAGCAATACTCCCTGCTTCCTTAAGTCTGTAATGGCGTGGCGTGTCTCCTGCAGTAAACTCCTTCCACCCCTCTTTCCATTCTGTTTCCCTTCGGTGGATCTGTACTCAGTTGTGTATGGATGTAAACATTGTGTACTTCTTACAAAAGTATTGCTTTTAATTTGTCATTTGGTTATTCGGAGTCCTTCAGTAGTTCTCAAACTCTGAAAGGCATGACCTTGCCCTCTATTTATGCAAGCTTGGTAGTCAGGTAATGACTGTTACACGCCGCTGTGTGCTCAGCGCCCTTAGGTGTTGGAGAGAGTGGTGGAAAAGAGGCGACACCTGTGTCTATGGAACGTGAGCTGTAATGAGACACGAGGCTCGTGGAAGGTGTCGGTGAGTGCTGTGAAGAAGCACGGCGCAACAAGCAGGGGTGGTGAGGACACCTGGGCGGTGCAGGTGTTTAGGCAGGCAGCCAGTGAAGGCTGAGGAGGTATCAGCGGTAGAGAAGCGGGCAGCGAGCCATGCAGGGACCGGGGGCTGAATGTCCAGTGTTGGGAGGACAAGTGTGAAGGCCTTGGAGTAGACGAATTTGACTTACTCAGAATACCCAAGCCGGGCGCCGTAGCTCACGACTGTCATCCCAGCAACTTGGGAGGCTGAGGCGGGAGGATTATGTGTTCAAAGCCAGCCTCAGCAGATTAACGAGGCACCTAGCAATTTGGAAAGACGCTGTCTCTAAATTTAAAAAAAGGGCTTGGGAGGTGCTCCTGGGTTCAATCTCCAGTACCTCCCCCAAAATTTGAAATAGTGGGAGGTGGAAGAGGGAGGTAGCCAGCTCCATATCTTGTTTAAAAAAAAAAAAAAAAAAAAAAAACTGTTGTCTACACTAAAATATTTAGAACCTGGTGCTGGATATAGTTCCAGGCTTCTGAGATAAAGCTGTGAACAAAGCATGCAAAAGCCCTCACCCCCATGAGTAAATATTCTAGAACAAAGAGGCAGCAAAAGCCCGTAAGCAGGTGATGAAGTATGTGGTTAAAGAAAAGATTGGGAAGGATGGGAAGTTTGCAAGGGTGGCTTGCAAAGGCCTCGCTGGTGACGTGTGAGCAAGTACGTGAAGGGCTGGAGTGAACGGACTCGGCTGTGGAGGAAGAGCCCTCCAGGCAGGAGCGACTGTGACAGGGCTCTGCTCACAGGTGGATTCTGAATATATCTTAAAGGTAACACCAATAGGATTTTGCTGGTGGATTGAATTTGGGGTGAGGGAAAGGAAGGAGTCGGATAATCATATTGGTATGAGGAGGTTGGGGTGGGGGAAGCTGGGAGAGTCCAAGTTCTGGCTGACTGTTGAACTTTGAAATGGCTGATAGACATTCAAGCAGGGATGTCCAGCAGGCAGTCCGACATCTGAGTCAGAAGTTCGGGGAAGAGCGGGGCTGTTATATAAGCACACAGTTGGTATTTCAAGGCCACAGGACGGGATGAGATCACCACGGAGTGCCTGTAAACAGAGAAGAGCTCCTGTCAGGGAGCCATGGGCGTCCCAGGGGGAGAGGGACTGAGCCGGCTGGCCCCTGGAGGCTGGCCCCTGGAAGAGGAGAATGAGGAAAGGGCATCCTGGGCCCGTGGAGAAGAGTGCCTTGAGGTGAGAGTGGTCGGTATTGTCAGATGCCACAAATGGCGTCTCATCAGCCGGCTGAGTGTTGGTCATGGTCTGTATCATTGGCGGGTTTCCTGAGGGCCGTTTTGGTGGAGTGGTGGGTGTAAGAGTCTGGCTCGTGAGAATGGGAGGGGGAAATTGGAGACAGTAAATACAGGGAGCTTCTCTTTAAAGGTGAGCTGAGAGGAGCAGTGGGTTCATGAGAGGGATTTATTGTCTTTTAAATGAGAGAAGTAGTAGAAACAGTGTGTATCCATAGATCTTGATTCCATGGAGGGCGATCAGTGGTGGGGAAGAGGGAGCACTGCCGGGGTCCGGGCTGACCTAGAGAGTAGAAGGGTTGCCTTCAGGAGTGGTGGTTGGAAGGGAGAGTGCTGGGGTGAAGAGACCATGTCCCGGTAAAGGCAAGAGGCCACCGTATGTGCAGGGGCAGGGGGTGAAGGGGCTGCGCCAGTCGGGCCTGCTGTTTCAGGGCCATCTTTTAGTCTAAGGAGATCTGTAAGAAAAGAAATCTTAGAAAATTCCTAAGATAATGAGTTTAAAGTTTCCTGACTGCAGCTCTTCACAGTTCTTAATCATGTACACAGTGCATATAAAAGGAGGCAGAATTTCCCAAATTCCGCTGAAGACTTTTTCCCCAGAGTGACTTCAAGAGTAACTGGTAAAGACTAACTGGTGACTGGGGTTATGGCTCAGGAGAAGAGCGCTCCCCTAGCAGGCATGAGGCACTGGGTTCGATCCTTAGCACCACATAAAGATAAAGGTATTGTGTCCATCTTCAACTAAAAAATATTAAATAAAAAAGCCTGAAATTTGGTTCATTTCACTTTACCTGGGCTGTACCTGGGCTCTTGTTTGCAAGACCAGGAAGCCCAACTCAAACTAATTTAAGTCTCAGGGAATTTAATGGCTCACGTGGTTGGGCAGAAGTGGGCTGCACCAGGGTTCAAGCACTGGTTGGGTCCAGGTGCTCAAATGGCATCAGTGTGGCTGTTTCTCTCCCTGGCTCCTATTAGGCTTTGTTCCTTCGCGAGGCTTCCTCCTTGTGGCAGGCAAGATGGCCCCTGGGATCCCAAAGTTGACATCCTTCCAGTTTAGCCACTTGAAGGAGTAGAGAAGCCATCTCTTCTATTAGCTGTGGCTCAGAAGACCTTGCAGTCCTTTCTGGTTGGCTGGGCTTGTCCTGACCAATCGGTGACTTATCACTGTGCCCAAGGAGACAGGTGACTGGCGGAGTGGGGCTTGGGTCCTGTGCTTTGTCCTTGCTTTAGGGAAGGAGAGGGCTGGGATTGACAGTCCTACTTTGACCATGGATTATGTATGTTGATTACATCCAGGCCTAACGGTGGACATTTGGGTTATTTCTTACTAACAATAAAACTAGATGAGTTTCAAACATTCATTTGTCTGATGGACGGCACATAATTTGTTGTAAAGAACACTTTACAAAGGGCACAAAATGAGCCTGGCTGGAAGCCACTGTTAGTTGAGTGATATGAGTGGAAAGATGGGAATCTGGTGTGAAGAGAAGGGACCTTCATCAGGAAGGCTTGAGGCACCTGAGAACACAGGCTCTGGATGCTGGTTCAGTGACACCGCTGAGAACAGGTCAGCATGCGGTGGGTGGGCGTGGACGCATCCAGCTTGGGAGCCCTTGTCTTCTGTGGGCAGATTAGCCCCCTCTGCTTCCACTTGCTCACCATAGAGGGAGGCTAGTGCTGCCGTGTGCCTCCTGGGCTGTCTGCTGCGCCCACCCTGTGAAGGGCTCCAGACTCGCATTTCAGTCTGGTCTACACTGACAACTGTGGGCCTCATTGTTGGTTGGTTCAGAAGTCGGGGTCCTCGCCTGGCCTTCTGTGTCTCTACTCTCGTGGGGCGTGTCAGGGCATCGTGTAGGGGGAAGTTGGGCTCCCCACTTGACCCTATGACTGCCTGCGGGTGGGACTACAGTGCGTGTGTGGGGCTGAGGCTGGAGGAGATCGGCGATTATCCAAGCTTCCCCTCTTCTGGTTCCTGATGAGAGGCTGACTTGTTGGACCTGCGTTGTCTGCACCTGTGGGCATCCTGGACTGCTGGCTGCTTCGGCTCAAGTTTGGATATAGGAGGCAAAAGAGAACCCAAAGAACTTGCTGTCCTTTTCCAGGGTTCTGAGGTCCCTAGCTAGTGTGCCTTCTTTCAAAGTCTCATGTTTTCTTTGACGTATGACTCCAAAGTTGTGCTTTCTGTGAGGAATGTGTGTCTACCTGGAAGCTGTGTCCACATCTTCTTTAATTCCCAAAAATTTGGTATTCATTATATCAGGTATCATGATATAATGAACACCAAATAGCTGTTGTTGGGCTGCAGGTGTAGTTTTGTGGCAAAGTGATTGCCTAGCATGTGTGGGGCCCTGGGTTCCACACCACAGAAGAATAAAGAATAAGTAAGTGAAATAAAGGTATAAAAAGTACAATAGCATTTAACAGAAGAAACCTACCTATTTTCTGGTTTTCAGAGTTAAAAATGTTTTTGATCTTTTATTTTTTCGGTACCAGGGATTGAACCCAGGGACACTTAACCACTTGAGCCACATCCCCAACCCTTTTTTTTGTTTGACACAAGGCCTCACCAAGTTGCTTAGGGTCTCACTAAGCTTCTGGGGCTGGCTTTGAACTTGTGATCCTCCTTCCTCAGCCTCCTGCTGGGATTACAGGCATATGCCAATGCCCCTGGCTAATCTGTTTTTTTTTTCCCCCTGAGGAAAATCTGAGGTGGATATATATATAAATAAAATATAGTTGGACACAATACAACACAATTTTACGTGATTTGAACCTGTGCCTCTGCTGTGCTAAGCAAGTGCCCTACCACTGAGCCACGACCCCAGCCACCTCCTGAGGTGTTTTAAAATAAAATATAAACCCGATATTTCACCTTGAAGTGTTCAATATGTACCAATAAAAATAGTTTTTGAGGGCTGGGGTTGTGGCTCAGCGGTAGAGCACTCGCCTAGCACGTGCAAGGCCCTAGGTTTGATCCTCAGCACTGCATAAAAATAAGTAAAATAAAGTATTGTGCCCAACTATAACTAAAGAAAAAATAGTTTTGAACATAAGGACAATAATGATTTATAATAATATCCTCATCTAATATCTAGCTCATGTTCTGATTTTTTTTAACTAGTTCCCGAAGTTTATTATAGTTGGATAAAATAAGAACATGAATTGCATTAGTTGTTAGACCTTTTTTTAACAAAATTAGAGGAATGATTTCTTAGCTGACACAGGTCAGTGAGAAACTTCCATGGAACTCAATTCAAATAAATTTTTTATATTTAAAGATCATCTTGAAAGACAGCGGCCTCAGTCTTTCATGCAGTCATAATTTCTGTAGACATCTGCATGTGCCTGTCTTGACTTAGCCACAGTCGCCATAGAGAGTGGCAACCCCCAGGGACACAACATGAAACTGCTGAGGCTTTGCCTGAAGGCCACTGAATTTTTCCAAGCCCTGGAGACCATGGTAATTACTGTCAACAATGGCCGCCTTCCTAAGCTGGTGGAGTTCTTGAGCTTTTAAATCTTTTAAATCTCCTTTTATCTTTTTTTGGGGGGTGGGGTGGGGGCGGTGGTACCAAGCACTGGACCACTGAGCTGCATCCCCAGCTCTATATTGTGCTTTATTTAGAGACGGTCTCGCAGAGTTGCTTGGCACCTCACTTTTGTTGAGGCTGGCTTTGAGCTCTTTGTGATCTTCCTGCCTCAGCCTCCTGAGCTGCTGGGATTATGGGCACTTGGCACCATGCCTGGCTCCTTTCCTTTAATCTTGATGTCCTGCCTTACTTTTTTCCCCATGGAGTCGCTTTGTTGAGGAAATAGTTCTGTTGAATCTTGGAATGTCCCATTATCAGTGTGACTTCTGATCGTCTCCTTGTGTTTATCCCCTGCATTTTCTCTAAACTTGAAGTGGACTTAACAGGCTTGATTAGTTTGCTGAAATTATAGGTGATGTCGTGTTAAGCAGATTTCATAAGCTTGTGCTGTTTATGACTTTATGTGATAGAAAAGATGCCTTCTGCATCCTGTGATACCCTGCTGGATGACATAGAAGACATTGTGTCCCAGGAAGATTCAAAGCCACAAGACAGACATTCTTCAAGAAGGCAGGTTGTTCCGAAAGTGCGAAGGCGCAATACCCAGACGTTCCCGGAAGAGGAGAACCGCCCGCCAAGTGACAGGTAAGCTTTCCTGGAAACGTGTGCAGCTTAATTTCTGGCAAGATGCTGGCAGGACTAGTCTGTGTGATCTGCATAGGGTTTCTTTTTTGGGCTCTTTGGACTTTTGGTAGGAAACATGAGAGTTCCCCCACCCCCTATTTCAGTGGCTTTGAATTTGGCAAGGCAAGGTGATTGGTTAAAGAAAAGGATGTCCAGTTGGATGTTCTTGGAAGGCAGGGCCCAGAACAATAGAAACCTCTTTCACTGCAATTGGTATGTAATTCTGTGGTACTTGTAAATTAAAAATTTTATTGAGATTTGTGATTCTTATGAGGTGTTTTGGATCTTTGGTAGTGAATACTTACAGACCAGCTTAAGGCATTGGGCACAAGAGTTATTACCATTTCCACTGTTATGGTGGGATTCTAGTCAGTAAGATTCTAATGCCACATTGCCAAGAAGGATTGCCAAATTGTAAGGTTTTAAGGAGCTCTACAATTGTTCAGCATATTGTTGAGAAAGTTTTAATATAGTTGATTATTTTTATCTGGAACATTAAGCTTTTAAGCAATTTTTAAATTTATAAATTCTATTTTATGACTGAAGTTTATAATATTTGTCCTGAACACACCCTTAAGGTAGTTTCTTTTTACCTGAAATTATTAAAGTAACATAAGTTCTTTTTTCCCTTCCTAAAAATATTACATTTTAACCTCTATTTTTATAGATGGAGTACTTTTTAAAAACTGCACTATGAGGGATTGAACCTAGGGCATTCTACCACTGAGCTGCATTCTACCCTGTCCCTTTTTATTCTTAATTTTGAGACAGGGTTTTCTTAAATTGTCCAGGCTGGCCTTGAACCTGTACTCCTGAGCCTCCAAGTCGCTGGGGATTATGGGTGTGTGCCAGCACACCTAGATGGAATACTTTTAATAATGGTGTAGGGTGACAGTTTTTAATTTTGATTAAATTGTTCATTTTTAAAGTAGATAATGATTGCAGCTAATATGTAGGAGTCTGAAAAGATATATTATTTCATTTGCTATTGCTGCTAGATTCAGTTTCTGTGCTCTTATTGTGTGTATTTTTTTTAGAAGTTATGGTAGTATGGTCAGTAGTAGGATTTAAAAGCACAATTCAGGGGGCTGGGGTTGTGGCTCAGAGGTAGAGCACTCGCCTAGCATGCGTGAGCCACTAGGTTTGATCCTTAGCATCACATAAAAATAAAATGAAGGTATTATGTCCACCTACAACTAAAAAATGATTTTTTAAAAAGATACAGATCAGAGGGGCTGGGGTTGTGGCTCAGTGGTAGAGTGCTTGCCTAGCATGCATGAGGCCCTGGGTTCGACTCTTAGCACCACATATAAATACATGAATAAAATAAAAGGTCCATCAACATATAAAAGATATTAAAAAAAAATTCAGACACTTTTTTTTTTTAAACACTTTTTAATGTGGAGATTCTTGAACTTTTGTGGTTTATCTTGATTAGTCGTCTTGTAACAGGTTTTTAATTGGTGCCTTTAATGAACAGCCAGTGAATTAATTGTAGTTTGCTTTGTGTAATATGCTCTGAAATCATCCACTGCCTTTTTTTTTTAAAACACTTAATGAGACTGCTTATTTATTTTTTAAACAGCACTATTCCAGGCATACAGAAAATTTGGATACGAACATGGGGTTGCTCACATAATAATTCAGATGGAGAATATATGGCTGGACAGCTAGCTGCTTATGGCTATAAAATTACAGGTAATGTGTTCTGTAATGTATTAAGTCTGTTACAGGTTTCAAAGAGTCTGGTTGCAGCAATCGACAGGTATTTTAGCATAACGAATGATTTTAAAGCAAAATAATGATAGCTACTATACCTAGAAAACTAAGGATCTTTAAAGTTATTTTAAAATATATCCATTTATTTTGAAGGAAGTTTAGAATTTGAGAAGTAGCAAGCTGCAGAGAGCTCCCGTGTGCCCTTCACCCACCTTCTATTAGTGTTGCCACCTTACATAACTCTTATGTAATTAATAAACTAGGACATTAACACTCATGCAGTACTCTTGTCTAAACTGCACAGCCTTTTAGTCTTACCAGTTTTTCCTTTAACTTCTTTTTCTGTTCCAGGGTCTAGTTCAGGTCCTACCTTACATTATTGTGATATCTCCTTGGTCCTTTGAATCTGTGACAGTTTGTCCATTTTTGTTTTTCCTCTTCTTTCATTGCCTTGACACTTCTAAAGAAACTGACCTATTATTTAGTAGAGTGTTCTGAGTTTGTCTGATTTCTTGTGATTAGGACAAAATAAAAACATCTGGGGATGTAGGTCACTGGTAGAGTGTGCCTGGCTGGGGGCTGGGTTCAATCCCCATTACTGCCAAATAAAACAACAAAACCTCAAAAACAAAAACAAATTATTTTTGTATTAGTAGTTTTTACTCTGGGCATGCTTTAACACATTCCAATGGTATGGTTTTATTATTAAGAAAATAGCCTTTAAGATAATTTCCTAAAACATTAAAAAGATATCACATGTTGACTTAATATATTTTGATTTAAATTTAGTCCATTTGTTTGGTCTGATGATGGCTGTCTTCTGTATAAAAGAACAGTCCTCATATGTTTAAGAATGTTAATCTTTGCTTTGCACACATAATTTTGATTTTTTTATTTGGGAATATTTAAAAAGTTGTTTGAATATAAAATTTTCTTTTTTGCTGATGAGTATGTTACTCTTACATACTTGCATTATCTACACTTGTTTGTGATAATCATACTGTTGACTGTGCCTGCTGCAGATGCTCACAGTCCGTCTTTCCTTCTGAGGTGGCTGATGTGTAACAGACTGCAGGACTGCTTCCTCCACTGGTCCAGGTGCTCGAGGCCTAGGAAATACAAACCAGATTGCTTCTGTCAGGCACTTGGAATGAAATCTTATTTATTTTTATTTTTTTTTGTATTGGAACTTAGAATTGAACTTGAACTTACCGATTCTAGGCATTGAGCTCCACCACAGCTCTCTGTAGATCTGCTATTTAGATAAATGAGTTCTGGATTATACCTATGTCTGTGTGGTTTCATTATTATGTAGCAGTAGGAGTTTATAGAAATGAATAATTTGTCTTTGTTAATAAAATATGGACCTAAAATAGCAAATGTGTAATTGATATAAATAGGTACAAAATGTAGATTATGTATAACGTATACAGAGATTATTGAAAACAATACACAGAAGATTAAATCAAAATTAGCTCTCAATTGCAGTTATAGATGTTTGCACTATTTTGCAAAGAACAGCTGTGTGGGTAGTTACTTGAAGTTGCTTTTACTGTGTTGAGAATAATTCATAGTAAAACTTTATAAAGGCCCAGGGAAGTTGGCTGTTATTTTCAAACTTTTTAGTTTTGAAGAAAAAGCTGGTTCATAACTTTTGGATTAAGTATTAGAAATCAGTGCTTGCTTACCTCTCATCTCAAAGAATGAAACTTAGAGGAGAAATGATATTAGTCCCTAAAACTCAGGATATCGTGGATGCATGGAAACATGATTAAATTAGAATCGTGAGAAATGGTAAAACTTCCCCTGCAGATAGTATTGCTTTTTTAAGAAGTATGCTCTGAATGCACACATTCCAGGAATGTATTTTCCAAGTAAACCACTTTCGTAGGTGCCACTGTTTTCCCAGTAATGCTTTGGTTATTGCTTTTGAATTTTACCTTTGGACATACTGGCAAATTATTTTTGGTGTGGTCATTGGTGGCAAATTTCATATTTTGAGAGTATATTTAGTGTTAGCAATAGTCGGGACAGAGGCCAGATCTGGTGAGTGAGGTACGTGATGTGTTGAACAACGTTACTTTAAAGAATTTATCACCAGTCTCTAACCCAGTAGTGAAATAAAGGCTCAGTCTTCGAAGGTGACTACTTCAGGGATCACTCTCATTTGGATACGGCTGTGGTAGATACAGCTGTGTTAGGTGTAGTTTTTAGTTGCCTGCTGTGAATGGTAGTATGTGTATTTGGTTAGTGTAGTGGGGGAAAGAGTCCATCTCAAGGACACTGAGGCCCTAGCTCATAAAACAAGAGAATAATGTGTGCAATGCATACGAAATATTTGTGGATAAGCTTAGCTAAGTCAGAATTGTTCAGTTTGGAATCCCTTCATTCCAGAAAACAATCATTTTAAATTGCTGGCTGTTAAAATTCTTGATAGTTTCTTTGTACAAGTTGTGTATAGTTTATTCATTCAGTAAATGTTCTCTGAACCTGTCACATGTTATGGGTCTAGGAGGTGTAGAGATGTGAAATGAACTAGCCATGGATTTCAGCAGACAAGTTTATTTGGTTTTTGGCAAAGGAAAAGCCTCAGGTTCCATGTCAAATCTAGAAATTATTTTAGTAAATCTCGGGCTTATAATTATTTTTCCATTGTATAGTGCGGTAGCAGGACCTGTCTTAAAGGCATTTTTATGACCTGTATCTTCTGAATACTTTGCAATGATGTCAATTAAGGAAAATTTCTCTTCGTAAACACTAGTTTATTGGGTATAGAAGTTACTAAAATTGAGTGATTAATATAGCATGTTCTTTAGTTCAGACCATTTAACTTGAAGTGCCATTAAATTTTTTTAACTGAGGTCAATGGGATATCTGTATGGAAAAGTTTGCACAAGAAAAACATCCAAGAACCACACTAGTCATCAGAATTTGAAGGATGTTAGAGCAACCCTTTTGTGTTTAGAGAAATCATGCTTGTTGCACATAAAGTAGGAGTGTATGTAGTTTTTAAGAAGTGACAGATTTTGCCTCCTTATGTCAGTATTCTTTAAGAGTTGGCAACCTTGACATTTCAGACTAATCTTTTTTTGAGTACTCCCCGGTACTTTTTTTCCTTTCTTTTTTTTTTTTTTTTTTTTTTTGGAGTACTGGGGGCACTCGACCACTGAGCCACATTCCCAGTCCTATTTTGTATTTTATTTAGAGATAGGGTCTCGCTGAGTTGCTTAGTGCCTTGCTGTTGTTGAGGCTGGCTTTGAACTCGCAATCCTCCTGCCTCCGTCTCCTGAGCTGCTGGGATTATAGGTGTGTGCCACCACGCCCAGTCTCACACTAATATGTTGTGGAAAGCAAGAAAGCAGTAGACTCCAGCTCCTAGGATGCAACTAATGGAGAAGCCAAGGCATGTTGTGCTTATCTTGGGCAGAGCAGTTCTCAGTGGGGACAGGATTTTTGTATACATTCCTAGGAGGGGCATTGATTTGGTTGTAAGACAGCGTGTGTTGGGCATTACTGTGTTATTGCAGGAATCGGCTGACACAACTGGCATGAGGTACCTCAGTTTTAGAGTGAGATGGAGATGGGAGAAGACGGTGCACTGTGCCACTTCACCCAGCTAGTGCATGCTTGAGCCAACACTGGGCACAGCCTCACTTGTGTTAGCCACCTTATCTTTGTGCAAAAGACGGAAATCTGTCAATAGTAACAGCTTTTATCAGAGGAATTTTTGCTGCCCAACATTTTTGAGATTTTGTCCTTCCTGAGAGCCTTCCTTACATGTGACCCTTTATTAGAAGGCTTTCGGTCCTGGGAGGGGAAATGGGGGTAGATACTATTGTATTTGCCCTACAGGAGCATGCTCATATTAGTCTCATTGCCGAGTTAGGAGGTGGAAGTGAGTTTTTTAGTCACAGGTAGCAATGTCAGCTGAGAGCTGCCTGGTTTATCCCCACCTCCTTAATAAAAATACAAAGTCATCACCAGTGGAAAAACACATGGAAAATCCTTGAATTTTTTTTTTTTTAATTCTTCTTGAACCTTTTGTGGAAATCAGTGGGAAAAAAAAAAACCCATCTGCTTATCGTAGTACAGGGCTGTTGACTTGCTCTTTAAACTTCTTTTCCTTTATCTTCACCATGATTATATTGTATCATGTCATACAGACTGAAAAATTCTCCTCTATCTTGAAATTTTTATGTAGCATGCTCTTGAGGATAAAGGCCTGACTTTGTTGTCTTAAAAAAAGTTATTTAAAAATATCCTGACATTTTGGGTTTTGATTTCATATTATACCATATGTAATAGTAACGAGTAGTTATAATGAGCTATTTAGTTTTGTGTTGAATAGTATACTAAAAAAAAAAAAAAATGGGGGCTGGGGTCATGGCTCAGTGGTAGAGTGCTTGCCTAGCATGCGTGAGGCACTGGATTCAATCTTTGGCACCACATAAAAGAATAATTGAATGAAACAAACAAAAATAAGCTAGGGTACATTTGTAGAATTTCTTTTGGAGGTCAAAGATGATGACTTATAAGATTCTGAGATCCATCTGGTATTATAGAAGAAATAAATTATACTCTGATCATGTGCAGAGTGTCTGAAATAGTAAGCTTATAGATGTAGTTGAATCTTAGCATTATTAAAAAATAAAGTTTTTATTGGTGAATTATAATCATGCGTAACAGGCTTCCTCGGGGTACATTCTCACCTGCACAGAGCATAATTTGATTTCCTCTTTACCCTTGTACCTGACCCTTCCTTCCCCGATTCCCGTTTTCTATACCCCACTGGTCTCCCTTCCCTTTTCATGAGATTCTCTTTTTTTCCCTCTTTTTTTGTCTAACTTCTGAATTTCAACAGTGTTTTAAGGCTTAAAAGTTGGACGCAATAGGGTTATATAAAGATAAATAAAATGTTTCATGCTTTAAAATAGGAGCTGTATCTGCTGGTGTGTAAATTGCCCTTATGTGGGTATTCAAGCTAAATTTATAAGCTTTTACTTAATATACTTGGATTTCTGTATTCTATACTTAGATTTCTGTATTCTATATGATATTTATATATCTGTAGATATATATAGAACAAAGATCTCTCTCCTGTGTATGGGATGACTCTAGACTTGAGCTCTTTTATTTAAAGCACTTGTTTGACTTGCAGCAGCTCGCTGGCTCCTCTCCTGGTTCCTGGGAGTCTTCCTGTATTAACTTGTATGAACTAAGGTTGTTCATAAGCCTCATGCATTTCTAGTTCTTGTCCCCTTTCTCATGTAGAAAGCTGAGAATTTATTCAAAGCTGCCTAGAGAGGATCTGATAACACAGGGTGGTGGAGGTACACACTGTTCCAGGAGGTGACTCTGGAATTGTGGCAGGGGACTTTCTGACCATTCTCTCCAACTTTCAAGGAGAAAAGTCATAGAGGGGTTTTATCTTTCTGGATGACAAAAAGAAAACAATTCATAGTATTGGGATCTGGGAGAGAAAGTAATTTGGAGAAATCTAAATGTAGGATGAGACTTTTCTAGCATGTGACACTGTGGCATGTCTAATACACAACTAGGATTAAAAGAGTAAATGCAGCCTCTTTTTGACCAGACCTTGTCTTACAGGTGAATGAACTTTGGGAATCCTGTACTGGAGTTCTGGAATGGCTAGCCTGAGCCAGGAAAAGTCCCTTTGTGATCTCAGAAGGAATTTGAGTTAAGAGGATTTGCTCTTCACACCACATTTCCCTCTTATTAAGGAAAGTAGATTGGAAATAGTGACAAAGTAAAAGATGGTTGACGTTGTGGAAGATGAGCCTCAATTTATGGAGGTTAAAAGACATTTTTAAAGTGGAAATTACAGAGAACAGACTTGATTTTTCTAAGTAAAACCAAAGACAGCAATGAAACAAATGTAAGAAAATTAGAGCATGGTGTGTTTTGTGTATTAACGAATGACCCCTTCATTTGGAAGGATGTGGGCAAATGTAACGGAAACCATGTATGCAGCTGGATCTTAAAATGCTGCGGTTCAACAGGCCATTGACACATAACTGATTGTTACCTGATACATAACTGTGGAGAACTCACTATGGCCTTTGTGGCCTCAGGGATAAGTACACCTTGCAGAAGTGTGATGACATTATTAGGTGACTGCAGATAGACCTGAATGGATACGTTATTTAAGAGTGCTGTGGTAAAGATACTATATCGATTTATTGGCATATTGTGACCAGTATTTTCCTAATGAATCTTCAAAAAAATCTTAAGGTGCTTTTAAAACAAATTCTTAAATATAGTTTACGTCAGATTTACATAGAAACTTACTTTTTTTTCTATAAGACCTTTTAAGGACATTATTTTGAAATGAGTCCAAGATGACACAGAAATTGAGAAAAGTGGCTTTTTATAATATAAGGAGTTACATTTTATATTACAAACTGATTCAAATTCCTACAATAAGGTCTATAGTGAAGTTTATTAATACTAGGCATTGAAACCAGTCCTTTTTAAAAAAAAATTTATAGTTGAAGATGGATAGGATGCCTTTATTTTGTTTTATGTGGTGCCAAGGATTGAATCCATTGCCTCTCACATGCTCGGCAAGCGCTCTGCCACTGAGTACAGCCCTATCACCCATGAACCCAGCCTTTTTGAGGTGGTGTGTCTCTAAGTTGCTGAGGCTGGTCTTGAACTTGGTGATCTTTCTGCCTCAGCATCCTGAGTGGCTGGGGCTTACACTTTATTTTAATACACTTTTCATGTTCTTTCAGTTTTGTACTACTAAAGTTCTGTGAAAAGTTCATCTTTTTATTTTTTGTGAACTCAACATTTTTTTAATCCTGGTCAAGTTTGGCCTGACCTTTTCAGTCCCTCACACTTCTGGTTTGTACTTTTTGTAACATGTGGTAGTAATACTTCAGCACATACTTGTGTTAATTTTTATGAGTAAACTTTGTGTAGCATTAAACTGTTGTCTAGTTTTTCAAAAATTGCTTGCCTTCTGAAATTGAACAACCTAAAACATTCTTTTGTATTGAATTTTTGTGAATAAGTCAACATGCCCATAAATTTTCAGAAACTTGATATTTAATTAATCACTGAGTAATTCAAATTATTCTTGGAGATTTCATAAAACATTTTTTAGATGGTTCATTTATTAATAAACTTCAATATAGACCTTATTAAGATTTAAAATTAAATCTTAATTTTCTTTAAAAAAAATGAGCAGACACGTTACCATGAAGGTATCATTTAAAAATTATCTTACATCATCTTTAATTCTGGGGGGCAGGGGACCCTTCAGGGATGATAATTGAACATGTAGAATATTGCTGGCTCTTCTGGCATTCAGTTTAAAATGAAATGGTTTGCGTTGAAGATGCGATGATTTTTAGCTCTTGAACGATAGATGGCAGTGTTGTACCACATGATCACTGCTGTGGTCAGCACTGTTGTCTGAAAATGAGTTTCATGTCACAAATGGTCTCATAGTAAAATTATCAGAAGTTGTTAAATTAGTTGATGCTTTATTTTTTTTCCTCAAAAAAATTTTAGCAGCATTTATAAGAATTGGACAAACTTGCATTTTCCGAGGCAGCCTGATCCTGTGCAGACACCTGTTGCCATGTGTGGTGCAAGCCAGGTACAGGAAGATTCAAGACATTGGCTTGCTGCTTGACGCCCACTGCTCTGTTGCCCTAGATCTGGTCAGGTCACTGTCCGTATGAACATATTAAGGCAGGGCTCTTGAGTCTGAGGATAGTATATATCCCCTTTATCACCGTTACTTCCACACATAGGAAATAGTAACCTTTGCATAGGATTTGATGTTGAGGAGCTCATTGATTCTCAGAAGCACTAGTATACTCCGGTTAAAGAGGTTTAAAAGTACAACAGAATGGATTACGCTGCACTTTAAGATGCTGCCCCTCCCTGCTGTACCAACGTGTGTTTGGTACAACTAATTTGAGAGATGAACATCAAGCATCTGCAGGGACTTGCTTTTGCCTCATCATAGTTTGTTGATGCTCAAATTTCTAAGGTGTCCTCCCGCCCCCTTTAGTCTAAGAGGTTGAACCCTGAGGTACTTAAACACTGAGCCATATCCCCAGCCTGTTTTATTTTTTATTGAGATGAGGCAGGGTCTCGCTAGATTGCTTAGGGCCTTGCTAAGTTGCTGAGGCTGACTTTGAAGTTGCAGTCCTTCTGTCTCAGCCTCCCAAGCCACTGGGATTACAGGTGTACACAACTACACCCAGATTCAAATAATTTTTATATAGTATCAGACTTAAATTCCATAGGTGCTGTGTTTATGCTGATTTAAGGACTTTTTATTGATAATTGTGACAATATGTGATGATAATTACTTTTTTGTCCTAACCTGATCATTTTAGGTACCAAGTTCTACTTGTTTATTTGTCATTCACCTCTTTCCCCGATTTGGAGAAAGTAACTCTTTGTCCATTTCCTTTTTTAGGGTAATTGATCTGTTATATTTCCTTTTTCCTCTGGTGAGTTGTTTGTGTCTTGCTCATCTTTACCTTTGACATTTTAGAGATGCTGTTGCTCAGTGATTAAGAGCAGATGTCAGCCAGTTGTTAATATTAAGCCAGACTGGAAAACTACTGCCATTGATTAGCCATGTAATTTTGGGCAAATGACAGTATCTGTGCCTCAGTAATGAAGATAACGGTCCTTTCTGAAGAATGAATGAGTCAGGGTATGTAGGGTTCACTGGCTGATATTGCTGGCATCATTAAAAATGGCTCCTCATGCAAAATCGGAATTTGAGTGTGTGTGAGCATTAGTGAACAAGTGAAAAACACTTATTTGAATATAATGTATGGAAATAACTTTATTTTTAACTTTAAAATAATGAAAGATTGAGGTATATCCAGGAGGTTCAACGTATGGTGTGTGTGAGTCCCTCGTGGTGTTCAGTAGTATCCTGTTGAGGTGGCTGTCAAGTCCATTCTGCAGTCTTGACATGTCTTGGATAAGATCCTTACACCATCACTTTTCCTGACAGACTACAAATTATATGTAATCAGAAGTCTAGTTTAATCCATTCCTATTAAATTGGAAGCAGTGATTTTGCTTTCAATTTAATGGGATTGAATTTAGTATTAGAAATTCTGATGTTCCTTTAAAATTAATACGGTAAAGTTATATATTTCAATTTGTGTTCCTGTAACCTCCCAGAAAGAGAAAAGGTCTGGGAGCATTTCTTGTATTCAAAACTTGAGTTACTTGCAGTGATTGATAAACAGCCCAGTATAAAGATGGGAATGAGAATGACATTTTTCTTTTCTAGGGGAATAAAACAAATCTAAGGGCTTTCAAAATGGAATTTTCATCCACCCAGAAATAGGGGAAGGAAATGAGTCCCTAGAAAGGATCTGTAAGCTATTTGCTCCTAAATGTGAGTACCCGGCCCTCCTAAAGATGGAAAAGCTTTGGGGTCCTTATCTTAGGATATTATTTCAGTTTTCCCACTAAATCACATTTAGTTTGCCAATTTCCGTGTCTATGCTGTGCTTTCTCTTAAATGTGCTCTGAGGAAGTTCAGGCCAGACAGCCACCCAGGTACGTTTTGGAGTCAGTGTCTAATGCCTGCCTTTGATCCTGGGTTGGGCTTTAGAGGAGATGTGCATACAGCTTGCCCTTGGGCTCTCTGCTGTCACCCTTTTGGTGAGTTCAATGGCCATTTTGTCTTCATGTGATGTCTTTCTGATCTTTTTGCATTATTGTGTAACTTATGGTGAAATCATATGTTTAATCTTGATTTTAAAACCTCAAAAAAGAATTTGACTGTAATTTGAGTAAAATTATAGTAATAGTTGAATGAAAGCTAAGGATAGATGACTGGGTATAGTTTCTCCTTTCCCTGTGAATTGTTAGCTGGTTTACAAAGGAGTTGTGAGAATGTTCTGTGACAAATGTTATGGTCTGCTAACCCTGCTCAGGACATCACTGAAGAGTGAAAGTGGGAGACGGTGAAAATGGTGTGTGGACAACAGCATGAGGTGAAATTAAGCAAAGAAGCTGCAGGGAGAGTATTGGACGCTTATCATTTCTGTCTCATTTGTAGCAGCATTTTTGTGACTTGGACAAGGTGTGAATTATGAAAGTCATAAGGAAGGACTTTTGTTTTTTCTCTCTCATCGACATAGATAAGAATACTGTATTGCACAAAATTTTTTGCATTTGTAAAATGTAAATAGCTACGTGAATGCAGTCAGGGTTTATGTATTCATGTAATAGTTTAAGCATAAACATCTTTCCTTGCCAAATGTATAAAAGAAACATTGTAAAAACAATAAAACTGTTTTGTAAAATCTTACGCAATATAGAAATGTGTGCATTACTTGGAACATAATTATGATTTGGCTCATTACATAAATCTAATGAACTAATGTTGGAAATTGAAAAGAGGCAGTTTGAGCCAGTAGTGTTCAGCCATTCTTAACTGAGGGAGTTTTGCATCAGTCATTAACATTTTCCAAACCCGGTTAAGATGGGATGATGACCTACCAACCTCATGGAACTGAAGTGAAAACAAGGTAATAGTTTCTGAACATATTTATAAGTTAAAATAGCTAATCTTAAGTTTAGACACTCTAAAGTTAAAAACATTTTAAAATTTCTTGCTCTATCTTCTTTATCTGTGCACATTAAAGATATTTTGAACTTAGTTCCTAAATATGCCAAAAGATGGCACTGTTGACTCATGTTTAATATTTTAATTAATTTGCTTTTTGAGGAAATAATGTGTTGGATGTCTTATCTGCAAATGTCTTAAATTGAGGTTATATTTTTTACATTTAATTTTCTGTTTTGTAAATGGGTCTTTAATTCATGTATGGTTTCCTAGGACTTTTATTTTTATTTTGAGATGGTTTGGAAATTCATTTATTTAACAATCATTTTGTAGACATAAACTCATGTTTAATCCAGCATAATTAATGATAAAACCTTGTCTTAATGTGACAGCTAATGTGTCATGGAAAACATAGTTGCTTTTGTGTAGCAAAACCATTAATTTTTTTTAAGCCTCTAAAAACAATCCTGTGATTAAAACATAACAGCCATAAATAAATGATTTGTGTGGCTTTTAGGTCACACTACCTAGGTTCATCCATTTTGGAAAGTCATTTCATATTAAACTACCTTTGAAAATTTAGCAAAACCTTTCAGAGCTTGATTTTTTTTTTTTTTCCTCTGGCATTGTGTGATTAAAAAGGAGAATCTAGGTTCTACAAATAGCTTTTCTAGTGAGAAATGCAAGAATGAGATAATACGAATTTGACTTGAAGTGAGGATTATTTATACAGCAGGATGTGCTGAATCCTTCTCCTCTTTAAACCTCCTGTTGGCTGTTCTTGGAGCATGTTACCTCTAATACAGTTTGTGACCCAAGCAGGATAGTTCTAGACATAAAAATATTTTATTAGTATTATCTGCAGTTGTTTTTTTCCACTGTAAACAGCATTTGCCAGTGTGATTTTTTTTTTTTTTTTTTTTTTTTTTTTAAACCAGAAATAGAAAAGCACAAACCACCACCTCTTGCATAAATTCTTGACTCTCGTCTTGGGGTTAAGGTTAGAAATACAAGATACTGTAAGGTGCACTTTGTTTCCTTTATTTAAAAGTATAACTTGTACATTCAGCTTTTTCTCTAAAAATCATCTATTAGGATACAATGCCTTGGACACAGTTGTGTCTCATCCCATGAGAAGCCCATCCTCCTACCTCTGAGGGCTGCCTCAGTTATCATGTGTACGCACGCGTGTGCCTGCGCACTTGGGGGATGTGAAAACACACTTGGCAGTGAGGTGATGGTTTTTGGTTCATGGAGTATGTGTGCTCACATTTGAATGTTCACGCTCCTTGCTGTCTTTGTTGATGTTAGTAATGTGATACGTGTGTGGTGTGGCTGAGTTGTTGAAGAATGCATAATTAAGAGGATTTGATTATTCAGCAGTAGTTTAGTAGCTGAAGACCGCCTTCTAGATGTTTTCTTCCAGTATTTGACAGAGGTCCTGTGAGCTGGGGATAACATGAGAAGTATAAAGATTGTATTGTGACATTCAGTAGTTCCGAGGCCACATCTTGAGTTATTCCTGGTAGAGATTGAGTGGTGTTTTGATGATTGAACAAGAAATGAGTCTGCGATTGTGCCCCCTCTTTTTGTAGGTGTAAAATTCTACAGATTTGGTAAATAACAATGATGTATTTTCCTAGGTAGCTTCATGTTCCCAGATTTCATGGCCCCGGATTTTTGTAAGGAAATTAGAAAAAGCAAAAATGTATTCAGTATTTTTAAAAACATTTTGTTTTAGTTTTAGGTGGACAAAATATCTTTATTTTACATTTATGTGTTGCTGAGGATTGAACCCAGTGCCTCAAACATAATTGGCAAGCACTCTACCGCTGAGCCACAACCTCAGGCCATATTCAGTAATTTTTAAAAAAACCTTTGTTCTGAACAAAATGACAAAGATAATCAAGTATCTCAAAAGTGCTTTCCACCAGTTTCTCCCACCCCACTCTCCCTGAGCCTCCCTGGGTCCTCTGTATTCTCCAATTTGCATCTCGGGGTAGGAATTAAAGTAGTAAAATATAGTGTAATTTTTTTCTCCAAATAATACTTGTGATTAAAAGAAATCCAATCAAATAGCATTATATATTCCTTATGAAAAAAGATCTATCTTGCAGATTTGGTCTGGCTCTTCTAGATGCCTTGTAATGATGTGCTAATTTATGCTGATGATCTTACCTCATGACCCTCTGTGTGGCCTAGATATGCTAATATGTTATAGCTTTTTAATTTCAATCATCTGTGTTGGTTGAATCTGCTTGTTAGTCCATAGTACCACTCACCAGTCTGTGTCAAGGACTGGAAAAGAACAAGAAAAATGTATCTCAGAATCAATTTCTTTAAGCATGCATTAGTAATAGAGGAAATTATAAAATAGACATAATTTTAATAAGACTTTTATGTCTGAACATTCATTGCAAATAGTAAGTACTCCAAGTACTGTCAGCTTTTAATTAGGAAAGGGAGTTGGGTCATTGGTTTTATTAAGCAAGGGCTTATTAACATCTTCTGATTTAAAAAAAAAAAAAAATTTGTTTAATGCCAATGAGAAAATCTCACAAGAATGAAAGCTGGATGTCATAGGCAGTTTTAAAGAGGTAAACCACTGTATTACACCCAATTTTTAAATTTCCTGAACTTTGAGGGTTATGTGTTTAAAAATCCCCATGGTAGGAAAATGGTGTATAATATGTGGTTGAGAAATTTAAGACCTTATGTGGAAATGGGATAAAGAAGACCAAGCCCCAAAACAGCAGGGAGAACTCAAATATAAAAAAATCTGTTAAAACGAAAATTCCGTAGAAGTAATTTATATTTTTTAAATATGACTAATTCCATTTTTTCCTAATTTACACTTTCTTATAAATTATTTCTTTTTCCTTTCTATAGAAAATGATTATTAAGAGGAATATTTCTTTGTCTTGCCCTGTTTGTGAAAGAGGTAATACCATGTCTGTCTTGAGAGTGTTGTCTCCCAATTTTAGGTCTAATTTTGCTTTGAAAGACACTGTTAACTCAAATATCAAACTTGGGGCAATTTTTAAATTGGCATACCTGACATGATCAGAGAAATATTTCTAAAGACTCTGAGCCTGTGATTCTTGATCTAAAGTGGATTACAGTGTGGTGGTGGTTAATGAATAGTTGGTAAACGATAGCTATTAAAAATTAATGAATTTGAGCCTACCCAGGGACACCAACAAAAAAGAAAATTTGTTGTCAGTGTTTTAAACTTGAATCCCTGAAACAAACTGGTATGCTGATAAAATCGGATTTAAACAAATTTTTAATCCATTTTAATCTATTGAAATGTCCTTCAGATTTTTGTTTCTTTTCTGCACAACTTTTTCTGATGTCGAGTATTAGGAAGTGAGGCAAAGTAGGGTATTTAGCAGATGGCTTTTTTGGTAGCCAGCGAGGCAGAGTGGAGTGATGTCCTAAAAGGAGAGTAGGGCTGGGCGTGGTGGCACACACCTGTAATCCCAGCTGCTCTGGTGGATGAGGCAGGAAGATTGCAAATTCAAAGCCAGCCTCAGCAATGGTGAGGTGCTGAGCAAATCAGTGAGACCCTATCTCTAAATAAAATGCAAAATAGGACTGGGGTTGGGGCCCAGTGGTTGAGTGCCCTCAAGTTTAATCCCCAGTAACACCCCACTCTTGCATTTAAAAAAAAAAATCAGGAGTTGCAATATTTGGGGTCTCTCTGGGGGTGGTGAACGTTTCTAACTATTCCTCCTTACCATGACCCCTCCTGGTTGTGCTCTTCCTTGACACACTGTGACCTACTCTGTCCTCATTTCTTCTTGGCACGTAATTGCTCCTGTACAGCTGACTGTATATTTGTCTGCTATTAGCCTGAACTAGAGTGCAGACAGTCCCCTTTTTTCTTGCATTCATAGTACTACTACTCCCTTATTTTACCACAGTAAGCATTCAATTAGGTTATTTTAGATGAATTTGTATCCGTATTTGTCATTTATGGGAAACAAAACTATACAGAAGTGGTTTCTCATTTGTGTTGCTGTCAGTTTTGCTGTGGGGTACACTACATGGCATGAGTTAACACCTGGAAGAATTAAACGTAGCACCTTTCTACTTCAAGTTGTTCTTTGGTCAGGCTCATAAAAAGGCCTCAAAAACTAAAGTAAGTGGCCTTATTGGTGCTTTTCAAGCGCTGTGATTCATGGGCCCTGTAAGTATACATTTCATGTTTGAAGTGACGGAATAAAATAGGCACATTGTTCTTTGTTAGTTTCCTCAATTGGTTCTTTTCACGTTGGGGTTCTTCCTGGTGGTTCCTTGAGGCGCCTGGCCAGTGTGGAGTGTTTCTTCCTGACTCATCGTTCCTCTGCCACCTGCCAAGGAAATGCTTTTACTTCGGCCAGGAACAGTTGGAGTCAGTTAGACTTCATTGTTGGTGCAGATCATGGGCCACTGAGAAGTCTAACCATGTCATACCAATTGGCAGCAACTGCCTGCCACCAGAGTGCTGAGTGCTGGTGGTGTTTTAAGCTTAAAAGGTGTTACTGAGTCTGGAAAAACCCTTTATCCAAATATGCAAATAGCTATTAAATTGGAACCCCTCCTCCATGAAGTTTTCCTTTGTATGGATTCCAGTGGGTTGTACTATATTTACTTCTATATATAGTTTTAGAGTGATTAAAGCTTTCTCCTTTGTAGCTAAGTGCCCATTTTTGAGACTTAGAAAAGAGGAAATTGAGGATTGGGAATTAAAAGGGGAGAAAAGTGGCCGACAGAATACGTGTAGAAGTTTGAACTTTTCAGCCTTGGCGAGTGGTACTGGACCCTCGTACTTAGGTCAGAGTTGAGATGAAGCTATGTTGGAGGGTCCTGGGGCTGGCAAGACCCTAGAGAACGGGAATCTGATAAAACAAAGCCGACTGCACTTAAAAAGGTTCAGGTACACTGAAATCTTTTTGAATGCATTTTATCTGCTGCAACTCAAAAGATGCTTTTGAATGAAACTGTAGAAGGGAAGTGCTGAATTTTGTAGAAAGTGAAGAATGGTTAGAGAACTTGACAAGTGCAGTAGCCATTACTGTGGACTGAAAAGGTAAAACATCACCTGAGGGTCCTTATATTTGGTGTGCTGTCTTTATTCTGGTAAGTTTTAAAATGTTGATATGGGCTTCCATAGGAAGTTCCTGTGCTTCTGTCTTGCATGTTCTGTCTCACCATTAGATCTTAAAATTCCCCCCAAATATATTCTATTAACTCACGGATTTTCAGAAATATAAGCCCCTCATTGGGAAGGGATTGCTCCCCACCATGTTTCTGGAAGCGGCAGCCTATCTAAATTTCCACAGAATTGTGTTGAACTTAAGAAATCAACACTGCAGATGAAAGGAAGAAGGAAGAAAGAAAAAAAAAGGAAAAAGCTCAATGTTCGAGGAGCATCTCTTGAGCTAGAGCATGCAAGGCTGCCCAACTTGCCTCGGGATCTGAACAAGCTGTGTAATCTTCCAGCTCCTCTGTTTAGCATCAAGAAAGTGAATGAGTTGAAAGTGGACGTTGGGTGGTACTTTATGAGTTCATTTATTAGATATTCATCATTTGCCAGTTATGGTCTGCATTCAGAAGTGAACACTACAGTCTCCCCTTGTGAGAAGACCTCTGTTTTTCACTCTGTCCGCCTGTCCTCCTCTCTGTTCACTTATCTGGTAGTTGGGTGGATAATGAGGAAGTGAAGCAATGTGAAAGGATTAATTACTAATCTGGGGGGACCTGTCTGCTTTTATGTACACATGCATTGAATTTTTTTGGTGGGGGGGACCCTAAAGAAGACTGTTTGTATTACAAATTTTATTAAAATGAAGAGACACTACAGATTACGGCAGGTACAAATGGAAAGGACAGATCCTCGACATTGGAGAGCAGTTCCAGAGGATATCTGAGCATCTGGGTGGTAGTTACTCGTGCTGTTTCATGTTCTGAAAGTCAGATGGAATTCTATTTTTGGAAAATTAAACCTGTTTGGCATAAGTCAGGTCTACTATCTTGAGCTTTTGATTATTCAGGAGGACTGAAATTTATACTCCTAAAAAATGGAAAAATAATTTGGAGTTATTAAAAATGGAAGGACTGATTTAGAAATTCAGTGAGGCATCCAAAATGAAGATGGAACTCTTACTTGGCCTCTAGGTCTAAAAAGAAGCTCCAGACTGTAGGCTGCTTCAAGAGCAGTTGGCTCTGGAGCAGCCAGGTTAGCTTCAAGCAGGTTAATTCTGACTTCTCCTGAGACACTGATGAAAGCAACTGAATTCATTGGTTCCTAGGTAGCAAGTTTTCTCCAGACTCAGAGGTTGGTTCTAGCATACCTCATGCTTCAGCCTCAAGGCAGCCCCATTTGGGAGCTATTTTGGGGAGGTGACCTTGTGACACGATTTTTTTAAAATACATTTTTAGTTGTCAGTGGACCTTTATTTATGTGGTGCTGAAGATTGAACTCGGTACCTTGCACATGGTAGGCAAGTGCTCTATTACAGAGCTTCAGCCCCAGTGAGCACCTTCTGTGCCTGCGGAGGGCCACTTGGAGTGACTACCAACCTGCTTGGAAGTCTGCATTCAGATTGGTATGGTAGTCTGCATCCAGCCTGCAGCCATTCATTCTGTCGAGCACATGGAGTAAATTAATGGTTAAATCCTGAACACCTCAGGTTCAGCCAGTGCGCAGGCTCCGTCATAACCCTTCCGAAGTAGTGTTCCTAGATGTGCTGAGTGCTTGCTTACACTTTATCATTCATGTAGATGGGTCCGCATTGTAGTGTTTGCAACAAGCTTGACCTAGTCCTGGTTTTGCAGTCACATGTTTCAAAGTGGCCAAGGAACTTGACTTATTTTTGGACTTAATCTTTGCATATTTTAAGTAAACTTGGTACTTTTAAATATATTCCTGTGCCATGCAAGGCAACTTGTTACATTTTTATATTTTAAAATCAAGTTAATGCCTCACTTTATTTTTGTCAAATGATCCTAAAGATTTGAAAACATAACGTTAATTTAAAAAACATTGGTGGGGGTGGGGAGTAATGTATGTTTGTGATTATGTAACCAAGATGTTCTTGAGAGGATTTTCCTCACATACCACTTGTTCTTTATTGGTTAAGAAACATTCATGGCAGATGTAGTAATGGGGAAATTATATTAACATTTAAGTATTAAATTAGAGTGTAGCCAGAGTCTCCTCCTAATATGATGACATTCAGTAGGTTCAGGATTGTAAGGACTACATTGTATAACTCATTGTTGCACGTTTCCTGTTTATGGCTTTTTTTTTTTAAAAGATCTTTTTCAGATTGGAAATTTCCATTATGGATTTCAGTGTTAGTGTTTTACTCTGCTTGTCAGTATTTGATATTTATCTATTAAGAGTAAGCGTGTAGTGACCATAACAAGAATAGCATGATTGGTGCTGTATGTGAGCAGCAGTTTTCATAATGTTTTGCAGTTTCATTTTAAAGAAAATTCTCAAGTTATGTTTATTAGCAAACATATTTCAACTATGGACTTTTCATGTTATAAAAAGATGGCAGATGGAAGTGAACCTAGTATGTGTTTAAAGAAAATAGATTGCTCGTTTTTACTTTCTCGTCTATCAAGGATGCTTTGTGTGTCCTTAAAGTCAATGCCATGGTTTTGATGTAAAAATAAAAATCGGATTTCTTTTATGTTGGGCAATTTATTTTTCTGTTCAGAAATAAACTATATTAGGTTTCGGATATAGAACATCAAATAGCCACTGTTAGATTATACTTAATACACTTAGCATTTTCTGAATCTTGGGTATACCCAACATCAGAAGAAATGTGCTTTCCCTGTGGTACAGTAGCTTTAGATTGGATTTGGAAACGTTGTACAGAGAACACCTATTGTTTCCGTTGAATGATGTATGCCCTCCAGAGGTGAGCTTTGTGACCCACCACTCTTCCAGTAGTAATGGATTCGCACTGATTTGAGCACAGTCTCCTTCTTGGTCCTGTTCTCAGTTCTCGTGTGTAATAGCTGACTAGCACAATCAGACATCTGATTTGTGACTCTGGAAGGCAGTACAACTAGCTGGCTCAGACTGGTTCAGATTAGAAATTTTGACTTGTTAGTTTGGGTGTCAAAAGCAAACACTAACTAGTTATGTGTAGATAAACTATCACATGAATGTATTCATTTTGGTTCTGCGTGGAGAATTTTGGTGGTCCTGAAAGATTTTGGAGAATACTGTATCAGCGAGGATTAATTGGAGAATAAGCATTTTAATACCACCTGTCTTCTAGTCAGAGACTATGATTTTTTTTTTTTTAAACCCAAAGCTAATATGTAAGAGATGATTGGGGCTGTTATTTCCTGATCCAATTTTTAATTTGCTTCTATAATCTGCGGCCCCCCCCCCCCCCCCCCCCACACACACACACCATGTTATACCTCTCGGGGGTAAGAGGATGCTATCTGAGCTGTTGTGGGATGGAGTCTTCAGGGCCGTTTTCAGTGGAAGCTACCCCTGTTCCTCCATGGATAGAAATATGATGGCAGACATTTTCTTTGGTGAAAAGCAGCTCAGAGCTGACCAAGATCCGCTTCTTGTAGCCTTATAGATTTGCTTCTGAAGTCTGGTTACTCAGAGCAAAATATGTGCATGATTACATATAATCAAGGTTAATTTTTATCAAGGGTCACCATGTTTTTGCTATGGTCTGACAATCATGACCTACATTAAAAGAGCCCTGTGGGTCTGTCTGGTGTATTTTTGCTTGATGTCTGGGTAGTTTATTTCAGATGCTTGTCAGTTTCATTATATATTATCATTTGGGGCCCTTCCTGGATTTCCAGGTATACCATAAAAACAGTGTTCTTTGCAGTGAGATTGTCAGGAGGGAGCTTCTGTTTTATGGTGTGTAAACATTCTTTAATCTTAAAGGCTGAATAGTTGGGACATTTTCCATTCGGTGTTATGTTCAGTTGGTAGATTATTTTGAAATAGAATGGACTTCAGCTCTACAACCAAGATTCTAGATTTGGTTCCATTAATTTGTTCTTCAGGGTGCTTTTCTTGGGAAAATATTTTGGAATTTTCAATTTGAATGTATTTTCCTTAAGAAAAGCCTAGATGAACAGTTTGTTTTAGCATGAACCAACCAAATACAATTTAAAAAGACAAAAAATTTACAAATATTTCCCCCTTTGCTGGTACAAAAGGAATGGAGGCTGCTTTTTTTTTTTTTTTTAAATGTGATTTAGGAATTTTGGTATCTCAAAGAGAGAACTTAATGGCTGTTAAACTGGGTATTTGGTTTTGTAGTTTTAAAGTCACATTTAATTCTGGCCGTATTTATCTTATTTAGTAGTTTAAAGGATAAACAGTTCAAACAGTAAGAAGAAAAGCAGTTTGTGTTTTGTCAGTTTTCAACTTTAGATATCAGTAAATCATTGCTGTAGCCTTCTTTATCTTTTGTTTGCACAAAAAACCTGTTAGAATTATGTCTGGGGGGACCATCTGCTGTGGTTCCCAGTCTTGTCAGTGTGATAAGGGATAAGCTGTATAAACAGGGCACCACAGAAAGCGCAAAAAAAAAAAAAAAAAAGGTTGCTTTTTTTTTTTTGGTGGGGGGCGGGGTGGGTGTATGTGGATTCAATTTATAGCATTGCCACAGTAGCTCGCTTGTAGCCCATGAGGATTGAGGTTGTAATGTATATATTCAGAAACCATAGGTCCAGGTCATTTGTATGGTTTATCTTTATGTTAAAATTGTGTTTTTCTTTTTGATTATGGGAGTCCTATTTTGAAGGTCAGAGCTTTTAAAAGTTCTTTGAAAATATTTCAGTGCAGTGCTTGACATTGCAGTATTTTTCAGATTGTGTGTTTAGCTTTTGGATCCTTTTTTTCCTAGCCATTAATTTTTCTCTCAGTCGAATCCTCAGAAATCATCCTTTTCCGTTTTCATTTGCAGTGAGGTCATGGTGCTTCATGAGGAACAAGCCAGTCGTTTCCATGGCAACACGGTCTATCAAAACATCACAAATCTGTCTTGCCCCTTACCTTTAAACTCTCCAGTGTGTGCAGGGGGGAGGAGGGGCGTGAGCAGTAGTATTGTTCTTACAGTGAGGAACTGTGGGATCCCAGAGGAGAGAAAGCCCGTGTAAAGCAATTAATCTCTAAAGTACCTTAAATTCACTTAGGTATTGACTTAGATGTGTAAGGGCTTTTATTTTATACTGTATTAACTAGTATTTCTTCAGGATGGAAAGAAATGAAGATTTCTAAAGAATTGATTCTAAGACCCTTGTTTAGTAAGCACTGCAGTAAGAACAGAAAAAGAGTAAGTTGCTGAGATCACTTTTACATGGGAATGTGTTTCGCTCCAGCCACAGGAGTTGGCCTTTGCCTAAAGGCTCTGATTGTATTTGTCAGTCATTTGGGCCTGAGATAATAGAATTTTAGCCTCCTAGTGGCACTCTGAACTTTGACATGAGTTACAGAAAATTATTCTCTTTTCTTTATCCCTTTAAGTTGGGGCTGGTGAGATGGTGTGATTTCTTATTTATGGAATAGAATAATCTTATTATAGGAGAGAAATCTCACACCAGATATTATAAAGTATCTTAATTTTTGTTTGTGATTTTTATGGCACATCAATTACTATTTTATTAACTGTTTCAGAATTTTCAGCATTTCATTTTATGAATACCACTCTACTATATCTATATATATATATATATTTTTTTTCCTGGGAGGTGCATCTATTAGTGTGATTCATGAGGGTGCCGGTGCTGCCAGGCCCTTGCTGCCTCCCTGTGTTCTGTTCCATGCCTTGCAGTGGGCTCCATGCTGCATGCTGGTCCTTGTAGACCCCCCACCCCGCCCTTCCATTTAGAGTGTCTGTACTGATTACCTCCTGCCTCTAGACCAGCCTGGCATGGAGCAAATGTCCGATAAATGTCCACTGAAATAATGGTCAGTGGGAATGGAGTCCAAACTCTTTCTCCTGCAGAGGTATATATCTAATCTCTTCTGTATATGTATAAAATGAAATTGGAGTATGTTCTGCATACCTGTTTTTTTTTTTTTAATTTCCTACTGTGTTTTGATATCTTGGGGGCCGGTTTCCATGTACCTGTGTAGGCTTCAGGCATGGCTGTTATGACAGGACCCTTCAGCCTGTCAGTCCCCCGTTTCCCCTCATTTCTGGTGAGCTAACACTGGTATCTCCAAAGCTATTTGAGGGAGATGGAGCTGCTGGTGATGGAGGCTTTCAAAAGATACAGATACTGTGGCATTAAAATTTTTATTATGAAATGTTTGAGAAAAGCATTAAAAAAAATTAGAGAAGGCACAGTTGTATACCACCTACCCAGATTTAGAAATAAAGCATTCCCCTATAGCTGAAGCCCCCATGCATCCGGTGGAGTTGGGTGGGTGTATATTTTCTCATTTTCCCATTCTGCCTTTTTACACCAGAAAAGCTCTAACCTTCAAAGGAAATCTTGCCCTGCTCTGGGCTTTCATGGTACTCCCCAGACCTCTGTGTACTATTGAACCTGCCAATGTATTATAACCATCTGTTCAGACGTCTATCACCTCCAGCAGCCTGTGCTTCTCTTTGTGTTCTCAGCATTGTACAGAACAGCTGGAATGGAATGTGTGCTCAGTAAGTGCTTGTCGCGAGAGGGAGTGAATGAACCAAGAGGTGCAATTCTTTTTTGACGAACACCATTTGATCGCAGGGTTCCGTTTAGCAAAACCGTTTCCTTGTCTAGCCATAGTTAGAGGGCCTTGCTGCTCTGATGTGAACAAATTGAATTAAACATAGAGTCCTGTAGAACAGATGCATTTACAAGTCTCTGCTCACACAGCTGCTGGTCTATTTAATAAAAACATTGCTGTTTTGATTGGGTATTCATAGTCTTGCTCTTTGTTAACTCCATTAGTATCGTGGTCTAAGCAGCAACTGCAGACTAGGAGATGAGTGGAGGAAGGAACCGTGATCAGGCCTGAGCGACACAATAGGAGGATGTAAAGACGATGGGTAGGGACAGGGATTTGTGCTTAGCTATAATAGAATAGATAAAAATATTCGTCTTCCCTGGGCCGCAACTCATAAATCTTTGGCTCTGTATTTCTCAAGCAATTACTGTAATCTTCTCTCACCTGAATTGCTAATTGTGTATGATATATCTACACTACATACAAAGTGTATATACGGATGCATTTGCTATTCAAATTTTTTAAAAATCCAGGTGTAATTATGTTGAAATGCACAGATCTTAAGTGTTCTGCCCCTACTCATTCTTGTGAGACACATAAATGGAGTTCTAGTACGTGCCTGTATGTCTGGGTTCTTTCATCAAAAATATTTTGGACATGTATTCATTTTGTTACATGTATAAATTCCATTTGCTTCTAGCAACAAAAATGTATGCTAGCAGTCAAATACAAGTTCATTTTTTTGCCTTAAAAGTAGAAAATTGAGTTTTTTTTTTTAAGGAGGGGTGTTAGTTGAATTAGTAACTCACATTTACAGTGTGCCAGCCCTGAAATGAAATTCTTGACATGTATTTTTTTTTATTTGTGACCACAATTATTTGTTGATTTAGTTCCTTTTGGCAGACACATTGGGTAAGTCTTGACATCCAATGAAGGAATTAACATTTGCCAAAAGCAACTTGCAATACCAAATTCTGATGGTTGTCTTTAGGACTAAGTGCTGTTCACAGTGGGTGTTGATGATCTAATGTCAGGAACCAGGAGATGAATGTGGAAGGGCAGTGGCAGGAGACATCGGGTAAGAATGCCAGCAGCTCTGTGGCCCAGCCGAGGCTCCACTCGGGCCGGCGGGGAAGACGACATCTTTGTACATCTGTGTGAGGAGTCATGCTAAATGTTTCAACATCTCTCAGGCAAGGCCCTTCTCTGTTCAAAACTGTATCAGCCCAGCTTTGCGTTTGGATGTGTGGCTTGTACATCGCCTCCCGTGCGCCACTCCTAGCTGCTGCACATGTGTTCATTCTCGCAACTTGGAGAATTGGGAATTTTTCTTTTCCATTCTTGTTTTTCCAGTGGCCTCTGAGGGATTTAAAGGGTAAAGGACTGGGCTAGCTCGGATAGTAAGGGCGGAGCTGGGGACACTGGTTTCAGAGCCTGCACTTTCAGTCCCTGTGGTGTGACAGTCTCCCCTCCCTGTACCCCACATGCCCGCACTGGTACTCCATCCTGGGGATGAGGCAGGATGAGCATTCTGAGGGTGTGTAGGGATGGCGGTGTCAAACGGATTTAGTGGTTGAAATGTTTGTAACTTGTATAACTCACAGAATAGGTATTGAAATGCCATCGTTCTCTGGCGGGGGAGGAGGGTATATCTAGGATGGGATAATTTACGGTTTGAGTCTGCTGTGGTCGGCAGTGTAAGTACTTCAGGCCTCAGCAGAGCTCATTGTGTAAAGATTCGGTGCTTTTTCCAGCCTGCGCTCACAGCCCTGGCTAGTTGGCCCTGGGACTGCAGGCCTGGGGGTGGGGTCTCTGGGTGTGGGTGTGTCTGAATTAGTCAATAGTACCATGTGGGGTCCCTGTACTCTGGGAGACTGGGCCCACCTGCAGTAGATCCTTGACATTTGTGAATTTAACATTTGGGGCTTCAGTTGTTTGCAAGCACCCGAAAGTCCATGACATTCGGTAGCTTGTTGTGAGAATAATATCAGTTTCATAGAGTGGTGTGGTTGTGAGAATTAAATGAAAATAATGCCTTTAGGACTGGGCTGCTGGAGGGATGGAGCACAGGTTCCAGTCCCTTGTTTGTGAGCAGTGGTTCCTGTCTGCTTCACTTGGGAGGGAGATGAATTTGGAAGGCCTCAGAGTGCATCTTCACTGCCAAGGGCCTGCTGTGCTGTTGGGCCACTGCTGTTCCTGCTCACAGGCCTCCCACTTCCTTCCTTGACCTGGGCCTGCAGGGTGGCCTAGGGCCCCTTTCTTCACAGTGCTGCTTGTCACTTCTGTTTAAAGATGACGTTCCTTTACTTTGACTGTCATCTTTCCCAGCTCTGTGGTGAGGCATTCTGGATGCATCTTTTTGTTCCTGGGCCAGGGCCCCTGTCTTGCCCTCAACTCATGCTTAGACGGTTTTGCTGGCACTTGGTTGTCTTTTACCTTTTGCATCTTCAAGTCAATTATCAGTTTTTCCAAGAGAAGCCCAGATGTATTTGGGGGCCCACCCTTGATGTGGTAGAGCACCCCCTTCCCTCCTCCTAACCTGCTTCTTGATATTGTGAAACCCTGAGTGGGATTCTGATGAGATACACTTTTTAAAGTCAGACTTCCATATTCTGTACTATAATTTGAAAAATCGGTTAGATCACATTTATATTTGAATAAAGATACCATAGACTTTCTCTTTGAAGCTTGTTCTCATTTCACAATGTTTTGTAAAGGAATACTTTCCTTTGACTAAATCAAAGTATTTGTATTTGGTAAGAAGAATTTCAGGAGTCCTTTCACGGGCCTGGGCAGTGTCACCTTACTATGTAAAGGAAACTGAGTTAGATACTGTGGGGCCTCAGATGAAGCCCTGTCTTTTCCTCTTATAAAGCGATCATCCTTTTAAGACCCTTGTTAAAATAATGATTTGGACAGATCAAATTCCTTTTGTTATACTTCAGGGAAACACTTGAAGAAAAATTCTGTATACTCCGTCAAAGTATTAATTTGTCACCAGTTTCATTAGCTTTCGTTTTTAATGCTGTTCCTCATTAAATGTCAGTGTTGAAGTGACCCTAGCAGTATGACAGGCACAGGGTCAGCAGTGACGGCTTCCTTAGCCTTCAGAATCGGGGTGCGTGGGGATTGCCAGCCAGTGTAGATTGCCCCTCGGTGACTGTGGTACCCAAGTCTGGAATTTCTTTACTGGTATATAATTTATAGCAAATGACTTGAAAGTACAAGTTTTGACTTTTGCAATAAAATACAAGTCAGTAAATAATGTCACAACCTTTGACCCTTTTTCGGTTGAGTAGTTCATGGCACTGTCTGAAACTTCCTTGGCTTTTACCACGGGCTGGGCATTGTTCTGAGTGCTGCACAAACATGAGCTTCTTGCTAAGGATCAAGCATGATCAGAAAACAATAGTTTTCTTGTGGACTCTGGGTTTAGAAAGCCCATTTTTTTTTTTTTAATAGCGCACATCCAGATGCATAGAATAACGTATTCAAAAGTGGACATATAGAAAATTCACAATTGGGGATGGGGATAGAGCTCAGTTGGTAGAGAGCTTGCCTTGCATGCACAAGGCCCTGGGTTCAATCCCCAGTACCACCAAAAAGAAAAAAGAATTCACAATTGGCTTTTGAAGTTTTTTTTTTTCCCCCCTTATGAATCTAACCTTGTAAACATCAATTTTTTTCCCACAAGACATGGTGATTGTTTTCATTTATAGGAAGTAAAATATTAACTACCCGACCTATTTGATTATCTGCTCAAATGAGATTATGCTTTATGCTGGGGAATATAAAAAAGCAGAAGACTCTTTTTTCATACTTGCAGGTGGCAAATATAGATGATTCCCAAATAAAGTGATGCCCTCACTCTCCCAAGGAGAAGATAAAAGTCTTTCGGCTGACTTGAATACGTAAATTTAGGAATAAAGATGGAATTGTCAGTTATCCCTACATGTAATTAAGTTACATGTACATCTTTAAAATTTCCTTAAGATAATTTTTTAATGTTTTCTCCTGACTTACTGTGAGGCAGTCTTATTTAAATCCTATAGGTGCATCTTTAACAAATTAAAAAACTTTCTTTTTTGGTGGTGCTGGGCTTGAATCCAGGGCCTTGTGCATGTGAGGCAAGCATTCTACCAATGAGCTATATCCCCAGCCCAATGTAAGGATTTTTTTTTTCTCTTTAGAACAAGCTTTTGGTTGTTTTCTAGACTTGAGATCCATATGATTTGTTTGGAATCCAGCATATTCTGAAACCATTTATGAAGTGGTCATTTGTGATGAGTTCTCTCCCAGGTGTCCATGCTCCTGAGTACAGAATGGTGGTTTTGTCTTTGCTCCTGTGGAAGCATATATGTTGATCTGGACAGTGTAACCACTTATTAGTGTTTCTTAAAGTAAGTTTTGAAAGGCTTGTTTGCTGGGAAATCTGACATTGGCCAATGTGAGTCTGTATCTCTAGGGTTAAGTTGGTGGTCAGTCTCTGCAGCATTTGTAGGTTTTATAGTGAGTTGGGTGATGGGTGCCCAGGAGCTCCTGTAGGCTGCCAGAGGGCCTGTTGCCCAGGGTGGTGTCTGCCTCAAGTTTCAGACATCCTTCTATTTAAGAATATTTGAGTTCTCTAAGTGATGCTCTTTTTGGAATAAGGTGATAGATTAAGAGCTTCTGGTAATGAATAAGACTACGTCATTTGAAATACAGTATAGCTGGGAGTGGGGTACACACCTGACACCCCCCCTCCACACACCAAAACACACACTTGGGAGACTGAGGGAGGAGAATTCCAAGTTTGAGGCCAGCCTGAACAACTAAATGAGATCCTGTCTCAAAAAGGGCTGGGGCTGTAGCTCAGTGGTAGAGTGCCCCTGGGTTCAACCCCGGTACCAACCTGGGGGATACAGTTTTTGGGAAAGTCAGCTTTGCCTTGCCTTTTGGCATTGTTTAGTGGCTGACTCTCCTGGAGGACAGATAGGGTGTATTCCAACCAGGCTTTGTCGTCTTGGTGTTCTCTTCAACCTTGCGTACTGCGCTTCCTTGCTATGAATTTAGCCACCCCTCCCCGCTCGCCATTCTTCATTTTCACATGGCTGTTTTACATTAACCGATTAGATTTTTTTTCCCTCCTTGAGTTAGATTTATCAATATTGATGTCTTCAGTATCATAAATATCTGTAGTTCCTATTTCTGGTGTGAGAGTAATTTCAGATATAATGTTAAGATTGTATCAAATTGACTTCCAGTACATACTGATATATTTCTGGAAAGAATGATCCTGTGATCCTTGCCTGCACATTAAAGCCTTCATGTTTGAATCAGACCAGTACTAGGTGGAAAGACAAAATACACTCTTGAAATATTTGCATGATAATCCACGGAACAAAAACATTTGGTGGGAGTGGTGGTAGGAGGTTTTCAGGATCAACACTTGAATGCTATGGGAGAACACTTTTTTTTTTTTAAATGGATGGCAGGTGGCAGAGTTGAAAAACAGGTTTTTATAATGGAAATGCTAAGAGTCTTGGTTATAGTGGTGTGAATGGTATTGTTTCAATACATATAATAGATGTATTACATTATCTTGTCTAATCAGACACTTTTGTTAGTAAAAGCCCCCTCTCCCAATTAGTTTCAGCATGCTGTTGTAGAGAACTCCTTTCAACACTTCTTGCTACTCACAAAATTTTTGAGATTAAAGATTTTGTATCTCTGGCAAATTTTTGATTTAATAAGCATAGACTTCTCTATTGAAAATGAAGTCAGGAAAGTACGTTTAGGAAGCAGACTGGAATCACTCTGCAGTAGAGGGTCTTGATTGGCTCCTTTAATGAACATCAGTTCTGTTGAGATGTTTGCTGGTTTCCTTTAATGCAGCTACTCGCATTTCACATCTGATTTGTTTTCAATATCCTTACTCTTTGAATGGGGCTCAGGAAATTGAATTACGTTTTATATAGTTAGTTCCTAATCTCATTCTTATTTTAAAAATCTACCAATTGTAAAGGCTTTTTGTGAATAAGGGTCTGTGGTGTCTGTAAGTCTGGGGGAGGAGGTGTCAGGGGAACACACAGGGGTCAGGTCTGGTCACAGTGGATGAGGCCCTCTACAGTGTGCTTGAAGGCAAAGAGGATCAACTGTATTCCAAGGAGATCAGAACTGGGCAGTCTGCTCTGAGGAAAGAGGGTGGTCAGTGTCCGGGAGGTCAGTAGGAATAGTGGCTAGTTGCCATTTTGGGGTTTTAATAAAATAAGCAGGAAGTCATTTTGGGGCAGGGCGAACACACCCAGCCCTCCTACCCCACCCAGGAGTAGTGCAGTGCAGGAAGAGGATGGGAGAAGGGATGTGGGTGATGGCCGTGACCCTGTTTCCTCTGTGTAATGTCGGGGTTCACAGTTAGTTCAAAGCTGACACTAAGTCCTACATGAGTTAAGGATTAAACCCAGGTTCCTGGGTAGTTCTGAGTGTGTGTGTGTGTGTGTGTGTGTGTGTGTGTGTGTGTGTGAGAGAGAGAGAGAGAGAGAGAGAGAGAGAGAGAGAGAGAGAGAGAGAGAGAACACGAACACTCTTGAATAATTTAGTGTGTGGCAGCTTGTTAGTACCAAGATGACTGAAGCAGCCCGCTCCTTTGAAAAGCTGTCAGTGTGGGAGGTGCTGGTGGTAGAGCCACACCCGCTGGACTTGACTGGGTCTGCTGCACAGGCCCTGGGGACTGGTCCCCTGTGCTCCCTTGGAAGCCAGCCCCGCAGGCCGCGTGTGCACTTCCCTGTCACCTGCTCAGGGCCACTGCTCCTACAGTTTGCTCCTTTCTCTGCTGGGCGGTTCCTGTCCAACTATTGCATTTTTTCCTTTTCATGGCAGGACTCTGAGGAATTGGTATACTTACTGCTGCTGCTTCTCTCCCTACTCCTCTCCTCTTCTCTCCGTCCCTCTACTCAAAATGCCCTGCCAAGTTCACCAGTGCTCTCTTTGTGGCCAAATGCGACTGCCATTTCTCAGTCCTTATCTTTTTTTTTTTTGGTACTGGGGATTGAACCCAGGTGCTTGGCTACATCCTGAGCCCTTTTTATTGTGAGACAGGACCTCACCAAGTTGCAGAGGCTGGCCTGGAACTGCGATCCTCCTGTCTTGGCCTCCGAAGTCTCTGGGTCACAGGAGGCGCCACTGCCCTGGCTCTTGGTCCTTGTCTTCTAGGCTGTATCTGTTCGCGTTGGCCACCCTGGCCACTCAAGAGAACGGCTGTCTCGTGGACCTTCTGACTGCTCTTCCTTGGCTGCTGGTTCTTTTCCTAGTTCATTGGCTGCTCCTTGAAGCCGCTCTGGGTCTCCTTCATTTTATGAGGTCTACATGTTGGAGGGCCCCAAGGCACTATGCTTTACCTCTCCTCCCTGTACTCACTTAATTTGGAATTTTATGGCGCTCCATGGCTTTTAAGTACTTTGTATATGGGTATGCTTCCCAAATATTTCCTTTGAACTCTGGAACCTCTGCTTCCGTACCATCTGAATTTGGGTCTTTAAGAGGTACAGACTATTAGACTCCCCCCTAAATTTGCTCCTCTATACTTTCCTGCCTCAGTAAGAGGAACCTGTGTCCTTCTGGTCACTTGGGCCAGAGACTTTGGGGTTGAGGCTGACTATTCTTGTGTTCACGTCACACATCCGTCTGTCAGCACATCCAGCCAGCCCAGTTCCCCTTCTGTTTTATCACCACTCTTAGGCTGTCTCCTTGGTGGCCCAGCCTCATCTTGCCTAGTGTAGAGTAACCCGATTGCCCTGCTTTTCCACAGCTGTTTCCCGCACAGTAGCCAGAGAGTCTTAAAACCTCAGTTGGGTGCTGGGATTTGGCCTCATAGTAGAGCTCGTGCCAGGCCCTGGTTTCCATCCCAAGCACAGGGGTGGGGTATGAAAAGACCTGAGTCAGATTATTTTGTTCTTCTGCTCGGTGCCATCCAATAGAACTTTCTGCAGCAGTGGAAATGCTGTCCTGGGCCAACATGGCAGTCTCTGGCCGCCTGTGGCCTGCCTAGTTCAATGAGGAATTTAAAATTGTACTTAGTATAATTAAATAAATGTCAATAGCCACGAGTGAAAGCCGCAATTTTTTTTTTCTTTTTCATTTGTCCTGAGGTAGTGTTGGATGAGCTGAACCTCTCTTGGCTTCATCTCCTGCCACCACGCTCACTCCTGATTTCCTCCTGTTTGGACTTACTGAGCATGTGGCTGCACTCTGGCCCATGCCCTCCCTTCAGGTGTTTGCTGGAGTGTTACCTAATCAGAGGGGCCTTTCTTACCTCTGTATAAAATAGCCTTTTCCATCTCTGTTTTTGTATTTTGTTTGGGTACTGATCCCCATTAAAGTGGAAGTTCCAAGAGAGCAGGGGCCTTGTCTGCTGATACTGCTGTAGCACAACCTGGAGTGTGGCCAGCCTGCAGTAGGCATTAAATAAGAGTGAGTGAAGGAGTAGCAATTAGAGTCAAGGTGAGAGGCTCTTGTGGGCCAATGAGCAAAGACTTCCTACCCAGAGGAATTAGTGATGGCTTGCCTTAGGACTCAATGCTTCACCTTGAAGAATGAGGGGAGATACTAAAGTCATCTGACTTCACTTATATTTTAGCTTTACTTTGTTTTAAATACTGCCCATGCGTAGGCAACAAAAACGAGCATATGAGTTCTTTAGCATGGGGCCCTGGGTTCTGTCCTGGGCATTGCAGAAAACAAACACAAAAACCAATGTACCCCTCCCCCTGCCCCAACCAAAAATATAAACCAAACCCCCAAAAAACAAAAACCCAACAATGCTGAAAAATAAGGTAAGATGTTCTTGCTTCTTTCAGGGAATATCATATTTGTTATATGATGTAATAATGGTATCCACTGATTGGAAATAAAATAGTGAAAATGTCAGTATAGCTGTTTTAACACTTTAAATTTGTTTAATCTTTCAGAGATTAGTATTTAAAAATAAGAAATGTGTCTGATTGCAATAGCACCTATGGGGCATGTCTTTCAGTAGTTGACTGGCTGCAAGCAGCTGTTGATGGGATCGAAATGTTTTCTCCCTTTTCACCCCCCTCCTGCCTTTCTCGTGAAGGGGTGGGCATTCTGTAGAAAGCTAACTGGGATAATAACACTCAGCAGTTGTCTACAGACTTTCCAAAGTTGAAAATGTGAACTGAGGTCTTCAGAAGAGAGGCCCTAACTAGGCTTATGTGCTAATCTTGGGTTCTTGGCACAGCTGCTACATGCACGTTTGATGACTGAGGCTTGTGGAGTCCTAGTGGAGGTGCATGAGGCCATCCCTGGTCCTGTTGCACAGTGCTGTGGTTTTCTTAGGGGCCCCAAGTGAGGACCCGGCCTTCCATGCTCTTGCCTCCCCATAACCCAGAGGATGCTTTCCCCAGCTGCCTTCTGCACCCGGGACTCCTTTCCTCCTGCTGCCTTACGGTACTGTTTTGAGCCCACCTTTGAATTTAGGACTTGAAAAATGATAAACATTTATAAATGTTTGATCTCTATGTCCATGGAACAGCTTTAAAAATCTTCTTTAATCTCTGAGATGAGGTAGTCGAGAATAAGGCGTCTTCGATCACAGAATCTCTTTGAAGTTTTCTTTCTTTTTTGGTTTTTCCCTCTAGCACTCCTACTTTCAGTGGCTATGAGGTAAACTTTTATTGAAAAAAATTTCCCCCTTTGCTTAGGTCTCTTTGGCAGTCTTTCAAAAGTTCAGAGGGAAAATTAGTCCAATTATACTTCGATTGAACTTTGTTTATTGTTTTCTATCTCCTTTACTGACTTGCATGGGGTGGGTGGAGAGAGACTGCCTTTTAAAACATTTTCATGTACTTTGCATTTTATTGCTGCTTCTGTCATAGATACACTCCTGAGAACCAGCGGTTATTTTTCTTGTGGTTAATTAATCAACATGTCTCCAATCTAGTTTAGCAATTATCCATTTTTGTTTTATAGGATATGTACTTAAGTTTTATTTTGTGAAATGAAGACTTTGAAATCTTATAATGTAAGACTTTCCTTTCAGGTTTTACATGAAAAGGTCTTGTTCCTGGCAATGTAAAAATTTGACCTCAAAAAGTCGGTATCTTGTTTTTCCTCATTGAGGTAGTGCTGTGTGAAAGTGTTGGTGGTCTTTCTGTGTCTGTGGTACCCAGCAACATCCGAGTTTTCTTTGCGGTTTGTGTTCAGATTCACCCTTCAAGAATGCCCAGGCTGGGAGTGGGGGTGTGGCTCAGGGTAGTGTTGGCCTAGCATGCTCAAGGCCTTGGGTTGGATCCCCAGAACTGGAAACAACCTCAGCAAACATTCAGGCCGGATCGCATTAATCAGAACCACTAAAATACACTGTCACAGTGCCTTGCATATAAATGTTGCCTTTTTACTTTAGTAGTGGTTCATTTCTGTTTTTATATTTGTGTGTCTCTTTCACACATGTTCTGAGAAGAAAAGATTTCAGGTAATTTTGTTTGATTTTAGGCGTAATCAGTTCTCTTACTGAAACTCAGTGAAATTGAAAACCTTTGCAAGTAGAGTTGTTTCTAATTCTGTAATTGATGAGTGGTTTTCGAGGTTTTCTGGGGTGGATGTTCTCCTGGAGCACCTCAGGATCTTACTTCCAGTTTGATTAGATCATTGTTTGTCATCCCCTCAGCTCTGTAAGGGTGTGTGTGGTGGGGGATGCTCCTGATTCACAGCATGGAGCCCAGGTTTCAGGAAGAGAAACCTGCTGATCATTTGGCTAGGTAGTTTTCCTCCTAGGGAAGTGAAGTGTTAAGAATTGAGGCCCAGAATGATTTTTTTTTTTTTTTTTTTTTTTAAGATTAAAGCTTCAGAGTTGCTCAGGACTGTGGACTTACAAGGCTTTTTGCAGGGATTGGAGAGGGGTGCAGGGTAGCAGCTAAGAGTGTGGGTGAGGGCCCCAGGCTGCTTCATGCGCTGTGTGACCTGGAGCAAACTGTTCAGTCTCTCCCAGATCCTTCATCTACAGGAGGGTGACAGCCTCTGTTCCATGCAATTGTTATGTATTGCAAGTGAATTTAAAATATTCAAGGCACTGAAAGTTCTTCCTATGGGAAGAAATAGTGGATACAAAACTAGGGGGCTGCTGCTGCTTATTGTTGTGGCTGGTCCTATGAACATCAGCGGCCTGTACCTGAATTCTTGCGTGCCGTTTAGCTGTTATGAGACTGCTCACCAGCCCACTGTACTTTGAGTCTGATTTTTCATCTTTAAGGTGAAGATTGGTATGTTGTACTTAGTGAGGCTATCCTGCCTACTCTGGGCAGAGTAGAGGTGCTAATAGTAGTCTAGTTTTTATAAGTTTTCTCCTGAAGCCCTGCCTGATATGTTTCCTTTTTTCTTAATCTGTTGCAGTGTTTCAGTGTGTCCTGCTAAATGGAAACCTAGCAGGGACTGTTTTGGGTGTTGAGGTTTTAGATGTGATTGGAATGTCACAATTGCAGGGTGAGAGGAACGTGGTGGAGACCCATTAGGGTCTCCACCATTAGATTTAAAAAAGCGGGGGGATGCTGGGTTACTTCTCTCTCCCTCGTCTCCCATCATTCCCTCCTCGGTGTCCTCTGGTATCTGCTGTGAGCATGGTAGCTGGAGCTCGGGGCAGACCTCAGCTTACCCTGGGAGAGCAGCCTGTATGTTGTAGAGTCATGGGGTTGGGGTGCACGGACCCCGGGGCTCGCCAGGGTTGCAGGGTTTCAGAAGCATTGTTAGGTGAAGTTGCATTTCCTTGAATCCTTACATTTTGATGGTTAGAGTTGCAGGAAGCATGGAAAGTAATTTGGAACCTGGGGAAAGCAGTGGCTTGGTCTAGTTTTGTGTCAAAATTTGCTTTTGTTAATGTCACACACCAATTTTCTTTGTCCCCAGAAGGCAAAATTGTTTTATAACTGAAACCTCAGCTTACTGAGCTTAATATTGATTTTGAGGACTCTGCAGTGATGACTGAAAAATAGGTTACAGCCATTTTTTACAGCCATCTTTGAGCGTTTGCATTTAAGTGTGGCATGTGCTGTATGTCAGACACATCTTGCTAAAGCCGGTCATTAATGACATGACCTTCTGTCATGAGCGTAGACATGTTTGAAACTCATAAAAGTGGCCTACTGAGAAATGTCTGTGTTCATTAAAATATACATATGAAACTAGAATCAAATTGAATATTTCAAATAACTAATTTTATCAACTCAATAATTAACTAGTTTTTGGTACTGAGAATGAAGGTAATTAAAATAGATTTACTACATGCTGTAAGATTTCTGCCCCAGGAAGATGAAGGGGACATTTATTTTTCATAGACCTAAAACACTGGCATTTCTACTCATACAAAACTCTGGGGGTTTTGTATATAACGAGAACTGAGTTTAATACTATAAAATTACAGGAGAGCTTCAGTGCCTTTTGGTTTACTCAATTTTAATTGTAATCTGTTGGAATATTAAAATTCCATTTTTAACTTTTGTAGTTAATGAGTCTTTTCTGCTGTGATACTGGCATATCATTTTATTTACATTTTTTTATTGATATTAAAGTGGGCTATATCATTACATGGTTTAAAAATACTTAAAACTTGTAATCTTTTTTATATTTTATCTGCTCAGTTTTCATGCCCTTTCCAGGTTAAAACATTAGTTTCTTGTGTCCTTCCATATTTTACACAAATGCAAGCATGTACAAATATTTAAAGTTTTCTCCCCTTCATCACATCTTAAAAATATAAGTCCAGAGTTATTATTTAACAGATAATAAATGTTAGCTGACAATTTGCAAAGAATAAACTCATAGCATTTTAAACTTGGAAATAAATTCTTTCAGCTGTGTCTTCCCCTGATTTTCCCCAGGTGCTTCAGGTTGAAGGTGCATGTTTGCTTCATCTTCAGAATGGAAAGTTTCTGGAGAAGATCCGCCCTCCCTCCACCCTCCCTCCACCCTCCCTCCACCCTCCCTCCACCCTCCCTCCACCCTCCCTCCACCCTCCCTCCACCCTCCCTGGATCTGCTTATGTCTGACCCGTCCTATGCAAACTGACTCAATCATGCAAACACTGGGTGCTTTATTCAAATACTACCACCTGTATTTTTCATTTGTGTTTCTCAAAGGAGTTTTGTAAAATTTGCATAATGACTTAGCTTATTTAGCTTTGATGTTAAGAGTTCAAATGCTGTGTGTATGAAAGATTACATTGTGGGCCAAATAAAAAGGGGTCTGGCAGGTCAGGTTCCTGGGATAACTGTCTTAGGTATTTAAATGAAATTTGCATGTGGAATCTAGACCTATGATTATTAACCCAATTTCGTTTACACTTGATGAAAATTTGCATAAAATCAGTCTTGATAGCTTAAGGCACAGTGAGTGAGCAAATGTTAAGCCTTATGTAGCCTATGTGACTCTGGAATTGACTGTCGAGATGGAAAGCTAATCTTGGCACATCTGGTTTACTGGTTCCCTTTTCTAGAAATTAGCTGAGTGTCCTGTCAGGGTGTCAGCAACATGTCTGACAGTTTACCTTTTCAACTGGAGATGGTGGGTGGCGTGTTTGAGGTTCCGGCAGCTGTGCTGTATCAAATCTTGTCCACAGGAATCCCGTTCTTGGTAGTTGGATCAGAGGGGACCATGCCTGTGACTTGTTCTCTAATTTTGACACTAATTGTATGCACTTCATGTTGGCTCTTGGTTTTTGAAGGTTTTATTTGTGGCATTAATGGATGATTTCTCAATCCCTTGGTCCTTTTTGCGGTAATGGTGGTGTGGATGTGGCAGTTCTTTTTGTTAGAGATCATGTGTTTACATGTGTGTCAGACAGCTTGCTGGGACAGCGAGCTGATGCAGATCTCCTTTTCAGATGAGGTTCCTGGCTGTTGACCTCTGGGATTTGCAAAGGCACCCTGTGTTTTGCCTTCTGCTATCTGTGAGCACACCTATTGTAAATACATCAGTAAGAGTTTTAGGCATTGAAGAGACCTCTGTGTTTGAGACGTCTGATGCTGTCATTTTCATTGAAGCCATTATTGTTGGCAAGCTCTCAGGATGAATGCCACTTTTGAGGTGGTGACTAAACATTAGTCCTTAGTTTCCCAAATGTATCTCCTTTTATTATGAGTGCTCCGTTTGCCTTTTGAAATATATTTTAAATAAGATGGCAATTAAATAATACACAACATATTAATATATATAGTATTTGCTGTTATTTTTTTTATAAGGTTTTGTTTGCCTTGAGCTAATCTAAAGATGGTGTTTTAAAAAAAAAAAACCTGAATAGAGGGGAATATTGAAAGTTTGTGTATGATAAATTATTCTGTAATAGTCTATACATTCTTTATTTCTGGCTAGCAAACACCCTTAGTTTATTTAAAGGATTAGGTTTATAAAAATCACTTCCTGTACAGTGTTGGATGGGGATGAGTATTGCTTGAAGCGAGGCATGCCGTTTCAATGTCTAGCATGTCCTTATTTCTGCATTTTGTGTGTTGAATGAGTCAGTAGTGCCTTTGGTCAGCTTGATCCAGGATCCCTGAGGGTGCTGGCAGCTTCCTAGATGGTTTTGCTGAGTCTTGAGTTTCTTCGTATCTTGCTCTCCCCAGGGCCCACACTTTGGTCAGATTACTGAGAAAATCAGTGTTATTGATGAATGCCTTGTACATGATTATAAAAGCCTCAGTACCTCTGAGAAAGAGCAGAGACATACAATTAAATGTGAACGGTGTCAATTTGTTTAATTTTGAGTTAATGTAGGTTGATCCGATGCTATTGATCACTTGGCAGTAGCACTACTTGGGACCATCTAATAAAGATCATGATTTTTTTTTTTTTTTTTTTTTTGCATTGGCCAGTGAACCCAGGACTGCTCTACCACTGAGCTACATCCCTAGTCCTTTAATTTTTTTTTTTTTTAACTTTGCTACCAGGGATTGAACTCGGGGATGCTTAACCACTGAGACACATCCCCAGCTCTTTTTATATTTTATTTTGAGACAAGATCTCAATAAGTTGCTTAGGACCTCACTAAATTGCTGAGGCTGTCTTTCAACTTGTGAACCTCCTGCTTCAGCCTCCCAGGCCAATGGGATAATGGGGTATCACTGTGCCTGGCCAGTCTTTTAATTTTTAAATTCTGAGACAGGGCCTCACCTGGTTGCCCACGTTGGCTTTCAACTTGTGATCCTCCTGCCTCAACCTCCCGAATTCCTGGAATTAGAGGTGTGAGCCACTGGATGAGGCTTTTTTTAAAATTCTTTTTTTCTTATAGGTAAGTTAATGTTTGAATTTGAGAAGAACATTTTTATTTCAGAAATAATGCATAAGTTTTAACTTAAGTTTTTTTTGAGGGGGAGAATAATAAGTGATAAGTTAAAAGTTTTGAATTGACTGGATGGAGGGAAGAAAAATTGAGAATCATATTTTGGAATCATCCTTGGAAAAGAGGGGATTGAGTACTCAGCTCTTCCCTAGTATTGAGCTACTTATGAAATAAAATTTGAGAGGACTGATCAGAAGTATACTAATAACACAGAAATTCAATATGTAGTTATTGCATTGTAGACTCATGAAGGAGGAAAGAAGTCGAGACAATATTTAGCTTAAATTTGTTTTATAATTAAGAAAATGGAGGCACATAGAGATCGGGAGACTTGTGCCAAGTTATTGAATGAGTTACTGCAACCTGGCATCCAGGTTTTATTTATTTAACCTAGTGCCTTTTTCTGCACCATTCTTCTTTCATGTTTGTTAGTTACACATCATTGTTACTGGGTTGCCAGATGGTTAAGTGTGATTGGGAAAGGAGATAGGAGTACCTAATGGAAAAGTTGATTTCACAATTCTGCTGAAGGTCAGGGCTGCTGTCGGTCAGTTGATAGCAGTATTTAGTAGAACTTTGAGGACTTGCTGTGTAAGAGGCCCCGTGCAGAGAGCTTTATGTGTACTTGCATGTAATCCTCGAGAGATCTGGGAGATAGATGGTATTATTATACTATTTTATAGACAGAAGGCGAGTCTCAAAGGGCTGCAGTGACTTTGCTAAAGATACAGAGTGTGGGAGCAAAAACGGGAAGTTCTGCCACATCCCTGCTCCCCACTGTGTCAGTCAGCACTAAGGGATGCCTTGTGCTCTGATGTCCAGTGACTGCTAGGTCTTAGCATTGAAACTTTTTTCTGGGGCTGGGATTGTGGCTCAGTGGTAGAGCACTTGCCCAGCACTTGTGAGGCACTGGGTTCGATCCTCAGCAACACATAAAAATAAAGGAATTGTGTTCATCTACAACTAAATAAATACATTTTTCTTCCCCGATTTTCAGTTTTTATTTTCCATTATAATTGGAAAGGCAACTAACTCGTAAGATCTCCAGCTTCGAAGGCATTTGATGTGCTGTAGTTAATTCAGAAAGGTCTGCTGGCTCTTGGGAAGGGAGGCATGGGATTAGCTCGCTGTCATTTGGTCCTTGGAATTTCAGGCTTCCCATTGGTTATTGGTTTACAACCATCTTTAAAGAGGCGGGATTATGGTGTCATGAGGATCGGTGGCAAACTGCCAAGTTACTGATTCTCTTTTATGTGGGAAATTGGCAGACTTGCCCTTTCTGTCCATGTGTCCTTCTTCCTCTGATTCTTCAGAGGATGCTTCCTGAAAGGTTCAGCTGCCTCACCTGCTGTTTCTCTTATTTCCTTGGGACATCAGTTTTGTGGGCTGGGTGTAGAGCAGCAAGGTTCTTCATTCTCGCCCATCTTGGCTTCTAATTCCTTTCAATCATATTCATTGTATGTGTGTTCTAATATGAAGAAGAGGGTCACATCCAGTTTCTCAACGTAACGGCGAAAAGCTCACTGATAAGCTTTCTTATTGAACGGGACTGTAGCCCTACTGTTCCATTTCAACCTTAGGAGTGTAGGGTTAGGGAGTGGCATCCACTACATACCACTGAGTTTGGAAACAAGAAATGGTACTGTGAGTGAAGATTATAGTCAGTGATTTTTTTCTCCTACCTTTTCTTTTTTCTGCTTTTAATTGCCTTTGGCAAACACCAGTGGAGATTCACGGTGGAGACATTTAGGAATTTTGGAGCAAAGCTGTGCCTTTTCTGCGAATAATGGTTCTCCCTTTGAGAAACAGTTCCTGGCCTTCTGTTGGCCTTGCTAGAGGCTGAACACCTAATTCGGAGATGTCGGGTGAGCCTGCCATCCAGTTTCCCATCATGAATTAGTGGTGTTTGACCCATTTAGCCTTAGGTTATATGAAGAGCAACCTGTTATCAAATGGAAATGATAAATAAGAGAGCTTGGATAGGTGCAGAAGTGAAGATAAGTCATTGAGGACATGGCTCAGACTCCTTTGATGCCAGCTTATACTTCCCCCTTTCATTGGATCCGTGCCTGTGGCTTTCTTGGATGACACTTTTCACCAGGTGAGTGCCGAAGAAAGAAACTTGAGCCTGATTTACAAATGGGTCTGGACAATGCTGGTACTACTGAAAAGTAAACAGCACTAAAGCCCCACCCAAGACTAAGAAGGACAATGGCAAAGGAGAATCCTCCCAGTGGGCAGGACTTTGAGCAGGATGTTTTGTTGCCTGTTAATGTTTGAAGTAGGAGATGACCAGGGACAGATATCTGCATTGCTTACTGGACAGTGGCTAATGTTTTGCCTGGATGGTCATAGTCTTGGAACAAATGGGATCTGAACACTGAGGACAAGGACATCTAAGGAAGGGGTGTGTGCATGGACCTCTTTGAATGCCCACCAGAGAGCATCTACTGCAGAGAAGACTGTTCCTGATGAAGCGAAAAGATTGGCCTCTGTCTAGCCTCCCTAGGCCTTGCTCAGTGGACTAGTGAAGAAATGGCCATGTTGGCGGTGGTGAAGGCTATTCATGGGTTTCAGGAGCAGGACTATTGTTGGTGTGTGATGAGGCTCACCTAGCTAGTGTTACTGCTGAGTGCCTGGCCTGCCAACCGTAGAGTCCCAACACCGAGTCCCTGATGTGACACTATTCTCCAAGGAAACCAACCAGCCAACTGCTGGTCTTGGTTTATGGACCTCTTCCTTCATGGAGAGGGCAAAGAGAAATATCCTCACTGGAGTAGCCACACGTTCTGGACACAGATTTTAATCCTCTCCCTAGGATGCTTCTGACAGCAGCACCGTCTGTGGATCTGGAAAACCTTATCCATTGTCTCAGATTTCTGCATTCTGTTGTTTCTGGTCAAGGAACTTGCTCCACAGCAAAGAAGTGGTAGCTCTGGGCTCATGCCCTTGGAGAAACCTGGCCTTGCCGTGTACCCCATTGCCGCAGTCTCTGGCTGGGCACAAAGATATGCCAGCATTACCACAATTAACATGTGGTGCGCTGGCACCCCATTACTCAGAGGGGCTGGTCTAAGTGAGAGGTAGAATGGCTCACTGAATGTGCCATCACAGTGCCAGGAGAGAGACAAAACCAGGAAGGGACCAGGTTCTGTTTACAGGGTATAGTATACACTTTGAATTGGAGCCATTACCTGTGCTGTTTCTCTAGTAGCCGTAGTTCATGGCTTTGGGAGTCAAGGGGTGGAAGAGAGTGGCTCTACTCGCTGTGGTGCCTGGTAACCTTCATGGGGACTTGTGCTTTCTGTCCTGGAAACACTGATGCCTGCCAGTTTGGAGGTTGTGGTCTCCTCAGTGGAGACTGTTTCCATTCGTGGACACTCAGTGGTTACATTGAATTGCAAGATGGTGGATACTTGATCATGTGGGGTCCTCATCCCACTGAACCAGTGGGCACAGGAGCCAGTTTGCTTGTGGGAGTGACTGACTGATTACCAAGGAGAAGTTGCGTTGTTACACAGGGAATGGAGGAGATGCTATCTGGAATCCAGGGGATTCTCTGGGCCACTTGTAGTTCCATTGCCACTAGTAAAGGTTAACAGAAGATGACATCAGCCACACAAAGGGCAGGGTGAGTGGTGACTCGGATATCTTGAGAAGGAAGGTTTTAAGTCTCAGGTGAAGAACCCAGACTGAGATGTTTTCATTTCTAGAACTTCATTCTGAGTCTTTTGTTCTTTCCCCTTAAGGGGAAAGATCTTTTAGGTCAACACTTAAGTTTTGAACATAGGTAATGTAGTTACAATAGCTTGCTAAAGTTTTTGTCGACTTCTAACATCTGTCAATTCTGGGTCAGTTTTGATTTACTGATGTTTTTTCTTTTATGATCATATTTTCCCTTTTTTTTTTGGCATGCCTAGTTATTTTCGATTAGATTTTAAACATTATAAATTTTTCATAGTTGGATGCTGGATTTTTTTGTGTTCCTGTAAATATTCTGGAGGTGTGTTCTGGGTCACAGTGAAATTCCTCGGAAATGGTTAGAACCTTTTGAGCGTGACTGGAGCCATGCTCAGTCAGAGGCTAATCATTCCCTGGCTTTGAGGTAAGGTTCCTTTGTGCACCATGCCCAGGGCCGCATGAGTCATGAACTTTTCCCATCTTGCTGGAAAGAACAGGCATTTCCTAGCCCTGGGGGAGCTCTGGGCACTGTTGCCTTTATTCTTTTGAGGTCACCCTCCCTCCAGTTTTGGGTGCTTTGCTCACTCGTGGGCACTGATGAGTACTCAGTGGACATTGGGACTTTGTTGCAGACTGTTGCAGACTGTTGCGACTTTGATTTCTCCCGCCCTTCACTGTGTCTGCCTCTGGACTGCCTTGATCAACTGCGGGGGAGTGTGTGGCTCTCATGGCAACAGGGTGGCACAGTGTGAGACCCACCTCATTCCTTTCCCACCTTTCAGGGGTTATTTAGTTATGTCATATTGAGTGTTTTGAAAACCATCATTTTGTGTGTGTTGACTATTTTGATTATTTCAGGTGGGAGCTTTTAATTTCATATTTGAGACCATGTATTTATGCAGCCCTTAATGGGTTAAGATCATACAAACCCCCCCCCCCCCCATTTTTGAGTACTTAAAAAATTAAAACCTTTCTGTATGATGGGAACCTGTTTTTAGCCACTTGGAACCATTAAGTGATCCCGATGGATACTTTGTTTCCATGAGAGATCTGTCTCTCTCCAGGTTTCTTCCATCTAAACAGTCGAACACAGGCAAGAGACAGGCAGGAGAGATGCCCCTGACTGCCTCGCTAGGGTTGGGCCCAGAGAGAGGCTGAGTGTGTGGACTTTCAAGAAGGTCCCAGAAGTCGGAGTTGAGTTCCCCAAAGAATTGTTGGTGAAAACATGCAAGATGAGAAAAGTGAAGAATCAAAAAGAAGCTTCTGAAGCTTACTTAATATCTGGTGTCACAGTGTCAGCACTGATTCTGAAGCACAGTATGTCTTAAGGACATATTTTCATGCTGTTTATTGAATTTTGAGATCATCTTGGAGCTTCTTGGAAAATTTATCAGTCAGATAAGAGTGGATCCTAAAATGCTGAACAGAAGTTGCATGTAAAATGGAAAAGAGAACTCACTTTCCTGAAGTGCTTCATAAAATCTGTTCCAGCTCAGGGTGAAAACGGCAAAGCTGTGTGTCTGCTGGGGGTTTACTGGCTACTCAGGCTATTGTGATTCTTATGAACTGATGCATTTTACTTTTTAAATTCCTTTTGCCTGACTCGATGCAGGCGCTTTACGTGCATTATCTCAGCTTGTTCTCTGACCAAGTCCTGTGAGGTACGTGGTGTTAGTGTCATTTCAAAGATGGAGATTTGGACTGCTAGACTATGGTTGGTTGATGTGGGATGTGGGGCCACTGGCATTCAGCAGGGATTGTGCCCGGGACTTTGACCCCTCAGCGAGTCCTTCACGCCTCGCCACACACGGGTTGTAGTAGATGAAGACGTTCTTTTTCTGGAGTGAAAGAGGAAAAAGACAGGAAAGTAGTTCTTAAGTTATCAGTCTCTTCCAATGACCAAAAAAGGGTGAAGCATGGACCGAGGAACCAGGTAGCCCAGGTTTATGTTCCCCCTATTGTTGGGCTAAGGTAATTCCATTGAAATGCCCAAACTTATTTGTTGCAATAATCATACTTGATCCTAAATGAAATTGTTACGTATTTTTAAATGAATATTTTATCAATTTTGCTTTTATTAAAGGATCCATTGATTCTTAGATTTTTTTTTATATCATATGATACCTGGTGTCACAATGTCAGCACTAGAAGAAAGATTCAGAGTTCCATTTTTCAAAATAAAATCATCTGCCCCTGAAGCACAATTTGACACTATAAAAGCAGGATTGATGGGATAGCTATTTTGCCCATTTTTTTTGGCAGGATTTCATAAGAATACAGATGAACACTTTGAATCCCTGTTAGTATTTGTTTAAACCTTTTTCATTAAGAATGATAAGGGTTTGTTGAGATAGTGCTTAGTAGATACGGAGATAGCTCAGGATATTTTAAAAACAGCCCAGTGATAGCCAAGTGTGTTCTGTTCCTGAAATGAATTACCATGTGTGTAGTGTATGCTGAGATACTGCTGTTAGAGCGGTAAAGCTGTGCAGAAGAAAGAAGGCACTTGGTGTCTGTCTTGTGAACAGTGTCATTACTTCAAGCCACGTCTGAAGCCCATGGCCAAAGTTGAGGCAGTTTCTGAACTGATCATAAATTCTCATTGATTGAGAGAGTGAAATTAGTGTGCCTGCGTTTACTTTTGGAAACTGAAAGTTTAAAAAATTGAAAGACGGTAGAATGAATTGGGCATAGCTTTTCTATGTCCATGTATGAATACATGGCCAGTGTAACTCCACATCATGGACAGCCACAGGAATAGGAAGTTATGTTCCATGTTTGTGTAATATGTTCAAATACATTCTACTGTCACGGATAACTAAAAAGAACAAATTTTAAAAAGGTGAATATCTGTTTTTCCTTTTTAGTTTTTTTTCTTGGTTCCAAGTTAGCATAAGTTTGTTTAGCTACACGGTACTATGTTCTCGATCCAAAAATAAACAAGTCAGTAAAACTCAGTGTGCTGCTTCCTTGACGAGCAGCCTGCCTCGGGGCTGACATATGGCTAGTCATTAGCTGCATTCAGTACCTACCTTCCTCGTTTAATGGCACCATCTGCTAGAGCTGTGGCTGCCCCCAGCAGTGAGCAGGCCAGTTAGCTTTTGGTTTCTGAGCATGGGGTGAGGGGAGGAGTGTCTGAAGCTGCCTGCAGTCAGGTTCTTTCAGCTTGTTTAGTCAAACAGTTGAGCTGGTGCACCTTGGGCAACCCATCAGGATGCAGCACCCTGGTGCCTGTTTGGGGTCTTCACTTACTCATAGCAAGGTTTGATGTGCTGTGGCAAAAGCACATAATTGTTATTAAAAAAGATTTGCGTGTTGTGACTTCGATTTAATGGTATCAAACTGTTGGTGTGTGTGGTTTGTGACCACAGCTGGCAGATTGAGAGGTGGTGAAGGCTTTTCACGGAGGCAAAAGTTTTACAAGAAATATTTTTCAGTCTTTCTGGTTTGGGACAATATTATTATAAAGAGAATCTTAAAATTTTCAGACATTTATAATGGATTCCTTTTCATGTCTGACTCCTTGCTCCCCAACTGCACTAAGAAATAGTTTTGCTCTTTATGAGTTGATGGCGGAATGCCTGGCCTTGGGGCAAGGGGTCTTTGCAGTCACATGTTGCGTGTGGTGGCAGTGGGCGTGTGTGCCTTTGCTCTGCGGCTGTCCCCACCTGGGCTCTTGGACATCTTTGAAACTATGTGTGGGTATGTTTTCCTGCCCTCTCCCCTCGCCCCTCCTCAGGCCCAAACTCGCAGTGGGACAGTAGCCCAGAGGTCCAGCTTTCACTGCCTCCCGCCTGTGAGCACACTTTACCTGGATGAAAAAATACAATTGAAATCCAAAAGGAAGGGAGATGTAGCCATGAACTTCACTTTTGTCCAGTCTAGTCCAGTTCTTGAATGATGCTTCTAGAAAAGCTCTGTGGTAGTCAGTTCTCTTTCATGATTGAGAATGTTTTGTACTTATAGTGATGTCTCAATTTTTTGATTGAAAGTAGTTTTCTTACAGCTTTGAGGTTTTCTTTCCTGTTATTTTCCAAATTTTTAAATATATGAATGAATTCAAAGTTTCCCTCTCTATGTGGGTATATTTTCTCTATCAAAAATTCTCCAGAACCTGGTCTTTAGACTTAGTCACTATAAATATTAGCAGGATATTTCCATTTTTTTCTTTTTTTCAGGTACTGCTTAGGACTCTGAAATTCTGTCAGTTTGAAGCTTCCTGTCTTAGAGAAGTTTTCTTGTTCTGTTCTTTATTTCCAGGTGCTTATTTTTTTCTGTGTTGTTAATCAAGAATATTAAAAACATTGCTTTGAATGGATAATTTATTCATGTGATACAGAATTCAAAAGAATCAAAAGGAGGGGCTTGGGGTTGTGCTCAGTGGGAGAGCAATACCTAGCATGTGTGAGGTCCTGGACTCAATCCCAGTGTAGGGTGGTTGGGGAGGGGTCAAAAGTATGTGCGGCAATGACTCCAAAGGTCCTCTTTGCCTTTTAACTTTTCTTTCATATTTTCTGTTTGCCTTTTTACTTTGCTTTCTGGAATTTCCTCGACAGCAGTAAAGTATCCATGGTAGCAGTTAATTTTACTGCATGTTTAATCATCCATGTGTGCACTGACTGCCTAAGGAATCCGTGTTGAGCATTCCATGTTTTTATGCAGACTAGCCCTGCATTCCTGACACCATTTACCTGTAGTGGTTTTATGTGGTAGGTGACTGTCCCTGTTTCCTCAGTAATTTCTGGGCTCGTCTTTCATGCCGATGAAACTTTTCCACATTTTCTCTGTCGATACTTTTCTTCTTCTTTAAAATGTTTTAGTTGTTGATGTACCTTTATTTTTTTTATTTATGTGTGGTGCTGAGGATCAAACCCAGTGCCTCACACATGGTAGACAAGTGCTCTGCCCCTGAGCCACAACCCCAGCCCTGGTTACTTTCTTCTTACCATTTGCCTTACCTTACTTCTTTTTGGCCAGAGATGTCCAAAACTAACTGCTCCAGAGTAATTTCCTTCCATTGATGTCTATCTAATCCTCCAGGCAAACTGTGCATTGTTTCTTGTTAATTTGTACCTGTAAATATATTGATTGTGCCTGCTATCTCTCTAGTCTCCAGCGAGCTAATTACAGATTAAATATGATTTTAAAATGATAGTCACTTTTCAGGAGCTAACTCTATTTTGGCTATATATTGGGTGAGGAAGTTTCTCCCTATGACCCAGCCCCAACACATTTGTCAACTAGCGCAATTTACTAATGTATGTTCTCAAGACTCTGTCTCCTAGCACTGCCACAACTTTGGGCTAAACCAAGAATATGAAAAACATTGTTTTGAATGGATAATTTATTCATGGAATACAAAATTCAAAAGAATCAAAAGGAGGGGCTCCAAGCTGGACACAGTGGCACACCCCTGTAATCCCAGCCGCTTGGGAGGCAGAGGTGGGAGGATCGTGGTTTAAAAGCCAGCCTCAGCAATGGCGAGGTGTTGAGCAAGTCAGTGAGACCGTCTCTAAATAAAATAGGGCTGAGGATGTGGCTCGGTGGTCAAGAGTCCCTGAGTTCAATCTCTAGTACCCCCCCCCCCCCAAAAAAAAAAGGAGGGGTTCAGGTTTGTAGCTCAGGTGTAGAGCACTTACCTATATATGTGAGGCCTCGGTTCAATCCCAGTGCAGGGTGGGTGGGGACGGGTCAAATGAATGTGCAGCAATGACTCCATCCATCTCCTAGCTACTGTTTTGAAGAGAACCCAGTGTTGTGTGGGTTCAGAAGAACAAAAGTACAGACACTTGTTTTTGCCTTTTCCTTTTTCACAAAGGCTGTGCTTTGCTTCTTCATTTAATAATACAATTTAGTGACCACTTTCGACTAGTTCATTACAGATTCCTCATTCCATTTAGGTGGCATTGCATTCTGTTGCCTGGATGCAGGGACAGTTCATTTCACCGGGCCTTTATTCTGGACATTCATGTTGCTTCTTTTGGCTGTTCCTGACAGTGCTGCAGCGCTTCCCGTGACCTTGTCTGCATGTATGGTTTTACACATGTGAGAATAAATATATCTTTAGAATAAATACCTGAAAGTGTAATTACTGGGTCAAAAGGGTGCGAAATTTATAATTTTAATAGGTATATTGCTGAATTGCCTTCTGTGGAGATTACATTAATTTATACTCCCATCAGCAGTGTGCGAACCTGCTAGTTCCCTTGAGCCTCACCAACATATTACATTATGAGCTTTTCTGATCTTTGCTAATTTGACGAATAAAAAATGGTAGCTCAGTATCTCTTAATTTGCATTCCTCCTAAGAGCCATTTTTATTTGCTTTTCCATGACCTGTCCACATCCCTCCGTCGTTTTTCTGTTGGGTGACACTAATTTGAAGGTAGTCTGTCAGGGAAATTAGCCCTTTCTGGCACATCGCCCCCTTTGTTCTATTTATGGTTACTTTTGCTGTAAAGCAAGTACTTTTTCATTCAGATGAGTTTCTCAAAGTTTTCCCTATTCCACGATGGTGGTGATTCTCATTGCTTCTGCTGTTACTTAATTGGTTTCATTTTCCTGCATTTGAACCTTTGTCAAGTGGAATTGATTTTGATCTATGTGTGATGGATGGTCCAGCTCGGCTTTCCCCTCATGACTAACTGGATCTCCTGGTGCCATTAACTGAGTAATTTATCTTTCCTCTGCTAATTTGAAATGCTAGCATCATCACATACAAATTCCTAAATATGTTTGTATTCTTTCATATTTAAGAGTTTATTATGAAAAAATTCAAACATGCACAAAAGCAGAGAGAATAGGTGAATAAACCTCCACACCTGTCAAGAGATTCAGTAATTAAAGTTATCACTTGTTCATTTTTGTTTCTGCTGAAGACATTTAAAGAATCTTGGATACCTTGTCATTAGTCCCTTACATTTTTTCTGCATGTAACTCTAAAAAGTATGGGCATTTTAGAAGGTAAGTTAAATATTTTAATTTCATAAATAAGAAAAGCCCCTTGGAGGTATCACGTGGTACCTCTGCTTTTATTAGAAATTAGTTGCTTCAAGCTGGGCGGGGTGGTGCACGCCTGTAATCTCAGCGGCTGAGGCAGGAGGATGGCGAGTTCTCAAAGTCAGCCTCAGCTGATTAGTGAGGTACTTAGCAACTCGGTGAGACCCTGTCTCTAAATAAAATACAAAAAGGACTGGGGATGTTGCTCAGAGGTCAAGCACCTCTGGGTTCAATCCCTGGAACCAAAAAAAAAAAAATTTTTTTTTTTCTTTTTTAGAGAGTGATACCCTGTTAGCCCTTTAATTGCATAGTATTTAGGTTTGCACGAGGCTCCCTGCACTTATTTCTAGGGAGGCCTGCCTCGGTGGCTTTCCTGTGGTGTTGAGCATTTGGTTAGTGGAGCTGTCAGATGACCTCACTAGTTGGCCATGTGATGAGCCTGTGGTGTGGGCTGTGACCCTAAGACTGAGTGGTGGGCTGATCCAGCAGAGTGCGGCTAAGTCTCTCAAAGTGGGTAATGGTGCAATGCTATAAATTGATATTTTAATCAAATTTGTGGCTTAAAAATATGAGTGTCAAGGCACATGTTGTAGTTGAGTCTAGAATTAAACCACCAAACGGTTCAATTTATTGGTCTCATCCGAGAAGATGCTTCCCCATACTTCCATGACATTGAGTACAAATGTCTTACGTTGCTGTAAATTACAGTGTAGATCACATTTGTAAAGTCCGTGAACATGTGTTTCCTTTCAACTTAATCTATAATTTAGCTACTCTCACGGTGCTCCATATTGATAGCTGGGATATAGCCTTAGACTGGAATGCCAAATGCAGCTTCAGAAACTTAAGGCACGGTTCACGTTCTTTTTGACTATAAAACTTTTTTGAAGGTTCAGTTAGATAGGAGGACCGAGTATGGAAGATCTGTTGAACAACGTGGCAATTGTAGTTAACCATATATTCTTGGAAAACTCCCAAAGAATCAAAGTGTTCACAAAAACAACTATGTGAGGTAATACATGTGCCAGTCAGCTAAACTTGGTCATTTTACAATGTGTATACACTAGGCTTCAAGACATCACGTAAGGCCATTTCACCTGTCAATGATAAGCCATTTTCATCAAGTAGCCCTAGTATTCACAAAGTATTTACCAAATAATTAAAGTCTGTATTCACTCTATAATGCTGCAAGTTATCATTTGCATAATTTGCATGTCCAGTTTGAGAATTCTTCCTTTTTTGAGCAGATCGAGTTGGAAGTGTTCTGTTTGTCCTGTTGCATTGTGTCCACGTGCCTTGTTAGTCTGTTGCAGTCCAGAGAGTTCCATGATATGGCTGTTAGTCTTCTAGAGCTGTGCAGTTTCAGAAGAATCTGAGGAGGCACTTCTGAGTCAATCTGACAGTTTTTGCTGTCTGGTCATTTGAAAGTTCTTACATCTTTTAAATACCCCTGTAATTTCTGCATGTGTTCAACTCACTTGGAAAGGTCACAGCACATTGTCTTAATAAATGGCTTAATGTGGGCTGGGGAAGAGGCCCTGGTAGTGCTTATCCGCCATGCCCTGGGTTCCATCTCCAGTACCAAAAAAGGAAAACAATAATGACTTAATACCTCTCTGTTTTGACTTCGTGTAATGAACTGGAGTAATTTTTTTTCCTCCCTTTCATTCAATATATAGGCAAATTGTGAAAGCAAACTCCGTTTTCCATGTTTAGACAGAGTTTCTCAGTTTCCTCCTGGTACGTGCTTAGCTGTACTATTCACGTGTGTTGGTTAATGGATGAAACAAAGTTTATGATCAAAAGCTTATTTTTCTGTGAATGTAAAATGCTAACTTATCATCAGCTGGCCAGGCTGGCGATATGAACTGGGTTCAAGGAGCTAGCTGTATTGATAATTAAGAAATCGGGGAAGAATCCACGTTGCACACGAACGTAAGTTTCTAAGGCAGGACGGCTCGGTGACCCATGGGTCAGCTCCAGCCCTGGAAGGAGCAAGAGAGCGGGCACCTGGATTCTGTTTATTTTTATAGGGGGAGACACAAAAAGAAGTTCAATGGAATGTTCCATCCAAATTAGGGGAATTGAGTTTCAGGGGGTTGCCCATCCCCATTAGGTAAGGCCCAGGTAGGACTTGAGGTGGCTCTGTTCCCAGCAAGGGTGAAGGCCACTTGCCCCGCATAGCTTTCAGGTACGTGCCAGACCCACCCCCACCCCCACACTCAAGGGGCAGGAGCAAGCTCAGCCCAGGGGCGAAGGGTGGCCCTGTGTATCTGGGGTGGGGCACAGGGAGGAAAGCTCCTCAGTCTTTAAGGAGGGAGACGGTAAAATCTGGAATAGTTGGACCGGGTGATAGATATGTCCTTAACAGGATAGTGGAAGGCACTTCATTTCCACATCTGTGACGTCCTTTTCGAAATACTGAATTTAGAATTACTGAAAATTTTTCTATATTCAAGACATTTAAAGGACCTGAATATCTGTAGCCCTTGTTAAGCTTTCACACAGGCTGGATCCGTTGTAAAGGCAGCTGTGCTCCTTAATCTTCACGGCAAATCCACGGAGTCAACATTATTCCCATAGGTAGGTGGGAAAGCGGGGCTCCCCAGGTCAGATCTCTCGACTATCGCCTCCCATCTGGGGTGTGATAGTGAGGGCTGGAAGGCTGCGTTTCTGAGCACAGTGTTCTCTTCAACATTCGATGGTGTCTGTTGGATTCATGGAAAGTTGAAAAACTAGTGCTCTTACTTATTGTGTCTGTGATGGAAGGAACTTTAGATTTTAATGTTTTAATAACTTCATTCTTTGGCACAGATGCAGACGTGAAGGACCATGGAGTCGATGCTGGGGAGCGCTCCTCTGTGTCCCTCCCCTGGCTTCTGTTAGCACCTGACATCTGAGTGATGGTTTGTGACAAATAGTGAACCCCAGTGAAGCACTCTTATTAACCAGGTCTGAGGTGGTTTTGTATTACTCTGTTTTTGCCTCTGTCCCTTTTTGGTTCCAGGATGCCATCCAGGATGCCACATGACATCCACTCGTCTCCTCCCCGTGGGCTCCTGTCTCTGTGACAGTTCTTCAGACTTTCTTTGTTCCTGACACCTTGTCATTCTTAAGGAGCACTAGTTTTTGTTGTAGCATGCCCCTGTGTTGGAACTCCTCTAGGATCGTCTTTTGACTATGGTTTACGGGTTGTTTGGAGGACGAGTGCACAAGTGAAGTGCCATTTCATCTCCCTCCTCCTGGGTATGTGCTGTCAGCAGGCTTTGTAACTACTGCTGTTAACGTCAGGTCTTTCCTCTGTAAAAAGTCATCCTACCTTTTTCCAGGCTGCACTTTTTGGGGAGCTAGGTCCTCCTTCCTTTGGAGTGGACTACCTACATGATGTGTGTGGACTTCTGCACAGGAGATCTGTCACTCCCTCTCCTCGTTTATTAGTCTTGTATTTACCCTGCTGTAGATGCGTTGACATTATTTAACAGGGTGGGTTATGACGTCGTCCTGGTTGATGGATCCGGCTTTGGCCATTGGGAGATCTTTCATTTGCTCCTGCATCCTTTGTTATATATATCCCCATCAGTTTTTTGTTTTTGTTTTCGTTCTGGCCTTAATAAGTGCTCTAGACTTACCTTGTATGTTTCCTGCCACCCCCCCCCCCCGCCCCGCCCCCGATCCTTTTCAGGGTACTTTCCAAACTTGGTAAGAAAGCAAATTTCTGTTTTCAAATCTTGTTAAAATCCTATTGATACATTTTATAGAAAGGTTGTGGCAATTTTAAAAATGTTTGTATGATGCAGGATGCTTGCTGTATGTTTTACAAAATGAAGCATGTGGGAGTTAATAGGGAAAAATTGTTTTCTAAGGCAAGGTGCTTGACATGAAGAAAAACGGATTTACATGACAGCTCCTTATTTTATTACTCATCTATTTCTTGGTGCTCTTGAATGCATTTAACAGCCTTGGTGACTAAGATTGCAGAGTCTGGAGCCAGAGCATGAAATTCAAATGCCTGTCCCACCTTTTTGTAACTTGTGACCTTGGTGAGTTACGTAGGCTCAGTCTCCTCATCTGTAAAATGGGGATAATCGCCGTGTGCCTGCCTTGTGGAATTGCTGTACAGATTGAATGGATTTCTGCATGTGAAAAGTGTAGGCCATAGTACAAGGAACACACTCAATGCAGAGCAAGGAAATATATGCATCTGTACTAAGGAAAAGTGTGACTGTATTGTTGTTGTTTTAGGAACATGTTTTATTGGTGCATTTTCTTTGAAAGAGTGGAGAGCTTTTGCCATACAGCTCTTTTGGAGTTCTTTTCTTGATACTAGATCCTGTGCAGTTTGGAAGTTCACTACCTAATTCCAAGGATTGGGCTTCAGACTTTCCAAGTAGGCATTGGGTATTTTGGAGTGCTCCCGAAGGTGAGGGACGTGCAAAGGGGCTGCTGTTAGCTCTCCGCTCTGTTTATTAACCTTACACTGGAGGAGGCTGTTCAAAACTGAAACCAATGGCATCAGCCACCAGCGCGCCCCATCACGCCGTGTTCACCCCTTGTCAGTGAAGGGGGGCCGTTAAATAACAATTTTAAAAACCTGTCATATATATCTGCTCAGTATTTTCTTCCTTCCTGAAGATGTTTCATGTAACCAACCTCCTGCTTGGGGCAGACTTGGCAGACGATGGGCGTAGCTGACGCTGCATCCTGCATGTGCAACGTCAAGGTCCTGCCTTTGTGATTCAGTCCTTGCTTCTCTCATCCTAATGCCTTCTTAAAACCCCCATCACCCTGCACCCCACAAACTCGCACAAAACTGGGCCACAGTCTCACAGATTATATCTGAGGGCTAGAATGAATCACAACCATCCGTTTCTACAAATGAAGGAAAAAGTGGGGAAAAACTGAGATATGAACATTTGAGAAGTTCAAATTACATAAGATTGCTTAGCACTTTCCCCCTTTTTATATATGATTCTGTGTTCTATGTAGTACTGAATTTTTACAGAGTGTACAGAAGCCCAAGTTTCTGGAAATGTAATTGAGTTTATCATATTCATATCAGTGGGTATGAATATACTATGGAAGAGAAATGGCCTTTTTGTCATAATAATTTTGTTTGAGGTTCTGTTTGTAATGTTTTATACTTTTTGGCATAGACCACATAGATTATGGTTTATAACTTATTCTCTTTTCATCTGTTTTCTGAGTAATAGGATGATTTCCTGGAATATCTTGCACACCTAATTCAAAAAGACAATATTTGTCTATGCTCTGGTTACAATAAGATAAAAGTTCAAAGCATTCTGGATAAAGTTATTACAGAAAGTGAACTAGGAAAAATTATTCTGATTCTGTGGGGGAAGGTCTATCTTTTTGTAAGAATATACCTTAGATGAGACTTGTATCTGTCTTTATAACTAATTTTACATATTCTTTTCTACCTCAACAAACTTCTTTTGAATATATTGCAAAGCTATCATTATCTGTATTTTTTCTATGAAATATAAGAAGGCCGTCAAAGAAAATCTTACTGGTAATGTTAAAATGTTCAAGTAGGATACAGCCATTTTACCTTTTTTTTTTTTTTTTTTTTTTTTTGAGGGGGGATACAAGGGATTGAACCTGGGGGCACTCAACCCCTGAGCCACATCCCCAGCCCTTTTTTTATATTTTATTTAGAGACAGGGTCTCACTGAGTGCTTAGATCCTCACCGTTGTTGAGGCTGGATTTGAACCCACGATCCTCCTGTCTCAGCCTCCCGAGTCGCTGGGATTAGAGGCATGTGCCACTGCACCTGGCTCATTTTACCTTTTTGCAAAAGTTAAAATCAAGGGCTGGGGGATATAACTCGGGGGAGCGCTTGCCTTGTGTTAGAGTCTGTAAACAAGTCAGGATGGCACCTGGCATTTTGCAGAGGGAGTGGTTTGTGAAGTAACCCCAGCGAGCCATTAAGTGTGGAGATTCCTTATTGGTTGACTGCTGTATCTAGTTTATGTTAATTAAGATAAGCTGTGTGGAATGTATATATACCCCTCCTGTCCTACCATAAACGGCTCCCACTCCTGCTGTATCAATGTACACAAGTTGTCACCCCCGGGTTATTTGCTGCAGCCGGACTGTGGCAGCCTTGCATGCACAAGGCCGTGGGCTCAATCCCCAGCACCCCACCCCAAAAGAAAAAAGAAACTTAAGCTCGAGTTTCAGTAGTGTGTAAGTTTAGTGTGGTTCCCACAGTTCTCACCAGGGAAGTAAGTGCAGTTCACTAAATTAATTGAAAGGGTTTGAATGTTTTGTAGTTTACAATCCTTGAAGATTAGGGCCTTCTGAGGACTCCAGTTATATAGTGTATAAAAAGGTCAATATATTGCTATAAGGTACAGTTTAATAAGCATTTAATCTTTTTGGTCTGAGATGTGTTCTGTGTATTTTAACCTTCTTGAGTGATTTGTAATATTTAGATCTATTTTCCCTGTAGGCTTAGGCAAAAGTCAAGCATCTACAATCAATGAATTGCTTCTGGGTAGAGCTCAACGTAAACAGATTTTGTTGTAGTAAAGATTATAAATACCTCAAAAGAAAATGTAGACTGTCATATAAAAAAAAAAAAAAATCAAGTCAGATTCTGTGAAACTGTAGTTGGGAGACTTGCCTCTTTGACCAATTTTAGGTTTTCAGCTTTTCTTGGGCTTGAAACAACAGCACTGTGTGTAAACCCTCTTAGCTATGCTTCTGGTCCCCAGCCATTACAGTCTAACTTGGGATCTGAGTTTTCTTTCCTGTAGGTACCTTGCATGGGTGCTACAAGGGCTCATAGATGTGAGTGAGCATATACATTTTTTTCCTACCCCTTGTATTTTGTAGTAGTAGTAGTAGTTGTTGTTATTTTGGTACTGGGGATTGAACTCGGGGACACTCAACCTCTGAGCTACGTCCCCAGCCCTTTTTTCTGTTGTATTTAGAAACAGGGTCTCACTGAGTTGCTTAGGGCCTTGCTTTTTGCTGAGGCTGGCTTTCCATTCATGATCCTCCTGCCTCAGCCTCTCAAGCTGCTGGGATTACAGGCGTGTGCCTCTGTGCCTGGCTTGTAATTATTTCTAACTTCATTTTTGTTCCTTTTTTTCCCCCCTCCTAAACACAGTCTAACCATTCAGAAGCCCCTTCCTTTATTTTCTGATGTGTGGAGCCTAGCTTCAGTGCCTTGTAAGCAGCAGTGTTAGCAGAGGTCATCTCCCATCTGTCTTACTTTGCAAATAATCTTCTGACTAGAAACTGAGCTGGATGTTAGCAGGGGTCTTGATTAAGTTTCCATCAGCCTGTTGACCCAGCACCTAGAAGAGGATCTGACATGCAGTAGGCACTCAAAAATGCACGTTGGATGAGAGAGAGGAAGTGAGTTCCAAAGAGGCTAGGTGAAGTACGACAGGAGAATGTGTGACAGCGTATCAAGTGGGTATGTATGAAAGCACTGAAAAAGGCACTAGAAATATTAGTGTTAGTGCATTAATGATACTTGAATATTTATTAAATGTTTTAGTTTGGGGTGCTTTTCACTGTATGTAAAAGAATAACCAATTAATGGTAGCTTGAGTGAATGAGGGTGATTTCTTACATAGGAAACACTTTGGAGGTGTCTGCCTGCAGCGACTTTGGCTCTTGGTCTGTAGCTCCTTTGCCTTTCCTTAGTGGTTGCAAGATCCTGCTCCTGCTCTGAGTGTCAGCTTTCTGTTGGAGGTGTGACAAGGGGACATGGATTGACTTGCCCCTCTTCATTTTCCCAAGGAGCCAAAGGCCTTCCTGAGAACCTAGAGCCCAGCAGACTTCCCCTGTGTGTGTGTGTGTGTGTGTGTGTGTGTGTGTGTGTGTGGTGGGGGGCTGTGAATGTGGGTGAGGTGGGAGGGCTGAGGAGTCTGGGAGTAGTCACTGGGCTTGCTAACCCACATCTGTAAAATCTAACTGGAGTCCAAGTGTACCCTCTTTCTCAGGAATGCATTGTGCAGGCCACTGTCTCTTCAAGAGTGACAATGTGTATTCTTAGCCACAAGTGCATCTACCTCAAAGTCCAGAATTTTAATTTTCTCCATTCAGTTTGGTTGTAGCTTATTGTCAAGTGGCCAATCTAAGAGAAGATGTGTGCTGTCAGAACACTAGCAGACTGCAGCACATGAGGAACATAGTAGACCCCCCTTGCTTAGAATGGGGAGAATTAGAAGCTCAGAATAGCCCCTGGTCTGCCAGGATGTGAGCATCGCATGCTTTCTGTTCTGGCTGTGGAGTAAATGCCTCAGTTGATCTGGGGTTCTTGTTTCCTGGGAGGATCTCCTGTGTCACTTTAAATCGCAAAGTCTGGATTGCTAGAGCTATTTCAGTCCTTAAATCGGGTACACTGGTTCCTCCCACTTGATTCTGTTTTCAAAATTGTTTTGGCTATCTAGGAACTTTTCTTTTCCACGCAAATTCTGGAGTAAGTTGGTCTAAGTCTGACAGTAACCTTGCTGGGGTTTTGATAGGAATGTTCTGAACTTTGAGGTTAATCTAGGGAGAATTGGCATCCTTATTTACCATGTCGAGCCTTCCAGTCCAAGAACATTGTTAGTTCTTTCAAATTATTAAAACAATAATGAGATAATTTCTTTCCAAAATTTATGCTTTTTTAATATAAATTCTGAACATATTTTGGTAAATAAGTACATATTTCATTTTCTTTGAAGAACTGTAATTCTAAGGGATATTGCTTTTTTGTTTCAATTTCATTTGTCACTAAGGTATACATACTGATTTTGTATTTTGTGATCTTGGTCTCATTTGTCAGTTCTGTGAGTGTTTTTGTAAACTCCTTGGAATCTTTTTTGCATAGAAAACCAGGCTATTTGCAAATAGACACAGGTTTTTCCCCTTCCTTTCTGACGTGCATGCATTTTTTCTTGGTTTTGCTGGTAGAATTTCCTGTAGTGTGTTGAATTTGAATGGTGAGATTGGACATCTTGGCCTCATTCTTCATGTCGGGAGAGAATTCAATCTCAACTGTTAAGTCTCGTGTTAGTTGTAGGGTTTCTGGTAGATGCACTTTATGTGTTTGAAGTAAGTCTTGTCTCTTTCTAGTTTTATGAGTGTTTTTATCATGAGTGGGTGTTGGAAGCTTTATAGATACTTTCAGTATACAGGGAAACTGTATGATTCTTTTTTAGTTGGAAATAGAGTAGTAGATGAATAATAAAATGGGAAAGTCTGAATATCCAAGACAGAGTGCTTAGGGCACTGTGGACATCACCTGGCTCCGAATCAACTCGATGTGTTTCTCTCTGTATAGGGAGAGATTTATGAACATAATTACATGTGAGTATTCCTTTTTCTCTTTGGCTTTTAAAATGTTCCTTTCATATAAACATTTTTAAAGCACACTTTTTTAGAGTGTCTTGCTGCAGTCTGGCTGGGCACAAATCACGAGCCACTGAGGCAGGAACAAACTTTATTTCTGAACTCCACCAGCACACTCCACACACGCTCCCCGGGAACTCTCCCGAATGCCACCCACGAGGCTCCTCCAGGAACCACCAACCGGAAATCCCTCCTCCGGCACTTCCCCTACCAATGGGAACTCTCTGGGAATCCCTGCGAGAACTCCAAAGTAGCAGGCCAAGGCGGACAGCAGGGGTCTAATATACACAGCTTAACATAACCATTATCATCTCAGTGGCTTGCTGGTGTCACCTCTCAACCACTCTGTACTGGCAAAAATGCCATGTGTCATTTGGACTTGGCTATAGCTCTCAGCAGTGTTTCTTGGTCCTCACTTTGTTCCCATCACACTGATCCTTATTTTACTTCTAGAGAAGATACTTCCATGTGGTCGAAAGCCACGTTCCTTGTTTTAGGGTGCCTTTCATTCCTTTCCTTTTTTTGTGGGGGGCAACTATGTACTCTTACACTGCAGAGCATCCTGTCTAATCTCTTCTGTTTCACAAATAAGACTTAAAAAGAGAAAAATATTTACAGAAAATTATGAGAACAATTCAAATCATTTTTCCCTGAGCCATTTGATAATCAACTCCTCACTCAGTGCCATATCATCCCAAACACTTCAGTGTATATTTCCTATAAAATCATCCACAAAACCATACAGCCATCAATGATAGGAAATTGACATTTAGGTAATCCTCCCACCTAAGGCTCAAACCTTGTTCATGTCTTTCCTGTAGTGTCCTTTACAATGAGAAATCACGTTTTGCATTGAGTTACCATGTCTTTAGGATTCCTTTAATCTGGACAGGTTTCTCTGTCTTTCCTTTATGCCTTTGACATTCGTGACGTGTTCGGGCAGCTCTTGGACTGATCGTCCTGGACTGGGGTTTGCCAGCTGTCTCCTGGTGAGTAGGTTCACCTGTGCATATTTGGTGGGACCATCTCCAGAGGTGATACCGTCTTCCTCGCAGTGCATCCTGTCAAGTGTTGCCTGCCTTTGATTGATTCCCTTATTGATGACATTGACCTTGACTGTTGGTTTAGGTGGTGTTTGTTTTTTTTAAACTGTAAGAATTATTTCCCCCCTTGGTAGTTAGTATGGATTTTATGCGAAGGTTCTTTGAGGCTTGTAAACTTCCTGTTCTAGATTTCACCCCTTTTGGACGCCTTGTGGTCCACAGGTGCTGCCCCTCTAGAGGACATGCTCCTCACCCTGCAGGGGTTGTGGTGGGGAGGCTGTCTCGAAGCCCCAAGGCCGTTCTCCTGCATGGGTGCTCCCTCACCCCATTCATGTTTCACAGTGGACACTTGGGCAGCTGCGACCTCTTGCCCAGCTTGGATACCTTCTTTACCTCCTTGGGCTGTGACTGCCTAGGCCAGATGATGTTCATGCAGATGCTCACTTTGTTGCACTTGAGCTCTGCCAACCCATACTGGCTGTCCCTGCATGCGCTCATCTGGCCACCTTGGCCTCTCTGGCCCTGTGACGGGCACCCTGTGCTAGTGGATGCTTTTACCTTGCTCAGATGGACATCTTGTGCCAGGGTGCTCCCTTTTGTGGCCACCCCACCTTGCTTATTCTCAGGCATTGATGCCCATGTCATGCCTTGCTCCTCTGTTGTGTTTTGACTTCGTGTCCCTTGGGGTCTCTGGTCCCTTTCCTGAAGCTGCCTTATTCAGCTTCTCCCGGTGACTTGGTGGCTTTGTACTGAGTTGGTGTGGGAGGGGAATGTGAAGGTCCGCCAGGCTCCTCAGGGTTGGTGTCCCTCATAGTTCCCTGCTGATAGCTGCTAGATCTCTTCATGAAGAGTTACAAGAGGAAAACTATAACATTCCAAATACAAAAATAAATGAAAAACAGATGAAAAATATGCATAGCCTGGTTGTTTTGGACATTACAAAAGAAATAATCCCTGTACTTGGGCAACATCAGCTCACCTCACTGGACCTAATCTTGGGCGGGAAGCAGATGGAGCAGCTGAGCGGGCTTCATCCCTCCTGGGGAGCCCAGGCTCCCTCCTGGCCTTGCTGCCTGGCTTCTGGCTTACCATACTCACCTGCAAGTCACAAGATCTCTTTGTGTCCCTGTTTCCTCACCCATGAGATGGGGATTATAAATATCTCATAGGGCTGTTGGGGCGCTCAGAAGAGACATTATATTTGAAAATGCTTTGCAAGTGGTAAGATGCTGTGCAAATGTGGCTGTTGAGTTCTAACTTATTCCACAGTCAAAACCAAAATGTACAGGAAATTCAGTGTTTAATCGCACTAAACTTCACCACCTTGGCGGAGTCCATTGTCCTGTTGCTCAACCAGCAGGCGCTCCTCTCTGAAGTCCTGCCCACTCCTTATTCCTCTGACCTATTCCACCTTGATATTTTTGCCCCTGGTGTGCAGTGGTCCTTGCCACCCTGGTGCCTGTTTGACGTCTTTGGTGACATCAGTATCTTTCATTCAATGTGACTTCTCTGGTGCATCTTCAGGCTTATGGTGCAGTCCTGTCTGCATGCACACAGTGCAGGGATCTTGGCACGACCGTAGTTGACACTGGAGTCCTCTCTGACCTGCTCCCAGAGATTTCATTGATGTCACTGGGGTCACAGTTGTACTGGCCTTCTACATGGGAACCATGGCCTCGCCTCTTTGTTGATGGCCATTTCTACTTGGTAATCACATTATTAGTGTTAAAAGAACTTTAAGTATTAGGTCTTGGGCATCAGTTCCTTCCCACTCAAGCCCCTGTCTCCCACAGTCAACAGCGCACCTCAGGCCCTTGCTGATCTATTGATACAGGCTTTTTCAAGGCATATGTAAGAAACACAGCTCTTTGGGTCCCAGTGTGGGTCTCTGTTGTGCAGCTGGATGAAAAAGACCCTTGGCCATGAGCCAGCTCTCCAGATCAGGCAGGCAGGTAGGTGATGCTGAGCACCTTGCCAGAGACCTGTGAAAACCTGTTTGACGTCAGGCTGGGGGGAAAAGACTGGCCTTTCTGTGTCCAGATTCATGCCTTGAAGCATCTAGAATCTAGGAAGGCCAGACTTCAAGAACTCAATTCCATTATCTAAATATAGATGCTGTAAACATTTCAGTGCATTTTTTCTAGTCTGTTTTTAATGTAGTTTCTTTTCTTGGGCTTTTTCTATAATTACACAAAGGTATAAGTTTTCATAACATCCATTACACAGAAAAAGCATTTTCCATGATCTTTTATTAGTATGAATTTTTTAATTGGTACACAATATCCCGTAGAATCCAAGGTTGCTCTCTCCCTATAAGAAAAAGAAGATACCTTGGAGGAAATAGTCTCGATTAGAGCTTGATGCTTCCTACTGAAAGTGTTTCTCTAGTTTGAATTTTTGAGTATTTTCCCTTTTTCTTTTTACATGACAGAATGCATTTTGACATATTGTACACAATCGGAGCACAAATTCTTCCTCTGGCTGTACATGGTGCAGAGTCTCACTGGTCGTGCAATCATACATGTATATAGGGGAATAATGTCTCTTCCAACCGTCCTTCCCATCCCCACAGGGCCCTCCCCACTCCCTTCTACACAAACCAGAGTTCCTCACCTCCCACCCCACCACTATGGATCAGCATCTGCTTATCAGAGAAAACATTCAGCTTTGGTTTTTTAGGATTGGCTTATTTCACTTAGCACGATATTCTTTAGTTCCATCCATTTATCTACAAATGCCATGATTTCATCCTTTAAGGATAAGTAATATTCCACTTTGTATATGTTTTCTTTATCCACTCATCTGCCTGGTGGACTGCACATTGATGCAGCCAATATGGAAAACAGTATGGAGATTCCTCAGAAAACTGGGAATGGAACCACCGTTTGACCCAGCTGTCCCACTCCTTGGTTTATACCCAAAGGACTTAAAATCGGCATACTACAGGGACAGCCACATCAGTGTTTATAGTGGCACGATTCACAACAGCTTTTAAACTATGGAACCAACCTAGCTTGAGTTCTTGATTTGGACGGCCAGCCGGCCTGTTTCCCTGCCAGCTCGTCTTGTCCCTGCCTCCTTGGTCTTTGCTTGTCTCTTCACATTCGTTTGTTCGTTCATCAATAATCAGAGCACATCATCTTCCAGTTCTGAGCCTGTGGGGATTTAAGGGTCCACAGACTGAGGGACCATTTATTTATGGAGCAATGCCGGGATGTGCCTGGAGCCCTTCTGTGTGCACATGGGGAGCTGCGCCTTCCTCTTTGTGAAAAAAAGAGAAAGCTGCTTTTGGGAGGTGTGTGTAAACCCATCTATGAGAGATGAGTCAGAGTTTCTGTGGCAGATGCTGGGAGAGACCTTCAGGCAGCAAGCACAGGAGGGGGAGCCGAGTGACCGCGTGGCCCCAGCTCGTCTCTAGGTGCTCTTGTTTTTAACAGCGCGATTGAGGTTCTCGTTCAGGTGCCGTGCAGTTCATACACTGGATATGTAATTCAGTGTGTCTGCTAACATCACTAACGTTGGTCACCAGTTGTAAAACATTGCCGTCACCACATAAAGAAGTTCCACCTTCTTTAGCAGTCCCCGTTTGTCCCCTATCTTCCCTATTCCTAGGCAGTCACCAGTTTACTTTGGCCTTTGCATTAGTCTCTTCTGAACATGTCATTGAGATGGAGTCACATAGCATGTGGTTTCTGGCTGCTCTTTCACTTCACGTAACGTCTTCAAGATTCCTCTGCATTTTAGCAGGTATTGGCCTATCAGCCTGTCATGTCTTCTTCGTGCTGAATAATATTCCATAATGAATGCTACTGCATCGTGTTTATCCATCGAACACTGGATGGGCATTTGTTTTCACTTTTTGGCTGTTGGGAAAGATGTTACTGTGAACATCTATGTGTAAGTTTTTGTGTGAACACGTTTTGATTTCTCTAGGGCATAGACTGAGGGGATGAATCGCTGGACCATGAGTTAACTCTGTTTGAAAATCTGGGGAAATGTCAGATTACGTTTTGATCAGCAATGGCTGAGGGTTCGTTTCCCCATGTCCTTGCCAGCACATCTGTTTTTATGAAAAGTCGTAGCTCTCCTGGTTGGTGTGTAGTGCTTTCTCACTGTGGTTTTGGTTTGCATTTCCCTGGTGACCAATGATGTAGACCATATTTTTAATGTGCTTATTGGCTCTTTGTACGTCTTTGGAGAAATATCTATTCAGATCTCTTGCCCATTTCTAAATTGGATTATTTGTCTCTATCATTGAATTGTAATATTTCCTATTGTGTGCAGTTTTTTTTTTTAAGCCAAATTAGAGATTTGGAGTTGAGGGTGTTAGCATTAATTTAGAAAGGGTGTTATCAGTGCATTCTAGGAGTCAAGTTCCACTTAAATGATCTTGGTCATTTTATTAAGATAATTCTCCTTCCCTGTGTGCAGGAATGTCAGATAATTAAATGTCCATTTCTTTCCTCAACAAGTGTCCAGCTTCTGTGACATGTGTCATGTTTTCGGATAGTTCTTCTTTCCCAAATGGTCCTTTAAGGCAATATTGTTCCTTTGTGGCTGTTTACCTTTGTCTCAAACTGACGAAACATGTTTGTGACTTTAGAAAGCTTGACATGGTATATGGTGATATTGCTTGTGAATGTCTGTCGATCAGTTTGTAGCATTGGCACAGCTGGCTTGCTTTGCTTCTCTGCCAGGGTCAGGTCATTTTCAAAGTCTCTAGCATGAGTGTGGCATGACCACTGACCAGTTGAGGAGGACACTGGCCTCAAGCTACCTTGTTCTTTGTATTCAGTGTCATCATGTTACTCGTTAGATCTTTGATGTTATTTTTCTTTGCACTTTAGAGTCAAAACTTTATTATTGACCTGGATCTTCTTTGTCTTGGTAATTTCCTATAGTTGTCTTTCTTTTTTCAAAATTACCAAATTGGTCATTGTTTTGATCCAGTAAGTTTGCTGGGTTAAAACCCAGAGTGGCTTTTGCATTAAAGATGCTATTCAGCAGATAATCTACCCTTCCCTTTATCTAGAATTTTGGCTGATCCTGGAAAAGCACATTCTGAGCAGATCAATTACTGGTTTGTGCTAAACAGCTGAGTATAATCTGACTAGAAACCAGATGTTTGGCAGTTTACTAGTGAGTGAGTTTCTATGGTTGTTAAGATTTGCTCCTTGGTTACATAGGATTACTTTTGGTAAATCACTTCTATAATATTTGAATAAGAGGAGATTTTCTGTGCAGTCCACAGGTTAGAGGATATCGTCATATTCTGGAATTAACATATTAGGTCCTAAAGCTCTGTGTGGCAGGAAAAGAGCTTGCAAGATGGTGGATTGGGTGAGCTGTGGCTTGGATGGGGAGGAGTGGTGGCTAGATCATGAGTGACTTTGTAGCATACATTGAAGTATGTATCGATTCTTGGTTTATAAAACCTGTTTGATATATAGGTGTCCGATTTGTGATTATTTAGACACAGTAACATCTCAAGTAATTACGTGTCAGGATCAACAGACATTTAATTAGAAACGAAGACGGGATTATTAGTGTTCTTATGTAGTAAGTACAAGGTCTGTTGTGCACTCTCATCTTGATTATGAGCAGGATTACTTAGCTATATAATGGATTTTTCTGTAGTTATTGGTAGAACTTTGCCTGCTGTTATTTTTCACATTAAAAAAAGCCTTTTTTTCTCCCTTCAAACAGAGTTCAAGTTGACCCTCAGTTTCCTTATCTTATTTCTGTGAAGTGCTCAGCAGGACTATTTTAAAAGAGCAAACTCATTATGCAAGTAATACCCGAGAAAGACTGCTTCCCTGTGGGACTGTGTGTTCCGCCTCCGCGACTCCCCTGCAGACCCCACCGCCCAGTCCAGGGCATCCGTACTGGGAGAGCTTCAGACTGGGGCTGCAGGTTCCTCAGGCTCCCTTCTCCTTTTCCTCCTCCTCCCACTTCTTCATCCCAGGCCAGCTAAAGGGAGAATCCTGCCTTCCCTCTTCTTTCTCTCCTCCTTTTTAAATTTTAAAATTTATATATTTTTTTAGTTGTCGGTGAATTACCTATTTATATGAGGTGTTGAGCATCAAACCCAGGGCTCCCTCAAGCCAGGCAAGCTCTACCACCGAGCCCCAGCCCCAGGCCTCTTTCCCTTTCTTCCTTTCCTTCTCTGGGGATGGGACCCAGGGCCTCCAGGAGGCTAGAGGAGCATCCAGTCACTACCCGGAGGGAGAATACTTCTAATGAATCGCTGTGACTGCTCTTAGAAAACAGATTCAGAAAACACGGTGGCCACATGCTCCGCCTTATACAGTCCCATAAATGACATCTAGAGTAAAAAAATTCACTGACCAGGATTTTTATTTTGTCTTGTATTGGTTTCAAGAAGTTATTTTTCTAGATACACCTTAAAGGCGCTTTTCCTTCTTTATGAGAACATACTCTATCCTCTTAAGTTTTTAGTGGGCTTGCGGTGATGGGTGTTATGTAAATAAACTCGCTGGGCGTGATTCGGTGGAGTGGACATTTGAACTGGTTGGACGTGACTTGTCCTCCAGCAAGAAACTCCAAATGTGCCCTGGGGTCCAGAGCACCAACCGTCCCCTCTGTTGCTGGTGAGCTTGTGTTTGAGTCGCCTACTCCCCTCCCGGCTTAACTCTACCAAGAGCCTCCCTCACTGTGCTGCCTCTCTGGTTGGCTGTCAGAGGAATGTTGTGTGTTCCTGGGGGAGCTGCTGTGAGCCAGGCAGAGGGGCGACGGGGGTTGTGAGGCCCCCTGTGCTTCTGGGTAACAGTCCTGCCCTCATCATGAACTGTCCCTTTCCTTCCTGTCTGCCATTACCATTGATTACAGAAGGACCAAGGGCTGACAGAAATTTTGGTAATAGCAAAACAGCCGCTTTTGAAGCCTGATTGTTAGTCTTCTGAGAAAGACTCAGAGACACCCTCAAGGCCATGCGGTACTTCTCGGTTTTGTTTTCAGACATCATCTGCATTATGTTTGATCAAGGGACACAGAGCCACTAATGAGGCCTGCTAATTCCCCGAGTTCTCGGGCTGTGGAGTCGGTTTGTCTGGACTCCTAATCCCAGACCACCCTTACACTGTGTGATTTTAGGCAAGTAACTTTCCTTCCTAAACTTTAGATTCCTCTTCTGTAAATTGGAGGAGTGAACCCATGTCAGATTGGGGGCATTACAGGAAACGGGGCCTGTGACATGGTCGGCTCACCACTGGACATATGAGGACTACTCAGTAATGTTGGCGATTTCATTACTAATCAGGTTTTTATTGCTTTGGATTCAAGTATAATTTGTAGCATATGAGTTTAGAAAGTTAAGTTACTTCTGATTAAGACAAATAGTAGTTTCTTCTCCCACTCAAAGTGGCTGGTTTGTTGATGGCCCTCATTTTCTTCGTTCAGTGAATACAAAAGATTTTAGCATGGGGAGGAAAGTCCCTGGAAAATATGTACCAGGCCACTGTTTTTGTGATGGATCACAGCAGGAAATAGTTTATGTCCTCACCTTAAGAAGAAAGGAGCTATTGATTTCTAAGCTCCACAGAAAGCAAACTTTAAAAAGGAATACATGCTTGAAAATTCAAACAATGCAGGTGAATATCAATTTAGTATCCTCATGTACCTGTTGAGGATTAAAATTAAAAAAAAATTATAAAAGCAATGTCCATGCAAAGCTTAGAAAAAGAAAAATGTAAAATGGGGGCTCATAGGAATAGACCACGGGAGGATACCTGGTACCTCTAACTTCCAAGAGGCAGATAAATGCCTCCGTTGTGTGCATGCTTCTGAGATTTTCTTTACTCACAACAGAACATGCCTCTCTCCCTGTTCAGAGTGCAAGTGAGATGCTCGTGTGGTCTTCCACCCCTTGCTTTGCTGCACCCCAATGATGTGACAGGTCATTGCAAATTGGCATTTAGAGACCACACTGCTCTTAAAGTGCTACTGCTATTCCAGCTGCAGTCCCGTATTTATTCACCCATCTTTTATAAAGGACACGTGGGCTTGCTAGGTTTTTGCTTTGTCAGTAGTCTCCAGTGAGCATTCTGACATTTCTGTCTGTGGTATGTACGTACACATGTGCATGGGGTGTGTGTGCCCAACCAGGGCGCAGGAGAAATTCCAGTGTGCCTTCTAACACTGGCTGTTCCCCCGGCGACTTTCAGTGTATGTCAGCCGTGTAGACTGCCAGGAGCAGGGTAAAGGGGTGGCCGTTCCCCTGCGACTTTCAGTGTGTCAGCCGTGTAGACTGCCAGGAGCAGGGTAAAGGGGTGGCCGTTCCCCCATGACTTTCAGTGTGTCACCGTGTAGACACCAGGAGCAGGGTAAAGGTCTTCACCCTCCTTTCTGTGATTGCTGTGGGTAGCATCATGCTTTTAAATGTTTTCCAATTTAATGTGAGAAGATGGGACTTTGTTTAAATTCCTGAAAGATGACAGATCTAAATGTAAAACCACATGTATGTTAGAGGAAAACATGGGTGAGTTCCTTAGAAGAAATGTCATGAGTTACAATTCAGAAGCAATAAAAGCCTGATGAACTTGATATCTCAGAAATAATAAAGTACAAAGAAACTATAAAAAGGTAAAATGACTGCCCGGAGAAATACTGTGACTTGTATGACAGATATGGAACTAATGTCCTCTGTGATCTGTCCATAGAAGTGAACTGAGGTTGAAAATATCATTAGCCTGAATGAAAAACAGGCACAGGGTCAGAACAAGTGAAAACGGTGGGAAACCCAACAAACCAAAAACCCAGTGCCAAGAGCTGTTGCTCAGCTCATAGTACGAGAACCGCATTAATCCTGCCCTGGGTCCTGCTCCCTAGCAGACTGTCAAGAGTCCTGGAGTTGGATAACAGTGGGCAAGGCTGAGTGTGAATGACACTCATGTGCCTCAGTGGTGGGTGTGCACAGGGACACACCCTTATGGAGGGGAATAGGACAATATAATTCCGGTGAATTTTTTTAGAATCTATTTTTTTTGATTAGTTGTACATGACAGCAGAATGCTTTTCCTTTCATTATACACAAATGGAGCACAACTTTTCATTCCTCTGGTTGTACACAATGTAGAGTCGCACCATCTGTGCAATCTTCCCTGCATCCAGGGAGTGAACTTGCTTTTTGTCTTTGGACTGAAGTCCAAAAAGATTGGACTGTTGAATCTGGGAAAACATCAAAATGTTGTGTGCACAGTGCTGTTCACTGGAGTGCCACTCATAATGGTGAAGGACTGGGAAATCGGATCTTGAGGTCCCCTCTGGCCAGCCTGAAGTCGCAGGCTTCCAAGCCAGACCGACATCCTGCTTGGCGCTGGCGACATTCTCCTCAGCAGTGTACAGGCTCATCATGGCGGCAGGCCAGACCCCGCCGCAGGTGGACCTCTCGAGTCCGCATCAAGTCTGACCCCGAGCCTTGCGCCTTCTACCACCCGTCTGTTCATCGCCTTCCCTAACTGCTCTTCTCTAGTATTGCTCCTGCCGTGGCCCTGGGAGGCCCTCCTAGGTGCTTGATACAGACCATGCGTGTCCACCTGTGAGCCTGTCCTATCACAGCAAAGTCATCCACAGGTGGCAGGCTGCTTGCAGTCTTGGGTTTTGGGTGTGGAGTCCTGAAAGGCAGTCTCCCAGTGTTCCCTGCTTGTTCTGGATGTGGTCACTTCCAGGTGGACGTCAGTTGGTGGCTTCTTCCTCTCCAGGTATGTTTCCGCTGCTCCTCCACATGGGTGTTTGAAATGGGGACGTTTCTTTACAACTGGTAAGAATGTGAATGTAGCCTCCCACCTCTCTGGAAGAACGGTCACAGATTTGATAGCGTGGACACCATCTACCATTTTAGAAGCTAGAACCATGTTCATAATGGGGCAGGCCACATGGAATCGCCACTTTATTGGCGAATAGCCACACATAATTTTTCTATCCACTTTCCTTCTGTAGTGAGTTTTTCTGTTACTTGGTAAAAAGGGCCATAGCTAGGTGATTTGGGTTCAGGCAGAGTAAGCCAATACTCTAAATTGAGAATGGAAAATGAAAAATAGGAAGTATTTTCCTGTTTTATTAATAGTGTAAACATTTATCCCTAGGTTGTTCTTGAACTCTTGGTATTTGACATAATTCCTCTTCAAAAGCACTTTCTTCTTTGGACTTCTATGACATCATGCTTCCTAATAGCTTTCATTCTATCTTGTTTATTTTTGGGGGATGGGTTTCACTGTGTTGTGTCTAGTCTTGACCTCCTGGGCTCCAGCGATCCTCCTGCTTCAGCCTCCCCGAGTAGCTGCCTGCTTACCCTTGCACCCAGCTTCGTTCTCATTATTAACTTTCCTACCGGATCTCTGAATAACCCATGATTCTGCCTTGTACCACTCCCACCCATTTTTTTCCGTACTTTCTCGCTAGGTGAAACTGTCCATTTCTAGAATTTGAGTTATTCAGGTGTCTTTAGTAGACCGTTAATCCTCTCGGTCTGTCTTTAGTCCGAGACTCCCCCATGCTTCCATTTATGTGTGCAGAAGGCTGATGTGTGTTTCCAGCCGGATGTTCAATAGGGATCTCAAACATAGCACGGCTGAAACAAAAGTAATGATTCCCTGTTCCCCAAATCCTGCTTTCCACACCTCCTTCATCTCAGCAAACGGCATTGATACGTCTGCTGCTCAGGCAGAATCCTTCCCGTGTGCTTCGGAACCCGACTTGATTCCTCCTGCGGGTCTCCTGTTTAATCTGGCTTCTCGTTACTGTGCTCTGGTTTGGTCAGATGTTCCGTGAAGGCCCGTGTGTGAAAGGTTTGGCCTGCAGGACGGTGTTATTGGGTTGCGGTGGAGCCTAGAGGGAGGTCAGTGGACTGTGGACACTGGCCTCTTTTTCTTTTGCTTCCTGGCCATGAGTTGAACGGTTTTGCTCTTCCATTTCCTCCCTCCTTGATGTGCTGCCTCATAAGAGGCCCAAAAGAAGGGGGCCAATTGGTCATGGACTGGAACTTTAAAAGCTGGGCCAAAATGAACCCTCTCTTTATAAGTCAATAATCGCAGGTGTTTTGTTAGAGTGTTGGAAAGCTAACACTCTATTTTCAAAATATGCACCCCCTGCTTCTCTCTTGCCATAGCTGTGATCCCGGTTACCATGGTGTTTCATGTACTCCTAGGAACAGCTTTGCTGTCTTACTGCCTTTACTTTCTTTCCCCCACTGCCTTTACTGTTGTCCGTCTGCAGTCTTCACAGTGCAGCCAGGGTGTTCTTCCTGAAGTAGAAATTGGCTCTTGTTGGAAATCCAGTGGTGACTTTCTGTTACACTTAGAATAAAATCCTAAGTTGTTCATTTTCCAACAGACTCTGGGCCTTGCCTGCCTCTGACTTTTCTTCCCTACTCTCCAGGTATCCACACACACGGTCTTTTCCCTCTTCCCAGGACATGGTGAACGTGGTGCTGTTTCGGGGCCTCTGCTCTGTGGTGTGCTCTTCCTTCTCGTCTTTGCATGGCAGATTCCTTCCCATCATTTCCACCCCTGAGGGAGGGCTCTTCGAGTCAGCACCCCGGGTTTTCTCTGCTGCCCTTCTTAATCATCATCATGGGTTGGCATTTCAAATAATTCTGTTTATTTCTTTGCTTTTTGCTATTAAGTTTTTTTTGGAGTACCAGGGATTGAACTTGGGGGCACTCAACCACTGAGCCACCTCCGCAGCCCTATTGTGTATTTTATTTGGAGACAGGGTCTCACTGAGTTGCTTAGCGGCTCACTTTTGGTGAAGCTGGCTTTGAACTCACAATTCTTCTGCCTCAGCCTCCCAAGCTCTTGCAGGCATGCACTGCCATGCCCGACTTAATTTAAATTTTAATGTTTCATGTGTCAGACATCAAGACTGTGAGGAGGGTCTCTTCGCAGCCACGTTCCCGGTAGCTAGTCTGGAGCCTGCTCCTCAGAGATCCTTAGCGTGTGCTGGCTGCGTTGTAACTGATTGAAGCCTTTCAGTACAGCCGCTTTGTGACAATATTCAGTAAGATGTACTAACTCCAGATGGAGTTGAGAAACAATTAGGAATTTCCTGTGTTCATTGGAGAAGGCTTATTCTCTCTTGGGTGGGGGCTCTAAAAGTGTATGTAATTTTGCCTGCATTTGGTATGTTCACAGGGTTCTTGTTGATTGCAATTACTGGACCATCAAGCATAATATTGATGATCTTTATTTCGAAAGCCACCATTGGCAAAATTCCAAAGTAGGCTAATTTCTCTTATTTATTGCTGGAGTTTTCCTTGAGTGCCTGTGGCATGAGTTTTCTAATAATTTGAAGGTAATTGAATGGACGGATGGACCAGGAGGCAAGCTGGCATCTGGTACAGTTCTGTCGTTAGTGTGGCTTTTTTTTTTTTTTAAAATGTGCAGTCGCTACATGTTTTCAATCATCAGTTAACAGGTATCCACAAGTTTTTCTTGTCTGCATAGTGCATTGCTCAGAGCAGTGATGTGTTTTAAATCCAACATTTATTCAGTAAATATTTAATAAGCGACTGCCATGTTCCAGGCACTGACGTAAGTGGTGGGGATCTAGCTGTGAACAAGGGAGAAGTCCCGTAGTAGACATTTAAGTACATCAAACTTCTCTGAAGTTATTTCAGAAGGCCACGTTGGCCTCCAGAGCATTGGGAGGCTGGTGGGAATTGGTGGAAGTACCCTGTGCACGTGGCCCCACAGCATCCCACTGTCCCCCATCACCTCCCCTACCTACGTGCACCTCGGGTCTTCCATGGCCACTTGAGTGTCTGGTCTGTACCCATCTCAGCATTGGGATTTGGACATTGAGAGAACAGCAGATTAAAATACAGCCTTCAGTATCTAGGAGCAGGAAGACAGCCTGGAAAGGTGGATGATCTTAATACAGAATTTTAAAGTGGAAGAATATTCTCTGCATGGTCGGTGATGGGGGTGCAGAGTAGAGGCAGCCGACGAGCCTGCAGCTGAGACTGGAGGCTGGGCCGAGGGCACTGGCTGGACAGGGGCAGCGGGGAGAAATGCATACTGACTGGGGACAGCAGGTGGCTAGAACTGGATAGGCCGAGTCTCCGTCCTGAGAAGGCAGGCTGGGGACAGATTGGTGTTAGAGGAAGGACCTTTCAGGTGGCCTTGAGGGGAGAACTCTGAGGGACCTAAGAGGAGATTGGTGAATGCTCTTCTTTATCTGAGCAGGGAAGTGACATCAGGTTTGTCTCGGAGAAAGCTAATTGGTGACAAAACAGACCACAGGGTGGTGGTGGGGGAGTGAGAGGAAGGCGTGAGATGAGATGGAGGATTCTCGTGGTTGACATAGAGTAATAATGCCTTCGCCTTGCTTTTTGTTATTTCAAGAATTTTTTGATACTGCCTCTTTATTAAAAAAAAAAAAAAAAAAACTATCATTTTTTTAAAATTGAGGGGAAAGAAGTTCTTACTAAGTTGCAGCCTTTGCTCCAATCTGCCTTCCTGGGAAGGAGTGCACGGGCACCTGTCTGTCCTGGGAGTCCTGCAGCCGTCCGACCCGGCTTCGGTTGTTACTGCAGTGCTGTGGAAGCGCTCTGGGGCTCGGTTTTCGTTTTCCTTCCTTTAAGTCATTCTCCTTTAATGTCTAAGGTCCTGTTGGGAAACAAAAGTATCTAAACTAAAGGTAGAATAGGAACAAAGTTGTAGGTATTTGTAAATTCACTTTAAAATTTTTTTTTTAGTTGTACGTGGACATAATACCTTTATTTTGTTTAGTTTTTTATGTGGTGCCGGGGATCCAACCCAGGGCCTCACACATGCTAGGCAAGCGCTCTGCTATCGAGCCACAACCCTAGCCCAAAAATTCACTTTAAATAAGCATGAGTTTAGAATATTTCTTGTGTTGCCAGTATTATAATAATGATTTATATACATGTATGTACACCCCCATATATAGTGTGTAATTATATTTAATCAAATTGGTGATAGTAATGAAAGATTCATTTTGAAGTGACATTAATTTTCAAGGCAGACAAGTTATACTTTTAATAATTTCTCCAGCAACAGAATACACAGTGTATGCTGATACCTGTGCCTGAAAAGTGTTGAAATTATAAATAAATGACAACTAAATTTTGTTCTGGTACTGTGGATTGAACTGGGGAGCACTTAACCACTAAGCCACATTCCTAGTCTTTTTTTTGGTATTTATTTAGAGACAGGGTCTCACCGAGTTGCTTAGTCCTGCCTAAGTTGCTGAGGCTGGCTTTGGACTCATGATCCTCCTGCCTCAGCCTCCTGAGCCGCTAGGATTACAGGCGTGGGCCACTGAAAACTAATTTTGTGTTCAGGGATCAGATTGGGCCCGTTTCGCTTTGGGTCAGAAGTTGTGGAATGGAGCTCTGGTGGAGACGGGGGAGGGGACTGCTGTGCTTGTTATGTTGACATGCCAGGGGCCGCACAGAACACACCTTCAGGTCCACTGCTCCCAGTGGCCGCCACCCACCTCCTACCTTCTTCCCTCCCCAGCAGTCTCATGCCACGGGGTGAACACTTGGGTGTTTTTGATTTGATTAAAAGTGATACTTAATTTTTCTTTTGTGTTTGTTTTTTAAACCTAGAAAACGCATCAGATGCAGATCTGTGGCTCCTGAACAGTTGCACTGTGAAGAACCCAGCTGAAGACCACTTTAGAAACTCCATTAAGTAGGTGGAACTTGTTCCGTTTTACCTTTTTTTTTTAAATATTTTTTAGCTGTCAATGAATCTTTGCTTTATATGTGGTATTGAGAATCGAACCCAGTGCCTCACACATGCTAGGCGAGTGTGGTTCCCCTGAACTACATTCCCAGCCCTCATTTTCCTATTTTTAATAATCATGGAAAGAGTTAAAATCAGTTAAGTGGCCTTTAAAAGTTTCCAGGCATCAATATAAATAAGTAGACGGTGTCAGCGTCCGAGTTGGGCTTGTAAGATCTCACTGTTTTGAATTTGATGAAGAATGAAGCTGTAGTGGGGACCTTTCTTGTGACGCGGGTGTTTGCGGAGTTACCCAGCAGGTGGTGGAGGTGCATGGCTGTGGGTCTTGTGGTCCTCTTGGAACCCAGTGATGGTGTGGAGTCCCCAGGTCCGGCTCCTGCTGCCCCTAGGCCCTGCCTGCCAGCCCTGCTCCTCCCATGGAGTGGCAGGGCGTGGGGCAGATGGGTGCAGAGGCCCTGCCTGTGCCATTCCCTCAGGAACGTGGCAGGGGCGCTCTGTCTTCATCCCACCCACCTCCTGGGATACCTCTTCCCTACTTCAGCCTCTCCAATCCACCGGCGCCTTTCATCAGGGTTTACACCACCCCCAAGCCCCCCCCCCCCACCTGCCCCGGGGCCTGTTGTCCTGTCTTCCCCTGCCTTCCGGCTCAGACCTCCTCAGGTTCTCCGCTTCTTCACTTTACCCTCCTACTCACTCTCCCCTCACTGGTTTTACTATGAAATCTATTGCACAGACACAGCTTAAAATAACACGTACCACCTGGGTATAAACCAGCCAGCATGAGAACTGAATCATTTCAGAACCATAGAAACTGCCCTGTGTCCCTCTTTGAGTAATACCCCAGAGTCGTCCTTCTCCTGCGTTCTGAGTCATTGCCTTCGATCGTCCACCCAGGGTACCTTTAACCCCACTGTCGATCCCGTCTTGAACTTGATTCCATGGACACTGTTCTGAGATCTGCCTCTTTTCCTCACATTGTACTTTGTGGTTTATCCGTTTTGGTGGGTGTGTAATGACTCGGGCTGTTACCAGCATTTCCTTGAATGAATTTGCCACTGTTTGTTTGTCCATTGTACCATCGACCTTATTTTCATTTTCCCTGGTGTTTGGTTTCCTCTCCTCCCTTCCTTTGTCCCTTCTTTGGTACTGGGGATCGAACCCAGGAACCCAGGAGCTTTCTACCTCTGAGCTCCAGCCCCAGTCTTTTTTTTTTTTTTTTTTTTTGAGATAGGGTCTTGCTGAGGCTGTCCTCAAACTGTATGATCCTCCTGAGTCACTGGGATTGCATGCAGGTGCCACTGCTCTGGCCTGGTATTCCACTTTCGTGAACACTGCTGCCGTTGAAACCTTGCATCTGCACAAGAGTTGCTCTAGGCAGTGCACTGAGTCCTTGAACGGTTGGGTCACCGTGATGGATGTGTACGTTTGGTGTTCTCTGTTCTTGCTAGTGATGACAGTCAGGTTTTGAAAGTCTTGCAAATCTGACGAGGATGGTATCTCAGTGTGGTTTTAATTTGCATTTTCATTACAGTAATGAGCTTGGGCATCTTTGTGTGTTGGCCATTTGGGTCTTCCCTTTTTTGTGAAATGGCTTTGTAGATATTTTGTCCATTTTCCTGAGAATTTTTTCCTTTTATTTTGTGGCAAAAATACATCATCTAGCATCCTGAATCCCGAGATGTTGCACCTGGTGCAAGATGTCATGCGTTTCCAGTAGTGCTTTTCACTCTCGTCAGTGATTTATTTGAGAAGAAATGCTGGTTTAAAATTTGTTCATTCTTTTGGTCTGTGTTCTTAACAAGTCCTTACCGTGAAGCTGCTAAGACATTCTCCTGTATTTTCTTCTTAAAAGTTTCATGATTTTAACCCACATTGAGATCTGTACTCTATCTGGAATTGTTTTTTTCTGGTGTGGTCCTGGGAATTGGTCCAGTTTTATTTTTTTCTTTATCCATACAGGGGCTCCAGTGTCAGTTTTGTAAATTACACTTTTGCCTTTTACCCATGTATTACCCACTCTGACGAGTTGAGTGTAGTTGTGTGGGTCTGTCCCTGGGCTGTTTCGTTTCATTGACTAACTTCTTTATTCAGGTTCTTGTTTTCACAGTCCTAAGTGGTAGGAATCTGTATGAGGTCTAGGTATTTGGTAGTGCTAGTGCCCTTATGTGTCTTATCTCTCCCTGCTCTTTCCTTCCAGTAAACTTAATATCGGTTTTTAAGTTCAACAGGGAATGCCATTGGGATTTTAATTGTGAAGATACTGAAGTTTTAGATGACTTGGAGATTTGAACCTTCAATTTTGTGTTTTCCCCTCCATGAGGAGGTACAGTTCCTGGTCACTTAATGATGATAGGTGTCAGAACTGTATGGTTAGGTCACTGCATCTTTGCGGGATCATCCTAGAGTGTACTTACATTGCTTGGCTAAGGTGTTACCAGGTGCTGTCATCTCATGGGGACATTGCTATCTGGACATGTCTATAGTTAGGTCTACTCTGACTTTCTGAGGTTTTAAAAATTTTAAAATATTGCTCTTGTGCATCTTTTAGATATCCTCCATTGTAGTAGATACTGAATTGCTTCAGTATTATTTAAAAAGAAACATTCGTTCTTTTGACTTTTATCTGGATAGTATTTTAAATCTTTCTACTATTGTAAATGGTAAAATTATTATGATTATGATTATGATTATTATTTTGGTGATTCTGTGTTTGCTCCCTTGGTCTCAGGATTGTTTCTAGAAACAATGTGAGGGATGCTTGGGTGTAAGGAATAGGGTAGATTAGTCCTGTTAGGCCTGGACTGTCATAGTCCAGGATCTGAGGGGAATTGGAGTAGGAGGAAGGATTTCTTACACTTCTCAAGTTGAAGGTGACTCCAAGGTCTGTGGCTACAGTGCAATAAGGAATTTCAGAAAGGCCGATCAGCTGAGGGAGGGCTTGTTTTGTTTGGAACGTGCTCTTTGTAATCAAGTGGAAGGAATATATTAACAGGGTCATGACTGTGCTTGGCTCTTCTTCTGTGCGTGGCAGGCGCCGTTCCTTGCACTTTCATGAGTTGTCTATTATGTAGCATAATTCTTGCAGCTTGTCAGAGTGGTAGACTCCATTTTTAGTGTTGTTTTAGGGATGAAGTAACATCTGTCTGACAGATGAAGTTCTTTAAGGCTGTTCAGTTCATAAACGGTGGAGGTGGGATTTTAACCCAGGCAGTCTGACTATTGTGTGTGTTTAACCATTTTATTTTTCTCCACAGATGAAGATGTCACTAAGCAGTTGTAGTCTTGAGGCAGGGCAGGCATCAATGAATTGAACAGATTTAAAACTGCAAAGAAGTGATGGCTGGGTACCATTCTTCCTGAGCTGTGGCGGGAGGCGAGGAGGCAGGGTGGAGCTGGGAGGCTGGGTGACGCTGGGAGGCAGGAGAAGGGAGAGTTTCACTGGGGCAGAGATGGCTTCCACTAGATGCTATTCACTTTGGAGAATGCTTTTCTTACTTTTTCAAGTGAGAAGTCTGCCATATTCTCAACTTATGTATTTTCCCCATAAGAAAGAAAAATTAATATAGAGATATTTTATTGCTATTGCTACCCCCTAAGAATAGAACCCAGAGAATATTGTTTCCCATGTTTATTGTATAAGGTAGCTGGAGGGTATCTTCTAGACCATTTCTAAAAGTTAAGTGTTCACATATCATGGGTTGGTTGTGCAGCATGTGTGAGCTGTGTCAGAAATGTGGTTCACAGTAATGACACGGTGGTTAAATGATTAAGGGAAGTAGGAATGGCCCATACAAAAAGCTTGCAATTACAAAGAAAATTTGTAGTTGTAGACGGACAGCATGCCTTTATTTTTGTATGTGATGCTAAGGATTGAGCCCAGTACCTCACTTGTTCTAGGCAAGCGCTCTGCCACTGAGCCACGGCCCTAGCCCAAATGCTTGTAATTTTACCACCAGACTAGTGGTGGCAGGAACAGGTTCCTTTAGTCTACTGTTCTGCTTGTTTGAAAAATTAAAAAGAATATTATATGTGATAAAGTATATTTTAGTGACTTTGAAGACTTTTGATCATTAAAACTAGTTCTTTCTAAGGTAACGCTTTAGTTAACCATGGATTCGTTTCCTGAGTAAACATATTCTGTAAAAAGGTACAATAACAATCAACATTGAGAAGACATTAGATTCCAGTGTCGGTGCTGCCTTGAGAGGCGCTGAGTGACAAACTGCCAACTCAAGTCAAGCACCTGGATTTATTTAGGTGTCTTCACGCTTCTTGCCACCTCCTGGCAAAGAGGAGGAGGAGTTGATGAACCTCGCTGCACCCGAGTCACTCGTGCATGTGTCTGCTCTCACCCCTCAGCTCTGCCATCCCCTGCAGCCTCTCTCGCAGGCATTTCGTGTTTTTCCTTCCTTTCCCGAGAGGGAGGTAAAACGCAATCCAGAAGAGTGCAATGGCATGGTCTCCTTCCTCTGCAGCACCCAATCTATTTTGCCCAAATTCATTTAAAAAACTGCACTAGCGGTGGGCCCTGTGTTCTCCTGACCTGGACCACTTCCCCAGGGTGCTCGAGTTTGCACCCTCTTTGTTGGGCTGGGTGGAGCCCAGGGCTGTGCCCTCTGGCGAGCTCTACCTTGGCGCTTGGCTCTCCTCTCCTGTCTGCTTCTCTTTCTTTTCCAGAGTACTCTTGGTACTTAATAGTTGTCTTTAGTTATTTGTCACTTTATTTTACCTCTTGAGCCACCAGGCAGAAGACCCCCTCTTTGTCGCAGGAGCAAAGAAAAAGAACTGAGGGATTTCTGTGTTTCGTGTGATTGACGGTCTCTTTTATTAAGATCCAGGAATTGTGAATTCCTCAAGACAACCATGGACTGAGTTTCATGCATTTATTTTAATATTTTTAGTTTTAGATGGGCACAGTACCTTTATTTCGTTTTTATGTGGTGCTGGGGATTGAACCCAGTGCCTCACACATGCGAGGCAAGCACTCTGCCACTGAGCTGTAACCCCAGCCCCCATTCATTTATTTACTTTTCCTGAGGTTTTACAGTGCCTTCTTGTTCAGATTAATAAGAGTAGGAGTTTAGCAAAAATAGAGGTAGAACGACTTTGTGGGCCCCCTTTGAACTTGAATGCGTTTGCCTGCACTCGTTTAGAAGGAAGCATGCAGGGCCCTGTGCTTTATCAGGCAGACCATTTCCTCTGGAGCATTTCTCAGGTGCCCTGCCCTCGTTTTCTCCATTATTCCAATTTGATTTAGACAAGATGGCCTTTAACTTGAGGGGCTCTTGAGTAAATGGAAAAGATCAAAAGTTTTAAAAAAAACAAAATTTGCTCCTAATGAGAGTATCAAATAAGAAAAGTCCTTTGACTAGTGCTTTATAGAAATGTGGGATCTTTTCCATGCCACCTACAGGAGGTCATTCAGAGGCTGGTAAAAATAAACACATCCTGTGTGTTCTGTATAAATGACAGAAAGAATCGCCAGCTTGCTTTGATCATGAACTGACAACCTCTGTTTGACCTTGTGCATTATTAACCCAATGGGCACCGTGGTTTAGCCATACTGATAGTGGGTAGACGAGAGCCACCCGCTCTCTGAACTGCCTTTGCCTACAGAAGTAAATGGTGATGCCAGGGGATGGTCTGGGTTCCTGGAAAGAAAAGTTGAAAATCAGGGAGAAGTGGATCTAGAGGGAAAGAGAGTGTCTGGCAGAGGAGACCTGCTTTTGTAACATTGTTTTTTATAGTTTCCTGTAAATGCTCCTTAAGGAACGTTCCATTGAACAAACTTGTGAATTGTTGGATGCTCTTTTCTACTGTGAGAATATTCTTGTTTTATGTCCATTTATCTTTGAGTTCTTATTTATCTTTTGAGTTCTTATTGATAATTTAAAATTGGGGAGGTACAGGAATATTATTCCAGCTTGAATTCATAAAATAAATTGTCTTCAAAAATGCTGACTTAGGAATAGAGAAGTGAATGCCCTTTCAGTCAGTAATTATGAAGTTTAGAAGCAATTAAAACCCCCAGCTGATTCTGTTAACCAGACTCACTAGTAGCCAGGCTATTTATTTATAAGTAAAAACTTCTGGTTAATTTTTGATTAAAAATTTTTGGCATTGGAAGATAAAAGCACACTGGGTTTTAATTTGACTTTGGCTAGATTTTTTTTTTCATTTGTACTTTTTTTTTTTAAACACTGTTTGGGGAAGGTTGTGTTTTACTTGGTTATTTCCATTTAGACTTTTCTGCTGTGTTGTGGAAGTGTCAGTAGCAGCTGCAGCGGGCAGTCCATGTTTTGTGGTCATTATACTTCAGCCACCGTCCCTCAACAGTTTCCAGTTCAGAATGTTGTACTCTTTCACTTAATATGCATTATTGATCAGGTGTTGCCTTTAATAAGATTCTTTTCTCTCTACAGTGCCATGCTTAAATGTCAGTTTGTTTTCTTACTGTTTCTGTGTCCATTGTTCAGATGCTGATGGATAGATTTCTTCCAAGTTTGTTTCTGACCCTTGTCTTCTGAGATCCACAGTGTTCCCTGGACTTCTTCATGTGGTGACCCGTGGAAACCTCAGCTCCCCATGTCTGAGCCACCTCCGGGTCCACCTCGCCCTGTCCCCAGCTGGTGTTTCTGCAGCCGCCGCCATCTTGTTTGAGGCCAGCTGGGGGTTTTCATGGATTGGCATTTTCCGTTCTGTCCTTTACCCATCCTCAAGGCCTCCTCCTCCTGTCCTTGCGCCCTCCTTCCCCTTCTCTTGGGCCCTGGGTTGGCGTTGCACTGCTGCTATGCCTGATGAGTGTTTTTGGAACCTGCAGTGACAGACACACTGTGTCCTTTTGCTTTGGCAGATGGTTGCAGCCCGGGCACATGCCTGTTGACCCCCTCCTGTCTTCCTCGCTCTTGCCCTTGCTGGGGTGCGGTTCCCATCATCCTCCACTCTTAACATTGCAGTAAGTTGGAAGCTTATTCTCAGCGGCTTTTCTCTCCCGGTTCATGCTTTCCTCATCTTCAAACCTTTCACTGTCGTCTTTCCCCCTCAGCTCTAGGATAAAGATTGACATCTTGGTACAACACGATGGTTTAAAGTCTGTTACTTGCTTATCTCTGCCACCTTTTCTCTTGCTCCTCCCCTTAGGATTGTATCCTCTCTCCCAGGCGTAAAGTCTATAAGCACCTGCTGTGTTGGGTATACCCTTCCTTTGTCCTGGACAGTCCTCTTCCTCTCTCCCAGATGTGTGATGCGCTGTGCACACCCACAGCCACCTGCTCATTCATCCCACCCGACTCCTGTAGGGCACTTTGGCACTGATGTCACAGGCAGTACCACCTGGGAGGTATTACCCCGCCTCCAGGGTTCACAAAGTGAGCACCCGTGGTTCTGGCTGCATCCGTGCCAGGCCAACATCTATTGTTGCGTGTTGCATTTTATTATTTTAGCATTTGGCTCTTTTCTAGATTGTGAGTCTTGGTGTCAGGGGATTGACCTCAGGAAAGCCCTTTTCTATAGAGTTTGACTCTCAGACTACTGTTTTTCTTTGTCCTGGGAAACAGACGATTAATAGACTGCTCGTTGACTCTTCTAAGAACAATCTCCCAAGATTACTGTGAGTCCCTTGTCAAAGACAGTATGTATATTTCCAAAAAGAGGAAGAAACATTCTAATTTTTAAATATCAAAGGGTCTTCTTAAAAAAAAAAAAAGTCTTGCTTTGCTTTTTATGCTTTGCTTATGGGAGAGAAACCTGCCTCTCATCCTAGATGAGGTGAGAAGTTGTGTTTGTTACCACTGGTCCACACTTACCTTCCAAACGAAAGTTTGACAGGGCACAGTCCCCTGGTCATGCTGGCAGAGCAGGGCTGTGAACAGAAGGTTCTTACTCTCCCCACCAAACTGAAGAGCTGGGCCAGCTTCAGAATCACGATCAGTTGGATTAACGGAAGCATCTCATCATGAGTCAGCGTGTAGGGAGGGTGGATGAAAACCTGGTAGCCTTTGGCCTTGAGTTTGGCACACGATTATAATTACTCCATGCGTATTTGTATAATTAGGTTAAATGGATTCTTTCTTTTTTGCGGGGTAGGGGAAGAGTTTAAAAACCATCATTCTGTTATTGTATCAACAGGTTACAGCTAATGTTAGGAATATTGGAATTTGTATGACTGTATTTCTACATTAATATCACAACATTGCCTTACATCTGAGTATCAAATTGCTCAGTTTTGATGAATGAGCAAAAAATACCAGATATACCACCCAAATTGAAAGAAATGAAAAAAAAAACCCACAAACAAATTAATCAGGTGTTGTGAGGGAAGAAGTAGAAGTTTGGAAAGATCAACTTGACTTGGGAAGGATCTCCTGAGAGGAGACAGAGCTGTAAGGTTGGTGAGGTTGTCCCTCTCCTTGGGGAGGTAGAACAGTGGTGTCTAGAACAGTGCCTGGTAAATAGGTAGCATAGAGCTGTTCTAAACTGATCTGAAGGAGGCCAAATCTATCTGGACAAGTTGGTATCATGGGTTAGGGCTTCTGAACTCACTTTATTCACACGTGTGTGTTTGTCGCAGTTGTGTTGAATCTGCTTTCTGGGGTAGCTGGGACTTTGTAGTCTTCCCCACCTGCTAGAGCTCATTTGGAGTTAACAGTGGTCCCTGGAGGAAGAAGTTTCCTGGAAATATTCAATGAAGAGGTTTGTTGTCCATTCCTGAAGCTAGGGGCAAGAATTAGGTGTCCAGTGCAGGTTTTGGCTCAGTTTCCTCTGTGGACTTTGTTTGTCCCCAGACGATGGAAAGTGAGAGGTGAATGGATGTGGAAGGAAGGAAGTGGAAGATGATCACATGCCATGTTCCAGGAAGGAATCTGACTGGAAATAAACTGGGAAGTTATATTTCAGAGTTGAGTTCGTGGTTGACTTTTAAAAAGAACAAACACAATATGAAAGAATAAGTTCACAGTTAAAAAAAAAATTAGTAACTTAATTTGCAAATGAGGAACAGAAAGGCAGTTCAGGGGTAGTAAATCATTTAAAAATGCAAAATTAAGTTTTGTGGTTATCTCCAGTCTTTTTTGGAGACTAGTACTTTGCATATTTCATGATTACTGTCACATCAACAGTTGCTTTGTTTTTGCCATTTTATGCAAGAGAGTGAGTGAAAGAGGTCAGTGTATTATGTACTGGCAACAGCTGGCTGATAGCAGTGAGTACTTACGTAATTAAATATATGTGTTGGCTGTTGTCCTAACAGCTCTGTAGGTGGAGGCTCCGGAGAGCGTGCAGAAACTTGCTCTAGCAGGATTAAAGAAGAAATCAACATGATCTAAGCCTGTTCTTTCAGCCAAGAGTGATTTCCTATTGTTTTGGTTTGAAAGACATTCTACTTATTCTTGGTGTGTGTGTTTATACAACACAGAGAGAAGGAGAGAGAGAGGACTCTTGGTTTTTGCCTCCCCTTAGTCTGTGCTCCAAGTGTGACAACACAATTTTTCTTGATTTTTAGTCACTCCATAGTGTTTAATAACTGATAATAAATGAAGTAAAAGATGTTTCCTTTAAAACCACAGTGCGCGCTCCTGAAGTGTAAATATTAACTGTTTTGCTCCTTACTCCTGGTTGCACTTGGCTTTCCTGTTCTCTGGGCCACATTCATGAGGTGGCTTGGGTTTTAGAGGGCAGTAAGGCCTGGTTTTCTGAGACCCTGGAAAGCTGGATAGGGGTTGCAGTGCAGGAGAAATAAGATCCATAGGTGTAACACAATTCTGCTCTCAGCCAGTAAAAGTCCTTTAATGCTTTGAGGAGGGTTTTCATCCATAGTTACTTCCGAAGAGTACATTTACCTCTTGCATTGTTCTGTGTCTCTAATGTTTCAGCCAGTACCTGTGGCACATTTGAAGATGGGGTGCTACTTTTGTGGGTGTGAGTGACACAGTCCACCAGCTGTGTGACTGCCCTATGTAAATAATCTTATTTATTATTTTTGGTACCAGGGATTGAACCCAGGGGTGCTTAACCACTGAGCCATATCCTCAGATCTTTTTCATATTTTGAGAGAGGGTCTTGCTAAGTTGTTTAGGGCCTCTCTAAGTTGCTGCGGCTGGGCTTGGAACTTGCAATCCTCCTGCCTCGGCCTCCTGAGTAGCTTCGATTACAGATGTATGCCACTGAGCCCAGCAACTCTGTATTTTAAAAATCTCTTCATCTATCTTTTTTCCAAGTTCCTTGGGGGCCGCCACTGTGTCTTCTGTCTGTATCTCCGCACTGAGCTGGAGGGTGACATTGATAGGTACTCAGATGGATGCACCAACTCATGTTTGCTCTCTCTGTTCCTTTATGCTCCTGATTGTCTCCACCACTGCCTCTGTCAGAACTAATGCCTTCCCTCCTCTGTGGATTTTCAGGGATACTTTTTTGTATTACTTTCTTATTAGATTGTAATACTTTGAACTTAAGTTCAGCTATGTGTTACAAAAAATCTAAAAAGTAGAGGCTTAAATGACAATCTAATTTTCTATTATGTTGACAAGTGCGCACTTGCAAGTTGCTGGCCTTGGTTTACAGTTGAGCCTGCAGTTTCTGTGGTTTTATTGGTCTTTACCTTACGGTTGCTACTCTCTGGCCATCACATGCACCTTGCCAAAAGGAGGAAGTGGCAAAGGGGGCAGGCCAGCGAAGACTGCCCCTCCGTGGGAGGAGCTGTACAGGATGTCCTGTGCTGGCATCTCATTGACAGGAGCCACCGCAGAGGACTTCCGCTGGGAAATGGGTTTCATTTGATTTGTCCTCGTACATTGTTGTATCCAATAGAAGTGGAATTCTGTACTGAAGAAAGGGATGATGTTCCAGGGACTGACTTGATATCTGTGTTACTGGTCTAAAATTTGGCCCAAGAAGTTAGAATGGCAGTCATTCAGAATACAAATAATAGGGGCCGGGCTTGTGGCTCAGTGGCAGAGCACTTGCCTCACACATGTAAGGCACTGTGTTCAATCCTCAGTACCACTTTAAAAAAAAAAAATGCATCCAGCCAACTAAAAAAAATAAAAATAAAAAAGAATATAAACAATAATAAATGCTGGAGATGATGTGGAGAAAAAGAAACACTTTTATACTATTGGTGGGATTATAAAATAGTACAATCACTACGGAAATCAGTATGGAGGTTTCTCAAAAGACTAGGCATGAAAACACCGTTTGACAAGCTATACCATCCCTGGTATGTATCCTGAGGAATTGGTCTTACTACAGGGATGCATGCAGGCCCCTGTGGATAGCAGCACAATCACAAGAGACAAACTATGGAACCACCTAAGCGTCCATCAGCAGATGCATGGATAAAGAAAATGTTGTATATACCCACAATAGCTTTGTTCAGTCATAAACATGAAATTGTCATTTGCAGGAAAATAGATGGAACTTGAGATCATTATGTTAAGCAAAATAAAGCAGACATAGAAGGTTGAGGTTCGTGTTTTCTCTGAGGCAGAAGCTAGGGAGGAAAAAGGAAAAGAAAGGTGGTGCTGATCGCATAAAGAGCACAAGGAGATCAGTAGACAGAGGAGAGGGTCGGTGCTGGGGAGTGGTACTGAGTGATCATCTTGTCACACTGCGTGTCATCACCACATACACGCCTGTGTGTAGTTGGTCACCAGGATGTACGGTGGTCATCACCAGTCCACATAAAGAAAGGCAGGAAGGTTGAAATAGAGAAACAAAAATAAACTACTTAGAAAATGATAAGCAAAATGGCTGATGTAAAATCTCACACATACGCATTTAATTTTGTGTAATATGAACTCAAAAGTTTCGGGGCAAGATAGACATTTATCACTTCACAAGATCAGTGAACTGGAGGAGGTATTCATCATTTGTGAACAAAAGACCCTCCTCCCTGATTTCCTTTACTTCAACATTTAAGAAATAACAGTTGACACTTGAAATTTTCTTTTTGTTTACCCCGATTAGTCTTTGAAGTAACAACAAAATACACGAAAGTTCATGGCTGAGATACTATAAACAGACTTTTTAAAAAATTGGGAATTGCATTTATTTTCTGCTCTTAAGTGCAGTGATCTTATTCAAAATGGAATTTATAAAGAAAGGATCTTTCATTGTTTCTGAGATCCAGCTCCTTGAAGCAGTAATTATAATCCTGGTGTAGAAACTAGAAGTTTTAAAGAAGTTGATACTATAAACCAATTGGAAAAACCGTTGAATGAAGTTAAAATTATTTTGAAATTAAATGGTAGAAAAGAAGATTTTGTATGATTGCAAGAAGTTTATTACAGCTGAGAACAATGTATTTTTTCACTAAGATATAAATTGATCCTTTGGTGTTTAACCCGAAGGAAATAGAGAATGATATGAAATCGCTGAAAATCTAGCCAACGGGAGGGGGTTGCTGTGCGCTTGGTCTGGGCTGGTGTGGTTGGAGCTGTTGGAGGGGGTCACAGGTGTCAGATTGCCCTCAGAGTGCATCGCCTGTTCCTGTAGAGTTCTACCACTGGTCATGAGCTGCTGGGCGGGATTATGCTCTAATGGCCCTTGCTTGGGTGTTTTTCTCACAGCGACTGTATTCCTGTCTGCTTTTTTTCAGTGTGGGTACATTAAGAAAGAAACTGACATAATCACATGATAGAAGCTGTTTTAGGAAAAATACAAATTAAAGTGGATGTCAAGGATCTCCTTAACAATATGTTTTAAAAGTCAACAGCTCATCCTTTGTGCCAACCAATGATGTGCTTTCAAGCTCATAAATTTCTTTTCTATTACAAGAGGGATCAGATAAGCAGGTTTATAGCAAAACTAAAGTTTAATTTGGTGCTTTCCTTAAATGCCTTTCAATATTTTATGATAGTTTCTGAAAGGAAAGACATGCTTTTCTTTAAATGAGAAAATGGTTTGAGTCAACATATTTTCTAATTTGGTCACCCATAGTTTAAACATTAACTAATTCATTGTTTTAATGTTTTTACCATTTTAATGACTAACAAAGAAATTATGTCAATGATCAAGTAAATTTAAAAAAATGGAAATTATTCAAACACATGAGAGTGGAACTGGATATACCACTGAGAAAATTCTAAGAAACTTTAAGCTTCTCTTCTAGATTGCAAGCTTTTTGTTATTTACCTTGGCATTTCAGATTATTTGTATATAGAGAAATATGAAATAAACCTAGTTGGTAATAAGTAATGGGGGACTTTCACAACTCGTAGTGATCATGGGTCCAGTGGTGCCGGAGTTTCTGACTCTCACTGTCCCACTGCCTGCAACTACTGGAGCCTCAAGCTGGGTCTTGGGGAGCCTCGAGCTTGGTCTTAGAGAACACGGATACAGCAGGGATGCTAGGTCCTGGGCTGAAGATGGCCTGGGTTGGTGGAAAGTGGGGAGGAGCTTCATCTGATTTAGTGGTGATGGAGGGGAGGGTCAGACACTTAGAATCTGATGGGAAAGGTTGTTGTGTGTTTCAGATCTGGGGAAGTGTTTTTGAAACTGATCAGAGCTATTGAACCCCTTTATAATAAGTACTTTGCAATATACCTTTATTATTCCTGACTGAAACCCATGAGAATGTTATGATCTACCTATGCATTAATTACAAATCAGTTACCACAAAGCTCTGAATGTAATATAAGAAATAAAAAGGCAATATGATATATATTTCAAGGGGGAATGCTCAGGCATGCCTACTCAAGAAGACTTGATGACATGGCCTGTGTGGAGAGCGACAGGGAACGTGCGAAGGTACTCTGATGTTGGCGGAGGGAGCCTCAGCAGCTTAGCCAAGAGCCCAATGCCAAATCCCATGCGCCCTTCCAAAAGGGGTAGCCACTCTTGCTGAAGTTCTTAATAAAACAAAGTACGCTCTTCCCTGTTCGATCCCAGAAGTTGGATTCCTGAAACTCTACAAGAAATACTTGGTAATAAAATGCAGTTGGATTCCAAGGAAATGTCATAGACATGTTTTTTGTTTTCATGGTAGTAGGGCTTTAGAACCCGTGCAGTACACGTGGAACTCTTCATACAGGTGAAACCTGTGCAGTGGGAGATGCCTTGCACCTGACTTGACCACAGAGTGGCAGTTGCAACCTCAGTTTCACAGCCAGAGAGATTCAATAGGTTAAACTACCTAATTAAAATTTCTGTATGGCCTGACCACCCTTAGCAAAAAAGAAAAAAACCCCCAAAACCCAGGAGAATAGGGACACCCTCCCCCCACATACATATGTTACAGGGATATACATGACGTTATATACATGTTAGATATGCCACATATTATAAATAATGTTAAAGAACTCCTGAAATTTGGCAACTTGATTGAAAAATATCCAAAGGATATAAAGAAACAATTTATGGAAGAGGAATTGCTAGTGGCAAATAAAATTGGGAAGATTTTCATTTTTACCAGTAGTCAGGGAAAAGCATGTTAAAATGAGATGCTATTTTTTTGGCCCACTAGATTTTCTCAAAATGGGTTATTTGTTCCCAAGGGTGTGTAGAAATGGGTCTGCCTGGGTACATTGCTGGTTGAGTTGTGAATTGCTATGACCTTTTGGGAAACCAACTTTTCAATAAATACTATAAAAATATGTATGCTCCTTGAGCTAGCAACCCTGTGTTTTATGCCTTACTGGTAGGGAAAACACCTGTCTGCCAGGAGAGGAACATAATGTCATTTGTCACAATGTTATTTCTAGTACAAAGTCTTGTTGCGGGTTTTCCTTACGCTGTTTTAGGCCTTTGCCTCTGTAGGCAGGCATTAAGGCACTGTGGAGCTGCTGATCTTAGAATCTGCTCACATTGAGCTGCCCAGGTGAGAAGCAGCACGAGGATCTATCTGCTACTGGATTTCAGAGCACTTTTGACTTACTAGTGATCGTGATGGCGTTACTCTTTATTGACTTCCTTAAAACACAGAAAAATGTGCCCTGTGATATTTTTGAGGTGTCTGGATTCTGTTTGTTGCTGCTTAAATATTAAACTAGATCATTTTGTAAGTTAATAGTGAACCATGAGAACTTCATCTTACCACTCATAGAACAGATCACTTGGCTCATCTTTCTATTTTAGGGCTGGTCAGAAGAGACAAATTTCGAATATTAATGTAATGGGATTGATGCTTTTATCTAAAGTAAATGTTTATGTACTCTGGCCACTGCGTTAAATATGTATGGAGTGTCTCTCCCATTGGTTGCAAATAGTTTTTGCATTTGATTTCAGTTTTCACTGTCCTTAAAAATGAAATGTACTTGTCCTGAATGACATTCTTAAGGATTTTCCAAAGCAATGATGTTTGGCACCACACTCAACCAGCCATTTTTATGTGATACTCAGATGAGCATGGGTATTCATTATTTGATGAGTATTTGTTGAATGCATTCTACATGTTACAGGCTTTGGCAGTTCAGAGAATGACAGATGCAATCCCTGATCTCAGGAGTTGGTGGGTTAGTAAGAGGAGCAGGCTCAGCCAGATGGTGGTAGTGAGGTGAGGTAAATCGGTCGCCCTTTGGGGCAGGGATTCCTGAATTGAGAGGAATGTGCTTCGTTTTTTAAAATCTTGGGTCTTATTCCAGTTGGCACTCAGGCTGACTCTGTGTATCCCATTTTACAACTCTCTTAGCCCACCAATAAACAGAATTTATTATCTCCGAACAAGAGCCTTCACGGAAGCATAGCTCCACTATTGATTGATTATTTTGGTGGCTCGAAGATGTTATCAGAGATCCCGGTGTAGCTGCTCGTCTCCCTTATTTTCTTGGTTTGGCTGAGTTCAGGGTAACGGCTTGGTCTTGGGTGAGGTTGTGAGGTTACCAGCTTCATTAGAAGGCTGCCTCAGTTCCACATGCCATGTGCAGAGGCCTTTTTTTTTGGTGTGTTTTAAATTTCAACATAATTTTTGTACTGGGGATTGAACCTGTGGTGCCCTGCCATTAAGCTGCACCCCTTGCCTTTTTATTTTTCATTTTGAGACAGAGTCTCACTTAGTTGCTGAGGCTGGCCTTGAGCTTCTCAGCCTCAGCCTCTGGAGGCATTGGTGTTGTAGGCGAGCACCATCCTGCCTGGCTCAGTGTGGTTTTGAACTAACAGAAAAGTTACAAGAATCGTACACTGAAATTTTGTATGTATATTACCCAGGTTCCCCGGATGCTAACATTTCACTACATGTACTTTTCCCTTGGTGTAGGTAATATATTTCACAGCTGAAATTTCAAAAGAAACCAGCTTCGTCACCAACCATTCTGTACCCGCTGTCATAGTATATACAAGTGGGAATGGGTCCCTCCCCTCCCCTTCCCCTGTTTCCTCCTCTTTGTCCTCCAGTTCCCTGTCCCTCCCTGCCTCCCTTTCTTCCTCCTTCTGTAGATATTGGAATAATTCAATACGGGTAAAATTTTGCCTCCTGTTACTCGTGAGTCCATGCTCCTGTGTATAGATTCACAGTGTTATAGGTTTATGTACCTGAAATTTTATTTATCCACCTGTCTGTCGATAGATGTTTGGTTTTCTCCCTAATAATTGGCTATTATAAGTATCATTTATTAAAAAAGAAATGTCTTGGGCTGGGGATGTGACTGAAGCGGTAGCGTGCTCACCTGGCATGCATGCGGCCCGGATTCGATCCTCAGCACCACATACAAAGATGTTGGGTCCGCCGAAAACTAAACAATAAATATTAAAATTCTCTCTTTTTTTTTTTTTTTTAAAAAAAAGTCTTGTTGGAACTTTAAATAATTTTTAATTTGCATGTTGAAATAATATACCTACTGAAAATTGCAAAAAAAATAGTACAGAGCCTTGCTTAAACTTCTCGCCTTGCTTAAACTTATTCCTCACTATTTAAAAGTTTTATATAACCATTGTGCAAATATCAAACCAGGAAGTCAGTATTGATACAATGGGTTTTGTATGAACTCTATTCAAATTTTGTCTTTTCTCTGGTGTAGGATCTGATTTAGGGACTTGCATTTACATTTGGTTGTCATGTCCATCTCCTCTGGTCTGGGATGGTCCCTCAGTCCTTGTTTTTTATGACCTTGACACTTTGAAGAATATTCAATAGCTAGGTTCTAGAATACTGCTCCATTTGAGTTGGCCTAACATTTCCTGTGACATTCAGATGCTCTGTGTTGCCTTAAGTATACAGGTGTGATGTCCTGTTAGTCTTGGTGTATGTCACACCAAGGAGACTCGAGCCCTTTATGCATCTCTGTACTCATTAACTTTAATTAACTTTAACATGTAGTAATCAGGTGTTAATTTTACTTAGGATGGTTAACTGTCATTTTTCTCCATCATAAAATTAGCCATCTTTGTTTTTGAAATTAATGTGTATTTTATGATTCTTTGGGAAGCAGCGTCCTGTCCATCTTGCTTTCACCCTTATAGTTTTGGCAACATTGATGATGATCATAGCAATCAAAACATTGTTATTCCTGTAATAACTGAAACCATGGGACTTATCAAGTGGTGATTCGTCTACTGCCAGCCTGCCTTTTCCAGTTGTTAATTGGAATTTTAGTGCAAAGAATGATTTCTTTTCTCCATTTGTTCTGTCATTCATTTATTTATACCAGTATGTCTTTAAGATTACTCATTTTATGGGATGTGATCCATTACTATCCTATGATTGCTTAAATTGCTTCCAGTTTGGCCAGTGGAAACTTCTTTAAGTTTCTGTATATTTCTTTTCCCCTTCCTGAGATGGAATTTTAACAACAAATTGAGCTTGGCTTACTATGAATGCAAATGGCACAAGGTTGAACTGCTTTTTAAAGCCTTCTCACCCATTTTGAAGTGTGTAATTGGATGAAGTTGAATCCATTCACACTGTAATGTAGCTTCTGTGTCCTCGAATACACTTGTGTCTTTGGGACATTTCCTTACTTGTTGACTCTTGAAAGATTAAGTTTGGGCTCATCTCATTTTCCTCTAAAGCCTGCATTGGGCCATTTCTCCAAGGAGCCTGGTTCTGTTCATTGGTGAATTGCATCAGGACATGAGCCAAGAGCTGGGCGCTTGGCATGTCATTGCTGCTGAGATGCCCTTGTTTCTAAGTAGTAGTACTCTTACTGGACGGAGTTAGGTGATGTGTGTGTGTGTGTGTGTGTGTGTAAAAATCTAAAGGTGTTTTTGTTTTATCTCTGTATTTAGAAAAACATGATGTTGTATTTTTCCCTCTGATTGTTACAAGTTCATGAGACTTATTCTGCCCCTTTTCCTTTTCTTAGATGTATATCTATTCTGTATCAGTGAAAAACACAAATCATCTCATATGCTCAAATGTTTATTTAATCCTATTAATTTCAGAATTACCCATTCTCCTGTGAAAAATAAATTTTGCTAGTGAGAATATAATATTTATGCCCCCCCCTCTTTGTTTTTTTCTTTTGCTTTTTCCCAGTACGAGCGATTGAAACTAGGAGTACTTTATCACTAGTAACATCCCCGGCTTTTTAAATTTTTTATTTTGAAACAGATTATTGCTAAATTACTGAGACTGTCCTCAAACTTGTGATCTTCCTGCCTCAGCCTCCTGAGTCATTGGGATTGCAGGGGAACACCACTAAGCTCAACTTTTCAGTCCTTTTGATAAGTTATTTAGGTTAGTTCATTCCTTTGTCATCCCAATGTGATTTTTTTTTTTTTTTTTTTTTTTTTGGTACTGGGGATTGAACTTGGGGGCACTCAGCCCCTGAGCCACATCCCCAGCCCTATTTTATGTTTTATTTAGAGTCAGGATCTCAATGAGTTGCTTAGCACCTAGCTTTTGCAGAGGCTGGCTTTGAAATCGCAATCCTCCTGCCTCAGCCTCCAGAGCTGCTGGGATTACAGGAGTTCGACACTGAGGCCGTCACTAATGGGATTTTTTTTTTTTTTTAATTTGCAATGCAGTTTTGATCTGTTATCCCCTGTATGCCAGTAGGGATTCTGCCCACTTTCTAGCTGACTTTTGTTTTTGAGAATGTGAGTTGAGTGGTGGTTTTCTGTTTTGATCTGTTTTGATTTACATTTATTAGAATTTTATTATAAGGAAGGATTGTCTCATTCCTTATTTACTTAGTCAGTTAAATATGTCAGCATAGACTCATGGTTATTTTTAATAATTGCACAGATTATGTATAAAATCTATGTAATTAAAAGAATTTCCATTTGATCTTAAATGAGTATATTATGGATATTTTGTTGTGGAAAACTGCTCTATCAAGTGGATGCATGATGTTTTATTCAACTACTTACATGTGGGTATTTAGGTTATTTCCAATAGTTTGCAGTTCTTAATACTCCAATGAGCAAACTTTTTTGTATGTGTTTTTATATTAGAGATATATCTTCAAGATGCATTGCTAGAGTGAGGACTGCTGGATAAAAAGTTAAATTCACTTACAGAACAGGTAGTTGCCCTTCATCAGTATTTTCTCATTCTGTGGTGGCAGTTATCCATGGTCAATCATAGTCTGAAAATATTAAAAGGCAAATTTCAGAAATTAACAATTTATAAGTTTTAAATTACGTGCCATTCTGAGTAATGTGATGAAATCTTATGCAACACCGTTTCGTCTTACCTAGGATGTTAATCATCCCTTTTCCAGTGTATCCATTCTGTATTTTCTACCCACCTGTTGGTCACTTATTAGCTTTTCCTGATGGACTCCAGGGTATTGCATTGCTTGCATTCAGATAACCTTTACTTAGTAGCTAAACTGCATACAGTGTCTGCATCATTCTCCTCCCTTCGTCTCCCCATGTTGACATTGTCACATCATTATGAGAAGAAAGGTGAGTCCAGGTGAGTAAGATACTTTGAGACAGAGAAACCTCATTCTTTTAACTTTTGTTGCATCACATAGTTAGAATTATTCCATTTTATTGGTTGTCATTCGTTACTATTACATCCTGTACCTAATGACTTTATCATAGTTATGTAAATATGGGGGAAAGCATAGTATATGTAGATTTTGAAACTTTGTGGTTTGAAGCTTCCACTGGTGGTCCTGAAATGTACTCCCTGCAGATAAGGCAGTGACTACCATGTCATAACACCATGCTGTTTTCCTAAAGGGTTGTAAAAACTTGTATTCTTACCAGCAGTATGTGAAAATGGCATTTCCTAAATCTCTCAAATGGAATGTCATTGTTGTCATACTTTATAGTTTTCACTACTCAAGAGTAGAGAAATGGTATCTCAGGGTTTTAATTTTTATTTCTCTAGTTGAGTTTGAACACCTTTCATATGGTTGGCTGTGTGTGTGTATATAAAATATATATTTACTTATATAGATATAATCATGGATCTGTTTTTTAACCTGTTTCAATTTTTACAGGGTTTTTTTTTTTTCCCTGTAGTGCTGGGGATTGAACCTAGAGCCTTGTGCATGGGAGGCAAGCACTCTACCAACTGAGCTATATCCCTAGCCTTGATTTTTACAGATTCTTAAGTTTGTTATTTATGTTGTAGACCAGGCTTAGTCATAACTTTCTGTACTCTGAGGCTAAAGGGAGATCCCTTCATGTTTTCTCCTAGCACTTGTTATTGGGAGGCTTGGTTACAATAAAGAAAACCATGTGGAGTCTCAAGTATGGTGTGAGATAGGGGTCTGCCTGTGTCTTTGTCCAGCTGTCCGGGTGTCCTAGCGCTCTGTAGTGTGTGAGATGCCATCTCGATCGTCCCACATTTCCTGTTAGGTCTCTGTTGGGCAACCTGTTGTATTCCACACGTTTGTTTATCTGTGTTCCGTCCACACTGGTGTCTGGAAGTTCTATTTATATTATGATGTGACATTTGTTAGGAGTCATTCTGCCTTGAGGTTCTTTTTAAAATATTTTTATGATTATTCTTTCATGTCAATATTTTTCAAAGGAACTTTGATGTCTTGTCACAGTTCATGAAAAATCTAGTTGTTACTTTTATGGGTAAACTAGAAATTACAATAAATTGGGAGAAGTGACATTTTTATGAAGTCGGGTCATCCTTTCCGAGAACAGCAGGTAGCTTGGCATCTATTGAGGCCTACTTTTGAGTCTTTCAGCCGTGTTTGATATTATCCCAGTACAGATTTATGATGTGTCTTGTTATAATTATTTCTTTGTTCTTTTGTTTCTGTAGTAAATGTTTTTGCTACCTCATATAGAGGTTTTCTCTCTCATTGTGACCGGTTACCCTTTTCTAAATAAAGACTAGTGTTTCTTTATGTTCATTTTATAGTATCCTACTTAACTGAAGTTCTTTGTAGTTTATTTTTTATCATCTTTCCCCTGCCAGGATTCTTTAGTAGACTGTCATTTTATCTGCGAATAGTTCTAATTCTTTTTCACCAATTTTTAATACTCCAGCCTATTTATTTCTTGTAAATTGCTCTGGAAAACACTCACAGGTATTAAAGTGGTGCAGATGATGGCTGATCTTGGTCCCGTGATTCCTCTTACTGGAAGGGACATCAGTGTGTTCTTCATTAAGTAACATGTTGGTTTTGGAATAAAAAATTGTGTGTGTGTGTGAGAGAGATGTCCCATAGATTTCTGTTTTCTTAGTGTATCAGGTGTGGGTGAGGAATTGTGTTGAGAGCATTTTAGAAATAATTATGAATGTATATATAATAAATATAAATAAATAAATCTTCCCCCTTAGTTATTCATATGATGTCTAATATTAATGGGTTTTCTAATGTCAAAGCAACCTCTCACTATTGTTATGAATTCCATTTGCTTTGACTTCTCTGTGCAAAAATACTAAAAATATTACCATTGACACCCATTTATATTGGTGTACGTGTAATTTTTTCTAAAGCCTTTATTGAGTTCAGGTATTAGTATTGTACTTGCTTCAGAAAAAAAATTAGGACATTCTTCATATTTCACATTCTGGAACAATTTACAGAACATGAAACTGTCTGATCTTTGAAAACTTGGTAGAATTTCTCTTGTGAACTTACCTGGGTCTTCTGCTTTTTTGTGGGATGATTATTAAATAAACTTTTATCTTCTGTGGAAATTTGTCTAACTGTTCTATCTCTAATGAGGACAATTTTGGTACTCTGTATTTTCGTAAGCAATGACCTATGTCATCTTAGTTTGAAGATTTATTTGAGTTAGAAGTCTGTTAAAGTGATCTTATAATTTTAAGTTTCTTCTTTTTTATGCATATTTCCTGTCATTAATTTTGATGTTTTTGTTTTTGCCTCCTTTGTTGCTTTCTTGAGTTTTAAAAATATTTTTTGACCATGAAGTGTTTCTATCATAGTGAATCTTTTTTCTAATACCGTTTTTTTTTTTTTTTTAATGTGGTGCTGGGATCGAACCCAGTGCCTCACATGTGCTAGGCAAGTGCCCGACCACTGAGCCACAGCCCCAGCCCCTCCCTTGAGTTTTGAGCTAAGCAATTAATATTTTATTCTTTTTTAGTGGATAAGTTTGATCAATATTAAATTTCTTTGCTTAAATTGTTGGAGATTCTGATGCATAGTCTATTCAACATAATTTTTAGAAATTTTGTAATTTCAGTTTACATTTCCCTTTTCACCCAAGAGTTGTTTAGAGGAAGGAATTTTTCCTTTTTAATTTTCTTTCTCATCTTACTGCCTTGTGAGCAGTGTTTCAACATTTTCTGCTTAGAATACCTTCGTGATATGGGGATACTTTCTTTGTGATTTAGTGTGTCATTAATATGGAGAGTACTCAACGGGTGCTTGAGAGCACAGTGTACTCTCTTGCTAGGCTGTTCTATAGATCCCCGAGATCCGCCTCACCCACTTGTCTACCACCCCCACCTTGAATGTATCGCATTGGGAGAGTGTCTAAAAACTAAAGTCTCCTCTTGTTAGTGCTTTTCTTTCTTCCTCCTTCCTTCCTTTATTTGGCACCAGGGATTGAGCCCTGGGGTGCTTAACCACTGAAACACACTCCCCAGCCCTTTTTATATTTTATTTTGAGACAGTATCTCCCTAAATTGCCCAGGCTGGCTTTGAACTCATGATCCTCCTGCCTTAGCCTCCCAAGACTCTGGGTTTATAATCGTGTGCCACTGTGTCCAGTAGCTACTGCTTTTCTTTTGCAGGTTCACTTTTGTTTTGTGGAGTTGGCTCTGGGTTGTGTGTGTGTGTGTGTGGTCATTGGTTGTTGATCCTTTATAGTATGCTTCTGTTCGTGCTTCACTCTCATTTGCTGGAGTTCTACTTTGTTCTCTTGCCTGCCGTACCTTAGTTAGTACCTTTAATTGTATATATTCCGAATTGCTTAGTTTTAGGCATGTCTGTCTCTATAGAATAGTTGTATCTTTGTGAATTAAATTTAAAATGTTTTCCTTTTAATATACAAGTTAAGATTCTTTATATTTACTGATATGACTGCAATATTTGATCTCAACTCTATTATATATTTTTTATTTTCTATATTTCTTGATGTATTTTCTTTAAATTAATAAAATGTTATTTAGAAAGTTTTGTATTAAAATGTTTCTTTAGTTGTAGATGTGCATAATACCTTTGTTTTTATTTATTATTATTTTTTTGTGGGCACTGGGGATTGAACTCGGGGGCACTAGACCACTGAACCACATCCCCATTTTGTAATATATTTAGAGTCAGGGTCTCACTCAATTCTTAGCACCTCGCTTTTGCTGAGGCTGGCTTTGAACTCATGATTCCCCCTGCCTCAGGCTCCGAGCGGCTGGGATTACAGGCGTGCAGTTACGTTTATTTATTTACTTTTATGTGGTGCTGAGGAAGCACTCTACAGTTGAGCCATAACCTCAGCCTTGAAAGTTTTGTATTTCTTTCTTTTAGTCCATGCTTTTTGATTGCCTGTATCTTGTTATTTATTTCACTGTTCACTGTAGCTGTGTCAGTGTTTAATGATGATCTGCCTAACTTTGGCTTATCATTGAATTTTTTATCCTCCCCCCTTTTTTTCCTATTTCTGCTTTGTTGCAACATACATCATTTGCATACCCATCTTCTCCTTTATCTTCACTTTTTGATACATTGTATTTTCATGAGGTAAAGATTAATGTCCCCACCTTTTAGTTTTAGATCCACAGTTACATGTGGGAATGAGCTCATCTACTCCCTAACACCTGCTGACTGCATTCGTTCATCCTCTGGGAGATTCTTTAAGAAGCAACCGTGGATTCTTCTATATTTAACTCTTTTGATACTTAAAGTAGAGCTTAGTTGGATGTAAACTTCATTATTCTTAATTGAATTTGAAAAAGAGCTGTTTCTCCATTGTACATTGCATTTCATTTTGATAACTCTGATGCCCGTTAAATTTATTTGCAAAATAATGCTTGCCTTTCCCCGCCCCCCTTCCATTTTTTTTTTTTACAGAGTTTACAGAATCTGCCCTGGAATGGATTATTCCATGTAATTTCTCCCAGGTTCTGGTTAGCCCTTTCAATATAGGGTGTTTTTTTTTTTTTTTTTAAACTTTCTGGAAAGTTCTCTTGGATTATAGTTTTAAATACTGTTTTTATTTTTGCTTTTTTTTGAATGTTTCCTTTGTGAATTCTAATTGTATGATTTTTTTTCTAATTCCACCAATTTCTCTTTGACTTACTCTTTCCTATGTCTTGTTTTTATTATATTGATGGCTTTCCTGCATTTAATACTCCCTATTAAATTTTTATTAGAGTTTTAGAATGGAACTCTGTGTTAAATTGGATAATATTGGGGTAGGCCTAGTTGGGAAGGTTTTTTTTTTTTTTTTTTTTTTAAAGGCAAAAGTCCAAATCCAGGTCTCTAATGAATTCTAGGATCTTCATTCCCAGGCACTAACGGAGAAACACTGCAGACAGTAGGAAACACTCCAAGAACACTTTTGGCTCTGGCTGTTCCTTCCATGCCTCTCTACCGTTTAGGCCCTGCCCTTCCAGGTGAGGCCTAGATTAGTGCTGGGGGTGGAGATAATGTGAGCAGTGTTTGACTCTTTGAAGCCAGCTCACAAAGGCTCTTTTACAATTAGCAGCAGTGGATAGTTATTTTCCTGTTAGTAATTAGATTTTGTGGCTAGGAGGTAAAGAGAATGCCATTGTTATCCAAGCCCTGGGCTACCTTGAGTTCATACTGCTCTTTGGGGAGACCTTTTGGCCATTTGTTCAAAAGTCCGTCATCTTGGGTTGGTTGGACACCGCTAGGCACTGGAGATGTGCATCCCTATGCTCAGCTATAAATGGCACTTTTTAAAGGAGGGCTTCAGATCTAGTTCTACTGTGTTGAATGCTTTATGCAGAGGTGCAGGTTGCATAGCTCCTGAGAAATTAATGAATACCACTTTTGAAATGTATTGGGAGAATATATTTTTAAGAAAATAATCATGTTAGCAATGTTGATTCTGAATGAAGAATTTAAGTTTTTTTAGATTAGATTCCCAAGTGTTAGATTTTAAAGTTCCAACATTATGTTTGAAGTCAATGTTTTAATTTTTTTTAAAAAATAAATACATACCAAACTAAGGAACACCGAGGAAGAATTTTCTGCCAGTAGAACACTGTTAGCAATGTCCAGTTCCTTATGCTCACTTGTTTAAACCACAACATTCTGTGCTGGTCCTTTTGAAGGCTGGAATAGCAGCTATAGGTTGAAATCCCTCTGGAGTGGTTTTTTGTATAAGCAAGATTTTGTTAACAGTGAATGCTGTCTCCCTCTGAGTCTGTGTTTCTCTTGAAAGCACTTTATTCTGATTCAAAGATAATCTTTGCTTTGTAGATACTGCTCTATATACAAACGTGGCATGACAGGTCACTTGGATCAAATCTTGAACATTAAAAGACATTGAAAAAAATACAAATTATCAGTGCTGCCTCCGTTCAGCAAGGTGAAGCTGTTTTATCTGGCCAGAATTAAAGCTCTGCTCCTTGTTTGCTGTCCACAAAGAGGCATCTTGTTTTATCAATGTTTTCTGACATCAGGATGTGAATTTTAAGAAGGCAATGTAACAGCTTTTGACACCAAAGATAATAAAGTATTTAGTACCTTAAAGGAACAGATGGTATTCTGTGGACAGTGGAGAAATGGGGTGGGAATGACACAGGACTTGAGTTCTGCTTATGGCAGCACATCCTCTTCCCTGCCGGCCCACTTTACCTTAGCTGTTTTAGGGTGGTGTGTATGTATTCTCAGTTCTTCTAGAAGGTTCCTCCGCATGGAGATGCCTCCTGCAGAGTGTATTATAAAAAGCTGTGACAGTAACTTCCGAGTGTGATCTGGACTTCAGAAGTCTCTAGGCAGCAGTGGTCCTGTGCCTGCCTAACCTTTGGGAAACCCAGTTCTCCCTTCTGTTTGTCTGGTTAGACAACCCACCCACCTTGTGCCCTGGCTGACTGGGATCAGACTCTGCCTGAGTTGAAATTTTGTGTTCTTTCAATTATTCTGAGCTTTACAGACTTATCAAATAATATTTTATGCCTGACATTGTTTTAAGGGCCATGGATCAAAAGATGAATAGAGCAGAGTCTCATGTATTCTTGACAGAAAAGATAGTCCACAGTTTTCATTTATCATTTCTCACCACTCCTGAACTGCCTTTGCCTTGTTTTAGCCCTGGACCTGGACCTAGCCATGAGACAGTTGTCCTGGTAACTGGTGTACCGATTGCTTTGTAGGTAGAGGGTGCCAGGGGGAATCTGCAAGGTGGGTTCCAGCAGAAAGGCATTTCTTCAGGGTTCCAGTCCTAGTCAGTTTTCATTTGCTACAGGAGTCAGGGATGCTGTGTGGGAGGGCTGGTGGAGCTCACAGGATAGTATTGATCCTGCCTCCTTTCCAGTGATATTGCAGGCTGGCTTAGTTTGCTAGAGCTGCTGTAACAAAATCCCATAGGGTCGATGGCTTATAGAAAATGGAAGTTTATTTCTCAGTTTTGGAGGCTGGGAATCCTAAGATCAAGATGCTTTCAGATACAGTGTCTAGTGAGGACCTGCTTCTGGATTCCCCGAAGGCACTATGTAGTTTCTTTAAATAATAGAGATGGCAAGGTAGCTCTGTGGAACCTCTTTTATAAGGATACTGATCCCACTGACGAGGGCTCAGCTTCATGACCTCAACACCTGCTAATATTAACGCGTTCATGATTAGGTGTCAGCATGAGTATTTGGGGGAAGGTGGGCACAGTGATTTAGTCATAGCAAGAAACTTTTTTTTTGGTTACTGTGAATTGAACTCAGGGGCACTCAACCACTGAGCCACATCCCCAGCCCTATTTTGTATTTTACTTAGAGACAAGGAGGTCTCATTGAGTTGCTTAGTGCTTCACTTTTGCTGAGGCTGGCTTTGAACTTGAGATCTTCCTACCTCAGCCTCTCCAGCTGCTGGAATTATAGGCGTGCACCACTGCACCTAAAGTCTGGTTTTTGCCATAACAGTCACTGTCCTTAATGATCTTCCATTCCTTCTCTGGATGACACTTACTTTTTATCCAGATCCAGCAGCATGTCCCTCTTAAAGCCTTCCCTAAACCTCCAGCCCAGGTAGTCAACTCACTCTCCTTTGACACATCCTGAAGTTCCATAGTTGTACGACACCCTCTGTGTTTTAATTTTCGGTTAGGTTATATTTCCTCTTAATAACTCTGAGCTCTTTTTTATTTCAGGATCTTCAGGTTTAAATTGCCTCTGAAATACCAGGCTTAAATTGCCTCTGAAATACCGAATGAATGGATTTAAGTCTATTCCCTTCTTTACCCCTTCTTTCCACTTAGTGAAACAGCTTGTTTCTTTTATTGAGCAAAGTAAGAGACACTTTTATGCACTATACTTATTTAATCTCAAGTTTAGAGAAGTGTCAGCCCTTGAGTTTATGTGACTAAGAAGTGAAGGAGTTGATTTTTAAATTTCATTTTTGTTCCAAAAATCCTTAAATATCCAGAAGAGGTTAGAAGTTAAGTAAGTCTTGGGAATATAACCCTATTGAATATTTCCAAAGTTTGTTGTAGTGATCCAACATTAATTTAAGGAGCCCTAGTTCTATTTATAAAGCCTACCTGCCTTCTCTGTGGGTTCTACATCTGGGATTCAATCAACCATGAATGGAAAGTACTCAAAAAATTGTGACTTTACATGTATAGGCTTTTTTCTTGTCTTTATACCCTCAACAATTAGTATAACTATTTATATAGCATGCACATTGTTCAGGTGTTAAGTAAACTAGAGTTGATTCATTTTATATGGAGGGATGTATGTAGGTTGTATGCAAATACTGCACTCTTTCATGTAAAGGACTTGGTCATCCACAGATTTTAGATTCTTTGGGGGGTCCTGGAGCTAATCCCCACAGATAACAAGCAATGACTGTACTTGTAGATTGATTTATTAGCAGAAAATTGCTTATTGATCGTATCATCCTCTTAAAAAAACGAAATTAATAAATGATTCTTTCATCTTTTCCACAGTGAGTTCTTTTAAGAGATTTTCTTTTTTTAGAGCAGTTTTGGGTTCATAGCAACATGGAGAGGAAGGCATAGAGAATTCTTACAGGTCCCACATCTCCACACCAGCACAACCTCCTCCATTGTCAGTATCCCGGGAGTTGTCCATTTGTTAGCATTGATGAACCTACATCGACACATTGTTAAACCTACATCGACACATTGTTATTACCAAGGTAGTTTCATTAAGGTTCACTGTTGGTGTTGTATGTTCTGTTGGTTTGACAAATGTGTAATGCCATTTATGTACCAGTATGGTATCATGGAGTAATTTCTCTGCCCTAAAAATTCACTCTTCTCTGCCTTTTGATCCCTAGCCCTTGACCACCACTGACATTTTTACTCTTCATAGTTTTGCCTCTTTCAGGTAATCAAATAGTTGAAGTCACAGAGTTTGTACCCTTCTCAGACCTGTTTCTTTTACTTAGTAATGTGATATAATTTTTCTCCATATCATGATAGCTCCTTTTTTAATTGGTGAATTTTACTTATTTTTATTTTTTTAAATTTATATGACAGCAGAATGCATTAAAATTCTTATTACATACATAGAGCACAACTTTTCATATCCCTGTGTATCCTTGTATCCATAGTATATTCACACCATGGGGCATGGGGTAATTAATGATGGTGGAATGTGATGATCATTATTATCCAAAGTACAGGTATGAAGACATGAAATGGTATGAATATACTATGATAGCTTCTTTTTAAAAAAAAATGTTGAGCAGCATTCCATTATCTAATTGTACTGATTTATTTATCCATTTACTCAGTGATGGACATCTTGCTTGCAAAATTTTGAGTAAAGGTGATATAAACCTCACGTGTGGGATTTTGTTTGGACATGAATTTTTAACTCTGAGGTAGATACAAAGGAGGTCAATTGCTAGGTCTTTTGCTAGGACTATGTTTAGTTTTAGAGTATGTTTAGAAAAATTGCCAAACTGTCTAGCAAGTGAGTATCATGTCCCATTTGCAGCAACAGTGAATGAGAGCTCTTGTTGCTCCACATTCTTGCCACATTTAGTATTGCCAGGGTTGTGGATTTTGTCCAGTGTAAAAGGTGTGTGGTGGTATTTTATTGTTTTAATTTCATTTGCATGATGATATATGATGTGCTTACTTGCTTTATTTATATGCTTGGTGAGGAGTATGTTAAGGTTTTTAACTTATGTTTTTTTTTGTTTCATGTTAGGTTTTTTGTATATTTCGGACTAGTCTTTCATCAGATATATCTTTGCAAGTATTTTCTTCTAGTCTGTGGCTTTTTTTTTTTTTTTTTTTTTTTTGCTACTGAGGATTGAATCCAGGGGTGCTTATCTGCTGAATGATATCCCCAGTCCTTTTAAATATTTTATTTAGAGATAGGATCTCACTGAGTTGCTAAGTTACTGAGGCTGGTTTTGAACTTGCAATTCTCCTGCCTCAGCCTCCTGAGCTCCTGGTATCTGTGGCTTGTCTTTTAATTTCTTTGAGAATGTCTTTTGAGGAACAGATTTTCTTTTCCTTTTCTGGTATTTTGTTTTGTGTTGTTTTGGATTAATGATCTCTTCCCAGATCATGCCTTTGGTGGTGTTTCTAAAAACATTATCACACCCAAGGACATGTAGATTTTCCTCTCCTCTGGAGTTCTGTGGCTTTGTGTTGTACATTTTTGTCTGAGTTCTATTTTAGGCTGATTTTTGTGTGGGTGAAGTATTGGTCTATTCCTTTCCAGAGGTCAGTTGGCCATATGTATGGGAGTCTGTTTTGGGCTCTCTGTTTTGTTCTTTTAACTAACAGTATGTCTAGATTATTGTACTTTCATAAAGTATTAAGTAGTTCCATTCCTCTGAATTTGTTATTCTTCAGTTTTTTGTTTTAGTTCTTTGGCCTCTCCATGTTAACTTTAGAATCAGCTTGTTGCTATCTATGACACAACGTGCTGGGATTTTGATAGGGATTTCATTGACTCAAGTCAAGTTGGGAAGAACTGACATTTGGAAACTATCCAGCCTTCCTATCTATGAACATGGAATATCTCCTCATTTGTTCAATTCTTCTTTGATTTATTTGTCAGAGTTTTGTGGTTTTCTTCATATAGATCTTGTGTATATCTTATCTCCCTTATCTATGTCCTAAGTGCATTTGGCTTTTCAATAACACAGGGATTGAGGAGCCATCCCTCTCTCCAGTCAAAAATTCATGGACAATTTTTATCTCCTAGAAACCTTACTGGTAACAAACAGTGAATCAAAATATTTGTTGCATGTGCTATATGTACTGTGTATGGTGTAGAGTATGCAAGAACTGCGAAGGTCACATTTTACTGCAGTACAATTTACCGGAGAGCAGTGCTGCTCATGTGGCCATGAGGAGCGTTGCAGTGTTCCCAGTGAACCCTGCACCACCTCGGTTAGGATCTGACTTAATATTACGCTTCTGCACGCTTCTCTCCATGGCAAATGGTACCATGCATTGTCTGTTCTGTGTGCAAGTTTTGATGATTTTTAACTTTTGGTAATAGATTTGTGTGTTTTATGGTAATAAAGGATAAAATATAGCTACATATACTTTATGCATTCATAACATGTATATTTAATTTTTTTTTTTAGTATTTTTAGGTTACATGCTTTATCTGCAGGTTCCCCCCCCTCCCCCAATTGTTACAAATCTATGGGGGGGGAAAATGTGTAAAGTGGACCCTGCACAGTTCAAACCCTTGTCATTGAAGGACTAAGTGTACCAATTTTTTTTTTTGAGTGTTACTGTAGAATATTGTAGTTTTGATTTTACATTTCACTTGCCTATTGCTGATATATAATAAAGTGATTGACTTTTTGTATATTAACTATGTATTTTGCAACATTGCTAAAATAGTGAATTGCTCTAGGAGTAATTTTTGTCAATCCTTTTGAATTTCTACATAGACAGTCGTTTTATCTGTGAACAAAAAGAGTTTTAATCCTTTCTTCTCAATCTTTTCTTGTTGAATAACCTAGGACTTCCAGTATGAAGGTAAAAGGTAGTGGCGAGAGGGGACATCTTTGCTTTGTTCCAGATCTCAGTGGGGGAAAGTTTAAGTCTCTCACCATTGAGTACTACAATAGCTGTGAGGTTTTTCTTACTTAGTTTTTTTCCTCCTGTTGAGAAACTTGCTTTCTACTCCTGGCTTGCTTATGCTTTTTGTCATGAATGTGTGTTGGATTTTGTTGAGGGTTTCCCTACATCTATTGATAGGCTCATGTGATTTTTCTTCCTCTGTCTGTTGGTGTGATGAATTACACTCATTTCCAAATGTTGAACCAGACTTGCATACCTTCCACAGATACCACTTGCTCATGGGGTGTACTCATTGTTTTTTTTTTTTTTTTGTTTGTTTGTTTGGTTTTTGTATTGTTGGGTTGGATTTTTAAGATTTACTTTATTTTTATGTGGTACTGAGAATGGAACCCAGTGCCTCATATGTATGAGGCGCAAGTACTCTGCCACCAAGCCACAACCGCAGCCCCCTGGGTTAGATTTTGTTGTTGTTGTTGTTGTTGAGAATTTTGCATTTATGTTCATGAGAAGTGTTAGTCTGTTGCTTGTGTTGTCTTTGTTTGCTTGTTTTGTTGCTAGGGTAATGCTGGCCCTCAGAATGAGTTAAATTATTTTTTCCCTTAAATGTATTGTTGAATTTACCAGTGAACTCAACCTGGGCACTGTGCTTATTTTTAGAAAGTTATTCATTATTGATTCAGTTTCTTTAATAGATTTATGCCTATTCACAGAGTCTCCTGGGTTCAATATGTAGTATCAAAAAGTATTCATTAATTTCGTTGAGTATTCTCAAATCTTTTTAAAAATTTTTAAATATTTATTTTTTAGTTTTAGGTGGACACAATAACTTTGTTTTATTTCTATGTGGTGCTGAAGATCAAACCCAGTGCCTCATGCGTGCTAGGCAAGCACTCTACTATTGAGCCACAACCCCATCCCTGAGTTTCATCAAATTTATGGACATAAAAATTTTCAAAAGCTGCCTTTAATTTTCTTTGCATTCTTAGGATCCACAGTGATGTGCTTCTTTTATTTCAGATAGTCATATGTCATTTAATGAAAGGGAAGCATTCTGAGAAATGCCTCACTGTATTGATTTCATTGTAGTGTGAGCATGATAGAGTGTATTCACATAGAGATGGTACAGCCTGTTTCACATCTATGCTGGGGCATGCATGTACATATGTGTAGCACATATGCATACATACATGCACACCTGTTGAATATGTACATTTCTTGTGTGTGTATGTATGATATAGCCTACTTCTCACAGGGCCACAGCAAACAAAACAACACAAGATTAAATTAGGCACAAGAGAAAATGTTGCAGTCAAGAGATGGTAAATATGAGATGCATGCTGTTGGCATAACATGCATATTGTTTTATGGTAATTAAAAAAATAAACAGAAGCTGCATACTCAAAACTTGTGATCTAAAGTATAACATGGTTGATACATAAACTGGTAACATAGTAATTAATTACCATTATCAAGCATATGTACTGTGGGTAATTGTATGCACCTTTCTTTTGTACAACTGGTGATGCAGGAGGTTTGTGTACTCTGCCATCACCGTGAACCTTTACGTAACATGCGTGTTCTGGATTCAAAAGGGGATGGGAATTTTCATTTCTGCTCAATGTTGAGGAAGCTCCACCATATGTATGGTTCATCATGCGTGTGGTCATTTGTTTGATCAAAACATTTCGTGTGTTGCGTGATCACTGACCATTTGCTTCCACTATTTTTTCTTAGTTGGCCTTGGAAGAGACTTGGGGATTCATGATCTTTCCAGAGAACCAGTTTTTACTTTCATTGATTTCTCACTATTGATTTACTGTTTGAAATGGTATTGATTTCTGTCCTGATTTTAATATATGTTCTCTTCACTTGGGATCTAATTTCCTGTTTTCTTAGTCTCCTAAGGTGAAAGCTTAGGTGATTGGTTTCAGATCTGTTCTGTTGTGTGCATACGAGGCTATAAATGTCCCTCTAAGCATTGCCTTTGTTGCATCTCACAAATTTTGATAAGTTGTGTTCTCATTTTCACTTAATATCTTTAAATTCATCAAGAAGTTGTCTTTGACTCGTGTTATTGAGGAGTATGTTGTTTAACTTCCAAGCGTTTGGGGATTTTTAGCTAGCTTACTGTCGAGTGATTTCCACTTTTATTCTGTCGTGGTCTGAGAGCAGACATCATGTGATTTCTTCTCTTTAAAAAATTTAAGGTATGTTTTATGGCCCAGAATATGGTCTTTCTCGGTAATGTTTCATGTGATCTTGAGAAGAATATGCACTCTGCTGTTTTGGTTGATGTAGTTTATGGATGTCAATTGTATCCAGTTGATTGATGGTGCCTTTGAGTTCCACTGTGCCCTTAGTGATGTGATATATATATTTTATTTGCTGTTGTTCATTTCTGATAGTGACAAAATCTCTCACAGTACTGGATTCATTCATTTCTGTGATATTTTTCTTTGCTCTGAAGTTTGTTCTGTTGGAAATTAATATATTTACTCTTGCTTCTTTTGTGATAAATGTTAGCATAGTATATTTTCTCCACCTATTTACTTTAATATATTTGTGTCTTCATCTTTAAAGGGTTTTTTGTAGATGACATATGGTTGAGTCTTGTTTTTTTCCTGTTTGTCACTGATTTTAAAAGATTATCAATCTCTTTTACCAGTTTAAATGATCATTGATATTCAAAGGGATTGTTGATGTAGTTGATATAATCATGTGGTTAGTTCCTTGATAGCTTATGTGGCTTCTGTAGAGAAATCAATTGTGATTTCTGTCTTTGCTTCTGTATAGGTAAAGTATTTCTCCCCTTGAATTCTTTCAGGATGCTTCCTTTGTCTTTGGTTTTCTGTCATTTGAATATGAACTTAAATGGATTCATAGTCATTCAGTGAATGACTTCGAATGCATTGTTGCGGAACATCTCCGGTGTTTCTCCCATTCCTTTACCGCTCTTTCTGCACTGGCATCCCAGTGTAAGTTGTGCATTTGGTCTGCAGCCCTCCATTTCTTGCATATTCTGTGGTTCTCCAGTGGGCTGGCCTCAGTCCCACTTAGCGCAGACTTGGTGTCCTCACTAAGCCATGCCTAGTCTACTGAGGAGCATCAAAAGCACCCTTTATTATAGTGGCTTTGCTCTTGGGTGTGTCTTTTTGAGCATCTTTCCATTGCTCACCTGTTCCTGCATACTGTTTTATATACTAGAGCACTTGCGCCTTGATCATTGTTTTAAATTCCTGTTCTGATAATCCCAGCATCTCCACCATATCTTTTTGGTTCTGGTGTTGGCTGTCTCTTCAAATTGAGTTTTTTTTTTTTTTTTTCCTTCAGTAGCCTTATAATATGTTGCCTTGGCGCCTGGACATGGTATCCCCAGGGGAAAAGGAACTGCTCTCAGTAGGCCCCTAGGAATGTGGTCATGAGATGCTGGGGCAGAGAGGTGTGCTCTGAGGTCCTATGAATGGGTCTTGGTGTCTGGGTGAGCTTGGCCTCTGAACTGTGACCTTCATGGTGCTTCTGGTTCCCTCTGACAGAGACTGGATGCTAGCTAGAGTCAGCAGAAGGTGGGTATGCCCCTGTGGTCAGGTCTCTCGGGCTTTGAGCAACCCCAGCAGGTTTGGCTTTGGTTGGTTTTTCCTGGGTGCAGACCTTGTTAAGTACCAAGTACTTGCTGGGCATGGTGGCATACACCTGTAATTCCAGGAGGTGGAGGCAGGAGAAATGAAAGTTCAAAGCTGGCCAGAGCAACTCAATGAGGCTGTGAGCAACTCGGTGAAATCCTGTCTCAAACAAAAAAGGGCTGGGAAGCTGGTTACTGGGACCTCATCTACACTGAGAGCAGAATGTGCAAGTTGATCCAGTAGTTAATGTTTTAGACTTGTCTCTTCCCATTTCCAAATTACATGCTTATTGTATTCAGCCAAATCAACATGAGGCCAAGTCTGCAGATGTTTGAAAACTTCCCGATGATTCCTTAAGTTGTTCATTTTTGTCCTAATCTGAAGATGCCTATGTTCACGGACTATGTTGTATACTTTAAAAGTGTTCCAATAAAACCAAATGTTCTGACCAAAAAAAAAAAAAAAAAAAAAAAAAAGTTGGGGGTGGGGACTGGGGAGGTGGCTCAGAGGTTAAGTGCTTCTGGGTAGAACTCCTGGTACCAAGAAAGGGGGGGGGTAGTACTGTGGAACATTTCCAAATGGCCCCCTTTCCCTTTTCCCTCCTGGAAGCCTGAGGGGTTTTTCTCAGACAATGACTTTGAGAACCAGATCAAGATCCTGAAAGTAAAAGTCATGCAAGTGTGGGGCCACCATGAGGAGTCGCTGTGCACTGCGGAGTATTAACCCTTGGAGTTGTCCCTGGGAGCTCCTGCCACCTATCAAGACAGCTCGGGCTTCCTGCCCCAGCGCTGCTCCTGTGCAGGTCCGCCTGGGTACGCCGGTTCCACCTGCCTCTGGGTCCCTCTGATCCTAAGGGCAGTGCCCGTTCTCTTACCTCACTTTTGTAATGTGGCTAAGAGAGTTAACTGATCCCAGGGTGTTTAGTTTTTACGTAATGGGAAGAGGAAGCAGTATCTTCCAAGCTTCCTACATGCTGATCCAGAAACCTGAAATCCCCACAGTTGTCGATAGAAGAGCAAAAACCACTGGGGAAACCCATAATGCCCATTTCCTGAGTACTGTTGAGTGTTGCTTGTGGTGTTTTTACCATTGTCTGTTTCTAAGGTTATTTTGTGACATTGATCTTCAAAGAAATTACAGAATTATCCAGAAGTGTATGATAAATTGTTTTTATTGTATGTGGCTTGTCTTCCATGAAGCTGGTCCTTGTGTTAAAAATACCCAGTTTTCAAAAAGTTTGGTGTTGAATCATGGATTTTAAAACCTTTTTCTTGCCAAGTATAAAATAGCATACAAATTATAGAGCTTTTGGAAAATAGTTTAAAAGTCATCTGTATCCTCTGCTGCTGTGGCTAACATGCCAGTCTGCTTTTCCAACCTTCTGTATTGGTTTCTCATTTTAATTTAAAAAAATTTTTAAATTTATCTATGACAGTAGAATACATTACAAGTCTTATTACACACATAGAGCACAATTTTTCATATCTGTGGTTGTATACAAAGTAAATTTACACCAATTCATGTCTTCACACATGTACTTTGAATAATAATGACCATCACATTCCACCATCTATACAAAGGACTTAAAACAGCATACTACAGGGACACAGCTATATCAATGTTTATAGCAGCACAATTCACAATAGCTAAGCTGTGGAACCAACCTAGATGCCCTTCAGTAGATGAATGGATAAAAAAAAGTGTGGCATATATAAACAATGGAATATTACTCAGCAATAAAAGAGAATAAAATCATGGCATTTGCAGGCAAATGGATAGAGTTAGAGAAGATAATGCTAAGTGAAGTTAGCCAATCCCCCAAAATCAAATGACAAATGTTTCCTTTGATATAAGGAGGCTGATTCATAGTGGGATAGGGAGCTGGAGCATGGTAGGAAAAGACAAACTCTAGATAGGGCAGAGGGGTTGGAGAGGAAGGGAGAGAAGGGGTATGAGGTTAAAAATAGTTTCTTTTTATAGAGAGAAAATTGTTTAATAAATACTTCTGTATCTTTCTTTTAAAAAGCCACTTAAACTTATCACACAGTCATTTAAATATCTTTTAATATTTCATTTTAAGGATATAATATGTAGATATCCTTATTGCTGAGTATTTAGATTTTTTTCGAGTTTTCCATTTGCTACTATAAATGTATTGTAATCATCAATTCATTGAGCATCATTCGGCATAAACCTGTGCCATCATTTCTGAGTATCATTTTTTTTTTTTTTTTTTTTTAAGTGTAGGTCAGTTTCCTGAAGGTGTAATTTTGGGTCAAAAATAAAGCACTTTTAATGACTGCCCCATTGCTCTCTCGAATAGACAAATGAGTTAGCCTCCCTGCCCCAGCGCTGCTGGGGACACCCTTCCTTCGTGTGGTTTTGTATTACCATCATCATTTTTGCTAATTTAATGGCAAATAGGATGGTAGCTCATTGTTTTAATATGTATTTTTGATTATAAGTGAAATAGAATATTTTACATTATTTGGATTATTTTTCATTTCAATGTCTTTAGTATAGACTTCATACTTTCAGGTGTGCTTATGTGAGTTGCTCGTATGTTGAGAATTAGCCACGAAAGGATTTCTAAAGACGTAAGTGCTCTAAGCATGCTCATGGAAACAATCATGAACGAATTCAACATACAAGCCTTGAGAGAAGTTTTGCAAATGTCATGTGAATTCATCAAGTAATGTTCTGTTGCCAGTATTGCCTGCTTTTGTACCTTTATTACTGTAAAAACAAATCGACAACGATTAATATGAAAAAAAAATCGGATATGAAGGACTAATATTTTGCTCTTATATAATCAATATACTTTAAGATGAAATGTAGATCTGGTACAATAATACAGATTTTCAGAAAAGCAGGAATTACCCCAAGTAACAGATGATAGTGGCTTTGAGGTTCTTAGGGGATCTGGGTGGGTAAAATGTTGCAGGACCCCTCCTGCCAAGAGATTAAGTGGCTTGCATTTGAAAGCTGCCATTTCTTTCCCTTCTTTTTGGCTTTCTGCAGCTCTTCTTCCTGCAGGAAATATGAATTCACAGTGCTGCCCTGGGGCTGGGTGTCTCCCTGGGCAGTCCTGCTGCTGGGAGCAGGTGTGTGCAGATGTCTGGGGGCCAGCGTGCCTTCTGCTTGGTGATGCTGGAGAGGGTGATTGATAATGGAGCTTGCTCTGAGTAATGGCCTGAGACAGGGCCTGCTCAGGTACCTTGCTAGGTGACAGAATGAATCCAGACAATGTAGTCTATCGTTTTACTGAACTTCCTTATTAGTGTTCTTGGCCAGCAGCCTTGCTGCTGGTGGTTTGTCCCAGTCTTCGAGGAAGAGGATGTCCTGGGCACAGAGAGGGCTGAAGGCAGTGCTGCTGAGCTGTGAGGGCTTTCAGTGGGCAGTGCCTACCTAAGAGGGTTCCAAGGCTTTTGGGAAGGAAAGAATCTCTGCCTGGTGTTGTCTTTTCCTGTAGTTATCTCCAAAGTGGGGTGCACATGTCCCTATGCCAGGTGAAAGAGCACATGGCACGGGCCGAGAAAATGTTAAAAACTTTATTTTCAACTCAAAGTCAATTTGTGCAGTCATGCAAGTATCTTATTTACAAATATACATAAATTGGGCACACACTTAAGTGTTTTAAGTTTTTCTTGTGTGCCTTCTAAACATGTGGTAGAAGCCTGTTTTAGGGATTTGTTGGAGAGGTGTGGTCGCTTCTGCTGATCCTGAGCACTGGGACATCTGGACGTCCACATAAGCTGACTCTGATTTTTGCAGACTTTCTAGGATTCCTGTGAGGGACATGGAGCTGAGGACAGTTGTCAGTCTTCTTTGCTGGGATTTTAAGTTGAAGAGTATTACGTCAAAGTGACTGAATGTTTACGATGGCCAGCAGAGGAGTGATCTCCATGTGTTTCTTAGGCTCCACGTTTCCTGACCTTTGTGGGTGTGCTGGTCAGCTTTGCCTGGAGCCTGGACCTCATGAGATGATATGAATTGTGCAGTGAGCTTTCCTCAGTCGTCGCTTGTCTTTACATCTTTTCATATGCTTTGCTTATAGAGTTTGAAACTATTTGGGGCTTTTGATCGCAGAGACCACAGAATTCCTTCTGGGTTTCCTTGCTCTCAGAAACTTCATTCCTGGTTTCAGAAATAATGAACCTCAGATGAAAGCAGGGAGGGAAGCTTGTAGGGGGCATCATCTATGGGACATATTGAATTGAAAGGTGTCCTCGTGGATTCCAGTCACATGTTAGAGGATAGAATGGGATTAGCGCTGAGCAGCCCTGTCCTTAACTTCTGTAGCCACCCAGGACCCTGCCTGCTGCTTCCTTCCAGATTTTCATGGTTAGACTCGATGCACATGATGCAGATAAGGGGCATTCATTTTTTTTCCCCAATTTTTTCCTTTTTATTTTAATTAGTTATACATGACAGTAGAATGCATTTTGACACATCATGGAGTATAACTTCTCATTCTTCTGGTTGTACATGTGGCATTCGATTTTTGACAACATCACTTGTAATCAGTCTCAGCATTTTTCCATGTGTGCTCAGGGGGATTAAAAAAAACTCGTCTGTGTTGCTTTATCAGAACTTATCCACGAAGATAACCTGACTTCTAGCAGTGCTGCTGGTGGCTCAGTAGAATGCCATTTCCTTGTGCCAGTTCACTCAAGGTGGAAAAAACCTCAAAAGAATATTGGCTGTTCCCTAGCACTGGCTAGATTGGAAACCACACAATGTTTGGCAGACTTTTAGTGTGAAGGGCCTGTTGAATATGACTGAAATACAATTATGTTATTTTGGGACAAACTGAGAGGTGCAGACCATTTGTGTCTCTAGGTAAAATAGTTTGAAATCTAAAAATGCACCATGCATCAGCCTGACTTCCTCAAGACAGTTGGTTTCTGATTTGGCTTATCAGTTCGAAATGTCAAATTGTTTTCTTCTTATAGCGATCTTATCAGGTTTTTTTTTTTTGTCGTTGTTGTTGGATCAAAAGAGGAGCCAATTTTTGGAAAATGAAATTGCGTCATCTAAGGAAAAATGAATTTAATTAAAAAAACTTTGCCCATTAATTTGTAGGAATTTCTTTTAAGTAACCTACAGTTGATCAGAAGGGGATTCATGATAAAAATAGAAGATATTAGAGAGAAGTGGGGAATCTAACAATTGCCTCTGGAACTAATGATCATAGCAAAAAATGTCTTCATGTGAAATTTTGCTTTTGACGTTTTGGAAAACTAACTTTAATTAAAAGCAACTGTTGCTGTTAAGAGCTATGTGGTTTTGGGGGATGTTTGAGTCAGACTATTTTAATAATTCCCCACCCCCAAATCACATTTAAAAAGAATAAAAAAATTTCAAACAATCACATTTGGTTTCTGAAAGGCCATACCTGGATGTCAAGTTAGAAATACTTTCAATAAAATCGGCCCTAAATTAAGTTAGCTTTGTTATTTGCAAAACTTAGTTTTTGCTAAGCAAGTTTCAGACAGGTGAGCTGCTTTTCCTCAAGACTCAGGCCCCATTCTGCTGTACAGAATGTCATCAGTCATTGGTTTCTCTGGGCACTGAATTCTGATCAGAGAGCCTGGGGCCCACCTGCCTGAATGCCCTGGAGTTGAAGAGTGGACCTGGACACACACCTCATTCTTACTTAAGGATTTTAAAGTAACTTAGAGCTGTTGTGACAGAAATAACTCAGTCGTTATCACTGAGACTCCTTGTTTCAGACCGAAGTCCTTTAGCTGTGTGTCTGTACGTGGAGAGCTTCTGCCCAGCCATGGGTGTTACCTCCACTGTCATGGTGCTTTGTATTGTTCCTGGCTGCAGCACAGTGGATTTTGGTTGAAGAGACATTCAGAATTTCACTAAATGCGTTCTTTTTTTTTTTTTTTTGGTACCAGGTGTTGAACCTAGGGGTGTGTAACCACTGAGCCACATCCCCAGCCTTCTTTAAAAACTTGTTTATTTACAAAGTCTAAGTTGCTCAAGGCTTCATTAAGTTGCTGAGGCTGGTTTTGAACTCATGATCCTCCTGCCTCAGTCTCCCAAATTGCTGGGATTAAGGTGTGCCACTATACCTGGCACTAAATACATCTTTAGGCAATCTTTTTATTTTAACTTTGGATTAAGTGAAAAGTTGCAAAGATGACGTAGAACATTCCCATATATCTGCACTCAGTGTTTCTATTGTTACTGATACCATGATCCTTTTTTTTTTTTTTTTAAACAAAAAATGAGCGTTGGCCTGTCACTTACTGTTAACCAAATGCCATACTTTATAGAGTTTACTAGTTTCCCCTTTATGCCCCTTTTCTGAATGAATCACATCCAGAATGCCTCATCGCATTTAATTGGTGTGTCCTCTTAGTCTTCCCTAGTCTGACAGTTTTCAGATTGTTTTCGAGTTTATTCTTCAGTTTGGGGCTGGTCAGCTGTTTGGTAGGAAGTTCCTCAATTTGGTTTTGTCTGATGTTTCTCCCTTGTTTAGAGTAGCACTGGGGGTTTTTGGAAGGGAGACCACAGAGGTGACTTGCTGTTCTCATTACTTCTTATCAGGGGCATATGTTAAGTAATTTTATTTTTGATAGTTCAGTCTCATAGTGGAGGATGGAAAGACAAAGGAAGTGAAATTTATGTCAGTATTGCTTGGGTAAAAACTGTGGTAAAGATAAGGGAGAAAAACTGAATCTAAAAGAAAAATCTATTTGGAAGAAGTCAGTCCTTGGTGGTCTGTCTTGCCTCACTTTGGCTGTTTATTTTTTGCAGGACTGGGAACTGAGCCCAGTGGTGTTGTCCCACAGAGCTATATCCCCAACCCTTCTTATTATTTGAGAAAGGGTCTCACTAAAGTTGCTGAGGCTGGCCTTTAACTTAATCCTCCTGCCTCAGCCTCCTGAGTAGTTGAGATTACAGGCATGCCCCACTGTGTGAGCTTCACTTTGGATGTTTAAATGATAGAAGTCAAAATGAAAAAGCCATTAGTTTCTAGACATACATCAAGGCAGAACTGCAATGAAAATTTAGTCTCTTAAAGCCAAATTTTTTCCCATCCTTAATTGGATTTGTATTCCTCTTTCTCTTCTGCTATATATTTTTTTCTTTCCCTGTGTTCTTTTGCATCAGAGTTTGTTTTTCAAGTTGAGTTAATGATATTGAGAAATATTTCAAAGCATTTGTCACTAGAGTGGTTTATTCCTTAATTAATGGTGAGGCGGTTTTGCAGACAGGTGACAGGCTTTAATTTATTACACAGACTAGTCTTGTTAGTTATTGATTAGTGATGAATAAATTACTGCCATTTTTAATCATAAGAAATTTTCTTCTGGGGATAATTAATCAGAGCCTGCTCTTAAGCAGTGCAGCAGTACCCTCGTTAGTTACAGGAACGAAGCTGCGTGCCTCTGCCCTAGGTAAATTCAGGGCAGAGGCAGACAGGTTTCCAGGTTTGTATTTTGATCTTTACTTTTATTAAGCAGACGAGAAGTGTACTTGCTTAAAAATTGCTTCAAACTGCCTTTCCTGTTGAGTAGGTTTTGAACTACCTGCTTGACAGATGGCGTTGGAACTAATTACTGAAATCATGTGTTTACCTGCTCATGGACATGTGTTCACCAGATGCACCCTGTTTACCCAGGGCTGCTGATTTCTTAAAGAAATATGCACCTTCTGGATAGAGTTGCATAACTTAGGATAAGCAAAGCTCAGCAAAGCAGAGTTTTAAGTCTCTACATGGCAGAATGGGCTAGGGTGAGAAGACTCATTTACACTTCTTTACTAAGTGGTCACAGAGCTATTCTCAGTGTTGTTTACGCAGCCTGCTTTTGAATGAGGTGGGCTTTCATTTTACCTGCCCACTGAATCATTTAACATCTAGCCCCCCAGATTGGATTCATTTGTAGTGGTAATGACTAAATAGTCTTTTAAGATGATGGTGTTGGCTTATTATATTTTTGTATTACTTTGTAAAATGTGTTTTCAGACCGCATGTTAAAAATGTATCTTCCATCACCTTCATTTCTAAACTTTGCTTTGAGGGGTCTGGCTTTTGGATTCATTAATCATTTGCAGTTTTTTCTTTTTAAGAATTCATGGGTACTTCCTATGGTCATGAAGATGGAGATTGGCTACTTTAATATTTTACTGTCAAAATCCAGTTTATTTTTTCCACTCATTTTTATTTTACTTCTGTTAAAAAAAAAAAGTTTAGAGAACTGAGTGACAGTGAGCGCCTTCATATGCCTTAAGCGTTGGTTTTGAAACACTTAAGTTTGAATACCGTCTGTAAACCCCGAGAAACAAGGGGAGTCATTGTTGCAGAATTTTGACAGGTGCAAACTATAAGTAATTACAGGTCCAGGCAGAAACTGGAACAGAAGTTGCACAGCAGCTGGCAGGCCCGACCTGTGACAGGTCTGACCTAAGTTAAGTAGCCCAAATTTCATGGCAAGCTCAGATTTGTTTTATAGCATGAAATTCACCTTCTGCTGCAGGAAGAGTCTACTGATGGAGGCAAGATAGCAGCTGAATAGGGAGTAGCATATACAGTGGAGTGGGAAAGAAAGCTGCCCACTGAGCCTCTGTTGGTGTGACTTCAGGGCCAGATGGGACTTGTGTGGATGTATTTCAAAATGATATACACTTTGACTGAAATCACTCAACACCAAATGGTATACAGTGGTTACATCTGAGACGGGTGCTTTAGGGGATTTTTAAACCTTTTGTGTTATCTTTTTCTAAAAACGTTTGTAGACTTATGAGCATGTCTGGCTTTTGTGGAGAGGAAAGCAGTTTTAATTATTTGATGTTGGGGATGGATGTCTGAATAATTTCTTTTCCCAGTTTTCACAGCGTAATGCAAATTTGTAGAGATGTTTTCACTTGTGGGTTCCATTAGAGAGTTGCCTACCTTCAAATGTCAGATCTGCTGCTGATCCATGAAGAAACCTGCGCCCTGCCTGCGGCTTTTACCCACAGCTTCTGCCCACACATTGCTGCCACCCTGGAGAACTGCCGTGGGCAGGACAGGGTCTCGCTGGAACAGGATTAGTGCTGATGACTTGGGGCCCAAGGGAACCCATACATGAGTTTTCTTTGGCTTGCACATGATTTAAGAATCTGACAGTTTCACATTTCAAAACCTCTTTCTGGCCTAGAATAACTGCTCATATGCCCCGTCCTGCGTTCCTGCAGTTGGTAGGACCTGTGGAGTGGCTGCCCCTTCCGTCTCCAGTTGGTCCCTACCTTGTTCTCTGTTGTGGCTTCATTCACTTCCCTTACTTCCCTACCCACCTATGAGTTAGTGACTCTCCACGATAGACATGTGGCTCGGAGGTGGGCAGGTGTGCTAAGGAAGGACAGACCCTGGGAGTGGGCCAGAAGGCTCCTGCAGGATTGGTGGGCTGTGCAGTTTGGGGCCTCCCCTCCACACTCTCCGCTCCCCCACATGGTACAGCCCTGGAACTGTGAGTTTTGTCACCCCACCACCCTTATGAAGTGCCTGGGCAGAAGTTGTGCCAGTTAAAGGGCAGAAAATGTTCACAGGTTAATTATTTAGTTTAATTGGTTTTTCTCCTCGTTTCTTAGTAGAGATCAGCTTTATTAAAGGAGAAGAGATGCAGAAACGGAATGTGGACATCTTGAAAAGCTCCAGGCACTTGCGAGTGAGGGCGGATGGTGGCGAGTTGTCAGGGTGGGTGATGAGGGGCGGCGGGCAGCAGTGGGCTCTGTGAGTGGCCAGGAGCAGGGGAAGGGTGCCAGCGATGAGCACCCCTGGGGAGGCAGCACGATCGCCGCCTTCCGTCTCTGCCTGGTGCGCTCTGGTGTCCAAGTCTTAGGACCCGGGTCTGTGGAACGCGTGTTCCTCTGTGTATCTAGAATCTCTCAACTAGTTGTTACATAATTTCTGTTGGAATAAATTCTGCAAACATAGTCAATGTTAAAAACAAAATTGACTTTTGGCACGTGACCATTCCAAAGTTGGGTGGTTCTGGGCTTAAATAAAGTTAATCCAGTGTAAGTGATCAAGACCAGGGATTTGGCAAACTGTGGCCCTCAGGACGAATCTAGCTTGCTGCTTATGTGTGTAAGTTAAGTTTTATTGGAACGGCCTTGTACCGGTCAGCTAATATGCTCTCTCTGCTGCTTTCATACTGCTAAGGAGGTTGAGTAGGTTTAACATGGACAGTATTGTCCTCCACATCTAAAATGGTCAACTGGCACTTTGCAGGAAAACCGAACCCTTGGTTTAGTTGGCTCTGTCCAGAAAAGAAGCCGGCGGGGCGGGTGGTGGTGGTGGTGGTGGTAAAGCTCCTACCGGTGCATTTATGCTATGTAACTTTTATTTAGCTGTATAACTACTTAGCCATATAATACTTTTCCAAATCCACGTGACTGTTTGATGATTTTGGAAATATTTTAGTTATTATCCTATTTGTAAATTTTGAAATAATTTATTTAAAATAGTACTAAAATGAGTTAATGGTAAAATAAAGTAGAATCGTTTTATTAGTACTGTTTTTTCTAAATAATTAGTTATATGTAGATTTACTTATGTACTTAAATTTAATTTCAGGGTTTTAAAATTAATGTGCAATATTGTACATATTAACGAGTAGTATGATGTTTCTGCACAGGCAAAAATATGGAATGCTGCCAGGCGAAGTGATGCGTGCCTTTAATTTAGCTCCTCAGGAGGCTAGGACCACAAAGTCAAGGCCAGCCTTGGAAACTCAGTGAGACACTGTCTTGAAATTAAAAAGGCTGAGGATGTTGCTCAGTAGTGGAGTGCTTGCCTTGCAAGTGTCAGGCTGTGGATTCCATCCCTGGTAATCACCACCTCACCCCACACCCTGTGCACACACATACCCCAAACAAAGGGGAATGCTTCATGAATTTGTGTGCCATTGTTGCACATGCTAATCTTCTCTGTCAAAATTTCTCTCTCAAAATTTGAGAGCATTTATATCCCATTGAAGAAAGCACTATCCCACTTACAGACAATAAAATTGTTTATAATGTCTTGTGCTACAGTTGGTCTGTGTTAGTCAGCTTTCCATTGTTGTAACAAAATACATGGCCCAACTAACTTATAAAGAGAAGGTTCATTTAGGCTCAGACGTTTTATGGGTTCTAGTTCTAGTCTGGACCCCTTGCTTTTAGGTCTCTGGTGAGTGCATACACCAGGCCCTGGTTTCAATCCCGAGCACCACCACCAGGGACTGGGTTCCATCTCTAGCGCCACCATCAACCATAGTGATCATAGGTAGCAGGCCTGTATTGTGGTATTTAGTGTCTCAAATATTAAGCACTATTTTATCCACCGTGATTTCAGCACTGAATAAAATACAGTACTTTTTACTGTGGGGAAGGAAACAAATGCTTATGGGACTTTATCGAGTACTTCAAATCCTTGGGATATAGCAGTGACCAAAGCAAATTTTTTGCTTTCACGTAGTTTGCATCGCAGTTGGAAAAGGAGGTCAACACAGGTAGCAAATGCTGTGAAGAGGTGAGAGAGTCTCTTGGGGGATGTGGGGTGTTATTCTGCGAAGCTTGGTCAAGAAAGCCTTCCTCCATGAGAGGACCTGACGGAGCAGAGACCTGAAGGAAGTGGGACGGCAGCATTTAAGAACTTTGTCCACAGAGGGAGTAGCAGTGGGAAACCGGGAGGAGTGTGCTTGGTAGCTCAAGAAGCAACAGAGAGTCTAGGGGGTGGAGCTGAAGCAGCCAGAGGGCATGGTAGGTGAGGAGCTTCTTCCAGACTTCATGAGTGGCTCTGAACAGGAATCGGTTCAAGTCGCCTTGGACCAAGTTAAGTTCTATGTGAGGGGACAGCAGTGTGAGCAGAAAACAAAGATCCAAGGAAGAAGTCCCTAGACAGGCAGCCAGGAAAACGGTTAATCTGCTCGTTGTTCCTCAAATTAAACCTCACTTGTGTCAAGATGGAATTCTGAGTGAGATAGTGCAGTGCCCTGAGCCTGTGTATGTTGTTGGATTTATGGTATGCAGGTACCCATTGTGCACGGGTGGTCATCTGTTTAATTTGCAACAGAACACGAAGTTTGGAATCAATGGGTCAGAAAGCCTGACAAAAAGGAGAATAACAATTCACATTCAATTAAAATGTGCGTAGCCTGCAATAATTATTCATTGTACTAGGCTAAAGGGGAGAAAAGGAGGAGGATGATAATTAATAGTTGTAAATTTAAAAGTCAGCTTTACTCCATGTGTTAATTTTTCCTGGAAGTGTGGTACAAAACGGTCAAGTTCCTGAACTTGTAGAAACAATGATCCTGGAATTTGTAATTGCCACTCATGGTAGGTTGCAGACCTCAGTGGGAACTAATTAACCTAGGGCCTGTGTAACATATGTAAGCAAAGGTAGATATTTAAAAATAAACTGACTTTTCCCCCTCATTTTACAAATGATAATATATTTACGGGATTTTAGTTTTGTTTAATATCATTGAGCACATATTTTTATATGGTGTTTCTTTGTTATAAAGCAGGTATATATTGAATGTTCCTAATTCAAAAAATCTAAAATGCTCTGAGTCAAATGTTTGGAACTCTGACACGATATTAAAAAACTTGGATTTTGGAGTGTCTTGGATTTCAGATTTTTGAATCAGTGCATAATGGGTACTTGCATACCATAAATTTCAAATTTTTGGTAAAGTCTCTACAAATATTCCAAAATCTGAAAAACTATAAAACCTGAAATACTTCTGGTCATAAGCATTTAAGATAAAGGATGTGTATCAATAAATGAAATTTTGTTTCTGGCATAGTAACATAATTACTTAAGCTTTTCCACAAAACATATGTTTTATAAAAAATAGCACCAGTCACAACTATTATATAGCTACTGTTTTTGAAATAGTATAGACTGACATTCAGGGTTAGTGATAGTAATTGAAATACCACACAAATTTAAGACAAATGTAGACATTCAGACGTTTAGAGAAGTAGTCCCAGGAAGGTCCCCCACTTATAAACAGTTCAGTCAAAACTCTTTGCACACATTTTTTGGAATTAAGGACACATTTTTTTGCTCGGTAGTAATAATATGGTATTTCAATTCTCAAACCCAAAATGTATCAGGAATCTATATAGAGTTTGTGCGTTTTAGAGTTGTCTGTTACCGCCTTGGAGAAAATCTGAGTCTGTGTGAAAACCTAAACCATTTTCCTTGGTGTCCGCGTATCTGTAGTGCCGCCTGGTGCAAGCCTGTTTAGGGTTTTTCTGTTTGTGGTCTCTGTCTCTGTGCCTGGTGTGTTGAGTTGTACGTGTTTGCAGAGGAGCTGCTCTGTGAGTGGGTCTGCAGTGAGGCAGTTATTAATGTTGCCAAACATTTAGGCCACGTCTCTCTCATGGATGTCCATGCCCAGGACCAGCAGCCACAAGAAAGCACACATTTTGACACCACCCCCCCCCCCTCACTTCATAGGACAGAACGAGGTGGGACAGACCAGGCCCCTGAGGCTGGGGCAGGTGGGCCCTTTGAACAAAAAGCCTTAGGGTGCTACCCCTGAAGACTCCTCTGTCATACATAACTCCGCTGCTGGGGCAGGATGCTGTGCCCTCACTAACCTTGTCTGGTCTCCCATGTGGGTAGACCCTGTCTGTGGAGGGTGTGGTGGACAAGGGAGACAATGAATCATCTGTTGTCTTAACCGGCCCCTCTTCTTTTTGGATGAATTTGATGTGTACTGGTCTCCTTGGTCCAAGGGGAATAGTTCCAAGACTCTGGCTGCCCGAAACTCGATGGTACTAAATCTTGTATATACTATGTCTTTTCCAATATAAATGGACCTATCATAAAACTTAATTCATAAATTAGACACATTAAGAGATTATCAGTAGCAATAAAACAATGATACCAATGCAATGTAATAAAAGTTATTTGGAGCTCATGGAGGTGTGTGTGTTGGGGGGAGAGAGCTGCTGTAGTGATCAGAAGTTCATTGGCTGACCCAACCAGCTTCTGCCCACTTTGCCCTTTTAAATTTTAGTACAAATATCCTACAATTCAAAGCTTAAATGGCATTGGACACATCTTTCTTTTCATGGACTTTATTTATGATTTGTAACATTTTGCTTTATTTACTCAAACCAAAGTGCTCATTTAGTTTGGCTCCCTAACTTTACAACTGGGAAAATGGAATACCATCAAGTGCCTGCCCACACCTGAGTACATCTGTGTACGTCTGTTTGCACACATCATTTGCACGTCTGTTGTGCCAAGTCATAAATAACCCAGGAGCGCAGCATCTGCCTCACCTGTTCTTTATGATGTGAAGTGATGAGTCACATGAGTGATCGTCCCACTTGCATGAAGTCCTGGGAGGACAGTTGCACTCGCAGAAGTCCTGTGCCGTGCGTCATAAAGATGAAAAGTTGGAGCCATCTGTTACTTAAAAAAAGGACCCTGGTATACCACCTGGTGTTTAATGAGGCCTCAGGATTGTTCCAGATACTGCGCTGCTTCATTGAACAAATACTGGAGTGAGGGTGTTGGGTCAGTGCCACCTCTGGGTCTTGGGAGGGGCCCCTTTCACTGTGTCCTCGGCAGTATTCCTTGGACCATTGTTTTTTTCCTGTTGGGGCTTGTCTGTCATTAAAAATGATTTTGTCCTAATTTTGAAAATTGGATATGAGGGGTTGTATTACACCCAATATTATGCAGTGAGGGTGGTGGTGATCTGTGCAGCCTGATCTCCTTTGGAGCAGTGGATGGCCACCTGCTAGGCCTTTGTTCCTGTGGCAGCCTGGCAAGTGGCCCCAGTGTTTTGGTGCCTTCTGTGGTCACGTGGTTGTTGAGATCTGCCCGGGTTAGTTGCAAACCATTAATCTGGTGGCACAGAATGATGGAATATTTGACTACTGGGCGTTTGAATTATGAAAACAAATCCCTTTTAAAGTTATTATTCAGCAATCACAGAATGCTTTTATCATGTTGATATAACATGGGAGTCTTTACATTTTATCTAAGGGTAGCTTATTCTTATCTACAACATAAAAAAGAAATCTAGGCAATATTTGGCATTATGGTAACTAGCTACCATACAGCACCTGTCTGCTTACCCACCTTGGCAGGGTGACCATAATTCAGTGACTAAGCTGGGACACTTTTCAGAGTGACAAAGGGCTAGCTACTAGTCACATGCTGGGATGAGAGGTGCAGACAAGGACAGTTTTCCCATGTAGGAGCCACGGCCATTTCACTGTGCTCTTGAGCTGAGCCTAGCCAGTGTTCCTGGGTGTTTGACAGCGATTCCTATGGTTAGTGTCCCCCATCGGTGGCTTCCCCCGTGGAGCCACCCAACTTGGGACTGAAAAACAATTGCATTTGTGCTGAACACAGTCTTTTTTCCTTATTGCATTTTTTAAAAACATAGTTGTATCTCTCTACATAACACTTATAATACATTTGCAGCTGTTTCCATGGTGTTAGTTATTACAAGTAATCTGGAGTTGACATGAAGCATGTGGAGAGTGTGCAGGGGTTACAAGCAGGTAACGAGACATTTTGGGGAAGATGCTTTGAGCATGCATGTGTTTTGGTATGTGGGATCCTGGAACCAGCACCTGAAGATACTGACGGATGTGTGTGTATGCGCGTGCGCTTTCAGTGTTGGAAATATAATGCTGGGACTTGCACATGCTAGGCAAAAGTTACACCCCCAGCTTGACAACTGTATTTTAAATGGTATTAATTGTAGTTGGTATGGTGGCTCTGTATATACAAAGTCAACACTAAATAAACACTTGCAAATCAAATGTTTATAGTTTTTTTTTTGTTTTTTAAAGCTTTCTGCTAGATATCTTTTCAAATGAACATTTCAGAAGAGCTTTGGATAAAAATTCTCTGTTCTGTGGATTAAGGCTTAATCTCACACATCCCCATGGTGATGTTACCATTGATCTATGATTTGAACTCCTGAACCATTTTAATATGTAGAATATTAAAAGTGCAATATCATAGCACTTAAAAATTGCAATGACCTATTTTTTTCTAAAATAAACTACATATTAGAAGGATGACCCATTAGTTAGATGCTCTCCTGATAACTCACTTACTTTACTTTTTTACTTAAAGTTGTTTATTTTAGTGGCTACTTGGTGATTATATTTCTTTTGAGCAAATGAGTCCAAGTTATTTAATCTAATTGCCTAATAGCACCTGTCCGAAACTTGCATAGTAAGGAAAGACTGAAAATTTAATTTTTTCTGTTAATTAAAGAAATTGTCATCTAGCACCTTAGAATTTTTGTTTCTTAAATAATTTCCCTTTCTGCTTACAAGCCCCTATTTCCCATGAAATAGAAAAGGTTGCAGGAATTTGTCTTTTTTGGTAAGGTGCACTGTTCCTTGACTACTCGGCCCGCTCACGTGACAGGTGGACTTAGTAGGACAGTGGGCTGCTGTGGGTGGCCTAGGCAGAGTGAGCTTTGGCTTGGAGACACCCATGTGGGCTGGGGACCTGATCTTTCCTCATGCTCTGAGAGTCTTGAAAAGGTGTTGGGAGATCTCATGTTGGAGACCTCCTTAAGCTGATACCCCTCTGCCCCAGTTCCTGCTTCTCCAGTGGTGAAACTGAAACATGCTGTTTAACTTCCCTTCTCTTTATTTTTGGAAGGTGAGTATGTGTGTGAGGTGGTTTTGTAATCTTGGTCTTTCTGTATCTTTCCTTCTTCTATACTTCTCAGTAGTTTTGGTTTGATTTTTTTTTTTTTTTTCCCTGTTCAGATTTTCTTAATCTCATGGCTTTTTTTCTGTCTCTTTCACCCTACTTGAGTAAAAAAGTTCACCAAGACCATCTTGTCTATGTCTACCCAATGGGTCATAATTTCCAGATACTAGAACTTGCCTGGATGCTTCATGCTTTTTATACTGTGAGAACCAAATCCACGAGGAAGCTGCTTATGTTCTTATAATTGTGGGTGGGCTCCAAGAGCAGGTACTGTGGTCAGTTCACTGCTCTATCCCAGATCCCAGAGTACACTGGGTGCTAATAACTATTGGTTGGGGGGAATAGAAAAAGAACGAATGAATGAATAAATAAATAAATAGAATTATTTTTTAGTTTTTTGACAGTTTGCCAAATCAGATTATTTGCATCCAACCTGATGCAAAGCCCACGCCTGGGACCAGGCATGCTGGTGTTACCTGCCAAATCAGATATTATTTAGGGAGAGTGTTGGAGTCCCTCATGCTCTATAGAAAACCCATGCACTGCAGCTAGTATTTGAGCCATTTAATGAAGGAGAAGAACTTCTGTAGGATTCCTTTGATAATGCTGTAGGTTTATAGTCTTTCCTTTGGAGGGCTTGTTGTCTCTAGAGTAGAGTTTACTGCTTGATCAGTGAAGATGCTTTTTGCTTCAAGTAATAGAACTCTGAAGGGAAACTTCCTCAACAGTGAGGAAGAGGATTACGTTGCATGGTGGGAGGTTCCAGGAGGCTTCAGAGGGGGTTAACTGAACTCAGTGTTGTCATAAGGGACTCAGATTGGTCCCCTGCCTTCTCTGTCTTGGCTTTTCCTTTAAACCTGGAAATTTCTGTGATCTGAGGATAAGAGCAACAAGTGTATCCTTATTTTCCTTGTTTACATCTCCTGGGACAGAGAGTGGCCTGCCTTTCTTTGAAGAGTGAGAGTGTTTCTTCATATTCATTGGTCCACAGTGACTGCAGGCTGCTCTCTCCTGAATATGGGCAGAGGAGGTGAAATTACAGTGATTGCTTTGGGATAATCATCTTGAGTGACATGGATGTTGGAATCAACTGTGACATTCACTAAAATCCCACATGAATTAACCTTTATAAATAAGTTTCTAAAGACTATTGATTTCCTGAGCTCAAGGTTAAGACTTCCCAGAATAATTAGGTTCATAACCAAAAGGCTGCTGGGTGAAATCAACATTACATGATAATTACTTCATTAAGGCAATTACAGCATTTAGCTTAAAAAAATGCAAGTTTGATCTCCTTAAATTTAATAAATCTGAGATGCATCATTGTTTTTGAAAAGTAGAAAGTAGATACATAAAAATCAATTGAGACTGTGACTCCACTAAAACACGTTTGAATAGGTAACATATTTAAATAAAATGCAGTCATCCTGACTGGAAGAGAAGAAGAGACAAGTAGGACACAATGAAGCTCACTTACAAAAATAAAAAGTCAATGTATAAGGCAGTGTGCGTAATGGGCGTCTATCTTCTTGCTGAAAGGTTTTTGATTTACTTGAATATACAATAATGGATTATTTTTTGTGGCCAAGCTTGGAAGCATTCTGAGGTTGTGGAGAAGCCCTGAATTAGGAATTGGGATCCAGATGTCTGGTTCTGGGTCTGGGTCTGCCTGAGTATCTGTGATTCTAATAGAACATTGGGTCTCCGAGTCCTTGTTCCTTTACCTGTAAGTTCCCATGTGGTTTTCTAAAAGTGTCTCTCTCACTGGCTGTGACCACTCCTTTCCTGGGAACTGGTGGCCGTGCCTCTGTTCTCTAGAGGTGTGGCGTTTAGTGGAATTAAGGTCACATGTGAGGTGAGTTTATTTGAGCAGGGAGGGGCGAGTCAAAGGTGCAGCAAGGTTGTGCTCTGGACGTGTCCCCTGGCACTCAGTGATGGCAGACAGCTTTAGTTTTGAAGCATGTCGGTTCATCCAGTAGGGGTGCGCCTGTAACATCCCACTACCTCTAGTACCTCAGAGCCAAATATGAGCTGTGGTGGCTCCTGGTCTCGGAACACTGTCACAGAATAAGTGTGCAGATACAAGATGGCAGCGTGGGTTTCTGGGACCACCCGAATACCATCAAAGGAGGCGTGGTGGGGAGCCTGGCCCCACTGGCTAAGAAAGCCTGATGGCACCGTAGTGATAAAGGGCACCAGAGTTAGACGGGGTGTCCGCCAGTGTGGTTTCACAACTTGCTTTGCTACGTTTTGATGACAGGAAGTGATTTCAGCTTGATTATCTTTGGCTGTACCTAACAGACGACTCGACTCGGCTTGACCCATCAGAGTTCATCATCTGGCATAAGGGGAAGTCCGGAGACTGGTGGTCCTAGCTTGATGAACTCCGTGGCTCCGTGAAGTTAAGGTGGCAAGGGGCCTTCTGCCTCTGGGTTCTGACATTCTTACTTGTTCTGGAATCTTCCTCCATGGTGGCAGTAGTGCTGCAGTAGCAGCAGTTTGATGACATGTGCAGCCCCGAGGACAGCTGATGAAGACGTTCCCTCTCGTACTTGTCCTAGTTCAGAGGAAGACCATTTCCCCAGGATGGACTGCACACGAGTTGGCTGAGTCGGATCCTGGAGCTCCAGACTCGTGCAAGAGCTGTTCACTAGCTAGGGAGTGAGGACTCATGACTGAGTTAGCTTACTTTTATTTTTACCCACCTTTGAACTTTGGTGTGGGGAGGATTCTCTCCTGAGCACAGTGCCTCATAGGACAGATGACAGAATGCTAGGAGGAACTAGGTGTGTCGAGGAGACAATCAGAATTGCCTGGAGTCTAGTGCTAGACAGGCACATAAACCAGGAGAATTGAGGAGCAGAGCTAATACTGTCTAGAGGAGCTGAACAGGGGCAGCAGGAGAGCAGAAGGGGACATCTCAAGTCCAAAGCTGCAGTGATCGGGACTAGAGGAAACCCCCCAGTTATTACCTGAAGACCGAGTGGGCTTCGGGTAACCCTTCTTCCACGCTTACCAGAGTGCAGAGCCAGGCTGTGCTGGTGTGTCAGCGCCAAGTCAGTGGAAGGTGTAAAACAAGTGTTGGATTCAACACTCAGTCAGATTTAAGCCCTTGGTTAGCGAACACTATAATAGCCAATATTCAAACTGACACTTGGTCTTCAAGAAAAAGTTAGATAATTCTAAAAGTGCTGTTTATTTGCAGTATGAAACACTTTTTCCTGTGTAAGCTTTTAAGAATTCAAGACTTTCAATTATGTGGCTCTTACCTCTTCCATACAGCTTGATGCCTGTAGTAGAAAGAGCATGTTTAATTATTTCAGGAAGCACAGGTAAGAGGCTTCCCTCCGGCCTGATGCAAAGCCCACGCCTGGGACCAGGCATTCTGCCGTTACTCGCTTCCTTTAAAGCTGTTTCTTCTGGAGCTTTGGTTGGATTAATTCTGGAACGTGGGTAAGAGCTCACTAACAAGGGTTTTTTTCTTCTTGTGTAGAGATGAGTTCCCTTTTTCTGTCCTCTACTGACATTCCTAGTATCTGAAGTTTTTTTTGTTTTTTTTTTTAAAGAAATGATGGGGTGTTTCTAAGATGGGAATGGTGAGGATTGTTCTTGACTCCTGATCCTCACCCTCTAGAGACATCCTACCATGTCAGGAGGTTGACCACCTTTTTCATTACTCAAATAATTCATGGGCAAGTACATTCATGGAGAATGTTTGCAAGGCTAGCCAACAGGGTTTTCAGGGTCCCCAGAAAGAGGGTATGGTAAGAAGTGGTTCATGTAAATACTAGAACTAGAGTTTATGTAAGGTTAGATGATCACATTTTTGTGATTAACTTCAACTTGTGAATATTAACTTTTCTCACTAAAAACAAAGCAATGTAAGCTCAAGAAATGTAATAATTACAATTGAAATACAAAATTCAGACCTACCCTCTACCTGTAGAGCTTTTTAGTTCAATACGTTATTACACAATAAATGTGTTTGAAAAACGACTCACCTGCTTGGTTTGGTCTTTGTCAAACCAAAGTGTGTGAGAGAAGTGAACCTGGCCTTCAGTTTTTTCAGGGTATTCAAGCAAGCCAGTGATGTAAGCTTTGGTTGCATTTGGACTCCCAATAAAGTTACCCTGTTTTTCAAAATATAATTTCAAGGAAAACGATTCATGGCATATTATTTTAAGAATTTAAAAAATGATTTTATTTTTACTAATCAGTATTTTTATCTTTTTTTCACTAGCTTACATATATTGCTTTTGTGAAAAATAAGCATTAAAAGAGATTTCGTATTGGAAAAAAAATTGGAGGTGTTATGGAACGTGGCATTTTGCTGTGGTATAGGTTTATTTTACCATTTCATTTGTAATCTTTAAACTGAGATGTAGAATGTGGGGCGAGGGCAGGCTAGAGCATAATCATCTAGAAGGGAAGGGATTTCCTAGACTACCATGCATTTTTATTTGGCATTTGGGAAAGGGTGGCCCTGTTCTGGCTGTGTGAATACTGTGATGTTAGAGTTTCTCACCCTCATGGGGGTGGGAGATGTAAAAACCCAAACACTTGTATCTTTTGGGTTTTGAAAAGCTCATCAGGCTTAAACTATGAGTGGTGGAGCTGAAGGGGCCTGTGTTGTATGGAGTGGTCGGGACAAGCCTTCTGAGGGTGGCGACATCGGAGATGGGACTAATGCGGAAACAGCAGAAGTTTGTGAAGACCTGGAAAATAAGATTTTTGTTTGATTTTTGGTACTGAGGATTGAACTCGGTGACAGTCCACCACTGAGCCACATCCCCAGCCCTATTTTGTATTTAATTTAGAGACGGGATCTCACTGAGTTTCTTAGTGTCTCACCTTTGCTGAGGCTGGCTTTGAACTCAGGATCAACCTTCTTCAGCTTCCCAGCCCCTGGGATTACAGGCGTGCACTACTGCACCCGCTGAAGAATAAGATTTTAAGATCATTCTGCTCATGACTGGAGAGCCCAAGCCAGAGACGGCTGTCTTCCGGACAAGCGTGGTGGTGGTGGAAGGGCTTTCTGTTTTAAATGGAGTCAGTGGCCTTTGCAGGTAGTTGGTGGGATATGAGCAATGCAGGGGGACTTCTAGTTTTGCTTTTGGTGGCAGACAAGTTGATATTGGGCACATGTTGGTGTCATTCATCTTGGGGGGGGGGTTTCTAGATCTTGTGTGGGGTGAACATGGAATGGGAACCCAAGAGTTCTTTTGTGTCTACTGCTTGAGCTGCTCACTAGGTAGCTCAGTTGATATGTTATTTGTGGTCAGAGTTTGAGATGCAAGTTTGGGAAAAGTCATCTTGTAGGTGGTGTATAATGCCATCGGACTAAAGGACATCATTAGGGAGTCGGAGTGGGCAGAGAGACAACCTACAATGAGAACCAGCAGAGGCAGCCGAGGAGCACTGACATGGAGGCCAGAGTGTTAGTGAAGGATGTTTCCAGAAGAGGGTGGGTACGGCTGTGTAATATGCTGGGAGACTAAGTCCAGTGAAGGCTGAGGATGATCTATTGCATTTGCCAAGAGGGTACTGGTGGTGGTCTTTTATGAGCAGGTTTAATGGAGAGGTGGGGATGCAAGACTGATTTGAGTGGGTTTGAACAGAATGAGGTGAGGCTGTACTTGCATTCAGAAGAGGTTTGCTACGATGGTAAGCATAATTGGAGCTAGAATTGGGTAGGGAGAGGTAAAGGATCAGCAGGGAGTTTTTATTATATATTTTTAAGATGGATATTTGTATACTGTTGGCTGTGATCCATTGTAGAGGGACAGAGTGCCTAGTATAAGGAAAGAGGGTGATTACAGGAAGAGTGTGATCAAAGGGCTGGAATCTTGTGCACAGGCAGAAGCATCGGGCTTCCGAGGAGTAAGGGCAGGTGATCTGTAGGAGATCAAGTAGTTTGTTAGATGCGATGGTGTGAAGAAACAGCAGCTCCTTCCACTTCTGTTTCTATTTCCTGAGACTCTTAATTGGGGAAGACCATGTTAGAGACAAAGAAAATGTTTTATTTTCAAAATGATACGTTGGAAGCATTCTTCACGTAGTTAGATTTTTTTGTTGTTATGGTGAGCAGCATGCACCCAAACACCTTACTGAGAAGGGAGAGTTGAGTCTCACTGGGGCCATTTATGGTGCAGCACAAGCCCCCCGTTTTTGGTATGGGTTGTTGGAAATCTAGAAGCTGTGCCTTTTGCCTTCTCCTGGTTCTCTGAGAGCTATCATGGTAGAGCAGCAGACAGGGCCTTGAGAGTTGAGCTTCACCCCCCCAGATGGTGAAGTGTCCCACTTTCACGAAGTTCTGAGGCCTCCTGTTTCTGCACAGGTGACCTGAATCGAGCTGTTCTTTTCTCAGGTTTTAATGTGAAGTCCTATCTTTCTGTGCCAGCAGGGGGGATCCCCTCCTCCAACCCCTTGGGTGAGTCTTCCAAGGATCCCATTTTGCTGGTGATGGGGCCCATTGTTGATTCATCTCTCACTCTTGCATCCCGTATCTGTTCACGCCCCTGGCCTGCCCTTACCTGGTGTGTGAAGTACGTGTCTCTAACTCCCGGGTTCTGCCCGAGGAGCTCATGAGGGAGCATGTGATGCCTGTGAAGATGGTTGTGGCAGAGCCTGTAGCAGTGTAACGAGTGCAAGCACGACACTGGGCCCTTGTTGTCCCTCTCTCGGAGACACTGCTGGTTTCACAGGTCCACTCCCTAAGGCCTTGCCTTTGATCCTACAGAGATGTTCGGTTCTCATTTTGTGCTCCTCTGTTAGGCCTCAATGTCGTGACTGGGGATTGTTGAGGGTCTGATGTGTCAGGTTGACATTGGTGCAACACAAACCCGGGGCAAAAGGAACGGAGCTGAACTCATTGTCTGTTTTCTTGTATTTTATTTTTAGTTATAGATGGACACCATATCTTTATTTTATTTTGATGTGGTGCTGAGGATTGAACCCAGGGCCCCGCACCTGCTAGGCGATCACTCTACTGCTGAGCCACAACCCCAGCCTCATTGTCTGTTTTCTAATAGCATATTCTTTTAGCTTTTAAAAATCGTTCCCTCTTTTACAAATGGATATATGAAGAAAACAGAACTCAAGATGTTAAGATGACTTTTGTTCTTATATTTTTGTTTACTAATTTTCAAATATACTAAGGATTGTCTCAACTGGATGTGGAGAAATTGTACCCAGATTGAAGCTTTTTGGGGGTGGGCTCAAATAATTCTACCTTTTTATAATTCAAAAACATTACTATTTGGAAAATAAAAAAATTAATAATATCATTTGCTACTGTGGTATTTCTTAATCCTGTTTGAGTTTGGTGGCAATTATTGCCTGTGGGAGCCAGTGTTTCCTACCACAATCATAGATTCCTGAGTGCTGGAACAAGCTTCAGGGTTCATCTTGTTTAATCATTTTCATTTAATCTGTGAGAAAATTAAGATAGAAGAGATTTGCTTTTCTGTTATTTCCTGGCAGTGCCAGGATCTGAATTGAGGTCTTCAGATGGTCAGTGTGGGCTTTTCCTTCTTGAAATGTGCCGAGCCAGCGTCCCACGGCTAAAATGAAACACCCAGGACCGTCAACTTACAAAGAGTCAGTTTTGGTTTGGGAGGCTCCAGTCTGTATGGATTGGGCCCCTGCTTTGGGCCTTGGCAGCGCATCATGGAGAGAGAACATGGTGCAGCAAAAGCACTTCCACCAGGAGCTGGGAAGGGTGTGTCCCCTGTGACTCAAAGGCCTCTCACAGGCCCCTCCTCCTCAGGATCCACAGCTCCGCCCACTAGAGCACACCCTGGGGGCTGAGCCTTTCATGTGCACCTTTGGGGTAACTTGGCATTCCAACTGTAGCACACCTTGTCTTTGAAGCTGTTTTATTTTCAGAAAGAGCACCAATGACTTTGCCCAGGCGCACATGGCGTGGAAGGGAGCTCCGGAGCTGTGGGCCATGAACCTTTGTGCGTTTGGTTTTCCTGACAGTCTTCTCAATAGTGTAGGTTTTAATTACCATCGGATATAGAAAACAGGCTGGTTTGTGGTGCTCCCTGAAATCCCCGTCGTGACAATTCTGCATTAGTTGGTCTCTTCAGCGCCATCCTCGTCACTTGGGGGATGGTCAGAAAACCCAGTGCAGTTTCTGTGCCTCCCAAGAGTGTGCCTCAGGGTTCTCTTCCAGCTAACTGTGACATCCTGTTTATATGCCATGGGCTGAAACCGCGTCTGTGTGGGTTCTGAGATGCATAGGAAGGTTCAAAAGACTTCGGAGGCAGGTACCACAGCTTATTTCTCTTCCTCTTTTTGTTTTGTGGGAAGTCTCTGGTTATCTAGTTTTAGAGTAGTTTTTATGAAAGTATTTCATTTTTAAACTTTGTATTATGATGTGCAATAAAAATTTAAAGTCCCCCAACGATGTATAGTCTGGTGAATTATTTTAACTCAAACACCCGTGCAACTCTATTCAGGTCAAGAAGTAAGACATTGCCACGACCCCTAACCCTTCTGAGGTCCCATGAAAGTCACAGCTCTGTCCCGACCTCCACAAGTGGCCACTCTTTGATATTTATTTTAACTATTCTTTGTTTCATTTTGATTTTTTCCCCCTAAATGTTAGTTCTTAGGGAGTAAAGCTAAATGTTGTTGCTTAAAAAACCTGCCATATATATTGACTCTCTTAATCTACAGGTTTTCTTCCATTTTTTTTTTTTTGCTTTACAATTTACCTTCTAAAGACCCGTGGGCTTTTCTGAACTTTGCCAGTTGCATCTCCAAAGCTGGCAAGATCCTGGGATAGGAGACTGGATGGTCCCGAGGTGTGCTCTTGAGTCCTGCGGTGCGCTGACGTCAGGTGGAGATGCTCTCCTGCTCCCTGGATGCAGCGCTCATGTTCAGGGCCCTGTGTGTGGGCGCCTCCACTCCTGTGGGGAGATGCACTTGGGCGCTCAGCGACTGGCTGATTCTGTAAGCTGCTTGCTGTGAGCAGGGGACTCCAGTAGTCCCCTGTCCATTTGTAATCATGGGTATCAGCTTGCTCAGCCCCTTTCACCTTTGATTTGTGGCTTTCTTTGTAAATGTCACATTTAAAAATCTTATATGAGTTGCCCTGTAATTTGGGCTGCTCACAGCCCCTTCCCCCTAGTTTTCCATCAGTGTCACAGAGTGGCTCCTACTTCTGTGTACCTTTTTGTCTTTGTAATTTTGGGAAGACACAGGTACTAACTTGTGTTTATTTGCCTGCCACTCCTTTATAAGTTCAGACCATGTTATTTAGCTTCACCTTTTAGAAGGATTGAGAAGCCAGTCCTCTGCACCCTTGCGTGTGTTTTCAGTAAGATTATAGTCACAGGGCCACTGTAGTTCCAGTTATAACTTGCTCCAACACAGTGATTCCTGTGGTAATTCTGAGTGTAATTCCCCTGTTTCTTTGAAAACTCCATTACTTTTATTTCTAGCTTCAAATTAAGAATTTTAATGTCATTTATATGGCTGTTTATTTTTTATGTGTGTAGAAATGAAAAAAAGTGGCCCCTTACTAGTTCTGGGATTAAAACAGTGTTCAGCAATAGTGTCCATTCTCTCTCTCTCCTTAGGTCTTGTGTGTGCACATGTGTGTGATGTGCCTCTACGTGGCGCTCACTTCTGTTCACTAGTAGGAAATGCAGTTACTTCAAGGACACGTAATGATTAATGTCAGTAGAATTCAGAGAAACATCTCCAGAGACAAATGACATTTTTAAATCAACCACAGATGTCAGCTAGCCCTAATAATTAAAAGAGCATCATCCCAAGAATGACATGCTTTGTTTGCTTGGGTAATTAATAGGACTGTGTAGTTAAACCAGCTCTTTAATCTTATCCTTAGCATACATTTTGTTCTTCATGTGGTGCTCATGGTGCTAGAGATCGAGCCCCCGAGACTCTCTTCCACTGGGCAGCATCCCCGGTTGTTCTTATTTTTTATTTTGACACAGGGTCTCATTAGATTGCCTAGGCTGTTCTTGAACTTGACACCATCCGGCCTCAGCCTCTTGAGTCCCTGGGATTCCAGAGGTGTGACATGGTGTCCTAGAGCATGTGTGATTTTTGATCCTAAATATCATGCCTTTCCCACAGGGATCACTCAGTAACTGTTATTGACCAGGTAAAAACGTCCTGCTTGCTGCACGTGGATGTGGGTGGGCTTCTTACTGTGGCCACTGCCCAGGGAGCTGGGAACTGGAACCCAGAAGAGGCCTTCTCCCTGGTGTTTGTCTTCCAGAGCTGCCGGGGCCAAGGCTGACGCCTTTTCTGTATGGTCGCTGAGCTCAGTTCCTTCTGTGGTGGAGACACCAGTCTTACTGAACCTGGTGGGCAGTGAGGCCTGCGTCAGGCCTCCGAGCGGTGAGTGCAGCCGTCTTGGTTACTTCAGTTGGTGCTTTGAACTGGTGTCTGAGTTGGTCCTTCACCTGGCATTGCCAACAGACAAGCTGTGTGTCCATTCATGTGGACAAGGGAACATTTTCACACAGTGGTGGGCAGCGTTTCTTTAACTAAAATTGCTATGCTCTCTGGGACAGGGGTGCATGGTGACACTATTGCTGTTAAATGAACCTTCTTCCTTCTCTGCGGTTACAAATTTGCATTAAGTTACTTAGCTTGTGACAAATGACTTTCTGATCTGAGGACAGACTAGTCATAACCCGTAGTTGTATTACTCTTGGGATGACAAAATGGAAATAGTTTTCTTGTGGTGTTAGGGAAGGGAAAATGGAAGGGGCAGAAAGGAGAGGGTTGGGGTGGGGTGGTGTTTAAACATCAAGAAAATAAATTCTCAACAGTTCTACAGTAATTATAAACTAATTGTGAAAATGAAGGTGAAGGATTTGCTGTAAAATTCAAATGTAGATAAATGAGGTTGACCCTAACCAAATAAATTTTCTTTCATTGGATCCTCTCTATTTCAAATGATGAAAAAAATGGATACCTCTTTAAGGGTGACCTTTTAAAAGTTTTTTTTTGATTTGTTTGAATTGTTATACATGATAGTAGATGCATTTATGCACTTTGATGTATCATACGTAGATGGGATATAATTTCTCATTTTTCTGAGTGTACCTGTTGCAGAATCATATTGGTCATATAGTCCCATGTACACATATAATAATAATGTCTGTTTTATTCTACGATCTTTCCTTGAGAGGGCACAGCTATTAATCACAACTTGAGTTAATAATTCTAGTTTTATTTTCTGGTCATCAGGTTTTCTTTCATTTGTTAAATTGTGAGGAGAGAAGTCTACAGAAAGGGCCAGTGAGACAGGGGTGGTGACACATGCCTATAATCCCAGTGGCTCCAGAAGCTGAGGCAGGAGGATTGTGGGTTCAAAGCCAGCCTCAGCAGTGTCCAGGCACTAAGCAACTTAGTGAGAGGTTGTCTCTAAAGTACAAAATAGGGCTGTGGATGTGGCTCAGTGGCTGAGTGCCCCTGAGTTTAATCCCCTGTATCATGCCCCCCTCCCCCAAAAGGATGAGTGATCTGAATCAGTGCAGAACCTTTTAAATGATTTCCCCATAACACCTGTACTTTCTGAATTAGCTAGTTAACCAAGAGCATGTTAAAAATGAGTTTTTAAAAGTGTCCTAAAACATTTATGGCCCTCAGTGACACCTCTTGATCCTGCAGCAGTGGAGGCTTGCTGAAGGGGGGGGGGGGGTTGGTCTCTTTGCTCCTGTCCAGTAGGTGAGGGGTTTCATGGTCAGGGAGGAAGGAGCCAAGGAGACCATACCTGCAGATGCTGGCCTTTCCAAGGAGAGGTGACTTCTGGGAGAGGCTTGCCTTGCTACTTTCTAAAGCACTTTAAATAACAAAGGGCTTTTCACTTACACCTTTCTCCCAAGGGAACAGCTTTTACATTAGTACCTCTTTTGAAAAGTGACTTTGAAGAAGGATGTGAAGAACTGAAAGTTTTGCTCATGAATTTCTATGGGTTTTAAACACATTTTAAGTTCTAAATTTGGCTGGGTCTTCCACCAGAACCTGGACCGGAGTTTAATAGTCCTCCAACTCATGCAGTATTCAGGTAGGGGGAGCCAGAACAAAGCCCAAGTGTACATTTTCCTTTTAGAAAACATTAGAATTATCTTACAAGCTTTATCCTTTTAATTCAAGGAGCCAAAACTATGAATTTTCCCCCTAAAATAAGGTAGACTGATGCCTTCATTTAACTTTAGACATTCTTTTTTTTTTTTTTAATTGGATCAATTTGCACAGCAATTCTAGGAAATTGTATAGAGGTTTATACACATATGGTTATTCCAAAGTGTTTTTTTTTTTTTTTTGATAAAGTAACTAACAGGAGTCTTTTTTAATCTTCATCAACAGACAGCTAGTTACATATAAATTATCAGTCATTCCATACATTGCCATGCAAAGGTAAAAAGAAAAGTACCTGTACAATGCGCTGGTCTGGGAGGATCTTGAATATATATTATTTTAAAATATAAACTGAGAATAGCTGAACGTATACAGGCTTATATTTGCTTTGAAAATAAGTATTAACACACAGACCCAGCTCTCCTTTTCATAGTGAGAACAGTGTTCCTATAACCTATTTCAAGTTTGCCTGTCCATTTGCAGAAAAATAGATGTATTAGTCGTCTGCTGCTCTGTTTCTGCAGTGTCCAACAGTCAATGAATCTTATTGTCAGATCAGAACAAGAACACGGTCCCAGCCCGGAAGCTGGAAGGAGTCGCTGCTTTGGTGACTTTAGTCATTCTTGGCGATTGTGGTAATTACTGTAGAATGAGATGTGTGAGTTAGATGATAAATTCAATAAATGTGGCAGTTAGACCCAGGAACAGGGGCCTGGGCTTGTTGAGGGCTTGCACTGTGGAAAAGTAACTAAATTGGGGTGAATAGGGGTCATGGGAAAGTTTTATTTTTTAAAAATCAGATTAGGCTTGGTCTTGAAAGTATTCATTTGTATATCTGGATTTTGATACTTTTTTTTTTTTTTTGGGGGGGGGGCATCTTCTCAACTTCATGTGTCCTCCAAGCACAAATTCCCTTGGCAGCTGGTGGGCCTCTACGTATATGACATATACTATAACCAACAAATAAATATTGGGTGATGAATTTGCAAATGCAGTTGTTGATTTTCATTGTTTACTTTAGAAATTTCCATGGATTCATTGCATAGCAGTCAGGAATGGTGACATGGATTAGAAGTTGGCACACTGAGGAGAAGAACATACACCTGGCCTACTGAGATGAGCTCTTATGGGGCCTTAGAGCCCTGTGGCTTGGGCAACCCTTGGCTGAGGGCATCAGTATATCGAAGCAGAGGGCCAAAATGGCGGACCCAGGCTGACCTTGTCTTCACTGAGGCCTCTGGCCGCCTAGTTAATCCTTGTGATTCTCAGCTTCGTCTTCATTAAATGAAATGACAAGACTAGAAAGGTCGGGTGCCTCTTACGGAGGGGAGATTTCCTGTGTACAGGGATTACCTGAGGTGATCGCCCACAGGCCCTGTTGGGCTCACTGTGCTGTCCCTGAGGGGAATGGAAGCTCATCGGGGTTGCCAACATTTCCTGTAGAATACTGACTTTTTTTTCCTTTTTGACTAATGATGAATTGGGATGCAGCTGAGTGCAGGGGATGAAGGTATTTGATAAATCGGTGGAAGCTCGTTTGGAGGTGGAGTTTAATAAAAGAACGGTTTCCACTGGTTCACCCGGAAGTTTTGGGTAAGGAGGACTCTGTCTCTGAGGAAGGGAAGTAGAAGCCTCATTATTTCTAAAGGATATTGTACAAAATGTGGACCATTTGGGTCAAATCTATTCAGTTGAGCAAGCTTCTTGCCCAAGAGCAGCTCTGGGAACACTGGGTGTTGGAGGCTCAGGTCTGTGTAGCTCACTAGCAAGGTGGACGGGGAGGCGTGTGACTCCTTGGCCTTCATGGACTGGTCTTGGTCTTAGGATGATGCCCATGGAGGGACTGTGGAATGGATCCCTTCACAGCTGCCAGGACCGGTTTCTCTTGTTCAAGAATGATGTTGAGCTGTCGTCTTTATTTTCTTAATTCCTTATGGTGGAAATAGTTATTACAATTTAGAGTATTTCCTGTTATGTACAATTTAGAGTATTTCCTACATGTCCACCTTTTTGATACCTTCTGAATAACAGTAAGACAGTGTGCGTCCTGTGCTATAATCAGGTCTTTTCTCATGAGCATATACTGTCCGACTTTCCCTGATAGCGCTTGGTCTCCACGATTCTCTTAAATAACAGTGAATGTTGACCAAGCACTTCCCAAGTGCCGTCCCCTTCTAAATGCTTCTCATGTATCAGCACATCAACCTCTAAATGTATGAACTTTCATTGTAGATGAAGAAACTGAAGCACAGTTAAGTCATTCCCCTGTGGTTACAAAGTAAATAGCAGAGCCGCTGTTGGAACCCGGGCGTCTGGCTCCAGTCTGCACTCTTACCGCTCCGTTACCCTGTTGCTCTTCCCAAGGACCATGGTGTTCCTTGCTCTTTTTTCTTTTTTCCTAGGGATTGAACATGAACTGGCACTTGACCCCAGTACTTTTTGTTTCTTTGTTTTGAGATAGGGTCTTGCCAAGTTGCTGAGGGACTCACCAAATTACTGAGGTTAGCCTTGAACTAGTAATCCTCATGCCTCAGCCTCCTCAGTGCCTGGGATGACAGGTGTACGCCATTACACCCGGCAGGAACCTTGACGATAACCTTTGTGAGACAATGAACTGTAGACCTTGAGGGGTGGGGTGCTGAATTCTGGCTTCTGTCTTGGCGGGACCCCTCTGCTGCTGCGTGGGGACTGCTCTGTAAGGGCCCAAAGTTGGTAGCTGGCAGGGTGGGGACACCAGTGCCTCAGCCAGGGAACTGGGGCAAGTGTTGGAACCTGCCCATGTTTCCAAGGTACCGTCGGTGGGATTTCTTGGTGGGCCAAGTGGGAGGGAGCAGATATGTTGGGAATAATTCTGAGAGTTGGGAAGAACAGGAAGGATGACCTGCTGTTTGCTGGTTTGCCTTTAGTTTGCACAAGTGTGTTACTGCTGAACATCTGAATCAGAGAAACCCACGGCCTTCAGCTTTTCAGAAACACTTGTTGAGCTACACTTAGAAGGTGGACAGTCTGCACACTTCATTATAAAGGATTTGGGGTTTCGGTTCTGGAGAAATGGAAACACATGCCACAGAGGCAAGCTGACTTTCCACGTGACGCAACTAGGTGTCCCAGTATTTTTCCAGGGTGTGATCCTGCAGGTTCCGAAACTTGACACTGTAGGTTTACCTAGAACTAAATGAGCCCAGGCACCAAGTCACCAGCCTCACCACTCTCTAAGTTGTGGGTACCTGCCTCACCGTTGCTAGCCTCCCAGGATTACGTGGATTTCCCCCTGATTTTGGACTGCCAGGGTATCTGGGGAAGGTCAGGTTCCTGATGTCCATCCTGGCAGGCTTCAGAGATGAGCACCTCCCAGAAGCCCAAGGAATCATTACTGTTGTCTGCAGTGGTTCCCTATGGAGTCCCGAGTCTGCCTGACCCCCGGGGGCTCCTCATCCACATCATGTTTGTCACCCTTGACCACCTTGCAGGCACCACAGTCCATATTTTATGATTTCTCAGCCACATGTTGCCACTTCTTCCCGGCTCTCCTGTCTCTGGTCCAGTCATTGGCTCTCCTCTGTCACTTTCCCCTGTAACTGCTTTTAAAAACCTTTTTGTGTGTCATGTTGAAGTGCCTTCCTAAAGTGAACCGACTAAACCTCTTCCCAGAAGTCTGTGTTTTTATTCTTTTTCCTTTCCTTAAAATAAAGCCACAAAATCCTTTCTTCAAACAAAGTATTTCACAGTCCCTTGCTACTCCAAGTGGTCAACAGCAGTGACAGATTGTGCTTCGATGGAACAGGACTCTGGTCTCAGCCCCTCACCGCTGTCCCTGACCTTAACTGGGAGTCTTCGCTTCAGGGAAGCCACTGTCCATAATCATGCTACCCTGAGGTCTGGACAGTGGTGTGTGCGGATTGTCGCCAGGGCTACTTTTAGTCTTCCTTGCTACCTTTGTGTATTCTTTCTTTCTTTCCTAAGTTTTTTCCCAATTGTGAACATTATTTATTTAACTTATATATGACAGCGAAATGCATTACAATTACAATTCATATTACACATATAGAGCAGTTTTTCATATCTCTGGTTGTATACAAAGTATATTCACACCAATTCATGTCTTCATACATGTGCTTTGGATAATGTCCATCACATTCCACCATCATTTCTTTTTTTTTTTTAAATATTTATTTTTTAGTTGTAGTTAGACACAATACCTTTATTTACTTATATGTGGTGCTGAGGATTGAACCCAGGGCCTCAAATGTGCTAGGCGCGTGTTCTACCACTGAGCACAACCCCAGCCCCTCCTCCATCATTTCTAACCCTTGCCCCTCCCTTCTCCTCTCACCCCTCTGCTTCCCCTCCCTACCCTACTACGAATCATTCTCTTTATATCAGAGAAAATGGTCTATACCCAGAGGACTTAAAAATATAAAAACAGCATACTACAGGGACACAGGCACATCAATGTTTATAGCAGCATAATTCACAATAGCTAGACTGTGGAACCAACCTAGATGCCCTTCAATAAATGAATGGATAAAAAAAAAATGTGACATATATACACAATGGAATCTTACTCAGCAATAAAAGAGAATAAAATCATGGCATTTGCAGGTAAATGGATGGAGTTAGAGAAGATGATGCTAAGTGAAGTTAGCCAATCCCAAATAATCAAATGCCTTTGGGTCTTTCTTGTCCTTCATGTGAGGGAAACGGCTTCCAAGCCCATTTCTTCCTTCTTTCTCTAAAGTGAACTTGATTTTATTGACTTTTTATCTTCATTTTTCCTTGTATCTGGCATGAAGTCCACAAATGAGTGGTAGAATGAAAATAGAAATGCTGAATTATTTTTTAATAAGCAATAGTTCTTACAGGTGTTGGCAGTAAGCATAATAAAGGAACCTGGTTGAACTGGGAATCAAGGGGGAACTTCGTCCTCTGTGTGCATGCCCACGTGAGCACTGGGGATTCACCCCAGGGCCTTGTGCATGCTGAGCTCTCACTGTACCACCGAGCCACACCCATGGCCCCCAGGGGAACTTCTTCACTGGTTTATGGTGGCCACTTCTTCAAGGTGTGGCAGTTTGTTCTGTTAGGCACAGCAGCCATTTCTTTAAAAGTGAATCTAAATGGAAATGGGAGGAGACCCTCATTGTTATACAAAATTACATATAAGAGGAAGTGAGGGGAAAGGGAAAAAAAAACAAGGGGGAGAAATGAATTACAGTAGATGGGGTAGAGAGAGAAGATGGGAGGGGAGGGGAGGAGGGATAGTAGAGGATAGGAAAGGCAGCAGAACACATCAGACACTAGTATGGCAATATGTAAAACAGTGGATGTGTAACCGATGTGATTCTGCAATCTGTATACGGGGTAAAAATGGGAGTTCATAACCCACTTGAATCAAATGTATGAAACATGATATATGTCAAGAACTATGTAATGTTTTGAACAACCAATAATAAAAATAAAAAAAAGTGAATCTGAGAGGACTGTCTTGATCATCTGTGGGGGGCCCCATTTAGCTGCCCTTGTCACAGACATGGAGAAATGACTACCTTTGGGGCTCTTCTTTGGACACAGACTAATCCCCTTACTATTACAGTGTCTTCTCACAGAGCACAAAATATAGAATTATGTTTTTGTTTTGTCAGGTGTCGCATTCGGTCTTGTGATCTTGGGTTTGAACATGCACCCCAGTTACATGCATCAATGTAGGTAGATGGAGAAACCCACCGAGTCCTGTTGTGATTTTATTTCAACTGTGGGCAGTTCATAGCCTAACCCTCCAGCTTCTAGAGCGGAAGGCAGTGGCAGGCGGTTGCATGAATGCCAGCCCCCCCCCCCCCCCCCCCCCCCCCCGCCTGGTTCCAGAATTCAGAGAGGACTCCATGGCCAGTCCTTACCTGCTTCCTGTAGAGGATCGACCTTTTTGTGTTAGCCCATGAATTGACGGCTCTGTTGGAGTATTGTTTGGTGAGCAAGAGCTGCCAAAGTTTCCACTGTGTTGCTTTCTACCTGGAAGTCGAGGCATGTGTCACAGCTCTGTCGATTTCTGCGCTGCTCTCCTGAAGGGATGTGTCTCCACGGTTGGTCTCGCAGTGAGAACCCAAGTGGGACCTGTGTTTAGAAGGGTGCTCTTCAAGGAACTAGGAGGCCCTGGGTGTTCTTCCCTGCTGCAGTGCTGACCACCTCCATCTCTCTGCATCTTAATTTCCTGACCTGTAGAATAAGGAGATGGTATTCGGGCAGCATTAGGTAGTTTTGATGATGCCATGAATTTTAAGATTCACTGCAAATTATTTCTGATATGTGACGCTTGGAAGACGAAAGGCTTCTTATCTCTTCTGTTATTCGAATTAGTGCTCATGGCAAAGGTATGCCATATTTTTATTTGAAAATGTTTCAAGAGTATGAAACATTAAGTTAACTGTACGTTCAGTTTTCATTTAAATTAGCATGGGGGCCTTATAAGGGGAGATATGGTAATTTGTATTGTTTTAAGCTTTCTTAAGGTATTGTTCTTATCAACATTCATATTTTGAAGGATAAAAGCTTTTAAAAATATGTCTGTGCTGGGTACCTATCTGAATAAAAAAAAAAAATCAGGCTTTTATTAACCCAAACAAAGCTCCTAAAGAGAAAGAACAGGATGTATGAAGAGAATATTTAAAGGAAGACTCTTTTGAGAATTTGCATTTAAACTTTTGCCGCCCTGCTTGGTCCCATATAAAGTGTGGCATTATTGCTCCATGATTGGACTGTGATTTTTGTCTTCATTATAGTTCTGGTCTGCTCTTCCATTTTCAAGCCAAATTCAACAAAAGCCTGAAATAGTGTTTTAATAAACGGTTAAGTCGGGCATCTCTGTTCTGAAGCTCCCTTCCTGTGGAGTTTCTCATGGTGTCCTTCCTACCTCCTGGTCATCCCTGAGCGTCCCACCACCTGATCCAGGCTCCCAGGGGCCTGCTTTCTGCCTCGTGTCTTTGTCCCTGTGGCAGCAAGTCCCTGGTCGGCCTTCGCCTCTGTTCTGTGCCCTTCTCCCTCAGCTGATAGACGCCCTCCCAGGTGTCTCCGCCAGGCTGGTTCCTGTCTTCTTGCCGCACAAGTCTCGTCCCGTCCCTGTTGGTCACCGGTGTGGCCCTCTGTCACTGAAAGCTCCTTCCCTGATGCGGTGTGCTGTTCCTTGTCCTTTATCTCTCATCCACTCTGTGCCACAATTCACCGGCTCCGGACCTCTTCTGTCCTATGTCCTCAGACACTGAATAGTTAGGGATCGACCATTCACTTTCTAGGAAGCAGGCTCTGTGTGTGGGTTTGTGGATGGTCAGCGTCTCCTTGGCTGTTTGGTGACTCTGGGTGGCATGGCTGAAGTTCCTGGGAAAATCATCTCCTCATAGAGATTGTTAATGAAAATGGAAGGAATGTTCTATTTCTGGTGCATTTCACATTTACTGTAAGGAAAGTGTGTGTATGCAGTGATGTGCTTCATACTGATAAAAAGGTAGCAGAACAGGCAGTAATTCTCTTGCATGATTTGTGCAATCTACCAAAGTCGAATATTTAAAAACATTTATTAACAAGATTTCTCAGAATTCTAAATGCGAAAATTATATCAAAGTGCTCTAAGAAGTTACTGAAATGAAATATTCACAGGTGCTCTTAAAGTAGGACTTTGCTCTCTCTTTATTGAATTTTTCTCTTGTACTTCCCAGATTTTGGTGGTTCTCTTATCACAAAGAGCTAGTCCGTTAGTCCCAGTTTTGGTTGACTTGCAGTTTTAAAGGTGTGCTCCCGAAAAGGTTGACACAGTGTGCGAAGTGTTGTGATTGGCCATTTCACAATAAAGTCTCATGTCGAGAAACTGGGCTTAGACACCCTCAGCTTTGTCTTGGGTTTCAGGAACCTAGAGTGTGCTGGGGCACCAGGAGACCCAGATTAGTGCAGAAAACACAGAAATTAAGGTAAACAAGGGCACCAGAACACCCCAAAGCTCTCATCCCCACAGAAGAACTGAAGATCTGGAAGTTTAATTTCAAAGTGTGTAAAGGATATGAATAGTTTCTAGGAAAAGATAAAAGTTCTGCTGGGTTCCTTGCTGTCTCTAGCCCCAGAGCTGGGTGCAGTGTGCACCAAGGAGCTCTGTCCACTCCAGCTCCCTGTGCAGTGAAGGAATATTCAACAGCCAGACATGTACCCCTGCGGGCGACATTCTGCTTAGAGTTTGTTGTAGGGAAATCTGTGACAGATTGTGGATTTCACATCCAGGTTTGTGTATCACAGAAATCCATTCTGAAATAGTCAAGTGTGCGCGTGTATCAGTGTTGAGTGTGGATACGTGTGTATGTATACGTGTTTGTGTGTCTGTATCCCACAGGAATCTGGTTATGGTGGATGCTGGTGTGGACGTGGGTGGCAGGCTGGCAGAAAGCCTAAGCAGTCAATAACTGTAGGTTTTCTAGGGAGCAGAAATGGGAGGAGGGTGTCGGAAAGAAGTGGGAATGTCCAGGAGAGGGGATGCTACACCTTCTAGTTATTCTGCTCTCCTGTTTGAATCTTTTGAGATGTAATTTACTTTGATATTAATCTAAGAACTAGGAAAGATGATGTACAGTTTTAGGCCCATTTTATTAATATTTAAAATAGGTACCTAGTTAGAAGGGTCATCATGTGTACCTGGAAAATGTGGTTTTCAAGGATGGTTCAAATCCCTGTGAATGCTGTGTGATCCTTGTTTGGTAATGAGAGGATAATGATGCAGGCCACTCCCAGAGGGTCTGCTCTCATTCCATAGTGGTGTGGTAGACAGTGCAGAAGTCTGTTATTTTCCTCAGCAGTCGTAAGACGATCCTTCTGCTACAAGTAATGTTCATGGACAGCCTGTTATTCTTGGGGACCTGCCCTACTAAGAGCGGTTTCAAGGATGTATTTGTGAGCAAAAGAATTCACACTGTTCTTCCCTCACCTTTCAGAAAAGCTCAAGAGGAGAACAAGAAAGTCGTGCTTGCCGGGTGTGTGCCCCAGGCGCAGCCTCGCCAGGACTACCTCAAGGGACTGAGCATCATCGGGGTGAGCTGGCGCTTTGTGGCAGAAGCCACTCTTCTGCTGTGAGCAGATCAGAGCCACATTCCATTTCCTGTTATCCTAGACCTATTTCCTTTATTGCCTTTGAAGCTTGGTCACGTCTAACTTTTTTCATTTTGCCACAGGAACTTTCTGGGTTTTCTCATTAAGAAAGAGTAGCACAGTATAAAACACGGCCATGGGTTTGTGTCCCTGAGTGACCTGGTCTCTGTCCCTTGCCATCTTTCTCCATATCCTTTTCATTTTCCCATCTTCTGAACTTACCTGTCACCCCTAGTGCTAGGTGCCTTTCTGGAATGCCCCTCCCCACGTCTCGGCTCCAGCACGACATGTCCTGCCCTCTGCGTGCCACCCTGCCCCTGGGCCCCCCTGCTGTGCGTGCAGTTACCTGTCAGTTACCCTCACAGCATGCAGTTAAGAATTTTATGTTTAGAGTCATGCTTTTAGGTTTACATGTGATCTTTTTTTTAAGTCCAAATCTCTGTGGGAATTACTATCCTCATGAGGACCACTTTTCAGTCCTCCTTGTTTTCCTCCCCTCTTTCCCAGCCGTCCCCACAGTGCTGGCACAGTGGGCGCATGCTGTGCTCCCTGGCTGCCACCTCAGCCTTGCACTATCCTGCTGCCAGCTTGCTGTCCCTGATGGCAGTGGCTCTGTGGAGCCTGCAGCCTGCCCTGCTCTCTCCCTTCTCCTTTGGAGCCTTCTCTGTTCACAGAAAGCCATGTGTAGTGGTCAGTTGGTCAGCGTTGGTTTACAAATGGTGGCACTTCATTCCAAGCATTCTAGTAGGCAGTGCTCTGTAAGCTGACCAACAATCCTTTTTAACACAGGCTTTATTAATGTTTTGAAATATATTAAAATACCGCATGTACCTAGAAAGGTTCACATGGGCAGCTGGCATTGAGCTTGCTAATGGGGATTCCTCTTCTGACACCCTCCTGACAGGTCTCGTGTTGTAATAGGCTTGTTTTCTGCTGTGAAGCCCTTGTCCCCCTAGCAAATTTAATAATCTTTGAACAAACCTTCTCCCTTTAAACAAACAGCCTGAATGTTTGGTGACTCTAGTTTGTTTTCACCATTTGTCTATTTACATTGTGATTCTTCTGGTTTAAAGAATGAAATGAAAATGGGCCTCCTTAGTTGTCTCTTCATGTTGCACTAACTCTGCAAATAGAACCCTGCTGCGGTGGGGAAATGGGAAACTAGTCAGAGTTCTTTCTTAGGATGGAATGTGTACATGCTTGTAGTTCATCTTGGGTTTCATCCCAAGGAATTACATGGCTGGAAAAGCAGACTTTCTGGGGAATAGAAAAAGCCTCTTCTCTGTGTACCTTATGATGGTGTTTCTGAACTCTGTTGTGTGCAAGGAAGAGCTTCCTGTGTGTTTGGGTGCAGGGGAATTCTAACACCGTGTGGGGGTGCTGGGAGTGTAGCTCAGTGGTGGAGCCTTGCTCGAGGTCCTGGATTTGCACCTCAGCACCGAAAGAGAAAGAAGAGAATAGAATCCCTAGCATAAGGTAGGGTGCCTGGTGCTGTTTGTGGGATGCAGTTTGCAGTGCTGAGACACAGCCGTCTCCCTGACATTGCTTGTCTTGTTCAATAGCACCCCTTTTTTCTGTCTCATATTCCCATTTCATTGCCATTAGCATTCCTTGGATTTATTTTATTTGGCTCCTTTATGATGGGAGAAATAACTGAAGAACACATGTTTTGAAAAGTGAGTGTAAAGACATGTTTCTATACAAAATTATTATGACTGTTTATCCCTGTGAACATTTTAACCTTTGCATTGTTTACTTTGCAACCTCAAATTGTTTTGTATGTGTATGTTCTGTTTTTTACATGAGCTTTTTAACTATTGAAGTCCTGCAAATTGATGGTCTATTGAAGGGCTTGCCATCACTTGTTTCTTTATTGTTCAATATAAACATTTCCTGATATTTAGGAAATACACAAAATACATTAATTCCCACAGTGTGCTTTTTATTTTCACTTAGCATATTGTAAAATGTTTCCACAATTATATATCATTAACATTTCATGTAGTAATTTGATTTTATACTCACCAGCATGAAGTATTATCAAAGTGTTACTCTGTCAGTACCCTTTCATAGAACTTTTTTATTGTGAAAACTGTATGACATCTTATTTGTCTTCATTGACTTTATATATGAAGATTGGATACACAGGACTGAATTAAAAAAAATTTAGGTTAGGAAACCAAAACTATCTTTAATTGGATGCCTGTAGAGGACTGTTTCTGATTAGAATTCTTAGAAATGCTGCAAAATTAAAACTTTCTGAATTATAGTAAGTCACAATAAAATGAAGAAATGAATCACATTATTTTGTGCTAAGAAAGAGTAGTTCTTTTTTTAAAATATATATTTTTTAGTTGTAGATGGACACAATGCCTTTATTTTATTTATTGTTTATATGGTGCTGAGAATTGAACCCAGCTCTTCAGATGTGCTAGGCTAGTGCTCTACCACTGAGGTACAAACCCGGCCTGGAAAAGTAGTTCTTAAGTATTAAAAAGTTTACTTTCAGTGGCATGAGGAGCTGTTTTTAGCAGGATGCTCGGGGTTGTATTGCACAGTTGACTTGCAGGCCGAGTAAAGGATGAGACTTCTTCATACAGCTCCTGTGATGGAAGGTGTTAACAGGTGGAAGGAGAAACAGCTTTAATTGGATTCTGTGCTTCTACAAACTTCCACTGAGACTTTCCTGTGTCAGGGCACACCCACCACGGCACCTGTTCCCCAGGTGACCAGATGGTCTTACTGCATGCAGACCTGGTGTTGGAACCTTCTAGATGCTGGCCGTGCAGCTAATATGAAACGACCAAAGTTCCCTGTCCTCAAAGAGCTTGCATTCTGGTTCTGAGACACAATGGCTGGTTTGAGTCCAGAACTGCTCCAGCCTCCTAGAGACTTCAGTGGGATGATCCCTAGAACACATGGAATTGCTGGAAATGTCGACTGGTCAGGAGCAGTTAGTTCTTCCTGGAGTGGGGCTAATTCTCAGGTATCATCGCAGTATCCGCGTTAATAGAGATGGCGTTTGTTAATGACAGAACTTCCAGACGCGCCAGCTGTGTGCCCTGCAGGCAGAGGGCCTTGTCGGGGAGAGTGTGGAAGTGTGCAGAGCACAGGTGTCTGCTGTCTCGGGGACCGTTCTGGGTCGACTTGCAGTGGTTCCGACATCCTTTCAGGCTGGCTGCTGGAATCCTGAAGGTGCAGACTGTGCAGTAACTAACTGGTTCAGTGTGGACCCTTGGATTCTGCAAATCATGTGTGTGAGGCAGTCAGCGTGTGAAACAGGCTGAAATGCAACCTGTCTCTGCCATGTGCCATGCTGCCAAGGGCGAGCAGAGCCAGGTCGGCCTGGCACAGTAACAATGGTGTGGGTGCCAGGGCAGAGCTTGGGAAACTATTTCTGTTCATCTCTGCATCGTCTTCTAATAGTTTTTCTGTCATATTCCAGATTTTGACCCTCTAGTTATTGGGGAAAAAGAGGGAGGTGGGTGTCAGCACCATACCTGAAGGACACGCAAACTCAGAGCCCATTTTAAAATGTCACTCACATTGTGGTTAAGAGCATGAATTTGGGGGCTGGACTGCATGTGGGTGTCACCCTGCTGTACCACCTCCTAACCGAGTGACCTCACACAAGGTACTTAACTGTCGCTCTGCTTGGAGCCTGGGACGTAGTGTTGTGTATTGCTGCTGCTGTTCAGTGACTGCCATGGACTTCCTCAACTTTAACAGATTGGAAAATTCTGTTCTCTTCTGATACCATTTAAGGTAGGGACTTTCCTAACATCTTAGAGCAAAATTTTTAGAAATAAAACATTTTCTCTAGAGAAGTGAATATCAAACTTTGACCTGCCTGATGTTGTTACAGGTTCAAATCCCCATTATGGTAAAAGTGAAAAAATTGAATATATAATTGATGGGGAAGACTTTTTTACATGTATAATTCTTAACAAAGATGGACGTTATTTCTTCCCCTTTTACCAGACTCATTTATAATGTGAAACGTGCATCTGGTACATGTAAATCGAGAGGAGTTAGGGTAGCCAAGCAGATTGCTGTCCCTCCTCTGCTGTGATTGCCATGGAGTGTGCATGCAGAGGAGCACCTCGCCTCCCTCTTAGCAAGTTCATTGTAATATGACGTCACTAACCACAGTTCTTGGGAGGCCCACTGGGTCTCTGGTCTTAATCATTGTATGTGACTAAGTTTTCACTCTTTGACTTACTTCTCCAAATTTCCTTCCCACCTCTGGTAACCCTGGGGCTGTGCCCTGTTGCTGTGTGTTTGGCCGTTTTTCGTGTTTAGCTTCTACCTACGACTGAGATCATGCAGCACTTGCTTTTCTGTGTCTGGCTTATTGTCCTCCGCAGAGGGTCCTGTAGGTTCATCCATGCCTTGGCCATTGGTGGTGTTCCTTTTTATAGACTGAATAGTACTCCATCATTTATGTTTACTACAATTTCTTTTTCCATTCGTCTGCCACAGGGCACCTATTTTTTCTTTTTTTCAGGATGGTTGTCATGAGTGATGATGGAGTGATCAGAGAGACGGGCGTCTCTCCCAGGTGCTGATTTCCCTTCCTTGACTGTGTATTCATAGGCAGGCTTGCAGGGTCCTGTGGCGCATCCCTCCTTAGTCTTAGAGGAGCCTCCCCAGCTCTCCCACGGGGCTGCCGCAGCCTGCACTGCCCTTGGTGGTGTGCGGCTCCCTTCCCTCCCACCCACCCCTCCAGCATGCCTTAGTTCCTGTCTCGCTGATGACCATCCTAACAAGTGTGCCCTGGCATCTCACAGTGGCTTGGCTTTGCATTTGCCTGGAGATTGGTGACCCTGGGTACCTTACATGGACTTGTTGGCCATCTGTGTTCTTTCCTTAGAAGATTGTTATTCTGACTCTTGCCCACGTTTTAATTGGGCCCTTTGGTTTTCTGCTGCTGAGTTGTACACAAGTTGTCTTCACAAGTCCCAATGTTCTCGATTTCCCAGCCCACTCAGCAGCCTTTTCGTGTTGTGGATTGTTTGCAAGCCACAGGAGCTTTGGAGCTGGATGTAGCCCCCTTTGCTTATCTTTGCTTTCGTTAATGGAATCTTAGGTGTGATACCTCAAAAGTCTTAGCCAAGGTCAGCATCATGACGCTTCTCCCCATTTATTCTCCTGGAAGTTTTATGGTTTCAGGTCTGGTGTTTAAGCCTTCAACCTCTTTTGAGTAGATTTTTATGTGTGTGTAATACATAGATTTGATGCAATTCCTATCAAAATGCCAATGGCAGTTTTTCACACAATCGTAAAAACAATTCTAAAACTTACATGGAACCACGGAAGATCCCAAGTTGCTAGGACAATCCTGGCAAAGAAAAACAAAGTTGTGGGATCACACTTTCTGGTTTCAAATATTGTACAAAGTGACAGTGATGAAAACAGTGTGGTGCTGGCACAAGGAGACGCACAGACCAGTGAAACAGAAGAGAGTCCAGAAGTAGGTTTGCATGTATGCTTCTATTTGTCTTTTGTTTTCAACAAGAGATGACTTTCACCAAGAGCACCAAGAAGACCCAAAGGGGAAAGGTCAGTGTCTCAACCAGTAGTGCTGTGAGCGCTAGAGCTCACATCTGAAAGAATGAATCTGGACCAGTTTATTCCTTTAAAGAGACCTGAATTTCTGGGTGGTTTTGAAGTTCTGGTCTGATATTTCTCAATTAGAATGAAAATGACAGATTTTTTAAAAAATTGATCTAAGATTAAGAGAGCTGAGAAATTTCTTTTGTGTGCATTTGTGTGTCTATGATGTTTTAGCCCCTTACTTCTATAATAATTTGAGATGTCCTGGGATAACATCAAGAGACTGTAAAGCCCCAGCCAGATTCATGCAAGTATGAAGTGAGTCATACATTGCGGCTAAGCAGCAGTCCCTGCAGGTTCTCAGTAAACCGGTCTGAGCAATCTTCACATTGCTCTGCTAACTCCCAGTGGCTTTCTTTTGCAAGCAGACTTGAATCCAGACTGTGATTTACGATGTATCACATCATCATCTCCCCTGGGTATCTGGCCTCATCTCCTACCTCTGTGTCCCTCGTGTGCTGGCCTTCTAACCTCGTAATCCCTCATCATTTCTCTCTGGGCCCTTGTCCCCCCCCCCCCCCCCCCAGCTCTCACTGATGCCTGTGCTGTGTGGTTTAGGATTAATGCTGCCTGTTCCGATGTCACCTGCAACACTACTGCAGAGCCGTCCCGCCTACCCCTTATCATTCCCATGTCGTTCTTCTTTATAGTGTCTGTCAGGATAGGAAAGCACAATTTTCAGTTATCTGCATCTGCCTCCCCAGTTAGAATGTAAGGTCTGGAATGAGGACTCCGTTTTTCACCATGATGTCCCCAGTTTCTCTAACAGTGTGCGGGGCAGGGTTAGCTTCTCAGGTGATTGCATTTATAATGTGAGAGTTTGTGGGGAGAGTTTAGGGGGATGAGTGTCGTTGGGGTACCTGGAAGGTCTGGGGCCACTTGGATAGCATCCTCCCATTATTTGGGTTGGCCTCCGTGTTCCTAGGGCAAAGGAAGTTCAAAAGCAGGCCACCTGTCTGCCATTCTGGACCCAAGATCTGAGACTCGGGGGCAGAAATTTAGCTGGATATCCTTGTACCTTAGTCCCTCCGGCCTTGAAAATAGCAGTGTCTTCACTAGTGCATGTGAGGACCCATGGTGACAGTGCTTGTGAGGTATCAGCAGGGACCCTGAAGCCAAGCCGCTGTTGAAGAAGCACGGCTGTCACTGTGTTCTTACAGTCATTCACTTATCCAGCCCCTATGTTTTCGGTGTGTGGGGAGATACTTCATGGATGCTAGAGTAGAATCTCAGATTTTGGACAAGAGAAGGGCATTGGCTTATTCTCTGATGGCCTCACGTGATTGGACTTCTTTTCTAGCATAGTTGGCAGAGTTGTGTTCCAGAGTGCACTGGTTTTCTGGGTGGCCAGAGCAAGTGCTGCCATGAGCTACCTAGCCACAGGCGACGATTCAATCCAGATTTCTGTTGGTAGAATTTCAGCTCCTCAGAGCAGCCTGCCTCAGGTCTGTGCCACCCACGTGTGGCCAGTGACCACTGGGAACAGCCCAGCCTGGGGATGTGTCCACCACTGCAGAGGACACCAGGGACCGCTCTGCTCCCAGCAGTGAGGAGGTTTGGGGCAGCCCTCTCCTGGCTTTAGGCGCCGTTGTTTAGCCTTGTTTCTTCAATACATGATCAGTTATAAATTTGGAGTAGTTGATAATAGTGGGATAAAATATTTTTATGAACTTCTTTTTAAAGTTCCTCGGCAGAATGACTCATGAGCGTTATTTATGAGTTGTTTATTAACTCCTTTCCTCATTGTTGAGAACATATGGAGTCTGTAATGGAACACACTGCCTGCTTTTTTTCTGTGTATTTATAACTAAGTGCCTGAAGGACACAAGATACTGTTTTATTTATTTTATTTGAATTATATGCCAGAGAATAAGCTCTTGTGTATTCAGGGCTACAATTTATAGTATTAATTAAGAACAGCTTTCCTTTTCTCCGAGAATGAATTCGGTCTATTCTTTGTCAGCGTATGTGAATTTGGGGTTGTGCTCCTGCTCACATTGGCTTTTCCCCCTCTCCTGCCTCCCACCCCATCCACCTCCTGAGCTCTCCTTCCACTCCCGCCCCTCCTGCTTCTCTCTCACTCTCTTGTCATTTCTCCTTTTTCTTCCCTCACCGTTTCTTCCATTGCCCACTTCACTGGAAATGCAAATGGACATAGTACGTTGTTCTTGAAATCGTCTAGTGAGCTTCAACTGTTCTGCTGCTTTTTATCAAGTACTTACTTGTTTTTTGTTTTTGTTTTTTCCAGCGCTGGGCATGCAACAAGGGTCTAGAGCATGCTAAGCAAGTGCTCTACTGCTGAACTAGGTGCCCCCGCCCAACTTTGTACCTGTTTAAGTTTTGTGGACTCTTAAGCCCTAGAGTTTCTCATAACAGCCAGTAATTATCATGTGTGGGTAATACAGAATCTTTCACCTTTAAGACAAATGCTATCGAGTGCTTTTTAAAAATCAGAATATATTTTCAGCTATATTAATTGAAGCATATTCTGTGCAACCAGCAGGTTAAAAGGAGAACTGCCCTCATTTCCTCTATGCATATGTAAACATACACAGTGAAACTTTTAATTTTGATATAATATACTTACAGAAAACTTGGAAAAGTAAGCAAAGATTTCCGATATGCCCTCTACCCAGAATTCCCCAATATTACTGTTTTAACAAATTTGTTCTGTTTTCATATGCATGTGTTTTTTTCCTGATCCTCTTGAGTAAGCTGCAAGTGGTGCCTTTGCTGAGTACCTGTGTGTTTCAAAAAGGCAGGTCATCACCAAGATCACGAAGTTAACATTGGTAGAACACAGTAAGCTGGTATACAGACTTTTATTTCATTATGGTTATTGTCACTTGTCTCCGTAATGTCCTTTATACGAAAAGGGGTGGGGAGCACATCCAGGTTTCCACAGTAGCAATTAGTTTTCAGGTCTCTTAGTTCTTTAATCTAGAAAATTTCCTTTGACTTAATGATGTTGACACTAGAACAGGCGACCACCTTCTGCTTTTTCTTTGGCCACATCACTTTATTGAGCTACAATCCACACACTGTACAGTGCCTCCAGTTATATGGGTAGCATGGCTTTAGGTAGGCTCATGGTTGTGGTCATCACTGCATAAAGGAACCCAGCACTCTTCAGCACCTCGTTTCTCCCCAGGCAGTCACTACCCTCTTGTCATTCCCTTTGTGGACATTTCGAATAAATGGAATCATGTCACCTTTTTTTTGTCTGCCCTGTTCATTTAGTGTAATGCTGTATCAATGCTTCATTCCCTTTTATGACTTGATACTTAATTGTGTAGATATGCCACGTTTTGTTTACCCACCTATCAGCTGAAGGGTACTTGAGTTTCCATCTTTGGCCATTCTGAATAGAGCTGTGAACATTGTGCACTAGTTTTTATGTGGCTGAAACTTTAATTGCTCTTGGGTGTATGTCTGGGATTGGAATTGCTAGGTCATAGGGAAACTGGTCAGCCCTCTGAGGAGCTGCAGATCTGTCCAAGCTGGCTGCATTGAGTCTAGCTCCATTAGTGGTGCTTCCCGTTCTCACCATCGCTGTTATCAGCGTTTTTTATGATACCATCTCAGTGGGTGTGAAGTGAGAGCTCATCTCGGTGGTTTTTAAAAATTGTGGTAAAATATGCATGATGAAAATGACTATTTTAGCCATTTTTAAGTGCACAGGTCAGGGGCATGAAGTATGATCATCCTGTTTTGCAACCTTCACCACCGTCCATTTCCAAAATATTTTCATTTTTCTAAATTTCATTTTTCTAAATTGTATGCGCACAAAATCCCAGTCTCCTGCTTGTTGTCGTGATTCGCATCCTCTGGTTGGCTTAATGGTGCTGAGCATCTCTTTATTGGCCATTTGTATATCTCCTTGGAGAAGGGTCTATTCAGCTCCTTTGCCCATTTTTAATTGGTTTGTCTGTTATTCTTCAGTTGTGGGACTTCTCATAATTATAAATATCCCTTATCAGATTCATGATCTGTAAAAGTTTTCTTGCATTTTCTGTGTGTCTTTTTACTCTCTCTTAATGGTGTCCTTGGATTGACCAAGAGGTTTGGCTCTTGGTGATGTCTGGTTTATCTATTTTTTTTTCTTTCATTACTCATGCTTTGTTGTTATATTTGAGAGATCATTGTTTAATCCAAGGTTGACGTGGATTTATGTCTGTTTTCTTCCAAGAGTCTTATTGTTTTAACTCACCGTACTTGTAGCAGACTGCTCCTCCACATGTTTTCTTCCTTGGCAGTATGGCCTCTTAGTTGAGGTGGTCCAAGGCAGGGTGCAGTGCTCCCTTGAACTTCTGTATCTCCAAGTGCATGGGAGAGCACTCTTGTTCTGGCCCGCAACCGAGTTATTTCATATTTTGCTCTTTTCACTCTTATTCTTCAACTAATATTATCAGTTGATGTCTTGGTTGTTCATCTACATTCAGTGGAAAATTTGGACAACTCTTTCCCGTCCTGCCCAGCTCTCTGTCACCCTGGGCAGTGTCAGTGTCGTCCCTTATTTGATGTCTCACCAAACTCCAACCTCACCGTTCGTTATTCCTGAGCTCCACTGTGTTTCAGCAACCTATTTCTGTGACCAGATCTTGGAACTTGGAATTACTCAAAAAGACCAGATGCCTGTATCCATACTCTGGATTGTACCCTCTGCGTGACTTTCTTTTTCTCTCTCCTTCTTCCCCTCTCGCCCCAGCCCTACCCACTTCATTTCTTCGTTTTGGTTGTACTTCTTCACCTATGTTCCAAACTTCATGTTATCCAAAATGCTCAGTCAGCTTTTACCTTCCATTCCCCTCTAGTCTTTTCCATAACCTCTTAATGCTGCTTCTCTAGCCCTTTGGATCTGTGGCCCACATCAGATACCAATAAATGATGAGTGAGTGATGGAATCTTCAAGTTTGAATTGGCCTATTTGCCTCCTATACTGAAGCCGCTAGGCTTTGAGAGTGAGTCAGCTGTAGTGAACTCACTGCTAGAAATTTGCTTCTTAGTCCTGACGATTTTTACGAGTGCCTAGTCCCACTGGCTCCTGCTCTTATAACAGGCGATTGTGGACATTCCCTCTGTTCTTATTTCCTCATGTTTTCTCACTCTTAGCACATGAATTTCTTACTCCATTGAGACAGACTGAGGCCGGCAGACGAGAGCTTGCTTGGCCCTCTCCTCACCCCACGGGAGCATGGGCATCGCTCCCCTGCTGTCCTCTGACCTCTGCTTTCACAGGAAGCCTTGCACCCTGCCCCCATTCTCCAGGGCCCTTACACCATCATTTTTTTCTCCTGTAGTCAACTCTTCCTTCTCTATTCCTGTTCTTCTGTTAGCATATAAACTAGAAAAACAAAAAGGGAGAAAAGAAAGAAATGCACTGATCCAAACAAAAACACATCGAGTCTCCTTTTCCTCAGCTACCTGGAGTCTCCCTCCTTCCCTTTCTGCCCACAGCTTTGAGTGTCTCCATTTTGTTCATGATTTGTTACACAGAGCTGACTTCTTCCTCTAAGTTTGTCGACCCCTAAACACACGTTCATTTTAGGCTGTGTGTACTTACCACCTGAGCAGCCTTCGACACTGCTGGCTCCTCTCTGTCACTTTGCCTCTGGCAGGGCAGGGTTTATGCATGCTTGTCTTTCCCTGTTTTCCTGTAGGACACTGAGGGTGAAAGGAGATTTTAGGAGACTTGATATTGTATTTATAGTAAATTTTTTGAACAGGTTCTTCTCAGTTAAGTTCTTCCTAGCATTATTGTAGAGTGATGACATTCTTTCATCAGTAGGGTTGTGGATGAATACATTTTGAACATCCATGCAGTGAGAATGCACAAAGAAAAAAGTAGAGAAAAGTCAAGGGGCAAAGCCTGTCTCCCCCCCCCCCCCCCCCCCCGTTTCCAGAAAAGCACTACAGAGAGATTCAGGGGGAAAAAAAAAACTTAAGAAAACATTTGTAGTTGTAGATGGACAGAATACCTTTATTTTATTTATTTCTTATGTGGTGTTGAGGATCGAACTTCGTGCCTCACGCATGCAGGCGAGTGCTCTGCTGCTGAGCTGCAGCCTCAGCCCAGGAAAAAACTTTTTATATAAATGTTCAGCATGAGAAAAATACCTGGTGCCTCATCATAAAGTGATTTTATCTGTGGAGTGGAATTAGAGGAGGGGGATGTTGTTTGCTTTTTTTTAGTGGGGGAGTACTGGTAATGGAACTCCTGGGGGCACTCGACCACTGAGCCACATCCCCACCCCTGTTTTGTGTTCTATTTAGAGACAGGGTCTCACTGAGTTGCTTAGCGCCTTCCCTTTGCTGAGGCTGGCTTTGAACTCGAGATCCTCCTGCCTCAGCTTCCTGAGTCGCTGGGGCTACAGGCGTGCACCCCCACGCCCTGCTGCTGTTTTCTTTTGGTAGTTGTATTTGGTTTTAACTTTTCCAGTGCGCACAGGTTTCTTCTATATGAAGACAGTAATAATTTGAGCATCTTTAGAGAATCATCTTTGACCTCTACCTAATTCTTCCTGTAGCTTCTTGGATCATAATTTTACTTTGCCTTTTCCGTTTTCCTTCCGACCTCGAGCCATCCTTCTGCAGTCTGCTTGGTAGGCTTCTCCCGTCGGCACTCAAAAGTCACCTTGGTTCCCTTGGTCTGATTTTATTATCTTTGTCCTGTGTCCTGTGAGCCTGGGAGGGCTCCTCCAGTCACGGGCACATGGATCAGGAGCCTGTTATTCAACCTTGAATTTCATGGACTTGAATGCCTGGTAGAAATTCTTAGGGTTTTAACAATTAGAACAATAAAGCACAGCATTTGGGATAGCACTCCTTAGTATTAGCATGTCCTTTTGGGTAGATTGTCGTTATATCCTTTTTGCTTAAAGCTCTGTGGGAGGAGACATGTTTTAATTAAACTTAAATTTATATCTCCGATTACATTGAGACATAAATAGTCTATCCAGGCAGTTTGTTTGAATGCAGTACGATTATTTTTTTTAATTATCATTGGGGGAGAGGATGGTGATAATTTCATACTTCATTATTACACAAAACATTAGTATAGAATTTTTAAATAATCTCTCCAAATGTGTTAATTAAAGAAAATCAACATTGATGTGCTTAGGAAATACACATCGACTCGGGCAGAAACTTGAGTATGTTTTCTTCTCCATTACCATTGCTGTCTGTTTTTTCTTCTAGGTTCAACAGATAGATCGAGTGGTGGAAGTTGTGGAGGAAACAATTAAAGGTAATTGTTGAAAGTGTGATAAGCAGGCACCTGTATTTTCTGAACCATGTTATAAAAACACTTCTCTGTTCACACTTATGGGCCATCTTTATAAAAGTTATTTTACATCTAAAATCATCCAGTTTTGTCCTTGACTTCATGCATTGACCAGGAAGTGTATGTTTGATTGCCGTACAAATGAGTCAATGAAGTAGGCTCTAGTCAATTTTTTTAAATTTTATTTTTCTATATAATGGATTTAGTTTGAATCTTAGATCAGAAGACAGAATTTAATCAGTTTTAAAATAGTGAAATGTTTTTATTCACATCAGATAATTACAGTTTCTCATTTTAAGAGTACTATTTTATAGACTTTCAGGTATAAATTTGGTAGTGGCACTAGAAAATAGAATTGTGCTTTGTTTGTTTCATTAGCCAGTGCTCACTGAAGCATGTCCTGTGTCCAATGTCTTCCATATGTTTTTGTGCATTAATTTTGAACTTTTGTTTATCTGGGATTGACGATTATAGACTGAGAATGATACTTAGTTCATATTATTTTGGAATTTCAAAAGATGACTATCAGAATTAAAAATTTATAGTAGTGTTACTTTGAATTTTCAAAATTATACATTGGAGAAGGTATTGCAGACCACCCCCCCCACCCGACCCCGCACGCGTGTGTGCACGCACTTTCCTCCCTTTTCTTTTTTTGTTGGTGGTTGTTGTTTTGAGGTGCTGGGGATGGAAACCTAGTCTTTTCTTATGCTGGGCTATCACTTCACTGCTAAACTCCAGTCCCATGACTATCTACAGAGTAGCATTGTCTGTGCACTGTTGTAATATTTACGACAGTACTGTAAAGTAAAATGGGTTTAAATATTTTGCTCATTTTTGCCGCTAAGTTGAGACACCGGACCCATGACTAGTATGTGACAAAGATCCAGCCAGATCCCCTGGATCCAAAGCCTGTACTTTGACATTACACTGTGATTTCCCTGCTGTCATCCAGCAGCACTGTTGTCAAGATTGTTGGATGAGCTGCTTCAGCAGTGCCTAAAGATGCTTGAGAGGTTGCTGCCTGATCGGATCTTGAGCACCAGACACACATTGACCTTTCAGTAACTTTTAGAAAGATAAATAATGGTAATGAAGATACCATAGGAGAAGGTTTAGGTGACCTTGGATATGCAGCGACTTTAGATACAACATTAAAGGTCTGACTCATGAGGGAAATGATTGAAAAGTTGGACATCATTAAAGTTAAAAACTTTAGCTCTACAAAAGACTGCCAAGAAAATGAGAAATCACAGTATAGGAGGAAATATTTGTAAAAAGTACATCTGATAAAGGGTTTGTATTCAAAGTAAGTGAAGAACTATTGAAATTGGACAGTAAGAAAATGTGCAACACAATTAAAAAATGGACAAAAACCTAGCAGACACTTTGGCAAAGAAAATGTACACCTGGAAGTTAAGCATTTAAAAAAGATGTTCAACATCATGTGTCATTAGCGAATTTCAAGTTAAAGCAACAAGACTACATTGCTCATACCTAGTAAAATGGCCACAGTCCAAAATATTGACAGTACCAAATGCTAGTGCATTGTGGAGGAACGGAACTCTTCTGATGGGCCAGCAAAATGGTGCAGCCACTCTGGTAGACAGTTCGGCTGTTTCTTAACAAAAACTGTACTTCAGCAGTTATGCTCCTTGATATTTACCTAAGTCAGTCTGAAGTTAATGGGTGCCTGCACATGTTTATAAGAGCTTACTTCACAATTGCTAAAACTTAGAAGCAACAAAGGTGTCCTTCCATAAGTAAATGGATAAATAAACTGGGGTACATCTAGACAATGGACTACTATTTAGCACTTAAATGCACTGCCAAGCCTTGAAAAGATAGAGGGTCCCTAACTGCATATTACCAATTAGAAGAAGCCAATCTGAAAAGGCTACACATTGTATATGATGTTCTGCAAAAGGTGAACTGTGGCATCAGAGTGTCATTGGTTGTGGGTGGGGGTAGGGAGGAAGTGAATGGGCAGAGCACAGAAGATGCTCAGGACAGAGAGACTATTCTGTATAATACTCTAATGGTGGACACATGTCATTGTACGCTTGTTCAAAGCCACAGAACGTACCCTAAGTGAACTTTATTGGCTCTGGATGGTAATGATGTCAGTGTAGACTCTTTGTGATAAATGTACTAATCTAGTACAGCATATTGGTAGTGGGGAGGCAGTGGTTTATAGAAACTCTGTACTTCTGCTCAATTTTGCTGTGAACCTAAAATTGCTCCAAGAAATAGTATTTTAAAAAATTACTGATTGTCATCAACGTTCATAGAAGTTGCCCAGATGGCTTGCAGAGATGTAATTTCTTTGGAAATCATAGAAGGCCTTTTGTTCCCAGGCTGGGTTATCTAGGGATTATTTCTCACTGGTGAGTTTGGACTTGATTGGATTTATTGGAGAGGCTGTGAGAGTCTGCAGGAAGCCAGGAGTTGAAGATCAAGGTGATGGGAATACTCATGGGCTAGTTTGATTTGAGGATGGGAAAGCTGATGGATTAAGTGCTATTAGTGGGAAAAGATAGTTTTGGAAACAGGGGATTAATTTTGGTAGCTGCCCTTGGTTTGCAGTGAGCTATGAAGGAATCAGGTGATTTGTCTGGGATCTCCAAGTTGATGGAAAACAGGGCCTGGAGGTGAACTTCTGTTCTTTTGTCTCTCCTGGTTCTCCCTGGAGGCAGCTGCTTGTTGGTGAAATAATGTGGCCTTTGTAACCATCAGCCAGTTGTTGGTTGTCTTCCAAAGAGAGATTCTCCTGAGGCTGTTTTCTTACTTTAAAAAGGAGAGTATTAAAAGGATGTGAATTTTGAGGAACCCAGAACATATTAGGGGCTCAGTTCTTGTTAGTGTTGACCTTGTACTGCCCACTTAATATTTGGGTGGCTTGACAGACAAACTGGTCTAAGTCATCAGTGATGCTCCTTTCCATCTGACTTCGGGAGCTGCTGCCCTTGACCTGGGATTATTTCACTGACCTGCATGTGTACCTTTGTGGCAGCCTGATACCTTCAAATTATCTTGGTCCTTTGCAGCATGATGCTACTAGCTTTCTACTCCATTCTTCCATTTCCATTTTTCCTATATTAATGCCATTCATGTACCCTTAGCTCGAGACTTTGATCTATTTGATGTTTCTTACATAGTATTTTCAATTTTCTTTACATTTATCTTGGAGTTTGCAGCAGCAGTGGGCTATTTACCACTCCAGGTCTACCCCCACCTTGATCTTTGCTCATGGAGATGAACCTGCATCGGTTCCGTGGTCGGATCCCTGCCATCTGTCATTCCCTGTGTTTGGCCAGTAGAAGGTTGGAATTGTGATAGGAGTCTTGTCCCCATCTCTTGGCTCCCCCTTGTCTTGTTTCGGCTTTTGTCTGGTGACCCTCTGTATTGTTTCTTTGTTTGGGATCCTGGAGCTGTTCCTGTCTGTGCCTCTTCAGGCCTGGGGTGGAAACTGCCGCCTGTTCGCAACCCCCAGTATTGCATTGTCTCTTACTGTTTTCTAACCTGCCCTAACTGTCTGGAGTTGTCCCTTTATGAAATATTTGATTATGCAGAGAAGACATCTGGTTTGCTGCTACCATAGTTGTTAAAGAGGTAGCCACGGAGAGACCAGGCTCTGCTGTGTTCAGAGCCTGCTTTCCATGTTTGGGCCTTGCTGGCTTCTTCCTTGAAGGGGGTTTGGATGCATAGCTTCTGCCACAGACCGTTTGAGTTCTTATTGCTGCTTCTGCTACACCAAGTGATGTTTTAAAACGGTGTTATTAAGATACATCGATAAGGACTCAACTCTGTTGTCATGAACACAGTCAGACAGAACTCATTTTCATTTTTGTCTCTTTTGGTTGTATCCAAACAGAAAACTACTCTTGCCTTCCTGCATCCTGTTGCCCAGCAATCCTGGACAGTGGTGGGCTGTGTACTTCCCGTGTTGATGGAGAGCTTTTGTGTCTTTGAAGCCATTTTCATTTCCTGGGTTCATTTTGAACAACTCCTCATTGTTTCAAAGTGGGTCTGAAAATTTTATCTCCTGACAATTTTTGCTTTAGGTTTCACCAGGTTATAATGAATCTGTGTAAGTTTGATATTTTGGAAAGTTATAGGACTGAATCTAAGGGAAGAAAGGTACGCAATGTTGAAAGACTGCACATTCTTTTTTTTTTTTTTTTTTTTGCTTATTTTTATGTGGTGCTGAGGATCGAACCCAGTGTCTCACGCGTACAAGGCAAGTGCTCTACTGCTGAGCCACCAACCCCAGCCCCTGCACATCTTTCTTAAAAACATGTTCACGTTAGTCTTTTATGTGATCATTAAAAGCTTTTTTTTTTTTTTTTTGGTATGAAAGATCTGAAAGGAGTTAATTATATGTGAAGCCCCTAAACAACACTAAAATCATTAAAAATATTCTCATCTTTGTAAAACTGTAGTCTAACTGGATAACCTAAAGCACATGATTGCAAGTCAGTGTGGCCTATTGAAATCAGAAAAATATTTGTTATTAAGTCATATTTTCTCTCCTGTCAACCCTGTTGAAAGAGATCCTATTGTTCTTACTATGTCTGCTGGTATTTCATTCAGCCTAATTCCAAATGCCTCAAGTGGCGGTAATGCAGGGTTTTCCCAGTGTGGCCTAATCTACAAGTGTAATTGATTTTCTGTTTTCTCTAACTTCTCAGTAATTGATGCCATCTTGGTTAGACTGACCTAAATTCCCGGGTTGCTTCACAGGCAGCTGTTTCTTAGGTAAGCCATTGCTGCTGATTGTCACCATCAGGCTTTGCGCTCGGCTTGTGGCATCTTTTCTGAGTGTAAGCTGCTGGTAAACAGGCTGTGTCAGGGTGTGCAGGCAGAAGTGGATCACGTGTGGGCTCCCCCCCCCCCAACCATGATGCTCATCACCCCAATTAGTCCAGGGTGAATTTCTCTTCAGATGTTTTCTAGACTTAGGAGGTGGGACAGTATTTGACCCCCCCAAACCATGTGCTTTTTCACTAGAATACCATTATTTTTGGTACATGCTTTGAAAATACGCTTTCATGCATCCTGTTACGTGTAATCTCACACACCCTGAATGCTAGAAAAAGGTGTGCATTGGTTTTGCCAGTTAGGAATGGGAGGTAGTCTCACTGGTGTGAGTGAATAGGTGATGACTTTCCCCTTCTATTAACTAAAGGAACAGGGATTCCTGTCACTTTTTCCCAGTGAACCTGTTTGTTTTTAATTCATGCAAAGTGTTCATTTGTGGTTGGTTTGGTGGCCAGGCATTTTTTCACCTTATTAAATGCAGTCCGTTCATCTCCTTGGCTATTGCTCCTTTCTATTATCTCTTTTGTAGTTGTCTTCTACACAGATACATGTGTTCTTTCTAGAATGAACTTCTTTGTATTCATTGCATTCTTTCTAGAATGAACTTCTTTGTATTATCTCTTTGGTAACAGTTTTTCAAGTCGTAATATTTTTCAAAATAAGAGGAGATAAATTTCATTCTGGTCCCCTGGAGCAAAATTCTGCCAAGGACTTCATTTGGTTTTTCATGTTGCCTTATTCTGTGCCTTGGTTTCCCATCGTGACTGGGAAGGCGTCTCTGTTAGAGGAACCACTGTGTGATGTCTCGTCTATATATTTTGACTTTATGACCTCTTTAGCCAATGGGTTAGTCTTACTTCCAGCCACACACATATTCACCAGCATGGGTATTATTTATCAACTCTAGTGTGCGTGTAATTAACGTGTTGGAAAAAGTCTTCCTTAGGCAGTGTAAATGGTCTATTTTACCTTTTTCTTAGTACAAGTGGCTAATTAACTTTGTCTAATGTTTTTCGACCTTGAAACCATTTTGGAATGCAAATAAATGTGTAAATTTGTCTCCCAGGTGATTCTGCTGCTTTATGACAGCTTCAGAATTGTTTTACATTTTTCTTCTTTGTCTTAAATTTTAATTTTAATGTGCGGCTTTATTGTGTTCACCACTCACATTTTCTTTTCCACTCAGATGCATTTTCTCTCATTTGAAACTATCTTGCTTCAGTGATAGAATTTATAAGATGATTTGGGTGTTTCACTAGCTTCTATTTGGTGCACAGTGTGGAATAGACTCAGGGGATCATCTTATGGCAAATAACATGCTGTTACGATGCATTACTGGATCGGGTTGTTGAAGACAAAGGACATTCAGACCAAGGCTCCTGGGCTTTCCACGAACCAATCCTTTTGTTAGTAGTTCTTCTACCGATCTGGTCAAGTAGCCCATCATGCCTTGTTTAAATGCCGACAAGGACCTCCCTAACATTAAATTGTGTTTACATGCTTAAACTTGTGAACCTGGTAGTGTCTTGGAAGATTGCATAAAGATGAGACTACTTAAAAAATGTATTGTTAGTTTCTAGAATTTTGTGCAAACTGTTACTGTAAACCAGTTTATATTTAACAGCTTTATGTCTGTATGTTAATCATTTTCATTTCAGGTGTTCAGTATATTCAGATATGCCAATTTGACTTCTAAGGTTCTCAAACATTAATTTTTACTACAAAATAAATGACATAAAACCTCATTTCCAAAATTTGTGTTATATCTAATTTTATCCTATGTACTCTAATGGGAGTTGTATTATTAGAAACACACACATACACAAACACACATACACCCTCCACCCCCCAGTAAATCAGTTTACTTGTGTTTTGAAACTCCCACAGAAAACATGTTCACTTGTGTGTGTGTGTGTGTTTAACTTTTTGTTCTGGGGATTGAACCCAGGGCCTGTGCATGCTGCCACTGAGTTACATCCTCGGCCTAATAAATATATTTGTAAGAATTTTAGTATAATTCTTAAAATGAGAAATTTAAGCCAAATCACAGTTATGTACACCTATAGTTCCAGCAAATCTAGAGGCTGAGGCATGAGGATTGTGAAGTTCGAGGCTAGTCTCAGCAACTTAGACCCTGTCTTAAAATAAAAAATAAAATGGGCTGGGGGTGTAGCTTAGAGGCCTAGGATTTAATTCCCAGAACTGGAAAAAACAACAACAAAAAACATGCTTAAAGAAGACGAGATTTTTTTCATATCTTTTAAAAATGAATTTCTACTCTTCATATGTGTTATTAAGCACCTGAAGAGGTTATGTTTTTCATTTACAGAATCTCCTATTTTCAATTAGTAAAATATAATCACAATAGATGAGATCATGAACTTAGGGAAACATGCTAGCAAGCTTAACTGCAGTTTTCAAACGGGCTGAAATACTAGGTGCACTGAGGTGTTTTCTGTTTTGACCATTTTAAACAGTAAGTTAAACGGATAGTTCTCCTTTAGTACTGTATGTCTGAGTGCTCCCAAAACAAGTGGAAACCAGGTCCTCAGTATCTGAAATTTTGGTAGGAAGATAAATATACAAAAAAGTTATGATTTATAAGATGACTTGGGTGTTTCACTTGGGTGTTTGGTGCACAGTGTGGAATAGACTCAGCCATGATTTTATTGTCAGGGAAATAACTTATTTCACAACCAAGTGAATATAAAACTTTTCAGCTTAGAGTAATTTTACAGTTTAGATATGGCTTTATAGGAAATTTAAATTCAATTTTCTCTCTAAATAATTTACTATTAGAGTAATCACTTGTGGGATGGACCTTTATCAGAAAACCTAGTACTGAAGTATTATTGGCACATGTCGATTCTGACATTTCATTTGTAATATTTGGTGGATTTACACGTTTTCTTCATCCTATAACACACTAAAAGCATTTTACAGGTATGTTACAATCATTTCTGAGACCAAGAGTAAAAACCAGTTTCACGTACTTACTAGTTTGAGGGGGGGAAACTCATTTGCAGAATTTGTAGTTAAGATATCAACTGTGAATGGATCTTAGGTAGACGTTTATGGATTTTAGGTAGAAATTTATCTCAGTGCCACCATTTTGTAACAAAGTATACATTTTATTGAGTAATAAAGACATAGTAATTGAAATGTCCTTATAAAAAATGGCCTTGAACACATTAAATCTTTATTGTAACTCCAAAAATGCAGGTGCACTGTTTTTTAAAGGTACTCTGAAAAGTCAGGTGCTGTGGCAGACCAGGGTCCTAGACTGAGCCTGCGAAGAGCTGTGTTGAGACACTTGTGTCTGCCACTGACAGGGTCATTGCCAGCAACCCACACAGCCTCATTTGCTCTCGGTTTCCTGGGTTGTAAATTGTATGACATGGAAGGTCCCTTTACTCTGAAGTTCTTGAAGTGTGAGTCTATAATGGAAGATTGAGTTCAGAGTTTGTCATTGGAAATGAGATGCTGACATCTTTGACAGTGGTCTCTAGCAAAAGGGATTAGGATGTGACTAGAGTTTGTCCCACTTCCCGGTCTCTACTTGCCATATTTTACTTCTTCTGTTCCTTCCTGTTTACAAAACGAAGCTGTGGCGGGCATTCTGTACATTTTCTGTGGGGTAGTTCTGCATTGAGCTGGTGTTGGGTGGAGCCCAGCTCTTGGATTTTTTTTGCCTTCCCTGGGCTCAGTTGCCCTGGGATTCTGCACAGCAGGAGGCTGTGAACTGCTTAGTGTTGCTCAGGAACTTCCAGAGCAACTTTGATTTCCATCCAGGGCCATATTTATTTTTAGGATTTTGAGATTCATTTTGGGTGACAATTTTTAAGGAAAAAGGTACTTTGAGAAGATAAAAACAGAATTGTCACCTGGGTGGCCATGGTGGTGCATACCTGCTATCCCAGTGGCCTGGGAGGCTGGGGCAGGAGGATTCCAAATTCAAAGCTAGCCTCAGCAACTTTGCAAGACCCTGTCTCAAATATAAAATATAAAATGGGCTGGGTATGCGACTCAGTGGTTAAGCACCCTGAGTTTAATACCTGGTACTTCCGCAACCAAACAAAACCAAATACCTATTACCTGGAGCAGTGATTCTCGTGGGTGGTTGCTGGTCCCCTGGCCAGAGAGGGAGGACAGCAGGCTGGTGATCAGAACCTGGAGAAACTGTGGCTGGTGAGTCTTTCCTGTGGCCCTCCACCTAGACTCCTGGCCATGTGAGCCACTCTTACATCTGGGTATTGTTGACGTCACTTAGGTGTGCAAGGTGGAATAGCCATGGTCCCTCACCTTGCCCTGGAGTGCACACACCCAGCTTAGCCAGGATCCTGTGTCACCTCGGCCTCCTTCCCTCCTGTCCATGAAAGCACATCTCAGAGCAATGGAGCCATTTCATGGGAGTGAAATGGCTTTTTTTAACATATCTAATCTTTTTTATGTATCTAATAATTATTCACAAATATGATAATTATCAATACAATTATTTGTGACCCATTTCTTAGCCCCCCAAACTTTTTAAAGAAATGGGATTTGACTTTAACTTACAGTGTTTAAATGTTTTAAAGGCCTACTTGCCTTGCTTTAAGCAACATCATTAGGGGCTGGGTGTGGCGGCACACACCTGTAAGCCCAGGAATTCAGGAGGCTGAGGCAAAAAGAGCTCAAGTTCAATGCCAGCCTCAAAATAAAAAAGTAAAAAGTCTAGGGATGTGGTTAAGTGGTAAAGTGCCCCTGGGTTCATTCCCCAGTTCCACCCACCTCCCCACTGCCCCCACCAAGACATTGTCAGTCTCCATAGGAGCACAGTGGCAGTCATTACAGTGGCTGCTATAACTAACTTCCATTTACTCCTCTGGCTAACCCTCCATGTGCTCTCACCCTCCATCTGTACTCCGGCCTTACTGGCTGTGCGGCCAGGCCTTGGCTTAAGGTGAGGGGAACCTCATTCTCTGGTTCCAAAGCCCATGTGCCTTCTCTTCTGTGAAGTTGCTTATCTTGAACAGAGGGAAGGGAGACGGGGAGGCCCCTCCACTGTAATACCCTTCCTCACACATGTCATCCAGGATGCTGCTTTCTCGTTCTCTCCAAATCCTCCCGAGTATTTGCCTGGTCACACATCTCATTTTCTATCTGATCTCTTTTTCCATCTTCGGGTTTTTCTTGCCATCTAATTTTGTACCAGTGTGAAAACATTTTTTGGTAGGAAAGAAACCCTTTTTCCCCCCACACAACTTTATTTATAAAGATTTTTTTCTTTAAAAGTCTGGAGTAGACTATTTGAGCCTTCTCTTGCTGTAAGGTACTTCAGTTGGGAAATGAGTGGGTAAAAAGTATTTTTACTGTAGTCAGCAATGAAAAAAAATGGTTTAACCAATAAAAAGTTAATGAGATTCTACAGAGGAAATTATTTTGTCTATGTGTGTTTTTAAGGGTAATTTTTGAAATTTTTATGTAAAACACATAGGTTTTTATTGTCAAATGCTTAGGTCAAGAAAACTGTTGCACATTTTTTAAGAGAATGACTTATTTTAAAATTCTTGTTAGGCATTTAAGCCAGGTAAGTATTACAGCTCTAACCAGAAGTATTTTAAATCAGATAGTTTTAAATCTTTAACAGTTCTTATTCATCAGTTGTCAATTCTTAAAATTAAAAAAAATTTAAAACAACATTTGATTCATCTTTTGACCAGAGCTCAGAATCTTGAGCCCACGTAATTTTTGTAAATTATTTTGTAAATAAAAATATTTGGAATATTTTTATTTTCAAAGGTGTGCCTTTTCTCTGTGCAGCTTCTTCATGCCAAGTCTTAATCTCTTGAGGGCAGTCTGGCTTCAGTGAAAAGCCTTTAACTGGATTGGTTTTGAAGAAGTGGAAAATGGGCAACAATAGGAATTCTGGCAGACACTCTGTGAAGTACACACGATCCTGTGTAAAAATGGTGTCCTGTCACCTCTCCTCGAAGCTTTGCTGATTTTATTCCTGTGAGAGTCCATGGCTCCCTCCTGTGTCCCGCCCTACCTGGAATCCTTGATCAGATCTTCTGTCATTTACCAGTGGATTTTCCTGGAGATCTGAAGTCCCCTGAGGGTAGAAGTCAGTGTGGTAGCTCAGGACAGAATTTTTTAGGGGAGCCATGGGGGTTTGTATTTTGGCTGTCTTTATTTTGTATTTAACTTTTGAAGAATTTCTAAGTACCACTTAAGCTCATGTATAGGATCGTGAAGCTTTTGCTTCAGTCATATGTACTCATTAATGTATTTGTTTTTCTTGCATTTCTAAACTTTGCTTTCACCATTTCTGTAGCAGGGCCCTGCCGACTCCCTTCCCCAGGGGTGCAGGGATGAGACTGGCTTGAAGGCCCTGGGAGCTCCTTCCCCCTCCCTCTGCTCCTGTGTGTCCTGCCCACGGTACAGGGTGCAGCTCTTGGTTGTGATGTGTCAGCTGTGCATCGGATCAGAACTGAAAGGCCATGGGAGACTCAGGCCCATCTTAAGATGCGTGGATGGACGGATCCCCAGCTTCCTCTCCTTCCTGTCTCACACCTGGGGGTGGCTAGACTGGAACAGTAACAGGAGGGGACTTGACATTTTCATTTGTGGCTGGCAGTGGGAATCTGAGCTTCTGTTTGGAAGGTCAGCACCACTTGCAGGCTCCAGGTTTCTTGTCTTTTGCGGTTCTCATTTTCAGAAGGCCCGATGCCACCTTTTGTGTGGTCGGTTGCTGCTTTTCTTCCTGGTGTGGTAATTGAGGGAGTGTAGGTCTGAGCATGAGCGGTGCTGCTGCCCTTTATCGCTGTGTGGCTGCTTTAGGTACCGACAAGAGGCATTCACAGTTCTGTGTTGTAGGCCCTGAAGTTTCGGAGCTGTTGAACAAATTTGGGATTGAGGCCAGTCTCTTGTAGTAAGGCAGAGTGATCAGAGGAGCTCCATGAAGGTTCAGTGCTAATGCTGAGTTGCTGATGGGAGTCCTCTGGCTTGTGACTATGTCAATGCACATTTGGTTCAGATTCTGAGAAGTAAGTTGGTACTGCAGAAACCTCCCCGTCATAAAGGGTACATCTGCTTATACAAAATACAGTAGAGACATAAAGCTGACTGCTCATTGTAATTTGCCTCTGGAAGGCATCCTCGTTAGTCTGAGGGCATTTGCTTATGTGATTGTTTATCATAAGACTTTTGTTTACAAATAACTTATACCAGCTGTAACAAGCCAATGGAAGAAAAAATGCTTAAGAACCTTCCATTCCAACAAATGCTTTCATCTTTCCATGTCCTTGTTCATAGGCAGATTTCACATTATTGGTATCAGTGTGGGTGCTTTTTATGTGCAGTAGGAGTTTGGATACTGATCCTCATGTTTCTAGAGGTATATGTGACCTTACCTTGCTCTCCTCCTAGCCCACCTGCCTGCAGGTGAGCTGTTGGGTTCATTGTCCCCAGCCTGGCTCTGGAGACAGCAGAGATGATTTGAGTCCCATCGTGAGTGTCCTCTCTTCTCTTGCATTGATTTGCACTTGGACTTTTGTCTCTTTGGACAGTTTATTTTTATTGTTCTTTTCTCATTTTAAAGTCTTTTCTAGATGCTGTTGTAGCTGACATTTAAAGCTTTTCTACTGGCTGAAGGAGAAGCTGTCTAATCTTAATAGCTAAGAATTGGGTTTGAATCGGGAAGATGTTTTTGAGTCAATTCTGACGTCAATATGTGTGAAAAGTTTTGCAACCCAGACCCGTGACAAACCTGCTGCTTCCATTCAGCCCAACTTTTTGTTTCATTTTTCTTCTTTAAAGATGTTAAACACTTCAAGAGAGGTTTTCACTTTTGCATGGAATCAGAAAATGTTTTTTCCCCCAAGAAGTACTGGAAGTGAGGACCTGTATTGGATAGAGTAGTTGGAGAACAACTTTTGCTCTTCTTGGAAATTGGAAAGATATGTCCAGTGACAATGCTGAATGTTTGGTTAAAAATACAGATTAAATTGATCACTCTCATCTGGTAATCTCAAATGGTAGTCCAGTTGACCAGATTTACGTGAGAGTGGATGTCGTCAGTGTGTTAATTACTCTTTTCGCCTGAATTTTCTGCCAATCTCCTCCTGCCCTCTGCCCCCAGCATCGTGTTGGGTTGCTTTACTGGGATGTTTTCCAACAGGCTGACCCAGAGCTTAGAGTTCAGCTGGGTCTTCTGGGTGTGTACCCTACAGGGCGGAATCTGTGCAGTGAGTGCCATTGGCAAGAGACCAAGATGGCCTGGCAGGAGCGCTTTCTGGTGGTGAGGTAGGTGGTCACATGAAGGGAACAGTGAATGGCCTTCACAATTAGGCAGATTGAACAAAGTCCTGGAGGAGAGGCTGCCCATTTTATAGATCCTTGAGGAGGGGAAAAAACTAAATGGGGAAAAATTGGCAGGATCCCATTCTGCCAGATGAGAAGACTGGTGTTCCTGTGCCCGGTAGTGCAGCCTGGGGCCGATCTCCACCACCCCCTGGAGCTTGGGGGATCCCGAGCGGTGAGAGTGTGTGCAGCGGCCATCACCAGTCAGTCAGCACATCAGTTGTGGTTAAGCGTATTTCTGACCTTTAGCTGGTGCACACGTGCTCCAGGGCCGGCTCTCTGGCTTCCTGGGTGACAGCAGGCTGCTCCCCCCTGCTCATGGGGTGGGTTCCCTCTGCACTAGCAATGTGCAGTGCGGCCAGCTCTGTGGGATTCAGGAAGGATCTCTGCTCTTAAAGGTTTACGGACAACATCAAACCTCGATTCAACTGGCACAGGGCAATTACTGCAAGTAATACCTGGTGCCTGGGTACACTTCATGTAGGGTTTTCAGCATTATGAATTCAGGAGTGTGGACGCAACAGGGAATTATAGAAACAACTAGAGTTTTGGTACAGAAATTTTCAGTAAATAATAATTTCAGTTGATAAAATGCTTTAGTGACGTTCTTTGGATTAGATCAGATGTACAAATCAGCATGGCATTGGGGCTTTGTATCCGATTTATAAATACCTGCTGAAGGCTTTTGAGGTTTAAAATAAACTTAGTTTCATCAGAGTTGGATTTTATGTGATGCAAGTTACAAATTAGATGTTTATTAAAGTTGGTTAATAAAAACACTGAACTACCATTATTTAGATGAGAAGAGACATGAATTTACGTTTAAAATGGATGAGATAAAAGATCTCAAAGATGCAGCGTCCCAGCGTTTCCATCCGTGTACCAGCAGCCATGGTGCTCATCCTGCTATTGGAACTGAGTGTCTCCATTTCTGTCACTTCCACCTCCTCCTGTTCTTGTGTTCTCAGTGTCAGTTTGTCACACTGAGCACCCTTCCTCCCTCTCTTCCCACTAGCACTTCCTCCTCCAGGTTCTCCTTATGTGGAGTGGAAATGATGTCAAGGGATATTTCAGTCTTTATTTCCTGTCCCTTTCCTCAGCCAGAGGGGTGGTGACATTCACAACAGTCGGTGCTTGCTGAGCTGCCATCCTTTCTCCATCTCAGCTCTGGGCCTCGCTGGCTACGAGAAGGGGTCAGACAGGGGGGTGTGGGTGTCTGGCGGTAATAACGTGAGGTGCTTCGTGGATTTTGAGATCCGTTTGCTCCCACATTCCTTTTTACCCACATTCCTTTTTACCCGCATTCTGAGTCCCTCAGTGTGCTTCTCTGGCCCTGAGTCCTTGTTTCTTCTCCTTTTCTTCCTAAAGAGATGCATTCTTTAAGACATTGCTTCAGTTTTATTCCTCATCTGTCAAGGTGGTTGGTTAGGTGGCTCCAGTATTGATAGCTTGCACGTGGCTTAGATGATGTTCACAATATGTTCTTCTGTGGTTTCTGGTTTTAAGGAATTAAATTGAACCCGGAATTTCATATGAAATAGGATTTCTGAAAGAGGTGGGAGATCACAGAAGTTTTGTTTCATTATTCCATTTTTTAAAAAAATGATTGTTATATGGATGAAATTCCTTTCTTTTGTCTTTGGCCAGATATGACAAGCAACTTTTATATGATTTTCTACTTTGTCTTTAGTGTACTGTATTTTTCAGTTTAAAAGGAAAAAAAAAAAAGCCTGAGACTCATTGTTAGGTCTGCTGCTCTCTAATGAATCGTTGGATTGGAAAATAACTCATTATATCATCAGGCAGAGATATGTTCCTTTATTTGCATGTAGATAGTGAAGATGAATAATTTATCAAATGTTATTAGTGCAGGCTACATATTACTGGAGTCTCAGCAGGAATATAATGAAATTTGTCTCATCCTACTATGAACATAACATGCCTTTGCACAACCATGACGGCGCCTTGGGCATCTCTCAGAAAACTGTGGTGTAGCCATGCCAGTCTTGTTCACCTGCCCAACCGCTGGACTTTTGACTGAAGAGTTCAACTTTTCTTGAAAATCTATGGAATTTGGTTTGCCAAACACTTGCTTGACTCTAGTTGTGTTCTTGTGTCAAAGTAAAACTTTCCAGTATGAGTGGATTCCTTAATGTTTCTTATTAAAGTGATTAGTGCAAAAAGGCTGTGACTGATGGTTTTATTACTTCTGGTCGTGAGAAGCTGTCTGTTCAGGAGATGTTTAAGCGGTCTGTCTTTCTGAAATGAGGGGTGATGAGACGTGTATATAATTGCTTAGAATCTTATATCTGCACTAATTATGCATCTGCAGTATTTTAAATGATTGCCTTAAAGGTTGCCTTTGATTTGCCTTTGGCATGATTGCATTGGGAGCTCAACAAATTACCCCACAAAAGTCACAATAAAGCTGTACAAATGGTCAAAAGCAAATTATGCCTTATTTTGGAACTTGACTAAAAGCATTCAACGAATTGAGAAATTTATTCATGATGACAACTGAAGTCTCTTTAAAAACAGTATGAGTCTGTGGTGTTTGTACCGGGACTGCTCCTGTTTTCTCAGCTGATGGACAAGTTCGTTCAACCAGGGGGAAGCGGGCTGTGAAAGTGAGGAGCTTTATTGCTGCTACTAAGATGGCTCAGTTGATTTGGGGAACTGTCAGTTATGGTGGAGATTTTGGTGGCAAGTAATAGAGAAGGTCTGCAGCTCTACTGGACCTAGGTTGGTGGCATTTGATATACAAACTATGGACAGGCGAACTAGCCTGGATTTAACAGGGAATTCTGGTAGGTGAAGCAGTGATAGGAAGTTTGAGAAGCTCTCCACGTACTTTCAGTTGCCTGGAGCTTCTACGTGAACAGAGCAGAAACTGGAGTGAGCCCAAGCTACCCACCCTGTCTGCCTGATAGAGCCTGCATGCACATCCACAGGACCTCAGAGAGGACCCAGGGGTGCCCAGGAGAAAAGACAAGGTGGGGCCAACTGGACGTAGATTTAGTCTTCAGGAATCAACTGTCCTGGGGGGGTGGGCGATGTGAATTTTGCATTGCTTTGATATGTAATCCAAGAGGTCAAGTCTTCAGACTCTATTATGATTCATTTAAAGAAATCAAGTGTAACCATGTTCCTGATGAAGAATAGTTGATCCTTGTTCCTCAGTGACCATCAGTGTTGGATTTAGAAGACAAGGATTCAAGAAAGTAAGGGAAGGCATAGTGGAAAAATCCAAGAAAAGGATTGTGATAGTGACTTGAAAATTATGAAGAGGAACACATGGAGAATCTGGAGTTGAAAAGCGCAGAAACAGATTGAAGCCTTCGTTGGGGCCCCGTTGCACGTTTCTAGGTGGCTTTCGGAAAATTACCAGTCACGTTGGAGAGTGATTAGAGAAATGATCCTAACTGAAGAGCAGAACTAAAATGAGCAGGACCTCTCTCATTGCTGACTTGACTTGTCACCCTGACTGGATGAAGGGTACTCAGCTATCTGGTGAAGTATCTTTACTGTCAAGGCTGTGACAGGCACTGAGCCTTCCCCTCTGCTGAACGGGAAGCTGTGAGGTTTTGATTTGATGGGGATGCCCTGAGGGTGTCTGTGATTTGCTTCCAGAGGGGATGGCCTTGGGGGTTGGTGGACTGGGTGGTGAAGATTTGCCCTCAGTGTGGGTGGGGACTGTTCAGTCATCTGGAGACCCATGGACAAAATTGTGGAGGAAGGGTGAATTCTTATTCTCTTTTCAAGAGCCCGAGCACTTGTTTGCTCTTGGCTTTGGACTTCAGAACTTCAGATTCTTTAGCCTTTGATCTCTGAGACTGGTACCAGTTGCCTCCAGGGCTATTAGCCTGAGCCTTGACTGCAGATTTGCACCATCCACTTCCTGGGTTCTGAGGCTCTGAGTGCTTGGACTGAGCCAAGCTCCTGGCTTTCCTGTTCTCTGACTTGCAGATGGCCCATCATGGGAACTCTTGGCCTCCACAATCAAGTGAGCTTACTCTCTAATCAATCCCTTCCCATCTCTCTCTGTGTAGCCTCTCAGATCTGTCTTTCTGGAGAACCTTGAGTAGACAACCTCAGAGACCTCTGTGGCTACATCAGCACACTAACACAATGTCATGGGAGCCGCAGAGGACTAGGATAGAGAAAAGTGCGAAAACGAAAACAAAAACCTACTGGGTGAAAACATCACAAACCTAAGGAAAAACTTTGTGGATCAAAAAAGCTAACTCACTTCCATATGGAAAAATCAGATCTGTGCCTGGACTCGCCATCAGCAACTGTTGAAAGGCAAAGTGAAAATTTTGAAAGGATAGGAGAAGAAGTAACACTTACCAGGGAAACAACAATGAGATTAATAGTTGACATCAGAAGCCAAAAATGTCAAAGGAATGTGGCATGTTCAAAGAAAAAACAGGCAATTGGTAACCAATCAGTGAAAATTATCTTTCACAAATGAAGGAAAAATATATTCTCAAGTACAGAATGATTGTTGCTAAATGACTTGCTTTAGAAAATACTAGAAAGTTTTTTAGGCAGAAAGGAAGTGGTATCGCATGAATTTCAAGAAACAACAGAAAGTGCTAGAAATGGTATACAGGTGGGTTAATATACTCCAGTAAGAATGTATTTCATGTTTTTTCTCTTTTAAAATGAAAATTATAGTGCTGTTTTTAGCTTTGTGCAACTATGTATGTAAAGTGTGATAGCAGTTCCATTAAAGAGGAAGCAGGAAGAGAAAGGGTCTCAGCTGACTGAGAAGTGATCTCGGACCCCTGCTGTACAGAGAAGAGGCAAAGTAGTTCCTAGACCTCAACATAAGCAAATAAGAAGAAAACACAGAATCTTCACGTCCTTGGGATAGCAGATCTATGAGTTCTTAGATATGACACCAAATCCATGAGCCATGGAAGGAAAAATGGAAAAATTGGACGTTGAATTGAAAAGCATTCACTTTTAAATAGAAGCTACCATCATGAAAATGAAGCTTTGAGCCACAGACTGGGGGAAAATATTTACAAATCTCCTGATGAATGTGGGCATACAAAATGGTATCACTACTGTGGAAAAAAGTCTTTCTTAAAAAGGTAAACATAGATTCACCACTTGACAGTTTTAGGAATATGTGCAAGAGAAATGAAACATGTTCATAGAGACATTATTGTAACGGCCATTCTTTGAAACAATCCAAATATCCATCATCTGGTCAGTGGGTCAGCAAAATGTGCTGTATTTGGTATGGGGCTATTTTGAGAGGTGACAGAAATGGTCTAAAGTTGGGTAATTGTGTTGATTGCAAAACTGTATAAATTCACTTACAATCATTGAATTGTATGCTCACACTGGGTAAATCTTACAAGATACAGCATATGTCTCAATAAAGTTGTAGAAAATAGTACTGTACATAAAAAAAACCCAAATGACAAATCTGGTAAGACAAATGAAGAATGTGAAAGGGGTATGCAAATTCTTAGTACTGTCTTTTGTATAAGCCTTAAATTATTTTAGTGCTTAAAAAGTTATAAAATTGTAATGGCTGTTAGTAGTAGTCTGCTTTTCTTATGTGACATTTTATAAAAATAAGTTTAAAAAGTTGTGTTTTAAAATATTGAACCATAAAATGCGATTTTATCTTGGCTTTTGATTATTCTTTGATTTTCTGTTTGCTTTGAGGGGCTTCTGATTGTTTTTTTAATAGAGCATTCATACCTGTGGGACTCTATTCCGAGGACATGCCTCTTTCTGTTTCTCAAGTATAGAACATGAGTATGCAACTTAGCGTAAGCAAAATACTTTTAACTGCAGACCTAGAACACAGCTGTTTTTCTTACACTTTTTCCTAGGTTCAAATGACCACATCTTCTCTAGGGTGCTTTTTTCTTTCCCCTCATAAAAGACTAAATGCAAACGTTAGCGCATTTGTTGAAAGCGGAAAATTAAAGTGGAGTTGTGTGACTCACTGATGTGTACTTACGTTCTTGATTTGAAGGCCACTCTGTGCGACTTCTGGGCCAGAAGAAGGATAATGGAAAGCGGCTGGGGGGAGCGCGGTTGGATTTGCCCAAGATCAGGAAGAACCCACTGATAGAAATAATTTCCATCAATACCGGGTAAGCGTCTCTCAATCTTGCTCATAAAATATCCAGTATTCTGTATGCTCACCTTTTTTTTTTTTTTCCTGGAGACATGATGTTGAAAAGTAGTTGAGCATTTTCTTGGGAAGGAAAAATCACAAAAGTTCAAAAGTTGTGGATATAAGATTCTTCTAAAATGTTTTCTGTCTGCAGATCACAAGTTTGTAGTAGGATTTTATGTCTTTGATATTCTTCTCATTTTTGGTAGTAAATATAGGTTTCATTTTCTAGCTATGTCCTTGGTTAAAATCTTTTGTAAAAAGAACATTCTCTGGAAAAGCTAATGACCCATCGGCTTTGCTTACTTGTTCAATGGGCTCATGGTAAATGTGGTCCAAAACATAGGCTTTGATTATTAGTTATTAGAAGGGCTTTTTTTGTTAGGTTACTTTAGTAGTGCTGGGGTGGAGCCTGGGGTCCTGCCCACTCTTGGTAAGTGCTCTAGCGCTAAGCTGCATCCCAAGACCTGATGCCTATTTTAAAATGTCATTCTTTCAAACTGGAAAAAAAAGTAGCCACATGATTATGATTATCAAGTACATTTTTAATTCCCACACCTTTGTCTAAAATCCGTCTTGATCATGACTCTTTAACTACTAATTCTTGGTTCTATTTGCATTGATTTAATTTTGGTTTCTTTCTCTTGAAAGAGCTAGATTTTCTCTGAAAGTCCCAGGAGACCTGGGGCTTCTGTTCTGGGAAGTGCTGGGAGCGCCCATGTTCCCCAGGGATTAAGCTGTGCTGCTGTCTCCTGACTGCCACTTGCCTCCTGGCCTTGGGTCCCTTTCCCCCTCCTTTCCCCCGAGGACAGGTGGGCTGAGCGTCCTCCCTGTCTCTGTCTCCTGCTCTGCGGCAGCTGGGTTCCTCGGCTCATCTCTCCAGTCTCACTGCAACGTGGTTCATACTTCACTCTGTTGGCAAAGGCCAGAGAAGGCTGAAGGAGTCATCTGGTCTTTAGTTCCAAGCCCCGTAGGGTGGCGCCCAGTTGGCCTGGGGGATTGGTTGTAGCCCAACCTCTGGCCTTTAGCGCTGAGGATCAGAAACCCAGAGTTCAGGAGCTGGGAAACCAGAGACTAACCAGAGTGAACAGTGAGAAGCAAGGTGTCCCCTGGCTGAGCGCCTGTCACACTCCCCTGGCTGCAGTCACACTCCCGCACAGGGGTTTCTGTTCCCTTTTTTGTGTTGCTGTTCCCTCTTCCTGGACATAGCGGTGCCTGTTTCAGCTCCTGAGTTTCCTGTTTAAGATTGCCGTGTTCCTGTTCGCTTTCCCCGTATTTGCCCCATTTTCCTCTCTAACTTTCATCACCATATAAAAAATACACGTATGTTCATTTATATTTAATCATTGCTCTTCACTGGTGTGGAGCCCCATAAGGATAGGGACCTCTGATGGCTCTGTTACCACAGGACAGTGTACCCAGTGTGGCCCTCCTAAATGCTGATTACTGAAGGATTGGTTGAGCTATACAACTTGAAAGGAAAGGGATTATACTAAATTTTCTTCATAGTGCGGATTGCTTTGCCCATTGGACAGTAATTCTTGACGTTTGTAATTCTGTCAGGTATTTGGAAGTCGTTCTTTAGGTTTGCTGCCTAAGCATGCTTTCTCCCAACAGTGCCTAGAGGGCCAAGTCACAATGTTTTTGAGTCATCTTTTTTTTTTGTACATCAATTCCCTTTTGGGCAGACACATTCCTTTATCTGTGTTACCATGTCACCGTCTGTCAGCCCCTATTGACCAGGATCTGTGTGTGTCTTCAAGACAGCTTTGCCTACCTTAGCTGTCTTCTAGAACCTCTGTGCTTCTCCATTTTGTTTGCTCCCCATGGTTGGTCATCCTGAGGTCCCTGACACTGTCCCATCCAGGCCTTCTCTATCTTCATTCTAGGCCTTTCTGTACTCGGAAGGCTTTGCGCGCATGGCTGTCCTTTCCCATGATCCTTCAGTGCTCAGTCATGTCTGCTGTCCATGGATGGCGGTCCTGCTCCATGACTGGGTAACTTGCTCTCCTCCGTTATGCACCAGAGTGTTCCCTGCTTAGCAGACATGGCCCTTGGACCACGTCACTTACAGTCCTCTTGGGTACTGGCAGTACTCCAATTATTTTCACCTTCTTACCTCCAAGTTCAGTGTCTAGTACAAATTTAGTTCTTAGTAAATATTTGTTGAATAAATGTTTTAAGGCCAAAAAGTAAAATTAATTTTTTTAAATGTTTAAAATTTCAAATTAAAGAATTGCTTCAGGCTAACCATTTAAATGGCATTAGATTAAAATTTTTCACATAAACTCTCTCAATTTTCCTTGTGGATTTAGTATTTTCTTCAAATGGAACTGTATTCTAAACTACTTAGAACTCACTGGGAATTTGCTGTCCCTCTCATCTTCTCCTAGTACCTCATATTAGAGTATAGAATTGGCCCTTTGTAAGTACATTAGCAGACACACCTGGATATTGAGAGACTTCCATGCACCTTGTCTTGAATTGGATGCTAAGCTGCTGACTGCTCCTCCTCCTCACAGTAATTGCTACCCGCTCACATGCTCATGCATGGAAACAGCCTCATGAATACCTGTGCACAGCATCCTTCTGTAACAACGCAGCTTGACTTTCTAGTTGTCTTTTTTGCTGCCAGTGGAGTGCTGTCCTTTTTATTTTTTTTTAAACACTAGCTTTTAAATACTTTAAAATTGTATGACCATAGTTAATTTTTCAATAGAAAATTATCCTTAGGGACTGGGTTGTGGCTCAGCAATAGAGCGCTCATCTAGCACACGCAGGGCACTGGGTTTGATCCTCAGCACCACATAAAAAAATAAAGGTTTTAAAAAAAAAAGGAAAATTATTCTTATTACCACAGACCTAACATTCTTCAATAGTGATATAGCTATTTCATACAAATTTTTCATTTAAAAAGAGTGTCACATTTGCATCCAACTTTTATTACGTGCATTGGTGAATTGTGAAGCTACCATTAGATTGTACAGAGCTGTGATGCTGCACTATGTTTCTAAACTATAAAAGGAATTTTAGTTGCTTTCTTCAAGGCAGAAGTTGAACATGTGGATGGGCTGGAGGGACAGCTTATGTGATCACAGTATGTATAATAGGTTTGTTAGTCCTGTTTTCAAATTATTCCTATTATAAAGAAAGATACAGAAAACCATTACAAGGGGACCTTTCATTTTTAAAATAACATCTTTTTGCTTCATATTCTTCCTTAACTTTTTGTTCATTGATCCATTTCTATTTGTTTGCTATATTGACTGTATAAGTAGTTCTGTGAGATGCATATTGCTTCCTGTACTTAATCTTACAACAGCCTTTAGAGATTTTCTTTTAAGCATATAGATGAGGAATGTAAGGTATGGAGGTTAAGTGGCTTCACAACTGTGCAGCAAGGAAGTGACAAATATGGACTTACCTACCGATGTCCCCAGAAGGGATTGAAGTTCTCAGGAACCTGGAGTCCTGTTAGTACAGTCAGCAGAGAGGGCTTTTGTGGGAACAGAATAATCTTTGCATTTTAATGATCTTCCAAATGGTTCCTAAAAGATCCGTGGAGCTTTGGTAATTGCTTATGGAGCTATATTCTGTGTTGATGGCTGCTGTAAGAAATTAGCACAAACTTGGTGGCTTAACACCAATTTATTATTGCATGTTCTTTGAGGACAGAATTCCAGCATAGTTCTTGGTAAAATCAGGTTGGCAGGACTGCGTTGGAAGCTCTGGGGAGAACAGGTTTCCTTGCTTTCCAGCACCGACAGGCTGCCCACATTGCTCCGGGCTCTCGGCTTCGCTCTTAGGGCTGCAGTGCTCTCCTCCCTTGGCGGCTGTTCCGTGTTCCCTCTACCTCTTCTACTTTCAGTGGCTTCCTTGGACCACTGGAATCATCCCGGATCATTGGTTTTAATGTCAGCCCATTGGCAACTTAATCCCATGTGCATCTGAAATTCCCCTTTGCTACGCAAGCTTCTAGAAGTTAGAAGGTGGACATCTTTGGAGGCCCATTGTCCTGCTTATTGCTTGAGGTTTGAAGAGAAAATATAGGAGGAGAGAAAAAATAAAGGCATGGAAGTAGAATATGTGAGTTTTTTCACTTGTTATATGAAAAGTATGATTGTTTCCTCTTATCTGGAGTTCCCAGCATACAGAGGAAAATTGAGAAAAGTATCTTTTATGTAGATAATCTAGTTGTCCCCTAGAGGATGGGGGAGCCACTGTAGCTGGGGCAGGTGGCAGTCATGGTCAGACAGGCATCAGGAGAACCATCCTGCAGCAGTCGTAAGGTGGGTGCTATAGGGGGAGAGAGGGGCAGGAAGAGCGCCTAGCAGCCATTGTGGTCACCCAGCAGGGAAGGAAGGAGGGCAGAGGGTAGTTTGGGGGTGGGAAGCACATAGTCGTACTCCGGTGGAGTTTACAATAGTGGGTTTGGAATTCCAAAGAAAGGTTGGCGGTAGGATGGCAAGACCATAAAGAGGCTTCTGTGGGAGCCCAGGGAGCATATAGGGTGGCTCGTGAGTGTCTGGGTGGGAGCAGGAGGCAGGAGTCCTGCTGAGTCCCCCAACAGTCAGAGTTGACTGCCTTGCAGTGTCTCAGGGCACCCCATGCCTCAGGACATGAAGGGTGTTGTAGACTGAGAAAGTGAGAACCAGGTGAGAATAACAGAGGTGGTCTTTAGAGAATAGAAAGCCTGCCTCCCTCCCTCCCTCCCTCAGTCCGAGCTTGTTGGGGAGCAGATGGGCAAGGCTCAGGAGGCCCTGCAGGAGGAGGAGCAGATGGGCAAGGCTCAGGAGGCCCTGCAGGAGGAATAGTTTCCTGGGATCCAGGGCCCAGGAGGAGGAGTCGGCCCTGGTGGGAAGGGCTGCTTTCCTGCTCCCCAGAGACGGGAATTCAGAATGAGAGAAAGCACAACAAGTTGTCAGTTTGTTTTTACAAAAGAGTCTTCAGACAGCAGATCAGTGCTTTCATGATTCCAGGCCAAGTGAAGGGGAGCATTTCAGTTTAGTGTCAAGTAGTGTTTCTTTGATGACGCTGATAAGATGGAGCTGTTTCTGTCACTGTCCCTATCTGGATTTGTCAGCTGTCTCCCCCACCCTTTCCTTCCTGCCTTACCTGCTTCTATCCTTCTTGATCTGGTGGTGAGGGTCAGCTGTCTCTCTAACCTATGTATTTTCTATGAACCGGAAGCTATATCTAAACATGTTGGATTCCAATTAAATACCTGGTAGAAATAATCGAGTTTCTGCAGTGGAGATAGGAGACTTGAAGATTCATGCAGGAGTGTTTCATTCTTATTAAATTAGCAGGGTGAGGTCATCATTCTGAAGCATAATGGGGTAGGGTATGTGTGGATATTTGTGAAGACTTAAAAAAACAAAATATCAACCAAGTGCTGTAGTCCAAATAATCAGGAATCAACTTGTGCCTTGTGGAAGATGAGATGAGGTTGAGAATCTCGATTTTTGTCAGGCCCCACTTGTGTGCTTTCTTTATTTTTTGTAGCAGTGGGGATGGAGTGTGAGACAAGGGTAAGGGGCGGTGCAGGGGACAAAAATAAAAAGGTGGACATTGGGAAATCTGTGTTTTGCTTTCTCTATCATTGTTAAAGTCATCTTTTTTTTGATAATCCCTTGGCAGTTTTCATCTTCTAAAGTCAAGAGTTGGGTGCTGCTGAGTAGTTGTTAAGTTCTGTCATTTTTTAGATACCCTTACCAGATTATCCTTAGTTGGGAGATTTGAAATCCTCCCCTGGGTTGAGCACACCTTAGAAAGTCCTGCCCGCCTTTGATACTTACGGTTTCTCTATTCAAATTCATCTGGTCTGTCTGCTTGTTTGCTGTTAGTGAGACGTGAGACGATGGGGCATGTGGAATAATGGTGTATGGGGACTTTTCAGAGGAATTCAATTTTCCTTGAGAATACATTCTTCAGTATCATTTTAAGAGCATCTGTGCCCTCCCCTCATAACATCTTAGCTGTGGGAACGTTCTAACTCTTTTTGAAATGTGTAGAATTTAGGCATCTCTGTTCTAGTCCTGGATATACAGGCTCTGTCCAAATGTTTGAATAAGGTGAAAGAACAGAATGCAGGTTTATTCCATGTAAATGAAATTGTTTAAATATTACTGTCAATAACACTTTGTTAACTTTCTGGTTCTAATGATTAAAATACAAAAGAGTTATTAATAGATGTGTTTTATAGTGCCTTTGAAAATATAGCTATCATGTGCCTACAACATTACCAGCTACCGTGTTAGGCACTGGGGCACTCTCTTATTTGGGGAGGACTGTGCGTCCTAGTACATCGGACACTCATTGGTTAACGCCTGCCTTCTGTCTTAACGTGGAGTCCAGAGCAAAGAGCTCCCCATGTTTCTGTTCACTCCAGATAGTTGCTTAGCTGTTCTTCTCACATGAACCACGGGTCTGTTCTAAGTCTGCTTATGTGATGGCAGGACATTCAGCCTCAGTACTGTCCTAGGGACAACTGTTTGTGACACCTTTGTCCAAGGCAACTTCTCAAGATAAAACATTTTCTAAAAATAATTTAGACTTTATTGTCACTCAGAGATACAAAATTGTGGATCGGGATCACTTTTGTCTTTCATGCTCTGATGGCTGCAAATCGGCCTAAGCCTTTTGTCACATATAATTCCTAGTGTTGTTGGATGATTGTGAGGCTCTCCTGAGCCAGATGAGTCATGGAGTATGTCACTGTGGACCACCTGGCCTCAGCAGCCAGAATCCTCCGCCCAGTGAGGTGAGAGTGGCTCACATCCTTAATGGTTGAGGCCAGTTCTGCCCCAAGTGTGTACCGTGGACCAGTGTCATGTCACTAATGGTGGATTGCTGGTTTGTGACATGGACAGAAACTGAGAGCAGGAGTCTTAGAACTTTTTGGCAGTTGAACACTGCTACAGTGTCTCGTCATTAATGGTGGATTGCTGGTTTGTGACCTGGACAGAAACTGAGAGCAGGAGTCTTAGAACTTTTTAGCAGTTGAACACTGCTACAGTGTCTCGTCATTCATTCTTACTGTATTTTACATAAATACTAGTTTAGAAAAGGTTGGAAGTAACAGCCCTGTTCTGTCAGTGTAGATGGTTTGAGAAACGGTCTAGGCTTGTGTGTTGTGAGATTCTTCACCCTATTCTGGAAAATGTTTCAGGCAATCCACTTATTTAGAGCCCAGGTGATCTCACTACTAAGAACCTGTCTCATCTTTTGTGCCATTCGGTAACTACTATGGTTACTAGTTAACCACTACTTTCCAAAATGAAAATTTACTTATCATTTAATAGGCTAATTAGCAAAGCCTGTGGTATTGACCAACAGTAAAAGATGGAGAAGCCGTACAGAGTTGGAAAGAGCGTGACTGTTCTTAGAGTGATAGCCTAAACCAATTTCTGGTCTTTCTCTTCTGTACATTAATTTTTTTTTCAAAAGTATGAGTTTTCTAACATGGCACTTGTGAAACGTGAAATCTAGGAGTTATAACTGTAATTTTGGCACCTCCCTAAGAGGAGTCCAGAGTTGCTCTGGCTCATGTTCCTCTCTAGGCTGTGCAGAGCAGGAACTGTGTCTTGGGTATGATTCTGGAGTGTGACACCACCCTGTTCTGGACAATTCAGACTGTACAGAAGAAGAGCTCCGTGTTTGCGGTTGGGAGTCGAACGCTGGCCAAATCCCTCCAGTTAACAACCTCTTAGGGCCATCTCTTTCTGGACATGGACGGGTCCTGCTTACTGTCTGTAGCCTCACATAGACTAGTAAGTTTTTCCTTAGAATTTCGATGCTGCTATATCTTCTGGACTCTGCCGACATTCTCCAGGATCTTATCTGGTTTCACCTCTTCTCATCCTTTCTGCTGGAACTAGTATGTAGGTTTAGGACTTCTCCTGTTTACTGCCCTCAGTTCTATCTCCTGCTTCACCTCTTCTGTTGTGAGTGGTGCTTGACAAAGGACAGCGCAGAAAACCCCGTCTTGGTCTTTCCTGTAGCTTCTAGTCTACTGCCTCACAGTGTTTACTCCATAAACATTTGTTAAGCATTTCAATGACAGCAGGGTTACTCCAGTGCAGGAAAACTTTTCTGGCTGAGTTGGGATATAATTCTAGTTAATTTTCTTGCTATGGATAATTGTTTCGTTGAGAAAAAAAGAATGTTAATTTGGACTATGAATGGAGTGAAACTTAATTAAATCTGTGAAACTGTACTACTTATGGCCATTTTGAACTTGTGGCAGTTTTTTACCCTTTTATCCAAAAGTTACTTGTCCTGAAATTTGTGACTCTCTTGATGTCTTCCAGGGAGTCCCCAAATGTATTTTCACTAGATAGCGTATAGATGACAGTTGAAGGTACTGTTTCTTTGTGGTGCTTTATAAAGCTGTGTTGGGGAAGCTCATTCATAGGACAGTGGATGGCACTGTTGTCTCAACCTGTGAAGTCATCCTGAGTGTCACAACTCCCAAATCCAGCCTTGGGAATGTCTTCGAAGCTAGTGGCTCAGTTAACAAGGTTTAGACAGAATCAGGATTGGGATTTAATGTTAACCTTTGTAAATTTTCCTTTATGGAATCATTATTTTTTTATACTTTGAAATGCACCTATAAGTTTCTTACTAGCACTGAGTCAGAGAACCATTTATATTCTGTCATATTAGAGGGGTCTATTGGCCTCATTAGATACATGTTGCTTTTAACTTTTCTGACAAATCTATGTAGTTTGAAGACTTCACATTTGGTTAAAAAAGACAGTCAAATTTAGGCACACCAACGTAAAAACCTCAGTTTAAAGTTGAATAGAATGGTTAACACCTTCTTCTGTTCACAGTCTACATGGTATGGGCACACTTAATAGAACAACTCGGAATACTTTCACAGTTTAGCGAGTTTACTGTATTTGTAAATTCAAAAATTAGTTTATTTCACATGTAAAAGTTGTTTGGATTTGTTTTTTGAGAAAATCGAAGTGCTTTGCATTTGGACATTTATTCTACAAAAGTAGTTGAACATTTATTAATTTCTGAGACTATAATATGGGTTCCTTTTGTGTATGCCTTTGAGAGTCCTGAGTAAATGGGGAGTGATACATGCACAAAGCAATTCAATTGTAACATTGTAAACAAAGGAATTCTGGAGTGAACAAAGTTATCTTAGCACCATGATGGATGGTTTGGATGAGTTAGAGGGGTTTCATTGGAAAGTAATGGTTAGGCTGTGTATTAAAATTTGTCTCCTAAGTGGGTTCAGAGGTCAGTTTAAGCAAAGGGGGAAAAAAACCAACCAAACAAAAAAACCAAACCCCGAATGACACCCAGTAACAGTGGTGCTGAACTGTGAAGGCCACATCGTGCCCAGGAATGAAGAGAGGGTCGAGGTGGTGCTGTTTTGTGAGGGAACAGAGCAGGTGTGGGAAGGCTAGAAGGTGGGAGGAGGTCCTGTGGATTCCCATCTGGCCATGACCCTTTCATCGTTTGCAGGGACACTACATGGGTCTCTGTACCCCTCATTGATTTCACCTTCTTCACCTATAAGCCAGGGACAGTAACAGTGTTGTGAGAAGAGGTCATGTTAAGGTGATTAGCATAATGTCTGGTGTAGTATCTCTTCGTACATAAATAAGTTCATTACTCTGGTCACTGTGTGCAGACAAACCTCAGGCTTCGTGACACTGCAGTTGGCTGAGGATCACAGAGCCAGGAAGCAGCAGAGTTGTGATTCCAACCGCACCAGCTGACCAGGCCTTTTCTATTAAACCACAAGGTCAGTGGCTCATACCTGGTTTTCTGTGCACAGATTGGTTCTATGGTAGTTTAGCTAAAGGTGAAATTTGAGACTCATCTAGCAGGTAGCCTATTAAAGCTGAGAAGGACGTCATAGACACCAGTTTTTTGCAGAGAAGGGAGAACTTGGGCTACTGGACCGAGCTGGGCAAGCTGAGGTGGACTGGGGGAAAGTCTGCTACACGTTCAGCCTGTGCTGTGTCAGACACTCTTGAAATGCAGTTAGCTCATCGGTGGTATGAACTTGAATTGCTTACAGTGATGATTTTTTTAAACTATGGGACTCCTAAATCATATAGCTTTACACGGAGAGATAAGTACTGTACCCTTCTTTCTTATTTTTCTTTTTAGGCTCTATTTGAGTTTGGGATGCATGAAAAGAGTTGCACTTGGAAGGGCACAGGAGGTGTGGATGTGTCTAAAGAGGCACCATCTGTCAATTTCAAGAAAACCACTTTTCTAGCTCTGTCATTAGAAGGGGGAAAAATACCCCAATTTGTGCAGCCCAACTTTAATTATGTATAATTGGCTACACATGTAATTTTTGGATGGCGGCCTGTCAGTTTTCTCCAGTCAAGAATAACATATATCTCATATTTATTTTCCAAACCATGTTGCTTTTATTTTTCTGCATCTCAGCATGGTAGCCTAGTTGTTTTATTTTTTCTAACCCTGACAAAGCAGAATGTTTTGTTTGGCTTTTTAGAAAGGCAATAGTGCATGCAGTTAAGACCTCATTTGCTTTATCTGATGAAACAGTCTCTGAGGAATGTCTGTTTTTCTGTAACTCCACTGAAGAAACTTGAAGACAGGGTCATTTTTAAAAAATCTTGGTTTTCGTTTTTAAACAATGTATATAGCTTTGTGAGGTGAGATGTGTGTTTTTGCAGTTCTCCAGGCTGACCTGAAATAAGCACAAACTATGAGGTCATGTGGGTTTGTGAATGGCCTCTGTCTTGTCAGGTCCCTGTTAAGTCTGGTTCTGTGGTGCGCTGGGGAGTCGAGCTGTCTGAGTGGCTCCTCTGGTCTGTCTGTCGCTGCCTCCTCTTCCCCAACTCCTATTCCCCGCCCCTCACATCTATGTAAGTGTATGAAAGAAAATAGTGTTGTTTTACTGGAGGAATATGCCCTTTTCACATGGGTGGGAGTTAGAGTTCTGCACCTGACCACAGATAAGAGAATGGGAAAGCTGCGCCCGTGCTGTGGAGCCTGGTGACGAGTCTTGTGTCCTGTGCACAAGTGCCTGTCCTGTTAGCTGGTCGCCCCCACTTTGGTAATTGACTGCCACTGAGAAATCACCCACTATTATCATGTACTGTTTTTTACTCTGGAATTCGGGCAACACATGGTCCTTGAGACATTTATTTTGTGCACATTCTGCCAAAATAAGCACCTCTGATTTCACTTCTAGAGACGGAGATTGTTGAAGCCCTTTTATGCCTACTGCAACTTTTTCTCATTGTTTCTATTTTGAATTTGATTTTTTCCCACCCATTTTCTTACCTTAATTTTTCATTGTCTGCAAAGGAATGCAATGAAGTGTCAGTGGCGCTCTTGATGTGGCTTCTTGAATGCATCTTGGGATTAGAGATGTTCCTCTGTCAAATACCCACGGGTGGGCAATGAGGCTGGTTTTGCGGCTGGTGAAAGTGGGTTGGTTTTCAGGGTGCTTGGTGGGCTACCTGATGGTTGGCTGAGGAGAGTCGTCTGTGTGAATGAGTCGGCATGAACTTATGTATTTTGCTTTTTTAGTTATTTTTTAAATGATTGGCTTTCTTGGGCTGGAGTGGTTGCTCAGTGGTGGAGTCTTGCCTAGCACATGTGAGGCACTGGATTCCATCCTCAGCACCACATAAAAATAAAAGTATGAGAATTATTAATTTTCTTAATTTTATGGGAGCCTTGTTGTCCAGATACTCTAATTTTATTTGGAATGTAATGGACATATTGAACACACTGTTAACTTTCAATTCTTAATGTAGATTTTCAAGGGTGAGTGATGGAAGATCGAGAATAATGTAGATTCTTTGAGGCTTGTCTTTAATTTTTCATTCGACCACCTTGTTTTCCTACACCCTAATCCAGAACCCAGCGGTGCCTAGGGCTCCCTCCTAGGCATGTCCCTGTGGTGCCTCATGAGAGCTTATTTGGGGCAGCAGCAGCGTGGCGCCCAGTTCCTTCCTTCCTCCCTCCCTCGCTCCCTCCCTCCCTCCCAGGGCTGCTTGGCTTGTGTCTGACAGGTTGCTGAAGCTGGAAGCCTCCAGATCCTGGGCAGCTTGGATGGACTGGTGGTCTCGTGCCTGTGTTTTCTGTTGTCTTTTAGTTTTTTCCTTGTCTTTAAATCAGTGCTGTGTTTCCTTCCCATCTTCCCACCTTCTGCACCTCCAGAGGTCTTTTCCTTTTAAATCCACTCTTTGGACCTTGCTGTCGTGTGGTAGATGAGGAGGAAGTAGGTGAATTTGAGCATTTCTGCTGTAAATATGTGGACTCTGGATTCTTCCTTTGTGATGTTTCCTTGGCAAGTATTTGGATGGGCAGAAGGGAATCCGATAGCTCACGTTGTAAAAGAAGTTTGGTTCAAGCCATTTATTAAGGGGTTGGGCTGCTTAAGATCTTTTGCCAACCGATGAGAATAGTCTGAAGCTTTTTTTAATAAGGGATGGAAAAAAAGCCCTTTTAATTAGGGATAGCTTTTACAAAATATTCAATAAGTTCCTTTATTATTTGTAGCCCCCTGGCCATATCCCAACTGCCCACACACCTTCTTAATACAGATCTATTCTTAGATAAGTAAAACCCCTTTGGCATAGTCACACATTCATAGACTGAGCTGGAAAGGATTTTAGAGATCAAAATCTTTCTTTCATAGGCCCTCTGGGCTTCAGGGTCATCTCCTATCATCCCCTGGTTTGATGGCCTGCATATTGCTATCACCTTTGGGAGAAGGAGTTGCTCGCACAGGTAGCACACCTTTACCTTTAGGGGTTTGGGGGCTGATGGATGCGTTAGAAGCTTTCATGGTGTTCAAGACATGGTTAGAAGATGTTAGCTAGCATTGAATGTTAGCTAGTCAGAATACTAGAGAATGGCATGGCCGTGCCCGTAGTGTTCAGTCATTGTCTGGAGTGTGACCTGGATCCCCTGGATAAAGGGCTGTCCTTTTGCTGTTGTATGTCTTCACAAGAATTCCAGTTTTTGTGCCACTTTGGTGTCCTCTTCCTGAGAGAATTGGCTAGCGCGTGCCCTCTCCGACTGTTTCTGGACCCACCGTTGTCTTGTATTAATATAATTTCTTGTCCTTTCATCTCCAGCCCTTAATAGTGACTAGCACCTGGGAGCTCTCAGTAAAGAGTTCCATAGCTCAGCTTCCAAGTGTCAGTGATGTGGGTTTGTTCTGAAGTCTCGTGCTGTTTCCAGAGTGTTGACCATGTCAACACACAGCCTCTCCCTGTTTGTGTTCTCGGAGAGAACTCGGCTTAAACTTACACCTAAGCCACTCTTTGTAGTGAAATAGCTGCTCTCCCAAGCTTCTAGAATGATACCATCCTTGGAAGAATTGGAAAATAACCGCTCAAGTTCCCTTCTGTTGGCATAGTTGGCTTGGAGCACTGGAGGTAGGCTGATGGGTGCACCTCTCCAGATACTCTTAAGTCTTACTTTTCTAAGAAACACCATAATTGATTCGTTTCATGTTAACATTAATTCTTCTTTTTTGGTACATAAACTTGATTTTCACTGTGACTTATTGCCAAGTTGGTGTTTGGCTAAATAGCTTACAAGTAAATTTGGTTTATTCTTTGAAAATAAACAGAAGCTGTAAGTGTGCTTCTTCTCACGTTGCTGTGCTTTTCTTGTTTAAGGAGTACGCTACCTGAATGTCGAGCTGGTCTTTGCCTGGGTGGGCTGCGTGTGGGACCTGCTGGGTGGATGGGAATGCAAGCTCCAAGGGAAAAGGAAAGAGACTGAGTTGAGAGGGGTTGACGGTGAGTTGGCCTGAGAGCCAGCCTGTATTTATTTAGGGATGGCATTTGAGAGTAGTAACTGCCTGAGTTCTTTTTCCTGAAGAAGTCTTACTAGTTATGTCAGTTATGTGAGAAGGAAGAGATAAAAATGAACCTCTTCACTGATGTCTACATAGCAAATCCCACGGAGTTCACAATAAAGCTCTTAGAACTCAGTCGGCTTAGCACACTATTTGTATATACTAGCAGTACATAATTGGAAGCTGAAATTAAAAACATTTTGATTCTACACAGCTCCAAGAAGTGAAACATTTAGTTATAAATCTAACAAACTGTATAGAATCTGTACGTGGAAACCTTTCCAACCTGAGAAAGCGACGGGACCTAAGCACATAGTCCGTACAGTGTGTGTAAATCGACAGTGTCAATGCCATGAAGATGTCACATCTCCTCCAGTTCCTGTATGGAGTTAAAGAAGTTTCCATGTAGAGTCTAACAGGGTTTTTCTTGAAGAAATAGACAAGCTGATTCTAAATTGTACATGGACATTATAGAAAATAGTTACCTAATACAGTTTTGAGAAAGAATGAAGATGGAGGAATCACACTTTCCTATTTTGTGGTTGAGAGGACGTAACAGTTCGGGACGACATGGAAGCGCTCAGGGGATGGGCACAAAAGTCACAGAAGCAGGTGGTGAGACCAGAAGCAGACATGGTCAGTGCCAGAGTCTTTTCAAGGGAGAAAGCGGTGTTTTGCCAAATCTCACACACACACAAACACACACACACACACTCTCACACACACTCACACTTATATATATATAAAGCTTTATCAATTTCCTACGTATGTGGAAAGAGATCAAAGATCAAATATAAAACTTCACAGATTTAATACTATAATATGAAATGGAAAAAGAAAACAGTATTTCTGCAACTTGTGGTTAAGGCAAAGAGTTCATGCACAGGACACCCGAAGCACAGGCTAGAGAGGGACAGAAGATGGCCTTTGTTACAGTCAACCCTGGCTCTGGGAGCCATGTTGTTAGGAGGACAGAATGCACACGGCCTGGTGCAAGGTCTTATTTGCAAATCTCATATGCAGCCTAGGATTTGTATCCCAAATTCACAAAATAGTAGAATAACAACTCAATTTTAAAAAATGGAAGACTTGGACAAGTCTACAAAGAGAATGTATAAACAAGCATATGGAAAGCCTTTTTGTTCACATCATTACCATGGGGGATTCTAAAGCTACCTGTTACATTAGTGAATAGAACATATACTGTGGCTCAGGTGCTGGTGAGGGGGTTGAGCCTCTGGAATTCTCGAGCTCTGTTGCTGAGGAGGCCAAATGTACAGCCATTTTGAAATGGTTTTGCAGTTTCTTTAAAAAGGTAGGCATATACTATGACCAATATACTGTATATACAATATACTGTATATCCAATATACTGTATATCCAATATACTGTATATCCAATATACTGTATATCCAATATACAGTATATACCAATATACAGTATATACCAATATACAGTATATACCAATATACAGTATATACCAATATACAGTATATACCAATATACAGTATACATATACTATGACAATATGCATATACTATTCACTTTTGGGTATGAGAAAGGAAAAACTTAAACTCACACACAAGTGTAAAAAAAAAATGTGTAAAGCAGCTCCCTTTCTGATTGCCCCAAGACAAAGTAAACTCCCACATCCTTCAAGGGGTGAGTGGATAAATGAACTGGTTCATCCATTCAGTACAATACTGTTGAGCAACAGAAAGGAAGGAATGATCAAGGCCCTCAACATCTTGGATGAATCTTGCAAGCCTTGTGGTTGATTGATTGCTGGGTTCAACCCCTGGTATCAGTGTTTAACAACTGAGCCACATCCTCGGCCCTTTTTTAAATTTTAATTTTGACACAAGGTCTTGCTAAGTTGTTTACGGCCTTGGCAAATTGCCAAGGTTGGCCTCTAATATGAGATCCTCCTGCCTTGGCCTCCTGTATCACTGGGATTATAGGTGTGCACCACAAAGCCAGTCCCATGATTTATTTACATGATCTTTCCTAAAAGATAAATCCTAATGATGGAGATCAGTGGTTTCCTTTGGTAAGAAGTGTGCATGTTTGGGGCAAGGACAGAGTTCCTATGAAGGAATGGCGTGAAGGATTGTTTGGGGTAACGAAACTCTTCTGAGCCCTTATTTTGGTGGTAATTATATAATTCTATACATGTAGAACAGTATGCTGTCCAGCAATCAATCTTACTATGATAGTTTTAAAAAATGGATTTAAAAATTGATTCTCTCAAGTGTGTGTGTGTGTTTGTGTGTAAACATCTTTACAAATGATTAGGTGGAGAACCAAGGTAGATTGAAATTTATGCAAAAGTCGGTTCCTTATTTAAATAGGAAGCAGTGTTACCTGGACTGAGACTGGGTCTGGGTATCTGAGGTGAAATGAGCTTTGGAACAGTTGCTGAGGGCAAATGAAGGATGACTAGATTTGTCCTCGGTAGCAAATAGAATATTGTCACCTCTAGTAATACAAGAATAATAATAATAAGACAGTGAAATGACAGGACTGTGCCATGATTTATTAAATAAAACTTTTAAATTACATTGTGTCATTTCCCATTAACAAAAGTACTTCCGTTTTGGGAACTCTTGCCAATCTCCATTTGTTCCTCAAAAGACAACTTCAAACTGTTCTCTTGCTGCCAGAGGTAGGAGCTGGCAGGGGTAGAATCGGGTTGGAACAAGCGCATCATGGTTGCACACGGCAGGGTCTGGCCTGTAGGCAGGCTGACTTGTGCGTGACTTGCACATGCGAGTCCCCTAGCCTGGCGGCTTCCTTGCTCTGCACAGCAAAAGTTCACAAAAGGCCTTGTGATCTGTGCTATAGGAGGGGCAAACGTCTGCAAGTCTGCGGCCATTTTTATTCTCAGAACAATTTGTTTAAATTTAACCTTTTTCATCTGAAAAGGTACTGTACAGCCCTTCTTCAGGTTTCGGTATTCACTGGGATTCATCTTGACCATGTGGTTGGAAGAGAGACCCCCTATTACTGTGTGTGTGTGTGTGTGTGTGTGTGTGTGTGTGTAGCACTTGTCAAACTGTCATGAGCAGCCTCTTTAATTCTTTTGACCCTCAATAGGAGTTTTTTCCTGTTTTGATGACATCATTCTTTCCTCTTTTTCCCTAAATGATATCTATCCTCACCCCCCACCATCTATTGTTCTTAGAAAGTGAAGATGGGCGGAGGGGGAAGCTGCAGCCTGTGCCCGGATCTCCCAGTGCTGCAGGCCACAGGAAGCAGCTGCGTTCGCCATCCCTGGCTGCAATGTGTGCGTTCCAGGTTTTGTGTCCAGTCCCCTAAGGCGGTCACTGGCACATAGTAGGCACTCAGGGGTAGCCCAGCTGTTAGGAATCTCCAAATTTCTGACATTTAACTGACTCTGTTTAGAGATACCATTCATGATTCAGTTAGTGCTCGTCAATGCTTGTTACGGGTGTTAAGAAATGGGAAGGGTGGAAAGTCCCAGTGCAACCCCACTGTGTGTCAGTAGGGCATTACTAATGCCATCCTTATAACATGCTGCTTTTTGTGAATATCTGCATCAAGGTATACATTGTTTTTACTGATTTTTCCCTAGTTTTAATTTCTATGACTGCTGTGGCCCCTGTAATCAACATTTCACTTTTGGGTATTAGAAAGGAAAACTTAAACTCACACACAAGTTTAAAAAAAAAAAGTGTAAAGCAACTCTCTTTCTAATTGCCCCAAGGCAAAGTAAACCCCCCTCCCACCACCACAAAAGGTTGGGGGAGACAATACACATAGCACTTTACATGTTTCTGTGTATTCTCCTGGAAGTCACAGAATCTTTGAAACCCATATGGATACCCTTAGGGATTCAGGAACCCATATTAAAAACCTCTGGCCTTGGAGGTGATGCTTACTGACTTCCTTCCTCCTCTCCCATTCCCTAATCCCCTGGGCTGGAGGTCTAAGCCCAGGGATTACGTGCTCTGGCTCTGCCGGGTCTGTTCCCTGGGTGGGCTGCCTATAAAGGCTGTTAGTTTCCTGTTAATTTTCAGTGTAAGGCATAGTAACTCCTAAAGGTCGCGGCAGGTGCCCTTCGCAACCCTGTCCCTTTGTACCTCCCTGGTGTCATCAAATGGTATCTCAGCCTTCAGCATGTCAGACATTATGAAGGCTCTGGTGATCCTCTGTAGGTATCAACTTGGAAATTAACTCGGAATCACAGGAAATGTAATGGAACAACGAAAGCCGGTCAGCATGAAGGGTGATTGTGAGAGGCACTGTCTTGCTGATGCTGTTGGGTGGTTTAGGCAGTACGTTTATCCTGCAGTACTAGCTGGTAGGTGTGTGGATGACACCAAAGCAGGCTTGTTTACTTTGTCCTGGCATTTTATTTGGAAAGATTCCACGTGGCAAAGGTGAAAGGATTTTCCAGTGTATACCTGCACATGCACCATAAAGACCCTCTCCTTAATATTTTGCTATCCTTGTTATATCACAGAGGACACCTCAAGCCGTCCCTTTCCGCCTGCCCATCAGCCCGTTGTATTTTTTCAACTACATCTTCACATGGCAGGTGTCAGAGCCCTTAGCTCTAAATCCTTCATTAGACATGATATTAATTTTAGTTCAATGTTTGTTGTGAAGTTTTTATCTAACAATAGGAAATGACGCAATACATGTGTCTTAGGAGAATGTTGAATTTTGAAAAAAATCATATTCGGTATTTACTGTGTTGAGGGAAAATCTGTAAACACACTCTCTCCCCCACTCCCTCTACATCCTTGGAATAATGGAATGAGATTATTTTAGTATCCTTCTTAAATGTGTTAAACATTTTCAAGCTTGCTATTATGCAGCATACTTAATCAAATAGTATTTTCTTCAAAGATGTGTTTCCTTATCACTTGCAATATTTTCTGTTTACCCTAAAAAATTGAGTTGTTTTTCTTTTCCAAATGATTTGTCTTCATGTTAAAATACTTTGTCTATGTTTCTCAAATACTAAAAGCATACACATGTCCTTCTATTCATCCAGTCCTCTCACAAAGGGGAGGAAAATGAAAATATAATACTTCCTCAAGTATTCTCAGCCTTTGTCATAGTTTAAAAATTTTTTTTAGTTGTAGTTGGACACAATACCTTTGTTTTTTATTTATTTATTTTTATGGGGTGCTGAGGATTGAACCCAGGACCTTGCACACGCTAGGCGAGCGCTCTACTGAGCTGAGAGCCAGCCCCCTGTCATATTGTTTTATTAGTCAAACAAAAAGACCTTTATAGTCTGTGTGTCACACACACACACACACACACACACTCTCTCCTCCCCTCCCTCCCTCTCTCTCCTTCCCTCTCTCTCTCCCTCCCTCTCTCCCTTCCTCCCTCTCTCCCTTCCTCCCTCTCCCTCTCCCTCTCCCACTGAAAAATAACCATTCTTTTCAATTGGGTGATTACAAAGGGTTACCACAAAGTCAGACTTGAGAGTCAATTTAAAAATACCTCAAATCGCAGCCATTTATAAACAGCTTAATAGAAATTTTTGCTTTTTTTCTCTTTTACCATGGGCTTTCACAGTATGGAGGGCTGTTGGCATCTGACTGCTGAGGCTGGTGGGTGGTGGGAGCCGGCAGTCTGTGGTATGATAGAGCACCCTGACGGGAAGCTTTTTCATTGGACGGTGGGAGAGGAGGGCACTGCCAAAGGTGCTGTATAGAGTGCATCCCAGGCGTCCTGAGGTGCTGTCCTTCCAGCAGCAGGAATTACTTGAGGCCATTAATGGGCTCAACCTCCAAATAGCTGATAGTGTCTACCCTCAATCTGGGAAAAAAAAAAAAAAAAAGAATATTGAGCAAACCGATGCAAAGCCTATTGCATTTGTCACTTGTATGCGACTAGAATTGTGAAAAAACCCTCACCTAATATTTGCACGGGCATGCCTTTGGAATGGAGGTCAGAGAGTTCCCAAAGGAGTTAGAGGAAACGTTAGCAAGACTGCAGCCAAAGCCCCACGGCTCCCGTGGCCCCTCTCCTCCCTGCTGTGCGTGTGCTCGTGGGTGCTGGAGCGCTGATCTGGGCCTCTGTTCTGTAGCGCTGTCGATGGCTTGGCCTGCTGCTGTGCATGCTTGCTCTGCCTTGTCTGCCTGGCCAGCGCCACTGGTCTTCCAAAACTTGCTCGGCCTTCCCTGTGTTGGTGAATTCTTCCCTCATTCTCCAGGAAGGGCTCTTCTCTCTTTTGGGCTATGTGTATGTCGTGCTGAAGTCTCAAGGATGCAGAGTGGTGAACAGAACTTGAAGCCATTGAAATGGACGGTAAAGAGTTCATCAGAAACCTACAGCAATTTCAGGAGAAAGAAGTTTCTGCCATTGGGAGAGTCCAGACAGGGCTCTAGATTGGGAGAATCAAGGGAGCCAGTGTTATTGGTGTGGTTTTGGGAATGAAGAAGACAGAAGATAATTTTATATTTGGGAGAAATTACTATGGGAGAAGGTAAAAACCAGTTAAGAAACAAGACTATATGGTGCAATATGTTCCTGGTACATATGAGATGGAGAATGTACGACCTGTTTAGAATGGTGTAGCACCAAGGCAGAGCACTAGAAAAGGATGGATGGATTTTAATTTCAGTTCTGCTTAGAGAAAACAAATGAAATGTGACATTTAGATTATTTGTCAAAAAATTTCCAATATTTTGAAAATTATTTTCTCATTTGTGGACATCTGTGGTACTTTGTAGATCTGAATACAACTGCACTCTACTATTTTACAATGACCTACGACAGATTTCAAAGATATCTTCAGAGGTTCAAGGATTGCAGTACATGTTGAATATTACTTATCCAAAATGCTTGGAAACAAGTAGTTTGAATTTAAAAATTTTTAAGATTTTGAAGTATTTGCATATGAATAATGTGAGATCTTGGGAATGGGACCCAAGTTCAAACATGAAATTCATTTGTTTCATATACACCTTATGCTTTATGGTGTGGAATTCTCCACACTAGCATTGGCTTCAAGTCAACGCTCAGTTTTGGATTTTGGAGCAATTTAGAGTTTGGATTTTTCGTATAGTCACTCAGTAAAAACTATCTTGAGGGCTGGGGCTGTGGCTCAGCGGTAGAGTGCTTGCCTAGCACGTGTGAGGCCCTGGGTTCGATCCTCAGCACCACATGAAAATAAATAAAGAAAACAAAGGTATTGTGTCCAACTAAAAAATAAATAAATAAATAAATAAAGCCTATCTTGAGGGCCTACTGTGCTACTATAGTAAATGACAGGATACAATGATAAAGAGTGGTGAATTTTAAATTTCAGAAAGCAAACAATGATAATATGGACTCAGGGAGAGATAGTAGAAGGTGAGAGGCAAGAGTGACTGGGTTCCGGGGCACAGGTAACTGGTTAGTTCAAGAGCTGGCACGCTGCAGCCTGGAGGCTGAATCTAGCCACTGCCTGTGTTACTACAGCTCATAATTGGAGTGGCTTTTACATTTTTAAATAGCTTGGGAAGAAAGTCAAAAGAAAAATTGGTGACACATGAAAGTTACATGAAACTCCAATTTCAGTATTCATAAATAGTTTTTTTTTTTTTTTTTTTTATTGGAGCATAGCCACATTCATTTTTAACTCGTCTTTGGCTGCTATGGGGCTGCAGTGGCAGAGTTGGACAGAGCAGCAGAGAAGGCACGTGGTGCTGCTCGGGAAAGGGAAGCAGGTTTGCAGCTGTCAACTTCAGAAGAACAGGCATGGGCTTGAGGCTATGGGAGTGAGGTTGATTCCTGGGTGGCACCTGGTAACCTAGCTTGTAGAATTTTCATTACGTTTTTAAGACTGGCTTGCCTGCTTAGGTTACAGAACATCTGCTTTCCTTCTGGGGTCTGCCATTCTGAAGGTTATGACTAGACATTGTACCTTTGTGACCAACTGAAAATAAAATTCCTGAACTGAGTCTGGATTGGGCTATCTAAAGCTGAAAAAATCTCATATAGGTGTTGCTGCATTTCACTCCTAGAAGAAGTAGTGTGTTCTCTGTGGCACCTCCTGAAAGGAGAAACAGAAAACTGTGCCTAGACTCCTCTGGCCTTCACTGGGTGCATTTTTCCTCTTGCTGATAGCTGTGCATGCAGCTGTCTCCCCAGCACTGAGTCCTTGTGAATTGCTGAACGTGTGTGGTTTCAGGACTCCTGAAACAGGAGCTCTCAGTGTTCATATTGCTTCTTGGCCCACCAAGAATCACACTTATAACTAACTAAACAGCGTTTTGAGTGGATGTGTATCTCATTTTTTCATTTTACTTTTCGTGAGCAAGGCATACCCATTATGCCACAACAGAAGACAGCTATAGTGGTGCTAAAAGAATACAATATGCTTTAGAATCAGCAGATTAAGCACTCATCACGATACTCCCAATTCAGAGGAAAGTAACAGTCAAAAAAATTTTAAAAATTAAAGTTGAAATCACAGAATTCACAGCAGAGTATCTTGATAAAAGTAAAAAAAAAAAAAATGAAAATAAGACTACAACCAAAGTAAGTTTCTGACTGGCATATTTGTTAGCAAAATGAGGAAAGCTGTAATAGGATTAAATTATGTTTGTAGCAATGAAGTGTGTCCATCAAAAATAAACTAAGACTATTAACTTTTAGGTGAGAGCACTTACCCAAAGATTGGAGCACATAGGAAGCTACAGAAATAGTTAATTTGAAAATAAGGTAAATGGTTTCAAATGCTTGTCTTTGGAACTTGATTAGTCAACATACATTTCCAGTACTACTCAGTTGTTTATTAGAGAAGTCAATGCCAATTTTGAAATTAATGAAAATTAGCTTATCTGAATAGTCTCTGTAGAACAGCTACAAGTAAGAATATTTACAAAGAGGTTAAGAAAGCACTAATTCAGTTCCAGCTGAAGTGGAATCTACTAAGATGAGCTAAAACTAACGATGGTAGAGATGTGTCTGGAAAAAGTTGTAAATTTGCAAATTTGTAAACATGTAGGATATTTAAAGAATATATTTATTTCTTGTATTTGGTTATTTATTCAGTTATTCATTATTTATACTCATGGTATTATTCAAATATTGATGAAAATATTAAACTGTCATGTGTTGTTGAACCAATAGTGTCGTTGGTGGATTCTGTTTGCTTTTGAACACTTGTCCTTTGTCAGTTCCATGAATTGTTAGAGACTAACACTAAATATCTTGAATTGACCTTAAGGTTCACCATTTTGGTGTCTTAGCAGTGCCAATGTTTTACTGTGATCATCCCCCCCGCGGGCCCCCCCCCCCCCCCCCCCGCTGAGGGAGAAGAAGCACCCTCAACAACTACTACTACTAAACATTACATAGCTTTGAAGTCGGATTTTGCTGAAGACTTAACAATATTTAAGTTAAAACCAAAAAGCAAAATAATACTTATGTATAAAACTTACTTGAAAGTCATTTAAACATTTCTATCATAAGTCATGTCAAGCCGCTTGCTATACTTAATGCATTGTCGTTCTCTTCCAAATTTGTAGCAGATAAATATTCTGAACTCAGGGTGATATGGTGCACTCTTGTAATCCCAGTGACTTGGGAGACTAAGGCAGGAGGATGGCAAGTTTGAAGCCAGCACTAGCAACTTAGAACCTGTCTCTCCAAAAAAAAAAAGTTCAAAAGGGCTGGGCATATAGCTCGGTAGTAAAGCAGCCCTGAATTCAATCCCTTGCACCCACCCCCCAACAATTCTGAGACCAAACTTGAGTCCTAGAAGCATTTCTTTGGAACTCAATATAAGAGAAAAGAAAAATTTCATATTTTAAAACTCATTTAAGTGTTTAAGAAACTCTCACCTACCTTCATTGATGTTAATAATTTGCATTGTAAATACATCTTAAAAGACAAATGTGAAGAATTCTACACTTCCAAGTGATGAATTTGTCCAGTGAAAATCACATGCTTGTGAATTTTTATTTTATTAATATTTGCCATCTGTGTGAAAAGGCATTTTTATCTCCTTCCACATTTTTTTATTGGTACGTTATAGTTGCACAAATGATGGGATTTGTTGTTTCATACTTGTACATGCACACAATATAACAATATGATTTGGCCAATCTGACTTCCCATTTCTTCCTCGTCCTTCACCATTTCCCACCCTTTGGTCCTTTTCTCTATGGATCTTCCATTGACTTTCGTCAGATATCGCCCCCCCATACCCCCACTCCCCCCCGCAGCTTCCATGTGAGAAAAAACATGTAATCATTGATTTTCTGAGTTTGGTTTATTTCACTTAATATGATGGTCTCAATTTCCATCTATTTTCCTGCAAATGATATAATTTTTATTTTTGTTTATGGCTGAACAAAACTTCATTGTATATATGTACCACATTTTCTTCATCCATTCAGTCATTGATGGACACCTAGACTGGTTCCATAGTTTGGCTGTTGTGAATTGTGCTGCTTTAAATGTGGGTATGCATGTATCACTACAGTATGCTGACTTAATTCTTCAGGATGAATACTGAGTAGTGGTATACTGGATCGTATGGTGTTCCATGCCTTGTTTTGTTTTGGGAACCAGGGATTGAACTCAGGAGCACTCAACCACTGAGCCACATCCCTAGCCTTTTTAAAAATTTTATTTTATTTAGAGACAGGGCCTTACTGAGTTGCTTAGCACCTAAAGTTGCTGAGGCTGTTTTTGAACTTGTAATCCTTTTGCCTCAGCCTCCAGAGCCACTGGGATTACAGGTGTGCACCACTATGCCAGCCCATACCTAGTCTTGAACATGGATTTTAAAAGATGAACTTAAAAAAAAAGTCTCTTTACATATCGCTATTAACAGATGAACATTTTTAATCCATTTTACTATAAGGCTCATTACCTTTGAACCTAAATTAAACAAAAATTTTTTTACAAGAATAAATATTGCCTTCTTATTAATAGGCTTGTGCTAAAAATTAGTATTTGTATTAAAATTTTGTCAATGAAAAGCTTATTGTAATTTGTTTTCTCTCATTATATAAGGAGGTACATAATAACCTTGATATTGCCTTTTGGCATGGAAAGCTTGGCCTGCAAAAGTATTTACTATGTGTTTTGTTTTTGGTACTAGGGACTGAACTCGGGGCACTCTAACACTCTACCATCCTCAGCCCTTTTTATTTTTGAGAAAAGGTCTCACTAAGTTGTCCAGGGTGGCCTCAAATCTTTCATCCTCCTGCTTCAGCCTCCTGAATAGCTGGGATAACAGGTGTGTGCCACTGTGGTCAGCCTGTGCAGTCCTTCATAGAAGAAAAAGCTATCCTCCTACTGTTAGTTGATGGGATGTAGAAAGGAGGGAAGTGATGGAAATAGGGAGAGATGGTGCTCACAGTTTCTGGCTGGGAAATTTTGTCACTGTATTATGGCCAAGGAGCTCAGAAGGAAGGGGAGATCGGGGTGGGACAAAGGTAAGTTAGTGAGTTTTGGACCTATGTTTGAGATGCTTACGGGAAATTTTTAACAGGCAATGATTTGGATCTTGGCTCCATGAATGAAAGTGGAACTGGATGTGTTGTCATTAGTACAAGACTGTAATAGGTGTGGGTATGGTTTATGTGATCTGTATTCCTGCAGAAGGTAAATACAGAGGGCTGGGAGTGTGGCTCAGAGGCAGAGCACTTGCCTAGCATGCATGAGGCTCTGGGTTCAATTTCTAGCACTGCTCCCCCCCCACACCCCAAAGTAAAAATTTTAAAAATACACTGATTTTTCTCTTACGAAATAAGGCTAATTTTTAAATTGACCTCCTGAAATTCAGACTCTGGTCATTAAGTAGCTACCATTCTTTGATTTTAGGCTGAGGGAGATCTTTCACATTCTCTTGACTATGTGATTGTCTTTCACTATGTATAACTACTGTAATACTTGAAGTCGAATCCAGAAGAACTTTTTCTGAAGGCAAAGAGCATGCATGCATTCCAGCTCTGTTAATGTTGCTTACAGAAACCACAGTGTTTTTATCAGAGGGAAAGCAAAAACTTGTTTACAGTGGAAAACATAACAAAATCTATGATCTTTTTGCCTGAGGACTCTTTCCAAAACAACTTACTGTAACAGACATCTAAGGTCAGTATTTCCTAATTAAGAGTGTGCAGCTGGAGCTCCCAGTCCCAGCCGTCACTCTGGGGCCATACCTTCCCTGACTCAGTGTGCACCGCATGTTACTCATCAGCATCAAGGGCCATACCGTTTTTAGTTTAAATGAAATTTTTGTTTTACGTTATGTAACTAGTGATTTTCAACTTTTTGGGGTGCCTTTTGCTGGTATGAAATTCAGTAATGCAGCATGCCAAGTAGGAATCAGTCTCAGCCAGCTTTGAGCAGAAAATTTGATGTCAGTACATTAGTGCTGTAGAAATGGTGGGGATGAGGTACTTTCTTCCTGGTCTCTGAGGAGACAGCATACCTTTGTCCTTTTTTGTTTTTTTCTCACTTGTTCTTCATACAGTAAATACTCAATAAATATTTATTCAGTTGTATTGAATAAAATCAGCCAAATAGATAACCACTGAGAATAAATAAGCTTAGGAAGGAAGAAGGTACACATGTACTGCTTCCCATTCTCGAATCTACCAAGTGACCTGTTCAGGCTGATTGACCTGTTCCTTTTTGCTGTATTCCTAGCTGATTTTTGTCTCATTTAACTCTTGCAGAACAATTTTTTAATTTTGATTTTATTTAAGAAATTTGTTTCGTAGTTGTATATGGACAGAATGCTTTTATTTTGTTTATTTTTATGTAATGCTAATGATTGAATCCAGTGCCTCACATGTGCTAGGCAATGCTCTGCTGCTGAGCTATAGCCCCAGCCCGAACAAAGATATTTTTAATTTTGATGTCTTAGGAATAGAAATTGTTCAGAAATATTTATAATTTATAATTATAAAATTGTTCAGAAATTTTATAATGTGAAAAAAGTTTTAATACATGGAAAGAGAAGTAGCAGGTTGGTTGAAATGGACATTTCTAGAGAAGCACCGAATCACATCTAAACTTGTGTGTGGACAGCTCCACAGACTGACCTTGGTCATTTTTTTGTCCACATTTTCTACATATTACTATTCCACGTCTTTTCATCCCCTGTTTTCCTTTAAAATTTGAAAAACGATAACCAGCTTTAGACTCTTTGGAAAGAGAAGGTAGTATAAGAACCCTCAAGTTCTTAGCAAGCCCCAACCAGGGACCACCCACATCATTTCATCTCTCTTCCCCCACCTTTCCTTCTCCTGTGTCTTCAGCCAACCAGGATTGTTTTGAAGCGGATTCCAGGCACTATGCTATTTAATTGTAAATACCAGTTATGTGTCCCTAAAGAAAGCATCTCCTTCCCTCTTTCCTTGGACCCCTTGCAAAGGCAACATTACAAGGCAATGTCCTCGGGTTGGCAACAGCTTCTAGCACCATCCAGCACTGGTCAGGCTCTGGGCTTCCTCGGCTGGTTCTCTTGTTCATTTCCCCTCCACCCCCTGGTCTTCACAATTGGCCCAGATGAGAGCCACAGGGTGCTGTGGTTGACCCTCCACACCAGCACAGCTCTGATTGTGCGTCCAGGTTGGTCGTGTGGACTCCTGAGGCTCAGATGGCTTGAATGGTCTCCTATTGAGATTCATTTAAAGACCATGAGCAGGAGACAGGGCAGGTGCCGCTTCTTCGTCTTGGTAGGAAGGTGGCTTCTTTCAGCCCCTCACTGCCTTGAGTGTTCTGACTATCGGGGATGAGAGCCCAGGTGTGTGAGCCCCCCCCCCCCCAACACAGTGAGGTCCCAGCCTTCAATTCTGGAAGTTTCTGTTTTATATATTTTAAAGCTGTGATTTTATTTACATACAAATTTAGGATTGTTATTCCTCTTGATAAATGTGCGCTTTCTCAGTATGAAATGTTACTTTTAATCTCTGATAGTATTCATTGCTCTGAGATCTGTTCAGCAGACCCTTCAGATTTCACTACCTTGGTAAAGGCACACCTCATCCTTCTACACTGAGACTAGGACATTGTGCATAACAGATTTCTTTCAGAATTCAAATGCATTGCTCTTGTTTTTCATGGATTCTGACCATGTCTGCTTTTTATTGGTATCTTGAGGCCATTTTGAAATTTAACATGGATATACTTGTGTTGGATTTACTTCTCCCACTCTACTCTGTTCAGCTCATTTAATCTCATTTCTCTTTTCCTCTTCTGCTTTGTGTGCATTAAGTGTGTATTTTTATTTATTCTACTTTACCTCTTTATTTTGGTCCTGTTTCAGTAGCTGCTTCCCCGTTGACAGCGTTTGTCCTCAGCTCTGTGGTCTTGGGTGTTGCACTGTCCACCTTGGGTGTCCTTGAAGAACCCTGCAGCCACCCAGGCACTCCTGCCGCTCGGCTTCACTTCTGTGTATCGTGGACCACACAGTTAGTATGATTTTTGTCCACAGCAGACAAATGTTTATTGAAGATCTTTTCCAAACAGGCGTTCAGCTCTTCTGCGTGAACTCACTGCCTTCATTGGTCCAGGCACTTGTCATTTCTTTCAGAGGGTCCAGATCTGCTTGTGTTATTACTTTTTCTTTGGGAAGTTTTGACATTTCTGTGCTGGTCTGTGGCTGCTGAATTCCTTTAACTTCTGCAGGTCTGAGAACATCTTTGTGTCACTTTATTTTTGAGTGATACTTGCAGTGAGCTTAGGATTCTAACTTGGAGGTTGTTTTTTGTGGAATACTTAGAGGACGTTGTGCCATCTGTTACCCCTTCATTACTTCTGATCAGAAGTCAGCTGTCATTTAGATTTTTGTTCCTATAAAAAGGGTCCACTTTTTTTTTCTTCTGGGTGTTTTAAAGTTTTGTCCGTGGCTGTGACGTTGTAACTGGGATTGGTGTTGTGGTTTCTCTGGTTTCTACCCTGCATTCGCTGAGTTTCCTGGTTCTCCATGAGTTCTGAGTTGGGTCAGATTTCAGGAACTTTGGGCGGGTGATTCCTCCTGGAATCCCTGTTCATGCCCCCCACCACACTCTCCCCCACGCCCCTCCCAGGACTGGGGTTGTATGGGGCACTTTGCCTGCTTCCTGCAGTCCCACAGCTCACAGCCTGTCACTTCCAGCCTTCTCTCTGTATTTCATTCCGAGTTCCTATTTTGTCTTTAAGTTCCCTTAGTCTTATGGAGTAGTGTTGAATGTGCTGATTTTCCCATCTATTTGTTTTTCTTCTCTATTATTCTCTTTTTAATCTCTGGAAGCTCTACTTGGGTCTTTTCTGCATCTTCTGTGAATGTCTGTTCCTCTCCTGGATCCTCTACCTTGGGGACACATGGGATGTATTTAGCTGTTTGCACTCTTGCTGACTAATTTTATCATCTGTGTCACCCTCATTCTGTTTCTATTGACTTATTTTTCTCTTCATTATGGGTCACATTTCCCTACTTCTTTGCAGGTCTGGCAATTGTCTGAGGATCCAGGCTGTAAATTTTGTGTCATTGGGTGCTGGTTATTTTTATTCCCTGTGTTTTGGGCACAGTTAAGTTGCTTGGAAACAGTTGGTCTTTGCTGGGTTGCTCTTAATTTACGACAGGCAGGTACAGCCTAGCTTTTAGTGGAGGGCTAACTTTCCTCCTCTGTGAGGGCTGTCAAGGACACTGACTCTGCCCTGTCCTGTGCCCTGGGAGGTCATTTCTCCCAGTGGGTGAGAGGCGCTCTCTGTTTCCGGGCTTCCTCCCTGTGGGCCCTTTGGTAGGTAGGAAACCTGTCTGGAGTTCTCTCCAGAGTTCCCCCGAAACTTGCTCACTTTTGGCCCTGCCACCACTGACTGGGCTGACTTGGGCTGTGCGCCTCTTCTCATGTGGACAGGGTGCCTGCTCTAGTTGGACACCCATCTACACTCTGACTTCTGGAAGCCATTACACAGTGTGCTGCAGAATTAGAAGACCTGGGTCATGTATTTCTCTTCTCTCCTCTTACCACTGATTGGCACTGCCTTTCGTCCAGTAGATGTTTTTCATCTATCTTTTCTCATTTTTTAGTAATTTATTGAGGGAGGGTAAATCCAGTCCCTCACTCCTTGGCCAGAAGCAAAAGTCTTTTCCAGGTTTTTATTTAGCACTTTTATATTATTTTTTTCTGCAAATGGTAGCAGTTTTCTTTTTTGGTTTCTTTGTTAGTTTTTAAAATCTTACAGAAAGAAAAGTTTTGGATATTATCTTTCCTGTTTTTAGGAATAATTTATGTAGCACTTAAATCATCCAGTCTCCAAGGGTTGAGTGGAAGAAGTTTTTAGATTATCTATTTCTGTTATGGTAATTGGACTTTTTAGACTTCTTGTCTTTTCTGGGATCAGATTTGGCAAATTGTATTTTTCTGCAGAATTACCCATTTTATCTTGATTTTCAAAATCGTTTACTTAAGTTAGAATAAAGTAGTGTCTTATTTAAAATGCCTGTTTCCCTCTCTTTTGATGGTTTTTTCTTTCTTGTCCTTTCTGATTTTGCATGTTTTTTCTTTAAGGCTTGCATGCTGATTAGCTTAGCTCTCTACTGTTTTTTATGGGGTGACCATTATTGGCTTTTGTTCTGATTATAAAAGTAAACATGTTTATTGAAAAAAGGTTTAGAAGATTTGGAAAGAGCATAAATAGTAGGATAAAAGTCAGCCAGTCTACCACCCAGAGATAATCACTGTTAGCAGTTTGTTAACTTTCATGTTCTTGTATGCACATCATAGCCTGCTAATTTTAACATGGAGATCGGTTTTCTGAGCACATACTTGCTTGTATTAGTTTCCTATGACTGTCGTAGCAAAGTAGCAGAAACATAGTGGCTCAAAATAATGGAATATTGGTCTCTTACAGATCCAGAGTCTAGAATCCAAAATCAAGATGTAGGTTAGGGGAACAATCCTTCCTTACCTTGCCCCTTCTGGTGTCTGACAATTCTTGGCTTTGACAGCATAGCTCTGGGTTCATCTTGACGTGGCCTTTTGTTCTGACTTGGATCTAGAATATCCCCCAAAGGCTCATGAAGGCTTGGTCCCCAGTGCAGCAGTGATCAGAGGTGGGGCCCTTGGGAAGTGACTTGATCAGAGGCTCTGACCCCAGCAGTGGATGAATCCACTGATGGGTTAATAATCTGATGGCATTCTTGGGAGGTGGCAGCAGCTGCAGGAGTTGGGACAAAATTGGAGGAAGGAGGTCACTAGTGGTGTGCCCTGAAAGGGTGTAATTTGTTCCTGTTCCATTCTTGCTGGCTGTCTGCTTTCTGGCCACCGTGATGCTCTGCCTTGCCTCAGACCCAAAGTAATGGAGCCAGCTGACCATGACCTGGAACCTCAGAAACCATCAGCCAAAATAAGTCTTTTTTCCTGTACGTTGTTTCTCTTAGGTTTTTGGTCCCCGTAATGGATAACTAAGGCACTTTCTTTGCATCTGTGATCAAATTTCCCTGTTCTTTGAAGGACATCAGTGGTTGGATTAGGGCTTGCCCCTTTTGTAGTTGGACTTCCTCTTAATGACCTGTAGCTGACATAGGTTCCATGTAAATGCAAATTTGGAGGGAACTGCTACTAAAACCAGTGCAGTTTTTGGTTGTCATTTTCCTTTAGTGATTTCAAGGTATTCTATTCTGAAATGAATACTGCTGCCAGGCAAAATCAGCCTCAGAGTTTATCAATGTTGAGATGTGCTAGTTACCACCTATACTTACAGTTTACCCATAGATGCAAATTTTTATCATTACCCAGCAGAGCTTCAATATAGAAAGGGGAATCTGAGCTCATAAAATTTCCTTAGGGCTTGTATCTCAGTTAATATTAGAAGATGAGAATTTTCTTCTATCGTTCTAAAAACTAATTTCTTTGTATCTCTAAGTTCAATAAAATTAATGAATATGGTATCCTCCCCCCCAACTCATGTATCATAAAAGAGCAAAGGTAATCTAATTGCATCAGAAAATGCCAAAAATTAATGCTGGCTTGAGATTGCTTTAACTAGCCATTTCTAGCCCTTTTCTTGTGATATTCATGTAGCTCCTTATATAATTTGTAACAATTGTAACATTTTTTAGTCATTTTCTTCCTTTCTTGAATAAAAGTTTATTTACATCATTATTTTTGTTATTTTAAGAATTAATAACTCTATAGTATTATGGTGAGTTAATTATTTTTGTTGTGGTGGTCTTAACACTTTGCATTTTTAATTAGCCTGCGTAGTAGATTGTGGGGGCAGGTTATGGAGAAGGACCCCACATTCTGTGAGGTCTGTGGCGTCATGTACTGTGCTGTTACGTGCCATTCTTTTATTCTTGAAACTACAAAAGCTAGGAATTCGAATTATTTATGTATTAGAAAATGAAGATAAAATCATGTTGTAGTTATTGGTATAATTGGAACCAGACCTTAGGACTTAATTTCTACGATTCTGCTTGTAGCATTCATTGTTTCTGATTAAAAATAGGAGTAGACTGTACCTGTAGACTAAAGATAGGAGTTCTGTGTGAACAGCCCATATAAGCTGTTCTCAGGCCACTCATTTTTAAAAAATTGAAGTGGGATTTTGCTCAGTCTTTTAAGTTTTCATTCATATACCACCTCTTCAGAGTAAATCACAGGTTTTTAAACGTTGTCTATTTGTAGAAGATCAGGGAAAGAGGATGTGAAATTTTATGCTACTGAAGGTTTTTCATTAAATGAGATGGGAAATTTTTATGCTACTGAATTAAAAAATTGAGATGGGGAATTTTAGGTGTTCTAAGAACACTTTCTGGAGGGCTGGGGTGTGGCTCCAGGGGAGAGCTGCTTGCCTAGCCTCTGCCAGGCCCTGGTTTGATCCCCAGCTCCTCTCTCCAGAATCAAAGAGTTGGAAGGGCGGTTGGGTCGTTGTTGCTTGGCCCCGGGCAGCACAGACGCTCCATGTGTCTCAGCAGCTCTTCGTGGTCCAGGAGCTCACAGATTTGTTGTTGGTGGCTGAGGGTTTTCCTGATTGATACCACCAAGGAGCTTTTATCCAGGTTTAATGACAAGATGGCTTGTGCTCACGGAATGCTTATGATGGTGCCAGTCTGCGTGAGTGTGTCTCGGCCCGAAGGTCCGCCCTCCGTCCTCCTGACCTTGAGGAAAGGTCTTCACCTGCGCCAGGGCTCTCGCCCCCCTCGCCAGCCCCTCAGTCCTCTCCACCCTCGTGTGGGGCCAGCTGTTCCAGAGCTCCCTCAAGCTCATGAGTCATTTCTGAGAGGAGCGCTGATCTCAGAGGTTTCACAACGTCTTGTTTGGTCTGTCGGGTTAGTTTATGGTCTTGGCTAACATGTCTCACAGTGGAGTTAGCAATTTCTTCACCTGAGATGTGCTTCCGGATTAAATCCTACAAATTGCACATTAATCGTAATGTCATGGGTCTCACACTTCAGTCATTACATGCTGTGGAGCATTGGACTCAGATTATTATAGCATTGTCAGATGGTGTTATAAATAGCGATTCAAGTATCAACCAATTATCTCTTTTGTCTGTTTTATATTTAAGAAAATTGATGAGTCGTCTTACTAAAATTGAGCTACCAGGACTTTCTTGTCCTGTTAATTGAATCAATGTTTAAAAAAGTTACGGATTAAACAAAAGTTGTAGGACTGTATCCTGACCACTGAAAACAGCATGATTACACAATTACCCACTGTGGCTCAAATTTATTAGGCCTCATTCAGAATCAGGGAGGAGGCTGTGTTAGAACAGGTACTTAAAGTTAAGCAAACATTTAAGAATTTATATAAATTCATAGAGATTAAAGTTCTCTTAAGTATGTTACACCACACCAGTATGGTATTTCTTTTTAAGTGCTCTGTTCCCGTGAAGTCACAGAGGGGATATGGTACCCTTGAGGTAGTGAGAGAAGCTATTAATCCTAGTGAGACAGGTTGATTATTGCATAAGTTCAGAATTCAGATCAGATGGGATGTGTTTGGGAAAGCTCCTCGCTCCCCGTATGTTCCTAACTGGATGGGACAGGTGCCTGCCGATTTGTACTTTAATCATGTGGTTGAAGCAGAGTTATTTGTGTCTCAGAAGGAACTTGTTTCATCTGGCTCTATGGTACAATTTCTGGGCCTATCATTTTCATACGATATTTTCTATATTTTCCTGTTTCGTGTAGCTACCATACGTTATTACAAATCTTTGACTTGATGGAAAAGTAATGCAGCCTTCATTATCTGGAAGCTTAAATGCTTTAATCTAGAATTATTTTTTTGACCCGTGTTAAGGGATGATTCTCACTAAGATGACTATCTTCTGGTCTGTTCTGAGAAATTTCAGCTGACTTTTAAGCAAGCATCTCATATTGACAGGCAAATTGATTAGACTATATCTTTTAAGAATATCTGATAGGTGTGAATTGTAAACATCCCCTGACTCCAAAGTTCTAGGAGTACAGTGATTTTCTATCTTTAAAAAAAATCACAGCATATACATTTTTACTGGCAATTTTTTTATTATTTTGGGGGACGGGGGGCTCTATATTCTGTGCTCCTGATGGTCAGACTGATGTATGAACTTTGTTTCACAAAACTTTAGTTGCAGAACATTTAGCTCAGTAGGCTAAGAGGACCAGGTATTCATGGGTGAAATCTAAAGAGCATGACATATGCCATCTTGTGCTACGTTAAACGCTTCTATCAGTAATCACATGAGGCTCTTTTTAAAATACAAAGTGTGAAGTTTTTAAAATGTACATAAATTTCTTTATATTCTACTTTACGAAAGGATGTTGAGTATAGGAACAGGAAGATAGAAGTATATGTGATACCGAAAAATACCAGTGATCACTTTTGTTAAGTACTTACGGAGTTCTCTGTGGGCCACCCCTCACCAGAAGCCTTGTGCAGCAGAGCCAGCCCCCTCAGTGAGGCCACACACAGAGACACATGCTGCCTAGGGCCCTGGGGCTCCATCCAGAATAGACTTTCCTTGCCTGGAACCTGTGTAGACTTAGAACACCCTTTGTGTGCAGAGATCCAGTGTGTGGCCTGCCAGGGGGTAGGGTGGATCTTAAGAGCTTGTTCTTACTTTCTTTGCTCCCTAGAAGTCCCTAAAGTAAGCAGAGCCTCCTGGGCCCGAAAATATGTAGGCAGCACTATCGCCCCCCCACAGCTCCTCCCAAGGGAGCGCAGCAGGTGGAGAGCAGGTGGGCTTCTGATGCGAGTCACTCCTCTTCTGCTATCCTGGGTGCACCTACCTGCACTTCAGTCTAGTTGGGGTCAGGTTGTCATGCCTGGGAGCCATTTCAATCCAATCATCAAACCAGTCAAGTCAACGAAATCTATGCTGTTCCGGGTCTTTTCTAAGCAGTCGATGGATGTCAACTTCTTTATTCTTCCCATCTACCCTATAAGGTTAAGAACTTATATTACTATGGACTTATAGATGAGGCAGTTACAATTAGGTAATTCACTTGCTTATAACAAAGCTGTGAAACACAGGCTGGTGCTCTTCAGCAACAGCTCACCTGCTGTTAGAGTGACCTGGTCCATACTAGCATGGGCACTTCCTGATGTCTTCTCTGTCTGCTGCTTCCCAGGGCTAGGCCTTAACAGGTTGTTGGCGAGTGTCCAGTCGAATTAAGCCCGAGGCCTGGTGTGGCCGCTCTCGCCGCATGGTTTTGGGATAGCTTTAGTTCTTCTTCTATAAGGTGGTGCCTCTTTCCCTTGTTCATAGACATTTTAATTCAGAAGTGTGTATTGAAGGCTTTCTATGTGCTGGGCACTGTTGTTGGAGGTGTTAGGAGGCTGTACTGGGAGCAGTGTCTGTCTTCAGAGTTCGGATTCTAGAAGGAGAGGCAGGTGAACACATGGCTACTATCTAGAAATGTCAGCAGCAGAACGCGTAATGGGGAAAAGTGAAGCGGGCCTGGGGAACGTAGGGCGACAGAGACCCTGTGGGACAGGAGGGTTTGGAGGACAGCCTTTGGGGTCGTGGTATTGAGATGTGAAGGAGGTGTGGGAGACGGCCACGTGGATGTCTGGAGAAGAGTATCTGAGACCATGGCCAGAGGCCTGGGAGAGGAAGGTGCTTGGCAAGGCTCAGCGGAAGCCTCTGGGTGCAGGCCACTGTGTGGAACCACCCTGAAATGAGAGGGGAGGGCAGTAGGGTCCCAGTGAGGCTGCTCTGGTGGGATTCGCTGGACATGGCTGCCATAGGAGGACACTTGGGAATAGATCAGAATGGAAGGAGAGAGAGCAGGCCAGCTGCTGCAGCCCAGAGGCTTGGGGAAAGCCCTAGCCCCAGCCTCCTCTGGAGCAGTCTTCCTGGCCACTGGAGCCTAGCCTCCCCCACCATTTAAAATCCCCTCCCCCTTCCCTGGCACCGCCAGCCCACTATTTCTTCTCCTTTGCACAGAGCCCATGCACTGACTTATTAGGTTCACTGTTGTGGACATGATGCCTCTCCAGAATGCAAGCTCCCCTCCGTCAGGGCTTCTCTGTCTTGCCCTGTGGTGTCTGGGCACCTCCAACCTGTCCAGGCACAGAGTGTGTGTGCTTGGGAGTTGTTTGCTGAATGAGCAGCTCGAATGCTAGTGGTGGAGGTGAGAAGATGTCAGATTTGATTAGAGGACAAAGCTGACAGTATTCTCTTTTCTGTGTTCTTACCATTCATTTCCAAAAGCTATTGTATTAAATTGGAGGTAATAAACTTAACTTGGTACCTGGCATATAGTTCACCCTCCAGGAAGCATGACAGAATCAAATCATGAAAGGCCAGTGTGCAGAGAAGGGTTGTGTTGTACTCTTATGGGAAGGAAATCAGTGGAAGAAAATAGAGATTATGGGTCACCTGTGTATGGCTCAGGCCAAACCCTTCCCACTGACTGGTTTTGTAAATACCCACCCTTTGGTGGGGATTGTAAAAGAGACTCTGTGACCCTAAAACTTGATCTACTTACTTTGCAGAGAAGGTGTGCTAGCCCCCGATATTGAGCTGAGTTTATGATGTAATGCATTTTAGATCATAATTTTATTTGAAAAGTCATTCTAATGAAGAAATGTTGATGAAAACAGATTCCAAGCAACAAAAATCTATTTGGTTATGATTAATGCTGACTTATTTTCTCTGACATGGTTTATTTGCAAAATGTGAAGAGAGCCAGTGGAAAGGAGGCTCTCCATGGGATCAGCCAGACGGAATCATCCCTGAGTGTGTGGGTCCCGTCCAGTCCCACTCTCCATGCTCCCGACTGTGCTGACATCAGCCTAGCCCTGGGGATGCTGCTCGGATGTCACTTCTAGACTCTCATAGCACCAGGCCACCTGCACACAGCACCCCATTCTTGGGCCTGGTGTGTTTAAACTTCTGCTCTGGATCTCTAATAAACAAAGCAGATGCTTGTCAGCCTTGTTTGGTGGCCTCTGCAGTCTGATGAACAGCCCCTGCTGGGGACACGCAGGCTCACATTCTCCTTTTCTTTCTCTGCTTCCCTTTCCCTCTCTGTCAGTGTAAGGCGCTGGCTGTTGACTGCAGGAGACGGTATCACTCCTGGCCACGGCCCTGGTCCGTCTGTAACATGCTGCCTTCTTACTCGAAGCCTGTCTGAAATGTCCTTCATGGTGGCCCCCTGGATCTACTTAGGGCTCTTCCTTCCTTTGGTGGCTCTTGCTGCGGTCCTGTCATGTTTTCTTACATATGGCTACGAGTGCATGTGTCCCTTCCCACCTCTTGGATCTTTCCAGCTGATGACGGGTTGCCAACTGGTCAGTTGTTATAGAATTGAACTGAGTTGATACAGCGAGTGTTTACAAGGGTGCACTCTGCTATTTTCTAATCTGTTTTAATATTGAAATGTCTACCACAACTTACAGTTTAGCAAATGGTGCTTCAGGTCATTTTTGTGGCTGGCCATGGTGATGGCTGAGAGTTGCAGGATCACTAGTGCATGTGCCCTCCAGTGGGTCAGTGTGGGAGGGACCAGCAGAGCTGCAGTTCCTCTCTTGCCTGCCTTAGGCAGTGAGGCTAAGTATGTGACTGTGTCCTGACCCTCAGGTGATCATACACGTAGAAGATGTGACTGGTCTAGAAGCTCCGTCATAGTATTTACCAGTGTATGCGATATTCCCCCAACACAGCTCTTTCAAATGAGCTTCCCTACACCTGCAAGTTGGGAGTCTGTGCACAGGGTTGGGTTTCTTGCCAGGCTGCAGGCACGGTGTCTGAGAGCTGAGGTTTCCTCTGAAGTCTTGGCCAGGGAAAGAGGCTTCTCCAAGTTTCCATCTTGGCTGGGTGTGTCCTTATTGGCTGTTGGATCAAGGGCCTCTCTGTTTCTCGTTGTCAGCCAGAGGCCTCCCTCCCTGCAACACAGGCCCCTTGCAGTGTTGCCTGAACAGAGTGGCAGTTTACACTGTGACAGTGACATTTCCAGAGCCAGAAAAGGCTAGCTCCCTCACACCCGGAAGCTGCAGTCCTACAGCATGTATTGCCCAGGTGGCCTTGCGTCACCTTTCCCAAGGGCTGTTGGCTAGAAGTTAAATGTCTGCCACACTGAGGAGGAGGGACTACAGGGGCATGAATTCCAGCAGGTGGGATTGTGGAAGCCGCTCCGCAGATGCAAGAATGACGTATTTGCATTAGTGCCATGGAGAGGGACTGCTGTCTGTTCCTTCTGTTTTAAAACTCCTGGCTACTGCAGTGGCATATTTGTGATAATTAACAGAAGAGTAGTGAGGTATGCGCTCGTTCTAGGAGAGGGTTTGAGCGGGGTAGTGAGTGGAGATAGGTTAGTGTGTGTATCTCTGCTTTTTCTTGCCAGTGTGTCTCGGGAGCTGGCTGCAGAGAGCAAGTACCAGAGCTCGTCTTGGGAGGATCTGGAAATGCCGTTACTTTCCTGCCTTCACCCTTCACTTCCCTTCTGCGGAGCTCCTCTTCCAGTTCTCCTCCTCCTCCTTCTGTTCCTTTCCATTCTCCTCTCCCGGTTCATACCCTTAAAATCACTGTTTAATCACTTCTGAATTCTGCAAATACCCTTTGTATGTTCAGTGATTGTGTGTTGAGCATGATTTAATTGACAAGATCACCTGAAACCTGGTTCGGTAAGCCCTAGTTCTCAGACTTGAGTTCTGTTGAGCCTGCAGGTTTCCCAGAAAGGGGTGCAGGTGAAAAGCTACACAGAGAATCTACCCCAAATGGGGATGTGTGGGTTTGTGAGAGATGACTGCTGGTCTAGGACAGTACATACAGAGGAAAGAGTGTTGAGAAACTTTGGTTGGGTCTTACTTTGTTTGGCACTTTTGTTGTAAGTAATAATATTGTGTCACACCCTGTGCTTTTAAAGCAGCTCTTGTGAACTCTTAAAGCACTGCCTGATTCCTCTTGGCACTGTGTGTGACATGAAAGCATATCCCTTAGTGACAGGCTGTATTTACTGTAAATACTTTAAAACTGTTGCTGACAATACGAATGTAATTAATGAATCTTAAGTGGCTCCAATTTACTGATATAAAGCCTCTCTGATTATTAGTTCTGACTTAATAAAATATTGCCAAATTCCAAATATGGGCATGCTCTATAGACAGGCCCCTCCCCCCCACTGCAATTTTCTTTTTGTTTGTTGTTGGACTTAGGTCTTTTCTCCATCCTTTTTTTTTTTTTTTTTTTTTTTTTTTGTGGTGCTGGGGATTGAACCCAGGGCCTTGGGCATGCAAGGCAAGCGCTCTACCAAATGAGCTTTCTCCCCAGCCCATCTATTTTTTTTTTAATTGGGACATTTTAGGGAGATTACATTACATTTTAGAGACATGAGCTTCTTTGTCTCTATGCATAGAGAAGTACTGAATTTGATTCCAGAAAATGTGGTCTTGGTACATGTAGTTATTTCATGTTGTCATCTTCAAGCAGAATCCATGTTTAAATCTGTGTGTCCACCCTCGGTCTACTTTGAGATAGGAGCTGGGGTTTGAGGAAAGGTTTTTCTGATACAATTCTCAGCTAGGGAGACTTGGGGAGAGATGTTTGGCCTTTTAGAGTTCACTTCCATAGAGGGAGGAGAACCCACTCAAAATAATATAGCCAGTGTGACCAGGGTTTTTTTTAAATCCCTAAACATAGCAATTTCTTACTACAATATATTGTATCCTCTGACTTACATAGGGTCAGTCTCTTTTCTTTCTAGCTTGTCTTGTGAAACTTGCTATTTTCAGATGTTTTGAAATATTTTGGGAAGTTATAAATGGAGTTGTGTACTTCACAGAAGGTCAGATTCAGAAGTGATCTCTCATCATGTGCCTTTCTCCCCTTCTTATTTTTAAATGACACACGAGTGTCTGACTCGCACATGGTATTTCTTGCTTCTTAGGCTGGTGCCAGACTCATTGTCTTTTGTTTTTAAGAGATAAATGTCTGGTGGTTTTTGTTTTGCTGGGAGATGCCTGTGAGTCAGACTTATCGTCAGCTCTGTCCTTCCTCCACCTCTTATTTTGGACAATTTACCTATATCTCAACGTCTTGAGGCTCAGATGTTGAAAATGTTGACCCTGCGTTCATAAAAGTTCTCATTAATCACCTGCCTTTTTCATTCTCTGAAAAGTTTGTTTATTCCTTTGCTATTTGAAGTACCGGATTCCTTGGCTTTATTTTTATATTGTGTATTGATTGCAAAATTAGGAGAAGATTTTAAAGGAGTAGCCCTTCATCTTTATGACTTACCTTCTCCTGGATTTTGGACAGTACCAAAAAAATCTAGATTTTATTACTGTCTAATCCTGTGAATGATACTCTTCTAGTACGGTGCCTCACAGTTACAAAACAAACAATAGATCCAACAAAACTATGATCAAAAAGTCAGCTGAATTATTTTACAGTGTGTCATAATTACAGAGCTTGTTCAGAATTATCAGAATCATCCATTTCCCCCAGTGGGTTCCGATGGCTGGTGTGTGCCAAGGTTGAGAGTTCGGACACTACAGTCTCACCATCTGGGCTTTCCTGCTTAACCAGGTGTCTGATGTGTTTGATATTTGTCCAATTATTTTTGTTCTCCATGCCTTAATTTCATCTCTGTGAAACAGGAAATGATATTAGTACCTGCCTCTTGGGCTGGATTTCAGGATTAACAACCCATTATGTCCCCTTTCCCATTTATGGAATTGAGTAACAAATTGAGCAACAAATATATCACTGATGGTAAGTTTGAAATATTTGTTTTTATGGTTCTATTCTTTTGAGAGAATTCGCAAATGATGAGGAATAATATTCATAAACATTGGTGATGTCATTAATATCATTAATGGTTATAAATTATATAATAAGTTCTACATTTTGATTTCCCAGCTGTTTTAATACAGCTGAGTCAGTTTTATTGAACTGCTTGTGGAATTGAAAACTCAGGACTTAATGGGTTAATTCACACAGGTAGAGTACTTTTAGCAGACCCTAACTGTGCTGTCCCTGCAACTTTTGTGGTTCATCTTTGTGACAAGCTAGTGCTACAGATGGGTTTTTAGCAACAAAACTTCTTTATGAGATATTAAAAGTATTTGCTAGGGTTTAAGCTGTTTTAAGCTTCACATTTTCAATAGAAGCCAGTTTTCTACACCTCTAAGAAATGATCCATGAAAGCTAAACACTTTTATTATCAAGGACAATTGCAAAGTAGTTTTTAAACTATTTTTTGAAAAAGTTCATGAAATTATGGAATTGCATGAACTCAATAATCCCGTCTCCCCTTTTAAAGCATTTTGGACTTTTGAGTCTTTTATCATTTGTGAAGTTCCTAATTGAAGACATAAGGATAGGTGATTTTTCCCATGAGGAGCTACCAAGTTTTGCATGGCTTACATCTAGAACTCAAGTTTCACCAAGTTGCCATTTACATTTTCCAAAGACTGTGGATGCCCTTCCACATTATTTTTTTAAATAGCCTTTTTATTGAAAACATTTCCTTGAACCTTCACTTAGAGTATCAAAAGAAGTTTTGTTTGTGGTTGGGGAAAAATGTGTTCGGCTTGCCAACAGAACTTAAAGTTGCATAAGAAGATGGGTGTTGATGCTGAGAAGTGGTGTGTAGGCAGCAGACCTCTTGTTCTGTCTAAAAGCAGTGACGAAACACAGCAAATGTGGAGTCGCTCTTGCTGTCTTTCAGTGTGGGAAAAACAACCTCGAACTAGGAAGAACAATTTCTGCTGTTTCAAAAACTTTTATTATATTTAGACATGAGATTTAGTTGGCAGTCATTATAGGAATAACAGAGCTGATTCTATAAAAAGGACTACATTTCCTCTTTCATCATATTGTGTTGAAATTTAGCAGGCATTTATAATATGGGGTTCATTGATCGTTAGGTGATCAGTGAACTCTTGAAGTATTTATAGAATTTTCTTTAGAAGGTTTTATGGTGTGATGTCAGTAACCAGTCTTTTTTTAATTGTGGCAAAATATGCATTATATAAAGTTGATCGTGTTTACTGTTTTCACATGTCTGGCTCAGAAGCATTAATGTGTTCTTGTTGTGTAACTGACACCACCATCCATCTCCAGAACCTCTTCATTTTCTCAACCTGAAACTTAGTCTCATGAAACTTGGTCTCTTACATACCATTCTGCTTCCCATCTCTGAAATCAACTGCTCTTGGTACCTCGAAAGTGAAATCATTTAGTGTTTGTCTCTTGGTGAGTGGCTTTCCTGCTTTACAGATGTCCTCACGATTCACCCAGGATGTGCTGTGTGTCACCTTCTACTTTTTAAAGCCAGGTCTGTTACTTGTATATGTGCACCACAATGTGCTGATGCACACCTCCCCTGGGCGGCACTAGGCTTGCTCCCACAGCTTGGCTATTGCGTGTGAACCCTGCTGTGCAAACCTCCAAGTCCCTGCCTTCACTTGACCAGGAGTGGAATCCTGGGACATCTGGGAGTTTGACTATTGGCTCTTCGAGCATCAACTCGGCTGTTTGCCATAACAGCTTACCCTTTGCTTTCTCGCCATCTGCCACATTTTATTTTGTCCACTGTTCTTGAGAGTCTGTCATTACATTCCAGCAAAGCCTGAAAGGAATCCGTTCTTCTAGAACAGTCCTTAGTGGTTCATTTGGATCCCTGCATACTTCATGAAGTGAGTGCTATGGGTTACCTTAGGCCCTCCCCTCCTTTCCTCATTTCACCAACTGTCCCTGGATACGTGAGACACAAGGCATTGCCCTTCGGCTTCAGTCATACTGGTGAGTGAACTGGCTATATAGGTGAACCCTCGACTTAGGTAGAATACTGTGAACAGGAGTCTTAAACACTACTATGTTTACGGCCTACAAAAGACTGAAATAAGGAAGTAAAATATAACATCAAATGTTTTATCTGAGGTCTTGTACTGAGAGTATGGAACAGATTGGCATTAACACATTTGATTTCTGAGACCCATAGAATTAATGATTATCAACAAATTAATAGAGGTGTGACTACATTTTTACTTTCTCCAAATAAAGGTGACCTAGTTACAGAGAAAAGTACAATGCCGTCTTTTGTTCCCAGGTCTCTGAAGCACTTTACAGATATTATATTAGTCGAGAACAGTAATCTTAGATTCTATTCAATATTCCATTTATGATGCTTTGTTTTCAGAGACGGTGAATTTGTAAGAAGATTTTATTTTAATAAATTAAATTTAGAATGATGCATTTTGGAACTGAATTTAAAAACTAATACAAACTAATAGAAAGTGACAGAGGACACCTGAAGTAGTAAGATCACAATAAAAGAAGCTATTTTTCCACCAACATTGAGAATGCTCCCTCCGCCCCCGCCCCCTTCCTGTCTTCCTACACTGTTGTGGGTGGGACTGGGGCACATCTCAACCTTATCTTTGCTGTGGAAGACAGGTTAGTGTGGAGTATCGAACGAACTGCATTTCAGGAAACCTGGGCTTTTTTACTAAATCGGTTAGCTGAATCACTTGGTTTTCATTTCTTATTTATAAAACCAGAAGGTTGAGCTAGAATAACTTCAGTTTGGGGTTCTTTCTCTGATTGTTTTTTTTTCTTATGATTCTTAAGTCTTAGCAAACCCCAGAATTCAGGAAAGCTAACCTGTTCCCTGCAGAATATATTTTATAGAGTTTTGGGGTCATGACATTTCTAGTTTGAGGACAAGGATGCTCTGTTCATCTTGTAAATCTCATATGACCCAATACTTGGCATTTCTCAAAGTTGGCACATAGATTGCAAATGCAAACAGAACTGTTTAGGTTAAGAAGCATGTGAGATTATTGTCGCAAGCACCATTTAGTTGGCTCTTTGAGGGTCTCAGTGGATTTAGTGAATATGTTGCTTATTTAGTTCACATCTTTCAACTGCAGGTCATAAATGACCTGATGATAATGGGATGCAATGACAGGTGTAACTTGAGATTAAAAGCTGCACCTAACCCAGTGCCTTGACTGCATTCTTCTGTGGTTTCTGTGGTGATAGCTCTCCTGGGTATAGTCTGAGGATCAACTCATCCTGTCACCGTCTTTGAAAGGAAGGGACTCTGTTTTGAGACTAAAACACTGTTCTCTCACAGTGATTTTATTGATAGGAATCCTGTCCTGCATTTCTTAGCTGATTCCAGGTTCCATGGTAATGTCGCATGTTGATTGGCATGGGTCTGAGTTCATGAACTCTCCACTTATTGGAAGAGGAAAAGTATGCTCTACGCCAGAACTGGTGCAGGTTCGTTTCTCTCAAGCTGTCTAGTCCTGGAGAAAACCAGTACTCAGTTTCCTGCTCAGGGATTATCCTTAACAACACGCAGTACACCTTTAATTTCCAAATGACCACATACACTGTTCCTCCTGTATGTGTTCTTAACTAAGACTTACCCTTTCCTACCTCCCCAAACAGGGACACCCAGAGTCTCATCTGGTGCCAAGACCAGGATCTCTGGGTGATACACAGTCCATCCTCCCTGGTCTGATATCTCTCTTCATGTTCTTGCGGTTGACGGTGAAGGATGACATGTATGTCTATTCATAATGGTGAAGAATGACAAATGTGTCTCTCTTCATAATGGTGAGGCAAGTGCAAGATGAATGCATGCTCCCTACCCCTTTGGAACTGGGGATTGAGTCCCGGGACACTCTGCCAATGAACTACATCCCAGCTCTTTTTTTCTTTAAACACAGGGTCTCATTAAGTTGCCTAGGGCCTCACTATGTTGCAGAGGCTGACCTCGAAGTTGGGGTTCTCCTGCCTTAGCCTCCTGTATCACTGGGATTATAGATGTGCACGGTGTGCCTATCTAAGAATTCCCATTTTTAAGAGGAAGATAATGTGACTGGAGGTGTGGCTCAGTGATAGAGCACCTGTGTAGTATCCATGAGCCCCAGGTGCTATCCTCAGCACCACAAAAATAAAAAGTAAGGGAGGATGATACAAAGCAACACACGCTGGTCCTTCTTTCATACTCCAGGCATGTTGACTACCTGTACTGGCAGGAGGTTAATGTCACCATTTCTTAGTGTGGTGGGAGAACCCAGAGTGTATTTTCTTTCCTAACCCTCTGTGCCACACCCCAGGTGACCACCCTTTTGGGAACTGCAGCTCCACTTGGAATGAATGCAAGGCTGACCAGCAGGGCCTACAGGCTTGTCGCACAGCAGGGCACGGCAAAGTTTTGAATGTCACCTCTGAACTCCTAATGTGCTACAGTCTGTGCTTTGATCTGTCCTCCCAGTTTAAAAACCAAGACTGGGGTGCAGCTCAGGGGTAGAGTACCTGCCTTGCTGTGAGAAGCCCTAGGTTCCACCCTAGCCCTGCAAAAAGTAAACAAGAAGTTACTGACTTAGACATTGTGCGTGTGATTTGGGGGAGCTCCCTTTAAACCCACGTGATGGACTACAGTGGATTTGCTGTGGTCAGTTCCATTTGCAGTTAGCATACCAGAGCCCCTGCTGGCCATCCTGTCTGATCCTGGAGGTTTCTTGGAAAGCGAGCGGACTCCATTGGTACTCCTGGTCCTTGTGCAGAGTCCCTGGCCCTACCTCAGCCTCTGCTGTAGCATCTGGGCTGCTTCTCAGTTTGGCCTGCCTTGCTAGGTGGGGCATGCATTCCTGCAGGTGCTTGGGAAGGGACAGCTGTGCAGAGGGGGCTGGCTGTCTCTGCGTTCCAGTTTCGGCTCCTGTGAGTCTCTGACTTGGCCAGCTTCTGCTGTCACAGACCTACGCTTGACTTCCTCATTAGGCTTTCTGTTCTGTTGACTTTGGTTTGAACCCCACTGGAGACTTAGTGTTTTGGGGTTAGAAAGGCCAAGAAGGCTGTGCTGTCACAGTGCCATTTGCCCTTCTCTGCTGTCTGCCTCAGCTTGTGTGACTCTAGAAGAGAAGCAGCAGGCTGCACCTTGCGTCATTCTTCACTTTGTCTCCACTTGAAGTTCTTTTCGGTGAAGCAGCTATAATAATGGTTGGCAGGATCATGAAATTTAAGGCATAGCTCATTGGTTAAGAGTAGTGATGTTAGATTCTTTTTCACCTTTTGAAGGTGATGTTAGATTTTTCTCACCTTTTGAAGGTGGAAACTGGTGTTGGAAATGCAGACTGGAGAGATGTGAGTGTAGCTCATGGCAGGCACCTGCTTCGAGTATGCAAGGCCTTGGTTCCCTCCCCAGCACCCAGATCTAAGAGAGGATAAGCAAGATGGAGAAAGCCAGTCCCTCTCTCATCCAGGCCCTCTGTCTCCCTTTGTCCCCTCTACTGTCGTGGCTTTGGAGGGGGCGGCCCGCAAAGCTTGGTGTACATGGAAAACACTCAGCAGGAAAATGGAACAGACGGCCGTGCGCCCCACAGGTGATGCCCTGTCTCCTCTCTTGCCCTCTTCAGATGGAAACATGCCAGTGGGTCTCTCCCTCAGGCCTCCAGACATCCCCCTCCATGCATATGGAAAGAGAAGCCAGAGTGCAGCTCCTATGGAATGGCTGCAGCTACATTTTTTGTTAGTGAGTTGGTGGAGTCACTGTTTTGAAGTTGAAGATACCTTCAAGAATTAGCAATGGGGGTAATTCTGGGTATTCAGGAGCAGAGGCGGGAGGATTCCGAGTTCCAGGCCAGCAGCCTGGGCAATAGAGTGAGACCCTATTTAAAAAAAAAAAAAAAAAAAAAAAAAGGAGTGGTGAAAGAAAAGCCTTTAGGTAAATCAAATTGCTGCGTTACAAAGTCTGTTTGATATACCAAGTTCTAATCATATTATCAAAAATATACATGTACTTAGTATAAAGTGCTATCATGAAAAAAAACATGGGTGTTAGAGTCTGTAAACAAGTCTGGATGGCGCCTGGCAAAATTCCAGGGGGAGTGGTTTGTGAGGTGGAGCCAGCGAGCCATTAAGTGTAGAGATTTCTTATTGGTTGACTGCTGTATCAAGTTTATGTTAATTAGATAATCTGTGTGGATTGTATAAATACCGCTCCTGCCCTACAATAAGGGGCTTCCATTCCTGCTGTATCAATCTACACAAGTTGTTTGTCACCCGCCCCCACCCAGGGGTGTAGCTCAGTGGTACATACTTGCCTAGCATAGATGAGGCTCTGGGTTGGATTTCCAATACCACAGAGTAAATACAACTCCATTAAAAAAAAAAAAAAAAAAAAAAGCAGCTCAGTGAGGCAGTGAGGTAATCATATAAGGAAACTGCTTAATCCAGTATCGCCTGTCACGCAGGACCGCGTTGCAGTCGGAAAGAAAGTGATCTGGGGAAGCCAGGGCTTTCTGGTGAGTCACTTTGCCAGGATGGCTTCTAGATTAAACTGCACAGGGGCCACCAGTTCCTGGTAAGGAAATTCCCCTCCATACACATCTTGCTCGTCTCAAAGGTGTTGCCATCAGTGTTCATTTTGATTTTTTTTTTTTTTTTGACTGGGTGTTGAGGATAGAACCCAGGACCTCAGACATCTTAGGCAAGCCTTCTATTGCTCTTTCTGAGAATCCATGGTTCTTTGTAAGGGACAGAATTGTGCATTTAATGGGGTAGTTTTGACCACTTCCCTCATGCTAATAATGAGAGAGCTATTACAGAGTTAACAGATCCTTGCAGTCAGTCATGGAAATAGGGTGTGGCGTCCCAGGGAGAAGACACATTGGACCACTGGGCAGTAGAGGCCTGTGGGAGGAACTCTCCCGTCAGCGACCTTTGGGAATCAGCCTGATGACCAGGGGGCTGCTCAGCAGAGGGCCTGCTTGCTCCCTGGTGGGCGTGTCTGGTAAATGGCATTTGTCTGGACCCTGCTTTTGGTGGTAGTCTCAAAAGGTGGGGACAGGGATTTGAATTCTGCTTACGTTATTATAGTGCTTGCTGGAAGTATACCTCAAATTCGGAGCATTTGTTGAAGTAAAAGTGGAGGGCAGTTGTGTAAGTGCTCAGGTAGTGCTTTCCCACTGAAGTCTCCGTTGGTCTTCCTGATGTAATTACACCATTATTTGACCAAAACAATTTCAGTCATTTTCCCACACAGTTAGGAATTTATCTGAATTTAGCTTTATAGTTCCAACACTCTTGAAATATAAGTTTAGTGCCCCCCCCCTTTTCTCAGGATGTTTTGACCAGTGTTAGAACAATGCCTTTTATCCCAGGCGCCAAAATAGGGTACCTGTTATATGCTATAGAATTAGTTCCAGCCAGTGTTTCCTGTGAGATTTCACCTTGGCAGACGTCAGTCTCCAGAGCCACTGAGGAAGCAGAAACAATAGCTCTCCTCCCTGATACCCTGTGCTTTTAGGCCATTATTGTAAGATCCGTATTCAGGCCTTTTGGTTGGTAGAGTTAGCATATGGCCTCATCAGATCTTTGGGTTGACCCCTAGGTTGGTCTTTGTTACAGGTTATTTCCCACATGTTGACTGTTGCAATATTTGGAAATGTAGTTTTGGTTTAATAGCAGATGAGCGTCAACTATTAATTCACAGGAAATAAATATTAATTTCTAGTATTATCACAAAAATTCAAGCATATAATGACTCAAACATATAATTATAGTGCAAATATGTGACTTGTTTATATTCTTGCAGACCCTGATTCACTATATCTGGTACGTGGGCCAGGAATCTATACCTAAAAAGAGTAAAACCAAGCCTAAAAGCCAAGAAATTCTTAGGCCTCAGGGATAGCTGTGGTGGAGGTGGAAAGAAGAGTGAGTGCAGGTGCACTTTTGTGGGTGATTTACATGTGTGCAGACTTCTACCTGGTGGTCTGTGTATATTTTGTGTGTGTTAGGGATTGAACCAGGGCCTTGGGCATGCAGAGTGCATGTTGTGCCACTGAGCTTTTTAACTGCACAGTGTACAGACAGTTCCTTTAGGGTGCTTTGACTTTAGGACAGTGTGAAAGTGATACATTCAGTAAGAACCATTACTTTGACTTTTGATCTTTCCCTAAGCTAGCAGTATGTGGTAGAATCCAGTCTGGGGAGGCTGGGTAGCCTCAGTGAGCCACAGCTCCCAGGTAGGCCCACACCCTCAACAGGAGACCACTGACCCTCTGAACTGCGCTGTGCTGCTGAGCCACGGTGTTCCATAGGTAAGTGCATTGACTGCATTTTAAATTTACAATGTTTGCGAGGTCAGGTTCTCAGGGTATGGTTCCAGTGTGACTCAAGGATATTAGGAACATGTCTGACATGAAAGAATCATTTTTAAAGGATAAATCATATGTTTATACATGATTTATATGCCCACTGTGTAAATGAAATCTCTGGCTGTGGTAGGAGATAATGTTCTTGCTGTGAAAGTTCCTTGATTTCCAGGTTGGACATTCCTAAACTAATTGAGATCTGCAGCTTGCTGTGGGCTCTCCAGCTCCAATGACCAACTTTATCAACAAATCATATTTGGCAACTGCAGCTGTCTCTACTGCTGACTTTGGAAGGGACAGATAATATCTTAGCCTTAATTCTTTGACTGTTGCTATTGTTTTAGAAAATTAAAAATAACAGTGTAGGTGGAAGAGGTTAAAATTTGCAAGAGTGCACTCTTTGGTTGACAGTTCCATCTTTTATGTTGCTGTTTTTGTAAACACATTCAGAAAATGGGTCTTCATGTTAGGGGTAGTGGAGCTCCAGTCAAGGATTGACTACAAACAGAACAATTTAAAGTTGCTGGTGTTGTCACTATTACCTGTTAATGACCTTTACTCTACATCTCTACCAATAGAATATCAGCTGTTTCAGACTGGCCTTTCAGTTATAGGTAGCCACTGTTTTGCTCATTTTTTCCTGTATATCTTTGATCCAGAGATTTCCTTAGAAATGTAACACAAACAGTAATCGTTAAGAGTCACCATAGCAGTCGGTTCTGGGGACCGTGGTGGTTTTCGCTGGACTGTGGTGAGGTGAGACGTGGGGACAGCGGATTGGGTTTCTCATGAAGCTGTGTGTTGGGGCTTTCATCACGACCTTCCTCCTAACTCGATGATAGGCTGTTTCTTATAAAAAAGGAGTGGTGTAGTATGAGGTCATCTAACTTCTGAAAAAGAATGTCCTCACTTGGCAAAACAGAAAGTTCATATCCTATTTGATGCCCTGTGTGTGCATTTTAAATGTGTTACTTGGTGTCCCAAGTTCTGGAAACTGACGGAAATGGTCAAGACTGAAATGGGTGCTCTTTGGGGGACCCTCGGGTCCTTCCATTTCTCTTATTTGCCATGCTAGACAGATTATAGTGTATTTCTGCGTAGGGTTTTTGGTCTCATAGTCTAGTCTTCACACTTCAGTTTCCTGTTCCCAGCTTCCTGTCCTGGCCTCTATGACAGAGCTTTGATCTTTTTGCCTGGCAAGATCCATACTACTGCCCCGCGCCTTCTACACTCCTGACTCCCTGTCCCTGTCTCGCTGTGGCTCACTGCTCACCTTTTCCCTTCATGCTTCCTGGCTGTGCATCAAAGTATTGGTTTGAAGTTGATCTGGTCCATTATGAATTCACCAACAGCTTCAAGTATTTATTGTCGTTTAATAGTATATAAGGTATTTTGATAAATGCTATAGTAGATATTAAAACTGGTAAAAATATATACCTGTTCCTTAAGTAAACTGTAATTTTATAATATTAAGATAAGCACACACTCCATGTATTACACACCGTGAGTCATTGTGACTAGACAAGCACAGGGTACAATTGGTGCTGAAGGAGTTTCAGCTAAGATTGATGAGGCTCTTTGACTCTATATAACTGTCTGCAAGTTTCTTAGTCTTTTAGAGCCTCAGTTTCCTATACAGAAGACAGGAATAAGAATATTTTTATCAAGATTGTTGCAATGATCAATGAAACAGTTAACATAAAATGTGTAATTGACGGTCTGGCGAACATTCAGAAACTGTCTTTTACTACTATTAACCTCCCTTCCTCCCAAAGTGATTTTCAAGTTGGTGCTGAATTTTATAAGCACTGCTGGGTCCTGATGATCAGAATAATTCTTTTAGGCAAAGTGAAAGAGAAACCAGGGGAGTTCAGATACAAGGGCACTTTTCAAAGCAAAAAATATACCAAGTAGGAAGAAACAAAGAGAAATTCCAATGCAAATGTAGTTTTATTTCTCATAGATCATATAAATCTTTCCTCTTTCACTAGAATATCTAAGGACAAACCAGAGTATAGTACAAATATTCTAGGGCAGGAAAAAAAAAACTCCAGAAATGGCACAATTGAAGATAAAATTCAGTTATGAAGATAAGACTGGCGTGGGGAGAGAAGCCTGAGTCTGACGGGGGAGGGGTCCTGGCAACAGTCCCTGAGGAGTTGAGGGCTTGGAGCTGCATCCTGCTTGCTCACCAAGTGCACCATCCTCCTTTGTTCAGGATTTTGATCTTGGTGAAAAGGTTTCAATGAACTATCTCTTGAAGATCTAATCATGTTCTGCTGATGTGAGTGTCTCTTGCATTTGTTTGAAAGGTCAAAAAGTTTGGACTTTTCCTGGAAGAACTTAAAACCAAGTTGAGGACTCAACAATAGGCTATATTTAACGGTGTAGCCTGGCGCAGCCTGGGTTGTGTGAACTCTTTGTTTCTTGGGTTTCAGTTTTTCCTTTGCTGGATGACGCCTCAATATGGAGAATGTGGCCAGATTACAGTATGGTTTTTGCAAGATTTAGCTTACTGAGGACTTATTGTTTTGTAACATTTGAAGCTTTGAGAAAGACTTTATATTCTGTCGGTTGATTAAAAGTGAAAAGAATATGCCAGTTTTAAGTATTAATGCTTGAAATCAAATAATTTTTACACATTCAGATACATCCTTGACCTGCAGTAGGGGAGAAACAGAAGCCTGAGTCATATCAGCCACCCTCCTTCATTTAAAAAAAAAAAAAGCAATAAGGGTTACTTTTTTTTTAAGAGCGTAATTCTGGTTTTTAAAAAATTATTCCAGACTTGTGATATCTGAAGATGCACTTTAAAAAACAAAAAACTAAATATGTAAAAGCTTAGTTTTTATTTGCTTTATGTACTTGTGTATTAAATTGATGTATAACATGTTTAAAATCCTTTGGCACATTACAATCTGTGAATTTATTGTTATATGTAATTTAAAAATATTCTTCCACAAATGTGTTTTCAAGACCTCAGGGTTATACTGCTTCTAGGACTCCTTACTTCCTGGCTGGTGGCCTCACAGCAAGGTTGGGAGGCTTGTGCCCATTTGATCCTGGGGTCCCAGGGGGGTCTGCTAGGACTCTGCATCTTCTTGTAGTTCAACAGCCCTCTCGTTTTGGTTTTGGCTTCCAACCGTCAACCTTGAAAGATCTTTTGTTTTCTGAAAGTTGAAGAAACTGGCTCAGTGTTTTGACTCTTAGACAATTATTTAATTGTTTGCTGATAATAGGAACCCTTAGTAGATAGTTTCATTTATGAAGTTCTTTATTTTTAAGGGAAGCTTGACATGTTGAAACGATGGGTCAACACAAATCCTGGTTTTTGAAAAATTGTTTTTGAGCATCAAAAAGCTCATTCTTTCTTTTCTGATTTGGCACCTTGTGTTTTTCCTGTGCATTATAACAAAGCTCTGTTCTTTTTAAAAGTAAGACTTAGCAGATTTAATGCTTGAGCTTTTCCTGTTATGACATGCTTAAAGAAATGTCCACTTTAGAAACCTTCACTTTAATATGATGGAATAAACACTATAAAAGTATATTAATAATTCAAAACATGATTTTGACTACCACGGATAAGAATGAATTACTCTTTTATGATAAAGAGTAGAGACTCCAAAAATACCATGTCAACAACTTTAACCCCTGGGAAATAGTTTAGTGAAGAATATTTTGAATTCTCATTGTAATATTTACACTTCCTGAGTTATTTTGAATGTGATGTTTTAAACTATCGGCTTGTTTTATTTAAACTTTTTAGTACATTTTAATGAGTGATTTTTCCATGAGAATACCTTTCTACCTTTATTAAATGAGACAGTAGGAAGATATGACTTGGTTTCCACAGTTGACTTTTAAGCCAAGCTATCAGCAGCACATGTGTTCCACAGAGTTGGGAGCATCATGTGTGATTGCCACGTGTGATTGTCTCCTCACAGCTTTGCTTAGAACAGTCACATTGAACCACCTACTAGGGGCAGAGACTCTTCTAAGTGCTTTACGTTTATCAGTTTTTGTTATAAATGTTTAAATGTTTAAACATGTTCCCCTTCTCTTCCTGCTTTCCTTCTGCCATCAGTCCCTTCCTGCCACTGGCATCCCACGGGACAGAACATTTTAAGAAAAACAGAAGTCAGAAACATGAGCAGCTGCTGTGAAGATGGTCCACTTAATTTGTGGAGCTCTTCACTGATAAAGGAACACATGAAGAAAGGATCAGGAGTTCTGAGGTGGTGTTGGGAGTGGAGAGGCCACAGCCCAGGAGGTGCCCTGCACTGAGCGGCTGACCTCAGACACTGAGGAGGGTCTTCTGTGTGCCAGCTCAGGGCTGCTCCAGACAACATGGCAAGTCGGACAAGGAGACACGATTTGCTGCAGATCTAGCAGGAGGATGGGAAATAGACATTGGATGAGAGCAGCTAGGTTGGAAGTGACCATTTCAGCTGGTGAATAGATGAGAGGTCTGGCTTTAGATCCTCAAAAGGAAAGGAGAGAGACACACCTGTGTTAAATAGCTTCACCCCTGGAAGGATCTGTACCTCATGACATGGAGGGTGTGAGCAGTCTGCCATCTTGCCTCCTGCTGGGCGATTGCCTGCCTTATCTTTTGAATTTTGCATTTGTATGTATCTGGGATTTGTTGTTGCTCTTGTTGGTTTTTGGAATTTTTTTGGTGCTGGTGATTGAACCCAGGGCTTGGCACTTGCTGAGCACATGGTCTCCTGCTGAGCCACACCCCCAGCTCCAGGGTAGTGGACATGCACTTATTCTGGGGGCGGTCATGGCTTCATTACAGAAACTGTGTGGCATCTAATATCTGGCAGGCCTGGATTTGTCTCAGCTGTTGGGTGGCCTTGAGCAGGCTCTTGACTGTGAGGTGGTAGCAGTGGCCTCTGGAGGGGCTGCAGGAGGTAGTATATGTATGTCAGTGTCTCCAACAGTGTCTGGGACAGGGGCTAAAGAGAAGAGACCACAGAGGCAGCAGTGCTTCCAGACCAGGGAAAGGCCAGAGACGAGACAGAGAAGACCTGCAGCAGTTAGGGTTAGAGCCTCTTGCCAGATGGCCACTGTTTATGTTTACTAAATGTGAACTGCTGAGGAGGGAGGGGGTGCTGGAAGTGTAAGGTTGGGTGGAGGTTCAACAGGAAGACGTGTTTTGAAGTATAAGTGTTACCTTCCTTACAAGGTTCATGCAAAGTTTTCCAGAGAAATATATATATTTCTGAGGACAAGAATTCGTATGTATTTTATGGTTCTATATCCATAAAACCACATGTTGTTCAGGTTCAATTATTGAAACTCCAGTTTTTCTTGATAGTAAACTCAAAGCATGTGTATAATGATGGTCTTTTAAAAATCTTATTGCTCATTATGACAATTGAATCATCAAAAAGATGTTCCTTTTTGTTCTGTTCAGTGTTGTTGAGCTTCATCTTTTTGACATAGGGCAATTTTTTTATGTTACTGATTATTATGAAATAAGAAATTTACTTAACTTTTATAGTTATAAATGTAGAATCAACATTGTCAACAGAAAGTTTTTTAAATCATGTCTAAAAACTCCTGGGAAATGCCTATTTTTAAATTTCTAAAAGTAATATTGTCATTCTGTTTCATTGTGTGTGTGTGTGGGTGAATGTGTGTTGGTGCGGTGCTGGGGATGAAACCCAGGGACTCATGTGTGCTGGGCAAGCACTGTACCACGGAGCTGTCCCCCAGCCCTCCATTTCTTTACTTTGACTAATATAATTCCAGAGAATGATCGCTAAATGTGTTTTAATACTTTGTTTTTATTTCAAGGAATGAAAAATTTCTACTGGCGTATTTTCTTTAGAGAATGCTATGTTGCCTATTCATATATATAATATTATGTAAATACACATAAATTGCATAATCTATATAACAAATGTATGTGTATTTTATATATACATACTTATGTCTCATTACTCAAAAGCTACATGAATTTGCTTTATCATTTCTATCTTTGTCAATGTTTTTGCCACTGTGAACAAAAGACTCAACAAGAACAACTTTAGAGGAGGGAAATTTTATTTGGCTCATGGTCTCAGAGGTCTGATCCATAGATGGTCCACTCCATTCCTCTGGACCCAGGACAAGCCAGCACACCATGGTGGTAGGGTATGGAGGAGGCGAATAGGTCAGGACATGACAATCAGGAAGCAGAGAGAGTGAGCTGCCTGCACCATGGACAAGTTATAAACCTCAAAGGCACACTCCAGGTGACCTATCTATCTCCTCCAACCACACCCTACCTGTCAGTAGTTACTACCCAGTTAATCCCTATCAGAGGATTAGTGCACTGATTAGGCTAAGACTCTCATAACCCAGTCTTTTTACCTCTAAACTTTCTTGAATTTATTCCTTTATTGGACACCTAATATGTTTATAATATACCAATGCATATAATATATTAATATATGTATAATATATACTATATATTTTGTCGACACCTAATAACAATGTCTAATAAAAAAGTATGTATAAGAAATACTAAAATATTCTACTTATTTGATCTGAAGAAATATCAGGGGCTTACAAAAAAGTGTGTTGAATTTCTTTTGACTTAAAATTGTAATATTTTATGAACTTTGTTTCTCATGGATATTTGTATTTTAAGATAATATTAGGGTCTGTAACAACCATTAAACTAAGACAAATTGCAACTTGCTTCACCTGGTGGGAATAAAATAAACTCGAGACATTCAGATATTGATTGTTTATGTCTGCCTTATAAAGTAAGTGAATGTTATTAAAGTAGGACTAGTTTGTCCCTCTTCATGTTATGTACACATTGTTTTTAAAACTTTGAGTCTTATCTATTGCTATCATTTGAACAGGTGTCTCAATGCATGTACCTACTGCAAAACTAAACATGCCAGAGGAAATTTGGCCAGTTATCCCATTGATGAACTAGTAGATAGAGCCAAACAGTCTTTTCAAGGTAAGTGTTTCTAGAATTGTGCGTGACGTTAGTCTTCTTATTGAAACAGTCAGTATTTTAAGTATTATTCACCTTAGATCCCTGCTGCTTCAGCTTTCTGAAGTTGACAAATGCTGTGGCTTAACTAATAGATATTATCGGATTTAACCACTTAGGTTAAATCTTATATTTTTCTGTTTTAGTGTTTTCTTTTTACTGCAAGGTAAATGTCACATTTCAGAGCCTTTACACCCCATCTCTTGTCTCCATGGAAAAGAAAAAAAAAATAAATCCTTCAGCCTCTGAGATCTGAGAGAAATACTTGGATTTCCCCCCCACCTTTTTTTTGGTGATTTTCTTGACAGTTTAGAAAACAGAGCCAGTAGGGTGTCCAGGAGTCTCTGAAGGAAAACAGAGATTGCCCATCCAGGGACAGAGGAGGCCACTGTTCTTCTCTGTGGGACTGTTGGTTCAGGGAAGAATGGTCCTGATGGGCAGATCTGAGGGACAGAGGGCTCTTGAGCTACCCCTTGCTGGCGAGTGTGATTGGCTGGTGTATCTGAGCGTGGAGGGAGACTTATCTTTAACATGAGTAACTGTGGTATTGACACATAACTGCTTAGACAAGAACTTCCTCTTCTGTCCTTGTTAATAATATGTGTGTGTGGAACAGTGGTGTGTTTTGTCATCCTACATCAGATAATCTATTGTCTTATAATCTTGTGGGCTAATAGTTATTGGCAATGTGCTTTTCCTTTCAGCAAGTGGCTGGGAGGGCTGCTTTCAGTACCTCATACCCTGTATCTCAGAAAGTGTGCATTCCAACACCTTTTCTGTAAAGTCTAGTCTAGCCAAAGCTTTTATCAACACTAATTTGGAATGTTTCTTTTAGTAGAGAGAAATAGACCCTTCGTTGATTTATTGACTCCTCCCTACGTTTTTTTCTGATCTTGTCCTTATTCTTACCTTGAGTGTCCATACTGAGCTAATTTTGAATAGAAACAGGAGACACAGTGAGTCTCATTGCCAGTCAGAGGAAGGCCGGGATGAGTGTCTTCTCTGCAGCATGAAGACTTGAAGGATTTTTCAGAAGGGGCAAGAATTCACCTAGAAACCTAATTTATGCATCTGGTGTTCTTGCCAGTGTTCTTATCTACTGCTTATTATTTCATATATCTGTCAGTTTATGAGGATATTAAACATAGGTGATTATCTACTAACTACTGCAAATTGGAAGGCATACAAATTAGTGTTTTTTCAACATTGTGTGTTTTCAAGTGCAACCACATATAATTTTTAGAAACTTTCTACTTTATCGTACTTGAAAATTTAATTGATAAACCTGATTGCCCAAATTGTTATATTGTATATATGTAAGAATGTGGAACAACAAATACCACTAAAAAGGGGAAAAAAGGAAAAAATTCCAGGAAAAAAAAATACACCATGAGTTGTGAAAATCATGATTCAAATTCAGTGTTCACAAGTAAAGTTTTGTTAGAACACACATACAAAGAAAAATATAACCTGTACAATGGTGGTCTAGGAGAGACACTATTTTCTTCATTCCCTGGTATCTATCCTTACTTGTAACTGAAGCTAACATTTGATATGATGGCTTCGTGATTTTTTGTGGACACAGTTATGTTTTATATATATGATGGGGGAAAAAAGGAAACACAGTTGCTATGACCCAGTTGGAGAATTCTTCTAAAGACATCCAATGTAACCCTCTGTTTCTTTAGCACTGTCCTCTGGGCAACAGAGGTATACTGTGTTTCTTCAGGAGATGTGAGTTATGAGTTAAGGTTTTCGTGTTCAAGTGAGTTGGGCCAGTGAAGGTGAGTGATTCAAAGAACTTGCCAGAAGTTAGCAGTGGTGTGTTGTACTACACATGAGACTATTGAAATACCCTAAGAGTGACATTAGTGATGATCATAAAATGACAGCTTTCTCTGTTACTTCTAAAATATGTTGAATGGAAACTTCTCTGTGTATAAACTAGGTCATATGACAGTTACCCTCCATTTCCTAAATTTGGGAAGTGCAAGTTCATGGATGGGCTTATCCCTTACCACTGTAGGAAACATCAGTCTATTAGCTCACATTTTAAAGATACTGAGTTGCTAGCATTATCCTCCCTCCCTCTCTTCCCTCCCTCTCTTCCCTCCCTTCCTCCCTCCCTTCCTGTGGTGGCTGGTCAGACCCCGGACATTGCTCGTGCCCTTCCATGGAGCTACATCCCCAGTCTGGGAGAGTTACCTTTTTTTTTTTTTCCTTCATAGACTTTGGGATTTTGATAATCTTATAAAAATTCCTGTTTGAGTTTTAAAATTGTTCAGCATAATTATAAAGGTAAATATGAGAAATAACCCATTTTCTTGTTTCTGTTTTTTCTATATTTAGTTCTTTAATAATTCAGGTGTTAATGGTAAAAACCTCTTGCATTCTGTATTCTACCCTGACTAGCTTGCCTGCCTGTAGTGAGTTCACAGCATGACTCTGTGAAAGTTGCTCAGAAATGAAAAGTCTAAATATGTCGTCAGCAAATTTTAGGACTGTTTCAGGCCCCACACTGTCAGTAGTAGTTTGAGTTCCTATCCTTATGGTGGCATTTTCTTTACTAAACTATTCAAATAGCTACTACGTCAGCCACACACATTGGTCTTTTTTAAAGCTATAAGAGTGTGTGGAATATGGATTGGAACTTGGGTTTTCTGACATCATAGAATATGCAATAAAATCACAATTTCCTATAGAGAAGCATATGTATAAAAAGTTTTTATTAAAATTTATTTTGTAGTATAATGCTCACCAAGGCACGTGAGCATTCAGTAGAGAGGGAAACAATCACAAAATTGCCCTGAATGTGAAAGGGCTTCCAAGAGAACTAAGATCATGCCAATCATGCATCCAGCTGCCGAAAATGAGAAAGAGTTCAATAAAGCTGAATGGAGAGCATCAAAGTGAAACAAATTTCTAAAAAGAAACCTTAGTTTCTCTTATATATATACATATATGTGTGTGAGTATTTTTTAAGTTTGACATATTACACGTACACAGAGTGTAACTTACTCTAATTAGGATTCTATTCCTGTGGTTGTTCATGATGCGGAGTTTCACTGGGGTACATTCATATTTTAGGATAGAAAGATGGTAGAATGTATCTGATATAACTCCCCCTGGAATTTCAACAACTGCTTTTTCCTCTTAGTGTGCTTCTCATTTTTTTGGCCCGACCTGCATCTGAGTGCAAAATGCAAAGTCCAGGTCACTCTCTGGGTGTCATCTTGGTCCCACTGGGAGTGATCTTCTGCCCTCCTGACCCATCTCCTCACTGCCTCCCCTCTTCTGATGCGAGTTTAAAGACATCCCTGGCCTTAACCATGTCCTGGGGCCTAAGGCTGCAGGGTGTGACATTGTTGCATTTCAGATAGCTAGAAAAACATGTCAAATGGTGACCAGGACTTTGTTAGGGACAGAATGAATTTGCAAGCTGGTGTTTTCTAGGATATTTGTATTGATTTTTCTCCAGCAGCTAATCGGTCAGTTTCAGTTGTGGAGGTGGCGGAGCAAGCTTCTCAAGTGCGCTAGGTGAGTGGTGTGGAAACGCCACCTTTCACTGCTGTCTCTGGAATCAAAATGGAGAGATGATGAATGAGCTGCTTTTATAGCTATCCTGTGCGACTGTAGAGCTCATTTGTGTGCTGCTGCTTTTTTGCTCTCTGGTAATCTGAAAATCCTCTGCAAGATAGCTGGCATAAACCAATTATGGGATTGTCATGTAAATTAAGATGAAATGTTCAGAATAGGAAGAAAGTATCCGGATGCCCAGGGATTTCACTATTAATGTTGGAATTAAGACAGAATTCTCTTTCAAGACTTGAGAAGAATGCTGTCCATGGAATACAAGATGAATTACAAAATGGAGCTGGAAACATTGCTTATCCTTTTAGATAAGGAAGGACATGAGCAGTATTGGTTTTCCATGGTGAAGCTGCAGATTGTTGAATTGCATAGTTCGCACCACGCCCCATTTGACTCGTCACCTTTAGTCATTAGTATACGAGGATTTTGATCCAAGACCAAAGAGAGGCCAATAATTGTGTTCTATTAGTGTATATGGCAGTTAAATTAAATGTCTTTTTAATTCCTTTATCTTTTCATTTGGGATGTGTTCAAATAAAATTGAGAAATCCATTTCTTCTGTAGGAATAATGATGTTAATTTACATGTCTGTTATACATTGTCAACTTCCAAATCGGATTTTGGGCAGCTTGTATTAAATAATTACATGTAATAGACCATGAAAATAAAAGTTGTGTAAAATGCAGTACTGTGTTTTGAAAAGGGAAGATAATTTTACCAATTGGTGAATTCAGGTTCTGCAGAAGAATGGAGAAATAGCATGGATTACATAATTTGATGTGAGCATGTGAAAGGAAATAGGGATTGCCATGAGAAGCTTCCTGTTCCTATGCTCCGAATACTAGGAGGAATGTTTTATACATCCTTTTCTGAGCGACATTGAATAATGCATTAGAAATGCTTTTAACTGGTAACATGTGGAAACTCTGGATGTGTTGTCTTTATGGCTTTTTCTTCCATTGTTTCTTACAAAATCCAAGATATATATAAAAACCTAACTTTTAAAAGCTATTTCATACAAAAACGTGACTTCAAGTAGTCATTTTTAGCCGGGCATGGTGAAGCACACCTTTAATCCCAGTGGCTCAGGAAGCTGTTGTAGGAGAATCACAAGTTCAAGGTCAGTGACTAAGTTGCTGTGAGACCCTGTCTCAAAAAACAAAAAGGGGCTGAGGCTGTAGCTCAGTGGCAGAGTGCTCGCCCAGCACCACATAAACATAAACAAACAAAGGCATTCTGTCCATTTATAACTATAAAAAATAAAATAAAGGCAACAAGAAAGGGCTGAGGATGTGGCTCAGTGGTTAAACAACCCTGAATTCAACCCTGGTACCATAGGTAAATTTAAAAATAAATAAATATTATGGGAGAGGTAAGAAAATGTAATGTACATATTACTTGTAACTGGATGGGGGTACAGTGCTTAAATGGCTGTTTATCAGATAGTTCAAATGCGTGGAGATGAGTGATCACTTTGATTTCAGGGAATGTTCGTGTAGGCTGTCCACAAGAAAACCGTGTCATTACTTGGCTTTTACCCATTCAGATTTCTGAGCTTCTGTCAGTGGTGTTCAGATGTTCTTGGCAGTAAAGGGAATGCTTTCTCCACATGATGTTGAAGTCCAGGCACAGCTGCCTCCACTGGAGGAGCAGTGAGGCCTTTCCTCTGACCCCTTGGGTTCCAACTGGAATCTGCCTGCTAACTCCGTGTTTCTCCAGGGTGTTTCGTATCTCACAGATCCAAGGGTAGGAGACATTTTCTTAAAAGGCCAGATAACACATTTGGCTTTGTGGGCCACACAGTCTTTATTTAACTATTCATTTTTAAAAGTAATTTTTAGTTCTTATGATACACGATAGTAGAAAGTATTTTGACATATGTGGAATGACTTTTCATTCTTCTGGTTGTACATGGTGTAGAATTACATTGGTGGTGTAGTCATGAATGCACGTGGATAGTAATGTCCCATTCATATTATCTTCCCTATTCCAATTTCCCCTGCTTTCCCCTTTGTTTAATCCAAAATACTTTTGTTACTCCTTAGCATCCACAGATCAGAACCGAGTTAGCTGAGTTAGCATCTGCAGATCTGAAAAAACATTTGGCCTTTGGTTTTTTGGGACTGGCTTATTTCACTTAGTATGATATTCTCCAGTTCCATCCATTTAGTGGAAAATGCCATAATTTCATTCTTTATGGCTAAGCAATAGTTCATTGTGTATATATATATATATCATATTTTCTTTCTCCATCTGTTGAAGGACACCTAGGTTGATTCCATAGTTTAGCTATTGTGAGTTGAGCTGTTATAAACATTGGTCTGAGTCAATATGCTGATTATAAGACTTTTGGGTATAGACTGAGGAGAGTGGGATAACTGGGTCAAATGCTATATCTGTTCCAAGTATTCAAGATTTTCTATTTTATTACAGTACAAAGTTTTAAAATAGGTTCTGTTTATTATCTATTTCAGTAGTGTCTCTTGATGTATTTCCTTTTTCATTATAAATTTTAGCAGTTTGAGTTCTCTCTTTGTTAGCTTGTCCAAGGGTTTACCAATTTTATTTTCCCAAAGAACCATCTTTGTGTTTTGTCAATTTTTTGGATTATTTCTATTTCAATTTCATTGTTTTCATCTCTGATTTTAATTATTTCCTGTCTTCTACTGCTTTTGGTGTTGATTTGTTCTTTTTCTAGGGCTTTGAGATGCAATGTTAGGTTATTTATTTGTTGACATTCTATTTTTTAATGAATGAGCTCAATAAAGTGACATTTCCTCTTAGTACTGCCTTCATAGTGTCCCAGAGATTTTGATTTGTTGTATCACTATTCACTTATTTACCTCTAAGTGTATTTTCATCTCATCTCTAATTTGTTCTGCTATCCATTTATCATTGAACTACATATTATTTAGTCTCTAGGTGTGAGTAGCTTCTGTTGTAAATTTTCTCATTGACTTCTAATTTCATTCTATTCTGATCTGATAGGATGCAAGGTATTATTCCTTGTTTTTGTGTATGTCAAGAGTTGCTTTGTGGTGTAAGATATGGTCTGTTTGGGGGTTGGAGTTATGGCTCAGCAATAGAGAGCTCGCCTCACGTGCACAAGGCCCTAGATTCAATTCTTAGCGCCGTATAAAAATAAATAAATGAATGAATGAATAAATAAATAAAATAGACTTATTGTGTACAACTACCAAAAATCAAAACAAAAACAAAAAAAAAGAGATATGATCTATTTTAGAGAAGGATCCATGTTTTGCTGAGAAGAAAGTGTTTGCAATCTTTGGGTAAAATCTTCTGTATATGTCTGCTAAGTCTAAATCATTAATTGTATGTTTTAGTTCTATAGTTCTTTATTTAGTTTTTGTTTGGAGGATCTATCCAGTGGGTGAAAGAGATGTGTTAAAATTGCCAAGTATTGTGTTGTGGTAAGTTTGCTTCTCTAAATTGAGTAGGGTTGTTTGATGTACTTAGATGCTCCATTGTTTGGGGCATAAATATATGCAATTGTTGTCTTGTTGATGTAAGATTCCCTAAGCAGTATGAAATGTTCTTTTTTGTCCCTTCTGATTAACTTTGGCTTGAAGTCTACTTTATCTGATATGAGGATAGAAACCCCTGCTTATTTATGAGATTTGTGTGAATGATATGTTTTTTCTCAACCTTTCACCTTTCGTCCGTGGATGTCTTTGCCTATGAGGTGAGTCTCTTGGACACAGCATATTGTCGTGTCTTGTTTGTTAATTCAGTCTTCCAGCCTGTGTCTTTTATTGATGAGTTTTAGCCATTTATATTCAGTGTTATTATTGAGATATGATTTTTATTCTCTATTATTTTGATTTATTTCTGGATTTTAATTTGAATTAGATTCTCCATTGATTCACTGTTCTTTTAGTGTATTCCTCCCTTTGCTGTTTTTCACTTTTATTTTTCATTTCTTTTTTCATTAAATATCTTGAGTTTTGTAGTGCATGCTCTCCAGTTGTGAATTTTTTTTAACTTCTGTTTATCTCGAAAGGTTTTTATTTCTTTATCAATTCTGAAACTTAATTTTGCTTGGTATGTTATCCCTACTCAATTTCAAGAAGCAAATGGACCACAGCACAATAATACTGTGCGATTTTAACACATCTCTCTCAACACTGGATAGATCCTCCAAACAAAAACTAAATGGCATCCATTTTCTTTCCAAGCTTAGTAAACATTACTCCAAGACCTCCTGGCTTTGAGGGTCTGGATTGAGAGATTAGCTGAGATCTGGATTGGATTTCCTCTAAATGTTACCTGTTGTTTTTCTCTGGCAGCTTTTAAAATTCTATCCTTATTCTGTATGCTGGCGTTTTCATAATAATGTGCCTTGGTGTGGGTGTGTTTTAATTTTCTATATTTGGGGTCCTGTAAGCCTGCTGTATTTGATTTTTCCACTTCATTTTTTAGGTTTGTGAAATTTTCAGATATTAATTCATTGAAAAGGTTGTGCTTTCCTTTGGCTTGTATCTCAAAGCCTTCATTTATCCCCCCAAAAATCTTAAATTTGGTCTTTTCATGTTATCCCATCTCTATTGGAAGTTCTGTTCATGGTTTCTTTTTTCTTTTCTTTTTTTTAAAGAGAGGGGTGAGAGAGAGAGAATTTTTTAATATTTATTTTTCAGTTTTCGGTGGACACAATATCTTTGTATGTGGTGCTGAGTGTCGAACCCGGGCCGCACGCATGCCAGGCGTTATCATTGTCTGAAACTGTCTTCCAAGTTTTCTGTCTATTGGTGATGCTTTCAATTGAATTTTAATTTGCATTATTCTTCATTTTGAGGGTTTCTTTTTTTTTTTTTCCCCAGAATCTCTTACTGAAGTGATGTTTCACTTCCTGTATTTTCTCTGATTTCACTCCTTATACTATCCTTTACTTCACAGATCAGTTTAACTATGTACATTCTAAACTCCTTCTGGGGCTGGGGATGTGGCTCAAGTGGTAGCGCGCTCACCTGGCATGCGTGCGACCTGGGTTCGATCCTCAGCACCACATACAAACAAAGATGTTGTGCCCGCCGATAACTAAAAAATAAATATTGAAATTCTCTCTGTCTCTACCTCTCTCTACCTCTCTCTCTCTTTAAAAAAAATAAACAAACAAATAAATAAATAAATAAATAAACTCCTTCTGTGACATTTCTTCTACTGTTATTGGAGTATCTTGGTTGTCTCTGATGATTTGTTCTCATTTTCACGTTTGTGTGTCTACTTACCTAATACTATGTGTCTGAAGCAGTAGCACTTCTATCCTGTGGACTTATGATGTCCCAAAGTTTTCCACTACTTCAGTATTTTGGGGAGCCGAGATAACCATAAATAATGCAAACGGTATATTGCATTATTTAGTTAAGGATGGTGAATGTTGGTGTGATAGTAATTCTCCATGTAGAAGTGAGTTTTAAACTTTGCTGTCTCTAAGAATAACCTGTGGATCTTTGGAGAGAGTACCTGAAATGCATGTGTCTGGCCAGATGCTTCATGCAGTAGTCTTGCTGTAGGTCCAGGAATGGGCATTTTCGTTGAGTTCTCCTACATGACTGGGAGGCACTGGATACCCAAACCACTTCTAGAAATTTTTGTCTAGAGAACTGTCTTGATTAAATACACCCACTCATTTGCTCAAAATGTTCAATTGTGAGCAATAATACATTCATGCTATTTGCAATATTACTTAGTCTTGGGATGTTTCGTTATAGCAGCTGGGACCGATGAGACAGCCCAACTGTAGGAATGTTTAGTTTAAAACTCCCAACAGTTTAGGAATCACTAGCCCAGACCACTTCTGAGGACTAGCTTGTTTTTTTGTTTTTTTGGTTTTTTTTTAAGTCTGTATTGATTTTTTTTACCCCCATCTCATTTTTAAGTATCATGTTTTTGGTACAGTTTGAGTTAGGTTTTCAAAACAGAATATCACACTGTTATAATTAGAAAAAGGAGAACTTTAACTCCCTTAAATACATTTTTATAAAAGAAACATGCCTATATTAGGGAGATAATTTTTTACTGTGTATCAGCATAATCCAAGTAATTAACTCATTTGTATATATAGGAATACTATGGAAATTTGTATAATTTTAGAACATATCTTTTTTTTCCTTGAGATGAATTATACCTTTTTTGTGTTTCTCTTTCAGAAGAATGAATTTAAGAAATGCTAAATTTCTATATTTTAATGGAAATTTCAAATCCTGTTATTTTGGAAAGCACTTAAGTTTGGTATATTGCATGGTGGAATATTATACTTGTGAGTAATGTTTGTGCAGTTCATAGTAATCTGGAATAATGGTGGTCTTGGTTAATGGTCATGTTGTAAAATTATAAACTATAGCATCACAACCATTTTTAAAGAGAAATAAACAGAAAGAATTGAGAACACTAACAAGAATAAATTAAGCCCAAATGTTACTTTTGTTGGACAAAGAGCACATTCAAGTTTTTTTTTTTTTTTCCTTCTGTCAGTATTTCCTAAATTTCCATGAATGCGTATCACTTTTGTTAGACTACATAATCACAACAAACCTTGTTTTTAAGGAATTACATATTAGATCAGTTTTTGAGAACAGAAAGTAAGATCATTTGTATTTTAAATAAGTTACTTTCTATTACTTGGTTAATATAGTGAAACACAATTGACTACTTGAAATATTTGATACATTAAAATCTATTTGTAAATGATGTGGAATTGGTAGATTCTTCTTGATTATAGAATAGCCTGATGTTCTGAGAATTTTCTTCCAACAAATAATGAGCTGTATTAAACATCTCCTGCAGGAGAAATCTGTATGCCACCTGGCTGTCCCCTTCCTGTCCCCTGCCTGTTTCCTGCCTAGCTCTGTGGTCTTAACTACAGTTATATGAAGAGAGCTAAATACTTGCAGTTCTGTCGACCTCTTCATTTCAGATGGGGAACATGAATGCTGGGGGACAGGTGTCTCCCAAGCTGAGCGCCCACACCAGCTCACTCCCACGGTACCTGGATTCTCCATTAGCTCCTCACTGTCAATGCCAGAAGCATCTTAGTCACCCCCAGGATATGGGAGGAAAAGAGCAGGCGAGGAGACAACATTTAAGGAAAGGGGTGGCGAGGCCTGAAAGAGCCAGCGCAAGGCCTTGGGAGAGGACGACGTCACGGCCCTGTGCTCCAGATGTCCTCTGTCTCCCAGGCTGGCCTGGTCACGCTCTCTGGGGTGACAGCGCTGTTCTTTCTTAGTGCCCTGAATGCAGCATGCCCTTCCATTCCTGGGCAACTTTGCCATGTGGCCATCGCTCCACCAAGGCCTCAGCTTAAACATGGCCGCCTCACCTTGCCCTTCTGACACTCGAGAAGGGAGCGTTTCCCTCGGATGCTCCGCATTTCCCTGTTTATCTCCGTCTCAGTTAAAATGTGCACTTTGTATCTTTTTGTCCGTTTGTTCATTTGTTTCTTGTCAGTTCTGAGATGTTGGTGAATCCAATCATCGTTGGATTCTGTGAGCTTGACATCTTTCAGGGCATACAGTTGGCCTCTAATAAGTACTTGCTGAATGAATACATGAAGGAAGTGATAACAAATTGATGGAATTATGTGGAAGTCAGTCCTGTTTAAAAACACTTTAATGTGTTCTACTATTTTCTTATAGGGTAAAATATAAACGAAATCATGTAAATGCTTGTCTTCCTCCCTCGGGTTATTAGGAGAAACACATTTGCTTTTCCCGAAGACTCTCCCCCATGGGGGTGAAGTGACAGGCTTCAGTGATGAGGACAGGTGGACTTGCGGCATCTCAGGAGTCAGGTCTGATGTAGGATCTGGGTACATACATGTGTACCTGACATGTAGACTTGATGGAGCCCAGAAACATGGTGGCATTCTACGAAGGAGGGCCAAGTGAAGAAAGGTAGCCCAGAAAGCCTTCTTTAAAACAGATGAAAGTCAGAGCTTGAAGCCAGACTGTGAAATCAGAAGTAGAGAATAAATAAACCAAGCACACGGATGATAAGTGGCCAAAAGCTAATTGATTAGAATGGGCCATATTTTTTGCCATTTGCAGTGTGCTGGACTCGACTCGGGTTTTAAACACCATGTGTATAATGGGAAGTATTTGAATTATTAAAACTTAGTTCATTTTATGTATCACATAATTATTACATAATTCATTAATATATTTTTAAATAATATGGTCTTGTTACGAATTCTTGTTTCCTTCTCTGCAAAATGGGCACTTGGTACTGAAAATTCCAGGAAGACTCTTATTTGGAAGCCGCCATTGACTACCTAGAAGACTCTTAGCTTTATCTTTGTGCACATGTGCCCATCTGTGTGGATTGCTGGACCACTTCTTGTCCTGCATTAGAGAGAATGAAAGCAGAGGTTTGATAAGTGTGTTAGTTGACTTTTCATCACTCTAATGAAAATACTTGGCAGAAAGGACTAAAGGAGGAAAAGATGATTTTGGATTGCGTTTGAGAGGTTCAGTCCTTGGTCAGCTGACTCTCTGCTCTGGGCCAGAGGCCAGGCAGATTGTTGTGGGGGAAGGGTGTGGCGGAGGAAAGCTTCTTAGCTCAAGGCAGCCAGGAAGCAGAGGGACAGGAAGATGGGACACCCAGCAGGCTACTCAGATTATTAATCCACCACCTGGATTAATGCACCCATGAGTTTACAGCCCCCATAATCTAGTCGTTTCACCTCTGAACATGCCTGTATTAACACAGGATTTTCTGGGAGCACAGAATCAAAGCATTTAACCACTTGTGGTCTGGGGTCTGTTCTTGTGGAGTGTTGTTTGGAACTTTGAGCCACCTTGTTAGGAGGTCCAGCTGTCCCTACCAGCAGTGATGCCTTAGCCAGCCCAGAGACATTGTAGTTGCCTAACCGAGACTCTGGTCACATGAGTAAAGAAGCCCTGGTGAATGTTCTGGCCTCCACTTTGATTAAAAGTCCTGCCCAACCAGGCTTAGCCCAGATTGTAGAATGCCAACAAGTTATTTTATGCCACTGACTTTTTGTATGGTGAATCATGTAGCAATGGATGCATTGTGTTAGGTATTTTAAAAAAGTGTATTGTCAGGATAAGATACCCTTATGCCTTTCTTATGTTTCTCTTGGCTTTTAAAATTTAATAAATGAGAACTTGTTTTCCATTTAACTAAATATGTGGTAATATTCAGATCAATGTTTTAAATTAAGAATTACTGACCTATCAGCAGTAACTGTGAAGTATAGAGAAAGCTAACGTCACAGAGCCAATGGCCAGGCAGCAGATAGCCTGAAGCCTGTCACTTAGACCACTCCAGGATGAGAGTGGTTTTTCAGGTCAGCTTATGGGGCCTTTTCATTTTGATTAAGAATAGGAGAGGCTCAGTTCCGTTTCCATAGTTTGTTAGCTCTGTGACCCGCACAAAGTTAGTTATTCTCTCTCAGCCTCAGTTTTCCAATCTGAAAAATAAGGATAAGGCATATTTACCTGATATTCAGTATGGAAACTAAATGTTTAGTGCTAAGTCTGTGATTCTTAGAAAATGCTTAATAGGTTCTTGTTGTTGACAGTATAAGAGTGCAAGAAAGGGGGAGAACCGGAGAAAATCAGTACCTAAGAAACTACTTAGTTCTCTGTGACCCAGTTTTTCATATATGTGCACATACACATGTGCTTACGAGCTCCCTTTGAAGAAGCAGCAGTGGGCCACCCATGAGCACATTTCTGGCATTTTAAAGTCTATTCAGACCACCTGGGGATTTTGCTCACAGGCAAATCTTACCTTGCTGGGTCTTGGGTCTGGCCCCAGAGTCTTCATTTTTAAGGTTCAAACTGTGCCGCTGCGGGTGTCCTTGGAGCACACTGAAGGAAAGGGCCTGAAGGATGACATGATGTCCCTTCATATTTTGGTCATCTCACATCGTTTCTCACCACATAGTCAGTTCTCCAGCCACACAGAATTTTTTCTCTAGTCATCTGTGATAGTGCTGAAAAGATTTAAAGTGATTTATTTTGTTTAGTTTTGCTTTGTTGGTACTAGGCATTAAACCCAGGGGTGCTCAACCCTCAGCCACATCCACATCCCCAGCCCACCCCCCACACATACACTATGTATTTTATTTGGAGACAGTCTCACCAAGTTGCTTAGGGCCTCGCTAAGTTGCTGAGGCTAGCTTTGAACTAGTGATCCTCCTGCCTCAGCCTCCTAAGTCACTGGGGTTACAGGTGTGTGCCACCACACCCAGATGATTTATTTAATATTTATATCCTATACTCCACCTTCTTTGCACTAAGGACTTTGGTTTTAGTTATCTTTTTTTTTTTTTTGGTAGTTTTAGATGGATAGGATGCCTTTATTTTTTATTTGGTGCTAAGGATCGAACCTAGTGCCTTACATATGCTAGTCAAGTGCTTTGCCATTGAGCTACAATCCCAGCCCATTTTCAGTTATCTTGATGTCACAGTGAATGTTTCATGAATGTGTTTTAAATGAAAGCCTGTGTGTCCTTAGGATTCGCAGAACTGCAGAGTGGGCAAACTGTATCTTTCCCCTTCCCTACCAGGCTTGTGAGTGTTCTCAGAACAAACCGGGTAAATGTCTGGTTGTGGCTCCTGGATGTGGAAGCCATAGCCAGCCTAGTACCCTTGATTGGTAATGAGGGAAAGACGGATTGTTCACAGATGTGAGGTAATTTTGGGAGGACAGTCTGGATTGGGCACAATTAAGACTGTTTATTTTGTGGATAGTAATGTATACCCATCCATATTATGTAAGCAAATAACGGCAAGCGAGGCAGTATTTGAAACAAAGTGACTCTTACACAGGAAATGTTGAAAAAGCCTGAAATTAAAAAGAAAATGTTTCTTTTGAAAAACGGGGTTGCTGCAAATAGTGTTTAAGTGATTTATTCTGTTTTATATCTATTTGTTCACTGTAACCGCTGTACTTTATTTTTCTGACTTGAAATAACTTATATGCAATTGTCTGACCTTTGGTTACCATTGCACTGACTTTAAAATGTAATTCACTATGTAATGAGTTTAAGAAAAAGGGGTTAGAGTAGGAGAAACTTGGCACTGTGTTAAGTAGAGAATAATTTGAGTAAAGATTTTTAAATAACTTCTCTAACAGTATTAGCCTGATATTCGAATGTCTCTCAAACAATATTTTTGAAACTAAATTTTCAAGTAGTACTTGCTTTTTGTAAATTTACAAATGTTGTAGTCACTTGGAAAATACCCATTCCCTGTAAATTTTAAAAATCTGTTTTTGCTCAGAATGACTAGTAGTTTGCATTTATTTGTATGTTTCTTAACTTAAATTGATGACTTTTCAGATAGCTTACTTTGTATAAATAGCAGAGAATGGTTGAGATTTTTTCCTGAGCACATTAGCCAAGGTTAGTTTACACGTTAATCTTGTTTTTACTATTATTTGTTTATTTAACAAATGTCTGTCAAGTACCTATTAAATAGGGGGTTTATGATAGTGAAATGTTTCTTACACTTTCTGTAGTTAATGTTGGAACATTAGAAGTAATTTGCAATTTTTAAATATGACTTGGTAGCAAGTTTGAAACATTTTTTATTTACTGAAATATAATATTGCCAAAACATAAAGTGCTACTCAGTTTTGACTGTCTTGTTCTGAATAAAAGACACACAAAATGGAAATCTGGACCATGTCTTTCAGGCAATAAGATGTTTCTTAAGTCAAATATCAACTAATTCTTGACACCATATATTCAGGCAGTATATTGCTGATTTTTCTCAAATGTGGACTCCAGCAATCAAAACTGCTATCCCTAAATAAATACAAATTGATTTCGTGTGCTACATAGTTTTCATTATAATTTCTGCCAGGGAATATAAAACAAAAACCTTTGCACATTCATGATTTTGTTCCTCATTTTATTTTCACTCTTATTTGTGATGTTTGTTTTTGATGACTGAATGTGTGATTGTAATATAACTCAGACATGATGCTGTTTTGTGGTCCTTATGTTAATAAAAATGTCTAATGCAGTGAGTATCAAATAATTTCCTTTGTGCTTTTGCCCCTAGTTTCCCATCTCATCCTTCTCTTTGCTGGTGAATTGCAGCTGCTGGAACTTGTTGTCCCTGTTTTACTGAAGCAGAGAGAGGTTATACTCAAGTCTGAGGAGCAGCATGGAGATAGAGGGTTCTGATTGGTGGTTGGGTGCACTTTGCCCTGTGGCTCGCCCCCTGTGGGGCAAATATTGTGCTTACAGGTTTGGGGTTGCAAGCATGTTGGTTGCTATGGTGCAGTTTACTTTAAGGTGATCACTGGGGTCATCTCATCAGTTGGGACCCTCTTTGAGGCTATCCTTAGTGGGGTTGTAGTCATGATGTTGTTGAAAGTTCTGATGTTCTCCTGGGGCTTCCTTTTTGTCCTCCTAGGCTGTTTACAAAGTTCAGATACCTCTTATAAACAAAATGCTGAAAACCAGACCCAAGCTATAATTGTAGTGTCTTGGAACCATAATACACAAAAAGTGTTTTAGTATATCTGATAGTAAGTATGACAGCATTTAAATACACAGTACTTAAAGCCCAGTGAGTAGTCCAGTAGGATACATTTTTAAAATGCTGCTGAAATTATAAAAATGCCTGCCAAGTTTGGACATTGGAAATGTTTAAAAACCCTTTATTTCATATTTTAGAAACATACATAAAATGGATATAGTAATGATATTAATGATGCAGAAAGATTAGTTCTGCTACATGGACCTATTAATTTGAAGCTTGGGATCCATGAAGTCTCCAGTCAACTCACCAGAGTAGCCTGATTGCCTAAAATCTATGTTCTCTTCATGCTACAGACTTGCATCAAATGAACTGTGAATTTTAATTTGAAATGTATTTGCAAACCAATTTCTATTTAAAAATGGATTCATAGCTTGAAAACTAGGTACATCAGAAATAATAAATCCTGTTCATCTTCAGTTGCCAGTTGCGCCTGGTTTTAATTTTAGGCAATTGGATTTGTGATCTTCTCTTATTTTGCTTTACTTTTTGAGAACTAATACTCAGAAGAAAGAAAAAATAAACGCACTTTTGTTCCTAGTTTATTTGCAAACCAGGTCAGACGCCCTTGATTAGCTCTCAGTTGGAGGATAATTTGAACCTTGACAGATTGAACCCAAACAGCAGGGTTTCTCTAGTCTGGCCAGCAGATAGAATAAAAAATAAAATAAAAGCTAATTCCAGTTCACAAGCTGTACAACAGGCCTGAATAAATGTGCAACTGTTAATGAATAGTTATTTCAAATATTTATAAAGGGCCCAAGAAAAAAATAAAAGATTAGCATCTGAGGCAGCTGTTCTGAGCAAAACCTATTAAAAATAAACATGATAAATGACTCCGAAGAGCTAATATATCTGTCAAATATCAAATACACTCGAAGAACTGTTTCAGGGGGGAAGAATCAACTATTAAGACCCTTTGGTCATAAGAGCTGCTATGTGTTTTATGCCAGATATTTGTTCTCATTCATTTTTAAGTTCATTTTTTTATTCCTCAAATATTCATGCAGATAATTTTTTTTTAGATTGTAAGACCACGTGATAATAAGTGGAATCACTCAAGTTGTGTCCAGTCGATTAGAAATATTTCAATTTGCCCATTTATCATTTGAATGAAGACGTGCTATTAATTGCTATTTTATGGGATTGCAGATTATGTGATGGTTCATGTATGACAGTAAAACCATTTTACCATCATGGCTATTTTGCTGGGAAATGCTACGTAAAAATGAAAACTATTATAGCAGCAGAGTAATATGACATATTGTTTAGAGATACTTGGCAATGCTTCCACAAACCTGGCTCTCTCTCCTCATGCAAAATACCTTTTAGCATTTAGGTAAAATTAACATAAACTGGACATAAATAGACCATTGACATTCAAGATGTACTGTTCCTATTTTTAACTGTTTCTTGATACCTTGACAGTCTGTGGGAAGAAGCCAATTTAATTTTCCGAGGTTTGAATTTGTGTTTGAATAGCTTACACTCAGAGGCCCAAACGGAGGATCAGCTCATTTATCTGATGAGTGAGCTTAGCCAGCAGCTCAGCTTTTATATCTTAGTGTATACAGAGTAAGCCCCTTACAATTTTTTAGTCATAAATTATGAAGTCTTTGTTTCCATGTGCAAAATGTCACCTGAAAGAAAACAGAGTATTAGTGGAAGAACAGTTTACTTGGATACTTGTGCTTGAGAACAATCTAATGCGTTAGTATTTGAAAATTGGTTAGTACTTATCGATTCAGATTTGAGTTCCTTTCAGTTTATAAAAGTGTGATTCTTCCCTTGCAGTGTAGATAGTGTCATTTTGTGAAACTTAGGAAAGTATGTTTGTGCTTGAAGGATGTTCTGTTGTGGAGTCTTGTCTCTGGTGCAAATCTAAATCTCAGCTAGCAACCTGGCCGGGTAGATTGCATTATTAGGACCGCTCTGTCTTCAGGGCAATTTCTCAACTAATGCAGGAGTGTGGCCATCCTCAGCCTCTTCTAGAGAAGATAAACATTACCACAGAGACTCTGGCCAAGCTGGGAGAATCACAGGACTTCACAGTCTGGCTCTGACCTATTTTTCTCCCCTTACATTCCATCCTCCTCCCTGGCCTGCACTGTTTGAGCAGGATCTTTAATGGATGCCTGTCCTCTACCCACTTCCAGACTGGAGTAATTGCAAGCTCCATAATTACCTGTCACCTAGAATAGCTTTGGATCACCATTAATTCATTTCTCCTTACTAATGTAAAAATTACCAGATGGAAGGAAATGAACACAAAACTGCCATACAGAGAGGGGCATGAGTGAGCAGTAAGTAAGCGGATGGGGAGGGAAGCTAGCCAGGTTGTCCCTTTTAAAGACACATGTTGCTTCTTTGTAATAAGCAAGGCTGTTGTTATATTCTATTTAATTAATGGAAAGACACACACGTGCACACACACTAACCCGAGGGGAGTTGCAGTTGGTACCTATGAGCAAGCCAGTGTCTACACTGCTGTTATTTTTAATGAAGACTTTCCTATTTCTGCTGTGTTGAAAGGGTACTTAAATATCGCCTCCATTCTGGAAGTGGTTTTGGTGAAATCTGAAAGGGTGAGCTTCTTATTTATTAGACCTGCACTCCACTGATAACGCTGAATTTCCACACTGTTGTGCAGTTCTATTAGACCCTTAAACGTGGACTCTCTTTGTGCTTCATCATTGTAATTTACACACTGGGTTGGTGCACTCTCTTCAAGACAGTTTGTCTTGTGCCTCCAGCTGCTCCCCAATAGCCATTGTGCTGAATAAGCACTTATTTCAGTATGGCCTTGATACAATTAATGCAGGCATCTGCAGAAGCGGCCTGGCAGCGGCAGCTGCCTGCCTTATGGAAGCCAACTTCTGCTTAGCATTGTGATAAAAGAAATAGTTTTGAGCTGGAAGCTAATGTTGGCTTATTTTTAGCATAAAAAGAGTTGCACCTGCCAGGGCTAGCAGAGGACTGAGGTTTGTTGATTACACGTTCTTGTTAGTGCCATTGTTATTGGTAAAATGGGCATGATGTCATCCTTATCAAACTGAATTGGCACCCTGTAGAGTGACAAATAATTTACCCTCTGCAGTTTTATCAGCATGGGCCCTGTGTTAGAAGTGACTGGAGTGCTGAGTTTTCACAGTTGAATGCTAAGGAACTGCAGAGGTGTATGAAAATGAAAGGGATTGATACTTGTAATCAGTGCGCATAGTAATGGCCAAGGTGTAATGAAACATAAGTGCACATTTAGGGTAATTATGCTGCTACCAGGTGGGGCCCTGGGGCTTTGCATGTATAGAAGCTGCTTGAGGTGGCGGAAGTGCAGGGAGCAGCGCGGAGGCACCATCTGGTAGGTTCTCATTTCCTCATTAATTCTTCTGTCCCCTAAGTCTGGGCTGCATTGACTTTGAACAGCACTTCATCTGTTCCGTATCTCATCTCATTTTCATTGGGAGTCACTCTCCACAGTGGGGTTGATATGATGTAATTTACAACCCTGGCAATGTGAAACAGATTAAAAAAAATCATCTCGTCGATTTTTTTACTTAGTAATGCCAACTAACCTTGGTAACATTTACATCACCACCTGATTCTAAGTCGCTTACTATTTTTATAGTTATTTTTTAATAAAATAGAATAACTTTCTAGTTTACATTAGCCAATGAACTTTGTCCATCAAAATAATTTTTAAGTGAAAGTATAATGCGTGTCTAAAAGAGTAAATAGTTACTAAAGTGCATTTTCTTCGGTCATTTTTTAAACTGTATGCCTTATTTCTGCAGTTCGGAGTTTTTGTATCAGATGTAACAAAAACTTGTTTTTCAGTCAGGTTTCAGAATAAGAAAATGTAGTGACAGTTTACAATAATATGAAGATTACTAAGTGCCACTGAACCTAGGCACATAAGAATAGTTAAAATTTTGCAAAAGAAAGAAAATATTGTTTTTGGCTTTTTGTTGTCTACGGAAGTAAAATGCTTAGAATTTGCTGAATTAATTTTAATATTTTCATATAATATTAAAAATACCATATTGAAGGCAACAGCCAATGTTGGTACATAGTTTATATATGACTGCTTTATTAATCTTAATATGAAATATTTGTAAGGCACCTGTAGTACATATCTGTAATACAATTAGCGATAGTAAAGTAACATCTGATAGTCTACTTTTTATACACTATTTTATTAGCAGTGCAGAGTGTCAGAAGAGCTTGGGTAGTGTCCCTAGAGTCTGTGCCATTAGTGATTTCACATTCTCTTTTCCAAGCACAAGTGTGCTATATGTACAGTCTTGGTGCTTCCAGAAGTTTTCTGTAAATAATAGAAATGCCCTGATAATTTTTTTTTCTGTAAAAGAATTCCCATTCATTTTTCATGTCCTTACCACAAATGTTCCTAAAATGGAAAATGCAAAAATATATGAAAAAAATGCAAGCTTCTGGTAGAACCTACCTGGCTGCTTCCAGTGATCAGGTAGGTCCCGAGGTGAGTTAGCCAGTGCAGTGCTGCTGTGATGTGGAGAGCTCTTCTGTCGGTGACACAGCTGCCACCTAAATGTCCCAACCTGGTGTCCAGACCCCTCAGGCTTTAGGAAAAAGAGTTATAGGCTTGTCTAGTGCCTAGAAAGGCCTGGCTAATTTTTTTTAACACATTTGTATTGAATAAGTCTGATAGGTGAATAAAATATGTTTCAGCCCCCCTCCCTCTCTCTCTCTCTTTTTTTTTTTTTTTAAATAAATTCATTTAGAGCAGCAATGGGAAGTGGCTGAAAACTCCTTTTAAGTTGCACGCTGTGTAGTAAGGGAATGTGTTTCAGCAGTACTTTCCTGAAATTACTCCTGTATGTTTGTCATTTAAAATATCAGGACTATTTCCTCATGTATGTGAGAGACCCTTGGTAGATGACCTGTCCACCACACTTCTCATGTGTAGTGTGGTGATAATCACCCTTTACCTTACACACCTGGGAGGATTCACGGGAGTGCCCTCGGCGTAGGGCCTGTGCGTGGCCATTCATAGGGGGTCACTGCAGCTATGGCTCATGTTCATCAACAGAAAATTTGTGGTACAAAAATGGCTTAAGACCCATGTTCTCATGTTTAAATTATCTTCATAAGACATCATATGCAGGGAAGGCACAAGGATAAGTGCTTTTCTCATATTTACTGGACTGCCTCTCCCTTCAGGCAGAGAAGGCCTTCTACCCACTGTTCTAGATAATGGATGGGAAAGCCCGGCTGACTGAGGACAGGAACCAGTTAGGAGAAGATGCCTGTGGAGCTCTTTTCATGGAGATATTTTTAAATGCCTATCATGAAATTCATACGATTAAAAGAAAACATTGGAATATGATTGCTACATGAAAACTGTATTTTGCTATATAGGAATATGTTTGCTTCCTTATCACTACATTAAATAACAAGATGTATTTGCATGGCTAATAATCACCATGTTTTCAAAGTAGTGGATGGTATTTCAGGATAATCTGGAATAACTGTAATGTGGTGTGAAAGTGTTTCATTTCTTATGGACAAAAATCACAGGTACTGCGAATATCTGTGACTTATCACCTTTATTCATAGTTGTAGAATTGCTAAGTTTTGGCAAGAAATATGTGAAGGCAAAGTTGTGATCTTGTTATTCACCCATCTGTGTTCGGGGTTTTCCCCCACATCTGTCCATGAATTCTTCAGGGTTTCTGAACCCAAGGTAAGGAACTCCAGGGAATGTAGCTAACTCACAACTATATTTCTTATTGAAGGAGATACAAACAACAATAGTAATGACAAAAACTAATAAATACACTTAGCAGTATTGAGGGGTTTGGTGGTAGAGTTCTGGCCTAGCATGCATAAGGCCTTGGTTCTACACCAACACTGCAAAAACCCCAACAAAAACAAATAACAGATTAGCAGGATCAGACTAGTGGGTTGGTGTTGCTTGGCCCTTGACAATGACCCTGGTTCATTGTTCTCTGGTACTTCCTCTGTCAGTCCCCCTGGAAGGTGGCTGTGTCTTAGAGGGACAGATATCAGGACAATTGGTTTCATTCACTTTTTCATTTGAACCAGAATCCTAATTTTCTATGAAATTGATGTCATCGCTGTTGAATTTGTGTGTCACGGCTGTACACCATTCTTTTAGTTCATAAAGAATCTGTCCCTTTACCTCTGAAGAAAGAATGTCTAATATACTAGAGTTGGAGCTCACAAATGATTTGATCTGTGCTCAAGTAGATGCCTATACTAAAATTGTTTTGCCCAAACATGGAGCAAGAGAACAGACTTAAGAATATTCCTTTGAGACTCTAGTTATAACTTCTAGGTATCTTTAGTTATAGAAGGGAATGGCCACAAAAGTATATCGTGTCTGAAAACCTACTCAACAATTTATATTGTTGAACATATTTAAATTTAAAATGTATATATTAGAACAGCAATATTTTCTTTATTACTGAGTGAACTCTTCCTAATGTGCTCTTTCCTGATTATCTCTTCAAAAGGTTAATTTACTGTAGTTTTGATGATCAAACTTGTTCTCAGAGCTAAGTAGTGATTTAGCAAGGGTCATCCGTGTGGAGAGAGATGAATTTTGGTTTTCGAGCTGTTACTGGGTTGTAGGAGGTAACCTTTACGCTGGTTTCAAAGGGCCTGTGGGATTTGGAAGATGGTAATATGGGGAAGGATATTCCTGTTCATGGCTAGGGAAAGGGTGTGAGCAAATTCTGAACAGATGCACATGCGCGGTGTGGCAGGGAGTACCGCCCGTCTGAATAGCTAGGCCCGTGGCAGCGGGCCCGGGACTCCTCAGGGTCATGCTGTTGAAGCCACATGCCAAGAAGCTTAACTGACCTTGTATTTATTGGGGGGAAAAATCAAGCCTTCCTTTTTATTTTTCACTCAGAACACATGACATATCTCTGTTGTAGGAAAATATTAGGTTGTAATGTAAAAGACGATTTGAAAAGGGAAGACACCGGAGATAAAGGAGGTCGTTAAGGGCTGTCACAGTGTTACAGGTGCCAGACTTACACTTCAGTAATGGTAAATGGAAAGGAGACGAACCAAAGGATATTGTAGACTCATGGATTTTAAAATATTGGAGAATAAGGACAAGTTCTCTTCTTTATAAATTACCCGGTCTAAGGTATTTTGTTATAGCAACCTGAATAGATGGACATGTTGCCTTTTTCTTGTGGAAAAGTAGAGGTGTCCATTCCAAATTACCACCTGAATTCAATTTTCCAGTTCAAGTTCAAGGGAAGGTTGGGTGCCAAGCACCAGAGTAGACAGCTGAAGAGGGCCGAGTCTGCTGTTTTGCAAAGAGTTAAGAAGGATGCGGTTTCCAGAGTGATCATTTGATATGACAACTAGAGACTCATGGATTATTTTGAGAAAACAGTTTAATCAGTTACTCTTGGGACTCTGGGGTGCATAAGAATCACCTAGGAGGCTTGTCAGAGATTCGGGAACTTTATCACAGGAAACACAGGATGATGATGAAGATGAAGATGATCATAATTGTAGGATTGTTATGTGCCAGGCACTAACTTGATTATATGTACAATCGTGGTCTCCCTAAGGTCCTTTTTAAGTATGTCGTCTAATTTGCCTGCTTTGCAAATGAGAGATACTGTGTCACAAAGGGATGAAAGAACTTTCCCAAATTTCAGTGGTACTAGGGATTGAACCTAGGGACTGTGCATGCCAGGCAAGTGCTCTACCGCTGAGCTCTGCCCCCACTCAGCCCACAATCGTGTTGATTCTGTTATTCCCAGCGAGTGCTGGGGATCAGCACCTTTGAGCAGGGCCACCACATGTGATCCATTGACCCAGTCTCACATCCGCCATGGCCTTCAGTCATTATATTTATTTCTGGGAATTTTTTTAAGGCACTGCCTTGTTTCATAGTCTAATTCTTATAATGCTGTATTGACCATGCTTAATTTTTAATATTCTTTGAACCTTAAAATATGTAAGTAACCTGGCTTTAAAAAAAAAACAAAACAAAAAAACATCCAGGAGGCTCTAGTGAATAACTGCAGAGCAAGTTGAATCACAGTGAATTGGCTAAGGTGAGGCAAGGAAATCCGTGGAACTAGATGTCACGGTGGGGCGTAAGGAACAGTAGTGGCAGATCCAGAATTGTGTGTAGAAGGGGTTTACATGTAGCATCCCCGAATGGGGAAGCTCTGGTTTGAAAACATGCTGGTTGGACTAGAGTTGTCTGTACTGACTTACGGGCATTGGGCTACAGGATGTAGTTGGGATGGGGTGAACCTTGTGCCCCCAGTGGACCTTGCTTAAGCCCCATTAAAAACTACCTTTTGGTGCCCCGGAGAGTGGAAACGTTGTGGTAGTTGGTGAATACTGTGGAGGAAACAGTGTCTTGACAGCGAGCTATTGACGCGTTTTCAGGGTTCTGAGGAGCAGGGAAGGAGCAAGCCAAATTTGGTATTCCTGGATGTGAGGCCTCTTAATTGGGGAGAGACTGATTTCAAAGGAGATGGGAAAGGATGATAATGATACGGTTAGACGAGCAAAAGATTAGGGACATTTCCTATGCTGGCACAACAAGGAAAGGGGGAGTTCGTGTCAAAAAAAATTGAGGGATTTTGAACTGATGGGAAGAAGGCTAAAGACTTTCAAAATGAACGCTCCCTCCTCCTCTTAATAAGTGGGTAGCAGTTTAACTGGGGATTCGAGAATCGTCATTCATGACCTGAATAATTGTATATCTTTATAGACCTTTAAATTGATAGAAGGAACAATTAAACTCCTAGAATTCTTTATCAAATGTTTCACTACTTGGAATTAAAATATCTCATGTTGCTATTGTTTAAGATGTGGTTGGGGGGGTTGGATGGCTGATTCCAGGAGGGGGCAGCAGCGCTGTAAGCATTTGATTTGGGTACATGCTTGCTTTTCTCTCTTCATTTGGCTTTTAGAAATTAAGTAGTAATGTGCTTTCTGTCCCTATTACCTTAACTAATGAAAAAAAGGGTCTATAAAGCTATTTAATAATCTCACAATTTATTAATTTATTAGTCTCACATTACTGAACATGGCAATTGTGGAAAATACAAAGGTACTGAACATTATTCTCATATATAATAGTTCTATTTGAAACATTTGGCATGATTTAGGCCTAATTTTGTCCTGTGTGTGTGATCTGTATCATAAGACATTCAGAAGAGGCTCACCAGTTTAAATAGCTTTTAAAATATAAACTGTGGGAATATAGGACTAATTGGGCTTGTTGAAAGAATTTTTAACATATAAACATTAATTTTTATTGAGCATGGAGTGAATTGAAAAAGGCTAAACTTACAAGTTAAAATAATTTGACAATCTAACTGCAGATTCAAAATTTTGGAAAATGTAAATAAATGAAAATGCAGTTTGCATTTTACCATCTGTAATGAATTAGCTTCCCATTCCTACCAGCTGCTGCTGGGGGTTTTGAAGCTGACTCAGGGTCAGAACACACTGGTGGGTTGCTGCCGATGAATCTGAGAACCTGTAGTTTCAAGCCGGCAGAGCTGGACTGGTGATCACAGAAGTGTCTGCAAGTTCAGAAGCGGATTCTTCCACTTGGAGCAGGAATTAAGTGTATCTTTTGTGTGAAGATGTTGCCAGACAGTTAGGGTGAGCTGCTGCTACTTGCCACCAACACATCAAAACATCAGGATGCCTCTTCTGCCTCGTGTAGAGTCATCCTGAGCAAAAGCTCTTGAGCAATTGTCTCTTACGATGCAGATTATTTTAGTCAAAATGACTGTTTATGTTGGTGGGAAATTTCATACTCTGGATTAAGTGCATTAATATTTTTTTCATTTCAAAAGCTTTTTTATTTTGAGCATGTAGGAGATAATGATTTATTAGAAAGAGTATAAGTTTTGAATATATCCAGACTCAGATATGAATTCAATTCTGTTGCTTCTCAGCCATGTGATGTTATGAATCAAATTTCTTCAACTTTTGAGTCTCATCTTCCTCATCTATAAAAGAGCGATAATAATATCCTCCTGATAGAGTTGTCGGGACAATTCATATTCCTTGGAAAGCTACCTCAGCCTGATGCTGCTTCTATGGGCCTGACATGTGTAAATAAAGGGAGAAGAGCATTGGCCTGCATTGTCCCAGTGCCATTCATAGGGACCAGCGCCCACCCGGGTGATCTGTTGAGGTCACACAGTGCTACCAGGTGTGATCCTATACTCATAAGAAGTAGATATGAAGGTTAGCCTGTTCTCTGTAATGTGTCTGAGGGGGCAGTGTATTGATTTCAAAGATGAGAAATTACCTTCATGTTTTGTTTGCTTTCATTATTTTCCCCTTGGTATAAACTTATTAAAATGACAAATTTATAGTGAGTGTTTTGCATACTTTAAAATTCAGACATGTTAGCATCTTACGTGTGTGTACTTTGTCAGTTTCTTGCAAACTAAATATCTTCTGATTGTTTAAGTAGTAAGAAACAACTTTGGAATCCATTGTAGGATTATCGGACATTTTGTTTCTTTCCTCATTTTGATGAGGTAAGTCATTTTCCTTCTGAGTATTTTGCTTTAGCACATCCAAGTTGTGAAAACAATTAGTTGAAGGGTTGACCAGGCCCTCGTGTGATACACATACGGGTCAATGTCTTTCTCTCTCTCCTCTCCTCTCCTCTTTATCACCAGCTTCTCATTACAGGTTTGGAGTTGTAGATATTATAACTTTATGTGCTAGCAGAATCAGCTGGCAGCAGCCAGTCCCCTTACTCAGTCGACAGTGTAGTTAGCATACGCTGGGATTGGAAGTCATGTTGGCGACAGTGCCATCCTAGTCTCCTGGAGTGCATGTCTAATGGACGATGGTGTGACCACAGTGAACACAGGAGAATCGATAAGCATTTGCACTGTGGTCTGATCGGCCCTGTGATGGGAAGACCTGCACAGTTAGGGAAGTTTTCCTGCAGGCAGTGAAAATATGGAACACTTCACCCAAAATAGGTTTGCAACAGCAGTTATGACTCAGAGGCACGAACATACCTCAGCTGTTTAATGAGCATAGCGATGCTGACCCTGACAGATCTGTGAATGTCACACACAGGCCTTTGTCACCTAAAGCCCGAGGAGGTTTAAGGGGTTGTTCATCTAGTGTCTTGAAAACATCCCTGGAGTTTTGAATCCCTCTTTCCGTCAGTGCTGTCTGGAATCTTCAGTGTCCTCACAGGCTGACCAAGCCGAGAACTACTGTTCTAGCCCTTGAACAGGCCAGCCTGAGCTTTGTCGCAGGGCTGAGACCCATGTCACTGATTTACTAGTGACTCACTGTACATTCCCCTGGCTGGCTCTGACCCTGCTTCCTCAGCTATGGTTTGAACTCAGAGAACCTGTTTGTCACCCTAAGTAAGTTCTGTGTGCATTTCTACCATTGCTCATCCATGCACAACTCATGACGTGGCCCTGGCTTTAAAGTTGGGCACTGGGATCACACTTAACTGAGCATTCCTTCTCTGGGAAGCAGAACCTCTTACTCAGGCATTTTGACTTGCCCCCTGAGTGCTTGAAGTGTCTGTGGTTGGCGTGGTGTGGTTGTGACCCCAGCTCCCTAAGAGGGGACGTTAGCCACATATGGTCTCTGCTGCCAGCTTTAGCCCTGGCCACCCCACTTCCTGCTGCTCCTGACAAACGCACCTGCCCACACTTTTCCATGTGTCTCAGATTAGGTTTGGAATTTGCTGATTTCTCTCACCAGAAACAGTCTCCCTTCTTGACATTGTTGGGTATTTAATGACATTTTACTTTTTCTACTTGGTGTTGTAGTTATTGTTGTACCTTGTCACCACTACTAGGTTGAAAGGTGTCTGTATACCATGGGGTAAATTTTGCTAGTAGAATAGAGTGGGACTCAGACTTTGGGAAGTAAGATGACCAGGGCTGAGTGCCCTTCTTGTCTGTTTTTATCTTCTCTCAGCTTTGACCTACAAAAGCCTTTTCTGTACTGCGAACCTGCCCTGCCCATGTTCCTGCATACTTGTTTTAGCAACTTTTCTTGTCATTGTGACCAATACACTAAACAAGAACAATGTGGAGAAGGAAAGGCTTACTTTGGTTCATGGTTCACAGGTTCGGTCCGTGGTCGGCTGGCTCCTTGGCTCTAGGCCTGAGGTGAGGCAGAGCATCATGGTGGAGGGTGTGGAGGAGGGAAGCTGCTCAGGACCTGTCACTCAGGAAGTAGAGAGTTCCGCTCACCAGGGGAAAATATAATCCCCAAAGGCCTGTCCCTAGTCACCTACCTCCTACAGCCACATCCCTCCTGCCCACGGGTGGTGACTCTGCAGCTGAGACACTCGGGAGTGTCAGGAGGGGGCAGTGGGAAGCTCCAGTTAGTGTGAAGTGTTGCTCTCCCTGGTCAGAAGTAGAGTTCCTCTCTGGGATTCAGACTGCTCCCAGGTGCTTACAAAACACTCTCCATACAAAGACACTTCCTGCTTGTGAGGGAATGTAGCAGTTTTTATGTTGTTTACAGAACACCCCTTTTGTGTATTCATTATTCCTACTTTGGATGAAGAACAGGAGAGATTGAAAGATTCATTCAGAAGGCAGAAATGTAGATCCTGGTCAGAGTTACTTTGAAAGTCAACTTGGTTCTCCTTTGATGCTCGGTGGCAGCAGATGCCTCCTAACCTGGCTGAATTTCCTGGACTGCGCCCTGCAGCCCTCCTCTGACTCTTCTTACCTGCCTGCCTCTGAAAGCCACCCGTCTTCCTGGACTCCTGACCCCTACCCTAAGCAGTGACCCCTGAGGTGTGCCGCCCACCCTGGAGTGATGCTGAGTCCCAGAAGCAGCTTGCCCAAACAGGAAGTGGACCAGAGCCTTTTCCTAAACCACAAGACCACATTTGATAATAAAGTTCTATTTCCAGCTTTTCCTTATTTTCTGTTTCTTTACTTTTATCCCCTCTCCCTTCCATGGTTTTAATTCTCTTAATAGCTGAATGATTTCTAGAAAATATTTTTATAAATAAATTCTGCCTTCTGCATACGTTTCTGACTTTTTCTCTCTCTCTCTCACACACACACCCTCCCCCCCCCCCCACACACACACACAGAGGGAGAGAGAGAGAATGAAGCAGAGAGAGAGAAGCATAAAGGGATATATTTTCTCTTGCTGGAGATTCTGTGAGTAATTCCCTTATGCATCAGCAAGAAGATGTTTGCCAAGGTCTCCAGAATACATAGAATGGCAATGTGAGGTAGTAGTAAGTACTTCTACATATTTTATGTTGTCATCAAAAAGCTCAATACGTTTCATAATTTAAAAATAGGTAGCCAAATGCCAAGTAGTCATATATTTTATGGTTAAGAATACATTCTTTCATGATCTTTTCTGTCTTTTATAAATTTCATTATATGTACAACAGAGCCTCCTGAATTTAAAATGTGACTCAGAAAACACATTTGAAAGTTGATTATCTAAACTTCAAATAATGACCCTTGTGTTACAAAGGGGAATGGTTGCTAAAAAGTCTCCAGAGGATAAAAATATTAACTTCCTGTTCATTCACACTTGCGCAGCTGAGCAGGCTGAAGAGAACAGAACGCACAGGTAAACTGGTGGGCGGTGAGGGGCTGCCGTGGCAAGGGACCTTTAGCTCTGAGGAGATGGGAGATACCTCCCGCATGTCTGTCTTTCCCACTGATCCATTTGCACTTAACTCTGTATACATCTGGAGCTTATTTCAAGACATTGTAGATGCACGTGGAGAAGGGAGGCTACTATGGATCTAGTGCATCGTCCTCCCTGTAGCTGGATCTCTAAATGTGATCCTCAAAGCAGCAACATCAGCGTCTTTCTCCTGGAACTTTAAGGAACACCCCCATTACCCGGCAGGCTTGTTAAAAACAAAGGTTGCTGGACCCCATCCCCAGAGTTTATGATTCAGTAGGATCTGTAGTGGGGCTTGAAAATGTCCATTTTTTTGAGGTTCCAAGATGATAATGATGCTGCTAGTCCAGGTCTCCATGAAACAAGTTGGCTTAGGATTCCCTCTTTGCCTTACATGCTCATAAGTGTGTGTTCTGTGTATGTGTGACACATGGACAGACTTTCATAAGTTCCAAGAATTCCTCATTTGCTATTGAGAGTTTCTTTTTTAGCTCACTCTTGTGAATGGACTCCCTTATATTTTCTAACTTGATCACTTATAGCTAGGAAAGCTATTGATTTTGCTATATTCATCTAGATGTTTGGTTGAACTTTCTTGTTAATTATTAATCCTGTAGCTTTTTAGTTTATTCTTTGGGGGTTTCTAGGTGAACAACCATGTTAGTTCTACTTTTCTTTGGGCTCCACGTATCCTGCAATGGCTGTCTGAAATGTCTTCTCTATCTCCCAGCACTTTGCTTTATTTATGGTTTTGTTTCTGGAGTCTGTCCTCCTCAATCCATTTTTATGTAATCTCCAGTTTTCTATTTCTGCCTTCAAAAGAGTTGTAAAATATTTTTAATCATATGCTTTAAAATATCTTCTTTTTGGAAGTTGTATCCACAACTGCAGACCAATCATATCACCCATCAAAATGACATTCTTGTCCTTTATACCTAAACCCTCTTCTCTCTGCAAAACTTGCTACTTATTCCTGTCTTTGTGTCTTTTCTAGGTGTTATATTAATGGAGTTACATGGTATGTAGCCTGATAGGGTCCAGAACATGCCACTCCAAAATAAGGTATCTTGAAATGTCCAATAGCTGAAGGAGTTTGAGAAGGGACAGTTATAGTTAGGACTGTGTGACCTTGCCCTGGAGCAGGACATAAGATTGTCATGCGAACTGCCCTCCCTACACCCAGAGGAAAGGAGCATCCTGATCTTCCAAGACAGAGGCTTAGTGCAGCACAGTGGATTGGCCTTGCTGAATCTCCCCAGGTCCCTGCCTCCAGTCCAAACTTCCCCTTGAGTTCACATTCTTCATCATACCTGTATGACAAACTCAGGTTTGCCATTTCTTGGGGTCTTCATTTCCTTATTAAGGATCCCTTGTCACAAACACTATATTAAATACATGTGTTTACTTTTTTTGTCTTTTGCTAGTCTAATTTGGAGGGTCCAGCGAGAGAGAGCCTAGGAAGATGGAAGGAAAAGATTTTTTGTTGTTCCCCTAAAATCCCTTTCTGTCTGGCTTCTTTCACTTAGCATCATGTGGTTGAGATTCGCCATGTTATTGGATGTGTATTGCTTTTCTTTTCTGAATGCTGTTCCACCGTATGCACATACTGTAGTTTGCTTATCTATTCATTAGTTGGAGGACCCTTCCATTGTTGCCCATTTGGGGTGATTATGAATCCAGCCACACTAAATATGAGGATACAGAAGTCGTGAGAATATGCCTAATGGATGTTATGATTTTCCTACCAAATTTTTCACTTTTGTATAAATGTGTTACTGTGTCATTGTCTTTCCATAATAATCTCCTTTAATTCCTAGAATCAGTGTTTTTTAAATTTCAATCTACACATAGTAATTGTACATATTTGTGTGTCATGGTTTGATTTCAATGCATGTGTAATGATCAATTGCATATCAGTGTGCTTTTGAATATCAAGAACAAGATTCAAAACCTGAAAAATATTATCTTTTCTATTACACTTTAAATTGACGAGAATTAATATCTTTAGTACCTTCATTTATTTCCCTCTTTCTGCTAAAACTTTCCTATACTATACAATCATTTTTCTGTTCCTCTTTTATAATTTTGTTCATCCTTTGTAAGAGAAGTCTGTGGTCACTTTTGAGGTAAAGGCAAAGGTAGGTATTACAAGTACTACTGTGAGTTGTCACGTGCAGTAGTCCCTGTCCTGCTTCCAAAAGGACCTTCCTAAATCCATCTTGAAGGAAATAATCAACCTTGACTCTTGGTAAATGACTGGACGGGAAGGGGTACTATAGGGAGTGGGATTTGAACTACAAACCTGAGCCTCATGTCACCTGCTTAGGGTGTGTTCTCTCTCCCTCTTGTTGCATTTTTAGCTAACACAGATGTGACTGATTCCAGGCAGATGCCCCGCTTCTGCTATGGTGGGTGAAATTCAAACGTGGATCCCCCAGTTCTCAGCCTTTGCTCTATGTACCTTGTGTAATTCCCTCCCTCTGGATGTGGGTATCGATGGATATGATGGGCCATTTCTCCAGTGGTTATGGAGCCACGAGATGCATGTGGCCCTTGAGCATTGAAATGTGGCTGGTATGACCGAGCAACTGTTTTCTTTATATCACTTTACTTAATTTAAAAGGAAATAGTCCCATGTGGCTCATGGCAGCTCTAGCTAACAATGTGCTTGCCAGAGTGTTTGGGTGAAAAGTGTGCATCCTCCTTTGAAATACATAAAATCTAGATGGATAGGTATGTGGTAAACAAGAGTGGTGCCATGTTTATTGTAGAATCCAGGTAGTAGGTATATAGGGTTTGTGGTGAAATTGTTATATTATTTCAACTTCTTCTGTGTATTGGAAAAGTTTTATAATAATATGATAGGAGGAAACCTTTCAACAGACGTTAATAAGAAAGTAATTGTACCAAATAAAGTTCAAGACCAGATGGTTTCACCGGTGAAGTCTAGCAAACATTTAAAAAAATTAACACCAGTCTATCTCAAAATCGTCCAAAAAATGCAAGAGGAGGAACATTTTCTGACTCATTCTCTGAGGCCAACCTGATATCAAAGCTAGAAAAAGATATCAGAAAAAAAGTCATAGATACCTATCTCTGAGTACTGATGCAAAATTTGCAAGAAAAACATTAGCTACTGAAACTCAATAGTACCTTAAAAGGATTGTATACACCATCCCAAGGGGAATTTATCCCAGGAATTCAAGGGTGGTTCATGTAAGAAAATCTAAACATCTCATCCTGATAACAATATTCAAACTGTAAATGCAAGGGAACCTCCCGAGTATGCTCAGGGCATCTCTAAACGTCTCAGCTGTAGCATCTGCTCACTTGAGGAAGAGTGGACAAAAGCTTCCCCTTAAGACCAGGAACAACCGGGGCACCTGTTTCCAACATTGGCCTGGGCTTGCTGATCAGATCACTCGGGCCCCAAAACGAAGGAAAATGTATCGAAAATGGAAAGTAAAATTGTTCAGAAGTGACATGATCCTGTATATAGAAGATCCATAAGAATTTTAAAGAAAACTGGTAAAGAAATTGATTAGGCAAAGTTGTATGTTATAAACACAAAAATCAGATGTGTTTTTCTACACCAGCAGCAAACAACCTAAAAGGGAAATTAAGAAAGCAGTTTCCTTAACATCTGAAAGAATAAAATGCCTAGGAATAAATTTAATACCGGAGTTGAGAAATTATACACTGAAAACTATAAAATTTTTCTGAAAGAAATTAAAGAGCACCAAGATAAAGGCAGAGACAGTCGTGTCTGGGGATGGGAAGGAAGACTTCATACTGATGAGGTGTCAGCACTGCCCAGAGTTCCACACTTTCAAGCCAAACTTCCAACAGCTTTTTTTGAAGAAAGAGAAAAGCTTGCCCTCAAACTCCTGAATAGCCAAAGCAACCTTTAAAAGAATAAAATTGGAGGACTCACACTTCCCAACAAAACTTACTACAGAGCTGTGGTGATCAAAATAGCGCTGCACTTGCCTGGGAGTGGATGCTGATTAGTGGAGCTGAACTGACAGTCTAGATAAAACTAAACCCATTCACTAGTGGCCAGTTGATATTTGATGAGCACCTTGTCCATTTAGTGGGGAATGTAGTCTCTTCAGTGGACGGTCCTGGGCCAATTGGTTCCACATATAAAAGAATATTGTTAAACCCTGGCTCATACCATATACAAAAACTGGGTCAAGGACCTAAATATCAGAGTTCAGCAGTAAGACTCTTGGAAGAAAGTATAGGGCTAAATCTTTCTGACCATGGATTTAGCAATGGATTCTTAAATATGTCACCAAAAGTACAAGAACCAAAGAAAAAATAAATTGGACATCATAAAGATGTAAAAAAGAGAAAAGCTTGCCCTCAAATTCCTGAATAGGAATTATCAAAAAGATAATCTATAGAATGGGGGAAAAAAATACCAAATCACCTGGTTAGAAAATGGCAAAGGACTTAAATAGACATTTAAAAAAATTAATACATGGAAAAATGCATTGGTCTATCCAAAAGAATTGCAAACAGTAATTTAAATACTCATATATCAGTGTTCATTGTAGCATGTTTCACAGTAGCCAAAAGGTTGAAGAAAACCAAGTGTCAATCAACAGCTGGATGGAGAGACAGACTATTCTACATGGGTCTGAGTGTAGTAGCAGAGTAAGCATTTGCCTAGCATGCACAAGGCTCTGTGTTCAGTCCTCATTTTGCCCCCCCCCCCACTTAAAAAAACTCATATACTCATTATTAGTAGTATTCAGCCATAAAAAGGAATGAAGTTCTGATACATGCTGTATCATGATAAACCTGAAAAACATCGTGCTAAGTGAAATAAGTGAGACATGAAAGTCTTATATGGATATTGTGCGATATAAAGGCTGATGTTGTGTAATTCCACTTCTGTGAAACATCTTGGATAGACAAATTCATTAAGACAGAATGTAGGTTAGAAGTTACCAGGGACTGGGCAGAGGAAGGAATGAGTGTTGAATGGATTAGCGTTTAATGGAAATAGAATTTCTGTTAGTGGTGACAAAAATGTTTTGGACTTTACAGTGATAGCTCCACATTATTATAAGTGTCATGAAAATAGAAAAGTTAAAAAGCACTGTGACAATGGTCATTAAAGCCATAGCCCATGAGAAAATATACCTAGTGTATTGATACGTCAAAGGATTAATATCCAGGATATAAAGAATTTTTGCAACTCATTAATAAAGACAATGGGTGAATTTTAAAATAGGCAAAATATTTGGACAGATATATATAAATGACCAAATAGTACATAAAGTTTTCAACATTGTGATTCACAAGGGAAATGCAAGTTGGAACTGCACTTCAGATAATGGCTATACTTGGTGCAGTCACCAAAATGACAAGGTGGGCAGCACAGAAGGTGGCGTTAGTGTGGGTGGTCAGCCGATTCGCACTGTCTCCCTTGCACACTGTTGTTGGGAACTGAGCCTTCTAAGCACTTTGGAAGAAGGTCTGACGGTTTCTTATACAAATAAACAGATTTGTCATGTTATTCACTAATTCTATTAATTGACCAAAGAAAAATTTTTAAAGGGTCATAAAAAGTCTTATATGCAAATATTTATTATGACCAAAACTTAGTCTGTGTATCTCTCAATTGAATCATGAATAAGTGAAGTCGAGTTTATTCACACAATGAAATATTTTTAGTAATTACAAGGAATGAACTACTGTTTTCAACAATACCATGAATTTATCTCCATATTCAGTCAAACATTGCACAGCAAAGCACATGATGTGGTCCCTTCAGGCAGGCCTCTGGTGGCCAAAGCCGCCCTGTGATGGGAGAAACGTCACAGTATTTCTTGCCTCCATGTGTGGGTGTGGGGGATGGTCTGATACTGGGCTTGGGTCACTTTACCGGACCAGCGTTGTTCTATTACTTGAGAGTATTTTGAGTTACACAGATGTCTACATGTGTCAGAACTCAAGATCTGTGTGTTTGATTTTATGTAGATTTTTCATCAAATCGGCTAGTGAAATGTACAAGGAAAGCAGATGATAGCCATGCAGAGACTTAAAACACCTGCATGTTTCTGGGGCCCTTGGCACTCGCCTTGGGCAGCCACCCTGATGTTTTACAGGGCACCGGCCACGTTACTGCCCATACATACCGTAGGCTGCATCTCGAGGTTGCTTGCCACTTAATGATCAGATTGTAGACTCTAAGCAAGATGCTCAGGAAGCAGGAGTTTCTTCTCCAGAACTTTCTTTCTAGTGAAGGAGTCTTTGGTGTCCAGATTAGAGCACTGAAGTGTCATGAGGAAAAACGGGCTCAGCAACATATGGGATGGATCAGTGTGCAGTAAATAATTCCGTGCATTTTCAGGGAAGAGGAGGCATTTAGAAATTGACGTTTTCCTGTTAACTGCAATGGTGATATCAAACAATCTGATGGAAAATGAATGTAACGCATCTTAGGACCTTCTGGTGACATTCAGGGTTTGTTGGGCTTTAATGTTCCTTAAAATAGAGTCATCTGGAATAATAGTTCTAAATGTATTTTCTATGTTCCTCCCCTCCCTCGGTGGGTCTGGGATGACACCTTTAACAAGTGCGCAGGCGACCCACAACAGGTTGTTTGGGAAACGCTCAGCTTGTGGGAAGCACTCTGGTGATTCCTAGTGGTCTCCTCCACCACCACCCCAAAAAGAACAGACCTTACTCAAAAGCTCGGTTTGATTAAGGCAATGCAGACAACATGGGGTCATGCAGAGCTAGGCTTCAGAGATGCAGCTGGCAAAGTGCAGGCTGTGAGAAACTTCACAGGCCCCAGGACAGTTTCTTCAACAAAGAGAAGTGAGGAGCAGTTGGGAAGGAGCAGAGAGAACGTTGGGGGTTCTGACAGATTAAAAGAGATTCAATAGGGGATTGCAACATGTTGACCTCATGTGGATCTTTATTCAAAGAAACTTTAAAAAGTGCGCAATTACAAAATTGACTATTTTGAAACTTTTTTAGGTGTGGTAATAATGAAATATTTTAGATGAAAAGACAGATTATTAGAGCTGTTCTCATTTCTTTTGTGCCAGTGTTTTCTGTCAGTGCTTTTCTAGATAAGCCAAACTTTCTGGAAGCAGTTGCCTTAAGCATCTGTCAATAGAGTTTGATCAGATTGGTTAAATTGAATGAATGAGACGGAGGCCAAGTCAAGTGGGTGAGAACCTCCTGGTCTTCCGCCGAACATCTGCTCCTCCTGACAGGCGTACAAAGGTCGCTCCCACGGATGTACCTGAGCTGCGTTCAAGGGAGCAGGTGCAGAATGTATGCTGCTTTTGTCTGCACCTGCCCCACCTCAGGTAAGCAGGAACAGCTGTTGGGAGCAGCACAGCATTACCCTGTGGGTGGGTCTGGAAGGAGCCCATGTGAGGCTGCGGCTGCCGCACTTCTTAAAGTTGATACTTTTGACTTGGCATCACAAAAGCAGCACGTGGGGACATCTTCATAACAACTAAGTTCTTTGGGATTTGACCTGTCAGTAAACGGGGCAACTCGGGGCATTGAGTTGCTGCCCTGCGTGTGGCTTAGAGCCTCTCTGCTGGTGGGAGGTGCTGGCTGTCTTTGCCTCAGAGCAAACGAACGCTGGCTTTCAGGGAACCTGGGTTCCCCACCCTGAAACTGAGTGTTTCTTGGCATTTTCGATTTAGCTTTATGCCTTCAGCAACTGTTTTTCCATAATCATGCTAACGATTAGGGGATGTATGTTCAGGAATATATGCCTGGATTATTTGAGTGAGAGGGGCTGACCGTGGGGGAAGATAACATGAATTTTGCAGTGTATTTGTCTCGTTTTTCAAATGTTTGTTCTAGCCATAGCTCTACTTATTTATATTCTTTCTAAGGTTTATTGTCTCTGTCAGATGAAGCATTTTCTCCTATTTGCAAAATCTGTGTGCCTTGGGATAGGATAGTTACCATCTGTATCCTCAGTTGCCATTCTGCAGTGTGAGGACAGTAGTAGTCACAGAGGTACAGAAGGGATCCCATGGCTGACACAGGGCGGGGCATGGTCTGCCTACTCAGTAACTGTGGTTGTTGCTGCTAGTAGCAGTATTGTCCCGGTTAGTGAGCAGAAAGATTGGGATATCACTTCGGATGTTTCTTACTAGAACAGAGATTCACATTTCTCAGGCTGATACAGTCCTTGTCAAAGCACCCAAGTGGTGTGGGTATAAATGAAATCTAAACACATGGAAGAGAAACATACTTTAAACTTTGGGTTGTGTAATTGTGTGCTAAGTACGTTTCCTGGGAGGGAGAATGGAATTGTCAAGGGTGGTACTTCGTTCATGGGCTTTTGCTTAGGATTAAAATGCTGGTCGGAAATCAGTCTGATGGGATCAGTCCCAGTCCACCATGCTGTTGACCTCAACTATCAGTTGTTCTTGGTAAATAAGTATATTTAAGAAAAATTATTTTTTCTTATCATACCAGTTGGATTATCGTTTTAAGTAAGCAGTGATAAATTTAGTACCATTAGTGATTTGTAATTCAGTGGTCTATACCTTACACTTTTTTCTGTGCTTTCAAACATAATATATAATTTTTTTTGTGACTTCAGGGGGGAACAAAGGCTTTGGCACCTTAAATTTGCAAAAACTGTCCAATCGTGCTGCTTTGTTTTTGAAAGAAGTTTGAATGATACTCTATTTTTCGAAACCCACTCTTCTGAATCAGAGATTTTCCATGTGGGGAAGTTGGAAGAAGCCTTTTATCTTGTGTTTGAGTGTTGCAGGCATAATAACTGCCCCTTGTTCAGACAAGTAGCTGTTGCTTTTATTTTTAGACAAGATTATGCACTTTTTAAACTGGATTTTGGGCAAATAGATATAACCACTAGGTTGTGTACTCTGGGTCCAGGGTGTGACTCAGTGGTGGAGTTCTTGCCTGGCATGCACGAGGCGCTGGGGGAAATAACGTCTAAAATAGAGCCACACTCACTAGTGGATTTTCCAGAGAACAAATAAATGTTGATTTTATCACATGCTCCTTAGATTCTCTTTTTTTTTTTTTTTTTCTTAATGAATCTGAAATGACATGCTACAGGTAAAATTGGGGTTGGCTCCCTTTCATCTTGTACCAGGTTCTGCTACCTGCTGCTTATCAGAAACAGCTGCTGCCGTGAATTAGGTTTGTATCGAGGAGCAGAAGGATGTACATTTGATGTGAAAAATGGTTTTGTGCTCTCAGATTCTTTTCAGCTTTACTCTTTTCACTCATTTTATTGAGTTATCTGTGTTGCTTCATTTATCAGTTTCTGTCATTTTAATAATAATTTATAATTTTTTCATCTGGTGATGGACATCTGGGTTGTTTCCAGCTATAAATGGGGAATTGCAGGGACCGTATGCATGTTTACTTCTTTTTGTGCTCGTGTGAGTTACTTTAGGTTAATGAATATACTACTTGCAGTTTTGCTGGGTTTTACCTAAATGCTCTTATAGGTTTCTTCCAAAGGCGTTTCCCCATATTACTTAGCTACTCACTTTTAGAATTCTTCTCATTTTTAAAATGTCTGTCACAAGGATGAATCAGTGCCTTCTGTTTCTATGTGTAGATGAGAGCTAGATGGATGCATTCACCCAGTAGGTGTTCATCACGACTCTGTTGTTAATTTCCATCAGGGGGTTTCAGAATTTGCAAGTCACATCTCAACATTGGCAGTTGTGAGAAGCCTGTCATGTCTCCGTCTCTTTAACGTCGTTAAACTGCCACTATTCATGATCATTCCTGGAAAGAGTGGAATGACTTCCCATAACAAGCTGCCCCGCGCAGGCACCGCACTGCCTAGACTCACACACTCTGTGTGCTCCTGTGGTGGAAACGTGCAGATTGTGATAGGCGCTCCTCAAGTTTTGCTCTTAACTTTTGTCACCCTGTGGCCCTTTTAATAAGCTAGAAACCTTATTTTCCTCTCTCCATTGCAGCCTCTGATATGCTGCCACTTACTGCTTTGTCTACAGCATCATTGGAGCTGCATTAAAAAAAAAAAAAAAACAATTAACATTCTGGGCAACGACTGAAAGGGAACACAGACAAATGGAAACGAAGGATTGGCATTGAGAGTGGCTTTTTTGTTTTAAAATCATTTTGTGAAATTTAAAAATGGTCTGAGAGTACAGATAAGAAAGTTGTGATAAAATGAGTACAACATTTGGAAATAGCCAAATTGATGTAAAAAGCATATTTTTGCATTTTCTCAAATGCAATTGAAAGAACATTTTACATCAATAATGACAGTTTGAATTTTGTGGTTTAGAAACAAATGTATATAACGGTGTTTGGTTTATGAACTCAAGAGGTTGATTTTTCTGTTAACATTTTATTTCATTTTGATTTTTGTCCCTGTCTTTGGAGACAGGCCACTACTTGGAAGGGTCACCAGGTTCATGCTCCCTCTCTCTCCTCTTCTCACCTTGGTCAAAATAAACTTCTCAAGGAGAACTGTGGCCATCAATCATGTTAAAATGATCTTGGGTTCAGAGGGTAGTGTCAGATTTTTCTACTTGGTCCTGCACGTAAGTCCAGTTGGGCTGCTACAGCAAAACACCTCAGATGGGGTGATTTATCACCAGCGAAAATTCATCGCTCACATTTCTGGAGGTTGGGAATCGAAGATCGCGGTGTGGGCAGATTCCATGTGTAATAAGGGCTCCCTTGGACTTCAAAGATGATGCCTCTGGCTGAGTGTTCCCTTGCAGAAGGAATGAAGATGCCCCTCATGCTTCTTTATTCACAAGGACATTGACACCTCCTCCCTCAGGACCCAATGGCCTCCCAAAGGTGCATCTCTTAATACCAGGAAAACCCAACTTTAACTAAAGATGACTCAATTATAGGGGTTTGTTCAGAAGTCAGTTGGGTCACATGGATCAGTACAAGAAAAGAGGCCACGTTTCCTAACCCAGAGGAGATGCAGCGTTCAGGAATGGGACAGGAAGATGCAGCACCAAGGGAGGCTGCCCTCCCGTGTCATGCCAGAGTGAGCTGGAGGCTGCATGTCCTGCACGCAGCCTCCATGGCCTGGGAATGTGGTGGTCGGCCCGGTGCTCTAGACAACATACCTGTACATAGGAGAAAACAAATGTGCTTAGGAAAGTCTTCCAAGTAATAGCTCCGGTTTTGTGTCTCTTTTCCACCAAATCTTCAGCTTTGCATTCAGGATTTTTTTTTTTTTTTTTTTTGTATTGGGGATTTAACCCAGAAACCTTTACCACTGAACTGCATCCCTGAGCCTTTGTATTATTTTGAGATGGGATCCTCCTACACTGCTGGGGCCTTGCTAAATTGCTGAGGCTGGCCTTGAACTTAGGATCCTCCTGTCTCAGGCTCCCCAGTTGCTGCATTATAGGCATGCGCCACCATGCCAACTATGTTCAGGTTCTTTCTTTTTTTGGTAAGGAACTATATTAGTAATCAAATGTAGAGGAAAGACATAGTTTCTTTGCGTCTGTATGGAAGAGTAGACCAAATTGAAATAAAATATCTAAGTTATTCTAGTTTTATATTCAATGTGCATTCATAGTGAGTGTTTATTATCGTTATTTCCCACAATGAACATGAATTAGCTTTCTTTTGCTAACCATAGTTAAAAATACATTTAATTATTTAATTAAAACACATTTTAAGCAATTAAGACTACATTAAAACTCTAAGCTGGGTCATGGAACAACTCGGAGGTCAGCCGAGCTGAGGAAATGCTTCTGGATCTGCAGAGAAGACCTTGGAAATGTGGCTGCTCTTCAGGGAATAGATTTGCCTCAGCAGAACTTTCTCATTTGCCCCTGGGCAGGAGGTTGGCTCAGCTGCTCTGGGGTGAATGTGGCTCCTGATGGCTGTCTTCTGTCATGGCGGACTTCTTGGCTCCTTTTACTGTTTGACCTTGGCCTGAGCTTTGTTTCATTTGCTCTTGTTGGCTTGTGTGTCTTCCTGTCCTGCTTGTCTTTGTCCCTCTCCTTGGTCTCTGGGTCTGGAGTTGGTGTGTTTCATTCTGTCTGCTCTCTCTCTCTCCCTCCTTCTCCCGCTCTCCTTGTTTGGGGTGAGTTCTCGTTCCTTATGACTTTTTACCCTCTCTCTAGTGAGCATCTTTTGCATGACATGTTAGGCAGACTGGACAGGGACTGGAGCAGATTCCCTAAGTGTGACCTCCTGCTGAGTTTCCCCTTAGCTCTTCTTAAGTGTGAGCTTGTTTTTATGACCATACTGTAGTTATAAAGTGACCCACTCTTGACTATTCCTCTTGTCATCTGAAGTTGGAGAGACGGAAACCCAATTCCTCTTTCTAAACCCTGTGGATTCAATAGGAAAATGAATCAATGTGACTTTAATCCAATCATTGTTCGTCTCATCATGAAGATCATTGAATGAGATGATATTTTAAGTCAGTCATTGTTAGGGTTTGGATGTGAGGATAATGCAGGGATGTTCAGAGGGACACTGACTGGATTGTGAGAGCTGTGGCCTAATCAGTCCGTCCTAGTCTGGGCTGACTGGGTGGTCAGTGTAAGCAGATGGTGAATGGTTGGAGGAGGTGTGTCCCCGGGTTGTGCCCTGGGAGGGGTCAGCCTCCCGGTGCCCCCTCCCCTTTCCTCTGGTTGCCTTGAGCAGAGCAGCTTCTCTCCCGCCGCCCTCCCATCCAGAGCAGTGCAGAGGCAGACCATGGACTGAACCTCTGAAACTGAGCCAAAGTAAGTTTTCATCCTCTAAGTTGTTCTTGTTGGGTATTTTGGCCACAGTGGTGAAAAGCTGACACAATTAAACATAAGTATTTTCATTTATGCAGTGGGATTCTGTTTTTAAAATCTTATTTCATAAAAATAACATTCTATTAGAGCATTTCCTCCTAATTTATGTACACTCAAGTAGTCTACACTAAAATTAAAGCCCTCCAAATGTCTCCTGTGTACAGAGCAGTGGTGCCAGGAAGTATCTGGAAGTCCGTGTTGCTGTTCCACATTTCCTCTGTGTAGAAATGGAGAGGCAGGGCCATGGGCACCTGCAATCAGGTGTCACTGGGCAGGGGGAATACGTTCTGACAAGTGTGTGAGAGGAGATTTCATTTTTGTGCAAACATCATAGAATGTGCTTGTACACGCCCAGTGGGGAGAGCCTATTGCACACCCAGGCTGTGCGCAATAGACATCTTCTACGGGTGCGTCGTTGCTGAGGTTCATTATGGGGTGCACACTGCAGCATTTGTGAGCACAGGGCAACCTGGACAGTGTCCTGGATTCTCTGCTGGTTGTTGACCCTGCGTCATGGAGTGTTACTGGTAGAGCATCGTGTGTGCTTTCTTGCTGCAGTGAATCTTGTGCTGCTTTTGGGGACTGTTCAGTGAGAATTTACTGCTGACCGGGGACAGGACTAAGCAGTTGCTGCCCTGCTAGTGTTGTTTGTTAGTCACAGTACTCCATGAAGTCGTTACTGGGACCCCCACTTTGCTGGTGAGGATGCCGAGGCACAGAGGCTGAGACCTGAGCACAGCAGCACAGGCGTTTGCTTTCTCGAGTGTGCTGGATGAGGTCTGTGACGGGAGATGCTGCTGGGCCCCTGCTCTCCCTGCCCTTGACCCTTGTGCACTGCTCATCCTTCCATTTCTACCTGCAGCAAGGATTATTCAGAGAAAAAGTGAAGTTCAACAGTGGCGCCCCCCCCCCTTTCATTCTCTACCACAAATATCCTCCTTCAGACAGCAAGTGTGCACTGCAGGCGCGTGGAAAGTGGTGAAAAACGCACACCTGGAATCACACAGCAGATTTCCCAGGCCAACAGCTGAAGCAGCAGAATGAAAACCATGATGGTTGCTCTGCCTTGGGGAGACAACCCCACCTTTGCTAGTGCTCATCATTTTCCTGCATTGAACAGTGAGAAGCTCTTGGCTTCTGGCCTGGTCCTTACTGTCTCGTGACCTCTCTCGTGGCCTCCCACTTTCCCCCTTAAATATGCAGTAAGCACGTTAGAGCACAGCACCTGAGGAAGGTACCCTTGGTGGCACATCACTCCTTGCAACTTGAGTGGAAAGGGCTGCTCTTAAAGTGACTACGAGAAAGTGTCCTTCCATTGAGCTGTTCCAGGAGCTTCCCCTTGTCACTTTGAACACCATCCATGGGGGAGAGTCCTTTCCAGCTTTCTCGTTATGGGATTGCCTGTTTTTCAATAGCACATTGCTTAATAAAGGGGGGAACACAAACTTGGTTCCTTGATATCTTGTCGTCGTGTCTCTAAGAAATGTGCTGGGAAACGTGAGGAAATGGACTGCATTCCTTAAGGAAATCATCTCTGTGTGGACGTGTGAGCATATGTTATCATTTGTGTAAATTTTTTCCTGGAAGTTAAATATTAAAATTAAATGGAAAATCTTTATCATGAAGAGCTTGTGTGATTCATAATGGTTTTTATAGCCATCAAGTACTGAAAATCATTGGGACATGTCGTCTTTCCTATTTATGACAAGAGATAATGTCCATTGGAGTTCAAGTATTAAAATAGGAGCATCTGTGCTCTCTGAAGTCCAGAGGGACAGCCTCGCTGGGCTCGCTCTGTGACGGAGAACCTCTTGCAGCAGGCTGTGTGAGAGCCCCAGCCATGCTGTCACCCTTTCATGATGTCCTGTTTATATGGAGATGGCATTTGATGTGACTGTTGCCTTTATTTGCAGGTCTGGTGTTGTTCCATCTGTGATTTTTTTGGTTTCATGTTTTTATTTGATCATAACACATACACCCCCAAATCCGCCCATCTCAAGTGTGTAGTTGGGTGATTTCCGCAGACCCAAAGCAGTTCCTGGCATTCAGGAAGACAGACGCTTCTCACTTCCTGGCACCAGTAGTGCCACCACTACCCTGACTTCTTGCATTGGAAATAGCAAAAGGCCTTGTAGGGATTCTGAATTTTATTCCAAGAACAATCGGAAATCACCAAAGGCTTTGGGCAGTGAGATGACATCTTATTTACATCTTAAAAATATCTGTAGCCATGTGGAGAATAAATTGTAGGGGCCCAGGTGTAAGTGGAGGAACCCAATAGAAACCTACCTGACGAAATCACTTGTGGTTGATTTAGCGCCGGGGAAGTGGAGGTGGGAGAGAGGAACGCTCAAGGCACTCTGCCATGCGTACACCCATGTGCACGATGTATTTAGAAGGCAAAATAAACTGAATTTAGAAATGAGAGGGGAGCAAGACTGAGGGAGGCATGAGCAGTTCCAGGTTATGGAAAAGGTGAAATATACTTAATATGGAAGATGGAAGAGGCGAGCATTCAAGTGAGAAGTTGCAGCTTTGGTTTGGATACGTTACTGTGAAATGGCCAGGAGATAACAAGCAGGTCCCTTTGAGGAGGCTGATAGCTATACTGACGATTAGGAAAGGAATCTCTGCTGGAGATCTCAATTTGGAATTATTGGCATGTATGTTACATTGAGAACCATAATGCCAATGAAATCTCAGAGATGGAGTGCAGAGTAAAATCATGATGATATTTAAGAATGTATGGCATACAAAAAGGCACAAAAAGAGAAAGATTTCAAAATGGCAATAATAGAAGAATGGTCCCTGGTGAGGTGTGACAGCAGGTCATTTGGGCATCTAAACTGGTGATGTGTGGAGCTGAAACCCACCTAGTGAGCCAGCATGGGATTGGCTGTGACCCACCTGGGCTTGTGCATACAGGTGGGAATCCTCCTTCACTCTGCTGTCACTGTGTTCTACATGGGGACAGTGTTCAGCTGATGGGAAATCAGTGACTTTTGAAGGAAAATGGGCACACTTCAATTTGTGACCTCAGGGTGGGGAAAAACAAATTTTTAGCCTATCTACCTGCCAGTCCTGTTCACCAAGTCTGTGCCAAATTTCTGTATTCAAATAGCCACACTAAAAACTCAACCTGTCCACTTGATGTGTGTGCATGCGCACACAGACACACACACACACACACACACACACACACACACAGAGTTAATGCTGAAAGTCTTAATTTTGATTTCAAAGCTTTTCTGGAATGTTGGTCTTTGAAACACTACCTCCTTTAATCTTGCCAAACACCCTCATCTGGAGATGTGTTCTTGAATGGAGTGCTGTGGAGTTGGTAAGTGCATGTCCGTTACTTTACTCAGCCTGAGTTCCTTTGAGATTTTATAATTGAACATTAGTAATATGCATCATTTTAGAAGTCTGTAGAGATTGGTCTTGATGTTCCTTTTAGCTTTGCTTTTACAGTGCTTCTTACATATTTATTGGAGGAGATGAGATGATTTTCTGCTCCTGTATGCTTTAGTTTGATTGCTTAATCATAATTGTATTTTTCCATATACTTGCACATAGTGACTGAGAAGAAGAGAATCTGGTCAGGAAAGTGCTGCTGCTGAATAGAAATGTTTTATCTGAAAGTGCTCAAAACCACCACTAAGGAATGAAAGACTTAGAAACCTGTTTGGAGTTGGGCTTTCTTGCTCTCATCAAGATGAACATAAATCATTTTAGGGTTAGTAATCACAAACCCAAAAAGTGAATATGAAGAAGAGATCCTAGTAATACTGAACAGTTCAGTGCCACAAGAATTTGTTTCCCATATATTCAGCAAACTCCCTGGAGAACCCATTTGGTGTAATTATTTTGAAACTCTGGAATGTGTTGAGGGCTTGCAACTTCTAGGGGGAGGCTTTGATTGTAAGATGTGGTTCATTTTGGCTAATTTAGTTCTTAGCAGAGTAGCAGCTACTCACCCCCACCCTTTGGCCACACGGCAGGCAGGCGCTTGCAGAAGGAGCCTGCATGTGAATCGCAGGAGCAAGAGTGGGCAGCAGGGACTCCGTCCTCTCCTGCTGGAAATACACACTTCTGAGTGTGAAGCAGCTCACAGTTTGCATCCCACACCCCCTCCCGCTCCACCCCCCAAATCCAACTGAAGTGAGTTCCAGGGAGTTGAGAGAGCCTGTGGCTGTTTTTCCCCCTTTCATCTCTTCTCCCTATTTGCAAGCCAGATATGGAAGGCCCTTCAACAACCGTGTGCATGCAGGAAATGGGAAGATCACTCCACATGGGCAGAGAAAGATGCAGCCCCAGAAAATATCTGATAAGACCACCACCTGTGGGTGATCCCTAGCACAAAGACGGCCACCATACACCCTGGGAAAGACAGGAACCCAGTGTCCAAATGCTGTATGTGGAACCAAAGAACCACGCATGGAAGGTTTTTCCCCAGGACGGTGCCATCTGGGGGTTGGGAATGTAGGGTCAAGTGGGAGGTGTTCTGGTCCTCAAGGGCATGGGTGACCTTGAAAGGGACTCTGGGACCAGTCATTAGTAACATTTTTGTTAGGTTCTTTTTCAGTATGTCTATTCCTGTTTTGAATTTCTCATTCATATGGTCTGACTTCCTTAGTTCATTCCATTGTTTTTCTCTTGGAATTCATTGATCATTTTTATAAGGACTCTTTTGAATTTCTTGTGTGATTCTTCATCCACTTCAATATTTGGGAAGTAATTTGCTGGTGAATTACGAAGTAGATAGTGTTAACTTTCCTTATCATATTCCTTGTATTCATGCATTGAGTTTCATGTGTTGTTTAGTTTGGATTTCTCGTCCGCTCTTACGTGAGTGCCTTCCTGGGGCTCAGTCTCCAGTGGCTGATGTGTCCTAGAGTTATCCAGTTTGAGAGTCCCTTGTAGGTGTAGTGTCCACAGCCTTTGTGTTATTCCTCTGTTTTTGCTGTAGCAAAGGAATTATGTAGGTGGAACCTGGGGCCCACTCCTAGCTGTTTCTCCTTGGGGCCTGGTCATTACTGTGGGTTTTTGTCACTTCTTTTCTTTGTATTAATAGTACTAAAGATTGAGTGTCATTAATTTGTATGTGGAGCAAGGTGCAGTTTGGTTGAGTTCAGCAGCAGAGTTTCTACCCTGTGAATTTGTAGTGTCCCTGTAGGTTCACAGCAGCCTACTGAACAGGGGAAACACTGCAGCAAACAGTACACAGTATTAAACTAAATGTTGGTTCCCACTGCAACATGTGCTGTGTGTGGCAATAAAATACTGCATATTGCCAGGAAAAAAAAGCAGATATGGTAAGGTTGGTCAGCAATTGCCAACAGAAAAAAAACAAGTTACCATACACTATTTCTGACATTAAAACAAATAGTAGGTGTCAACTTTGTCATCCACAGCAGTAATAATTGCAAAGTCATCATTGTGATGGGGGCAGCAGTTATAAAAACCAACTAGTGCTAATATATGGTAAGAATACAGTTAATTGTGAGAAAATAAAATGATAGATAAAAAAGTTCACCATTTCAAAAAGTGAACAGGGAATGTGGAAGAGATGCAGCTTGTGATGTTTACAAGGAAGGAGGATAACAAAGTAAAGGGGGTGTGACAGAACGAACAACAGAATTGGCTGTTCACAAAAGGAGAGAGAAAGAGAAACAAATGAAAAACAATACAAAACAAACCAAAGTGTACTAATCAAAAACCCCTACCTTCAAGGACAAGGCAAGGAAAAGCAACTGCCATAAAAACACTGAAAATGAGGAAAAAAGAAACAAGCTTGTGTTTGTATGTATGTCCATGAACCAGTCAGCACAGCAACATGCTCCCCAAACCAAAAACCAAAAACAAAACAGAAGAAAAAATGAATTCTGACTCGAAATAAAAAATAAAAATGTCTAGGGATGGGGCTCAGTGTAAAGCACCCTGGGTTCAAGCCCTGCTACTCCCCAGCCCCCCAAAAAGAAGAGGAAGTAGTAGTCAAACAATCACCCACCAGCACTGGGTTCTCCTTGCCTACTGTGGTCTAGATGGCATGTGTCATCCGGGTCAGTGCAGGGAGGCAGAGCCACTGTGAGATGCAGGATGGTGTATCATGGGAGTTGGACCTAGCTCAGCAAAGGGGAGCAGGGGGAGGTGCAGGCTCAGGTGGAGAGTCGGCACCTAGGCAGCACCGGGCCCCCCCAGTTGTGTGGGCAGGCGGGGAGCTGCTTCAGGCTGATGATGGTCAGCTGGGGCAGAGGAGGGGAAGCCGGGTCCCTTAGCATCTCAGCATTGCTGTCACCTCCTCTGACCGTGAAAATTCATTCAGAGGGCATGGGCTGCTGCCTGGTTTCTGCAGGTTCCTCCTTACACTGTGAAGGGAAGGCCTTCTGGAATCCAGCTGAGCCATTTGAAGCAGGCCCAGCACCACAGGTGGGATCTGAGAAATGTGGCCTCTGCCTGCAGCTCAGTGGCATGGCACTTGGCTAGCACATGTGAAGCCCTGCTTTGAGCCCCAGCAACCCCCACCCCAAATCTGTAATGGGGCTCCTGAAAGTTGATGTGTTTTTCCTACTAATACTAGAATTGTTAAAGGGAGGTAAAGGCCAGTGTAATTTTCACTAAAAGGCAAAAAGTGAAGGCTTAAAAATGCAAAATCAACTTACTGAGAATTGAATAGTGTATCATTTATCACATTTGGATGAGCTTAAGTGGATTTACTTGAAAATATTTAGTGTTGATTTATAAAAGTGTTGTTTAAGATGGATTGGGGAACTGGGATTGGGGCTCAGTAGTAGAGCGCTTGCCTAGCACCTGTGAAGCACTAGGTTTGATCCTTGGCACCACATAAAAAATGAATAAATAAAATAAAGGTATTCTGTTCATCTACAACTTAAAAAAAAGAGTTAAAAAAAGATGGATTGGAATTGTTCAATACAAATTTAAAGAAAAAAAATTTTAGCTGTTGATAGACCTTTATTTAACTCATTTACATGTGATGCTGAGAATTGAACCCAGTGCCTCACTCTTGCGAGGCAAATGAGCTACCGCTGAGCCCCAGCCCATCAATACAAATTTAATTGAACAGTTACAAAAAATTCCTTTCCGAATCTTGTTTGTAGTCAAATGGAAGCAAATTGGCCTGGATATCACATGATCTAGATTTTAATAGTGGCTCTGTCACTTCACATAAATACTAATTTTTCTCATCCTTCAATTCTTTATGAAGACTAAAATAAATAACATATTTACACAGTATGAAGCAGAATATGATCTTCAGATGTTGCCATGTCTGTAGGGAAAATTGTTTCCTCCACTTGACAAGAAATTGGCTCCTACAATAAGCATTTTTATCCCAAGTAACAATCCTCTAATGAGTAGACTCCCTACAGTCTATGTTTTCTCATTTTATTGTAGTCTATCTCAGAGCAATTGTGTTAATGTTTTTGTAAAAAATTAAATAATTGATTCTTGGCTGTTCTTTCTGAGAGAGAACCATGTACACTTCTGGTGGAGTACTGGTCCCACTTCATTCCTGAAGAGTGCTGTTCTTCCTGTTACCCTAGGGTGTCCTGCCCCAGTACGTCCAAGTGAACACTGACCCTGGTGTGTTCTGATGAGTCCTCTCACTTTCTGTTGGCTCCTCTTTATGGTTGTTTCATCCTTTCCTAAGTAAGCAAGCTATATAAAATAAAAATGCACAGCATCAGTTAAAATGCTAAACTAAAATAAGCTGTAATACGTTGATGTGTGTGATTTGTGTATATGAAGTGAGACATAAAAAGTGTTCCTGTTGAATTTAAGCCTCTGTAGGAAAGTGTTCAGCTTACACAGAGCTCAGAGATCTTTCCAGACATCCAATGCAAGAGGAAAATGGGATTAGGTAATCAGAATTGGTAAAGGGATCAAAAATGGCTCAGGCTGTCCAAAGAACATATCTCAATTCAGCATCATCTGAATTAATCCACAAGTCTACTTACTCACTGTGGTTTAGCTTTTTAAACCAGTGCCACTGCTTTAAAAAGCCTCTAGTCATGTCTATTATTACTGCCTATGCTGTCAGTGAATTTTATTTAATGCTTTAGGTGCTTTGGTTGAAGTCAGTTTAGGGCACAGCTTTATTTTAACATGGCACTTGCCTGGCTTGGCCTGCTGACAGGGTTGGACACACATTTCAATACTTGGAGCTGCAGAAACCACCCACAGTGAGCCAGCATTCTGCCCTCACAGTCTCCACCTGTAGGGAGAGGTTGTTCCCCTGTGCCAGGGGTGCTGAGCGTCCTGAGACCATGGCGGCACCCTGACACCCTGCTGGGCGGGTCTCTCTGGTGGCAGAGATGCAGTGCCAGGGCCCAGGCAGCAGGGCCCTCCCCCCCCCTCCCTACTGGGGGTGGGTGGGGCTTGCTTCAGTGTGCTGGGTGCTGCCTTTTTCCCCTAGTGGCATGAGCTCAGGGGACAGACCTTCTGGAGCAGACTATGTGTGCCGTCCACATTTCCTGTGGGTTCCAGTGCTCCACGTCAGGGAGGCAGTCGCTGTCCCCACTGTCCATTTCTCCCTTTGGTTTCCACCAGGTCACTCCTCCTGGCGCTTCTTGTTCTAACCACTCTTCAGCCGTTTCTTGTCCTTGCTGATCCCATGTTTTCCAACTGTCCCTGGTAAGAATTACCAGGCTCCTGGTGACACGTACAGCTGTCCAGAGCTGCCCTCTGCAGTGTGCAAATCTGGGTCTGGGGTGGACCTTGGAGATTCGAATGTAGCAAGTATGTCTGGTAATTCCAATGGGATGGTGGTGGTGGAGGAGGATCTGGGTACTGCTGTGTGACCTTGAGGTAGATCTCATTGGGACCATGCATTCCCCCTGTGGGTGGTATGCCAGTGTCAGCCAGCACAGATACAGGAGTCTCAGGGACATGTTTATATTGGAAAATCAGTTATTGTTGATTTGAAACTTGAATCTAATGTGGAGTCCTACGGGAAAGAAGCAGGGTTACCTATGGAGAAAATCGTTTCATGCTACAGAAGCAGCTGTTTGGACTTGTAGCTTGGGCCAGATGAGTACAAGGTGGGAGTTCTGGACTTACAAGGTAGGTATCATGTCTGACCCTCATGTGCTCTGGTTACTGGCCTCTGGTGAAGGAGACTGGTGTTATGGGTAAATCGTTCTCTGACCCCAAATACCTCAGAGCTGGATCTTATTTGAAGCTAGGGTTTGTCATCAAGTAAAGGTGAGGTCAGCTGGGGGAGCTCTAAACCAGCATGACTGTTGTTCAAAAAGGGGAAATTTGGAGATAGGCAGGTGGGGGATGGCCAGGGGGTGCATCTCCTAGACAGGGAGCCCAGACACTGCCAGTAGCTTGCCAGAGCCCGGAGGCAGGAAGGCCTTTAGCTTCCAACCAGGAATTTCTGTCCTCAGAGCCACCCCGCTTGTAGTGCTTTGTTCAGAAAACCCTGTTGCTGCATCAGTGACCAGAGCCAATGCAGCAAGCCATCGATCAGGGAGTCCATGTTTACCAACATGTCGTCATGAGACTCTGGAATAGTTGTCAGTAATAAAAACTTTAGTAGTGAGGGCCTTGTGCCAGGTACCCAAGCATTGTCTAACTTGACCTTGGTAGCCAGTTAGACACTGTCTTAGACCATTTTGCCTACTGTAACAGAAGAGCACAGACTGTAATTTATAAACATAGAAGTATATTCGGCTTGCAGTTCTGGAAGCTGGGAAGTCCTGTATCGATGGGCCATGGCTCACGAGGGCCATTGTGCTGTATCACTACGTGACACAGGCATCACGTGGCAGAAGAGAGCATGAGAAAAAGCCAGAGAGGGCTGAGGTGCCTTCCTAACAAACCCACTCCTGCAAGAGGGCAGAGCCTTCGTAGCCTTTTTACTCTTAGAGGTGCCACCTCTTAACACCCCAACCCTACAGATTAAATTCCCAGCGTGCACGTTTAGGGCAGCGTATTTAAACCATAGCAGCCCTGGTCACTAGCTCTGCCTTGCAGGTGAAAACTGAGGCTCTCACAAGGAGAAGTTGGGTGCTAGTGAGGTCGTGGTCACTAAACTGTGAAACCAAGAGTCAACTCAGGTTCCCAGCCCCATGTGCTGCTCTGTGCTCCTTCTAGAGCAGGATGCTGCCACCACATATTTACCTCCACAGAGGTTTGGAAGAGGGAAAGGGTATTTGTTTTTGCTCTAGAATTATCTCCCCCCCCACACACACACATTCTAGCTTTGCATGTGTGCATGTGTCAGTTATCTTTTATGTGGACAAAGTCGCCTGCAATGTATTTGTTCATGAATTTACCAATAATAAGAGAATTGATACCTTGTAAGTCAAGCTTATGTATTACTGTAAACCTGTTATTCACGCTCTTTTAGTTTGGCCTTTAGACCAGAAGACACAGTTAAAATTTAATTTCTGGGTTCTACATTCTTGGTTGTACCTAACAGTTTCCCTGAAGGATTCCTGGCAATAACATCTTTCTGGTATAGAGAATTCTGTAGATTTTCTCTCTCCTTCCCCTTCCTGTAGCCCGCCCAGCCTTGAGATCTGTGGCTGAGATCTGATGCCTTTGGGTTTCCTGGTGGTGTTTCCAGCGCTGAAGCGGTTAAGGTTCGCTGAGGGCACTGGCAAGGAAGATTTCTCACCAGAGGTGTTTTCTGGCCTGCAGTGTGGGGCTTCTGAGATTTATTATTTTTATTGGGTGGAGAATTTTCTCCAGGCTATTTCTGTGAATGAGAGATCAAAGTCAGATGGGTCTGACGACTTTCATCTGAGAGAGACCACCCAATAGTTTGATAGCTCTTATATTTTTCTACCACATGGTGACTGATGTAACCATGATCCACTGCCATTTTGTTTTGAGTGAAAGTGTATGAAGAAGCCTCTGTTTCTGCTGTTGATTTTTACAGTCAGTTTTATTATTATTTTTGTTTCATTCATATTCATAAAAATTTCCAGTGTTCTTTTCCCTCCAACCCCCGCCCCCCAACTTTCTGTTAAGCTATTATTTGTTTCTTCTTCCTTCGTCTGAGGTGAGTTTAACTAAACCCATTTGACTCTCCCTGCCTGGGTGGGAATAGAGGGCTTTCTTGGATGGGGTCCTGGGTGAAGGCCAGCCCTCTCTGGAACTGAAGGCAGTCTCCTCGTTTCTGCACATGACAAGGGTTTGAGGGGGGTGGCTTCCGATCAGACCTTCAGTTCCTAAGCAGGATGAGGCATGCAGGAGTCTGGACACGACGTGGGAAGTGATGTCCTAATTCAGGAATTGCTGAGCGAGGCCAGTCACCAGTGGCCTCAGGTGCCTGTGACAGCCAGGTCGCCCAGTAAATAAGCTGGAGGCCCAGGGGTCAGCCTCCCTGGAGAGATTTCTGAGTGTCTTGCTTTCCGTCCATCCCTGTGGGAAGCCAGAGGTCCTCCCTGCCTTGAAGAGCCCAGATTGTACCAGCACGTCACTTTCCATCCTTCTTCTCTAAAGTGGCACCCAGCACCATCTGCACCTCCGTCTTTTAATCTCCTTCCTAGATTTCCCTCTCAAGAATTTACAATGAGTGACTTTATTATGCATTTGTGATTTTCCCCTCACCTCCCTCTACTCCAGCCCATTGTAGATTCCGTGAGCTTTGGGGTGGGATGGTGTTTTCACTGTTAGACCTCCAAAGCCTAGGGCAGTACCTGCAAGTAATAGAAGGTCATTAGAAATTTGTCATTAAGGTTTGAATGATTTTTATCATGACAGTTACTGCCTTTACCTAGGTATTCCTACGTCATCTTTCTAAAACACTGAAGTAGGTTTTTAAAAAACTCTGCTATTGTATAGAATATATTAATAATTTTCTTATCAGTGACATAGCCCCCTGAAAGGTCTTTAAGACTACACATTATGGTACCACTTTAACAAAGTTTGAGTTTCATTTGTGTCCCTGAGGGGTTACTTCTAAGCTTAAGTTACAGGCCTGAACATTTTTTTTCATTAGCTTATCATGGTGGGTATAAAAGTAGGCATATGGTCACTTATTTTTAACTCCTTTTTATAGAATATACTTGCTGAAATACATTGAATTTCAGTTTTAATCTTTGGCTAGCCAATATGCAGATATGTAAAATAAATATATTCATCTCAAATTTGTTTAAAGTCATATATATTTACATAATGGGGGAAAATTAAAAAGTGATGAGAGTAGACATCCCTATTTTCCAATCTTAGAATACTGTATTAGTCAAAGTTCTCCAAAGAAATAAGACCAATTCATCTGATTATCTGTGTGTGTGTTCACATACATACAAGTGTGCACACAGGAATTGAGGAATTGGCATACATAATGGTAGAAACTGGGAAGGCAAGGCGGGCTGGAAATTTCAGTAGGAGTCATCAGTGTTGCCTTCTTGAATCTGAGGCGTAATTTCTTACTCTTCTAAGAACCACAGTCTTTTTTATTTTAGGTCCTTCAGCCAGTTGAATGAGGCCCGCATACATTATGCAAATAGTCTGCATTACTAAAAGTAAGAATCTACTGATAAGAAAATTGTGGTATATCCATATGATGGAATAGTACTAAGCTATAAAAGAAGCACGTATTAATGTATGTAGCCAAACAATCAAATCTTAAGAACACTATGTTGAGCTTTTTAAAAAAGCAAATCTCAGATGATTACATTCTGTATGAACTTGTATATCATATTAAAAAAGTGACAAAGTTACAGAGATGGAGAACAGATTAATGATTGACAGATTAGAGTTGGGGAAGTGCTGACCATAGAGGCATAGCTCGGGGGACTTGGGGGGCTGTGATGGAATAGTTCTGTGTTAACTGTTGCATGAATCTGTAATGCAACGAAATATACAAAATTGTTCTCTTTCCTTCTAGAAGAGTGAATTCATAGGAAAACTGGTACAATCCAAATAAGACCTGTAGTTATGAGAATTGTCCGTGACCTGGTCTGATGCTTGATACTGTGGTTACATAAGATAACATAATTTGGGGAAACTGAATAAAGGATACAGGGAACTCTGTTATTCTTACAACTTCTATGTGAGTCAAACTAATTCAAAATTAAAGATTTTCGAAGGATGGAAAAAGAAATGGAAGATCTACATACATTGGAGAGGCCATTGATAAATGGCAAATAAGTGGGCAGATGGGCAAAGAAATAACGGCGCAGCACTGAGTTGGACCAAATGGTTGTGAGTGTGAAAGTCAGAAGAAGAAAAAAAAAAACCTGATTAAAGAGAAGTTTGAGTTGAGAAGAAGCAGACAGACTATTGCCTGCACAGGGTAGGGCCTTCTTGCAGATCTCAGCTGAATACTTGAGACATTCGGAATCTTATCGTCTGTGGAGAAACTGGGAGAGCTCCTCGATTTTCCTCTAAGTTAAATCTAGTGTCATCTAAAAGGGCGTTTATATTTTAGGGCTGAAAAAATGCAAAGCGTTAAGAAGTTCAAGAGATTGTGTTTAACCAGTGAAGTGTTGTGTGTGTGTTGTGTGTGTGTGTGTTGGGGGGTGTTTGTCCATGTGTCTGTTTTGATGGTGCTCAGGTAGACCTCAGTCCTAACAGTCAGGCCCTACCTGACAGGTCTTGTGTGAAGGAGGGACCTCTGCTGCTAATTAATAGAAAGCAACCAGTCTACGCAATATTTTGGAAGTCATTTCAAGTAGCAGGCTTTCAGATATGTTTATTGCACGAATGAGTGAGCAAAAGCATTTCATGTGCAAATGCGCAGCGAATGCTCATGATTTTTATCATACGTGTTTTTAGGAGATTGAATATGACGCCTGTGGTCTGAGTTCTTTTGTCCCTCCCAAACCCATATGCTGAAACCTGATCACCAAGGTGACAGTATTAGAAAGTGGGACCCATGGGGAGTGACCAGGTCCTGAGGGCTCTGAAAAGAGGCCTGAGGGAAGGGCCCCATCCTTCTTCCAGGTGAGAACACACAGAAATGTCATCCATGGGGACGGCACTCACCAGACACTGAATCCCCTGGCCAGTTGATCGAGATGTCTGGCCTCCAGAACTATGTGGGATTATTTCTGTCAGCCCTGAATGACCCAGTCTGAGCATTTTGTCACAGGCTGAATAGATTAAGACAATACCATGCAAATATTGCAAACTTTACCTGATGTGAACTTTCCATCGTACATGTGCTCGTAAAAGGTTATTTTAAAAAGCAAAATGAGGATCCTCCTAATATTGAATTTATATTTGTTGGAAGGTAGATGAGTTTGTGGTCTTGGGGTTTGTACTCCAGTAAAGCAGCCTGCTGATGCTCAGTCTTTTACATAACATCACACACACACACACACACACACACACACACTCTCTCTCTCTCTCTCTCCCTCTCTCTCTCTCTCTCTCTCTCTCTCTCTCTCTCTCTCTCTCTCTCACACACACACACACACACACACACACACACACACACACACACACTTAAAGAAGAGTTAAGAGTTAAGCGTTATCATCCAGCCTACATCTAAGCACTGAGAGTCTGTCCTGATCGTTTCTCAGGCGTATGAAAGCTTTCTGTCTTGGCTGCAAGCGATCCTTCTCTTGCTTCTGTGTTTCGGCTTCTTGGCTCACTCACATTCCTGTCCCTAGGTATGGTTTGCACGTGGAAGGCACATACAGCCATGTTGTGGTGGGGCCTGAGGAGACCCTCCGTCAGGCCACTTCACTGGTTTATGTAGTGGGAGGAGCAGTGGTTGGCAGGAGCGCAGCCCTGGGGTGCACAGCATTTCTGCCCCTGCTGTGGCCAGGAGCAGGGATGTGCCCCTCGCATCCTGGAGTTCTGCCCTTCCTGACCAGTGCTCCTAAGCAAAGCGGGTTCTGCTCAGGTGCATGTTCCTCATGAGGACGGGGGTTTTCTCAGAACCACCAAGAAAGCCTGTCAGTGGGCAGTGGGTTCCTGAGGCCAAGGGAGGAGGAAGGCCATAAGGCCACATTCAGGGACATCAGTGAGCAGGTATGGGTGAGTTATTGCAGGGTCGGCAGCACCTGCAGTACCTGCCTGGCAGGTTGAAACTGAGAACCCTGTGGATCACCTGTCGTCACCATTCCTGGTGCACTTACACCAGGATAGGAGGCTCTGCTGTGTCTGAACCATATTTCCTTACAATATTTATGATTTAATTAGTTGCTTTAAAATCATGTGTCTTTTTCAGGATGAAGAAATGGACACTGTTTTCTTAGGCTGTTTTCAGTTGTAATTACCTATTTCAAGTGACAACCCTGTTCAGTGGGCATTAGTAGTACTTTTGGCTTCTTGACAGTTTTTAACACTTTAGCTATCATGGCATTTCCAGCCTTAGGACAACCAACTCCCTACACTAGACCTCAGATAACTTATCTACAAGAATGGGACCTAGCAACTCTAAATCCAGAAATGAGCTAGCGGAAGACAGAGTTTCTACCTAGAATCATTTTTGCTGGCCCCAGAGGTGGAAGTGGCTTTGGCCTTGGGGGTGACAGTGTCTGCAGGAGGGTATTCTTGTACAACAGGAATGTTGACACTTTGCTCTTTGGGCCTGTTGTGTACTGTGTTGGCATTCTCTGGAGCTCGGTGTTGAACCGCATCTCGGTATCCTTTGAATTCCTTTTCCATGGGATTAGCCAGAATCGGCTGCTATCGCTTACAAACAAGTCCCCAAAGGAGATCAGTTAGCAATTAGCCTGTGAAACATCTCGTTAGGGTGCACAGACTACATGTGTCCAGCTGTGTTTTAGTGACAGGGCCAAGGGCAGGATCTGAGCTCAAAACCTGAATGATGTCATTTCCAGGAAGACATTGAAATGTAGAACCATAAATGAAGAGTGAAGACCACATTAAAGATGGACTTTTGGGTGGGACCTGGAGTCCACACTTGGGAGCGCGAGCTCCAGGATGAGGTGAGGCACAGTGAGCCAGGAGGTTCCATTCTTGATTGAGAGACAAGGCATAACCCGTGATCACTGTCTCGACGTTGGGAACTTTCAGCTTTCCTTACCATTCCTGAATTCTGACTTCCCTTTGTCATAATTCCAAGATCGTAAATCTTAAAATAGGTTCAGACAATCACATTTTTGTTGACTGTATATGGAAGTAACTAAACCAAGACTACTTTTGTTGTTTTTAGGGTTATTTACTGGCATCCACAGTTCCACTTAGTATTTAAAGAGTGATGCTAGTTTATCATTGTTTATTGACCCATGTGCCCAAGAAAGCACTTAGAATGAAAAAAACTGCTTCTAGAGTCTGTGGACCTCTGCTCATTGTTTGCCTTTCCTGAGCTCCATATAGTGGATCTATAATCTAAAGTATTCTTTAAATTTTCTTATTGAAAAATAATGGAACCAGCTGCATGTGGTGATACATGCCTGTTATCCCAGCAATTTGGAAGCCTGGGGCAGGAGGATTGCAATTTTGAGACCAGCCTCAGCAACTTAGCAGAGCCCTAAGGAACTTAGCAAGACCCTGGTTTCAAAAAATAAAAAGGGCTGAGGATGCAGTTCAGTGGCAAAATTCCCTGAATTCAGTCCCCAGTATTAGAAAAAAGAAAAAATAATATGTATAATAATGGGGCTCGGTGGTAAAGCTATTGCCTTGCATGCTCAAGGCCTGAGTTTGACCCCCAGAACTGCAACATAAACAAATAAATAGTGATGATAATGGCTTGACTTTATGAAGAGTTGACCAGGTATGGGTGTTGGTAGATGCCTGACATCAGGATCTTTCAGCCCTTCAAACCCTAGCAAGACAGATGCTTATTCCTGTCACGTGAAGATATGACTAAGGCCCCAAGATGTCATTGCTTCTGGCTTTCCAGGTCTGTTTTAAGCTTATGTCTCACAGTAATTTCAAGTGAAACGAGAGGAACCTGAATGCATTTTCTAGGAATCTTGACTTTTTACTTTTTCTCAACTTGACCTCAGAATCAAAGTCGGAGGGCTCTGTGGTCCATCATTGCCTGTTTTCCTCCAGACAGTTGTCAGCCTTAATCTCCCGGCCAGCTCTGTGACTTGATTTCAAGGTTACCTTTTAACATCTGGCAACAACTACTGAGAATCACTTCTTTTCATTCCTGTTGGTGAAGTAACTTCTCGGGCTTGAGCTTTACCTTCTCTGGTTTCTGTTCTTCACACGTGGCTCAAACAGCACCCAGGTGAGAATGCTCTGGGAAACTCAATCCCTCTCTGACTAGCTGCTCCACAGCTGCAGACTCCGGCTGTTTTTCTTGTTTAGGCGGGAAGAGTAAGTCAGCCTCTCTCCTCAGACCAGGAGGCGCTGGCCCTGATGTGCAGCTCCTCTGCAGGCCTTAGTTTGTTCGAATGCTGTGGCGCTCGGTGAGGTACCTCCATGGGCTTTCCAGAGCAGGGTTCTTCAAGGCACTTTGAATAACGTGTAACAGGATATTTGCACAAATTTCATACTGGTTTTGCGTGAAGTCATACCTTCTTAGCCAGTGGTAGAGAGAGGGGGAAAAAAACCAAAACCTTATCAGACTTAATTCAACCTTGTGGTAGTATTTGAGGAACAAATTTTATATTCAGATGAATCACTGCCCACTAAAATGCAAAGGGTGCACTGCACTTCCATCATGAATCCACATTCAAAACCAAACAGCAGGAATCATTATAAAGCCTTTTGACATTTTAGGCTATAAATAAATCCTGATTTTAAAGTTTACTTTTTCTTAGCGTACTTAGTGCAAAGTTTGGGTTGATGAGTCTAAATAATGTATAGAATGAAATGTCCATCATTTACCAAATACTTTATAATTTAAACTGCATCTGTATATCATTTGAGATGGCATGTTATGGTAAGTGCATAGTATTTAAGGCACATGCCTTCAATTAAGCCTTAGGCATAAGTTCTTTGTTAGGAGGGATGGTATTTGACTAAAATATACTTTATTGAGACAAGCCAGAGGTTACAGAAGAAAGAAAGTGACTTTAAAAGGTATTGGGTGTGGGGGAGTATATACATATAAACTCTTAGGTATGTAAGATGCCCAAAATTCTAACAGAGTATTAATTTAGTAGTTTGACCTGTGTCATGTCAATAACTCTGGAACTTACATTTTAAATACCATGTTAGTATGCTCAAGGATATAGTTATTATAGAACATTACTATTTCACAGCAGAAAATTAGAGCACCTTGTTTAATAAATTCTAGGGTGCACTTATTTTTACATCTAAATGAAGATGCATCTTGCAGTTGGTGAAATTTATAATTATGTGAAAGCATTTTTGTCATTTTTTCCTTAATGCATTTTGAAACAAAAGATTTATTTTGCATTGATGAAATCTGTTCCATGAAATACTGTAGAGCAAATGGGAAGTTATTAGACCCTTTACTGGTAATCAGAGTATCTAGCTGAAGATACTAGTTAGAAAGTTCTACAGCATTTTGAGGAATACTTTACCCAGCTTTGTTTTCTTCTAGGAAGTAGTGATGGTCTATCTAAATGAGAAGGAAGATGTTAGTGTTAACTATGTAGGCATAAATAAAAGTCTTGATAAGTTTCAGCATTTTCTTCCCATAAAATTTTTAGAAAAAATGAATCCATGAATGTTGCATGGTATCAGAGCTTGTTAGCAGGCTGAGGTTGGTTTTCTGCAGATGATTTTAGACTGGAACAATGTTGCATTTTATTTAGTAAATGGAATGAAAACATACAAAGGGTATTGAAGCATGACATGAATATAGGAGAAATTGGAGGCATCAAGAGAATAGAAGAATTAAATTAGCTGTGGAAAGTCTGGTCAAGCACATCAATAGCTCTATGGTATGTTGAACTGAAGGGTTATTTATGTAAAAAATTGGGGCTTGGCACTCACCCAACAAGAGAAATAAAATCTGGGTAGCACACATAGATTATGTCGAGGAGATATTGTTCTTGAAAGATTTAACATTACCCTGGGGTATGCAGTGTAAATGTTGAGAAATAATTTTTCTGTTACACCCTGGAGAAAGTCATTGAAAATGGGTTAGGAAAGAGACCTGAGAAAATTTAAAAGGTGTTGAAATTATTTGATTGGACAGAAAATCCAAATGATCAGGACTTCCAAGGAGAAGAGGTGCCAGTTCTTCATTTCTGTTGAGGTGGAGTTAGAACAAGGGGGTGCTCAGCAGAGTGGAAAGGATGCAGGCCGGCTGCCGGACCAGATCCAGGAAGAAAAAGGGCATTTCTCCTGAGAAATTGTCAGTGCAACCTGTGGTTGGACCTGGTAATAGCTGCACACACTTATTTAATTAATGCACATCGAATGTCATCAGTAGAAATGTCCAGTGTTAAATGTTGTTTCCTTTTGAATACAAGAAACTAAAACCCGGGCCTCGAGATCTGTGCCCCACTACTTCTGTGACTCTTCTGCATATAGGTAGTAGGTGGACACTTCTTGAGAGCTGGAAAGCCAGTGTCAGACTTCCCAGTGGAATATTGTACCAAGAGGGCATATGCACAGCTGGAATGGTGTAGCTCTACAGAGTTATTCACCCTGTGATGTCAGTTAATTCGACCTTCATACCTAAGTGTCTTCTGAATATTCCTTAAGAAATGTCAAGAGAAGCGAGATGCGTTTAGTAATGCTACTCATATTTTCTTTGTCATTATTTACAGTGTATTATGTATACAATGTAATCCATCAGCCAACTTTAATTTCATAAGCTATTCATTGTGTTTAAAGAGTGCCTTTCTTATTTTAAATATTTATGGAAGTCTTTGGGAACAATACATTAAAATGGCAGATGGGGGTCATTTAAAACATGTCCTTGATTGAAGGCAAGGGACTCTCTTGTGAATTTATAGTCTGCTTTCAAAGAAAGTTCACACTGTCTGATAACCCAGGGAGGCAAGAATCCCACCAATTCCCAGCACTGTGATTTCAAATCCAATGGCTGCAAACAATCTTCATGCTTCGGCGCCTCCCATTTTGAAATTGTTTGCAAGGGCAGTGAAGAATGGTAAACAAAAACATTGACAGTTGTATTGCCTATTAATAATTCAATTCCAGTACTCTTCTTTTGCATTAATATTACTTTTTAATCGATTTTCAACTGCACTAGTATAGCTATGTGGAAAATGAAAATTTTTGTCCTATGTTGGACAGGAATATGTGTTGTAGGCTTTAGAATTTTGGACTATGAAGGATATTTGAATAATTGCATCCTGGATTTTTTAAAATCAGAGATGTGCTTTTTTGCTTTACTATTTTCTCTTTGCCTTGGTAACTGGTAGGCCTGAATCCAGGGATAAGAGTTATTCTCCCCTGACCCTGGGGTGTTTTCATAGTTTAAATTCAGAAGAACTATATATCCTAATTACATTATATTTTCTTTAATAGTCATCTTGACCTTAATATAAAATTTTTTTCTTAATTTTTATTAAAATCTTAGAAGATATTAATTGAACTATCATCTATTGGTAGTTGGTTCTTTCTTAACCAGTCTTAATTCTGTTTTGCAAAGTGAATAGCTTGTGTTTGATGTAAAAGGGGAATAGTTTGTCTCTGAAGATCTTATTTAGTTTTCATTAGCTATGTTATTAATGTTTGGTGAGAGCTTTGAAAGTCTCAGGCCAGGGAAATTATGTAATACTTAAGACCTATGCCAGTCAATACTGGCCATCCTTGCCCGATAGAGAATTATGTTACAGTCATGCAGAAGGAGTGCGTGGGAGGCGTAGGCAGGCTGTGAGGAAATATCGTCTTGCAAATGATCCTTCAACATTCATGTAACGGGCATGTGAAGAAATTCAGTATTGTTTGTTTTAAAAATGTTTCATTAGGCACATTGCACTTTGTTTTAAACAATGTTTCATTAGGCACGTTGATCATAACATCTCATTGGAACATACAATCCAGGAGTTTTCCACAGATTGTTCTCTGAGGATCCATGAGTCACCTGAAGTTCAAGCCATGTGTTATGTGGGGCTTGTTTTCAGAAGTGGACCCATTCCCTATGTCCGTGTCAATAGAATCTTGAACCCAGAAACCTTGAGTAGATAGCCTGGTCTACACTCCTTGTTTTTCAGATGAAGAAACCAAGATCTGACAAAATTAAATATTTTATTTAAAGTGTGGCAATACTGGAAAAGCTCCAATTAAAATCATTTTCCCTCAGAGACTGTCTCTGAGATGTCTGAAATTCTTCTATAAATAAGATGCTGAGAACCCAGAATAGGTGGGGGCAGGGGAGTACCTTTTTCATACAGAAATCTGTTCAACTCAAATTATGCTTGAACTTGAGTCCTGATTCATATTATCTTGGGATATTGTTTTGAGTTGCATCTGAGCTTGAGGATAATATCAATAGAGCCGATCTGTCAATATTCATGACATCTTCTAATGAAAATACACCGACCCCAATCTTAGGCCTGTGAAGTACAGTGAGCCTCTCCTTCCAGCCGTTGTTAGTTCCTGGCAGTTCCTCCATATGGCGGGTTCCCAATGGTGGCAACGATCCCCACTCGAAGGTCTAAGCTGAGTGGGTATCTTCCCTGGGCAGATGGTGCAACAGATGACTTTAATGTATGCAGCCATTTGTCAGCTGGGTTTTCTTTGGGGGAAAGCCAGGTCTTCCCTGAGGAGGGGGCATGTAAAGATATTGCCCCATTCTTCCTCTGGTACAGTCTCACCTGGGAGCCAATGAGAGCATCTCCTGTATGGCGCAGGGTAACAAAATGAGAAGGAAGACCCAGGAGAACAGAAGAGCAGGGCGGAAGGCGAGATGGTGGAAGGGGCAGGGACGAGACTTCCTGTCTGGGCCTTGGGTGTTTTCATGTTACTAGCAGGAACATTTGCTTTATATTTAGCTTTTTCTTTCACATTCATGATCATCAAGTTAGGCATTGTTATTGTTTTGAGGCCGGCAGAGAGCAGGCCAATGTATTATTTTTAAGTTTTGCTAGATGACATCTGAAGATGTTCCACCTGTCCACCTCTAGGGCCACCAGCAGATGTGTCCACCCACTGGCCAGGGGCCCTGATAACCCCCTCTAGGGCTCATCAGCCAAGCCATGACTCAAGTCAACACCTCCTCCCCTTTTATCCACAGAATACAAAGGAAAAAGGCTCCAAGCCTTTGTACATGGTTTTTTAAAGGGTATCAGTTTCTGATTTATGACTCGAGGGTTTGTTTAAATACTCTAAAACTGTGTTTTCTTATTACTTTTAAATTATTTTCATAAAGTTGGTTTACAGGGTAATTTCTTTATCAAGTTGATTTGCATTTTCTGGAGGAAAAGTGTAAGTACTTTCTGAACTTCTCTCTTGATAACAAAAAGTACCAAGAGAAACTGCATTCAAACAAACAAAAATCTAATTTTGTAAACACTTAATGACTTAAAAAAGATTCAAACCACACTAATGGAAGCTATTTAAGAGAAGTCAGTTGAAGTGGTTTTAAGCATTTATTTCATTGCTTTTTTAACTCCTTGACTGTTAACACCATAAATGTGAATTTGAGAAAAATTAACTTGTTTTTGAACTCTATAAAAAGTATTTTTTTTCTTTTAATTAACTTTATTGTTTTTCAAGCCCTGCACCCAGCTCTATTTCTGTGCTTGGGTAGTTCCCATTTGCAGACGGGGCAATTTCTGCCTATAGGTCTGAACAGGCTATGCCACAATTATCCCTTTTATTGTAACTTTACTGTCTAAGAAGTAGTTTTCTCCTCCAAATTGCAATTCCAGAGTAACTCAAATGCCTTAGTAAACAAATTGTCATTTCCTATTTCCAAAAGCAATGATCCCGGGTCCTGCTAAGAAGACCCATGTTGTGACCTGGAAGGGATTCTTATCCCCTCCTCGTTCTTTGGTATCTTACAGACTAAGGACAGTGGCTGGCATTTGTTGTTTACATGAGTGATCTCATGTAACCTTTACGTCCACTTCTCCAGGTGGGGTATTACCATTACTGTCATATCACAGGTGGGAAGACCTAAGTCCAGGTGGTCAGGGCTGCCTAGGCTACCGAGCTGGTAAGTGTTCAGGCCAGAACACCCACCCCCATCCCCATGCAAACGCTAAAGCTAGTCTACCCCGAATCACCGTTCCACAGGATATATAGGAATGTGCATTCCTTCCCATCTGTGAGGTGTTTTCTAGTTACAGTTCACCCTTGAAGTCACTTCCCCTGGAGAGGGACTGTAAGACCCTTGGCCTTGTGCGGGTACCAGACTTGCAGACTTGTGGGCAGTGAAGGACAATCATCCAGTGCCACTGTGCCCGTAACAGACACATTCACAGGGTGTGTTAGTGTGTGCACTTCACTGCCCAGGAGAGGTAGAACCAGGAGTCGCCCTCCACATAAACTACACCGTTGCTGGTAAGCACCCTGCCAGCATGCTACCAAAGGGAGTAAAAAGTGCAAGGACGTTCTCTTTTAAAATGTGGTGGCGTTTGTCTCTGGGACTCTGATTACCTCTAAAACTGATTCCTTAACCACAGTAATAATGGGGAGAAACTTCAAGTGCTTTTTGTAACAGGTGAAGTATTTTAGGGTGTCCCTCGCTTCTGCCCCTTTGCTTTCCTTCCTTTAGTGACAGTAGTGATGAAGCTCTAGAGTCACTGAGCTAAGAGCTAGGTGACCTGCAGTGGGAAGAAAAAATGACCTTTACCTGAGGGGACTTGATATTTTTTTGAACAACAACTGTCTATTGCTCGCTTTAAAGTTATAAATGGAGTAAAATTCATAAGATCTGCAGTGGATTGATCTTAAAATATAGATCATCTCCATTTATTTATTTTGCATTTCTGCCTCTGCGTTAGTGCCCACCCATAACCATAGTACATGGCATCCTGTACTTCTCTCTCAATTATTTCTTCCAAATGTAGTAGAAAACATCATGGTGACATGTGAACCAGTTCCAAGCCATGACAATGGAGGGTCCATAATGGGGAAAATGAATTCATAGTATGAAAGTTAAATATATTCAAGGAGGGAATTTTGAAAGGTTTTGAAAGGAATTAAGCTTTTTAAGGGTTTTGATGACTCTGATTAAGTTGTTGTATACTCTCTCATGAGCCCCAAACTGCTCTGTCAAGATGCAGTTGTCAGGATCACAATCACCCAGATGCCCCCCACCGTGGCCTACTCAATCTTGCCCACCCAGCCGCCATCTGAACTTCTTAACATGCTCTCTACATAGGAGCACCCGACCCGTTTCCTGTCATTTTTATTTACATTTAAGTAAGTAGAAAGGAACTTTGGGTAAAAGAGGAACTGGAGAGGGTTCCTGATGACCTGTGAGCCCTGAGGGAGGCCTCCTTGGAGTCCCTGAGTCGAACTGGCACAGGCCACCTGCCCCAAAACCTGCCTTCCTGAGCAGAAGGGAGCGCTCCAGTGGATCTGAACTAGGCCGGAGCTAGAGTCCCCTCATACCAAGTTCTGGAGTCCCGAAGTTCATTTTAGAGAAATGAATTCTCCAACCAATCTCCAAAAAAAGTTTCCTGAAAGAAAGACGTATGAAGGCATTTTCAACTTGGTTCCAGTGAGAGCACGTTTTCTGAGGAATTCGTGTGGTCCACGTGGCCTCTCCTGGGGAACCCCCCACAGAATTGTTTCATCCCGGCCATGCGCCAGACCTCCATGTTGTCTGTGATTGAAGTTAATTGTGTTGCTGCATCCAGCAGTCAGATGAGATGGTCAGTCTCTCCCCTCAGTCCATTAAGTGACTTGCCTGGGGACCCGAGTTAATCAGCAGAGGAGCTAGGAACCACACCCTGCTTGGCTAGATTTCAAAGCTTTTTGCTTGAGGTGCGGCTTGGGAAAGAAGACGGTTATTATATTCTGAATCTCAAAAAATGCACCCCAGGAAGCAGAGTAGCATGGACTAAGAGGACTTTCTTCCGCCATCCTGAAGAAAGAGGGCCACCTTCTTTGTGAATGTGATTGTCCACCTCCTGCAGGAGCACACTGTACCCTTGGCTTGAGGGCAAAAAGATACTTGTTTGGGTTTCAAAGATCTTTCCTTCTGATTCTTATAGGACTAGAGAATACCAAGGTAAAGTTCATGTTGAGAGCTATTTAGCCAAATAGGTGACATTATGAGTTTGAAAGCTGGTGGTAGTTGACTTAAAAAGGATGAGGTAGTCATGAACTAAAACCAGAGGCCTAAAATTAAGAATGTCTGCGACTGTAACTTTAGCACATTTGCCTGAATGTTATAATATATTCACTGTAAAGTCTAGAAGCCTTATAAATATATGACTGGCAGTTGCCTCAGGCAGAAATCTTTTACTGATGCAATGAGATAAAAGTAATTAAGCTACATGTAGACTGATGGGTAATTAAGTCCATGTGAAGCATTTTGTGACTAATTGCCATGTTCTAATCACAGATTGCTTTCTATTTGTCAAGGTAAGTGTGTGTAATTGCACAGTCCTTATTTTCTTTAATCTGAAATCATCCCAGTTGGGTGAATATTTTTAAGCACTCAGAATCTTAGACTGTTCCGTACATTGCTGGTATAAAGGTAATTTGCATATTTTGTAATTTGAGGGCCTTTTTATAGAAAAATAGCTCTAGTGTCCCTGACAGCAATTCTGTGGTCAATAGTAAATTCTACAATTCAGGCTAGTTTATTCACGTGGTAAAATACAGTTGGTTAATGTGTGAAATACCAGTAACATTCCAGGCATTACTTGGACTGGGGCCTTGATCCCAGTGGGTAGACAGAGACCAGGAGCAGGAGGTAGACTCCCTTGACCTCGGGGTTGAGGCCAATGAGTACTTGGGAGGGTCCAGGAGAGCAGCTGAGAGCATTCTTCAAATCAGAGGACTGGAGTGGATTTCATCTCTCGGTGGAGGAGTGGAATTATGATGGAGACACCTGTTCAGACTGGAGCATTTTTGATACAGTTGCCTCTGCTGCTGTGTGACACTGGCAGTGGCCCTCCCTCTGTGTTCAGGGTTTCTTCCCCGCTGTGCTCTTGCATGGTGCCCAGCACGTGGTGCTCACTGGGTTATTCATATGTGGAATCTCTAATGAGTAAGAGCAGACTACCAGGAAGTCAAAGGTCCTTCTATGCAGATTTTCTCATTTGTGAACTTTCCTTTCTTATTTCATGAGGCTATTTTCTGATCTTTAGGGCTTATTATCAAGCCATTGTAATATTTCAAGTCCTGAATGTAATTCTGTTTTCTACATACACTTTATTAAATCAAATGTTTCACATCATTTTTATTGCTAACAACTTTTGATAGCTTTGCAGTTTATAAGGAATGTTCTCTAGATGTGCTCTTCTTTAATCAGTAGTTACCATGGATGCCTGGTTGTCTCAGGCTGAATCGTGTTGCATTTGTTAGGTAGTCAGATACTCTCCAACCCACCTTCTTCCCTTCTATCCTGTGACCGTTAATGTTGCCCTGTGAGGTGTGCAGACTTGGCATTACATTCTGCTAGCTGCATGCTATATGTCCCCATGTTTTCCATGAAGAAATGTGCTGCCAGCCTGCCAGTGATTGGGCTCTCCCTTTGGAAGAGAGGAATACTGTGTTGACTCTTCACACGACCACTTCTTGTCCCCTGCAGTCTCGTTTCTATGAGTGAAGACATAAGATGTGGAGATGTAATATGGTTTGTATTTACTGTGTCTCACCTCAATACCTCAAAAACATGGAATGCCTCATTTCCTACCTGCTAACATGACCACTTTCTCCTCTCTGGCCCCTGTTTACAGTGTCGCTTGCCTAGTTTGTAAATATTTAACTTCAAATCTTGTGCAGATTCGTTTTCTTCAGTTCTGTGTTGTTGAAGTTGTGTCATCCGTGTGTAAGTGTGTGTACACTTGGGACAGTCCACGTGGGGCCTGGGGGCAACTGCTTCAAGAACCCCATCTGCTGGTGATGATGACAGTACTGTGATGGTTTTAAAGGGTGGTCTTTTAGTTTCTATTTGTAGATATGGAACATAAGAATTCTGTTTTGTGTGATGCTTCTTATTTGAAGAAGAATAATTTTTTTTTCTTTTTAAAATAAGGTGGTAATTTTGGGAAGTGCCCTAACAGCTGCTTTAAACCGACAAGCTTTGACTCAGTGCTGGGATATGAATTGGGAAGACTGTTGGGTCTGTGCTTCTCGCACTTTGCCTGCAGCCTCTGGAGTAAAGAGGAAGGGGAAGGTCCGTGTCCTCGTGTCCCTTCATCTAAACCCAGTACTCGGCCTCCTTCACTTCTGTTGTGTAAGAAACCCAGACTTCCAAAAGTGGTGCAAAAAAACAGGTGAAGAGTCTACATTTGCCCTTCCTCCAGCTTCCGTAGATGTCGGTACCTCACAGACCCCTGGGCAGTTGTCAGTACCAGACCTTGGCATTGCAGCATGTTATTGCGTCATCTGCCACCCCTGTCCCAGACTCTCCTGTTGTCCCACTCACATCATTGCTCTGCCCCCAGTCCCAGCCCAGGATCCACCGTCATGACTGAGTCTCGTCGCCTCTAGTCTGAATCGGGTCTTTTCTCTTACTCTTTTAAAATGTTGATATTTTTTAAATGTATTGGCCCATTATTTCTAGAACCTCCCTCAACGTGGGTTCCTCCATGGGTGCTTCCATGTGACTAGATTCAGATTGTGCGTTTTTGACGAGTGCCGCTGAACAACATGTGCTTTCCAGCTTCAGGGTCCACAATGTGCAGGCACTTAATTTCGGGTGGGCTTGATATTTGTCACTTAGTAAGGTGGTGCCCAGTTTCTCCATGTGAAGTTGTGATTTTTTTTCTGATTTTGTTAAGTTTTTTAGGAGAAAAAACTTAAATACTATACAAATGCCCTTTCTCTTCACTCTTGCCCACAAACTTTGACATACATTGCTGATTCTTTTCTCCTACAAGTAAGTACTGGGAAATTTGCTGACAGCTATTTTTCAATCTTTCTTTTTACGTTTACTAATTGGAATGATAATGTGGAAAAACTGCCCTCACACTTTTGTTTTTGAATATTTATTTCTATAAGTGTGGACTCATAAGTATTTATTTTGTTCTATACTTGCTAGTCCATTACTATTGTGGTTGATTTTATTGCTCAGATTATCCCAGACTTACCATTGAGAGCTTCTTCAATTTGGCTCCTGTGGTCTTTTGATTTCTTTCATAGTTTTCAAGTACTTTCTTACTTTATCAGCTAGAAAATATTCCTGGCTGGCTTGTAGTCTTCCTATCTCGATCCCTGGGATTCCTTATTTTTCTAAGATACATTTGTACTTTTTTTGAGGAAGGTGGGAAATTAACCTTGATATATAGATATACAAAACAGCAGATATATTTTAATTGTATTTACAATAAATCATTCAAATAATATGGTAAATAATTTTTTAACAAAAAAATTCAACAAAAATACATATCAAGTTACAGTAATTTTGTAGAATATATTTCACTTGTCAAAGCTAATCCAACAGTTTGGGAACATCGATTGACTTACACATGTGACATCAATTAGATGAGTTAAAAGTTACCAAATCTTGAAGAGTGGGTCAGGAATTGGGTTTCAATATGTACAAAAGAGAACAATTATTAAATTGCTAAATTGCAGACTTAGTTCAAAGTATTTTCTAGATACAAAGGTCGATGTCTATGAGATAACCAAAGATAATAATGAAAAGTATGTTGTGGTCAATTTACATAAAACATTTAAGCCTCTGGATTAGTGTTTTTATTTTTTTCTCCCCTTCAAGACCAGTTAAAAGTTTTTCCAAAGTCTTTTGCGCTCCACTTTCATTGCATCTTGAAAATAAGCAGCTTTGGGAAGAACAGTTTGTAGGTGGAGTATGCTCTAGGGAATACTAGATGTAGGGACACTTGGGCTTCCCATCAGGGATGGGTTTCACATCTGGCTGCTGGTTCATTGCTGCTGAGTTTCATCTTCTGAATGGATCCTTTAAATGTCATATTCCTGGGTATCTTAGCTCTTTTGCTACTGTGGCCCAAAGGCCTAAAAAAAGTAATTAAAGGAGGAAAGTTCATTGGGGCTCATGGCTTCCAAGGTTAGTCCTTGAACGGCCAACTGCATTCCTCCAGGACTGAGAGGAGGCAGAACATCAGTGTGGTGGGGGAAGCACCAGGAAGCAGGGCGAGGGGGAGGGAGAGGGAAGGAGAGACTGCTCACTAAGGAAGAAATACAAACCCAGAGGCAGGCCACCAGTGACCCACCCCCTCCAGCCACACCCTTCCTGCCTGTAGTGACCACACAGTTATCCCTATCTGGGATTAATGCGCTGATTAGGTTAAGACTCTCACAACCCTATCCTCTTACCTGTAAACTTTCTTGCATTGTCTTACATCTGAGCTTTTGGGGGACACTTCACACCCAAACCCAAACACTGTAGTTATGTTAGAACAAAATGGTAGCCAGTGCAGTTCTGTCTAGAATGTCCTTTAAGTAATTGCTAACAAATCTCTTGTCTTTTTCCTACTCAAATAAATTTTCCCTCATTTCAGGGGGAAAATTGATTAGTTCAATGGCTAAGACCATCTCAATTTTTCATATTTCTCAGAAAACTTTTTCTTACTGTTTTGGTGGCTGTGCCACATTTGGGTCTATCAAAGATGATAATTAGTGCATAAGTAGGAAACGGGGATAATAGACAATTTATTTCTGCAATGTCTTTTGTGTTGTGTTTAATAAGTACATGGTAGGCATTTTCTGATTGTGATTCATTCTGTATCAGGAATAAGCATTCCTGTCTTGTGTTCTGTTTGAAATACGATGACTCTCCTGTGTTCCTGCTCAGTGAACCAATCTCAGAGCTGCAGCTATAGGCTCTCCCTTCAGTGCCGCTGGTTCTGGTCCAGTGTCGTATCTTTCTGCAGTCCCTCATGCTTTTCTTCCTTCCCATCTTTTAATTAATTCCTCATTCAGTCAACAAGTCCTCACTGGTGCCCACAATGTTGCATTGTCGGGGACATACTAGTGAACAAAACTGACAAAACTCTCTGTTGAAGCTGTCACTCAGTTGAAGATGAGGTGAACACCATCTGAGGCCAGTAACCCAGTGCCATTCCCCTCTGCCGACTCCTCCCTCCTCTGCATGCACTGAGTGATTTCTCTCCACGGGACACTGTGGAAATCTTCCAGACAAATGATGAATCATAGAGACCCTCTCTAGGACCTGAGCTGACTCCTGAACCAGTCCAGGCAACATGAAATAACACAAAACAACTGGGGAGTTGCAGAATATATAATGAACTTTGTTTTTTCACAAGGTTTTTGTAGAATATTTAAGTGAACTCAATTTTGCAGTATCAAAATTATTTTTTCTAGAAGAGAATTGACAGACTTAATAGAGGTAAACAAACATTTTTAAAACACAATCAGCACTCTTAACAAAAAAAAAAAAATGATTTTGTTGTAATTGGCTAATTTGGGGCCAGAGCAATTACCACAAGTACTCAATTTTCTTTTACAATTGTGGTGGGAGGGTGTCACAGTAAAATATTGGCTGCAAAAGAGGAAGGAAAGGTAGAGAGTTTCCTTGTAGTGGGTTTTTGGAGAGGGTTGAGAGATTGTGAACACTGAGGTTTATTAAGTCAACCTCAGTACTTTAATGATATTCATTTTTTTCTGAACAAGACAAGTTAGAAATAATATACAACAAGCTGATTGTAGAGCCAGAGATTTGTTTATGGAGTGTTTTTATTAACTCTGTATAATTTTCTGAATTTCAGTAAATGTCAACAGTCAAGAAAATAAAAACTAGTATCTGTGAATGGCGTACAAATTCTTTAAAGTATGTAGCTTATGTCTACTAGTCAAATTATTTAGTCATGAAGAATTTTCTGGTTTTGTGGGCTAATTATATAGAAGGAAGTATAATTTATAATATAGTTCTAACTTGTAAGTTAAAATTTACTTTAATTATCTTTGATTTTTAAACAGAGATTGAATTAGGGACACTTAACCATTGAGCTACATCCCTAGCCCTTTTTAGTTTTTGAGACAAAGCCTCACTAAGTTGCTGAGGCTGGCCTTGAACTGTGATCCTCTGCCTCACCCTCCCAAGCTGCTGAGACTACAGGTGTGCACCACTGGGTCAGCTCATGTTAGTTCTTAGCTCTTCATCCCAGGTTGTTGTACAGTCTGTAATAGTGCTGTCCAGTAGAAATACCTACGAGCCATGTGTGTGACTTAAAATTGTCTAACAGCTATATTAAGAGGTCACAAGGTACAGATGAAATTTACTTAGGCTAGGCATTTTAATTAACCCAGTATATCCAAAATGTAAGCATTTCAACTCATGATCAATATAGAAAGACTTCATCAAATATTTGGCGTTGGTTTTTCATACTAAGTCTTCAAACTCTGCTGTGTGCTTTCTACCTAGGAGAACCTCTCAGCTTGGCTGCTTGAACCTCACGTGCTCAGTAGCCCATGTGCTTGGGGTTTGTGAGGGCTAGTGCTGGTTTATGCTTTCATGTGCTTCATGTTTTACACATTGTCTTGATTTTTCATCGGTCATTTCTTATTTGTGATGACATTAAATCTGCCTTCTGAGTCTTTGGTTGGTCAATCTCATGTCACCGTAATTATAGCCAGTGTTTTATAGGTGTTCTCCTTGAGTCACTGAATTGACATACAAAGAATTATGTTGAAGGTCCTTCCAGGAATTAAAAGACTAATTCTAATTTCTGCTCTGCTACAAGGTACTGTATAACTTTGGATAAATCTTTCAGCCGTTCTGATCCTCAGAACTGGTGCTTGTAAAATGAAGTAGATAAAGTCTTTTGCCATTTTCTATCTGGTTAATTCTGATTTTAAAAATTATCTCTGAGGTTAAGCACAGGGGTGCATGTCTAGTACTCTCAGGCACTTAGGAGAGTGTGCCAGGAGGATCACAAGCTTGAGGCCGGCGCGGGCAACTTACCAGGACTCTGTCTCAAAATTAAAAATAAAAAGGGCTGGGGATGCAGCTCAGTAGTAAAATATCCCTGTTTCAATCCCCAATACCTCTCCCCCCATAATTGTGTGTGTATTATTCAAACACATTGATGAATCCCTCCAATAAGCATTGCGTTAGGTGTAGTGCCAAAACATGTCTATGCAACAGGATCTATTGTTAGTGAATAGGGTGGTAAACCCAAGAGACGTAGCTTCCCTTCTCTTCCAGGCCCAGAATTATTAAAAATTTTTCATCATCTCCAGGTGCACACCGGGGAGCCCTGGATAGGTGAGGTGAGGCCTGGGCCAGGCCATTGGTTTGTTGTTTCATTGGTATCACCAGGCAACTGTATTTGACCTTTCTTTGAGGAGTTGAGTTCTTAGTGGTGAGAAATTATCATTTTTCCCCTATGAGGGAGTTATTTTAAACTAGGATTTTGGTTTCCCCTTGGGCTAGAGGAGAGTTAACATTCTATTTTCAGCATCATATAGTCAATCACATAAATGTGATTACACTCAATTGTGCTCATAGGGCCACTCATTTCAATACACACTGCCTACATTTGCCGGCTTAGTTCTTTTGAAGCATTTTATGAAATAGGAAAATGAAGATCACTAACATTTGTGTAATCAGAGATTATTGTCATTAAAATTTTAAGTTAAAAATGACTTCAACATAAAACCTACAAAAATTGGCACAGTTTAATTTAAAAAACGACAGTCTCTATCATATCTTAACACTTTATCTGATTTATGTCAAACTTTTTTTGGAGAAAGAATTAAAGGTAATGATTTGTCATGCTCCCTGGTCCCATTCCACTTCTGTCTCTCCGGAGTTAATGGTTTATTATAATCCATGTCATTTCTTTTTTTCTTCTTTCTACTTTTCCTACCTTCTTTTGAACTGAGTATTAAAGTTCAAGTTTATTTTCATTATTTCCTTGTTAGCTGAACCTTTTTGGGGGTGGGTGGGGGAACTAGGGATTGAACTCAGGGGCAGTCGACCACTGAGCCACATCCCCAGCCTCAGTTTGTATTTCGTTTAGAGACAGGGTCTCACTGAGTTGCTTAGCATCTCGCTGTTGCTGAGGCTGGCTTTAAACTTGGTATCCTCCTCCTCAGCTTCCCGAGCTGTTGTACCTTTTTGTTTGATTGGTGGTTGCTCTAGGGTTGAAATATATAACTTTTACCTTTGCAAACTACTTTTAAGTAATATTTCACTACTTTAGTTATAGTGTGTGATATATAATTGTATATTTGCATTTCTTTCTTTTGTCCTTTGTGCTCATTTTTCTTTTAAAATAATGTATAATACTCTGGTTTCTCTTCAGATCGTATAAATCTTTCGCCTTTTAAAATAATGTATACACTGTCCTGTCTCACAACTAAAACACTCAGGAAATAACCATACAGAGACAAATACCTCTTTCTTTGGGTCTGCGACGGCTCCTCTGACCTTAGGGATCCGTGGAAAGGGAGGAGGAGAGAGTACGTGCTGAACCCTTTTACTGGGGAGAAGCCGTTCAAATGAGGCAAGGGGTCAGGTTTCAGGGGGTTGGGTCTGGCTTCATGATGTCTGGTGTCAGCAGGTTGACTGACATTTGGGGAGGCCATGGCCATCTCATGAGCTGTGTGGGGATCATGGCAGAGCGAGGCCTGCCCAAAAAGAGGGGCAACGTCGGTCCAGTCCACTTTGTGCGCTCAGTGCCCACAGTTCACACACACACACAGCCCGTGGCTGGCTGGCCACATCTGCACATTCTCGTCTCTCAAGGCTAAGGGGCGCTCGGTTGCTACGTGGCAGCTCCCAACAGTAGACCCAACAATGTGTTGCTTTAAACATTCAATTGTATTTTGAGAGGGAAAAATACTTTTTATATATTCCCACTCATTTACCATTTCTGATACAATTTATTCCTTTATGTATTATCTGATATTTTCCTTTCTTTTCTATGTTATTTCTCTTCTGCATAAAGATCTGTATTCTCCAAGGGTATATGGATTCCTCTGGTTTCTGATTCTTTCTGCCTTGTCTGTCTGAAGAGTCTGTTTTGCCTCATGTTTGCAGTGTTTTCCGGGATGACTGCTTCTCGGTATCAGGGCTGACTCCAAGTTGCACTCCGGCTTGCAGAGTTTCTGACACCAAGTCCTCCTCCCTCTTCCCTTTAAGGTGTATTCAGCAGCTCTCTCCGCCCATGCGTGTGGCTCTTTGGGCATGTATCTCTGTGCTCTTTCCTCCTCTGTAATATTCCATCCTGTGAATCGTTGCCTTCTGAGCTGCAGTGTTGACCTCATCAGCTCAACAGGGTCAGCAGGCTCTGCTCAGCTTCCCGCTCTCTGCACTGGGCAACACCTCACACAGTCGTGGGGAAGTCGCTGCTCACCTTGTTTCTGTCTCTCAAGAATGGCAGCTGTGCACTGCCGGCTGCTCTTTGTCTGGTTGTTGGGTCATGGACTTTGCCAGTTGTTCTTTTTGAGAGAGAGAATTTTTTTTTAATATTTATTTTTTAGTTTTCGGTGGACACAACATCTTTATTTTATTTTTATGTGGTGTTGATGATCAAACCCAGCGCGCCGCACGTGCCAGGTGAGCACGCTACCGCTTGAGCCACATCCCAGCCCCTTGCCAGTTGTTCTGATGACTCACAGTATTGAAGTAGTTCTTGTAACAGTTAATCCTTTAGGTGTGCAAGTGGAAGTCCTCACAGTATTTCCTTTTAATTAAACTATGTGTTGTCGTCATTGTGGCTAGAGCCAACAGTTTGCACTGTAGGTAGCAAGTAGGTCTGCAGATACCACTTTGGTTAGCATAGCTTTGGACAAGTTATAGAGCTGGTTATTGGAGTGCATGCTGTTCTATCGTAATGAGTATTTTTTGGAAACTAATTTTAGTTATAGATGGCACAATACCTTTATTTTATTTATATTTATGTGGTGCTGTGGATTGAACCTGCTGCCTCAAACAAGGTAGGTAAGTGCTGTACCTCTGAACCACAATCTCAGCCCCTATTTTAATAAATATTAAAAGCACCTTTCATTAATCCATCTGCAGGTGTTTATAGTGCTTTGTTCTTGGAGATTTTACATTGAAGAGGCAAGTGATCCAGTCCTTGGGAATGGGATATCATGATAACCCTAACGTTCCTATCTTGATGAGTCTTCTTTTTCTCAAAGGAGAACTACTTACTGCTTTGAAGAACATCCAGACTTGACTGGTTGTTTGTTCTAGAGCTGCTCTTTGCTCTTACATCATATAGGAGAAGCATGTGCACATGCACACGCCTGTGGCCCCTCACCTTCACCACCTCAGTCAGTTCGGGAGAGTCAGTGTGACCCGAGTTACTGTTGTTTGGTGGGTGGTTAACAGGGGCTTGAGGATGAGTCTGCTTTCCTTTCCTTTTCCCACCTCCCAAGAGACCTTCTGTTTTACAAATTCTAATTTGTCCCTCCAGAAGCTGTGGCTGTGGCTGGACCTCTGTGAGACTCTAAGTTTGTGGCAAGTGTTGGTTTATTTGTGGGTTTTCAATGTAAACGATGCTGAATGCACACCTGGGGCTGTGTGCCAGGAAGGAAGAAGGAAAAGGAGAAGCAGAGCAGCACCCCTCCCTTCGGCTGCGGTGACACTGTCGGGAAGGCAGGAAGGTGTTACTGACTGGGATTCCTTCTACTCCTACCTATTTATGTTTGTCTCTCTTGTTTCATGGATTTTGTTCAATTTTACTAAATTCCCTGTGCCTCCCCCCATAAAATTTAAAGAAACTAACATAATTTAGAAAGACTGCGAAGCTGCGTCCTCTTCTCCCGCTCCCTGTAGTGCAGAACTGCATTCAGTGTTCAGGAGTCTTTCTGCACCTGGAGTCCCTGAGAGCTCTTGCTGGCGAGCATAGTAGATGGTGGCTTCTTTATCACACTTGACCACGCAGAGCTTATCACCTGTCATTTGCTCACCTGTCCTTCCCGGGGAGGCTGAGCCTCCTGTAACGACTTCTGTAACACAGGCTCCCGTTTCACACTTATGCCTCAGCCCAACCCAGCCTGTCGCTCACTCGACCTAGCCATGCTGACCTCTTGGTGTGGCATGGGAACTGCTGCCACGTGTCGCCGGGTCTCGGTCCTGGTGGGCCCTCTGCTTGGAGAGCTGTTCTTTTAGATTGCTAGTCTGGCTGGCTCCCTCGGGTTTGGTGTCATCACAAGTCTTCCTCAACTGTTGCTGTCACAAAATAACAGTGTCTTCCTCAATTCCTTTATCACCCATACTTTTTATCTTTTAAAATTGAACTTGTACTTATTGCCCTTCCTACTGAAGTTTCATGAAGGCAGATTTTATCTCTCAAATTTAGAGCAGGGTCTGGCCCATAACAAGTACTCAGTTTTGCTTGTCAGAGGAGAGAATGAATGAATGAAAGACATTTTTCTTGTTTGAGGACCTAAACTGTATACCTGATGCCCCTTCGAACTGAACGCAAAAGAATATAATAAAAAGCCAGAAAACAATACATGATGTTGAGTCGAACTTCCTTGATTATAATAAAGAATGTCAGGATCCATTTATACTTTTGGTGGAGGTCACTTTTGAGAAGGACCTTCAGGACCAGAAAACGTGAGTCATGAAGAAGTTGTTCTTGAAAATTTTCAGTTCTGTTCATTTTGTAATGAGGTTTAATAGTCCAAATAATAAAAAACCCTTTACATCTTTAGTTTTCTTTGCTCTCTAAATTATTCTATAGCTGTATAAGTTAGTGCTAAAACTTGAGTAAATTTGTGTACATTACTGATCTACAGAAACTACCAGGTACTGTGCTGGTTTTCTCACGGCCTATCCCGGCACCTCCTGCGCTCCTGTGCACAATCTCTGTGTGTCTACGCAGTGTTTACATGTGTTTGTGTGTAGGAGGAAGGACCTTTCAAATGTAAGTTGAAGTGAATTTTTTTATAGCAAGTAACCTCTTAAATACACTGATGGAACCAAAATTCAGCAAGAGCTTACCATGTGGTAGGCACCACTGTATACCCCAGGGACGTGTGTTTTAGTAAGAGTTTCAGGTTTCTGCCTGTGGGATGCTTGTATCCTGTTCAGGACAGACAAACCAATCACTGCAAGATGTTGGATTACAGAGTTATATCCAAGGTGGGGGAGAGGATGGGAGCCAAGCATTTAAACTGGTCTCAGTGGTCACAAAGGTATTAACTATGCAAATAAGAGTACAGAGGCCTTTTAGAGAAGACAAGATGTGCTTAAAGCATAGAGATCTAACTGCAGCGACTATTAAGATTATCTGAGTCCCAAGGGATTCAGGTATTCCGGCTACAGTGAGTGTTCCCCACCGTTAGGCTTGCTAAGAGCATTGTGGGGTTGTGCTTATGAGGGAAAATGCTCTTGATCATAGAAGATATATGTGACATGTTTAAAGTGCCATAATGTCCACATCTGTTCTCAAATGGTTCAGAAAAAAGGTACCTGCGTATGTGGGTATGGAGCGGAGGTTCACAGCACGGCAGAACCTTACTGAAGAGGCTGGTGACGGAGGTGCAGGTGTTCTTGGCTCTTTTGAAACTTTTCTGTGTTTCACATTATTCAAAATGAAAAGAATTACAGGGCTTGTGGCTCTGTGGGAGAGCTCTTAACCTAGAAGGCAGGAGACCTGGCTTCAATCTCCAGAACCCTGGAAGGAGGGAAAGAAGGGAGGGAGGATGTGAGGGAGGGAGGGGAAAACTCTGATGTCAGTAAGACTTTTTAAGAAAGTTTGTAAAGGTACTATAAACATAAAATTGAGGAGTTTGCTAATTAACAATTATCTTGTATGGGGGCCTGTGAGAGAGGTTATTGTCAGATTTATCAATTATATAACAGCATAGTGTGGTTCTATTATGATATCATTAATAGTCATTAGTATTTTTTTATTTAGAAAGGCTGATGCACATTCAAGGGAGAATTAGAGCTGTGTGGAGAGTACGCAGCCCCACCTTGGGCTGGGTCCGATATTTACAGAAGGGCTGTATCAGGAGTTGGGCTGGAGGTGGAGCCAGGTGGAGCTGCACAATTTTGTGCCCATTTTCCCTGCACTTGCCCATGTCCCTCATTTTACAAGGGCATGGGCCAAGGGGATGTTGCTCAAGATTTACAACTGGGCCTAAGAAGGTTATCTTAAGTCCTTTTTTATCTACAGAACAGCATGGAAATTTTGAATGTCAACTAGTATTATTAAAAGGGACAAAAAGGATTATATTATCTAACTTGCTATTAAATAAGTAGGCTGAAGAGGCACCTGCCTCTGTGTGTGTGTAACATAGAAGTTTCTCTTGAAGAAAATTTCATGACCTTTCAAATAGAGGGTCATATTTATTTCTGGAATCTGTAACTTTTTATAAAGAAAAAGCCCATACAATCTTTTTGTATTCCTTATTGGGGAAATGAAGACTGGAGGAACTGGAAAGGAATCGTGGATGGAATTGAGAGGAGGAATGGACAAGCTAAAGGTGGGAATGGAGAGCAGGAGTCGGAGGCAGAGGGCGAGAGTGAGCTGGAGAAAGGAAGAAGGTTTCTGAGGATGTTTGATTAACGCAGGTCGTCTTGCCATCTAGTGCCCTTTAACTGCCACACTCTCGTGGCTTGCTGCTTTTATATTTTTGCAACCCTTACTTTCAGAAACTCGTTGTGGAGTAATTAAACAATTTATGGTGGAAGCTTTCCCCAGCCATAAAGCAAGAGCTGCCAGAGAAGCATAGTGTTTCTAACCAGTTGAACCAGTCTTCACCTGTATTTTAATTTATTACAGTGAAGCGCATACACAGGAAAAGTTGTAGTCAGTCATAAGCTTTTAAAATTGACTTTTGGCAAAGTTTGATTTTTTTTTGTTATTTTGGGATAATTTTATTGACTATTATCTTTTATTATTTTAACCTTTTATGTTTTCCGTTTTTTCCATTTTCTGCCATATCAAATTACTATGGAGCAGAGATTGGAATCCAGCTGTTGAGGTTGCTCTCTATTCAGGGAAAAGTATTCTTATCTGAGCTGCTGGCTGATCTGCAGTTGCCTGTGTGAGAGGAGAGTGGAGCCTGGTAACTCAACTTTTCAAAGGGTTCCTCCTGCACCGTGCATTTCTTGCCTTCCTCATATTTGCTTCTTACCAAAATTAACGCCTTGTGGATGGGATTAAGAATGATGGATGATCTGATGAGGTTCAGAAAAGTCAGGTAGACTGAACGATTTGGGGAAAATGAACCAAACTGGAGAGATCAACAGTTTTCAGAAAGTGATATATCTTCTTTGAATGGAAAGCTAATTTCTGTCTCCCACTTTTCCACCCACACTTCTTTGGCTGCATGTATTTCTTTAGTTGGACTTTCACTTTGCTTATCTTAGTTTTTCTTGTACCTCTTTTTCAATTTCATGTGTTCATTTTTTTTTTTTTTTGACACGTATTAATCCAAGGCCAAGTTACAGTGCAGGGTGGGGCCCTCTCCTTGGGACTGACATCAGATCCACTTGAGGGCAGCCCAGCTGGCTCACATCTAAGTCCTTCTCCAAGGCCACCCCCTTCCAGCCCCACCACCAATAGGGCTGCACACAGGTCCCCTGTATGACTGTCAGTGTCCCCTTTCTAGCTCCTGGATGACAGCCAGCCTTAGATAGCAGAAGTTTAGTGGCATGAGCTGGAAGAGCTGCAGGGCACATAGTAGGTAAGGGCCTAATAAATATTTGATGGACGTACAAAGAAATGAATGTGCAAAGGAATATAACTGCTAACTGAAGTCCTTCAGGAACGAAGCTGTTGAGGCGAGTGCTTCTGTCCATAAGTATGGCCAATTAGGTGTGCAGGTTTAAGCATGAGTGTGTCCCAGTGTGTGTCCATTACTGATTGCTGCAGCCCGCAGGTTCCCCAGTGAAATCATATGCAAGCCTGGCCTGACAGGAACTGCTTGCCAGATGAGTAATCACGGGACTTCCCAAGAAAAAAGGATGTCAGGCCTGGGGATTCCACACTTAGCTTTACCTTTACTATGAAATGCCTTCGTCACCCAGTGATTGGAAGAATCGAATCTCATTAGAACTGATGCTTGAGACCTGGGCTTCCTCCAGTTGATTAGCAGCAGGACCTACTGGCACACTTTTTTTTGGATTGAATTGGCAGGGTTCTCAAGTCCAGGGCTTCCCACTTGCACAGGCTCTTGGTTCTTTGTTTTCCACCAGGTCCTTGTTTCACGGGGTACTTTAGCAGCCTTGATTAGAGCGGTAAAGACTGTTGTTCCTGTGGTTGCTGATTTCCTATTACAGCTCTTCCCCTTGTGTGATTTGATTTGAAGTCTCAGCCCACCAGGGGGCCTTTGGTCCCACCTCTGCCTTTCCCAGAGCTGACTGGTTTTCTGCATGGCTGCTGTTTCCATGCTATTCACGGTGACTTTCCCTCTGTATTCCTCTCCAGCAGCAAGGCACTACTCCAGAATCTCGCTCTCCACAGAAGGCATAACTTGGAACCATTTGGGTGGAAAAATTATAAATTAAAATTATTCTGTTCATTTTAAAATATTCATATTGTGTTGCTCAAATGCCAGTAACTGGAAAATCATGGATAATGTCCTGTTTTCATAACCTCTTTGAGAATGTTTGAGATCTGTTTATGTTGTTGCTCACCATTTATCTTCCTGGAGTGGATTTTATGATAAAGTATTTTTTTAAAAGGTTGCATGAGTCTAGAGTCTGATGGCATATATAATATTAAGAATTTAAAATACACCATTAATTGCAGTTCATTTTTAAAATAGAAAAATATTTATTTCGTGTACAGAGCATGTTTATAAAAATTTTAAGACTTACAAAGATAGCCAGTAGACATGCCAGCCTCTTTCTTGGTAGCCAGTGATATGCCATACTCTTCTTATGAAATGATTAAAACTAAGCAAAGATTGATTATTTCTGGAGCTTATATATTTAAATGAAACAAAGAAAACCTTTATATTCACAACACAACTGTTATTTTGTTTTTTTTGTGGGGGGAGGGGATCTTAGGATTTGAATCCAGGGTGCTGTATCACTGAGTACATCCCCATCCCCCCCTTTTTTTTTTATTTTGAGATGGGGTTCACCTAACTTTGCCAGGCTGACCTTGAACTTGGGCCTCTCTTGTCGGAGTCCACAGACTAGCTGGGATCATAACATGTGCCACGAGGCCTGGTTAGGATTTTTATACTAAAAACATCTCTCTTTTTTTTTTTACTGGAGCCCTCTTTTGAGATCTTCTGCTCTCATTGCTAAACAGTGATACTTTAATTTGGAAAACTAAAATAGCATTTCTATCTTTGTATTTTCCATCTTTGTATTTTCCATGTTGTGTGGGTGTGGGTGGGGCTGTGTATGTCTCAGAAAGCTAGGAAAAAGCTGGGTGTAGCTTAGTGATAGTGTGCCCCGCGTGTCCAAGGTCCTGAGTCCAACCCCAGCACTGGGAGGAAAAAAGGGTATGAGCTTTAGATGAGATTTTTTTTAATAAAGTGAATTTGCCCCTTACTCTAAAGCAAGAACAGTGATTAGAAATCTTAACTCCAAGCTGTGGAAAAATCTTGATTTTTTTTTTTTTTGTTTTTTTTGCCTTTTTATACTGTAAATTTTATCCATGTTCCTGTAAATGCCGTAAGTTATATTTGTTGTCTCTCTTGGCTTGGAAAATTTAAATGTAGTTTTGAAACTCTTCTATCAACTAAAGTCAATGTAAAATGATAATGTCAAGACACTTTCTAGAAACTTCCACTTTGGTTTGGGCTGACGTCCTAGCTCATGCGCCCGCCTGTGTGTTGAGGTTCTTCAGAGGCAGGAAGTCACTGGAGCATGAACATTTTCACAGGCTGGTTCCTCTGTGTTAGCCTGCGAGTCACTTGGCCTTCTGCAATAGGCTGATCCTTTAATTGAATATGGGTTCAGACATGTTCTGTGTGTGCACAGGAAACCCTGGGTGACTCTCCTTCACTCTGTTTTATTCATTTGAAATGGCATTAGGTGATCCAAAGGATTTCCTCTTGATTTTTGGAAGGATGTTTTTGCAAGCTGTAATATTTGACGAGAGAATTCTTTATAATAACAAAAATATAAATGCACTTTCTTTAAGTCTGACTGGTGGGAAATAGGGGGCACGCAGTCTGGGAATGACCTTCCAACACAAACACCGTTTATGCTGCGACCAACATTTTTGGACACAGCAATAAAATGAACAGTATTTTTACCTGAATAGAGGAGAAAGATTAGAATAAACTACTACAGGGAAGTTGGAATTCCTTGGAATTAGTAATTTGACAGTTAATCCTTAGCTATGCTTGACATGTTTCCTTGGGTTGGTGATAGGCTGACTGCTGACAGTACCTGTTCTCTCCAGGGACAGTTTCAGCTCCAGAGCTCATGGTGTTCAATAAGCTGGGTATTCTCTGAGGTGGGCCTGAAGCCCTAGCCCCGACAGAGTGCTGGGGAGGGAGCTCAGTTGAACCGATTGGCTGTGAGCATTAATCACTTCCTAGGACACACTGACAATTTACAACATTGGTAACTCGGTGGTGTTCATAAACCAGACTTAATAACCCCTGCCACTAAGGGATGGCTGCTTTTCCCTGCAACTGAGTACCCAGACTGCCTGCATCATGGTGTCAGAGGCTGCATCAGGAGGGTGAGCAGCTGTAGAATGCGGCAGCTCTGAACAGATTTGTTAATTATCTCCTTTGATTCGCAGAGGGAGTCTGTGAGATCTGGTTGACGAGTGAAGACACGGGGGCCTACGGCAGGGATATTGGCACCGACCTCCCCTCGCTCCTGTGGCGCCTGGTTGAAGTCATTCCCGAGGGAGCGATGCTGAGGCTCGGCATGACGAACCCCCCCTATATCCTAGAGCATCTGGAGGTAAGGACAGTGACCTGGTGACACCATTGCCCGCCCAACCTGAGGCTGCCTGGGATGGTCTCTTCAGCTTCACTGGAAGCCATTTCACCTTTGTGGTGGCACCTCACAGCGGCGAATCGAGTCTTTCAGATCCCCTTGTGTCAGTCCACATGGTCTGTTGCTGCTTCCTCATCATCAGTGGATGCTCCTTACATTTTTCAATACTTGACCCCTTCTCCTGGATGCTTGTCAGCTCCTTGCAGTCCTTCAGTTCCCCCACCTAAGGTCCCCTCCACCCCTCCCTGCCTACTTCAGAACTGGTAATACGTTGTATTATTTTGCAGTCAATAGCCAATATGATGTCATCCAAACTCCGTTAGCCATGCTAATAAGAATACTGCACCCTATGTTTAGGGGTGTATTGAGTTTGTCCCTTTGTCCAGGGACAGAGTGGAATCAAAACACAGAGTGATGCCCTTCCACTTGATTCATCTGTGTTCACTGAGAGCAGAGGAGAAGGCGTCCCTCAGGCCCCTGGTTTCATGTTTATATCCACAGACCAGGACGTTCTCCTTCATAGCTAGGTGTCAGACTAGAAAAAGTAGCAACCCTTACAGATGACAAATGCATAGTAAACTGAGCCCACGTGCCTGTAATCCCAGCAACTTGGGAGGCAGGAGGATCACAAATTCAAGGCCAGCCTCAGCAATTTTGGGAGGTCCTAAGCAACTTAATGAGACCCTGACTCAAAATTCAAAAAATAGAAAGGGTTGGTGATGTAGCTCAGGGGTAAGGTACCTCTGGGTTTAATCCCTTATGGTGTTGGTGGTACTACTACTACTACTACTACTACTACTACTAATATCTGAGCAAAGAGTGTGGACAGGGGAACAACCATGTAAATGAAATGAGCTGAGTGTGGTGATGCAGGCCTATGATCCCAGTTACTCTGGAAGCTGAGGCAGGTGGATTGCAATTTCAACGCCAGCCTGGACAATTTAGCCAAACCCTGTCTCAAAAAACTAAAAGGTCCACAGATGTAGCTCCCTCACCTGGGGCGTGGAGCATAGTCTGGTATGTGCAATGTCCTGCATGCAGTGCCCAGCTTGGCAAAGAAGTGTGCATGCTAGGATGCAGGGCGTTGTTGGAAAGGCGATTGCTGCAGGTTCACGACATTGGACCTGAGTCCGGGAGCTCTCAGAACGTCTTGTGAAGTGGGGAAGGAAGTCTCTTATTTTTAATCAGGTGTGACCTTTGCTGTACATTTGTGCAGAAAAATAACAAATCAACCAAAATTGCTGAAAGTTAATGCATAAATGCAAATACGTATTTGAATATTAAAAGTTATTCATGTTGATTTGATTTTCGTTCTACATTTGTGAGGTTTTTGTTAAATAGCCACCTTAGTATCCACAATGTAATTTAGAAATTCTGAGAACAGTGTTAATAACAATATGATTGTTAATTCTAAATATATGATGAAGAAATATAGCAATTTCAATTGTGTTATTTACATTTTCTCAGCTAGGTCTTTCTAGTAAAGGGTAGAGGAATTTCATGGTAAGTTCGGTCCCTCACAGCATGTGGGATGATGATGATTTGCTTTTGAAAATAATTCACAGACACGTCAACTTTCACTTAACACTTTGACTCAACACTTGAAAAAGCAAGTGATTCTGTGTAAAAATGAAATATGCTAAAAGCTGTGGCAGTCTTACCATGTTTGCAGTAAATGTGGAGCATGCATCGTTGAAGACCCAGCAGCGTGCTGGGTACGCAGTTGGTAGGAAGGGAGCTGGGCCCTCCAGTGTGCGGTTTATGATGGCATGGTGAGAGAAGGAAAAAATACGATTATGGTTCCGGGACAGTGCAAGCTAAAGTGGGAGAAGTTCAGCTGTAAACACAGGGGGATCACGCTCTGGCTCTGGGGTGACTTCAAGTACTTCTTGGAATAAACTCAGCATTTTAATGATTGCAAGATTACAGCAGCCCTGCTGCATCCAGATCCAGTCCTCCTGCTCGCCACCGACAGGAGTGACCGTCTCTGGCCTCCCACAGATGCTCCAGGAGAGCTGCTCAGAATCAGCCCCAGGTGCTAAGCATGAGTTTATCCTTCACCTGGAAAACACCACGTTGAGTTCATAGAGCTCAGAGAGTCTGGGAACAAGGCGATAGCCACATGTGATGGTTTCTAAATCCTTGCCTTGAATTGGGTGTGATGTTGGCCTTCCCTCTCACAATGTTGTTGTCTTGAAGTGAGGACATACATGGTCCTGTCATCCCTGCGTCTACCCCTCCCAGTAGTTCTAGAGAAATGAGTGTCAAGGAGTGAATGAAGGAGGAAGCTCCTTCCTAAAGTCCTTGTGGGGCCCCCAGCCCAGTCAGCAGCTTTGACCCCTCAAGCTTCTGACCTTGACAGGCAGCAGAAGGTGATGGAGGGTGAGAGGTTTCCCCTGAGCAACGATTTCTGTGTGCTTTACAGGCAGGAGTGGGGCCCGCCGGTGTGCCACCTGGGGGAAGCCGGCACCCAGAGGTGTGCTGGGAGGAGCTGGGCCATCTGCACCCAGGAGCTTTGCACACCCTCCCCCTCCCCCTCCCCCTCCCCTCCTCTCCCTCCCCCTCCCCTCCTCCCCCTCCCCCTCCCCTCCTTCCCCTCCTCCCCCTCCCCCTCCCCTCCTTCCCCTCCTCCCCCTCCCCCTCCCCTCCTTCCCCTCCTCCCCCTCCCCCTCCTCCCCCCACCCCCAGGTTCATTGCTGGGACTGTGCTCCTTATGTTCCTGGAAGCTTCACCAGCAGACTGTAATCACAGAGCACTTTGCTGGCCCTGCCCTCCTCTGTCATTCTGTTCACTGCACATCCCTGACTCGCAAGATTTTTTTTTTTTTGGTTAAAAAAAAAATATATATATATACACATACACACACACACACACACACACACACACACACACACACACACAGTTTAAAGTGAAATTATTTAAAGGAAAATTCCAACTTTTCTATTGTGTTATGTTAAAAGAATAGTGTGGAAAAACATGAGTTGAGGAAACGTTTTACTAAATCTCTGTAGGAATAGAAGATGGCGACACCACCCTCAGGATGTGCTTTGAAGGTCTCGTCCAGCGTCAGGCATTGCGTTCGCACTCTGTGCAGGAGCTGTTGCATACATGCCTACTGAGTAAAAGGCAGAGCTCCCCATCACCACCGGCAGCCGAGAGTAAAGTAGCTTCTGAGGCCTTCACAATCCTCATTTCTACCTCCGCATTGCCTTAAAGATACACAGGATTCATTTTAATGGTGACATAGGTGACAGTGTGTCAGACATAAATATGCTGGCAACACCAGCAAACCCAAGGAACAGCCACAAGCGTGTGCGATACTGGACTGATAAAATAGTAGATCAAAAGTATTTACTGTCATATATATCTAAAAAGACCAAATTAAAAAAAAATTGACCTTATCCTAAAGTCTAGGGCCTCTCCATCGCCTATTGGCTAAGGATAAGCTCTTCAGTGTACATTCAGGTGCCTTAAATACTATTTCATTACATCTCATTTTTTTTATTCTTTTAGTACCTTGTGATGCCTCCTGTGTAGCCCAGAAACAACACTCTAGTGTGTGTGTATATATATTTTTCTCAATCACACACATACATATACCTCCATGTACATAGTTTTAGCCATTTCATACTTGTAAGATTTGCCCTTAATCATTTTCCTGTTCCATGTGATGACCGTTAGTAGTAGGGTGTTCATCAGCTATACTTACACTTGTTGACTAATATATTGCCATGCTAGTGTCAAATAGGCAGTATCTCCCTGAGTTTGCTTTCCCATCAGTTCCCCTCGTGCAGCAATCCCCGTGTGTTGCTCTTCGGGGGACTCTGGCTCTAGAGAAGGTCCAGCATCTTGTGCATTTGATCCCTCTTGTAACTGCATTGCTTAGCCCTGCCCTCCTGGTAGCAGGCAGCCCCCAGCCATGGTGTTAATTCAGAAGAGAGTAACAAGTGAGCCCAGGTGTGGTGAGACCTGTGATGGTGGTGAGGTGGCTGCTGCCAGCAAGACCCTGGGAGTTTCTGGTCACTTATTTTCAAAACTGGACAACAGGAGCAACAATAATAAAATCAGCACACTTTACCCCATGCGTAGCATTCCCAAGATGCCATGTGCTTGCTTTCCCCATGTGCTTGCTCTCCCACGGCAAGGGAGCTCTGCAGGTGTTTGCACCTCCATATTATTGATGAGAAGCTAGCTACTGGAAATGCCAGCTAACGGGGTGACCCAGTTGCTAGTGGACTGGGAACTGGTTTTGGTCTCCTCAGCCCCACTGTGCTTTCTACCACTACCCCTGCATGTTCCAGGAACCTTCCTGAACCTTCCCACCACAGGCCTCTGTCTGTCTCATGGTGCACCATGACTACCTACTGCCCTGGGCTCCACCAACTTTAGGGAGGCGCATTTCCTTTGTGTGCTAACACTTCCACTCGGTGCACACTGAATGCAGACAGCTCAGGTCTTGCCTGTTAGCTGTCCTTTGACTGCAAGTCTCATGGAATAGGCTCCGTTATCTGTAGGCCCTTCTTTCCCTTCCTCCTCCTCGGCATTAACTGCTGTTTAGATTCTTTACTAGGGAAGTCAGCAGTGGATACTCATGGAGGAGAAATTATTAGAAATTATTAGAAGTTTTCATTTTCTGGATTGGCTGGTAAGGAAAAGGTGTTAAAGCTGTTTAGCAGGAGGGACAATAAGAAGAATCTGGATTTTACATAAGCTATTCTGGTCCTCCCCATAACATGATGAATAATTTAAGAGACCTGTGTCAAAGTGGTCTCAGAATTTTAGTGATCATTTACAACTTGCCTCAGGAAGGGCCAATAAATTACTCTAAATGGGGCTGGGGTGGTGGCTTAGTGTAGCTAGTGCTTGCCTAGCATGCATAAGGCACTGGGTTCGATTCTCAGCACCACATAAAAACAGAATAATGTGAAGTAAAGATACATATATAAATAAATATATTTTTTTTTAATTACTCTAAATGAAGTATTTGTTTAGTTAGGACTATTCCTATATTCACGTTAAAAGTTATGTTACTTTATAAAATTTTCCTGGAAAATATTGGCTCTAACATTTACATTAATATTATGCTATATATTTTATTTAGCTTGAATTAAAATATTTGGCACTGTTTAAGACTTAGGTTTAATACATTTATGTTACGTGTCATCAAAAGGTTAACCACAAGTAGTGATATTTTAAATATTCCATCTGGTTTTGGTTGGAATCTTTGACTCACTCTACCCGCCAGCCTCCTGCTACCCTGGATATTTGTGTTTGCTTCTAGTTCACTGAGTTTTTGCTCTAACCTAATTGTATGTTTAGCAAAATGAATGTATCTGCTGAAAGATGGTAGATACCTGTCAAGGATTTTTGTTGCAAGGCAGTTCATGAACATTGATGATACCTTTGGCTTGGCAGACTTCTGAAAAATGTCTCCTAGTTTCAAAATGATAGCCAACTAGTGCCTGCTGTGCTTATGTTCCATCAAAGCAATACAGAATTCCACACTGAACTCAAACAGTCCAAACAGGCTCTTTACAAATCTGTTTTCCAAAGGTTTTATACTTTCCAGAACAATAGAAAAATATGTAAATAGATTCTTCATTGTTGAATTCAAAGTGTTTTCCATTTTTTGATGAATAAAAGGGTGAGCTATCAGATGATTCATGTTGAGCGAGAAAATAAAAATGAGGCAGTCTTTATTTCTGCCATCCTCTCCCTGCAGGGCTTTTGAAGCTTTTCAGGCTGTGGCTCTACTGACTGTTGCCCCATTTCCTTGCTATTTATAGTCACCGTGTCCATTTCATGCCTACCTTGGCTCTCAGGAATAAATACCAAGAGGTCAGCGAGACCCCAGAAAGTGGGAACCAAAATGCCTCTGAAACTTGGGGACTCCCCACATGCAGGAAGCGGGCGTGTGTGTGTCCACTTCTCAGGGCTTTACTGGAGCCTGGTTCTCAAAGTCCAGAGACTCCCCCCCTGGAGGGGGTGTGGATAAAAGAGGTGGCCCCCCTGGCCAGCTGAATGATTTGACTACTTCCCATAAAAGTGAAATTGAAATGCTGATCCCCACCTGCAAGAGTTTAGGCTCCACCCCACATTCTAGTGCTGCAGCTTCCTGGATGGATCTGGCTCTTGGCTCAGCAATGATTCAGTGAGGCCCTTCCACCAGAAACCCAAAATCCAAAGCAAAGAGCTCACGCCTCTGCCCATACAGGAGTCTCGGCCTCTTTGTGCCTGTGATATCACTTCACCCTGTCCAGACTTCCACCCCTAATTCCAGCCCTGCCCACGAAGCCAAATTTCCTTCATCTGGGTCCATAGCTTGCAGCTGTCCCTGTCTTGGCCTCGGTGTGTGACATTACCAAGGCTGAATCCCTGTTGACTGAGGGACCCAGAAGAGAAATGAGCTCACTGACAGACGGACTTGGTCCCAGGGCCGATTGCTCTTCATTACTGCTGTTACTTTGTGCTTGTCATCCTTATTGTGTCTTCTGAGGAGAATGTGCTGTTTTGTGGATGAATGCTTTGTGTCAAAAATACTGGGTACCTCTGTCTTCCCGGGGAGCACAGTGGAAAAAGCCTTACCTACAAGTTATTTTATGGCCATTAATACTTACATAGGGAGGCCTCCCCCGGGGGCCCCACTGCAACTCTCTGATCAGTTTCTACATTACAAAGATTATGTGGATGTGTGCGTGGATTTATATTCCACTGTGGGAATATAAATGTCCAAACTATTTTTGGATATCCTAAAATGCTTTAGTCTACACGGTGGTATATTTTTTCTGGATTTCTTAAAGATTAATATCATCGATTATTTTTCTCTTGCCATTGACCTAAATTACTACATATTGCTGTTGAAAGGCAGTGACACATAGATGTTCAATCCCAGAAGAGATGATGACTTTCCGGACTGGATAAGAAGAACCTAGGAATAGAATCTGTGTCAAGTAGTGAGTGAAAAGTGCTTAGTCAAATCCTTTATGAGGAAATCGTTGCCATAGTCGGCTATCTGAAGCCATGACACCGTGTAGTTTTTAACAGTTATATTTATATACATATATAGTATTTTACTTAGTTTTATGTGTGTGTATGTATATGGCTTTCATTCTAGCATACTTGAGAAACGTGAAAATTGACGTATTTCAGTTATTACATACAAATATTCACATTTCATCTTCTAGTGGTCCAGTATAAATTCACATTTATTCGGGAGGACATTAGAGATGTATATAGTGTAATTTGCAACTAAAAGGCATTTCACTGTGCTGTTCCCGGAATCCTTGATTTAACCAGGTAGCTAAGATGACCTCCACTCACTGTCAAATCAGTGTGGTTCACACTCCGCGCTCTGCGTTGTGGGCTTTTCTCCCTCATTCATCTGGAAGCCAGTTACCTGAGGCCACTGAGGAAAGCTCTGTGCAGTCTTCCTGAGCACACAGTGGTGCCATCTAAGCAACCTGCGCTCCTTCCTTCCTGCTTGGTCCTCGGTGCCACGCGCTCTGCCTTGGTGGCTTTGCTCTGAGGGCCTGTGAAGGCTGTGGCAGGCACTTGCTAACCTGGCACTTAGTAAAACGAAACTTGGCAAAATGACATCTTCATATTTTATACTAGGCCGGTAATCGGCGGCTCAGGTGGTTCATGGTGTAGAAGAGGAGAGTTGGTATGAAGTCAGGGGTCCTAGAAAGTGGAGGGACATTGTGCATGTCTGTCAGGAAGAAAAGTTCATTTCTTCAGCTGCTTCTCTCTCTTTTTTTTAATTTTTAATTTTTTTATTGGTTGTTCAAAACATTATAAAGCTCTTGACATATCATATTTCATACATTAGATTCAAGATGGTTATGAACTCCCAATTTTACCCCAAATACAGATTGCAGAATCATATAGGTTACACATCCACATTTTTACATAATGCCCTATTAGTAACTGTTGTGTTCTGCTACCTTTCCTACCCTCTGCTATCCCCCCTCCCCTCCCCTCCCCTCCCATCTTCTCTCTCTACCCCATCTACTGTAATTCATTTCTCTCCTTGTTAATTTTCCCATTCCCCTCACAACCTCTTATATGTAATTTTGTATAACAAGGAGGGTCTCCCTCCATTACCATGCAATTTCCTTCTTTTCTCCCTTTCCCTCCTACCTCATGTATCTGTTTAGTGTTAATCTTTTCTTCCTGCTCTTCCTCCCTGCTCTGTTCTTAGTTGTTCTCATTATATCAAAGAAGACATTTGGTATTTGTTTTTTAGGGATTGACTAGCTTCACTAAGCATAATCTGCTCTAGTGCCATCCATTTCCCTGCAAATTCCATGATTTTGTCATTTTTTAGTGCTGCGTAAAACTCCATGGTGTATAAATGCCACATTTTTTTTATCCATTCATCTATTGAAGGGCAACTAGGTTGGTTCCACAGTCTAGCAATTGTGAATTGTGCTGCTATGAACATCGATGTAGCAGTATCCCTGTAGTACGCTCTTTTAAGGTCTTCAGGGAATAGTCCGAGAAGGGCAATAGCTGGGTCAAATGGTGGTTCCATTCCCAGCTTTCCCAGGAATCTCCATACTGCTTTCCATATTGGCCGCACCAGTTTGCAGTCCCACCAGCAATGTACAAGAGTACCCTTTTCCCACATCCTCGCCAGCACTTGTTGTTGTTTGACTTCCTAATGGCTGCCAATCTTACTGGAGTGAGATGGTATCTTAGGGTGGTTTTGATTTGCATTTCTCTGACTACTAGAGATGGTGAGCATTTTTTCATGTACTTGTTGATTGATTGTATGTCCTCCTCTGAGAAGTGTCTGTTCAGGTCTTTGGCCCATTTGTTGATTGGGTTATTTGTTTTCTTATTGTTTAATTTTTTGAGTTCTTTGTGTAATCTGGATATTAGGGCTCTGTCTGAAGTGTGGGGAGTAAAAATTTGTTCCCATGATATAGGCTCCCTATTTACCTCTTTTATTGTTTCTCTTGCTGAGAGAAAACCTTTCAGTTTAAGTAAGTCCCATTTGTTGATTCTTGTTATTAACTCTTGTGCTATGGGTGTCCTATTGAGGAATTTGGAGCCCAACCCCACAATATGTAGATCGGAGCCAACTTTTTCTTCTATCAGACGCAGAGTCTCTGATTTGATATCAAGCTCCTTGATCCACTTTGAGTTAACTTTTGTGCATGGCGAGAGGAGGGGATTCAGTTTCATTTTGTTGCATTGGTGGTGGTTTGTAGCTCTGATGTTTCTGTTTTCCCCATGTTTTACTCAGCCTTTTTGTTACTGCGACCAAAAGACCTGACAAGACCAATATAGAGAAAAGATGGTTCATTCAGGGCCCATGTCTTCGTGGGTCAGTGCATAGATGGCTGAGCCCACTGCTCTGGGCCCCGAGTGAGGCAGCACGCCATGGGGAAGGGTGCGGAGGGGAGGGCAGCTCGGGATGTGGCACCAGGAAGCAGAGAGCACACCACTCACCAGGGACAAAATGTAAGCTTCAAAGGCACACCCCCAGTGACCCACCGCCTTCACCACCCCACCTGCCTGCTGTTACTGCCCATTTAATTAGCAGATTGGTCCACCAGTTAAGTTACACCATCATATTCTTATCACTTCGCCTCTGAAAATTTTTGCATTGTCTTACGTGAGCTTCTGGAGAACCTCACATCTAAACCACGACGTCCCCCATCTTCCAGCCACACAAGGAATCCACCTGAAAATGTTAAGCTTTTTCAAAACTTAAGTCCAAAAATTTATCATCACTTAATAGTAAATAACGATTGCATCTGAAACTGGATATATTAGTTATTTTTACTGCTGAGAATTTCTTTATTTGAATGTATTGGAACAGAACTATCACGTAGGTCATAAATTTTAAAATCAGAATGCAGCGTGTTGAACAGAGAAAAATCAAAGTGATTTATTTAGAGTAAAGTTGAAAGTTTTCCAGTTGTTCATTAGTCTAAAGGGAAAAATCTATTCTGTTTCCTTTTGGGGCATGTGTCATTGTTTTTAAATATTGCTGTGGAAAGTTTGCTACCTATAATGCGTTGTTTGCTTCCCAGCAGATGTGTTGTGGGTAAGTCTGCCTCTGATATGTGGCCGTAATGGCCGACTCTGGGTGAGACTGGATGGGTTGTGAGGGCTTTTGTTGTGTAGTACTGGGGGTGGAACCCGGGCCTTGCTCATGGTAGGCAAGCGCTCTGCCGTTGAACTACCTCTTCAGAACGAAAATGTACCCTAAAAGCAGACCTTCTGTCTTTTTCATTTGTGGTGTGACATTGAGCATCTGGTCACATTCCCATCAATTGACACTCAGGCCCTGGCCTTTCAGGTGATAGGCTGCTGTGTTGTCACCCTCCATGTCCCTGCTCGGCAGACCCTCGCTGGTCTTGTTCCTCTGTTCTTACAGGACTGCATTGGCGCCAGTTCAGCCGCTGCCGCGGTCCCACCCACAGGGGAGCTTAAAGAAGTGGCAGTTAAGTGTCTGCGCTCTGAGGCTGGAAGTTCAAAGTCAAGGTGGGGAAGGGGTTTGGGTTCCCTTTGAGGCTCTCAGGAAGAATCTGTTCTGTCTCCTGTCCTGTCCTGTGGTGGCTACTGGAAGTCCTTGGTGTCCCTGGGCTTGTGAGGAAGCACCCCAGTCTTCAGACTTCCCAGGGCCACCTCCTGTGCCGGCAGGTGCTCTTCCCAGCCTCCTGGCTCCGTACAGTCGCCTCCTAACTTGGTTCTATCTGCAGACGCTGTCTGCCGTACGCTGGGACCTCAGCATGTGTTTCTGTGGGATGGGATTAAGCCTGCACCACCCTGCTTTTGTAATAAGTGGATATTCTTTTGTCATTTTAGGGCCTTTATTGTTTCCTGAATTTTTTTTTTTTTTTAATGGTTGCCTCAGGGACCGTTGCCATCATTTTTGTTGGCTGTGCTGGGCGCCAAGCCCACGGCTGTGCATCCCTGTGGTAGCAGGCTGAGCTGCACGGCCTGCCTGCAGTAACCACTTACTTTATAGCCCTCTCCTTGGAGTAACAGGAAGACTTGGCTCCTAGGTGCTCTCCTCCTCTTTCCCTTCTCTGTGCTCTTCTTTCCTGAGCAGTAGCACATCTCTGTACACGGAATGCCCCTCCTCACAGTCTTAGGACGAGTGCTCCACCCACTTGTCTTTAAACCAAATAGTATGCAAGCAGTGGTTCAAACAAAACACATCTCAACTGTCTGTTATTTACTTACACGGTGCCTTTGCTGGTGCCTTTCATTATTCTTGTGGTCTGGACATTGTTTCAGCGGCCTTTCATTTCCGCTTGAAGGTCTCCATTAGTGTTACCTGTACGGCAGGTATAGGCAACAGACTCTGTCAGCTTTGGGTGATCTGAGAAAATCTGACTTCATTCTTCATTTTTGAGAGAGAGCTTCTCTGGATATAAAATTCTTGGTTAATGATCTTTTTTTTCCCCTTTGTTGTTTCTTTTGCTTTTTGTTTTCTTGAGTGGTTGCTGTGTGAATTAGGGGGTGGGGGATGCGGATGGAGCCTAGAGCCTCATGCCCCCCACATGGCTTCTGGCCTCTGTGGTTTCCTTTGAAGAGTCAGCTGTTAGCTGGGTGTGGTGGTGAGCACCTGTAGTCCAGCTACGGGGAGGCTGTGGTGGGAGGATTCCAAGTCGAAGGCCAGCCCCGGCAGCTTAGTGAAACCTTGTCTCAAAAAGTTACAAGGACTGAGGTTGGGGCTCAGTGGCCGAGCACTCCTGGATTCAGTCCCTTGGAAAACAAATAAAACTTCATAAAAGAAAAATCGACTGCTGGTGGTCTCACCGAGCTTTCAGACTCTGGGGTCAGCTGCTTCTCCCTTGCTGCTGGGTGTGATCCCTTCTGTCAGGAGGCAACATTTGACCCTGATGTATCTAGACATGAGTCTCTTTGATTCACTTTACTGGAGTTTGTAAAGCTTCTAGCGTGTGTAGATCAATGTTTTTCTCCAAATTAGGTGGGTTCGTCCATTAATTGTTCCAGAATTCCTTCTGCCCATTGTTCCTTCTGGGCTCCCAGTGTGGGCACCCAGGTGTGCCTGCTGCCTGGACAGACCCGGCTCTGTTGAACTCTCGCACATTCCAAGGTGGTGTGAATTTTTATTTAGCTATTTTTCTTTTTATTCATCAAGCCAGGTAATTTCAGTTGACCCATCTTTAAGTGTACTCCTGATCTTCCTGTTCAAATCTCCTGCTGAACAGCGGGGTGGTTTTTTTTCGTTTCTTTTTTTTCAGTGTTTTGTGTATTTCACACCAGAATTTCATCTTATTCTTTTTTTTTTTTTTTCCAGTTTGTCACATTCTTGTTTCTCTTTATTAGAAACCATTCTCCTACTTACTATTTAAGAAAGGTTTTTCTTTTGTTTCTAAACATATTTAAAATGCTGATCAGAAGTCTTTGCCTAGTAATTTTTGGGCTTTCTCAGGGACAGTTTCTGTTGAAGGTTTTCCCTGTGTATGGGTCATGTTTTTGTCAACTTTTTCACTGCTTGACTGAAAGACCAGAACGATTGTAGAGGAGGAAAAGTTGACTTGGGGGCTCACGGTGTCAGAGTTCTCAATAGTCTGAAACCATGACTCTGAAACGGCAGGTCCATCCCTCGGGGCTCTAGGTGAGGCTGAACATCATGGCAGAAGAGTGGGACAGAGGGAAGCAGCTCACATGATGATCAGAGAGCAGAGAGACTCCACTCACCAGGTACAAAATATATACCCCAAAGACACACCCCCAGTGACCCTGACCCTCCAGCCACAGCTTACCCACCTTCAGTTACCACTCAGTTAAACCCACCATGGGGTAATTCACTGGTGGGGTTAATTCGCTGATTGTGTTGAGACTCTCATAAACCAATGATTTCTCCACTAAACCTGCCGTAGTCTGGCTGGGCACAAATCACCAGCCACTCCAGCAGGAACAAACTTTGTTTCCGAACTCCACCAGCACACTCCCCGGGAACTCTCCCGAACGACACCCATGCGGCTCCTCCAGGAACACACCACACACCAACCGGAACTCCCTCCCCTGGGCTGGGCGTGCACTCACTCCCAGAACCCTGGGAGAACTCAACGGGAACTCCAAAGTAGCGGTAGCCCAAGGTAGCAAGAGCCATCCTATTACCGGACAGTAATATACAATTGAATACACAACCTGCTTCAATCCAACATCATCTTAATGGATCGCCTCTCAACCATACTTCTGGTAAAATGCCAGGGGCCATTCCGACTCCGCTGTGGCCCTCAGCAAAACCTTCTTTCACTGTCTCATGCATGAGCTTTTGGGGAACACTTCACATCCAAACCATAACAGCCCATAATTTCTTCTTGTTTGGAAGCATTTTTTGTTTTTGTTTGGTTTGCATGCTTTGTAATTTTTTTTGCATTGAAATTGGGCATTGGAAATAATATAAAGTAGTAGCTCTGGAAACCAGATTCTCTCCCTTCCCTGGAGTTCTTTGCTGCTGTTTTTGTTTAGTGACTTTTCTTAACTCATTTTGTAAGATTGTACTCCACGTCATGTGAGAGCCTGCCTGCAGGGCCAGGGCAGGTAGCTCACAGCTCCGCCTTCACCTTTGCTCCCTGCTAGTCTCAGATTCATGCAAAGATGAGCACTTACCGCCTCTTCAGGTCCTTACTGAGCACGTGTAAAACCTGCACCTGCAAGATCCCTAGGAAGAAGTCGCTATTTCCAAGGTCCCCTATGAATATCACATTCCATATTTTCCTTTTAAGCTTTTTGGTTTGCTTGCTGTTTGGCCCACACAGCCATAGACAACTCTGATGATAAACAATTACAACTGATTATTTTTGACAAATGCCCCTGGGCCAAAGGCTGTTCTTGCTGGGTGAGTGCCAGGTCATGTTGAACAGCAAGCTGTGCAAGTGGAGTGGTCCTGGAACTCCCAGTCAGGTCAGATAATGATAATTTTCTGGGAATGAGACTTTGAAAGAGCTCCAGCCCCCTGGTTCCCATCCACTGGCTGGCAGGCTGTTGGTTCTTCCACGTTTGCAGCCTCTTGACTTTCTAGGCTCCATGGAGCCAGGTAGTAGGAGGGGAGAGCAGGGCAGGTGCAAACGCCACTTGATTTTTTTTGAATGAAGACTCTGTGGATTGCTGCAAGCCTTGAGTCTGTCTCAGCGTTCTGAAGAAGTTGATGCTGACGGTTTTTGACATGTCCTCATTGTGTTGAAGGAGGAGAGGACTTTCAGAGGTCTCTACCTCCCCATTCCTGCTACTTCAGGGAATGTCATTTATGCCTGGAAATGGCTTGCCTCTCGGTCAGGCCATTCCTAAGTAAGGTTAAATCCATTTTCTTAATGTTTGTGTTCTGTGTCAAAGGTGCCGCTGGCCACTACGATGCTCCACCCTAGTAAAGCTTTTTAGGACGAACTCATGTCATTAGTGGGTTATTGACAGCAGAAGAACACTGTTAATTGATTCACTGTCAGAGAGAGCACAGAGATTCACAGAGTAAAATGCTTACTACATTAGATACTTGCAGCTCTGGATACCACACAAGAAAATAACCTGCATTACTGCCCAGGGCAATTAATTGCTTCATTCCTTTCCTTTACTGAGTCTTTTTCCAAAGCCACAAAATGTTATCTTGTTATTCTTGTTGTGGTGGATGACTTAGGTCCCCCACTCACTGTGTCGCGTGTCCTGTAGGTGCTTGGTCTCAATTTCCAATTTGCTTTTTTACTTTTTAATAACTCTATTTATTTATTTATTTTTATGTGGTGCTCAAGATCAAACTGAGGGCCTTGCACGTGAGGTGAGCGCTCTACCCCTGAGCCACAACCCCAGCCCCTCCAATTTGCTATTTTGATAGATATTCTGCCCTTTGCTTCACCATCATCTTTATAAACACACACACACACACACACACCCCCCACACATTTTCCCTTACTGGGGACCGAATCCAGGGGTACTTTACTACTGAGCCACACCCCTGACCCTTTTTTTTTTAATATTTTTATTTTGAGACAGGGTCTTGCTAAGTTGCTGAGGCTGACCTTGAACTAGTGATCCTCCTGCCTCGGCTTCCTGGGTGGCTGACAGGCGTGGGGCACCTGGCCTAGCGCCCATTATCTTCATGGTGCTCTGGAACACTGGGCACATTGGTCGTCAGTTGATTCTCTGTGAATCGGAGAAAAGACATTTGGAATTGATGCTGCTTTACTAAAGTAAAAAGATCCCATCTTGAAATTAACATCTACAAAGCACCGAATTTGTAATATGGGCTTGGTAAATATGGTTCCTTTTGGGTGTCTAGTTTCCGGAATTCAAAGAGTCATTTGGAATTCACAGCACATCATCTCCCCGTCTCGGAGGTAAACCCTCAATCTTCTGACCAACACTTTTCTTATATCTTTATGATGACTTTGTTATCTGTCCACGTACATGGATTGAATAAAGTGTTCCCCAAAGTAGAAGGTCTGAATCTGGATCAGGGTTATTTGCTGAATCTTGATCAGTCCATTCACAGGTGAGCCTCTGTTTTGAATGGATCGAGCTGAATGAGGTAGATGTAAAATTTTCCATTTGGTGTCTAACTCAGAGCCTTCTAAAGCCCTGGAGACTTGTTTTTCTTGATGAGACATGGAATCCAAAGGAAAAAAAAAGAATACATGTCACAGAGCTCTTGTGCCATCTCATCTGGCCATCGATGTGAGAGGGTCACCCTGACGCTTGCTTTGACAGGCGTGCCTCATATTGGGTCAGCCTGTGTCAGAAGTTGGCAGTGAGGCAGGCCCCGGCCCTGAGCAAGCGCTCACTGGACTGCAGCCCTCCCCGCAGCACGGCTGTGGGTAGGTGCTCCTCACCCGCAGGAGAATGGTATAACACTGAACTTGACAGAAAGCAGGCTCTGCTCCCTTCACTGCGTGCTCCTCCTCTGGGTCAAAGGTGGCTCTTTGTCTTACCATCCGGTTTGTATCCAGGGCAGCAGAGGGGACGCAGGCTGAGGAAAGGCACGCCATTGCTAACGGGTGTGCCCAGGAATGAGGGACCTGTTCTGCTCCTGGCCCTGTCTTGGTCTTAGGGCCATGTAGGGACTGAGTATCTAGCTGGGTCTTCCTGGTCTAATTGGAATTTGGGAGTTCTGCTCTTGAGGACGTTAGTGGGCAGCCAGCAGTCTGCCACAGAAGAACATGGTCTCAGCTCGGTGGCAGAGCCCTGGATTTGATCCACAGAACTTAGCGGCGGGAGGGCACACAACCTCGATAATGATTCATGTTTTGTTTTCAAAGCTTTTTCTTTATTTTCACTCAGGCTCAGATTATTGTCTACAATTAACATATAATGTTAATATGGTGATGATTCTGTTTGTTTCTCCCCGCAAAAGCTATTACTGACTGTGTCTTGCAATCAGTTACAGCTTAGAAGTGAGATATTTGGACTGTGGCTCCAAAATAGGAAGGCAGTTTTTAGCAATGCGTTAATATAGATATTTCTATTATATGCCTGTGTCTGCCTCAAGATAAATCTATTTGTTTATAATTGGAGCTAGCTGGGAAGATAAATTAGAGATATGCTTTTATTTTGGACTCATCCCCACCAAGCCAACTCACTATGAACCCACTGACCAATTACAGAATCTCCGTCTTCTCCATGTGAGAATCCTGCAGTGTAGACATCATTGCTGCAATTACCCACATTCAGTTTAGGTTTCCAGTGCCTGGTTTTACCATCCAGTTGGTGTATCCCTCTTCCTACAAGCCCGTCACTATATTTAGGACTTCTTTCTGAAAGTATCTGTTCTACATGCATAGTTCATGTTTCATACATGATTATTTTTCACTCACATGTCATTGCATAAATTAAATGTGTTCAGCAACATCAGGACAATATTTCTGCAAGGTGTGTGGATACAAAGTAATATTTAAGCAACAGGTATTGTTCCTAGTGTAGAAATAGTCCTTTTGACTTAGTCATTTTATAAAGTAGGTACTGGTTAGTGTAACTAAAAACTTGCTAGAAGTTCTGGAGATCTTCAGTCAGACATTTGAAAAACTCTGCTGAGCAGGGAAAGAATAAACATTCCCCATGTAAATTAGTGACCTGAAGAATCTTCAGCTAAACCAGAAATACCTGAGAGAATTTGGTTGACTTTTTGTGCTCTAAAGGGCTGGGATTCGGGGAGTTGGACGTGAGTGGAGTCTGACAGTCGACTCGGGGTCCGTTGTTTCCGGTGGGTTCTCCCTTGCCAGGTACATTCCTGGTGGTCGACATGTGTACCGTGGCGTGCGTCTGCCACTGTGATATCCTGAGGCCAGTCTGGCCACCCTAGAAAGCCCCGCTCTCTACCTGTTCATCCCTGCTTCCTCCACCGCACTGCCCACCACCATGCTCTTGCTGTCTCCAGGGTCAGCCTCTTCAGGAATGTCATACAGTTAGGATCCCGCAGTGGACAGCCTTCCACTGGCTTCTTTCACTTCATAATGCCATTTAAAGTCCCTTTGATAGCCCATTTCTTTTCAGTGCTAAATAATATTCCATTGTATAAATGAATCACTGTATAACTATAGTGGTGATTTTTTTAACTCACATTTGTCATTAGGTATTAATAAAATTTACTTTTCATTAGCAAAGTATTTTATGTAGTGCAAAGGAAGAAAAACTTCCTGTGGTTGAATCTGCCCCTGGAGGTAGAATAAATGAGTCCATCTGTTTCTTCCCTCATGGCAATGGACCAAAACTGCCAGCTTCACCCAGGCTCATGCTTGACACCAGCCAGCCTCTGGGTCCCCTTCCCGTTGATTTTGTTTTTCTCTTTTCTGTATAGTAAACACACATAGCAAAGTGCAGTGACCACAATTCTCTGTGAATCTTTACAAATGCTCTCCTGATTGTGACCACCCCCTGGACACTCAGAGCGTGTCCAGGACCGCGTGTGATCTTCTCCTCGCCCGTTCCTAGCAGGTGCCTCCTCAGTGGCGTCCTGAGGATGCGCTGAGCCGAATCAGCTTCTCCAGCGTGACAGAAAGTTCACAGGGGTCGTTCATGTTGTGTATCTCCGTAATTTATTTTTTATTTTGGTGGTGTTCAGTGTTGTGTGGTGTAAATACACCGTGGTTTGTTTACTCCTTCTCCTGGCGAGTATTAGGTTAATCTCCAAATTTTGATGATTTCAAATAATGTTTCTGTGAACATTCTGCATACATTTTTTAGTGGATAATGCAATCATTTATCTTAGGCGACATATACTGGGCTTTCATAATCTTGGAAAACGTGTGTAAGAGTTGCTGCTGTTAAATAGACTTTTTGAGGAGAATTAGAAAATATCCTTCAAGAAATGTCCTAGTGTATTTTCCTCAACAAGGATAAGAGTTTGTGGTTGGTTGTGAGTTTTTTCCTAATGGGTTATTGAATATAGCCTCCAAGAGAAGGAAATAATTCAGAACATAGAATTTTGTTGACTATAATATGGCAGATGGAACCACACAATAATTAAACCACATACTTTATTAGAATACATGTCAGTGCAATTTACTTAAATCTGTAATTAAAAGGTGCACATTGTCTTCAAGAGCACTGTGCTGAAGACCTGGAACCACTGGTTTCTAACTCTGCTTCTTGCACTCTGTAACTTTGAGGCTTAGGCAAGTTTTGTGTCAGCTGCTGACCCCTTTAGATCTTAATTTTTTGTTTGAACATAGGCATACTGGACAGGAGTCTGGTCCATGTGATCTCTTAGCTTCTGTCCAGTTTCTTTATTCTATGATTTTAAAAAATCCATGTGTTCTGTTTCCTTACATATCTAATTAAAAATTAATCTAATTAAATTTCGCTGACTGAAGAAAAAAGATAAATACATGCTTTGAAGTCATGAAAGTGAATCTAAAATTTTAGACTACTGAGATGATATTGGGTATACTAAGTTAAAAATTGTGTGTTTTTGAAAACAGCACTAAGAACTTCTTGGCAACTTCTTTGGTTCTGTAGTGTGTCACAGATGTGGCCCCTCAGCTACGCGTAGTGGGAATCCTGAGGGACAGTCCACTTGTGATGTTGCGAAGGTTCCACGTTGGACAGGGTTGACAAAGTCAGCTTGAGATGCTTACAGTGCGACTCTTCAGACCCTTCATTGTCGGGGCTTCACATGTGGTGGGCCTTTTCCTTAAAGTTCTCAGGAGGTGCTGTGGCGAATGGAAAAGCTCGTTAGCTGTTTCTGTGATGATTGAAGGTAGACATTTCCTGTCACAGTCTTGCCATTTTAAAATCTGATTCCCTCATTACACCCACATGAGACTAAGTGGCGTTTGGTATTATGCTCTTTCTTACTGCAGAAACGTATGATCATTCTTAGCAATGCAAAGTACTATGAATACATAAGCAGAAAACGGAGGTTAGGCATACAGATTCTGTGAAGTTGAGCTGTATTTAAAACCACAGTGTTCTTATGCTCTTTTAGAGTTACAGGCTAATAGTTTTATTACCAAGTGATGACACACGGTATATCTGCTTGGAAATGGACTGCAGGAATTTCTCATGTTGCATATTTTAATGTTCAGTGAAAAAGATGAATTGATTATAACTTTATAATTGGTCTAAGGCTATCAAGAGTGAAAAGGCTAGTGAATGTAAGGTTTTTAAAATTTTTTTTAAAAAACAATTTTTATTTATTTTGAAAGTCTTCTGTTTTGCACAGAAAATTTAAAAGAAGATTAGGCACTAGCATGGTATTTGAATAGTATCCTTCCCTCTTTGAGTGATTTATCTTGTTAGTTGATCTTGCATCTTGTTTACCCTAAAAAGGGTTTTCTTTTCAGGTTCTGTATATACTTTGTAATATTCATGATTTGTCTTTGTTTTATTTAGCTTTATTTTTGTCTCTGTGACCAAAACAGCCAACAAGAACAACTTAGAGGAAGAAAAGTTTATTTGGGGCTCTTGGGTTCAGAGGTGCCTGACTCACCTTCTGTGGGCCTAAGAGGAGTCGGCACATCATGGAGGAAGGGCCCAGCCAAGGAAAGCTGCTCAGCTCTTGAAGCAGGGAAGCTGAGAGAGAGGGAGGAGGAGGGACTAGATACAGTCCCCAAGGGAACACCCCCAGGACCCACCTCCTCTAGCCACACCCCACCTGCCTACAGTTGACTCCCAGCACAGTAGTCTTATCAAATGGATTAATCCACTGACTAGGTTATAGCTCTCATATTGGAATTATTTCATCTCTGAACATTCCCTGCACTAAATCAAGAGCTTTTGGGGGACACTTTATATCCAAACCACAACAGTGATGAAATTTAATCTCCAAATGCTTGTGATCAAATGACTGCTTCTGTTATCACTAGGCAGAACCTTGCCAAGAGGGTGCATTAGATATTTATATTTGTAGAGGCTACAGAATGGCAGAAAAGAGGAAAATAAAAGTCTTCCTTTCTCCCTCTCAACTGAAGAAGTGTATTTTAATTGCATGAAATTACAATTTTCATTTGATTAAAAAAATAACTGTTGTAAAGGCTTAAGTCTTAAAAAGTAAACTTGGCTCATGGAATGGGACTTTCTCCTGGTTTTTCTGCCCATGCTAGAAGAGCTGTCTGATTTTTATCTTTGAAGCTCAAGTGTTTAAAAAGCAGCAGGTTCGGATCTCAGAAAATGATCTGACAAGGTGTTCTGAGACAAGCTGGCCTGGCACGTGCTAACTGGAAGTGCATACATTTTAGTTCCAATTAAAGAGCTGATGTGGGAAGGCAGTTTTACCAAGTGAAAACATTGTAGAAATGGGGAGAAGATGTTGCTCATATAAAACATTATATTCCTCTTTATTAATTTATACTTAAAATTCATGTTGTTCAATAGCAAAAGATTCTCATGAACTTGTCAACTAATTTCAGGTGTTACAGTAAAAGCCATTTAGTTTAAGCATTTGAAATACTTGAAGTATCCACCTATTTCTGATAAAACTGAATGCTATGGTTTGGATGGGACTTAGGTATGTCCCCCAAGAGTTCCTGTGTTAAAACTTAGCCCCAGTAGTGGGGCGTTAACAGGGCAGAAACTACTTTATCTAGGGTGTGTAGTGGTGGGGCCTCCGGGAGGTGATGACGACCAGATGAGGTGGTGCCCCCTTTAAAGGAGAGGGGGAGAGACCAGAACACAGTGCACTCCCAGTCTCTTGTCGTGTGATGCCTAGAATCACCTTGGACTCTGCTCACACAAGGGCCATCACCGGATGTGGCCCTTGGGTTTTCTATTTGTAAGCCAGAACCTCTTTTTTTTTTTTTTTTTTTTTAATAAAGCGTTCAGAAATTTTGTTATAATATGGACTGATACACTGACCGAAGGAAATTTTGCAGATTGTAAAATTTGCAAACTACATTTAATGTATATTATATGGTATATAAATATATGTACACGTACATACAGTTCCTGATTTATGGTGGATTCATGCATGATTTTCAACTTTACAAAGGTACAAAAGCAGTAAGCACTGAGTACAAACTGTACTTTAGATTTTGAATTTTGATTCTTCACTGGGCTACATGGTGCGTCCTGTGATACTCTCTTGGGGTGACAGCACAGGCTGTACCACTCCCAGGCCGCAACTGGAGAGTGCCCAGATGCTGTGTGGGAGAAATAGAAAACCTGTTGGTTCATGGTCAGTGTTCAGCCTTAATTGAATCAATTGTAGCACTTTTCTTTTTCCTGCCCTAATTATAAAATTGGCCTTTATCCATTCCTCTAGGTCATCACCTGAACTCCTCCAATCAGAGTGAAGGGCAGCCCTGCTTGAGGTTTGAGATAAAAGCAGGTGGACTGCCACTCAGGTGCGCCCGCTAACCCCATTCCTAGCTCTCTTGCCACCCAGAAGTAAAGGTTGGCCTTGCCCACCACTTTCAAGCGTGTGTTGGATGTGCTAGGATGTTGGGTAGACTGTTAGGTGCAGTTTTTACTTCTGATATTTTCTGTGATGTGCTCATTGGGATATAACCCAGTGTTAGCTGAGGAACATCTGCATTTTATCTCATTTTTGTGGAGACTGCTCTCCAATGTTTCCTTCCTCCCCAACTCTCAGACATGGTTTGTTGTTAATACTTTTGTGCAAATGAGTTCATCTATTTTTCAAGAATTATTACAGGGTTAGGAAGGACCACAGATGGATCCGTCCATAGGAGGTATACTTTTGGAGACTCATTGGCTCCGGCAGTGGCAGAGAAGGAAGACGTTTACATTCTAGCCCCACCATTGTGCTCTGGGCCTGTGATGGACTTGCTGTGTCTTACATGAGTAAGATGCAACCTCCCGGAGGTGTCCTGGAGCCTCAGTGGCTACTGAATGAAACTCAGAACAGCGTCCAGCACATAGAATTGGTCATCCTTGAATTTGCCCCTCAGGTGTAAGGTGCTGGGAACTTGGTCTCCAGGGCCGCAATCTTGAGAGGAGGAGCTCTGGGAGGTGACTGAGGCACTTGGTTCCTCCATTCATGGGAGAGGGGCTCTGTGGCAGAGGCGAGCCCTCTGGTGTTCCTGCTGTGGCCTTACCATAAATCACCCAGCTTTGGTATTCGAGTACAGCCACAGGTAACAATCTAATACAGATGGGAAATGCTAGTATCGCTGTCACACTGCTGTTATTGTCCAGTGGTCTTCAGTGGGGTTAGGAGGCCCGTAACAGGCCATGGCCTGTACCCAGTCCCCTCAGGGCTCTGGGGTAGGTGGTGACAAGTTAGGGGAAAGCACCTGGGGACAAATGTCTCATTGCACAGGTACAGTCTCTCTGGTGGTTCTTGTGCTTCGCCCCCAGAAGAAGGGATGAAAAGTCGGCCTGGGGAGGGACTCCGGGACTGTCTCTAGTCTCTCCCCTGGTGACTGGTTCTCCCTGGGAGATGAGGTTTTAGGGATGGAGTCCAAGGCAATAGCACTTCTTTTGGAAGAATTCCTTCAGACCAGGAACTCCAGAGAGCCCTACCCTGTGGTTGGGGGGGAGTAACCAGGGCCTGTTAGAGACCCTGCTCCTCAAGCAGCCCCGTGTCCCTTAGTTCAAAGCACCCAGCCTGTTGGGGTGTCTCACATGATAGCCTGCTTCCTGAGCCCCAGCGTCACTACAGCCCTGTTGTAATCTGGAAGGGACAGGGCCTTCTTGTTCCTCACTAGTCCTCCATCTAAATGACTTCTCAAGGTCCCGGTTTCAGCCTTGCTTACATTAGGTGGATTGGGGTGGGGGGCGGCTGCGGGCCTCCTTTCTCTTTCCTCTTCATTGTTATGCTCTTCTCCCACAAGCCCTTCCTTTCATGTCTGTTTATTCTTTCCATTCTCACGTCTGAGCTCCAGGGACCGCCTTTCTCTGATGTGCAGAACCCCAGCACTGGTTGAAGGTGTTTTGCTGATTTCTATCTCTGCAGCTTCTCTGTGTGTGTTTTCATATTCAGATTTCTCCCTCCTGTTATGCTAATGTGCAAGCCTGGGAGCCCCAGGGGTGTAAGTGCCTGGGTGATTTGGACCCTGTTTAGAAGAAAGGTTTTCTTCCTCTACTTTTGAAGAAATAGAGCTCATCCCTGAGGAAGAATTGTCAAGAAATATTGTTAGCTTAATATTTTGGTCTTTGAAAATCATTTCACATTCCCCAAGCCCACTCGATAGAATCAGATACATTTTTATAATTTAGTTCTTTCAGGATGATGTAAGAGTAATGATTTTTCTTTTAATAATCTTTTTGGGGGGGGCAGGGGTGATGATTAGCGTTTCTTCTATCTTTGGTTTTCAAACATCTTAACAGGAATATGGCATTTCTTTTATATTATGGGAGATCACTTATTTTTTAATGTTTTCCTGTTATGTGCACTGGCTATGCATCCTTTTCTAAAGGAATGTAACAAGTTTAGCCCTGTAAAGTCCTATAAGCCCAACCATCAAATGGACAAATTTCTCTTTAGAATGATTTCAAACAAAAGTGCATTTACTACAAGAGCAAATACATAGAGAATCATTACTCCCCGTGGGCCTTTTATCCCCAAATGTAAAAGATAAGTGATGAATAGAAGTCTAAAAAAATTGCATGTCACTGGGCTACTTTATAAAATATAACATACAATAATCTTAAATAAACATTTTATGTAACATATAACATAAAATATATATTTGTCAAAATTAAAGTCACATCAGTTTAGGATCTTAAGCATTTGTTTTACATACAGAAGAACAGTTGTGAACTGGGAAACCGCAAACCAAAAAGTGGCCTGCAGTCTCCATGTCAGTCACAGAACAGTTTATTGGGCATGAAGGAGGGCAACTTGGACCTTTTTTCAGGATGATCAGTTATGATTTAAAAAAAAAAAAACAAACTGGTAAGTTGATTTGTTTATAGTTGAGTGGTTTAATTTCAGTGCATCATGAGGATGAGGACAAAAAACTCAGACTGGCCTTTTGTTGGTTTTTATGGTTAGGTTTGGGGGGTGGGATCAGAATTTCCTATGACCAGTTGGCCTGGAGCTGCTGAACTCTGGCCTCTGTTTTCATTTCTGCCAGTTCACATGTCTCACCTCTTGCTGTTTCCTAGAAAACGTTTTGTTTATGATTCGAAATTGCGCTCTCCCTTGGCTGCCATCTAACAGAATTCCTGCTTTCCCTCCCGCATTGTACCTTGGTAAATGAAGTTCTTTTCCACCCTAGGACTTACTGAAAGTCTGTTAGGAAAAAGGACCTTCCCTGGACAGGCTTCAGTTGTGAATCCACTGAGTCTCCTCCTCTCAATTATAGACATTGAATTTGAACAGTCTCTAAATGCTTTTGTTTTTTGGTCTGTAAGATGAGATGTGCCATTCCATCCATAAAACAATTAATTGGGGTTCTCCAGAGATGCATATAATACATGTACGTATATACACGCACGGCACATGCACACAGGTGGGTGGGTGGGTAGGTAGACACACGGGTGGGAAAGTTTATTATGGGAATTAGCTTGTCCCAGTGAGAGACTTAGAAGTCTAATCATCTGCCATTTGCTTACTGGGGGATTAGGAAAGCCAGTGGTGTAGCTGAACCAAGGGGTTCACTGGTGTAAGTCCAAATAACCAAAAGCTGAGGTACCAGGAGTACCTGTGTCCAGAGTAAGAGAAGATGGCAGTCTCTGTTAGAGTCTGTAAACAAGTCAGATTGGCACCTGTTGTTTTGCCTGAGAAATGTTAAAGTCTGTGAACAAGTCTGGATGGCCCCTGGCCAAATGTCAGAGGGAGTGGTTTGTGAAGTAACAAAAGCGAGCCATTAAGTGTGGAGATTCCTTATTGGTTGACTGCTGTATCTAGTTTATGCTAATTAAGATAAGCTGTGTGGAATGTATAAATACCTCTGTTGTCCCACAATAAAGGGCTCTCATTCCTGCTGCATCAAGTATACAAGTTATTCGTCACCCCCCCCCCCCCATTTTGCTGTAGCCGGACTACAGCAAGTCTCTTCTCTGGAGAGAATCCCCCCTTCCTCTGCTGTTTTGTTCCATTTGGATCATCCATGGATTAGATGACGTCCACCCCCACTGACGAGGGGAGAGCATCTTTTACTCTGTCTGCTGATCTGAATGGCAGTCCCTCCTGGAAACACCCTCACAGACACACCCAGAAATAAAAAATCACCAATTATCTGGGCATCCCTTAGCCCAATCAAGTTGACGTTTAATGTGAGTTATCAGAGCCAGTAAAGGTAACTGTTGTTAATAAATGACCCCTAAAACTCAGTGGCTTGTATCAGCCAAAAATTCTTGGTCAGGCTGGACATCCATCATGGACTGATTGTCCACATACAAGTTGTCTCCTCTCCAGAATTTAGAAGGGGGAAAGAGAAAAGACTGACGTAGCCTACATATGCAATTTCTCTCCCTATTTTATTGGCAAGGTAAGTCACATGCTACTCCTGAGTGTCGGGGAGTAGACTGCACCCCAGTGATGGAGCACAGATGGGGTCCCACTGCTTCTACAGAGTTCTTGGCAAACAGTAATACAATCGCCAAAGAAATCCCAGAAGTGCCTGTTGAGCACTGCTCCTGCGTGGTGAGGAGCTGGAGGCGATACACGAAGCTACCTGCAGAGCGCCTCATATTGAGCAGGAGGCGATTACGTATTCATTCATCTGCTCATACAGCGTAGAGGGGCGTGTTATCAGCTTTTCATCCCAAATCCTAGAAAGACGGTTTGATGTTCCACAAGTCTTGCTTAGCTGCGTACATACCACACCACATACATACCTAGTCACTCATAACTAAAGCAGTTAAATCACTAGGCCATTCTTGGTACTGTGTTCTACCTTCAACAAGACGGTACAGTCACCTAAGGTAACCTTCTACTTGGATAATCAGACCATAGATAGATAAGGATCTTAAAGTGAATCTTTAGCATCTGCCTTTCCAATAAACTCCTTAATTATTTATGTCATGTTTTAGAGAAGCCAATAGAACTATCTCAGCTGATTGTTTAACTGCCTTTTTCCCATTAAATTGATCAGCTGTCAATTTGTTCTTTTAGTGTTTCACATCCTCAATCTTTCTTTTAATGGGAAAAAAGGCAATTCTAGGTGGATTGTGCCTCTTTTTGGAAAGGGTGTCTTCATGTTATAGATAGCATTTGGATCACAACAGTTTGCTGTTAGCTTTTCTCTTTGTTGTCTTAAGCTAATACAGTACTTTTAACTTTTTGGTATGTGTTCAGTTTCATGAATTTTAACTTTGATGTAGATTTGGGCAGCTGCCCCTACAATCATGACATGATACAAGAGCTTTCTTGGCCTTGGTCTTATCGGAGCAGAGTAATAATTTTAAAATAAGATAAAATGCTAATGATGTCAGTTGAAAATAAATTGTGTGTACAACCACAACTTTCAGCCTTTTGGCATTAGCATGAAGTCGCGCGTTATGTGTTGATGTGCAGAAAGATTGGCTGATGCTGAGCTGGAGAGGTGTGGGGGAGGGACGCCGGAGTGCCCAGGTCTGAGAATGCTCATTAAAAGGGATGTTTTATCTCAACCTGCTTTACCGCAAATCCTGAAGATGTGAACCCTTTAGAGTTTAAAAGTGAATTTCCTAGTACGATGAAGTTACAGGTCAACTGTAGATTAGACTGTTCACGCCTCCAGTCCTGTCCATTCTGGAGGTAAGGACGGGAATTTCCCTTCTGAGGCTTTCTCCTCCCCTTTCTATGCTTTTAGTGGTAATTTATTATTAAATCTCCGAGTGTAAATGCAGGTCCTGGTGATTCACTTAATGGCTGTTATAATGATATTAATTAAGTGATGGATGAAATATGCCTCGGGTCCTGTTCTGTCTGGACTTGTGTGACTTTGCGGCTGTTGAAGGTGACTCTAGAAACAGAACCTCCGGAGAACACGCGCGCCGCTTTCTCCACTGTTCCCTGGGCGTGTTGCAGGACTGGCTGGAAACCATCGTGCGTGCCGCAGGATGGTGTCATCTCGTCTCTCATGCTGTAGTTCAAGGGTGCGTGCCAGCACTGAGAAGCAGACAGAGAAGTAAAGATAAGCAAGTTCTGCCCTGGGCGTGAAGGTGTGTGGTGCGATTGCGGCAGAGAGACATGGAGACTGTGGTGAGCTCGGGCACGGAGCCGTGAGCTTCCAGCTGTCTGAACAAAAACAGATAGAAAACCAGTAACATGACATTTCCACAGCAGGAAGGGGCCTTGGAAACATGCTCAGCGGAGTCAGCCAGGCACCAGAGCACAAAGTCTGTGTGCCGCTGCTCTGGGGCACCTTGAATGGTCTGCTTCAGAGGTAGCAGGTAGATGGGGGCTTGCCAGGGACGGGTGCTGGGAGTGGGAGCGGCAGTTAATGTGCATCGAGTTTCAGATTGGGAGGGTGAAAATGTTCTGCAGATGCTTAGTGGGTGATGGCTGTATGGGGTTTTACTGTCCCTAATGTCACTGAACTGTTCATTTAAACATAGTTGAAATTTTACGTGCTATATATATTTTGCCAAAAACAGGAATTTTAAAACCCACATAATATCATCTATATCTCATTCTTCTCATTTTAAAAGAACCAATTATTTTTTGGTCTGGTATTTGTTTTTGTGGGCACCAGGGTAATCTATCAGTGAGCTAATGCCCTCAGCCCTTTTTCAATTTAACATGGTCTCACCAAATTCGTAAGTCTGGCCTTGAACTTGTGATCCTCCTGCCTTGGCCTCCCCAATGCTGGGATTCCATGTGGGTGCCACCATGCCTGCCTTTTTTTCTTAACGAAGTGTCTTTTTTTTTTTTTTAAGAGAGTGGGAGAAAGAGAGAGACAGAGAATTTTTTAATATTTATTTTTTAGTTCTCGGCGGACACAACATCTTTGTTTGTATGTGGTGCTGAGGATCGAACCCAGGCAGCACGCATGCCAGGCGAGCACGCTACCGCTTGAGCCACATCCCCAGCTCAACGAAGTGTCTTAGATGACCTTAAACCAGTATAGAAGCACAGAGCTCAGCATTGTGGACTACAGGAGAGTAGGGCCTTCGCATGATAGTCATCAATGTGAGTGTAAAGGAATCTGACCAAGTATTACACGTTATACTTTCACGTCCTGAGGACTTTGGTAGCCAGTAGTATTCAAAACCAGGTAAAATTTGGTGATTAATTTGAACATACCCACATATAGGACAGTTCTTTAAAACAAGACTGTTTCCATTCAATTATTTATTTTCCCTCCTTAGTATATTAAGGGAACATAACAGACATTGAGTTTGTGAAATGAGCCGGTCAGGTGGACAACACCCCTGCCATGTTGATCAGGGAGGAGCCAGTTCTCCAGTCCCTGCCATCTGTGTCTTAGAACCTGGAGACATGGACCTCTGAGTTATCAGTGGCCTTATGTTCCAGACGCGTCTCCATGCTGCTCACTGTCAGAGCTCCGATGATGGGAGCACACGCAGGTGCACAGTCATGCCACCACTACCTGCCCTCTGCCCAGGCGCTCAGCCAGCTCGGAGCAGAGTGCATCCATGCTTCATCAGAGCTAGGTGCTCCCCAGCCTCGGGGAGCCTGGACCCCACATCATCTGCATGGGGAAGTACGTTGGGATTCTGCATGTCAGTCTTCCTCCTTAGGCACACCTGATGACCGTCATTTACTTACACGATAGGCCAGTGGCTCTGTGAGGAGGGACTATCAATACCTCCATTTCATAGATGAGGAAACCAAGGCACAGAGGCTGCGGGCAAGTTCGTTTTATAAAGTGTTAAGATGTCGTCTCTCACTTCACCTCTGTCTAGTATGAGACAACAGCATGTGGGTGGCCTCTGGGCCTTCTGTTCTGTTCCACTGGTCCTCGTGTCTGTACCATGCTGTTCTTGTCACTCTAACTCTGTAGTATAACGTGAGGACTGCATTGTGATGCCTCCTGCTTTGCTCTTCTTGATGAGGGTTGTGTGGATATTTGGGTCTTATGGTCTTATTTTTCAAAATGTATTTTGAACTGTGTTTTTAGTTCTGTGAAGAATGTCGTGGGTATCTATATTGGCGGAAAGCCTTTTTAAAAATATTTTATAGTTGTAGATGGACGGCATGTCTTTATTTTGTTTATTTTTATGTGTTGCTAAGGATTGAACCCAATGCCTCACATGTGCAAGGCAAGTGCTCTGCCACTGAGCTACTGCCCCGGCCCAGGAAAGACTTTTTAACAAATGGTGCTGGGAAACCCAGAAATCCATATGTAGAAGAATAAAATTTGACCCCGTCTCTCACCCTGCACAAAAGTTAACTCAAAGTAGATAAAAGACCTGGGAATTAAACCAGGAAATCTGCAACTGCTTGAAGAAAAATGTACGAGTGCTACCTGATCCTCAGACACAGCGTTCATATCCAGGATATACGAAGAACTCAGAACTTAACACCAAAAACAAATCACCCAGTCAACCAATGGGCAAAAAACCTAAACAGACACTTCTAAAAAAAAAAAAAAAAATACAAATGGTCAACAAACATATGAAAAAAAATGTTCACCATCTCTAGCAATTAGGGAAATGCGAATCAGAACTATATTGCCATTGCATCTTACCCCAGTCAGCATGGCGGTTATTAAGAGTACAAGTAACAATAATGTTGGCAAAGATGTAGGGGAAAAGGTCCATTCATACGTTGTCGGTGGGACTGCAAATTAGTACAGCCATTCTGGAAAGCAGTGTGGAGGGAGATTTGTCTAAAGACTAGGAATGGAACCACCATATGATCAGGTAGCTCACTCCTTGGTATATATCCAGAGGATTTAAATCGGCCTACTTCAGTGACGCAGCCACATCAATGTTTATAGCAGCTTAGTTCACAATAGCAAAGTTATGGAACCAACCTAGGTGCCCTTAAATGAATGGATAAAGAAAAAGTGATATTCTCTCTCTCCCTTTCTCTCTCTCTCTCTGTCCTACACACACACACACACACACACACACACACACACACAGTGGAGTATTACTCAGTCAGGAAGAAGAATGATATTAAGTCAAAAGTTTTCTCTGATACGCAGAAGGTAATCCAAAATGGGGTGAGGGGAAAGGACAAAACAGGGGTGCAGGGAATTTCATCAAAATAGAGGAAAGATCAGTAGAACAGACCATGGAGATTGAATGGGAAGTAGGAGAGATGGATTAGGGAAGAACAGGGGAATGAATCTCTCTGAACTTTTCTATGCACATGATGAATACACCACGATGGATCCCAACATCAAATATGTTCACCACACTAATAGGAAAAAAAAACTAAATAAATTGCAGAAAGGAGGTCAATGGAGTAGAGGGAGGGAGCAGGAAGAGGGGGAAGGGACAGGGGAGTGCTGGGGACTGAATCAGCAAATTATATTCCATGCTTTGTGAGTATGTAAAAATGCATCCTGATGTCATATATAACTAGAAAAAATCAATGAAAAGGGACAACGTGTCATTTGTCACCATAGTAGATACACTGAAAGGCCGGTAAAGCTGGTGCACCTGCCCCACCCCGTTAGAGCATAAGGTCTTTTTGCAGTTATTTTCCTCGAGCGTTTTGGGATCCTGTTCAGTGTGAAAGCCTGAGAAGCAGAGAGCGTGGATGGGCAGTGTGTTTTCTGTAGGGCAAGTGGGATGAGGCCATTCTGCCAACACAGCCTGTGCAGTCGGTGCTGAGCCAGAATGAACAGCTACCAAGTGCTCAGCCCAGAAATGGAAGTCCGTGAAGGTGAACCGCTGTTTTACCACTGGATAGCGAGTCAGCTGCAATCCCAGTATAGTAACGCAGAGATGCCTAGCACAGGAACCCCAGGATTTCTGGAGGAGAAACTGTAGAAAAGGATAGCTGTGAGTTGTTCTATTTGGTAATACAAATTCCTTAATGGGAAGAACCTTTCTAAAAACAACTGAACTTCTGCTAAGAAGCTGACTGATTCAGTTCCTCTGTCTCCTTGTACTTCGGTAGAAATGCTGAAGTTCCCAGTGAGCAGAAAGAAGATGGTGACGCAGGGGGCCAGGTTGATTCTCGTGCAGGGCTGACTGGTAACCAAGAGGTAACCGTGAGAATCAGCCAGCTCTTGGCTCTAAGATCCTTCACAGTGTCGTCTTGAGGACCAAAGGCTATAACATGTGCAAGTGTCGAACTCTCAAAGCTGGGAATCACTGGGCACACACAGGTTATTGAAGAGCAGCTCCGTCCCTCCTGGACTCTGTGCATGGTCTGTCTCTCATGGGTGACCTGGCTGTGTGCAGCGGAGAAGGGCTCAGTTTGTCATCGCTTACGGCCTGTGCAAATGGTTACGTCACCCTGGCTTTATGTCTGCCACTCTTCTTTGTACCCACGTAGGATCCTAGGAGATTTTAAAACATTGAGTTTCCGAGTTTCACTCACTGTAATTTATTCTCTTCAACTTTGTGTCTGAGACTCTTCTTCTCTTTCCCTTCTCTCCAACTCTGCATCTTAACTGTAGGTACCCAGTGTCGAACCAGCTGATCTCATCGGTCACGTGCCTTTCCATAGTAGGTACCAAAATTATACATGATCAGTAACCAAGTGCAACAAGAAAAAAGAAATATTAACTTAAGTAATAATTTAACAATACTTTACAAATAATAAAGTAATGTTAACAACAACAAATGTGTTGACTTAACCTAAATCTGGAAGCTTCCTCCAATCAAATGCACAGGATTACGAGGTCTCAGCTGCTGCTCAAGTCTTGCAGTTTTCCTTCTTACTTGATAAAGCAGAATCAGGGACTGGGAGGTGAAGGAGTGATGTTTACCTTGAAGTACTTCAAAATCCCTTTGTTCTTTAGGCATCTTTTGATTTCATGTCTTTTTTTTTTTTTTTTTTTTTTTGCTTACCTAAGAGGGACAGTGAACTCGAGGAGTGAACCTGAGGAAGGGACTCTTCTCTGGGCTCCTGGAAGGGATACTAACTCGCCACATGTCATCGTAGAAATCGCCAGCCGAGGCTCCCTGGGAGAGCGCTGAAGCCCATTTTCAGCTGTTTTGTGCTGGCACCAGGTGCTGATCTCGGGGATATCACCCTGATTTGCTCCAGGGATTAATGTCTTCTCCTTCTGTTTCTTTAAGGAAATGGCGAAGATCCTTAACCATCCCCGAGTCTACTCCTTCCTGCACATACCCGTCCAGTCCGCCTCCGACAGCGTGCTCATGGCCATGAAAAGAGAATACTGCGTGGCTGACTTCCGAAGAGTCGTGGATTTCCTGAAGGAGAAGTAAGTCTCTGGCGCTTACGAAGTCACCATTTCTCTTCGTTCAGAAGTGTGTGGGGACGAGGAACTTAGCGCAGCCCTCAGGAAAGGTGCAGGGAGGAGGTGGGTCTCGAGGCTCGCAGGCCTTCCTTCCCTTGGGCACTTTCGCTGTGGGTTCTCCTGTCCCCGCAGTTTGTGCCCCTGCCACCTGTGCAGGTCGCCCCATGTGTTGTCTAGTCTCTAAGGAAGTGTGAGCCGTGGTTATTTTCATACCTGACCTGGTGGGTGAAACCTGCCTTGGCTTTGCTCTGCTCTAAGTCCCCTGAGAGGCTTTCTGAAGTCATGAGTGGGTTTTGACATGGACGTAGGGACCAAGTCGTGGCACTAAAAAATGTTATTTTCTACTGACTTGCATTTTCTGAGGAGTGTCTGGAGCATCGTTGCTTTTACCCACTGATCCCCGTTATTTACTTGAGTACTTGTGATGTCAAGGAGGCGGGAGGATTCTGGTGTTTAAAGTTCAAATTCCTACTGACCAAAGTAAGGCATGTTTCATAGTCCCAGATGTGAATGGTAGTTTAGTTTCCGTAAAGAACACTTGCAGCCCGTAATCATGTTCTTCAGAATCCTGCTCAAATGGGAAGGGTCTGTGACCAGGCCAGGCAGGGAGCAGAGGTGGCCAAGGCCCCGAGACCTTCCCAAGCCCAGGCCACAGCTCACCCTCGGGAACTGGTCTTTCATCTTGGTGTACTTTGGGGGTCTCCCCACTTTCCATAAATTTTTCCACTGTTGTTTTTCTTGATTAAGATACAACTTTTTCTATCCATCTTCTTGTTTATAATTGCGTACCTTTGTACCATGTTGAAGGACTAGATGGGTATGGTTGCTCGGTACTGACGGTGAGCAACTCCTTTTTCCACCTATAATTAGTCGCTCATCCGCATAAAATTGTTTTAAGATATTTTTCTCCTTCTGTTTACTCTTTTCTTCTTTTCTCATCTTTCCTTTATGTATCTCTTAATTTTTTTTCCACCTCTAGACTTTTCTTGATTATCCTAACCCTAGAAATAGGCACTTGGTGGGCATCCACACAAATGCAGCCAATCATTCAAATATTCAATGTAGTGGAAAGAAAGCATATTTATTCCAAGATACCATGATTATAGTCCGTATATACATACAGCCTTCAAAACAGCAGAATAACAACGCTCTCTACCATGTCTAATACTCTTGGATCTCTAACAGAACTGGTCAAGCCTAAAGAATACAGATTTTTATATTAAACATCTCTTGTTGGTCTGTGGCCTGTCCTTAATGTCATTCAAGCTTTTGTAGGTAACTTGTCTCATGTAGGGGAGTCGTTGAAGGCACGCTGGCACTGGTGTATGGAATGTGTTCAAAATTGGAAAAAAAAAAAAATTACACCTGTGAGATTCCTTCTCTTGCTTATTGAAACAGCAGCCGATAACGCACACACTTCGCACATCTTGCACAAGGCTTTGCCAAGCGCAGACATGCAGCCCTGGTGAGGAACAGACCCAGAGGCTTCCCAGATCAGCTGTTGCATTGTGCGGTGGAGTGAGCTGAAGGAATCATCACCGCTCTGGCCTCCCTTTGGGGGAGCGCTGACTCAGTTTGTGGAATTACTGTGTCTGTTTACCTGGACAGCATTTGCCAACAAGTTCAGTCCTTTCAATTGCTCTGTAGATGGACATGTTGAATCCGCTGCATCTTGAACAGTCTGAGCAGCCTCCTTGAGCTTTGTGGAGGTCAGAGACGATGAGCACGTCGAGGCGTTAGAAAATGATTTCTTGCCATCGTTCACTGACTGCATTCAGGGTCTTTTCTTTGGACTTTCAACTACCTGAGGCATCTGGGTATCTTTTCGAGAAGTATGTGACTAGCTAGAGGTCCTAGAGCAAAGTTCTCTGCCCAGTGATCTCCAGAGCAGAGAAGTTTGAGAGGATGATGGACATGCCTGGAGAAGACCTTGCCTCCTTCCATGCAGCCCAGCCTTCATTTCAGTTTTAAGTGCTATTAATTCCTGGAATATAGATAAACCTCCAGCCAGTTAAAGTTTTAACAGATTAAAATTAACTCTGTATTGTGTATGTGCAAGGACAGAATCAACCCTGCTGTTTAAATTCACATTTAGATAGTAACTAATATATATTAGAAAACTATAGCAAGCAGCCAATATGATATACTTACTTTGTGTAGCAGATAACTGAGAAAATTTCAGGTTCTCTACTTGGAAAAAGTCCAATTATTGCTGTTAATATAACAAAATGATCGTTGCATAGATTTAGGCAGCTTATTGGAACCCGGAAATTGTCTGTTTCCTCCAGTCCATTTTGTTGCTTATGGGAGTAGTACAGCCCTTTCCCATGGGGTGGTATGTTCCAGCTTCTCTCTTCAGTGGGAGGAAGTTTCCTGTCCTCTTGGGAGGACCCTGATCCAGTGAATAACTTTCCATTATGGTGGGTGTTTAGACAGAGGTGAAGTATATGAAGCAGATTTCTGATCCTTATTTTCTTACTTTAGACTAGTGCAGCTTTATGACAGATTAGCGCTTGTTTTGGAAACACCACAGTTTCAGGGCTTCTGTGGAGGCACTAGTCAGGATGTGCCCCGTGTGGTCATCCTAAGAAGGTGTGACCTGTCAGTACGCCCAGCACTCGTTCATAACACACCCCGACCTAAAATGGTAGGTTTGCTCCTTTCTTATCTGTTTGCTCTATGAATCCCGTATAAATGTGGCCCTTTTCATTTCCTTCTCTTTTCCCCTAAAGTCTTTGAACCTTTTTTAGGTTTTTGTAATGAAATTTTCACTAATAAGAGGAGCTTCTGCCTTTCTCTCCTTCCTCAAAAGGCTTCTCAGCTCTTCACGTCGGGAATGAAGGAGGCGGCATTTCCTAGACTGTTTCTACAAAAGACCATCTTCAGAAGAATCTGTAGGATTTAAGGCAAAAATCCAAACTAGGAATCTACCTGAAGCTGTAGACTCTTAAGCTCTGCATCCATTGGTGTTTGTGGAGCCCTGTGTCTCAAACAGTAGAGGTGAAGTCTTTTGAATCAATGTTCCTTATGTTGCACATGGCCCCTTTCAGCTGGGAGCGATGGAAGCTGACATTTGAGCCAACTTGAAGCCTAGTCATTATTCTCTGCAGTTGTTCGAACGTTGGCAGCCATCCTCCCCACAGCAGCTGGATTGAAGATAACCTGGTGGTGTTGGCACATGTTGAGGCATATGGGGATTTATTAAATCATGCAACCTTTGTGAAAAAAGAGTGTCTAAATTACTTCATATACTAATTTAAAACAGCTGGTCTTGAGCAGACACTCATGACTTAAATGATTCTTTTCAGTTTTATTAATCCAGTTGAACATTAAGTAATTAGATGTTTTTATTTAAATGAATAAGATGATTTCTTGAAGTACATAATGGGATTTACAGGGTCGTGGAAGAAAACTACTTAGAACAAAGTAAGAGGTGCAGTTCTGATTCAAAAAAAATGTTTTATGTTTTTTAATAAGTACCTCATCAATTTTACTACATTCATAAATTGTCACAACTGGTTTCGCTGTTCTCCTTTTAATGTTACTGGGATTTTTTTTTTTCAAGTGTAAAATTTGGACGGTGATTTTGAGATACTTACTTCCCAGTTCTGGGATTCTTGGAGTGCATTGTGCGGAGTATGATATGATTAGGGTTCCCAGGCTGTGTGGCCTTGGACATGGGCTCTAACTGGGGACCCTCATTTGCAAGGCAGTGATTGCACAAAAACCCTCCCCAGCATAAGCCACATAATAGCATTCGGTCAGGAATCAACACTGTGCAGAGCGCTTCTCTCAAGCATGTTTGAAAGCTAAGTAAAGGAATCTGAAACCTCAAATTCACACATAAAAGTGTAAAAAAAATATAAAAGATATCCTATTGATTTATACGTTTTAAGAAGTGAATCAGATTATGTATCAGTGTCTTTTTGGTTTATGTTAATTAGACCCTAACAGTCAACATCTCTGTCCTCCTCGGGCTTGGAGACATTTTGGATGAGTTAGTGAGCAGTAGCAGGTCGCATCTTATTATAGCGCTTGTGTTGACTTTTTATCCCATGACATTGTTCATCTCAGAATTTGCCATGATCACTTGTCAAAGTCCTGTGCACCTCTGAGTTTATTTGTCCCATCTCTTGTAGAACATTAACCATTTTTAGTGTGTGACATGGGTTCTCATCCCGCTAAGTTTACAGAGACTACCCAGGGAATTGCCACAGCTAACAATCCATGGGCACCCGGGGAGGAAGAGGAAGGGGTGGACCCAGGAGGAGGCTCTCCCCTGAGAGCTGGTCATCCTCTGACCTCTCTACCTGGCACTCATGCACAGAAGGGGCACAAGGGCACGAAGCCCGGCTCAGGCTGGCAGGAGAGCTCAGAGTCACAGTGGTGACTCACATGGCCTGTCTTATCCGGTGACCTACTTTTCCAGTCTGTCTGCAAATAATAATGCTAATTCATTAACATCCCAAGTCATTTTCCTTTCCTGTCGTTAGTCTGGGCTGCCCTGTGCTCTTACGGGAACAGATCTGATGAAAGTTGTTAAATTTGTATTTATTCCATCTTGTCCATGTAGTTTTATTCCTAGTGGCTTAGAAACTGAAGTAGCAATATTTATCAGAACAGGAGGAAAGATCTTGAAAAAATAAAAAAGAAGGATTCAGCAAGGATTAGACAAGTAACTTGCTTCCAGCTGCACCCCGTGTATGGCTGCTCCCGGAAGGGGCACCTCCAGATGGACTTGGGCAGAGCAGCCCCTCACAGCTGTTTCCTGGGGCCTTCATCGTCCCTATAGCTAGGTGGTTGAGGTGTCCCAGAGGCATGGTGCACTATTCTATCTGTTGTCAAATTTCTTCTGAAGGAGAGAACTTCTTTTCCCTTTCCTGTATTGTTACACCCTGAGTTTCTCAGGAGGATGACTGTAGCATGGGAACAGTTATCTAATAGGGAAACGCATGCACTTTCTTTTCAACTCAGCACTGTGTTTGTATGCGGATGGTTATATGCCAGATAGATTTTGGCATCCTGTGCCAGTACCATATGATTTGGGGACTACCCCAAAGTTAGTCCAGGTTTTGAATGTGAGCAGACTTCCGGACAGCCTAGCTTTCCATTTTGTTTCTAGTTTGGTCAAGAGAATAATCTATCATTCCTAAACTCCTTCCACCCTAAATCCTTTCTTTGGGATATGACTGTGTTCTCCTTCTCAGAAACCAGAAGCTCTGGTCCTTTAACCTTGGGGCCCTTCCCTCCTGAGTGCAGTGGCCCAGCCACCAGGGTCCCTCCTCCGTCTGTGGAGCAGTGAGCCCTTCCCTGGTCTTGGGGTGCTTTCCTCGTGCGGCGCACGTGGCCCCCCATATGTTGCCGCGGACTCTGCATTTTATGGCGTGAATGTCCGGGTTCCGAATGGCCAAAAGCCTGCCGCAGGACGAAGCCGCAGGGACTGGCCCTAGTTTCTGCCGAGGCTCCTCCCGGTTCGTAGGTAGCGGTTGTCCGCCTGGAACCGAGGACCTGCAGCGACAGCGACAGGGGCGACAGCGCTCCCACACAGGAGGAAGGGCACATCTGAGGTCCACGCAGGGCCTTGCAGTTAGCCAGGCTCCGATGAGCCCCGGCTCAGTCCACCGCCTCCCACCTGGTGCCCTCAGGGCGCCCTGCGTCCCACGCAGGAACCTGCATCCAGCGAAGGCGGAGGGAAAGCGCAGGGCGTTCCCGGCAGGGGCTGAAGAGGGCCGCACAGGTCCCCACCTGGCTCCTTGGTGTCCCCTGTCTTAGGACGTGGCAATGTGGGTGACCGCGACGGGGGAATGAGGAGGAGGCGTTGGGGCGGCGAAGCCTGGCTTGCGCTCAGGCTGGAGCTTGGAAAGCCGCGTAGGGAAAGTCCAGGGGTCAGAGGGAGACCAGGGCAGAGGTCACCAGGACCTGAGCAGTGGAGAAAGCTGGGGACGTCCAGGTCATCCAGAGGAAGGAGACGAGTGGCGGAGAAGAGCAGGACAGGGAGCCTGAGTTCAGGAGATGGAAGGTTCTGGACAGGTCCAGAGGCAGAGCCAACGTTGGGGGACACCTTGGAGGGATAGCACCAGGGAAGCCAAGGGACGGTGCCGCTCTGGGAACAGGAGGTGCCAATGGTCACCTGTCAACAAGAGTGACCTCCTGTAAGCAAGCTGGGCCGGGTGCTCTGGGGATTAAGGAAAAAAAAAAAAAAGTCCAATTATTCTCTCTCCCAACTACCGCAGGGGTTCAAAAGCAGTCGAAGTGTCCTAGGTCTACACTCAGAAGTCTTCCCGGTCTCCTGTTGACAGCTGTGTCCCCGATGCCTAGCATAGTACTCGGTTGTCCTCTGACATCCCCACCCCCACCATACCTTTCTACACTGCTGACAAGAGACCCCAAATCAAGACACTGGGAAGCATGCACTTGTTGAATGAATAACAGTTACTCGGGAACCCAGAAGAGTAAGACAGGGTGATATTTTCAGTGTTTTAATTAAAGCTGTGTTTTCTTTCATAAACGAGAAAATATCCTGCTCCTTGCAGGGAAACTGATATATTCCCTTTCAGGGAACCCACTTTTCCTTCTAGAGACTTTGTCTTCGTGATCCCCTGCTGCCTAATAGCTAGCATACTTATTAGGCAGTATTCATTGAACCTATAATATGTTGACAGCAAAGAGCTAAGTGCTTTGCAGGGCCTCACTCTTTTAATCCCCACCATCGCACATGTTAGAAAATATTATCACCCTATTTATAGGTAAGGAGAGGTTGAGTGACTTGCCCAGAGTTCAGAGTTGGCCTCTAGCCTCTAATTCTGGGAACGCTATTCATTGCCATTGTGATTGTTTCCAGAGTGGATAATGTCTGGAAACTGTGGAAACTGATAACTTTGTAAAAATGATACCATGCAATCAATCAGAACTTTTAAAATTATACGTGCCTTAGAGCTGGGGTGTGGCTCAGTGGTAGAGCACTGGCCTCGCATGCATGAGGCACTGGGTTCATCCTCAGCACCACATGAAAATAAGTAAAATAAAGATATTTAAAACAAAAAGACTCATTATACATGCCTTAATGCACCCTCCCCTGCCACCCTCCCCTCCCTTTGACTTTCCCCCTCCCTCAGCTGAGGGCTGCTGGGTTAGGGGAGATAAAGAAGCTGCATGAGAACTGGACCAAAAGAAGAAAACCGTAAAAGCAAGCAATGAGGGTTTAATATCAAGTATGTTTTGAATTACAAAATTGCCTGTTTAGAGTCAGTGCCCTGGGGACGCTTGCTCCAAGTCGCAGGGCTTTCTCCCAAAGTCCTCCGTCTTCCTCCTTATCCTTTTTTCCCCAGAATCGGGAAGCCAGATATCCAGACGGAGCTCAAGCCCCCTGCAGTCCTGGCTCCCAGCGCTGCCCTCCTCCTCACCTGTCACAGGCACGAGGAGAGTCTGCTCTTGGTGCTGTTGGAGGCTCCTGGGGCACGTCCTCCCTATTTGCTCGACTCTGGGACCTTGGGTTCTTTCTGAGAACCAGGAGGGCATCGGGGGAGCATGGAGTCCTCCGTGTTCTCCTGGGCTGTGCAGCAGGCACTGTTAATAAGACCACAGCGGATGGTAGGAAGAAGGCTGACGGTGGACCACGGTTACTGTTTTTAAAGAGTGAACCTCAGATTCCCCAGATCTGGCCAATTTAAATTCTGGAAGTGAGATCCCATAAAATCTTCATGAATCAACATTGATTTCCCAAAGACGTAACTTGTACATTTATTTGACTAATATTTATTTGTTCTAGACTGTCAGACACAGGAATTAACCATAGGAGATTTGTAAAACTTGGTAATTGTCTTAACTGTCTTCAAGGGTGTTGAGGGCCACAGCCGAGTCGGGATGACGCATGGCATTTTTGCCAGAAGTAGTAGTTGAGAGGTGACGCCAACAAGCCATGAAGGTAATGACTTTTGAGTTCTCACGGAGTTCCCATTGAGTTCAGGTTGAGCTCTCGCGGGGATTCCTGAAGAGTTTGCATTGGTTGGGGAAGTGCTGGAGGAGGATTTCCGGTTGGTGGTTCCTGGAGGAGCCACGTGGCATTCGGGAGAGTTCCTGGGGAGCGTGTGTGGAGTGTGCTGGTGGAGTTCAGAAATAAAGTTTGTTCCTGCTTCAGTGGCTGGTGATCTGTGCCCAGCCAGAATGCGGCACTAGGGAATGACTGTGTGTGCGTGTGTGTGTGTGTGTGTGTGTGTGTGTGTGTGTGTGTGGGAGAGGAGAGACAGAGATCGTTTTATTTTTTGAGAGACAGTCTTGCTAATATCACCCACGCTGGCCTTGAATTTGTGATTCTCCTGTCTCAGTCTCCCAAGCAGTGGGGTTACAGGAATGTCCCACTGTGCCCTGCTGAAGTTTTCTTTTCTTAAGTCTCTGTAACCCGCTTGCCCTATCTGGGTTCCTCGTTGCTAAGTGCAATCAGAGGGACCCCGATGATGATTGACAGTCTTTCTTCTGACACTGCATAGGCGTAGCCCATAGTTGGTGATGATTTGACCTAGCATTTTGCTAGCCTGCTACAATAATTAGCTTTCCATTCTCCAATATGAATCCTGGTAACCTACCGCCCGGCTAAACTGAGGCCATAGTTTTAGGTTTAGAGTATCACACCTTAGATTTAATTTGTTTGAGCTGCAAGTGACCAAAAATAAAATATTATCTCAAGCAAGATATATTTATTCTTTCACATAAAAAAAATATTACAAGTGGCATGTCCACAGTATCCAAGGTCTTAGGATTCTCTCTTGTTGTTCCGATCTCCTCAGCAGGAATCTCTCTCTCCAGTCCCAGGCTCTGCTTAAAGTCGACCCTCAAGGCTGCATTCTGCCCAGCTAGTGCGTCCCCCTCCTACCACCTCAGGTGTCGTACGTGACACTTCCACTTCGTTGGCGTTGGCCATTCCTAGCCTGGAAATAGAGCATCTATTCCAGGCAGCTATGTGTCTAGCTCAAAATTTGTTTTTCTGGAAGAAGAGGGGAACGGGTATGGAGGGGCCATTGTTTAGTCAGCTTTTTCACCACTGTGCCCGAAAGACTTGACAAGAACAGTTGTAGAGAGGGGGAAGTTTCTTTGGTTCCAGAGGTCTGGGTCTACAGACAGCCGACTCCGTCGCCGTGTGCCTGAGGTGGGGCAGAACATCAGGTGAACAGGTGGGGTGGGGGAGGAAAGCAGCTCAGGACAAGCAACAGGAAGGCAGGGAAAACTGGAAACCCCCGGTGCACGCCCAGGGACCAGCTCCTCCAGCCACAGTCACCCTCCAGTGATCCTGTCAGGGGGCTGGTGCCCTGCTTAGGCCAAGATGTCCCAACCCCGTCTTCTCACCTCTGAACTTCCTCGCACATCTCACATGTGAGCTTCCGGGGAACATCGCATGTCTTCACCCTAACAGCCACCAGAGTGTCTACTGCAACATGAACTTTTAAAAATTTCTCATGTTTCATTAGCAATTGCCCCTAAGAAGAACAGATTTAATAATCACGCCAAGCACCTAGTTTCTCTCTGACATGAGACCTGGCTTCACAAAGGCTCCTGCCAGTGTCTCTAGAGCGCTTGCCAAGTGCGTATGAGACCCCCTCAAAAGGAAATCCTTTAGAAAGTATGTTTTCATCCTGCTGCCCAGTAATGACTCTTTCTTATACACTCGTTAGTGATTCAATCTTTTAGTTGTATCACGGGCAAAATATTGACTTCTTAAGAGTTTCTTCCTAGAGACATGTTTTCATTGAGCAGCAAGTTTGATCTCCTGTCAACAGTTCTGCCCACTGGGTTTCTTTCTTTTTCTCTTGCAAGTAACTAACTGGTGCTTTTAGGACTCCTGATACCATTCAGTCCTAGGTGACAACAGCATCATTTAAATGCGCAGACTCTGATTGGTGGGCAGAGATGCCTGTGCCAAGGGTGCGGCTTGGTAGGTGGCCACCTGCCTCCAGAACCTCACATGGACAGGCCCGTGCTTCAGAGCAAAATAATGGTGTTCAGTAGAATAGAAAGCAGTATTTTCTTCCCAGAGCTGGCTTGTTAATTCTTCTCTGGATGACAGTGATTTGTTATTGTTTTTGTAAGCAAGCTTGTTTCGCTGAGCTGTTTTGTATTTTTTAAATGATCAACTTTCATACTGCATTGCTGTCCCTGTTTAGCAGCAAAAATTGTTCTTAAGTCCCTTTCTTGGGTGCCTAATTTAAAAGAATATAAAATCTAATCCTTCTGAGATGTTTTCAAGGGTGTGGGCTGGGGTTATGAACACTGTTAGGTGAGGTGACCAGCAGGAATTTGACATTTGTATGAGTAAGAATAATGTCCACCTTCTCTAAGCTAATGTCGACCTGCCCTCGGCCTCTGTGCTCGCGCGGGCCAGAAGTCAGTGGGGCCATACAGGAGGGCCTGTGGGTGCATAGCAGTAGGGTAATGTGAATTTCCACCTTCCCCAAAACAAATTGCTGGCATGTTGTCCTCTTTAGAGAGGTGTGGATTAATAGCACTTCTTACATAGGTAGCTAAACACAGAATCCAAGACTGTTTCCAGAAAATAACATCAAGCCAGGGGAATATACCTAGTAATCCAGTCAAGGGTCTGCAGTTAGGTCGTGCACTCTACACTGGGGTATTTGCAGATAGTTTCTTTTTCTTTTTTATGAAAGAACTGCTGAGAAAAATAAAGGAAAATTGATTCCAAATGAAGCAGTTGCCTGCTAATTTGCCTGAAACAAAGTGCTAAAACCAAAATTCATTAAATCGTTTAAAACATGAACAGGTAATGTTATAATTTTGTTGATTTCTGTTTTCTTCATGTCGCCTTAGTAGAATGTATTTTTATAAAAATGAAATTGCCTTTTATTAAGTCTTGGATTAGCTCCTGTCTATATATTGAAAGTTCTATTTGATGTAAAATGGAAGGATTGCTTATGCTTTTTTTTCCTTTTCCTGGACTGGGGATTAACCCAGGGCCTCCCACATGCTGGGCACACCAGGGAGCTATGTCCCCATCCCTTTGTATTTGGAGTCGGCCCCAGTAGGCCGCCCAGGCTGCTCTCAGCTTGCCTTGGCTCCTCTGAGTGGCTGGGATCGCTGGCTCACAGAGGGTCTGCTCCCTCACAGGTGGGATGTCCTCGCTGGGTGCTTTTGGTAAAATGAACTCATTCAGATCACAACAGACTTTTGTTTCTAATCAGTAGTTTTGGATTTTGAGTGTGAAGGGAGGGCGGGTCGGTGGTCTGCAACCCTCTGCAGGCTGCTCAAGTGCAGAGATATCCTGTGAAGTTTTGCTTTTTCAGTGGCAAATGACCCACTTCCCTTGCCCTCTCCCCTGTCATGCTCCTTGTTTGTTAGGGTGGGTTTTTTGTTATGTTTTGTTTTGTTTTAATTAGTTGGTGTCTACTTTTTCCCTAGTCCATGAGCTGTCCCTTTTTCTGTGTCTTAAGAGAAAGCGTTTCTACGGGTGCCTGTTTGTTCCAATACTGTACACCCAGCACATGACCCTGATGAGCTTCCCGGTGGCATTCTTTATGCTGCTGGGTCAGGTGCTGCGTGTGGATGTAGAGTTCCTGGCAGGATTTCATTTTGCATTAAAAGATAGTCTTGAGGCTAGCACAGATATTAGTGATGCAGGTGTATGAAATGTAAATGATACTATGCCACAGCTCTGAGAGTCACTCAGCTGTCACACAGCCTGTGGTTGTGCTGGTGTGGGTGAGTCAATACACGGGCTCGCACTCTGTGCCTTGCAGTGATTTTTTTTGTTTTTCTAAAAATAAAAAAAAAATTAAAAAAAACCTTCCTACTCAATTAATTGGATGTACATAGGAAACATGATCCAAACTCTGGTAGACGAAATGAAGCCTAGTTAACTCATGCTTCAGAATGCTTCATGTGCCAGCAGGCCACTGGGAGATGCTAAATAGCAACATTGCCATTTAATTTATATCTACTAGCATTGAGGAAATAATCCTAAAAGTGTCTTCCCACTTAGTTTTTTACCTTTTTGCCTCTCCCCGCCCCCCACACAGTTCTGTCTGCACAGTGGTCATGGTCTCCCTTCCACACCCCATCCTTCTGCAGCCTTCCTTCCTTTGGTCACCTGAGGCAGCCCTGCACTGTAAGTCACCCCCAGTAGTTGGAGCCCTCCTGACATGCCAGTCTGTCCTCTTGTGAATGTCACTTTCCTGGGTCACCTGCAGTCCTGGTCCCTGGTGGCTCATCTCATATAACGTCATTTCCATGAAAGTGTTGTTGGTGATAATACCTGGAACATTATCTTTCTTAAGTGTGATTTGTGTCTGACCGGGGTCTTTGGGGTCCTAAAGCAAAAGAAGTAACAAAATGACAGGGAAGGGACCCTGGCGGGCCAGTGCAGATGCTGTGTTTGTGTATGGTCTAGTGTCCCCAAACGCTCACATGCTGGAAGCTCGGCCTCCAGGGTGGTGGTGTCAAGGTGAAGGGACCTTTAAGCAGTAGATAGAGCCCAGCAGAGGGCCTTTGGCATCAGTATCCTCAGAAGAGAACAGCAAGTCTGGCCCCTGAATCTCCCTTGCTGCCTGTCTCTCCATGTGACCACTCTTTCTGCACACAGCCAGTTCTCTTTCTGCTTCTTTGCCTTGTGGTGAGACAACCAGGCATCCCTTGCCAGGAAGCTGATGTCATGCTGTTTTGACCCTTCAGCTACCAAAGTCATGAGCCAAATAAACTAGTCTTGTCTTTATAAAGTAGTCAACTTCAGTTATTTTGTTATAGCAATAGAAAAAGGACTAATACAGGAAGACATTTTGTTTAGAAAGAAATTTCATCAGTTGTGGTCCCTGAGCAGAAATTGTATGTGCTTCTCATAGACGCACCAGCACTCTTTAGACAAGCTGCCAGGCTGCGGAAGGGTAATGATTACCAACGCTGCTTCCTCCTCGCTGGTGTGAAATTTACTTACTTAAAATCAGCATTAGCTCTTTGATCTTCAAATAGTGTTAAACATTATCTCATCCTACTGTTAGCTTAAAAATAAATAAAAATAAACAGTGTTTATTCCAAGTTGTTCTACAGGTTCATGCCTAGTTACAGAGTTAATTTTGAGCATTATTTGCAGGGGGTGAATTATGTTTAAGAGTCTCATGGACTGGCTGCTGCCCAGAGTCCTGAGAGATGTAATCAGTTTCAGTTAATTCTAACAATAGATTGTGGCGGGAACTCAGGTCAGTGGCGGGTTGACTGCACCCACACTGTTGATTCAGGTTGTCAAGAACTTGACTCATGCTCAGACCTGACACTGGCTTGGGTCAGCTGGCCCAGCTCTGAGCCGTTACCAGTAAGCCCAGCTGCTGTTGTGTGTGTGCACAGGGCGGGGGTGACCCCTCAGGTCAAGTCTCCCTCCTGGTGTCCCTGCAGACTCCAGGGCCTGGCCCTGGGGCCCTGGTGCCTTTCGCTGTGTTCAGACCTCAGGTTCTGCACACCACTCAGGCCCTGCCTGGTCATCTCGGGGGCCTGTGGGAAGCGCTGGTGCCTGTGCTCCGAGTGATTTCTGCCCAGTTGTAGCCGTTGTTGCTGAGGTTTGATGAGAAAGGCGTCATTGTTTTCTGTTTCGTAATCCTCGTCCATACCCTTAGCACTTCATGGTTCACAGAAACTCATGTCTGTCCAGCCTATTCTGGGCGAGGGCAGAGCAGGAATCGCATCGTATCAGCATTAATCACTCTCTGCCTGTTGATTAGATCACTCGGGTTAAACACCGGTGGGAAGAGTGATCTCAGGGTGAAGGCATGAGGAAAAATACAGGGGAGAAGCAGTTTGTTTCTCATTCTTTTTTCTTATAATGTTTGGAGGTAAATATTTCTCATAATTTATTTATTTTTTCTACCATTAGCCTTTGACATCAATAGTAGCAGTTTTTTTATTTTAAAAAATATATACACAAACAAATGGAAGTTGTTGCCCCCGGGATACATTTTTGCCCTGAGTTAAAGCCCCTGTGTGGGTGTGGGTGTGTCGGTCAGATGAGGGATGCCTGGTCTGATGGTGAGTGCAGCACAGAGAGGGACCTCACGGGGAGGGGGCCCAGGTGACTGTGACCTCCCCTGTCGGTACCTGGTTCTGCATCTGGGGGAGCCTCGCCTTGCCGTTGAATTTTAATACGTGCCATTTCCTTTCTTACTGATTTTTAAGTAAATAGGTGACAGATATGATAAAATAGCAAGGCTTGGCAGTTATATTTTAACCAAGAAAAGAAGAAATACAGCTTCTCTTAGTTCATATCTGCTGCGTTTCACATCACTGTTATGAGATGAAGATTCACTTTAGCGATGAGTCAATTAAAAAAAAAAACAAGCAGTAGCAGTTTTCTTTCCTGAGACAGGGTACAGAGCAGTCTGGTAGGTGACATGGGCCTGTGTGATCGTGATGTATTAGCAGAATTTGTTTTTCTGCACTCGGGTATCAAAGCAGTTTACAGAGACACATGTGAGGTATAGGAGTTTTAAAAATGCAGTTGAAGAAACCAAAGGACACAATTATTGTAGGCAGATTGCATTGTCAAGGTCATTATCCCAGCCACAGGCCTCCAGTCCCAAACACCGTTAGACGGGAGTGTGTGTCACCCAGGCTCTCTAGAAGCCAGTCCGAGAGGCCAGGTGCTATCAGTTACGGGACTGAGTCCTGTGGAGGGCTGATGGTGTCTGCGTGCAGGGTCACAGCTGGCCGTTCCTGAGACTCGCAGCAGTTCCTCCTGCCACCCCCTCATCGCTGGCCCCGGGGGAGCTGTTCCTCTCCCTCCCTGCAGATGAGGTGCCGGGTCATGTGCAGGAAAAAGTCCAAGCACATAGTGTGTTCAGAGCCGGGCTAAATCAAGAACAGATTCAGACAGGACCAGAGACCTCGTATTCTTCCGCATCTGTTGACGTCTTCATCAAGTACTGAGTACCAGAAAACCTGGTCTTACATTATCCAAGTACTACCTGGAAAAAAGATGCCTTTCATTGCTACTAAGGACAGATGCCCAGGGTCTGGGGTGGACACTTGTCTTATGTGGTCAGTTGTACATGTTTCCAAATGGCGAGAGAAGGGATGCCCTGAAAGTTCTAGAAGAAGAAAGGAAGGGACATTTATCCATCTTTTCATTCTTTAAAACTTACTTCAATACAATAAAAATAAGAAAAAGTAGCTAGAACAGATATAACCTTTAAGAAAAAAGAAAACCATGTACAAAAGCTGGTGTGTAAGTAGTTAATTAAAAATGTGTCTGGCTCTTCATTACACTGGTAAAGGTACTCTCTTAGCCCATTTTCAAACCAAAGAGAAGTTTGAAAAGAAAGATAAGTTGGGGGAGGTGACCTGTGGCCCGAGCCTCGGCCAACCAAGCAAATCTGAGGATCTTCCTTCCGCATCAGCACAGGGGGGAAGGATCCGTTTGTCTTCATCTAGAACTTCTGCCATCCGCTCTGGCTCGTCTTTCCACACTGGATTTCGGTTTGTTTGTTTGGCGATAGGAAGGTAATGAGCGACGAAATGAAGTGACCAAAGGCAGAATTCAGACTGCTGCTTCTCCAGGCCGCGGCACTGACCGTCCCAGGGTGTTCTTGGAGTAGCTGGGTGCTCCAGCCGTTCGCTTGGACCCGAGCCCTAGAGGGGTGTTACGAGTCCCCGTCGCTGTTTCTGACTGCAGAGAAGTGCGCCTCTGCACTGCCTGACAGCGGGCTCTTCCTCTGCTTGCTTTTCTGTTGGCTTAGACTTTAGAGAAGAAAGAATACAATGAGTACTAAGTTTCATCTGTTTATGTTGTTCTCTGAACTCGCACCTGAATCCCTATTAATTCCTATTCATTCCTCGTCATTTCTATGACTCAGTATTATTCCATAGAGTTAGACCATTTTTCACAGGTTATGTAATGTTTTGTTGAGTTTACTTCCTGTCTTTGCATTGTCCTCAAATACGTGGTTGTTTCATTTTCTAACTATCATAGAAAGAGGGTGTTTTTTTAATGTTTATTTTTTTCAAGGTAGAGACCATAGAAGCAAGATAAAATTAATTAAGTACCTATGTGTCATATTGTGGCAAGTAATATACTAATGGTAGATAATATAAAACTGGCATAGAGCACATTTGCGATTTGTTTTATAGGTTCCCTGTAAATTCACTGCATATCCTTATAAATTTTGGTCATTTTGTGGAGTTCAACTGAAATAGGTAATGAAGACATTTAGAAGGCAAGAAATAGGTTTTATTGGTGAATTGGAGAAATGACTCTGTCTTCCACTTGAGTTACATCTTTTTTAGAAAATATTTTTTGGTTGTTGATGGACCTTTATTTTTATTGTATTTATTAATTGTGGTGCTGAGGATTGAATTCAGTGCCTCACACATGCCAGCCAAGTGCTCTTCCATTGAGCTACAACCCCATCCCGGGTCCCACCTTTGGAACGAGAGAATTTGGTTAAGCAAACTCCAAGGCTCACCTTTGTTCTAGAATTCCCCACTTTGGTAACTTGGAACCGTTTCACCCAGTGACTGTGTAGGGTTGTGATTGCATCTTTGCCTGATGCCTTACCATACTCGGCCTGCTGTCGAGTCACGGTCCGTGTTTGTTCCCATGAGAGCAGGCCGACTGCATGAGCGCGTTCCAGGAATTCCCTGGGGAGGGTGATGGAGCCGGCCTGCGTGTGGAGCCAGACACCTGTGCCGTGCCGGCTACGATGTTGTCAGAGGACACCCTTCCTCTCCAGACTCAGGTCATCTGGGCATCTTGATCTGTTATTGGACGTGAGTCTATGCATCATTTTGCTGGTCACAGTGGCCACTCACTGCTCAAGGTGCCCGGAGACTCCTCAGCGAGCCCCAGCCCTGTGTGCTCCCATCCCTGGGCCTCTCCCGGTTCTCTGGTCTCGACTTCTGCCCAGCCTGCACCTGTGGTCCTGCTGTGGTCATGGCTCCGACAGCAGCCCAGCGTCCTTCCTCCTGACCCAATGGGCTCCTCCACCATCCCCCACTCTTCGCATCTGGCTTGAACCTCACCAAAGAACATGGCAGTTGGTCTCTGTTGAGCCCTCTCTGCGGCTCTGCTCCGCTCTCCTTTGTAGTCCCTTTGCAGCGTGCCATCGGCCACCATGGGCTCAGTTCCCCCCAGTTTCCGTGCTGACTGCCTAACCTGTCCTCGGCAGACACACGGGGCCTCCCAGCAAGGCCACTTCAGGTGCCCTGCTCATCCACCTGAGGTCACAGGACGCGCTGGCCAGCTTCTCCTCCTCCCTGCGCAGGACCTTGTCACCCCTCCCTTCAGCACACTGAGGCACCTGCTGATGGCAGGGACATGAGAGGGTGGGGACAAGCAGGAGACTTGATTGTCAGCCTGGTTCTGGAAAACAGGGACAGGGCACAGTCCGCAGGAGGCCCTGGGCAGGACTGAGGTGGAACTGTCTGGGCCACCCCTGCTGAGTACGACCAGAGGGGAGAAGTAGGGTGGAGAACACAGGAGCCAGGAAGGCATCCGGTGGACCCGGGGGCTGGGGGGTGTGGAGGAGGAGTGGGGAAGGTCCTCTGGGCAGAGGGGAGACCCGGTGGCCTGGGTGCTAGGGCATCTGCAGGAGGTGAGTGGTGGGGACCTTGGGGCCCAGGGGAATCGCTGTGGTGAAGGCAGCCCTGGGTCTGTAAGTCGAGTGTCCTTCTGGACTGCTGGAAGGGCTTCCCATGTGGTCACTCTCCCCAAGTCTGATTCGCCTCCTAGGATCCCAGCAGTGCTGCGCTCCCCAGGTCAGGGTCTGCTCTGGGCCAGTGACCAGGACTCATCTTCAGTGCTCAGCTGGGGTTGGCCGGTCTGCGCGGGCCACCAGACTGCAGCCGCACAGGGAGCCCACAGAGGCTTGTTGCCTGAGGGCTCTGGAGGCTGGAGTCCCAGGTCAGGGCAGGGGTCGATTCTGTCTCTGGCAAGAGCCCTTCTCCTGACCTGCACCGGCCGCCTTCCCGCTGTGTCCTCCCTTGGCCTGTCCTCCGCTGTGGCGCAGGAAGCCACCTCTCTGGCGTCTCCCTTTCCTTGTTAGGGTGCCAGTGCTAGGGGCCACGTTCTGCCCCTATGACCTCTGTCAACCTCAGGGGCTGCGAGCCATGTGTTGGGGGTTAGGGTTTTGATGCATGGATTTTATGGGGGTGAAGTCCCATCTACTGGCTGGGTGTTGTCCTCGATTTGCACTTTCAAAAACGGAGACTTACAGTGGCTCTGAGTCACATAGCTAGTGGCAGGTGCCTGCTAGGCCATAACTGGATGACACTGCAGCTTCAGCTTGTCTGTGAAGAGGGAGATGCACATAGTAGGGCCCTGTGATTTCCCTTCATTGTTCTTTCACTTTTAAGTGAAAAAATGTGGAGATAATGAGATTGGCACTTTTTTTCTTTTTGCTTCTTATATCCAGCATTTCACTAGAGGCTTCAAACTCATTTTTCTTTTTCTTTTTCTTTTCATTTTTTTTTTTTAGTTGTAGATGGACACAATACCTTTATTTTACTTGTGTATTTTTATGTGGTGCCGGGGATTGAACTCAGTGCCTCACGCGTGCTAGGCAAGCACACTGCCACTGAGCCCCAGCCCCAGCCCCTCATTGTTCTTTTTCTGGTTTAAATGTGGATCACTCTTAGAATGAACATGAACAGAAAAGAGAGATGCTGTAAGAGTGAAAGTAGGCAGTGGGAGGCGGGGGCACACTCACCCTCAAGAATGAGGCGGTGACACGGGGGTCAGTCTCCCCAACTTTTAGGTAACGTGGCAGCGTCAGCCCCACGTTTTAGAGTACCTCTATGATCCAAGTACTTCCGACACTGAGGCAGAAGACTACGGCCAGCCTCAGCCACTTAGCAAGAACTTGTCTCAGATGAGACAGGATGGGGCTGTGGCTCAGTGGTAGAACGCTCGCCTAGCTTTTGGAGGCACTGGGTTCGATCCTCAGCAGCACATAAAAAAATAAATAAATAAAATAAAGGTATTGTGTCCAACTACAGCTTAAAAAAAAAAAAAAAAAGAAGGGAGGGCCCTTGAGGCTCAGCAGTGAAGCACCCTGGGCTCAATCCCCAGCCCCACAGGGGAAACAAAGTGTGCATATGGGAAATTTTTTCAAAAAGTTTAGAAGGGAGCACTTTGAAAAGTCATCCCCTCGCCCCGATGAGCGGGGGAAAGAGCCCATCGAATCTCCTGCCTGTCCTCTGTCACTGAAAGCCAGGGTGCAGGAGGAGTTGCCCCATTTCATGCTCTGCATGTTTGTTATCTCTTGCCTCAAATTGAGGCGTTTAGGATAGTACCCACAGGTCATCTCCGTCTGTGTGGATGGAAGTCTGGCTAGTACCAGCGGGTTCCTCTCCTCCGGGTCTCATGGCTCTGGAATGAAGGTATTGGTCTGGATGGGGCCCTGCCACCTCTGTCCCACCTCACTGCACTGGGTCAGGCCCTGCCACCTCTGTCCCACCTCACTGCACTTGCAGATGGTGACTCTGTCCTCTGGGAATTGACAGAATTCATATCCTGACAGTTTTGTGGCCTGTTCCTGCTGGTGGGCTGGCTGGGAGCATCCTTAGCTCCTGGAGGAGCTCTGGGTGCCTTCAGCGTGGCCCCCTGCTGGTTTACACCCGGAGCCTGGCTTCCCTCCAGGCCACGGGAGCCCATCTCTGACTCCCCCAGCCAGCAGTGGGAGGAAGTACCTGGGGTTAATCTGGTTGTCTTAAGATGTCCCCTGACCTGGGACCTTGATAGCACTCCCAAGACCCCTGTGTAGCGTTACCCAGATTGGAGTTGGGTGGACTAGCCAGGAGCAGAGCCCTGCATGCCAGGGCCCATGCGCTGGGACCGTTTGGAGACGTGCCATCTTACTATGGAGGTTCCTGCCAGCCCTGTCCCCTCAGCCCCTCCTTCCTGCCATCCTGGTGCTGTTCTTGTGCTGACGACCTGTGGACCTGGCTCAGTCCAACCTCGTCTCAGGCTCAGAACCTCCCAGCCCATTTTGCGCCTGTCAGTAGCTGGGAGTATAGTTGGGCAATTGTGGTTCTTGGTTTCTCTGCAGGACGGAATGGTGCCTGTGGGCTTGGCATGAGTTTTGGAAAGAGCTGCAGGTAAGAAGGCTTAGCTATTCCATTTAATTTCTTTACTCCCGAGAAGCTCAGAAGCGGGCTGGGGCTCTGTTCAGTTTTACTTAACAAGTTACTTAACCGTTCAGTTCTCTGGTCTCCCATATGGGTCTGATTATACCAGTCTTCATCAATTTGTTGTAAAAATTAAGTAATTTTTAAAAAATATTCCAAACATTTAAATAACGCCAGTTCTGTAGTAGTCACTCAATAAATGTTTACAAATGGTTTCCGTTGAAGATCATCTCCTAAGAGTTTCTGCCTTTTGCATTTGGCTGGATAGGAGGGGTGCCTCCAGTGAGGGTGTCCCCAGTGCCAATTGCAGCATGATCATCAGGGCGCATTAGTTTGCCACTCTGGAAGGTGGCTGGGTTTCTGAAGAGAGTATAGTTGGGAAGTTGTGGAAGGCCAGGCTGGTGAACTGTGATGGACCCAGATTTTGAAGGGCTCAGAAGCCCCACCTGTGTGTTTAGACTGGGGCAGTCAGTGAATAAGCGACCGTGTTTTCCAGCAGGCCGAGGCGTTGAGCAGTGTGCTGGGTCTGCTGATGAGCTCCGAGCTGGCAGCGGAAATAGGGAGGACAGCAAGCTCTGTGGACGTGTCCAAGCTAATGCTTGACTAGTTATAAAGAACAGATGAGTTAAAATCAACCAGGTTTTCTAACACGGAAACCATTGATACTATTGGAAAAAAGGTACCCAAAAACTTTTAAAAAGAGAGAAGGGGCCATTGGATGTGGAGGAGAGACTTCAAAGGGACCAGCTTTGTGAGGTTTAGAGAACCTCAGGAAGAAAACACTTGGAGTAGTTTTCAAGTCAGCCTGAAAGCCAAGCTAGGGAAGGAGTGTTGCAAGAGGAGGCCCTGGTGTGTCACTTTCTTGGGTACCTTCCCTGCTGCCTCTGTCCCATCTCACTGCACTTGCAGATGGTGGCGCAAGGCCGTCAGCACTGCTCCAGACCTGGCTTGGATGTAGGTGCCCGGTACATTGTGAAATGGGCAGCCTCAGTGGCTGTTCAGTAGTGTCAAGTGTAGGTAAGTAGGTCAGGTAGAATCAGGACAGAAAGGAGCATCTGTGGATTTGCCGGGACTGAGATCTGAATTTTATCAGCATGATGGGGCAGGAGCCAGGATATAGAGAGCTTACCAGAAAATTAAAAGTGAGGAAGAAAAAGGAGCAGCTACAGCCTGTCCTTGTAGAAATTTGGAACAGAAAATGTCTGGAACCAGCCAGAGAAAGGGTTTGAGGAGCCACAAGACAAGCTGGGTTGATTTGGTCCTTCAGTGCAAGGACAGCACGCTTGGAATCAGGAAGGGACTTGCAAGGCAAGAGAGGAGACAGGACAAGGGCTGAGCCCCGTTCGGCTCTAGAAGCCTGGGATCCAGAGCACGGCTGCTCCAAACAAGACTCCTCAGCAGATGTGTCCTCAGAATCTGGAGAGCAGTTACGGAAAATTAAGCCAAACCACACCTGGTTCTGAGGGTGAGACGGAGTTCTGGGGCCGCCAGGTGGTCTCTGTCCTCTGGGCTGTGGAGACAATGTCATCTTCTGTAGCCACGTGTTGGCTTTGTCATCGTCACTCTTGAGAGCAGCTCCAGTGTTACCTTTGAACCTTTGATGTCTTATCGCAGGAGACTTTAACATCCTTCAAGTCTTTTCAATAAAAAATATTTATAAAATAAAACTCCATGTTTGGAATTACACATGCTAAGTTTCAGTAAGCGGCCAACTAAGGAAGCTCACAGATGAGCTGGTCTGGTAAGTGCAAAGAAAAAAGTAACCTGATCTTAGCAAATTATTTTTGTTGCTTGTATTTTAAAAAATAACCATTCTTGGTTTGTCTTGATAAATACAATTGTAGGGGAAATGTCATATTTGACTTCTATCTAAAAAAAAGGTCACAAGGGTACGAAAATTCATTTTAGGAATCTTATTTGTAAATTGTAAACTCAATTACTTCAAAAAAATATTTTAATTTTCAAAGTTTACAGTACAGTAGATTATTACACATCACATATGAGGAGATACTGTCTTTTACCGGGCTTATTATAATGAAATAGAACAAAATTGAAATGGCATATTAAGAATTTTTCATATCAAAATATTTATTCTGTTAATGTTTGTGCATATTGATATTTATACTTGAGATTCTGTATGGATTTTATTTTAGTTTCTCTCTATCTAAAGCAATCTCAAATAGTCATGGCAAAGTATAATTAAACATGGCTTCAAGAGTTAGTTTTTCAGTAAGCAAGAGTCCGAGTCTGAGGTTGAAGACTGGGATGGTTTAAAACCCACTCAGCTTTTCTTTATAGAATTATTCAGAATAAATCCTGACTGTCATGAAAATAAGACACATCCAGCCCAGTGCCCTGTGGGAATCTCCTGCACAGTGATGTCTTGTTTACTGTTTAGAACATTATTCAGCATCTACATAGTTTGTTTTGAGCATAACTCATGTTTGAGAGGAAGGTTTTACATGAATTTCAAGCTAATTAGTATCATTAGGTAAGCATCTAGACTAGGAATCAGCAGGCTGTTTTGGTAAAAAAAAAAAAAAAAATTGAACACATACATTTTTTTTACTCACACAAACCCATCAGTATATATATGTATTTAAACATATATATTTTAAAGAAGGAAACACATTTGTATTGGTAAAATTGAAAATATTAATATGATTTTTTAAAATATAGATCTGCTATTAAGAATGGGATTGCTTTGTTTGGGATAACATTTTACTCTATGCAGTTAAAAGTTTAATATTCCCTATCAGCAAAATCAGTTGTTAATATTGATTTTTCAGTGCTGATAAATAATGAGGTTTTATGTATTTCACCTTTGAAAATGTCTCAACACAGATGCATGCTGCCAAATGTTAGTATCAATTTGTGATCAAAGCATATCATTATTCGAACAAAGCATATTTATCAACTGAAAGGCATTTATAGAATTCTACTAGATTCTACTATTTGTTCTACATTAGATCAGTCACTTTCAATTGAAAATAGATGTAAGCTTCTCTCAGTGGCACAGTTCAATGGATTTTTAAATATGGACATTTCCTTTGCATTTGCATTGAGATCTTAAATATGCTATAAGTGATCTCAGAAAATAACTGCTACAATTTTTTTGTGGGAATGGAGAATACATTTAACTTTATTGTCATTGTAAATGTATAATGAAGCTTGATATCGCTTGTGAAGTTAACACTAGTTGTTAAAATGACTTTACTATAATATACATTTAGCATGAATGCAAAATTTATTTTAGGTTGAATTTCTTAAGAAACATTATTAAGTCTGTAGCAAAAACTAACTTACAAGTGATTCTTAATAATGGTTTTTCAGCACAGCACATAAACCCAGAAGATAGTTAGGGTTTTAATGGTTTTAGGCATCTGAGGAAAAAATTCAGTCTTGGTCATGAGCAAAAAAAAAAGTCCCATAAAGTGTACTAGTACTAAATCATCAAACTACTGTGTAGCGGGATGAGTTAAGATAGTCTTTTTTTTTTTTTTTTAACAAAAGTTCACAGAACTGATGAAAATTATTCTGAGAATGAAATGTACTTTTGACATAATAATATATGATATTTGAATATTTTATAAAATACCTGCTGAGGAATAATACAAAGGCTTATATTTCACAAACTTTGTAATTCATTCATCTAAACCTTTTTGTGTTTCACATATTTTTTAGCCACCATCAGTTGTAGCACATCATAGCAGATTCCACTTCAGATTGTAATGAATTAGTGTTGTTTCAACTGCTTTGAAAATCTTCTCTGTAGTTGTTCCATGAAAACTGTTTGAAAATTTTACTCATTTCCATTTCGACATTGACTTTACAAATAGCAACTTAGCAGTATTAGTGAAATTAGTCAATTCGTCAAAGCCAAGTAAAACCACTCAAAATAATTGCTTGTTTTTGAATTGATTGCTGATGTTTGTTCCAGTGTCCTGAGCTCAGTGCATGTAGAACAGTTAAAGGCTGGTAGGGAAGGAGGTGAAGCCGGGGAGTCAGATGGTGCTGGGCCTTTCTGCTTGGGTTCACAACGCCTGCCTGAAGTTACAGCTTCCAGGACATGGGTTTGGGGATTTTTAAAGTTTGTTTGCTTTGCCTCACTGATAGTTCTTTAATGGGGGAAAAAAATCTAAAGGGGAAGCTGCATATATAAGGGTTAAATCTGAAGCTGTTTTTGTTGAGTCAGGAAATAGGAGGCCTATAACACCACGTCTCTACAGGGCCCTTCAAGTTCTTTCCCTTTCCTGCAGAATAAGCTGAAAACCACTGTTTTAGCCCTGAACATAAATAGGAGGGGAACACATGATATGTGTTGTTTGAGCAGAGTACCTTTGCATTATGGGAGGAGAAGAAGAGTGCTGATTTGATCCTCCCTTGTGTGTTAGACAAAGAGCAGGTGTTTTTGAGCATCATTTCATTCACTCTTCATGGTAATCGGGTATTTCACTTTTATAAAATGAGGAAAGGAAAATTTAAGCGTTTGTTTTTAAGTTCTATCACTTACAGTTGCCAGCTCCCTGTACAATGCCGTCCAGTAGAACTTTGCACAAGGATGGAAATATTCTACATCGATGCTGTCAAATATGGTATACTGGCTGTTGGGCACCTGAAAGGTATCTAGGACAACTCAGGAACTGAAACGTAAACTTTGTTTTCAGCTCACTTTAATTAGGATAGCCTAGTGTAGTTAGCTCCTATTGTATTGGACAGTTCAGCTCTATTTAATGGCCTTGTTCAAACTGGTTCATTCTCCAATAGTTCGTCCTTAGTTTGTTAATTGCTTTGAAGGCTTATTATGCAATTTACATTTATCTTAAAATATGAAATGTATTACATTAATATTTAATTTCAACTATCCCAGATAAAAAATTGAGAGTCACATCTCAGTAGATACTATTTATGGGAATTGATTTTTCTTCCTTACAAAGGAACTTTGAAGTCTTCCATTGACTTACTTGTGTATGAAACACCTCTTCTGTGCCAGGCACTGAGCTCTGCACCCTGGGAGTGTGTGGCATGAGAGACAGACATGGTCACTGTCCTCAAGGGACTTGAGTCTTAGTGGGGGAAATAAAACAAGTAATAAGCAATTATGATAGAACATTAGAAAATACAGAGGGTTTAGCTGCTTGAAAAAAGCACAGAGTAAAGTTTAAATTCAAGGATGTTCTAGAAGAAAGCTCTTCGAGGTCTGAATAGAGCAGAAGCTAGTCCAGTCAAATAGACTCAGAAGAGCAGTAAGAAAAAGTGCTGTATGTGTGTGGAGGCCCAGGCCAGAAAGCATGGGGTCTGAAGAAGGGAAAGGAAGCTCAGTGGGCGGAACTTGCGAGGTCTGGTGCCCCTGTGACCCATTCTGTGGGGCCCAGCCTCCTGTGCACCCAGCAGCACAGAGAAGGCGGGAGTGGCCGGGGCTGGAACGGAAAAATCAGCACAGCACATAAACCCAGAAGATAGTTAGGGTTTTAATTAAAAATTCCTACAGGGATATTCCTGTGTTATTACAATTCCTTGGTTAATTAATTCAAGCTTCACAGAAATTTCTGAATATCAGTAAAAGTAGAGCATAAATCTACATCTTAAGAGACTAGATATGCTCTGCAAATGTTGATTTTCTTCTTGTGTTTCAGAGATCTCCGTGTTGGACACATCTGAAACTCCTTTGACATGGCCATCCCTTTTTTCTCAAACTGCCCTTACAGAGCACAGTACCATAAAGGTGAATTTGAAAGATGGTCAATCTAAAGAGCTTTTCCTTGTTTTATTTTTAACCCTTACTTTTCTCACCTATATTAAAGAAAATTATCTGGTATACCCAGCAGTAGTAATAGCATGAGTTAGCAATGAATATTCAGGAATTAGTAGTGTACATTTATCCTCACATTCAGCCTCTCAGTTGAGAACTGAGTCTTCTGAAGGGGCTTATACATGTCTCATGTAAGTGGCGTGAGCTTAGTCCATGCTGATGACTTGGCTACCCCCAATTTCACTCAGCAGTTGGTTTTCTTGTTCTTATACTGTTAACCTAAGGAGAATCGGCAGCCATTGAGAGAACCCAGCTTCGAATGATCACTTTATAGAACAGAAAGGACAGGTAGAGGTCGGATACTGTTATATCTGTATATTTTTGTATGCTTAGTTTCTTGCTAAACATTAATGCACTTTGTGGTTCCAAAAGGATTTGATCAATTTTAACTTTTGAAAGGATATATTAAAAATATGATTTCTGAACAATATTACATTCTGAATGAGTTAGTGTTAGGCAAAAAAAAAAAAAAAGATAATGCAAAGATGTGGTTGAAACACGGAGGACTGAACCATATAAACCAATGTCAGTCAGAAGACGCGCTGTGTAATTTTCTCTCTTGATGTCTGCTACCCATTTTTTTTCTGTTCATGCATGACAGTTTTAATGTCTTACATGAAGAGTTGTAAAAAATTAGTATAGCTTCAGTGGCTGATTTTGTGCAACAAACATTAAGTCAGTTCCCATGAACATCCCCCGGTGCAACCCTTAATAAATGCAGACTTTATTTTTAGTAATGACCTTTCGTAATGTGAGCCTTGATCCGTTGAGATGCTGTTCACTTTTGATGTATCTCCAAATCCCTTTTTTTATGCATTTTAAATCAACACACGCTTGCTCTGAATTTATGCATGTGGATAGACGGAGATGTAATTTAAACACATCTGTTCAAATATGCATTTCAGATCAACTTGGTGCCGGTTCTCATAATACGATGGAGTTTTTGACGGGTATTATATCCCTAAAGTACACAGCAGATGGTATTTATTAGAGAATGAATAGAAATGAAGTTTAAGGATGTTGAGCTTTTTGTCTTAAGTCACTCATTTTTCAGTCATAAAACAATAATGGTCTAAAGGCCTGAGTCCCCATGATAAACCTGAGTGTGCCACTGTTCTCTGAGATGAATGTCAGTCAAGTTGGGATCCGATGTTTTTGTTGAGTAGTCATCGTCACTGTGAAAAGTGAGATGAGAACGAGGTGGAATACATAATAAGCTATTAACAGTTAGTTGCTTGCTCCAGTTAATATTTCATGTCATGTAAATTATAGATGCAGGTGGCTCCAGCAGCCTCACTATCAATGCTTATTTGCTTGAGGACTACGTCAACAAATCGTTTTAAGTCCATTAAACCATCTTATGCTTTGGATCATTGTTTCAGTTTCTAAAGTAATATTTCTTTATTAATCTTCAAAACTAGCCTTTATTTCCTCAAATGCTTGTACTAGGAAGATGTGACATCATCTATCCATAAGATGTGACCTGGAGTTAATGTACAGGAATTCATTACTTTTCAGATTTACTAGTTTCTATCACAGGTTGTACCTAAACAACTGTCGTTTCAGTAAATATAGAAGAATGTGACAGGCACCTAATATCTAGCACCCCTCTGAAGCCTCGTGCCCTCACGTACCTTCATGCCCTCACCTGCAGGTGAGGAGCTGCAGAGAGGGCAGCGCCCATGTGATGGTAGACCTCCAAGGGACTCCAGGGATGGCCACAGGGTCTGCAGAGCTGAGCAGCTGGCTCTTAGCTCCCACTACCTTCTCCAGAATTCGTAACACTGGGAACCAGTGCCAAGGAGCTGATCAAGAATAACAACCAAATCTCTGCCTGCCTACCTTTCTCCTGCATTTGATAGGAAGCTGTGTTCTCATGTCTGCAATCAGTTGCAAGTAAACCAGGCTGAGATGACTTGGAAGCTATTATTGACTTCTGTACACACCACCACAAATAAGTCTTTTTCTCATAGATTTAGACAGAGTGCGAAAGGAATGTGATGATTTGTTAGGTAACCTGCAGTTATGTTAGGCAGTAATAGAAAACATTTTAAAATATTTGAAATAATATAATTGCTTTGCACGGAGAACACGTACACGAATAAAAGATGTTAGCAGGTGTCCTGCCTGTATGGAATCTCACACTGTTGTATTTATTGGGAATATGCACACCGTCAGCAGATTTGAATTTGTAAAAAGTAATCGAAACAGAAGGTTTGGATAAAAAACTCAAGCTTAAAATCATGTAACGTGGTGCTGGGATTGTGGCTCAGCGGTAGAGCACTCGCCTAGCACGGGCGGGACCCGGGTTCGATCCTCAGCACCACAAAAAATAAAGGCATTTATTGTGTCCATCTATATCTAACACCTTTAAACAATTTCCGATTTTATACGAATTTGTGTATCAAATTTCTATGTGGAGTTTTTATCACTGATAGTATGAAAATGATTTGTTTTTCTTGTTACTTCAGATTTTTCTTAAGATGTCTTACCACTTAGCATGGAAATACTTAGAACATTTGGTATTGGATCATTTGATAAAAGTTTTTGGTAGCATTTTTAATTTTTGACATATAGGAACTTGATGTTCAGTATTATCTCTGGGCTACCATATTTGTGGATAGTTGCAAAATCACATTATTATAGTTAAATTTCCTTTCTGTTTTGTGGTCATCAGTAAAGTCGATTTTGAGAAATTATATTGAAACAGTGTTAGCTTCTTGTATTCCTTTTCAAATCTTTAATGTGGAAATTATTTTTGAAGCATGTAATCCAAGAGTAGAGGGGGTTTGGTGTGCGTTTTGAACCTGGTAAATAAAATAATGCTCAACTAGAAAGCTCTGAGCTTCCTGGTGAAAGTATTTCCCTTCTCTTTCCCCCTCTTCTTCTGCAGTATTTTTATCTCTTCAATTTTTTCCACTACCTGGGAAAATTTCGAGTCTAAGTGGCCCGGTCCTAATCCATTCTGAGACTGCGGTGGCTTCGTCCCTCATTAAATCCAGCCACACACTCATCTGCCCTCTGGCTTATCTTAGAACTTCATGCCTCTTTCCAGCCTCCCTGCCCCCACCACACCTCCCCTCTGCTTCTCTGCGGGCACTTCTTCAGCAGCCCTGGGCCTCCAGCCCTGGGAGATGAACCCTGGATGTCACCTGTCTCCCGTCTCTCCGCACAGGGTAGGTATGTGGGCTAATGGCCTCCTTCTCTTTTGGGATCACTTCCAGGACTGGAACCCTGGTGTTGTCTGGCTTCCCTGCTTCACTGTGTCCACCTCTTCCCCCACCACCTGCCTCCACCCGAGCCTTCACCCCAGTCCATCACACTTCCAGAGGTTGTGCTCCTCCTCCTGCCACTTCCCCTCTGCCCCTGCCTGTCACTGAGATCAACATTGTCTTGTGCTCTGTTCCTAAGTTCTCTCCAGAATCTTCTCCCTGATGCCCGGCTGTGAAAGCCTTGCTCCTCCCAAAACCTGTGGTGCCAGCCTTCAGCTGCTCCTCTTGATGCTGCCTCTGTCCTTAGCTGTAGCCCGGGCTCCTGTCTGTGTGCACCATGCCCATGGTGGCGGGGCTTGGTGATTTTTACCTGAATGCCCTCGTCATGCTTCTCCTCCTGCTGAGAGTGCTCACTCCTGCCTGTACCTGGGCCACCCAGTCCTGTGGCACGTGTCTGATGAGCGTGTGGAATGTGGATAGTCCAGATTGAGATGTGCCATAGGTATAAATTACATGCCAGATTTCGAGTCTTTATATATATATATATAAATTTAACATTTCCCATTAGTTTTTATATTGACTACATGTTGAAATGATATCGTATACATATTGGCTTAAGAAGGTATTGATTTCACCTCTTTCTTATTGTGACTGTTGGAAAACTTTGAATCAAATGCATCTCTTGTATTTTTATAGGACGTGGGCACCTGTGCCATCTCTCTCTGCCCTGTCCTCCTCAGCTGCTCAAATCTGAACTAGCACACCACTGTCACACAAGCCTCTTGCATCTCTGCCCCCTGTACACTGGGGTCTGTTTTCTAAAGCTCTCACTTACACGTGATGACTTGAGTTATATTTATTTACCGGGAGGTCACACAGTCCTGAGCAATGAGCTCATCATTTGGAACCACACTGCTAAATTCAGATCACATCACTGATATTTACTAACTTTGTGACCTGGCGGACGTCATGTAACCTCTTTGAGCTTCAACAAAAAAAAAATTTTTTTTTTTTTTTAAAAAAAGAGAGATAATAGAATACCCACCATGTTGAGGATTAAATGAGTGTGTATGCAGAGCACTTAAACAGGCCCTGGCCAGGGACAGTGCTGGGCCAGGCAGAGGTGAAACCTAGTGAGTGGGTCAGTCCACTGCTCTGGATTAGCTGGGTGGTGGCTGTAGGCAGCTGGGGTGTACCTGGAGGAGGTGGGTGTCACCCCCCTCCTGGGGGTGTGACTCTGGGCAGTTGAGCTCTCTGCTTCCTCCTCGTCTAGGGCCCACAGCTATGAAGACTGCCATCTATGGACTGAGACCTCTGTTGAGCCCCAAATGAACTTCTTCTCCTCTGATTGTTCTTGTCAGGTCTTTGGTCCCAGTGATGAAAATCTGACAGAGACACTTGGGTCAGTCCACCCATCTTTACATCAAGCCTTCACCCTGTAGACCTTTCCACTCGGCCCGTGGCCAGCAGCCTTGGGCGCGTTCACACCCTTGCTGTGTGTGTACACTGGTGATCACAGGCAAAGTGTTGGCCTTTAGGTTCTCTCGGATCATAAACCAAAAGTCGTCTGTGCGTGCAAAAATTAATACCAGCATATTAATTACGTTCTAATTAATCTTCATAAATAGTAATAAATAATAAAATCATTAATTATTATTTTAAATGAGTTGCGAGGACTATGAGCATTTTTTTCTCTCATGGTACTAGAGATGGAACCCAGGGCCCCACACATTCTAGCTCTACCTCTGGGCCCCCCCAGCCTGAATCAGCAGTGTTGAGAAGCAGGAGTTAGTGTTCAACTTCTGGTTCCTCCTTGCAAAACTTTGCCTTTCTGAACCTCTGCAAAGTAAACATATCACCCGCTTTTATAGGGTTGCTTTGATGTTTTAGTCTCATAATTAATTTGTGCGGCTAACAAAATAACCTGAGACTAGGTAATTCATACACAATAGTAATTTATTTCTCATGGTTCCAGGGATTTACAAGTTCAAGGTCAAGGCTCTGCAGGTTGGGGTGTAGTGAAGGTGTAGTGAAGTCGCGTTTCTCACAGGTGATGCCATCTGGGTGTTCCCACGTCGCAGAAGAGACAGCAAGAGAGATGGCTCCCTTCAACTGGGGTCCCTTCACCAGTGCTGACCCTCGGGACCTTGCCCCTCGCGAACCTGGAGGCACACCTCTGAATGCTGTAGCACTGGAGATAGAGTTTCAACGTGGACTTTGGAAGGGACACCATGATGCCAACTGTTTTGCTGATGAGTGTCGAGAAAGGGCCATTCGAGAGTGACCCTTCCAGGGCCTCAGTGGCCGTGCTAACTGAGTCACATGATTGACAGGTGCTTTGGTTTGTGCGTCTGCTTTGAGACCATTAGAGTTTCCTAAATGTTCCTTAGGTTCCTCTGCCAAGAACCATGTGCAGTAAAGTGTTAGCAGGATTTTTGGTGTTCTTGCTGAGCCAGGAGTGAGCTCTGCCTACTAATGGCTCTCATCTCACAGGGTCCCGTCTTTCCCTCCTTTCAGCGCCACTGAAAACGAGCCTGTTGGCGTCTGATCTTTCTCTTTGTGTTGGCTGTTGGCACAGGTGTGGGCTCTGTGGAGAGGTGTTCCGTACTTCTCCTCCTTGCCTTCAAATAAATAAATAAATAAATAAATAAATAAGTAAAGAGTAGAGAGTGGAGAGTAGAGAGTAGAGAGTAAACAGTAGAGAGTAAACAGTAGAGAGTAGAGAGTAGAGTAAAGAGTAAAGAGTAGAGTAAAGTAAAGAGTAAAGTAAAGTAAAGAGTAAAGTAAAGTAAGTAGGTAAAGCACCTGGAGGCCGAGGTCCGAATCCCAGAGCAGCTCTGCTGTAAAGTGGCTCTGTCCCCCTGGAGGAGGGACCTTCTCCCAGGGCCTTTGCTCTGCAACACTGGAGGAACCTGTGATGGAGGGGAGTGCGTGTGAAGAGAGCGTTAAGTGTGTTCTTATTTAGCAGCAGTGGGGTTGTCAGCCAGCTCTCCTGCATCTAGACAAGGGTCTCAAAGTCACTGTACAAAGGCACCTGATAGTCACTGTTTTAGGGAAAGGAGGCCTTTGGGGACAAATGTGTCTAGCACTAGTCAGTATCCATAGCTCTCCATCAGGGGAGGTGGCTCATCACTAAAGATCGCAGACTCACTAAATGGACAGTGAGGACTCAGATCCAGAGTCTACCTTTAATGTTGTGTGATCTTAGGTGGATAACTTAACCTCTCTGTGCTTCTGCTGCCACATCTATAAATTGAGGAAAAATTTTCCAGTGTGATTGACTTCTCTGGGGACTAAAAAGCCACTATGTGAGAAGCACTTAACAGAGCACCTGGCAGAGTAACCGCTCAAGAAGCATCCGCCGTCTCGCCTGTTCCCCTAGGTTCAGGGAGGTTGGTGTCAGGAAGTGCCATAATGTCAGTGTGACTGAGGCTGCGCTGTTCCCTCCGGATGGCTGGGGTCGTTGTAGTGTCCTGATGCTCTCTGAGGTGTGGCTTTGTTCTTGGTTTGGGATCTGCTCCCACCAGCATGGCTGCTGACAAGGAGTGTGGGAAGCAGGCAGCCACCCCAGGCAGCTGGGTGGCAGGAAGCAAGTGGGGTGCTCGGGAGCTGGGGAGCGCATGCAGGTCAGTGAAGCCCATCTTGGGCAGCGCCGGGTGGCTGTGTGGCCGTAGGAGCTGTGGAACAACGGCAGCCGACAGGCACCCAGAAAGCCGTGTCCTAAAGCGTTACAGGCCCTTGACATCAAGCCGGGTGTCTGATGAACAGGCGTGTCATGGGAGTTCCGAGGGGGACGGCTCTGGGCCACCTGCTGTCTGTGGCAACAGCCGTCCTGGTGGATGCTCACGACTAAGGGACGCTGGAGAATGTGTCATCCGCTTAGTAAATGAATTTGGAATGATGGGGTCACCGTCTTCAAGCAGAGTTGAGCAGCAGTGACCTGGAGTCACAGATGCCCCACGGCTCTTGCCCAGCTCCCCAGCCTCTAGGGGTACCTGCTCCCCCACATTTTAACTGTCCACATGAACTCCTGGTATTTAATGTAAGCGTCAGCTCGGTCTCGCCATCCTCATTATGTGTAGATATAGAACTTTAAGGTGCAGGAACGCTCAGTACACTTTTTAAAAATGTTCACTTAGAAAGTGATGCCGCCATCGTAAGCAGCTTGGTCATCTCGTGTTTCTTCATAAGGTCTGTCCAGACTTTCCCCCAGAAGAGCCTTGTTGTGTATAAAGCCCTGTGAAGTCCGGCTGCCTCCTCTGCCGCAGTTTAACTTCCAGGACTTAAACTATTCATGTTGACATCAGTCACAACAAAGACTAACCACTAAGTAGGCACACAGACTTGCTTCATTGGGTGCGTGGATTCGGTTCCCCGCCCTTCCCGGCTCCCCCTGCAGGTCGCCCCAGTTCTGGGAGCACCTCTGCCCAGCTCGGCTTCCTGGGGGGTTGCGGCCTCCTTGCCACAGTGGGCATGAGCATGGTTCAGCCTTGTCCACCAGGACCGTGGAGTCAAGGATGGAAGGGGAGAAGCGCCACTCAGATCCTCATGGGATGTCAAAGAAGTAACAAGGGAATGGGGAGGAGGTAAGGTGCCCCGAGAAAGTCAAGGGAAAGTCCATCAGAGCTGGGCCCCAGGTGCATATTCCAGAAAGGTGCTGAGATGGTGTCTCAGGAGGTCACTCAGAGAGCAGGTCTAGAGAGCCGTGTGTGCCACTGCCCCTCAAATTCACCCTGCAAGGTCCCTGGGAGCCTATGTCCAAGATCAGAGTCCTGGACCAGGTTGGTTGGAGGCTCGGCAGATGGCCAGTGTTTCTGGCTCTCTGGGCCATGTGGTCTCTGTGGCAACTGTCACATCCACTCAGCTCTCACTTGGAACTGCAGTAAAGAGCGTGTAAATGAATGGGCAAGGTGTGTCCCAAAAAAGTTTATGTATAAAATAGATATCAGTTAGATTTGGCATAGGAGCTCTAGTTTACCTGCCTCTGACCTGATCAGGGTCAACTGAATTAAAAAACAAAGTGAGTTCAACTAATAAGTAATAAAGAAAGTAATAATGAAGCATTCTGTGTTAGATTTAGAGAATTTTTCATTTCTATCACTCAGCTGTAACATCTCATCTCTTCTTATGTGTGTTTGCAAATGTGCACACACTCATTCCCATTTGTATGTGTCTACCAGTAGCAGTGTGATGGTGCCGTACAGATCGTACCTGAGAATGGCACATGACTTGCAGTACAGTGTCTCCAGGTGCCAGTTCTGGATGACAACACACCATTACAAGTGATGATGTGGCCAGGCGCAGGGCAAGGGCCCAGAACCCCAGACACTGAGGAGGCTGAGGCAGGAAGGCTGCAGGTTGAGGCCAGCCTTAGCCACTTGGCAAGGCCCCATCTCAAAAGATAGAAAGTCCTGGAGTGTGCATCTCAGTGGTAGAGCACCCCTGGGTTCAATCCCCAGTTAAAAAAAAAAAAAAGTAATAATTTGCCTGATTTCTTCCTACTAGTAAACTGGAGACTAGGGCCAACTGCATTGTCTTTATAATTTATAAATTATTTCTTCCTGAGTCCTGATGGTTAGTCATTTTCCATTTACGCTTTCCAGAATGAGAGCTATGCTTTGGATTTAAGTCTCTCAAATTTCAATAAGTGGTTTTTTGAAAGTTTAATTTTAAAAGATTTAAGAAACTTGCCCAACTCTGTAGTTTTGTGCCCTGTCCTGATATTCGTTTAATTGGTTCTGCTAATGTGAATGCCCTTTCAAATATGAAAAAATAAAGCAAGAGGGAAAAGTTGATTATTTCTGTAATTGGATTTTCTCTTGAATAAAATGATTTCACCCACTTTATCTTTCTGACTTCAGGGATGGGGGCGGGGACCAGTTTCCTTTCATATAGTAGGCAGAGGCGGAAGCGGAGGTAGTCTGTTCCAGGGTATCAGAACGGCGACCTGGTTTTGGTTGTAATTAATTACTGATGCTGAATGTACACCGGCCCCTGCTTTCATTCCCAAATGTAAATTTCCACTGTGGGCAAAATAATTCCATCCAGGAAGAATTCTAATTACTTTAGTAATTATCATCTTATCTCCAAATGGAATTCAGACATTTGCTGCCGTTTATGAATGTTAGAAATGTTTCATTTCCTTTTCACCTAGAATAACAGAAAAATACACATCACTGACTCCGGCCTCATTGAACCTTATAATTCACGTTACCATAGAAACGGGAAAACTCATATAAGAATTGTGTTAACAGTACCGCAGACAGTAAATACCTTCACTTTAACCAGCAGTGCCATAAAAATGATTTTAATAACAGATGTGTAAAAATTCCGTGAAATTTAATCTGGCTCCTTTTAAATATTGTAACAGTGTTACACAGTGTGCTTGCTTTTAATTTTTAAAGCAGTATCTTTGGTCTTCTGTAAGTCTTTGTGCTTATTTTATTCCAAAATATCTGCTGTGGAACACAAGCATGATGTTACAGGATGAGAAACTTATTTAACATAGTATGTATTTAGTTTTTAGTTAACAGCGATGATTCATTTGGGTTTTGCTTGAAGCCAGCTGTATATTTTGGATTTATACGAGGCTTGGAAAAGTCACGGGTGACATGAGATGCAGTGGCATCACATCTTTGGGTTGTACCTACCTGCCCCCTTATTTTTTGCCTCTGTTTTTTTCTGAGTTTGGGAAACAATTTCCCCGTATATTTGATCAGTTTTTGCTACAGGAATTTAATAGTTTTGTTGTTTTGTCACTTTTAACCCTGGTCTCTCAGTATCCAGTCATTTATGAAGCGTTACCAGATCTCTTGCTGTTTTTTTCCCGTATATTTCTTCCTTCACTCCTGTCGCACATATTCCCTTCTTTCTTCAAAAAAGTAAAATTCTACCAAATTTAGCCAAATGACTCACCTAGATTATTTTGGTTTATTATAAGTTGATTTGTTACTTTTAATAACAAGGAATAATTAGGGCTGGGTTTGTGGCTCAGTGGTACAGAGCTGGTCCAGCACTTGTGAAGCACTGGGTTCAATCCTCAGCACCACATAAAAATAAATTAATAAAATAAACGTATCATGTTCAACTACAACTAAAAATTTTGAAAAGGGAATAATTAAAAACTACCAAATTTTCATCAGGGAGAGGTCTTTGAAAGTCTACTTTTAATTATAAATATCATGACAAGATGTCAGTTACACGGTAGCATGCAGGTTTTGCCTATATTTGAAAACAGTTTCTTTCAACAAGTAGATTTAAACTTCTCTACAGGGCAGAAATTGCTGGAGGTGTTCTGTGAGATATGTCACACTTGATGTATATTAACAGGAATACATTTATAGTCCTATTGTTTTCAGTTTCCAGACAAATCAGGTTGAGGCTTTGCTTTGTGAGTCTTTTTATTATTATCTTCCTCTTTGAAACTTCATCCTAGGAGAATGTGGTGTGTGTCGGTGGGCCTCGCTGAAGTGGCAGGAGCTCAGCATCAGTGGGCTTCGTCAGGGTGCCGTCAGGAAGAGGAACTGCTGTGTGCTAACAGAGAATATTAATATAGGAAATTGGTTATAGAGACATTAGAAAGCTAGAAAACGCCAGTTTTCATCTTCTTAGAATCACATAATAAATGACAGGATGGTGCCTCATTTTACATTTGTGATCTTCTCTTAGGTTAACTATATGAAGATGATCATTTCTACTCAGATTACTCAGACACTTTACCTTCTCTGTTAATGAAATCTGTGTGTTTTTGTTTTTTAAGTCAAAGATTTCCTAGTATCCTGAGTCAATTTTTCTTACATTTTTTGGTTGATCCAAAAGCATTACAGAAATATTTACTAATTGTATTTGAGTCACAGAAGCGTTTAAGATTCAAAAGAAAACTATGAACACTTTCTCCATAAAAGTATATGTATGTTTCTATGTGTAATTTTGGGGGGCCCAGACACCAAGAAAATGAACCTTAGAGTGAAATTTTAAAAAGAGCAGTGTTGGCAATGCCCTTGTTTGTTCTGCATGCCCGAGGTTGGTACTTGTTACAAGTACGGCTGTATGCTATATTCTGTACATCCACAGGTCCTTCCATGAGCTCCTAGTAGGAGCGTGATTCTGTGTCCTTCAGCAGTGAGTGGGCATACTTAGAAGGACAGAGGGATGGGTGAATGGACGATGCCTGAACTGATGGAGGGGAAAATACTCATGCATTGCAACAAACTTCCCCCCCAAAAATTGTGTGTAGAACTGCTACTTTAGCTGATTACTTTTTAAGTGAAAATTTGCCTGAGTTTAGATCATCTTTAGTTTTCAGCTTCTATTGACCTGTTTTTACTAGTGCAGTCAGTTTTATCATAATTCACTTTCATAAACAGAAAAAAAAAATACTAAGTAGGATTCTTCATTAGATATTGGAGGTCTTGGTCAGGTTTCACTGCAGCCAGAATGTTGCTCAGATCTAGAGCATTTTAAAATTTCTTAACTTGACACATAAACCAGCTCACCAAATGTATATGTCTTCCAATTTTAGTGAATATTGTTTGTGGTAAGAAAATCAAACTTGTTATATAAGCTCTCTGTAAGTATGTTTTATATTCTGATTATATACTCCTTCTATAAATTCTCTTCTGTTTTGAACTGAAGGGTCCTTTTATTTTTTATTTTGAGGCAGAGTCTAAGTTGCCCAAGCTGGCCTAGAACTCGCCATCCTTCTGCCTCGGTCTCCTGAGTAGCTGGACTGACAGGTGTGCACCACCACACTGGCATCCTTCTATATAATCCTAATATTTAGCTGTGGCACCAGGTCACAAGGCACGTGAACCGAAACACGAGCCATATGTGTGCTGGAAGGGGAAGAGCCTAGGTTGGGGAGACGTCCCCCACTCGTCAAGCAGTAGGTCAGTGCAGGTATTCCTGTCTGGATGGCTCAGAAAGAGGAAGAAGCAGTAGTGTCAGAGGAAGGCAACTGAGACTCGGGAAGATGTGCGCCCGAGTACCAGCCACATTAGCACCAGGTGTCTTCCTCACCTGAGCCTCAGGAGGAGGAAAACGGCACATCCCTTCTTAGACTGTTGTGAGGATCAACCGAGCGCAAGACACACAGAACAGCAGCCAATACCCAGCAGGTGTGATTGGATGGCCACTTGCTCTCCCATTCTGCTGTCATAGGTACCTAATTAGAGTAAATAAATAAATAAATAAAAGAATCAATGACCTTAGGAAGAATAAGTTCAGCCAGTAGCCATCTTGGGTTTGCATCACCTGGTGTTCACAGGGCCAGTAGAGAGCCGGCCCAGACCAGGTGGGAAGGTTTGGGTAGGAATTCCAGTCCCACCAGCAGTACTCGGGGTGACCTTTTACAATTCACTTGACTTTGATGGACCATGATTACCTTCTTTTTAAATGCAATTCCAAATATACCAGCTGGCAGTACTGTATTTCAGCAAGTTGATATACAAGTATTGTTACGAATAATGGTTTTGTTTTCTGTTAATCTATGATCACCTAGTGTTCATAGAGCATCAAAGCAGGGAGCACATCATTGAGTCAGGTAAAAAGGAAGATGGCTGTGGATGGGGACTGAAAACTTCAGAATGGGTCCCTCCTTCACACCCCAGCTTGTCTGTGACTATCGGTAATTTACTTTTCTGAATCTTAGTTATCTAAGGTTATTATGGTCGTGTCTCGTGGAGACTGAAATAGAATCTACCCCACAAGAAGGTGGTATTAAAGAAGGTATAAGTTGTTAACGAATTGTCTGACTCTTAGTATTTCTGTAATAAATGGTATTTGGTAGCATCTCTGACCTAGTTACAGTAATGTAGCAAATACAGTTCTGCATTGTGTGGTCGGCACCATATTGAACAATGTACTAATTAAGCTTCTCTATGAATGCCTTTAACTATACCTGTTTTATGGAAGAGAAAACTGAAGCATATTAAGGCTGAATAGTGTGCAGCAAGTTGGGGTGGAAGGTCTTACTTACCTGAGGGAAGGTTTTACTACCAGCCCTGCTAAGGGATCAGGAATGGACTCCAGGCCACCTAGTCTTTTTTAAATCTTTTTTTTTTTTTTTTTTGGTCTGAGTGACTCGTGGCTTTTTAACCTTTATTATAATGTTTTGATGCTTTTTCTGTTTTTAGCCCCAGTTTTTTAAGAATTTTTTCATAAAATCATGAAAAAATTTAGAACTGCTGAAAAAGTCCCTAGGTTGAAGTGAAAATGTTGCATTGTTTCTCAGGTTTCCTGTCAGTGGACTGCTTGATTAGTGTCACATGATAGTATTTGATAAATAGGTCCAAGTTTTCTTTAAAGTCATTGCTGATTTCTGGCTCTGAACCTAATTCCTTGCAGCCTTAGCCTTGTCTTTCAGCATCCTTACCTTCAGTCCCTCTCTCTCTCCACATTTAATTGACTATACCCATTAAAAGTTCAAGTCCTGAGACCTGTTAGAAGAATATATTATGGAGGATCCCTGCTTTCCATGTCTTCAGAAAGTCTGCCTCCCACACAATGTGTGACAGATTTGTTATTGGTCTCATCTAGACAGCATCAGACATTTGCCCAGTGTTGAGCAGAGAGTGTGAAGGTTTGTAGTAAATGCATTTATGTGCAGCAACCAACAGGATCTGTTTTTGACACTGGGATTGTTCCACAGTGCTTCTTGATGCCTGTGTTATTTAATTCTTCTCCGGCACCAAGTCTTGGGCAGCCTTGACCGGCTTCTGCCTCCTACAAGGTATGCTGCTTCTGGAAGTGTCAGAGGAGTGGAGTAATAGGTAGCCCTTTTGTCCACCTTTGTCTCCTGTTTTTGAGATCATCCGTGCTGGTGCAGACTCCACCAGTGGCTCTTTTACTTGAAGCACCTTTCCACGGTGTGTGCATGCCACATCTTGTTTTCCCTTGCACAGCTGACACACGCTTGGACTGTTTCCAGGTTGGGGCTGTTATGAAGAATCCCACCCTGAAAATCCACATGCAGAGCGGGGCATGGCCATAGGTTTTCATTTCTCTTTGTGTTTAACTCTTTAAGAAACTGCCCCAGTATTTTCTAAGGTGACCACATCAAGTCACCTTCCTGCCCAGGATAGATTGGGTTCAGTTCCTCTGCATGTGCACCGACTGCTCAGCCCTTTCAGAAGAGCTTTGTGTTGTGTGTGGCCTTTGACAGGCGTGATGCCCCCGCCTGGCGACTGGTGGCTCTTTAAGACTTTGGTGGAGAACCCTTGGTCACAGGCCTTTCCCCAGGTGGGACTGTGTTCTTCACCCTGTCAGTGAGCCGAAGAGATCTGAATGTATCCTGGGAATAAGTCTTTTCATGAAATGAAGGATTTAGGAATATTTTCTCCTAATCTCTGGCTTGTCTTTTTCAGTTTTTAGTGTTTTCTTATAAAGAGATTTATCAGTTTATCTAGCTTTTCTTTTTTCTTTCTTTTTGCAATTGGTGTTACAGCTAAAAAATCTTTTTCTAACCTGAGGCCACAAAGATTTTCTCCCTCACTTCCTCCTACAAGTTAAATAATTCTAGCTTCTACATTTGGGTCTGTGATACATATTGAAATTTTTTATTATATTAGGTAAGGGCCTAGTAAGTTCGGGGCTGTGCGTGTGGTACCCAGTTCTAGCATCATATTAACAAGAGCACTGTGTTCCTTTCCCTCCTTGAGTTGCTTTGGCAGTTTGTTGAAAACTGCTGCCACACTGTATTGGTATTTATTAAAATTTATAATAAATATTTACATCAGATTCATTCATTCTACCAATTTAAAAAAATGTTTTCACTCTTCTGAAGTTCTTTGCCTATCTATGTAAATTTTGGAATCGGCTTGTCAACTTGTGTAGAAAAACATGCTGGTGTTTGATAGCAGCTGCATTGAATCTATAAACCAGTTTAAAGAGATTTCAATCTTCCGCTCAGTGAGAATGTTCTATTTTTCTTTTTGATTTCTCTCTGCAAATTTTAAGAAAAATTTCTTTCATTTGTAGCATACAGCACTTTTACTTCTCAAATTTATTCATAGGTTTAGTTATTCTGGGTTTTCTTGACTTCATTTTCAGATGGATCATTCCTGAGATATAAAAATTCAGCTGAGTTTTGCGTGTTGGCCTCGTCCTCTGCCTCTCAACTCTCTCATTCTGGAAGGTCACTGGGTTCCTTAGAGTCTCAGAGCATGAGCTCATGCCACCTGCCCTGGGGACACTTGCCTTCCCCCTTCAGCGGCCATGCCTTCACCCCCGTCCTCACCTCTGTGCTGACACGCCCAGTGGTAGGTTGGGTTGAAGAAGGAGAACGGACATGCTCTGGCCATTGCCAGTCCTCCTGGAAATGCTCTCGGGCTCTCACATATAAGTATAGGGGCTGCAGGTGCCATGGATGTCTGCTGGGTCGTGGGAGTTTTCTGAATCTCTTCAACTCCCAGGAGGCCTTTTAAAGTCCTTGAGTATGGTTCATCACATTGAGGGTATTTGCCTGTGTCAGACCAGCCTGTGTTACAGTGGGTCATGGCATACGGTCCTCCTTCCCTGTCACTGAGTCTGTTTGCTAATACTATTAAGAATCCCTGATCCTGTTCTGAGGGAGTCTGGTCTAGGATCACTGCTCATCTTGGGTTCCCATAGCAGGGTAATGCTGGACTCATAAATGGGTTCTTTTTCCCGTCTCTCTTAATAGTTTCTGTAGTCAATTTTACTGTCTCTTAAATGTTTAATAGAATTCACCCTAAAGCCACCTGAGTCTGCCTTGTTTTGTCTCAGTGACAAGATGTTAAATCACAAATTCGATTTTGTAATAGTATAATCAGATTTTCCGTTTTTTTTTTTTTTTTTTGGAGCCCATTTTATAGCTTAATTTTTCAAAGAATTTGCCCAATTCATCTAAATTGTGAATGGGTTGGCATAGTTGTTATGATACACTGAATGTTTTCTTAATGTTGGTGGCATCTGTGGTGACATCCTCTCCTTCATGCCTGATGTGGTCATCTGTGTGATCCTCCTTCTCAGCTAGTACCTTAGAAAGTTATTGAAGTTTTCTTTACAAAAATACAACTTTTGCTTTTATTGCTTTTTTTCCCTTCTGTTTTCATTGATTTCTTCTCTTACCTTTATTTTTTCATCTCTGTTTTACCTGGAGTTAGGTTTGCTCCTCTTTATTAGCTTCTTGAGACTAAAAGCTTAGATTATTGCATATACCTTTCTTAGATACCAGTTGTATGAATTTCTAAGAAGTCCATTAACTGCATACCACATATTTTGATATGTTTTCAACTCTACTCAGTTCAATATATTGTGTTCCCTGTCTACCGCCAGTTTACTTTTCTGAAAAGTTTTGAATAATTGTCCTGAAATAAATCTTGGCAGGACTCAAAAAGATGTCTTTTAATTATGTTTTAGTTATGCCTAATAATTTTGATGGCTCTGATCTCTGACTTTGGAGATAAGTAGCTTTGCATTGGTCCTACTTTTTTCACATGGAATTCAAAGCTCATAATTTATTGATTTAAAATAACATCACCTTTTTCATGTTTTTGCCAGTAAAACAACAAATTGCAAATGGAAGTCTTGAGATGAATTAAAGTACCTGTTAAGTGTTTGGTGTTCAAAGTGTGTACATTTACATATTTTTATTCTAGGCAAAATAATAAACTCTTGAAATATTTAAGGATTCTTCAATACCAGCCTAGAGCTTGCAAATAGTACGTCCTCCTTTATGTGTTCCTGATAGATTTTCCTAACTGAGCATATCACTACTTCCAATAAGGTCAGGTGCATAATTGTAATCTTTCTTATTCCATTCCAAGTTATTTAACAAACCAATTTTGCCAGTAAATGTAAGATAGAAAAAGAGTGGGTCAAAATTTCCCTGTTACTTAAACTAATTGAACATTTTTATCTTTATCTTTCAGAATTATTCTCTGAAACTACTATGAAAACATGAATATAGAAAGTTTAAAAAAAATTTAAAACATAAACTAATGATCTCATACATTGCACTCATAGGTTCAGTAAATTTGTGGAAATGATAATTTAAAAAATTTGACTGTTTTGAAAATTCATAGCATCTTAAACACAGTGTTTATCCAGAATTAGCATCTTGCATAGTTGGATTAATATTCTGTTTTACACTCCTTATGATTTCTTCTTTGCTACTTAAATCATGTGATATTGTTAGAATTTGCTCCACTTCAAATTTCTGTGATTTTCCCATACATAGGAGAATTATTTCCTATGTAAATTAACGGTGTGAGATTTGCGTTCCTGGGGGGCCAAATGATTTTCAAGAGTGTAAGTAGCATCATTTGCATATATAAAATTAATGTCTAGATAGATGAGCCTCACCTCACGCTAATGTGTAGCCTTCACTTTCAAAACATGGTCTAAGAAATTAGCTTATCTTGTTTAGTGGATGGGACGCTAGCCTTTGTGTTTGTTTTAGGGGGGATTTGTTTTTGTTTTACTGCCATGTGTTTTCTTTTTAAATAAAACCTTGCTGATATAAATCTAAAAAAAGAAATTAACTTATGTTCTTATGTACTTTGAAACCAATTAAACTGTTTCTGCTCTAAAATATTGACTAGAATAAGTCACTAAATCATGCCAACCCCTCCCCTCCTGAGTCATTGGCCCACTTTTTGTGTCAGTTATCAAATACCTGGGTGAACAGAACATCCCCTCTGTTAACATTATGACTCCACTGGGCCCTGAGGCCAAAGTCAGCAGGTGTTGCTTAATGCTACCAGCTCGACTGGGGCAGGATCCAGGAGGACAGCGGAAATCAGGACTCGGGAGGGGGCTTTCCTGCGGGAATACCCTGCGCCCCATTGCCAAGTTCATTCCAATTCATAGGCTGGGACAATGACCAGTTGTCTCTGTCTCTGCAGTCTTTCACTGGCATTCTTTTTCTTCTAATTTCCCAGGGGAGACGGGCTTCTCTGTCATTATCTGCTGTGATCTGTTACTTCTATTCTTAGTTGTGAATTTCTTTTGATTAGGTGTAGTTAAAAGGCAAGTGGAAGTCTGGCTAATTGAATATTATTTATGTAACTTTCGTGTTCCACATGCTTCAGTTAGTCCAGAGAAGTGGGCTTTTTATTGCACCTTACTGTAGAAAGCATATGATTTTATGTTTTTTTAAAATGCAGTTTTGATAATAGCCCTTTAAAGAAGAAAAATGCATTTATATCAGTAAAATTTTAAAAAATTTTCTATTGCTACAAAGAAAAATTCTAGTCTTTGGAATTTGTCTTATTAATTAAAGTTTGGCCAAATTAATAGCTAAATGAGACAAAGCAGAAATCAGAAGTGAAATATTTCCTAAATAAATTTCTCATGCTTCTTTGAGTGTGCGAAGTGTGGAAAACTGTTGTTCTTATGATGGTGCCTGTATGAAGAACTTAGTGATTTGACATTCCTCCATGAAGCATCCCTGTTCTTTCTTCTGCCCCCAAACTGTTGAAATCATTTATATAGAATTATATTTATATGATAGGAAATCTGATATGGGTTTTTATTGTGTGATTTGAAATGGTTTTTTTTTCCTTGTTCATGGATTCAGAATAATATTAAATTTTTGAATTCTTTTAATACGTTTTTTATTCAAAAGTTTAATGTTAAGTTGTTGCTGTTGAAGTACGAGAGGACTTTGTAGCATACTTAGGAGAAACTGGCCCACAGAGAAATGACCCCGAGACCCTCACATTGGGCCTGTGAAAGACAAAGGCAGCCTGCTACCCAGTCACTCTGTGATAAAAAGCTCTTCGTGCTTTGCCCTTATAAATGAAGGGAGAGCAAAAGTCACTGTCCTCTCATAGAATGTCTCAAACCATGAGAGAGACCAAGTACCAGCACCTGGAGGACAGAGGGACTGACTGCTGGAGTGAGTCAATGCTTTTTTTTTTTTTTTTCAGTTACAGTTGAAAGAGTTGCTTAAGTAAATCTTCCAGAAAATAGAACAATAGCTAAAATGTGAAAAATAAGAACAAACTAAGGATCAATCCTAAAGTCTCAACATTCAAAAATGTCCTTAGGAAAGAAAAATTGCAGAAGAAATTAAATAAGATAGTTTCCTAGACTGAAAGAATGATCCCGCTGGGCCTTACCTTGTGTGAATGTTCTGAGACCTAAAATCATGAAATTTTAAAACATTGAAAATTTGTAACCTGAAAGTCTACAAAGAGAGGATTGTGGAGCAAAAAGAAAGGCGTGGGGCCTCATCGGTCTCTCTCCTGCTACCCTCTTTGGAAAAGTACCCAGTTCCATGTGCACGTACCAAAGTGAAGCTGAGGAAGACCAACCACAGCAAGTCTCTCCGATAATCTGAGGTTACATTCTCAGTCCTAAACTCTGCGCCGATTTTTAAAATCTGAACAACTTCCTCCAGTGTTCCTCGGCAACCAGAGGTTGTTTCCTTTATTGGTAGAAGCGTAGTCAGGTGTGTGCACAGGCCTTTATTCCCCTGGACTCTCACGGCAGGAAGATCCCAAATTTGAGATCAGCCCCACATTTTAATATTTAGGACTTTTAAAAATGATTTGCAAATTTCCTTTTCTTAAAATGTAAGAAAAATGTATTTTTTTTAACCTGTCAGAGAAGTGGAATAATGAGGGCTTGCTGTGTCCGCCTCTTACTCTCTTGCCTTGTTATTTTCTAGAGTTCCTGGAATAACTATTGCTACAGATATCATCTGTGGTTTTCCTGGAGAAACAGATGAGGATTTTCAAGAAACGGTGAAGCTGGTTGAAGAGTACAAATTTCCAAGCCTCTTTATTAACCAGTTTTACCCAAGACCCGGAACTCCTGCTGCAAAACTGGAGCAGGTGCCAGCACAAGTGGTAAGATAGTTTTCTCTTAAGGTATTAGTTGGTGCCAATGCAGTGCATCTGTCTTGCCCACCCAGGGGCCCTGGCTCATGGGGTAACCCTTGAGTTTCAAAATATGAGAATCCCAAGTTGGAATCAGGCAGAGGGTAGGGGGAAGAACCACAGAAGAGTCAAATGACCTTCGGTGACTAAAGATGGCTAAATGTCACCTTTTTCTTCATTTGAGGAGTGAGGCTTAAATATCATCCTGAAAAAAAAAACTAACTATTATGCAGTATCTGCCTGCATGTCTGAGATCGTTGGATGTTTCAAAATTAGGCAGCATTTAAATATTTAAATATCTGTGTGTGAGAGCATGAATTGCAGTAGCCTAGCAGGCCCCAGGTTCCATCCCCATTAACACACACACACACATACACACACAGACACACACAGACACACACATCTGTGAGCAAGTAAGATTTTGTATTTCCCTGCTACTTAAAAGACTCTTTTCATAATTTATTACAAGCCCCATGGTTTTCCTACCTCTCCATGAAATAGATGTGCTGCTGCTCATCTGTCTGGCCGTCCAACTGTCCCATGTATGTGGCATTCACAGCAAACCTCAGTTTACTTCCCTCCCTTCACATTCATAGATACGGTAGAATAATAGAACTCAAGGTAAGTGTGAAAAAGTTTGCGATCCAATAAATCCATTTCTCAGAAGGCTCAGAGATTAATGGTCTTGAAACAAATATTTAAGTTCTGGATTCATTGGCTGAAAATGGGTAAGTGTAGTATAAGCCTTAAGAGAACGTAGAATATTTTTGAACTGAAAGGATATAGAATTTTTCATACTGGAAATTTTCCATTGTTTTTAGTAACTTAAAAAAATCATGCATTCTTATCACAGTTCCTCAAATGCTTTCATAAATAATAGAAGAGGGAATAACCTAGAGTTGTTATCGTTTTTCTGTTATGTCACATATGAATATCAAAAAAAAAGCATATGAGCCGGGTATTGTGGTGCACACCTGTAATCCCAGCGGCTCGAGAGGCTGAGGCAGGAGGATAGCAAGTTCAAAGCAGCCTCAGCAAAAGTGAGGTGCTAAGTGACTCAAGAGACAAAATACAAAATAGGGCTGGGAATGTGGCTCAGTGGTCGAGTGCCCCTCAGTTCTATCAGTACCAAAAAATAAATATATTTCCACTACTCAACCAAACCATAGGCCTTCTCAGTTTTTAATTTATTTCCATAGATTTTTGTGGATGGGGGGTAAGACAATATCTGGTAAATAGGCCACACAGTTTCCTTTCTTCCTCTCTTCCTTCCCTCCTTCCTGTAGTACTGGGATGGAGCTCAGGGTGCTCTACCCTTTTCACATTGCAGACAGTGTCTCCCTGAGTTGCCCAGGCTGGCCTTGAACTTGTGGTCCTCCTGCCTTAAATCACCCACAGCATCTGTAGTGGTGTTGTCGTAAAGTGAATGCTTAGGTACATCCCCATTAACTCTCTCTCTCTCTCACACACACACACACACACACACACACACACACACACACACAAACTGTACTAGCCTGGCAGAGGGTCCCATCGTGCTGTAAATGGATTTTTCTCCTCTCCATCCGCAGAGGAAGCACGTTCCATCATCCTAACACTATAAATTAGTTTGAACTGTTTTTAAACTTGATGTAAATGGAAGAATTTATCAGTGTTTGAATTTGACTTTTTTTCCCTAAATATTAGGTTGGTGAATCTAGGCTGTTTTTAAATGTAGCTGTAACTTAACCATTTTCATGGGCAAATAGTGTTCCATTGCAAACAGCATGAATTATCCATCTTATTAAAATGGAAGTAGATATTCTCAGCATGATAATAATAATGTCACTGATACAGTTGGCAACATTCTTGCTTTTACTCACTGGTGTGAGAAGGTTTTTGTGTTTAGGAAGGAGTGTAATTGCTGAGTCATGGGAAATGTAATGGATTGATTTTACTACATTTTGACAAATAAATTTCCCAAGTAGTTGAGTGACTTTACAGACCCCATGGCAAGGCATAGAAATGCCAAAGGCTCCACATACGTCCAGAGCTTGGCAGCGCTGTTTTGGTGTCCACACGTGGTGGCATCCCCTCGGCTTTACGTTCCCTTGTAGCTGTGGTGTGGGGCACAGGTTCACTAGCCACTTGGGTACCTTCCCCTGAGGTGCAGTTTGGGTCTTTTGCCGTTCACCTGTGTGCCTAGCAGTTGGATTTGTCCCCACCCAGTTCACAGGAGTTGTATGTGACATGGGTGCTGTTTCCCGCAGGCCGAGGCCACTCTAGATTCCCCCACCCTGCGGCCGTGTCCACACCTCCTTCCTGGTGCTCTGAGAGCGACATTCCTCATTTGAGCCTGGTGCCACTCGCTCTTGTCTTGTTAGTGTTGTGCCGTCTGCGTTCTGTGTGTCCTTCTCCACGGCGTCATAAGAGACCCTCCCTTGGACTATCCTAGAAAGCTTCCACCTTGGACCTGTCGCCTCCCTGGAGCTTACTCCTCCTGTGGCAGGAGGTGCACTAGGAGGGGGTCCAGGGCTTGGTCGTGGTGCTTTCCTGGGAGGACTTCCACTTGAGCCAGTGCCATTTATTGAAAAATTTCATTCTTTTCTCGCTTCTCTGCTTGGTCACCTTTATAATAAATGGAGTGTCTGTGCAGGTCAGGGTCTGTCTTGGAACGTCAGTCTCTCTGTTAATCTTTCCATCAGCACACAAAGTGGATCACCTTAACTTCATCATAGGTCTTGGTAGTGCAACGTCAATGTTGCAACTTTTGTGTGTCTGTGTGTGTGGTGCTGGGGATCGAAGCCGAGGCCTTGTGCAAGCGAGGCAAGCGCTCTACCAACTGAGCTACATCCCCAGCCCCTCGACTTTTCTTGAAAATTATTGTACTTATTCTTGTTCCTCTGTTTTTCTAAATTTGTCAAATTTTTCTGAAAATTCTGTGGACTTTTCATGAAGATGATGATGATCCTGTTGAGCATTTTGAGAGCACTTACCCTGGGCATATCAGGCTTTCTGTTTCTGAATGAAAATCTCTCTTCATCGATTTTGATCTCCCAGCTTGTGCCAGTCATGTTTTGGAGCCATCTGCACACGAGTCTCGTGAGTCAGTGAAAGTCATTAGTTCTCTGTGATGGTATTAGAAGCCTTTATTTTCATGTTTGTCATTTAGAATTGGACTGATTTAAATGTATTTACCTTTTGTTTGTGTTGTTAACTTAATTCTAATTGGTTTTCTGGATTTTGAAATTCTGTGTGTGCTGTTATGTCATCTGATGGTTATAGTATTATCCTTTCCAATCCTTGGAATTTTTTTTCCTTGTTTTCATTGTGTTGGCCAAAATGGCCAGCGTGCCCACAGATGGAGCTGACCATCTTCATCTTCCTCAACCTGAGGGCAGGGCCTTTCAGCACTGAGAGTAAAAGTTAGCTGTGGCAGGTGTGGGGTTAGAGAAGCTCCTTTCTGATCCTAGTTTTCTGAGAGTTTGGAAATACTTTATGAAGACTTCTGCACTTTTGTCCATGGAAGGTATTGATCTGTAGTTTCCTTGTAATCTCTTCTTGATTTTGATATCAGAGTAACATTGGCCTCATCAAACGACTTGGGGAATATTTTCTCTTCTACATTTTTCTAAAAGACTCTGCACAGAACTGGTTTATTTCTTCCTTCAATATTTGTAGAGTTGCCTGTTGGGGTAAGCTGGATTCTAAGTTGGCCCCCAAATTACTTCATGCCCCTCCGCCCGTAAGTCCGTCCCCACATGACCCCCCGACGTGGGGCTGTGAATTTGACATCGGTCTGCCCTCCGACTCCTTGGCCTGCCCTCTTGAGATGGCTTTTCGGTTTTATGAAGGGACGCGTGTGTTTGCAGTGGGTTGATTTCTCAGCCTGACCTGCCATCAATATCAGGAGTGCAGCCGCCTCTCCTCCTTTTGGGCTCTGTCCTGTGTGGGTTTTGCAGGGCGGGGCCTGGAACCCGGGGCTCACCCGCGCTGGGCCTGCGCTCACCACAGCTCGACCCCAGCCTCTGCCCCCTTTAATCTGTGTTTGCACTTGTATTTTCTTGTGTGTGTCTCCTGAAGTAATTTCTCAAGAACTCTGTGGGTCTCCCTGGGCTTCTGAGAGACAGAAGCTGCCCCCACAGGTCTCACTGAGACGGTCCTTCCCTGCGTGGCCCAATGCTCAGCGCATCGCACTGGGGAGGACTTTCTTTTCCTCCATGAGGTCTGGAGACCTCCACCATCCTCCTCAGAGGTTTTTTTCCTGCTTCATTTTCTCTCAGGTCTCCCTCTGGGATTTTAGTGGTATATGTTGATATTTTCACTATGTCCCTCAATGTCTGGTATGTCTTCTCCCGTACTCTCCATACTTGTTCTCTGTATTTCTGTCTGGGTATTTTCTTGGTCCCTGCTAGTTACTTCATATTCAGAATCAAAACAACAGCATCATGTGGTCCCTGAGGAGCAGCACCAGTTACCACCCAGGAGGCTGTGTGTTACGCAGCTTTCTGTCACTGTGACAAAATACCTGAGCTAATCAACTTACAAGGATGGGAGGTTTATATTGGCTCGCAGTTTCAGATGTTCTTGTTCATGCTCGATTGGCCCCTCTGGTTTCAGGCAGTGGCTGTACTGGTTACTGTGGTGGGATTGTGTGGCACAGGAGGCTGTTCACCTCCTGACAGCCAGGAAGCAAGAGAGGAAGAGGGGGGTTGGGGTCCCCAGGTCCCCTTCAGTGCATCACTCCCAATGACCTAACTTCTTTTTGCCACCACCTCCCAGTAACATCACAAGCTGGGAACCAACCTTTCCACTCGTGGGCCTTTGGGTGTGTTCAAGATCCAAACTATAGGAAACTGTTAGAAACTCAGACTCTCGCGCCCTGTCCTGTCCTGTACCTGCTCAATGGTGATCGATCTCTCTCTCTCTCTCTCTCTCTCTCTCTCTCTCATGCTGGGGATTGAACCCAGGGCCTTGTTCATGCGAGGCAACCATTCTACCAACTGAGCTATGTCCCCAGCCCCATCCCTCGTAATCTTTAATTAAAGATTAATTGAGTAATTAAGTTAATTATTTAATTATTTCATCATTAAAATTTGTGAAGTGCTGTTCTAATTCACTAATCCTTTCTTCATTTGCTGTGGTCTGCTGTCAAACGCACATATAGAATTCTTAATCTTAGTTAATTTACTTTTTTGAGGGGTGATAGGTACTGAGAATTGAACCCAGGGGCACTCAACCACTGAGCCACATTCCCAGACCTATTTTGTATTTTATCTAGAGACAAAGTCTCTCTGAGTTGCTTAGCACCTCGCTTTTGCTGAGGCTGGCTTTGAACTCACTATCCTCCTGCCTTGGCCTCCCAAGCTGCTGGGATTACAGGCGTGCACCACTGCGCACAGCCTTACTTTTTACTTCTAGGTCTACAGTTGGATTGTTTTTCAAGGATTCCAGGGTTCTGGTGAAATTCTTCTTATGTCCTGTTACATCTTGCACCTGTTATTCAGTTATCCAAAAGTGCATTCTGCAGTCTCCTGTAGCTGCATCTAAGTTTGATTTGTTCTATTGTCTTTTTCTTTTCTTGATTTTGATCATCTGTCTTCTCTCTCTAGTAATTTTTTATTGAATAATGATTGTGATTTATAAGACAAAACAAGCACCAAGCCATTTGGGTTCCAGACCTCACTGTGTCTTCTCTGAGGCAGGATTAGTGTTACCTCTGGCGGAGGTCAGGCCAGGGCTCTAGTCTGAGACTGCCCTCTCTGTTTCGGATGAGCACACGGGCCCTGTGTGTTTTCTCAGTTCCTAGCTTTTGCTCAGCTGCTCCGCTGCTCAGTGGCAAGGCCACTTCCACAGGATAAATCTCTAGAAGAGAAAAGGGGCTGCACATATTGAGCGCTCCTTCCCCTTCCACCCGGTTTCCCTTCTGCTCCAGGCCTCATAACCTTGTAGTCTTTTGAGGCTCATATCATACGTACTGTAAGATGCATTCATCTTTGTGAGTGTTCTTGGCAAGAGCGCTGCTCTGATGCAAGCGAATCTGCCTAACCAGGAGCAGGTCCACTGCACGGAGTCGGCTTTCGAACGCTCTTCCTGTCTAGCCTTTCATTTTCTGAACATAGCCCTATAGTGCTCCCTTGCATATTCAGACTTACGCAGCCCTGGCGTGGCAGATCTTAAAGATTTCATTGCTAAAGTGGGTTTAGGCGTTCAGGGAAATGGAGCCAGAAGGGCACAGGCTGGCCCAGTCTTCCCGGCCCCACACATGCCCAACACCCCCTGCCAGCGTGGTGCAGTCCTCTCAGCGACACACCGTTTTCACCCCGGATCCAGGGCTTATGTGGGTTCCCTCTGGGTGGGGTACCTTCTGTGGGCGTTGATAAGCACGTCCTGATAGGCTCCCACCACGATGGCACCTGCATGATGGCACTTCCTTTGCTCTGAAAGTCCTCTGTTCTGCATAGCTGTCCTCCTCCCCTGACCCTGGACAGCCACTGGTCCTTTTACTGTCGGCCTGGTTTACCTTTTCCTGACTTCCATGTTTGGGAACAAGCAGTGTGTAGGCTCTTCAGACTGGTTTCTGGCACTTAGTAAAACGTGTATGATCCTCCGTGGCTTTTCCTGGCTTGGAAGCTCACTTCATTTGAGCACCAACCATTCAGTGCTGAATAATACCCAGATGTGCCCCAGTTCATCCATTACCTCCTGAGGGACAGCTTGGTCACGTCCAGGCTTTGGTGATGCTCCTGAAGCTGCTATAGACATCTGTGCGCAGGTTTCTGAATGACGCCGTTTCAGCTCAGTTGTGTGGGAGTCGGAGAGTGTGGTTGCTGGTCACATGGGTTGAGATCTGCGAGGAGCTGCCACACGGCCTTCCAGGGGGCTGGCCTTGGTGTGTCCCAGCAGCCCTGAGCGGGGCTTCTGTTGCTTCACATCCTCCGCGACATTCCGCTCTCCGTGTTCTGGTGTCAGCCCTTGCAGTTGTGCGGAATGGTGTGTGGCTTACTTCTTTCTTGGGGCAGTGTTTTCTGCACTGGGAATCCAGCAGGGCTTGCTCCCTCTGGCTGAGCTCCACCCGCACGTTGTATGGTAATGTGGGATCCGCTGATGCTGCGTTGTCTCTCCGTACCTGGGTTTGTCCTGTGTACTTTTTCTTAGACGAGGTGTCTGTTCATGCCCCTTGCACATCTGTGTTCCCTTACTGATCGGTTTAGGAGTTCTTTGTGCAGTTTGGACAGCAGTCCTTTCATTGATGTGCGGATTGTCTTGTTCTTTTCTTGAAGCAGAATCTTTTTGGGGGGTGCTTGCTGGGAAAGTTAACTATTTTCGATTGCACTTCAAATCGAAGCAGCAGCCTTAGGTTTGGGTTGCTGGGGCCTTCTTGGGAAGCGGTTTTACTTCATCATTTAATTCCACTATTTTGTCCTGAGGGATCAATACCTTAGGATTTTTTTAATGAATTTTTGGTTTGGTCAGTTTTTAGGATTGTTCACCTCCCCATGAAGCTGATGCTTTGGTAAGCCTATTTGATATTCTCGCAGGGCCACTGAAGTTGGGAGACGTCAAACAAATTTTCTCTCACTCCAGGGCTGGAGGTACAAAGGCAGGCCCCTGACCCCCACCCCCTGTGAGGATCCCCCCTCGCTTCTTTACGGCACCTGAGGTTTGCCAGCTGTCTCTCGTGCTCGTTGGCTGTGACGCCAGCCTCTGCCTCACTGTCACCCGCTGTCCTGTGTCTTATGTGACTCTTTCTTACTAGGACCATCAGTCCTTGTGGACTCAGGCCCACCTGCTCCTCACCTTAACTCATCCTATCCATAACACCCTAAATCTTTGGACTTGTTTAAGTTCCTTTTATTTTATAGTCTTAATATGCATGTTTACAGGTAAATACATTGCAAAAGTATCAGTACACAAGTAATATTAATGTAGATTTTTCCATTTGTTTATTGGTGCATTTTAATTGTACCCAGTGGTGGGGTTTGTTGTTACATATTTGGACCTACACACGTGTGACAGTAACTTGACCAATATCATTCCCCAGTACTTTCCCTCTCTTTCCCCTCTCCTGTCAGTGATCTCTTTCCACTACTCTGTTAATGTCCCTTTGATTTTTTTCATGAGACCCCACATGCACATTATTTTTTATTTCTAGCTTCTACATATGACAGAAAATATGGGGCCTTTAACCTTCTGAGATTGACTTATTTCATTTAACATAATGGTCTCGAGTTCCATCTACTTTACTTCAAATGACATAATTTCATTTTTCTTTATGGCTGAATAAAACTCCATTTTGTAAGTGTAACCACATTTTCTTTATCCACTCATCTGTTGAGGGACACCTAGGCTGGTTCCCTAGTTTGGCTAATGTGAATTGTGCTGCTGTAAACGTGGGTGTGTGGGTGTGTCACTGTAGTGTGATGACTTCAGTTCCTCAGGGTAAATACCCAGGAGTGGTACAGCTGGGCTGTAAGGTGCTCCATGCCTAGGATTTTGAGGAGCTTCCATGCTGATTTTCATAGTCGTTATCCTCATTTCCATCCCCACCAACAGGTAAAAGTGTGTCCTTTCCTCCATCGTCTCCAGCGTTTCTTCTTGTTTGTATGTACTCTTGATGGCTGCCATTCTTACTGGAGGGAGGTGAAATCTAGGGTGTAGTTTTGGTTTGCTTTTCCCTAATTGCTAATGACTACCAAACCCTATTCCTAAGTTAGGTCCCACTCAGAGGTGCTAGGATATAGGACTTCAAAACAACCTTTGGGGGGATATGCTCCAATCCCCGATGCTCCTCTGGATTTCCATAATGATGCTATAAGTAAACTGTTGCATAGAGGTTTATTTCTATACAATTCAGAAGCTTAAATAAAAGAACTAAGTATTAGAGTTGAAAGTTTAGAGATCTACAGTCAAGACAAGACACATCTTGTACAGTGAGTCTTATTGCTACTCCTAAATTTTCCAAAAATTAGCAGTTGTTATTCGCCTGTGTCAGGTAGTTTTTGAATAGAATCCACTAAACTACAACACTGCTGGAGCATGGTGACAATTATGTCCTGTTTGATTTACTTCTAGTTCCCTTGCCTGCCCTCCTCCCCTGCCCCAAGGAGAAGCAGTGAGGGTGAGATCCAAGTCCTTGTTGGAGGTGGAGCCCACCACCTGTGTTCAAGTGACGGCTTCCCGTTCTGCCTGTAGCGTGACAGTGAGATACACTGTTTTCAGAGAGAGATTTCATTTCTGCTAAGCACAAATCTCCAAATGTATTTTCCCTGTGTCAGAAAGTAGATCTCAATATAGTTTCCCCTTTCCTCATAACTGCTTTTACATAAATACTATCATTAATATAAATTAATTTCAGTGTTTGAAAGTATTATAATAGAGATCTGCTAGGTGACTTGGATTATGTATTTTTCTTAATCATGTAAATCACCAAAGGGGTAAAGTACTGGCTGGTCTAAATTTGCAGTTTGTAAGGCAAGGGTTAAATTCTTTGCCGATCCTTTACCGTGTTCGGAAAAAAAGAGTTGAACACTCTTAAGTTCTATGAGGGAAAAAAAAGTAGATAATGCGTTGTCACGGTCAGGGTAAACTGCATTTTTTTCTTAGTTTTTGCAAGATTAATTGTATGTAAGATATTTGACAGTGAAATCACTTGACCCAAGTAAGACTTGGAGATGAAAGGTCAGATTGTGCCCGTATGCCTTCCCTGTTCCATGCAGTCTTCCTTCATATGTGATTCCAACAGTGTTCTACAGTTGTGGCTGAGCTTCTGGGTCTGCCTACCAGAAAAGGCACTGAAGTCTAAAAACTCTTTTGTTCCTATGCTGTCGATCCCTGACTTACCTTGGTAGAAAAATTTGATGAGAAATAAATTGTGATGAAATCTTTAAGAGGTCCAAGACTTGGACACACCCTCCAGGTGTCAGGGGGGGCTGCCGGAAGGGTTAGCAGTGTTTCCCTGTGGTGGTAAGTCCACCCACTTGCTGACCCTCCTTATTTCAGTGAACATAGCGTCTCCCATTTCCATCCATGTTGCTGCAAATGACAGGATTTATTCTCTCTGTGACTGAATAGCATTTGTCTATGGGGGGACAGGCAGACAGAGACATTTTCCTTGTTCATTTACCTGTAGCTGGACACCCAGACTGTGGCATATCCTGGCTATTGTGAAAAGCCGGAGGGCAGGTAGCTCTTTGGCTTGCTGATTCTGTTCATTTGGAATGTACTCCTTGCAGTGGAATTGTCACTCCATTTTAACTCGGGTGGAGAGAAGGCTGTGGACTGTCTGGGCATGCTCAGTTGCTGCTCGGTGCAGTCACTAGGATCCTTGCAGGAGGAAGGCAAGAGGGTCACAGTTAAAGAGAGAGAGAAGCAGAGGTCAGATGGGTGCATTTTGCAGGTCCAGGAAGAGATCATGGGTCGAGCATGCAGAGAGGCTCGAGAAGCTGGGGAGGTATCCATGGGTTCTCCCCAGACCCTGCAGAAGCCCAGCCCTGCCAAAAGCCTTGCTTTTATCGCATTCAATTTTTTTTCTATTTCTCACCTCTAGCTGCAAGAGAAGAGATTGATTGTTTTGAAACACTAAATTTGTGGTAGCCTGTCCCTGCAGCAGGGGGACATTTGTGACCCGTTCTGGGATATTTCCACCTGAGAGTGCTGTCTGGCTTTTGGAGACAGCTGGGCTACTTGATCTGTGGCTCCTTCTATTCCCCAGGGTTTGCTGTGCCACTGGACACACGATCACCCTAGGGCTTAGCTAGGTGCTTCCCTGCAGGCACAGTGATTGTCAGGCCCAATCAGAGGGACAGAACAGAACTTGTAGAGTTAGCATTTGTTCAGCCATGAGCATGTCAGGCATTGCTCTGAGCACTTTGTATGTAGTATGGAAGCTCCTTCTCACAACAGCCCTGAAGAAGGCCACTGTTAGGTCACTTTACGTATCAGAGACTGAGCTCAGAGCAAGGAGTTCACCTGCCAAAGGTCACACAGAAGAGCCCCCCCCCCCCGTGCCTCTGCACCCCTCTGTCTTAACTGTGCCTCCCCACCCCTGGCCACTTCCTGCACCGGCATCCTCTGATCTCATGCAGGGCTCAGCCTGTTCCCTGTTCCTCTTCTCAGCCCAAACTCCTTTGTCATCCTCCTGTGTGGCTGGGGACAGTGCAGCCAGCAGAAGTGGGATCATCTGTGCTCTGTATTTAGGCCCGTCTTCCCGGGTCACCCCAGCCCCGTTATCCTATTCCTTGGTATTCCCAGTAAGGTTCTGCCCTGATCTATACCACAGTTCATCATGATCTGTGGTCATTTTCCCTATATCTCTAGGCTTTTAGAAATTTCGAGGCCATCTTTCTGTGTCACTTGATAAAATACCTGGCACGCAACAGAAATCAAGTACAGGTTCAACCAACAGATGCTATAAAATTTAACTCTAAAGGCTGAGATGCTGTCATCCGTGAGGAATGGGGGGCACCCGTGTGGGAGAGAAAGAAGGCTTGCCCGTTACAGTGTGCAGCGTGGCAAGAGAACTGGGCATCAAGGAAATGCGGAACATTTAAAGAGCATGAAATTCATTCATCTGGGGCAGTAAGGTGTGTTACTGGGGTTGATGTATGTTTTGGGAGAGGTGGAGGACAACTTGCAAAAATAAGGTTGCTATTATCCAATGAGTCAGGAACTTAGATAAGATGGCTTAGATAAGATGGCCCGAGACTGAGGCAGGAGAGTTGCGAGTTCAAGACCAGCCTCAGCAACTTAGCAAGATCCTGTCCAAAAATAAAAACGAAAAAGGTTGGAGACGGAGCGCAAATGTACTGGGAATTGAACTCAGGGTAAAATGCCCCAGATTCAATACTCAGTACCAGAGAGAACGAGAAAGAAGCCATCGCTGCAAAAGCCATGTTAAGTAGCTTTAAACTGTCCTGAGGCAGTAGAGAGCACCAAGTAGTAGTGCTCATGTGTTTGTTGTAGAAGGTTCATCCTAGTACTAGGTAGAGAATGAAGTGGAGAGGGGGCAAAGGAGATATTGCAAAGGACAGGGTTGGAAATCATGTACTAAGTGGATTTTAGGGGTCTCTGCACTCATTCCAAAACCCTAGACAGACATTCCTGTTAGGCCTTAATGATTCTGAGCCCTGGACTTAGCGAGGTGCACATCAGCTGTTGTGTGTTCTATGGGAATATCAAGTCACTAAACAGAAGGTCCCTTCACTGGCTTTTTGTGTACCCCAGACCCTCCGAGCAGACATGGGAGGGAAGAGCACCTTAGGGCTGGTGAGCAGAGCCTGAAGTGGAGAAGCCCAAGCACAGACCGAGCCTTCGCCCCAGCGTTGCTCCTGAGGGTCCTGAGATTGCTTCCTGGACCAGGCCTTTGAAGTAGAAGCCCCCCCACACACACCCAGCTCGCCCCTTCTGTCGACTCCCTTTGACTCCCACTTCGTTTTCTCCCTTTCCAAACTGCTTTCCCTGGGCAATCTCTGCATTGGCTCTTTCCTTAAACTCTCTCCATCTTTCTTTGTGTTTTTGCTGTTCTAAGCCCCACAAGGTAAGTTTACTAACTGTGTATCTGTGGATGGGTCAGGGTTGCACCTGCAGAAAACCATGCAGATTGGAGAACATTTGAAAAGCTGAAGCTCTGCTTAGATCTTTTCCCTCCCTTTCTTTTTTCTTTCTTTCTTTCTGTTGCACCCTTAAGTCAAATGCTTCCCTTTTATTCTTTTATCTGCTTTTACATTCAAAAACTAAAGAAATGGAGGTGAGAATGTCTAGAACTTTGAAGAATGTGAAAATAACAGAAATTATTGTTAAACCTCAGCCATGCACAGGGTGCTAGCTTTAGCTATATTTTTGCTGAAACTTGCTCCTGCTGGCTGGGCTCTGTCCTTGGCTGTTCAATAAACCCCTTTGATTGTCCGCCATCTTGCACCTGAAATGTTAGGTTAGCAAATGTGGTTAGTCCAGAGCAGACTGAAGCAGAGTCCTGGCACTCTCATGGGAGGACAGTGCTGTTTCTAGGGAGGAAGTGCTCCCCAGGGTGGTCACTGCAGGACTAGGGCCATGGGCCCAGGGATCCCTTGCTCCCCAGGGGCCTGCCCCAGTTGAGTGCCACCAGGAGCCTGCTGTGCATCTTTATGCCCACAGGAGACTGTAATCAAGAGCCTGCTCCTGGTTCCTCTCAGTGGGATGCTCTGTCAGAATCGGGACCTTCTCTGTGCTTCCTCACTGTTCCCCTGGTTCTCTGTGCTGTGGCCTGACCTGCTGACTACCTGCCCAACTTTTTCTTCAGTTCTGATGTGACATAGATGAACTGAATTCTAGTATCAAGAAAAGCGACTTCTTCCAGCAGTCAGACCAGAGCCAGCCTGTTTACTCAGCGGGTGTAGACTCAACCAGGATGGAGCCACTTGTTCCTGGGTTGGTTTTTGTTCAGGATGGTAAAGATAAGGGGGAAAACAGACTTTTGTTTGATATAAAGAGCTTTCTCCTATGGCTCCTTCGTCAACCGTGAGCCTTTTCAAGAAGAAATCCGTGATGGCCCTGTTTGGGGGCTTGTGGACGGCCATGGGAGCCAGCGCTTCAGTTGTCTTGAGCAGTCCACCAGAGTCAGCGCCCTCTGAGGACCCTGAGTGCAGTGTGGCAGCCGTCATCTGTGCTGTGTGAGCTCGGGGAAAGTTGCTCAGACCAACCAGCAAAACCCATAGCTTATCATAAATGTTTGCTTTTTGGCATTTATTTTTATCCTCCTCATGATTTTCTAATTGCCAAAGAGTAAGAAGATTGGTGGCTATAAGTTTTTTCCTAAGATGCCGTGTAGTGGTGGATATTAGGGTTGAGAAAGAGGGGATTTATATTAAATATAGAGAATGTAAATTCTGTGCTTTGAAAACTCATTTTTATTGTATTTCAATCTAACTTTTTTCTAGCAGTGATTACATGGTTTATACAAGTTTCAAAAATATTGCAAGGATCTACATAATTCTTTTATATGAACTTGATTTATTAAAATTATACTATTCAATTTGAACTCATTTTTATTATCGTAATAGCAACTTGAGAAGTGAGTAGACTTTTTGGAATATGTTCCAAAATTAAAGAATCTTACAGTGCTATATCTTATTTTTTGATCTTATATTTTTTTTCTGTGATAATTGTGGTTTGTTGAACATCTTTCTATTTATAATCTTCCCAGGGACTTAAAAGTATAGCTCCAAGTATTAGAGCTAATGCTAAACGTGTATTCAGGTCAACAGGACATACCGGCATCCTAACATGCGACTCTTGGCTCACTCTTGCCTCTTGGGATCATGTGCATTTCATAATTATGGTCAGACTCATCAAGTGTGAACAGGCAGACAGTGAGGAGGGTAAACTGCGCTGGACCGTGTTCCATCTGAGACCTCAGAATCCAGGAGTCAGACCTGATTCTTCATTTTTGTTGTCATAATAAAGTGTCTTCAGGGAACCATGAGAAGAGCTTGAAAGTTGTGAGTGTCAGCAGCGAGCTCTGAGCCTCTCCCTGCTTGTCTCCTGGTCACCTTCCACCACATCCTGGTGCCTCATCCTTGTGCTCTGCAGACCAGTCAGCTGAGGCCCAGAGAAGCGCGTTTGCACAGCTACTAAGTGGATGATGGAGACTCCTTTCTTTCTGACTATTGTTCCTTGATGTTATAGACAGTAAATACTCGTATCAGAATTTGAAAATAATGCTATGACCAAATGGTATTGACTTTCAGGACGTTTTGCTCTTACGGCAATTTTGTCTTGTAGCTCAGTGGAGGCCCAGAGTCACTCGCCCTCCCTGGGAGGTGGGGAAGGGAGCGGAGCCCAGCGGAAGCCCTCTGTGCTTGGCTTTCTGTCTCACAGTGTGATCTCTCCCTCTCACGTGTGTGTTCACACCATTGTGGTGACATCCTCCCAGAGGGCCTCACCAGGGAGGAGCTGACACCAGCACCATGCCCTAGAACTGTCATTACAAATTACCCAGCCTCAGGCATTACATGATAGTAATGGAAAATGGACTAATGTAGGTGCATGTGAAGATAAAGACCTTGGAAGATGCTGGGATTGAAAAGAAAAAAAGTAAAAAGAACATATAGCTCCCCGCCACTATGCATTGATTGACAAAGAACCTCCGACATTTCATAGAAATAAAAAGGTCAGTGAAGAAGTTACTGGTGGGCAGTGGCTCTCAGTGATCGAGGACGCCAATAGATTCAGACTCTGGATGAAGGTAAGGGCACTAAATTACCGATAAAACGGATGGAGCAGAATTTACAAATCTTTGAGTGAACGAGTGAATCTTATCCTGAAAATATAGTGATGAACACTTTGAAAATATAAAGCTCTACAGAGATGCCACAGAAGTCTGGCCCTTCCACAAAGCAACCCCTAGAAAATGCAGAAGATAGTCTCTGATTCCTTGCATCTTAATCTCTGATGGAATGAGATTAGAAATCAACACAAACCGTACAGAAACTATATGAGCATAGGGAGATTAAACAATACTCTTTTGAATGATGAGTGGTTGATAGATGAAATCAAGGGAGAAATTTAAAAATTCTTAGTCTCAGGTGAGAATAGTGGTACAGTATACCTAATATTCCCGAACCTCTGGGACTCTGTGAAGGCAGAGCTGAGAGAAAAGTGTATAGCTCAGGAGTGCCTACGCAGGAAAATCAGGAAGATCCAAATTAACAACCTGATAATGCATCTGAAGGCCTTTGAAAAGACAAATTCCAAAAACTGTAAAAGGAGAGAAATAATTAAGATCAGAGCAGAAATCAAAGAAGTTGAAAAGTAAAAAAGAAAAAAAAAAAACAACAAAAAAGAATGAGGAACTTTGCCAATACTCCTCAAAGTATTGGATGATATAGAAAGGGATGCAATACTTCCAGCTTCATACTATGAAGCTAGTATCACACTCACACCAAAACCAGGTAAGGACTCGTCAAGGAAAGAGAACTACAGACACATCCTGATGAACTTAGTAATGCAGAAATCCTTAATACAATATTAGCAAGTCTTGTTCAACAACATAATAAAGAGATTGTACACAACAACCGAGTTGGTTTTACTCCAGAGGTGCAAGAATGGCTTAATGTACACAAATCCATAAGTGTAACTTGTCACATTAACAGAATTAAGGATGAAAATCACTTGGTAGTTGCATAGATAACGAGAAGGCTTTTGACCAAATGCAGCACCCATTCATGATAAAAAAGCTGAAGAAGCTACAGGTACAAGGAACCTACCTCAACACTGTAAAGGCTACATATGAAAACCAAACTCAACCTCATAGTAAGTGGGGAAAGGTGAAAGCGTTTCCTTTAAAATCTGGAAAAACACAAGTATGTTCATTCTCACTGCTACTGTTTCATGTAGTCCTAGAAATTGTAGCCAGAGCAGTTAGGCAAGAGAAGGAAATTAAAGGGATAAGGAAAGGAAGAAGTCAAATGATCACTGTTTGCAGAAGGTATGATCCTATACCTGTAAGATACAAAAACTCCACCAAAAGACTGCTAGAGCTAATGAGCAAATTTGGCAAAGTAGCCGGTTGCAAAAACAGCATACAAACATCAATAGCTTTCCTGTGTGCCAGTACCAGATCTGCTGAGAAATTAGGGAAACAAGTCCATTAACAATAGCCTCAAAGGGGAAAAAAAAAAAAACAAAAAAACATCCCTAGCAATAAATCCAACGAAGAAGGTGAAAGACCTCTATGATGAAAACTGTAGAACCCTGCAGAAAGAAAGTGAAGAAGAAGAAGTCAGAGATGGACGGACTTCCCATGTTTACGGACAGGCAGAGTTAATGTTGTTAAATTGGTCATACTACCAAAAGCAATACATGGATTCAAAGCAATCCACATCAAAATACCTATGAACAAAGCTTAGGAAGAATAAAATACCCAGAATTCCTGAAGTAATCTTAAGCCAAAAAATCATTGCTGAAGGCATCATAATACCTAACTAAACTGCATGGTACTGGCATAAACATAAACACACAGACACATACTGTATGGTACAGAAGACACAGAAACATACCACACATCTATAATCATCTGATCCTCAACAAAGGCACCAAAGACTTTGATAAAAGATAGCCTTTTAAACAAACGGTGCTGAAACAACTGGTTATCCATTTGTAGAATTAGATGGACCCTTATCTCTCACCCTGCACAAAAATTAACTTAAATTGAATCCAAGACTTCAGAATTAGACCAGAAACTGCAACTCCTAGGAGAAAATATAGGGTTAACTCTCCTGCTTTTAGGCACAGGCAATGACTTTTTCAACAGGACCCTTAAAATTCGAGAAATAATGTCAAGAGTTAATAATGAGGTAGCATCAAATTAAAAAGCTTCTGTACGGCGAAGAAAACAATTAGGAATATGAATAAAAATCCTACAGAAAGGGAGAAAATGTTTCTAGCTGCTCTTCTGACAGAGGATTAGTATCTAGAATATATAAAGAGCTCAAAAAACTTGAAGCTAAAAAAGCAAATAGCCCAATTAATAAATGAAAAAATGAGCTATATAGACACATCTCAAAAGAAGAAATACAAATGGCCAACAAATACATAAAAGAATGGTCAATATCATTAACAAAACGGGAAATACAAATCAAAACAAGGCTGAGATTTCTTCTCACTCCAGTCATAATGGCAGTCATCAAGAAAGTAAATAATAATGCTGGGAGGATGGAGAAATGGGATCCCTTAAACTGCTGGGGGGACTGTAGATTGGTACAACCCCTATGGAAGTCAGTATGGAGGTCAGAGAAGTCTAGGCATGGGACTGTCATATGACCCAGCTACACCACTCCTCAGTACTTACCCTGAAGCATTAAAGTCATGTCACGGCAGTGACGCATGCATTTCCATGGTTACAGCAGCACAATTCACAGTAGCCACACTGGGATCCAGCCTAGCTGTCCATCAGTGGATGAATGGATAAAGAACATGTGGTAGATGGACACAGTGGAGTTTTATTCAGCCATAAAGGAAAATGAAATGATTTCATCTTCAGGAAAATGGTTGGAACTTGAGACCATCATATTAAGCAAAATAAGCCAAACTCAGTAGGTTGAGGGTCCCGAGTTTTCTCTCACATGTAGAATCTAGAGAGGAAACAGGAAAAGGAAGATGGGGTGGATGTTGCATGAAGATCAAAGGGAGATCAATACAGGAAAGGGACAAGGGAGGGGGAGGTTGAGAGGGAGGAGGAAGCGCTGGGGAATAATATTGATCAAAACTGTTGTGTTGTATATTGTGTTTACATACAAATATGTAACCCCAAATCCAGTCCGTATATACAGCTATAATGCACCAATTGAAACCAAGTGTGAAAGAGAAATAGAAGTTCAGCCTTGGACATTGATTCTACTCACTTTAAGTTCACTTCCTTTAAACCATCACGGGAAGGCCATTGAGTAAGAGACTCTTGTCGATTTTCATCCTAAACGTGTATTTTAAGCCATTTGTCTCTAAGGAAAACCATACGTACCCATCTTAGAATCCTGTCCCGGTGAGAAAGCAGAAAGCAAGTGACACCCAAGAAGTGGGTGGCAGGGCCGTGTCTCCCCTCAGCTCTTCCCTTGCAGACGTTGGGAAAGGAGAGCGGGGCCAGGTGGGAAGCCTGGCAGAGCTGGGGGCTGCAGCCCACGGCTGGGCTGAGCCCCTGACAGTCTGCAGACTCCCTCAGAGCGGAGAGGGCCTGAGAGAGCGCGGCAGTGCTTCAGCCTTGGGGTGCTGGGGTGGCTATGGGAGCATCATTTTCTGCCTATTTCTTCATTTCTGAAAATGGCCAAGCCTGGCACTTAGTGTAGGAACCTACCTGGTCCGGGGTCTTTTTTCTTACTCAGATGAATGTGGATTAATCTGCAAGGAAGCATTTTTTTTTTTTTAAATATGTTTTTGGGTTGTGGTTGTAGCTCAGCGGTAGAGCATTTACCTAGCATATTACAAAGCCCTGGGTTCAATCCTCAGCACCACATAAAAGTAAATAAAAAATAAAGGTATTGTGTCCAACTATAACTAAAAAAAAATATATTTAAAAATATATGTTTTAGTTGTAGGTGGACACAGTGCCTTCATTTAATTTTATCTGATGCTGAGATGGAACCCAGTACCTCACACGTGCCAGGCGAGTGCTCTACCACTGAGCCACAACCCCGCCCAAGGAAGCAGTCTTTAACAGGTGCTGTGTACATACCTGGGATTTTTCGAGGCTGCAGGGAGAGCTCAGCCTCTCTATTCCCACTGTGGCCTCTGCTGTTTCCTAGCCCCCTCACACACACACACACCTGCACTCTTCCTGCTCTGGCTGAAAATACCACTTTGTGAAAAGCCAGCCTCAGACATTTCCACCCACTGGCCATCTCTGTGGTAACCTCTCGCTGTACATAAAATAGAATGGACTGATTTCTGAATTGACATAGAGACAGGAGAATGGGGAAGATAGGACTGTATATTAAATTGTCTGCTGGTTATCAAATAAAGACTCCTTTGTCATAAAGGCCAAAGATAAAAAGAAAATATGTATGTTTAATATAGGGAACAAAAATAAGTCTATTTTTGACTTAGTACTTGAGGAGAAGATAGGTCAAAAAGCCCAGCCACCCCTGAAATGAATTTCAGACTCTGGTTATTGGTGTGCTGGGGCAGAGGAGATAGCAGAGATGTTGCATTGCTGATAGAAATGATTTTTTACAGTAGGTGCTAAATTAGATGTGGAAAGTAGGAGAGTTATCAAACCGACATTGTCACGTCTGACCTTCCAGGTCCCAGTCACGGGATCATCATAAAAACGAGTTGCGTGCTTATCCAGAGACGCAGCAATAACTGGCACAGAACAATTTTCCAGGCTCTCCTCAAATGCGGGTGACCCCAGGGGCTTTTCAGGGTCACGAAGGAGATGCATTGGTTTTGATCAGTTTTTAGAGCTGTATAGCAGCTTATCTGTGGGTCACAGAAATTTCGTTTTCTCTATTCTTTTTTCATCATTTCTTACCCCTGGGCACTGTGTGGATTCGCCTCTGGAAGGCTGGTCCCAGGCACGAGTGTTAATAGGGTTTGTGCAATCCTGCATTGCACGCCTAGCTCAATCCCTGAATGGTGGATTCACTAAGGACACATTACCATCTCTCCGTAAGTCAGATTATCTTTAGCAACAATTTAGAAGTGCACAAAACTCTAGGAGGCTGATTAGTAAAACCCAAATGCATTGATCTTACCCGGTTGCAAAATGTTACTCTCTGTCCTTGGTACAACTCTAACTTGATTTCGTTTTTTGTTTTCTTTTTGCTTAATTGTAAACAGTCTTTACTTAATTTACAGCTATCAGACACCATTATTAAGCAAATGGAAAAAAGCTAAAATCACCTCCCCTATCTCCCTGATTTCAAAAAATTTATCACACGGAACTTTAAAGACAGAAATGAAAGCAGCGTAGTACACAGACAGCACATTTGTGGCCCTGAGCTGCCTGCTGGGTCTGAGGAAAGAGCCAACCTTGGAGTTTCACCACTAGCACTATTAACCCTCCCGAATGTCACCAGGGAAGACATGCCATACACTAGAGCCATGTCTTATGCTCTAGAAGTAACAGTGAAACCTCTTCCAGCCTGGGTAATGCTGTACCTGGGAAACACAGGTTGGGTTTCCCTCACCTGAAATGTTTTGCACCAGGATTCAAGGTTTTCAGTGTTTGGAATATTTTTATAGACTTTATCTGCTGAATATCTCTAATCAGAAATCTGAAATCCAAGGATGTCAGATTTTTGGACTCAACCAGTACTGAAATTGTTGGAAACAAAATTTAGTTAGATTACACTTTTCTTTCTGTGCTTTGTCAAACAGTTTCTTCAAAGTAAGCACAGGGAAGGGAGGACCTGCGTAGGACACAATATTTATTCTTACGCTCTCAGGTGCTTGAGTATGTTATAAAAACAAAACCAGCATCTGCTACATGGAGAGATGATAGTCATCTAACTACATTCCAAACTGTTACTGGTTGGTTTATTATTTAAGGTAAGGTAAACCATAATAAAAACTGAAAATTTGTGTCCCTCCTAATATTTTTCTACCAAGCACAAGATACCAAGTGATGTCATTCCCTTACCCTATGTAGAACTTTTTTGGAGAAAAAAGTTTGAGAGTGCAAACATGCTAATAAATTCATGGCTACAGTATAAATTAAATTAAAGCAACATCCCGTGGCAACATGTTTCAAATTCAGAGTATTTTACAGTTCTCACCTGAAGGAACCATTTGTAGTTTTAAAAGTAGTAATTATATCCACAGTAAAAATTTGCATTTAATTTAGTAACCTATTTAAGAACCACGAACAGGTCTTTCTTTGCCATAGCCACTTTGTGAGCAGAATATTAATATCCAGAATTTTGGGAACACGGCAAACATTTCAGTACTCGCTGTGTCTGGTTTCTGGTTAAGGATCGCCATTGTATTCCTCAGGTTCTAATCTCTGTTGAGTCCAGCAGCCTCGTCTGGGGCACTCACTGGTACAGACTCTGCAGCGTGGTCAGCAGGTGTGGAATGAGATGTGTGAATGGGATTTCCGGTTAATGGATTACGTTGTGGAACTCAGAATGGATTTTAGATGGAGCACGTGAGAATGAGGCAGAACCCTGGCTGGGAATAGGAGGAAGAGAAGGAAGCACGGTTGAGTATGAATGCGGAGGCAGTGATCAGGTGGTGCTCAGGTGGTCTCAGTCCACAGATACACAGGGATGGGGGACTGGGAGAGCGCATGGGCGTGGGAGTCTGCAGGGTGAACGAGCACAAAGAAACAGGGAAGCCGAGGTTATTAAAAAGTGCTTTTGTGTCATGAGTTAGGTCTCATCAGCAAGGGTACGCTGGGCTGAGAGCTTGAGAAAGTAGAAGGCCCTCTGCAGGTGACTCTGAAATGTGGGATGAAGGGGTGGCCAGCAAGTGATTTACCGACATCTCCCACGTGCAAGCCGTAGTGAACAGGTACAGAGGAGGGGACGTTCCTCAAGGAGTCAACACAATGAGAACAGCTAAGAAACTGCAGGAATACGTAGTTGAAAAGTTTGCTTTGGGTAGAGGATCCAGCTTGGAGGAACCCACGTGGAGGAGGCGGTGGAGGGGTTCTTGGCCAAGGAGAGGCTTAGTGAGATGTGGAGCCAGGACGACACTGTCCGTCAGGAGCAAGGCATTGTCTCTGGTGTCAGTGGCGAAGGTGGGACAGCTTCAATGCTGACTGGAAACTTGATCATTTGCACAAGAGGAAATCCTTGAAGGTTCCTAAAGACGTTAGATGACTGTGCACTAGAAAAACTCACTCGCCTCAGTAAAGGGGTAGTCCAAGCAACGTTTCTGACCCTGGCTTCACATTACGTTCACCTCAGGAGATTTTTCAAAGCCCAATTCCCAGGTGATTTTTCAGGCAGGATTGCAAAAGAATAAAATGGAGCTGAGATTGGCAAAGTCTAGAAAAGAGCCAGCTACTAAATGTTTTCCCCTTTGCTGGCCCGTGTAGCCCCAAAGCATAGAAATTACATGAGGAACTAATGTGTTTGTGTTCCAGTACAACTTTACATAAGTTGTAAAAACAAATCGGACAGTGTATAAAACTAGAGGCCAGCTGGGCATGGTGGCCTGTAATCCCAGCAACTCAGGAGGCTGAGGCAGGAGCATCACAAATTCAAAGAAGGCCTCAGCAACTTACCAAGGTTCTAAGCAACTTAGTGAGACCCTGTCTCAAAAGTTGAAAAAAGAATTTTTTGTTTGTTTGTTTTTAGGGTTGGGAATTTAGCTGGGTGGTTAAGTGCCCTTGGGTTCCATTCCCAAGGCCAAATTTAAAAAAAAAAAAGGAGCCGGGAGGCCAGCAGTGTTTGGCTCATAGGCCATATTTTGCCAACACTTGATTCAGATTGGGCTCAGGTAGTCCCGAAAAGAAAGCATTACTACAGTAATCCAGATAAGAGTTCAGACTTGCTCGCCTGTTGTGGTCATTTAGAGGACAGAGTGAAGGTTAGTGATATGGAGTTGATATTTATAGTAACCCATGGTCTTGCATGCCACTTTGGGCACCCAGAAGTTGCCCTACAAAGGACTGTGAATGAGCCATTGTGCAGTGTGTGCTTCTTGGTCCCCTTTGACTTGGTTTATTTGCTGTGCAGGGATTTGAGTCTGTCGAAAGCCTGTTTCTGTCCTGTTGCTTATAATGGCTGCTCATTTTAGCAATAACTAGTACCTTCTCTCCTTTGGTGCCTGCCATGCCCTTGTTGCTGAAAAATGACCTTTTCTTGTAAATTACTGTTCTCTTTAGAAAATAAGGTGAGCTTGACAGGACAAAGTGTGGCTGTTTGTGCGTTACCTTATCAGGTACCCTGAGGTAGTGCCGATTTCGCCTTCCTGGCCGCCTCCTTAAGGACCTAACAGGGAAGTGGCGCCTGCTCGGCCTCCACCCCACTCCCTGGCCCTGTGAGCCTGAGGGGCTGACGGTTGCACCTTCCTTCCACTGAGGTCGGTTTAGAAACCATAAGGCTGAAACCTGCTGCTGGGCTTTACAGTCAGCTGTGCGCTGTCACATTGGCCTGGTCATTTTCTTCGAATACCATCATAGTTGAGTGAACAAATTGACTCATCTACTTTCTAACCTGTGCTCTTAGACTCTGGCCATGTGGGTGTCCTCTAAGAAAGGTTACACTGTCCCCCGCTCCCTGAATTCGCTGCAGCTGGATGGAGATGAGGAAATTTAAGACTCATCCAAGCCTTACAGCCACCTCAGTTACTTTGCTGGTCTTACTAGAGGCTAAGATTGAAAAAAACACAGGGCTAAGCTTGTTTTTCTTCCATTTTCCTACTGTCACAGAGGGTTATTTCTCAAAGAAAAGCAAGGAAGTATTTTAAATGCCTTATGGAAAAAGCAGAGGGGCTGGGGGAGCGCTCCCTGGGTGCAAGGCCTGGTTCAGTCCCTACGTAGAGGGACAGCAGGTGAGGTGGTGGGCTTTGCCTGCTTCCCTGTGTGTTTTGTTTTATCACAACCATATTTCACATCATTGATTTTTACAACTGATCTCTAAACTTTGCAGTTCATTGTTTTAAAGTTGATGAATCCATTCCCCCTCTTCGACCTGGATCTTGACTGAGTATTGCCATCTTAGCGACACCCTCAGCACAGCACAACAGTAAGACTGAGATGGAGTGCTGGTATTGTGGAGCGCTCTTAATGCAGCTCTGGTGTTCTGTACGTGAATAACAAAGTAGAGGTTCAGGTTTGCTGAAGTAGCTTTCCATTTCTTTTACACAAGCACTCACCAGCGAGGGACTAGACAGACAGCAGTAGCCTGTCCTGCAGCCGAAGCCTCAGTGTCCCCAGAGGAATTCCCACATGTAGGGTGCCTCTTTAAGTCAAGGAAGAGGTCAGGAAATAAGGCAGAGCTTCAGGCAGGAGAGGCTAGGCAGGATGTGCCCGTAGGCTCCAGAAGGCAGAGCGCAGCAGCTAAAGCCAGCGGGTGCTCTAGCAGCTCAGAGGTTAAAGAGTTGGACGTCACCTTAGAGATGATCCTGGCTGGTGGCTTCACTTTCCACATGTTGGAAATACCCTCAAGCTTGCCAGCGTCCACAGAACCAGTGAAACCAGAGACCCTGGGGAGCAGGAAGGAACTCCGGTGTATTCTAAGGGTTTCCTGGTGACCTAACCTGCAGCAAGGCCGAGAACCGCCAGCCTCCCTCAGTTTGTGTAGGAAGTTCAGAGTGAACACCTCGCCCAGGGTCCAGAGCCATTGCTTCCAAGGACTTCAACCTGTCTCCTCCTCCTTGCTCTGTACACGCCTGTCATCTCGCCCCTGCCCTGCTTTAAATGACACCGGGGTGCTCACGACTCCCAGGCCTGTGGCCACATCTCTCTCTGAGCACCCGCCCTCGCATCCGACTCCCCTCCTTCTCTCTCCCTGTTTTCCAGGCACTGCAGCCTCATGGTATTTGAGACTGAACCAGGTCCTCAGACCCACTTCTCATTCTAGATTCATGTCATGAGCCAAGCCAGAAACCTCGACCTTGTCTTCCGCCTCTCCCTCTTGTTCTGTAACTAGTCGCCGACTGTTGTCCCTCCCGCCCCTTGGCTAGTTCCCAGTCTGCCCACCTTCTCCCTGGCCCTCCTCCTCTGGGCCATCTTTTGCTTCAGCACAGTCACGGTAGCCTCGGGTGCCTCTGTCCTTGGTCTCCAGCCTGCTCCCACTTGGCCTGCATCTCCAGCACCACTAGAAGGCTCTTTGGGAGATGCAAGTCTGATTGTTCATCGCCCGTTCATCTGGCCTGTTTCATGTGTCCTAATCACTTGGCCATGCTCCCCACTCAGCACTAGGGGTTGAACCAGTGCTTTACCCCTGAGCTTCACCCCTGAGCTTCGTCACCAGCCCTTTTCATTTTGTATTGTGAGGTAGGACCTTGCTGATTTACCCAGACTGGCCTTGAACTTGAGATCCTCCTGCCTCTACCTCCCAATTTGCTGGGATGACAAGGTGGGATAAGAGGTGATCCCTCTGTGTCTGCAGGCCAGCTCCTTAATCAGCCTCGCCCCTTCCCTTTGTCCCCTGTGCCTGTGTGAGTCTGCTTCCTTACAGCCCTCACCTGGCGTGACCTCACCTGGATGACCTAGCTGTAGATTTAGTTGGGTTTTGTTTTACTTTTATCAAGAAACTGTCCAGTAGGCAACAATATTTTTCTTCTCCAACCAATTATTGTCACATTTCAGACTGAAGTTAATGGGCCCAGGATGTCCACATCCTACCACGGGAACCTGCCATTCAGGAAGCATAAAAGAAGACCTCAGGGCAGACTCAGAGCTCGCTCAGCATGGGTCATATCTTTGGTGGCTGAAATCTTCCCTTGCTTGGCAAGGGTTTGGGGCTACCTCATTTCCTGTCCCTGCTCCAGTACCCCTATGGCTAAGCCCCAGTCCTCACCTTCACTCTCCCAGGCCTGACCAGTTCTCCACCAGCGGCCTTCTGGCTGTCGCCATGTGAATTTTGTCTTTTCTTGACCCTCCCAGCTGTTTCCACCCCATGCCTTAAGGTGTGGCCTCCCCGCTGTGGGTCACAGAAGTCCTGGACTCCCAGCCTTTACCGTGGAGCCCTGACCCCAGTGTCTCTTGGGACTTCTTTAGAAGGCAGCTCCCCGGTTCCCACAGGCCATCACTATCCCGGTGCCTCGGGCACCCTGTGTGGCATAGAGGCATGCCAGGCAGAACCCAAGTGTCCAGTCTGCAGCTGTCTTGGCTCCTGATCTTTACCTTTCTGCTGCTAACTGCCGGCTGACCAGCTAACCACTTCTTACCATCTTTGCCAGCAAGGGAACCGGAACTAATGAGTGTGTTGAAACCCAAGCCGCCTCCTTGGGCTTCTTACCATAAAGGGTGATGAAGGCTTGCTGAGCACCTCAATGCTGTTCCAACATGCCGAAGATATATCAGTTCTCAGCCTTTGGGCTGCACCATTTGAAAATCTTTTTTTAATGAAGTCCATGGCCTTATTATAGCTTTACTTTATAGCAGTATTTTATTTAAGAAAGATGTAATCTGCATCTAGAGAAAGGGCACAGAAATCATTGCATTTGTATGGGAAACCAGAACAAGTATGTGACTGTTGGTCAAATTCAGTTGACTGTGTGTCTTCACGTTCAAAAGGCAGCTTCTCATTTCATCTGGAGCCACCTCCGAGTCAGAGCTCTGGTGTATACTACCTCTGGTCAAATTGAAGTGCTTTCGTCATCTGGCAACTGGGCTGTTCAAGATGCTCCCTTGGGGCCTCTAGTTTTGTGTGGTTTTGTCTGAAAGGTGGTTTACTCATGAGTAGAAGAAACAGGGTCATCAGTGTCTTGGGTCCTCGGAGTGGAATAAAAGCAGTTTGTAAAGTGCAGTCCCTGTAGAGTATCCCTCTCAGGATACTCAGTTTTCACCAGACTTGCACGCCTCTTTTTGGGACCCGGCTGCAGCCCGCGGAGATCACAGCACCCAGCACGCACTCTTCAGCATCTTCTCCCTATCATGGCCTGTGCCTTGGCTCAGTGATGAAGGTGACTCGGGACCTGGTCCAATTCTGGGAGAAACGTTTGTGGCCCTCACTACACTTTGGCCACAATCGCTCAAGTTCATCCCCGCACTTGTTTCACATGTTTACTTTTCAAACACTTGGAGAATGAACAGGTGGTTGCATGACTGTGGTGTTTGTTTTAACAGGCTGAAAGGTGGAGGTAACTTAGACATGTCCTATGATGCAATAGGAAAATACCCAATTATTCCGTTTTTGGCTCAGCTTTGGGTTTCAGTTAAAACTGCTGATGGCAAAGCTCAGCAGGTCTTGCCAAGTAGCACTGTGGCAACTGCTGCATGGGAAGTGGGCTCGCTGGTAACAGTGGCCTGGTCTTGGTTACCTGTGACCTTCCAGTGGCTGCAGTGCGGGAACTTGGTGAGGCAGCTCCTCTCAGAGCCTTTGAGATCAGCTGTGCCACTGTGACTCCCGAGGGGCTGGAAGCCCCCGTCTGTTCGGCATGCTCTAGAATCCAGCTTGCAGGACCCTCGGCCTGAGTGGAGGACACGCTGAAGGCAAATCCCCAGAACAGCAGCTGATTGTTGCCCCTCATCCTCATCCATTCAGGACAGAGGCCAGGATTGGCTTTGGAACCACTGTCACCGAGCAAGTGGAAGGAGCAGGGGTTTCACTGGATAGTTAATCACTCACGATTTCAGGGTGTTTCTTCCTGAACCTCAATGACTTTCAGATCACGGGTGAACACACACAGCCTTCATGATTCACAGCCAACTCTACTGGTATATGACCAAGTTGTTTTCAGTAACAACGGGGCTGGGAGCATTGTTTCCCTGCTGGCTTCTTCTGAGCCACTCCAAGTCGCATTGTACTTCCCTCCTGAACTTAGGCAAAGTTGCTTATGATAGAAGACGATAGGGCCGGGGCGTAGCTCATTGGTAGAGCATGTGCTTAACACACATGAGGCCGCAGGATCAATTTCAGCACCAAAAACAGAAAGAGAGGGGGCATGTGGTTCTTGGCTGTGAACATGGAGGTGCCAAACCCACACACCAAGGTCACACAAAGGTTATACAAAGCAACTTGCTTATCTATCTGCCAGCTCAAACTAGTAGCTCAACCATTTCTAAGACTGATGAGTCTTAAATATTGATATGCTGCCTATTTTATCTTCTCTGGCACCATTTCCTTTATGGAAAAAAAATAAAATGTTCCCCAGTGTGGTATATCAATTCCTCTACCAAGGGAAGTGTTAGTATTCGTGAAGTATAAGCCAAGAATAGTTACATCAGCTAAGTGTGTAAAAGGAGAGGGAGAGAGAATCGCCAGCTCGTGAAAACTTAGACGGCAAGTGATGTGTTCAAAGCAGATCGCAAGGCTCCCAGAGCAGCCTTTCATAGCCAAGGTTGCTGCGTCCAGTCCCTGGAAGGTGCAGCTCACTGTGCAGCACTCTAAGTGACTCCCGAGCCAAGGGGTCAGAAGGCCCATCCAAGAGCAGGACACACAGGACAGGAATTTCGGCAGAATCTGGGAGGGATGACTCTCGATGGGCATCACAAATTGAAAGTAGTTCTGGAATAGTGCGCTGGCTTCTGGGAGACGATGAATGTGTACGACTGATTTGAACATCAGAGGTGCAGTTGTGCGGGTGGCTGCAGAAGTTGCACAGAACTCTGCAGGGGATCTGCTGTGACCCCCAGCACTGGGGAGGTGTGGTGACGTGCCCACAAGGGTAACCAAGTAAGTAGGGCATGCTCCCCGATGCTAGGTGGATACTAGATAAGGAGTCGCTTCCAAGCCAGACAGAAGCAGCCCCAGCCCCTGGTGATTGGAAGATCAGAGGAGAAGCAGAAGCAGGACAGGGGCACTGTTAAGGACACATGGACGACCGCTTTCATAACAGAATTATAAGCTGTGGCAGCGGGCTAATTCTATGATGGAAAAGAATTACATAGAATAAATTATCAGCAGCTGAGAACGTTTCGTATCCATTCTAAAAATGTGTGCATGCACACATGGACACGTGGAAGACTCGCCCGGGGCACAGAGCTGTTCGTAGTGGTTGTGGGGTGGGCAGGCCACAGTGGAGGAGAAAGCAAGCCGTGGCTCTAGTTGACTGTAATGAGAGACGCCCACACTTCCCACTTGTCGCAGGAGGTGGACAGGGGACTTGAATAGTGCTGTTCAGCTTGAAAGGTGCTCATCATTACAGATGTCAGGTTGAGTGTCTAATTCAGATGTACTTATTCATTGATTTAGCCAACATTTATTGAGTGCCTACTGTAAGGGACACTGTGCACAGCACCTGGGCTCTGTAGCAGAGAAGGAACAAAGTGCTTTCACCTCGTGGACTCGGGCAGGCAGGCTCAGGCTGTGCCAGGGAACCGAGTGGCAGAGCCTCCAAGGGGATGCATGTGGCCAGTTCTGAGGAGGAGCACTTGTTGCTACAGTGAAATTAAAAGTGACCAAAATGCATGTTGAGTTTTCTTTGTTTTTACTATTTTTTCTCATTTCAGTCTCTGAGTCATGCATTTTTGATGATCATTGGTTTTAATTTTGAAACTTAGAGGGTGCACAGCTGCTCTGTGACTGTGATCTGCATGACCGTCACGTCACTGGTTTCTGCTCTTACCCATGTGTCCCCTCAGCTTGCACAAAGGAAGAATCTCTGAATAAGTGACGCATCTCTGTACAGATGGATGCAGGCTTGTGTGCCTTGTGTGGACTGTGCCACCATCAACCTCAACGCTTGTCTTTTTCTTCCACAGAAGAAACACAGGACCAAAGACCTTTCTCGGGTGTTTCACTCCTACAGTCCGTACGATCACAAGGTAAGAGGAGCATGCTGTCATGCCTCGGGTGTTGGTTATTGGTGATGATTGGCATTTTAATATGAAACCTCCAGGATTGTATTCGGTAATGATACCTTCAGACTGAGGTCTTTCTGGACATGGAGCACAGTTTTTACCAATGTATGCTTATTTTAAAGTTACGCTTACCAATTACATTTATGTTTCGATTTAAATTGTCAACACCTATAAAGATAACAGAAAATTTGAATTTCTAAACTAAAATAATTATATTTCATTTACATTAAAATCCATTGATAGGGCTGGGACTGTCACTTAGTGGTAGAGCACTTGCTTAGCACATGGGTTCTATCTCTAATACTGCCAAAAAAAATCATCAACATGCTAGTGACATCTCAAAAACTGAAAAGACAGATTGGGGGTATTTGTTTGGTTTTTGCTATTTTGTTGTTGTAGTTGTTGTTTTTGGTTAGTTTTGTGTATTATTTCTGAACAGTCCAGTGAGTAAGCTAGGTTTTTAGATTGGTAAAGGAAGTTGAAACGTTGATTGCCAAATCTTGGTTACCCTTTGCTCTGGTTGTTATTTGGCTAAATGATAATTTTTACAAAAAGTGTGCAGCATTATATCTGAAATATTTACTATTAAGAGTTTTGCTGGGCCAGTGTGGTAGTGCACACCTGTATTCCCATGACTCAGGAAGCTGAGGCAGGAAGACACAAGCGCAAGGCCAGGCCCAGCAATTTAGTGAGGCCCTAAGCAACTTAGTGAGACCCTGTCTCAAAATTTAAAAAAAAAAAATTTAAAAGAGCTGGTGATGTAACTGACTGGTAATGCACCCCTAGGTTCAATCCCTAGCACCAAAAATAAATAAATAAATAAACAGATTTTAAAAAGAAAGTTTTGCTGGACAGAATAAGACCAAAAACTGTCATGGCCTCCCTGTACCATGGCCTGCTTTATGAAGACTATCGGTCATTTTTGCTTCATTTTATACCCCACACTTTCCACCCCCTCTCCATTTGAAGAGTTCCCAGATTTCTAAGTATTTTATTCTATATTTATTAAAGATAAGAACTCCCTTATAAAAAAATCACATACTTTAATTCATTTTTGAGAAAATGCTTAACTCTTCATGGGAATATATCACAAAATCTGTAAGACTCGTGTTAAGCTTCTGAGCTAAGTAAGGTTCCAATAAATCTGTTAATTTGAGGTGATTTCAAGAGCAAACAAAAAATGTGCACAGTTGAAATGCTAATATAAACTTAAATCTTATTCTTTGAAGTTATAGGCAGACTTGTGGTGGGGATTGTTTAACTAGCCAAAATAAGTGGTGTGAAGGCCGCTTCCCTCAGCTGGGAGCAGAGTTGTCTGCCTCGGGAGGAGGTGCTCATGCCAGTTGTTCATGGAAGCGAAGAGAACTGAATGGTTTCTGGTGTTTCTAAAGTGACCATTGACTTAAGAACCAGAGATCTGTAAAAGATGTTTATGCTGAACGTGACCGTAGCGCCAGGCAACACTAAGTCATTTCAACTTAACATTTTTGAAGCTAAATCAGTCACTTTGCAGAGCATAGAACTTTGTTGGTGACTGAGAGAGCCAGTGACCTCTGACCATGCCGGGGTCGGAGCAGGCCGATGGGTAATGCAGCAGCAGAAGGAACCAGACTGGCCAGATTACTGATGGGCTGTTGCCTTTAGGGGGAGGGAGGGTGGGGAGATAAAGCCTTTAATTAACCCCAGCACTGGCTAAAGTTAGCATTTAGCCACAGCAACACACACACAGGCTGTGACATATCAAAGGTTTTGCCTGGCTTGCCTAACTTTTGCCCACTTCTAACATTCCTGAATTTGCAGTTCAGGGAAATTCCACGACTCTTTTATTAGAACTTCTGATGGAACCTGGCCATCTGCAGCCCTCCTAGCTTCCTCTTCATATCCTTTGTGGCACTGTATCAAAGTCACCTCCGATTATTTTGGCTTCTCTTGTGAAGACTTCATTCCCCTACAAATTAGTCATCAGGCCATGAAGAGTTGGATATCCCTGCTGGATGCAGTTCCCTTTGATCTTTGCTTTAACCTTGGTAATAAATTATTGTAAGTAGGTAGGTTGCTTGATGAGTGATTTCTGAAGCTCCAGGTTTGGTCTGTTGGCTTTCTGTTTCTTATTTTGTGTGTGTGTGTGTGTGTGTGTGTGTGTGTGTGTGTGTGTATGTGTGGTGAAGGAAAAAGGGCACTTTTGTTGTAGGCAGCCCCTGGGCCCTTCGTAACCTCCTCCCATTTTCCCAGGCAGCATTCAGGCAACTCTAACCAGGTTACTCTTGACTTCTTCTCTTGTTTGGCCTGTCCACCAAGACTGGAACCATATAAAGTAACAGGCACTGTGTTCTCAATTTAGCATGCTGTTTTCCCCATAAATAAAATAATAGAGGGTTGTGTTTCAAGTTACTTTGTCATTTTAATTACCCAAATACATTCAAGCAAATTAGTTCTAGGCAGATAGGTTTTATTGTAAAAACATTTTACAAGGTGTGGTTAACGTTGGTTCTAACATCTCATGCTCAATGAGCTCGCTGGAGTGATCGTCAGAAAAACACACACATAATTGTAAATGAAAGTTCTATAAAGCACAAACCAGTTGCTTGCAATTTTCTTTCTGAAAGTCAAAGAGGGGGTGAGTTGGGACAGTGACATAACAGGGACAACTGCTGATCAACAGTGGTGAGGGATGGGCTTGTGGTGGCTTCTCCTGGGTCTTGTCATATGATTGAAATTTTCCATAATAAGAAAGATGCAAAAGTAAAATGAACCCTCGTTGCCCTGGGGAGCGCATGCTCCGATTCTCTTCCTTGCTGGCTAAACCCCTTTAGAGTTAATTTTCCCCTTGACCTACATTTGTCCCAGGGGAGGAACACTCAGCATTCAGTGGGTTCATCATGCTGAGTAAACTAAAAAATGCCACTCCTGCTCCAAAGTTGGCCTGATTTCCTGGGATTTCATCCCAAATTATAGTGGGTCATTTAAATGCTAGCCTTGCCTCCTAGAAACTGTTAAAGCGGTTCTAATTACAGGGGTAGCCAGCGCGACCGTTTTGTTCTTGGTGAGTCAGCTATATGACTCTTTCCTGCCCCCAGCCCAGATTGCTACTGCCTGACCCCAGACACAGGAAAGTCACCAGGTTAAACAAACGTGTTGTTCGAGTGAGGCCAGGTGCATTTCTTAATCATACCCCAAAGTCCTTGTTGAGGTTGTAAGTGGTCAGTTGGTTTTCTCTGAAATGCTGTTGCAAAAAGCAAACAAAGCTCAAAGCAAAAAGTGTACCCAGAATAAGTCCTAGGAAATGCATCATTCCTTATACTAAGAAACGTGGCTCCAGATTGGAAGAATTTTATTTCAGACTTTTGTCTCCGGTTGCATGTCCAATTTTTTAAAATTGTTTTCAGGAATTCTTGTAGTCTTTTTAAAAAAAAAAAAAAAAAACTTGCACAGAAAGGCTTGACCAGAGCCAGTTCCCATTTATCTGTAATAAAAGGGAACATTAGTAAATGTAATCCAAAAGAGTAGGTAATCGGATTGTATTTTAGGCATTCTTTCCCATGTGATTTTAATAAATAGCAAACATGGCTTGTGGTTTCTGAAAGCATGCCGTAATCCCTACCGGGAAAGGTCACAGGGCAGAGGCCTTCCAGGTCACAGAAGGTCAACCTTCCGTGGGTTTCCTTCAAGTAAGTCACAAGTGAGAGAAGGCTACAATGACAGCACTTTTATGCCAGCCATGTGTGGTGTGTCCTTGGCCTGAAGAAAATCTTAGTGTCTCTTTTTCTTTCTTTCTTTTTGTTGGATTTTATCAGAATTGTGTGTTCAGGGGGAAATCTACGTTTATTAGCCATACGCAGATGTTTAGAATCTAATATAAAATCATAAAATATGAAAATGCTTGGAAGGAAAAAGAAAATTCTGTTTAAGTCTGTGACAGTCTACAACATCTGGAAATTTGAGTAAATTCCTAAATGCAATTCATTGGTGTGACTTCACATCTACTCCACCATTAGAGTGAGCCTTCAATAGGTTGTCACTATTGCGCTGTATGTGCCTTGTGAAGAGGGCATCTCGTTTTCGTGTTGGTCATCTTTTTTCCAGGTACAGTCATAGACCAAGGTGTGCTGAGGGGGTCATGTAATTCATAGCTCCGTGTTGGGCTTTGCTTTCTGACTGGTGACTGACCATTATTTTAGCTATCTTTCTCCATACCTAGATTTATCTCAACTAAGCTTAAGTAAATTCATGCACGTCCAGGGGGCAGCTCTGAGTGAGTGCTCTTGGTAGGGTCACTCTGCGTGGAAGGAGGGAGAACTGGCTAGTGCTGTGTTCCGCCAGCACTGTGCCGGTCTGGGCGGTTCGAACCCAGCTTGGAATTTGCAAGAAAGCCAGGCAGGCTGTTCAAAGCATTATTTCATTCTCTCCCTCAACCCCATTACTTCTTCAGCCCTTATCTACCCACACCCCATTCTTTTCCAAAAAAAAATCAGTTCTACAAAGGTAGAGTCCCAGTTACCCAAGCCACAGTCAGCCTAACAGAGGGTGGCTATTGCTTCAGGAATTCAGAGCTTCAGAGAGCAGTGACAGCACACTAAACGCAAGCAAGGACAGGCTGTAAAGACTGCAGGTCGTTAACAGAGGAACTCAAAAAGTGCAGCGTCCCAGAGCACTTAACTTCAACCCAAACCCAGAGTCCCGGTACAGGCTCGTAGTCCCAGGGGGAAATAATTGGGATTAATTTACATTGAAAAGCAGATGTTTTGTTTAAAAACATTAAGATGTACATATCCTATTTTTGAAAACATTGGTGTTTTAGGAACAAATTGCACTTCTCTTAAAAATTCTTAGGAACAGCTAGTTCTTAAGATTGGGTAAATGAACTGTGGAGAGTGGTGGGGTTAACAAAAGCAAAGAGCGAAGATGTGTGGGCAGTCAGGTAGGGGACAGCAAATATGTGCTCAGGAGACACAGGACGCAGAACCAAGAGTAGCCCACACGATTCACTTATAATTAGATTTTATAGAAGTACTAAAATCTTTGAGAATTATTATATTTTTTTATCTTCAGGAAAGATTGTTGCAGACATAACTTGAATGGAATGACTGTGAGTACCATATCAGCGCAATTAATTCTTAATTGCAATATTAAATGCACAAACGGTATCCATATGTGCTTTGGTAAACCACACTTCCTAAAACTACCTTAAGAACTGTTACTCCAGATACATCTGGGATTCATTTCTACTAGGGCACAGTGAAGTATTATGTAATGCAAATGTAAAATAATGTTTTCTGCGGCCTTGCTTGGGCAGTAAAATTGTGTGTCAGAGGTCTCCTTCCCTGAGTGTCTAGTAAATCTCTGTGACATCAGATTTCAGAAATACTCTTGTCATACCTCATATGCAAGAGGCAGTTTCATTCCAGAGATCACTTATTGATTTATATTTCTCTGTTCATCAGATTTGTCTGGCAGTTTAAGATATCAAAAGTCACTTCACCCAACTCTTTAGTTTGGAGACAGAGGCCCCTTTGCTGGCTCTTGAGGAGGCCGAGCTTCGTGGAGCCTTCAGTAGCCTCTGGGCTTTGAATAACATCACGTGCCCCCGCCCTGGGTCTTGGAGCTGCCCTGGAGAGATGTGAACTTGGGCTTCTGCCTGCTGGCTCCATGGAGCTCTGAGCTATCTGCTGTCTGGAAATAGCAAATATAGTCTGAATGGATCCGGCACCCTAAGATAGCCAGGTTTTCATGGCGTGTGCAGATAAGGAAATAAGCCTGGATTTGGCGTGTTTATGCCATGCTGAAAACAGTCCTCTGCAGCAGGTGGCCCAAAGCCAGTTGTGCACTTAACTCTCTTTCCCATCCTTGGCAAAGATAAAAAATGTTTAAAAAGTAATTTTAAGGATGTTGCTAAATATTGGATACATGTCTAATTGATGGAGTGTCCTCATGTGAAAACCATGCTCAGGTTGAGGCCTTGGGATACAGTGCAGTGAATACTACAGTAAACATGAAATCCATTTTCTCAGGCTCACTCTCAGGCCAAATGAGTGGCCCAGCCTTGGAATGAAAGACAGGTCGAAGCGCTCCCCTGGGGTGGAATCCGCCTGTGGTTATTAAGATGTCACTTCTCCAGGTGACTGTACAGTGGTTGCTGAAGCTGCAGGCCTAGCTCAGCTGAGAGCTGTGGCAGCCAGCGACTCTGCCCACTCCCTGCTTCCAGTCTCTGCCAGGGTCCACAGCTTGTTCCCCTTTGTAACCCTCATCAGTTTGTGGTTCAAGTTGCAGAGCAGATCCTGTTGCGTTGGACCTAACTTTGATATTGTACCTGTATGTTTTCCCTTTTCCTTTTAATGCAATACAGTTCTAAAAATTAAACATTTTATACATAGTGGTGTCACTGCAGGGGTGGGTGGCTGGCAAGTATGTACAAATGCAGAGAGTCTGATGCTGTTGAAATGATGTATCCAGGCACTACAGATGCCAGAATCTGCTCTGCCAGTCACCCTGAGAATTGGCAAAGGAAAGGAAAGCTGCATAGATCTTTTTAATGATGATGATGATGATGATGATGATGATACCTTTTAAAGCCACTACATAACTGCACTATTCTAACAGCTTTCTGTGTGCTACACCAACTCACTCACCCTACACCGGCTCTCTAAAGTGAGTGTGCTTCTTGTTCCTTTTTACACATTAGCAAACAGAGACAGAGAAGTTCAAGAGTAAAGTAAAAGCAGGTCTGTTGCAGAGCAGCCTCACTCCACGCCCATGCTTATCACCTCTAAGCCACTGCGTCAAAAGGTGTAATGGCTGACAATCCCAGCATTAGATTCTCTGATGGAAGGGGGATGTCAGGATCAAAGTGGGCCTTCTTACTGCTGGATGGCAGCGTAGTGTCCAGTGGAGATTGAGTTCCTAGAGCCCAGGCTGCAGGGGATACCTTTAGGCTGAAGGACAAAGAAATAGGCTAAGCTGCAGACTACTTAAAGCACTAAGCAAAGCTGGGGCCGGGGCCTGGAGATGGGGAGGTGGCAGCAGAGCCAGTGAGAGTGGCCAAAGTGCTGACCTGTTCCCTGACCAGGACCCCAGCTGGGCTGATCACAGTCTGCAGTACAAATCCTGCTGCACAGAACGGCTTTCAGACTCTGTTTACAGAGAACAGAGAATGGAAGGTGTTTCCACAGACCAGCGGTGGTCTTCTCTAGGGTTTGTGTGCAGGTAAGAAGCCATGAACATAGTCAGCATTCATAGCAGTTTTTAAATGTATGCACTCACATTCTTCTCTTGCCACCCGGAGACCAGAGGTTTTTAGCTTCCAGGAAGAAAATAAGTAGGTAAACTTTGTGACTTCTTTTATGGGCATATTAACCATTATAATGCAGAAGTGAGTTTGCCAGGCCATGGTTTAAGAATGTGATAGTTCGTAGAAGATTCTCTCCCCTCTACCATGTGGTCCAAGCACTCCCAGGAATATCAGTAATAGAGGAAAAGCTAAGTTCATGATCAAATCCTTTACAACATTCATTGTAAAAGTGCTGATTTTAAAAATTAACCCAAATATTCACATAGATACATACCTCCTGTGTTTTCAGATTATTTGTCAAGCTTAAAGGTACCTCCATGTCTGCTGTTGTGGGCTAGTTACTGCCTCTGTGAAGTTCTCTTCCACAGGAGGAGGCCAGCAAAGGTTCAGAGAGGTTTCTGTGTTGGACCAAGAGTCACAGTGGGCACTGTCCATTGCTAGGCTGCTGGCTCGCCACTCTGCCACCACTCACCAGTGTCCTCCGTCACCGCTCCTGGCACCCAGGAGGATGGTCACCATTCCCTTTCCTTCTTGACAGTGTCGGGCTTGCTCCATCCCTGCCCCTCAGCCATCTTCCTCTGTGTCTCCCCAGCCACATGCACTACCACCAACCAGCTTCTCTCCCTCCTGTTGGGGTAACGCACAGCCAGCACGCTCCACTTGGTATGTGAGGCCAGTGGCATGCAGATTGCCAGAGTCAGCAAATAAAAATAAAAGACACCCAGTTAAATCTGAATTTCAGGTAAGCAGTGTTTTTCAGTAGAAGTATGTCTCATGCAATATAAGGGACATATTTATACTAGAAATTTATTCATTGGTCATCTTAAATCTATGTTTAGGTCTCAATTTTTTTTTTTTAAGCTCCACTCTGGAGTCTAAGGCTGTGGAGAGCCCTGTGCTTGGTGAAGTGTGTCTGAGGCTGTTAGGGGAAGGCCCCAGGCCTGGCCTTCATCTTCCACAGCACATTATGCACCAGGCCCGAGCTGTGTGGGGCTCCCAGATGACCACAGGCCTTCCACCCGAGTTCTGAGCTGCATCAGACAGCTTCCAGAATAATCTACAAAGACTAGTGAACCAAAATGTTCTCATCAGCCAATAATTCATTCCCTCTAGGGTTTTGTTTTTTTGCAAGATTAGGAAGAAATAATTAGAGTTAGCCTTTATGGCACTTATAAATATATACATTTAACACTCTTCTCTTGAACTGAGAACTAGAGTTTTTACATCTGAGAAGAAAATTCTTTAACCATCTTCTCCTGATGAGGTTACCATCTCCCACCACCCCACACTCTGCCTTCAGGTGCCTTCAGAATTCCAAAGGCATCTTACTTGCACATGTCAAATAAAAGTAAAGGAGTTTTAAAGGTTCAAGTTCTTTTCATTTAACTACCATTATAAACCAGATAGGTGGTGCATACCTGTAATCCCAGTAACTGGGGAAGCTGAGGCAGGAGAAGCTCAAGTTTGAGACCAGCCTCTGCAAGACTCAAACTCAGAATGAAAACAAAAAAGGGCTGGGGATGTGGCTCTTTGGAAGAGCGCCCCTGGGTTCAATCCCTAGTGCCGCGAAACAACTACAGCTGCCAGGATCGTTATGTCAGACACATCAATTAGAAAGGAGGCTTCCATTTTTAATTACTGGAAAGTGCAATAGTAACCATAAGACAGATCCATAACCTAAGGAGGGATCTTCTAACGTGTTTCTTTGTATTCTCTTTCTCTCTCCGTGTAGTTCTAGGGATGGAACCCTGCACAGGGCCTTGGCGTGCTGGAGAAGTGGTGTGTGCCCTCATTCCCCTTATTTCTTATTTTCTTTTATAATTTAATTTAAAATGGAATTTGAAGCTGGTACAGGGAGTGTCTTCATGATGTCCTGCTGTCTGTCCTCCCTGCTGTCCACGGCCTCTGTTCTCCAGCTCACTCCCTTCTCTTGCCGTCCCCCGGCCCTTCTCTGTGCATGGTTTCCTCACTCTCCTCCCACTCCTACGCCTCCCTCGCCGTTTCTTGGGTCTCCTGCTCTCTGCCCTCCTCACGCTGCTGCGTGGCTTTTGGAATTGGTGGGCTGTTCACTGGGGCACCTTGTGGCACCCATTTCCCACGGCGGGAACGTTCAGTGCAGCTTCCTCTGCTCTCCCCAGTGAGTCTTGCCCTCTGGGTGGGGAGGGCCCAGAACTCCTGGACCCCCCACTGCTGGACAGGAAGGGACGGGAAGGGCTCTCTCCTGCCATCATTCCTTCAAGACCAGGGTCACTTGGCCTTCTGCTGTGGAGTCTGCCATCTGCTTCCAGTGTGGCCTGAGGGCGCCTGGTGTGACTTGTCGTGTCCTCCACAGCTGGGTTCCTTTGCTGGGAGGCGGACAGGCCCACAGCTGGGGTCAGGGGCTTGCCATCGAGGGGGCAGAGGCCACGATGGCTGCATGGTGGCTGCTTTGCTTTGGTGTGTGTATCTGTTGACACCACTGTCAGGCTGTGGGTGTCTTCAGGCACGAGGTCACATCTTCCTCTCCCTCGCTCCCACCGGCCCTGTGGGCTGGGATTTGGTGTGTGTGAGGTGATGTGAGTATTCTATTCTTCTTGGTTCTGGGTCGTAACTACACTAGGCCTTTCCTATCATCCCCCGGCTAACACAGGACTGAAGCTCAGCCCTTTAGTTCCCAGTCTGGGGCTCTGTCTACGGGAACAGAGTGGGACGTGGGAATGTCCTGTAGCAACCCCCAGCAGTGGGAGGATGTGCCTTAATCACGAAATAGGTAATAAGTGCACCTAATACCTTATTCAAAGACACTCCCCCTGGAAACCCTGCCCTAGAGCCCGTTTCCCTCTCCAGAGGAGCCACTCTTGCTGGGTTTTTGCGTACGCTTCTCGAGGATGTTTTTGTTTTTGCTTTGTTTTATGGGACTGGAGGTTAAACCCAGGGTGCACTCTATAACAGAGCTACAATCCCAGCCCTTTTTATTTTGTGAAAGGGTCTCACTAAGTTGCTGAGGCTGGCCTTGAACTTGCGATCCTCCTGCCTCAGCCTTCTGAGGCACTGGGATTATAGGGGTGCACCACTGGGTCCAGTTTACAGTCATTTTGTGTATAGAGAGATGTCCTTTTTAAAATTCAGACAACATACTATAAATCTTCTGTTTATTTCTTGGTTTTCAGTGTATTTTGAAGCTAATTTCAGTGTGCAAAGAGCTGCCTCATTTCTTTAAAAAAAAAAAAAACAGGTATACATTCTATACTAGATGTTTACCGTATTTATTTAACTAAACTCACTGATGGGTCTCCTGGTGTTTTAATCTGAATGCTGCAGAGTGTAGCGTCACAACATGTCATCGCATGTGTGAGCCCCATGGTAGCGTGGAGCTGGAGGGGAGCTTGTGCTTTTAAACCAGGTGGCTGCTGCCTGCTCAGCAGGCCTGAGTGCACACACGTTCCCACCAGCAGGGTGGGAATCTCGCTTCCCCACTCCCTGCCTGCACACCGCGTCACCCAGCTTTTAAGAAATCTCTTCCTTAAAGGGGAAAAAGCATCTTATGATGGTTTTGATTTATGTTTGTCTTATGGGTGTCTCAAATCTCTGACTCTTCTACCTGTCAGCTTTGTGATGTTGGGAAGAGATATAAGTTCTCTTAATACTTCAGTGTTCTCCCGTTCAGTCAATTATAAGACTTGCCATTAGTTTATACGGCAGTAGGAAGAAAAAATATACTGCTCACTCCAGTGGTGAGAATTTCTCCAATTCAGAGAAACTGAAATGTAAGGGGAAGATGTGTGTCTCCGAGTCGGAGAAATTTGCCTTTTTATAGGGTTGTCACAGGGAGATGGAGACATCTGGGATAGTGCCAGTGTGTGCTGCCTGCTCAGTAAGTGACTGATAGCACTTGTCTCCAGAGTGCCGGCTCTACCACTCATGCCACACGGTGAGTTCTCAGTAAGTGACCAAGTGGCCCTTGTTAGCGTGGAGTCGTAGTTGCTACAGCGTAAGCAGCAATTCCGTCCGTTGTTGAGTCATGTTTTCTGACACCTGGCACAGTGCTTGGCAGAAGGAGGTGCTGTATAGATACTGATGACTGGAGGGACTGACCATTTCCTCCTCAACACGCGAGTGGAGTTTGTGGGGAATCTTGATTTTTTCTGAGGAGCAGTTCCAGGAGCTCTAGGGTCTTTGCCTGCCCTCTCCCCACCCCACACTCAGGGCTTCTCGACCTCATCGCAAACTGCGTGACTCCAGTTAAAACGGCTTAGCCCGACTAAGCATGGTCTACATGTGAAGATCCTTAACTTTCAAAACCAAAACCCTGAACTGAAAGGGTTCTTGAAAATACTATTGATCAATAATTTTTCCCAGATCCGGGTCACAATGTGCTTTCCGTAGTCTGTAGGGAATCCTAATAAGAATTTGACAGGATCTCTGTGAATCCTACATTTTGGAGTTTGTGTGTTTAAAACACAATACCTGGTTATGCGGTTCTTGCAACTGATGTGGTCTCAGGCAGTAATTCCACTACCAGAAAGAATGGAGAAACACAGCCTTACCTTTGAAGTCCCGTTGTTTTCCTGGCTGAATCTGAGCTGGGATGATCTGTTGTTTTTGCCTTAACTGAGGCGCGGGCTGGGAGGACGTCCTCGCACCTGCGGTCCACTCAGTGGTGACCTCCCTTCTGACTCGGGGTTTTCTTACTCCGCAGCTTCCTCTGTACTTATACTTTATTTACCTTGGTGATAGCTATTTAAATATTTCTATATTACACAGGTCTCTGTTCTGAATCTTTGAGACTATAAAAGATAAACTGCCAGGCCTGGTGGCGCACCCCGGCAATCCCAGCCACACAACAGGCCAAGGATCGAAAATTTGAGGCCAGTCTGGGGAACGTAGCAAGATTCTGTCTCAAAATAAAAACTAAATACGAAAGGTTGGGGATGTGGCTCAGTGATAAAGTGTCCCCAGGGCCAATGCCCAGTACCAAAAAGAAATAGTAATACCGATTTAGTTGTTTGAAGAGGTGTAGAACAGAAATGCTGAGAATTTGTAAGTGGAGCGCTCTGGCTGGAATCAGCATTCACTGATGTGAGTAGCACCCGTCTTCTGACTGCATTCTGTTCCCTGTCTTGTGACACCCTGCCACTGTGCACCACCCGCGGTGTGCGTGGGGTTAAGCCTGGTCCTGCTGCTGGAAGTCGCTGACCACCATGAGCCCATTTTCTTGGAAGCTCGTCCTGTGCATTGCATCCCTGCAGGCCCCGCTCACAGACCTCACAGAGGAATGGAGGTGCTCTGTGGCTCTCTGAGCACCTGCATGAGGTCAAGTTCCCCCCTCCCTGTCCCACAAGTCCATTCTTAGCAGAATGTGTACTGGGGTGTTCGTCTGACGGTGTGGTCACTCTCCCTTCACTGCTTGAAGACAATGAGGTCAAGCCCTGAAAGTTGCTCTGAGAAATTAAGGGGACCCTAATACCTCCCACTCAACCACCATCCAAGTCTGCAGGGAGGCCCAGAACAACAAGAGCATTGGCACCGCACTGTCACCAGATGAGGGTCCCCAGAGGCCAGCAGCTGCCCCGCTCCTGCTCTGCGGCACCTCTCCAGACTGACTGCTGACTTAATATTTGCTTTTTGTCCTTGATAGATCTAAACATTCAGCACTTGGAACATGCTGAAATAAAGCAAATGGTTTTGAGCTAATGGTGAAAACTCCTTCCAACTGAGTGTTTGTGATAATAAAGTTTGAACGTATGATAACGTCCCTCCAGGATTACAGCACTCTTGTCAGTGTGTGTGTGCTTCGCAGAATTCAGGTGAGGGATTAAAACAGTCCTTGTGCGCCGCGGGTTGATCTCCCACCCTCATCCTGGTCCTCTCCCGCCATCTCTCTCCAGTTCTTGGGCGGCCTACCTGGCTCCCAGGCGGCCCACCTGGCTCCCGGGCATGTCTGAAGTGCGTAGAGCAGAGAAGAGCAGCCGCCTTTCCTTTTGGGTGGAGCCTCACCCCCACCATCTCTGGGCACAAACTGTCCTCCCCAGCCTGCCCCAGCCCCGCTCCTGGGCACTGTCAGCAGCAGGACTAATGTCAACACAGCCTCCCAGCAGCTAAGCCCCAGACCATGCCATCTTGGGCTCCTCCGCCAGGTTCCCATGAGTTTTGATTGATCAGGTTTCCCCCGTCACTCCCATGACCAATCTAGAGCTGGCTGTCCTCCTTCATGGTCATTACCTCCATGGAGACCTGGGCAGTGCTCTCCTGGATTTCTTATCTCTCCAACTGCTATTCCTGTTTCCATGCTGACCGACCTCTCCCAAACCCACTTTGCTCTCCTGCTGCTTTGATGAGGATATGTACAAAATGCAATGAGACTACACTCTGTTCTCACATCTCTGCAGATTGTTCTAGTAGCTGCTGCTTCTCCAGCTCCCTGTTTTACTTTCCCCTTCAGAACGCAGAGCTCCCCCTCTCTCTTGTCGGGCTTCTGTACTCAGCTTCTCGTGAAAGTTAGGTGTCCCTTTCATGTGCTCCCACAATCTCTGCCTCTCCTCCCTCCTGGTCTCTGTCTTCCCTGCAAGACTGAGGACGGGGTTTGCTTGGGAAGCTCTGAAGGACTAGTGCAGTGGTCAACACAGAGTGGATATTTAAGAAAGTTCACTTGAAGAATGGATCTGTTTTCCCAAGGTCTAATTCTCTCCCACGCAGGTGCTTTGAGTACAGATGTCCAGAGCATCTTTTTGTTCAATGCACTCACAGGAAATGAAAGGGCATATGTGGACGACAGTGGTTCCGCAAGATTTCCACATTCTGTACTTAAAATCTCTCTCTTCTGTTTCTGGTTACAAAATGAGAGTTTGGATGAAACTTGATGCTCCACTTCTGTTGGCGGGTGGGATCTGCAGCTGAGCAAACCTTGTAGTGTTAGAGCCGCCAGGGCTACAGCTAATGCTGGCGTTGCTCTGAGGGTCTCAGTTCCTCTCCATGCCGTCGAGTGGCCTGGTGCAGCTGTAGAGGGACCTGCGCCCCCAGTGTGCGACATACCTCAGCAGATCACCACCAGCTTCTTTCTGGGTTCTTGCCTCACAAATCCAAAGAATGAAATTCTCGGGACGACAGAAGGCAAGAGTGAAAGGAGTAGGGTTTATTCAAGTGTGAATAATAGAGACAGAACTCCTGCAGGGGGTCGAGGCCCCCTAAGCCAGCTAGTCTAGGGCTTTCCGTAGCATGTGGGTCCATACCGTTGCTCCGTGTTTGTGCCAGTCGGGTTTGGAGGAGCACCAACACTGCTGCTTAGCCCTGCCGTCCTGGGCCCCCACTCCACAGCTCTAGGACAAGGGCTTGGCTTCAGAATTCTCCAACTTGATGGCACACTTTTGTCACTGGGTGCTTAGGTCCCACGTGTCTGTGCAACCCGCCTGTGGCATGGCCGCTAACAGTTGGAAGTGAACAGATACACAGGTTGGTTTCATTTCCTTCATTCCCCTCTCAGTGAGCGCCCTACCTTGGCCCCTGCCTGCTTCTGCAGTCAGGTCCCTTTCCCGTTTCTCCTGGTGTCCCTTCTAAGCCTCACGACTTCCCCCAGCCCACCTGCCTCACCTTGGTCTCTGCATGCCACCTCCCAGCCCCTTCGTGAGTTGCTTTCTGTTTCTGCCACTCCAGCAGCAGTCCTGAGTCGACCGCCATTTTTAATTTCTTGTGTTACCCACACTGTTCTTCATCTGAGAATGCGATACGTCCCTGGGGATCTTACTTGGCTCATTCAGGACTCTGTTGTGAATAACTTAGCTCATGCTCTTTTAAACAGAGATAATTTATGTTTATAATTTATTAGCTTCCTTAACTGAACTGTCAAGGTAGTTTTGCATTAAGCAGGGTTTGATTCAGGGCTCCAGCCGCGTCACCAGGAGGCCTCACTTGGCAGGCTTTGGTATTTCAGCTGTTCTCAGGCTTCTCTCCTTGGAGGTAGCAAAGTGGCTGCTGCAGCTCCACACCTCGTTCCTCATACTACCAAGTATAAAAAGAGAAGGCCTCTGCCCTGGGAAAGCCAACCAGAGTTCCACTACACCTGATCCTGTGGGTCATGGTACTTCCCTGAATTGGGACAGTGAGCTTCTGTGTTGATTGAAAACCCAGTCAAGGTTTTCATTCCAAGATCTGCTGGTGAGGTTCCCTGACAAAGGTGTGAGGGACTGAGAGCAGAGAATTCTCTGAGGAGAGAAGGAAGGGCACAACCTAAATGTTCACAATACTGCAAATTGTCATCATGCCGTACTTCTGTAAGGGCTTACCAACATTGAGCAATATCTATTTAATTTGAAATGTCATACATACAGATATAGTAGAATTGCTTACTTGTAGTGGACCATTTTAAAGTTCTAATGAAGTGAATAAACACACATATTCTATTTTTATATACAGTAAAAGAAATAACTTGTCATAGAATTTATGAGTGCAAGTTTTCTTACAAGTATTATAACTTGCTCCACTAAATATAGAAAGAATGGTACGGCAGAGTGTGAAGAACCGGCTTTTGTGCTTTGCCATTTAACTACCTAGATGACCTTGAAAAGTTTTTTGTTTTCTCTGATCACTGGTTTTGTTAACTGCTAAATGCATATCTAAATAATGCCTTTCACGGAATGTGTATCAGGTGAGACCATGTGTGTTAAAGCATCTAATGGAAACGCAGAGTTACACGTTTCTGTTCATTTTAGTACCTCTGCAGGTTGACCACCTGCCACATAAATGTGATTCCATTTTACTAATACATTGCTTTATTACTTAAAATTTGTTTTGTTTTTATTTTGTGTAAAGAAACCTCAGAATAGCTTATATTAAAAGTATATTAAATCCAGACATGGAGTGCACACCTTGAATCCCAGCCACTTGGAAGGCCAAGGCAGGAGGCTTGCAAAGTTGAGACCAGCCTGGGCCACTTGGCCAGCCCCTATCTCCAAATAAAATGGGAAGGGTTGGCAGTGTAGATCATCGGAAACGGCCAGGCTCAGGACCCAGTGCCCACCAACACACACACACAGTCTAATAGGAAAAACATAAAATCTGAGTCACTGCTGTAATTGAAGAGAAAAGCCTGGGCTCTGGGGAAACAAAGGCAGAAAGACAAACACAGCCTGAATCCCAGCTACTGGGGAGGCTGAGGCAGGAGGACTGCAAGTTCAAGAGCTGGCTGGGTAACTGAAGACCCTGACTCAAAGCTGAAAAAAGATTAAATGGGCTGAGGCTGTGGCTCAGTGGTGGCCCTTGGGTTCAATCTCCAGGCCCCCTCCCCCTGCAAAAAAAAAAAAAAAAGACAAGCACAGCTCAATGCTGACATTGTGTAACAGTGGGAAGGAGACGATTCAAAAGCAGTGAGGACCTGTGCCCAGGGAGGGCCTGGGGACTCTTGGATCCTGTTCAGTGGAGACGCAGGATTTGGACCCACCGTCTCCTGGGTGTGTGTCAGATAATTTGCCTTCTCTGAGATCAGCTTTCTCGTATCTAAAATGGGAATTAAAAGGTAGTACCTCTCCCAGTGAAGATAGCATCATCGGGTTTGAATAAGGGAATGCGTGTTGAAAAGAGTGTCACAGTGCTCTGAATGCAGTAAGTGCTTAATAAATTTCAGTTATTATGATAATCATTATTACAAATTCTATCAAACATTTATTGCTCTAATTAAATATCTATAAAAGAATATTAGCAGTGAGATAATGACTTCATTGTTAAAGAAATCATAGGATTGAATACTGAAAAATATTACCAGGGTCCTTCAACTAGACAAAAAGAGATCTAACCAGCTAGAGCCCTAAAGGAGAAAAATGAAAATGGTATTCTGAACCCATTGAAATTGTCTTGTTTTGGGAAACAGATGACTTTAGAATAGCACCAAAACTCTCCCAGAAGCCACCTCAGTGACAAGCCCGAGGTGGGAGGGGTCAGAAAGCTCACTAGCCTGAGTGCAGAGGGAGCCACAGTCCACTCCCTGTCCACCTGCACTGGATGCGCTGCTTCCTCACGTGGTCTGCTCAGCAGATGGCGGTCATGGGACGCAGGCCAGCTGTCCACTGTATGAAGGTGTACGAGGTGCTACCTTCCGGCTCTAGTCCACCCCCGAAAAGAACAGGGAAGAAAGCAGAGGCACTGTCCTAACAATGCTGGACGCCACCCAAACACGGCTCCCTACAGCACTCCCGGCGCTCTGGGCGTTGGTGGCAGACCTGTCCCTTAGATGATCCATCAAGTAGCAGAGTGTAGTCAGGGAAGTCATGAAGCGCAGGGGAAGCAGAGGCTGACAGGCCCGCTGGATGGAGCCCTTCCGCTGCCTGCTCCCCAGCGTGGGGACGGGGCCGCCCGGCCAGCGGGCTGACCACCGCAGAGGGGCTGGGTGCTCTCCGTCTGCGGCCCCTCACTACGGGGCACTGCTCCTTTGTCGGTTGTGGTTTCGTTGTTTGGTTTATTTTTTCCCCTTCATTATTGTTTATTTTTAACTTTGTTGGTTTCCAGTTTTTGCTTTCCACAGGACGGAGGAACCTCCATTTCCAGTTTTCTGTGATGGAAACTCTAGCACATTCCCCCTTTCGGCAGCCCCTAGCCCTGTGACGAGGCCCTGGGGTGGCTGTGCTGGGGAACCTGTGCACCTGGCTGCCTGCCTTGGCCAGGGCCCGCGCCCCACTGCAGCCCCTGGAGGTCTGGTCAGGCGCTGCGCCTGCCGTGGTGCTGGGACCGGCCTGCCCCTTTCCCCCAGTACAGAGCCACACAAGTGGCCAGGCCGGAGGAGCTCTTGGCTTCGTGGCAGCCTCTTCACAGGCAGCACTCAAGGGAGAGTGTGGCTCAGTTGGGAAGTGGGGTGGGGTGAGCGGCCTACTGTCAGAAACCCCGTGTCCGCACAGAAGACCCTAACCCTAAGCGGGGAGTAGGGTCGCTTGTCCCTGGTGCTCTTGCGCCTCTTTCCCCTGCACCAGCCACCTCTGAGGGTAAAAGCCGGGGTCTGAAGTCTGCACGGTGGTGCAGGATGGCACCTGAGATACACTTCCACGTGCCCGTGCCACGTGGGTGTCTGGCCGTAGCTGTCCACCTTGGTGACAGTGCTGTCTGGGGCAAGGAGCAGAAGTTGTGACTATTACTGTTTTGGAAAGGTTGATTGTGTGAGAAAACATTTGGGTGTCTCTGATCAAGATCAGGTTAGCTCTGATCCGTGAGTGTGTGCACATGCGGGTGATTTTCCTCTTTGTCGTCTACTTTAGACATGAAAACCCTTGAATTTGGAAACCCCAATTACTCACCATTGGTGCTTCCTTTTAGGGGTTTTACCTCATTTACATCTGGTTCCAAACAGTGCGTTCGTCCCCACCCGTGCAACTTCCATTTGTTGGGATGTTTCGGTGACCTTCCCACGTGCACTTAAACCTCGGCCCCCCATCTGTTGTGTGCTGGAGAGCCCCAGAGAGAGGCAGGAGCAGGCTGCCAGCTGTCCACAGCCAGGCTCCTTCCATGGGAGGGGTCAGTGAGAAGGACAGCTGTCACTTAACATTCCTGACGCTGAAAAAGAGGCAGAAACGTTATTGATTAGCTCAGGGCCATTACTCCTGTCCGATTTTCACCACTTTGAAGCGGCTTCAGGAGACACGTATCTGAAAGTCTTTATTTTAAAATATCTTCAAGGAGTGCAATTATTACTTCCAAGTAATCAGACAAATTCAATGTTTCAAAGTGGGAAACTTTATGAATCATTGAATTAATAGAGAAGAATGATCTATTTTTAAGCCATCAATAAAACTTTAAAAAGAAAAAGTAGTTATTTAGCTATGGATAATTAAAGCGATACAAATTTCAGTTGTAACATGATATTTTTTCACCTATAAAATTACCAAAGATATTTGGGTTGAAACTACAGAGTGTTTCATGAAAATATACATTTTAGAGAGGGCTTTAAGTTCATGGCAGTCCAGTAGCTCACCTTCTGAAAATCCATTCTCCTTAGAATTATCTTAACCAGAAATCCTCTTCATGAAATGTTCTCTGCATTATTATTAGTAAGAGAGAAAACACAAATATTTGCTATTAAGGAAATTAATTATATAAGTAAATCACAGTTTACATAAGTAGTGGAATAATAACTGATATTATTCATGCAAAATTTTACTGGCATGCAAAATCCTCATGCTTTAAAGGAAATGATGTAACAAAATTTTGTGTATGTTAGGAAGCCAGTCTTATTTTAGAACTACATAATAACGAAGAGAGAAGGAAATAGCCAAAATCTACAAATCTCTTAAGTGCATTGATCTTACTTAAGATCTTATTTATGTTAGTGAGTAGTCAGTCTTTTTTCTGTTAATGGTGTAGGTAGGAGAGAAGTTCTCTTTTCAAACTGTCTTGCACACCAAGTTACGAGGGTCACAGTGAAGTTTTTTGCCTTAAAGCAGAAGTATCTTTAAATAATGTGTGCATCCCTTCCTCGTCCTTCAGGTGTGTGACTGTTAATGTGTCGTTTAGGGGGTCATCTTCCTGCCGCAGAGCTCTTCTGGAAGAGGCTGGGTTTCCTGGCGTTTTCTCCTCGCTTGCACATCTGTCCACCCCTCAGAACTCCACAGAACGAGAACTCAGAGGTGCCTTTTCATTCACTACTAGAAGGTGGAACCTCTATATTTGTCTTAATTTCTTTGTGAGGCTCTACCGTACCTGGGGATTGTTCCACGTTTCTCTAAGCACACAGGAGCCATCTGCGAAGACAAAGCACCTTGTGTTTCTATAGTATTTTTATGTAAAGATGTTAAAGGAACAGGAAACATCTTTTGGCTGCCTTTCTCCCTGCAACTGCCCCAGAAATAGTCGTTCCTATTAAACATAACAGCGACTGAGATGGTTTCCCGTGGACCCGTGGAGGACGGCTGCAGCGCACCCAAAGGCATGTGGTTGTTTATAATGAAGCCTGTGGGAAGGGGCAAGAGGCCGCTCACGTGTCAAGCAGACGGTGGCAGCTGCTTTCTTGCTATGTGGCACTGTCCCATCCTAAATCAAAGGGAAATGGGGACTGTTTGACAGATACTGTCATCAGTGCACACGTTATTAAAATAATTTAAAAGCTGCTTCTTTTTTTTTTTTAACTTAAGGACAGGCTGCTGCTTTGTTTGGATTTTCTGACTCTGGATCTTAGGATTCCAGGATCAATATTCCTGTACCAGATTTTTTGTCTAGCCAAGCCTGAGCTGTGACTTTTTATCCCAGTGGGGCAGGGCGGCAAGGTTCTTGGCGTTTCCTGCCTATTACCAGTTAGGGTCTGTGAGCAGAATCTCCATTTGTGAGAACCTCATTGTGGGGAGCACGCAGTGGTCTTTTCATTTTGATTGATGGTTCTGGTTCTGCACCATCTGGCTCCTGCTAGGCCGCATTCATCATATCCCGAACTAAGACGGTGTAGACATGTCTGCTTAATATGTACCCATACATAATGTAACATCAGTTATTCATTCAGCTTGTAGAGCAGAGTCATAATGTATGCAAGGTCTTTATATAGTAAAACATAAATATTAATATGCGACCCATTAATGCCGTTTCTGCTGGTACTAACCTCCCCCTAATACATTTGTTTATGAAGAGTGAGGAATTAAGAGAAAGAAGACCATGTGCACATTTACATGAACACATACAATTTTGCCTGCGTCGTGTATGAATTTAGAGTGGTTGTGCCTGTCACACTTATTTACCATTTTGCATTATTGGCCCTCTGATTGCCTCTGGAAATACAGGTTAAACTCGAGCTGAACACAAATTCGTTTTTTCTCATGTGAACTACTTGCACCAAATGTAGGTCATCCATTTGCAGGGGTCACTGGGGCCCATGTGGCTCTGCTCTTTTGTGCTGCCTCTGGCTGGATCCAGTCTTGACACACTGTCCCCTGCTGTGTGATAACTTCAAGAAAAAAAGAGAAACCAGGAGAGGGAGGATAGGAATTACAAGTCAGACAAAGTTTGCTCCAGATTGAGGACCGTCGTACCCATCAGTAGCTCAAATTTTGTTTTTGCAATTTGTTAGGCCCTTTTCCAGTTAGGAGAAACGTAGTGTGCATTAATCATAATCCTTTCAGTAACCAGAGGAGGGAGGGTGAGGGGATTTAAATTCTCCTGGGAAGTTACCTTATACAAAATTGCTAGAGCATATTTCTTGAGGTAGCAAATTAAAACTATAACTTCATAAAACACATTTTATGTTTTATTAATTACGTTTTGTTGAAACAGCACTGTATTCCTGTGTGGTTACATCTTCTATATGTGCCCCAAATTCAAAGTATGTATTTTAATGAATTATACTATTGAGGAGTGAGCGAAGATTAATGCTTGTGAGCCACAGAATGCGAACGCGGCCCACTCTGTACTGGTAATCAATCATGGGATAATGCGTGGGAAGCAAGAAGTGATCGCGGCTTGTGTTGAGAAATAGGTGACTGCGCCTCTGTTTGAAATGGAATTGCAGTGAGTTTAATTAGGCACATAAACACCAGGAACAGCTCCAACAGAGAGAGTACGTAAAGCGCGATGCCTAGGCACAAACTGTCATCTCAGAGTTGAAGATACTGAGATAATATCAGCTAGCAAGATGGAAAACATTATTCTGAGAGTAAAATCAATAATTTAGTACTTGGTTCATCTATTTCTTATTTTAAAACTACAGTTTTTAAAAAAACTAAATTTTTCCAAAAATTTAGATCCCATTATTGCTTAATTCATTGTATTAATTGATTTCTTTTTCTAGTGCTGGGGATTGAACCCAGGGGTACTTTACATCTTATTTATTTATCTATTTATTGAGAAAGGGTCTAAGTTGCTGAGGCTGGTCTTGAACTTGCAAACCTTCTGCCTCAGCCTCCTGAGTTGCTGGGATTACAGGCATATGACGTCATGCCCATCCTTTTAATTGATTTTTAAAAGTACATTCACTACCTAGAACACGGCATTGACTTAACCAGGAAGGAAACCTTACATAGCGAGGGCACTGTCAAGGTCCTAGCATCCTGGGAAGAGGACCCCTGTGAGAGACAGGGGTCGAGCCTCGGCTCTTACTCTCAGCCAGCTGGATGGTCTTAAAGATGGTGCAAACTGGCCAGCCTGTTTCCAAGTTAGCCCTCATTTTAGGATATAACAGTCTGAGCCTGGTCTCCTGCCTTGGAAATAGAGAGGTCCGGTTCCACCTGCCCTCGGCTTGTGAACTTCTCGGCACTCTGAAGACGCGTGTGCCGTTGTTTGTCAGCTAGCTTCCTGAATTCCATCTGCTGTAAGGCGTGCCCAGTGGTACGTTCTCCTCCTGGGTCTCAATCCATTTGAAGAACCAGTGGAATGATGAATACCGGTGTTTCCTGGGGCCTGCATTTCTCTTCTTATACAAGTTCCCTCTAGGGTCTACAGCAGAGGGTAAAAACTATTTTCCCCTACGAGGGACGATATGCTAGTGAAATGCAACATAATTTAATCTCCTTCTTCAAGCCATGTATAAACTGTTGGGCTGTATGTCTTTAAAATTAAGGACATCCATCCTGAAGCGTGGACAGGGCTGGGAGGGAGACCTTTTAAAGCAAGCCCCTTCGTTAGCTCAGGGAGGAGGGCAGACACTTAGGAGGCCAGGGCCTCCCTGCCTGCGGCAGCGCTGGTGAGATCCAGCAGGGAGGCAGGGCAGAGGGGCCAGTGGGCCAGCCTGGGGGCTCTCCTCGGCCGCCCTCCGTCGACCAAGGGGGTGCAGCAGACCCGCAGAACGCCAGGGAACTTCTTTCAGGAATATAAACCCCAAAACACAAGGATTCTTTTTTATTTACAACTCTTCACAAATCTAGCTTGTTGTGGTTTTTTGCATCATAACCAACCTATGGGTGTCCATCCTGGTGTCTGTGGACGTATTCCAGAACCTTCTACGCTGCCAGCTCTTCCCGAGGACAGCCAGACCTGCATATGGCCGTCCAAACCCGGAAGAAGTGGCTCTCCTTCTAGGAGCTTTCTGCTCAGTTAGACCCCGGTGAGGTCAGCGTCCTCGTGCCACTTGTCCCTAGTGTCTGTGAGTGGGGCTCGGTCACCGTCACATAGGATGTTATGAGTCACATTCCTGGAGTCAGTGGCTCCGCTTGAGGCCCTGAGAGCGCAGCTCTGCGTGGTCCCTCATGTTGACACTCATGAGCTGAGGAGGGTGAAGGGGACCAACTCATGTGGATTCTGGAGAGCCTGGGTAAGGCCAGGGACACCCGGGACACCCGCCCTGTGCTCAGCAGAAGCCACAGCCTCAAGAGGAAGCATGACATGGGTGAGGGAGCCACACTAGCCACTGTCACTGAGCAGGGGACCTGAAACCTCGTTCCACGTTCAGAGGTCACATTCCTGAAAAGGATCGCGAGGACCAGGCCGCCGTTCATTTCAGCCCTCTTTCTCGCTAGACTTAGAAGTGCCACTGGTTTCTCTAGGATCCACGTTCAGAGGTCTGTAGAATTGGGGCCTTAAGCCCACTTCACCAAGAGCATGGTGGTCCCAAGGTGCTGTTCTGATTTCACACCTGTCTTAAATTGTAACCCCCCTCCAAAAACAGAGCCCATACCCACCCAATAACTTTCCGGTGTATTTTCCTTAGTAACAGAGCTCGTGTGTGAGTTCTTCCGCCTCTATCAGAAATCGTAAAGACAGCACTGAGGAATTCCTTCTGAGCTCGCTCTCCTGTGCTGTGATAAATGATTTGCCCTCTGCCCTTTCCAGAGGTCTCCAAGGTCACCGATAGCCCAGGTCAGTGTGGACCATTCAGCACCCATCTGGCACCCATCCCACCCTGAGAATGCAGATTAACTGTGGTGGGGCCGCTGTGGATCATGCCGTCAGTCAGCTTTACACAAACCAAGGTTCACCTCGGATCCATGATGAATCTGAGAGGCTTTTAAAAATTCCTCATTTCGTAGTCAGCCTACTACCCTGCACTTGTTTTGTTTCTGGTTGAGCTAGAAACAAGACACCTCTGTATTTTTAATCAGAGTTGATCCACCTGCATATCACTAAGGATGAATGATTTTATCTATTTGCAGATTGACCAGAGGAAGGAGGAGCCATCCACTCCTCAGCTTCCTGGTGTTTTTCCCCCACAGCCTGTTACGGCTTCTAGAAGGTCATTAAAGGACACAGAAGCCCTAAAGTAGGCTGAAGTCATTTTCTAGCCATGTGAGAGGTTTGCTTTTTGAGAGAATCTTTATGGTTTGGGAACTCTTTAAATCAAACGCTTATAGAAAATGGTGGGTTTTCTCCCCAAAGCAATAATTTCATTCCAATTCTTCATCAAGGACCTGGTCACAGGGTAAAGTGACAGCGGGATTGCTGTTCAGGCTTGTTATGTTCAGGTGGCAGAAATACAGACTAATGAAAGGAACAGCCCTGGAGGAGCCGGGAAGGTGCCTGTCAGAGCCAAGGATCGAGGATCGTCTGAGCCAGGGTGCCCAGGCCCCATGTCCCAGCAGCCAGGTCCACATGCACTATGGGGGCACACTCCTGAGCAGCTCAGGGCGCTCTCCCTGTTCCTTTAGTCTTGCTCCAGTTGGACTCTTGTTTTGCTCCCTTCCCTGTCTTTCCTCCACGTCAGCCCAGCGGTCTCCTTTCCTGTGTTTTATGGGAGCCATATTTCTGTTTCACATGACACTTTTAGCCCTGCCCGGAGAAGGCTGGGTAAATGTTCTTGGTTCCTATGTTCTGTCATGCAAAAGAAGGAGATGCCTCCAGGTGAATTCGGTCAGCCTCCACCTCCACCACTGTGACCCAGGGCCTCCCGGGCCCGTCCTGTAATAGGCATGACTTCAGTTTGACGTTTCTGTGCTCTCGAGCGCTACAGCATCCAGCTGTGTCACGTGGCAGGAAGAGCAAGAGCTTTGCAGCCAGGGGGACTGGCGTGGAATGTGCATCCTCCTGTTGACCGTTCGGAACTGTGGCTCCGTCCTAGGCTGCCTGGCCCTCATTTATCTTCTCAGAAACAGGAAACTACTCACTATTCTTTATGAGAAATAGAATCTGAAAACAGCCGATTTGTGGTAAGAACTCTTGAAATCTCTTTCCCGTTTTCCTTCCCTTCCTTCTGAACAATCACTGTGTAATGCGCTCCGTGCTCTAGACATTCGGAAATACCGGGTTATGAGTATCTTCGTGCGCATCTCTCTCTCCTCCCGTCTCCCAGGGCAGCTGAAGGAAAGACCTACTATAATGGAGGTGCGCACGCGGATTCGCTCAGTGGGTGCTGCTGTCGTGCATATGTTCAAGTCAGATCCAGCCTGGAGAAAGCTGGCGTTCACTTTGCCTCACCCTGCAGTGACCTCCCCTTTCCTCTGTGGGTAACCCTCTTGCTGCTGCAGATGGGGTGCTGCCCGCTCCTGCTGCCCCGGCCCTCCACAGTGAGGCCTGCTCTGAGGCGGTGTGAGAAGCCCCTCCACCGGGATGTGTGGACTATGGAGAATAGTCAACAGGAGAGTCTCCGGGCCATTCTCAATTTTAACCCAAGAGACAAGGATTCAAGCCAGTGTGTGAACTACTGACCGTCCACTCCCATGTGTTAGTGACCGCTTCTGCTTTGTAACAGGACTTTCTGGAACTTTTCCATTAGGATGTCTCTGACAAGTATCATTCTTAGTTGTCTCTTACTCCTTGAAGATGTTACTTTTGATGACTGGTGACCGAGCTGAGACCCGCAAGTCTCTGGAACTGTCCCTGAGGCAGAAGTGCAGTGCCCCTCCTGATCTTGTAGCCCAGCAAAACAGTGCCGTCGAGGAAGGGCACTGCACGGAGCAGAGGACGGCACTGCAGCAGACCTATCGAGGTGGTTATTTCCGGTCATCAGCATGTCCCAAGAAAAGCAGAATAAAGCTGAAGAAGGTAGAGGGAAAGTCTGTATTCAGTGCAAAATCATTTTCCCTGAGCTTTTCCTTAAAAGCTTCACGTGTAGAAAACACTTAAAAGCAAGTAGAAGGGTGAATTACAAAACTCTCTAGCACAGGCAGGAAGACCAACTGCCCCGACTCAGGTGAATGGCGTGGTGTTTTCCTCACAAGTCTACGAGGGAAAGACCGGGGCCCCACGCAGCACTGGTCATTTGGCTTTCTGTTGACTTCTTTTTTTGTTTGCTTTGTTGTTCTCTTCCAACGGGGGATTTGGGTCAAATATGAAAAATCAAGAAGGAACAGAGAGGACCCACTTAATGGCTAAATGTACCCAAGAAACGTGAGGATGACACCCTTTCAGACACAGCATTATATACCGCCCTGCCTGCTGGCTCCCTTTTACCTTAGCAACTAGACTGTGAATTTATCGAGGTGGGGACTGGGTCTTGTTTTCAGATGCCCCTCAAGGGGCTGACGCTGGTAGTTGACATTCAGCAGGTTCTAAGGAGAAGCTCACGAGTGGAGCTCAGTCAGTGGCACAGTGCCTACCCAGGACCTGCGTGGAGGCCAGAGGGGAAGGCTGGCGGAGGCTGCTGTGCTTTCCTTTGGACACATCTGGTTGTCGTGTTCCCCTTCCTTGAATGTGGTTTACGGTGATGCTTTAACCCAGGCCGACTGAACCACAGCACCTTCTTAAGAGACTTGTCCACGTCCTGACCAAGTCAGCCCTCTCCCGAGGTTCTCAACCAGAGTCAGTGTCTCTTGTCATTCCCGGGGGGTGGGAACGGTCTGCCACACAAGACGTCGCGGTGCTCGTGGTACCACCAACACATTTAAAAACACTGGATTCCGTAAAATTTTGTTCTGCTGATTCCTCAAGCCTCTCATTTTGCCACCCGTCTTTACTCTGTACTTGAGGATACAGACCTGCTTCATACTTTTTCCTTTTCTTTTCTTTTTTTTTGGTGCTGGGAATTGACCCAGAGTCACTTAACCACTGAGCCACACCCCCAGCCCTTATTTTTTGAGACAGGGTCTCACTAAGTTGTTCAGGTCCTCACTTAATCGCTGAGGTTGGTCTTGGACTTGGGGTCCTCCTGTCTGAGCCTGCTGAGTCCCCGGGATCACAGGTGAGGGGCGCTGTACCCTCGTGTGCTGCTGCGTCCCTGGTCCTGCGGGCTCTCTGCCTCTGGGTCTTTGCGGGTTCCATCTCTTCTGCTCCTGCTCTTCTTTCTCCTCTAGCGCATGTTTCTGGGGCCGGGCCTCAGGGGTAGAGCACTTGCCTGCCACATGAGAGGCTCAGGTCAATACCCTGCAACAACACACACCCCCACACCCCCCCCACACACACACACCCACCCACACACTCACACACCCTGCAGGACGGGCCCAGACATCATCTCCTCCAAGGAACCTCTGCCGGTCACATCCACCCGGGGCTCACGGGCACTTTTAGGTGCTTTCACAGCACTCTGGACTTGTCTGCCTTGATGGTTGTGCCAATGGTTTTGTGGTTATTTGGTGACATTCTGCCTCTGGCACTGGACTAGAAGCAGCTGTGTGCCCCAGCAGTTCACTCGGCTCCCAACACATGGTGGGTGCTTAATAAATGACTTTCACTAAATGAATCGGTCGGTGACATCGTCAGGCAGGAATTGTCATTCAACAAGCGTTCATTGTCCTCTCCATGGCAAGGCAGGGACCCCGCATGACATGTGCCTGCCCAGCAGCAGCCCCGACGTCGTGGCCTGGAGCCTCGGGGTGCAGGAGGCAGGAGATGTGAGGCCAGCTCAGGCCCTGAGCGGGCATGGCAGCCAGCAGGCGTGGCCAACAGCGGTCGGCTTCGCAGGTCCTCGGCGTGGGGAATCGGCAATGAGGTGACTACGGAAGTGGGAATAAGCGGTTAGGCATTTGACCGATAACCTTATGTATCTTGAATTTATACCAAAGCCCAATGTTTTGTGTGGCGGACCGTACAACATTTAGTTATCAGGCACCTCTGGCCCCTGGGCACTAAGGCCAGTAACCCCATCAACAACATACCACCCCCCCACCCAGTGACCCTGACCCTGGTTGAGAACCTCCAGAGAGGGCTGACTTGGACAGGAGAATCGGACAAGTATCTTTTAGTATAAAATGGAATAATGAATTTAGAATAATAGATTTTTCTTGAATTCCATTATTCTAGTCCTTAATTTTTATTATGTTTTATAAATAAATTAGTTCCTGATAGATCTAAATTTTTTTCCAAAGAAGGAGGACAACATTTTACTCAGCCGGTCTTTGCCATGGGAAGGCCCCCAGCGCTGCGTGGCTGTCCCAGTAATGTGCTGGCCTGTACCGGCTCCGTCAGGACGCTGCCAGGACAGGAGCCCGCATCGAGGTCCTCCTGACAGAGGAGCGGCTGACTTGAGACGGAGGCAGTGAGTTGAATTAGGGCCCCTCTCCTTACAGTGCTAGGGCCAGCAGTGCTGAGCAGAGCTGCATATCAGGTGGAAAACGAAGCAGCCTTGTGTGCATGGAGCCAGTCTGGCCAGCGCCGAGGCAGGGTTTGTGGGGCTCAGCCAAGGCCAGCCCTACCTCCAGGCGCACCCTGACTGCCAGTGCGCTCTTCACCCTGACGGTGCCCAGTGAGTGAGGCTGGCGGATTGTCAGGCTGATGTGGGAGGCAGGGGCTGATTGCCCAGGATCTGAGCAGCTCTGTGTCCGTGCTGGACGTTAGGGAGATTTCAGATGAGCCGTGTTTGGTCCAGAAGCAGGTGGGAGCACAGAGAGAATACTTCAGAGGAGAAGGGGGATGAAAGGCATAAACAGCCTGAAAGAGTAATGGGAACTAGCCTGTGTGCAGATGCAAGCAAGGGGACATGACTTTTACAAAATTATTAGAAGTTGGTAATGGCAGTAGTACATTTATTGACTTTTAAATGAGAAGCAGGGTGACCCTCATAAAGATTGTTTATGTACAGCCGGGTTGGAGTGCCACATGATCAAACTCATAGTTTTACTGACAAGAGCTCTAAGTAGTGCACAAAAAAAATCCTGCCAGACAGCATGTCTTCTTTGTTTGGGATAGAAGCATAAATATCTAATTTGCGTTGTTACAGAGAAGAAAGCATGATCTATGCAGCTCGAAGCCAAATAATCATCCTATCAGGCTCAGAGTGGATGGAACATAATTAATTTGCTGATTCGCCCTAATCCTTATTCTCAGATGCTGCAGCAGAAATCTCTAAATTCATATTTCATTTAGTCATATTTTATTTCTTAGAAGTTAAAAATGCAATTTTGCCAGAAGATCAAATATAAAAGCAGCCAATAGCAAACGCCAGTGTGTCCTGTGTTAGGAAAGTTAAAGACACACAGTAATAAATTTCTAAAAGTTTGTTTTTCTCTCGGCGTTTCTCAAGTCTGAAGGGTTTTTTTTGTCTTTTCTGTTTAAGTGGTGTGTCATCAAAGCAACTGTGTCTATAATGATAAATTTGCCTCTTGAGTGCAAAGCAGACCCTTACTGCTGCATGTCATCACAAAAGTTCTCATTTTCCTTCCGAAGAAAAATGAGGGTGAATAGCAGCCTCAGACCAAAGCTGAGCTCTTGTTTTTAAACAGAATCGACATGCTATTATTCAAATTAGAAACTTGTGTTTTTTAATTTGCCAGGCTTTTGCTTCTAGCTGGGTCTTGCCAGCCACGCCGTCCTGCGGTGGATGTACAGTTTCCTGGTGTATTTGCAATAAATAGAAACTGATACACTTTTAGAAACCGTGAACGTGGTCAGCTGCGCCCTTGTATGTATAGAACACGCGCCACGGAATCATTTCATGTGCTTTCTTCGCACTTCCAGTTGACCCGAGAGACTGCTGACTGAACCAACGCTGGTTCTTAATGCTTAGTTCTGCAGACCTGTGTCTCGGGGACCTTGGTCAGGAGGGCAGAGGTGTGTGTTGCTGCTCTCTGTTGATCACTGGTGACGGCCCGTCTGGAAGGGCTCAGGCTGTACACCATCCACTTCGTGAGGACTCTTTATGGCTAATGAAGGAGTGTGGAGTGGGAACCAGCAAGACTTTAGTGGGCGTGGTGTACTAGAAAGACCATTCTATGTCAAATTTTAGATCCTGCCTTATAGACCTGTGCCAAAATTGTCATATTGATTTTTCATTTGCATAGAGCTTTGTAGAATCACCTCGCCATCCAGCCGTGCTTTCTTGAACAAGTTCTCTAACTTCCTCCATCCTGGGTGTTCTGATCTGAGAAACTGGGCGTAAAGTTGCAAGTTGCCCTGATGCCCCTGGAGCTGGGAGGGCTCATGAGGGGGAGCTTGCTGAACCTGCTCATGTGCTGTAGGTAAAGGTAAAATCCCCGGAATTGACAGCTCTTGTACAGCAGCTCCATGTGCCAAGTACGAGGGTGAGAGTGCATGCTCACCTGGATCAGCTGTTCTTGAGCACCCAGGAAGCGAACCAGGACAGCTGGGGTGGGTGAGAGGGCAGGCAAGGAGAATGCCACAGCTTCACGGATTTTCTGATATTTTCATTTGACGTCTCCTTCCCTCTGCATCTGAGGTCTACACAAAGTGATTTCAACCTCATCAGGTGCCCAAAATGAGCTCTGCTGTGCAGGCTGGAGCCCTAGTTGGCCAGGTCCCCTGGGCTGACCTAGAGCCTGAGGAGCTTAATGTGTTGCCGCGTGCTGTGGGGCTGCGGCCCTGGGTGGCATAGCACAGGTTGACACTCCAGATTAGCTCTCCCCACTGTCAGAGGTGCCGGTCCTCAGCTGTGTTCCCAGTGATGAAGAGCACAGGCCTGTGGAAGGCGTAAGATAGGGTGAAAGTATAAATATATTTATTTACTGGGCTGATCTTTGCACATGGAGAATAAACTGCTTTGGAGTAAAAATTCCAAAGTGCCACAGTCTGGCTGGGCACAAAATCACGAGCCACTCACAGCTTTGTCGATTCAAACAGCAGTTCTTTATTCCCGAACTCACACCGGCCCTCTACAAACACGTTCTGGGGGAATCCACGTTCTCGGCCAAATCCACGTTCTGGGCAAAATCCCAAATACTCTCTGAATCCCACGAGAACTCAAGGGGAACTACAGGAGTGGGCACGCCTGAGGCAGCAGGATACGCCCTATTCCCAGCAGGGTACACCTTAAACCTGGAACCGCCCTAAACCCAAGGAGAGCCCTAAACCCTGATCCGCCCTGGTCCTTGAGCAAGGTCACCTTACATGCAATGTCACTGCAAAATGTCCAAGGCAGGTCCATTTTACCATGAGTCCTTCCTCTAAGCAACATGGGGTACGCTGGCAAGGAAATTGTCATACCTCCTACTTGGCTAATGGCTCTCAGCACCAAAGCTTTGTCACATTATAATAAAAAGAGGTTTTCTTCCTTTTTCTCCTGTGAGACTGCGTCAGCAGCATCCAAGGAAATTGGTACTCTCTCCCATGCCGTAGGTCAAGCACCTGTCTTCCCACCCAGCTCTTGTATTCCACCTCATCTGTGAAGCAGCACTTTATTCCCAACTTGTGTGTGTGTGTGTGTGTGTGTGTGTGTGTGTGTGTGTGTGTGTGTGTAGCACTCTACCACTGAGCTATGTCTTCAGCCCAATCCCCAGCTTCTTTTTAGGGGACAAGGACAATCTCAGCAGAGAACAATATATTGCATTTGCAGTCTGTGATAGTGACAGTAGAGTGAAATCAAGTGATCTCTGCATTAGAATCACAGACGTCATCTTATCTAACTACTCTGCACAACAGAGGAGCTAAATCTGTGTCTGAAGTTCCATGGTAGGGTGTGTGGCTCAATGGGAGAGCACTTGCATAGCACACTTGAGGCCCTGGATTCAATCCCCAGTAGTGCAAAATAAAAGAACTAGAAAGAAATCCCTAAATGGCTAGCTTATGGCTGAGCCTATTAGTTTGGTGCTGTTTGTTGGCACAGCAATCAGAAAGTGATGTAAAGGTTTTATTTAAACAAATCTACATGAGAATTGGCTTGTAGAGTATTTGCTTCTTAACTTCTAACATCCAATGTGACATCTGTCTACTGTCCCTAAGTCTGCACTATGTGTAATACAGTCACCTAGTGAAAGAAAACGTCATCAAACATTGCTTTGAGTGTCAGGGACAGGCAGTTGTCTCAGCTCCAACATATATTTTCTGAGTCTTAGGGTTTTTTCCTACTTTGAAATCAGAACAACAGTGCAGCTGACACAACCAGCCTACATCTCCATGGGGTGACATTCCTCTATCAAAATTTTTTTTAAAAAAGTTCATATGCCCATAGCCCAGGGGGAAGGGGTTTTGATTTCTGATTCTCATCTTTCCAATCTAACCTGTAAATTCCAGGTAGGTTCAACTCAAAATAAAGTGCCGAGTCCCAACTGGGCCCAGTTGCCTTCCTGCAGAATCATCGTAGTTTGGGGAGGAGAAGGAACATAGGTAGAATCATTTCTAGTCTAGTGTTATTCATAGGATGGACTGCTTTCTGTAAGAGACTCTTTTCATTTGGGGGTTTGTTGTTATTTATTTGTTTATGTGGGGTTTTCAGTACTGGAGATTGAACCCATGGTACTCTACCACTGAGCTACAGCCCCAGCCCCTTTTAGTTTTTATTTTTAAGATAGGGTCTTTCTGCATTGCCCAGACGGGCCTTGAACTTGCGGTCCTCCTGCCTCTGCTTTCCAAGTCCCTGGGCCTACGGGCGTGCACCACCAGGCCGGACTCCTGTAGGATACTCTCTAACTTACCTTCCTACCCAGGGTTCTTTCAGTCCTGTGGTCAGAGTAAACCTCTGCTTTCCTCTCTACTGCCTTCATCTGATCCAGGCCCGAAGCTACATTTTTAGCAGGCTGCCGGTGTCCGTGGCGCATCAGTGGTAATGTCTACTGGTGTGACCAAGGAGGGCTTCTTCAGCAAGCCAGGCAGGGGAGGGAGCAGGAAATGTCCCTTTCAAGACCACATCTGCCGAGAGATGGTTTCCACTGTGTGCGTCCTCAGTCAGGGGAGGACCAGCATGGGTCTTTAACCCAGAGCTGGGGTGATTCAGACACTTCTGCCATAGAAACGGCCCTGGCCTGGGAGTAGAGCTCCTGCCTAGCCTGTGTGTCACCTGGGTTTCGGCACCAGCTCTGCAAAAAAAAAAAAAAGATCCTTCAGTACAGAGAACGCGTGGTGAGATGGAGGCATGGAGAACTTGGGTTCTTGGCTCTTCTACCTGTGATCATCTGAAAAGTAGCACCATGTAGGTGACTAACTTCCTCACCAGGTTGTCAGAGCGTCCTGGGGACAGGAGGCCTGTGGAGCTGGAGGACACGGGGGAGATGTCACTGAGGGCTTGGAGGTGAGGTCTCGCAGCGGTTTCCTGCCAGGTCACAAGGCCAGGGAGGCCAGCTCGTCCAGACCCCGCACTCGTGCCCTGCAACTAAGACTTCCCTTTCCCCTGGGTCAGGCAGACTTGATTTGACTGGCGAAAGAATGACCAGCGACCCCTTCCACGCGGAGGCCAGCGGTCTGTGGAGGGAACACTCACGTTTTCACTACTGCGTGAACCGACTCGAGGAAGAAGGGAGGAAAAAATCTGAAGAATCTTTTGCAACATGCTATAAAATGATGTATTTATTCTTTATAATTAAACAAAAACATTTTTCTTCACATGATGTTACAATCACATTGCTAATACAGCTTAATGCTTACTTTTTAACTAATTCATTTTCTCATTTGTGGCAATCTAGAAAGGTTTATTAAATCTAATGACTGTTTTAGGATTAAGTAGGGAAAGAGCATGTTCTAATTACAGGGGTGGGTAAAAGCAAGCTAATTAACCAAAAGCGTGCTTCTTCCTCGTAGCTGTCTGGTCAGCCATAACCGGGGGGAACCTGGGTTACCTAGCTCCCGAGTTTTTAATCATGCTTTTAGATTGCATTTTTACACCATCTGTACCATTAACCTAACTATAATTTCTGTCACAGTTGGAAGCTTCGGTTAATAAATGTGTGGTTTTTTGTGAGGGGGTGGGAAGGCAGACAGGGTGAGGGTTCGTGAGTGAGTCAAAGAAACCGCCTCCACCGAGGGCCCGGAAGGCAGATGCTGGGCCTCCACTGTGTGAACTGGAGGCCGCCCTTCCCTGGCCCACTTAGTGGGGAAGATGCTCCTGACTCGTCTCTGGGGAAAAATCCAACCTAGTAAGAAGCGATAACCACCAGGTCATCAAAATCCCAACGACCTCATCCATGCCCAGTTTCTCAGAATAAAGAAGAATGTGTGATTATTTCACATAATGCAGAAGCACCTAATTTTGTAATGTTTTGTTTATTCTGAAGAAAGCACAGGATCGGAATACTATAGAGTTCCAGAAAAAACATTTTCATCCTTTTTTTTAATTTATAGGTTTTCTGGGGGGTTTTTTTGTGTGTTTTTTTTTTTAAAACTAGTAACTGTTGCTGCAGGCTTTTTCGAAATGCTGATTATATTTCTGAAATTAGTGAAAATGGTGAGAGTTTTAAGCATCTGATTGTGATTTGGAAGAGTAGAAGTATACGGATGGAAAGTTCTTAGAGGACATAGTAAGAACTAGGAGAATGGAGAGGCAGGATCGGGCTGCAGACAGGCCACTGACCAAAACCAAGATCGCTAATCCTGATCCAGAAACTGCGGACTATACAAGTTCTGGGTTCTTAGTTAACTCCTAGAGCAGAAGGTGAAGTTGCATGTCTTCTTATGTTGTTTATTTGTTTGTTTGTTTGTTTGTTTGGACAGGGCCTTGCTATTTGGCCAGGCTGGCCTTAAACTCACAATCCCCCTGCCTGAACTTTTACGTCTTGAGGATCAGAGGCCTTGGCTTTAGTCTTGTAAGGGACACATCTGTGTGTATTGGTATCTGCTGGGTGCCCAGGGAGGCAAATGCTTAAGACAGACGTCTCCCTTGGAGCTTACAGCGAAGCAAACATTTAGGGGACTAGGAGTTATCACAAAATAGAACATGCAATTCACTTTTTTTTTTACATAGTGAAATTCTTTTGGTAGTAGACAAAGGAAATAGCACTTTTCTTATCTGATTGCAATAATTTGTGGGCAATGGTCTTTTGACCTTTGCTGGGATGCATCTCACACCTTTGTGAGTTCTCAAATTCCTGACAGCTCTTGGTATGGTACATAGCTCCCTAAGTTATGCTAATGAAAGTAGGTGAAAATCGGGTGACACCTCCCAGACTTTCTGATGGTGACTGTACCCAGGCAGGTCAAGAGCCTGGTAGGTGCAAACACCGGGAAGTGGCAGCAGTTGCTCCTTGAGTCCATTCCATCTCTCCCCTGAAAGCAATTTGGAAATTCCAAGTGCGCCTCAGCAAAACAAGGAGGCATGCCCCAAGCATCCCTATTCAAGTAAGGAGCCCTGGGCATCCACAGCCACGTGAACTGCACGTTTGCCAAGCAGCACGGGTTTCCAGAAGCCAGGAAAGAGGGTTCCCTTGACTCCTGGCTCCTGAGACTCATGGGGAGCACCTGGTACCATCTGGTTTTCATGGCCCGCCCTTCCCCTGGGGCCTGTGTCCCACCACTCTCAAGGGAATTCCACCACGGCTGAGCAGTCCCCACGTTGAGTTCTCCCTGCACAGCTAACTCTTGGAACCCATTTGAGATGATGACACAGGAAAGTGTTGCCAAAACCTCCATCAAGCTGGCTTGAAACTTGACTTTCAGTGTCTGTAGCCAAACACTGGTCAGGAAGCCAGTGACCTTGGAATTGATCTGGTGAAGCCTCAGGTCAAAGTCTCATTGAATACAGCAGCCAGGTTTCAGGTGACCCGCAGCCTGTCCCATCCCGCCAGGCTTTCCATACCCCTGCTGGCTCTCCACCTCTCTCCACCAGGCTGGAATCAGAGTAATGGAAACAGTTGAACTGCCCATGAAATGTCACATTACTACGAAAGCACACATTATTTCTACAGATATTTCCTGTCACTCACTAGATCACGTCTCAACTGACAGCCGTGCCTGCCTGAGACAGGCTTTAAAATGACAGTCCCGTACTGTCAGGGCGCCTCAGCAGTGAGATCCACTGATTTGTCCCTTTGATCTCAGCCTACAGAAGATACCAAATGTTACTCAGGAATAAACAAAACATCTCTAGGAGAGGAGTGGGAAGGTTATATGCTTCGTTTTGCTTATCAACGTCATTTCCAAGCCAACGATTTTATTAGGGGTAGGGTATGGCGACATGCTATTTTTAGTTTGTGGGGGAGAAATGTGACATTTAGAACAAATGTCATAGCATTTCTTCAATAAAAATCCATGCTGTCAGCTGCCTAGCTCTGGAGAATTATAGAAAAGCTGCACTAAACCAGAGAAGTGACAATAACTTGATTTTGAGCTTAACCCTCTGTGGCCCAGCCTCAGGGTGAATGGAGGGTAAAAGCAGATTGTGTTGCAAGGTTCTGGGACACTGCCCTGAGGTGACAGGAAGGGTATTTTCCTCTTAAACCATCTGCCCGTTTACCTAAGAAATGACCCTGGCCAGCCAAAGCCCTCTGGCCTGTTTTGTCCACTGAACCTTGAGAGGAAATAGTATTTTTCACAAAAGAACTCAAATATCTACTAAATTAACTATTTCATTATAAAAGTAGGAAACTTACTATTTATTATAAATAAAATAATGAAAACAGATAATTAGACTCTAAAAAAGAGGTACTGTGTAATGAACAGGAGCATTTCGCCCTCACCGCTTCCCCTTTTGGGGGGTGGGAGGCAAGTATTCACGTTTTACCACGAGCTATCTCTGGGTGGTGTGTGACTTTCAGGGACCAGAGCCATATCTCGACTCTGTCTCAGTCTCCCACAGTGCCCAGCGCAGTTCCTGATGGAAGCACAGAACAGTCGAAGCATTGGTTTGGAATCTGCGATGCTTTTACCTTTCTGGCTCTCCCCAAGGCACACGGGTCACCTTCAGCCGTGGCCACTGTCGGGGCTCAGATCTGCCTGCTCCGTTGTCGGCACCCCGCTGGGTGAGTGGCGGTGTGTGCCGATGATGCCCTGTGCACGCTTCAGTCGCACGTGGCTTTCACTAAGAAGGTGAAGGCACCTGGGCCTCCTTTGGTCTCTCCTTTGCCTCTGCAAAGCCTTCGCTGCTTCCTGCGTGATCTCTGTTCTGGTCTCCTCTCTGTTGGCAGAGCTCCTGCTCCTCTTCTGAGTCGGTCTCTCCAGGCTTCCCCCGTAGTCTCCGTGTCATCCTTTGTGGAGGATGGCTTATTCCCCCCTTTCAGGTGGGCAGGGCACAGCAGGTCTCCGACTGGACCTGCCACCTTCTCTCACAGCCGTGCTTCGCTCACCGTGGACTGAGCGCACAGTAGGTGCAGCATGGAGCCAGCACTGATGGTGTGCCCTTGAAAGAGTGCTCTCACCTTAAACTGCTGCACGTGCCGAGCCTGTTCCGCCTGGGTCCTTCCTGTGTCACCCCCTACACCTTTGCTCATCAAGCCTCACCGCGTCAGGTTCAGGAGATGGGCGACTACTGATGGCAGTCCTTGCTCTCAGCAGCACAGCGCTATGCCATCCCCAGAGCCTCTGCCAGCTGCACCTTGGGACTTACTTACTGCCCCACATGATAACGTGTACTTGGTCGTATCTGTAACATGCTTAATGCCATTTTTTTCCATTTACCAGAAATCATTTTGAAGGCAAGGGCTGGTTTCAAAAACTGAATCGTTTTTTATCTTGCAAGACCATTGTGCAACAGGGCACCCTTGACCTGTGCCACCTCCTCCGGCCACTCCAACTGTGTGCTGCACAGCTCCAGGGGACCAGGCGTGTTGGGGCCTGTGGTCTTGCACATGGGTGCTCTTTCATTTGCCTGAGAATACCAGCAGGTTCGAAACCCTGTTTCATTTACTGAAACTTATTTTTTGAGTCTTTTCTTCTTCTTCTCTTTTTGATCCCCCTACTATATAAAGCCGTGTGAATAATTCATATTTCACTGGTTCAGCAGTAGGTGATGTTTTGAAAATTCATTTTTATATGAAGTAGACATATATGATTTAGTAACTTGTATGTGCCCCCAATTATATTCTTAACCTGTTTTTTTCTAATGGTGTTTTGACACGACTTTTTAGCACTGTCATCTGTATTGACAACCTCATTGGCAGGGTGGAGGTAGGCGATTTCCTTTTCTTATCATTAAACATTGTCATTTCTAACCATGGATTCTGAAATACAAAGAAAATAATTGCTTCTGAATGGATTTATTTAAGACGTTAATGAATTAACCTAATGTCATTTGAACTCGGATTGCTTCTGCCTCTGTTCTGATAAGTTAGTGAGCACATGTCAGATTTGTTCTATTACAGCAGCTGTTTAATCATCAATAGTAATACTTTATATTAATCACATTATAGGATGGCTCACCTCCGTTGGTGTGACATATAATTGTTCTCTCCTAGCAGCAGGGTTTATCTTCAGAAGCACTGGCTTTGCGTAGGAAACTGCCTTAGTAAACAGCTCGGTGGACAAGGTAAGGACCCGGGGGCCCAGCTGGAAGAGGGGAGCTCATGAGAGAAGCACTGACTACAGTGCAGAGGAACATTCTGGCATGGTGAGAAACGGTGATAAGAAGAGGGAGAGAGGGCACTCCGCTTTAGTTGGTTGCGTTTCTTTCCATGATCTGAATCACAGAAGTAGATCAGAGGACTAGACGTTGGAGGCCGTGGAGGGGGTGGGGGTGGGGGGGAGGGAGGGACCGTGACAGTTCGGGGTTCCTAGATGTTCCCAGACATTTCCAGAAGGGCACTGCGCTTTTCTCGTAGGGCCATCAGGGGTGGACCAGACCTGTAGGCATGTGAGTTCCATACACGCTGGTGTCTGCTCAGTTCCCAGCTCACCGTTAACTAGCTGTGCACCTCTGGGAGAGATACTTCCTCTCCTCGGTTTCGGTTTCCTCATCTGTAAACTGGAAATAGCCAAAGTACGTGTTTTCAGTGAGGTGTAAAGAGATGGGGGAAGTGTTTCGCATCTAAGAGTGGATAAACACGGTGCACATCACCTGCATCCTGAGAAACACACCATAGAAGACTTGGGTTTGCTTTTAATTTAATTATGAAGATATAATACAGAAAAACCCATTCTATGGAAAGAGGAGGCCCAGTACCCCTTATTTCTAACAACTTCATTTCTCCCTTAATTATATAGTGTTTTATACATACCCTAAACAAACAAATCAAGTAAGGGATCATGTATGCCCATTTTGGGGGTCTCCATCATGTATTTGTGAAGACCAAAATTTGTCTCGACATACTTTCTAGTTTTTGTGTATTTACTCTTTTTTAAAATGATTTTTAAAATTTATTTATTTATACGTGGTGCTGAGAATCGAACCCAGTACCTCACGCATGCTAGGCCCAGCCCCAGCCCCAGCCCTGTATTTACTCTTTGAGAGAAAGTGTATTGCTGTTCCTAAAGCAGAGGTGTAGCTGGGTCCCACTAGACATGGTGTTAAAGGTTTTAATCATTTGGTTCTTACCTACATGAAATGGAAAAGTAAATTACTTTCTGGTTAGGCTTCAGTGGTGGCTAAATGCTAAATTGTAAAATATTAGAATATAAGGATGACATTTTAAGAAGATAATTGCCGTGTATTTTGATTGTTTTCATTTAAAACCTATCGGCCATTGACTGGTGACCAATTTTGGTAGTCATTTATAGTCACTAAAATTGTTTATGTATTATAACATGTAGAAACTTAGTTATGAAAATATTATAATTCAAATCCTCATAATCTAGAAAACATTTAAATTTATATTTTTAAATGTTAGAAAATATTTTCTCTAAGTGTTTTTTGTTTTTATTGTTGTTGTTTTTTTCCTAATTTTCCTCCAAAATGACCCTATTTGTCACCGGGTATATGTGGGTGTGATGGTTTTGAGAAGTGGCTGTTTTAGTAGCGATTCTTTTCACAGTTGGAAGGAGCTTTTGAGATACAAGACTGTTTTACCCAGGTCCAGCTAGAAGGAGGAGGACAAGGCAGGATGCCAGGTGACCCTTGTGTGGCACGAAGGCTGGGGCTTGAGGAGGGGTGGGGAAGACTGGTCACCAGGTCACCTCTTATCACCACCTGCTGTGGCCTCTCTAGGCTGCTGCCAAGGCTTTGTCTTTTGTCTGGAGACAGCTGAAGCTCCGTGACAACCAGGGCCACAACTGCTGCTCTGTCCCCAGGACCCCAGATGTGTAGAAATGAGCATCTGTTGAATGAATTAGTTAAATCACTTATAAGTCACTTTGCAGTTTCGTGATTATTTGTTGTGTTTAAGAGACCCATGTCCCCTGCATTAGTTGTAAGTCCTTCTAGGAATGAAACTCATAAACCCTGTAAGAAGGGCAGCCTACAGGGTGAACCAGTGTCTTCCAAATGTGCTTAGGAACGAGTTAGAAAAAACTGGCCACGGAGCTGAGTAAACAAATCTCTGAGATGTTTATCATGGAACTGTTACAAAATGCTAACTAAAGAACCACCTAAAGTCAGGTGTGTAGCACACCTGTCATCCCAGCTCTGTAAGAGGCTGAGGCAGGAGGATTATAAGTTTGAGGCTAGCCTCCACAACTGAGCAAGACTCTGTCTCAAAATTTTTTTTTTTTTTTTTTTTAACAAAAAGGACTGGGGATGTAACAGTGGTAAAGTGCCCCTGGCTTTAATCCCAGTACTGAAAAGAACGAACAACCTAAATACCCAGTAATAGGTGGTGGGTTAAATAAATAAGCCACATTCGTGATCATAATGCCAGGCAGTCACTTAAATTACACTATAGCTGAATATTTAATGATGGGAGGGAATGTTTATTGACGATAGATCAAGACTTTTACAAGTATTTAAGATAACGCACATATATGCCAGCCAGCAGTTGTATACAACTGCACGTTTGCTTAGACAAACGAGACTGGTGTGAGTATACAGCATAGTGTTAATAGTGGTTAAGTCCAGATGGCAACATCCCAGGTGGTTTTATTTCCTTCTTATGCCTTTCTAAAGTTTTAAAAATTTCTGAACAGGGTATTCCTTTTGTAAAGAAGGGAGGGAGGGAAAGGAAAGTGTTTTTATGGACTGATGGTTCCAGCCTGTCTGTCAGGAGCGGGAACTTGGACGGGTTGTGCAGGGAAAAGCTTGCCTGTGAGGAAGAGGGTGAACAGCGAGGATGTGTGGCAGGCCGATGGCATGAGAGCCACTGGAGAAGGGTGAAGAGACCCCTCTTCACGCCGGAGCAAGAGTGGGGTGTGCTGTCCTCTTTGCATCGACAGGACCCCAAGGGTCACAGCGTAGGAGCTCTGGGAAACAGAACCCTGGCCACCTGGCGTGTTTGGCCAAGGAGCACAGTGGACTGTCCCCCTGGCTGGGATTTTCAGCACGTGCTCCTTTGGTTCTTTTTCGGGGCCCTGTTCTCTGTTTTTGCTCTGCTGTTTAGGGAGGTGGTGGGTGGCAGAGGAAAGAGCTGCTCTTGAGCTTGGCAGACTTCAGCAAGCGTGCGGTTTGACCCGCTCAGTGGTTCAGAAGCCACGTGACCTTGGGCACGTTGGCTCCACTGCTCTAGGTCGCAGTGTTGAAACAAGGCCAGGAACGATCGCTTTTCAGGGTTTTAAACAAGGAAAATGTACGCAAAGTCTCCAGCTCTGGGCCTTTCAGGAAGTAAACAGCTCTTGAAGGTCACCATTCGCCCTTAAGATGGTCCCTTCTCGTTGGTCTGGATGAAGCAAGCACAGTGTGCCTTAAAATCACGAAACCGAGAGCTCGTGGTGACACCTCGCTGGAGTTTGTCGATAAGTAACGTGAAGAAAATAGCGAAGTCAAGACCCTAACAGAGAAGTCACGCTGCTTGTGCTGGTCCTGAGTCGGCCTGACCTAAATCAGCTGCTCCGTGGCCCTCTGCCTCCTCACGACATCTGCCAGTCCCCGGAACTGGCCTCACTGAGACAAACCGCCTCTGAGAAAGGCAGCGCCTCCCTGGCCCTGGCTGTGGAAACTGGCGGAGCACCGCGTGCCCAGAGGGACCAGGACTTCGCCTCACCCTGCCCAGTGGCACCCTTCTGCTCTGAGCCGCGTCTTTGCCGTCGGGTCTGCGTGTGCTGTGCGTGTTTGCTTGGAAAGAAACGGCGTTGAGAGGCGTGTTGTTCTTGGTAGTTGTGGAGCGATCGTGTGATCTGGTAGCGCACCCTCTCCATTCCAGGGTTGCTTGCAAGCGCTGGTTCCTCTTCTGGCTTTACCGTCCCCTCTCATGAGGTCGGCAGACAAGGCGTTGTGTGCCTGTGTGAAAGTGTGATGTTCGCGTGAGTGTATTAAGGTAGCTGAATGTCACACACAGGCCGTGGGTGACTTGGGCGGTGTCTGAGGATTGCCTGTTGGTGACCTGGCTTCAGTTTATCCAACCCTGCCTCATTCAGAAAGGGCAGTGCCGTCCTGTGTCTCCCACCTAGGTGAGTTCAGCATCTGGAGAGGCGTAAGGTCCCCGTATCAGATTGTCCTAGCGTCCCAGGGACAGGTCAGCCTCTTGCTCCCCTTGCTCTCAGCTTGCAGCCTCCAGGGAGCATGAAGAAGGCTGCAAGCCAGGTCACCTCCAGCACTGGCTCACTTCCTCGCTGAAGCTCAGGAAGAGTTTGTCCCCTGCCGCGATGCTCCCAGGGCCACAGGTATGCAGTTCATCTTGTAACTGTCCCCCGGTGTCCTGGGCATTCCCACTGCTCTATTTTGAAACCTGAGTGAGAGCAGTCAGGGCTTGTGGGACGCTCCTCCAGACACTCCGTGTCACTTCCATCCCTGAAGACAGATGTGCTCTAGAACCTGAGCGCTTACCTTACCCGAGCAGGAACACCCTGTGCAAAGCGCCCCAGGATGACCAGCCTCCACAGGAATTTCCCACTGGGTTTTTAAGTTTTCAATTTGTTATTTTTCAGCTAGAAAAATACATGTCCCTAATTACACATTTTTAGTTTTCTGCAATTGCAGTTATATGTCTAGTTGAACAGGACTTATCTGTCCAGGAGCAGTACTTGTTGTGACAGCTCGTGCTTTCCAAATGTCTTTGTTTTGAACATTGTCAACATAATGATAATCTGAAGAATTTTACTTAATGCCTTACACTGGGGCTCTCCACCCTTGTTTTCTGAAACCGTTTTATGTATTTATTCTTTAATTTTTAAATGACGTCTGCAACTTTATCAGCAGGCTAATTGCTAAAGTATTGCTGAAAGCGAGCGCAACAGCCCTGAGAGAAATAGATGCAGCTCCCGAGGGAACGCGCCTTCTCTCTCCCAGGGAAGAAGAGGCCCGCGCCATGCTGATGGCAGCCGGCCAGCGCTGTCTCCTGGGCACCAGCGACAGCCCGGCCGCCCTCCTGTCTGGCTTAGCGTAGCAGCTGCTTTCTCAGGGCTCTCCTCTCAAAGCTGCCCCCAGGGGCCGGGGACAGGTAGGGCACTTGCCCAGCATGCAGGTCCCTGGGCTCCCACAGATCTCATTCTCCGAGGGGAAACAGGAGGGGCTCCCTGCACACTTGTTCCCCGCCCAGTCCTGCGGGGCTCTGCCTTTGGCCTCAGGGAAGGGCAGTGCCTGGCTTCTCTCCAGCTCCTCGGGACCCCAGCACTGCTGCCCACCCGGGCCAGGCCACCCTGCAGACCTCATCCTGAGGGCCTCCGCAGCAGCCTGTGGGGCTCCCAGGACAGTTACCGCTTCACACTTGAGGGCGTATTTGGTCTCTGTTCACTAGCATTTGGTCCACTGCTAGACTCAAGCCCAGCACAAGGACTAGCCTGTCCTCTGCCTGCTCCGTGAGGTGCTGTGTCCAGATACTCTGTGCGTGACGGTGTGGCCTCCCGCCCTGGCCAGCACGGCGCCCACAGCCTCCATGCTCCACAGTGACACCTGCTTCACTTGGTTATGGCTTCACTGAAATCTTACATCGGATTTCAGTTGATGTTAAAAAATGAGACCCCACCTTCAGGCAGAGTTTGAGAAGTTTCCCTCTGGTTCTCTCATCACAGATGGAGTCTGGGGTGTGTCTACCTCACAGGCAAATGGAGGTCACTGAGGCCCTTGCTCCTCTAGAAAAGGTCTTTGCAATGAGCGCCTGATCTTTTCCTATTCTGTATTTCCAGAAGAAATGTACAGAAGTCCACAGGGACACCAAATGTGCAGGCTTGTTCCTGTGGTTTTGGATTACCTTTCACTTTTTTGGTTTTGAAAATTCTCTGAGGAACCATTTTGGCAAAATGTAGTATGTAGTATATTGATGGCCTATAAATGTTTTTGCAGATCCATTTGGGAGGCTGAGGCAGGAGGATCACAAGTTCAAAGTCAGCCTCATCAACTTAGTGAGATTCTGTCTCAAAAAGGGCAGGTGATGTAGCTCAGTGGTAGAGCACCCCTGGGGTTCAGTGCCCAGGACCAAAAAGAAATCCGTCAGTGCCACAGTCTGGCTGGGCACAAAATAACCGAGCTGCCACGAGGCACTTCTAGGTTCAAAACAGGAACCCCTTTATTGCCCAACATCGGTGAATGCCACCCACACGGCCCTTCCAGGAACCACCAACCAGAAATCCCTCCTCCAGGAACCACCAACCGGAAATCCCTCCTCCAGAATTTCCCCAACCAACAGGAACTCTCCAGGAATCCCCATGAGAACTCCAAAGTGGGGGGGGGGGCAGGCGGACAGCAGGGGTCTAATATACAATTGAATACACAGCTTAACAACCATCATCATCTCAATGACTCACTGGTGTCACCTCTCATCCACTCCCTTCTGGCACAAATGCCATGTCATTCCTACTCGGCTGTGGCTCTCAGCATGTCAGTCATGTATATGAAAGTCTGAAAGCTGCAGTGAAGGGAAATAGGCAAGTCCCTTTGGCTCTACATGGGCTCAGGAGCGGCCCACCTTTTTGTTTACATTCTATTTTTTGGGTTTGAGGTGCAGGAGGGTGGTTTTTCACTACAGTGTTTGAACACATCTACTTTTACAGAAACAGTGGTTCATCCAATCAGGAAAACAGACCCTGTGCTGGGGGTGTAGCTCAGCAATAGTGTAAGCAGGCCCACATCCACGTGAGACCCTCGATTCCATCCCTAACTCACAATCAATAAGCAAATAAATAAATAATAAGAAAACAGACCGTGGAAAATTAGAAAATGCAAATTAAGGAAAAATATGAGTCACCTGTGGTCCAGCATGTCTCCTGGTCACGGTGTGTGGAGTCGGGTGGAGGAGGATGCCCGCCCTCCTGGGACACCAGGCCAGCCTGCAGTGGCTCAGAGCAGCCGCCACCTGCTCGTCCAGGTCCAAGGCATGGTGAAAAGCTCACCTTACACGGCCCGTCCTCCTCCTTCCAGATGTCAGGCACAATGGACAGTGTCACAGTGGAGATGTTCCTTGGTGGGTCTCTACACAGCAACAGACGTCGGAAAACCAGTCTAAGCAGCTGACTAGTGCCACATTGTAAACCATGTGTGTCCTGGAGAAAGCAGAGTGGAGTGGTCCTCGGGCATACACTGCGTCGCCCCGTCAGTGCAAGGAAGAAGGTGTCTGCCACAGTGGGTGCTGCTCTGGAGATTTAATTACTCTTTACCTTTCAGCAGGATTTATCCCTTAATATGTTCACAGGAGTGATCTTTCAGATTTCCGCTTTTGACTGTGTATGTTAAATGTACACATAAAAGTTAAATTTAGATGAGAGCCTCAAAACTCACCCTCTGTAAAGCCGACGCCAGCCCTGCCTCCCGTCTGTTCCCTGACGGCTGGGCGTGATTAAGCGGACATAATATAACCCAGAGAGGAGTTTATTAGGCCATTATTAAGGCTTGAACGTTTGTGTTTCAGATTTTAAGTCTCAAAGGACTCATGATTGTTGTCATTTTCTACTAAAAGCTGCATTTGGAAAGAAGTTAAGCTGTGATGCAGGGACAGGCATGTTGGAGTGGGAAATGCAAAGTGCCACTCGCTGTCGCTGGTTCAGCCCTGAATGCAAGTGTGTGCTGCACTAGCATCAGGCCCTGAGTAACTGGGCCCTACATAAGGATTGGGTTCTGCTGCTCTGCTCCTCGAGAAGCGTCTGCTGCAGGAAGCAGAGGGGTGAGGTTGAGATGCGCTTGGGAAAGAGACTGGTTTCAAACTCCAAAAATGCCACTTGCAAGCCAACTTCAGTCTGATAAAGAGGGTTTTCAGTTTGTCCACTGACTCAAGGAGAACACTGGGAGCGTCCCAGGGCTCTGCTGTGTGAATCTTGCAATGATCAGTAACTCTGAGCAGCTGTCTTGGTTAAACAGAGTGTCCTTATAGTTTGAGTCTTTGTTTCTAAATTTCTAAATTAGGCTTTGATGAGTATGGCTTATTTGATTCTTATGGATCTCTTTTCTAAATTTCTTTGGTACTGAAATTGCAAACCCCACTAAATTCTTTGAAATTTTGACTTTGCAAGATTCTTTAATTTACAGCTTTTCCCCAGGAGTCTACAGAACATCCAGAGGCATTTCCTAAAAGGGTGGTTGTCAGGACAACAGATCAGGATATGTCTTACTCTGTTTCGTGCTACTATGGCAGAATACCCGAGACAGGTTACCGTATAAAGAAGATTTATTTGTCATATTTCTGGAGGAGAGGAAGTCCAGATCAAGGGCCCCAAACCCCATGACTGCTTTCTTGCTATGTCATCTCAAGGCAGAAGGCACAGGACAGGAGAGAGTGTCTGTGCAAGAGATTCCCCCGCAGGGGCCTGTGTGATCACCTCGGGCCACCCATGAGAGTGGTGGCCTCCTGACCTGAGCTCTGCCCACTTCCCAACACCGTTGTGCTCAAGTTTCCAGCACATGCTTTGAGGGGACCCTGTTCAAACCATAGCAGGCTACAACTCCCACCTGTCCCCCGTGGACTGTAATGACCCGTAAATCTCAGTCTCTCTTGGGTCCTGAAAATGCACATGCTCTCGACAGTGGCAGCGCTTCACAGTCTAAGGGACACTGAACAGAAACGGCGCCTCTGTAAACGAGGCCCAGAGCTGAGGATCATTCTAGGGCTTGGCCCGCGACCAGCTCTGGCCCTAGGACTGGGGTTGGCAGTTCCCTTGGTGGAGATTTTCACTGGCGCAGACAGACTCCAAGGTGTATTTGTAGCGTCCTGCCACTCGCTTGCTCTGAAGATTTTAGAAAAATCCCAGTGTGAATCCCTGGACCAGCGCCACGCCTGGGCCACCAGAGAGGCCACTGTCCCCGAGTCTGCCTCTGCACTGCCAGCACGTGCTCGTGACATTGGCTCATATCTGTCACTAAGCTGTGAAGCCCCACCACGGGAATGTCCCCCTTGTCCCCGTGGCCACAGCACACATCGAAAGCCACAGCAAGGGCCACAGCACACACAGAAAGATGGTTCACGACTGGAATGAATGAGTCCAAGCCTCCCTGTGGCCCATCAGTGTGATGCACAGCCCGTCCCCTTCCCCCAGTGTCCATGGGGGGCAGCCTGCCTTCCCAGCCGAGGCCCAGGGCAGAGGGACTGAGCATCCGGTGCCCGTCTTGCCACTCCCAGGTTCCCTCCCTAGTGTCCTGAGAGGAGGGGCCACCCGGCCTGCTGCAGTGACTGTGGTCCCAAGGGTTTCTGGGCACTTGCTCCAGAGGTCAGCTTTGTGACTGCTCGGCTCTCCTAATGCATGGTGTTGAATTTTTTGTCTTAACAATAAAAAGAACATCATCCTGTGAGTTCTGGGGCTGACCCGAGAAGAGCCAAAACTAGTCGGAGGCTAATGAAAAGATTAAATGATTGTTGTTTACTTGGGGCAGTTCTTAATAGGTACAACAGATACACAGATAGCTTCACGTTACATCTTGGGGTCTTAAAAACTCTTTATAATTATAGCTTCACGTTACATCTTGGGGTCTTAAAAACTCTTTATAATTATCCATCTTATTTATTCTGCCTGATGCAGCAGGAAATGTTCGACAGTCTCACTGAGAAAAAGCTGCATTAGTAAAGGATGGTGTTAGTATGCTACTGTCACTTCTCGTGACACCTTTGGGTTCAGCAAGGCCTTTCCATAGCACCAGTCATGTGCTGAGAGCGTGGGAGATGCTCACTGCTTGGTCAAGGAGGCTGGTGGGAATCCGTGTCTGCAGTGAGTGTCCCAAGAAGAGCGTCCTCACCCACCTGAGGACAGGCCACTTGGGAGGCTTCAGGAGGAGGAGAGGCCTGAGCTGGAAGGCCACCTCCCGGACCACCTCCCGGAGGCCACTCTGGCAGCACACTGCCTGGACTCATAGCCAGGCCCTGCTGTTTACTTCCCCTGTGGTTCCCCTGTGGCCTTTGGAAAATGACCTTTCTGTGCTGGTATTTTCCACGTCGTAACATGGGACGAAGCAGACTGACCTCACAGGGTCGTTGGCGTCACTCAGGTGTGTCACACATTCCACATGTGAACCACTTAGAAAACACCTGGTGCAGGATCAGCTTCCACTGTGGTCTCGGCTGACCTAGTGATTGAACCAAGGAGGAGAGCAGGGCAGCTGCAGGCCCAGGTGCAGAGAGAGCCCACCGCATCCGGCATCGCCAGGATGCGGGATATTGCAGGTAGAGTGCTGCCAGGCCGAGCTGCACAAGCCGGGGTGGTGGGAGGCGGGTTTTGAACTTGACTTCAGGTCAGGGGAGACCATTAACCAGTTTCAGGTTGTGAGATTTGAACTGTGGGAAGGAAATCCTGTTGTCTATTTTAAGGCTTAATTAAAGGGAAAGGGAGAGATTGAGGGTAGCACCAAGTGGATCACAGGTAACATGCTGGGCAAGAATCTGCGTAGACCTAGCCGGGTGGCCATGTGCACCCGGGTGTGTGGAAGGCCGACTCTTTGAGCTCCTTCTTTATGGGCCAGGTCCATTGGTCCACTGGACATCAGCCAGAGCAGGTCTTGTCATCTGACACTGAATTATTGAAAACTGTTAGGTGGAAAAACCAAGGAGAGTGTTGACAGGGAAAGGTGGACCTCCCATGAAGTGTTTGAACGTGGGCTTTGGTGGAGGAGCAGCTGCTACGTACACCACAGCACGTCGTCTGTCCCAGCGCTGCTCCTGTTCACGCTCACATCACTGCCACGTACTCCAGGACAGGTGTGAAGACGGAAGGGAATCGCCCTTGGAGACGTTGGAGACGGAAAGCCCCGAGGGACGCCTGCTTCCACCACTTCCCAACCGGCTCCCCCTCCGCCTGTCGGGAGCCCCAGGAGCTCCATTTCCTGTCTGTGTCCTGAGATGATGGTGCTCCCGAGGGCTGTCCTGGAGAGCAGAGGAGATGATGTGGGTGAAACTCTGTGAGATCAGAAAAGCATGACAGGCCCCGCGGCTTGCTGAGCCCAGCGTGGAATGTGGACTGTGATCAGCTTTTGTCCTTTCTCAGGTTTTATGAATTTAGGTTTCAGTGCAGTTTTTGAGCCAGGAAAGGAGGAGTTTGAGTAATGATTCTGCTAGATTTTGATTTTCCAAAATACCCTGCCCGGTGCACTGTCGAAGCTGACAGTCGATTGACTTAACCACTTCTGATGAATGTGCCACTAAAAGTAACCATGATTGAACTTGGGAGGACTGTTCTATAAACACCAGCAAACATTTAATTAGCTTAGAATGAAAATGGCAACCAAGGTAGAACAGACGTGAGGATTGTAGCAAACAACAGCTACCCAATATCGCTTACCCTGTGTAACCAGTTGTTTAATGATTTTAGGCCTCGCTGTGACCAAGAGCTCACACTCTTCTCACATCAAATTTATGGCAAGTGCAAGGGTTTCCGTATTCTATCCTTGACTTTCCCTTGACATGTGACTGCCCATTCAGAGACAACTTGTAAAGCCTGTAAATTGATTAAGTGACCAAAATTCTAGGTGTATTATTAATGGATGGCCAGGTGACAGTGTCCTGTCTAACACACTCTTCATACCAATGAAATAAGTCAGGACTGTCATCAATTCATTTCATTGAATAAAATCTATTTTCCAAGTGGTTTCATGAGCCATACGGAGGCTCAGAGACCTAGTAGCTGACGTCAGAATACATGGTTGAGCTTCGCAGGCATTTTTTCTACAGAAGCCCCTGAAACTGTCGTGTGCTGCGCCCACCCGGGAGGGTCTGCTGGGTTATAAATGCTTTGCAGCTGGCCGACATTGCATTCTCATTCTTCAGCAAGCCTGAGGAATGGTGAGGTGGTAATTCCAGGCTGCATTTGGACATCTTGCGTGTCACCAAAGGTTGCAGCCAATTCCAGAGAACCGGCTGGTGGCTTGTGCACAGAAGTGTAATCACGTCGATGAGCATCGTCAGGTCGAGATCAACGCGATCGAGCAGCCTTGGTCCAGCACCATGCACCAGCCTCTTCTGGCTCAGGAGCACCACGCCCCTCAGGTGACACCACGTGGCAGTTGCTTCCACAGCATCGCTCACCAAGGGCCCCGAGATGAAATCAAGAGACGGTCATCCTCAGGGTCCTAAATCTCAGCCCGGCTGAAGAGAGCTCATTCGAGCGGATGCTATACAGACAGCACTGGAGGTTGCGGACAGATTCATTTCAATTCACTACTGGGAAGAATTCTTAATACTTAACCGACCTCATTGCACACGAGCAAAAAAATTTTATGTGTGATTGCTTATTTCTTTGGACTCAGAGCTATTGTCTTACAAATCAGAAAGTAATACACCTCAGCTGGGAAAAGTCGGAAGGGATTATCTGAAAATAAAAAGTGTACCATCTGTTTCTAAAGGGCTGAAGGGAATACTTAAAAATCAGGGTAGTTTCAAAGAGCCATGAAACAACTTCTGATGCACTGTGGTGCCCACAGCCCTGTAAATAGCAGGCTCTGAAGCAGTTTTCTTTTAGGTAATGTCTTTACCCACGAACCAACAGAGCTTCCCTGTTTCTTCATCTCTTTCTTTTGATTCCTCTCCATCTTGGTCTCTCCCTTTCTCATGGCCCCTCCTCTCTGCCTGTTGATAAGCACCCTCCCTCACCCAAACGTGAATGTGAAGTGTGTTCTTTTCCACCTGAGACAAGCCTGCCTTAAGGTGGACGCAACTCCTGCCCTGCAAGACCAAGTTCCAGGCCACACAAGAAGCAAAGAGGGAATTACTTACATCAAGAGAGCAGGAACCCACAAAGGGAGACTTTTACCCGGATGAAAGGAGGGCAGGCACAAGAAAAATTAGGGAGGGAATCTTCAGGGCGGTCACTAAGAAAGAACAGAAAGGACATCATGAAGTTCACCCGAGGTGGCAGAAGTGAGCAGAAGTTCCAAATGCTGGGCCCCACCAGGAACTTGTGTGACCTGACTCACGTGGCCCATAGTGGCTTTGTCAGTTTTCTGACAGAATAAAGAAAGAGTGACAGAAAAGCTGTTCAAATCTGATGAGTCTGAACAAATTCATACCCAACAGGGTGAGAAACAAAGCTACGGTGAAGGCGGCGTGACGTGCAGGACACAGCCCATGGAGCGAGTGGACGCCTGTCTTCAGCATTGTCCCTTAAAATGCCAGGCACAGGCCCCAAGTGGATGACCACGTCTGTGCTGGGCTCTGTGGAAGACACGCCCCACCACGCCCGGGTGGGGGGCAAAGTGACAAGTGGTGTTAGTGGTCAGCTTGTCTCGCACACAGTATTTGCAGAGCCGCCAGGTCTCCTCCTTCTCGAGGTCTGGGGGAAGCGTCACGGCACTGGCTGGAAGACGGTGCTGATGGGGTGGGTTTCCTCTGTGTTTTGTCCTGTTGGTTTTGTTTGGGGCAGCACTGGAGGTTGAACCAAGGGCCCTTGGGCGTGCCGGACAAGAGCTCTACCACCAAGCCACGCTCCTTCCTGTCTTTTTGATTTTTTGTTTTGATTTGCTCAGGCTGTCTTCCAACTTGCCATCCTCCTGCCTCAGCCTCCTCGGTAGCTAGGATCATAGGCCACACCACCTCACCTGGCCTTCTTGCTCTGTTTGAACATGACATCGGTGATGGTTTAGAAGAGTGCTTTTGACATTTCCTCTGTGTTATTCTCATAGGTTTATCATTAGGCATTTTCATAACAGAATTCTAGGTTCAACCCTTCAGGAAGCACAACTGTTGTCAAGAAAAATAAACATGCACTGGAACCCACTTCTGAGAAGAGAAAGCTGAATCTGCACTCGGTTCTATCTAGTGCCCAAGCACTTATCAGTCACCCACTGCATACTGGGTAGAGAGCTATCCTGGGGAGTGGAGCAGGGCACTGAGGTGTGGAAATGGCTTTCATTCTCCTCCATAGTCTGACATCCAGAGAAGCACACAGACAATTACAGCAAACCCTACAGAGTTAACTGAAAAACCAGTAAGACGATTGAATGTGTGCCAGCTACGAAATCCCTGGAAAAGTAAGACTGCCAGAAAGGGACAATTTAAACAAAAACATGCAACGGAAAAAGCTCTCATCCCCAGAAGAAAGTCAGCAAATATGCCAGGAAACAAATCTAATAGGAGAGAGTAATATCCAAGACCTTTGTGATGAAAACTGATACTTTCCTGAAGATTACAGAAGATATATTCAAACAATAAAACCTAATATGCTCTTGGGTAGGACAGTGTAGTATTCTCATCAGCTCTCCCCACCCTTATGCTACAGAGCCAATATAATCTTTTTTTAATTGATATATTATTTATACAGAATGGTGAGTTTTATTGTGGTTTATTCATATTTGGTATAATCTTAATCAAAAGCCCAAAAGGGTTTTTGATAAATTTTTGCACAAAAATACTAAAATCGTCTACATAATGAATGATATACTAACAAAGTTAAAAGATAAGCAGGAAGCCAGGGAAAATATTTGTAATAATTATAATCCAGTAATTGAGGTACAACAGAAAAATGAGCAAAGATATACAATAAATTTATGAAAGGTGTTTCCTCTCACTGGCAATTAGGAAAATGAAAATTACAACAAAAACATTTGTTCATCTTTTATGTTGGCAAGAGTTGTTTTTTTCTTAATTGCTAATGTACAGTGTTGTTGGCTGTAGGGAGAAAAGCTCTCATAAGCGATGTGAGAAAGTACAAATTGATAAAGCCATTTTAGGAGGCAATTTAACTGTGCATGTGAAAATCATAAGCATAAATATTCTTCCTTCAACCTGGTAATTCCACTTCTAGAGAAAGGCTCACCCATGTATCCAAAGAGACGTGTGTTACCGTTGGTAATAGCCAGAACTTGGAACCCGGCCAGGTGTCTATTAATAGGAAAGTGGTTAAATGAATCGTGGCGTCTTCATCATGCGGCCTCCCGGGTGCTTAGCTGAGGATGAGGCAGGGCTTCGTGCAGCAACATGAGGTGCTGGGCTTTCTCCTGAGAGGGGGCCCCTGCAGTTTCAAGTGGAGCCTAGACATGACCAGACTTGAGTTTTCAAAAATCTCTTTCTGGATGGATTATGGAAAATGGATCAGAGAGACATAAAATAGAGTCAAGAATCCCATTAGGAGGCTGTTGATCCAGTTGAGCATCAGTGACACTCCATGACATGGAGGAGCTGAACTGCTCTTACCCAGCCCAACCACCGTGTCTTAGATGTGGCAGTGCGTTTGGTGTTCTCTCTTGACATGTTCTGAGCAGCTCCTCCATAGTCTCTTTGATCCCTTTGTGACTTTTTAAAGGTGTCATTGACTTCTATCTCCTGCAGCTGTGACTATTTCATATTGGTTTAGCAAAGGTCTTCTATTAAGATAGGAATGGCTGAAGCTCCATGGCCAACCACCTGTAGGAATCAGCCCCAGGATTAGGTCAGGATTTGGGTGTGACTCTGTAACTACAATTTGGCTTTTAAATTAAAACAGCGGCATAACTTGGTGGTTTAGAGCTTAGACTTGGAGTCAGACTGTCCCACCTGAAGGCACAGTGTACCTGTCACCTGCTAGCTGTGCAACCCATAACTTAGTCCTTCAGGGTCTCCAAGCCCTCCTCCAGAGACTCACCCTGCATGAGGGGGTTCCAAGCATTCATGTTGCAAATACCAGTAAAGTGCTTACTATTGTTATGTGTTAAATGAGAAAACAAAATGGAAATCCTTTCCTGGCATATATCTTTAGATGAACGGGAGTTAAGTATGTCATTTAAAACAATATGGTGAGGGGACCCATTAAAGGCTTGGCTTTGGCTTTGGTTTGCATGCACCCAAATAGAGCATGTAAGTAAAGAAAGATTTTCTCTGCATTAATCGATTTAAAACCCGGATTGTTGGAACGTTTATGGGGATTACCTTGGTGGTTCTGCAGTGAGGCCAAGCAGCAAGATCCAGAGAGGTGACCAGGATGATATTTAAGAGATGTGCTGTTACCACAGACAGGGCTGCTAACTCAGCGGCTCGTCTGCTCAGTGCCGAGTCTGAATCAGCTTGGTCTCTTTTCCAAACTGTAGTCTAAATAAAGCAGACGAAAATATGACTTTGAATTCATTTGTGCAGAAGCCGCCTGCCTATAAAGGGTGATGGGTGTGCTCTGGAGCAGCGCCCGCAGAGGGTCCTCCTGCCCCTGCAGTGTGCAGAGGACATCACGGATGAAAGTCGGTTTCTGAGAAGCAAACCTCAGAGAAGGGTGATTGGAGAACTCCCCAGCTTTGGTGTTCACTTGAGTTATCTGCATAAGCAAGGCTCCTTCTCCTTAAATTAGAATCAGACTGAAATATGATTTTAGACTTGGGGGTATTCTCAGTTCATATAAGCAGGCTTGAGCAGAATGCAAATCTCTAAAATTCTACACTGTGTTTAAGGCTAGGTCTCTTCCCTTCTGCTTAGAGGTTTCCCCTCCACTTTGATGTATCACCTGATTTCCATTTTTATGACATTTAGTTTTTATGTATCGTGGTAATGATTGTTTTGATAAACTGACCAACACCCCCGCAACCCTGCATACACACTTTATTTTGCAGAGCTTGTATCTGTTATCAAATACAGGAAGAGAGAGTTCTGGGTTGTAATGCTTATGATTTGCTCCTAGGTTTGATTTCACCTCTTAATTCTGTTTAGAAGTTTCAATTCATGAGATGTCTTTTCTACTCTCCTTTCATTAACTGGTAAAACTGAACACATGAGGAAAGTAGGCGTTTTGAACACAGCCCGAGCTCTTGATTTATAAATCGAGATGTTTGATTTGAAGAGTGAGATACAGCCTTCGGTCTGGCTGGACATTATTTCAGGTTTTCAGTGAGTCTGTTTTTTCCTCTTCAGTAGCTCCATTGTTAGACACTATCTCAGAACCATTCCATCTCCTGAAACATTGTTCTGTATGGAAACCGAAGAATCCTCATTAACTGGTATACTCGATGATTTTTCAAAAATTGATGAGGGAAACGCATGCTATACATAGGATACTTTTGATAAAAATTTCCCCATAGCCTACAGCCTACCCAGAATGTCTCTGAAATGAGGCATGGAGGAGGCCTTTTAGTTGGTAATGTCAGCCCTTCCCATGTCCTAGCTGCGGAACTGAGCAGCTCATCTCAAGTCTGAGTCTCACTTCCATGGACCCTCATCACCCGGTGGTGATTCTTAGTCAACTGCTAAGGAGACGGGACTTAAAGTAGAATTCCAGCCAGTGGCGTAAGCAGAGGGCAGAGGAGAGGGAGAGATCACAGGACCAGCACACAGTATCCAGGGAAGGACAGAGTCATGGGGAAACGCAAGATGACAGACTGCCTTTCTCGTCACCGTTCTAAAGAGTGACTGGAGTTACGTACTTGAGGATCTTGTATAATTTAATTCTTGCACAGTGACTATGGTTTCTGGGTTATTCCTCGGCCACTTATGTTGTAACTCCAGTGACAGTGGACACAGTATGCCTGTGCTGTTAGCACGGTGTGTCCTGTGTAATTCTAAACTCAAGAGGCTGCCATATTTATTTGAAACATGGACACAGTTTTTAAAAATTGTTCTTAACTCAGTTTTGTATATAAGGCCTTCTATTTGGATAAAAGAAGGAGGTCATGTTGCAAAAGGAATTAGTCTGATTGAAACTGATAAACAAAATAATGTTTCCACACAGCAACTTACTTGAGCCCTCACTGGACCTTTGGAGGCGTAAGGTGACAGGGATATCCCAACAACCTGCTTTGCTGTAGCATCTGTCAGTGTCTTAAGGGACGGCACCAGTTCTCACTGGCTCAGAGCCCTGGTTATGCGTGGATCTCAGCGAAGCTCCAGGAGGGAGCGCAGCAGGCCCAGAGCCACTCCAGGTCCTCAGGGCCAGCACTCCCCTGCAGCATTGTGGAAGCCCACCAGCAGAGCGCGCAGGCGCTGGGGATGGTGGCTCCAGCCCCTGCCAGTGTTTCTCCTACTTCTTAACCAGACAACAACATTTCCACTGTAAAATCCGACGGTGCTGGAGACTGGTTGACGAGCAGCACTGGTTTCCCAGTGGCTGCTGTAAACTCACCCAGAGGGCGGGGCTCTCCCCTCTGCAGGACACCCTGGTCTTCTCTCAGGACTTCAGCGGGAGGGGAGGCGAGGACAGCTCTGCTAAGAAAGTAGGAAGGGAGGTGCCTGCCCAGGCTGGGGCAGGGGACAGCGGAATAGGCTTGTAGAACACATTGCCGTGACCCACCCCCTTGTCCTTACAGGGCTGGCAGACGCAGGGGTTTCCTTCCTTGATCAGGCTGGGCCCTCTCACCTCGGGAGGCCAGGCCTGAGGGGTCTCGTGAGAGCAAGTGGAAGCCGTCCCCAGGGGCTCTCGTAGGTTTCAAAGTGCTGGTTTTAATAACTTAATGAAGTCAGGGGTTTTTCTTTGCTTACTGCCTAGTAGCTTTCTGGCAATTATAAAGGACTTGGAAAGATGGTCATGTGTCACCTAGCGACACATTCCACCACATTGTCAGGCAGTTTTGCTGTATCAGAAGGTGAGCTTATACAACCAAGAGGGCTCCGGTGGCGCTAGGTGATATAACGCCCCGGGACCAGTGGCACATGCGTGGTCCACTGTTGGCTGAAGGGTGGCTATGCAGCACATGACTAATTGTTTGCTTATAACGTACATTTGTAACTTGAGATCAGAAATACAATTTTAGGGACTGAATATTTTAAGCTGTCAGCTTTTACCCGCATTAAACCATCTTTCGTCTGCTACACAAGTCAGTCTCTGCCCATGCACACTCCAAAGTAATCCAAGACTAGCACTTGACTTTTAGAATGTTTTAAAAACATGGAAATCACCCACCTTTGCGGTCATAAACTGTGCGGCTTTAGCAAAGACCCCCGGGTGGGCCTTGGTTTCCTTGAGTGTCGAGTGAAGATAACACAGTACTTGCCCTGTGGGGCCCTTGGCAGTGCCACGAGGCGGACCCCGTAAGCACAGGACAGAAGAGCTGCTGGTGGTGCCTGGGCTCCTGGTCATGGTGGCTCAGAGGAGGAGAATGGAACTTTTCCACTTGAGGCTTCGACTTTCTCATCAGTCCTTCCAACCCTCCACCTTCTGTGAGTAAGTCTGCAACATTTGAAGCAGCTTTTGCTAGTCCTTGTGAGGCCTGGAACACACCCTGGGCCGAGAAGTCAGCTGTCTCACCTGCTGGTGTTTTCAGAAGCCAGCCAACCCGAGATTGGTTGTCGGGTCCTCAGTACAGTTATCTGGTCTTGCTCTGATTTCTAGAAAGCCTCAGGAGCACTGACTAAGCCAATCAGATTAACTGTTCAGGAAGCTACTTTCATATTCTGTATTTAAAAACTCCTTCCCAGGTCTTTCTTGACTAGGTAGGTATGAGTGATCCTTCTGGCTACCAATTTTGCTTCATTAATTTTTACTCATCTTGTATGTCCCCTCGCTCCCAACAAAAAAAAAGAGGGAACAGTTGCATCTTTTAGAGAATTGTGGTTTTGTCTGCAGAAGGTACCCGATGAACAAGGACCATTTCTATCTGATTTTCATTTTCCCCAGTTCTCCCAACCTGACAGGAGAAAGCGCCTGTATCTACATCTTGCTGAAGTTAATTTAGAGAGCGCTGTGATTAGAATGTGTCCCCCAAAGCTCTTGTTTGGAGAAACAAGAAACTTGAAACTTGACCACCAGTGTGGGAGTCTCAGGCGGTGGGGGCTCAGCCCCATGAGTGGGTGGGCTAGTGCTGTCACTGCAAGTGGGTTCCCATGGGCAGGATGTGCGCAGGTCCCTTGCACGCTTGGCCTCTCCTGGCCATCCTACCTTCCACCACATTATGACACAGCAGGAAGGCCCTCATAGTGCCGCACCTTAGACCTCCCAGTCCCTGAAACTGAGAGAAAGAAATGTCTCTTCTTTACAAATTATCTAGTCTCTGATATTCTGTGATAGCGTCACAAGAGAACTAAGTAACTGCACATCTCCTATGTTGATTTTCTTAATTCACATTTTGACATTAACAGTTCTGTAGTTGATATGTCATAACCTAATAAAAAACAGAGGATTCTAGATGGCCCTTTTGAGAACATATTATAATTTTTCTCTATTGATTAGTGAATGGTAATAATGGAAATTCCTTTCATTTTCCATCTTTTTCTACTTTATGGTATTGATAGAAGATATGTCATTAGTGGTTCTTAGAGTACCTTTTCTTTTCTCCTAAAGAGCTTGTTTTATGCTTTCTTGTGCAGCGAAGAGATGGGATGGTATTGTGTACTATGGAAAACACCACCTGGTAGCTCTGGCCAACTCACATAGTAGCATTGAGCAAGTTATTTCAATTTCTGTGCTGCATCTTTGAATTAGAAAACTCCCATGTAAAAAATGACAAATAAGGAATTACATGAAATAAGATTGGTAGAGCTGTTCTTTGTTTTGGTGGAAGCAGAGGATGAAATTCTTCTAAGGCCCTAGGAATGAATTACAGAATTTAGTCCTTTGAGAAAAATGCCATTGATGATCAGATCCCAATTTGATTTTTTTTTTAAAACTATCATTGCTTGACAATAGAACTGCTGCTCACCTGTTAATAGCAGTTCACTCACTCACTCAACAAATATTCAAGAACCATTCATAGGCCAGGTGGTGTTTTAGAAATAGTGAGTAAAGAAGAGTCTCTACTCGTGGAACTTTGGATCTTGGGAACTTTCTTCCAGGTCATTTCTTTCCTTTTAGAAATGTCAAGGTAGTGCTGGGGCTGGGGCTCTGCAGTAGAATGCTCGCCTACGTGTGAGGCCCTGGGTTCGATCCTCAGTGCCACGTAAAAATACATAAACAAAATAAAGGTATTGTGTCCAACTACAACTAAAAAATAAATATTTTTGAAAATGTCAAGGTAATCAGTTTGCTCAAATTAAATAGGATATTTTCCCTACTGTAGTAATCCCTAGCCCCAGATCCTTCTCTTAAACTTTATGCTGTCCTACATCCTGTTTAGTAACAGAGAATTGTTGATTGTTATGATTCTCATATGATAATGAAGAGATACTCATTTGCAAATAACTGTTTAATCTGTAGTTAAAATCTGGCAGCTCTCTTAAAAATAAAGACAGTTAAAATGCATAGTCACTGGTCTGCTATATTGAATATGCAATTGCAGAGCATTAGGAAAGGCATATCCTATTTATCACTTTTAATGAATCTTTCACCCTGGTCCCACTTTAAACCCTTGATGGTATTCCTGTCATCCCATCCATATGCTTCTAAAAGCATTAACTGCTTCTGGCTCTGCACATGCCTTGGTATAAAATCAAAACTCTAGGTTTTGATCACATATAAGCAGGCTAAAAAAAAAATCATTATCATTACCATATCCTCATTAAGAGGATAGGCCCCCTGACCATATCTCCATGTTTGCTTAGCAATCTGAAATTCATGTATGCAGAGGAAATTTTTCTTATCTTTTTGAAAGAAGAATGATAAATATTTATACAGCATACAGCCTTAACTCTTTCAGGCGGGCACAGGATCATGTTTTAGAAATGACAAGAAGCTGCTTGGGTTTATTCCCCCCGGCACAATTCATCTTTCCATTAGCTACTGGAAAACTGAATTGCAGATTTATCAGTATTGGAAAATTTTCCTCTTTTTCTGCATTAAATGTTTTTTGTCTTATCCATGATCTTTTTGAGTTATGACTTTGAGATGGGAGCAAGAGGGTTCTGTCTGGTTTGGGGGACTGGTCCCTCAGGAGGGAGGGAGGAATGCCCAGCTGTGCTCCTCAGGGCAGAATTCTGTTCCTCCCACAGCCTTCTGCTTTGTTAGCATGTTGAACAAAAATCCGGACTCTGAATAATTCCTGTATATTCATACTACTTTGCTTTCTAAAATGTACTCCCGCTCTGAAGCAGCAAGTGGAAAGAGCTGCAAGACAATTTTTGACTTAAAATTGTCTCTTGACTACTTAAATAAAGATATCCAGGAGTACCATCAAAATCATGAATGTATTTCAAAAAGAGATACCTCTTTTGGGGGAACTGGTGACTAAATCCTCGGTTTAGTCTACCACTGAGCTTCTTTCCCAGGCCTTTTCTTTAATTTTTTTTTTTTTTTTTTTTTTTTTTTTTGGAGACAGTGTCTCTCCAAGTTGCTAAGCCTGACCTTGAACTTGTGATACTCCTGACTCTGCCTCCTGAGTCGCTGGGATTTACAGGTGTGCACCATCTAGTCGGGCTCACAGAGCTATCTTTATTGTAAATGGAAGATGCATTGAAAGTTGGGCCTTAGTTGAATACAGACTTACCACGCGCACAACATTGTTAATAAGTTCTTGGAGGCGGGTTGCCTTTAAATGCAAGCATATATTCAAACCAATCATCGAACAGAAATAATGCAAAATTGTTGGTGTGCTGGAGCACCCCAACTAGCATGTAATGCGCACTAATTAAACACTGCACGCACATCACACAATCCTATGGCGACCATGAGCCCTAAAATTCCTCTGATGCCACGCAACTTCTCTTAGTTGAAGAGCAGATGTTGTCATTGCTAGAGGTTCTCTCCAGCCAACAGCTGGTCATCAGGGAATGGTGGAGTCCACCTGGGGATGGACAGCAAGGCGGCCGGTCTCACTGATGTCCTCAGAGCAGGACAAGTGGTTTAAATATAGTTGCAAGTTGGTGGTGTAAGTTGGTGATTGGTCACACCCAGTGAAAGTCAGTGTCCATGGGTTATGTCCAGTGAGGTGATGTAATTGCAGCAGGGCAAGTTCTTTGCACGTGTCCACAGAGCTGTGCTCCCTATCGATTGTAACCAGTCACTGTCAGGGGTGCTTAAGGCTAGTGCCCCTTACAGCTCCTTATCAGTTGCAACCAGACATGACTAAGTATGCCTATGGCTGCTGTTCCTCATGGCCAGCAGCTTAGTGAGTCCCAGGATGTCCCAGCATGTCTATGGCAGGTGCTCCTTACAAGAGCCCACCCCCACCCCACCACCTGCAGGCAGCAGGAAAGCTCTCCCTGCTTTTCCAGGAACCCGCTCCCTTTCTTTCCATCACCTGCTGTTGGACTTGCTCTGCACTGTTTATCCTTTGGGCAAAATTGTTGACCTCAAACTCTGTGGGCACCAGAAGGGAAAGGAAGGAGCCTTGGTGGGGAGGCTGACTTCACACTCTCAGGCTGAGTGGCCCTTTCTGTGTCCACAGGAAGGGCTACTGCAGCAAAGCTAGGAAGACTTCCCTTTTCCAGCATGCACTGGGACACTTTGCTGATTCTCCTAGTTTAGAAACAGAATAGTTGACCCAGAAACAACTTGACATGCTATTGATAGCCCACCTACCTTTCCCCCATTTTTTTCAGGTAAAAAAACTGAGGACCAAAAGTGAAATAATTTACTTGCAGTTAAAAAAGCTAGTGTGGTGGCAAAGGTAGAAGGGACCAGAGGTTCCCTGACTTCCTGTTTAGTCACCTTCAGGTTCTTGTCCATTGGCTGGGTTCTGCCTCAAAACACAAGACAATCTTACTAACTTACCCCCTAGGACCATGGTTCATTTGAGAGATCTGGTCACTGATTAGGGACCAAACTACAAAATTGTGTGTCTGAACTCTAAAAGTAACATAGTGTAATCCCAGTGGCTTGAGGCAGGAGGATCTCAAGTTCATACGCAACTTAATAAGGCCCTAAGCAACTTAGCGAGACACTGTCTCAAAATACAAAATAAAAAGGGCTGGGGATGTGGCTCAGTGGTTAAGTACCCCTGGTACCCCCCAAAAAAAATGCAATACAGAATTTATAATGTGTTACATTTGCATGCTACACTTTGACAAAACTTCAAGGCAAGAAGTAAATATATGTACATGTTTGTATGTATTTTTCCTGTCTAACAGGAAAAATTCAGTGGGAGAAAGAAGCAAAAATTCCACCTGGGGGTTGGGAGGCAGAAACTGACTCTTTGATGCTGAGAATTTCACCATGTAGAGAAGGGCATTCTGGGATTCCAGTGATACCCCAAGGTTTATTTTAGCTGTACGCTGTCACATGCAGAGAATCATAGCATGAAACCGCTCACCCCAGGTCCCCAGGCCATGGCTTTGAAAGTTCTCAAGGTCTCAGCTCCTGTGCTGCAGACATCTTTCCAGGGCTTGGAAATCCAGGCATACCGAACAGCTTCAGGAGATCTCCCACCGCTCCTGTGACTTGGCTGGCTTTCTGCTGTTTAGTCTGGGGAGGATTGCAGGGTTCCTGTCTAAGTCTGTGATAAACAGCTCCTTCCAGAGAAGCTCCCAGCCGTGGCAGTGCTCTGGTTAAGGCAGGCGATGCCGCATAGTGTTTGGTCAGAGAGGCCATTATAATATATCAAAGCATCTCTCCTACCAAATTCCCTTTGGAAGAGTGTCACTGATCAAAAACTACAGACCAGAATTGAGAATTTATTTAGATTAAATAAGGGGTCCTGGGGCTGCAGTTGTAACTCAGTGGAAGGGCACTTGCCTGGTGTGTGCAAGGCTCTGGGCTGATCCTCAGCACCACATAAAACAAATAAATAAAGGTATATTTTTTAAAAATTAAAAAAACTGATCCTTTTTCTCCCCTCCCCACCCAGTATTCCTCCCAAAGTAGATTGATATGAAAAAGTACATTGAATTCCTTGAATTTCTTCGTGATCTCCCTGAAAGAAAAAAAAAATTCTTGGTATAGGTGTCATCTTTAATGCTTGATTTAACATATACAAAAGCTGCCCATTTGCTTATCTGCTGCCTCCACTTCCTTGTGGTCATTTCATGTGTTTTCTTACTTGTCATAAGAGGAAATAGGGAGGAGAGGTCTGAACCAAACTACCTCATTTATATCACACGTTGGATGCGTGCATGTGTGTGTGTGTACACATGCACACCCGTGTGCACCCAGCTAATTACTGGTTGCACTAAAATTGGTAGAATTTCAGTTTCGTTAAAGAGAAAATCAAAATAGAAGTGAAACATAGATCAATCAATGTTCTTTTAAATAAAGATATTTCAAGGGGGACTACTCTGGGTTTTTTTTAGGTGGCCATTGACCTTTCTCCATATTATATTCCTATAAAGAGCATAACAGGACTTGTATGTGCTTGAGGAAGCTACATTTTCGCAGCGGGAGAGGAATGGGAATAAAGCGTGGAGATGCAGGTGCACCTAACACAAGCGGGCTCTTTGCCTGCAGCCTGAACGCCTGGCCAGTACAGCTGAAGCTCTGCAGTCAGCTCTCAGGGTCCCGGAGCCCAGCCAAGAAAGGGGGGCTGGGGGGAGCCCAGAGCACAATAGTCATTCAGTCTTCTTTAATGAGATGTATTGCCCTCTGCTGAAAGATGGTGGCCGTGTCCTTTGTTATGCTGATTAGACACCATTAGAGCTGGCCCTCTGTGACTTCTGCCTAACCCTTTCTGCTCCCTCCGAGGCAGTCCTGAGTGGCAAATGGTTGAAAGATGGCGCGCTGTGCTGCATGTGTTACTTAGGGCTCACATCTATGCTGAGCTCTTTGGTAATAGGGTAGGTTAATAAAAGATTTATCTTACCAAAGGCAGTGTGTATTTTGGACATTTATTTTTGACTTTTTTGAAAATTTAATTTGAAAATGATCAATTTCTGCCTTTGAAGTCCAAACGCCAGCCATGCCATTGTCCTTTATATGGTTGCTTTTGCAGCCATACAAAATGGCAAGTGGCAGATTGGAAGATTCAGATAGCCTCTCCGTGGCCGCCTGGATTTCCTCAAAACAACCAGCAAGTAGATCTTGCCTTAAGATTTTAGGGCGACTGTACTCAGCCAGGAAAATGGAAGCCAGAGGAAATTAGCAGTCCAAAATCCCGCCTTTATGATATATTGACAAGTATCTGTTCTTTCCTAAAATCAAAGAAAGCATTGCATTTACAGGATTGCCACAATGATAGTTTGTTTCTGGTGAATTTTAAAATTTTTGGTTTTGAAAAGTGACCAAAAAAATTCCTTCCTAAATAGCAAAATAAGGGATATCTGTTAAGTCCTTAAAAACAACAACATAATGGTTTAAGACAACCCTAGATAATAGAAATACAGTATGAATGACGGATGTTATTTTAAATGATCTGGTAGCCACAGTTAAAACAAAAAGTTAAAAAGGTGCCATTTTAATAAGTTTTAATAATATATTTAATTGAGATCAATGTGGCAAGAGTATTCTTTCCAACATGTAAACAAAGTAAACATTAATGGATGTCTGACATTCTCTTGTTCTTGTTGAGTATTGGAAACAGTGTGCACTTTCCTCTGTTTGCTGCTTAGCACATCTCAATCTGGATTTGGTACATTTCAAGTGCTTAATAGCTGTGTGTAGCCAGTGGCCACAGTGCCTGACCGAGCAGTTTCAGAGTAATTGAGCAATTTGCCCCTTGCCTAGTACACCTGTCAGGACAAGATCCATTTTTAGTACTATGGATTAGGCACCATGATCTGCGTGACCTTGACCAAGTCACATTCTCTAAGGAGCCTTAGCTTTCTCATCAGAATTTGAACTAATAATCTGTTAATTCTTCCCTCATCCACGCCAACTCTGAATTAATGATTTAAAACATTCATTGTAGTTTACGCAGCCTCTTGTAATTTAGTACATGGAAGGAGCTGCCCCAGGCCACGGGGCGGGGGGGGGGGTGGTGCTGAAAGTGTCCCTCTCTCCCTCTCTCTCTCTAGCCCTCCAGCCCTCCAGATGCCTGGATCTTTGTTTGAATACTTCTGGGTCCTGTGCTGTGAACAGTGTGGTGGTGGCCAGGATGTGCTGGGCTCTCTGCAGCCCCCTCGCAGTGCCCTGGGATAAGGCCTGAGCAAAGACTGCAAGTGTGACTGCAGGTGACCTGGCCTCTGACACGGAGCCTGCTCTCAAACTCAGCTTTGGCCTGTTTTCTTTTTCTTTTTCTTTGTTTTCCTTTCTTTTTTCTCCCACCCCATCCCCACCTTTGTTTTTGTCTCACATATTGTGTCACCAGTGAAGGGACTTCCAAAAGCACCCCATTCTTCCTGGAAGCACAGCCCCCCTCCTTGAGACTTTTGCTCATTTGGGGAAAAGGGTATTTCTTTTTTCAGTGTTTATTTCTTTGCTGAGAGTGAGGTAGAACTTTTTCACATATATATATATATATATATATATATATATATATATATATATATATATATAAATGATCTGGATTTTTATGTTTTAAGTTGCTTTTTCAGCATGTTCTGTTTTAAATTACTTCTCTATGGGGAGCATCCATTGTTTTCTTACTGTTTGGTAAGGCATCTTTATATATGTAACGTATACCTAGCATATATTACCTATTATATATACTATATTTAATGTATAGTTATATATACGCACTATATATACAAACACATGTGTACCTATATATTACATATGCCTATATATATTATATAATATATACCTATTGTATGTAATATGTAATTATATGTAAGTAATAGATAACATATTACATGTATTCTAGCTCATTATGTATATATAAAACTCATTGTTACTGCAAATAGGCTTTCTGTGACTTTCAGACTTTATTTATTACAGTACTTGATATACAGCAGTCCTTCCTTATCCACAGGGGATACATTCCAAGGCCCCCAGTGGATGTCCAAAGCCAAAAATAGTACCAAATGCTGTATATATTTTTATTTTCCCTGTGCATGCCTATGATGAAGTTTTATTTATTAATTAGTCATAGTAAGAGAATAACAATAATAACTGATAGCAAAACTAAACAATTATAACAATGTAGTATAGTTAAAAAATTTTGTGATGAGGCCTCACCATCTCTCTCCATACCTCATTCCACTGAACCTAGGAACAGGTGGCACATACAGTGTGTACACTCTGGACAAAGAGTCATCCATGTCCTGGATGGGGTGGAGTGGGCTAACACCAGATTTCATCACGATACTCAGAACAGCACACAATTGGAAACTGTTTATTTCTGTGTAAAATAAGCACAGAAAACTGTTTATTTCAAACAACAGAAATGGTTTATTTCTGGAATTTTCCATTTAACATTTTTAGGTCATAGTTGACCAAAAATAACAGAAACTGCTGAACATGAACCCACAGATAAGGGGGGATCACTGCAAACTATTTTTTTTAACAGTATTTTAAAGTTTCTCATTTTATGGCAACATAAAATTTATGGTTAAAAAATGAGTATTTGGCAGTTTCTTCTCTATTTTTTTTTTTTTTTTGAGGTATAATTGACAAAATTGTACTTGAGCCATGCAGCGCACTCTTGTGCCTTTATGAGAAGCCCACCAAAGCAGATTGGTCCAGGCTTGCCCATGGCGACTGCCGGAACCAATGGGGAAAGATCAGGAGGGTGAAGTGTGAACAGAGTGTGCCCACATTTTAGGAGGAGCTTTAAGTCAGAAAGGGCTCCACACACATCTCACGAGGGCCCACGTGGTCTCATCAGTTAGAGCTCACAGAATGGTTTTGCCGGCACTGTGTGGCCACAGGACCTAGCTCCAAGTGTAGCACCTTCCCGTACTCCTGGACAGGTGGCGCTTGCCCAGTGTGGGGAAGAGTAGATGCAGCATGCGTGTGCTGGGTCTTGGCAAGGAGAGGGGAGGTCTCATGTTACCTTCTTACCACCATTTAAAACTTCCACAAAAGCATGGTAGGTAATACCTTAGAATGTTCTAGAAGATCCAATGTGCCAGCATTGGTCAAAACTTGGCAGGGTTTCAAGCTGGAGGTACAGTCAGCACTCAGTGTAGGTCTTTGAGGCTGATCAGTCATCGCTTGTCACTTAAGTATGTGGCATTGTTATGAACTCTCCATCAGCAGGTGAAAATTGCTCTGTTATGAAGAACGAGCTTTTTGCCTCCAACTAGGAGGAGATTCCCATGAGTTCTCTTTCTCTCACTAGAGTGAGCACATGGCTAGAAGAAAACCAGCCAGCAATTGAAGAGAAAGCACAGGGGTTCACAGAAACCACAGCTTCATAGATCAGTGTGATGCAGTTGAACTGCCTTGAGTCTGGCCTTTGTGGCTTGCACCACTGGTTTGGAAGGAAAGACTCTTAAACAGTCAAATTGTTCTGCAGTCTGTTTATTTTCATGTGTGGGTTATTTCTGAAATATGGGGAAGAAATAATAGGGCCACTAAGACACTCATGGCACCTAACCATTGAGCCTATATTGAATATTTAAGCCGGACACGGTGGTTCATGCCTATAATCCCAGCAGCTTGGGAGGCTGAGACTGGAGGATGGCGAGTCCAAAGTCAGCCTCAACAAAAACAAGGCACTAAGCAACTCAGTGAGACCCTGTCTCTAAATAAAATATAAAATAGGGTTGGGGCTGGGGTTCAGTGGTCGAGTGCCCCCAAGTTCAATCCCCTGGTACCCCAAATAAATAAATAAATAAATACTTAAAAACTTTAAATGGCATTGCTCTTATTACTGTTGAGTGTTTTTAATACAAAGAGGCCTGATGGGTTTTTTTGTTTTGTTTTGTTTTGTTTGTCATGCTGGAGATTGAACCCAGGCCTGGTGCATGCAAGGCAAGCACTCTACCAACTGAGCTATATCCCCAGCCCTAGGCCTGGTTTTTTAACTCCAGCATCTGCAGGGCCACAGAAACAGCCAGGAAAATGACAGGGTAGCCTGGAGACCAGCTTCGAATGCTCTGCCTATTGTGAGTGATGAGTCAAAATGGAAAGGTTATCGTTTTCATTTGCTGGGAAAGAACAAGACCAGACTTTCTCCCAGCATAACCACAGCGGTTCGCTGGCCACGGCACACTGAATAATTAGTTTAAAGGTGTGAGTGAGGCAGGCTCTTGTACAGACACTAGAAATATTATTTCAGAGTTTAAGGTCACAGCCTTGAGTTTAACATGTTCCAGGCAGCTTAGGGAAAAAAAATAAAACTAATTTGACTGCAGCTAAAGGAAGACATTTGACATTTTCCCAGAGTTACACAGAAAAGTTGTATTTTATTATCTACAATTAAAAAAAATTAGCTGCAGAAGTAGCATATCAGAATACTTTGTAGAATAAACAGATAATTCAAATTTATTAGGACCATGATATAAATGACCATAACAACTTTTGATGTATGGTTTTAATCTCCTTTTTTTTTGCCTTAGGAAAATATGGATAGGAAAAGTCATTGTTAGAAACTTTTCAAGGCAAGCAAAATAATTTCTTTACTACCTTATAACTATTTTCAAGAAAGAAATGTTTATCTTTCATGATCCTCAAATACATATAATCTGACCTTTGTAATTTTTTTGTTACTATTGTCAAATTGGAATATTGAAATTTTTCTCAGTATTTGAAAATAGAAATTGAATTGACATTATGTTCTAAAGCCATATCTCAGGTTTTCCAAATATAAAACAAAGGTGAGAAGAAAGAAAAAAGTAAACTTTATGCAAAGTTGATGGTTAAAGCCATATGTAATTTTAAAAGAAACCTTTTGCTTTTTCTAGTATAGAGTGCTTATGCAAGTAACATTTCCTACTGAGTTGATGGTATTAGCCCAAATACTCTAATGTCTTAGTTTAATTTTGGGTAGCATCTGCCTTTCTTCAAACCATTCTTTCCAGTGCCTCTCTTTAAATCCTTATATAGCCCTTTGGATTTTGTTTGTTTCAGGACAAATGGGGACATAGAGTGTACTATGAGCATTCATTCAGCAACTGAATTCCATTGGAAACCACTGCTTTTTTAATGCAAGTGTATGTTTTATGCATATTCTTTGGCCATATGGTTACAACTGAAGTTTCTTGCAACTTCAGGCACTTAGGAAATTTTAAGCAGAGATGTGACACAAATGACACAGCTAGCCGATTATGTAACATGGTGAAAAATCCACCCAGAGATTGAATTTTAAAAACTTTGCTTTTTGTTTGTCACAGCTGTTTCTCTACTTAAGGAAAAGTCACATGCTGCAGAATTAGATCAGTGATGTTGTACGTCTTCTGTAGCCAGCAGTTAGGCAGGAGGCAGTTAGTGGCAGAATGGTTCAGAGACTTCCTTTCCTCCTCTCTGGGCTGAGCACATCATCTGTCTTGAGGACCTTGCTTCCTTCTGAAACAGATTGCCAAGCGCCCTCCAAGTTCTTGGTCTTGGGCTGTCCAGGGGAGACTGCCTTTGTATTGTGCCTCCGTGGTTTAGAGAGAAGTACAGTGCTTTTCTGGAATCTTCTCACCCAGGCCTAGCCAGTGGGACCACACTCCCTCTTCCTGGAGCAGCCCCAGGAGCTCCCCAGTCCCACACAGTCTCTCTCCAGTGAGACCATTTCGCCACCTGTGAAATGCAGAGGTGGTTTTACAAGACTCTAATTCGGTTTTTTAATACAATGGCTTTTAAAGTAAGGTAAAGCTGTACTAAGTGACGATCTGGGCACCTGTACCTCAGCTGCGGAGCTCGTCCCTTTCTTTAATCAGCTCTGTGGACTTTTGAAAGTGCCTCCAGTCTTGCTCCACTCTAACAAGCTAGGTGGACCTTGTAATCACTCATCAGCTTCAGTGGAGAAAGGGCTGTTTCCTAGGAAGTCCTCTGACAGATGTGCGGGAGCTGGGCTTTGTGAAGGGGACCGTTCCCGCAGGAATACTCCAGGGGGTCAAGTCCCCAGGGAAAGCCCTCCAGCGCTGACACTCTACAGACAATTACATACGCATTTTGTGTGAGCAACTATAAATATTGCTCACTTAAGAAAGCAAACAAGAAGTAAGAGAGGCATCTTTCCTAGGATTGTAGAAAAGTCTTGGTTGACATTTTGAACCTCTTTAGGGAAACTTCCGGGCACTTCATAGCCTTTTGAGAGACTTCGTAAGCGTTCTTCGGTGGGTGTTAAAACTGCTGGTTTAAGAGCAATCAGAAGCAGCTGTACCTCGCAGAGGGCTGAGCCTCTGTGCGCCATGAGAAGAGAGCTCCTTCCTCCATCCGAGTCCCTGAAACCTGGGGCCTGGCAAGACTTCAGACTGGGCAGTCCTTGTGTGGCGTCTCCCTCCTCTTCAGTTCCGCCCTCCTCCCCCAGCTTTTAGGTGAGGGAAGTGAAGGCCCACGCACAGGCAGACCCCTGCTGTCCCCCTCCCTCCCGTCCGGTGTGGGCACGTGGCATTCGGTGCTTTTGAAGCCCTTCTCCAGTGTCCTCTCTTAGGCTCTGCTAGAGCCACCGCTCCTGCTCCTGAGCGTGTCTTCCTGACCGTGAACGCCACCTAAGCTGCTCTCTGGAGCATTCTGTGGCCCTGCAGTTACAGTGCCAGCTTTGTCGTCCCTGCTGAACAGTCACATGACATTGCCAACTATGATTTTTTATGAAAACCATGATTTTCAGCCTCTTGTGTATTTGCAGGATCTTGTTTGGCCATTTTCAAGGTGGTGTACCCTTCATCCCTGTGGGTGATTCTGCCTGGGCACCACGATCCACCCCCCCCACCCCCCCCCCCCCCGTGGTGGTGAGGTGGCCAGGGATGCTCTCAGCAGATGTCACGTGAGTGCACATGGCACAATGCTGATGAGGCCCGTGTCCTCTCGTCTTTGTCTATCAAGGAGCTTTGTCCCTTCCAGGGATCATCCCTGTCATCAGCATAATAGGAGGCTGGGTGGTGAGGTCCTAGTGGCCTCTAGAGAGCTGGCTTGGCCACTGGCTCAAGATGCCTTGCTTTTTTCTCTGGGGTTGGGGACTTCCTCATGGTAATGGGACGCTGGCAGGTGGGGCTCATGACGGTAATCTTGTTGTCTGAGGCTCTTGAACCACACTGTTATCCCGTGGGGCCAGGGAGACAGCAGTGGGAAGTGCAGGGAAGTGCTTCATTTGGAAGAGGGATTGAGGCTTGTGCACGTTTGCCATCCCATAGGCCCCTTCCCCATCACCAAGGCCAAGTTGCCTCTTCCAAAGTTTTATCTGAACCACCCCCTTCGTAATTCTTGTTGCTCTTAAGATTTGTTGAAATACTTGATTCTCTTAAAGGTCGTATTTGATATTCACTCCAACACAACTTCACTCATAAAAAAATATGCAGGAGAGTTCTTTATTGTTTGGTTTTGTTTTTCAGTGTATTTTAGGGCAACGGGGATGGGTTGCAGGAGCTTTTGGTCAAAGCCCTAGCCTCCTGTGCTCCTCCACACCCTGGGGAACTGGAAGGGCCTCAGCAGGGAGGCCAGGTCCGTGGCTGAGGGCAGTGGCTGGAAAAGAGTCCTCACTCACTATCAGTCACTGCACACAGGTCCCCTGAGCCCTCTGGCAGACAGTATCAGATAGTCACCTACAAATAGTTCCCTGCCCGTGGAAAGCCCAGGCCTCTGTCTGTGTGTGTGCTCCTGTCATTCTTATCTACAGATGAAATGGGACAGCCCAAAAATGTGGCCGCAGCTGTCCACATGCTCGCTAGTGAGAGCAGAGAAGCAGTGTGTGTGTTCAGGGCTCTCTAGTCTCACATTGTTGTTAATTTCCTGAAAACCTCATGCTAGACGAGGCTTAATTGCACATTTCCTTAAGAATCATCAACAGACACTCATCCTGAGTCACAAGCAACTCGCCCTGGGAAATGTGCAAACATCCCAGGTTGCCTTCCAGAAGAATAATAGACTTCAGCAAAACCCCATAGTCACCCGTCTTTTTTGACATGCAGAGCCATGAAAGCTCTGGGACTTTCTTTTGGGGCTACCTGATTTTCTGAAGGAGATAAATGTCACAGTTCTGGTTTAAAGTCTTGATGAATAGCCTCAGAAATGGTGTGGCCTCTGCCAAGAGGCCTCCATTCTGAAGGGAGTGCAAGCTGGGAGGCGCTCTGTGGCATGTTGGGACACTGGCGCTGTACGTGGCGAGGGGAGCTGGACTCTCTTCATTGTTCCTCCGTAGCGCAGCTGTGTTTGTGTTTCCTAAATGACAACTGCCTGTGTGTGATGACAAGTCCCTGCAGATGGGGGTAGGAATTTCTCTTTAAAAACCATCCTACCGGTGTGCATCAGTTTGGGAGGGTCTGTTTATCAAGTAGCAACAGCAGAAGTAAATCCAGGCATCATGGCTGAACACAGATGGTTTGCTAGAGCAGACATTTGACCACCTGGGGGGAAAAGCCATGACACTTTAAACGCTGTATCTCACAGTGGAACACACTTGGGAATGGTAGACTTTTTTTCTTTTTTCTTTTTCTTGGATAGTTACATTACTCTACCATTGTTTTGGCTATTTTGACTTCTTGGTTTATTAAAAATGTATGCTTAGGTTGTAAATGTAGTCCCATAAATTTTCTCCCTCTCAAAAACAAAAATAAACACAAGGTCTGCGCTGCAACAGAGACAGTTGCCTGTGGCAGAGAAAAATGTATATAATAAGTAAATACCTGAGCATCACGTGGGGCGTTGAGTTGGACACAAAGACCCGGAGACTAGCTTGGGAGGCACTTCCTTTAGTGTTCCATCCCTCATAACTCAAATTAATGTTTATTACTACCCTTTCCTATTGCCAAAATGTTTTCATGACTTTGGATTAGAAGCAGCTTGTTCTGGCTTGTTTTGTGACTTTATTTCAAGACGCAAAGTGATATTTAGAAGACTGTGTACGTCTTAGAGGCTTTAATTATCTTATGCCGAAAGAAGAAATACAATCAAGTTCTTTTCTGTAGCTAGGTGAGAGAATAAGAGTCATACTATGCTAATGTCAATCACCACTCAGTCCATGTTTTTCAAGGAATTTGAGTCAGTGATGGGAGCAGTGTGAGGCTGAACATCTGCCCGTCTGCTGTCTGATGCAGCTGGACATGACTGCGACCAGGACCATTTGGGCTGGATTTATTCTTGCATTTTCAGGTTTTTGTCTTCATCTTTCCATTTTTTTCTCTCCCCTTCTTTCCACAGATTGGTGAACGACAGCAAGTGTTAGTAACAGAAGAATCTTTTGATTCCAAGTTCTATGTTGCACACAATCGCTTCTATGAGCAGGTAAGAGGCACTTCAATAAATTCTTGAGTTTTCTGCAAAATCAGAAAGGGTTTTGGAAGTTTAAGTGAAGGGGATTCAGAAGGGGAAAGCGTCGAATCTTGCCACAGTGAGGCTGCTCTGCAGCATCAATCCAGCCAAGTTCCTGTGGGGTCTACCTTGGTGGCTTATTCTCCAGTACGATTGATACAAAGGAGTAAGTGTCCTTAGTGTGCTGCAGTCCTCCTTAATCTTTGACAGGAAGCCCTCGGCTTTGGGGAGTTTGGAACCAGGCAGTTAGCATTTTCCAAATCCCCAACAGCCTGGCAAAGCTGGGGAGGAGAGTCCTGCTCAGAGACAGGAAGGATGTCTGCGTGGGCGCCATCGGCGTGAAAGGGCAGGGTTTCCTCTCACTGTCAGTCATGTACAGCGTCTTTGTTTGGTCAGTGGGTTGGCTTGCAGTTTTGTTTAGTTGTAGCATTTGTTGTTTTAACTTCTGCCTTGATACAAATGCTGGGAGCAGAGGAGAAGGGCCCATTCCTGACTCCGTGTGAAAGACTGCGAAGACCCATGTGAGGATCGTCCAGCCTCCTTCCCTGGAGTTCTGGAGCATCCCTGGGGGCTCCCTCCTGCCAGCCTCCTTGCCCTGCCCACACCAGGCCCTTGCCCACCCCACCAGGAGCCTGACTTCCATGTCAGCACTTATGGGTCCACCTCCCCGGGTGGGAAAGCACCTGAAGGAGACAGGCCTCCCTCAGGGCCCGACAGGCAGAGGCCATCAAGGAGGTGGGATGCCCCTCCCTGGCGGGGCGCCTCTTGTGGAGGTCAGGGACACTCACGGATCGTTCTGGATCCTAGTTACTTTTCTCAGGGTCACAAGGGGTTTCCTGCTCTTTTGCTCTTCCTCATCAGATGAGAGTGTTTTCTCCTGTGGGTCCTGGCTGGAATCGGAGCCTGGAGGCTCTTGAGGTCAGCATGGGCAGCCAGTCAGGGCTGGGCAGGGGTGGCCACTGCCTGAGACAGCAGGCCAGACGCAGTGGCTAAGGGGGCCTCGGCTTGGTGTCTCACACGTGGTGATCTCAGACTGGCCGCGGGTCTGTGGTAACCCTGGGGACAGCAGTGAGTCCGCCTTGAGCCTCATTAGGAAATGTCCCCCAGAGAGCGCCTTCACGTTCGTGCCTGCCTTCTGCTCAGCTGGGAGGGACGTGGTTGTGTTGGGGCTGCCTCTCCACATCCTTCCCTGCCATCTGGGTCTGCCTCAGCAGGGGACCCCTTCATCTTAAAGGCAGTGGCATGCCTCATTAGCCGTCTCCTCCCATTTCAGGCATTCGGGCTTTTTCCAATGATTAAAACCGGAGGAGAAAAAACCCTGAGCCCTTGGTTCAGATCAAGGCAGCAGATCAAGGGGACTTATTTTCCCCTGGAGTAGTACCAAATCTCGCAGGATAGTTGGCTCTAGAGATTTTCTTATTTTATAAAAACTGATTTAAAAGGACTTTCATATCTTGAAACGGAAGTTCTTTCAGTTCGTTTGCTTGTCATAAGTAATTCACCACCCAGGTGACCTTTTTCGGAGACTTTGATGAAGCGTTATACTCAAGGGTCATGAAAACCAAACTCAGAAAGACCAAGATCCAGTTTTGCTTCCCAGAGAAACTGGCCGTAGAACTTCTGGCTCTGGTCTGATTTTTTTTTCCTCTACAGCTAAGCCCGAAATGTCATAGGAATTATTTTTCTAAATAAGATGAGTTTCAGAGATGAAGATTGTATCTTAATATTAAAGTATTGCTGGATTAGAATCAGCCTAGTTGTTTTGGATCCTAACTTGAAAAGACTGGCAGGTTGCTCCGGTACTAAAATAGAAGTGTGAGGCGACACTATGCACACACACTACCTCTTAGTCCCCAAGGAGGGGAACGTTTGCTCGAGGAAAACAAGTACTTTTACCAGTGATCTCCTGTGGAAAGAGACCATCTGACAGTTTCCTACAAACCAGCCAAAGTTCCCTTCAGCACCACGGCTCTACACGGAGCTCAGCTTCCAGGACTGCGTTTCCTCATAGAGCAAAAGAAGGCAGTGGCGGCCATTAGCAGGGACATCATTCAGCACTGAACACCAGCCCAAGGTGTCACCGAGGAAGTTGCTGTTAACTAACCTTCCTCTCCTGGAACATACACACGTGTACACACACACACACACACACACACACACACACACCCTTCATTGGAAGTGTCAACTCCAGCTGTTACTCTGACAGCTCATTTGGAAGGAACTGAAAGTAGAAGCTTTCATCATAATTGTCTGTTTTCTTCATCACCTGGGACAGCAAAGCAGTGACTCAAAGTCCTGTCCAGGAGTGGCCAGCTGACTGCTGGGGTTTCCCCGGCCTGCCTGCCACACGCCTGAGGATGACAGGCTTCTGGCCTGGAGAGCGCTGCCTGCTGCCCGGGGGCTCCTCCCAGAAATGCCTCCCACCCTACAGAATCACATCCGGGGCATCTGCAAGTGAGGGCCCTCCTTGGATGGGACCCCAGGGTAGAAAGAGGACATGAGGGGCCAACTAAAAAAAAAAAAAGGATCAATTAAGGGCTTTAGTCAGTACTACTCTGTCAATTTTGATTCATTCATTATGACAAATGTGCCATATTAATGTAAGAAATTAATAATGATATGAGAAACTAGGTGTGGGGCATACAAGAACTCTGTGCTTTTTCTATAGATCTAAAACTCTTCTAAAAGTTTATTTTAAAAATTAATCTTTCTTACAACTATTTTTAAAGGTTTTAGTGCCAAAGAACCCTCCATTCATGGGGAAGATGGTTGAAGTGGACATTCATGAATCAGGAAAGCATTTTATGAAAGGAGAGCCAGTATCGGATGCCAAAGTGTTCACGCCATCCATCAGCAAACCGCTAGCAAAAGGAGAGGTCTCGGGCTTAGCACAGGTAAGTAAAGGCGCTTTCTTCCCCCTGGCAAGCGAACGGCGGCCTGCAGCAGGGACCAGGCTCCCGTTGTCATCATGGAGTCCCTTTTTACAGAGCATGAGGCTTCGTCCCTTCAGACAGATTGAAACCTGCATTAGAAAGGGGTATTGCTGTGGATGCCCGCGGCTTTGTTTCCCTGCCTACAAAGGGAACGAACTGTCTCTGCTCCCACAGGCACAGGGTGACAGGCACCGTATTTGCAGGTAAAAGATGTAACCACCAGGGATGATCTGTTCCAGTTGTTTCTATATCTGTAGATCCTGAGTTGAAGGGGATGAGGAAAAGAATGTTCTCTTGAATGTTCTCCTGCCTCGGAGCCGTTTATGGCACAGCAGGAGCCTGCGCTAGAACAGCCCTGACCAGGCTGAGCCGCATGGTGCCTTTTACTGGGGTTGAGCCAGGGAACCACTAATGTCCTGGAGAGTGAAATTCAACGTGTTTTTTTCTTTCTATGAAAAAGTAACCTGACCCTTATTTTATACCTTGGTAAATGTGGCTGTTTGCCAAGTCCTCTCTTACATCTCATTGAGCTGCAGTTGTAAAAGCTGATGGAGTGTGAAATGAAAATGTGTATCGCGTTTCTAAGCATCATTTGATGTCCCTTCTCCAACACAATTGTTAAGTGCTCCAAAAAAAAGTCCAGAGCAATGCCTTAACACACAGAAAAACATTTACCTGGCCAGGTGATTCCAAAATCGCTTTAATCTCTGTAAAGCTTTCCCTTCAAATGAATTGAAAGAATATATTAATTAAAATGAAGAAAAAGTAGCTTTGCTTGGGCAACAGTGAGTGACACAGAGGGTAGGATCATCTGTGCCCTCGCTGATGTGCTGCAGAGGTCTCATGTCTAGCAGGAGTGGAGTTTGGGCATGACAGGTATAGGAGAAGGAACCGCATGCATGGCCCTGTGACCCCAGTGGAATAGCATGGACTATCTGTCATCAAGATCCTGACGGGTGTCATCCTGCAAAAACCTGATAAATATAACCTTTCACCTTGCTGTTGTTTCATTTAAAAAAAAAAAAAAATCTTATTTATAGGCTAGGATGGATGTCCTGCGAGGAACAGTCATCTAGCATTTAAATTGTATTGCTAGAAACTTGGCTTTTTGTATATTAGCTAATCCTTTTGAAATTTTTCAAGGAAGTGGGCTAGTTTTTTATTTCTCATTTTCCTACATAGAGCACTTTTCTAGGTTGATTTCAAGTTGTCTCCATGAGTAGGACTTCACAACAAATGGCAAATTATCATCTCAAAGACATTGCCAGGTTTAATCCCTTCTACATGCCTGTGGAAGGGTGGCATTCTAAAACATCGTGGTGATCACAAACAGAAGACTAGCACCCTTCTCACCCCTCCCCAACTACAGCTAAGGCCGACCTCACTTATATTCTGGGGGCCAGACTTTTCCGCCCCACCCTACCACAGCCTTTCTCAGTACATGGCCCCAGGGTCCTAGGTAAGACGGGGAGGAAGGTCCGGTGGCTGCTGTCCCACCTGGACTTCTAGAAATCGACTCTTATCTCTTGTGTGAAGCCATAGAATCAGGAACGTTGTGGGATGTGCATTGAGGGAAATGCCAGGCAAGTCTTTATCACCATGTGACTTCCTATAGATAAGTGGACATTGTTCTCACTCTGCATTATTACTGTCAGTTTTTAAAGATATGTCAAACTTTCTGGATCAAAAGGGCCTCTTAGTGAATTGCTCCTAGTATTACATGTGTTTCTGCTGATAAGAGAACCAAAACAAGTGAACGAGGAAGAGACAACCTTCTCTTTTCGTAGGGTTTAATGGGGTTGATGGATGTCATATCGTGTCTACGCATTTTGAGCTCTTGGACAGTGGTTAAAGGTGCAGGGACTCTTGAGTGGGGACCTCAGCCTAACTCAGTGCAGATGCAAGGTGGCCTTGGGGTCTGGGACCTCGGCTTGTACCTGGACTCGCCAATTCACCCCTGCCCAGAGCGCCTCAGGCCTCCGTTTCCCCTGTTAGATGGGAACAGTGGCCGCGTCTGTCTTGGTGTTGATGTTAGAGTGTGTGTTTAGCAGTGTGTGTGAGACACCCACTGCTGTCCCTGTACACAGCGTGTGAAGGTCTCTCCCTTCTTTCCAGTCTGTTGGTCCTTAAAAAATGAGCAGACTGAAGACTCCCTCAGTATTACCTTTTTCTATTTCTGTTAATTATTTGAGCCACGATCATGCAGTGCGAGCTGCCTTTGGCAGGAGTAGAGGTGTTTCTCTGTTAGGATGTTGTGCTCAGTGCCAGGGAACCAGTCCCAGCAGAATTTCTTCTGTGCCCTGCCACCGAGCTGCATCCCTAGCTGTGTTCATTTTATTTGGAGACAGGCTCTTGCTAAGTCGTGGCACTTGAACTTGCCATCCTCCTCCGTCAGCCTTCCAAGTAACTGGGATTATGGGCTGTGCCACCACACCTGGCTGATAGGAGTTGTCATAGATTCTGCGGGACGGTAATTCTCCAGGTGTGTTCCCAGACTCACAGCAGCGTCATCTAGGAACCCGTGGAAACTCCAGATGCTCAGACCTCAGCCTGGGCCTCCTGAGTCGGGAACTCTGGGAGCAGAGCTTGCCCGTCTGCTTCTGAGCAAGCTCTCTGGTGACACTGTTACACGCTTTTCTAGGAAATGAGTCTCATGTCGGCAGAGGGCCCTGCACCCCCAGGAGCAGTGTTCGAGTCTGATGCTGACCTCCCGGCTTTCCCAGGCCACCTCAGACTCCACAGCAGGACACGTCCTTGGAGGGAGATGTCTCCGTCCGTGTGTCAGTAGTTCCTTACAGGGTGACAAGATGATGTAGGGATGGCAGAAGGGCAGTGTGTTAGGTGAAGGGGCCCAGAGGGACAGGAAATGAGAGGAACACGGTGTGGGGTGTTGAGAGTAGTGCCTGATGGTTTTTCTGGGCACTCGCTGCCACCTGATTTCATGGCACCTGATTATTGTGATGATCCTTCTAGACGGTTGAGATTTCCATGGAAAATTACTGTGCTGTCAGTCCTTCCATCAGAGGAAAACTTGTGGGAGGCGACGTGATGTCACCTCCGTCCAACCCCCCACCGCTCAGCAATGCAGAAACTTCCCTGCATACAGACCAGAAGAATGCAGTGTTGCCAACCACCCCGTCACCTTTACCACCGTCACCTCTACCACGGTCACCTCAGCCAGTCTAATGTCATCTGTATCCACGTCTACCACTGCACCGCTACCCGGGTTTTCCCTAAGGAAATTCCATGTATCATTTTATTTTATCTAGACACATTTAGATAAATACCTCTAAAAGATGAAGATTCCTTTTAAAAACATCCATGATCAGATCTCAGAATAATCATCCTTAGTTGTCACTGGGGAAATGCTCCCTGCCTGCTGCTAGAACCCAAAGCCTGGGCCTCTGGGGTGCTCATTAGGGTCAGAAGGACCTGAGCAGTAATCGACGCGGATGATGACTTCACCAGAATCACAAAAGCAGAGAGTGGGAAAGGCCAGCAGAGTCGGATCCAGGTCTCCCCACGGTCAGGCCCACGTTTTGAAGCGCAGGGTTCCGCAGCGTCGGTACCATCACCTACGGTGCCGGCCACCCAGACCTGTGCGCAGCTTGCACACCTGAAGCTTTGACCCGGTAACAAGGCTCGCCCCCGCCCGCCTCCGGCCTGGATGGTCTGGGGTCTGCCTTAGCCCTTGGCGTACCTGGAATCGGACAGCGGCTTTCTTTCTCCTTGTACCACCCACCTTACAGCAGATCGCTTGAATCTTGGCACTTCTCAAGTTAATACTTAAGAAGGGAGCTGTTTTGTGCCTGGTAAAATATTAGAAATATTGGAAAGAAAAAATATTTTCTAATTTTAAATGTATAAATCGCTTTGTTGCAAAGATTTTCTGTTTTTCAGTTCATTCCTTAGAAGTATCAAGTCACTTTGGGGGGGGGGGGGTGGAACTGGGGATTGAACTCAGGGGTGCTCAGCCAGTAAGCCACATCCCCAGCCCTATGTTTGTTGTTGTTGTTGTTGTTTTTAAAGTTGTAGATGGATACAGTATCTTTATTTATTTTTATGTGGCGCTAAGGATTGAACCCAGTACCTCACACATGCGAGGCAAGTGCTCTACAAATGAGCTACAGCCCCAGCCCCCCAGCCCTATTTTGTATTTTATTTAGAGACAGGGTTTGGCTGCATTACTCACTATTGCTGAGGCTGGCTTTGAATTCATCATTCTCCTGCCTCAGCCTCCTGAGCTTCTGGGATTACAGGTATGTGCCACTGTGCCCAGCTAATAGATCACTTTAAGGAAAGAGATGGAGTGGTTTTGTGAACAAGCTCAAGGATTTGGAGTCTGCTAGGTTGGAGTGCAAATGACAATGACAAGCAGGCATGGTGGTGCAGACCCAGCTACTCAGGAGCCTGAGCCGGGAGGAGCCAAGTTCAAGGACAGCCTCAGCAACTCATTGAGACCCTCTCAAAAAATTTTTAAAAAGCTGGGGAAGGAGCTCAGTGGTAAATCTGAGTTCAGTCTCAAAACAACAACAGAAAATTCCTATGATCTTGTACAATTTCTTTGAATCACAGTGTCTTCATTTATGAAATGGAGATAACAGCTGATTCACAGAGGATTAAATTAGATAATGTCAACAAAGTGCCTGATGCATAGTAGGTATATTAAATATGTGATGAAAGAACTCAATAGCTTTAAAAAGCTGCAGTTTTTGGGCTTTTGATGTTTAGTACTTTAATTTTTTTAAAAAATTTCCTCTGCTTCCTTTAGTTTTCACTAATACAGTGTAGTATAGCAATTAAAAACAGGGATTCTCGTTACCATTCGAGTCCTTGTTCCACCACTTATGAAAATACATGATCTTGGACAGAGTCCACTTCAGTTCTCCCCTTTGCAAACAGGTTGTAGCACCTGCTTTATCAGACAGACACAGCTTAGCAGTCAGTAAATGTTTGCTGCTATTGCTGCTATCATTACTGGTGTTATTTGTAGTGCATGTGAAGGCACTATTTAATTAATGAAGGTCGAAAGAGCACATTGTTGTATCATTTCAAATGTGTTCACCACCATTGGTTCCTTACAAAATGGCACCTAAAACCAATCCACTTGGAGGTTCCTGCCCATACTGAGAAGAGCAAAAGGACCGATTCGCTTGCGATCCTGTAGCACTGACTGTTCTTGCTGACGGGTGTTTCTTCCTCTTATTCTTTGGGTCCTTCTTAAGGAGGATATTCCAAAATGAGACCTGGCCCCTCTGTATGTCTCCAAAGTGAAGGCAAGGCTGCCCCCAGTGCCTGGCTGCCCCTGTTTCTCTTCCTTCAGGACTTTGATCCTCATAACGGATTCACTTGGGTGGTTAGATGGCTCAGCACCAGTGCAGCCGGCCACGCTTGGAAAGGAAACAGAAGTTTGGAAGAGTGGCCTGTTTCCTCATCACAGACAAAGGGCCAGCAGGACACTCGGTGCACTGGGTTTTAAGTACAGACTGTACTGTGTTCTCAAAGCTGTGACCCTTAGAAAAACACCAGTAAAACACTTCCCACCTAGCCTACATCCAAAACCACCGGCGTGAAAGGTCTGTTAGTTCAGGGCCAGATTTGAAGCATATGAAAACTGCATTGAGGAGGTTAAGAATGGCTTAATAATTAAGTGAAATCAGGTGAAGGTGGATCTGATTTCAAACGGATCAGCTAACCGTGTTAGAAGCAAATGAGGGTGTGTTCCTTCCTATTTTCCTTCCACCCCAAGAGGTTGGCTGTAATCCCAAAAAGTTTCTCCAGCTCCTTGTTATTTTTAGTTTATTTTTAAAATCATGTGCATAAATCCTTAATACCCATATACTAAGTCGATGTCCCAGGCAGTGTGGGCAGTTTTGTATTGTACGAGCTCGGTTTCTGTTGCAGAACAGTTAGGACATACTTGAGTCCCACAGTTGAGACCTGTAGCTCCTATTGTATGTGAGCTGTGTCTTTTGGATATTGTCACCAAACCAGTATGATCATGTCAGTTAAACTCTGTTTAGTACGTTTACCACACCTTCCACTATCAATTTGAGTACCAGCCTCAGTATCATCAGAGTGAGCTGATGCTAGACAGCGAGCTTTCATTTCACTTGCAACCCTACTGGTGCGATCCCTGATGATATTCTGCCTGCTCCTGAGGGCCGCATCTGGGGCACAGCGAGGGGAATCGCGCGCATCAAGGAGCTCATTGTGCCCTGATGATGACCGTAGCTCCCTTAGTGAGCCTCTATTATGTGCTTGGTACTGAGGCTTTTACTTGCAATGCCTCCGTTTGCTGTCTAGCCTGGGTTAAGGGAGCAGAACACAGTGAACAGTGCTCTCTACGCTGCTGTGCGCACCCACACAGATGCGCCTGGTATCTTTGGCCTGTGTTGGGGTAGGGACAGAAGGAGTGGTGAGCTGGACACAGAGGCACTGGCAGATCCCAGAGCAAGGAAGACTGAGGGCCAGAGCCAAGAACCAGGCCCTGAGCCTGAATGGCTCGTATCTACAAGACGCAGGTAGCTCCTGGCTGCTTGGCTCCTGCCTTGGGCATGATATGATCTAGGCAGTGGGCTCGGTACTGGAGATGGAAATGATGACAGTGTTGGGTCAGCTTCCTCTCGCCGTGACAGAATACCTGGAGAGACTCCTTAAAGAAGGAAAGGTGGCTCATGGTTTCATAGGCTCGGTCCAGGGTTGGCTGCTGCATTTCTTGGGGCCTGAGGTGAAACAGACTATAATGGCTGCAGGAGCGTGTGGTAGAGAGCCTGCTTACCTCGTGGCAGCCAGAGAAAGGGGAAGGGGCCAGGGACAAAGTCACCCTTGAGAGACATGTCCCAGTGACCTGCTTCCTCCAGGTATGAACGCATGAGCTCAGAGCCCTGGTGAGCCAGCCCCTTCTCCAAGGCCACCTCTGAGGCACTGCAGCACTGGGGACCAAGCTGCCAGCATCTGAGCCTTTGAGGGACAGTCTAGATCCAAGTCACAACAGCTGTGTGGACTTTGGGGAGATTTGGATCTGGCTGCTCTGCTGGCAGCGCTGCTGTTGGGTGTGACTCTTGTGGGAGGGTTTGGAGAGGGAGGGGGAAGGGGTCCTAAGGAAGAGCACCGATCGACCCAGGCCATAGCTGCTCCCGTGGACATTTTTACCAAATCCAGGGTGAATCCCTTAGCCAGAGGTTTGTTCGTCATGAAAGCACCGAGTGGCAGTAGCTCCCTTGCAGGAACCACAGTGGCGTTTCAGCAGCTAGCTGACCCTGGAAGGTCACCTCAGTCCCCTCCCTCCCTGGCAACAGGAGGAGGAAGATGCCTGGAGAATGTTGTGTCCTGGTGTCCAGAACTGCCTTCAGTGCCGTCATTTTGAGGGACGCTTCTTCAGATGTCTCTCCTTGCCTTTTACTCAGTCATCAGTGCCAAGAATGGGCCTGTCTCAGCTTGTCTGGGACTGTCCCAGTTTGTCCCTGCTGGTCTGGTGTCATTACGACAGTTCTTTTTTCACTCCCCAAATGTACTGGATGATAAAGTGAATCCAGCCCATTAAGCCCTGCGTACATACAAAGGTCCAAGAAGTGATCCTGCCCGGAAGCACACTGAGGAGAGTTGGGAAGAGAAAATAGGTACTGTGGTCTGAATGTTGGCGGCTCCAGATTCCCCTGGGAAACCTCCTCAGGAGTGTGATCTTGCATTTGCACCCCGGGGGCGAAGGAAGCTGGGCAATGCTTTTTGGAATCTAAATCCGCATGGTGAAGCTTACAACTCGGGGAACTGTCGGTGGGGAGGACATTCAGTCTCCAGTACAGGGAGTCTCCTGGGTGTGGTGGGATCAGAACTGGACCTTGAAGTATGGAGGACTTCATCAGATAAGTGACGGTGAAGTCTTTCTCACTGTGGAAGGAAGATAAGCGAGAGAATGCACAGGAATCTCTGTGAGCAATTTGGGGCAGTTGGAAGACAGAAATAATGTTCAGTATGAAGACGGACCACAGGCTTTGAAGAGAGATGAGATTCATACCTAACACACTGGGCAAAGCACGTGTATCAACCAAGATCCATCAGGCTGTGCTGCAGGAACAGATTAACCCTGAAGTCCCCATCCTGCCCACCCAACAGGAGATTTTCTGCTTACACCAGGTGTCTGGCACTATTGAGGGCCACTCTGGAGTCGAGGACCGTCTGTCCCACACTCAGGGAGAGACCCAGGTGGACTGTGTTTCTTCATAGCAGGAGAAATGCTGGTGACCCGGGCCTCCCACGGCCTCGGCACAGGACTGGCACGTGGTATGTCTGTGCACTTCCATTGGCCAACAGTCCACATGGCCCCACTGACTTCAAGCGTCTTGGAGATACATTCTGTATAAACAAAAAGGGGAAGATATAGGTGAATACTAGAAGTTTCTAGCATGCATGCAGGCAAGTTTTTGAGCACACGGATCATATAGTAAGATGTCCATGGGAGGGAAAGCTCACAGGAGCAGGGGCAACCTGTAGGGCAGTTCACCACCTGCTGCAGGCCCCCGAACACTGTCCACCTGAGAGTCGATGCTCAGCACCTATTTTTTGAATGAACTTGGCTTTCAGTGGTATACAGGGTGGAGTGGATAGATTCTGTAGCAGCAGGGAAGTAGGCAGTACATAATATGTTGGAATTTTCTGTTGCTTCAACTTAGGACACTAATATAGTCTTTAAGCATTAAACAAATCAGTCAAGCCACTCAACCTTCTCTTTGAAGTCACTTTACCTCTTGATAAGCAGATTGCAAAAGCTCCTTTTTAAACTGATAGCAATCTTGTTAAGTTAAATTCTTTTCATGGGAACGTAAGGATGAGTACTTTAGAGCAGGGCCTGCTTCTAACCATAAATCTTAGTTTCCTTTCCTTTCTCTTTTCTGATGATGAAGTCACAGCCTGCTTCTCCTATCACACTCTGAATCCTGACTTTGCATTGTGCCTTAAATAAATAAAACTGAGCATGCTTAAAGAAATAGTGTATTTTCTAACATAGTTTGAATGTTTTAAACTTGAAGTGTTGAAAACACAAATTTTCTCCATTCTTCAGTGAATCACTGAAAAACAGTCAAACCGTATGTCAAGCCACTTATCAGGGACTGTTATCTGGTAGGAAGTCAACCTCTAAAATCAGGATGCCTTGCCTCCCAATTCTCCAGCCTGAGAGGGAGATCTGAGACCCAAAAGAGCAAAGACTGTTACCGACTTTATCAAGTTTAGCATTTTCCCTCCACAGGGCCCTGGAGCCCAAGGCTGCCATCTTGTGAACATTCTCTTTAAAAGATAGAGAGCTGGGCACGGGCTGCACACAGAAGGGTCGTAGGCCCAGGGCCAATCTGGGCAATTTAGCAAGATCCTGTCACAAAGTGCAAAGGGCACCAGACCCTGGATTCAATTCTCCATATCTCAAAAATAACAATAGTCCTTTTGCACGTGAGCTTTGGGGCAGACGGTGGCTCTTGGGATTCTGGCTTTACCCCTGTTGATTGCATCACCATCTCCTGGTCAGCCTCACTAGGTATGTCTTGTCTATAAATTGGGAATAATAAAACTTATTTGATAGGATTTTTTTGGTTTTGTTTTGATTCTGGGAATTGAACCCAGGGGTGCTTTACTACTGGGCTACATTGAGCTACATCCCTCGCGCTTTTTTTTTTTTTTTTTTTAATTTTGAGACAGTCTCTTGATGAATTGCTTACTGAAGCTGGCCTCAACCTTGCCATCCTCCTGCCTCAGCCTGCCAAGGTGGGATTGAGGTGTGCAGCACTGCTGATAGGCTGTTTTGACAATGACGTGAGACAGTGGCCAGTGACTAGGTGGTGTGGGATTGGCAGCATGACTGATGGTCAGTGAAGGTTGATTTGCAGCCTGAGTAATTGAGTCATATTTGTACCATAAAAAGTTGTGGTCACTGGTCTTTTTAGGAATTTTTTTTTTTTTTTAAAGAAAGAGTGAGAGAGACGGAGAGAGAGAGAGAATTTTAATATTTATTTTTTAGATTTCGGCGGACACAACATCTTTGTTTGTACGTGGTGCTGAGGATCGAACCCGGGCCGCACGCATGCCAGGCCAGCGCGCCACCGAATGAGCCACATCTCCAGCCCCTTTAGGCATATTTATAAGCAATAATAGCATTTGCTAAGGTGGTTGCCTAAAATGCTTTTTTTTATGGTGTTTTAAGTTCCCTTTTCCACTAACATGGAGTGGCGCTTTCTTCTGCACACTTCATCTGAGGTTCAACTCCTTTGAACTACCACCAAGCATCTACGGTATGGTTGGTGTCGTTCACCAGGAATCTTCTTCTTAGATATTCCTGACAGAGGAGATCTCCCTGCTGTGTGCTGGCTTATCTGAGAATATCTCCCTCTGCCTGTCTAGCGTCCCTTTTGTACCATGTGTGTAGCCTGGTGGAGTCTCTCCTCTGCTCAGAACCCCCTAGAGCTCCGTGTGACCCTGCACTTCTCCTCCCGTATATGTACCCAGGAGAATCACCCTCAGGTGTCTGGACTCACAGTAGCCAACCACCTGTCCTGCAGATGGACAGGCAAACAATGTGGTGCGCGATACCGTGGAGTTTCACTCAGCCAGGAAGAGAAGTAAAGTCTGCCACGTGAATACAGCTCGAAAATATTACGTGAAGTGGATAAGCCAGACCAGAGCAGGACAGACACCACCTGATTGCACTGTGCATGCTGTCTAGAATGGGCAGGTTCAGGAGACAGGAAGCCCATTAAGTTAGCAGAGTGGGCGTGGGGCTGCCCAGTTATCCCCCACCCCCATGTCTTATTGGTGCATTACAGCTGTACCTAGTGATGAGTTTCTTGTTACACAGTCGTACATGCACACACCGTGACGACACAGTTTGGCCAGTATCAACCCCCGCCCCCAGCACTTCCCCCTCCCTCCCCACCTCCCATTCCTTGGTCCCTTTCCTCAACTGATCTCCATTAGATTTTTTTTTTATTGGTTGTTCAAAACATTACAAAGCTCATGACATATCATCTTTCATACATTTGACTCAATTGGGTTATGAACTCCCATTTTTACCCCAAATACAAATTGCAGAATCACATCGGTTACACACTCTCCATTTTACATAATGGCATATTAGTGACTGTTGTATTCTGCTACCTTTCCTATCCCCTACTATCCCCCCTTCCCTCTCTACCACATCTGCTGTTGTTCAATTCTCTCCCTCGTTTCTCCCCACCTTTCCCCTCACAACCTCTTATATATAATTTTGTGTAACATTGAGAGTCTCCTACCATTTCCATATGCTTTCCTTTCTCTCTCCCCACTCGTCTTTGTTTAATGTTAATCTTTTCCTCATGCTCTTCCTCCCTGTTCTGTTCTTAGTTGCTCTCTTTATATCAAAGAAGACATTTGGTATTTGTTTTTTAAGGATTGGCTAGCTTCACTTAGCATAATCTGCTCTAATGCCATCCATTTCCCTGCAAATTCTATGATTGTCATTTTTTAGTGCTGCATAATACTCCATTGTGTATAGATGCCACATTTTTTTATCCATTCATCTATTGAAGGGCATCTAGGTTGGTTCCACAGTCTAGCTATTGTGAATTGTGCCGCTATATTGATCATTGATCATTGATGTGGCAGTATCCCTATAGTACACTCTTTTAAGATCCTCAGGGAATAATCCGAGAAGGGAGATAGCTAGGTCAAATGGTGGATCCATTCCCAGCTTTCCCAGTAATCTCCATATTGCTTTCCAAATTGGCCGCACCAATTTGCAGTCCCACCAGCAGTGTACGAGTGTACCCTTTTCCCCACATCCTCGCCAGCACTTGTTGTTGTTTGATTTCATAATGGCTGCCAATATTACTGGAGTGAGATGGTATCTTAGGGTGGTTTTGATTTGCATTTCTCTGACTGCTAGAGATGGTGAGCATTTTTTCATGTACTTGTTGATTGATTGTATGTCCTCCTCTGAGAAGTGTCTGTTAAGGTCCTTGGCCCATTTGTTGATTGGGTTATTTGTTATCTTAATTTTTTGAGTTCTTCATATATTCTGGATATTAGGGCTCTATCTGAAGTGTGAGGGGTAAAAATTTGTTAGTTTGGCTAGTTTTTACTTTTTGGTTATTTTCCTCCCCCTTTACTGAGATACCTCCTGCTGTTAGTTTTGGGCACTATTTTTCATTTCCTCTTCTTGTATTATTTTTCTCAAAATGCTTTGCAGTGCTGGTTTTCTGGCTGCAAATTCTTTTAGCTTTTGTTTATCGTGAAAGATTTTAATTTTATTGTCAAATCTGAAGCTTAATTTTGATGGATACAGTATTCTTGGTTGGAATCCATTATTTTTCAGCGTTTGAAATACATTGTTCCAGGATCTTCTCACTTTCAAAGTCTGTGATGAAAAATCAGTCGTTAACCTAATTGGTTTACCCCTGAATGTAATCTGCCTCCTTTCTCTCGTAGCTTTTAATATTCTCTCCTTGTTCTGTATGTTGTCTATCTTCATAATTATGTGTCTTGGAGTTGGTCTATTATGGTTTTGAATGTTTGGGGTCCTGTAGGCTTCCAGGATTTGACAGTTCATTCCATCTTTCATGTCTGGAAAGTTTTCTAGAATTATTTCCTTTAATATGTTGTCCATTCCTTTGGTTTGAATCTCTATGCCTTCTTCTATCCCAATGACTCTCAAATTTGGTTTTTTTTATGACATCCCATATCTCTTGAATAGATTGCTCATGGGATTTAAGCATCTTTTCTGTATTGACCATATTCTTTTCAAGTTGATAAACTTTGTCTTCATTATCTGATGTTCTGGCTTCTACTTGATCTAGTCTATTTGTAATATTCTCTTTTGAGTTTTTAATTTGGTTTATAGTTTCCTGCATTTCTAGGATTACTGTTTGATTTTTTTATAAGATCTCTATGTCCTGGTAAAGCTCATTCTTTGCCATTTGAATTTGTTTAATTCATTTTCAAAATATACTTTCATTGCTTGGACTTGCTGTCTCATGTCTTCTCTAATATTCCTTTCCAGCTGAGTTAGGTATGCCTTGAGTTCTTTCCCTATCCATGTTTCTGATGCTTCTAGGTCCTCCTGTAGATTTAAGTTGTCCTGCATTGTTTGTAATCCTTTTTTCCCTTGTTTTTTCATGATGTTCACGTTACTTTCCAGCTCTATTTGGTTGCTGTGTTTCTGCTCTCTCCTATAGATTTGTTTTGGTTTTGTATATCTCTGTTGTCTCTCCTTTGTGTTGGTAGACTATGCCTGCTAAAGTGGATTCCACTGGGAAGGAATTCCCACAGCCGAGCTCCAGTGACGTCACCTCTCTGCTATGGCGGGCCCCAGGCTCCTTGCCAGGGTGTCCGAATGGGGGGGTGGGACTGGACTGTCTTTGGTTGGTTTCAGCTCCCGGTCGCCATCGGGCAGCGGGTGGGTGGTCTCCAGCTGCCCAGTTGCGCGGGCAGCGGGTGGGTGATCTCTAGCCACCCAGTCGCGCGGGCAGCGGGTGGGCTGTCACCAGCGGGCGATCTCTAGCTGCCCAGTCGCGCAGTCAGTCGCTGGCGCGGGCGGTCTCCAGCCGCCCAGTCGTGAGGGTCTGTCCTCTAGTCCCCTGATTTCTCCTGCTAGACCAGATTTCCCGAGTGATGCCTCTCGGCAGTTCAAACTGTACTCTGGGCCTGCCGTTTGCTGGGTGTGGAGGGTGGCTATTGGGAACCCCGGCACTCTATTGTTTGGATTTTTTCCGCTTGCCCCTCCCCCAGCTCTGGCAAGACAGGTTTCGTTTTCGCCACTGATGGGAGGGGGAGTTGGAGGTCAGGTGTCTCTAGCTTTCCCAGCGTCTTTATGGAGGCTCGTTCTGATAATCCCTCCCCCGGAAAGCCTAGGAGAGATCTTATGCGAATTCCCTGCTGTATGGGAGATGAGCTGAGTAACACACCTGTTTTATTGTTGCAATCTGTCGGAGAGTGGCGGTGGTTACTTCAGCTCTCCAAGATGGTGGCCACTGGTTTCCTTGGTGGAGTTTCCGTTGTGGGGGATAGAACTGTACCGCTTCCTTCCCCGTCTGAAATCCCGAACTCAGCCCAGGACTCAGTGAGGGCTCAGCCGGCAGGATTCCACAGAATCCGCGGCAATGTTTCTCCCTACTTGCTGGTCGCTTCCCGGCAGCGCCCCACGGATCAGTCAGCCCGGATCTCCAGTTGCACAGTTGTCTCAATTACCCGACCTCAGTGCACCCCCATTTTGCTGTAAGTTCCCAACAAGATAGTTTTTTGTCGTTCTAACTCGTTATTTACCTGCGCAGTGGCGTGTGATGCACTCTATTCACGGCCATCTTGAAGTCCTATGATCTCCATTAGATTGTCATGAGATGTACCCCCACCTGTATTTTCCTTTCCCCGCCTCTAGCTTCTGCATATGAAAGAAAAATTATACAACCTTTGGCCTTCTGAGTTTGACTTATTTCACTTAACACCTGACCTCTAGTTGTATCCATTTTTCTGCAAATGCCATAATTTTATTTTTCTTCATGGCTAAATAAAACTCGTCTGTGTAGATACAGCACATTTTCTTACCTATTCATCCATTGATGGACTCCTAGGCTGGTTCCATAGTTTGGCTATTGTGAACTGTGCTGCTATAAACATGGGTGTGCATGTGTCACTGCAGTAAGATGACTTTAATTCTTCAGGATAAATACTGAGGAGTGGGATAGCTGGTCATATGGTGGTTCCGTGCCTAGTCTTTTGAGGAATCTCCTACTGATTTCCATAGTGGTTGTACTAATGTACAGTCCCACCAACAGTGTAAGAGTGTTGCTTTTTCTCCACATCCTCTCTAGCATTTATTATTATTTGTACCCTTGATGACTGCCCTTCTCTCTGGTGTGAGAAGACATCTCAGCATGGTTTTGATTTGCATTTCCCTAATTGCTAATGATGTTGGACATTTTTTCGTGTGTTTGTTGACCATTTGTATTTCTGCTTGATCGGTTATTTCCTAATGGTTACAGGCTTTGGAAATAGTGGAGCCTACACAATTTAGTAAACTAATGTTATTAACATAGTAAGTGTAGTGAATGTCACTTAATTGTGCCTCAAAAACGGTTAAAAGTGATAAATTCTGTTGTATATATTTTACCACAATAAAAGTTAAAGTAGTTAGAATTATTCTAGATAATAATAGGCACACACACAAAAAAAGATTAGACAAAAAACCATCAGGGCTTCTCAGCAAGCTGGGAGTGAAAGCCAGAGACCCTGCAGTGGCCTCCAAGGTCCTTCTCTCCTTGGGCAGCTTGCTGGCCAAGCGCACTCTCTCGGGGGCCCTTCCCTGTGAACTGCCAGTCATGAGATGTCTGCTGGACCATCTCCTTATCACTGAGGTCACCCTCAACACCCTCTAGAAAACCACGCCCCGGCCGTCCCAGCCTGGCACGTGCAGTTCTTAGTCTGCCGTCCTCCGTGGCACACACCAGTCTCTACGTGTTCAAGGACTTGCTTCCTCCCTGCTGCTCCCTCGTGACCACAAGTGCTGCCGTGGAGCGGACGCTCAGGAAATGAGGGGACGTCTTGTGCACATACATGTGTCCCCTTACTGAAAGGACACAGGACCAGAATCTGGTCGACCTGCACATGGGTTCTCTCTTCCCACCCTGAAGGCCCCAGGCTGACAACGACACAACCTCGGCGAGGTCCAGCCGCCCCCCGGCCGCTCATGCGTCTGCCTCAAAGGTAGGGTAGCTCAGCAGCCCTTCTGGTGGGGCCCAGTGCCGTGCCCACAGGCTCTGCGGCAGTTGGTGGATCCCGACATCCGCCCTGGGACTCGCCCTGCGCAAGGGCCCTAGGTGACCTCAGAGGAAGGCGAGACAGGCCTGCACAGGTGTTTTCAGGTTCGACGTCCAGGCGCTGATCCCTTCTGAGTTGATCTGCACACGTGGTCAGGGAGGGACCTGGTTTCATCCTCCGGCGTGTGTGTGTGCAGTCTTGCTGGCACTGGTTACTGAAGAGACTGTCCTCTCTCCTCTGGATGTTCTTGGCAGCTTTGTAGAAAATTAGCTGGCTTCTGAGCTCGCTGGGGTGTGTGTTTCATGAGGGTCACTTTGGCTACTCTGGGTCTTTTGCGGTTCAGTGTGGAGTGTTAATCTCTTTCAGTGAAGAAAGTTGTTGATATTTGATGGAATCCGTTGACCGTATAAATCACATAGGGTAGCACGGTTGTTTAACAATATTAATTTTTCTAATGCAAAAACACAGGATATCTTCCCGTTTCTATGACCTCTGTTTCTTTCATCAATGCTTTCTGGTTTTCATTGTACAGATCTTACTTCTTGGATAAATGTATTTCTAAACATTTTTTTCTTTTTGTAGTTTTTAAAAGTATTTTTTATATGTATGGACCTTTATTTTATTTATTTATGTGGTGCTGAGGATCGAGCCCATGCCTCACCCATGCTAGGCAAGTGCTGTACCACTGAGCCATAGCCTCAGCCCCTCTTGTTATTTTTTAACTATTGTGAATGGGATTTTTTTTTTTTTACTTCTCTTCCAGGAAGTTCAGTATTAGTATATAAAAATGCTGCTGTTTTTTGTATGTTGATTTTATGTCCTTCAACTTTACCAAATTTCTTTATCAGTTCTGGCTGCTTTTGGTGAGGAACATTTACATTTTTCTGTGTATAAAATCACGTTACCTGGAAGCATGGATAATTGAACTTCGCCCTTTATGGATCTCTCTGCTAAGACTTCTCGTACTCAGTCAGTGTGGGGAAGTGGACATCTTCGTCTGGTTTTCCACCTCCAGGAAATGTTCTCAGCTTTTCCCCATTCAGCCTGATGCTGCCCGTGGGTCTCCGTGGACACCTCTAGCGTTTAAGTGTGTTCCTTCTCTGTCCACTTTGTAAACAGTTTTTATCATGAAGGGAGTTTGAATCTTGTCACATGCTTTTCCAGCATCAACTTAGGTGACCATGTGATCTGAGATGTGTCGAGTTGTGTTCCTTGATCTGAGTTTGTGAAGCATCTTTCCGTCTCTGGGATGAATCCGCTGCATCGTGGTGAACGGGCTTCTCAACGTGCTGTTTGCCAGGATGTTCATCAGCTAATGGGTCTATGATTTTCATTGTATCATCGTTTGGTTTTGATACCAGAGTAATTCTGGTCTCACAAAAGAGTTCCTTGTATTTCATTTTTTTTAAGAGAGGGGGGAGAGAGAGAGAGAATTTTTTAATATTTTTTCAGTTTTCAGTGGACACAACATCTTTATGTGGTGCTGAGGATGAAACCCAGCGCCCCGCGCATGCCAGGCGAGGACGTTACCGCTTGAGCCACATCCCCAGCCCTGTTTCATTTGTTTGGTTGTAGTTTCAGAAGAACTGAAATTTGCTCTTTGTATGCTTTATAGAATTAGGTAGTAAAACCATCAGGCCCTGGGCTTATTTAGCTGTAAGATTTTTACTGTTTCAGTCTTAATACTCATGATTGGTCTGTTGAGATTTCTTGTTTCTCTTGCTAAGTTTTAGAGGCTTGGGTGTATTCAGGAGTTTATGCATTTCCTCTGTGGTTTCCAGTTTTTTGTCATAAATGTTCATAGTAGTTTCTTATGATCCTTTTTAATTCTGTGGGATCAATTTTAATGTCTCCCTTTTCCTCCTTGAATTTATTTATTTGGGTCTTATTTTTTTCTTGGTTAATGTAGCTACATGTTTGGGGGTTTCTTGCTTTCCAAAAAACCAACTATTTCATCGATTTTTTTTGGTATAGTTTTAGCTTTTTTTTTTATTTGTGCTCTCATTATTTCTTCTAACTGTAGGTTTGATTTATTCCTAGTTTTCTAAGTCCTTGAAGACACATCACTAGGTCATTTGAAGCCTTTGTTTTTGATACGTGCATGGATTGCCGTAAACTTCCCTCCAAGGACTGTTTTTGCCATATTCCATAGATAAGTTTTGACGTGTGCATGCATTTTTCTTTAATTTCCCCCATAACTTCTGGGTCATTTAGGACAGGCATTCAATTTTCATGCATTTGTGTATTTTCCATTATTCCTGTTGTTATTGTATTTTTATTCCACGTGATCTGACAAGATACATGATACACTTATTTTATATACTCTCTTTTCTTATTCGTGACTTGGTAGTTTTCTGTCATGCTGAGATTCTATTTTCTACTTTCCCTTTTATGTACCTGTTCTTCTGGTGAGTTTTGTACATTTGTGTTTCATGATGGTGGAATCATCCTTGTGTTCTTGTGACTCCCTGGAGCCCTCCGTGGAGGACTGTTCTGGTGATCAGGATTCAGTATTCCCAGGAAAGCAGAAAATGAGTGATTTCTTCTTGGGTTCTAGAGCATAGTTTTGCTGGGTTTATTCTTCTTCTTTGACAGTTTTTGTTTTCAAGACTGTGAATATAAACCCTGTCTTCTCTCTGACCTATAAGGTTTCTGCTGATTAATCTTCTGTAAGTCTTACATTTATTCCCTTATGCAACTTGACATTTCTCTCTTGTTCCAATAATTCTTTCTCTTTTGATATTTTTACTCTAATACACCTTTGTTGGAAGTCTTTTTGGTTGAAGCAAGTTGTGATATTTTGAGCTTCTTGTATTTGGATGTAAACGTCTTTTTGAAGACTTGGAAGGTTTTCGGCTATCTTGTGAAATGGGTTTCCAGTGCCTCCCCCCGTACCTCTCCTGGAATTCCCGAACTAGGAATGATCGATTGTTCACCTAAGGGTGTTCCATGTGCCTTCCTAACTTTTTCTCTCTGTCTAGGTTGGTTCAAAAGACCTGTTCAAGTTCAGAATGTTTTTCTTGCATTCATTCTGGCATATTTTTATGTAATTTTTAATTTACACATGATAGCAGAATGCATTACAGTTCTTATTACATATATAGAGCACAATTCTACATATCTCTGGTTGTATTCATAGTATATTCACACCAACTCGTGTCTTCATACCTGTACTTTGGATAATAATGATCATCACATTCCACCATCATTAATTACCCCATGCCCCCTCCCTTCCCCTCTGCCCTGTATGAAGTTCTTCTGTTCCTCCCATGCTTCCATTCCCTGTCCCACTATGAGTCAGCCTCCTTATTCAGAGAAAACATTCAGCATTTGGTTTATTGGGATTGGCTAACTTCACTTAGCATTGTCTTCTCTAACTCCATCCATTTACCTGCAAAAGCCATGATTTTATTCTCTTTTATTGCTGAGTAATATTTCTTTTTTGATTGCTTTTATTTTTTAAATACATGATAGCAGAATGCATCACAATTCTTATTACACATATAGAACACAATTTTTTATATCTGTATACAAAGTATGTTCACACCAATTCATGTCTTCATACATGTACTTTAGATAATGATGTCCATCACATTCCACCATTGTTGCTAACCCCTTGCCCCTTTCCTTCCCCTCCCACCCCTCTTCCCTACCTAGAGTTTGTCTATTCCTCCCATGCTCCATCTCCCTACCCTACTATGAGTCAGTCACCTTATATCAGAGAAAACTTTTGCCATTTGTTTTTTGGGGATTGGCTAACTTTACTTAGCATTATCTTCTCCAACACTGTCCATTTACCTGCAAATGCCATGATTTTACTCTTTTTTATTGCTGAGTAATATTCCATTGTGTATATATGCCACATTTTTTTAATCCATTCATCTACTGAAGGGCATCTAGGTTGGTTCCACAGTTTAGCTATTGTGACTTGTGCTGCATTGATGTGGCTGTGTCCCTGTAGTATGCTGTTTTTAAGTCCTTTGGATATAGACCAAGGAGAGGAACAGCTGAGTCAAATGAGTCCTTTGGATATAGACCAAGGAGAGGAACAGCTGAGTCAAATGGTGGTTCCATTCCCAATTTTCCAAGGAATCTCCATACTGTTTTCCAAATTGGCTGCACCAATTTGCAGTCCCACTAGCAGTATATGAGTGTACTTTTTTCTCCACATCCTTGCCAACACTTGTTGTTTGTATACATAGTAGCTGCCATTCTGACTGGAGTGGTTTTGATTTACATTTCTCTAATTGCTAGTGATGATGAACATTTTTTTCATATATTTGTTGATTGATTGTACATCATCTTCTGAGAAGTGTCTCTTCCGATCCTTGGCCCATTTATTGATTGGGTTATTTGGTTTTTTGATGTTTAGCTTTTTGAGTTCTTTATATACTCTAGTGATTAGTGCTCTCTGGTGTGAAAGGGGTAAAATTTGCTCCCAAGATGTAGGCTCTCTATTCACCTCACAGATTGTTCCTTTTGCTGAGAAGCAGCTTTTTAGTTTGAGTCCATCCCATTTATTGATTCTTGATTTTAATTCTTGTGCCACAAGAGTCTTATAAGGAAGTTGGGGCCTACTTTTTCTTCTATTAGATGCAGGGTCTCTGGTTGTATTCCTAAGTCCTTGATCCATTTTGAGTTGAGTTTTGTGCATGGTGAGAGATAAGGGTTTAATTAATAAGGATTTCTAATTTTCCCAGCACTATTTTCTCCAATGCATCTTCTTTGCACCTTTGCCTAATATAACTGTAGTTTTGTGGGTTAGTCTCTGTGTCTTCTATTCTGTAGTATTAATGTACCAGTCTGTTTCGGTGCCAGTACCATGCTGTTTCTGTTACTGTTGCTCTGTAGTATCGTTTCAGGTCTGGTATTGTGGTGCCACCTGCTTCGCTCTTCCTGCTAAGGATTGCTTTAGCTATTGGGTCTCTTGCTTTTCCAGGTGAATTTCACGATTGGTTTTTCTATTTCTATGACAAATGTCATAGGAATTTTGATCAGAATTGAATTAAATCTCTATAGTGCTTTTGGAAGTATGGTCATTTTGATAATGTTAATTCTGCCAATCCAAGAGCAGGGTAGATCTTTCCATCTTCTAAGGTCTTCTTTGATTTCTTTCTTTAGGGTTCTGTAATTTTCACCATGTAGCTCTTTCCCCTCTTTTGTCGATTCCCAAGGGTTTTTTGTTGTTGTTTTCTGAGGCTCTTGAGAATGTCCTCGTACGTGCCCTTTGGATAGTGTTGTCCATCACATTCCACCACCATTGTGTCTGCTATTTCATCACTTGAAATTGATCCGTTTAAATTGTGAAAATCATCCTGGTTCAATTTGGGCAAATTATGTGACTCTAGAAAAATTTCAATGCCTTCAATATTTTCTATTTTATTGGAGTACAGGTTTTCAAAATAATTTCTAATTATCTTCCATATTTCTGAAGTGTCTGTTGTGATATTCCCTTTTCATCACGTATGTTAGTGATTTGGGTTTTCTCTTTGTCAGCGTGGCTAAGGGTCTGTCAATTTTATTTACTTTCTCAAAGAACCAACTTTTTTTTCTGTCATTTTTTTCAATTGTTTCTTTTGTTTCAATTTCATTGATTTCAGCTGTGATTTTAATTATTTCCTGTTTTCTGTTGCTTTGGTGTTTATTTGTTCTTCTTTTTCTAGGACTTTGAGATGTAGTGTTAAGTCATTTATTGGTTGACTTTTTCTTCTTTTAAGAAATGAACTCCATGCAATGAACTTTCCTCTTAGAACTGCTTTCATAGTGCCCCAGAGATTTCAATATGTTGTACCTGTGTTCTCATTCACCTCTAAAAACTTAAAAAGACATCTCCTCCATGATGTCTTCTGTAACCCATTGTTCATTCAGTAGCATATTATTTAGTCTCCAGGAATTGGAGTGGATCTTGTTTCTTGATTTCTAATTTCATTCCATTATGATCTGACAGAATGCAGGGTAGTATCTCTACTTTTTTATATTTGCTAAGAGTTGCTTTGTGGCATAGTATATGGTCTATTTTAGAGAAAGGATCATTTGCTGCTGAGAAAGTATATTCTCTCGTTGAAGGGTGAAATATTCTCTATATGTCAGTTAAGTCTAAGTTATTGAGTTCTATCGTTCAGCTTTTGTTTGGAAGATCTATCTAGTGATGAGAAAGGTGTGTTAAAGCCACCCAAGATTATTGTGTTGTGGTCTGTTTGACTCTTGACCTTGAGAAGGGTTTGTTTGATGAACGTGGCTGCTCCATTGTTTGGGGCATATATATGTATAACTGTTAAGTCTTGTTGGTGTATGGTTCCCTTGAGCCGTATGTAGTGTCCTCCTTTATCCTTTCTGATTGACTTTAGTTTGAAGTCTACTTTATTTGATATGAGGATGGAAACCCCTGCTTTGCTTCCGCAGTCCATGTAGGTGGTATGATTCCAACCCTTCTCCTTCAGTCTGTGGATGTCTTTCTATGAGATGAGTCTCTTGGAGGCAGCATATTATTAGGTCTTTTTTTTAGTCTAACCTACAGTCTATGTCTTTTGATTGATAAGTTTAGCCCACTAACATTCAGGGTTATTATTGAGACATGATTTGTATTCCCAGCCATTTTTGTTTATTTTTGGTATTTAACGTGACTTGCTTTCTCCTCTGATTAGATTTTCCTTTAGTGTAATCCCTCCCTCTGCTAATTTTCATCACTGTTTTTCATTTCCTCTTCTTGTAATATTTTGCCAAGGATGTTCTGTAGTACACACTTTCTAGTAAATTCTTTTAACTTTTGTTTATCATGGAAGGTTTTTATTTCATCATCAAATCTAAAGCTTAGTTTTGCTGGATATGAGATTCTTGGTTGGCACCATTTTCTTTCAGAGCTTGGTATGTGTTGTTCCACCATCTCCTGGCTCTGAGGGTCTGGGTTGATAAATCTGCTGGGGTAAGAATTGGTCTCCCCTATATGTGATCAGATTTCTCTCTCTTGTGGCTTTTAAGGTTCTATCCTTGTTCTGTATGCCAGGCATTTTCATTATCATGTGCCCTGGTGTGGATCTGTTGTAATTTTGTACGTTTGGGGTCCTGTAAGCCTCGTATATTTGGTTTTCCAATTTGTTCTTCATGTTTGGGAACTTTTCTGATATTATCCCATTGAAGAGGCTGTGCATCCCTTTGGTTTGAAACTCTGTGCCTTCCTCTATCCCATAACTCTTAAATTGGGTCTTCTGATGCTGCCCCATAATTCTTGGCTGTTCTGTTCATGGTTTCTAACTATCTTCACTGTGTGATCAACTTTATTCTCCAGATTGTACTTTGTCTTCATTATCTGACATTCTTCCAAGTGATCTAGTCTGTTGCTTATGCTTTCTTTTTTATTGGTTGTTCAAAACAATACAAAGCTCTTGACATATCATATTTCATACATTAGATTAAAGTGGGATATGAACTCCCATTTTTACCCCAAATACAGAGTGCAGAATCACATCGGTTACACATCCACATTTTTACATTATGCCATATTAGTAACTGTTGTATTCTGCTACCTTTCCTATCCTCTACTATCCCCCCTCCCCTCCCATCTTCTCTCTCTACCCCATCTTCTGTAATTCATTTCTCTCGTTTTTTTCCCATTCCCCTCACAGCCTCTTATATGTCATTTTGTATAACAATGAGGGTCTCCTTCCAGTTCCATGCAATTTCCCTTTTCTCTCCCTTTCCCTCCCACCTCATGTCTCTGTTAAATGAGAATCTTTTCCTCCCTGCTCTGTTCTTAGTTGCTCTCCTTATATCAAAGAAGACATTAGGCATTTGTTTTTAGAAATTGCCTAGCTTCACTTAGCATAATCTGCTCTAATGCCATCCATTTCCCTGCAAATTCCATGATTCTGTCATTTTTAGTGCTGCATAATACTCCATGGTGTATAAATGCCACATTTTTTTTTTTTATCCATTCATCTATTGAAGGGCATCTGGGTTGGTTCCACAGTCTAGCTATTGTGAATTGTGCTGCTATGAACATCGATGTGGCAGTATCCCTGTAGTACGCTCTTTAAAGGTCTTCAGGGAATAGTCCAAGAAGGGCAATAGCTGGGTCAAATGGTGGTTCCATTCCCAGCTTTCCCAGGAATCTCCATACTGCTTTCCAAATTGGCCACACCAATTTGCAGTCCCACCAGCAATGTACAAGAGTACCCTTTTCCCCACATCCTCGCCAGCACTTGTTGTTGTTTGACTTCCTAATGGCTGCCAATCTTACTGGAGTGAGATGGTATCTTAGGGTGGTTTTGATTTGCATTTCTCTGACTGCTAGAGATGGTGAGCATTTTTTCATGTACTTGTTGATTGATTGTATGTCCTCCTCTGAGAAGTGCCTGTTCAGGTCCTTGGCCCATTTGTTGATTGGGTTATTTGTTATCTTATTGTCTAAGTTTTTGAGTTCTTTGTATACTGTGGATATTAGGGCTCTGTCTGAAGTGTGAGGAGTAAAAATTTGTTCCCAGGATGTAGGCTCCGTATTTACCTCTCTTATCGTTTCTCTTGCTGAGAAAAAACTTTTTAGTTTAAGTAAGTCCCATTTGTTGATTCTTGTTATTAACTCTTGTGCTATGGGTGTCCTATTAAGGAATTTGGAGCCCAACCCAACTATATGTAGATCGGAGCCAACTTTTTCTTCTATCAGACGCATAGTCTCTGATTTGATATCAAGCTCCTTGATCCATTTTGAGTTAACTTTTGTGCATGGCGAGAGGAGGGGATTCAGTTTCATTTTGTTGCATATGGATTTCCAGTTTTCCCAACACCATTTGTTGAAGATGCTATCCTTCCTCCGTTGCATGCTTTTAGCCCCTTTATCAAATATAAGATAGTTGTAACTTTGTGGATTAGTCTCTGTGTCCTCTATTCTGTATCATTGGTCCACCCACCTGTTTTGGTACCAGTACCATGCTGTTTTTGTTACTATTGCTCTGTAATATAGTTTGAAGTCTGGTATCGCTATACCGCCTGATTCACACTTCCTGCTTAGAGTTGCTTTTGATATTCTGGGTCTTTTATTTTTCCATATGAATTTCATGATTGCTTTATCTATTTCTACAAGAAATGCCGTTGGGTTTGATTGGCATTATATTAAACCTATAGAGAACTTTTGGTAATATCGCCATTTTGATGATGTTAGTTCTGCCTATCCATGAACAGGATATATTTTTCCATCTTCTAAGATCTTCTTCTATTTCTCTGTTTAGGGTTCTGTAGTTTTCATTGTATAAATCTTTCACCTCTTTTGTTAGGTTGATTCCCAAGTATTTTATTGTTTTTGAGGATATGGTGAATGGAGTGTTTTTCCTCATTTCCGATTCAGAAGTTTTGTCGCTGATATACAGAAATGCCTTTGATTTATGTGTGTTGATTTTATATCCTGCCACTTTGCTGAATTCATTTATTAGTTCTAGTAGTTTTTTTGTAGACCCTTTTGGGTCTTCTAGGTATAGAATCATGTCTTCCGCAAATAGTGATAATTTAAGTTCTTCTTTTCCTATTTTTATGCCTTTAATTTCTTTCGTCTAATTGCTCTGGCCAGTGTTTCAAGAACTATATTGAATAGAAGTGGTGATAGAGGGTATCCCTGTCTTGTTCCAGATTTTAGAGGGAATGCCTTCAATTTTTCTCCATTCAGAATGCTAGCCTGAGGCTTAGCATAGATGGCTTTTATAATGTCGAGGTAAGTTCCTGTTATCCCTAGTTTTTCTAATGTTTTGAACATAAAGGGATGCTGTACTTTGTCGAATGCTTTTTCTTCGTCTATCAAGATGATCATATGGTTCTTATCTCTCAGTCTATTGATGTGGTGAATAACATTTATTGATTTCCGTATATTGAACCATCCTTGCATCCCAGGGATGAATCCTACTTGATCATGGTGCACAATTTTTTTGATGTGTTTTTGTATCCGATTCGCCAGAATTTTATTGAGGATTTTTGCATCTAGGTTCATTAGCGATATTGGTCTGTAGTTTTCTTTCTTTGAGGTGTCTTTGTCTGGTTTCGGAAATAGGGTGATGTTGGCCTCATAGAAAAAGAGGGAGCTCTTCCAAATTCATTCTATTTCCTGGAAATAACTTGAAAAGTATTGGTATTAATTCTTCTTTAAAGATTTTGTAAAACTCCGCTGTATACCCATCTGGTCCTGGGCTTTTCTTGGTTGGTAGTCTTTTGATTGCTTCTTCTATTTCATCCATTGATATTGGTCTGTTCAAATTGTGAGTGTCTTCCTGACTCAATCTGGGCAGATCGTATGACTTAAGAAATTTATCGATCTCTTCACTATCTTCTATTTTAGTGGAATAAATTCCTAATTATCTTCTGTATTTCTGTAGTGCCCGTTGTGATTGCCTTTTTCATCCCATATGTTAGTAATTTGAGTTCTCTCTCTCCTTCTCTTCGTTAGCATGGCTAAGGGTCTGTCAATCTTATTTATTTTTTCAAAGAACCAACTTTTAGTTTTGTCAATTTTTTCAATAGATTCTTTTGTTTCAATTTCGTTGATTTCCACTCTGATTTTAATTATTTCTTGCCTTCTGCTACATTTGCTGTTGTTTTGCTCTTCCTTTTCTAGGGCTTTGAGATGAAGTGTGAGCTCGTTTATTTGTTGGTTTTTTCTTCTTTTGAGGAATGACCTCCAGGTGATGAATTTCCCTCTTAAAACTGCTTTCATTGTGTCTCATAGATTCATTTATCTCTAAGAATTTTTTAAATTTCCTCCTTTATGTCTTCTGTAACCCATTGATCATTCAGTAACATTGTTCATTTTCCATGTGATGTAGGATTTTTCTTCCTTCTTTTATCATTGATTTCCAGTTTCATTCCATTATGATCCGATAAAATGCATGGTATTATCTTCACCCCTTTACATTTACTGAGGGTTGCCCTATGGCATAATATATGGTCTATTTTTGAGAAGGATCCATGTGCTGCTGAGAAAAAAGTATATCCACTTGATGATGGTTGATACATTCTATATATGTCAGTTATGTCTAGGTTATTGATTGTGATATTGAGTTCTATAGTTTCTTTATTCAACTTTTGTTTGGAGGATCTGTCCAATAGTGAGAGAGGTGTGTTGTGGTCTATTTGATTCTTGAACTTGAGGAGAATTTGTTTTATGAACGTTGCAGCACCATTATTTGGTGCATAAATATTGATAATTGTTATGTCTTGTTGGTGAATGGTTCCTTTTAATGGTATATAATGTCCTTCCTTATCTCTTTTGATTAACTTAGTCTTGAAGTCAATTTTATTCGATATGAGGATGGCCACCCCTGCTTGCTTACGAGGACCATGTGCGTGGTATATTTTTTCTCACCCTTTCACCTTCAGCCTGTGTATGTCTTTTCCAATCAGATGTGTCTCCTGGAGGCAGCATATTGTTGGATTTGTTTTTTAAATCCATGTTACCAGCCTATGTCGCTTTATTGGAGAGTTTAAGTCATTAACGTTTAGAGTTACTATTGATATATGGTTTGTACTTCCTGCCATGTTTGATTAAAAAAAAGATAAATAATTTGGTTTGTTTCTCCATGATTAGCTTTTCCCCCCACCCTTTGTCTTTACTGAGGCACTTCCCACTGATGGTTTTGGTTATTGTTTTTCATTTCTTCCTCGTGTAGTGTTTTGCTCAAGATGCTTTGCAATGCTGGTTTTCTGGCTGCAAATGTTTTTAACTTTTGTTTATCATGAAAGATTTTCATTTCGTTGTCTTACCTGAAGCTTAATTTTGCTAGATACAGACTTCTTGGTTGGCATCCATTGTCTTTCAGTGTTTGAAATATGCTGTTCCAGGATCTTCTTGCTTTCAGCGTCTGTGATGAAAAATCCGTTGTTAACCTTATTGGTTTACCCCTGAATGTAATCTGCCTCCTTTCTCTTGTAGCTTTTAATATTTTCTCTTTGTTCTGTATATTGAATATCTTCATAACAAGGTGTCTTGGCGTTGGTCTACTGTGAGTTTGTGTGCTCGGTGTCCTGAATGCATCTACAATTTGTATATCCGTTTCCTTTTTTATTTCTGGAAAGTTTTCTATAATTATTTCATCCAGCAGGTTGCTCATTCCCTTGGTTTGAACCTCTATACCTTCCTCTATCCCGATGACTCTTAAGTTTGGTTTTTTTATGTTATCCCATATCTCTTGGATGTTTTCTCGTGATTTACCAGCCTGAGTTGGCTAGACTCTTTTCAAGATGATATATTTCGTCTTCATTATCTGACGTTCTGGCTTCTACTTGCGCCACTCTGTTAGTGATACTCTCATTTGAGTTTTTAATTTGGTTTATAGTTTCTTCCATTTCTAGAATTATTATTTGATTTTTTTATCATCTCTATCTCCTGATAAAGATGCTTAACTTCTTCTTTCATCGGTTTATGTAATTCATTTTCAATATGTTCTTTCACTGTTTGGATTTGCTGTCTCATATCCTCTTTAAGGTTCCATTCCATCTGTCTAAGGTATTCCTTGAGTTCTGTATTTGACCATTTTTCTGATGCCTCTAGGTCCTCCTGAATATTTAGGCTGTCCTGCATTGTTTGTACTCCTTCTCTTCCTTGCTTTTTCATGCTGCTCATGTTACTTCTTGTTCTGTTTGACTGCTGAGTTACTGTTTACTCCTATAAATTTATTTGATGCTTGGGAGGAAAGATATTAGAAGGGAAGAGAAGAAGTCACTAAAGAGAATGAGAGTAAGCAGGTAGAATTCAAGGAAGGGGGAATAAGAAAATTGAAAAGAAAAAAATAGAAAAAAATTTTTAAAAAATAAAAAACCCCAAATTTTTTAAAAAAATTAATTAATGCAGTCTTAGAGTTTGATCAACTTCTCTTCCAGTAGGTGGAGCTGTGCCCACTGGGCCAAGCTTCCCCTCTCAATATGCAGGAACCAATCCCTGTGCAGCAGCTCCTCCTCCCCGACTGGGCGGGTCTCCAGTCCTGAGTGCCTAGGGCCTTCTCTTGTGTCTAGTCACTTCCCCACTTTTCCTCAAGCCAGGCCCCGCTCACCAGTGATAGTCACCACAACACTGGCTACACGCCAGGTCTGCTGCTCCCAGGACCCCGTTTGCCTCCCTCAGACCCTAAGTTTGTAGAGCTTGGGGCTCAGAACCCTCAGTGAATTTTGCTAGCCACGCCCCCGGTAGCTGGTGGGAGAGACCTCAGTTGTCAGCACTGGTGGGAGCGGTAGCCGGGAGTTCCACGCTGCTGTCCCGTGCCACTCCTGCTTCCCTCCATCTGGCTATTGCTTTCACGGGAGAGCTGGGAGGGGCCCTTAAGGTTTCCCCGCTGTGTGGAGAGGGAGGGCTAGGGGGTTACACACCTGTCACCGCTGGTTTCAATGAAGTTATCTCCTCCACTGCATTCCGGTGATGTCACTTCTCTGCCATGGTGGTATCCCATGCAAATGGCGACAGTTCGTTCCCTTTGCCGGGTGACCAATGCAACAGGTGGGTCCTGACTGTCTCTCCCAAACCCCGTTTCAATCCTGTGGCCACTGCCTATGAAAGCTGAATTCAAGCTCCCGTTCGCCTGCTTCTCGCAGACAAACTGCTGTGACTCGGCACTGAACGATCCCGCTGAGACAACTGGTCGGCCCTTCTGATCCTACGGAGGTTAATGCCAACCAAACCTTCATAGGCTGTAGTTCTTCAGTTTTTTGATTTATTGTTTCCTTCATTTCAAGGATACTGTTTTGGGTTTTTTTTTTTTTTCAGGGTCTCTATCTCTCTTGAAGTAAGCTTTTTCTACCTGTATTTGTCTCTCATCTCCTTGTTGGAATGATCGATTTTTGCCTGTATTTGCTCATTTAGGTCATTCGTTAATTCACAGATTATTTTAGTTATGAACCTTCTGAACTCCTCCTTTGACATATCATCAACTCCGCTGTCCATGGGTTCTGTAATTACAGTGTCCTGGTGGTTTGGGGCACTTTCCTCCTTTTTTTTTTCCATGTTCTCTAAGATATTAGTTTCCTCCCTCTATTCTTGTAGTACCTGTGCAGATTGTCTGTAGCTCACCTTGATGTTGGGCTTCCAGACCCTGCTGCTGTCCCTCAGTGAATGCTACTGCATCCTGGGACCTGTGTAAATCTGCAGTGGGTGGATGTAGGCCACTGGGCTTGACCTCCCATTATAGTCTACTGGTAGGAAGGGGTGATCCTGTACCAAGGGTTAGGCAGTGTCTGGCCCCACCGGGGGAGGGGTGAACCTGCCTACTGAAATCTTGGATCCCGAATGGGCTATTGTGAGCTCTCACGGGAGTGCACTGGTCAGAAGCGGGGTCCTGCACCAGAGGCTAGGCTCCGGTGTCTACGCCCTGCAGAGGCCAGTGTGGTCATTCTAGACTATTGTACATGCTGTCAATTAGAAGTTCTAGCTCTACCCTTTTAGATTGATTCTTTTATGATTTCTATTTTTTGGGTGAATTTCTCATTCATATTCTTGCATCCTACTTAGTTTCCTTAGGATCATTATTTTATCAGGAATTTCAAAGATATTCTTCAAACTGGTATGAATAATCTGGATGCTTATTGTGTTCCTTTAGAAGTTATATTTCAAATTTCTTCTACCTTTACATTGATGTCTGGTATAACAGTTGTCCTTTCATTTTTATGGAGTTTATTTCACAGGAAGATGTTTTTTGTTTAGATGGAAACTTAGGTACTAGGTGGGTAAGTCCTTTGGTCATAGATGGACTTCAACGTGTAGCCTGGGTGAGTTCCCTGGCTGAGGCCAATGCCCGTGGTGTCCCTGAGTGCCTCTGTCGTGTGGCCTGCAGCGAATCATGATTGTACTTATGCCGCTTTGTAATGTCAGGCACGGATGGGCCTGGAGCCCAGTGTCAGTGATGCAGGACATGAAGACTGTCCCGCACAGGTGACACCAAGGATGGTGGCTGCTGCAGCCATGTCCCAGTGCCAGAGGATGGGAAGGGGATTCTTCCCTAAGTCACCCAGAATGAATGTGGGAGAGGTAGAGAATGGGATGGACCTTCCCTAGGTTCCGGGGAGGCAGTAGGTTTAACAACGGTGGTTACCACTTTGCTGGAGTTACAGAACCCAGATGGGGTCTTCTCCAGGTTCCGAGGCACCATCTGAGTAATGCTGGGCTTTTTGCACCAGCAGTTTCAGTCCGAAGGTCAGGGGCTGGAGAGAGATGTTGAGTTTCTGCTGGACAAGTGCAGGTGGTGTCATGTTTTGTGCATTGGTAGCCAGGGTCCTGATAGCATGTGCCCAGAGCCTGTGGTACAGCTGCAGGTGACCATGGGGCTCTTTACAGTAGTAGCTACAGTCTTAAGGCTCTGAACTTCAAGGAATACGTTCTCATCTGTGCAATTGGGATTGGGCTTGTGGTTATGGCAACCCTTGTCCTGAGGCTACAGGACAGCCAGGGGCCTGTGAGGTGCACACCAGCAGGTCAGCTGCTGGCCCTGCACTGGCTTGGCTTCTGGGTTGAGGGGTGCCCGTGTGACCTCCTTTGGAGCAGAGCAGTGGTTCTTAGACCAGCCAGCTCCTTAAACCGGACGGGAAGCCTGGGAGGACCAGTCTCATGCTATGACCAGGGCTGCTGGGCCTCCCTACTTTCTTTGGCGGGGCAGCGTGGCTCCCCTCTGTAAGGAGGAGGTTAAGGTGCTCTTTTGTCTGGACTGTCTTCCTGTGTGTACTCTAAAGTCAGCCGTTTACAAAGCAGTTGTTTCTGTTTGAGGCTTGTCGTAACCTCCCGTTAGGACTTTTTTAGAATACATTTTGCGGCTTAAATACCTGGAGTTAAATCTCATTGCTTTAGGCATGTACACCAATTGTTGCAGAACATTGTATCCAAAGTCTACTTCTCCTTCTGGTCTGCAATGCCTCTGTTATGAATTAAGTTTCCACGTGTGTGAATTGGTTTCTAGCCCTGTTCTTGGCATCTTTTGCCATGTAACGAATTATCTCCATTTAGCAGCATAAAACCACACACAGTATCTGAGAGGTCTGGTGAGGCTGTAGGTAAGGAGCTGCTGGGAATACAGTCTCATTCCAAGGCTCAGCTGGGCAGGACCTGATTCTAGACTCATTAATTGGGGCTTCTGCATAGGGCATGAACAACATGGCAGGCCCCGGATCAAGTAAGCAGAAACCCAAGTTTATCCCATAGTCGAAGGCAGGGTATTACCTGAGGGTTTGAATATAGGGGGCCATCTTCAAGGCTGCCTACCACTTTGATAAACATAAGTCACTTGAAATGAAATATCGTTAAAAGTATCTGTATTCAAAATGGAAATTAGGGCGAGTGGGCATAGCTTGGAATCGATTTTTGGAAAAATGCATAAAGGAACTTCAGAGATGTGAGCTTTCTTCCAATGGTTGAATTCAGTGAATTATAGTATGTAATTTTTCTTAACTGGCTTATCAGCATTTACCTATCATGATGATCTGCAGGGAACATTTTTACATGTTAGCTCCTCAATTACAAGACTCTGAGACAAAAAAAAAAAAAGCACCTGCTGTCTCCTTTATTCACTTTATGCAGTTCCTGGAGCTCATTGATGCTAAAACCATATTTCTAGTATCATTGAAAATGATACTTGGAACTTAGGAGAGGGTGGCATTACAGTAACAGCTCGTATCACACGCAGCTTTTTCATTTAAATCAAACCAAACATCTGCCACTGTGCTCTCTCCTGGTTACCTAGGTGGAAGGAAACTCTTAGGACTAATTATTTTGAGTTGAATTGATTAAATTCAGTGTACCCGATTGTTATGCTTATCAACACCCTCATTATCCGCTTCCGGTGTGGTTTAAGAGATCATTGAAAAACTGCATCACACATAGCTTTACCTGCCCACTTCTCCCGGCAGCACCTCTGGGCCCATGCTCATCCCCGGCACCATGTCAAGGTCCAGTATTCAAACCCTCAGTAATACCCTGCCTTCGACTATGGGCTAAACTTAGGGTTCTGCTTATTTGATCTGGGGGCTGCCATGTTGTTCATGCCCTATGCAGAAGCCCCCATAAGTGAGTCTAGAATCGGGTCCTGCCCAGCTGAGCCTTCGAATGAGACTGTATACACATACTTGCCCGCACTCTTGCGGCTGAGGTTTTGAGATTCTCATGACATTTTCTAGAGTAATTCCAAACTTTGACCCAATAAATAAGCAACTTAGAGACAATTTTAAGGGAAATCTCTATGCCTTCTCTTTGGCAAGGAAGAAGTAAACGTATCCCCAGCTGAGACGCCAAGCTGCCAATACACACACCTCGCAGCTTTTGTGGATCTAGAGAAGTTATGTACAAACAAATGGTAATGCACCACTGTTGGCAAAGGTTTTTATACTGTTATTAATGCTAGATCTGATACTTTCCCTGTGCCCCCTCCCTTGTTTAGGTAAATATACCATGCCAAAAATAGGAATAGTCCAAGTTCACTTGCATAAACATTTGGTGCTAACAAAGTGTTAACATTATTAGGGCCTGTGGCAGAGCGCTTGCCTTGCACGTGTGAGGCACTGGGTTCGGTCCTTAGAACCACATAAAAATAAGACTGTGTCCAATTAAAAACATTATCAGGGTGTGGTGGCATACCTGTAATCCCAGCAACGCAGGAGGCTTGTGGGTTCCAGGACAGCCTGGCGGTTCAGCAGTGAAGCACCCCTGGGTTCAGTGCCAACATGGGAGGGAAAACTCCGGTCTTCAAGAGCATTAAGCAGCCACCTCTGTTGGCTCCTTAGTGCCAGGGACCAATACTGCAGTTCACGTGAGGTAGAACACGTTATTGTCCTTTGCTAGTTTATTGCAGCACAGAGTGTGTTTTAAGATCGCATCCTCACCTTGCTCACATGCTTGGTGAAGGAGGTGCTCTGCAGAGCCCTGGTGTGGTGGGTACTGGTACAAAGCCTTGTTTATCTTGACCAGAGCAATCAAACCTCAGCAGCTGCTCTTCGAACTCTTCAGTGTCTGAGCAAGCCCTGAGGAAAACAGAGGAGGTTTTGAACCCTTTAAAATAAGCCCAGAGATAGTGCGTTTTCATATCACAAGGCAGATGGAATCTTATGGAAAGTAATGATTGGGCAGAGGCCATATCAGATCTGGTCCTTTGGTGGATGTCGAGGCAAAGTTATTCAGAATATAATCTGAAATTCATTTGATCATACAGTAGATAGCTTATGTTCAGCTGTATAAGTAAAGCCCTTATTTACTTTCCTATCAAAAGAAACCCATCCTAGACATTAACAGGGTGATTTTCTTGTGTGTATGTTCAACTGTGACAGAAAGGCTGACGATGTGCTCTTGTGAGACTGACAAATTGTAAGTGAAAAGGCCTAATTAATTGCAAACTCAATTTTGTTGATCCTCTTATATTCCAGGGTGCCTATAATGCTGATGGGCTATGCAAGTAACATTTATTAAACAGAGCTCAAGAACTATAAAATACCAACACCTTTGACTTGGATATAAGTTGTGCATTCCAACCTCTAGTAAGATGCTTGGGTGCCTAGAAGAATAATGGAGAAAGAAAGCAAGCTTGGCACCCTGAATCCCCTGTGGGTCCTGGTATGTGGTGGTGACATGAAGCATAGGGATAGGGTGTCTCACAATCCGAGGATGGGAGCTGGCACGTGCTGTGCACTTGCAGGGCCCCTGGCAACACCTGCAGGTGTCGGGGACAGCAGAACTCATGTAGAAGCTCCCCTGCAAGATGGGAAGACAGGTGGCAGCTCCCTTGCAGAGCTCCTGTTTGAGCAGACCCAGAGCCACTGTTCCTCATTTAAGCACGTTCTCAGTGTGTTCTAACAGGAGCATGACAAGTATGTGTGCGTGCGCGCCCATGAGTGTGTTCAGAGAAAACTCGGCCATGCACAGGTCCCATTTAGACAGTGTCGATGCAGCTGAGGTGCATCTGCGTCACCCAAGGCTGGCTTTCCTGGAATGACCTTTTGTGGGGAAACAAATGGCCATGGCCTCCCCAAGCTCTCAATCCTGAGGGTCACTTTAGTGACCACGCAGTGCCTGGTGTTTGATTCATGTTGGACTGCAGATTCATCTCTGGTGTGGGGCTGTGCCCAGGATGACTAAAACCCAGCTTCTCAGTCCACCTCCTGTGAGTCGGGCAAGTGACTTCACAGGGCTAACCCCCCCGACTCCTGGGGTACTTTGGAGATTAGAGGAAAGAACGCATATAGGGCACATTCCTTCTACCTAGGGTGGTTTTAAAAAAAAAAAATACCACAAGGAACCAGTCCTCTACCTTTCCTGCTGAAGAGGAAAGAGGCTGCAGAACTACAGGCGTATTAGTTTATAAATATTTCTATGAGAATTTGGAGGAACTGCAGCATTCTCTGAATGGCATGACTTCCTTCCACTGGGGCTGCAAACCCATGTAGTCCAAGAAAAGAGCACAAATATCTCCTGCAGCAGAATAAGTAGAAAGGCTAACAACCTTTCAGCAGCATTGATTGCCCTCTCTGCAGGCCTGGCTTGGGGCTGGAAGTTCTGGGAGCAGGACAAATCTGGGAGGCCCATTTTCTCTGTAAGCAGCTGGGTCAGCAGGTCTGTTAGCTCAGTAGAGAGAGAATGCTGAGCCTGCACGCTCCCCACCCTCCTCTCCAGGAGCCTGTTGCCCGCCCGCTACACTCCCTGGCAGTGCCCCTCTGTTAGAGGGCGTCCTCTTGTGCAGATAGGATTGATTTTGCATCCTGGTGGGTTGAGCCTGTAGGACCACTGGTGGCTCTAGAGATGGTCACAGTAGTGACCTTCTTCCCAAGTTGTCCATGTGTTGGGCTTTGGAAGTGGCCAACATGTTACCTAATGGAGGAGAAGTGATTCAGGATCTCGTGACGATGGTTCTGATGTACAGGTCACAATAAAAAGCCTGCTGCTATGGCTTTGAAAGAGGGAAGGGCCATCTGCCAGTGGATGCGCACATCCCCGCCAACCTTGATTTTACAACTTCTGACCACAGAATTGTAACAAGTTTGTGTTGTTCAGAGCCCTAGACTCATGGTGATTTTCAGCAGCAGCAGATGCTAGTATACCTTGTCACTTCTCCACCACAAGCTTTGCCTCAATGCTGCTGTGTTTACACCACATAGTGTTAGGTTGAAGCGACAGTCATACATCACTGATAATCTAATAAGACAGCCAGCAGAAGAGTGGCATTTCACATGAAGAGAATATTTGTACCTGTATAAAATGAGATTATATAGTACGGAGGAACAGTAGTAATGCCAGAACCCCTTCAGCTGGCACCGTCCTGGACATCAGTGCAGAGGAAGGCACAGCCCACCGCTGTGGACACACAGCTCTAAGGCCCGAGCACAGGACGGGCAGGCGGTTGAGGCAGGCTTTCCTGAACAGGTCATGTCCAAGCTGATGGTCTGAGTTATCAAGAACTTTCCCAGAAGGCTTCCTCCGCAGTCCTGCTCACAGCCCAGGGAGCAAGAGGGAGACTGTGTAGCTTCCTCCTCCAGGACAGTGTTCAAGACAGGACCTCACCAGCCGGGTGCCCTCGGAGGCTCTGAGCTCGTCTTCCAGGCACACTCCTGTCCATGACGGTAACTGCAGCCCTTCAGGATGAACCTCCGGTTCCAGCAGCATCTTAGGCGAGAGGTTGGTGTGCTCCTTCACAGGAAGTGCTCAGGACCCTATGGCACCAACAACCCTGTGAGGCACCAATGAGGAAATAGAGAAAAAATAATTTGTATAGGAACCTTCAGAACAACCTGGCATTGAAGCCCAGGAGTTCAAGCACTTAATGGCCCTCAGAGTTGGTCCTGTGTCCCCCTCACGGCATTAAATGTGCTCCAGGTAAAGGCACCACTTCTTTCTCCAGTGGTACATTGTGTAACTGCTCCAGAGGGAGGGAACAAGACTATTGGTATCGTTGCAAATGCCTCATCTCTGGTAGGATTTCTGAAGCTAACAGATCTTTATATTTTGATGTACAGGCTTGCTTCTGCTATGATAGTGCTTGATAAGCTCTGCTTTAAAATCCGACTACAATAAGGGACCCACTGAAAACCAACTGCTCCCTTCATCTGTTAAAACCGGATAAATACATCGATCTCTTTGAACAAAGGCCTTGTTTCAAGTTTGTTTTGAAAAAATGTAGATAGTGTTTGAGATGTAGCTTTTTAAGAACTTAAAGTAGACACCTTAATAAGCAATAGAATTTCCTGAATTTGAGGAAATGGTAATGTTGATCATGTCCAGAAGGTTTAGCTTCCTCTTTCCTTTTAGGGACCATTGGTCACAGTATGTTTTCCTCTGAAGTCAGTAAATAGCATTTGTCACCCTGTGCATTGTGTTAACTTTTATTCTATCAGTGCTACATTGTTTTCTGTTCAAAACCCCTGCTTCTGACTAAAATCTGCCATGGTTGTGCATTTACATGTTTCAATACCTTCATGCCCACTTTTCTACATTAGTTTTTGTTTAGTAACAAAGCTGGCTGTCATCTGAGAAACTTTCAGTCTTGTACTAAATCGGCGTCAGACTCCTTTAGTCAAAATCTTGGTTCAGGAAGAAGTGGGAATAATGGAAGTAGCACAGGAGGGGCCTGTCCCTCCCTGCTGGTTGTCACACCTGCCTTGATCTTGCAGGGGTGGCAGGTCGGGGCTGCTTCATCTGCATGATTCTAGGATACAGATTTGCCCACCAGGCACAGGAGAGAGGCTCGGCATCGAATACCTTGGCAGGTCAGTTAGGTTCTAAAACGTTGAGATTGAGCAAAAGAAAAAAGGTAATGCCCAGAGAAGAGTGACTAAGGTGAACGTGAGGACAGATAACCTACTCTGGCAGCTTAGTGGGCGATTTACATTTTGAGCAAAATTTTATGGCAAATGAGTTAGAAGAAGTCAAAGAAGAAATTTTATAAAACTGTCATAGAAAGTCCCAGGATATTAGGAGGGGCCAAGAGGCCCATTACCTGACTGCAGGTTTGTGGAGCAGAATGCGTTGTAAATCCTGCCAAATGCTTAACACTGAGACTCGCCCAGCCCCGCCTGCAGCCTGACCCCTGGGCTGGCCCTACCCAGCATGAGTGGCAGTTTCTTCAGTTGAAGACCCAGAACCAAGGTCCAGCGTTCTGAACTGGGAACAGGGCTGGGTCCTTCCCAAACCTCGTGGAGCTGAAGGTTCAGGCCCTCTTACTTTAGGTACAGTCGCTCTAAAAAGGCCCCATAATTTTTCATTTCTGTTTTTTTCCTTAGAGGGAATCCTGAAGGACTTACCAAATCTGGATTCAGTCCTAAGGGAGGGCATTTGTGAAATCTCTAAATGACATAGCGCGAGTGTGGCTGCGTGCCTGTGCGGCCAGTGCCCGCCGCGGCTCTCGTCCTCCTTGGCCTCTCAGATCTCCCCTTAGACCATTCACTTTCTAATTGTAGTTTCCCAATCTCTCAGGGCAGCCACTCATGAGGCATGTGGAATAGGGCCCCAAACACAGCACAGGTCACGTGTGCCACCAGGAGCTCTGGCACGTCCGTGGTGGCTGCACTCCTCATGGGATCACACGGCCTCGTTTTCTCCACCGGATCAGTTGTTCAGACCTGAACACTGAGGACCAAGAACTCGGAGATAAGCGAGCAGCTCTGCTTTAAAGCTGGGTTTTGATACACTCCATACAGGCATGGAGCACTCGCAGATCCCTCCCCTCCACCCCACATCTCTAGTGCTCATTCTCTTCAGATCAGCATCGTTTTGGCTTCCCCATGAGAGAATGTGCGGTGCTTGGCCATGTCTGGCTTATTTCAGTTAATGCAGTGACTTCCACTTCCACCCGTTTACTGCAAATGATGTAGTAAAGGATTTCATTCTTTATGGCCAGTTAATACTCCATTTTGTACGTAACCAGAGTTTCCTTATCCATTCACCGCAGCTCTCCAAGGCCAATTCCTATCTTGGCTGTTGTGAATAGTGCCACAGTGAACATGGGTGTGTAAGTGCTTGTTGGTGTGTCGGTTTCATTTTCTTTGGATATATACTCAGAAGTGGGATAGCTGAATCATAGTAGTTCCATTTTTCACTTGAGCAATCTCCCTATTTTCCATTATGACTATACTAATTCACATTTCCACCAACAGTGTCTGGCCTGTCCACATGCTGGCCAGCACTTGCTATTGCTACTTACAATAGCCATCGTACTAGTAGATGACATGATTTTGGTTTGCATTTCCCTGGTGGTACTGATAGAGCATTTTTTCTCTATATTTGTATTTATTGTTTTGGGAAGTGTCTATTCAGATCATTTGCCCATTTTTAATTTTACTATTTAAGTATTTTGAGTTCTTTATATGTTCTGGATGTTAACCTTACCAGATGAATAGCTGGCAATTTCCCCCCCTATTTCATAGGTTCTCTTCACTATTTTGTTTTTATGCATAAGATTGTTTGAAGTAATCCCATTCATCATGTTTTTTTCTTGTGCTTTGGGGTCTCATCCAGAAGTCAGTGCCTGTGCCCGTCTCTTCACGTTTCCCCTGTATTTTCTTCTAGTTTCAAAGCGTCTGGACGTGGGTCCACCCTGGGTCAGTCTGCTCTACAGAAGGCTGGGTGAGCCTCAAGTCGAGGCTCCTGTAGGTACATGTTCGGTTTTTCCAGCTTCACCTCCTTCTCCAGTCTGGGCCTTTGCTGGGTGATCTATGTTCTGTTCCGTTGCTCTGTGTCCTTTTATATGCCAATGCCATGCTGTTTGGGTCACTGTGACTCCATCTAGAAGTCAGGAATGGCGATGTCTCCAGCTTTAGCTATTCAGGCCCTTTTGTGTTTCCATATGAACTGTACGATTTTTTCCTTCATCCTGTGAAGAAGGTGTTTTTATGGGATTGTATTTGAGCTGGAGGTTGTGGTAGGTGGTGTGGACATTTAAGCAGTATTACCTTGTCCAGTCCGTGACAATGTTCAAGAGAAAAGTGCCAAGGTCATACATACCGTTGACCCTGGTGAGTGAGCCTCTGGGTGCATGGTTTACTTTTACTTGCTGGTGTTTGGGTGGAAACTTTTGCTCTGTCGTTTTGTTGGCGTGTCCTATGCTGGCCTTGTATAACGAACTCCTTTCAGAAGCATTTGTGCTCGTCTTTGAGTTTAGAAAATTCAGCAGTAAAGCCATCAGTCCTGGACTTTTCTTTATAGAGATTTTACTACTGATCCTGTCTCAGTGTTGATTCATGCAGGTGTCCTGTTGTAGAGAAATGAACAAGTTTCTGGACACTTTTCTAATTTGTCATAGTTTTTTGTAATAAGTCCTAATGATCTTTTGTATTTGTTCCAATTAGTCATACATGACAGTAGAATGCATTTTGACATAAATGGCATGTGGCTTCTCATTTGTCTGGGATCGCTTGTATTTCTGTTATCATTTTAAATGTCTCCCTTTTCATCTTTATTTGGGTCTTTTTCTCGATTGTTATAATTAAATGCTTGTCCGTTTTGTTTATCTTTTCAAAGACAAAAATCTTTGTTTCATTGATATTTAAAGTCTGTAGTTCTGCTCAGATCTTTGTTGTTTAATTTGGGACTTGTTAGATTCCGGTTTCATTTCATTGTGATGAGAAGGAAAACAGGATACGATTTCCTTGATTATTTAAAAGTACCAGGAATTGAGCCCAGGGCTTTACACATGTTAGACAAGCACTTCATCACTTAGCTACATCCCCAGTCCTTTTTAAAATATTGTTTCAGATAGAATCCACAAGTTTTAGTATACGATGTTACTATTTTCATTCACTTTGAGAAGTGTTAAAAATCTTCCAATTTCTTTAATGCCTTAAAAATAAGTTTAGTCTCCATGCATTGTACACGTCCTACAATTTGTTGGATTCTGGTTTCATTTCATTGTGATCCAAAGGGGTACAGGATATGACTTCAGTGTTTTTGAATTTTCTTGGGATGTTCTGTAAATGTCTATCAAGTCCATTTGAGTCTGTTTTGTCCAAGTTGTCTGCCCATTAACAAAAGGGGCATATTGAAATCCATATGCTAATCAGAGCCTGTCTCTTTAGACTTAATGTTGAAGCAGCCAATTTTACCAAACTATTAAGTGCATGTGGGTTTGTGTCTTCTTGTGGATCCCTTCATCAGTGTACAGCTACCTTGTTTCTCTTGTAGTTTTCACCTTCAAGTCTATTTTGAAGGAGGTCATTGTAGCTGGTCCTGCTGACTTTAGGGTTCCACTTGCTTGGATCATGGCTTCCCAGCCTTAGAGGGTGAAACTTAACTTTCACACTATCTTTCAATGGGAGAATTTAGTCCACTTACATTCAGTGTCATTATGATGAGGACTTTTTTCAGGTTGCCCATTTCCTTCTAGTTTTCAGTATTCTTTATTTCCAGTCCCTCTTTCACCTGGTGGTTTACTGACTATTAGTAACGTTCTATTCTTCTCATGTTTTCCATCACCTCCAGATGTAGGACTCCCTCAGGTGTCTTGAGAGCCTAGTCTGATGGTCCTCAATTCCCAGTTTTAATCTTGGTTATTTTCTTTCCTTTCTTAGTAGAAACCTTACCAGATGGTAAGGGAATGACATCCTGATACTCTGCTATTGTTTTGATGGGGATGCCTTTATTATGTATGACCTTGGCACTTTTCTCTTGAACATTGTCTTTAATTTTTCAGTTTGATTGGAATATGACCAGATCCATTTTCACCAGTCTATTTGGGGTTTTCTTAGTGTCCTGTATGTCTGTCCATATCTTTTCCTAGATTATGGAAGATTCCTGCTTCATTGAATAAGTTTTCTAGGCCCTTAACTTTCCCTACTTGCCTTCAAGTACAGATATTTTTTCTTCTACTTCATCTTGTCTTTTGTTGAGGTTTTCAACATCTCCCTGAGGTTTCTAATTCAGATCCTCATTTATTTTCCTCTAATCCTATAACTATTTTCTATCCCATTAAAATACCTGACAAAGGATTTGAAGATTTCATCTCTTTCAGTGTTTGGGGTATCCACTGTTATATTCCTTTGGAAGCCTAGTTCATACCCCATAAGAATAGGTGACATCTTCTTAGAAGGCAGCTCTCTCCTGGAGGTGTTGGCTTGTTTCTAGCTGGACACCATAGAGTTGTCTTCCTTACCCTCTCAGCAGGTCACACGTTTGGTCTTATTCTAGCAGTTCAGGCAGGAAGGAGCTCCCTGTGTCTCCTATTGTAATGGGAATGTCCTTGGGCACCGATGAAGCTAGTTCTGCAGCAAGAGTCTCTGCCCTGATGGCACCTGTCCTCTGACCAGAGAGGGCACACGGGTGGCAGCAGAACTGTGGTGTTCCCCTCTGCCAGTGCCGTGACAGTTCCTCCTGGGAGCAGGACCTCAGCAACAGTGCATTTGGACCCCCGCGCTGTATGCACTGGGGGCAATAGGCAGCCCCCCTCCCCAGTGCAATGCCATCTGAGGATGGGCAGGTGTGGGGCTCAGCAGGAGCCCAAAGTTACCCAAGATTCCCCCCTTTCAAGCTCAGGTGACAGCCAGCGTTGCTCAAGGCCCCCCCTCCAGCCATGTGGCTCTTGAGGCGTTTACATACCTTCAATCTTTCAGTGTGAGGGCTGTTCACAACTCAGTGGAAACTCATCAGTGCATTCCCAGCTCCCAGATATGGTCCAAAAGTCGGTCTCACAAGTGCTATCTCCTAGAGGTGGCGGGAGTGTGGGTGCCCTACGGAGCTCCTGCCAGCGGGAAGTTGGCTCCTTGTTAAGGACCGAGTGCAGGGAGACCTGCACGGTATTTGCCCGGATGCCTGAGGAGAACAGAGGTAAACAGTGGTTTGGTAGCCAATAGCTTTATTGGTTTTGCAATTATTCTCCCACATCCATCACATGTAAATATTAGCCTTCGGAAAGTGGGTCGTAAACATTAATTTTCCCAGTTCCTATTTTATTCTTCTTCTTACTCACTCACCTATTGATTCTCTATCAAAAAACTGTTGTTCCACTCTCTCCATCCCTTCTGCCATCATCTCCCCCTGCCATGGACACTTACCAGTTGCTTCTCTGCTCCTCGAGCACCATCCAGGGCTTCTCTGCTGTGCGTGGCAAAGTCCTGCTTCCCCACCCAGGCCAGAGGTGTGCAGGCTTGGGACGTGGGTGGTGGAGTTCCTGCTCTCTCAGTGTGCCTTTATGCAGTGTTTCTCAGCTGCCCCTTCCCTACCTCCATCTCTCACCATGAGGTTTTGGCTGAGGGAAGTCGGGGATTCCAAGGGAGATATAGAAAGTGAAAGTCTTGTACAAAAGGACTCGCAGAACCACTCAGTCTCCAGGTACTCCTCCCTCTCTGTCCCCCTCACCAGAAACCTAAACCGCAGCAGAGTCAGTTCCTGATCTCAGTGGTTTCCCGACCTTTTCCTTGTCTGGGAGAAGATAGTCGTTTGTACGGTATGCCAGGGTCCATGGAGAGGACTGTGGGCAGGGGGCCTCCTCTGGTGACGGTGACCCCTCCTGCTGCTGTAGACTGGCTGCAAGTCTGTCCTAGGCAATGTATTTGCTGAACGACAGGAAGAAAAAATAAACATGGAAGCCATTTCATTCTCCTCTTGCCGAGAGGATACGGTCAATTCCTAAAAGATCCGTCTGAGGCGACTACATCACCTGTGCCTTGATTCAGCATAAACACCGTCTCAGTCATGTGTGGCTCTGGGGACCACGGGGGTGTTCAAGTGTGCCCGTGCTGAAGGGGCCAGGTAGCAGCTGGCCGAGACCATTACTCGACTGTGCCACACAGGGCTCGCTCTACCTGCAAAAGGGAAAAAAAAGAACATTTCTTCTTCTGTTTCTCTTACAGGAATTCAGAAGTAGGCTCGGGGCTGCGAGCTCGATGCCCCCCACCTCTGCAGCGAGTCCCAGAGCCGCTCTGCGGGGGCTCCATCAGGACCCTGCGCTGCGGGTGGCCGTGGGCCTGGCGCTGCTGGCTCTGCTTCTGGCGTTTTTGGTCAAGGTCTACACTTAGGACACAGCTAACTGGAGCATCTGTGAAGAAGAAATTAAGATGCTCAGCGGACAGGAGAGCCACCCCGCCGGGTCTCAAGGGCAGCCGGTTGTCGGGGCCGGACTGCCTCCTCTGCAGCCCCTTTCTGACGAGGCTCACCCCGTCTCACACCGAGTTGGGCCCTTTGGCTGTTTGACCCAAAACCAAATCACAGCTGGTGTAGCACATCTTTCAAATTAAAAAAAAAAGCCAAAGGGTTGGTTTTGTTTTTTGGTAAGACACGCACGCGATTGGAAACAAAAATGTGACCGTCGAGTCTGACCCCAACTCTAGGGCAACTCTAGTTTTCCTCATGTGGAAGGATTTTGGATCCCTAACAAACATTTTTAAGTGTATCTTCCTCTTCGTGCTTTTTCAGTTACCTGAGAAGTTTATATACAAACCCATTTTTGGAACTAGAATCCCTTTAGACTGGAGAGTGCCCGCTACTTCAGGGACTCTTGGCGGTGTTGAGAGGTGAGAACCGTCTGCTTAACAGCACAGATTTTGAAAGAGTGGGTTGGTCCAAAACAGCATCCCTTTTTGGATATTTTGGATCAATCAGGTCACATTTTCATTTCCACCTGATGCCTCAGTCTTCACCTAGTGACTCCCTTCGTAACTGAAGGTGCTGGTGTCCCAAGCAGGCCTTCCCTCAGGACTCCACAGACGCCTGCGTCCCTTCTCACTCCCCCACCCACCCTGGGCTTTCCTCTTCTGCCTGAAGGAAATGACACACCCATCCACTCACCAGCCCCATGCGTTAGCCCCCCCATGGATCCTCCTCAAGGATCGTTTCAAGGGTCGGGGACCCTTCCCGGCTGCAACTCCAGTCTGCACTTGGTGCAAAGAGAGAGCAAAGCCACTGTCCTGCATCAGGGCCTGGTCTACTGGCCAGGTCAGCCACACTGTTGGTGGTGGCAGTGGTCTGCACATCTCCTGCTGGAGGGGTGGGGGTGGGGGAGGAGGGTGGAAATACCTCTCCTGAGACAAGAACCTGAATGGGTTGAGCGGTGGGTGTGTAGCCCCAGGGAGCTACCTGTCCCTACCTGCCCTAGTGCAGCCTGTCTACCCTGAACTTAGGCAGCCCTTGAGGCTTCTTTAGCCAGTGGGATGTGAGCAAGAGTCCCATCTCTAGGGCACCTTCAGAGCCCTGTACTGGGCCGCGTGCCCTTCCTGCTGCTGCGACCATGGCAGGGTGAAACCTTCCTCAGGCAAGTTGCTGAGGCTGGCTCTGAACTCGAAATCTTCCTGCCTCATCTGTGAAGAAAGAGATTCAGGTGGGGGGATTACAGGCGTGCATCATCACCCCTGGCTACATGTTTTTAGTTTACCAGTCTTTCTACCTGGGTCCTTAAGTAAATGCCAGGAGCGGAGTCCCCACCAGCATGCCTCTTGCTGGGGGGAAGGATTGTCACTAAAGTGTGACCTCATTCAGAAGAGGATGGTGGCACCTCATCTGGCCTGCAGGTTGTAGGGGTGATTGTCATTAGGCCTCATGTTTCCTTTTATGTTCTCTAAGCACCAAAATGTTTTTATGTCTTATTTTTAATGTCTTTTCTTTCTCCTCACTAAGAGATCGACGCTTTGGCCACTTGTTTTTCTTAAACTTAGCATAAAACATGAAAATGTACATAACTTGCAGTGATTTTTAAAATAGGAGTATGTACTGCAGCCAGCCCCAGACAGCTCCTTGTGTCCTCGTAACCTTGAACTTCACCCCCAAAAGGTGACTGCTACCCTTTATCTCCAATTTCTACCTGGAGACATTTCACCTCTTTATGACATTTGCATAAATGGAATCGTACACTACACACATTTCATGATTTCATGTGTTGAAGGAGATGCGGCTCCTCTACGTTCCTTGAAGAGCCTGTTGGCTAAAAGGCCACATTGTGTTGATGTATCTGCATTTGAGTCATTTCCAGGTTTTTGGTTACCGTGGATTGTGCTGCTATAATGATGTTCTGGAACAACTAAGTGTTTGGATTTTGAACTCTGATCTAGGAATGGAACCACTGGGCCTTAGCACTTGAGCATGTCCAGCTTTAGTAGACACTGCCAAATGGTTTTCTGAAGCAGTTGCACAGCCTCACCAGCAAAGGACATGAACCTGGCCACTCTGTCTTCTCTTAGTGCCTCTTCAGTTCTCCGTCAGACCTGCTCTGCTCCTCCCCTTCAACCAGCCAGCTCTATTTTAATATTGATAACTGTTACCTGTCCAGGCTTTAAACACACTAGACATTACAACATGCATTGTATTGGTGCTGATGGGTCCTGAAGAAACAGCTTTGGGATAGATATTATTCCCATTTAATGGGGGCGGGGGGACAAGGGGGGAGACACTAAAACTCAAAAGTTAACTTGCAGAGGGGGCAGAAAACTAGGAAGCTGTAGGGGCAGAACTTGCTCCCAGCCCAACTCCCAAGCCAGCCCTGGTGCAGTGGGACGTCTTCCTGCTCATCCCCCATCTGGCCTAAACGCGACCAGCTGCCAGCACGTATATCTAGGATTGACCACGTGGACTCCTGGGTTCTGGGGAGCCCAACTCTCAACTCTTGTTGCCCTGCTCTGGGAATGTGCGTGGTCTTTAATATTTGTTTAAAACATTTATCAATCTTTTTCTTTTATTCCCTGCTTTAAGCATAAAATAGTCAATTTGAGACTCTAAAGAATTCCTTGGTAAAAATTTTGCTTTGCAACTGAGAACCCGTGTCTAAAAATTAGATTTTCAGGTATGCTTCAGTCAAAACACTACTTGTATTGCCTCTACGTCTGGCTGAAAATTTCATTATACGTTAGATGTTATGGGGGAAGAATTCAAGCTAGAAATGGAGCTGCAAGAAGTCTTGTATTTTTTAAATGAGGTAAAGTAGGAGATAGGAAAGTCATGAAGAGCCAAGACAAAGGAAAAGGGAAAGAGAGATTCTCAAGTTTGGCACAACCATCCAACTCTAGAAACCGATGGTAGATCAGAAGCACTGTATAAATCAAAACATCCTGTGGAATACCTTACAGTTTAAAATCAAATCTAAGTGTGTGTATGAAGAGGCTTGCCTGGGCCCAAAGGCACCCCAGTTGCTACAGTGAGCTCAGGAATACCCTGGGATATTTTAAATTTTTGAAGAAACAGCATCAGATACTATGTAAGCTAATAGCTCAAAATGGTTTCTAGTTTTCAACATCATTTTTTTGCAATTTTTTATGCCATGTTTTTGTAAGACACTATTCTTAATGGCTTCTATGATTAAGAAGCACATATCCAGTAAAAAAAAAAAAACCCTATGTGGAGCAGAAATGAATACAGTTGTCATATTCCAAGATCTGAGATGGGGCCCAGTGCCTGGGAGATGTACACTTGCCATTAATAATTGTGGTCATTTTAATATGAAGTAAAAATACGTTAAGATACAGGTTTTTTCCTAAGAAAATAGTTATGATATATTAGGACACATACAAGTGCTTAGTAAGTTCTTAGGGCCTACCTACTTAATAAACAGAACACCTAGTTGTTTCTTTGGCCGAGAGATATCAAGAGTCAAGGAAGTTTGAGAACATCTGCTCTAGGGTTACAACCTAATTTAGAAGATCCATGCTCAACATACTTAATCTTGGGTCCTACTCACTTCTCAAAATATTTCCCCCTTACTTTCAAGTTGACTTGGCCGTAGCACATCTTTGATAAGTTACACTTGGCTTATCGCTGAATTTGATTTCTAAGGTGTTGAAACCATATAGGAGTTAAAGATCTGAATCAATTGGATTCAGGTTCTGGTTGTTGCCAATACGAATTTTAAGCAGATATCTAAGGAAAAGGAGCTGTGGTTTTGAGCACCAGCGAAACTTTGGTTTAAATTCTACCAGGCCACTGGTAGAGCCTTGCCTATAAAATGAGAGTCATTGAAAGATGACGTGAGATCATGACCAAAGATTGTCCCTCTTCTTTTGACCATTGATATACCATTTCCTCCCATTTCTTGATAACTTCAGCTATTTAAAGGTGACCCCAGTTTTATAGTTGGGTGTTTTAAATTCTGATAAATGCATAACCACCCACAATTCCATATAGCATAGAAAGTCATCCAAAGTTCCTGGAGGCACAAATCTAACAGATACAGTCAAGGAAGAAAAATTCAAAGAAAATGGATTCCAGCTGTATCTGAAGAGATCAAATCAACGAATAGTGTAGAGCACAGATACGGGTGGTGAGCCAAGATCAAGGGGACTTTCTATGGCCCAAGATGAAAAGACCCAGATTAGTAGGGAGGCCTCCAAGTCATGCCCTCCCCCACCCTGCCTAGAGGGTAAAAGGCGATACAGATGTTATTCTTCAGGAGTTTCCTGTCAATCATTTCCTCCCAATACCTTTCTTGGAGTTCTGCGGCCAAACATCCCAACTGTGGGGAGTCCAAGCAAGGAGTGCATCTGGTCTCTGTGGCTCTCCCAGCTAAGGACGTCTGACACACTGTGTGTTCTGATGAGGTAAGAGACCAGGGAAGTGGGGGGAGCCCCAGGGAACGTCGGGGGGAGCCCCAGGGAAGGTGCGGGGGGGAAGCCCCAGGGAAGGTGAGGTGGGGGGGAGTCCCAGGGAAGGTGGTGGGGGGGGAGCCCCCGGGAAGGTGGTGGGGGGGGAGCCCCCGGGAAGGTGGTGGGGGGGGAGCCCCCGGGAAGGTGGTGGGGGGGAGCCCCCGGGAAGGTGGTGGTGGGGGAGCCCCCGGGAAGGTGGTGGTGGGGGAGCCCCCGGGAAGGTGGTGGGGGGGGAGCCCCAGGGAAGGTGGTGGGGGGGGAGCCCCAGGGAAGGTGGTGGGGGGGAGCCCCAGGGAAGGTCGTGGGGGGGAGCCCCAGGGAAGGTCGTGGGGGGGAGCCCCAGGGAAGGTCGTGGGGGGGAGCCCCAGGGAAGGTCGTGGGGGGGGGAGCCCCAGGGAAGGTGGTGGTGGGGGGGGGAGCCCCAGGGAAGGTGGTGGGGGGGGGAGCCCCAGGGAAGGTGGTGGTGGGGGGGGGAGCCCCAGGGAAGGTCGTGGGGGGGGGGAGCCCCAGGGAAGGTCGTGGGGGGGGGAGCCCCAGGGAAGGTCGTGTGGGGGGGGGAGCCCCAGGGAAGGTCGTGTGGGGGGGGGAGCCCCAGGGAAGGTCATGTGTGGGGGGGAGCCCCAGGGAAGGTCATGTGTGGGGGGGAGCCCCAGGGAAGGTCGTGTGTGGGGGGGAGCCCCAGGGAAGGTCGTGGGGGGGGAGCCCCAGGGAAGGTCGTGGGGGGGAGCCCCAGGGAAGGTGGGGGGGAGCCCCAGGGAAGGTGGGGGGGAGCCCCAGGGAAGGTGGGGGGGGGAGCCCCAGGGAAGGTGGGGGGGAGCCCCAGGGAAGGTAAGGGTGAAGCTGGAGTCCAGAAAAACCTGCAGAACTAGAAATCTTAACTCCTGTTTTATCTAATCTGCTTATAATATGCCTAATTAATCATAATAGCTAACGACGTTATCCCAGACTTGTTCCAAGGCCTAACCTTTTGACTTCTATATTTACCCCAATATCCATAAACAATAAAATTATGGTTTTTAAGTAGATCTAAGGATATAAGACGTGTTAGTTTACTCCAGCCTGACTTTATGAACCACACAGCATACCATCCACATAGAATATACGTAAGTAGGGATTCCGATCACACCCCACAACCTGCTTTCAAATTGAGTATTGTCTCCCTCATGGTCACTTGAAGTGACTGATGATACTCTTTGCCCTGAAGGTAGGTCCTGGTCCACCTGTGGAAAGATACCGTCTGGTATTTTTACCTTTGCAGAGTAGTTTGTTTGAAATAACCAGGAATAATGTAAATTTATCTGACAAGTGAACCTAAGATTGAACTAGGGGGTGGGAGGGTTCCTGGGACAATTCTGGTTTTCAGGGCTTGATCCTCTTAAGGAAATGCCTCATGACAAGACTTTCTTCCCCTAGACTAGGTTCCCCCCTGAGCAGCATGAAAGACACATTATACTCCTAACAAAGGAAAGTCCAGACCAGATGGCTATAGAAGTGAATTCTAGTTGAGGAATACAAATCCTTCCTTTCGAAAAATTGAAATGAACACTTTCAAATTCATTATATAAAGTTAGCATTGCCCTTATGCCAGAACCAGAGAAGGACAGTATGAGAAAGGAAGAAACCAGCCAATATCCCTTATGAGTATATAAATGCCAAAATTAAGATATTAGCAAATTGAATCCAATGCATATTAAAAGGATTATTTATATTTATGATGACCAAGAGTGATTTATCCTAGCAATTGAAGTGTTAACATAAGAAAATAAATGTAATACATCACTAATAGAACAAAGGGGGTTGAGGGAACATGGTCATCTAGTTGACCAGAAAAGGCATTTGACAAAATTCAACTCTTTCACGATGAAGAGAGATTAGAAAACAAGGAATAAAAAGGACAATTTTCAGCCTAATAGAGAGTATTTATGACCTGAAGTTACCATCATACTTGATGTTGAAAGGCTGAAAAGTTTTCCCCCTAAGATCAGGGATAAGACAAGAATGCATACTTACACCACTACTATTTCACATCTTAGATAAGTGGAAGGAGTAAAAGGCTTTCAAGTTAGGAAGACACGATTATCTGTATTTGTAGATGACATATATGGGTCTGTGTCTAGAGAATCCCAAAGAAACTGATAACTCACTAGAGCTATTAAGTGAATTTGTTACAGTTGTGCAAGACCAAAATACAACAATCATTGTTTCTGTTCACCAGCAATAAATAATCCAAAAAGAAATAATTCCATTTTCAGGAGTATCCAAAAAGTGTTTGGCTGTTTTAATTAAATATTTAGGAGTAAATCTAATCAAGGAAGTGTAAGACTTGTATGCTGAACACCAAGAATCATTGCTGGAAGAAATTTAGTAATACCTACAAAATAAGCAGGTATCCCATCTTCATGGAGAGGAAGACCTAGCACCACTGTTAGTACTACTCCAAAAGAGCTACAGATGTCAAAGCAATCTCTTTTTTTCTCCTAGAAATGGAAAATTCAACACAAGATCATTTGGAATTGCAAAGGGACCCAAATAACCAGAGCAACCTTGAAAAAGAAGTTGGAGGACTTACACTTCCCAACTGTGAAGCTACACTACTTAGGACAGGTGTACTGTCATATGGACAGATATATAGACCAGTGAAATAGAAGAGCAAATTGGAAACCAAATGCCACATATGCGATCAATTCATTTTCAACAAAACAATTCAATAAAGATTCTTCCAACAAATGCTGCTGAAAAAAACTGGATATACATGTGCACAGGAATAAGTTTGCACCTTCCTTGATACCATCTTAAAAACCCAAAAGGATCAAACATAAAAACCTAAACAAAATTATAGACTCTTAGAAGAAAACCCTGAAAGAAATTCTTTACAACATTGGATTTGTCAATGATTTCATGACTTTGTCACCAAAATTACAGGTAATGAAAGATAAATTGGAATCAATGACTTTGGCGCAAAGGATGGACAGTCTTGAGAATGCAGATGACATACAGTGAAAGAACATATTTGCAAATAACATTTTAAAAGGGCTCGACATCCAGAATATAGTAGATAAATACACCTCAAAAAAAAAATGACCCAATTCAAGAATTGGTAGGAGATTTAGATAGGTATTTCTCCAAAAAAAAAAAAAAAAAAAGGGATATGAGTGGCCAATAAGCACATGGAAAGATGGTCAACGTCAGTGTCATCAGGGAAAAGCAAACCAACAGTACAATGAGACCTTACATACCCGTTAGGATGGCTACAAGGGAAGAGAGAATGACATGTCAAGTTATGGGGAGAAATTAGAACCCTCAAGTCTGGAGTGAAAATGTTAAATGATGTCACTGGATAATGGCATAGTGGTTCCTCAGAGTTTGAACCTAGAACTCCCATGAGACCCCCAATTCCATTCCTAGGTCAATTTTCCAAAAGAATTAAAACTAGAGATTCAGATGTCTATATCAATGTTCATAGCCGTATCCTGTGCATGGCCAAAGGCGAACAGAACCCAACTGTCCACTGATGGACAGTCGGAGAAAGTGCAGTCCATATATAAAATGGGATGTCACTCAGCCCTGAAAAGGTGTGAAATTCTGATTGTGCTATAATGCACACAAAGCTTTTTGGGTTTTGGTGCTGGGGATGGAGCCCAGAACCTCCTGCGTGCTAAGCACACTTGCACCATTAGCCCAAATGAACCTTGAAAAAACTTGTAGTGAAAAAAAGCCAGACGTGGACAAATATTATATGACCCCCGTCATGTGATAGGAGGTGGCAGACACGTGAGTGGTGACCAGAACTCACCAAGACAAAGAGAAGCAATTAAGAGTTTATTAGAGGAAGATATGCGGCACCCTGATGGCAAAGCTGACCAAGACCCATCTATGGACTCAGCGGACGTGTGGGCCTGTATGTGCTTCTGAGTTGTTCGCCTTTGTCAGGCTTTATTGTTGGGAGTGGTTTATGCCAAGAGGCGATGGCAGAGCCCGTTACTTGCCCGTAATGCCTTGTGCACTTGTGCTTAATGTCCATTCCCGGCTTCTACATCAGATGCACGAGAAGCAGTACATGTGGAGTCTTAAACCTCCAAGTCAAACCTGGGTCCCTGCACATGCTCCTCATGATAGGTGGGCATGCTGTTTGGAAAACAGGATCTTGATGTCAATGCTTGGAAGTTCCCACTTCTCATAACTCCCAGGGGCAGGATAAAAGGGAGTTCCTTAGCCTCGCGGCTCCACTAGTCAAGGTGAAGTAGGGCTGCAGACAGGGTCCCTAATCTACCTTGCCTTGATCCACTTACATGGAGTACCTAGAATAGGCAAATTGACAGTGGGTGTAATGCAGATTCCCAGGAGCTGAGGGAAGAGGACACAGATATCGTTATGATGAAAAGCTATAAGTAGCAATAATACACATGGGAATTAAGTTCATTGTCTGTTAAGAGTTTTGATGGCATGCTAAAGAACCTGGGCTTTGTCCAACAGCTAAAGATGAGCCAGTGTAGGCTTCTAAGTAGGCTCCTAGGTATTGCATGCTGCAGGTTCCTCTATGCTTGGGAAGACAACCCGCGACAGCAGGGAGAGGCCGATGCTCCCACTGATGCTCCCAGCAGCGAGCTCCCCGTCCTCACCCTACACCAACCACCAACCCTGGGAAACACAACTGGGGGACCACGGTGCCAGGCTTAGGAAGAGTTAAGCCTCTGCCCTTGGGTTCTGTGCATTGTCCGTGACCCAGTTTCCCGACAGGCCGGTTTCCAGGACAGCATTGGTGGCCCCGCTGAGCCAGAGGGGCGGCTCTCGTCTTGGGCACTGCTGTCACCTACACTGGGGGTGTTGCCGACTCTGGGGGTGTTGCGGCTCTGGGGTGCGTTTGTGTTGCAGTGTGGCTGTAACACGAAGCTCAAGCTGGAGGTGCGGGTCCCACCACTGTTTTAATCAGGAGAGTGCCTCCGTCAGAGGCAGCTCCTGTCTTTGTAGTTCAGCATCTTTGATCCTTAATCTTTTTTTGGCTCTTCCACCCTGAATGGCTTCTGGGGCCCTAGCAACCCTTTATCCCTGCAGCACCTGCTACCTTCTCTGCTCATCTGCTCCCATTTAAGTGACCAACTCCAGCTTTCTGGATTTGGAACTTCACCTGCCAAGAACACTCTCTTAATAAATGGATGCAAATGCGTAACAGAAAAGCCACCTGTGATAACTATCTCGAGGTTGGGATCTTAGAGGGCAGATGTTCCTGGTTTTCTGTTTCTCTGTAAGTATGTGTTGTTCCCTAGCCTGTGTGACTTCCACATCCTCATTTGGTATCATTTGACAGGTAAGAGAAGGGCTTCTGCTTCCTGTAGATGCCACTTTATGGCCCACGACCCTCAATTCCAAACTTCATAGGAAACTCCACATTCCTGATCACTGACCCATCAAAGTGTTAAAGCTTGTCCTGTCTACAATGCTGCAGAAAGAGGCCAGGTTTCAGTCTCGGCTCCATGGTCAGGGCCCGAGTGAGTGAGCCCAATTCTGGCACTGTATCACCCAGCAGACACTAGTGAGAGTCATCGTCACGTCTCATCTGTCCCCATAACTGACAGTAAGACTAGAAACCAAACAGAAATGAGCAGGAGGTGGAGCCTACAGAGGCTGGCTTACCTGGAGGTCAAGGGTCTTTCGAATGCTATTTTCAGGTGTTTCACATAGAGAAACATCCAGGCTGGTTTGGGCTTTGAGCCTTCTATGAATGACTGAGCCACCAAAGGAAGGCCTGCCACGCTGTGGCCCTTGATTACTCCATCTTTCCCTGGTTTTAGGTGTTCATCTCTGATAGGAGAATGTACAAGAAGAAGAACTAAGGTGTAAGGTCTCTGACCTCCATACAAAGATTTTCAAGCCTTGAATTTGGATCCTTCTCTTTCTCTTAACCCAACATCCTCCAAGATCTTTTAAAGCAGAAAGTTTGAGAGTTCCCAAGCAATGTTAAGAAAGGCAGAAGCTGAGTGGTGAAGTTGCCCAGCATGCACAAGGCCCTGGATTCAGTCCCCAGCGCTGGGGGTTGGGGAGAAGTTGGTTGAATGCTAGCTTAAAAAAAATGTTACCTTACCAAAACAGATTGTCTTGGGCCATCAGAATTTTTAAAAGCTATAAGAAAATCCTATAGCTAAAATGTGATAGTTCCAGTTGAGGAAATTAATACTTTTAAGTATACAAATTAAAAGTTTTTTAAAAAGGCAATTTGACACTAGCTCTCCCTCGAACTATTCATATTGAAAGGAAACCCTGTGGCAGGCGACCCAATGTTCAAATCATCAACTTGGAGCCCCAGAAATTCCCACCAGCTGCCTTCTGGTGTTCAATCCGAAGCAGCTTCTGTCTCTGTCTTCTGTCAGGAAACTGACGCTTTCTTACAGTGATTTTGGAAATGAGAATTGAGACTTGGGAAGGCTGCACAGAGGACCTCTTGGTACATGGCAGAGGGGATCTGTGCATGTCTGTCCCATCCCCATCGGGAACCTGGCCTGTCTTGATGGGGAAGAGCCAGAGGCCCAGAGACAGGGAGGTGGACCTCCTACCTACAGGTGGAGGCTTGCGTCAACAAGCGAGGCAACCTGGCCAAGGCCGGCCTTCCAGCTTGGACAGTTTCCAAACAAGGGGCCCAACACTGTCCTGGTGTTGAGATGCTTCAGGGCTCACCTACAGGCTCCACTCCTGAACTGCCTTTAATAGAGTCCCCCTTACATCACTGAGCCTCTCCTGCGTGGAGAGAGACATCAGGCAAACAAACAAGCAAATGAACGACCAGGAACCGATCTCGGGGTATTTGGATACCAGATTAACAAAAAAGAATGGCTGAATGGCCAAGCTTCCGGATTTGCTAAGAAATGGCAAAGGGTTGTGTGACTGGTTTGAACTCTCTTCTAAATACCGAATATCCATCTCTTGGGCCCCAAGATCTGGGTTACAGTGTAACTACACAAGCCAGTGCATCACGTGGTCCTCCCCGTGAAGTGAGCCAAGCCAGCACACCTCAGCGGACTGTCCAGCGCCGGCTCGTTGTGTGTACTCCAGACCCTGCTGGCTCCCAGGAGACCTCACGTGGTTCCTACCATGACCACCCACAGATCGAGTTTGGCAAGATTATATTTGGTGATTTAAAAAAGGGAACAGGATTTTTTTAAAAATGCTTCCTTGTAAAACAAATTTTTTCGTTTGGAGAGGGAAAAATACTTCTTGGCAGAGAAACGTGGAGGAACCAAAACTTTACTCAGCACCGGCAGGTGAGAGTGGGCCTTTAAATTCCCAAGTCAGGGGGCCAGGGTGTGGGAGAGCCCTGGCCTTCAAGCCCCAGCACCACACACTGGAAGAAAACAGGATCTCGGGGGGCCAAGAGGTGGGCAGCTCTGCCCCAGAGCACAGCCAGGGTAGCAAATACCCCTCTAAACCTCGGGCACCAGAGACTGAACTCGGGGACTCAGCCCCTGAGCCACATCCCAGCCCTATTTTGTATTTTAGAGACAGTCCCACCGAGTTGCTTAGCACCTCGCTTTTCTGAGGCTGGTTTTGATCTCAATCCTCCTGCCTCAGCCTCCCAAGCCATGGGGATTATAGGTGTGTGCCACTGCTCCTGGAAAGAAAATACTCCTTCCAGGACAGCCATTAAGGGAGATCTGGAAATCAACAAGGGAGTGACAGAGGCAGAGAGGCCACCTGGAGTGGAGACCTCAGCCAGCTCCAGCTCCGTGGGGTGGAGGGCGTTTCACACCACAGGTGTTTCAGGCAGCTTTTTCACTGCTGTGACTAACGACCCGGCCAACAATTAGAAAAGGTTGATTTGAGGGCTCACGGTTTCAGAGGTCTTAGTCCAGAGAAGGCCGGCCTCATTTCTTGGGCTCGAGATGAGGCTGACCATCATGGTGTAGTGTGTGGCAGAGGGAAGCAGCGCACATCATGGTGACCAAGAAGCAGAGAGCAACTCCACTCGCCAGACACAAGTATATACCCCCCAACGCCACGCCCCAACCCCCTCCCCAGCCAGACCCAGCACTTCAGATCCCACTGTCCGTCCTCATCAGGGGATCAATTCACTGGTTGGGTTCAGGCTCTCGTAACCCCATCATTCCTCCTCTGAACCTTCTCACATCATCTCACATGTGAGCTTCTGGGGGACACCTCACATCCAAAAAGATAGGGAGAAAGTGCCAGCAGCCCTGACGGCGGGAGTTCTCAGTTCTCAGGCTCTGCGTCCAGCATGGCAGTGGGCTGGTCTCAAGCTACTGCTCTGCCCTGGAGGAGAACCTTGCACGGGCCCTCCGACCCCGGGAGCCCAGCTACTGCAACAGCCGTGACTCGATTCCACCCGACTGGGGGCCAGTGGGCAGAGCCCCGGCAGTAGCAGGAGCTTGACGCGTCTCACAGGCCTCAGCACCCTGCGGTTTCAGGACTGGCAGCTCACAGAGCCACAAGCGGGACCCCCACCCATGCCAGCCCCTCAGGAACTAGGGAAGGCCACTTCCCCAGCCCACGCCTTGGGGCTGTGGTGCTGGAGCAGAAAGCCCCTGGCACCACTGGTGCTCATCCTCTCTGTCCTGGAGCTCGAACACATGCCTACCAATGCCGGAGTCCCTCTTCATGAGCACTTGCTCCCCGAGACCTGGGGACACTCCCTGTCCTACAGCTTGAGGATTACAGATGTCAAAAGCCCCAGTGCCACTTGCACTCACTCCACAGGACCAAGAGGAGGGCTCCTCCCCGTCTTGACCCTCCAGGATCACGTACCAGTGCTGTAGGTGCATACATCAGCCCCACGTGCCCAGGACCAGTAAAGGCCTCCTCCGTGATCCACAGCCTTGGGACCACAGGAAGTGGTTCCCAAAGCTCCACCAGCACCTATGCTTGTCCCTTGGGAACTGAAGAAGTCCGCATGCACATCCTGCGGCTCCAGGAAAGACGCTGTCTGTGCCACAAGCCCAGTGCCACCACGTTCACCCACAGGAGCTGGGGAGGCCTTCTTTACATCCCACAACCTTGAATCTGTGGTTACCAGTGCCAGAGACCCAACGTCACCATGCTAATCCCACAGGAAGAGGCCCCATCCAATCATGTGGCGGCATCTCCCACATTCATCCCAAGGGACTTGGGGAAAGTGTCCTTCACATAACACGGCTCTGGGGGTATGGATGCTGGTGTCACAACCCTTGAGATCACCTGTGCTGGCCCTGTGTCACCTGGGGACAGTCCTCTGCATCCTGCACCACAGACCACGGCAGCTGCCGTCACAAGCTCAGTGCCATCAGAGCTTGACAACATGGGACCTGAGCACATGCTCCTTGGAAGACCATGTTCACTGCAAAGGTGGACCAGTCCTCGGTCTTGCCCGTGGGCACTTAGACACTGACAGCAGTCACAGCTGAGCAAGTCACACAGGGCTGCACGTGCGCTCACCTTCAACCAGAGCCAAATCACCTGCCAAATGACCTGTATCCCATCTAAATGAAAAGACCTTTTCCTGAAAAAGATACCCCATAAAAAAATCAGAAGAGGTGACTGTTACACCTGATGCACAGACATCAAGGTAGGAACCCAAGAAACATGGAAGTAAGGTACTCAAAGGAAAGAAGTTCCCCCGGAATAGAGCCCAGTCTAGAGGAAACCTACGAACTATGGACACAAATTCAATAGAATGATCCTATGAAAACTCAGAACTGCACGAGAATCCTGGTGGACAGCACAGAATGAAACAACTCAGGGTGGAATGAGACAGTCGACCAAGAGATGGAAATCACAAAGAACGAACCAAGTGGAAATGTTGTAGCTATAAACCTCAGTCAGTGAGATATAGATTCCAGTTGAGAGCACTCACAGCAAACTAGAATGAATGGAAGATGTAGTTTCTGAACTTGAGGATAGGTCTTTTGAATTATTCCAGCCCCAAATAGAAAAACAGCATTCAGGCATGGTGGCACAGGCCAGTGGCTCAGGAGGTGAGGCAGCCAGCCTCAGTAACTGAGCAAAGTCCTAAGCAGCTCAGCGAGACCCTGTCTCTAAATAAAATTTTAAAAAAAAGGGCTGGGGATGTGGCTCAGTGGTTAAATGCCCCTGGATTGAATCCCCTGTATTAACAACAGAAACAGCAAGGAAAAACAAGGAGTTCACAAGGTGTATGTGAAGAAAAGTTCACATTACCAAATTATAGAAGTAGAAGAGGAGAAAGGCACTAAAACTCCATTTTTATAAAATAGGTGAAAACTTCTGAAATATTCAAGCTCAAAAGGATCCCAACAGGATTCAATAAAAGACCTAACTCTAGGTTGTCCGAAATAAGTTTTAATACACATGTAAAATACATGGAAAAAATATAGCATGCGAATGGAAACCAGAAGTGAACAGAGTAGCTGCACATAAAGTAGGCTTTATATTAAAGACCAAGAAACAGCAGCAAATTCATTAAAAGGATCAGTTCAGCCAAAAGATGTAACAACTGTAAATACACGGGTACCAAATACAGGACCACCACAATATAGAAATTAGATCCAAAGAGGGAGACTCCAGTGAAATAATAATTGAAAACTTCAATGCCCCACTTTCCTCAATGGACAGGTCATCCAGAGAAAAATATCAACAAAGAAATATCCAAGTTGCACTATAGCAAGAGAAAATAGCAAATGGACCCAACAGACATTTACAGAGCATTTCATCCAACAGATACAGAACGCTATACCTACTTCTGATCATTACATGAACCGTTTTCCAGGATAGATCATGTTAGTCCTCAATTCCAAGTCTCAGTAAGTTTTTTAAAACTGAAGTATGATGCGTCTTTGTCAGACCCCACGGAACAAAACAAGTCAAGAATAATGGAAAATAGACAGTTACATGGAAATTGACCGACACGCTCCTCAACGCGAGTGGGAGGCTGGGGTGCAGTCCCGTGGGCAGGGCACGCGTCTCCCACAGGCAAAACCCTGGGTTCGACCCTCTGTGCTGGGAAACTCAACTACCCATGGGTAACGGGAGAAATTAGAAGGGAAACCAGACAGCTTCTTGAAGCACACCTTATCAAAATCTGTGGAATATGGCAAAAGTGGTGTAAAAAACAAGAAACTAGAAAGACTTCAAATATATAAGGATGCATCTCAGGGACAGAGAAAGTCAAGAACCAACCAAACCTAAAATTGGAAGAAATAAAGATCAGAGCACAGTATTTAGGGGGAAAAACACCCCCCAAAATTCAATGAAATAGTTAATTTGTTTCTATTTTCAAAAAGCTGAAACAAACCATGGAGAAAAGACCCAACTACATAATTCAGAAGTGAAAAGGGAGACATTATAACTGATAAATACCCAGAAACACAAAGGATCATAAGAAACTACTTTGAATAAGTATGTGCTAAAAAACCTGGAAAATTTAGAAGAAATGGACAAATTCCTGAATACATACAACCCAAACAAAATCATAAGAGATCCACACCTAGACACATTATAATGAAGATGCCCAACATACAGAATAAGGAGAGAATTTTAAAAGCTACAAGAGAAAGGAAGCAGATTACATTTAGGGGTAAACCAATCAGGATAACAGCTGATCTTTCAACACAGACTCTGAAAGCTAGAAGATCCTGGAATAACATATTTCAAACACTGAAAGAAAATGGGCTCCAACCCAGAATTGTGTATCCAGCAAAATTAAGCTTCAGGATGGAAGATGAAATTAAAACCTTCCATGATAAACAAAAGTTAAAAGAATTTACAGCTAGAAAACCATCTCTTCAAAACATCCTCGGCAAAATATTACAGGAAGAGGAAATGGAAAATATCAATGAAAACCAACAGCGGGAGGTAGTACAGTAAAGTGGGGGGGAATAATGAAAGAGGAAAACAAACCATGTTTAGTAACATAAATAAACAAATATGTCTGGAAGAACAACCCATATCTCAATAATAACCCTAAATGTTAATGGCTTAAACTCACCAATTAAGAGACACAGGCTAGTAGAATGGGTCACAAAACAAGACCCAACAATATGCTGCCTTCAGGAGATGCATTTGATAGGAAAAGACATACATAGACTGAAGGTGAAAGGTTGGGAAAAATCATATCACTCATATGGACTTCGGAAACAAGCAGGAGTGTCCATACTCATATCAAATAAAATAGATTTCAAGCCAAAGTTAATCAAAAGGGATGAAGAGGGACACTACATACTGCTCAAGGGAACCATACACCAACAAGACATAACAATCATAAATATATATGCCCCAAACAATGGTGCAGCTATGTTCATCAAATTCACTCTTCTCAAGTTCAAGAGTCTAATAGACCACCATACAATAATCATGGGAGACGTCAACACACCTCTCTCACCACTGGACAGATCTTCCAAACAAAAGTTGAATAAGGAAACTATAGAACTCAATAACATAATTAATAACCTAGACTTAATTGACATATATAGAATATACCACCCAAGATCAAGCAGTTACACTTTTTTCTCAGCAGCACATGGATCCTTCTCAAAAATAGATCATATATTATGTCACAGGGCAACTCTTAGACAATATAAAGGAGTAGAGATAATACCATGCATCTTATCTGATCATAATGGAATGAAATTGAAAATCAACGATAAAAGAAGTAAGGAAAAATCATGCATTACTTGGAGAATGAACAATAGGTTACTGAATGATCAATGGGTTATAGAAGACATCAAGGAGGAAATTAAAAAATTCTTAGAGATAAATGAAAACACAGACACAACATATCGGAATCTATGGGACACATTGAAAGCAGTTCTAAGAGGAAAATTCATTGCTTGGAGTTCATTCCTTAAAAAAAGAAAAAACCAACAAATAAATGATCTAATACTTCAACTCAAAATCCTAGAAAAAGAAGAGCAAAACAACAGCAAAAGAAGTAGAAGACAAGAAATAATTAAAATCAGAGCTGAAATTAATGAAATCGAAACAAAAGAAACAATTGAAAAAATTGACAAAACTAAAAGTTGGTTCTTTGAAAAAATAAATAAAATCGACAGACCCTTAGCCACGCTAATGAAGAGAAGAAGAGAGAGAACTCAAATTACTAGCATACGGGATGAAAAAGGCAATATCACAACAGACACTTCAGAAATACAGAAGATTATCCGAAATTACTTTGAATCCTTATACTCCAATAAAATAGAAGATAGTGAAGGCATCGATAAATTTCTTAAGTCATATGATTTGCCCAGATTGAGTCAGGAGGATATTGACAACCTAAACAGACCAATATCAATTGAGGAAATAATAGAAGAAACCATCAAAAGACTACCAACTAAGAAAAGCCCAGGACTGGATGGGTATACAGCAGAGTTTTACAAAACCTTTAAAGAGGAACTAATACCAATACTTTTCAAGCTATTTCAGGAAATAGAAAAAGAGGGAGAACTTCCAAATTCATTCTATGAGGCCAACATCACCCTGATTCCTAAACCATACAAAGACACTTCAAAGAAAGAAAACTACAGACCAATATCTCTAATGAACCTAGATGCAAAAATCCTCAATAAACTGCTGGCGAACCGGATACAAAAACATATCAAAAAAATTGTGCACCATGATCAGGTAGGATTTATCCCTGGGATGCAAGGTTGGTTCAATATACGGAAATCAATAAATGTTATTCACCACATCAATAGGCTTAAAAATAAGAACCACATGATCATCTCGATAGATGCGGAAAAAGCATTCGACAAAGTACAGCATCCCTTTATGTTCAAAACTCTAGAAAAACTAGGGATAACAGGAACATACCTCAATATTGTAAAAGCAATCTATGCTAAGCCTCAGGATAGCATCATTCTGAATGGAGAAAAACTGAAGGCATTCCCTCTAAAATCTGGAACAAGACAGGGATGCCCTCTCTCACCACTTCTGTTCAACATAGTTCTCGAATCACTGGCCAGAGCAATTAGACAGACGAAAGAAATTAAAGGCATAAAAATAGGAAAAGAAGAACTCAAATTATCACTATTTGCAGATGACATGATTCTATACCTAGCAGACCCAAAAGGGTCTACAAAGAAACTATTAGAGCTAATAAATGAATTCAGCAAAGTGGCAGGATATAAAATCAACACGCATAAATCAAAGGCATTCCTGTATATCAGCGACAAATCCTCTGAAATGGAAATGAGGACAACCACCCCATTCACAATATCCTCAAAAAAAATAAAATACTTGGGAATCAACCTAACAAAAGAGGTGAAAGACTTATACAATGAAAACTACAGAACCCTAAAGAGAGAAATAGAAGAAGATCTTAGAAGATGGAAAAATATACCCTGTTCATGGATAGGTAGAAGTAACATCATCAAAATGGCGATATTACCAAAAGTTCTCTATAGGTTTAATGCAATGCCAATCAAAATCCCAACGGCATTTCTTGTAGAAATAGAGAAAGCAATCATGAAATTCATATGGAAAAATAAAAGACCCAGAATAGCAAAAACAATGCTAAGCAGGAAGTGTGAATCAGGCGGTATAGCTATACCAGACTTCAAACTATACTACAGAGCAATAGTAACAAAAACAGCATGGTACTGGTACCAAAACAGGCAGGTGGACCAATGGTACAGAATAGAGGACACAGAATCCAATCCACAAAACTACAAGTATCTTATATTCGATAAAGGGGCTAAAAGCATGCAATGGAAGAAGGATAGCATCTTCAACAAATGGTGTTGGGAAAACTGGAAATCCATATGCAACAAAATGAAACTGAATCCCTTTCTCTCACCATGCACAAAAGTTAACTCAAAGTGGATCAAGGAACTTGGTATCAAATAAAAGACATGGCGTCTGATAGAAGAAAAAGTTGGCTATGATCTACATACTGTGGGTCGGGCTCCAAATTCCTCAATAGGACACCCATAGCACAACAGTTAATAACTAGAATCAACAAATGGGACTTACTCAAACTAAAAAGTTTTTTCTCAGCAAAAGAAACAATAAGGGAGGTAAATAGGGAGCCTACGTCCTGGGAACAAATCTTTACTCCTCACACTTCAGACAGAGCCCTAATATCCAGAATATACAAAGAACTAAAAAAATTAGACAATGAGATAACAAATAACCCAATCAACAAATGGGCCAAGGACCTGAACAGAAATTTCTCAGAGGAGGACATACAATCAATCAACAAGTATATGAAAAAATGCTCACCATCTCTAGCAGTCAGAGAAATGCAAATCAAAACCACCCTAAGATACCATCTCACTCCAGTAAGATTGGCAGCCATTAGGGAGTCAAACAGCAACAAGTGCTGGCGAGGATGTGGGGAAAAGGGTTCACTTGTACATTGCTGGTGGGACTGCAAATTGGTGCGGTCAATTTGGAAAGCAGTATGGAGATTTCTTGGAAAGCTCGGAATGGAACCACCATTTGATCCAGCTATTCCCCTACTCGGTCTATTCCCTAAAGACCTAAAAAGAGCACACTATAGGGACACTGCTACATCCATGTTCATAGCAGCACAATTCACAATAGCAAGACTGTGGAACCAACCTAGATGCCCTTCAATGGACGAATGGATAAAAAAAAATGTGGCATTTATACACAATGGAGTATTACTCTGCATTAAGAAATGACAAAATCATAGAATTTGGAGGGAAATGGATGGCGTTAGAGCAGATTATGCTAAGTGAAGCTAGACAATCCCTTAAAAACAAATGCCAAATGTCTTCTTTGATATAAGGAGAGTAACTAAGAACAGAGTAGGGACGAAGAGCATGAGAAGAAGATTAACATTAAACAGGGATGAGAGGTGGGAGGGAAAGGGAGAGAGAAGGGAAATTGCATGTAAATGGAAGGAGACCCTCAGGGGTATACAAAATTACATACAAGAAGAAGTGAGGGGAAAGGAGGAAAAATATAAGGGGGAGAAATGAATTACAGTAGAGGGGGTAGAGAGAGAAGAGGGGAGGGGAGGGGGGATAGTAGAGGATAGGAAAGGCAGCAGAATACAACAGACACCAGAATGGCAATATGTAAATCAATGGTTGTGCAACTGATGTGATTCTGCAATCTGTATATGGGGTAAAAATGGGAGCTCATATCCCACTTTAATCAAAGTGTGAAATATGATATATCAAGAACTATGTAATGTTTTGAACAACCTACAATAAAAATTAATTAAAAATTTTCAGTATAAAAAAAAAGAATGATAAAACATTACCACTATACATACACATGCACACACCCATGCACATACAAGCACGCATATGCACACTTGCATATATGTACACATACACATACGACTACATGACTGGTGTCAGAAAAATGAGTAATTATATATACATATATAAATGGGGTAGGTATATCAAGATGCATACATGCATTCTACAGTCATATATAACAAACAAAATTTTTTTTAATTTGCAAAGTGACTTCATCGTCATGTCAAAAAAGTTTCTACAGCACAATCAAGTTGGATCCATTCTTTAGATGCAGGACTATTCAACATTCAAAAAAAAAAAAACATGATAAACCACATTAACAGAATGAAAGACAAAGACCATGATCAGATCAATAAAAGCAGAATAAACATAAGATTCACCTTACTTCATAATGAAAACTGAACAAATTAGCCATGGAAGGAACATACCTCAGAATACTAAGGCCCATAGGAAAACCCAGACAATATCATACCAAACAGGGAAAGGCTCATTTCCTGAGGTCTGGAGCAAGACAGGAATGTTTCCTTTCACCATTCTTAGTAAATAGAGCCCAGAAGTCTCAGCAAGAGCAGTTGGGCAAGGAAAGGAAGAGGTTAAATCATCTGTTGGCACATGACATGATTTTATACATGAATACTCCACCAAAAAGTGTGAGAACTGATAAATGCCATACAGTTGCAGGAAACAGAAATCGATGTACAAAAGTCAATGCACAAAAGACCCAGCATTTTTATACACCAATAATGAATTTGCTGGAAAAGTCAAGAAAGCCATTCCATTGACAGTAGTCACAAAAAATAAATTGGAGAGGAAGATCTTTATAATGACAATTATAAAACACTGATGAAAGAAATTACAGAGAACATTTTAAAAATGGAAAGATACACCATGTTCATAGACTGAAAAAAATTAATGTTATTTAAAATGACCATATGGCCCAAAGGGATCTGTAGATTCATTGTGATTTCCATCAACATACCAATGACTTTCTTCACCGAAATAAAAAAAAAAATCAGAATTTGCATGGAACCATGAAACAACTACAGTAGCCAAAGCAAATGTGAGCAAGAAAATTAAGCAAAGCTGAAAGAAGACATCTCAATACCTGACTTCAAAACACACAAGGTACAGTAACCAAAAACATGGTACTCGCACAAAAACACACACCGACCCACGTAACAGAAAAGAGCCAGAAATTAATCCCCCCACAGCCATCTCTTCAATACATGGCACTGGCAAAATTGGATTTGTATCTGCAGAGTAAAACTAGATCCCATTCACTCACCATATACAACAATCTACTCAAAATGGGTCAGAGACTTGGACATCAAACCTGAAACTATGAAATCCCTACAAGAATTATCAGGGAAACACTTCAAGATACTGGTGTGAGCTATGATTATCATTATTATTTTTTTTGAGGTGGGGGTAGGATACCAAAGGCACAGGCTACAAAACAGGCAAAGGGAAGACCAGATCAAGCTAAGACGCTTCTGCCCTGCATGGGAGACCATCAGAGACGCCTGCAGAATGGGAGAAGATATTCGCAAACATTGCATGAGGGATTAGTGTCCAAAATATATGAGGGATTTAAAAAGCTACAACATCTCTTTAAAAACTGGGCTAAAGATCTGAATAGACTTTTCTTGGATATGCAGATGGCTAAAAGCATATGAAAAAAACGCTCAATATCACTAATCAGGAAATGAACATGAAAACCCGAGATTTCCATTCATAACTGGGGTGAGAGATCATCAAAAGGACAACCCCCCCCCAAAAAAAAAAAAAAAAAAGAAAAAGGGTTCTGACAACACACTGCTGGTGGGGAAGCAGATTGGTGCAGCCATTACGCAGAACAGTATGGGGATTCTTTTGCAAACTAAAAACAGACCCGGTGTGATCCAGCACCCGCCACGGGGTGTGCATCAGTGGTGATGAACTCACTCTGCCCAGGTGACACCTGCCCCCCACGTGTACCTGGGGCTTCTCAGTGACTCAGATACGGAGTCAGCCTCGACGCCCATCAGGAGTAGGCTGGTGGGTGAATAAAAAAATATGGTGTGTCCACACACTGTCATTCAGTGAGGAGGCAGGAGACCTGTGCTCACAGGAAAGGGATGGAGAGCCAACACAGACCCCAGTGCTGCCTCTGCTAACTCAGCAGAGACTGCAAAGCTGACCTCCAGGCAGAATGGCAAGCCTACAAGAGGGGCAAGGAGACGTCAAAGCACAGGAGGAGACAGAGTCTGGCTTTCCTGTAGCACAGAAAGGTATCTGTTGGTTAAAAAAAAAAAAAAAAAAAAGAATTCAAGATGACCGGAAACTAGTAGGGAATTCAACTTTGGAAGCAATGGAAGTACTTTCTACCCCAATTTGATTATCACACATTATATGTGTATTGAATCATCCTACTGTACCCCATAAAGAAGTATAAACGTCTTTTAAAAACCACCCAACTTTAGTTTGTGACAGCAATGACAAAGTAGCACTCAAAAATAACAGTGACCAAAGCAAGACACAGCCCTGGCCACTGGTCTTCCCTGAGAGGCCGCAGTGGGCACCAGCACCTTCTAAGCCAAGCCTTCTTTAACAGGGAATCGACTTTACCATGTGGAATTCACCCTACAATCCATCAGAGGAGGAAAAGTAAAGCCCATATCTGACTTCTCTGGAATTTCTAGAAGAAAGATGTAATGCTACAATCTCAAATTTTTCTTAGAAAAGGAGCCAAGTAATTTCTTTGGGGAAGGGGGAAGTGTGATTTCAGAACCTCTTCACGCTGCCCAAGCTCCCGTGTTTAGAAGACGGCAGGTGAGGGTCCTGCCTTATGCAGGTAACTCCCCGTCTCCAATGTTTTGTAATGAGATGTGGAGCTCAGGTTCTCTCTATGCCAACCATAGCCAGGAAGCGATTTTTCAGACAGTTTAACCTTGATAGCAGGTAATTTGAGTCCATCACAAACATCAACTTGACACGGTCTTTTTATCTTCATTATTTTAATTACTCTTTGAGCCCCCCCACCCCCACCCCACACTCTTTCCAGGAAGCACTGGGTAGAAATTGGTAGCTCTAATCTTATCATGCCACAGACTGATAGTTTTTTGCTTAATAATGACATCATCTAACCGCAGACCTTAAGGTATGGAATTTGTTTGTGAAACTCTTTATCTTAACCAAAGAAAGAGGAAAAAGTTGCCTTTTCTGATGAGAGTCACCCACCTGTCACACTGCTGTCTCTGCCGCTCTGAGCGGCTGACAGTTTCTGTTAATTTAGTTTCACTCCCCAGTCCACTTCCCATATGGAAGGCTGGAGTGATTTTTGAGTAACAGCAAGTGATATCTGATGTGGCAGCAAGTGGCAACTCTGACATGCAGCCTGGCTGTGTCCCTTACCCAGGATCCCTCACTCCTCCTCGAGAGGCAATTACAATTTCACAGACTGGAATTAAAATTCCCCGTGGCATGCAAGAGAGCCACCGACACTGTCAGAGTGATTTCAAGCTGCTAATCTCTTGCCGGGGCATGAGTGAAGATACGGTTCCTCTTCACGACAACTTGAAAGCTCAGCATCTTTGATGCGTTTTAATTCGCACCGAGGTCAGCCTGCGCCGCCTCCCGTCCCCGGGACTCCTTGTGCCCCTAGTTGGAGGAAGGCAGGTGTGTCCATGACGACGGAGCCCAAGGGAGGCTGGGAGGGAGAAGGGTTGAGAGATCAAAAACAAACACGGCCCCGGCTCTTGTAGGACCCCAGTGAAGACAGACGGAGAGTCAACCATCCCTGATCTATAACCTGGGGAAGGACAGGGGACTAGTCCTTGGTGATAGGTTCTCCAAAGGGTCTTCTTGAAGCAGCTCCACTCACCCATCAGGGGGCAGCCCCCTCTCTTCAGGGAAGGGCCCAGGGGCAGCGCTCACCAAGAGGGTCCCCAAATCTCACGACTTCTGCTGGCAGAGCTAATTGCCACCAGAATTGTTTACTTAATGGTTTCCCATGAATTATTGAGGCCGATTTATTTTAGATGAAAACTTGACATCGTGAGTGGAAAGCCTCTAGTTCTTGCTATGAACAGGTCACCAACAACAGTGAAAAATGGTGTTAATAAATCCCACTTACAGGGCATTGCTCGAGGCCGGCTCGGGGCGTGAGGCCAATGGTGTTCAGTTTAAAACCACCAACCAGAACAGGGAGACGGAACTGACAGGCGTCAGTCACCCCAGCCCACCTCTGCCTCCAGCCCTGGCCTCCGCCCCCGTCCTTGCCACCTGGCTGCCTGCTAGACTTTGGGGGCCTGGTCCATTATGTCAGCTTCTGGTCCTTGTCCCCTGTAGCGTCAGTTTCTTCTGCCATTTGGAACCCGGGAAGCAGCAGCTAGCCCAGAAGTGGTCCAGCCCTCAGGTTTTCCTCCCCCTCTCCTGAAATCCACGAGGAACACTTTCTTTCCCACGAAGAAATCTGCAGCACCCACAGACCCTCCTGGGGGGATCCAGCACCACCCGCCTCACTTCTGGGCATCAGCGGTCAGGTGGAGCACAGCCAGCCACGTTTCCCAGTCACACTTGGTCCCCTCTGAGTGCCCTGCCCTGGATTCAGACCCAAGCCTCCCGGTCACTGCCCAGTTGTCCAGCCCACCCCCCGGGCTTAAGTGGGCTTTTATTTAAAACAAAACAAAAACAAAAAACTGATTTTCCTGTTAAGTTTATTCTCCTCCAACTACCAATTAACAGTGTGATTTTATCATTTAGCAATTTGATTTTTTTCCAAGAATTTTCTAAGCTCTTCCCCGCTAAAGCCTGTGTCCACTCTTGGAATAAAGAAGAGCTGTTTCACTTATTTAAGAACTGCATTTGAGCCTGGCACAGTGGGGCACACCCGTCATCCCGGGGCTTGGGAGGCTGAGGCAGAAGGATCACGAGTTCAAGGCCAGTCTCGGTAACTTATTGAGGTTCTAAGCGACTTAGCAAGGCCCCGTCTCAAAATGAAAAGGGCCGAGGATATGGCTCAGTGGCTAAGCTCCCCTAGGTTCCATCCATGTTACCAAAATAAGACAGCATTTAAAGATAGATCATTTTTAGGTAAAGGCCCAAGTGGGCCTGGGGTAAATGCAGGTTTGGAGGTTTGGACAATGGAAACTCTGCATTTCCACAGCTGCCTTTGTCTGGCTCCTCATGTGGCCTCTTGGTGTGTCCTCGCAGGTCACCCACAGAGCCGTATGCCCTGCAGAGCGAGTCTGCACATCTCCCCGTCCACAACCTGAACCCAGAGTGAACCCAAGGGAAGGTCATTATGCAGGTGGATGGGGTGTTCATGACACTGAATAAGAGTGAGGTTTAGGACGGAAAGTCGCCCAAACTGTCCTGCAGGACACAAAGACCTGAGTCACCGAGGTCGGTCCTGGGCCCATGCAGGCCTCGGACCCACCTTCTATGAAGTAGCAGCTCTTGGCGTACCAGGTGGCACCTTAGCCGTGGCCTGGGTGGGCACAGAGTAGGGCGTCTTCTAGCTTTCAAACTATTGGGGCCTACTTCATGTCAAGACTTCTGTACCACCAGACTTTGAAGAGCCCATTCTATCAGGGAAGGCATTTGTGCTGACAGGTGGAGGAGGAGTAAAAATCTGACAGATACCATCAAGTGGCATCATGGCGTCAGTGATGATCTAACATTGAAACACGGCCTGATTCTGTGGACTTAGTCTAATTAAACCAACAGTTTTTCCCGAGTAAAGACTCTGGATCCGACTTTATACAATCACATTTAAAGAAAAAAAAAAAAGCACTTTCTCCAAGGAATCAAGCAAGCTCAAGGGGATTGAGAGGTTGTGTCCACCTGTGAAGTTCAGTGCTCTGCAGACACCTGCCCACACGTCTTCCCATGGTCAGACGAGACCTGCGGGTCGGTGTGAGGAACCCTGACGTGACCCCACCTCAGCCCTTCCTCCCAGGGCTGCACCGCCAGCTCCCATTGTTAAACTGGGGTGAAGCGGCATAAACTCAACCACGGTACAGAGAACTCCCGATGTACGACCACAGTGCTGGGGACCACCTCTCTCCAGGCGTTTCCTTTCCCCAAGACCGCAGCTCTGCCTCCACCAAGCAACGGCTCATTGTGCCTCACCCCAGCCTTATGCTGATTTGGGGGAACTTAGTTCTTGGTTCTATGAATTTGCCCTTGAAACCTGATGTCCATGGAATCATAAGGTGTATTTCTCCTTTGTGTCAGGCTTATTCCACTTAGAGTGCTGTTTTCAAGGTCACCCATGATGCAACATATCAGAACTTCATAATTTTTATGGCTAGTTGTTTTGTATGGCTGAATAGTACTCCAATGTATATACCACACTTGGTTTATCCATCCACTGGTAGACATTCAGGCTTTTTCCACGTTTTGGCCATCGTGAACAGCATGTGAGCCCATGTGCACATGTATTTGGGTACCAGTTTGCAATCCTCTTGGATCTAAAGCAGAGTGGAATTTCCAGGTCAACTGGTAATTCCATGTTTAGGTTTTCGGGGATCCACCAAAACGTTTTCCTAGAAATCCACCTTCAACTCTGCAACCTCATGAATTCCATTTCCTTAGAGCTGCTTAATGGTTTGCTATGAAGATTTTCAAGCATTTTAAACACTTGAGAACAAATCCCACGCACCCCATCCTCATCTTCAGCAGCCACAAATGTAGCATCCACTCTCCTCTTAGTCTTTGCTCGAGTACTTTAAAGCAAATGACTTCCATGTAATTTCCATCTTCAACTAAAGTGGGAAGCGGCCTCTCCTTATGCAAGCACCATAACAAAATTAAAACCAATCCCTTCACATGGATTCAGAGACCATGTTCACATCTCCCTGGTCACCTTGAAATGCCACCTTGCCTTTGGTTTCTTTGGATCAAGATCCAGACAATGGCTATTTGATTTGATTAGGTTATATCTGAAGTGTCTTATTTTGGTGCTGGGGATTGAACCCAGGGCTTCACATTTGCTAAGCACGCGCTCCACCACTGAGCTACAACTCCAACCGATATGCCCTTGAAGTTGGCTTTCATCTCTCTCCCTGTTATCTGTGATGTTGGCTTATGAGGAAAACCAGATTAGTGGTCTTGTAGAAGCAGCTGATTTTACCTAGTGGCATTGCTTATGTACTTTTAAATACAGCATTTTATTTCTGTCAGTGATAGTTCCTGTGGCTGGCACTCTCCAGCCCTAACATGGGCCATAAGAACCACCGAGATACTTTTACAAAAATGCAGATTCCTGGCAATGATGCCCCTCACACCCCTAGTCCCCCGACCCAGAGTGACCCCAGAGGCCTCAGTTGTAGCCTGGAAGTCTGCCTTGAGCCAGCCCCTCAGGTCATTTGGAGGCAGGTGGTCCCCAACTACAAGGAAGGAGCACCATCCTTGTGCAATGGGTTTTGCCAGGTCACCTCTGTTCCACAGCTAGGAGCAGCTCTGTCCTGCTGAAGGACTCCCAAGGAGCCAGAGGGCCCAGCAAGGACAAACATACTGCCTTCTTCACAATCTGGCCCTCTACAGTCAACCCCCCCGGGGACCACCCTGGGGATGCAGTGAGCTCCCAGGGGCCGGCCGACTCTGGAATGAAGACCCTCTTTGAAAGGAAGCCATTGTGTGCAAACCACACTTGAGGGGCTGGGGTCCTACTCCACCCGCCCGAGGGGAGCCTTACCCAAGTTGTATGGAATTCTCCAGCACAGGACACTCATTGGTTCAGTCCCGTTTCCATTAGTGGGGACTCGTGGGGACTTATTCTACCTGTTGGGTCATAAACCAGTAGTACTTTGTTTACTCTTGCCCAGATTGTGCCCCTTTAGCCTCTCAGAGCTCTTTGGTCTCCACTGCACCCCGTTCCTCTGAGGCACTGCCCTCAGTTTGGTGCTTTTTGTCTGGTCATTCTACTCCTGGCACCACGTCGTACTCCATGATCGTCTTACACGTTTCCTGTACCAGTCTTAAGAGGATCCACTTCTCCAAGGACCCCCAATTTCTTTTTAGACAGTGGTTTTAGAAACCAAGATCTGGTGTTAAGTGTGCTTATTGCTATTGGGGTGACATTTCTTTTAGACTCCCTCAGCTATGTTAGGAAACGTGTGTGTACTGCACTGTATGTACATGTGAACAACGATATGTAGCCTTCTGTCCCTACACCAGGTTAAACTTTGCTCATTCAGTCTCCTAAACCAGTACCTCGTGTACAATCCTAGCCTCCTCTTGCTTAAGTGTAAATCCCCATCATAACACTGAGAACTCGACTCCCACCATCTTCTACCCCCCGAATAGTTCCGTTGAGCTCCAGGATACATACGTGCACAGCAGTCTCAGAATCGTCAGCTTGCACCCCGTGGGGAGCAGGTTATTGGCTAGAGTACAGCTTACTGCTGCGGTTCCTTTTCCTTCATTATTAGGCACCACTCCTTTCCAAAGTTCATTTGTTGAGCACTTTATTCTGTCACCCCCTTTACTGAAGCTGTTCCATGTATTGGGGATACATTTAGAAACATTTTGCATTCTGTCCTGACCTCTGGGATACTTTAAGTTTTCATGCGTTGAAGTTTACTCTTCATTCTGAGTTTTGTTTTTTTTTTTTTTTTAAGACAATGCTCAGTGCCTTATTTTCGTCATGACAGTGTTACAGTTTTTTTTTTTTTTTTTTTAACTTTTGTAGGTTTTTAAAATTGTTTTTATATGACAGCGGAATTCATTACAATTCATTTTACACTTATAAAGCACTTTTCATCTCTGTATATAAAGTATATTCACACCAATTTGTGTCTTCATACGTGTACTTTGGATAATGATGTTCATCACATTCTACCACCATTTCTAACCCCATGCCCCCTCCCACCCCTCTGCCCTATCTAGAGTTTGTCTATTCCTTCCATGCTTCCTCTCCTTACCCACCCCCCCATTATGAGTCTGTCACCTTATATCACAAAACATTCCGCATTTGTTTTGGGATTGGCTAACTTAGCATTATCTTCTCTAACACCATCCGTTTACCTGCAAATGCCATGATTTTATTCTTTTATTGCTGAGTAAAATTCCGTTGTGAATATATGTCACATTTTTTTAATCCATTTATCTATTGACGGGCATCTAGGTTGGTCCTACAGTTTAGCTATTGTGAATTGCTGCTGTAAACATTGATGTGGCTGGGTCCCTGTAGTATGCTATTTTTAAGTTGTTGAGTGTAGACCGAGGAGAGGGATACCAAGGTGCCAAAAATATACATTGGAGAAAAGATGGCCTCTTCAATAAGTGGTGCTGGGAAAACTGGAAATCCATATGCAACAAAATGAAATCAACACCTCTCTCTCACCATGCACAAAGTGGATCAAGGACCTAGGAATTAAACCAGAGACTCTGCATCTAATAGAAGAAAAACTAGGCCCCAATCTTCATCATGGGGGATTAGGCCCCAACTTCCTTAATAAGACTCCTGTACCATAAGAATTAAAATCAAGAATCAATAAACGGGATGGATTCAAACTAAAAACTTTTTTAGCAAAATAAACTGAGATGAACAGAGAGCCTACATCTTGGGAGCAAATCTTTACCCCTAACACATCAGATAGAGCACTAATCTCTAGGGCATATAAAGAACTCAAAAAGCTAGACATACACACACACACACACACACACACACACACACACACACACAAAAAAAAAAAACCCACAAATATCCCAATCAATAAATGAGCCAAGGACCTGAAGTAAACCTCTCAGAAGAGGAAATACAGTCAATCAACAAATATGAAAAAATGTTCATCATCGCTAGCAATTAAAAAAAATACAAGTCAAAACTACTCCAAGTAGTTCCATTCCAGTCAGAATGGCAGCTATTAAGAATACAAATAACAATAAGTGTTGGCGAGGATGTGGGGAAAAGGCCACTCATACTTTGCTGGTGGGACTGCCAATTGGTGCAGCCAATATGGAAAGCAGTGTGGAGATTCCTTGGAAAACTGGGAATGGAACCCAGTTCTTAACTTTTGTAATCCTCTTGCCCATCTTTCACAACCTTGGAAACCAGTCTGTTTTCATCTCTATTTCGTCTTTTCTAGAATGTCCTAGTTGGAATCATACAGCTTATAGCTCTTCTAGACTGGCTTCTCCTCCCTCTCCGACCCTTAGCAATAGCATTTAAAGTTTGCCAACACTGTTGTGGATCAACAGCTTCTTTTTACCCCCATCGTGTGAATAGACCACTGTTTCTTTCACCTGTAGAACACTTTGGTTGCTTCCAGATTTGGGCAGTTATTAGAAAGCTGCTGTAAGTGTGTGTGCAGGGGTGTGCGCTTGCTCATTTTCAACTCATTTGAGTGAATACCAAGGAGCACGATTTCTGGATCGTTGGTCCAAGATGTTCAGTTTCCTGGAACTGCCACACCATCTCCAAGTCGCTGGGCCATTTTGATTCCCACCAGCAAGGAAAGATACTGCGGTTCCACAGCCTCACCTTTTTACTTTTGGATTTAAATCTGGGGGCATCCTAGCGGTTGTGGAGTGGTGCCTGTGGCACTAACATACGTCCTGTGGAGGAGGATGGCACAGGACCCTGTGTCTTGCTGTCTAGCACACAATTCAGGAGCTCTGGAAACTGGATCACCATGCCGGTGATCCTGCACAAGGTCCCTTTCCTCATATCTCACCCCAGACACCACAGAGGGCCAGCTCACAGCCAAGGACTCAGTGTGGATGTGGTTCCCAAAATGGCATGTTTACCATAAAAGTGCCTGAAGACAAATCAGAACACCCATGGTAGAGCAGTCCCGTATCACGGATCGGTCACCAAATCCCCTCCCCCAGGATCCCTTCAGCCTGTCTAGAGAGCAATTCCCATTACACGTGTCTCATGCTGTGACCTCGACATCTGAAAACCCAGAGCCCTTCTGCAGGCAAGAGGTGCTGCTTGGCCCCCGCCCCTTCTCCAGGGCACATGCACTTTGAGCCACTGCAGGACAAATCGTCTGTCCCTTTCATACTGGATGCAAAAACGTGGAAAAAGCCAACAGAATATGAAGTCCCCAGAACAAACACCATCAAAATCCACACCTCCAAACAGGGAGGTTCAGCACAAGTTCTTATTGGCCCCACTGGCCGGCTCCTTCCAGGTGGCCATCTGCAGACCGAGGCAGACTTGGCTCGGAAGCTGCTCTCCACACACCAAGCTGGGTTCCCACCACCCCACGACGTCATCTGTCACCTCGTTGCAGGAAGGAACTGGAGAAAAAGAACTAAAGAGGGGGAAAGCCGCCTAGGAGATACTCTGTTTTACCCTTCGTTTCAGCGATTGCTGCACGGGAGCGCTGGTCCCCTGCACAAGACACCTACTCACTGTAACCGCACAATGGGCTTCGGCCACATCACAAAGTCAAATGAGAGTTTGATAAATCATGACCTTGGGTCTCTTTGAACAAAAATGGAGACACAGCTGAAGGGGAAAAGCTGTGCGATGGTACAAGGATCTGCCCCCCAACAAGTGACCCAATCCCCACTCTTTAGAAGAGCCCAGGATGCTGTCCATGGGTGTGCTCTGGACCGGAATGACCACTTGATTCCAGTGGGCAGACCCACACTCAAGACACCGTGGTGAGCCAGGCGCAGTGGCACACGCCTGTCATTCTAGCAGCCCCGGAGGCTGAGGCAGGAGGATCAGGAGTTCAAAGCCAACCTCAGCAATGGTGAGGCACTAAGCAACTCAGTGAGACCCTGTCTAAATGAAAATACGAAGTAGGGGTGGGGATGTGTCTCCAAGTCTGAGTGCCCTAGTTCAATCCCCAGTACAGGGAAAAAAAAAAAAAAAAAAACGAAAAAAAAAAACCCAAAAAACCAAACCAACCAACCAAAAACCACTGTGGCAAGACAGGAAAGATTGTTATGTGAATGGACAAAATCTATTTAGACTTTTTTTTCCGGGGGAGGGGGGTTGCTTTTTTTTTTTGATACTAGGGATTGAAATTAGGGACACTCAATAACTGAGCCACATCCTAAACCCTATTTTGTATTTTATTTAGGGATGGGGTCTCACTGAATTGCTTAGTGTCTCACCATTGCTGGGGATGGCTTTGAACTTGTGATCCTCCCATCTCAGCCTCCAGAGCTGGATTATAGGCATGCACCATCACGCCTGGCTTCGTAACCATGTGTTTTAATTAGCTAGCCAACTTGACCCGGTATTAGAAATAATAGTTCCACCATAAAGTTCCCCCAGGCAGTCCAGAAGCAAACATCCATGTCCCTAGCTCCAGTTCAACCACGTGAACTTGACTACAACCTCATTATTCAGTAAAATGTCTAAGTTCAGGCTCTCACCTGCCGCAGTCTGGCTGGGCACAAATCACGAGCCACTTGAGCAGGAACAAACTATTTCCGAACTCCTCCAAACGCCACCCACGCGGCCCTTTCAGGAACACCACACACCAATCAGAACTCCCTCCACCGGAACTTCCCCAACCAACCGAACTCCCCAGGAATCCCCGCAAGAACTCAAAAGTAGCAGGTGCCTGAGGCAGACAGCAGGGCTCTATCTACAGTTGAATACACAGCCTGTTTCAATCCAGCATCATCCAGTCACAGCAATTGTAGACAGCTTAACTTAATTATCATCATCTTAATGGCTCCCCTCTCAACCATTACTTCTGGCAAAATGCCAGGGGCCAGGGACTGGGCTGTGGCTCTCAGTACCCACCCAGGCCTCCAAAATATTGATATCCTCAGCCCCGAGGAACACGGGGTGGTCTGAAACAGAAGTCCCCACTATCCACAGGGGTGCTTTGCAAGACCACCAGAGGATGCCTCAAACCTCCAACAGGTCCAAACCCTGTGACCACCTTTTCCTGTGCCCAAAGCACTGCCACACAGTGCCCGAGTAGACGCACCCTCTGGGTTTTATGCCCTGGTGCTTCCTCGGATCTACACTTGCAGTTGGGGCTACTGAGTAAGTCCAGGTTCACTTGGACTCCAGCGCTGTGACAGGTCGGGGACGTCCACCTACTTCTGCAGGAGCCGAGCTTTCCCCTTGTTCCCATCGCTGGCATTTATGAAATGACGGGTTTACTTTTCCATTCATCATTGGCTTTTTCCTTAGAGGTTCTTATTTCTCTGAACTAATTTCTGATGTCGTGAGCCACAAAACATCAGGAGACCATGTCAGTTCACTGCCCTTTCACATGAGGGGGGCAGCCAGGGGAAGGAGACTAAGGCCCCTCACCGCTCATGACAAAATCCTAGAATTGCTGTCCCCCAGTTGTCAGCCACTCCCCAGCACCTATTCTGACTTAATCTGTCACCTGTTAGAGAAAAAGAACTAAAAGGGGAAGGGGAGAGAGACTGGGAAAAATATTTTGATTTACTATTTAGTTCAGTTATTTCTTTTGATAATTTTTTCAAAGAATTTGAAATAGCACATGGAGGGACCAGATGAGCAATATTCCAATAACCTAATACCTGTCAGCAACCAGGACCAGCACTGAGAGAACTACTCTAGCCGGCATGGAGTTCTCAGTCGGAAGGACCAGCATGCGCTTTTCCTCCCGCCAGGGATGTCAGGCACTGCACAGGAGTCATCTCATGGAACACAAGTCTTCGAAGTTACCAGAATTTGGAAGTAGTTTATTAATTCACAGTGTTGAGAGAGGGCTTGCTAATGGGACTGACAAAAGTGGTCAAGCCTAGAAGCAGAGAGAAGTTGAACTCCACAATGAAACAATGTTACAAAGACCTAACTGTTTTGTGTCCCATATATCATTTCATACGCAGGCTGGACAACTAAGCTGTCTTAGGCCAACTGCACCACCTACTGGCCAGCAAAGGAAGTTGTGTACAAACTATTCTACCCAGGAGACAGCAAGATGGCAGCCGTGTTCGTCTTCCAACAGACACCAGTTTGAATAAATATTCATGCATTGAACTATCTTCACAAGTGAGAGATGATGGTGCCCGATTTAATAAGAAGACTGAAAAAAGCAGAGAGGAAAGAATTCCTTGTGTCACCCCTCCCCCAATTCCAAATGGCATGGAGACAGGTGCCTCCTGGTTGGGAGAGGGAGAGGGAACTCAGCTGGGCACTGGTCCTTAAGACCCAGTACCAGTCCCACCTCAGCACCTGGGCAGAGCCTAATGACCCCTACACCAGGCCAATACCTACAAAATGAGTGTCTGGATTATTTAAACTAGGTGGCTCACCCCCTTCACTACCCATGACCCAACCTCTGGCAGCAGAGGTGACAGCAAAACTCCACTTACTGGAGGGCAGGGCATAAAAGAGCATAGACTTCACATTGGAGTTCAGAGCCAGGTTCACCATGGCGAGATGTGCCACCAGGCAGAAAATGAAGGCCTCTATCCCCAAGCCAGAGCTCACAGATGGAGCCTCCAGACCTGCTCCAGCATCAGATGGGGACTTGTGTGCTAGGGAGACAGATTTCAGTCTTGTCTGTCTTACTGCTAGCCTTGGAGCTGGCCGGGGACAATCTGTTGCCTATCCCAACTACACTGTGAGGCTCAGGCATGACCCAGATCAGCCTCAGCCTTGGTGGATGAGGGACTCTCTCCACCACCTGTCATTCCTCAACTATGGACAGAATAGCTATTGCCATGGCTCACAGATATGCTAGGACAGAATGGGAGGCTCCAAGTAGAGACCTGTATCATGGTGGGACAGTTGTGTTTGGGCCTGCAACACCACCAGCTATGGTATGGACCTGGGCCTGGGTGTACCCCCCAAGATTATGCAGGTCCTTGCAACTGTGAGTCTCCGGCATGAGCCAGCTTTGCATCAGCCCTGGTGGTCAAGGGGAATGCCTTTGCCAATACTACCCCAACCTTGGGCAGCAAAGCACAGGGCAAGACTCCATTCACTGAGGGTAGGCGGGCACTAAACTCAGGACTTTGCCTTGAAACCCAGAGTGGAGCTGTTGTAAGATCTAACCCATGGACAAAGCCTCTGGAACATCCCTGGTACCAGTGGAAACACGCAGCCCCCGTCTATCAGACGTCTGTTCTGAAGACCTGTAGATGGCTGCAGAAGTCCTGGGCTATGAGTCCACCTTGGTATTAGGCAGTCCATCACAGGGCTATCCCCCAGTGCCATGCTTAGTGGACTGTGGGCTCAGTGTGACACTGCTTTGCATTACTGGTAGCCCAGGCATGGCACAGGAGACTGGGCTGGTCACTCCATGGTGACTGTGCCCAGAGCCAGACAGAATCCCGGTGTCTGGCCACAGCCTGTTGACTGTGAATGAGATGTCTGGGCTACCCAGAGGCTTGGGGATGGGCAGTTCTCAGGTACTCTGGAACATGCTGTCCCATGCATCACTCGGGTGCCCCACCAGAGACATTGCACCAAAAGCAGACTTGAGGGAGGCCTGCTGAAGTGTGGAGTGATACAGGCTTGGAGAAGATAAGCAGCTGCTTAGAGTCGAAGAAAGAGGGGCAGATCATGAAGTCAAGAAAACAATACCAAATCCTTCACCATGCCTAGACAACGTGCCCCAAGATCAAGAGCTTTCAGAAACCCAACCTCATCTAGTGGTCAAAGTAAAGTGCCAGAAAATGGGCAGTTAACAATGAGGATGGGTCAGCTCTTGGATGGAAAATTTAAAGTAGCTTTTTAAAGGAGATTCAAAGAGCTGCAAGAGAACAGAAAAGATTCAATGCTCTATTGGAAAAATAGAAGGAAAAACAGAGGAATATTTTTTAAAAGTCAGATGTAAATCCTTGAGCTGAAAAATATACTAAGTGAAACTAAAAATACAAAAAAAGAAATCACCAATAGGAGGACAGCAAATAGAAAATGGGTGAACATGAAATAGCGAAAAATGAAAGAGGAACTATGGGAAAACAATAAAAGAGCAAATATTCAAGTTGTTGGGAAGAATTTGCAAGTGCCAGGTGAGTAGAGAAAAAGTTCATACAAAGAGAACAGAAAACTTCCTGAACCTGGAGAACATAAATGTCCAGGTTCCGGAAGTCAAAGGTCACCAGAGTCTACCCAGTGTCACCAGCCGTCCCCGGGCTGTGCGTGGACTGTTGTGCACTCTAGCCTTGTGAGGGGCAAGTCTGGCACTGGGGACATCCCGTGGCACCCCCACAGGGACTGACTGCCTGATGCAGGTGAACTTCCCCCTCAAGCTCTGCCAGAGATCCCACTCGGCACCCGAGACGGGTGGGACCCGAGAAGATGCCAATCAACCTGCTGACTGCAAGACATCCCAAAGCAAGCCTCCACCCTCGAAACCTCATCCCTGCCTTTGATGTACCCCCTTAGATAAGCCACCGGAGCCATCTTTTCTTTGTCTAGTTCCAGAACCATGAGGATCTATATGGGGCTTTGCATCTGTAAATTATTTCTGAATACCTGTTTTGTTATTTACCAATTGAGACTTTACATTTTAGGGTGGCTTACATTCTTTGGGGCAGGCAGAAGAACCCCCCCATGAGACACTGGCCGTCGCTCCTGTTATCCCTAGGTACATTATAATCTATCATAATTAAGCAGTCCAAGGCTGCAAGTAACAAGTTACACATGAGACTGTCCAGTTTGCCTCAGTTGACTTCTCAGAAGAACCTTAGAGGCCAGAAGAGAATGGCAAGAGATTGTCACGGTTCTTCAGAAAGCCCCCTCCTACCCCAGAATACCATGCCATCAAAACTCCCCTTAGGAATGGAGAAGACATTCCTGAACAAAAGCCGAGAGAATACGTCTTCAGACACGTCCTACAAGAAACGCTGCAGGGGACTGAGGGTGCAGCACAGTGACAGGGCCCTTGCCTAGCACGCATGAGGCTCCGGGGTCTATCCCGGCACCACAAACCAGTCAGGAAGTGCTAAAGGGAGTTCTTCGAATTGGAAGACGTTAGTAAGCAGAAGCCACCAGAAGGTATAAAACTCACTCATAAGGGTAACTATGCAGACTAATCCAGAACGCTCCAGTATGGTGAACTTGTAGGTAAGCCGTCCACATCTTTTGGATGAAAACTAAAACCCAAAATGTCTAAACGTTAACTTACATTAACGTTTAAAGACAAGCAGTATAGGAAGATCAAAATGGGTCACCAAAATTCCAACGTGGCCAGGAGCAGTGGTGGGTGCCTGTAATCCCAGCAGTTTGGGAGGATTCTGATTCAAAGCCAGCCTCAGCAACTTAGAGAGTCCCTAAGTAACTCAGCGAGGCCCCGTTTCTAAATAAACTATGAGAAAGGACTGGGGATGTGGCTTAGTGGTTAAGAGCCCCTGGGTTCAATTCGCAGTAAGAAAAAATACCAGTGTTTTTTTTTTTTTTTTTTTTTTTGACAGTACTGGGGATTGAACCCAGTGCCTCGCGCTTGCTAGGCAAGTGTTCTACCCATGAACTACATCCTGAACTACATCCTCAGCCAAGAAAGCCTTTTAAAGTCAGTGTATTTTCTGTTTTTTTGATGTTGTTCTTCCCTTTATGATGTTGAGTTGCTATTATTTCCAAACAGCTTGTAATAATCAAAAGAAACTTTTGTAAGCCTCATGGTAACCACAAAGCAAAACTAACAGCGATACCAAAAATAGTAAGATTTAAAACATAGTAGTAGAGCAAATCACAGCCACAAGGGAAAACTAGGGGGAAAAAGAAAGGAATTACGATGAAACTAGAAAACAAGTTACAAAATGACTGCAGTAACAACTTACATACTGATAATTACCTTAAATGTTAGAGGGATAAATTCTCCAAATAAGGAATGTAGAGTGAATTGATTAAAAAAATAAGACTCAACTGTATGTGGCTTATAAGAAACTCACTTCATCTCTAAAGAGACTGAAAGTGAAGGATGGATAAGAGTTTCCACATGAGTGGAATACAGAAGAAAGAGGAGCCATACTTAACACTGGGTAAGACGGGCATTAAGTGAAAAGCCGGAAGATACGCGGGAGGTCATTAAGCAAGGGGTCAGTTCAGCAAAGTAACAGTTCTAAACACCTGACCCAGATAGATAATGAAAATTATATCTCCCTTTAGGGTGATTAATAACTCTACTATAATAATAGTTGGGGACTTTAATAATCTGTCCATTGCTGAAAGTGGGTTATCTAGACAAAGTCCACAAGAACACATTGTACCCCAGATGAAACACACACATTTTCATCAGCACATGGACCACTCTCCAGAGTGGATCAGATATCAGGCAACAAAATAAGGCTCAACAAGTTAAAAAGCTAGAATCCTATCAAGTGTCTTGTGATCACAATGCAGTAAGACTAAAAATAAGAAAAACTCCAGAAACTATACAGATACCTGGAAATTAGACAACTTGCCCTTGGACAATCAATAGATCAAGAAAGATCAAAAAAGAAACATTTCTTGAGACAAATGAAAATGGAGACAATGTACCAAAAACTGCAGGATTCAGCAAACACAGCCCAGGGGGACGGTCACAGATGTCAACATCTACACCAGGAAAAGCAGAAAGATGTCAACAACCTATTGCTGCATCAAGGAGCTAGAAAAGCTAGAGCCAGACTTAAGATGAGTAGAAGTAACGAGGATCAGAGCATAAATGTGAAATAGAGACCAAGAGACTGGAAAATGCAAAGAGACAAAGAGCCGGTTCTTTAAAGAGATAAAATTGATGAGCCCCGACTCAGACTAAGAGAAGACTCAAGTCAGAACGTCAGGTGAAGAGGGGGGTGCTGCAGGGGACACCACCAAAATGCACGTCCTTGGAGCCCGTTGTGAACAGCTGCAGGCCAACAACTTGCATAACGGAGAAAACTGGACAAGTTCCTAGACACATCCCTTATTGTTCCTCACAAGAAACTACAGCAGGCCAACAGGTGACGGGGCTGAGTCAACAGCAGGACCACAGCTTCACTGCCGAGTCTCACGCTAACTCTGCTTCAGTTACTTAAAAAACCCAACCACACTGGGGAGGGAATTCTCCCAACACTCCGAGGCCGGCATTGCCCTCATAGCAAACCATCGCCTTCCCCTCGTGTCCGTCCTCTGCTCAGGGGACTCTCCCAGGGAGCTCTGAGTGGGGGGTGGGGCTGAGGGTGCCGACTTCCCGGGGTGGGGGGGGCAGCCTGTCCATCGCGGATCCTCCTGCCGAGGATTTTGATTTCAGTGAATGGCCTTGTCGCGCTCTCCTGAGGAGTCTGGGTGGGCAAGGGTGTTGTCACAACCCACCTGCTTTTAATTTAAAAGGAGCCGAGGAAATGTGTGTTAAACTACTATTACAAATGGAAAAATGTCATTGCTTCACTTACGTTTGACCTGGGCGATTCCACGTATGGCAGATAGATTCACTTCAGAGCGCTTGTGATTTTAGAAGTACTCAGAACATTTCCAGAGCTTGAAGTCAACCCAAAACTTGCTGTAGGGACACACTAAGCACAGGCCCCTCCGGGGAAGCAGAGTCAGTTCCGTAGCAAGGTTGAAAGACGACTTGAGACTTAGAATTACCATAAAAGAAAGATTTGGCATAGGACAGATGTGGCTGTCAGGGTGGAGGCGAACCTGAGGAGGGCGTTTCAGGGACAAGTCCTCAGGATGTCACCCTGACCACTCACCCACAGACCGGTCCCTCTTAAAACTTGTCCATAGCCTTTGGAGGTCTTTAGGGCTCTCAAAAGGACTTTGTAACAGTAAGAATGACCCAGTACTAAGCACCCGTGTTAGCACTAAGCACAGTGTTGTTACAGGTGTTGTTCTACTGCCCAGTTTCTGGTCATTACAACAGTCTGCTGTACAGGAGAACTCAGAAGTGATGTGACCGAGTCCACATGGCTAGACAGTGACAGAGCCGGGGTCTGAGGTCAAGGCTCCCCACTACTGCAACTTTTTAGAGAAGTAAAAGAAGTTTGACAAGTGTAACAGAAATGCTCAATCTGCACCCGATTTTCTCGACATAGTTCCACCTGAGACTCTCCAGAACATTCATTTCTAGATGCGGGATGTGGCTCTCACCAGAGCGGTGAGCCTGGGGCGTCACGGTGGGCCCTCCCTACATGAGGCAGACGAATGAATGAGTGGCCTGTGTCCAGGGTCCTCAGCAGCAGGTGAGGGCGGCGGAGCCTCTCTGCTCCACCTGGAGAGCGACAGGGTGCGTGGGTAGGGCCTGCAGCATCCACAGCAGTGACAGGAGCATTGGGTTGTTGGAGGGCATTCATTTGTGTCACTGCATCTTTGGTGATGTGCGCACTAGCGGCTAAGGTTTGGAAAGTGATAGACAGGCCTCCCATCCTTGCCACGGTCCCTCCCTCTGCCTCTCTGGGCATGTATTCAGGGGGATCCTTCTAGTGCCTTCTGATGTCCAGCACCGATCCAAGCCTTGTGCACGTCCCAACCATCATTTCCAAGCCACAAACTTATTCCAGTTGTTAGTAAGACACCTTAAAGCTAAAGGCACTTTTATGAGCTGTGACTGGCAGCTGGTTGCTGGCCACGTAACATCTGGACTCCCTAGTTTTGTGCAGAGTTTCTCTCTACACCACCGAGCTGCCTTGCAAACTGACCCTACAGTCCTCTCCACAGCAACACACTCCCGTTCTCCCGAGGTCGGTCATGGTTTAGATGTGAGGACTCCCCCAGAAGCTCACACGTGAGACAATGCGAGGTTTAGAGGCAAGAGGACGGGTCATGAGAGCCTTAACCAATCAGCAGACTGATCCCCTGGTAGGGATTAGCTTGGTGGTAACCCGGGCAGGTAGGGTGTGGCTGGAGGAGGAGGCAGGTCACTGGGAGCGTGCCTTTGGGGTTTATCTCGTCCTTGCTGAGCAGGACTCTGCCTCTCGGCTGCCACGTCCTGAGCCGCTTTCCTTCTCCACACCCTTCCACCATGATGTGCCACTTCATTTCAGGACCCAAGGAATGTGGTCTGATCTGTGGACTGAGGCCTCTGAAACCATGAGCCCCAAATAAGCTCTTCCTCCTCCAAAGTTGTCAGGTCTTCTGGTTACATCGCCTCAGCCCACTGTTCTGCCAAGTTTCCTTATTTCCCGAGACCATGCATACACTATATGTCGGCCACCTGGACCACCTTTCACTTACCTGTGGCGTGCTCCTGTTCATCCTTCAGAACCCTGCCCACACAGCCCCTCTCTAAGGCCTCCCTGACTGCGAGGCAGAAGGAGTTGCACAGGTTTCCGTTTCCTTTTCCACAGTTCTGTCCACACCTCTGGGTGAGATCTCCTATTGGAATTTGGGTCATCCAGTAGAATTTGAAATACTCAAGGGCTGGGACTGTGTTCCTTATCTTGTTTTTCCTCTAATGCCTCCCTGTGTTTAATAAAGTTTGGGCGAATTAACCAAATTACACAAAATTGAAACTGTCAGATGACCTGGATGGTACTGTGAGAAACAGAAGGTCCAGTGGTCCCTTTTCAGAATGTAGGATCTAGCCTCTTAATTGGGATGCAAGAGCCAATCACAGCCATTTTAACTACAGCCCATCCCTATGCCCACCCCAATTTAAAATTGGCCAACAGCATAGACTGACTCCGAGCTCCTATCAGAGCCAGGGGCAGCGGGGCCTTGGGGATAAGAACAGGTGGCCTACCTGCCCAGGTGTGCTTGCTGGCTGGGCTCTGTTGCGTAGCAAGCCCCTCTGAGGAGTCGAGTCTGCCTTGCTGAGCTACGTCCATCAGGTGTTTGATGGCCTGGAGCACCCAGTGCTTCCGACAGTACTAGGTATGAGGAGTATTTGTGAGGGGTGCAAGTGCTGGAAAGATTAACATTCATGGCTGCATAAGTTTTAACGAGTTAGAGTGAGGTGTTCACCAAGGAGATTGCCGGGGGGTTAGCTGTTTGAAGTTAACATCCTGCCTAGCAGTATGACGAAGTGCAAGCAGAGGGTGGTACTGTCAGCTAGAAGTCATTCCCCAAAGCCTTGTGGAGGAGATGGCTTTGGAAGGCAGTCTCTTCACAGTTCGAGGGAAAAATGGGTCCCAAAAGTCATTTCTAAGAAGGAAGAAGCACGAATCTCCAAGTGTTACAGATCTCAGGGAGCGTTTGCTGTTGGGGCGTGTGGAGTAACCACTGTGCACCCTTCACCTTCTCAGGGTTCAGCAGATTGAAATAAGCACATGGTGCCAAATGGGGAGCAGGGCAGCAGCCTCTGCACCCTAAACAAGACCCCCACAAGACAGCAGACTACGCTCAAAGATGGAGGGTGCTTCCCACCAGGTGGGGGCAGGGGCTGCAACACACAGTCCCCCAGAAAGTCCAGTCACCTAGGCAGCCGGGTTGGTTGCTCAGCAGAAAGGACAGAGCCTAGAGAAGAGCACCGTGGCCCCCAAGGCCAAAGACAGACCTGCTCCCTGCAGCAGGGGAGTGCCCGTGGGGCTGGGGAGGGTCAGGCCCATCTGAGGGGAGGCGGGAGGGAGGGAGGGTAAGAAATGGGGAGTGAGGAGGGAGGGCAGGGAGGCTGGGAGATGGTGGGGCGGGGCGGGGGAGGGAGGGCAGGGAGGAAGTTGAAAATCTCCATCTTTTCTGAACTCTAACAATTGTTAAAATTCTAATTGCGATTTTTCTCTTTTCTAATTGTGACATTAATAGTTCATGGATATTTATGTATATCCATATTTGCTTTTTCCTTATTTCTAACATTTGAGGCCAGTTATTTTTCCATGAGTCAGTATTTTGAGGACTAGAATGTTTGATTAGTATATTCCAGTTTTGTTATTTTTATTTCAACTTTTTACTTTGTATACTTGTATTTCCCTTCATTCTCTTTTCTGCTAATAGCCAATCTCTATTGTTCTCTCCTCTAATTTTTTACTTCTATCCTCTCCTCCTCCATCATAATCATCCCATCCTACATCACTTGTTCTCTCCCTGTCCACCATTTGAAATTGTGAGCCATTTTGCAAACTTATCATTTATTGCCTACAGTAATAAAAACAATATCATTTTTTATTATGACAAGTAACATTGTGGACAAAGCAGAAACTATTTGGCTTAATGTTGTATGTTGTTTGCATTTATTATTATTTGTCTCACTTTACCTAGTAAGATACTAAAAATCTTAAGGGACACTACATCCACAGGATAGAAACTCTGCCTTAATGCCATACCTAGGTGGGTAGACGTGCAAACAGTGTGTAAAAGTAAAGAAACAAATTGCCCCAAATAAACCAAGATACTCCAATAAACAGAGTCCACCAATACCACATGGAAGAAATATCATAAGGAATTTAAGATGTACATATTTAAACTGATCTGCAAGGTAAAGGATGATGTAAGGAGGGAAATCAAGATACAGAAAGTGAAAGAAATTCTGAAAAAAAAGTAGAAATACTCAAAATGAAAGAAATGATAAACCAAATTAAAATTTTAATGGAAAGTATAATGTGGTAGACCACTTGGAAGACAGTTTCAGGCAAAGAAGACAAAAATATATGATCTTGAAGATAAAGTTTACCATGGAGAAAAAGATGTTAAAAGACCGTGAATACAACTTCCAAGCTATGTGGGATAACATGGAAAGACCAAATTTAAGGTTTATTGGGATAAATGAAGGCTTGGGGCTATAAACCAAAGGAATGCACAATCTTTTCAATGTAATAATATCATAAAATTTCCCAAGCCTAAAGAATAAAATGAAAAAAAAAACTATCAAGTCCAGGAGGCTTACAGGACCCAAATATACAAAATTATAACAGATCCTCACCAAGACAATGATGAAAACGCTTAAAATACAAAAAAAAAAAAAAAAAAAAAAAAAAGAATCTTAGAGGCTGCTAGAGAAAAAGAACCGGTCACATTTAGAGGAAAAGCAATCTGAATCTCAGCCAATTTCTCCACCCAGACCCTCAAAGCTAGGAGGGTCTGGAATCATACACACCATACATACCAGAGAAAATGGATCCCAGACAATGATACTGTACCCTGCAAAATCAAGCTTCAGAACTGGTGAAATAAGAACCTTCCATAATAAGGAAAAGTTAAGAGAATTCACAATTAGAAAGCCTGCACTACAGAACATGCAATAAGACATTTGATGAAGATGAAAAATAAAGGTGAAAACCAGGAAAGGGAGGAGCTGCACTGTAGGAATGGTCCAAGGAAACCAATTCAAGACCCAGAATCTCTTGTTTAACACGACTCTCCTGTGCCACGCCGTGCTAAGTGTCTGATGCATGCTCCCTCACCTCATCCTCCCAGTACAGGATGACACAGTCCCTATCACTAGGTCATCTGTGCAGGTGAGGAAACTGAGGCTCATTAAGGTCTCCCAGGTCATATAGTTAACTGGGGTGGATCATCTCCGACTTCACCTCCCCCAATGCCCCACCACTGCTCCCTTTACAGCGACCAGGGACAGAGAAAGGGAAGAGGGGGCCAGGTGCCGCTCCCAAGAACCTGCTCTCAGCGATGGTCTTCCTCCAACTCTGCCCCCTGCCTACATTTCCCACCACATCCCGATTCCCTCTGTGTATTGACCCACCGATGGGTCAGAGCCCCGATCCCCGTCACTTCCCAACAGCCCCACCTCTGAACACTTCCACACACAAGCCTTTGGGGGACCTTCCAGAGCCAAGCTGTGCTGAAAGCGCAGTCTTTGTCCCAGATGCCCACCCAATAACCAGGGCAGGATTTTGAGAAAGAGGACAAATGGTTTACTGCATTGCTAACAAAGGAGAAAAAACAAAAATAAATCAAAGTGACAGAGAATAAAAGTCATTTCTCATTAATAACATTGAATGTGAATTGCCTAAACTCATAGATCAAAAGACAGACTGGCAGATTGGATTAAAAAAAAAGACACAACAATATGGTGTCTCCAAGAGACTCACCCCACAGGCAAAGACACCCAGAGACTGAAGATGAAAGGATTGGGAGAAACATCCTTCATGTTGATCTCGTAAGTGTGCAGGGGTCTCTGTCCTCAGATGAAGTGGACATCAAGCCAGACTTACCAGAAGAGACAGAGAAGGACATTTCACAATGCTTAAGGGAATCTTACAGTAACAAGACACAATTGTTTATATTTATTCCCCAAACCACGGGGAATATATGTTCAATAATGTATATTGAAAACCCTGCTCAGTTTCAAGAAGCAAAGACCCCAACAATACTGGGTGACTTTAACACCCCTCTCACCACTGGATGGATCCTCCAAACCAAAACAAAGACGTTATAGTACATATGATTGATTTAGATTTAATAGGCATAGAACACTTCATCCATCGATGACTGAATACACTATTCTCAGCAGCACATAGATCCTTTTCTAAGATATAGTCTATCTTAGGCCACAAAGCAACTTTTAGTAAATACATACAAAAAATGATAATTCCTTTCATTCTATCACACCATGATGGAATGAAATTATAAATCAATTATGAAATAAAAAATAGCCATTCTAACCCTTGGAGACTAAATAATACACTATTGAATGACCAATGGATAGCAGAAGAAATAAGGGACGAGTTAAAAAATACTTAGAGGTAAATGAGAAAAGTGACACAACCTATCAAAATCTCTGAGACACTAGAAGGTGGTTGTGAGAAGAAAGTTCATTGCATTGAGCTCATTCATTAAAAAAAAAAAATAGGTCAATGAATAAATGACTAACACTACATGTCAAAGCCCTGGGGAGGGGGTGGGGGGGTCACCAAAATCAGTAGAAGACAGCAAATAGTTAAAATCAGAGCTAAAAAAATGAAATTGAAAAAACAACAAATTCAACAAAATAAAAAGTTCTTAAAAAAAATGGAATTGATATACCCTTTGCCAAGCTGATAAGGATAGAGAACTAAATTTACTAAAATACACGATGAAAATGGAAATATCATGATAGACAGTACCGACATTCAGATAACTAGAAATTATATTAAGATGTTATATTCTAACAAAATCTTGAAGACATTGATAATCTTCCAGAGACATGACTTACCCAGATTGATTTGTTTTAAATTTGTGTCCTCCTGATTCAATTTCAAACAATGAAGTTGAAGTCACCATCAACAGCTTACCAACAAAGAGAAGCCCAGGACCAGACAGATTCTCAGCCGAGTTCTACCAGACCCCCAAAGGACTAACACCAACCCTTCTCAAATTATGCCATGAAGTAGAAAATGAGGGAACCCTTCTAAACTCCTTCTGAGGATAGTATCACCCTGACACCAAAAGTAGACAGAGACATCAAGGAAAGAAAAATTCAGACCAATATCCCTGAACATAGATGCAAAAATTCAATAAAAATTCTGGCAAATTCCATTAAAAACACATTAATAAGAGTGTACCGTGATCAAGTAGAGTTTATCTCCAGGATGGAATTCAATATATGGACATCAACAAACATCATTCATCACATCAATAGTCTCAGAGAAGCACATGATATTCAAGAGAGGCAGAAATGGCATTTGACAAAATACAGCATCCATTCATGTTCAAAGGACTAGAAAAACTAGGGATAACAGGAATTTACCTTAACATGGTAAAAACTATCTATGCTAAACCCAAGGCCAACATCATTCTCAATGGAGGAAAATTGAAGACATTCCCCCTTAAAAAAAAAAAAAAAAAAAAAAAAGAAGCAATGAGTGTCCTCTTTCACCACTTCTACTCAACACAGTCCTGGAAACTTTGGCCAGAGCAATTAGACAAAAGAAATTAGAAGGACACAAATAAGAACTCAAACTATCCCTCTTTGCTTATGACATGATTCTATATTTAGAAGATGCAAAAAACTCCAAGAAAACTTCTAGAACTCAAATGAATTCAGCAAAGTAGCAGGATATAAAATCAACACCCCTGAACCTGTTGTTTTCCCACACATCAGTGAGGAATCAACTGAAGAAATTAGGGACACTGTCCCATTCACTACAGATCGAATCCCGATTTTCCCCCCAGGCCAACTGAAGGGGAGAAAGCTCTCTACAATGAGAACTACAGAACACTAATAAAATAAAGACTTAGATGGAAAGATCTCCTTATTCTTGGCATTATTAATAGTCAAAATGGCCATTCTACCAAAAGCACTATACAGATTTAATGCAATTCCGATTAAAATTCCAATGATATTCTTCATAGAAAAAGCAGTCATAAAATTCATTTGGAAGAAATAAGAGGCCCAGAATAGCCAAAGTAATCCCTTACAAGAAAAGTAAAGCAGGAGGCATCACAACGCCAGAGCTTATATTGTACTTCAGAGCCACAGTAACAAAAGCAGCATGGTATTGGCACCCACATAGACATGGAGAGCTATGGTACAGAATAGAGGACACAGAAACCCACACAAATACAGTATCTCAAACTAAGCAAAAGCACAGGAACATACATTGGAGCAGAGACAGCCTCTTCAACCAATGGTGCTGGGAAAACTGGAAATCCACATGTAGCAAAATGAAGTTAAAACCCCGCCTCCAACCCCACACGAAGAACTCCAAGTGGATCAAGGACCAAGCATTAGACCAGAGACCCTGCTCCGACTCGAAGAAAATGTTGGCCCAACTTTCCATCATGTCGGCTTAGGACCTGAATTCCTCAACCAGACGTCTGAAGCACAAGAAAGTCAAGAATCAGTCAATGGATGGAATCCAACTCAAGAGCTTCTTCCCAGAGAGGAAACGGTCAAAAACGTGAAGAGAGCCTATAAAATGGGAAGAGACCTTTTCCACCTGCACCTCAGAGCATTAATCTCTAGGGTAGATAAAGAACTCAAAATACAAACAACCCAATCCATAAGTGTGCTAAGGAACTGAACAGACACTTCACAAAATACAGTTGACCAACAAGTATATGAAGAAGTGTTCAACATCTCCAGCAATCAGAGAAATGCAAATAAGAATTACTCCAAGATTTCCTCTCACGCCAGTCAAGGGCAATCATCAAGAATACAAGGAACAATAAACGTTGGTGAGGACGCGGGGGAAAAGGTGCACTCATATGGTGCTGGCTGGAACACAAGTTGGAGTAGCCACTCTGGAGATTCTTTAGAAAACTTGGAATTGAACCACCATTTGACCCAACTATCTCACTCTTTGGTATATATCCAAATGACTTAAAAACAGCATACTACAGTGACGTGGCCATGTCAATGTTTATAGCAACTCAATTCACGATAGAAAAGCTATGAAACCAACTGAGGGGCCCTTCAACAGATGAATGGATAGAGAAAATATGATATACACACACAATGGGATATTACTCAGCCATAAGGAATGAAATTATGGTATTTGCTGGTAAATGAATAGAACTGGAGACTATCATGCTCAGTGAAATAAGCCCAATCCCCCCCAAAACCAAAGGCCTAGTATTTTCTGATATGCGAATGCTAACACATAATAGGAGGGAGGGGAAGGAAGAACAGAAGTTCACTGGATTAGACGAAGGGAAGTGGAGGGAGGGGGTGGGAATAGGAAGGACAGTAGGATGAATCAGACATAACTTTCCCATGTTCATGTGTGAATACACGACCAGTGTAATGCACGTCATGTACAACCACAAGAATGGGAAGTCAGACTCCACGTGTGTATAATGTCAGAATACACTCTACTGTCGTATCTAGAAAATAAAGTATTTATGAAAGTGAAAAAAAATAGAAAGTAATCAGTTTTAGTCAAATTCCTGGGAACAGAAAGTAGGAAACAGTGGAGAAAGGACGGGCACCCCTTAAACGGGCAAGAGTTTGTTTTGCAAGATGAAAGTTCAGGGCGTAGGTGGTACAACAATATGAATAGACTTAGAGATGCTCACTTCAGCCAAGCACAGTGGTGCACCCCTGTAACCTCAGTGGCTCAGGAGGCTGAGGCCGGAGGACTGCAAGTTCAAAGCCAGCCTCAGCAACTTAGTAAGACCCTAAGCACCTAACAGAGGCCCCGTCTTAAAAACAAAAAACAAGCTCATTTCACTGATTAGTAACCTTTCCACCACTCCAAGGGCATCCAAGTGTAAATGCTAAATTAAACTGTATGTGCTGTGTATTTCACCAGAATGAAAAATAAAAACCAAAACAATTCATCAAGACTGAAGTGTGCAGCTGAGATGAAGGAACCTGGCTCCAGGGGGAAGCCAACCGCCCTGCAGGGCCTCCGTGGTGCCCTCCTAAACTAGCACGCCCTCAGGTGCCATCCATGCCTCCCGGTGCTCTTTTCCAGGACCCAAGGAGAGTCACTGTCCCTGTGTGGTCTCTGCGGTCTCCTGGCACACCACATGGACCTGCTGGTGCCCCTCTGTCAAACTCCCGAGTGAGGCTGGGCTGCTGGGCTGCGTAGCTTCCTAGGGCTCCAGAACTGACCTCCCCCAACAGGGCTGAGAGTGGACCAACCCACTGCACAGCTCTGGGGGCCCAAAGGCTGGAACCCACGTCCCAGAGCGGGGCTCTGTGGGGTCTCCAGTGGGGCTCGGCCCGTGCCTCTTCCAGACGGCGGCTCTGGGCATGGGACTTGGGCAGTGCTCCAGTCCCTCCTGGGTCTGCATCTCCAACACCTGCCCTTGCTCATGAGGACACCCGGCATTGGACTTAGGGTCTGCCCCAAGTCCAGGGTCACTCATCTCGGGCCCTCAATCCCACTGGTGGAAACCTTCTCTAAATGAGGCTCACAGGTTCTGGTGGCCTGGACTTGGAGCTGTCCTTTTGGATCGACCTCTACTTCCTAGTGAAGTGTCACCTAAAGGGGAGCAGTCAGCTGGAACCCCTGGGGGGGGGGCAGTACTGGTTCAGCCCCGACCATCCCGCAGGCCCTGGGCCTGCCCAGCCTGTGACGCCCAGTCTCGCCGGCCCTTTTCTTCCTGCAGCCTCCTTGCCGAGTGGAGGACGCCCTGCTAACCCACACAGCTGAGCACTCAGTGCAAGGCTGCCCACCGGGGCGTCAGGGGAGGCAGCACAGGAGCTTGGCCTCCGACTCCCAGGGGGACCGGCTCTCTGAAGGCGCCATTTTGAGTCATTTGCCGTGGTCACAAAGCACAGGGAGAAGACCTGGGAATCATCGGGATGGGAAGCTTCTGAATTCCTGGCAGCCTTTCCAGGCCGCCCGTTCATGTCCTCACCTGGTCCTCTCCCTTCCAGTGTTGTGGGCCTGGCCAGCACAGATGGGCGCTCTTCTCCCCAGCCTTGGTCACCCACATCGTCTCACGTCCCCTGTACAAAGCCCAGGATGGCCGTGACTTCCAGGCGCCGGGCCAACCCCCTGCCTGAGCCGTGCGTCAGGCTTCATTTTCCTCCTTTACCCGTGACTTCACCTGGGCTTGGCCACACCCCGTTCAAATGCCAGGCCCTGGGCCCCCACTGACTCCTGGGCCCCGTTAGTGCCACTGCTGCCACTACACAGCGGGCTCTGCCCTGGCACTCAGGGAGGGTCCGGCTCCCATGTGCACTCCAGCTTCCTGGGCCGCTCCCGGTCCCCCGGCCGCCGTCAAGAGGAGCCAGAAGTCCCATCTTTACCTGGGGATTCTTGGCTCTGCCCTGGGAATCGGGCTCCCCCCTCCCTCCTGCCGTCTCCTGAGGGTGGGAATACACAGGTGCCTGCGGGGCTCGGAGGACAACCCCTTGGGAGGCTCTAGAGGGGCAGCGGGGTCTTCCCGGCCCGGCCTTTGGGTGCTTTTCAGGTCAGCAAACGCATTTCGGGGCAAGAGTCATCTCAGATCAGATGGGAAGGCTTGAAGGACGTTCTCAGCAAGCACCAACACCGGAACGTGCCGGAAACTGGGGTACAGAGAGGCCCCTTTAGTGAGCAGCGGGGTCACCTCCTAGGGAGGGGCAGAGGCCCCTGCCTGAGGGACGAGCCTGCTGGTTCTGCCCCTGTGCCGGCACACCCAAGCCCCAGGCTCACTCTAAAGTCGGCCTTGGAAGATCCACTCTTGGCTGCGTTGTGAAGCAGAGGTCAGCCCCAGGTCAGCCTTGAGCCTATTTGAAGGCTCCAGTTCCGAAAAAGCCAGGAGGTGACTTAAGTTTCACCCACACCCCGGAAGCCAGAGGAAGGGGCAGAATTCAGCCTGTAGGACAAGTTGGGAGCCAGGGGCAAAAGTGAAACCGCGTTCGATCATCTCACTTTCCAGTGGGGCTAGAAGTCAGCGTTCCCAGAGTACATCCCGGTGGGGGACCCCAGTGGACAGGTTGGGACCACAAGCGTTTTGCCCAACCCCTCGATTTTGGGTATTTGTATATAATGATCTTGGGGATGCACCCTGACAACCGAAACACAGCATTCACTCGTCTTTTCACACACACCTTGTACACACAGCCCAAGGGCCCTATCTATGAGTTTTTTAGCGCACCTGTGTTCTGACTGCACCTGTCACATGAGGTCAGGTGGGGACTTTTCCACTTGTGGGGTCCGTGGGTGGGGAGAGGGCTGTGCTCAGAAAGTTCCAGATGTTGGAATATTTCCGATTCTGAGTTTTCAGATTACGTTGCTCAGCCTGTACTAAGATTTAAGTCAGCTAGGCCTCATGAAAGAAGGGGGTTCCCAAGTTTCTCACACTTCAAGTCAGATTTCCACCCGTGTTTCCCCGTTTCCTAAAAGTCACCAGCTCCTTTTGCACACCCATGGAGAGCAGGCTGGGCCCTCGGGGACTCCGTGGTGCCTAGAGCAGCAGTTCCCAGGCTGTGCCTACGCCTCTGCCTCTCCCTAAAGCAGGAGCTCTGACCCAATGCCGAGGGAGCCCCTGCTCACCTTGTTTGCACAAGCAACGCCACCTGCCTGGCCGACCATAAAGGCACAAACTGATAAGTTAACCACACCAGTAAGGATGACCAGCTGGGAGCTCATCAGGCTCATCAGAAGCACATGGATACAGGGAGTACCAAGCATGTTGGCAAGGCCGGCCACCAGCTTATGGACCAGGAGACCCGCCAGCATCCAGGGACCCGCCACTGAGGCGGGCCGTGTCGCCCGTGACTTTGTTATTCACCAATCCCGACTTCGTGGAAAGACACAAACTGTTTGGTCTGTTAGTGACATAGCTCACTCATGACGACACCCAGTCCAACAGGGCTTTGTCCCTCTTTTGAGGCACAAGATGACAAAGTTGAGGTGGATTAAGAAGTTTGAAAAGCTGGCGCAGCAAGTAAAGCCAGGATGCAGAGCCGGCAGCTCAGACTCCCGGGTTGGCGTTCTCCGCTTGCGGGGAAGAACAAGTGCCTTAGACTCAGTTTCAGTCGGCACCAGGACTCCCGTGTAGGGGCCTCGGGTAGGGGAGCAACGGTCAAGACCTAGGAAACACCACAGCCTAGAACCAGCAGCTTGGAGCCACTGGGTGGAGAGCTACGGGGCTGTTGGGAGCCTGTGGGGACATGCCGAAGCCCCGGGAAGGAATCCCCCGTCCAGGGACGGCAGACCACGCGGGCAGGCAGAGGAGGAGGAAGGGCCTGCTGGGTGGGGAGGGAGGCGGAGGAGTGCTGGAGGAACCCCAGAGGAATCCGGGGAGCGGGAGCCCAGGGAGGCAGCTGGTGAGGGCAGAATCCAAACTCAGGGCTCGCAGGGAGCGAGAGAGAAGAACCCTGTCTTGGTCCATTCTCTGTTTCCTTACCAGGAGTCTTGAGACCTGGGCGACTTATAAGAAAGGGGGTCGAGCTTACTCACGCTTCTGGAAGTCCAGGGACACTGCACCCGGAGCTGGTGGCCTTGTGAGAGCACCTCGTGGCAGAAGAGGACGCGGGGAGAAGGGCAGCTGCCGAGGAAAGCCAGCCCTTTATAGCAGCAGGCTCTGCTCCTTCTCGTGGAGAGCTAATCAGCCCAGAGTGGGCACGGGCCGCCCCGGGAAGACACAGGCTTTCCTAATGACCATCACGGCCCAAGGCCTGGCCTCCCGGCACCTGGACTCTGCCCGGGTGCTGTGAGGCCCTCCACACCACAGCAGGCCCATGTGAGTTAAACAAGTAATTGACCCTAGATTGACCTTAGATCTTCGTTCTTCTTATTGGACTTCCCAGAAGAACCTCGGATCCTGTGTTCCCCCGTCCTGAGCTTAGATCCTCCTCCCTCCCCTCCCCATGCGCTGCCCCTTCCTGGCTCCTGATTCAGTGGTGATTCCGAGAGTAGCCGAGGCAATGTCCCTTCCTCCCCTGCTAGACAGGATCTGATCCGTCTAAGTGGAGGGAGGCTGGGAAGTTGGTCAGAACTGGCAGGGGTCTTCTGTGAGGGGCCGGGGGTAAACATTTTAGGCTTTGCAGGTCAGTGGTCTCTGCTGGGACGTTCAAGTCTCCCTCAGAAGAGCAGGGGCAGTTGTCTAGCTAAGGTCCCAACGGAGCATGCACCTTCCAATAGCCTTCGTTGGCAATCCAGGCTGCATTTGGCCCACGGTCGTCTGCTAAGCCCTGACTTGGAAGATGGCCCGTTTCTAAGAGCTGAGCACATTGTGGCTTCACACAAACTCGCGGTTCCAGAAACCAGAGGTCAGAGGGCTCACGGTGGGCCGTGGACAGTGGCTGCCACACCTGGCCAGGAGCACTCCCTCCTCAGGGATGTTATTAACAGCCACACGCTCCTGGCGCTCTTCGCGGCCCGTGCAAGCCACGCTCGGGTTTTCGCTGCGGAGCACAGCTGAAGGCCTTTCCCCCTGATTGCTGCTCTTTCCCGTCGCTCTGACCTGTGATCGTGGCCCAGGGTCCCGCTAATCCTACAGATCACCAGGTCATACAGCTTGGAAACTGATGCTCTGGCTCTTGGAAGTTGGTGGAAGGGAAGGTGGGATGGAAATAGCTGGAGGGAGCCGTGGGGCCGGGGCACCTGTGCCGGGGTGTATGTTAATCTGTTTGGAAATATTTATCTATGCACACATAGACGGTGCACTGATGAGGAACTATATTTGTGCTGCACTTACATGCTTTTTCCTGCCTTTAATGCAATCAGTGCACATTATAGAGGCATGAATATGCAAATGTTGAATAAAGCTTGAATTTTTTAATTAAAAAAGCTAAATCGGGGGAATTGTAAGCACCCAATTTAACATGTTAAATATGAAATGAAAAGTTCTCCTTCATTCCATTCATCGTGGTGGATTTTGTTGATATTCAGCATGGAACTTTATTATTTTGTCCTGAACTGCTTTGAAGGAGTCGGCTGGGGTTTGGTGAGATCAAGAGAAATGGGGAATGGGAGAGTAGGAGGAGAGAGAGGAGAAGATGTGATGTCCCTGCACACAGGCAGCTGGAGAGTCTGAGCCCAGGAACACTTGGTGGAGAACCAGTCTCCAAAAGGAAGCATTTGCCACTCAATTTTCTCTTAATCCAGAAAAATTACTTTAAAATTAATGTCACACAGCAGCACGTAACAGTTGCATTGCTGTCTCCCAGGAATGAACTCAGGCTTCTCTCTCCTCCCTTTTCCAACTGGAAAGCAAACCCTTTCTCTTTCCGAAGAGGAGAGTGAGCCTGTGTGCGGGCTTGGGATTAAGGAGCCCACAGCGCAGTCAGCTGCTCATTTACTAAACACATCCTCACCTGGGACTCGGGGCTGTCCATAATCAGATCACGAAGACCCAGGCCAGGCTCTTTGGAATCTAGACTCTTGCGGGTGGAGGCAGCTGTGTGATCCTGGCCCAGTGACAGGCATGATATCAGTGGTGATTACACCTTGTGATTGTGCAGCTTCCAAGTACCTCTGCCTGTGCGTCCTTGTTTAATTTAAAACCTACCTTTAGGTCTCAGGTGGAGAATGGGTGAAGCCATCCCTGAGTCCCTTAGGAGGTGACCGATTATGAATTCTATAAAGCATGGGGGAGGTGGCTAGACTATTGATACTTGTACCAAATTTCACCTAATCTACATGCCGGTGTGGGCAAGAAGTGGAGACCCAGCGTGCAGGAGGCGAAACGGGGCTTGGGAGCTCCCGGTGCTGAGGTTTCCCGGGCTGGTCCCCTGATGAGGGAAATCCCTCCTGTGAGTTGTCTTCTCCCCTGTACCTTGTGCCAGTTCCTACCCTCAAAGCTCAAGCATGGAATCTAGAATTCTCCTTCAAAGGCTGAGGTTCTTCCTGCTGCCACCGGGAAAACAGGAAGCCCTGAAGTAGTGACTTCATGATCTACAGTCGTGCTGTGTTCACAGCTATGGCACATTCAATGCCTGGTCTATTGGTGTCTTTTCTGAGATCAGAGGCTGGCAAGATGTTAGGTTGCAATGTCTAGTATAAACTAAATATTACTTTTGTTTACATGTGGGGAAAAAATCTATTTTTTTTTTATTTTTTAAAATACATGTTTTAGTTTGGAGTAATTTTGGGCTGATGGGAAAGATGCGAAGGTAATAGAGTTCTCAAATGCCCCTCAGCCGTTTCCATGGATGCCGACATCTTCCATTACACGGTGGTACATTTGTCCCATCTAGGAAGTCAGCTGGGCACGGTGGTGCACATCTGTCATCAAAGTGGCTCTGGAGGCTGAGGCAGGAGGATCGCAAGTTCAAAGACAGTCTCAGTAACTTAAAAAGGACCCTAAGCAATTTAGTGAGACCCTGTCTCAAAAAAATAAAAAGGGCAAAAAGGGATGGGGACGTGGCTCAGTGGTTAAGGCCCCCTGAGTTCAATCCCCAGTAACAAAACAAAACAAAACAAACAAAAAAATCCTAACCACACAAAACATTAAGAAGGGGCTGGGATTGTGGCTCAGCGGTAGAGCACTCCTCTAGCATGGGCGAGGTGCTGGGTTCGATCCTCAGCACCATATAAAAATAAATAAAATAAATGCATTGTGTCCAATTACAACTAGAAAAAAAATTAAAAAAAAAACACTAAGAAGTCAACACGTACACATTACTGTTAACTAAACCCCGGGTTGCCACTTTAGGAATATGTTTTACATTCCAGGTATCTGTTTGTACAGAGAGGTCAGCTTAGCTGTTTCCAACTTGACAACCTGAGTTTATGGGATCAACTTTACTGAGTCACAGAATGTCATATTGGTGAAGAGGTCTAGGTTCTTTATGGAGTGCTGCTTTTGTTATTTCGTTGGTTTTTGAGGGCTGGGGTTGGAATGCAGAACCTCATGCAGTCCAGGCAGGAGCTCTGCCACACCCCCGCCCCAGGAGTATTACTTTTAATAAATCCTCACCTTTACAAAAAAGGCAGACGAGCTCTTTGAAGACCCGAGTCGTAGAGCCAAACATCTTGAGCGCACACCAGGTTCTGCCGCACAGCTCTGACCAGTCCTTGGGCCCTGGATGTCCTTTTCTTGGGGAGGAAGAATCCTTGCAGCACAAGCCGCACACTCGCCCTGCCTGGACATGAGAAGCCCCTTGCGTTGTCATCTGCAGAAAGCCCCCGCTTCTCACGCCCTTTTAATCTAGGTGAGGAGGAGTTCTCTGGCATCGGACCTTGCCGAGCCGATAGCGGGGGTCCGTCTCCAGCTGTGAACACACCACAGCGCCATGGCCCATCCTCCCACTCCTGGTCATCCTGGGAGCGGGCACTTCGTCTGGGTGGACCCCGTGGCTACGTGTGAATCCCAGGTGTGTGTAAGGCGATGTCATCCTGCCCGTCCACACAGCCAGGCGCTCAGGAGATGCCCTGTCAACACGCATCACCATTAGTCTGTCTCCAGCTGATGCCTTGGAGTCATCCTGTGGGGAAGCAGGGCACCCGAATAAATTTCTCCTTCAGTACAGATGGAGACCAGGAAACGGAGCAGATGCATGGAAGCTAATCAGGCAGAGGCACAGCAGGGTCACTACAGCTAGGATTCTCCTGCCTTGGAGACCCTTAATTAAAGAGCTCCATGCCTCCTTTTGTTTTATCTGTTGACAGTGTTTGGTCTCCTATTGTGACAGTCACCCCTGTCCCCCACCTATTTTTTTTTTTTTAAGTAACCTTCAATTTGCTGCGATAATCTCACAGGGAGACAGCAAGCACAGTCAGACCTCTGTGAAAGCACAGCAGCGGTTGCAGCTGCCCCAGGGTTAAGCTGCCGCTGTTCCCACAGCTACAAGCCAAGGCTTACAAGAGCAAGCTCAGGAGGCCAGGAGACAGGGCGGAAGGGACCTGGTCCTGTCCTGTCCATGCAATAGCTGACGGAATCAGAAGTCTGTACGGGCGCGAGGGCTCAGTGGCTGAGCAGACTCTTGACAGCAGGCGGGTGGAAGAGGCATCTGCAGATTGGCGCTTCACACCCCGGTAATAAATACAGTGTTGAGAGGAGAAATCTGTCCCAGCAAACTCGGGGGTGGGGACAGACGGTGCTGAGTCTCTGCAGACAATGTGCAGACACAGAACGAAGCTGGTTGCTGGGCCCCGTGCCCTCCTGTGTGAGCTGGAGGGAGGAAGGGGTGAGGAGAGCCCGGAGCCCATAAATAACCAGGCTTCCTGTCCACCAGAAGCCAAGGAAGAACTGGTCCCTGTGGAGGACGCCTCTGAAGCAAACCCCACACAGAACTTCAGTTTTGCAAGAAAAGCCTTTTACAGATGGGTGGTGGAGATGGTCCCGCAATGATGCGAATGTGCTCTGTGTTACTTACCTGTGCAATTAACAGTGGCTAAGATGGTCGATTTTGATGTTGTGTGCCTTTTACCAGAAATTTAAAAAATAGCATCTCTAGGCAGAATCTGAATTAAGGGTGTAAGTGTGTTGTCCCAGAGCAGTCTTCTTGAGAGCGAGAATGAGCTCTTCTGTGCTTTTTTCTGTCTGGTGTTTTGCGTGGCCTTGACACGTGCTCTACTCAGTGGGCATTTCTTGCGCTTGGCCTTGCTTGGGTGCATCTCACCAGCGTGACTGGGCAGTGGAAGGAGGCGTTGCGACCTGACATCTTGCACGTAAAGGTGTCGGGCAGCCCTGGAAAGAGCATCAGACTCAGAATCAGAGCATGTGCGCTTGTGCTGTGGTCCGTGTTTTACATTCCTGGCTTCTGGCCAGCACTCTTGACCCCCCTTGGCCCCATTTCCCAGGGTGGGCTGCTTTGCCGGTGAGGAGGCTGCTGCAGGGCTCATCAAGCCACCCTGGGTCCTACTTCCTCACCTCTTCGTCACTCCTCCATCTAGGGGAATTCCTATCTCTAGAAGACTGTCTCGGTCCCCTCTTTTTGTCACCCCACAAATCCAGCCGGGAGGACTGAAGAGACCAGGGTATCCAGAACGCACCACATGGAGATGGTGTGGAGGTTGGCTGTCTAAGGCTGAGCTCAGCACTATCTAAGATCCCCTCAATTCCGTGTCACAACTCTGGCTCACTCGATCACACATCACTGAGAGCTCGCAGTCACCGGCCCAGGCTGGGTGACCTCTGGCACTCCTCCTGCTGTGCCTGCTTGACTTGCAGCTCCCCTCTCCTGTCCCCCAGCTCTCGGACCATCTGGCCTCATGTTCTGGATTGTGATATCAAGCTTGGGTTCGCCATGTTTGGGTGACCCGTTGGGCTCTTCCCTGCACGCTTCTCCGCAGAACACAATGGATCCAGAATGGTGACAGAAATGAGTCCTGACATGTGTGAGTCGCTGCCTGGTGTTTAGTCAATTACAATTAGTAAGTTATTGAGTCAGGCTAGAAACAGAAGCATGGATTGGTTTTATTGTAATCTCACATCTTACAAGAGACCAGCTGAAAAACCACGAGGATTTCTGCAACCTACGTTTGGAGAAGCCCACCATGCATTATCTTCTAGAAAAAAAGACTGGGAAGAAACTCCCATGGCCCCTTCTTCTTTGCTAAGGGGTGTTCTATAAAGTGCAGCCACCTCTCCATATCTTCAGGTTCTTCATCTGTGGATTCAACCAACTGTGGATCAAAACTATCCAGAAAATAATTGTGTGTGTTCTAAATGTGTACAGATTTTTTTTGTTATTATTCCATAAACAATACAGCGAAATAACAGATTTCATAGCATTAACCTTTTATTACATATCCTAAGTTATTTAGAGAGAAAGTCTATGGGGAAATGTGCATAGAGTGTGTGCAAATACTAAGTCATTTTATCTAAGGGACTTGATCATCCTCAGATTTTGGTATCTTTGAAGGGTTGGGGTATAATCTCCTGTGGATATCAACAGATGGCTGCCTTTACCTAAAGGTAAAAAGTACTATATTGTCATCAGTTTCTTGTGAACTGGAGTGAGGGGCTCATAAAAGAAACATTGACGCTGAATTTGTGGAGACTGCTTCAGTTTTAAATTGGGTGTTTAAAGTTACCCTGATTTTCTTTGAAATAAAAACTTGAAATAAATTTCCTGTTCTTGAATTTTTGAGCTGTATGCAGACCTGGAACCCAGGGTGGGGAGTGTAGGTCGGCTTGTTTGGACTGGGGATGTCTGCTGGCTGGCCTGGCTAATCCTCGGATTCTGGAAACCTTCAGCCTACAGCTCATGTGTTAATTTAGGTTTGCTGTGCAAATATTTCTGTTCTCCCAAACTGCTTCAGAGTTGCTACGGTGCACTTAGGATATTTAAGGGCAGGTTCGGGGCTCACGTTAGTCTTATCCCTGCACATACTCTCACATATCTCTAAACGGCTCAAGGCTGGCTTATTCATTCTTACTAGAACATCCTGGGGAAGTACACCCATTTTAGTCCATTTTCTTTTCTTTTCTTTTCTTTTTTTTTTTTTTTTTTTTGTACCAGGGATTGAACCCAGGGTCCCGTAACCACTGAGCCATATCCCCCTTTATTTTTTATCTTGAGACAGGGTCTCACTAAGTTGCCAAGGCTGGCGTTGAACCTGCGGTCCTCCTACTCACCCTCCCTCACTGCTGTGATTACAGGCGTGCACTCTGTGTCTGGCCATTGTCCACTTTCGTAACACACCACCAGCACTGGATAAAAGAGAAGGGGCCTATCCCAGTTCACAGTTCTGGAAGCCGGAAAGTCCAGGGCCAGGCAGCCTCATCTGTCAAAGGTCGTGTACTGCAAGAAGGCTAACAGGCAGTCCAGAGTGAGAGGAGGGCTGGACCCCACAGCAGGTAACGCATTCCTGAAGGCAGGCGTGAAGCCACCCGCTCATCCCCATGGCCCAGACCCTCCGCCATGTCAAAGAGCGCTGCCAGCACTGAGGAATCCGGTTCCACACATAAATTCTAGGGGCGTTCTAGCGTTTGGAGCCAGGTGAGCCATCGAGGAGGCTGCAGGCCTGACAGAAGGTGCTGGAGCTCAGGGCTCGTTTGCAGCTGGCTGTGTCCTCCGGATTCAGAGCCCCCGCCCTGGTGGGTGCTCACCATCACCTTGGAAGCAAAGGAAAGGCATCCTGGACTGGAAGGTCGCAGCTCCCGAGGGTGTAATGTGGGTGGCAGAGTGGGAGCTAAGAAACAAACCAAGGGCGACAACCGGCACCCACAGCCGGCCATCCTCCTGGAGGATGGCCGGAGCCACCTTCCCAGCATCGAGGGTGTGGGATGGGGTCTGCCTGCTTCTGGGTGCAGCTGCTGCGGCCTCCCATCCACAGCCCACATGCATCTGCACCCAGCGGCTCTCCGACTACACATGACTTCACAGCCCTGGGTGGCTGGTTGTAGTCACCCCTCTCCAAGCTGGAGAATGGCGTCACAGTCCGCTGGTCAGGCCCTTGGGGTGCTCGTGGGAGTGCATGGCCCACAAAAAACCCTGTGTGACTTGGGGGGGGGGGGTGAGTGGACCCCGTGGGCACAGGCCCTGCTCCCTCTGCCCTCCTGCTCCACAGCCCTGCTTCCCCGTCCCGGCCTCTCGGGGAACAGGACCGGAGGCCTGTGATGTGGCCTGTCCTCAGGTGTGCGGTCCTTGGGCCTCCCTGGTCCTGGCAGAGGGAAAGGCCTGCCCCACTCATGTCCAGGGTTGGGCTCTGAAGCTACCAAGAGTCCCCTTTGGTAGGTAGCCCTGAAGCTTCCAGGCAGCTGTGCGCTTCGCCTTCCTCCGACCTGTAAGGACACCCAGTCGAGGGTTGATCCGCGTTCCTTGGTGACGCTGAGGACAATCAGTAAGCCTGCAGGCATCTCAGATGCAGTCAGGGAACCCAGGCACGGCTGGTTGGGAGGGGGGCGCGGGGCCTGCCTGTGCCTCCTGCAGCTGGCCTTGATATCCGTGACGCTTGAGGTCCCAGAGAAGCTGCCCCGGCAGTAACTCTTGCTCTTTCCTCTTCCCAGATCTTGTGAGCAAAATTCCCATTTCTAGACGTCTCCTTCATTAATGTCTTGAATTCAAGGTTCTCTTGAGAATCTCTGGGCATTTAACAGGATCTCATGGGTCCAGACAGTAGAAGGTGGCTGATTTTTAGAACTCCTTAAGCAGTTAGGGTTCTGAAATGGAATAGGCTGGACGTCTCAGGAGGTGACCAGTCTCCAGGGCAGAAGAAATGAAAGCTGAAGCCAGCAGGGTGCTGTGGGGCAGGTCTGCGGGGAACTGCGTGGGAAACCTCTCAGACGGCCCCTGTGACCCGCCTCCCTGACCCAGGCCCTGCCGAGTCCCCCTCCTGTGCTCCCGGGCTCCTGCTCCTAAGCAGAAAAACTCGTGGGCCATGGCTTCCGAGGCTGGCCTGCCCCTGACCCTGATGTCGGCCCTGTCCCTGCTTCTTCTGCTGTCTCCCCGTTGCTTGCTGAAGCCAGCTGCCCTGTGTGGCTGCTGTATGAAGAGGCACACGTGGCAAGGGACAGAGGGGTCCCTGGCCAACAGCTCTTGAGGAACAAAGGCCCTGAGCCCAGCGGCCCAGGAGGGGCTCACAGGATGCTGAGGGGTGGACTGGAGAGTAGACTCTTGCCCAGTGCAGCCTGCACGGGGCGGCACCCTGCAGTTCACCTGGATTGCAGTTCACCAGGCAAGCCACACCTGTATCCCTGGCCTATGGAAACTGTGGGTAAGGGGTGTGGTTGGTTCAAGTTCCTAAGCTGTGGGTCGCTTGCTATGTGTCAGTAACGGACTAAATCCAGCATAGCGAATCGTTGCCCCCAAATCCCTGTCAGATTTAGTATTTTATGAGTTTTCAGGAGTTAGAAAGGAGACTTGAAGGTATTGACCATACTGACGTCCAAGCTGTTCTTTCTCTCTCTCCTTTCTTCTGATGAAGTCCTGTAAATAGCTGTGCTTGTCTGCTGGGATTCATTTTTCTTTGTGTGGAGTCTTGTCAGCTGGCTGGAACCTTAATAGGCTGCAGAGAAAGTGGACGCATTCAGACAAGCATCTTTGGAAACCCCAGGAAGTCCAGCAAGGAAAAGGCAGGTACCATCTGGTTGCTAATGCAGTGTGCTTTGCATGTGAAATAAGAGTGATCACAGCTCAAATAAGCAATTCCGAGGTGTCATTGACTGCTCTGGGTCTGAGCAGTCCTTTCTCATCCAGCCTATTATTCTCACCTTTAGCACAGGCCCCATCAGGGCTGGCACTGAATGGTTCCTCCAGTCCTCTATTTGAGGAGCTGACACAATCGCTTTCTGCATAGATATATTTGTGCCTTAAATGCTCCTGATTCAATCAAAGAATCACAGAGCTTTCTCCTGACTGGAGGAAGCCCAGGCAGGTTTTGCCACAGAAGTTGTGAAATCTATTACGCTGCCAGTTTGGCCCACTGAGTTAATGTTTCTTATGAAGATTTCTAGTCTCCATTCCTGAAAACAGAGAGGCAAGTGATACCCTGATGCTTTATGTTGTTGAGAAAAATAAGAGATGGAGTTTGAAACGTCAATGATTTAAAATGAAGGAAAAATCTCAGCATGTTGAAGCAAACTGCCCTTCTTTTCCCCACAGGCTCTCAGCTCCACGTTGAGCCTCTGACAGGGTCTACAAGACCCTGTGGATAAAGCCTCTCGCGCCCTCTGCATCACAAGTCCCTATAGTGCACTAGGAACACGCGACCACAGCTTCTGCTCCTACGTCAGGTTCCAGTTGTAAATTGTGATTGGCAATTTATCTCATGAGCTGCTTTGGGGTGAAGGGAGAATATTGAGGAGGCTGTGACGTGTGCTGGGTGCAGCCGTCCCCTTGACGTCCCTTTACCATCTTGTCCCCGGGGCCCGGTGTCCGGGTGGCTGTGGCTACCAAGGGTGTACTCAACAGAGTTCTTCTGCTCCACTCACACATGTCCCTGTGCAAAGATTTTCACAAAGTAGCTTGTTATAGATTTCCTGCAACATATCCAAGAAGATAGACCCAAGAACATGCTGAGATGGAAAATCAGAGGTCAAATCCTTTCTAAAAAAAAGAAAAAAAAAAACTATGGTAAAATACATGTAACAGAATTTACTACTTTTTGCCATCATCAAGTGTTCAGTTTACTGGTAGATCCACAAGGTTGTGTGAACATTACAGCTGTCTAGTTCCAGAACTTTCCATTAATCTAAAAGGAAACTCCACATACATTAAATAGTCATTTCCTGTTTGCTTTCCCGCTGGCCCACGGTAACCACTAATCTCTTCCCTGTCTCTCCAGATTTGCCTGTTTTGGATATTTCGTGTAGAGATGATCATAGGATCTGGGCTCCTCTGCCTGACCCTTTCACTTAGCATAATGTGTTCAGGGTACCTGTGTGGACTCCATATCCACGCATCAGTGCTGCATTCCTATTTATGGCCAAATGATATTCCCTTATATGGATCTACTACATCATGTTCAGCTGATGAATGCAGGGTGCAGGTTAAATGTTCATTTTGTTTATTTTTTATTTATGTTTTAGGCAGAGTCTCACTATGTTGCCTAGGCTGGTCAAGGGAAACTGGGTTTAAGCCATTCTTCGGCCTCAGACTCTTACATTAAATGCTTTTAACATTAATTAATTGACAATATTAATTGAAAGTATTTGAAACATCTATAACCAATCAGGAGATGACTATATTGATAATAATTATCATGTATGACTCAACTTGGGGGTTGGAGTTCTTTTCTTTTCATCCCGTTGGTCATAGACAGGCACTCTGCCGAGAGTTAGATTCACGACATCTTTTTCTTCTAAAATGCTGAGACAGACAGAAAGATGTGGTTCCCGGGAGAAACCGTATCTTCTCACGCCGTGGGACCCTGCTCCTGGCCTCGGGGCTGGAGGTGCTGTGTGGCAGGCGGTGGGGAGCCTCCTGGGAGGTCCTGAGAGGAGGTCCGGAACGTCTTCTGAGGGTGCGTGTCTCCGGAGGCTGCACCCTGGCTGGGGTTCTGTTGAGGTTCGTGTCTACTCCTGGCCTTCCACCATGTCCACCACGGACATCCCATGCTTGGCTTTCCGTGTCTCCCGACATCACCATGGCTCTGTCACACTGTTGGGCTTGGAGAACCCACAACCAGAGGGCTCAACCGAGGTCTGAGAAGAGGAGCCTGGGGCTGGTGTGGGCAGAGGTGGTCCAGTCCACACCCTCACAAGCACAGGGAGACCCATTCTGCTGCACAGTGAGCAGATTTGGGAACGTGTGAAGGAAAGCCAGTGTCCCAGACAAGAAGAACAGGGCCCCCCCGGGCACTCTGTTCTGTAGTTTACACAGGTCTCCGTCAGTTTTAATCAGCTCCTCCTTGTGGGTGGAGACTCCTAAGTCTTCTTTTAATGTAGTTCTCAGAATTTGATGGTTACATCAGAGGAGATCAAAAGAAAAAAAAAAGTTAAAGCTTCTGAACCTGGGAGGTGAGAACATAGGTGTCAGCTATGGCATGAATTATACCTTCTCTAAATTTTATTTAAAAATCGCACAGGTTCTGGTCTTGCTGTGCCTTCTTAAAATGCCTCACACAAGCCGAGCAGGGACAATTAAGATGGACAATAATTGCCTTTCCTTTTAGGAAAGCAGCCCATGCACTTAATGAGATCGCCACGCACGCGGCACAGCATCTGTTTGCACCGTGCCCGGTGGAAAGCCTCAATGAGCAAAGCTGAATAATGCTGCCCTGGCCCCCCACTGCTGCAGGTCCCAGATGTGGCCACCACGTCCACCGTAGATTCTGGCTTTGGAACTTCTCCTGAGCCCACTTTTGCTGTAATTAGCACAAGATCCCAAATTGGCCCGATTCTGCATGTGAGCATCATGTGGGACCCAGTGATTCACAAACAGGAACATGATTTATCTACCTGTGCAGAATGGCTTTCACAGAGAAGCTACTCCGGTTTTCTAGGTCATTGTCATAGCACCTTAGTTACAACAGCACAGCATACCCTGGCGTCAAGGCATGTGATTAAACAAAACTTGTACATAAAAGAAAGCTCATAAGTAATCTGGATCCCAGTAGCTGCCCAATACATCATCCTTAATTCTGAAAGCACTGGCAAAAGTCTATGTCAGGGGACTTGGACTATTTTCCATGTGGAGAGGATATTAATGACCAAGACATAGGCCAGGTTTTGGAGCACAACTTGCCAAATGCTTGTATTTTATTTAAGATGTGACCAGAAAGACATAGATTCAGCAGAGCTCTCTTGAGGGACCTTTTGGATGGAGGTTTAGTCTAGGGCAAGAGGCCTCCAGGTGATTTTAGAGTCCAGCTTTTCATATTGGAAGGTTAAGTTCCTTCGGCCTCTCTGCTGAGTGGACATCCCGTCTATGTGGACGTCTCCTTCAGCAGCACCCTGGCTGCCCTTGTCTGAAGATGGGACATTGTGTGGAAGCACAGGAAACTCACCGATGGCCCTATTCCTCGTAGCTCTCCGGCAGCTCGACTGCTTGCGCTGTGTCGACGACGGGACCCGCTGGAGTCCAGCAGCCCCACCGCATGCTCCCTCTGTGCCTCTTGTGTTCCCAGGGCTGCTGTGACACGGGGCCGCTCGCTGGGTGGTTAGGACAACGGAGCTGGATTCCCTCGCAGTTCTGCTCCAGGTGTCCCTGGGTTCGCCCTCTGCAGGTCCAGGGGAAGATCCTGCCTCCAGCGAGGTAGCCCCTGGCCTTGCCGGGCTGGTGGAGCGGCGCTGCAGGCTGGTTCCCGGGCCACCTGGTGTTCTAGGCGTCTGTGCGCCTCCTCCTCTCCAGTCTCGCGGGATGCAGGGTCCACAGCGCCCAGTAGGCCCTCGTCCTAACTTTCCCAAGTGAGTCTGCAACAGCCCTGTTTCCAAAGGCCGCATTCCGAGGCCCTCGGAGTTAGAACTCCATCATATCTTTTGGGGAGAGCGGGTGGACACAGTTCAACCCCACGAAGCCACTCAATCAATTTTTTCCATGTTCAAAACCTGAACTTGACCCCGCCAAATGCCCGGGAAGACGACGCCCCAAGGACTGTTAGGAAGTAGGGAGTGGGGGCTGTCACTCGGTGTCGTGGTACCTAGCGCATCACAGAGGGCTTTGCACAGGAAGGGACACGGCATTTCTGATTCCGTGGTGGTTCCTTAGACGGGGGGCTCCCAGTAACTCTGGTGAGTTGCAATGCTACAGTGTTCACCAACCTGTTCAAACACCCACAAGCTCTCTTGCTTTATCTCTGGGTACCCCCACCAGCTGAGCATATTGAACTTTACTTTGTGTGGGTTTTGTTGATAAACATACAATCAACTCGGTAGGCTTTTGCCAGCCACCCATGTGTGGTCCCTGTGTCCCCATGACACCTTCTGGGGGAGGGGGCATGCTCCTCCCCTCCCCCTGAGAACTGCGGTGGTGATGCTGCACGCTCCTGGAATACGGGGTGCCCTGAGCTCAGAGAGCAGGTCAAGATCTCATATTCCCCTTTGTGCACTTGCACAAACGGAGGGCAGGGGCTCAGCCGTGGGATGGAGCACCATGTGTTAAGGTTCGGTTGAGGTTCCTGCTTTGGAGGAGATGATGGTGCTGGGTGCTTGAGGGAGGGACTGGCATTGCATGTCTGGAACTAGCAGGCAGTGCCATGGCAGGATTGCTTGTCTCTGGGTGGGGTGGAGAGAGCTAGTCTAGCTGGGCATGGCAGAGGGGTGTGGTAAGTGGGGAGGTCTAAAAGCAGACACCATTCATTGCATAGTTTACTTGGATGATTTAGGGGAGGTCAGGCTATGCAATCTCCGCCTTCCTGATATGTAAACAGGGATCCCTGCTTACACATCTTCCAGATGACTTCGGGCTTAGCAGTTGCTACCATATGATATACTATGGGCTGTTCCAGGCATGTCCCAGGGCTGGGGACATATCCCCTGTGGATAAGGGGCTGCTGGGTTTTTTATCCACCAATGCTCATGAGCACACACCCCGAGCACACACACCCCACTTTGAATCGTGTTGCTCAGAGAGTTTTATAGCATTTTCCCCTTGATGACATTGTTACTAGTTCCTTAAATCGTTAATTATTCCTCTAAACCCCATTTTAAATGACTGTACAATATTTCACTTAAATGACGCTTACTATTTCAATGTGAGGCCATGATGTATTTATCTGACTTTCTTATTAGTGGACATTTGTTGGTGTCCAGCTTCTCATTGATAAATAATGCATGGCCGGCATCCTTATGTGGGACTGTAGTTGATTCGCACACGATTTCTTTTCTGTTCTTTCCTGTCTTTGCTCTTATGCCATGTGGACATATCCGCTTCCCGTTGTATCCCGTTGCTCTTGTTTGATCTGTTCCCATCCATGAAGCAAGTGTATTTTCTATCTTAAAAGCATCCTTTAAATTTATTTAATTATAATGAACTTAAAAATGATTATATTCGACTACAAAATACTGGAGAGCTGACCTGCTTAGCTCTGCTGTTACAGAGTATCCAACGGGAGGCTGCAACAACAGACGCCATCTCTTCCTGTTCTGGACGCTGGGAGATTCCATTTCTGGTCAAGATTCCCTTCCTGGGCTTTGGCGTGATCTCCTGAGGCCTTGTCCTTGGCCTTGTCCTTGGCCTTCCCGTACCCTCTCGGAGGCCGAGTCCCCTGGTATCTCTGATAGGACACTAACAGTCTCTGACCAGGACCTCACCCTTGGGGCCTCATTCAACATTAAATGTTTCCTTACAAATTTCATCTCCAAATATAACCACCCGAGAGGTTGGGGCTTCAACAGTAAATGCTGGGGCGGGGGATACAAACATTCAGTAATGGACTGAGATTTTGGAAGTTCATTACCAGGTCCTGTCTCTTTATAGCACTTTTAATTTTTAATACTTTTATCTATATTATCCTATTTTGTTTGAAAGAAATCCTGTGATCTTCCTCTGGTACTTTCTGTGAATATTATTATATTTTTTACCCAAATAATACCTGGATATAATTTTCAGAGTCTAATGGTAATAATAACAACAAGAGTCTTGTGGCAACAACTATGTAGCCCTGCATCCCTGTTTCTTGCTGGCTGCTGGCATGGAGTGCTCACAGTCCCTCCGGGCCACCCAGCGTCCCTTGCCACCCTCAAGCTGACATCTGCAAGGTCAACAGAAAAACCTCTTTCAGGCTTTCACCTGTGAAGTTGGGCAGACGAAGCCCCTCCTTCCTGTCTCCTCCAAGGCAGCCCCTTTGGGACTGCATGGCGTCTGCCACCTCCTCCCCCGCTGCCTTACCCAGTAGGTACGAGGGAGTGGCAGGCGCTCCCACGTTTGAGGGGAGGACAACCCAGGGGTCTGGCAGGCTGCACTGCCTTTACCTGGGGCCTCTTGACAATGAGGCTGGTGTTACTGCGTTCCCGCGTGGAGTCACATTGCTCTCAGAAACACCGGAGCCGTGTTGGGTGGTATTCATGGTGATGCTACGAAACTGGGCGGTGGTAGTCACCATACTGTGGCTGCTCTTCCTGCCTGAGGACTTTTCCTCCTGGTGATCCTGCCTGCGTCCCTCCTTGACCTCCCAGCCTCTAACGCTGGTGCTGAGACCCCGGTGCTGCCCCCAGTCCAGCCCCCTGGTAAGGAGCCTTGCTTATTTATATTTTTCTTCCCAGAAGCAGTTAAGATCTGTCCTTTGCTTCTAGGGTTCTGAAACAGAGCACCGGAGCTGAGTTCCATTTACTTCAGTTTTGCAGTTTTCCTTGAGTTATTATCATCATCATCATCATGTAATGCTCTCTCCAGTGTTTTCTGTTTTACTCTTGGAACTCTTGTGATGTGAATATCAGACATTCTTGTCAGATCCCTGATTTTCTTGTCTTTCTCCCTCTTATTGTCCTCTTCAAGATGTATTTTTAGAGACTGCCTGATCTTTCTGCTTTACTGAATTTCTACATTTGACTCTTGCATTTTTAGTTTCCAGAAGCTCCTAACTGCAGAGCATTATTATATCATTTTAAAGTAGCATCTTATTCTTGCTGCGGGAATGTCATATCTTAAAGATTTCTTTTGCTCTCGGCATTGCTTTTATTTTCTCTGGATCTTGAGGATTCGGTGGGGCTGGGGGAGTTATCTGGTGATAGCCTTCTCCGTTCTGGAGGTTTCCTGGCTGTGATGGAGAAGGAGACCAGGGTCAACCTGTTTCCCAGGTGGAGTGGCAGACAACCCCCCTGCATTCATTTCCTGCCTTGCCCGTACCTCCCTTGGACTGGAGTGGATGCCTGCAACCCCCGCGAGGCTCTGGATTTCTGAGGAGGCAACTTGGCCTGCTTCTCCGCTCCATGGACGTCCCTCCTCTGCCCAGCCCTCCCCCCTTGCTGTCTGTCTCCCTGCCTTGTAGCCGTGGTCATGGATTTCTCTGGCTCTGTGGTAGGTAGACACTGGGTTTCTGTATCTTTTCTCTTTGGGGTAGCCTTGGCCGTTCCGTTGTCCCATTTGAGGGAGGGAGCACTGCCATCGTAAACCTTTCAAATGATCTGCTTTTCTGGTGGCAGAGGCAGGCACAATGATCCCCTTGTCAAGATAATGGAATTGCAAGCCAAGAGGGGGACTTTGCAATGGATAGAAAAGAAAACTGGAAAAACTCAAATCCCATCGAGGATTTTTCTGAAATGCAGAAATGGATAAATGGTCTGTTTGAATTATGGAATTTCCTGTTTGACAATGCCTGTTGCTTGTAACTAGTTGGTCAAAATTAGGTTTCACAGAAACATTACGTCTCGATTACAATGTTATAATTCTACAGCAAGACACACAATGTGATTTGAAGTCCACGAACTCCCTAACTGTCAGACCAAATCTTTGTAAGCTATTCTCATTTAGCCTTTAGAAAAACAGAAATCTTGGCAAAGCTCTTCTGGCTGGGATGAAGCAGAGTAGGAACAACCCTATTAGGTTTATGCTGGTAATAGCAGATTATTATTATTTTTCCCTCCTAAACAGTCAAGGTGAAAGAGAGTGTTCCTGAGCCAGGCAGTGATCCGGGACTTGGCTTCGGGATCCATTAGGGTTCAAAGTACTATTCTGGTTCCTGCCCTAAAGGTTGGTGAAAGGAGAATATTTTTTGAAAAGCCTTAGTCATTTTGTGTTTGCTATTTACCCAACGTTAGACAGTATGGTTTGCATTAGCAGGAGTTCTGCAAATTGTGTAGAAGGGATTTAAAACCCTTCTCTGGCTTATGTGAAAAATGAGCCTGTGATTCCTGGCTCCTCGGGTTCCCTGTGGGAGTCCTGGTGTAAAGTGATCTTCGACATGCCTGGCTGGAACTGTAAGCCACGCAACAGCTGCATTTTTTTCTTTAACAATCAACATTTTGTATGTAGAAACCGAAGCTTTTTTAGCCTGTTTTCAGTGCTGAATCGATTGATTTGTCATATAAACAGATGAGCGCTTCGAGAAGCACTGTCAACAGACAGAAATACGAAGGACTGTGGCATCATTTTGGAGTCAGGGTTGTCTGCTCTTGTCCCAAACATTTTGTTTTACAGGAAAATTCCCAGTTTATAGGTGTCTATGGGCAAAGCAGTCTTCTGCTTTCTTTATCTTTCCAAATCATTGATTAAAGATATCATCTTCTGATAAAGCCTTTTATTGTACAACTGGAGCTGTGTTCTACACTTTCAGCCTCACTGGGAGAGATGATGCTTTGACTTAAGTTTCCCACGTTCCCAAGTCTGAGACCTGAGTGTGAGATGTACTTCTTAGCACAGGAGTGACAAAGAAGGGGTGCTGGAAATGTCAGTCTAACAGGGAGAGAGTTAGGGTACCAGGAAGGATCGTACAGCCAGACAGGCAATATATTTTGAAAACCACAAACTCCTTAGCTGTCAGACTCAATTGTTAGAAGCCCCAAAGCCGGAAAGTTTGCAGAGGCTGATGAAGGCAAACTTTTCTGACTTGGCAGTTCTGCTGAGGGCTAGACCTGCAGATGGCGGAGGGGGAAGGAAACTTCTTGTTGTCCTTGGTAAAGAGGAGAAAGTCAGGGCAGTAAATCAGACCTGGGGGGTGATTTCCCAGGACATCTGGTGGCCTTTGGGGGAGGTCCCTTCACCTTCCCCTCGGCCCCCGAGTTCCCAGCGCACTTGGCTGGATGTGTGGGTGCATTCCTCATCTTTACAGGGTAGCTCCACCTGGGAAGGATGGGAGCTATGTTCACCAAAGCACATGATCACGGGATTTCCTGATACTGAGTAAGATGACATGAGGAAGGGACGGAAAAGGAAAGCAGCTTCTTTAGAAGAAAGTAGGGACGGTTGTTAGAAGCAATGATTCAGAATTGGAATCCCAAGCTCCTTGCGATCCAGGAGGGAAGGTTATGTGGGCCTGACATTCTCCAGCTTCCAAACGTTGAATTGCCCTTTATCTACAGCTACAGTAATCTCTCTGAGAATTTTTTTTTAAACAGTCTGCAACTTAGTGAGACCCAATGTTTGGGACAAGAGCAGTCTCCAAATTAAAATAAATAAATAGATAAATAAAAGGGCTGGAGGTGAGGCTCCATGGGAGAGCACCCTGGGTTCCACCCCCCCGATACCACAAAGGAAAGAAAACAGAACCAGGCACCTCTTCCTCTGGGAGGTCTGAGAAAGGCAAGGTCCCGTCCGCTCTGCATCTCCAGGTTCAAGTCCTGACTGAGAGTCACCTGGCATAAGGACTGTCTTCCTCTCACCTGCAAAGTACAGGGGAGCGGTTTCCTAAAGAATCTCTGTTAGCCCTTCAAGCTAATGTTGCTCAGCTGCTGTTACAGCCGTGTCAGCCCTCAGATGACCACAGGCCTCGGACCCTCGTCCCCGGGAAACCATGATCTCAATCATCACTCTGCTCTTCTGAAAAAAAAAAAATTAATAAACGATAAAAAAATAGTTCTTCCAAGGAAGAGAGACCTTCTTCAACCCCCACCTACTGCCACACTCTTATAATTTTAGGACCTTGAACATTTCCATATGAAGAGCCTTGGACTCTGGGAAAAATCCGAATTCCTTCAGGTTGTGTTCCAGGTCTTCCGGGATGCGGTCCCAGGTGCTTCTCCACTAAGGAGTGACTTCTGTGACCCGAGGGCACCTGGAGGGCCCGGGCAGTCTAGGGCGTCATGGTGTGTCAGAGCTTCCTGAGGGGAAGACATGGGGGACAGCGAGGGAGGAACTGAGGGGGCGATGCGTTCTGTGCCTCAGCTTTGTGACCGTAGGCCGAGTGAGCTTAGCTCTGGGGCTCAGTTTCACTGACAACAGAACCCAGGTGAGTCACCACCCATGGCTCTTGGTCACAGGCTTCTGGACCCCAGGTGAGTCACCACCCATGGCTCTTGGTCACGGGCTTCTGGACCCTAGGGTGAGTCACCACCGATGGCTCTTAGTTGCGGGCTCTGGACCCCAGGGTGAGTCACCACTGATGGCTCTTAGTTGCGGGCTCTGGACCCCAGGGTGAGTCACCACCGATGGCTCTTAGTTGCGGGCTCTGGACCCCAGGGTGAGTCACCACCGATGGCTCTTAGTTGCGGGCTCTGGACCCCAGGGTGAGTCACCACCGATGGTTCTTAGTTGCGGGCTCTGGACCCCAGGGTGAGTCACCACCGATGGTTCTTAGTTGCGGGCTCTGGACCCCAGGTGAGTCACCACCGATGGCTCTTGGTCACGGGCTTCTGGACCCCAGGGTGAGTCACCACCGATGGCTCTTAGTTGCGGGCTCTGGACCCCAGGTGAGTCACCACCGATGGTTCTTAGTTGCGGGCTCTGGACCCCAGGGTGAGTCACCACTGATGGCTCTTAGTTGCGGGCTCTGGACCCCAGGGTGAGTCACCACCGATGGCTCTTGGTCACGGGCTTCTGGACCCCAGGGTGAGTCACCACCGATGGCTCTTAGTTGCGGGCTCTGGACCCCAGGGTGAGTCACCACCGATGGCTCTTAGTTGCGGGCTCTGGACCCCAGGGTGAGTCACCACCGATGGCTCTTAGTTGCGGGCTCTGGACCCCAGGGTGAGTCACCACCGATGGCTCTTAGTTGCGGGCTCTGGACCCCAGGTGAGTCACCACCGATGGTTCTTAGTTGCGGGCTCTGGACCCCAGGGTGAGTCACCACCGATGGTTCTTAGTTGCGGGCTCTGGACCCCAGGTGAGTCACCACCGATGGCTCTTGGTCACGGGCTTCTGGACCCCAGGGTGAGTCACCACCGATGGCTCTTAGTTGCGGGCTCTGGACCCCAGGTGAGTCACCACCGATGGTTCTTAGTTGCGGGCTCTGGACCCCAGGGTGAGTCACCACTGATGGCTCTTAGTTGCGGGCTCTGGACCCCAGGGTGAGTCACCACCGATGGCTCTTGGTCACGGGCTTCTGGACCCCAGGGTGAGTCACCACCGATGGCTCTTAGTTGCGGGCTCTGGACCCCAGGTGAGTCACCACCGATGGTTCTTAGTTGCGGGCTCTGGACCCCAGGGTGAGTCACCACCGATGGCTCTTAGTTGCGGGCTCTGGACCCCAGGGTGAGTCACCACCGATGGCTCTTAGTTGCGGGCTCTGGACCCCAGGGTGAGTCACCACCGATGGCTCTTAGTTGCGGGCTCTGGACCCCAGGTGAGTCACCACCGATGGTTCTTAGTTGCGGGCTCTGGACCCCAGGGTGAGTCACCACCGATGGCTCTTAGTTGCGGGCTCTGGACCCCAGGGTGAGTCACCACCGATGGCTCTTGGTCACGGGCTTCTGGACCCCAGGGTGAGTCACCACCGATGGCTCTTAGTCGCGGGCTCTGGACCCCAGGGTGAGTCACCACCGATGGCTCTTAGTTGCGGGCTCTGGACCCCAGGTGAGTCACCACCGATGGCTCTTAGTTGCGGGCTCTGGACCCCAGGGTGAGTCACCACCGATGGCTCTTAGTTGCGGGCTCTGGACCCCAGGGTGAGTCACCACCGATGGCTCTTAGTTGCGGGCTCTGGACCCCAGGGTGAGTCACCACCGATGGCTCTTAGTTGCGGGCTCTGGACCCCAGGGTGAGTCACCACCGATGGTTCTTAGTTGCGGGCTCTGGACCCCAGGGTGAGTCACCACCGATGGTTCTTAGTTGCGGGCTCTGGACCCCAGGTGAGTCACCACCGATGGCTCTTGGTCACGGGCTTCTGGACCCCAGGGTGAGTCACCACCGATGGCTCTTAGTTGCGGGCTCTGGACCCCAGGTGAGTCACCACCGATGGTTCTTAGTTGCGGGCTCTGGACCCCAGGGTGAGTCACCACCGATGGCTCTTAGTTGCGGGCTCTGGACCCCAGGGTGAGTCACCACCGATGGTTCTTAGTTGCGGGCTCTGGACCCCAGGGTGAGTCACCACCGATGGCTCTTAGTTGCGGGCTCTGGACCCCAGGGTGAGTCACCACTGATGGCTCTTGGTCACGGGCTTCTGGACCCCAGGGTGAGTCACCACCGATGGTTCTTAGTTGCGGGCTCTGGACCCCAGGTGAGTCACCACCGATGGCTCTTAGTTGTGGGCTCTGGACCTGGTGGTTCCAGGTCGACACACCTCCTGGGACCCGCCCCCAGGAGTGCTGCATGAGGTCAGTTATGATGTGAGGGACATTGCCAAGAGCTCGTCCTGGTGGAGTGCAGGGTCCTTGCCACCGTGCTGGGAGGCAGGTCCCCTTAGCCAGCAGCCCTGGTCCTGATGACAGAACTGTCTCTGCCCAGTCAGTGCCTGTTCCGGTCCCCCCTGCTCTGGTGTCCCTGGACTGACTTGTCTGAATCCGTGGCAGGAGGACAGCCTCGGTCGGCCCTACCTGGGCCAGCTTTTGCACACCGCTGCGGCATCTGATTCCTCTGACGTGATTTGCTGCCTTGGCCTCTGCCTGGTCTTGGCTCTTCCAGTCTCACCCCCTCGGCAGCGAGCTCCTGGGGCCTGACTTGGCCCCAGCTCTGCATCGGCCTCCATCTCACAGACCTGCGCCCTGAGGTGGACCGTCCCTTCACGGGGGGTCTCTATGAAGTGGCTTCCAAAGGAAAGAGCTTGCCATGTGGGCACAGCGGGCAGGGAACTCGGAGGCTCTGGGTGTTGGGATCCGCAGCCCTCCATGTTCCCAGCGCTTCTGACTTGAGCGCTAGAGAACCCTCTGACGCCCACCCAAGCCCCTGAGAAGCCTCACCCTGGAACGTGGGTGGACAAGGCAGGTTTTCCTGGGAAAACGTCGGTCGTCGTGAAACAAACCGAGTGGGAGACGGCGGCAGCGACTGAAATAGAATGCCTTCAATCATTCCCCTCGGATCCTGCGGGCGTCTTTCTCCTGGAGGGACCAGGGACACAGTTCACGCATCCTCTGGCAGCCCTCCTGCCGGAGAGGTCTGCAGACAGGAGAAGGGGATCGCTCCATCATCCCACCAGGGCCCAGCAGAGCGAGTCTCCAGTGGTCGCCTTTCTGATGAAGGTCAAGATGAGCAGACCACCAAGCCCATTTCAAGGAGGATATTAGATTTCACTGGGGCCAGGAGCTCAGAAGTGAGTTATTAGAGTTTTGTTTTCTGTGCCCTCTGGGCTATATCCTTAATTAGGTGGAACTGATAAGCTTGATAAATTTGGAACTATTGCTTTCTGTTTGCCAATAACAAAATATGGCTGTGTGGGATGTTAGTGATTTTCTGCATCAAACACCTCTATTTTCCTGAAGATATCGCTGGTTTCCATTTCAATGGGTCTTTTGTTTAGGGCATTAATTTCAAAGGACAAAGAATGTCTTTTTAACCTTTCTTTTTTTTTTTTTTAATTAAAGTATCTTGGTGACTAATCTAGGATTTCTGCAGACTTTCCTGAACCCCATTCTCGACCTTTCCTTCACTTTAGGGCTCCACGGTTTTGCTTTATCGGGTGATAATTAGGTCAAGTTCAGGGCTCAGACCCAGAACATTGTTCCCAACTCTCATTAGCATTTCTCAGCTTATATCTATCTCTTTCCCTTCCCTCTCTTCTCTTGTCTTTCTCTTGTTTTGATCTATACTGACCTACCATCAAGGATATCATAAACATAAACATTGGATTCACACTTTTAAACAAGGGGAGGAGTTAGTTATATGGGCAATATTTTTAGAAACCCCAAACCACCAATAGTAAAAGCAATAACAGAACAACACAGAAAGCAGATACGTATTTATGCTGATGAAGCAATTACATACTTAGGTTTTTGAATAGGGATGGCATGTTGGAATATTTTCTTAATGACCATAATTTTATCTTGATGAAATATTTAGTCAGGTTTTATCAGGCCCAAGAATAATGATTTTACACTTCTTTGTGGAATGCAACCTTAGAAGTCTGAGTTCAATTCATTATCCCAGAGTTGAAACAGTTGGAATTCAGAAGGATTTTTTCCCCTGGGTGTTGTTTATAATAGATTGAAGTCTGGGCTCAGTTGTTGCACTCCAGAAAGATATCCTCCTGCTAACCCTTTATTCAAAAGTATCTAGGAGGAATATTCTAAGGAATCACAGCCAGGAAATAGACCGGACACTCAGAGGTGGAGGGAAATGCCACCTGTTAGAAATGTCCAGGAAACGGGGTTGCCAGGGGCAGGTGCAGAAGGAAGAAAATCAGCGCCTGTCCCAGGATGAGGCTCGGGAGTTGCACCGAGCTGCCCTGGGAAGAGAAGACCTGACTGCAGGCCGCGGTGCTCCTCTCCAGAGTTGTGCAGGAGACCGATTCCAGGAAGGGGATAGCTACAAGGTGGGGCCTGAGATGAGTGTGAACAGTCTCTTCCCTCAGGACCCACGTCAGAAATCGGATGTCTGATGTTTTCTGAGGTGATGGCCATGTCTTCCTGTGCTGGCCACTTGAGAGTGGGAGGGAAGGTGGAGGTAGGGAGTAGGTGGGGAGAGAGCAAAGCCAAGGGTGGAATGGAAAATGTGAGAGATCACTGACATTCACTTTTCTCATTTCTTAAGTTCTTTAAAAGACATTTAAAGTTGCCTGGAGCATTGACTATCACACGGTCTTGTTGGTGTGTGGTGATACCTGGGGTCATAATAGCCCAACAGAGGAGGGAGGAGTGGGGCTGTATGAAGCTCAGCTGCCATGCTGTACCAGAATCCGGTCAGAAGCAAAGGGGAGCAGATGTTATGTGCTAGGACACTCAAGGTAATCTGTAGAGCAACCATTAACAAAACAACTTTTTTAAAAAGAGCTAAAAAGTAAAGAAGCAATTAAAATAGAACACCAGAAAATAGCTATTTAACACAAAGAACACCCTGAAGAAGAACAGAGGACCAAAAAAGACTTGAAACATGGAAAACAAGTAGCAAAATGACAGAGGTAAGTCTAACCACATCAATGATTCTATTAAATGTCAATGGGCTAAATACTCCAATCAAGAGGCAGAGCTTCCTGGAATGAATGAAAAAGGAAGATCTAACAATAGACAACCTAGAATAAATGTACTTTCAGGTGAAAGACACCAGCAGACTGAATGGAAAATAGTAGAAAAATATATACCGTGCAAATAGTAACCATAGGAGATCTTAAATGGCTGTGTTCAATTAGAGAAAGTAGGCTGTAGTGAAAATGATTATTAGACACCCCAGCAATCCTGCTTCTGAATTCATATCTAGGGGAATTGAAGTCAGTGTGCTGTGGAGATATCTGTGTTTCTCTGGATGCAGAGAGAGTATTTCCATCTTTGTTTTAACACTATTCGTAATGGCTAAGATACAGAACAACCTAAAAGAATGGATAAAGAAAGGGTGGTATTTACACACAATGGAATACTATGCAGCCTTTAAATCATGGAAATTCCATCATTTTTGACAACATGAATGGACCTGGAGGCTATTTGGCTCAGGGGAATGAGCCAGGTTCAGAAAGGCAAATACTGAACACCCTCGCTTATTTGTAGAATCTGAAAACCACTGAACCTGTGGAAGCAGAGAGTAGAATGGTGGGTACCAGGGGCTGTGGGGGGTCTGGGGAAGGGACGATGGGTACAAAGTTTTGGCCCAGTGATCTGCTGCACAGAGTGATGACTGTAATGAATAATAAGGCATTACGTATTTCAAAGTTGCTGAAAGAATAGATTTTATATGTCTTCACCACAAAACAAATATGTGATGGTGGGTATGTTAATTAGTTTGATTTATAATGTAAGGAAATATCAAAACATCACATCATACCCCACACATATATACAGTTATTATTTTTCAATTAAAATAAAATAGAATAATTGTCAGGGACAAAGGGGACATTTTATAATGACAAAAGGATCAACATTTGAGGGGATATAACAATGATAAATGCATACGTATCTAATAACAATGGTCCAAAACCCATGAACCAAAACTGTCAGAAGAAAGAAGAAATGTTAAGTTCAACAGAATTGGAAATATCAATACCCTACCTTCAATAATTGATGAAACAACCAAACATAAAATCATTAAAGATATGGAAGATGTAAACAATATTATCAAACTTAATTTACATGGAATTTATAGAACATTAACTCAATAACAGCATAATATATATTCAAGTGCAAAGGAAATACTGTCCAGGATAGACAAGTTTTAACAAACTTAACAGGATTGAAATCATTCAATCACAAGAATTAAAGTAGAAATCAATAAAAGAAATAAATTTGGGAACTCCTCCAAATATGTGAAAGCTAAATAAAGCAATTTCCAGTAACATATGGATATAAAAAAATCAAAGAGGGATTAGAAAATATTTTTAGTTTAATGAAAATGAAAACCAATATACCAAAAATTGGGAATGCAGCTAGATCAGTACTTTGAGAGAAAGTGATAGCTTGTAACAGCTGTACTAACAAAGTTGTGAATCCACAATCTAGCCTTCCACCATGAAAAGGAGGGCAAGTGAAATCCACGGGAAGTGGAAGGAAGGAAAAAAGAAATCAATGAAGTAAAAAGCAAAAAATTAAAAAGTGCAATAGGGAAGACCAGTGAATCCAACACCAGCTCTTTGAAGAGAACTGGTGAATCTTTAGCCCAACTGGTGAAGAAAACAGAGGAGACAGAAACCATCAGAGTTAGGAAGGAAGAGGGAGCTCATTGCTGACCTCCTAGAAAGGAACAGAATTGAGGGGAACAAACACATAGGTAAGTGCAGTAAGAAGGACGGATTAGATAGGGAGCAAGGCATTAATTATCACAATTAATTCAAGAAAAAAAGCAGGAAATCTGATAGATGTATAGTCAGTAAAAAACATTGAAATAGTAACTAAAAATCTTTCCACAAAGAAAATCCTAATCCCCCTCCCTTTTTTTTAAACTGGGGAATTCTAACACCTATTTAAAAATGAAATGAAACATATTCTAGATGAATTCTTCCAGAAAATAGAGGAAAAAGAACGCTTCCTAACCGATTCTGTGAGGACAGTATTATCCTCATACTTAAGCTAAACAATGTCATCGCAGGAAGAGAAAACGTTAGGCCTGTATTCCTCCAGAACATGGATGCAAAAATATTTAAAAAAAAAAAAAAAACTAACAAACTCAATCCAGCAGCATACAAAACAAGATGATATCTCTGACTACATGGGATTTATTCCAGAGATGCAAGGTTGGCTTAATAACAAAAAGTCAATTAATGTCACATACCGTATTAACACAGTAAAAACCAAACCTGCATGATTAATTGATGATAATCTTATTAAATGCAGGAAACGCATTTAGCAGCATCCAACACCTATTCATTCACAGGAAAACAAGGAATAACAACAGAGCTTCCTCAACCTGACGCATGTATAAAAACGTCTTCAGCTGACCCTGCTTAGCAGAGACTGAAAGGCTTTTACCACTCCTGTTCAACCTCAGTGCAGCGGCTAACTAAGGAAGTAAAACAGGCCAACAGCGAGGAGCTGCAAGGAAGAAGCAACACTGTTTTTGTTTGCAGACAACATGATCCTGTGCAGAAAATCCTAGACTCTCCAAAAGAGCTACCAGAACTAGTAAGAGTATTCAGCATGGTCCCAGGATATAAGATCATGATACACAAATTAATTGTTTCTCTATAGTAGCAACAAACAACCCAGAAATGAAATTAGGAAACAAACTTATGCACCATACTTTCCAAAAGAATAAATTAGGGTGCTTTTTTTTTTGGTACTTTTTCATTTGTTTTTGATAGAGACTGGCAAACTTATCTAAGTGTATAAGACTTAGAATAGTCAAGGGACTTAGAATAGTCAAAACAACTTTTATAAGGAAGAACACAGATGAATGACTCACCCCTCCCAATTTCCACTTTCACCATAAGTGTTCTGTAACTAAGATTATGGTATGGGATAAATGTACAGATCAATAGAACAAAAGCTGAGTGTTCAAACATAAATCCTTACATTTGCATTCTACTGGGTTTTGATTGTAGCGCAGAGTCAGATCAGTAGAGAAAGACCAGACTTTTCAACAAATAATGCCAGAATAATTGGCAGTTTTCTCTATGGGATCTGAGGAGAAAACCCCAAACCTCCACCCAAATCCTACATTACTCACCCAAATCAGATGAAACTGGATTATAGACTTAAATATAAGAACTTCCATTCTAAAGGTTCTTAAAGAAAAGAGAGGAAAAGCTTTGTGACTATGGGTTGGCCCATGGTGTCTTAAGTACCGTCCAAAGTCACAATCTGTTTAAAAAATCATAATTTGCACTTCATCCAGATTAAAACTCCGTGCTCTTTAAAAGACACCATTGAGAAACTGAGAATAAGCCATGGGATGAGGGAAAATGTTTCCACATCTGGTGACCTGTACCCAGCAGAGTCAAGCCATCAATCTGCCTTTCTGCAAATTGTGTGTTTGTATACATTGAATATCTGCTATATCTTTTCTAAAAAACTCTGTTACAACTAGACAATAATTCAATTTTTAAATTGAACTTGGAAGGACGTTCTCATTTCTCAATGAGAGATGTAAATGAAAGCCACAGTAAACTACCATAGTACACCCACTAATCTGAGAATACCAAGTGTTGGTGAAAACATGGAGAAACTTGACCCAGTGCACAGAGTTCACATACAACTGAGCAATTATACCCTTAGGTATTTACTCAAGGGAAATAACAGCCGATGTCCATGCAAAGATTTGACGGTGTTTTAACGTCATTCTTTATAATAGACCCAACAAGAACGGTACAAATGTCCATCTGCTGGTGAATGGATAGACAAAATGTAGCATATCCACACAACGGAATCCTGATCAATTGAAATGGAACCACATTAAAAATGGAACCACAGTACGACGGGCGTGAACCTTAAACCACACCCAGTGAAGAAGAGCAGGCGGAGAAGCCACAGGGCTCCGAGCACTGGGAAGGAAGTGCCCAGAAAGGGTGATTCTTAGAGAAGGAAATAGGAGGGTGGTCTCTGCAGCTGGGACATGGGACAAAGATGAACTCTAAAAAGGCACATGGGAACCTCTTGGAATGTTCTAGAACTGGATCATGATGGTGATATGATAATTACACGTCTACATAAATTAACCAGCAATCATTGAATTTTGAACCTATAGCAGATGAATTTGATGAAAATTAAATTCATAAAGCTATTTTAAAAAATTCCTATGTAGATGTTTGGAGAGGAGTTTGCTTGGTAGACGTACCAAGAAATTTTCTAATCCTCGAAGTCTCTCAGTTGTTTTTTAAAGGCTGGATGCAGCTAAAAAGTTTGCTCTGAGGCCATCACTTGCCATGTAGGGATGGATAGAACTGGCCAACCGGGTTTCCAAATGTATTGTGTGATTGGGTCACTGGTACAGATTCTGATGAAATATATTTAGTTCCAAAAGCAGATTTTCTTTTACCAAGGTTCTGTGAATTTCACTGTTGGTTTTTATAAATGACCTTTTGTAGTTGTGTAGGAGAATATATTTGGTGGACAACAGAAGAATCAACCTTACAGACTGCAGTGGTGAACTTGTCCCCTGAGTGGTTGGTGCTATGGTGGGCTGGGTAGGAAGGGATGTGGGGTGGGAACTGGTCTTTCACTGTGAGGTTTTAAAGAGATCTTGCATTGATGCCCATCGTTGTACCAAAGTTGGTATCATTCTTTAAGCAGAGGAATCTCAACAACTGAACCTAAGAAACATTATCACTTCCTTTATTTTTTAGAAAAACCCAACCAGACAGACAGTTTATTATAACATGGCTGGTTTGCATGCATTAGTTACATTTTGCTTGGCCTATAACCTCAAGAACAATGAGATTCTAAGAGCATTCCGTTAGGATCTTGACTGTGTCCCTAGTACATGAAATGCTTGTGCTCTCTGTTTGTATCCCCATCATTCCAGTGCACCCGAGGATATCATATGATGGAAAATCACGCGTGACTTTTAAAAAATACATATGCTAGAAATTATATCCCAGTGACCTCTACAATTTTGTCACTTTCCCAAGACAATAAACTTATCCAAACAATGTTTCTCAAATGTTTCTGTTGCTAAAACCAGTTTTGATTATTTTTTGAAAACAAAACAAAACATGCTGACCAAATTTGTCTCAGAGTTTTTTTTTAAAAGAGTAGCCTTGACAAGTCTTTCCCCTTAGTGGGTTGATTTGATGTTTGGAAACAACTGAGAAACTTCTAGGGCAATGAGTAAGATGGTTTATCAGGATGGAGGTTATAGTTTTTAGTTGAAAACAGAATATTCCTGTTAGCTATTGGACATTTACTTACGTGGTTTACAAATTATTTTATGGAATGGTAACATCTGTAGGCCTCAGAGCACCTCTTTAAATTTTATTATCATTATTTTATGGAGAAGGGTTTTCTTGTGAGGTTAAATTGATCTAGCAACTAGCTACCCTATAAGTCTTGGGAATCATAAAAATCATATATCAGACTGAGCTGGAATTCAGAGAATGTGATGATTTTTCAGAATTCAAAGGCTCCGACTTTTGGTCCATGTTCTATTTGGCCTTAAGAGTGATATTTTAGAATAAATGGGTGTTTTCTCACTTTGAAGTCTCTCTGGCTCTTAAGTCTGCACTCTGATGGCTGCTGACCTGTTCCCCTGGGTCAGAGGGAGGGTCCCTTTGACAAGTGCCCCAGTCCCTTCCTCCAGTCTCTCCACAGACCTGGGGGCCAGGAGGGAGCTCCCCCACCTGAAGCAGCACTCACCCCCCTCTGCCTGGGCTGCTCTGGCTGGGCCTCTCTTTTCCTGTCGGCCCGGGCCTCTCGGAGGGGTCCGGGCCACTGCCTTCTCTCTCCCCTTGCTGGGAGACTGGTCCCTTACCATACCCCTGGCGTCACCTCTGCCGCTCACTCCAGTGCCTGTTTCCAAGGACCTGCCCACTGCAGAGGGACTGGGGCCTCACAGGCAGAGTTCCTGCCATTCCCTCGCAGGCCCTTCCTCTCCCATGTGTGGGACCCCGGAGCAGGTGGGGACTTCACACTGCACTGCCCTCCTCCACCCTTTTGACAGAGGCCCAGCCTCCGGTCCAGCCGTTCCCACCAATCACTCTTCACGTGGTGATCTTTGTCAGTCGGCTCCCGCCTCACCCCCTGCACACCCAGAGTCCGTCCGCCACGTTAGTGGGCATGGATTCCCAGTGGTGGACAGGGTTAGGGTTCCTTCTCATGGGGCTTCTTAGAAAGCAGAGTCTGTGACAAGATAGCGGTTCAATCGCCTATAAATATTCTTCAGCAATGAAGGAGGTCTTGACCCCATGAGGCATGGTCACAGGAGACTCAGGGTCAGCTCAGCCATGACATTGTCCATGCCCCCTATGGTGGCATCCAAGAATGTTTACCTTCTGACTCTTGTCTGTTTTTTTCAGGCTCCTCCTCTCCCATCCTCTGACCAACCTGGACGACATGCCACTCTGTAATAGGTCACGCACTGCCTCTCCTTCACTCGTCCAAAACAGCGGGAGCATCCTATTAGTCTATCTTCTGTGGCTGTAGAAAAACACCCGAAACTGGGCACCTTACAAAGAAAAGAGGTTCATCCGGCTCATAGTTCTGGAGGTCCCAGGGTGTGGTATTGGCTTTTGCTCGGCTCTGGTGTGGGGCTCATGGAGGGTGGCATCACAATGGAGGAAGTGCATGCAGAAGAGACCACAGGGTGAGACGTCAGGCTTGCTCTTTAGAGTAACTGTCTCCCACCCTGTGAGACCAAAAATCTCCTCCAGAGGGTGACACCCCCATGTCCCACCTAGTTCCCACTAGGCTCCAGCCCACACCCTCTTAACCTTACCACCCTGGGGACCAAGCTCCAGCCTGTGAGCCCTGGGCTGGGGGACACGCTCACCCACTCCCTGCCACAGCAAGCACCTACTGTGGTCTGCAGTGGCAGATGAAAGTCTGGGAGTGGGATGAAGGAGCAGGCTTCTGGGGGGGGGGGCGGCAGCATAGGAGGAAATAGTAAGAAAATGCCAGATGGCGATGGACACCGTGAATGAGCCACACCGATGTGTCGGGAAAGGCCCCTCTGGATAAGTGACACATTCATCTGAAATCTGGAAGGACCTCGGCTCTCGTTGTCCCTCTCTAGGACCAGGACAAGGAATTTGTATTTTATGCTGAATCTGGGGGAAGCCTGGGGGTTTTCAGCAGGGTAGAGATGTGGTATGCTTTCTGCTTTATGGAGATCCCGCTAGCTCCTGTGGGTGGTGGATTTTAGGAGGCAAGGCTGGGAGCAGGAAGACGAGGGTATTAGTTTACTCAAGCTGCTATAACAAAATATCACAGGCTGTGCAGCTTAATAACAGGAACTTACTTCTCACCATTCTGGAGGTAGGAAGCCCAAGGTCAAGGTATGGGTAGGTGGTTTCTCCTGAGGCCTCTCTCCTTGGCTTGTGGATGGCATCTTCTCCCTCTGCCCTCCTGTGGCATCCCTCTGGGCACAAGCACATCCCTGCTGTCTCTGTGTCCTAATCTCCTCTTCTTAGAAAGATGCCAGTCAGGCTGGACTAGGGTTCATCCTAACGACCCCATTTTAACTTAATCATCTCTTTCAAGGCCCTGCCTCCAAATACAGTCTCAGAAGGGACAGGGGTCAGGACTTCAACATAGTAGCGTCAGGGAGGGACACATTCAGCCCACAACATCAAGTTGGAGGCTATTGCAGCGTCTGGAGAAGAGAGGAGAGGGCCTTTGTGCTGTGTAAAGGAGACTGGATTGGTTTGGAATATGCTTTGGAGTTAAGGCAACAGCACCCAGAGTGGATGTGGGCTGTGGTAGTGTCTTAGCCTCATGTTACTAGAGCAAAATGTCCAAGGCAGGCTACTTATGAAGAGGAAAGGGCTTTTTAGCAGGAGGTTCTGGTCCAGGATTGAGTGGCCCTGATGTTGTAGACTTCTGGTGAGGGCTCTGGATGGCAATGGTGGGGAGCGTTTGTCAGAGCAAACAGCTTCCCTTGTGAGCTGGGAAGGAGGGAGAGCAAGGGGAAGTGTGGGGTTCCCTCAGCCCTTTCATAGCCACGCCCACAATGACCTAGAGACCTCCCTTTAGGCCTCGCCTCCTACAGTTTCCACCACCTCTCAGCAGAGCCATCCTGAAGACCAAGACTTTGGGAGACACTGCCCACATTTAAACTCTAGCAGAGCCCAAGAGCAGGGAGAGCGTGGATCCCAGGTTCCACGGCTCAGGTCCGTTGTGCCATTCACAGAGACAGGGTCTGCTGACCCTGGGTGCAGAGCGTTTCTTGGGGGGAGTTCCCATTTATGGACAACCAGCCCCCCACTCTCATCCACCCTGCTTCTTCTCCTCCTGGCTCACTCCTAGTCTTTCTTTAACCCTGCGGATCAAGAGCTCCCTCCTGCCAGGTCTCCTGGTCCTTCTGCCCACCCCCACAGGGGAGCGTCCCTCCACCTGTCATCAGCTTCTGCCACTCGTGCCCACACACTCTCAACCCGTTTTCTCCTTGCTGGGTCGCTTGTCTGCCCCCTCCATTAGACCATGGGGGCAGCGGGCCTGAGGCCTGTCCCTCACCACACTCCAGGGCCATGGGCAGTGCCTGCCGCGTGCGCAGCAGGTGTTTGTTGAGATGGAACAGAGCCACTTGCTGAGGTCTTGATGGTAGAGTCTGATGCTTGGAGACCTGCACACTCACATCTGCTCAGCACTGACTGTGTCCGGTGACGTTGGCTGAGGATGTGTTTATCTAAGGTGCCACATCTGGGGTTGGAATAAGTAGGGCTGTGATTGTGGCCACATATCAAATCCCGGATGCACTAGGAGCTTTTCTAGTCCTCGTGTGGGCTCTACTGATGTAGTAAGATTTTTGCACATGATTTTCCTCAAGTTTGTTGGGATTTTGCAAGCATATTACTTTCACTTGTTTTCTCAAACACCTCAGGATAGCAGGCAGCAGGAGAAATGCTGCTGACCCTTTCAGAATAAGGCCTCCTTGCCTTCCCCGAGCTATCATTTGTGGGGCTGCTGGAGGTCTGCAGGTTGAGGCAGGCAGCACAGACCCCAGGAGGGGAGTGCCTTTTCCATGGCCCACTGGAGTTTATGCAGGAAATGCGTGGGCATGGGCGTGTGCACGGGCCAGTCGTACACACCCATCACACTGGGGCTGCCCTGGGGGCAGCAGATGGAGGCTCAGATCAGAGAATCACCCTCAGCCGCTGCAGAGACACCAAGGATGATCAAAAACACCTCTGGTGGGGGTGTCACAGCCGCTGCCTGGGCTTCTCCTTCCTGCCGTCCTTCCTCCCTCTTTCTCTCTCCTCTTCTTCCTCCTTGCCATTCTTCTGTCCTGAGGGTGGGGGTGGAGGACCCAACTGCTAGGCACACCAAGTGCTACGTGTTTGTTCATGCAGCAGCCACACACGGGCGCACACACGCAAGCACACGCAAGCACACGCACACACACGCTGCTGGACTGCGTGCCCATGCTCCCTGTTCCCATTTTACCTCCTGTCTTTCTCTCTCAAAGCCTTTTGGCTTTGAATTTGTGAGCTGTCATCTTTCTTTCTTTCTGATAACTGGAGGACCGTGCTGAGGTGTGTGGGAGCGGGAAGCCGAGTCACAGAGGGCAGGGGCCCCACCTTTGCCCTCCGCCTGGCCAGAGCTATGGTTGCCCCACAGCTGACGGAAAGGCTTCTTCTCCTTGCAGAAGTGCTTTGTGCTCAGCCGCAACCTCCTCTCCCAGCGCGGCCCAGTTGCCAGCTCAGGGCGCCGTGCCCAGGAGCCTTCCCCAAGCTGCGCCCGACTCTCTTGTCACTGCAAATGAACCAGAAAATTCTCCAAGCGATGGGTCCTGGCAGATAGGGGCTTGATTTCTTTAATGTGCACATTTTTTTTTTTTTTTTGGTGTGTGCACATGTTATGCATGAGAAATCATCATCTCTCCTTAGACTGGGGCCATTTTCTTCCTTCTTTTACTACAAAGCTATAAATTTAATTATTTGGTCACTGCTGCTTTAATTAAAAAGTCTTACTTATCTTTCGAGGTTTCCTTTTTTAATTTCTGAAGATTAGGAATATCCACAGCGTGTCAGCTCTTTTTATGTTCACGTACTATGTGGTTTCTATAATAATATAAAAATGAATTACCGAGATACCAGACGCTAATCATGTTCTGCATTTCTCTCCCAATAATCCCAGATTACATTGATCATAAATGTCAGCAGTGTCTCTGGATGACTTCTTGACTTTTGACAAAAAGCCTTCATTCTGGCCCTTTAAATTCCAAGGTCAAGGAGAACGTAACATTCAGAATGATTATTAGCATTATTTTACCTTGACATTTCATCCCTGCTTCTAGTTTAACATTCCACCCGGCAATGAAGATGAATGTCACCTTTCGATTCACTGGAGGGAATTGCCCCAATTAAACCTGACTTAAAGGCTATTGGAAACGCTGTATTAATTTGCTGTTCTTTAAAATAGAAAATATTTCATGAAGGAGAAGAATTTTCATTAAAAGCATTAAGGATTTACCATGACATGAACAAGCAATTTTTGAAGTGACTTTTTTTCTCCCCAGGCTTGAATAATAATCACTGCTCTGGCCGGACCAGGGTCTCCCGTCTGCAGGGGTCCACTGGATGAGTCCCCTTCCTGTCCTTTTAGCTTGGAGGTCATCGTCACAGGTTTGTCACATCAGAAGCAATTGCAAGTGTCTCTTGGGAATGCCGGGCTCTCCAGAAGCAGGCGTCCTGCTGGAGTAAGCCCTGCAGTCCCCCCATCATGCTTCAAAAAAAAGGTCAGGCTGTCTACTGGAGCATCCACCCTGACATTCCCTCCTAGAAAGGCAGTGGCGACTAGACGTGCCTGCTGAGAAGGCAGGGAGCTCATCAGTGCTTCAGCACTCCACCTCCACCACCTGCAACAGGGTCAGGCGGGCGACTGGGTGAGTATTTTTGATGAGCACAAAAGAAAATTATAAATAACAAGGACTCAGACTGTGAGCTCTGGAATCAGGCAGGTTGGGATTTGATCCCATTTTCTAAGCCTCCATTTCTTCCGCCATTAAATGGGGATCATAGTACCCAGATCACTGGGTTGTTGCAAGTATTAAATGAGCTACTGGACGTAGGTGAGTGACCCAGTTCCAAGCCTGGCCAAGGTGAAGTGCTCTCAAGTTAGGCAGGGTTAGTTCAGGGCTGCCCCAGGCACCCCACTTCTCTCTCTCTTTTGCTGGCATTTTCCCTGGGCATCGGGGAAAGCTGTGATCACCCCAGCTAGTTTGGGGCCTCTGTTCAATTGCAGTCAGTTTTCCACACGTCGGGTGTGGAGTGACAGTCCCTGGACTCGAAGGCAAGACGCCAGTCCCGTCCTGCGCGGCCAAGCGGAGTTTCTACCCAGCTTCCAATGCTGGCCCACTCCCTGAAGCAAGTGTGTCCCTTGGATGCCTGTCTGTTTGGATAGCACTGCTGGGCCCGGCTCCCCGGGTCTCGCCCACACCTGGGGCACAGCCACGTCCTTCCTGCTGACCTTGGCCCCGTCTCCTCCACTCCGGATGCTGTGGTCCTCTCTGCCTGTCTTAGCCAGCCTGATCTTCCCACTCCTGGACTCTGGTCTGACAAGCACTTTCATTCCCAGGCGAGGCCAGCAGTGTGGCCATGCTCCTGCCCCAGCCCTTGCTGTTGTCCTTCCCGTGGCCCCTGCCTCTGGGTGCCCTTGAAGCATTTATTATTATTATTATTATTATTTTCCTGTGGTGTTGAGTTGAGCCCAGGGCCTGGCACATCCTGGACATCTTCACCTGAACAAAATTAATGTTGCCTTGAGCTGACAGTGTCATCTAGAGTTTACTACAGCCAGGAACATTTCTTTTCTAAAATGACACTTTCTTAAATAAACAAACAGAATTTCTTTGAAATACTTCAGACATGCAGACCAAGAGCAGAGAGTAAGTGATACCCACCGTGAACACTAGGGTGGTTTGAATGTGTCCCTCACAAGCTCACTCAATCCCCCTAGTCAAATGTCAGTGTGTTAGAAGGTGGTGGGCCTTTGAAGGTCAGTAGGATTAGATCAGGTCATGAGGGAGAGTCCCGTGATGGTCTTTGTGGCTTTAACAAGAGGCAGACACTCAAGTTAGCGGCTTGCTCTGTCTCATCATGTGATGACCCTGTCACACCATGATGAAGCACCGGGCCCTCAGCAGAGGGAATTGTAGAATTCCCAGCCTTGGAACCATGGCCCAAATAAACTCCTTTTCTTCATAAATTACCTGGTCATGGGGTTTTTTGTTATTGTTGTTGTTGTTTATTTATTTTTTTTCTTTTTTAAAATTGGTGCGTTATAGTTTTACATAATGGTGGGCTTTGTTGTTATGTAGTCGTACATGCACACGATGTGATGATATTTATTTATTCATCTGTTTTTGCAGTACTGGGAATTGAACCCAGGGCGTTACACATGATAAGCTGGTGCTCTACCTCTGAGCTACATCCCAGCCCATTTTATTTGACTTTGAGACTGGATCTCTGCTAAGTTGCTGAGATTGGCCTCGAACTTGCAGTCCTCCTGCCTCAGCCTCCTGAGTAGCTGAGGTTACAGGAGTGCACCACACTGGCTGGTCATAGGTATTTTGATATTTAACAGAAAATGGACTGAGGTAGATGCTTAAATGTGGACATTTAGCTACATCTATTTCATATTTTATAAGAAATGGTAAATATCCAATTGGCTCTTTCCAGATCTCTTGTGGAAGCCATTCCCCGCCTTTTCTCTGTCCTTGGAGAGACGTTCTATTCTGAAGTTGTTTTCCCTCCCGTGTGTTTTCACACTCACTATGCATGTAAGTTTTCATAAATAATACGCTACATTGCTGTGGGTCATAAAATCATATACGATTTAAAACCGCACGTTTTATATGATCCATTCCTGTTGCAGGTTGCATTGAGTCACCCTCCCTCCCTGAATGTCGCGACCCCTTGCCCGCAAGGAAGACGCAACTCAGGAATCTTCTTTCAGCAGTTTATTCAGGCCTTGATTTAAGTATCTTTTAGTGACTCCCTTTCTTTCTCCTTCTTCCTTTCTTTCTCCCTTTTCCCGAGGGCCCAAGCACAGCCTAATAAAGCCTCCCACGTACCAATCTTAAACCGCCGCGTGGGTCTTTCTTATAGGGTGGCAAGAGATAGCGAGCCAACTCTCCACAAAGGAATTTGATTTATCACAGGCCACAGTGGAAGCCGGCGCCATCTTCTAATGGCGGCCACAATTTACAACAATGGCTTACTACAGTTCCCCCTTCTAATTTATAAAACAATGCAGGCGAAAGTAGAGGTCCTATCCCACTGTGCAGAAGCGGCTGCAATGTATGGTTCAGTCCTAAGGAGGCGCCTTCCCCAGACCTGACCCCATATCAGCCGACGCCTTTTTCCGTAGGGCGGGGGTGTGGACGTCAAACCCGCATGCAATAGGACATGCTTTCCTTGAGGTCCGTTGAGGGATCACTCAAGTGCAGTGCTTTGCCTCGCATCCTGCATCGTGATGAAGGTGGACGAAGGGGGACAGCTGAGGCTGTTCTGTGGCTGTACACAACGACAAACGAGTTGACAGCACCCTGAAAGAAAGGCACGGACTTTAAGGCGATAGAGAAGTATTAGTGTGGAAACCCACCTGCGTGCAATGGCAGCAAGACCGGCAGAGTGCAAGGGCTTTCCAACACTAAGAGAATAACGAGGAAAGACATGTCGATCCCAGTGCAATGTTATAACAACTTGGGGTGCAACGACCATGTCAAAGATTTACTGTTTTAAGCTGCGCAAGCCAGACTTGAGGTGAATTGCCATTTTCTAAAGCTGCAAGAGCTTGGATGATCATAGCCTTATCGTGAGCATTGCGGGCCTTGAGGCGACAGAGAAACCACAAACAGAGAAACATACCGAAGCAACACATTGCACCAAAAATGCCTACCCCCACCCACTCTTTAAAAAAGGAAAAAAGCAGAAGATATCCAATCGGTGAATTGACCCAAAGTCACGGGATCAACACGGGTGTTATTCAAGACAGCTATCTGGGTTAGTTGAGACTGGATCATGTCTTCCGCTTCCATGGACCAATTTCCAGCCAAATATTCGCCAATGATGCGGGAAGCATTCCTGGAATCATTAAATCTGACAGAGGTTATGCATAAATGTGCACGTTGGTCAACACAACCCAAAAGTACTAAGTCAGCCAATTATTCTACCTGAGCTTGGAGTAAATCTATTCTTTGGTTGGCAGCTAAAATCCCTGACAAAATATGTTGATTAATTGTATTTTGGGATTCAAGTATAGTGGAAGTTTGTTGGACAACTTGATTAATGGTGGCAGCAGTTTGTACTTGATTGGCCATAGCCATTCCGGCCGTAACCGCTGCAGCAGCAGATATCGCCACGGCTGTCACTATAGCCACTGTGATTCCAAAATCTCTGTGGACTCTAAGTAGCTCAACAATAGGGAATTTATCAGGATCCGCAGTGACCGGGATTGGGACAAAAGTTGGAATTTTCATAACCACTGCTACAGTCCAGGAACCATTTCAACACTCAGATAAGAGACAGGTAGTATGAGAACAATCCAGCATCCCCGATGAGGTGGCCTCAGCCAAAAGGAATAAGAAAGGGGATTGGACACAGACCATTGCAGGAGGCAATGCGGCATTATACAACAGAGAGTTGAATGAAACAGATGTAAGTCTATTGCCTTGTTCACTTTCCCTAACAGTACCAGAAATATTAGCCAGCCAACTTTTGGCTCCTAGCAACTGAGCCAATGCAGAAATATCGGCTGAAGCCCCCTTTTCATTGGAAATCAGCCACTGAAACCAGGACCAACCTACTCCTGTAGAGGAGCTGGCACTATTGTTAAAGTTATAAACATACCTCTTAAGAGAGGGGGAAAGAGAGAAACCTTTAGCAACTTGATGTTTCTCCCAAGAATGATCCTGACAAGGCGTAAATGTTGGGGGGAAACCAAGATTAGGGGAACAGTAAGGAGAGGCCTTAAAATGAGTGGCATTATAAATACTACTAGAAGAAGGAGGCACTGGGATTAGTACCTCGGAGATAATAGCCAAGGTAGTTATGTTAAGAGCAGAGCTGCTGTTTGCGGGGGTCCCTGAGCCTGATTGCTTCCCCGAAGCTACTTTGCTCAATACAGCACTGATAATGCTTCCTGAGACCTGATTGGACCGCAATGGTTCCTCCCAGTTAGTCAAATTTTTGGTCTTAAGGCTAATGCAATTAGCGTTTCTAAGGCTGAAACAAAAAACTCCTGTAAGATTAACTTGAGATTGATTAAAAATTCTCTCCATGTCCCCTCTAGGAGAGGCACAGGGAGCAGACATCTCACATGAGGTAGAAAAAAGAGTGGGGAGGACATTAGAATTACCATGAACCGGCATCGGCATTGGCCATGCCCGTGCCACTGCCCACCACTGCATTGGTGTCGCCTGTGCCATCGGCACCAGCACCAGAGCCAGAGCACTTAGCAAATGAAGATCCTCATCACAGGATTGTTGTGGTATCTCTTGTTGCTGGTCAGCTGATGTCGAGACTCTTCTTGTCAAGCGTTCAGGGACCCACAACGGTTCCGTACGATCCTGGGGTAAAACACATACAGATCCTCGTGCCCATGTCAGCACGGGGTCAGGGCCATTCCATTGGCCCGTAAGAACATCCTTCCACTTAACATAGCCAATCACAGAGGGCTGAGGGGACACATGTCTATCGGCCGCAGAGCGACCATGAATATCCAAATTCAAAAAATTAATGGTAAAGAGAGCTAAGGACAGGCGTTCTTTAGGAGTGTGTTCAGCTCCTATTCCCCCTTTTTGTTTTTGTAAAGTTTCCTTTAAGGTGCGATGAGCACGCTCAACAATGCCTTGTCCTTGAGGATTATAAGGCAAACCATGAGTAAGTTGCACTCCCATAGTAGAACAAAAAGCTGTAAATTGTCTGCCAGTATAAGCAGGTCCATTATCAGTCTTAAGGGATGCAGGTGCACCCCATGCTGCCCATGCCTCTAAACAGTGAGTAATGACATTACGTGCCTTTTCTCCCGATAAAGCAGAAGCATGGATAATTCCAGAGCACGTATCAACGGAAACATGCACATACTTAAGGTTACCAAAGTCAGGTATATGTGTCACATCCATTTGCCAAACAACCAATGGCTTTAATCCCCGTGGGTTTACTCCATAATTAGGGGGATGAAGAAATGTGACACAATGGGGACATTGCAATATTATCTGCCGAGCATCCGCTCTTGAGATGGAAAAACGCCTGCGCAGCGTTAATGCATTAACATGGAAGTTTTGGTGAAACAACTTAGCCCTCTCTAAGGAGGAAGCCAAGCATATCAATTGACTTCTAGTGGCTAAGTCCGCACAGGCATTACCTTGGGATAACGGACCAGGAAGAGAGGTGTGAGCCCTGATATGCATTGGATAAAAAGAAGCAGTGCGGTTAGAGATAAGCTGTTGAAGCTGAGTAAAGTAAACAGACACATTGTGGGCATCACTAATAGTTCCCACGGCCTCCAGGACTTTTAGTGCTTGTACCACATAACTGGAGTCCGAAATAAGATTAAAAGGAAAAGAACACTGTTTAAAAACTTCAATAACAATTTGTAGTTCTACCCATTGTGGATTTCCAGGAGCAAATTGATGCTGGATAGGGGGAGAGTCATTAATTACGTAGGCTCCCATTCCAGACTTGGAACCATCAGTAAAAATGTTAACAGCCCCCGGAATTGGACTGGATGAAGTTACCTTAGGGAAAATGATGGGATGTTCTTTAACAAAATGGAGTAATGGATGAGAAGGGTAGTGATTATCAATACTCCCTTGAAACGAGCAACACAGAATAGCCCAGTTGTCTAGAGTAGCACATAAAACATTAAGTTGAGCTTTAGTGTAGGGTATGATAAGAGAAGAAGGTGATTGGCCGAAAAATTGAATGCTTTGTTGAATCCCTTTAAGTGCCAATGCTGCAACAGCATCAGGATAATATTCTAAGGATTTTCCTGGGGATACATGTGGGTGGATCCATAGTAAAGGCCCATCTTGCCACAGTACTCCAGTAGGCTGCCGCATAGTGGCAAGCACACATAACTGGAAAGGTTTATCACTCTGGAGCCTGCATAGAGTGGCATGCTGTATAGCTTGTTCTACTTTTATAAGGGCCGCTCTAGCCTCAGTAGTGAGGCTACGAGGGGAAGCAAGATCTGGATCACCCTTAAGAGTAGCATACAAAGGCTGGAGCACAATATTAGGAATATGTAAATATCCTCTTATCCAATTAATATCTCCCAGCAATTTTTGAAAATCATTTAAAGTTCGGAGATCTTGAGTCCTGAAGGTAATTTTTTGTGGTTTTAATTTGTCATACCCAATTGTTGCTCCCAAAAACCTGATAGAATCCCCTGTTTGAACCTTTTCAGGTGCGATGTGCAGTCCATGTTGAGCCAACAGCATCACGAGTTCTTTATAAGCCTCATAAACTGTCTGTTCTAATTTTGCAGCCAATAACACATCATCCATATAGTGAATGATCTTGGTGGAGGAATACTTATGTCTGAGAGGTGCGAGTGCCTTTCCCACATACATCTGGCACATCGTGGGACTGTTAGCCATCCCCTGTGGCAACACCACCCACTCAAACCTTTGATCTGGTTCCTCATGATTACACGAGGGAAGGGTGAAAGCAAAACGTTGGGAATCTTTAGGATGCAAAGGAATGGAAAAGAAACAGTCTTTAACAATTATATGCCAGCCTTGAGGAACAGAGGAGAGCAGAGGCAGCCCTCTTTGAATGGGCCCCATAAGCTGCATCTGAGCATTAACTGCTCGTAGATCATGCAGTAGACGCCACTTCCCTGATTTTTTCTTAATGACAAATATGGGAGTATTCCATGGAGAAGTAGAAGGTTGGATGTGACCCAAATCAAGTTGTTCTTTGACTAGATCATGGGCTGCTGCCAGTTTAACCGAGGGAAGAGGCCACTGAGGCACCCAAACAGGCTCCTCGGTGAGCCATGTTATGGGCATTTGAGCCCCAGTGGCCCCTAGGAAAAACCCAGACCAAACCTGTTAAGCTTTTGATGACCTTGCACAGGATGCTTACGTCCCTGTAGGTGCCTTCCTAGTCCTAGACCTGGCTTATACCCCATATTTTGCATGATATGTTGAGACACTGGGGAATAGTCATTACAAAGAGTGAACCCCATGTCTTTCATCAGATCACGGCCCCATAAAGAAATAGGTAAATCAAATACATAAGGCTGAAAGGTACCATCATGTCCTTCCGAGTCCTTCCAAGATAGATGTCTACAGCTGATTTGAGGGGCTTGGGCATATCCAAGTCCTCTTAAGGATTGATCAGAAGCCTGCACTGGCCATCCCCTAGACCAGTCCTTAAGGGCTATGATACTACGATCTGCTCCTGTGTCCAGCAGTCCCACAATAGATTTACCTTCTATGCTTAATTCCAAAGTGGGGCGATTGCTCATATCCAGTGACAAATAGGCACAATTTCCTCCGGTGGTACCAATCTGATTTCCTGTCCGTGACCTTGAGTTAGCAGGGAAGTGATTATGCAAACTAGGCAAAATTAGCAATTGAGCAATCCGATCCCCTGGGGAGATAGACACAATGCCCCTTGGAGCTTCTACCATAACCTTTACTGCCCCTACATTATCAGGGTTTACAACTCCGGGGAAAACATGAAGACCTTGTAGGATAGAGGATGCACGTCCAATTAACAAACCTACAGTGCCAGGGGGTAAAGGCCCTTTGAACTCAGTTTCCACCAATTGGACTCCCATCTTAGGTGTTAATACGAGTCTGGAGGTGGAACAGAAGTCCAATCCCGCGGCACCTGTAGTGGCTTTCCGCATCTCGTGGGATGGCGCAGAGAAGGCCATGTCTCGGGTTCGGGTGTGACATTCTCCATTGCCCCATATATTCGTGGGCCCTGGGGTCGGGGGCCCCTTTGGCCGTTTTTTGGCCCAGCTGAAATAGGCTGTCCATGGATGTCCCTCACTGATCTACACTCCCTTGCCCAATGCTTCCCCTTTTTGCATTTTGGACACAGCCCCGGTTGACGAGGGCCATCAGAAGGGCCACCGCGAGGAGGTCCAGTAAAATTGCCTTTTTTGGGACAGTCACGTTTGAAATGGCCGGATTGACCACAATGGAAGCATGTTCCGGCACCAGGACCGCCCCCTTTTGCAATCCGAAGGACAGCAGCTGCAAGACCTGCATTAGTTAAAGGTCCTCCAAGCTCTCTACACACTTTCATCCAAGATTCTATGCCCTTGTTTTTATAAGGAGCGATTGCTGCTTTACATTCTTTGGTGCATTGCTCAAAAACAAGTTGTTTAATCAAGGGCATTGCTCTATCAGGGTCACCAAAGATTTTTCCTGCGGCATCCACCATCCTAGCAACAAAGTCCGAGAAAGGTTCTGTGGGGCCTTGCATGATTTTTGTTAAATTGCCAGACACTTCTCCTCTATTTGGGAGTGATTTCCATGCACGGATACAAATGTTATTGATCTGTTCATATACCTCAGGGGGATATCCTGTTTGTTGATTAGCATATCTGCCTTGTCCCAAAAGCATTTCCTTGTCCCAATGGGGGTGTCCCGCCGCATAGTTTTGGGCAGCCTGCTCTACAGCACCCTCTAGCACAAAGGCTCTCCAGTCCAAATATTTGCCTGGAGAAACACAAGCCCGAACAAGGCTAGCCCAATCAGAGGGAGTCATACAGTATCTAGACAGACTCTCCACCTGAGTTAATGTGAAGGCGGCATCCACCCCATAAGTGCGCACAGACTCTGCCAGGGTCTTCACAATTTTGAAATCTAAGGGCTCATGGAATCTTCCCCTATTGTCATCCTGGAAAACTGGATAAGCAAGACCCATCTCAGCATTAACAGCCCTCCATGTTTGGGCATGGAAAGCTCTCCTCGAAACACCCTCACCGTACGGCGGCGGGTCCGGAGGATCATTTTTCTTGAGCTCCTGTTTATTTTTGTTTCCTTCTCCCATAGTTAAACTCCCTAGCTGCCGAGACAGTCTCCCGAGCTCCTCCTGTTCATCCTCCTCCTCTTCTGACCCACTTTTGCATGGGAGTGTGCGCAGTGTACTGAGATCTGGATACAAGCGTTTCCTCCCCCGTTTCTCGCTCTGCACATTCCCCTCCTCCTGAAATATTTCACTCCGTGCCAGAGACAATCGCCTCCTCCCCTGTTTCTCGCTTCGCACACTGCCATCCTCCTGAAATACGTCACTGCCTGCCGGAGATAATTGTTTCCTCCCCTGTTTCTCGCTCCGCACACTCCCACCCTCCTGAAATACCTCACTGCCTGCCATTTCTGATTTTTCTTCATGTAACTGCTCTAAAACTTCTTGTCCTTTAGTAAGTGCTTCCTGACATCTGCTATCTGTGAGGCAACTACGAATCATCTTCCAAAGGGGTATCACCCCACCCTCTAATATGCCCTGCTCAGAAGCAAAGTCAAGGTCTGTGCCTAACTTATCCCAGCTAGGCAGAGTAAAGCTGCCCCAGAACGGAAACCACGATGCAGCAATATCTGTCTTTTGTAAAAATCTCTGTAAAGTACTACGTTTCACTTCTAGGCTCTTGGAACGTAACAGGTTATCTAGGGCCAGGAGAAGCGGACTTGAAGATACGGCACCCATGACACAACAAAAGACACACAACAAACAAGAGTGAAAGTAAGAGCAAAAGTACACAGTGCAGCTGCAATAAGATTTAATGCTCTCTCTGGCTTTACAGAGGAGCTGCCGCCTTGACAGCGAGTCCTAAATTACCTAGGATTAATCTCCGCTTTAACAGCGGGTCCCAATTAATCTGGGACTGATCTCCGCTTTACCTGCAGGTCCCACCTTACCTGGGACTAATTGGTGCACCACCCCTGACTGCTGAAAGTTCTGGTTCCCGGGTCTCGGCACCACTTGTCGCGACCCCTTGCCCGCAAGGAAGACGCAACTCAGGAATCTTCTTTCAGCAGTTTATTCAGGCCTTGATTTAAGTATCTTTTAGTGACTCCCTTTCTTTCTCCTTCTTCCTTTCTTTCTCCCTTTTCCCGAGGGCCCAAGCACAGCCTAATAAAGCCTCCCACGTACCAATCTTAAACCGCCGCGTGGGTCTTTCTTATAGGGTGGCAAGAGATAGCGAGCCAACTCTCCACAAAGGAATTTGATTTATCACAGGCCACAGTGGAAGCCGGCGCCATCTTCTAATGGCGGCCACAATTTACAACAATGGCTTACTACACCTGAATCCCATGATGAAGTTCTTGTCCCCAGCACCTCAGTTTGTTAAAGCCACCAACACCATCACGGGACTCTCCCTCATGACCTGATCTAATCCTAATGACCTTCAAAGGCCCACCACCTTCAAACACACTGACATTTGACTTGGGGGATTGAGTGAGCTTGTGAGGGACACATTCAAACCACCCCAGTGTTCACGGTGGGTATCACTTATTCTCTGCTCTTGTTCTGCATGTCTGAAGTATTTCAAAGAAATTTTGTTTGTTTATTTAAGAAAGTGTCATTAGAAAAGAAATGTTCCTGGCTGTAGTAAACTCTAGATATTAGGACGTGTCAGCTCAAGGCAATATTAATTTTGTTCGGGTGAAGATGTCCAGGATGTGCCAGGCCCCAGGCTCAACTCAACACCACAGAAAAATAATAATAATAGAGAATACTTCGATATGGCCAGAATATGGCCTTATCTGGAAACAGAGCCACTGAAGATATAATTTGGTAAGTTATGACGTGGTCACAGCAGGTGGGTCCCCCCATGGTGTCCATGTGGAAAGAATGCCAGGTGAAGGGGTGGAGCGATTGGAGGGATGAGGACTGGAAGGCCCAGGGCGGGTATGGGCATCGCTAGGCCAGGGAGCGCCTGCAAAGCCGCTGTCTTTGCCTTGCAGACATACTTTCTAGATTCAGCCATGCTGGGTAGCAGACCACCACCCCCATTTTAAAGAGCCGATGTGGGATCCGAAGCTATTTTGGAATGTACCCCAGGCACACACGCAGCTCCACTTCAGTCTTTCATTGAGTAAAAGTGTCATGAGTACCTGCCGGGGCCGGCCCCAGAGGGGCAGCAGGGCGGGCGAGCTAGGGGACCCTCTAGAATGAGGCCCAAAGCTGGGGATTTGCACGTGGTGCCTACAGGGAAGGCCTGAGTGTCGCCTAGCTCCTCCCCCTCCTCCTGGGGAGGAGGAAGGGACCTTGTTCAGAGGGTTGGATCTGCAGTTGCTGGGCGCAGTTCCTCTCCCCAGTGCCACCATTTTAGCAGTCACCTCGGTGACCCTGGGTCCCTCTCCCAGGATCTCTGAGGACTGAGAAAGTGCATCCCCAAGGAGTTCCCAGGCGATGCAGGCACTGAGGGCCCAGGGAGCATACTTTGAGAACCATTACGTTGTGTTTGGTGGCTCCTGCTGCAGTTTCTCTATGTACTTTGTATTTTATATAATTAATTTCCAGCAGGATTTAAAAGCCAATCTTTGTCACACCCTGGATAGTAAAATTTTCCTCTGATCAAGTTTTTGTTTGCAGTTTCTGGTGGGGGGTGGTCTAGAGGTTCCAGTGGTTCTGAAGCAACATGGTGAGTTAGTTTCTTAGCCCAGGCTTCTGCACAAGCAGGGAGAGATGGGTTCAAAGCCCACAACAGAACGCTTTAGAAGGCTGGGTTTCTGTTCCTCACTGGAGAGCTTTCCTCTTCCCATCTAAAGCCACTGATCAGAGGCACGATGTCCTAATCTTTCTTGCTGCCTCTGTGGGCCCATGTGTTTTTTTTTGTTGGCCCCCAGTATAGACTGAATCTCCCCCTACCCTAAATTTATATGTCGAAGCCCTGAGCCTCAGACCCCAGATTGTGGCTGTATTTGGAAAGAGGGCACCTAGGAAGCCCCCAATCCAGCAGGGCGAGGTCCCTCCATGAGGGGAAGAGACACCAGGGATGCAGATGCATAGGGTAAGGCCAAGCAAGGACACAGGGAGAGGACAGCCCTCTGCAAGGGCAGGAGAGGGGCAGGAGCCACCTCCCACAGCTTGACCTTGGGCTTCCAGCCTCCAGGCCCTGAGGACACACATTGCTGGCACCTAAGCTGCCCAAATGTGCTGTGTTTGTGGCAGCTCCGTCAGCTGAGATAGTGTTTTCTGACGGCCTTCCAGACTTTACCCTGTGGTCAGTCTTTACCCTGTGGTCAGTCTCTAGAGGCAGACCCCCCAAACTCTATCTCCGCAGGCACAAGAGGAGCTCAGCACACTGCATCCAGGGCCAGGGAACCTCACAAACAGCCGGGGCTGCCCCATCAGCTCCTGGCCTTGATTTCTTTCATTTCTGTCCCTCTGGGGGCTGCCCTTATTGTTCCTTCGGGCTTACTCCCCTGCAGTTTTAGACACTGTATTTTGTCTTACGTGAGTGTCCTCCTGACTTGAAGAACCCCCGTCCCTCAGGTTCATGTGGCCGTTGCTGGAAGTTCCACACTCCTTCCTTAAACCACTCCACAGTTTCCTGCGTCCAGCCTCATCCTCATTCCTCCTGATGATTTTGTAAGACGACTCCACCACCCTCGTGGCACAGATGGGAAACGGAAGCTCAGAGCTTCTGGTGCATTTCCTGGTGTTTCCTAGTAGCTGATGGCGCTTGCCCTGGAGGGGCCTGGGGGTCCTCGGCCGCACCTCGCTGCTAAGCCCAAGTGCAGTGGTGGCCGTCCTGCAAGCCCCAGAGCGATTCCAGCTCTATGGGTGACACTTGGAAAAAGCCATGGAATATTTCAGAAGACTCCAAACCTCAGGAAACTCTGCTGGAATTCTTCCAAGTCAAGCTGTGAGGTGCTGCAGGGACATCTACGTTGACTGTTTCTCTTCTGAGGATAGAAAGGCATTTTTTTGAGAATCCATAAAAAAATTTCTTCTCCATACCATCCTCCATGCCAGGAATCCCAAGAGAGAGATTTTTTTTTCACTTCTGTTTATGACTGAAATTTAGCAGGTATTTTCTCTCTCTCTCCCTCTCCCTCCCCCTCCCCCTCCCCTCCCTCCCTCTCCCCCTCCCTCTCCCTCTCCCTCTCCCTCTCCCTCTCCCTCTCCCTCTCTCTTAGATTCTAGTGCCAGCATCTGAAGGAGTTTCCTCATTAGGATGTAATCCTGGAGCCCTGGGAAGTGAAGTGCATATTATAGAATGAAGATGATGGAATACAACGGATCTGCTGGGATATGGATTCTAGGTGCTTAGCTTAGAAATAGATTTGAAAGTGTTTTCTTTGGGTCTCCACTGGTTTAGGCAGAAGGAGGATCCTTTGGGGAGCAGAACTTTCTCTGATTCATGCAACAGTTGACCGTGACCCTGCTCTGAATTAACTCACCCCTCGATGCTCTGGAATCTATAGTTAGCATCTTCTATTGTTCTTAATTTTTCCCTTTTAATTGTTGTGTAGTAATTGTGCATATTTACTGGTGTGATAGTAGGAGCAAATGTGACTCCATTTTGTTTTATGACTTCATCCTGTAAAACAACCAGGCCAAGTAGAAGAGTCATGACTGGGGCAAGATGTTCTTTTCCTTTTGCTATAGAAACCTTTAAGAACACAAAAGTACCTAATGGGGCATTGTTTCTGTAACTAGTATGACAGGGCTCTGTTTCTGTAACTGGGGTGACTGGGCTAACTGTGATTGGTTAGGCTTCCCTCCGCTTGACTGCACTGTCCCGCTTCTGTCACCTGGCTGGCTTGCATTGGCTAGACCCCCGAACATCCCTTTTGTGGTTTTCAGGCTTATAAGGAGTGCCCTTGCAATTGTTCGGGGCTGATCAGGGGAACAGCTTTATGTTCTGGTCGGTTGCCACCAGTGTGCTTCAATAAAGGCCTGATTCGATGATACGTGAATGGTCTGGAAGTCAGTTTATGAAATCTGGGACGAAGCTTTAACTATAACACTGGGTACAGTGTGAAAACTCAATACATGTACGCAATATGCAATAAGGGCATCATGGTAATTAGCATTTCTGTCTCCTTGTACCTTTATTATTTTTTAGTGTTTAAAAACTTCAAACTCTCACACCCCAGCCCGAGTCAAACAAAGTGCTCTCAGTCCTACCATCTGAGAACTCTAGGAGGATACTCTGGTTTCCTTAGGCTCCTGCCAGGGTCTATCTACTTCCACCCCTGCAGCTCCTCCGTCTTGATCACGTCCACGCCTGTCACACACACCCTTGCCCACGTGCACCCCTCTTGCCCACGTGCACCCCTCTTGCCCACGTGCACCCCTCTTGCCCACGTGCACCCCTCTTGCCCACTGCCTTTCCTGAAACTAATTTTCTGGCTGGTCTCAGGGGCAGCGAATTTGCTTGTGGCTCCCTGCCACTGCCTGTCCTTCTCTGTTTACACCAGCCTGCTAACAGGCCTCCTGTGAAATCCGTGACCTGGCTCTGGCAACGTATGGAACCTCAGCATATGCATTTTACATATTAGAGCAACAGACTTCATGCTCCTGCTTCCTGGGCTGGTCTTTGGATCTGATTTCCTTGCTGACCTTTTTTAAAACGCTCCCAAGTCCAAAGCTTTAAGGAACAGCAAAGATCAGCAAAGACCATTACTATGCCATGTTTTTTAAAGTATTTTAGATCTCCATTAAGTAATCCACAAACGGGTTACAAAAAGCAACTTGTTAATGGGGAGTTGTTTCATGGATATAGAATTTCAGCTTTGCAAGATGAAAAGGATCTGGACTTTGGTTGCAGAGACACGTGAATATGCTTAACACTCTGTAGCTCTGTAATTAAAAATGGTTAAGATGGTATATAGCTCACCTGTCATATGTGTTCTACCTCAATTTATGTTTTGTGTTGTTTTTTTTTAAAGAGAGAGAGAGAATTTTAATATTTATTTTTTAGTTTTCGGCGGCACATCTTTGTTTGCATGTGGTGCTGAGGATTGAACCCGGGCCGCACGCATGCCAGGTGAGCGCGCTACCGCTTGAGCCACATCCCCAGCCCAATTCTACCTCAATTTAAAAAGCAAACTAACGTTTCATTTTAAATTATGTGTTCTTCTGAGCTGCCCAAATCTTTTCTGGAACCAGACTACTTACAAATAAATATCTAAAGGGTCTGCATTGCTACCATTTCATTGTGTCTACTGATACCAGCACACAAAGCCCACCATTGCTTCTAGAGGCATACATACTTTTATAGATGCAGAGGTAACGTTACAGGATTTTTTTTTTTTTTTTTAAGGCAGAAGAATCCCTCTGCACCCTCACACATCTTGGCACCTTTGTTGACCTTTCAGGGCTCCGAGTTACCTGTCCAGGCAGATGGCTGTGCTCAGAGCATAGGGCTCCTGGATACTCCTGGGTCCCTGGATTGTCACGGTTACAATATGCCCCTTGCCTGGGTTCTCAGGAACACCCAATGCTGTGATGATGGTGGACAAGAAAGTTTAGGTCTTTGGAGTGATGTCTTCTTTCTCACGACATGAGAAAGAAGGTTGGGGCCAAAGCCCACGCAATCTTAGCAAAAAGGCCGTTTCTGCAGGATTGCTCCGGGGGCGTCATGTGGACTAGCAGTTGTGGGGAGATAGATCCTCAAAGCTCTGCACAGCTGCAAGGGTTCTCCATCACCACCTCTGGCTCCATCACCTTGCTCCCGGGCCGCCCAGATGGCAGACGGCCCTAGTGATGCCAGGGATCTGTTTAATTGTCTAACGTGAGTTAAAGCTTCTCAGGAGAGTCCGGTGATTATTTCAAATGGCAAAAAAAAAAAAAAAAAAAAAAAAAAAAAAAAAAAAAAGATGGGGGGATCAAACAGATTCAGAAACACAACAACACTTGGATCATTTTGAAGTGCATCTATTTTTGTTTTCTGTTTGATACCGAAGTGCTCCTGGCAAAGTCAGTCCCTGAAATGATGAATATCCTGAGTCGGGGAATCCAGAAGGAGGCAGAGGCCCATTGCACTAGGAATAAAGGGGAACGGTGTCCGGGTTACAGCGTCTGCCTGGGACGCCTGGTGAAGGAAGCCCTGGGCAAAGAGAACTTTCTTCCTAGGAAAAACACCCTGAATATTCATGGGGACCCCCACCCCTTCCTCATTATGCTGTTGGTCTCCAGCAAGTGCGTGCGAAGGTCCTGAAGTTGCCATCTGCTGATTAAATGCTCTCGGAGTTCTTTCTACAAACACCAAAAACATCCTGTGACTATCTGCCATGGAGGGACTCAGCTTCCCAGACGACCTGGGATGTCCCCTAAGGGTGACTGCCTTTCCTCCCTACACCTGTGTGTGTGGTGGGGTGGGGGTGTCGCAGGTGACACACTATATCCCACGTGCAGTTTTGCATTTCCTCAGCCTGATTTCTTTTACTCCTATTTGGTGAATCTCTTCCTCTGTTTCTGCTGGTCTTCTTGGCTCACTTTGAAGAGTTCTGACCCCTGAGGTCTCTGACAGGCCACAGCTGACTGGTGCGGCAGCTTCGTTTGGGGGTATTTTTTTAGTTTAGTTTTTTTTTTTCCTTTTTTAAAATCAGTATTCCTCAATCCATTCTGTACTCTGAAGTATTAAAAGCAAACAATGAATGACTGGGACCACAGTGGGCCCAGCACACTTCTTCCTGTTTTCAACAAGTTAGCTCACTCCGTCCTCGCTGGGAACTGCCTGTGTTCCACACGAGTGGTCAGAAGGCTGGGAGGGGAACCCAGGCGTTGGGGGCCGTGTATCAACAGGCTCTGGGATAAACCAGAGCCCAGCGGCAGCATGGCTGGGTCAGACCCTGGGGGGTTCCCTCTGGCTCCTAAACTTCCTGCAATACGCATCATCTGCTTCCCGGAGCAGGTGCAGGTGGCCCCGCATGGCACCTATGTTTTCAGGAGCAAGGACTGAAGGAGGTGTGTGCTGGGGGCTCCGGGCACTGGGGGGGCTTCCTAGGGAGAGGTGGCCACTGCTGGGCCACCTCCTGGGCCCGTTGCTTATGGTGCTTCCCCTTTGTGACAGGGATGGATCCCTCGAGCACTGTGCCAGGGCAGTCAGGAGTGGGCCCCTGGGGTCGGCTGGAGGAAGACTGGCAGAGAGAGAGTTCCGGAAATGCCATCCCCAAGTAGGATGAGTTGGCATTTGAGCAAACAGCAGAGGCAGGAAGGTCTCTCTGACCTTCTCCCGCTCTTCTCCCCTGAAGCAGGCCATGAGACCTCGATGAGAGGTGATTCTGTGTGCCCAGGGGAGGGCATGTCCTCATGGATGAAGACGCAGGCTCCAAGTTCCCAGCTCACTCACTCCCATCACGGCATAGCGCTGCGTCCACTCCTCATCCAACCTAAGCATGAGAGAGCACAGCTGTCCCCGGTCCTCTGGGGCCTCAGATTGGAAGGTTCCCATGTTATGTAGAATTTCCATGAAACACAGTGGACACTCAGGTTGACCTGCCTGCTGTGCAGGGTGGACCATGAAAGTCATCTTCTCGGAGGACGGCTACACTGCTAAGGGGAGTGGCGAAGGAGAGCTGAAGACCTGACGCTCTCCAGGGTTCATCCTTCCCCACTTCCCTGGTGAGGACCTTGGCCCACTGGGACAAGCCCTGTGTCTAGGAGGGACAGTTAATTCCCGCAGACACAACTTCCAGGCTCAGATTTATTTAAGGCAGATTAACAAGGTGTATGTGGGTCCCCAGCCTCCAGTGGCCTCTCATTGATCCCTGACCTTAGTTCACACTGGGGTGGGCCATCAGAAAGACACACAGCAGAAGGGGCAGTGGCCTCCCTGCTGCAGGGTCCTCAGAGGACCCTTCTTGTATCCCTTAGACTTTAATTCCCTGGGGGCTGACCTGTCGCATTTCTCCTGTGTCTCCGGGTGGCTTTCCCTGGGTCCCTGGACTCGCCCTGGGCCTTGCCTGATGTCCACAGGGCGGGGAGGGGCATCGCGCCCAGCAGCTTCTGTTGAGGGTGCAGGACGCACGGAGAGCACCAGAGGAAGGGGTTCTGCCTTTACTTTTTGAAAGTGTCCATTTGGAGGTGGAGGGTGGGCAGTCCCGCACTTCAGTTCTGGTGTCTGGATTCCAGTCCTTTTCCGTTTCCGAGAACACGGAGGGAACAGCCCCGTTCACTTCCCAGGACAGTACGGGAAGGAAGCGCTCGGGAGGGTGTGGCCAGGCGGCAGGTGGGACGTGGCCTCTCCATCCAGACCCTGCGGCCTCCCCGCGGAGGGCACCTTGTCACCGCTGCCCCATGGCTCTGGCCTCCCCCTGCTCCTGGACGCTTCCCCTTGGGCTCCAGACAGAATGATTAATGGCCCCGAGGCCAACCCTAAAAGACAGAGGAGACAAATATACCTCATTCACAGGGAAACAAGCCCCAGGACATACATTACCTAGGAAAAATGAGGCGGCTATGAGCTATTTCCTTGGGTATTCAGCAGCCGATTGCAGGATCGTATGTGAGCATGTGTGTGTGTGTGTGTGTGTGTGTGTGTGTGTGTGTGTGTGTACAAGAGAGTACATGTATATTCTTAAGATATATAAATTATATATATACTACTTTTTAAAAACAACAAAAAGAAATAACTAGATATTAAAATACCATTAAGGGATAGCTAACAATTTTTCTTTTTTTTTTATTATAGAAGGTGAAAGAGACTGAGAAAAGTAGGTATAAAAAAGAAAATAAAGATGATCCGTACATTTCAACTCAGAGAAATACACTCCTGTTAATCATTCAGTGTATATCTTTCCAGTTATTTATCTATGCTTATAGAAGCATCTCCTTAAATGATTAGAATCACTTGTTCATACAGTGTTATAATCACTTTTTAAAAATTTAATAGGTTTATTGTGAGGATTAAACAAAAGAATTTACTAAAAGCTTTTAATGTGCTGCCTAAGGCAGGTGCTAAATAAAAGCTGAGTGTTGTGGTCATCGTCCATTTCTTCCTTACCTGTTTTATTTTGTAACACCATTGTTCAGCCGTCCGGTGGCTTCCAGTGGTGGCCATGCTGTGGCGATCGTCTTTGCTGGTCGATCCCTACACACATGTCATGGTGTCTGTAATGTAGCTCCTTGGAGGAGGATGGCAGGGACAGAAGGATGTTCATACGTTCACTCAACAATTTTTCATCAAGCGTTTACTGTTTGCCAGTAAATATTTTGGGAACCAGAAATAACCAGGCTATCGGAAGCACTTGGCCCCTGCCCTGATAGAGTTTGGGCTCCTGGGAGAGAAAAGCCATTAAACAAGTTCAGAGAATTCAAAGCAAAGAAAATTCAAATATTCCAGAAACACTCTGAAAAGATGTTCAACTGCCCCAGTGAGGGAAATGCAGAGTAACCAGGAAGTGCCACCGCACACCCATTAACCGGGGAAAGGAGACCGACAAACCTCCAGCACCAGCCGGCTGTGGGGGAGAGGGTGCTCCGGGATCCTCATGTGGACGGGAAGGAGGATTATTGTTACAAGGCTTTAGGAAAGCAATCTGGTCACACCTATAAAAACTAAAATGCAGATGTACTTTAACTGGGCACTGCAGGGAATTTGCCCCATAGACATAGTATTTAAGGACAGTCAGCAGTGTTTTTTGCAGACTTGCTCATGGTAGGAAACAGAGATCCAAAGAGGAATTTTGAGACAGTCACACCATAAGAACTTCCAGGCATTCATTAGTTCTCCTATGATAGTATCCCATAAAGGTGATAATATCTTTATTTTTTATGTATGCATATAAAATTAGGGGAAATTAGATTCAGGGCTACCCTGATAAAGAAGTGCAGGAAACATTACCCCAAAATGTGGCTCCCTGGTTTTGAGAAAACGGCACATGCAGGAAGGCCGTATGACCGTCTCCCCTGGAAACTCTCATGTGACAGTGGCCTGCCCCTCCCTACAGGAGAGGAAGACTCAGACATAGGGAAGAATCTGAACGAATCACCGTCACTGTGGCCCCCAGGACCTTTGGATCTTAGGCCCAAGCCCTGGCCTGCTTTCCTCCACTGGGTCCTCCATTGCCGAAGGCACCTGGGGCTGCGTCTCCTTGCTCAAGGCTCCCGGGTCATGTTGGCTGTGCTTTTCCATTAATCTGTTTTACTGTTGAATCTCAGCCATAAACCTTGCCAGGTGAAGAAGAAATATCACCATCACTCTACCCCGTGGATTGATAAAGAAAAAAGAAAGTGAGTGAGTCACAGAGTAGCGAAAAGGGTATGAGTGTCTTCCAGTGGAAAAGAAGCAAATTCTTAGAGACGTGAGAAGCAGGCACACTCAGATGGTCAGGGAGAAGCGTGTGTCCAGGCCCTGCCCACACAGGTGTTGGCCAGGGCAGGGAGGTGGTTTTCCATCCCACTGGGCCTTCCTTCTCTAAAATATCCCATGAAGATGATTCAGCAATCAGTTCTAATAAAGCATGACGTGCACATCGCTCTGTCTCTCAGGGTCACCAGGAGCAGAGGGCAGGGTGCCTGAGGTGGAGGTCAGCCCCACAGTGAGGCTGGGAGACAGGCCCTGAGCCGGGCGGCAGAGGCCGGGTGAGACGTTCCAGGCGCTCGCATCTGCATCTGTTCTCGGATTTGCTTGTCGCCAACTGAGGCTGCAAAACGTTTCACTGGTTCAAGAAATTTTTACTCACCCCATGGCCAGGAGAGTGAGGCCCGGATTAAGTGGATTGCTCCAAAGGAATGTCTGGCACAGAGTCCCCATTTCCAGAACTTTCCGGCACTGGCAGGTGTGAGATTGTGCCGTCACCCAGGGCCTGCCAGGGAGCCTCGGGCTGACTGTGGAACACTCTGGGGAAAGTCTGCGGGGGCTGTGTGCTGTCAAAGGCAAGTCCGGAGGAGGTGCAATCAACGCAGTTCCCAGGGCACTCTGCAGACATCAGACCCGGCCAGGACGGAGTCAAATTGTGGGCCAGCTCCTAAGTGTGGGGAAAGGTGACGAGACCAACCTTGTCACCCAGCATTCTTTTCATCACGTCCTGTGTGTAGCAAGCGTCTCCCAGGGCACAGTGGAAGACACTTGAAGAGGAAAGAAGTCCTGGTTCATATTCACAGAGCTGAGGCCTTGAACGTCCCCAGTCTCCACAGTGGGCCCCTGCCTTCTTTCAAACCCAGCTTTAACTGTGCCACACACTGTGGTTTGTTGTATGCTTTGACCTTGAGCTAGAGATCTGCTTCCAGACAGACCCCAGTCTCTGTGTTCCCAAGTGAAGGAGGCGAGTTGTGTGGTGGGGGAGGCCCACGGGGGCCTCGCTGTGCGGGAGTGTCCAGGGTCTGCAGGTAGGTCTAGGCAGAGGGCCAGGGTTGTGACCCAGAGCAAGCACAACACTCGGGTTCGGTGTTCTGGGTACAAGTCTTGCCTTGGCCAACTTGCTTTCTTAACGCTCTCTAAATCGCCCCTTGCTAGAAGGCACAAGTATCTCCAGTGAGGGTGGCGGAAACCCTGGGAAATGACCTCAGAACAACTGCCTCCTGTTCTTCCTCCTGTGGTCAGCAGGCTCCTGGGAAGAGGGTCCTTAAGGAACCTTCTAGTCCTTGCTGTTTCTGGTGGCCACCAACGCACAAAGGCTCCGTGCACACAGCACCTCCTAATCACAGCTCAGCCATTTGTACAAATATTCAGAAAAACTGAGAGTGTTTTGTATTAAACAGCTTTAAAAAAAATCAGTCACAAAACCGCTCTCGTAGGAAACAGCCCCTTTGTGGGATTCTGGGCCTGGCTCTGTCACCGTGAGTGAAGGCTTCTTGCTCCACGGCTGCTCCCATACGTAAGGGGAAGAAGTGAGAGGAGAGCTCGGCGGTTCCTCTTCCTTAAAAAGAGAAAAAAATATCTATGAGTCCATGATTCCTCTGCCCGGCAGTCCTTTAGGAGGGATAGACTTACCAGTCTTTGGGACACACCTGTTCTAAACTCTTTGTCATTTATTTGAAATTCCAGTTTACCTGGGCGTTCTGTATTGTATCTAACAACCCAATCAGAATTAGCAGCCAGGGGAACAGAGACAAGGTGACAGTGAGAATGGGTCCCCTCCCACCCCAGATGTCATGGTGCACCACACGCCAACCCACTGCAGAGCAGGAAAACCCTCCACGCGCACCCCCTAGCCTCTCTCCAGCAGGGGACGTGGCAAACCCGAGGCTCCAGTGTCCAGTCAGGACATCTCGTGTGACGTGGCGGTCCCTGGGCATCCTCGGGGGTTTGTGATAGGCGGTTCCTGAATACTGCACCTGCCAGTGCTCCACTCCCTCATATAGAACAGGGTGGCATTTGTGCTATGTGACCCGTGCACGTCTTCCTGTGTACTTTCCAGCATCTCTGGTTCACAGGACGAGGATGCTCTGTAACTAGTTGGTTAGAGCCAGTGTCGGGGACAAGTTTGTACACGTTCACTTCAGACATGATTTTTTCCCAGATGCTTTCCCTCTGCACTTTGGGATCTGCGGATCCCTGTGGATGCAGAGGCTGCCTGCCTGACTCCCCTGGTTTTTGGTCAGCTTTCTTGGAGGAACCTTTACAGGGAGACAGTTCTTGTTTTTTCTGTGTGGAATAAAGTTCCCAGGCGGCGGATCACTGCTCAACAGGGAGGCTTGGGTGTGTACACACTGGAGTAAAATGGCTCTGTGAGGGTGGCCTGTCCCTCCCCGTGACAGTAAGAGCCCTGGGGTGAAGAGGCAGGGTTGCTCTGAAAGGAAGCAGGGGGGAAAGTCATGTCCACTCAGCATTTGAGAGCTTGTAACGTTTTAAAAATCAAACTTGTTTGTTTTTGGTTTTAATTTTTACAAGTGACCCAGCGGGAGATATTGCATTGGGAACGTGGTTTGGAAATGCTAGGGGACTTACTCAACCCGGTGAAAGGCGTGAAAGGTCTTACCCAACCCGGTCAGCTAGTGGAGAGTGACCTGCCCAGGCCCCCAGCTGCTCCATGGGGAAGTGGGGCTTAGATCCAGGCCTCACACAGCCACCTCACTCCTCCTTGAGTTGACACTGATGTTTGGGGACCCTTTCACAAGGCAGTCACACATCTAGAGGGTCCCCTCAGGAAGAAGACGCTGGTGCCGCTGGTGCCTTGGGCAGAATGGGAACGTGCCCCTGTCCACGCAGGCCCTGTCTGCTCCCTACTCTTCCGGGCTCTCAGGCAAGCGCAGCACAGGGGTGCCCCAAGCTGGCAGGTGGGAACCAACCGTCTGATTAGCTCATTCCAACAGGCAGAGGGTTGTTGAAAGGGAGCCTCAGCTCTCCCACAAACCCAGCTCGTTCTGTCCCACCCGAGGTCATGCTGGCAGCAGCCCCTGGAAAATCATTCTGGGAAAAGGTTGAAAGCCTGGGCAGGTGCCGAAGGGCCCAACACTCCTTCCTCAGCGAGGGCTCGGGGAAAGGACACGTGGAGCTCTCTGCCCACCTGTGGACGTGGGGACCCACCCTGCCCGTGTTCGATTTGTGACTGGCGATGGTCCAAGGGCTGCTAATCAAATTCACTTCCGTGGTCTCTCGAAGGGTTGTTTGCACTGGGAACGAAAAGATCGACCCAGGAATCACGTTCTATGTTCTGCTATACTGCTCTGAGAACAACCAGGGCCAGGGTTTTGAGTACTAAATCGCATCGGTATGTTTTAAAATGCCTAGCCCCAAAGGGTTTTGAATGTATGCGATACTGACTTTATCCCTTACTCAGTGCAACAGTTATGTATTTACTTAGCTCCCAGGAAATAAATTATTTCATCTCCTACATCCTCTGTGTTTATACACACACACATACATACATATAGTTTGGTCACTTGTGAGGAAGAAGAATGTAAACCATTGAAACCACATTGGACAGATGGCTTTAAGAAAAGACATGCTAGCTGGGATCATGGGCCACCTTTGGTTTCTTCTTTCACTCTTATAAATACAAAATCCATTTTTAATGAGTTTTTTTTTTAATTACAAAGGAAAGAAAACCTTTATTGCCCAAACCTACATCTAAAAACCAATTTCCCCAACTGCCTCGCAGTCCCGGCTCTTCCGAGCTGTTGACAAACAACACACATTACCATAATCGAGATAATTAAGGGCAGTGCCAGGTACTGCTCTCCAGGCTTCTGTGGCTCAGGGACTGCCAATTTCCGCTCCCTTCTAACAGCCCGAAGGCGTGGAGATTAACACCTACAAAGTGTGGTGGCTTGAATATAGATGAGGGGAGAGAGACAGGCTGCCTCCTCTGATTAAAACATTAGAAGAATAATTATTACAATAGTGAAATGGCTTAAGCCTTCTGTTGAGATTTTTTTTTCCTCCCCTGGTTTACTGTGTATCTCTGGAACTTTTTTTCATGCCTCCATATGGCGAATTACTGTCATAGAAAATCTTAGGCTTCAAGTTGAGAACCTTTTGCCTGGTCGAGCTAGTGGTCCCCAAGGCTGGGTGGTCCTCACTGTGGCGGAGAGGAGAATACTGCTGCTGGAGACCCAGCAGGCATCTAATTTAACAATTGCACCAGCTGGAGGCAAATTATGGCCTTTATTGGAGTCTGCCATTCAGGAGTCGATGCTTTCGTTCCAGGGGACATAAGTGCTGGGACCAGCAAGGCTCTTCTGCTGGTGGCTTCTAGGCAGGCCGAGCTCGACCCAAATCATGACTGGCCTCGAGGCCACGGGCCCTTCTGACGGCGAGGCTGTGATTACTGTCACTCCTTTCTCTGTCCAACGCTCTGGAATATTTATGAAGTCACAGAGGGATATGCACATACACCTTGGACAAAGTTCAAATGCAATATTAATGCACCCCCTTCTTCAACGGTGATTTCTACAGAACTCTACCATGTAGCCCTGCTACAGCCCCCAGGGCCCGTCCCCAGCGTGAGGTCAGAGAAGAGGCAGGCACCACATTTTTGCAGAGGAAAAAATTGCGGGCTGTTCATTCTAAAGGTCTTGTGATCCAGAACCTGGTTCAGCTCTTGGAAAAAAGAAGAAGAAGTGCTTCTGCCAAACGCAGCACAGGGCCGTGTTATCAGCTGGTGCCTACCTCCGCTCTGCATGTTTAGTGGGAAAACAAAGCTCGCAGGGGACAGTGGCATTTAGAATTTCCAGGGCAGGGGAAAGAGTGCTCTTCGGTGCCTTTTTGGTGGAACAGATCTGTTCTGGCAGGAATTTCCCGCTTCCCTTCTCCTCCCTCTGTGCACAGTCTTTTTCTTTCTCCCCCCCCCCCATTCTCTTTTGTAATGGAAAAATACAGTGCGAGACCCCGAAAGTTGAGAAGGGACTGCTGGGGGCACCCGATTGCTTTCTTATTAGAGCTTGCTTACTATGGGCCTCCTGCTGGACCCCTGCTTATTAGAAAAATTACGTGCCTTCCTGCCGGAAACGTAATTGAATTGGGCCCGTTCAAATCCTGGGGGACACTTGCCTTCGGTCATTTCATTCCTTCGAAATCTGCTGTGCCTTTTGACCTGCTTGATTAAAGCAAAACAAAGCAAAACAAAAAAGCCCTCCATGTAATTGTGCGTATTGGGAACCCAGGTCATTTTCTCAACCAAATCGTCCTCCTCAGCGCTGCCCCTGGGTTCACCCTGGCCCTTGTGGTTTCTCAGAGGAGACGAGAATCAACTTTGGGTAAAGTTTTCTTTTTTCCTGGGATGATGAAACAAACAAAATTAAAATATTACCCTAGATTAAATGGGGAGGGAGAGGAGGATGGACTTCAGATTCCAGATCCAGGAAGTGGGCCAGATAGAATCCCGGAATGGTAGCTCAGATGCTCACCATGGGCACAAATGTACCTGCTGTTTTGAGCACACAAGGCCGTGTGCGGTTTGGTGGCATTGCCCTGGTTGTTTCTTTGTGAAACTCAGGTCCCTGGTGAACGTTTGTGACCCCTCCTGCTCCACTTGATTTGGCCGATTCACTGGGTCTCCTTGCTGGTCACCTGCACCCCTCCCCAGCCCAGCAATGCTTCCCTGGAAGTCCAGGGGATGCCTCTTGCCTACTTCAGAGTCAGGAGTGGAGCTGAGACCAGGACTGTCCATAGGCCTGGAGTGAGGGTGTGGTACCTGGAGCCCAGAACCACAGGTCAGGACACGCGAGGCTGCGTGCGTAGCGGTCTTTGAAATCTAACAGAAGCTCATTTTTTAAACAATTGGGCACCTGTGTTCACTTCCTGTGGTCGCTGTAACAGATGACCGCTAGCTGGTGGTTCAAAACAGCAAAGGTTCATTCGCTCACCGTCTCTGAGGTCAAGTTTTGAAATCAAGACACTCCCAAGCTTCCCCCTGGGGGCTCTAGGGGAAGGTGGGGGCCTCGTCTGCCAAGGCGACTGGTGACCTGGGCCCCCAGCTTGTGACTCCATCCTCTGCCTCTGCGTGCCTCTCCCTGTCTTTGGATTTAGGGACCACCTGGATAATCCAGAGGGATCTCCTCCTCTCAAGACCTTACTCATGTATAAATAGACCCTTTCCCTAAATAAGGTCACACTCGCAGCTGCACTTCTTTAGACCATGAGCCCTGGCTATGGCTCCAACCTGGTTTGTCAGAAAGACCAGCACTGGGGATTCGGGGCACTTGTGCCACTAGTGAGCGTGTGGATTTTCATTCTCATCCTGGTCCTGTTCCCTGAGCACTGCTCCCGCCCAAATCCTGTAGGGGATGGGGTGTTTGCAGTCCAGGGGCTGACCTCCCTGGGTTCCCAGTCATACGCCTTCGAAATATCATCAAAACTCACGTCATGGGCTCAGTGAAGTATTCTACTGATGAGTTATTTCTTCAGGATCTTGGACTCTAACTGAACTGCACTCTAAATCCCAGCCAGGGCCTGTCCCCTCTGCGTGAGGGACTGACTAGGGGAAAGAGAGGTCTGACCATCAATTTGGATTGTGACTAATCAGATTAGCGATTTCTTCCAGGATGGAATAAACAAAAACAGATAAACGAACAACGCCAGGGGCAGTTACATTGTCCTACGGGTGAGATGCGTTTTCCTCCCTGCTCCGTTGGGTTGCTTTGGTTGGGTTGAACTTGGGCACAGGTGTGACAGATGCCATCATTCAGTTTCCCCAGGGCTGTCTGAGGTGGGCTGCTGTAGGGGCCTCTACCTGTCTGCGTCTCCGTCTGACATTTCTCCCCAAACGCCCTTCTCTCTGCTTAGTGAAGGGTTTCCTAGACTCCAGTCCAGGAAACATGGATCCTAACAGCTTCTTGGACATGAAGCAAAAAGGATCTGGTGTCTGATATGTTTGGAAAACTCAGCGCATTATAATCCCCTCTTAGAAATTTCACAGAAAACACGAACATTCTCCATAACCTTGATTAATGTGAAGTTTTCCAAACTTATTTAACCCCAGAACTCCTCTTTCACCTAGTGCCCATTACACAGGGAGAGACAAATTCTGAAAAATACTGGTGTGGTAGTGGATGGATTGGACTTGGAAACAAAAGGCCTGTGGCTGGGTCTCCACCGTCATTTTCTGACTGTTCATATCAGAGAAGTTGTTGGTGAGCCTCAGTTTCCTAATATGTAAAGTGAACGTGTACAACACTGGCCCCACCTGCTTCCCTTAGCTGTCCATGAAAATTCCCTAAAATAGTAATGGGCTGTTCAAAAACATAGCACATATATGCATATATCGGATTAAGAAGAGTCGGCCAACTATGGCCCACACGTGAAATCCGGCCCGTTGTTTGATTTTATAAATAAAGTTTTATTGGTACACAGCCATGCTCATCTAGGCCTGAGTGTCAAAACTGAGTACCGGAGACAGATGGGTCACTCCTGGGAAGGCGAAGAAGCACGGTGGTGGCAAAGTGCAGAGAACAAAATACTTTTCTCTCTATATGGCTCAGAAAGCAACAAGTGTTTCCTTATATGGCCTTTACAGAAAAAAAAAATTTAGATCCTGATCTACAGTAAGAAATAGTTCATATTCAAGGACATGTGTTGAGGGACGAGAGATGACATAGATGTGGCTCTGCTCCACGTGTGGCAACAGGGCAGAACCCCGGCCTGGATCCTTGGCTCAGCGTGCCCAGGTGGCTCAGTCCCCTCCCCAGGCCTGGCAGGAAGGTGGTGAAGCAACACACAGACTTTCTGGACAGTAAGTGGACGGTGAATGTGCCTGGACACCGTGGTGAATCCTGGAGGCTGCCCAGTCCACCCCGAGGAGAAGGCGCCAAAGGGCGTGGGGCGCCAGGCTGTGGGGAGGGCCGGAGGGACCCTCTGCCGCAGATGCACATTACAAGTCATAGCTGTGAGTTTCTGAAAACCTTAGGGATCAAAGACAGAGGGTCACCTGCGAGAGCACATCCCACAGGATTAGCCAAACACAGAAACATCAGTGACACTTTCAAATGCCTCATCCCCAGGCCCCCTGGGAATGGCCAGGGGCCCCAATTTTGAAATGACCGAAACACTCAGAGCCATGTTTGAAAATTCATCTTAAGGACTTTCTAGAGCTTGGCGGCCTCAACGCAGCTGGTGCGTGTTCACGGAGTCGGGAGGCCATTCCTGGAGAGAAGGGTTTTCCACTCAGCAGATGGGCGAGTGGCATGACGGCAGTCCGAGGCCGGGGGCTGGATTACGGGGTATCTCGAGGTCCCTGTTTCTGGTCACCCTGGTCTCGAGCTGCTAACAGCATCTGGCGTCCACAACCCTTGGCAGAGGAATGCTTGCAGGGCTATTTGTGGCACGTATCTCTGAGTGGGCACTTGGAAACCTCTGCCTTCCTCCCCGCCCAGCACGGGAGTGAGGCTGGCCATGTTCATGGCAGGGAGGGACGAGGTGTTTCAGACTCACTGTGATACTGCAATGCTCCATGTCATTTTTATTTTGGTTCCTTAGATTGAACCCAGGGGCACTTAGCCACTGAGCCACATCAACAGCCCTTTTTCATGTTTTATTAGAGTCTGGGTCTCTCTGAGTTGGTTTGGGCCTCACTAAGTTGCCGAGGCTGGGTTGAACTCGCAATCCTCCGGCCTCAGCCTCCCAAATTGCCGCCTTGCCTGGCTGCTCCTTGTCTTTTGAGAATTATTTTTTGCAAGTGAATACTTACCTCTGGGCCATAAGGAGCAGTCTGCCTGTCTCCCCCCTGCCAAGCTGCCACGTCCCTTTGTAAGTTAGAGGCAAATGGTCTCCCTCCTGTTTGGAACCCAAGTCCCTCCACAACCCAGGAGAAGGGATGCTCCCTGGCACTCTCCTGCCTCCCAGAGCTAAAAGTGGATGCATTACTCTCCCCCACGCAGTGTCCAGCCTCAAGCCCTCGTCCTTGTCCTCCCTGTGACCATCCCTGCTTCAGGAGCCTCCGGCCACCTCTCAGCCCTTCTCTCTGAACTCCCCCCGGACCCGACCTATTCTGCATTGTGGCATTTAATTGGATGCTATTGTTTATGCTTCACTCTTTAAAATCTGTATTTTACTTTTCCCCGGCCCCCTCTGGCAAGAGCATCAGCTCCTTGAGGGCAGAGACCACTTGAGCCCCCCGGTACCAGTCTCAGATGGCAGTTAGTGGGTGGTTTAGTTGTCAGTAAAAGCTGTTGAAAGTGAGCATTTTGGAGGCTGGAGTTTCTGGGGAAGGAGCACATCCTCGCGGAAGATGAGTAAAGGGACATAAAGGGACGTGGCATTGGGACGTGGCCCAGGCTGCGGGGAGCGTTGGGAGAGGTGCATTGATTGTCTGGGACCACCCATAATAAATCACCACGGACGGGCGACTCAGAGCAACAATAACCTGTCCTCCTACACTGTGGAGGTCCAAAGTCTGAAATCAAGATACCGTCAGGGCCATCTCTCTTGGAGTCCTCTAGGGAAGACCCTCACTGGCCATTCCAGTGTCTATCCCCAGCAATGCCAGGTGGTGCTAGTGTGAGCCCAACCTCCACTCCATCTTCATGGCCACCTTCCGGGCTGCGTCTACACAGGGCATTCTCCCCCTGGGAGGGTGTCAGTCACAGTGGACTGAGGGCCCATCCTACTGCCCTCAGCATTACCTGACCACCTGTGTTAAGACCCTACCTCCAAAAAAGGGCCTCATTCACGTGTACTGGGGATTAGGACTGGGGTGTAACTTCTGGGGGTACAATTCAACCAATAACCAGAGGCATCTTCAATAGAGGGGTTTTTCTTTGATATTGTCCCTTTAATAAACGCTGAGATGAAACTCTGGAGGAGTCATAGGAAACAGCAGATCTTCATCAAGCACTGCTTTTTACATCCTTTATCATGCACACACAGGCCAGGGCACTGTCTCGGAGCTGGGAGTGAAGAGCAAGTGAGGTTCTGGGCCATTGTCCCTGCACAGACTGGAACCTGAGTCCCCTGATGGCGTGGTCTCCGCCCTGCCTGGAACAGGGGGGCAGCCTGGAACAGGGGGGCAGCCGGAGAAGAGACTTCAGTGGGGCCCTGCAGCGGCAGCAGGAGAAAGGTGGAAAGGACCGTCCCCGCGCACCTTGGAGGTGCTGCACCAGAGACCCTGAGGGACACCCCTCTCTACCTGCTTCAGGGCTCCCCTGCCCTGGGCCTGCTGGTGCGTCCTGGCTACTCGGAGGTTGAGGCAGGGGGACTGCTTAGTCCAAGAGTCCTAGGCCAGCCTGGGCTACACGGCAAGGCCCTGTGTCAAAACAAACAAACAAAAGCCCTACAAAAGCCCAAAGTCTCCTGCTCCTCCAAACCCGTCTGTCACTTCTGTAGGGTGCCTTTTAAAAAACCCGTTTTCATCACCTGAGGACTCTGTCTTTGGTGGTGTAGCTCTCCTGGTGTAGGCTCCCCTGCATCTACAACTGAATGACCTTTGCTTTCACTTAGGAACGGAGTCATTTATGGGGTGCTGGGGCCTCGCCACTTTTTATTTTTTATTTTTTCAGTCCTGGAGATGGAACCCAGGGCCTCAGCCACGCTAGGCAAGTGCTCTGCCTACACCCCAGCCCTCCTCTGCTGCTCTTTATTCTGGCCTTCCCAGTGCCGTCAGGGGGTGCACCCTGCTGTAGCTTTAGGTGGAAAGATCCATTTCTACAATAACATGACCCCCCGCCCCACCAGTCTACTAGGCAGGGGATGGGGTTTCCGGATGCTTCCTGGTACCGCGATGGCCCTCTGACTGTAACAGCTCAGATTCCTGGCAGAACTTGTGGGTCAGAGCTGACTGTCCCTGCACTGGCTGAGCTGACTTTTAACTGTCCCCAATGAGCCCTTTTGTCACGCTCTCATTTGGTTACGGGCATCACCTTCTCTGACACAACCCAGCAATTAGACTACCTCTGCCTTTCGGTTTGGATGCGCTGATTTGTGTCTTGGGTCCTTAATCTGGTTTCTTGGGGGACAGCCGGGGTGGAAGGCTGACCTCGGGGGCTGCCCAGGAGGCCCTCTGAAGAAGACTGCAGAGATGGATGGCATCGGTGGAAACCTCAGCCAGGGCATCTGCAGAGCCAGGCCCCTGAGGATCTCGAGACTGGACCAGGCTCAGCGGGTCTCAGAGGCCCATCCCAAGGGGCGGAGGCAGCAGGGCAATGAGCTCCTCTTACCTGCCCTGGCTGGTGTGGCTCTGGGCCCTGGGTTGGGGGAGTCTGTGGTCACCAGCCTGCCAGCCAGGCCCCCCCCGGACGCTTTTGCAGAGTGCATAATCAGGGCCTGAGGGGAAACTTCCCAAGTGGAATAACAAAGGAATCTTGAGAGAGGAGCTGATTTTTAGGAATTAAGAAATTTTAAAAAATTTAAAAAAACACCTCTTTGCTAATGTGAGGGTGTCTGAGGATGATATGTTCTTGCTTACATATTGACTCACAGAGCTTACTCATTAAACCTTGGACCCCAGAAGATGTTCTCAACAGTGACAAATCTCTTGGCATGAAATACATCACGGCAATAAAAATGACTCCTGACAGGCAGGCGGCTGCTGGAGTGTGTAAAATAAATCTTAAAAACTGGGTTAAAACAGCAGGAGGCATGATCGTCTCGCAGAAATAAAAATGACAGCTGCCGAGAGTCAAATCTAGATCCTCTTTTCCCTGGATAATCAATGAACTATTTTTAGCTTTAATTTTTTTTTTCCCCTGACAACGCCTTGCCTCCCAGTTCTTGCCCAGAGCTTCTCCGTATTCCTCCAGCCTGGAATCGATGCTGTGTTAAAAAGAAGAAAGAGGTCATTAACGGGTGGACTGATACATTGGTTTGACAAACTGGGTTAAGAGTAAGTGGTAGGGCTGGGGGAGGAGAAAGGAAGCCACGCTGGAGAAATCAGCATACTTCCCTGGTCTTAAAGGGCTTCTGGCAGCGTGAAACTGGCTGTGAGTTTTAGCCAGGCCCTGCTCAGTCGAGATTGATAACAATATGGACTGTGCGTGGCCCGCGAAGAGCTTGGAAGCGTGTGGGGATTGTCCCTCACCACTCAATGCATGTCTCCCCGAGGAAGCGGCTCACACTCCCTGTCTTACAGATAAAGACTAGGTAAAGTGCCCAAGACCAGGTGACCACGGGTGACGGAGGCTGGCCAAGGGAGCATGGAACGAGGTGCCGTGTCTTCCTTTTGATACGGAGGCCGGTGTTCCCTGGGCTGCTCAGCCGCGTTCAGTCGACCTCAGCCTCCTCGGGTCCCCAGAATCCTGCTCTAAATGCTTCCTCCACCTCTAAGTTCCTGGCTACTTAGCCCAGCCCACACATAGAGAGGGACTTGTCCTCCAGCCAGTCTGGAGCGAGGAATCGGGCGAGCGTGGTGGCGAGACCCATCTGTAGGCTCACAGTCCTGAGAGTGGCTGGCTTTCCCTTCCCATGCTAAGGATGATCTGAAGGGGACACAGTGACCGTGCCCCAGCTGGCAGGTCCCAAGGAGTGTGAGGACCCAGCTGTACTTAGCCTTGGGGTCTGGCGGGTTTACCAAGAACAGCCCAGAGGTATACAGATGTGCATCTTACTCTGCCTGGGAATGGCTAGTCCGTACCACTCAGGAACACCCACTCCCCAGGGTGCTGCGTTCCTTGTCCTTTGCTCCGTGGCCCAGAGGGACATCCTCTGCCTCGAGCTGTCTCCGCTGGCAACAGAGGCTTCGTGATGTTCGCTTAGGGGATGTTGGAAAGCATTTTCACTGTCCAGGAGGGGAGGGCTCAGGTTGTGAGAGCTGGCTAGGCAGGTGCAGGGACGGAGCACGCTCCATTTCTCAAAGTAGCATTTTGGTGGCCCCTGGTTCTGTTGGTTGATACCCACTGGGAAGGAAACTGAATTCTGCTGCTGAGTTTGGGAAAACCACATAGGCTTCAAATCCCAGAGACCTGGGATAGCACCCACCTCCCAGAACCTGGGGGTGTGCAGGTGCTGTGTGCCAGTTAATGTTTGTAGCAGCGTCATGAGCTGTGCTTTCCTGGAAATCCTCCACAAAAATGAGTAAGTGCTGCAAATCAGGGCTCCCTTGTCCCAGGAAAGCTGGTGATTACGCATTCACATGCATACCACTGCCTCAGCCCCTGGAGGTAACCTGTGAGCGTGAAATTGGTTTAGGAAAGTTGACAATATGTATGACTAAAATAAACTAACCCGCTTACCTCTATGTTCAGCCCATGATGCTGTCCAGGAAAGATTTTCATTTGTCTTTTAAGAACCGTAGCATTTTTCAGTGTATGTGTACTTGCTAACGAAGTCCAAAAATGATAATAGCCACAGAAAAGATTTTTTTTTAACATCTGGAAAATATCATCTTTGGTTCTACCAGCTAAGCATAACACTTTTTGAAATAGAAATTTGCAGAGTTAAGTTGCTTGGTCAGGTTTTATTTATTTATTTGCACACTGGGCATTGAACCCAGGGCCTTACACGGGCCAGGCAAGTGCTCCACCATTGAGCTACATCCTGGCCCTTTTTATTGTTTCTTTGAGACAGGGACTCATAAGTTGCTGAGGCTGGCCTTGAACTTGCCATCCTCCCGCCTCAGCCTCCTGTGTGGCTGGGATTACAGGCGTGCACCACTGCACTTGCTTGACCAAGTTTTGTTTTTAAGAAAGAAAACAAAAAGAGGGAAGCACTCTCCTTCACCCTGTTGAAATGAGCTTTATTCATTGTGGGAGGCCAAATGGAAGGAAGAATTTTCAGTCTTTCATGATCACTCAAGTTACCCTGATTCCAAAAATAAAAACCTGCTTTTCCACAAATGTCAAGCAAGTGCCAATTGCCCTCGTCTTGTCTTTGATTCCAGTGTTCAAAAGTTATATTTTCTGACCTTGGTGGCTTAGCAGGAGTTTCAGGGGTTATGCAATAATGAGCTGAACTCTTCCTCGAAATTCTCACACTTTGCTACATCTGAGCTCCCTGAGAAACCATTCTCTGAAACGAGTTCTGTCTTTGGAATCATTTAAAAACGAGGCCTCTTCCAACTGGACAGTGAGGAAGTCAGCAGTCACTGTCGTATCCAAGTGTCCACAGGCGGCCACGGTCCACCCACTGCGGGGAAGCTCACCAGGGAGCCATGACTGAGGCATGTTTGCTTTGGAAGTAAAAGTGTTTCAGAGAGAAGTGGGGAATCCAGATGTAATAAAAGAAGTGGGGCCAAGGCTCTCTTCTTTCTGAGCGACACTTGTAACTGGTCACCCTGCATTGGACGTTATCACAACGCAGCTGGTGTTGGACGCCCTGCACCGGGCCCCGCTTAGTGAGACCAGCAGACCTCCCCGGCACAGGAGAGCACGTGCAAGCCCTGGTTCACACGCGCTATCAAGTGCACCCCTCAGTGGGGCTGTTGAGAATGGGGGCGGGGGGCCCGGGAGACCTCTGTGCCTTCCTCTCAACTTTGCTGTGCACAAAAACTGCTTTAAACATCAGAGTCTGCTTGGAAAATGCAAAAGCTTCCATTCCCTGAGAAGGGTGGGGAGGTCAAGAGCACCAGGGCTGCGGCACTTTTGGTGGCTGTCACAAAGCAAGGGCCTGAGTGCGTATCTGAGGATGCCCCATCCCCCATCCTTGGGTGTCTGGCCACTGGAGTTTGGGGAGGAAACAGAGGAAGCCACGGGTTGTGAAGGTCCTCGGTTAGCAGTGGTGGGAGAGAGATCCCACAGTTTCACGATGGTTCCTCTAAGAACACTGTTTTCTGAAGATTTAGTTTATTATTTTAGCTCAGTGTACCCAGGGGATAAATAAAGGTGACAGGTGGGACAGTCAGACAGTTGAAGGCCACGTGACCTGCAGTGTGAGTCCTTCCTGGGAGCCCACAAATGCCTGGCGACCTCCATAGAGACAATGACATCATCAAAGCCAGGCTGAGTGGGTTGATTAAGGGACACGGAGAGGGGCTAAGCTGTGTCCTGGGCCTCTCTGGAACAACTCTGGAGGGCTTCTGAGAGCGAAGGCAAAGAGAAGTGTGGAAGAGAACCTGACTGTCAAAGGAAAAAGGATTTGATAAGCGCCGTGGTCAATTTTGAGAATACCGTGGCCTTATTGTGCCCCTCAACTAGAAATTGCTGATGTCAACACTCAAAGCAGATGGTGATTAAACTGGGTTAATAATAGAATCCAGAGCTATCGCAGGAGGACTTTCACTAGCCGACCAGTTTAATCCCAAACGGTGCTCGGAGGGCAAAGGGGAGAAGTCCAGTCACGTGGAAAGGTGCTCATGATCTGCAAATCCTAGAAGACTGTGCTGGAAACAGAAGCCACCAGGGGACACGGACCTGCTGCTCTCTGAAGGTAGAGGAAGCCCTGATGGAAGGAGTCATCTCCTAGGTGCTTTGCAGATGGCTGGAAATACTACATCACTTCAGGTGACTGACCTCCCCAAAATGGCTCTGATGGAACTTCCTGCTTTGCCTCTTTAGCAGCGCGTGTCTGAGGTATTACAGTCTCTATGCTTTAATCCTGTAGAGTCCCTGCAGGTTACCAATACCTTGCCTCCGGTGTAACCAGGCCTAAGGGACCTTGGCTTTGGTCTTCCTGGTCCTGGCCGTTGTCTCTAGACAGACAGAAGTGGGCTGGGACAGCCACCTGTTGGTAGATGGGGGGCTGCTGCAGATCGGTCTCCTCCTCTGCATGTTGCCTGGGTGGGTCTGCTCTACCTCCTCTGCACGGCAAGCTGGGGTCTAATTGTTTTCAACATACCCAAAGTTGCACAGGAGGAAGGTGACAGGATTTGCGGTGCACACAGAGAATTATGGAGAAACAGGACTGTGCTAGATCTTCTGCTAGATCCAGCACATCCTGGTGTTGGATCCATGGAGAGGAGGAAGGGTGATGGGAGAGGGAGGGTACTTCATGGGACCATTGGGGCCACATGAATTCAGCCTCTGGGGTGATGGGGCATGGGGGGCCAGGTGCTGTGATCCCTGATGAGAAGCTTGGCACTGAGGGAGCAGAGCTGGCCACGGGCCACCTGGCTTTGACAGGAGAACCGCAGCCAGCTGCCCACTGCAGACTGGGGATCAGACCCTCTTCCGTTTTCCTGGACCCAAAGCCAGGTTTCATAACCAGACTAGTTAAGCTGCCCAAGCATCTATGTCAACTTCTACCTTCATCTGCCGCCTTGCACGCCCCTTTAGGCGGGTGCCATTCATTCCTGTGCCTAGCAAGGGCCAAGTTCCTGCTGTCCACAACAGAAGACCGCTGCCTGCCCCAACTGGAAATAGTCAGGAGCATCTTGAGTCCTGCTTGTCCCGACTGATCTCAATTGGCGTCACCTGGGGAGGATTTTAGACAGTGAGCCCCTCCCCTTCACATTTGGAATCAGCTGGTATGGAGAGGGATGGGATCTTGGGTTTGGATTGCAGCCCAGCCCAGGTGACCCTGTTGGTCAGGGCTGAGCACGTTGCTTAACTGAGTCTGGGTCCGAGCTGTGGTTTCCTGCAGTGCACTGACCCTGCACAGACCCTTGTGCCTGGGCTCCAACCTTTGGCAGTGTCTTGTTGCGGGCACACCCCGCTCACCGCCGGCCTTGTCTGCAGGGACGACGCCTGGTGTGGGTACGCCCTGCGTGGTCTCCGTAGCTTGTGTGCACACAGTTTCTCCTGGAGAGCACTCATTCACGTCAGAAGGCATTGCAGTAGAAACCGCTTCTCGTCACCAGGTCATGTCTTCTGGCCCCCACTTCAGTCTGTGGCTGTGACAATACACCAGGAAGACTAGCGAGCCCTGGAGGCGCGACCTGTCCTCAGGGTCTCCCCTTGACACAGTTCCTCTGCTCTGGGCCCCAGGGGGACCTGGGAGGGGCGTGTGTCTGGAAGCTTCTCCAGCTCAGAACTGGAGTTCCTTTTACAGGAGGCCGCACAGGCAGACAGAGAGGCGATCTGAGTTCACTCCGTGCTTAGGGAGAGGCCGTGCGGCTTCTTCCCTCTGACCACCTGCCTGTGCAGGACTGTGGGGTTCCTGCGTGATTGGACGGAGGCCCCAGTGAAATGTGTGTCCTCTGGATCTAGACACAGCGTTGACCTCCCGTAAACTTGGGGCCTCACAAGTGCCTTCCCAGCTTGGTGTCTGTCATCGTCAGGCGTGAGCACCTCCTTGGTGCTGCCTTCAAGAAGAAAAAGAAAAGTGAGGATCCTCCGCGTCTCCGCGGCTTTGGTTAACCCCCCCCACCCCCATCCAGAGGACTGATCTATTGCAAGTGAGATTTGAAAACAAGTCCAGATGTTGTGAACTCCACTTTGAAATTCTCATTGGCTTTTGAATGCACACTTCTGCCTTCCAGGGGGAAGCCACCTGCCTTCCCCAAAGCCAAGGCCGGGGGGCAGGATTCTCGGATCTGTAAAACTAACCGTAACTAACCGTCTTTCTATTCTTTCTTAGAAGTTTTTGCAGTGTGAGGGAGTGGTGATTAGATGTAACAGCCCTGGGTTATCTACCTGAAATACAGCTTTACAAACCTAGGTCTGGTTGGGCGTGGTGGTGCACACCTGTAATCCCAGCAGCTCGGGAGGCTGAGGTAGGAGGATCACAAGTTCAAAGCCAGCCTCAGCAACTTAGTGAGACCCTGTCTCAAAATTGAAAGGACTAGGGATGTGGCTCAGTAGTAAAGTGTTCCTGTGTTCAATACCCAGTACCAAAAAACCCCAAACAGACCACCCCAGTGGGTATGGTTGTATTTGGAAAACAAAAACCTAACCAAACCAGCCAATGAATAAAAACCCAACTCCCAACTAGACTTTTAAGTGAAATTGCCCTCAAAAGTTATTGAGTCAAGTATTTTCTAAGTTAGAAATATTACTTAATGCTTTTCCCCCTGGGTGCTGGGGATCGGGCCCAGAGACTCACGCGAGCGAGGCAAGCGCTCTACCCCTGAGCCACACCCTCGGCCGCCCTGGTCTCTGTCCCTTATGTGAGGGACTGATGGGACTTAACAGTAGTCTCTGGGCTTGCCCCACTTTGCGCTATGGGGAGCGGTGCTGATTTTTTAAGAAACTGGAATAGGGGTTGAAAATGAAATATGGGTTTAGGCTGTGGAGCAAAATTCAATGAAATCAATAGGAAGCGCCTATATTTGCCTTCTCAGCGTTGGAACTAAGGGGGTGTCAACGCACATACATTTCCCAGTAATGAAACTTCAAGATGTGCTTCTTAATGGAAGATAATCAACTGCAATGCAAATTTAATGAACTCTGATGTTGAAATGCAAACCAAATCCAATATCCCACGGAAAATTAACCTAATCAATAATCTAATTTGAAGCTTTAAGCTGCGAACAATCCGCTGTGCTGACCCAGCCTGCCTTTTCAGATGTCACCCCACGTTGGTGGCCAATCCCTCCCAGGCCCGCCTCCTGTTTCTGCAATGCACGGAATTGGCTGAACACTCTGGCTGCTGTCCTTAATGAGGATGCATCGAGCTATTGCAGCCACCCATGCAACCTTGGCCCCATAAGACTTTGTAGGAAGGAAAAAACAAAACAAAAAAAATCATGTGTGCTCATATAAAAGAAAAATAGAGGGACAGCCCTCCTTAGCCACCAGTTCCAGGTTCATTCCGGCCTCCCGCTCCCCACGTTGGCTCCTTCCCCTCCCCACCCAGCCTCCATATCAAGGCTCTGGCAGATTTCCCTGGACCATAAAGAGTTGGTTCCTGGGCGCCTCTGCCTCAGACGATGGGGTGACTTGCCCTGCATCTGCCCTTCAAAGTGGAACTCCCTTCCACAGCCTCTTACCCTCTTTCCAGGGTCCCCAGAGAGGGTGCCCCTGTTGGAGCACTCAACCTCTCTGAGACAGCAGGGGCTGCACCTCCCACCATGCTTTCTGAGGAGTGTCCTGCAGGTGGTGGGGTCAACGTGTTCTCCTGGCTCTGCTCCTGATGAAGCTCCCTGCGCTCAGGGTGAGAGGCAGCTGATTCTGCTGGCCTGGGCACAGCAGAGGGAGCCTGGCTGGGGCGGTTCTGACCATCCCCGCAGAGCTGGGGTAGTTGACCCCCCAGCAGAGGGTGAGACTGTCAGCTAAGAAGAAGGAAGGTGGAGAAGACGTCCACGGTACCCTAAATCCTCGGGAACAGGTGGACAGGCTCCATGAAGCCTGATGTGAGAGAGAATGCACCATGCAGAGGGAGCACAGGAAAACACAGAAAAAAAAGAACATGATGTATTTTTGTGTAGCTTTTCCTGAATTAGTGAGGAACACAGGTTATTAAGCCTTTCAAAGCATATTCTGGAGGCAAACAAAGGCTTCCATAGCAGTTAATGTATAAAGATTTGCAGACTTTGTTCTGAACAACTGTACTTGAGTAAATGCATAAGGGAGATGAAGCTTAGCGATCATGGCTGGGAACGGTAAAGGGCCTACTGTGTGCTTGGTGCCTTGCAAACCACCTATGGGGTGCACACTGGTGTCCAAGCTCAAGAGGGATGGAGGCTGCTTCCCAGGCCAAAGCAGTCAGAATTTGTCCCCTCCTCATCCCCTAGTTCCTTAAGGAAAGGAATTGGAGGTGGTGTCAAAACCCTGCTGCAGACCATATACCGCTCATTCTGTCAAGGATCACAGTGTGCGGAGCCAAGTAGATTTGGGCTTCAAGGCTCAGCCAGTGAAGACATGGAGGCCCAGGTAAGTCGGAATTTCAGATAATGAGTAATTGTCTTAGTGTCAGTGTATCCCACACAGTAGCCTTCTGACAGACCGAAAACTCAACTTCCATCTAATTGTCATGGGAGAGCTGTGACGTTCTCAGCCCCTCCTGTGGGCCTCACAGTGCCCATATTGAAGGCTGCCTGGCCACTGTGATTTGGTCTGACTGACCCGTCCACCTGCTGCACCACCTCATCTCTCTGTAAAGAGCCCCTTCTCTTGGATACCAAGAGCTTAGAGAAACACTCCAGATCTCACCCGCCAAACCCGCTGGGGCTTCGGGTATTCCTGTGGCTGGCCCTTTCCTTCCCTCCTCCCAGCTCCCACCTCTTGACTTCCCTGAGGGCGCCTGTTTCCCAGCCACCCTCCTCTCAGCCAGGGGCTCTGCTGCACACACCCACAGCCGGGAGCAACCTTGCCTGCGGCCAGCTGCAGCTGACTTTGAGGGTCATGGGCCACAACGTGCTCTGCACCCAATTTACCCGGCTCACCAGACAGGTCTGATGGATCCTCCCCAAAGTCGCTCTTCCAGAATGCTGTCTCATTAGGCCTGAGTTCTGGGCGGTTGCTCGCAGCCACGGGGTGTGGATGTGGCCCTGCAGGGGTCAGGAGCCGTCCTTGGCCACCACATGGCTAAGGTGGAGGCCTGTACACCTTGCTAAGACGGTATTTTTAAAAATTTTATTTTATAAATATCAGAATGGGGGACATTGCATAATTTTCTTAGGAGCTCCCAACTCAAGCTCAAAGCTTAAATCCAAAGAACCCTTTCATATTTACTCACCCTGAAATAAAGAGATTTTAATTTGAGCTGACAATCTCGACATTTCATTAGAGTTAAAATGATGTAAAATCAATTCAGGTTACTAAGATTGTTCATTACAGACAGGAATAAAAATGTACAACCCGACAGTGGCAGATTTAACCAGTGGTTATGGAGAGAAGACAGCTTTCTCTCTACGGAGGGAACGTGAATCCACCTGGTTTTTCTGAAACCTTTCTCCTGGGCATGTCTGTGGTGTTCTCTCAGCATTTTTGTGGGACCCCAAGCCCTGGGATTTCTGTTCTTGGGTCTCTGAGGCATTTTTACTCCCGTCCAACTGATGGTGTTAATTGCTTATCTTTTTCAACAGAGGTCATTTCTACCAGAGTTCTGCTAACCCATGTCCACAGCTCGGTGCCTCGGTGAGCCTTGGGCAGCAGCGCAGGGTGGGTCAGCTGCAGGCAGGAGCAGGGCAAGCCCCAGGAACCACTCCCAGCCCTTTCAAACATTATTTCCACGTGAGCTAATGCCCTTCCTACGGCTTTGATGGAAACAGCTCAGCATTATCTAGCAACATCTGGAAGGACTCTCTTTCTCTCTCTTTTCCCCCAAAGCGGGACACTGTGGGAGATTTTCCCTCATGTGACTCTGTGCCCTGCGAATGTAAAGATTGTTGTGACCGTATTTATCCTTGTGGACAAATGAGTTGGTACATGTAAAAATCGTTGAGGGTGAAGCCGAACAAGGCCCCTTTCAGAGGCACAGAGTTTTCCCACCCTTCATTCCTCGTAGCTTGCAGCTATTTTTATAGCAGCACCAGAGTCTGGAGTTTGGGGACCGAGCCAAATGTTCTGGGTGTGTCTGCCCAGACTCGGAGATCTTTGGAAAAAAAGCAGTAAAAGCCAACCATTTTTTTTTCCCCCCTGTGGCTTCTAAACATTCCTGCTAATCTGGATCATATACGTGAGTCTTAGGCTGAAATGTTTTACTTTGGGGGGAGGCAGATGTATTTTAATGTTTTTTATAATCTCGTTTTTCCATCCCTCTTGAGCCCTTTATTCTACTGCCAAGTGATCGCCCTGTCTGACCTTGGCTATGGGGATGAACTCTGACATTGGTGGAAATTCCACCACCACAGTAAAGGAAAACTTCAGTTCCAGCCAGGCATATAATCCTGCGACTAGGGGAAGCCAAAATGAGACTCATTTATTTACTTATTTTGGAATAAGGCCCTCCTCATGTGGTTTCCTCAACATGAACCTTTAAAATGATTTCTTTTGTTAAAAAGTTATCTCTAGCATTATTGTTTTGAAATATGTAGCGTCAGGTGGCGACTGGAATAGAACTCCAAAAAACCAGTCAGGTGATCCTAAAAGCCCAATGTTTCCTCCTAGGACACAGAACTGAACTTCAACTCCTCAAGTTTTCTAAGCAGGACTATAGTTCTCAAAATCACGAGTATGGAAGCCACTTCATGAGCAGTGGTCTCTCTCTTCCCTGCCTGCCCAGGGCCCTTCCTGGTCCTGATGACCATTTTCAGCCACTAAATATGTCGTGATATTTCTTTTTTCGAACTTCTAATTCCATAGGCTATTGAGGTTCATTAAGATGAGCATGATTCCAAGTCCACAGAAAAAGTATTCTCTTTCTCGGGGAGGATACCCAGTCACAAATCTATATACTTACTTGCCAAAGTGTTATTTAATTCTTTTTTTTTTTTTTTTAAATTTGTTTGAATTAGTTACACATGACAGTACAATGATCTTGGCATATCATACATTTGAATCAGACGGAATATAATTCTTCATTTTTCTGAGTGTCCAGGCTGCAGAATGTTATTTAATTTCCAAAGGAGAATTCACATATCAGTTTGCGGTCAGAGAGGCCTCGGCTATGAGGAAGAGTGAAACAGAAGTCCGCAGGAGCTGACTCCGGATACAGATCCACCTGCCACGCGGGCTCAGACAGGGCCTGCCTTTCCAGACCCACGGTCCCAGGGGGCTCTAGAATATGGGACAGAAATCACCATTGACTGGCTGATCAAATGAGAGTTACAGTAAAACGCTATCAGCAGGAGCCCCTTCACCCGCCCATTCCCTCCCTGGGATTTCCCAACTCCTCTTCTCTCCATCAAAAGCAGGAGAAACTACCAAATTCATATCTATATTGAGCAACTACAATGCTGTCAAAGACTTCAGAAACAGGAGGACGGGGCCCTTACCTGGCTGCCTAGCCTCACTAGGAGGCTGAGCTGCTGCTCAGACCCAGATTCTGGGACAGAACATGTCAACCCATTGGATGAGCCATCCTACAGGCGTGTGCTCTGGAATGGGGCATCACAATGACCACAGTCCCCAGAAGAACTAGTTCAAATGCAACTGAGTAGGGTGGTGCACTCCTGTAATCCTAGAGGCTTGGGAGGCTGAGGCAGGAGGATTGCAAGATCAATGCCAGCCTCAGCAACTTAGCAAGGCCCTAAGCCACTTAGTGAGACCCTGTCTCTAAATAAAATATAAAAATGTCCTGGGGATGTGTCTCAGTGGTTAAGTGCCCCTGGGTTTAATCTGTGGGAACCCCCCCCACCCGCAATGCAGACTACTGGCACATCACCCCCAAAGACTTCAATCTAATTAGTGGGATGCAGAGCCCAGGAATCTGATTTCCAGGGGACCCACGGCTTGCAGGCACAGCTGATTGAAGTCTCCTGGTTCCTGGCTCACTTACACCAGCTCAGCTCCAGTAAGCACAGTTTGCTTGGTCTTATCTTTGCACTGAAAGATAGTGGACTCTTCTGGGCATGTGTGTGGGGGTAGAGGTGACCACACAGAGACACGGAGACGCTTGGCCTGCAATGCCTTGACTTAGGATTTTCATCTATACCACCCTTCTGCTTTTTATTTTCTGTACAGTATTCGATAAAATCATAAACAGGCTGCATGTGAGATCACCCTAATGCAAGTCTGTGTTCACAGTGGGTGCAGGAAGGCCAGACGGAGCCAGGATATTTGGGGGGTGAGGTGTATTAAGTGCATTTTCGACTTGTGATATTTCCAATTTACCACGAGTCTCCTGGGACATGACCCCACCATCAGTTAAGCAACATCTGTGTAAATCAAGGTCGGAAAATATTCATCCCTCTTGCTAAATGCACCATATGAGAACTATTTTTGGAAAAAAGAAAAAAACAAAACAGGAGAGGTCTGTTTCTCAGACTCTTTTAGTTGAATTCTAAAAATCTGTTGTGGAGACTGTGGCAGGAAGTCTCCCGGTTCCGGGCACATAAGGAAGTCGTATGCATATAAAAATGTACATAAGTGGCATCTATATTAGGAGGAGGAGGAGCCAGCTCTGCAGAGCTTTGATTCCGTCCCTTGTTCCTTCACCAGTGCACAAAGTTTGATTCCCTAAGTGACTGTGGGCGGAAGTTCAAACCCACTAGGAGGCGTGGCCACATTCCTGACACCCGCCTCTCATTTCAAATGCCTGGCAGCAAACCTATTTTCAGAGTTTCTAAACTGGCACAGGTTTGGGGTGCCAGCCAGTCAGAGAAGGTAGAACCTATTAATAGACTCAGGTAGTGTGACTTGAAGGTGGTGCGTTCACGTGATAAATAAAACCTCTGTTTTTCAAATTGTCCCCACCTGACCCTGGGTCTCCCACACTCCCTACAAATTGGCCCTAAATCTTCAAGTTCCTATAAGACAGGATGGTGCTTTCCATTAAGAGTCCTTGAGATGTGTTAGAACATGGGTCCAAATACCCGCTGTGCTCAAGAAAGCACCCTCAAGCCCTCCTCCAACATCCCTACCCCATGAAGCCCCGAGGTGCATTTTAACAAGCCCCTGAGGAGTTTCTGATGAGGGTGATGCTTGGACCACGGGTGGAGACAGTTCTTCCTTGGGGTGTGCATGCCTGGGGCTGGGTCTTTTCTCCAGAAAAAGTGGGAGCCCTGTGCTCAAACATCCTGCAGAAGGGCAGGGATATGCAGGCTAGGATCACAATCCCTCTTCCTGTGCATTTTTTTTTTTCTCAAGATTAACCTTAGATAACCCTCTGTCCCAGACAAGAGTTGGAAATGTACAAGCAGGGCTGGGGGTGTGGCTCGGAGGTAGCCTGTGGGCTTAGCATGTTCCACCCCCAGCACCCAACAAACAAACAGCAACAAAAAACAAATAAGAGGAAAAGATCTTCACTTCCTTCAAGACTCAGCTTGGATAGGATCATGTGACGGGGCTCTTTGTGCTGGGGGGAGGAGGGGTCAGGTGGAAACCTTCCTGTTTGCAGCGGACATGGAGAGTGGAGATGGGAGCCCCACGGAGAGCGAGTGGGGCGCGGGTCCTTTCTCTCCCTTCTTCTCCAGGAGCAGGCACACTTGGAGTTGACTCTGAGGGCACAGCACTTCAGCAGAGGAATCTGTGGCTGAACTCTTGACCGAGTCTGCTTGTGGGGTCCAGTGTGCATCAGAGTTTCCAGAGCAGCCAGGCCTCGGCAGGGCTGGGGGATGGAGCGGGGCTTCTGCTGGGCTGCAAGGGAGTGCCCAGGAAGAACTGGGAGCCAGAGAGGAGAAGTGCGGGGAGCTCACCCAGAAATGACCTGGCCCAGCACTGGAAGCTTCTCGCCTCTGCCGTGTCCACCTGGGCATGGGCTGATGCCACAGGTGTCCCCTGTTGCTCAGTAAGTGCTCAGGTCCAGGGATGGGGGACATTCTCTGGTGCTCGTTTGCATTCTAGGATACACAGGTTGTTTTGTGCTGATGAACCTGGAGCAGCTCAGTTTGTGTGTCGAAGTCCCTACTGTGCACACGACTTATCTTAGAGCACACATTGGATTACCTATTTGAAATCAGAGTTAGGGGTCGATGATGAAAACGTTGGGGGAAAACCGATTCCTCCTTCTGATAAAGGCCATCGCGTCATCGTGTCGCAGACGTGTGTGGTCCTCGTTGAAGAACTCGTGACCTGCCCGGGAAACAGCAGACCTGTTCTGTAAACAAGGGGCACTGTGGCAGGGGGTGGCAGACACGGGAGTGACAAGGTTGTGATTGTGAAGGTTGGAGAGGCTTTCTGATCTGACGAGGAAGTGAAGTCCCAGGATGGCCAAGTGACAGGTTCTGTTGGAGCAGCCTGTGGAGCTGGTCAGGGCCCTTGACCCTGGGCCCTTGACCTTGGCCCTTCGTCCTTTCTATTGCACCAGGCCTTGCCCTGCTGGAACCACAGACGTGGTGGGTAGGGGGGAGCCAGGACAGTCCATGGGGTCTCCAGGCACCTTTATAAACAAGGAAAAGGGGTTTGCAGAAGAGATGGAAGGGGAAGTTGCTGGCACCCATCAGAGCCACCAAGGACAGGGTAGGTCAGTAGGGGAGATCATAAGAAGGTCATAAGGAGCCACATCTGCTGGAGGGAACTTGGAGAATACAAGGGACATCAGAGTCTTATGGAGAGCAGGGTGGGACAGGAGCCCAGAACGCCGTGGAACACTGGAGATGTTTCGGATTGCTTGTTGTCATAGGTGAGGCTGAGAGCGTGCTAGGGCCAGCACAGGGCTTTGTTGGGCAGTTTAGAGGTGTGTCCATGTGGGTTGAGTCTGTGTTTGAACAGGTGAATACAGTAGTCTTCCATCTGAGGTTTCACTTTCCAAAGTTTTAGTTACCTGCAGACAACCACAGTCTAAACACAACAAACAGAAACTTCCAGAGTATAGTTTTCATAGGTTTTAGATCATGAAATTTGGCATTATCCAGCCCTGTCCCTCCTGGCATGCTAGTCGCCCTTCAGTCCAGTGTTTCCATGCTGTCTATGCTACCCACCCACCAGCCACTTGGCAGGCATCTCAGTTATCAGATCAATGGTCACAGTGTCCCAGAGCTTGCGTCCAAGTTACCCTTGTTTTGCCTAACAATGACACAGGAATAGGGCTAAGACACAGAAGGACAGATGAACAGGGGATTGTGTGGCAGTACTGTAGGGCACAGGGGGTAAAACATGGACTGTTCAGGGTTCGGTACTCTCTGTGGTTTCTGCATCCCCTGGGGGTCTTGGAGCGACTGGAACATAATCAAGCTCATGTTTTAGGAGCACAGGTAGGATGGCTCACACAGGTGGGATGGCTCACACAGGTAGGATGGCTCACACAGGTGGGATGGCTCACACAGGTGGGATGGCTCACACAGGTAGGATGGCTCACAGGTAGGATGGCTCACACAGGTAGGATGGCTCACACAGGTAGGATGGCTCACAGGTAGGATGGCTCACACAGGTGGGATGGCTCACACAGGTGGGATGGCTCACACAGGTGGGATGGCTCACAGGTAGGATGGCTCACACAGGTAGGATGGCTTACACAGGTAGGATGGCTCACAGGTAGGATGGCTCACACAGGTGGGATGGCTCACACAGGTGGGATGGCTCACAGGTAGGATGGCTCACACAGGTGGGATGGCTCACACAGGTGGGATGGCTCACACAGGTAGGATGGCTCACACAGGTGGGATGGCTCACACAGGTAGGATGGCTCACAGGTAGGATGGCTCACACAGGTGGGATGGCTCACACAGGTGGGATGGCTCACACAGGTGGGATGGCTCACAGGTAGGATGGCTCACACAGGTGGGATGGCTCACACAGGTGGGATGGCTCACACAGGTAGGATGGCTCACACAGGTGGGATGGCTCACACAGGTGGGATGGCTCACACAGGTAGGATGGCTCACAGGTGGGATGGCTCACACAGGTGGGATGGCTCACACAGGTGGGATGGCTCACAGGTGGGATGGCTCACACAGGTGGGATGGCTCACACAGGTAGGATGGCTCACACAGGTGGGATGGCTCACACAGGTGGGATGGCTCACAGGTGGGATGGCTCACACAGGTGGGATGGCTCACACAGGTGGGATGGCTCACACAGGTAGGATGGCTCACACAGGTGGGATGGCTCACACAGGTGGGATGGCTCACAGGTGGGATGGCTCACACAGGTGGGATGGCTCACACAGGTGGGATGGCTCACAGGTGGGATGGCTCACACAGGTGGGATGGCTCACAGGTGGGATGGCTCACACAGGTGGGATGGCTCACAGGTAGGATGGCTCACACAGGTGGGATGGCTCACACAGGTGGGATGGCTCACAGGTAGGATGGCTCACACAGGTGGGATGGCTCACACAGGTAGGATGGCTCACAGGTAGGATGGCTCACACAGGTGGGATGGCTCACACAGGTAGGATGGCTCACACAGGTGGGATGGCTCACACAGGTGGGATGGCTCACAGGTAGGATGGCTCACAGGTAGGATGGCTCACACAGGTGGGATGGCTCACACAGGTAGGATGGCTCACACAGGTAGGATGGCTCACACAGGTGGGATGGCTCACACAGGTGGGATGGCTCACAGGTAGGATGGCTCACACAGGTGGGATGGCTCACAGGTAGGATGGCTCACACAGGTGGGATGGCTCACACAGGTGGGATGGCTCACAGGTGGGATGGCTCACACAGGTGGGATGGCTCACACAGGTGGGATGGCTCACAGGTGGGATGGCTCACACAGGTGGGATGGCTCACACAGGTGGGATGGCTCACACAGGTGGGATGGCTCACACAGGTGGGATGGCTCACAGGTAGGATGGCTCACACAGGTGGGATGGCTCACACAGGTGGGATGGCTCACAGGTAGGATGGCTCACACAGGTGGGATGGCTCACAGGTAGGATGGCTCACACAGGTGGGATGGCTCACACAGGTGGGATGGCTCACAGGTGGGATGGCTCACACAGGTGGGATGGCTCACACAGGTGGGATGGCTCACACAGGTGGGATGGCTCACAGGTGGGATGGCTCACACAGGTGGGATGGCTCACACAGGTGGGATGGCTCACAGGTGGGATGGCTCACACAGGTGGGATGGCTCACACAGGTGGGATGGCTCACAGGTGGGATGGCTCACACAGGTGGGATGGCTCACACAGGTGGGATGGCTCACACAGGTAGGATGGCTCACAGGTGGGATGGCTCACACAGGTGGGATGGCTCACACAGGTAGGATGGCTCACAGGTGGGATGGCTCACAGGTAGGATGGCTCACACAGGTAGGATGGCTCACACAGGTGGGATGGCTCACACAGGTAGGATGGCTCACACAGGTGGGATGGCTCACACAGGTGGGATGGCTCACACAGGTGGGATGGCTCACACAGGTAGGATGGCTCACAGGGCCAGAATGCAGGCTGACCTGAGAGGGTCTTGTGACAGTTATGGGAAGTGCCAGTTAGGGCCTGGACTAGGGAGTGGCAACGCTGGCCTTTGGGACATGAGCTGATGAAGCTGGCACTTCAGGGAAGGATGAGTTTGGTTTGGGAGCTGTTGATTTGAGGTGATAACAGGTTGTCCCTATGGAAGTGTCCAGTTGGCTGCTGGAGAAATAGCCTGGTGGACCGGCACTGGGCGAGAGGACCGCCCCAGGAGCTGCCTGGTTGGGGTCAGGGAAGGAGCCAGAGAGAGGCATGGGGTGTTAGGACAGCTGGGACACGGCATGGAGGAGCGAGGAGCCAAAGAATTTCAGAGGGTCGGGGAGGAGGTAGGCCAGGGCTGATGGTGCCTGGGGTTGCAGACGTTAGTGGCACTCGCAGGACAGACAGGCTGTGCAGGGTCACTGGGAGCCTGAGCCTTGAAGTGGGGGGGGCACTTCAGGGTGACCCAGGGAGCAGCAGCGTGGCAGGAAGGCTTTGGGAACCGCCAGCTCATTCACTCACAGGCGCCTGCCCAGGAAGGACACGGTCCCTTTTCAGAGTGGGGTAAGGAAAGTGCAGAGACTGAAGGCAGAAGCTGGCCGTGCCCAAGACCATGGCTCTGAGCCGGCTGGAGAAGGTGGAGAAGGTGGGAGGGACCGGCCTTGGCAGGGGACAGGCCCCTCCCTTCAGGGACAGGACAGAAGCTGCTGGGGAGTCAAACGAGAAAGGCCGCGTAGGGCTAGTGTCAGGCTGGACAATGGGCAGGTCCTGGAAGGGGTGGTGGGAGGTCAGGCGACAGACAGGCTACTGCCACCAAGGGGTGCACTGAGGACGGCGAGGATGGCCACGTGCTGTCCTGCTGCACAGTGGGATGCATCTGAAGGGAGAGAGCGGCCTTGATCTTTTCTCCAGGGGAAGGTGGGGTGAGTGCTGAGAGGTGGAGAGAGCAAGGGAGGGGGGATGGGAGGCCCCCCAGGGACGACTAGGAGGCCCCCCGGACGGGCTGCAGGGTGGGCCAGCTGCAGGGCTGAGGAGGGGGAGCCTGCTTTTCTAGGGAATCCCAATCCCATCATGACCCTCCTTTGCTTACCTCTGTGGATGGTGCCCACTTCTCTGAGGATAGGATGCTGACCCTGCCAGGAGTTCCTGGGGGATGGGCGGTCGCTGGACCCCACCTGCCTCTCCAGCCCAGCCTCACCCCCTGCCCCTGAGACCTCAGCCGGGGCCTCTCAGGCTCCAGGCACGCCGGCTGCTCCCCAGGGCTCCTGCCTGCGCTGTGCCCTTTGGGGCCTTTGGCTTTGCTCACTGGATGCCTTGGTGGACTGTCTCCCTTTTCCGCCCAATAAAGATTTCCCCCGTGGGGAAGCCTGGGAAATGCCTGCTGAATGGTGAAGGAAGATCAGCCTCTTGATAGTCTGCAACACTGCCCAGCGGCGTGGGCATGAGAGGAGAGAGGGCAGATGGCGCTGACCACCCAGGCCTGGGGATGAGAGCTGGGAGGGCAAGGGGCCCCGGATGTCGGGCAGACCAGTGGAGGACGGGTTCAGAAGGCCAGGGCGGAGGTGGCAGGAAGCCAGGGAGAGGTGGATGGGCTGGGTTACTAGCACCTGAAGTGAGGGAGGGACCATCACTCTCATCAGGAGAACCCTTTGTGTCTCGTGTCCGGTTTTCTCTGTGGTGTGCCAAGTGGAGGTGGGCGGAGTGTTGGACTTGAACAAAACATAGGTACGCGGGAACCCACTAGGGCCTTGAGAGGAACGAGAGAAAAACACCCAAAGGAGAGATGCGGATACCTGGGTTGCTCTCATATTTGTGTTCTGCAAAGGAAATAAGGGTCTTCAGGCCAAAAAAGCCCATTCGATTCTCTCTCTGGATTTACCCTGGGCCTAACACCCAGCGTCCGGAACACACCAGCAGTACAAGCAGCTACTGAGCCCTGTTCTGAGTGCACCCTGGTACCAGGGATTGAACTCAGGGCCACTCAGACACTGAGCCACACCTGCCCCCCCCCCCCGCCCGGCCCTATTTTGTATCTTATTTAGAGACAGAGTCTCACTGAGTTGCTTAGTGCCTCACTTTTGCTGAGGCTGGCTTTGAACTCACGATCCTCCTGCCTGAGCCTCCCGAGCCACTGGGATGATAGGTGTGGGCCACTGGCCACCCCACCCTGGGACTTCCCCCCTCAGCCCCTCAGTCTTCAGGACAGACCCGAAGGTAAGTGCTTTTCTGAAGATCAGACAGCAAGTGGGTGGCAGAGGCCTCACCCAGCCCAGGTCGGTCTGTCCACAGACACCTTTCTCTTGGTTGTCTCCAAGGGCTCCGGGCCCCAGGCTCCTGCTCAGAGAGCCCCAAAGCTATTGCAGAGGATGGAAAAGGAGGGGCCTCAGAAGGCCTGGGGAAGACATGTCTGCAGTGTCCTCGTAGGAGACTCACAGCATCAGGGGCCACGTTGCCTGCGGCCTGGATCCTGAAGACTGCCCAGAAACACCTCGAGTGGCTGCTGGCCTCCCTGCTTGGAGACCCCTGGAGGACTGCATAGGGAGTCCCACCCGGCCACAGCCACTCTCCCCCTCTCAAGGACCCAATGTCGGCTATGGCCCTTGGCAGGGTGGACATGAGGTGTTGCCCTCGGGGACAGGAAGGGAGAGCACGATTCTTATCCCTGTTTAAGGCTCCAGCTGTTTTCTGTGATGAACAGGATCAGGCTCCCTCGCGCTGGGAGCGGCACTTGGGTGGATCTTGTTGAAAGTTCGGCCTGGGAGCTTGGAAGGGAAAAGCCAGATCAAAGGGAAGTGATGTGAGGAAATGTAAATATGGGGGTTGGTGGCGGCTGCGACGCTGGGGACAGGGCCTGGAGAGGATGATGAAACCCCGTCCACCCCACGGCAGATTTCCAAGAGCAGCGTTTTCAAGCCTGGCTCCCACGTGGATAGTCACCGCAAAATCCGGAAAATCGACTTGACAGCACCCAGTCAGCCCCCTTGCCTTCCTGGGGATGGGTTTTCCAGCCCAAGGCTCCCAAGATGCACAGGAGGTGTGACCCCAGGCAGGAAGGCTCCCAGATCAGTCTCCTTTGGGGAAGGGAGACCTGGTTCCATTTGGAACCTGCTGCACAGGTTGGAATCCTGAAGGCCCCAGAGATTCAACTGTACTTTGAATCTTCCGGCCTCTTCCTGACTCTGGCGGCACCCCTTAGCGATCAGCAAGGAAGATGTTAATGCACCGGAGGGTCTGAAGCAGCCCGCTGTGGCTGGAGGAGGAGCTGCTGGTGTCACGGATCTGTGACAGATTTTTCCTTATTTTCATTCACATCTACACTGCTCTTTGGGGAGGTGGGCAGCACCGGATAAAGGACGCTTAGGAACCCAGTGAGATGGTTCTGGGGTTCTCCTGGGCTTAAGAGGACCATCCCCTCCTCATCCGGCCACGGCTGTGTGGGAAATAAGCCCATCTGTTGACGACCGAGTGACGCGTCTTCCCCAGAGGGGATGGACTTTTACATCTTTATATTTTGATTTTATCATAAACGATGAAGAGTTTTATTCATTTCCATGAGACTGTCACAGACTATTCTCAAAGAGCAGAGCTGATCTTGAAACCTGTGGAAAGGTGTCCAGTGACTCTGGTCATTAGAGTGCCCTGCTCACAGGTGACAGCATTTTGAAGTACAAAGATGTATGAGTTTGCTAGGGCTGCTGTAACAAGGCGCCTCACACAGGGTGGCTCCCATGACAGACATGGATTGTCTCATGGTTCTGGGGCCAGGAAGCCCGAGATGAAGGTGTTGTGGGATCAGTTCTTCCTGAGGCTGTGAGAGAGGTCTGCTCGATGCTCGCCCCTCTCTCTGGGGTTGGCTACTAAGCTCTGGTGACCTTTGGCTTGTCCAAACAGTACCTGGTCTCTGCCTCTATCCTCACCCGATGTCCTTTCCGGGCGCCTGGGTCTGAGTTCAAATTTCCCGTTTTTATAAGGACATCAGTCAGGTTGTGTTAGGGCCCCCATCCCACAAATGCCCACAAATGTCTCGGTGTAGCTTGGTGACCTCTGAAAGCCTGGTCTCTAAATCAGGTGACATTCTGAGGTCCTGGGGGGCAAAGACTTCAACGTGTGAATTTGGGGTGAGGATCCACATAATGTAACCCTTAACAGGAGAGTTAGCCTCTTGACTTAGGAGCTGATTAACCAGTTTATTGGCCATCTGGGCTCTTGACTGACCCTTTCCACACCATTTTGCTGCCCCAATTCTTAGGATAAGCATTAGGGGAAGGGAGGAGAAGATGGGACCCTCAGGCCACCGCGTCTCTCTCGCCTGCACTAAGCCTGGGTACTGGGAGGGTTGGAAATGGGGCTCTGAGTTCACAGTGTGTGCTGATGGCCTCCTTCAGGTCTGGGTGGGGCGGTGGCTGAATCAAGTCTAAAATGCCAGACCTCGATAGCAACGACAAGGACCGAGTCAGGCTCGTAATCCGATTTGACACTGGGACCCACCGTGTGTAATGTGTTGTCTCTCGGCGGACGCCCACTGGTGGTGTGCCACCTTCATGGACAGTGTAGAGGTGGCCGGCTCTGCTCTGGGCCCAGGGTGGGGAGATGGGGACCCGGGGAGCCCACCCTCTGTGGGCAGAGCTGCGACAGTCCTGCCTGGAAGCTCAGGACCCAGGATGCTGCATGTGCTGGACACAGACTGGGACACTGTTGCTTGAGGTCAGAGGGTGGCCTGACTCACAAGGCCTCCCCGGCCACTCCACGCCCCGAGACCTCCCTCAGGTGAGGCGGCTCACTTTGCCCCCGGCCCCACCCCACGCCCTTCTCTTCAGGGGAAAGTTCTAACGTCTTCCTCCTAAGGAAGCCACTCTGAAATCCCAACCACCAGGGTTTTTCCAGAACATTCTAGAAGTCAGCGGTGACTCCTGACGGCATCCAGGGGCAGGCCTTTAGAGAAGGAAATTTCATTTTGCCAACTGCCACGCGGCCCGGCTTCCCGAGGGCTGTGGTCTGGATTGTGGGAGGCGGCAGTGTGGCTCACCACTCAGGGCCGACCCTGCCACCCGCGGCAGCTCGAGGAGCAGACCACATCCAGCTGACTAAGCTACCTGCGTCTCTTCTGGGAAATACCCTGGAGTGTCCGTTGGTTTGTTTTTAAGGTGGTTTTCTTGCCTGGGAACAATCCTAAACGTAAGTCAACAGGGTTTCCTCACACTCAGCTCCTGCCTCCTCGGGCGGCTGGGGCCTCCCTGCCCAAACACACGGCAGGCGCCCGCGATGGCAGTTTGTGCCCAGCCGGTTACAAATCTCAACCTGATAAATGTGAACACAGCAGGCGTGATCAGAGCTGAACAGGACACTTTAAAACAGAGGAAACAAAAACAGCAACAAAGAAAAGAAACGAATCGGGGTCCTCTCTGGGCCATCGTGCCATTGTCTGGTCCTGCTGTCTCTCCTGGTCTCCTTTCCACAGCTGTCATTCTGTCCCAGCTTCTTCCACTGAGATCACGGAGCTTTAAGTACAAGCTGACTGTCCTGTGGTCCTGACAAAGCCTGTTTCCCTTCCCAGAAAGGGCGCTGTGGGGACGAGGTGCAGCCGGCGAGTGGACTGCTGTGTGGGGAGGTGGCCCTGGGGGCCAGGTGTCCTGCCCTGTGGTCTGCCCTGCGGGGACAGTGGCTGATGTCTCTTACAACCGAGGACCGTGCTTGCGCGGATGCTTGCCTCTGCCTTACCACAGCACGTAACGGGAGGGCTCCGCTTTGCAAACCAGGAATTCGAGGGCAAAAGGAATGAGGTGACTTGGCCCCCGCTACTCCCCAGCCCCAGCAGAGTGGAAGAGGAACCAGGTCTTTCTGGCCTAGACATCTACTGTGCCCCACAACCAGTGACAACAGAGGACGTGCCGGGAGAGCAGGGAGGCGAGAGCAGATTTATTCAAGATTCACAATGGCAGTGCTGGGAGCGTGCGTCGGTAGGTTCCAGCCCTGGCCATCCTCCTGGACCTCCAGGGAAGGGTGACTGTGACTCTGTCTACCTGGGAATCTGGAGAAAGGTGAAAACTGAAGGTAGAGCTTCAGATGCGGGCACACCATGGAATACTACTCTGTCTTCAAAAAGGAGGAGGTTCCCTACCTACAATAACGCAGATGAGCCCCGAGGGCATTTGGATCCAGGAAAACATCAGGCACAAAAGGACAAATACTTCATGATTTCACTTATATGAGAAATCTAAAATAGCCAAATACCTATTGGCAGTGGCCAGGGCAGGGCAGGGGGAGTGGAGGGTGTGAACCAGTGGGTGTAAAGTCCCATTTAGGCAAGGCCATCAAGTTCTGGAAGCCAGTGTTGTGCCTGTAGCTCACGACACCAAACTCTCCCTGGAAGCACCTGTCAACAGGGTCAGTCTCACATCACCAAGCGGCCCCCAGACATTCCAGGTGATGGAGCCCTTCAACATGGCCGCCAACTCCTTCCAGCCATGGATGGGGGTCGGAGGCTGGCCTGGCGGAGAAGAGCAGGGAGTGGAGCTGGAGGGGTGGACCGTGGGCAGAGCCCCAGAGGGAGACCCTGCGGGGATGGAGGGCCCCACCAGGGAGGGGAGGGAGCCACGTTGCTGCCAACGTGGGCGCCATGTCTGTTTCCAGAAGGACAAAGCTCCGGCCGTCTGCCCTGCTAGGAGGGACACCCCAGCTGACTCCTCTTGGTGGCCAGGATTGTGACTCATGGCCACCCAAGGCTGAGGAGGAGGCTGGGAAGACCAGCCCCAGCTGGATTACAGCCACAAGGAAGAAAAGCAGGAGCAGCCCCCTCCCACCGGCGGCCTCCAGGCCTGATTCACACCTCAGTGTAAGTGACCCCTCGGTGGCTCTGGCCCCAAACTGGTGACGCCACCAGAAAGGAATCTTTGATGGGTGCTGAGGCTGCAGCGAGAGCTATATGAGGAATGAGATGGTTTGGGCACATTGTACACTTGAAGAAAAGGGGCCTGTGAGGAGCTCGAGTGCAGACGGTTGTGAAAATAGAAAATAGCCAGGCTGCTGGAGTGCCCTGTGAAGTCCCCAGGTGAGGGACAGCGAGGATGAGGAGCAGGGCATGAGAGCAGTGACCAGCCTGGGTCATCCTGTGATGTCCCCAGGATTGACAACACCCTGGGGTTCAGCTGCTAAAAATGTGCAGTCGTGTTTTTTCTTGATTGTTTCCTGGACACACTGGCCCTCCCAGGTGCCTGCTGCTAGAAACACACCTGAGGCCATTTCCCAGGGTTGAGAGAGACGCAGCAAAGTGCAGCTGTTGAGGCTGCAGGTGGGGGCTTGGGGACAGCTCTGCCTGGCTTGGGTCACATGGAGCCAGCCCCTGGGAGGTGTGGCACCAGGGCTCGGCCAGGACAACCCCCTAGCAGTGGCTTTCCTGAGCTCAGGACGAGTAGGGGTGACATCGAAAGCATGAGTCAGGAACTGGCCCCCACCGTGAATCAGTGCAGCAGAAAGAGCCAGAAGGAGGGAGAGTGAGTCCTTCCATTTCCGGTCTGTTCTCTCACATTGCTCCCAACCAGTTTTGCTTGACTTTCATTTTGGAAGCTTTCTGGCTGCGCAGGTGTGGGTTCCCCTCTGGGGTCGGGTGCTGGGCTCTGAAGGACCCTTGGATTCTCAGTCTTGTGATGGACAGAACAGCTGGCCGCTCTCAAAGGCAGACAATGACCTTTGTGGACACCACAGTGGGTGGCACCTCCTGTGACTTGCCAGAGGTCACCATGCAGGGGGAGGGGCTGCTGCCCCAGGACTCCTGGTGACCTTAGGAGGTTTTGTCCTTTTAGTATAGCCTCAGGTCAGTGCAAGAGGACTCTGAAAACTTGCCTTATTCCAAGAGATTCTACCCAGTTCTCCTATGAACGCCTCCACTTCAGACTTCCCATATGAAAACAAAGGTGACCCATGAAAATCTTTCTGTCTTTCTTCTAAAACTTTAACTCCCGAACATGGGTGTGTTTTTCTTGTGTGTCCTCAATGAAGCCACTCCACAAGGCACCACCCACCCCACTTGAAGTTAGAGCCCTCTGCAAGGTGTCCTTGGCAGTGGAATACCACACCCTCAGCCACATTGACAGCAAGTTAAACATGTTTTCCAGCAAATAAAATAATTTTATCTAGGGAAAGTCAGATCATGAAGACTGCTCTGTTTATTTTAGAATTTTGATATTCAAATGAGGTTGCTATGTTAAGAAAGTTTTTCTTTCAGTTGCCAACAGCTGTCTAAGTGCAGTGCTAGAGTGAGATGTCAGGCACTGTGGAAGGAAAAAGTAGGGCTGGGGCTGGGGCTCAGCGGGAGAGCGCTTGCCTAGCACGTGTGACGCACTGGGTTTGATTCTCAGCACCACGTATGAATAAATAAGATAAAGGTCTATTGACCACCGAAAAATATTTTGGGAATGAGACAGAAAGTAAATTTAACAACTAGTAATGAGTTTAAAAAATCCTCCAGAAGGCGGATGTTACGTGAGCAGAAATGCACGGTTCATGGCACAGACTAGGCAGGAGCATGAATATGCTTACATCCTTCTGCTGGTGGGAGACAGGGTGGTCCCAGGGCCGATTCTCTTCCAGCCCACCAGGACTCGCTCCTGGGGCGGCTCCTAAGTCCCGTTGTCATCCACACTTTTGTCACCTCTAGGGGGCTCCGAATGCAACAGCGCCTACTTTGATATCCCTGCTGTGAACTGCTGTGTGGGCACCCCCAGAGTCCCCTGGTCAGGGGGCAGGACCTTTGGGATGAGTGTCCTTGTTAAAGGGACCTTGAGTGCTCTCTGGCCCCTGGCCACATGAGGAAACCCTTGGAAGGTGCCGTGTTCACAAATTGGGCCCTCATCAGATTCCGTATCTGCTTGACTTTGAACTTCCGAGCTTCCAGAATCTGGAGAAATAAATTTGTTTTAATGAGGTGCCCAGTTCACAGTGTTCTCTATAGCTTTCTCCAGGAACCTCACCCTCCACTCAAATAATTCTCCGAGTTTCAGTCCTGATGATGTCATCCCTCTATTTAAAAACCACCCAAGACCTCATCTTCGGCTTGAAAGAAAGAAGATAAAGAAAATCTCCGATGACTTGCCTGACCACCTCACCCTCACCGACTCACCGACTGGGCCTGCGTGCCGGTCTCCCCCTGTCTGTGGACTCACTTCCCTTTGCCCTGGTGGAAACCCCATCCCCAGTCTTCCGGAGTCCACTCAAGGTGAAGGCCCTGGGAACCTTCCCTTCCTGGCCTCCCCTGGGCTCCTGCAGAGCAGGTCTAATTCACCCAAAGGTCCCGAGATTCACGCAGTGTGTGCTGCGCTGTAGGTGCCGGCTGCACGCGGGGAGAATGAGGTGGGAGAGGGATGTTTCCAAATGGGGGATGAGGGGTACCTGGACTTCAGGTCCGAATACCTGAAGTTTGTCAGTTTGGTGAAGTCCCCTTTCGGGTCCTAGAGTGGGGAGTCGCCAAGTGGAACCCCCGTCCGGCAGACAGCCTCACCTGGGAACTTCTAAGAACTGGGAATTCTCCAGCCCCACGCCAAACCCCCCGAGGCAGAAACTCGGGGACCAGCCACCTGGGCTTGAACAAGCTCCCGGGAGATGGGGAGGCAGCTCCAGTTTGAGAGCCCTGGCCCTCGGGATCCGGCAGTCAGGATTTGATGACCTGCTGTGGTGCTCGCTTGGTTCAGGGCAGATTGTGAGCGGACCCTGGTTCACCTGCGGGAGGAGCCCCCAGTGACTACCTGCGGTTGGCTTTAAGACCCCCCTCCCCTCTTTCTGGGACTGGATTTCCCACACTGCTCTGCTTCTAAAGGCAGAACAGAGAGTTCTAGAGGATAAGATCTAGAGCCTTTGATTAACGTGAAAAGAGAGATCTGGAATGAAAAAAGCCTGCTTATGTTGGATCAGCTCCACTAGCCTCTGGGTTTACCCTGCTCCTTTGGGGAGCGGGAAGGAGACAGCTGTGAGCTGAGGGCAGATCCACCTCCGAGCTGGGGACGCCCAAATAGTGTTTAGACAAAAACATTGTTTGTCATTTATTTTAAATTCAACTTTGACTGGGTGTCCTGTGTTTCTGTTTCCAAAATCTGGCGACCGTGGGGTGGAAAGACTCTCGGGCCATGGCTTCTCCTCCTCCCTGATGTTTTATTAATAAGGCTATGTTGGAATGGAACCTTCCAGGCACGCCTGATGGTGAGACCCAGCCCTGGACAGACTGGGCAGTGTGGAGCTGGAAGAGGAATCCCATCCAGTTGTCTTGGGACTCTGGAGGGACAGGCGGCTGGTGCAGGTCACCGTGCCTCATCTCCACCAGCAGGACGGGAAGCCATCCCGGCCCCTCGTCCCCTCCGTACCCCTGGAGGTGGAGCTGTGGTCATCACCCCATTCCTGTGCATCTGCCGCCCAAGTTGAAGGCCGATAAGGTAGAGGAGCAAGGCCTCTCCTTGCAGGATTCTCTGGGGCTTATTTTTATTTTTCAAGCTGGCATTTGTAGGGTGAAGGAGCTTCACTGCATCTAGCAAGCAAGCTGGATCTTACAGCATTTGCTTATTTTCACCCCTTTGAAAATGGTTAGCAGTTGAATTATTTCAACTAGAAAAGGGAGTTGGATGGGAGGGCCGTCTGCCCCAGGCACGCCAGGGGAGGGTGCTAAATGTGGTTATCAGGAGATCAAAGAGCCCAGAAGAGACTCCTTTGATCTGATGCTTGTCACAGTTGCAATTAAATCTTGCAGCCGCTCCCTCCCTTCTTCCTCTCTTCTTTCTTGTGGACACCTGGAGGTGCTAGGCCAAAGCCTGCCCTGGGCGGCTGGGGGAATCCAAGTGGGCCCCAGGGCTCCACAGACATAATCTCTCCCTGAGGAAAACCCCTTTTTATAAATAAGTGGCTTTCATTCATTATTTTTGAGTGGTAAGAAGGGAAAGGTGACCCGCCCCTACCCCAGTTATACCTGCAAAAGCATGCCCTGGTGAGCAGATTCGGTCACACTGTGGTTTCTGCCCCTGTCCTTTGATACAAGTAGGAAAGCCACGGTCGGCAGACACTGACTTTTGGTAGCCTGTATTTTCCAAGTGTCTGTTGAGAGAAGGCCCAGAGAGGATTGCCGGATCTAAGCAAAGCCAGCTTCCTCCCCAAGCCAAATGGTACCCTTCTGATTTCTGTGAGTTTTTATTTGCTAAACAACATGGAACTCCACAACCGCACTGAGAGCTGCTCTGTCTTGCTGCTACCCAGCCTGGGCCTTGCTTCGGCAGGGCCGTGAAGATCTCATTCACGGAGGTCCTCTGAGGATCTCAGCTTGAGTCTGAGGATATTCTGCAAAACTTGTTCTAGTCCAGAAGCCCGGGAAGAGTGGGTGCATTTCTGCAGCCGAGCCAAACACTTCTCTATCAGTCTCTGCGTAATACAGAATGTCTCGCGGTTTCGTGTTTGTTTCTCTAACAGACAAGACTGGATATGTGTATTTCCTAATCCCAAGCCATTGAAATCTTGGTTCTCATCCTGACCTGGCCTCCTGGGAACTGAGCCAGCATATCTGAATCTCGGGCTCTGAATTTAGACCGTCTCCTTGCTGACCTGGCCTGTGAGCACCAGGATGAGATTAGATTTGCTCCAGCGGGTGGGGAATGTAAATCCCTGTGAAATAGCCGTCTGGCCTCATTTCCATTGGACAGACTGGGCAGCCACAGCCGAGGTCTCAGCCCCAGTCACCCTACGGTTACCCTAACATCCTGTCTGCTCTCCTTTTTCCCATTTGATCTTAATGTACGTACGCTGTTCCGTGAGAATAAGAAAAGAAATCCTGGCTGGAGACTCATTTGAACTTCTGAATAAGATTGTCTGGAAAATGTAAGATATTGTATCCTGAAGCCCAGAAAGATGGATGATTTATAGCACAGTGGAGACGCCTGACGACAGGGAAAGGTGTCGGAGGCCTTTCCACGACTTTGTGATCTTGGGGTTCAGAGGACAAGGTCTGGAACCATGCGGTCACACCTGGTGCTGGGCACGGCGTCTGAAGGGCTACCATCCCATCCCGTTGGAAGCTGTGGCGGTGGGGAGTGTGTGCCAAGTGACCACGTAGCAGCCATCGATCCCCCAACTCCTTTAGGGCATAACAGTGTGTAGGACACAGAACACAGGCCAGCCCTGAGGAGACCCCTCGGCCTCCCCCAACAGGCTCCTGGCTCTCCCTCATCTCTGGCTCTCACACGTTTCCCACTGGAGCGACGCGGTCATTCACCTGGAGCAGGATGTAGGCCCCTAACAGGCCTCCCTTCTCCCCTGTGCCATATTCCCCCTCCTCACTACCGCCAGACTGAGGGTTTGAGAACACCTCCCTGTGTGCAGTCTCCCAGGGCTCCCGTCTCTCAGAACCCCACCTCCCTCAACTAACATACAGAGCCATCCACCACCGGACCCTCCTCCCTCCACACCCCTGGCTCCCTCCGACGCCATCTTGAACTTCACTCCCCAGAAACTCTGAAGAGCTGTTCTCGTGTTTGCCTCTGCTCACGCCGCTCATCTTTCTAGGCCGTCCTTCCTTTCTCTTTCCCTTCACTGTCCCCCTTTGGGACCGCCCTCAAGGACATCGCCTCCGGAACCCTTTTCCAGTTGTCCCCCCTCCCTCTGTTAAATGCCCATCCTCTGTCCTTCCTCCATGGTCCCTGGGTCGGCTTCCATCACAGTCCTCACCACATTTCCTGACCCCTTGGTTCATCCAGCCCCCTGACCACGATCACACAATCCTTCAGAGTAGGAACAGGCCTCATTTCCCTTCCCATCCACAGCAACACAGTCCGTGAGCAGAGAGGTGCTCAGGGGTGTTGCCAAGATGAATTTAAGATACTTAGAGTAAAAAAGGAAATAATAAAAACAGAAGGAAATGGGTCTCAATGCCATTTGATGTTATTAACAAACCTTCAAGGAAAGATTGCCATCTCCATTTTACTGAAGAAGAAACCGAGGGTCATAGAGATCAGGAGTTTGGTCAGGTGTCCGGAGCGGCACGGGGAGAAGTCCTAACTCGATTGTGACCACCTTGAACATCTCCAGGAGACCCTCAGTAAATAACTGCTGAGTTTAACAGGTCACTAGAACATCTACCAGCATTACTCCTGAGTGGGCTTATCATTGAATCGCATGTGTGAACGGATTTCCTGAAGACCGTTTAATTGGTTCTCTTCTAAGTGTAGGGCTTTGTCTTAGTATCAATGTGACATAGTGACATTAAGTGACAGTGTCCTGAATTAAAAACATCTATTCATAAGTCCATGCTGTTCACTGTATGCCAGATACCACGCACCGAGGGATGTTATGTGAAGCAAGAAAACTTGCCCTAATGAAGCTTTGGTGAATAATAATCTGCCCAGAAAAATTCCTCTAATACTGAGGAATGCGCTACTCCTCCGTTCCCTGTTTGATCCATTAGACGGTGTCAATCACCACGCGGGTAGGCCTGGAGAACTCGAGCCAGAAGCACTCACCAACTTCCACCATCTGCCTCAGTCCAGCTGCAGCACAATAACCGGGGGGTGACGAGCAACTTGTGTACATTGATACAGCAGGAGTGGGAGCCCTTTATTGTAGGACAGGAGGGGTATTTATACATTCCACACAGCTTATCTTAATTAGCATAAACTAGATACAGCAGTCAACCAATAAGGAATCTCCACACTTAATGGCTCGCTTTTGTTACTTCACAAACCACTCCCTCTGGCAAAATGCCAGGTGCCATCCTGACTCATTTACAGACCTTAACATTTCCCCCTTTTGTTTAATTTAAATAACGACCATAGTGGTTTTTACACAAACACCATAAATAATCTGCTACAAGCAGAAGGGGAGGATACAAAATGCCACAATACCAAGCCAATTGATGGCTCCATGCAAGAAGCCCTTGGAAAAATTATACCAGCAACGACAGTGTTAGCAAAGATACCAAGTTACAATTTGTTGTAGATTACAGTTTGTTGTCTCAGTCCAGATAAAGCAGTGTCTCAATAGATTAACTCACAGTCCAGGTAAATCACAGTCCAGGTAAGTTCTGTAGGCAGCTAGCTTGATCCGAAGTCTCGTCCGGTTCTCAGCAACACTGGAAATTCTTCCACCTTCGTCTTCACCGGCACTGGGACGAAGGCAGGAACTCCGGATGGTAAAGAAAATCCTGTAGCATTTCACTAAGAAAACAACCTTCTGAACAATTTAGTACATTATCTCAAGGTTTTTTACATTTGAAATAAACCTTAATAGTGCTCATTACTCATTAGCTTCCAGGTGTGGGAGAACCAGTGTAGTTACTGGCCTTGGAAATGATCAAACTTCAGGGATGCAGGCCGTCTTCCACCTGCAGCTTCCAGGGCATCCCCAGATGGCCCCGGGGGAGAGTCCCGGACTCAAACTGCCACTGGGCACAGGGAGCAAGAGCCTGCGAGACTGTGCCTCCGGGTAAGGTCTGGATTTGGGCTCTCACAGTGGCATCCTACACCCCGGGCGGGGGGGCGGGGAAGAGCCGGCAAAATGCCAGGCGCCATCCTGACTTGTTTACAGACCCTAACACCACGGAATTCCTGGAAGTTCAGGGTTTGCTCATTGCAACAGAAAGAACCAAAAGCATAAAGGAGATTGTTGAATTCCCTTTTTAGTTGGCCCAGAGGCCTCTAGGACACCTGGAGGACCAGACTTGGGGACTGCGCAGAATTGTGCTGCCCTGGTGTCCTCAGGTCACAGGCTCCTGCTCCGCATGGGTACGTCCCATTGGAGATCCCTGTGCACGTGAGCCGTGTCCTGCTGCAAGGGATGCTGGGGACGTGGTACCCAACCCTGTAGCACCAGAGGGGACACTGCTGCACCTCCCCCGAAGGCTCAGGCACAGGGCGACCTCCAAACACAGGAAGGGCGTCTGGACGCCAGAATTAGGTCAATGTCCATCAGAGTCACAACAGGTTTTTGTTTTTTTACCTGAGTATTAACATAGTCCACCAATGACCACATCATACAATATGAAACAAATGTATTTTTAAAATATTACTCACTGAATTCCTGAACTGCCTTTGGTAATCAGGTTCACCTAATTTTATAAAATAGTTCCTGTAGAAAGGGTTTTATAAATAAGAGGGAGGGGCTGGGGATGTAGCTCAGTTGGTAGAGGGCTTGCCTGGCATGCACAAGGCCCTGGGTTCAATCCCCAGCAGAGAGAGAGGGAGGGGGGAATGCTGGAGAAGCTATTCACCAGAGAACCCGGGAGGCCCAGCAGCGGTTTGGCTGGGCAGAGGCTGGTGGGCCAGCCTGAAGCAACTCACTGGGAACTACCATTGTCCCTTTCCAGAGAAACACCCGCAGTAATTCATGGAAAGTCTAGAAAATAAACCAAACCCAAGATTAATCTGGACTTGATTGGCCACGTTGCTTTTGCAGGGTACCATCCTGGGGGAGATAAGGCCTTGTGGTCAGATACAGAGGGCAGGGGCTTGGGAGAGAGATCCAGGATCAGGGTAAAAACGGAGATTTATTTCTGGAATTATCTTAGGGCTCTCCTAGTGAGGTCTCCGACTGGAAAACTGGAAATCCAGCCTTAGTCTCCAAATCCCAATACAGAGCTAACGTTTGCATCCTCCTAAATCTCAGACTTACTCTCTCTCTCTCTCTTTTCTCTCCCTCTTTCAGCTCTGATGATTGGACTCAGGGGTTCTTCTTACCCAGTTCTTTTCAGTTTTTTGGTGAAAGGCTGTTAAGTTGCTCAGACCAGCCTTGAACTTGCAATCCTCCCTCCTCAGCCTCCCAAGTAGCTGGGATCACAGGCGTGTGCCACATCTCTCACACTCTTTAAAGTTGAGAAGAAAGACGCATTTAGGAGGATTTGCCAGTTTTGACAATGGAAGTGCCCAGATTGGCAGCTGGCTCTGTGTCCTTCTGTCTAAACCTCCCATCACTTATGAAGGATGTAGATTAATCTGGACTTGGTTAGTTCTTCTGTGCCAAATCAGAACTGACCCATCTCTGTTTTTTTTTTTTTTTTAATTCTAACTTGGCCTGAGTGACTGGAGTCCCACCCTGGATACAGTGAGGCTGTGTTCTTTTGTTCTTCAAATTAAACTTGACTTGAGCTTCCAGGATACACAATCCCTCCCTTTAAATCGTCAGGATCACTAGTTCTGGCAGGAACACCTCCAGGAGAGAACACAAGCTGTACGTGACCAGTCCCTGGGCAACCCACGACTGGCCGAGTGGCCCTTACACCCTCTCACTGCAGGCCCACACTTGCAGCTTGGGGTGCCCTGCTCCCCAGGGACGCCACCCCTGCTGGCCCAGACCTTGGGCTCCCCAGGCCTACAGCTCTTGGTGTGCATTTCTGTGCTCAGTGGTGACCCCAGGACACCCCTCGTGTCCCTTGGCTAGGCCTGGAGAACTTTGCAGGCCTGGCACAGCAATGCCAGAAGGGCTTCTTTCTCCCTCTGCTGATCAGGGTTTGGTTTATTTTCTAGACTTTCCATAAATCACTGCGGGTGCTTCTCTGGAAAGGGGCAATGGTAGTTCCTGTGGAGCCTGGGATTAGTTCTGGTGAGAAAGTTGTTACAAAAAGAGCCAACCACCCGCTCCTGGCACTCTGGCTTCCTGTCTGGCCACGTGGTTTCCCCCTGCGTGCACCCCCGCCACTGTGATGTCATGTGCTGGGAAGTCCTTGCCACTGCGGCCAAGCCTTGAACCTTCAGAACCAGGAGTTAATAAACCTCTTTTCCTTATAAGTACCCAGTCTCAGGTGTTTCATTATAGTAACTGAAAACAGACTAACACAGCCAGTTCACTCCAGTTCACCCGAGTGTCTTTGTGGATTCACTCCTTTACTTTAAGTTATGTGTCCCAGATCAAGGGAAACCCCCCAGAGGATTTGCTAGCTCTGGGATAGAGAAGTGATTGACAAATTTTCAAAGGCTATCTTCTTTCACTTAAAATTAAAAGTTAAAAGGTTTTGATTAACAACCATAAGAGAAAAAAAAAAAAAGACACAAAAGGTGGAATGAGGAAATCTCACTCTGAGAAGTAAACATTCTGTCTGTCAGCGTCCCACTAAGCAGTGACGTCACCAGTTGCAAATCATCTGCCAGAAACCAACATTTCAGCTGAGTCTGTGGGAAATGCTTTTAGTCTGTGGGTAGCAAGTGTCCATCTTCATGACAGAAGGATGGGTGGTGGACACTCCCACCCACTTGGTGCTTCCATCTGCATATGGTGGCCACATGCTGTGGACGGCCCCTCCTGCTTCCCCTCTCCTGGGAGAGAGAGGTGCAGGCCCACCACAGACTGCCCATGGGGGCTGGGCATGAGCACGTCCACCCACAGCACCCCGCTGGGCCAGCAGCTGAGTGATTTTTCATGGAAGAGAAATGGAAGCTTTGCAAGGCAGCATGGAGAGCAAGCTGGGGCCTTGTACCCAAAGGCAGAAGAACCTAGAAAAGACCACCGCTGCCCCACCTTCTCAGCGCGTGCGTCACTCAGCACGGGACAGACCCACATGTGCAGCTGAAATGGTCACTAGTAGAGTCCCCCTCTTCCTGGGCCCCATGCGGCCTTCAACACTTTCTCCCTACTGACGTGATAGCCTGCAGGACAGGGAGATATATGTTCTTATTAATCACATGACAGTGTGGGCACAGAGCCAGAGGACAGGCTGGTCCTGGATGATTTTTGGTGCCTGTAATTTAAACGGCTGGATCTTTTAATAACAACCACACTGCTATCCTGGTCTATTATTTGAAATGAAGGATTCTGGTTTTATTGGGAAATCTCTGAAATCTGGAAAATATTGTCTTTAACTTTGTTACTTTCTAAAGAGGGCTTCTTGGAAAGCCGGAGTGCTTTTCTACTGTGCTCATCCTGAATGTGGGGCCTCCCATACAGAGAGAGTCTCAGCTCCCACGGCTCCCACAGCTGTGGTCCCAGGACCCTGCACCCCATCTAGGGCCAACCTAAGGGGTGACTTGCTGATCCCTAGCTTCAGATTAGAAATCTGCTGGAACAAACCAAGTGTGGAGAGAAGGCACATTTTTATAACTAGTGGTTTCTATAATTAAAGTTATTAGTTAGGGAAGGGCTGTTAAGACTTGGGGCAGAGCCATGAGAAGGAAGTGCTAGGAAAGAAGTGAATCTCACTGTGGTGAAGAGGATCCTCTGACCTGCTTTCTGCAGAACAAAATAACCTGGGGCCAGTGTCCTGTGCTTCCAAAGAGCATGGTGACTCTGCGGCGGTCAGAGAGCAAACAGTGCAAGGGAACGGTGCTGTTGGCCCCATCCTGATGGAGGTTGATCAAGAAAGCTGTGAGCGGTGAGAAGCCGCAGGCTTGTCTTCAGTTCCATCGACGAAATCCCTGACATGGGCAGAACTGGTGTTTGTCCAGGACCAGGAGAAAACTGCCGGAGGCACTTAGGGGAAGAGGCTGACAAGGAAATCTTCAGGTGTGGCACGGGACGTCCCGTCTGAACACAGCAGAGGGGATGGGTCTAAATTCCAGGTGCCATTTGGCTCCGATCGGGGCCCAGCTCTGCCCGGCCAGGCACATCCATCTGGAGTAACCTCAGGAGCAGCAGCTGGGGCCGGAGACTGGGTTCCTGTCCTGAGCCTGCAGTTAAGGCGCCGTGTGGTGGGGACGGTGGGATGGACTCTGCCTGGCATAGAGTCTGGGGGCCTTCCGCAGAGTCCAGGCTGGGAAGCACCCAGCCCACCTGCCCGTGTAGCCTCTTCCGTGGGGAAGGTGGGCTCAAGTCTCCAGCGTGGGCTGGTGGGAATGCACAGCCCCCAGCGCCATCTCTGCCCTGGAGGGGCTGAGAAAGACGGGTCCATCTCGCTGCTGCTGGGGTCCTGGCCAGGACTGGTGAGGGCCTTGAGAGCAGGCAGTGTTGGGGAGCCTACATGCAGGGGTCCCTGAGGCCGGGGAAGCTCCTGGCTTCCTGGCTGGGCTGCAGTCCACCAGCCTTGGGTTGGCTGTCCCTCCTCTCTCCCCAGCCATCTCTCATCCCCCCCCCCCCAGCTTGTCCCTTGAGGCCTCCCCCCATGGACGCAGCGTTGGGGACTTGTGAAATTGCTTAGGGGAAATGGAAATGGAGCAGGGAGAGCGGCTAGGCAGGAGTTGGCCTGCTCTCCTCCTCCCTCTCCCCAGGGGAGGTCACCAGGGGTCCACTCCCAGGCAGAAACTGGCCCAGAGCAGAGCCACTAGAGAAGGCCAGAGGGAAGGGCAGCCTCTCAGGTGGCCCAGGAGGGAAGGGGGACGTGATCCTCGTCCTCGCTGTGGTCTGACACAGGCCACCCGTGACCTCAGAGGCAAGTTTGCAGCATGATTTCTTCAGGCCTTGGCTCTCTGCCAGCATCTGAGCTTCTGTGGTGACCTCCGTTCCAAGTTTAACCCCTGTGGGCATTTTTAAAGTCTGGGAAAAACTTTGACAAGGATGAGTTCAGGGATGTAAGGAGTAAAAATAAATCTGAACGATCTTACTTCCTGGGGTGCCTAGGAGCAAGGATTTCATGTGCCTGGGCAAAGTGAGTGCAGGGAAAGTGAGAGGCCGGAGAGACCCTGTGGGTGCATGGAAGGGCCTCAGGGCATCCTTGGGGCAGTCTTCACAGCAAGAGCAGAGGAAAGGGGTGAGCAGGAGCTGAGCGGAGCCCAGTTGGGGGAACTGAGCCAAGAAAACGGAGCGGGAGAGAGCGACCCACTCGGGGAGACTGAGTACCTCAGGAAGGAGGTGCAGGTCCAACCCAGAGTGCGGTTCTGTGCCCAAGGGGAGGAGAGGGCAGGGCCTGCTGCCTTTGAACAGGACCTGAGTGCTACATCTGTCCTTCAGCCAGTGCCCACTCACGACAGGCCAACCAGAGGCAGCGAGAGGCAGAGGAAGGCCCCACGTGCAGGGAGAGAGGGCAGCTGGTGAGACCAGACGAGAAGCCACACTCCTTCTGAGCACATGAACCATCTCTTTCTACAAATTCCTCCTTCCAAGTCTCTGAATATCAAACGCTGACATTCTCATCTCCCTAACGAAGTCCTGCGTGTCCCTTAGTGTCCACGAAGAGTCTGGCTGCTTTGCCCTGTCCTGGTGAAGGCACTTGCCCATCTAGGTCACATGTGTGACCGACGAACTAAAATACGCAGCCAACCTGGACAGTGCACGGAAGGCCCCGTGGCGACCGTTGGTGCCCGGAGTGGCCACTGCGGGCGCCCTCCAGGGCCAGCTCTTGCCCCCATTCCTTTTCCCTGGGAGCATGCTTTCATTCATGAATCTGCTTATCCCACACAGAGCAGGACTTCCTGGGCAGGTGCCGATGGGTTGAAGAACAATCCGAACCCACTGGTCAGAGATTGGTTCTGGAGTGCGGCTCAGATGTGGGAGTGTTCTGGAAGCCATGGTGAAGATGGCCTTGCTCTCCAGAGTCAAGGAGAGGGCAAATCTGTCTTGGGACGCTGCTGGGCTTGCCTGATGCCTGGGCATGAGCCAGCCCGAGGGTGGGAGAGCAGAGACGGGAAGAAACTGGGTCCTTCATGGAGCCAAGCTTCAGGGGCAGCTCACTCACCAACAGGCCAGCCCTGGGGACCCTGCCAGGGGGACCCCACAGAGCCTCGTGTTAAATCAGCTATAGCCAGCCTCCCAGAGATTTTGGCCCAAAGCAATTTACATAGTAACATTTGTCAACTCTGGGTGGGTATTTCCCCCAAGGGTATGGTGGAAGGCGTGGTCCACAGGGTGTGCCATTGGCGGGAGGTGGGGGCCTCACTAGGGTCCTGGGGTGGGCCTTGAAAAGGAGTGTGGAACTCTGCTCTCCACACTCTGCCCGCTTCCTGCTCAGGATGTGAACAGTCTGCGGTGTCTGGTGTGCCCTCCGTCCCACTGCCTTCCCCAGAGCCCAAAGCAACTTCCAGATCTTAGACTGCAACCTCAGAACTATGAGCCAATCTTTTCTAAGTAAGAGCCTCAGGTATTTTGTTGTAGTAACTGAAAGTGGACCCATACACCATTCTACCCTCATTTTCTGTTTTAGCCTCATGCCCACCTGGAATCTTCAGTCAACACACTTGTGTTTCTCTACCGTTGCCCCCCAAGTTTCCTCTTTCTGTCCAGCTCCTGAAACTGTAGCTATTGAAACCTCCCCTAAACCTCATCACCACAAAGGAGTCTTTTTTGATAACCTGCTTTCAATTCTCAGCAGCCAGAAAGTCTTCTAATCTTTGAATCCCGTGGGCTGAGTACTATGTATCCTCCTCCCTTGGCCTTCATGGGAAATTGGTTCCAGGACCCCCAAGGACACCTAATCCAAGGATGCTTATGTCCTTTTTGTAAAATGTCATGGCATTTTCCTAGAACCTAGGTACATTTTCTCTTGTACTTGAAATCATTTCTACATTACTTACAATAACTAATGCAATGGAAATGCCACATAAAAATTTGTATTCTGTATTATTTAGGGAATAATGACAAGAGAAAATGTCTGAACATGTTCAGTTCATAGGCAATGGGAAAACACTGCAATCCACAGTCGATTAAATCTCCAGAAACAGATACCATGGGTAGAGGGGGCCACCTGTACAGCTCATAGGCATTTTTGTTGTTGTTGTCACGGGGGATTGAACTCAGGGCACTCAACCACTGAGCCACACCCCAGCCCTATTTTGTATTTTGTTTAGAGACAGGGTCTCACTGCGTTGCTTAGCACCTCCCTGTTGCTGAGGCTGACTTTGAACTTGCAATCCTCCTGCCTCTGCCTCCCAAGCTGCTGGGATTACAGGTGTGGGCCACTGCACCTGGCCTCATAGGTATTTTTAATATTCTAGTTTGCATCATGGTTATTTATATGAATGTCATGTTTCTGTTACCAACTGGAGAGTTGTTGAAAACCGGGACTTTTTTTCATGTGTATTTCTGTGTGTTCACCCCCTCTTAGAACAGAGTCTTGTGTTTAGCATAAAGCACTCAAAGTTGGTTAAAGGGAATCAGCTAATACTCATTGATTTGCCACTCGTTCTCTGTGAATTCGGCAAAAGCTAATTGGTGTAATAATAAAAGTAAGAACACTAATTATGCAGCTGATTCTTAAAATGTCACCTCCACAGGAGAAGTGTACTAAAATTAAATTTTAGCCATAGATCTCTCTGGTAGGTCTGATGGAATGAAATCTAGAGATCATAATTGGATTACACGGTAAACAATGGTGTGGATTCCCTGGGAGACCTCTTTGCATTTAAACTGTAAAAACAAGTCATCTTGGTGGCCTGGCTGTGGTTTTCAGTCAGAGGCCCAAATTCACAGCAAAATGAGAACCAAAGGCAGTCCAGAAAGTGTTCTCCTGACTCATCTGATGGAATAGAGGCTGATAAGATTTATGATTCGGTAACGAACCTGATGAATTTGGGAATGGCCATCTTGGTTTGAGATACAGATTTCACTTTGTGCCACCAAACAGCAAGAGCGTCCCAGCGTCCAGTCACAGGTCGTGAGCTCTGCATTTCTGTTTCATGAAGTCTTTTTAAAACAAGGACGTGATTCACCCATCTCCGACCTCTGCCTCCCTGGAAGGGTACAAGCTGGGTTGGAGAGACATTTTTTAACTTCATGGTAATTTATGACTTTATTTTTATTTAAGACATTTTACACATGTCAGAGGATAATGGACACTCCACATCCAGCACCCTGATTCAACATGACAATACTTTGCTACAGTTGCTTTCCATTTTTTTTTTTTTTAATGAGATGAAACACTTCAGATGGGGTGGGCATCTCTCCCTAGTCTATTCCTTCTTGCAGCTCTCAGAGGTAACGACTGTCCTGAAGCTGGTCTCTCTTCCTGTCCTTGCTCCCCTAGATTTGCTGTGGAAGGTGACTCCACAAGAAGCACACAACATGTTTTGTGGGGGACCACGTGTGCACTCTGAGCTCATCTGCCTGAATTCACATTTAATCTTATTATTTATTAGTTTTTGTGACTTGGGACAAATTATCTAACCTCTCCAAATTGCAATTCTCTAGTTTATAAAATGGTATAATAATTTACTTCCCAGAGCTTTCTGTGATCATTAAATGAGTTAAAATATAGAAAGGGCTTAACACTGTGCCGACACACAGGAAGAACTACGTGAGCATTTGTTGGATGACGATGTGGACTGTGATGTGGATGATTTCAATGTGCACTTATGGCACATGCTGTGATATCCTGTGACAACTTGCTCTTCTAAGATTTATCAGTACTGCTACATGTAGATCTAATCCCTTCATTTAATTATGTCTTAGTGCATTATTACTTGAATAAGCCATACCTTGTCTATAACCCATGGATTTCTTATGTCATTTCTCATTTTTTTAACTATTAAAAAGCAAAGCAAGCCAGGCACAGTGATGCACACCTGTAATTCCAGTGACTTGGGAGGCTGAGGCAGGATTGCAAATTCAAGGCCAGCCTCAGCAACTAAGTGAGACCCTGTCTCAAGATGAAAAATAAAAATAAAAGGGACTGGGGGTGTAGTTCAGTAGTAAAGTGCCTGTGGGCTCAATCCATAGGACCAACAAAACAAAAGCCTAAGCCTTTAGTGGTTATCTTTATACCCTTTACACATCTTTATCTTCACATTTTAGCAATAGTTGAGCTGGGTATAGGACTCTTGGCTCAGAGTTTTCCTTCCTACTTTTGAAGCTATTGTCTATTATATTCTTTCATCAGTATTAACAGTGTCTAATGTGAATATGATTCTTGTTCTGTTGTAGGTTTATATGTTTCTTTCTTGAAACTCTTATGATTGTCTTGGGAATTTTGCCGTAAAATATCTGGGTAGAGGGTTTTTGTAAAAAATGATTTATCATATTTATTCTATAGCTGCTTTCACACAAAGACCTAATGTCTTCTTTCGAAATTGAGAAAAATATTTTTCTATTATTTTCTGAAACATTGGCTCTTTTAACCTCTTTATGGTGTTGTTTAGAAATTGTAAGTGATGGTTTGAATCTGGAAAATTCCCCAACGGCTCGTGTGTTGAAGGCTGAGTCCCTTCAGGGCATCAGCGTTCCGAGGTGGAATTTGGGGAAATGATTGAGTCGTGAGAGCACTGACTTTGCCAGTGGATTAATCCACTGAAGGCTGAATGGACTGATGAAAAGTTGTAGAAACGTAGGCAGGAGGGACATGGAGGGGACGTGGACCGCTGGGGGTGTGCCCATGGACCGGCTCTCCTCCCGGCTCCTCCTGCCCTCTCTCTTTCCCAGCTGTCGTGAGGGGAGCGGCTTCCCTGTGCCGTGCCTTTCTGCCACCACCTTCTGCTAATTCAGGACCAAGCAATGGAGCCAGCCGATCGGGGACTGAGACTTCCGGAACTGTGAGCCCAAGTAAACCTCCCTTCTCTGAGTCGTTCCTGTCAAGTATTTTGGTTACAGTGATGAAAAGCTGATGAACACATCATACAACAAAGGTGTTTGTCACTTGCTGATCTGTTATCTCCATATTTTATATTGTGCATCTCTTCTCCTTTTGTGTGATACTAAGGACAAAATTCTAGTCAAACTTTGAGTTCATTAATGTCTGATTCAGTTATGTTCTGGTGGCTTTCTTGAATTTTACTTTTAATTTAGTAAAAATTTGTAGAGTGAAACGTACAGCTATTAAGCACAAGGATTTTTGACAGATGTATACGCCGCTGTAAACAACATCTCAGTCAAAGGCTACATCTTGGTCACTCTAAAAAGTTCCCTTATAAGGTATTGCTGCCAACTGTCCTTCAAGAGGCAAACTCTTGATCTACTTTGAGTTTTATGTATAGTGTAAGGCGTTAATTAAAGTTGTGTGTGTGTGTGTGTGTGTGTGGACACTCAATTGTCACTGTATCATTGTTGAACCCATATGGCTATTTAGGTACTCTTCGTATTTTAAAAAAGTCCTTGCTCTAGAAATTATGTTATGAATTCTTATCAGATAAATGTTATACTACTTCATATAAGATGAGAATCTTGAAAAGGTATAATTGCATCTATCTCTACTCCATCTGTTATGAATCCTTGTCAACATATTTTACTTCTGTACATGTTATAAGATCCAAAACACCATGTTTTTATAGTTGATTTAAATATTTGATTTTCTTTTAAAGAAATTTGAAAAAATAAGAAGGGCAGGCTTCAATGCTTTCCCACACAGTTACTCTGGTTGGTAGCATTCATTTCTTTCTGTAGAGCCCAGTTTCCATCTATTATCATTTCCCTCCAAACTGAAGAACGTCTCTTGTCATTTCTGCAAGTGGAAGACTGTCAGGCGCAGCCCTTGGCCCTGCTTGTGTGTCTCCATGCAGCTCCTCTGTGGTTCTCCCCCCAGTTCTAGTTGTCTCCAAAACACTTTTTGAATAATATGGTTGTATTGGGCAGCTTAATCTCATTTCTGATTTTAATGGAAATTTATTTATACTTTGTTGATTGGCTTCTGATGAATCTGATAAATTGGTTTCTACCTTTTAAAAGAAGTTCACGTTACCTAGAACTTTTTCCACGAATGCCTATTGGATTCAATCAAATGCTCTTCTGCCATATATTGGTTAACCTGTATTTTCCCCTTAATTTATCAATACAATATGTTGCTATAATTTCTAGTGCTCAGTTATTCTTAGATTCCTGTGACAAAGTTTTACATTATAGACACTTAGGCGTGCTTTTCAAATTTTCAGGCCCTTAACATTGAAATTATACAACAGAATAATAATAAGCTTTAAAACAGATAGTGCTTAAAGAAGGAAAAGCACTTAGACCTATAAAGGTACGTTGATTAATTATGGTGAAGACACTTATCCTGCATTTCTCTACCCTCCAAGACGATTGCCCGTTAAGAACGCGGTGACTACTGGGAAGTGAAAGAACTCAGCATCCTTGCTCTGCCTGCTTGGGAGCCAAGGGGTTTGGTTTAATCTCTTATGCCCTCTGAAAAACAGTTTTACTTTCTAATTTAGTAAAAATTTAAAGTTGTGTGTGTGTGTGTGTGTGTGTGTGTGTGTGTGTAAAATGGGGGTGAGGCCAGACTCAGTGGTGCACACCTGTCATCCAAGAGACTCTGTAGCTTGAGGCAGGAGGAACTAAATTCAAGGCCAGGGTGGGCAACTTAGCGAGAGTCTGTCTGGAAATAAAATAAAAAGAAGCAGGGCTGTATTTCAGTGGTGGAGTGTTTGCCTGGAGAGCATGAAGCCCTGGGTTCAATGTTCAGTGCTGCAAAGGATTGGAAAGGGGTGGAAATCACACCTGCCTGCCCAGTAAGGATTGTGAGCCTCAGATGTGGCGGCAGATGTGTGTTTTAAATAGTAAGTTACTGGACCAGGTCAATGGTCAGAGCAACTGCTCTCCATTGGAGGGAGAGAGGAAAGGAGAAGTGAAGGGCCCTCAGTCCCTGTGTGGGGAAGTGGAGAGGAAGGTGCAGGAGAGCTATTTTGGGGGACTGGGCCTGCAGCCAGGTAGGGTTCTCACTCTGCTTCCGATATCCCTGGAAGGACTATTTCAATCATTTTCCCAAAGAAACAATGAGAAATTGCCAGAGGACTCCAATTCGACTGCCTTAAAGTTCCAATCAATTTCCAAAGACAGGCCTGGAAAATGAACTAACAAAACAATTTTGTTTTTAAGAACAACTACAAAAAAACCTCTTCTGGATTTAAAACATTTTTACAGAACTCTGACAACATAGCCCACCTTTTCATTCCACCCTTTAAATGCATCCAACAGCTTGCATTCAAAGTGCCTGAACTGGTGACAGTAATGCTTAGGAAGGGTTTGTGTGGGAGGGAGCCTTGGAACGGCAGAAGAGTGGTGACAGAGCCTCACAGGGGATAGCAGGGGAGCCACGGAAGAACCTCAGAACAGTCACCAAAGCTCTAGGTGAGTGTTGGACGCTCAGGGCTGCCCTGACACCAAGCCATTCCAGGGCGCCAGGTGCCCCCACGCTTGGCCAGATGGCCCAGGTTTGCCTGCACTCAGCACAGAGGTGAAGCACATACCCTGCTGAGGCTCTGGGCAGTTGAACCCCTGAGGATAACATTGGAACTTGCTTGGACGGATTTCACTTACTTTTTTTTTTTAATTTTAGTTATTGGTGGATCTTTATTATTTATTTATTTATATGCTGTGCTGAGAATCGAACCCAGGGCCCCACACATGCTGGGAAAGTGCTCTACCGCTGAGCCCCAGCCCCAGCCCCAACTTACACTTTTGATAATAGGAGAGTTGGCCAGGGTTCTCCAGAGGAACAGAACCAACAGGAAGGAGGATTATAGAAAGGGCATTTATTAGGGTGGCTTCTGCGGCCAGAGGCTGGATCGTCCACAATGGCTGCCTGCAGGCTGGAGAGCTGGAGGAACCAGCAGCAACTCAACCCAAGACGGGGAAGCCCCAGAACAAGAGGGAAGGACGTTCTAGCCTAGACGAGACCAAGGCTCCTGGGGAATCGCTGGCAGAGAGAGAGCCTGGTATCCTCAGAGGATCACAGCAGCAATCATCAGCCGCGGCTTGTTCTTCCAACTTTCAGGGCCTCCAAGCCCCCTCCTATGGGATGGGGCGGCCCCGGCCTAGAAGGGTCTCCATTTCAGTTGGCTGTCCCACATGCCAATCATCCCTAGACCCACCCTCATGGCCACACCCCGAAGCCCCTTAAACCTTGGCATCCCTGAATCCAGTGGAGTCCAACTCAAACTAACCACGACAGTGGGTCAGTGAGTGCTTGGAGCTCAACTGCTCTCCCTCTTTTCTTGGATTTAAATCCTTGTACACCTAGGGGTTTCTGTGTTCCGGGAGACGGATTTGCCAAAATCAGAGGCAAAGAGGAGTCCTCTGTAACAGTAGGTAGAGCCGCGCACCGTCAATGGTGCCCAGACACACTGGGGACAGCGGGGCGGGGCCTAGGCACGTGTGGGGGGATGGACGGCTTAGCACCCCTTCTGCGTCTCATTTGTGATGTTGCATGTCCTGTTAGTAACGTGGATTTTTGTTTTTTTCAGCACAATAGCCACAGAGATTTAAAAAAAAAAAAAAAAATAAGCTTCAATTTTGCCTGCTCTTGGCTTCCCCAACCCAGGAAACAGGCCTGCCTTGCTTTTCAGTTGGCCTCTCTTAGGAGATTTGAAATTGATTGATTACGTTGAATCAGCTTGGGTTAATGCAGAGAGGTCAGACACGTTGCCAAGATAGTGATGAAAACAGAATCTTTTTTTTTTTTTTTTTAATCGAAGATGACAAGAGAAAAAAAAATAAGGAAAAAAAGTGGAAATGATGATAGATATTGAGGATGTTGTTTTTAACTGAGACTTTTAAAGGCTGCAAAACATTGAGAAATCAAATTAATGACCTGGAAAATAAACTCAGATTAAGAAATGTCAGGTTGGGGAATCGTCGCGCTGGGGTGGAAATGAGAGGAGCGCTGACCTTCCCTCCCTCCCCACAGACGACGTTGCAAAACTGCTTTGGATGAATGACTTTCCACTCTTTCCACCAGCCCTGCCATCGCTTCCCCGGAGCCTGAAGCGGTGACACAATCTCTCCTTCCGATGTGGGAAGGGGTCCCAGCAGGGGGAAGGCCAGCAGCTCATCTCTTGGGACTCCGAGGGCTCTGGTTTCCGTGCAGGGGCCGACAGAGCCACCCACTTGGACTGGGTCTAGGACACAGGACCTGGGCTCCAGTTCCCAGGGCTGCCGTTGTGACCACATGCTCATCTGGCCGGCTCTTCACCACATGCAGAACATCCAACCCCTGGACCAGCGTCTCCATGATGATCTTTTCAAGATCTCGCTGAGTCAAAAGCTCCTAAGTGGTAACAAGGGGAATGAGTCCCAGAGAGGAAGTGAGAAGAAGAACATTTTTTTTTTTTTTCTTCTCATGCCTCCTGGAGAGTCCCAGGGTCTATTCCGCAGTCTGGGAGTGAGTGGCATGTGATTGGCAGCATGGGGCCTGGCACACTAGATAATAGCAAGCGACTGGGCATTGAGTTGATACCAGACCTACTGCCCGTGCTTTGGTGGCACTCCAGTCAAAAAAGGAAGGTCTCATTATCCCCATTTTAAAGATGAGAACAGTGAGCCAGCAAAGGTTGAGTCATTGCCGGAGGTCACTCAGCTATTATAGGAGGGGCAGGATGGTCCCCATCCAGGCTTCCGTGGCTCCAGAATCCACCCTTTCAACCACAGCACTGTGGACCTGCATTATATATAGGCCCTGAAATTTTAAAAATAATCTATTTCTGGCCAGTTTTGGAAAAATATATTCACTAAACCCAGAAATCGTTATTTTAGCAATAGTAAATCTCCTTTCTGTCACCCCTTCATTTCAGAACAAGTTTAAATACAAAACAAGCCAGAGTCTTGAGTCTGCCCAAAGAGTACACAATAAGGTGTGGACTGAAGAAGAGAAGCCCATGCTCAGGAGGGACTTAGGATTTCCTCCCTGACCTGAGTGGGGTGACTTTTATATGGTCCTTTTTTAAAATGTGGAGATAGAATGTGAATAACTGATTTCAAAGCTTCATTTTGGAGCCTCTCTTTGGACAAGATGCTGGTTTATGTTAGCGGTGGTGAGGGACACTCTTAACATCTTTGCAAGGATGCCAGTCAGAGGCGTGGGACTCTCCCAAGTTTCCAGACACTCTTGGAAGAAAGCAGTGAGCTGAGCCGTCAGGGCCACAGCAAGTGCTGGGTCTCTGGACACGTGGGCATCTCAGCACCCCAGGTTGAGAATAGTGTCCATCCCTCCCAAGATGGTCAGAGAGCCTCTACCTGGGACAGTGTTCCTTCAGGGTGGGGGTGCTGTGTGAGTCCAAATAGACAGGAGTTCTAGGGGAAGAGACAGGAGTTCTAGGGGAAGAGACAGGGGTTCTAGGGGAAGAGACAGGAGTTCTAGGGGAAGAGACAGGGGTTCTAGGGGAAGAGACAGGAGTTCTAGGGGAAGAGACAGGGGTTCTAGGGGAAGAGACAGGGGTTCTAGGGGAAGAGACAGGAGTTCTAGGAAAAGAGACAGGAGTTCTAGGGGAAGAGACAGGGGTTCTAGGGGAAGAGACAGGGGTTCTAGGGGAAGAGACAGGAGTTCTAGGGGAAGAGACAGGGGTTCTAGGGGAAGAGACAGGGGTTCTAGGGGAAGAGACAGGGGTTCTAGGGGAAGAGACAGGAGTTCTAGGGGAAGAGACAGGAGTTCTAGGGGAAGAGACAGGGGTTCTAGGGGAAGAGACAGGAGTTCTAGGGCAAGAGACAGGAGTTCTAGGGGAAGAGACAGGAGTTCTAGGGGAAGAGACAGGGGTTCTAGGGGAAGAGACAGGAGTTCTAGGGGAAGAGACAGGGGTTCTAGGGGAAGAGACAGGGGTTCTAGGGGAAGAGACAGGAGTTCTAGGGGAAGAGACAGGGGTTCTAGGGGAAGAGACAGGAGTTCTAGGGGAAGAGACAGGAGTTCTAGGGGAAGAGACAGGAGTTCTAGGGGAAGAGACAGGGGTTCTAGGGGAAGAGACAGGGGTTCTAGGGGAAGAGACAGGAGTTCTAGGGGAAGAGACAGGGGTTCTAGGGGAAGAGACAGGAGTTCTAGGGGAAGAGACAGGGGTTCTAGGGGAAGAGACAGGAGTTCTAGGGGAAGAGACAGGGGTTCTAGGGGAAGAGACAGGAGTTCTAGGGGAAGAGACAGGGGTTCTAGGGGAAGAGACAGGAGTTCTAGGGGAAGAGACAGGGGTTCTAGGGGAAGAGACAGGGGTTCTAGGGGAAGAGACAGGAGTTCTAGGGGAAGAGACAGGGGTTCTAGGGGAAGAGACAGGGGTTCTAGGGGAAGAGACAGGGGTTCTAGGGGAAGAGACAGGAGTTCTAGGGGAAGAGACACGGGTTCTAGGGGAAGAGACAAGAGTTCTAGGGGAAGAGACAGGGGTTCTAGGGGAAGAGACAGGGGTTCTAGGGGAAGAGACAGGGGTTCTAGGGGAAGAGACAGGAGTTCTAGGGGAAGAGACAGGAGTTCTAGGGGAAGAGACAGGGGTTCTAGGGGAAGAGACAGGGGTTCTAGGGGAAGAGACAGGGGTTCTAGGGGAAGAGACAGGGGTTCTAGGGGAAGAGACAGGGGTTCTAGGGGAAGAGACAGGGGTTCTAGGGGAAGAGACAGGGGTTCTAGGGGAAGAGACAGGGGTTCTCGGGGAAGAGACAGGAGTTCTCGGGGAAGAGACAGGAGTTCTAGGGGAAGAGACAGGGGTTCTAGGGGAAGAGACAGGGGTTCTAGGGGAAGAGACAGGGGTTCTAGGGGAAGAGACAGGGGTTCTAGGGGAAGAGACAGGGGTTCTAGGGGAAGAGACAGGGGTTCTAGGGGAAGAGACAGGAGTTCTAGGGGAAGAGACAGGAGTTCTAGGGGAAGAGACAGGGGTTCTAGGGGAAGAGACAGGAGTTCTAGGGGAAGAGACAGGGGTTCTAGGGGAAGAGACAGGGGTTCTAGGGGAAGAGACAGGGGTTCTAGGGGAAGAGACAGGAGTTCTAGGGGAAGAGACAGGGGTTCTAGGGGAAGAGACAGGGGTTCTAGGGGAAGAGACAGGGGTTCTAGGGGAAGAGACAGGGGTTCTAGGGGAAGAGACAGGGGTTCTAGGGGAAGAGACAGGGGTTCTCGGGGAAGAGACAGGGGTTCTCGGGGAAGAGACAGGGGTTCTCGGGGAAGAGACAGGGGTTCTCGGGGAAGAGACAGGAGTTCTAGGGGAAGAGACAGGGGTTCTAGGGGAAGAGACAGGGGTTCTCGGGGAAGAGACAGGGGTTCTCGGGGAAGAGACAGGGGTTCTCGGGGAAGAGACAGGAGTTCTAGGGAAAGAGACAGGAGTTCTAGGGGAAGAGACAGGGGTTCTAGTGGAATAGACAGGGGTTCTAGTGGAATAGACAGGGGTTCTAGAGGAAGAGTCAGGAGTTCTAGGGGAAGAGACAGGAGTTCTAGGGGAAGAGACAGGAGTTCTAGGGGAAGAGACAGGGGTTCTAGGGGAAGAGACAGGAGTTCTAGGGGAAGAGACAGGGGTTCTAGGGGAAGAGACAGGAGTTCTAGGGGAAGAGACAGGGGTTCTAGGGGAAGAGACAGGGGTTCTAGGGGAAGAGACAGGAGTTCTAGGGGAAGAGACAGGAGTTCCAGGGGAATAGACAGGAGTTCTAGGGGAAGAGATGGAAGGGAGTGAGGGGAGGTTGTGGAGAGCCAGGGACTTGGAAAGAGACTGAGAGATGGCTGTTCCTGAGCTGGCTATTATACCCCTCCCTTTTTCTTTCTGCTTGAGAGATGACGTTTACCATAAAAATGGGAGAGATCATCCTCGGGAGCTTGAGAGTGCTAATTGTTGAGGGGAACGTCACTTGAACTAAAAATAATAATTAAGAGGTAATGAAAAGCCACAAAATTGCATTCAAAACTCAACAGCGAGAGCTCTCCATCTCCAGCACCGTTACTTGGAGTTGAGTTTGGGGTCAGATCTCTATACTGCCTCTCCATGTTGGTAATAGGGAAAGTGTCATCTTCCCTCTTACTAAGTACACTGGCTACATGGGAAAGAAACTCCTGAAAGGTATGTATGAGGGCTGGGGTGGTGGCTCAGTGGCAGAGCGCTTGCCTAGCACGTGTGAGGCCCTGGGTTCCATCCTTAGCACCACATAAAAGTAACTACAGGCATCTGTCCACCTACAACTACGATAAATAAGTAAATAAATAAATATGTCTGTGGGATGTTCGTGTCCAGAGTGGAGAACTGGGGCCGGGAGGCGGGTGCTGTCGTGTGGACCCTGTTGGAGAGGGGTTGCTCTGTAAGGCCACTGGCTCTTCTCCACCAGGGATGGGGGGCTGCACAGTCAGCGGGAGGGGCTGTGCCAGCACCTGTCTTTATTTCCAGAACATCCGAGCACAGTTTAGCGTATTCTACTTGGGAGGGAGATGAGTTCCTGGGAGGAATACTCAAGTAATAAGAAGAGAACATGGAAACTTATTTCCTGGAGACCTCTGAAGGCAGAAGGGAGAAGACACCATTGCTCCAGTAGGGGTGAGCACGTCGCACACTAAGATGGGCACACGTGGGGGTATGTTCACTATTTCTGAGCTTTAGATCTGTAGGGAATGGGGGGGGGGAACAAAACACAAAAACCTCCACAAACCAAACCACTAGAACCATTCAGCACACTCCTGTCAACAGCCAAAGCGGCTTGCAATTCTGGTACCCACATCTCCTTCTAGGTGTGGATCTTACAAAGGCAGGGTTAGCCATCCTTCCTGTCTCCCTCAGCGTCCTCTTGGGACACTCCTGGGAAGTGCGTCAACTGCTGAGTCTTGGGCTGTGCAGGAAACCTCTTTCAGGAAACTCTCTGGCTACCAACAAAGACGCACGTGTTCCCCGTCAGGCACGCGCCTCCTAGGCAAATGCACTCCACAGTTCCTGGTGCATCCGACTCATTGAACAGTTTGTGAGTTCATTTCTAATTCCGTCTCAACCTCTCCGGCAAAGCTTTGTGGTCTAAGGCAGGTCATGAGCCCCAGAGTGGCCCCCACCTCCAAGCCCCGCAGAGAAAGCCCTGTTTTCTGTGCAGCAGGCCCGCCCGGCCCCTGCTGACTGTCACTCGCCTTAGCATTGGCTAATCACCAATATGTTCTGTTAAGTGAGATTCATAGATGCTGATTGCATTTATTGCATAAATTACTTCATTATTAAAATCAGGTCATTTGAGCCCCCAAACCATTAACATGAAGGCTATTAACATAATTTCATAAGCTAATAAATCAAGCACAGGAAAAGAATTAAAGGGTTCTTAGTGATAAGTGTTTCTTCAGAGATTAAGGAACACAATTTTCTTATGCATATATTAACATTTACGAGTGGATTCGTGCAAGAGCAGGTTCTGCTGCCTGGGTGCACGGCTCCCTTCATCTTCTCTGGGCTTGGCCTCTGAAGCTGATTTTCAAAATTAAAGATTTTTTTTTTCTTTTCAAATCACAGTAAAGCATTTATGAATCGGACCCATTAGCCTTCTGTGATAAGCACTACCTATAAAGTTCTTATCTCCTTACATTTCTTAGACAGCCAAAGCTTTAGGGTGGGGAGAGGAAGCCAGGGAAAGTTGTTTTAGGGGAAATTTTCCTTGGGTCGGCCTGTGTTCATGCAGATTTTATTCTAGGTGAATATCAAATGTGTCGCTAGTCTGAAGAGGTTCTAGTACAGTTCTAATTATCTCTCTAATTACAACACATACTGAGGTTAAGTGTTCTTATCAAATGGTGCATTAAAAATGGGTTTTCCTCCCTGGCTGGGTGTAATAGGCTGTGATACCGGCCTGCACACAGAGAAATGGGCTCCCTCACTCATTTCACCGGATGGTGAAAGATTCTGAGGGTCGGAGCCATCATTAGCCAGGGTGATGATGTTGCCTAGAGACGAAGAGAAGTTATGTAAATTAGACGATAACAACTTCATCCTTGGTGCAATTTGTGTAATGTTTTTAGCAAATAGCAACCTATGGATCATAATTGGAATATGCAGAATGCTGCTAGCAAGCATCGCCTGTGATTTTATAGGTGAAGTTGGGAGGCCGGGGCGGACAGTTCTTTCTGTGAACAAGGATAGTGACTACTTTCTTCTACAATGACTTTAAACTGTGCCCTGAATGAAGAAAACTCCCCTGGCCCTCTCATTCTGTCCAGTTAAACCCTTCAGCAGTTCCTCACACTCTTGAATAAACAAACAGCAGCAGAGATGGGTGTGGTGGCGCATGCCTGTAATCCCAGCAGCTCGGGAGGCTGAGGCAGGAGGATCCTGAGTTCAAAGCCAGCCTCAGCAAAAGTCAGGCACTAAGCAACTCAGTGAGACCCCGTCTCTAAATATACAAAACAGGGCTGGGGATGTGGCTCAGTGATCGAGTGCCCTGAGCTCAATCCCTGGTACCTGCCCCAAAAGAAGAGCAGCGGGATGTGTCCCAGGTGGCCTACCAGCCCCACGTGGTCTGGCCTGCTCCCAGGGGTCTAGCCTTGTTGGTCTCGGGCAACCTCTGCTGGGCTGGTTTCTTTCAGCTCTTCGTAAGTGCTGTTCCTCTACCCCAGGGCCTCTGCACAGGCTCCCCTCTGTGACTCCGAGGCCTTTCCTGCTCTCTGATCCCATAACTCCCATTTATTCTTCAGATCCAGCTCAAGGGCTGCTTCTTCCAGGAAGAGCTCCCTGACCAGTGTGACTAGCTCAAACCTTTCTGGCTGTGATAAGGCCACGAACCTCTAGTTTGTACCTTTGCCACAGTTGTAATTTCAAATGTTGCCGTGTTAGTACTTTTGACATTATTAATATATGTAAATAGTAAAGAAATATGAGTAAAATGGAAGAGTCTATGCTAAACCATCTAGTTTTGATTCCTTTTCTCTTTTATCCCAAAACTCCATCCTGTAGAGGTCAATATTATTTATTAGTTTCTTATCTTTACAGTATTTTTTTTTTCCTGCAAGAGAAAATTCCCCTACTGTGACACCAAAGATAATATATGTCTCCATATTCACCTCCTGATTTCCTGCTTTTAACAAACACTCTGGAGTCTGCTGAGTGTGAGGACATGAAGAACCTCCCCTCTCCTTTTCACAGCTGTGTTGTATTCCACAGTAACTATTCTATTCCCCAAGCTGGCTGTTGGGTTGATTTTAATCTTTTGCTATAACAAATAATGATGCAATATTATCTGCATGTGTGCTACTTTGTGCACTATGTTATTTTGCACAGAAGCTGGCTTTGCTGGTGAGAGGACCAAAGCATCAGTAGTGCTGGTCTGAGCCGCCATGTTGCCTGTTCTGTGTGATCCTCATAGTGTTCTGCAAGAAATAATCTCCAAGGGTCCACTGCTCCACACCTTCACCAGCAGAGCAGGCTGCTTCTCCTCAGCCTGGCCAGTGACACTGTGCTCCTTCTGGTGGAGGTGAGAACGGCCATCAGTGTGGTTTTAATTGGCTTCTTTCTGGTTTTGAGTGAGGTCAAACATCTTTTCAGGTGCGTAAGAACCGTTTTCTACTTTTCCCTGTGTCGACCATTGGTCCATGATCCTTGTCTGTTTTCTGGGGGGCGCTTTGTTTTTTCCTTTCATCACGTGGGCCTTTATTCTTAGGGACATCAGCCATTCAGCTGTGACATGTGTTGGAGGTAACTCCCAGCTGGTTATTTGACTCGGGATTTTCCATCTGGTGATATTGGTTTCCCTGCTAAGACCACTCATACGAGGGAGGGCAGGTGCACATCTCTTCTGCGCCCCTTGTTACGGATGGTGTGAGGACCCCCTTTGCCCCTGAAAGCCTGCGATCCTGCTCTCTATCTCTGCACCGTCCTCCCTGGGCAGGGAGGGGCCTGGTGGCTGATGCAGTGGTCGCCTCCTCCGAGGCCCCGCCTCATTCCCAGCTGACACTTCACCTTTGGTGCCTGTCTCCTCCCTGCCCTGTGGCCTGCTCTGGTCTGGGCTGTCTCTTGTCTGGATCAGGGGGGTGTCCCACCTGCCCGCTCCTGACTTGCTGCCTTCAGGGAACTTCTCATGGACCCGCCCTGCTCTGGGTTTTCCCCACTGAACTTTCTGGAGCTGCCCATGTCCGTTACCTCCACAGTCCCAGGGCCCTCCGTGGAAGGACTCCATCCACACTTTGAGTGACGCGTCCCCTCCGCCTTCTCTGGACCCTCAGGCTCCATCACCTGGGCTGTTTGCCCGCCTCCCCCTCTGAGCCCTCTGCCGTCTGCAGCCTCCATCTGGGGTGACCTGCTTCTCTCCAGGTAGGTCAGCTCCACTCCTACTATCGCCATCTCTCACCTCCTTCTCCCACGCTGGGACCAGGTCCTGCTTCCCAGGGCCCCCAGAATCGCTGGGTGGGAGAAGGAGTTGCGTGTTTTCCTTGGAAGGTGTGCATGTGGCCCTCTCTCAACCAGAGTAGAACTTCCTCGAAGGCAGAAATGGATCATGTTCTTTGTGATCCTCATAGTGTTCTGCAAGAAATAATCTCCAAGGCATTTATGAACTAGAATGGAAATCACACTCACTCCTGGGAGATTTAATTTCAATTTAATTGGTACAAGACTCCCGCATGTGTAGCAAGCTGCCTTAAGGAGCTGAGAGTTAGTAGAGCAGATTGTTAGAGTTTTACATTATGGTTCATGGAAACATTAGTACACTCCTCAGTGCAGGGCTGTGTGTGTGTGTGTGTGTGTGTGTGTACATGTGTGCACCCACCATTCCATACTGGTGGGACAGCAATCTGTGAGGAGGGGGCACGTGTCAGTTAGACTTGAAGGACGCTGAAAAAAAAATCAAAAACCTCTCTTTACTTTGTTCTTTTTGCCAAAGAGCAAAATCTGCTCATTCTTGAAAGAAGCTTCCTCATTATTCTGCCAATTTTTACCTTTACCTAATCGTTTTATTTTAGGTAAAATTCATCCATGAACGCTTTTCTGGTTAACCCACAGCCACTGCTCACTGCCTCGCCCTGGCAGGTTGACACAGTTGTGCCTGGATGTGTTGGCATTAAAGCCATCTAATATCCCCTAATTTAATCTTGAAGTTTTTCCAGAAAAACATCTCATACACATTGACGGTGGAAGGATTCGTCAGGATGTGTGATCTGGGGTGGATTCCTGGGATCTTTCCCCACAGTGTGCCCAGAAGTTCTGCCCTTGACTGCCTGAGATGAAGACTACATTTCCCAGCCTCCTTGCAGTCACGTGATTGAGTTCCAGCCAATGAGATGTAAATGGAAGTGTCACGTGACCACCCAGAGCCGGCCTTTAAAGGAATAGGTACCACTTTTCAGGCACTTTCTTTTTCCTGGAGAGCAGGATGCTGAGGTATGGATGATGCTGGAGCAGCCACCTTGGGCTCGAAGATAGACATCCTGTGCTGAAAACAGCAGTCTAGCGAGACAGAAGAGCCATCGATGGACTTCCTGAAAATGCCCTCTAGACGGCCTACCTCCAGCGTTTCTTTATGTGAAAAAAGAAAGAAGATTTCCATCCTTCTATTTAGTGTTTATTTTTTATTTAGTGTTTTATCATTTGCAGCTTCACCTGATCCTGAGTAAGTATAGTCATAGAAAAGAACGAGATTTAAAGAATTTTGAAGAGCCCTCGAGTGAGACCCAAACTAATACCTTGTCTGGAAAACAGAGAATCATTAAAAGAGAGAGGGAAAGATCAGCATCGCATGCTAACTGGAGCGTGGGGAATGTCAGCTCACGTGCTGGGGTCCTCACTGAAGGACCCCCGAGGCCACTGTTCATATTCAGATGGAAGATTCTGGATAGGCAGCCAGTACTGGCAGACAGCAGTGTGAGCAAGAGGAAGACCATGGGGTGTCAAGGAGTGGGATGAACACTGGCCTTGAGGCTGGGTTTACAACATGCAAGACGTGGGGTCCGGGAGCGTGGTGTCTGCGTTCCCCAACCGTGGAGTGAATTCTCGTGGATGGTAATGAGCATAGTAGGGTAGCTTGGCAGTCAGATCTCTCTTCTCTTTAAGCTATGTCCAGTTGGACGTTATTCCAGAGCACACGGCCCAAGGATGTCCTTGCAAGGACGTGGTAACCTGGAGTGACACACCAGGAGAGAAACTGGGGTCCAGATAGGAAAGAGATTCGCCCTAGACTGCTCAGCTACTGCTCACAGAGCAGGGCTTTGAACCTGCGCCCCGAGGCTCCTGGGCCAGCTCTGTCTCAGCACCCTGTTCCGTCTGCCCATTGAACTCAGTCCTAATCAGGAAAGTTGCGGGTGCCGTGGGAAACTGCGCTGACCTGCAGTGGATGGCTCGTCCTTCCTGTCAGTCCAGGGGAGCGAACCTGCAGGCTTTCACGGCCACCCACGAGACAGAAATCTAGCTTTCAAAATTTCTGCTGAAGATTCTTTCAAGTTCCATCTTTCTGGCTGTAAGATCATTTGTAATGAAGCATTTACCTGCTGAGAGGTGCGGTGCCTGTGGAGCACAGCACACCATGTCTCTCCTGTGGACTCCCAGATCTCCAGGGGACAGGGACGACAGGTGGGCCAATCACAGTGGCAGGTACAGAGTTTTGCCTTGGATAATGAAATGAAAGGATTGGTATCACTAGCCTCTCCTTTGGTACTGACTGGCAATTTCTCAAAACACAGAGCTCTTCAATCAATCCTATTGCCACTTTTTAAAATAAAAAAAAACCCTTATGTTATTTCTTTCTACTAAATCTTTCAGTGTATTCCTGACTCATTACAAATTTCTCACATCTGTTTTTGTACAATGGGGCTAACTCCAAGCTGGAAGCCATTATCAATGCCAGTATCATGGAGCTGAGCCTTTGTGAAAATCACCTAAGTTGAAATCTCAGGTTTTTAACATTGGAAGAAGCCTCTTAGTTCAATGTATAAATAATCCAATCTCCTTGTTTACAAATGAGAAAGATCGAGGTCTCAAGAGAAGACTGTGCCCAAGGTCACCCAGCTACTTGAGGTTTTAAGAAGTATCTCTTGCATTCCTTTTATGTCTTTGCAGAGCAGATTAGAAAGAAATATTTTCCCTCCCCCTTCTGTTTTCTCACCCTCCAAGCATTCCAGATGAGGTTCTAGTTTGCAGCCGTAAATATGGCTTCACAGAGTACCACTATATACAATTTATTTCATAACTTTTTGGAGGAACAAAATGTATCATAACCTTTCCTTCTTTCTCACTTGTCAACTTTTGAGTGCGCGGGTTGAACTGCCTGTTCTTTGCGCTGAGCTATGTGAAATGTCATGTGTTAACATCTAATTAGGAGATTTCAGAGAAGCAGCTCTTGCTAATGCAACAGGCTTCTGTGTCCCAGCGGTGCTGGAGGAGGCTGCTGCTCTTAGGCGTCAACAAAGCCCAACACAACTAGGGAAACTGGCCCAGGGGTGGGAGGTTTCCGGAAGCAGCCAAGATCTTCTGGGGCTGCCAAGTTGCTGTGTTGAGCAAACTGTGCGTGTGTCCAAGGTCCCTGGTAGCTCAACGCTGGCCCCAGCGCCCCTCGCAGACATCCTCCTGGTATAGACTGCTGGCACCCAGAAGGGGCAGCAGATACTTGCAGGAAGGGGCAGGGTGCTGAGGAAAAGAGACGAATGTGGTAGCTGCCATGCTGTCCCACGGGACCCCATCCACCCGGATTGCCAAAATAGTATTTGACCGAATTTCACTCCATCTTAGCAGGAAACAGTATGATGAATGAAACGGCATGCGCTGGTGGAAAGGGGAAGCCACTCACAGTCAGGGTCACCAGGAGATAAGAAGACCCACGTCCACTGCAGGTGACTCATCTGACTTGCCCCCACAGGGCAACCAGCATGTGACATAGCAAACTCTACCCAGTGCTTTCCGGAGAATTCAATATGTCGCCTTCATTGAAACTGATGGGGAGGTGGGACTTCTCACCACCCACTTAGGACATTTGGAATGAGCGGCTCCTCCTGGCTTCAACACCGAGAGAAGCAATCAGCGACTCCATCACGTCCTTATTTAGCACCAGCTCAGTATACATGGGGCTGTGCGCAGAGGTATCGGGATGGAGGCCTGGACCCGTGTGTCTCTTGTAATTCATACAAATGCCCCGTGGAACACCTTCCTTGGACCAGGCAAAGGAGGCTGTTTTCACATTACTATCTTGAGGTTGCCGCTTGGTAATTGCCACTTTTAATCCATTTTTTTTTCCTTCACAGGGAATACAAAAACATCTAAACTCTTGTCACTGGTGTTTAATGAGAACTAATGGAAACTGGTGGCCATGCAGAACACAGAGGATATAATTGGTGCCACAATAACTGGGCGCTTCTCAAAGCCACACCGTGGGGACTTCCAGCTAAGGAAACAAGCTTTAAGAAAATGAGTTTTCCTCCAACCTCTCTCAGAGCCCCACTAGGAAGACAGTAAGGAATGAAAAATCCCCCTTCCATAAGACGGATTAAGAAAAAAGAGGAAAGAACAATATTTTGAAAGCTGAATAGAATATGGATGGCAACAACTGGCCCGCTGGACAGAGGAAGGCCACAGGAGACTCTGTGATGAGCAAAGCCACAGATTAGGCTGAATGGGGTCACAGAGCCCCGGACAGGCTCAGAAGTCCAGGCACAGCAACCTTTGCAGGGTGTGGGCAGCACTGGAGACAGGAGGAGTGGTGAGGGGTGAGTCGGACCCTTGGATTGCCCATGGTATCTGGGGCTTCCAGCCACCATCCTTCCCCCTTGGCCATGGCTAGAGGTTTACTCAAAAGAGGTTGACTGAGAGGGTCCGGGCTGGGGAACACTGGGCAGAGCTCAGGGTGCTGGTATCATCTGGAAACCCAGGAAACTACCAGGGCATCTGCCAACCAAACAGTGGCATCACCAGCACCAGCTACCATCCTAGGATGCTGGCAGCCAGGCTCATAGGGGCACTGCTGCAGGAGAGGGGCGTCCTCCCTGGGTAAGCTGATTAGCCCAGGAGGAAGTGTCTACAGACGTGCACTAAGAAAAATACTGTCCACACCCTGAAACCTGGGAGAAGGTAGGTTCCACGGCAAAGGGGGGATTAAGGTGGGAAATGGAAGTAAGGTTGTTAGCTGACTGTCACATTGGAAAAGCACCCGAGGTCACCCAGGTGCGCTCATTGCGATCACCAGGGGCCTTAGAAATGGAAGAGAGGGACGGAGAAGGTCAGAGTCATGTGATGTGGGAATCATGTGGACCTGCTGTGGTTCTGAAGATGGAGGAAACGGGTCAAAAGTCAAGGAATGTGGGAGGCTTGTAGAAGCTGGTGAAGGGAAGGAAATGAGTTCTCTTCAGGAGGCCCCAGAATCTTAGGAACACAGCCCAGTCAACATCCTGATTTTAGTCCAGTGAGACTGTATCAGACTTCTGACTTGTAGGACTCAACTGTAGGATGATATGATCTGTTTTAAGTGGTTTTAAGCTATCAAGTTTGTGGAAATTTGTTACTGCTGCACTAGAAAGCCGATGCACTGAGAGGGACCCAGCAAAATGCATGATGACCCTACAGTGAACCTCAAAAGTTGCAGATCACATCCGTATACTCTGGGATACCATTAACATTCTAGGACTTCTCTTAAGTATTGACAGTCAAAGAGTAACAGATATTTGAATAAAATGCCCAACACAAAAGGCAAAGTTCAGGATTAATAAACATAACAGAGAAAAGAAACCATGTAGGGAGCAGTGCTAAAAAAAAAAAAAAAAGAAAGAAAGAAAACCCTTCAGAGGTATAGAAGATATTGTACTTATGAAACAAGAACAGAGTGTTCTTAAAAAGGAATACTTGTTAAACTTAAAGAGCTCTTAGAATTGAAAAGAACCCACATCAAATATATTAAATTGAAAAAGCGAGAAATTAAGTTTAAAAAATTGAAAAACAAAACAAATTGTTTTAAGAAAAAAAAATAAGATTAGAGTATCTATAAAGGATATTCAAGAGGAGTCTCAGAGAAAAGTAAAAAAGTTATCAGATTGAAAGAGTCAGTGTACCTTTATGAACCCATAAATGATCTCTATTGACATCTCCTATCACTTTTCCAAAGTCCAGTAATAAAGAGATGATCCTTAAAATGTCTAGAGAAGAAAATGTGGTTATTTACAAAAGATCAGACCTCCTATTGGCCTCAGAGGTCTCAAAAATATTGGAAGGAAGGAGGTCAGTTCCTTAACCACTCTGAAGAAAATCCTTCCATCTCAGCACTCCCACGCAGGCTCTCAAACAAGTCTGCCAGTGGAGTCAGCATTTTCAGGCATAAAAAAGTCTAAAATAATTTATATTTCTTAGGACTCTCTTGGAAGATGTGGTGCTCCAAGATGAGGAGGAAGAAATAAGATGCTAGGAGCCAAGAAATAGGGTATCTAGGGAAGAGCTTACTGAAGGGACTTGGGAGTGACTGCCAGGTGGCAGGCCCCAGGGACAGAGGGCTCCGGGAGGGGACTATCCCAGAAGGGATAATGGTGGTGGAAAGAACCTGCTGAGCCACCGACTGGGCTTGTGCTCAGAGCAGGTGTGCTGACCACAAGGGTGTGGAGCTGACTCAGTTCTGAGCCCAGGCCCCCAACCAAGCAAACAGATAAAACAATTATTGCTCTGTAGATCACAGCAGAAAACCTCAATAAGAAAAGATGACTCTAATGCACCATGAGGTCTAATTATAAATAAATATCATCCTCCCAGGTGAGATGCTGGATGCCGGTTTAATCCGGGTGGTGATACCCACTGGGTCATAGCTGTAAAGGAGCGGCACAGGGGAGGGTGGCGCGTGTGCGGTCTGGCCTCCTGGCCCTCCTATCGGTGGGATCCACACCTGTGGATTCAACCAACCTTGAATCCAACGTATGTTTTTAACAACTGCACCTGTCCTGAACATCTGCAGCTTCACATCTTTGTCATTATCCCCTAAACAACTCAACGTAACAACCATTTACATGACACTCACGCTGCGTTAGATATTGTAAGTAACTAAAGTGAAGGGGGATGTGTACGGGTTACATGCAAACGCTTCACCACTTAGCACAGGTGTTCCCGGGATGTCCAGGAGCCAGCCCACCACAGCACGTCTGCATGTTATTTGTGCATGTGGCAGAATGTAATTTCTCTTCTCTATGTTCTTTGTGAAGAGAGTTAATGGTACCTGTTGAGGGGTGGAGCTGACCTCTCCCCACCCTCCAACAGAGCTGGCCTTCCAAGGGAGTTCAGAGTCCCCGGGAGCCAGTTCTGAGCCTCTGCACTGTCCTCTGGCTCCTGCAGCCCGCCGCCCTCTGTGTGAGCAGGCCTGACCGCGAGAGGACAGCGGACCCAGGAGCATGGGACAGCCATCCCAACGGGGGCCACGTAGGTGCTCCAGCTCCACCTACCGCCACGGCTGCAGGAGTGAGCTCCGCCGAGACCAGATTCAAGTTCAGGTGGCTGATGGCAGGACCATGAGGAAACGGTTTCTTTGAGCCCATAGGTTTGGGGCTGGATCGTCGTTACACAGCACACACTGATTGAAGCTGTAGGTGTGTACGGTTTTAATAAGGAAGATCTGCTTTTTGTGTTCTATAGTGGGAAATCGATACATCAGTGCGAGTCTGAGAAGTCGTGGAACAGAGCAGAAGCATGTTCTAGAGACACGGGGAAAACGTGACCAACTTTTCAAGTGGATGATCCAGAGAGGATAAGCCGAGGGTCAGGAGGGACAGACGGTGGATGGCACGTCCTCATTACAGTCTTAGTGGAATGGTCTGATTTTTCTTTAATGAGGTGCATATTTCATTTTGGTAGAACAGCCAATTAAGTGGAAAGCGGAAAGAAGAACAGCTTTCCAGCCAATGGTAGGCAGCGGTGCCTGGCATCTGCCCACACCAGCAACGTTGTGTGCTTGACAACGTCCTCTGGTGGCAGGGGATGTCCAGCTAAGACAGTGCCACAGCTGGCCCACATCTCCCTGTGGGTCAGCATCCAGTCTCCATGCTGTGGTCAGTGTTCAGGGTAAACTGGAGCAAAAGTGCATGGGAAAGTGGACGCAGAGTCTTGGGTGCTATGGGTGTTCTTCAGGCCAGCGTCTCCCCTCTGCTAGTGTCCAGGGAAGACCATGGACATCAGAGACAGTGGGAGAGCTGGATGTACCCAAAATCAGGGCACGGAAAGATGGGCCATTAAAAATCATCCCGCAGGGGCTGGGGTTGGGGCTCAGTGGTGCAGCGCTTGCCACACACGCGTGAGGCCCTGGTTTGATCCTCAGCACCATGTAAAAATAAATAAATACAATAAAGGTATTGTGCCCATCTACAACTAAAAAAATTTCTTTTTAAAAAAAATCAGGCTTTGGTAATGTTGTAGGATTGGCATCGATGAAAAGTGGAGCAAGCCATCAGGTTGAACGTGGTGAGACGGACAAAACTGCACCATGGCAGTCAAAATGACGGTTATCAGAATATCACTGTACTGTTCCCAACACTGCTCTCTGTGCTTTAAATGTATTGTTCTCTCTGAAATGATCCCTTTCAAGAGTGTCTATTAATTTCCCCTGGAGGTTAGCTTGAGAGGAACACATATTATGGTTTGGAAAAAGTTACAGAAGATCAAAACAAGATGCTCAGTATTAAGTGATGTGTTTTATTAGTCAGGACAGGCAAGTGTATGCCACAGGGAGGAAAAAGCCCAAATCCCTGTTTCTTAGCATTTCACACTGCGGTACACAAAGTGGGTCTGCAGAGGGAATCTGATTATTCAGGATGATTCATGCTGCCATTGTTTGTCTCAAAACTGATCCAAAGTGACATTCATCACTTCAGCTCATGTTTCATGAGCCAAAGCCACTCACCAGGCTTTGTCTAAATTCAAGAGGTGGGGAAATGCAATCCTTCCATGTAGCAGGAGGAGCCTGGGGTATCTGTGAACTGCTGCCACTCAGTTGGGAGTCCTCTTTGCTCTTCTGTGACAGGTACAATGTAATTTAGTTAGGTTTGTTTTTATCCAAAATATGCTTTTCCTCCGTGTGTTCTGCTTCAGGGAATCACTAGCTGTAGAGGCAGAGGATGATCTGCCAGGGTGGGGGCTGGAGGTTCTCTGAGGTCCTTGGGTTAGGTAAAGCTATGTGGCTCCTTTTTTTCTTCCTGTGGTTGAACGATGAAGTACAGGATTTGCAGACCAATCCTGGTCTTCCTTAAGTGGTTTCTGTAACAAGATAACCCTTTTCTTCACCCATCACTAACCCATTTGTTTTTGTTTGCAAGTGGAGTCTGACGTTTGGAGATGGTGAGTCTAAGGAACACCACCCTGTGCCTGTTTAAGAAATAACCCGAGGTGCCCTGGAAATTAAAATGCAAATGCGTGAGTGTGAGGGGGAGAGCTGTATTTATGGAAACTTCAAAGCGACTCTCACACTCTGAGACAGAGACGTGCAGGGGCGCAGGACCTGTGTGTCGGGGGGAGGTCGGAGAAATACAGTTCCAGGAGGGAACTGTGGTGTGAGAGGGCTGGTGCAGTTCCCAGCCCTGGGGACTCACTGAGCTAGGGTTTTCCTGCAGGCGCCTGAGGCCCTCTGTGGTAAGCACCGTGCACAAGGACGACTGAGGACAGGAGGGAGAAGTGAGGGTTCCAGACCTTTTGCCAAAGCTCCCCAACCCTTAGATTCCCCACCTTCAAATACCGGGTGCACCCAATCCAAGTACGTTATTAACCTCCTCACTCAAGTCCAAACAGCCGGAAAGCTGAAATAGTCAGAACTCCGTAGTGCTTTGGAGGAAGAAAGGACACAAGGCACATAACCAGCTGAAATCGGACACCCCTTCCAGAATGTTCCAGGGTGAGGACTGGTTTCAACCCATGTCTTCCTTAAACAACACACAGGTGGAAACAGACTTGGTTGGGATGAGCTGCTTACCAAACTTGGCTCTTTCTGAACTGCAAAATCTTTATTCTGGAAGCTCCCAACCTGTGTGAATTATAAGAAGAAAGGCCTTGAACCTCGGACTTGATGAGACTTGTGCCTACTCAAGCCCCCAAGCATGGGCCCCAAACTACAAACCTCTGCCAAGGGGCAGGGCTCTTCCTTGGGCTGACACCTGGGTGGTCTGAGCTGGGCTGCTCTGGATTCTTTTCTGTGAAGCCATGTCCCTTTGTCCCATGCCACACACACAGGATGCTTCTGGCCTTAGGCCCTTGATGTTGCAATGCAACAACGTACTTATGGATGAGGGGGTCAGAAATATTCCATGATATTGCCACAGGTTTGTAGATTGTCACCTCCACTCATTAAGCTCTTTTGACATGTTATTCACTGATTTCTCTGGACCAGGGTTTCTCAGCTTTGGCACTGTTGATATTTGAGGCAGGTAATTCTTTGTTATGGGGAAGGTTGTCCTGTGCTCTGTAAGATACCGAGCGGCATCCTGGGCTTTTAGCAACTTGCCAGTTGTACCCACTTGCCCCAGCTGACAACCACAGAATGCCTCCAGATACTACCAAGTGTCCCCGAGGACCCAAGTCACCCCATTTGAGAACCATTAGACCAGAACACCAGTACCCAACAGAAAGTACGACGTAAATGCAAGCTACAAAAGTAATTTTAAATGTTCTAGAGGATGTGTGAAACACAAGTTAGCTAGCACAACAAATATCCCTAAAATATCCCCACTTAAACATATCGTCAGTCAAAAATGATTAATGCGATATTTTCCTCTGTTTTTGTGTGTACCGAGTTTTCCAAGATTACTGTGTAGTTTATACTCACGATGCATCTGGGCAGGGAGGAGCCTCCTATCAAGAGCTCAGAAGCCACATATGGCTTACTTAGTGCCTGTCTTCTTGGACAGTGTAGATCTGGAGAGTTGCATGTTTATGTCCCCAAATTCATATGGTGAGTCCCCAACGGATGGTATTAGGAGCTGGGACCTTGGGAAGGTGACTATGTTTTGTTGAAGTCATGGGATAGAGCCCAACTGTGGGGTTAGGGACCTTGTAAGAAGAGCAGGACTCTATAGAGTCTCAGCCTTGTGAGGACACAGTGCAAACCAGGAAGAGACCTTCACCAGTGCCTTGTTCTTGGACTTGCCACCCTCCAGAACCAGGAGAAATAAATGTTTGTCATTTAAGCCACTCAGTCTATGGGATTCTGTCAAAGCAGCCCAAACCCGCTAAGGCGGTGGTTTGCTTCCCCCAGTGTTCTGCTCGTTGACAGTCTGGATACCATGTGTCAGTCAGCTTTCTGTTACTGTGATTAATACTTAGGATGATCAGCTTATAAACAGAAAAGGTTTGTTTGGGCTGACAGTTTCAGAGGTTTCAGTCCAAAGAGGCCCTTTGCTTTGGACCTGTGGCAGCACATCATGGCGAGAGTGTGGTGGGACAAAATCACTGAGCTTGTGGCTGGGATGTGAGAGAGCTGATACTCTCATCCCCTCTGAGAGCATCCCCATTGGCCTAAAACCTCCCACCAGGCCTGCGGCTTGAAGTTTCCATCATCTCTCCACAGCCTCAGCCTGGAGACCAAGATTTGAATACAGGGGCCTCTGAGGGACATTCTAAATCCAGACTCCAGCAGCCTGGTTCTCCATCTCTTTAGCCAGAGTGCCGGAGGACGGACGCTAGACAGGCAGGGCCAGGCCCACCGTGTCCTCAGCTGCACTCATTTCCAGTTACAAGGCCTGACACCCAGGCAGCACCCCTTTGCTGAATGAGATGGCCACGGGCACACGTGGGTGATGTGTCCTCCTGTCAACTCCACCTCTTGATTGCTGCCGTGATAAAAAGGGCAGACAGAGCACAGATGTTCCCACGTGGTCACTCTGTGCCTGTCACGTGTGGGTCCATTTGCACAACGAGGACTGAAGCTGCGGATGACCACCAACCGTGTGCCTCATCGATGTGGCCGTCTTCAGGATGTGTTTGCTGGTAAAAGCTTCATGTGGATGCTGACCCATCCGAATCACCAATCCTCCCCAAACTGGAGTGATCAACACGCCCTACCAAGCACTCTGGAGGAGCAGAGTTTTTTGGTATTGTTTCATTTCATTACATTTCATTTTGATTTTATTGTTACATTCTTTAATAAAACTGCGCAAGAAAGAGGACAGAAACAATGCTCCCTTGGTCGTCAGGAGTCAGTGTTTCCCACTGGAGACCACTCAGAGCATTAACATGGGTCACAGAATGACTCTTGAAAATCACGGGTGAGCCTGGGTCTGTTTCTGGGTAAGAATCATTTCCTCTTGCCAGACACAGTGGCACGGCCTGAAATCCCAGAGACTTGGGAGGCTGAGGGAGGAGGATCGCAACTTTGAGTCCAGCTTGGGCAAATTAGAGAGATCCTGTCTCCAAAAAGAAAAAAAAAAAAGAATGGGGGTGTTGTCAGTGGTGGGGCACCCTGAGTCCAATGCCCAGAACCAAGAAAGAGAGAGAGAGAGAGAGAGAGATGACCTCCCCTTCCCCATGGTGCTTTCTGTTGTGTCACATTATTTCTGAATCTTCTTGTCCAGACAACTGCTTTCACAAATGCCAACCCGCGGCAAGAAAGAGGCCCCGGGCCCAGTCGCTCCTCTTTCTTTCTAAAATGGAATTTTAAAAAATCATCCAGGAGCATCTGCTTCCCAAACTTGCATGAGCCTCAAACTTCTTTAGTCTTTTATAAGACTAAAGGGACGGAAAAGGTAGCAAGTGGGAAACAAAAACACAGACAAAGAGGATCCTAAGAGCAGGACGCTTCCAAATGTCCTGGAGCAGACCAGGGAGCCTTGCCAGCCATCCATGACTCCTCTCCCTCCCACTTTTTTTTTTTTTTTTTTAAAGAAGCGTAAGAGGACTCCTCCTCCAGACATGCTATTTAAGTGGCTCTGCTGTAGTGCACAACTTCTGCATGTCTTTAAGGCCTCTGAGTGATTTTGATGATTGACCACATTTGAACTTGCAAAGGGGTGTGTGCTGAGGAGACGCGTCCTAAGATCCTCTGTTTCCCCCTGTGAACCCTTCTCCAGGCTCAATAAGATCTTGCCCGGTGCTGGTGACATCCTGGACGTAAATGAGATTTTGTGAAAAGAACTTTGAGCTCAAAGTCAAGACAGCTGATTTGATTGTGCGTGTTATTGGCAATCTGTCTTGGGCCAAGTCATTTATTCTTGCAATCAGTTTTTCTATCTGCAAAATGGATTTTGTAAGCAATGACTCTTCCTTCTTGTCTGTTGGAAATGTGATTTGGAATGTATTCAGGCTGCAGAGCGGACATTCATTAAAACCATTATGATTCGACACGGGTCTACAAACAAAAGATCAGACTCTTCTTAAAGTTTTCCCCAGACCTGCTCTGACAGGCTTATTTATTGGTAGAAGATCCCTGTTTTATTTATTCCAGAAGAAATCATCTTAAGACTCAAACCCAGTATGACTGCATAAATAGAGATACGTACAAATACATGCAGCTTCCCTGTTCCCAAGTAAACTCTCAAGTTAACATAAAATTCGTCTCATAAAATTACTACTTATTGCTTCATAGTATATTTTAAAATATGTCTTTTATTTGAATAATATTTCATATTTGATGCATAGAAATTTAAAGCATTCTTTGTTAATATTTTCTAAGTGATAGGGCCAGTAGCAATAAGATTATGGTAATAACTAAGTATGGAAACATGGGTAGTTAGAATTAATCTGCATATGTACACTTAATTAATGTTTATTTTATTCAAATTGAGTCATTTGCATAAAATTTGAAGGTATTTATTGCATGGCATGTTTTCATTTTGCTGAAGCTCTGCTACTTTGTAAATATCACAATGGCTCCAAACAGTTATTGTTTTGAGCTAATCAGGATGGTCTAATGGTATCTCAAGTGTGGTGGTAAATTTATTTCCGTGGATAGCCATTATTACACAATCCATCAAGTGTATTAGAGTTCGTCTCTGGAGATAAAGAGAAAAACTCATCCTTAACTTCCTCTAGAAAATCTTGGGGATCTAGAGAGCTGGAAGGTCTTCTCCCAGCTCTGGGGTGCAGAGGATACTTCTCTGATTGCTTTCTTATCTAGCCCAAGAAGAAGCTCACAGGTGGAATCCACCCCAGGTCCCACCCAGCACCATCTGCCTCTCCTAACACACCCACTCTCAGGCCCGTCCCCAGCCTTTTCCCTGTAGATTCTGGGAAGTCACAGAACTTGGGGAAAAAGTGGATTTTTCAACATCTGGGAAGCAGGAGAAGATGCCTGGCACGGCCACTTTGATCTGCAACCTCCCCGTGAACTTATCAGCCACGGGTGATTCCAGAGGAGACGAACAATGGAGAGGGAGTCCTGCCCCAAACCCTCCTGGGCTGCTTCTGTTCGCTGCCACATCCTGTGCAAATGCCTCACACCATGCCCTGCCTGTCTCTCCCTGGACAAACTGGTCTTACAGATGCTTGAAGAGACTCCACTCTGCCTCTTCATTGCTCCTCCCTGTGTCCTTCCAGGGCCAGCCCAAGTCTCACACAGCAAAGATCTTCCCCGACACCTCCAGTTCACGCTGCTAGATGCGTTTTCTGACCTCACATTTTCTGACCTTTCATCTCTAACAGTTAATTTCAAGATTAATCATGTGCAAGACCATATTGTCCTTTGGTTGTCGTGTGTGAACTTGAGCTTCCTAGCGAGATTCTTTTTATTTATTTATTGTTTTTTTCTCTTTCCACATTTTTTATAGTTGTACCTAGTGAGGAGATTCGTTGTTACACATTCATGTATGCACACAATAGAACAATATAATTGGGCCAGTGTTGTTCCCCAACAATTCCCCCCTCCTCCCCTCCTCCCGCCCACCCTGGTCTCTTTCCTCTACTGACCTCCCGTTGATTTTCATGAGAATCCCCCCCAACACCTTTCTCTTCCTTTGTCTTCTCTAGCTTGTGCATATGAGAGAAAACATACAATCCTTGTCACCAATGAAATTCTCAGCTCCTTAAGAACAGCTTCTTTAAAATATTTTTCACATATTTTAATTGACACAAAATAATTGCACATATTTATGGGGTACAGTATGATATTTAAATACATAGACATTTTTTTTTAGTCAGTTTTTTATACCTGTGACCAAAATACCTGACATGAACAACTTAGAAGAAGAAAGGTTCATTTGGACTCACAGTTTCAGACGGTGGCTGGCTCAAAGGAGGTGGAAACGTCATGGCAGAAGGGTGTGGCCAAGGAAAGTCACTCAGTGGGAGGGAGGGAGGCCAGAGCATATATAAGTCCTTCCAGGGCATGGCCTGTGACCTACCTTCTCCACCTAGGTCCTACCTCCCAGGAGTCTGTTCAGCCATCAATGGATTAATCCAACAGGTGGATTAATCCACTGATGAGGTCAGAGCCCTCATGACCCAGTCATTGCCTAAAAGGCTCCCCCTGTACACATGAGATTTGGGGAGACTATACAATGGTCAGATCAGGGTAAATGACATATGCATTGCCCTGAACGTTTATGATGTCTTTGTGCTGGAAACGCTCAAGATCCTGTCTACTAGCTCTTCTGAAATGCATATGCCATGTACCCTGTGGACCACAGTCACCCTGCTGTACAACAGACACAGGAAGTGGTTCCTCCTGCCCATCTGCCCCAGGGAAGCTGTGAACCAGGCCTTCCTGGACTCTCCCGTCTCCACCCCCGTCCCAGGCCCTGGCTTCCCCTCTCCCACTCTCGACTTCCATGAGATGGACATCTTCAGCTTCCATTATAAGATGCTCCATGTTAGTAGGAACTTGTGGTATCCGCCTGGCTCGTTCCCTTAATGGAATGTGGTCCTGTTTGGTGACTGATGCCTGCTTGATGAACTCTTCTCTTTTTTTTTCCTGTTCTTCTTACTGGACGCCTACCATCTTCATTGATGTGATCGGGATTTTTCAAACCCAGTTAACAAGCAAATAAACGCTGAGGTGACAGCTTCCGGGCCCTTTCTTGTGCCTTCTCTCCTCCCCCTCCCCCTTCTGCAGTTAGACAGCAGGGAAACCATTCCCTCTGTACCTGTAATTAATGTATTCCTTCAACAGTGAGTCCTCAGCACCTGCTGGCGGTAGCCTCTCTCTCGTCTCTGGGGCTACAAAGGTCACTGAGACCTGGCATAGTCTCTTGGAGAGATTTGCCAACAAACACAGTGCACTGTGAAAACCACTGTGCTAGGGGCAGGTTTCAAGTTGCTGAGAGCACCTGGCTGCCTCGGTGGCGTCAGCTTTGCAGTCCGCTAAGTTCAAAGTAGACCGTTGCTGGGCTCAGCCGGTCTTGGTGGAGTCAGACCTGCTCTGGGCCCAGTGAGGGAAACAAGGAGGCTGACTTACAATCACACAGGAAGTTGCAAACCAGGAGCCAGCTGTGCCCTAACAGTTCATTGCTACGAATGTTTTTTGGAACTTTGGAACACCTTTTCTAACTCAAACAAAGTTTTGCATGGTGATTATGTCCTTGGTCGAGAAGCACATAAAAGCCTATTATATCCACTGTGTACCTAAAGTGCAGCCCAGTGTAATCTCAGTGCGTTGCCTTGAACCACATGTAAACTCATTTGTTCAGACGCTGATAGGGTTCCAACTCTGCACCCCGCCCTTTCACCTGCTTCCCTGGGCTCCCCCGCTTACCCCTACAGACCCAGGAGGTCTCGCCGCTGTGTCCTCCACATGAATGGCATTGGAACAGGGAGTCTCCCAGCCTGTGACCAAAGTTTGAAGGGGGCTGCTGGAGTAGACGGAAGGAGACTGAGAGCCCTGTACCACATTTGGACATTGTAAAAGGAGGCTACACAGTGTGACAGAAGACTTGCACGGTTTGCTTGGTAGAGAAGCAATCTGGAGATGTCCTTTTGTCACCAACTTGTAGAATGGTAAACCATTTTGTTCCTTCCTGGAACAAAATGATTATTTTCCCACAAAATTCAAACGACCTATTTAAGTTTTTTTTTTTAAAAAAGACACATAATGCAGAAACACTGAAGAAAGATCAGGGGGACTATTAATCTAGATGATGCTTTTTCTAAACTATTTTTAGAAAAAGAGTATTATAAGAATTGGAGAAAATGTCAAGGATTTGCCTGTGTGGAAACGGTAACTGTCAACCAAACAAGTTTTGAATTTACCGAGAGCTTATTATTACTGACAGTTGCTAATTAGGTAGTATTAAGTATCAGAATAGATGGGATACAATTCTAAACTTTCTAATACAGTATCACTTTTAATTTTCAAAGCAAGGAGCTGGGGTGCAGCTCAGTGGTAGAGTGCTTGCCTCCCATGGATATCTGGGGCCCCAGGGGCCCATCCCCAGCACTACACACAAACAGTTAAGTTTCAAAACAACCGAGAAGGTTAGGAAAGGTCACCAAGCAAATCAGTAGCAACACTGAGATTCAGACCTGAGCAGCCTGAGGCCAGAGTCCAGCACTCTAGCTTTTGGTACTGTTTGTAGGGCCAGAAGAACGGGATCTTTAACATGGGGAAGTTCTCTTGCTCGGCTACAGCACCTGCCTGACTTCACACTCCCCGTTTCTGCGTAGGTGGTGTCTAGAAGCCAGAGTGCCCTCTCCTTGGTCTCTTTCCTCTCCTGGGTTTTTAGGCCCAGAGCAAACCTGGTGTGTTAGTGTGATATCACTTTCAGCCAGGGAGGGAGACAGGTGCCCTCACTTACAGCATCTAACGGAGGGCTATTCTCAAACACCACCCTCTAAGGTCGGATACCAGCCACTGGCACTACTGAGGACTGCTTCCAGAAATTTCCAGAGGAAACGAAGCGTCAGAGGCTGTGGGTGGGCCCTGGGAGAAGCTGCAGGCGGAGTGGAGGAGCAGGCCCGGCTTCTCCTGCACCTTCTCTGTTCACACGTCACCCTTGTCCCCTCTCCCGCCTGGCTGTGATAAGGGGTCCACTGGCAGCAGCAACCATCAAGAGCAGAGAGCAAGTGCCCAGGCCTGTGCTCAGGGCCTGCTCGTGGGTGAGGAACAGATGCAAACTGGACCAGAGAGTTGCACTTCTTTGCAGTGTTTCTTTTCCCACAGAATTCAAACTACCCATTTAATTTTTTTTTTTTTTAAAGACACAAAAATGCAGAAACACTGAAGAAAGATCAGGGGGACTATTAATCTAGATGATGCTTTTTCTAAACTATTTTTATCCTATGCAAATAATAGAGTCTGGGGTCATCTCAGTTGCCCACTCCTCATGCGTGGTTTTATGGTGACTTCAGATTTGAGGGATAATCTTAGATTTAGATTGCTCAGGGCTCGTGAATGTAAAGGACTTCAATAACTTTTTTACTTCTTGTGGTCCAGGCAAAACCAGGAAACAGATAAAATCAGTAAAAATAAAGCTAACAAGGTGAAGTTCAAGAACCAGCATGTCCACAACTTGGTCTCCTCTCCCTCCCCCTCCCCCTCCCCTCCCCCTCCCCCCTCCCTCTCCCCCTCCCTCTCCCTCTCTCTCTCATCCTCCCTCTTTCTCTCTTTCCTGCATCTCTCACTTCTCTTGGTAGCATCGATAATGGATTTTTTCCAAACCGTACAGAAATCATTTGTCTTAGAAGAAGAATCTAGTATTATAACTGATAGCCAGGCATGGAGGCCTACATCTGTGATCCCTGTGATTTGGGAGGTTGAGGCAGGAGGATTCCAAGTTCAAGGTTGGCCTAGAGAACTTAGCGAGATCCTGTCTCAAAATAAAAATAAATGAGTCTGGGGGTGTAGCTCCGTGGTAGAGCTCCCTTGGGTTCAATCCCCAGTATGGCACACACACAAAAACATGATAACAGATAACGGGGAAAACTGAAGAGGGAATTTTATACAGCTGGAACATGCTTCCATTGAGGGCCAGAGGATATTAGGACAGGTGAATCCTGGACTGGTAATGGGAGTTGAGTTCAGGATCTGAGCCCCCAGAGCTCCTTACAGCACAACAGTAACAAGTGAGGTTGGCTGTGGAGAGAGGAGAGAGGGACGTGGCACCCCGGCTGGCCATTCAGCAGTTTCAGGGCACAGGACACCTCAGGACTGAGGTTCTGGGGGCTCCTCCCTTCCCATGGGTAAAGGATGGGGTGTGAACTTGAGGAGGTCTCGGTGAGAAGAAATAAAGTGAGACCCCACCCAGCTGGGCGGGCGCGTGAAGCTCACAGAGCAAGTTGGATTCCTGTATTTCTGCTGATGAAGCTTGGTGACCGTGCGTGGAGCAGGCAGAGATGGTCTGGAGCTGCCTGTGGATGGGAAGTGGTTGGTCCTCCAAAGCTTGGTGTGTTGAAGGCTTGTTTCCCAGGGTGGTGGTATTGGGAGGGGGTGGGACCGTAAGACGTGAGGCCTAGCAGAAGGTCTTTAGGTCATTGGGCTGTGCCCTCTGGAGGGATTGAGGCTGCTCTCATGGGGTCCCCTGGGTAGCTCTCCAGGGAGAGGTGTTATCAAAGGCTAAGGCTACCCCTGTGCATCTGTCTCTCTGCTTCTAATTCAAGGAGTGACCACAGAAACCCGTGCTCCCGCCGTGATGTGACACCATCCATCACTCTCAGCAGAGGCCCAACCAAAGGGACCACCTGATCTTAACTTCTGAATCCCTAAAATGGTGAATTAAATACATGAGCACCTTTTCTTCTTAAGTAGATCGCCTCGGGTATTTCATTTTAGTAACGAAAAGCTGACTGATCCATTTGCTCATACAACTGCGGTATCCTGACAGGCATCTCAAAAGCACTCACTATTCAACCCGAAATAGCGAGAGTGCTATAAACTCCGAAATAAACACGTTTTGTTCAACTGGGGCACCCTTGTGTGGCAGTTCCAGGCGCCACATTTTATTGGGTGCTGCGGCAAATGAAAACCGGGGTTTTCTGTCTTAAGTCATCGTGGCCCTAAAAGGTGTCTCCTGGATCTTGGTTTGCAAAATAAATGTGAGGCTACCTGCAGGAACGGGAGGACTCAACACAGCCTGAAGGAAACCACCTTCCCACCTCAGACACCAAATCAATCACAAGCCCGCACTTGGCTTCTCAACTAATGGCAGGTAACCTCTTAAAAAAAAAAAAAGACAGTTAATGGAGGCAGAATGCTACAAAATTAAGATTGTTTGCAGGATGGGACTTGTTTCAGGGCGACTTCGTCCGGGAGATCTTTGATGTTCATATTCTACAGCTGCTTTCCCACTGCCCAAAAGGTAATTAAGAGGTGATAATGATACGGACCCTCCTGATCAAAGTCATTAACACATCCCCACCGTTCATCCAAAGCAGCTAGCTGTTGCTGCGGGGTGACCATGCGCCCCAGGCCGTCAACAGTCCACCGAGGATGTCTGCCGTGGTGACAGAATTGCAGCTTGGGGGTGAATGGGCAGTGACATTCCCCTGACCTGGTGTCTTGTTTTCTGAGGGTTTGCAGTTTTGAGAACCCTCCAGGGCCCTTCTACAACTTTCCTCCTTCCCAAACTGACCTCTGTGAACCAGGAAGGGAACGGTTCCTTCCTGCCCATTGAATTGCACATGTACTACTGCACCTAACTGACCTGTTCCTGGGGCCTTCCCTGTTGGACTCAGACTCCATAAAGACACCCCAGGTTTTCCCAACACCCCTGGTCTCCCTGCCGCCACGTAGGAATATTCACTCAGATGGTGGTGAAGACTTGGGGGTTACTCTTGGACATCTAGGGAAAACGTGGGGCTATCCATTTAGGCAACCTCTTTGCATTTGTAGTGTTTCTTCAAATTGAAGAGGCAAATGCATTTGGACTGGTTTGGAAGTCTCCTAGGCTTTGTAATATTAGAAAATAGTCCACACGGTTTCCTTAGACTTGTGTTTACATGGTATGACCCTCTAGAGCAGAAACATACCTAATTTATTGGTCACAAGCCTCCTTGGTAATCAGTGTTATTGTGGCTTAATGTTTTCGAAAATCAGTGTAAATCTATATGAACAAATGCACACATTTTAAAAATAAAATTTTACTGAAGGGCTATAACAAATAAAAGCAAAGAAAAAAAAAAAAACACAGTCATTCCCCTGGCTCACTCTCTTTATCACCCTTTCTACTTCCTAGAGGCAGCTATTTTTAAGAAACTTTAGGTTTCTTCTGGTATTTACCTCTGAATTTTTAAATGATTTACCTACCCTACTGGTTCATTGTTTAGTGACTATTCTAGTTGGTGACAATTTAAGTCTCGCTTCCTCTTGTTCCTCTTTTTGGTTAAATCAATATTCAAGGTTTATATTATTATAACTATGTAAATAATTGTTCTCTGCCGACCCAACACTATGCTATAATTACTTTTCCTTTCTTGTACAGCTTTTTGTTTTTGTTGGAGTTAATAATTGCCTTGTTTTTCACCAGCTTGGCTTTGCTTACAACTGTCCCTAAGTCCTACCACAACTTCCAACACTCTTCCCCAAATCTTCCACGTATTCACATATGACAGATAGTCTCTCAGTGTGTCCAGATCTCCTTTCAGAGACCCTTGTCTTTTGTCCAACCTCGACTGGTTTTTTGGGGTGCATACCACTGTTGTCCCAGGACGTCCCCATGCCATCAGACTGGTGACCCTCTTGGCTTCCTTCTTGCATTGGAGCCTCTCCCTTCTGGTTCCCATGTTTTTTGTTGTATGCCCTCATTTTGGTGGCACACCCTTCCTGAGAGAGAGTGCATGTGAGGTAAGTTTACTGGGAACTTTCCTGCCTGAAAATATCTTTATTCTGCCCTGGCATTTGTTTGCAAGTTCAGCTAAAAATAACTCTCGCTTTGAATTTAAAGGCATTGAACCTTATCTTCTAGCTTTCAATGTTTCTCTTTACAAGTCCAATGTCATTCTGATTGCCTATCACTTTTTATTCATTTATGAAGTCCCTTAAATATAACAGTCATAGCCCCGTTTCCTGTTAACATAAACAGTGTGTTATCAATGGAAAAATACTTTAAAAATCAGTGGGAAGAGGAATATTGCTTTTACAATTTCTCCAATCTCTTTAATGCATGGTTTAATGGAAGACATCTGGATTCTGCTTTCAATCTGTTGCAATTTGTTGCTTTAGTTGAAAAACAGGAAGAAAATCTGGCCTCAGATAGGTAGTTGGAAAATGGAAGAATATTTTAATAACCTTTTCAGAGAGTTGTGGGATTCAGTCTTTGATACCTCACCAAGACTCAATGTGTGATAGTTTCTTAAAGGTGAGTTGTAATGAGGAACCGAAAGTCAGATCGATAAACTTTTCGTTTTGGGTTACATTAATCCACTGGCCTGTTGTGTACTTCAAGGGGATTTTGAGTGATTTTGTAACATCATGCATTTATCACTTAGAAAATAGTGCTTCATTGATTTCTGCAGATCTTCCAAGCACCTAAACTGTTTTTACGTGAGCACTGTGTTTTGTTTTCTTTTTTCTGGAGTTGTTGAAATTTCAAAGATATGTGCCTTGGTTGGATCTTTCTTACTTACTGTGTGGGGCGCTCTGTGGTTTCACTCCAAAAACCTAGGACATTTTCCCTTACTGTTTCTTGGACAGCTTGCTTCCTCCCTGTCCCTCCTGGCCTGTTATTGGTCATCTGTTGGCCCTTTAGATTATTAAACTCACATTTTCCTATCTTTTCCGACCTAATGCCTGCTCCTTCGTCTGAAGGATTTCGTCCACTTCATCTCCCCAACTTTCTATTAAAGTTTTAACATTAGGGCTTCTCTTTTTGATTTCTAGGAAATCTTCCTGTTCTGGGCTTGTTCCATTTTTTATGGCCCTATTCTGGTTTTATGGAGGGGATGTTTCTCATCTCTGAGGGAATCAGCGTGCTCTCTCTGGGGCTCTCTCTACTCCCTGCCTTGCATGTCTTCCTCTGACTGCCTCACCTTGCGCTTTCCTTATCTTTGCCTGGGCTTCTCTCATGATGGACACCGTTCTCGAACCTGCTGGTCCTTGGCTGGGAGGTGCGGCGTGCTGAGTGAAGGATTTTCAGGGCTGGCGACTGAGGGATTCCATAAAAGGCAGGGAGACCCCCGTTCTTCCTAGGCCCCCTGAACTCTGCGTGCCTTTCCTTGAAGCCCTTTAACTTCTGCACAGGAGGAACTTTCAAACACCTTGGGAACCACAAGCCTTTGGGATGGCGGGTGGAGGAAGAGGTCTAGGAGAATTTGATAAGCAGACTTCTAGGAACGGGCCCTCTTCCTCCGTCTTCTGAGCCTTGGGTCCCTGTCCAGAGCCTGTCTGTTCAATTTTTGGAGAGTGTAAACCACCTGGTGATAGGAAGCAATGGTGATAGCCGGATCTAAAGAGTAACCGCTGGACATTGATTTTCAATCCACCCTGACCTCGTTCCTGCAGCTCCTGCAGACCCCTGCCTCTGTTCCTGAGCCTTCCCAGAGTTCTAAAGAATGACAAGTCTGTTTATTGTGGTGCCACCTCTGTGGGCTCAGAGCAGACTTTTCTATTGTGGATAAACTGTTATGGCTCCTTCAATAGCTTTCCATCCAGCAGATATTTGTTGACATTCTTGTCCATGGATGTCCGTCCTCTTTGCTGATCTGTTCATTCCTGTGGATTTATGTTTTTGTGTTCTATTACTGACACCTAAGTGGGCTTCCAGGATGGAGTGGAGATAAATGAGTGTGTGTGTGTGTGTGTGTGTGTGTGTGTGTGTGTGCGCATGTGGGGGGGCATGTGTCATTTGTTCAATGTCCCATATTTAAATGGCTATGATTTTTATAATTTTGTTGATGATTGTTTCAGAATTATAACTTTTTTTTTTTCCTGTGGTGCTGGGGTTTGGACCCAGGGCCTTGTACATGCAAGGAAAGCACTCTACCAACAGAGCTATGTGCCCAGCCCCATTAAAGCTTACTTTTAAAAGGATGTTGGCCTTAACATATTGATAAATAAAATGGGAGGGGGGTTTAGATGCCATATTTTCATAGCACTTATTTCAGGGTTGATACCTGCCAAGACAGGTTTCCTTTGTGAGTTAAGCCACTTACATGGGGAAGTTGGATGTTCTGACCAGGCCTGGGCTTATCATTCAGTTCTGTGTTGACCATTCTCCCAGGACTCAGCATGAACCTGTATTAATAACCTTACAAACAAAACAAAAAAGAAAAGAATCAAGAGGACCTTACTTTTCCCCTCAATGAACATTTTAAAGGTTACCTACTATGCGTGACGGACACTGGGTGAGCTTGAGGTTCCCCTGTGAATGGGAGAGTTCTCATCTGGATCTGGAGGGCTTCCTGATCTAGTGAGGAAGCCTGACAAGAAAACAGAAAAGGATTATGCAAAAAAAAAAAAAAAAAACAGTATTGGTGAATAAATGTGAACCCAAAGCCACGGAGGAATAAAACCACTTTAAGGGCATGAAAATGCCCAGGTCACGTTTTCTTGATGCTGCTCACGAGGGAAGCATTGGAATCCAGGGGCCCGGGAAGGTTGAAATGGGTGAGTAGCTGAATGTCTTAGCAGTCCTGTTCTTTACAGAAGACGTCACCAACGATGGCGGGAACACTAGCCACACATCTTCCCAGAGGACTTGCCAATCTTTGCCCTTCAAACTTGATCCAGTGGCATGTGTGGCTTCCAAATCCATCTGCAGTGCCAAGAATAGTCCCGAGGAAGTGATATGGGGATACTCCTATTGCTGTTATTGTTTGTGAGTGTGTCTGTGTAATCTCTGAGGGCAAGGTGAAGGTCATTAATTTTGGAGATGCCACATGGGACAGGAGAAAGAGCCTGGTCTTTGTAGCCACCAAGGCTGAGCTTGAATCTCATACGTTGAGTCTGTGACGTTGGTCAAGTGACTGGATCTTGCTGTACCTCCATTTCCTATTCTGTTAGACTAAGTAATGATACCAAACTCGTGTTTTTGTTTTGTTTTTGTTTTTTCCCCATCAAACAAGCACATGTTGGTAAAGGGCCAAGGATAGTTCTTGAGAGGACATGGGTATAAAATAAATGGTAGCTTTTCTTTCTTCTTTTACCATCCTGGTGTGAACTTCTCAAATGCAGAGACCTCTTGCTATCTCGTAGAACCTCCCTAGCGTGACGCCGGGCTTGATGTCGGCATTTAGTGCATATCGTTGAATGGATGAATGAATAGATATTTGAATTCCATGGGCTGAGGCATTTCGCTGCTATAGAAATCACTCTGGGCCCCTTCCTTCCTTCAGAGTGCACTCCCTTCATTATTGGCTTGTACTAATCAGCCAGTATTCTTCTCGGAGCCCCAGGATTGCAGTTCTGTGGGCTGCTCATGGAGGTGAGGAACACTTGTCCTTTAGCTAAGTGCCCAGTGGTACTTCAGACCCGGCCATGCTGGTGCACACCGCAGCGAAGAACAGGGGAGGTGTGTGAAGTAAGAGGTGTCCCAAGCCCCAGGTTGTCTCCATTCGTAGTTCAAGAGTCCATCTGGCAGACCTTGCCCTTGGCAGCCCCTCAGATGATACGAGAGGCTCTGGCTGGGGACCCTGCCCGGAAGGGGCCAGCAGAGGCTGTGTGTTTTCTCGTGTGCTGGTGGCTTTTGCCACGGAGCTGGACGTGGTGTTTTCTAGTCACTCTTCCATTCGCGGCCACATGGTGACTGCCGGAGCAATGTGTGGTCAAACCATTCCGTGTCACCATCTGGCTCAAGCAGGTATGCCGTAGCTGGACAATGCAAGGCCACCCTGGCCTCAGTGCTCTCAGCTGCAGTCTGGACAGCGTCTGTCTCTGCTCCCCACGGGTCAGAGTCCTTGGCAGCCTGCACCGTGGCCACTACAGAATGCCCCAGCGGCTGTAAATGGTAGCAGACAATGTGGTGTTTAACACTGAACTGGCTTTGGGCCAGTTTTGTCCACTCACTTAGAGGCTGGGGCTTATTTTCCTTTATTGACTCCCCTTAGTGCTCAGCTCACCCTGCTCCCAGGGACCCACAAACCAGTGGCTGCTTCTCTTTCACGGATTCCTCAGTGCTCTGTAGCACCTGGCTCTTTTAAATACCACCACCCTCCTTTTTTAAAGTCAAGTCCCTTGTGGGGACCATTTGAACCTAGGCCTTTTGGTTGTCCTCTACCAGCTCTGATATTGCATGGTCTTGGCTTTGGTTTTACCCTCCCCCCAGGGGAATTTCGTCTACTCTCTGGGCTCCACATACTACCTCTGTGCTAACTTCCGTCAACCTGCAGGCTTTAAATAAGGTCGGGCCAGGGGGCCGTGCTTGAGCAGAAGGTCCTTCCAGTCCCGCAGGAAAAGGCAAGTGCAGCGTGTGTTCTCCAGAGACTAGTATAGAGCTTCAGACAAAAGAGGTATAAAATGAAATTCTAAGTACATGAATATACAACTTTTCCAAGTCAGCTTTACAAGGGAATTCATCAGGCCAGTGTAACCATGTCAGCTTACCTGGTGTCTCAATTAGCTCAAGGTTGGCTTTTTGAGCCAGCTGGTGCTGAAATTAGAAAAATTGTGAGCATCTTATAGAAGAAGTAACTTAAATTATCTTTTTTGGGTGTGATTAGAAAAACTCAAGAATAGACAAGGTTTTCTTCTTTGAGAGCAAGGGCTGTACGGACTCTGGTCATCTGGGGTCGTGGTGAGCAAGACCTTGCCAGGCGGCCCCCCAGCCCTGCGGGTGCCGTGAGCACCCTCATTCCCCTCGTTACACAGAGCAGAGCTGAGCTTGCTGATGGAGGACCCTAGAACTTCCAGCAAACGCCCCTCCCCGCCTGCAGTCGCCCCACAAGCTTTGGACTCACGGGAGTCTTAGGTGCCCAACAACTCAACAGTGGAAAGATGGACAAGGGAGGGGGAGCAATCTGCGGGTCCACTCTGCAGGTCTCCTGGGGCCTGTGGTCTGGCTTCTGTTTAACTAGGGCTCATGGGCTAAGTGGTGCTGACCCCTGTAAGACCCTCCAAGAGGGGGCTGCGAAGTTGACAGTGTCTCAGGTGGAGGATATTTTACAACAGCGGTTTCCATTGTGGAGGAGCTCTGGGTGGTCAGCCAGGGTTCCTGCTGAGGTGGGGTCAGGAAGAGCAGGCCAGGCGACTATGGTTCTGAGGTGCTCTGGGTCCTGAGCTGCGTCATCACGGACCTCGCTGCACCTTCGAACCACTCACATCATAAATGACTTCTCCAAGGGTCACAGCAAGGCTCACTCTTCTCGCTTGCAGGCAGGGATCTGTTGCTGACTCTGGAGAGCCCCTGGGACTGGCTTTCATCTAGCTCCTAGAGGGGAGCTCTTGTCACGATGAGGGGGCTGTTGAAGCGCCTCATGCTTCTCCCCGACATCTCGGTGCCCTGAGTCCGCGTGCACACGCGTGCCTTCGCCTAAGTTGCCCCAGCTCACTGTGTTTGTGCCTGTGAGCTGTGGTTGGATTCTCAGGCCCGTGAGCAGACACTGGGTGCCCCGGGTCTTCTCTTCACACCAGCAACATCTCCAGGTAGGTCTTAGGATTTTGATTTTAATGGAAGAAATTAGAATCCACAGAACTTTCCTTGAAAGTGTGACTGGAGATGATGTATTGAAGGGGGGTGGCAGCTGTCTGGCAGTGTACCGGACAGGAGTCCCTCCCTAACCACTGATGGCCAAGCAGAGAGGCTGATGGACTCCCGGGCCTTCTGAGCCCAGTTATCCCAGAGCCTGCCTCGCTGCTTCTCTGAGGCCCACGCTGTCTGTAACCAGACATAATTAAAAGATTAAAGAGACATTTGGCCATGTGAAGCTGGGCACTTTTTAATCAGGGGAGATTGATTTTTCAATCTCCATGTGAAGGTAGAATTTTAAATAATTTATAGGGTAGGAATCAGTGGCTTGTCACAACTTGGCTCAAAGAATAAAGCCCAGGGGGAAGAGGGACTGCACTTTCTCCTTCTCTAAATGCCTCATGGAAAGGAGCAGAGGAGGGAACTAGGTTTGGTTGTGGTGGAGGAGACATTGCCCAGCCTCTGTCTGCAGAATGAGGGTTCGTCCTGCCCCCCTCTGTCCTCCTTCCCCTCTCCCACTGGCTGGGGGTCTGGACAGGCTCTCCTGACTGCTCAGCACCATTTCTCTTTTATCCTAAGATACGTCAGCTTCCAATCAGGACTGCGGCACCGTGGTGCCTTCATCACAAGCAGGGCACATGCCAGGGGCCCAGCTTATCACACCCTTCGTAATGATCAGAGTAGGGAACTCTGTAGGCCATGCCACCCAAAGCGTCACACAGATGCAATGCAATCCTATCAAAATACCAATGACACCCTTCACAGAACTAGGAAAAACATCCCTAGAGCTCATTTGGAAGAATCAAAGATCCAGAATAGCCAAAGCAATCCTGAGAAACAAGAATGATGCTGGAGGCATCACAAATCCTGATCTCAAACTATACTCCAGAGCTGTAATGATAAAAACAGCATGGTATCAATATCCAAGTAGTCACGGAGACTGCTAGAGTGGAATAGAAGACACAGAGACAAAGCCACATAGGTATGGTCATCTGATACTCCATAGAGCGGCTGAAAATATATGTTGGAGCAAAGACTGCCTTTTTAACAAATGGTGCTAGGAAGCTGCATATCCATATGTAAATGAATGATTTGGTGCAGGCACTGATCTCCCCAACAAAACCCCTAATACCAAAGAAATAAAACCAACAATCAGCCAGGCACAGTGGTGTACACCTGTAATCCCAGTGGCTTTGGAGCCTGAGGCAGGAGGATTACAAGCTCAAGGCCAGTTTCAGCAACTAAGAAAGGTCCTTAGCAACTTAGGGAGATCCTATCTCAAAATAAAATATAAAACAGGCTGGGGATGTGGCTCAGTGGTTAAGCACCAGTGGGTTCAATCCCTGGCGGCTCCCCACCCAAATACAACAACAATCAAAAGTGGGATGGCATTAAATTAAAAAGTTTCTTTATGGCAAAGGAAATGATTAACAGCATGAAGAGAGAGCCTACAGAATTAGAGAAAATCTTTGCCATATTAATCCCCTCTGACAGGGGATTAATATCCAGAATATATAAAGAACTCAAAAAGCTTATCACCAAAACAAACAAACAAAACAAATCAATAAATGGGAAAAAGAACTAAATGAATACTTTTCAACAAATGTTCAAAAAGTATATGAAACAATGTTCAACCTTGTGAGCAATCAGGGAAATGAAAATCAAAACTACCTTGATATTTCATCTTTCTCTAATCAGAATGGCAGTCATCAAGAATACAAATAATAAGTGCTGGCGAGGATGTGGGGGGGGGGCGGAACTATGCTCACACATTTTTAGTGGGACTGCAAATTAGTATAACCACTCAGGAAAGCAGTATGGAGATTCCTCAGAAAACTGGAAATAGAATCATCATATGACCAAGCTGCACCACTCCTACGTATTTTTCCAAAAGAAATAAAATAATCATACTGTAGGGATTTAGCCACATCCATGTTTAGAGCAGCACAATTCACAATAGTCAAGTTATGGAACCAGCCCAGGTGCCCATCAGCAAATATGAAAAAGAAAATATGGCGTATATACACCCTGGATTCTTACTCAGTCATAAAGAAGAAGGAAATTGGGCCCTTTGCTGGTGAATGAATGGAGCTGGAGATCATCTTGCTGAGTGGGAAATAAGCCAGGCCCAGAAAATCAAGGGTTGAATGTTTTTTCTCAAATGCAGAAGCTAGATCTAAGGAAAACTGTGGAGGAGGGATCAGTTCTCATAAGGAGGAGGGAAGAGTAGTGGGTAGAAGGAGGAGACTGAGTGGGAGGAAGGAAGGGCAAGACATGGGAGGGAATGCAGGAGGAATCTGACAAGACTATGCTGAGTGCATGTGTGAATATACCACAATCTACCATGAATGCACAATCTACTGTGAATTCCGCCGTAGGTATACCATAAAAATAAATAGATAAATAAATAGACGTAAAAGCAGACAAGTAGAAGGAAGGGAAGATGAGGGAGGGAGGAGGGGAGAGGAAGAGGAGGCACCAGAGACTGAAATGGAGCAAATTAAATTCCATGCACATCTGATTATGTCAAAACGAATCCAACTGTTATGCATGACTATCATGCACTAAAGAAATCATTTAAAAAGAAACTATAGTGGAGAATGGAGTGTTCTGTGATGCTAACTCAGGGTACTTCTGATACTAAAAGAAACAGAGTTGTCCAGTATTAATGTAGGTTCCAGTAGATATTTGTGAAACAGTTTAAAACATGTGTCTAGAAGTCTTGGTGCAGTGACAGGCAGGTTTGCACCTCATCGGAATGCATCAACTGGACTATTTATTTTTAGGAGATGTTTCTCCAGAACTTACTGACCACAGGGCACTGTACAGGATCTCTTCCTGTGAATGGGCATCTCCTTGTGGCTACTGAGGTGGTGGCAAATAGATCAACATTGGAAGTGAAAGCCAACTCTTCAGATAGCAGGCTGTGGGCCCGAACCTAAGGATGGATTTCTAAAGAAGAACAACATTCAAGGGCCACATTTCACGTTCTTCCTTTTTATCCATTCCTTTCTGTTCATGAGCAAAATATAACTAGACATTATTACTATGCTACTGGTCTGTTAAGGTCTGTAAACAAGTCAGATTGGCACCTGTTATTTTGCCAGAGAAATGTTAGAGTCTGTAAACAAGTCTGGATGGCGCCTGGCAAAATGCCAGAGGGAGTGGTTTGTGAAGTAACAAAAGGGAGCCATTAAGTGTGGAGATTCCTTATTGGTTGACTGCTGTATCTATTTTATGCTAATTAGATAAGCTGTGTAAAATGTATAAATATCGCTCAGATCCTACAATAAACGGCTTCCACTCCTGCTGTATCAAGGTATACAAGTCATTCGTCACCCCCCGGATATTTTGCCCAGCCAGCCGGGCTGCGGCACTGGTCTATCATTTCGGCAAGTCTGGCCACTTGCCTGTGACTCTGACTGTTTCTCAGCTGTGGCACTATTGACATCTTGAGTCGGAAAATCCTTCTGGGGGACAGGCTGTGCGTTATGGACCCACATACCTCCCTCTATGCACCAACCTTAGGAGACTTCCCCTGCCTCTCCCAGGTGGGATAACCCACAATATCTCCAGAGACGCCAATAACCTTTGGAAAGTAGGACAAAACTGGTCACCATCTTAATCACGGCCAAACGAAACCTGCAATTCAATAATTAGTGAGCCAGGGACAAGCCAGCTTTCACAGAAACAAACTCTGAGATTATGACTATGTCAAAACGAATCCAACTGTTATGCCTAACTATCATGCACTAAAGAAATCATTTTAATTAAACTGTAGTGTAGAATGGAGTGTTCTGTGATGCTAACTCAGGGTACTTCTGATACTAAGGGGTGGGAGCTGCAGGAGCCACCCTCTGATGGTCGCTGCCTCTGTTGCACCATCACCACTGGTCAACCCTGTGAGGTCACCTGCACGTCACTCCCTCCTTTCTGTGGTGCCACCTGCACACCATCTTGGTCACTGCAGTGACTTCAACATGATGCCCTTTTGGAGGATGGTTCCCAGAAGGTAAAGCTTAACATAAAGCAACGGCTCCGTGGTGACCTGCAGGCGGTGTGGGACCTCTCCACTGTCCTCAAGTCGCTCCGGCCCCGGCCCCCGTCCTTGCGTTTGAGTGGCCAGCTCTAGGAGAGCAGGTCCTGTTGCCAGTTCCCGTTAGTCACTGGCAACGAGGCCAGAGCGCAAATCGGCTCTGCTGAGAAACAGATCTGGCTCCTAAGACAAGGACCTGTCTAAAGGATAAGGAAGAGTGTTGCCCCAGGAAAGGAATAAAAGCAATCAATGGTTCTTGCCGAGCTTTCTGCTCAAGTAATTTTGGTCCTGTTAAGCGAGTCAGTAAATTAAAGTGCTACCATCACAGACAATGAAAGGCAGAGTCTGATTTTAACAAAATTACCAGTAAAAGCGGGAGCTCTGGGTCAACAAAACAGAGCCTGTGCAAGTAGGAGACAAGAAAAGGGGAAATTAGTAAGAAGGACCCACCGACACCCTGCAGGGAGCCTGAAAGAGCTTTTTCCTTGAAACCTTCTGAGAACAGGCAGCAAAATCAATCTCTCTCCCTCTCTCTCTCCCTCTCTCTCCCTCCCTCTCTCTCTCTCTCTCCCCCTCTCTCTCTCCCTCTCTCTCTCTCTCTCTTGTGTGTGTTACAATCAGGTCGTCAGCTACATGTTGGGGTGGGGAGCCGGGTCCTAAGGGACATGTTGGGGTGGGGAGCCGGGTCCTAAGGGTTCTCTAGTACTGGGCTGGTTAGAAGGGAATGGGCATTTGGGGCCACTGTCACCTCATTGTAGCCAATCATCAGGTTCATTATAGCTGGACCTTGTCAATCTGCTGATTGAAAAGAGTAAGAAATGACCCTGATGGTAATTCTCCTGCTGTGGGTTCTGCACTTTTTTTGTTTTTTTTTTCAAAGGTCTGGCTCCAATGCACATGTTTATTCCAGATAATAAAATAGAATGGAACAAACACACAGGTAACAGGTGCCTCCACCTTTCTTGAGCTGGGACGCGGTTGCTGAGTTTCCCTGGGTCCGTGCAGCAGATGAGGCCATACAGGAAGCCAGCTGCCATCGGTGACTGTCATACCTCTCCCCGCTGGATCGGCCCGACTGTCCTGGGAGGTCTGCCATCGTCCTGTTGCAGGTAGGTGCCCTCTTTCTCGCACCATTTCGAGATGCCTGGTAAAAATTGGATCTGGCCTTATCAACACCTGCTCAGTCTCCAAAGCTCTGTTAGGGGGGCCATTTGCTTCTGGGTGATCTCATTCGGTTTTGTGACTTAACTGCCATCTGATGTCCCCTGGGCATCTTGAACCTGACACATTTGGAATCTTAGTTCCTGATTCTCATCTGGCAAACCTGTTCTTCCTGCAGTCTCCCCACCTCAGCAAATGGCAACTCTACTCTTATTCCTTCGGCTATAAACTTTTGTATCACAATCACATTTCTCATGTCCAATCCACCACCAACTATTGGCTCCCCGGTCCAAGAGCATCTGTGGAGGGTCTGGCCATGTTGGCTGCTCCCACGTGTGTACCTGGCCCTGCCACCTGTCTCTCTCCTGTTACATATAACAGCACCCTCACTCACCTCCCTACCTCTTGCTTCTGCCTAGGGAGCCCTATTTCTCAGCAAAGCAGCAAGAAGAGTCCTTTGAAGATTGCCATTCTGCTCAAAATCATCCCGAATCCTCCCATCTCGGAGTGTCAGTGTCCAATGGGTGATGAGGCCACAGCTATGCTCCTGGGGACATTTCATGACTCTCTTCCTCAGGCTCATGGTACTGCAGGCCAACAGTTCTCCTGTTAGGCCTGAGTCACCCTGGAATTCTGCATCCGGTTACTGGCCCCTGCTCCTACTTACTTGGGCTGCCAGGCTCCAACCTGGCTTCTCCCCTGCACCACGATTTCATGCCTGACTCATAAGAACTCCGTCTGGGCAGGAGCCAGTCTTCTTCTTCCCTGGGGATAGTTGCAAAGTGGCTGCTTTGGCAGGCAGATGTCTGTTGAACCCAATATACTTTATATTCAATCCAATATGCATTATAGATAACAAAACGGCATTTTCGGGGAGGGGGTTCTGATTTTTAGAATCTCATGTGCATTGTAACAATTAAGCTCCATTGCAGGGTGCTCTCAGTGATGAGTCCAGATTCTCTTCTCATCCTGAGAGGTTTTCTGTTTTGTTTCTGCACCTGTGAAAGGTAGAGTTAAAATTCACTTGGCACAGAATCAATCATCTTAAACTATATATTAGTTCAATGTTATTTAGCACATCTACAATTTGGTGTGACCGTCCTATCCAGTTTCAAAACATCTTCATCGCCCCCACATAAGCCCTGGTGCCCATGTCACAGCCACCGTTCTGTTCCCTTGGCTTGGCAGCCACTACTCCACTTACCATTTCTGTGGATCTGCTTATTCTGGATGTTCATCTAAATGGAATTGTATAATATGTGATGTTTTGTCAATGAGGTTTTAATATATGTGACTGAGAAAGTGTCTATTATAGCAGGACTTTGTATTTAATCCCACGGACGTGTGCGGCAGCAGATTCACCCAGTTCTCTTTCTCTGAGTACAGGCCCCTGGAGAAAGCCAAACAAATCAGCATGCAGAACTTTCTTGCAGGGTGCTGGGAGCAGTCAGTGAGCCGTGGCCTGTGTGGTACCCAGCGGGCCGTCACTTGGCTGCCTGGCCTCAGTGTCTCCTGGTCCCGTCTCCCTCCCAGTCTGCCCTCTCTGCCCACCTCCGGCTCCATCCGGGACTGAAGCATCAGCCATCAAAGACAAAGAGGAGGGACTGGTGAAAGTCCACGCAGTCATGAGAGGAGGGGGACACGTGTCAGAACTTGCTCCCCAAATCTCAGAATCTTTTTGAAGCTTAAAAAAGCCAGTTTAAGGGGAAAATAAAGAGAAGCCCTATTTATGTAGTAGATTGTGCACATACAGAAGTTGTTGCCATGGTGACAAGATAAACAGCTCTAGGGTTCGGACAAGTGCACGGATAATAGATCAATAGCAGGCAAGTGAGAGGGGCTGGGAGGGGGATTGACCTCCAGGGCAGCTACCATCGTGGCCTACAAAATGCCCCTGTGGGCAGGGCACCGTGTCCCGGGCTACAGTGGCCAGGGGATGCCAGCCATTGCCTCCCGCATGGATCTGCTACCCTGTGTCTTGGGCAAGCCTCCCTGGGGGTGCACTCAGCTTCAGTGTCGGGGAGGCCCAATCTTAGCCGCTGTGAATGAGCCTGGCCTTCCAAGGGGCATTGATGTTTTCCTAACTTTTGACTCTTTCAGAACTTGGATGCAAGAGACTGACAGAGGAGAGAATTTCATGAAAACCAACAAATTATTTTCCTTGTTATCAACAGTAGATTAAAATTTTCATTTGGAAGGAGACAAAAGTCAAGTTTTTGTATTTCCTCAGTTGTTTGTTTGTTTGAACAGCTCAGTTAATTACCAGGGAACATTTGAGAATTAGCAGAATAGTTTCAAAACACTGTGTTTGATTAGATACCCAGGGCAAAACCATACCTTCCATTTCATGATTTCACCTTAGTTCATGTTTTTACTTTTGGATTTTAGAGTGATTTATAATCTGCAGGTGGGCATCAGAGCACACAGTATCAACTTGAACCTGCTGTGCTGGAACACCCCCAGCGCTACCAAAACCCATTTGATACAAAACACTGCCTTGTTGGCTGAGCTAGTGGTGATAGTGTGGTCTAAACTTGAACACCACAAGGCTCCTCTGAGCAAATGAATGAACACTAAGCAAATACTGTTTCCTTTTTTAAAAATAGTTTTAATTAGTTAGACATGACAGTAGAATGCATTTACACACTTTGATATATCATACATAGGTGGGATATAATTTCTCATTTTTCTGATGCACATGTTGCACAATCACATTGGTCATGCAGTTACATATATACATACAGTAATAATGTCTGTTTCATTCTACAATCTTCCCTATCCCCATATCCCCTCCCCTCCTCTTCCTTCCCTTCCTTCTACCTAATCTAAGGTAATGCTATTCTTCCGTGGTGCCCCCCACCTTATTGTGAATTAACATCTGCATATTAGAGAAAACATTCGGCCTTTGTTTTGTGAGATTGGCTTATTTTGCTTAGCATGATATTCTCCAACTCCAACCATTTTTGGCAAATGCCATGATTTCACTCTTTAAAGCTGAGTAATATTTCATTAAGTACATATACCACATTTTCTTTATCCATTCATCTATTGAGGGACACCTAAGTTGGTTCCATAGTCTAGCTATTGTGAATTGAGCTGCTATAAACACTGACGTGGCTGCGTCACTACAGTAAGCTGATTTTAAGTCCTTTGGGTACAAACCAAGGAGTGGGATAGCTAGGTCAAAGGGTGGTTCAATTCCCAGTTTTCTGGGGAATCTCCATACTTCTTCCCAGAGTGGTTGCACCAATTTGCAGTCCCACCAGCAATGTATGAGTGTGCCTTTCCCCCCACATCCTTGCCAACAATTATTGTTGCCTATATTCTTGGTGATTGCCATTCTGACAGGAGATGAAATCTTAGAGTAGTTTTGATTTGCGTTTCTCTAATGGCTAGAGATGTTGAACACTTTTTCATGTATTTGTTGATCAATTGTATTTCTTCTTCTGTGAAGTGTCTGTTCAGTTCCTGAGCCCATTTATTGATGGGGTTATTTATTTTTTGGTGTTTTTTTTTTTAGTTTTTTTATATATCCTAGATATGAATGCTTTATTGGAGGTGCATGTGGTAAAGATTTTCTTCCAATCTGTAGGCTCTCTCCTCACATTATTAATCGTTTCCTTTGATGAGAAGAAGCTTTTTAATTTGAATCCATCCCATTTATTGATTCTTGATTTTACTTCTTGCACTTTAGGAGTCTGGTTAAGGAAGTCAGATCCTGGGCCAATGTGGTGAAGATTTGAGTCTATTTTTTCTTCTTTTAGGCACAAGCTCTCTGTTCTAGTGCCTAAGTCTTTGATCACTTTGAATTGATTTTTTTGCAGGGTGAGAGAGAGAGGTTTGATTTCATTTTGCTCTATATGGATTTCCAGTTTCGCCAGCATCTTTTGTTGACTAGGCTATCTTTTCTCCAGTGAGTGTTTTTGGCACCCTTGTCTCGTCTGAGATAACTGTATTTATGTGGGGTTTCCTCTGTGTCCTCTCTTCAGTACCTTTGGTCTATAGGTCTATGTTGGTGCCAATACCATGCCATTTTCATTACTATAGCTCTGTAGTATGGTTTAAGGTCTGGTATTGTGATGCCTCCTGCTTCACTTTTCTTGCTAAGGATTGCCTTGGCTATTCTGAGTCTCTTATTTTTCCAAATACATTTCATGATTGCTTTTTCTATTTCTATGAGGAATGTCATTGGGATTTTAATAGGAATTGTATTAAATCTGTATAACACTTTGGGTAGTATGGCCATTTGGACAATATTAATTCTGCCTGTCCAGGAGCATGGGAGATCTCTCCATCTTCTGAGATTTTCTTCAATTTCTTTCTTTAGTGTTTTGTAGTTTTCATTGTAGAGGTCTTTCACCTCTTTCGTTAGATTGATTCTCATTTTTTTAGGCTATTATGGAGTAGTTTTCCTAATTTCTGTTTCAGTGGATTCATCACTGATGTATAGGAATGTATTTGATTTATGGGTGTTGATTTTATATCCTGCTACTTTGCTGAATTCATTTATTAGTTCTCAGAGTTTTCTGGTGGAATTTTTTGGATCTTTTAATTTCTTTTCGATATAGAATCATGTCATCAGCCAATAGTGATAGTTTGAGTTCTTCTTTACCTATTTGTATCCCTTTAATTTATTTTGTCTAATTTCTCTGGCTAGAGTTTCAAGGATGATGTGAATAGAAGTAGTGAAAAAGGACATCCTTGTCTTGTTCCAATTTTTATCAAGAACCAGAAATAAATCAAAATGACAGGGAAAACAAATCATATCTCAATAATAACTTGAATGTTAATGGCCTAAACTCGTCAATTAAAATAGACTGGAAGATTGGATTAAAAAGCAAGACCCAACAAAATGCTGTCTTCAAGAGACCCACCTCATGGGCAAAGACATCCACAGGCTAAAGGTGAAAGAATGGGAGAAAAACTCATCATTCATATGGATTGGGTAAACAAGCAGGGGTTTCCATTCTCATCTCAGGTAAAGTAGACTTCAAACCAAAGTTAATCATAAGAGACAAAGAGGGACATTTCTTATTTCTTCAGGGAAGTACATATAAGCAGGACATAACGATTATAAATATTTATACCCCAAACAATGAAGCATCTATGTGCATCAAACAAACCCTTCTCAATATCAAGAGTCAAAGAGACCACAATACACCCATACTGGGTGACTTTAACACACCTCTGTCACCACTGGACAGATCTTCCAAACAAAAACTACATAAGGAACTATAGAACTAAATAATACAATCAATAATTCAGACTTAATAGACATATATATAGAATATTTCATTCATCAATAAGCAAATATACTTTTTTCTTAGAAGCACATGGCTCCTTCTCTAAAATAGACCATATCTTATGCCAGAAAACAACTAAGTAAATACAAAAGAAGCTTTTTAATTTGAATCCATCCCATTTATTGATTCTGTCAGACCATAATGGAAGGAAATTAGAAATTAATGATAAAGTAAAAAATAGAAGCCAATGTAACAAATGGAGAATGAATAATATACTATTGAATGACGAATAGGTAGTAGAAGAAATCAAGGATGAAATAAAAAAATTCTTAGAGGTAAATGAGAACAACATATAAAAATCTGTGGGACACTATGAAGGTCCTACTAAGAGGAAATTTTATTTCATTGAGTGCATTTATTAAAAGAATAAAAAGTCAACAATTATATGACCTAACATTACATCTCAAAGCCCTAGAAAAAGAAGAACAAATCAACATGAAAAACAGTAGAAGACAGAAAATACTTAAAATCAGAGCTGGAATTAATAAAATTGAAACAAAAGAAACAATTGAAAAAATTGACAAAACAAAAATTTAGATCTTTGAAAAAATAAATAAAATAAATAAACCCCTGGCCATGCTAATGAAGAGAAAAAGAAAGCTCAAATTACTAAAATACAAGATGAAGAAGGAAATATCACACAGACACATCTGAAATACAGAAGATAATTAGTAGCTATTTTGAGAATTTATACTCTAATAAAATAGAAAATATCAAAGACATCGACAAATGTCTAGAGACATATGACCTACCCAAGCTGAATGAGGAGGTCATACATGATTTAAACAGATCAATTTCAGGTAATGAAATATAAAAGTCCATCAAAGCCTACCAACCGAGAAAAACCCAAGACCAGATGGGTGGGTTCTCAGCCGAGTTCTACAAGACTTTCAAAGAAGAATTAACACCAACACTCCTCAAAGTATTCCATGAAATAGAAAAGGAGGGAACCCTTCCAAACTCATTCTGTGAGGCTAATATCACCCTGATACCAAAATCAGACAAAGACACATCAAGGAAAGAAAACTTCAGACCAATATCCCCGATGAACATAGATGCAAAAATTCTCAATAAAATTCTGGCCAATTGCATACAAAAACATATTTAAAAGATAGTGCATCATGGTCAAGGGGGATTCATCCCAGGGGGGCAGAGCTGGTTCAACATATGGAAATCAATAGACATAATTCATCATATTCACAGACTTAAAAACGAGAATCCTATGATCATCTCAATAGATGCAGACAAAGCATTTGACAAAATGCAGCACCCTTCATGTTCAAAACACTAGGGAAACTGGGGATAGTAGGAACACAACTCAACATTGGAAAAGCTATAGATGCTAAGCCCCAGGCCAGCATCACTCCAAATGGAGAAAAGTACTATTTCCTTCTGAAATGAAAGCAGATGGCCAGATGGGTTAGGCCAAAGATGACTAAGGTCGTGGGGGAGAGAGATGCTCACAAGCTCAGGCCTCTGCAACGGGGAATCAGAAAAACGGAGCAGTTTTTATTTCTGAAATCGAGGGTGAACTTGATCGGGGGGGTGGGGTTAATTTGGTGAAATTTAGCATAAAAGTGAAAACAACATCAAGATTCCAGGCACCACAGAAAGGCTCTTCATCTGGAGACGAAAGGCAACTGGCCAGAGAAAACAATGATCTTAAATGAGGACGACAACTTTCCAGCAATGGCCCAAACCCAACGAGGTCTTTCCAAGTAGCGCTGTAGTCCATTCTTCAAATTATGCGGTTTGGCAAAACACGGTGCGAGTGCGTTCTCTTAAATAGGGGAAAATATAATCAAAAGAAAAATGATGTCCCCAAGCAGCCTGCCCCTAGCTGGTGGTCATGACCTTGGAAGGTGCATTTGGTACCCGAAGGAGAGCCTCTTGCAGCCAAGGGTGGCAGCGTCCCTGTAGGAACACTGGGCCAGATGAGTGTTCTGATGGGTGTGCTCCCGAAGGAGGTCAGTGATCCACTTGTGTGTTTATTTAGCATATATTTACTAAGCCCACGTTATCTGGTCTGTAGGAGATTCTCCCACTAATCTCTCATCACCATACGGCCCCATTTAATGAGCACCTACTCTCTACCAGGTCCTTTAAGATAGCTATCTTGTTGAACCTTGGCAAATCCCTTGCAAAAGAGACATGATTTTTGTCCATTTGATCAGTAGGAAAACTCACTTTCAAAGCAATGGAGCAGCTTGCCCAAAGTCCTTTGTCAGTGGGAACATGGAGGTCAAAGTTCAGGTGTGACCACAAAGTCGTGTCAATAGGCGGTGTTCAGAGCTGTGTAGGAGTGGACACACTCATGTAAATCATGGGAGGGGGAACTCAGGGGCAATTGTAGGGATTTCCATGCCGTTTGTTGTACTAGTTTTCCCTAACTAGAATAGAGACCAAGATGAGAGACCTTCAGCATAACCTACTTGCATCCCATTGTTCACAGAAACTCAAATCCAGGGGTCAGAAACCTCCAGACCCAAGAGTCAACACACCGTCTCTTTTAACATTAAGAACAAACATTGCATTTTCAATTTCTACTCCTCATAAAGCCTATTGAATCAGAGCATCCATGTTCAGTCTTGTGGTTTGAATCCTCAATTGTTTGGGGGCAGTTTTAGTTCAAAGCAAAGTGAACGTTGCCTTCTCCATAAGGTAATGGAGGGACCTTCTCCAACTACGTGCTCGTAATTGTGTTATCAGCACCCGCGACAGCTGTTTTGAGGATGTCATTTACACAGCATGCAATTCACTCTTTTCAGGTGTGCAATTCAGTGGCCTCGAGCATGTTCACCAGATGGTACACCCATTGCCAGCACCCCATTTCAGAACCATCTGCTGTGGCAGTCACCCTCACGCCCTTCTCTCTCCGTGTCTGGCAGCCACTACCCTACCTCATGAGATTCATCTATTTCATTTAAATGAAATCACAAGATATGTGACCTTTTGTGCTTGATTTGTTTAAACATGGTAAAGTCTTCCAAAGTTCATCCATGGTGAAGGGTGTGTCAATGACTGATTCCTTTGTGTGGTTGCATACTTTTCCATTACATAGATATGCCATCTTCGTTCATAAACTCACCCATGGATGGTTTGTTTCACTTTCTGGTGAGTATCAATTATGAACATTCATATGTAAGTTTTTGCATATCAAGGTGAAAAATATCTTCTTCTCTTGAGTATATACCAAGAAGTGATATTGTTGAGTCATCTGATAACTCTATATTTAGCTTTTAGAAGAACGGCCAAACCATTTGTGTACCATCTTATACTCCCATCGGTAAGCTACGGGCTTCTTATTTCTCCACACCCTACCTGACCTGTGCTGTTACTTTTTAAAAAATAGTCCTAATGGGTATAAGGAGCCATAGCATCATGGTTTGATTTGCATTTCCCTAATCACTAATGAGGTGGACCACCTTTACTTGTGCTTGTTAGTTACATAAAAAGTTTTCTGGAAAAATATCTATTCGGGTCCTTTGCCAATTTTTAAAATGGGATTGTTTATCTTTATGTTGTTCAATTGTAAGTGTTTTTAAATATATTCTGGCTACTAAATCTTACCTTACTCATAAACTACATATCTGCAAATATTGTCTTCTATTCTGTAGATTGTCTTCTTACTGTCTTGATCGTGTTCTTTGGTGCACAAAGGTTTTTAGATTTTATAAAGTTCACTTTATTTTTTTCTCTTGTTGTTTGCGCTTTTGGTATCATGTCTGAGAAGGTGTTGCCTAATCAAATATCAAAAAGATTCACACCTATTTTCCACTCTAAGTTTCATAGTTGACTCTTAGACTTAGAGCTTCAATCCATTTTGAGTTGATCTTTGTATATGGTGTGAGGTAGGGCTCCAACTTCATTTTGGTTTTCTAAATCTAAAATTAAATATCTTGTCATAAGAGGCCAGTGGGTAACAGCGGAGACGCTGGAGTCTAACCGTCAGAGTTTAAATCCCTCTTCTTCCTTAGAAGTTGTGTAATCTTAAGGAAATGCCCTGATTTCTCTCTGCCTTACTTTTCTCCTCTGTAAAAGGGGACATAACAACACTGACGTCCTTCAGGTGTGTGTGTTAAAATTCACATCATAAAGCGGTCATGAGAACTGAGTCTGTGCATATAAAACCTAATGCTCATCTCCAGAGAAGATCACACCCCAGGTCCCGGGGGTCAGAACTGCAACACAGTTTCTTCAGCAGAAGGACAAACTAAAAAATAATAGCCCAGGAAATAAGCCAGGTCCTCAGAGCAGAGCTACCGCACCTTGAGACGTGCTGAGTGAAGGGAAGAAAGACCAAGGGGAAGATAATGGGGCCAAGCCGCAGGGACATCTGCAGTGGTGAGGGGGGACTGTGGGAGGTGGCCCGCGGGTCACTGAGTGAGAGCCTTGGGTAAGCTTAGGTGACACTGGGTGCCTTGCTCCATCTCGATGGCAGTGGACCTTCACATGGCCCACAGCGGCCCAGGGCACTGGCCCGAGCTCACAGGGCTGCCACTTGCTTAAATGCCAGTTTGTCTCTGTAGTGAAAGTCTTAGTAATTTCATTTCGAATTAATAATTTCATGTTTGAGTTTATCTGGTGTCAGTGAGGTCTAGGGGGACGGGAGCACCCCTAAGCAGAGCAGCAGGAGCCGTATGTGCCTCCCGCCGTCTCAGACAGGTGCTTCTGGGCGTATGGCGGGGTCTCGTCTGGATGAGCCTCCGGAGGTTGGAAGTCTGGTCAGTTTAAAGAATGCTCCTAGGTACGTATTGGCCTTCCTAGTCCAGTGCCACCAACACTGTGGAGTGTCAGTTGTCACCCTCGTGTGCCTAGGGTTGACTGGGAGCTGGGGCTCAGGGCCACTGCCCAGCATCCGGAAAGAGGACCGTGACACACACTGCTGGCCTGGGAAGAGACCCAAATTCCGTTTGCAGTGTGGTTTCTACCAAATACACATTGCTCCCGCATCACAGTGCAGCCAGGGAGTGGTCAAGCTGAACGGTCATTGGCGGGAAACAACCGTGCTGCTTGCAGTACCTCACCCCCCACTGGGCACAGAATGACAGCTGACCCTTGGGCACCAGTGTGCAGCCAGAGTCCCAGGGAGCGTGAGGCAGTGAGGTCTGACCCTCTGAGTGAGGCAGGCTCTGGGAGCCCCCAGAGGTCACCTTGTCCCTTCAAACTAGAACGTCCTCAAATGCACCAAAAGGCACTGGTGACCAAGCAACCCCCTCCTGTCCTTCCACACCCAGCTCTTGCCACCGTGAGCAGACACACACGCTGGAAATGGGGGCGCCAAGGGAGGGGAGCGAGGTCGCCCTGGCCCCTTCCCTCCCGGCTTCACACTGCCCGACGGGGTGGACCTCAAGCCAGGTGAGGCACTTCCCCCAGCGGCTCGCAGAGGCCCCTTGGGAAGAGCAGCCGAGGCACATCTCACGTACAAACTGCATAATCTTGGTGATCAAAATGGCTAAAGGCCTTTTAGAAGTGTCATTGCTTTATAGAAAGATGAATGGTAAAATTCATACCAATAACCTAAAATGTCCAATTTCCTTTAGTTAGAATATCAAAGAGTGCATTTAAAAATATACCATGACAATGGAAGAGAGAGACCGTGGAAGAAAGGAAAATGCCTTCTCTTTTAAAACCTTTCATCACCCTTTTTTCCTTGCTTTTTGAACAAACAGCCCTATGTTTTCATTTTGCCCTGGGCCATAGGGGGGGCAGCTGGCCCCAGGCCCCTGGATGTCACCAGATAAGAGAGATGTTAGACCACTGGCCACGCCCTCTGTCCTGAGCCCCAGAGGCTTCCCTTCCCTCTTCACGGGCTGCTCCTGAGCCCAAGTCCTTTCCTGACCCTGATCCCCACAGCGTCGCTGTTCTCCATGTCTAAGAGGCACATTGAGAAGTCACTTTGCTACGGAGGCAGGGCCACCAAACCTGACCCAGCAGAGATTTGTCTTTAGCTCCCCTCCACCTCTTTCCAGTGACTCCCCAAACCCTCACAGAGAGCCAGTCCTCTCATGCCACCGTCATGGTTGGGATCACATACAAAGCCACCCAGAAATGCCCAAGTCATGCAAACACGAGGGCTGTTTAAAATGCTACCTGGCCCTCGCTCACCCAGGTGGCCCTGCTGAGCACGCACCGCAGCTGATCATAGAAGACTCCAGTATGTCCTTGGCAGGCACAGAGCTCGGTAGGACGCTGACCCTCAGCCTGGGGCTCTGCTCGGGCTCCTGGGCTGCCCAGCGCTCCCTGGAAAGCTAAATCTCACCCTCCAGAGCTTGGTGTGGCTCTGTCTCTGCTGGGCCCCATCCAGGCGGGCAGGTTCAGGCAGGAATGAGAGGTTAATTGTTCCAGGATTGATACATTTTGATGCAGAAATGTTGTTTTTATTGTGAAATTCAGACCTTCGCAACAAGCCAGTGGAGGAATCGATTGATTTGGAGAGGAGCACATTTCCAGGAGTCCCCCATCACCCCACATAGGTGACCGACTGCCTTCGCAGAGTCAGACCTACCGAGAGGAAGAGGCCCTGGGGCCGAGCAGCCTGCGGGAACTATCTGCCAGGAGACTTTCAGTACAAACGACAAGAAGCTCATTTGCTTTCTGATGTGGACCTCTTGCAAAGCAAAGCCAGGGGTCAGCGCATCCTGAGGACTGGCTTTGACTGATGAACGCGCAGTTGGGGGCTTCCACCAGGGGAGCTGGGGTGGGGGGGTGTTGCTTCCGGGAGTCCTGTCAAGTGGGTAATTCAAAAAAGTCATTCCTTTTGAGCTGGGAGTCATTAACTCCTCCAATAGCCAACTGAGAGAGTTGAGTTGGCACTTGCCTTGAAAATTACTTTAAAAAGAAGCAGGCGAGGAGGCTGCTGACCTGGCTGTCCCGTTATTCACACTTCTCAAGCAAGAAGCTGCACGTGCCTGTTTTTAAACCTCATTGGAATACTACTGGCGCGCGGTGTAGACGCTCCTGTCTGTCTGAGCATCAGCAGCTGCTACAGCGGCCTGGGCTCAGAAGTGGTGACCACCTCCACAGTAACTCACTCCTTGAATTTGTTCCATCCAGGAAAAGCGGTCTGACAGCACTTGCTCTTATAGGCTCTGTCATCCGCACAGCGCGACGCGAAGGACGCTTCCAGGTCCTGGTGAGAACATGGCGCGGTCAGTGTTGATTCTGACTCTAGCTGATGGACAGGAGGAAGGGAGAGGGGACTTCGGCTCTCCTGGTATTGTGGGCCTGTGTGACTTTTCCAAGGCCACCAGCACAAAGTACCGCAAACCGAGTGGCTCCAGCAACAGACATCCATGTCTCCCATTCCTGGAGGCGGGAAGCCTGAGGTCAAGCTGGGTACAGTTGGTTCCCCGTGTGGGCTCTGTGGGCGTGCCAGGCCCTCTCCTGGGCCTGCAGGGGCCCTCCTGCCCTGTGTCCCTGCACACTGTCTAGCCCTCTGTGCATGCCTCTCAGTCCTGATTCTCCCCTCTGAGGACTGCAGTCAGGTGGTATTAGGGCCAACCCTAAAGGCCTCATTTTAGTTTAATTGCCCCTGGAAAGATCCTGTCTCCTGACAAGTCCAAGCCTTAGGACTTCAACATGTGAATTTGAGGGGACAAAATTCAACTCATTATGGTGGGGAGGGGTGACACGGAGTGAGAACCCTCAAGGGAACCCCTCCCACCCCATGGCGAAGGCGTTGGTCTGTCGGCCTCAGTGAAAAGCTTCCCCTGTCTCAAAGGAACCCCCTCGAAGGGGTTGGACCAAGTGTGTATGTCTGTCAACCAGTGCGCAAAAGTGTTCGGCACGCTTTAGAAGGACCCTCACCCCAAGGGGTGAACATATAAAAGGCTTGGTGCTGGAAAGACCTCGTTGTAATTATCCAGTGCACTGAATGTGTATCCTCATTCACTTATTTCCATTCTGAGTAACTGAGGCTCCTGCATTTAAAACTGCGCAGAAGCTTATTTCACCCTTGTCTGCAGGATGCCTAGAACAACGAGTCTCAGCATCGAGCAACCAGAGTCAGGTTTGGTAGGATGCTTTGCAAGATGGCGCGTCTCGCTGGCTGGTGGTTTTCCTCTTCCCAACTGAACCGGTGTAGGCTGTCTCTTAGCTGCTCTTGCTTCTCTCTCCTTGTCGGTAAAATGGCACAAGGAGGCTCCTGTGAATGGGGTAGTTTTCCTTTCAAAGGATTCAGCACTGATGTAAAGAAGTGCATTTGATTTATGGGTATTGATTTTATATCCTGCTATTTGCTGAACTCATTTGTACATTCTAGAAGTTTTCTGGTGGAATTTTTTGGATCCTCCAAGTATAGAATCATGTCATCAGCAAATAATGATAGTTTGATCTATTCTTTTCCTATTCGCATCCCTTTAATTTCTTTCCTCTGTCTAATGGCTCTGGTTAGAGTTTCAAGGACTGTGTTGAATAGAGGAGGGGTGAAAGAGGGCATCCCTGTCTTGTTCCTGTTTTTTAAAGGGAATGCTTCCAATTTTTCTCCATTTAGGATGTGTTGCCTTTGGTTTAGCATAGATAGCTTTCATAATATTGAGGTATGTTCCTACTATTCCTAGTTTTTCTAGTGTTTTGGTCACATATGCACATAGGGTGATAATGTCCTATTCATTCCACTATCACCCCTACCTCCAAACCCCTCCCCTCCCTTCACTACCCTCACTCTAATCCAAAGCACCTCTATTCTCCCCCTTTTTTATTGTGAATTAGCATCTGCATATCAGAGAAAACATTCAGCCTTTGGTTCTGTGGGTTGATTTATTTTGTTTAGCAAAATATTCTCTAATTCCATTCATTTACTGGCAAATGCCACCATCTCATTCTTCTTTAAGGCTGAGTAATACTCCATTGTGTAGATGTACTGCATTTTCTTTTTTTATTCATCTGTTGAAGGGCACTTAGGTTGGTTCCATAGTTTGGCTATTGTGAGTTGAGCTGCTATAAACATTGATGTGGCTGCATCACTGTACTATGCTGGTTTTAAGTCCTTTGGGTATATGCTGAGGAGTGGGATAGCTGGGTCAAACGGGGGTTCCATTCCAAGTTTTCAGAGTAGTTGTACCAATCTGCAGTCCCACCAGCAATGTACAGTGTGCCTTTTCCCCACATCCTCTCCAACACTTATTATTGCTTGTATTCTTTTTTAATGTTTTTTTTTTACTTACTGATGGACCTTTATTTGATTAATTTACTCATATGTGGTGCTGAGAATTGAACCCAGGGCCTCACACACACTAGGCAAGCGCTCTACCACTGAGCCACCACCCCAGCCCCTTGTGGCTTGTGTTCTTGGTAATTGCCATTCACGCTCTTGAGTTACCGACTGGTAGAAAATCAGAAACCCCTCTGCAGTCAGCTGTGTGGGTCTCAACGTCCCTTGGTCTAGTTTTCCCCTGGTTTGGTGGCCAGTGGCCCTCTTAGTGCCCGCTTTCCTGGCCTCACTTGTTCTTTGGTCATCTGGCCACTTGTTTTCTCATCCACTAACTAATGTCCCTGACTCCCCCCCTGCCGTGGGTGCAGATTCCTGTTGAGTGTTCTGTCCTGTTTCCAATCACTTAGTGACCAGCCAGGACTCTGCTTAATGGAGAAGTCCGCTCTGCTCAGCAGACATTTGGAGGCCTCCGGAACCTTCCTCCACGCCATCTTTCCAGCCTCTGTCACCGTCATTCTTTACAACAAACCTGTAATCTGGGAAAATATGTGACTGACATCTCTGATCCCCGATTCCACGTTGTGTTGTCCCTCGGATAATGGATAACGCTGTTTATCTCGCATCCTCCTCCCTCCCTTCCCGTCTCCCACTCAATGCACACATACAAACTGGGATTTCCAAGTGCCCCCCCCCAGAGGCCACCCCTCAGCCTTCCAGGAGGGAGCGGGTCCCCTGGGTCCCCTGGATGGCGTGAGGCATCTCGTCTGCCCGTGTTTTCAGCATGGTGAGATGGCTGCACTCCTTCTCCAGAGCCTGACCCTCTGCCTGTCCAAGGAGAGCTCAGGCAGTTTGAATGAAGGGGTAAGTGAGTGAACGGGAGCCACTGTGGTGGGGGAATCCCACACCTGACATAATCCCACATAACCCATGTGTGACTCTGGAATGTCCCGTTCAGAGAACATCAAACACAAAACTTCAAACAAAGTCATGGGGCCCGTCTGTGCAGATCCCAGTCGGGTGGGGTGGCCCAGCAAAAGGGTGGGACTCCTGACAGGGAGGGAGGAACGTGGCCCAGCCAGCCACCCTTCCCCAGCCTCCGAGGCCCATCTGGAAATCAGAGAGGGCCCAAGTGGCTCAGAGCTCAGGAGCACGGGGCTGGATAATTAATGAATGATAGCAAAGCCTTGGAAGCCAACGTGCTCTGTGCCTGCTAAAGTGTAGCAATACAAAAATAATCATCTTTCACCATCTTCTTCAGAGAGCCAAGTGGCCTGCTCTTTCTAATCTAAAGTGGGTTCAAGAAACAGCAGTGATTTCCACACAGAGGTGCACCCGGTGATCATGCAAACCCATTCGGCGTTCTAAATGCAATTACAGTGCTGACCATCAACCCTGAAAACAAATTACAGCAGCTAATGACAGGGAACGGTAATCGGAATGCTGGAGAAGATTGCTTGGAAACCGCGTTGTCAACAAAGACCACTCCAACACAGCTGTAAACAACTTCAGCCACAGAATAGCGCAGTGACCCCTGCCCCATGGGACATGAAGACGATGCCCGGCACATTCCGGGGTCCCAGCCACTGCCTCCTAAGTGGCTGCATCACATTGTTTTTAACCTCCGTCTTTCTGGGTCCATCTAAATGTGGCGGGAGGCAAGTGCCCTTGAACGTGCGGCTGTTCATAAGTCTTATCCTGGTTCGCTTCTGGCTCTGGATAAGTCCCCCGTCCCCCCTCTCCTTTGCATTTTTTGTTATCTTTGGCATTCGTTTTTTGAAAAACATGTGCTCGCTTGGAACAAGTCCACTAACGCAAACAACCTGAAAAGTTTCCAAACCGCCCGACGGTTGCGATAGCGGGCATCTCCCAGGGCTGGCAGGGCTCACAGGACGCCGCGGGAGAGGCTTTCCTTAGCTGTAATAGCAACTGACGTCTCCCTATCTCCCCTCTCATTCCCCAGAGACTGGCGCAGCTCAAGTCCGAGATAACGCGAGTGGGGGGACCAGGTAGAGGAGGGAAACCAGCGTGGGTGGAGGAGGGCTGGAAAAAGAGACCAGGGACACAGTGTGACTCCAGACTGAAACAGTGTCCTCGACTTGCTTCATTAGCAACAGGGGAGGGGAGCAGAGTCTGAGGAGCCGGTTGCTTCTGCAAACTGCCACTTTTCCCAGAAAAACTCAAGTTTGAAACAACTCATCTTACTGCCTGTAAGGGAGGGAGTGAGTGACTGAGTAACTTCTGTTCATTTTTAGGAAAAACAAGCACCAAGAATACACTTTGAAAAGAAACCATCCGAAGCAGAATTCTTTCTAGAATGTGTATTCCCCTTGCCTCTCTGACCAAACAGCGGCCCAAGAAGGACCAGTGCCTGCCATGGAAGACTCCATTGTCCTCATTACAGCCAAAGGCACAGAGAATGCTGGAGCATAGTCACGCGTGGTTATTCGTGGGTTATTCTCAAAGTCCTTGGTTCACTTTTAGGGGGACTTGACTGTTAGGCTGGAAAATGCCATTTTTTTCCCAATAGTGCCCTGCTTCCCTCATGCTGAGGCTTAGAAATTCCAGCTCGTTGGAGTCTGGGCAAGAACAGGCCCAGCTGGCTGCTGGCGAGGGGCCGTGGGTCCAGTGTGGACCCTCACACATTTTGCTTTCGAGAATCCTGGGGTTTTGCCCATTTCTTGACCACTTTCTAGAGCATTAAGTTGACCAGTAAATGGGGTAGCACTGAGTTTAATAAGAGATGAATTCACAGCTCAGAATTTAGGAATCTGGTGGGGATTCCCATGAGATGCCCAAGGTATTCATGGCTTCCTCTCTCTCAACTCTTTAAAGATTCCTATTTTCAGGATGATCCAATATGTTAAAACTGATTTCATCTTTCATTCATTTGATTTGAAAATTTGTGCCAGTTAGAACTTGCACAATTCTATTCCAGAGACCAGGGACACACAGAACCCCATTCGGCCACCGACACACTACCCTTTGCGTGCTTTCTCTGTCCTTCTCTTTGCATTTGCAAGCTCAGTGTTCTCTTACTCAGAAATTTGCATCCTATATTTAACGTACACTGGCTCGTGTACTAGTTTCCTTGTTGCTATATTCTTTATGATGAATGCCTACAGACTATTCCACCCAGTAGCTCTATTATCATTTATTTAGCCATTTCCCATTATTGGAACTTTGAATTAATTTATCATCATCATCATCATCATCATCATCATGATTTTGCTATTAACAGTCAACCTGCAGTGACTGCCTTCCTGAATCCAGCTTCCATTTGGTAAACTGATGGTCTTGAGATTATTCCTCAGGAGGAAATGACAACTTAGAACTTAGTCTTTAAAAAGGAAAATTTGGGGTGAGTATTGGTAGTTCTTGGTCCTTTCGTAGAGTTTTTGTTTAATGAGAAGAAAACAAAGTGGTTATTTTAAAAACAAAGCAAGGGCTGGGGTCATGGCTCAGTGGTGAAGTGCCTGCCTCATATGTGTGAGGCACTGGGTTCGATCCTCAGCAACACGTAAAAATAAGTAAATAAAGATACCGTGTCCATCTACAACTAAAAAATATTAAAAAAAAGAGAAACACTGTGCCCAGTCTCAAAGAAGGGCAAGGGAGACCCCTGGGCCTGAGTCAGAAGACTATTTTGATTAGAAAAACGATCTGGCTTCTTTGAAAGAAAGAAGTTGCGGTAAAGGTAATGAAATGATTTCACTTATTACATTAGCAGAAGGGTTCAGTCTGCCCAGGAAGTGAGACAAGGGTTGAGGAGCTGAACTGGGGCTTAAGGGCTTGGCACCCGGGAGTGGGGAGAGGAGCGGGGAGGATTCCCTGGAATGGGAAGGAAGAGGAGCTGGTCAACCTCCGCAGGCAGAGGCCGGGAGGCTGCCTGGGGTCATGGAGGCTCCTTGAGATACAGTTTCAAGGCGTGGCCTGCTGTGTAGGATGATGAGGCCCTGTAGTCCCAAGTCTCTAGGGAATAGCAGCTACTCCCAAGAGCCTATAGGAGTGGAGCAAGGTCCCAGTGGTGGTGAGGGGCCACAGCAACCTTGGGGAGCAGGAAGCAGAGGTCAGAGAGGTCAGGGTGAGAGAGGACCAGAAAACGTGGGGCTCCTGAGAATCCTCACTGGTGTTGGGAGACCGCTGGAGGCACCTCACTACATGCCCAGGTCTATACGGAGTTTAAAAGAATATGTGGCTGTTAAATGAAATGAAAACTCAAAGCTGGTACACATGGGTCCCCAGGCAGCAGAGGGGGGAGCTATAATTAAGTTATTAGGTTAAGGTCTAGCTATTCCACGTCCACAGATTAGACGATTGAATCGTAAGTGAAATTTTAACAGCCGTTTCATAAGTCCCACAATTAATATTTCCAAAAGCAAAGTCATTGCTGGTGTTTTTCTGGTCCCACTAGATTTTGAGAGGCTAACATGGGTACTTTCTTGTAATTGTTTTCTGAAAGGCACGTGGATCCGGCTCCGGGAGCCCTCTTCCTGCCACTCTTGGGCAGAGCCAAGTCCCGTTGCCCTGGGCAGGCACTCCTGTGACTCGAGACCTGTGCAGAGGACCCTATTCAAGGAGTGCGCAGGAACCCCTGAGACCCAGGTCCTGGCCGGGAAGAACGTGGCTGGGCTGCCCTTGGACTGGGTCACAGCGGTCACCAGGGCTCTGCCGAGTGTTAAATGAGACGCTGTGGGAAGGGCACGGGAATCGCTCTTGATGAAGAGTCAATGACAAGGGGCAAGAGAGCGTAGATATGGTTTCTGCCAACTCAGGGATATGCGGGGATGGACACCTGACAAGACAGGCTTTGCCAGAACATTCCAGACTATTTAAAGGATGCGATAGATCTAATAATAGCTGCCATGTACAGAGCATCTAGGATGTGGTAGACACTGCTGTGGGTACTTAGGTAGTATTTCAACGTGTGCCATGGTATACATAATTATATATCATGATTCTAGAAATTCAACTCATCCAGTTCCCACAGCGAGTGAGTGACAAATTCGCACTCAATTTTTCTGAAGCCGAAGCTCTTGCTTTTTCTATTACATTAGTTTTTAATCTTTTGGGGTCATGGGCCCCTTTGAGAGTTTCATGAAAGCTGTGGGAAAAAAGATCTGTTACTATAAAAATGCAAATGTGCACCAAGATGGGAACACAGACACACAAAATCAGAGGGGTTCAGACCCCAGGGCCTCGGCTACCAATACCATGCGACCCGGCTGCCAAGCAGAGCTCCCTCACTGCACCACCATGTGACCCTGGAGGCCTGGCAGCCAAATCCATTTTGAGGGGTGGGTGGGGGGGTATTGGGAATTGAACTCGGGGATGCTTAACAATATTGAGCCATATCCCTTTGGTTTAAAATGCTATTTTCTTCTATGAGACCAAAACACCATTAAAAACTGTGCTACAATGAAAATATAGCACAGAACTGAGAAATAACACACAGTTTGCTTCTGAATGCCACCAACTCTAAAAGTTCATTTTAAAGTTTCTGTCTGGAAGTTTATAGTATAGGAATCTGTGCAAATTATTATAATTGCTTGGGTGTATACTCTTGTTAAACACACTTGGCTGTTACAGAAAGCTTGGAAAATTACAGAAAACACAAAGAAGAAAATGGAACGTCATTCTCATGACCCTGAGGTAATCCTTGTCAGCTTTTTGTGAGTAAAATATCTAATTTTTCCTTGTGTAGGAGTGTGTGTGCAATTAAATAGTTTTAACAGGGAAAGTAACTACATACATTTTCAAAATAACTCTGTTTTCATATGTATTGACTTTTTCTTTAAGATGCTTATAAAATACTATAATAATACCAAGAAGACTAAATTGCACTGACTCTAAAACACTATAGTATATGTTAGATAATTTAAGATATAAAGTCATAGCATTAGATCTGCACATTGAAGCTTTTTATTTAATGAAAACAATGTCAGAGTGATAACTTCTTGATCCTATTTGACAATGTTTTCCTCTGCTTGAATCATATGACCACACTCCCTAGGAGTTTGGAAGAAGAAATAAAATAGATTTTATGTGAGTCAGATCACAAGGAAAACAAACAGAGAATTCCAGAAGAATCTGTCGAGTTTCACACTGTCATGCTTACGATCCACAGCAAACCTGGGATCCGGCTGGGACAGTCCCGGGGGGAGCCCCCAGCACTCTGAAACTCTCCTGCTTTACTTCACTGTGTCTGAGAATGTTGGTGGTCTCCGGCGAGAACCCGAAGGCAGAGGACAAGCAGTGGACTTCAGGAAACCGGCCCCGGGAAAGAAAAACAGCCTTTCCTTTGTCTACCAGAAAATACCGTTGCTCAGCCGAGACCGAAGCTTTGCTCAGGAAAGCCCATTTCTTGGATCTCAAAGACAAAATATTAAGACTTCCATTTAAAAAATGGTTTCTCTGGCTTAGTCGGCTTTTTGTCACTGTGCCCAAAAGACCAGACAAGAGCAACTTAGAGGAGGAAGCGCGTATTCTGGCTCATGGTTTCAGAGGTTTCGTCCATGGTCGAAGGGGTGGGTTGCTCTGGACCCCAGGTGGGCATCATGGCGGAGGTGTGGCGTAGGAGAGCTTCTCCACTCCTGCCGGCCAGGGAGAAAGGAGGAAGGCCAGAGGAAGACGCTCCCTTCTGGGGACACATCCTCTATGACCCAGCTCCTCCAGCCACGCCCCACCTGCCCACAGTTACCACCCAGGATGGACTGATGGGGTCACAGCTCTCAACATCCCTGGAGTAACACAGGAGCTTTGGGGGACACCCCGGGTCCAGACCATAACTGGGTGTTTATATGTTTCTATGACACAGATGATATTAATGAGTAGGATATAGTGTACCCACATTTTATAACTGGGCCTACTGGGGACAGCTAAACACCCGTGTTTTTGGTCTTAACTAGAGGCTCACGTGCCTGTGTACCCAGAGCCTTTTTTCAGAGGAGCAGCGCACAAGGAAAGCACTTGGAGGTCACTGCTCATCTTCCCCCAGAATCACATCCTCACCGAGTCCAGCAATGTCCTTGTCCTCCCTGGGAATCGCTTTCTGGGCATGACTTTTTGACAGCTGGGGTAATTACAGAATGAAGTCTCGTCCACCTGGAGGACTGTCACCCCCACGCCCTTTCCCGTGCTAATGATATGGTTCTTTCCTCCTTCAGTATTCGCCGAGGGCCCCTCTATGCCACTGCTGCTCTGAGGACTGTGAAGGAAACAGAGATGACCGAGACGGGGCCCAGGGCTAGGACCGTGGCTCCGTGGTGGAGCACTTGCCTAGCAGGTGCGAGGCCCTGGCTTCGACCCCCAGCACTGGGGAAAAAAGATGGGGTCCAGATGGTAAAGAAAATTTTCGTGGGCAGGGCTGGACAGGAGACGGTGAATGTTTGGGGGTCATGCTGAAGGTCTGAGCCATAGCTCTGGAGACAGAGGTCCCCTTCCCCACTTTGATGCTCCGAGAAGCCCACAATCCCAACGCAGAGCTGGCCTCCAGTGCAAGACTTCTCACTTCTAATGGATAACACAAATAAAGAACAAAAATGCAGTCCACAAAGCTTTGCTGCATGATGGGTTAGGCGTCCTGTGGGTTGAGCGGAGGTCGGCTGGAGCAACTAATGAGACACGGCAGCAGAGGTATTGAGCTTAAAAATCAATGCATTTGAAAACTTGCTGCAGAGCTCACAGCCGCCGTGGCCACAGCACTGGTGACAGACTGAGACCTGCATGCTGTTCTGTCCCTGGTGGCAAACCACAGCAGGTGCTCCATCGGCACAAGGCAAACAAGACCAGTTCTATTTCCATTATTGGGTAGGGACGCCCATTGAATTTGAATGCAGTTAAAGGAGGCTGATTAGAAGTTGATTAGAAGAATGCACACAGACGCACTTGAAGTGAATTCATGAACCTGCACTGTGGATTTGGGATCTGATCTATGAAACCTGGGGTCCTTGCATTTCCTGTTGGTGGCTACCTAGTATCTGTGGTTTTGAGAGAGCACAACAGTGCAAAGTCCTCAGGGGCAGGAGTGAGATGCACGTTCGAGTCTTGGCTGTACACTTGGTTGGGGACGGGGGTTGCTGGAGATGGAACCCAGGTCCTCGAGCATGCTAAGCATTTGCTCTGCCACTGAGCTCCACAGTCCTCCTCTACAAGGTTGTTAAACCTTGGACAAGGCTCTATTGAACCAGGGATGACTTCCATAACATAAGAATATTAGCACTACTTTTCAGGGTTGTTGAGAAGGATTAGAGATGAACTGTACCTAAAGTCCTGTCACATAGTAGGTGCACAATAAATTATGCTTATTATTGCTATCTTCTATTTCGATCTTTTTTTTTTTTTGGCTGTGTTATACTTCCTGACAGACAGTGATTTTGCTGGAAAGACCGCCCTGCTGGTGAAACCCATGACTATGTTCTGTAGCATATAATTTTCGCAAGTTTTGAATAGTAAAATTAACTCTAGAATAATCCCATAGGTATGAATAACTTCAGTTTAGCTGTTTTCTGTGTCTGAAAAAAATAATCACCCTTGTTGAAAAATTGATGTCAGAAGAGGGCCAAGGTAGCCTATAGAATAATAGGGGTACTGGATTTAAACAAATCTGTTTATATTTAATTCCCTCCACTTTCAGATACAGCAAACACTTTTATCAGGAAATAATCAGCACGTGGCTCTCGTCTTCCCCGGCATCCTCTCGCCCTCACCTCGCAGGCCCCCTTGATCTTCACGATTCTTGTAGACTTGGGTTCTTAACAGATAACGATGAATTTTAAGCCTGGTGGTTACTGCATTCTTCATTCTGTGGGGAAATTGGTTTGATGGTAACCATAGATTTTTTTTAGCTCCAACCTGGGGTGGGGTGGAGAATTTACAGAAACAAAAAAATAGATAATGCGGCAAAGTAAAGAATGTCTTTAGAGAGCCCATCATTCCTCCTCCAGAAAGGCAAGCAGGTGCTCGTTTGCTATTATCTTATTTCGTTGGAGACATAAATCCGAATTATAAGATCCGCCGAGGACTCTGCTATCCGACCTTGCCAAGTGAATGCGTGAGCTTTGCAAAGTTTCTGCAGGCTCAGCGCATCCTTCCCGATCCCTCGGGAATGTTTCATTAGAGGCTTGGGACATGTGAGTTAATGGGGTCCGTGATCCCCGTTCTGTTTTTCGTCTCAGCAGGTCTCCTAAGAGTGCCCATTGACGCCTTCTGTTTCAATAGAGACTTTAGCTCGAAAAACGTCCAATTACTACTCACATAATTTTTTTCACTTATTAGAGACATCTCAGTTGTCAAGTCCCCCTTCACCTGAGACTTTGGTGTGAGATGAGCTCCAACCTCTCCGCCGGGATCTGTGCTGAGACTCAGCGCCAGATGATCGTCTGTGCAAATCCCAACCTGTCGGCGAAGCTACCTTTTAACCTTCAGCTCCGCCTTGGGTTGAGACAGGTTCCATCCTGTCTGGTTGCAGACGCTGGTTAAAGCCTCCCAGTCCAATTCCTTTGCCTCTGTATCAGCCATTGGAGGTTCCCAAGTGGTTTTGCTTTTCTAGTAAAAAAGAATTGGGGGGAAATAAAGCAACTACTGTGTAATGGGCTCTGGTTTGGGGACACATGTCCGCAGTTCTTTCCAGAGGACCCCTTGGAGTTTGCTGGACCTCAGCCAGTCCCGTAGGAGGAAAACCAGAGTTCCCATGGAGTCTTCCACTCCGCGCCTGCACGCTCCTTCCCAGCTTCCTGCCCCCACAGAGCCAGAAATCCCAGGTGAAGTGGGGCCCTGCAGGACCCCACATCAAACCCCCTTAGAGCCTGGAGAAGGAGCACCCGGACTTACCAGAGGGCCCCTGACCTCGCAGGGGGGCTAAGAGCGGGTCCTTGCTCCTGCACCCTCTTGTTCTGTCTCCTCAGACTCCGCCCACCTGCCCGGGGTGGGCCTCTGGCCATTGGTTCAAATCTGCAGCAGGAGGCAGTGCCCATCTCCTGCCCTCTCTGTTACTCAAGGTGGACGTTGGAAGGAAGGGTATAGAAGCAGAGCCCCAGAGCAGCTCATGGACCCCAAGTTCTCACCTCCTTCCCACTGGGTTGTGATCGCCTGGGTCAGCCGGATGGCCCTCTGTATTCCAGACCCTGTGGAGCCCACTTGGAATGTTCGCTCTTTGGGGAACTTACGTTGGGGGGGTTCCTGTTGAGGGAGAAGGGGGACAAGCACTCAGATACTCTAAAAACCCAAGGGCTCTTGCTGCCCCGTGACTTTTTCCCCCACGAGGCCTCCTGTGCAAGCAGTTCAGGGACAGCACCTCTCCCACCAGGGGGAGGCCCTCCGGCGGCTGTCTCACCTCTCTGCTCCCTACCCTTCTCACTTCACGTCTCAGGCTCTGTGGACGGGCTCTTTCGCCACTTTTTGGACCCTCTAGCCTCTTCCCTCTTTCCTACTCATTGCCAGGTGGCCAGCATGCTTCTGCCGCAGGCCTTGCCCACGTTCTGCCGGCCCCTGGAATATTCTTCTGCATATCCTGGGCTCTTGGATGTCTTCACTCCACTGCGGCCTTCTCAAGGGACGCCCGCCTGGACCGCCCCATCTAAAATGGCTCGTGTATCTCTCTACACGTGCCCCCCCCGCACCTGTTCATATTTATTCGTGGCACTCATGACATCTAATGCACGACTGCTAATTAAAGAATAACATGCAGGACACCTTTAGTCTCCAGCTGTCTCATATTTTGAGTTCTAATGTAGACTTAGATATAAACAAACCAAATCTTGACCCAGTAGTATGTCCTGTGTGTGTGTGTGTGTGTGTGTGATAAATAGTGTGTTTCAGGCAGTCACAAATAGCTGGGTTCCAGCTAATCACGGGCAGCCAACTCATCACACCAGGCCCAAACAGGACAGAAGCCGTATTAGCCAACCAGGCGATCCCCCCACTCTCCCTTGGAGCCTGGCTGGAGTGCCAGGCTGCTCTCTGAATTTCTTCTGGTTCTGGAATTCCTGTATCATTCTCTGCTCAGGTCAACTCGGTTGCATGCAATTTATTGAAAGGCCTTTCTTTCAATAGGATGCACATTGAAAATGTTGTCTTATTATCTGTTGGCTTTTAAAACGTAAGTAGAGGCAGGGGCATGGCGAATTGGAAGCCGACCTGGTCAACTTAGAGAGATCCTGTCATAAAAAATAAAAAGGGCAGGGATATAGCTCAGGGGTGCAGCCCCCCTCCAGGTTCAATAGCTAATAACAAATAAACAAGATGTGAGCCCCAGGAGCCTAGGGATTCCATGCTTTTTGTCCATTCTTCCATCTCTTGTTCCTAGAATAGTGGGTGGCAGGTATCAGGCACTCAGCAAACCCTGGTTGAAATAAAAAACGCATGAATGAGAGTGAGGGCCATTCATTCACCCCATTCCTCTGTCCTCGGCCCAGGGCACCTCTGCAGGAGGTCGGAGGTGCTGCCCGGCTCTGGCTGGACGTCTGGAAGCCTGGAGTCTCCCGTGTCTGGCTGTTCACCTGCTGGAAGCGTATCCTGAGTTCCTCGGTTCTCTGTGTGAGGGAACCAGGCGTCTCAAGCCTGTGGTTGTGGGCACAGATAAGATGGTATTCAGTGACCTGTGAGTGAGAACGGCCCTCGGCACAGCGGCAGGGCCTCTCTGCCTCTGCCTCGACTTACTCTATCACATTCTTCCAGGGCAGCATTGCCAAGGCCCCTGCCAGCACCCAGGGAAGGGGCACAGAGTGAACAAAAGGCACGGCCCCCTGCCCTAGTGGGACTCACACCTTGTTTATTGGTTATTGGCTACTGAACCCGGGGGGCTCTACCATTGAGCTCCATCCCTGCCCTTTGTAGGAAGGTCCCTGCTGTGCCCAGCCCCTGAACTCAGGGGCCTCCTGTGTGCTGTGCCAGGCTCCTCGGGGCTCTGGAGGAGGCGGGGCGGCGGGCAGCCAGCTCTGTTTCTGCTCAGGGCTCTCAGTCTTTAGTGACGGCAGCTACTTCTGGACCTGGATCTATGTTTTCTGATGACCGTTTGCAGGCGACTGCTCAGGACGGTGAGGAGCAGAGGACGTGCTCTCTGCCTGTGCTCCCTGGTTCCTCTGCTCCTTTCAGTTGCTTATGCAAAATAGCAGCCTGGACTCCTGTGCCCAGCGCAGAAGTCTCTGTGCAAACGGATGCTAAGACTGAGTGTCTGGAGACGTCAGCCAGGTGCCAGGAGTTTCTGGTCTCCAACCTCATAGGACACCCTGCTGATTACCACTGTTACTAGAGGGTCCCTTACCTACTCCCTGCTGTTTACTCCAGTCTGTTTAGAGGGTCCCTTACCTACTCCCTGCTGTTTACTCCAGTCTGTTTAGAGGGTCCCTTACCTACTCCCTGGAGAGGAGGAGCTGGCCTTGGAAAACTCCCCCACTTCTCTCAGGCTTTTCTGGGAGAATCTCCTGCAGATTTCTGTACACAGACCACTCCTTTCTTTCTCTATACATAAGCTCACTGATGGAGCAAAACCCAACATGGCCCTACTGGACTGAAGGGCACCTGCCTCCTTGAAAATCAGTTTTCTTTTCATCAAAAAGAAAAATTTCCTGAGAGAGAGAGAGAGAGAGAGAGAGAGAGAGAGAGAGAGAGAGACCACCCTGAAATCATTCTCTCATTTTACACTTTGGTTTGGTTTGTTTATTTTTAGGGGCTGGGGATGGAAGCCGGGGCCTTATACATGCTGCAAAGGTGCTTTATCCTTGAGCTACATCCCTAGCCTCCACTTTGTTCTTAAGATCTCAAATTATGACTTTCAAATCCATGTTGTAATAATATCGATTTTAGCAAAATAAGATACATCCTTCAAGATGTGCCTTCACACCCCCAGTCTGTTCTGTTGCTGGTTTGGCCAGAGCTCCAAGACGCTGATTAGAACATCAGCCATGGAGTAGAACCTGCTGTCCTCTGAAGTGACCCGTGTTTTGTGGCCACCTCGGATTCCTAGAAAACAGCCGTTCATTGCTCCTGAGCAGGAGGTCACGCATAGCTGCTTCCAAGGCCAGGAGGCACCCCACTGCTCCTGGGCCTCCCTTTGCCCATGTCACGTGCACGAGTGTGGCTGAGTCTCGTGTTCTTTTGCACACTGCTTGACACACTTACCCTGCCTCCTCTAGCTCTGAGACAAACAGAAATTTGCCAAAGCTTCTAACACGTTCTTCCCTTTGAAAATGGCTGAAAACACACTGAGGATCCACTGCTCTCAGAGGCAGAAAAGGAAAAGATGTAGGGTTTGTCACTCCCAGGAAAAGGGCTGCTGAACTTTCACCCAGGATTGCAGACTGCGCCCTTGGAAAGGCCGCTCTGAGCTGGCTTCTTCTCACGCAGCAGCAGCTGGCCGAGAGTGGGCCTCGGACCTTTCTTACAAAGTCACCCTGCAGGGCCGGGAGCTGGCAAGCTGGCGCTGGTGCCAGTTGGCATTCTGTTCTAGAGGTGGCCCAATCTGATACTCTGTTCAAAGCCCACAAGTTTGACAAATCAATGTTTCTTGTGAAAAGGGTGTCCTGAGGCTGCTCCCTCGAGAACCCGTTTTTACTGAAAATGCGAGCTGTTTTTATCATCAAATGTCTTTTAGCCTTGTGACCTGAAACAAAGTTTCATAAAGTGTTGGATGCTATAAACTTAAAAACCAAACCCAACCAAACCTGCCTGCTTCAGCATTTTAATACATGAAAACGTCCATTTGTAGTTGAGGCTCGAATTTGCCATAGCCTAAGTGGCTGACACAGATTCTAGTTGGAATCGCTGTTGATTTATTTATCCTGGAATAAACGCAATGCCATTATGTCTTGGTGACAACAGAAACAAGCTTTGGCCAGGTCTGTGCATAGTTTGGGGATGAAGAAAATAAGTTTGGAAAGGCAGTGGGCATTGCTGATTATAGATTTTCATTAGGAACAGATGTGGACTGTGTGTTCAGTGGTAGACACGCTGTTACGGAGACAAGTCAACTGACTGAGAACCGTAGTGTCTTCTTTTTTAGGAAAGAGCTAACAAACTGTGCTCATCATCTTTCTTTAAGGCAGTGCCTAGCCGTCGGGAACAAACCCAGATATTTATGCATCTGTTGAAAGGGGAACAGTGGGACAGGGGGCACTATGCTGGTCAACCCGTCTCCAGGCTGAAGCAGAGGCAGACCTCTCCACTTAGCCTCTGCTGATGGTGGGCCCCTCCGGACAGCCCTCTCCTCTCAAGGGGTAGCACTGCAAAGGCCAAGTTACATATGGCAGGATCACGTTGTGTGTTCCAGGGCTGTTTTCTCTTCCTTCGCGGACAGCGAGATCATTCAAGAGTCCTCACTCCTGGGTCTGGGCTGGGCCAGCGGGGGGGAAGATCTTGGGTGTGCCGGATCATGTCCATCGCTCTCTGACAGCCACCTTTGCTCCCAATCACTTACTGAGATTCCCTCATTTAAGGAAATGCCCTGGAAACTTCAAAGGACACTTCCAGTCACATGGTATTGTCTGGACCTTATTCACCTGGCCACACCCAGCTATAAAGGGGACGGGGACACGAAGTTATCCTGAGTGGTGACACGCCACTCAAAAATCAAGATGGGCGTTGTAGAAGAGGAAGTGGGTATTGGAAACAACCAGGGGCAGTACCGGGCTTAGACTGAATCACTCTCCTCTCAATAGGGGGTGAGAGCCCCCTTTCCTTCTCGTTTTCACTCAGATTTGGAATTGCCAGACACTTTGGTTTTGGCCAATCTGATGGATGCTCATTAGTGTTCAAATTCTCACCTTCACATGCACATGCTGTTCCCGCGTCCCACCTCACAGGTGACCATTCTGATGCATTTACTATGGATCTATTTCATCCTGTGTATAATGGGTATTATGTGGAATGCATCTATTTACAATTCTTTACTTGGTAAAATCCACTCACTGCATCTCCTTTGCACTGGTCACTGAGTCTCAGGGTTTGCCTGTGCTGCTTTTGTCCTCCTCCATGCTGCATGGAGATACCTGTGACAGTCCCCACACCCTTTTCCCGGTGATGGATGTTCTGCCCGTCTCTGACTCCCCAGTGGCACTTTGCCTTACGACGGGCCCATCTGATAAGTGGTCTCACTGCCAGCTCTACGGATGAGGACAGAATTGCCCCAGGTTCCACAGTTAGGGGGAGGAAAGAGCGCCGGGCCGTTCACCTGCAAGTGGAAGATGGAGTTGTGAGCCAGCCGTTGCTACCAGAGGCTCCAGGTCATGTTTTCCTGCTCTGAATGTCTCCTCCATTCTGCTCCAGTGACGCCTGGTGGGTAACAGTAGAGATTCTGGGGCTGGGATGTAGCTGGTGGAGAGCTTGCCTAGCGCTCACCAGACTCCGGGTTCCACCCCCAGCGCTGCAAAACAAAGAACAAACACCAACAACATGGTGTGAGCACGCCGCACCAAGAAGCCCATCAGGATGGGTAAGGAAAACGTGGAGCCTACACAAAACCGAACACTCCACAGCCACAACAAGGAAAGGACTCCTGTCACTTGCAGCCACACAGAAGGAACAGGGGGACATTACACCGAGTGCAGCAAGCCAGGCCCCAACAGACAAATACTGCACATACTCACTCCCATGAGGAGAGCAGAGAATGGTCACTAAAGGCCAGGAGGGTGTGGGGAGAAGGGGAGAGGAAGCTTGGCTAATGGCCAGCACAGTAGACTTGGACAGGAGCCGCTCCGGTGTCCTGCTGCACAGCAGGGATAGATGTCCACAGCAGCTGACTGCATGTTTTATAAAGATGGTGAATGTTCAGGGAATGGGAAGTGATAACGACCCGGATTTGATCATTATGCCTCACATGCATCTATCAAATTATCGCTCCATACCCCATAAATGTGAATGATCATTCTATATGCAAAAGAAAAATGATTCAATTTGGTTGTAGGCAAAAATAGAAATTCTTTGATTTAGTGATTCCTCTCTGAACAGAATCCAAATAGATGGCAAACCTCCCTGGGCATTTATGTCTGTGGTAAATGAGTCCTGAGCCCGCTCCGGAGGTGAGGGGTCAGGTGGACCGGCTGGCCGTGGAGGATTTAGAAGGTGGTGTGTCAGGTGGGACTGTTCAGCTAGGAGCAGGTGAGAGCCTGACCAACATGGCTTCAACCTGGGTGACAGCAGCTTCACTGGGTGACATCAGCTTCACTGGAGTCAGGGATACGAGGTTCTAGGGCCCCACCCCAAACTTCTGGATCTTATGAGTCCTCCAGGTGACTCATACGGCCCCCCAAGTCTGGGAACCACAGGCTTCCTATAATAGGAGACCAGGGATTGGAAGTCCGGGCTGGTGCCACAGCAATGGCACCGAGAACCGAGTTCCTTCTGTCTGTCATGTTTAGTCTATGGCTTTCCTCTTCCTGGGAGCAAGAGGAATTACAGAGGCCCCATCTGCATTCCAAGTCCTGAAAGAGGGTGGAGTCACCAGGGGTGTCGCCTGTCCTAGGAAGTCTCTCCCAGATGTCCTCTGCTTGTCTCCTTGGCCATAGCATCACACGGTCACACCCAGGTACAGTGGTCTGCAGGGGCAAATATGTGACAACTGTGCATGTCACCACTGTCCTGTGTCGGTCAGCTTTCCATCACTATAACAAACATGTGACACAATCTACTTATGCAAAGAACAGGGCTGTTTTGGTTCCGAGTCTGGGAATTTCTGGTCCCCGACTAGTTGATCCCATTTCTTTGGGCCTGTGGGGAGGCAGCACATCATGGCGGAGGGAGCACGAGATGAAATGAGCCAGGGAGCGAAGGAGGGAGAGGAGTGGCAGAGGGCTTACCCTGCACCCACGAGGCACTGAGTTCCACCCTCAGCACCACATAAACACAAATATACAGTAAATAAAAACAAGGGTATTGTGTCCATCTACAGCTAAAAAAAATATTTTAAAAGAGAAGAGACCAGGGTCCCATAATCCCCTTTGGGGGCACACCCCAATGATCTAAAGACCTCTCACAAGGCCCTATCTCTGGAAGTTTCCACCACCTCTCAAAGACAGCAAGCTGGAACCAGGCCTTTAAAACACGGGCCTTTGGGGAACATTCCAACCCAAATACAGCATCTTCTTACCCCCGAGCTGAGGTTCCGTTATAGAGAAGAAGCGGGGACAGTACGCAAGCAGCAGATTCTACTCCTGTGCCTCCGGGAGCCAGGAGGGAGCACAGGCAGGAGCGGTGGAGAGCAGCCTTCTCCTGGCTTGGGCTTTCTGGGGCCGGTCTTCCCATGGAGAGCGGGGTGGGGCCCTTTGCCTATGGGAGCCGCAGTTCCCTTTGCCCTTGGAGACCCAGAGTTGTTCCCCAGGTCACAGCCTCTGAATCTCAACCCGCCCACAGACGGCCTCATCCCCCCAAACCGCGGCGGATGGGCAGCAGGGCAGAGGCCGACCGGGAAGGGCTGGACGGCTCACGCAGCCCAGCTGGGAGAGGCCTTGAGCCTGCTGTCCTGCCCTGGATAGCTCTTATCTCTGCCTGTTGACTTAGTCTTCGGCTCAGGTTTTGTTTTTTCCTCTTAACTTTCTAGGCATGGAAAGAAACTGCGTATGTTTATCTTAGTCCTCCTGGGGCTGCTCACCCTGCCTCAGGCACTGGGCAGTGACCGGGTGCCATGAGCTGGCTCCCAGGGGTGGTCAGGGCCAGGCATGGTCCTCCAGCCTCCTGCCTGGGAGGGGCTCCCGAGGCCTTCCAGGCCTCCCGGGGTAGAGGTGGGTTGTGCCCATCAACACTACAGGTGGGTCTGAAGCCAGTGCCAACCAGGCAGCTGCACAGCCCAGGGACTTTGAGCTGTTTGCAACTTGCTCTTTGTACCCCTGCCAACTCACGCACACCTGGGACTCCTCCAGCTGCTGCCCGCCACAGCCCCCTTCCCGCCATGTGACCTAATCCTCACTCCACCTGCTTCTCTTCAGGGCTGCCAGCCCCATCCCCGCCATGCCAAAGTGAGACCTGGGGAGGTTTGAACAAGACCGACCTTCTCCATGCCTGAAGCAGCCAACTCCCAGGAATTTCACGGCAAATTAGGAGAGATTGAGGTACACTGGAAGGAAAGGCCAGTTCTGGCAATGAGTCAGCTTGGTGGTTTGGGGATCAAATAAAATTGGACCCGCAGCCTCGGCTCTACAACAGAATCACAGTTTCTTGTTTGGCCTGGTATGTGCACTTGGTAGAGAGAACACGCACAGCTGTCCGGGTCCCCTTCTTTGCATACGGATGTCGGTTTAAAATTCTGAAATACAACAAGGAGGAGAGGCGAGAGCTGGGGTCTGGGTCTTTGAAGTGCACGCAGGGCTTCTATTCAGCTGACTAAGAGTGCTGGGGTAAGAAGTCTCACTAACACCTGATCTGCATCTTAGGAAGGTCAAGATCCAGAGAAGAAGATGGACGAGCTGTCCACAGACACCTGACTTTCCAGCCCAGGAAGAGAGTCAGAGCCAGAGAAGCTGCTCATTCTGTTTGGGGTTCAGCAACTTCTGGCGGAGGAGGTGGGGTCAGAGCTGAGATTTGAGAGGCGCCAGGTGGTGTCCTTCTCTCCTTGAAGACGCTCTCCCGTGACCTGTCGGCGGGACACTGCCCCTATTGTGTCTGACGTTGTTTTGCAGCATCCTTGCCCCTAACCTTCTGTCATGAGAGCAGTCCAAGGTTAACAGCGGTAATCACCTGTGGAAACTGCCAGCAAACATGAATGACTCTTATGGGGCCAATTTTTCTCAAGGAAGTAATAAAGCAGTCTTGTGGCTCCTGGCAGGACGCGCGGATATCTTTCTCCGACTCCTCGCTGCCTCGTGACTCTGGACACACAATGTACTCTGCTCATCCACTGCCTTTGGGAAGGAGAATCGACTGACTCACACCTCGTTTTGATGGTGCCAATCAGTCAGTCAATCAGTTGAAAGCACTCACTGTGTGCTTGGTGTTGACATTTCTTTGTGTCTCAAGAGTGCAGAAAAGATGAAAAAATGAGAAGATAAAGCATGCCGACTGTAATATATAAGTGAGCAGTTGTGTTCTTTTAAAACAGAGTGTCACTTTCAGAAGTCACTGGAGCGACCAGTGCAGTTTTTATATAGCTTGCAAATTTAAGAAATCTGGCTCTCACCGGGTCTTTGCTCCCTCGATTAGAGATCACCTACTTGCATAGGCTGGGAGCTATTGGTGCTGGTTGCTAATATTTCCCGTCCTCTCTTTGGAAACACAAGGAATTGCATTTCTTTAGCTCCCTGAGCTTCAGTCTGGCCACATCCATTGTTTTTACCAGTGAAATGTGCACATAAATGACATTTCACATGAGTCACACAATGAATCCCCAGGGCTCCATTGCAGGACCCTCTCTCTCGGCCTCAGCATCATGGAAGTCTATTTTGATAAGGAGGCACTTTGTTGAATCATTGTAAGAAGGAAACCTTCCCTGGAGAGGCACCTGGGGTAAAATCATTATTTTTTAAAAAGTAATAATAATAATAGTAGTGATAAGAGTAGATGTTATTTGTTTCTCTGAAAGCTACTGGGATTTAGAGGTTGCTTGTTATTGCAGAATGACCCAGCCTATCCTAACTAATGCGACAGCTAGATTTTTTTTTTTTTTTTTTTTTTTTTTTTTAGAGAGAGAGAGAGAGATAATTTTTTAATGTTTATTTTTTAGTTTTCGGCGGACACAACATCTTTTATTTGTATGTGGTGCTGAGGATCGAATCCAGTGCCGCGCATGCCAGGCGAGCGCGCTACTGTTTGAGCCACATCCCCAGCCCTGCCACAGCTAGATTAACCATCGTGAACTATGCTGACGTGTTAGAGGGTGGGGTAAGTCAGCACATGTCCATCTCAGGAAGGCTGACACACACAGTCCATCCAGGTATTTCTGTGCAAGCCGAAGCCCTTCCTGGATGAGCCCGTACCATTCACATAGATTGTCTCAATTCTCACGACAGCACTCTGAGAATTAAATGGGAGAGATAGTACCACCCACATTCTCACATTTCACAGATGAGAGAGTCATAGAGTTCATGTCACTCGCCCAAGATCACATTCAAGTGACCAGGGTGATGCCACAGCCCAGGTTCCTTCCTGTATCCTTACTGCCTCTGGCTTAGAATTCCTCCTCCATTGATGAAAGTAGTTCACGCACACTGCCACAAAACCAGAGCCCACAAGGACGTGGTCATGAGTGACCCTTTTTAAATGTTAGTCCTCCACTTAGTCTCACTGAAGTCTGAATCAAGGGTCAGGGTGTGGGGGTGGGGTTCCTTTCAAAGTCAAAGAAACAGGCAAGAAGGTGTGGATGGAATGGGGCGAATCAATTCCAATATCTGAAAAAAACAAACCAGAATATTGGTCAGCAGGGTCCTCGTTATGCATGAAGCACAGGCAAGATTTCCATGTGGCATGTGGATTAAGCAACAACTGCCCCAAACCCCGCAGAATTCCAAAAGCTCTCAAAATGTTGCTCACTCTATTTTTCTAGGAAAAAAAAAAGTGGTTGTAACCCAACCAGGCAAGTGTTTGTTTGGCGGGTGCCTGGGTCTGGGTGAACTCCCAAGTTTCCCTTTACTTGAGATGCCTTGCAGCCCACCCCAGAGCGTCCACACAGCAGTGAACTCCACAAAAACCCTGCTCAAGGGTAGACCCCTGCTCATGGGCAGGCAGTGAGCCCTCGGAGCATGTGGTAAACCAGTGAATGACCCCTGGCTCCCATGAGAACCTAACCACAGAACTAAGAATGAGAGCTTTACCAAAATGAAGAAAAGACCCGCTTTAGCCAATCACCCCAAAGCTCGTCCCCTAAGATCTGGTTAGGCAACGGCAACTAAGTGACCCAGGTCCAGTTGAAGTCCAGACTCAAAAACGGAAAATGATTCCTCCCTGAACATTCGAACTGAAAACCTCCTTAGGTTTCTCTGTCTTGCGCGCGGTGATTTGATATCTAAAGGAGTTCCATTGCTGTCCCTGATGTATGACTCTGGTGAGGAAAGAAATCCACACTAGGGGCCTGGGAGAAACTCGGTGAGGGCTGTGGTCACATCTGGACTTGGCTGGCACATGTGGAGATGACAGCCCAGCTGAGTGGCCAGGAGGCACACTCCACAGTGAGCCGCTGCACTTCTCTCCGCTGTGCAACCCGCCAGGCCCCATGACAGCCACCAGGCAACTGGGCTTTTTGGAGTATCTGTTGCTTTAAGTAAATCATCCCTAATATTGCAAGTCTGATTCCAATACGCGGGTCACCCATTCCACAGAGAAGATGAAAGATGAGAGTCCCCAGAGAGGCTGCACCAAGTCTACAAAACGCCCATCAGCTCGGGAGGCTGAGGCCAGGGGAACACAAGTTCAAAGCCAGCCTTAGTGAGGCTCTGAGCAACCTAGCAAGACCCTGTCTCAAAACAAAAACTAAAAAGGGCTGGGGATGTGACTCAGTGGTTAAGTCCCCCCGCCCCCCGGGTTCAATCCTGACACACACACAGAAAAGGATGCGAGACGTGTCCTGCATATACAAGTGTATGTCACAGGGGTCAGGCTCCAAGAACTACAGTTTGCCACAAATGTGATCGTTCTCTTTTGCACTATCACACCAACTGTGGACCCATAGTGGAATTTCCTTTATTCTTGCATTAATTTGCATGCATAACGTCTGGGGGGAAAATTCTGAATAAGGGCCAGGCATAGTGGAGCATGCCTGTAATCCCAGTGGCTCAGGAGGCTGAGGCAGGAGGATCTTGAGTTCGAAGCCATCTTTAGCAACTTAGCGAGGCCCTAAGCAACTCAGTGAGACCCTACCCCTAATTAAAATATGAAAAAGGGCTGGGGATGTTGCTCAGTGGTTAAGCACCCCTGGGTTCAATCCCTGGTACCAAAAAAAAAAAAAAAAAAAAAAGTTTTTTTTTAATCTACTACAATCATATGCAATGGAATTGCGATCAGGGTCATGCATGTAGGCAGATTGGGGGCTTTTTGCAAACAGTCACATAAGACTCATTTTCCAAAAACTCCTTTTAGCGCCTTGCCTTGCATCAAATAGGTGTCTAGCATGAGCCTGTCCTATGGGCTAAGAATCCGCTCATTTCTTACAACAAAGCTGAGTTTCTCCTCATGCAAACTCCACAGCAAACAGGTGGCTGTCAGATCTTTAATGGTGGGAAATTGTTGGTTTTGCTTGTAAGATTCACTGTGATCTTTAGACTCATTATAGACAATACTTTATTTTTAACTTTCAAAATAATCACAAAATTACAGAAATCCAGGAGGGCACGTTGGTGGCCGAATGTCCCATCACGCAGATTACTTTACTGCAGGTTTTTCTTGCCTACAGGACCACAATACATCCATCAAAGAAAACTAATACTGACATGGGGTGTCCCCCAATCCTCAGACACCATTAAGTCTCTCCAATAGCCTCGGAGATGATCCTTATAACCCAAGGATCCAGTCCAGAGCCACGCATTGCGGCCCTTCACCTGTCTTTAGTTGGGAAGAGATGCTGGACCTTTTCCTTTTCCGGAGCCCGACATACTTCTGAGGCAAGCAGGAGCTGCACCCGGCAGGACATCACTCCGTGGGACGCTGGGCTGCTCCCCAGGTTAGACTCAGGCTGTCATCTTGGGTAGCACAGAGGGGCCCTGAGCGCCTTTCCCCCACCCCCAGCTAAGTGGTGCACGATTGCTCTTTGTCCCTTACAGGTGGCCTCAGGTCCCTGCTTCCAGTAACGTTGCCAGGCTTCTCCCCTGCAGGGCGAGTTCCCCCCTTCCTAGTGAAAACCCCTGTGGAGAAGTGAGACTTCATGGCCAGATTTTCACGTGCTTATTAATACAGGAGGAGTCGCTATTTCCTGTTGGTTTGATGGGTTAAAACTAGTGACATAAGTTTGCATGATGATGCTCAAGTTGCCCTGGGCTTGGGCCAGGTGGAACCTCGCCAGCCGGCTCTGGGCCTCCCCACCCGACTCCCTCGCTCTTCCAGTGATTTCTGGCCTCTGGCACACCAGCGCCTTCCAGGGAGCGCCCACCCCAGCCCCAGAGCAGCCATTTCTCCAAAGACAGAGCAGGAAGGAAACTTAAAGAAAATCTAATGCAACCATCTTTTTAAAAGTTGAGTAGCCATCTAATTTCTAAGGATAATTTTGCTTATTCACAATTCACAAATTGAGTTTTATTTTTTATTTTCGGTGGCAGAAGGTCCGTGATTACCTGGAGTGATGGAAAACTGCATGTGGCATTTTCTATGTGGCTGACGGCCGTGAGGCAGTGTCTTTGTCCCTCTCAGTGTTTGTCTTGCTCTTCTATGAGTCTCGGGAACTGGCAGATGCAGATGACGGCACTGTGAGTCAACGGTTTGTTCTGTGTGGTTAAAACAGGAACAGTCAGTGACTCTATTCTTAACCTAATAACTATGAGAAAATAAGTCAATTCCATTATTGTCACCCCCCCACTCCCCCCCCCCACACACACACACACTCAGGACATGTGGTCTTGAGGCCGGGGCAGACTCAGGGATGGCTGTTGAGCTGGGATCAGCAGAGAGGGGTGGCAAAGAACCAGCTCCTTCAGGAGACTGATTCACCTGGGGATGGGAGGAGTTTATAGAGGTGCAGAAGGAACACAGCTGTTTCGGGAAGTGCATGGATTTGTTTTTTCAGCTACAAGAAATCTTTTAGGTAGGTCAAGGTCAATTGCAAATAATAGAAAACCCAACAAGAGTGACCTAGGGGAGTAGAGGTAGATTTTTTTATAAGTTTGGAGGTGAGAGGTTACTTACTGGGGGTGGGTCAGCTGATTCCTTAGGTCTTTCCCTCATGACCCCAAGATGGTAGTGCAACTCCAGGCATTACATCTGCATCCAAGACAAGAAAAGTAGCATTGCTGGACAATTGGTCATCTTTTATGGGGAAAGTCAAAGCTATCCAGAGCCCTGCTTCACACTAGCCCAGTAGGTATTTTGTCCACTGACCCACACGTTTCACACCTTTCCTCCCAGAGGCAAAGCAACCTGGGATAGTGAGTATGAACCAGGGTCTCCCTTTTAGAGGAGAGGGAGAAAAGTAAAAAGTGAGTAGGAATCAGGGTTGGCCCACCCAGCCTTTTGTCAACCACAAGAGCACTGGCTGGTTACTTTCCGCACATATTAAGGAGGCAAGAGAAGTCTCACTTGGACATAGCAAAACCTTTCCCAAACTTCGAGCCAGGCTACCCAGGCCTCTCTGTTTCAAGAGCTTCATGTTGAGAAATGCTCATTATGATGTGTCTCAGGGATTGAGATATTTGGTTACATGAGACCTGGAGACAGACCAGATGATTCTATTAGCTCTGTGATCCTTTGATTCACAATTGCAAACACACATTCTCTCCCTTTCACAGCCTGTGAAGTACCAAAGAATGCAGGATGGCCGTCCCCCCAGTTTCAGCCCTCCCTCCTTCATCCACCTCGTTGGGAAGTTTGAAAGGGGCTTTGTTTCAGCAATTCTAAGTGTAATGCTGTTCCTCTTATTCAAACACGGCTTCAAGTATGCAAGAAAAAAGTACTCAATAAAAGTGAGATATAAGCAAAATATCGGGAAATCAAGATGTGTTTAGTTTACCAAAATGCACTGGGATAAAGCTGAGAGTTCCTACCAGATAGAAGAGAAGGCATGACTTGCATATGCTGTGCGCACTTTACAGTCACAAAACTTCTCTAGACATAATATTATACAAGACTGTGTGTTATGCTTATTTTTAAAGTAAACACATTTGTAAATCACTTGCAAACGTGTGGAGAGCCTGTGGTTTATTTCTGTTTCACGTCTCCCTGTAGACTTGGCGGCCCAGGCTCCTAATGGCAGCAGCAGGCCTTTTCCAGACAACCCTTCATGCCCCGGAGGAGGGAAGACAATGCATCATTGTGGACTTGCCCAAGATCTGCGAATGTGGTGCAGTGTCGGTGTGCCAGCAGCCTCAACTTTGCAAACCCACCAAAGATTCCAGCCAGCCTGGGCTCATTAGCCAGAAAACTTGAGAATGAGTGACACAAAGCCCCCTTGCTGCACCAGGTTTAGAGATGTCCTATAAGGCACCTTCCCCCCTCTGGTCTTTTAAATGACCAGAATGGGAACTAGAACTAGGTTTCATAATATCCAGACAAATGATCTCTTTCATGCATATTTCCTTTTATTGCATGACCAGATTCGTTTAGGGAAACCCATGAGCATCTCTGGCCTCTGCAAAAAACATACCAGGCTCTGTGTGAAGCGCACTGTAGGTCATTTCTGATGCATTTTGTCCATCCAGCTGATTTTTATTGAGCACCTACTCACTGAGTCTTCTACGTGTTGGATGTGCATGGCTAACACACATGATGTTACAAGGAGCTGCTGTTCCCTACATTTTTAAAATTAAAAAACTGAGGCCCAGAGAGAATAAACAAACCTCTCAAAGCCACACGGCTAGTCGGTGGCAAAGCCAGGTTGGAAGACGGCTCTGATTCAGCCCACATCACACACTTTCTGCCTGAAATCTTGATGCCTGTAAACTGACCTTCTCACGAGGGCCGCCATTGCTGACACAAGGAATCACTTTTGAGACCAGGACTCAGAAACATTTAAGGTTGGTCTCTTAAAACAGTTGGGTTCCTGGTGCAAGAATTAAAAGGTGAACCTGGTGTTATTCAGTTCCTCCCTCCCCCCACACTGCTCATCCTCAGAGCTTCTTTCAGACCTTTAGCTCCCGGGAGAGCTGGTCTGTGCTTCCGCACGGTGGTCCCGGTGGTCCCGGTGGTCCTGGTGGTCCTGCGGCAGCCCCAGACGGGGCAGGCGGCTCCTGTGAGGGAGAATCCTCTGAGGGGCAAGGAAAGAGTCCGGCTGGCCATCTGGGCCCTGAGCGTCTGCAGTGGACCATGGGGACCGGCTCTGGCTGTTGGGCTCCCAGGTGGGCTGAGTCCAGGGCAGTGAGAGGCGTGAGACAGCACAGGTGGGAGCAGCCGGAAAACTGAAAGTGGTGAACGAAGACCAGCTGCCACCTCGATGGCAAAGCAGGTCGAGAGAGGGGACTTCAGCCCCTCTGCAAATTCGACTAAAGGATCCGTTGGCCATAAGAGTCCAACGAAGGCCGATGAAGCCAAGCACCTCGGTCACGGTGCCTTTCTCGGTGGTATTTGGGGCATGAAATTCTTTGGGGATTTTGAGGAAGCTGGGCACAATCCCAGTCCTGCCTCCTGATGCTGCAGCATCTCAGGAGAGACCTGTGACCTCCCTGGGCCTCAGTTTCCGCATTCTTACTGGTTTGTTTCTCATGGGTCGAATGAGATGTGTGCGGAAATGCTTGAAAACGCTACAGATCCGAATGGTCTGGCTTTCTCCAATTATAACCCATGCAGTCCTTTGGTAAGATGATAGCAGTTTAACCCAGGGGTGCTTCACCACTGAGCTACATTCCCCGTACTTTCCATTTTCAGTTTTTGAGACAGTCTCGCTAAGTTGCCCAGGTGGGCCTCAAACTTGTGATCCTCCTGCCTCAGCCTCCCAGGCATCACTGTGCCCAGCCCCGGGGTGTGAAATGTTGAAGAGTGTTCATTCCTCTTGAGCATAAACTCAGCTGAGATCAGGAGCAGTCCTTCTTGCCTCCTCGGTCCTCTGAGTCAGGTATGAAGACTTAGCAGAGGAAGCTGTCCAGCAGGAGATGGACCACAGCCTCTGAATGGGAAGGTCACCGCGTCTGCAGGTGTGGAGGGCGTGGGCCCCGGCAGCCGCCTCCTGAGTGGGTGGTGAACCGCGCAGTTGTGTGGCTGTGAGCAAGAGTCAGAGGCAGGTTTTGCAGGGTCAGTAGGCCTAGAAGCAGACAGGGAGGAAGGAAGAGCAGAATGATTTTGGTGTCCTTAAAGCCCTCTGTAAACGTGGTGTAGGGGGCCAGATGAGTCGTCCCCCGACCTTCTCCTAAACCCAGGTCCTCTTCATTCCGGTCCCTCGCCAGGCCACTCCACATCTCCAATCCGCTGGTCTTCCCCAGGTTTTACACCAGTGTCTCCTGACTTCAGCACCTTCTACTGGGGGGGGGGGGAGGTCCGTCCTTGCCCAAGGAAAACACATGGTGTCTTCCAAAGATGGAGCTGCTTCACATGAGAAATGCAGCTGCCTCACGGGAGCCAGCCCACCCCGTCCTGCCTCTTGATGCTGTGGCATCTCGGGCGAGACCTCTGACCTCTCTGGGCCTCAGTTTCTACTTTCTCTCTGGTTAGTTCCACACTGGTCAAGTGAGACGTGTGCAGAAATGCTTAAAAACGCTATGAACACAAGTGGTCTTGTGTTCCCCCAATTACCCCATAACAAATGCCCTCATTTAGTAAAGATGATCGCGTCCCAAGGACGGGCTGCAGGGGCAGGCCCTGACGTCTATGAAAGTTTCTTTAGGGCTGGGAAGAGCTGGGAGGCGGGTTTTGCAGGGATTGGGCGTGTTATTCTAACACCTATCTGTTTCTGGCCTTTTAGAGAGTTTCTTGACAGACCGCCTAACTGATAAAGTGTATGTCACTTTCTCATGTGCAAGTTTATTACTGTTTGTTTAGATACTTAATGATTAACTATCTCCTGGGCTTATCAATAAAGCAATTGAAGTCTTCTGGGATGGAGTAGATTAAAAATGGAAATTTACACTTAATGGTCGATTATACTTAATGATCAATCAGCTTGGCTAATTTTGCTCTTCCTCCTTTTTCTAGTAACATTTTGTCAGAGATAAATAGAGGAATCAGTGGACTTGAAAAATACTACAACTCACAAATATGACACAGTGCATACAGAAGGCCGTGGACCTTCCTCTTTTTCTGTTCATTTCATTTCCAGGAATTTATCCTAAGGAAATTATCAGGAACACTAAGTCACACATAAACAAGGGTGTTACTTAGGAAAGGGATGTCATTTCTCTTGATGCTTGAGCACCATATCATCTTTCTAAACAAATTAAGACTGGTGATCGCCACCAGCCAGGGTTGGTGACAACCTTTTCTTTCTTTTCTTTTTCAAGTTTCAGGTTCTTGGCTCCATCCCTCGGGATGGTGGCCCAACCTTGGGTTGGCATGACAGGAATTTAGGAAAGGCAGTTGCGAGCAAGGCCAGTCCCTCTGCGGAAGCCTTTATGAGGCCACAAGGATCCTGCAGGAAGCTGACCTTGCATGAGTTACTCTTTGACCCTCCTAGAGGGAAAGGCCCTCTGCTTTCCCCCTTTATTAAAATAAAATTTTAATCATACTTCCACAATTTGATTCTGTGACCTTGTGTTCTGAGAGGCCCACTCTCCTGGGGGACACCTGGGGAAAACCTGGACACCCCCCGGAGGAGCTTCATCCTTCCCTGGGCTCCACCCTGGGCGGGAGGACCGGAGCTCGGGAAGAACTTGAGTGGGAGTCCCCTTGGGATGAGCAAGCGCGGACACTGGAAACCCAGGCAGCGTGGGCGGCAGCATAGAGGAGGCTGGCGGGTGGAGGGCCAGCGGGGTTCCAGGAGGGGGCATTCTGTGACACCAGGATAGGGAGCACAGTGAGTTCACAGGGTGACCCAGCGGGTGCCAGGCACCACGCTAGACACAGACGGACCCACGGACACGTACGCAGCACGGGTAGCACACTGTACCTGTGCGCCGCCTGTACACACAAACGTCACCTGAGACTCCACGGCAACACTTTGAAGAAGTAAGGCTCATCCACTAACCTGCCCGCAGTCTCGCTGCCTGTTTTGTTGCAAAACTCAAGTTACAGTCCAGGTTTGTTTTGCTACAAAACCTGGACTCTCGGCCAGTCTGTTCCAGTCAAATACGATTTCATGAAAATTGGCAAATGGGAAGAATTCCAGGCAAGAAAGGCCTCACGCAGACTGTCCTGCGAAAACCGCAGGCTGAGGAACCTCATGGAGAAGGGCCCAGGAGACACCGCCGAGGAGGGGCTGCTCCTAGGTGCAGCTGGGGAGCGCCCTCATCCCCCCAGCCAAGGACAGGGCACCAGGCCCTCCTGCTTCTGAATGCGAATGTTGTGGACTGAAGCCGGGGGCTGGAAGCTGCCGTCTGGGACACTCGGCACATTCTGGAAGCACAGAAACCGTCCCCATTCTTCCGTGGTACAGAGACACCAATCTTGGAGAAGCTTGGTGTGGGGTTAAGAGAGAAGTGACTGATCTCAGGCCCAGGACCCCCAGGTGCAAGAGGCAGCTTAGCGAAGGGGTCTTGAGAGGGTAACCCTCCTCTCGCCACCCTCATCGGGACCCAAAGATACGGACCCCTCACCCTGGCTTCCTTTAAGCATTTCCATGAAAACGCGTGCTGGAGAGTGACCTGGAGAATGATGAGATTTGTCCCCTTGAGAAGAAAACCACGCGGAGTCAGGAGAGAATGGGAACGAGAAAGCCACGGAGAAAAGGTTGGGGAGCAGGCAGAAGAGGCAGAGGAGGCTGCAGTAGAGGGGCAGGGCGATTGCTCAAGAGGCCACTGGGTTGCTTCACGTGGGCCCCCAGGAGAAAGGAAAGCCTGTCCAGAGGCAAGAGCAGACCCTGGGAACCATCACGGAGGCCTGTACCTCCCATCCCCACACTGAGGACGGGCCTGCTGGGTGAGGCTGGGCCTAGATGGGCGGAGGCTGGGGAGGGTTCGTCTGCCTCTACCTCAAACGTCTCCCTTGCCACAAGCCAGGGACTTGTACCTTCCCAGTCATAATATAGAGTCCTGAGGGTTTGCATCCTGCCCTCTTCGCATTAAAGAGAGAGTTTGTGCCACACACACACACAAACCAACAGTGGTCTTCCCCACCCCCAAATTCTATCTTCATCACATACAAATTTTACTTAAAAGAAATCACTGTAAACAAATGTTGAATTCTGGTTAAACACGTCAGCAGGCATATCCTTAGGGGTGAAGAGTATTGATGTCTGTCTGCAACTTACTTTGAAATACATCCAAAAAAACTAGATGGATTGATAGGTGAATCAAGAGATGGGTAATTGCATAGATATGTAATAAAGCAAGTAGAGTCGAATGTTATTTACAGAGTTTGGGTGGCTGGGGTATAGCTACTTACAGTTTGGGTTTTTTTTTCTTTTCTCTATGTTCGAATACTTTCCTAATAGAATATTTAAAAGGTTCTTACTAGAGAGAATAATTTCTTTAAAAAAAAAAAGAAAGAAAGGAAAAAACTATCCATAGACAACATGATTATCTACCTTTTTTGATCATTCCATTGGGGAAAAAATATGTACCAAACAATGAAGTGTTTTCTTTCATCTTTACCTAATTCTTTTGTCTTCCCATCTTTTCTTCTGTGGCAGACTAGTAGAGCACAAATACTGCTATTGGGCAAAGGCATTTAAAACTTAGGAGGAATTATGCCAGGCCATTCATTGTTCTCGTAAAATAGTTTGATCAGAGAAATCCAGCTGCAGTTGCCACCAGTGAATGTCCTATTTGACTCCAAGTGAAACGCATCTATTCACCAAGGCATCTGCGACTAGTTAACAGATGTTCAGTGAAGATATTGCCCATGAAGAATTTTGACTGTTTGGTTTTATGTTGTCTCGTTTCTTTCTCCAAGTTGAACTTTAGTAAAAAGATGAAACTCCACATAAACTAATGGGCAGCAATGACAATTCGTGACGAACTTACACGTCCAATCTTAAAGGACAGACACGTCTGTGGATTCTCTGAATGTGTTAATGTGTTCTCATTCCTTGTGACTGTAGCTGACAACTCTGGAGTGACTGGAAATTAGGAGAAAAGACGGAGGGTTTTTTTTTTTTTTTTTTTTTTTTTTTTAACGTGACTCATGTTCACCAAAAAAACAAGCAGAAAGAGAAAAAAAAAAACCTAAAATTCAATGTTAAGCCATTGTTGTCCACGATTTCACTTCAATTATCCCCTGCTCATATGTTTTTCATGGTGATTTTTTATTTTCAAATAATATTCCTTGTAGTCTTTTCCTCCTATATCATACATATCCGGAGCTGTATAAGTAGGATGTGTCCATAAATAGTGAAGAGTTGTCAAAAATGGATCAAAATTAACTAACAAACTTCTTTTAAAATATCATTCTCGATCACTTAAAGTTTGAAAAGGAAATTTGACTTCAAAGTGATAGTAGAATTCAAGATTTTTGAGGCAGCAGTTCTATGGGATAAATCTGATTTTTATGACAAAACAAGTGAATTTCAATCTCATCAAACACTAGAACACAGGAGTAAATTCTCATATTTTAAATAAAAAACTGGCCCTTGCATCCTAAAGAAACAAAGCAAACCTCATTGCCCAGAACTCTGAAGCACAAATACTTGAATCAAAAAATAATAGGTTCCAAACTTGCCATGCTTATCAAAGGAACATAATTTGTCTCTAATGAGTTTCCCCAAAGTGATAGAGGTTTGATTTTGAATTATTCTTAGATATTTTTGGATACTGTGTGTTCCTTAAATACCAGACCTGTTCACCCCTCTGCTCAATCAATGGTTACTCTGCTCAAACTTCGAATATCAAAGAGACTTAGGATGCCAGAAATTAAAAACCCTTTGCTGAATATCAAGACTATGTGTTCAGAAAAAAAGAAAACACTCTGGCACAGAGGCAGTGTGGGTTTAAAAAGTCTTTTGTCACTAGCAGCAGAGCTTCTTTCTTGAAAAATAAGAATAATGGGCTCCGTATTAGAAATGAGAACCATCCAAAGAAAACAATGTGGAAAGAGAATTGATATCCAGTGAATTGCTTACTATTTTTAAACAAGTTATTCACTAAGTAAAACTGTTTCCTCCACCCCCTTTGAAAAGCATTAAAACCTTGAATGTATTTTGTTAGATAAAGAGAACAAAAACTAGATTTTAAATCACTTTTTTAAAACACCACATTTTCATTTGAACTTAGAAAAACACAGAAATAAAAGCAGTTGTGAGTTATCCCGGAGGGCAGTAAGGATAACTCGTGGGAAGAAACGATAACAGAACCACCAAAATCAGGCAATGAAGAGCGCACTGGATTATACAAATGATCAGCAGCACAACTTACCTCTTTGTGACGAGGTGCTTGTGGGTGCTGGACCCGGGAAGGGGTGAAGCCATGATGATGCGTTAAGGCACATATCAGAGCTGAGAGTCTCACGCAACGCAAACCCCCCGAGTACCAGACAGGTGTGCTTGAGACCCTCCTTCCTCCCCGGCGGTTGGCATACCTCTGAACCCTACCTGAGGCAAAGGACTCGGACACACCGCTGATTGGCGGGGACCCACATGCCATCTTGCTGCTGTTGGAAGGAAGATTCCAAAAAGTCATTGTGCCTATGAAGTGGCTAGAGTCTGCTCTCCAGGGAGGATGTGTGATCCGTGCCACCCTCTCGGGAGGGCACAACTGCCCTCAGACCAACAGGGCAGCAGGTCGGAGTAAAGCTTCCCCCAGGAGCACAGACCTCTCCACTCTGAGCACACACAGACAGAACCAGAGTCGCCCGAGAGCTTCGCTCCGTCGCTGGCGCGAGCCCACAGGGTCCCAGGGGGGGCTGGGGTCATCACCGGCCGCGCCACCTGGGCTGCTTTTCAGTCTGGGCGGTTTGTAACACACCACACCAAGATGACAGCTCCCCGAAAGGATTTCTAACCTGGAAGCAGACGATCTCTTTATCTGCGTTCCTCGGCTACTCTCAGAATCTTTCCTCCCTCCTGGTGAACACACGCTCTATGTACTAAACAAAGAAGGTGTCTAAATTAACAAGTCAATGCTGTCCCCTCACAAAGAATAAACCCCGTCTCATGACAGGCTCACCATTCTCCCCAAACAGCAATATAGGATAGTAGCATTAGGAAAAAAAAAATAAAAAAAAAAGATGCAAAAATGCAAACCATTTGAAAGAGACATTGTGACCTAAGAGGCTGCTCTTTGCTGGTCTCTCGGAGGTAACTAGGACACACGCCACCCCACTTTTGTTCCAGCGCGAGATAGATCCTCGGATGCCGGGCATGAGGACATACAATGGGAGTTAAAACCACAGTCAGTCTTAGCAAATTAGGTAAATTAGAGATCATTTGATGGCATTCTATTGTTGCTATCGTAATCACCGTCATTTTCCCCCGTAATGGGGCTTGGGGACGGAAGCCCAGCTCTCTCACAGGATAACGGTGAAAGGTGCCCAAAGACTCGGGGATGCAGCATCTGCTTTTAAAAGCTCTTCAGACTCAAATTGGCATTTTACTTTATCTTGAAAATTTATTAGAGATTCAGATCATGCCGGTTTAAATGGAAAGGTGAAAGCCGGGTAATTTCAATCTATGAATTATTCAATCTCAGCCCGGCGAAATTGCCATCCACACACTGACGCCCTGACGGTCCCCTCGCAGGGCCCCCATCACGGTTGTCATTTTTATTTCTTTATCTACGATCTCTTTCTCCGTTATTGAGCTTGTCCCTTAGGGCTCGGCTTCACAAACCCAGTATTTCAAATTGGCAATAACCGAAATGCGCCGCTGTCTCAAATTGCTCTCTCCACAGGCTGTCTTCCCCCACCCCCCCATCATTAAAAACCACATCCATGATGATATCTGTTTGGCTCTTCGATCAGATGAATTAAAATATGCCCCCCCCCACACACACACAGAGGCATCATTGCGGAGAAGAGTTATGTTCCGCTAACATCACAAGAGAAGACAGAGTGCTGCTTCCTGCTTCCTGCTTTGTTGCCCGCACGTCCCACCCTAGCTGCACAGTGTCCTGCAGGAGACAGCCAGTGCTAACCAGGAATTGCCCGGCACCCTGATTTCCAGCCAGAGTTGCCGGGAAGACTCATCCAGACCACTGTACGCTTAGCGATCATGATTATTTAGGAAAAATTAGAAGAAGCCATCAGAGGACCAACATTAGACTGTCACTCTCTCAGTCTCCACCTGCAGACTGCAGTCACCGCGTTCTCCACTCGATGGCTGGTGGCATCACAGCTAGTCGACAGCTGTCCCGCATCCAGAGAGGACTGGGATTGATTTAGGTCAGTGAGTCTGGTTTCTCTTTTAAACCGCGTTCTAACTGATTAGAGAGGATGGCGCCAGCCCCGTGACCAGGGAGTCCCGCAGCGGCCATGCAGTGAGTCGCCCAGGCCCCAGCCAGACAATCAGTGGCAGGCACCCTTGCTTTGTCCTAGCCTTTACTCAGAAGCCCCCCACACTGTTCACGCACGTGGTGGAGAGCCTGCCGCGTCCCGTCACAGGCACTTTGGTTACGGGGTCCCCCGAGCAGTACCTGCCCAGCTGAAAATTCACGCGGCCAAGTTAGAAGCCCCCGTGCGCATTCAGACTGCATCTCTGCTCCTGGCTACGGGAAGGTAAATGATCCTCGTGTGAAAATGCTAAGTAGTAGCAGGAAAATGGAACTTTAAAACTCGGTCGCCTCGTGCCCAGTTGGATGCCTCTGCTGTGGCGCAGTGCGACCAGGAGACTGTGGAGCCGGGCTGGCACGCAGCGATGACAGAGCAGTCAGCTGACTCACAGGGAATCATCATTCAGTGTCCTCCGCAGAATCAGGCCAGTGGCTGAGGTGGCACCAGGCGGATGACCTCGAATGCGAGGTGCGACAACAGGACACCCTGGCAGGTGCCTCAGGCACTGCTTTGGGTGGCCGGAGCCTTAACTCGGAGCCTTCCAGACTTAACTGTTTCTGTGCTGTGTGCGAAGATGGCAGGTCATTCTTTAGGTGACCCTTCCAATGAGGAACCCAGGTTAAAACCATCACTGTCCCTACTGTTTGGGTTCATTTCAGGGTCACAAGAATAATTCTGGGAGAATTCTTGCCCGGATTTTGGTTTTAAAAGCACACTTCTTTTTCTTTTTTCTTTTTTTCTTTTTGACAGGTAGAAGTTGCCTTAAGATACTGGAAAGCTGCAATGAACCAGTCAATTGTACCTAACAGGATGGTAAGAGCAGTAGGGAAGACCCCAAGGTAAAGGGGTGCAGCTGTGGCCTTCAATCACGGCTGGCGGTTCTAACAGCGGAGAGCATGCTCGGTCGTGGAACGCGGTGGTGCACCCCCATTAGTCTGACAATGGAGCAGAAGCCTTATGTGGTATTGCCCCAGTGGTTTGAGGAATTGCTAAAATAAGAAGTCAGTCATTACCAGACATTGGTTTAATGACTGTAATCATGCTGACTTAATTTAACTTGCTGCAATGTTTAACAGAGAGACAATTATAAATTTGTACTAAAAAGAATAACAATGCTAGTATTTGCCTAGCACCTTGCTCTAAAGAGGCATCCTCTGAAGGCCGCCTCATGTCCCTGTGATTTCCAGAGCACTCGGAACGTGCTAAGGGCTCTGTGGACCAGCACCCCGAGGACAGGTGCTTATGATTCTGAGCCAGGGTCACATCTACACGTTGCATGAAGAGCTTGCACAGGATCCCTCCTGGACTCCGTCATGCTTCTCACTGTAGGAGGTTTTCAGTGACTTTTTTCATTTCTCTCTTAGGAATTTTATTTTTCAGTTTGCTTCTCATTTAGTTCTACTGACATGACTTCCACTTGAAAGAGAAAACTTCTAGATAGTAAACAGAAAGGTCAAAACTAGATGAAAGCCAGACACCGTGGTGCACGTCTTTAATCCCAGCGGCTGGGGAGGCTGAGGCTGGAGGATTGCAAGTTCAAGGTCAGCCTTAGCAACTTAGCAAGACCCTGTCTCAATTTTTTTTTTTTAAATGTACCTCAGTGGTAAAGCATCCCCGAGTTCAACCACCAGTACCAAAAGATAAAAAAATGACTTTAAAAACATAAATTAAGAAATTAAAATACAAAGAGGGGAGTGGGAAATGGATAACACATTTTATGAAAGAAAGTCAACTGAAACTACATGGCTGATATATTTCAGCTGATTTCATGTATTTATTCATGCATTTTGCAAGGAGAGGCCAGAGAGGATGTGGCTTCCAATGCCTCTTCTGGTTTGGATCTTAAATATCTCCCGAAGTTCGTGTGTTGGGGACTTGGTCCTGGGGGAACGGTGCCTCTGGGAGGTGTCACTGCTTCAGGTGTGGCCTAGTGGGAGGCAGTTAGGCTACTGGGGCTGCCCCTGGAAGGACCCCTTGTGCTCCACCACGCGCTTCTGCCTGTAATGCTCAGCCCCATGGAGCCCCTGAGGGACGGGGCCCAGTAGCCCTGGAGCAGAGCCTCTGAAACCATGGACCAAACACAACACCTCTGCAGGAAAGAGAAGGGGGAAATCACTTTCTTCAGCCTTCTGGAGCCTTCCATTCCGATTTATTTTATTTGTATTTAATTAACTTACCGTTTGCCACCTACTCTCTGGCCACCTTGAGAAGTCTATGGGTCATTCTGATAATGGTTTTCTAGGCCCACGCAGTACAGTCAGTAGAGTTCAAAGGAAGCTAATTATATTAGATATCTTGCTTAAGAACCTTCTCCTTGGTCAATCAAAGCACTTCCAAGGTGAAACTGCAAGGTCTCTCTGTCCCAAGGATCACTCAATAAGGAAGCAAGCTCAAGAAGAACCCAGGCAGGAGGAGGGGGTCAGAAGGAGGCTAGAAGATTAGTCAATGAACTTCATTAAGCTGAACACTGAATTGTGTTTTTAAAATACCTTTATTTTTATTACTTATTTTTTATGTGGCTCTGAGGATCCAACCCAGTGCCTCACATGTGCAAGGCAAGCGCTCTGCCGCTGAGCCACAGTCCCAGCCCTGAATGTGTGTTCTTACAGAGATCTTTGGGGGGGACCAGCAGATTACAATTTTCACATTTAAGACATACTCTACTTTCCAAACTGATTAATTCACATGGCACAGACCCTTCGCCAGGCTCCTTGGGTGCAGAGTGTGGAGGAATTGATTCTTTCAGTTTTTACAGCTGCCGGGGTGGGGGTGGGGGGCCTGAAGCCCAGAAAAGGATGAGTCTCGCTGTAGCACCATGCAGACAGAGGGGCAGCAGGCCCAAGACGCCTCCTGACCCACGTCCAACTCCCTTCTATCATACTGATAGTCAGTGGCAGGCTGGGACCAGCTGATGACAGATTTCTTTCTTTTTTTTTTTTTTTTGTACCTGAGATTGAACCTGGGGTGGGGGGGCCTCAACCACTGAGCCACATCCCAAGCCCCTTTTATATATTTTTAGAGATAGGGTCTTGCTAAATTGCTGAGGCTGGCTTTGAACTCACAATCTTATTGCCTTGGCCTCCTGAGCCACTGGGATTATAGCAAGAGAGAATTCTAAAGTATTCAGGATTCTACTCAGTGCTGCCCCATTGACAGCTAGAAATCAGCCCCATAAATGATACCCTACAATTATTTATATAAAGCTTTCTTAGGTGTTATAAGTAACCTAGGAGTGATTGAAAGGACATGGGAGAATGGACACTAGTATCACACATTTCACTGAAGAGACTTGAGCATAGAGGCTCTCGGTCTCCATTAGGATCCTAGAATTCCCCACGCCCACTGGTAGACACCCGCACAGATTCAGGGTCGCTATGGGCAGAACTTAGCTTTGCCTCTCACCCCACAGCCCGTTCCTGTTCGCACTTGTGGACTCTGGTCAATTTGCACACCTGCCCAGACCCACTGTGTATTCAGAGCTAAAGTTCCCCTGTACCGAGACTGAACCTCAGGAGGAGAAGCTTTGCCTAGAGGTTCCAGAGGTCACGGTCCCCAGAGGGCAAGGGGTTGTGAGGTCAAGTGGGCTCTGCTGGGGGGTAGGAGACACCAGATGCGCCTTCCCCCTGGCCTCAGGGTGGCAAGTGCGTGGGCCCTACAGGCTGTGTCCCTGCCCTTTGGCTTCTCTATAGTGTCAATGAAGGTAGAGCCATCTCCACAGGGAGAGGGCAGAGAAGCAGCTGAGCGGGGCAGGGCACAGAACTCCCTAACTTCCGTCCATCTGGCCATCCACCAAGAGAAAAGAGAAGCAAGGTCAGCACCTTGGTCTCTGGGCTTCAAGCAGGCCCCTGCAGGAGAACACAAGGCAAAGCTGGGTGTCCGATCGTAGACCACGTCTGAGCATCACAGGCGGCAAGTTCTACGGGCTGAGAGGAGGCCGAGGGCGCCCTGCTCTCCTGCGCCTGCTCTCCTGCTCCATCCTGGGGCAGGTTGTAGATCCCCTGTCCAACCCATCCAGGCTGGCTCATGCTCAGACCTCACAGTCCACTCCCCAACACGGCATCAGATGTGACAACAGGCGCTCGCTATATGGCCAGACTATGGCCCAAGAGACACCAGCCTCCCAGCACCTGCAAGAAAAAGATGTTTTAAATCAAATACCAACTCTGTATAATAACAGAACTGCAAAAAGAATAAAAACATTCACTGTTTACCAAGTGTCTATAAGGTGCCAGGTGCACATGATAATCTTAGTATTCCCCCATAATAAATGCAGTAATAAGTCCATGTAAAGGGCTTTCTCTCTTTTTTTTCCCAAAATAATTGAGGTATGCCTGATAAAAGATGCATATTTAAGTTGTTCAATGTGATGCTGTGATATACACGTACATTGTGAAATGGTTGCCACAGTCAAGCTGATTAACATCCCCGTCAGCTCCCACAATTATCCTAACAGTAACCCATTTAATTCCTACAACAACCCGATAAGGAAGATACCATTACTATTTCCACAATGGCTCCATTAGTTAGGTATTTCTATGCCCCTTCACATAAAACCAAAAGGTTGAAGAAGTGAATATTGGTCAAATCATACACCTGGTGAAGTAGGCTAGTGGATTCAAACCTAGGTGTGTTTAATCTGGGTTCAAATTCAAATCTTGTTCTCTTTACCACTAATGATCAAATATAGGCTTCCTAAAAATTAGTGTTTAGTTGTAATAGTCTCTAAGTGGGATGGAAAAAAAAAAACTAGAGAATGAAGGAAAAATAAAAACTAGACTTAGGAGTTCCTTTGACAAAGGGCAAAGTTTTGAGTTGGTGAGTAGAAAGACCTGTCCACAGATTCATCAGAAAGTTGGGTGTCTTCATCATGGTGCTCTTTTAATGATATTTGACTTCAGAACCAGGCTAGTAAGTTGGATGCCTGAGTCAGGGTGAAGCCTGGTTTGCAGTGTAAATATTCCCATTGTGACTGAGTTCAGAATCCCAACAGTTTAATAATCTGTTAAATTGCTGGATATTTCGCAATTTGCTCTTGCGAATCAATAGGAGCTAGCTCGGCACAAACAATTTGGGCTAAAGTAGCCAATAATTCTGCCCTTTACAGAAGCCATGTCATTTTATAACACCTGGCCCTTACATCCATGAGTTCCGAATTTGCAGATTCAACCAACTGTGGATCAAAAACATTAGAAAAAAATTGTCTGTACTAAATACACACAGTTTATTCAGGTTCCCCCCCACACACACTGTAATCAAACGACCTGACAAGAATATTTAGAGGAGGAATAGTTTATTTGGTCTCAGTTCATAGATGGCCGAATCCATTGCTCTGGGCCCACGATGAGGCAGACCATCATGGCGGAAAGATGTGGTGAAGGAAAGCAGCTCAGGACATGGCAATCAGGAAGCAGAGAGAGACTAGGTTTGGCCCATCCAGGACGAAATATATACCCCAAAGGCACATCCCCAGTTCACACCCCCTCCAGCCACAACGCACCCACCTACAGATACCACCCAATTAACCATTCAAGTGAACCGATGCACTGAGTAGATTAAGACTCTCATAACCAGATAATTTCACCTCTAAACCTTCTTGCATTTTCTCATATATGAGCTTTTGGAGGCTAACTCGTACCTAAACCATAACACACACAGACCTTTCTTCTTGTCATTAATTCCAAACAATATAAAAATAACTGCTTAATAGTATTTATATCACATTCTATTAGCTATTATAAATAATCTAGAGCTGATTTAAAGTATATTGGAGGATGTGTGCAGGGTGTACACAAATAATGGGTACATTTTATGTGAGGGACTTGTATGTCCACAGATTTTGGTATCTTCAAGGGCATCCTGGACCCATCCCCCAAAGACACCAAGGGATGGTTCATGTTCAAGGTAGATTTTTACTAGACACAGGGTTCTCTGGCCTGTAATGGCCTTAGGTAGTCTCTAGTATCTTTTGTGCTGTCTTTTCCAAATTTTGTACTTTTACTCTTAGTATATAATGATGATGTTTTTACTTACATTTTTCTTGATTTTTAAAAGAAAGTTGAAATATTTGTTTCTTCTCACTTGACCATGGACCAAATCTAAACAATATGAGTTACTTTTTAAATGGAATGGTCTTGAATTGACTGGGTGAAGGTTTCTTCAGCCTAGTAAAGTCAGTCCGCCTATGGGAGAGCTGAGGAGCCTGCAGGGTGTGTATGCTTACCTACACGCGCACGCACGCACACACACACACACACACACACACACACGTGCATTCAACAGTGTTTATTGTAAGCCCTGTACAAGTCAAGAGCATGTGAAAACACATAACCCTCGCCATGATGGGTCTGTGCCTGTTCCTAAGACCTTTCCCATGGTTTAGCCCTGCACAATATTTTGAGGACCCACAGCCATGAAAGGCACCCTATAAGTGTCTCATTACCATGCGGTCGTGATATGAATTCAGAGCTAGCAAATTAAATGGCAATTACCCTTTGAGAAGCCATGTAACTCTAAAGATAATCACCATGTTCCTATGTAGTTCTTTTTAGATCTTTGAGGGCGCTAATTTGTAAAGCACATATGACCAAATGAATAATTACAGAGCAAGGGGCTGAAAGGTAATTGCAAAATAATTGCATGCTACTTGATCCCTCTATGAAAACATGCTTAATAGAATAGTCACCTAAACGAGTTCTTTTGCCTGAGGAACACTTTCAGGCTATTCTTTCCCCCTTAACTCTGTTTTGCACTAAGCCATAAGCCTTCTAAATAATATTGTCTGGTAAAATGCACTAAAGTATAGGCTGTAAGTATAGGTTTAAAAACTAGGTTATAGAGCTTGTTTTCTCCCCGCTACATTGTGTAAATGTTATTAGCTTTTAAAAGTTGGTTGTTGAAAGCAGTCTATCTTTGGACAAATACACAGTGGTGTCGGGTTTTGTTTATTTAATGTAAGGCTCTTTCTAGCATCTGGACATGCTGGGAACTGTACTCCAGATATTACCAGTTCCATATTCTAATAGCAATCCTGGTTACATTTCTCTCTCTCTCTCTCTCTCTCTCTCTCTCTCTGTTCACTCAAGGAATGGAAATTAATGGAGAGTCAGAGATGAGATTAAACGAGTATGTGTGTGCAGCGTGGGAGAGAAATCCTGGAGCTGAGAGACAGGAGACACTGTGTAAATGGCTTCCGCCTCCATCTCAGGCTTATAAATTTCAAGCTGGGAATGAAAACACTTGCATGTAAAGCACACAAATGTATAATGCATGAGAATGTGCTTTTAAAAGTTTTAAAGTGCTATTTTAAAATATAAGCACTGATGCGATAGTAGTCGCTAACAGTTGGAGGAATTCTGTCCATCTAAGAGTCTAGTCACCTGCCATTACTCACTTCCTCCGCATTGCTGCCGGACCCTGCCTCTCCATCCATACTTTCTTTAGCAATTTCTTTCTCTAATCATGCTCAGCAGTTGGCCAAGAGCCAAAAGTTGCAAGAAGATAAATAACTATCAGGTAGAAATTATTCTCTGCATCTTCACAAAACATTAAGTTCACTTCCTCTTTTAGGGTTATCCTTGAAGGCTTGCTCCCTACAACTGCTGCTTACAGAAGTGGCCTAACAGTTCAAATCAGCAAGAATTAGGACTTTTCAACAGCACCAGCGTTCTTCCTATGTCTGAGATGGTAAAGTTTAGAAGTGTAAATTTAATGTACATGTAATTAGTACTTAGGACCCTACTCTGTGAAGCTCTCTACTTCCAAAATGTTTTGCCAAAGTGATTCAAGTGTGTGCCATTTTCAAGGGACCTGGTACTGAACATGACAATTCAGGGACAGACGCAGATAATGAATCTTCTTTGCTTAGATCCTTTCTGGCACTCACGCCTATGCTTCTGATAATCCAAAAGGGAACCAGCCACTTTTTATTCACCGTTATCACTCAACGCACCACTCTTCCCAGGATAAGTCAAAGACGGCGGCAGCCACCAAAAGTATTGCCCGAGTGTAAAAGATGCAAAGCAGTGAGCCTCCTTGGGTGAAGAAGAATGTGATGAGAAAACTAGTAGCAAGCTAGGTTCACAGTGTGATGATGAATTAAAAGTTCTGTTGATTTGTAGGAGAGCACATTGGTGAAAACCAGACAGCCCTACCGGATTTATGAACGTCTTCTGGATGCACACCAGATAAGAGAGCAGCCTTAAGATACAAGCATCTGTCTGTAAACTTCGTATAAAGACAGATATCACTGAGGAGGAACTTGAATTTGGCAATTGCTGGGGATTTGGATACGATGCATGGGAATTGAGAGGATGAAGAGAGAAGTGTAAGGAGCATGGGTTGGAGGCTCTGAAGAGGAAGGCCAGTAAGGACTCCTCAGAAACAGCGGATGAGACACACATTCCACAAATGGGGCTCTGTGGGGTGACCTATTGAGGTGGGAACCTGAATAAATTTACTGGCTGGAGAAAAAACAAGTAAAATGTGCTACATTGCAGATATGGGCTACAGAAGGGTAAGTGATAGAATTCCAGAGACCGACGGTGAGCAGACTTCTTATCCTCAGAGACAGGTAAAGGTGGCACCGGTGTAGGAAGGAGCTCTCCGTCCCTGTCTGTGTGGGGGCTCTAGAATTGACTGCAATGTTGCACGTATGTTCTGATCAAAAAAGACCGTGACTACTGTCTTTTTAAACATAAACATTATGATACTTTTAACATAGTCCAAGATCTAGTAAGCTTTTTAGTCAGTAGATCACTTTCTCTTGGGGAATACTATAACATAGAGGTCATCAATAAGAGCTCTAGGATTAGGTTCCAGTCCTGATTTGCCCACCTACCAACTGGAGGCCTTGGTCCGATTACTTAAAATTCTTAGTTTTCTCAAAGATAAAATGTGGATTATAACAATAATATATCCATCTCAGAATCCTAAATGACCTAACAGTATACATTCAAGAAAAGTCAGATTTTCTTTTGATTGCTGATAATACTGCTGTATATGTTAAAGTTAATGCACATTTTTATAGGCTACTCTTCAGAAACATTTCTCCCATCCTGTCTGAAATTCTATCAATTGATCCTTCCATCTCCCATGTGTCCAACTTGATAGTTCTGTCTCCGGGGCAAGACTGTAATTCTACCTTCTTGAATCCTGCATGTTAGATCCATCCTGTTATTCCACCCTCCCAGGTCCTTCTGAGTTCTCTTATCATCCAGGGTATTTCTTGTCTTGAGTCCACCTGAGTCCCCCGGACGGCCTTAGCTAATGCACACCTGATGACTACCCTCAGCTTCTTCCTTACTGACAAATCATTGCTTGGTTCTACTGTAGCAATGGATCCAGTGAAGGTGCTTTCTCTCCCAGCCTCCCCAGCAGCCAGGAGTGGGCCTGAGATGTAGATCTGGCCATGTGGCAAAAGCAGAGGTCACTGGGCGGTCCTCCCGGTAAGTTCGTGAAAGAGGCCAGACCTGAGAGGATGAAAATCAGATTCCAAGATGACGGAGCTGAGGCCTGAGGCTGTGTGGAGCCGCTGGCTGCCGCTCCTGGGACCCCCAAACTCCTTGCCAGGTGCTAGAAACAACTCTTTGATGAGGCCTCTGTCACCAGGTTTCCAGCCCACTTAGCAAGTGCAGTTCTACCAACCTGCCCCTGATGCCATCTATGTAGTTGCCTCAAAATATTTAAGGAACAAGAAACCTGAAGAGAACAGAGCTAAGTCAGAACCCAAGGGTGCACAGTCACCAGCCTCGCCGCGGGTGTTCTACACTATGACCACACACTGGCACATCAGCCAGCAATCGCTTGGCCTGTGCTGACCTTGCCCCTACCATTAAGTGAGGCGCAGGCTGTGTCTTTTCTCTGTCTAATTGACACAGCTAGCGCTTGCCCTTGTTCTGGATGGAAGGCATGTGTTAGTGTAAATCTGCAAAACTTAGAGCAGCCTTGCCAAGATCTTCTCCTGGGACCGAGGAGGAAGCTGGTGCTCCAGGGCCTCGTCCCAGCTCAGTGCAGAGTCCTGGGGCTGGATGCACACTCACGTTCTCATAGCCAGTGGTGATGACGCTGCCCCATGCTGTTTGGACAACTCCAACAAATCTTCCTTTTATCCGACATCATCTCTTTGTGTATACCTTTATTTCATTCATTTATTTGTATGTGGTGCTGAGGGTCAAACCCAGTGCCTCACATGTGCTAGGCAAGTGCTCGACCACTGAGCCACGACCCCAGCCCCTTACAGTATCTCCTTAAGACCTCCCTTTACCTTTCCCCGAATCACACCATCCACCTTTCCAATGTCCTTGGGCATGAATGACGATGAAAGGACGTTTTTGTTTTTCAGGTCACTAGGGCCCTGAGTGTCCTGCTCACAATCACGGGAAACCAGAAGAAGTAATGAAGGAACACTCAAAGGCGGTTGGCCACTTGAGCAGCCACAGTGCCATAAAGGAAATAGACAGATCAAGGGTCCCCCGTTCCCCTTTGGACTCCAGATGGGTCGCATAACCTTTGCACCCATGGCTGGGACCTCAGGATGAAAGGCTCGTCCCTGTTAACAGCTGTCACTCCAAGTGGCAAACAGCTTGTAAATTTCTGGGCAATACTGCATACACATTTCCTTGATATTTCATAACCTCTCACTCCCTCCAACGGCTGCAGCTGCCGCACGGCAGACGCAGGGCAAGATTAGATACGGCGTTTGCACCTGGCCAGCCATAAACTTTCTTAGTTGCATGCAAAGGTTGACAGGCCCCATGCCCTTCTCTCCTCGGATCCAGAGTCCTGGAACATGAAAGAGAGCTGTGACCACTCACAAACAATAAAGACGTCGGTGGCGTGTATGAGATGAATGGATTTATTTGCCTACTCAGAGTGGAAGTCGGCCTTTTCCTGGTTGTGCTTAGGGACACCTCCTCCCTTGGCCTTTGCGTTTGAGTGTTAGACTGCAGGTTCCTTGCTCTCAGTGTGAGGGGTGCCCTGGGGACCAAGTGTGGGCGCTGGGTGCCCCTTAGCCAGTCAAACCTGAGAAACCAGCACCTGCTCTTCCTCACTTTGCCTTGGTGATTTCTGCTACACCCCATTCCGGCCGGTTCTTCTCTCGCTGTTCTGGGTTTCCTGACCCAACCCAGGTCCTGGGGTGGGAGAAGTGTAGCTGAGCTTGGGAAACGAGGCAGAGCTGGGCACATCTCCCTGACCATGCTGCAGGGGAGCCTGGCTGGCGGAGACCACCATTGCAGGGATCGCTGCCGTGTGGTAATCTGAAAGCATTTAAAAAACAAAACAAAACTCAAGGACTCCATCTCAGCTGATGATTTGAATGTGCTCCTTTCCCACAAGCCCCAAGTCTACCCGGCTGTTTCCCGTATGTTATGGCAACAGGATTCATTCCTAGAGTCAAGTAACAAGACCACGTGAAGTTCAGAGGCACAGGAGGAACTTCTGTGACAGTGAAAACTTGTCACGTTAGTGACAGTTTTTAGTCTGGATTTTTAGTAGTTTCCAATCTTTTCACACACGAGAGTCCATTTTTTTTAATGTGATATTTTATTTTGATCTCTGTTCTTTGGGAAATCCCCAAACTACCATGAAAGCATCATATTTTCTATTTCCTTACCATTACAGTAGGTACTTACAGAAAACAGAGCACATGCCTTGCAATACTGTTTATTCTGTCCTTGATGATACTTGGAGTAAATACAGACGCCAGGACTCCTAAACGTAACTCCAGGGTCTTCCAGGAGTTCAAGGCCCAGGTTATCAACATAGTTACCCTTTGAAAGAGGCAATGATCCTAGCAGGGACTTAAAAAGAGGGCTATTCACATCATCTTGTGAGATGCTTTTGTACACCACATTCTATAGCGCAAAAGGAGAGGAATTTTGGGGAGACAGCTTCTGAATGCCCAGTGACATCTTTAGCAGCCAACCTATGAGTACTGTGGTCTTTAATAGACCAATGCAATTTCGTAACATTTCTAATCAGCTTAATTTTTTTAAATCTTCTTGTAGTGCATAACCCTTAGCTAGTGTTATCAGTGCATTAGTGGTAAGAGCTACTCTTGAAAATCCCTATTTAGTAAAACTACATTAGGTGAAATACGGTTCTGATGAGCAATCTGATTTAATTTTTGTATGAGATTAACATATTGAGCTATCCTCTCTCATTTTAAAATCATGTTCTCTCTACTTAGACCTGCAAAATAGTCTTCAGGTAATTGGCTAGGCATTAAAAGGTATTCCTAGTTTCATTTGCCCTTTTGATGTGGATAAGCAATTGTTCCTAAATGGTTCCAAATTCACATCTTAAAACAGGAAGCAGAATTCCAGGGTAAGTTACAGTCCTTTCTTCTCTTAAAAAAAAAAAAAGTGGGGGAAAGAATGCACCTTATCTCATTTTCCAGCAATTCTCAACTGTTTATATTTTCCCCTGGGAGTCTACTCTTCCCAACGAATGTGTATTTGGTTTGCAGTCTAACCACCTGACGTTTTCACTGGGTGAGAAGAAATGAGAGGATCAGTCTTCCACATAAGCCCACCTATTCCCAGGATAAGCTGATCCAGATAGCAAACTCAGAACCAAAAAAGACAACCTGTGGGTGGCAACCTCAAGGCCGTGCATCTCAAAGAACACTCCGAGACTGCCCGGGGTGCCCAGTACAAGAACAGTAGGGCCACGGGCAGGAAAGACACACATTCCCATGCTGAGTTTATACAGCTGAATGGAAACCTCACTAAGCACGGCCCAGAGAGGCCGGGAAAACCATAGGCCACTGACATGAATTCACTGACCCGCCAACATCTCATGGCTACACACCTAAGCAGATCTCCAAACGGGGTGAAAGCCAAGGCTTCACTCAGTCCTGTCTGAGCACCTGGTTGCCATCTCCACTCATGACCAACCCCCTCTTCTTGGAGTCCACCTCTGAGCCACTCTGCCCAGATCTGCATCCAGGTGCAATTCAATTCAAGGGAATCCTTGGTCCAAATATGCAAATCATTGTTGCAAGATCTAAATTCTTTTGCTCTAGGACTATAGAGGCTGGTCTCTAGGAAAATTTTTATTTTGACTGGTAAGAGAGGCATAGCCATGGGTTATAGAAATGAAGAGACAGAGAGATCGTTACAAAATCAAAAAACAAATGAGACACAAATGTACTCTATTAGCTGTCCGTGTTTTTTGAAGCAGGAAGAGACTAGAATTTAGAATGCTGAAGCGCATCCAACTCAAAAGGGGCAAAAAATAATGTTAGTCAATTACAACACAACTTGAGATGCAGACTGGATAATTAGCATCTCCGTTTATTGTGGCTGTGGAAAGCTAGCTTGATTGAGTGCCTTTTCGATGATGCGTGAGAAAATGACTGTATTTTGGATTAAGAGTTCCATAGAGTTTGTACCTTAAAGACAGCTTAGTTAGGAAGCCTCTTCCAGCTAATATTAGACCATTTTGAAAACATCTCCATGCAAATATTTTTAAATGACTTCCTCAGACAACACAAGGCAAAATTTTCTAGAGTATAAAAAAAAAAAAAAAGAAAGAACATTTTCTCCAAATTTAGTTCCACGTATTTTTCTTTGGAATTCCTGTGTTACTTTTTTCTTTGGGTCATTCTCTTTAATCAGACTGTTTTGATGCTGAGAAAACAAAACATCTAGCACCAGTGAGGCGGATGAGTTTGAGGTCAATAAAGAAGGACAGGGCAGTATCACTAGCAATCTGAGAGGTGGAGAGGCAAGAACCCTGGCTACCGAGGACACAAACTTGTGTAAAGACCAACGTCACCTACCCCTGATCCCTAAGGTTGATCTGGACATCTGTCCATGCCCCAAACACAGAGAGTCTTATCTCAGAATATTTGAGGCTGTGCATCAGCCCTGTGCACACCTGGGCGTTCCACATATGGAACTAGAAGAGATTAATCTTCCTGGGAGATGCGGCTGCTGAAGTAGTTTGCAGAACCCCTCAGGTTGGCCTTAGACACCGTGCAGAATGGAGGACACTGAATGTGCTCTCCCGTCTCCGGGCCTCTAGCTGCTCACAGCATTGGAGCTGCTAACGTAGAATCCCTGAGATTGCGATTTGTCTCTGCAAGTGGGCTGCAAGTTTCTGAAAGCAAGAGAAGTCTCCTCCAACCAAGTGCCTGACATTGGACCTCTGGATCATTGACTGGAGTGGGAGCTCTAAGGTGGGCAACCTGAGAGACCCTGTCTGGGACCACTCACTGTGGTTACTGACCCATGATGATCACACGCTGGTCTCTCATCCTCTCTCTCTCCTACCTTCCCTTCCATTGTTCCTGAAGTGTGACCCTCCTAGCCACATTGGACTGTAGTTGCAAAGCTCTTTCTTGTCACCAAAGACTTGAAAGCCTCCTTCTGATAAAAAAGGAAGAAAAAACTCACCTCACCTGCAGCTCCTTCGCCCTTCTCCTGGCTGCAGAACTTCCCTGGCTGGGGCCCAGGGCCAGGCTCCCACTCCTAACAAGGAGGCAGGTGTGGTTTCACGGTGCCTTCCCTAAACCACATGACGTTTTGTGCTTTCCCCTCCAGTCCTCCCCCAGGGTCGATGCTGGGCTCCAAATTCAATGATATTCTAAGGTTTGCTGGCGTTCTCTTGTGATGTGCTCTGTTCAGGAGTCAACAAATCCAATACGGCACATGTGGGCCGGGGGCACAGTGCAGTGTGGTAGAGCCTCTCCAAGGTCCTGGGTTCCAAGCTCAGCACTGAAAAACAGTCAGGCATGTACTAAGTGTCTGATAGTAGTTCTTTGCCTTTTGGCAAAACCTTTATCCTTAAGGCCACCTGAAGGTTGGAGGTAGCTTATGCCCCATGCTATCTACATCACTAAGATGCTCATGTCCTTACCAGACATCTGTCTGCTAGGCCTCTTCAGATGATTTTAAGCTCATTAACTGTTCTGGTATACACCATGGTTGCGATCCTTCCGTGAGTCATGCTGTGGACATTCCTGCAGTCTCTTTTCCTTGCTTTGTGTCCAGCCTCCCAGGGAGGCTGAGAAGCAATGTAATGTTGTGGTGAAGACAGCAGGCACAGTACCAGTCTCTAGCAAGTAACTTCGGTGCTGTTCCTCAGTTTCTTCATCTGTAAAATGGAGATGATTATAACATCTGCCTTCCAGGGTAACTGAGGGATAAGTGAGTGGGTTCTGTGAAATGCTCAGAATAGTCTGCTGCACATCAGGCACTTGGTAACTGAGTGCTATTTTGATGAATTTGCGAATTCGTTGCGGGGGGGGATTGGCCAGGCATCCTCAGATCCACAGAGGGATTTGATGTGTCCCAGGACTCTTTGAAATTATTCACAATATGTAGGTAATTTGCCTCAAATTTAGCATTTTCATCAGATTCCCAAAGAGGAGATAGAGCAAAAAAGGTCCAGATGGAGAGACCAGGGCAGTGTTCACCCAGGCAGAATTCTTTCCCTCGATGAACTCAGTCTAACCTGGGAGACGGACATTCAGTGACAGTAAAACATGACAGTGGTAACATAGAAATGAGCTCCCCAAGCAATGGACAGAGAGAGGGTCACCAAAGAAACCAAAGTGGCAGCAAGTTTCCCTAGAGCAGGTGGCACTGAAGAACAGTCTTGAAGTGCGGCTACGAGATTGTGATGGGGGCAAGAGTGTTCGGGCAGAGTGAGAGCCTTATGCAAAGGGAGACCAGTGTGGTCTGTTGGAATAGGTTGAATGGCCTCAGTGAGAAGAAACCAGAGAACAGGGAGGCCAGCAAGGTGGACAGGGGACGGACCTGTCATGAAGGACCTTCACTGAGCGCTGTGTTGAACGCATGTCTGCCGCCGTCTGGCTGGGCACAAATCACGAGCCACTCAAGCACATTCCGACTCGGCTGTGGCTCTCAACACATGTCCTACACAGAGGCCATCAAGACAAGCAGGGCAAGGGCTCACCAAGACTCCCAGTTGTCCTCTGTCCCCAGATGGAAGAGTCAGTCCCTTGCCCCTCTGCAGCTGGACTCGCCATTCGACAGATTGTGACCAATGCGCAATGACTAAGGACAAAGGGCGAATCCATTTCAGGCTGGGGCGTGAGTCTCCACTGCTACCAAGATGGTGGCCTTTAGAAACTTATTTTCCATGTAACAAACGACAACCAAGAGCAGTAGGGATGCAAATAGATTGTCATTGGCCAGGCCTTGGAGGAATGGATTGCAGGGAATGATTTTAGAGGTAACGAGAGTGTTCTTACACGGACTGTGACAAGGAACGCACAACTCTGTGAGCTTGCTGAATGCCAATGGATTGCACACTTTCCACGAGGGAATTGTGGTTTAAATGAGTGAATGAGTTGTTCCTGCACAAGATCTCAATAAAGTGGCTGAAAAAAATCAAATAAAGGAAAAAGAATGGCAGACGTGGCTGTGCAATGCTCTCCATGAGCTACACCCTTGGAGGGCAGACTTGAATGAGTGGAAAACTAACAGTTGTTGCTTTAGACCAGAGAGAACTGGAGGGGGCTGTGACTACGGCATCTCTCAACATCAGCAGGGCAGCCACAGGTGGCCATTAAAACACCCTCCTGAGTATTTCAGGTGGGAGTGAGCGGTTTTACAGGTAGAAGGTGCTCCAGAGCTATTGAAGGGTCGTGCCCAGGGCTGTGGTGCCATATCTGGGTTTAGGATCCCCTTGGTAGCAGCATGAGCCACGTAGGAGGCCAGGATGCCAAGATGGTCAGGAGGCTGGTGCCCTAGACATAAGGGAGCCTATTATTCCTACCGTCCTTGAACACCAACCTTAGTCACTGATTCTCGTGGTAAAATTTGAAAAGTCTTTCAAGGGGGCTGAGGGGGCAAGTTTTGAAAGCCAACTTATTTGTAAGAATGAAATATTTCCAACTCTACCATGACGCATCTGGAAATCCCGCTGGGATGAACTCGTGCCTTCCTTGCACGTGGAACACAAAGTGCCCCTCTAATCATTTCGGAGACAGTGACTAGTTTTGCATATTCTGAGGCTGAACATATCGATCCTGTAGCTTCCTGATGATCTGCTTTGCGGAGTTATTATTCCTGATGGCAATTAGTCAGCATCAAAGCAGACTGCCTAGAATGAAGCAAGTTCAAACACCCAGCCTCGGCTCGCCACACCTGCACAGGAAGATCCATCATGGGCCCTGCCTGAGTGTGACAGGCACATCAATCGCACAGAGGAAGGAGAAGGGTCACTCTGTCCCAGAGAGCTCCAAGTGTGCCTCAACCTGAGTCCAGCCTGAACAAAATCCACAGTTGTCCATGACATTGAAATTAAAATTGTTTTCTTCAAAAGGCTTGGCTAGTTGTGGTAGTTTGTGTTACAAAATCCCAACCCCCCCAAAAGAAGGTGGGTGAGTGAGGGGCTGTTTTGTTTACTCTGGATGGTACCATAGAGCAGGTAGAAGTTCACTACTACATTTCAGATGTTCCCACATTTAAAATTTTAAAAAAAGGTGCTTTTGTTTCCCCCAAATTCTTATTTTACATTCATTCTTTTCGTTGTTGTTCTGTCCGGCCACGCACTCTGTCGCAGAACTGGGGAGAAGTCGTAGAGCCGGAGGGGAATCTTAGAACCAGAGGGGAGTGCAGCATCGTCACAACAGCCTGAAACAGCACCTGGCACGTGATGAGCACCTGCACATGATTTGTGATTGCTAGAGTGGTTGCTGTTTGGCACGTGACTTTAAGTTCTCTAGGCCTCCGTTTCTTAGTGATATACACATCATGGCCCCACCCACAACATAGCATTGTGATGAAGATACACGAGATAATGCAATACTTTCTTTTTCAACTAACAAATGATGTAATAGCAATGGTGATAAAAATGATGCTATTTTTGAGAGTTTGTTATGTGCTGACCTCTTTACACATGGTGTCTCAGTTTTCCTCATCACGAGTCTAAGGTGGAGATACTTATTTTTTAACAGATGAGGAAACTGAGACACAGAGGGATGAAGGAACCCACCTCTGCTCAAGCAGCTTAATAATGGATAGAATCAGGACTCTGAGCAATGGGTCTCATTCTAACATTCCTGCTTCTAGGATCTATCCCCAGTAAGAAGAAAAGGAGAAATCAAAATAAAACGTGGTTTGTGTCTGTTTTGGTTTGAACGTGGTTCGAGTGCTTCCCCAAGGGCTCGTGTGCTGGAAACCTGGTCTTCACCGTGGCCATGCTAAGAGGTGGCGGGACCCTCAAGAGGTGGAACCTGGTGGGATGCCCTTAGGTCCCCGGGGTGTTGCCTTCAGAGGGACGGTGATCTCATGTGGGTTCCGAGTCAGCTCCTAGGAAAGGGCACTGATAAAGCAAGCTGGCCTGTTTCCCGTCACTCTTAGGCTTTTCATCTCACCGGATCCTCCCTCCCTCCCGTATCATTTTCTCATACACCCCCCTCCGTGTGTGATGCCATCGGCCATTAAATGACACAGAAGAGGTAGGGGACCCTCCATCAGGGCTGGGACTATGCTGTTTGGAGTTTCACCTTCCAAAACTGTGAGTTAAACAAATTCCTTTTCGTTGTAAGTACCTGATTTTAGGTATTTTACTATATTAACAAAGGAGATGAGTGCATATCCTTTAGCTGAACACCTACATTCCAAATAATATGATGTAGAGTCTAGGCCATCCATTTCCATCAGTGTGATTGGAATACATAGATATAATTCTGAGATACTTTTAGATGGGGAAAGAATGTTTCTAGATTACAGGCCTAGGGAGACAAAAAAGTTTTGAAGTCCACATTTTGCAAAATTGGATAGATATAACAGTGACACTTATCTTTTAAAATGTAAGCATGTTTGCCTTAACAGAATTCAAATGATAAATCACATTGATGAACTGACATGAAAGAATAACTTTACAATGAACTATCCAAAAAAGAAATCAAGAAAATGATCCCATTTACAATAGCATAAAATTCTTAAGAAAAGATTTGTGGGGCTGGGGATGTGGCTCAAGCGGTAGCGCGCTCGCCTGGCATGCGTGCGGCCCGGGTTCCATCCTCAGCACCACATACAGACAAGGATGTTGTGTCCGCCAAATACTAAAAAATAAATATTAAAATTCTCTCTCTCTCTCTCCCTCTCTCTCACTCTTTCTTTAAAAAAAAAAAAAAAAAGATTTGTACATTAAAAACCAAAAAACAGCTGGGTACCGTGGTGCATGCCTATACCCCCAGCAGATCAGGAGGCTGAGGCAGGAGGATTGTGGGTTTGAAGCCAGACTCAGGAAAAGTGAGGTGCAAGCAACTCAGTGAGACCCTGTCTCTAAATAAAATATAAAAAGGGCTGGGGATATGGCTCAGTGGTTGAGTGCCTCAGTACCATAAACAAAAAACAAACAAACGAACAAAAATTGATGAAACACAAGTAAATGGAAAGATATTCCCTGCTCATGGATCAGGAGAATTAAATATTGCTCATACAACTCAAAACAATAAATCGAAGGCAGTTCTTACCAAAATTCCAATAGCATATTTTACACAAGTAGAAAACAAAAAGATCCTAAAATTCAGATGGAATTGCAAAAATACCCCAAATAGTCAAAACAATTCTGAACAAAAAGAACCAAGCGGGAACCTTGCACTACCAGCCTCACAGCGTCCTACAGAGCTGTCGTAATCAAGAGGGCATAAGAACTCACGGACCGTGGGGCAGAGGAGAGAGCCCGGAACCAGACCACTCGCCTGTCATCCACTGATCTTCCACAAAGGTACCAACAAGTGAGGAAAGAACAGCACCTTCAATAAACGGTGTCAGGGCCATCGGATGTTCAAAGGCAGGGAGATGAAAGGGGATCCCCTACCTCATCTCATGTACAAACCTCAAAATGAACTAAAGACTTAAATATAAATGAAAAACCTGAAACTCTACAACTACTAGAGGAAAACAGAGGGGGAGCTTCTTGATGTCCATCTTGGCAAAGACGAGGACTGGGAGATGTTGGTCGAAGGACACAGAATTTCAGTTAGTGGGGAGGAGCAGAGATCGTCTAGAGATCTGCTGAGAGTGTGGGGATCCCCACAGGGACCCAAGAAGCTTGGGTTAGCAGTGACAAACTCCAATCTGCATATTTAAATGACCCCTGTCCTAAGGAGGAGGAAGTCTTGAAGGGGACAATACCAGAGGGAGGCAGGGAGGCAAGCAGGAGAGGGTCCCAGTGAGCCAGGCAGCAGGACGCGGGCGAGTGGAGAAATGGCTGCCTCCTCACGGTGGATGCCAGGTGGCACCCATGGACGTGGTGGTGAGCACTGGAAGGAAGGAGCGAAGGAGTGGAGGGATGGAGGCTGACTTTGGTTTTCCTAGAGAGAGACCTCCAGGCAGATACTCCAGGCAAGTCCTGCACTTGAGGAGAACACTGGAAGGAAAGGGGGAAATGTTCTGGAGAAGGAAAGGCTACAGCAGAGTGTGCGTGGTCAGACGTGCTGTGCCACAGCTGTGTGGAGCTGTTCCCGGGGAAACCCTGGGAAATGGTGGAGGACAAGTGCCCTCCAGTTGGGCCACCCAAGAGGGTGAGGGCCTGGACAACGAATAACTAATCCCCACTGGTCACTGGCTGGTGGCTTAACTCCCAGCATGTCCAGCAGGGACCCACGAGGGGAAGCAGCTTCCTGTCGCTCAAAGGCCCTGGGGAAAAAAGACACAGGTACAGGCCGTTAGAGATGCACAGGGGCCAGAGGTGGGCTGAGTCCCAGGAAATATCTGCTGCAGGTACCTGTCTCCGGTGGGCATCACTGTGGTCAGAATCAACAGGTGGGACCCAGATGCTGAGGCAAGACAGAGGGCGCTGGGAGAGCAGAGCTTGCTGTGGACAGGTGCATTTGAGCATCGTGGAACATTTCAGTAAACTGTCAGGCGCTGGGATACGCGGGTGTGCGTCTTTGCAGGGATCTCAGCTAGAACTACAGATTCGCAAGTTATCAGGAGTAAATTCACCAGAGTGGAAGACAGAAGTCAAAGAACACAATATTTAAGAGACAGCGAGAAGAAGAGTGGCTTATAAAGGAAAATGGGAAGACACATCATAGACTCAGGAGTAAGACCAGAAGTTCTTGGTGTCAAGAAACCAAGCAGAGAACTTTTCAGCAAGTGGAGTTTTAAAAAAGTAGTACATGCTGCAGGAAAGGCAGGTAAAACCAGAGAAGACGCCATGGGATTCAGCAACAAGCAGGTGGTTAGTGATCGACTGGATCTAAGAACGAATGTGTGTAACTGTAGGTAGAAAATACAGATAACTCGAGGCTTAATAGAGAACAGGAGGAGAGAGAGAAGATCACAGTTAAAGGCAGAGCACCTGCAAAATACTGAGGACATGAAGCATATGATAGTGATTTTTTTAAATCTGAAAGTGAACAACAGGCTAAAGAAGGGCTTTTGGGTAAGGGAAGGATTGTTTCTAGAAAACGAAAGAGACTTAAAGTTTCAATGGGGACGAGCCAGTTGAGGGGCTAGAGAGTGAAGGTCGGGGACGATGACAAACAGGCCTGGAGATGGCCAGGGGACAGAAAGGGTGGAATCCAGAGGCCAGGGAAGCAGCTGAAGACCACAGACAGACTCTGTTTTCCTTGCTGAATGTGGAAAGGAAAGTCTGTGATGGACACAGATTAAGGTTAATTTGCAGAATTAGGGGCTTGAAGCTAAGAGAAAATCCCTGAGTATTTCTTCCATGGATTAGGAGTTCAGGGGACAGGTGTGCATGAGGGCCATCTGGGGATGACACTGGCTTATGCGTCTTACAGAGGGGGTGACACGTCTGTAGAGAACTGAAGAGAAAGATGACCAGGTAAATGGTTGTGGGATTTCCCCTCACAGTACCCAGCTACTCAGGCTTGAATCCAGAGGCTAAGAGTTGGATCTATTCAAAGTTGGATTCCAACAGGTGATCAAGAGGGAATGTTAGCTTTCTGTTACTATAACAAAATAACTGAGATAACTAACTTATAAAGAGAAAAGGTTTATTTTCATTAAGTTTGAGGTTCCAGTCCATGATGGATTGGCCCCACTGTTTTGGGCCTGTGGTGACAGAGTGCTTCCTAGTGGACAAGTGGCAGAGCAAATCCACTTCAGCACAAGCCATGACCTCACTCCTCCCAGTAGGTCCCACCTCTCAAAGATTCCACCACGGCCCAGTACTGCCTCCCTGGAGACAGGCCTTCATGACTGGACCTTTGAGGACATTCAAGGTCTGAACCGTAGAGAAGGACAGAAGGGAAAGGAGATGACTGAAGTGGTGGAGTATGGGGGCAGCAGAGAGTGAGGGACAGGAGCGGTGTGTAGGGAGGACTTTCTAGGTTCCTGACAAGGGATTGGGGTGAAGAGAGATTGCGCCAAGAGGCAGACCGGTCCATCAGGAACCTGTGGCCACTGAAGAAGGCCGGCATTGACGAGCTGGTCACCACAGGGTAAAGCGTGACGTGTCTCAGAAGCCAAGTGAGCGGGCCTGTGGCTGCACCCAAGTCGGTGCATGGCATTGTCCACCTGCATCAGAGAAAGACACACGGATATCCTAATGGTCACGTGAAGGTGAGGACGTTTAGTTGGGTCCTAGTCCAACACGAGTGGTCCCCTTAGCGGAGGAGAGACGTGGGTGGAAACCTCGGGGGGACGCCACGTACCAACTAAGCAGAGACGGGGGTGACGCGTCCTCTAGCTAAGGAGCACCGAGGATTGCTGGTGGCACAGAGAAAGCACAGAGCAGATCCTCCGGAGCCTTCAGAGGGCGCAGGGCCCTGCTGACACTGACCTCAGACTTCCCGTGTCCAGAACCGCCCAGAACAGAGTTCTGCTCCTTAAGGTCAACCAGCCCTCGAAAGCTGACACACCCTCTCTGCCCACCTGGGACCTGGCCTGGGCGGGGGCACATTCCCTAATTCCCAGGGCACCATCAGGGCACCGTGGTGCAACCAAGACTGGGCAGTCCTTGCTCTCTAAGCAGACAGTGGACCCTTCCACTGTGAGGGCTGTTTTCCACTCTCATTCACTGACGGGGCAATTCAGAGCACTCTTCTCACCAAAGATGTCCAAAGGGAACTTCATCCAACAGGAAGAGAACTAGAAAGTTAGTTCTGAAAATGTAGAAGTATTAGGATGTTTTAGACCAGAACCAGTCAAAGTGCCAGAATACCTGGTGTTTGCTCTAATTTCACCTTCAAATAGGAGCCAGTTGCTTTTCCTGGTGCCCATTCTGTGCACCAGAACCTTTTTTTTTTTTTTTTCATGGTAGTGTTGACACATGATTCAATGTTCCCGTCTCTAATGATTGATTTGGCACAAACAATGCAGGTATGTGCCAAGGAGTAAGACGGATCTACGTGACCCCCTTCCACACACAGAGAGAAAAAGGAAAATGTATCATTGTTTGGTCCGTGAGCAAATATTGAGAACGTGTTTTAATCAATCAGTTATCTAATAAATGCCACACCCTGCTCCCAAGAGGTTTGGAGTCAGGGAACTTTTTATAGCCAAAGGCTTGGTGAAAGGTAGAGCTTGGCTAGAGCTTTCACATTTTGTTAGGTAGTTTACTTTATACATTTAAAACTCTCAGCAGCCAAGAGCTTATATACATCAAGGAGGCAACCATGGCTGTCCCCAGGAGCCGGGCAGGTGATGGACATAACGGGTCTGGGCCACACTGTATTCTTGGGACACGCTTTGTTTAGTCACTAAACACCCAGCTCCTCGTCCTCTGAGGAGTGCGGACGCCCCCTTCTCCTCAGTCACAAGGGCCTGTGGAGTCTGTCCTTCATTTAATGCTCTTTGTGAAGGCGTGACTCTAGAGGTCTGTCACCCATTTGTCAATTCTGAGGGACAGACAGCAGGGTGCACCCAGGGTGAAGACCCCCAACACCCAGGGAGCAGAGCAGGAGGTGCCGACTGAGGCTCAGGGTGCCGGCCTCCCTGCCCCCTGAGCCACTCCAGGTAAGAGTGGAGCCCGGGACCAGAAGCCTACTTTTAAAAGGGGATTTCTATAGGACATCCTCGGATTTTACGTGTTGGGAAGTATTCTCGTTTTTGTTTTCTTTATTCAAACACACACACGTGTGAGCACACACACTTTGGTACCCTAAGAGTCTGAGGCCAAACGAGACGTGTCAGACAGAGAGCAGACCCGGTCAGTGGGCTGCTAGTCACCCCCTTTGCTAAGCCTTGCGGTTTTCAATTCGTGGGAAACACGCATAACACGAAAGTCGTCCTGTCTGTGGTCTTAATGTTGGCGTCCCCACCCAAATTCGCAGGTTGAAACCTAGTTACAGGTGGGAGGGGCTGGAGCCCGGGTCTTTGGGGTGGTGAGACCATAAGGGTGGACCCCTGTGTTCTAGGGTTGGTGCCCTGTGAAGAGGCCCAGGGAGCTCCCTCACCTCTTCCCACAGGCAGGGGACAAGGGGGCGCCATCTGTGAAGCTGGAAGTGGGCCCTCACCAGGCTGCACCTCCCTGTGCCTGGACGGTGGCTTCCCGTGAAGGTCTGGGGTTCACGAACCGCCCCGTCGCTGCATGTTGTGATAGGCAGAGGACCGGACCAAGACGCCAGTGTGACCGCCTTTCAGTGTCCACCTCAAAGGTGCCCAGCACATTCAGGGCTGTGCGGTCATCACCACCTCCAATTCCAGAACTTTCTCATCTTCTGAGACACAAGCTCTAGATTCGTTAAATTGTGTGTACTTCTACGATCAACTTTACATGCCCCCGCAAAGTCACCAAATCGGTGGAGGGAGGGAGGGAGGGAGGGAGGGAGGGAGGTCAGCGTGCGGACCTGGTGCTGGGCCTGCTGCCCCTCTTCCAAAGCCCTGCCGGAGCAGCGGAGAAGAGCCTGGCCCAGGTGCCAGATTCCCTCTCCCTACAGAAGCGCTCCCGTCCCCCGCAGCCCCCCTGCTTACCTGGGCAGCCTCCTGGGCGCATGCTTTCTCCCCTGGGACTCAGACCCCCCAGCCGATTCCCACTTTCCTGCTCCTCCTGGCTGCCGTCACCCGTCACTCCTCTGGTCCCTTGAGATTTCCACATTCCTCCCGTCCACCTAACGCCTACCATCGTCTTTGGCAACTTGGACGCGTCTTGAGTGACCCATCCAAAATCCTGACCAGCTGTGCACTGGACTTGAACCCGGGGCGGGTGGCCTAGGGAGCCTCCGACCCTCAGGGGGCAGCGCCCTGGGACTCCGGTGTCCAGGCGTCCACTGCAGTGTCCATCTCACACTTCCAGGCTCAGCCCAGGCTTCCCTGTGCCTACCCCCACCCCCACCCCCTTCCCCTGGGTTTGCCTCTGCGCTCTGGGTCCCCGGGGTAACTCCTTGGCAAACGCTGCAGTGACCCCTGGCCTCTCGCCCCTGGGCCACACACCCACTCCAGCCCCAGGTGAGCCCAGCCACCGGTCTTCCTGTTCCCCTGCTCAGGCTGAGGGTCACCGTCCACGGATCGGTGTCACGGGGAAGTCACCATCTCCAGCCCTCGGCACTGCCTGGCGACCTCATCACGTAGCTCCGGTGACCCCGGCAGGGGCTTTCCAAAATGGTTCTCTTCTCTCTCTTCTCAGACCTCCCTCCCCCAAGAGAGCAAGTTGATACAGCAAGCTCTCCGGTTTCCACCTCACCGCTGACCACTCTCACACCATTGTGAGGCTCTCACTGGAGGCTGATCTTTGGGGCCACCTGATCTTTGACTTTCAGTCTCCAAAACTGTGAGATCAGCAAACCTCTTTGCTTTATAAACTATCCAGACTCAGATATTTTGTTATAGTCATAGGATGTGGACTAATAGACTTAAAAAAATACTTTTGCCTTTTTCTGATTTGTTTTATTTATCTTTTTATTAAGGTATATGTACACTAAAGACAAAAACAATACTGGTTTTTAGTATGATTTTTGATAGATTTCTACATAAATATACACCTATGCAAGCATTTCTCAGATAAATATATTGAGTATTTCAAGTATTCTAAAAGTTCTCTTATAACCATTCCCATCAACCCCTCCTAGATAGGTGACCACTACTCTAACAATTCAATTTTCTTGACTTTTAAATAAATGGAATCATATAGATATTCTTTTCCTTCCTTCCTTCCTTTCTCCCTCCCTCCCTCCCTCCCTTCCTTCCTTCCTTCCCTGAATACCTTCTGTTCCTTTATTTCTATGTAACATTCCATCACATGAAAATGCCATAATTTATTTATCCATATTTCTGTTAGTGGACAGTTGGGATATTTCCAGGTCTGGGGCATGGACAACCTTTTTATGTCTTTGAATGTAACTAGTTGGCGGGGTGGGGGGGAGAGTTAGTATGAATTAGTGTGTTTCCTGGACATAGCAGCTGAGTAAGTACTGTAAGTTTCCAGAGAATGGTACCAATGCACATGGCCAGCAAGTGAGTGAGAATTCCAGATAACCCCTATCTGCACCACCCCGGACAGTGTCATTCTCTTACATCAGCCGTTCTTGTGGGTGGTGTCTCATGGGATCTGATTCTGTATTTCCCGGCTAGGTCTCTCTTCATAGGTTTCATGGCCATTTATAAAACTCTTGTGAGGTGCCTGTTCCAGTGTTAGAGTCTGTAAACAAGTCAGGATGGCGCCTGGCATTTTGCCAGAGAAATGTTAGGGTCTGTAAACAAGTCTGGATGGCGCCTGGCAAAATGCCAGAGGGAGTGGTTTGTGAAGTAACTCCACCGAGTCATTAAGTGTGGAGATTCCTTATTGGTTGACTGATGTATCTAGTTTATGCTAATTAAGATAAGCTGTGTGGAATATATAAATACCTCTCCTGTCCTACAATAAATGGCTCCTACTCCTGCTGTATCAATGTACACAAGTTGTTGGTCACCCCCCCCACCCCCCGGTTATTTTGCTGCAGCCGGACTGCGGATTCAAGATTTTGGGCTGTTTTTTCTTAAATGGCGAAATAGGACAGCCCTCATCAGATACATGTTTTACGAATACCTTCTTCCAGTATTTGGTTCCTTTAAGGGTTTTTGTGTCCTGTGCAAAATCGCTGCCTGTTTCAAGTTCATAAAGGTATCTTTCGTATTTTCTCTGCATACTTGGGTCTGTGATAAATATAAATTATTTTCTATGCCTGGTGTAAAGTAGAGGTCTAACTTTATTTTTTTTCTCCATGTGAATGTTTAGTTGCTGCAGCACCATTTATTGGGGATGGGGACCCACAAGATTGTTGGGCTGTCTTTGTTATACATCAAGTTCCTTTTCGGATGGAGTCTATTCCTGACTCTCTGTTCATTTGGTTTACACTTCAGTCTCATACTAGTACCACTCTGTGTTAATTACTGTCCATCTTAAACCTTGACAGTGTAGGAAGTTCTCCACCTTTGGTCTGCTTCTTCAGGATGGTTCTACCTATACCAGGTCCTTCTACCTAATTTTAGATAAACAATCAAGAAGTTAGTTTTGGAGAAATTTGCAACTTACAAAATTGAGTTTTCCACCCTAAAACATGGTATACCTCTTGATTTAGTTCATTTCTAACTTCTCAGAAAAGTTCTAGAATTTTCAGAGCAGAGGATTTTCACTTCTTTTTGTGGAATTTATTCCTATGTATTTTGTGATATTTGATGCTGTTTAAATGGTAAATATATTTGGGGGGGGGAGTAACAGGGATTGAACTCAGGGGCACTCAATCACTGAGCCCCACCCCAGCCCTATTTTGTATTTTATTTAGGGTCAGGGTCTCACTGAGTTGCTTAGCGTCTTGCTGTTGCTGAAGCTGGCTTTGAATTTGCAATCCTCCTGCCTCCGCCTCCCAAGCCACTGGGATCACAGGTACCGCTTGGCTTAAATGGTATATTTTTAAAGTTCTGGGTTTTTTGATGTTAATATATGGAAATAATATTGGTTTCTGTGTCCCGAGTATGTGGCACACACCTGTTAATTTTGATATTTTGTGGATTGTGTTAGTCATTCGCTGTCCGAGGTGATCAAATGGTAAAGAGGAAAGGTTTATTTGGGCTCACAGTTCGGGAGGTGATAGTCCATGATCTGTTGACTCCATTGCTTTTAGGCCTGTGAGGAGGCAGCTCAACCCGGTAGGGTCACATGGCAGAGTAGAGCCACTCACTGCAAAGCCGGGACGCAGAGTGGCAGAGGAAGAGCCTGTGTCCAGCTGCCTCCAGTGACCTGAAAAAGCCCACTAGGCCCCGCCTCTTCAATGTTCCCAAGAGCCTTTAACATGTGGACCTTTGCAGGGCGTTGCAGATACAGACTACAGCATGGGTTTTATTTTATTTTATTTTTGCAATTTCTATATATAAACTCATGTCACTTGTAAATAAAAGCAAATTTATTTCATTTTTCTAATATTTAAAATATTAGAAAAAATATATGTCTCTCTCTCTCTCTCTCTCTCTCTCTCTCTCTCTATATATATATATATATATATATATATATTTTTTTTTTTTTTTTTTTTTTTTTTTTGGTACCAGGGATTGAACTCAGGGGCACCCACCCACTGAGCCACACTTCCAGCCCTATTTTGTATTTTATTTAGAGACAGAGTCTCACTAACTCAGTGCCTCACCATTGCTGAGGCTGGCTTTGAACTCAAAGTTCTGTCTTCCTGTCCCAACCTTCCACTGGAATTACAGGCATGCACCACCATACCCAGCTTATATATTTTACTAGTTTCTCACCTTGTTATGTTGGGTAGAAATTCTTGTAGAATATCTGAATAAAAGTGGTGAGAGTAGACATTCTTGCAATATTTCCACTTCAGTCAAAATGTTCAAATTTCTAGTGTGTACTATTTTATGTAATGAGATTGAAATATTCCCAGTTTCCTGGGGGGAGGAAAAAATATATATATCTATCCATCCTTACAGAATATGAATTTTATCAGATGCTTTGTGTGAACTTATTGAGATGATCATATGGCTTTTCTCCCTTAATCTGTTATGGGGTGGATTTCATTGATTATTTTAAGTATGAAGTCAACCTTGCAATCCAGGGTAAACTTTACTTGGTCATGAGGCATTATCCTTTTATAGACTGCTGGATTTCACTTACTAGTGCTTTGTTGAAAATGTTTGCATCTATCTGCTTACAGTTTTGAACATATTTTTGTATTTCAAAAAGTGAACTTATAAAAGTTCTAGGTCTGCAGAAATAAAGATACCACAAATGTTTTAAAAAAATTGTTTGCATCTGTGTTCATGAAGAATAATGGAAAGTAATTTTCTTTTCTCATGATATCCTTGCATTTTGAGTTTTGAAATTATATGGTTTAAAAGAATTGTGAAGCATCCCCTCTTTCTCTGGTCCTTGGATTTTATTTATGAAATTTATTTTGTATAACTGGTGATATTTTTTCTTTTAAGATTTTGGAAAATTCAACAGAGAGGTCACCTGACCCTAATGTTTTCCTGGTGGGAAGGCTTTTAAATTATGGATTCCGTTTATTTAATAGAGGTAGAATTATTCATATTTTCTCCCTTATGAATTAATTTTTATAAGTTGTGTTTTGTAGGCAATTTTCCCATTTCCTTCAAATTGTTAATTGATTTGTCTACAGTTATTAATTATACTTTTTTAAATAAACTTTCTCATGTCCATGTTATTTGTATGAGACTTAGAAATTAACTAATAGATAAAAACAACCAAACACCAATAAGATTTGAACACTGTCAACTAATTTGACTTAATTAACACAGATAAAATAATACACCCAATACTGAAAATACACAATCCTTATTAAATTTTGTGTCTTAAATCAAGTTTCAGTAATTTCAAATTGTGAAGACAATTCTTCCATTCACAATATTGGTAATTTGTGTGGGGGTTTTTCCCCCTCTTAATTTACTGGGAGTATTAATTACTTCCAGGAACCAACTTATTTTTTTCTCTGTGGTAAATCTGCTTTGGATTTCATTGATTTCTGCATTTATATTTATAATTATTCTTCCTTTTACTTTCACTAAACTTGATTTACTCCTTATACTTTCTTTAGGCAGAATCCAAGAGGTCTTAGGTTTTCTTTTGTATCATATATATTTAACGTAAATTTTCCTTTTGCGGGCTGGGGATGTGGCTCAAGCGGTAGTGCGCTCGCCTGGCACACGTGCAGCCTGGGTTCGATCCTCAGCACCACATACAAACAAAGATGTTGTGTCCACCGAAAACTAAAAAATAAATATTAAAATTCTCTCTCTCTCTCTCTCTTTAAAAAAAAAAAAAAAGATAAAAAACATTTCCTTTTGCATATATTTTGATGTCATAATTTTTATTTTTTATATGTTCAAAATAATTTCTATCTTCTAATCTTGAAGTATGTGTTATTTAAAAATATGCTGCTCAGTTTTCAAACTAACATTTCATCACCAATGCTATTCTCAGAACATTTTCTTCATTCATTTTTAATTTAGTCCCACTGTGATTAAAGGCAAATTCTGTGAAATACTAGTCTTTTGAAATTACTGAAACTTGATTTAAGGCACAGAATTTAATAAGGATCATGTATTTTCAGTATTGGGGGTATTATTTTATCTGTGTTAATTAAGTCAAATTAGTTGATAGTGTTCAAATCTTATGGGTGTTTGGTTGTTTTTAGCTATTAGTTAAGGTCTTAGTCTGTTTGGGCTGCTATAACAAAATAGCTTAGACTGAGGAGTTTATAAACCACAGAAGCTTATTTCTCACAGTTCCAGAGGCTGGAAAGTCCAAGATCAGGGGTCAGCACCAGCCACGTCTGGAGAAGGCTAAGCTCTCTGCTTCATAGATGGCACTTCTTGCTGCGTCCTGACAAGGCGGGCCCCTCAGACTCTTTCACAAGGGCACTGATCCCATTCATGTAGCTGGAGCCCCCCCCCACACACACACATCCCAATCACCTCCCAGGGGCCCCACCTCCCTAAGCCACTGCATTGGCAATTAAGCTTCAGCACGGGAGTCAGCTAGGGGACACAGTGAGACCACAGGAGTTACTCAAGGGTGTGAAGTCCCCAACTTCAACTTATATCTCAATTACATTGTTATCATGAAATGTTTCATCTCTAGAAATATTTCTTGCCTCAAAATCTCTTTAATATTAATGTAAACATATCTGCTTCCTTTTGGCTAGTGTTTTACAGCACTGGTCTATTTATCGATTTTTTTTTTTAAACTTGTCTTCTGTACCTAATTTTCAAAATGTGTGTGATAATATTCAAATGTGTCTTTTGTAAACAGCACAGAGCTGGGTCTTTTAATAAGCCAATTTGGCCACTGTGGCATTTTGATAGACACGTTCAGTCCATTTGTAGGAGGGATTTTGTTTGCTTTTAAGTCTGGTCTTGTTTTTTGGGTTCTGTTTATTCTATCTATGCTTTGTTTCTTGATTCTGCTTTCCCTGCTGACTTTTGAATCAATCAAATATTTTAATAATCCATTTTATTTCCTTTATAAGCTTCTTAGTTTATATCTGCTTGTATTGTTCTTCCAGAGGTTTAGTAGCTACCTTAAAATCCGCCTGTGCATATTTAACTTTTGTCATCACTGTTTTTCATTTCTTCTTCTTGGAATATTTTGCTGAGGATGTTCTGTAGTACAGACTTTCTAGTTGTAAATTCTTTTAACTTTTGTTTATTATGGAAGGTTTTTATTTCATCATCAAATCTAAAGTTTAGTTTTGCTGGATATAAGATTCTTGGTTGGCATTCATTTTCGTTCAGAGCTTGGGATATGTTCTTCCACCATCTCCTGGCTCTGAGGGTCTGGGTTGAAAAATCTGCCAAGGTAAGAATTGGTCTCCCCCTATATGTGATCGAATTTCTCTTTCTTGCAGCTTTTAAGGTCCGATCCTTATTCTGTATGCCACACATTTTCATTATAATGTGCCTTGGTGTGGATCTGTTGTAATTTTGTACATTTGGTGTCCTGTAAGCCTCTTGTGTTTGGTTTTCCAATTTGTTCTTCATGTTTGGGAAACTTTCTGATATTATCCCATTGAAGAGACTGTGCATTCCTTTGGTTTGAAACTCTGTGCCTTCCTCTATCCCAATAACTCTTAGATTGGGTCTTCTGATGCTGCCCCATAATTCTTGGCTGTTCTGTTCATGGTTTCTGACTTTCTTCACTGTGTGATCAACTGTATTTTCCAGATTGTACTTTGTCTTCATTGTCTGACATTCTGTCTTCCAAGTGATCTAGTCTGTTGGTGATGCTTTCTATTGAGTTTTTTATTTGATTTATTGTGTCCTTCATTTCAAGGATTTCTGACTGTTTTTTTTTTTTTTCAGGGTCTCTATCTCTCTTGAAGTAAGCTTTTGCTACCTGTATTTGTCTCTCATCTCATTGTTGGAGTGATCAATTTTTGCCTGTATTTGCTCATTTAGGTCATTCGTTAAATCACAGATCATTTTAATTATGAACCTTCTGAACTCCTCCTCTGACATCTCATCAACTCTGCTGTCCATGGGTTCTGTTATTACAGTGTCCTGGTTGGTTTGGGGCACTTTCTTCCCCTGTTTTTTCATGTTCTCGGAGACATTACAGTTTCCTCCCTCTATTCTTGTAGTACCCTGCAGATTGTCTGTACCTCACCTTGATGTTGGGCTTCCAGACCCTGCTGGTGTCCCTCAATGGATACTACTGCATCCTGGGTCTGGGATCTGCATGTAAGTTGGAGTGGGTGGATCTGGTAGTCTGCTGGTAGGAAGGGCGGTCCTGCACCAGAGGCTAGACTCTGGAGGATGTCTACCCTGCCTGGAAAGGGGTGGATCCGACCCGCTGCGCTCCTGGCCCTGCAGAGGCCGGTGTGGGTGGATCTGGGCCACGGGGCTTGACCTCTCTCAGTAGTTGAGATCTTCTATTTGACTTTTTACTACTTCCAAAACACCGTAGGAAAGGTACATCAGTTTTACCCCAGCAGTGCCCCCTGGATTTGTGCTATAGCTGCTGTGTTTCACTGTTGTACATAAACCCCAAAGATGTGGCCACCAGGGGGTTTTAAATAGCCAATACCCCTTTAAATCTACCCCCGTATTTATACTTTCATAGGCTTTTCATTCCTTCTGGTATTTCTGTGCTTTTCTTTGGGATTATTTCCCTTCAGCATAAATTTTTCCTTTAATCTTTCTTTGCGTGTATGTCTGCAAACCCCAAATCTCTAAGCTTTTGTCTAATTTCTTTGTAACCTTCATCTGTTTTGGGGATTTTGATTCATTTGTTTTAGGGATTTGATTTGTATAATTTTAGAGACAGTTTTTTTTTATTATTATTTATCTTTCAGCACTTTAGAGATGTCCCTAGATGTCTTTTGACTTCCATAGTATCTGTTGAAAAGTTAGCCAAAAGTCTTACATTTTCTCCCTTCAGATAATCTTTTATCCTATACATATTCTAGTATGTGTTTCCCCCTTTTTGGCAGTTTTTAAGATTTTTCTCTTTAATGCTGTTTTCAAAGCTGTATCTAGGAGTCGTTTTCTTTGTTTTTAAGCAACTTGGGGCTTATTAAGACCCTTGGGCCTCTGGGTTGATATTTACCATTGATTTGTAAAATCCTCAGCAAGCATCTCCTCATGGGTTGCCCCTGGGCCGCTCCCTCCCTCTCCTGCCCAGGTCTCAGCAGCTCAGTGTCACCCCACGAGTCTGTATCTCACAAGCCTCTCAAACTCTCTTTACCCTTTCCATTTCCCCCTGGACTTGCATTTGAATACTTCCTACTGACTCTTTTTGGATCCACTGATCCTCTTCCTTTTCTAGTTGTACATAAAACCCATTCAATGGATTCTTAAAATACTGTACTTTGTGATTCTAGAATGCCCATTTGTTTGCTTTTTAAAGATTCCAATTCTCTGTAAATGCTTCATCTTTCCCTCTACTTTTTCCATATATTCTTCCATTAAAAGCCTCATAACAGCTGAAGTCCATGTCTGGTCACTCTAACCTCTGGGTGACCTGCTGGACCACATCTACTGTCTACTTGTCCTTTCGACTGATGATATTTTTCTGCCTCTTTGCACATTTCATTATTTTGTGTCTCCTGTTGTGCACTGTATGGAAAAGAACTTCAGAGACTGAAGTTCTTCCTTCCCCAGGGAGGGTTTGTAGTTTTGTCTGTGGGGCAGATACATGGAGGGGGCTGACCACTGACACCCAACCTTTGGGTTCTAGCTTGCATTCTGAGTTAGACTCAATCAGGCTGAGGTTTCAGCTGGTTCAAGGGCCAGGATCTTCTTGTGTTTGTTGCAGACTCCAAACTCCAGGGGAATTTTGTCTTCCCAGGGACAAGAGACCTTATGAAGACATTTTACTCTGCCATTCCAGCTTCTCGTCCAGTCCCTCCTTGGGCATGACTTTCCTGTACTTTTTTCTTTTTGGAGCTGGGATTGACCCCAGGGCCTCGTGCCTGCTAAGCGGCACGCTTGCTCTACCATTGCTTTACCCCCAGGACCCTTCTGTTCTTCTGACTGACAGTCTGGTAGGCCTTTCTGTCTGAGATTTGGAACTTAGCTCTTTAGCTTCCCTCCTCATCCAGGTTGAAAGCCTAGCAAACATTTGGAAAGGGAGGTGTGTGTGAGGGGTGTGTGTGTGTGTGTGTGTGTAAGAGAGAGAGAGAGAGAGAGAGAGAGAGAGAGAGAGAGAGAGAGAGAGAGAGAGAGAGACATGTTACATAGCAAGTGGCTCCACCAGGCAGGGGGTGCTCTGTTTTGTTTTGCGTGTCTCTTCCTCTAAGGTGACTTCAGCTGATTTCTGTCTTTGTGACCTCACTTGCCAGCCTCATGTATACACTGGTACTCAGAAAATATCCTTTAAGGAAAAATGGCTGTCCATCTGATGATGCCGTAACTGCTGTGTGTCCGCGCCAACCCACATGGCCATAACCCCCATCCCCACCCCACCCCCCCCCACCCCCCGCCGTCTCCCTCCAGCAGGGTTGTCTGCTCCATCTGTGAACACCCTTGGGAAGCCTCTGCTCATACAGCAAAGCCTGTTCTCTTTCTAGATTTTACTTCCTCTGGCCTCATATGCTTCTGTAGATCTCTAATCTTTTAAATGGTTTTTATAATGTCTTTTCTTTTACTTATGATAGCTTTCTGCTACTGCCACATCAGACTCAATAGTACAAGTGTTTATGTCTCTAAAGATTGCTTTTTTAATCTTAAATGTGATTAAAAAATATTCTGCTGGGTATACTAGCTCAGTGGTACAGCACTCCCCTAGTGGGCACGAGACCCTGGGTTCAATCCCCAGCACTACAAAACAACAAAACACAATACCCTAAAATATTAGTTCAGGTTAAAAAAAAAATTTCCTGGAAGAGCATAACTTTTATTTTGAAGCTGAAAGAGCAATAGTATTTATGTTACGGTTTAGATATGAGGTATCTCCCGTAAGTTTTTAAGTGAGACAGTGCAAGAATGTTCAAAGGTAAAAGGATTATGAGAGCTACAACCTCATCATTGGATTCACCCACTGATATGGATTCACTGGGTGGTAACTGTAAGCAGGTAGGGTGTGGCTGGAGAAGGAAGGTCACTGGGGGCATGACTTTGGGGTTTGTATTTTGTCTGAGGTGAGCAGAGCTCTCTCGGCTTCCTGGTGGCCACAGTCTGCGCTGCTCTCCTCTGCCAAGGCTTCCGCCATGATGTCCTGCCTCACCCTAAGCTCAGGGCTATGGATTCAGGCGTCTATGGACTGAGACTTCTGAAATTACCAGCCAAAATAAACTTCCTTCTCTATGTTGTTCTTGTCAGGTCTTTTTGTCACAGATACCCCCTCCCCCTCCCAAAAAATCCTGACCAAAACACCTAAATTCACTTGATAGGTAAAGCATGTCAATTCTATTGATAATCTGAACAGCTTTCTAGGATTCGCCCATTCCCAATTTTCCTCCTTGCTGGGATACAGAGGTGAGCGGATTTCCAATCCTTCTAGGCAGGGTCACAAGCCTGGTTAAATTCAATGGGCTATGAGCACTTATGATACAGGTCACCTCCAGGAAGCGGTGTCTGCAGAGAGGCAGGGCAGAGCGTAGTGGTGGGGCACATGCTTAGCCCTGGGTCTGATCCTGGTACTACAAAAACGAACTGTCTTGGGGTTGGGGACAGAGCTCCATAGTAGAGCGGTGCTTAGCACATGCCCAGCCCTGGGTTTGATTCTGAGAACCGAGGGAATGTTCCCTACATATTTTCTCTACTCTTTTAAAGTGCTGAATTCTAAAAATCTGGAGACTGAAATTTGGACTAGACCTGGTTATCATAATAAAATCACTTCTAAAGGAAGGTTAGTGAAGAATATCCCCCAATCACATAGTAAGATATGGATTTTCCTCAGGAGCCTTTTAAAAAATTTTCCCCTTGATGCATATGAAAAGGAAAGCCGTGTCTATTCTGAGTTAAGCTACAACATACCTTAAACTCTAAGCCATTTTAGTGATACTATCTTGCATATTAACATCAGGGACTTTCCAGCCTCAAGAAATTAAAGCTGTATGTTTACGGAGGGTTGCAAGTTTTAACCTTTGGCTCTCCCTTTCCTCATTTGTCACACATGTCCTTTGGCCAGAGCACTGTGCCCAAACCACCCCTGAGCGAGAGATCTTTTGCTCTCCTTGTCTGCTCCCACCCATATCAGAATCTTCCTGAACCTCCGGGCAGGAAGTCACCACCTACTGTAAGCTATCAGATAACATCCATCTTAATTAGGAAAAATATATATTCTAATTTGAGGGTAAATCTCAGTCACTGGGGCTGTACTGTTATTTGTTGGCCGGAGGGGCCAGATATCAGAAGGGGTTGAAGAACTCTCCACTTTTCTGTGGATGGCTACTTATTAACCTATGCTCAAAGTCATCCTTGAATAAAGTCATTTCTCTAAGACGGAACCCTGGTAACTATGTGTGATGTTTAATTTTATGTGTCCACTGACGGGGTCATGAGATGCCCAGAGATTTGTTCAGACATTCTGGGTGTTTCTGCGAGGATGTTTTTGTTTTGTTTTGGTGTGTGTAATATTTTAACCTATAGGCTGAGTAAAGCAGATTGCCCTCCCTCATGTGGGAGATCCTCAATCCATGGAAGTTCTTAATAGAATGAAATGGCTGATTCCCCACCCCACACCCCACACCCCAAGGAAGAGAGCATTTCTCCTTCCTGTCTTCAAGCTGCACATTGATTTTTCCTGCCTTTGAACTGGAACCGTGTACCACTGCCATTCCTGGGTCTGCAGCTTGCCAAGGACACATCTTGGGGTTGGTTTGCCCTCATGATCATGTGAGCCAATTCCTTATGAGAGCTTGCTAGTGCCCCATGGGCTGAACCAAGTCAGTGAACAAACTCAGGGAGAAAAAGGGCCACACAAAGTCACCAATACCAGAAGGCCAACCTATTTCAATCTCACAGGTCTGATATAAAAGTTCAGGATATCAATACTGCCCTCATTATTTAGAACTTGCCTGGCCCCCATTGTGCATAATTCACATCTGGGCAGTAGTACTCCCTAGGGAGAATTTTGGTTCTTCCGGGCAGTTCAGACATTCCTGTGAAATACAGCCCTATGACACACATTTGAAGTGTATACTGTTTTATTATAAATTAGGTAGGTTGTATTTCTCTACCATAGTATTGTTTCAGCATTATGTTTTTTAAAATAATGATATATGCATAGATTATATCACCTCCAAATTTTATTTCAGGATTACAAATAGGTGTTAAATCCAGATAGTATTTTGGGTCTGACATTTATAAAATTAGTTAAGTTTGAGGGAAAGACTAGCCTTTAGTTATTGACCTTGAGAGCTAAAGCCATTATTTTTAACTTATTTTAAATTTTGATCTGAGGGTTGTGAGAATGTGGGAAAGGAAGCGTGGGGAGTCTTGTGCTTGGGGGAGCAGAGAAGAAAATCACACAAATCCACAGATTAATTTGCCAGAGTCCACACTGTCTCAATCGCCCGCCTTGGCCTGGCGGCTTTGCTTATGTATTAAGGTTCAAAATGTGAATTTGTTTTACAATGCACACAGGATTCTTTTCTAGCTTATAGGATAACAGAACAGTAAAGGCCCATCGGTGGAGGGGAGCAGGGCTGCGCTCAGCACACAGTAGGAGCTTTATAAACGTTGAGTTCACGGCGGGTACAGAGCGAAGCCATCCACCCCCTCCCGCACCGCATTCATCTTTCTCCAGGCGGTAGCTGGGAGCAGATGGTGAGTCCGAAGCCAGGTGTGCAGCACGCCCAACACCGAGCGGGCGCGGGGTTCTTCGGTTCCTCCCCTCCCCTCCCCGCGCGCGCCCCAGGCACCGTCCGCTTCCCACGTGACACAAGCCTGCTCTGGGAGTAGGGGCGCTGGACCACAGCGAGAAAAAAGGTCCAGTGCCTGGCGGAGCGCGGCGTTCTACGCCAGCTGCCGGCCAGGGACCCACCTCTCTCCTCCTCTGACCCGCGTCTCGAGGCAGCCGGCGCACTCTCCTGTCTTCCCCTCTGCGGTCTAGCGCCCTGCCTCCTCCGCCGCCCCCTCTTTCTGCTATCTGACATTTTGCATTGCTTCCCTCTGCCCACTCCGCGGCGGGTGTCCCTCCCCGGCAGACGTGGCCGCCCCGGCCGCCCTCGCACGGCCTCCAATGGCAGGTCACCGGGTTCGTAACGTGGCTGAGGGTAGCTCCTGCTCCAGCTTTTTCCATAAGTGAAATCAGCCGCTTTCCCCACGGGCTTCCAAGGGTAATTGCTTCCACTTGGCTGTCGGGGTGGGGGCGGGGAACCCACGGGGCGTGTCCCCACCCACACCGCGTGCCAAGGCCACTGCGCTGGTTTCGGACCGCCCGGGCCGGGTGGGGAGCCCTGCTCCACGCCTGCGCCAGGCCTGACTGCGGCGGTTGCTTGCGGAGAGGCCGAGAGACCAGCGAATCCAGGAGGACAAAGCAAGCCGGGCCCTCTGCAGAGCCGGGCTTCCAAGTGACTGCGCCCGGGGCGCAGCCTGTTATCTACCTGCCATATGCTCCTTTCTCTCCGACCCAGAGCCGCCTCCTCCAGCTGCTAGGGGCCGAATCATCCGGAGCGTAGGCCGCGCCCCTTGGCCAGGGCTCCTGGCACTCTGGGGCGCCTCCGCGTCCCCCCGCCTTTCTGCCTTCTCCGCGCGAGTGGGCACCAAGGCACGCTGGCTTCTCTGAGGTCCCCAGGAAAGGGACGTTTGAGGATTCGGGTGCAACCAAATTGTCAACCTCCATGGGCTCAGCGCCTTTTCCCTCCCGCGGCGCGTCGCACATCCCCTCCCCCCGCGCCCCCCCCCGCGCCCCCCCCCGCGCTCTGCCCTCAAGAAAGAGACGCAGCAGCTGCGCGCTGAATGGGGCCTCCGCCTGCAGGGACGGGGAGGGGTGTCCACCCGCGGGCGAAGGTCGTGTGCTCGCTGAAGCGTGGGTCCGCGCCAGGTTCACAGCGTTGAGGCGTCGGAGTGAAGGGCGCTGGGCACCCAGAGGGCTGGGTGCCAGCGGCTGCCAGTTCCGGTCAGTGGCGGAACTGGGCACAGTCGCCGCTGGCCAAGCTGGATCCGGGCGTGCGGGAGGAGGAGCCGAGCGCTGGGGAAAGGACTCCCGCCCCGGCCTCGCGCGCCCGCCACGGCCCGCGCAACTTCAAAGGAGATCGGGGGCGCGCGGGGGCGCTGCGCGGGTCGCCCGGGTGCACGTGCACGCGCGCGCCTTGGGCTACTTCCCGGGCCGTGAAACCTAAACCGAAGGCTGGTGACAGGTCGCCTGGAACGCGTTTACAGTAGGAGAGACTTTCCTCCAGAAAGCGCCGCCGAGTCGGCACCCCGAGTCCCCGGCGGCGGCGCGCGCCCGGGCTCCGGTGCGGGGCACCGGTCCCTTAGGAGAAGGGGTGGCCTCGGGCGTCCTGAAGCGGAGCGCGCGGCTTCGCGGCATTCGCTCTCCGGAGGAACTGCGTCCGAAGCCATTGCTGCCTCGGCAGACGGAGCGAGCGCGGGGACCGCCACCTCCCGCTCGGCTGACCCGACCCGAGGGGCGTGCCTCCCCAGACTTCGGGACCTTCTGACAAGTGAACGGGAGGCGGCAATTGATTTATGCGGGGGGGGGGGGGGGGATCCGAATTCACCGACACGCCCTGTTAGCCGCCGAGCGTTCCCACCCCTACGTAAAGCAGGTAAAGTGGTGGAGGGTGCCGCCGCTCGGGAGAGGACCAGGAGGGAGAAGCAAGCAAGCTGACCACCCCACGCTTTGAGCGCCGCCTCGCCCGCGCAGGGAGGCTCAGCGCTGCCACCTGGCGGCCGCGCTCCCGGGAGTGGAAGCGGCTGGCTGCAGAGCCGTCCAGGCTAGGTCTGCGTGGGTGTGCCACGGCTCTACCCGCAGAGCGCCCGCAGAAGCCGCTCTTCTGCTCCAATCTACGTGGCCCGTGCCAACGCTCGTTTTCTGCTTGTTCTCAGGAAATTGAGGGGAAAGGAGTCATGGGCTGGCATTGATTGGCACTGCTCTGGAGAGCTTACTTGAGTCTACTGTGGCTAGTGAGAGGTGATGAGGGGAGAGAAAGTGGAATTGTTAGCAATGTGGGTTTCTTATATCTCAGTTTATTCTAAGAGTAAAAATATATCATACTTCGCTTACCCCGGAATTCTGTCTTGATACCTTGCGAGTAATAATTATTTCTATATTTTTATTTTGCAGTACAACCCCTCTCCCCTAGTCCAGTTCCAATACAACCTTATCAGCCCAGACACATGAGGTACAAGTTACGTTTGTCTCCTTGACTGAGGAGTAAATCGGCCTTGGATGGAAGGTCTTTTTCCATAAAGTGTGAAACAAAAAGCCTGGGGCCTTTCGGTGGACAAAGGCCACTGACATCATGTTTCCCGGGGCTTCTTCTCTGTCATCTAAAGTTACAACAATAGGGTTTTCCCCACTCTTTGTTTTATTTGAACAGAAGACTTGTCAGGTCAGACCAGCTCCTACAATCACAGTTTCTACAACCAAGGCAAGGCAAAAATCAAATCGTGCAAATCGGTGCAAATCCAGGAGATCTGTTAAACTAATCTCCAGCCAGGTCTTTCTCCCCCTTGGTTCTATAGGACTATATTAGGGAGTGGGAGAGAACCTTATTTTCTTCTATACCCCCTACACAACGTTTTATGTTTTGCAGGTATGTGACAGAAGAAATGCATTTGCAGACATTATGTGTGCATCTCAAATGGATACATTATTTATGTGATATTTTTTATTATTTTTTTACCTTAATTCAACATTTGAAATGTCTCACATCATTGCCAGTGAATACAATTAGTTTATTATTCTAAAGCAGGATTATTTTATTTTTTATTTTTTTATTTTCTTGCAAAATGATCTTGGCTTTTTGTTAATACAGCTAAGAGTAGCATTAAGAATTACTTCATGTACTGCAAAACCAGCAGAGGGAACACTCAGTACTGATCAAGTAGGGGCCACCGAAGAGCTGGTATTTGGGGAAAAAATGTCAGTAATGGAGAACTGATTACAAAACATATGAAATTAGGTAATGAGAACACAGAAATCTTTTCTCATTGTCTGGTTTTCAGAAGCCAAATACATTCCCGCATGCACATACTTATCCCAGTTGAAAGATGACTTTACTAAGAGGCTCTTTGTCACATTCCCCCACACACACACATTCTAAGCAATCTAACACCTAAGAACAGATCTACTTCAGAAGTCTAAGCACTCATGTGTATCTACATAAAAAATCATCTAGAAAAGTCAGTGGAAGTTTCTGATTTCATATTTCATTTTAAAGAGAAAGCTTTTCATTTCAACAGGGAGGTATCTTCCACATAGAAGGATAAAAACTGCCCCCCCATTGGTAGTTTTTCTTCCTTAGTGGCATATAAAGTAGAGGTGTGTCTTAAAATCTGTTTGATACGTTGAATACAGAAAAACATCTAGCAACAGAATTAGCGACTACTTTTTAATATACTCTTTAAAAAAAAATCTGTCTTAATCATGATTACTATGGCTATTTTAACTTCCATTTTTTTCTCCAATCATATTCAATGTGGAAGTGTAAATGATGTTAGAAATATAATCAATTACGTTGAAACTCACTCAATTATCAAACTAGCTACACCCTCAAATCATTAGTTAGTACAAATCCCAAAATAAACATATTTATCCTCTTATTTTAATTTAGTGAAAACACTGACCTCATAGATAACAGACTTCTTAGGATCATTTTTATATCAGATTAATAACATTTACAGGGCTGGGGTTGTGGCTCAGTTGGTAGAGTGCTTGCCTAGCATGTGAGGCACTAGGTTCGATTCTCGGCACCACATATAAGTTAATAAATAAAGGTCAATCAACAAACATTTACAGGTGTGTTTCTGTGCATAGCAAAAAAATGACAAAAATTTATTATGAGGACATACTAAATTTGTGATGCAAAAAAAGTTGTCATTGTGTTTTTGGTTTGGGAGCTTTTTTTGGTTTTGTTTCAAGATTCCCTCTTCTAGGGAAAAAAAAAAGTAGTAGTGAATACCCAAGGTAGCTAATGGCCAAAAATTATTTGCTTTTATCCACTAAAACATTCTTGCTTGTGGTTGATCCTTAGAGATCCAATCAGCTCTCTCCATAGGGTGTTTTTTTCATTAAAATTCTAAACCTGACAACCTGGGCCTCTCGCCAGCCTACATACTTTAAAGATTTGTCAAGAAAAAATGGAGATATACTATCCAGCCCTTGACTGCAAAGCTGACTTTATGTTGGCCTGGCCCTGTCTAACCCCACCTATCACTGACCTGAGGAAAGTGTTAAGGAAGGCCAGTTTTTACTAAAACTTGGATTTTCAGATCATGGGGAATAGGTTCATTTGTGTGGCCAAATGAACGTGTAATCTGAACACCTAGGCCCTGGTTCCTTGCCGCATCCTTCAATATTCTTCAAGAAGTTCCTTTCTTGGGATTGTTATCTGGGAACATCCTCATCATGAGGATAACAACCATGTGGCCCTGAGTGGTCAACATCTATGATCTGTGATGAAATTTCCACTCAGGGGCCACCCTGTCCCGTTTTTGCCTCTTGAACAACAAGCTGCTGTTTACTAGAACCAGTGTGTGAGGGGCCAAGGGTACAGCATTCACAGGGGGCTTACACAGTCCCCTAGGGTCCCAAAGTCATTGAACACCCACAACAATCTACAGAGGAGCTTCGTGTTCTGAAATTACAGATGACCTCAGCTGAGACAGTCCCAGACCCACAGTGACAAAACCAGTAAGAAAGACTGGACACCAGGCCTCACATTAATTCAGAGGCTGGGTCCTCCTCGGCTTCCAGTTAGTCCCATTTGATACAGTTAACACACATGTAGGGAAAATATGTGAGGGAGAGGAAGAGGAGGACTTTAGGGGAAAGGGAGGTATAGAGTGAACCAATCTTTCCTTTGGAAAAGGTGGAAAACAAATATTTAGAAACTAAAGTCAATTTCCATCCTGTCCTCACCATTATCATCCTATACAAAACCCCATGAAGAGTCTCCCATTGAGGTCATTAGGGAGCACTACCTAATGTGTTTCAAGGGAAAGTGCCTGTGTATGGACTCTTCAGGATTTACAGGGGAGTTTAAATCATTGTAAATAACCATCCTTAACCCCTGTTTGGTTAAGAGTAAGCAATTACTGCAAAAAGTCATCTTCTCTGCCTTCCACAAACAGCACAGAAACTGTTCTGAAGGGATTTACACAATACATCAACATCTGTGCTGTACCTAAAGTTGTTAAAATAATTGTGATGACAGGTGTCTAGGTACCACTTTCTTAACGGTTTTCAATATCCACTGATTTATTGTTGTGGCTTTCCCTCCCCCCTTACATCTTGGGCTTTAAGAAGGAGCCCAGGAACAGGTTTTGCACTAGAGGCTGATTCTTTATTCCAATGCTGAAAAGAACTAATAAAAATAATCACTCGGCTTTTAAGCAGAAAGCTTCCATTTACAGTATTTCACCCTTACCCCCCTTTCCAAGCCCCTTGTTATCTAACATAATGGTTAGAATACATTTCCGTCTCTCCCCTTAATAATTTCATGCATTAACATCCTCCTCTCTCTCTCTCTCTCTCTCTCTCTCTCTCTCTCTCTCTCACACACACACACACACACACACACACAGCAAAACGAAAAAAGAGGCAGCAGAAATCTCAGCTGTACTTCTAGCCCTTTTAAAAAGTTTGCTCTGTAAATTGGAATGAGGTCAGATTTGGAGCTTCTCATTGCACGCGGAGATTATTATTGCACCGGGTTCCAAGCCAATGGGAAGCCGGGAGGAGGGGCTTGGCACGAGGAAGCGTTAGTTACAGCGGCTGATTGGCTGAGGCCAAGTCTGTGAAAGGATAAAGAGGCGCGAGGCGGAATTGGGGTCTGCTCTAAGCTGCAGCAAGAGAAACTGTGTGTGCAGGGAAGAGGCCTGTTTCGTGGGTCTCTAGCTCTTGCACGCTCTTTAAGATTCTGCACCGGAGGAACTCTGCCATTACCAGCTCCCTTCTTGCAGAAGGGAGGGGGAAACATACATTTATTCATGCCAGTCTGTTGCACGCAGGCTTTTTGGCTTCCTACCTTGCAACAAAATAATTGCACAAACTCCTTAGTGCCGATTCCGCCCACAGAGAGTCCCGGAGCCAGAGTCGTTTTTGCTTTGCATTGTAGGAAAGGGACTGAGTGATAGAGACTATGTCGCTTTCCTGAGCTACCGAGTGCGCTGGTGAACTGGAATCAACTGCTTCAGGGGAAAGAGAAAAGAGAGAGAGAGAGAGAGAGAGAGAGAGAGAGAGAGACTTGCCTGGGAGGCGGCGAGAAACTTGCAGTGGAAGAAGCTTCAGCACCAGCATTCAAGAAACTCCTCTTCCACCTAGCACGGTCTCCAGACTCAGAGCCCGCACCGAGCAAGCTGCAGCGCGGTGAGACCCAGAGCGAGCGGGGGAGAGAGGCTCTCCAGTCTGGGAACTATAACTCCTCTGCGAGAGGCGGAGTACTCCTCTCCCGAATCTTTTGGGGACTTTTCTCTCTTCGCCCACCTCCGCCTCGGCGAGGAGTTGAGGGGCCCGCCTGGCAGCCGCGCGCGTCCGCCAGCTCGGCGTGTGCTTGGCCCGGGGAGCCGGGAGGGCCCGGCGATCGCGCCGCGGCCGCCGCGAGGGTGTGAGCGCGCGTGGGCGCCCGCGGAGCCGGGGCCATGGTGCAGCAAACCAACAACGCCGAGAACACGGAAGCGCTGCTGGCCGGCGAGAGCTCGGACTCGGGCGCCGGCCTCGAGCTGGGCATCGCCTCCTCCCCCACGCCCGGCTCCACCGCCTCCACGGGCGGCAAGGCCGACGACCCGAGCTGGTGCAAGACGCCGAGCGGGCACATCAAGCGGCCCATGAATGCCTTCATGGTGTGGTCGCAGATCGAGCGGCGCAAGATCATGGAGCAGTCGCCCGACATGCACAACGCCGAGATCTCCAAGCGGCTGGGCAAACGCTGGAAGCTGCTCAAAGACAGCGACAAGATCCCTTTCATTCGGGAGGCGGAGCGGCTGCGCCTCAAGCACATGGCTGACTACCCCGACTACAAGTACCGGCCCAGGAAGAAGGTTAAGTCCGGCAACGCCAGCTCAGGCTCCTCGGCCGCCGCCGCCTCCAAGCCCGGGGAGAAGGGAGACAAGGTCGGTGGCAGCGGCGGGGGCAGCCACGGGGGCGGCGGCGGCGGCGGGAGCGGCAACGCGGGGGGAGGCGGCGGCGCGAGCGGCGGCGGCGCCAACTCCAAACCCGCTCAGAAGAAGAGCTGCGGCTCCAAGGTGGCGGGCGGCGCGGGCGGCGGGGTCAGCAAGCCGCACGCCAAGCTGGTCCTGGCGGGCGGCGGCGGCGGCGGGAAAGCTGCGGCCGCCTCCTTCGCCGCCGAGCAGGCGGGCGCCGCCCTGCTGCCCCTGGGCGCCGCGGCGGCCTCCGACCACCATGCGCTGTACAAGGCGCGGACTCCCAGCGCAGCGGCCTCGGCCTCCGCCGCGGCCTCGGCCTCCACCGCACTCGCGGCCCCGGGCAAACACCTGGCTGAGAAGAAGGTGAAGCGCGTCTACCTGTTTGGCGGCCTGGGCGCGTCGGCTTCGCCGGTGGGCGGCCTGGGCGCGGGCGCAGACCCTAGCGACCCCCTGGGCTTGTACGAGGAGGGGGGCGCGGGCTGCTCGCCCGACGCGCCGAGCCTGAGCGGCCGCAGCAGCGCCGCCTCGTCGCCAGCCGCCGGTCGCTCGCCCGCGGACCACCGCGGCTATGCCAGCCTGCGCGCCGCCTCGCCCGCCCCGTCCAGCGCGCCCTCGCACGCGTCCTCCACCTCGTCTCACTCCTCCTCCTCCTCCTCGGGCTCATCCTCCGACGACGAGTTTGAGGACGACCTGCTCGACCTGAACCCCAGCTCAAACTTTGAGAGCATGTCCCTGGGCAGCTTCAGCTCGTCGTCGGCGCTGGACCGGGACCTGGACTTCAACTTTGAGCCCGGCTCTGGCTCGCACTTCGAGTTCCCGGACTACTGCACGCCCGAGGTGAGCGAGATGATCTCGGGAGACTGGCTGGAGTCCAGCATCTCCAACCTGGTCTTCACCTACTGAAGGGTGCGGGCTGGGAGAAGAAGGGACGAAGGGAAGAGAGGAAAAGAATAAAGAAAACAAGAAAAAATAGAAAAAAAAGAAAAAATAGAAAAAAAACAGATGAAGAGTTGAAAGAGAAAAGGGAAAATAAAAAGAAGATAAAGAAGAAAGTGAGCAGCGCTGGCTTGGAGAGGAGCGCGGGGGCGTTTGGACCCGCGCCGCATCCCCACCTCCCGGGCCGTGGCGCCGCGGTCCCGCGGAGGGACGCACAGGAGGCGAGGTAGACAGGGCGACCTTTATTGTTATTGATGTTGTGGTTGATGGCGAAAAAGCTACTTCGAGTTTCCTCCCCTTTGCTTGAAGAGACCCCCCCCCTCCTTCCAGCGAGCTTCCGGACTTGTGCGCACCCCCAGCAAGAAAGAAGCCGGGGAGTTTTTTGGAGACTGGAGGAATCTCGCCCTCTTGCCTCGCCTCTTTGGTGGCTTTTGCTTTTGTTTTTACTGGGTTTCTTGGTCGAGAGAGGAGCGGGGGTGAAGGCTGCGCGCCCCCACCCCCTAGCAGCGCCTGCAGGGGAGGAAGGCTCGGGGCGAAGGTCTGCGGCCCGCAGAGGCGGAGGGGAGCGCAGGGACCGAGACTCCACGCTGGCGAACGCCCCTTTTGGTTTTTCTGTCCCTCTTTCTTTTTTTCCTTGTCCCTGCAGCCAGAGGCGGAGACACGAGGCGGGCCCGGCGGCGTGGCCGCGCGGGGAAGGGACTGGGGGCCCCGGGGAGCCGCGGCGGCGGGCGGGGCGGGGGACGCGGACCCCAGGGTCCGGCGCCGCGCGGGTGCCCGGGGCGCAGCGCGGGTGCCCGGGGCGCGGCCGGCGCCGGGAGGAGACTGATGCGCGCGCGCCGCGGAGGGCGAGTGGCTTGGGGAAAGGTTTCTTCTCTTACTCGGAATCGTGATGGTGTTGGATTATTTCACTGGTGGGGTTAATATAGCATGTTATCCTGTCTATCTTTTAAAGATTTCTGTATAAGACTGTTGAGCAGTTTTTAAAATAGTGTAGGGTAATATAAGAAGCAGATAGATGGCGCTATGTTTGATTCCTACAACAGAATTATCACCAGCTTTTTTTCATTCTTAACTCTTTAAAGGATTCAAACGCAACTCAAATCTGTGCTGGACTTTAAAAAAAAACAATTCAGGACCAAATTTTTCTCAGTGTGTATGTGTTTATTCCTTATAGGTGTAAATGAGAAGACGTGTTTTTCCCTCACCGATGCTCCATCCTCGTTTTTGGTTTTTTTTTTTTTTTTTTGGTTGTTTTTTTTTTTTTTTTCCTTGTAAATGTAATCAGATGCCATTTTATATGTGGACGTATTTATACTGGCCAAACCTTTATTTTTTTTCTTATGTTATCCCTTTTTTCTTTCCTTTTTTTTTTTTGGATTTCTTTTCTTTTGGCTTTATTTTTAACGTTCTTCTTTTTTTTCTTTGTTTCCCTCTTTTCTTTTTTTTCCTTTTCTTTTCCTTTACTTTTTTCTTTTTTTTGTAGTTGTTGTTACCCACGCCATTTTACGTCTCCTTCACTGAAGGGCTAGAGTTTTAACTTTTAATTTTTTATATTTAAATGTAGACTTTTGACACTTTTAAAAAACAAAAAAAGACAAGAGAGATGAAAACGTTTGATTATTTTCTCAGTGTATTTTTGTAAAAAATATATAAAGGGGGTGTTAATCGGTGTAAATCGCTGTTTGGATTTCCTGATTTTATAACAGGGCGGCTGGTTAATATCTCACACAGTTTAAAAAATCAGCCCCTAATTTCTCCATGTTTACACTTCAATCTGCAGGCTTCTTAAAGTGACAGCATCCCTTAACCTGCCACCAGTGTCCACCCTTTCAACCCCAGGCTCGGAGAATGGGGAGGAGAATTAGCCAAGCATTCAGAGCTTTTTAAGAAAAATAAGATATTTAAACGAAATACTCTTCTGTCCAGAGGCTTTAAAACTGGTGCATTTACAGCAAAAAGGGATCCTGTAGCTTTAACTTGTAAACCACATCTTTTTTGCACTTTTTTTATAAGCAAAAACGTGCCGTTTAAACTACTGGATCTATCTAAATGCCGATTTGAGTTCGCGACACTATGTACTGCGTTTTTCATTCTTGTATTTGACTATTTAATCCTTTCTACTTGTCGCTAAATATAATTGTTTTAGTCTTATGGCATGATGATAGCATATGTGTTCCGGTTTATAGCTGTTGTGTTTAAGATTGAAAAAAGTGGAGAACATCTTTGTACATTTAAGTCTGTATTATAATAAGCAAAAAGATTGTGTGTATGTATGTTTAAAATAAGGACAGGCACCGGGACGTCTGCCTTCTGAGGCAGTTCCGTTAAGGGTTTTTGTTTTTAAACTTTTTTTTGCCATCCATCCTGTGCAATATGCCGTGTAGAATATTTGTCTTAAAATTCAAGGCCACAAAAACAATGTTTGGGGGAGAAAAAAAAAAGAAAAAAAAATCATGCCAGCTAATCATGTCAAGTTCACTGCCTGTCAGATTGTTGATATATACCTTCTGTAAATAACTTTTTTTGAGAAGGAAATAAAATCAGCTGGAACTGAACCCTAAATCTTGACTTTTGTCATTCTTCTGCCCAGCACTTGAGATCAGGAGGGCCCTACTGTGTGGGTAGACCACCTCCCATCTGCCTTGGCTTTGGAGGAGTAGGGTCTGAGTGCCACCTTATTGGCAAGTACCAAGTTCCTCTTGGCCAGATTTGGCAGGCCCTGACCCCAAAATGATGGCGTCAGCTGAATATGTGTCAACTCCACCCGGCTTTCGAGGAATTTTCTGAGTTTACTACATTTAAGGGAGCACACCCTTTGTCTTGAAATCTGAAGGGGGGGAGGGGCGTGGGGGATGGGATTCTTCACTGATCCCACTGGCAGGGTCTTTCTGTGGTTTTGTTTTATGCTTCTGAAGCTGCTTTCTCCTTACCTTGCCAGTACTTGACCATCTAGTAGTAGCTAGGCTTTGTTGCACCCAGACGAAGAACATAATGAGCCTGGTAAGTTATTAGTAGAGGTGGAGAAAGCCTTTGCTAGTTAGTTAGAGATGCAAAAGGTGTGTGTGTCTTCAATGACGGGGAGGTCACCAGGTGCCCAGATGGCCCATCTTGTGCTGTGCCCTGTGTGGGAAATACCACAATTGTAGTGCCTCACTGGCCCACTCGGTCTGAACAGCACGGTGGGCTTCATCTGGCAGGGCTTATTCTTTCTGAGCACCAGGCGCAGCACTATTATTGAGACCGGTATGTGAAGACACAAAAGTGCCTTGGGTTTACTAGGTCCATTACTATTTGGTTTGGAACATACAACTTAAGTAGCACCATTTCCTGTTTATTGGGGTGAGGCCACCAATCTCCATTAGCTGTAACAAAAGCCATCTTCACTTCTAAATGTCTGTTAAGTAAAAATGTGTAAAACATGATGTGTCTCAGCCATTCAGCACTGGAGAGGAAGGGTTAAAGAGCAGATGTGCTGGGGAGTAATCCCCCAGTCTGGATGGCTGCTAGGTAAGGGAGTGGCCTGGGTCCTGGAATGTGTAGCTGGAAGAAGAGATTCTTGGAGACTGTAGGCCAAAACAAGCATTTTGTTCAGTAAGAAGCAGTAGTTTTTCCCTCTCCAAAATAATATAATGATTGTTTTAATATAATTCATCTCTTAGAGATAGCTATTAATTTCCAATTTTTTTCATGTGTGCTGCTAACAAGTTTTTAATTACATGTGTATTCTGCAGTTAGAATATCCCATTTTTAAAAAAGATCTTGAAACAGCACAGCACCTTAAGTTTCTTCAGAGATCTTTGGGGAAAGGAGGAAGGACTCTTGTGCGGAACAATGCCCAATGTTCATCCTCATTGGGATGATACTGTGATTAGTTTACCTACATGATGCCTGTTTTTTTTTTTTTTTTTAATGATGCATGTGAAGGCTATTTTTATTTTGTAGGGTTCTCCTGCTAGAACTATTTATTTTCCCTTGATTTTTCCATGTAAGGGCAGATGCTTAAAATATTTTAAGAACTATGGGACTGGGGATGTTGCTCAGTGGTAGAAGGCTTGCCTAGCATGGAACAAGCCCTGGAATTGGTCCCCAGCACTGGGGGGAAACATTTTAAGGGATTTTGATACACATTTAAGCTTTTCTTTTCTTTCTTTCTTTCTTTTTTTTAAGAGAGAGGTGAGAGAGAGAGATAGAGAGACAGACAGAGAGAATTTTTAATATTTATTTTTTAGTTTTTTTTGGCGGACACAACATCTTTGTTTTTTTTTTTTTTTTTTTTTTTGTATGTGGTGCTGAGGATCGAACCCGGGCCCGCATGCATGCCAGGCGAGCGCGCTACCGCTTGAGCCACATCCCCAGCCCCACATTTAAGCTTTTATATGCAATGTATAGTATGTATTTCCTAGCAAGTAGTAGAATAAATGTATTTTTGGACTTTTTCTTCTGAATTAATTTTCATTCAGAAATGATACATGGTCGGTGGCTCAAGGCATAACACACCTAAGAAACCCAATAGTTTAGTGTGGCTTTTTCTTCCGGATAATTTGGATCAATGGAAAAGAGTAGGTTTCAGATTTTCTTTTAAGATGATCAAGCAATTTTTCTTAAAAGACACTGCTTCTGGCCCTGTGTTCCATCAGAAATGTAAATCAGTGTTACTTGCTGAAGTCGGTTTTATCGATACCTAGCTGAAACTCTTCAGGTACCGAGAAACATAATGGCCCATGCAAGGTGATGCTGTGGCTGTTGGGTCAGGTGCCTGGAAAGGCCATCTGGATCTTTGCTGAGGGTCTGTGGTGACAGGGGACACGAAGGGACTCTGGGGAGATAGTGGACGTCACCCTTTACCAAGTATGTCCTGTGTTGCAGGAAACACTAATTTGCAAACATGATGTGGTGAATGCCTTGATGCTTCATCATAAATTTTATTTTTTCTGTCTTGTGACTGGTTTATTGAGCAGTGTAGGTTTCATGGATTAACCAGCATTAATTATAATTTTTAAACAATTTAGGAGTTCCAAGAAAGTATATGAAAGATGCATATGTCCCCCTCAGCCCCCCCCCCAAAGGATGAATTCCAAGAATGAAAACCCATTTTACCTATTTGGATTTGTCAGGGTGGAAGGCCAGTGTGCTTTCTCCTTCTTTCTGGGGGTTTTTGTTTTGTTCTCCCTCTCCCCCGCCTTGAGTCCTGCAAAATCCCTCTCTAGCCCATGTTCATTCATGTTTACCCCTGACCCTCTGATTCAGTCTTGAAAATTACCTCCACACACATTCCTAGATTGTTCACTGTAGCTATCAGAAAGCTGCAGTGGGCAGGGCACCTCCAGGCATGTGCCAATGTCTACCTCAATGTCTCTTTGCCCAGAATAAAGTGCAGGATTCACATGTCAAGGCCTTGCACACGATGATTTTCATCCACCTTTTCAGGTCTCCAGCACTCCAGGATAGCCAGACCAGACCCTCCCATTAGACTAGACCTTGAATCCATTTTGTACCCCCAATTTTGCTTTCCTTAGTTCTTTTTGCATAACAAGGGTTTGTTTCTTAGTTGTTGACTTAACATTTGCATTGTTTCCATGGGGCCTGCAGAGCATCCAAAATGCATTTGCATCTTAGGCTGCCTGGGGGAAGTGGGAGCCCTGCACTTGGTGAAAACCTGGTGGAAACTGGCTCTGAGACTCCCTAGGGAGAGGCTACTGTCAGAGTTGTCAGCCTCTTGGAACTGCAGGGTTCGCAATCATAAAATCGACTGCTGTCTGAGGTGTACAGTTGTGAGGATGGAGTGAAACCCTATTTCCTGTGGGATGCGGGTAGTGCCCAGCCACTGGAGGAGCTCAGCAAATACCTCCAGGCCCTTTACCTCATGGCTATTATAGAAAGGTAATGCCTGTACAAGCCAGCACCCTGCCAGCCACAGGGGAGACACTACAGCCTCAGCAGTAGGCTCTGAGTCCACGTTTCCGGTCTGGTACACGAATCCCCAGCAAGAGGATTATTGGAGGATTCTTTTTAAAGGTAGAGATTTTACAGATTATCAGGCCTCGGTCACACTGTGGAGGTAGGATCCTCATAGGCTCCCCATATATTTCCAGTGCTCACCGAAGTTTGGAAATTACTGCTCCCATTGCATTTTAGCATATTCTCTCAATAAATTTGCAGATAAAGGATTATTCCCCACCACCCACTTTTTTAACATGGAGAAGCTGAGTTGAGAATGACTTGGTGACTGGTGACTGAGGTCACAGAATGAGAAAGGAGGTGCTGTTCAGTGGTAACCTTGCCTGGCAAGCTCTGAGCCCAGCAGGGAAGGGGAGGGCACTGGAACCCTGTTTCCTGAGCCCATCAGTCAGCTCAGAAGTGATACCTTAAAATAGATGTCCTCTCCATTTGAGTAAAAGAGAAATGAACTTCCCCAGGGCTGGGCCCCTGGTGAGGACTGGCCGCACCCCCCACCCCAACCAGCTTCCCTGCACCCTGTGATCCCCATGATTTTCCCAAGGATGTCTACTACCACTCCAGCTGAAAGTGTAAGTTTAATTAATTAATTGAGTAAACACGTGTGTGTGTGTGTGTGTGTGTGTGTGTGTGTGCGCGCGCGTGCGCGCACAAGCGCCAGTTCAAATGTGTGCTCACAGAGGAACATAGGGGACTGAGGTTAGAAGGCAGAGGAGAAGGGAAAGGGTATAAATATAGAGAGTGGAACTTCTGCTTTGTCGACAGCTTCCAACAAGTGTGAAAATTGGAAGTTGTTCTGGGGAGTGTGCGGGGCCTGGAGAGGCCGCAGCCTAACCATTCTATCCTAATGAGATTGACCGTTGGCTACAGTTAACTAGAAGGGTTTTATGGTTTCCTGCATGTGTTGTTTTCCTGCTTAAATGTTAAAAAGAAGAAGAAGAAGAAAAAAAAAAAAAACCCTCACATCACCAAACGGTATTTCCCAGGGGGCTGTGTGACCCGCGGCTGCATTTTGGTCTGTGCCTTCGTTAACAAAGCACTTCTGTGTGTGGATGTCTGTGGATACAGGTGATCGTAAATTTAGCCCATTTTATTTTCTTCTGACAGTTTCAATTCAGGGCAATTGGTTTCTGGAGTCCTGCCAGAGGAGCCAGGCCCAAGTCAAGTCATGGCAGGAACCTTCCACAGGGCCTTCTTCCTTCACCCTGCAGATTTCTTAAGGCCAGAGTTGGGACTCATTGGTGCGATGGTACACAAGATTGCTTTGCTTTACATACAAGACATTCGAATGAGAATTCCATTTAAGGTTTTTTTGTTTTGTTTCTAAAGGGTAGGACGTAAGAAATAACTGAAACATGATTGATTCAGCCTCCTCGGTTCTTGAGCTGTTTTTCCAATTACATAATTCTAGTTTAAAACCCAGTAAATGGGCTGTTTCCTGACGCAGCATGCAGGGGAGAAGCTGGAGGCCAGTGAGCGCACTCCGACCTCTGGGGCTGTCCCTAGTGTCTGGTGATGGTTGGCTCCCTGGATGCTGCATGCGACTGCTTTGTAAGAGCTGAGCACCTGGCTCTGATTAAAGATCAATTAGCTCCCATTGTACAGTGTGGTTAATTGCCACTTTCTTACCAGTGCACGTCCTGACTTTGCCAGCTCCAACACCTAAAACCTGGGAAATCGTCTCTTCTGGAACCCCCACCCACCCACCCACCCTTCAGCCCCTGCTCTCTCCCTCCCCTTTCCCACACTCCCTATGTGGGCCTTTTATCTCTCCTGTTTGCCAATCCCTGGAGAAGATAGACTTTGAATAATTTATTTGAAGTTCCTGGGAAGTTGTGGGGCTGTAGTCTCAAAACACACTGCACTTTGTTCCTCCCCTGGGCAGGAGGAGGTTCCGAGGCCTGTCTTTGAAAGAGGTCGTGCTAAGTACATTTGGAAGTTTGCTAAGAGTTTTAGTTTAAGCTTTTGGATGAGCATCCAGTGAATCCAGAAGTTGTCGAGGGGAAATTGGGAGGCTGGGGACAGAAGGATATTGCTGAGGTTGCAAAAAGTATTTCTCGAATGGTTTCACCCAAGATTATTCCCAAATAGTGTCTTTTAGGGTATCATGGGTATTCTGTAAACATCAGGGTCAAGTAAATTAAGGAAACACCAGCGAAGATGAATTTTGGCTTTTATGGTTATAACAATGTATTTTTAATATATGTCTTTTCTAATGTGGGTGTTTTTCTTGAGTAGCTACTAGAAGTGGAAAGACTTGTGTTATAGACATAGGCTCTTTTGACATTTTCTCACCCTGAAGATGGCTAAGTGGAAAGTGGGTATTGGGGAGAAAAATTAAAGATAAGTCTAAACAAACTAAGGTTCAAAATTAAACCAAACATTGAAACAATCATTTTGTCCTCTACAGAAGGTGAATAGGTTATTTTAGCATGTGTGCAGAGACATCTGTAAATCATGCTGAGATATTTTCCTGTCCCAGGTTGTGATAACATATGAATGAAAAAATAGAATGCTAGAGAGAGTCTCAGCACTGGGCCTGGCGACGAAATACAGCAATTTCAGCACTGCTGACCCAAACAGAGATCAGCTCTCCTCCATTGGAACTCTTCGGACCGCTTCTCGTTTCTGTTATTGGTCTTGCTTGGTTGCTAGGCTGTGATTGCAAGGCACAGAAATTCATTCAGGTAACCTGAAATCATGGGGCTTTATTGCAAAGAAATGAGTGACTATAAGAAGCTGGAAATTTCACAGGAGCTCTGGAAGAAGGAGCCCCCAAGAGGCAGGCAGCTCTGGGGAACAGGTTAAGCAGTTCCTTGTGGAGCCTCAAGCTGCAGGTGTTAATATGGCTCAGGTCTTGTTTTAGTCTTCCTATGTGCCTCTACTGACTTCCAACACTCAATCTTCCTTTTCTCTGTGTTTCACCTTCACCAAGATAGCTGTGCACGCTCTGATATCACTTGCCAAAAAGTGAACTGCCTGCAGGACACTTCTGAACCCACGTTGCAGCATCTACCCTCTGATTAAGTGAGCGGATTCACTTTCCTGTCCCTGACCTTTGCATCCGCTGCTGGGATCTGATGGCCCTCCCTCAGGTTCTGCCTCTGACTGCCGTTTTCTGAGGGAGAGGAAGCCCAAGGTCTCTGCCATAATCAGTACTCTCTTAACAGCACCCATCCCAGTCCACGTAAGCACACGGATGGAAAAGAGGAAGGAAGAAAATGAAGAAGTGGGTGCTTGACTCATTCCAAAGCCGACTGATGGGAAAATTTCAAGGTTCTCTCCAAAACAACAATTTGGAGAGGTTGGAGTGTCCATAGGAAGGGAGGTGGGCGCTCCTTCTCCGGTAGTCACTCATCTGATTTGGAAGCTGGGCCGGGAGGCAGGCTGGCGGGGGTCCACTATCCGCCTTTTACCATCCAAGGTAAGAGCAAGGACGTGAGTCTGTGAGTCAGGTAGACGCAACTGGGAGTCCAGGAAGCAAGAAGGCTACGGAAAACACTCTGGGGAGCAGAAATTACAAGGGTCAGGAAGAATTCAGGCTGAAGAGCTCTAACCACATGGAGATGTCAGGAAAAACCCCCGTAAGTGTGCCTGGGAAAACCAGCAGACGGACGCCACCTGCCAGGAGGCCATCCTCCACCCACAGGTGTTGGGGGAGAGTTGACTCAGTGATAGACACAGCCTGGACCACATCGGTGGCCATTAGGTCCCCTGGATCCTTGCTTTCCCCACACCCTGTAGGAGCCAGGCTTTGAAACAGGGAGGAGGTGTCTCTCCACTCCAGGCATCTCCAGTTGACTTAGGAGAGGAGGAGGCTCCAGGCATGTCTCAGGATACATGTTACTACTGGGTTGACTTTTAATAACTGAGGGACCGGAGTGTTCTGGTCCCACACCACCATGTCATCAGGCACTCTTGTCTGGTTTCTCTCTGTGCCCATGACACTGATCCTGTCACTCCACATCGCACGGGTGGGACATCCACAGGGCAAAATGGCGAAAGGTATTTTGGGTGAGGTTTAGGGATACCCTGTCTAGAAGCACAAAGGGATCCCATTTTATCTAGTCATCTCAGAGCCTGAGATGCACCACCCGTTTCTGTCTTGACGGGAGCGTGCACAAAGAAAATCCACAACAACACAACCAGAGCAGTTCCCCTTTCATCTGTTCTACATAAAAGAGTCTTCTTTAAAACGAAAAAGAATTTTTTTTTTTTTTACCAAAAAAAAAAAAAATACACCTTAGGGTATCATCACGGAGTCGTTGCTCATGGAATTTTAAACTTTTTAGTTTAAAAAGGAACTTCAGAGGCCATTTGACCCATCAGCAGAAGGAGCCTACCAAATCCCCAACACCTGTGTGACATTTGGGGCCTTTCTGCCCTGTAAAATCATCTGCGATCCAAAGCTTAACTCTCATTATCAATGTCACCATGAAAATCCTGTCCCTTACAAACAAAAATTTCTTTCCTGGTTAGGCAGACGTTACAACACTAATATGATTGAAATATTTTGATTAAATTGTCCTTAGTCTCTTAACTACTAGATAGGTTCACGTTTTAAAATGAAGGCGCTAGTTAGGTCCAGGAAAGCTGTTCGTTTGTAGAAGTGGGGGTGGTTGGACAAAATGAGGTGAGGACATTCAGGAAGAGTGGGAGGGGATACTCACCTTCAGCAGAAGGTCGGTGACCCACCTCCAACTCCAACTCGCGGGCAGGTCGACTGCTCACAGGCCTTGGGAATCTGCCGGAGGGTCGGTTCCTCCAGGTTGTTTCAACTTCTCCCAATTAATTCCCCTAATTCTTCCAAACCCGCAGGCTGTCCACCAGAGTGGGAGTCGTGTTTTCAGGTTCAGGTAGGTATTGTTCACAGAATCGGCTGTAAGAACTGCTCAGAAAGCCGCAGTGCTTTATGAACAAACACAGCCCCAAACATTTGGGGAGTGGAGAAATTTCAAAAATCTCCTTTCCTGCCATTCCCATTGGTAAGGAGACAGACATATGCAAACTAGTGATGATTGCTTTCTAGTCTTTGCTACCATTAACACAGGCATTAAAAACAGTGGAACAACTAAAACTAGACCTGCTTAAAGGCCCCAGAAACTATTCACCTCTAGCTCTTACGGATGTAGTCGGACACGCCCGCCCCCCACCGGCAGCCCCATGGCATTTGCCATTCACCAACCTTGGGTTTGTGCATGGCTCTGTTTGGGGAGGATGTGCGTTTCCCTCTATCTTGGTGCCATCAATGATTCAAGCTGGTCCATCTGGAAATGATATTACCCGAGCCTTTATACCCTGCGCCCGGCTCTCCACAAGTGACTGCTTGTTTCCTGAAACCCGCGATTGGCAGCTGTTACACAGACATTTTCTCCTTTTTAGATACCTATAATTACACCCATTATGCCAATCATTGATGTTTATAAAGGATTTAAAATTTTACACACCCAGAAGAGTCTATCAGAAAGCTCCATCTGAGGCACAGCGACACCCCACAGAGGGACCTATTTGGCCATCACAATTGCTGCCGAGAGTCCCTAAACTGAGCATCAGCACAGGCTTCTGATGAGCCTATATGTCTTAGGCAAGTTAATCCCATCACTGGAATGGAATTCTGTCTGGTTAAGAGCCAGGGCACTCAATTTCCCGTTCCTTTGCCAAGGAAAGAAGAGTGTGTCCAAATTAATGAAGTTAGGCTCTCACCTTCTGACCCTCTGGACGGCCAGCGAGGGTGAGAGGGTCGGTATTTCTCTGTCCCGGGCTCCACCTTCAGATAGAATGAATCCCGGTTAGCAAAGTGACCTGGGGAACCAAGAGCCTTCCTGGCAGTGCCCAGCAAACCACATCAGAGCCTCAGGCAAAAGGGAAGTTTGAGGAACACTGATGGTGCCTTGCAGATGTTTATCATAGATATTTTTATGTAATAATGTTGTTTTTTTAAAAATATCATAACCCACTTGAATCTAATGTATGAAATATGATATGTCAAGAGTTTTGTAATGTTTTGAACAACCAATGAAAAAAAGAAGAGAGCAATTAAAATATATAAATGAATAAATAAATAAATAAATAAATATTACATGGGGCTGGGAGTATAGATCAGTGGTTGAGTGCATGCTTAGCATTCACAAGTTCCTGGGTTCAACCCCCAGTATACACACACACACACACACACATACACATTGCATTAAGATATTGTATATCTTGGGCTGGGATGTGGCTCAAGCGATAGTGCGCTCGCCTGGCGTGCGTGCGACCCGGGTTCGATCCTCAGCACCACATACAAACAAAGATGTTGTGTCCACCGAAAACTAAAAATAAATACTAAAAAAATTCTCTCTCTCTCTCTCAAAAAAAAAAAAAAAGATATTGTATATCTCAATTAGTGAATTTTCTGGCTCCCCCTAAACTTTGTGTGTATCCCAACCCTGGGCTCCCAGTCCTAGGTTGAACGGGGATTCGTGGGCTCAGGAGTGGGTCTGTGAGTCTGAATCCTTTTCATATGCTATATTTTACATGTTTGCCATTGGCCCCGCAGCCTGCTGGGCAGCCTGTGTTTTTAGTTGTCCCACTGAAAACATCAGAACAACCGTCCTTCATGGTTGGCATGCGTAAGGATCGTTTAGGGTGATTGTTAAAAATGTGCATTTCCAGTCCTCATGCCTGGAAATGTGGATTTATCGTATTGAGGTGGAATTTGAACTTCTGCATGTCTATATTTTTAAACAAACAAAAGTGTTTCTGGTGCAGGTGGTTTGCAAACCACACTTGAGGAATTCATTATAAATATTTTCGCAGGCCTCTGTGTTTTTTGTGGGCTCTATCCTCTTCCATTAGGGGCAAAGGGGGTGGCTGGGAAAGGGTAACTCAGCCACTACATGGTAACACAGACAAAGTTACTCTGGAGCCAATCCCGTGAGACAGAGAAGAGTCAAAAGCTCAAGGAAGCTGACAGCAACCTCCAACAAGTAGAATTTTCTGATGGTCCTGCATGCAGTAATTAAAATAGCACATGTGTAAGCACTTGGTGTCTACAGGCAACTCACAAACGCAAGGAGTTATTGTTATTAGATTTATTCAGTGTTTCAGAGACACTTAACGTCCCATAGAACACTACATTCCTTCACAAATCCTTGTTCTGCCAAATTCTCTAAATTTAATAGGATTATCCCCTAATGGAATGCTTTAACAGTATTTCTCAAATTGAGCTCTCAAGACCACCTATTTCTTATGCAACCCACAAACCATATGCTGACCTTTCCTGAAAGTGTTATCTGGGGCCTCCCAAGATGCTGCTCTACAGCCTCAGGCCCTTGCAGACTGTGGCAGGATTATCTAAATCAAGATGGGAGGAACTCAGGACGATGCTGACACTCCCAGGTTGTGCAGGCAGGTTCTGTGCGTCTGCATGGATTCCCGACCTCACTCGGTTCCCACGAGCAGGCAGGCACATTATCCAGATGGTGGAAACCAATAAGCAGCAGTATGACCCCAGGAAGGGGGCATCAGGAAGCCACTTCACCAGGCTAGTGGTGTGGAGGGCCAGCTCCTGTGAGCTGAGGGCGGCCATTCCCAACCAGCTTTATCAATGCTCTTCCCAGGACAGTAGGCCAGGTGACCCCCACCCTGCTGCGTTGTCTTGGTTCTCCAGAAGAGCCTTTGAAGACCAAGGCTCATCCCTCAACGTGAAGCCCACACTCCTCTTAGCAGCCCCAAACTTTCCTGTCTTCTTGGAGGTTGGTCACACCAGTGCTGTCTTGGGGGGTCCTGTCTTCCACCACGTGGACCTTTTCTCCTGTGGGTGCTGGGCCTCAGCACCCTCGTCTGCTGCTGTTGGGCCCATCGTGGATCTCACTCATCTCTTACTCTCCAGGGATCTGAGCTGGTGTGGGATGACTTCCATCTGTTCCTTCAGTGGTGTGATCCCTGACCAGCTCTCCAGTGGGACTCCACTTCTGGGGCCTGTGTTGGCTCCTGGAGAGGTGAGCTGTGTGCCTGGGATTCTCTGTTATCTTTGAAAAGCAAGATGGGCCCAGGGCAGCTGGTTAGGCGAGTCTCGCAGAGAGAGGGGTTTAGAGGGCCCAGGCGCTTCCTCTGAAGGACGGCAGAAAACGAGAGCTGTGCTCCTGCTCGGCTGTGGACGCCTGGACAGGGGCTTCCCGCTCTGAGGACTTTTTCAGCTGCTGTATATCTTTGTAACCTTCTGCTGTTTTCTTTTTTGCCAAAAGGGGAGCAGAAATTGTACCAGGTAGGAAGGGAGGGGTGGGGAAGGATGAGAGGGACACAGATCCTCAAATTGCAGAAAGTGTTGCTGTCTTTTTTCTTTTTTTATTATTATTATTATGTTGGGAAGTTAATGGGTGAAGTTAAAAGGCAAATCTTGTTTTTCTTCATCCTCCCTACACACACACACACACACACATGCACGCACACACGCACAGACACACACTGGATCCTGCTGGTCCTGCTCTTTCTCCCACTGTCCTCCTGCTGTTACATTGCCACCAGAGGAAGGTGATATTTTGAAAGACATTTGATCCATCTAATGGAAGAGGAAGAAAACAGGGAGATGAGATCAGGGGGATTTCTGAGAAAGAAACTCTGGAACACAAGGGACAAAAGAGTGAGTCATCCGTCCCAGCCCAGCCCCGGGAGCCCATCTGGCCCAGGGCTTCCCAGTATTTTTAGGGATGTTTGTGAATTTCTGGGTTGGTTGAAGAGGACCTGCTCTGATGCGTTTGGGAATGGGAGGGCTTTGTGGGTCTCTGTACCTCGGACAATGAGCCCTTGTGTAGAGGTGGAGGAAGGGCAGGAGATTTTGGCCTGGGCATCTGAAGTGAGCCTTTGGAAGTAACAGATCTGGCAGATAATGAAAAGGGGGACAGTGGCAGACTCCAGGCCACCTTTTTCCTTGGTGGCAGATCCCCTTCCCACTGTTGGGCTGGAGACGCCAGATCTCAACTTCCCAGCTCCTTTCTGCCCGTGGCAGCCCAGCAGCCTGTGTCCCAGGGGAGGACCTGGGGCAAGTCGCCAGGGAAGGGGGTTGGGGCGATTTTCCTGCCTGATAGTGGGTGAGAGGCCACTGGGGAGCGCCTGGTCCTGTTTCCTTCCTCCTCAGCATGTGGAGGGCATGAAGTTCAGAAAGCCGTGCTGTCCTGTGGTCAGGAGGGAAGGCCCAGCAAGAGGCCGACCCAGAGCCCTGCCTGTCACCTACATGCAGCCAGTTCAATAACAGCACCCTGGGCTCCTTCCTCGTCATGCAGGGGGAACAAACCCACATGGACCAAGCCGCCCTGGGCCTGGGCTGGCTGCTTGCCCAAGACAGACAGAGAACACAGTTCTCAAATAGGAAGTTATGCTGGCTTTCCCTGAGGCACGTAAACGTTACCACTAGGCTTTGCCACCACCCTTACCACCACTGATGGCATCAACAGCAACTTGTATTAAGCCCCTGTTAGATACTTGCTCTTTCCAGGCAGATACATTGTTTTATTTAATGCCAACTTTAAGAGATAATGGTGCACATTACATGGAAAATCAAGTACAGAGGGGTGAAGCATTCTGTCCCAGACAATGGTTAAGAAGAAGCAGAACTGAACCTGGGCAGTCTGTTATCCACCCCACCCTCTTTTCCATTTGGCATAAAACAAATATGTAAAGTTGGCTTATGATTTCAGGTAATGTTTTAAAAGTGAGTAGTGTCATGCATTGTTCACAGATAATAGCAACAGCCATCATATTTACATGGATTAACAAGTCCACTTGTATGAATGTCTTGAATACCAATGTATTAGATTTAATTTGCAAGACTTCCTAATGGATGAAGGAATAAGAGTTTGTCAAGAATGAGGCCACAAAGGAAAACAAAAGGTATGTTTTGTCTCCTATGTGGAAGCTAGAGAGGAAAAATGAAAAGAAAGGTGGGGGAAAACGGTTAAGATGGTCAATTTTATGTCATGTGGGTTTTCCACTTGTTAATAGTAAACACACACCAAGAAAACACGGGGAGGCTGGGGTGTGGCTCAGGGGCGGAGCACAGGCTTAGCTGGGAGGCTATGGGTTCCATTCTGGCATTAAAGAGAGAGAGAGAGAGAGAGAGAGAGAGAGAGAGAGAGAGAGAGAAAGAGAAGGAGAAGAAAGAAAACAAAACACACCTTTAGGAATCCCAAATCTGAGGTGAGAAAGAGACGGGGAAATGGCATGCGACTTTAGGAAATAGTCTGCTCAAATCAAAATTTGCCTTAAGTACAATATTCACATCCACCAGATTAGTAGCTCCTATTTGAGAATAAAGTAACAAGCAAATCATGATTCTACCAAAGCCAGTTGGGCTCCTTGTCATTCATTGGTAGTTCATTTTTCCAATGATCACAATTGTCTCAATAGAATGAAATTCTTGGATTTTTCTGGAGCTTCCTGTAGCTAATCTTACTCTGTTTTTTTCCCCCTGTACCAGGGATTGAACCCAAAGGCACTTAACCTGTGAGCCACATCCTCAATTCTTGTTTATTTTTTGTTTTGAAACAGGGTCTCACTAAATTGCTGAGGCTGGCTTTGAATTTGAGATCCTCCTGCCTCAGCCTCCGGGACACTGGGATTACAGACACGCACCTCCGTGCTTCTCTGCCTCCTTGGAGATGGAGGATGCTTGTTCTGCCCTACTGCCTACCGCCAGGAGTTGTGCCTAGATGCACAGGGCCACCCTCTGTCCCCTGTAGTCTGACTGGTCGCTGGGACCATTTCTGGGGCCTGGCAGGCGCACCCCCAGTGCACAGGCCAGCGCTCATGGTGCCCCTTGGCTCAGAGCTTCTGCTGGGAAGTCAGGACTCTCCGTGGCGCAACTGGAAACCGGGACGGGAAGCTGCTCTGCTTGCTCTGTAACCAGGCAGGAGACCGTCCGTTTCTTGTTGCGCTTCATTTCTGAGCCGCAGACCTTTCCAGGGTCAGGCCGATGCTGCGGGGGCCCTGGGTGCCCCCGGCCGTCGCTGTCCTCCGGGGTGTCCCTGTTCCACCATCCGCTCCTGCCCTTACACGCCCAGCTCGCCGGAACCTCCTGCGCCCTTCCTTCTCCCCTCGCCTCACCCTGGGCTTCCTCTGCGCGTTCTGACAACTCGGTTCCGGTGATTCGGTTTTCGCGGTCCTCTGTTCCCTTGCCCCTTCCAGGGTTTCCAGGCTCGGACCCTCTGCCTGGTGTCAATTCTGAAGTTTCCTCTCCTCGTCTCTAACGGAGCTGTCCTGGAATTCTTACCGTCCGCTCCACTCCAGAGACTTTCCTAGCCGGGCGCATGGCGCACACCGGAGGCCCCAGCAAGCAGGGAGGCCGAGAGGAGGGTGGAGAGCTGCAGACCGGTCTCAGCAACTCGGTGAGCCCTTGTCTCCAGATAGAAGATGTCACTCTAGAAGGTGTAGCCGGGGGTAGAGAGCTTCCCCAGCAGGACAAGGCCTGGGTACTGCCAGGTGAGTAACCTTCTGTTAACCTCTGTGTTAAGCCCACAGAGAAGGGCCAGATTTTACACTAGAGGGAAAATTCATTTATCCCAAAATTAATTAAAATCTCAAAACAAAGAAAACTTACCCTTTTTTTTCTTAAATCAATTCTGTATTCTCTCTTGCAAAAATTAATATAATTGTTCTTCTTAAGATATTACAGTTTATAATTGTGGACCAAAAATCAGGCATAGTTGTGTTGATCTAATATAAAGGCTTTGAAATAGGGCTGGGGCTGTAGGTCAGCGGTAGAGCACTTTCCTAGCCTGTGTGAGGCCCTGAATTCTATTCCCCTACCAAAAAAGACTTTAAAATACATTTTCTTCTGTATTTTTCATCTTTTAAAATTCAATGGGCACAAAACTTTAAAGCTTGAAATGTCTTTTATTATTAAATGTAAGTGATTTTTTAAAAAAAAAGTTTCATAAACTGGGGGCTGGGGGCATAGCTCAGTGATAGAGCCCTTGTCTGGTGTGTGTGTGTGTGTGTGTGTGTGTGTGTGTGTCCCTGGGTTAGAGCCCCACCACCACAAAAACAACAAAACCAAAACCATACTCTTAGTTGCACTATGGCCAAAAATCATGTTTTTTTTAATTTAATTTGATTGTTTCCTGCTTTTTGTTGTTGTTGTTTGTTTGTTTTTGTACCAGAGATTGAGCCAGGGGGCTTAACCACTGAACCACATCCCCAGCCCCCCCCCCTTTTTTTTAATAAAATATTTTTATTTAGAGACAGAGTCTCACTATGTTGTTTAGGGCCTTGCTGCAGTGTTGAGGCTGGCTTAGAACTCGAGATCCTCCTGCCTCAGACTCTGGAGCTGCTGAGATCATAGGAGTGCCACACCACTTCTGGCTTCTTGAGATGTGTGTGTATATGTATGTATGTGTGTGTGTGTGTATATATATAATTTTTTTAATGTAAACCATTTTTGTACCCTGATTTTCATCAAAGTAGCCCTTACTACCCTTGTGTTGGAACAGAGTACCTTTTCCCAACTCAAAAGACATTGGTGCACCCTAAGTGGTGTGACTAAACCCCTTTGCTTGTTAAGTCCCAGGTGAGAGATGTACAGTCCTGGAGTGTGTCTTGCACTGTGTGTGATGCGTAAAACCCGTTCTCTCCACCAAAAGGAACGGACGCCCTTCTAAGAATGGGCTTAGTTTTGAAGGTCACTGTTGTGCCCAGCAAGAAGTCAAGGGTGCAGTTCCTGGTGGTTTGACGGCTCTACAGCATCCCAGGGCCCTCTCTCTCCGCTGACTTCTGTCCTCAGGAGACAAGGAGGTTAGCAATGCCGGAATCTTACTCTTAATAAACACTTCTAAGCAGGACTGGAGGAGAGGCAGGATTTCCTCCTGTCTGTCCTTTCTTGGTCCTCTTTCTTTCTCTCTCATCTCTTTCTCTCTCACCTCTCAAAAGCGCGTGCGTGCGTACACACACACACACACACACACACACACCACACCTCATGTCTTATATTTACCAGCATAGGCTTCAGTTTCAGCAATGCCATGGAACACTTCTACCTCAAGAAAAATTTATTTTATTTGTCTTCATTATTTTAAAAATTAGATAAGTGAACTGAGGGAGGAGAAAAAATGTCTGAAATAATGCAGGAGGCGAGGGTCATCACTACCTTGACTTAGGCGAACTGGTTTATACATCACATTCTCTGAAGGAAAATGCTATTAGTAAAAGCCTAGTACAGCATGATTAACTATACTCCTAGGGGTTAATTCTAACCTCTAGCATCAGCACTCAAAAACCAGTTCATTCTATGAAAATAATCTTTGGAGGTATTTATACCTGTAGAAGGTGAGAGAACTTTTCAGGACATAGTTTTTAAATAATCACTATACTGTGATTGCAAATTCTCAGCATTGGAGTCACATTCTAAGTTTCTTGTAATTATATTCCATACGAGCAAACTGCATTAACTGGTTTGAGTTAACAATAGCTTTTGCATGTACGCCCAGCTTTAATGCAATACTGCAACAAACCCATTTCACAGATGGGGTTGGTTGCTTGTGCATGAAAATTAATGCATTAAGAAATCTGTAATTAAGAAAAGCATGTACAAGTGCTTTACTTATTTAATTGCCAACTAGATGAAAATGCTTGGGAAAAAAAAAAGTGTAAGCTTCACAACTGGTGAACGCCTTTAGCCAATGAGTTATGGATGATTTCTTTGTTTCGTTCAGGAAGTTCTATCAGATGAGAACTCGCGCCTGGCGCTCATTCCCACCGCTCTGCTGACCGGGCTCTTGCCAAGTCAGTGCAGGTCATCTCTGTTGCTAAGTCCCCCTGTGTGCTGTTCCGCCTTCGCCTGGCTGGTCCGGTCTGAAGCATTGGGTGCTACTGACCAGTCCTGTGACACCGTAGTCTCCTAGTTCGCCATCCCTCTGCTTCTCTTGGGCGTTCCCCTGCCCCCCACTCCTTAGATATGGTGGTCCCTGGCTCCTCCTCTCATCCCCACCTTTCCCAGTGAGGCAGAGCATGGAGCTGAGGCGCTCTCGTTCACATTCATGGATTCAAACACGACACAGCACTAGTGGACCAGGGGGACTCTGAGTCTAGGTGCTTCTGCCTTCCTCTTGAAGTCGTGACCAGCTAACCAGCTCCGCCGAGGTGTCTCCCGGCTCCTCCACTCTCAGGTCTGAACATGAACTCCTGGGCCGGCCCTCCTGGCTGCTCTTCCGGGGATGGTTACTCTGATGAATGACGCCATGGTCGACCCACTGGAGTGGGCTCCTTCAGCGCTCCTTCCCTCCAAGTCCAGGGATTCACAGCGTCTTCGCCCTCCGTGTCCCTGGACCGTGCCTCTTCAACTCCAGTCCTTCTGCCGCCATGCGTCCAGGCCTCCGTTACCGCCTCTCCAGCCTGTGGTATTGTCAGTTTTCCAGCTGTCTCCCTGTCCAGTCTTGCCCTGCGTCAGTCCACGCCTCACACTGTCCTCAACTGATCTACTCAAAGTCCAAAACCAGGGCTGGAGTGTGGCTGGGCGGCAGAGCACGCGCTTGGCCTGCACAAGGCCCTGGGTTCCATCCCTGCACCAAAAAATAAGTAAAGGATGAAATAGAAACCCAGCCACGTCCTCATGGTCGAAGCCCCCCACCCCTTCAGGGGGGTTCACCTCTGCAGCTGGTCTGGGCTCCCTGGGGACCTGGGCCTGGCTTAGCTTCCTGGACTCACTCATTGCCACCCTCCCTCCCCCTGTGCTCTCAACCGCTGTCGCTGCTGCTCCTCCTTCTTGTTTGTTCACTCTGCTATTTATTTATTTTTCCTCCACATCTCTTTTTATTGGGGCATTATAGCTGTCTGCTTCTTATACTTCAGGAGCACACAAAGATTTTCTGTTTCCAGAACATGCAGCACTTTCTCTCTTGTGTGCTCCTGAACACTCTGCAGGTTTTCTGGTGTCCCCTCACCCACCTCTTGGTCAGCTCAAAGCTCTTCCTTCAGGTTGGGTATCCCTCTTGGGGGCCTTCCCACTCCCATCTGGTTTGGGTCACCTCTGATGCGCCCCTCTCCCTGCGAACGTCGAAAGTCTTGTAAGCTCTCGCCTTCTACAGGCCCGTTTTTAAATGTCTGCTCACTGGATTGTGCATTAGTGAGGCAACCAGCCGGTTAAGAAGTAAGTGTAGCAAGGTTTTTAATGCAAAAGGAAAAATCAGAGGAATTTACAAATGACTATCTGAAATCATGTTTTGTTAGGAAATGTGGATGTTTTGATTGTACTTGAACACATTTCTGCTTATTTATTTATTTATTTATTTATTTATTTTTGTTTTATTGAGGAATACCCTTTGATAAAGGAAAATAACCCATGTTGGAGGCCCTAGATCTTTCTTCAAATACCAACCCAGTGTCTCTTGCAGAAACTCATTTTATCTATTTTATTATTATTATTTTTTAAAAATAGATGTTTTTAAAAAGAACCCTGTTCACAGATACATAGATATATCTTTATTTTGTTTATTTTTATGTGGTGCTGAGGATTGAACCCAGTGCCTCATGTGTGCGAGGCAAGCGCTCGACCACTGAGCCCCAGCCCCAGCCCAGAAACTCATTTTATCTGCTAAATGAGGATTGTATTCACCTTAGAATGTGTTGTGAAGGTCAAATAAGAGACATACAGAAAGTATCTGGATATAGAAAGTCTTCAGTAAATATTGATTACCTTTCGCTTCTTGAAGTAGCATATTAACACAGCAGGTTAATAAGTCATGTCACTTTCATATGAGGGAAGCACATCATTTGGCCTTTGCATAATGTGGGTTATAGAATATGGATACCTAAAATTGGGTCAATTTGTTTAATTCTTTAGTTATGGTAACTTTGTAAGATGTGGAATAAATTCATTTTATAATGATTAATAATACAAATTATTTTATCAGATCTTAATATAGAAGAACTGTCTATAATTTTTCTGATTATTATAATAACTAGTCTATTATATTGATGAGCTTGTCAATAAGAGTAGCCTAATTTCATTTCCCTCTTGAAAGCATTTTTAAGTACACCAATGTATAAGTGTATAGAGTTAAAATAAAACCAAATGATAACCCATATATTGAAAATTACCATGTGGAAAGTCACACATTTTATAACTCGTTTCTTGGTATTAAAGTAATATAAAGAATTGCTGATAATTCTGGAAAGCAAATCATATTAAAATGGGAAACTGGATTAAAAGAAAAATTATAATTTAGATGTTGTTAAAATAAGTTTTCAGACAAATAAGCTAAATATAAGCAGTAAATTGGACTGTTTTAACATTTAAAAAAAAATGTTTTATAAACTTCTTCTTCTTTCTTTTTTTTTTTTTTTTCCAGTGCCGGGATCAAACCCAGGGCCTCACACAAGCTGGGCAGGTGCTCTACCACTGAGCTCCATCCCCAGCCCTCAAATGTTTTATAAACATTTGGGATGACTTTTAAAAATTTTCCTCAAGCCAGCTCCATCCTTTTTTAGGGTAAATAATTGCTTGACTTGAAAGCGTTGGCAGAGTAGCAGTCTCCTGGTCCCAATCCCTCTGGCTTATGAGATGGCTAGCAGGTTAAACAGGCTACACTTTGGCTTCTTTTCACAAGATATGACTAATTACTTTAAATTGCTCTGGTTTATTAAGTGAAATCCAAAGTAGCTTCGGTGCCTACCTGACATTTAGTTAATGAGCACAGTGGTACCTCCAGGAGATTAATGGACTTTTGATAAAGGGGTAGTTTAATTGGCAAAATAAAATAGCATATCTGGATTTCACTGGGAAAGGGGTGAGATAATCCATATATTTGAATGCAATTTAATGTAATTACCTCGTAATTTTGGTTATTGCCAAAAGATGGTTTGTCATTGGAAGCAAGAGCCGGAGGTTAACTCATATAGGTAATTAAAATCTACCAACAAATATTAATTGAATACCTACTATGCTCAAGGCTCTGGGGCATATTATGACAGCTACAAAGAAACATAGGGCTTAGTAGCAACATATCCTGTAGAACACAAATTAATTGAGAAAGCTATATTATCATCCTGAACACTTGCATGTATTTTGACATTATTTATTTAGTAATCAAGTTTTTACATAAGACATTACGTTGGCAATGCCAAAAAATATTAAATGTGGTTTAATATTTCACTTAAAGTTTGTTTCTGGAAATAGGAGCATTGAAGTGAAAAGAAATAAGTCAAAGGCAGCATATGATGTGGCCAAAGAATAATCTTTTATTTGCATAATACTTGAAAACTGCTTTCCCATATGCCATATATTGAAATTGTCATTCTCAGTTCTGCTTTCTCTGGAAGCTACAAATCTACCTCTTCTTTTCCTGTCACTGGGCTAAGACTGCCTGAAAGTCTGATCTGTACTTGTGTCCCCACTGCCTTGTCTTTCTTTAACCTCAGAACCTGCTGTAATACAAATTCCCTCCTAACCTTCCGGATATTTTCTCCCATTAGCCAAATGTCATGGCCTCTTTCGGTTTTCTGCCCACTGGATCTCTCTGCCATGATCGAAACCAGAAACTACTGCCCCTGTGACCTCCCGAAGCCACTGGGCGCTGCTTCCATCTCCCACAGGAAGGTGGAGGAACTGAGAGGCTAGCAGGCTTCTCGGCTGACCCACTCCCTCCACGGAGGTCCCTTGCATTTTTCCAACATTGGTTCCGGGTTTCCTCCTCTCTGGTTGTTCTGAGAATCTGCATCCTGAGTAGACCCAGATCCAAGGGTTTGGGGAAGGCACGTGCTACATCAAGCTTAAAGTAAGTGACAGGGAAGACCAGGGTTTCTACTCAGTGACGATGAGAAGGATGGAAGTGTGGCCCTGGAGCCTGGGCACCCAGACTTGGGTTAAGCTTAATTCAGCCTCTTTCAAGTTCATGAAACCAGAGGAGACTTGCTCCTATCAGAACCCAGGGGTCTTTTCTGTGTCTCCTCCTTCACCCTGAATCTTCCTGCACATGCCGGCAAGCCCAGCTAATGCTATCTTCAAACCTGCCCTTTGCTCTCCATCCCTAGTTCCCACTTCTTATTCAGGCCACTATCTCTTTTGGCTGAGCCAGTTCACCGCTGCTCCTTGCCTTACCATGGTGCCATGTCCTGAGGAACCTGTAGGAATCTGAGACCTCTGGGTGCTGACAATGCACTGAATACACCCCACCTACTGACCGTGACAGCTTAGCAACACTCTGGAGCATCCGTGTTTCCCCTGGTGATCGCTGGGTGGGCAGGCTGTGGCTCACTGCTACTGCCCAGCCTCGGGAGAGAGGACTGGACTGCATATCACTACCCTGGGAAGAGATCCAAGAACACAATTCAAAGTGTGACTGCTGCTGAATGTAAAATACTCTGCGCCATTGTAACATCCAAGAACCGTAAGTCCAACCAACCATTGAAGGTGGAGACCTCTGCACAGGTTTGAACTTTGTGTCTTCTTTCCCTTTTCGCACCCCCCCCTTATATACCACATTCCTCACACAGCATCCAGAAGGATGGGGGGCAGGCTCTGCGGATGGAACCCAGGGCCTTGTGCAGGCCGAGCTCACACTGCACCACTGAGCTACACCCCCAGCCCTGGGGGTAGTTTCCAGATTGTGTCACTCCCTCCTAATGTTTTCCACTGCAGAGAGTAAGTTCCACTCCTCAGCAGGCCTACAGGGCCTCTGTGACCCTGACGGTGGCATTCCCCATTGCTCAGGAGATTGTGGCCATGCATTCTTTGTTTCTGGAACATTCCAAGGTGTTCTTGTCTCAGCACTTTGCAGTAGCTGTTTCTTGTGCCTGGACTGCTCCTTCTCGGTCTTCCTCATTCTGTGCTTGGCTCTTCATCCAGATCTCAGCTTCAGGGCTCTTTCACCATCCCTGCACTTCTTCACAGCTGACCGCAGTTGGCCATTATTTCATGGATTCTCCTGTCTCCCGCCAGGCACTGCCAAGACACAGATGACCCTGTATGACTGTGCAGTCTGCTCCCCCAGTGCCTAGGATGGTGCCCTGCACCCAGCACACACTCAGAGAATGCTTGCTGATGATCCAGTGAGGTCACCAGACCTCTTTGAGCCCAGTTTCCACTGAGAGAGAATAAATGAGATTCCACACTTATATTTGTTTTTTTTTAAAATTTATTTTGTTAACTAGGTATATATGAGAGCAGAATGTACTTTGATTCATTGTACACATTGCAGCACTTTTCATTTCTCTGGTTGTCACACCCTATGTGCAGTAACATGTACCTAGAGTAATGACCCCCATCTCATTCCATGATCTTTCCTGATCCTTTGTACCCTCCCCACCCTCTCTCCCCTTTGCCCAAGTTTCCTCCATTTTCTTCATGCCTCATCCTCTCCATTTTCACTTATCAGAGAGAACATTCAGTCTTTGTTTTTTGGGGATTGGCTTACTTTACTTGGCATGACTTTCTCCAACTCCATCCATTTACCTGCAAATGTCATGATTTTATTCTCGTTTAATGCTAAGTAATATTCCACTGTGTATATGTACCACAGTTTCTTTATCCATTCATCTGTTGAAGGGCATCTAGGTTGGTTCCACAATTTAGCTTTTGTGAATTGTGCTGCTATGAACATTGATGTGGCTGCGTTACTATAGTATACTGATTTTAAATCCTTTGGGTATGGGCTGAGGAGTGGGATAGCTGGGTCAAATGGTGTTTCCTTTCCAAGTTTTCTAAGGAATGTCCATACTGCTTTCCAGAGTGGTTGCACTAATTTGCAGTCCCACCAGCAATGTCCACTTTTATATTTGAATATATGGTATACATTATAAAATCTTCTTTAGTATATAATAACCTCATTTCCTGTATATTTATATATTATTTCTTAATCTAATTGTCATACAGATTTATATAATTTTATAAAATATAAAATGATATTAAATGTATATTAAAATGAAATAAAATATATGACATATACATTTCTCACTAATATTTCATATGTAACATATTCATACATATAGGCATTACATGTATATTTCTGTATGTGTAGTCATACAAACATATAAACTTAGCAAAGTGCCTAGGTCCTATTCAGAGTGTGCTAAATGGCAGCAGTTGTATGTTCCATGCATGAGACGTGGTTTCTTCAGGATCCCAGTACAAGTTCTGAAACTTATATCCATTTCACTGATAATACTTACTGAAACAACTTGTAGTTTCTTTTAGAAAGTTCATTTGAAGATTTTGCTGAAAAGAGTTTCAAAATGATGAAGATCTCCCTTGATAAATGGTCTTCAGAAATATTTTCTCAAACTAGATGCCGGGGTTCCAGGGCAGGGAAATCCTTTGTGCCTTACTCCCTGTGGTACCCCAGAACCTGCCAGTTCAGAAGGCCTCAAATTCTCTTCACAAGGCTACTTGGAAAAAGAAGATCTGTTGGACAAATGGCTTCTTCAATTTCATTAGGAATTAATTCTAAGGATTCACTTTTTCCTAAGAAGGGATAAATATCTTTTGGATATTTGGCTTTTCTTTGTCTGGAACTGAGAAATACTGAGTTCAATATCTGTTTTTTATATGGGCTGATAAAGATGGTTCTTTGATTCTTTCACCTTTTTTTACACCTTTGCAAATCAGTTAGGCTTGTCATTACTTGAAGTTTGTTATTTATTATTTTATTTTAAATTACTTACATGGCAAGGTATGCTCTCTACCACTGAGCTCCACTTCAGCCCTATATTATTGCATATTAAAAATTAACTAGCATTGCTTTATTTTCCTGGAATTTGCTCTTATAATTATTTTCTACTTGCAATGATACAGGACTTATGGTGATGATATAGCGTCATTTAAAATTATTTGAATAAAAAGTTATTTGCTCAAGAAGATACTGAATAAACAATAAAGTTGGTGTAAGACATGGTAAAATCATCAGAGTGGTATGTGGCCACTAAAGTTTGAGAAATGGAACTCTTGAGTACTTTTTATATTGGGGGTAAAGAACCGGTTTGGAATCTTAAATTCTCAATCTATTGCAGGTTCTTTTATTACATGGAATACAAATGAATTAGTAGAAAAAATAAAAGTAAAGAAATCAATATATTGAAAGGATTCGATTTTAAATTATTAGATCAATATTCATGAAGTAATTCTCAGATTGCTATAAAAGTTTTAAACACTTATCTCAATTTCTAAGCCAACCTCCTGTGCACCATCAACAGTCTGCAGTCCACTAGTCTGTGGCCCAGACTTTGAGAGACACTGCCCAGAGAAAGAGCACAGACTGGACACAGGGCAGCGTTTACCAGTGGAGCAGAGGCAGGGCAATCGCACAGCTTCCTGTGCAGATCTTACTTGCAGGGGGCTGCACTGTTCCTGCTCATGATGCCCTCTCCATTCTGCTGCCTGAGGTCAGGCTCTCCCCCATGAATTGAGTATAAATGTATTGTTTTCTAATAATTTTGTTCTTTCTCATCAAGTTATTTTTTAAAACATGAGATCCAGAAGACTTCCTAAGAAATTATTCAGGGATGGGGGTGCAGGTAAGTGGCAAAATGATTGCCTAGCATGCCTGAGGCCCTGGGTTTCATCTCTAGTCCTGAAAAACAAACAAACAACAACAAATATGTATATGTATGTATGTGTGTGTGTGTGTGTGTGTGTGTGTGTATCTCCGATGACTGTCCTGTATATAGCTCAAAACCCCTTTGAAGATGAATCTGTAAAAGTTTTCTTGAAGATGAATCTGGTAATCAGGAAGATATTCTCAAGAATCAGTTTGCTTCCTTTTATTAGAAACAATTGACTCTTATTTAACACATGCTGCTACAAACTTTATGGTTGGTTGCAGGAAAAATCAGGGCTTGATGTAATATACAATCACAGTAATTATGTTGGTATTTGATGTTTATATTCCTCTTCTTTCATATAGGTTTTTGTTCCCTGTATATGAGTCCCCAAACTGAGAAAAGGAATAGCGACTGGAAACTGAAGATATGATTATTTTGTAAGTACTTTACTTCTATCCAAGTGGCAGAGCTGAAAAACTTAGATCTGAAGAAAGAGAAATTAATAGAGGATGAACTGAAAAAACAATCCACGATTCTTCCTGTTTTTGCAGATTTCTGATGTCTTCTGAGAGTCTGGAGCAAACAAAACTGCCAAACGAGAGAATTAAGTGTGTGTGTGTGTGTGTGTGTGTGTGTGTGTGTGTCCTGCTGGTGTGCAGTTGGACTTGGGCTCTGAGGTTGAAATGGTTAACAAGAAGGCTCACCATGCAGCGACTTCTGCCTGCTTTTTCTGGTCATTGTTGGTAGACGGTTGGAAGTGGACCTAATTGTGTTCAGGATATGAAGTAGGCATGATTCATCCTGTGATTTTTGAAAGGGTTGTCTGTCCCAGTTCCCGGAGAGATGCTGTTGTTTGCCTGTTGGACAGAAGAGGAAGGCAGACAAGAAGTGGCCTGTGTGACACCGTGATTACTGGCCTCAGGGAAGGCCAAGAAGCTGCAGTGTCAACTCAAGGCCATGCAAGCCAAAGGGGCGGGTGGGGTCTGTAAATATCAGGAAGCAAAATCCTTGCCCAAGGGAAGCTGAAACCTCTTCCCTTAGGTAGGAGCCATTTAAGGTCTCCTTCTATTTCTTGAATGAGATCATTGGCCACACCTTCTGTGGGGAGCCCCACAGGGCTTTGAGGGTTCCCTGCTCTGTGTGACTGCTGCTGAGGGAGTGTTGGTGTTGGACTGGAGGTGTCTTGGGGTGTCAGGGGGATTGGAGCTGAAGGGGCTTTACTCAGCGTTGGCCGTGATGAATGCATTGCCATCTGAGTGGAGGTCTGGCTCTGTCATCCATCACGGACGCGGAGAGTCAGAGCAGATTGTAGCGCCCAGATCACCGTCATTCATTAAGGAGGTCACGATTGTCGGCTCTGAGAGATCTTCATGTGCTGCTCAGTTGAGTTAAGGAAGAGGAGAGGAGAGAGGAAGTGAGTTCCCCAAATACTCACCTTGTAAGAAAGCTCCGGCTACTTGCTCTTCTAGAAAAATGTCAATAATAATGCATTTCAACTCTGGTATGAAGTTACTTTAGGCTGGCATGTGCTGATCCTGGCTGTCTGGAATGTCTGTCCACAGGAAAGAGCTTTAGTTCAGAAACTGTGACTGAACTCATGGCTCACCTGTGACGAAGGAGATAAGGATGAATCAGGTAGAGTCCTCAGTCTTCTAATAAAGGACAAGAATCTCCAGCCGCATGAGGAATGTTCAGTAATAGAGCTCCAATAACAGACCAAGAAGTTTTGACCATTCCCCCAAACATCCTGCTTTGTAATTAAAAAAAAAAAAAAAAAAAAAAAAAAATATATATATATATATATATATATGATGAAGAGAATGGGCTCATTGAAGTGGTAATATTGTTTGATGGGAAAAAAAAAAAAGAACCCAGTGCGACATTGGCAGAGGCGTTGAGTGGCTCGTGAAGTGAGTCTGAAAAGCTCTGGATCCAGGAGCTGGTGGAGCTTAGTGGGGGAGCTCCTGGCCAGCACACCCAAGGGGCCCGGTGGGACGCCCAGCACCAAACATAAAAAAGCTTTACCGTCCGAGTCCCATTGGTGTGAGGCTGATCCTCACATGCTCTGCTATACAGACATGATGAAGCAGAAGTTCTGAGGTGTGTTTTAGAAGATTCACTGGAATACCGGAATTCGGAGAGAAAGTTCTTATTTTCTCTTACACTTTTGGAATATTTCATCCGAATAGGAAACTGTCCGGGGAACATGGGATACAAAAAAGAAAAGGCTTTTGTATGAATAAAAAAGTGCGTGCACAGGGCATGATGGCCCGCACCTGTGATCCCAGTGAATTGGAAGGCTGAGGCAGGAGGATCACAAGTTCAAGGCCAGCCTCTGCAACATAATGAGACCTTGTCTCGAAATAAGAAACAGAAAGGGCTGGGAAGGCAGTTCAGTGTCAGAGTCTCACTGGGTTCAATCCCCAGGACTAGGGGTAGTGCTGAATGCTGGTTACATGGGTGATAACTTTTCACTAGTAATAGGGACACATGTTGTGGAAGTAGAACTAGAATATCTTTTATCTTTTGGAAATGATTTTAAAACTGGCACACTTAAACACTTCCTATAACTCCTGAATATTTGTATTGCCAGAATATTCATATTTACTAAGTCTATCCATTAGACTAAAGCTGATGCTTCTATTGTTATAATTTAAAAAATAAGGTGAGTTGAAAGCTAAAATATCTGCATACGGGGTAAAAATGGGAGTTCATAATCCACTTGAATCAAATGTATGAAATATGATATGTCAAGAGCTTTGTAATGTTTTGAACAACTAATAATAATAAAAAAAGAAAGCTAAAATATCAACAAAATAGTAATAATGCCTTCTGACCAGAATGAAAACTATTTGCAGTTCAGATTAATCACCTTAAAGTATTTCATGTTCCAAGATACAGATATATATATATATAAATATAAATAATTTTTTTTTTCAAGCTAAATGATCACGGTGAGATTCACAGTTCTGGGGATCGAGCCCGGGGGCCCTTTCCCACGGAGCTACATTCCCAGTCCTTTTTGTTTTTTATTTTGCAACAGAGTCTTGCTGAGTTGCCCAGAATGTCCTTGAACTTTCCATCCTCCTGCCTCAGTCTCCTGAGTAGGCAGGATAACAGGTAAACAGCGTCTCACCCCCTGGTATTCACTTTTTAATTGAACTAATTTATACCTTGACATTAACTTCACTGCCTAGATATTCTAATATAAATCATATTCACCAGGAAATTAAGAGTCCCCAAAGAAGTTATGTTTTCATATTCCGTGTTCCCCAGACAGTTTCATATTCTGGTGAAATATTCCAAAAGCATAAGAGGAAATAAGAACTTCATCAGTGAATTCTGGTGATCCAGTGAATCTCCTAAAACACACCTCAGAACTTCTGCTTCATCATGTCCATGTAACTGATCAACAGGGGACAGCACTTGGGGTACAGCCTCACAGCCAGTGGGACTCAGATGGTAAAGCTTTGTTATGTTTCAGTGCTGGGGGTCCAACCTGGCCCTTGAACATGCCGGTCAGGATCCCCGCACTGAGCTCCACCAGCTCCTAAATCCAAAGCTTTTCAGACTCATTTTGCAATTTTTTTTTTTTTTTTAAAGTTTGGCTGTTAGAGCATTGTGGTTTTCAACCCTTAATATCGTCACAAAATTGCTTGACTTCCTTGCCCAAGTCCCTGCTATCAGAACGCACCAAATTTGTGTGAGTTCTCAGGGGAGTTATCTCTGGCACTGGGTTCCTCTTCTGTTGAGTTATTTTCTATTTGAGACTATCCATTCTTGTGTTTTTCTGGCTCTGTTTCTCACTGAGCCAGATCGGGTATTCATTCTTTTGTTTTTTTTTTTTTTTGTTTTAAAGTTAAAAAAAAAAAAAATCATTCCCAGAAGGTGTAGAAATCTTTCCTGAAGATTCTGAGTAAGATTGAAAGACTTACTCAAATATGAGTGCTATGAACATCTGGCTGCAAGATCATTTGCCCTTTGAAATCCTGGCCTTGGCTTCTGACAGTAAAGCCCTTCCTTTCCCAGGTCTTCATTCTCTGTGTCAGGGCTAAAATCTCTATTTCAAACAAAGAGCTGTTGAGTCACCTTCTCTCCCATACCCTGGATCCCGTCAGCCCCAGCCCTCAACTCCCCACTCCTAATTTAGCAAGAGAATTTTAACAAACAACACAGTTTCTTCCTAAAACCACTTCATTCATAGTAGAAGATGCCAGAGGGCAATTCCACACCCTCTGATTCCCTCCTTCATGCTCCTATTAGAACATCCAGTACAATACTGAAAAGAAACCATGAGCTTGGCGTAGTCATCTCCCTGACCATCAGGGAAAACTCTCACAGTTTGCCCTGATGCGCAGTGTTAGCTAAAGTTGTTTTAAGATATCCTGTATCCCATTTAGAAAGGGCTGATCCATTCCTAATTTGCTAAGTTGTTTGTTTTATCATGAACACATCAAGAATTTCAGTAATTGTTTATCTGAAATCATTAAAAGATCTGATCATTTACCCCCTTTAACCTGTGATTTGGTTAAATAACTTTAATAGATTTTCTAATGCTAAATGATTCATATATCCTTTGGGTAGACCAGACCTGTTCATGATTTATTACTTTTTAAAATACAGTGATGAATTAAGTTTCATGATATTTCACTAGGGTTTTCAGATCTATATTAATAAATGAGATTAAACTATACTTTTTCTTACTCTATCCTTTGTCAGTTTGAATATTAAGGCTATATTAGTTCCATAAAATGAGGTAGGAAGTGGCTCATTTTTTTTTCCAGTTTTCAGTTTTGAAATAGTTTATGAAAGATGGAGCGTGTCTGGCCCCTTCCTCTTATTTCTTTCATTTAGTAAAAACTATAAAATGATGCCATTTTTGTGAACAGATTTATGTTTCCTGACTTGATTTCCTTAGTGATTGCAGGCAAATTCAGGTTTTCTTTTCTTCTTGAACCTATTCTGAGATTTTATAAAATTTCAGATTTGTGTTTTCAAATTCATTGGCATGAATATTTGTTCACAATATTTTCTCATGGTTAACTGTAAGACCCGTCTAGATGGGTATGCACATCCTGTCTTTTCCCCCTGGATTGGTGTGGCCCAGATTTTCTATGTTCATTGTGTCTGATGGCTGTTTTCCGTGGCACTAATTTCTGGTTTACTTTGTTTTCTTTCTTTTCAGGTAGGTAACCAGTTGTTTCTGTACCACTTGTTATAAAGACTTGTTTCCCTATTTGATTTTGACATGCTGGTTGAAAACCAAGTGACTGGGCGGGGGGTGGGGGGTCGGGGTGTCCCTCTCTGGACTTTCCACTCTGTTCATCTGGGTAATCTGGCTGTCTGTTGACCTGGATACCAGGTGTCTCGATTGCCACAGTTCTGGAGTTTGGGAATTAGGTAGTGTTAGGATGGCCCTTCCATTTACCATTCATGTGACACCTAAAGTCTGAAATTCACTGCTCCTATCTCCCTCTTCCTGAACCATACAAAGCCTGTTAGAATGTCTTAATTTTAGTCTCCTCTTTCAATATTTGATGTTGTGTGGCTTCCCCTGTTTTTAATCCCCCGCCCCCATCAACTCTTCTAATTGTGTTTGCCTATCATTGGTTTTCTCGTGAATGCTTATCTACATTTCTCACAGCCTAGGAATTGCTTTTTATTTTTTATTTATTTATTTTTTTTGCTGTTCTTTCCATCAAGTATCATTTCCTTCTTGCTCAAAGTAGGCAAATGGCAAAGTGTCTTGGTCCTTTTTACTTACTTTACTTTTACTGGGGGTTGAATCCAGGGCCTCACACATGCTAAGCAAGCACTGCCACACTGAGTGACTCTCCCAGGCCCCGAGGTCTCTGTGGGTTTGAAGCATCTCCGTGTGTCTCCTTCCTGAATGGTAGCTACACTGCCTATGGAATTCCACATTACTTCCCTGAGCACTTTGATGATATTGTGATCTCATGGTTTTATCTATATGATTGCTAATGGAAGTTTACTATTTCTCATTTCTATTTATTAATTTGTTTGTTCTTTCTAGATATACATGACAGTAGAGTATATTTTGACATGTTATACATACACCGAATAAGTGCAACTTGTTCCACCAGGCACCGTGGTGCAATTTGTAATCCCAGGGGCTTGGGAGATAGGAGAATCACAAGTTCAAAGCCAGCCTCAGCAACTGTGAGGCACTAAGCAACTCAGTGAGATCCTGTCTCTAAATAAAATACAAAATAGAGCTGGGGATGTGGCTTAGTGGTTGAGTGCCCCTAAGTTCAATCCCTAGTAACCCTGTCCTCCCCACAAAAGTACAACTTGTTCCAATTAGGATCCCATTATTGTGGTTGTACAAGATGGGGAGTTACGCTGGTTGCGTATTCATATGTAAGAATGGGAATATGTATTTATTTCAGTCATCCCCCTGGTTGCATGAATAGTTAGTTATCTTTGGTTTTCTCTATCTTCATAATGTTGTAGCAGCACTTATTTTTTTTTTCTTGAGGATTTGAATTTTTCGGTGTGTTTGTTCATGTCTGGCATCAAAACTAAATTCTCAAGGATTTATAAACACATATTAATATATAAAAATTTCTCCTCTCCTTTCCCATACTTTTTTTTTTCCTGAAAAGTACTTAGTATATGATTATCCTTCTCAATTTAACCTCGAAAGCTTTTATTTTCTCTTTCATGCATTTTATCTTCATCTCTCTGTTTCATTCTGGGATATTTCCTCTGGCCTTTCTTTCACTTTGTAACATCTACCTGTAGCCATGTTCCGGTTTGCTCTGTAACTCAGTGTAGAGTGAGGGGTTCACCCATGCCCTGGGGATCTTTCAGTGTGTACTGGCTGACTTCCAGCCGTGAGGACTGCGGTATACTTTTTCCCTGTAACTAAAGGTTGGAATTGTGGGGAAACAAATACTCCTTCCACAGCCCACAACAATGACTCTCAGGAGCTGCTGCACTGAATACCCACCGCTCTTGCCCCTCAGGTAGGCTAATCCTCCAGCCTGCTTGGCACCACATCAGGGTGGATTCCCATGTGGTGGGCTCTAGTACCCTAGCATGGAAGTGCCCTTGGTAGCACACCCTTAGTTGGCTGCCTTCCTCTCCTCAGGCCGTTTTCTACCTGCCTGCAGTTCCACACAGTTCGCTAATAAGCTAGCAGCTTATTAGACTGTTCTGCTCACTCTTTATGGCTTTACTTCCTTTTTTACGGTTTTATTTTAGACATTCTTTATTTATAACCTCTCTTTGTATGTGAGCTCTTGTTCTGTGAGGATCGTGGTGTCCACAGGAGTCCCATGTGGCTGCAAGTGTCCATAGAGTTTGTGAGCATCTGTAAAGAGCAGTTTTGTTGATGCCAGAGTTCCAGAGTTTTTACTGATTTGATGCTCCTCTTTTTATTTTAACATTTTTTAGTTGTTGATGGACCTTTATTTATATATTTTTATTTATTTGTGTGTGGTGCTGAGAATCGAACCCAGTGTGTCACACATGATAGGCAAGCGCGCTACCCCTGAGCCACAACCCCAGCTCCTGATGCCCCTCTAATGGCAATTTTTCAGCTTGGATTTCCTGCCTCACATGGTAAGAGAAATGTGAACCCCAGGCTGGAGATAGAGCTCAGTGGTAATGTGTGCATCGCATACATGGGCCCCGAATTCAATTTTCAGCACTGAAGAAAAAGAAATAAATAATTTTAAAAAATGTGAATGCTCTATCAATGCAGGCTCGAAATTTTGACCTCTCAAGACTTTTTTATGTGGGTCTGCAGGCTGGTAAGAACACCTCTGTTGAATCTCTTAGAGGGAAAGTAGAGGTTTTTCTGCCTTCTTTTTTTTATGAAGAGATATTAGGAGATCTCAGCTGTAGATGCACTATTGTGTGGCGAATATTACATCTCCTGTCCTAGCACAGAAATGCCCCGTGAACCAGGGCCTGCTACTCCTCTGGTCTCTGTGCCCATAGGCTGTGGTTACATCACACACACACACACACACACACACACACGCGCGGATCTGGGTGTATGTAGTACTTCTGTTGTGGCGGTGATTGGGGAAGGACGGTCCATTACAGCTCGGTTTGCCTGTCCGCCATATTGGTGAAAGTCGAAGATCGTCTCATTAATAAATAAGTTGCCATTGCAGCCACTCCAGAGTAATTTTCCATGATACCCTGTGCATGGTGACTGCTACCCCTGAGCTGTGACAGGCTGCCATGTTCATGATGTCATAGTGGGTCAATCCATGCCCTGAACTTGGAGGTACAGATGATAACAAATGGCAAAAACAAAAACAAAAAAACTATGTTTAAAAATCTCAGAAAATCATTTTGCCTTGGAGAAGGAGGGATTGCAGATTTACAAATTAAAAGAAAAATGGGTGAAGAAACGATTTGGCCAAAGCAAAGAGGGCGGCACATTGACAGATTTTTCAGAAAATGACCTTAGAAGATTAGGCTTTCCTTTGGTTTCTGCGAGTGAAAGGATAGGTTGTATTTGGAACCCCTAACTATGCACCTAGAAGGATTTCCTTGTAAATGCAAACGTCTTCTAAAAAAATTGTATGAATTTTTGTGCCTTTTGGTTTTGTATAAAACTACAAGCATACTTATTAATTAAGACTGTTGGTTGAAAGTTTGTGAATTTCTAGAGTTTTAAATTCACTGTTATATTTGCTACTTCTGGGTAGTACAGAAGGTTTCAAGTGATATTATAATGACAATAAATAGTTAGTACATTTTTCCTGTTTATTCAGTTAACATATAGTTTAAGTAATAGATTTCAAAAACCAAAATGCACCTCTTAACATACTTTAAATTCCATATTCTATATCATACTTTATGTACAAATGTATTTTGATCACCAGTCTTTTTTGAAGTCAATATATCTGAATTATGGCATTATTATTATTCTGGAACAGGTCAGGTTCCAGGAAGTCCTGTTAATATTCTCCATTATTAACCCCAGAGACTTGGGGACTGTTTGACCCTGGAATCTGTGTTATGTATTGGTTATATTGAGGCAAGTCTAAAAGGCATCAGCTCGGGGTCTAGAACCAATGTTCAATGTTGATCGTTAGCTTTGCTGCCTGGGTTGGGGTGCTACACCTGCTATACCTGCTCACCAGGTACCTGAGTGCATGCCACACCTCACTTCTCAGATACAATTAATCCACCATCCAATCCTTTTAGTTTTTCTTTCCTTCTTGACACAAATTATAGTCAAGAGCTCAAAGTTCCAGGAGCCATTTCACAGAAAAGTAAAGTATTAAATAATAAACTGCCAATTTACACTTAAGAATGATTTTAGTGATCTCAGTATAGAAATGAAAAAGGAATGAAAACTCAAGGGGCCGTATCTGGGGTTGGGTTCTAGCTTTGTCTCTTACACCCTACAAGCTGGCACAGGCTCCTTAGTGCTATGGTTTGCATCTGGAATGTTCCTCCAAAGACCTGTGTGTTAGAGGCTTGGTCCCCGGTGTGGCGCTATGGGGGACCACGTCACTGGGGTTGTGCCCTTGAGGACACTGGAACCCCCATCCCTCCTCTGTCTCTCTGTCTCTCCAGCACTCCTGCAGCTGCCACCATGCTGAGGTGCCTTGCCACAGCCCCAGAGCAATGGGGCCACCCATTTATGGACCGGAACCTCCAAAACCGTGAGCTGAAGTAATTCTTTTCTATTTATAAGTTGACTTTCTCAGGTACTTAAAATAGTTACAGAGAGGTGACTAATGTACTTAGCCTCTCTAAGAGGCAGGCTTGATAGATAACACCTGCCCCTCTGGGTTCATGTGCCGCAGTCGGGCTGGGCACAAAATCACGAGCCACTCACAGCTTTGTAGATTCAAACAGCAATTCTTTATTCCCGATCTCACACCGGCCCTCTACAAACACGTTCTGGGGAAATCCACGTTCTCTGCCCAAATTCACACCTCCACTGGGCTTCTGTCTCCCAAAAATACTGTCTGAATCCCGTGAGAACTCAAGGGGAACTCAGGCAGCAGGATATGCCCTATTCCCAGCAGGAATAACCTTCCTAAACTGGGAACGCCCTAAACCCGGATCCACCCTGGTCCTTGAGCAAGGTCACTGCAAAATGTCCTATTTCCATGAGTCCTTCCACTAAGCAACATGGGGTACGCTGGCAAGGAAATTGTCATACCTACTTGACTAATGGCTCCCAGCATTCATGTAAGTATGAAATCCTGAATATAAACACGGCAAATTTATCGGGCACATAATAAACTCGTAAGAATCCTCTTTCTTTCCTCTTCTTCCCAGCATATGTGCTACTCTTTTTAAATGTTTAGGTTTCATTGTAAAATCTGTCCAAAGGAAGCATTTTATTCTGAATTTGTTTAATAGGTACCTGTCATCTATCAGCACAGGCTACACAAGAGTTGGTAGACGTTCTCAGGGAGCTAATAGTTGGTGCCTGAAATTGATCTAGATCTCTATTTAATGTATTAGCTTTCATAAATGAACTTATGTTTCAAGTGAATTCATATTGATTTACCCATACTATTTCATTCTTTCCTCCATGTGACCCAGGTCGCAGGCATTTCAGAGTGGCCAGGCCAGAGGCCAGAGGCCGAGCCTCACTAGGGAGAGGGCAAGGTCAGGGCTTGCCTGGGCGCCAGGAGTCAAGTCCATGAGACTAGGATACAACCTGGTCATAGGAACGGGTGAGGCTAAGGTTTGAATTCAGGTGACACATTCTCACTATGCCCCAGATATCAAAGCCAGCAAGTCAGAGTTTAAACTTTAAGATATTAGAAAAAGAAAATTGGTAGCAGAGAAAAAAAAAGAATCCATTACCTGGATGGACAGGAGGAGAAGCATGCATAGAAGGAAGTTTGATCTTCTACCTGAGGAGTCAGAAAGTCGTGCACAGGACCGACCCCTGGGGCCTTCAGCAGTGGACGGTGAGTGAGGAGTCATCCCGCGGGTGCAGATCTTCTGTGGAGAAGACAGGGTGTGCCAGAAGAGGGAGATGGCCAGACAACGTTGTGGATGTGCCAGGTGCCATTGAACTGTAGGCTTTTAAAAAATGTATTTATTTTTTAGTTTTAGGTGGACACAGTATCTTTATTTTACATGGTTAGTTTTGTTGTATCCATTTTACCACCATAAAAAATAATTAAAAACAATGGAGGTATAGAAATGCAAAAGTGGAAGTTGGCTAGCTGCATCTAGGTTTCTCTAGGACCCATCTCCCTTCTTTCTTTCTTCCTCCTCCTCCTCCTCCTTCTCTTCCTCCTCCTCTCCTCTTCCTCCCCCCGCCCCCCTTCTTCAAATGGTACTGGAGATTAAACCCAGGAGCATTCTTCCTCTAAACTACACCCCCAGCCTGTTTCTTTATTTTATTTGGAGACAGGATCTCACTAAGTTTCCCAGGCTGGCCTCTAACTTGTGATCCTCCTGCCTCAGCCTCTTGAGTCCCTGGGGATTACAGGGGTGCACCACTTCACCCAGCCCCCTTCCTTATTTCTATGGCTACAATGTCACATTGCTTTTAGCTTAATAAACCTTCCCATGAATATCTTTTTATCCTTCCTGTGACCTGTCCCACTTAGAGGAGTCAGAAGCTCTGTGTATAAGATATCATTAAGTAGAGATGATAACGATGTATTTTCTGACTCAAAGCCATTCTCTATTACTCATATAGTGCTCCTTTCTTAAAGTGCCTTTGCATCTATAATCTCGCAGAGCTGTGGAGGCCAGAGGCATGTACTCCTTTGTTCTTACAGATGTGAGGAAATGAAAATGGAAGTGTGTGGGGAGGGTCTAGCACTTGACCACAGCCTCATGTCTCAGGGTTATGAGTTACAATTCTTTAGGCATTGCCATGTGTGGACTTTGATTTTCCTGGGTCGAACACTAAAACTTTTATGGAAAGACTGAAGAGAGCCCACACACATTAGATCTAAATGATTCTAGGGCTGGGAGTTAGGTCAGCGGCAGAGCTCAGTGGTGTAGCATGTAGGTCCCAGGTTCCGTCCCCAGCATCGACAATTTTCTAAACCATGCGGTACTTACTTCATAGCTAGCCAGTAAGAGGAAGTCTAGCAAGACAGGCATCACTGGTTAGCCATTCATAAAGCACCTTCAGTAAGTTTATTTCCCTCTTGTAAAAAGAGACTGAAAGTTACTTAAGTCCTGATTCATGTGCACATTTTACAGAAGTACAAGAAAGTGAAACTTAATTTTTGAGATAATTTGTTGGACAGAAATTAAGGGTCTGGAAAAACTAAATGAGGGATCAAATGAGCACACACCAAAATGGTTTACCTTCTCACCTGGAACAGGTGCAAGGTAAAAGCAGCAAATTTGTCTATGTATTTTTGAGGACTAAAGCAAGAGGGCCTGCTCCATTATAGGACTTACTCATAAGATTAAAGCCAAACTATAAAGGAAACATGTTTTGATCCCAATACCTGTGAAATAGTTCTCCTGCCGATTCTCATAAAGAGGACATGGGTGGAGAGACTAAAAACATCCTTGGCGACATGGCTACAATAGACAAAAATCACTCTCATGCGTGGTTTTTGGATAGCCCTAAGGAGAGGTCAATGCCATGTGACCCAGGCACATCCTACAAGGGGTCCCTGAGATCTGTGTCTGCAAGTCCTAACTCTGCAGGGAGTGAAAATCATAGAAGTATAGCTCAGTTTGAGCTTAAACTCAATTTCAAAAATGCTTGAAACTTTTATAGAAAATTTTATCATAAATACAGGGTGCAGGAGGAACAGCAGGGGATGAGGCAAAGACAGACAGCACCAACTCCAGCTTGATGAGCGGGAAGCTTTGGTGACCAGGTGGACCCTCAGTGGACGTAGTTTAAAGGGCGGATGGCAGCCAAACTCAGTGGGTAAGTAAGCAGGTGAAATGTGAAGGTAATTAAAGAATCAATATCAGAATAAAAGGAGGTGTTCACACGGCCTTTCTCAGGGATCCGACCAGGATTTATGAATCCCTTTGTGAAATCAATAACTGGGTCGAAGGTGCGGAACCTGTGACTGGTGGATCCATCATATTAGGACTAAATGCCAAATAGAAAGGAAAAACTCCCAACAAACAGGAGCGCTGAGGTTGTTCCGGGGAGACCAAGATCAACAGAGATGAAAGGAGGTCAGGTGTTTTCACAGAGCAGGAAGGAAAACCTGTTTTCATATTTTCCCCAGGCTTCCGTCCTTTTTCCAATTAAACAAACATTGAGTACCTACTGTATGCCAGACACTGATGCTAGAAGGCGCTAGACATGCATTGATAAATAAGGCACGCGGCCTCCCATGGCAGACACAGACAGGAAGCCCAGAGAGTGAGGGCACCTCCCTAATAGAGGGGCACATTAAAGTGAGGCAAGGTTCAGCTCCCTGCAGGTCGAAGGACAGGGGAGGCAGCCGTGAGAAGGAGACCCCAGCTGAAGAATTGACCTTCAGTAGGGTGGGATGGTGTGGGTCCCCTGTGGGAAGGGCGAGGGAAGGGGAGACAGAGAGCAACAGGGGGAAGGCCCATTAGGGAGCTGTATGTGATTGAGATGGGTGGGGATGTGGATGTGTGGCAGGGAAGATGGCAGGAGAGGTAGATATGGGCAGTTCATCAAAGAAGCTGAGTTTGGACTCCAGCAGTGGATGGAGCCACTGATGGCTTTTTCCCACCTATTAAGTGCAGGCATAATGTGACTAGCATTGAATTTTTGCAAAGAGCATGGTGGAACAGTGCTTCAGAGGGCTTGGGCTTAGTACTGTGGTGATAACAAAGGAGACTTGTGTGGAGACTGTATGAGTCAACATGGGCTGCTATAACAGAAACTACAGACTCAGTGCCTTCAACAACAGAACATTAATTTTCTCACAGTTTTGGAAGCCAGGAGTCCCTGATCCAGGTGTGACAGGTCAGTTTCTGGTGAGGCTGGCTCTTCTTGGCATCACTGATAGAGTACTCCAAACACATTGATAAATAAGGTACACAGTTTCATAGGGAAGATATACCTTGAAAGTGCAGGCAGTGTGTCAGGGTTCTAGAAAGGTGTGAATTAGACACAGTGGTTGCATGGGGTGTGGGAATGTTCACAGTGAAAAGGTGACAGATAGCCACTTCTGACTGTCCTCACCTGGCTTTTCCCTGGGCTCATGGACAGAGGGGTGGGGGGAGACTAAGGTCTCCAGTGTTTCTGCTTCTAAGGCCACTAATCCTAAGACTCAGAGCCCCACCATGATGACCTGTTGAACCTTAATTGCTCCCTTCGAGGCTCCATCTTCAAATACAGCCACATTATGAGTCAGGACTTCAGTGCTGGGTTTGGGGGATGGTGCAGGGACACTAATGCTCAACCTATAACGAATCCTATTATACTGTTTAGGTAAAGGGCAGTGAGGGTGTTACCTGAGTGGGAGGTAGGAGAAGAGGGGAAGGCTGCAGAGATGCCAAGGACCTAAGACGGACAGCCCTTTGTAACTGTTCCAGCAGGGATGGGGCGGGGGGAGAAGGCCCTTCATGTTTTGGGGAAGATCATGTATTGCTAACAAGAACAAGCGAGGTGGGGGAGAGTTTCCGGTTCATGTAGAAAGCTGATGAAATCAGGGAAGATATGTCAAGTGTGAGGCGTGTGAGAGACATGTCGGGAATGTCCAGTGAGTGGCTGGGTTTATAGTGTTTGGCTCAAGGAAGGAAACCTGGGCTGGAGGTCCAGCCCTGGGAGCCAGCAGCCCTTGAGGCCAGCTTGCACAGACATGGGAAAGAATAGGAGGGGAAGACGGCCAGGGGTGGACTCCTGGGGGAGACTGGGCATGGGGATACGAAGAGACCCTTTTCCAACGTTTAGGAGAAGACTAGAGAAATACTTTTGGTTTAATCATCTAGATTTTTCCACGCCAGGCTCTCACCCTCATTCTTGATAATTCTGCCTGAGCACATCCCACTTTTATTGCTGGCTCAGGGTGATATTTTTGCTAATAAATGAGAGAATCCTCTGGAAGGTGCTATAACAAGTAAAGGATTGTACTTAGCTGTAAATTTAACCTCTGTAGCTCCAGCTGCAGAATGAAGTCATTTATTACAGGGAAAAATTGCTGGCTGTGAAGGAGAAGACAAATGGTTGCCTCTTTGCCCGAGTTTAAATAGGATGGTGACCCCAGTATAGTTCCCTGAAAACGAGGGTCTGTCCTCGGGGGCTACCAGCAGCTGTTTATGGGGCCACCTGTGGTGTGGGTTGGGAAGGTCTGCTGTCAGAGTGTCTGCCTGCTCAGAGGAAAGGACCCGTCCCCAGCTCTGTTTGTGAGGGCCGAGTTTGCCCGCAAATAAAAAAGCAAACTCAATAAGTAATGAGAGAAGAAAAGGCTCTCACTATGAGATTGAGAGGGAAGATTATGAGATTGACATCAACCAAAAGGGAAAGTGAATTTGGAACAGTGTAGAGAGCTTGCTGTCACAGGGCAGGGGAGAGCCCCGGCAAAGGCCAGGTTGTCTGTTCCAAACTGGGGCAGAGAACACACAGTCCACGTTACACCTGAGCCACAGGGCCATGAACAGAGAGCACAAGAGAAGGCTCCAGGTGACAGGGGCTGGGTGTGGTGGCCCACACTTGCAGATCCAGCTAAATGAGGCTGAGGCAGGAGGATCTCCTGCTTGAGTTCAGCCTGGGTGATAGCCAGACCCTGTTTCAAAAAAGAAAAACAAAACAAAAAACCAACTCAACCTAAAAAAGGCGACAAAGCTGTGTTTCTTTCTAATTGAGACTCCTGGTGAGAAGCTTTCTGGATTAAGTCAAAGCTATAATAAAAATGTCTGTCTCAGAAACTTCTAGGACCAGGATGACCTTGAGAGGGGTGTGTGTGTGTGTGTGTGTGTGTGTGTGTGTGTGTGTGTGTGTCTAGGTTTTAAAGCCTGCAGGAGAAAATCTAATAATACCTTTCTCCACAAAGCAAAATATTCATTCAGTTTTATTCTTGTTTAAGGTTGTTATCATCTCAAATAAGTATTTCCACAGGAAATAAAAAGCCATGACAAGTTACATGAATTTTGGAGCACACAGTTATTGCAAAATTGAAAGACAGCAGGTAAGGGCCTTTGTATTCACTGAACTGCCTTTGGGTTGCAGATGCTGTGTTAGATATGAGAGGTGAGTGTTATGAAACAGAACCAGGAGTCACACCCCATGTCGGTGCCACACAACCAAGAACAGCATGGGGTTCCTCCCTCCCCTGGGCGGCTGTCTCTGCCGCTCCCCTACCATCAGTCATGTGAGCTGTGAGGACTGCCTTCTCTACACAGGGCAACCACCCAAGAGCCCCTGCTGTGCTCCCAAATCGGGAGGTGACTTTGACTTAAAAGGTTTCCGCCCATCTGATTAATGCACAGGTTTCAGAGAAAGTTCTAGAACAGAAAGAATTCTACAGGAAGTGAGATTTATAGAAGCACAAATGAAGGGGTAGTCAGATGGTAGTACAAAAATCACTATGTGTCGAGGTGCTGGGGAGAAAAAAAAAGAAACCAACTACAGCGGGAATATTGTAAACTGTGTTTAAAGGCTATCGTGCAGGGTGGGGTGGCTCAGTGGTGGAGTGCAGGCCTGCATGCGTGAGGTCCTGGGTTCCATCCCCAGTTCCCCCCCTCCCCCAGGTCTTTTCAGCCTCTGCTGGGATGATGACCTGGAGATGCTTCTTGGTTCAGGCGTCCAGCACAACAAGAGGGGCAGGCGCGGCCGACTGGGCTGTCCCCAGAGACACCAGGTGGAGTTTGTCAGGATCTCTTTTTCCCATACATGGAAAAGCCTGCCATGACTCAAGTGAGCATTTGGCAACAAGACGGTTACACCAACCTATTTCTAAATGTAAGGTAAGATCTGTCCCCAGGAAAGGTCCTCCACAAAGGGGCTTGCCTTGTACACAGTTGCCTCTGATATAATCTCTCCTTTATCTTGAACAAGTTCTACTGGGGGTTCTACGTGAGCCTCCACCTTTATGCCTTTAGCTGCTTTTGGATACGTAGGGCAGCCACCTAACTACATAAGACAGAAAGCAGGCCAAGATAGCCTGTAGGGACTTAAACAAGGATTTGTTTCTGGGTTGTGCTGTTGTGACCATCAAGTTGTATCTTTGTAAATCAGTCTTTTAAAGTAAAGCAAGTGCTGTGTGGTGGCTTCCTCAACTGCACATTGAATAATATTGCTAAAATCATGTGCAGGAGTATTTGGGAAATGATTTATGATGTCAGCATGGAGAGCACAAAGAGCTGTGTTTTAAGCCATTTAAATGAGAATAAAGATACCAAACTCTGATTCAGGGAGACAAGTGGCAAATGATGTGTATGAAGAGAAAATAAGATTGTTTCATAAACTGTGAGTGGCCTGAAAAAAGAGAGAAATGTTACTAAATGATGACTTCTACATTTATTAATGTGACTAGATTAAGTTGTCCTAGTGAATTTGTAGAAATCTGATCTGAGAGTGCATATATTCATGTTGGTCAAAATAACTTTTAAAACAATCTTCTTATTGGGAAAATGGGAACTTGCCTTACATTAGTGCGTCATGTATGGACAGTTGGCTGTTCTTATCTGTGGGTTTTCATCCACGGGTTTAACCAAATGTGAATTGAGAGCTTTAGAGATAATTGAGTCTGTACTGAGCTTATGCAAACTTTCTTCCTTGTCATTATGATTCCCTAAAAAAATTCAGCATAAATATTTACATAACTATTTGCATTATAGAAGGTGTTATAAGCAACCTGGATGATTAAGGATGTACAGGGATGTGGCGGGGCTACATGCAAACACTGCCTCATTTCCTATAAGGGACTTGAGCACCCACTGACTTTGGTATCTGCCGGGGTAGGTAGACCAAGCCCCCTGGATTCAGAAGGACAACTGTACACAGAACAGAGAGAGAGAGAGATCCTTGGAACTTTGCGGTCAGCTGGATGAAATACTCTCCAGTCCAATATGATAACTAAATACATCGGATTCCTTTCCGTCTCTCAAGGTTTTGATGGGCTACTGTTCCTTCTACGTTTCAATATAATGAACACAGTGCTGCTGATTAGTAAATCTAGTTCCTGATGGAACTTCTTGTACCCTGAGTCTGGGTAGCTTTTGTTTTCAATGTTCATCATCCTTAAGGAAGATCATTTATTGCAATTCCAGAGGTTTAGAGCTGAGAATCAAAATAAATTTCATCAGCTACTGTTCTAGTACTTTAACTGTCTCTGCGTCTACTAGAAATAAAATGTACTCGATAAATGACAGCTGTCTTGTTACTCCTCAGGCTGGCGTGCTCCGTACTTTTCACTTTTGATAACATTTGGTCTCGCTGTCCTACGAGGCAGGTAGTGTTGTATCATTTTACGCGGGGTAATGGAGGTTCCAAAAAGCAAAGTGACTTGATCATGGGCTTGGTCACGGGCTAGTGAGTGGCAGAGCCAGGGGACATGCACCAAGGGGATTCCATTCTTAAGAAAATCCATTCCCTCCTGAAAGGGTAGACATAGGCAATAGGGCCCTGGAGGAGGGACACTTAATCCCACCTGGGGTTTCCAGAGTGCTGCCCACAGGGAATGGTGGCTGTAAGAGGATCCAAAAGCCCAGTGAGGATTGGAAATAGGAGGTAGAGGGGCTGGGTGGAGTCAGAGGCAGAGGCCCTGGGTTCTACCCCCAACATCAAAAACACCAGCAGGAGAGCAAGGCGTATATGTGTCTTCAGAGAGAAGAGTGTGAGTGAACAGGTAGCTGACAAAGCACTGCTACCAGCAGTTTAGCACATCTGGGAGGAGTGGGGAGGGCCTTGTGCACTGTGGAGCTTGTAGGGTGTCACCCTCAGAAATGGAAATAATTAGAAACAATAGAATTGCAACAGCAGGAGTATAAGCAAAATCAACTATCCGTAGGACTTAGAAACAGATTTTCCAGATACCTTTCAGGAAAGGAAAAAGATGGTTATTCATTATCTTAAAAATATTTTTTCAATAAAGTGATCATTGCTGGGAATTCAGAAAATGAAGAACTTCTCCAAATAGGCAATGTTTCTGACCACAGGGAACTTGCTAGGCCCGCCCTGGGGGGGAGTATTGGAAATTGAATGGTAGCTATTATTATGCGTAGCCCCCCGGATTAGCACTTTAATTTAGTATCTCATTTAATCCTCATCATAACCCCATGAAGAAGTTAATGACTTCTCAGTTTTATTAGGTAAATAAAACCAATGATTTTCCTCAAGAAAGACAGTAAGATAAAGATTCCTGGTGTTGATCCAATTGGTAAGCCAACAACAAAGACGGAAGGCCTTGACCATGTGGGCAGGTGCAAAAACAAGGCATAGCGCCCAAAATTCTGCTCCCTTCCCTAGTAATTGGTTGGTGGGCTTTTTTTTTTTCTTTTTCCTCAACAAAATTAGCTAACATTTTATTTTAAAAAACCATTTGCCCAGCACAGTCCGTACCACTGAGATTGAATCCCATATGGACACTACTGTGGGCAGTGGACATGAGTCTCTGTAGGAACGTTTAAAGATCTCCAAGCCATACAGAAGCCACGTGTGTGTCTGTGCAAAGGTAGGGAACAGAAGTACCTGACCAGAGTCACCCAGGTGGTGCTGGGGTTACAAGCAACCCCCAAATCTCAGTGGATGATGACAGGAAATCTTATTTTTCATGTACTAAAATGATCATTGAGACTTGGCTGGGGGCTCGCTCTGGGTGTTGGCTTTTATCGCTATGACAGAAACCAGAGAAAAATGACTTGGAGGAGGAAGGATCCATTTTGGTTCATGGTTCCAGTCCAGGGTCGCTTGGCCCTATTGCTAGTCAAGGCAGAGTATTATGGTGTGGAGCATATGGTGGAGCAGAGCTGCTCACCTCTTGGTGGCCAGGAAGGTGGGGGGGGGAGGGGGAGGGGGAGAAAACAGGCGCCAGGTACAGGATGCATCCTTCAAGGGCACACCCCAAATTCAAGGGCACACCCCAAGTGATCTGCTTCCTCCTGGGAGACCTCAACTCCTCTCCCACCCCCCAATAGTGCCACCCTCTGTTCACCAAGCCTTTGGGGGACGTTCTAGATCCAAATTATAGTGCTCTAGCACCCAGGATGCATCAGCTGAGACAGCTGGAAAGGGAACATGTGAAAACCACATGGCTCTCAAAGCTTCCACCAGAAAGAGACAGGAACACGACTTCTACTCACATCTCCCTGGGGCCAAACAACCACAGGACTCCATCTGAAGGGACTGGGAACGGCCCTACCTCTGCAAAGCAGGGCTTGATGACTAGCACTAATGGCTGCCACTGGGAATTTCAAAACAGCAAAGGCGAAGGTAACCAGATTAGGTAGGAAAAGGTTCTAGAGCTAGGGATGGCCTTAGGGAGCTATAATTATGTGGACCTTCGATGACTTGTTCATAATGATGGCTCACAGGAAAATGAGACAATATATCATTTCACACAACATGTTGCAATACTGGCCAGTTTGTGTCCTGAGAAATTTGCTGAAAGGCACACAGATCTCGTGAGGTCATGTTGTACAAGATATGCTTGTCCTCCATCTCACTGGACGCTACATAAAAAGCCCTCTATGTTACTTCTTTTTCATGTGATGCTGGGGATCAAACCCAGAACCTTATGCGTGCTAAGCACGTGCCTGACCACTGAGCTCCACCCCGCCTCCCTCCTAAGTGACTTCTAACTCATTTTTCAATAGAAGTGATTTTAAGTACTGGCCCCCAGCATCACATGAAGGGAGATCTTTGTGTTTGTTATGAATCTGTGGATAAAACTTTCACACATGATATATGATTCTACTTATGGCTACTTCTGTTTCATCCAGTAAGATATCTGATCCTGAACTATTGCATAGAAAATGAACTAGATAACTCAAAACATTTTTATTACTAAAATAACTTCTCTTCTAGGGAAAATCTGATGTTGCCTTTTCATTCTTCAAGTTGACTGCCCTCCTTTGCTTTAGGAAGAACGTATGGGAGTGGTATTCAACTTGGGTTGAGTTCTAAGAAGCTAAGCTTGGACGTAGGATTGGGGGCAAGTACTGGGGTCTCTCTGGGATGTGATTCCAGTAGCACCAGCAGTGAAGAGAGAAAGGAAGTGGGTAGGGAAGAGAGGACTGAGAAGGAGGAAGGAGGGAAAAAAGGGGGGGGAAAGAGGGAAGAGGGGAGGGAAGGAGGAAGGAAACCAGCAAGCCCACAATATTCCTTAAAGAGAAGTCCCTGCTGTAGGTAACTAAAACTCAAAGCTGAGTCAGCTGGATGCCCTTGACTGTGGTCCTACCTCCCAGTGAGAAACCTATCTTAGATTGATTGAGGTCCACTCCCTTTCGAGCCCATCCTCTGCATCAGCAAAAAGGGGTCTAGAGCCAGAGGAACCCTAGACAGAGAGGGGAGAGACACACAGTCAGATGGGTTGGTGTACAGTAGTAGGAAGGAGGCCTTGAGCGCTCCAGCGCTGTCAATACAGAGCAGATACCGGGGCTTCTCAACTATCCATCTTGGAGCCCAGATGGTGTTAACTTAAAAAAAAATAAAATTAAAAGTTTAAAATCCAAGCAAGGGCGGCATCCTTTTAAAAGACAGCCCGAGTAGGCCCTGCACTGGTCCACCCAGGAGTGGGCACTGCTATAGAGACAGGAGCTCTGTCCAGCTGGACATGGGCGCTCTCATTTTGCTCCCAAGCAGGCTGAGAAAGAGGGAGTCTCCAACACGGTAACAGGAGTATCTCACCCACAGGAGCGTCGAGACCCGAAGGCTGCCGCCATTTTCACCTAGCAAATGACCCTTATTTCTTGAGAAAAGAGAAACAGTCAATATTTTCAAAGGGTCAGCAATGGTTTCATAGGTTCTCCTGATACACGGTAAGTCGGCTATTGGATGTTAGAGTTAGAAATTATCCTGGTTACTTGGCCCTCTCAACTTCGAGGGGCCGCGGAAAAGAATCGTCTCCAAGTACTGACTTTTCATTATTTTCCACGCAGATCCCTGACGACAGGAGAAGGGAAGGGTTTGTCCGGGGGAGGGTAGGCTTCTCCTAAAAAGAGAATTCTGGAAGTCATCTTAATTAAACAAAGAGGAAAAAGCGCCAGACAGGAGTGGGTGGGGGCTGTTTTCTCTGTGTGGTTGGCTGTGGTGCGTTCAGGATTCCTAGCCTAAGATGAGCTTCTGCGCTTCAGTAGGAGAGCTGCTGCCCCGGAGACGGTGCTGGGGAGGCGGCGGCGCAGGTGTCCCGGTTCCCGCAGGTGAGGAGGCGCGGGGTCCCGGTGGGCCCCGGGTCCCGGCGCCGCGGCCTGGTGGCGGCTCACGGGAAGCCCGGGGCGGATCGCGGCGCGCAGCTACTCGGCCCGACGGGCGCGGCCCGCTCCAACTCCTCCTGCGCCCTCGGCTTCACGCAGCAGCCGGAGCCGCCGCCCTCCGCCTTCCCAGCGGCTGCTCCTTTATCTCTTTGCCACCGTTTCTCTCCGATCCCTCGGCCTAACACTGAGCGCGTCCGAACTAAAAACAAACAAACAAAATAACAATAAAACAAAACGTCTTCTTTTGAGGGAGCTCAGGAAAGCGCGCGCTCCGCGGCCCTAGCATTGGGGACCGACCCGCACGCGGGCTGGGACCGATGGCGCAAGGGGTGGAGGGCATCTTTGGTCCCAGGAGGCGATGGTCCGGGTTTCTTGGGGCCCGGGAGCCGCGCGCGCAAACTCTGGGGGAAGTTGGTTACAAAGTTTCCGAGCGCGGCGTGGGCTGGTGCGAGGGAGGCACTGGGCGGGGTGCGCACGCCCAGAGGCCAGGACAGAAGCGCTCCTCGCGGTGTCTTTGTTCTGCTCGGGTAGAGACCTGGCGGGGAGTCGCTGGGCGAGACCCACACCCGCGACATTCCAGACCCAGCGGGAGCCCTTTGCTCCCCGCCCTTGGCATTCCCCCAGCCCAGGCCGGAACACAGCTTCAAGTCCCCAGGCTTCCCTTTACCCCAACTCTCTGTCCCCAAACTTCACCAGCCCGCTAAGAACTCCAGGGTGGGACTGGGGCGAGCGAAGAGGCTGGAAGCCAAGGTGCGCACTGGGTCGTCCGCCAGCTGCCGGGTGGGTGTTCCTTTTGGAATGTTTTTCCCCCTTTGCCCCAGAAACTGCCTCCCCGGGAGGCCCCCTTTCTCTCCCATTTCTCCCACCTCGCTGCTTTCTTCTTAAATTCTAGTGAGATCTAGAAGGAAAATTAGCACTGCCTCCCAGTCAGTCACTCAGCGAGCCAAAGCTGGGGCCCACAGTTGGGCTGAGGTCGAGGGGTGGGGGATGATGAAGATGGGGGTCCCCAGTTCCGGAGGTCAAGCAAAAGACTTGGAGAAGGGTGGGGAGTTGTTCCAGATCCGAGACACCTGATTTTGTTCGGGACAAGGCAGCGGAGGAGGGGATGGTAAGAGGGGATACTGAGCTGGGCATTGCCAGTACCAGAGGATGTAAAATGGGGAGGCAGTTAGGTACCCCGAGTGAGATCTTCTGGGGCGAGGACTAGGACGTGGGTAGGGAAGGTCACGGGTGCGGAGCGCTTTGCTCCAGGGTCTGAGGAGCGCGGGTGTCCTGAGAACCTTCTTTCTTTGGCAGTTTGAAATAGGAAGGGATTTGGGGTCTGAGCGGGTGGGCGAGATGCTGGAGCTGGAAATCCGCCCTTGGGCCCCTGGACTGAGTTGTACAGCGCCTGCAGCAACAGGTAGCCCAAAGAGGTGGGCGAAGGTCCCGTCGGACCCCCAAGCTGGCCTTTGTCCTGCTGATTCGAGGGCGCGCCAAGGGGCCGGCGTGGGTGGCTAGGGATGGGCGAGGGAGGGAAGGAGGAGAGTTTTCTATCACTTAGAGCCCCTTTGACTTGTTTGGTGTGCTGGGTGGAGGAGGGTGTGAATCCAGTGGAGGATCGAGGATGGAGAGGCTCGCGTGCGCCCCACCTCTGATGGTGTAAGCGCCTTTATCTTCTAGGGTTGACCCCCGACCCTCCGCATTTTGTCTCTTGAGATGATGAGAAACTGACGGAAACTCGATGCCAAAGTGGATCTTTCACACTGATTGGCAGGGAAAGTGCAAACAAAGAGGTGCATCTCCCGGAAACAATGATTTTGGAGACCCCCCCTCCCTCCGTAGACTCGAGAGCGTTGGGAAGCTGGGGGTGGCCAAAGGATTGGCGGGGTGGGTACCGGGACCGGCTTCTCCCGAGAAAAAGTTGGGAGCCAGGTGGAGGGAGACGGGGTCGGGCAGACTGGCTAGCCACGGGGCCTGAGCAGCCCGGCTCGCCGAGGTTCCCCAGCCGGGCGGGAGATGCGGGAGAGGGAGGGGGCGGGAGGGAGGGGAGGGAGAGGAAGAAGGGGTGAGAGGGAGAAACCTGCCGCCGCTCGCCGCCTCTTTGTCTGCTCCGGGACTGGGAACAAAAGGGGGAACTCTGATGAACTCTCTCTCCTCCCCTCTCCCCCGGACGCCCGGCTCTCTCCCTCTCGCAACTTTGCCTACGCGACTTTCTCTGCTGTCAGGCCACAAAAAAAGTGTCCTAGAGCCTCGCCGACTGCAACGAGGGAAGCGGCGTCTCTCCAAAGTGCGACCAAGTGGGGAAGAAGGTGAGTGGAGATGGTCGTCTTGTTTACCTCCCGGCCCCTCGCTCGCCCGGCTCCCGCCCTTCCCAGGGCACGGTGTAGGCTAGTGGCAAAGTTTGGCCAGGGCACTCGGTGCCCCCCGTTTTCTCCTTCCCTTCTCTTTTGTTCTGTCACGAACTTCCATAGATTGTGCTACTTGATTTTATGTTTCAAATGGGCAAAACTCAAGCAGGCATTTCCCTCCGGTGCTTCTGCAATGAAGAGCTGGGGGTGGGGTGGGAGGAGGGTGTCCAAGGAGGGGCATGGGCTCACTTTCTCCCAGTGGCGCACTTACGCGCTGAGAATAGGCTCCTGTTGGCGGGGACCAGACCAGTCTCTCCCCCCACTCCAGCCTCGATTTTGCTCCTTGAAAAAAGCAGAGGGGCGGATTGGGGGTCATTTCTTCACCCGTTTTATAACTTAACTCTCTGCGGAGCGCTCCAGTCTTCCACGCAGGACACAAATAAGATTGTAACAATAGAGTGCAGAAGAGGTTTGGGTGTAAGGGGCCGGACTGTTGTCCCTGTGGTCCAGGGCGTTCCAATAAACAGACGAGAGTTTGGAAAGTTTTCCTGGGGGCCAGGGTGGGGTGGAGGAAGCCCCAGCTCCAGACTGTCAAGAGATGCAGGGATGGAGGGAGGGGATGGGGCCTGGACCACTAGCTGGAGCCGGCCATCCTCTGGGCCCCTTTCAGTTTCAGGACCCACCCCGAGTGGCCCCTGCTGTCTTTGGGACCCATCCTCAACTCTGGCTCTGCATACCCCTCCCACTTCAGGGTTCTAGCCCGGGAGAGGGCCCCGAGTCCCAGGAGCTCCCCCGACCCAGCCCTCCGCTCCGCCTTTTGTGTTTTAACCTTTTGTTTCTACCGGCCACGCCCGCCCCAAAGAGGGATGGTTGTTCCAGCTCCTGCGGGCAGCGCGCTTCCCTCGTTCGCGGCGAAGGGAGACTCCCTCACTTTGTTTCCCAAGTCGCTTCACTTTGGAATGTTTCTAGGTTGGTTCTTGACCCAGATGGAGGGGACTCTCAAAGACTAGCCAACGTCTTCACTGGATCTAGGATCTCTTTCCGTGCGTTTTCCACTCCACTACAAAAGCTGCCTGTCTTTTCCCGTCACTTGGTTACTGCTGCGAGAGGCATCTCGGAGACCTAGGCTGGGGGTTTGTTGGAAGTGAGCAAATGTTTGCTCTAGCTGTTGGGACGCATTTAAATATTATGAGGTGTATTGGTTCTGCAAGACAAATTTAGGTCATTATCCTCAGGTGTGTTTTGTGGGTTGGGTCCAAATAGGGAGATAATTTATCACCTTCTCCACTTTCCTCCCTCTTCTGTTCCCGAGTGCCGGAGGCTTTCTTCACACTTTTGGATGTGTTCGCGCTTGACAGACAAATGAAACGTCAGACTGAACGCACTGCTAATAACTCAGGGAAACACCCAGACACAGTCTTTAAACTTGTTCAAGTTATGATTTTTTTGTGGTGCTAGAGTCGCGCACCAGTGAGTTTTCATGTCAACGACTGAGCTATATTAAGGGGCAGTTGCTTTTGTCTGGAAACTGAGTGTAGAGAGAGAGACTTGGAAGCTGACCTTGATTCGTTTTAATTGTGCAGGTGTGATTCTTATGAGCCTCTAAAAGCATCATGCAGTGGCTGGAGGACCTCTGGAGTTGACCTTCTGTGTCCTGCAGTGTTCTCACTGGATCTATCAGGGGCCACCTGGAGGGCCAGTGCATCAGATCCTTCCTGGATGGGAAGCCACCAAACCCTTCATTTGGAGTTGCTTCAAAGTTACCTTGTTGGGATTTGGGGCAATGCCTTCCTCCTGTGGATTACTACACTCTGGTGACTGGGAGTCCTCCACCTGGAAAGGTTTGTTCTCACTCTGTGGGCCCTTCCTCGGGGTTGATAGGTAGGCCTGCAGAGAATGTCTCCCTGTTTTGATCTGTGGCCCGATCAAAGTGGTTTACAACTTCAGATTTCCTTGTTTGGAACTGGTTTTTATTGATTCTTTTTCACTTGCAATGACGATCTGAGTACTTCTGATGAAATTTTCTTAACTTTACAATGTGTTCTTTAACATTTGCACATATAATGAGTGTGAGTTTATGGCCACTAAGGAGATTTAGCCATGGGTCCAGCAGGCAAATGCCCTGTTTTATTTATGGTTGATTTTCTTCATAAATATCATAGTGGGTGTTTCTGTGTTAGACGAATTTACATGGTATGCATTATTTGTTTTTCACTTTGACACTTCATTTTGGTACATGAAATCCACAAGTGGCCAAAACTAAATGAAATTTTAATAATAAGGAGTCGATGTTAAAGTATAGGTTCTATCAGAAAAAAAAACAAAACAACAACAAAAAAAACTTTGACTAGTGACTGAACCAGTAGATTTGATTGATCTTTGCTTTTAGGTTTTATAGTGGCTACCAAGTTTTATATTCTTTCTTTTAAATCTCACAATTTATTTATTTATTTAATCTCTATGAGAATGCAGTTGAAAATTCACATAGATACTGTTGGTAATGCAAAAAGTTAGTTCTGATATAATGTTTACTGTCTTTGTTTAAGTGATGGGTTGCCTTACAAAATGAGAGTTTTCTTTCCATGGTCCGGTCAAAGGAATTACTTAAAACATTTTTATCCTGATATGAGTTAAAAAAGTATTGTGATTTTCTTATTTCTAGTTGTATAAACTTAGCTCCTCGGCCATCCAGAACTTCAGTTTATGAACTCTAAAATGAAGGTCTAGTTAATCTTTACGAAATCTTTTTCACCGTAAGATTCTCTGATTTGTTGATTGCTTCTATAATTAAGACTCATCCTCTCCTGTGAAGTTTATTTTCCAATTGTTGAACAACAGAGGTGCCGACATGGAAACCTTAGTGAGAATTAGTCATAATTATTTTGTATGAATGCTCAGCTACAGGAAGATAACTTCAGGAAACCTACTTTACATTTTCTGTAAAGAATACCTTAGCAAAGTGTGCCCAATGGAATTTCAGATGCCTTTATGTATTTTTACTAAAAGCTTATCTGCTGGAATCTTCTTTTGAGGTGGAGAGTACAGTTTTACTTCCCAGCAGGTGTTTTACCCACCAATATCTGAAGTGGGTATATTTGAATTCATTTTTAATGGTAGGCCAGTGTTGGTCTCAGAGGCTTAGACAGACTTTGGAATGAAACAGAAGGGACCTGGGAGCCCAGCCTAGGCAATTACTGTGTACCTTGGCCAGGTTCCTTGATTCCCTTGGGTCTCGGCTTTCTCACTTGTAAAATGAGTATCCTAACACCTATCTCATAGAGTTGTTGAGGGGATTATTATTATTTTTTTTTAAAAAAACATATATGTAAGAAAACACTTTGCGGTGAGGGCTGAGCATCTATAAAATATAATGAAAGATACTGTTATTAGCTTTCACAGTGAATTAGTGATGTTTCAATACATCAGATTTTTTTTCTTAACTGACTGACAAACTTCAAACCACATTAACCAGAAGTATTCACAGTCAGTTTGGACAGTTTGCATGTATTTTAATTATTTTTTCTCTGAACATACATCCTGTCAACTTTTTTATCCAACTCAAAGCCTGTTCATAGAGTTCATCAAACCTCTTGAACTCATCTCAACTACGTGTAAGTAGCCGAAGGTCAGGGCTTCCTCTCAGACCTGGTGGCCATTTTGTTCCCCTACAGGAGAACCTGCAAGTTGAGATAATGGTGACTTTCTAGCATTGGTTTACTCTAGTTTACTCAAATACTCTCTTTCCGTTGCTATTGATGAACAGCCTTAGGGATAGACTTAACAATTTTATTTATTCACTTGTCAGCTAAAATATAAAGTGATGGCTGAGTTACCAATACTTCCTGATAAGGAGCCCAAGAAGTATTACTGTGTTTTCTAATATTAGTCTTTACAGAATGGTCTTTCTATAAATAAAAAAAAACTTGTGGTTAATATAAATGGTACTTGGAAGACTAGTTAGCATTCTGAAATGAAGTTCCAAGTTCCAAATTCCTTTTCTAGATCTGTAATTTACCTAGGCGCATTGTTTTCTCTGAGTGATTATTTAGGTTAAAGATAATATTCATTTTACCTTCACAAAGTTTCTGTCAGGTATATTCAAGTATTGCCTCTTCACATTTGTAAACTGCTAGCAGATACTTGCCTAGAGATGATAGTGTTAAAAAATGTTAAAAACATGGATTCGATCAATATCAACATAGGAAAAGATCTTTTGAAAAAAGTCGTGTCCAAAACTTTGTTGAAAGCATTTGTTTTAGTTAGAAAGTTATATGTTACTCACATAGCAACTGCTAACATAACAACTTGTAATGTCAGAGTTTAAAATAATGAATTCATTAAGATTTATCTTTATGTTAATTGTTTAGATTATAAACAAATATACTTAATAACTTTATAATTGATATCAAATTTTATGGTTTTAGATATTTAAAACGGCTCATCAACTTGGAATAGTCTAAAATACTGTGATCAGAGCGATCTACCAAGGTGTCTGAAATAAACTTACATAGGAAGAAAATCTGATCGTGTAGTTGTGCCTTCAAGAAGTGATGACTATGATGCATGCTAAGGATCTTATAAGTTAATAAGAAGCATTTCTTTAACTTTGACTTTCACAATAAGTCCTAGAGGTGATTCTCTGTGTCCTTAGTTGTATTCTGGGTACCATTTCTACTTACTTATTTGCTGTGAGTTTTTTTAAGTTACTTGTTTGTGTTCGAATTTATTTTGTTTTTTTCCTCATAGCCTCAAACTTGTTGGTTTCTTAAATGCCAGCCGTCTCTGAGAACTGGGATGATATTTCTGCCCATTATTACTCATTAAAGACATAAGTGTTTAGAACTATATTGATCATGATGTAGGAAACCTACCTTGTTCATTCATCCTCTCTTCATTGATTTTTTTTTTTTTTCTGAGCCTAGCCTTAAACTTGAAATTCTCCTGCCTCAGCCTCCCCAGTCACTAGGATTATAGGCGGATGTCACCATCCCAGTTTCATTAATTCTTTTAGGTACTGTTTTTGCAGAGCTTTCTATGTGCCCAGCATTGCTCTACACATTGGGACCCATAAGTAAACAAAATAAGTAATACCCCCTGCATTCTTAGAGCTTGTACTGGAAACAGTCAGCCCTGTGTTCCCAGGTGACACACTATTGAGGAAAATGGAGCAGGGAAAGGAGACGGGAGCAGGAAGGGAAAGGGGCAGTTTTCAGTAAGATGGCGAGGGTTGAGCTCCTGGGGAAGGTGGCGTTGAGCAGTGACGTGAAGAAGCAGAGGAAGGAGCTCCAGGCATCAGGGAGAAGAGCCTCAGATGGAGGGAAGGACAAGAGTAAGACTTAACAGGGGACCGCCCGGAGGACAGCTGGCTGAGTGGGTGAGCGCAGGGGACAGAGTGGAAAGAGGAATGCACTGCAGACAGCAAGGGTCTTGAAGGCCAGGCCTGTGGAGTTGATGCCAAGGTTGGTGAGATGCCATTGACGGGTCTGGACAGTGAATGACCTGATGATGTAACTCAAGTGTGACAGGGAGACTCTGGCTGGTGGGTTGAGACCAGAACAGAGGTGAGCAAAGGCGAGACAGGGAGACCCCAGTGAGAGGCGATGGTGGCGTGCATTGGGTAAAGGCAGTGTGGCGTGGTGAGGAGTCGGATTCTGAAGGCATTTTACAGTTCAGGCTGGAGGTTTTCCTGGTGCCTTGGGTGGGAAGGGAGAGAAAGCTAAAGTCTTGCATGATTCCAAGATTTTTGGCTTAAGTCTCTGGAAAGACTGAAAGCCTTTAACAAAGAGGAGTGGGCTTGCAGGCTGGGAGACCAGGAGCTCGGAGGGACACCTTGGGACTAAGACACTTTTTAAGCATTTAAGCAATTGGGGTTAGTCATTGGGGTTTCAGGGAAGTGATCTAGAGGTTTGGCTTTTTGAGTTGGAAGCAATTAAATGGCACTAAAGCCATGAGCCTGGGTGAGATCAGAGGGGACCAGTGGGGAAAGAACAGAGGTGTCAGGGCCTGGACTTCCAGGGAAGGAGGAGCTTCCCAGGGGAAGGCAGGAGGGTGCTGCTGAGCCGGGGAGTGGAGGAGAAGCCAGGACCCATCTTGGCCTCTAGTGTCCTGGAGGGCCTGGCTGGGTGAACTCTGAGAATGCAGAGAGCCTGTCCTCACCCTCAAAGGGACGGTCCATTAGGAACCTTTAAAACGTCTATTCTAACTCAAATGTGCTGGTGCTTTATAATTGATGGAAGTACTTTCAAACGTATTATTGCAGGGAAGCCTCGCAGCAGCCCCCAAGGGAGATGGGAGGCTCCTTATTGTATCTCATAGAAGAAGAAATCAAGACTCACAAGTGCCGTGACTTGTCCAAACTCATCCAAATGTGAGCTAGAGCTGTATTTTGGCTTCAAACCCTTTGTCATTCACAAAAGGGGTCATAGTGACAAGGCAGCCAGTTCCCAAGCAGTGACGGAGAAGGTGATACACACCAAGTACACAATTAAAGCTGGAGGGAGTCACTATCTACTAGGGTCAGGGAAGATGGATTTGGAATTAAAAAGATGCATAGCTTTTTCTGTTTTCTTTCTTTCTTTCTTTCTTTTTTTTTTTTTTGCAGTACTAGGGATTGAATTCAGGGCAAGCACTTGACCACTGAGCTACATCTCCAGCCTTTTACTTATTTATTTATTTTTGTTTTGAGGCAGGGTCTTGCTAAGTTGCCCAGGCTGACCTTGAACTTGTGATCTCTTTGCTTTAGCCTCCCAAGTTGTTTCTATTGTAGGTGTGGACCTCCTGTGCCCAGCAAAGACGCATAGATAGCCTTTTGTCATGTGCTCAGAAAAGGAAGAATATTCCAGGTTTGGAAAATGCAATGTGTGCTACAGGTGTAATCCCACCCCTGAAATCCCAGTGACTGAGGCAGGAGGATCACAAACTTGAGGTCAACTTCAGCAATTTAGCAAGACCCTAGTTTCAAAATAAATAAAAGGGTTTGGGGGATGTGGCTCAGTGGTAGAGCACCCCCTGGGATTAATCCCTAGTCCCCCAAAGAAAATAATAAGACAAACAGGAAAATAAAAAAGAGAAAAAATGTAATATGCACAAACCTGGGGGTACGAAGCACACTGGGGGTATAACCCGGTATGGCTGATGTCTGGGTTATATTCAGGGTGCTGAAGCCGTTTGCTTCATGCCTAACATGAAGAGGAGTGGGCAGAGATAGGCTGAGTGACAAGCGCCAGTCCAAGCTTGGATTGAAGTTGCCTAGGTAGCATCTTAAGTGTGCCTCAAAACCCCTAATAGTTAATCACATTGTAGTTAGAAATGCTTGAACACACACATCATCACAAATGTGTGTTTTTAAAATTACATTCTTCATCCAAAATTAGAGGTGCATCCCAATCACACAACGCTGAGCAGGCTGCGGTGAGGGCGATTCTCGTCTGTATCCGTCAGGATGCTTTGGGCCTCAGGTAGGACATTTCCCAACTCTCAGTGGCTTAGAAAGTAAGGATTTTATTTTATTTTTCTTTTGGGTTTCTCACTAGAGGAACTCAGAGTGGGACTAACTACGTTCACATCTCAGCAACCTCATGGTTTCGGGGTAGTTGGCACCCTGAGATGGGAGGGGTGAGTCGATATATTGGAGGTGTTTCAAGCACATAATTCAGGGATTCTGTGATTTGGGGGCTAAATGTGCAAAGTTGGGCAGCCGACACCATTTTTGGATCTTTTCACACCCTAAGCCTTTAAGGAACAACCAGTCCTCCAAGTCAGCCCATTCCTGCCATGGCAACCACTCTGCAGCCACTGCCTCTAGATCAGCCTGTCCTGGGTGTCCACCTGAGTATACCCACACAGTGGCTTTTTGTCTGGCTCTTTGCTTACCATTGGATTTAGGAGGTCCCTCCACATGGTAGCATGTACTGGCCCCTTGGTCCTTTGTAGTGTCTGGTGGTATTCCATTGTAGAGATGTGCCCCTTGGGTGGCCTGGTCATCAGGTACTGGCCGTGGGAGTTGTTTCTGTTTGTTAGCTATCATCAAAAGTACAGCTGTGAACATTCGTGCAATAGTCTGGACCTATGCTTTCATTTCTCTTGGGTGATACCTAGGAATTGAACTGCTGGTTGATGTGATAATTTTTTTTGATATTTATTTTTTAGTTTTAGGTGGACACAGAATCTTTATTTTATTTTTATGTGGTGCTGAGGACCGAACCCAGTGCCTCATGCATGCTAGGTGAGCGCTCTGTCACTTGAGCCCCAACCCCAGCCCTGGTATGGTAATTTTTATTAAGCTTTTAAGAAACTGCCTGTCCTCCAAGTTGGAAATACCATGTTACAGCTTTATGAGGGCCCCAGTTTCTCCACATCTCGGCCTTTTATATATTTTTATGAGTGAGAACACCTTTCAGAGAAGCCCCAAGATGATTTCCTGAGAACTATAGTAGCCCAAGACAACTGGTCATGGCCAAGGGGATCCTCAGAGAGGCCTGGCTTGATGGGCTAGTTCCCTGGCCTGGGAAGGACCCATACCGTGCCAAGTGTCAGAACGAAGTTAGAGAGGACATCCCCCGGCTGTCCACAGGCTGTGGGGAGGGGAGAGATGTATTATTGACTTAAACATACAAAATAGAGCCTTGTGTTGTGTGTACACAATCGTGGCTTAAAAAACCAGCCAGAAACGCAAACCAAAGTCATTGATCTTATTGGGACCCAGGTTATTCAACTATCCTCTGTTTATTACATTAAGAATTTCTGAAAATTAACCTGTGTAAGTGAACAGCAGAACCCGCCCAGCCTGGCCATGGCAGGCAGCTGCTAAGCCCAGCATTCCTTTGTGATGAGGCAACATGTAACTTTTCTGACATTCTGCAACAGTGTTTCATAATCTTGAAGAAGTGTAAACTCACAGCCACCAAATCCTTGGCTTAAAATACAGAGAGATGCTGAGACTGGGTTAAGTGTTGGGCAATTTGGCAACAACTGGGGAAAGTATTTGAGCATGGATAAAAAATAATGTATTTTCATACTCCTATCCTTATTCTTTTATAGTTAAAAAAATAAATGTTTTGGTCTAGGACTATGGCTCAGTAGTAGAGCCCTTGCTTATTAACGTGTGTGAGGCCCAGGGGGGAAAAGATTATGAGGTGTAGGGATTCTCCAGAGGTGGAGAATAGTGATCCCTTTTTTTCTTCCCTGCTGGAAAATCCCAGAACCTGTGGGTCAGCACATTCATGATCAGTGGGAGGATGACCCAAGAGATACATGTATAGAAGTCTCTGAAAATCGGAAGCAACAAACAAACAAACAAAAAACAGAAAAAACTTTATTTTTAGGATATACCAGTAAATCATTGTGGTAATTTAGGCTTAGCATCAGATCACTGTGGGATCTTGAAATGGATTTCTGGCACACTCGGGCTTTAAGAAATTTTGGAATAAATACTCTATGATGTCTAGAATTTTCATTTTTGATTGTTTAGTTTAGAGTTCTCAGAGAAGTAGTAACCATTACATAAACTTTAATTTGTGCAACAATGTCTTATTCACGATCTTATTTGGTTCTCCCTGGAATCCCATGTATTAAGTGTTAGTAATATTCTCATTTTACAGGTGATGAAATGGAGGTTCAGAGAAATGTCTGGTTCACGTGGTCAAACGGGTAAATGGCACAATGCCCGTCTGTCGACTGCTCTAGATTAGGGATATACAGTGTCCACCAGGAAGGGAGAAAGGTCCCTTTGAGGCACCGACTCCACCTGACCCCTTGTCTGGTTCCATTTTGATCAGATTTCCTCTTATTCTGCAAATACTGTGGATATATTTTGAGGCCTAACTATTTAATCAGGCTTAAAAAGAGGAGGTCTACTCTACTGGATTTGTGGATTCCTGAGAGGGCAGGTTGCAGGCAGCCTGTGGGTGGGAAGGAAGGTGTCATTATTTGTAAGGAACTCCAGGAACATGATTTGTAACAATGTTCATCCAATCCTCATTCTACAGCAAAATAAAAATTATTTGGGGATCATCCTTTCTCCTCCCACCCAAGTCAGGGTCCAAAAAAGAGCTGTGGACAGGCTCACAATTCCTCAGTTGAAACTCTGAGTTGAAGACCTCTCTTTGGCTCTAGCTTGGTTTTGCCCTGGCTTGGTCCTCCCTGCCCCTCTCTGTCTCTCCCTTGCTCTCTCCCTCTCCCACACAGATATGGTGGTCCCTGAGTGTCCACAGGGGATTTCTTTCAGTACTCCCTTGGATAACCAAATCCTAGATGCTCAGTCCCTCTACAGCACGATGTGATTGCCTTTGACCTATCCACATCCTTTCCTGAACTATTCATCATCTCTACATTGTCTAACACATTGAAAACTCTGCGTAAATAGTTGTTCTACTGGAGTGTTTAAGGGATCAGGATGAGGAAAACAAGTCTACAGGTGCACTTGGTTATTCTGTGGTGGTTGAACCCAGGGATGTAGGACCCACAGGTAAGAGGACTGGCTTTAACCCAGAGGCAGTCCTGAACCTCCTGGACGGGCACCTAGTACTCTCCGAGGTCTTTCCTGTCCAGTACGGGGTTTCTAAAAACCTAAAGCAGAACTGGGTCAAGATGGGCCTCCTGCTTTGTCCCCTGTTCCTTGGGTCTGGGTCACTGCTTTAATTTAGCAAATCCTACAGTGGTGTGGTGTCTTGGATTGGAAGACTTCTTGAGCCAAGAGAACTTGAACCTCCCTCAGTATGCCACCCCAGAACTTACATGGCCGGTGTAAATGCCTTGCTTTGTGTCATTGAGGTTCAAGGTGGCTTGGATCCGGGTCTGCTCAGCTCCTGGCTAGCTTGAAGGGTGACCTCTAGGTGTTAGAGCCAGTGAGCCAGCCTAGTAGGGTGCTTTATGCAGCTCCTTCCACACTCCTTCATTGGGGTGCACGGGGTGAAAGAAAAGTCTGAAAACTCAAAACACCCCAGAGTGTTGGTTCTTTGCTCTCAGGCTCTGTGTGGCAACCCTGGGTGTCTGCTCCTTCTTTTATTCCTCACCACAAATTGTCATTCAGGGGAGCTGTCCTTCCTGTCTGTGTCCTTCTCTGGAGAAGTGTCATACACTGCCGGCACTGCCTGGACACTAGGTCCTAAGACGGGTGTGGAATGGAGCACCCATGAGGGCTGGCACAGTTGCTCATGTGACAACTGTGCTGGAATCATTCCAACTACGTTCGGCCACAGCAATTAGAATAAAAGAGATGGTAATGTAACCCAAAGCTACAAGCATGTGTGTTGAGCCTCTTTTATTTTACTTTTTGCAGATTGGTACAGTTCAAAGGACAAACAAAATTCACTTGCTGTCATTCTGTCTTTAGGGTAAATAAACCTTGGTCCTATCGTAACAGGTTTCCACCATTTGTCTCAGTGTGGGAATTTGGGTGAAAGTTCATGGAATGTTTTTCTTCAAAAACTTCTGTCCATTTCTGCTCAACTCCAGAGCCCAATTCAAAATTCCAACTTTTCTATCATCATTAAACTGCGGTACCTAAATATATTGCATCGGTTTCTAGCCAAATGGCAGGAGGAGTGTATCCGTGCAGCAAGCGAAGAGACAAGGGCAAGAAGTATCATGTTGTCAGGATCCTGATGCCAGGACCTGGCTCAGGGCGGCATCTCCTGAGCCCCTGGGGTTTGTGCAAGCTGAGGCTCTAGAGCCAGGAGTCTCCCTTGAACACAGGAGGCAATCCAGGTGCCCAGAAAAGGGGCTCCGAGGGTGAGTGCCTGGTCCCAGACAACAAAGTGGGCTCTGTCCTGTTTTACGACTGGGGTCTGCATCAGTGCCGGCCGCCCTTCCCTGCTGACTCTGACCTGGTCACTAAGTCTCTCGCCTTGTGTCCTCCGGGGCACACCCTGGCCTTCCGGGCTCTTCCATTGCTTTTCCACCCAGAATAGCTCTGCTGTTCCTATCCCAATGCTGCTTCTTGTCCTTGGTTGTTAATCTTCTTTCAACTTCACTCTTAGGGTCGGTCACCTCCGTGGATCCTGGCCAACCCCAGGGGTCTCGGATTCCGCCTCCCATTCTTATGGAACGATCTTGGATCCTAACATGTTGCTAAAACCCAAAGTCACCCAGCATCAAAACCCAAAACCCAAGCTCTTTATCTGCTGTCACTTCTGCCCTTCTGTAGGGCGTTGGTTGCTCTGATTCGCCGTGTGGGTGCCATTGAAACATGGTCCTATACCCAGCAGACCTCTCTCAAAAGCACTGAGCTATGCTGAGACCGTCTTCACGTCCGATGCATCTCAGTGTTTGTGCTGAGCCTTTGAAAACTGGTCGTGGAGGAGTAACTGTGTGGTGGGTCTCTATTAAGCAGACTGCTTGATGAGCCCACAGGAGGGATGGGGACAGCTGGGTGGCGCAGGCTGGCCCCGCTGACAGACCTGGAGTGACTGAAGGACAGTAGAATGCTTTGTTTCGAGTTGCTTAAACCCAGAACAAACAATATTTTATTGTGAACCTAATTTATAAGCAGCTGGCGATTGAAACCCCATTGCTTGTAAAATGACCTGGGAATTGGGAGCCCAGGGGACAGAAGGAGAGTGTTCCCTCTGTGCTCTTATGTATATTTTGAATTTTGAATCAAGCAACTGTATTTATCTAGTTGATACAGGATGATGAAAAGAAGGAAGGGAGGGAGGGAGGGAAGACATTATTAACTGTAGGGAACGATACATCGATTTACAGGTGTCTCTCAGTGACATGCTTGTGTTGAGCACTTTGTGCAGATCTTGGGAGATGAAAGTATCTGGTAAAGGGAGCTCTTCAGAGATCCCACCTGCTAGTCATCTTGGGGGACACGGCCTCTACACCAGTCAGCAGCCCCAGAGACCAGGGATTGTTACCCACATCTGCACGCGGGGACATGGCAGCTGTGGACCTGGTGACAGCATACCCCTGGTGACACTGTCTGCATGTCCCAGTGTCTCGCTCCTGTTCTTCTGTGTTCCCCTCCCTTGTTTGGCCATTCAGAGCCGATGGCTCTCTGAGGTTGCCCGTCTTCCCTCTTCCCTTCCGTCCCTCCATCCTTCCCTCCTGTCATCCTCCTTCACATACCATCAAGAACCTGTGGTGGGTTAGGACTGGACCAGATGCAGCAGATACAAGGCTGAGCAAAACCAGGACTGGCTCCTGCTTTATGTCACTTAAGGGGACAAGGGGCTTGTCACAAACGTATGTGGATTCTTTGAGAATTGACTGGGCTCTCTGAGCCTGGCCCTGAGATGTCTGGTGCCTAAAACTTAACTTTTTTTAAAAAAACTTTTTGAATATGGAATCATGCTTTCTGCCGTTTTATTTTGTCTGGTTTTGTGAGTACATTCATTAATAGAACTTTACAGAACCAACCTCTCAACAAACATATATTTGGGAAATAATGACTGAATATTTCTTTCATGATTTCATGAGCAATCTGAAACCGTGGTTTAATGTATAATCCACCACAAAATCATATATGTATATATATATATATATATAGGGAGGGTACCAGGGATTAAACTCAGAGCACTAGGCCACATCGCCAGTCCTGCTTTGTATTTTATTTAGAGACAGGGTCTCACTGAGTTGCTTAGTGCCTCACTTTTACTGAGGCTGGCTTTGAACTCACGACGACCCTCCTGCCTCTGTCTCCCGAGCCGCTGGGATTGCAGGTGTGTGCCACTGTGCCTGGTGTACAAAATAATATTTGACTTTTAAAAAAAAAATTTGATGCTCGTCATTGAAGCCAGAATCTTGTGTGTTAGGCTCATCTGCCACTGAGCCTCGTCTCCGGGCCTTATATTTGATTTTAAAAGGGACAGGGCAGAGGTGAGGAGTTTTAGGCCTTGTGTGGATCCTAAAATACTTTGGGGCAGCAGAGAGCTTCCTGACTCGGCTGTGCAGAGACAGGCCCCAGACCAACAAGAACGCCACGAAGCAACAGCAGTAATAAGCCGTTCAGAGTCATGATAGCTGGGACAGACGTGGGAAGCAGTCGCAGAACAATAAAGACAGCAGCGTCAGTGGGGGACCAAGAAAAGCAGCCCGAATGACGGCCTCAGCCAGGCTGAGAGTCTGAGAGTCTGAGCACAGCCTCACGGCCCCACAGGACCACGCGCCTGAGCTCGGGCAGAGAGTGCTTGACACACGCCTGTTGGCACCAATCTTTGCTCCGCTTTGCTTGGTTTTCAGTTTTTAACTGTAGGGCTGGAAGCGCCACCTTCCCAGGAGGGTGCAGAGCAGCGTTGGGCAAGCCCTCCCCCACCCCCCAGGATGATCAGGTTCTAAGTCCTGGGACCTGTCACGGTTACCAAAGAAGGAGAATCGTCTTTGCACAAGTGATTAAGGATCTTGCCCTGGGGACATTGACCTGGGTTTTCTAGGTGGGCCTTCAATCCAATCACAAATGTCCTTAGAAGAGAGAGGCACGGGAGCAGGTGTGAAAACAGAGGCAGAGGTGGCAGTGATGTGGTCACAAGCCACGGAGTGCCACGGAGTGCCACGGAGCCCCCATAAGCCCCAAGTGGCAAGGAACACTTTCTTCCCTGAGCATGGCCCTGCTGAAGCCAGGAGCGATGACACCTCTGCTGATTTAAGCCCCAAAGCCGGGGATCATTTGTCACAAGCAGCCCTAAGGAAGTCATCCAGGCCGCAGCCTTGCTGGGGGCCTTCCGCTCTGCTTGCTCCTGCACACCTCAGACCCTCCACCATGAGTGCTGGAACTCACTTCTTCACTGGTTCAGAAATTCAGGGCCTGGAGATTTGTATTTGAAGTTTCATTGGAAGGCAGAGAGACAGCATGATATTGGCATTTATTTGCAAAAGAAGAAATTAGTACCCCTGAGGCTTAGTACCTTATGAGTTTATTGCCACTTGAAGCTTGGATTTACACTGCGTTTTAATGTAGCAGTTCCTTTGCTGTGCTAGAATATTAATAAAACCACCAGGAAAGCCTCATCTAGCAGAACAAGACGAGCAAGTCCGTCAGGGCAGGGGTTTGATGTCTTAATTAGATACTACCTCGGTGCCTGCTCTCTCTCCTGATCTGACAGTATCTGAATGACAGCGTTCTGGGATTTCTGGATCCAAGCCGAGATGTCTTCTGCTCAAATCTTCCATGAAATGTAATTTTGAAGCTGTGAGCTTGGTTCTTACTCAAGCAGAACCCTTAGTGTATTTACTGGGGCTTCAGCTGGATGGTAACTGTGGGATCTTATTCTTTGGGAAGTATAAACAGTTTGTTTTTATGTATGAGGAAGCCACAGAGAAGTATCTGGGATTTTGGCTTAGTAGCTTGGTCGGGTAGTGAATATTTTTTCTTTCTAATAGTATGACATTCTTACAGGATTTTATTTTCTCCTGTATATTCACAGGGTCTCTGCAGACCATTTATTTAGAAGGTTCAGTTACATTGTAAACTCCAAGTTGGAGTTAAAATAAATCGCTAGAACATTTTACCAGTATTGTTTAAACTAACGACAAAGGCCAGGGAAATTACACACCATGCAGCTTTGTGGTTAACATGTTGATGATTTTGTTTTTGTTTTTCTATAGAGCATAGCTAGGGTTTTTTTTTTTTTTATAGATTTGCAGTGAGATTTATTTTTTATTAGTATTTATATTTTTGCCCTTTTCCACATTCAAGTATTGATAACACTATTAGATTTTGCAAAATTTAGTCTCTTTCTTTGTTGTTAGTAATAAAGTGTAGCTGGTACCTACAATAATATGGCTAATGTGCAACCACTTTGGCTATGCACGTGGGTGGGGTGAGGATCTGATTTGAAAGAGACCTTTCCCCCCATGGAATTGAACTTGTGTTTGACCTTATTTTCTGATTTAGGTTATATTTGACATTAGGGAATTTAGCATAAGGCTCCTCACCTCCATGTCCAATTAATGGCATTCTTGGGTTGGGGTTAGCACCAAACCCTTTCTCTCTGCAATACTTTGATATATCCCAATGCCATTTATTTTAATTACTAATAGCTGCAGCCCTATTTATTACTGAAGAATTAAGTGAGGTGATTCCAATATTGTCTAAAATATTTTGTATGAAATTCCCTAGAGACACGTCCATGCGACAAACCTCATATTATTTCACCCCAAATATAGTAATTGCTCAATAAATTATTATTTGCTAAATGAATCCATGGTTGAATAATGATTAAAATCAACAAGTTTTGATGTCAGCAAGGGCTTACCTAGTAATCTGAGTGTCCTGGGGTCTTGTGTCAATGTAATAACTAATCTGTTCTTACCTAGGCTCTGCACTCGCCAGGCAAGTGTTCAGCCACCGAGCTACATCTCAAGCCCCTAATAACTAACCTTGTGTTCCACAGAAACATAGTCTTAAACAGTTTATTTATGTGTCCTAGAGAAATGTGACCCGAGCTACAAATCTGAACCACGTTATGTGATTTTAAATTTTCTAATAACCTCATTAAAAATGAACACAGGTGAAATTATTTTTAATTGTATGTTTTATTTAACTAAATGTACTGAAAATGTCATTTTAACATGTCATCAAGATAAAGATGCTGGTATGTGTTCTTGATACTTATATATATTTTGTACTTGGGGTACAGCTTCATTTGGCCTAGCCTCATTTCACATGCTCTATAGCCACATATGTTTAGTGGCTACTGTGTGGACAGCCCACATTTATACCGTCTGGAGGCTCCTATTTTAAGTAATTGGTTTTGGTAGCTAGATGTAAAACTCAGATTTTTAGAAGCCATTGAGTGTGGTACATGGATTGTCCCATCAGTGTGCAACTAAAACAAAAATTACACAATTAAAAATTCATTGTTAGCTGGGTGCACACCTATAATTCTAGTGGCTTGGAGGACAGAGGCAGGAGGATCTCAAGTTTAAAGCCAGCCTCAGCAACTTAGGAGGCCCTAAGCAACTTAGTGAGACCCTGATTCAAAATAAAAATTAAAAGTGCTGGGGATGTGGTTCAGAGGTTCAGCACCCTGGGTTCAATCCTCGTACCAAAAAAAAAAAAAAAAAAAAAAAAAGAGAGAGAGAGAGAGAGAGAGAGAGAGAGAGAGAGAGAGAGAAAAGAAAGAAATCCATCGTTTGTTTAGATATTATGTAAAGAACATAATACCCTCTGAGTTTGGGGGGCCATGGCAAAGCTTTCATTGCTCTGAGATTCAGATGTCTCTCTGGTACCTTTGTTGGAACAAGGTTCTTATCCTCTCTTAAGCCTCAGTTCCCTTTTCTGCGGAATAGGAATAATGTTTGTCTCGAAGTATAGAGAGAACATTTGCAAAGGGCTTGAAACATTGAGTACTCATTATTAACTGTAATGAGTTTTTTATTTAGAATTTTTTTTTGCACACAAAACTATGGAAAAAAAAAAACTGGCTGATTTCCCCTCTATGTATGCTACAAGACGTTTTATAATATTTTCCCCCCAAAGGCTACTCCCCTCTTGCTGTGGTTGTTTGATGGAAATGAGATAATGGACACTTTGAATCCGTCCGCGCTGTCTGCTTCAGGTGGCTTCTGCGCAGGGGCCGTGGGGGATGCTAGGGAAGAGAAGCCTGGCATTGACAGGTGGGAAAGCCCCGGCAACGCTCAGTCAACCTCTTGGAGGCATTGAACAGAATTCAGAGACTCCATTAATGCGTTTCCATGAAGCATCTGTCAATATAAAGCCAGAGTCAGGCATCCAGAGTGGAAAGGTGACCCTGCAGGGGACATGATACAGGTATTGTCCAGGCCACGCATTCTGCCTAAGGCTCATCCAGCCCACTGCTCTCTTCTGATTTCATATATATTTGGCAATATAAGATTTATGATAGGAAAATGCTTTTAGCCACTGTGGTTTGCCTTGCTTTGGGGAAGGGTGGAACAAATAAATATGAGGTCACTGAAGACAGTTAGCTGACGTTACTGTGGCCTACCAAAGCTCCAAGGCTGGGTAGGTTTTCCTGTCTTTAGGGGGTGCACCTTCTTAAGAGTTTTTGCACAATTGAAGTAACTTTCTTTACTTGATTCTAAGTAAGATGATCTTCATGATAAAGGACTGGTGAGCAGAGGTCTGTTGTTGGGGACACGGTTGCTGTAGCTTTCACCAACAATTCAGCAATGTTCTCATCTTCCTTTAATTTTGGAAAAACACTCACCATGTAAAGATTAATAATTTCAATAAAATTTAACAATTCCCTGACAGATTTAGGGAGAAATTATGGTTATTGAGGCTGGTGTTGACTAAGGTTCTCCTGCTGTTAGTTATTTTTTTAATAAAACCTTTGCCTGATTAATGTCAAATCTTGGCTCACACACAGCTGGACATCCCCAAAGAACCATGAGCTGTATGGTTGAAAACGAAGCTTTGAATGTTTTAGTAACAGCAACGTGCCTATTGTTAAACATCAAATTTTCCAATAAAATAGATACGATGCTTTTTATATTTATGTAGGTTAAAAACACACCTCCCAATACAGAAAACTGGCCCTTGTATTTTTTTTTATGTTCCACAACATGGAGAACAGCTTGGTTGAAATAGACACACTTTGTCTGGGCGCTGGTGTGGTCTGTAGTCCCAGCACTTGGGAGCCTGAGGCAGGAGGACCACTTGAGCCCAGGGCAACATAGTGTAACTGTCGGACAGAAATAGACATTTGTGTAAAAGAAGAAACTCTCTTAAGTGTTGCCCTTAACATTTTTTTGGTATTTAGTGATGGTATGATGGTGAGTCTAGACAACCCTGAATTCAAGTATTCATTCCTTTGAATCTTTGGTTGTTCAAATCTTAGATTTGGCTTATCTTTGAATAGGGAACAGTTGGCAAGCTTAAGGAATTTTCTTTGGAGGAAATCTCCCTGGGTTGCTTTTGCTTTGGTGTGTGTGTGTGTGTGTGTGTGTGTATGTGTGTGTGTGTGTGTGTGTGTGTGTGTGCGTGCAGAGCTGAGATTGAACACAGGGAGTCACACATGGTAGGCGAGCACTCTACCGCACCCCCAGCCCTTTGTGTGCTTTATTTTGAGACAGGGTCTTGCTAAGTTTCCCAGGCTGGCCTAGAACTTGGGATCCTCCTGCACCAGCCTCTCAAGTAGCTTCGATTATGAGAGGGCATTTTTGGATCTTCCCTTTGCCGTAGAGCCGACCTTACTGGAGATGTTTGAAAGTCGTTCCTGTTGAGAACACGTTCTGTCTGAGTTGTGTGTAGGAGTGATGGTGGTGCATGCATGTCCCTGGCACTGACCCAGGGACACAGCACTCTACCAGACACTGAGTCTGATTTGGCATCGCCCTGGATTTCTGAAAAGGGACCATCTCTGAAGAACTTCTGGGGCACGTGTTGGAATCATAGGGGTGAACTGGATGGGTGCAGATTTTCTCTCCCTTGGAAATAAACTCACGCAGGTTCCTGTGAATAGAGAAGCAGTTACAAAGCTGTAGACATCATCTCCAGCTCAAGACAAGCGAGTTTATTTGGGGGACGAAGAAGTAGGAAAAGTAAGGGGCTGGGGGTGTGGCTCAGTGGTAGACCCTTGCCTAGCACGTGTGAGGCACTGGGTTGGATCCTCAGTACCACATGTAAATAATTAAAGTAAAGGTATTGTGTCCACCCACAACTAAAAAATATTGAAAACAAGAAGTAAGAAAGGTAAAAAGCTGGTGAATTGCAAATAGAGGGATCTGCTATTCTGTATCTACGGGTAAATCCAGTTTTTCCTTTATTGTGTTTTTAAAAAAACGTAAGTGGAGTAAACCACTTTTCATCTGGTAATTGTATGTTTGGAACCTCTTTTGGCTTTTCTGTGACAATGACTGGGGATAAAGTAATTTTCTCATCACCAAAGAAGCAAAAAGGCAGGTCTAGTTAATGCTCGTGGACCTAGGAAATATTTATTATATGAAACATGTTCGACTCCTGGTTTAAATGGAAATCCCAGGGTACCAAGATTCCTTCATGTCTCATGAGGAGCCTACTCAGTTTCTTTTCTCAAGGATTTTTATTTTTGTATTCTGATCAGTCATAGATTTGAGATTTTTTTAAATACTAAATGACAATAATGAATGCCAGTTTTTTCCTTTTGCTTGGAGATACTTGGTTTACTCAACAAATTAATAGTTCATTCTTGAAAATAACCATGAGTGCAGAACCCTGGGCATCGGTCTTTACTGAGAGGTAAAGTTGTATTCGTTTGCTCTTAAAAACTCGATAGAAAGCCTGGAGGGTAGGATAGACAAATATGTCAAATGAAGGATTTCAAATCTCTTTCTTGGAAATGAGGTGACTGTCAATTTACTTATTGGTTAAATCTCTCTTTGGGAATGAAGCGATGGCTGATCTACTTATTGGTCGTGAGCTGTCAAAGCGTCTCAGTTGCTCAGTGCTCTGTAGGTGGCTCGTTCCAGCCCAGGGGGATGAGAGGGAAGGAGGGGTTTCTTTCTGCTGAAGCTGAGTGACTTCCTGGGGGCCAGGGAGAGACCTTTCCCCGGCTCTGTGGGTGGTGACCCTCACTGGCTAATTTGCAAGAAAACTGTGCAGCAGAAGCAGACTAGGGTCACTCTGGGGCCCTCGTGGTGGCTTGGGTCACTCATGGGGCACGCTAGGTGGCTGCAGTCAGGTCAGGCTCAGTTCATACGTTTGCCTTCATGATTTGCGTGATCATCCCAGGGAGAGTGGAGTCGATTTTAAGGAATATTTCAGAATAGTCACACAAGCTTTCTCACAAGTCTCAGTTCATCTACCTTGGCATGACTTGGCCACATTCATATATATTTATGTATATAAATATATTTATATATATTAAATTTATGTATATTTACATTTTTATTTATTATTTTTTGGTACTGGGAATTGAACTCAGGGAATAAACTAATTTTCTCATCGCCAAAGAAGCGAAGAGGCAGGTCTAATTCATACTCACGGGCCTAGGAAATCTTATATGAAACATGTTCGACCCCTGGTTTAAATGGAAATCCTGGGGTACCAAGATTCCTTCATGTCTCACGAGGAGCTTACTCCTCATGAGTGACTTCCTAGGGGCCGGGGAGAGACCTTTCCCTAGCTCTGAGCCACCTCCTCAGTGATCCTATTTTGTATTTTATTTAGAGACAGGGTCTCACTGAATTGCTTAGTGCTGAGGCTGGCTTTGAACTCATGATCCTCCTGCCTCAGCCTCCTGAGCCACTGGGATTACAGGCGTGTGCCGCTGCTCCTGGCTCCCATATTTTTAAGCATCGTCTCGCCTGTGTTGAGTGTGCTGTCAATGTCGTATGTGTTCTGGTACGCTAAGGTGTTTGTACTTCACGCAGTGAAGTCACTTACACTCCGTGAGTTGTTAGGTTTTCCTGGACTCATTATTGCCTTGGGGAAGACCCTGGCTTCTTGAAGGTCAGTTTCTGGACTACGTTACTGTGGTCATCTGCTCCATGTTCCCCCAGATAGAAATTCTGTAGCAGGGGTGCTGGCTTAATTTCGGTGATATTTGATTAGACGTAACTTAATTAAAAAAGACAGTGGTGAAGTCCGATTGCGGATCCAGGATGAGGTGCTGGTGTGCCCACCCGTCCTGGCCGGTGATTGAAAGGCTCTGAGTGTGCAGCACCGCTCCCAGCACTGGAAGTGTGCACCCCGCAGGCAATTTGGATTCTTGTGTGCTGTTTGGGTGGTGTCTAGGAATGTCTGACGTCCTCTGATTCTGCCCAGGTGGCTCCTGAGTGTTAAAAACATATGCCTGCAAACATTTTAAAGGCTGCGGAGTGGATGCCTCATTTGTCATTTTAAAACTGAGCGTGCAGACCTGTAAGGGTCCCTCGTTAATTACAGGGCTTGACATTTCTAGGACTCGCTGAGGAAGATGCAGCTGGCTGTGAATCACGTCTGCCCGTGCTGAAGCTGCAAGCTTCTGTTTTATGGCACCGAAGATCAAGTTCAACGGAGCAGTCGCTTGGCTCAGCACCGGGATTTTTTTGCCTCTATCAACTTGCTGATGCAGCATTTGTATAATAAAAATGGACCTCTGCCCCTCTTGGAAGCGCTTTAAATTTAGACGAATTTATGTTTTATCAAAAGGTTAATCTTGACAAATTATTGTAAATTATCTCTGGAAGGTCTCTCGACAGGTGCTGCTGAATTAATTCTGTGCACTCAGGAAAGCCGGGCGGTGTTTTCTGTGGCTGAAGTTGGACTAGGAGATGAGGATGCTCTAATAAACCGCAAGGATGAGTCCTTGGTCCTGCCGCGCAGATAAATGATGTTCATGGGAGGTTAGAGTGGAACTTGATACCGCTCGCTCCAGGACTCTACTTTCTAGGGTCATCCATTTTCCCTTCCCGTCTTGTCTTTTTGACCCGCCCCTCTTCATTTTTTCCTCCTTTCTTTTTCTTTTTTTGGTGGGAAGGTAAATCCTCTATTCATTTATCTTGTGGAAAGAAGTATTCTTTGTGTTTTCATGACAGGCATTTCTCATACCAATTGTTCTAGAAGCAAGAAGACTTTTTCATTTGACTCTCTGGTCACATGGAGGCAGAAAGAAGATGAAACCAAAGTGGGGCTGGGGGGAGGGCTATGAGTTGGCTGTTCCAACCGACCACCCACGTACAGAAGAGTAAAAAAGTCTTGAGTGCACACCTGCAGGATGGGGCTTGATAAACGGAACAGATAAATTCAGCCCTGTGGATGCAGCCCTGCCCTGGGGAGCTTATACTCTGAGGGTGCGCGCGCGCACACACACACACACACACACACACCCCACAGCAAAGCACCAACCAGTGCATTTGTTTCTTACCTTTCCACAGTGAGTGAGCTGCTGGGGCTGCAGTGACAGAACCACAGACTGGGTGGCTCCAACAACAGAGATTAATTTTCTCATGGTTCTGGTGGCTGAAGGCCAAGATCAAGGTGTTGGTAGGATTGGTTCTTCCAAGCCTTTGAGGGAAGGAGCTTTTTCTCGCCTCTCCCTGGCTTGCAGAGGGCCATTTTCCGTCTTCTCATGGTCTTTCCTCTGCATAAGTGTGTCCGATTTCCTCCTCTAGCAAAGGAACCTGTCACACTGGATCATGGCCCCCCTGTGGGTCCTACAGTAAGCGACTCACCTCTTTAGAGAGTCTCAGGGCCTGGGGATGTGGCTCTGTGGCAGAGTGGTGGCTTCGCTAGCACAGGACCTGGGTTTGGTCACTGCAAAAAGGCCTTCCAGTTGCAGTTCTATTTGGAGGCCCTGGGACTCGTCTTCGCCTGTGACCTGATGGGCCCAGTCCATCCCCTGCACTTACCTCTGGTATTAACCACCGGTCCTCTCTCCTCATTTCCTGCAGCTGTTCTGCTAAATCTGTAGGAAGACAGCGTTGCAGGGTTGTGCTCTTTCTCTTAGACTGCTCCACGCTGAGGATGTGGAAATTGCTTTAAGGTTTTTTCAAAATTGTGGCCGCTCTCTGGTGGCCGTCCCTCCTCAGTGAGTCAGATTCGCTGACCTCCCTTCTTGTCTTCCGGCGTCTCCCTTGGTCTTGTTTCTCGTGGTGGCTGCTGGGGATGAACCCAGGACATCCTTCCTCCGACTTCCCCTCTGGACTCCTCCCCTTTTCTATCTTTCACTTTGGGTCAGGGTCTCACCGAGTTCCTCAGGTGGCCTCCAACTTGCCATGTTCCTGTGTCAGCCTCCTGAGCTGCTGGGATCCCAGGGGTGCGCCTGGGTTTGACGTGGAACAGAACAGTGAGTGGAAAAGGAGAAAGGGCACGAAGCAGCCAGTCGGTGCTGATAAAGGCCTCTTCATCTTTAAACACCGTCCATCACTCATCGCAGCACGTGTCTGTGGAGCTCAGAACTTTGGGATGTAAATAGATATGGTCATTTCTTGGGAATATTGTTTCCTAAACTTACAGTTAATATGCACAGAGAAAAGCACACCAGCTCTGAGCGTCCGGACTATTCAGCGAGTCATGGTGAACGGAGCTCTTGGGCTTAAGAATGTTGACAGGTCCCTTTCGCCTCCTGGTCACTGTTCCTCTGAAAGGTGAGTCCCATCAAGACCATTAGCCCCCACACGGAAGTTTCATGCTTCTTCCCGTTTACATCCCTGGAACTGTGCTCCGTGGACTGTGCCCCATGGACTGTGCCCCGTGGACTCTGCTCCGTGGACTCTGCTCCGTGGACTGTGCTCCGTGGACTGTGCTCCGTGGACTCCTGGTGTTCGGCTTCTTTTACTCAACATTTTGCACACGGGATTCCATCATGTCGCTGGGTGTAGCAAGCGGTAGTTTCTCATTGTCACGTGGTGCTCTTTTTGTTTCTGGTACCAAGGATTGAACTCAGGGGCACTCAACCACTGAGCCACACCCCCAGCCCTATTTTGTATTTTATTTAGAGACAGGGTCTCACTGAGTTCGTGAGCACCTTGCTTTTGCTGAGGCTGGCTTTGAACTCATGAACCTCCTGCCTCAGCCTCCCAAGCCACTGGGATTACAGGGGTGCGCCACAGCGCCTGGCCTATGTGTGTATTTAAATACACCACCCCATGTTTATCTGTTCTGCAACTGGTGAGCATTTGGGTTCTTTCTGGTTGCTGATTATTAGGAATAGAGCTGCTAAGAACGCTAGTTTCGTACAGACACAGTTTTTTAAAACAATTAATATTAAATTGTCAAGTAAAAATTGTGTTTATTCAATGTGTGTGGCATGATGAATTGATAAATGCAGATGTTGTGACTTCCTGGTGACGTGTCTCTTGTGAACATATGTGTGCATTTCTCTTGTGAAAGGGAGCTGCTGGGACATGGAGCACTAGTCAACGTTAGTAGATGTGCCAGAGAGTTTTCCAAAAGCACCTGCTGCAATTTCCCCCTCGCCAGCAGTGCATGGAAGGCCCATGTGTCACTGCAGCTGGGACCATTTTGAAGTCATCCTCTCAGAGAAAGAGTGGGATCTCATTGTGACTGTGTCTTTAATTCCCATGCAGACAAGTGGATTTGGGAATCTCTTCATCTGTTTCATCATTCACATGTCCTGATCAGTGACACCGTTTTGAGTAACCATGGGCACCACACTGTCCCTGACATCCCCAAACTCTTCTGAGCCTTCAGCCTGTGGTTGATGGGCTGATCGCAACCTGGTGCTGGGACAAAGGGTGGCTTTGCTTTGGTCAGTGGAGGTCCACTTATCATGGGAATCCTTGTCCATTCTCAGAAGTGTCGGAATTTGGACAGTTAATTTATAGACACCCTGTTTATTGTCATCACCTTTTCTGCAATACTTAATGCTTCTCTGTCTGTCACTCATTCATTTATTCTGTCATCGCCGAGGGCTGACTCTATGCCAGGTTGTGGAATCCAAAACTGGGGATGGAAAGATGCAAGAGGCGTTTCTGCCCCTGCAATCCCAGTACTGAGGAAGGAACGGGCCAAAGCAGTGTTTTAAGGACTTAGTCCCAGCTCTGCACTCAGGACCCTGAATTCCAGTGGAGCTGTATTTCTGCAGGACGTCTGTGCTAATGAGATGATTTGTGGGACCCAATAGCTTATGTTGATCTTTCAGATATACTGGGAAGAGCGGCCGAGCATAGGTTGGTTCCCAATCACTTAGAGAATTGGTGGTCTGTTTTCCTCCCTCTCTGTGAAATGCAGCTGGGGATCCTTGGGGGATCGGTCCCAGGACCCCGTCAGATACCATGATCCATGATCTCAAGTCTCTCATGCAAAATGCTGAAGCATTTCCATGCAACTTACCAACTCTTGACGTCCAATCATCTCTAAATTATTTATAATACCTAATACAACAGAAAAGCCATTACATTAAATATTTGTTACATTATATTGTTTAGAGAATAGTGACAAGAAAAAAGTCTGAGCAAGTTTAGTACAAACACAATTTCTTTTTTTTCCCAGAATACGTTTGATCCGCAGGCTGAATCTGTGGCTGTGGACCTTGGGGCCGACTGTGTATATCCCTTGGGCGTCTGTTGTCCTGGGACCTTAGCCTGTGCTGCCTATTTGTGGTCTCAGCATTCTGTCGTCATTAGCTTCCTACATCATGTTTGGGGCAGAAGCAGGGAGTATCTGAATCGTGATGATAAGGGAATCGAGTGTCTTTAGAGAGACTGTTCTGGTCCCTTTGTCCTCTAGCTCGTCTGCCCGTGGGAAGGAGGCCACTCACCCAGCAGAGCACCCTGCTTTACCTAGCTGTGCCTGTTGTCACCTCTGCCCAGCTGCCCAGCTGTCACTCTGTGCCCTCCCTGTGGCAGACCGTCAACGCCTACTCCCTGGTCCACTCTCTAGGCTAGATCAGCTCAAGATCCCTGGCGTCCGGCGCGTGCCTGACACACGGCTGTTCTGGTTGGTGAAAGCCTTTTGAATGAATGAAAATAAGCAAATCATATTAGAACCCACACACTCTCAGTCCCTCCGTCTTCTTTCCACGTGTGACGATGCACCAAGAACCCATAATGTGGTGTCACGGAGCTGGGTGCTGGTCATCTGAAAACAGACATGACCTCTGCTCCAAGGGCTTCCTGCTGGGGGCCGGTGAGGAGAGACAGCCCTGCGGGAATCACAGGGGACTGTTTAGTTACAAACTGAGATCAGGGCTGAGAAGCAAGGAAACACGGGATGCACAAACCTGACCCTGTTCTGGGGGACTGGGACAGCTTCCCAAAGAAAGTGCCTTTAAGATGAGATCTTAAGGATGAACCAAAATGAACTACGGCTGGAGGTGAGAGACAGGAAAGTGTTTCAGGCTAAGGTGATGTCTGTGCAAAGGCACCGTGGCAGGAGGAAGCACAGTATGCTGGACCACTGAAGTTTCCAGAAAAGATAGTCCAGGGGAGGCAGGCCAGGTCCAGGCTGCTCATGGCCTGGTACCCTCTGTGAAGGTGCTGTAGATTATGGGGGAAGATTAGCACTTTGTAAGGATTATTATTATGCTAAGAACTAGGTCATTATTTTGCAAATGTAAATAAAGAGAAAGAATCTAACCTGTATCCATATTTGACTACATAACTTGTATCTCACAGCAACCAAATAGCAGAAGAGAAGCTTCTAGAAGTGCTCCCGTTCTCCATGAGGAGGAGTATGATCAGTTTCAGTCCTTAATGAACTCATGTGTCTGAGGTGGCAATAGGTGGCAATTTTTCAAAAGAGAAACAGATCAGATTCTTGGAAGCACATTCCTACCACCATTGGGTACAGTTATCAGAAAGATCATTCCTGAATCTGACCAAGCTCAAGAACCGGAGTGGCATGTTTTCAGGAAATTGAGGTGAGATAAATGTGCTGCCCACATCAGGAGGTGCACCCAGTAAATCCAGGTCCTGGGAAACTGTGGGACAAACACTCAGATTAGATCAACAAGGAAATAATTATAGAGGGAGGAGCCAGGTGGAGGGGACCCTATCAGTTAAGAGACTCCCACAATGTGTAGGCCCCTTTGCAATTCCAATTTGGACCCATGGACTGCTCTGCAAAGCATTTATGATACAATTGGGACAACTCAAACTGTGGCCTGGGTATTTGGTGACATTAAGGGATTATCACTAATTATTCTTAAGTGTGAGGATGTTATTTTGATCATGTTTAAACGACAACGACGACGAGTCTATATTTTAGAAGTCCATTTGGTCCTGAGCAGGTGGTTGTTGAAGCTGAACGGTGGATCCATGGGAGCTCATTTTCTTTTCTGCTTTTGTGTGTGGTTGACATTTTTCATTTAAAAGAGTTTGGAAGTTATAGGGGAAAACAGTGATCACCCTCCCCACCCCAGAATCCTCAGTATGCTTCCACTCAACTTCATCAGCTGGTCACATTTTATTGTACTAATATGCTAAAGAGCTTATTTTTAATATCTGAACATATTAGCACATTTTAACAACCACTACACTGATTAATTTTTGGATAAACAAACATGTTGATATTGGGAAATTTGAATATCTAGGAGAAACTCAGTGAAGACAGTTAGTAGTACCAATAATCACCCCATCCTGGAGACAGCTATAGTTAATATTTTGGGGTATCCAATCTCATTAGAAATATATGCATATAAAAATAATTTTATCATAAACTGATGAGCCCCTTGATTCTTTTTTTTTTAAAGTTTAATGTGACCATTTCTCAAGGTATTAGTTCTTTTATAAACAAATTTTAGTGCTACTTAGTATTCTTATTTTTTCTTTCTTTCCTTTTTTTTGTTAATATTTTGTTTTAGTTGTAGTTGGACCCAATACCTTTATTTTTAATTTTTTTATGTGGTGCTGAGGATCAAAGCCAGTGCCCTGCTCATGCTAAGCAAGCGCTCTACCGCTGAGCCACAACCCCAGCCCCATGACTATTTAGTATTATATCAGACAAATATTTACGGCAAAATTTATTTAATCAATTCCTACTGTTTAACATTTTAAAAAAAGTTTAGTATACAAATGATGCTGCAGTGAGTAGCCACATATATGGGTGTTTGTGTGTATATATATATTCATATATAGATATCTTTTGTGCCTCCTGATCCTGTATTTCCTCAGAGTAAATACACAGTTAAATTACAGGGCCAATGAGCATGTATTTTTGTAGTAATTTTATAGCCTTTGAAGCGTCGCCCCTGACTCGTATCCTCATGAGCTGGCTCTAAGCGTGCTTGTTCACTCTGTGCCCCACCAACTCCGAATATTATCTATAAAAATTTTTAGCCACTTTGTTGATAAAAAATGGCATGAAATACTTTTTATTGTTATTTTTTTCTGATTACCATTGAGCCTGAATATTTTCCCCCTATTTTATTTTTCACTAGTCTTTCAGTTCCTAGACATATCTTCTACATTTTTCTATTTGTATATGCTATATATTCTCTATCTATTAAAGATGTTCACTCCCCACTTTGGGAGTCATTAGCAACCATAGACCCCATGTGCTTTGAAATTCAGTGAATGGGGCTTTCTGATACATAGATTTATATATATACACACACACACACACAAAATGTATAACATATAATGTCTATATACTAATATATATGTACATATAATGTCTCTGCATATTTACATTATAGATACTAATATAAGTGTATATATATACACACACACACGCCCCCCACACACACGTTAGTCTGTTTGCTTATGAATTTTCCTTTGTGTTACCATCTTTTCTGTTCAACATTACTGTGTTTATCTGCTTTTTCTTCCCTATTGTTGGCTTCTTTTACTTCTGCATGTCATTTGGGTCTATTGCTTAGAACAGGGATTCCCATTATCTTTCTAGGAGGGACCAGTCATCCCAGAAACTAAACAATTCTTGCGACCTGTCTTATGTGTTAATATCTTCCGCACGTGGCTTTTCCACACTGCTTCAGTGCCTGCCGTCTGCAGTCTTTATGAGTACAGCTCACGATTTAAACTTCACAATACCTAAGCACCTGCCTGGCTAATTCCTAGATGGTCTGTACTTGGTGATGTTAGAGTGCATCGGCTCTCAAAGATGTAAGGGCTTTGGGGCTGGGATTGTGGCTCAGCGGTAGAGTGCTCGCCTAGCATGGGCGGGACCCGGGTTTGATTCTCAGCACCACATAAAAATAAAGGCATTGTGTTGTGTCCATCTACACCTAAAACATAAATAAATAAATAAAAGATGTAAGGGTTTTGTGGAGATGTGGTCTACATATCACATGGAGGGCTTGATTTCTAACTGGCAGCCACAAAGCATACGTATCGCCTGAGCTACACTTTTATTTCCTATTTCTTCTCCTCAAGCAGGATTCTGACTACCTAGTGTTGTGTATTGCTTTTTAAGACAAGAAGCAGCTCTGTGGAGATCTCTGAATTAGGCACCTAGGAACGTAAACGTAAACGCTAACCTCGATTTTGTCACTGTCTGGCTGGGCAAAGGCTGTACCATTGAGCTACCTCCCTCGCTCCAGATCTGCATTTCTAAAGGCACAAGAAGTCCTCAAAATCAAGCCTCATAATCTGTGTTCTCGAGGGGGGTGGAAATCAGAATGTAAACGGAACCCCAGGAAGTAAAACGTTATTAAAAGTGAAAACTAAATATATTTTGTGTTTCCTCCTCCTCTCGTCTGGCATGGGCTCCGTTTGGCATTTAATTGTTCAGAATATCTGGCTTTGTGTCCCGAGTCTATCAGGACGATTAGAATAGAGCATGACCTCACTCTGCAGGGACACGCCACCTTCTATTTCAGACGTTAGTCTTCGCACTTCTGAGGGGGAGGACGCAGTTTTATTTTAGGTTTATTTTGATAACAGATGACCCAACCTGAGTCTTTTGAACCTGGTCACGTCATTTTCACAGAAGCTGTTTCTGTCACTTAAGTCTGAAATGAAGTCTGCAAAGCAACTTGAAGTCGAAAATGCTTATTGACTATGGGAAAGGATGGGATATCAATGACTTTGGGAAACCAGGCCACCGTCTAACAAAGTGGTGTAGGGGGTTCTGGGCTTCGTTAGTGGCTCTTGGTTTATGCCACGGCGTATCTAACCACAGGGCTTTCAGAAGCAACTGAACTTGCAGAAATAGCTCATGAAGTCATTTTCTATTTAAATGGTCTGCACTTTTTAGAATAAATACTCTTTAACTAGGACGATATTAATGTATGTCTTTGACAGCGACTGCATTGATAAGGCAGCCTTTGCAAACACTTTTGTCAACCATCCAAGTATGGGCCTCTTATGACAGATTGTTGTGTGTCTGAAGGAGCTATTGTGTCAACAATGGGCATCATAATGAGTCTAAAAATCTGACTCAATGGAACAAATGCATTTTAATGGCATGCCTTTTACTTTAAAAGGATGTACCAAAATAGAGAGAGAGTCTGAAAGCAGGGCATTATTGTATAATGAAAGACTAATATACGGGCAGTTCTTGCTAAAGAACTGGGAATGAAAATCGACTTAGCGGGGAGACAACCTCTCCCATCAGCAAACCACAGATGCAGGGGCAGAGATGTGGGAGCGAGAGGGGCACACAGCTCCCTTCCTGGGTGCTCGAACCTCCTCCAAGCAGCACGTTCTGGCCTCCCTGGGTCACATTTGCTCTGTTTACTAGAAGACCACAGAGGCAATTTAGGAATAAACGGTTTCATTTGATATTTAAATATTCCCTGTTAAGCTGGGTATGGTGGGCAGGCACATGCTTGTGATCCCAATGGCTTGGGAGGCTGAGGCAGGAGGATCACAGTTCAAGGCCAGTCTCAGCCACTTAACAAGGTCCTAAGCAATTTAGGGAGACCCTGTCTCTAAACAAAATATTTTAAAAAGGGCTGGGGATGTGACTTGGTGGCTAAGCACCCCTGGGTTCAATCCCCAGTACCCCCCCCCCCCCCCCCCCCCCGCCAAAAAAAAAAGACCTTTTAAGTGTGCTATTGAGGGAGACAAGAGCAAGTTAGAGACTGAGCTAAATCTCTCGCTTGTTTAGGAGAGTGCTTGAGGGGGGTCGTTTTAGAACCAGGGCCCCAGCTTTTCACATCTAAGGTAAAAGCTACATAATGATAATAATTCCATTGGCTATCGACAGCCCTGCACTTCTGGAATTGATTTCGAAGGGCTGTATATTGTTTATATTATTTGTAAGAGAACTAGAAGTTTGTGGAATTAAAATGTGGTACATTTTCTGCATTTATATTACTCTGTTCATCAGGTGCTTCTCTCAAGGCCGCGGAAGCCCTGCAACCTTGTATGTATATACTTCTACCCTGAAAATACTGGGTGTGTGATGTCAACCTTGGGATTATTTCTTCTTTCAGTTTTTTTGGTACTGGGGATGGACCCCAGGGGTGCTCTCCACGGAGGCACATCTTCAGAACTCTTCTTTTATTTTTATTTATTTATTTTTATATTTCTAGTTGTAGACGGACACAACACCTGTTATTATTATTTTTTTAATTTATTTAGTTTTTTATGTGGTACTGGGGATCGAACCCAGTGCCTCACACATATTAGGCAAACGCTCTACCACTGAGCCACACCCTCAGCCTCTTTTTTTTTTTTTTTTTTTTTTAATTTGGAGACAGGGTTTTGCTAAGTTTCCCAGAATGGCCTTGAACTTGTAACTCTCCCGAGTAGCTGAAACTTTAGTCCCGCACCACTGCACCCTGCTTACGTTTTTTTCTTACTGCCTGTGATGATCCACATGATTTTTTAATGTGAGATTTGCTGGCTAAAAACAGCAACAACTGTTTCACCCCAGGCCTCTTGGGAGGCTGGACCCCTTGGCAGGTGGAAGAGAGGGAAGGGGACTGGCACGTAAGGTGGGTTGTTTTCTGGCAGGGCTTGCTGCTGACCCGAGTGGCCCTGGGTTGTCCCCGCACACTGCTGGCTCCTGACTGCCTGCCGCTGTTCCGTGCTCTGTCCCTCAGATGCCTCCTCTTGGCGGCCGGCAGAGATGCCTTTTGAAGGAAAACTGTGTGATCTGCAGTCTCTTGTGGGTGCAGGCTGAGAAGAGATGAACAGCCATAAGAGTTAGATGAGCCCTGCCAACTGAGCGGGGAGGTAGGGTGGTGTGATGGTGGCCTCTGGGTCCTTTGGCATGAAGCGTCTGGGTGGCTTGCGGAGTGACACGGAGCAGGAGCTGGGAGATCTGGAGCACACATTTCCTAGTCTCCCCGGCTGAAGGCAATAAGACCCCCCTCGCTCGGGAAGGTGACATGGGACAGCTACTTGGGTGCAAGTGACACGCCCTTAGAGCGCTGCTCTGGGCAGTCACTCAGACCACGTCACATGGACCTTACGTGGTGTGCCTCCGGCTGCCCGTGAGACAGTGCCGGCCCGGAGCACAGGTGGCTGAGGCTCAGTGGCCAGCAGACTCCGGACGCCGGTCAGTGAAGGAGTCAAAGAGCTGGCCCCTCTCTGCTGCGAGTTCCTGACCTCCGGGCCCCTCGGTGTCCTGTCCCCACTGAAAGAGCCCTGGAATGCCCACAGAGCACAAAGAGGACATTCTTTCAATTGGCTCAAGAGAAAGAGGGGCAGAGGTTACCGAGAGAACAGGGAAAGCCGAGCTTTGGGGCTGAGGTGGACGGAGCGCTGTCTGAGGGGGAGGGTGGCCCTGCGGGAGGTCACGCTCCTGCCTTGCAGAGGCCCAGGAGCAGCCTCCTCTCCCAGAATCCCAGTCTGTATTGCGGGGAACAGAAAGGGGTCCTTTGTGTTGGGCAAACTGCGCATTCCAGAGGCTGATTTGGAGGAGGCTGATTTGGGAGTGATGGAGGGGAGCCTCTAGGGGGAGGCCTCTTGTGGAAGATGGAGCAGGGCCGGGGGGAGGGGGAGGTGAGGCAGATGCCAGCTGGGACTGCAGCCTCTGGTGCCCAGTGCAGCTGTGGATACAGTTGGCGCCTCATGCCTACTCACTGAATGAATACTTGATGGCGGTCTCTGGGGGTGTCACTTGCCCCATGTGCTTTAGTAACGAAGTATTTTGAAGGAGTCTTAAAACTCTCCTGCAGCATCTGAGGCCTCAGCAGTGAGCGGCAGACGTCGCTCCAGGGTGACGCTCACCACCAGCAAGGAGCCTGGGTTCCTGAAAATGTGCCGGGGCCCGTTTTCTACTTTGGGTTTTCCTTCTTAGAGGAGATTTCAAAGTGCCCTTGGAGCGGCTGGCCAGGAGGAACTGGTGCCGGGTGACCGAAGGCCAGCCCTGCCCACGTCTAGCTTAGACAAAGATAGAAAAGTGCGTCTGCGCCTCGCCACCCGCTCCCGGGCCAAAACCACTCGCCGGCACCAGAGACTGGTTTCTGTATTTTTAAAGTATCGCAGCCTGTGATTCTGTGCACTGAATCTGCCCGTGTTGACATTGGCAGCCATCTGAACACTGCAGACCCACCGTGTGGCCCAGGAGGCTGGCTTTAGGGTGGAGGCATCCCAGAGCCGTGCTCCTTCCGGAGACCCGGGCACACCTGCCAAGCACCCGCTGGCTGGCCTGTGCTGAGATAGATTTGCTGAACAGTAGACGTCACTGGCACAGGGTGGGAAAAACTGGGGACAGGGCCCTTGGGAAACACTAACTCACAGTTAGGCAAACACGGGGTGAACCCAGCGCGGTGTCAGGCTCTCTCCTGTGTTTGGGGCTGTGGGTGCGAATCAGGTGGCCGTTCCTCTCTTTAGGGACATGCGGAGTGAACTTCACTCTTCTCTGAGGGAAGTCAGAGCCCAATAAGCAACAAGTTCATGGGTAACTCCTTTTTTGGGTAGCCTCTGTGCAAGCCCCTCACATTACCTTTCTCATTCAATGCTCTGAAAACCTCTGGGAGGATTTTTTAGATGTGGAGACTCAACTTTTGAGGGTTTGGTTGTCTTTCCAAGGGCCATTTTGACTCTAAACCAGCGAGCCTCTGGCTAGTACAACCCAGAGGCTCCTGCCGATTCTGATGGGATCCATCATGTTCCAGGCCAAGTGTATTAAATCCTCCCAGATTCTGTCTCTGCACCCGTTTCTCACTGCTGCCTTGAATGGCAGGCTACATTGTTGACTGGGCCACAGTGTTCTCTCTACGTGTAGGTCTTGCTTGGAAAAAAAGATCTTTGTTTTTCCAGAGTCCATGGTCAAAAATGATTGGTCATAGATAACAAATAAATTAGCCTGATGTCAAAAGAAAACACTTGTTTTATTCTGGGAAAGAAACCTTGGAACTTAAGTCTAAATTTTATTTAAATTATTAAAAATTAGATAATTTTTTTAGCAGTCATTTCTTCTAAATGATTTTTTTTTTTATTTAAGAATTCAGAGATTGATATTATCTTAGGTGGTCGCATTTCTCTGAAGGACATCCAGGCTTGAATATTGAGTAGCTAGCTACCTGTTTGACAAATTGCATGTTTTAAGTAACTAATAAAATGGCAATATTCACTAGCAAAAAACACTTACAAAGGGTACTACTCATTTCTACTACTCTGCATGTATATTTGTCCATTAAAAATATATATATTTTAGGGTTGGGATTGTGGCTCAGTGGTAGAGCGCTCTCCTAGCATGTGCGAGGCCCTGGGTTCAATCCTCAGCACCACATAAAATAAATAAATAAATTTAAAGGTATTATGTCCAACTACAATTGAAAAATAAATATTTAAAAAATATTTTATTCTGGTAAGAACCATTTACCATCTGAAGATCTACCATCTGAAGAAGGTTGAAGTGCGCGGTGCGGTAGCTCGAGGTACAGAGCTATACCAGCAGACCCCTGGAATTCATTCATCTTGCTTACCTGAAGTTTTTAATAGCTGCTGCTCAGTAGCTCCCCATTTCTTCCCTCTCTGTCCCCTGGCAACCCCCATTGCACCCCGCATCTCTGAATTTCAACACTGTAGGTGCCTCTGTGAGTGGGATCCGTGGCTTCTGTCTTTGCCTGCCTTATTTACTTCCTTAATGGTCTCAAGTTTGTCCATGTGGCTGAATATTGCAGAATCCTTTTTTTCTTTTAAAGATATGCACATATCTATACGTGTCCTCTTTTCTCTGTCCGTTCACCTGTGGGTGACATTGGGTTGTTTCCACATCTTGGCTGGGGCATGGGAGTGGCTCTGGGACTGCTGGTATCTCTTCGCAATCCTGATTTTGGTTCCTTCGGGTGAATCTCCAGGAGTTGGACTGCAGGTCCCATGGGAGTTGTGTTTACGCTTTGAAGCTCCTCCGTGTTGGTGTCCACAGTGGCCACCCCAGCTCACATCCCACCAACAGTGCCCAGGGTTCCACTTCCTCCACAGCCCCACCAACACCTATCTTTCCTTGTCTGATGATCGTCTCCCTAACGAGCATGACGTCATGGCTCCTTGTGGTTTTTTGATTGTGTTTTGCATTTCCTGGATGACCAGTGGCATCAAGCAAAAAGCACAGCAGACCAAACGTTCAGCAGAGTGCAAAGGCAGTCCCTGGAATTTGGAGAAGATATTTGCAAGCCACACTGATAAGGGATTGCTCACCAAAAGAGTTAAGGAACTCCCACAATTCAATGGCAAAAAACCCAACGACAAACTAAACTGCAAAAAATGGACTAAGGACTTGAACAGACGTTTCTTCCCAGATGCACATGTAGGAGGTGTAGGAGAAAATACTCAGCGTTTCGATAATTTCTCTAAAATCTCTCCTTTTTTTTTTCTTCTTGTACCAGAAATTGAACCCAAAGGCACTCAACCCCTGAGCCACATCCCAAGCCCTTTTTATTCTAATTTTGAGAAAGGGTCTTGCTAAGTTGCTTAGGGCCTCACTAAGTAGCTGAGGCTGGCTTTGAACTTGTGATCCTCCTGCCTCACCCTCCTGAGCCCTCTAAAATCTTACTACCTGTCCTTAGGTGCACAGTCACAGAATTGGAAGGCGCTTCCATCACAATCAAGTTGGGCATGCCTGCCTTTCCCTGGAGGCCATGGTGCACGTTTAATTTCAACTAGACCTTTAAAATACACTGTTTTATGTGCATTGTAAAGTGGCAGCTCTTTTGTACCCAATGACTGCTTCACAGGAAGAGAAAAGGTACTGTCTTCCTCATGCACCACTGCAAGAGGAAATGTGTGTGTGTGTGTGTGTGTGTGTGTGTGTGTGTGTGTTTACTGTGCGTGCGTGTGTGTGCACGCTCTTACCGCCAGCGTGGATCCGGCACATGCGTGTGAGCTGGTGTGCTCGGGAGTGAGGAATTCCCTGTGGCTGGAGGCTTGGAGTGTTCTTGGAGGACTGCTTCACATGCCTCGTGCACATCTCAGTTGGCCTGGGGACTGCTGCTCAGAACTCTGCCATCTGTAGGGGGTGGGAACCCAGTCTCAGTCCTGAAGAATTCATCTGTTAATTTTCTTTTCTCTCTGACTTGATGACACCATTGTGGTTGCTTCTCCTCCCTTTCCAATCAATAACATCTCATTTTCCATTATCACATCTTAAGTGGACTGCAGTGGTGGCAAGCCGTTACACTTTCAGTTTGGAGACGGGATGGCTGGGAAATCAAAGTAGCAGGAGTTCCAGACAGGCCGGCCGTCTTCCCTGGGACCGGCTGAGGCGGGAGCTCACCTCTATCTGCCCACAACCCAGGCCCTGCCGCCCGGTCACAGGTAAGGCCCTGGAGCTCGGGCCGGGGCAGCTCCTGAGCTCTGGGCCTGCTCCTTCCCCCTCTTTAGTGCTGCGTCTGGGCTTCATATTTGAGAGACATGTTGGGGGATTTTGGAAGCAGAGTCTTAGTCCCATTTGGATAGCAGGAAAGAGATATTTGGCCATCAGTAAAAATCACCGAGAGTTTTCTCTGCTGTTCTTCTTTGCCTAATTGTGAGAATGACTGGATTGGGCCACCAGCTGGTCTTTTGGCAAATAGAAGAAATTTCCTGAAGGGTGATCTCCTCTGAGTCTCTTAGAGGTCTCCATGCTTTGTTTGATCTCTAACAGAAACACTTTTTTGGATGTGGGGTGTGAGTTGGGCCAGTGTTTCTTGCCTTTTACCAGAGCACTTCAAATTTAGAAAAAAACCGAGTGGCCTGTGTTGGGAGGTTGTATGGAACCTCCCTGGTAGAGACATTTAGATGTTAGGGGAATGTGTCGGGGGTGGAGGAGGAGTGTGGTTTAAGATTGGCCTGGTGGGATTGTGCAGCCTGGGCCTCTAGTCCCAGCAATCTCCGCGGGGCCACTGTCCCTAAACGTGGGTTCTCTGGGGTGTCGGTCAGAGCCGGGTCTGGGTATGCAGGACTTCCTCTCTCCTTTCCGCAGGTGTCTGTCTTGGGCCAGTGTGAGCCATGGTGGCTCAGGCTGGGAACAAAGTGGGGAACAGTGGACGCTCAACACTTGGGACACTCAACAGACTCCTTTTCAGGGAGGTGTGTCTCTGTACTTTGAGTTAAAATGCACACGAGGGCCTATTTCCTCTGGCAAGGTGCAGTATGATACTTTTTTTTTTTTTTAATGACAAAGAAAAACCCTCCGGTGGAGGTTTGGCCTCAAGGAGCAGATTGACGTGATTTCAGGGGTAGGAACGGAGCTGGTCTTGTTGACATCCATTTCTGCCTTCTGTCTCTTCCTCCTCTGCTTTCCCCTGCTCCCACCTCCTTCAAGGCCATTCTGTCAACCTTATGCTTTCCTAATATCTGTGTGTGTATATGTACATCTTTGTGTGTGTGCTGGGGACTGAACCCGGGGCCTTGTGCATGGGAGGCAAGCACTCTCCCAACTGAGCCACTCCCCCAGCCTGTCTGTACCTCTTACCATAAATGTAGCCCGTGTACTGTATTGGTTTCCTATGGCTGCTGTAACAAAGTGCCACAACAGAGAGGCACTCCCTCCCCGTCTGAGCACTCCTTGGCTTGTGGCTGTAGTGCTCCAGTCTTCAAGACCAGCATCTTTAGATCTCTGCCTCCTGGTCCCCTTGCCTTCTGCCACCAGGTCAGGGTAGCTTATCTTCTCTGGAGCTGGTGTTGAATTGACTGCTCGGGTGCTGGTGGTGGGAGGTGGGGCTATAAGAGGTGATTGAGTCATTAAATTTTCACCTGCTTGGTGATTGCAAGTGGGTTGTTATGAAGTGGGGCTGCCCCTATCGTTTTCCCCGTTCCTCTGACTCCCCCCATGTTAGGAAGCAGCTCGGACCCTCTTAGATGTGGCTGCCCTGTCTTGGACTTCCCGGCCTCCAGAAATGTGAGCCAAAGTAAATCTCTTTTCTTGATAAGTTACGTAGTCTTAGGCATTCTGATAATAGTGACAAAAACCAGACTAGTGGGACCTGGTGGCCTCCCCCCGCAGACCCTGCTACTGTGGAGGCTGAGGCAAGAGAGACACTCGAGCCCCAGAGCTTGAGGCCAGCCAGGGCCACAGAGTGAAACCCCGGGTTACAGATTGGATGTGACGTGTCCCCCAAAGGCTCCTGTGTGCGACAATGCAGGAAGGTTCAGAGAGCAAATGATTGGGTTGTGAGAGCCTTAACCAATCAGTGAATTCATCACCTGATGGGATGGAGTGGCAGCTGAAGGCAGGTGGGGTACGGCTGGAGGGGCGGGGCACAGGGGGGTGGCTTTGGGGTATATATTTGCATCTGGCAGGTGGTATTCTGTCTCTGCTTCCTGATCATTGTGTGAGCCGCTCCCCTCTGCCCCACTCTCCTCCCCCCGAGCCCCAGGGGGTGGAGCCAGTCCTCTATGGATTGAGACCTCCGAAACCGTGAGCCTCCAAATCAACTTTTCCCCTCTACAGTTGTTCTGAGTAGGTCTTTTATTCTCAGCGGCGAGAAAGCTAAAACACCCTGTCCCAAAATGCAGCCTGACTAAGGTGTGTTGTTGTCTCTCTTCTAGTGACACCCGTGACCCGGTGTGTAGCTCAGTGGTAGAACACTTGCCTAACAACTGTGACACTGGTGAGTGTATTCAGGGAACACCTGGAGTCCCAGGGCAATCTCCCACCTTATTTCAGTGGCACTGGCAGAGATCCCTTTTCTGGGTAAGGTAACATTTACGGTTGGTTTCCAGGGATCAAGGTCTGCTGTCTTTGGGGCCATTATTCAGCCTCTGATAGTACTGGTCACGCAACTTGCCTTTTAAGAAATCCCACCGTATATTTTAGAGACCTCCCCGCCCCCTGGCTGGTTAGCATAGACCTTTCTCACTTGATGTCACTGCTATAGTTTTTCCAGGGTAGGCATTCCAGATTTTGTTTTTATGTTCCTAAGCTGATGAGTAGTGTTTCATTTTTTTTTCCACTATGACCAACGGGCAGCGATGGTGGACAGAGGACCAAGAGGACAATCTGCACTGCCTCTCTGGGGAGGGGGATGGGTCCCCCATGTCCTCCTAGGCTAGCCCAGGGCTTTTCCATTGCATGACCTAAACCACTCTGCTTTCCCTGCCGATGGTCCTGACGGCTGCGGTGGAAACAGACGGCAGCACCAGCTGTTGGGCCTTGGTGTTGACCGCGTCTCCCAGGGCTCAGGTGCCTCCCACGGGCCTAATCCTCGTACCCAGCTCCGGGGTTCCTGTGAGGGTTGGTGAGTTAGTACCTAGAGAGCCCTCAGAATAGGCTGGTGGGCAGGTCTGGGGTTCATCCCCTGGCTGTGCTGCCTCCCGAGTCTGGGGAAACTTGGCCTCCCCACCTCTCCCCTCCCTCTGTGGCCTCCTGCTTCCCCACCCTCTCTCACCTTCCTCTGCCCCAGGCCGTGGTTCCGGCTGGAGAGTCAGGTATCCAGGGCGAAAGTCTGTAAGACAGATTCTACTTGGTGACCTCAAAGAATTTCCTCTTCACTTTGTGGAAAAACTAGGCTTTCAATTCCAGAACTTTCTATCTATATTTGAGTGTGCATGAACACGTGTTCATATTTTAAAGTCCTTTACTACAGATTTGCTAAATTTAAATCGTGTGTGTTGTTCATCTTAGGGGAGATTTTAATAGTACACATTTAAATGTTCTCAGGAAACACAATGTAATGTTTCTGAATCATCTCTCCTTTTTCACTAGTTCACGTTTTTCTAAACTCCCTGTCAATTTGACTCCTGACACAGGTGATCTAAACAGTGCTCTGGCACACCAATATGCCTGCACAAGGTCTGGCTCACGGCTTTTGTCTTCACCTGGTTTCAGGTGACAAAGTCCTACATGCTTAAAAAAAAATTTTTTTTTAATCATCTAAAATTAGTGAGACACTGAGGTTTGCAGTTACGTAATATCCAGAGCTGAAAATATAAAAAGTGAAGCTACAAGGGCAGCCCTTGGAACAGGCCAGTGGACGGAGGCCTTTCTTTTTGAGATGAGTGGAGATGTCACTGGGGATTTCTCTGGGAGGCCGGCAGGCGGTCACTTGGTCCCAGAACCGACTGAAAGATGTCTCCTTGGCCTCCCCAGACCTAGAGGGAAGTTCAGGCTCTGCTGGGTTGGCCCTGTTTGCTGTCCCCATCCTTTTTCCTGCGTTTGATGTGGAGCTGGTGAGGGCAGATCAATAATTCATATCATGGCGTCAGCCTCCTCAGAAACCCAGGCAGGCCTCGTGGAGGTCTGGATCCAGAATCCTTCTGAATTAAGCCCTGAATCATTATGAATACAAAACTCGGGTGGAGCTCCTGCCTGTGGTGTGTGCACTGCTAGATTTTGAAGCAGAATGATTTGTGGGTCTCTTTACTGGTTCCTCTTTTGGGGTCTAATGCAGATTGCATGGAGGAAATGGGAAGTTCTAGGTCTTTTTTTTTTTTTTTAAACAACCACGACTAAGTGTCTCTTATGGGTCTGATAAAATTCAGTAGATAAAATAAGTAGTGTCTGGAGCGTCAGTTTTCCAATCTGTAAAATTAGGATGTACACAGACGATTCTAGCTTTGAATTCTCTTCTTTGAGAACTCGTGTGTAATGTATAATATTTATGGGACTGAACTTAACCCGCATTCTTGCCTTTTTTTGGTTTATCAGTCACAGAGTTTTTTTTTATCAGCCTACACTCTGCCAATCCAAACCTTGTAATAGCCGCAGTGCGGCAAGATCTGATGTCCCATTATTATTTCTTTTACCGGAGGACGCTTCAGCTGGATGGATCTATCATAGCCGTTGATACGCTGGTGAGCCCCCATATCCATCAGAAGAAAATCCATCACACTTCTGACTACTTTCTCCTCTCCAAGAAAATGATCTTTAAGAGAATGACAAGTAATATAGACTTTACCGTTCTTAAGGCATTGGAGAAACTGCATCTGAAATAAAATCAATACATGGTGCAGTAGTTTATTTACATTTAAAATATTGAATGGCAAAGCATTTTATCCAAGATTTTGGTATAAGACACACATCCCAGACTTCGATGAAGTGGAAGGCACATGCGATGGGAATACAGGTGCCCGGTACCTGGTTGTGCTTGGTTAACCCCCCTGTCTAGCTCCACTCGCAGACCAGCTAGACTCTTGAGCACTCGTGTGCGGATGTTAGAGTTGGGACGTTTAGGGACTTGGTGTGTTTTTGTAAGTTCCATCCAGTAATCTCATTTTACGTGGCAGTGAGTTTACCAGGGAGAGCCTGAGTTGGCTGTGCCCTGAGTGTGTGTGCACTTGGTCAAACCCTTCCCTCTCTTTAGTCCCCACATGCTCATACTCTGTGCGAGGAGAGATCCAACACTCTGTTTTATAGGTAGGGTTATAAATTATGTAGTGATATTGCATCTTTTTAGAGATTTTCTTTTTTTAAAAAAAAGTTCTGTAGCAGTTTATATAGTCGTGAAAATGGCTGTCCTTGAAACTTAGTTTAATTGGCCAATAAAACCAGATGGGGCCTGAGGCTTTTGCTTAGTGTAAATCACTTTATATACTGCTTTCTTGTGTGTGTGTGTGTTTTTTTTTGGCGGGGGGTTGTTTTGTTTTTTTGTTTGATGCTGAGGATTGAACCCAGGGCCTTTCACATCTAGTACTGACTGACACTCTCCAGCCCCTTCTTTCTGTATTTCTTAATTTTTTCTGGAGCACTTGTTTACTTTTTCCTTTTTATTAGAGCTCACTGGTTATATGTAGTGGCTGGGTTGGTCCCGACACTCACACGCATGGGAATCGACTGTAGTTCACGATCCCCCATTTTGTATTGGCTTACTTTTGAGAATTGAAATCTGTGTAGAAAGCCACCACTTTCATTAAGATTTTAAAGCTCTATCATGAAATTATGTATGTAATCTTGATTTAAACCCAAAAGAGGCAAGAACACAGGTTATCAGTCACAGGGTTTTTTTTATCAGCATACACTCAGCCATCCAAACCCTGGAATAGCCACAGTGTGGCAAGATCTGATGTCCCATTATCATTTCTTTTCTAAATGTTAAACGCACGATCATGCCCACCTCTGTTCCATGTGGTCTTCAGTCTTGGCCTCCTCCAGCCTTGCTACTGTAGCCCAGTGGCCTCTGTCCCGAGGTGAGGTGGTGCAGTGGTGTGACCTGCCCCCAGCCCGTGCGTGGTCTCCAGGGCAAGCGTGTGGACATAGGGCCTGGGGAGGTGAGTGGACTTATCATGAGAGGGAGCCATGACAAAGGTGTCAGCTCCATCCTGCCGTGCGGTGCCCTTCCTGTGTCACAACAGTACAGGGCCCTCGTCAGGTGCCAGCACCATGCTCTTGGCCTTGTACCTTCCAGAGCCGCGAGCTGGGGACTCGCTCTCTGTTCTTTGGGTAGCGCCCAGTCCCAGGTATTAGGGCAACAGGAAATGGACTCGGGCTCGCAGTCCCAGGTGGGCCGGATCCACTGGCCCGTGGCCCTCCTGTGGGGCAGCAGGCCCTGGGGCTCCCCTGTGAGTCCCGTCCTTCATCCTGCTCTGGAAGGGTCCTGGATCGGCCACCTTTTGTGTCTGTGACGGTTTCCTGCCCAGCCGCGTGGCCTCCTTCAACTCCCAGCGCCTTTGCTCTGCGTGTTCACGGGGCTCATGGCCACCATCACTGCGCTGGCTTCCACGGGGCTCTTCCCCCTTTGATCACTCGTTGCGAGCTTCCACAGAGACTCTCCCGGCTTCCTCAAAGACTTCTGAATCGAGGCTGTCACATTCAACGTGACTTTGTTGGAGGTGGAGGAGAGCAGAGAGCTGCAGCGCAGAGGGTCCCTCCAGCCAGCTGTGTGTGTGGGGGGCTTGTTATTGGAATGCAGAGGCCCAGGCCATCCGTGAGGCGGGCCAGGGGCTCACTGGACTCAGAAAAGCAAGAGTCTTCCTTCCTTCACCTCCTCGGTTGAGATCTGTCCCTTCTCAGGATGGCTGACGGGAAGAATACACGTTCTCTTCAAGGAGAGCCGTGGGTCACCGCGGAGCTGTTAGCCTAACTGCAACTCCAGCCAGACACCCCAATAATGCAGGCGTTAGCTCTGAGTGTCCACGTTGAACGTTCAGGGATGTTGATCAGGAGACCTCAGGAGCTGTGTGTGATTCTTTGTGGGGGTGCACTTGGTATTGGGGAGCAGATCTGAGCCCTCATCAGATTATTACAGCAGTGCAGCACGTGGAGAACCACCTCTGGTGTCCCCCGCCAGGCCATTGCTTCAAGTCTGCCCCTGTCCCGAGGAGCGTCCGTGGCTCATCTAGGAGGATTCCTTGCTCTGTCAGCAAACAGAAGGACTTTTGTGTCTTCCTGTCACACATCTGTCGCTTCCTGTCTTTGAAGGGCTGCTTGGTGGCAGTTGTCTCTGGGGAGTACTTTGCTGTCCAGATCCCCCCAGCATGGCCTCCGTAGAGTCTCCATCTCCTAAGGGGTCTTTGCATAATTAAACTGCACATTGGGTCAGTCTTCTAGGAAAAGGAATAATCTCTACAAAAGGGTATTTAGTTTCTACAAAGAGAGACTTTTCTTCCAAGGAGTAGGCACGTCGTTGCACTATGTATCATACTCTCAAAGAGATTTGAACAATCTCAAAGCCAAGATATAGCTGGTCTAAATTCTTGCTGCTTTTTGGTGGTGCTGGGGATTGAACCCAGGACCTTGGCATGTTAGGGAAGTGCTCTGCCACTGAGCCACGCCCCCAGTTCTTTGTATGTGATTTTATTTTGAGTCGGGGTCTTGCTCAATTGCTCAGGTTAGCTTTGAACTTGACCTCCTCCTGCTTCAGCCTCCTAAATCATGGGGTCCTAGGTGTGCGCCACCACGGCTGCCATAGCTGGTTTATGTTCTGGAAACCACGCACACTCCCATCTCCCAGCAGCCTTTGCAAGGTGGAAGTTTTCGTGAGGACTTGGAGCCTGGCTGGGGGTGGCTTTCCTTTCCTCGTCCTGTCCTGTCCTGTCTTGCTGTTCTAGCTATCTCAACTGTCTCCTGTTATTCTTGGAGCCCAGGCATCCACCCTGGCACCATGCAGGGTACTCCAGGTCCCTCTCAGGTTCCCTGGACGCTCTCCATCCTGGACTCACAGGGCAGCTGGTCTGCCTGCCAGTGCCTGGACTAAAGGTTTGAGACTCATGGCTTCTGTAGGCAGCGCAGGATGCTCAGTCCAGGCGGGGCCTGGTGTGGAGGTGGACAAAGTCATTCATGGGGGGGACCGCAGCTTTGGGACTCGGGGACGAAGGCACAGTCTAGAGGCCTATGATAAAGGGACGTTCCGGGAGGGCCTCTGCTGCCCGCCTCTGAGCGCAGTGTTTTAGTTTGAGACCAGGTTGCTGTCTGCCATCATGAACTGTTCTTCTGTCTCGTGAGGCTCCCCTTGCCAGGGGTGTGTGCTAGGGTTTGAAAGCAACCAGCTGGACGGTTTCCAAGCCCATTCCTCAAAGAAAACCCGAGGGTGAGGAATCTGGGTCACCGACGTAGCAGGTTGTCCATTTTCTCGGGAATGGAGTGGCCAGGACTCTTACTCCATCTCACACTGTTCCTCAGGGGGTGGTCAGTGCCAGGGACGATGCTCTTCAGGATTTCCACCCTGACTGTTGCCCACCTTGCGCTCCAGGTTAATGTGTCTCTCTTTCCATTGGTGTTTTCTAGAAATTCTAGACTCAGGTTCTGAACTGCACACGTAACTTTGCAAATTTCTAGAAATGTGGATTTTTTTTATGTGCTGGGGGTTTAATCCAGGGGTGCTCTGCCACCAAACTATGTCCCCAATCTTTTTATTTTTTATTTTTTTTGTTTTGAGACAGAATCTCACTAAGTTGCTCAGGCTGAACTTGTGATCCTCCTGTCTCTCCGCCTCCCGAGTTGCTGGGGTTATGGGCATGGGTCCGACACCCCAGCTAGAAATGTGGATTATATAAATGTATGACTTGTGATCATTTAGTTATTAACAGGGAATTCTAACCAGCTCTGTGTGTCCCCGGGCTGGGGCTACAGCTTGGTGAAAGGGGCTCGTGTGCCATGCATAGAACTCTGGGTTCAATCCCAGCACCCCTCCCACGAGCAGATTTAAGAACAGTCTTTCCCCCAGCTTGTTAGCCAGCTTTCCATCACTGTGACAGAACACCTGGGAAAAAATCAATTTAGAGGAAGAAAGGCTCTTTTGGACTGACTGGTTCAGAGGTCTCAGTCTGGGATCACTGGGGCCTGTTGCTTTGGCAAAGCAGAACATCACAGAGGGAGGGTGGTGGAGCCTCAGCTCGTGGCAGGAAGCAGGGAGGAACGGGCAGGTCAAGGTGTAACTCCCAAGGACTTGTGCTCTCAAGTAGGTCCCACTTCCTGTTTCACCACCTCTCAATAGTCCACGGAACTGTGGGCCCATCAGTGGACTCATCCACTGATGAGGTCAGAGCCCCCTTGAATCTGATCCCTTTCCCAAACCCCACCCAGGACTTTGCTACATGGGGGAACCAAACCTTCAACACATGAGCCTTTGGAGCACCCTCCAGATCCAAAACATAGCACCTGGTGACTTTCAGAGTGTGAAGTTTCACATAAATCAGGTATAAAACTTGGAAGGATCTAATAGAATTTAAGATGAAAGGCTCTTTCGAGTTTAACGTCAACTTTTAAGTCATCAGTTATTTTACTATAAAAGACCGGATGGGCCCTTCAGCACTGTGAGGTGTCCTGCTTTGAACGGGATTAGAATATTCATCGACCTTTATCAACACCTTAGTCGAAACCACAGCAGATGTCAAGACATCCAGGAGACCAAGGCTGGGCACCAGTGCCTCCAACAAAAACTTCACCAAGGCACCCCTAGTTGAGGCCCGGCCAAAGGCGGAGGCAGCGGGGGTTTCTCTTCTGTGCAGTGCAGACTCAGCGCAGGGCTGGCCACGCCACCACCATCAGCACTCGGAGGGCACTCAGCAGGAGTGCCCAGGACTGCCACTGGGTCCTGAAAGCTCTGCACTGTCCCCTTTTCTTGGAACATAGATTACGACTGTACTAATCCGAGGTAATCAGGTGAGGAGAGAGTGAAATTGAGCGAGGGACCAAGTTACAAAGTGGCTCACCACAACCTTGGTCTTCTAGATCCCTCACGGCTGGCCCCTGGCCTCTGGGTAGATGTTTCCTCACGTTCCCTTCTTCCCACTTGTACTTTGTCAGGGTGAGGGGATGGTTGATACCTCGTGTTATGAGGTCTCCCAGACAACGCTTGGGGTGGAGCAGAGAGTCAAGAGCGAGAGCCTAAAGGGGCCAGTCACCTCACGGGTCCTGTGCCGTCATCTCCTGCGTGTGCCGACCCGGGCTGGAGAGTCTGGGTGATTTGCACATGGTGACCCAGCTGGTGGCAGCAGAGTGGGGGCCCCGGGGTTCTTTTCACCCAGAGGGATGCTTAGCCACGTCTCATGCCTGTGCCTGGACCTGTGTGCATCCATGTGGCACAACTCCAAGTGCACCGGGAACAGCAATGTCCCCCCCCTTGAAGAACATGAGTTACGACAGGGATCCGGTTCTTCTTCTTGGGGTTCTTTTGTATTTTCAGTACACTTGATGTAGCATATGCTAGGAGTCTGTGGGACTTTTTCACATGTGAACTGTTGAATTATCTCAAGTACATGTGTTGATCTGTGTTCAGAACAAATGTCATTTCTGTCCCTTCAAGTGTGCGAGGCTTGGGTGGGAGGTTGAGAGTTTGGTGCCCAGTGTGCGGGTACCTCTATTCAGAAATCTGTTGTGTGTGTAGTTAACAGAGGTTCAGGGGAAAACCCCTTTCTGAAAGTTTGGCCGAGTTCCTAGGGTGCGTATGTGCCTTTGCCAAGCGTTGGGGCTCTGTCGGGTGTCTTGTGTCCCTAGCCCCTCCCTGGCCTCCTTCAGCTGACCAGGCCAAAGGAAGAGGATTTCTTCTTGGCTACTGGGGATTTTAGTATGGCAAAATACTTTTTAATAATTTAAAGAGGTTATTGTAAAATGCATACAATCTAAAACCCCCCGTCATAACCATTTTTAAGTGTATAAAATGCATTCAAGTCGCTGGGCTGCCGTTCCCCCTCCGTCTCCCCATTTCTCTTCCTCTTATGAAGCTGAAGCTCCACATGGTCAAATATTTCATACATACACATAAGTCTCTAAGGTGAGGATAGTAAAATTCCTATGGTAGAAGGTGTGATCATGACTTATCAGTGGTTTGTAGTCTCCATTTTCTCAACATTTCAGCATCTTCAAGTACCGGAGATGTGGTGCTTTATCGTAAATATTCTCATTTAATATTCAAAACTCTTGTGAGGTAGGCACTGATATTCCCGTTTGGTAGATAAAGAAACTGCAGTAGTGTTAGAAGAAAGGTAGTAAAGGCGCCAGGGCCCCTGCTTAGTGCTGCCGAGTTTCAATCATGTGTCCCTTATTCTGCATTTCAAAAGACTGTGATGAATGTGTACTCGGTCGGTCTGTCTGTCTAATCCATTTTGTGGGCATGGGTATGTGTCAGGAGGGAGAATTTCTAGAGTTTTCTTGTAAATCATGGGTCTTGCCCTAACAACAGAGTCTTGTTCATCATGGTGGCATCTCGCGGGATCGGGGATTATTGTGTTTCCCCGGAACACTTAGTGGATGCGGCAGATGTCTATTCAAATATTACGTTAAAAAATGCCTGGGATTGTATTTAAATTGCTTCAATTATTCACTAATTAAATTGCAGCTCGTTTCTCCTGGGGATTTTGCACTCGGCTGAGTTTCTTTATTGTTTATGTTGGACAATGACACAAAGAATCTTTGGCACTGTAGCATCCTGAAGAATCCTGCTGAATGGGCTAAATAAGTCCACAGTCGTCCCACAACACACTTTTTTTAATACTACCATTTTTTTCCCTTTTTTTTTTTTCCTGGCAAGACCAAACTTGGACAGATAGTGGGCTTTTGTTTATTTTCATTTCTGTATTTGATTCCGGCCCTTAAATACCTGGAGGGGTCGCAGACACAATGGAGGCCCATGTGTTCTGTGGAAGGGATCGGCTTCTTTGCTCTGCTTGGGTTTTACCATGAACAGCCCAATGGAATTCAGGCATTTAAAACCACATGTGACTCTCTCATGTGGCCGCCCCAACTGGAGCCTTTAATGGGTCCTTCCAAGAGGCTGGACCCTGCAGTGCCCCAGGAGGGCTTCACCCGGAGTTCTTATCATTGCTGATAAGGACTTTACCAACTTTTCTCCCACGTGCTATTTTCATTTACAGAGAGAGGGGAGGGGAAAACAAAGCTGGGGAAAAGGAAAGAAGCCAGAAATTCAGTGTTTCTGCAGACCAAAGGCTTGTCACAATGGACCCCGGGTATTTTTAAACAGGGATGCTTGCTTGCTCTTGGGATGTAAATTATTTGTATGTCCCCCCAACCTTTTTTTTTTTTTTTAAAAAAAAAAAGCCCAACAATTTTGAGCTAATATTCACCCTTGTCCACAGTCATGAAGACGTTTCTCAGAGTAAGTAAATTCCTAACTCTTGAGAGCATGGCTTTGGGGCACCAGCCGTCTCTGCTCAGCCGCGTATTTGAAGTTCACAGCCTGGTGAGGAAGGAGTTGTCCCCACTTTGCAGACATGGAAAGAGTGGTTGGGGAGGATAGGAGAGCTGCTCAGCTGCCACGTGAATCTTAAGTGGTAGGTCTAGGATCACCTCCTTTCTGTGATATGAGTGCTCAGAATTTTCAAAAAGCAGTATTCCATTTTGTCAGGGTTATTCCCGATATGGGTAATCTTTGGCCCAGGGGACTAAGGTGGGAGGAGCCCACGCGCATGGGTGTTAGACACAGTCTCAGAGGAAATGGAAACACTGAGCTCCCCGCACCAGCGTGCTGACATTGGCAGAGCCCAAGGGAGAGGCCGGAGGAGGACCAGCATCCTGGGTGGGAAGCTGAATGCGTTCGCAAATCAAGTGCCTCTGAGTGACCCTGTTGTGAGGAAGAGTTGTCAGGAACTGGGGTCACCAGAGGAGGCGTTAGGCAGGTTTGGAGCCACCAGGAGACTCCCACATGAAGCTGTGGAGGAGGCGTGGAGTGGGACGAGGTGGAGGTTGCTGGGCCCAGGGGAGAAGACGGCGTGGACACTGCAGCCGCAGAGCCCGACCAGAGACTCGCCTCGGCCTGCCTCCTCTGGGTGCCAGCAGAGAAGGATGTCACTCACCTGATGGCGAAAGCCAACACACTGCCAGGGGTGGCATCAGGTAGATTGCAGCCCAAGTCACATGTGGGCTCTGCACGTGCAAATCCCTGTGGTGACAGCCCCGAACCACGGAAGCGACGCAGGTCGAGGCCCATTTTAGTCTTATGTGTCCAGGGCAGCCAAGCCAGCCTCCTCCCACCCAGGAGTCCAGGTGCTTCTCTACAGACTCCCCTTTGCTGGAGGCACAGATCCTCTCTTTAATCTTGGACAGAGGGTGGCTTCCTTCCTCCTGTGGCTGCCCCGTGTGGGTCTAGCAGATGGTGGGGAGGGAGCCCCTGGGGTTCTCTGTAGCCCTGGGGCGGTGCTGAGGTTTTCAGTGACCTTCCGTAGGATGGTGACGAAACTTGGGCCTGGAAGGTGCTTTCTCGGTCAGTAGGAATAAGACGTTGCTGCTTATTCTGAAGGTCAAGTCACCGTGACCTCGTTTTATTTTCCCTTCTTCGTGATCCAAGCTTTTCAGGCATAAGTTGTCTGGAGGCCTTTTCTCTTTTTTCTTGCTGCTGCTTCTGCTGGAGTCTTTGGGTTCTGACTCTGGCCTGGTGGGTAATGTGCATCTTGGGGTCATGTTTTAAGTTAAAAGCATTTTGCCTCGTTTGACTGGACAAATGAAAATGGCGTCACATTGATGTAGGAAGGGGTTTCCCTCACTGGAACTCGTGGAGGGTTTCATTTGGGGGTGTGAGAGAGGCTGAGGGGCCCTCTTTTGAGGATTTCTTGCAAGCCATAGAGTCTTGCCTCAAGGGGGAAAAGAAATCCATATAATTACATCCACACAAGATTTTTTTTCCCTGTAATTCCAAATTACGGTTCATTCTCAAACTTTTCATTATACATCCTTTGTTTGAAATATCAATGGTCAGTTTGGATTATGGCTGTTCCTGTGGTCCCCAAGAGGTGGACATTTGAAGTCCTGTGACTTCATGGAAGGTGTCTTGACTTCTGTGTGAGCTGTAGGGGCCATGGCTGGCCTGACGGGGGGAGACACATCGAGTCTGAGAGAATGCATCGTGGGATTGGTAAAAAATGAAGCTAAAGAAATGTTAAAAAGACAACAAAAGGCTGTCGTGTTTGTCGTTTTTTTTTTTTTTTTTTTTTTTTTATTTGGAAACTACACACAACCTGAAAACTTGCATTCAATGCAACGAAGACAAATAAAGGTAAATATTCACAGCTTAGACCTTGAGAACGAGAGGGGGGTGGCCCTGGAGGCTGCAGCCACCTCCTGGTGACGCGTGTTCAGGGAACTCCTCTATGTGAGTAAATAATGGGCTCAGGGTGCAGGAGGCCAGTCCTGCTCAGTGGCTCCTGCAAGCAGGTGACTTTGGGGCCTGAGCTGCAGCTGGCCCATGGCATCCGGGCACTGGGCCTCCCAGCCAGAGAGGAAGCCCGAGGAGTCCCAAGGCCCCGGGGCTCCTCCTGCAGGCAGAGGCACCTCAGCCCTCCACTGCCCTGGTCACCACCTGAGCCGCAGCCAGGCCGCCCTGTACAGGAGCACATGCCCCTCTCAACATGCCAGCAATGTACAGGGAGAGCCACAGCCTCAGCCTCTTAGGTCTCCAGGATCTGTGTCTGCCACTCACGTGACATCCATAAGTACTGGGTGGGTGGGCTTCATTCTTTCTTTACACTGAAGACAATGATGTCAAGGCCGGGGGTCCTTTCCTGCACGAGCTGGGAGCCCTCTTACTGCGGACAACGTTATGTGCTGGGAACTCAATCCTCAAATTCATGTGCACTGGGAGGTAATCGGAAATAGATGGCATCATGAGAGTGAAGTCCCATGAGGACATCGGTGGCTTTATTAAGTGAGGAAACGAGACTGACTCTCGGGCTCTGCCTTGCTATGCAGTGCCCCTCACCACACTCTGGTGGCCAGCACAGGCCAGCAGCATGTCCCTGAACTCCTGCCTCTAGAACCACAAGCTAAATGAACCTCTGCTCCTTAAAGACCACCCAGCCTGTGGTACTCAGTTACAGCAACAGAAAGCACACCAAGACTCGAGGCCAGCCGTGCAGGGTGCTGGTATTCAGCAAATGGTCCCTGAGCAGATGTTAAAATGGCCAGAGAGCCAGAGTTACTTAGAATCTCTAAACTGCCTCTTTTGGATTATTTCCAACTCCGGAGCAAGTTGGAGCAACAGCTCAAGGTTAGGTTGCCAGAGTCTGAATCATTTGCTTATCATTATGACAACTAGTTTTGTAACTTACCCTCAGACTAGATAGCAAGCTAATTACAGTACTTGGGTCTTTGGCTTATTGTTTTGATTTTTAATGCTCTATAGAATAAAGATGGGTGGAGTTTTAGTCTCATTCGGATCGTTTCGATGTCTGGCCTTCATTGGGTACAGGGATGGTTATTCATTAAATAACCATTGATTGATTACCATGTTGTGGGGATGATTTTATGCACTGAGGAAATATGGGAATGATATGTGCTTGTAAGAGCTCTCAGCCTGGTGGGGAGGTGGATATAAGAGCAGTAGTTGGAACCTCTAATGTGTTGAGGGGCCTGAGACTTCAAAAAAAGGTGGGTCAAGGGAGGGACTAATGTATTCTGCTTGGGGGTGGGGAAAGGCCAGACAGAGGGTGCTGGGCACCAGACAGGGTGAGGAATGAGACTGGAGAGGTGGCATTCCAAGCAGAGGGAGGGGCCTGTGGGAAGCTCCTTTAGGGACTGTTTAAAGAAGGCTGGGAGCCTTCTGAGCAGAAGGCCCGGATCCTTGCCCAGGGCACAGGGGCCAGGGAGCAGGCGGAGGTGAGGGTGGACAGCTGCGGGGACAGGATCGTTGGATTCTCTCTCGTGCATCGTTGGGTGCACTTGAAGGGGTAAAAGCAAGTTCTGACTCCTGCTTGTTTTATAGTAAATATCTAAACCCAGATCTCAGGTCTTGCTGAGGCAGGAGCCTGGGGTAAATGGTAAACAGAGACTATAATTGGCTAGAGGAACGATTTCATCACCCTTATTCTTCAAGTTATCAAGGAAGCTTAAACATGCAAAATTCACTGTAGGGCAGGGGTGACTTCAGATGAGCACAGAATCACCACTGTGCAACGTGGCAAGATCTTCTTGGATTGATTTGAGAGAAATGGGTGAACTTGGTTTCTCTCATTTTACTGTTTTGGCCTGAGAATCTGTAGAACGAATGGTGCCGTCAGAGCTGTCCTCTCTGAACTGGCTTTGTATGGGCTGATGTCTGGAGTAGTGGCTGGTAGTATAAATAACAGAGGAGCAACAGCAGAAATGATCCAAACACCGGATCGAGGCCACCGTGCACTTGGTGAGGGAGGTCTGGTCAGACGCAGCACTCACGCGACCTGCAGGACTGGATTTCCAACCTGTTCAGCGTCCGGCAAGGGGATTTAATTCGAAAAATTACACTCTTTAATGTACATGGGCTTTGTCACCCTGGTTATTCCTTTATGCGATGATAAATATTTATTGAGCACCTATGTGTTGCTCTTATAGGTCAAATTTTTGGAAGCCTTTTTTAAAAAAATTTTTCTCTGAAGTGACCCTTTCCCCAGCTCATTAAAAACAAAAACAAACAAACAAACAAACAAAAAACACTTCTGTGGAGACTTTAGAGACTGTTTAAGTGAGAACTTTATAATTAATTAGATTTTTGAAATAATTCAATAGATATTCATTTTGAACAGCTGATGAGGGGCCAGACACCAGCATGAGGCATTTCAGGCTAACACTTACAGACGGGCCTGGTCTTCGTGGAGACTCTGTTCTAGGAGAACATAGAAAATTGATAATGGCTTTGGAGTGGAACTGGATGAGTGCTTGGAAGGAACAAGTAAGTTCAGGGCACCCTGGGAGAGGGAGGGGGGTATCCAACCCAGACTTAGAGGGAGACCTGGGAGAAAGTGGCATCTCAGCAGAGACTTGAGGAGTTGGGGAAAGTCCAAAGAAGAGGGGAGGGGACTAGCCCAGGGTGGCTGTCTCCTGTGTCACAGGGTGTGAGTGTGTGTGTGTGTGTGTGTGTTAGAAGCAGCTAGCCTGGCTGTGATGTGGGGCTTGAGCAGAAGTCGGAAGTTGGCTGGAATGCTGTGTAGATCCTGGTCCTACTGTGGTGCCATTCAGGTGTTCAGAGCTGATCCTGATGCACAGGGTGTGGTGGTGCACACCTGTGGTCCCAGTGACTAGGGAGGCTGAGGCAGGAGGATTGCAAGTTTGAGTCCAGCCTTGGCAACATAGTGAGAACTTGTCTTAAAAATAACAAGGGCCTGGTGTTGTAGTTGAGTGCTAAAGCATTCCTGGATTCAGTCCTGTGTGTGTGTGTGTGTGTGTGTGTGTGTGTGTGTGTATGTGTGTGTAGATATTTATAAATCCTGATGCTTCCTAGAAGGATCAGTGTCTCCATGATGGGAGGAAGGAAGCAGGTAGACTGGTGAGGAGGTTTCTGTCCTACCTGTGTGGGAGACGGCACTATCCCCATCAGGGGACTGGCCGCGGGGCGGGGCGGTGGGGGCTGACTAGAGCTGGGGGTCTGGGGAGTGGTAAGAAGGAGATTTCCATCCTTGGGCTGACAGATGCAATACTTCTTTATGGCGTCAAACATTGTTTGATCTAAGAAACCTGGAAATCCTTGCTAGCCCCTCAGCATACAGGAGCACTGGAGAGAGAGAGGAGGAATCCATTGGCAAGGCGAATGCGCTCCTGGTTTGATTCTTCGGTCTTCCGACTTTCAAGGCCCCTTCCTGTGGCTCATTAACTGGAAGGAGACCTTGATCCTATAATCTTCTCATTTTCAGAGAATGAGGGAGATGTTGGGCTTTCTTGGAGCAGGTGGCTTTCCGCCTTTGGACAGAAGTACTTGAGGGTCCACCCTGAGCTGATCAGTGTTGTTGGATAGCCACCAGATGCCACCTAAGAGTCTTAGGTGCAGGCCACCAGCACTTGGATTTTACGCCTGTCATTTAGAGCCCAGTGATCTCCAGTGGTCCCCAACTGCTAGGATCTCAAGCCCCTGTCCTCTTGGGTTTCCAGATTTTTAAAATCGAAAGCAAAATCTCTTATAGAAAAGCTCATTTGATTTGTTGCTGAATTTCTGAATTTTTTTTCATTCTGATCATGTCATCTAGATCATTAGTGGAAAAAATGCAGTCCAAGATACCACAGGGCTCGGGCCTTTTAATTTTAATGTTTTAAATATAAAATAACAAAATTGTCTGCTCTCCGTTAAAAAGAATGTAGAGGAATTTTAATTTGATTATCATCCCCAGTTTCCCAGGCTCTCATAGGCCAGGACTTTGTTTGAACAGCTGTACTCTGGCAAACCTCAGTAGCAAATGAATCAGGAGTGATTTTGTGTAGCAAGTCAGATGAAAGGGACTTCCTTAGAAAGAGGGGTCATTACAAGAAGGAAGAAAGAAAAACTAGCAACACTTTGAGACATTTGACCACAAGTTTTCTAAAAATAGAGCAATAGCTCCAAGAATTCTTTTCTAATAATCTTATAATATGCTGCCATTAAGAATAAAAATATATCTTGTATCTTTTGATATTTTTATACAGAGAAAAAAAATTGCAATAAAAGTCAACAGAGAAAGGAAGATTGCTAAAAATTAGGAAGCATAAAAAAATGGAAACAGAGCAGGGTAGTCAATTTCCTGTCCTTTGAAGGTGAGTTATCCATGTGCTCAGGGGGACAGGGAGGGACTTGAGGTGTCAGCCATCAATCACAGATCAACCCTGGGAAAAGAGATTCTCAGGAGCTGCGGGGAAGAAGGGCTGTTAGCGCTCACCATCTCACCTGGATAAGTTGGCAAGTGTACAGTGAGGCTGAACTCGGTTCAGGGAAGCATTGATTCACCCAACTGAATAAACAACAACTGCATTGGCTAATCTAATTAATCCAACTCTACTTCTGTTTTCCAAAGGAGATTCACAGGCAGTAAAGTAAATTAAATCAACATTCCCCCCCCCCCCCCCGACTTACTAAAAATGAGCTTTATTTCCTTGGGTAAATCAGTCATTTAAATTCCCAAGGTTGTCCTCCAGTAGTGGACTGGCTGGAAGCAATTGTGCAGATGTAAAATGGTCTCTGTGTAGATTGCATACCAGTTCTGAACATCATGTCTTGTCTCTACCACCAAAGCCAATATGAATAAAACAAGTTTTTAACAAGTTATTCTTAGAAACAGTGGCTTGTAGGTGTCGATGTGCAGATCAGGGAACCTGTGTTGGAATGAATTTCTTATGGATCCAAACTATGTTGACGGGAAGAAATAATGACTTTGGGCAAACATCCTGGAAAATTAAGGATACTTAAAGTTTGGAAGTGATTGTAATTGTGGAAATGCAGATGCAGGAGTAGTAAGATTTCAGTTTGGTAGTCTGCAGAGCTGTTACTCAGTGTTGGGTGTTCCCTAATGCTAGATCACTAGAATGAGATTCAGTTTCAGATGGCACCTCTATGACATATAAGAAGAATTTCACGTACACATGTTCACAGAAATACCACGTCTGGGGAGCAGTGAAGGTCAGAGTAAACGGGGATGACATCCAATCAGAAGATCACAAAGCAGTGATTGACAGGCTTCCTGGAAGTAAGGAAAAACACAGGGGACGTCCTGGGTGGCATGCTCCGGGAGTCGGGGCTGTTCCCCCAGGGCTGCCGCCTCTTTAGAAGTGTGGTAAGGTCCTGGTCAGAGGCAGCCTGCTGACAGGCCCTGAGAGCTCACCAGTTCTCGGTTCTGCTCGGTTCCTGTGCTCTTCACTGTGTCACCAAAGGGCACACTTCCTAGGGAGGATCCTCAGGGAGGCTCTTTCCAGCAGATTCTTGGTGCTTTTCCTGGAGACCCAGGGTCTCCAGGGTCCCCAGGATTTCCTCTCCTCACTTCTCTTCTGTGGGGCTTCCTGCCACTCTCTTGGCCTTGATCACCTTTGAATATCATGCTCAAAATTCATTTAATCTTCATTCAAATGGAAAGGAAGATCTGGGCCCGGTCACATTGCGTCCTGAATGGTCCTGGATGGTGGGCAGCCGTTAGGTGGATGAAGTGGTTCTTGGAGTGGCTCCCCTTTCCCGAGGACAAGCCTGACTGCCGCTGTCATTTCTCCACGGTCACCTCTGGTTCCAGTCCCAGCCAGGGCTGAGCGTGTAGACTGGCTCTGTGTCCGAGGCCTGTCTCTGCGTCTGGTCGATGCTGCATTCCTCGTGGGCTGGCTGGGAGTGTTTGTAAGCATGGCTTGTCCTCCGTGGGCTGTGGAACCTCCTGTCCTCACCACTGCTCCTTGCTGAAGGCCGTGGATTCCAGGTAGATGGAGCGGGGCTGGCCTTAGGCAAATCTTTGCAGTTTCCTTCTGAGCCCTGAGTCCTCAGTTGACACGGTTGGGCGTGGTAGGGCAGCCATCTCAAGTGGAGGACAGAAAAGCAGTTTCTTTTTGATATATTATCTATTTATTTTTTTGTGGCGCTGGGGGTTGAACCCAGGGCTCGTTACATGCAGCGCGAGCACTCTCCCGGCTGAGCCATATCCCCAGCCCCCCAGCCCTCTTTTTGATATTTTAAATCCCCTGCTTCCAAACTACTCTGTGGTCAAATATGCTCAAGACCGAAAGAAAGCTTTTGACCAAGTTTATCATGGATGCCATCGCATAGTTGGCCACACTGGTTTCTGGGAATCCATTTTGTGATGTATTAAATTATCCTTAATGTTCCTTAATCATCCTTGATATTCAGATTCAGGAGTTATTTCAGGAGATGCAAGTGAAGACAGCAGATGTCCAGGCCCGAGTCGTGTGACGCCTCACGTTACACCCTCTGGGCTCTTTCCTGGTGACTTGTGTGTCATACGTGTGTTCCGTCAGCCATCGGCTGTCCTTTGTGCCCGCTGTGCTCCGATCCCATGGTTCTAGGTGGCATGTGGACTGCAGATTCCTGTGTATTTTATGGATTTGGGCAACCTGCCCGGATACTGTAAGTTTATTTTCCTAAGATGATGGATCGAGGAAGGGCAGCCCAAGGGCGTCCACGCAGGTTTCCTCAGTGCAGATCTGCTGATTCCACCAGTAGATCAGTACAGCCAGAGGGCTACTGGGGGAGTCCAAGGGCCCGCTGTGCTCCTCTGTGGAGACACTGAGACCTGCGGGAATGTCAGGACCGTCTTTACATGTTTGAAAGCCTACCCTGCAATGAAGTATTGGTCCTGCTCTGAAACTTCTTAGGTAGGACTTCAAAGGTGTTGCTTATGTCTACTTTTATTTTGGCTTAATAAGGCGATTTCTTTTCATGCCACGCAGGACCAGTCGTGGACTAGCCCTGCCTTCTGCGCTGGCCTCTGCCCACTGGTTTGGCTCATTTTATCAGCGTCTTCTCCATCTGTGCCTCTTGCCACGCTAACTCTGGTTGGTCATGTCTACCACAGGGCCTTTGCCTGGAATACCATCCCATTTCCCCAGAGCTTTGCTTGGTTGAATCTTATGCGTCTTGGAGGACTTTTCTAAAGAGAATGAGTGTCATGAAGTGAGTGTTGGCCCTGCAGTCCCTCATTGCAAGCAGCAGAAACAGACTGATTAAGCCAAGATGGAGTCTGTTGAGCGGCCATCGAGAAGTTCATGGTCTCTCTGAGAACCACAGCCGTGGCAGGAAACTGGGACCTCCCGCGGTGCCCTGCTGAGCGATGGTGGCTGTGGTTTGCGCTGCTGCCAGGAAATCCTCTTTCTTGAGACTGCTCCAGCCCCAGCGCCATTCTGCTCTGGGAACGCAGCCTTGCGGCCATCATTGGGCCCCTGAACTGGACATCTAGGCTGCGTCCTTCCAGGAGAGTCAGATCCTTCTGCAAACTGCTCACGTGCCGGTGGAAGGTTGTGCCAGGCTAACCTGCTCGGGGATGTCACCATCACCTGCGGCCTGCAGAAGTGTTTTCTAAGTTCTATGCTGAGAAAGGAGATGCATTCACTGAGATTTACCCACCTCCATCACACTGTTCAGAGAGTGCTGGCCAGCAGGGACACGGCCCACCTCGCCTGCCCTGAGCCACCTCACAGGGCTGCCCTGAGGACGAATTAAGGCAGTTTATGGTACACTGCTCGGTACATGGTCCAGAGAGGTAGGTGTAAACTAATATTATTCTGGTTTGATTCGCGTCTTTGGCCAAAGCATAAAATACAATGCTCAATAAGTTGGCCTGTCTCCAACTCCCTCAGCCTGGTTTTAGAATATGAAGGCTATTCTGCTCCCTCCCCACGGAGGCATTGTGACAACCCAGAAGGAACAGGCAGAGAAAGCACTCAGATACCTGCCACCCTCATGAATTTCTATCATCCCCACATTTTGATTCTGTAATAGAAACTCTCAAAATGATGCCAAGAAATCGTAGGTTAAAAAATCTGAGTGGGATTCCGGCTCCTTCTGGTTGGTTTCTGAGTTTCAAGGCTTTGTCCTAATCTGCGTTTCACCCTGGCCCCATGAATACAGCCCTCTTGTTCAGGAGCAGACAATGGGCTCATTCAGCTCTCGGGGTCCTCTGCGTGGTTGCTCTGCCGTGGCCGGTGGTGGCTTTCCCAGAGGTATTGTTATCTTGGGGAAAAAACATTAGAGGTGACAACTGAATTTGAGCAGGAGGACAGCGTGGTGTGGAAGGCGCTGGTGTCGATGTGCAAGCCACACAGTGCAAGTCACTCACCCACTCGGTGACTGAAGTCCACCCCCAGTGCCAGCCTTCCTCTATGGAAGGGGAGAGCTCCACCTCTCTGTATTTTCAGAGGAGCAATGGCCGTGTGAGGCCTTTTTCCTTTTGACAAACGTTTCCCTGTATAATGGATCTGAATTTTAAGTCATGCCTAACTTGCACGCTTCTTGTTTAATCCCCCTGCCCCCGCCCTGGTTTTTTGGTAAATATCAAACTAAAATGACACATTGCTAGTGAAAGTAAAGCATGACCCAGCAGCATTGCAGTCTGAGCTATAATTCTCCGAATTCCATCTCTACCATTTGAAACCGTGTCTTATTCAAGAATGTGGAGAATTCTACTGCGTGTGTTTGCAGACGCTTTATTGCTTAAGAGATACTTCAGACCAGATTCCACCGACCTGTATTTCCAAAAGGCTCGTGTTGAGTTTGAAGGAATTTCCCCTCAATACCCTCTGATGCTTCTTCAGCATCTTTTCTACCTTTTAAAATTGGGCACCCACATTTCCTCATTTGCACTTAACCTAGATAGGGTGATTATTTCAGGATGTTGGGAGTCTGGAGTCTACATTGTGGCTTGCTGAGGGCTGAGTCTAGAAGCAGAGATTAGATTAAAATGAGCCTGTAGTAAACAGAGCTTATTTGGGGTAAACAGAGCACCCTAGGAAGTAGTGTCATTTGGTGATTCAAAATTTAACTTGATTATCTGAAATGTGTAAGTCTGTGTATGACCTGTAGACGTTTTTCCAGCTGCAAAAAATCCAGTTTCGACTTCCCCAATACACAGCCACGCCCTGCACCTCTAAGCACAGGAGCTGTGTGTTGTGGGAGAGGCTGAGGGAAGCTGAGGGGCACACGGAGAAGTCAGGGCTGGAGCTGTTGCTTTAATTGGCCATGTTGCAAGGAACTGGAAGCTTCCCCTTGGTCCTCAAGGGAGTTCTAGGTGACTGGTGGGGGTGCCTCGCGATGGCCTTTAATTTTATTGACTCACTAAATTCTTAGATTACTCTCAACCACTTGATATTGACAAACCATAAAATTCTTATGGAACCTGCTCGGTAGTGTCTTATAAAGAATTATCTTGTTAATAAGCTCAGCATCATTTGGAATTCAAGTTTAATTAAAATGGAAAAGTAAATGGTGATGTAAAGATTTTTCCTCATTTACGTTTTACATCCTTGTATTATTGTGTCTTGGCCTCTTTTCTAAATTCAAAGACGGGTTTTATTTTAAACCCGTTTTTTTTGCAAGGTGAATGTTTACAGAATCTGTTGTAATGTGTCCTCTGCTATTAGCTTTTGCTTGAAATAAATCTATTTTTTTTTTTAAATTGGAGAGATTGGGAGGGAGTTCTGAGGCAGATTCTGAGGGAGGCCAAAGTAAAATCTCTATGTTATCCAGGGACTTTAGATTTTAGGATCCTGTTTAAAGATAATGATTGTTTTTGGATGCTTTAAAGACTTCTCATAAGGGTTGCCCGATAATAGATTAGTTATCAGAGGGGGGTTTGAAAGGCCCTTTGAAATCGCCTGGGTGACAATCCTACCTCATGGTACTAGACAGCTCCTTTGAGGGTGGCTTTTCCTATTGGAAAACCAGAAGAGGTTTTTCTTTTATTAAACGGAAAGCAATACGTACACAGAGATATAATCAAATTCAATAGAAGAAATACACGGGTTATATTTGTGATGGACTCCAAGTTTTCATCTTTCAGCCTTTGTGGGTTTCAGGGTTTTTCTGAAGTAAGATTTGTAAGATGCAGAGCAGCACTCTGCCGCTCCTACAGAGTTACCAAGTGCACCCAGTTGGACCTCAGTTTTGGGGCCTTCCTCTCTTTTTCTTTTTGCTCTCCGATACTGCGGTGCAAAGCTTGATGTCCCCATGCTTGGTCGTTAAGAGAACTTTGGATTGAAATAGATGCTGTAGGGCATGTGACATTCCTGCAAAACCTTTGTTATACACAGTCAACCCTAAAAGAACAGGGCAAAAGCAATGGGTTGTTGGGGGGTCAAGGCTGGAAACCCAGAGGCAGATATTGCTGTCTGGGTGAGCAGGAGTTTACGGCTGCCCTCTCCAGTCCAAGCTCCCTGGGCTCACAAAGGAGGTTCACGCTCCGTTGCTTTACAAAAGCTATTCGGGCAGGCACTTCTTTTTCCCCCCAACCAGCTTTTAAGTACTCCTGGGGCCCTCGGGCCTATTCAAGAGGCCTCTTAGATTATGAATGCATAAGCCTTAATGATTTTGGAGTTCTGAAGGAGGACGTACTAACCAGTGCATCATCAAAACACAATTCTGCTAATAGAATGCACAAATACATTTTAGGGTATCACAGATTCACCCGCTTCTAGTAGTGAGGAGAAGTTTTGCAACAATTGAGAAGCATTTATTTTGTCCTAGCATGGATAGGGTGGTTGGTATTGATTTTAAATTTGCATTCAAATAGTGGAAGCAACCGTGTGGTGCATGTAACTTCTGAGAGCAGCAGAAATGATTTTAGTTCTTAATGGTTTGACAAAATATACAAGACATTTGATGAATACGCAAGTTGGTTATTTCAAGCCTTAGAGAGCTTCAGTTCTCTCAGATTCAGCAGTTGTGTGGATCAGGCAGTTTGTTTCCCTTTTCCGTTATAATCTGTCTTTTAAAATAAGAAATTGTTATTGCGATTGTTGTAAGCACAGCGAGTCTCTTAATATAGTTTAAATACTTGAGTTGTTTCCAGTGATATTCTATGTAACCTAAATCCAGCTCAGGTCCCTTCATGGGAGGGTGGAAACACTGGCAATTGGTTAGAACAGGATTTAACCTGTGGTGCTCTGATTCTCTCTTCCCTTCAACTTTCATCAGGTATTTAATTGCCCACCAGATGATTTATTTTAGAATTGGCCTACTTTTTTTTTTCTTGGCCTCGATGCCTGTGGGCAAATGTAAATGTGCCTCTGAATTAGCAAACCTAGGATCTCTGTTTCAGTTAATAGCCACAACAGGGAATCCAGGGACTTTGATTTCCCTCCTTTTCTAGATTGGCTGTGGGTATAAGATGGTAGAATTAGGATTGGGAAGGAAGGGGGAGGTTCTGGGGCCGCATTTAACTTTAAATGGTCTTATTAATATAAAAGGAATGTGTGTTTTTGGTAGAAAGTACAGAATAGGAAATCCGTCCTTCTTCCACTCACCCATCAGAATGTGAATATGTTCTACCTTTATTTCAGTCCTGTGCTTTTTTGAAATATTGGTTACATGAAAACGGTACATGAATTTCTGAGATAAAGGCTGGGGAGGTGAGTCTGCACATCTTCCGTCTGTTCGGTGGGTTTATGTTCCCATCAGGCCTCCTTACTTTGCCCCCAACCCTGCGACTTTTCCTGTTGAAATTTCTTTTGAAATAAACAATTATTCGGGTCAGGACGGACACTGTCTGTGGGTCCGTTTCTCATAACGCCTCACCCTGACTCTACATTTCTCATTTTCTCGCTCTCTGTCTTCATCGTACCTGTGTGTCCTAACTCACGGCTGTTGGATTTTGTACATTTTAAAACTTTACACGGGATCGCCCGTTTCTCCTGGCTTTTAGAGGCCATCACCTGTGTTGTGAGGTGAGCAGCTTAGAGCCTCCCCGTCACCGCCACCCAGTGCTCCTTGGTATGAAGGTGCTTCCCATCAGCGCCCGTTCCGTCAGTCCCAGAGAGTGGCTGCAGCCTCGCCCAGGCCTCTTGGGTCCTTCCTGGTGCTCCGTCCAGCTCCAGCTGCTGTCCCCTGCTTCTGCACCCGAGGGGGCCCCTCTCATCCCTCTGCAGAAAGCTGAGCTGCCAGTGCACATTGCAAAAGCCCGCACGTGCCCATGGGAGTGGCTCTGCCCAGCGGTTCCCGGGACCTGGGGTGTGCCTGCCTGGCCCTTCGACCCTGCAGTGCCATGGCTTCCCCTGCGATGCCACTCCAGCCACCACACGGGGTTGGCCTAATAGTGCATCCCTGAATGGCTGCCTCCCACTCCCCTCCAGCGTTCCTGGTCACTATTAGCTTAGGGCCTGTCTGCTTGGGAGTGGAGATAAACCAAGTCAGGCTGTTCGCAATTTGAACCACTTCAAAGGCTGCTGCGGTGGACACTTGTAGATCCTGGTCCTGGGGGCGAGTGTATCTCTGGGGTACAGGCCAGGTGGAAGGCCTGGGTTGTGGAACACGCACACATTCACCTTTGTTCAACAATACTGGCTTGTTTTCCAAAGTGCTTGGATCAAATGTTCATGCATAGTGAATAAATATTCCCATTATTTAATATCCTTGCTAATTTACCTTTGGTGTTGTGGTAAGCATAGAGTTTCTCAGGCTCTCATTTGTACTCCTGGGTAATTAATGAGATTGAATATCTTTACATATTTTATTTGATATACTTGTTTTTCTTCTGTGAAACACATTTGCACTTTCATTATTTCCTCTGTACTTTGTTTTTTGTACAAACTCTTTATTCTAGTCTTAGTATTTTATATGCTCTGTAGACATTTCTTCCCTCCGACACACCAGGGATTGAACCCAGGGGTGCTTAGCCACTGAGCCACATCCCCAGCCCTTTTTATTTTAAATTTAGAGACAGGGTCTCAATAAGTTGCTTGGGACCTCACTAGTTGATGAGGCTGGCTTTGAACTTGCAGTCCTCCTGCCTTGGCCTCCTGAGCCACTGACATTACAGGCATGCGCCACCATATCTGGCCCCAACAAACACTTTAGAAGAACAAGCATTATTATTATTTTTTTTGAGACGGGGGTACAGTATATTGCCCAGGCTGGTGTTAAGCTCCCAGGCTCAAGGGATCCTCCTCTCTCACCCTCCTGAGTGGCTGGGACTACAGTGCAGGCCATGGTGCCCGGCTTCATGACAAAGATTAATTTAAAATAGGTGAGTTCAAATAGGAGCATTCATAGTTTCATGATGAAGTCTGATGTTCCCTGTAGGTTGGTCTTGTTTGCCATTTTAACTGGAATGCTTAGGTCATTCGCGTTTCCTGCAGCTTTCCGTATGGTTGGGTTCAAAGTCTGCCATCTCCTTGTTTATTTTCTCCTCCTTCCCTCCCATCCCCTGTCTCCTCCACCTCCTGATGCATTTAATACTATGTACACAGAAGCAAAAATCCAGCGCATTAATCCAGTTAGTCGTGTTTTTATCACGTAGACAGCGGAGGATTCCTTCCTGGGCTGGAATCTCCAGATGTGCCGTGGATAACTGGAATACAGGGTTCCTGACAATATGAGTGTGGGCATGACTTCTATGGTGGTGAGTCTGGGAGGGTGGGTTTGAAATACTTCCAGCCTGAGACCCTGTTTGCTAATAAGGCGGTTCTTGAAAAGCCACATAACCAGCCTAACATGTTTGAAAAACCTAAATCTTTGCACGTGATACCTTCCTTTGAAGATGAGGTGAGAGGAGTGACGGGCAGTCTTTTCGTCCATCCATCCGTCAGAACATCTGTGGATGCAGCTCAGACCTGCCATCCCCCTGTTGTCCCCCGGGGTGCCCCATGCGGGAGGCCCAGGCCCTGCTCACTCGGCTTCAGCAAACAAGGAGTGGCTCTGCTCAACTCCCCTGGATTAATTTCTCTACAGGTTCAGCAAACTTCACTTTGGTTTTTTGAAAATGTAATTGAAATTACACAAGAAAAGCTTTATCAGCTGACCTGAGTCTTGCTTTCAGCAGCCCAGTGTGGAAAGAGCTTTCCTGGTGTTTATAAGATGGGGTGGTGTGAGGTCACTAGAATGCTGTTTGCTTTCCTTGAGCGTTTCTGTGGCAGTCAGTGTGCTGCTGGCTGAGCTTTGTTTGGGGTGTGCGATACCGTAAGTGTGCACTTCCTGGTCTGTGCCTCTCGAGCCAGATGTAGATAGTGTAGTGCAGAATAGTTCTTGTGCCTTTCATGAAAGGATCTTAACATGTGAGACCCCCTAAATGGGTGTTAGACGCCATCCACGGCTGCCTCAGCATGGATGGATAAGTAGGAGAACCTGAAGAGCTCAGTGCCATCTCACCAGCTCCGCCAGCCTGGTAGGTCACATAAAAGGGAGAGCCACTCACAGAGGAGCAGGATCCTCTCCAGCATGAGAAGGTCGGGCTGTTTGAGAACAGTGCCTGTTTCCTTGGGGGCTGGGGAGACGGAGATGGTGGAAAAGGGTCAAGGACCATAGACCCAAGTTTACAGGGTCATAGCCGATCTCATTGTGTGTTGAAGGTCAAGTCTCAGGTCTGTCTTTATGCAAGCCCCCGTCAGAGACTTCACTTAAGAAAGATCAGACGCTTAGAAATGGTCAGAATGGTAAATTTTACGCCATCTGTATTTTGCTACAATATGAAATCATTTGCGAATAAAAGAGGTGGCTGTGGGTTTGCAGTGTTTTTCTAATTCCTTGGGGGAGAGGGCAGTTAGGAACTGAGGGCCACGCAGGGTTCTGTGAACTGGGTAGCATTATCACAGCCCTGTGCCGGGGGGTGGGGGAGGGTTATCCCCAGTCCCTACACAAGAAAAGTCAGATTAAGAGAGGTCGGGCGTGCCCTCCACACACACACACACACACACACACACACACACACACACACACACTCACACACAGAGCAATTCAGAGTGAAAACTGAAGCCCACGTCTCTGCTTTTGCAAGTCAGTCCTCACCTCTCCACCCTAACACAGCTAATTGCCTCAGATGTTTATTCAACCCAGTTGAAGGAGAGCAAGAATTTAGTACCTGAGACTTGGCACATAGTTTTGCAGGGGAAGTGAGAGTCAGAGGATTTCGTCTGTCATGGAATATTTCACTCATTCATGAGACTTTTAATAGGAATCGCTGTGCCAGGCCTTGTTCTAGATACGGGTGATCCCCAGCCCTGAACAAGACAGATGCAGTGTCTGCCCCCCGGGAATGACCAATTATGAAATTGCTGTGTAAACTCGCTTCATCCTCACGCAAGCATTTATTTGAAAACTAAGGGCAAAAATGGAACTTTTAACCATTTCTATTACTCACTGCTACCACCAGCGTTCACAGGAGCAAAATAGATAAATCCAGGAAAAGGTCTTTCTTTGCAAATCTCTAAACACGCAGATAATGAAAATGAATGCAGTGGAGTTTCATTATTCTAATAGTTGCATAAAGTCCCTGTGAACACGGAGTTAGTGAGACTGCTCCTCAGGGAATCCAGGCTTGGATTTCTCTGAAACTCTAGCTGCAAGTTTGTTTTTGGTACTGGGAGTGAACCCAGAGGCACTTAACCACGGAGACACATCCCAGTCCTTTTTATTATTTTTCTTTTAAATTTTGAGACAAGGTCTCATAAAGTTGCTTAGGAGGCTGGCCTCGAACTTTTGATCCTCCTGCCTCAGTCTCCCAGATCTCGGGGATTACAGGTGTGCATCACCACCACACTCATCTTGGCAGCAAGAATTTTGTCTACTCATCAATATATAGTCTAGTTTTATGTATATATTTTTAAAAATAAGGTTTACATTCAATATTTTAATATACATTTAAGATACATGTTTTATTTAATATATCAATTTAATATATCATCAATTCATTACCATTGAACTTGTGGCCAGTGGCACTGTAACTAAGGCCTAAAAATTTATCTAACACAGGTATTTCTCTGTAAGGACCACCCATGTTCCTGCACTCAGGGACATTAGACAGCTTCGGCACTACATGTGAGCCATTTAAAGAGTGAAATCACCAACGAAAAGCACCAAAATGTAAAACAGCACTAAAAAAAAAAAAAAAATCACTAGGCAGACCACAGGAAGGACAGTGACAGAGCTGAAATAAGGCCAGGCTGCCTCCTGTTCCATCTCTGCTGGGAATGTGTAGGTGGGGGGGACTAAAACATGTCATCGCTCCGAGTGTGTGTGAAGTTTTGCAAGAGCACTGTGCATGTAGGTTGGGGTCAGAGATCAGTCCTAGGCAGGTGCATCTGCAGTACAAAATCTGTGAATGATGGAGACTGCACTAAGCAACAGTGCCGCTTTCAGTAAAAAGTGGAATTACCAAGAAAAATATTGAATAATGCTCTGCAGGGTGGAGGTGGGTGCTGGGGAGGTGCCGGTCGTCTGTCCTGTGAGCTCCAGGGGCAGGGCGTCTGCAGTGGGGACTCGCAGGGCAAAGGCCCCGAGGCAGGTCACGTGGACGCCTGGGATGGGGAGGGGGTGCAGGCTGGTCACTGGGGCCTCACAGGCCTGGCGAGGGCTTATTCTAAGTGTGCCGGGGACACGGATGACCACAATGTGTGTGCGGCCTGTGGCTGGCTTTGGGAACAGGAAGTCCGGTTCTCTTCACTTCTGCCCTTGCACAGGGTCCCCCGCAGCCCCCGCCATTGCCCTTCCTTGTTCTCCCAGCAAATCCCCCGGGTCCTTCCCTCAGTGAAGCTCTGCGCACTGACCACTGCCTCGCAGGTCCTCCCCACGTGCGGGCGCTGCCTGGCTTGTGTTGGTGGTGCCTCTTGGTGTACGTGTCTGTCGGTGTCACGCCATGAAACCCGTTTCCCCGCCATCCTCGCTGGGTGGAAGGTGGCTTATGACTCCTCTCGGTGTCCTGGATATAGTGGCCCCGTGATGGGTGGGGGACACCAAGCTTCTGTGTGCTGGAAGGATCTCGTCAGCCTGGGACGCGCATCAGGAAGGAGGATGGACCGTGAGCGGGTGCCATCGGTTGGGGGACACCTGCAGGCTGGGGAGGGCAGAGAAGGCTCCGCCTGCGTGTTTTCTAATGAGGAGTAGCAGGACAGTCTGAGCACCCCTTATCTGAAATGCCTGGCCTATCTATAAGAAGATATCTTGGTGGGGGGGAGACAAGTCTCCGTGTGAAATTCATTTGTTTCGTGCACACTTACCCACACAGCCTTCGGGTCATTTCTATGGTATTGCCAGTGCACCTGAGGTCAGCTGTGGACCTTCCACTTGTGAGTTCATGTCCATGTTCAGATTCACATGTTTGACTCAACCTGCACCTGCCAGGAGACGAAGGACCCGGCCAGAGGAGCTTTTACAGTCCTTGGTGACTCTTAGTGTCTGTGGTTTCATGGAGCTGTGTTGGCAGCTCGAACCCTGCAGGATGGGGCAAGGTGAACAGAAAGGCAGTGGACTTGACCACCTGGTGGCCCGTCGGTCACCTGGCACTGCTGCTGTGTGCCATCCATGCCTCGTTAACCAGCAGCTTGCTTCCCTTCCTTCTGTTTCTTTTAATTCTGGTCAAGGGTTGGGCATGGGCTTCATTCCTCCTCCTGCTTTGGTTAAGAAACAGACGGCAGAAGAGTTTTTTTGATTTCATAGAACACCATTTCTGTGCTGTATTTGTTAAATGACCTTCAGCCAGTTGGGTGGAGGTGTGCCTTTTCCAATATCCTCTGGATTTTTAATGAGCTGTGCCTTTTCCAATATCCTCTGGATTTTTAATGAGCTGCGATGTGTCTTGTCACTTTTTCTGCCCATAGCTATTGTTTCCAGTCACCGTGTTCTAGAATTCTTTTCTTTTCTGCAGAAAAGTGATTGATTTCTTTTACTTTTCAAGATGGCTTCCATTCGTCTGAATGCACGATCCAGATTTAGTATAATACTGGGTTTATGAGACACCTTTTTTTTAAAATTGAAAAGCCATGGAATCATTTTATCCAGTGATATAGCTGTGACATATTTCTCTGAGAAGGAACATGTTACCACAAAGACTGGGCTTCTTTCCTTTGGGGGAAGTTTTCAAATATCAGTATTTTAAAAATTGTCTTTGTGTTATCCAAATGTGTGGGAGAATGATTTTTTTTTTAGGGAGAAAAAATGTGTTCTAAATAAATCTTAGTCGATTTTTTTAATAGTAAATTTCATATTATGAGTCTTTTTTATTTTTTAACAAGCTGAATGTTTTTACTAAACACTGTGAAAACACAATTATAAGCTGCTGTGTCAGGAAATAGGAGTTCTTAGAACAGTGAATTGTTTCATAGCTCTGTGAGAGCAGTAAGTCTGCCTGCTAACAGTCCTTTAAACATAATGAAGGACAGAAGTGGAGATTTTAACTCTTTGATTGCCAGCTTTTGACACCATCAACTGTGGTTGAATTTAGTGGGATCAGATAATTGACTAATTTTGCAAAAGATCTTTAAAAATATGAGACAATAGCTGACTCTAGTTAAAAAAATTCTCCTTTTACACAAACACTATAGTTCGGTTGTGGCAAGCACCTTGATGGATTTGTACCCCGGTTTTTAAGCCCTGGACGGTAGAGTCCAGACCCCTGGAACAGCAGAGCTGGTCGGAGAGCCGGTGTCTGTGGATAGCTGTGCTCCACGGGACGTTTGAGAAAACAGCAGCCCTGGGTGTCGGGGTGGCAGCTCCGGACCATGGATTAGATGGGAAACCGTGGCCCTGTCCTCACCCTGCTATCCTCCACGTGCCACCCATCACAACGTCACAGCACAAGGCCACGTCGTACTGAGGACCCGGGGAGCATCTCAGAATGAGCAGGATACTAAGAGTAAATGCGTCACTCCATGGCAAGTTCAGATGCATACGTTATCTGTTGGAGAGCTTCTGCTGTCAACTTGATGATTTTATGAACACGTTGTGTCTTTACCCACAGAAGACCATAGACCTTTGTTGCTATGGCAGAGGACAGGCAAACCCTATTGGTTTTTTATTTTATTATTATTATTTTTTAATGGTGCTGGGCATTGGACTTAGGCCTCGTGCATGCTAAGCAGGTCCTCTTCCAGTGTGTTACACCCCTTGTCCCTGTTTCTTTCTTTAAATAAAATGCAGTGTCTGGGTCGGGGCCTGGGTGATGTGTGACTTTACAGCAAACACATAAAAAAAGTCACATCTGGCCTTGAGGGTTTCAATTTGAGAATCTCAGGGGGGCTGCTGAAAAGGTTGGGTGGAGTGAAATCCATCCTTATCTTTGCGATGTGCCACCCATGGTCACGGCAGGAGTGTCTCTCACACACGCACATGGACACCCTCTGTGTCTGGCGCCCTGCAGGCCAGGATGGAGCTGCAGACGAGGTTTCCTCATATCATCCTTTCATAGGTTTCTGGAAGGCGCAAGCCTGCTTCTTCCCCACTCCTGTCAAGAGGTCATTGACTGTCCAGTAGTCTTCTGGCTACCTGTTGCCTTGCCTCCGTCGCCTGTGAAACCTGTCGCCTCCTGCCCTCTGGGCCTTCTTCGTTGTCTTCTTCTCTGTTTAAACATAAACCGTCGCCTCCTTCTCATGGTTTTCACAGAATCAAATCAAATCACACAACATGGATTTTGCAGAGGTTTGGCCAGAGCGAGGGCCTTAGGACCACAGTGACCCCGCTGATTGACAGCTGCAGCCTGAACGTCCCTGTGTCTTGGTCTTAAGTCTGTCTTTTCTCCTAGACTTGGCTTTGCTAATTGCCTGGGTTTTCCCTCTGTCCTCTTTATTTCTCCCTCTCGCTCCTTTGTTCTCGAATTTCCGTACCATTTTGCAGAGAGGTTTAGCCACAGAGTTTGTTGGCTTTCTCTCCTGCCTCCCCTTGCCCTCAAGAGGCTCATAAAGATATTTTCCTAAATAATGTCAGCTCCTCCCCAAAAAGCAACTCTGAGATCAGCTATAATAATACTTATTTTCTCCACAATAAATAAACTGGACGTGCAGAATACTCTCCAGTTTTAAGCCCATTAGCTCTCTTTCTCTCTCTCGGAGTGTATCTGTTGGTTGATTTTTTTTTTTTTTTTGGTTTTATATTACAGCAGGCTTTGATGACTTTGACCATCTGTGCCTGGGGGAGGAGGGTACTGGTGCTCACTGATCCAGCTGCAAAGTGGGAGAGTCGTTCTGGCTACTTCTCATGCTTTTCCACATTATGGCACACGTCAAATGTTTGTAGGGGACACTTGCAAGGGTGAATGGATAAGGTTGCTAGTGGCCAAAGATGGCTGGCCCAGGGATTCCCTCCAGCTCTGGCCACCCTGACTCTATCCAGCCAGTGTAGGTAACCAAGGGGGTAAATATGGAAGTGTACCTGGAAACACTGAGTAGCCACCTGTTGGGATGCTTTGGATTACAGTAGCCCCGTGCAAGCCAAGGTAACCAAAACAGCTCCCCATCTGCTGGGCCCTATTATTTCCAACTGTGGAACTCTACAATTCACAAAGCCAAAGCCCTGTTTTATAATATTAAAATTACTAGATTTTATTCGATCGTGATAGTTCTAAATAGACCATATTATGAATGCAGCCTGTGAGTGCACTTGTGTGTTGCTATTTTAACCCTGCACTCATGGTTTATTTTAATGAGCTGGATAATTCAAGGGGGCTTTGGAACATCTGCGGAAAAGTCACCTGAGCATGTGTGTGGTTAATGCCAAAGCTCACTTTCAATGGTGTGGTGTGCAGTCATTTGTATGTTTCATTCACTTGTCCATTCTAGAAGTTTGGGCTGAGTTTCTGGTATATGATAAGGAGAAAAAAATAAAAAGCAAGTCATAGCTGTCCTTCTGGGAACCTGGAACTCAAACCTGGCCTCAAACGGGGAGACACTTGCTGGATATTTGAAGCACTGATGTTGGGGATGACAAAGTTCATGGTTGATTGTTGAAGTAATAGCTTACAGTAGGGGTTCTTCACACAGGTGCTCAGGGTGAGGGGGCACAGTTAGCTAGTGAAGCATGACTTGAACCCATCTTCCAAAGATGTGTAGGACTTGGAATAGCTAGAAGTACCCCAGGTGTGGCTTCTGGCAGAGCATGGTTCAGTATGAAAAAGAGCTTGTTTGAGGATTGATTATCTTCAGTGGGAAACAGGAGGACAAAGACTTTTTTCCTAGGTAAAGTTTTATTTTTAATTTTGGCAGTGCTGGGGATTAAAACCAGGGGTGCTCTAACCCTGAGCTCTATTCCAAACCCTTTTTATTTTATTTTATTTTGAGAAGGGCCTTGCTAAGTTGCTAAGGCTGACCTACACTTACAATCCTCCTGCCTCAGGCCTTCTTAGTCACTTGGATTACAGGCGTGCGCCACTGCACCCAGCAAAATTATATATATTTTTAGTAAAAAGAGAATAGGGAAGAGATGATCAACCAATGCTGGCATAATTCTAGTATAAAGCATTCCAGCATAATTTATTCACTAAATATTGGCAAAGGGTTGCATTTTAGCTGTTCAGATGGGTGGTTATTGTTCTAATAATGAAGACCAAGTGTCTCTAAATTGTTGTCTACTGAGAGAACAAAAATAAGAGCAAATATGCATTTTTAAGTTCCTGTAAATATTTTATTTGTTCACAGCCAGTACCTCTATTGAAAGGAAACTCTTTAGCTACTTCTGGGACGTTCTATCTTGTTAGATGTGCTGCAAGTTCTGATTGGTGACGCCAGAACTAAGTCGTCCCTTCCATCCTAATCCCAACCTGGAGCAACTGGTGCACAGGTTATTTGTTTTCTTTTGTCCTCAGAATTACTTTCAAGTCTGCCCTAGAAATGACCTGAAACTCTTGAGTTTTGGATTCCCCTGGGCTCGGGGACCCAGACTCTTTTAAATCCCTAGAAAGAAATGCCTAAATTCGGGTTGGTTCTTTCTTGAATATGCTACTCAGAATAAATGCATGAGTTTTGAAAATTATTTTACATGGGAAGGTTGTTCAAGAGTTACATTGTGTACATGGCAGGGGTGGGTAGGGAACAAAAAAAGGAAAATCTCTTATATTTTTATGTTTTTAATCAATAGTAAAGTTAAAAACGGGGGAGAATCTTTTACCAATTTTAAGGAAATGGACTCATACCTGTTAAGCAGGTCGAACTTGCTTCGAAGGGTTGCAGTGTGTTTTGTAGCCATAAATCATTTCTTGTGCTATTGGCCAGTTCCAAAAATCCAAATCAGTCACACAAAAGCCAGTTATTCAGTTTATTAATCCATTGTTCACAACATTGGCTACTCATTCATTATTCACTCAATCTGGTTGCTCTTTCAGGGGTCCACGCCTGCTAACAGACTGGGTAAGGCAGCTTGAGAGGACGAGCGCTCTAGTATGGAAAGGAGGCATTTCCATGAACAAAAGGGACCGTATTTTTTAGTTCTTCTGATAGCTGCTTGGGTTTGCTTGGCAGATAAGGGGATGGTGTGATGCGCCCCTCAATTCTTTCTGCCATCACGGACAATAGATTGTTGTCTGTGTCCTTCTGTTAGAACATCCTTTCTCGATTGTGTAGACACTGACTTATTCAACCACACTGGTGCCCGTGTGCTGAGTACCCTGTCTTCCTGCTGCTTGCCGGATCCCACATGTCCATGATCTGTGATCATCTGGCTCCTCCTCATTCTTAGGCATAGTATTTGGTGGAACGTGGTGGATGTTTCATCATCTGTTTAAGGAGTTTCCTTTAAAAAGTGTAGCAAGACTGAGCCAGGCACGGTGGCACACGCCTGTAATCCCAGTAGCCTGGGAGGCTGAGGCAGTCTGAGGCCAGCCTCAGCAACTTAGCAAGACCCTGTCTCAAAAACAAACAAACAAACAAAAAGAAACTGAGGATGTGGCTCAGTGTTAAAGTACCCCAGGTTCAATCCCTAGGACCAAACAAATAAATGAATGAATAAATAAAGCAGCAAAACTGATCAGTTCTCATAACTAAATTAAACTTAGAGAAGGCATTTAGTGTTTGATTTATTTAAAGCATTCCACAAGCTCACAAAGGGGTCTTGGGTTTGCAAATGAGGTAAAATGGGACATTGTTCACATTGAACATCTGAAGTGAGCATCACATAAAGCCGTGACCAGAGAGGCTGTACAGTGGCTGTATGAAGGCTGAGGCAGCTGGGGCTTGCGGTCACCCTTGTGGATACTCACGGAGGAAACTGGCATCCGTTGCCTCTGTCCTGTGTGCCTTCAGCACTGAGTGTGCTCCCTGGTCCAGGACCACTTCCCTGCTGCTTGCATTCCAGAGCACCCTGCAGGTGTGGTGGTGTCCAGGGAGCAGAGGAAGCTGCCCACCTGGGCATCTTTTATTTAGGAAGTATCATGGCCAGTAGACCGGAGCCACTCTTCCTCGCTTCCAAGACCTCAGCCTTGGTTTTCTTCCAGCAACCAATGACCTTGACCTCTAGGTCTGCCTACTTATAGTCAAGTGTGGCATAATGATGTGAGAGGCTGTGTGAAACACATCCTTGGGCGATTCTGTCATGTGAACCTCATGGATGTAGTTACGCAAAGTCAGGTCTGTAGCCTGCCACGCACCTGGGCCACATGGTATAGCCACCACTGTATGCATGGTCTGTCCTGGACTGGAAGCTGTGGTGTGGTGCATGATTGTAGGAAGGTTTGATTCTTAAAGATAATATTGATCTGGATGAGAAATTTCAAACTTATCTGTTCAACTTTACATAAGCATCATTATATAAAATAATTGGAAGATTAATGTTTTGTGCAATGAGAATAATGTGTATATATATATATATTTTGGTCTCTAAGATGAGTGAGAACTGTAGTAACAAAATAGATTTATTAGAAAATCAAATTGCCAAGAAGAAAATGTAGTGTGTATCATCCAGTTAGGAGTTTATGAAAAGTCAGTCCCTTTTGTAATCTAAGAAATAAAGCCTCCTCCAGACGCAGACTTCCTCTCAGCTCGGGAATTACGCAGTGGGAGAGGACGCTTTTTGTTCAAAGCTTACAGCTCCTTCGCTCTGAGTCCACCTGGCTGGGGTTGGTGTGACAGCATTGGCGGGCAATGTGCGACCTTGTAGGGCGTGACTCCTATTCCTTTCAAAAGGAAGGAAAGTGGGTCAGTGGGAAGATAAAAGTTTAATTTCTCTTAAGTAGAGGAACTGGAGAAAACTATAAAGTACCTACCTGAACTTGGATGTTTTCCCGGGATTTGTAGCTAAGTAATTTAAAACCGAAGGGCTTATTTTGAAGTGTAGAATATCAGCACTAAAATAAACTTGTAAAATAGGAAGCCTCCTGAAGAGAAGGAGAATTTTACACCATGCCCCCAGGCAATCGTCAGCCCAGACAAACTGTGGAAAGAGAGGAAGGTGGAGCTAGCTCGGATCCAGTGGGAGGGGAGAAAATTTGAGAATTATGTGCACTTGGTACAGTTCTCCGTGGACCGCGTGGTAGACTAAGGCGGGGTGGCTAAAAGCACTTCCAAGACTGTCTTAGGGCACTTACCTCCACCTGCAGGAAGCCCAGAACTCCCTGTCATGGTGAGGCTTCCCCCTGATTTTGGCCCAGTTCCCACAATGTCCTATTGTCTTTCTGAGCCAGGTTCATTTCCTGGGGAAGACTCGGTTCATTCAAGAGAGAAATGGCATAAATATTGCACCTCATCAGATGGTTTTGTTTTGCACTCTTCCCATCATGGTTTTGTGGGAGGTTTATGCAGCAATACCATTCTGACTTCTCTTTCCTGCATTCCTTACACAGAAAAAGGCCACCTTCAATTTATTGTTTTTGTCTAGTTAATTTCTGGTGTGCTTAAGAATTCCGTCATTTGTCCAATGATGATCTATGAAGCACCTACTAAGTGCCCAGCACATTATTATGGATTAATCTGACATCATTTTCAATCCTTTCCAATCATTTATTTGATTTACTTATATTTATTTATTTATTTATTTTCAGTCCTAAGACTCAAACCCAGGGCCTCCTGCATGCTAGGCAAATGCTCTACCAGGGAGCTACATCCCCAACCTCATTTGTTTTTTAAAGATGCTTATTAATAGAATTTTAGAGTGGAGTTTTTCCTTTACCAGTTGCTTGTTTATTTTAAGGAGAGTTACATAGTTTCCTTGTCCCCATGCCACCCACCCTTAACACTGTTAAAGGCGCTGCTATGGAATTAAAATGGATGGCTCTCCTGGTTCTGGCCAAACCCTGGCCCAGTGGGTCTCTGATAATATAGGCTTCTAGTGAACAGAATAACTCTAGGTGAAAGTGCTTGTTCCAGGGTGAGAACCAGAGTTGGAATTTATTTCTCAGGAGATCTGCTTGGAGAATGTGCCCCAGGCCTGCTGTGTCCCTGTTGGGGGGCCTCCCCAGAGTTATCCCTCTTTCCTGTTTGATTTTCCCAAAGGTAGGAAGGGTGGACTTGGGTAGACTTTGTCTGTTTTGTGATGATGATAATTTTGTGAATTATTTTTTTCATTATCACTTACCTGCTGCATGTGATCACCTGTCTGACTCCAGCCACCTGGCACAGACAGGCCGGGCAGAGTCTTGCTCTTGGTTAGGGTAAATGGAGGCAGCCCTGAAGTCCTGGGCCTGCCCTTTGCCACAAGACGTTGTCTGCATGAAATTGAGTTCTATTAAGCTGCTCAGCTTTCGAATGTTAATGGAGGAGCCCACCTTGACTTCCAGCAGTAGTGTACGCCACTGCAGTTTGTGCGACGCACCCTGTCCTAATATTTCCTCCTCTTGGCCTCTCCCCTCCCAGGGATCGCCTTCTCCGCCTGTATCCAACTTCCTTCTCTCTGCTCATTTTTCATTCTTCCAGGATCTGTAGAGTGTCCAAGTTCTCACAGCTCACTTAGAACTGCACTGAGTCCAGAGGGGCCCATGGTGACTTTTCCTTGGTCTAAGGAATTTCAAATTTACAGACTCGCACCCGGAGAGGAGGGAGAGGGGGAGAAAGAGGAAGGGCCCACCTCCAGCAGAGGAAAGGCTGCTTTTTCTGCAGGAGGTTGTCACCTTCAGGCTCTCTGTCACTGTCTGGAGGTGAACTCTGAGCCGAGTGGTGCAGAGATAAATCAGCTTGAATCCGGGGCAGTGAGACAGAAGTTTGGCCAGCGCCCTGTGACAGCTTGTGGTCAAGGGAGAATATGTAAATTCACCGAATTCCCAGGCATTTCAGCCCTAGAAGAGGAGGATTGGGGCATCCAAGAGTCTTGACCTTCCCCTGAGGCTGAATCACAGCTAGTGCTTGTTTTCACCAACGCAGTTTGAGTCTCATACTTGGAAATAATGCTGAAATTAAAACAAAAAAACAAAAAAGCCTCTCCACTCTTACTGTATTCTGATGGGAAATTTGTGGAAGGCTAAAGTCTAATCTGAAAGCAAACATTGCTTTAAATAAATCTGTGCAGCGTCATTTAATAGTGTTTATAACTCGAGCATCGAGGGTCTGGTCCTCATAACCCACAGGGGAAGGCGTCCCAAGGCCTCCTTTCCAATCTGGCTCTGACTCAGAGTTTATCTGTACAAAGTTTTCTGTCTGAAAGCCAATGGTATTGTTTAGACTCGGTGTGAATAAACACAGCCATAAACTTCCCCTTCAGGTGAGGTTTGTGTCTTAATCTGGATGGTGGCCCTACTGTGTGTTCAGTCTCACTGTGTTCTCTTAAGGAGAATGATAATAATAATAAAGAAAACATAGCCCCAGACAGAGTTGTAGCCCTTTATGGAAAGGGAGTCAGGTACACATAAATAAATTGAAGAAAATCTTAAACATCTATGGTAGAATGTCATGATGTCACATGTCAAATTCAGCTCAAGCAGATATTATGTGCTTTGTTGTCAAGAAGAAGAAAAATAAACCTGGGCTTTAGTGGTTATGGGAAGGATTGATGGAGTAAACTGGACCTAGATGGTCCTTGCAGAAAGTGTTCACTCTTGGGTTGCAGGTTTGAAGAGGGGAACCAAGAAAATCTGCAGGAAGCTTCTCATTCAGGGACTGTGCGTGACTATAGGGTCGCTGCATCCATCCCGGCCACCCTAGGCTGGGTCCTGGGTATGGAGTCCCCAGGTTGGTCAGCCCTGCCGCAAACTCTGATCTGTTTCTCCAATAGAATATACAAATTTCATTATTTTTTTTCTTTGTGTACATGACATGAATAATAATTAGGTAGCACTCAGATTTATTCAGAAGGTGAGGGGTCTAAAAGCAGGGTTCCCAAGAGGAGTCATTGAGAAGTCTTGGTGTGTGAGCTTCCAGAAGAGAGGACCAAGGACAAACATGATAGATATTTTTAAACCTTGAAAAGACATTTTTAAAAAAAAAAATATATATATTTTTAGTTGCCAATGGGTTTTTTCCTTTATTTTTTAATCTATATGTGGTGCTGAGGATCGAACCCAGGGCCTCACACATGCCAGGCAAGCAAGCGCTCTCCCACTGAGCCACAACCCCAGTCCAACTTTTTTTTTTTTTTTTTTTTTAATAGAAAAAAATCATGGTAGACCAACCTAAGACACAGAATCGGGCCTGTTGAGTCACCATGTAAGACTCCAGATCAAACAGAGCTTTCTGACCATTAAACTGCTCAACAGCTCTGCTTTTCAGAGGAGCGCGTCCTGCTTCCCCGGAGGCACTCAAGAGAAGACGGACGTCTGGAGGGCCAGCTGGGGTGGCAGGGTCAGACCCAGGAGGCGCCAAGGTTCTTTTCCACTTGCGGCATCTTGGTCACTGAGTCTGTGTCCAGGGAATCCAGGCAGAAACCAGCGACTTCCAGGAGCAGGCAGTTAGGCGTGAACAAACATGGCGCGGGAGCTGCGGGCTGGGGGTGTGTGTTTCAGGACCATGCGCGGGGTGGGGAAGAGCCCGAGGTGTGACAGAGACCTGGAATGTTCTGCGGGACAGTAGGGACCATCCTGCTTCCCGTCCTGGAGAAGGGCCCTGGAAGCCAGTGCTTGAGGAAGCTGCATTCTCTGTATTTTGCCGGAAGCGGCAGGAGGGAGGATTCCAGGCCTGGGAGGACCTTTGTTCTTCTGGGAAACAGAGGGAAAGAGGAAAGCCAGAACTGAAGGGAAGAACCAGTCTGCGTTTCCTCCAGATGGGCCCTGAGATAGAATCCTCCCAGTTAATAATGCACGGGTCGGTTCAATTAGCAGGCCAGAATCAAGGATTTACACCTGGGTCTTTCACTCCAGCTGACCAGTGGCCTGAGAAGAGTCATTCCTTATAGCTAATTCTCCTGCAGGATTAGCCCCTTTGGGAAAATGTTTACAAAACAGTCTGACTGCGCCCCCACCCCGCCCCGCAGGCTGCCTTGTGTCCACACCACGCTGTAATTATTCTTATTCTTGAGGTTAGTGTTCTCCATTGCGAGGTGCATGCAGTTTAGTGTTTCCTACCTTAAGGATATTTTTTTGTCTGACAGCAGCATTCTGAAAGTGGCTTTCTTTCTTGGGAGATGTTCTTTGAAAGATTGGCAAATCATTCAAGAATTTGTTTTAATATCACTCCACCAAGGGAAGGTGAAAAATAAATAATATTCAGGATTATCACTCCTATTTCCTAGCCTGATCTAATATCTGGAATATATTGAAAACACTTTGGCCTCTTCTATTTATAAAGGGCCATAATGGTTTTAGATTGGTGCCGTCCTGAGGTACTGGTTTTTCTTTTTTTTTTTCCTATGGAATTCTCTGAACAGGCCTTTCCTGAAAAGAATACATTAAGACTGTCAGAATGATTCTTTTCAGCAGATTAAGCCTTGCAGATGCCCTTTGTTGAGGGGAAAAATGCATTATTCTGAAAGTCCTTCTGATCTTCAGGAAGACTGAAGATTTCAAATGCTCTTCCACCATTTGAACTTCCCTACAAGAAAATCCCAGATATTTTTATTTTCTGGGTTATAATAATTCAGACCTTATTGTATTTCAAAATGTGAAGAGATGTGTCTTAAGGAAAAATTAACTTTTTATATATTCCTGAAAGATGACCCCCACCGCCTCCCCGCTACTCTTGAAAAGCAAAAATCAGAGCGCCCCATCTCTGTTTTTCAGTGTGCTCTCTTTTGTACCTGGACCGTCCCTTGGAAGAAGTGATGTGCACGTAGGGCGAAACTGTCCTGGATTATCATCGCTTGCTGTGTGTCAGTGACATGGATCGGGTATTCGGGGAGCTCTGGTCGGCAGTGTCCTAAATGGGGCCCCACTATCTCAGGGACAAAAGCAGCTTCCATGCATTACAGGAGCAAGAGGGGGACATTCCTCAGAAGGGGCTGTTTGGAGATCCCTGCCTGGCCCACCGGCTGACGGTGCCTGAGAGGACTCTTTGATTTATAGGAGCTTATAACATGTGCTGCGCTTTGTCCCCAAAGCCACAGACCTGCTGTTAACAGGGCATGCACCCTGAGTTTTTCTGGTGGTCAAATTTATAAAAACCAAACGCTAATCTCTTTGGGAGGCTTCTCAAAGTCGGAGTCTGTTAACTCCGTTTGGACAATGTCTAGCGGAGGGCCACATGTCGACAAGCCTCATAAATGTCTTTGTTGCTGTTGGTGAATGAAGGATGGTTCCTGGAAGAGCCTGGGGAGCCGCGGGTTTGTTTTCATGATAGATAGGAGGAGAGCTGCAGATGGGGAGGGGAAAGATAGACGGTGGGTCAAGGACACGTCTTGGCAGATGCTACTGTTACTCTTTATGAAAAAGAGAAAAAAAAAAAAGAAGCTCCAATTCTTTGCGGTGGTGTCCTGGCCCTCTGCTGGGGGACGCATTCAGGACTGGAGGTGTCCAGGACTTCACTGTGAAGAGGCGCCTTCTTGGTGGCTGGGCATTCTGAGCCTGGCTGCCGCCCCGCCCCCATCTGTTCAGTCCCTCCCCTTCCTCTCCCTCCCCACTCCCCGCCCTCTTCCTTCCTTCCTCAATACTATTCAGTGCCGGCTTCTCTTCCAGGCCGGACAGATCTCATTCTTTTCCTTCCTGTAGCTGGAAGCCATTCAGGGCAGGTGGAAATACATCCCATCTTCATTAGGAGCCAAGTTGATTCTCTCGAGTGGACAGGCTACAGAAAGTAGTTTCTAATGTGCATTTTGCATATTTTAAGTAGTATCAGATACAGAGAACATCCTGTCTAAAGAAGAAGGAGTTTTATTAATGTAGCTTTTACTGTATTTATATATATATATATATATATATATATATATATATATATATATATATATATATATATTTTTTTTTTTTTTTTTTTTGGTTGGGAAGATGTCTCAGTTTGGGCAGGAAAAGATGGAGTGTGGATTCCAGAATGCATTAGTGATATTGTTAAATAATCCTTGAAGTTGCAAGAAAAGTGAAGTACCTCTCTCACATGGTTCTTTGCAACTGAACTAAAACTCTATTCTGCACAAATGTCCCTTTGAAAACTTAATTAAGGACTGAGAGGTCTTTTGTTGCCGGTCAGTGGTTAACCTGATTCTGGTTTGTGTAGAAAAGATGACTTCCAATTGAAGAAAGAAAAGACAGATTTTGTTATGGTTTTAAAAAAAGATTTTGCTTGCAAAAATCATTAGATTTTAATGTCCTTATTGCTATAGTTTGAATATGTTCCCCCAAAGTTCATGTGTGGGAAATGAATCCCCAAATTGATATATTTTTGGTATTTGGAGGTGAAGTCTGGTGGAGGTAACTGGGATGGGAAGTCACGAGGCGTGGCCCCCCACCATGCCATTAGGGGCTTTAAGGAGCGGAGGAGACCCAAGCTGGCATCCCTGCTGCCTCGCCACTGCTGCCCTCTGCCACGGGATGCAGCATGAGGCCCTCACCAGATGCTTAGAGACACCAACACTGTGTGCTCTTGGAGCCTCCAGAACCATGAGCCAAATAAACCTCCCTTCTTTAAAACTTACCCAGTCTGTGGTATTCAGTCATAGCAACAGAAAACAGACTGAGGCACTTGTTTTAAAAATGCTTTTCTTTGTCATGTGCTTCCCAGAGCTGTGGTGAGTGGGCACTCTCTGTGTCGAGCAGCATGGACACTGCCCAGCGCATCTTCTTGTAACGTGAAGCCTCTTGCCTGAACTCTGTCCCTGTCTCCAGTGCAGTGCTTCTTAGGGCAGTTTTTAACTCTGTCCCACACACTGGGTGGCATTGGGGCCCTCAGAGTCACAGGTGGAGACTGTCACCTGCAGCTGCCCTCCGCCCTCCCTGGTGAGGCGACCTCCTTCAGTTCCAGGCCCATTTTTTTCCCAGCATTGGGTTGTGCCCTGGGCCTCTGAAGTTGTCCAGTGACCGTCATCAACATGTCCCCCCTCGAACCTGACTTTTCTATCTGACTAATGTGACTCCATACTCCCTCTGGGCAGCTGGGCCTGCAGGACCATCCAGGGAACCCCTTCCTTTCCCTCCGGATCTGATCCTGAGTTCCCGCAGGCAGTCCAGAGGGCCGTCTTATCCCTGGGTTCCACATTCACGGACTCCACAATCACACAGGGAAAATCTTAGTCAGCGTTGCAAATGTACTGAAGAGAACAGACATTTCTCTTATCATTACCCTCGAAACAATACAATATAACTGTTAAAACTCTTGACATAACATCTGCATTGTATCAAGTATCTCAAGTCTCTAGAGCTGATTTCAGTATACAGCAGGGTGTGTGTAGATGCTCAGGTAGGATGTCAATATAAGGAACCTGGAACAATCCCCTGAGGATCCCAGGGAGAGCTGTGTGGCTGCTCTGGGGAAGAGAAGCCGTTGTCGTCAGAAACCTGGTATAGAGGGTCTGCAGGAAAAGGCTGCTGACCCGGGCAGTGCTGTCCCTTATTCATCTAATAGCAGATCATTCACTACCTAGTTTGTGTCGTGTGTAGTTCTAGGTGCCAGGAACACAGAGGGGATGGGAACAGTCACTGCCCTGAAGAAGCCTATGTGTGGCCAGAGAGACTGGCAATAATGATAATAATAAAAATACAATTTGTTATCAGGCAATAATACAGGCTATGAAGAAATACAGCCCAGCACGGAGCTCGAGCTGTTACTGGAGTGCTGTTTCAGATGGGGTGGCCGAGGTGACTTCCAAAGGGACATTTAAGCTGCCATCCTACTCAGAAAGATCCTGTGCAGGCAAGGCCCCCTCACCTGCCCTCTGATGCTCACGGAGTCTCGTGACACAGGTGAAAAGTTTGGAACCTGGGGGGCAGTGCAGTGGTCCTCCAATCACATGGGACATGTTCCAAGACCCCAGGGGATCCTGAACCCCATAACCCTGTATTTTTCCTGGACATCCATATCCATCGCAAAATTTGACTTGTAAGTTAGGCACGGTGCAGGACTAACAGTAACAACTTGTAATAAAACAGAACATTTATGAGAACAGACTGTAATGAAAGTTACGTGAAAGGGGTGTCTCTTGAAATGGGCAAGACAGACGCTGATGTGTTCAGGCTGCAGGGAGCTGGACCCAGGGAGGACACAGGAATGACGCAGTGCTGTGCCCACTTGCTCTGTGTGCACCATCACCAGTTGCTGGGAACTGCTCTCCGCAGCTCCTCTCTGTCCCACGGTCCCACAGCACACACATCTACGTGCTGTGCTGCCCAGCTCCATGTTCAGGCCATTTCAAAGTTCTAAGAGGTTTGGAGAGAGGTGGACAAGGTACAGCCAAGTGACAGGATGTTCCCTGTCAGTTACATGGCCCTGTAGGGGAATCCCAGAACCCCAGAATCGTGGGAAATCCTCGGACGCCCCAGGTCCTAGTTTGGAACTTCCTCCAGAGTGAAGAAAATGGACTCCTGTGTCCAGAACCTTCAAATGTCAGTGTCCACCAGGAGCCTCGCCAGCTGCCTTTCCACAGTCTTCTCGTTATCTCTGATGGGGTTTTCCATGCTGGCACCGCACTTTACTGAGTAAATGTAGGGACAGATGGAGGTGGCAGGCAGAGAAGAGCAAGAGATGACATTGCACTGGGAGCTCTTCACAGGAGTGGTTCATCTGTGGGCTCCCTGGGGAGATGAGCACGTGACTGGCATGTGGAATGCCACCCAGTGGAGCCTGTGGCATGAATAAGGTAAAGCTGAGCTGCATTTCTCTGGAAGGATTTGAAATACAATTCTACACTCTAGCTGGGCGTGGTGACCGATGGACACCTGTAATCCCAGCAATTAGGGAGGCTGAGGCAGGAGGATTGCAAGTTCAAAGTCGGCTTCAGCAATTTAGCAAGACTCTGAGCAACTTAGATCCTGTCTCAAAAAATCAAAAGGGCTGGGGATATAGCTGAGCCCTTTGTGTGTGTAACTACCCCTGGGTTCAAGCAAACAAAAAACAAAACAACAGTTAAAAAAGAATACTAATTCTAGCCCTTTAGCATGGTGGGTTTTCTTGGTATGGACTTTGTAAAGTGTTTTAAAGGAGTAACAGTGAAAGAATTTCAGTAACTGAATGCATGCATGGCGAGGGCAGGTTGTGTTGGTCCCCTGGCCTCTAGGGGATCTGAGATGCTGTAGCTGGCTTGCTGGGAGTCTGCCCTGTATATCTTTATGTCTGTCCAGCCATCTGCCTTCCATGCATCCATCCCATAACTGACTGGTACATCTACCTATTTGACTTGAAGAAGCTGCTGATGCTTGCTGGTAGTATATTTTCTTCATCTCACTTGGACTCTTTTCTTTCTGTATGAAAAAAATTCCAGCAGTGTTGAGGTTTTTGAAAGGGTCCTGTTAATTCAGGAATCCTGAGATTCTGCAGTTCTGTGTAGAGGACTTTGGAAAGAATGCGTTAAACATGCCGCCTCTCCCCACTAAAGCAGACAGTCTGGTAGGTGTGCTGACATGTAGCGGTATGGTCATAAGGCCAGTGGAGAGTGACCAGGAATCGGCTTAGCGACAGCTCAGGTGTGATAGGAGTTTACAGAAGGGGAGATTATTTTTGTCTGCAAATGTTAAGGAAGGCTTAAGGGAGATGGGGAGCGGGGGCATTGGTGTTGGAGTGGAGCCCGTCAAACCTTAGTCACAGTTTTAGTTGATGAACATTCTCATTTACTATTCATGATAGTGAGCATTATTCACTGTTATTCCCGTTGACAGAGAAGGAAACTGAGGCAGGAAAAGAGATGAAGTAACTATCTCAAAGCTCTCCTTTGGGGCAGAGCTATAAGGCAGGAGGAGGTCGGTGGACCCCAAACAGAGATGAGAGAGTGAGTCATTTCAGGAGAGTCGGAGGCCATCCGCATGCTGGTAGGAGAGGGTAGACGTGGCCCACACACCCGAGGAATGGCACCAGTAGAGGCCTGGGTTTGGTGGGAGAGGCCCGTGGCTGTCTGATCTTGACTTGGCTCAGACGGAGATTTTGTGCTGGGCAAGATGTGATCAGAGACTGTGGTTCAGGATGTTGATGATTCTAACCCACTTTCCTGCTCCTAAGCTTTGCCATGTGAGGCCCAGGAAGCTGCCCTCCCCAGATGGCTCCCGCAGTCCCCTGAGCATTTACACCCAGGGTGCTGGGAGCACGAGGCCCGGCCCCATCCTTCTATTCTGAGCACCTTGAAAACCCCCGCTCAATTCTTGGGATTCTAAGAAGAAAGCTCCTTAATCTTCCCCCTCGCGGCTACTTCCTAGATTTTAACCTATTTTTCTGCTCTTTCAAAATTTCTTCTCTCCAGTAAATGAATAATTAGATCTTTGTGGGCTTCACTAGCAAAGAATATACCATAATATTTAGATTAACACAGTGTAATAACTATACTAGGAAAACACATCCTGGTTACAAGATGAATTCCTCCTTTTGCTTTTTATTCCTGGTATCCTGGGGTGGCCTGCTGGAGAAAAAAAATACTATTTGATTCTCCCTGGGTGGTCAGGGAGAACTTGTAAAGACTCTTGTTTGTTTTGTGTGAGCCTTCAAAGGCACTCGGCTTCCCTACATAAAGATGTACTAAGAAAATAGGGATTTTTTTTTTTTTTTTTGAAGTTGCTACGTATAAAGGGAAATGCACAGAGCAACCATCCTTCCTGTAGAACTCCAAGCTAATGTGATTAGAGCTCTCTTTCACCAGCCATCTTTGTTATGTCTGCCTCTGGTCATTACCCAGGCTTATGGGGAGATTTATGCTTGCAAAAATCCAACTCCACCTGGTTTTTTAAAATAAAGTAACTCATCACACACAGAGTTTAATTGTGAAATCTACATTTATGATGTTCATCTGGGTTTCTCAAAGAGCTAAGCAATCTGCTGCTCTGTGTGCATGTGTGTGCATGTGCATGTGATTATGTGTGTGATTGTGTGTGTGTGTGAGTGTGTGATTGTGTGTGTGTGATTGTGTAGTCCAGGATGCTCCCGAGGTGTTTGCTGCTGCAACCAATTTCGGCCACGTTTTATGCACATTCCAATTAGCCAGGGCCTCCTGCTGCGACAGGGAGGAGAGTTTGGGTTGGGGTTGGGGCTGGCAAAGTGTGGGAAGGTTTTTAATGCAATCTTAGCAGAACTCCCTCATTAGCACCTCGAGGTCAGTAGGAGCCCGGGAAGCTGCTGTCATGAGCACAGTTGGTAGGTTCTGCTGTGCTTGGTGTGTGTCAGCCATTTTATTTACTCAGGCTTATTTTCTCCATTTCCTAACATTAATTGTACTTAATGGGGGAGGTTGATAATGCTGAATTATTTGAAGCCTGGCGGGAGCCGAGCAGCTGTGTCCCACATCAGACCACTGCTCCATCTAATAGGTTGTCGTTTCACCTGATTCACTGGACAGAGGTGCTTTGCCAATTATGAGCATCCCTACCACATAGAGATGACCTTGTGCCCCAGAGAGTTGCTGAAGCTGCTTTCCCGCCTTGGCCGAAGAGCAGGGCAGGATATTTCTAATCCTTAGATAATTATTTCTCCTTAAAAAAATAAAACAGCCACTCTGTGCCACAGTTGAATCTTTCATGAATTGCCAAGAACTTTGTTTTTGGAACCAAGTGCTTAAGACATCAGTTCTTTGGAGTGTAGTCTCTAAAAATTCTAAGGGACAGCAAAACTCCCAACTTCCTTTCTTGAATCGAGACATAACCTGTTATCAACTTTTTTTTTTTTAACTTATAGAGGAAAATGCAAGCTTTTAAGTAAATTAATTTTATAATTAATATAAATTAATTTATAATGAATGTTATAAATTAATTTTGTTGGCTATTCTATTGGGAAGTTATTTTGTAACCAAACACATTTGCACAAACGGCCAGATGTTTTTTAGAAGGATGAGGCTAGGCACAGAAAATGGATTGACTTTTGATGTGATCTTATAGTTCTTCTCAAGACCTGGAGTTGAAGTTCTCTGTAGCTTTGAGGTGACGCCAGCTGCAGGGTATGGTCCGTGGAGCATCGTGCACAGTCTCTCCTGTAGTGTCAGCTGGCTGGGGTCTTCATTGTTGCTATTGCTAGTTCTGGGACCTCGGGGAAGTTATGGTGCAACCTCAACCACAGTCTCTCCTCGGGAGCTTCCGTTGCTATCTGCCCTCGCTCTACAGCACTGTCTTAAAGAATAAGTGAAACCAGCTCCATAAAGTAACCCTCTGGGTCTGCGTGCATACCCACACTGGCTGGCTTTTCTGACTACATCGCACGTGCAGAGTCACTCTGGAGAAGGTGTAAAAACCCTCCTTGTTCCAGATCATGACGTCGGGGCCTAGAAAGGCCTCCTGACGTGCTGGTGCTGCTTTAGAACAGGAGGTCAGAGCTGGAGCTGGACCCTGCCTCTGTGAAGGCTTCCAGCCTTGTCCAGGACTCCACGCTCTGCAGCCCGTCCCTGGCCCGGCTCCAGAGTGGCCAGGTGTCCTGCAGTCTAAGGGCAGAGCTTAATAAAGGACCTTCCCTTGCTCCTTGGGGTGCCTTCCAAGTCTTCCAAGTGGACCTGAGTTCTGCAACCTCCCCTACTCCTGCTGACCCTTCATGTTTGACCCAGTTTCCTTTCTCTTCTAGCACCCAGGGGACGGCGGGCGAAGAGCTCACACATCGGCCTACCCAGGTAAGAGGCTCTGTGGGTGGGATCTCCAGACGAGAGGTTGTTCTGATTCTCGGTGGCCGTCTCCGTGGCTGGCTGTTCCTTGGGCTGCCCTGCGTTCCTGTGGCCGCCCTCTAGTTCTCCTTTGGGCATTTACCTATTTCTTGCAGTGACTTGTCTGTGCTGTTTTTCTTCCGTGTTTTTGGTTTTGTCTTTATGTATTCATACGTGTACACGGTGGTGACATAAAATCTGCATGGCACGTTCAGGAGCAACTTCAGGATGAGGGTCACCTCTGAGGAGGGAGGCTGGCTCATGCCTGGGTCAATCTTACCTGCAGTGTTTACAACTATTTTTTTTATCAATGTATGTTTCTTCAAAGTAAGGACACTCTTAAAAAATCATATATATATATATATATATATATATATATATATATGATATATATGTTAATATATACAATATTTTATATGTATCAATTAATTTATTAATATATAAAATACATATATATATATCAATACTATTTTCTCATTTTAAACCATAATTCAGAATAAGTGCTTCATATCATATATGGAGGGGTATTCAATATTCCAGTTGTAACTAGAGTTACCATAAAGAACAATTTCTGTTTGTGTTTCCAATGTCTGGTGATGTCAGACTTGCACCCAGAGAAGTTCTTCTCAAAATGGGGTTCTGAGACTGCAGCATGAGCTCCTCAGGAGCACTGTCAGAGGAGCACAAAGTAGACCCTCACCCAGGCTGACTGAGTCGGGGGTCCTGGGAGTGGGCCGGGCACAAGCCTTCCAGGGGAGTCTAACTCGGGGTGAGGAATGGAAGCCACTGTGTAAGGCCAGGATTCTGTGCTCTCTGCACACCTTAGTCTGCATCTGCCTCTGTGTGGCACATCACAACTTGTCCTGCGGCACTTCAGATACACAGGCATGTGTGCTTACACTCCTGGGTCACCAGGGTGGGGAACCACCTGCCATTCCTTGTGGGGTCTGCCCCAGGTCAGCTGTGGAGAGCAGCAGGCCCACCTGCTTCTGCACTGTGAGGTGTGCCTGGGAGCAGGGGGGTGGACGTGGAGACTGACTTTCTGGAACAGGACCGACCAGCGAAAGTAGAGCCCTGGGAGGGTTTGATAGGGAAACTGGCTTCTGTTTTCTAACATCGTTTTTAAGCCCGTGGTTCTCAATGGCCGATTGGACAAATGGAGTCATCTGAGAGGACTTTGACTGAGGTTGCCCTCCCTTGACCTCAGGTGATTGTGGCTTTGATGGGTGGTGGGGTGGGATGGGGTGGGGAGGAGTTGGGGTCTCTACACCCACAGGGTTTAAAGCCTCTTTCTTTGCTGTCCTGCTTTGGAGCCACTGCTGGGGACTGCCTTTGGTTTGGGGTTCAGGTGGGAGGAGACGTGAGCATAGCCCTTGAGCAGGTATGGTTGGGGGCTTACCGTTTCCTACTTACCCCACCAGTGAGCTGACTCGGAGTGTTCCCGCCATCTCTCGCCTGTTGCGGTTTGCTTTGCTCTGGGGCTGACCCTTTCTGCCATGTCTCTGGCCAGTTTGGGTCCAGGGGAGGAGATCTGGCTAGCTTTGTCTGTAGGTGTCTTGGTCAGAAACGTGTGCGCTTTGTAGCATGCCAAGGACACCCCCCCTCTGGCCGCGCCGTCCTCTCTTTCCCGTAAGAGGATATGGCTCCAGGAAAGGAAGTCGGGGGACACTGATATTACATTTTGCAGCGTGAGGCATTTTTGATTTTCCAAGATGTCCTTGCGGTCCCTGAGTTAAGAAAGGCTGAGCTGCCTTGGTGGCTTGAGTGTTGAAACAGTCTGTGGAAAAGGAAAGGGAAGCCAGCCCCACGGGTGTTCTTGGCAGGGTCTTCCACCTTTGCCCCCTGGTTTCTGGCAGGCTTGTGGGATTGGCCACCCTGCCTTCCCGAGACGCCTTCTGCCTGCCCGCTGCTGCCGAGGAGCCCGGGAGCCCTGGTTAGTTTGCTGGGCTCTCCCCAAGTCGCAGCACTCATTAGAAAATGAGCAGCGGGAATTGGGTTGGTCACATTTGGAGGATCAGCCCAATGCAGATCTAAGTCGCACTTGGGAGGTTTCGTGGGCCTCATTGAAAAATCAATAGAACTCTACCCTTGAGGAAAAACAGATTTTAAAAAAATGAAATAGCTTACTGGAAAACAAAATTTATTTTTCCAATAAAAAATACGGGGTGGAGGTGTTTTCTTTGACGCCGGTGCTGATTTTGTCTCATGCCCTTTCCTCCCCTGCGGAGGGCAGATGGGGCGGAAGCGGAGGCCCGATCTCGTTTGCCAAGATGAGGAAAAAAATCTAATCAATTCATAAATTTACTTATTCTTAATTGATAGCAGACGTTTAAAACCTGATTGGTCTCAGTCAACTGTTTCCTTTTAGGACAATAAACCTGCATTTACGCGTTTCCCAAACCGTTTTGTGGAATCTTCACCGAATGACAGGTTTTTGGAGAGATGTGGGCCCCAGAGCTCTGATTCCGAGGCCTTTCAAAGAACTGTTTCTCATCTAAGAGAAATGGAAAGACCTGTTTTTTGTGTGATTACAATTTATGATTTATGTGATTAGAAAATTTCTGTTTTCTGGCGATATGTAAATTTGCTCCTAGCAATACCAAATATTCATATACCACCTGTTTCTAATTCTAGCGAAACCTATAATCAGAATAAATGAAAATCACCTTATCTGATAAGAATCAGAAAAAATAATTTGAATCTATTGGAGCTTTCTGTCTATCTTTCCAGATCATACTAAACCAGGTGAGTGCAGAAATGCCCAGGGGTGGACTCCATCAGGTAGAGATTGTTTGGCATGGACACCTGGGCAGGGATGAGAGTCCCCAAGAGCTGTTTGGATCATCCTAGTCTCCAGCCTCCCCAGAGTTTGACAGTCATAGATCGGGCTACCTTCTGTAGGTGTATGTGTGTGCTCTATTATTATTATTATTTTTTAAATGGCTATTTGGAACCTGCCATCCTAGGACTCTGAATTCCAGGACAGGCCTTTCCATCGTCCTGTGTGTCTTGCTGCCCACGAAACCATCCGTTTTCCATTCCCCCTCGATAATGAGATACACCATGTGTGATTCTGCCATTTTCCAGGTCAATGATCAATTGCCTGATGATCTTGTATTTAGTGTTGCAAAAGAAATAGGTACTCAGACGTGGCGGCAGCCTGGCGCTCAGGATTCTCCCTGTGCAGTCTTCCGGGGCTGCAGGTGGGAGGAAGGTGGTGTTGATGGAAAATATTCTACCCGTCTTCACTTCTGAAGAACTACCCTTCCTTCCCTTGCGAGCTCTTCAATGGCAAAGTACGATAAAATGTCCATAAACGTGGCTGCAGGGAGGAAGGGCAAGGAGAAGGAGAAGAAATGTGCCAGGAACGAATAGTTTCATCCATATTCCCATCATGTCTGCAGGCCCCGAGAAACAGGGGTTGAAGCCGGGGAGCCAGACTGCCCCTTCCTTCCTGTGACCTAATTAAATATATTTTCACTTAAAAAAGATAACAGTGTTAGATCTTAATGGGATTAACTGGAATCCATCGGGCTCTGCTTGGACAGTAAAGATTACGAATGGCTTGAGTTCCTGTTTGACACTGTGGTGTCTGAGGCTGTCCTCTGGTGCCGCAGCTACGGGGACTCCTGTGGTGCTCTGGAGGAGGTGCCCAGGTGAACACCCAGAGCTCCGGGGTTCTGGGCTGGGACTCCAATCTCGGCAGCGTGTGATTCATTTTCCCTTTAGTTTTCAAAGTGATTGGGGCTTGTACTCTTTTTTGAATTGAAGTGAGACAGAGGGGAGTTTTTTCTCCTCCTCCTCCTCAGGGCAGGGTCGCTACCTGGTTCCTCGGGAATTCTCTTGCTTGGAATAATCCAAATGAACTTTCTTTGGCCCAAGGTCATTGATAGAGACCTGCTCTTCCTTTTCCTTTGAGTTGCAGGGCTCCCTAATGTTCTCCATTTGGGTTAAAATTCACATCACATGGAACTCACTGTTGCGAACGTGTAGTTCACAAGCGATAAGTTGGCCTGGTGCTGAGCACAGTTACCACATCCCAGAACGCTTTCATCTTTCCAAACTGAAACTGCGCCTGTCAAACTTGGGCTCCTTGGTTCCGGCCTCCTGTCAGCTCCTGGCAGCCACCTGTCTCTGTGGAAAGGTACCACTCTGGGCACCTCTCAGAGGTGGAATCACACGATATTGGCTGTTCATCCACGTCGAAGCAGGATGTGCTTCTTAAGGCTGCGTAATATTCCATCCATGTGTATAAACTACACTCCATTCACCCACGGATGGCGCTTGGGTGGCTTCTGTCTTTCAGCTAATGTGAACGGGGTGCTTAAGTCTGAGTCCCTCCATAGTATTTTGGGAATTGTTTATCCTGGAAAAATATTTTTGTGTGTTTTAATACTCCTTGATGACGACTTAGTGACTTAAAATACTATGCTTATAACAAAACTTTTTATGAAGCCTGATTTGAATGATTGTGGCCAGTGTGGATTATGAAATCCCCCAAAGCACATGGGGACAAAAACACATGTGGCTGTTAAAACCCATTTAGGACACATGATTAGGTTTCATCACCCTCTTGCTCTGGTAAATACGCATGGGGACAAACATGTTTTTTAAAAAATCTTATTTATAAAGATCCATGTCTGGGAATTCTTGCTAAGAAACTTTGCTGTCTGACACCAGGAGTAATTGAATGTAAAATGACTTGTAAAATCGGCGTCCTCCACAGAGCCACCAAACAAGGACTCCCTAGGGGTTGGGGTGCAGCCCCCCACTCATCTCTTGGGGAGGAGAGAAGCTGTCCATACTGTTAGGACACAGCACCCACACTACGCGTCCCGCCGTCCTGTTCCTGGTGTTTCCAGTGTCTTATCTACGTTTTGGAATAAGTGTGAGCCTCCGATTCTTCCCAAGAGCTAAGCTAAACTAGCAAGAGACAAGCTCCTTCTTGTAGCTAAATCTGTTTCTGAGTGTGTGCTATGTGCCGAAGATAGGATTTTACTCCTGACGCTAACCTGATGCTGGGTGCATGTTGAATCCTGTGCTAAGCTCTTCTGTGTGAGAGCTTATTTAATCCAACATCTCCATGCATTGCATCTCCGCATAACTTCACAAATGATGAGAATGAGATGCAGAGAAGCTAACTTGTCCCAGGACCCAGGAGTTGGTGGAGCTGGAGCCTGTGCCCAGGCATCCGGCCTCAGACCACGCACCTTGGCTGCGTCTCGCTGAGAGGGTGCTTAGCTATTCATGGGTGTGGTACATTCCCTGGAGATCCAGTGATTTTTTTTTTTTTGATGGAAATAGCAGAGGTTTTAACGACTTCAGTTCTCTACATTTCTCTGGGAACCCATGCTGTAGCAGAGTAGCTCAGAAGTCTCACCTTTAAAAGAAAATACATTTTATAGAAAAGTCAATTTCAAAAGCCATGCTTAGGTCGTTTTATAAAAATATTTCACATTATTTTTTAAAGTATTACTACTTCCTTATGAATTTGTGTTTTACAAAAGAAGAGAATCTACTAGAAGCACTAGAATCAACCCCACTTAGAAATGTGGTATTAATGAGTTAGACATCATGACCCCAAGAGCATGTATGAAGACACGAATGGTGTGAAAATACTTGGTGTACAATCAGTGACTGGAGAAATTGTGCATCATATGAAATGAATTGCATTCTGCCATGGTGTATAACAAATCAGAACAATTAAATAATTAAAAAAAATGTGATATTAAGGAGTTTGTAAGGGATACCTGCATATGCCCATTTATAATAGGTGGTCTTACTAAAATTTGTTAATATTGTTTTTTGTTTTATTTCAGCTTTATCGAGGAATAGTTGACACATAGAAAAATTGTGTACAGCGTGAAGCTCTGCTGCGTGTTGTGTGATGATCACATGGTCAGATAAGGATACTGACACCTCCTGACCACCGAGTCACAGGTGGAGGCAAGGACACTAACGACCTGCTGTCTGAGCTCAGGTCACCAGCACAGTCCCGTAACTGCCACTGTGCTGTCATTAGGTCCCCTGGAGCTGTTTCTTTGCATTGGAAGTTTGTACCTACCAGCCATGTCACCGGCACCTCCAGCCTCCTGAGAGCCTGACCTTTGTAGCGTTCCCAACACTAGAGTCCACACAGCGTGTCTCTGCCTCACGTCACCCAGAGTACCGGCTCCCAGGTCCATGTGTGTTGTAAAGGGTGGAGGGTTTCCATTATTTATGCTGATGGTATTTTGTGGAGTGTGTGTGTGTGTGTGGTGTGTGTGTGTGTGTGGTGTGTGGTGTGTGTGTGTGTGTGGTGGGGGGGTGTGTGGTGTGTGTGTGTGTGTGTGGTGTGTGGTGTGTGTGTGTGTGTGTGTGTACATACACATCACAAGCTCTTTATTCATCCACCAGAGGCACTGGGCCTGTGTCCGTATCTCGGCTGTAGTGAGCATGGGGTGCAGAAATCTTTCTACAATGGCCGTTTCCTCTCCTCTGGATGTGCACCCCGAGGTGTGAGTGCTGGATCACAGAACAGTCCTATGCAGGACGTTTGGAGGACCCTCCTAGCGTTTTTACAATGGCGGACTGTAAGGGTTCTCTTCCTCTCCTGCTCCTCTGCAACACCGATGCTTATGAGGCCTCTGAGAACCACCATGCTGGCCGGTGTCGGGGAGTCTCACTGTAGTTGACACCCTGAGGATCAATGCTGACCAATGCCTTTTTAGCTACTTGTTCCATTTGTATCTCTCCTTTGGAAAAATCTCTATTCAGTTGCTTTGCTGGCGTGTCCCCCCGCCCTCGCTGTTGGCTGCTGAGTTGTATGAGCTCCTTATGTCTTTGGGATATTGACCATTTATCAAATACGTGGCTTACAAAAGTTTCCCCACTTCTGTGGGCCGTCGTCTTCGATTCTGTTGATCACCTCCTCTGCTGTGCAGAGGTTCTTTAGTTGGATGTAGTGCCCCTTGCTTTCTTCCGTTGTTTGTTTTTTAAAAGATCGTTGCCAAGAGCAAGTCCAGGAGGTCTTTCCATAAGTTTCTTCTCGGGGTCTTACATTTTCAAGTGTCACATTTGAGACTTTCGTCCGATTTGATTTGGTTGTCAGGGTACGACAGCCAGCCTCCTTCCTTGGCACATGGAGATCCAGATTCCCACTGTTCATGACGAGATCACGTCCCTACAGTATACTGGCCTGAGGTCGTCGGCCATCCACCCATGGGCACGTTTCTGGACTTTCTATCCTGTTCCTTTCTTCTGCTCCCATTTTTGTGCTCGAGACAGACTGTATGGACTACTGTAGAGGTTGAAATTGGCAAGAGGGCTTCTTAAAAGGGGAAATTAGGGTTCCAAAAGTACACGTAGCCACATCCAAATACCATTATTTATATCTGCAGCAAGTAAGTGTGAGCCTTTTGATAAAACATCTAAATCATAAACATCCATAATGAGATTTAAAAGGTGTATTTAGCCAAGGAAGCATTCACTGAGCCACAGTTAAAGTTGCCAGGCAGGTTGCCGGGGGCTGGGGACTTAAAGTTAGGACATAATTATAACACTAAAGGTATGCCTCATGGAGTGGAGCTACAAAAATAATTCAGAGAGGAGAATTATTAATTCTATGGAGGGAAGGGATATGAAGAAAACCAGGTGGATGAGGCATGAGTGTGGTGTTGAGGTCTGAATAGGAGTTCTCCAGCTGACAGAGTGAGGTGGAGATCGTGAGGGGTTTCGGGCAGAGAGGGAAAGCACCGAGGCACAGCACCCTACGCTTATGGCACACAGGAGCTGCTGGCAGCGTCCATCTCCACATTAACTGTGGTCTAAAAATATTAAATGCAAATCAGTTCATAAGTTTCAAATAACTTTTATTGTAGTATCCTTCAAATTGTTCTATTATTACCTATTGTTTACCTCTTGCTGTGCCTAGTTCATGAGTTAGATTTGACCTTGAGGTTGGGTGCATAGGAGGAGACAGTTTACGTAGGGCTGCATACTCTGATTTCAGGCTCCCTGGGGTCCTGGAGTGTACCCCTCCAGGTGGGGGGACCTACTTATCCTCAGGCACAAGGATGGAGAGCTAGCTTGGGTCCTGTTTTTTTTGCTCTTTGGGGAAGGGATGTCCGTCTACTTTGGCCTCTGTTTTGAGGGTCACAAGTAACATTTTAACTCCTTAGTGGAGAACAGACACACTGGCTTCCCCAGATGTTAGTCACTGTCGGCTTTTGTCTGTTGACCTATTTATATATTTATATTATATTATATTTATTCATATTAAAGCTGGGGACTCATCTGAGCCTCCTGCCCGTGCCTCCCCTTTTCAGTGGCTGGGGGAGAGGGGTTTTAATACGTCACCTACTGAAGAAAGACAGGCTGCCCCTGTTCCCAGGAATGGCCTGAGGGCTTTGGAGTCGTCCAGGATTCTCTGCAAATCCCAGCCATCATCTGGCCACGCTGACCATGGGCTTGCTGTTTTGTTTATTGACACCTCTATCAAGTGGACTCTCCGCGAGGTTCCTCCACTGGGCTGTGGGAATCACGTGGAATAAAGCGTGGAAGGTGGCAGCCCGGCACCTGCCAATCCTTCAGTGAACCGTGTTCGTTATTAAGGAGCCTCCTGCCATCAGCTCCTTCCACTTCTAGGGTCAAAACGTTAAGCAGATATGTGGATGGCGTCGTGTGCAAAATGGCATGCCATGGGTGGCATTAATGGAGCCACCGGGTAATTTAATTTTTTAAACTTAAAAGGTATCTAGACATCTAGAGGGCCATCCTGCCCAGCATGCCGTGTTTTGGTCATTAAGATGCTGGATTTTCAAATCTTAGGCTGCTGCTTTTTTTAAGTTCCTGATTTGGGTCTGTGGATGGATAGATTTCCCAGAAATAAAGATTCTGTAGCAAGTTTACTGAGGTCCTGGCCTCCTTCTCCCTGTCTGTCCCAGACACAATCATCACTGGAGACACAGCCGGGTACAGGGATGGTGTGTGCGTGGGGCAGGGCTCGGTGCACGCGGCCTTGGCTCACACTGACAGCTACTTGAGCCCAGGAGGGTGTTGCCCCTGAGGGCAGGTCCCTGGTCCCTCAGGGAGCAGAGCACGGCTCTGCCTAGCAGGGTGTGTGTTTGGGGTGAGACTGACAGTTGGGGTGTCCGTGAGAAGCATGTGGACCACAGTGACAGGCTGCAGAGCATTCTCTCCCGTGGTAAGGATGGCTCGGAAGTGGACCAGGACCCCCGGAGAAACCCACCCAGGCCTTCTCTCAAGACGAGCCTGTGACAGACACGAGAGCCGTGGGGGTGGGGAGCTGAGCTTCCCGCACGGTGTCCCATCCTGTGCAAGTGGCCCAGTGGAGCCTGAGTGGAGCCCGTGGGAGGGGCTCAGATATTCCCGTGAGAGCATCTTGGAGATCCAGGGGAGAGGAGGGAAGGATGACGGAAGACTGGCGTGGCAGGTCACCTCAAAAGCCTCCGAGACAGAGTATCACGATGCATTGGCGCGGCTGGTGTCAGATGGGGATGGAATGGTGCTCCCAGCTCTAGAACCTCATGGAGACGTGTGGATTTTTAAAAAATCCTTCCAGATGATTCTTCTGTACAGCTGAAATAAAGAGCAAGCACCCCGACACAGAGAGACACCGAGAACAGGGACAATTAAGGAACGCAGGGCGCCCACGTGGGGGCAGAGCCTCACGTTTCCCAGTGAGCCTTTGCCTTTTCCATTGGAGTGGTGTTCTCAGATCCTGAAAAGGGTCCATTGAGCAAATCGCCCATGGAGGCCGAGTCCAGCCCACTCCCCCAGAGCACGGGGATGCTGCTGCTCAGTGGGAGGGTGCGGCTTCCCTTTGGAATCATTATTCAAAGACTGCGCCTCTGGCTTTAAACAGAAATGCATGTTCTCCTCTGCGGGGCATTGTGCTTAAATCTTCATGATTTGTCTCTTTCACAGAAGTGAAATAATGTAGGGTGGACAGAAACCTCTAAGAAGACCATGTGTTTCACATTTACTGGGAAGGAGCCATTCCCTCTCTTGCCTTCTCAAACCCGTCCTCTGGAGGCCATTCATTTCCTATGAAAACCGGGAAGCGGCCTCCTCCCCTGTTAGGAGGCACCGTCCTGGAAGTTCCTGCAGGTGAAGGCCTGGCCACCATGCAGTGCCTACCCCGCCAGGAAGCCCTGCAAAAGGCCTCGGCAGCAGCTTCTCTCCTCACTGGAGATCCCTGTCCCCCACGATGTCACCCACGTGCCCAGGGCCTCCCAAGCGCTTTTCCAAGTGGAAGCTGCCGAGGAAACAAAAATGGGTTGGGTGCGTGATTTAATTCAGGAACGTCCTAACGGGCTTCTTCAGAGGCGCTAAATTCCAAAATCTTGGCTGGCATTTATCATCCTGCCGCAGATGCCTGAATGTCGATCTGACCCCGTGGTGCAGCCTCTGCGTGGCACAGCCTGGCTGTGCTCTTCACAGTGCCTGGGAATTGGCCGAAGTCTCGACGCGGGGGTGGCTTTGCCGAAGTGTCCTGGGCCGGCGAGGTCGCAGCGACTGCTGAGCGCCCTTCAGGAAGGGAGATGCTGCCAGCTTCGTTTGTATTCTGTCTTATCTGGAGTTTTGCTCCTTAATTTTCTATTTCAGTTGAGAGTAATCCCCTTTCATGCTAGTGGCCATAATCATATTATAGGGGATTTAAAATTTGTCATTTCCCAGCGGTATTTCTAACAGTGTAAGCATTTTTTTAAAATTTAATGTGAGATAGCTCTCATTTGATTTTTTCAAACACCGAGAGAGGTCAGAGTCCAACGTTAAGATTTCTTGATTGTAAGAACTAGGGGCGCGTTCTGGTCAAGTGGACAGGTTGAAGGATGACCACTGGGGTCCTGGGCTCCGACCTGGCAACGGTGTGAGTGGGGATGCCCCGGAGGCGGCCTCGCCACAGCCTGACAGGGTTGTCAGAGCATCTGGCTTTGGTTAACGTGGGCTCTAGTGAGGTAATCCTCATTTCTTCCTCTCCTCCAACTCCTCCAGTCACATTTGGTTTTGTGTATTCTGAAATTGACTCTAGACACAGCTGCCCTTAAAGACACCCTTCTCTTCTGCCCGGGAGGACAGGCCAGAGCTCCAGGTCAGCTGACCTTTTATAGATGCCCATTATCAAGTTCTTTCCTGAAGGAAGGCTAAGGGGGGAGGGGGATGTGCAGCTACACTTTACTTCCCCCCAAACTTAGAACTACCCTTGGCCATAGTGAGCCCATAGGTTCTATGAACCACGGCCAACTACAGACCACTGCATATCAGGACTGTGGGCCCTCAGGTCCTTGAATAATCCCATTTAACTTTGCATTTCTCCATCTTCTCTTTCATTCCATCTTTCCCTCCCAAAGTATCGTGAGGGGTCTGGCATTTATGGAAGAAGGCTTCTCTGTCCTGTGTTTCTTTAGGGTTTTCTCCATTCAATATAAGACAGTTCGAGGCTCCCTACCTGTTGGTAATATGTGATATTTCTCAATTGATGACTTGTTTGACTGCTGCATATTGGATTTATAGAGAGTGCAGATATGGTAGGTGGTTTTGTCACCAGATAGGTAGAGGGAGCCAGTATTTTATTTATTTTTATTTTTATTTTTAGTTTTTGGTACTGGAGCTTGAACCCAGGGATGCTTAACCACTGAGCTTCGTCCTGAGCCATTTTCACATTTTATTGAGAGACAGGGTCTTGTTGCTTAGGGCCTCGCTAAGTTGCTGAGGCTGGCCTTGAACTCGCAATCCTCCTGCCTCAGCCTCCTGAGTCACTGGGATTATAAGGCTGCACCATCGCACCTGATAAGGGAGCAATATTTTAAAGTAGCAAGTATATAACTTTAGGTGGAGGTCTCTGGGTGAGACTAGGGCTGTTCCAGCTACACCATTAATTTTTAGGAAAAATAAATTGGAAATTTAATGATATTTGTGTATCTAGTCTTATGGATAAGTGTGTCAATCGGCTTTGTGTTATTATGACGAAATACCTGAGATAATCAACTTATACAAAGCAAGTGTTTATGTTGGATCAGTTTTAAGAGGGTCCAGTTCAGGATTGGATGGGACCCACTGCTTTTAGGCCTTGGCTGGTGGTGTTGGATGTCAGTGGCATGGGGCATGGGGCAGATCACTGCTCATCTCCTGCTCCGGTAGCAAAAGGAAAAGGAAGGGGCCAGGTCCCACAGTGCCCTGCAGGGGCATGCTCCCGATGACCTGACGACCTCCCACAAGGCCCTTCCTCCTAAGAGCCCACAGCTCCTCCCAGGAGTGTCACCCTGGGCACCAAGCCCTTAGCACGTGGGCGTTTGGGTGATATTCAGTTTCTAAATCAGGGCGATGAGTGACGTTGGGTATTCTGAGGAGTCGTCTCACGGTGCTTGTCACCTTTAGGCTGCATGATTCTAACTCCATAGGAAGCTCTGGAGCACAGGGTGCTCATCTCTTTTGGAAGCTTATGTTTTTATTATTTTCCACTTTTGGGGTTCATTTCTCCTGGAGGTTCTAGGGACATCTAGGGAAATGAGGGATTTGGATGTAGTGAAGTTCATAAAAATCCCAGCCTGGTTGCAAATAATTACGTGCAGGGTAATGATGGAGGTGAGGGGACCCTGAGCCAGCTGGGGGCAGGGCGGGGAGGAGCCTGGGAGAACTCGGGGGCCTTCCAGGCAATCCATGGAGGTGCATTTCCCATTTCCCAGTTTGGCTGAGTTCTAGCATCCTAACTGAAGATGCTGATTGGTCTTCTTGTGGTGGTGGATTTGGTGGACAGGCCTGCCCGGGCCTGAGCCTGGGAACTCAAGGCCATAGAGATGGGGGTTTCTGACCCCTACTTGATTCTTTCCTGCCCTTGCCTTCCTTTTAGACTTAAATAGTCCTGGAAATAGAGTCGGAAGGGTCAGGAGAGAGAGAATCAGATTTCACTGGTAATCGGGAGTTGGCATCAGCGGCTCTTATTTCTTTTTTTAAATCTGAAGAATAAACAGAGGGTTGAGTATGGGAGCTGTAAACAAACAAATAAAACAGCCCAGGGTGAGCTCAGTTGTAGCAAGTGCATGCGGCATCTGTTTGGGACTAGGTGCATTCCAGAAATACACTTCAGTTAGTGCCCATCATGCACCAACTCATATTTCCAGTTAGTGCCCATCATCCACCAACATGGATGCCGTGTTACAGCACTGGGCTTAAATGAATGCAAACTAAACCTGGATGTTTTTAAAAACAGTTAACCAAACTGACATTAACATACATTGTCCTTCTTTGGTTACTGTTGAATTATTTGAGAAAGGTCTAAGAGGCTTTTTTAAAAAGAAAAATCCATGTACATGCATACCCTGGGTTTTAAAGTTAAATGACTGTTCCACAGTAACTCTAATTAAGAGCAGGCAGTAAACGGAATCAGTTTACCAAAATGGACTAGAAAACTCTGAAGAAGTTATAGAAAGAGAGGCCAGCTGGGGACTTGAGGGGCAGTTTGGGGTGGGGCCCATTCTCTGGGCAGCAGGGTCCTGCGGCTGGGTCAGGGCTGCACCCTGTACTTCATCTTCCCACTTGGGCAGAAAGGGAGGTGTTGGGCCTGTGATCTGGTCCCTGCCCAGAGCCAAGTGGGAAGGAGGCCGCGTTACTGTTTTGCACACATCTGTCCTTATTTTCCCTCTTCTCTGCCTTCCCACTAGAAGGGAAAGAAGGATCAGAGGTGGTGCTCGGGCGGGGCCCTCTTTGATCGCAATGCCCCAGGGTTTTCTAGGTTGACCAATTGGAGCCTTTGCTGGGGCCGAGTGTGTGGGGGGTGCTGCAGCTGCTCTCCCCTCCCTTCCTCCCTTCCCACTCCAGGGGGGAACACAGAGGCCTGTTTGCTGACGACAGGCGGCTTGGGGAGCCCAGGAGAACAGCTGTGTCTTTTGGTGGAGAGAGGGTTCCAGCATATTTGGGAAGGTGTGGGATGGAAAGTGGGCACCTCGTAGTTGGCTCTGAAGCAGTCGGGTCCCGTGTGCCCCTGGGTGGGGACGGGAGGGGGAGGAACCCTCTGGGGAGCCAGCAGAGCAGAGACCAGCATCCAAGGAAACAGAGACCACCACTGGCTTCTGTCCACCTCCTCCTGGGTGGGTTGAAGAGTCTGTGGTCAGCTGCGTGGGAGCACGGGGAGCGAGGGAGCCAGGGATGAGCCCCACAGGGACAGGAGAGTGGCCGCTGCCTTCCCAGCTCAGCTCGCTGCTGGGGCTGTGCAGACACAGTGCAGGGGGTGGGACAGTTTCTGCTGGAGTTTATTGAAAAAACAGCTGCCCTCTCCATTTCCTCCCTCCCTGGCTCCCTCCCTCCGGCCGCCTCCTCTCTGCGGCAGGACAGAGCCATGTGTGAGCCTTGGCAGGGGCGAAGCTTGGTAATACCGCAACTTTTTTTTTTTGGCATAGAGCTGTTAGTTTAAATCTGGGAAAAAAAGGGATAAATAAAATTTGACACAGCCATTCTAGAAAGGATTTGCATGGGTCCAGAAAAGGGTCAGAGTTCAATGGTTGAACCCAGAAGAGACCATGAGAAGATGAGGTCGGGGCCGTTGTCCACCCTGGCAGACGCATGCCAGGACTCAGAGCGACCGCTCTTCCGTTGTGATCATAACCTCTTGAACAGAACCCGCCGTTGAAAGACAGTAGACGCTGCTCCGCGGACAAGTTTATGACCCAGTTTCTGACCAAGAGCACTTGGGGGACGGGCAGCGTGGGGAAGGACACAGAACTCGGGCCACCGGCCCGAGTCGTGCGCAGAGCCCAGCTCGGGGCTAGTTAGAACCCAGACGCTGCGAAGCAGCAGCTGTTCTGTGGTGTGAACTTTTGCAGGGAGAATTTCAAGAGGCTGATTCTTCTTGGAAGTCTGTTTGCAGAGCGGTTCTTTCCTGGCTGTGGCCCCATCCTCCTTTGGAGGCCGAGTTTCACGCAGTGGGAGCCTGTGCCAACCCGGGCCTTGACCTTGAGGCTCTGGGGCTGCCAGCTGCGCCTGACCCTGCGGCCTGGAGAGAGGAGGGTCAGGGAGGAGGGTCCTCTGGAGCTCTACAGGCTCCAGGGGGGCCTCACCCTTCAGTCTGGAGCTGAGGAAGAGAAGTGAAGGGCATGTTGGGGACAGAGAGAGAGAGGGAGTGTGTGTGTGAGTGTGAGTGAGTGTGTGTGTGTGTTTCTCCTGCCCTTTTCCTCCCTCATAAACCCTGGGCTGGCCCCTGCCTCCCTCCAGCTTTCCCGTGAACTCTGGACCCGTCTCACCCTCTCCTCTCACTCTGTTAGAGCTGAGCTGGTTTCTCCTTCCCTGTAGGATGTGAAAACGTATTTTTCAGGGAAAATTGTGAGAAGCAAATTAAGAGAGATCTAGAGTTCACACATGACACAGGCTGCAGGGTATGTGAACAGATTCCTCTCTGCTGCCTCCCTCCCTTCCCAGTTGTTTTTCTTTCTTTTTATCCTCCCACTTTTATTTGCTTTGACAGTGGAACTGCTCAACAGAGCTGGCTTAGCCGGGTTTTAGAAAGTCCACAGACATGGTGCAGTTGGGGTCCTGGGGAAGCTGTGGAATCAAAAGGGCCAACTTACCATCACTTATTAATTGGTCGTGTGTTGTAAGAGTTAACTTCAGTAAAGGAGCTGAGAGAAACTTCATATTGCACACTCCTATTTTGGAATGCACATCTTGTGTACCTCAAAGTATATACATATGTTTATCTTCTTGATAGAAACGTGAAATCTATGTGCAAAGAGCTCTTTAAATGGGTGAGGAAAAGAAACCCCTAATGTCCACCCACAGAGAGAGAGTCATGTAAGTGAAAGTGTGTGAGAGATACTAAATGTTGAAGCTGTTTGGGCATTGCTTTAAATTCACAATTTAATCTACATTGGAACATGTAAAAGAAAATTCAAAGACTGCATGTGCAATAATATCCATGCAAAAAACACAGTTGAAGAAACTGTACCTGGGAATAAGCACTAGTTGAATGTGCATTTTGAGCCTTGGAGAGCCTTTCCTTGCTGGGAGAGGTGGAACGCACCTGTGATCCCAGTGACTCAGGAGGCTGAGGCAGGAGGATTGCAACTTCAAGGCCAGCCTCAACAACTTAGCAAGACCCTGTCTCCAGAAGGGCTGGGGATGTGACTAGGAGGTCAAGCACCCCTGGGTTCAAACCCAGTATCAAAGAAAAAAAAAAAGTGTTTTCACTTTCACATTTTTAGAACATCTAACTTTTATGAAAGCACTTTAATAAATGAGAATGAGAAGGTCTTCTATTCTTTCGTGGCTCATAGGAATCAAGGAATTCCAAAACTTCAATAAAGTGCTTTTTTTTTTTTTTTAAAGCATATTGGTATTTTGAGTGCTTCCGCTTCCATCAAGAGGGCAGGCTGCTCCTTGCTTAAGGGGGTCTGTTCGCTCCATCCCCTGGTTCCTAAGCAGTTGGTTCCAGGTCTCTGTGCTTAGTGGCCTCAAGGTCACACCCTCCCGTCCCCACTGTGCCTCTGTTTTCTGCAGGAACCTCTCTCCTCTCCTGCTTTGTCTTTGCTTCTCTGTGTCCCCTTCCCACGGAGGAGGAGGAGACATCCCCCAGTTACTTCACAGAGGATGACTGACAGGGAGCAGCCATTTACCATCAAAGTTAACAGTGCTTCTTGGGGACCCTGCTTGTGACATTAAAATTTGCAACTGGGCGTGAGCAATTTCAGTTTACGATACCAAGTTTTGATTGTTCAGAGGTGTCTATAAAAATACAGTCTGGCACATTAAAGTCGTTACGGGCTGATGAGGGTCTTCTTACCAAGAGCAGGTGTCCCTCGAAAGCACTTGGCTCTTCACGGTGACGTGTTGCTGGCTCAACTCCGGCTGCCTGGGACGGCCAAGCTGCCCTGGCCGCGGTGCCGGGGTGCTTCCCGCTTCCCCTCGCGGTTGAGAGGGCTAAGAAGGTGCGTCACCCAGGTTGGTGACTTCAGCTGATTGTCTTGCCGTGGCTCTGCCTCTTCACGTGCCACCGAAGGAAAGGGAAATGGAGACTATTAGAAAGGATCCTCCTTCCTCCATGCCGCCCCCTTAATCCTAAAGGTGTGTGTACTGGAAGTCAGACCCTGGGGTGGAAGCCTCTCCCTCCCGTTTCCCAATCTCCAAAGGTTAGAGGGAAAGAAGTCTCTGAAATGCTGTGCTTTCTCAAATGACAACATGTGTGGCATAAGGAATGTTCTAGAAGGAGAAAGCTGCTCCTTAACTTACAGTGGGGCTGCGTGTCAAGAAAACCCATCATTAGTTGGAACTATATTAAGTGAGAGATTCATTCCGTGCCCTGGACCCACTGCACGTCACAGCTCAGCCTCAGGGCACGCTGCCTGCCTCCCTCCTGATCCTGCTGTGGTCTGGGATGTGTGTCTCCCTGATGCTGCCACCTGTCCCCGACCCAGGAAGCCATCCAAGTTGTACAATCTGAAGGGCAGTTTCTGCTGGATGCACTTTGCTTTTCACGTCACCTGCCAAAAGTCACAAGTGGAACCAGGGGCCCAGGGACCATGGCTCTCTGTCTCTCGCCTCTGTGCCTTACCTTATCTCTCCTCTGTATTGGTATCACCTCTCTTCCCCGGCTCCATTCCTAAATCCTCCCAAGGGCACATGTCAGTAAGCATCTAGGATTCTGCCCGCCTGTCATACCTTTGATTTCCAGTAATGCTTTACGAGGCCCAAACCCTCCAACGGTGGCCTCACTAGCTAAGCTCCGGCCTACAAATTATACCTTGATGGTCTTCCTCTGTGGTGGCCAGGGAATGTCTGGGCTGGATAGAGACATTCTGGGCGGAATCTACTGTACTTTCCCTGGAAGGGAATTGAAGAAGCCAACTGTTAACTGGACAGGTTGCATAACTGCCATCCCCTGAAATGAAACAGAAGAAGCAGGCTGGACAGGGAGCTCTGGAGAACGTTGTCTGTGGCATGTAGATAGGACACGACACGCAGTGTTCAGTTTTGAGTGCTTGTGGGGTGTGATGCCGTGTGTCAGCCACGTCCGAAGAGCAGGAGGTACTTGAAGACCATCAAGGCGCTTCCTTTGTGGTCACTATTTCTCGGGAAGAAATGCAGCCTAGAGAATCTGTGGTGGACCCAGAGACCCGAGAGGTTGCTGGAGAGGAGAGGGAGGGGCATGTTCTCAAGTCCAGCTGCCCGGGTTCCAGCTTGACCTGTGAGTCACTTGACCTTCTCTACTTCAGTCACTTCATCTGTGACATGGGGACACCTCACGGGGTTGTCGGCAGTTTATTCTGGACATGATTGGGTGACCCCTGCCAGATTGCTTGTGACCTGCAGGTTGGGTGGCGATGACCGCAGAGAGGATTCCTGCATGGGCTTTGGTCTTGCCTCCCTCTGTCCTTCAACCCCTCGGAAGGAGGTGGCTTCCCTTGTTGAAGGAAGTGAGGGTGCTGTGATCTTCTCCCTAAAAACTTGAGTCCTAGATTCAAACTCTGCTCTGTACCCTGACCACCCTGGGGAATGACTGAGGGGCAGAGCCAGGGCTGCCGGCCACCTTCACAGTGTCCACCATTATTAACAAACCAGTGGTGGATCGTAAACCCACGTCCTGGGTCCCAATCACCTCCGGCTTTCTTAGACCCTACCTGTGTCATCTTATGACTTGCAAACAGCCGAGGAGATTCCTGAAGGAAAAAACAATCCATTGTGAATGTGACAAACACACACACACATTCCAGAGGTCTGCTCGGGCTTGTTGATAGCAGGAAAGCCGAGCCCCTGCCCTGGCCACTCTTTCAGTCCCTGGCGGGGCCCGTGGACAGTTTCTTTGCTTCTGGCCTCTGGTTGGACTTGATCCTGAACAGCAGGTTGGGGGTGGGGAGTGGGTCCCCGTGCTGGGGCCTGGTGGAGAACAAGGCTCTGTCTGTCCCTGCTTTCTGAGGCCCCCCTGCTGCGCTGCCCCTCATACTGGAGATCTTTGTTAACGCTGTTTCGTCTTTAAGGAAAGTCTGTGTTCATCAGGATACAGGAAGGAGGAGAACATTATCTTGTGTCTACCGAGTGGTCCTGGTCTCTCTGTTGATACCATCCTCACGCAGGATCTTCACTTGCCAGTGATAAGGTCAAGCGCCGGGTTGGGAGGGCTTTCCTAATCTGCCTAAATCCTAGCCACCTCCTACAGGTCAGATTTCCTAACTTGGAGAACGAAAAATTCTTTTGGGGGTGTTTGGGATGAATTAATATGACATAGTTTTTGTTTAGCACCTTATTTCAATCAACTGAGAGCAGGTTTACCTTTGAAAAAGAAAGATCTTAATTTTTTTTCCCTCAAATATTATTTTTTTCCTCCAGCTCCTCAGGACGGGGCCTTGTGCAGAGCTGAGGTTCAACAACCATGTAGTTATCCAGTGAATTAAAGGAGATGTGAAGGGTTCCCTAAACCCCGCCCCCATTCTCTCATGCCTTTCCTGTCACCGAGTGCTTGGAAAATCTCTGCTAAGGTGCATCAATCTCTTTGTTGTTTTTTCCACAAGTGATTTCTTTTCACTTTGCCCAAATTCTCCTCCCATCCAGTAAATGTGCCTCTCAAAATGTAGCTCAGAACCAAACCTTCCCACCGGCCTGTGGGGAGAGGCCCGTCCACCCACCTGCCCTTGTCCTGGCCTCCTCCCAGCGTCACCAGACTGCACGCCAGCCCATGTACTACACTTGGAACCCCTGAAGGCTGGGTGTGTCCTGGGCTGAGGAGTGGCCTGCGCCCCGAGGAGGATTGCAGGAAGCTGAGCGAGGGACAGGAGGGCTAGCTTATCACCGGACACCGGGGGTGTGAGACTGCCAGGCATCCAGGCTACACTGCGGGCAGCCACAGCCCCTGGTCTGCGTGTACGGGCTGCCATGCACCTGAGATGGAGCGCATTGCAAGGTGACTCCCCGAGAGGCCTCCTCTCTCTGACACCAGTCATTAAGAGATTAGGTTTCTTGAAATATCAGCATTTGTTGAAGCCCTGCCTGAGTAGGGATCTGTAGCCTCAAGGAGGAAGGGATTTCTCAATAGATTTTCACCCCTAAAGAGATGCTGAGCCTTAAAAATAAGCATTCGTGGTGTAACACTCTTCTATCTGCTGAAGGGCATGTGCTTTTCAAAGAGACGCCGGTCAAGGGCACCTGGAGATTTTTCCAAGGCGGGTGGGAAGGGGGAGAGGACTTCTTGTTTCTGACCCTAGCTGGAGACCATCACAGGGTATTATCTGAATATCCCAATTATTATCCTGTGTTAACCTTTTCTTTGGAAGAGATTGCTCAAATTATTCAAGACTTACACTTTTTTTTTTTTTTAAGTCAATGTTTTTAGGAGAAGAGCTCAAAGCCTTCTTCATGTATTAAGTGATTCTCTGGCCTGTTGTTAACAACAGGGAATGCTAGATTGCACAAATGATGGCCCGTGTTACCCAAGCGCCCACTCACGTCAGAAGGAGGGACATCAGGGTGAAGATTCGAACTCGTAGCAGCATCTAGAAGCAGATGGAGTAAAGGTAACATTACTTGGAAGGAGGAGGAATGGGATGTCATTCTGAGGTCCTGGCCACTACTGTGAGACAGTTCAACCTAAAACGGGATTAGAGAGAGAGCGAGCCTGGGGACCATGAGCCAACTTTGGGGCCCAAACGCCCAGCGGGCAGTTGAGGGTTCTCGCCTGGCTGATATCTTGCCTGGGAATCGCTCGGAGGGTCAAGCGGTATTTTCCATCAGCGTCTTGACATGTCTGGCCAGTCCAGCAGACGTGTCTGAGCAGGGCTGGCCTGTGCCGTGAACAGGGCTGGGTCTTGCTGGGTATGCTTGTAATTAAGAACAGTCCACCCTCCCTCTTCATTTTACCAAAATAAGTAAATACCCTAAGTAGAATAAAGTCATGATTAAACAAAGAAAAACACGGATCTCTGGTACAAGCCCGGTGACGTTACATCCCGTCAATATGTGGATTTCACGGGAGTTTCTCCCTCTGTGGGATCCGACACTCATTTGAAGGAACTTTGGCAAGAGAACATTAGCTCCTCAGACCTATAAAGGATATTTTGAGCTGGAATATAAAAAGCACATGTAATAATTAATATAGCAGCAGCTGCAAGTGCCTGAGGACAGTAGTTGCTACATCTATATTGCATGTAAACAAAGTATTAGCCAAAATTACTTTCAGAGGGCCCTAATTACATCTGATTTAATTTAATTTAGTCTGATTTAATGATACCTTTTATATGAATTTGCTTCATGGTTACTCTGCTGATTGCAATTTCCTTTTCCTGGGAAGAATGTGTAAGACAGAGATGGGATCATTGCATACTCTTTCTGACCATTGATTTTGGGGACTGTACTACTGCACAGATCAGTCACAAGAACCTCACCGTATCCACAGGCAAGGTTCCTGTTCTGTTTTTCCCTCTCTTAGATTCGCTTGTCCTAGAGCTTCATGCTAATGCAGTCTCCTAATAAGTCCTCTTTTGTGTAAGGCTTATTTCACTCATCAGCTTAGATCCAAGGAGTAGTTTTCCCGGTATGTCCAATGGATGTTACTTGATAACCAATTGGGAAGGGGAAGAAATGAGCGGTCTGGTTTCAAAAAAGGGAAAAATAAAAAGGTAAAATAATAAATTATTGAAGTAACTGTTAGCAAATACTTGTTTTTGATCTGTTTCATTGAAGTTTTAATGGAGATCATAATTGAGTCACAGTTGTAAGAAACACTATAGCCTGTACCCAGTTCCCTTTCTGAGGACATTTTGCAAAACTGTGCTACAGTATTATAACCAGGAGGTCGACACTGATGAACCTATCAGTCTCATTCCATTTCTAGTTCTACCTGTCCTGTGTGTGTGCACATTGGGTTCCATATAATCTTACCACGTGTGTCTGTATTTTTACCACCCCGGCGAAGGACGGTCCAGGTGCTGGGCTGCTCCAACCCCCAAGCACCTCCCTAGCTGCCGCCTCCTCTTCTCTCCTCCTTTCTTCCCTGAAAGCACCGATTGGTTCTCCATTGCTAAAAAGAAATCTTTATAGACATAAATGGAATCTTATAGTTTGTAACTCGTTGGGGTTGGCTTTTAAAAATCTCCCTAATGCTCTCGAGACTCACGCCCATCGTCGCTTGCCTCAATAGTTCATCTCTTTTTATTGTGAAGTGGTGCTCCATGATCTGTTTAGCCGCTCACCTGTCGAAGGCTACCTGGACTGTTTTCAGATCTTGGTTATGATGAATGAAGCTGCAGTGAACATTCGCATACAGGTTTTTGTGTGAACGTAAGTTTTCATTTCTCTGCGATAAATGCCCAAGAGTGAAATTGCTGGATCAAATGGTAATTGCATGTTTAGTTTTATAAGAAACTGCCAAACCATTTTCCAGAGTGGCTGTGTCATTTTACCTTCCCACCAGCAATGCCTGCGTGATCCTGTTTCTCTGCAGCCTCACCAGCATTTGGTGTTCTCACCGTTTTTGATTTTAGGCATCCTGATAGATGTGAAGCGATGTCTCATTGGAGACTGAATTTGCCTTTCCCTGATAGCTCGCGGTGGGGGACATCTTTTCATGGGCTTACCTGCCACATTCCAGTCCCCTTTGGTGAACTCATTCAAGTCTTTCCCCCCCCACTTCCTAACTGAAAATAAAGATCTGTTTAAAAGACAGATTATAGGAAGCATGACCCCAAGCAGCTAACAAGAACATTGAAGAAAAATATCTCAAGTTGCATCCCAGTTGGTTTGAGAGATAATCTCAGATGAATAAATTGAGTCGCCAGATGGATGGAGACTCGTTCTCAAGGAATGGGTGGAAAGGAGCCTGTGACCTCTTGAGGTCCCCCAGCTCTCTTCTCCATAGTGTGGGCCTCCTGTTCCTGGCCCTGCCCAGGCTTGGGTGCATCTGGGCTTCCCTTGCATCCTAGCCACGGCAGGGACAGATCCCTCGGCTAGATCACCTCTGGAGTGTGTCCACAGAATCCTTAAACAGGTCTGATGGCCTGAAGTCTGTTATTCTGTACAACTCAGGGTTTGTGCATCTGTCCGTGCAGTTTGTAGCGTTTGATTCTGTCCCTCTGAGTCACACAACATGTCAGAGTTCTCCTGATGGAAGGGTAAGAAAGAAAAGAACCCTTAAGACAGAGAACAGCAAGCCTTTCTACTGCACTGGAAATGAATCTACCCCAGATGGACACACAGGGGTCACCCGAACCTTCCCATGGACAGTGCATTTCTGACCAAATAATGGACTAGAAGAAAGCCCATGGCTCTCTTAAAGGCAAAGGACTTGAATTTGGTCCTTGTTCTGCCCTTACCAACCTGGTGACATGGGGCAGGTCACGTGACCTCTCTGAGCCTTCACTCAGTTATTGTGAATGAGGCCTTGATTCACATACTGTCTCGCACAAGGGGTTGTTGCAGGGATTAAATGGGATAAAGTAATTATTGTTTGATTAGAGTGACTCTCTCTCTCTCTTTTTTTTTGGTTTGGTAAGTAAGAAACTGCAGGAAGAATGAGTCAACTGGAAGTAATTGCACTTCAGTTAGGCTGTAGGATGGCCCCTGAGCAGCAGAGATTGAAGAGTTAAAACTCGGTGGCTTTGAGAGTCTTCTGATCTTCCCCAGTTAAATTCCAGTCGTCAAGATGGGTTATGAATCAACTTGCCAGTCAGAGCCTCACCTGGGGTCAGACTCTTCCCACTCCTGTCTTTAATCACTAGCTAGATGAGCCTCATGCTGTAGTGCAGGAGCCAGATGGATCTACATCTGTGCAAGGCCTGCTAGCAACTGCGTGTGACCTTGGACCCAAGATCGGACCCCTCTCTCTACTGGTGATACACATCCAAGTGAAATTGTTCATCCACCACCCACACCAAGCCCATTACTTGGACGCCTGCCTTGACATACCGTAGACAGAGGTTTCCCTGTGTGGACATTGAGAAGTTCACACACAAGGTTTCTGAGGGGCTTCTCTGCGGTGAAAGCATTTTGTTCTAGAACCTGTTATGGGAGCAACCAGTTCAGGTTTGGGTGAAACCAAAAGCCAGTTTGCACACATGAACTGCTGCAACCCAGAACTTGGTTTGGAAATGTATATCCGCGATTGAGGAAATGTTTATTAGGTCTGAAGGTGGCCGTGGGCTTTGGATGAAGTGTCCATGCTTTGGAAATCATTGGCATTTGTGGGGAGGGACTGGTTTTAGACTTGAGGATGTGTCCGTCAAGCTCCGAATCTGTCTTTGTCTAAGGATATTTCCAGTTACTGGACCGTGGGGGAAAGGAGATGTTTTCTTCCCCCTTCACTCAGTTTCTGGACTCCTTGTCTACGGGTGCCACCCTGAACTTGGAAGGCACAGCCAGGAATTGAATCACTGTCTATTTTACATTTTAACAATTCAATTGTATGTAGAGACATTTATAAAAATTGTCCCTTAAGTCTGGAAGAACCAATGCAGGGCCTTCAGCTGTGCAGCCGAGAGAATCTTAACCTAATGGAAACCCAAGCAGTGATTAGATTAGGTGACAGGAAGGGGTCAGATGGATTATGGAAAAATGAGGAAGGAAGTGGATTGAGTCACTGTGCTTTTAGTTACAGTGTATTTTTACAATTGATTCTGTGGGTGGTATGTTGTTTAATTCATTACAGCTTTTAAGGGCCGATTTCAGATTAAAAGCATGAGTGATTGAAGCCCTAACCAGACTCTAATCCCAGCTCTAGAAAGCAACAACTTTATTGTGTCTTTTAGTCTGAAATAGATTATGGCTTTTCTGTAGCTGTGGACTTTTCAAATGTTTATTTCCTTTAAAATATCAAAGGCTTATTCCACTCTTTGCAAACTTCTAAAGTGTTTGCTTCCTGCCCTTTAATATATGATATTGGTAATTTAAAAAATGTGCATGCTTTAAATGAGAATTACATTGGGGATTGGATGTTGGAAGCTCATCCCTTCTTTATTAAGAATAATAAAAATTGCCTCTGATCATAATTACAATGATATACAACTTTTGTAAAATCTCGTAACACGTGTTCATCTTGCATCTGATGCATTTGGACATTGTCTGAAAAAGAGGACGTGAAAGGAATCGATCCAACAGGGGCTTCTCGGCTCCTCGCTTTTCCTCCCATGGCTGGTTTCACGCAGCCCTCTGCGTCTGAGCCGGCCTTGCCAAGGGTCTTGGCCGGCTCCCCTGCCTGGCCTGATGAAGGGAGGCCCCTCTCCCTTTGCTGTTTGCTGGTCTCGGGAGCAGTTTGGCCTCCTGTCTTTCTTCCTGTCTTTCTTTCTTTCAAATTCCTGAGTGTCCTCTAATTCACGGTGTGTAAGCAGCTTGCAGCTTTTCCTACTGACCCACTTTTTAGCAGCTGGGGTGGGGGGGAGTCAGTATTGTCCTCACAGCTGGATTTGGTCCACATTTAATAGAGCAGCTCCCTAGAAGCTTTTCTGGCCACCTCATTTAAGACGGCAGGGTGGTTTCTGAATACCTGTCTCGCTCTGCCCTGACCCTGCGGGGTTCTCCTGCGCACACTTACCCCTGTCTGATCCTGGGCTGAGGGTCCTTGCTGGCGGGTTGTGTTGGCTTCTCTCCTGGGATGCAGGAACCCTTTGGCAAGGACTGAAACTTTATCCACTCAGACGAACGCCGTGCCTGGCTTGGACACCAACCCGTGCTTGATGGATTCATGTCATCCCAGACCCAGTGGCCAGCTGGATTCCTGACGGCTAGATTTAATAGGCTCGCTGATTTCAAGTCCTAAACTTGTATCTTTGGACCATTCTCATGTCTCTCTGGCCTCAGGAACACCATCTTTTGTCACACGAGAGGAAAATCTCCCCAAAGACATCATTTGGGGAGGAAGAAGGGCAAATGCGAATGGGCGTCAGGTTATCAAGTAAATCTTGGAACCATTTGCCGCATATGAGGGGGAATGTTTATTTTGTTTGAATGTGCGTTTGGCCTGGCCTGGCCTTAGTTGCTTATGAAGTTGGCTAAATGGTAATGAATGTTTATAATGTGGACTATATGCTGAAAGCGCTTAAAATATAAATATTTAAGCCATATGTTAGAAATAGCTCTTTTGGATTGTGGAGCGAAGTTGCCTGATTTATTGACGAGCGTTGGACGTTTGGACTCCTGGTTTCTGTTTCCATTCTTGCCTTTGACAGCTGCTCCCCCAATCTATGTGTCATAAATGTTTAATAGGCCAGTGTTAGTTGTGTTCAAAGTCATGCCTTCCTCTCACTTGGACTGTACTTTGTGCGTCAGTTGCTTTGACTGGAATGGCTATTTTGCTAACCTGATCTTCAGATTCTTCTGTCTTGTTTTTCTTTACACCCGTTCGGGTCTCCTCTGCAGCCCAGGCAGGGGTGTGTGTGTGTGTGTGTGTGTGTGTGTGTGTGTGTGTCGGGGGCAGTTGGATCCCATCTTCTCATCACTCTTCTACCTCACGTTTGTATGAAATTCATCTGAGAAAACAAACATGGTACTTAAAAATTTTAAATAGTGTAGCAGTACAGAGGACAGCGAGTGTGATTTGTGAAAGAACAAAAATAAAGAGGAGCTAGACAGATGTTGGTGAGGAATGGAAAAGGCTCTTTAAAATGAAGGTGACTGAGGTGACAGTGTCCCCTGAAGCCGGGGAACACAGAGGCTGGGCCTGGACACATCTGAGGGGAGGTGGCAAGCTCGTGCCAGGGCCCTGCCCAGGGAAACCAGGCGCCACCGTGGGGTCGGGAGGCCTGCACCAGCCCTCTTTCTTCCTTGTTGTGTGCTCTGTGGATTTTTAACTGAGCTGACTTTACACTTGGAGCTAAAGGAAGAGACGATAAGCAATGGCTAAGCTGCTGGAGGCTTCCGGAGCCCTGGGTCAGCTCCGTCCCTCACTTGGCTCTGTCTTGGCACTTGACTCTCTGCTGGGCTTTCTCGAGTGTGCTCCTGGGACTACCAGCATCTGATTGCTGTGGCGCTTGATCAAACCGCTCCTGCTGCCCTGCACCATGGACCTGCGGAACCTGAGGCCACTGAGGAGCCTCATTTTCAGGCGGGTCTCGGGTACTGGGAAGGCCGGTTCACGTCTGAGCAACGTGGAGACATTCTCTTAAGGCGGCAGTTGACTTTGTCTTCCTCCAGACTGTCTCAAGATGTGAATGGAGGGGATAAAACCCAAATAAGAGCAAAGACCTCTTTTCTCCCCTGAATCCAGTTTCTGGAAGTTTGTAGGGGCACAGAGAACCCATGCACTCTTGTCTTCAAGGTTCCTGCTGTCTAGGGGGGCACACTGAGCCACTGGGTTTTCTCCTGTTGTTTCACAGTCCAGGGACCCGGGGGCACATCAGGGAGACGTCCTCCGAGCTGTGGGTGCACTTCACCAGGGAAGGGGTTATCTGGGAGACCCGGCCCGGTGTGTTTCCGGTTCAGGGTGGGTTGGGCTGAAATTTCAGTGTTGGGGGTATCAGGGCTTCTCGAGGTGGACACGGAGTCTTCCCCCACATAGGCGGGGGACTCTTGGGAGAGAGTGGTGTGGAGTTCCAAACCGGAATACTCACGTGGGAACCTTGCCATGTTCAAAGGACCTCTACAGCGTCTCCGTTCCCAGAGTGCCAAGTGTGGCCCGTCTGATGCCAGCAACCCGTCTCCTCGAGCCGCTCGGGGCAAGGCTGAGGAACATGCCCCCACCCCCGACCCCCAGTGCCGGGGACCAAGCCCAGGGCCTCATGCATGTCAGGCAGACATTCCACGGAGCTGCACCCCGGCCCTGAGGACATGAATTGTGGAGGTTCCAACTCACCATGGAAAAACTGAGTTTTGCTCCCTTACATTGGGCACCTGTGGTGAGAGGAGAAAAGGTGGTTTCATTGGTTTTAGTCAAAAAAAGGAGGGTGGTATGTGGCTTCCATTGCATCATTCCTGAGGCGGGCTGTGAGCTGGGCCAGCCGGGCCGCCTGCAGGAAGTGAACGAGAGCTGTGGAGCCCTGGGGTGCGTCTGTGCTCTCCGTGACCATCGCTGGTGTGCAGGAGATCAGCAACCGAGAGCGCAGGTTGGAGAATGAGCAGGGGCCGAAAAGGTGATGTTACGAAACGGCCACAGTGTGAAGTCATTCAAAAAATATATTAAAGGGCTCCAAGAGGCCCAGTGACTTAGTAGGTCTACTTTCTACCCCTGGTCTGATGAGACTTATGGACCCATGGCCTTCAAAACCGTAGAGTGAGACCCAGAGCCTGCAGAGCCGTTGGAAGACGAGCATGGATCCCAGCTGGGCATCCCCCAGGGCCGGGGCTGCCCGCTCACTCCTCTCAGAACCTCCCGCAGCCACGTGGACCGAGGAAGTCTTGATTTCAGAAGAGATTCACGGGTTTCCTTTAAGAGCCAACCTGACTTAAGTTCTTGCAGCTACTTCTAGAATATGAGCCTCCTTGTGTTCCAGCTCTAAATTCAGATTCCGCACCTACTTTGCCAGCTTGTGGCTTGAAGTGAATTGGACCATATTTATAAGGAGCCCCTCTTCTTCCTGGTGCCAGTTCTTGGCAAAGCAGGGTCCCCTCCCCTGATGGGAAACTGAAGCCTAGGGATGGAGAAGGGACCGTTCCAGAGAAGCTGCCCGGGGTCTTCGAATGTCTCCCAGTTTCCACCTGAACAAAGGGTTCCCTAAGAGTCCCTCTGCCCGTCAGCTACATGTCCACTGCGGGGGCGGCAGGTTCTCCTGCTTCTCTCCCATAATTCCTTCCTCTGGAAGGTACCGTCCTGCTGAGCAGCCGGGGAATATGTGCCCTTGCAAGTGGCACATGTGGTCAGCCAGTGTCAGAACTCCTGCCCGCGGTGGCATGACGGGGTCACAGTAAGCGGAGAGAGAAGAGCCTTTTTATTCCTCATCCACCAAGAATCGAAGCCACCCAGGACCTCGGACACTTTTTCATCTGTTGCAGTGTTGGGGGTGGACCCGGGGCCTCGTGCAAGCCAGGCACATTCTGAGCTGCACCCCAGCCTGACCCCCGTTCTAGCAGAACAGCTCCATGGTGTCCCCATCTCTGGCTCCGGGACCCTTGGCTTTGCTGCTTTTAGGTTGGGTTCAGGCCAGCGACGGGGGCTTCAGGGAACACCCGCTCGGTGACCTAACTAGGTCTGGGTGCTGGAGAGCGAGCCACTGCGGAGACAGTGGGGAGGGAGGAAGGACTAGTGGACAGCTGCAGGCTGAGAGAGGCCAGGAATTGCAGGGTCCTCTAGCTGAAGACGTCCTCCTGCAGCACCCACTGCTCAGCTCCAGGTTTGGGGGCGCACAGGTGGACTGAGGTCAGCCACAGCAGCCTCTTCTCCGAGCATGCAGCAGCCGTTGGGGACCCAGTGTAATCACCTTGAGGTCGAGGAACTCCTTTTGGTTCTTGGTTGGTCTGCTCTCACTTTGAGCCTCTGTGATGTGTGCATGTGACGCAAACCAGGAGAGAGACGCCTGTGTCCACATTAAGGGACGGTGGCCGCTTTCCCATGGAGCACTGTGCACGGTCGTCTTGAGGGTCAGATGGATCAGGAAGATGCACACTTTACTGTCCCTAAGAACGTGTTGGCCAGCAGCAGCACCATTCAGAGTCAGACAGACTACCTCAGGCTCCAGGAGCCCGTGATGGTAGGAGATGGGGTGGGACGTGCAGAGGGACCCAAGGATGGCCCTTAATCCAAAGTAAGCGCGCATCGTCTCGAAGCAACGCGTGACCCGCCTGTGTGTGACTCTGCAGCGGGGTCCTTACATCAGTGACTGGGGGCCCGCCTGGCTTCCTTCCGCTGAGATCCTTCCACTGTGTGAGCTTGAAGATGACGTGACCTGGAACCTGTTCCTGAGGAGTCTGGGGTCGTGTTCCGTCTGGCCACCTGCTGTGTGTGTCCCCCAAGGCTCCCGTGTTGGGAGCTGGGTCCCCCGAGCATGGTGTTGAGAGGTGGCATGACCTCTGTGTGGGACTTGGTGCAGGTGACCAGGTTGTTGGGCGCTGCCCTGGGAAGGGACTAACACTGGTGTCTCAGGATCTGTTAGTCCGCCTGAGAGTGAGTTGTTAAGAACGAGCCGGGCCCCATTCCGCTCTCTGGCTTCCTGTCTCCCCATGGGATCTTCTCCATATGTTCACCTGCCTTTGTGCTGCTATTATCACGCGGTCCTCACCAGCGACTGAACGGATGTGGCTGTCTGATCTCTTAAGTTTTCAACCCTTGTTGTTGAGGGCCACAGCCGAGTCGGGATGACGCATGGCACTTTTGCCAGAAGTAGTGGTTGAGAGGTGACGCCAGCAAGCCATTAAGGTGATGACTTTTGAGTTCTCGCGGAGTTCCCGTTGAGTTCCGGTTGAGCTATCGTGGGGATTCCTGAAGAGTTCCCATTGTTTGGGGAAGTGCTGGAGGAGGGATTTCCGGTGTGTGGTTCCTGGAGGAGCCTTGTGGCGTTCAGAGAGTTCCCGGGGAGCGTGGGTGGAGTGTGCTGGTGGAATTAAAAAATAAAGTTTGTTCCTCTTGAGTGGCTCGTGATTTGTGCCCAGCCAGACTGCAGCACCTTGTGAGCTAAATAAACCTCTTTTCTTCATATATCACCCAGCCTCAGGCATTTTGTCATAGCAACAGAAAACAAATTAAGAAAGTTACTTTGGACAAAACACTTTCAATATTCTTGATTCTCAACTTTCTCATCTATAAAGTGGATATGCTTCCTCTACGGACTATTACATAATCAAATGAGATGAATTTATGTGGAAATGCCTTTCAAATTTTAAAGGTCTTTGTGGATTGAAGGCTATAATTAGGCATGCAGAGATGAAGCAGCCTAGACTAAGCAATATCGCACACATGCTGTGTTTTCAAAGTCTAATCACTTATCTTCCAAATAAATATTTTCCAGGGAAAGGTCTCACCTCCAGTGCCCATCCCTGTGCTACAGTCTCCCCTTTACCATTAGACTACCATCTTGTGAGCTGCAGGTGTTATTTTGGGACCTTAGGTGACACTGTTTTTTGGAGCACGTTGACAAACCATTGAAAATCACTGCTGGCTCGGATACCATGGCCAGTTAGTGGAAGCCAACACAGCTTTCTTTCCTTTGTGTCTCCCTTCCTCTTCCTCCACGTTTGTGAGCACACGTTCTAAAATTCTGCACATCAGCTCAGAGTCTTAGTAGAAATTGTGGATCCAGGAATCCGCATCCATTTTACTCCCCCCAAAATGATCCTTTGTATTTTGTTTTCACAATAGATCAGCCAGTTGGTAAATGTATTTTTTTCTGCCTTGAGGCTTAAGAACTTGAATACATCTATGTTCCCGTGACCTTGAATCCATCGTGGGTGTTGAAATCGGTTTCCCGCAGTTGTGTTTGAGTTTCTCCATCATTTTGATCATCGTCTTGCCGTGTGTCGGCTCATGAAGTCATTGCCACGGTGGGGGTGGCTTGATGCCCCGTGGCCTCTCGCTTCTCAGGTAAGAATGGCCGCGCGTGTGCAAGCATCTCATGAGCTGCGGGTGCTGAAGAACGCCCCTCCCTGGTTGCTTGAGAGGGGTTTTGTTTGGTTCTGTGCAGCATCGAGTTGACACTTGTCCCTTTCTCTTAGAGGCACGTGTGGGAAGAAAGGACAAGATCATAACGTGAGATTGAATGTGTGTCTCCGTCTCCACATCCTTAACTGGCTCCTTTGATGCATTCGAGTTTGCTGTAGAACGTGAGGGGAGGAAAGAGGGCAACCGTGATAATCAAAGGGGAAGAAGGAGCAGGGTAGGACTCCGTGACATTTGAGGGTAAGTTTTGGAGCTGTTGCAAGAATTATGGCTGCTGAGACTGTTGGGCCTGGCTGCGTGTCAGAGCCATTAACTTCAGCATAGCAGAGCCTTTAGGAGAATGGACTCTTTTAGAAAACTCCTCATTAATTTAATTTATGGAAGGGGCGGGAGTTGAGCAAAGAGCTAGAAGCACGGGGTGCCTGGAGTTCAGCTTTAAAAAATGCACACGAGATGGGAAAGCTGGGTATGAGAAGGACTGTGGGAACTGCCCCTCCTGTCTGCGGTGGAATCGCCTCCTTCACCACGGCTTTGGGAGCCCTGCCTTGGACGGGGCTCCCAGCCGGGGCATCTTCAGTGCTAATGAAGCTCTGGCTGGGGCTGATTCTCCTCCAGTGCTGGGGTTGATGGGGTTGACCTGTTGTGGGCCGGGCCTTTTGCTAACGGCTTTTCCCACAGTGTTGAGCCTCACCTGCGAGTCTTTGGCCGCCATCTCTCTCCCAGGAAGTGGCTGGCTCCCTGCTCCCCCAGGGCCCTGACCACACTAGGGCAGAGGAGGTAGCAGTTACCATCACTCCTAGAAGAACGGCGACAAGTGGTGTCCAGGAGCCCTGAGTACACACCGGTGCTGGCCGCTCCTCCTCCTCCCAACGCCCCCACCCTCAGAGAGCCGGAATGGAGAAGGAATGATCAAATAAATCACTCAAACATAAGTGCTGAGCCTAGCTGCTGTTTCCCACATGCTGACCTTCCACGAGGGCGGAGTGCATCATGCCAAGCCCTGGGAGGCCACGGAGGCCTCGCTGTGTGCTCAAACGTGGGACCCCCGAGAGCAAAGAGGTGTGTCCTGCGGAAGGCAAGCAGATTAAGCCGAGGAAATGGCATTTTGGTGGAGAATGAGGTTTTTGAGTAATGGTAAGGTGTTCACAGGGAAGGAAGAGTTTGTCCTGTGGCACAGGAAAGCCCCTTATTTGTGGAAATTAAAGCAGTTCACTTTAAAAAGTCATTAATGTGTTCATTTAATAAGCATTTGTGGGTGTACCTGCTTCATCCTGGGTGCTCTGCTCGGCACACGTGGTAAAACGGGTGGACAAGCAGGTGTGCAGTAGAATTTGTGATGGATCCCATGGAGGCGGGTCTCATGGTGACTCCAGGCTGTCTCACATGCAGGACTGGATAGACAGAGGTCATTCCTGAGCAAGGAGAGGGTCCGAGCTTTGAGGAGCAGCAGGGTGGGTTGGCGTGGGTTGGCGTGGGTGGTGGGTGGGAAGTGATTCAGCTGAGCCTTTTGAGACGTCTGTGGGGGACGTTAGGGTGTGGGTGGAGTTACAGCTTGGGGCTCAGGTGGGAGAAACATGTTTAGAGCTGTAGAGACGGGTGAGATGGAGTAAGGGCAGAACAGACTAGAAAGGAAGGCGTCTGAGCCAGGCTCCCTGGACCTCAGCTTTTCTGCAGTTTGCAAAGGAGGTGAAAAGTGAGAAATGGAGCAAGAAAGCCAGGACACGGGAGGCCCAGGGAGACACCACCTGCAGCCTCATGAGGATTTAGAGACGGAGGCCACTGTCGCTGTAATTGGAGGTGTTCATGTGGAGTGTTCGGGGCTGACTCTAGACTGTTAGGGAGATGAAGGTGCCCGCTCCGGGTGTTTTAGAAATGTGTGCAATACTTTCTTTGGTCCCAATGCTTGGAGGCCCACACTGGCCTTCACAAGCGCAGTCCAGGAGGCTGGTGCCTGGCGATGCTCAGGGTGTACCCTGCACAGGGCGGGGAAAGTCACATGACCTTCCAACATTTCTAAAGACATTTACATATAGTTAGAAACAAAACCCACTGACAGGTCTTTGAGCTGGAACCTAACTTCATCTTACACATAGGCACAAAATATGTGGCATCATGTTTTAATATACACCGAATTTCCAAGGAATAAAACTACATAGATCTGCTCTGTTCACCGGGCCATTTGGGTGCAAGTGAATGGCTGCTCATGGCAGTAAACCAGTGAGGTTTCTATTGTGAGGGTGTAGATGAAGAATTTGACGGGATATAAAGGTGATAAACAAGAGGGTAAGGAAGCATGAAAAAGTAAGATGGTACCGTGCAGCGATGGCTCTGGGTAAGAGAAGGAGCAGGGTTGAGCCGTGATGAGATGGCTTCTGGCTGGGTGGGTGGTGGTCCCACTGGTTAAGTTCAGTTGTTCCGGAGGGTGGCTGCTGGGCTGTGGCAGTGGCTTGGGCCTGCCGACGCTGAGGAGCCCATCAGGCCTATACGTAGAGGTTTGGGGCCACATCTCCATAGACCCACTGTCAGCTGAAACCAGCGTAAGCTAAAAGGCCATTTGAAATACTGGCCTGCTGAAGGTCATGGTAGGAACCCAGAATGGTCTCACTGTTGCTACCCAGCGTCGCTAGAGAGGATTGTGCCGCAGGCCCAGGGAATAGAGTGATTCAAGATGGGAAGTGCTTTTCCTAGGGAATTTGCATTGCTTCTGCGGTATTGGGAAGTCTAAGACGTCATGTCAACTGTTGTTAAGTCAGTAACTCTGGGCACAGTTGATTTAATCTGGAAGAACTGCCTCTTGGCGTGGGGGAGAATTTAGGGAGTTCTTAAAAGGAGGCGATTTAAGCTGTTCGTGTAGTTGAGATGGTTCCCGAGGGGATATCCAGAACTTTAATGCAAGGTCGTGTGCATGTAGAGCTATGTGCATATGTATACACGTATGTGCCTATATGTGAATATACACCCGTGTCAGCATATGAATGTCAGTTTGAATGAGGCCTTGCTCTTCTCCCTGTTTCTGAGCACATTTTACTCTGAGAGTGTCGGACTCCTTTTATTTATTTCTTTATTTATACGTTGGAAGATAGAAGGACTTGGAAACTCAGAAAGGGAACCTATCTTTGCTGAATCCGCAGAACTGGGGTGCAGCATGGGAAGCCCATAAACCTTCCGACATATAATGTGCCTCTTGTTTGGCTGCTTGTTCCAGCTCCAGGACGAAGGAGGTGCCTGGAGGAGCCTAGTGACGTGGTTTATGGCACGGTGAAGAAAGTTATACTGGAAACAGCTGCCTGTCTGCAAAATCAGGGCTGTTTATGGAAATTGCATCTGTGAGATCTGTTGACCGTGGAGTCCCCCAGCCATTGGATTTTCACTGGCCTCCACTCTTTCTTTTCCCTGGAGAATACTCAGGCCCTGGTCTTGAACAGGATTAGAATTTGGGTCAGGACATCTGCCGGGGAGCATCAGCACTAGAATCTCCTCATTTCAGTTTCCCACGCGACTCCTTCCTTTTCGCACACTCACATTTGAACTGACAAATAATACGTAAAATGAGACGCGAGGCAATTGTGCTTGTTGGGCTCGGCCTTCCTGCCTGTCAGAAACCCAGCCTCCTTCCCTGGGTTTTCTCCTCCTCTGTGTTTTCTCCTCCCCTTTCTCTCTCCCATCATGAGAAGCCACACTTTGGTGTTTTTCCTTATGTGAGCCCATGTTTCTCTTTTCTCTGATCATTTTGGGCAAGTGCTTTTTGAAGTGTGTCTTGGTCCTCACTGTGGCTTTAGTTACAAGTTTTCACAGTTGGTGAGTTTTGCTTTCAGGGCTCAGCCGTCCCGGAGCCCTGGCTCTGGGGACTGAGTGCACAGGGGAGGCCCCAGCCCATTCCAAGCGTTTCTGCAGCACCAGCTGTGGCTGATGTGTCAGGGTTTCCAGCATCGTAATTCCCAACATTCGAGGGTTTATTACAAGACTGTTAAGTTTCACCACAAGCTGAAGCTCGGTATGCAAGCGCTGAGCCTGAAGCTAACTTTTTCATCTAAAAAAAAAAAATGTAGTCTCTCTATAAAGCCACTAATAAAAAAGCACAGCTAGCGATGATTGTTACTGTCCCGGAGCTGCTTGGTTTACCCAGTACTGCGGGGACATTAGGCTCTAACGCAAACCAGTCACTCCAGGAGTCTGGGCATGGGCGAATGAAGGCAACTGGTATTCAATTTTAAAGGGTGTCTGTTTAAACATTTTCTTCTTCTCGGTTTTAAGATAATTTCCAAGGCTTATGTGCCTAAATGTCCTGCAGGTATATAAAAACGTTTGAGGCCCATGGTCTTGAATTCAGTAGAAATATGCAAATACTTAGGGCCTCCAGCGTGCCCCTTTCCTCCAGCCTCCCAGGAGAGAAAGGATGCGCTCTGGAGGGAGGCTGCCGCAGTGCGGGGTGGCCCTGGAATGCGGATGGTCTTGAGGTAACTCTGTGCTTTCGACCCTGGAAGTGGGTACTTCTGTCTTTGTAGCAGTGCTGGTGGTTCTATGGCTCCATCCCCCTTCTCTGGCTCTGGCCTCCCTTGTGACTAGTAGGAGCATATGTGAGATGCTGATTTGAGTTATGCACACAATCCATGGCCCCGAAACAGAAGCAGCACGATTCACATATGGAGGAACCCATGGCTCTGGCTTTGTTAGTGCCTCATGCTTGGAGCACCTGAAGCCCTCGGCTGGCGTGTTAATGGGATGAGAGCGGAAATGACCTTGGGAGGTTCAGTCTGCCAGCCTGGTCCTCCCTGGGCCTGGCTGTCCAAAGATATTCCTTCCATTTGCTTCTCTTTTCCCCGAGTTGTTCTTAGCGTTGCATTCTGTCCATCTTCTCACCTCTTCTGGGTGAATCATCTTCTCCTCCTCCTTCCTTACTCCAAGAGAAGCAGGTTGAGAACATGTTCTCCGTGGGAACACCTGCTAAGTGCTAGGTGACCAGCTCAGCTGTTACGCGTGTACATTACAAGATCTGAGTTGGAGGGAACCAGTTTTATGGAGATTGAAATGGTATCCAGGCTGAGTTTCACTAAACGGAGAATCTGAGATCTAATGTCTTTCAAAGCCCCAAACCCAAAATGTTTAAAAACTTACCCTTCAAAATGAAATGCCACTCACATTGATACTTCTTCCTGAACTCCTGGAGTGAGTGGTTTGCATGACACCAACATGATATCACAAGCAGAAAATCCCACACTGAGCAGCTTTGTTTCACAAGCAAAATTATTAAAAATATTGTGTGAAATGATCTTCAGGTTGTATATATAAATTATGTATGAAACATAGATGAATTTGGTGTTTAGACTTGGGTCCAATTCCCAAGATATCTCATTATGTATGTGCAAATATCCCCAAACCTGAAAGAGTTCAAAATACTTCTGCTTCTAAGCATTTTGGATAAGGGATTCTTGACCTGACTGTCATTTATAGAAACACATGTGTAAATTACATACATAATAAGGATGGGTGCCTATTTATAATCTGCAGCGCTCTCTACAGCTACATAACATACTGTGGTAGGTGCAGGTTACAGGGTTGCCAACAACTAATGAACTAGAAAAAGGTATATTCCTTCTGACTACAGGGCATGGCTTGGCAAGCAGGGCTGCACCTGTGGGTCTCCCCACTTCCCCTCGGTGCAGGGCACGTCTTGCCCAGCTCTGTGAGATGACCCTGGGCTGCCAGTTGTAATCCTTTACTCAATGTGTGGGGTTTTCTCCATTTCTCAAAATTAGAAGAGTTATCTCAAGGGATAACAAAGTATTGCTGATATAAATAAGGCTGAGTTCTTTTTTAGACTATTAGAAGAAGCAAATGGTCTGAGGTTTTGTATCTGGCTGTTCGTATTATAGTGATTTGCAGGCAAAAATTGGCTGAGTCTCTTGAGTGTGATCTGGGGTTATTTCCACCCGCCCTCCCCAGAATATATAAGATGGATTTCCAGCGTCTGATCTTGTTTTGTACTGAACAGTTGTCTGAATGTCATAGCCAGGCCTCTTAGATACCTGGACTATGACGGTTGTCAACTGGGATTATATGCGGGAATAAATAAGTATTTTAGTAATTTCTCGATGTTTCATGAAATTCATATTCTAGTCCTCTTTCCAAATATTATATTTAGTGATAACTGGGAAGAAGGTGGGAACCAAGGAGCTTCATAAGCCAGGAAAAATTTTTGCTTAGGACATTGTATTGATGGACTCCAGAGTGCAAGTCAAAGGAATGGATCCCTAGCACCTGCACATGTGCGTGCACACCCGTGAGAAGAAATGGGCCTATTAGGCCACCGTCACTGTGCCTAGTGCTCCTCCATGCTTTTTTTTTTTTTTTTTTAACTAATCTATTTAAGAATGATTGACATAGAAGCCTCAATTCATCGAATGTATCGTGCAGTGTGCAGCTTGATGAAGGTGGTGGCAACCATGCCACCATCACCACAATCCAGGCCTTGAATATATCCATCACTCCAAGAGTTACCTCCAACACCTTTGTTCACTTTTAATTAAAAATATTTTCTTTTGTGGTGAGGGTATTTGACATAGATCTACCCACTTAGCAAAAATTTAAGTATGCAATGCAGTACTGTTAACTAGATGCCCTCATTTTCCAGAATTCATCCGTCTCGTGTTGCAGACGAAAGCTGTACCCTCTGGCCGATTCCTCCCTGTTTCTCCCTCCCCATCCACTAGCTTGGTAACCACTGTTCTATGCTGTGGTTCTATGAATTTGAGTATTTTAGGTTCCTCATCACAGCAGTGTTGTGTAGTATTTCCCTGTGTCTGGCTTATTTTACTAGCATAATGTTCTCCACTTGCATCCATGTGGTTGTGAATGGCGGGATTTCCCGCTTCTTCAAGGCTGAGTAACATTCCGTTTGTGCTCATTTATTTTCTGTTTTTTTTTTTTTCCTGCTATGTGAAAAACGTGCCTCATTATGCTGGTATAACCATATCCTCCTTCAATCTTAGCTAAATTGATGTTATAAACAATTCTGTCAACAGCCTGCAAATATAAGAGAGTGTGTGATTACGAATGTGAGTCTGCTACTCGCATTTTGAGACCTTAGTTCAACATGGAAAATCAAATCTTACCGAGTGGGATGCAAACCCTTGAGATGGAATGTGGAAGAACTGACCTAGGTCATTATTGCAGAATGAGCAACTTGACGGTCTTGGTGTGCATTGTTTCAGAATAAGAAGCTAACTCTGAAGTTCTGTGTCTTTTGCTTTGAAAACCATAGAGTAGTTGTTCAGCTCTGTGACTCACTTCCTGTTTGGGGGGACAGGATGTTGAATACACAGTGAGGCACATCAAGGTCTGCTAACATTGCAAATGGTCGGAGTTTCCATTGCTTATCCAGGGGATAGGCACAGTTGCCCCCTGTCAAACTAGGGGAAGTGCTCAGAAGCAGGAGTTGGTGTGTTAATTGTCCGTTTCTATTCTGTGACTGTGGCTTTACTGGGCTCTTGCAATTTCACCTATAGTCTTCTCTGGGTATAGCCTTGACTAAGGACTAATCATGTTCTCCATGAAAAGAAAGTGATTCATAGCAGTGTATGTGTGTATCTCACTGGCTTCCTCCCCACCAGAATTGCCAAGGCATCTGAGTCTTTTTAGTGTGATTTTAAAACTTTATTGTCCAAAATTTCAACCTTTTTTTCTTCCCATGCATAGTGGAATAATTCCTGGGTTTGATTTGACCATTGATTTGGATCAAACCTATTTTTTTTTCCCCTAATGGTGGAGACTATAGGGAAAGCAAGAAAAGATATTTGGTGTATTGTGCTCATATTTTGGGAATACCCCTTCCACATGCGTATTTTCCTAAATTTTTCCTTGTAAATTTCCTTTGTGAATTTTAGACATGATGCTTCTTCGTGCCTCATGAGGGATTGCATAGCTGGAATACATGAAATTGAGTTGATACGGGTGAAAAGACAAAGTGAGTGAGATAAAGAAGAGCAGAGAAGATATTGCAAATGATGCTTATGTGCCAACTGCTTGGTATCACGGAGGAAAAGGAATTCACCATGAAGACAGCCAGGGAAGCAAATGTTGTGATTCATAAACAGATGGTGGGCACTTTCTGTAATTTTCATAAAAAATACAATTTTAGCCCTGGTTCACCTTGTCTACTGGGCCCAATCACTGGACACGTATTCTAATAGTTTGAGGATTTTGGTAAGTGTTGAGTAGGTGTTTAGTCTCCAAAATTGGAATTAGAGTCCAAATTCTACAGGCCACTTGTGACTTTTACGAGGGTGTGCTGTGAACATGTCTGTTGAGTGGCCGTTGAGATCCTAAGAGGTCTGAGTGATGGCCCTATCTCTGAAGAGCTGGGGCAAGCCGAGGGTTTTGAGCAGGGGACTTTGATAAGGGTGTGGGTATAATAAGTGAACCAGGTGGCTTTGAGGCGTGCCTTTCATTCAGTGGGTCTCACCTGGCCACATGTGGCCACCCCTTTGCTTGCACCTACATTACATCATTGGCTAACCTGGACTCCTGGACACGTAGTAACATTGGCACCCTGAGCTGAGGCTAATTGTCACCACCATTAGCTATGTGTTGGTGGCTTATCTAAGACAATTAAAAAACAAAACCCGTGAGTGACTTCTGCCAGCCGGCCACAGTCTGCAGTTGTTGGTTTGTGCTGAGGGAACATAAAAACTTAAATTTTTTTCTAAACTAAATTAGGGAGGGGAATGGGAAGCCAACTTACCATCCCTGTGTAGTGCAACTAAACCCAAATGTAAGTGATTTTTGGATGATTCAGATTAGTTCTCCCTTCTGCCAGCTAACATGGAACACCCAAATTGGAGCCACCACAGGCCTTCTAATAGGGACATTGTTGGAGGGGATCTCATTTGCATTAGGGAAGAGCGTTGGGAAGAATGCCCTTTAGAAGCATTTGCCTACATATTTATTTTTGGATTTATGAAACCAGAATGCTGACTTTTTATTTGTTCCTTTATGTTGAGTGCTCAGATTTTCATGTCTGGCTTTTTATTTGGTCTTTGATGTGAATTTTTGTAACTTTCAAAATGGCAGCACCCATGACGTAGCATATGGGACAAAAGGAACTCTCCCCCCTTTCTCTTGTGCTCTATTTTTTTTTAAAGGCATCTGAAAAGCAAAACCCAAACGAGGACTCCCCCAACCTCTTAGCCCCAGATGGTGGAGGTTCCTGGCTGGATCCTTTGTTTCTTCGTTTCACGCCTCGCGGCTTTCTTACCTGGGGATCCTCTGACCTGGGTGGGGCTTCTTCAGGTAGAAGACTGTGGGTGGGGGTTGTGTGTAAGATATGTGAGCTGCTGGCCTCCAGAGGAATCTTTATGCTTTGGCTTGGACGGGTGCGTGTTAAGAGAAATGAGCAGATTCTCATTATTATTTAGCCCCCAAAGAGTGAGGATCCCGATTCCTCTGTTATGTCCCCCTTTGAGCCAATTTCCCGGTTAACCTTTGAACCACATGAATGGTGAGAAGGGACAAGCTGCACTCATATTATTTAGATGTTTGGGGTAGGCTGGAAAAGTAGGGGGTGGGGGGAGCCTAGTTTGATGCAAACCAAAGGCAGCTGATAGGCATGGAATTTGTTCTGAGTGAATTATTAATTTTTCCTCCTTGTACATTGTTAAATCTGTAGGAAAGAAACATCAGCTCAAAATCTGTCACTCACTTTGGCTCCAGGCCAGCTTGCCAAATCCTGTCATCTCTGCTGCATGGCCAGGCATCTTTATTACATGTTATAATTCTGATTCTTGAGCTTGATCCAGAGATCCTGATATGCCATCAGATGGTGAAGGGTGTGGAAAAAGAAAGGGTTGTATTCATCCCTAGCTGAGGTCTGGAGCGACCTGGAACAGTTGTCTGGGCAGGAATTTTTCATGGATAAATGCAAACACCTCCTTTGTGCATCCTAGTATTTGAGACAAATTATCAATTTCTGTTCACATGGATTGTTGATTTTAGATTGAAATTTGAAAACAAATGTCCTGACCACATCTCCCAGCAGCTCAGTCATTCATTGGCCCCGGCCCTGAGGACAGACTCCATCATAGATAGCAGGTTTGTCCCTGATTCCCTGTTCCTGGGGTGTGAGGGGGATGCTTGTCCTCTGTAGATCTGGGGGAGTGCTGGACTGAACGGTCCAGTCTGCTCTTGACCTGGGGTTAACCGGGCCAGGGCTAACTTTCTCTCTGCTTTCTCCAGAACTACCTTAGAGGGTCAGGAAACAGTGGGAGTAGATAATGATTTAAAGTAAAGATGGTTGGGATGGGGAAGCATTGCCTCCTTTCTCCAGTGCCCAGAGTCCTGACCCTTCCTTTGCATACGGTCTCGCTGGCCGCTGCTGCTCTTGGGGTTGCAGATGAATCCTGGGCTCTGGCTCCTCAGTCAAGGGCTGTTCAGAAGCAGGAAGCAGCGACACAGGTCCCAGCCATTCTCCCCCGTCTTCCACTTATTGTTTCAGGATTGCAGAAAACAGGCTGCGATGAAGAGGAAGGGAGACTGTAAGAGATTTTTTTTTTTTTTTTTTGGCAGTTTGGCTGTCGAATGAAAGCAGGCACTTTATTTAGAAGTGAGTAGGGAGGGAAATGCAGCTTAGGGTTGACACCCTTCTGGTGCTTATCCATAAATATGAAATGGTGTTAGAACATCAGACACCAGAGAGCTTTCTGATTGGCTGTTGGTGATGTCATCTTGTCATTAATACTGTGCTCAGAAAATAAACTGATCCGCCTATTTTCTTTCTTTCCTTTTTCTTTCTCTCTCTCTCTCTTAAAAAGCTGAGATGTATGAAATTCATTTTGTGACCTAAAATGAGGCCCTTCAGTTAGGACCTGGCAAGAATTGCTGTATGTCTCATGTGCTGGTCACTGTGGCCTCCGGTGGACACCACAGCCACACCCACCACTACTCAGCCTGCCTTGCCTTATTGCTTAGAAGTAAGCGGACGCTTTTCACCACCTGGGCACCCACGGTTGACATTTACCCACATCAAGTGCTGATGCAGGGAATGCAAGTTTTTCCCATCTGCTTTTGAATAGCCTAGCAGGTTTGCAGCCAAGGTTGGCACCTTCCGGGTTGTGAGGGATGCCGGGAGATAAGGAAAAGTGCTTTCTTTATTATTTTTTCAAAACCTAGCTTTGTCTCTCCATGTCTGGAAATTCTGCAGTCAGACAGCTAAGGCCATCTGTGTCTGTACTTCATGCATGCTCCTCTGAGCTGTAACTTTGTGGGTGTGTGGAACACGCCTGTGTGTGCGTGGGTGACGGGCAAGAACCCTCCACACAGGAGTAGAGCTCTCAGGAGGAACGGCATTGCCCTGTAAGTCTGACCCCTGCACTGATTTTGGATGCCTGGAGATCTGGAATTTGACACTCCTCCATCCCTACTCAGTTCACTCTGACCCAGGGAGAAATAGTTTCAATTAACGCTTGGGAAGAATTTTGAATAGTTTCCTTTCAGTAGCATAGGCAGCTGTCCTTTATAAGGAAGGCCAGGATTCTTTGCCGGGAGTAGCCCTGTCATTAATACTGTGCTCAGAAAATAAACGGATCCACTTATTTTCTTTCTTTCCTTTTTCTTTCTCTCTCTCTTTGCTTAGAGTAGCCTTTCAAATATTCCGGGAATATTTGACTTGGGCTGTGAATGACCATAGTGTGCACCACAGAATGCCTGGACTGTCCTGTAGAGTCTCTCGATAGCCTGGACCAATGTTATATAAGTTCCCCTCCCCTTCCAACTCTTTCTTAAGTGGAAATGCCTCTCCCTGTCCATTCCATCATGGACGGAGCGGCTGTCCAGGGTTATTTTACACAGGCTGTGGACACGTCATTTGGATTAGCAAATGTCTGGCGAGCAGGTGTAGCTGATGTCTGCTGTGCAACTGTATCTCCTGTTATAGGAAGCTGCCACATTCCTTTTCAAGTTTCCCCTTTTCAAGTTTTTGCAAGGCTAGAAACCATAGATTTAGCAACCTCCGGGGTCAAAGGGAAAAGGGAGAGACAATGAGTCCCATTCATCCTTAGGAGTGCTAATGAGTCAGAGAGATGGTCTATTTTCCAGGTTAAAGCTCTGTCTCTAGCAGGCTTTAATTATCTGAGCTGAAACAAGACGTGATATAAACATGCAAAAGCATTTCAGGAACAGGTTTTTGAAGATGAATCACTCAATGTCCTGCTTAGCCCTTTTGCAAGGGGCCGGCTCCCACTGTTCAGCTGCCACTGGATCACGTGACAGCTGTTTGCAGACTAAAGGAAAGAAACAATCATTCACTAGCAGGAAACCTAATCCCGGGCAGGTGCAGTTGGAGTAAGGACTCTGGGCCTGAGGGTCAGAATGGCTGCAGAGACCTGAGCTTTTGCAGATGGTCTGAGTGGGAGGAGCCAGATTCAATCACCCTTCTCCCATCTGCAGCCCCCAGATCCGTCCTTCCTCGGTGAGCCAGCTCCCACTTCTCCAGATACCGATGAACTTTTGAACCCAAGTACAGTACGGTATTTAGGACATTGTTTATAGGTTTCAGATAAGGCGGTAGCAGATTTTAAGGAAACAGTAGACAGATCCATTTTCCTCTTCCTCCAGTGGGGTTAGAGATCCAGTTAGAAACCAGTGGCTTAGCAGCTTCCTCTGCATGTGCTCTGGGTCCTTTCTTTCTGAAAGGCTCTTCTGGACAGGAACAAAAGCCGGATGTCACACCAGGGCCTCTGATCAAGCCCCGTGTTGGAGATGTCCTGAGCTTACAGACCACGCTTTCCTCTGCTCAGACCAGCGGGATCCTGTGGGGAGTTGCGACTCCCTGGTTTCATCCTGGGGTTCTCTCTCCCCTGTCTTTGGCTGCGTCTCTGCCATTTTATTTTCTACCCATGACTGATGGCTGCCTCTTCTATTTATAGTGCTCCACCCTCGGCAGCGAGGAGATGCCAGGTGTACGGGAATGTCCATTCAGGGGCCTGGACGTTTGGGAAGCTGAAGCGATAATTGTAGAAGAGGTGATCAGCAACCACCATTTCTGGAGGGGGGGACCCCCAAAGCCAACCCCAAATCCTCAGAATATAAATTAGGAGACGAAAGGAAAGTGAGAAAGCGAGAGGCGGGCGAGTGAGAAATGAAGGACGGAGACCAGGCAGAGACCCACACGAGGGTGTATTGTCAAAGCTGATGAACAAAGGCCAAAGGCCTTCCCTCTGTAGAGAGGAGAGAGGCCCCGAGTGTCGGGTGTTCAGTGTTTGTGGGGCAGGGGTTTGGAGCTGTGGCTGTGGCGCTCTGGGACAGGCTGGGGGTGCCTGCCTCAGAGCTGGGCGGTGGGAATAGCATGGGATGGGCTTAGGTCCATGGCACCTGGGCTTTCCAGAGCCAAGGGGTCGTGTCCTTCCGGGATTGGCTCAGGGTCATGGTCCAAGGGGTAGGTCACTAATGGGGGTGGGGGGAGTTGAGGTAAGAGGAAGTTTTGCTTTCCTGTACTTATAAGATGGCAGTTAGCATGACATTTAAGATGGCTGCTCAGATGATAAATCAAGACCCTATAGGAGAGAGAAGAGTCTAACATTCTGTCAGTTGCAACCTAATTGATTGGAAAAAAAAAAGTGGTAATTTTGGGTAAAGTATAGAACATTTGCGAAGCGAATCCACTTCTCTGAATAGCTCCTTCGTTTCTTGTGGCTTGGAGACTGAAACTTAGAAATCCACAATTATACCGTATAGACGGGCCTCGTTCTATATTTAGTGTATAATCTCCACACTCAGGGGCTACATATGGCCATGATCACCCACTTTAGAGCTAAAAATGGCAGTTACCTCCCACTTTGTCCTGATTTGGAACCGTACATAATTATGCTTTAAAAATCTTCCTTTGAGGAAAGAGTTCAAGATCAAGTTGTTAGTGAACAGCCTTTTCTACAAAACTGAGTATCAGTCCTGGGAGACGCTAAGTCAGTTCTTGTGTTGAACAAATAAAATAAATGAAGAAATGACCTTTCTGAAAAGAATTCACGGCTCTCATTACTTACTCAGAAGGTGCCGTGGGGCATCGGGAAGCTCTAGGCTTATTGGAGAAGTAAACGCCCATCCTGAAATGGGAATGGAGTATCCTGAAACAGGAGCCAAGGACTGCGCTTCCAGAAATAGTGAAAATGGAAAGTATGTGAAGTCCAGGGGTTTAGACCTGGCTGATCATCCAAAACAAAACAAAACAAAAAAAACGCAAGTCAAAACACAGATTACCTGACCTCACCTCCAGAGTCTCTCACGCAGAGCCAGGCAACCCCTGCCTTGGCCTGTAGATGGGCAATGCTGGGGTGAGATCTGCAGGTGATTCAGACGGCTCCTCTGGTGCAGAGCCAAGGAACTACACCATCCGGAAAGAGTTTGTTTTAAGTTGATTCAGCAAGCATTTATGGAGCACCACACATTGCGTGACATAATGTAATGGAATCATATGAACAAGACTTACTTCTGCTGACCCAGAGTAGAAATCCTGGGATTGGCTTAGGGTGCTGCTTGCTTAGTGAACCGTGGACCTCAGGGCACAATGCCTGTGGGAACTTGGGGGAGGCTGAGTGACAGGTGGGCTTAAAGTCGCCTTCTAGAGAAGCCGAGTACCTGGAGAGGGAGCTTGGAAGAGTGTTCAGAAGGTGAAAGAGCAGGAGGAGCATGTTCAAGGCCAGGAAGGGAGAGGCTGCCGTTTGGGAATGGCACAGAGGGCAGCGGGTGCTGGAGGCCAGAGCTGCTGCTCTTGCCAGTCCCTGTCCTTGCCAGGCTCAGCAGTCTGGTTGCCTGCTGTGCCCAGTGCTTGTTCCCCAGGACAGTGAGCTTGCTGACCTGTTGGCTTCACTACTTTGGAGTATGAAGAAGCTGGGGGACAGCAGGTTGCCCTCTCCCTCCGGGGGGAGGGGCCGTAACCAGGGATGTGCAAAGGTCCGTCTCCTAACAGAATATAAGCCCTTCCAGGGTGGGCGGCCTGACTCGCAAAGTGGTTGTCATCCTCGGCAGCGAGCAGTAGCTACTAATATCTACTCTTTGGTTAATTAAAAGATGTTTAATGTATGCCTCATTAAGCAGAATAATCAGTGTCTCTGAGAGCGCATTTATATTTTATTTTTCTCCCTTTAATAAAAACAAAAATAAGGGGATAAAGATAACGAAGGGCAATCTGTCAGCCCTCCCCCACCCCCATGATAATTCTCTGTGTTTTTTTTTTTTTTCCTCTATATCTACATATCACACCTTCTCCCTGGACCCAGCTTCTACTGATAACATCCGAGCTGGCACTGATCACAGAACCCAGCCAGTGCAGAACTGGCCTGGGTTGCTTCACTTCGCTGTCAAGATGGAGCCACGGGATATGGGAATTGATGGATCTGAAACATTTGTGGTCCTCACCCCCTCCAAACGGAACACTGCAAGGCCCTCTCCGTCCTTTTAAGATATACAGTGGCCCTAGCCCTAGACAAGGTGCTATTTCTAAATGCTTGCTTTGGGCTTATTTTTACAACAGTTTGCATTTCTATAGAATATTCATGGGGTAGAAAAAGAATCCCGCCATCCCCTTTAAGGATGCCAAATCCAGGTGGGAAGAACAAGATTTTTTTTTTTCCCTTTTTTGTACCAGGGTTTGAACACAGGGGATGCTTAACCAACCACTGAACCACATCCCTAGCACATTTTTATAGTTTATTTACAGACAGGGCTTCACCAAGTTGTTTAGGGCATTGCTAAATTGCTGAGGTTGGCTTTGAACTCGCCATCCTCCTAGGTCAACCTCCCAAGCCACTGGGACTACAGGTGTGCGCCACCTCGCCCATCAGAGGTGACCACCTTGATGAATTCTATCACTTGTCAGTTTGAAAAATGTTCAGGGAAAATGAATGAAAGGACCAGGATGGGTTTGTTTATATGCGACCGACCACTCTTACTGTACTTTTGAAGTTGAGGGTTGGAACTGAGGAATAGACTTCCAAGGTGAAGCAGTGTCGAGCCACAGGGACTGGCGGGGGTCTGATATTTCAACGTATATCCTAGTTTACTTTCATCTTTGATTGCCTCTTCTTACCACACAGATTTGACCATGTTATTGCTTTTGTCTTTCTGTTAAACATGTACCGTGTCGTGGGAATTACTTCTGTCCTTTTCTTTCTCTTACTAATTTTGTTGGTTGCAAATAAACCTAGACCTGGATAGTTGAAATATCCTAGTCAGTTCTACATCTTTTTTTTTGTTTTCCCTTCAAGTGTTTCTGTTTTCCCCTGAAACGTGTTCATAGTGCAGGATTTTCATTGTAAGTTAGAATATAATAAACTTGCTAATCCCCAGTGTGAATCTCAAGTTTATCTTTTCTTGGCAAACCTTTCTCAGTGCTGCAAATTAGTAGCTAAGTAGTAGTGTGCTGGGTACTGGTGGTGGGGTATTAAAAACCCTAGAGTATAAGCTGTTTTTAAGTGTCCCTAAGTACTTCCAAAGTCCCTATTTCCATAGTAGCTCTTGATATGGTAATTATTAGGATTCTCCTGTGTTCAAGAAAATATGAGCCTAAGGGCTCCTCTGATAATTTGTTAGCTTCCCATAGGTTGAAAGTAATAAAATTGCTTTGCTTTTTTTTTTTTTAAATCTGTAGTTCAGTAGTTTTCCTAATTCAGATGGGTTTTCTCTCCATTCTTTTCCCTGCCAGGCAATGAGAGGATTTTTTTTTTTTTTTTTTAGATAATTACCTCTGAGGACATGAGCATCGTCCAGCCAGGTAGGGAAGAGAAGATGAGGGTGAGCTTGGAAGGGACTGTAGTTTTGCTATTGCTTGTATTTTCAAAGACATGGCAGACTCCTTCATCTTGGTGCCTACAGTCTACCTCTATGTTTATGTTTTTAGAAGGAAAAATATATTTTGCCAAAACCAAAAGTTCCCATCATCTCAAGACAGCTTTTCAAAAAAATGAAAAAAAAGTTTAAAAGCAACTTTATAAAGTAAGAGCAACCCCAGTATCCACTGACAGATGAACTGATAGACAGTGTTTGTACATGGAATACTATGTAGCCTTGAAAAGGAAGAGGATTCTGTGACCTGCTACACATGGGTGAACTTTGTGGACATTTTGCTACATGGAATAAGTTAGATACAAAATGAAATACCTAGATGAGACAGATTCATAGAGACAGAGGCTGGCGTTTGCCTGGGAGTTAGGTGGGAGAACGGAGAGGTAGTGTTCAATGGGTCAGAGTCTGGAATTTGTCAGATGAAGATTCTGTGGCTAAATGGTCACAGTGGGAGCAAAATAATGTGAACTTAATGTCACTTAAAAATGGTTAAAATGGCAGACGTTTATTTTACCATAATCAATATAAAAATCATAAGGGGGGAGCTAATATTTTTTAAGCTCATAATCATGTAAAACAAATTGGTTATTTTAGCTGATTTGCAATTTTTATAACCTGCAATATAAATTATAAATATGAATACTATTATGTCACTTCCTAAATGAAACTAAAATATGAAGAAAATTTTTATGATAAGTAAAATTATCGCTTAATGTCAGTTCAAAAAAAAAAAAAAAAAAAAACCAACCAAGTTCAATTAGATTTTGTAACTTGTGGTATTTTTATGTCTTCTATGTAGACAGTTCTTAACTTGGGTCCCTAACCTATTGTAAATTGCTATTATTATTCTTTCTTTGTATTTGAATTCCTGGAACACATGAAAATTGACACATGTTCAAGAGCAAAAAGTGTTGAAGTAAATGAGAGCCGTGGGCTGGGAGTGTATAGTGTCTGGGGTTTGTTGAGGTGGGTGCTCTGAGCTGCTGGCTCGGGGTGGCCTGAGATTCTGCATTTCTGACCCCCTGCCCAAGCCCCCGCTGCAGAGGCCCTCGGGAGCTCTGGGATGGTTCTTCCTCTGCTAGCTGAGGCTCCATGCCGAGCTCTCCAGCAGGTACCTTGCATCTGTGATGACTCCACATTGCTCTTGGCGTTGTGGACCTGGTCTTTTGGTTCTCGGGGATGGACGTCTGCATTCTGAGGGGCTCCTCAAGGTTTGTCTTAGTGGAGAACGTGAAGGGAAGTGAGGTGGCGCTGCCTTTCCTAGGCCTTTCCAGCCCCCTTTCCATTTCTGAGACCGTGCACTCACGCCGGGGGACAGCTGACCACGCCACGCCAGCAGCATTGCGGGCAGGTATCAGCATCCCTCCAACCTGCGGGTCATTTAGGTAACTGTTCACCGAGCACCAAGTATCAGGGGCGTCGCACTTGTCCTCTGAGTCCGTAGGTGTGGCTCCAGGAAACCAGTGGACGTGCCAGAACCCAGACGGGGAAGGAAGGGAGAGTGAAGGGCCCTCTGGACCAGGCACGTGCTGACTGTCCGTCTGACGTCTCAGATGAGAGCTGCCTGCTGCTGCTGGGCCAGTGAGTTGGCTTCTGTCTCATCTGTCCCTTCCCTTGTTCTCCACCTGGTTGCCACGTTGATTGAAGTGGAAAGAATCTCAATCCCCCCCCCCCCCACATACACACACAGAGTCGGCCAACAGAGCATGCTTGTTCCTGGAAAGGGCCTTCTGACTTGTGCTCATGTCACCTCGCCACTCCAAATGCAGGCAGAATGACTTTCTGTAATTTGGCAACCTTGGGAGAAAAACAAAGATGTCTTGATAGCCCGGGTAGAAGATGGCGTTCTAATATTGACCCCCAGCATCCCTTCCCAGATGTGGATACCTGGGATACTCTCTACACTACCAGTATGACAGTTTTCCTCCCACCATGAGTTATTTTATATGGCCTAGTTGCTCCAAGATATGGAGATTATCCAAGTGAGCCTGCCTGAACATCAACCCTTTGAAAGCAGAGAGTTTTGTCTTGCTGCTTGAAGAAAGTCGGAGATTCAGAGTACAAGGGGGTTGGTGGGCTGTTGCGGGTGGTAAGTTGGAGGTGAGTCACCTCTGCAAGCTGACGGCTTGCGTAGACATGTGACCCTGCTCCTACAACCACCAGGAGCTGGATTCCAACAAGGGCCCGGACCAGCTCAGAAGTAGAACTTCCCCCCAGAGCCCCTCGATAAGAAATCAGGCCAGCCAACACTCGGTTTCTGCCTTGTGGGGTGCTGAGTTGGAGCCGAGCCACTGTGGGCTGGACTTCTGACGAGAGCATTGTGAGCCGGTAAAGGCCTACTGCTCAAGCCACTGTGTTTGGCCAGATCCAAAACAAACCTGTGTGTTGGTGGGGATATGCCTTCAAAGCAGTGTGTTTAAGACGGCCACAGTTTAGATCTCAGAGTCCCCAAGGCCCACATATTCAAGGCCGGTCCTGGAGTGGTGCTGTTGGGAGGTGATAGAACCTTTGAGAGCTGGGGCCTGCAGGGGATCTTTAAGTCACTGGGCTGTGATCTTGAGAGGATCAGGGGACCCTGGTCCTTTCCTCTTTCCGCCTTGCTTCCTGGACATGAGGTGAGTGGTCTTACTCCACCTGCTCTTGCCGTGATGTGCCGCCTTGCCACAGGCCCAAGCAATGGGGATCCTAGGTCGAAACCTCTGAAATTGCAAGCCAAAAGACAAACCTTTTTTCTTTATAAGTTAATGATGTCAGGTGTTTGTTACAGTGATGGAAAGCTGACTAACAGTGTCCGCAGTAGCAGCATCAAGCTGCTTCAGCTTGGCCAGCCCAACAAGGTAGTCCAGGCTGCTTACGTATAATGAAAAGTAAAAAGTCTCTGATGCACAGAATTATTAAACAGTACAAAGAACATACAGTGAGCAAGAGGAAATCTGAGTGAGTCTTGGCTCTATTACTTCCTAGCCAGGATAGATCACTCACTTGTCTGGGCCTCATCTATAAAACAGCAGGTTGACCATGTGCTACCTCACCACAGGGGAACCTCTTCTTTTCTTTACCAAGCACTCTTTTCCATAATTTCCCTTAACCGGGTCATCCTTGACCCACTGTGTCTAATCCGAGGGCTGTTCATTGCATGTTTTGTTTTGGAATAGTTTTTTTAAAAACAGCTAAAAGTGTTCTGAGTTCCTTTATAGAACCCATCCAAAAGATTCCCTGCACCGAAACCTTATGTCAACATGGCCCGTGGCTTGGAAACAGTAACGTCTAAGCCCTATTCTAGTTCCGGCAAAAGTAATGGCTGTAGAAAGTTTTCTTGTTCTTAAAATCCAGGGATTCCCTTTTTGCATGTTTAAAATGAATGTGTAGAAATCAATCTTTAAAATCTGTTTTCAAAGCCCAGCAGCGTTTCTGTCTCCACGTGGACTCCAGCTCATCAGAATTCATTCTTGGTGTTTCCTACCATGTTTGGGGGAGGGCAGGCAGCCCCCTCCCGTGCCTCACTGAGCTCAGGCCTGGTCTCTGAGCATGGAGACGTGTTTATGTCCTTGCCTACCCGTCCGCCCGCCCGCCCGCCCGCCTGCCTGCTTGCTGGGGTTCTCAAGGAAGTGGCTGCTCGGAGCTGAGTTGCCCGTGCTTTTCCTGCGGGATGACTCTTCCCTGCACTCAAAGATCTCATTCACGTGGCAAAATAAAAATCTGCAGAAAATTAAGGGCCCTCGAGTTACAATATCTCAGGCATATGATATTGCAAAGGGAGAATGCTAATTACGGAGAGCTTTCTTTCCCCCAGCACCTGGACCTTCTTTTCCTGCTATCAGACTAGCTGCTGATCTGCACACACTGGAGTGTCAGAGGGGGGAACCCAGCAGCTCAGCCACCAGGAGGAGGTGGGGAAGTACCTGTCAGTCACTAGAGAGAGGGGGCCTGGGCGAGGCACAGACATCCGCCTGGAAAACAGTCCCCTACCTAGGTGCCTTACAAGAGTACCCTCTGGGTCCCTCTCTCCTGGATGTTCTAGAACACTCTGTGGACAGGTCAGAGGTCCAGCGCCTCAGTTTTGCAGTTGCTGGCTCCACCACAGACACCAGTGAGTCCCTCCCATCCCCCCAGGGCATCCCCTCTGCCCACACAAGTGCCCCCCATTGGCGCAGACCTGTGGTGGGGTTTGTCCTTAATCTTGCCTGGCCTCACCCCGTCCTCACTTGACATTTGGCTTCTAGAAATGGCTGTGTCTCGCTGGCGATTGTTTTTAAACAATAGCAGAGGGCAGTGTGGGGGGGGGCTGCATGCTCCCCAGGGCAGAGGCCTGCTGGAGAGGTGCAAAGCAGTGTGGTGGCTTTCTGGGAATCACAGTCTCCCTTCTCTTCTTTGCCCATTCTTCACAGTCAGGACCAGCGACATTTTCTGACATTGATTCACACACCCAAACCTCAGGCCACTCACGATCTGTCACATTTTTGAGACTTCTGTCCTGTGAATGTTCCCCAGGACAGTCCTTGGCTCCTCCTGCCATTCTGCCCTAGTAAAGGCTCTCCAGTGCTCTCTGCTTGAAGGGTTGCAGTAGAATCCTTTGGATTTGTAGTTTGGCAATAGCTTCACAAAGGCTTAAGCCCAGTGCAAGTGACATGTCAGTTATTTTTTTAAATTTTCAATTGACAGTTTACCCTTAATCCTCCTTATTCTTCAATTGAGGGAAACTTAGGTTTGCAAAAGTGGTGTGTGCACTTAATTCTGTGCAGAATCTCTGATGATCTACTCCCACCACCTTAACCATGGGATGGCTCCACTCCTGGGACACTGGGTGCACATCATGCACTTGGGTACTGTCTCCTCTCACTGCCTCCAGATGCTTCGCCTGAAGCTACTTACAGTAGGATATGGAAAGGTGGTAATTTGGGCAGAGAGCACCCCCCCACCCCCTGCCACTGCTCCATGTATTGATTCTGGCTTTGACTTTGAATGTGCAACATCCTGTGGGGGAAGCAGAGAGAGGGAAGTTATGACCTGGTCTCAATTTATATGGAAGATAAATCGGACTTAAAATCAACATGATGAACACAGGACAGCAAAGGCTGGGGAGGGGGGCTGGATGGAGGTTGGCAGGGGGTGCACTTGAAATTAACTGAAAGTTTAAAAGTTTGTTTTGCAAACCAAAGTGCTATAAAAATGAACACCTAGAGACCACCACCCACTCCTACCCCAGCCTCTCAGTATTTATCTGAAAAGGAGAAAAAATGACCCCAAAGTGGTTGGTAGGGCGCTAGAGAGGAGTATCGTGTGACAAATCATTGACCAGCTGCAGGTCTGTTTTGGGGGTAGCCTCCTGGGGACCCTCTGTCTGGACAGTGTATCCAGGGCGCCTCTTCTGTTTCACGTGCTCACACCCTCCCCCATCCCGTGGGGTGAAGCACAGAGTTGGGGGCATCAGAGGCTCCTCTGATTGCTCCTGTGGGTGGTGGGCACCTAGCCCTGCATCTCCACCAGGCAGGAGAGCAGACTGCAGCTGGGCAGTGAGGGGTCACCCCGAATGAGCACCCAGCCCCCTGCCGGCCGGTGCATGCACTCTGAGTCCCACAGGTTGCCCGATGTCCACACTGCACTTCTGAAGCCACAGCTGCGACCTGCGGCCTCTCTCCTTAGTTTCCTTCTACGTAAAGTGGGAACGAGGAGTGATCATAACAGCTCCTGGAAGGGCTGAAGGTCCTTGTTGAGCAGCTCCTTAGACTCGCCTCTGAGCTGCTTTCATTTGGTTTCTTTAACATTTCCTCAAAGATCACACCGCATTCCAACTGTATCCTCTTGAACTTCCCTCTGTGTTCGTGTTCCTGGCGAAGGTGTGGCCCTGGAGCTGGAGGGCCGCTTCAAAGGCTCTGGCCCTTTGAAGTCCTGATCTGGGAGGATTTCCTCTGATGGTGTGATGCTTCCTTCCTGGGCCGGTTGCTGTCTGTGCAGCTGAGCTGGTCTTCCAGCGGGGCCCCAGGCCTGAATACTGTTTTCCCCGACTCTAGGCCAGCTATTTCAAGTTTTGGAACTTCAGTTTCCTTATGTGGGAAACGGGGATAATGAGAGTGGCCTTGCAGTGTGTTGAGTGAGCAGCGGAGAGTGAAGGCCAAGGGTGGGCTCAGAGCCAGGTGCGTGGGACGTATGTGTGACTTAGCGCCTCCTTCCAGGCGGGCTTTTGTAAGTACCATTTTAGGGGTTGGGGGTGTGGCTCAGTGGTGGAGTCCTGCCTGGGGCCCTGGGTTGGGGGCCGCTGACCAACAAGTTGACTTGTTTTCTTGCAGATGTGCTATAGGTTGGATCTGGAATGTCCCCAAAGGCCCCTGTTAAGGGCTTGGTCCCCAGTGTGGCCCTAATGGGAGGTGGTAGGACCTAGTGGGAGGTCCTAGTTCATTGTGGGGTCTTGCTTTCCTCTTCCACCCTTCCTTGGTTTCACAGCCCCGTTACCATGAGGCAATGAACAGCTTACCTCTGCCACCTGTCCCCCACCTGTCCCCCACCATGACGTCATGTACTTGCACAGGCCCAATGCAATGGATCCGATCCGCCTAGAACCAAAATCCCCCAAACTGTGAGACAGATTGAACTTTTCCTCTTTGTAAGTTGACTTATTGCAGGTATTTGTTGTAGTAATGGAAAGCAGACAAACACGGGATGATAATGAACAAAACCAAGACCATGCTGTATCTTATCTGATGATTTTTTTTTTTTTTTTTTTTTTTTTTTGGTGGTGCTGGGGATTGAACCCAGGGCCTTGGGCATCCAACTGAGCTACATCCCCAGCCCCCTTGTCTGAGGTTTTAAGTGCATGAGTTTTGATATTGAATTTCCATCAATATCCACTTACAAGGGTTTCCCTTCTCTTCCTTGTGATGTTTCTAAGAATTATTTTGGGCAAGTCACAAAGGGCATGGTCAAGAAGGTTCTCCATAAGGATCTGCCACACCTTGGAGTGGAGGGCCGCATACTGGACGTTTCCGGCTGGGCACCTTCTCCATCTAAGTAGCAGTGTCCCTCAGCACTGGGTTTTAACTGCTTGGCTGCTTAAGGTCTGAAGCCACAGGTGAGACAACTGATAAATAAGTGAAGACGTCTACCTCTCCCCTCTTCAGAAAAGGGAGGGCACATTTAAAATGTGGAGCCATTTACCAGCAGTGGCTCAGGGAGCATCTTTGAGGTCAAGGCTGCCTAACGAGGAAGCATCAATATATCACATTCAGTTTCAGTTTGCTGCCTCCAGGTGGGCCTGTCCCTGATTCCAGTGCTGAGTGGCTTCTCCCTGGCTGCCTCTGCCTGGCAGGTGTGCTCACGACCTCCACCCTGCTGGCACCTGTCCCACAGCCACAGAGGAGGGCTCCCTCTGAGGTCTCCAGAGGAGCATGAGAACTTCCCCTCTGTTTTAGTATGTTCCTGCTGCTGTAACAAAATACTTTGGAGTGAGTAATTTGTATATAATAGAAAAATTTTCAGTCTTCTGGAGGTTGGGAAGTTGAAGATCCAGGTGCTGGTGGATCCAGTGTCTCTTGACAGTTTCCAAGATGGTCCCTTGTTGCTTCGTCCTTGAATGCTGGAAAGCAGAAGGGCAAAGGGGCTGAGTGCTGTGTCCTCACGTGATGGAAAAGGCAGAGGAGGAGTCTGCTCTCCAGAGCCTGTTGGTGGACATTAACCCCCTCACAGGCATGGAACCCGCACAGCCGCACAGCCTCATCACCTCCCAAGGGCCCCATGGCTATGACCTTGACCTGGAGGATTAAGTTCCAAGGCGTGAGCTTTGGAGGGATACATGCAAACTGTAGCAGTGTCTCGTCCGACCTGTGCCCTCTGCTGCTGGCCTTTCCAGTTTCCTTTGTCTTGCAGAGATGCGGGGTCTCTCTGGGCCCGTGCTCTCCCCTTCCCTGTGGCATGTCATGTTGTGCTTCATGGCTGGGGTCCTTTCCTTACCTCATTCTTACCCCCGCCCCATGTCAATCCCCTCACTTCTTGTGGCCGAGAGCAGGTGGGCATGCTCACGGGGATCGTCACGTCCACTGGCTCGTCCACCGGCTCGTCCACTGGCTCCTTGGACTCTAGGCCTTGCCTGACGTGCTTATCACTCCCTCTTTTGATTTCCATGGGTTCTGCACCAAAGGGCCAGAACTCACGCCTCAGGAGTGAGTGGTCTGTTGGACAGTGGGGTGAATGTCCAGCGGAGGGGAAGTTGGACGTCTGGCTCCTAGCACCCCCTGCTATTTTGGAAAACCTTTGACAAGCGAGCTTTTTTAAGCTTCAAATTCTTCATCTTTAAAATAGACTGAATATCTATCTTATCTTACATCTGAGGCCGCTGGGGAAATCCAATGAGATAAGGTCTACTGAGAACTTGTAAGTAAATCTTAATGAATAACTAGTCCGCCCAGGCAATATGCTAAATGTCAGGGGAGAACTCTTCCACCTGCAAGGGCAAAAGCCCTGCAAGACTTAAAGCGGAAAGAGTCTTGCTTACGAGCCTCCCAGCCAACGGGAGATGTGGGGGTGCTCCACAGCGCCCCTCTTCCTGTCCTCCTCTCCGCTTCCCTCCTCTCCCACCCAAGGCAGGTCGGGAAGCCTGGCCCAGCAGGCATTGGACAGGGGAGCCATCGCTGGGCATGCAGTAGCTGTGAGACTTTCAGTAAATCATTCAACCTCTTAAAGTGACTTTCCTCATTTCTAAAATCAGAGATATTAACGTGAGGCAAACTGTGAACATAGATCCTTACAAATCAAAAATTGATTGCCATGTCTGGTGGTGCATGCCTGTAATCCCAGTGGCTTAGGAGGCTGAGGCAGGAGGATTGTGAGTTTAAAGCCAGCCTCAGTTACGGGGAGGCACTAAGCAATTCAGTGAGATCCTGTCTCTAAATAAAATAAAAAAACAAAAGGGCTAGGGATGTGGCTCAGTGGTCCAGTGCCCCTGAGTTCAGTCCCTGGTACTAAATAAATAAATAAATAAAATTATCATCTGTGGTGCAACCCTTAACCATTTCACTGTTATTCTTCAAAATTGTTTATGTAGTGACTCAAAGGAACACATTTGGAATACACCTGAAAGCAGAGTATGTTGGGATCCTGAGAAGGGAGTGTTTCTTGGAATCCAGGTTGCTACTGACAGAGAGGAAGGGACCTCTTTTGAGATCTAATCACAAACAGAAGAACACTAGCTAAGTTTCTTCAGCTTCTACGTAGATACCAGCACTCTCCAGTGCACTCTAGTTTTATTTTTTTGGTGGCTCTTGAGATAAAGGAAAAGTTCCCCACTTCGTCCCTCCCCATATCCAGCAAACCTAACTGGTTCCCTGTGATAAACTTTCCAACCTCTTGGTATAAAAATATGTGTCTTACTGTCAGGCAAGATGGTTATAAACACAAAGTGAAATCATTCAAAAGCAGATTTGGGAAAATTAAAGACTCACAAACATACTATTGTCATCTTTTCAATATATTTATCACTAAACAAGGCTTTTGTATAACACGGCTATGTTTGGGCCAGGCTTAAAATTACTAAAGTGAATTGGTAGTTTAAACTATCTTTGTAAATAACAGAAACAGGGGTTATAATACCGAAACTTCATTGGTAGCATAACCTAGTAGCACACCTTAGTGTTGTAACCAGAAACATGATGAAATACACACACACACACACACACACACACACACACACACACAAATCAACAATAACGCGGTTTTAAGGTACAGGCAAAGCCTGGTTATCTGCTGAGTCAGATGACCAGATACCAAGCACGGGATACAGAGGGTCTGATCATTGTCACTCACAAGCAGGGCCAAGGGATGTCACATTCTGTGGCCCTGAGAGTGGACCTCTTCACGCCCCCCAGACCTACCTCCCCAGCCCAACATATCAGTGTCTGCCTGTCTGGATACAGGGGTGTTCTGAGCCATGGCGCGTGGGGCAGCTGAGTAGCCCTTTCTTGCCCCTTTATAATAGGTGGTCAGCACAGTTCATAAAGAGGAGACTTTGGAAACTGCACTGTCTAAAGAGAGCCGTGCCCAGTCAGGGCCAGGGTCCTCCCTGAGAACTTAACAGAGGGAAAGCCGAGCTGCCCCCATCTCCTTCCCTGCATGCGCTTTAGGCAGGAGGCGAAAGGGACAAGCCCAGAAGACACACCTACAGACTTGGGGTTGCCTGGCAGAGGGGTGCCCAGCGGTGGCTCCCCTGTCCAGTGCCTGCTGGGCCAGGCTTCCCGACCTGCCCCGGGTGGGAGAGGAGGGAAGCGGAGAGGAGGACAGGAAGAGGGGCGCTGGTGGAGCACCCCCACGTCTCCTGTTGGCTGGGAGGCTCGTAAGCAAGTCCTCCTGGGGTGAAGTGGACGCTGAGTGGTGGCAGGTCCAGAGCCATCTTGCGGGCACCACTCCTGTAGAAGCTGGCTACGTGATTGGGAGCCAAGGGAGGAGGGAGAGGTTGAGCCGGAGCAGAGGTCGGATGTCTACAGAGGGAAGCCCTGTGGTGAAGCTGGACCTCGGCACAGGTGCTGCCAGGCAGCACGAGCCTGAGACACAATCCTGGCTGGTCCTGGCCGGTCCTGGAGGGGGACACTCGCCCCTTCTCTCCTTCCCAGCTCCTGCCTGGTCTTGTAGGGAGCAAGCAGGAGAGGAGAAGCCAGGCCTCCTGGCTCAGAGTCCAGCACACAGCTTTGCCTGGTCAGGGCAGGGGCTCGTAGAAGGTCAAAATTGAATTTGAGAATAAAACTTGAAAATGACCTTGAGTGTCATCACCAAAAATGAACCTCAAATTATGGGATTTGCCCCAGATGTTATCAAGACGGGAAAGGGGTTTAATAACAGCAGTTCGGCTGCTCCAGCGAGAGTGAAGCAAACCGTTGGGAGTTAATTGCCGACTGAGATGGAAACGCTCAACCCAGGTTCGCAGATTCTCCTTCCTGTGGCATGACAACATCGGATCCGCATCCTCTGTCCAGATGCACCCCAGAAGTGTTGGCAGTAAGCGGCGAGCACCTAGAAAATATAGTGTCCTGGGGCTTGTGCTCCTAGCTCTTCTCCGCTGTTGTGGGTGAGATGAAAAGGTGACTCCGGCCAGCCCCTTCAGTGGGTTGTTTGTGGAAGCTGCGTGGCCTCCTTGTGCTCAAATGGAAGTGGGTTCCTTTTAAGAATGGAGTTTCCATTGTCAGCCGTGAGTAAGGCCATTCCCTGAGTCACACAAAAGATAGACACTAGACAAAGCAACCCGAGGCGTGTTCTCCCTTATTGTGTGGAAGGGGCTCCTGCCCCTGATTTGCTTAAGGACAACTGTGAGCATGATGTGACACAATGCCCGCGCACTGTAACAGAAACCTACTTCATAGAGGAATAAATAGATGTAAGAAATCTTCCCTAATGTTTTCCAGATTCAGGGAACCATTTGAGAAGTGGATGCAGGATTTTGTGTATCAGCACCCTAGGCTTTTTTTTTTTTTTTTTTTTGGTGTGTGTGTGTGTGTGTGTGTGTAATAATTTATATAATCCTTTTTTCTGTTTGTCAAGATTTTAAAGGAGGCTTATGGTTTGAGTTGAAGAGAGTATGTGATTCAGGCACACCACACCAAGTTGTTAAATCTCAGAGGCTTGAGATTGCTTGGCTCCTTTCAAGTTTGGAAGCAGAGCACTCCTAGGGAATGCTATTAGAAGAGGCTTCATGGAGAAAATGTAGCTTTGGGGCAGTTACCCTTTGAAGCTGACAGAGGATAATAGGTTGGTGCACAAGAAGGGGAAAGTTGCTCTGGGTTTAGGAAATAAAGGAGCGAGGAGGTGACAGTCTTGTGCGGGGCTCTTATTGTAATGGTTCTTTGCAGGACCAAGTGGTTCTCCAGCCCGAGCTCAATTTTCCACTGAGTGCCTTTTCTGAGTAGTGATGGAGCCCAGGTAACCCTCTTAGGAAGCATAAGATCTTTGTGCCCAGATTGCTAGGGCTGGGCTCTCATCTTGGCCAGCTGCCCACTTCCTTTGGGTTTGAAAAGAGTAGTTCGTTTTAAATCAGATTGAACAGATTTAGGGCTCAGGGGGAAAAGAAAAGAATCTGCAGAGACTCTTTTTCTTTGTCTACCTCCCACTATTGGAGGGTCCACGTCCCGTGGATGAATCGGAACGCAGGTCACGCAGAGAAGCCAACACCGCAGGCCTGAGGGGGCGGAAGGGCAGAGAGGAGAGCCGACCCATACTCCCTCATCCTGAGCGGGAAGTGTGAATCCCGGCCTCTGCAGAATAAGGAACAGGGAAGCAGGGGAACAGAGGGGTAGGACTGGTTAGGGAGGGCATCCCGGGACAGTTTTCTCCACGGGCAAGATCACAGGACTCCCCGGAAATACTGGGGCACCTCAGGAGGCCCCACCTGAGGCTCTGCCGACTCATGTTCTTATTGCCCAACAGTGTTGAGTCACCCTGTTAAAGGCCTTCCCTAATAGAGAGGTGGACGTCTGCCTTGCCCCAGAGCTACGGGGCGCCTCCTGGGGAAGACACGTACATAACACACAGGTACCAACAGCACCAGAGGACGGTGTGCTGTCACTGTTAAGTGGCACGTCAGGTGGAATGAAGTCATCTTGCTGGGAGTCCTCGGCCAGAGGCTTCCACCAGAGGGTCATTGGAGGCGGCCACATCTCCTCACTAGCCATGGACGGTGCTCATCCTGCTTCACAAGAGGCATAGCGGGAGAGAGCTAAGGTGTGAGGATCCTTCCTTTCTCCTCAAGGTGGTATTTGGAGGGGTTGTAAGAATAGTGCTTTATGCATAGCTGCATTCTGAAGCCACCCTATTAAGTCATCTTGAAAGCCGTGAATGTGCTCCTCAATATATCCTGGAGGCTCCCTGTGCCAGACAGAGGGCCGTACCAATAGCTTCGCGTTTCAGTTTTCATGTCAGTTAGGATTCTGTGCTAGGAGAGAGCATCTGCTCTCTATTTTACAGATGAGGAGGTTTCGTCCCAGAGAGAGCGCGATTTGTCCCTTCCCTGGAGATGGCCCGGCAGAGTCAATATGAGGAATCTAGGTCTTCCGATCCAGCCCAGTGCCTTTCCCAGTGTGTCACATGGTTCCCTCATTATCTGGAGATTTGCTGGAGCCACAGGACCACATAATGCTGCTGCATAGGTGGATTTAGCTACAGCTGAATTAACTCGTCATGTCAGTCGGCACTGGGAGCCCCCGCCCCTACCCGTGGTCAGCGGCGCTCCTGTGGTCTCAGGCTTGGGTGCCGGAAGATATCATCATCGCCCAGGAGAACGTTTTCTGCTGCTGCCTGGTGCACAGGCCTGTGCTTGAACTTGTCTGATGCCGGAGGGGCGGAGCCCACGGAGCATGTGTAAAGGCACGCAGCCCAAGCCGAGCCTAATTTGAGCCCATGGAGTGGTATTAGTTTTGACTCAGAGTATGTTTGCAAATCCAGGGCGTAGTTTGAAGGAAGATTTAGTTCCACTTTACGAACACTGCTTTCAGGTGCTCTGAGCCGGCTGGGAGGGGTCTAACCTGTAGCTATTGGGAAGAGGAGGCTGAAGACAGTGCTGCTTTGCAGCTGGCTCACGCTTCACAGTCAGGACCACCCCCTTTATTGGTTGGTGGGTTTTATACATTTTATTTATAAGGAACTGAACTTTATTCTTGAAAAAATAGACTATAAGCACTTCAAGAGACTTTCACTGTTTTAGACCAGCACTACAATCATTCAAATTCCAGGCCCTGCCCCATCTACGAGCCTGGAGAACTTGGAGTCTTTCAGCTGTGACGGGTCACCATGTCTTGAGGGTTCCTCTGACACAGAGCACAGATGCCTGGAGACGAGCAGCTGGACTTGGGCTCAAGTTCTGGAAGACGATCTGTTCCTCTGTAAAGTGCACTAGGCCTTGCGTTCTGCTAGCCCATGACCAGCCCGCCCTGTGTACGCCCACTGTTCCCAGAGAGAGTGGTCCGTTTGCTAGAAGCACTGCCTGGCCTTTCCAGGGGCCAGCCGCAGTTCACCGCCATCACTTTTGTGCCCATAGGCCTAGGTTCCCACAGCGGCAGGATGGAGCGGGCCCACGGGGGGCTGGCCCAGGCATTCGAGCTCCAGGTGTGGTGTCCGGAGCCTTCTGCTCCTGCTTCCTGCCACAGCCTCCATGCCCCACGTTTCCTGCCCCCTTGGCAGGTCCTGGTGGCTCCTTTGGCCTTGTTGCCTTGGAGGTATGGGCCTTGGAAACGGGGACGCCTCTGTCTCTGCTTCTTCCTCCCCCTCTCCCAGGAGGACTGGTATTGGGGAGGAGCTGGGGGTGCGGGGAGGCAGGGGGCAGCTTGCGTGACCAGTGCCCTGACCTTCGCTGGAGCTCCGAGGCGCAGGGAGAAGGGCCACTGGGTGGTGGTCCCTGAGAGTCTTCTCCGTCTCTCTCCTGCCCCAGGCCCTTCCCTCTCTTTCTGCCTTTGGTTCCATACGTTGCAGTCTTTATTACCTCAGGTGAATGTGGACATTGAAAAACGTGTTTCTAGAGGCTGCTCTGGAAACCTAACCCCTATTTATGGTATCATCTCTATGAGGAGCTGTATTCTGAGTTTCAAATAAACGGTGAACATTCCTCAGGAATATGAACCATCTGGACGTTAACGCACCCTTTGTTTCTGGGTCTTTTGAAGTTTGTCTGCACTTCATTTTGGAATCTAGAGTTGTGACATACAGTTTTGAAGACACCAGAAGGGCACCAAACACATTCTTCTCCAGCGCCGAGTCTCTTCTGCCACCTCCCTCTTAGCGCTAAGACCTCCATGTTTTCCTGCTGGTGAAGTCCCTCCCAGGAGTGAGCCTTGGCCTGTGGATAGTTCTGCCTGCAGAGCTCAGTGCCTCGCGGGGGACTTGCCTTTCAAGTACCGCACAGTTTTCTCAGTTTGGAATACGTTTCCCCCTCCCGGCTGCCTTCACTACTTACTGCAAACCCATGAAGAGTTCCATGGTTGCAGATCTGGTATCGATTATCATCAATTCTTCCCTTTATGACTTTGCCACTTAAATACACATTTAGAAACAAACCAAATAAACATTAAATGGAATAACTAGATTTTCTAACTTGGGTGGTCCAGTTAGTTTCAACATGTGCTTAGCTTTCAAAGGTGGTTACAAAAACACCGTTTAACTAAGGATTGCCATACTTTCCTTATTTTTAAATGTACAAATTCAGATATTTTAAAAAAGAAACCTCAGGCTATTTACAATGTATTGCTAGACAGATTCGCTGGGAAGGTGAAGCAGGTTTGCCTGGTCCCCCTGTTTCCGTGTGGCTGGTAAGCCTGACTGGTTGCTGTCCAGTTGTGTGACTGTGGACAGGTCCCTTGACCAAGCTTTGCCATCTTTGTCTGTGACAAGGAAGATTTCCCAGCGGATTCCGGGTCCTTTTGCACTTCTGAAATGCTGGAGCCCTGCAGTTCTGTGAATGGAGAAGTGATGTTTAGGGGGATGCCCGGGTTCTCGAGGGATGAGGAAAGTCTTAGCTACAGCGTAGGATCGTCAGCCTCCTTTGAAAGTCGGCTGATTTTGGTTGCCCTGTTGATTGAACTGTGCATGTGGTTGGGAGCATAGATGGGGCATCTGGAAGAAATGTCTTACTTTAAAAATAGTTCGGGGAGACATGGTGCCTCAGCACCTCCACGATGGTGTGGTGCCCTGGCCTCATTCCGCTGCGGAGTGCAGTGTGGCCGCGTGGGTCAGCTCTGTGACGATCCCTTTGGATCTGGCCCCGCAGTATTTTGGGGGTTTCTGGATTGTGTGGTAGACATCGGATCCTTTACTCGGGCAGGTTGGTATTTGTATGTCTCTCCCCAGCACAGAGAGAAGCCCTTTTCCTTTGAGATTTTGCTTCTCTTTCCTCTTCTCAGGCTCATCTTTGTTCCTCTCCTCAGCATCCAGTCCACCTGGTGATCTGCTTCCTACCCTGCAAGGAGAGTTTCTCGGGTGTAATAAGGTGTCCTCAGTGACGTCCACCGAGGGGTCACAGCTGGCTTCCTTGAGTCAGAATTGGGGATCGGATGCTGATCTCAAAACCAGTGTAGAGGGTGGCTTTACAGGGAGTGAATGTACTAAATGTTAAGGAAAATTGGCACTTTTAACATTTATGGGTTTTCACAATCAGACCTCGACTGTAATTTGAATCTGGTTCCTGTGAGCCTGGGGCAAGCCATCTTGATTTGTCACAGAGGTAGCCCTTGGGCAGATGCTGAGGGCACCTGAAGGAAGAGTGACCACAACGTTTCATTTAGGGTCCTTTGGTCCATCTTCCTGCTGGATTGGGTTTCTCAGGTTCCTGTCGGAGTTTTCCTTTAGAATCTTCCTAAACCAGATAAAATCTAAGTGGTCAGAGAAGTCAGAGAGGAAAATAAAGCTTGTTTCTTCTTTTCACCGATTCTATAAAGGTAGCCTCAGCGTGAAGGTCTGTGCTGGTGTGTGTGTGTCTCTGTGTGCACTGGGGCTGGAACCTGGGGCCTCCTGGAGATTAGTGCTACCACCAGTCTCCAACCCCAGCCTGTTTATGCTTCAGTCGTCACACCTAGTGATTGAAAGTTGACAAGGGAGCTGATACATGCAAACTCTGCTTCTTGGTAACAGGCTGGTGAGTGCGATTACATGCTTAGAAATCAAACAGAAGCAGGCAAGACTGAAGGAGCTGTCTGTCCTTGCTAGGAGAGTGAGTCGCCCCAGGTGGGGGGCTTCCATCTCGGGCTATTTGAGAGACAGGGTTGGTCACCATCTCCACCTGACCTTGGTCACTGGATGCATTTCTGAGTTTTATAGGCATACTTTGGTCACTGTTTGGCTACCTTCTTGCTTCGATGGGTCTTTTCAGGCCTCTCAAGGATTTTTTGTTCTGCCCCCCGGGCTTCTTGATTCTGATCAGTCTGCCTGCAGCCTCTGCTGGGAGCCGCCGCCACCGGAAGCCCAGGCCTGTGCTGGTTATCCCTGCACCTGGCACCTGCTGTGCTCCAAGGCTCAGCTTGTGTTGGTAGTTGGTGGTTTAAACAAGTTACAGGTAAAACCCTACAAAAGCCTCTGTCTAGATTCTTATCTCTCTCCAGCAGAACCAGACGGAGATAAATGAAGCTGAATGCTGGGCCGTCTTTGTTTAAACAGGAGTCGCTGGTGGCCAGCAAGATGAAGACACAGAGCCTGATTAGGGGCTGGAGATGGGGAAGGAGGTCTCAAAGCTTGGCGTGAAGAGCCTCGTGTGTGAACTCAGACCTTGCAAGATGATTCCTGAAAGGCCCCAGGAGCCACCCTGGGATGTGGAGATGTTAACTTCCTAAGTTAAATGGAGTGAGATCTCTTGTAGTGCCCCTGAGGTCCCGGGAGTTTGGAAAGGCAGAGTAAGTTTGAAACGCGATCATACCTCGCGCTCCTATTCCACTGGTCTCTGGTTTGTTCTGTGATATCGAGATGCACAGTCTCCAGGCTATGCAGGTAGCAATGATTCTGCAACATGGAATAGCTGGAGAGGATCCAAATGACCGTGTGGCTTATTTTTGGATGATACAGAGCCATCCTTTCAAGAGGCAGAATTGGGAAGGACGGATGGGTCAGTAGCCAAGCTACCCAGGAGTTATCTATAGTTGCCTGGAGCTTGAAAGAGCTGAAAGAAGGAATTGTTCAACAGGAGCTCATGTAAAACCTGCTTCTCTGATTCTACCCCAGTGGCGGACTCTGATTGGCTAATCTTCCAGCATCCTCCTTCACAAGACCAGTTTTATAAGGAGAGTGATCTGGGTTGGAGAAATTATTACTTATATTTTAGCTCACCAATTCCTTCTGCTCCTACCTCTTTTGCCCAGTTTAAACTCTATTTAAAGTTTTTGTTAAGAAACTGATATCTAAGCAAGAGGAAGATGAGGTCACTTATCTCACAATTTCTTTAAACCTTTAATTATTGTAAACAAAAGATCCAGTTTCTTCAGAGCTTATAGCAATGCCTTGGTTTTGTGGCTGTTGGAGTTTTGATTATCGGATTGAGTCATAGTTTGACTTGAAGATCTAGAATAACATTGTCTACAAAGAAGTGATTACAGTAATTGGCCATGACACCCCACAGGAAAAAAGTTTTACTTACAGAATTATATAAAGGGTCTTCTATTTCAATACGGCAACAAGCCTGGGATGAGCTTGCCGGTGCTTCATAGTGGCACTTTGAAGACAGGGTTGACGTGACTCTGTCTCCTGGGGCCCTTGGACCTGTCTGGCTCACTCTCTGCGTTCTAGACTCGGCGTCATCCTGTTCCTTGGTGAAAGAAAGATGCTCAGGGGCACACGGAGCCCTTGGCACACAGTGGAGGCTTGGTAAGCACTTGATGGGCAGTGGGTGACAGGTGGCCGCACTGGGGGGTGGACTCTGGAGTAGATGGGGAGTGAGGCCGGGTTTTGAGTTACCGGTTCGAGTTACACTGCCCAGGCTCACGTGGTACGGTTCTGCTAGGCTAACTGTAAACAGGCTTTTACGGTTCTCTTGCAGACTCAGCTCAGAGGACTTGGAGTTGACTTTGAGTGTTGTCCCATGATGTCCTTCCCTGGGGTCACGATTTTAAAGGCTTTTGCTGCCTGATGAAAGCTGTCCTCCTGGCCCGGTTACCAAATTCTGGCCAAGGATCAATGTGGAAGCCTCCTGCTCCAAAGGTCTCATGTGGCTGAACCAGTATCAGGACACGGATGACATGCCAGCGATTCCCACACTAAGAGCTTTAAAAATGAGATTTTTTTCTTTGAAATTTAAAAGAACGTGAAATGCAAACATGCTTGCTTTCCAACTTAGATTGATTAGCTGGCGTGGAGGGAAGGCTGGCCTTTGAAATCCATAGGCATCCTGTTGCAGGCCGACCCTGCTGACCCTGGCAGATTAGTAATGGTCTACGCAGCCTGCTCTGTCAGCAAGTCTGGCAGGGCGTGCGCAGATGGTGCCAGTTGGAGAAAATCACTGCCGAACCCTGGGCTCAAGCCTCTGCCTCCTTGGAGGAGCTGAGCCGCCCGAGACTGGCTTGTTTACAGATGTGGGCCTGCCCATGGCCTCGGAGGGGCCCTCAGGAGGTGCCAGTCTGGGTTGAGGACGCGTTTGCCGCTCGTCACTTAAGTAGTGCTTAGTTGTTGAGCCCAGGCCTTCCTGAGCTGTTAGGCATCTGGGGTTTTTACAGGGCCTATGGCCTTGGGGTTGTTCTGCAAGGGAATTTGAAACCAGAACTGATCTCATTCCAAGGAGTCAGGCATAATGCAATACTTGTTTTCCTAGAGTCGGTCAGCCTGAGGAAAATGCGAGTGGGCCGGAGCCGGTGAGGAGGAGTCTCCAGCGTTTGAGTAATCTCCTTAACCCAGGGGGAAAGATAATTTTATTATAGAAAGCAGCACACACACGCTCTGTCCTTCCAGCTGCTGGTTTCTGGGTTGTGCAGGGATGCCCAGAGAGTTTATAGTCGAAACTTCTTGTGTGGGTCACACCTGGAAATGGTGACTCTACTCCCAAAGATAGCAAGGAAAAGCAGCTCAATGACACGGAGGAGCCCTTGACCAAAACCTTCCTTCCCCCAAGGTTGAACTGAGTCGTGCCTGGTAGCTGGCTCCTCCTAACTCGATGCTTTATTCTTAGAAATTTTCACTATGAGTTGCGTTGAAAGACTGAGGCTGGGGCAGTGCATCCTCCTGAAATGCTTCCAACTGCGCTGCACTGCAGTAGGGGGAGGGCAGGCTGGAAGACTTCTGGTGTCGAAGGGACCCAGGGTGTGCCTGGCTGTCATCGCTGAGGGCCACTAGATCCGTGGTGGTGGGCTCTCGCACTGCTGACGTCCTGGGCACTGGCTCCTGCCTCCTTCGCCTCTTAAGTCTCCGTTCAGGTCCTTTCTGGCTCTGCATCTCGTTCCTGGGCAACCGTCTTGCTGCTCTTTGGGAGGCTGTGTGAAGCGTGTTCATGTTTCCTTCTGAGGACTTGTCCCTGGACACACTGCTGTGGTGAAACGTGAGCACCTTTCTTTGGCCCTGACTTCAGACAGGTTTATAGTGGTATCGGCCATAAAGTGCATATGGGCCCCTCCCGCATCGTGCACAGAACAGACCCTGTTGAAGGCCCTCTAGTGCTTTTGAAATTGGGATAGAGGAGAGTTGAGAGAATAAAAATGGTGTTTGCTGGGCCCCCAGGGTGGGCCCGGAGGGAATTAAGCACCACCTGCTAGAGTTTGCAGAGAGGTACTCAGAGGCCCTTCAGTGTGACCGAGGAACTTCTCTGGCTATTATAGCAGAGCTGGGCATGATGGCTATCTTGGCTCTATGTGAGGCCGGAGGAGAGAGCTGGGTCAAGAAGGACTCCAGGAGCGAGACCGGAGAGCTGGTGGACGGTGTCACAGGCAGCTCAATTCAAGCAGGTTGCTCTTGAAGCGTCCAGGACATCCTTAGATATCTGGCTCTGGGCTTGATCAGAGCAGCCAGGGAGAGCGATCTGGGGGTTGTTGTCACATGTGAGTAGGGGGGTGGTGAAGGAGGGGACTGGAGGGTGTGGTGTGGCGCAGAACTGGGAGCTCACTGTGATTCCTCCAGGGCAGTGGCTGAACAATGACATGAGTCTCCCTGTTGAAGTCGATGAGCAAAAATTCGTTATTGATTGCGTTAGGCCCTCGCTTGCTGTGTGCATTTGACAGGAGCATTCACAATGACCTCTGGAGACGTAGAAATGAACTCTTGGATATAATGCTGCAGTGGTTTTGGAGAGCTCGGGTCCGTTTCACACAGGCTCTGCCGTTTGTAGTAGATGCCAACAACCCAGCAGACTGGTAGCTGGGGTTCGTGATTTGTGGAGCAGGTCACCACTGGTATATTTAGTAGTGGGAGGGGGAAGGGCTGGGGACCAGAGTGCGACAGAAGCCAAGAGCCAAACCTGGTCAAGAGGCCACATCAGCCAGGCTTGGCAGACGTGCTGGTGGCTTTGGTAATTACCCTGGTGCCTGCTGTATGTGCGCCTTTTCCACTGAGTTTAAAAAAGACTTTCTCTAACTACCGGTCTCCCAGGAGTTGGGCCGCCTTTGCCGGTGGTGGTTTTCCCTGCGGGTCTTTGCTGTGTCTGAGCCCGGCTGTCTGCTGACTCCACGGTAATACCCTGGCCTTCTGCTTCCCGGACTCCTGCCCTCTCCTGCTCTGGGCTGAGCTCACAGGAGGTTTATGAGGACGTGCCCCTCAGGAGAGGGCCTGCAGAAGCCACGTGACTGCACGGCTAGACTCGCACACGTGGACTTGACAAAGCCCCGTCTCCCTCTCCCCTCTCCTGACCCCTCTCCTTTTTTCTGTTATTATTTTTGGCATAAATGCTGGCGAACTTAGATCTATACAGAGTTTGTTTAGCCTGTTTGGGGTTGCTAATAACACGATACCACAGATTGGGTAAGTTGTAAAGCGTTTGTTCTGGCTCACACTTCTAGTCCAAGGTTGAGGGACTGCGTCCGGTGGCGGGCAGAATTCCAAGGAGGTGCAGACCATCCATGGAGAGACAGGGAGTCCGAGAGAGAGAGGCAGATAGATGGCTATCGCATGGCGAGACAGGAGGGCCGGCCTCCTCCTTCTGCAACAACCTTCTCTTTGGGAACTTGCCCACTCTGAGAGATTAGCAGTAACCCCTGCAGGAGAGCAGTCAGGACCTTGTCTCTGAAGTCCCATTACCTTCAGTACTGCCACACTGGGGACCAGGCTCCTTACACACACACCTTCAGGCATAAGCCGTAACCAACAACTGCAAATTTTATGGCAAGGCTTCTAACTGGGGAGGAAGGCTCTTTCCACACTGGCTTCTCCTTTGGATTAATACTCTCATTGTGAATAAGATTCCCTCTGGACCCCATGTTCCCCACCAAGTCTCATTTAAGCAATCCAACTGTGCTAATGACACAGGAAGAAAATAGACCCTAAGATGTTGGGGAAATGAATATCGAAAGCAGTGTGGGTAAGTAGGCAGAAGACGCTTTCATGTTTATCCACAGCCAGGGATTTGCTTCCCAAGGAGACTGCCACACCACTGGCCTAGAATGCACTGTGGCTCCCTGTCACTCCTTACAGCCTCTGGAAGGGACACAGACTTCACTGAGACCAGGACACCCTCACGATTTGCAGTTGGAAATACTTCTGGCATTCGTTGAAGTTTCTGTTGTTTTAAAACTGCAATTCTGTTGTTCAAAAGTTTGCTTTTTCTTTTTGCCACAGTGTTATTTTTTTAGAACACTCTCCCACAGTCTCCTCTGTATAAACATCAGGCAATGATAAATGATTAAGCTCAGCCTTTTTATTTATTTTTTCCCCCATCATCTGCGAGGTACCACTGTGCTACCTTCTGGAACTCGAGGGTACACGGGAAATGGTCTCCATCTCTAAGGAGCTCTGAATCTAGAGAGTGGGGTGGTTTGAGACGTAAATGGCTTTTTAGGAAGGTGTGGTAAAGGCTGGGGAGAGCAACTACTCTGTTCTTCAGGGGCTGGAATCAGAGCAGCATATGCTCTCTGGCCTCTTCAGAATGAAGCGGAATTAATCCTCCCTAGGAAGAGGGGCTGTTCCCCGGGCAGGAGGTGATATGAGATTTAGACATCACGGGGTAGGTAGGCCAGCGATGGCAGGCATCTCGCTTTGGTGGGTTAGAAGAGGGGCAGTGGTTGAAGATGAGGTTGCAGAGCAAAGCCAAGGTCAGGTCTTGATCTAGGGGTCATATGTATGGTGGTGAGGTGTGCATGGTAGCAGAATTCCTCTTCCGACAGCACGGAGGGTGGAGGGAATTGGGGAATGGGGGGACATGCAGTAGCACTTCGTTTGGATGAAGCACTTCTAAACAGGATGAAGGCCTGGATGGAGGCAGGGGCCTGGGCTGCTTGGGAGAGCTGTATCTGAGGACTGTTCGGAGGTGGAGTGGGTGGGCTTGGTGATGGTGTGATGTGGGGCAGCAGGGCGCTCATCTGTCTAGTGGAGATGGTTGGGTAGCTGTCCCCAGCTGGGACTGGAGACGAAGGAGGAAGAGCAGTTAGGAGGTGGGGGTGCCCACTGTGAGTTTCTGTTATTTCCACTTTTTCTTCAACCTTTGAACTGCGCATGGGGCATGTTTACTTTTCCCTTATAAAAGTGGAAGTGCAGGTTCAAGCCTGGTGGCAGTAGTTTTGACAACTCAGGGCCAATAGACGTCACTAGGCGTACGTGCTGCGGATCTCCGTCTAGAGATGGGAGCTGAGGGGGATGGAGTGGTGGTTTCCACCGTCTCACAAGCTGCTGTGATTCAGGAGCAGGCACTGCGTCCAGCAGCTGGAGACGTGAACAAGGCCCTGGACCTGGCGGGGTAGCCGATGGTAGCCACAGCGTCCACTGCACTGCATGCAGGACTCTGAGGTCCAGGGACCTGCTCCCACTGAGGCTGGGGTTTCGTATTTCTGCGGCAGGTGGGGTGTGCACAATGTGAAGACCCCGAAATGGGCTGCAGCTCTAGTGGTGGGGACAACCCCCAGTGTTGAGCAGACCCCAGCAGCTCACTGCCGACTTCTCTCTGGGTTCTTGTCTCATGAATCCAAAAACTGAAATCCACAGACAAGGATGAGTGACCGTAAGAGCAGGGTTTATTCAAGTGTGAATAGAAGCAGATCGCCCCACAAGACGAGAGGGGATCCAGGAGGGCGCGTCCCTTGTGTGTGCTGGTCTAGGGGTTTCTATGGCGCTTTGGGTCAACACTGTTGGCCCAAGTCTATGCCAATCAGGGTTTGGAAAAGGAGCAGTGATTCTGGTCAGCCCCACCATCCCGTTATTCTGTCCTACTTCGGTTTCTGCTTGCGGGAAGCAGGAGGTGGAGGTCATGAGCTGCGGGTGCTCGGGGTTCTGGGTCGTGGTGCTGTGAGGAGCAGGCATCTGCCCCAGACCCTGGTGGCACTCCACCTGTGGGACATGTCGGCCCCTCCCAGCTTGACTCTGCCCTGGATCGCCGCTCCTCGGGCCCACACTGGCTTGGCGAGCTCCATACGGCCAGGTCCCTTGCTCACCACCCCGCTGCCCCTCAGCGGCTCCACCAGGGCTTCTGGGCAGGGTTGGGGGGGTCAGGTCATCACTCCCTCTGTGACCTCTGCCATTTTCCTCTCTGCCTGCTCGCTGTAGCCACCTCGACCCCCTTGTAGATGTCGCTTGGATGTGTCCAGGCCAGTGAGGTGCTATTCCAGGGCTCCCGACCTTCCTCTGTTCTGTCGGAATGTCACCTTACTCTAGAAGGCCCCTCAGATGACTGATTGTGGCCACCTCTCCAGAGGCTTTTCATCCCCTTACCCTGGTGACCCCGACCCTGTGCACAGTTAGAGGACTCCTGGCAGGAAGGTGGCCTCTCGTTTTTAGTATGCTCATGGGTGGTGTATCTTCACGTGATTTAAGGCCATTCTAGGGCGGGTGCCCTCTAAGGTTGTGCTTCTTTTTAGGAAAAGTGAACATTGAAAGATTTAAAATGGCAAGTGATGTGTGAAGTAAGGGAGTCATTGATGTTTGGGACTGACGACTGGGAGTCTCTGACATCGGTGACTTCACCTAGAATATTTCAGAAGTCATGAGATTTACAAAAAAAGATCTTGCACATAGGTCCAAATCGACTCTATGTTGTGAGGTGCAGTAGTTTTCATATTGCAATACAGTCTTATCATTAAGATAATTATGTATTCATCTAGAAGCAGGAATTAAGCTATTATTAATAATTCAGGAGAGTTTTCAATTAAGCTTTGACAACATTATTGTCTTTTGGTCTGATCTGATTCCTTGTTACATCAATAGTAACATCAAATTATTTTTTTTTCAGTGAAGATAAAATTAAACCCCAGATAAACAGAATCCAAAAATCATTGGTCTTTATCCAAGCTAGCTTCCTTTGAGCATCTCTTAGAAGACAGAGACATATTAAGGATTTTAAATTTTATATGTTTTCCTGGACATATCCTGAGATTTGTGTTCCTTTGCCTCTGTGTTCCTTGATCACATCTCCTGTAGCTCCCAGTACCTGAGAGATTGATTCCAAACATAACCGTGTGCCACCTGAAAGTTCTTTATCATCAAAGAAAGATGAAGTATGTTCATTAAGTGGAAACATGGACTTTTAATGCATTTCCTCAGGGGCTCAGTGGCAGCCACAGAAAGGCTCCTTTCACGGGGTGGGGGCTTTAGTTGACCTGTGCTCTCCCAGCTAACTCTCAGATTCTCCAATCCCCCCAACCCGCTCCAGTCAAAAGGCTCCAACCACTGATAGTTTCTAGTTAACCTTTAATGAATCTGAAATCTGGTTCAAAACACCCCATTCAGGTTAGGGGGTCTAATAATAGTTTAGTGCATGCGCTTTTGTCAGAAGAATTACAAAGTACGGTGTTTGTAGACATGAGAAGGACTCTTTTTAGTTTGCTAGAGCAAGAGTTGACACATCTGCATTTCAGTGACAATGGTGTGACTCTGCAGGTTTCCATCAGCCTCAGAGGTACTTTTGTTATTTGGCATGCTTCTGTGCATGTGTGTGTGTGTGTGTGTGTGTGTGTGTGTGTGTGTGTGTAGAACGACACAGACAGTGTTGCTCTTGTTGATTTCACGATTCTTTGGGGCCATGAAGCATGTTTCCCTCTCGTGCACTTCCCATAGGCCAGGGTCACTCTTGATCCTTCCCATTCACCCCTAAGTGTTTTAGAAGACATTTTCCCACCTCAGACACTAATTATTAAAGTCGCCTGATTTGCCAGACAAACACAACTCAGTCGTGGTATTTGAGCAACAGATCAATGAGCAAATATTGATGCGACGCACATGCCGCAGAAACCCGGCACCATCTGGGCTCGGCGGGCGCATGATGCACACGGGGAGCCAGGAGCGCCTCCGCCTTCCAATGGCGCAAGTGATGGAGGAAAGGCAGAAACTCCTGGGCAGCTTTTGCAGGGCAGTGGGGCCTCATGCGTTCATTCATGACTCATCCTGCTACCGGTCACAAAGCGTGCCTAGGACGCTGACCAGGGTGGCTGACACGTGTGACATTCTGGCCCTCCCAGAGCTTGGGGAGCAGGGCTTCTGTCTTGGACAGGAAGTTAGTGAGCTGGGGGAGCCGCTCCAGAGTCGAGGGGCCATGAGGGCATGGCGCAGAGCACCTGTAGGCCAGTGCCGGAAGGCCTGCCCCTGACTTCTGTAGGAAGGGTAGTCTTCGTTGGCAGTGACTGGTAGACTGGCCTGTGGAACCCCAAAACGTAGGGGTGCAAGACAGCGGGGATGGGGCATGATTGGGGAGAGGACTTGTGTGGCACCTGGGTGTTCAGTGTGTTTCCAACTCTGTGTCCCGTGCCTCCTCTTGAGGTGGTGTGCCATCCTTGGAACCTGCTGTTGACCTTGCAGTCCGTGGCTCTCCTGTTAGTCTGACCTTATAGTTTACCAGCTGCATAAAGTGACCTCACGGCTTTGAGCCTCCACTTAGCATCTATAGACACAAGATGCTAGGAATCCGAGCCCCCTGCATCAGCTGCCGTGTGAGGGTTCATGTGTGGGAACACACGAGTGAAATGAAAGGATTTTGAGGCTGCAAACGTTCCGAGGATGGCGCTGTTGTTGAATTAGCGGTGGTGGTGGAGGGAGCCTGGTCCTCACCATCTCTCCCGGTGCTGAGAGCCGCAGCCGAGTCTATACGGCCCCTGGCATTTTGCCAACAGTATTGTTTGACAGGCGAGGCATTATTATCCGCCTCAGCCGCTACTTTTGAGTTCTCGCGCTACTTTGGAGTTCTCCTTGGGGATTCCCTGAGAGTTCCCATTGGTTGGGGAAGTGCAGGAGGAGGGATTTCAGGGAGAGATATTTCCAGCTGGGGTTCCTGGACGAGCTGCGTGGGGTTCGGGAGAATTCCCCGGGAGCGTGGGTGAAGTGTTTTCTTGCAGTTCAAAAATAAAGTTTGTTCCTGCTTCAGTGGCTCCTGATTTGTGCCCAGCCAGACTGCGCCATCCCGGCATGCTTTTTTTTTTTTTTTTTTTTTTTGGTGGTAGTGGGAATTGAACCCAGGGCCTTATGCATGCAAAGCACCTGAGCTCTACCACCTGAGCTCTATCCCAGCCCTCACTTTCCCATTTTTGAAGATAACCATGGCTGCCTCCGAGTAGACGTTCCAGCGTATGGTCTGAATGATCATCCGATGGCAACACGAGGGTCCCATCTCCCATCTTTTGATATTGGTTGTTGATAAAGGAAGTGAACAGGTCCACTCATAGCTCTAGGTCTCTGATCGGGCTTGGACTTCGGGTTCGTAATTGTAGAGATTTGTAACTGCAGGTCAGGGTCAGGTTTACTTCTTTCTCTGAGTAAGATCTCCAAGTGTCAAGGAGAGAAGGAGCTGGTTCTCTAGTAACCTTCTGTCCACCCGTGGGAACATGGTGGACCGTCAGCTTGCCCAAACTGACCCTGGTGTGTGATTCCTTCACTGCCACCACCCTGGCTCCCAGAGCAGGGCCTGGTTCATTCCAGGTACACCATGGATTTTCCTTAAATTAATGGCCCTGCAGAGGACCTGTTGTGCTGGGGGCACTTGGAAATGTTGGGAAGGTCAAGTCAGGGTTTGCGACCTTCAGGACCTCACAGGCCAGCAGGGAAGAAGGAAAGTATCAGAAAATGAGGGTCGTGGGACGGGTGCTGACTGCAGGAGCTACGGGCATGCTGGGGGGTAGCAGGGTGGCAGCTAGGTGACCCCACAAAGGCAGTGGTAGAGTTATGTCCAAATGTGCTCTTGAGGTGTCCAGAGCAGGGGCGGTGGGAGTGCGAGCCCCCTCTGCAGACAGCAAGGGGGTCCACTGCAGGGAATTTGGAAACAATTATATTGATCAAGTAAGTCAGTTTTCTTTTGTTGTCCCACACAGGGAACCCCGCTGAAGAGAGGGTGTGATGAGTCTTTCCTGGGGCTCCCAGCTCCTCCCGCCCCACCCTCTGGGTGCCTGTACCTTCTCTGGGTGGCATTTGTTCCCGTGACATACTTGGACTTCAGACACCACAGCCTTCTAAAAGCAGAGCCTTTAGGCTGGGTAAGCTGATTTCACAGATGCGTTTTATAAAACAACAACAGCAGCAGAACATTGAGAAAGCCTTGACTCTGGATGCAGGCGTCATCGAAGAGGACTGCAGGATGAAAAGAAAACGTGTCTTCTGTCACGCTCAGAAGTTTAGAAAGGCCCTTTTTATTTTTCTCCTTCTTTCAAAGACCGATGATCTTTTAAGACATCTTCTCCATCTTAAAAAGGTAGACTTTCTTGGGTCAGCGTCTGGTGCCATCACACTTGTGTTATCAAAGAGTGACCTTTCGTTTGTTGAAAAATAATTTTTCTCAAAAATTGATATTGGATTCCATGTTCCTTGCAATATGCTCCATTTCAATCTACCAGTGTGTTACGGTGATCGTTGGTTCATTTTTCCATCTGGACTTAAAAGAAATGATCCCCTTTCTCGTAGCAGCCAACTTCCCAAATTCACAACACAACTAGGTGATCACCCTTCTTTCTTTCTTTGGTGAAATTTTATCTTTTTTACATTGTGCAATATTTTGGATGTTGTCCATATTACAGGTTTGTAAGGAATTGCTACCTCAGTATTTTTGAGGTATTTTAAATAAGGTGGGAAATTAGTCCCAATACCTAAATCAAACACAGAAGAAATCCATTTAAAGAAGATCTGAGTGAATCGACATGGAGACCAGTGGGATAGTCCAGAAGACAGACAGAGCCACATACCTACAGTCATCGGACCCTTGACCAAGGCGCCCAAAACACACATTGGAGAAAAGACAACCTTTTAAACAAACGGTGCTGGGAGGACTGAATATCCATATGTAGAAGAATGAAACTAGACCCCTGTCTCTCACCCTGCACAAGAGTTCAGATCAAAACGGATGAAAGACTTAGGAATTTAGGCCAGAAACCTTGTAACTGCTGGAAAAGAACCTAGAGTCAGCACTTCATCATGTAAGTGCAGGCATCGACTTCCTCGGCCAGACCCCTAAAGCTCAAGAAATAGAACCAGGAATCAATAAAGTGGGATGCCATCACATTAAAACGCTTTGAGCAACAAAGGAAACAAAGAGAGGAAAGAGAGAGCCTATGGAACGGGAAAACAAATCCTTCCAGCTACTTCTCTGATGGGGGATTAATATCCAGAACATATAAAAAAACTCAATGCTAAAAACAAACAAAAAACCCAATCAATAAATGAGTAAAAAAAAAAAAAAAGACTAAACAAATTTCTCAAAAGAAAAAGCACAAATGGCCAACAGATATATGAAAAAAGGTTCAATATCTCTAGGAATCAGAGATATGCAAACCAAAGCTACACTGAGATTTCATCTCACTTCAGTCGGATTGGCAATTATCAAGTATACAAAATAAATAAATAGGTGTTGGTGAGGATGTGGAGAAATAGGTACACTCGTTCATTGTTGCCCGGGCGGAAAATTAATCCAACTACTTTGGAAAGCAGTGTGAAGGTTCTTCCAAAAACTAGAAACAGACCCACCCTAGGACTAGCTATCTTTCCTCTTTGGTATTTATGCAAAAGAACTAAAACCAGCATACTGTAGGGACACAGTCACTAGGATGTTTACAGCACCTCAGTTCACAATAGCTAAGAACATGGAGCCAGTCAGATGCCTGTCAACCGAGGAATGGAGCAAGAACATGTGGCACATTCACACAGCGAAGTTTTACTCAGCCACAAAGAAGGAAATAATGGCATTTGCCGATAAATGGATGGAAATGGAGAAAATCATGCTAAGTGAAATAAGCCAGACTCAGAAAATCAAGTCAAATGTTTTCCATCATATGTGGAAGCTAGAGCAAAATAGAGGAAAGAGGGAGGAGGGGATCAGATAGCATAAAGATAAGAGAAGATAAGAGAGTAGGAGGAGAAGGAGAGGAAAGGAGGGAGGGAAAGGGGAGGAAACCAACAGCCAACAGCGTCCTGTCATTTACACACCTAAATGTACCCAGGAGGATTCCACCTTTATGTATATGTAGAAGGTGCCAATGAAAAAATAAATGCATAAAGGAGTGAAAGGAAGGTCAGTGGAGTAGAGGAGGGGATAATGGGGTGGAGGAGTAGGACTAGAAATCAAATTCCTTGCATGGATGCTTTTGTCAATGGGAACCCAAATACTATGTATGATTCTAATGCTCTAAAAAAAAATGAAGGCCAGCTGTGAGTTCCCTAGGACAAGTGTCCGTTCCTTGGAGCAGTGACTTACCCAGTGGTACCCATGCTGTGTGCATAGCCGCACCCACTGGAGTAGCTGAGTTGCCCTGCTGGGTCTACAACATTGATTTTTGCAGAGCGAATCCTAGCAGCCTATTAGCATTCCATTTATGCTGGGCATAGAACTAACAGGAGAACATTCCTGAGGTCAGAGATCAGAAGTAGACTTCCGCATGTCCTGTTCAAAAAAGGATGAAGTACAAAGGAAGATGTAGGGCCAGCCTCGGGTGTGTCACCTACCGAGGGTGCTGGTGAAGCAGCCTGTTATTTTAAGGAAATAACAGGATAAAAGTGGACTGTTGTGTAATTTGCTGTGCAGGGACATGGTGGGGTGATTTTAATCTACAGCTAAGTGAACATACTCTTCACCAAAATCTAGCTGACTGGAATGATCACACTTTTCGAGTTTCCTCTAATTCCTTGTGTTAGGGTTTCAAGTATTTAGTTCAATTAGTAGGCGGACATGTAGGAAAATTGGAGTATTCTAATTTCATTTAATGCTTTTGTACTGGGGTGAGACATGGCAGGTATCTGAGAAGTAACGCTATGAAGCTTTTCAGCTGCTTTAGATCTTCCCTGGAGTCTGTGATGAACCTCATCTGGCCTTGGAGTGAGGGTGACAGCTAAGTAGTTGGGGGAATTTTCTCATTGAATCTGGAAGAGTGCTGGGAAAAACACAAGGGTTTGGTTATATTAAGATCCAATTTAATAATTCTTTGTGAAATGTACTACATGTCATATGTTGCACTTGGCTTTGAGAGGTGAATGGTAAGTAAAATAGACTCCCCACCTTCATGGACAACTCTAGAGAACCTGTCTCCAGAGATCTAGAACAGACAACAAAAACAACCCTGAGAATGTGTGAAATGGATCTCAAGTACTGTGACTTCACTACTTATTTAGTCATTGATTAGCCATTGTTTTGGCGGAAATTGAGGAAGACTCTGTTTCTTAAGAACCCGATAAGGAAGGAGTGGTCAGACAGTAGGATTACCAGGAGAAAATGGTGTCCAGAAAGTGGAGGGAAGAGATTGTGTCCAGAAGGCCAGGGTGGGCCAGTCTGCATCACCTGCCACAGAAGCCAAGTGTAGATAAGCTCACCAAGCCCAGGAATGGAACAGGGAGGTGACTGTGACCTTTGGCAGAGCTGTTAGGAGGGCTGGGTGGGGGAATCCTGCTTGCAGGAATGGTGAGGGCATCTAGGAGGAAGAGCAGGCTCTGTAAGACAAGCTAGATGTGGCACCGCTTCATTCATCCGTGAGGGCGCCATCTTGCAAAGACACTGAGTCACTCTGGACCTCCGCCTGCTCCTCTGTAAAGTCAGCAGTGATGCTAGTACCTGCTATTTCAGGGGATCCAATGGGTGCAATATGAGGCAAGTGATTCTTACCAATTAGCCCCTGAGGATTCAGAGGTAGTTTAGAAGAGAACTAATTCCAGTTTGGGGCTAAATATATGTCTTTCTAATTTATTTTTTTTATTATGATTAAGAAACATATAACATAAAACTGACCATTTTCATTCCTTTCAAGTGTGTAGTCGAGTAGTGTTGAGAATATTCCCATCCTTGTGCACCCAATCTCCAGAGCCTCACATCTTACAAAACTCGTGAAACAACTCATTGTTCCCCTCCCCACAGCCCCTAGAACTGCCATTTCTTCTATTCCTGTGAGTTTGGAGTCATACAACGTTGTTCCATTTGTGACTGGCTGATTTCGCTTAGTGTCATACCTTCAGGATTCCTCTGTGCTGTGACAGATGTCAGAATCCACCCCCACAGTCTTTAAGGCTGAATAATAACCTATTGTGCACGTCACGCTGCATCTGGTGATGGGCATTTGGGTTGCTTCCATGCTTAGGGTCTTATCATCATTATTTTGTGACTATTGCTCTATGAACAAGGGTGTGCAGATATCTATTTTTTTTTTTTAAGCAAATGATGAGTTCACTCTTGGGCTGTGGATCAGGGCCAGTGCAAGAAGGGATCTTACAAAAGAGGTGGCCTGGCCTTCAGGAGAGACCCAGAATGGAAAGGCTTTTTCCCTCTGGAACATAGAAACAGGATTCACGAGAGCGCTGTGCTTGCTGAGATGCTTTGGGTAGAGACGGAGGCCCCTCGGTTCCCTTTACCCTAGGAGGGTTGTTGGAGGGTTTCAGCGTGCCCCGTCCTGTTGGGCTGTGGCTTTTCCTTACTCTGCAGCTGATGTTTTCTTATGTCCTAAGGAGCAACGCTGATGAGGCTGAGGGAAAGTAAGAGGTGAGAGCAGGTGAGGGAAGTCCTGCTGTGAGCTGCCTGCAGAGCTGTGAGGTCCCCTGGCTGTTGGGGACCACCCCCACTGTGCCTGCTCACCTCCTGGTGGTGTCTGGCTTCTGTCTTATTTAATTCTCACTCCTTTTCACAATAAGGAGTGATACCAGAAGAAGAGCAGAAATTGTCTTCACTCACCTTTAAAAAATGTGTCCTTGTCCAGCCCTGGAGGGGAGGAGGCTGAACTCCCTACCAGCTCCTCACGGCCAGCTGAGTCCCAGGACTTTCTCAGACCACAGGGAGCGTGTGCCCCCAAGACCAGTGAGGTCAAATTGTCTTCTTCAGCTTCCTCCAGGAGGAAAGAGTAGGTGGTCTTCAGGTTCCTGTAAGTGGCTTGATGTGGCACAGGTGGTTGGAATTGTCATTTCTAGGTAAAAAGGAAGAAGGAAAAGTGGGAATTGGCCACTTGGACCACCCACCAACTTGGTGCTGATTTTATGGTCCCCTCCGTCAGTTAGTTTTCCAGACCAGGCCTCCTGCCATTCCCTGACTCATCTCTGCTCCTTGGAACTTTTGTTGTACCCCGTTCCTGGGGTGCTTTAAACCTAGCGTTTATGCATAAAAGGTGGCCACCTGCTACATCCTGGGAAGGAAGCTGAGCAGTATCGCTCCGGATTCCTCTGAAACTCGGTCTCATCAGATTCTGCATCCCATTCTCTGAAAAAAAAATTGGAAATTCCCAGGTTGAAGCTGAATTTCTTTGCATGAGAATCAGGGGAACTTGGGGAGCCAGCCTGACCACTGGACACAGAAGCATCATCTTCAGGACCTCACTTAGGCCGTGGAATGGGGCAGGATTCTGCTGATCTGTCGCTCAGATCTCCTCCTTCTGATGCTCGAAGGTGAAAACCTGTTTGGACATGCAGGGATGGAGGCCTCTGCCCACCTTATCTTCTAGTTCTGATTGAATGTTGCTCTACTTTACAAGAGGCCAGTATTTTGATGTTTTTGTAGGCTTCTAAATGTTGGTGTGAAACCGAAATGGGTTGACCTTTTTTCCTTACTCGTACTCGTGAGGAACAAGTGGTCCTGGTGATGAAGCCTGGCCTGGGGGTCCGCAGACCAGGGTTCCCCCTTGTGTGCTTCGAGATCCACCTGGCGAGACTTTCCTCGATGTCGATGTTTTGGGTAGACGAGCTTTTACAAGGATAGTGCCTGCCTTTACGTAGAGGATTTTTGTTCTAATTTCTGAAATTTGATGAAAGAATGGAATTACTTTATGCTGTGTTTACCTGACTGGGAGAGCGGATTATCAAAATGTAAATGTTGGGCTCTCATCCACTACCAGAAGCCAAGGCCTGACATTTTCTACTTCAAAGGGGAGTAAAATACGGCCTGTCCTGGTAGGGTTCCTGGATTGATTTGTTTCCTCACCCCTCCCCTGCTGTGGTCTACGCTGGTGGAAAGCTCTTCTCCCTAATTGAATTGTTTCCAGACTCTCCCTCCTGCTGCGATTTACCTGTTCAGCTGACCCTGCCCCGAGACGTTGGCCACTGGATCCCTACATGAAACAACTTCATGTGAAGGGTTTAATGGCTAGGAATTTGTTTGGGGTGTGGGGGTACCGGGGATTGAACTCAGGAGCACTCGACCACTGAGCCACATCCCAGCCCTATGTTGTATTTTATTTAGACACAGGGTCTCACAGATGTGCCTCGTGCCTTGCCGTTGCTGAGGCCGGCTTTGAACTTGGGATCCTCCTGCCCTGACCTCCTGAGCCAACAGGATCACGGGCATGTGCCACTGTGCCCAGAAATAGCTAGGAATTTTCTCCAGGGGATTTGGCCATCTAAGTCATGCAGCAGTGGTGGGGATTTGGGTGGTAATTAGCAGCCCACACAGTCTTGGTGCTCCTGACATCCTTGTGGGTATCTGCTTAGTGGGACAAACTCACGGCTTTGGACACACTTCCATACTTTCCATGTAGTAAGGCTACTTGTAAAAATACAGAGTTTTCCATTTCTTAACTTTAGAGACGTTCATTAAGTATTAGAGCTGGAAAGAACCAATATCAGTCACATGCGTTCTCTTAAGAGTTGGTGTAGATGGTATCCCTTGCAGTCTGTGGACTTGGAGAAGGTGACAGAAGTTCCTGGGGTGGCCCGGTGACGTGGAATGGGCTATTTATTGTCTGAGAATGTCACTGATTTGGTCGAGATGTGTTTTTGTGCTCAGGTTGTTTATGTAGCTGGCGTTCATCTGGGGCCTGTGTTCCGTTTGTTAATTGTGAAGGTTGTTGAGCATTTGTTTAGTACCAACAGATATATTTGTGGAAATCCAGCATTCCAGCCTTAGCAGGGACAAGATATTTGGTATAAAAGATGTTTCCAGACATTAATCCAAGATTCATAAAAGAAGGGCAAAGTGTCTCTGGGAGGGAAAATTTCAAATTAATGGATCAATTTTTTAAGTTTATTATTCTGTTTTGGCAGAATACTAGTGTATTTCTGAATATAAATGAAGTAAAGTTGTAATTAAGATGTTTGTAACATGCGGTGGAAGATATAAAATTTTTAGTTTGCCAATTGATAATAAAATGAGAACAACTTGAGAAGACTTTGATGACAGTCATTTAGACCTTCCTGTTCTTGGTGCACAAAGAGGATCAGGTCCAGGCATTTTTGAATAAGTACACAAAGTTTTATTTAATCTATTATTATGCCGGAAGAGGGTACTAGAACTTTTCCTAGTAGTGTTTCTGCCCTTCAGTAACTTAGGGGCTTGGTTTGGATTTCATTACCATCTAAAGGGATTTCAATTTTCATCACAAAACTGTGCAAGACAAGAGCTTAATTGGGCTCGAACTTCAGAATTGGCTGGAGTTACCTGAAGCGCCTGTCAATGGGGTGGCCGTTGTGAACCTTGATTGAAACATGCTAGGAGCGGGGCCACCTTTCATAAGAAGAGAGGGTGCGGAAAAGGGTTATTTGAATGATTAGAAAATGGTATTTCCTTTTTGACTTTTGCTTCATCAAGGACTTCAACGCCTCCTCCCAGCTGGTCAGGTTCTTTGAATGTGGCATTTAAGTCTTGAATTGCTGTTGGTCAGCAAATGGACAACAGCAAATGTTCAGCCATCTTTCTGGTGTCAAGCCCAGCAAACTGGCAAATTCCACGAACACGCCAAATGCATAAATAAGTTCGCATGAGCCCAGTATGCAGAACGGGGACAGCAGCTGCCGGCCGTGTCCTGAAGAATAGAAATGCCCCTCATCTTCTGATCTGTTCTTGCCCCCGGTTGGGAAATGCTAGCTGTGAGATTAATAAATTCAGGGCTCTGGAATAACACAGTGTCTCTTTGAACTTCTTTAGCGGCTTGTTATACAAAAGGACAAAGATACAGTGACATGCTTATGTTTCCCTGCCTGGCTCTCGAGTCATTCACATTTTTGGTCGGTGGTGGGTGAAACCTGTGTATATTCTACTGACACAAAACACTCACAGTAACCCACGATGATCTTCGGCTGAAAGCTCATACTGATACCTTGAAGGCAAAGCTAGCACTGGGCCGTTTTTTAGTCTGAGCTTTATGAAACATAAAAAAATACCCTTAGGGCCATGTAAAAAGGTTCCTCTCTGCTCCCACATACCACCAACCCTTCTCATTCCTCCCCCAAACTTTATAATCCGGGTGCTAGAAATATGGTTTTATGCTCTGGAAGATGGTGATTTTCTGGTTGAATGTCTGTGGTTTGTTGTTTGGTGCCGAAGTGGACACAGGAAACACATCCTGGGTCAGTGGTGGACCCAGCCTCTGTATAGCCTAGGAACAGCCAAATGGCAGGTAGGAGGGCCTTTAACTGCTCTGGAGCAAAAAGAGTGGGTGAACCACTCTGTCTGTAAATCTTCTGTGATTCCATTGTGTCCGGAGAACATTTCCAGGGACATTTTATTTAGACAGAAAAATGAAACCTGAATCTCAAGCCACCATTTATGGAACCCACAAGCTCTATCTAGGCTGTCATTTTGGCTGCAGGCTCCGGGCCCCCTTTCTGGTGCCTTCTGTGTGGTGGGCGCACGGTGTCTGAGGGCTGCGTTCTAAGAGCAGGACAGAGTCAAGGAGGTGACTTACTGACATTTTGCTGACTGTACTCTTGCCCTCCTTGTGTCTTTATGGACTTTGCTATTTTAATGATGCTCAGTTCCTCTTGGCCCTGCTTGGGGCAGGCCTCACAGTTTCAGGACAGCTCCGTGCATACATAACGGCTCAGTCAACATGTCTGCCACGACGCTGGCTGCTCTCTGTCAGCTGGAGTCCTATTTTTTGACTGTGTGTATGAATCAGAGTGCACTTAACAAGTGAGCTGACTAACTGCTGTTAAATGAGGCGTCCTTATTTTGGTTTATGTCCTGCCCCAATTTTAAACTTTTAAGTTGAGATCTAGCACTTAACTACCACTTTTAACTCTCTGCCTTTTAATTTTGAATACCAAATATGGTAGAGTTATTCAGGTGGCCAAGTACACTTTTTCTGACCTTGACTGTGGTCGACTGCTATTACATTAAAAAAAAAAGAAAAGAAAAAAAAAAAGCATGTATTTGCTGTTTTAGGGAGCATAAGCCCTTGAGATTTCCCAAGGATCATTTTTAAAGTCTGACAAGCAGCTGCCTGACATCTCCATTTTTAGCTAAAAGGCGTCTTCCCTCTGTCGGCTTGTGAGTGCATCGGGGGAGCCATGCAGGGGTAGGTGGCCACGGGTTAATCTGTGGACACTCCGCATCTGACAGACCCTGGCATCTGTGGTTCATGTTGCATTGTTGTTTAGGTCTAGAAATGACATTCTCCTAACCCCAACGAGAGTCAGGGGGAGTGTCTGCCCAGAGGCCTCCTTCCATTTGATCGGTTTTAAAGCTGGAGGTGAAATAAAAATGTGATTGAAAACGTAGATAGAGCATCCACAAAGTCATTCCTGCCCCTGGTAGGGTCGGAGTGACCCCAGGCACTCGGGTTTCATGGAGGAGTGGCCATCGAGGTTATCTCGTGCGTTTTAGTGTGGATGCTTTTTATGAGCCGGCCTGGGCTTCGTCGGGGGCAAGGTGTCTGTGTGAGCATCCCATCCAGGCTACAGTGCGGTCAGTAGTGTTCCCACAGCACATCCCCCAGGTCCGCGGAGATGCTTTTGTTTTAATATAAGGATGACGCAGTCTGGGTGAGAGAGTCTCGTGTTGAAAGTTGAGCAGACCACAGCTCATTCCCATGCAGTCAGAGAGCTTTTGGCCTTACCACGGAGGACGTGTAATCTTATTAGAAAGCCCTTTAAAATCAATAAGATAAATAAATAAATAATGCAAACTTAAAAGGGTGGTCGCATTGAGTTCATTCTTTTACAGAAAAAAAAAATCTATTTTCAATTATCTTACTCTATTTAAATGTGCCACGCTGGTTCTTGTTTAGAGCAGACTTTTATCCTACGTGTATATATATATATATATATATATATATATATATGCACAGCTGTCAAAAATACATGTTGTTCTTTGTCTTGCAAATCCCCGCCCTTGGCCGGCTCAGAGTCTGGTCTTTGGGGCAACCATCTCACTGAAGGCAGAATAGAATCTTCTGTCCATCTGGCCTGATCCTCACTCAGACAGCATCATTTCTTCCCGCAGTGTGTGAGTTTTCGTCCCAAAAGTTTGAATGATGTAAAACACAGGTCACGGAGCCAAACGTAAGAAGTCAAGCCTCGCGGTGTAAAGCTTGAGTAGAGCCTGCAGGCGGGGTTTCCTATCATCTGCTCTTGTTCTGCTGGCATGTGCCTGGCAGGAGCAGGGCGGGGTGCTTGCTTACCTCTGCGGCTAGAGATCTGTGCTTGCGGTCACTGAGCAGGTGCTTCTGTGACAGGTTCTCCCAAGACCAGGGGAAGCGGTGGCCTCCTGTACTGCATGGGACAGTCCATACCGACTTGGACCATTCACACCAACCTGGAAGCAATTTGCATTTTTTTTGTAATTGGAGTAAAAGAAGGCTCTTTGATGATTGAAAACCCCCTTTCCTCTTTCTGTTCCAGATGTAGTGAATGGGCGCATCGTCTTAGAAGATAGGGTCACCTCAAATATTTTTTCTCCAGTGTGGATGGCATGTTTTAATTCCTTCCTGCTTCTCTGTAAAGTTAGATGAGCTCTTGATTATAGTTAGGTAGCATCTTAAAACATATGGTTGGTCATGTGTCTACCCTGAAGAATTTGAGACGATGGTCAGCTAGCTCAACCATAGGACCAATGGTCCTAACTAAAGTCATGCCCGAGTGGGTGAATACAGTGTCAATGTTTAGCTTTAGAATAGCTTAGAAAAGGGTACTGAGTCCTGGAATCTGTTTGGAAAGCTTTGCTCTATAAAATCTGCCTTTAACATGGCTGATGACCCTTCATTAGAATGACACACTTGCCGGAGTGATGTCTGTTAGGGAAGAGCCAGCCCTGGTTTGCCTCAGTTTGTTAATTTTCGTGTATCCAGATGCCTTTCTCTTGGCATGGTCCTTCTTAGTACCTGTCGTCTCTGCTCCTTGCAGGTGTGAATCATGGTGATGTGTGCAGGACGGTGATTTACTGCCTTGGAGGGCATGCCTGGGTATGATTAAGGGATATAAGTGCACCACTCCAAGATTGACTTCCTTCCTGTTCCAGCAGGGTTACCTGAGGGAGTGAGTAATGGGATAATTTATAACACCACAAGCCTTCGTCAAGAGCCCACTAGTCAAAACAGGAAGATAAAACTTGGGTTTCAAATGGGAGAACACAACTCTTGATGCTGTCTGGACATACCTCTTAATTGCAAGCAGAAGAGTCTTCTGAATTTCCCTTTTTATTTCCTCCAGGAGATGTCTGTTGACAGGTCAGTGTCTCCGTCCTGGTCAAAACCGGGGACACTGTGAGAGTGTTTACAGCTCTCCTCCTGCTTTTTGTTTCTTGAGATTCTTGGGTTGTTGGAAAACTTTGTGGCCTAATTATTGAACCAGAATTCTTTTTTTTTTTAAAGTCAAAGAATTATTGTCATTTGGAGTGTGATGACAAATTCAGCAACATGTTTTGAGGGATGGAGTGTGCTTACCATACTGGCCTCAGTTTCTTGGACCCCTTCGTTTACACAGACTTCAGTCTTGAGTTGATGCAACTGGGGGGATGGATAAAGAGTTTGTTTTCTGGGCTAGGGGGCAGCTCAGGAACAGAGTATGTGCTTAGCCTACACAAGACCCTGGTTCGGTCCCTAGCACCTCTCCCACCCTCACAAAAGACTCCAGGTTTTCTTTCCTGTGTATTTAGAGGGAAGATATTTAGCAGGCCTTGGTGAGGGCAAGATCTGGGGATTCTTTTCATAATGCAGAACCACTCTAGGAGAGTTGCGTAGGGCATTTGAAAATGTTCAGGTAGTTTGTTTCATTACCAGTGGCTCTAGATATAGGCTTCCGTGCTTTATTTTTATACTTTGAAAAAAATTCCAGATCAGGCATCTAGAAACAAAAATTATCCCACAGTTAAAAGGGCATCACCCCTTTGGAACTGCTCATTATTTGGAGGTTTCGTTCATGGCACAGTGTCACGGGAGGGTCTTCTAACTCATGATGTTGAGAACATTAGATTCAGGCACATGGACGGCCACAAGCCATGTTTTTATGCTAAAAGTATTAATTTCACCTTTCACTTTGGAATGCCTTAGCAGTCGGCAGTCAGCTTCTTCTATTAGAGGTTGTAAAGATAAAATGGGAACAGGTCCAAGCTCTTCCTTTCTCCCATCTGCCCCAGGTGACTAAAGCACTCCCATAAATAACCAGTGCCCTTTTGAACTGACCTTCAGGTTCATGAGATGTAAATATCCATGTCCTTGACATTTATTTATTTATTTATTTATGTGCGCCCTTCGGGAGGCAGGATATCTCTGGATAACAGAAAGCAGGTGGATGGGTGGGTTGACAGCCCCGGGCTCTCCTTGATCCCATCATCCCAAGGGAGGCTGGCCAGAGCCCCAATTCAAGGAGAAAATGTCTCATGGGCAAAGTTCAAGTTCTTAAAGTGTATTTATAGCCAACTCTTTCAGCATTGGATGCTATTAGTCAGGCCTTTGTAATAAGATGTAGGGCAAATAATAGGTGAGGCTCCCTCCCTTTTGCAGACATATGCTCTACCACTGAGCTATACCCACTCCCTCTCCCTTTTGAAATTAAGGATCCTGTACTACTTCTAGGAAGCAGAGTTCTCAGGTTCAGACTCTATGCTGACCGCTTACTAGCAATGTGATCTTTGGCAAATTATTTTACCTCTCTGCCTCAATTTCCTCAACTGGAAATGAGGATGATAATAAGTTATCTTTGATTGCCTTTTCTTTTTTTGTTTTTCAGGAATTAAATAAGAGCTATCCAGTTGTGGTGAGCCTCTGAGTAGTGATTTCTTGCATGTATACATGACAAGCTGTGCCCGTGAGAATGATCTCCAAAGCTGGTAAGAAACCTACAGCTTAAGAAAATCTTCTGTTCTGAGGTTCACACCCTTGGAGTGGATGTTCAGCTACATGAAAATCATGTTATGGATTAAGAAAGAAAGAAAGAAAGCAACAAAATAGCACTGATTTTGCAAAAATGGTTTAACAATTTTATTTCGCTACTGGTTGTAATTTTTCTGGTTTTATGTGTGTGGTAGAGAAGGGAATATTACTGTGTTCACTTCATTGTATTGTCAAGCATTATTGGTAGTTCTAATTTATATATCCGTGGTGCTACAGAACTACCTCCTGCAGAGATGATTATAGCACTTGAGGGGGTGGAATCGCTGCTCTCTGTTTTGGGTGCTTTTCTCACTAAGAGGCATGGGCACCAGGAGATGGTACTTGCCCATCTGTCTGTCGAAGCATTTGTATGTATATTACCTGAGCACTTAGGCACACCACCGAGAGAGGGGATTGAAGACGGAGGGGGGAAGGGAAAATTTGAAAATAAATTAACATGATGGAAATAACAAGAGTCTCCTCCAGAGGAATACCCAAACTATTCTTGAAAGCAGACTTAATAGCCAGTAGCAAACCCATTCACTATTGTTTTTTTAGAAACAAAATCCAATCCACACAGTTGAGACTGAAGTGCGCATCTGGAAGGTTTCCAGGGAAGTCCAGCAACACCCACTTCCAGGTCTCAAATTCAAGGGGGAGGAATCCATTTTAGAGAGTGGCTTCTTGCATTGATTGTGAGCTGTCAATGTTGGACGGGTGGATCCTGAGACATTAACTGATTAAATTCCTCCAGGCTGGGCCGCCACGCTGTGGCCCCCTCTGCTCTGAGCTTCCTTCCCAGTTTGTGTGTCGACCCAGGAGACTTCGCAGTGAGGAGTGGAAAATCCAAGCAGCACACTTCGGCATCAGTGTGGTCTTTCCTAACGAGAACCTGGGGAAAGAAGCTGGGTTCCGTTGAAATATCATTTATTGATTACTTGTGTTTTATAGCATCTAATAAATTGTCCATTCCCTTAAAAACACCCTGTCTGCCCAATTTTTCTTTTCCAATCACAAAGAATACAAAAATACCCGGCCTGACGCCATGGGATGATGTCGGGTCCCTTTTCACGTCCCGGGCACGTCGCCGGGCTCCTCGCCAGCTCTGTCCCCATGTGCTTGTGAGCACTCACACTTTTCAGTTCCACGAGGGGTTGAGAGGTGGGTTCTCCCACCTGCAGTTGCCTTGATCTTTTTTCCTAAGGTGGGCCTTGCACCCACACGGCTGTGCTTCTCGGGGCTCATACTGGGTGCTGGGAGTGGGCTCAGCCCTTCTGGAGTCTGTGTTTTGCTCTGTATCTGAATCCCTGTGGGTTAATGACCTGGTGAGAATTTGGGTGGATGCAGAAACTTAGGCCCAGAAAAGCAGAGAGATTTGCTCAAAACAAAGGCAGGGCAATGCATCCACGCCTTGGAATTGTAGCTTCCCCTCTCAGGCACACTGACAGATATCCTGTAGAGAACTGGGGTGCACTGCAATTAGTGGGTTACAGTAGGTTGATGGATAGATGAAAGAAAGAAGAAAGTAAAGTTAGAACAAGGAATCGAGTCTTGGGATGGGGCTTATTTGAGGTTGTATTGGAGAGATACCCTTTGGTCCGGAAGCAGGAATATTCTTTCTCTGATATAAGAGAAACGGAAGAGATTAAAAGCATGACAAAGATCAGATCCTTTTTAGTAGCTGTTTACTTTCTATTGAAACCAGGGAACAATGAATATTTATTCATCGTCAGGTAATTTAGGGTAATGGAGTGTGGACAATTTTTGATTGTACCTTCGTGTCTCCTGTGGTCTGTGCTACCTTTTGTTTTGCTAAAAATGGGCTAAAAGAGAAAGCAAGTAAAGCACTTTGCAGATCTGATAACCTCAGAGATCTCGGGAGAAACCTCTGGCTGGCGTCCCAGGGTGAGATCACACAGTCTGGTATGAGCTGGATTTATGCTGGGGTGTCAACCAAAACGCAAGACATGCTGTCGCGATTCCTGAGCAGCCCTTGAGTGGGGGGAAAGAGCAGCCCCGGGTCAGCTGGAGGCTTCCTATTGCTGTGCAGAAGCACAGTCTGCACATCCACGGCACCTGCATCTTTTCCAGTTGGCAGTTTTAAATTCAAGGGGAAACATGACTTTTCATGGTTACGGTATTAGGTATTAGGGGTTGGGCCTTATCTCTGCTCATTCATACTTTTGAATCCAGACATGTTTGAACCTGTCTGAAGGTCTGGTGTTTTATGTTCCACAAGTTTCTTTTTATGACTGCCCAAGGACCTTTGGAAAGACCTCATTTTTATGGGATGACATAGTTGAGTTGGACAGGAGATATGCAAAAAGTTAAGTAGCCGTCGCTTGTGCCTATAGAATCGAAACAAAAAGTGCCAGGCAAACACCTGAAGTCCCGGCTGCTCAGGAGGCTGAGGTGGGAGGATCATTTGAACCCAGGAGTTAAAGACCAGCCTGGGCAATGGAGCCAGATGTATATCAATGAAACAAAAGAAAAACAATGAATAAATCTATGCATGTACATGCAGACACATATGCATGTATATATGTATATGTCAACTGTATGTGTATGGAATTATGTTCATGATAACAATTAGTGTTTATTGAGTGCTTACTGTGTGCTATGGATTGCTCTAAAAGCCTTACCAGTCTTACGGCGTCTCTGTGGAGTTCATACTGTTAGCCCATTTACTAGACAAGGAACCGAGGAACAGAGAAGTAAAAAGAGCCGCGTACAGTCTCAGAGAGCTCATAACAGGATAGAAGGTTCCCACTCCATGCACTGATCTGAAAAGCCAATGCACTAGCAGCCTGCATCTGTGAATGTCACACCTCCTAGTGCTTGCCTGAAGGAGTCCCCGGCCAAATGGAGCAGTGCCGACACAAACCAGGCTTTAATAGGTGTTAAGGCGGAGATAGATCCAGGGCAGCAGTTAGACAACTCCCTGGATGACTTTCCAGGTCAACTCCTCCTGGAGTCGTGTTGGAAACCCAAGAAGACTGCAGTGTATGAAGAATCAAAGCAAAAAGCTCAAGAGAACTGACTCGCAGAGGAGGTGTGGTATGTGGAGTCTGTGAAGTGAGGTCATCAGTCCTGCCTCGGGTGGGGTTGGTGGCAACAGGAGAAGGCAGCCCGCCCACTGAGGAGAGTTGCATCTTGGTGTCTTGGCAGCTGATTGAACACCGTGGGGGTTAGCAGCTGGGATGTGTGTTCTCAGTGGCAGGTGTCACTGGATGGACCCAGGTAGGAGGAGAGGCAGAAAGCAGAGGCCATGCAATGGCTGAGAAGCTGGCTTATGAGCTTCGTGTCCTCTCCCGGGAGCCTGGGGCTTTCACTCACGGTGGTGGAGAAGGAGCCTGCTCACTGTTAGGGACACAGAAGACGCCTAGCAACCTAATTTTGTACTTCCGTTTGGCATGTTTTTGTGGGGACATGAATTCCTTCAAGTGTCCTTTAGCAGATGCGTGTTCTGGCCTCAACCCTCCTCTTTGTAAAATGGGGCTGGCCAATAGACTTCACCTCGTTGGGCTCTTCTGACCTGTCAGTAGGCGAATAGAAATGAAGAGTTACCAGTAGTTCCTGTGGCCATCCTCTCAGGGCCAGCTCTGAGCATGCTGATGAGGAGGAAATAACTGTCCTTGGTGATTGAGCTTAAGGCATTTCAGGCATATGCCACTCTGCTAGAATCCAGGGCCAGGCTTTTGGCCTCACGGAGGTTTTGGCCTCCTGCCTGGCTGGAGAAATTAGAGGGACCCAGTTGCAGACGTGATTCTTGATGTCTAACTCCTGTCCACTGCGCTTGTCCAGCTCCCGGGTCCCCCATACTAGCTGTTTGTGTCCTCATTCTCTGGGGACAGCCTAGAGATCCAGGTTAAGCCCTATTCTGTCTTTATGCACCTGCAGAAGCCACCATCATCAGTTCAGGACCCCTCGATCTGCCTGTCCCCTCTGCAGTGTCCCTCCTATTGCTGCCCGGACCCTCCTTCTGTTGCCCACTGCATTGCCATGTCACCTTCTCCATGTCTCTGGGATGTCGGTTTATCTGTTTTTTTTTTTTTTTTTGTTACTGGGTTGTACATTCTTTACACATTTTTACAAATTTTCCTATTTCAGATTCTGTATAGCTGGGTGTATGGAATGAGCACTTTTATAACTCTGCTGTAAGCTCTCTGAGATAGTCTGTACCCGCTTTTCTGAACCTCAGTTTGCTGGCCTGTGTAATGGGTTACTTAATGTGCAGATATTGCTGTGGGTGGCACACAGTAGCCCCTCACTAGATGTTGCTGTGATGAACCTGACCTTCAGGTACGCACATCAGTGCCAGCTAGCTATTTTGGTCATGTGAAGATAACAACAGTAGTGACTTACAGGCTTCATTCTTCCTGAGCCCTGACCTCCCTTATCTGTGAACATACTCTTCTTCCACTTCTCTCAGACAGCTTCCCTGGGGCCATTTACCTCCCAGTCTCCAGGGCTGGATATTGATTCCATCTAGTCCAGAGAGAATATGCTAATCACCTTGGCTAAGTGCTTTTTGGTCAAAGGTGTAAAAGCCCGATTCCATTTGGGGAAAAAAAAAAAAAAAAGTTGAAATTTCTGTCTTAAAATTTGTGATTATGGAATTTACCTCTCGAAAGGCAATCGTATCTCAAATTTAACGATAAGCCATTTGCAGTGGACTGAGCATAAATTTTTCATGGCCCGTTTGGTTGAAAGAAGTACAGCAAGGTCTAGATTTTTGTAGCATGACATTTAATTTTGTTACATTCAATTTGATTGCCAAGAAAATAGTGCGAAATCCTTTTTCCTGGTATTTCAGGGGCTTGTTTCTGGTTCGTGTTTAAAGCTATCCATTTTCAAGAAGCAAAGATTGTTGTAAAGAACCATACTTAAGATTTTCAGCTGCCTCAGTTTCTTCGTGAGTGAGTATGACCCTGGCCACCTGCACACAGCTCTGGAGTGTTTGCAGGATTGGCTCTGAGTCTGTAAAGTGCTTTGAATTTCTTGGATGAAAGGTCCCTGTAAGCACAGGTCTTAAGGAGGTATTATTCCTGGGCTTTCTTGACTGCTGCACAGCCTGTTTGGCAAGAACGCTAATGCACTTCTGGGTTTAGAGTTGTAAAGAGGTACATTCAGAAGCCTCAGGCCTCATCTTGTGAGGTTCCTGGGGCCTGTGCTGCTGCTTGCTCGCCTCTAGCATGGATTCCGCCCGCCGCACAGGATCTGCAAGTGTGCACATGCAGGGCGACTGTTTAGACAGCCATCTTCTGCGCTGGGCTGCCGTGGTATTGGGGAACAGCACAGATGCTAGGCAGAGGGTGGACCCTGAGTTACTGGACCCCTGGCAACCCCTCTGGGACCTCCATGGTTGCTATAATCATGCCCCGAGGGAGAACGTGCAAGCACTGGTACACGGTCACATTGAGGGAGGGGTTTGCCCCCTCACTGATACCTACATTGTGAAGAACTGGACTTGGGTTCTGGGGCTTCTGGTCCTCAGTCAAGTCAGCTGGCCACCCTGAGCCTTTCTTGGCCTTCCTCCCAGGCCACTCTGCAGCTAAGGTTTGTATGGCCCAGGGAATGGGAATGGATACCCAAGTACTCTGTACTTAAATATTTGGAAGTTATTAATCAAACTAAAGAACGTCCCAAGAAACCATGCTCAGAAGTTCTACACTGACAACCGCCTTTTTAAGGAACGCCAAGGCCAAATTTGAATTTTGGGGTTTCAGAGCCTGGCTGGGGGATGTGGGGAGAGACCCCATCCACCCCAGGGTGGAGACAGTGCCTGGAGGCAGGTGCCTTCTCAGGCCTGATGAGCCAGCTCAGGCTGTTGGGACAGGAACTGCAGGGTTCCAGTATCTGGCAGGAGACCTCCCAGGGGGCTTTGGGTTCTGGCACACATGTGCCTTTGTCCTTGTAGCCCTTCCTCTATGGGCAAAATCAAGGCAGGGTTGAAGTGTCTCTTGCCCAGGTCTTGGTGATATTGCAAACAGGGTCGGAGAAATCATCATGAAAGGCACAATTGTGCTTTTCTAGATTGTTACTATCACATAGATGGAAAGGAGTTTCCCTGGCCTTAGTCACATCCACGTTCAGCAGGGGCGAGCGGGAGAGCATTTTCTGTGAATAGGTTGATACATTCTTTCCCCATCTCTGGGGTCTGGCCCAGTGTTCTGGTGTTTCACATTTAATTCGTTAGTTCTGAAACACAAAGTCAATCAACATTTATTGGCTACTTCTTTCCTACGCATTATTTGCGTTATCCGAGGTATGTCGGCAGTCACAGTAAGCAAACATGCAATTTCCTATCCTCATGGAACTAACACTTCGTAGAAGGAAACAGAAAATAAAAGGATAAATAAGCAATGTAGTTCCCATGAAGATGGCTCCCTCCTCCAGGTGTGCTGTGTCTGCAGGCAGGGGCCAGACACTCTGCCCCGACAGAGAGTGTTCACAGAGCAGGAGGGCGGCTGTCCTTGGGGTGAGGCCTGAGGCTTTCTGTGGAGCACTGTTAAAATACTCAGGTACGCATGGAGGAAATTCTCCTGTTTGTTGGGACTGTGCCCTGGAATTTTCCTTCCACCCATCGAGCGTTCATCCAGTCTCTGCTCACCATTTAAAGACGTTGCCCTGGGCTCTAAGAGAAGTGGAACAAGAACTTTTATTGGTTGCAGGAGATGGTAGGGTCTATGTGAAAGCCTTGATGTCCATCGTTCTCACTGCGGCCCTGCCCGCCTGGGTCCCTGACCTGAAGGGGCTCTGCCCTCTTCTCCCCTGCTCTTTCAGTGGGCGGGAGAGATCCTGCCTGAACCCTGTGCGTGTGCCCTGAACGCTGCCCTTGGGATTCAGCCTGCTTCTCTCAGTGGGGACTCCTGCATCAGGTGGGCCGTCCTATGATTATCTCAGCTACTGGAAGGCTGCTGAGACGGAGGCTGCTGGCTCAGTCTGGATGTCAACCTGATGTAAGATTTAACAAAGGAAAAGTCACCTCCTTCTTTTCCTCTCTTCCCTTGACTCAGATTGCTTTTTGGAAACCTCTGGTTAGGATGAATGCCTGTTGCTTGATCTGCTACACAAGGGCCTAGCTTCCTGGTTCAGGATGCGTAAACAGCTCCCTGAAGGGATGAGCCTGGCTCTTCACGCCCTGTGTGGTGGCACTGGTGCCTGGACCTTGGATTTCGACAACTAGAAATAAAATGAAACAGCTGTAAAGGGAAGGATAGCAAACTGTGGTCAGCCATAATTCTGATAAAGTGGAACCTCTGGCCCTGTGGGTGAGGCGCTGGCCCGTGTGGACCGTGTAGTTTTGATAATGAATTCCCCACCTTGGTGCGTCCCTGTGAATACGGTTACTCCAGCCTTCAGGTAGATACAGGTGAATTTTTGCCGCTGAGCTGCAAAGATGGCCAACTTCTGTTAGAGAAGAGACGCAGGAGGTGGTAGAGGACTGAGGAGAAAGAGGACTGGTAAACCCAATTTTGTGATTTTTTTTTTTTAGATAAAAAATTGTGGTTTTAAAAAACTTAAAACAGTGTGTGTTGGACTTTGTTTGTAAGGAGCTATCCAGTCCTGCCAGCTGCTCAGCGGATCTGGCTCCGCGCTGTAAGAGGAGTGGGCTGTTTTTCTGAGCTCTAGCCGTTCTCCCAGGTTTCAAGTTCAGTGATTAAATAAAAATAAAAAAACTAATGAAGGGGAGCTGCCATGTTTCTGAACCCTAGTTATATATTATAATTCCTCGGGTTTTCATTTTATTTTTATTTTTTCAAATCACATTCCTGAATCCCATCACTATTCTAGTTTAGTTTATTCTAATGTGGGCTTCGGTTGTGTGCTTTTTATAAAATCTCTCCAAAGATTCTTCTGATTCACAGCAAGAATTGAGAACCACTGGTGGGCTATCAGGGACTCTAAAATGGGTAGGGTTGTACGAGTCTGCGAATTTAGGAACCCTGAAATATTCTGTCCCGAGAAAAGTGGTTATGTGCAGAAATTTAAAAACCATAACTTCAAGGTGTCCATGAACCACCTGAATTTAACAATCTTAGATTAACAAGTGCCTGATCCGAAAGCCCCCACTGTCTTTGTGAACTTTTACTAACTGAATATGTCACACCACACAGGACACAACTGCAGCGAATACTGATGTGTGTCTGGTAGGAAATTCCATTGAGGGTGGGAGGCCCAGGTATCTGTGTTGAAATAGGGGATTTTGAGGGTGGGGGCTCGGCCTTATTTACCAAGATTTGACCTTTCTGATAGGTGTCTTGACTTCGTAAGAATGCAGAGTTAGGGATCCTAATATTTGCCACCAGGTAATATTTATTTAGTGATGTGAGAACCCTGGGCATTAGTTGACTGCAAGTGTGATCATTAACAGGACCCAGGGAAATGCTACCAGAAATAATGGCACCTTTGTTATCACGGTGACTATTTTTTTTTTCCTCCTCACCAATGGAACGGAGGGAAAAGTGATATTTGTTATCACATCAGGCAGGGAATTTACAAATGATAAAGAGTTAGAGAGGGTGCATTCTTTCCAGTATCTGACTCCTCTGGTCACAAGTATCTTTCTCAGTGGAAAGATAAAAACACTTGACCAGGGCCATAAATCTGCTGTCTTCTCACCGAGGCCTTCGGAAGTCTTGAACAGCCTTGACCGCCTCCACTCCTGCTTTTATTGAAAGGATGCTTATTACGTGCTGATAGTTTAAGGAGGGCTGAGGACAAACAGCAGAGACACCAGCACAGTTTCCCTAGAAGAGAAGGCTCAAGCGAATACTTGGTGGTGTGGTGGCGGAAACCGCGAATCCCCTCTCTCCCCACAGTTCACACCAGAGCCTCGTGCGTAGAACGACACCTTGATTGGTTTGGCCAAGAGAAAGTATTAAAGGCAAACAATGAAAAAGAGCTCATGTTGCCCATTTTTATGATTGATAACCACATTTCTGCTTTCCATCAGTCACCCTCGCTTCAGTTGCTACTGGCGGCTCTGGAAGGAGGGTCGCCATTGTGGCCTCCCCCTGAACAGGATGGGGGCCTCAGTGGTGGAGATGCAGGGGTTCTGAAGGGCTTAGCTGCTTTGGAAGTGCCTGCGTGTTCCTTGATGGCACCCTCTGGGACTTGCAGACGGGGTTCTCCTGTGTATGTCTGGGACCAGCTTTTGAAATGGCAGAACCGGATAGACGGTTTGTCATCGCACTCTGCACAGTGGGAGTGTTGTTCCCGCAGGTCATTAGCACGGCTGTAGACCTGACCCAGAGGGTCCTGGGGGACTGGGCCTTCTCATCCCTGTCCTTAGCTTCCTGTTGCACTGTAGCTGACCTGAGACCGGCGGCTGACGTGACACCGTCATGGGGCTGGGGAGCCCACACACTTTTCTTTTCTCAGTAGATCTGTACTCAACTATTTTTGCCTTTTCAGAACACAGAACTAGGAGACTGTTGGCCTGCTTTGCATACCCTATAGGTCTGTCTGGCTGTTTCTGATGAGTGAGGTATTGTCCTCTGGTTACCTGCTTTGCAAGACAGGGTCTGTTGACACAATATGCATTTCAATCATCTTTATTACACAGCAGTCTGAAAACCCTTTAGGGCAAGTCAGGAAAGTTCCCCACCCCACAACCTCTGAGTCCCTAGGACAGGCAAAGCAGACACCAGCAGTTCATATTTCTGTATTTTTAGAGATTTCTCTAGTGATAATGAAAGGCCTCACCAAATAGTCAGACATTTCATTTGAATTGCACGTTCGGTGAAGGAGCCAAAGTCCCCAGGTGTTGTTCTTCCTCTCTGAGTACATCAATCTTGCTGCCACAGAGGTGCCCTGGGACGGCTTTGAGGGATGAAAGAACGAGGCGCCGGAGCCCAGGTAGCCTTAGGATTTGGGCCTCCTGCCCTCTGCTCTTCCCCATTCCTGACCCCTCAGGTTCTTGACAGCCCTTTGCTGTTGAAGGTTTGGCTAGGAAGTGCGCTGCTAATAGTTTCAATTCAGAACGCTTAGCACGTTGGTTTCCCTGGGTTCTGGCAGCAGCTGAACACCACTTCTCTATAGGCAGGGCCAGGGGCCGCTGGGGCTTTAGGTTGGCTCCTGAGCAGCTAAGGCTGGCAGAGTCCTCCCGCACCATCCCCTCCACCCCAGTCCTCCAGCACTTGGAAGAAAGTTGGTTGGACTTGGATACCCTGACATTTGCCAGCGAGGAGGCCATTTTTACTTGAATCACGAGGTGTTTCCTGCTGTAGTTCTGACTTCTCATTTGCCTTCCCATAGCTATCAAAAATATAATTTTTCCTTTTCGTATTTATTTCTTCATTAATGTACTGTATTCAGTTTTCACACCATCTGGTTTAAGAAGTGCTCATGGGCGTATGGATATATTCCACCCTCCAAATAAAGCAGGGGGCGGGCCAAGGTCATGGGTGGGAATCAGGGTGGATGTGTTGGGGTTTCCATGGAGCTCAAGTGTGAGAGTGCCTGCCACCGGTGGGCTCAGCTTCCTGCTGTTGGGGGGCGGGTGGTGAGCCGTATTCTCATTTCCCCTCGGAGGTGGGGTCCGTTGTCCCGGGAGATGGTTGCCCATGATGGGCTCTTTGAAGATCACTTTGGACAGTGTGTGCAAACTCTTCGAAATAACAGAAACTTTACAGTTAAACTTTAAATCAGCTTTCCCGCCAGTGCTTGCTAAGAAAGCATTTCCTGCAATAATCCTAAAAATACTTTTTCCATGTTTGACGTCACCTGTCCCAGGGACTCGGATTCCTATAGACTGCTGACTCCTGAACCTCGACTTCCCACTGTCTTCCTGTCCTAGAATCCGCATCCACGTCTCCATAGTTATGCTGTCAGGCTCCGGCAGGCTGGACTCGGAGGCATTCAGAGCGAATCCATCCCCTGCTTTGCTCAGCCTTGTGTACTCACGTCCTCTCCACCTCTAGGTCATCCAGGTGGAGGCTGGGAGGCCTGACTCCTTGTTCCTCAGGCGGAGGGCACCCATCAGGAGTCTTTCCCACTTGATCTGCTGAATGTCCCTGGAAGGAGCCCTCTCCTCTCCATTTCTGGGCTATCCTTTAGTTCCACCTCCTGTTTCTTGCTAGATGACTGCAATAGATCTGCCTGACTCTTGAGTTAGGATATTTGGGGAGATTTCTTACACTTCTCTCCCCTGCCTCAGAGCCTCTAGGAGGTTGGGGACCCTGGGCTTTCCTTTGGACTCCTCCTGTGTTCAAGGTCCCCTCCACATTCTGGGGGTGCAGCATGCTTCTCGGGCTTCTCTCGCTCACTGAGTGTGGGAATTGAATCTTTCTTCCCACTCAGAAGCCTGGCCAACGGGTCTCTGCGAGGGCTCTGTCAATATACCGTTGTCTGGGGGCCCCTTTGTCCCAGCAAACACGGTGAGCTGTAATAGTTTGTTTATGTCTGTGTCCCCACTGGATCAGGTATTGCTCAAGAGCAATGACTGTGTCACGTCTGGCACCCAATAGACAGTCAATAAATATTTGTCGAGTGAGTGTCAATTGCAGATGGAGGCTGTGGTGCTGACACGTGCTTCTTGATATGGTCCCTGGTAAAAGGCTTGGTGTGTCTGTCAGTCCTGCTCATACTGTTTACTTTTTCGCTTATTTTCCTTTTACCTTTAACATAGCTGCATTGCTACCTGTTGGAGATAAGAGTAGAAGTTAAAATTAGAAAATTCAGGAACCCTGGCTTACACATCACAGCCAACTTCTCTGACAGTTTACAGAGCGTCTCGCCCTGACCTCGGCTTATGAGGTCCAGCCTTACTGCCTCCAGACCAGAAAGTCTCCTCCCCGCCTCAAGTGTCTGAAAGGCATTCATGTTTTAGAAAAGGAGGGTCTTGCAACCCTAAAGTGTCTACACTTAACCTAAGGGGAGTTGCAGCTGGGCCGACTGGTTCAGGTCGGGGCAGATAGCATCTCAGCCTGGATTTAACTATGTTTTTACAGCACTGAGTCCTTCAGTCAGTGTTTCTGCTAATAACAGATTGCAGGGGGAGGAAGAGGAAAATGAGGGTAAAGAGGCCCTATCAAAAAACAGTCATTTCTGATGACTTCTGAGCTGCGAGGAGCTTGCATTTCTAGAATCTGGTTCTCGTGGTCGCACTGTGCTGGGCAGCATTGCTGGCAGCACAGGAGTGGGCAGACTCTGTCGAGTGTGCAATTTCCAGACAACTGGAGCCGTTCCAGAGACCTCCCTCTCCTGATTCCTAGTGTATGTGGGCTTAATCCCAAAGCATAGGTAAGATTTCAAATATTAAGATAATACACATGGCTGGGTGAGGTGGCGCACGCCTGTAATCCCAGCAGCTTGGGAGGCTGAGGCAGGAGGATGGCAAATTCAAAGCCAGCCTTAGCAAAAAAAGCGAGGCACCAAGCAACTCAGTGAGACCCTGTCTCTAAATAAAATGCAAAATAGGGCTAGGGATGTGGGCCAGGGGGCAAGTGCCCCCAAATTTAATCCCTGGTATTCTCCCTCCCCCAAAATAGATAATACATATAGTAAAGAAACTAGGTTAGGGATTTTCATGTTGATATTAAATCTCTAGCTGTTCCTGTAAATCAATGATCTTGTTCATGTTCTTCCGGTTTCACGTGTACTGTGTGTATGTGTGTGTGTGTGTGTGTGTGTGTGTGTGTCTCCACTCAGGACATCTTGCCACACCTTTGTGTGTCCATCACAGTCAGGGTACAGAGCTGTTCCCATGCGAAGGGCCCTTTGTCCTGTCCTGTGATGGCCAGGCTTCTGTCCTTCCCCCAGACTCTGACCTTGGCAACAACTCATCTGTTGGCCTTTCCTATAATCATGTCATTTCAAACAGGCTGTATAAACGGAGTCACCCAGCATGTGACTTTTAAAGATTGTCTTTCTTCTCTGTGTAATTCCCTGGAGGGATCCGACTTGTGTGTTTCAATAATTTGTTCAGTTTTATTGCTGATTGATTTGCTGATCTCCCATTCTGTGAGAAACTGTTTTCCAGAGCAGCTGACTCTTGTCTGTCCCACCAGCCGGGGATGAGTATCCAGTTTCTCCGTACTTTTTGCCAGAATGAAGTTTTGCTGCTGTGTTTTATTCCCACCGTTCCGAGAGGGGTGTTGTAATGTCACCTTGTGGTTTAGTTGCATTTCTCTGATGGCTAACGGTGCTGAGGATCTTTGCATGTGCTCATTTGTTATCCATGTAGCCTCTTTGCTAAAATGTCTCTCCCTGTCTTTTGCCATTTTTAAAAATTGGATTGTTTTTCTTTCTAGCTTTCTAAAATTTTTGTTTTTGTATCTTATCTTTTCCAATCCTACATAAATATATTTGGAGTGATTTTCTATGGCTGTTGCGTAATTGAATGGTGTCTGTCTGTGGAGCTGGAACCCAGGGCCTCATGCATGCTAGACAGGCACTCTACCACAGAGCCACACTCCCCTACAAACTGTCTTCTGTCAATCCCATCTGATAGCCGCTGACTTTTAGCTCTGTATCTAGGTGGTGTACGTGTAATACGATCATGATAGGTTCTGTTTTAGATCCACCATTCCATCTCTTTTTTCTTTCTTCTTCTTTACTTCTGCTGCCGTACCTGAGGTTCATGGAACATTTCTAGCATTCCGTACCAACTAGCTGGCTGGTTGTGATCTTTGTCTCTCTGTGCAGCACTTGAGTGTTGCTCCGTAGAGTCCGACACACATGGGATTTTTAGCATCCACCTGTAGTTCATAGTGCCTCCCTTCCTCGGGCACGGAGTCTTCACCCCTCACGGTCCCTCTGTGAGTTCTCCTCTGCTCCATGGATGTCTTCATGGGACATTGACCTGCAGAGGAGTCCCGTCAGGCCCTTTCTGCTCTTGACCTTCACTCCCACTTTGAAGAGCTCAGGAGCATCAGCGGGTCTGCTCCAGTGGGCCAGGTACTGCTCATCTCTCTCACTCTTCCTTTGATGCGGTTAGTCACGGTTCCTTCTGGTATCAGCTTCCTTCTGTCTGAAGAACTTCCTCTAGCAACTCTGCCGATGCAGAATTCTGCAATCCAATCTGAAAGTATTCTTCCTCCACGATCGCCTTCATTCACCTTTACCCCTGACAGAGGTTCTCATGGTGATAAAGTCTGGGGTGACTGGTCTTCAAGAATGGGTTCTGGTTTGCTCTGGTCTCCACGGTTTGTACAAGAGATCCGGGGTCCTTCTGATTATTTCCCTCTACGGAATAAATCATTTTATGCTAGCTGCTTTGAAAGGCATTTCTTGATGGTTTTAATTGTAAAAGACACATACAACGTGCCACTTCAGCATTTAGAATGAACAATTCAGTGGCGTTGGTTGCACCCTGTGGTATCATAAGCCGTCACCCTGTCCAGGGTTGGAACTCATCATTCCAAATTCGGTGTCCTTCATATTTAGCAGTTTGTTTTGAGTTTCTCTGGGTTTACCCTGTTTAGGGTTTGCTCGGATTCTTCAAACTATATAGGTTCGTATCTTTGGCTAAACGGCCAACTTTTCCAGTGTTCTTTCTTCACATAGATTTTTAGCACACATTCTTCCTTGACTGTTGTGGGGACCTCATGCACATGAATGTTAGGTCTCTGGTTGTTGAGTCACATGTCTCTGAAGCTTGGTTTTTTGATTTCCCAACCTTCTCCTCTCTCTCATTCGGGTTGGATTGTAGTCTGTTGATTTCTCTCCAAGTCCAGTGACTCTAGCCTCTGTCAGTCTTCGTGCTGCTCTTGAGTCCATCCAGTGAATCTCAAATTTTGATTAGTGCCTTTTTCGTTTGAAGGCTTCCATTGGTTTCTTCTTATTGTGGTTCAGATATGAGGTGTCCCCCAAAAGCCCATATGTGAGACAATGCAAGAAACTAGAGGTGAAATGATGGGGTTAAGAGAGCCTTAATTTAACCAATACATCAATCCCCTTGAATGGATTAACTGGGGGTGGCTCTGGGCAGGGAGGGTGTGGCTGGAGGAGATGGGTCATGGGGGCCCGCCTTTGGGTTTGTTTGGCTCCTGGTGAGCAGAGCTTCCTGGTTAGCATACCCTTCGCTGTGCTCCTCCACCACCACGCCCTTCCGCCATGATGCTCTGCCTCCCCGTGGGTCCAGAGCAATGCAGTCAGCCACCTAGGGACTGAGACCTCTGAAACCATGAGCCCAGTCAACTTTCCCTCTTCTAATTGTTCTTGTTGGGCCTTTTGGTCACAGTGACAAAAAAGAAAAAAAAAAAAAAAACCCACTCTATATTTTCTGTTTCCTTGCTAATACTTTTAATTTAAACATTTGTTTCAAGAACGCTCATGGTTTGTCTTTCAGCTGTAGGTATCGTGTAGGTGCATGTCAGTGTCGCGGCCGAGTCTTTGAATGTCTCCCCATAGCCTCAGCCTCCGTGCCATGTTGGAGCGTCTGTGGAGCCTCTTCCTGCGGGAGCTGATGTGCTCGGGGCTCTCTGTGTACAGTAATCTCGGGAACTTTCCTGGGCACGTTCAAGATCGCGTTACCAGGCCGAGTTGTGAGGAACCTGTTGGAGGCGTGGATTCTTTTCTCTTTTTGTTTTAAAGCAGGCATTCCATGGGGTTAGGTTCAGGCTGCAATTACTAACCTACCCGCAGGGGTGCTTTCAATTTCAGTTTATTTTTCAAAGTCCTTGGGGTCCGCTCTTGACTCTGTTCTGGGTGGACCCCCCACCTATGGTCAGTCAGGGACCTCTTTGGGGTCGGTCTGTCCTCATGCCTTGGGGGGCATGGTGTGTAATGGCAGTCTCACCCCCGCCTTATGGTTGGGTCATGACCTTGGCAACTCATAAACAGTTTTATGGACCACTTTCCTGTTGCCATGCTCCCTGATGCTCTCGGTTCCCCGGGACTCTCCTCGTTGGTCCTCCAGGTTCTGCTGTGCATGTCCTTATCTGAGCCTCTGCTGGACCCGAGGGACAGGATGACAGAGGGACCAAAGCAGAGGAGGTTGGCCTCCTGGGACCTCCAGCAGCTGGGGAGCAGCTTCCCCTCCATGAACATATCATTGTGGTCGCTGCTCTTGCTGCCCTGGGACTGTGTGGGGTCCAGGGCACAAGAGCTGACCCCAAGACCAAGCCAGGGATCCGGACTCATCCTGTTAGGGGTCCTTCGTTTGTGGCATGAGCCAGCACCAGAGCCCCCGTCACTGCTGTTTCCAGGGTTCTCACTGCCTCAAGTTCTGACGGGAGGCTGAAGGTGGAATGAAGGGTGCTGTGGGGGGGTGGGTCATAGTTTGGATTCCAGGCATCTTCTGTGATTTGCCTGATGCTGTTTGCTTTTCCGAGTCTCCCACTGTGTCTTCTGCTCGGGTGTGTAGTTCAGTGCAGAGAGAGACCAGGAGTCCCACCCAGTCCTGCCTGAGCTTGGGGACAGCTGTCTCCCTCTGCCCAGCTGCACAGTCCTGAGTGACGGTCCTGGGAGCATCGTTGCTTCTGTGCTTGGTTATTGTGAAATTTAGTTAAGTTTTGTATATATCAAATTATGATGTAAACCTAGATAGGGAGAAAAATTCAAAGGGTATTTGATATTGATGTGTGTGTGAACCCGCACACTCCTGCGCACAACCATGATTTCCACAGGTGATTCAGAGCCCGGCCAGCCCTGCAGTGGTGACAGAACCGTCCTCAGCTCTGGGGACATTGTGCTGTACTTAATGTGTTATTTATCTTACAGATAAACATTACTAGTCCAAGAGAGTATGAATCTCTGTCAAATGTTGGAGATAGAAATTTTAATTTTTCTGTCATCTTGTTCCAGTCTTTACAATTAACAGAAAACGCACAATCACGGTAAAATTAGCTAAAAGGATTTGGTGTGGAATGAGCAAGCTCTGTGTGTGTGTGTGTGTGTGTGTGTGTGTGTGTGTGTGTGTGTCTAGGAAGATTTCACCTGTTTCAAAGAGGGACCAGTAGCAGGAATTCCTGGTCACTCTGAGTCAGGGGTCAGTCAGGGAAACGGAGCCTGGTTTATGTCCAGCAGAGAAGGATTGAATGCAAGGAATTGGAGAGTGAGGTCACAATCGTCCAAAGGATCTAAGGAACCAATGGACAGCGAGCGGTGCTCACCCAGGTCAGGGCCTGCAGGGAGCGATGACCTCCAAGGAAAGAGACTGTGCTCCCTGCGCAGAACTGTCACTCAGTCCCCGAGGGAGCCACGGTTCGCTGCTGCTGCCACTTCATGACATGGGTCATAAGACTGTGCGCAAATCTGTTGCCACTGTGGCCACCGGAGTTGGAGAGCAGGGGATGCTGCCATCTCCCCGTTTCCCAGAGTGCCTCTCCTGGAAAGAGCCCAATCCAGCCTCCAAGCCCCTGAGAGGTCAGAGCTTAGGAAAAGAGCGATGCTGCTCAGCATCATAGATGCACAGTTCGTTTCCATCTTATTGTTTGGCTTTGATCATGTACTGAATGTGGTACCCAAGGTTCTCAGCTGTGTGAGGGTAGAAATAGACTCCATAGTCTTAAAATACCCCATGGAGCACAGCACAGCCCAGGCTTGTTGCTATCCTTGTCACATCATGATGACCAGAACACCAAGCACATCTTCCTATGAAAGACGGATCTTCTTTACTTCTGAGGCCATTGGCAAAAGACCACGGAGGTGGCGTCACAAGTGTACTTTTTATAGCTGTGTAGTATTTCACTAAGCCGTTCTGCCATAAGTTACATGTCTTTATTGTTGAACTTTCCCTTTTCACCGTTATGAATAATGCTGCATGACATACTGTGCCTAGAAATTTTTGTATCTGTGATCATTTCCTTAAGATAGGAATTGCCAAGCAGATTTTGAAACTGACTACACTCTTTTGCCCGACCACTTAAGCACATGAATCTTCTTGCCTACATTTGCGTCAGTGCTTGGCATTATCCGTCCCTCACATTAGCGGCCCTGGTGGGTGTGCTGTAGCAGCTCATCCTAGATTTGATTTGCATTTCTTCCTAATGACTAATGAAGTTGACAGTTTCCTCTGGTGCTTAGTGGACATTTGGAGATGCTCTTTCTGAAGAGCTTATTCAGCCTGTTTTTGGGGTTGGATTTTATTTTTCCTTTTGACATCTGAGAGTTCTTTGTATGCTTTGGAAATGAGCCCTTTGACAGTCAGGCGGGTCTCAAACATCCTTGCCCACTCTGTGGTTTGTCTTTGTGCTCACAAAGCTGGCTTTTGGTGAACAGAAGGACTGAATATTCGTGCAGTCAGACTCGTCATTCGTCTTCTCCCCGACAAGGTGTTTCTGGGTTCTGTGTAGGAGGCTCTTCCTCTCGCCCATGCCAGTTCCTGGAAGCCTCATTGTTCTCTGTCCCACACGAAGTCCTGCAGTCCACCTGGGACTGACTCTATGTATGTTGTGAAGTAAAGATCTTTTTTTTTTTTTTTTTTAAATAACCAGATAGATGGGAAGATTGAGCCAGCTGTTTGTTGGAAATCACGCCCTGCAGGGCATCCTGAATCAGCTTCCGGGGTCTGAGGGTCCTTTCCCAGGTCCACTGGTGTTTCTGGCTGACTCCCCGGGCTGCTTCCTCCTGACTTCTCTCCCAGGGTGGGGCCCCCTGATGCTCTTAGCTCTCTTTTGTCTTGAGTTTCTACTTGTAACACCAGCAGTTACCTCTCCAACAAAACGCATGCGGTGTCACTGTCTGTTCACACATTTAACATTCAGATTTGGTCTCTGGGCATCAAAAAGTGAGTGACGGGACCGGCTTCTTGATGGTGATATGCTTTGCATTATTTATTAAACCCGTGTTAACTCAAATAATTTTAAGCCCTTGTTTTTAGCATTTAGTTATTTCTTCCTCCTTCTAAACTTTTATCAGAACTATCTGAAAATAGAAAGTAAGACTAACACACACACACACACACACACACACACACACACTTATGTATATATTTCCTTCTCATGACCCCTTTCCCTGTGTGCTTTGGTAAAGGAGGTTTACAATCAATAAAATTATCAGAAGTAAAAGAGACAGGGAAAGTTGTGACTAGTCAACGGAATGGAAGATTTGACTAATCCACAAAGCAATTAACCTCTTTTTAAGTAATCTGGAGCCAGCCTAGAGAGTGGATTAGGAGTGCCAAGGAGGGTTTATTTTAGGAAACTGACTTTAAAATAACCCATTTTCCCTTCCTATATTTGTATCCTCTGACTTTGCTTTTGCAAGCATTCCCGTAGCCTCCGTCTCTTCCCATATCCTGAGATGAGTTTTCAGAAAAGAAACTTCATCAAAAAGTTTATCCTGAGTTTGCTTCAATTAAAAAAATAACCAGGAGCAATAAAAAAAGAAAGTTCAACATGACACAGAAGCTCTGCCGGGAAGCCAGACCAGCTCATAGCTGCACGAGCGGGTGTGAGCACCAGGTGTGAGCACGCTCCTCCTTGCTAATGGTCAGCTAAACTGTTTAGACATCTCAATGGCTGCACACCGTCCACTGTACCTGGCTGATAAGTGTGCAAATGTTCTGGAGAAAATTCCTTTAATTTCTTATTATGAATCAAGAGCAGCTCATTTTGTAAAAGAAAATTGCTGCTGGAAGTTCTTGGCCACTCAAGGAGTTCTCCAGTATCGACTTCTACAGAAACCAGGGCTCCTGCTTCTTTGAGAGACAGCAGAACAGAACGCAGCTGTGTGACTGCTGGGGCCGCAGTACGGCCATTTCTGAAGTCATTTCCCTTTTATTTTCTCCCACAAACCACCCAGTGATGTGATGAAGACGGGGATATTATGTGTTCAAAGAAGGAGGCAGAGACTCAGGGATTTCAAGGCCGAGGGCCCAGAGGCACTGAGCGCGCTGGCTGGTAATGAGAACCGCTCCCGTTTATTGAGCACTCAGTGTTTTCTGAGAACTTTTCTAAGTGCTCTGCACATATTAAATTTTTAAATGTTCACATTAGTCCTGCGAGGGAGTGCTATTCTTATCTACATTTCACCCGTGGGGACGCTGAGGCATGAGGAGGCGAAGGAAGTACTCAGGATCCTAGTAAAAGTGTGGAACCCCATGTCCCAGGAGCCCAGTCTGTGCCCCACCCAGGGGGGCTTCAACCCCAGAGCTGGGCGCCAGGGCTCCTGCTCCTTCACAGCAGCGGGTACCATCCTATGGCTAGTGCGTGGGGATCCAGAGCTCTCTGCTCAGGCTGGGCCAAGCTGGTTGCTGTGTTTCTGCTCCTTGCCTAGCAGAGGTGGGGTGGATTCGCCTCTGGATTCCAGGGATTCTAGTGGAAATCCAGCTCGGCTTCCCCATCTCCTCTTTGTGTCCACTGTTAACCAAGGGCAGTCTTGTCCTGCTCCCAGATCCCCTCTTACACCTCTTGATGGTCACCCACACGTCCTTGACCCTGATCCGTCACAGCCCACCACATGGAAAGGCGCACTGTAGCTCGTCCCGTGACGCGCATGTCTTTCCCACTGCACAGGGACTTCCTCGCCAGCTCCCAGTTCTCTCGTGTTTGCCGGGTGAGCGTCTGTCTTGTCTTCCCGGACCTCAGGCTCAGGCTTTGCAGAGACGCCTCCATGTCCTGGAGTTCCGTGTGTTTGTGAATCTTGGCTGGGAGTCTCATCCTGTCCCATGGTCACCTGTCCAGTAACTGCTTTGTGGAGTTTTGTTCCTTTGTAGGTAACGTCTCCCCAATTTTTCGCTCTTCTACAATTTTGTACTTGCTCTTGGCTTTTGGATTATAGACATTTTAAGACTGGTGTATCATACGCCCCACACAACAGGTGGTTTTTTTAGCACTGCATTTAACGTGTAGGTTAATTTGAGGTGAGTTAAGATTGTTTTTCAATTTCGATCTATTCATGAATGCAATATTTATCTCCACTTACTGTGATTTCCATTTATTTTTAAACAGAGTAATTTTATACATATTTTGTTGAATTTCTAAGAATTTTATATTATGGATTGCTATCGTGAATAAGTTCATTTTTGCTTTTGATATGGTTTCTGCATGATTTTTCTGGTTTACAACAATGTTTTTCGATTTTTAATGTTCATTTTGTATAAGGGTCCTTATTAGACTCTTCCTAATTCTTATAATTTTTAGATTCTCTTGATTGTCTATGTGATAACATATACTAATATGAGCTTAAAAGTCATTATTTCTAGTTCAACTTTGTTACTACTATAATTATTATCTTAGTTCATTGGCTAGCACTTTTCATACAAAGTTGAAAATATTGTGTTTTATCAATAATATTACCATAATTTTTCATATTACAATTGTACATTTGAAATATAGTGGGACATATAAGAGTATACCAATCTGCCTCTCAAAATTTTCCAACCTCTAGTGGGAAGTACCATGAAAATGTTGTTGATTTCTTCCTGTTTTCCAAGTTCCTATGCCTGTATCTGTTCCCATGTATATGTATTCACACACAGATTGCAAAATACATAGAATATTTATACACATGAAGCTCTACCTGTTTTTATTCCCACTGAAATTTAGCACATTTAGAGAATTTCTTCATTCTTTTTACAGCTGAGTAATGCACCATGGTGTGGGTGTATCATATTTACCTGTTAGTGCACTTTTACTTTTTTGTATCTGCAAACAGCGCTGAAACAAACTAACCTGAATTAATGGGCAAATTAAATGCAATGCCAATCACTTCATGTATTTCCAGATTTATGTTTTACGGAAATGTATTCCTAAAAGTGAAGCCTTCGAGTAAAACGAGAACCTTGTACTTTTACAACTTTGTGTATGGGAAACAAGTCCTGCACTACGGCAGGGCGGCCACTGTGGTGGACCTTCCTGTGCTCTTTGTCCACTCTGGTCAATTCACAGTCCATCTAGTGGCAGGTATACCTGTTCCCCTCTACAACCGGAATATGTGCAAGTGTTTTAATGTTTATCTAAAAAAGATAGTTTGTTTTCAGATGCATAAACACAGAACCATTATCAAATCTATAAAATTAACAGCATTCCTTAGTAGTTCCAAATAGCCCATCAGTGTTCACATTTCTGCTGGTCCTAATTTTATTTACACTTTTTTCTTTTTTTAAAAATCTGGATCTAAATAAAGTCTGTGTATTGAGTCAGTTACCCTGTCTCTTAGATTTCTATTAACCCACAGATTCCCCCTGCCTCTGTCCATTTTTTCAATTTGTTAAGAATGTGCTACAGAACTTCCCATTGTTTCAATTTGTCAATCTCATTGTTTTCTCTTATTCTCTGCATGTCCTATAAATTTTAATTAGATGTCAAACTGCACTGTCCCATAAAATGGACATGGGCCCCATGTGATCATTTTAAGCTATATAGCTCAGTCGGTAGAGGGCTTGCCTCCCATGTACAAGGCCCCGGGTTCTAATCACCAGGAACACACACACACACACACACACACAGCCTGAAACTTTAGTTCCTCAGTTGCACCAGCAACATTTCAGAAACTTATTGGCCATTTGTAGCTCGTGGCTACCACCCAGGACAGCACAGATTCCCGTTGTTACAGGGAATTCCGTGCTGCACAGTCCTGGTTGGGAGGCTTGCTTGGCTGGGTTGATGGATGTCTTCCCTCCCTTTCCCCTCAGGAGGATCCTAACTTCTGGTTGTCCTTATATGACTTTAGCAGCCACGGGTGATCATTACTCAACTGCACTATTTCCTTGGGATTTCCAAATGGCGATGCCCTTCCACTTTGATTATTAGTGAGATTCTGATTAAGGGAGTCGCACATACACACCTTGGTGTTAAAAACAGGCTTCAGTAGCCTTTAAACACACATAGAACAGGTTTAAGGTTGCTTGTATTTGCACTTTATAAAAGCACTTTCTCATTGTACACTGTGTTCTGAAACTTCCCCTTTTTTCCAGAATCCTGTTTGAGTCCCCTCGTGTGGCCTGGAGCAGCAGCAGGCTCCTCCCAAGCAGATGGCTGGATGGATGTCACAGGCCCGCGAGCCACTGTACATGGAGCCTTCCCCGCGGTGGGTCCTTGTGTTTTCCGTTTGTGCCATCAGCAGTGCTGTTAGGGACACCCTCCTCCGTGTGTGCCAGCGGTGCCTACATCGCTGCTCCACTCTGGGGCACCCACCTCGGCGTGACCAGCCTGGGATGGGGGCTGTGTCCCTAGAGCCATAGCTAGTGGCTGCCGCCCAGGACAGCACAGATTGGATTCCCGACCCCCCTGGCTCCCACTCTGGTTCCCCCAGCCTGTGGCTCGGCCCCTCCTGCCAGAGGGCATTTCCGGGACGTGAGGATGTCCATGGGGGCTGTGTCTTGGGATTTCTCCTTTAGCCTGTGCGGTGGTTTGGGGACCCTGGCGTAGGTCACTTGTGATCTCAGGCCACTGTCATGAAGTGAAGGTGGCATCATTATGTGTTCAGGTTTGGTGGTCAGAAAGGAGACCTTGCTGGAATTCCAGATGGAGCCCTCTGCTTGATGAGCTGGCCTGGTGTTTATGTATTCACTCTACCACTTGTTACTGTGGGTGTGGCGCTCAGGGAAGAGCTTTCTGTTCTGAGTCTAATGCACATCAGTGATTTCCGTCAAAAGGGATTCCCCTGCGGGGGGCGGGGGGTGTACTTGCCAGTGTCCAGAGATGCTTTGTTTGTGGGGATTAGAGGTTGAAGATACCACTGGCCTCCAGGGGGCTGAGGCCATGAGTGTGGCCAGACTTTCCACAGGACGGCCCCCAGCACAGCCCCCACCACAGCAAAGAATTATTGGGCTTGGTGTGTTCACAGTGGTCAGATAAAAAAAAAGAATCATGGAAAGCAAAAACCTCGCCACCATGTGGAGGACAGCCTCCCGAAAGGGGGAATTTGGGAACTGAATGTGTCGGTGCGTTTGAAGGTGATGGGTCGGGGTGTTCTGCAAGCCCACACAAACGTTTGGAAAGTCGTACCGTGAGACTCGAAGGATGGGTCATCACCAAGCAGCATGTCCCGACCGGTCCAGTGCCGGGGAAACCACTGTGGGCCGGCTTCCTGTCCCGGGGCTCTGGAATGGCCTGCTCCCAGCCACCACCGTCCTGGGTGAGGAAGGAGAGGAGAGGCAGTCCCGGGCTCCTCAGGAGCAGTGGAGGCAGGAGTTGGTCTCAGTTCTGGAACTTGGGAGTAGAACCAGACACACCTCCTACCCCTGCAAGAGGGCTAATCTGGGGTTCCCACAGGCAGCTCTGGCCCTGCTGGGTCCAGGTCTCCCCCGCCCAGGAACTGCTGAAACCCTGGGCTCTGACAAAGGGAGCAAGGGAGGGGCGGGAGGAGGGAGGCAGATAACAGCCCAATGTAATCAGCATTTTATTACCTTCCTCAGGAAGTAGGAATAGGAAAAAAAGTAGGTTGGAGCAAGGAAAGTTAATTATGTGAGGTTATTTGACAGGAAATTACTAAATACAAACAGACAGAAGAAACACATTTTAAAGCAGCCTAGGAAATCTCAAGTTACTCTGCTGTGTGCATTCAAAACCCCCAAAGCAAATTCTGAAAATAGCAGTTTAAACAAAAGCTATCTTATCTGATAAAAGTATTTCAAACACAAAGGGAAATTTATATATTGGGCAGGCAATCTTAAAATAAACCGATTTTGTTGATAGCACTGCAAATTTAATTGTGGGAAAACCCCTTCAGATATCTGAATTTATCTTGTAAATGTTTTGAATTTATTTTGAATCTGGCATTTCAGTTCTATGAAGGTGTGTTTGTGTGCTTCCACTCTGGAAAATGAGGTATAGCTGAAGTACTTGTGTTGGTATTTCTTTTCAGTATTATTTCAAAATTATTGTGAGTTCAGTATGAATCTTGTTTTTCAGAAGAATGTTGTATCAATAACAGAACTGAGAAAGTGTTATCTAAGATACTGGTTTCCAGAGGTCATATATTTAAAGCCTTTTAATTATTCTGTAAATGATCAACTTAATCTCATTTATTAAGTTGCAACAGTTGGCAAAATTTGCAAAACTTCTGTGCATTAGCCAAACATATTTGGTAGTGTTTTTCTTTACAAAGCTAAGGGATTAAAGAGCAGGACCTTCTCCTGCTACTGAATGGTCACTGCTAGAGCAGAGAAAGGCCGGCCAGAGTGGCTGTTGAAGAATCTGGCACTCATAATTAAGGCTGTCATCCTTGAAAAAATAAGTATGCACACATATATATGCAGGTATATATGACTTTTCCACAGAAAAGTTATCTCTAGATATTTATAGTGGGATTCTTTAAGGACATTTTTTTGGACAGTTAAAATATTGAAAAGTCATATAAAAATTGGGTGGCTGTGAAATTGCCTGTCTGTGAATAAAGTCACACATTCCGTGCTAGTTCAAAGAAAAAGCAGTATTTTGAAAACAAATGGAGCTCAAAGTCTGCATTCCTTTTCAAAGGCCAACACCTGTGAAAGGAATGCAGGTTGATTCCACTTGACCTTCCACTGTGGAGCTGGGGAGGGGTGGCTGAGGAGGACCTTCCTCTCCGCCTGGAAGGCGAACCGGCAGGAGCAGTCAGGAGTGCATCCTGCCTCTTGCTCTGTATGCCCTGAAGTCACGGGGTGATGGATAGGCAGCTGCAGAGACATGCAATAAGGCACAACCCCTCTGAGCAACCAGGCTTACAGTTTTGCAGGTCTTGGGAAACCCCAGGCAGACAGTATCAGCAAACTGAGTCCTGGTGTGAGAGAAAGGCATCCTGGATGCTCCAGACGACAGATCCTCATGGTGCATTAACAGTTTTTTAGCCCGGAATCCGTTGCCTTGGGTGGTACTTCCTCTCCTTTAGCCACTCACTGTAGTTCAGCAGTTTACTGTGGTGTCTGAGGAGCTACATGTACAATTCAACATCAGGATGAAAGTCAGAATATTCTTTTGGAACAAAGAATGCATCTGTCCATGCACCTTTCGATGGGAAAGCTCAGCGGCCTGGCCTCTCTTCCCTCCGTCGTTGATTCTTTATTCCTTCATTCAACAAGTCTTTCCTGATTGCCTGTCAGGGGCCAGGAAGGAGGGTCAAAGCTGAGGACTCAGTGCTGGGCCACGCGGATGTGGTGCCTCCTTGTTAGAGTTTACAGTTTACTGTCATGTGGTCACACCTGCCCTACATCCTAGCTCTGTGATGTCGGGCAAGTGACAGTTCCTCTCTTCCTTAAAGTTGATCTCTTTATTGGGTACGTTAAAGGGTTCCTCCACATGAGCCATAAGATCCTGTTCAGTGCAAATTTCTTCTGGAGATAGACTTTTTCACGTATTTTGATCTCTGTGACGCTCCAGGTAGTGACCAATGGTGGGGGACTGAGTGGATCAGCCTCCATGTGATGTCTATATGCAGATTGGAGTGCTGCTTTGATTTCCAGACCAGACTTACCTTCTGGGCATCTGCAACCTGTCCGGCTAGCGGACACACCATGCAGCTTCTGAAGACTTGGGTTACTTTAAAGCGGGGGCCTGGGTTCCATCCATGCTGGGGACGTTTCAGTCAGCGCTGACGGGCTTCAGTCCCCGGAGAGCCTGGTTCCTGTTGTCCCTTACTGAGCCACGGACCAGGCAGAGCTGGCAGACAAACCTCGCTCCAGGTGGGACAACAGAGAGCGGTTTCACACAGTCTAATGCCACTGGTGATGTCATGAGCTCAGCCTTGGCCTGTGTCATCTGTTGGTGTAAATAAAGTTTTATAGGAACAGCCGGGTCCATCAGTGGATGCACTTGGTGATTGCAGCTGCTTTGGGGCTTCAGGGCACATTGGGCAGCTAGGACAGGGACTGTCTGTCCCTAACAGGGAGAATTGGCTGAACCAGGGTTATAGGATGCATCGGCAGAACTCGGGGCTCCCTTCTCTAGATTTTAAGGTGTGTGGGCTGCTTCAGGAAGAACAGTTTTTCCGTGTTTTTTGCAATATGCCTCTGAGGGTTGAGCCTGCCTCTGTGACTTTGGATTCCATGCTGTGGAGAGAGCAGAATTTGGTTGTTATCCATTTGGAGGACTTGGTTTCCATGGCTGGAGTCATCGGTATCTGGCCTAATCCTAAGTTGTTTTTGAGGCGTCTTTATTCTGTTAAATATGGATCCTTTTCCTTTGCACTTCTGTGATGAGGAAGGATCAGACCAAACTTCAACCTGTATAAGCCCCCCAGGGCCACATTTCCTACCATTTCCTTTTATTTTCCTGTGGTTGGGTGCTGGGCATCAACAGCAGGTTGAAGTCAAGTGGGGGAAGTTCTGTCATTGGCTCGGCCAGCTACCCCAAGGCAGCAAGCTTAAAGGCAACGTCATGGGACTAGGACAGCCAAGGACAGCAGGCCCAGCGGCCAGGGGAGGGCACGGGGAGAGCAGGAGTCTATCCTAGGCATCTCCACAGGGCTGTGAATGGGTTTGTGTACCAGGGTCAGTGTCCCTTTGAAGGTTTTAAAAGTGTGGGTGACAGTTACTCAGTAAAGACTCATTACAGCAGAGCACGTCAAAATCGGGGGAAAATAAAGAAGTTTAGGAGCAAACCAGGGCTACTTTTATAGGTTCGGATGTGCCTACTAAGACCCGTGCTAGCATAGAATGATTTCTGATTGAATGTCGGCTCCTTTGATGTGTCAACTCTTTGGAATTCAAAGTGGACCCGTGAAAACTGATGTGTGTGACTTGAGGCTGCATGTTCACAGCCAAACTGCTGGAGAGTCCATTGACTTCATCCACATGAAGCACCTACCATGTGCCAGATGTTGGGCTGTGGTCAGGGGGTTGACTTCCTGCCTCTGAGGGCCCCTGGGAGTGACCTTCCCCCAAGGCAGATGTGCAGGGGAACATGGTGTGAAGGGGCACATTTTGGGGAGAGAGTAGAAAAGGCCACTCAAAAGGGTCCCCGTGAAAGGACCGTGCCTGTTCTAGCTGCTGTGGTGTCCCTCCGTAAGCCACGGCCACTGTATTCAGAGACAGCCTTTGGGGGTCACAGGTTGGAAGGGCTCTGTCCCTGTGGATGGGATCAGTGTTGCTATGAAGAAGGTGAAGGGCACTGCCCTGCTCCTCCTGACCCAGGATAGCAGGGGCCACCTGTGGATGGAGCTTCAGCCCTTCCTTGCTAGGGTCACATGGGCGGGCTCCTTGGCCGTGGGCCTCCCAGCCTCCAGAACTCCAAGGAATCCGTTTCTTTATCGATCGACTCTCCAGTCCGAGGGGTTTTGTTATAGCAGCAGGAGTGGACCGACACTGGCCACATCCATGTCCTCGAGAGGGGATGTGTGTAGAGGCCTCTGAGGCCGGCCTCCCTCACCCACTGAAGCCTGACTTTGCTGGCTTCACAGCCGTCCCTAAGTTCTGTCCCGTGGAGAGAAAAGAGACCTCAGCCACCTAAAGTGAATGGCTTCCACCCCGAGAGGGAGGGAGATGGGGTCCCGGGGACTGAGTGTGGAGCAAACCCGAAGGCACCATCCTGCAGAGGCCTGCGCAGACCCTAGGCCACCAGCCTCAGCCCTCCCTCCTCGGGGCCCGGCTGGGCTTTCCCTAATGGTTCCGCCCCTTCCTTTGGCATCTCAGACTCCTTTCCTTCTTCCCAGGAGATTTTATGATTAACAGAGATAAAGGCAGGAAATCTGTGATACAGTACTGACTTCCACCTTCGCCAGATTACACACACTCTCACTCACTCATACCACACTCACTCATACTCACACCCACCCACCCACACACATACACACATACATACACACACACCCACACGCACTCACACACCCACACGCACTCACACTCACACACAGTCACACTCACACACTCGGCCTGCAGCCCACAGAACAGTCCAGTCTGGAGGGAGGAGATCTAAGGCCAGCCTTCTGCCTGGGCCAGCCGAGGGTTCCTTTCCCAGACAGTCCACATCCTGCCCCCACAGGCCTGGTACTGGCAGAGGAGGAAGTGGGCGCCTGCCTTCTCAGGAACATGGTCTTCCTTAAGGCCAGGCCTCGGGGGGAGAGAGAGAGAGAGCTGGCGCATGGGAATGATGAGCCACATCTGCTCGCATTCATGCCCAGCTCCGGGAGGCGTGGTTTTAAATTACCCGAGGACCAGGCTAAGCCTCCCCTGGAACCCTGTAAAGATGGCAGGTACCGATAGACCCAGGGCAGGGCCCTATCACACAGGTCCGGATCAAATAGCCAGAGGCCTGGGGTCCGGTTGCAACAGGACACCCTAATCTTGATTCCTTTGTGCTTCCTCTCCCTAAAAGGGTGGGATTGGATTTGGGGTGGGAGGAGAGTGGGTGGAAACCTGGGGCTGCCAGTCCCGTCTGGAGGGCTGGGCAGAAAGGCCAGTGAGCAAGAGGCCACTGTTAGTCCCCCAGGTGCTGCGGTCTGGGGCCTGCTGGGCCCTCTTCAGAGGAAGGGAAGCTCCTGGGCTGTGCTCTGGCCTCTGCCTGGAGGGGCAGGGAGGCAGGCCAGGTGGCTGGGCGGGGCTGGGTCCAGCTGCAGGTGACCGCCTCCGCTGTGCCCCTGCTGAGTGTCCAGGGCAGGGGATTATGCGTCCTCTGGGGCCCTTCAGAGCTGTAGATAAACTTAGCAATTACAGTGCCGGTTTGGGAATTTCCCTAGGACGAGCCAGGGCTTGTTTCCAAAATAGCACCTTTCAAAGCAGGCAGAGACTTTTAGAAATTAGATAATTGTGTGATATTTATAAAATGAATTGCGTTGTGTTAACGAAGTCTGGGCAGACGGTTCTGATGCCGAAGTGAACAACACCTTGTGATTCATCAAGGTTGGGGGGAAAGAGCTTTCTAAAAAGTTCCTCCTTTGCAGCTGAGTCTGAACAAGGGATGGAGACACCTCACAAAGCAGGTGATGCATCTTCAGGGCAACGTGTTTATGTCTGGGCCTGTGCCGTGTGCTCAGACGGCCCCGTTTCATTCATAAACACGCAGCGAGCATTTAAAATGGGCTTGCCCCTGTGCGCTGAGAGAGACAGAGATGATACTTCTTGCTTTTGTCCACCATGGAGCCTCAGTCTACTGGGGGAGACAGATGTATCAACAGATGATTGCAATACACTGAGCTAAGTGCTAGCAGAAGGGTGGAGGAGTACCATAATGGTCAGGCTGCACGTTTGGGCTCCGTTTACAGACGTCACTTACACGAGTGCTTTTAATCTTGACTAAGGTGAGGCTCAACTCTACAATTCAGCGCTCCGTGGTGACTTCTCTGTAATTTTATTTATTGAATACATCGTATCGATATTGATTTATCTCCTGACAATGGAATGAATATTCTGGAAAATGGGGATGAAGAGAAGAGGGGAAGGTGAGAGCAATTTGTAAGATCACATTTGAGATTAAGGGGTTTGGTGACCAGCTGATTACAGAACTGGGAGGGAGGGGTTATTTTGCTTGGGAAAACTGAGGGAAAGGTGATTCTGCTTTTATGTGAGCAGAGTTAAGTTTCATGATGGTTCATAATGAACAGAGAGTATTCGTACTGGATCATGCTTCCAGAAAGGAGAGAGAGAGAGTGTGTGCCAAAAAGAGCTCTCTGCAGAGTTGAAGTTGTTATTGCATGTCTTAAGGAGGAGGAGAGGAGAGTTACTGTCCTGGTCAGTTACTGTCCCCTATATCGTACTCCTGTCCACTGGTCAGGAAATGAAGCCACTGGCCTCGGTGGAGCCAGGTGGGGGAGTAAAGCTGACTGAGAGTCACGCAGTTCACCACGGTCCTGGATCTGCATCTGTTCTCCCTCTTTCTCTTTTACAAAATGAAATGCTTTGTGGATTTCAGTATGTCTCACCTCTGGTGACACCGTAGAGTAATGGTCAAATCCACACACTGCGTGCTTCAAGACAATGACAACCAAGAAAGAGAAAATCAACAACAACAGAGACTGCAGTACTCTTGATGGGTTCTTCTGTTCCCCGCGATAACTGCTCATTTCTTTTGACAACTGATATCATCACATCTTGTCCAGATATCCGCTTGACTAAGGTTTTGCTTGAATAATGTTCCTGTGAATTAAAATATCCAAAAATCAGGCAGAGGAAGGGAGGGAAGGAAAGGAAGCGCTTCCTCAGATGACTGGCTTGCTTGGAGGGGCCGAAGGGGACGGGGTCCTAGGGCGGGACCGCCTGGTTGGAACGTGGATGGAACATGGGCTTGCAGAGCACTTGAGACTTGACTTACACAAGTGCTTTCAATCTTGACCATAGTAATGGAATGGAGGTACAACAACATTCATGAAGTTAGATCCAGATAGAGAATTTTTATACTGGGAAAATAAGCTGATAGAAACAGTTTGCTGCCTCATCTCAATCCAGCATCCTGAAACTAGAAACTACTGACCCTATGGCCATTAGCCGGCCTCTCCCGGAGGTCCGTCTTGTGTTGGGGAACCACAGGGCCATGGTGGCAGCGTCTCTCTCTGTTTCTGGAAGGAGCTGTGCACTCTCGGCATTTTGTGTCATGATTCAACCGTGACTTCTCAGGCAGCAGTGTTAGCATGTGCTTAATAACTTTTAAGCCTCTGGGACCAGACTGGAATTGATTTTATCTGCAGTTTGTCTGGTTACGAGGATGCCGTTGAAGAAAAATAAATATTCACCGTAGGTTTTATTAGTTCATGGCCCATCGTAAGTCAAAGCTGTGAAAAGAGTTTCAGTGGCTTCCCCCAATCCCTGGGATTCATGGCTCTCAGTTATCATTGGAACCAAGGTGTGTGTCTGGACGCGGGCAATGCTCTGGGGTGGCCACTTATGGGGCCTGGGCCTTTCCTTCCATCCAGCGGTAAAACACAATGCTCTTGTGAGACGGGGGAGAGTGGACTTTTCAGGTTAAATCCTCCTTTTCCCTTGGGTAGGACTCCAAATTTTAGATTTCATGGATGAATAAGTAACCTTAGCAAGTGATTTGAGACTACAGTACATAAAAACGTGTCAATAGTTCAGGAAGACTGATGGCTCCCTTGTAACCAAAGCCACCTGCAATTTTTTATAGTCTTGCAGCCTAAGCCATCCTGAGCAGATAATCAATTCTGTTGCACAAACAGCCACTTCTGCCCACCGAGGAGGCAGACTTCCTCCCCAAGTAAGACTATAAAAAAGAATCACCTACATAATCCAAACGATCAAAACTTCTGAAATATCAGGCTACTTGTGAAGCCAGCCTTCTGTTCCTCCTCTCCATACCTACCCCACTCTGCGGCTGAAGGCTTCTGCAGCCAACCAGGAGCGTGAGAACAGGTGCAGCATGCAGCTACATGTGCACACAACTACACACAGTCACACAAACCACACACACAACCACACACAAATTGCAAATGACTACATACATGACTACACACACAATATGCACACAACCGCACACACACACACACACACACACACACTTGAGAAGGGAGTATTTTAGTCAAAGTGTGGTTTCTTGCCCAACTTTGTCAGAAGTTTGATCTTTAAAGGATCATTTATTTTTCTCCTTAAGTAGAGGATCAGGTTGCGTTGCAACAACAGCCTATTTGCAGCAGGCTTCTGTTCTTTAGTGACTTTCTGCATCTCATTGAATTAAAAATAGTTAGGGGTTGAATTTGAAATCTGAGTTTCTAAAGGGCACGAGGGCCTCACTACAAACACAACCATGGATCAAGTAGTTCCAGTTAAAGCCAACCTGGCTTGCTGATAGGCAGTTCGTCTCTTTTTCCCTCTCTGTTCCAACGTCACTGTACCCTGGAGGTTGAGGGCTGGGTCTGCCATTTCTCAGTGTGCACCTAGATGGTGGCATTTACCAGGAGCCTGTTTGACAGTGTTCAGATCTACACTGATCCATTCAATTTTCTAAAGAGCTTTCCTTTCTGAACAGGTGACAGGCCCTGCTGGTAGGCGCTGGGACGCAGTGTTGAGCAGGACAAGTTCAGGAACCTGCTGTAGGAGTTAGCATTGAAGATGGAGGAGAATAGTCTAGACCAGAAACCAGACTTCTCCAACAGCAGTTGGGTGGCCCTAGATGAGTGGCCGGGTCCCTGGCCTCGGAATTTAACACAGAGGTGAAATGCCAGTAGAAAGGGTCTGGCTTGCTGTCCTGAGCTCTTTGAGGGTCCAGCTTTGGGCTCTGAGTCTCTTCTGCCTTGAGCCGAAGGCCTGGCACCCTGGAGATGAGCCTGTTTAGAAGGAAGCCAGCCCGGGGCACGTTTTACTTTCGAGTCTCTTGGCCCAAGAACCCCTTCGTGGTCTGTAGAAGGCTGGTCTCTCTGGGACCTTCCTGGTGGTCTTCACAGTCAGAGCTTTCCATGATAATTAGGGGAAGGTGTTTGCCTTTCTTGTCACTCTCTCTCTCTCTCTCTCTCTCTCTCGAGGTCTCAGTGAAGTGTTCCCTGTCCATCTGGGGCCTCTGTACAGACCAGGGAATCCATGTTTTATTCATGATTGGTCATGATGCGGAGTCTGGTGTGGACAAGGGATCCATGCGAAGTGCTAGATGGATGGATGGGTTTTCATGGAGCAGACTGTGGAAGGCTCACTGAGCGTTGTTGAGATGCCCGTGGAAACCACCATGCGGTTGGGTGTTGGTGATCAGACAGAGAACATCCGCAATTACCTGCAAAGGCTATTTTGCGATTTCTCCATTTGCCAATGACATGATCACTGCCACAGGTAGGCGACTCCGGCTGTCTCCTGTGAAGACCAACATTAAACATGCCCCACCAGCAGGTAGCAGTACTACCTCTTGCCACTAATCATTTTGGAAAAATCTAATGCTTCATAAAAATTTATCAATTATACTAAACAGTAATGGGTTGTAAATTATTTATTTTTTAAAAATTTTATTTTAGTTGTTGATAGACTTTTGATTTATTCAGTTATTTATACGCTGAGTATTGAGCCCAGTGTCCACACATGCACTGGGCTCAATACTCAGCGTATAAGCCACAACCTTAGCCTTGGATTTGTAAATAATTTTAAGGAATATTACATATTGAACATTTCTCAGTGCCAGCTGGTAACATGGTAGATATTCCTTAGTATGACCTGTGTAAACCAAAGCTCCTTGGAACCACAGTGATTTTTGAGGTTAATGAAAACATCCCGAGATTAACCAGTTTATCTGAGGCAACGTGTTGGCGAGTACATCTTGCAGCAAGCTGTAGGGTGGGGATCTGCCCTCCTTGCAGGCACAGGGTCCGGGATCTGTTTCCAGGTCTCGTTTGAGCAGAACTTCAGGAAGCTTAGGTTGGGTGCCCTGGCTGGCTGGGGACTCCCTGTTCTGTATGGAGTGACAGAGGAAAGCAATGAAAGGGTCACCGTGGGGTCTTCTCTTCCAGGCTCTCATGTCCCAAGGTCATGCAGGAACCATCATGTGTTTTAGTCCCCAGCTCCTGAAGAGGCCACATGTCACAGGGAGGGTGTGACTTTGGTTCCTTTTGGAGATGCAGCTTTCGGCTCCATGTGCAAAAAAGGAAATCGGAGCTGCTTATCGGAACCGTCTGTATCATCCCTGTGGAAGTGGAGGCCGGGGTCTGCCGACACCCACCCTCAGGAAGACACACCAAGGCGGCTTCTCAGTCTCCACTTGTTCTCAAGGTCACCCATGCCATTTTCCCCAAAGCCCTCATGTCCTTAGTCTTCTCAGAGATAATAGCACCAAAGCCATCAGTCATCATTTTCTCCTCCTCAATTTTCTTTTCGGCTCCCTGCAATTTTCCACCCCAGCCTCTGCGATGCCTGTCCATGGAGCCTGAAGTGGCTGCGTTTACAACCAATTTCCAGCTAATATCTGATGCATTCTTTAAAAATCAACCCAACAGTCCTTGCTGAACAGGATTTGTACCTTTGGACTTCATAACACCAAAGGGCCCATAGAAGAATAAAATGATGTTTTTGGTTTGTTTGTTTGTTTCATGATTTTCGAGACAGAGATCTTTAGAAATGGGAGGTGGAGATTTTTTCCTGAAGGGTTAATTTCAAGAATTCAGTTGCCGTTGTGAACAAAGGGAAAGACAGAGGTGGTTCTTTCTTCCGTCTCAGGATCGTACCAGGTCTTATAAAGAAGACAAGGGAAGGGGCAGGGGGTAGATGAGGAAAAAAAATCAGATTTTTTCGGAGGCGGCTTCCTTCTGCCTTATCTGTGGCCCCTCTGTAAGCCGATCCAGCTCATGTCCACATGACACATGAACCGTGCAGAGCTTCCTTTTAAAGAGATTTTAATTCCTGCTTGACAGGCCAGACTGAAGCCCTGAGCAACAATAGTGTTTTGTTTTGTTTTTAAACTAGAGAGAAAGCCACCGTGCACCTGGTATTCCACTGAATCTCTCACCCCCAATCCCCCACTTACTTATTTTCTGGAGGGGAAGGGAGAGAAAGTGTTAAAAAGAAAAAAGTGCCAACCTTTAAATAACAAAACACAGCCCTGTCGGCCAGGAGTCATGCTTTATGAAGAGACATCCACCATTTTGGGGCCTGCCTGAAGACTGTTCATGTCCGTGATCTGTTTCAGATCTTAAGAGTTTTGCCATTTCCCCTCTGTAGTATCAGCTCATTTATTAATTTGTAATTCTGTTCTGAAATTTCATCCGTGACTACCCACTTTGTGGCAGAGGACCAGAGGATCGTATCTTGGGTGATGGGTTCTGTCTTTCACACAAACCCGGGCTGTTGGGTAAACTGACCTGCGGCGGCATCTGGGGACGGAGGGCTAGAACTGGGGGTCTCTGGAAGGAGAGTGTGAGGTCAAATCCAGAAACCAATGACGGGGTCCAGGACTTGCCTACACATCCTGTTGCACGTGGAAGCTCTGTCTTATTTATGACTGCCTTGTCAGCTTGGGAGCCATAATAAAGTCCCCTCGGGTGTCTAGCTTATCACAAGTTCACTTCTGCCTGTCCTGGAGGCTGCAGGTCTGGATCAGGGTGGCAGCAGGTCCAGTTCGGGAGGACCCCTTCTGGGCTTGAGCCTGCTGACTTCCTTGTGTTGTTACATGGTGGAAATTGCACAGGACAGCTCCTCCGTGTCCCCTTAGAAGAACACCAATGCTACCTATGAGGACCCCACCCTGATGACTTGATCCTGTCTCGAAGGCCCCACCTCCAGGCAGGAACACACCGCAGGTTAGGATTTCAACACATGGATTCCGGAGGGCCACGGACGTTCAGTCTAGAGCAACGACCATCGTACGTCTCACACAGCCTTCGCCTCCCATCGTGCACCCTGCCAGTGAGCGCTGAAGGTACTAGTGACGAGGGCTGCGGTGGCGATGGCGGTGGGATGGGGAGGGTGGTGGCGGCTGGGAGCTGCCATTTATTATGCAGAGGGCCATTAGCACGTGAAGTGCCGTTTATGCTTTTCTCACTTGATCCGCACACCGGCTCTGAGACAAGGTGCCATCGTCTCTGTTGGATGGATAAGGAGTGGAGGTTTGCAAGAGGTAAAGATCCCGCCAACGCCACTCATCTCAGAATTGGGGAACAGGATGAGAATTCACTGTGCACCATGACAAAGCCTCCCCTCCTCGCCCGGCTCGTCTTCACTGGGACAGGGATTTAATTTCTCTTTAGGGAAAAGTAGGGCACCAGGAATCTGAAGGACCTGCCCACTGAGGTCAGCTTGATGCTGGAGCAGAGACCATGTTGCAAAAAGTTGGTTCGGTCCCCTTCCTAGCAGGTGCTCTCTGTCCACGGAGGGATCCAGTGTGGCTGCCGCGTGGTGCTCACGTGGACGCAGCCGCCACACTGTCTCCATCCTCCCCATAGCCAAGGTGGGCTTCCGGCTTGTCCCAGTTCTCATTTCTTCATGGTTCCCCTGTGATGCTACGGTGACAGGAGAAACCTCTGAATACCAAAGTCAGGACATGTTGGTGGCTTATGGGAACCATCTTCAGGGTTCAGCATCCGAGTGTCTCTCTACACATCCTCCTGCAAGGCGGTGCTCTTCTGGTTGCTCAAGGTAGGCTGCGACACTTGTCCTTGGGCGTTTTTCTCTGGGGATTTTGTGGCCTTGCATATTTCTCAGTGGACACATTTTCAAGATGCAGGTTAGTTCCTTGGGAAGCATTTTGGACGGTGACATGGCCCCGTGATCCAGAGGGTCATGAACTCGGAAGCGGGACTGTTTTGCTACTGATTGTTTCAGGGCCTGTCTCCTTTTGTGACCCCATTTCCCCCATTATTCGCTCAGTGAGGATGTGCCTGGGTTTATCGTTTTTGCAAGTCACACCTGGTGCTTAAAATTCATATTCCTCTGTAACAGTCTTTCATCCGTCAAAATCCTAGTAAGTGTGTGAGCAGTTGTGTTTCTTCACCCATCGATGATGGCAGGGTGTCAGAAGACGGCTCCCTACTGATGTGTGTGGCTGGCGGCCTGGAGGGTGTTTGCATCATGAACGGACGGACAGATCTGGAGACGCTGGGACAGGCCGCCTGCCTTGCTTGCTTCCCCCCTCCATTTCCCTCCTTCCTTTCTGCCTTAATAATTTAGTGAGAAAGCCACTAGGCAGATCTGGGCAAGGAGGCCCAGGGAGGCCAAAAAGCCAGCATGTCGAAGGTCCTGGGGGCTGCACCCTTCCCGTCACGAGAGGAGAGTTAGAGAGACTAAGAGAGGACAGTGGGGCTGACCCTTGTGCTGTGGGTGGGAGTTAGAGGATCGGTGTGAATGTACGTGATTTCAGGATTGGGGAAACATATGCACATTGAAATAAATGCTCAAGTATAATTAGATGTATGACTGGATCCGTGCACATCCTCCACACGCATTTTCAAATCCCACTCAACGAACAGGCCAATGAGTGACTCTCAGGAGACAGGAGCAGATGGACCACCTTCTCCCAAATGCCCGTCTTTGCTAAAGGGAACTGCAGGTCTTTGAGAAAGGTGTCTGCTTTGAGAGTTGGACAGATAAGGTGCAAGAGGAATTGTGTCAGAAAATACAGATGCCCAGAGCACAGAGCTGCCAGCCTGAGGGGTCCTGCTAATCTCTTGTCCAACGCGGGGCAATCTGAGCCTTGAGATTATAGAGACTGTGTCCCACCGAATAGAGGAGGACTCCAGGTGTCCACACTGGTGTGAATAAGTAAGCGCGTCCTTAGGACAGAATGCCATCCAGTGACTGGAAGGATCACCACTGGGCAGGCACCGTGGCAATGCCCCTGGGGGGGGACCTCCGGTGCCACCAGTGACAAAAGCCGGAGGAGGGGCTGTCTGTAACCACCAGGTGCCGTGGAGAAGCACAGCCGTTTTCCTAGAGTGACCTGGAAGGCATGACCTCCCGCCAGTGGCCCCAGGTCGCATCCTCCACGAGGGGCGAAGGGGCATCTCGGCAGCCTGACGGAATGTCACTCTGCGGGAGTGAGTGGCTGACCATGGTCTGAAACCACATCAGGTCTTTCCCCCCTGAGTGGCCCTGGGACAAGGTGTTTTAGTCTCACAGTGACAAAAAGCTGACACACCATTCATGCAACATTTCTGCAAGTTTGAAATTCTTTTGAAATAAAAAGTAAAAAATGACCAGGATGGAAATGCTTAGCTTTTTGTTTTCATTTTATCGAACAAAGTTAAAAGGCATAAGCTCCCGGATTCTCTCTCGTTTTATTTGATAAGAGTCTTACCGGGGTATCGTCCTCAAATCAGACTCTTAGGTCTGGATGTTCTGTGAAATTGTTGGACAGGAAAAGATACGGTTTTGTACATCAGGACTTTTCTGACTCCTGGTGGGACTCGTGTACCCACCCAGAATCACTCATTTGTGACGGAGAAGGCAACCGGGACGTTGGACTGCCTTAGGGCCATTGTCATGGGTATCCTGTCTGTGGCTAGTCATTTTAAATCAGTGGGAGAGTGAGTGGCTCCAGTCCGCCTTTCCCACCCACCAGCAGGTGACGGAGCCAGTGAATCGCCCTTCCTGCCTCTGTCTTCACCTGTAACACCACATCACGAAAGCGCCCCTCACGTGGGGACTGCGAGGACCGCGCCATTCACGCCACTAAAGGCGCTTACGAGGGTCCTGGCTCGGGGTGAATTTTATGTTGCTTTTACTCTACGTGTGACCACTGCCCCTGGGATGACGTCTGTCACATATGTGTCACTCATGACGTCTGTCACTTACCACCAGAGGGATGGTGAAGGGCAGCTGCCCTGTGGGGAGGGGTCCCTTCTCCTACTCTGCTGATGGAGATGCAGCAAGGCCATGACACTAACGCCGTGCACTGATCCTTCAAGATGCTTCTCTGAGCCCCCAAACCAGTCCCAGCACCAACACATCCCAGGGTTCTTCACTCCTCTGAGAGAGGAAAGGCGCACATTGTGACTCTTCGGGAAAAACAGTGGAAACAAAGATGGCATTATCAAGACGAAATACAAAGGAAACAAGATTCAAGAATCGGGATCCAAGGTGGAAATATTTGCTTCGGCAGAAACACACGGGGCGTAGAGTGACCGCAGGCCTCGCTTCACGTTCATGCGTTGAACCTCAGCATGTTCACATGTTTGCAAGGAGCTGGGAAACACAGCCCCTCCAAACCGACAGCATCCTGCCACCTGCTCGGGGCTCTATAGACTGTGTCCTGTCCCTGAAGGGTTCCCAGTCGAGCTTGGGACACACTGCACGTGACATTTGCATAGTGCTGTGTGTGTGTGTGTGTGTGTGTGTGTACATGTGCACACCAATATCTGTATCTATCCATTTAATATATATATCTATCTGCTTCCTTCTTAAAGGCTATAAAAGAACAAATGGAATCATCTCTTATCCTAATAAGTGCTAATTGTCCAGGACAGAGCTGAATTCATGGTATAAAGTGAAAGAAGAGGTTGATTGGCCATGAGTGAAAGAAGAAGGAGGTATTGATCAGAGCCCCGGTGGGTTGTGCATGACGAGGGCAGGAAACGCACTAACAATGGAAGAGGGGAAGGTCACATTGAGGGTGGCTGTTCCTGTTTGGTTCTGTGGAGCTTCAGACCCATCAGCACATGGCGGTCACCTAGCCCACTAATTGGCATTTCTCCTAAGATGGAAGCTGCCTCCCCTTGACCCAGCCTCTTCTTACTGTATCCCCGGACTAGGTATTTTGAATTCTGGACACATTTACATATTTAGGAAAGCACTAGCAACACAGTGGCGTGAGCAGTCTGACGTTCCTCATGCCTCTAGGATTTGGGACTTCCGTAGGGTGGAGGAGCATGTGCAGTGATAAGAACTTGGATCTTAGAGTCAGACCTGCTGGGTACGAGTCCTGCTCTCTTGGTTCCTAGGGAATCCGTTCTCTTCATCTGTAAAATATCATAAAAAATGAGGATGTATGTGAAAAAGTATCCGCTAGATAGGAAGCTTTCAGAAAACGCTCGATAGTATATACTTATGTCTAGGAACAGGGACTTCAATATTTTTGGAAGCCTTGGTGTATAGTCCTCCCCCTTAGCCATGGGAGATGATACCAAGGCCTTCTGTCTGTACATACAGATCGAACTAGGACGTTTCCTATACAAACACAGCAGAATTTAATTTGATCCTAGGCACTCTAAGAGATCAACAATAACTAGAAATGGAACAATCATGACAATCTAATAAAAATTATTTAAAACCTCTGGATTGTGTAAGGGACTTTTCCATTTCACCTGCGCAGATGGATCGGCTGCAGGTGACTAAAGTGGAAAGAACGTGGGGTCGGGGGCCACTGTCTGGAGGAAGGGAGCCTGTGACTCCTCCCACACTCGCAGCTCTAGTCGTCATCGACTTTTCCTAAAACCACCTGGGGTACTCCCATTACCACCTGTGCAAATCCCCGTCTTGATCTGGACATTTCTGACAAGATCTTCCAGTTCAGACTGTGTTGACCTCAAAACCTACAGGAAAAAGTTCACATTATTTATTTACACATGAATTGCTAGTTTTTCAGCATGGAAAACAAAAGTTATTAACCCGTCTTGAGACCTAAAAGATACCAATTAGAATTCTAGTCTTTTTTTTCTTTTTTCCGCCCCTGCTGGAGATCAAACCCAGGGCCTTGCACATTTGTGCTAGCAGGTGCTCTACCTTGGAGCTACACCCCCCAGCCCAGAATTCTGGTGTCTTCATGTTGAAGAAGTCATTATAAAATGCCGGTAGAGAAAGAGAAGATGTAATGAAGGAGGGGGGAGGTTTGTTTTGCCTGAGGGTTTCGAAAGGCTTCCTACTAAGAATAATCACATACATTTTTTATGTCTGCAGTATCCAGTTGTTAAAATGGTATCACAAAATGCAAGAAAACAAACTCAGACGCACCCCACCACAGGACTGAAGCGATGGAAAAACTGAACAGGAAGCCTTGAAAAGGATGCACATATTACCATAAAAAGCAGCGGGAAATACGCTGGGGTCCACTCAGACCTAGGGATCTCGGAGGCCGAGCAGAGGAGGAAATCTCTTCTAAGATGCCCCCTTTCATTTGTGCCTAGGAGAATTGTTCTGCAGTGTCTGATATGGAAATGTGCTTACAGGGCGGGTGTGAGAAACTCCAGGACCTGGCCTATTTAGCGGTCAGATGCCCTCTCTCACTCTGTTCTTAACAGAAGTGGTTCTAGCTCCACGATTGACCTTGGGCTTCCCTCCCTCCAGTCAGGGCAGAAGCTGAGGACTGGCTCCCTCACCCTGTCGGCGCCCAGCCCTGCCCTGCCCTGGGGATGCCTTTGCCTGATGCAGGACGGGCCATTGGCTGCCCTCTGGGCTCTCTCCTCACCGAACAGGCCGCCCTCCTTCCCCTCCCCCTTCCCTCTTCTGCTTTCCCTCTTCCTGACCCCTGAGTTGTTGGTCTTGCTTCCTCTTAGTTCCTTTTTCTCCCTTTTCAAAATCGAGAGAGAATTCTGAGGCCTTGCGAGGTGGCATTTTAAAGTTTGCTGTTGGGTGTTCTTCGGCACGTTCACAGAACGGCATGGCTGTCACCACGATCGAATTCCAGAGCATGGTCTTCCTCCAGAGAGAACCCCACTCCGTTAGTACTCACCCCCCATCCCTGCCCCCCACAACTCCTAGTCTGCCTTCTGCACTTGAGAATGTGCCTGTTCTGCAGATTTCAGCCACGTGGAATCATAGACCCTGGGGCTCTTGGCATCTGGCTTCCTTCAGAGAGCACCAAGTTCCGGGGGTGTGGTATTCCTAGACGTCATAGCTTCATTCCCAGCAAAAGATGTTTCGGAATGTGCCACGTCTGGTTTGCCCACCCATCAGTCGAACACACTGAGTTCTTTCCACTTGGTGGCTAACTGGAACATGCTACTGTGCACACTCATGTACGGCTTTTGTGTGGACATGTGTTGGGCTTCTCCTGGATGTAGACCTAGTGTGGAACTTTGTGTCCTGGGGAAATTCTATGCTGGATCCTTTGAGAAACTGCCAGACTGCTTTCTGACGTGGCAGGAGGTACCCTTTTACCTTCCCACAGCCAAAACAAGGGCTCCCACTTCTGCACATCCCCCAACTCTGGTGGTGGTCCGTCATTTTTAGGACCTCCCTGGATGCAGACTGTCCACTTTCCTAGACCCTTGGTGCTCTTGCTCAGGGGAACACTCCTCTTTCAGGCTGTGTTAAAATCCCCTCTACACACTCCCTGGCAACCTGTGCTTGCCTGGTGACATTCACATCACGCTGAATTCTAACCGTCTGCTGACTTTATTGCATCAGAGTGTGAACCTGTTAGAGAGGGCACTAAAATATTTCCCGTGGTTTCTCCCGGGTTAGCACAGCCCGACGCGGCTATTTCGGTCGCATCTTATTTCTGCTTTCCTTTCTGGGGTGAAGGACTGGACTTCACAGCATGACCACCTGAGCTTGGGGCAGCAGCAGGACACTGTTGGGTGGGGTCTACCCTGGCTGGTAAGGACCCCAGGCATGCCTTGTAGCCTGTGTATCTGTTTTTCCAGAAAGTTGTGTTTTCCTTCCCGTTTTACTAATATAGGGCCGTCTCTAATTCACCAGGAAGTTGGTAAGGAAAGAACTGGGGGTGCCATTGAATCTCACCGTATGGGGAACGTGGTGGGGTGACTTACAAAAATACAAACCGAGCACCCACCTTTTCACTGACCCTTTGAAAAGCAAGACTGAGTGCAAACTAGGTGTTCCTTTTATGAAATAGCCAGTTCTGTAGAGTGGCCCCCAAATGCGGAGGGAAGTCCAGGTCAGCGTGATGAAGTCTGCAGACCTTCAAAGACAATGCTTAGTTCTGATGGTTCTTCATTTTAAGCATAAGAAATCTGAGGTTCATTGGCACCAGAGTTGAATAGATAGGAATCAGTGCTGGGGAACAAAGGCTGGAAGTAGAATTAAATGGAATTACAGACTTAACACATAAGTCTGAATTAAAAAGTATATCCAGCTTGAAGATTGCATCAAACGAAATGACAAGGTTCCGTGCGTCAGTACAGATGAAAAGGCAAGTTTAATTAGTTATCTTAACTGTTTCTCCCCCAAATATATTTGTTTGTACAACCAATATTTAGATGATCTTGTTTCTTGTCACGCGGGGCCCCCCGTAAAGATCTGCTTCAGGTGCTTAGAGTCTTCCTGATTGGAACGCAGCTCCGTGGGGACCAGAGAGCCACTCCCGTATTGGACAGGGTTTCAGAGTGCTCTTGGGAACTCTACCCAGCTTCTTTGCTAGGCTTTTTATATGCTTCTGGAATACAGAGGAAGTGGGGGAGGGAAAGATGGAGAGAAACAAATGTAAGTTGGACTCAGATCAGTGAGATAGTATCAGATGGGGCCAGGAGGAACTTGGCAGCAGCTCCTCTCCGGTTTCCCACTTGAGCGTGCACACGTTGCTTGGAATACACTTGCATTTCTTTCGTTCTTCTAGGATTTTTCTTCAGCTTTAGGAACAAACTTTTTCTTTAAACAGGAGCCAGGAATGAATATTAAGAATTTTTTTTTTTTTAAATGTGTGCACGTGCGTTGAATGGATATTTTGCCTCCAAGACTCGGTGGGTAGCGGACACAATTGATGTTTCCCGAACAGGAGTGAATGTTAGCAGAGCAGAGGTACATGGGAGGTATGTTATCTTTAGATATCTGAGTTTCAATCCTCATCTTGCCTCTTAATAACTGTGTGACTTTGGCAAATTAGTCTTTCATAGTCTATTTTTCCTTCTACCTAAAATTGGCATTTTTTTTGTTTCATAATGTTGTGATAGTAAATTTATTGACAAGAAGGCATTCAATAAATGCTGCTTCAAAATTGTCCCATTTATTGAAAAAAAAGTAGCTTAAGAATTTAAGGATAAATTTAAGCATAAATTAGGATAAATGCATACATTTTGTGATCAAATTGTCCTCATGAAGGCATTTGACTCTTGGGTTCAACTTGGACGTGACTGGTAGCTGTACCTCCTTGGTATCTGTAGGCAAAAGGTGGTGGGCAAAGAACAAATGTGAAGAAGACAGAGCATGGCCCCACGCACCTGAGAGAAGCTTATTAAACTGAAGAAATGGAAGGGGTCCGGCATCATTTATCACCTTAGGTCTCTGCAGACAGTTGAGAACTAGCCTTCAAAACACACGTACAGGCACACCTACAGGTATCCAAAGAGAAATTACTATGCAACCTTCCAAAAAGTCCATTCCCATTGTTCCTATAAACTAACGTTAGGTCATGAGTCAGGTTGCACACGGTTTTCACGTACCTTCATCCAACTTCCCAAAGATACTGCCCTTAGTAACCACAGGACAACCTCAAAACCATGACTCTGACATGGGCACTTTCCCGGAGCTGAGCATTTTTGTGTTTGTTCTTAATTAATTAGTTCATTTCTGTTTTTCAGTGCAGAACCAGGGACTCGCCCGCGCTCGGTCTGCGCTCCACGGACACAGGGCTACATCCCTAGCCCTCTAGTGTGTTTTTAAATGGAGGGTTTTTTCTTTTTTTGGCTTCATCTGTTTCCACTTAGGTACGCTTCTGGAATAAGTGGGCTTCCTGAAAAGACAATTTGAAGTCCGGAAGCCCCAGCTTGAGTTTCCAGTCTTGGTTCTGCCCCTTGATCCTGATGTCTGTTTCTTCATGGGCAGGAAAGGGACAGTCCTTCTCCCCCCGCCCCCCCCCCCCCCGAGCTGTGGGGTGAGCCGATGTGCAGGTAAAGAGGCTTTGCAACAGTGGTGGCCTTTAGAGTCACTGCTCTCGCACTAGGTCTCCATCACAAGTGACAGTGGCTGGTCAATGTCCCCCATGTGGCATGTGTACTGTGTGAACACCTGTCACTTAAGGACCAGAAACTGGCACATGGATTAAAACCCCAGTCTGGCTCCTCCGCGCCTGCCCTCCTTCCTGTGGCTGGCTGTACTCCCTTCCCACCTTTCCTGCACGGCCAGGTATTTACTTCTCTATCTTTTCCTACCTTACCCACCCAAAGCCAATCCTTTCCATATGTGGATTGTCTTTTTTTCTTCGGGTCACTTTGGGGATTCTATGGAAGATAGTTATTTATAGCCTTTTGTATTGTTTTGTTCTAAATAGCGCCTCACTTAATCCTCTGTGGCTCCCCTTCACACCCAAGCTCTGGTGGTTGGCTCTCGGGGGTCCCTCCACAATGGTAGCCCTCCAGGCAGCTGGGGTGGGGCTTAGCATGCCACTTCCTCTCCTCTGCTGATGGTGGCTGTAGACGGGGTGATGACCGGGGCCGCCTGCCTCCTCACCTCTGCACGTGGGCACAGCTGTGGAGAGAGAACCCATGTCCAGTACCAGCCCTTCCCAAGCCTCATTTCCCCCAGGAGTGTCCAGCCCTGTTTAGCTCAGCAGTCTCCACGTCTATCAGACCAGTACTGGTCCCCAAAATGTGTTTCTGGGCAGACCTTCTCCTAGAAGGAGGGCCTGGAGCTGTCCCCAGAAGCCGACAGTCACTTGCTTTGGGGGAGACATTCTTGTGTCCTTTTAATTTCTGTTTATTGAACTGAGGGCTGGGAGCAGCCTGTGGATCCTTCTGATCTCCTGCCTGGCGTCTCCCCTCCTCGGACAGCTTCCTGCTCTCTCTGCGCCCGTGTGACCCACTCCTGTCCTGGGGCTTTTCCACTTGATTATCTAGGTCCTTAGTACTGCAACCCTATTGGCAAACTTTCCAATTCTAAGAGAAGGATCCTATTTTCATGGTTCTACGTCCCATTTTAGTGTGTTTAAGGAATGCTTTAAAGTGTCCCTCTATGTTTTAAAATATCCCTTTGTGCCCTAGCAACTGGCATATTGTTTCCTGCTCTAGTTTTGGCCTCAGTCCCACGAGGCAGGGCTGAAGTAGGGGTGAAAAGTTCACCCTCCGGAAGTGCCTGTTAGGTCAGCGGCACGTGACAGAGCGGTCCCCGCCCCCTGCGACTCCAGGGACAGGAATCCCTGGAGAAGGCCTCCTCTCAGCTCAGCTGCTGGTGCCGGCAGTGTCCTTGAGGATTCCAGGTTCTGGGGAGTGTGGGGCGCTCCTGTGACTGCGCCAGCACCTCGCCAGCACCCCCGATGATGATTGTCTGCATCAGGGCTTTAAAGTGGGAAGTTGTGACCCGTTGGCAAGTCATGCAGTCAATTTAGAGGCCAGAGATCAGCGTCAAAAAATAAGAAATATGATCTAGATGGGGTGGCCCACGCCTGTCCTCCCAGTGGCTCAGGAGGCTGAGGCAGGAGGAGAGGTTGAAAGTCAGCCTCAGCAACTTAGTGAGGACCTAAGCAACTTGACCCTGTCTCAAAAGAGCTGGGGATGTGGCCCAGTGGTCCTGCTCTGCTGGGTTCAATCCCCAGTACCAAGAGAAAGAAAGAAAAGGTAAGTGTCAAAAGAGAACCTTCCATGTAAATGACAGTGTGCTACGTCGGGAGGCTTTTATTTGATGCATATGTACACGCATACATCCGTGCCTGCTTTCACAGGGGCCTGCTGGTTGCACATGTGGGCACCTGTGCATGCTGGCATGCACACACTCCCCTTCTTTCTATTTATTCAAGAGCCGACCATTCAAAGTGCTTGCCCTGGTCAGCGGGCATGTTCTGAAATGTACACAGCACCCTACTTTAAATTTATAGTGATGGCATTTTAATTTGTATGAGTTGTATATCCCATTTTCTTTCTTAGTATTTCCCCCCATCTACCATGTTTCCAAGTGCACAGAATTGCCGTGAGTACGTCAAGTTCATGGGCTCCACACGCTCCGGGGTGTTACAGTGTGCCCGAGCCACGTTTTACTCCCATGCTTCCCCCAGGGCTGGGCATGAGCATTGTCTCTGTCTCACCCCACACATCCCTGACTAGGAAGCACCAGGGGGGATTTAATTGGGGATCTGCACTAATAGTCGATTCACTGGGCCGTGGAGCGTGTGGACGCAGCTCAGATGCCGTATGCAAGTAACTTCCTCGAGGCTTCGCCGATGATTTACCCAGGCCCCAGCAGCAGCATGGGGGGTAGATACCCACCTTCCCACCAGTACTCGGCATTGTAAGGTTTCTGGTGTTCCTACTTCTGTCTACTGCTTGTAAAACATCTTTTTGTTTTATTTTCCTCTCATCGGATTATTGATGAATTTTGTTATCTCTTCATATGCTTATTTTATGGATTTTTTTCCTTATGCAAATTTTCCTTAAATTCACTGTACAAATTTTCCATTGGAAGCTTTTGTACTTTAACCACAGACTCACCCACTCCCTCACTTTTCTATTAACTTTGTCCATTATATTCTTTTTTATTATTATTATTAAACAGAACTCTTTAATTTGGATGTAATTTATTTCATTAATAGTTTCTTTGGGAGCTTTGCAAAGTAAAGTTTTCTCTATCTTTTATAAAAGTTGCCTTATTTTTTATGTAGACTTTATCATTGTATTTTTTACATTTAGGTCTTTTACCCATTCCATTAGGTTCCTGTGTTTTGGGTGGTTGGCAGGAACCTAGTTTTGTTTTCTCCTAGGGTGATTTTTTTTTCTTCAAGTTCATGGGGGGACACTTTGACCCTCTGGTCTTTTTTTTTTTTTTTTTTAAACTGGAGTTCAGCTGTCTTGTTAATAAAGCTCGTTATTTTAATGCAACATCTGGTACAGTGAATCCTGCTTATGTTTTCTTCTTTTTCAAGGTGGACTTACGTGTCCGTCACTTGGCTTTTCCATATGAATTTTGAAATAAATACACGTGTTAGGTGCTTCAAACTACAATTGAATTTTCACACGGGTGATACTCGTCTGTAAATTAAAAGTCACTTTTTAAAATAGTAGCTTCACTGCTCTCCATTTAGCTCATCATCTTCCATGTATCTTATTAAAGCACAGAAGATTCCCCATGGGGAGAGAACACTGCTGGCATGTGGGTGGTCAGCGTCCCCTAAGGCTGTGTGTTCTAGGCGTGGCTGCAGGCAGGGTGCTCCTGGGGAGCAGTGAGCCCCAAAGGAGGTGAGGCTGGTGGGAGGTCTTTGGTCATTGCGTTGATACACTTGAAGGATGTCATGGGGCTCCAGTGCCCTCCACATGGTCTTTTGCTTCTGGGCCACAAGGTCAGTGGCTTTCTTCTGCCACCTTCTCCTGCTCTGCCGTGGTCCCAAAGCAGTGGGGCCAATGAATCCTGGGCTGGAACCAATCTCTAAGCCAAAGTCAACATTTTGTCTTTATAAATTGATTTTCTCAGGTATTTCATTGATAGCAACAGAAAGCTGATGAACACATAGGTAAGATGAAGATGATACAGACATTCATAAAATGGCTCTAAAGTCATTATAGAACTTAACAGGACTGAATAGGTGTGAATGTAGTAATACTCCTTGCTCACGGATTGATTCTGGTACAAAAACTAGATAAATACTTAAAAGTTTAAATATCAGGTGCCACAACACACTGTAAATAAGAAAGTCCTTCTCAGTGAGGTGAGAGGAGCCCTCAGGGTCACAGAGTTAGAAAGGGGAGAAGTTCACCGTGAGCCGGGTTGTGTGATTCCTGGTCCACTTCCTTTGCCAACAAGCAGTGTCCACAACACCCCGGTCCCCTGACAGGCTGACTTTCCGCGGGTTTCCCTCGTGGAGTTAAAGGAAGGTCTGCTTATTAGGAAAGCTGGACTCCTTCGCAGCTCACAAAGAGGATTCGATGGCCAAAGTCACAAGATAGAAAGGGGAAAATGATGTCTTGAGCATCTTCTTGGTTTCTTGTTAATAATGGCGTGAGCTCGCGTTTGGGTTTCTTTCACAACTGTGCCCCTGTGCTGTGGCTGTGGTGGATACTGACTTTCAGAAATCCACAGTGTTATTTGCACAAAACAGTCACACTTTTGCCTGCTAGCAGAGTGCTGGGGTGGTAGGCCAGGCAAAGGCCCAAGCAGCAGGGGAGGGATTGGCCCTCTCTGGTGTGGCCACTGGATTCCGAGCTCCGGATGGGAGGTTGGCCTGGTGAGGGACAGCAGTCATTACTGATGTGCATTTTCTCCTCCTTCCCACGTGAACATTGAGACATGATTTTTGAGGTCTTTATCTCATCTAATTTTCCCCTCAATAAGATGGCTTGGGACAGAAATGAGTGCTCTTTCTTTTTTTTAAAGACAGACAGCCAAACCCATAAGGGAATGATTACAAGACTAATTCTGCTCTTTTAATGACATCAATTGAATGACATTAAAAAAATCAAAGCCCACGTGATTTCACAGCATTTTAACACTATGCATTTGAATCCAAACAGAATGTCATTCTGCATGTCTTTTTGGACTCTGTGTAATAGGGCCATTACTTAAAATTAAATTCATCATGGGTGTGTGTGTGTGGTGTGTGTGTGTGTGTGTGTGTGTGTGTTTCTGTGTGTTTCTGGGGTGAGTCATGTTGCGGGTGGCTCCATGTGGCCTGAGGTCAGAGAGAGATGGATGGGCTCTGGGAGCCAACATGGATGCCACACTCTGTGGGACGGCACAGAGACGCTCTGAGCGGCCCAGGGCTGGGTGATTCCTCCCCTTCCCTCTGAAGCTCATATTTCCACCCACCTGTCACGATGTCAGTGTCCAGCTGTTCCGAGCCACCCTGCCCTGGTCAGCTGACACATCTAAGCACTCCACCGTCTTTGTCCAAAGCCCCTGGGCCCCGTGTTCCTCTGAGTGTCCGCAGCCCTCTCCCAAGGCTCAGGGTGAAGCCGCTGTCTCACCTGCGAGTCCTGCCTGCCCCCAGGCTCTGAGGCATCCCCCAGCCTATGCCTTTCCTCAGCACCTGCCTCTGTCTTCGTGGGGTTCTGGTCACCGACACCCCCACGCAGGCTGCTGCTGCCTTCCCCCAACCTCCTTCCAGGCTGCTTGTCAACCCCTCCCTGGACAGACTTGGAGGTGACCGTTCTGTCTCCACCTTGGGCAGCTGGCCTCACCTGCGTGCACCTGGCTTTCTTCTCATCTGTCCAAGTGTGAGCAGTCACAGGGAGCCCCAGACCCGTGCTGAGGACCAGGGGCCTAATGAGTGCCAGGTGGTGGGCACGTCCCTGGCACAAAGCAGAGGCTCAGCTCACAGCACTCCCCTTTGATTTCTTCGAACATTTGTTTTGCTTTAAAGAAACACCGGAGGCTCCTTTTTGCTGTGGGTGCCCAGGGCACCTTGTTCTGCTCAGCCCAGGTTTCCCTTCCCTGGTCATGCTGTCCAAAGTCACCTGGCCCTGCCTGGTCCTGCCTGGCCCTGCCCAGCCCTGCCCGGCCCTGCCTGTCACTGTCAGCACGTCACTTTTATGTTTTTGCCTCTTTAATCTCTTTGACATTATCTTTCACTTCTTTGGCTAATTTCGTATGTGTCCTGTCCTACTTCTGTCCTAGGACATAAGCTCTAAAAAGCAAGGCCCGTGCCCCAGGATGACTGTGAGCACGACAGGCCTTTCCAGGCCTCTGAGTGGACACTCAGCCTTCACACAGAGGCGCCAGCCCGTAAGCCATTCAGAATCCTCAGCAGCTGCACAGGAAACAGCTGGAGAGGACTCTGCCCAGCATCAGCCAGGCGGCCTCCTGGGAGAGGAGAAGCTGCCTCCGTAGGCTTTGGTTGCAAACCCAGGAGTCACGACTTCGGGGACAGGTCTAGCAACGCCACAGAGTTAAATCTTCCTTTGGTTGGATCTGGTAGGTTTTCTTGGGACGATCCCTTATGGCGCCCTGTTCTTGACCTGGCTTTCCGTCACCTGGGCTCCCAGAACCTGCTCCTGCTTCAGCCTTCGCGGGACCTCCATCTGTATTTACGCCCCTGATTCGGGCCTCTTTATTCTGCTTTGAGTGAGCACAGATTCCGTCTCCTCCTGGCCACTGGGTTCCCTCGCCTGCTTCTCCTGGTCACTTGTTGTGTCCCTGTAACCCCAAGGAGACCTGCACCCCTAAGCCATTCTTTCTATCATTTAGTAGACAGAACAAGCCCTTGGTTACTCTCCCGTTCTCTCCCATTCAAGACCAGTGTGTTAAAACTGTGGAACCACACATGGACCCAGCCCACCCTGTAGGCCCAAATCGCCTCCCTGTCTCCAAACTCTCTGGCCCTTGCACTCATTGCTGGCCCACCATGGTGTGCATATTGCTGTGCTGCTGAGAAATGCTCCGTGCTGCCCGGCCACTGCGGGACAGCCTGGGATGTCGAGGGAGTCCAGGCTGCCCTGGACAAATGGCACTTAGTCGGCCGTCGTGATTCCAGGGTGAACACTGGGACCACACCTCCCGACCTGCTTTAGGGCATGTGCAAATGTACTTTTAGGTTCTTACTGAAAAGGAGAAGGATATGAGTGTGATTTCTAAATAAGTCGCTGAGAAACTAAAGCAATAAAATTCTAAGCATTGAACTTGCCCTTAATATCCAACAGGCTATTACGTTTATCTTTTGTGTTTTTTTTTTAAACAGATGTTGCTATGTGTTTATCCAAACCATTGACTTGGGCCATTTATGTCTTAAGTAAAACCCCGTATGCCCTTAATAATAACTGTCGATGCTCGATATGCATTTTGATATACACATTATAATTTGCTGTAATCGTTGCTATCGTCACTTAAAAAGGCTCCAGTAAACCAATACCAGGATCACAGAACTACTGACCTCTAAGTAAATATTAACGTCCATTTTTTTACCCTCTAGAGCCCAGGTTCCAAAAAACAAAACCAAGGGAATAGACTCCGTGGCCTCTGAAGTCCTCTCAGCTTATCATGTTTTAGAATCTTGACTTCACGGGCACTTCTTGCCTCATTAATCTCTCTTGCAGAAGAAAACGAGTGTCTGGTAACATCTGAGCATGTTTATAAGAGTTGGAAGACTGCTGGGGTAAAGTGGCTATTTCCTTCTCTCTTTTGAAGTCGACATCATCCTGAGTATCTAGACAGGATGCATCTGAGCCTCACCTGTCCTGTGTGGTTAAAAAACAAACAAACAAAAAACTGGATTAATAAGATTTTCCCTGTTCATTCAGAGCCAAGAATGAGTTGAAATTGGGGTGGGAGTTGCATCAGAGATCTTGTAATTTGAAACGGACGGAGATAACCTCATCATGCTCCTGAGGTTAGTAGAGCGTACACCTACTGTTTGCTTCCTGCACGCAGAGCGTTCTGTCCCGTTGAGTCATACTGTTATCCCCATTTTTCAGATAAGCCAGCTGAGGCTGACTGAGATGTGGCTTCCCCACTGGCCTGCAGAGGAGGGTTGTGGAGCCTGACCAATGTGTCCAGGTGACCACTGATCTCGGGCTGCTGGCACCATGTTCATTCCTGCCGATGCCAGGTGTCGGACTGGAATACCATTTACAGGGTCGGGATCCAGCTCTGTCTCTGTCACTTGGGGCAGGTAGCGCGGGTGCTGAAACTCACAGCCAGATCCTTGCTGGTGTTTTGACTTAATTAAATGTTGAATAATAACGAAGGTGCACTTCTATAGGAAGTGTGAAAACACTGTTTACACCTGACAAGATCAGCTCCTTGTTGTGTCTGTCAAGGTATGAGCATGCAGATTGTGAAGTGCTAGACGGAGGCATGAGCTGTCAGCTTTCCATTCTTAAAGTCAAGGACCAGTAGTACCCACAGAGCAAAATGAATATTTTTTCAGTTGTACTTTACCTTTCTGAGTACTCATGGGGTAGCCTGATTCCCATTTTTAACACAATTCCTTGCCTGTTTTCAGATCCTAATATGGTGTGCAAAATAGTCTAGTTTATGGAAAATCAACTGAGCAAAATTTTAAAATGCCAACCTTTAGATCTTTTACCTTGTTCTAAAGATAGATCGTAATTCTAGTTTCAATTTTTTTTTTTCAGGATCTTAACATCATTTTGAGCCAGGGTTCAATGGTAATTTTTTTTTCCTTAATTTTTTTTTTTTATTTGCCCTGGGGATCATACCATGGCCCTGTGTGTGGCTGACAAGAGCTCTCTACTACTGTTCCACCCCCAACCTGAGTGGTCATTTTTTATTCCTACCAATTTGAACTCTGAGAGCCCTAGTATCCAGTAGGATGGTCCTTAAGGAAACGGAATCACAGTAGACTGGACCTTCAGTTCCTCGATCGCGGTAGCCTCAGTTGAGATGTTTGGTGACATGCTGGCTGGGCAGCCAGGGTGGAGAGGCTGGTACGCAGCACTTCTATCACTGCAAGACGTTCTGCGGGACAGCAGTACTCTAGGTCGTTTTAACGGTCTGCTTTTGATCCTCTGTTTATTTGGGTGAGAACATTATGAATCGGGTATCACCCGCCAGACCTCCTAGCTGGAATAGGGTCTGGGGTATGGAGTGTGCTTGGGAACTCTGGGGGGCTGCTGCTTATGTCATGCGCCATAGAACACCTACCAGCGATTTTACCGTGTTTCCAATTCTGTGTTCTAAATAATCACCATTTTGTTAAGTACACTGACGGTGGTGCTGGTTTTGATGGGTTGTACGTTTGATGGATCAACTGGGTGAGAAGCAGCCTCAAACTCAGACTAATTTAGTATAAAATCGAACCCAGGGAGTCTTAAGTTACAGAACGACTTGTTTAAAGTTCACTCTGCAGACAGGAGACTGTCCTCTAGAAATTCACCCTTGCGGGCCGGGGAGCTGAGCCCTGTCTGGTCGCTGTCTGTCCAAGTTCCTCAAGGCAAAGAAAGGAGACAATGGAGCCTTGTTTTTTTGACAGCTTGATGGAATGTATTCAGTCCCAAGTTTTGAATAATCTGTTTAACTGGAGATATTTTGCACAGTGAATACAATTTCTTTGGTATGAAATTTAATCCTCATAGTATCTTCAGCATAATTTTAATGCTTGCCAGATCTCTCTATCTGCTACCCAGCACTGGGTTGGTGTCCAAATGCCTTTACTTGTTAAGAAAACCTCTACTCTGCATTGCTGATTTGTTATCGGTAGTAACAGTTAGGAAAATACAGAAAATATCTGTGTTTTAAAAAGTATGGAAGATGATTGGTTTCGTGTTCCTCTGGATGGCTTGATCCATTTTCTTTCCTAACCCTTATGTTTCTCATTCACTGATGAACACTACATAAAAGACAGTGTACAAACTGAACAACGAGCTCCATGGTATTAAAAGAACAGGCCACCACCAAGCGGTCCTGTGAGATCAAGAAAGAATCTGGTGAACCATTTTGTTATTTTGATTCGGCTGGCTCTGATTGTTCTTCAACATCTTTTGCAATTATAAATATCTTCAGTTAAAATGGTGTGCTATATGTGTAAGTTTTATCATGAAGCTCTCTCTCTCTCTTTTTTTTTTTTTTTTTAGCAGACCCCCATGTATGTCACGACCACATCACCTCGGAGTCCTCCCATGAGCCTTCCTTTAAGAGACCTATTTATGGAAAAGCCTAAAGCGGCAGTGAGTGGGTGGGTTGGTGCCTCCAGTGATAGAATCTCAGCCTCCTGTTTATCATCCTTCACAGTCTATCCCCCACCCCCAGAGCTCTCTTGGGCTGAGACTTAGCAAGCTTCTGCAGTCAATCAAGAGTGCCTGCCAGCGTCAGTCCTGCAGATGGACCTCACCACCCTGGCGAGCCTAAGTTCTCTCTGCTTAAATCACAACCTAAGCGACGGGGGTTGCCGGGCTTGAGATGGGCTCTTCTGAAAGTGGCAAGTGGCTTAGGCTGCGTTTGTGCCTCGGCCAGTGAGATTTTTAAATAGCTTAGAGGGTGTGGTTGGCACGATCATCCCTGTTCACCTCTGTGTTCAGTGGTTTCCCCGGACTCGAACAGCCCCTGCGTCACTCTTCCTGAAGAGAGGGGAGGAAAGTCTTTCTTTTTGCAGGAGGGTGGTCTTTTGTTTTGCTCAGGTGTTCAGAACGGAAGTGTAAAATGGTGGGGAGGGGTGCTAGGTTCCCAAGTGGCAGTTGGCCCTCGGTTAACCAAGCCAAGATACTTTCTGAATACAAGGGTGTGGAGGAGCAAACGAAGGAGGGCAGCAAAACGCTGACGGCCCGTCACTGAAATGGCATCGTTGGTCACTGAAATGGCATCGTTGGGCTTCTAGAAACTTCTCATTGCGTGGAAAGGAAGCTGGGAGGCTACGAGGAGGTCTCATGGTGTGGCTTCAGAAATGCCAAGTCCTTTGTTCCTCGTCCCTGCTGGGGATCACGATTTGGGACAAAACAAGTGTATATTTCTATTTCCTATTTTTATGTCTCTTGATTTGCTAATCTTTCCTATTTGGCCAGCTTCTCTCTGAGAACATATTGTACACATGTTCTGGGCCGTTTGAAGGCCCTCCGAGAGCCGGGAGTTGATTGAAAGCTCTCAGTTCTATGAAGTGGGTGGCCAGAGAACGGGGGCTGAACAGCTGGCGCACACTCCTTGAACTTTTGTCATTTATAAATTATTTTCCATGCCATCTGGAGCCAGAACGTTGCCATGGCTTAGAGCAGCTCAGGGTGGGGTGCGCTCAGACAGCTTGCTCGCTGCCGCAGACGGAATCGGCTCGCTCGGAGGCCCGAGGACGCGGGTACCTGTGAGTGGCCCCTCTAACTGTCCTGTGACAGAGGCCACCTCCACCGACAGTTTTCCCTCCCTCTCCCTGTTCCAGTGACTCCCTCCGGCCTGCCTCCAGCTCCAGTGGAAAACACATTCATCCCAGAGTCTCTGTGAGGCTTCCTGTTGGATGACATAATCAGAAAACTCTCCTTACATTGCCCTGGGATGCTCTGTCGTGGTGGGCGTAAGGCAGCCATCAGGAAATTCAGCACAGACCGTAAACTGGGGGCCTGAAATGCGTTCCTATAACGTTAAAAGGAGTAAAGCCGTGGCAGGTCTGCGGCTGGGAGGAGTGGCATTAATCTGCAGATTCTCGCTGGCATCAGAGGCACTGGCTGGTGACCAGGGTGCATATGGCAGGAGAGGCTGCCGAGGTCCCAGCAGGAGTTATTTGAGCTGCTCCAGAGTAAGCTGTTAGCCTCCCCCTCCTGGAGAAACACCAGGAGCAGCGGGTGTGGTGGTGTGGGTTTTAGTTAGTCCCCCCCCACCCTCTGGGGCAGCCTGTTTACTTAATGAGTTTCGCCCTGGGTGTTGATCACAGGAAGCTGGGAACAAGGAAACTCGTGGGAAGAGTCAGAAATAGAAGATGAGGAGACATTTCAAGATGAGAACAGCAGAAGATGGTATCATGTAAAGTGGTTTTCAAAGTTCCGAGGATATTAGGAGGCAAAAGTTTAGTAGCTGTGAATTAGTTAGAGGGAACTTTGGTACGAAAGTAGAAGCGAGCGAGCGTATTCTGTTTGGATGCCAGAGGGCAGGCACAGGTTTACAAGTTTAGAAGCTATTGGCATAGGAAATGGAGCATATGCTTAAATATGGATTTCCTGCGCTATTTGGAGAATCTTGCCTATTTTCTGAAGCCGTTTTGGTAGGCTGCCATACCCCTCCATTTGGTTGGATGGATGGAGTGTCTCCTGTCTTTGGAAATCCATGCCCTGTGGCACTTGGTCAAAATGAGAAGGGAGAGCAGGTCCCTTAGGAAAATTCTCAAGTTCTGGACACAAGTGAACTGCAGGCATCTCCTTCTGCACAGCCCCCAAAGATGCAGCCTGGCGGAACTTCAAGGAGAGGGTGAAGAGCAGGAGAGAGGCCTTTAGCCCCAGAGTTGAAGGCCTGGGAATGGTCGCCACCATTTCTGCCTCCTGGTGTCCAGAATGTCCCTTGGGTTTTCCATATTGTATTCCAAGTAGTGTTGAATACCTTGTACAGATGCGACTCCTGTGGTCGGGGAGTCTGTGCTAAGATTGTGTGTGTGGTGTACACATGGCTATGGGGAACTTTTTTTTTTTTTTTTTAATAACTATTCCATAAACTTGGAATTCTGGGATTTAGGCTCTCTGATCTATTTTCCTGTGTGGTGTTGTAGTAATCATATGATCGAGCTCTTAGCATTCACTTTAAAATATGTTTATTTAGCCATCATATACCTTACACCCAATACTGAACCCCAGGTTTGAAAGGATCTTAAGTATCACATCCCCTGGATAAATCTCTTTACCCAGTGGGTTGTGACCGACAGAGAGAAGGGAGAACTGTAATCCTTTTTATTCTAAATTACAAAAGGCAGGTTGGTGGGATGAGCTAACTTGCCATCCTGTAAGTCAGACGGTGTGTTTCAGGACCTCCGTGTGAACGGGTCCCCACCTGGTGCTCTGCTCCAAGTCGATTCTCAGAGCCTGCTTCTCCCTTCTGCTTGTCAAGATTTTATTTATTTATTTATTTATTTATTTTTGAATCTTGTATCTCTGGTGGTTGCCTGTCTCAGATTTTGGTCAACAATGTAAAGTTGAGACTTGAGGTTAAATTCCAGCTCTGCTATTTTCTGGCTTTGTTACACCAAAGGAGTCCTTTACTGCTCTGGGTTTCAGTTTCCTCTTTTCAAAATGGAAGAGTGGACGTCCTGACTCCCTTTGGAATAGCTGTGAGGGTCAGGGACAGTGGGGACAGAAGGGAGAGGATAAAGCACCGCACAAATATTGGATTTTTTATTTGTTCATATGAATATAAGGCAGATATTCCTCAGGCTTCATCCAGGTCCTTGGTTAAAAAATAAAAATGATGGGCTGGGGATGTGGCTCAAGCGGTAGCGCGCTCCCCTGGCTTGTGTGCGGCCCAGGTTCGATCCTCAGCACCACATACAAACAAAGATGTTGTGTCCGCCGAAAACTAAAAAATAAATATTAAAATTCTCTCTCTCTCTCTCTCTCTCTCTTTTTAAAAAAATAAAAATAAAAAAAAATAAATAAAAAGGTGACGCAGAGGGACCCAGGACAAGGCCCCACCTAGGGCCTTCCCTAGACTGCCCGACACTGGATGTTGTTGGCCCTCTCGCCACTGGACTGGCGTCCTCCTGCGTTTTAAAATCTTGTCCTTTAAGCTGTCACGAGAGCCCTTGTCACACTCCCGACTCACGTCCAAACGTGTGGTGGCCACTGTATTTCCCTGGTGTGCCCGGCGGCCCGCCCTGCCAGAGGAGGAGAGGCTCTGCCCTGTCCCTGCTGACCCCTTGCCGCCTGCCAGGACTGCTGCCTGCTTCTCTGGAGCCGTCACAAACCGTCCTTTGAACGTGCTGCCAAGAACCTGGTCCAGGATCAACAGCAACAGCCGCGGTGGCCTGGAGGGCTGGGACTCTCCCTTTTTGTTTTTCTTTCTTGTCTTCTTGAAAGTGGGACCTTCCTTTCCCTCATCTCCAGTCCTCTCCTTCTCTTTCTCCGTCAGTATTTACAAGAACGGCAACTGAAGAGCAGTCCCTCCTGTCCACATCCGGGTGCCCCCGACAGGGCTGCTCTGGTGGTTCCACTTAGCAGCTGTGCCGTGGGCTCATGATTAGAAAGTCCTCCTGGTTAAAGTCCATGAGCTGGGAAGGCCTTGGAAGTGTGTTCCTAAATATGATAAATGCATCTTTGAACCCAGTGCAGTCCATTGCTCGGCCAGGGGGCGTGTTGCAGATTTGGAGATGAGTAAACAGCCTCTTGACAGCTTTGATAAAGTCTTCAAGTGCTGAGCTGGAATTTGGATTTAGACCTCCTGACTGCAGAGCCTCCAGTTGCCACTGTATCACCATGTCACTCTAAGTGACGTTTTCCATTTGACTTTTGCTTTTCTTTTACTTACCATTAAGATGACCCTGCAGAGTGTGACCTTTAATGTGGGCTGTGTCAGTGGGAATTCCTTTAATAAAGCTGTAATTTATTAATAAGTTGAGGGAAGGTTGACTTGGGCTTCTTCATAAATTTTAAAGAAATTTACTGATGAAAAAATGCTGTCTTTATGGATTGCAAGTCACAAGTAGAGATTTTGCTTTGTTTATTTCAAATCAATTGATAGTTCCTTCCTCTAATACTTATCAATCAGTGCATAGCAGTTTCCATTGGTAAGGATACCACACCAAAAGATATCAATTCTCCTTTGTCATTTTGACAAGAACGAGCCATAAAGGTGGTGATACGATAGGAAAGTACCCACAGGCTAAGGCCAAAAGTAATTTTATAAAAATCAAAATTGTCCCAACAGTATTTTGCAATCCATGGTAACAAAAGGCTTTGCCCCTGGTTCCTAGAGTGAGGATCCACTTCTTTCTAGTATAAGACAATGTCATTGCAGCACTCTGGTCCCACTGCAGATGCTGTAGGAGGGCTCAAGATCCGATATGCTCTGTTTCGCAAGGTTTGGGTTGGAATTGAGACCATTTTAATAGGAAACTGTATAAGAAAAACCTGGTGTAATGCCTGAAAAATGTACAGTTAGCGACCTGGTGTGTGAGGCTGTCTGCTGGCTTGGAGACAGGATTTCAGTGGGAGTGGCCCAAAAGGGTCTTTGCAAAGGAGAATTCTCCCTAACACAGGCTGGCCCGTGGGAAGTTTGCACTAGCAGGAATCCGGTCAGACCACAGCTCTGTGTGCACGGTGTTACTCAGAGCATGTTAGAAGGCAGCGGCCCCCAGATGTTGCATCCATGGGTCTTATCTGGAAAGGTCACAGCTGGCACATGAATATGGCCATGAATGGGGCCAGAATTAGGGCCTCCCAGCTCCAGGGTACTCAGGGGAAATTCCCTTTAAAAGTTTGAAAATTAGGCATTGAATGTCTTCTCTGCTTAGCTGTGTGATACAATGTATTCAGGAAAATTTATACTTCTTTTGGCTCATGTTTATCTATCCCAAGGCTGAACAATTTTAAACCGCTTTTGGCCCCTGCCTTGGAGGATGCTGCCTGGCTTCTGATTTATATAACTTATGTAGGTCAAATCCTTGACTAGAAAGTCCTCTAAATAAGGTTTACTTCTGAATCTCAGGGTTTAAATAGATTTGGAGGAAAATGTGCTTAACTAAATGGTTTCCCTGAAGTAAGGCAGTAAGAACTGAGTATTTTTTCATTTGGAACTTTTTTTATATATATATTTTTAGATTATCATCTTTTTAGAAACACGAATAAGTTTTATATGCTTGTTTCTCCTAGGGTATACTTGGGAATCTCTGAAAAATGGCTTGAATATCTACTATATATTGTCTTTCTAATAACATAAACCTTGGGGCTGGACAATCCCCTAGTCTGGACATTTCTCAAAGAAATGTCAAATAGCTGTTCAGTTCAATTTGCTACAGGGTAAGTCTTAAACTCTTCTTAAAATCTCTCTTACTGCTCTCTTCATTCCTAGAAATAAAGTAAGTGATTAATATTTGGTTTGGAAATTGTGTAGGATTGTCTTCAAAAGAAAGGGTATGACTGTAACATTGAGCATCTTTTTGTTACCACTTTGAGTGAAAAAGAATCCTTGTGTTCCTAAAAATAAATTCTTTGTCCATTTTCCTATGAGTGGTAATCAGACTTTCACCTAAAAAACAAAACAAAACAAAAACTTTTGAGTTTGCTATTATTTGCTTAAATAATCCTATAATATTTTGAGTCAACGTAGCCACAGTGGCTGTACCTGTGCTAACTTATGCTGTTATTAACTTTATTATTTTAATTCCAAATGTAAGACCATATGCTGAGCCATTAAACAAGTCTCCATAATTTAAAAAAGATTGAGATCATACAAAGGATTTTCTCTCACAATGGCAAAGTTAGAAGTTAACAACACAAAGCCATCAAGACACACCCCCCCATCTGGAAATTAAACCACACACTTCCCTGAAACCCATAGGCCAAAGAAGAAATCAAAGGGGAGATCAGAATACATTTTGAAATGATGAAATTATGTGTAGCCAATATATCAAAATCTGTAGGAGGTGGGGCCTAAGTTCTGCTTAGAAGGAAATTTATTGCTTCAAATGGTTCTATAAGATTTTTAAAATGTGCAAATGGGGTTGGTAAAATCGTCAAGTGCAGGATAGCAATCGGAAGAGCAGTTATCCCCGGGCACGGAGGGAATGTGACCTGGAGGGAGCCACAGAGGGGGCTTCAGGGGGGCCATGTCTTTTGTCCTCCTGGTGTGTGTTAGGACCTGAGCGGTTTCTCTCCGGGACTCACCCCAGAGTGGGGCTGTATTTGGAGCTGTGGCCCCAGTGAAAAGGCAGCAGCTGCCCTGAGCCCTCAGGGGTGCGCCTGCTCCTGTCTGAATGCCGTCCTGAGAAGGACATCAGGGGTATGTGCAGCCCCATGGCCGTCCTGGAAGGCGGCAGTTAGGGGACAGCTCTCAGAAGACAGTGGCACTTTCAGACCAAACCTGCCTGCCACACCTTGCTCTGAAATCCAGCCTCCGGAGCCCTGAGTCCGAGGGTTACTGTCGCGTATTCCCCCTCTGCGGAATTCTCACAGAGCAGCCCTTGCAAACTAGTGGCCAGAGTTTACAAGAACACCCTTCAGCCTTACCTGTGTCACAAATGGTTTTGTGTCTACTCAATTCTTTTTTATTTTTGGCAGGGGGGTGGGGGATAGAACTCAGGGGCACTGGACCACTGAGCCACACCCCGAGCCCTATTTTGTGTTTTATTTAGAGACAGGGTCTCACTGAATTGCTTAGTGCCTCAGCATTGCTGAGGCTGGCTTTGAACTCACATCCTCCTGCTTCAGCCTCCGGAGCCGGGGGACTTACAGGCATGTGCCATGGGGCCCAGCACGTAGTCAGTTCTTTACAAGTCAGTTGCACATGGATGATTATATGTCATACTGACCCCTTCTGTGTCAGGGCATGGTAAGGACTTTCCCAGGGTTCCAGTCTTAATGTTTACAGGAATAGCTCTTTATAAACATTTAAATGTCATAGATGTCACCATCTTCTCCAGTAATTTTACATGTTTCATAGTCATGAGGTTAAAAAAAACATCTCAGTAGCTCTCTTATCCCCTGTGCCGGGCACTGTGCGTGCGAGCTGTTATGATCACCAGCACTGCTGCTGATTGTGATTATTTCCCTGCAGTGTAGTTTTCCTGAAAGGTGTAGACTCCAAAGTAAGTCTCACCTGATAGACCCTGGGAAAAGGCTGGTGAGTTCCATTTGTTGAGAAGGTAGCTGTTTCCTGCTGCCTGAGGTTAGAACATTGCGAGTGTGATTGTGAGCATCTCCTAGGGACAGATACCTCTCTGCTTTGCCTTCAGCTCAAGCCGTTCTCTGCCTTTGGGGGTCGGGCCGTAGCAGCAATAGACATTGACAGAACTTGTCATTGCGGGGTTGCTTGCTGTAGGATGAAATCTGTGCTTTCTCCAAAGGCAGGTAGAAAAAATTGAGCAGGGCTTGCTGCTTTGGAGCTCTTGGGGCGTAACTCTGTGGACCTGTGGAGCACCCGTTACTGAGCGACACCAGGGAAGTCATCTTTCTCTGAAGAGGCCTGGCACTTTAAAAGAAAGTTCCATGGTGGCTCCCCTTGCCTTACCACCCCCTCCCTGGTTTTGCTCTCCCCTCTTTTCCTCCAGCTGGCTCTGATACAGTGATCCTAAAGTTAGACATTGACCTCTTCCAAGAGCTTTTTTTTAAGAGCAGAATATTCTTAGTAGTAAAAGCCAGAATTTTAAGATGAAACTCGATTCTCTGCTTCTGCAGCCGAGAAGCGTTGCAGCTCCTAACAATAGGCCCTGCCCCCCCAATGTCTCAACAGACCCGAGCAGTTCACCCTCAGTTCCTTTTTCTTCCAGGGCTCTTTGGTGAACTTGAAGAATGAAACACACAGACCAGAATGAACCAGGTGTAAGAGTCAAGACTTAGTGACCAACGGAAACAAAGATCCACTTGCTAGGCAGAAGGCACCTCAACAGGAAGTTGTGTCTGTAGGAGTGGGTTAGGGCTTTAGAGAGCACTTGGGTCATGGCTATTGGCCCAAACTTAGGCTAATTGGGGTTTGGAAGGCGTATCAATGCTATTGGCCCAAAATCATGCTAATTAAGGTTGGAAGCATAGTAACTGCCATTGATCAGTTCTCCAGTCTCCACTCCCATTCAGGTCTGCCCACTTCCAGTCTCTCCATGCAGGCCAGGAAGTGGGAGGGTGAGGTGGTGGGATGGGTGGAGCGGGCTTCTGCAGCAGGCGACCCTACGATGCTCAGGCCTGGCCACGGAAGGGTGACAGGATATCACACGTGGGCTCGGCTGGGCATGGGCTCCCCCAATGCCTCAGATCTGCTGCGCCTGTGTGGAGGTGCCACGTGGCCACGCGCTCCAACCCTCCCCAGTGGCGGCTCCACTGCCCCACTGCTGCTTCTCAAGGGTCCAGCAGGCCGGCCGCAGGCCTCGGCAGCCCGAGAGCCATGCCAGTAAGACAGGGCTTGGTGCACCACATTGCCTTGGCACTCTGGTTGGCTGCGAGTAGGGGAAGAGGTGTCGCCTTTGGGGCTCCGAGGTCCTCTCTGCCGCACATCTGCACACAGGGACCTGTCTACCAGAACAGGTCAACGCGGGTTTTCCTTTTGACAACAATAATAAACTGGTAGAAATGCCTTCTGAATCACCTGAAGACAACTTTATAACCAGGTCAACCCCCGAGGCCTGAGCACCTGTGTTTACCGTGTGCCTGCCTCTCAGTCCCGGTCTTTGTTTCTGGCTCATGGTGGATTTGTAAATCATGGCTTCCCCCCAGCATTAGCCAGCTGACATCATTTTCTGATAGAGGTCTAATAGAAAAAGTGATAGGAGAATCCAGCCATCCTGCTGCCCATCAGCTCAAAGGACTTGACCTAGTCGGTGCCAAGGTCATGCCACAAGGGGCAAATCGGTTGTAGCAAATCCTCGTCTGTTGCATTCAGTCAGTATTGTTAAATTTTGTTTTTTTTTTTTTAGAGCTTTTCTTGAATTTTTAAATTACATTTGTTTTGATTTTCTAGTTGTAAGGGAGTTATAAGCATAAGAAGTTTATTAATTGTTGTGTTTCTGTATATATTTTGAAAATGTAATAAAATATAGTCAGCTCTCCATAGCCACAAATTTTACATCTGTATGTTCAACTGCAGGCTAAAAATATTCAGGGAAAAAAATAGAGTCTGTGAAAATGTACAGACTTCTCCCCATGTCATTCATTATTCCTTAAACTATACAGTATAACAACTACTCAGGTAGCATTATATTGTATTAGGTATTATAAGAAATTTAGAAATGACAAAATATTCAGGAGAATGAATGTAAGTTATATGCAAATACCTTGCCATTTCAAACAAGGGACTGAGCATCTATGGATTTTGGTGACTATGGAGGTCCTCCACTGATAGTGATGACTGTAATTTAAGTCAATACTAGGAATATGAATATATTAGTACATTTCCTGTTACTATAATAAAATGCCAGAGGCTGAGTTCTTTATACAGAAAAGGTGTTTTTTATTTTATTTTTCTTAGTTGTAGATGGACACAATACCTTTATTTTACTTATTTATTTATATGTAGTATTGAGGATCAAACCAGAGCCTCATGCCTGCAAGGTTCTACCACGAAGCCACAAACCCAGCCCAAGAAAATATGTTTATTTAATTCACCATTCTAGAGGTCTAAAGTCATGCTTGCTTTGTGAGGGTCTCATGGTAGGTGCGTCACAAAGACAGAAGCCTACGCAGGAGGGTTGAATGCAGAGACAGGAAGCCAGACAGTGACCAGGAAGAGTCCTGCTTTGTGGCCTCCCCCTCATCCAGCTTCACTTCTTGAAGGTTCCACCACCTCTTAACATCGCTCACTGGGGACCATGCCCCCAACACAGGACACCTCGGGGATCACACCATGTCCAGACCAGAGCAGGGTGGATTTGTGGATCACTGGAGTTTAAGAAGCAGGGCCTAGCTCGGGGTGAAAGTGTCAAGCCAGGCATGTGCTACAGTGAGGGGTTCAGGACAGGGATGGACGTCAGGGTGAGGGTCTTGGAGGCAAAGGGGTCAAAGCATGGCTGTTTTGTAGGTGTTTGGGATAGAGAAAGAGGAGCTAGAACAGGATTCCAGAGTGCCACCTGCCTAGCCCGCTCCAAACCTGATGGCCTTCAGGATTTGCCTAGGCTGGCTGTCGGAGTGGATTATTAAATAACGGCAGAATTATCCCAGAAATACCTAGTGATTCTTTCCTTGATTACTTAAAAAAACACATGCATTTCTGAAGTGATTCATTATGAAAATTGGGGTCTGTGACCCTGGCAGAGCGAGGCGAAGTGGGTGAGACCCCCTTCATTTAGCCATCAGAGGGTCCACAGGCCAGCTGTGGGGTCTGCACCAGCAATCAGAGTGAGCAACAGTCACGCAGGAGGATGGAGAGGCCAGGAAGGTGGCCAGAGGGAGTGACCCTTGTCTCCGGATGACTGCAGGAACTGCTGGCCAGTACCGAATCCACAGGCTTCACAGCTCTGAGATGGAACAACGTTGATTTTGTATCCAAAGATGAACCAGTTGGGGGTCCAATTCAAACTTGAGGAGTTATATCCCCAGGATTCTTCTGTGGTAGACATGTTTAAAGGAGAGGAACTTGAGCTAAATGCCTTTAAGATCTCTTTAATTTAATAGGAGGTAAAAACGCCGAGGCCCTTTGGTTGGAGAGTTGACCTGTTGGTGATTATCTCCATGAAATACCGCCATGTGGAAATAACAGGGGCAGCCTCATGGGAAGCGTGGGGGTTGATCTCCAGGCCTCTGGGCATGTTAGCACCATAGGCCACCACCTTTCCTGCAAAACTCGGGCATTTTTCAATCCCAGAACACCAAGGGCCTAATGTTCTCTCTGATAAGTGGATGCTGATCCATAATGAGGGGCCATGGGAAAAATGGAGGAGATTTGATGGGGCAAAGGGGAGGGTGGGGTAGGGAGGGGGCATGAGGGTGGGAAAGATGGCGGAATGAGATGGACGTCATTACCCTAAGTACATATATGACTGCGCATCGTGTGTCACCATAGAAATGTAATGTTGTGCTGCAACTTTGTACAATGAACCAAAATGCATTCTGCTGTCATATATACCTAATTAAAATAAAATTTAAAAAATGCTGGTTGGGGTGTTTCAGCACACCCAACACTTTTTGCATTAATTATTTATGTTTGATGATTGGTGTGATTGAATATACACTTGCATTAAACAAACAAACAAAAACCTTAGGCATTTTTTATAAAATACAGATGTGAATCAGACCAAAACAAAATTCCAGGATCTCATTTTTAATAACAGAGTCACCCCCCGATTTCACTGGGGAAGATGCCCCGTTTCTTACGTTTCTTTTTATGTGTATAAATGCTCGTCCGCATTCCATCACGTATCTCACTGTGCCTATAATGAGAAATGCTCTGGGTGTCTTTGTGTGTTCCGTGGGCTACATGTGCCATGAGGAGCTTTTGGACACGGGCGAGATGTTTATCGGGTTGTGTGTTTTGCCATCCCTCCGGATAGCTTACCCCAACCTTGGCTCTTCAGGGAGTAAGCAGGCCGGGCTCGGAGGGAGAGCAGCGGCCGCAGCACTGACCTGAATCTGGATTTAGTTTGCCATTTCCAGTCTGCTGCTTCCACTTTACATCAACAATCACACACCAAAGGCCGGGCCTCAAAGAGCAAGGGCGGGATGGGGGCGAGCCTTGCTTGTGGAGTAACAGGGGTGAAAATTATCATGTTCAATTAATGACCACAAGATTAAGTCAGCCTAATGAAACGGTTAAAAAAAAGGCATTTCAGAAGACATGAAAGAAGTATGAAATCCAAAGGTAAAAAGGAAGCCACCTGAGCGAGCATGTGTTGTAGGGAGCCTTAGCAAGTAGGTTGGGTTCCAGAGCTTTCCATAAGTGACACCTTTTAAGTCTTTGTTGAACTAAGTTACATTTACTTGGTAATGAAAGAACTTGTGAATGTGTTAAGAGGGTTTTTTTTTTTAAAAAAAAAAAAAAGCTATAATAAGATAAAAATGTGTGCTCCCTCTTTATCCCATAAAGCATTCATTAATGTGTTAAAGGAAAGAATTATTAAAACCTGGACTTTCTTTCGCGACTTCTTTCTTTGATCCAAGAAAGAGAGGAAAGCGTTGATGTTTTTCATGTTCAAAGTGGGTCTCCAAATGACCTGCTCATCTTGTATACCTTGCCAAAACTATGTGCAGATAAAAACGTGGCGAATTCGGGCTTGTGAATGACAGTGTGACACCCACCCTTCACTTCCACAGATTGTCACATCAGAATCGTAATTTAAGTTCCTTACTGGATTGGTGAACTTCTCCTGTTTGTAGGGATGGGTGTACCACGTCATTTCCACCACGCTTGGAGAGGCAACTGTCATCAGAAGCGACATTTCCACCACGCTTGGAGAGGCAACTGTCATCAGAAGGGAGTAAAGGAAGACTTGTCTATATACCACCCAAATATGTCTGAAGTGGTGATTTTTGACTCGCAGAATAGACAGTGAGGAATGAATCCTGTTATCACAGATGGTACGGTGGTTCCTGTGCTCTTCATTTTTTAAGGGTTGAGCATGTTGCCTGCTAAATCCATGTATATTGATTAATTCTTAAAGGTTTCCTTTGAGATTTCAATTTGGAAACCTGAGTTCTTATTTTTTACTAAGGCAGAAGGTTTTCCAGTAAATAAAATGTGCCCAGCTCTTAACATATTTTTGAGTCATGCTACTGTCAGTTGGTAATTTAATTCTGAAAGCTATGTGTGTGGCATTGAAATACCTTTGGGTGGCTACTGGCATGGATTTCCTAATTGGTCTACATTTAGGTATGGAATATCTGCTATGTTTCGAGCAAAATACCATGTGTTAGATATTTCTAGCAGAAGCCAAAAGCTCAGAGCCATTCTGAGCCAGTTCTTTGAAGTTGGGCGACCAGTGTACGTACAGCAAATGTGGACTTGTAAGATGGGCAGTGAGTAAGTCCCCCACAAGCACCATTCTATTTGAAGTGCATATTCAGGAAAGGGAAGGTGATGTCTGGAGGAGTCTCGGAGGAGGCGGGGTTTTATCTCAAGAATTGAGGGATTAAATTGAGCCAAATAATTCAATGTAGATATTCTCAAATAGAGAGTGGTGATCCCAATGGTGGGATAAGTCTCTGTTTGAAGCCGAGGAGATGAACTTGACTGGAGGAGAGGTTTGTTGTGTAGGGGAAGCTGAGGCATAAGGTCCACTGTGCGGTGGGTGTTGTTGAACAGGATCAAGGGTCATGGAGTCAGATTGTCAAATCTGAACGCTGAGCTTGGCGTAGAACATTTCGCACACCCTGTGCCGTGCAGTCTGTGTACCCCCACTTAGGAATTTGTGAAAATGCATTGAGCAGGCAAATAAGGGCAGGCGACTTCACAGTTCACCAAGTTTCCCTAGGCTTCTCAGGGTCTTGAATGTGCTGATACGCACTGTGCATTCCCAAGGAGGAAGAATCAGAGCATGGCATCTCTCTCTCTCTCCCACTTGGAGCACAGCGTCTTTGCTTCTCAGGATGCATGTGAACAGCTAGTTTTCTGCGTCATGGGTGTTTGGAAAACACTGGCTCACACCATTATGTGTAGGAGGAGGCATTAAGCAACATTTTTGGAAGAAGGCAGAAAGAAGAAAGTGTGGTCAGGGAAGTACTGTGTCACTGACGTTGGAGTCCGGGTTTCTACTCCTTCAGGTTTTTATTCTGTGCAGCTGAGACTTTAAAAGTAGAGGGAAGTCCTAAAATACCATGCCATCCCACTGCCATTGATAGTGACTAATTTTAAAAAGGGAGTTTGCTGATGGCTTCTTTTTTTCTCAGTGACAACGGAGTGTGAAGTCTTCTTGGAGATTGTATGTATCCAGTTGCACTCATATGGCGCCCACCTTGACGGTGATCCCATCTGGCCTTGCTCCTGTCAGAGGTGTGAGGCCAGGAAAGAGCACGGCGGCTTCCCCAACCCCTGTCATGTTCCCCAGACCTCCGTGGGCTGAAGGGAGGGTTTGCCAGGACTCTGTGGGACCCCTAAGGACACGGTGGTTTCAGATCCAATTTGATGATGTGGCCTGGGAGAAGCGAGTGCCGCGCTGAATACTTGTGTTCTGTGTTGTCAGCCTCTGGATCACCAAGGGGTCCAGACTGCTTCACAGATTCATTTTGTCCTGTCTCCATATTCGAAAGAGAATCAGATGGAAGCTACGATTGGTTCAGTAGCTGGTTGGCGGCATTTTTCTCTGCCTTTTGCGAACTCAATTCAGGAGCACTTCTTCCGCTAAATTTTGGCATAAGCTGACAAAGAAGTATGTCTTAGGTAGAATTAGCCAAACAAGAGCAGGGGTCCAGAGAAATGTTAGGAGGAGCCATGACACCAGCCACGTGGCTGTTCATTGTGAAGGCTGTCAATTAAAATCTGTTCCTCACAAATTCAGGCTGAAACATCAACTTTAAAGAAAGTTCCTGGGCTTGGCAAAGATCATGCATCAGATCCATGTGAAATTATTTTAAACTCAGTTTTAAATGAAGATTAGGGAAAGTTAGGACAGTAAGCTGCAAAATACATCATGAGGTTATCATGAGATAACCTCATGTAGTCCAAAATCCATGGTAAATCCATGTGAGTCCGGCGGGAGAATCTTTTGAAAAAATCTTTTTCCAGCAGTGGATACTTCCAATTTTCTTCTAGTTTGCTCATTCCATTTTTCTTCTCGTCACCCTACATGGTCAAAAGTTTCTCCGTATCCAAATGGAGTCTGTTTTATGGAAAGCTATCCTCAGAAAGTTGTGTGTATGTGTTACTCTTCTCTTTGGGTTTGTTTGTGTCGGGTCCTCTTGGAGATTTTTGCAATAATCAAAAAACACTTAGGTCAGAGACAGTGTTTACTGTCTTTAAACAATGGTTTATTTTAGCAGACGATGTGTCAGGGCACGGATCTGTGGAGCAACATGGAGGCAGGGGGTGGAGTGTGAGAAGCTGCGGTCATTGTCGCCGGATTCCAGTCCTGAGGTGGTGGGCTTGGGGTCCTGGATCTATGTACCTTGGTTTCTCCTTACGTAAAACCAGGTAGATAACAGCAACGCTACTGCCCACTTTGGTGTGTGTGAAGATGGGAGAGCTTGGAACAGTACCAGGTACATAATAAGTCTTAAAGAAAGATCAGCCACTCTTCTTAGATTGTATTGCTTAAAAGAGCGGTTTCCTCTTTAGTCTTGGTGCACACTGGAAGATGCAGGGGAGAGAAGGAAGCAGGAGGGCAACATGATCTTTGTTTCTGATAGGATCCCTGGGACGTCTCTGGCAGGTAGGACCTGCCCGTTGCTGTTCTGTCCTACGTAGCAGAGGCCGCATTATTTCTTCCGTTGAAGGCCACGCCCCAGAACCCTCTGTCTGCAAAGCTTAGGAAATGGCTTCTGGCTCCATATCTTCTACCAGAAGCTCGAAAACAACTAAAGAGAATATTTGGTTTACTTTCCTAGTGTCAGAAACCTGTGTGGCTCTTTGTCACAGAAGTTTGTCCTGTTTAGGGCCCTAGGAACCCCTCAACATGGATTTCAATGGTGGTGGTTAGAGTGTCAGTAAGAGGGCTGACAGTACCAGGCCCTGTGTACCCACTGGAGACGGTGGTCACTGTTTCCTGTCATGGTGTTGAGCGATTAAAGTCAGCTTCGTAGTTGGCTGTAATTTATTTACATGGTCAAATTCCACAGAACTCGACTTCATGTTGCCATTGACCGTGAAATCAACAGTTTGATATTTCAGGATGACTTTTGCTTGGTAGATGTTTGTCTTTGGAATATTTTGAGAACTGTAGTCCCCCTATAAGTCCAATCCCATCTCTGAAGTGCTTCCAAGTTCTTTGGTTTCGAATTTTTCCTGATCGTTTGCCACTAAAATCAAAAGCTATGATGTGTGTTTGAGAAGTTGCAAGACTTGCTTAGCCCTTCTCTTCTGCATTCTCTCTCTCAGGGATTTCTCTCCGTCTGTATTATTATTTCAACTTCCTTCCAGATTAATGACTTCCAGCGGACCGTCCGGCTAGACCGCTCCTGTTCATCCCAGTCCTCTCGGGAGGTATTTCTTCCGGGTCACCCTTCCCCGGCTCAAATTGAAGAGTCTTCAAAGGACAGTCATTTCCCCACCCAGCTCCTCTCTTTCCTTCCCATGGCTTATTGGTGATGGCCATACTCACCTGCTCTTTGAGGTGCAGTCCTGACTGTAGCTTTCCCCTTTACCCTCCTTATCCAAGCAGACAGGCAAACCTCCTGCTCTTCACTGGATGCTCTTTCTGCCACCTGTCTGTCAGTGTTGCCATGGCCTCCCATAGTAGTGTGGCCAACTAGTCCTCCAAACAGGGTTATCTGGTCTTGTCTTCCCTGGGTGTATTAGTCAGCTTCCTGCTGCTATGACAAAATATCCCAGAAAATTAATCTAGAAAAGGAAGGGGTTATTTTGGCTCATGGTTGGGTTCACGGTTATTTGGCCCTCTTGGCTTGGGCCTTTTGGGAGGCAGAATATCCTAGCAGATAGCACCTGGTGGAGCAAAGCTACTTACCTGATGGCGACCAGGAAGCAGAGGGGAGGGGGAAGAGGTCCAGGGACAAGATATAGCCTTCAATGTCACGTCCTGAAAGGAAGGCCCCAGCTCCTGCAGCTTCCACCACCTCCCATAGCAGGACCAGCTGGACTCAGGCCTTGAGCACTGAAGTCTCAGTGGAAACTTTCAGACCCCTAGCCCTGGGTGACTTCCTCCCTAGCCCCCCAAGGCCCATGTTTAGCTTTCTTCCCTGATGTAGGACTCCCAGTGGTTCCTGTTAGAGCCCAGGTCCCTAGGTCAGCTGGCCTCCCCTCTGCAGCAGGAATTCCCTTTTCATGTTTATTTGATGGTTTCCATCACATCCGGCTCCCTTTTAATCTATTCTGGTCTTCTTACCCGGATTTCCAATCAGCCGATTTCTCCTATTCGATGACCTTCAGCCTGCCTTCCCATCCTCCTTCCCACCACCCCTGCACTGAAAGCCCTGCAGTGCACACTCCCCGGGTGCCTCATTTCTTGCCTAAACTGCTACCTGTCCATTTTCTGACTCCCCACGGGCAGGTGTTGTTTCTTACCTCTCTATGTCCTTGGGATGCCTCAAGGGTCGTCACTAAGGAATGGAGAGTGAAGTGAATCTAGAGTCAAAACTTGGAGCTGTCAACACATGCAGGGTCCTGCTTGGGATCCAAGGAGACGTCACCTTGGGCCGCGTTCCTGGATCCTGTGCAAACGTAACGTGGTGCGGTGATTTGTTGGGCAGTTTGGACTTGTGCAGACTCTGTCCTGGAACAGCAGCCTGCCGTCTGGGTTTCTCACGAGCTTCAAGTGTAGTGGGAGACACTGAGCTGTGGTTCCGTAGCGGGGCTTGTGCACGAGGCTCCCTGGTCTTTTATGTTTACCGTGGGTATTTACGGGGCTTTCTTAGCTAAAAGCTGACAGAGGCGGGTGCCCTTTCCTTGTCTCTTCTGCCCTGTCAGGGTTTCTGTCACCAGGCCAAGCGGCTTATCTATCTTCTCATGCACAATTGCTGAGCACAGCATCCTCTGCGTGTTTGCGTGACACCCTGCTCCCTTCCCACATCGTCATGCCTACGGACTCTGACCTGGACCTCCACACACTGACCCTCAAAGCCATTTCCATGTCGTAGTGAGCACTAGCCGTGAGAAGGCACCGGCTAGAGCAGGTTGCAGCTCCTACTCTTCACTAGGGCACCACTGTATACTCAGCGTTTTGGTAGAGAGTTTGTGGCTTTGGAGCACAGTGAGTCTTTTCCACAACTGATGAGCATGATTTTCTTCCTGGATAAACTTACATCTTTTTTATTTTTGTCCTGGTTCATCTTCGTGAACATAGCACATTTCCCCTCTTTCTCAGATCCACCTTTCCTGCTCCAACCACACCTGACTTGACGTCCTCTGCACATTTGAACAATGTGCCTTCTTTTCTATCGTCATCATTCTTGGGCTCACTACTGAACTTCCTTCGCAGTCTCCCCAGTTCCTGGATGGCCGTGCCTGGTGGTGTGTCCTGCCAGTTGTCCACAAAACTAACAGAAAAGGGAAGTGCTAATGATAAGAGTTTGAACCCCCTTCTTAGAAAATTTATAATACATTTACTTTAAAGTATCAGAGAGATGTGAAGTTGCTTTTTCTTTTTTTTTTTTGTAAGTGGATGATTTGAGTATAGTTTAAACAGTTCGTTTTTTAGGATGTTAGAAATTTAGGACTCTTTTTATGGGTTTCTTTCATTATGATAAATTGAAAGGGAAATGATGAGAGTAGCTCATTCAAGTAACTTTTCAAATACTTGAACGATTCTGACATTCTCTCTGTTTTGGGTCCCCACATTCTGTTGGCTGCACCCATCACTCCTGGTAGGACCTGGCCACACCTTGAAGGCCATACAGTAAGAACCAAGCTCATTCTCTCTGCTCAACTCTAACTTTTTCTTTTGCGTTTGTATCTCAAAGAGTGTGGCTGCCCCTTGCCCGCAGCCCCCTCCCCCTCAGCCCTCAGTGCCTGTCCAGGTGACTTGACACACCCTCTAGACATTTCTCCACCCTGCCTCCTTTTCGTTCTCACCTGTGAATCTGGTCCTGATCATCCCCAGCGACCTGCTCTGCTACCTTGGTGGGCCATGGCATCTGCTGTGGAGACCCACTCCACTGCCACCCTTCTGAGCCGGGTCTCCCATGCTCTTTCTCCCATTGGCTGAAGAGCACAATTCAAGCTTTTGAGCATCTTGAGCAGTTTGTGCCCTACCTCATCTGTCTCACTGCCATAATAGTCCCACACCTGTGTTTACCAATGTCCTGGATTTGACGTCTCACCCTGGTACAGTTCCTGGGTCAGTGCTGATGGGGATGGAGTGGATGTAAGTGTTTCCCACCCCCTCACTTCTTCCCTAGCCACTGGGCACTGACAATTAAGTGAGGATCCCGGACCAGATTTGGAGGCCTCAGGACGACCTCTGATTGTCCCCAGTACTATTCAGACCCAGTTCCCTTCCCCTTGTGCACATTTCTTGGCTGTGCTTTGCAGTCCCTCCATCTCGTGTGACCTAATCTGGGATTTTACCTGGGTTCCTATGGCTGAATCTGGAGTAGTGGCTCAGTTGAATCATCGCGTCTTCCTCTAAGGCTTCTGCTGGGACTTCAACTTCTACACAGCTGGAGCGTCTTCCCGCTGAGTTGTTCTTATCAGGACTGGTGAGATGACACCCAAGGGCACCTGGAGGGGTGAGTTTTTGGTCACTATCGATTTCCTCTGGCTGCTATATAACACATTACCACAAGTGGGGTGGCTTAAAGCCAGAGCACAGTGTTGGCAACGCTGAGTTCCCGCCAGGGCCGTAGGCGACAGTCCCATCAGTGCTGACATTGCTGGGTTGTGGCTGCATGACCCCAGCAGCTGCCTGCTCTGTGAGCAAGTCGCCTGCCTGAAGCGCAATTGCCGTGGCCTCCCTCTGGTAGGCACACTCATGATGGCACCCAGGGCCCAGCAGGACAATCCGGAACAGCCTCCCCTTCTGAGACGGTCAACTCTATCATATCTATAAAGTCTTTGCCAAAGAAATAACACGTCTGTGTCCAGGACTGGGATCCTTGGGAGCCATTATTCCCGCCCTGTATCCCCTCCACCGTGTGGGTCCTCCCGCTACTTCTCCAGGAGCGGCCGGTGCAAGCGTTTCCGAATCCCAGGTCAGCGTGGCAGGCCCTGTGCATCTCCACTCCTCCCCTGTGTGGACTGGCCTCCACGGAGCTGCTAGTTTTAAACTGATAACAAACAATGTGTATCTCAGGCCAAAGGTCACTGCCCCTCCCCACTCCTGCCAGTTCACCTCTCTGATACACACATCCAAGTCCCCTTAAGGGAAATTTCATCCCGTGACACTGCTTTCCCCACAGAGGCTTTGGGACCAATTCAGGCCCGACCTGATGATTGAGTCCATGTGTCTCGTTTTACGAGGACATTCCTCGATGTGAGTGAGATGTGGCTGCCATTGATGAACCTAGAATGGCCTTTGACCTTGTTCTCTGTGTATGAAACATTATTCATTTGCAAGATCCCCTTCCGGTGACAAGTTCCCTGAAATGCTCCTGGACCCTCCCTTCTCTCCTCTCCATGCAGAATCAATTACTCTACCCTCTGCTCTTCCTTAGCGCTCTGTTTATGCCTGGTACAAACTCTCCCCAGATTGCATGATATTTTATTTTGTCTATGACTTTCTTGCTAGGCTTTGAGTTTCATGAGAACAACGAGGGATTGGGTGTTATTTATCTTTCTGTTGTAACCTGAAACATGATCCCAAAGTGCTTGATATAATAAAAATACATAATGTGCTTTATTAATTGACAAATTCAAATTGTAAGCTTTTCATAATTCAGAATATCATAGGATACATATGAATACTTGATGATATTCTTCCAATTTCCTTATGGACCATAAGTAACTCCATATATGACTAAGTAGAGGCAAGTATAGCCTATGTTTCCTGTACAGATTAATTAGAAATACTCTAATTTATGTGTTATATGCTCTCTATATTGTTTAGAGTGTGTGTGTGTGGGGGGGGTTATTTTCCCTCTAGAGAACCAATTTGCTTTAATAAGAGACTTTTCTCGGCCTGAAAACCTGCCTGTGTTATATTGTCACTTGATTGTCTTCTTGCAAATCTAGAATTTTAAGAAAAAAAAATAGGAATTTTGTCATGAGCACTGCTCTTTGGATGGAATGACAGTCTGTTGAAATTGGTCTATTTTTTTTTTCCTTTTTTCTGGGTGATGTGTTTAGTCTGCATAGATGTGGGCTTCAGTTTCCCCACTGAGTCCCTGGGAGCTGAGGACAGCATTGCCCCCCTCCCTGGTCACCGCGCTGGGCCAAAGGAGCGCCTGCCCTGTGGCTGGCAGGCGCCTGTTTTCTATTTCTATGGCTGAGCGTCTCTCGGGACCTGGAGAGAGGGCTGGTATTTCATTACGTGGCGTGTCATATTTATGAGCAACTCAAAGGGCTTTGAGGATTTTCTTTTTTCATTCCTAATCTTCTAACAGCTCTCTGAGGTAGGTAGCGGGAGGTGTTATCTCCATTTTGCAGATGTTATGGTGGAGGTGTAGCCCAACCTGATGTAGGCCCCCAAGCAAATCAAGGGCCGAGCTGAGCCTTTCAACCTCCATTTCAGTGATCTTGATGCCAGATGACTCGAATTTAATTTTTACTACCTAGGTCCATGTTGGTTTTTCGTGAAATATTATTGTCAGCACTAACTTGGTGGCCCGTACTCCAATTTCAGCATTAATTTTCTGCCTACTGTATCCTATAATCCCTTCTTGGTCAGTATGCATACAATCTTCAATGGCCTTTTCTTTGTGTACATATATTATAAATAAAATAGATATATTCTTCCTAAAGAATTTGTATGCAGCACTGGGTTCTGTAGAGGGGTGACTTGTTTTGGGACTGATATATCTGATACTTTCTGACTTCTTGTTGGTCCAGCATACTACATAGTAACTGCAGGCAAGAAAATATATATATATTTTTAATGGAGACAATAGGAACATAAGAAAGCAAGAGGTACCATAAAACTGGTTCTCAGATACTACTAAATAAGTGAAATGAATGTTTTTATTGAGGTCAATTTTTTTATACAAATCATAATATCTCCAAAGAGCTTCTACTGCAACTTGCATACACTTTTCCTAGAATGTCAAGATTTTTTTTCTTTTTCTTTTTCTTTTTTTTTTTTTTTAAAGAGAGAGAGGAGAGAGAGAGAGGGGAGAGAGAGAGAGAATTTTTTTAATGTTTATTATTTAGTTTTTGGCAGTCACAACATCTTTGTTTTGTATGTGCTGCTGAGGATCGAACCCAGGCCGCATGCCAGGCGAGCACACTTCCGCTTGAGCCACCTCCCCAGCTCCAAGATCTTTTTCTTAGAGGACAGTTAAGTCTAAAATACTCTTGCACACATAAGTTCTTGATCCGATCTGGCTGTGTATCTTAAATGGGACTGTGCATCTGTGTGCAGGGCCGGTGAGGTTTCTTTCTCATTTCTAGCTGAATTTGGAATGCCCCTTTCTTTCACCAACTGGTAATAATTACCCTCTTCCTCATAGAGCACCAGGAACTGCCTCCCAGGGAAATTTCTCCATCGTTTCCAGGGTCTCCCGGGCACAGTTTGCCTTTATTGCTGTGGGCTGGTGAGGAGGCCTGTTCCCACAGAGGCCCCTTGCCAGGAGTCAGCCGGAGACCTCTCTGATTGCCTGGAGCCCCAAGAGGGGCTGGAGAGCACCTGTGGGAGGCAGCTGCCCTCTCCGTGGGGCCGGCCCCTCCCTCCACCCCTGCACTTGGGAGCGCCACCCTGCAGCAGTGGTTTTTTTTTTTTTTTTTTTTTTGCCTTGAAACCATTTGGAGCCGCGGGATGGGAGGCCACCCAGAGCTTCTGTGAGCAGCTGTGGTTGCAGGTCTCCTATTGGCCAGAGCAGAGAATGTTCTCACTTATCTACACTGAGCATGGGTGGCCACATCCCGTAGGATAATGCAATTTCTCACTGTCTGGAGGTGGAAGCTATCCTCTTCCAGCTTGTTTGAAGTAGTTTTTTAAGGCTTCCGGCTTCCGCTGACTCACACAGACAGACAGACAGACAGACAGACAGACAGACACACACACACACATGCACACACACACACAGAAACTGCTCTGCTGCCTTGCTCTTTAGCCACTGTAATGACTTTGGAAATGGCTATGGAGACAGTAAGCCTTCCCTGCCAAGGTTAAGGGCTTCAATAGGACCTAGAAAGACCTGTTTTCTGCAGGTCTACAAAGTCCAAGAAACCCTCCTTCCTCTTTGACTACTAACTCCCTTTCCTTCCTCTTCCTGCCCCCCAAGTCCCCCCTTCACGTGTCTCGGGCTGAGCCAGGAGCCTAAATGTGGCTTGCATGTGACTACAAAAGGCCTAATTCACATTTGGGGGACTTTTTCAGACTAACAAGATGAAGGATGCCTTTTTTGTTTGTTTGTTTCCCTGATAGAAAATCGCCATTTCTAATGAACATTTGATGAAGATTCCTTCTTTTGCCTCAATCACTCATGCTAAACTGTAATTAAAACATGTAAAGAGCTTGCTGCACAGAGCAGGCACCTGGGCTCTTTGTTGGCTCTTAGGGAGATACCTCAAGAACAGGCAGGCTGGTTGCAGATGGAGTCCGAAAGTAGAAGTGAAGCTTATTCACAATAGAAGCTTATAGTTTTTGAAATGCACATGGAGATCAGCACTGTAGTTTTGCAAGATTTGGCAGGCATCAATGAACCCAGTAGCCACAGTGACGGAGACTGAATCTGTGGAAGGTCAGCTTTCTTTTTAATGACTTTTAAACTACGTTAGCAAAGTTCCAGGGTCAGAGCAACTGTTTCAATACTTGATTGTAGTGATATTTTTTCATGTATGAAATAATGTTCTTCTATTGTGTTAACATTAAATGGAACTTTTTATTAAGGGAAAAATTGAGGGAGTGTGTAGACAGCATTCCTACCTGGTATCAGAAATAAACTTCTTATAGTTAGCAACATGCATAATTGTGTCCTTGAAAAATTCAAGTGACAATACGTCCCCTATTTTGTGTGGGTCAGTACTTGCCCAGTTGAACACATAATTGATAACATTTGCACATTTCTTGATAATACTCTACATAAATACCAAGATACAAAAATAACCCCTGTCCTCTCTTTATTAATGTCATTAGTTCATGAAAATACTGCTGAAGATCTGGAAAACAAAAATTTCTCATATTTTACAACACAGCTCCCCTGGGCCTCTGAGCTTAATTTGTTCTTAATAATTTTCAAAAAGAGACTCTGTTTTTTAGCTTCCAGCAATATCTGGACCATCTTAAAGCAAGCTGCAGCCTGATACAGGAAACTCTGCCAATTTGTAGGCTGTGGAAGTTTCTTGAAAATAGATTATTTTCCCCCTGTGGTAGTCAGGATATAAGTTTTAGATGTGGGATGGTGAGTGTGTGTGTGTGTGTGTGTGTGTGTCCATTGACATATATACATATAGCTCCCTGTGCAGCGATCACAAACCCTCCAATTTCCCAGGGCTTGTCTTCAGTGCTGTGCCTGGAATGCAGATTCTGAAGGATAGAGGCAGCCTCTGTGTGCAGACACTGGGCATCTCTGCCTGAGTTACAGCTCTTGTTCCAGGCCGCGGGATAAAGACAGAGCGTCATTTTCCAGCTTGCCCCAGAGCTCCTGAGCCCTGCAGATTGACGTTGCTGCCTTCTGTGTGTGCAGAGGCTTGTCTCCAGCCTCCCACAGTGTGGTGAGGGAGCGGAGGGAGAGCGGGAGGTGAAGTGTCCAGCATCATCCAGATTTTGCTAAATGTCAGGCACTGTGCTGGGTGCGCTGGCACAACTCTCTCTGGAAAGGAACTAGTTTCTAAGTGGTGCAGGGTAAAGCTTCAGAGGTCAGACTTTGGAGCCAGACTACTGGGATTCAAATCGTAACTTAGCCGTTTCAAGGACACAGGACCTCTTGGTGCCTCAGTTTCCCCATTTGTGAAGTGTGGCAACCAACCTCACCTGCTTGGAGAAGTGTTTGCATTTGGTAAATGCAAGGACGAGGCTGCAAGAGCGAGTGAACTCTCCCAGTTCAACCAGCAGGTGGCTGGGGCAGCATCTGAACTCGGATCCAGCGGTTTAAATGAGGTGGAGCTTTCATGCCACTGGACACGTGCTGCCTCTTTTCCTTGAAGTTACGTTCAAGTTGGTGTCGTGAGTCAGCGCGCTCATTCTCCCCCAGCTTACCTGATCAGGGTGGGTTTGATTTTCCCCTCTTCTTGCCCCAGAGACAAAATAGAGCCCAAAATAGACTCAGAACATAAAAACCTACAGCTGCCCTTGCAGGCTTTGCGGTTGGAGGGATCCTGTTAGTTGCGTGGCTCACCTTTTAGGAAGCAGCAGGTGACCTGTGATGCTCTTTTGTGTGGTTGTTTCTCGTGCTTGTTTTTCTCTGGAAGATGGAAGCACTCTGGGTGCAGAACTGAGGTCACTTACTCCTGCTGTCCTCGCCCCAGGCAGTGCCTGGCAGGGGTACAGCTCCAAGGTGTTTGAATTGATGCCAAGGAGCCCCACATTCTTTTTTTCACCCCGTCTTTAAACATAAAATTCCGCGTGCCTGTGATTTCTTGTTTCATGTTAGCAGGTCAAGGGTGTATAGTCTAGATCTGGGGATCCTGGACTTGGGCATTACCTCCTCTGGGCTTTTCCATTCCAAGCTTCCATTCTTCTATCTCCCTGTCCCTCTAAAGGTTGAGGAATTGGCTTGAACCTGTGCTGTCCTTGCCAACTTTCCTCTCTTAAGGAATGCTGCTGCTGGAGATGCAGAACATATTTACAGGTTGATGATGGGGACATGGCTTTGGGTCTCCGGTAAGGACAATGGACAGGGTCTGCCCTAGTAACTCACTACGGCGCAGGTCCAGCTTTCCTTGGGTGGAGTTTTCAATAACGTTAGGATTTAGATATGCAATGGGGTTTTGACTAAGGGCGCAGGGTCTTTAGGGCAAGATGGTGTTATTAATAGAATATGGATGTGTGTGGTTTATTTTTGTTTTCAAAATGGAAATGTTTCCTTGGGGTTTTGGCATGCTCCTTGATATGTTGAAAGATGAGAAAACATCATTTTGGAAAGTCAGCACTTATACCATATTAGGAAATCTACAGAGCCTCGGATTTCACATTTAATGTTTTAATTGCCTGGTTTGGTCATAGGAGCATTTCAGGCTTCTCTCTTTCATTTAGAGTTACCACCACTTATTTCCCCCTTTGCAGCGGTGGGCTGCTGCCAGCTTTGACTTCCTGTCCCAGCCCCACTGTGGACTGTTGTGCTGTGAACCAGGAGCGTCACATGTCATCTGAAATGCATGCCACATTGACTTGTGACATTCCGCTGGCCCTCTCTTCTGATCCCACACAGGCTGGTTGTTTCCTGTGGTGCTTGTAAATAGTCTAAGAGGGCAACTCACATTGAGTTGTGTTTTTGAAACTTTTAAGTTGTCTTTGAGCAGAGGGTACTATTCTGAACATCATGCAAAGCACAGAAGGAGTGAGAGAAAATGCTGCCCCGGGTCTGCTGGTGGTGGTTAAGCCAGAGCTGGGGGCAGAGAGACAGAGACGGGAGAGTGGTGGGTCATAGGGCCACGGAGTTTTGGATTCCTGGAAAGGTCAAGTCTGAAAACAGGTTGACGCTCATTCTTCTTACAACTGTGTTCTCATGGAGAAAGCAGTGGAGAACAGACTCCTAAAAGCCATTTTTGTGAACAGTAAAATGTGGAGGAAACAACCACACACACCATTTTTTGGAGGACACGTAGTTATAGGGTTTAGAGAAAAGTCCTTTTATCCAGGGAATTAAGGCTCTGTCACCAGATAGCTGAAGAATGTAGATTATTCTCAATTCCCCTTGACAGCTATCTGTAATTGTTATTTTTAATTAGTATTTATTTTATTTTTATTATTCAAATATAATTTAACATTTGTTTGTCTATTTGGAGAGGGGACCTTGCTATGTTGCCCAGGCTGGTCTGAAAACTACTGGACTCGGGCAATTCTCCTGGATCGGCCTCCCAAGTAGCCCCTGCACCTGGGACTTTCAAACCTAATTCTAAATTATATGGTAATCAATCCTGATGAGAGATGCTTCGCTGACGTGCACATATTCCAAAATCTAAAAAACTCTGAAATCTGAAGCACTTCTGGAGCCATTTGGAATCGGGACATTCAACTTGGAGTAATATTTGATAGAAATGAACAAGGTATGTGAGTGAGAAGTTGTGGATAAGACGAATGTCTGGATCCAAAATGAGTGACAGCAGGACATGGTTATTTCTCAGGCACACAGTCCGTGTGTGCTGCGGGTGGAAGCCTGCTCTGGTGACCTTAGTGCTCTTGGTGGATCCCGTTGCTGCTGCCCCAAGCTCCAGGTTTCTCCCTATAATGTAACCTCCTGCTGGGAAGCACTACTATATAGAGACTTATTACAGTCCTCCCAGAGAATTTCCCAAACGTTTTCTCCTTCGATGCTCGTGACGATGTAGATGTAGATGTGGTCAGTGCTGTTTGAGATTGGTCCTGCCCCTCCAGCCACCATCCACCCCCTGCTCTGTCCTTTCACGAATTCATTTACCCATCCATTATTTTTTGGCTCGTCTCCCGTGACCCTCTGCTTTATGCCGTTCCCCAAGTTAAGTCAATGGCAGACAAGGCACCCCTCTCGTTCCCTCCTCCAGCTGGATGAGGATCATGGAGAGAAGAGGCTTTTGCAGTCATGGGCGGTGACTGCTGTGACGGGGAAGCTGGAGCTCCCTGGGCACCTTGGAAGGACCCAAAGGCTGGGAGTCGGCCAGGGACTGGGCTTCCTTGGGGAAGTGATCCTCCACGCTGAGGGACTGGGAAAGGGCTATTCCTTGCAGGAATTAGGAACTTAAGAGACCATAAGGGAGGGAGGGAGGGGGAGGGAGAAAGGGGGAAAATAATGGCATACTATAGTCCCCCTTACCTGGGATTTCGAGTTCTGAGTTCTCTGTTACAGGTGATCAACCATATTTCAAAAATAATATAGTACACTAAGGAGAAAGCTAAAGACCACATTCGTGACACTTGTATTGCAGTGTATTGTTATCATTGTTGTATTTTATTATTAGTCACTGTCACTGTGCCTGATTTGTAGAGGGCCATGGGTGCAGGGGGAAGAGGCTGAGGGTGTCATAGGAAGATGGTGGCAGGTGTCCAGGGGCGTATGGCTAAATGTCTTAGAGCAGCTTCTTTCTTCTTCATTTCTAGCCATCTATGAGTTTTTCTCCCAAGCAGCTCACTTTAGAGAATCCTTTCCCTCCCCAAGAAGAGAGGATACATGATCCAAGGAACCCAGGGCTGGGGTGGGGGTGGGAGCCAAGCAGACCCAGGTCCTTGTCCTCCCTGAGAGCTCTGAGCTGGGCTGGCCCTCAGGTGGCACAATGGCTTCTGATACCTTGGTGGAAAGAGTCTGCAAGGGCCCTGCCTGCCTGGCTGTCTCGTCGCCATGGAAACCTCCATCCCACACACCTGAATCACCCATCCCGCTTGGCCAAGCCCAGACAGGGGTCACAGCCTGGCGTCTGCCCTCTGATTCCCCTTCTTAAAAATGGATGCAGAGATGAGAGGCGGGCAGAGCTGGAGGAAGGCTTGGTTGTCAGGGGAGACGTTTGAGAGTTTCAGCAACAAACCCCATACCTGGAAAGGGAAGAGGCGGGCTGCCGAGAGGCTGGGTAGTTGAGCACCTCCTGTGAGGCGAAGCGCGGATCCGGCGATGCCTCTGAAGGTGATTTTCTGGGTTTCCGGGCGAGTTTGGAAATGAGTACAGCAGATGCAGGAGCTCATGGCTCCTCCGAGGGTTTTCGGTCCCGTTTCGCAGAATTGCCTAATCATCCAAGCTCCAGGGTGTGCGCGTTAGGATGGCAACCTGGGTCGCGGCAGGCATCAGTCACAGCTGTGTGTTAAGAACCAGATGACTCGATGATGCTTCCAGTATCGCGGCTTTCCCTGCACATGAAGTCCATTAGAAAGAGATCCGCTCTGGAGAAGGCTGTTTGCCATTCAGGGCAGAACTTGGGCTAAAGAAGCTTCCTTTTTCATTCTGATTCTTTTTCTTCTCACGTCATTCTTTTGCTCTGTCGTGTAGAAAAGAGACTCCAGGAAAGGACAGATTTTCTCCCTTGTGTCCTTGGAGGAGGCATTTTATTTCCTTCAGGGTTCTCATCTGAGAAATGGAGTTCATAGTGTGCGGTCGTTAACCTTTAATGTGCTTTGTGCAGTGCCCTCTGTGTTACTGATAATTATTGTTGTTGTAATTATTAATATATACTGTTATTAATAATCATATTATGATTATTAGATCAGTGTAGCAATAACACTTTATCATCTGAAGGACTATTCTTGCCGTTCGCCTTGCTGGTTTTTATTGTTCCTGACTTGGGCAGGACTTGGGTGAGGACGGGGAGGGACTTAGAATACAGAAGGTAGGTTGAAGGAATAGGTAATTCTTACACAAACAGAAGGAGCACACTCACCGCCTCATCTGTGTGTATCCATCTACCCGGTCTGTTTTGTGGATCTCGCTGTGGGTTCCTGTGGCCAGATGCAGAGGTGTAGGTGCATCGGAAGTCACACCGTCATCCCAGAGACCGACTGGCTCACAGGACAGTGGCACTCCACCGCTATTTGCAGGAAGTCACGGAGGCACATGTGCAAGTTCCCACTTGGATGATTGAAGGCCACTTCCATCCTCCTGCCCCTCTGGCTTCTTACCTCCTCCTCTTACTCTCCTCCCATTTTGTTTTCTTCTTCTTTTCCCCCCACCCCTTCCCTCCTCCTTCCCGTCTTTTGGTAAAATATACATACCCTCTGCCACCTTCAGTGTACAGCCCCGTGACGTTAGGTACTGCCCCTGCTGAGCAGCCCTCTCCACCCAACATCTCCAGAACTGTTTGATCTTTGAAAACCAAAACTCTAGACCCTGGAACACCAACCATCTCTCCCACCTCCCAGCAGCCCCTGAGCTCACCACTCAACCGACCCTTTGAAACTGACTGCCCTGGGCACCTGGGTGAGTCCTCTGTGAAGGGCTTATTTCGTTCACAGAATGTCTTCGGGGTTCATCCGTGTTGCAGACTGTGTTCGAGTTTTCTTCCTTTTTGAGGGAGACCAATATTCTCTTATGTGGACATGTTACTTTTGGCCCATCCATCCATCCACTGACAGACTCCTGATTTACTTCCACATTTTAGTATTTGTGAAAAACGCTCCTGGAATCATGGGGATACAAATATGTCTTCAAGGTTCTGCTTTCAGTTCTTTTAAGTGTTTCCAGAGTGAAAAAGGTGAATGACATGGAAATTCCATTTGCACCGGGGGACGGCCACACTGGTTTCCACAGGGGCTGATCCATTTCACACCCCAAGAGCGGTGCACAAGTGGTTCAGTTTCCCATATTTTCACCAGCATTTATTTTTCTGGCTTTTTGTTGTTGTTGTTGTGTTGAAATAATGACCATACTTACTGGTATCAAGTGGTATCTCGTTGTAGTTTTGCTTTGTATTACCTAATAATCAGTGGTTTGGGGCATCTGTCTATTTGTGTATTTTCCTTTGAGAAATAGATATTCAAGTTCTTTTACCCTTTGCCATTTTTATTTAGGTTGTTTGTTTTGTTGTAGAATTTTAGGTGTTTCATTTATTTTGAATATTAATCCCTTATGGTATATACGATTTACAAACATTGTCTTTCATTCCTTGGGCTCCATTTTTACCCTTTGCTTGTGTTATCTGATGCACAAAGTTTTAAAAGTGTTCATGCCGTTCCATTTGTTTATTTTTGTTGTTGTTACCATGCCTTTGGTGTCTTAGCCAGAAACCACTGCCACATTCGACATCATGAAGGTTTTGCCCTCAGTTGTTACCTCTTCAGAATTTGGTAGTTTTAGGTCTGTTTTTATGTCTTTGATCCATTTTGAGTTAATTTTTTTGTATGTGCTGTTAAATGAGAGCACAACTTCATTCTTTTGCATGTGGATATCTAGTCTTCTGGCACCATTTGTTGAAAAGATTGTCCTTTCCCTATTGAAGAGTCTTGACGCCCCGTCAAGGTTCATTTGTCCATATGTTCATTTTTTTCCTACTCTCTATTCAGTTCAAAAATCATGTATATGTCTATATTTTCCCAATACCACACTAATTTGATGAGTATAGTTTTGCGTAAGTTTTGAAATCAGCAACTGTGGGACCTCTAGATTTGTTTTTCTATATCAGGGTTGTTTGGACGATTTTGTGGTTCTTTGAGATTCCATATAGATTTTAGTGTGGGCTTTTTCATTTCTGCAAAAATTGTCGTTGGGATTTTGATATGGATTGCATTGAATCTATTGATCACCTTGACCTCTTAATAAGGTTAAATTTTCCAATCCATGAATATGGGATACATTTCCATTTGTTTATGTATTTATTTTATCAATGTTTTGTAGTTTTCATTGTACCTTTTACCTCTGATCAAATCCCCAGTGTTTCTTTATGTATGCTATACTATTCTAAGTGGAATTCCACTTGTATTTCCTTTTGAAATTGTTTATTGTCCAAGACAGAAATGCAGCTGATATTTTAAAAATATTTTCAGTTGTAGATGGGCACAATACATTTACTTTATTTATTCATTTTTATGTGGGTCTGAGGATCAAATCCAGTGCCTCACATGTGGTAGGCAAGTGCTCTTCCACTGAGCTACAACCCCAGCCCTGGACTGACTTTTATTTTGACCTTATGTCTTGCTGTTTTGATGAATTCATTTATTAATGTAAAAGTTCATGTGGATGTGTATGCGTGTGTGTGTGTGTGTGTGTGTGTGTGTCTGTGTGTGTGTGTAATATTTGGGGTTTCTATATATGAGATCTTGACATCTGCAAACAAACATAATTTTCTCTCTTTTCTGTTTGGATGCCTTTTGTCCCCTTCTTGCCGCAACCTTCCAGTACCATATGGAATAAAGCGGTGAAAGCAGACATCCTTGCCTTGTTCCTTATCTTAGAGGGAAGGATTTTAATCTTTCATCATTGAGCCTGATGTTCATGGTGGGATTTTCATACATGATTTTTACTATGTGGAGATCATTCCCTTCTCTTCCTAGTTTGTGGAGTGTTTTCTTCATGGATGGTTGTGAAATTTTGTCAGGTGCCTTTTCTGCATCACTTGACATGACCACGTGTCTTTTCCCTTTATTATGCTAATTCCTCATGTGACATTAATTGGTTTTGTATGTCGAACCATCCTTGCACTCCAGGAATTATTCCACTTGGTTGTGATGTACAATCTGTTTCATATGCTGCTGAACTCCGTCTGTTAGTATTTTATCAGAACTTTGCTTCAGTGCTCTTCAGGGATATTGTCTGTGGTTTTCAGTTCTGGTAGTGTCTTGGTCTGAGTTTTTTCATTAGAGTAATACCAGCATCAAAGGATGAGTTAGGAAATATTCTCTGCTCTTCAGTTTTTTGAAGAGTTTAATAAGGATTGAAATTAGTCGTGTTTTATATATTTGGTAGAGGCCAGGTACACTGGCTTGGGAGGCTGAGGCAGGAGGATCAAAGTTCAAAGTCAGCTTCCCCAACCTAGTGAGTCCTTCAGCAACTTACCAAGACCCCATCTCAAAATAAAAAATAAAAAGGGATAGGGATGTGGCTCAGTGGTTAAGTGCCCCTGGGCTTAATCCCTGGTACCAAAAAAAAAAAAAAAAAAAGGTAGAAAGCTATGCATTTTAAAAAACAATTTAAAAGAATATATTCAAAGCAATCAGTTGAACTGAGGGAACAGTGTTGTTTAGGATGAAGAGAAGCTTGGAAATTTGTTGACTGGTTGTTTCATCTCTGACAATCCCTCACATGTGTGAGCTGGTTGTTCTTAACCCAGTCCTGATGGCTGAGTTTGGCCTCCGTGGTGTGGCCTGGCTCAGAGTCTGTTGCTGTCTCATTTTTTAAGAGGCCTGGGTGATTAGTAAGCATTTTCTCACAGCATATGACTCAGAATAAAACATAGCTCCAGATACAAAAAAAAGTTTTGCCTCACTTATTTTGCAACATTTCTAAGACTAGTTCTATACTGACTTTGAAAACATTGATGCTAATGTTAATTCAGCTATTTCATTATTAGTTTCCACTCTTTCCTTCAACAGCATTTATGGGATTCTTGGAATAGTGCAGTCCAAAATAAATACAATGCAAGCCACAGGTATAATTAAACAAAGAGAGAAATTGGTAAATCCATTTTACCAATACAATTTACTTATTTAACCTATCATATCAAAATATTTCAATATTGTATGAATCAAAGAATGAATGAGATGTTTGCTTTATTTTCCATGCTGAGTCTTGAAATCCACTGTGCATTTTGAACTTATGGTGTGTCTCAATTTGATTGACAGATTTCAAGGGCTCCAGAGCCACTGCATTTGACGGTAGGGACCCAGCATATTCAATGTTGAGGACCTAAAGTCCAGAAGAGGCCCACCTTCAACCCTGCCTAGTGGACAGGATGATCAGAGAAACTCTACAATGTCAAGTCCCTGGGGAGGAGCCAGCTGCTATGTCCAGACACCCAGAGGACGGCTCCAACGTCTGACCTGTGAGCTGGGGTTTTCTTGCAGCTGGCACAAATTGTTTTGCTACATCTCATTTCTTTGAACTAGTCCCCTGTGGGGAGGCCACTGAGCTGGAGTCTGGCATGGGTCCCAGTCTATCAAACATTGACTCTTCGCCTCGTGGGTGAGGAGTTCACATTTAATCACAGGCCTGTGAGCTGGGCTTCCAGTATCCCAGCCTCCCTGCCGTTCACTGCAGCCTGCCTATGTTCCCAAAGGCAGGAGTGCTCCCGTGGCCTGGAGAGTGCTCCCTTGGCCTGGAGTGTGTGCCCCTGGCCTGGAGAGTGCTCCCCTGGCCTGGAGAGTGTTCCCCTGGCCTGGAGTGTGTGCCCCTGGCCTGGAGAGTGTTCCCCTGGCCTGGAGAGTGCTCCCCTGGCTTGGAATGTGTGCCCCTGACCTGGAGAGTGCTTCCGTGGCCTGGAGAGTGCTCCCTGGCCTGGAGAGTGCTCCTCTGGACTGGAGAGTGCGCCTCTGGCCTGGAGAATGCTCCCCTGGCCTGGAGAGTGCTCCTCTGGACTGGAGTGTGTGCCCCTGGCCTAAGAGTGCTCCATGGCCTGGAGTGTGCTCCCTGGCCTGGAGTATGTGCCCCTGGCCTGGAGAGTGTTCCCCTGGCCTGGAGAGTGCTCCCCTGGCTTGGAATGTGTGCCCCTGACCTGGAGAGTGCTCCCTTGGCCTGGAGAGTGCTCCCTTGGCCTGGAGAGTGCTCCCTGGCCTGGAGTGTGCTCCCTGGCTTGGAATGTGTGCCCCTGGCCTGGAGAGTGTTTCCCTGGCCCGGAGAGTGCTCCCCTGGCTTGGAATGTGTGCCCCTGACCTGGAGAGTGCTCCCTTGGCCTGGAGAGTGCTCCCTTGGCCTGGAGAGTGCTTCCTGGCCTGGAGTGTGCTCCCTTGGCCTGGAATGTGTGCCCCTGGCCTGGAGAGTGCTCCCTTGGCTTGGAGTGTGCACCCCTGGCTTGGAATGTGTGCCTCTGGACTGGAGAGTGCTCCCTTGGCCTGGAGAGTGCTCCCCTGGCCTGGAGAGTGCTCCCTGGCCTGGAATGTGCGCCCCTGGCCTGGAGTGTGCGCCCCTGGCCTAAGAGTGCTCCCCACAGGTACACCACTTTGTCCCTCTGCGCAGCCAAGCAGGAGGGCTGAAATTGTGGTGCTGGAAGAAAACATTTGGGTTTTCCTCTTTCTCCAAACTTCCCCCCACTTACCTCTAGAAAGCAGCCCCAAGAGCTCTGGTTGTCATTGGAAAGTCACTGTATGGACTTTCATCCACCCTCACTGACCCCATGTTGGTCAGAGTACATGTCCATCTTCTGAGGGGGATTCGGGGACACCTGGAGTGGCCGGCATGGCCACCAGAGTCAGGCAAGTCCATGCCTCCCTCCAGGCTCCCTGCAGGGTGTGGGTGCTGCAGAGACGTTGGCCTTTCCCAGCCAGAAGGCCAAGGGAAGGGCAGTACTCCCACTCACCTCCACGGCCTGCTGCCTTCTCTGACACTGCCTAGCCACAGAGGGATGGGAGCACGGCTAAGTGGGAGGCCCTCAGGCACTTCCTCACCCCCCAGTGCCACTCCCTCCCACAGCTTCTTCTGTCCAGGTCTCTTAGCTCTCAGAGCTGCAAATTCCTTTCTACTGCTGATGTGGAAGAGGCTTGGAAACACACCCCTTTCCAGGAGATGAGCAATGTTCACAGAGGCAGGGTCAGGTGAGGTCAAGAGACTGGACCCAGAATCTTACCAAACTCTTGCAGGCAGCTCTTGGGGCCTGCCCAGCGAGGTGCACTGAAGAAAGAGGGGGCCCGGCTCTTCTCTGTGTAGGCTCCATGTTGACAGGTGGAGTCAAGGTGGGCTGGGGACTGTGCGGGAGGAACAGATAGGTCAGCCCTTCTGGAGAATTCACCAGCACAAGTTAGTATACAGTAAATCATCCTCTGATTGATGTCGCTGGCCTTCTGCAAAGCGCTGGTGCTCTGACACCAATCTCTTAGTCATTTTAAAACCTTACACTATTGATATAGATTTCTTTGGGAATTCTATAATCTTTCTATCTGGAGAAATCAGATTAAGATTATGAAAGTCCCAAGAATCTCAATTAGTACCTCAATTAAAGAGGAGGCCAAAGTAAAACTATTACTTTTCCTGGGACAGTGAAAGAGCTAGAGTAGAGCAATAGTTCTCTCTACCCCAGGGTCAGGGTCTCCTAAACCCTAACAGCGCTCTCAGTGTGGACGTTGGCTGCTGTGATTTTGATTGAAAGGCAGTGGCAAGTTAAGGAGCCAGCAGAAGGAGGTTGGAGCTGGTGAAGACCACACAGAAGGCCCTACGTTGTTTAAATGTCGCAGGTGTGTGCTTTTTACCTGCTGGAGATAATGAAGAGCCTCAATGGTACCTACCAATAAAGGCATTTTGGCATAAAAATATTTTGCACTTTGCATAGTTTATTAGGTAAACCGATAATAATTTGAGTTCCTTCGGCAGGTCAGTAACCAGACCAGGTCTGACTGTTACAAGGGGCTGGTGGTCAGGCAGCACCCTGAGACCAGCAGGGCAGCGAGGTGGTGGCTCTGGGTGTGAATTCTGATGCTATTACTAATTGGCCCTGGCTAACTGACTCAGCTTCTCATGACCTCATTTATTTTCTGTAAAAGTGGAATTTCAAATTTCTATTTATGGAGATTATACAAGATGTATAGTATTCAATCCCTAGTGATTGATAAATACCAAATTATTTTTTAAATTTTTTTTAATTTGTTCTTCATAGGTATACATGACAATAGAATGTATGAGGAAAAAACGAGTAGCAATTATTTTTTATTTCCACAAAAAATATTTCGTTGACAATATGTTTTTAATAAATAGCTGCCTTTTGCTTCTGCCAGTAGCAAAGCAATATCTTGATTGTTTAATACTTGCTTAGCTTATTGGAAACTTAGTGTGTACTTTTCCTGTGTGGCACAGCAGGAGGGTAGTGTGTGTGCACACATGCACACTTGGAGCCCAGGAACTGCCCTATGCAGACTGAGCTACCCAGACACAGCCTTCCCATAGCAGCTGAAAAGATCAAGGCTAAAAATCTGAGGTTGGTAACTGCCCTCGGTGAACTAGGAGAGTGCGGCAGTGGGGAGTACTCTGTGGGTTCTGGTTTTCTCATGGTCGAAGGTGTTGGGTGCAGGTACGGAGGTCCGAGGGAGTAGCTGAGCAGGGTGCTGGTGCTTGCTGTGGAGTGAGTAGGTTGGCCCGGGGCAGAAGCAGGAGGAAAGCTGAGGTTTGGTGAAGGAACGTCATCATGAATGTTTCCATGGCTTTAGCAGTTTAGAAGTTGGGAGTTTAAGTAAGGTTGTTGGTTGTGGGGAAAGTGGCCCACAAGCATTCAGACGTGGTTGAAGCTTAGTCACTTGGTCTTTATTTTAATCTGAAAATAGAGAGCCAGGGCTTCTGAATCACATAGCAAAGGGATCACTTCATGACTTTTGAGTCTGAGTGCTAATTATTGCACGCTGATAGGATCTGGAGCGCTCGCCATTCTGCTCACGTCTTAATTATCTGCAGATTGCTTTTCTTGGGAGAAGAAAGAATATCATGATTTTGAATTTTTAAAAAGCTATTCTTCCAAAAACTTTTATGTTCATTCACCCCCCAAACCTTGGAGTGACCTAAAACATGAAGATCTGGTGAGCAGGTGTCTTTCCCTGACCTCCATGTGCCTTTCTTTGTGTTTTATAGGTCTCGACATGCAAGGCTGGGTTTATATGATTGGAGGGTAGGATTGGCTTTTCCACTCGAGGTTTGTTCCTTTTGATTCTAAGACAAAGATAGTTAAAACTATTAGTTTCTCCCTGCCCCCTAAAAATATATGCTAAACTCGTATTTTTTAATTTCCAAAAGTTAGGTTGTTTTCCCCCATGAGAGAACCAAAAGATAATAAAAAGCCACTGCTGTGTTATCAGTAAGAATTTTGGAGTAGAGTATGTGGACAATTGAAATGATGAATTTCCCTCATATGTTACATTCAAAAACCTTTTATGCTCAGCTCTTCAAATCTCAGCAAGGGAAAGAAAAGTAAGAAGTAAGATCTGTTTCATTTTTTTTATTGGAGCATTATAATTTATACATAGTATTTGGGTTCGTTTTGACAAAATCACACATGGAAGGAATTTGATTACAGGGAGTGGGGGGTCCCCCACCCTGTCATCCCCTCCTCCTCTCTTTTCTCCCTCCTCCACTCATCTTCCTTTCACTCCTTTATTCATTTCTTTTTTAAATAAATTGTTTATTTATTCTAATTTGTTGTGCAGAATGTGATTCAGGTCATATTACACGTACGGAGCACGACTCTTCAAGTCACTGATTGTAAACAGGTATTCAAAAACATACCATTCGTGTCTTCATACATGTCGAACTCATTCCACCATCATCCCTACCCCCTTACCCCCTCCTTTCCCTATTCATTTATTTTTGATTGGCACCTTCTACATTTACCCAAAGGTGGGACCCCCTTTGGCCCTTGTATATGTATATGGCAGGATTCGGATACATTCATCCCGTATCCCCCCTCCCTCCCTCTGTTCCCCTTCTACTCACTGATCTTCCCTATCTTTATGATATAGCGTCCCCTCCCCCACTGCCTTCTTTCCCTTATTTTGCTCTAACTTCCACCTATGAGGGAAAACATTCAGTCCTTCACTGAGTCTGGCTTATTTCACTCAGCATGATTTTCTCCATTTCTGTTCATTTACCAGTAAATGCCATTATTTCATTCTTCTTTATGGCTGAGTCAAACTCCATTGTGTGTATACCACATTTTCTTGATCTATTCCGGACATCTGGGTTGATTCCATAATGTGGCTCTTGTGGATTTTGCTGCTATAAACACTGACATGCCTGTATCGCTGTAGTATGCTGATTTTAGATCTTTTGGATCAATGCCAAGGGGAGGGATAACTGGGTCATGGGGTGGTTCCACCCCCTAGTTTTGTGAGGAAGAGAGATATTAAGTAGACACACATGGGTTAGGGCACTTGGCATCAGGAACTCTGGATTGGGATCCAGCCTCTTCCATTATGACTTGAGTGTGGGGAAATTTTTATAACTGCTTCTCTTTTCATCATTTGTCAAATGCTGAGACATTCTTGTTCCCTGGTGGTTTTTCTAGGGGAGGTAGCTGCATGTCACAATCTGTAATCTGTTCAGCTTGCTTCCTGGGTGAACTTGCTTCTGCACCTGGTGGAAGAAGCATGTAGAACTGTGGTCTAAGTGAATATTCACACCATTCTCCTCTAAGATATCAAGAGCAAACTACAAACCAACAATCTTCATTTTCTGATCTCCATCCACTGGAATTGTCCCAAGATCCAAAAATTGCTAATGGTAGAGCTAAAAAATAATAAAAGCAAAATCCATATTGATATCCTTCTTGCTCAATTTTCTCCAGTTGTGGTGGTGAGTTGGGAAATATTAACTTTGACCTGGAAAGCTAAACAAGGAGAGTGCTTCTGTTGTTGTTGTTTTAAAACTCCTTTCTGGGAATTCTGTATTACCAGTGTTGGTCTGGGTAGATTGTGGGAGCTGGGAATTTCTTTCTCCATGATACCGACTTCTCATAATGACACACTGGGAAATGAATTTGGAAATCTGGAAAGGAAACAGTGGCTATTTCCTCTAACCTGAGGAGCGTGGGACTTTTGCAGAAGCCCTTCTCCAAGTGTCTGCTCTGCTTGCTGTACCTGGAACTTAGACAAAGCAGCTCCCTCTCCCATTAGCCTTATTTTCTGGTAGCAGGAGTGACTCTTCACTAATGGTACTGCCTGACCTATTTCCTTTCCTTGACATTCTCTTCACTGAAGGGTGAGTGGCTTATCTCATTGCCCTTGCAGCTGATTTGCGTCCAGCAGTGCTGGGAAGTCGGTCTGTCTTGGTGTGCCCCTCAGTGTCCCCATGTCCCCATGGCTGCCCTGCCTGTCACTCCAGGACAGCAGCCAGTGCCCTCATGAGGCTTTGCTCCTGCTCAGCCCTGAGCAACGACTTTGCACTACAAGGATCCTGGATGAAGTCTGGAAAAAAGTTACTAACATCCAACCAAAGAAATGGAGGAACAAGTAGACTGAGAAAAATATGGTAGGCATGGTATAAAAATTCATTCCAGTGCCATAATAAAAAACTTGTCAGAAGTCAAGTTTGGAAGTCTAGTCTTGGTTTTGCTGCCCAGTAGGATCTTGAGTATGGTGCGGTTTCTGGGTGTCTATGGACTTCACATCCTTATTTACGGAATAAGATGTGGCCTTGCTCAGCATGAAGGCTTCTCTCAGCCTTGCTATTCTGTGTCCTTAAGTCCAATAATCTGTCAATAGTTTAGTTTTTTTTTTATTATGGATTATCCTATTTGTATCTTTTATTGCCCCCAAAATATCACATGTTATTCAGGCCAGTTATTTCCCTTAACATGGTCCACACACAAAGTGCACAGTCTGCCCCACCCAGCGGAGGAGACGGGTCAAGCCAGAGTCCTGGAAAGGCCTGGAAGGAAATGAGGCAAAAGGCTCAGCATCGTATCTTTTACTAGGTCTTCGGAAAGGAGACTCTGTACAAATTAAAAAAAAAAAAAAAAAAAAAAAAAAAAAAAAAACACGTAAGATGAGTTCAAGACTAGATGTTGATTTTGGAATTGCTTCTTTTGGAAACTTCAAAAATGGAAGCAGAATGTATTTAGGTATTCTCTAAAGACAGGAGAATTTTAATTGCCCTTCTAACGGCTGTCTCTCAAAGTTAGCAAGTTCGTGGATCTCTTGATGGTTTGTGGATGCTTTTCAGAAGAAGTGTAGCTGCTTATGAAGTCCGACAACATTTTGTTGGAAGGTAGAAGTCTAACTTTACTGTATGAAGGCCTGTTCCTCAGAGGACGAGCAGCAAGCCAGACTGTCCTTATTCTTGATTTAAAATACACTTACTTGTGGACTTGTCATGGACTCCTCGTCGTGGACCACATGTGGAGCCATTGAAGGTGTGAACTTTGCGTTGGTGTGAAACAACTGAATAAAAGCTGTTTATAACTTTGCATGCCTTATAACATAAGTACCCAGAATCAGTCATTTTTTTATTAGTTTATATGTAACATCGTATGCAAGCTTTCCTTTTTACAGTTTCTCTGACCTGGATTCTTAGCCAGGCATCCATATTTCCTGACGGTGTTTTGTGTTGTCCTTTTACATACCAAATTGGAGTAAATCAGAGTTCTTACATTTGGCACTTGTCCAGGAATAACAGTAATGCTACACTGTGTCATAACCAGGGCTCCTCCCCCAGCTTTTTTTTTTTTTTTTTTTTGGTACTGAGGATTGAACCCAGGGGTGAGCTATACCCGTAGCCCTCTTTATTTATTTATTTTTTATTTTGAGACAGGGTCTTGCTAAAAAATTCCCCAGGCTGACTTTGAACTTGAGATCCTCCAGCCTCAGACTTCTGCGTTGATGGGATCACAGGCCTGTGCCAATAGTTTAGTAATCCAAGTACATTTTAAAGCTGTTTCTACTTTCCACCTCTGTATAGAGATGACTCTTTTAAACGAGTGCTTCGTGTAGGGGGACAAGGCCTTGTTTCTGTGCGTATTGTATCTCATCTTACCCTCATTACTTTCTCTGGGCTGAAACAGTTCAATTCTCTAGAGCACCTCTACACCTCTCTAGAAGCAGAGCCACCCACAAAGACGTGTGTCCGTGAATGCAGCAGGTTCCCCGTGAATGTGAATATGGTTTTTGTTCACTGTATCTAAGAGGATAAGGAGTACTAGGCATTTTTTTAAGACTCAAATCGTCAATGTCAGTCCAATCATATTTTTCTTCTTTTTGTGCATTGAGTGGACTGCACAAAAGCTGACCTTGGATCTTCATGATATAGGAAAGTGAATTTTTTGAGGGGAAGTGACTAGATACAGTGAAAATCAGCATAAATGTGATATAACCTCAGGATTTGGGGAGGTTGGAGTGACTCGTTGGCAAAGCTTAGATGAATGCTGTATTTGCACCTGGAAGTCAGATCAGCACCCAGCCAGGAAGCCTAGGGAGAGGGAAGAGGGTGTCAGAAGTGCTTCTGAGTTTTACGTCTGTAACTGCTCCCCTTTGACAAGCAGACTCAATGGCTCCGTGCACCTACAGCCTAAAACGCAGCGCCTCCGGGTCTCCCTGGTGGGGCCCACTCTGCTCTCTGCCGGTGGCGTCTGCAGCTCTCCTCTCTGAGATTCTGAAAGTTGGAAACTCAGGGTTCCAGTCTCAGTTCCTCCTTCATAGGCAGCACCAACTTCATCAGATCACATGACCTTTCTGACCCTTCATCTCCTAAAGGGTAAAAAATGCAAAAAAACGATTGACTTTTTATTCACCTGTGATACCGTGTGAGTCTTCTCTAGGGACTTGCATGTAGAGCTACTCTGTGGACACTCTGTAGGGCTCATTTGGAGGTGCAGTATGTAACCATGGGCTATTGGGAGCTGAAATAATTGTAACCTTTCCTTGTGTCCTTGTGAGGTGCTGAATTCTTCTTTTCCTGTCGTCTAATATCAAAACCTTTCGGCCACAAGCAAAGATAATTTGAATAATAGATTTGGGGTAAAAGGGCTCCATATAAATCCTTTTGAAATTTTGTCCATCCTTTAATTTTTTTATATTGCTTAGTTATGGAGAGGGGAGAGAACATAAAATCTGATTTTTATTAGATGACTTATGTATGCTCAATATTTTACTCTAGGAGGATATAAAATTCCCTGTTCTCAGATGCCGCATGCAAGCTGTCTCCAGAGTGAAAAATGAACAGCATCTTACACCTCTACTTGCCTTTGAGCGCCAGGACCCAGCCTAGGGAAGAGGGCAGCATCCGACTCTTCAGAGCTGACCGGACACGGGTACTGCTTTCCACCGTCTGTCTCCTAGGTACAGTTTTGTGGTCAACACCTGCTCTTCCTTGGCCTCCTCCTCCTAATGCAGCGGGTTTTCTTGGTTTAAAAACGAAACAGAGAACTTTTCCATCAACCGTGTTTGAATTATTTTTCCCCCCCAAAACAAAAATAATTCTGCTTTCTTTGATTATTATTATTTTTTTCTTTCAAAAGGGAGAGGAAGCTGGGCTGGGAATGTGGCTCGCTGATAGTGGGTTTGCCTAGCATGCCCAGGGCCCTGGCTTCAGTACCCAGCACTGAAGAGGGAAAAGGGGTGGGGAAAGGAATTTAAAGATACCATGGAGTATCTGTGTACTGGGCTCTCCCTTACGTATTAGTTCATCTACCTTTTATCAAAGGCATTAATGATGGTGAAGATGCTTGTGACAATAACTGTTCTGACTGGACAGAGTATCAGGTAACCTGGCCCAAAACATGCTAATAAGCATCCATAGTAGGCTCCTTAATTATTATCATGCATGTGGCTCAAAAAGTGTTTTGTGTGTGTGCCAGCATGTGGGACACAGTGAAACCACCGGGGTTTTGGTGAAGGACAGTTGTGATTTCTCACCCTTCAATGATTTCATGTCCTATAGGAACACATTCAGGAACCGACTTAGAGATGGTTCAGTGTGATGTTTTAGTTTTCGGATGGTGCAGAAGCCATGTGCATTCAGTAGAAAGTACAGCTCAAGATACTGAATTTCGATCTGGTCCCGGGTTGGCAATATGCAGTGTGATACCCTGGTGACGCTGCACGGTGGCAGCCAGCTCTGCTCCAGGTCATCCTGAGGAGACGGCCCGGCAGCTCGTGGATTAGGGTGTGGCAGAGCTGTGGTGTTCCGTAGGTGAGGTATTCTGAATGTTTTCCACTTCGGATACTTTTATTTTACAGTGGATTTACTGGGACATTACCCCCTCGTCAGCCAAGGAGCATCTGTATTCTAGGATCCAATTCTTATATTGCTTTCTGTGCCCAATGCAGCCGTGACATCATGGCAGAGGTGTGCCCCTGAGGAGCATTTTCTCATCTTTAGGAATGTTTTTTGAAAATAACTGAAAAGTCAAGGCCATATGAAGATGGCCCCACAGCAAAACCCTGGCCATTATGGGATGCCTAGGTCCCGCACACCTCTGTGCTCCTCACAGAGCGCCAGCTGCTCTCCCCTTGACCCCGCGTGACACGACTGTGCAGTAGGTGCCATTACTTTGCTGCAGCATGGGAGGACTCAGTTGTCAGCGTCCCAGGGTGAGCGTGGTCGGGTGCAGACTGCCTGGCTCCTCAGCATTCTGCAGCCCGATGAGCTCATGGTGTGTGGCTCCCTGAGAACTTTGACTTTGGCCTCAGTTGACTTAGGAAATATTTCTCTGTGTGTGTATTTATTTCCAAGCTTATATTTTTTTTATTAATTATAAGTAGTGGACATTTTTTTTTGGACAGTGGTTGTAAATTATATAACTTAAGGCAGAGGGAGAGGCTGGGGGAGGATTTTAGTCATTTGGAACCATTAGGAGAAGCTCCCTGGACAGCCTTCCAGGAACCCAGAATTTCAGCCGGGCACAGTGGATGCTGAGAATGTGGGAGATTTTGTGTCTCTGTACACAGGGGGCCCGGGTCATCTTGGTCTTCGGCCTGAACCACACTCATGGTGAGAAGCAAATCTTGGGAGAGACGAACAGAACTTTACGTACAGAGGACTGGTGTTTCAGGGCTGTGACTTGAAAAGTCCACTCCTCATGATAATTTACAGAAGGCTGCTTACCTTTTCTGTTTGGGGCTTTATTTTCCTTTAGAGTTGAAAATATTCTGTCTTTACAGTCCTTTTAAGTGGATGGTAGAAGGCAGGAAATATGCAAATGAGACTCTTCAGTCTAGCCTTCTTGGCGTCTTGGGTAGCTTTGATGCTCCTGTGCCCATTCACTGGTTCAGCAGGTGTACTGGGCACCTGCTCTATTCCAGACCCTCCCCCATCCTTGGGGATAAAAGACGACAAGAGTCTGAATCTGTCCTCAAGGCATTTGGCTTTGGTGGCAGGAATTCCTCTTCCCAGTAAGTCCCCAGACAGTGTAAAGAGAGTTCCATTAGCAGAAGGAACGTTCCACAGACACACGAAGGAGGAGGCAGTAATCACGGTGAATATGAGCGGATATGTGAGCTAAATCTTTCAAAGGATACGTAGTAGGGCAGGAAGATGGGGGTGAGGAGGGAAGGCCCGGGAGATGGCGAGCCCAGGGTAGGGAAAGGGCTGGAATCCTCACCATTATTATCTCACAGCCAGGAAAACGGAACTCTGGTGGCTTGATCGGACTCCAAAAGAGATGCCACTGTGCCCAGGTCCTTCTACCCATGGCTGGGCCACTCTGATTGCTGGGTCAAATTGGGGGGTGATTCTGCCCCTCCTCACTCCCCTCCTCTTCCTGCTGCCTCTCTCTGGCCCTTTCTGGTTGGCCTGGGGGACATCTTCCCTAGCAGCCTTGCATGCTGCAGAGGGAGAAGGAGAACGAAGCCACCTGCCTTGACCCAGGGAGGCCAGGTTTTCTGCCATGTGTCTCCAGGGTCTTCTCAGGGTTTCTTAGGGTTTTTCTGTGACTGCATTTGAATCTGGCTCTTTGGTCACTACCCAAGAGCCTACGTCACTGCTTCTCCCTGCTTCATTGAGACTTGACCTTGATTAAACATGACTCTACAGTGTGGGGACTTCCTCAGCTGAGCACCTGAAATTTGCTAATTTGGGGTTTTTACGGGGACGGCAAAATGCTCACGTTTTAATAATGTAGGATTCCTGGGGACATCATGAAGCTGCTGACATGATGCTGAGTGGTTTGTGCTTATAAGAAACTTCGCAGATGGCTAAGATACGTGTGAAGGGTGTTTTATAAGGTTGACTTAGTGTTTCTGCAGTGGAAGAAAGTCCGGCAGACTTGTCCAGGATCATGAGGGAGATGAGTGATGTTCCTGTGGTAAATCACTAATACCACAAATGACATGGACTGTTCTTGATAAATACCAGCAAGTGAAGTTTACTTATATTCTCCAAGAAGATGCATGGGAATGTGGTGTGTACCATGTTCATTTAGGAAAAAAAAAATTTTAAATGAAGAAAATTTCCCTGATGCTAGTTATTATAGTTAAGCAACTTAATTCTGAACCCTAACTTTTCTTAGTAAACTGGGCAGCTAACGCAGCAAGAAGCCATTAAATAAATCACTAAGGACCCAGTTGGACCCACCGTTCATGGAGATCTGATTTGAGGAGATGGGGGAAGATTTGGAGATACTAAGATCAACTTCACGTTCAATCCAGCGGTAGAGAAAGTGTGTTGTTCTTGGCGTGTGAAAGGAGCCTGTCTTTTGTTATGAGGTTCATTCTTTGATTCGAATCTTTATAATTTCTCAATAAACCTAATAACCAAGGAGCGCAGCACAGTGCGTGAATGTAGCTTCGTGAGTCCCGAGGGCCTGAGGGACCTGGTATTGTAAAGAGCAGGTGCGGGGCTGAGGGTATGGCTTGGGGAGTCTGCTGTCTCCCCTTGTTCTCTTTGGTCTATCCAGGCCCCCTGCCTTCCCTAACCCCCTTGGGTCCAACGAGGGCACCTTCAGGATGGGCACCTTCAGGAGTTGTGTTGTGTTCAGGATGAGAGTCTGGCCAACCCGACTCTCTGGGGAGGATTCTGCAGGGACCTGCACACTCTCCTGGTGCCCTGCGTGCAGCGTTGCTGACCCTTCCTCCTGCCCTCTGGGTTTGACGGGGGCAGGACTTTGGTTTTTAATACGTTCCAATGGGTAGAAGTCTCTTGGCTGGTAGAAGTTCTCCTGATTGACCTGGTTATAAAGCAGATGATCCCAACCCTCTGCCCCTAACGTTTCTCCCTCCTCCCAGCAGACATGAATCACCTGCTGTCACCTCCCACATGCTGGTGAGAAATTCTGCCAGTGGTGGTTACAGCGGCAGCTTTGGGGTAGATCTGGGAAGTGGGCAGAGTTGTGGCAACACTGGGCCCTCATTTTCCTTTTAAATCACCCAGGGACAGTTTCATACACGAAGTTTCCCAATCCATCCTCTGTTTTCTACCCACCTAAAAGGGAACATTTAGCTGAAAAGCAGCAGGTTCACACTCTCTTTGGGTATTTTCTCCTCCTCTGAGGGCACCCCCCGCCTGTCTCCAGTCTATCCTCCGTGCTCCCAGGCCACCGTCCCTGAATGAACCCTTTGGCATCCTGTGTCTGCTCTGTCCAGGGGAAATCTGCCCGGGACAACAGCTGGAGGACGGTCTGCAGCCTGGGTAGACTTCAGGGCAGGACACACGCTGTCTCTCCGGGGCTGGAGGTCCCAGCCTGCACGCGCTCCCCTCGTTGCCTTCCCAGGAGCTGCAAGTGTGACTGCCAGGAGGACTCCAGGAAAGCCGGGGAGCTGGCATGGCAGCCCTTCCCACAGGGGCCACACAGGGAGCCCAGAGGCAGCCAGGAGGGTGGGCGGGGGAGGGCAACCAGGTGGGAACCACAGCAGGGCGAGGGCGGCAGGCGGGGCATCCTGGGCAAGATGAGGACTCCACCTGAGCTCACACTGAGTTCCCTCATAGCCCTGTAAATGTCGGGGTGACTCCCTGAGCTCTGGGTGAGGGCAGTGAGCACATCAAAGGACTGCTAATTAATCTCCAGGTGTGCTGGGGTTAAGTCCCAACTCCCTCCTCTCCACCCCTCAGGTGAGTTTCTTTTATTTGAAGCCAATTTAGCTTTTACACAGAGTCTTTTTACCTGCAGTCAGTTTACTTGACATAGAGTCTCGGATTTCAGGGTGGGGTGGGGAGGGTGTGCTTTTGTGTGTGTCTCCATAAGAAGGGGTGAAGGGGTTTTTCTTCTTTATAAACATAAAATTCATGTTGGAGTCTTTGGGTCCACATGTTTGAAGGCATCCTTCTAGGTGAATTAAATCACACTCTGGGGAAAAAATTTTTTTTCTTGGACATTTGAACAATTAAATCCCTGGTTGGAGCCTGGGCAGAGTTTGGCACTACAGTAGGATTCACAGGGCTCCCACTGTGGTTCTGTGTTAGTGTTCAACTTCTGCTCCTTGGGCCCCTTTTCATTGATGTCAAATGCTATTACTCTCTGGAGAGAAGGTATTTTAATGATAGGAAGATGTCAATTCGAATCCTCTTCTGCTTGACAATAAAAGCCATATAGGATATTGAAATGTGGGGGGTGGACTTCTGACTAAGTCTCTGGAGCATTTCTCAACCTCCGCACGGCTGACATTTTGGGGTGGATAATTCCTGCTGGGGAGGGGTGCTGTCCTGTGCTTGGTAGCATGTGTGGCAGCACCCTTGGTCTCTGCCCCTAGAAGCCCATCTCCAGCTGTGGCAACCAAAAGTAGTATCATGGAGAACCCCATGGCCCCCAGCTGGGGACCACTGCTGGAGGGAGGGATTTCACTAGGCAGAAGTAAACAGTGAGAGCTGCTGTTTTTGTTGCAGTTCATTATCTATGCATTTCCAAAGAAGGTGAATCTCAAGGAGACGGACCGCCTTGTGGAACTGCCATTTTGCTACCAGTTTTCTACTCACTTATTGACTGGAATTTGGTTTTGATTAAGGGGATGATTGCAACTCAGTCCTTGATACTGCTGATGTTGCCTCAAGAGCTCCCAGGTGTGTCTATAACAGGCAGAACTTTCTGGGCAGGGGACTCAGATCACAGGCTGCTTTCCCAGGGCTGGTCTGGGGAAGTGTCAGGGGAACAAGATTCAAAAGAGACTCACATTAAACCTTTAATAATGAAGTGCATGAGTTGAGTGGAAAGCACACTGTGATTCAGCATCTGTATGAATGGCAGGTCAGATGCATGACTTAAGTACAAGTTTCACTGACTTCACAGTGCTCCAGTGTGAAGGTGTCACATGTTCCTGTGGGAGACTGCTGTCCCCCCCCACCCCAGTCCCCACCAGTCTACCTGCACCGCTGTAGTGGAATGCGAGCTGCCAGACACGCAGTCATGTCACCACTGTGACTTCACGTTAATGTCCCCTTGTCTCTGTCTCACGGTCCCTTTTGCTCTCTATTCTCCTCACACAGGCGTGTGTGCGTGCCAGGCACCTCCTGGCTTTCTCTCCCTCGGCCGGCTTCCCCCCCTCCTGCCCTTGCCTTCTCCCCTTCTCCTCTGGCTGTGGGCCCTGTCAGGTGGCCCGGCTGGCATCGTCTTACCTGTGTTGAACTGGGCTACCCAGGGATCTCCATTTGTTATGCCTCGGGCACTCTCTTTAATACTGTCTCTCTGAGGGATAGTTAATGATCTTTGCAGCAAATGAAGGTGAACTGTAGCCACATTATTGTTATAGTACAGCAGCTCCGTGAACAGATTGGGCTGAGCTCTGAACAGCTGGGGCTGGCAGAGTGAGTCTTGACTCCTCTCGGAAAAGTTCCCAGAACTGCCAAATCATCAGACTTGAAGGGGACAGAGAAAGGTGATGGGCACAGAGGTTCCTGCAGGTGCCCTGGCTTTTGTGATCTGCATTTTGGAAATGTTTATTAGTTTGTGGATCTGGCCCAGCTTGGACTGATGGAGCTGAGGAGCCGCTGTCACTGCTGTGGCCTCGACGGCTTAGCGGCTGCGAGTGTGTTTACCGTTCACTTGCAGGTGCCAAACATGAGATCCCAAAGATGCTTTGGTTTTTCAAATGTGTGGCTCTCGTGGATGCACTGAAACTGTTATTTTAAGGAGAAAATATTTTAAGGAAAAACTTCATTTGTGAAGTTATATAACTCTAATATAGGTTTAATGATGGTCCCCCTGGCATCCAGGTGGATACAATGAATGGGAAGCAGGCAGAAGAGGGCAGATATCATAAGCCAGTGGCCTGGAGACCCCAGTCCATTCTACAGATATGTGGTGTGTGCCTATTTGAGGAGGGGGTATGTGCATGTGCATGCAAATATTTGTGTTTAAATGACTTCCTGCCAGTATCTTTCTATCTGTCTGTCTATCTATCTATCTATCTATCTATCTATCTATCTATCTATGGTACCAGGCAGCCAACCCAGGGGTGCTTAACCACTGAGGCACATCCCTAGCCCTTTTTATTTTTTGAGACAGGGTCTTGCTAAGTTGCTTAGGCCTCGATAAATTGCTGAGGCTGGCTGTGAACTTGCTATCCTCCTGCTTCAGCCTCTGGAGGGATGATAGGCGAGGCCATTGTGCCCAGAAGTATTTAAACTCTTTTTTATATAAAAATGTGGATGGTTTTCCCCAAGAGGCCAGCATATCTGGCTTCACCAGGAGTGTGGTCTCCCACAGTCATTGCCAGCCAAGCTGGAGTAGGAGGCTGGTGTGGTCATTCCACATCCTCCCAGTTCTTCACCAAGCTGGCCTCTGCAGGAGGAGTCCAGTTGGCCTTGGGGTTGGGAAGAACCGGGTTCAGCTCTTAGCTTTAACAGCAAAGCTCCCCAGACCCGTTACTTCCGAGGCTCGCCTTTTGCATGAGCGAGATGGGCATATGTTCCTTCACCTCCCGTGGTCACTGGAGAGCACATGACCCGAGATGGCAAGTTTGATGTTTCTAAAACACTACATACACACCCAGGGGATCGCTACACACATCCAGCGTTATAATTTTTAGTCACCATGTGTCACAGGTGAATCGATACCAACCCTTTAGTGTCACATCGACCGTGTTATAAAATTTGACAAGCATTTCCATTGCTCAGGACAATGGGGAGGACTCGGAAGTCGACCTTCCATATTTCTGGTTTTGTCTTGCAATGTAAACTCTATGGTGCTCTCAGGGAATTATCTGCAGAAACTGACATCTTCAGGGTGGCGGAGCTGAACTGGGAAAAATCTTATCCGTTAGTCCATTTAAGTAGCCTCATAGTTTTCTTTTTACTAAAAGTGTAATTTTGGACCTAAGCTCCTGGCGTTTCTTTTCCCTCTTGCCCACCCTCCACTCTTCCAGCTCCACAGTGACCCTGTCACCTGAAGATGTTCAGAGTCCTAAAAGGAGGCAGAATTGAGAGCACAACACAAACACATTTTCTTAAAGTCAGGAGTTAGGGTTAGTTTTTGTAAGGCTCGCATGGTGGCGTTGGGCGTGTTATTAGCTCTGTGCACACGGATCTTTTCAAATTTCCAAAGATTTTTTTCTCTATTATTACATTCAATTGGCAACTTCTCTCTCTCTCTAATGAGCTTTGACATCTCTCAGAAGTTTCCAGCACACAGTGGGTGCCACACCAGGTGCGGATAGGAGCTTCCTGGTTATTATGTACATGGTTAATAAATGCAGGGGTTTCCGCCTATTTTTCTACTTCCTGCAAAAGATGGGTTTCCTTTAGATGTGGATATTTCGCTGAAGTATGTGCTCTTGTTGCAGAATGGTAGCAGATAGCAGTGCAGTGTTTTCTCCCATTCTGACGGTGACTGGGAAACTCTGGTGTTCCAATGAAATGCTTTTTGGAAAAAAGCAAGAAAATTATGAAGGAGGAAATATCAACGTGAGGCCCCAGAATGGAAAATGGGGAGGAGAAAATGATGTTTTTAGACCCCTACATTTTCAGGTTTTAGCAATAGAAGTGCAGGCCTACCTGGGGAGCCTAAGGTGGGGTCCACTCCCAGACCTGGCTCCTGGGCTCGCTCAGATGCCTTTCTATTCACGGTGCCATCTGGCCCTGCTCGCCAGCCCATGGACGTGAGTAGTGAGGGGGAGAATACAGGGGAAAGGGCGGGGACGGAGAAAGAAGACCTGCTATGCTTTATACACCTTTTGTCCAAATCACCAAAGTACTGTGGGCCATGTCGAAATCTAAGGGAATACCCAGGGTGACCCTTGAGGCCGGCGGAAATGTAACTGGGCAGAAATGGCAATTTCACCCGGGGCTGAACAAGGTCATTGCGGATTTGGTGATCTTCTCTAAAAAGTCCCTGAGAAGGTCCACGGAGGCGTTCACAAGACCAGTGCTCACGGCGCTCCAGTGGGCGAAGTTTCTGCCAGTTGTGTACTTTGCAAGTTCACTTTTCTAGAAGATAAATATTTTCTGCTTGATAGTCCCTTCATCAGTTTTTCCTTTTTTTTTTTTTTTCCTTTTTCATTCTAAAATTGTGGTTACTGCCCCCAAAACTCACAGTAGAGAAGCAAGAAAGAGTGATAGTTGAGCCAGGAGTGGGGCCTGGAGGCCAGAGGGGGCTGTGCAGATCACTGGTCTGGGAGCCTGCATGGCAGATGGGTTTCCTAGGGGCTTCCTGGGGGCGTCCCAAAGACCTGACATAGGGGATTTGCCCTTGCTGATGTCAGAAGGTGGAAAGCCACACGGGGCTATGCTAAAACAGGCCAGAGCCCTCCTAGACTTTACAGAGAGCGGTGGCCTATGCTGAAACAGCCCCCTTTCCATCCTCCCACCCCGGGTCAGAATGATTTTATGATCATCATTATAGTTTGGACAAGGAGCAAATTTGCTTAGTCAAGAAAAATGAAAAGCCTCTATGAAAACGGAAGCCTGAAGGTGGTGAGATCAGTGGCCCAGGGTGCAGCGGTGCCGTGTGTGTGTGTGTGTGTGTGTGTGTGTGTGTGTGTGCGCGCGCGCGCGCGCGCGCCTCCCTCCCTCCCTCTCTCTCACGGGTTATTTCAAAGCAAAAGAGACAGCTGCTTCCTTTGCTTGCTGGTTTCCTGGTTGCTAAAGCTTCTTGTTTTGTTTTATTTTAAGGCCCCTCTCCGTCCGGTGGAGGGTGCGCAGAGCCTGCTGGCAGCCGTGCGCCCTCGGAGACTGGCGCTCTTGACACCAGTGGAAGCGCGGGGCACCTCAAACCGCTCTGAGCACAACCCACTTCCCTTGGCCCGCCACGAGCTTGGAGCAGTTACCCAGCCCTCCAACGCCACCCAGGAAACCCGCAGCCCAGTCACACCGTTGGAGCAGGTGTGCAGCGACTTCTCCCAGCGCATGTGACCCGGAGGGACCTGCACGTCTCGCCCACAGGCGGCAGTTAGCTCCCTGTGCCCACGGGTGCAGGGCCCCTCAGAGCCTGCTGTGCCTGGGGACAGAGCCAGGAGCTCCTGGGCTCCCAGCAGCCCTACCTGCCCTCCCCGCCCCCTCACCTGCTAAGTGGCTTGGAGAAGAATCTGGAAGAACCAATGTCTTTTTCCTTTCTGTTGTCCTTTGCCACGAGAACATCTCTTGGATTACTCCTTTAATATAGTAAACATAAAGATGCCAACATTAGCTGCTTTACCAAGACCCAGGGGAGAAAGGCAAGGTCTAAAAGCTGTGCATACATGTCAAATGTAAGTGCACATGGACATGTGTACACAGGCATGCATGTATGCATATGTATAGGCTGGTGTGCACAGCCATATGGGTTCACAGATATGCATGTGCAGCACAAGTCGCACACCAATTTAAAGCAAAACCCACGTGAGCCCTGATGCAATGAGAGAGTATATGAACGTTTAAGACAGTTTCAAGAGTTGGCTGATAAGGTGAAGGTGCTCCTCAGAAAAACAAGGAAAGGCGAACCATGCACAGGTGTATCTATTTTAAAACAGAATCCATTGGATATAATGGAACTTTAGGAAATTTCCATGTAAGTTTTGAGTTATCTTAATTAAAAAAAAAAAAAAAGATGAAAACTGTTAGCTAGGATTTCAGACCTCTCCCCTTGTACCTTTTACAAAGTTCTTAGTCCCTCAAAGTACTAGCACCTGCTCTTGGGTACATAACTTCGAGCTGAGGCTTCAAAGTGTTATATTTATTACTTAAATATAAGTAGGTAAGTTACTTCTTAGAAAAATGTAAAGACTCACTTTTTAACTATTAAACTAAGAGGAAGAGTGATTACAGAATCCAATATCACTATGTGTATAAGAGAAAACATACTATTTGGGAGAAATATTTTACATGCTACCTGGAACTTATTTCACAGTGTGCAAAATCAAAAGCAACAAAATATGCTTCCCCTAAGTTCCAGCAACTCAACTTCAGGGCAGATGTTTCCCAAGACTGTGGTCAAACATGTAAAGATTTTAATTGTAAGAATATCACAAAGTTCCCCATTTCTGACATACTTTGTTTCAATGTGTGAACAACAATAGGGCAGTCAAATATATTTTAGAAGTAACATACAATAAAACACCCTCCTGTGCTGAGGCATGAAACAGTGAGGTAGATTTTCTGTGATCTTGTTTCTAAAAGAACCCAACACAATGTGTGGCTCACGTTCGTGTACGTACACACAGCCAGTGTTGTTCTTGCTGAGTGGTTTGTCTTTATCTTGCCTGATTGTTCTTAATAATTTCCTAATATTAATATGTATAACTGCATATTAAATATTGAAGAATGCCATAAGAGTATATTCATAAGCATTTAGAAATATTTGTGAATACCAGGAAGAGAAGGAGCTTAAGAGCTTGCTTCTGTTGCCTTTCTTTCTTTCTTTCTTTCGAGGTAACTGCTTATCAGATGTCAAAGATGATTGATTGATTGAGCATATATTTGTGTGCCACTGTGTGCCAGGCACTGTTCAGTGCTGCTAGGTGTTTTTGGAGGCGTGGCGGGGGGTGTGCCAGGGGTTGACCTCAGGGGCACTGAGGTCACACTGAGCCACATCCCCAGCCCTTTTTTGTATTTTATTTAGAGCCAGGGTCTCACTGAGTTGCTTAGTGTCTTATTTTTTGCTGAGGCTGGCTTTGAACTTGGGATCCTCCTGCCTCAGCCTGCTGAGCCACTGGGATTACAGGCGTGTGCACCACCACACCAGGCTGCTGTGTGCTCTTCACGTAGCATATCACTGAATGAGTTCAGCATCCAGGTAACTGGACAGCAAAGTTAATAGCACCAGGAGGGAAATACCGTGATAGCAGCATGTAAAAAGGAGCATTCGGCTCTAGTTTGCTCCATAGTCATACATGTGTGTCTTATCTGCTCTCTGCGGTCCCACATGGTGGAACCTTCTCTATCATGTTGACAACTTCATTTGTCTGGAAAGCCAGAAGAAAATATGGAAGTCGTTGGGAAGACTTGACACTCTTAATGAAAACTCTGAAGAACACTTAAGAGCTTATCCGGGAGGACCCCTCCTTATCCTGTGGGCTTTCAGCTTTGAAACCCACTCTCAGGTGACTCTTCAGCAGGTGCTCTCCAGAGAGAGAGAGCGGGCAGGATCTGAAGATGGGAGCTTAGTGCGGCGAGGTCAGTGCCCACCCAACTGGACGTTGGGTCTGCAGAGGGTATTAATAGGCGGCTTGGACTCGGGAGGCAGCAGGACTCGGGCTCACGAGGACGTGGTCACCTGATAACTCTGAATGAGTCTCTGAGCTCCAGAATTGCACCCAAAGGATGCCCTTCTTCTGTCCAGCCCCCCTGTCCCCAGATTGATCTTGGAAGTGAGCCCTCCAAGTGACCTCTCAGCACTCCAGCCTCTCTCACTGGTATGAGATTGGAAATTTTAAAATTCCAGCCACAAGCACTCAGGGCTACAGAATGAAGAGATTTTTTTTTTTTTTTTTCATGAGTTCAGTTATAAAAATAGCAACGATTCTTGAAAGGAGACGTTTGTGTTGGGTTAGTGCCAATTGCAACCTTGTTTTCTCTGTGTGTGTGTGTGTGTGTGTGTGTGTGTGTAATTGTGGCTTCTTGAACGTGGTACGTTTCTTCCCTGGGGGGGAAGGGGAGAGGTCTGACTTTGGGTCTGGTTCTCTTCCCACTGACCAGGGAATCGGGAGTCAGCCCATTTGAACCCCTGCTGCTGGTTTACTGTGATTTTGTGGGAAAATCGGTCAGATTGGCTTTCCCCCTTTTCTATCCTCCTTCCCTCCTGTTAAAACAGATAAGGTGCCATTATGTAGTTGCACAGTTTGCTGCACGAAAGGGGAGGGAAAGAAACTTTGCTCTTCCTGAGACAAGGCCAGAATGGTAAAATCATTAATTCAAGAAATCAAGTTAAAGGAAAAAAAAAAAAAGACTTGTTTGTAGAACAAGATGGAGAAAAACATGTTTCAGGCTGGCTAATCTAATCACTCCCAGAGAGCAGCCTGTTTTCTTACTTGCTGGATCCCTTCCACTTTACATTCTCACAGGGAACAATATATTAAGTACAGTATTTAGAAATATTTGTTGAATCCTACTGTCTGATTTTGGCAAGTCCCAAGGAAAAAAAGGATATATCTTGGCCTGCTCGGGCCTTCTGGGGAGGACCTTGGAGTTTTCCCAGAGAGCCTGGCTTCCACTGTGGGAAACGCTGGCTCAGGAGATAACGCTGTGGCGGTCTGGTTTCAGAGGGCACCAAGTTTGCTCTGGGTTTCTGGAGCACCATAGCTGATCTCGAGTCTCCCTGTCTGAAGAAACTCCAAGTGTGGGTTAGCCTTTCCTCCTGTGAATGCCGTCATTTCCTCCTGCAGGGCTGCTAACTTTAACCCACTCTTCCTGTCCCACAGCGAGTGGGCTGAGCTCACCGGCTCCAAAATATCCAGTGTGTGTGTGAGAACAGAGCGCGTGGCCAGTGAGAATGGTCCCAAGCTGGGGCCTTCTGCACTGGGTGTCCATGGCTGAGGCGACTGCTCCTGGGGAGCTCAGAGGCTTGGGTCCCTTAAGCGGATTCTCTTTAAATGTGGTCATCCCATGGCATTGACGGAGTCCATCTAGTTTGTGGTGGAAATAAAGATGAAATATTTCGGAAGTCACGTTATGGCCCCTGGACTCAAACGTATGCTAAAATAAAAGTGTTTCATTACTAGGGAGATAAGTGATATAAATTCTTTCAGCTTAATGTATCTGGCATCGAACGGTTTTTATGAAATACTCACGCCAGGACTTTTCTTGCAGACTGATTCCGCTGGTGGCCTCAATGTGAAGTGGTTTTATCTGCCCAGGTGTTTTTACTTTGAGGTTGTAATTTGAAGGAGTTATTTAACCTATAATTCTTTATCTCTAGCTTGGAGGTAAGAGCATCAACCTCAGAGATTTTTTTTGAATTAAACTTTTTATTTTTAGAATAGTTTTAAGATACACAGAAAAGTCGCAGAGATAGGAAGAGTGAAGCCATAGGCCACCCACCTGGTTTCCCCTTTGGTTACCATTTTCCTTGCTGGGTCTGCTTGTCCGAATCAAGGGGCAGCACTGATGCGCTCTTATTATCACACTCAGCTGTTAATTCTGACTTCCCTAGTTTGTCCCTAATGGCCCTTTTGGTTCTAGGATCTCTTCCCAGATACCACATCTCATTTACTAGTTGCATCTCCATAGACATCCCTGATCCATGGGCTTCCTCAGCCTATCCCTGGCTGTGGTGGCCTTGACAGTTTGGAAGAGCATTGGTCAGGTATTTTGCAGAATGCTCCTTACTTGGAATTTTTTTTTAATATATTTTTTTTAGTTGTTGAAGGACCTTTATTTTATTTATTTATATGTGGTGCTGAGAATCGAACCCAGTGCCTCACACATGCCAGGCAAGTGCGCTACCACTGAGGAATTTACTACTACTACTCAACTTGGAATTTATCTTTCTCAAGATCAGACTGGGTCATGAGTTTTTGAGGGGAGCAGCACAGGGGTGAAGTCCCTGTGTTCACGTGGTAGGTCAAGGTCACCATGGGATAGGTCACCTTGACCTGTTGCTGGTCATGTTGGCCTTGACCCCCTGGCGGAGGGCCTGCCACTTCCAGCTTACTCTCTTTCTCCTTTTCCCTATTGTAGATCTTTGGAAGGACATCACTAGCTCATCTTAAAGGGTTGTTTTAAGGTTTAAGTGAGACGCTTTAACTTTGGGCGCGAAGCCCGTGCTGAGAAAACTGTCATCAGTCTCGTGGTCAATATGGTTGCTCCCCTTGCACTGGCCCTGGAAATACATAGAAGCCAGTTCTCTCAAGCACTGCTCCCTTACAGATCAAAAGTCACTCCATGCCAGGACAGTGGCCCCTGCCTATAATCCCAGTGGCTCCAGAGGCTGAGGCAGGAGGATCACAAGTTCAAAGCCAGCTTCAGCAACTTAGTAAGGCCCTAAGCAACTTCTAAGTAAAATATATGTATATTAAGAAAGTGGGGAGTGGGGGTACTGGAGATATGCCTCAGTGGTAAAGCATCTCTGGGTCCAATCCTCGGTACCAAAAATATTCATTCTTAATGTTGATTTAAAAGTTACAAAGTCAGAGTGTCCCCAAACCTTTCACTGGAAATGGCTGTACACAATGGCAACTGAGGGTGAGAGGCTTGAGTTCAGCAGAGCTTTACCATGACGCCAGGCATCATCCTGTCCTGGTCATCTTGGAGGTCAGAGACTCAGGTGCCTGGGCCCCCTTGTCTTGGGCAGGTACTGGGTGGATGGTAGGCTGACCCAGTGATATGGGAATGTGTGTCTTTCTTGATCCAGTCTGAGAGCTTTGAGGTAGAATTCAGGGTCTTAGCATCAGCTGTCTGTAGCTCCTGTCTAAGTGAGCCCCTCGCTCTGGGACCTGAAATGCTTCAGACCTGTGCAGTTGTTGCCAGAGTAGTTCACTGAGCTTGGATAATGGAGCTCCGAGTCCTGTGGAACCATGTCTGTCGGAATAAATGAGAACAGCTGGTCTCTTGTATAAATACTGTTGGCATGAATTTTTTATTTAAGTCTCTCCATGTATCTAGTAAACAGTAAGCAGAATTCTACCATTACTAAAAGCCTCCCAAGTCCCCGCTAATAAATTTCCTTCACTCCTCCCCATTTAAAAGTTCAGGGTGCAGGGCAGGGTTAATGTACCAGAGAAGGAATGCTAGGAAAGTATTTCTGAGCTAGAGAAAATAAGGTTCCTCTTCTGTCTCCTTTCCCATTTGACCTTCAGCTTCTCTCTAAGATAACAAATTTTTTGGACGGTTTCTTGGGAAAGCAAGATTTGTGCAGACATTCTTTTGCTATTCTGCATGTACAAAGAGAGACTTGATCACATTAAAATGGAGACTCTGTCCCTCGGTGTCTCATGGGGAGAAAATTTGAATTTGGATTAAGGGACAGGCAAGTGATGAAATATCCTCTGGGTCCCCTCTAAATGGGTGGCAACGAAATTCTTTCCATGCATCTTTATGAGGCAAGTCTTACCACGCTTCCCAGAGAGTGAGCCCCCCTTCACTTTCCTGTACAGAACCAGGGACACACTCGAGGACATCGATGACGGTGTCCGTTCCCCTCTTCTGTTATCTTTAGCAGCTGAAGGAATGTCTGGCTTCACTTGCGTGCTGAGCCCGGGGAGCTGGGGGCCAGCCCCTCCTGGATGCGTTTTCTAGTCCTGGCTCCTTAGTTCTTTGGCAGGCAGCTGTGGGCTCCCTGCAGCAGGGCGAGGAGAAGAGGGGACCGGTATCTGTGTCTCTTGGGAATCGGTGAGTCTTCGGGAGATCTGCCTCGTTCCTGCTCTTTCCAGCCTTGTGAGTCCTACAGCCACATCAAGGGGCTCCTGGATATGTCAATGGCCTTCCTTGGGGACAGTTGGTGCAGTTGTACTTTCTTGCCCCCTGACTCGTTCGCAGGCCTTGGCCTATGAACTATGAGCAGACGCCACAGGTGTCACACCTCAGAGGAGGCCGGAGGAGCCACCACGTCATGTGCTTCGTCCCTTCCCTCCGGCTGTGGTTGACATGAATGTGAAGAAGAAGCAGGGGTGTGGTCTGTGAGGGACTGTCACTGGAAGGCCCAGCCCAGGCTCCTTGTGTCACGTGAGAGAGAGCGAGCTGTGGTCACCGGTGTCATTTACCCTCTGATTGGGACAGCAGCATTTGTGTCTTTGGAGGGGCAGGAGTGATGGCCTGGGTGTGTGGGCAGTGGACACGCGTCACCGTTGTGGTGGCTGGTGGAAATCTGCACACAGCAGTCGCAGCTGTACGGACACTAGTGCTGTTCCTTAAAGGCGTGACCTGTGTTCTAGGAGGACTGGGAACTCCAGGGGACGCCTCTCTCCTGACCCCGGGTGTCTCATGGTCACCAGGGATCTTCATGGAAAGGAGGATAACTCTGCAGAGGGAAAGACAAGGACGAGACGTGTACACACACCCACACACACACACACACACACATGTGAACGGACTCCTGGGAATCGCAGGAGAGCCTTTAATACCGCACTCCTGGTGGCAGCCTGGAGGCGCTCCTGGGGTGGACGGAATGCTGAATTTATATTTAGGGACTTTCCACTGCTGAATCACAGAGCTTGTAAAATTTAAAAAGAAGAGGAGGAGTGGGTTGGAGAAGGGGGGTTTCAGGGCCCAGGGACGTGGTTGACAATATTCCTTCTAACCTAAAGCCACCTGAAGGCTTTCCCTGCCGTCCACTGGGCCTTGGCTCAGGGCTGCCTTTCCTGGCCCAGGGCTCCCGGGCCTGCTGGTAGGAAGCGGAGCCCAAGCCCATGCTGGGGGATGTCCCGGCTCTGCTCTCTCCCTAGGCCTGCGGCTTGCTCGTCTGGCACGGAGGACGTCCCCTCCAGTGCACTCTTGGCTGGCAGAGAGCCGGGGCCATCAGGGAGACCACTCTGAGGTGACCTCCTGCCTTGGCTAGTGCCAGAGCTGCTCTACAGGCGCCCTGCTCGCCCCGCCTTCTTCTCTCCCCTTCGGTTCTGTTTACAATAAACTTCTTCTCCCTGGAGGAAAAACCTGTGTTTATTTGGTTTTTTTTCTCTTGAAAGAAGTTTTTTAACCCTCAGGGTCTGGAGCAGGGCAAACCATCTGCAAATCCTAAAACTCAACAGAATGCTTTTGGAATTTTTTTTTGCTTTCATTATTGAAATTCCACCTCAGACCTTTCTGTTCAGCAGCACGAGTCGGTGGATCCTGAGCAGTTCAGAAAGGCAGCTGGGTGTGTGGGGCTCCCCAAGGTCCTGCTGGGATATACGCAATCCGCTTACTTGCAGATGAAGCTCTTCATCTTATTTTTCAAATAGCTTCAGTTAGAGTAGCTGGGGACTGGACGTCCACGTGGCCATGTGCCCTGGGCGGTGTGTGTTCTGTCTGGATTTGGGGGTGCTTACACTAATATCATTAGAACCCCCAAAAGAAGCCGCCTGGGTTGTTGGGGGACAGGGATTGGGTTCTAGCTATGGTGAAGGAGTCACACTGAGCTCTCTGCCTGTCAGTTTTCAAGATGAGATTCATGGTGTTCACCTTTCCATTCTCAAGCTGTTGGAAAGCCACCTTTGCACCCAAGGTGACCACAACAACATGCGTGAAGTGGCTGGAATCCGCCGAGGAAAACCCTGCGGAGGCACGAGATCTGGAAAGATCCGTAAGAGGAACCTTCTACATGGAAGAACAAAGGAGTGTGAAGAGTCCCGGGGCTGCCAGGGCTTTCAGAGAACCAGGCCCGTGACTGAGCACTGCTCCCGTCCCCGGAGCCAGGGTGGCCAAGGCCCCTCTGGCTGAGGGGCTGCCCAGCTAGCCCCCTCTTCATTTGAACCCACAAAATACATGCTGAGTCCACAGGCTCAACAGCGAGCAGCGCATGCCAAGAAAGGCTTTCCAGAGCCTCCTGAGTCCTTCCTGGGATGCACTGTTGGGATGCAAATGATCTTATCTGGCCTGTGGATTAAAAGACAGATCTTTGTCTCTGGCAGACATGTCCCCAAGTGGTGTCTCGCGGGTTACTAGTAATGCCGTCTATGAACTTGACTCATACACAGCATGTGATTTTTTTTCTTGGTTTTTAATTGTCGATCACTAATGTAGTGACCCTGAATCGACTGTAAAACAAACTCTCACCCAATCGCAGCACCAATCCTGGCCCATAGAAATGTCTCCATGTTCCATCAATTTCCTCAAGTCAAATTTTGACTGTTTTCTCCCCGCTTTTTTAAAGCTCTACTTCTAATTTCCTTGGGAAACTTTACATACTACATTTGAAATCTAGCGCTCTCCCCTTCCACTTTCCGACATGTATAAACTCTGCGCGCACTGTGCCACCACTAGGGTTGTCAACTGCATCACAATCTGAAAACCTCACGTTGCATATTCAGGCTGATGCTGAAAATTGAAAGCCAGTGATGTTTCTGTATATCTAAGCAGATCCTGTTCACTACACGGCCAATTAAGATGCCGTGATTACATTCTTTCCCAATTTCATGACCTCCATGTCTCTCTGTGAAGGGGTCAAATGCAAGGAGTTCAGTGAAGACCCCTCACCTCACTGAATGGTTGATTGAAACCATACGATAGTCGGTGGGCTTCAGACTTGACCTCCGACCTTGTCGTACAACTTCTTAATCCTGAAGTTTTTGATCTTTGTTTTTTCTTGCTGAGAGGAGAAATACAAGCCTTAAAAAAAAAAAAAATACTGAATTCTCTTTCTAGGTTCAGTGTTGTTTTCTCTCATTAAACTTTTGGATCTCTTTTAATCCTCGTTCTCAGATTGCAGAATGATGTCTGCCTCTTATTAATCCCGTGTGGCACTTGGAGCCATCCAGAAGCCACGTGCCCCTGGGCCCTGGGACGGCCTGTCTTGCTCTCTGGATGCACCCCCTTGGTTTTTCTCCCAGAGGTGCCCGGGGGCCCTGCCGGGTCCTCCCTCCCTCCCTCTGCGTCGCTGGTCTCCCTGCCTGTGTTTCACGGCCTTATCCTTCTCCTCACTTTCTGGGAGATTCCGTCTTTTTCTTCTAATCCTTTCACTCGTGTTTCTAGTGATCAGATTTTTAATTTTCTAGAACCCTCTCTTTGTTCTCTCTCACTTTCTGTTCCTGGCACCCGTGCTGACGTGCATACAACAAAGGCGTAAACACAGAACCTGGCCAGGAATGCGCCCGCTATGAAGAGCGAGACTAGAAGTGAGGATTCCCCGGGGGTATCTGAAGGCTTGTCTCGAGTCACCCTCCAGTTTCATAATTCGGTCCCTTGGGAAAGCCACCAGTGGCGCTCTAGCCCCCAGCTTTGACTCTGACCTTGTTCAGGAGGGCCGGACAGCACAGCATCCAGAAAGAGAAAAGGGAACGGTGCTGCCCTCCGCAGTGGCCCCTTTGAGAGAAAAGACGAGTCCGAAGCATCTTGGGAGCAGCAAGAACTCCACGTTACTGTGTTGGACGGAGTGTGAAGCAGGGGCTCCGTCGACGACGTTTTCAGCTCTGGCGAAGTCTGGTGCCACACCCATCTCCGTCTTGAACATTTTTTGACTTATTGAGTGTCCTAGTCCATCTTGTGTGGCCATAGCACAACGCCTCAGGCTGGGTGCGTTAGAGTTCGCTTGACTCACGGTTCTGAGGGCCAGAAGGCTTAAACAGCATGGAGACATGTCACGGCAAGGGCCCTCCTGGCTGTGTCACAACTCAGTGGAGGACAGGAAAGGAAACAGCCACACGCGGAGGACACGGAGCACCGAGCATCGTGGCCTCTACAGTGACCCACTCTCCTAAGAACTGACGCATTCCTACAAGACCCAGCCCAGCCTGGAGACCAGCATTAACCAGATCAGGACTGAGTTGCCTTCCCTGCCTCTGTACCGCCACCCTGGGGCCCGAGCTTCCAGCACATGGCCCCTCAGGGGACAGACCCATCCACACCATGCAGAGAGAGCTGGGGAGCTGTCTGGCATTGTCGGATGTCGTCTTCTGCTGTGGATCCCTGTGTCGTGGCTCCTTCCAGGCGCACCTGTCAGCCTCAGCAAAGGCAGCATCTCTAGCCACAGCTCCCATCCTCAAAACACCACCAAGACCTTTGGAGACCCTGACAGGCAGGACGCAGAATTTCACTGTTTCAGCTTTGGTTGTTTAATTACTATTATGTCGCCTCGTATCACTGACTGACACTTATATGTAAATCAAAAGTAGACCTTGTGCAAAGAGACTGTTGTTTCTCTCCTCTCCTCTTGCTCCTCCTCTTCTTTTCCAACTTCCTCAGTCCCCCCTCTGAGAGCATAGGTACATGGATATCCCCAGTCTAACTTTGTCTGGATATTTCTTAATCACCTCTGCTCGGTGTTAGGACCGTGGGGTCATTTCCTGGAGTGTGGGCTGAAGTATATTAAGAGGTGCTGCTCAAGTAACGGATCACATCCCATCGTAAGCCCAAAACACCCAGGTAAAAATGCACTTACAAGACCTCACCTCCTGAGCATCGTAAGTCAGCCACACCATGCGACATGGAGTGTCATGTCTTTCTCTTAGGGTCAGTTCTGGCTGGGAGCTACAGCCGAGGGTCAACCCCTAGGTCTCATGGGCATGTCACGCTGTGCTTCGCTGACCTGGCCAGAGACCCAGATCCAAAGCTGGAGGTACGATGATGTCTACTGCTTGCATGTGGCTTTCCCACCCTCCTAAAGTCACAGAACTCAGGGAAAATTGTCATTGCTCGGGGCTCAGTTGTATAGCCTGACTGTTGGTTAGAGGCAAGGTGGTGTTCGTTTTATCATTTAATAGCTTAATCGAAACACCTATCCTCAGATGATAGGAAATACAAACACGACTTTTCCTGTGTTGCATAATAAGTAGGGTCAACCAGGCGAGGACTTCCATCAGAGAAAAAAGGATGTTTGTTTCTGCCCTTGAACTTTCTCCTGAACACTCAATTCTGTGACTTACTTCAGAGCTGTCACGATGTGATGTGGCCTGTGTCTGAGAGCACTTTGGATTCTTACCCCAGCGTCAGGGCAGACCTAACTGAGCGAGTGAACTGGGCATGGTGTCACTTCCGCCTTGAAACTGCTCCAAGAAAAGACACAGGACTCCACAGTGTCATTCCAAGAGAACAATGGTTGGCCCTACTTACCGTATCTGAGTTTCCATCCTAAAATTTGTTTTCCATTTGGAAATGCATCTGTTGGTATGCGGTGGCTCTGGAAATCTCAGGAAGCAATAACTAGGATTAGAATTAGACGTCGCATGGGTCGGTTTGTTTCTTGCGTGAACTTGATACTGAGGATAACTCTGTTGGGGTAGAGACCTGGGGGTGAGAGACGAGACTGCAGAGAGAGAAGCAGGACGGGTGCTCTGTGGCTGGGCACTGGTGATTGTGCGTTGTGCTCTAGTATTTATAGTTTTATCAAATGAAAGTTTTATATTTTAGAGAATAAAAATTGCTTTCGATGTTTAACCCTGTAAGACGACTTTAAGCTTTCAAATGATGATCCTTTAAACATTGTGCATAGAGTGAAAGCCCCAGCGAGGGAGTGCTGGGTGTAGTTCCTTGTCCGTCTGCACACCATCTGGGAAGAATCCGTGGTGCAGACAGCAAGGGGCCTGGAGACAAGTTCAATCCATCGGACTTCTTAAATACAGAAAAATGAAACTCTTTGTTCAGGTTTGGTGTAAAGATGGAGACTATACAAATGTGGGATCTCTGTGATTAAAGCAATCAGAACAACAGAGGGCCGCCGAGCCTTGTGTCAACGTGTTCCTGAACTGTGTGGGCCTTCACATCCCTGTTGGTAGCCTGGTGCTGATAATCGCACCGTTGCACCATTGTTTTCCTGATTGGTGGTAAGAGAGGGCGGTAATTTATCCTTGGCTTTCAGGCCAGCCCCAGTGATGATACGCAGCTGAACTGTCCAACAGGAAAGGAGCCTTTCTGTTCTCCTAGAAGCGTACGTCCAGATCTAGCAGTGGGACCTGGGGAGGGGACCTGAGCCATCGGGGAGCCTTCCCACAGGCAGGACTGGGCAGGGAGGTCAGCTGTGGGCCGGGCTCCGTCTGCTCCCCGGGCAGCGCTGGGATCTTGATCTTCATCAGGCCACTCTGCTGAGGTCTGTGCTCTCGTTTGCCTTGGCTGCTATTAAATAATAATAAATAGAAAGGAGAGAGGGGGAGGGCAGCCCAGAGTGCAGCCTCAGGCGGAGCCTCATTCCCAGCGCGAGAGCCCATCACATCTCCTGGGACGCCCACGAAGGGCAACAGCTTTTCATTGTACCAGCCAGATTCCCAATTCTCCTTTTCCTAATTTCTTGCACCTGTGAATACCTGTTGAGACCATGAAGAGGATGAGCTCTGAGGGGGAGTTTCTGAAAGCTGTTTCCATGGGCTTCCTGCGGCGCCTTAGTACACAGATGCCTCTGGTCCTGGAGCCAGGGGCAGGGCAGGGAGCTGGGCCGATTGCTGAGGGGGTGGGTTCTGGCAGGAGGGCGTAGGCGGGGGTCTGTGTCCCCCACCAGCTGTGCCACACCCAGGGCCGTCCGTGGAGAGTCTGTGTCCACAACGATCTGTACAATGCAGTTGTTGTCACTGCAAAGCCAGAGACATAGTTTAATAAATGTTTACAGATGCTTTTAACAGACTTGCCTATTAAAAGCGAAGCTAGCCGGTCAGACCTCTGTGTCAAGGTGCCTCGGGCCCTGGGAAGGGGACGCCCCTCATCCACACCCTGCTTTCCCTGACCCTGCTCTCCTTTGGACCTCGAGGGTCCTCCAGAGGTCCCCGTGGGAAAGACTTGCTCCCCGGCGTGGCAGAATCAGAGGTGGCAGACCTCTAGGAGGTGTGTCTAGTGGGAGGTTATACCCTATGAGGCGACTGCAGGACCCTGCCCTCTTCCTCTTGTACGTCCCGGCTGGGAGCTGGGCAGCTTTTCTGAGAGTCCTTCACACTCTCTGCCATGATGTGCCGAGGACACAGGCCCAAGGCAACAGACAGGACCCATCATGGACTGAAACCTCTGAAACTGGGAGCCAAAATAAACCTTTTCTCTTTATAAGTTCATGAGCTCAGATATCTTGTTATAGTAATGGAAAGCTGACTTTGAGAGATCTTTTTTTTTTTCCCCTCACTAGTTTAGCCCAGGGGTGGCCAAGAGATATATAATGTGGACTTCAAATGCAACTCTTACCAATAAGTTTAAGATGTTGAGTAGCCTCATAAAAACTGTAAAAAGGAAAATAGATTAATTTTAATAATGTTTTATTTAAATCAATATGCCCCAAATATTGTGAATTCAATAAAACTACCAATATAGACTTCCTGAGGTATTTTACGTTCTTTATTTCCCACTGTGTCTTTGAACTCTGGTGTGTGTGGGTTGCATGAGAAGCACTCATTGCCCTCTGTAGCTCACGGATCCCATAGTAGACGGTGTAGGGATATAGGTTTGGAGAAGGCCCAGAATTCCCCCTTCCCTCCCTGCTGATAAATGTCGTTTCCATAGAAGATTACCAACACGGATAACCTAGCAGGTATTTTTAAGGTAATCTGTGAAAATAATTGACTTTAGGTGGGTTGGTTCTGGTCCTTGCTGCCAGCTGATGTCATCAGAGATGTCGAAGAACAAAGTGTTTGGGGCTTTCTTTTCCTGGATCTGGCTCTCCCCGTCCACTTACCCAATGTGCTTACTGGACTTCAGACACTCCCTCTGCTCTCAGTGGCCTGGATGGGGCTCCTTCCCCTTCTGCGTGCTCCGCCATGTTTTTCAGTGTGAAGCAGAATTTGAAGAAGGTAGTGGGCAAAACGCCACCCTGTAAATACAGTTAGTCGAATCTCCATTCTTCCTAATTTAAATACATATATTCTTCCTTATCTATGGTAACTGATCCCCCCCCCCGAAAATTATCTGGAATTTGCATAAGAAAGAAAAACACCTGAAATTTTAAGTGGCTTTTAATGAACTCATGAGGAGGTGGAGTTTGGCATTGGGAAAGGGGAACAGGACGGGGCTGTCTAGCTTCTGAGAGGCAGGCAGCACCGGTGGCAGCTGGCACCACGACAGGGCTCCCCCTTCAGCCTCTTACACCAGGAAAAGCAGCTCTCCCCTCACCTGGCCCCAGCCTGCCCCTTGGCTTTTCCACCCTGAGTGTCCAGTGGCCTCTGTGGGAGTGCCCAGCGGGGTGCACAGGATGCCCACAGGAAAAGCTGGCTGTTAGAGTCTGTAAACAAGTCTGAATGGCGCCTAACAAAATGCCAGAGGGAGTGGCTTGTGAAGTAACTCCACCGAGCCATTAAGTGTGGAGATTCCTTATTGGTTGACTGCTGTATCTAGTTTATGTTAATGCCATTAAGTGTGGAGATTCCTTATTGGTTGACTGCTGTATCTAGTTTATGCTAATTAAGATAAGCTGTGTGGAATGTATAAATACCGCTCCTGTCCTACAATAAACGGCTCCCTCTCCTGCTGTATCAATGTACACAAGTTGTTCGTCACCCCCCGTTAGTTTGCTGCAGCCGGACTGTGGCAGCTGGCCCTGGAATGGGATGAAAGAGGTGATGCTAACAGCTGGTGAAATTTGACTTGTCACCATTTTTATGACCACGGTGGTTACTGAGCCGAGCGGGTGTGGGTGTCTTTGAGGTTCCACAAATAAGCAGTTGGTGCTTAATTAATGACTTTTGAGCCCAGCCAGGTGATTGAAATAGCAACTATGTTAAAAAGGGGCCATTTCTTCTCTCAGTCTTTGTAGATTTATAGATAAAGTCTTAGTCATCACGTTTGACCATGAGCCAAGGAATTTCCACTTCTTGAAGGAGGGGCTTTGGCAGATGTTAACACAAAAAGGGCAACTTTCTTTGATGGAATTCCTTGAAATAGAACACTTTGGAGTTAAGTAAAAAGAAAAAAAGTCGTTGTTATTGATAGTCACATAGTGTGACATCAAGAAGAACCCACTCTTGGATCCCTTCTCTTCTAGCAGGGCACTGCTAAAAAGGCCTTCGGTAGAACTCGGCTGGCTCTCACAGCCCCACGGGGTAGTGGAGGAAACTGATTCCAGAAACATTGCATAGTTTGCCCAAGATCCTAGAGCTAAGGACTGGGGAAGCTGGGATTTAGCCCAAGCAGCGCGACTTCAAGTTCCTGCTCTCAGTCACCACACCATGTCCAGGGGAACAGGTAGGCTCCTGAACAGCACTTACACCCGGATTCCCACCAGACGCTGGACCAGTTGGAGACCTACCGTGGTCCTCTGATGCAGCCTCCTGAATATGGTGCCAGGAGACGCTATGAACTTAAAACTTGGTAGCTTTCAAAATATTTCACCTTAGAATGGAGATCATTTGTAAAGAGATCACAACCCCAAACCTCCGTTGGACTACTTGAGGCATAGGGCATGGTGTGGCAGGTGGCTTGGCCAATGTGAGTCCCTGGTCAGGAAGGAAGCCTGGCCCCTGCGTTGCCGTCAGCCGTCAGCGTTTCTGGCGCTGGCCTTGGGCACGTTCATCAGAGACTCGGTGGTACCAAGACTTGCAGAAGCCTTCCTGAGGCTTTCTTGGGTCTCTGTCCTCTCCCTCCACACAGGCTCCCAGCTTGCATCTGACCCAGCCTCTGACCCTCTGGGTTCAGTTTGTGTGTTTAGTCTTCCCAGTTTTCGGAGCTTGGTTTTCCTAAGTTGCTCCTGGCTTGATCCTCAGGGCTGCCTGGGTAAGAACCTGCCCTGTGCGTCCTGCCCCGTGACACCCTATCTCTTCTATTTTTCGTAGCCAAATGTGCTGGCGTGGTGTCTTACTCAGAACGTCTTTTTTCTCTGAGATCTCTCAGGAGGCTCGCACGGGCTCACGGCTCCCCACCCACTTGACGTTTCGCCCATCACATTCTATGTTCCTTCCAAGGACCGAAAATATAACTCTTTCTCTGACAGCAGGAGAGACATTCTCTCATTGTTGCTCTCCAGGAAAAATCTCAAAATCTAACTAGACAAACCTTCGCTGAAAAATTAGACCAAATGGCATTTGTAAACTCCAAGGAAAGCATTTTTCTTCTCTGAAGTATTCCCTAGCTGGAAGTGTTAGAAACTCTACATACACTGATACCAGTTAGGTTTATGGAAAATTTGAGAAGCCATAAACAGCTGGATACACTGTCAACACTGAACCCTGTTGACCTAATTTTTTCCCTAGCTCTCTGTATGCTAAGAATCTTGGAGCATTCTAACTTACTTATGAGTGAGAAATGTGGGTGGATAGAGTTTACTTCCTTAAAAAAAGAAAAAACAAGGAGTTTGCTGGCTTCTTTTTGCTCACGTGTAATTGTAATTTCAAATGAAGGAAATACTATTTAGAAGTGCATGTTGGTACGATGTGCCTGCCCACCCTTTCTCCAACTGTGCCCACAGGTAGCTAGGTCAAGGCACAGTTTGCCTTGTGCCTGATACCGTTGGTGTTTACTTTTATTTTTCACTCATGATCTAAATCCCTTACACAATGAAACATCTTCAGAAACAAATATGATCTGCCGCTTTCAGGATACCAGGGAACAATAAAGAAACTAAAGATATGCAGTGTTTATTTGTTTTTAGCATCAGATCAGATGTTGGATGTTTTTGGCAACCCAGGCTGCACAAATGAGATTTTCTTTACAGTGTCCTTTTCTTTCTTAATTGGCTCTCTACTGTTTAATTTATTACAAATGAACTTTTCAGGCCTGTTTATGATAGACAACTGGTAATGAAGGTATAAACACAGCCAGTAACTTATTTAGCATACTGTGGGCTCTTCGTAAACACAGTTGCATAAATAAAATATTGAAACAAAACGGAGTCAGGGTGTTCTGCTCCATGGTTGATGGTAAATGTAACTAACTTTACTGCTCAGTGTGCCTACATTTGGAGAATTAGGTCAGTGGCATCTCTGATGTTGGATTTTGAATCTAATATGTTTTAGACAAATGATCTCTTTCTTGATTTTTAAAAATCAATCTTAACAGTAGAGCCACTGCTTATTTTATGAGTGTCCTGTGTTAAAACAATTTCTGAAGTGCTATTTATCTGTGTACCTTGCAAACTTCCATGATTTTCGCTGGTGCAATGAAACTTGAGAGCGCAACCTACCTGGCTGTGTTAATGAACATGCTAGCCTCTTGGGTAAGTTACTCAAGCAATTTCTGCCAATCCTAGATTTTCACTTATAGAAAGTGCAGGTCTTATGTAATTTGAAGAGTTATAAGAAGAGGAGACATAAAACAAACAGGATGTTTAGACGGTGCCTGGGCCACCACAGTGACTCCCGGTAGCTATGATTACATGTGCACAGTGCATTTTGCCTGTTCACCCTGCAGTACAGGTTGGGTTGCTCCCATTTTTCTGCTGTGAACTCTGCTGCTGTGAACGTGTGTGCACGGATATCTGTTCCAGACCCTGCTTTCGGTTTTGGTGTGTACCCAGGGGTGGAATCACTGGATCAGATGATAATTCTGTGGTTTTTTTGAGGCATCTCCAAACTGTCTTCAATATCAATTCCCCCATTTTACATGCCCAACCAGTAATGCATTGGGACTCCTATTTCTTCACATCCTTGCCAAGAGAGATTATTTTCTGGGTCTTTGGTCCCCCACCTCATGACCATCACAACGGTTATAGGTGGTCTTTCGTTGTGGTTTTGATCTGTATATCTCTGGTGGCTGGTGATGTTGAACACCTTTATATGTATTCATCAACCATTTATGTATCTTTGTAGAACTGTCTATTCATGTTTTTTACTAATTAAAAATTTGTTTGTGTTGGGTACAGTGGCACACGCCTGTAATCCCAGTGGCTCAGGAGGCTGAGGCAGGAGGATGGCAAGTTCAAAGCCAACCTTGTCAAATTCGCAAGATTCTGTCTCAAAATTAAAAAAAAAAAAAAGAAAAGAAAAGAAAAGAAAAAAGAAAAAGAAAAGGGCTAGGGATGTGGCTCAGTGGTAAAGTGCCCCAGAATTAGATTCCTAGTTCCAAAACAAAACAAGATAAATAATCTATTTGTTTATAGGATTTTTAAAAAATACATATCTGTTTATTACGGTCCTCTGAGATACATGACTTATAGGTGCTTCCTCTCATTTTCTGGGGTTGTTTTTTTACTCTGATGGTAGTATCCATTGCTGTACAGAAGGCTTAAATTTTGTAGTTTAACTTATTTTCTTTATTGTTTGTGTTTTGATATCATGTCGAATTATTGTAACACTCTCCCCACCAAAACAAAGCAGGGGCGGGGGTCAACTTGGTTTCACTGGAAAATTCTATCAAACATTTCAGGAAGAAATAATACCAATCTTGTGAAAAATTTCTCAGAAAACAGAGGAGGTAAGAATGCATCCTTTTATATATTAGGCATAGTTCAGATACCAAATAAGATTTGTAAAAAAAAAAAAAAAAAAAGGATGTTATAAAAGGAATATGATAATGCATAAATGTGATAATGTATCATAACCAAATTCAACGGTTTATCTCTGGAATGCAAAGTTAGACACTTAGAAATCAATCTGTGTAATTTACTAAAACCACACAACAAAGAAAAGCCATATAATTATTTAAATAATGTAGAAAATCATAGAGAAAACAGAACAGCTGTTTAAAATAAAAACTTGAAGCAATGTAGGAATGGTTGGAATCTTTGATAAAGTGAATCTATAGAAAATCTATAGCTAGCTACTTAATGGCAGAATATAGAATGCTTCTTCCCTAATATTGATAACTAGGTTCACTTTCACCTCTTTCAATTATTATTTTGTTAGAAATTATGGCTAATGCAATAAGAGAAGAAAACAAAATAGTTTGGAAAGAGCAGTAAAACTGTTTACAGATGACATGGTTGAGAGCAGAGTCTCAAAGAATGTACAAAACAACTGTAAAGACCAAATGATTTAGCAAGAGGTCAGGATAAATTGCTGACATACAAACAAATGTATTTTTACATGCTAGTACAGCAAATTGGAAAAATGATTTTTTAAAATTTCACATACAAGAACATGATGAAACAAATACCTAGAAATAACTTTAGTAAAACCCATGCAGACTCTCTACACCGAACACTAAAACATTGCTGGAAGTAATGAAAAATGACCTAAATACATAAAAAAATTTTCATTAGTGATTAACAAACACAATATCCTTGAGGTATTGTTATTTCTAGTTTCAGTGTAATCCCAGCTGAAGCACCACCAGACTTCTTGTTTGTTTGGGGCACAAACTGGTTCCAAAATTTATAGAAAATGTACTAGAGTTAGACTACCCAGAGCGACCTTGAAACAGCAAAGTCAGAAGGATCACGTTATATGATTCCACGATTATAAAGTATAGTAATCAAAACTTGGAAATGCATACGTAAAAAGAGATGAACAGATGAATAGAACACAATTAAGAGCTCAGAAGTAGATCCCCATTTATATAGTTGACAAGGGAGAGAAGAAAGTACTTTTAGAAATAGCAGTGGTATACCTGGAACATCAATCCCTTCCTCATACCAGTCACAAAATCTAACTTGAGAGGAGTCACAGACCTCACAGTAAAATAACGATTTCAGAAGAAAACAGGAGAATATCTTTGCAATGGGTGGAGGGGGAATAGTTGAAAGGAAGTCTATAGAAAGCAAAAACCATAAAAATTGACAAATGAGACATGATCAAATTTGAAAACTTGAATTAATTGAAAGACATTATAAAATTCATATCTGATGATGGATAGGCGGAATGCATAGAGTAGTTCTACAGCTCAAAAAATGAAAAAGATTCAGTAAAATGGGCACCATCTCAGATACTTCACAAGGGAAGGTACACAAATAGGCAATGAGCACATGAAATAAAATATACTCAGATTCTACTCAGCATGCTCAGGAAATGCAAAATAAATCACAGGGAAAAGACCTCCATAAGAAGGGCTAAATTTAAGAAGACTAACAGCTAAATGTTGGTGAGGATGTGGAACAACTGGAGCTCTTAAATTTTTGGTGAGTGTGTAATTTTGCAACCACTTTGGACAGAAGCCTGGGAATTTCTTATAAAAGTATATGCACCTGTATTCAGACCTACAATTTCACTTCTAGGTATTTTCCAAGGAGAAATAAAAGCCTGTGAGCCACAAAAAAAAAAAAAAAAAACCTGTACAAGAATGTTCCTCCCAAAATGTTCAACTGTATTTAGAACAGCCAAAAGTGGAAAGAGCCCATGTGTCCATCAAGATAAAAGTAGAAAACTAAGGGATCATATTTGTGAACCATAAAAAGAACAAAGTACTGATTCACGCAACAGCATCGATGAATTGCCCAAACTTTTATGCTGCACAAAGAAAAGCTTACATAAAAGAGAAACAAATAAAATTGGTTCTAATTATATGAAGTTTTTGAACAGGCAAAGCTAATTAAGTACAAAAATAGAAGAGGAGGGGTGGGGCAGGGATTGCACAGAAAGTGTTATGCAGAAAATTTTGGGAGGGGGGGTGATGTTTTGCATCCTGATGGACATTTGTGCCATACAGGTATATACATTCACAAGAGCCTATAAATTTGCACATGCAAAATTTGTGTGTTGTATTGCAGCTAAATTTTGCTTATAAAACACTAAGGAATTTTGAAGTTTAGGAATAAAGTTTACTGATATTTGCAACTACCTTTGAAATGGATCAAAATTTAAAACTGATCAAAGGACAGAGGGAGGGAAGATGCATAGGTATCTGGTGAATAGAAAATATAACCAAATATTAATTATGGACTCTAGGTGAAAGGAAAATGGATTTCCTTCAGCTAATTCTCTTTTCTGTAGGTCTGAAATTTTTTATAATAAAATATTACAGGGAATGCAATTATTCGTGTGCTCCTACTTTCAAGGGTTGAAATGATGTGTGTGTGTGTGTGTGTGTGTGTGTGTGTGTGTGTGTGTGTTATTTTTTGGTACTGGGGACTGGACCCACAAGTGCTTTACCACTCAGCTGCATCCTAGCCCTTTTTATTTTTTATTTTGAGACAGGGTTTTGCTCAGTTGCTTAGGGCCTTGCTAAATTGCTGAAACTGGCCTTGATCTTGTGATCTTCCCCCCTCAGCCTCTTGAGTCGCTAGAATCACAGATACATTTACTGCTTCAGCCCGTGATTTTGATTTACAAGGGAAGGCGTTGAATCCTATTCCTCCAAATCCCAAGTTGTTAAAGAATAGAGGAGGTGCTAAGGTCTAGTAGCCACAGTCCTTCAGTGCACGCCCTTTTGTGTTGCTGTGCACTTTTTCTAACCAAACACCCAGAGCCTGTCAGGTAAAATAGGAAGTGAACACAGAGCCTCATCTTTGCTGGAAACCTCCTCTGTGGCCACCCTCCAATTGCTCTATTAAGTTTACGAACTGACCTTTTCCTAAAAATTATCCTTGAGGGAAGGAATTCTAGTCGTCAGATTATTGAGCACACATTTGTTAAATATCCATCAAAAAGATACTGAGATGAAATGAATTATAGCTCTAGTTTCTCAAAGAATTATTTTTCTTCCTGAGCTGGTGCCCTGGGAATTCTAGATGCAAAAATAAAAGACCACGTGTCTTGGAATCCTACGCCTGTGCCTGATTTCTTTTTTTTTCTTTGTTTATTCCTCCCCATGCAGGCAAAAATTCAGGAGTCTTGCAGAAGATGAGCATGTGTCCTGTCACATATAGGTTCAAGCCTCGCTGTGCAACCCCTGGATCTCTAATTCCAGGTCTGACCTTGACGGGTCGTGTGACCTTGCACAACTCCTTACTTTTTCATCCTTTGGTCCTGATTTCCTTATAAGCATGAGGATGATAATGAGGCAGATTGCAAAGTTGAGAGTTAAAAAATAATCAAGCCCAACCTCCACACTTCATTGGCCTGAGGCTTTGCTTCAGCTGATGGAAGCAAAGCATATCTTTAAAAGTTCTCCTCACTGGAGGGTAATGTAACGCTCTATCACATTTACCTCCCTTTAATAGGTATGAAAACACTTCAAAAATAAATGTGCTATAAGTATGCAAAGTGTTAGCAATATTTCTTTAAGTGAGGATGTATGTAATACTTCATGCATATTTTTACCAAGTAAATATAGGTCTTTCGGATTGTAATAGGACTACTAAGATTTTACGTTAAATCTATAATTATAGTCACATGTAGATAACCATCTGCATGTAGGAAAGTGACCCCTTTGGTAAAATTCATCGCTTTTGTTAATACTCTGACCACTACTGTGTTGGCCCTTCTTATAGATTATTCTTAAGTGTAATATTCCCTATATGTAACAAATTATGAGATTAAGCATTTCAGGGGTAGGTGTTACACTGGGACCTGGTTGAGTGAAAGTACATAAAGTACATAAAGCAACACTGCACAGTATTACATTTTGAAATAATAAGACTTTTGCAATACTGTAACTGAATACAGTGGCATCTTGTCAAATGCATTATTTTCCTCCTTAGAAAGCCAAAATCATTTTGAGTTAAAATAAGATAAAAGAAATTTATTTAAACCAAATATGTATTTGCAGCTTTTAAATTTTGGACTATCTTCATGTTTTGTTATATATATGAAATACAATAAACTGTACATTTAACAATTAAGTCAGTTGGGACTTGTTTATATACTGAAACCACATCCACAGTCAAGATAAAGAACATTTCCATCCTCATCTAGGCTTTCCCCAAAGGTCCTCGCAATCCTTCTCTCTCTCTAACCCCATCCTGAGGCAATCGCTGAGTTGCTTTTTTTCAGTGTGAATTAGCTGCATGTTCTAGAACTTGATGTCAGTCGGGTTTGTGGTGTAATATTGCCTTTTCACTCCGTGTGTGATTTGGGAGTCATCTCTGTTTCTGGGCGTGTGGGCATTCTGTTTCTTTGTCTTGGTTTTCCCCTTTGCCCAGAGTGTCCCATTCTGTGCTTGAGTGTGTCTTATCGGGCTTATCCATTCTCCCGCTGCTTGGACAGTGTACTGTTTCCCATTAATAGCTCTTCAGGTCAGGTTGCATGGTCGTTGTATACCGTCTTTGCTAAAGAGACCTTCTTTTTCCCCAGTGGATGGCCTTGACTTAGTTGTTGGAATCCGGTGGCCACGTTTGTGAGTCTATTTCTGGACACTTTTACTTGGTAGAGCATGCTTTTCCCAAAACTCAAATACTTGATTACTAGCTTTATACCAAATCTTGATGGTGAAGTGATTTGTCCAACTTCTGATTATCTGGGTCGTTTGATTTCCATATCAGTTTTAGAATAAAATTATGATTTTTTTTTAACCAAGAAACAAACAAATTCCAAATTCTTAGCTTGGAATTATCTTGAATCTTAGATCAGTTTCAAGAGAATTGCCTTCCATGGATATGGTACTTCTGTCCATTTATTTATATATTTTAAAATCCATAATAATTTGTAGGTTTTACTACAGAGATCTTGTATGTCTTTTTCTTAGATTTATTTTAAATAATTACCCACAACTGCAAAAGGGATTGAAAAAGCTTTTCCCCCTAAGATGTCCTTATAGAATACTTTTAAAATTAACCTTTATTCTGCACATTGCTAAATTCTTTCATTATTCTGTGTAGATTTTATGTTCTTTTTTATTTTCTATGCAAATAATCATATATAATAAAATAATGGCAATTTTCTCTCTTTTGGTCATTATCTCTTATTTATTTTCTTTTTTTATTTAATTTAATGGCTAAGTCCTATAGTAAGCTGTTTAATAGGAATATTGAAAATTGGTGTTCCTGCCTTATTCTTTATCTTGTGGGGCAAAGATTTTGATCTTTCACCTTTAAATGTGATTATTGGCTGTTGGTTTTATGTTGGTACCCCTTATTAGTTTAAGAAAGTTACCTGCTATTCTCAGCTTGCTAAGAGGTGTGTGTGTGTGTGTGTGTGTGTGTGTGTGTGTGTGTGTGATGAACTGTTTTTGATTTTATCAAGTTATTTTATATTTAGTAAAATGATCATGTGTATGTATGATTGGATTACATCTGGTAACATTTTTGATAAGGATTTTTATATCTATAGAAGGAATGTGATTTTCTTTTTTTTTTTTGCAATTTATTAGATTTTGGCATTAATGCTATATTGGTGATGATCCCAAGTTCCTTTCTTTCTGGAAATATTTATTAAAATAAGTGTAATTTCTTCCTTGAAAGTTTGCCAGAATCCATCATTTGGCCTCTAATTTCCCCTCCCTCCTTCCCTCTCCTCCTCCTCCTTCCTCTTCTCCTCCCTACCCTCCTCCCCACTTCCCCTTCTCCCCACTCCCTTCTTTCTCCTCTTTCTTTTTGTCTTTCTTCCTCTTCCTTCTTCTCCTCCTAGGGATTGAATCCGGGGCCTTCCATATGCTAGTACTCTACCCTTGAGCTACATCCTCAACCTTTTTAAGTTTTTGATTTTTGAGACAGGACCTTACTAAGTTGCCCAGTCTGTCCTTGAACTTGTGATCCTCCTGCCTAGCCTCCTAAGTACCTGGGATTACAGGTGTGCACCAGCATACTTGGCTTGAGTTTTTCTTAAGCATGGTATTTGATCAGTTTATCCCCCCCCTCTGTGTGTGTGTGTGTGTGTGTGTGTGTGTTTGTGTGTGTTGGTTTTCATTGTTTAACTTTGGTAAGCGTTTTTCCAAAATCATGTCTCTTTTGTATAGTTTTTTGTTCTGTTTTGTTTTTTACTGTTTTAGTGTAATATTATCATCTTATTCTTTTGAAGTTCCTTGGATCTGTGCAGTTGACTCTCTTTATGCCTGATACCTATGCAGGGGATCTGTAGCATCTTTCATTGTCTTGAACATTCCAGCTAGGGTTTTGTCAACTGCATTGATATTTTCAATGAGCTAAGGTATTGGATTTCTTCTGTTTTATTTTTAATTGGTATCTGTGTTTTACTATTTTTCCCTTCTACTTGGAGTTTAACTTGTTCCTTTTTTTAAAAAGCTTTCTCTGGTGGGATCTTAGGTCATTAATTTCATGTTATCTTTTCTAAAATAAACACTTAAGTCTCTGTGCTCCTCCCTCAGCACTTCTTCAGCTCCCTCCCACAACTCTTAGAATACTGTTTGGTTGTGATGTAATTCAAGATAATTTCTAATGGTCTCACATATTATCTTTTATTCATGCATTATTTTGAAGTGTGTTTTTTTTCATACATTTTTTCATACACCTTTGAAGTTTCCCTAGGTATTATTATTGCTTTCAGATATGGTGGTTAGAGTACACACACTGCATGGTGTCTATTATTTTTAATATTGGGACATTGTCAGTAGCCCACAGTCGTCCTTCTTGCTGAATGTAGCATGTGGACTTGAAATCAACATATATTCTGAAGTTGTTGGAGGAAGGTTTACCAATGTCAGTGAGACAAGGACAGTCAGTCATGCTGTTGGGAGCCATGTGTCTTTGCTGCCTTTCTTTGAGGCCTGTGGATTGATTACTGGGGGGTAGGGGGTCACTGCTGTGGCGGAGCTCCTGTGACTTCCCTGTGCCTTCAATATGTGTTTACAGATGTTTAGACTTTATCACTGACAACTGTCTGCCAGGTGATTTGCCCCAATATCCTTTGAAACACTCCTTTCAGTCTCTGGAGATGTTCTCTGTCTTTGTCTTGTTTCATATTAAAGTTCCACTCCTTGCTTGTTAACTGCATAATGTACATTTTTAAATTCATCACTCAAACCTATTTTCTTTATATTTGAACACCCTCATAGCCAATGCATTTTCTTATTTTTATATCTGTCCTATCAATCTGAATAAGTCTTTTGACCATGGTCGCGTTTAAACTCAACATGAAATTATCTGTATTCTCTTTCTCCTCCTTTTCAATTCTCACTTCCCCCTTTCCTCCCATCTTTTAGATTTTTTTAATATCTTTTCATGCTCACTTTATCTACTGTATGTGTTTTGGCCAAATCATTTTATCATTTAATTTATTTTCTCTGAGAGTTATTTTACAAATACCAAACTTTCCAAGTCTATTTAGAGTTAATACTGTACCATTTCACATAGAGCATTTAAAAAAACCATGTAATCGATTATTCCTCAACCCTTATGTCATAGTTTCCATGTATATCTATATACACTGAAAAATCCCACTAGACCTAAAAATATTATAAATGATTATGTGTATTATAAAGGACTTAAGAAAAATACTGTTTGTACTTACCTAAAAATTTGCCATTTCTGTTGCTCATGGTTCAATCTTGAAGATCCATGTTTCCCCTGGGTACCATTTTCCTTCAGCGTGGAGAGCTTCTATTAGCAATGTTATATATTGCATCTCCTGGATGAATTATCTCACATTTTTTATCTGAAAGTACATTTATTCTAAAGAAAATTTTCACTAGTTATAAAATTGGGGGTAGGCGGTTTTCTTTCTCCAGCCCCAAAGTGCTGCCTACCACCAGGCCTCTGTGGCTTCTAATGAGAAATTTTTAGTATTTTAATACATTCCCCGTGTGTAAGGAGTGTGCTGCATATTCTAGCAGTTTACAGCAGTTTTTTTTCTCTATATTTGGTCTTCATCAGTTTGTCTGTGATGCAACTAAATGTGGTTTTGAGTTTGTGGATTGCTGAGCTCCTTGCATCCATAAATTTATGTGTTTATCTAAATAAGCTTTCGGAAAATTTATTTAAAGTTTTTTTCGTCAATTTTTCCTCTCTTTCTTGTACTCCAATTGCATATTTAACATCTTTGGAAATCGTCCTTTGGGTCTCTGAGGCTCTGTTCATTTATTTTACTCTTTGTCTTTCACTATCATTTTCTGTTATTTAGGTCAGATGATTTGTATTGATCTATGTATAAACTTGCATACTGCTTTTGAGTTCAGTGACTGAGTTTTTCATTTTAAATACTGTATTATTGACTTCCACAATTTTCATTCATTTCTTACTATTTTATTCTCTACTGAGTATACAATTTCACTAATTTCAAGAGTATTTTCCTTACATAATGAAGCATAGTTATAATAATTGTTCAAATGTCTTTAATAGCTCAATCATATCATGCTTTGTCTCTTGAGAAATCCCATTTTCCTGGTTCTTTGTATATTGATTTTGGAAGGTATTATGGATATTGTGAAACTTCTGTTCTGTAGAGTTAATTGGAACATTCCTATTATAATACTCGAGAGAACAATACTGTTATTTTAGCAGGTAGCCAAGTTTCTTAAATCCAGACTGCATTGCATCTCACTTTCTTGACAGGTGGTCCAAATCTTCGTTCTCTAAGACCTGCCATACTGGTCCGTCTCTCCTATGCTTGTGCAATTCAGTGGTTAGAATAGGATGTGCACACGAGGTTGAAGTCTCTGTTCAGCTCCCAAAGCCTTCGCTGGGCTCACGTTGGGCTATTTCATGTGCACTTAGCTCATTCTTGTGTGAAATTCATTCAAAGAATTACGCAATCCCCCTTTTTGTCCTGTGTTTCTCCAAAAAATTCTGGTCTGCAGGAGTCACTCTTTCTAATGCTAGAAAAATAGTGTTCATTTCATAGTTTATCTACATGTGCAGGCTACCGTTGCATCACTCCTTTTCAGCTGGGGCTATACTGAGGGTCACACTCTACAAGAAAAAACAAAGGCAAAAGTGATAAATCAGGTAAGCTCGTCGCTCTGCAGGTCACTTTTGTAGGTTTGACTTTCTTAACGATCATCTTGCTTTTGAGGGGCCTCAGATGGTTCACTCATACACACGCACTTGATTAGAATGTTAGTTGTGATCAGTATAAGAAATGAAATATAATGAGCTTACCCTTCTGTGGTTTAACTGGAACCCATATTAAAATATGTTTCCAGAAAAAAAAATATTATAAGTCAAAGCATAGACTTATAATATTTTAAAGTTAACACATCTATTAAAGTTAGCCAAACCATTGGGACAAAAGAAATCATTTTTTTCGTGAGCAAATTGTGCAGCAAAGAGGAAAGGTTATTGCAGAGTGTGTCCTATACACACAGGCTCACACACAGTGTTTATGAAAATAGCCGTTGTGTGCTGTTTTGCTTTACACTTCACACTCCAACAATTCTCTGTTCTTAGTTCAAAGGCAAGGAAGTGGATACTATGTTTTCTTCTTCCACTCTTTCTTTTTCTTTGCTTTTTTGTTTCTTGCAGTGCTGTCATGATACCCAGCACATTGTATATGGCAGGCCAGTGCTCTACCCCTTAGCCTTCCCCTGGATCATTAAAGAGAAAATTGATTTTTATATAGGAAGCACTTGGAACCATCAAAATCAAGCTGTATAGGAAGTAAAGTGACACTATTACTTTAAAGTTTAATTCTTAGATACCCTTTGAGGCCATTTGAATATTAGTTTTGGTTAAGAATAAAGACTTCAAAATTAACATTGGTGACAATGTTTCCTTTCGTCTAGTGCAAGTGGTGGGTTGGTGACGACTTCCTTATGAAGTTCAGTTTACATAATGATGAAACACAAACATCAAAGGATACATCACTGAGATTGAGTGATGTGCATTATGGAAGCAGGATGGTAGTTTTTCTCTAGAATATGATCAGGGCTGATGTGAATCACACATTCTGTATTTTTACCTCCTTTGGTCTGACTAGTGATTTTTCAAGGAAATGAAGAAGGGGGCAGGCAGCAAGGCCAATTTATATAACAATGCGATCGGATGGTTCTTCGGAACATAAAGGATGCAGAGGTAGGTGAGAACACGAGAGCTTTTCCGTATGCTGAAGATGCCCTTCTGACCCCAAATTGGATTAAGTCCTCTAACTATAAGTCAGATAAGGAACACATTGCCGTTCCGATGAAGGAATTACCTAGTGGGGGCACTTTCTAAGCATTTATTATTCTTTTTTGTCCCTTGAAATTGTGGGTACCAAAATAACAATGATCAGAATTTATCATTTTTTAAATGATGTACTATTGGGTTAGATATTTTGTTATATGAATCCAAGGGTTTAAACACACTCACCTGATTAGTCTTTAAATGATCCTATCCCCTGACTTTAATCTTTTACATTTAAAAAATTAAGATGTGATTTGCCTTCAGTGAAAGGCACACATGGTATATTAAAGTTTGTTGTCTTTTCACTTATGTGTTTACTTTCTACCTACGTAGCCTAGTTCAAGATGGGAAGAACTGCCTTTGTCCCTAAAACTGCTCTCTCACCCCTTTCCTTCCCATGGCCCTCATCCGCCACCTGGAGCTCTTCATGCTTCTGTCTGTGCAGAACTTCTGTCTAAGAGGACTTAGGGTTCATAGTACGTGGAGCTGCGCAGCAATCCTGCTGCGTGGTGTCGCTGAGACTCGCCCTGCTGTGTGCTCATTCCTGTGTGTGGCCTTGTGTTCGCCCGTTGAGGAGTATTCAGTCATATTAATATGCCGCAGTCATCGTCCACGTTTCTATTGGTGGACGTTTGGCTTGCCTTTGTTTCGAGGCCATTACAAATAAAGACACTTAGAACTTTCCTCGCATAGACCATTTTTGTGGAGATGATTCTCACTTTTCACATTAGGTAAATTCACTCTACATTACTTTAGCAATTTGTCAATTGAATTTCTGTTTTATGTCAACTTTTGGAAGATATTTTACTATAAAAAAAAAAAATGGTTCCCAGATGTACAAAACACTCTAAACGTTTCTAACATGTATTGAGAGATTGTTCTTCCTTCTTCAAACCATGAGTCATCCATATTTGGTTCTCTGGCACAAACTGTCAACAAAAACTAAATTTTGTAAATCTATTAAAAGCATATGAAAATTAAAACACAGCACACATATAAAATTCTCACTTTTTCCCAACGACTTAGCTGATCATACCACTCCTCAAGGACCAACCCCGTGGTTCCATACCCTTTATTCATACTGACCCAATGCGCTGTAGTAAACAGTTGATCTGGCCATCCCTCCCATGACCCGAAATCTCCTTGGAGATGGGGACCACACGAGGCTTACGCCCCTCTCCATCTAGGCATCTAGCGCTCAGCCTGGAACATGGAGCATGCACTCTCTATGAGCTGAACCACTGCCTTTTGTCTAGGGCTTGCATCTGTCTTGTGAAAGTTGTGTTCTGCTCTGGAAACCTAACACAGGCTTTGCTTTAGCTCAGGAGTTTGCTATTCTCTTTATGTCTCAAGGTTTTTGTTTAATACATGAGCTGACTTATCCTAGTTCCTGTTGATGGAGAGTAGGCTCTTGATGAAAATGTACACTATTGGCAACTCAGAAAGGATTTCTGTTTTTATGAGTTTAATAGCATTGTTGAAATTCACTGATGTGCCTTTGAGAAAAGCAACTTTAAGTGAAGACATATACATGCATGCTCTTCCTTCATCTTTTCTTCTAGGGTATATTGTATTTAGCACATGTTATGCTTACTGCATAGAATACAGATATCATTTATTTTTATTGTTGGTAAAAGAAACGATATCTGTTTCATAAAATTAAAAGATCTTGAAATTATGCATGATTTTCATTATTACTAGGATTTCCATGTTGAATCAAAGGTCATTATTCTAATCGCCTCAGACTCTTTTCTCCCTCTAATAGATCTTTGCAATGCCCATCTGTCTGCGGCTCATGATATAACCTTTCTTGATAGGGGCAGGATGGCAGATGGACAGCAGATGGGAGTTTTGCCCTGCCTCGTGGTTCAGATCTTGGCCCAGGCACGAACTGTCAGAGGCTGTCAGTTTGTTGTCTCAGCTTGGGGCTCCAGTATTGTGTTCAGCATTGAAACCAGGGGTCTGAATAAATACAGAGCCAGACCAGCTATTGGACATGGCTACTAGTTAACATTAAGGACTAGCAAAAGAGGCAGGGGCACCCTGTGAGTCTGTAAAGTAACTAGGTGGGAAATGTCCTTTCTACTCCACTGTGTGCTAAATCACCAGCATCTCAGAGTCAGCTCCTCCTCAAGACAGAATTGGCATGATCAGGAAAAACTGTTGTCATGTAGGTATTGGCCGATTTTTCAAACACAGCTTAGCTTCCCAAAAGTCCTTGTGTCTGTGCACAAATCACCCGAGGAAGCAGGTTAGAAAGAGAGACAAGACAGTGGCTTGTGTTTTTATCTAAATCACGGGACCATTGTCATCTTTCAGGAATCCTCGGGTGGTGTGTGATTGAACTGGGACTGGTGACAACATTTGGAGTTGTCACTGTGACTGCTTCTCCCACAGCATTGAAGGGCGGCTCCTGAGATGGCTCATGTTTTCAAGGAGAAAGAAAAGGCCTTTAAAAATGTTTATCCTGAACTCTCAGCATTCTCTTTTTTATTTATTTTTAATGTGTGCATGAATTTGCCGCTTGACAAGGGACTTCATTTCAGATAGAAATAAGAGTGGAGTAAACAGAGGAGGCCGGGCTGGCCGGCCCTCCTACTGGAGGCTGATCCAGAGCCATGGGACCATGAATAAAAGACAATAGTGAGACAAATTGGGGGCTGAGCTTTGATTTGGGAGCGGGCTTTCCCTGATTGTATTTAGTTTCTCCAGGTTTTGAGCTTCACCAAGATGATGATATGCCATTTCCTCAGAGGAGCTGTGTCCCAATTCTGATTAATAATTCAGAGAGTGTATGTAAGGCATATGTGACCAGAAATATCTAAATAGCCGTCTGCGAGAGAGACAGAAAACTGTCACATTCTCCCTGCCACAGCTATGACAATCTGACCACCCAGAATTAAAGGCCCTCTTCGGAGTCCTCCATTTCTTCCCTGTGTCTGAGCTCCGTGGAGATGGCGTGTCTCTTGTGACAAGTGTGTTTCTGTCCACACATCAGGCAGATGATGCCTCTGTGTACACTTGAATGTTTTCCTGTGTCCTGGAGTCGGAGATTGTGCCTGCAGGTGTGTAATGACGAAGAGGCTCCAATTATGTGAACAACGTTGGATTGCTGGAGTCAAACAAACTGTTTGCCTGAGTTCAAGAGATTCCTTCCATCTAATTGAAAGCTCTGTGGTGCTGACCACTGCAAGGCACTCTAAAGTGTGGATTCTAATGGATTGTTAGTCAATCAGGTTCCCAAACCTTGAGAAATACCTGCATAATAAAATAATGTACAGCATTCATCAGGCATTTTTCTTCTCTTTAATTTTCTTCATTCATAATATATTTAAATTTTAAAATTGTGCTTGTATCCCTAGGTGAGTTTTTCTGGGTTTGTACTTGTTTGTTTATAATTATCCATCCGTTTATATATTTCCTGGGTGACTGAGATGCCTCTGTTCTGGAATCTTGGAGTTATATCTGTGGCTTCCTTGAACCAACTCATTTATTTTTTTGCTTTTAAGGGAATCTTGAAATAGAAAAAATCCTGTTACAGTGCTGCCTGGGATGGCCTAAAGGTGTGTGCTGCGTCCCTGCTAGCTGTAAATGTACTTTGACGTGGGTCTTGCTAACATGATTTCAGGTGAGGTGTGCACAGGATCTAATTAGTTATAAATCTGTAACTGCTCCGACAGGGCCTGGCTTGAAATTCTCCATCTGACTGGGCTACTCCAGTCTCCGAAAGCCATCTTATAATGAATTCCCATTAGCCATGGAGTCAAGGGAATGAAGCAATCCCTGTGACTGAGCTGGTTAGATAGAAGCTCCACTTTGTCAGGGTGCTCTCTGCCCACCCCCCAATGCCCTATTCTTGCTTTGGGAAGACAATTCTTAGAAGAAAGATTACAATACAGTGAGCTGTTTTATAGAAATATCTAAGGTGCCGTACCTTGACTGTCTTCCATAAGCAGCTAATTTTTTGTAACTTAATCATCTTTTAGATGATATAGTGTTGATGGATCACAAACTGCTTTAACTATGCTTCTTCTCCTATGGGTTTTAAAACCCTCCATTAGACAAGTGGAGAAGAAATCTCAATAACTAAGAAAACCACTCAAAGCTCAGTATCCAAAGAGGTGGCTGCTTTTTATTCATTGATATTGGGTATATTAAGGGAAACTAGAAGAAAATCCCGGATCTTCAAGGAGCTTCTATTCCAACAGAAAAAAAGAGGGAATTAATAGACGCATCCTAGAATGTCAGATCTTAGCAAGCGTCGTGGTGAAGACATGTCAGAAAGAAAAGGAGCTGCCAATCAGGTAGCACTCAGAGAAAGCCGTTTCTTACATCTGTGTGTGCGTGTTTATCTGTCTTTCACATTTGGCCCTTTTTGCTTTGATGTGACTTAGAGATGTATAATCTTAAGCACAAGTTTGAGAAGTTTTGATGGATATATGACTGATGTCACCTGCACCCCCCTCTCGCTGTCTAGAACATTCTGTTTCCAGAGGAAGATTGCTCCTGCCTTTCTTCCCAGTCAACCTGGTCTCCCAAGGACAACCGTTGTTCTGATCTTCTTGCCGTAGACTAGTGTCACAGGAGTGGAAGGGCTCGGTGTGTACTCTTCCTGGTTGGACTCTTGTTCCTCTTGAGGTTTTCTGATGCCCATGTAGCTGTGATCCATCGCAGTCTTTCTGTTCACCGTGTCCTGTTGATATGTGGACCCATAGTTTGTTGATCTGTTCTCCGACTGATGGACAGTTGGATTATTTCCAATATTTGACCATTATAAATAAGCTCTTAGGGATATGTTTGTGCCAGTTTTTTTTTTTTCTGTGTATATAGACTTACCTTGCTCTTGGGTAAATACAAAGGGTAGATGTTTAACTTTATAAGACATCTGCATACCAGTTTCCAAGGATCGTATCCAATACCCACCCTCCAGCAATGCAGAAGGGCTCTGGCTTTTTGTCCTCATGAACATTTGGTGTCATTGTGGGTTAAGTCTTAGCCCTTGGCCTGGGGGTATGGTGGTGTCTCCTGACTGGGATAGCATTTCCATCTTGATTAACCATGATGAGCACCTTCCATGGGCTGGTTGGCTGTTCATCCATAGTCCTTTGTGCTGTGCCTGTTCAAGTCTTCTGTGGGTATTTTAAATTGAGTTGTTTGTGCCTACACTGAATCGTACAAGTCCTTTGTCCAAAATGTATATTGGTGTTTTCTTATTTTCCTATTGATATCTTCCCATGAGTGAAAGTGTTAATCTTTTATATACCTTTATTTTATTTACTTATTTTTATGTGGTGCTGAGGATCAAACCCAGTGCCTCACACATGCTAGGCAAGAGCTCCACCACTGAGTCACAACTCCAGCCCTGAAAGTGTTGATTTTGATGAAATCCATTTGGTTACATTTTTCTTTTATTGTCGGCGTTTTCTTGTACCGCCTGATGTTTCTGACTCCTCCACGACACTTTTGTTTCCTCCAGAAGGTGGGTAGACTTATTTTTAATGCTTAGATCTTTGATAACCAAGGACCCATTTCTGTGTGTGATATGAAGTATGGGGAATGAATGGTTCATTTTTTTTCCCCCAAATAATTAGTCAAAGGTTCTATCCTCTCTATTTGACAAGATTTTCCTTTATCTGTTAAAGCACCTCAGGGTGTTGGCTGAAAAATCAGTATTTGGGGCTTTTCCTTGGAATGTGATGCTGAATGAAAGCAGTGTTGCAACAAGAAAATGGTAGGACGTGTATAAACACAGGACTTCTTGAACCCATAGGAGTGCACAGGCCTCAGGGAAACCAGGCAACTTAAAATCTAAGCAAGGCCAGGTCTCCCCACAGAGAAGGCGGTGCCAGCCGTGCTTGCCCGGGATGGATGCATAAGGTCACCGGTAAGAAGCATCCAACAAAAATGTTTAACAAATTGATAGAGGTCAAGTGTGGGTTAGCAAAGATGCAGACAGCCTGCTCCTCCTCCCTGAGGCACTGGTTGCAATAGAAAGACGGGGCAGTGTCCCTTCCTGGGTGAAGGCCGGAGAGGATGCATCAGCTGAGGAGGAAAGGGCAGAGTCTCTCATGTATCACCCTCCCTCCCTTCTGTACAATAAAAGCCGTAAGCCACGGAGCAAGAGCAACCACCCCTGTGGTCCCTTGGCACTGCCAGACCAAGGCGCATAACAATCTCTCCATGCCTGGGGCAGGGGCAGGAGTAAATCACGGACCCAGAAGTACAGGAAGAGATGGAGGAGGATCTGTGACGTTTCCAAGACCTAGGCCTCGGTGTCTGCTCAGTTAATCAGTGTAACAGATGGCACAACCCCCACCCCATCGCCTGGCCAGCCAGTGAGTGATAACAAGCTGATCACTGGCAGGGTCCCCTGGTTTCAGAGTGGAAACCAAGTCAGACAAAGGACATGAGTGGCCCAAAGTCTCACGCCCTGTGAATGGAAAAACTGAGACCTGAGCCCAGATTGGCTGGGGCGAAAGTCCTCGTAAGCGCTGTGGGTACCATAGAGGCAGAGGGTAGATTGAAAGGAGTGGGGCAGATCGGAAGGGGGGACTACTCTGACCTTGATGGAGGTGCAGGGAAGTGTGATTTAATAAAGTGGAAGCGATCAAGGTCACACTGAACAGAGCCGGGGGAAGCAGGTGAAGGGTGGAAGGTGTCCCTGGCATTTAGGAGATCATCTGTAACTTTAGCACTGACAGTTCCTCTAGAACCAAGAAGACGGAAACCAGAATCCGTTGGATGCAGAAATAAGTGTGGGGTGCAGAGGATGGATCAGTAGAAATGACCCACTTTCCCCAGAGCTTAGGATGAGAAGAAGGTGGGGACATAAAGCAGACGTGGCCCGGGACGGGAGTGGGCTTTAAGGACAAGAGAAGATAAAGAAGCCCATCACCGCAGAACAGCAAAGTGGAGGAGGTGCAGGGAGTCGTGCTGAGTACCTGGGGTAGGTGTTATAGGGGTTTCCTGAGGATTAGTCTTTTAGGCTTTTCTAGCTGCTTATGATACTTCAAAAGATTCACAATTTACTCGTTTTCAATATATTCCTTACGTGAATTAAAGATGCATCTCTGCTTAGAGACGTTTATTAAACCTCACATTTCCTGTGTAATTTTTGTTTTAATGTGCTAGCCAGAAGAGAGTTGTTTCGTCTTTGCTGATGTGTGTTGATACACACTCTGTCAGAACACAGCTTTTTGGTAACACTGCAATAAGCAACTGTCACTCTGATGTACTCATGTGTAACAGACACAATGGCTCAATCATGCCGTCTTCCTTGACATAAAGAAAGTGGCTTGAAAAGGAAAGTCTGAGAAAACAGGTTGAAATCTAGGTAGCATGGGTTTGGGGTTTCCACTGAAATCCCGAGGTCTATCACCACAGTCTTTGAAGACAAGGATATATAAACCTCCGTGCTTCTATCACTGATGCCTCAAAGCATCAGATTATAGCAAGCGGGTGCATTTGTTTAAGTTTCTTTTCAACATTTGAAAGCATGTGACAATTTTGAAACATTTTTGTCCCATATTTGACAACTAGCAGCGGCTCTCTGGAAGTCCTGGCATTTCAATGACAGTGTGGAAGTTTCATCTGACGTCAGAGATTGACTCTTGGTGGTCAGCTGTTCTGCACGATCCTTTCTTTCCCTGATGCTTCTAAATCCTTGACTGCCTGAGCAGATCCTCAGGTCCATTTTCGTAACATCCATCTCATGTCTAATTGGTTAACGTCTCCACTGATACAAGTTCTGCAGGTTTGAATTTCTATTGGTTTTATTTATGTCTGTATGTTAAATATTAACACATACTACTGAAAAAAAAGTAAGGTTTTCGTTTGGAAATTGAATTGACATTGGGAACTTGGGGTTGTGCGTCACATGAAAGAACTTGGCCACATTCATCGGCCATATTTGGCCTACTTTTCTACATATGTTTGCCAAATGCAAAAGCCAGTTTATTGCTGGAGGGCACAGAAACCTGGAAGAAAGGTTTAGAACTTGTGCCATTTAACCCACTGGGTACCGTGCCTTTTTCCTGATATTTTGTCTAGAGAGGTCTGATTGTACCAATAAAATATAAATGGGACAATGGGGCTTCCCTTGCCCTCCACCAGCTACAGAGGTTTGCAGAATGCTCTTGTCAAGCATTTTGGGGAGTATTGCAATAAATTGAAAAAAAGATTAAAAATGTGATCTCTGCTGTGAAAAATATGTATGACTGGTTGAACAAACAAACCAATTAGCTTAGCGGGTCTTATTTCCTGGAGAATTCATCATCAATTTGGAAACTATGAAAATATTTGTCTTCATATGAAGTTAGTCTCCAACGTAAAACATCTCAGGATTCCTGACAAATCAATCACACAATTAAAGGTCGTGTATTTATAGCTGATTCAAACCCCCAAAACGAATGGAGATGTCAAAGCCTTGCACATATTGGGTGTTCACACACGAATAAGCAAGATGGCAGACATTGTTTTCAAGCAGACCTGTTCTTTTGCCTTTGCAATTTTTTTTTGGTATTTCTTCAACTTGTAATTTCCATATAACATTTTTTTCAGGTTTACATTAGCATGTGATTAGCATCTATATAATTCCATAGTGGGATATGTAAATGCCTCCACCCCTCCCAGAGGAAAAATGACTGTGGGTGTTTTATTTCCTCTCCTAAAATATTTCTAAACTCTTCAGTATTTAGGGAATAATTGTACTTTTTCTTTTTTAATTAGAATTAATAGTTTAAGTGATGCAGCAGCCTATTAAGTTCCATTTTTACATCAAGGAACTTAATGTTTTAGAAAAGTTATTTCAGTTTCAGCTTTTGGAGGAACAGAATTTGACATATTTATTTTACTTTTTCCCTTTACCACATTTGGTATTTGAATATTATAGTTAATCTTTAGCTACCAAAAAATTTATTTGCATTATTCTCATATGACCTTTATATGACCAGATACTTAAACACTGAGTCAGTCTTAGCATACCTCTGGAGGGAGTCTCAGATCAATGGTAAATGTCAGAGTTGAGGAAATGAGTGAGTAAAACATGCAGAGAATAAAGCAGTTGAAATCTCATTTCATTGGATGTATTATCTTTCATCTAATATAGATGCATAAGAATTATGAATGGGCCAGGCGTGGGGTCATGCCTATAATCCCAATGACTCAGGAGGCTGAGGCAGGAGGACTGCAGCTCAAGTGCAGCCTCAACGACTTGGTGAGACACTATCTCAAAATTTTAAAAAAATGCTGCAGCTGTAGCTCAATGGTAATGAACCCAGGTTCAATCCCCGGTACAAAAAAAAAAGGAATTATGAAGTTTTACATACAGGTATAAATATATGCATTTATAGATTAAAATGTGTAAATTTATATGGAAACATGTTTATATACATCTGTATACATAAATAGATACGTATACTTATATGTGTGTGTATGTGTATATAAATTACATGTATATATACACACGTATAATTACATATATATTTACATATAGTGCCCAAAGGTCTTTTATACATACACAGTCTTTGCAATTCGTTTTGGGTTAGCTTGACTCAGCAAATCATTAATGCACAGGTTAAAACAGACAGAAGATTCATGTGATCCTGCACGCGGTTATGGCGTGCAGGATGAGGCCAGTTATGGTTGCTCAGGAGAGGAGGTGTTTGTAGGGCTTTGAGATCCTGGGAAAATGAAATGGCTTCCGCAACTTTCACTGCGGGGGTCTCTATTTGTCTTTCTCCTTGTGGTTTGCAGGGTTTTGGACGTGAGCATGTTTTACCACCTAAGTCAGTGATCACATCTCTGTGTGTAATGAGACTTCTACCTGTAGGACTTGTGTGTGATCCTGTAACCACTGGAGGTGAGGAAACCATGGATTGGGAAAACCTTGAACCCTGTGGTCCTGGAAATCACATGACACCCACACGGCTCTGAATTTGGGCAGGGACAATCCTCCCGCTAGATGGCTAGCACGGTGTTGGTCATATCAGAAGTATTCAGTAAAGGCTAGCGGAGTGAAGAAGAGTGAATGAAGAAGTTTAATGATGCGCCAGATCTCTCTCCTCACCTTCAACACAGCTGGGTGTGCACACGCGTGTGCTGTGCACATAAGTCATTGGCGGGAGTGTATATTTGTATTTGCCTCTCTTGGACTGACAGATACTTTTAAGGAACTTCTGTTTTCGTGGTGAGAAGAGTCCTGCAGTAACAATACAAATCCTCAAGCTTAAATTTTGGTATCACCTCTTTCATGCTCTGCTTCATTTGGAAAATCATTTATCTTCTCCGAGTCCCATTTCTTCATCTATACAATGGGTTGATAATGTTTACGCATCCGATTGTTATTCCACAAAGTTATCTTTCTTTACTCAAGAAACTCTTGGAATCTTCCACAGTCCTAGAATGTCTAAGGCGGTAAGGATAAAAATTGAAACATTTCATGATGGTTTTTAAAATTTCCTGTCAATCTTACCCCACAGCTGCTCACTCACAGGCAGGATTGATAGCTTGCCGCAGTCCGGCTGCAGCAGAATAAGCGGGGGGTGACGAATAACTTGTGTACGTTGATGCAGCAGGAATAGGAGCCGTTTATTGGAGGATCTGAGTGATATTTATACATTTTACACAGCTTATCTAATTAGCATAAAATAGATACAGCAGTCAACCAATAAGGAATCTCCTCACTTAATGGCTCGCTTTTGTTACTTCACAAACCACTCCCTCTGGTATTTGGCCAGGCGCCATCCAGACTTGTTTACAGACTCTAACATTTCTCTGGCAAAATAACAGGTGCTAATCTGACTTGTTTACAGACCTTAACAATAGCTTTTATTGTTTTATGAGTAGGGCAGATGGTTCTAGAAGGTTCTAGAATAATGTCATCATCATTGTCAGAAGTTCCTATGAAATCCAGGATTCATTGAAAATTCTAAAGCTCCCATTTATGTATTAAGGAGAAAGCCTGGAGAGCTAGACCAGAGTTTTACACACTGAGGCAGAACTGCATAGGAAGGGAAGACCCCTCCTGAGGTGCAAGACAGTGTGTGAGGACACACGCAGGGTAGGGACCAAGAGCAAGATGACTGCAACCAAAAACAACTCTTGAGATCGTGTTGGTCAGCTTCCCATTACTGTGATCAAATAACCTGAGAAAATCAACTGATAAAGAGAAAAGTCTCATTTTGGCTTATGGTTCCAAAGGTTTCAGTTTTGCGCGTGTGGGAGGCTGTGCATTATGGCAGTGGTATAGCAAAGCTGCTCACCTCATGGGAGTCGGGAAGCAAAGAGAGACGCAGGAAGAAACTGGCACCCAGATATCCCCTGGGAGGGCACACCTCCAGTGACCTACCTCACTCACACTGGGCCCTGCCTCCTGTGGCTCCCCAGACTGGCAACCAAGCCTTCAACTCCAGGTGGCAGTGCTCAGTGGTCCAGTGAGGTGTGAGCCGTGGAGCAGGCCTCCCTGCCCCTCTGGAACCTCAGAAGCACCTTGGCAGGCTTTGGAGAAACCCCTTGGCATAGGCAGTAGAGGTAAAACGTCACCAGCTGAACAAAGCCCGTCCACTCACCTCCCCCAGACTCCCCGTGTCTTAGAGTCCACCCTGGTGTCCAGGTAGGATGAGAGCTGGGCTCACAACTCGGTCCCCACACCTTGTGGGGCCACAGCTGCACACGGCAGGGAAACCTCTGTAGGATTCCAGGTCCCTCGCCAGCCGAGGTCCCCTTAGGGGACAGAGCCACTCGGGAGAGTTGGAACGGAGATGAGCCTGGTCAGTCAAGGGATGTGGTTAGAGCAATCACGGTCCAGTACTGACCCTGAGGGGACCATCGCAGACTTGCAGGAACGAGATACAGGGAGGCAGAGGACAGTGTGACCGCACAGGACCTGCTGGGCCTCGCCCAGCCCTGGAGGAGTCGCCGGAGCAGATGTCCTCCGTCTGTGCCCCAGTATTGCAGGGGCCTCCTTCTGAGGAGCCACTCTGAGTCAGGAGCAGAGGGGAGGGAGAGGAAACCAGGACCCCAAATATTTACCAAACCCTGTTTTCTGAGAACCTGACTTACAGCAAGGAACCAGCTTAGAATTTTTGTTTTGTGTTTTAACACCACCTGGGAACGAAGACTCTCCAGCAATGTGACGTCCATCATGTGGTGGCAAAGACCATTTTTTTTAAAAAAAACGTCTTTTGCACATCTGTGCTGTGATGTATGATTCCAGATCGACGGCCCTGGTCCGCCTTCCTCTTTGTTTATGACTTACATACGTAGAGTGTTCTCATTTATAATTGATGTGCTCGTAACATTTTATGGAGTGCAGAATGCCTTCACGTGGGGCCTCCCATCTGCTCCCCGCCCTAACACACGGAGGAATGTCAACCTCACCATGATGACCTTTCAGGTGAGGAAACAGAAGACTCGTCCAGGAGCAGGTAGCCAGGGAGAGAGAGAGGAGAAGGAGGCCCACCTCCAGCTCAGAGCCTCCTCCCATGGTCAGGAATGACCACAAACGCTGTTACAGTGGGCCTCATTGTCTTTCCCTGGGAAACCCCCTGAGTGCTGTTTGCAGCCATATGGCCTCAGTTATTTTTTAGGTCCTTTTATACTTTTTTTTTTTTAATTTAAGGAAATATTGCCTCAGTGGTTTATCAGGATGCATGTAAAATGAGAATATCCTCTTGTAATCTAGCATGCAATTGATTCTTCCAATTTGATTCGTTTAAACAAAAATCTTTCTAGAAGAATCTGTCCATATGAGAGCTTTGAGTACCTCTAGGCAAAACAGAAACAGCAGCCCATGGAAAACTTCTGATTCTTTCACATCCTAGGAAAGATGTAGAGAACAACAACAACAACAAAAAATCAGCGATTTATAAATTCAAGGTCAATATTCTTTGTCAATGTCAATAGTGTGTAAGTTCAAAGGATTTGTGACACTATTAGATTAGAAATGATCTATCTTTATGTATCGTGGATTTGTCCATAGGATGGTCAGGAAAGAAACAGGTTGTGGAGATGAGAGAGCAAAGGTATTCTCTGAGACAGCTGCAAACCACATATGGGCTTCAATAGAAAGTATCAGAGATCACTTCACCCCTCTGTCTATTCATTTGCCTCAGCATTAGTGAATTTACAGCTTCTCTTCTTGACCTGGAGCCCTGAAGAGTTGTGTCTTTGCCCTGCTTTACTAGGCACTGTTGGGGACAATGAGTGTGTCGCTCCTCCAGAGTAGCTACATGTTGGTCTAACTGGGAGAGAGGCTGTGATTTCCAGCTCAGACATTCCCCCTTTGTATATGTTTGCATACTGTTTGTTACTTTTCCTTGTAGCTTTTTTTTTATTCACAGTATTGAGCCTAAGTGAATTGGTTAAGATATTGGTTATGATTGTAGAAACAGATCTATAGGGTTTTCTCCATGGCAAGTATGTTTTGTAACCAGCCGTGTTTATGAATACCCTCATTTGTGTGTTTCTCTGATGGTATGTATCAGAACAGATTTTTTTTATTCCCTGCTTAAGAATTTTTATTTTCCAATAGGGTTCAGTGGACCATACAGTACCCTCCACCAATCATACAACTTACTATTAAAACAATTTCCTTTAGGATGGTAACTCAGTGGGTTGGCCCTTTTACGTGACTTTTCAAAGTCAGACTGTACTGTCATTAGAGTACTGTAAAATTTGCATCTTTAATTTCCTTGTAATTCTTTTTACATTTAGTATTTTTAGAGTACTCACACTCGAGCAAAATTTCTCCTGCCCATCTCTACTAATCAGCACTAATGAAAGATGTGGGTGAGTACACCCACGTCTTGGTGTGCCTGCCCGGGTCAGCTTTGGGGTTAGGTACTTGGTATTCATCATTATCAGATCCAGAGGCAACACATTTTTAAAGGTGTTCAAGTTAAATTCAATCTACTTATGTATCACATTAGAAAAATGAAAACCCAACACATATACTGTCCGAAGTGATTTCTTGGAATATTTGCAGCTCGACTGGGAGAATATTTCTACTGCTAAGAAACCCATGGCTTGTCAGAGTTTTCTATAGATTTGTTAATTAACTCAGTGTCCTTACTGTCCACAGCTTGTCGTACCCATGGGTGGGGACTCCACTGTGCAATGTGTAAAAGTCATGAAAAGAATCCTCCCCTGGGTTAAAAAAAAATTGCAAAACTTCATTGGACTCACACAGATTGTGTTGTGTGGTCCACCTAGGGCTGAAGTCATAGAGCCTGAGCCATTGGGGCAACGAGATGAGGGACACATTGGGACTTCGTGAGAGTTCGCAGGGGACGCGAGGTAGCGGGTGTTTCCCATTGTGGTTAGACAGGTCTTGCTTTTTCTCTTTTACATAGAATGCATTTTACACACAAATGCTTTTCCCTCTGGCTCTCCCATTTCCATTGAATTCTCCCAGAGTTACCATCTTTTTTTTTCTCCACTTTTTGATACAAAAATGATCTTAATTGGAAAATATGAACTAATAAGCTATGAGCTGTTGAAGGAAGTAGGGTAGGAAAGAAAATTTGCTAGTCTTCAAATATGTCTGCATGTGGTTCTGAAGAGTAGCACTTACTGGCACAAGGTTTTTTTTTTTTTTTTTTTTTTTCCTAATTCACCTCTTTTTTGGAAGTATTGTGAACACATTTCAGCAAATTCTTGCAAATGCATGTCCTCTGATGAGGAAGGGACGGACCCTTTCTGGTGTCATTTCCCAGCCCTGAAGCCTTGCTTATGCCAAGATCCTTTGTTAAGGATTGAACACACAGGCCTTTGAGAGCAGGGAACTCATCCCTGACTCACTGTTAACTGGCACTTGGTGTCTGGCTGCAGTTCCTCCAGTAGTGAGGTCCGTCTCTTCCAGCATTTCACAACCCTCCCTGTTCCTTGTGCGTCAGTGAGAATCAAATGGCTCTTAAAAGTGAAAAAAAAAAAAAAAAGTCTTGGCATGGGGTGGCAGGATGACCAAGCCCTAAATGAGGCCAACTGATGTGCAGACTAAGAGGGTGCTCCCATGATTAATATTCATCTAACCGGTTCTTTAAGAACAGCTTTCTCTTGGCAAAGTGCTCTTAAAAACCGGTCTTTACTGTAGGGCACCCTCATCCAAATGTGTGGTTTCTCTCCTTCATTAATAGGGTCATGGAATCTAGGAGAGCAGCTCAAGGTCAGCATTGTGTCACAGAGAAGACACCGAGTCACTGGTGCTGAGTGTCACATTCAGGAACCCATTGGAAGGGCCTTGGGCTTCTCTCAGCCTCTGACCTCATCTGCAGGGTGGGATAATCCTCTTCACAGGGATGATGGAAAATTTCATGTGGGCAGAATAACTCGAAGGAGCATAAATCCCTTTTCAGATGAAATGGGCTCCTGTTCTTTTACAAGCCAAAAGAGTCTGCTGTCATTCTTTGAGAGAGGTTGGGAGGACTGGGAGTCCTTCATGTTTTAGGAACCATTTGATAAGCATTGAATTCAACCAGTGGGATTTTCAGTGGCCAAATGGCAAAGTGATTTTCCTTACAACAGCTATCGCGGTATCCTAAAAACTCTCCCTGTGACTGTGGAATTGAAAACGGAACTGGATTGGAGCTAATTGCTACTCTCTCAGTGAGTGGTGGGTGTTGTACTTTGAGTAGTTTGTTATTTCCAGCTGTTCTGCTCTGTTGCTCATCTTCTGACCTTGGTCCTCTCTGTATTGCTTGGGAAGAAGCAGTACAGAATTTCCTTTGACTCTGCTCAGCTTTGGATGGACACACACACACTTTTCCCCCTGGAGAGGCAGGTGTCTGATTCACAGAAGATGTAATATATTCTGTAAACCTATGGATAGACACACCAGTTAAGAAACCTATAAATACAGTTGAACTTTGTTGGGGCTCATCACCTTTCTAATCAAAGTTTTTGCTATTGTAACCTCGTCGGGCAAAGACAAGGTTGGATCCCTGAGAGATACCTTGCCAGATCTTCATCCATGATTCTGAACTGATTCCAAGCCAGATTTTTCTATCTGAAACTTCCCGGGCCTTTCCTCATGCTCTGTGCCCTTTACCTCAAGAATTCAGCTGGTGAACATTGAAAAGCCAGAAACTGGGGAAGAGTGCTTTTGTGAAAATTGCAGTCATTAAGGTATAATGCCATATGGGCCCAAGGGGTGGCAAAGATGCCAGGCAACTTCTTGTTCATTAAGACTGAAATATTTATATGAGCAGTAAAAATAGCAGTGTGTCTCAGCGCCTGCGTGATATGGAATTGAGCCCGATGCAGTTAGATGATATTGACAACCTCTATTGTAATGCTGTAAATAAATAACACCTAGCGCTGTTCTCCCTTTATCTTCCCTTTCCAGTGCATGGGTAAGAAAGGGTCTAGGAAATGAGGAAGTGATAGGCAGGTGTGTTTGGCTATTTATTTATGGTGCAGAGTGACCCTATGTTTATGATTCCCTGAGTCACTTTGCCATAGGTCCCGTGAATTGCCCAGAAGAACCCGATCCTGTGTATTTGTTTAGAAATGCTTGGTGACAGTGCATGCCCTTGAGGCCCATTTTGTGTTCTTCTGTATCACCAATACTTTGTTCTTACCTTGAAAACAGATAATTTCCAATTTCTGTCCACAGGGATGTCTTCTGAGTGTAGCCACCCACCCGGCTTTCCATCTGCATGCAGAAGTATTTGATTAGTGTATTTAAAGTAATAAAGATGTCAACAGTGGTGTCACCTTGATTGATGCTAATTATAAGTCTTTAATGGGTCCTCTGCTTTGGCCACTGTCCCTGCAGATTGTGATTTTTATGGTTAAAATAGTGTCCTGCCGTCCAAAGGCTTTATCATAAATTCTGGTCTATCTTTCTTTAATGATTCTGCAAGCAGTGGTGTAATCCCAGTAACATACATTATCTTCGTTAAAAGCAAGCAGTGACTTTCATAGAGGTGATTAATGCATTTATAAGGAGCTTGAAGAATCCTCGTTGGGATCGCAGCAGAGGTCACCACAATGGTGCAGCCAGGGCATTAAAATTAGCAGCAGTGTTACATAGATTGTCTGAAAATAATTGGAGATTTTCATGCAGTCCCTATTTAGCACATTAATGTTGTAAATGAGACTATAACTGCAATGGTAAAAAGACAGGATTTGCAACCTGAAGACGCTATCGGTATGTGCCTGTCACATCAGTGAAGCAAAAAGCAAGTGAAATCCTGTGCGGGCTTTCCTCCTTTAGAACAATCTTGTCAGATAGATTTGGGGTCACTCAATTTAAAATATCTGTTGATGAAAATATCACTTAGTTTGGGGTTTTTTTCTGACTGAATTTTCACGGGTTTGATATATGTTTAGTCCTTCGTCTTCTTTCTCAAGCCTGGAGGTAGAGTTTTGAATAAGAGGAGATATGCCCAACAGCATCCATGTTTCTATGACACTCAAAAGTGGAATATCTGCTGATGTAAATATGTGCCCTCATATGCTACACACAGTAATGCTTCTTTGAAATCACAACTTGCTATCTTGTAAGAGCAATTTGCCTACCTACCATTGCAGCACACAGTAGGTGCTTTAAAATAGTTCTTTAATACGATTGAAAAGAGCAGTCGCCAATTTTAAAAATTAGTTTTGAACTAATATTAGTATGCATCTGCTTCCTCCTGTTTAATTTTACTTTATGCTTACAAATGAAGCTAGGAGGCACGCCACTCTTCCTGCATCCAATGTTACAAGTGTTTACCCTTTAACTTCTCTCCACGAGTTTTAAATTCAGCTCTAAAGATGCCATTCTCTAATTTAATCGTCATTCTTTAATAATTTCATTCTCTAACATTCTCTTAACCCTGAGTTCTTACATGTAAATAAAACCTCTCTTTAACTTCTAGTAAGGAGGAGATACTTTATTTATTTTGAACCACACTTAGTTTCAAATAAGAAAATGCCAAATCACATTATAGGAAGGTGGTTACCCCTAGTTTAATGGCTTAAGGAGGAAACCACAGACCCCCCTAAGGCCACCGTCGGGAGAGCCTTCCTCTTGAAATAGCAACTCTTGGGCATTTCTGGGGTTGGATATGGTTACAGTCTTGGATGATGAAAAAGTGCCCATTTTTTTTCTGGTCCATTTGTAGATGCTGAACTCCACAGCGTTTGTTAGAAGACTCCCGATTTGTGAACATCACACTGGAAAATCTTTAACCTCTACGTAAGGTGTTTACAGTCATGACTCACTGCCGAGTCCTCTATTTTGCCATAGCATAGTTCAAGGTGACTGTTTGAAATGTTAATTTTCATATGTCCTGGTGCGCTGGCTCATGATCACCATTGATGGGCCCATCAATACACATGGGTTTACCAGAGTGACAGAATGGACGGAATACACGCAGAGCACAGCTTCTCTCCCGGGCCCCTTGTTCTTTGGGGGTGTTGCTCAGGTACTAAGCCGGGCCTGGCAGGGATGTTAGGAGGCCGGGGTGAATGAGGAGGGCTGGGATGAAGAGAACTGGGGCTGATGGGAGGAGAGGCTGGAGCTGGAACCTGTGAGAGAGGCTGTGCACGACAGTCCCAGGGGAGGACCGTGCAAACCTCCCGTGTGTCTGTCCACTCATTCCTACCCCTGGGACCACTGATGGCAGTTAGTGTCCTCAGAATAACCAGAGCGAGGCTTTTCAGCGGGTGCCTCCGAGGCCTAAGCCCAAGGAGGACGTGGTGTGGGATTCTGGGATGAGAAACGTGAGCCACTTGATCAGAGAAGACGCTAGTTGCTCTGCCTGGTCTTCCTCGTCATGTGATCATTTTCTTCTGTAGTTTTGGTAAATTAACATTGGCTTATGGATTCAACAGAAATGTCTCTCCCTCTTTTTTTAAGCCTCAGGACTTCTGTTTTAAAATGCAGGTTAATTCTCAGAGGCTTTCAAAAGCATTTCTGCATCACGTTACTAATTAAGATAAGGTTATCATTCTAAGTTATACCAGGAATGCAATTAGAGCTTCTAGTGAGAACTGTAGCAATCAATTTTATACAAATTATTCAGACCTGGGAAGGTGGAATACAGTTTTAATGGGACAAGTGAACACACCGAGAAGCCTTGGGTGTGGTGAGGATGCAAAAGACACCTGAGCACATCATCCGTAACCCGCCACGCAGCCCGAGTCCCTGGGAGCGTGGTCCATCAGCCTTTCATCAGGGGATTTAATAACACGCCTTCCGTGTTCCCTTGTTGGGTAATTGTTGTTTGGGATTTGGAGGGATTCTTGTTTTGAGATTTGAATGGCGTTCGAGTGAGAGAATCATCTGTGGAATACGAAGCACAGATTAGCCGGCCTCTCATCTGCTGGACCGACACGGCTGGCCAAGCAGCCTGCAGACCTGGCTGTCTGTCTTCTCTCCATGTGGGCCTCCGAGTCCGGGTGACCAGCTGACAGTGCAATTAACTAACTTTTCTCCGTTGTCCATCTCTGCCGAGGGTATTGGGTGTTGGGTAAGAAACTTGCATGTCTTATCTGCCAACTGTCAGTGATTACTTATTCATTGAACGGATACCTGTTTTCTAAGGATGCATGAGGACTGCAAGCCTGAATAGCTCCTAAGGAGATTGCGTATCTTTCCCTCCTAAGATCCCTGCAGGTCCTCGGGAGCTCTCCATTAGGGCGTATAAATAAATTACAGCACTTCGGGCCCTTCTCTCCTGAGACGTCTTAGAAATACCTTTTACTTTTCCCTGGTTAGCTTCCATTCTCCGTTGACACATCAGCTGGCCACATTTTCCTGGTTCCTCTGACGGCCATTGTTCTTCAGCGTATTGTGTCTTCATGGTGCACAGGCAGCTGCCAGGCCCCGGGCCTAGACACCCGGCTCCTCTGTGACCTCAGCCCGCCTCTCCCACCGCCACCACTCAGCCGGTGTTGTCCCCGGGTGTGTGCGACCTTCATGGAGAAGACAAGAGGAGCACCCTCTAACATGGTCTCCCCAGGGCCCTCCTCTGTGTCACTTCTCCATAAAGTGACTCCTGCTCGTTTTCCTTCCTTTCTCCTTGGCCTCGGCTGCTCTCTCTGGTCTGCTCTGCCCCTGGCCAGCAAGCATGCTCCAGCTTTTCCCCCTCCCCAGCCATGAGCACTGAGGAACAGTCTCCCCTCCACTCCCACCCTCCTTGAGGCTGCCTCCTCTTCCTCGCCCCCTCATCTTACTCCAACCGTCTGGCCTTGGACCAGCAAGTCCGCGGCGGATGTTCATTTCTCACTCCACTTAACTTAGTGAATTTGATGTCGTTGCCTCTAACTTGAGGTTCATTCAGGCAAGCTGGAAATTTGCATCTTGCTTGAACCCGAGCTGACCCTCCCTCTGGGCTTTCCTCCTCACTAGGATTATCCTCTGCACTTTTCTCCGCTGGATGGTCTGTGTTTATCAACCCTCGGGGTTTCCCGTCCAGTTTTTGTCTGATTGGGTGTTGGGAACTTCTTGAAAGAAGAGGTTTCAAGGTGAGCTGTGAATGCCCTGAGTTTACGTACAATATACGGTGCAGTGGTGGGGGTGGGCATTTTTCTGAGAAAAGAATTTCCAGACTTCACGCAAATGTCAAATCGTGCCAGAGACTGAGGTGGTGCTGAACACTCGCATCCCCCTCCAAGCCCACCCCCACTTCTGTGCTGTTCTCTGTCAGGCCAAAGCATGGCTCTCGACCTAGGCTCCGAGAGCATCTTCCTGTCTTCCTCCTGTAACCAGTCACATATCCTTTCTTTCTTTCTTTTATTTAATTGATTTTATTTTGTCAAATACATGACAGCGGAATGCATTACAATTCTTATTGCACATAGAGAGCACAATTTTTCATATCTCTGTATATAAAGTATGTTCACGCCGATTCATGTCTTGATACATGTACTTTTTTTTGCATTACAATTCTTATTACACAAACAAACCACATTTTTTCATATCTCTGTTTGTATATAAGGTATGTTGACACCCAATTCATGTCTTCATACATGTACTTTGGATGATGATGTCCATCACATTCCACCGCCCTTTGCTGACCCCCTACCCCTTCCCTTCCCCTCCCACCCCTCTGCCCTACCTAGAATTCATCTATTCCCCCCATTCTTTCAATCATGAATCACACACACACAACTGGTCTACACAGCCATCTCCCCTGGATTCCGTCCACCGATTTCTCACCTATTTCTCTTGGTCTGCCTGAAAACACCTGTGTGGAAACATCATTTGCTGTGGGCGAGAATTTAAAAACCTGCTCATTTCGCTCTCCCCCACCTGATCTTCAGCACATTCCTTTCCTGCTCCCTTGTGGTGAAATTCCAAGGGAGAAGGCACCTGGTTTAGGAAAGCCTTCCATAGAAACCCCTTTACCTCATTGCTCCTCCTGCGCTTGTGCACACTGCGGCCCTTTGCAGTTCTCCAGATGGGTCATGTTGCTATTTTCTCTCCGAAGCGAACCCCTCTTTCTCCTACCAAGGTGACTCCTGTTTGTTTATCTCCCTGGGTCCAGCTCAGCCACCATCCTCTGCACGTGTGCCCAAGAGTCTATCATGGCCCCCCGCCTTGTCCTTACCTCTGGTTGCATTGAAAGCCACTCTGCATCCCAACTCCATTCCTCTGATCTCTCTCCCCAACATTACCAGAAGCCAGGAGGTCAGAAGCCACATTTCTTCCCTGTGTGTCCCAGTGAATTGCTTCAGGAACTGCTTGGTTGATAGGCCCATGCTCCCAACTTGACCTGGGCATTTCGGTATAAAAATCATTGTAGATCATTATTCGGATCAAACAAACAACAATCCAACAAACTTTTCAGGTCCCCTTGCTTAAATGAGACTCCAATGGCTGTGGCTCACCATGTTACCGACCCTGAATTTCCCAGCATGGCACACACACTGTCCGTCACGTGTGTGTTGAAATACATGTTACATTCCAGACAAAAGAGGTGCATCTGTTTTATGAAACACGATGAGCAGCAGATATAAACATAGTATTTTTTCTGTGATATACTTTTTTAAAAAGAAGATGAATTCTGAGTATGTGGTGACAGCTTTGAGACAGTTGTGATATGTGACTTTCTTTAAGTTTTCAAGGGTGATTTGGACCTGCATTTGGAATCTGTCCAGCCATGTTGCATATTGTGCAAGGAGATCTCTCCTCCACTCCTTCCTCCACATTTTTTTTCTTCCTCTTGCTCATGCTTAAGATGACATCAGGCTACTGCAACAGAGACCTCTGGGCCTTATTTTCCACCGTGCCACACTTTAATAAAAATGATGGATCTCTTCCTCTTTTCTGAGAGCTTGTTGGGTTTGTTGGGTAATTTATTAACGAGACTTGTCCTTGGGAAATATGTATTTTTTCCCTCCTATCACTATCTTATTAACATGTTTTGCTAATGAAAAAAAACTGGGTCACAGGGAAGTTAAATTACTTTCCATGGAGATTTTGTCACAGAGAGTTTCTAGCTACTATGAGCCGGCACAGGAGGACCCTGCTAGCCCCCTCCCCACCGCACCCTCAGTTTCCATGTGCTCCCTGTAAATTCACCTAGAGAAAGAGGCTGGGGGGATTCTGATTCGGATTTTTATGAAAATTTTAAAAAGGAACCAAAACTTTAAAAGGAGTTAGTAGAAACAGAGTGAATGTTGTTGTGGTCGCTCCCTCTTCCTGGTACTCAAAGACCTCTTTTCCTTTTTATATGCTTTAGGGTGTGGATTTGAATAGGGAGAATTTAAGCCCAAGCCATTCTCTTTTACCTGGAACTTTTGCTTATACCTCCTCTGATCCTGGGACCCTCCTGTTCTGAAATAGGCAAATCACATTTCTGCCTCTGATCCCTGTCACCAGCGATCCATCTAGTCATGCCTCTCTGCTTCTAACTGATTTGACTGACCTCAGCCCCATAGGTATTTTCTTCTGTAATAGAGTGGAAGCTCCCTTTCTAAATGCTACCAGGCCAGAAGCTGGGATTTTTTTTTCCTATTTCCTGGAAGGATTTTTAAAGCTTGAGCCCTTATTTCCTGGGATACGTGGGTATGTAGGGATGTTTTAAGATGTCTCACCATGTCCTTGAAACCCGGGCATGTCCTTATTATCACTTGGCTTAACAGCAAGTGGGCTTTATGATGGCACATCTGTCCTCTCACGCAGGCCCAGACTGGCCCCTTTAAGAGGCCGAGGGGCACATATTGGGCACAGTCCTTTAACTGTTGCTTCAGAGCTGGTGGATCAAGGCTGCTATCATAAAAATCGGGCATAACCTCTGGATCCAAATTGTGTTCCTATTCCACTGAGTCTTGTCCCTGGCTTGGGACCTCCTGGGCTTCTGGGTACAGTGGTCTTCTCAACTTTCAGCCCCTCATGTTTTCCGTCTTCAGGCTGCTGCCTGTGAGCACCCCAGAACTGGACTTGGGCTCACTGCTTTCCAGAGGGGCCCTGAATTGTCTCACTTTCTGCCCATGTTGAGTCCCGATTTAGCAATAACCACCCCAGCACAATGAAGCTTGCCGTTGTTCTAAGCATTGTCTCTGAAACAGTATTTTCTCATAGATACTCAGTTCTCATAGGTCAGTCCAAGGGTCCTAACTCCTGGTCCCGTCTTAGTTCTTCAAAGACATTTAAACAATGGTGTCAAGTCTAAGGGCCTGAAGAGACTGTCCACCCTAACCACTGGGCATAACTCTTGACTCTCTTACGAGTTAAATTCAACAAATCCTCACAAAGGAACATGATTTATTCTGAGTAACAGCTAAGCCAAGTTTTTCCTTAAATATCTGATTCTGGAGATTACAAAGCCCCTAGATGTTGATCAAGGTGGTCTCTGGGAAAACATCGAGAAGCAGGGACTGGCAAGTCCTTACCATTTGTTGATCAGAAACATAATCAGAGCATTATATCCTGTTTTGAACAAGGCTGCGTCAACAGAACCAGGGTAGTGACCAGGAAAGTCTAGAGAGGAAAGGCACAAGGGCAAGGGCTGATGCCTGGTAGTCACCGTCTGGCCGAGAGGAAGTCGTGAATAAAGGGCTTGAACCTTATGAGCAAAACTGCTGATAAGACGCACATCCATTGTGTGCCAGGCGTGTGCTCAAAGCTTTATCTGTACTGCTCATGATATTCAGGACCTTGAGAACATCACCGTTGCCCGAGCTGCACTTCATAGATCAGAACTGGGAGTGACACATTGTTTATCAGTAAGCCATTCAGCTGGAGAGCCGGGATCAGAACCTGAGATTCTAGGGCTCCAAGGACCACACGCCCACGAACATTGCTATCTGAATTTCTGGTACCCAAACTGATTCCTGAAGAAGAAACTTCTGACGTTCTTCTGAGCACCCACAAACCATAAGCCATTATGCTAAAGAGAGTCATGGTTAAGTTTTAGAAGAGTTCCTCACCCTCCCAGATGCCTTCCTACCACTTTGAAAACAATCCCTGTATCCCCAGCCCCGGACCCTGGAAGCCATGGGTCTGTTTTCTGTTCCATCTACAGTTTATATGAGGTTCACCAATCTGTAGCTGTAGCAGGCCTAGGGTGAAGACATGCATCGGATTGACAAGGACGTCGGCTTGAACTAACAGTTGCACATCCAGTTGTAAATGAATAGATTGATGTCCTGATTAGAATGTGGCTTTCCATGTTGGCTAGTAGGAGGGAAGTAGTTTGCATGTTAAGTACAGGTGTGTCATCTGCATGAAACTAGCCTTTTTTTGTATAAAATAACATGGCATCTGCCTGTGTTTCTGTATTTGTGGGAGTGACCAATAGGAGCCTGAGCATAAAAATATGGCTATATTATACTATACTATGTCTTTAAATAATTCAAGTCGACAAAGATGGTATATTGGTGACCAAAAGCAGAAAAATATTGGAACAAACAGCCAAAATCACACTGATTTTCAGAGGGCCGTTTGTGGATCAACCAGCATCCATCGAACATGATTATTAGGCTAGAAGGGGGTGAAGAGGTGGGGCACCCGCAGAAGGTAGAACATTCTCAACTGAAAAAACAGCACGTGTCAAGTGACTGACGAAGAGAGGCAGAGCAGCCGAGGTTGAGAGAAGGTGGGCGAGCCAAGGCACACAGGGACATGGCCCTGAGGATGTCGGGGAGCAAGTGGGGCAGGGTCCCAGCTGGGTCTCACTAGTTCCCATGGCAGGTGCTGTGGAGAATGCGGTTCCGGCCCAACCCTGGCTGCCTGGACATGTCCCACCCTGATGGTGGGAGATGCTTGCTCCCCTGGTGCCCCCTCCTCTCTCAGGACTCACCCCTCTCTCTCAAGTGGGTCCTTCCCACTGACTTGAAACCCCATTTTTCTTGGCTTCCTGGGTCTCCTGGTTTCCTCCTTTTACTCACATTTCTGGCTACAGATTCCACGTCCTCTCTGCATTTAGTTAGTCAACATCGATACTCTCAATGTTCCTTCTCCTTCTTCTCTTTGACCCCTTATCTGTCTCCAAATTACTTTCCTCTCCTTCCTTGGCTAATTACACGAGGTGCCAGGGTGTGGTAAGTGAAGCCACAAGCATTGGAGATGGAGTGCCTGGGCTCATGTCTTAGCCATGTGCCTTGGGAACACACCTCCCCACAGTCCCAGTGTCTGTTGAATAGGAAGATGTGTGACGTCAGCCTCGTCCGGTTGCTGTAAGGATAAAATGAGTCCTGATGGGTCAAGAGCTGGAGTAGTTCTGGACAAATGGCCTGCTCCTGGCTTGGGCGGCTGCAGTTGTAACTTGTGAATGAAACCTGAATTTACATCAGCTAAGGATCTACACATTCAGCAAATGATAGGCATCTCCTCGGTCAGATATAAAGGTGCATCAGTCTCAAAGTATCCAGCACCCAATGCACAGCATTCTGGAGCTTCATTTTCAGAATCCGTGCAAATCAGTCTCTCCCGGTGCTTTCTGTCTCTGCAAGTAGCCCCCTTCCTGTCATTTGCATATGTCCCAAGGTAGATGTCACCCTGATACCACGGTCCCTCTTTTCTCTCATTTCCAACTTGCCATCACACCGTTCAACTTGGCCCACTAACTTTCTACTGAAAGTTTCCCTTCCTCGTCCTTCCACAGTGCCCCACTAGCCAGAGATGCGCTGTCCCTCACCCTGGCTGGCATCAAACCATGTCCCTGTGTCCATTCTGTCTACTCCTCCTTCCCATAAGCTCTCCTCATCCTGTTGGAGGACCGGCTGATCCTGCCTTCACTTGCTACCTTTCCGGGCATCCTGCCAGTCTTAGAAGAAGAACCCGAGTCCTGACATGGTCCACCAGGCCTGCCTGCCCGTCTCTCATGGAGCTTTGCTGCTCTCTCTGCTCCAGCCGAGGACCTGGGTACATGCACTGCCCCCTGCTAGAAAGCTCTCCCCGCCTTCCCCACCCCACCTTGAGGCCTCGGGCAGACCACCCCTCGGAGCCCTCTTCTTCAGGAAGGCTCCCCCCCCCCCGCCTAGCCTCCATTTGTCTCCTCAGAGCAAACACCTCCCTTTTTAATCGCAGTGTGGTGTCGAGGGTCTTCAAGAACATCCTCCGCCTCCACGATTTGTAGAAGGACTTAACAAAAAAGCCATCATGCCCCTGGTTCCAGTGAAGTCCAGGGAGAGGGTGCCGGCTTACATCAGGAAGGGGAAGGTGTGGGCAGGGCCGGGTGGAGGGGGAAGCAAGCCGAGTTTCCAGTCACCCTCTCCTGGTGGGAGTCACAGTGACAAGGCCGAGTTCTCTCAACAGCAGTGTCCACCACGGCCGCGAACCCACACGTGGAGTGTCGTCAACCCAGGAAGCTCCCGGGAGCCTGCCTTTGGGGACCTCACTGGAGGCCAGGAGCATGCAGCTCCTCAGTCTCTAGGCCGCACAGGTCTGTCTGAGGCAGCACGGCCCAAAGCAGGGGTATGACAAAAGTCTTCTCTGTCATGCAGATCACTGGCACAAACCATCTCGGGCGGCCCACGGCCTCAGGCCTAGATGACACTGTTATCTCAGCCAAGGCTCAGAAGCCTTCCCCGAGGAGCCGGCCAAGACCAGTCCTTCCGCCTGGGGACGGTGCCAGGTGAGCGGCCAGGCCTGCTGGCTCCCTCTCCCCTGACGGTTCAGCAATGCTGCTAGCTTGAGTCATGCCTCTCTGCCCTCAGACTTCAGGGGAGAAAGGGTTGTGACTAGTTTTTTATGATCTACCTAGCCCTTGGCATGGTGGCCGACAGACAGGAGGTGCTCTGTAAAGAGCTGTTGGATAAATGAATAAAAATCTCCTTTTTGTTGTCTTTATTTCCTTCCAATCTACATTGTGTTCTGTGTCTTTCTGCCTCATTCCTTTCATGCACTGTTTCTTAATTGTGGAACCTTGGTACGCCTTTTATACCTAACGTTACTTTGTACTAGTGAATAATTTGTAGCAAAAACCTAAAGCACTTATTATATTCCTCTAACTTCCAATTATATGTCTGTGTCCTCAACTATTGTGCTATCTCCATTTCAAATGATTTTAGAATGTCAAACATTGTTCATGATTATACTTGAAATATACATAGTCAATGTGTCCAATTATATCATCAAAGTTATCTCTAAGAGTAAGGTATAGACCCAGCATCTCCCATAAGAATTTAAATAACTAAGTCATGCTTGACTTTGAGGCCACTTTCTACATATGGAATTTTATCCCAGAAATATGGGAAGAAAGTTCCCCGGGATATGAGTGTATATCCCCAAATGTCTCCTGCAGATATGTAGCTTTTCAACCTCGAAGGTGCACTTGACATCCAAACACTTTGTTTTACCCACAGCCTCTTTGACCAAGACTCAAAAGGTGTCAGCAAAGAATGTGAATACAGCAACTAATAAAAATTTCTTTCTTGTGGTAGTATTGGATTATATACCCCAAGGTATAAAATAAAAACCTATGAGTCTGTACTTATATAAAAAAAATTACGAAGTAAACAAATGGGAAAGAGGCAACTTCCATATGTAGAAGAGTCCCAAATAATTTATGTAGCTGTTTTGCCCACAAATAGGTAGAGTCTCCCTTAGAGTAATGTGGTGGGAATGACCCTCTCCCTTTAGGATTTCCTCCAGACCTATGACCCTAGAGGATCCCTAAGGAAAATGTCAAACTCAGTTGTAGGACCTTCTGCAAAATCCCTGAACAGCACGCCTCAAGCTGTGAAGACCTTCAGAAACAGGAGTCTGAGAAGTTCCGACACGTGACGAGCAAATGTCATGGGGTGACCTGGAGGGGACCCTGGGTCAGAAAAAGGACAGTAGGTAAAAATAAGACAATGTGCACAGGGAATGGGCTTCAGTTGCTACCACATGGTTATTTGTAATCGTGACAGATGTGAGACGCATGGTGGGAACTGAGGACTCCATGCTGTCTTTGTGATTTTTCTGCGTATCTGCAACTGTTCTAAAAATTTCAAATGTTAAATATTTTTATTGTATAATAAAGTGTTTCAATTCAGTCTTAATGCTACTTAATGAAATTTGCTTATCAGTTTGATGTTGATTAGAGAATACGACCTCAAGTGATTGGAGTAACAGATTTTTTTTTTAATACAACTGTCATTATTTTGATTTTTCTACTACAGAAACAAAATATATCGTCATTTAATTTCTGAAGAATGATTCTATCTTTTGTGATTATGAATTTCTTAAGATTCTTTAAGAAAGTCAGGTGTGATGAGTCATAGAATATGTCTAGTTTTTGAAGTAACAGGGAAAAAAATTATTACATTAAATAATTGGCATCACATTGAAAAAAAAAACAACACAAAAACACAGTATTTTGAAAGCGCAAGTCCGGACTATGTGTCTGTAAGACAGGCTTTACCAACTTAGTGTGATTAATTTTTGTTTTTCTGAGGATATGATTCTTTTCTGTAATTATTGTTCTGCTTTCCCTGACAGGTTATCAAGTATCGGCTGCCTTAAGCTCCTTGTGAATTGAGTTATTCTCAATAATACTCTGTATCATGCAGGCATCATTTGAGTGGCTGTCCACTGTGATCTGGTTATTTGGAACGTGACATAAAACAGGTGGTTCTTCCACCCCATGGACATTTCTTATCCGGAACTCACCATCTTGTTTCCTAGGGCTCACCAGACTTGGTCCGTGGTGGATGTGGCACCGTTGAGGAGTTTGGCCCACCCCCTCGTCTTTCCTCTGAGACAACTCCAAGTCCTCTTGTTTTCAGATCCCATCCAGGCCCTTGCGGTGGGCCCACTTCCCAGCAGGCTTGGCAGCTGGATTTGTTGGCTTGGCTCTAGGAGATGTTCCAGGCCCTTCCAGGCCCCGTCGCAGGTAGCATGCACCGGTCCCGGGCGTCAGTCACAGACGTGTGCAGTGGTCACAGGGCTGAGGCCCATGACCAGGGCAAGCAGCCTCCGCTCTGGGATTCCATGTTCTCAGTGCTGCTCAACGGTGCCATTTCTAACGACCCGGACGCCTGGAGTTTGACCCCGTTTGCCTACTCAGACCTCTTCCTTGATTTAGATGATGCTTTGAACTTAATCTGCTGTGCTGAGGCTGGAATCTCCAGAGCACAAGCTTTACCGTCAAGGGAAGGGGGGTGTGTGTCTTGCCTCCATCGATCGATCGTTCACCTTCTGATCTCTGTGGGTCTCAGTTTCCTTGTATGTAAAATGAGAAAGATGGCGCTACAAAACACACGATGCTCCTAAGCTCCTCTAGAGAGCCTGAGTCCCCATCGCAGACACTTCATCTGTGCTGCCTGTCATCAGTGTGACCGAGGGGTCTATGTGGCTCACCCTCTCTTCTCCTGTCCTCTGGAGCTGGCTTCGCTTCTCCCAGCCAGGCCCAGCTCAGCCCCACACCATGATTTATACACCGCGCGTTCTTCCCAGTACCGCCTCAGTGGTAGGAGGGAGCTGGTCAACCTCTTCCCCACTGTAATTTTCTTAAACACTCTATAGGATGTTATTTGAATGGGTCTCACTAGTGTAAACATGTTAGAAATGTTGTTTTTCCCTGAATTTTGTGGTCTGCTGTTTTCACAATAACCCGCAGAGGCCTGGTCAGACCCAAGCGAGATCTCTGCCTTTGATTAGGTTTGGGGCTGTTGGGGTGGGTAGGAGGGCAGGGAACGAAGGGAGACATGCATGGCAGAGTCACGGGAACTGGGGCGAGACCTCTGGGGCCCGATATTATTAGAATTATTCTTTCCCCAAGTTTTCACATTTCCTGCACCAGACAGTCTGCTCACCGACAGATACGTCTTGCTGCAGCCTCTGTAATTGGAGAGTAATAAGATTGTTCTGGTTTCCTTGGCATATTCTTACAAATAAATGTTTCTCCTTCCAAAGTAGTCAGACCAAGAAGTGCTGCACTTAGGCTGACATATCCACATATTTGGATACTTAAAACATTTCTTTAGATTCTATAGAACATTCTTTTGACTATTGTTAGTAGTAACACAGCTTCATCTTTTGAATATGGAACATCACGTTAGAGCAAACTATTAAGGAAAATGATCTATGCTATAATCTCTTCTATAATTTACATAATTTCATGTACATGAATAAATATACATATTTTATAACTTTATATCTTAAATATATATATATATATATATATATATATATATATATATATACATACACACATTATTCTACACAAAAAAAAAAACGTATGACAGTGTGTGTGTGTGTGTGTGTGTGTGTGTGTGTGTGTTGGGAGAAGAACCTAAGAGCCAATGTTTAACGTATGCTCAAATATTTTCATGAGGAAAACTTGATCACTGAGCCCCAGTTGGCTTTTACAAACTGGACCAGAATCATTTCCATGTTCCAGAACTCTCTCTTGAAATCCTAATTAGGTCTTTGATCATCGAGGATGAATTTTGCATAAGCCATTCACTGAAGCCAGTGGAGGAGAGGGCGAACCTCCCAATGTGGAAGCCTCTTCTTCCCTCCCCTGTCTCTTCCTTCCCAAAGGCGCGGTGACACCGATCTCTTGGGGCCTGCAGAGAAGGCTCTGGGATGCAGACGGAGCCCATCTGCCGGTTGCCTCCGCTGCCTTAGCAGCCACGTGCCACCATTTGTGTTTGGCATCCTGAATGTGGCCATGTAAGTGGTTTTGAAATTTCCTCTGAAAGTCGGCCTCACTATTTGAATGGAGATGTGGTCATTTGTGCTGACTGCATTTTAAAGTCTCTATTCTGTTGCCGTCAATAAACAGTTATCTATGACTTTGGTCCATATTAAATGCCATTGGGCACTGTAACAATTTACTACTGAGGTGTATTTTGCAAATATCAATAACTTTGTGCCTGACGTCGTGTCACGACTTATGCCTGGACCACATGTGCATCGTGCTGCTGTGGCTTCTGGTTCAGGCTCCCTAGAGAGCCGCGTGATGTTTGCTACTCAAGCCTGGGGACCGTGGAGAGAAGTCTCTGCCTGGCTTCCACATAGGGATTTGAGGCTAGACAATGTCACTGGACTCAGTGCTGAGGCTTCTAAAAATGAGAGCAAGTTGGAGAAAATACTACCTGTGGATCTCCAGTCTGAATATCGTTTGAGGGTGTCTCTTGAAGCTCATGTGCTGGAGGTGTAGTGCTCTGGGACAATGTTGGGTGCAGGGGAAACCTTTCCCAAGTGGAGCCTCCTGCAAGATGATTGGATCACAGGTGCTGCCTTTGTAAGGGATTAATGCAGACCTCAAGGAGTGACTTCTGCTGTTCTGCATTTTTACTGTTGCCTTATAATCGCACATGATGGTGGGATTTGATGTTACATATTTGTACATGCACAAGAAACAACAGTATAACTTGGTCAATATTGTTCCCCAGTATTTTCCACCTCCCTATCCAGGACCAAGTTCTCAGGAGAGTAGGCGAGAAAATGAGGTCAATCCCCAAGGCTGGCCCCTTCTTCAAGGGGACGATTCCCTTTCTGTTTCTTCACATGTCACAACACAGTCAGGGATCTCATGCCAGGACCCTGGTACCAGACTGTTTGGATCCTCCCGTCACCAGAATTGTGAGCCAAGTAGATATCTTTAATAGAAAGTCGCCAGCAACAGATATTTTGTTATAGCAACAGAAAACAGACTAATACAGTTTACATGTTACAGAATATCTTCAAAAACCAGAACATTATTCCACCTCCCTTACACATAACTAGAGACTATTAGTTAGAACCTGTGCGCCCACAGACAGCTTGTTCTCCAGGGGACAGAGCTGACAACAGGGAAGGATGTGCAGACAGACATCCTGGGCCAAAATGGGGATTGAGTTTTGAGAATGTGACAACCACCTCTCCAATTTTTATTTTTTTGGTTCTTTTGATCTAAGAAAAATTGCATAGTCTAATAAGAGTGAACAGGCCAACTGTTATACTGTCAGGTTAGTGTTACGAGGGTCGGGGAGGAGTCTGTCTGAGGATCTCATCGTGCAGCTAACGTTGCTCCCCAGCAAGACTTTGGGTGAGCTGGCACATGCCCCTCCTGACCACAGGCCATCATTCCCTCCCTGCTGGCTCCGAGCGGGAAGAGTGTCCCCATTGTGAGAACTGCTGATGGACATCAGGCAGCCATGGTTAAAAACGTGAGAGAAATTGGATCTTTCAACCTAAAGGTTCTCTCTGTGTAGTTAATTAAAGCCATTTGAATTATAGGAAAGTGATGATATCACATTATGACATTTAGTCCTTACCGCAAGAAGCTCAGTAATTGGCTCACCTGTTCAAACTGTTATTTTATCAGAGTCAAGTTTCCAGGAGCCCTAGTCAGACTACCCCATTTACCTAGTTGGCACATTAAAAACAAAACCCTTTTGGACACATGTGTTTTTTGATTTGTGAAGTTGCCATTTACCCATTTACTTACTTGTTTTGAGACACAATTTCACGTGACATTTCAGCTAACTTCAATGAAAGTCTATGGGAAATTTTAGTGGATATTTTATTTATTCTGCATCAAAGAAGAGACTTTTTAAATTTAATTAAAGTTTCAGACATGAGCTGCTAGAGTGGTGTGGGACTGGGCTGAGGGGCTTGTTGTTGAGGTCTGGAAAAGAGAATTGACCTCCCTGTGATTGAGGCACAAGGAAACAGTTGGTGGAGAGAGGACCCGAGAACCCAGAGCGCCCAGCTTTGTGTCCAGTGGTTTTCCTCCCAGTCAGGCTGGTGGATGGAATCAGACCCCGGTTGCTCCTTGCCATGTTACAGGCAGGCAGAGGTGTGGCCGCTGCCTGTAGGAACTCGGGCCCTCGGGTTGGGTCTTCCCATGGGGACAATGGACGGGTCTTCTTCAAGGGCAGTTGACTACAACGTCTTTCCTTTTTAAACACTTCATAATGCCATAGAACCTTCTCACACGTGGTGACCAAAACCAAGACAAACAAATGAAATTTGTTTGCGGATGGCAGCAGCATGATTTAGGTGGCAGGTGTGAGAACCCGGCCAAGCCCTGCAAAAGGCCCCAGAATGACATGTGAAGGCCCGTCAGGCTGCGGGTGCTGAAATACGCTTGATTGGAGGGAGGGACGCTACGGGCTACTGTGCTGCGTGTGGCCACACTGTGGGGCCTTGTGTTCTGCTCCTGAGGCACCTCATCTAAGACCTGCTGATGAACTGGACGGTGTTCCTCCTGGGAAGGGGACGGGTGGAAGGACATGAAAGTGTAGGGCGGCGGCTGAAGCGACTGAGTATCTGTGTAGAGGAGGGAAGGCTGAGGGGCAGCGGCGACAGAGGTCCCCCACATCAGGGGACCGCCATGCAGACGGCAGTAGACCTGAGCCCCACATTTCTAAGCTGTGACCGGTGGACAGAGGCTACCTCTTGGCCCAGGGCCCTCAGGCCCTCAGGCTGCTGCATTCCAAGGACGCTTCTCCCTTGGGCCTGAGTGGGCAGCCATTGGCAGTGTCCCTCGGAGCCTGGAGGCGGCACAGAGGAGAGACCCTAAAGGGCAGCGTTCACCGTGTAGACTGCAGCTGGCGGGTGACCTTTAGGAGCACTCCAGCACCCGGGGCTTCATGATTCTGTTTCTATTATGCGCGGCCGCCGGCTGTGTGTCACGTTGTTCCAAGCCACCGCTGAGAGGGAACAGGAGCGCAGTTTGGAATGTCCGCGGCCGGGGCGCTCCCATCTATTTTGTGTTTCAATTTCTGGAAGCGCTCTTTGTCTTTGAGGCAGTTTGGTCCCTGACCTTCTGTAACATTTGGAGCCCAGCCACACTGTCTTTGTTTACTGTAAAGAGTATGGAAAAACCGACTTCCTGACGGAGCTCTGGAAAGTCTAAGGTCAGACCCCTCACAGGTGAACAAACAGGCCTGCTACCTCCAACGTGCCATTTGGCCCCTGTAAAGTGCAGCAGGGTAATGATGCTGGCGAGCAGAGAGAGGGAAGTCCGGCCCCTGCCAGCAGCCAGCCACCAGCCACTCTGTCAATCTGCCCTGGGAAGAGCTGCTCTCAGTTCGGCATCCACTGGGGGAGCTCAGAAAACATGGAGGGGCTCTTAAGCCCTCTAGCCACCTTCCAGTGAAGCCCCGGGACCCTCCCTTCCTATCATCACATCCTTCCTGTGTCCCGAGATCGCAGGGACAAGGCTTAGCATCTATTCTCTTAAAGGATTTAAGTATCTCCATCTGTTGAATATTCCTATCATCCGGGTCATGCCTTTTATGGTGAGTCTTCAGGTGTTTGGCCTCCTGTCCAGAGGGTGGATCTTTTTTTTTTTTTTTTTCATTACCGATCTCTGCTATTTATTCCTCTTATTTAATATGATCCCGCCCTGTGGTCAGGGAGAGGAGGCTCCTTCCCAGGTCACAGGACTGTACTCTGGGCCTAGGTGGTACCTCAGCATCTCCGCCCCTCGCTCAACGGTCCATGATCCCTGTTGGATTGGCAGGTCCACCTGATGCCTAGATGCCCGTGGCTGAATTGAACAATGACCTTGTTCACACATTTAGCCATTTATTCAAAATAAGTCAATTATTTCCAAGATCCAAGGTTTCACCTTAATGTTTAGAAATGATTAGAAATATCTAAAGTGATAAAAGAAAGAAATCTATCCCAACAAAAAATTGTCTTAGGCTGCATCTTAGAAATTTCTTGAGTCTCTAACGTATGTAGACTTTCGAATGCCCTAGTTATCCAACATTGTTCTCGAACTCTGCTTAAAGATGATGTACTACGCTTTTACTAAAATATATCTGGGTATTAAAAGCTCAATTCTTTACTGCTGATGAGAAAGATTATTAACACTTTTCTCCCCCCAGCTATAATAGGAGGCAGTAACACCCCTTTTTACTTCCAGAGCCAGAGGCAGTATGTCATATTAACCTTCATTAACTGGCCAAGAAATGAGGTGCATTTGTTAATGTAGTATTCTGGTTAGCTGAGATCCTGTGAGAAGGCTGATAAACTTCTGTGGTTTCTCCCTTTGCTATTTAAGCAAATAAAAGAAGTTCCAGTTGTTGGCACACTTATTTTATCACCTTGATAAGCACAGCTCTCCAGTTAGAGACTTGACCAGGGTGGGCTGAACGCATAGCAGGTGGTGCAGGCTCCACCTGACCAGGGACAGCTCCAAGAGCAGCAGCCCAGGTGTGCGGTGGGGGCCGGCAGGGAGCAGCCAAACCCGGAGAAAGGTGGAGAAGAAAGGGAGTCTCTTTCTCCATGCGGAAAGTCACCATGGATACCAACCACCAAAACCACTTGGCTGTCCAGCAAAATACCAGATTCACAGGTGGGTTTTTCCTTCTGATTTTCTCGTTGGTTTCATTTTTTTTTTTTTATTCATTATTTTTAAAAAGCTATAGAGCATTTTGGTAGGTGCTGGGGAAGCAGATGAATGAGACAACCGCCAGGTTCCAGGAGTGTTTGAAAGCCAGGCAGTGGACCGTGCCACCATCCCTCCGTGTCCCCCCAGAAACCTCGGCAATACCATTGCTTTCTTCATAGCGATCGGTGTGAAGGTCTGTTCCAGTGTTTCTGCTGCTGCCTCCAGAGTGTAGGTGCCATCCCTTGGGGTGAGGCCGTTGGAGGAGCCCCTGACTACCTCCTTGTGGCTCACTCCCTCTTCTCCCTCGGTCTCGGGCACGACTTCCAGATTCATTATCCTGCCATTTGGTCACCATTCCCAGTAGCCTGGGAAGGTGGGCCGCGCCTCTCCTCCAGTTCCCCTCCTCCAAAACCGAGGCCCTGCTCAAGCCACGTCGACCCCCATCAGGTGTCTGTGTCTTCTCTCCTCCCCACTGTCCTCCTGTGCTCCGGGGCAGCGAAGCCTGCTGGTTATGGCCACGGGCTTAGGGGACAGATGCACCTCTTCACTTACTCACTGGGTGGTTTGGGGCAACTTATTTAAGTTCTCTTATATATCATTGAAAATAACATTTTAAAAAGTATTTTCCTGGTAGGACTGTTAAGATTCAGTCGGTTCATATATCTAAGATGCTTAGAACAGACTTGGCACATAGAGGGCTCGTTTTTATCTTCAGTATTCCTCGTTTTTTTCTCCAGTATTCTTCCTGCGTACTGGAGCCCTACCCCATGCTGGACAGACCCCTCATAGCTCACTGAAAATCCTGGGGGCCCTTGGGAACCTTTCGGGATACTCAGGTAGAAGTAATCCTTCCCTTCTCAGCCCTTCTATGTATGGCACTTCTTATCCAACCACAGAGAACGGACAGATTGGACCTGTTTGTTATTTATATGACTCAGAGACAGCGAGGCAAGCACATGGGTAGTACCCGCAGCAAAAGGGTACATTCCCTACGGGCAGGGACTGTACATCTTGTGTCATCGTTTCCCTTAACACTGACTTATGCCTGTTATGAAAAATCAGCCACATTTTGTTTCTGATTCAATGAGGGACACGTGGAGGGAAGCAGGAAGGGACCACGCTAAGTGGTGTCCCAGCAGGTGACAGATCTTGAGTGGCAGCACGCGAGCGTGAAGGAACAAGGGGCCGTCCTCAGTGCTGCACGGAGGGTTGTGGAGACCCTCTGGACGACAGTCGTGACGTCGTGAACACGGTGGCGGAGGACAGACAGACACACAGACTGAAACAGAAGGAGGGAGACCAGAGGGGAGGCGGAGTGCAGGGGCTGAGGGTGGAGCCTTCCCTCCCAGGGAATGTCGAGGAAACCTTCCAGGGTCGTTTGTAAGGAAAGAAGCCATAGGGTGTGTGGGATGATGGAGAGGAAAGTGGAGAGGTGGCGGCCGGGCATCTCCCATGGTCAACTTTGGAGTATCCAAAGCGGGAGGAGGTAGTATTTGAAAGAATTCTTAAAAAGACCGCATGCAATTACTAGACGTTGAGCTCCAAGATGGCAGAGAACATGCCTGTCCTGCTCAACACGGGATCCCCAGTGATGGGGACAGTCCCCATCACATTCAGGGGGAGGCTGATGAGCCACCACGAAGGAGCTGATGGTCATCACCTTGGCAACTGCAGAGTCAGAGAAGAAGAGTGGCAGACAGTGACCCACCTATTTAATGAGCCTCCCCTGGCAGTCGGGTGGCATGATCCACTCTTTTTCTAAGAAGATGTCATTGTCACATGTAGAGAATGAGGTTCCAAACTTCCTTGATTCCGGGGGAGGCGCCAGGATCTAGAGGCCCTGAGGCCATCCCATGCCTCACTGTAACCAGGAAACCTACCCGGCAGTGCTGCACCTCGGCAGAAGGGTGCCCCAGAAAGCCACTGTGGGCTCTCGCTTGGCTGAGAAGTAGCAGCAGCCATGTGGCTTACGAACTCTGGCTGCAGCCATGTACTAGGTTAGAAAATCACCCCCATTTGACCCCAAGCTGCAAATAAGAGACATGTCATTCAATGAATCAGAAATATTTTGCTTGTTTTTAATGACTGGTTGTGGGGGCACTATATTGCCATGTGTTTGCATGCCTTTAAATAAGGAATCGCAATTTATTTATTTTTTTAAACGATGAAAACCCGTCTCCTCTCTTCTCCCTACAAAAGGACATGGTTTTCCCACTTGGGTGAACATTGCCTGCGCCGCTTGCTGAAGAAAGGGATCAGTCTTGGCAAGCATCTTATTAGTCTAAAAATAAATTATTCAGAATGCAGGTTCAGATACAGATTGCAAGGAGAGATAATAGAATTGGTTTTCCAAGCCTGATCATGCTATGAAGACACGGTGTGTGCTTTTCAGGAATCCACTTACGTGGAATCAGCTCCGATGAACACACGCTAGAAATAATATTGCTGCCATCCAGCTAGAGTCGGTGGTACCACATCCCTGATGGCTTCAAGAGCCCGTGGTCTCCACACGAGTGTGCATATGTGAAAGTATATGTTTGCTCAAGCATTTCTCCAGCGATGCAGGCTTCTCATTGTTCTTTTAAGGAAATATCTTCCTGGCAGTGCTAGAGGGGCATGTCTCACTTGAGATTTCTCTCCCTCCCACCCCCCTGCCTCCTGAAACAGTTGACCACATCAGCAGCCGACTCTAGTCCGTCATGTGGCTTCTCATGTGATGCTGGGTCTGCGGCACTTTGGAGCAACAGCATTTGTGACTCGGTACTCGTGGACAGACGGGAGTGTTCAGGGACCGGGGAGACTTGGGAAGGGGGCGGGGAGGCCAATAAACCGAGAAACATCAGAAATAAAAGTCGCATGAAGTATTCAGATCTCTGTACTCCTTTTTTTGCTTTGTTTTGAGATTTGATTTTTAACTCTGCTTTTTTTTATTTTTTTAATGGTTTGTATCTGTTTTTTCCACCCCCACAGGCGCAGAGCTGCGCTTTTTGTGTTGTTTTTTTTTTTTTTAATTCTTCTTCTTATTCTTCTTTTTTTTTTTTTTTCACATTCTGAAGCCAGACCGTCTTTCCTCCCAGCTCCAGGGCTGCATCGCCATGGCACGCCACGCTTACCCTGGTTACCTGCGCTCCCTGTCGTCACCCTCCTGGGCTTCGCCGTGGTGCACACCGACCGGAATGTGTCTCTGTGCCCTGCAGAAGAAAGACCTGGTGGCGTAGCGTTGGCCAGGGTCTCCTCGCAGCTGGATGAGGGGACTTGGAGGACAGGGTGAAGCTGGCTAGAGAGGATGCCAAGGACTGGGCAGGGGAGCTAGGAATATTACACGTCCAATGCCCACCTCGCTGCGCGGGGGAGGGCGCGGCGTCTCCTCCTCGCACCCAGCTTGGGCTGCTCTCAGGGATTTGGTCAGGGGGCACCGCCCAGGCCGAGATATGGTGGCATTTCACCCGAGAGTGGAGCTGAAGATGGATAAACAAGGCATCTGATGTGTCTGCCTGGCGAGGCAGAGCTGGAGAAGGGCAGAGTCAGGGGACGCGTGGAGACGGAGAAGCCGAACGCCGTGGTCGTCTGCCGCTCGCTCTGCGCTCTGCGCTCTCCGTCTAGGGAGGATGGCATAATTTATAACCCCGCACATGGATGGAGGAACTGTAAACTGTAGCCTGGATGTCCCCGGTGCTGACAAGGAGGCAACTGATGGGCTAGGTGACTATACAGTGTCCCCAGAGAAAACAGCAGCCATGCAGCATGATTGAAATGCATGTCCACGCGGGCAGAGACTTGGGGGGGATTGCTGACCATTTTGCACAGGAAGTCTGTCACCCTGCTGGATCGGGCTTGATTGCGGCTTGTGTTTTCGGCTCCAGCTCAACACCCATTTCCTGACTAGCCAGAAAGCATGGCCAGAGCAGCTGCTGGCAGAATTTTCTTTTTATTATAAAAGCAAGCCCCCTTGGTTTTAACTCCTTGAAGTTCTGAATGCTCTGTGCTGGGCTGGGGCTGATTGTGGGTTTTTGTTTTCTTCTTCTTCTACAGATCCCTGTAAACACAGCTGTATTCAGTATGGTGAAAAATTCTATCCCGTAAATAGAAATGTGATCAATTTAATCAAAATAAATGTATCCCAGATGACTTTGAGACCAGCTGGCCACCACAGGCTTCAGATGCTAAATGCTTGGTGGAGATGAATGCGGTGTTATATTTACATGCTTTACAATGCCAGGGTCTGCCTCAAATTAAAAAAAAAAAAAAAAAAAAAAAAAAAAAAAAAGAAACCCTTCTCTAGGAGGAGAGGTGGTCTTCAGGCTCACGGCTAGATGGTTAGGTGCAGGCACAGATATCCCGACAGTGACTGGTGCTGAGTCTCACAGGGCGTGTGCCAGGAGGCGGAGTACGGCACTGTAACATGGAGAATGCTTGCATCTAACTTGCCTTTTGGAGAGGCCAGTGTCCTCCAGGCAGCCTCTGACTACCAGGTTGGGACCAGGCATTCCAGGCTTGTGGATTTAGAGGGGCGAGTCGTGGTGCCAGATCCCAGCTCGGTGGAGCCAGCTCCAACCTGGGGTGAAGAGCTTTCCCAGTTGTCATGGGGAGCTCTTCTGGGACGCCTGTCTGGCCCTTGCCCTGTTTGTTACTAATTCTACAAAGGCAGCTCTGTGTGTTGGATTATGTTTGGCCAGCTGTTGATGCATTCCTGCGGGCGGGGCAGGGCGAGGATCTTATTACTGTACTTCAAGCTGCAGATCTGTGTGCAGGGAGAGAGGGCAGAGAGAGGGGAGAAACAAGGGGAAGAATCTGATGGCTCCTACCCCTTTCTCCAGATAGGTCTAGGGTGAATCCCGAGGGGCTTCAAGTGGAAAGAAGGAAAGAGGGAGTCAGGGTTGGGGCTGGGGGAAGGGGGAAGGAAGCAGAAGGAAACTGAGCAAGCCCAGAAGAGAAAAACAGGACTTCAAAGCTGCACAGACAAGCAGAATGTCAGCAGCTTGTAATTAGCGGCTCATGGTTGCGTCAGGGACTGTATCTCTCCAAGAATAACTATGTGATGTGTGCCACAGAGTGAAGGAGATAGTCATAACTAAGTTATCACACACAGTTCAAACAAGGGCAGATGGATTAAGGAATTTTCTGTGTTTGTAAATCAAATACGGATGGATTACATGTAGAGGACTTGCTGAATTCTGCATAACTGAAGGCTGAATTGCCAGTCTGCATGTGTGTGTGTGTGTGGGGGGGGCTAATGTTCATTATGTTCCTTAAACGATACAGTGAACCCTTAAAAACCCAGGCTCATTTTGCGAGCTCTATCAACACATCTCCCTGAAGCTGCACTGCCAGTCTCCGCTGTTTCCACTCATCATTGTTTATTTTTGTGCATTTCAGTGGAGAGAAGTAAAAAGTTACATTCAAGCAAACAGCGAGACTGAATTCTAACATTCCCCTTTTAGAATTCAAAAATGGCTGTGGGGTTCTGAGCTTTGCTGATAGCTCTCATTTAAGCCGGGAAGGAGCTTTAATTGTCTTAAAGCCAAACAGCAGTGTGTTCATAATCCTGTGGAAAGCCGGGGTCCCACAGTTGCTGAGATTCAAGGGCCACATTCTCTCCCCTCCCTGGTCTCCTGTGCTTGGAGACTTTGGTGCTATGACAGCATCACAAAGAGACAAAGAGAGGAGCTGATTGGCCGGCAGGCTTGGAATGCTTACTCTTATTTGTTTTAGGCGTCCCTCCACGCTCTCATTCTGTATCTGTATTTGTATTCACACTGCACAATTACTCCTGACCTGCTTTGTTTCTGTGCCCGAAGAGAAGTCAATTTTAGTTCAGTTCTGTGCCTTTGGCTTCCTGGGTAACATGCACATATGTATTGCATTACCCATGTATGCATTTTCCTTTTCGAATGTGGATTAGGGAAAATTGTCGGCAGGCAGAGCTGTGTGTATTAAATCAATAGCTTTTTGAATCACATGTAATATAATTTAAATATACTCACTTTGAGGTTGCCAAAGCTGACATTGTCTGAGCCCATTTAATTTACATCTTCGATTTAGTCAAGAAGCGGAACCTGCCAGATCAGAATAGTGTGTTCCGCGCACCCAACAGGGTGGAAGACATTATTTTGTTTGTGTTAGTTCAAACAGCTGGTCATTAATGCAGTCCCCATTTCCAGAGAGAAGAGCTGGTGGACATGAATGCCTGCCTGATTAATGCTGCCCCTCTTAGGGTCCTTCACCCGGCAGTCACGCCCGCAGCAGAATAATGTAGCATGATGTGATTGCACTCTAACGGGATCGTATGTCATTGTGTCACCAAGCAATTGAGGTTATTATGGGGCAGGGCAGACAGACGGGACAGTGGGGTTACTAGACCGTAGCATTTTTAGAAATACAGGCCTGACCTACTTTAAGTTATTCTCTCTGGCTGGCAGCTGCATGGGACATAAAGTCTCCTGATAGGCTGAGGCTGTTGCTAGGGGGAATTAGCATGAATTTTTCCACACACAGACCCAGTGACTGAATGATAGGAGCTGACTGGAATTAAAGAGATTTGGTTTAGCATTATACAGATTTATCTGACTCGTTTTTCTTTCTCAAGTGCAGAGAAAGAGTGCAAAACACAGATTTTGTTTCCATTTGTTCTTTGACCTCCTGATACTCCCCTGCTGCCTGCCCCACACCCTCCGGGGGCCATGAGAGGAGGAGAGCAGGACAGTTATGAAATTTTAGTTAATCTCTTACTGTTGGGGTCATTAAAACGACGCTGCAAATCGCAAGATATTTTAGCGTAAGGACGGCTGAGAATGGCTAACAGAAGGTCGATTGTCCTCGCTCTTCTGTGCACAGGGCTGTTCTGAAGTTGGACATGCATCTTCCACGCCCTGTATATTTAAACTCTCTTTCCCTTTCGGGCTTGAACAAAACATTTATATAAATTCTTTTCTATCCAAACAGATTGAAGCTTGCAATCTCTGGCTTGTTTAAAATAAGATAGTCAAAATTCCAAATATAGATGGAAAAAAAAACATATACCCTTTTTTTTATATAATTTTTTTTCTGGGCTATTTTGAGGTTGGCTCTCTTTTCAGAAAGCCAGCCTGCTGTTTATGCTCGTGGATGAAACCTAACTGCTCCCCCACCACACCCCTTTGCTTCATAATGCACAAAAAAGGCCCAGGTTTTTCTCCAGAAGGAAGTGTCTGCAGAATTTATCTGGGGATTGTTTTTCCTTGTTGCTGACATATGCACTGAATGCAGAGAGCTCACATAATCAATTTTATAAGATGACCCATTTTTTTCCCCTCTCCTGTATCTCCAAGTGTCTGTGGTTTTAATAGATCTTTTCAAGAGGAGGATTTTTAATAGATCTTTTAAAGATAATCTGAAAGTCCATCAGGAGAAAAATTAAAGCACTGTGTGTTCAAGAATACTTTGATTTTTCTCATTCTAATTATATGCTATCTGTGCTTAAGCTGCAATCTCTTTCTGGTGCATTTTTGTGCTGAAAGTAGTTATTATCCTGCCTTTCTGATTTGAAATTAATTTTTGTAAGAAAGGAGTGTGATATCCCAAGTAAACAAGAAGCTTAGCTACACAAGTGAGGGGGAGGAATAATGTAGCTCTTCATAAACTTGTAGCACTGAATTTCTTGGCCACATGTAAAAAGGCAAGAGGAAATTTAGTTGTGGATTTTCTGTTTTCATTTAGGTTTTTAAAAATATTCAGAACTATTTAGATACATATGTTTTCAAGAACACATTTCTACTTTCACCACAAAGTACCACCCCTCCCCCCAAACATCTAATGGAGAAAGAGCCCAGAAGCCCATCAATTTTCTTCTTTAAGGAAAAAAAAAAATCCACCAGTGTTCATATCTAAGCATATAAATATAGCTTTTCAAGCTAAAATAGAATATATGGTCAGACTCTGTAAGCGATAGATCAAACCCTCGCCTGCCTTGAGAGTCCCCACAATGATATTTATTGTAAAGGTTTCCAACCACACTAACAATCTTTCATAATTGAATAAAACGTCAATTTGTATTTGTTGAATAAAAGATTACCTTGTGTGCTTCTCCTTCCAAAAAAAAGCAATCTTTAGTATTTTAATAAGTGAATGTTTTGACTTTTCTTCTGCAGTCCTTTGCTTAAGTCAATGTGTAATCATTTGAATATTTAAATGTAAAGATATAGAAATAAAATGTCATTTTAAAATCAACTAAGGAAAAGGAGGGTTTGGTTTTGTTTCCTTTGGTCCCGGGGATTAGACCTGGGGTGTCTCCTGCTGGGCCATATCCCCAGCTCCTTGTGGTTTTTATTCGTCTGAGACAGGGTCTCGAAGCTAACTTGCCCAACCTGGTCTCAAACTCGGGCCCCACCTGCCGCAGTCTCCCCATTAGCTGGGATCGCAGGTATGTGCCACTGTGCCGAGGCATAAGGAAGATTTTATTAACGTTCTTTAGTGCGCAGATGCCTGACTTATGTAAAGCAGAACCAGTGTCCAGTACACAAACTGAGTTTTTATTATTTGATTAAAAATAAATCAATTACATCGAATCTTTAATCTAATTGGTTGTTTATGTTGGTAAGAATTCATTTTTATCGTTTGGCTTTCATTCTTACCAAAGAGGTAAGAATTTTGTGTGTTCAAAACAAAAAGAGCACATTTTAAAGTGCGATTTAGGACGCCTTAGCTCTGGTGAAGCCTGACTCCTACGTATCCCTTGGGACAGGGTCTGCTGGTGACATTCATTTCACCTGCAGCTGAGGGTTGAGCAGCCGAGGAGTGAGCACACCCCTCCCACCCCATCATCTACCTGTTAGGTAAGCGCTGCTTCCTGGGCACAGTGGGGCTGGCTTCTCCAGTTGCAAGGTCGGGCACAGATCACTGAGCCTTTGGGGGTGGTTGCTGGGTAAGCCAAGAGGAAACTCAGCAGATGGTTGTGGTGGGTTCCAAGCCCAGTTAGGTGCTGGCTAAGCAGCTTCCCTCTCTGTGCTCTGTCCAGTGCCCTATGTCACTGGGTCCCTGTAACTTGGGGAAAGGGATTTATGACCAGACACGTGGAGCTGATCAGCCCTCCTGATGGCACAAACCATCCACCTCTCTTCCACGCCATCTCAACACTTTGATCACGTTGAAGAGCTAAAGTGTCCACAGTCCCTTGATGGCTTTATCTACGTGTCCGTGCCGGGTGCTCCCGAGGCCCTCCTGACTCTGCCTGGTCCTCCTCTGCCTCTCCACCACACAGCCCCTGCACAGGGTGGGCTACTGGTCTGCTCCCAGCCTCTCCCCTTCTTCATCTTGGTGCCAGGTGCTTGTAAACCTCTTCCCAGACATCAGGGGGTTCGCGCATGAGCAAGTGGGTGGACTGGGCTGTGCAGTGCAGAAGAACAGCGTGGGCTTCTGTTCCTGGGCTGGCTATGGTAGAGGGCCGGGGCAGGCCGACTTCTTTCTGCATACTGACAGACAGCAAATACTTTAGATTTTGTGGGCCATTTGATCTCCATGGCAACTGTTCATCTCGGCTGGTGTAGCTGCACAGCAGCCGCAGACAGCATGTGAAGGAGTAAATGTGCCTGTGTTCCAATAAAGCTTTATCTACAGACACAGGCCACGAGCCCCACGTGGCCTCTGCACCATAACCCGCACGTGACCGTGAGCTGATACATTGTGGGTATGATGAGGTGGTATGTGCATATTCTTCAGTGTGTCTCAAAGATTAAAAATTCTGGAGAAAAAGGGAGGAGGATTTCAACAATTCAGTAAAAATTTAAGACAAAGGGGAAGATAAATATTATCTGTGATGAGAACTCTTCACGATCAACCAAATTTTAATTCCTTCAGTGATGACACAGATGGAATGATTTATTTTAAAACTTGAATACGAAAACAAAGATGATTACTCTTTCTTAAAATGTAATGCTATCATGTTGTTCAATATACAAAAACGAACAGCAGAAGATTTTCACCTTGGAAGATCACCCTTCTGGTGTTGGTTACCTGTGAGCAAAGAGGGAGGCCAGTCTGTCTGAAGAGTTGGCACGAAACTTGAAATGTGGGAAACGGAAACCCTGGAGCCCAGCTGCTACATGACCCCCAGACGACATGCTCCTGGAGTCGTCTCCCCTCATCCCTGGGGGTCCGAGCTCAGGCAACCCGAAACTGCAAGATGGCGCCCACCTTATTGTACTATGGGTTTTCCTCTACATTCACACCTTCAATAAGGCTTCATTCACACATTTAGCATGTAAGAGATAAGAATCATCAATAATAAAACTTTTATTACAATGCACCCTGAAAAAGTCATTTAAAACATTTGTGGATGAAATTTTCCATTTGGTATTTTCAGACTGCAGTGGACCTCCGATAATTGAAGCCTTGGGAAGCTAGACCGTAGGTAAGAGGGGGTGGACTACATTTCAGCAACCCAAGGCAGATCTTCCCCTTCTCCCATCTCCCCAGTCCCCTCTCCCCCAGCCAGCACTTGGCCTGCAATGTTAGAGGTCCTGCAGGGCCCCTCCCCACCCTTCCTCTCAGACCCCTGTCTTCCTTTCCCCCTTGCTACGCGGCAGCCCGTGCTGGCCTGGCTTGTTGGTAGACCTCGTTGGAGGCAGTGAGCAGAGATGTGGTGTCGCCTAAGGGCCTGGGCCTGGGTGTTGGGAGACTCTGCGTAATTCTCACTCCTGGTACCCATTGTCTATGGGACTGGGGACATTTAATGAATTTCCACACTTTCATAAACTAAAGGTGATGTGAGTCGTAGTGAGGTCGCGAATGCAAGGCCCTTCCAGCACATTCTGCGCTCAGTACAATTTGGGGTCAAGGCTGGGTGTCATTCCACTGCCAAGGACACAGGGGATCTGGCTTTGAGTCCTGGCAGCCTCACTGGGGGTCACTCTCCTTAATGGGAACATTGGTTGTAGGGAGTCAGATGGACGAATCCTGACTCCAAGAGCTCAGCGTGGAGCCAGGGGACCCCCAGAGGTAGCCAGCGTCCCTGAAGGGCCGTGGGCCTGGCACGTCTGGCGCTTTACTATTGGCTTGTATTTCACATACTCGCTTCTAGGGATGTCACCGAAGCACAGCTTGGTTCTTGTCTGTTTAGAATAAGGCTGAAGACAGATGGAGCCAACAGGACTCCTCTGCTGCCCTAAGGCTGTCATCTCGTTATGGGAAACTCATGCTGGCGCCGGCGCACCTCCAGAGAACTCATCCTGACTCCTGGCGTCACAGCGACCGGTGCCCAGGGCATCCTTCAGTCTTGAGCTGACCAGTGTCCTTCCAGTCCTCCCTGTGGTCACGTTTCCCTGGGTCACTTGCCCCTAATTGGCCTAGGCCAACCTCTCCATTGAGCACCCTGAGCCCCCCAACAAAGCACCAGTGGCCTGGTTTCCTAACTGCCTCTCTGATCGCCTGCATCAGAACAGCCTCTTTCTTAAATACAGTCCCCCCAGCAGCTAGAGCAGCCAGGGGTGTGTCCTGGGTGCTCAGACACCTAGGAAACAAAGGCCACCTGTCCCTTCTGTCCACATATCCTGGTGATTCATATTACAAAAGTCACTTGGAATTTTCTTTTCCTTGGTCTTTGGGATTGAACTCAGGGGTACTGACCACTGAGCCCCAGCCCAGCCCTTTTTTGAATTTTATTTACAGACAGGTCTCACTGAGTTGCTTAGCGCCTCGCTTTTGCTGAGGCTGGCTTTGAACTCGCAATCCTCCTGCCTCAGCCTCCCAAGATGCTGGGATGACAGGCCTGCACCACTGTGCCCAGCTTGGAATTTTCTAAACAGCCAATAGCAAGTAAATGTTAATGGTGATATTGATGAGTTAATCTGTCCTACTGGTTTTAGAATATGATTTAAAATTGAAGAGGCTTCATAGTCATGGAGTTAATAGATGAGAAAACACATGTTACTGTGACTTCTGAGATCAGAACCCGTGAATTATACAGTTCTATTTAGACAGTACGGCATGGAGATGAAGATGAGAAGCCAAGTTTTTTAAAAAATTGGAATTTTTCTAAAGCAGGCAGGACTGCTCATCCTTCTTTTGTGGGGATTTCATAAAACGTGTATCTTATTCTGTGAGATATAGTCTTGGTTCTAACAAACCATTGAGAGGCTTATTAAATGAAGGGTGTTCAGGAAACATCAATTGAATTCGATATTTGATATTTTGGCTTGTCTTTATATTTTTTCTTAATAAAAAAAAATCCTTTGGTTCTCTAGCAGAGAAATGTTAGACGAGCATTGCTTTGATGCTTTTATGGACCGTCTCTTAGCCGGGGGGCCAGTGTGTGTTAATAACGGGGAGGCTGGAGGCGGGAGGGCGGGGTGCAATTGAAGGCAGCCATCTCCCCAGGGCTTTCCTCCCCGTCACTGTGGATACAAACGCCACACGCCCCAGCGGAGTGAATGCATCAGCATGGGAGAGAAGGGCCTTTTTGTGTTCTCTGCCAATTATCAGGTGTGATTGAATATTGTGAAAGAAGTCAGTACATAAAAATTGGCATTTGGCTGGTGCCTTATAGAAGTGACCTCTGTCCTCCTATTTTCTTTTCAAATGTATTTGATACTCTGACTTTGGGCTTCTCCTGCCCCTCCTGTTACCTGAAGTCGACATCAATCTTACAAAAGATGCTCGATGGGTGCTGGCGGAGGCCATTGTGCCTAATAAGCCATTTTCCTTCCCAGGCTCCTGTGGGTTTATGTGTCGTTCTGTTGCGGGGCCTCCTTACTTCATCTTTTTGCCAGGTAATCAAAGTTCATACCACAAAGCCCACTTGGTTTAGGTTTCTGGCTATAAGAATGAGGAATGTCAATAATATTTTGCAAGAATGACCCCTGGGACCTTGAATTTTATTGTTATTTTCAGAATGAAAAGTGCAACAGAATTTATGATATTGGTAATTTTAAGGAGATCTCTTTACACTTCCTGATTGGAAAAAATATCCTATAAAATTTTGCATTTCACGTTATTTCAAGAAAAAAAAAAAACAGTAGTAACAGGCGTGATGTTTGTTGACCATTAATTTTTTACTAGAGTCTGAGGACTCTTAATTAAAGAATTATGAAAGTCCTAGGGTTTATTTTAATACATACAAATATAAGAAAAAAGAATCTTATAGCAAGATATTAATCGCTGAGAGCCAATTCAAGTGAGAGTCAGCAAACAGTCTGGACATTTCATCCCTGCTCTTAACCAAATCTCCATGTTGCAAATTGCTAGGAATCTGGGGTAGGAACTTGACCCACTTAGTTAGAAACATTTAGCAAGCTGGGCCCTACTCAATCTCCAGGAGTCTCTTTGGAGTCCTTGTACCAACTCTGCCTGCTCAGTCACATGTTCAGGTAGAAAGGTTGACATGGATTAAAGTCTATATTTTTATATAGCTGTTTGCCTTTTTAGAACAATGTTTAATATTGGAAGAATGACACAGCTATATTATATACTCAATCTATAAAAGAGCACTAGTTTAATTTACTTTAAATTTATCCTTCTGTCTATAGGATCCATGGGGACAAATACTAGATCAGTTTTTCCTGCCACTGGGGAGTGCCTGCCCCAGAAAAGGTATTATCTATATGTCTCTTGAATGAATTGAAGATGGGGGCAGTGTTGATATCTTAAGCCAAAATTTCCAGTATGACTACTAGCTTTCCATTTTGAATCTTTAAAAAAAAAAAAAAAGAGTGATATATGCCTGTAATCCCACCAACTCAGGAGGCTCAGGCAGGAGGATCACCAATTAGAGGCCATCCTTAGCAACTCAGTGAGGCTGTAAGCAAACTAGCAAGACCCTATCTCTAAATTAAAAATAAAAAAGGCTGGGGATGTGATGATTTGGTAATTCAGTGGGATGTGATTTTTGGTAATTCAGCATCCTTGGATTCAATCACTAGTGTGCACCCACCCCCCCCAAAAAAAGAATAAGAAATTTTATCTATGCAATATTGTTACAAGATATCACTTTTATTTAGGTAAAATAAAATTTACAGAAGAAAAGTGTGATTTTAACCATGCCATAGTTTTGTGTAAGGCTTACTAGATAGGATGCAATGTTCTTAGAGAAAAACCATTCTATTAGTAATTTCTTAGGATTTAAATTTTTATTCTGTGCAAACCTTCAGGATTATTTGATGGAAACTTCCATCAACAAAACAGCCAGCAGCGATCTTCTTTCTTGTAAGTAGAAGAGCAACTTAGAACAGTTGTGATTATGTAACTTTGTGTTGGTCTAGCAGGAATTAGAATAAGTATCTCAGAACTGGAAGGGACCTTAGAAATAACCTAATCCTGCCACTGTCGGTCACTGTGCAGATAAGGAGCCTGGGTCATGGAGAGGGGAAGGGATCTGCTTGAGGTGTAGCAGCTCACCGCTCACCTTTTCACTGGATTCCAGGGTCCTCGGTCTGTCACAGGGCCTTGCCTCGGACTTGGCTGCTCCAGTTTAGAACCCGCCTGCAGTGAAGCCTTAGAAGTTTCTCGGGCCTGTTCCTTGCTCAAGGGTGCCCTGACTAAGAGCTCAGAGAGGGAAATAGGGGACGCGCTGATGACGCAGTAGAAGCGCATAAGCACCAGTGGGTGAAATCCACACACTGTAGCAGGAAGCTCAAGATACATCAAAACTCTCAACATGGATTACTGACCTGGCTTTGCCGCTAACTAGCTATTGGAGCTTGGGCGAATCATTTATCTCTCCGGGGACGGTTTTATGCAGTGAGAGGTTGGCTCTTTGATAATTGCTGTGGTTACCTCTAATTCTGTTCCTCTAACAGTCTATCGGTGTCCAGAAAAAGTGATCCTGTATTTTTGAAGCTGTGACCGAAGGATCTCTTTACTCAGTCATGGTCTATGGACTGTCATGAATTAAAGGAAGTCAGTTTCCAAGTAGACTAGAGACACGACAGTTGAAGTTCTATCACAAAGAAACGTCGCCCTGGTGGTGGTTCTCATATTAAAGGAAAAAGCAAAAGAAGAGTCCTGGGTTTCACATACTACCAGATTTATACCTGTTTTTTTTTTTTTTTTTTTTAAATCTCCAGTTCTGGTTGCCTTGAACCTGATTATAGTTGGGCAACATTAAATGACAACAAAAGATTTAAATATATAACAAAGGCATAAAAAGGGAAAAGAAAGAGTCCAAAACAGGGACTGTCCAATGTGGTCACCGTCAGCCCCACTATTAGACTCCTGGCTGTGGGAGAATGTGGCCTTATGAACTCAAATGTGACCGTGGGACAAACTCCGCTCTAGAGATGCTGAAGAGCCAACCTGCTAAAAGAAATGTGAAATGCGTATTTCACCCATTTTAGTCTTGGTTACAGTGACAAACGCTAACGTGATAGTGATGATATTCTAAGTGTATTGAATGAAAATATCATTGGAATTCGCTATTTTACTTTTTAACATGTGACTTTTAGGTGATTTTCGGTCCCAGCCGTGGCTCCCCTTCATTTCTCCTGGTCAGGGCCTGTCCACCTTAGCCTGCTTTCCATCTGCAGTGTGCCTTTGCCTGTCTCGGGACCATGGGGCATGCCCTGGTGGAGGGGCAGTGGAAAGTGTCCCCAAGAGTGCAGGGAGGACAATGACCGGGATAGCACTGAGAGCATCCAGGTCCCAGGACTGGGTGGAGACCTGGTGGCTGCGGGCCGTGCACCCCAGGCAGGTCGATGCCAGTGAGTGGCACGTGGAGGGCCCACGAGTAGCTCAGCGGTGGCGTGGTCCGCGATCAATGCACCGTCGCGTGATTTTAAACCGATTTCCCAGTGTCCCGTGATCTCCCCAGGGTTGGGTGCCCTGCCTTACTAAAGATCTTCCCCTTTTCACTGGAGTCCCCTGGCTTGAAGACTTCCAGTAGATTCAGGCTGGAGTTCTTACGGTGGGGAAAGACACACGGACCCACAGGATTCAGGACGACAGGGAAATCACAGAACCCCGACTAGAAGAGACGGGATGGCCCCCTAGGGGACACGAAGGGGTCCTTCGTGACTTTCCCAGCGATCCTGAAGTGTCTGAGCAGTGACCGTTGCAAGCTGGGAGGTCCCACACAGGCAACAGGGCTCTCGGCAAACAGGGCTGAGTTTCCTCTATGGGGCGAAGAGTGGGTCAGTGACTGTGTCAGTGTCAGGGCGGGTCGATCCCACTGCACCCTGGGCAGGGGTGACTGTTTACTGAAGGCCGCGACACTCGGGCTTATCATGTCTCGGCAGCTTTTCCTAAGTGGCCAAAAGCAGCGTTTGAGTTGAAGTGGACATTTTTTAGGGATGAGGAAACAGCAGCTCCGACGTGATGAGTGCCTTGGTGGTGCCAGATGTGGGGCCCACAGTTACTGAATCTGAGCCCAATACTGTTTCCATGTCGCCATAGAAACACTCCTCCCTGAAGCTACTGCTGTTTTAGAATCCCATCCCCGAAGCACATCTTCTTTGAGTTCCCTCCATCTTTTTGGCACCTGGGCTCTTAAGTCACAGAATGAAATGCGCTAGGCCTATCCAGGATGGCCAGTCCCGGGGACAGCCCTTGTTGACCAGCAGGTGAGCTTGGGAACAACGCGTAGACAGACGCGGCCTGAAAACACTAGGGCACCTCCAGTTTCCGACTGGAAGAGAGAAGCACTCTCACTGACCAAAGGCCTCCCAGAGCCAAGCAAGCCCGGAAGGAGAAGGAGAGATCTCACTCTGCCCGCTCACCAGGTGGGGCGACGGACGGGCACCCTGCCCGGTGACAGCTGGGGATTTTAGACATAACACAAAGAAGTGACTTAATGGCCCTGAGAGGAGACAGCCAGGCAAAGTCTAAGGGAGAAGGGGAACCAACGGAGGGACCGCCTGTTCTCAGGACTCTGGCTCTAGACCTGGCACCCAGCGGGAGGGCTGCAGGTGGAGGCTGAGGTCCTTCCTCACAGGCAACCAGAGAAACAAGTCCAGAAAACCTCAGCACCAGAGAGAAGGGAAACCCAGGAAGGAGGCTACGAGGGAGGGTTACACTCTGTGTCCTCCACACAGGGCTCCTCCTTGATTCACACTCAACCTGGAACAGGTTTGGAGCATGTCAGCTACAGAGCAGGCGCTGACCTGGGACCAGGGCTGTCGTCCGAAATTACCAGTGAGCAGTTCCGAGGTGACACAAGATAATGTGAGCGAAGATAAAAGGAACAACACTCACAGGAGAAAAAGAACAGAATTCAGCTTTTCCATTCTACCATTCATGATGTCTAGGATATGATCCAAATGCATCTGGTATGCAGATGATCGGGACAAGGGGACAGGCCACGAGGACATCAACAGCAAGATGGCCTACGTGTTGGAAGTCACAGACAGTATTTAAAATACACGACGTCATGACCATACTCTACGCAGTAAATCCAATATGCTTCTAGTGAATGAAGAGAGGAATCCCTGCAGAGATGCAGGAGAGGTAAAGAAGCAATGGGAATTCTAGAACAAAAAGTGCAATAGCTAAAGAAAACAAAATGGAACTAATAGTCAAGTAGCGTTGACAGAGGGAAGAATAGGTGGACTTTAAGACAGATCCATAGTAATGATACATCCATAGTGATTGTCCACTGTGAAGAATATGGAGAAAAACAGATTGAAGCAAAAAGGACCAGAGCTTCATAGATCTGTTGGATAATATCAGAGAGTTGGATGTACACATTCTTGAAGTCCCAGAAATAGAAGATCAAAATGCATCAGAAAAAAATACTGGAGCTGGGTGTGGTGGTACCTGTCCATACTCCCAGCATCCTGGAGGCTGAGGCAGGAGGATCATAAGCTCAAGACCAGCCTCAGCAACTTAGTGAGGCACTGTCTCAAAATAAAACGTTAAAAAGGTTGGTGATGTGGCTCAGTGGTTAAACTCCTCTGGGTTCAATCCCCAGGACCATAAATACAACAACAACGATTAGAGGAAATAATAGTTAATATTTTCCCCAATTTGATGGAGGACATTGCTGTGTCCGAATCACCCAGCAACACCAACTTAGAGGAGGAAAGGTTGATTTTGGCTCACAGGTTCAGAGGTCTGAGTCCAAGGTTGGCCGACTCCCTTGCCCTGGACCCAGGATGAAGCTGAACCTCAGGGCAGAAGGGTGAGGCTGAGGAAGGCTGCTCAGCTCAGGGAGGCCAGAGAGCTGACAGAGGAAAGGGCAGGGGCAGGGAGGTGACCCACCCGCTCCAGCCACGCGCCACTGCCCACAGTCACCACCAGGTGGGTCCATTCAAAGCAGGTGTGTTGGTTAGTTTACAGCTCGCAGCATTCCTCACCTCACCTCTGAAAACTCCTGCATTAGCAGGAGCTCTGGGGACACCCGCTCTCCAAACCATAACAGACGTCAAATTGCAGATTCAGGACGCCAACAACGCCAGGCAGGGTACACAGAGAAGCCCATACCGACCCACAGCCCAGGGAGACTCTCAGGAGTCAAGGACGATGGGAAAACCTCACAAGCACCCGGAGAATCGTTGTGTGTCCGCCCTTGAGTTTTCTCCAAAGGAAACAGTGTGGAATGGAACATATGGAACATGTATAGTGCTGAGGAAAAAGAAGAAGGAAAAAAGCCCTGTCAACCCGGAATTTTATACCCAGCTCCAATACCCTTTAAGAATTTAGATAAAGACTTTTTTTTTTTTTTTTTTTTAGAAAGAAAGCTAAAAGCTGAAAGTATTCCTCATTAGTCAGTCCATGATACAAGACATTTGTGAAAGAAATCCCATGGAATAGAAACTGAGTCGTGGGAATTTTGATCCTTACAGAGGGACAAAGGGCATCAGGAATTGTCAATATCTGGGTAAATGAAAAGGACTGTGTTGTCCTGGTCATTCTGTGTTGCTGTAACAAATCACCACAGAACGAGTGGTTTATGCACCACAGAAATGTACTTCACCGTTCTGGAAGCTAAAAGTCCACGGCTGCCGTCCCCTTGCCACTCACATGGCAGAGGGGGCAGCCAGCTGGACTCTGTGAAGACACTGGTCCCATTCCACTGAGGTTCCACCCTTATTACCTGGTCACCTTCCAAAGACCCCGCTGGGGAGCAGCCTCACACTGGGCTTGGGGTTCATTGTGAGATTTGGAGGAAGGAGGGGTGCGGACATTCAGTCCACTGCACTTATTTTGCCATTTTTCTTTTAACTTCTTTATAAGACACGTGGCTATGTGAAGGGAAAACTGCAGCATCGTGTGGCAGCACCTACCGCCCAGGTAGAGATCAGATGTGTCACAGCTGGAGACCACGGAAAGGGGCCTCGGTAGGCAACTCTGAGGCTGCAAAGCGGCTGATTTCTGAAACAGAACAAGATTAGCTACAAAATGATGGCCGGATTTTAAGAATCTGTGCCATGACCCCGAGGGCGGCATATCTGACCCTTAGTGCTGCTGACATTGGGACCAGAAACAACTTTTTGTTGTTGTTGTTTCTTTTTCTTTTCTTTCCTTTTTCATCAAGCTGGGATTGAAGCCAGGGTCCTATGCAAGCCAGGCAAGTGCTCTCCACTGAGCCACACTCCCAACCCCAGAGACTTCTTTACTGTGAGGCTGTCCCTCGGAGCGGCCTCTGGACACCTACCTCCGTCCCACAAATCCCATCAACGCGAAAATGCAAGAGAACCTCATGGAAATTGACAACCCACGAGGAAATGAACACATCCACTGGAAGAAAACAACATGCAAGATTTTACCCCAGGAGAAGTAGGGAACTGGAGTCCACCTGCACCGTTGCTGTCGATAGAAGAAATTCTACCCAGAGTTAAAAATTTCCCAGTGAAAAAGCTAGAGGTCCCAGTGACTTCACTGGTCGATTCTACCAAAATCACCAAAAAATGAGTGCCACTAATCTTACACGGTCCTACATCTGTCTCCGAAACGAGAGGGGCTGACTTCCTTTTTTAGCAAAGATGCAGTAACAACATGAAGCAAATGACAAATGCAGTTGATCTAAGGAAATTTGAAAAAAAAAAAGTCTGCTAGAGCCTCCGTGTCCAGTAGGATTCTCTGCTGGAAATGCCTCTGTCTGTGGCTGGCCAGTACAGTGGCCCCCAGCCAGACATGCCAGTGCCTCTGAGGAGCGCTATTCTAGTCTAACTGCATCCCAGTGAATTTAAATAGCCCCGACTAGCCAGCAGCTGCCATATTAGATAGAACAACTCCAGCACAAACAAACTTGAAAAATCATGCTGACGATTAAATGACACTCAGTAGCAGAAGTGCATACTGATGTTGCCATGAAAATTGTTAAATCCTTAACGTGCTAAGTTCCGGGTGATAAATAGCTCCTTCTCACCCAGGTATTCTCTGAAACCACCTCCGTAATTAATTTTTGCTAAATCCAGAACGAGTTTTGGTTAAATTCAGTGTGATGAAGTTAAGATTTTTTTTGGATAAAGATATCTGATGAATAATTTTAAGTGAATAACTGACATAAGTAGCTTAGAAAAAATATTTCATACCAAATCTGGAATGAGGTGTGGATCATTACGTGTTGATGCAGCCCTTGCACAACCTTTGCTGTTGGGACTCTTTTGTCTCCAACCTGGTTGTAAGTGACTTCGTTCTCCTCGTATTTGTGACTTTCCAGCAGGGACGACAACATCTGGGAAGGCAAGGGAGGGCGAGAAGGGAGAGGAAGACCAGAGCTAGGCAGAGACCCGCCTTCCTCCCCATCCCTGGGTCCTGTTTCTGAGAAATGGCCCGTGGTGACATCGAATGTGTGACCTGCGGCCAGCTGTTTAATTTGGATCCACAGCTTCTTTGCCTACAAAAGTTGATGCCATCCACACCATGAAAGTTGTGACGATGAGATGATAATGTATATATAAAGACTCATGTCATGCTTACCACACAGTAAGATCTTGTACGATCAACTCTTTCTTGAACCACTTTTCCAGATTCTCTCCCCTGAGCTGAAAGAGGCACCTTAGAAAGGACTGTGAAAATAAAAATGAGCCCGGGGCCATGGTGGGGCACGCCTGTAATCCCAGCAGCTCGGGAGGCTGAGAAAGGAGGATCTCGAGTTCCAAGACAGCCTGAGCAAAAAGGGAGGCGCTAAGCAACTCAGTGAGACCCTGTCTCTAAGTAAAACACAAAATAGGGCTGGGGGTGTGGCTCAGAGGTCAAGTGCCCTTGACTTCAATCCCTGGTAACCCCCCAACCAAAAAAAAAAAAAGAAAGAAAAGAAAAGAAAAAATGGGATGCAGAGTGGTTTCACTGTGAACTGGTCACCCACTTGCCTGAGTGAAGTGAGAAAGAACACCCCAAACCAGTAAGCAGGTTCATGTCTTACAGACGGGCATCAAGGGACACAGAGGCCGGGGACTGTGATAGTCAGTCCTCCAAAGCTCAGGAGAGCTGGCCGGGGTGGGTGGAGGCCCCTCAGCTTGGGCCCCATTGGCAGTACAGCCAGGGACCCCTGAGAACAGCCCACCGTGGGCTCCTCCCCGGGAGTAGGAAGACCCTCCGGGCTGTGGCTCCAAGCAGCTCCTTCTCTCCTGGATGTTGCGTTCCCAGCACATTCCACAGCCATTCCGTAGACTCCAGCGAGACAGAAGGAAGGACGGGACAGTCTGCGACCACCTGGAGAATCGAGCTCCACAAGGAGTTTCTAGTTGACTTCACAAAGAAGCTCACAGCAAAGAGAGGGGCCTGATTCGGGAGAGTGCACAACAATCACTGCGATGACAACCGAGGTGGGTTGAGCAGCAGTTCACACCTGGCACCGTTTGAAGCACATGACGTGCGGTGTCTCCTTCTCTCCTCCCAGAGCCCAGCAAGGCGTCGGCATGACCTCCGTTTCATAGCTGAGGACCTAGGAAGCCGAGGACCTGGAGCCACCTTGCTGTTCACCGTAGAAGCTCGATTTGAACCCAGCCCACCCCCCTGGTTTCTTAATCCGATTATTAGTTTAAAACATAAACATCAGTCATCAAAAAACTCCCCATCCAATTCAGAGGGCAAGTTTACAAGGTGAAACAATTAGTTCCAAAAGATTTCAGAGAAGTGAACGATCAGTCCGGCCCTGAGGATCCTGAGGTTCGATTTTAAAAACACATAGGTCTTGACCACAAGACCTGGGCTTTACGTAGCTGTGTTCAGATTTCAGTAAGAGCGAGCATGTGGACTTCATGAGGGTTGCAGACTGTTTGAACCCACCTGTTGAAATAAGCGCATCAACGCAGAGCATCGGAAATGATCCGCACACAGCTGCCTCTGGGACAATTCAGTCTCCGTCCCAAGGTCCTGGGGCCTGGCAGACCTGAGAGGCCATAGGCCATAGGACCTGCGGTGGTGGACACCCTGCACGTCCGAATCCCCCATCCAGCCTCACTGGGCCTCCCACTGATCCTCCAACCCCAGGGCTCAGGACCCAATGGGACTTAGCAGAAATTGTCCCGGGACCCTTCCTATCCCCTTTCTATCTCCCAGGACTGGCCAAGATGACAGGACCAGTGAGGATGGAGGACATTTGAGACCTAGAATGAGGTAGTGTCTCGCAGGGCAAGGTAGGGCAATCCAAATCTGCTTCATCTTCTATCAGCAGGAGCTACATCAGTGGGAAAGGTGGCGTCTGGAAGGATCCCCAAAGGCAGGTGTGTTAAGGGCTTTGTGCTCAGCCTGGCACTTTGGGGAGGTGGTGGAGACTTTTGAGATGTGGGGCCCAAGGGAGGTCTTGCAGTTCCTGGGGCTGTGCCCCAGAAAGGGGGGACACAGCCCCTCCCTCTTCCTCTCCCCCTTTGGTTCTCAGCCACCGTGTGAGTGAGTTGCTTTGCCACCTGTTCTTGCCACAGGCCTAAAGCCAAGGGGTCAATCAGTCCTGGACTGAAACCTCCAAAATTCTAAGCTAAGAAAACCTTATGCTCTTTAGAACTGATTACATTTGTTATAGTAACCGAAATCTTGACTCCTTACAAGGTTGTGGAATCAAATGGGTCACAATCGACATATTTGTTTTAATGAAATAGAATAAAGTAGCATGGAAAATACAAAAGGGTCCTGCAGTTAGTGAGGGTCTTTGTGAAACAGTTATCTTAGTTCTATACCCTTGGCTCTTAGGTATTTATTCATGCGTTTGTTGGCAGTGACCAACCCTGAATGAGTGATTACGGAACCGTGGCTCCCGGGTGACTCCAGGGGCAGGGTCCTCTGAGCCTTTGGTCATGAGATTTCACCAACAGGTCAATCCATGACCTTATAAATGTAGGTTACTGTTTGAAGACACCTGTTTTAATATGTGTGATTGAGTCTTTAACATTGAACGCGCAGCCCACAGCACTGCAGCCCCTGCCCGCCCAGGTTCCTGGAACACGGACTGTGCCCCTCAGGCTCACCACAGCTTGAACTCAGAAACACGCGTTGGCACTTCAGCCCTGTGCTTGGGGACAGCTGTTATTTGAATGTCATTTGCCCCCCCACCCCCAAACTTGTGTTGAGGCCTCGTCCCCAGTGTACTGGTGTTCAGATGCACCTCAGGGATGGGGGCAGGTTTTTCTTGCAGGAAAGGTTAGCTTTCATGTGTCTTCTTTATTTCCTGTTTTCAGCCTTGCACACAGCAACATTAGGACCTCACTACAAGCTGAGAGGTGCCAGTGGCATGCTCTTAACCTTTCAGAACTATCATCCAAAAAAATAAATAAATAAACCTCTTTCCCTTGTAATTTATCCAGTCATGGGCATTTTGTTATAGCAAAGCAAATGAACTGAGGCCATTGTAAACAATGAAATAACCAAAAATAAACACACACACAAATGCAAAAAAAAAAAAAAAGTGATATTAAATAGACCATAGAAAGGACACTTGCTTATGATGTGAGCCCAAACAGAAGGCAGAGCCGACATCACCTTTCTCAGTTGGCATGTCACCTTTCTCAGTTGGGAATGTGTGTCATGTGACTCAATTTTTCATTGCTGTACACTCATCTGTGGGTGAACCACAAATGTGCTTTGAGTATTGATTTGTGAATTACAAATACATTTTAACAAGTAGGTGAATTCACAAAAACAGAATCTGTGAATAATGAGGATCAACTGTATATGTGTAGGCATACAAATATGTTTGTTAAATCATACTGTAAAATGTATTTTTCAAGAGACACTTTTTTTTTTTTTTTGAGAAATACTTTCCTAGATAGAGAACCAAGGAATCACATAGAGAGCGGTGTGTAAAGATGCATCCACTAAGCAAAGCAGGGTGCAGAAGGTCAGCGACTAGCTGGCTCAGAGGGCTTGGAACCCCAGGAAGAAATGTGGGGAAGGTGGGGACAGAGCAGAGTGGTGCAGACTGAGTCAGGACAAAAGGGGGTGATGTGGCTACAGGCTGAAGATAGGAAAGAAGAAGTCAGTTACCGCGGTGAGGGCTTCTGGTCCAGAAACTGGAAGCCTGGCAGGAATTTTAAGATATTTGATACTGGAAAGAAGAGTCTGCCAACCTTGGATGCTGGCTAACTCCAGCCTGGATCTTAGTTCTATGATTCTGTTCGTCATGTAAACGAAGACTCCCACCTTCCTTTAAACACACAAGAGCAGATGATATATTTGCACATTGTGGGTAGACTTATATATTGATTTTATTCATGCAAAATAGACTAACCACACCTAAGAGGTAGTGGGACATCAAGGAGGGCCACTAAAATGTGAGATGACAGTCAGGCTGATGACAGACAGGGACCTGAGATCTGTTCATTGTCAAAGGAAGTAGCAATAGCGAAGCTCAAAGAACAAAAAGTAAGTATTAGTTACACGCTAAGCATCCTGAATGCAAATGTCCAAAAGGCTCCCAAACCAAGAACACTTTAAATGGTGACGATGACACCACAGTGAAAAATTCCACAATGTATTTAATTATATAAATGCATAAATTTCAGGTTCTGGGGGAAAAAAAAAAGTCCAGAACCCAAGATGCTTCTGGTGCCAAGCATTTCAGGTAAGGAGCGCTCCACCTGTGCGAGCTGAATTCACAGGATCCCACCTCACTCTGGTAACCGCTCTGTGTTGCATGTTCCAAGTATTAAAACATATACACCACAAATAAATGTACACGGTATATTTATATAGAGAGCTATAATGTGTGATAGGTAATATATTAAACATAAAAAATGTACACTACAATACAGACTAGCGTGTTTATAATACGTAAACTGTATCATCAACACCAATTATCAATTTTTCAAAGCAAGATATAATAAAATTGCCTGACAAAGGTAGCCTTGGTTTGTGAATGCTGGGTAGAATCTTGTAACCAGCATAATCATAAGTATCATTTTTTACCTTGTTAAAGCTCAAAATTGCTGATAAGAAGGGGCCTCTGCCAATGGACTACCAAATCCGCAGGCTTTGACTGTGTACAATTTGTGCTACAGACCTGAGTTAGTGTGGCCAAAACACTGCAGGCCACGGTATAGATTTTAAGGGTCCAAAAAATTCTGTCTCCCATGGTATTAAATATAATTCTTTTCTTTTTTATTTTTTAATTAGTTACATGTGGGAGTACAATGATCTTGACATATCATACATTTGAATCAAATGGGGTATAACCTCTCATTTTTCTGAGTGTACAGGTTGCAGAATCACATTGGTCATACAGTCACCCATATACATACAGCAATATATAATTCAAACACAGAAAAGCACTTTTCGTTCATCCTGTCCCTTCTTTTTTGAGAGGGGAATAGGTCCACTTGAGAAATGACTATATTGACCATTACTGTTTAAATTTTCTTTAGCATTGGAAAACTAGCAAGAAGGGGCAGCCACAGTGTCCAGACTGTGGGCATGTGACTGAACATGACAGGAATTTTCTCTGTGGCAGGAGAGGATCAGGGTGGGTACTGAGTTATTTCCCAATTAATTTTGTCTCTGTTTTCACTCCCGTTGCTGATCACTAATTCTAGCCAACACTTGTCAGTGAATAAAAGGAATTACGTCTTCTCAAATTTCGCCTCAGCAAGACTTTCTGTTTTCTGTATCTTGGCAGCGATCTCGTCTGATGGCTTTGAAAGCACACGCTAAATTGTCAAGCGCTGTCACTTTGTAATGTCATGTTCGATCTGGAGCTGGAAAGTGTGGCCTCAGGTTTCTGGCCTGTCTTTTATGTCTCAGAAGCACAGAATTGTTAAACAATCTGGGGAAATTGAAAACAGCAAATGTGCAATAAAATTTCCACTGTAGTTCAGTGCCGCATAACAAAAGAGACCAATAAACTTTGCTCCAATCTGGCATCAGATGGTGACTTATCTGCAGGAGTGAACGCCAGTCCCAACAGCTGAGAAGGAAAGCAGAGAGACAGGACCTTTACAAATAAACTTGAGGAAGTAGATTTATAGTCTTTATTTTTCTCTGAATTTTGGCGAAGGCTCAATGCTCTCTATCATATTCCGTTGGGGGGAAAATGAGCCCAGAATGAGTGCTATTTCCCACTTTCTTCCCTTTTTCAAAGATGTCAGAATGGCCTTTTAATAACCCTGGGCTTGGAGAGTGTTTTAACTCAGTACTTCATTGTTGCAGTAAAATATTGTAAGATCTCCCTGTGATACTCAGCCTTCAGTTAGGGTTTTACAGCAACCTTGTGGTTCATGAAGTTGGTATATTCATTGCTTCTTGGAGTTTCTCTGGAAGATGGCAAAAATATCCCAGATGCGACATCTGAAGCCACTTTTTTTTTTGATGAATTTTTTTTTAATTTCTGAAAAACTGTATTCAGTTCAGTACATGGGACTTCTGAGTACATTTATTGTTTTAAAATGTCACATTTACTTAGATGAAATTAACTGACAATAAGAGATAACAATTTTTAAAAAGAGAATTTATATCTTTTTTTCTGCCAAGAACACTGTCCAAGTGTTTACCTCACATAGGGGCATGGGGACAATTTTGATACTTTTCACTTTAATTTAGAAAGCAATTTTGCTTTGTCTTGTTAGGAAGGTAGAAAAGGGAAGCGATACTCGTCCTCCATTGTCAAAATTAATTTACACTGAGGTGGCAAGTTACTGGGATTCTCCTCTCTTTCTATCTGACTCTGAAATTCAGTCCCGAAGTCATGTCATGGGCAGAAGGGGGCCATGTTGGCTCAGAACAGTGTTCCAGACCAGAGAAGGCAAGGTTGTTGGCAGGAGGGCAGCCTGGTGAGGGGTGTTAGGGCCTGGGTGGCGTCAGGAGGGTGGTCACACGTGGGGGCAGTCTGGTATGGGGGTCGGGAGCTCAAGCCAGGGGAGGAGGGCGCCTGCATGCATGGTGTGTTGCATTGTGACCCTTCAAAGACATGTCCAGGACCTAACCCCTGGCACCAGACTCCGTACTGATTTCCATCTAACTTGGTGACTGAGTCAACAGAACCTTTTTTCCGTACCCTGGAAGCCAGAGTTCTGGTGGGCAGGGTGGGCTCCTTTGGGGGCTGTGAGAGAAAAGCTATCCTGGCCACTCTTCCAGCACCTGGTAGGTGTTGGCAGTCCTTGGTGTGCCTCGGCCTTGGGCCACTCCAGCCTCCGCCCATCCTCCCTTAGTGTCTCCACTGTGACTTTCTTGTAAGGGAACTTGGATTTGTAAATCATTGGATTAAGGACCCTCCCTAATCCAGGATGATCTTGTCTGGGGATTTTTAACTCTGCGAAGAATCTTATTCCCCAAACAGTCACAGCCTAAGGCTCAGTGCAGAGGTTGATTTTGATGGGACACCATCCAACCCACTCCATGACAGGATGACTCACTGCAGTGAATTGGAGATTAAGAGAATTGCAAATGGCTTCCCTGTGGAGAATCCTTCTTTATGTGTGTGGGGTGGGGCTGGGGGGTCAAAGCCCATGTAAACTGGTAGAATGATCAAACAGGCCAGTGTTTTAAAGGTGACAGAAGCCCAGTTCTCACTGTCAGAGAAGGAAGCTACAGATATGGAAAAGGAGAAGATATTGGAACTGGAGCTGTTGGTTCGAAGTTGTAATTTTAATAAATGCAGATAGATGCAACCAGCCCTCTGTAGCTGAGGGTTCCACACCCACCTTTTTTTTTTTTCCAACTTTGAACAGAAAATGTTTTCTTAAAACATTTTTAAGAAAATGTGTCTGTACTCAGTATATAAAGCTTCTATCTTCTCATTATTGCCAAACAGCACAGAATAGCAACTATTTACATAACATTTACTTCGTATTAGTTTAGTAAGTCATCTAGAGGCAATTTAAACTAAGAGGGTCATGTAGGTTATATGCAAATAGTTCACAATTTTATATAAAGGACTTGAGCATCCAGAAATTTGGTATCTGTGAGGAATCCTGGAATAACCTTCACAGATCCTGAGAGACAGTTTCATGGTAATACTGTAGGTGTAAGTGTGTGTGTGTGTGTGTGTGTGTGTGTGTAAGTGTGTGTGTGTGTGTGTGTATGGTATCACCCAGCTTGGTCTGCTGGGATGGCCTGGGAGCATGACTACAATAACAGCGAACACACTTAGCACCCTCATCTTGGCTTCTAAATACCAGGACACAGAAAACTTCTTGGGAAAATGACCAAATTCCAGAGCTGGTGTAGAGCAAATGGAATGTGAAGTATCTCATGCTGGAAGATAGGGAAGGGCTCACGGAATGATGGACCTTGTCTAAAGGACGCAAAAAGAATCTTACTTAGGCCCAAATGGGAATGATTTGACCATCAAAGTAAATGATGATAATTATGCACACATTAACTATTAAAATTTTATCTAAAAAACAAAAACAAAAGCAAAAACAAAATAAGTGATGATAATATGTTAGTTATAACCCACTAAAAATGCAAAACCATAGATCCATGTTGATCAGGATGGAGATATTTATGTACTTTGGAATGTCTCTCCCAACACAGTATTTACTATTAACAAAGGAGAACATTTTTAGTGGCGAAACATGGCAAACACCATCTTCACCCGTGATCCCTGTGAACACTGTCGTGATAACATAAATCAAAACTGTTTGTCAGCTGACAGTATGCCAAGAAACCATCTGTGATGTTCCTGCCACAGATGGATACCCTGGATCTAATCAGGAGGAAGCGTCATAAACTCAAATTGAGGCACATTCTACGAAATAATTGGACCATAACTTTCAAAAGTGTCAAAGTTATGAAAGTCAAGGAAGGACTAATGAACCATTCCAGACTGAAGACAGCTAGAGAGACCCCCTGAGAAACGGCAGCATGTGAGTCTGAACAAGGCCCATTATCTTAACAATTGGTTTTACCCTGGTCAGACATCAGTTGCTGAGGAAACGCTTTGAGCAGAGGAAGGGTGAACATGAGGATTTCAACCACAGCGACAGCGAAGACCAAAGGACCACATGAAAAATGCACCTCGCATCGATGTCCTCAATATCATACTGTAGGGATTGGGAACATCCTGGATCCGTACACAGAAAATCATTTTCCCCAGGCTTAACCAAGTTCAGTTGAGAGGTAAATGTAAGTTGTGTTCTTCCCCCCGCCCGCCCCCTCCAAAGACAGCCAAAATGCACTTTGGGACCCAGGAATTTCCAAATTCAATTGTTTTCACGAAGGTGGAAAAATCCAGGCCTCTTCTAATGACCAAAGAAGAGGAATAGATATGGGAAAGAGGGGCTGGGCCTTCCCAAGATTGCAGTGTAGGAGCAATTTACTCAGCAGTAGAGCTAGAAGAGGTAATGGTATCCACGTTCCTGATCCTCTTATCCTGCCTGCTTGGAAGACTGATACCCCATTCCATTTTTTTTTTCCAAGAGAAAAATAGGTCCCAGTGCTATGATTTGAATAAGAGACTTGCCCCCAAAGCTTAGGACACAATGTAACAGCAGCCGGGGATGAAGGATTGGATCATGAGAGCTGTAGCCTGGGTAGTGGATTCATCCTTGTGATGGATTACTAATTTGAGAGAACTACTCTACTAGGTGTAACTGAGGGCAGGTGGGATGTAGCAGGAAGAAGGATCACTGAGGGATGCCCGGGGGGATTAAATATCTTGACCCCGGCTCACGTGTCCTCTCTGCTTTCTGGCTGCCATGGACTAAGTGGCTCTCGTCCACCTCTACCTCACCTTGACTCCAGAGCAATGGAGTCGGCTGTCTCTGAGCCGAACCTCCAAAACTTGAGACAAAACAAACTTCCTCTAAATTGTTCTGGTCAGGTATTTTGTTTATAGCTACAAAAAGTTGACTAATGTCTCCAGATCTGCGTGTTTTCCAAAGTTCAGAGCTCAGAGGGTGTCACTGTATTCAGGGAAGTCTCCCAAGTATCTCCACGACCTCTCGTAACAGCATTCCTGCAGATTGTGCGGACAGATCTCAGCCATGGTTTCTCTAGCACCAACCCTAATAAAACTGGCAATGCAGAATCACGCAAGAAGTCCAGAGAAAGCAGTTCCAACCCCTACACAAAGCTATTCTCCCGCACTGTCCCAAGTTGTCCTAAGGGTCTCTCAGTGTGGATTGGACCTCTGAACACGCAGTGCTTCACAAGCCTCAGCAGCTGGTTTTCCAGAGACCCTCATAGGAGAAGCAGCCCATTTTGGTTTTCGAGGGGTGAGAAAGCTGGTACGTGGAGGGAGGTGGCAGAAGGAGAGAAGTCACTCAGTGCTCGCCATCTGACACACAGGAAGGAAGGAATGAAGACACCGATGCAGGAGCACTTGTCGCACATTCGGAAGAGGGAAACACACCCGTGAGAATTCTTCAGAGTGACGCTGTTAGCTATGGGAGGCCTTGCAGGAGTCACACAATTAAGTTCTCTCCCTGGGGGACAATGATCACTTTCTTGGCCATCTCACACAGCATCGTAGTAAGGAATAACTTTATAATAAGAGAGTATTATACGCTTCAAAGTTATTCACAAATGTACTACTACTCTCTTGTAGGTTTGTAATGCTAATGGTTTTAAAGATGACTTAACTATGTTCATCTTTGTGGAAGTCCACAGAGACATATATAACAAATTTGTGATGGGTTTCCACGAAAGGTAGTCAAGTTAAAATAATAAAAGTTATGGTAAGTAGTTTAAGTGGTATTACCTTCAGTGGTAAAATGAGTGGTGAATCTCAGGAAAGTGAAAATTGACTTAGCTGGTTGTTTAGGATTTTGATTGCAAGGAACGAAGAACTGACTAAAGGCAGGAGAATCGTGTACCTGGGAAGTCCATGGTGTGGTTCAGAACAGGAATGGAAAATGTGGGGGATATTTCATCCACATCATTTTATTTGCAGCAGTCCTTTGCGTGTGGTGGTAAGGATGACCTGTAAGTATATAGCTGCTCTTTAAGGCTCACCTCAAGACATTCTAAAGAAGCTTAAAAGTCATTTTAGCCATGCTAAGAGAATCAGTGTGCCTTCCCTAATGAGGGGGACACTGAAGTGAGGTAGAGACTTACATCCTGTGGTACAGGAACTGACGGGGCATGGCCAGTGGGCTGAGTCTGGTCCGCAGCCTGTTTTTGCAAATAAAACATTACAGTTAGGATCTGGAATGGCCCCTAAAGTCTTAAGTATTGAAGAGTCGGTTCCCACTAGCTCTTGGAGGAGGTGGCATCTAATTGGAAGAGGTGGGTCACTGAGGGCGTGACTTTGAAGGGGACATCGGCAGCTCAGCCCCTTCCTTGCTCTCTCCTGTTTCCTGGGCTCCACGCTCTGAGCAGTGTTGCTTCACCGTGCCCTTCCACCATGATGATGTTTGGAACAGTGGTGCCAGCTGACTGAGGACTAAAACCTCAGGACTAAAACCCTGAGCCCAAATAAATCTTTCCTCCTTTAAGTTGTTTTTCTCAGGTATTTTGTCACAGCAATGGAGAGCTGAGAGCATGCTCTGTGGTGGCTTCTGGGCTGCAGGGGCAGAGGGGAGTGGTTGCAACTGGTCACAGGGCTCACAGCCTCTCAAATACTTATTAATTTGTCCTTCGTGGGAAACGTTTGCTGACCCTTGCCCTAGAGGAATGTGTATTCCAGTATTCTGCACACACCCTTCTTGGGTAGCCAGGGAAGAGTCTTCTAAAGCATCTGCAGTTGTCCTTGTGTATCCAAGGGGACTGGTTCCCAGAAAGCTCTGTGGACGCCCAAGGTCCTTTATGTACCATGGCACAGTATCCACACATGACATGCACCCTTTCTGCCTATGCTTTAGGTCACCTCTAGATGACTTATGATACCTACGACCATGCAGATGCTAGGGGAGTTGTTGTCACACTGTTTGGCTTAGGGAACGATGACAAGTAAAAACGTCTGTCTGCATTTGGAACCCACATGAGTTTTTCCCTGAATACTCACAATCTGTGGTTGGTTCGGTCTCAGATCTAGAGACTGTGACCTACTTGGGGGTCAGCACTCTTCCTTACCATGCACAGTGCTGAAATGAAGGCCCAGGATGGGATGGTGAGCAAGGGACGGCGGAATCCGAGACGCCAGAGCCGGAACAACACCTCTGAGACCCGATTACCTGGGGATGTCCTGTAAAGTCAGAAGGATGAGCCCAGCCGGGGTTCACCTCCCACGTCAGACGTCTTGGCAATACTTGTGCGCTTGGCTTCCAGAGTCTCCAGTGATCGGTTCCAAGAACCCTATCATTTTTGATAGGGGGATGAAATCATTTTTGAAGAAGTTGAAATGTGTGAGATAAAGGCAAAATTCCAGAAGGGGCTCCCCTTCACCCCGCACTCCTCTGCTGGGGTTGGTTGGTTCCGGTTTCCACCAGCTAAGCCATCCTTGGCTCCCTTGGCATTTCTCTACCGCTTCCCGTCGCAGCAGCACCGGGCGTCATGTCTGTGAGCTTGTGGAACCTCCGTGGATGCAGCCCAGTGTCCTTCTGCAGGGCTCAGCCTCTGCCACCCCAATGGCGACTGGTTCCTGTGCTCTGTCCTCTGGTCCCGCCGAGGGTCAGCGGGTAGCTTTCATCACGGAGCCAATTGTCCTGACGCCAGCCTCTAGCGGAGGACTCTGTATTTCAGTCAGGATGGTGACATTTCTGTTTTGATGAAGAGCTGATCAAAGGTAGTCATCAGTCTTATTCCTCTTTGCGTCGTACTGACAGTGTCACTGATTGGTCGAAACCCGGGTTGCATGGAGGCGTTCTGTGTCATTTCAAGAATTCCCTGGCACTTTAAAGCAGGAATATCTAGCGATCCTCAACAACCTGAGAACAAAAATAAATATTTTAACAAGAAAAAAGTATGCCATGACGAGTTATGGCTTAATAAAGACAGACGAGGGATGGTCTCTACAGACCCCGAGAAAATGGGCCTGTGATCTCTCTGGGCTCAAGGAATGTCGTGAGCGTAAAGAGAGGCCAGCCAGGGAAGGGAAACCCAAACTGCGTGGGACCACAAGACTGTTGCCAAAAGAGAGGTGTGGACCCCTTTCACTTGTTGCCGCTTGGTATTTATTCCCTTTGCTTTCCTGATTACTCTGCCTGCGGGTTTTGAGTTCACTCCAACATGACGATCCCGGAAAAAATTTAAAGAATAAATAAGTGTGAAAAACAGAAGTGAGAAAATAAGTGTCAGGAGTCTGAAAGGGGCCCTCAGACAAGCCAGAAACGCCACTCATCTGGGGTCATTTGACTCGTCTCACGCTTCAGCTTCTGCTGTCCAGCGGCACCGCCTGCCCAACACCTCCCTGCGGTCACCATCCCGGGCGCTCTGACCGGCCTTCAGGTTTTCACGGAGGATCCTGCGGAAGCCTGGCTGATTGAAGCACAGCCACTGGTGGCCGGCTCAGTCTTCCAAGCGAGGGGTGGGGCTGTAATGAGACCCTCCAATCGTGGTTGGTTCCACCAGCCTCATCCCAAGGCGACCCCAGGGCCCAGCAGGAGCGGCCTGGCCAGCTTCAGTCCTGGTGTGGTTGGACGGGCTCATTCTGCACAACCAAAGATGCGCCCCTCGCCCCTCACTCAGAAGATCCTGAGGGCGATCGCCTGCTCTTGTGCTGAAACTGGGGACAAAGATCTAATAACATCACGTGTGACACAGCAGGCAGAGCAGGTCTTGAAGGGCCCCCCGGGGTTTCTCAGGAATCAGCATGGGGAGGGGGAAATGGACGACTACTGTGTGACCAAAAGCGGTTGGTGAAAGGAAAGTGGGAAAGTGAGAGACGGGGAGTGAGAAATGAAGGACGGAGACCAGGCAGAGACCCACACGAGGGTTTATCTGTTAAAGCTGACAAAGGCCAAAGGCCATCCCTCTGTAGAGAGGAGAGAGGCCCCGAGTGTCGGGTGTTCAGTGTTTGTGGGGCAGGGGTTTGGAGCTGTGGCTGTGGCGCTCTGGGACAGGCTGGGGGTGCCTGCCTCAGAGCTGGGCGGTGGGAATAGCATGGGATGGGCTTAGGTCCATGGCACCCTGGGCTTTCCAGAGCCAAGGGGTCGTGTCCTTCCGGGATTGGCTCAGGGTCATGGTCCATGGGGTAGGTCACTAAGGGGGGTGGGGGGAGTTGAGGTAAGAGGAAGTAGAGGAAAGTGAGACTTCTCTCACAAGATGGCATGAACATTCAAGGTGGCTGCTCAGATGTGAAATCAAGACGCTATAGTTGGAATACTTGGAAATGTGTCCCTGCAAAAGCTCTCCTGCAGAAAGAGTGAACGGAAGACCCAACCAAGAAGACTGGGGTCCACGCCAGTGGGCGTGGGTGGCGCAGAGAGCCCAGGAGGGCCCCATGGTGTCATGAAGACCAGACCCTCGGCACCCTCCCTTGAGGCCTCAGTTCTAAATGCATCACGCTAAGGACAGTTGAGAACCCTGCAGGAGCGGGAGGGCCACTCCCCCTTGTCGTGTGAGATGGGTCACAAAACCTGGAGGGATTCTCTGAACTTCCCTTGAGGCAGGTCCCTAGACCCTCATTGAGCGGTGCCCTCCCCATTCTCAGAAAAAAAAGGGATCTCCTTCTCCGCACACACAGGGGCGCAGGGCAGCATCGGACACACAGACGCTGAAAAGCCCCCACCCCGGTGTATCGCCATCAGAGCACCCCTTCATCCCAGGGGAGGCATCTTGGGGTTCAAGAGAATAAAATTCCCGAGTCTCAAGAGCCAAGGGCCCAGGAAAACTTGGAATTCAAAGTGAGTGACCAGTGAGCCAGCAGGGTCCCTGTGCCGTCTTTGCCTGCAGGGAGTAGCACCAGTGAGCAGGACCGTGGAGAAGGGGCAGACCTGGGCCTGCCCCCCGCCCTGACCCGATCCAGCTCAAGGCGGCTCCTGTGGGGCAGGCGCCCTGCACGCTCTCCCTTGACGGAGCGATCCTCGCCTTCCTAAGCAGGTCTCTGCTTGTCCCTCAGCATCTGACATGTGCTGTGGTTGAGGACCCTCATCCTGAGTTGGGGTTCCCTGCTCAGGGAGGTCCCCGGAGCCTCCTCCAGTGACAACCCAATTGTGCTTCTCCATGATCAGACCTGGGGGGACATTAGTCATATGTAGATTTCCCTGTTTCTTGGGGTCTCTATTTCCTTACCAAGGATCCTATAGCACAAACAAGTGTGTGCCTGCTTCCCTCGTGTTGATCTGTCGCTCACTCTGGGGCCTCATCCAGAAACCTAGTGCTGGGTGCAGTGAATGTCTTTCTTCTCCCTACAGATGCAAAAGGGGAAAGGAATACATCTTTGAACCAAATGAAATTTATTGGAGCTCGGAAAACAGAACCCCCAAGTCCGACTCTGAGGTGCTGAGCAATTCGAATGGCAGAAACCTTCTGCAGGGCCCAGCAAGCCGGCTCGAACCAACCGTCTCCCTCCCTCCCTTAGTGCCCCACCCCAAGTGCAGGAGGGTGCTCCTGTCTGGTTTGGGAGTAAGATGACCTGGCTTTCGTTATCGAGTAAACTCTCAAGACTCTGGCTTATTATTTTTTTTTTTTTTCCATTCCTTCCTGAAAAGTTGGCTTTTACAATAAGAATCGACTCCATTTATCTTTCTCTGTTAGCCTTGTGCTAGGTTATATCTTCTCCAAAGCAATGAATAAAAAATGCTTTAGCTGAATAACAGGGGCAAGGATCAAGGAACACAAGCTAATATTTCAGAGTATTATCCTGCCATAAATAAAAACATGGTCTGTGTGTCAGTGGGGGAGTCACAGGGTGACTGAAAGCCCCCTCACGCCCCGCAGCTGGGCTGGCTTTCCGGGCGGCAGGAGAGTAACCAGGGGGCGGAATAGTGAGCCAGGCCACGGCCGAGCACATCTGAAGCTCCTGTTGGTTGTCTCTCTAGACTGGCGCACTCTCTGTCTGAAATTAGGCTCGATTCTTTGGTAAATGCAATGACTCGTTTTTAAGATCCAGAACAAATCGCAAATATGTGGACCCTGTTGGATTAGTTCACCAACCGCAGGGCTCCACTGGGATGTCAGAGAGCAGCAGGATGAACCAGGAACTAGGAAGTCTCAAGTTCAAGTTCGAGCGTCACTAATTAAGGCTTTAATTCTGTATTTAGCAGTCATCTTCGTTGTGTCTCATTTAAAAATTTTTAATAAAGGAGTGGGCTGATCTTCAAGGTTTACATTCCAGTTTTATTGTGAATCCAGCACAGACCTCTTGAGCAAGGTTTGGGTGTAAGGAGAGAACAGGACTGGAGCCCTGGAAACCCAAGGGATGGAGGTCATGGCAGAACACCTTGGGATCACAGTGCAGGAAGCCGTGGGAGTTTCGGGGTGTTTCTTGGCAGGGAAAGATTCCTACTTAGCTTTTCTCGTGAACCTGACGGTGCTCACGTTCCCTTTCAGCTTCAGCGAGGCCCGCGGCTCCCTCACAACATTGTTCTGTAGGGCCCTCCGGTAAACTAGGGCCTGCCCCACCTGCAAGGAGCTATTCTTCATCTTCAGGAGTCAAGTTGAAGGAAACTGTCCACCACTTCAGTGCCGTCTGACCTCTGGAGAGGGCCAGCCCCAGGGGTCTGCTTCAGCTGCCACTTCTGATAAGCCCTGCGCCCAAGAGCTGTGGCTCCCCCAGTTAGGTGCACGTTACAAAGCGCCCACCTGGATTTATGGAGAACCCGTCGCGGACTCTCTGGTCCCAAAGGATGTGTTCGCATGGCACGGCCCTTCTTGTCTTAGGAGGTTGGCTTAGTAGACATCGCTTAGGCATTTTAAATGATGGCTTTGCAATGTGGGGGTGGGAGAATCGGAACACTTGACCTCCCCCCCATGAAACTGAATTGCTTTTTAGGTTTAGAGTTTTGAGAGGAGAGAGAGAGGGAGAGAAGGAGGGGAGGGGGAACTAATGGGATTAGGGCCTTATTTGGTCATGCGTTCTCACTGAAAGTGTATTACCTTCCCTCTTCCGTTGGCCCACTCCTGCTCTAAGGATCTGAGAGCTCAGGGCTGGGAGACCTCGGGAGCCAAGAGGCTGCAGATAGGTGGTTCTGGTGGCATTTTAAGAGGTGCTCAATAATGTGTACAGCCTGAGTGGTGAAGCTTAATTAGCTTCAATTAAATCAACAGGTGCTGAACAGCGACGGTGTGTCTGCACGCGCTGCCTGCCCAAGCGGTCAGAAGAGGCAAGAGCCTTTGGGATCAGGGGTGAGCAGCACCTCGGGGTGTCAGCCATCAAGGACCCCTGTCTTTGCTTTCTTTCTCCTATGCTTTCCATGGGAATATTTGGTGCGCGGAAACCAGGTTTCTTAATGGTTCAGGGAATATTATTTTTATATCAAAGAGGATGATTCTGCCAATCAAGGTTTCTAATCAGAAAACTCAAAACGGGTTTTAGAGTGAAGGCGGTTGAAATCTCAGTTGAAAGCAGACCCCGGTGGTATTTCTACTGTGTCACCTTTTGCTTTTTCAGAGGTGACGGTAGATGGGTGTGCTTCTACTCACTTGGTGACACAGCACAGGTAACGAACAGGTAGCTGGCGCGGTCTTCTGGGTTGCTGGCCTCTGCCAATCGACAGGTGGTGTGACAGGGTGAAAAGATGGCTGGATTTGGACTCTCGCAAACTGGAGAGAGCTACTTTATGGTAAAAGTGTGCTGTGTGCTGCAGTTGGTCCCCCCCGTAGTCACAGGCTGAAGTTCTAACCCCAAGTACCTCAGCACATGTCTATATTTGGACCGAGGGTCCATAAATAGCGTAATTTGGGTGGGATCCAATCCAACAGGATAGGTGTCCTCTGACGAAGAGGAACAGGAAACACAGGAGGACCCCAGGGAGACCAGGGAAGGGACTGCCACCGCCAACCAAGAAGAAAGGACTCAAGAAACCACCTGCTGCCGTCCTGCTCTCCAGAGCCCTCAGGACACAAACCTCTGTGGTGTAGGTCCCCCGCCTTGGGACTCTGTTTCAGCAGCCCTAGTGAGCGGAACGACACCTCGTTGTACTGTGACGCTTACCGTGTGTTGTATTTGATGGCCAAAGACCCCCAGTGATTGGTGGAATCTGTTCTCAGGGAGTTTCTAATCTTGTAGGGAAAAAATGAAACACATAGAGAAAATAAGCTCACCCAGCCAGAACCCCAAATCAGTGCCAGTGAGAGTCGGCACGGGGAACACTGGGGCTCCTGCCACCACAGGTGTCCTCATCCCGTCTCTGTGGCTTCACCTGATGTTGAACTGATGGTTTGGACTTTGTGTACCCAGACCCCATCCTCCTCCCTAGGAAGAGGGCGACGAAGGTCCTCCCCAGGAACCCGTCCAGGTATTCCAAATACACCAAGGCACCCTGGAAGTTCAGTCCTCACAGAAAACCACTCTTCGTTTCACTTTTCAGTGAGACACACTCAGGTCAAAGAGAAGAAAGCTGGTCAGCTGCAGAGCTGAGCCTGTCTGAGGCACATCCCGTGACCTTTCCCAGAGAGCTAGTTTGAACGAGGCTGTCTGGTGCATTATGGAGCACGGAGAGCGGGGGAGGCTAGAGGAGCCCCTTAGGGTGACGTGGGGCCCCTGTGGGTTTGTGCATCTGGACTCCTTTCAACCAGCCTCCCCTTCTGGGGGACAGTGAAGGCTGGCGTGAGGCTGACACCTGGCCCCCTGGCTGGAGAGTGGGGAGGTAGCCTGGGGTGACCTCGGCACCGAGGAGCTTACGGACCGAATGGAGAGAACGTGGAGCCTGTGGCTTGCTGCCCCCAGCCCCAGGTGCTAACATTGACTCCATGTTAGTCCTCTGTCTGGGTCACCTTGTCACCCACACTGGCTCTTCATCCTGGGTCCTGGCTCCTGGAAGGGTGTCACTACTCTTGTTTGTGGAGTCTGGGATCCTGGGGGGCATTGCCGCCTCCCCTCTTTCCCCTTGGCTCTTCCATGGGGCTGCCACCATGTTTCATTCTGGGTCCTCAATCTGTCCCCTGCCATTCAGCATTCTCCCTGGGAAGGGTGGAAGGAGCAGCTCTGGCCCTGACGGTGCTGACCTCAATGACTATCCTGCGTACTTCAGCTCTCCACTCAGGCCCTGTGTTTCCGAGTCTGGACACTGTACCTGCCTGTCCAGCTCCACACAAGCGTCAATCCTCTTTCTCAGATACTGCCTCCTCTGTGAAGCCCTCTGGGGTTATCCAGAAGAAATCTCTCCTCTGGGCTTTCCTAGAACTACTGCTTGTCTCTGCACGGATTTCATGCTGTCCCTTATTTAGCATAATAAATACCAATTCAGGGGTGGATTTTTAAACTCCATGTTTGATAAATATAAAAATCTCACCTTTAACTTCAATATTGATAAGAATTTTGAGCTATGTTAAATATTGTGATTAAAACCCAATCATGACGATTACAGCATATTCTTTTTTACAGAATATGGCTCATTCCTCTGGCGTCCTCTCTGCCCGCTCTCTGCTCTGTCCAAATGCTCTTTGTCAACGTTGAGGGATTCAGCCCTCTCTCCCTAGTCTCTCAACACCGCAGGCTCTCCTGTTTTCCATTATCTAATGCCTGGCTAATGTTCAGTGAGCATACAGTTTTAGATGACAATAGGAAGAGGTCTTACGAAGTCTTGCAGAAGTCGTAGAAAGGTTTGCCTCACTGTGAGAAAAACCCATCACCTCTAAAACCACGCGGTTAGCCAGGCTCTAACACCTCTGAATGAGCTGAACTGCCGGGGACTTACTCGCGGACACACGTGGTCCTGGTTGTGTAACAGGAAGTCGTAGCTGTGTTGCACACCGGAGGGAAGAGCAAAGAGACTTCTCTGTGACAGAGGCAGAGCGCTGGAGGGGTTTCCCCCTTTTTCTTGCTGTGTTTTTATTTTGTCAAACTGCAAAAGGGATCTAACAAACTTTTATTCAAAATCACCTGGATGAGCAGAACTGTGGGTTGGCGTTCATGTGGAAGCTTCTCTAGGTGCCCACCTCCTCGGTGTGAGGGAGCCACGTTGAAGCTGAGTTGTAGGAGAATGGAAACCTCCAACAGTGGCCCAACCGACTGGTTTCTTTCTCTGTCACCACTCTATTGACTCAAACCCAACAAAATGAGATATCCAAGGCCCTGGTGCTGAAATCAAAACTGTTATTTCTTTGAGTTGTTTAAGGCTAAATCAGTAGAGAAACAAATGCAAGCTATGAATTTTCAATGTCATTTTGAAAATGAATATTGTTAGAAACAGGAGGTTAGTGGTTCAGTGGGACGGGGGAGAGGGAGTTGGAGGTGAGGGTAAGGGGTACAAGGGCTTTTCAGGATGTTGAAGGGTTCTGGAAATAGGGGATGGTGTACAAATACATGAAAAGCTGTTGAACTGTGTAATCAAAATGCAAATTTTACCATATATGTGGTAAACCTCAACCAAACTGTTCACACCTGTTCCCTAAGGTAGAGGAAAGGATGAGGTAAATGGTGCAGCATCCGGGGCCTCTCTGCACGGTGGGTCTGCGGTTGGCAGTGGGCTGCCAGGGTCGATTCCTGTGCCCCAGGGAGGAGGAGGCCCAGGACAGTGGCCCAGGGGTCGCTTTTGACAGGCGTCAGAAGATGACACAATTCCCCGCTGCTGGTGTGTTTGTGTAGACTTATGTTTTTAATTTTCTCACTTTTTAGCAGCTAAAGCAGGAACGTCTGTGTGTTCCAGTCTCCTTTTCAGAAGGCCATAAGGAGGGTTTGGTGCATTCCTGTCTTCTGGATCTTGGATGACCACCACCCCTCAGCTGCTCAGCTAAACACAAGCCGAAATGACCCTGAGAGGCTGGTCAAAGAAAAGAATCTGCTGTGAGCCAAAAATGTGCCCCTCACCCCCATATCTGCCAAACTCTCAATAGGATCGTGTCTCTAGGAGGCAATTGAGGTGGTAAAACTCACTAACCAGGGCCCGTAATTAATAGGACTGCGACCTCAGGTAAGAGGAAGGGAGCCCTGACCTTGGGCGGATAGGATGTGAAGACCGAGGCCTCACCAGGAGCCTTGCTGGGCGCTGCATCTTGATATTGAGCTTGCCAGGCCTCAGCACTGGAGAAGGACATTTTTGCTGCTTAAGCCATGCAGTCTGGGGCGTTTTGTTATGGAAGCCCAAGCTGGCAGGCTGACTTTCCAGAGAAAAGAACCTGAGTGCTGAGGGTGTTCATGTCGCTATGATAACAGACGTCCTCAAATATTCATGCCAGGTCTCCTATTTCAGAAACAGGGGCAGAACTGTGTTCCTTTTGCTTTCTCACCCTCTTTCCCCAACCTCCCTTGGTCTTTTCTTATTCCTGTAACAAGAGTAGGATGGGTCGCTCTTAGTAGAAAGCATGTGTTCAATTAAGTTTGCAGTAAAATTTCTCAGGAATATCTACGCAGTCTCCCGAGCTGGACTGGGCGTGGGCCTCAGCGCTGTCCATCCCTCAGTAAGACTGCATCTTTCCTCCTGTGCATTTTGGAATCTGTTCTCTCGGCTCTTTCTTGATTCCCTGTTTCTTTGTTCACCTCAACATGGTTTTTCCTAGGGAATACTGTAATTCCAGAATCTTCCCTGCCTGTACCTTGGCCTGACAATGGCTTTCCGTTGCTTCAGGGTCTCAGTCTCCATCGCTGGCTCTGTCTGAGACCCTTCTCTGCTCTCAGCTGGGCCCGAGCACAGGATGCTGATTCCTTCCTCTGTTTCTCTGACAGCCCTTTTTGTTTGTGGAATGTGCTCACTCTGTAGGCCCCGAGCCATTTTTCTATATAACTTAAATAGTATTTATGGCCAGGATGAACTTACAATTTATATTTTAACCTGGGTCACTTTTGAGAGTAAAAGTAGGCACTTGTTAATTATCACCCCAGAACCACCTGCAGAAACTGGAATCACCTTCGGTAAACAGCCATGAAATGACTGTCCTGTTTCCACCAAGACTTCCTGCTCTGCCTTCCTTAGGAACCATCAACAGCGAGCATAATTTCCCTGGTTTTCCACCTGCTGCTGCTCACAGCTTAACTATCACTACTACAGTGAGTGTTTTGTGTTCTGAGATCCTTCAAGGGCATTGGCCAGATTGTGATGGAGTGGTGGTGAGGGGTTGGCAATAGTCTCAATGTCCCAGAAGACACAGCGGCAGCTTGGAGCTGCCCAAGTTGCTAGGATGCTAAGACCAAAATCCTAGAGGGAAAGAATCTGCAGACAAGTGGGGTCCAGAGTCTACAGATGAACTACTAGCTAATATCTAAGTCGCCTGCGTACAGAATAAAATTTCCAAACTTCTTTCTAGGCTGAAGTCAGCCGAGACTTGAGCACTAGTGCTCTTAGGGAGACAAAGATGGAAATGCAGCCTGCTGCGGTATGGACCTGGGAACCACCCCAGGCTTTTGGTTGGGACTTGGAGAAGTCCACATCCTAAGAGCAAAGTGTAAGGGAAACTTTTAATCAGACCAGGTATCAAGGCGGACAGTGTGCCTTCCCGGGGTCAGAGTGCTGTGCGTGCTGTCCGCCAGAGAGCAACATACCCGCTTCACCTGGAAAGGCAGGTCATCATCCAGTTTCACACCTTTCATTCACAGATCTCTGATCAATAGGATTTTAAAAGTCAAGGCCCACTAAACAACACGAGCAAACCACTGAAAGCCAAGGGGGAAATAAACCACAGTAGAAATTGACCCCAATGTGATTCACATATTGAATTTATCAGACTGGTCTTTAAAAGAGTTTTAAATAGTATGTTCAAGAAAATGGCAGAAAAATATTTCAGAGGCCTGAAACCCCAAAAATATGGAACCAAGGTGAATTTTGGAACTGAAAAATACATTATCTAAAATTAAAAATTTACATTATCTAAAACTAAGAATTTAGTAGATTATTTCTATCAATTATGTGAATTTAGCTGATCATTTCTATCAATTAGGTGAGAAAAAACAGAGGATTAATGAACGGGAAGAAAAGTCAGGGCAAATGACCACATCTAAACACAGTGAGGAGAGATGGAGTTTATAGAAAAAAATCCCAAAGAGACTTGTGAAATAGAAACAATATTTGCATAAACACTGTCTAGGATTTTTTTTTTGGAGAGAGAGAGAGAGAGAGAGAGAGAGAGAGAGAGAGAGAGAGAGAATTTTTTAATCTTTATTTTCAGTTTTTGGTGGACACAACATCTTTGTTTTATTTTTATGTGGTGCTGAGGATGGAACCCAGTGCCCGGCGCATGCCAGGCGAGCGCATTATCACTTGAGCCACATCCCCAGCCCTCTAGGAGTTTTTATACCTAAGAAAAGTGTTCAAGTCAACATTCCACATTCTGCATGGATTCTAAACGAGGGTATCTACATGCCCAGAAAAAGCTGTACCCGGGTACCACGTAGGGAAAGTGATCTTTAAAAAGGCCACAAGGAGACTGAAGAGACAAAATGAAACTTACATTTGAAGAAGCTCTTTTCAACAGAAATGATGGGAGTCAGGTAAGAGTAGAATAGAAAAACAGAGATTGTGGACTTATTTGCCATTCCAGAATTCAGAACCTTGTGAAAGTGTTCTTCCAAGGTAATGGCCAGATTAAAACACTTCCACAGAGGCAAAAGATGAGGCTTTTTCACTATCACAGATTTACTCTAGAATTCTGAATTCTTCATATGGTTTGATGTTGACCCCAGGGGGAGGCACAGAGAGGCAGAAAGGAAAGGAAAACATTACAAACGAAGTGCTAGAATTACATAAATAATAAAAACTATGGACTGATTCAAAGAAGGAAAGAGGGGTAAGTAAGGGACACCACATTCATCACACTTGGCTTTCTTCTTGTAGATACTGTGTTTTGTCCAAATCAAAGGTCTGTGGCAACCCTGGGTGGGATGACTTTATTGGCATCCTGTTGTTCTTCAACAGCTCAGATGGTCATTAGCATTTCCAGCAGTAAAGTGATTTTAATTAGACATAATGACGTATAACACGTGACACTGACAGAATAGCATGGTGACAGTGCATACTTATTAGGGTACAGCACTCCTAAGGAAACCAAAAAATTCACACAACTCACTTTATTGAGATATCTGCTTTATGGTAGTGGTTGGAACCGATCCCACCAAATCTCCAAGATGTGCCTGTAATGGAACATAAAATAGATACACGTAAAAATGGCAAGATGGTATATTGAAACAAATGTGACAGTAACTAAATGTAAATGGATTAAATTCTCCAATGATAAGACAAAGACCGTCAGACAATACAACTTGAAATTATGTACTGTGTATAAGGAAGTTTTAATGTCCTGTTTATTAAGGTCAGTGAAATTTCATTTTAGCCAGATATTATTTCAAAAAGTTTTGATATTATCTCACCTATGCTTGAATTTCTGATAAAAAAGTTGCTCATTCAGTATGTTTAAGTATCAGACAATGTTGCATAAGTACAGGTCTTGAGTTAATGTATTTTAACCCCAGCTTATGTATAGTTGAAGTAAAAACTTCAAATCAGTGCTTTGTGGTCTGTTGTTCAAGGCAATTATTAGACATACATACCTATTTTATATCTCTATTCCGATTTCCTAGTAAATAGACTGCGTGAGTTTTAATGGAATGATGTGGTTTGGGTACGTGGTGCCCCAAAAGCTCATGTGTGAGACAATGGAAGAAGAGTCAGAGGTGAGATGATTGGGTTACTAGGGCCTTCACCTAATCAGTGCTTTAGTCTGCTGATGGGTGTTAACGGGGAGGTGACTGTAGGCAGTATGGTGTGGCTGGAGGGGGTACATCCTGGGGATGTGCCTTTGGGGTTTCTATTTTGTCCCTGGGGAGGGAAACTCTCTCTGCTTCCTGTTGCCAGGTCTGGAGCTGCTTTCTTCCCATATGCCCCTCTGGCCTGATGTTCTGCCTCATCTTTGGCTCAAAGCAATGCAGTCGGCCAACCATGGACTGAGCCTCTGAAACCATGAGTGCCAAACTTTTCCTCCTCTAAAACTGTCCTTGTCAGGTCTTTTAGTCCAAGTGGCAAAAAGATCTGACTAAAATATGCAGTAACAACAACTCCTTGAAGAACCCCCGTTAGCCCTCTGGCAGCTCTCTGTCCAGTTGTCTGAGGCTCTGGACTGCATCTCCTGAGATGTCCTTTCTTTTCCCACTGTCCTCCTTGAACATCTGAAGAGAGCACTGGACAGTGTGTCCTCTGTGGGTACCAGGCAGACTTATCAGTCTAACATCTTATGGTAGAAATCTGGTGCCCCCCCCCAAAGTCTTTTACACTTTGGGATTTCATAGTCCTTCTTCCTGATGGCTAGGGCTTTGGCCCGTATAGTCGGTCAGATTCCTGTTGGTGCCCAATAGATTCATCCGCCTCCCTAGGTTTATCTAGAGTTTACCGGCTGTTGGGATGAGCTACACACATCCTTTTCATCCTGAGCATTTTTCCCAACTGAAAGAGTTAATGGGGGGTGATGCAAAACCAGGCACAGCGTTCAACTTAGGAGGTGATGACCGCGCTCACGATCAGGTCTCTGCCTTGCCGTCACATCTGAGTTTTGTTGCTAGAGAGTTGCTCAGTATTTTTACTCTAATTGTAGATGAAACACAAAGGCGAGTAACTGCCCCAGTGCACTCTGCCCGCAGTGGAGTCTGGGTGTTCTCTCCCTGGCCGTTCATTCCCATTTGATTGTGTTCCCTTCATTTTTGTGGCAACTTGCCGGAGGCTGAGAAGTGAACCACCTAAGCATCCTGTCAAAACCCTGCCTTGTCATCTCTGTCTGAAGCCCCAAGTTCCGCGGGTACCCGAGCGGTCCTCCAGGCCACCATGCAGGGCATTTTAACCAAACATCACCTAACCACGTAGCTGAACTCGTCATTTTTCTCAGCCTCCCGTGGTACGTGTCTCATCCCCTGTGAGCTGGCTCTGAGGCCAACGGCTCCCATTTGATGTCACTCCACTTCTTGTGACAATCCCTTTACCTGGGTTTACACTTCTGTTTTTCAGATTTGCTTCAGTAGCAACAACTGTAGAACCCCATTAATCCACGTTTCCTGCTCCCGTTCCATTTGCCCGCTAGCGGATTGGCAGCCACAGGCCTGTTCCCTGGGCCTTCGCAGCAGAAGCAGCAGCAGAAGGAAGGGCTGTGTCATATATTTTCTGTTTCCAGTGTCTTTGAGGGGAAGAGCAGCGAGGCTTCCAGAAACGACCAGCGCCCCTTCACACTTCTGGGTGTGCGAAGCTCGTAGGCTGGTGGCCAAAGCAAGCCATCCTTTACAGTGGGATGGGGACGTGTCAGCCACCTCCCCAGAGGCACAGGTCATGGGTGGTGATGGGTGGGGCTGTGTGGTCCTTCTACAGTGAACAGGGAGCAAACAACAGGGCGCGCTGCGGCCTGAGAGGGCTCTGTGGGATTTACATGGTGGAGAGGTGGAGGGGTCTGAGAGAGGTGCTTAGGTCAAGGAGAGAGGTTGGAGCTGCTCTCAGGGACTGGAGTGGTCATTGGGAGAGCCAGCTGTTGTGCAGCCAGGCCACCCTGTTGTGTTTTGCCCCAGGTGCCCATCACTTGCCCTTTGACTATTGTGCCACATGGTGATGCCTCTCTAGAGCCTGGCCAGGTCCCGCAGCCTGGGTCTGGAAACTCCTGCCTCCAGAACCACAAGCTATTCGTCTTTCCTGGATCAACAGCCCTTCTCAGGTATGCTGCTATGGCAACAGAAAGAGGACAGAGGACAGTTACACAGTGCACCAAAGACCCCGAGGCCAATCTTATCTGGGAAGCTCCAGTTTGGTGGAATGTAAATGCAATGTCCTTATCGCTTACCAGATAGACAAACGGGAAACCAGAATCCTAATTAAGATAATGAGGTTTTCACCAAGCTGTCCTTATTGTGGATGATGATCTCCCACAGTTATGATGTTGTTACTAGATTCGTTCTCACCCCCGGGAAGGTCCCACCACCTCTCAATGCTGTGGTTTCTTTCAGCTTTTCAAGGGTTTCTTTTCAGCCGGGGACTGATTTTCAAACATGTAAACTCCACAGAGCAGGTTCAAATCACAGCATCTTCTGTTATCTGCTCCCCTGTTTTAAAGCATATTTTCTTTCTCCATTTTTCTTTCTCATGTAATGCAGAAATTCCACAAATTCCTCCATTTACCCTCTATTTGGGAATTGTAGGAATAGCAGCTTCCCACTTTATTAGAGCCTATTCTTATTTAGGATAGCTCAAAGTACTAGAAAAAAGACTTAGTGGGTCTTTAGTCAACTTTTAAGTTTCTTTTTTTCTTGCTTGATTCTGGTTTTAGCTTCTGGAATTAAAGGTGTAGAAAATAATCCAATGAATCTTCCTTCAAGCAGAAACATTTTCTAAGCATTATATTTTCCAACCTAAAAATAAGTCATGGGTTCAACCATTCCCTGTGTAACGTGGATCGTAGACTTTGATATCCTTGGTTACCCTTCTCTCTTAATTGTGGAACAAGACCGGATGACAATAAGATGCACATGAGCTTTTAATGCTAAATTTGCAAGTCTTGATGGTTTCTTATCAGCTGATATGTCTCAAAACGTAAAAGAGTACTAGCTATTTTAGGAAACGTGGCTTCTGCCTCTTTCTCTGGTCTTGGTTGTTGTGTCAATGAATTTTCTGTGTGCTGCTGAAGATCCCATTCTGACACCTTTACAGAGGAATCAGTGTCTGTCCCTGGTACTTGAGTGGAATCCTGGCCTGAAGTCTCCTCTTGCATCTCAAAGATTAAAAAGGGATTAAAGGTGAGTGATGGGTTTCCCCGGCCGGCCTTGGTAAATTTATGTGCTCACATAGCACATTAATTGTTCAGGTTTAACTCAAGACAAATACCTGCAGGTTTATGTTTGACAGTTGTATTTGTTAAATTCCCAAAGCTGATCTGAACCCTAAACACACCAGCTTCTTGGCATCTCCTCCAAATGATACACACACAACAAATGTATTAACTTGAAATCGTACTTGAAAACGTCAACTCAGCTTTTACTCATGAAGCCATTAAAAGATCTTTTCATTTGAAAACCCTGGACTTGGAAATGAATCCTAAATTCCTCTCTTACCATCCAGTAAGTCTCTTTCTAGTTAGAAGAATCTGCTATTTAAGAAGCCTATTTATTTTTCTTGTTCTGTGTAACAAGTAGGTCAGGATGGGCACTTTCTAACATGATTATACTGATAAAGAATGCCATGTCGTAAATGGGTGATGGCGTTAGGAAAATGGAAGTTATTATTTGTATTTCTCAGCACTTTTAAAGAGTTTAGTGCAACATTCATCTCAGTCTTCAGGCATCTGCATAAGGGAAATAAAGCCCAGGAAATCCCATACTGCTTTCTATTATTCCATCCTACCTTTTTGTGATCTTGTTTTTGGGTTTTGAGGGCCGATCTTGAACTTGTTAGAGAATCGGTCCTCAAGTAACCAGCTTGCTGGGCCCACCCACAGAACGTCTGCTCATGGGTACCCCGGATGGGTCAGATAATGTGCATTTCTAACACATTCTCAGGTTCTCAGGTGATGCCGACTCAGGGGACCCCACACTGAGAACTGCTGGGAGAGCAGGGCTTCCAAATGGGCTTATCTGTTTGAGAAATTAAGGTCTCCTCCAGGCAATCAACAGTGCAATTCATTTAACCCAGTGATTAATGTGCTCTGAGATTTGTCCCCCTGAAATAGAACACTGACTCAGGACAAACAAACAAAAGGAAACCCCAGCCACAGCTAACTCAGCAGTGGAGGTGGTACTGGGGTTGGGGATGACTCAATTTGGTGCATGGAGAACAAACAGCTATTGGACTGAATGGGGCCATTCTTCAGCTTTCCTAAAATGTTATTTTCTAATTTTAGTTTTTCATCTATGTATGTATTTATTTTATAAGAGGTACAAGGAGGGGGTCATTTAAGCATGGGATTATTCATGATTTTTGCATAAGGGGAGACTCAGATTTGCAAAGTGTGTGTGGCAATTATTTTTCTAACTAGAGAAGGCATTTTAGGGTATTTCCTAATAACCAGGAAACAAACGTTAGCATGCTGCTTAAAGGGTGTGGTTCAAGGTTCCTATACATTCACCACATTAACAACTTGATACTTATTTGTTGTCAATTTTAAATCAATGCGTTCTGTCATGTCACTTTAATTCAAGGAAACATTAATTTATTTCAATTTTAAATGTCTGATAGTATCTTACTGTACAAGTTTTATTTGAATCTTTCCATTCTCTATTTTCAATTTTCAATCATTTCTTGAAATAGATCAGTGCTTCAAAAAACCATTAATGTGAAAAATCCCTGTCTTTCAATAAACAATATATCCTTTATACTTACTGTGACCAATGCTATATTTGATTCATCCTCTTCCAGCTTATTTTCTACTGACCATGATTTTTTGTATCTCTTTTTTTCTGAGACTTAATTTCTTCCTTTTGTAGAAAATCAAGGTTTATTTTCTCCTTTACACTGGTTTAGAAGGCATTCGCTCTATTTCATTTCTGTGGGTAGATGTAGGCAACTTCAGTCGACTGAAGTATCCTCCTGGAGTTGAACAAGCAGCAAGTGAACATTTGTCCACCGGTTTTAAGTTGGTTTTGTTCCGTATTAATAAAATGATTATAATCACACCTCCTTGGATCTTTCCTCATCACCAAGCTTGCAGGCTGTGAAAATGGAAGGGGCCACAAGCCAAGGAGCTCAGGCGCTCTTGCACTGGATGAGGCCGGAGCTTGGATGCTCCCCATGAGGAACCATTTTCTGGAAATGCAATAATATAAATTTGTGGTTTTAGTTACTAAGGTTGTTGGAATTTATTGTTACAGCATTAGGAAATGGATACATCTTTGATGAGAATTTTGTGATGATATCAAATGTGGATAATCAGAAAGTGCCTTGTAAACTGAAGGACTATAGAAATGTGGATTATTACTAATAAAATTAAAGTGGGTTCTAACAACTCCAATTATCAGGACGAGGTCTGTTTCCAACTAAATCTGGATGAGCGTTGGACTAGTGGGTCTTGGCAATTTTCATCCACTTTAATGGGGTCCCTCCCAAAGGGAATTAGCAGACCCACTAGAAGCAACCACTCTGGGACCAACCTGAATTAATTTTTCTGTTTAATCTCCAATACAATCTCTAAACTATAAACCAACAGGAAGCAGTAATTCTCCTCTGGGCAGAGTAACTGTGTAAGCGAGCAGTCCAGTGGTACAGCCCACACATGGATTGAGAAGTCCGCCATCTTGGTTGGTGAAAGAGACAGAGTAACAAGAATCCGTTGTGTAAGTCACTGTGAGGCAGGGGGCGGGGGTCAGTGTAGGTACTGAACGGTTGGGTCAGGAAGATGGGGGCTGATTCAAAGGAAATGAAACACTAAGGTCTCCACAGTACTTCTCCCTCCTCCACCTGTGGCCAAGTTCTCCTCCCTCCGGAACCCTTCCTCCCAGCCAGGAGTTGTTGGTAAGTAGCCCCTGGGTGACTCCCTTCCTGCCTGTACCCCTGGATGGCTCCTGTCCCACCTTTGGCCACATAGGCAAGATAAGGGGACAGAGGGCATAGGAAGAAAGGATAAAAGGGACAGGTAGCCCACTCCCTCGGCCACCAACTTGGACCCCCCTTCCTTGGCAGAGAGTCTCTGTCTCTCTCTCTCTGTTGTATCCTGTGAATAGCCTTTCTGCTGTTGCCTGGGCGTTTCTCTGGGCGTTTCTCGGGTGTTCGATTTTCAACACCTGGGTAGTGGGACTCAGAACACCGCAACGTATCACCTCTGGTCTCAACAGTCCCCTGTAGTGTGGTTCTGAGGGTAAAGTAATAGTATTTCAATGACGCAGCCTGCAACTGTTCCAGCTCAAGAAAGAATTGTCCTCTTTCACCTGCTTCCTTCCTTCCTTCCCCCAACCTTACGCTCTGATTGTTGCCACTAATTAAACCTCATGAGAAAACATAATGACCCTGCTTATTGGCAACATCCCATGGAGGTAGATCCGACTATACAAATGACTAGAGACCACCCCATTAGCCAGTGCTGGCCTCCTTGGGGCACTTGAGGAATATTTCGCATCCATAACAGCCGTAATTGAAACGTGCGTCAACTGATATGTTTGCTTGAAGCTCTTCCCCGTTTAACGTGGAACGAGTTTCCATGGTTCTGTTATTGATGGAGGCAGTGTCGGGGGGCTTTGCTTTCCGTATCACTTTCTATCAGGTCACCAGCTCCGAGCCCCCCACCCGTGTTTTGCACCCGCCTGATCTTGCTCCTCTTTGCATGTGGGCCCCACTTGCTGATGCCCTACCCTGGGGAGAGGTGGTCCTTGCCATTATTGACAGGTACCTTCTTTTTTTTTCTTCTCCCAAACATTTTTAAAAATTTCATGTTTTTTTAGGTATTCTGGACAGTAGAGCGTATTTTGACGTATCATGCATATATGGAGCATAACTTCCCATTTTTGTAATTGTCCATGATGTGGAATTACACTGGTCGTAACCATGTGAACATAGGAAAGTTATGTCCAATTCATTCATTTTTAATTCCCATCCTCCCTCCTGTCCCCCCACTCTGCCCTGTGCAGTCTGATAAGTCCCACCTGCTTCCCCTTTTTTTTTTGTTGTTGTTCTTATTTTACTTAGCATGGTAGTCACCCAGTTCCAATCATTCTTCCATAAAGAACAATGGAATTATGGCAAATCCATATACCATAATGTTATTCTTCTTTATGGCTGAGTAATATTCCATTTTGTATATGTACCACATTTTCTTTATCCATTCATCTGTTGAAGGACACTTAGGTTGGTTCCTCATTTCACAATAGCTATAAACTGCCTCACTGTAATATGCTAATTTTAAGTCCTTTGGGTATAGATGGAGGAGTGGGATAGCTGGGTTAAATGGCGATACAATTCCAAGTTTTCTGAGGAAACTCCATTTTGGTTTCCACAGTGGTTGCACCAATTTGCAGTCCCACCAGCCGTGTGTGAGGGTTCCTTTCGCCAGGTATGTTCTTGTCACATCCACAGCCTGCCTGGCCATGTGTCTTTTTATACTTTGCATCTGAACCACTGTTCTTCATTTGAAAGTGAAGATACAGGGCTATACCAACTGCAACACTGCCCACCCCACTTTCTAGAAGAATCTGGTATTTGTCTCTCAGTAAGACTCCCAGGGGGATTTCTCTTCTACTGCTGCTGGTTCAGGCAGTAAACTCCTTCCAGTGAGGCCAATCTCCTTACACTTCTTTCTGTGCCTAGCATGGTCCTCAGAAGTGATCAGACTTTATTTCACCAGCACACTTCTATTCTTTTAAAATACAATATATCTGCTCCCTCTAGTTAGAAAACTTCATTATGAGACTGGTGAAATAATTGGTTTTCTGGATTGCTGTAGGCTACTAGCAAGCGAAGGAATCAAGAATTAATGAATGGATGGACCACAGGACCTTGCCACCTACTGCAACTCAGACACCGAAAAAAATATCCCTGTCTTGGACTAGGGCTTTAGCTTCCGATTCTGTGGTTCTGGGTGGGGTCTGTGATTCTGCATTTCTAGTAAGCTCCAGGGGTTGCCCATTCCTCTGACTCCACTTTAAATGGGAAAGCACTAAACCGAATTTGAGAAATCAGGTTTTTGGTTGCTATTTTAAATATGCAATCAATTCATGTAATTTTCGTTCTTATTGAAATGCATACCAATAAATTTGTAATCAGTATTGAAATGCTTAGGAGAATTTTTAATTTGCTACATTTGTAAGTTTAATTTATTTAAACTTTAAAGATTTGTTCACCACTTGGAAAGATTTTGCTTGTTAAGAACACAAATTTAGTCAATCAGGCATATGAAGTAGGCTACTTCAGTTTATAAATGCAGTTTTAAATTTTAAAGGGACTTAATTCACTAAGTTTTTAATGAGACTGGTTGTTTGAAGGGAAATGTACTTTGTGTTACTTGAGTTGATCAAACACTAATCCAAGTTCCCTGTAAAAGCTGCTTTATTGTATACATAACATCTACTAGATTTATAAGTAGGCAAGAAGATTCACAAATTGAACTTAATGATTCAAGGCAAATTATGTATCTTTTTTAAACTTCAATAAACAAAAATAAACTTAAAGTGCAAATAACCTCGTTCTTTTATACAAAAGAGGGCCCTGGGTAGGAGTCAGCTCCGCCCACTGGTGACCACTGACCTAATTGTGACCAGCGCCTTGGTGGCGTCTTCTATTCTCTGCACTGCCACGCCATCTCGGGCCTCGGAGGACATCTGGGAGCACCCTTTTGTCTTACCCAGGGCACCCAGTTTCCTTCGATCTCAGACTTGGGGCCAGGTTGACTTCCACCTGGTTTTCCACTGTGGAGACAGCGGGGTCGGGTTCGTGGGTGGGGTAAAGACTTTGGTTAAGGAGGGTGAAGTGTCTGTGAGTCAGGAAGATCTTAAGCAAACCCCTCACTGAGCTAACGGGACCCCTGGCCTCTGCTCTGCGCATCCAGTTTCACTGCTGAGACCTGTCCTCCCTTATCCCACTTTGAACATTGCCCCGCCTCCAAGTAAGGGCGCTAAGCCCAGGCCTTGGGGAGTTCCCAGGGGGCCAGGGGCAGGCGGTACAGCAGCAAGTAGGCAGAGCCCTCCTGGCAGTCCAGCAAAGTAATCCGAGTTTTCTTTCCTTCTCCTTCTTGGAGTCAGTCCCTGCATCCTCTGAGGTGTCCCAAGGTGATGGTCAGTGGGCTGTCTCGTCCCTCCCGCCTCCTCCTCTCCCCTCTCCTCTCCTAGTGGGAGCCCCATCTGACTGACCGCAGGTGCCTGGCTCTGGGTCAGCCTGCTCCCTTCAACCTGGCGCCTGGGCTCCTGTTGAACTGGGACCCTTCGTCCCCTCCCTGGCCCGTGCTTCACCCTCTGGTCTCCTAGTTTGCCTTTCAAGTTCCTGTGAACCAGACCCTGTCCTGAACCTCACAATGATCAGCAGCTCGTTGGGTTCTTCAAAAGTTCCAGCTTTAGGTTAATAAACTGCAACACACACAAAAAAAGAAAAAAATTCCAATAATCGAACACATGCATCTGCCTCTAACCAGTCGTCACCTGCTGGACTGGCGACAGGATCTGCCCGCAATGTAAATACAATGGTTTCTGGTCCTGTGTCCCCAGCACTGGGACGCTGCCTCCTGGATGCGAGCGTCAGCCCGACTGAAACTCGAGGCCTCTCTGCGTGTGGAACTTTATTACTTCAGCCGCTGTTTTACCCCTGGGGCAAGGCTGCCACCTGGTCAGTCCCCCGTCTCTAGGCCCTTCCATCCCCTCCTGCGGTTACTCTTCCCGCTGCCCTGCCTGAGTGTGCAAGGAATCCACGTGAGTTATTGCCACGCACATCCGCAGTTCAATTATGATTGATGCTCATAGGCCTGTCCCCAAGTCACCAGAGGAGCTAAAGGTGCCTTCTAAATCATCAAGGAAAGAATAAATTATGTTCAGTAAAATTTTATTGTTCCCACATTTTCGTTCTTTAAAACCCAGTGCCCCACGTAGGGAAGACGTTGAGCCAGTGTTCATCAGACCCATGGGCAGCCCACTCCTGAGGAGCTCAAAATTTACTGCCTGAGGAAAAGCCTGAGTGAGGGGATGTTTCATTCCATGCTCAGAGACTGGAGGTCAGCACACGTGTCTCACAAGAGTTTAGAGGAGCAGGAGGGGACTTTGCAGCAGATGAGCCCTCTGTGCCCTGGCCGCTCAGGCCACTGTGCTGCTGAGACCCCGTCCCTACAGCCTTCCGGGTGAATTCCCTTCATTCTTTGAAGAACTTTCACCTTGTCCACCATCTCTCCCCCAAATCTCACCTCCTTGGTGATTCTTAACAAGGGACTGTCACCACAGTGGCAGGCTGGAGTGCTCACTAGCTATGGTGGGAGTGGCCGGGGGCCTGTGGGTGCTGAGCGAGTGCAGGTGACGCCTTGGAGCTGGGATTCCTGGGTCTGGCTGTTGAGCTGAGCATTTAAGAGCACGTGCTGTCTCCCTTCTCTTGCTTCCCTCTTGACAGTGACTGTGGTGCTACCTGTTGAGATCCGAGACCCACGGAGACTTCTAGTCGTGGTATGGTGAGGTGGCTGAGCTGCAGCTGGGCCTGCGTTGGGCATGCCAGGGCTTGTCGGTTACCTTGGCAACCCTGATGTCCTCACTGCCATCTGACTGGTCTCCTAATCAGTGGACCTGGGCAGCTGGTCCTTCCAACACCAGGGGCCCTCCCTCCCTTGACCTCTTCTCCTTTGGTGGTCTTCCTATCTTTCCACCCCGCCTGTCCATTCCCCTCGTTGCACGCTGGTTGCTGCCAAGGACTGTGCCCCTTGGGGAGCTCAGTCTTAAGCCCCCTACTCTTCACATACCGTTCCCTGATTCCTCACTTGCTTCTGCTGCATCCCGGTTCCAACAATCCTGCAAACCCTAGCACTTGCCGTTCCCTGATACACCCATCCCACCGTCTCTCCTGACTCAGGGTAGACTGCCTGGTTTGTCACCATCACCCTTCTGTGGTCAGGACTGCAGAGACTTTGCCTTCCCTCTCTTCTTGGCGAAACTCCAGCCAATGTTAAATCTAAATTTCTTGAGACGCACTCACATCTGTGAACAGGCAGGTGAAGAGAGCAGGGGGCACACATGAAGCCCTCTGGGAGGGTCCTGACCATTGTCTGATTGTTCTGGTGTGTTCTCCCCAGATTCCTTTGCTTAGTGCTGCCTTGGAGGAGCATTTCAGACCTTCTACTGCGGCCTCAGGTTCCCAGCACCCTCTTCCCCATTTCCTCCTCAGACTTTGCGTCTAAGGACAATGGCGTCACCCGTGGGCTGGATCCTGCTTCCTAGGCCTTCTCAGTCCTTCCACCATCTCCTTCCCCTGCACTGGCATTCCCCCACCCTCCCGGTCACCCCATCGGCATAGCGCTGTGCTCGGGTCTCAGGAACAGCTCGTGTGAGCACACGTTTCTCTGCGTCACCCCCTTTCTCTGCCCTCCTGTCATTAGTCACGTGACGGGTGGCCCCAGGCCCTCCCTTCTGTTTCCCCCCCACACTTGTCCAGTTGGTTATGGTGGGTCACTTGTCCACTCTCCTCCACCCTCCGGGCAGCCAAGTCCAGACACCTTTTTCTACTTTCAACTCACTCTGCCACTTGACGTCCTGGACCACTTCACGCACCATCTTCACGGGGGCCATGCAGGGTCCCGTTCCTCCTGTCTTGCTGTCTTTCTGTCCCAGTTCCCCTCACCCTCTAGACCTCGTGCCACGTTGGCATGACCCAGAACTCCAGTTCCATGACCTGTATCTGCCCTGACTCCCTGGGCCGTTCTTTTGATCCCATGGCTTTAAATAATCCCTGCACAGTGACCACTTCCCAATGCATCACCACCCAGAGGCCATGACCAAATTCCAGTGCAGACCCACAGTCCTGGAAAACTATAATCGTAAAGGGCCCTGAGCACCCCTGGACTTTTTTGATACTTTTCCTCTGTCATTCGAGAAGCAAGACGACCACCTTTGCTATGTAAGCTTTAAAGCAAGACCTTAAAAAATTCTCCTAATTCTTTTCATGTTTTAAGGCAATTGAATACCCTGAGTGACGAGGAGAACCCCATTACCCTCGCGATTCCAAAAGCATTCAGACCCGACTTAAGTAATTCGTTTCACTTTTTCCTTCAGAGTCGAGCATCCGGTCAACTTTTTTGGTGTTATTGGACAGGCTAGATGCCTTCTCAGTTCTCGTCTGAGCACAGACGTAAGCCTTACTCCTCTTCTTGTTACTGAGCTTTCCTCACGGCTCTGGCAAACTGCAAAGAATATAAATTTATGAGAACTCATGGTTCTGAGGCAATTATAATGTAAGTAATTCAATTCCTTTTTAAATAGTTGTGCCGGGGTAGAACATATTGGGTTTAAAACTTGGGCTCCAGAATATTAATTTTGAAACTTTACGTTGGTCTCTACACTCCAGTGGTATTTTAAATCTTATTTATTTATTTTTTAATTTTTTTTTTGGCTTCTCATGGAAAAACTTGTGTGAGCCCAGGAAAGAATTCCAAACCGTAGCATCCCTGATGACTGGGGAATATGGACAATCGTGGTCTAGAACGTTGGAGCTCAGATTAGTGAACTTTAGACTGAGCTCTGAGGCCCACGGTGGAGAGTCCTGGGGCTGGGAGTCACAGTCCCCACCACCAAGTAGCGGGTTTGAATGAGCCACATTTCTGTAGGCATTCGCTGCCTCATCTAAATAACCATGACATCGGCTTTGGTGGCTTTGGGGAAGGTCTTGTGGGCACTGTATCCTACCTGCCGCTGGTTAGTTTTCCTTCCTGCATCTTTACAAAGAAGGAAGAGAGGGAGGAGGGTTTAGGTCTCCCTGCCTTCTTTTCTTCCTCCACTTTAATTATTTTTGCATATTCTAAACTGGGCCAGGCTTGTGCGTGAGGCTTCCTGCGTTTCTGGAAGAAAGTGCGTCCTGTCATCATGTCCTCTGAACCGAGTCTGTTTTCCCTAATAGTCTGGCTGACTAGGAGAGGCCATCCCCTCTTCTGGAAGACACTCTTTCTGGCTCAGGAGCCACTTGGTTCTTCCACGTCCTTAGGTCGTTCATCTCCCTTTTCGTAGCGAGTATGACACCGAGACTCTCCAGGGCGGAGGAGCTGCTCCCCTGGTCTCCTAGGATTGGTCCCAGACTCAGGCATGTGACCCAACTGGGCCATCAGAATCTTTCCTATAATTGTTCAAAGTGGAGAAAGGAAAGAAAAAGGGCACTTCCTCACTTGTAACGAGGTGAGGAAACAGGAAGCAGGTGGCTTCACGTTCTTTTGTCCCCCTGCCACATACAGAGGCAGGATGCAACACAATGGGTGACCAGCCACGGGCCGGGTGCCCTTGGAGTCTGTGGCCAGCTGAGCCACCGGCTTCCTGCGGTTCCCGAGTCTTCCAGGAAGTTCAGCCTCTGCTGAAGCTAGTTTAACCGTTAGGACAAAGATTAACTCCTGATTTTTGTTTCCATATTAACCCCTGATTTGGGGGTCCACCCTGTTGGAGATGGAAATCTGTGGTAAAGTGGTGGCCTTTCCCCGCCCGCCCCCTCCCGTTTCCTCTCCTTTTTCAGCTGTTATCTTAATTGAGGACACATGGAAGGCTGGAATGGGTCGGTATCAGGCGGATTTGAAACTGCTCGCTGGGATCCTGTTCTTTCAACAGTCCCTGACTCTCTGGCCACCAGTGGGGATGTGGCTCAGGATGTTCTTATCATGTGTTTTATGGCTCTGGGCACAGATTTTAGTCCAACTTAGGAACGTGTAACTCAAACCAGACCACCAAGGGCCTTTTTCTGGATTTTTTTTCCCCCTAAACTGAACCAGAGAAGATACACGGAGGCTCTCGGGCCCAGAGTGGCTATTGTGTGAACCCGGTATTTGCTATTGCGCGGTCCACACCCAAGGTCGAGGGAGGACATCATCAGTGAAGCAGAACCGGGTTCACAGGTGAGGAGGACAGGGATTTGGAAAGAAGAGTCCTCTGGGGTGGTCAGCATCACCAGCTGGAGGTTGGCTGCCATGGGCTGAGTTCTCAAAACAGGTGCTGGCCTGGGGTCTGGCCTATGGGGCTCCAGGGACTGATGGACATGGACCCCACAGTGATGGCGGCACAGCCATCTGGTAGCCAGGGGGCCTCTATTTGCCTTTAGTAAAGCAAAGGATTCTAGCTCTTATTTGGGAGACAGAGGCCCCTTCTGCAGACCTCACAGTTGCAAGACCCTCTGAGGTTCAAAATCTTGCTGGGTTCTCTTCTATGTTGTCCCATCTCAAGTGGAAAGTCCCAATGTCACCCCAGGTCCTGGTCACTCTCACTGGCTGCCTTGGTTGGGGAGCTTCCCTGTGCAGGACTTTGGCTCTGTCAAATGAGGGTAGGGCCCGGTTTTCCTCTCCTCTGTGGCAGGGAGTGGAGTCTCCTGGTGAGAGATCACAGAAGGGCCTCTGGCTTTCACACTGGGCCTTCATTGGCGTCAATCACACGCACCTGTTTTCCTTAACCTTCCGAGAAGCATGGTTTCCAGTGGAGGTACCGGGCCCAGCAGCATCAACATCCCCCTGGCACTTGTTAAAAGTGTCGATTCTTTGGTTCTACCTTAGAGCTTCTATACAGAAGCACTGGGTTGGGGCCCGGAAACTTGTGTTCTTCCCGTTGCCTGAGTGATTGTGATATAGGCTTAAGTTTGAAAACCATAGTTTTAGAATATCATGTCATTTCAAAGAACTCTTTGGATAACACTGTCTTCTTAGTTCTAAAGTCCCAGCACCTCTAATGGCGTCCTTCCCCAGTGTTCTACTGCGGTATCTTTGACAGTTGGATTTCTCCAGAAGGGGTTGGGGCTCCCCCTCCCAAGTGATGCAGTGCCAGACTAATCTATGTTGGGATTCTGCTACTGGCCTCTCAACGAAGCCTGACTCATCTGCCTGAAACAACTAGCGTGTGTCCGTGTGGGGAATGTACGTGTTATGGACATTATTAGTAGCAATCATTCAGCACCACCATAATGATAGACCACACTGTGTACTGTTCTGCTTCATGTGATTATAACCAGGAGGCTGTGGGAGGAGGGGCAGGCGGGGTCTACTGTGATGCCCAGGGCTTTCAGTGTCTTTGAAAAATACTTCATTTTCCTTTTAGGATGATGTGAAGCATAGTGACGTGGAATAGGGTGGAAACTTGGTGTCACTAGTGCTGTGAGAGGCTCTCATTCTTTCCTTGTCCTTAATTGAAACTTGCTCCTGTAGTCTCAGGGGGACTGAGCAGATAAAGAGCTGTCCTCTGACTTCCTCAGAGACCCTTTCTGCAGGATGTGCTGTCACGAGGCTGACACAATCTGTCCACAAAGCATATGACAGTATTCAGTGGCAACACTCTTCGCATTCTCTCCGGGTGTGTATGCAGCTTCCAAATGACACACTTGATCCTATCATTTTGGCAGTACTCACATTCAACACCAGCCACGGCTCCTGACTAACTGTGACTTACATCAGCTGTTAAGACAGGTGAACAGATTTTTCCGTGGCACCGTTTTCTGTGTTTTGCAGCTATGTTCTTGGTGTCTACATCTGTACAGTTGAAATGACTTGTCTTTTCTCTTGTAGATATTTGGATTGTAGCTATTCTCACTGGTCAAACCAGGCAACATTTGTTTAAATGCCTAATATGAGGTTAACATTAAGTCAGATATCATGGCAGAGAAAGGCAAACATATAAGACACAGTTTAAAATACATTAGACATAGTACTTTGGATTCCCTAGATTCCGAGAGTGACATGGGAATTCTTGTGACACTGATTTATTGAAGCGTGCTCCCAGAAGAATCCAGAGAGGGAGTCAGGGGAAGAGAGTAGGCAAAGATGTGGTTTCAGAAAACATCTAGCTTCAGTTGTTCCCGCTGTGGACCCTGGAGAATGAATCCAACAATAGAGCTTATTGTATGCGGGACAGAGCTGAGCTCCTTTACAGCACGTCTGAATCAACCATTGGCTATTGGTTGCCCCCACCCCCGGAGGGGAGGGCATAGCATGCCAGACCTCTCAATGGAGTCGGTTCCTATTGACCAAAGCAGGAATCTCTGGGGAAGATTGCAGGTTGATGTTTTGGCAGCTGACACCTGCCACGGTTGGCTGATGGATGCTCAAACCTGGTGAAGGGAACTCGGGGCAACAAAAGCATCTCATATGTGAAAAAGCTCATCACTTGTGAAACCAATGCCTGTATGAAATTCCTTCCACCTGAAATACTTAGAGCAATCACTGTTTTCTTGATGGAGCCACAATGAGGTGAATTCTAGAATTGATCCTTAGGCACTAGTATACACTTAAAAAGAAGTCAACCAGCGTCCTACCTCTGATCTTTGGTACGCATTGCAGAGAGAGGTTTTGGAACTTGGCTCCTTTCCCATATGACCTTATATAGCCATTGTGTGAGACCCCCTGAGCAAATCTCTGATTCTTGCCACCTGAGAAAGTACAGCATAACTCAGGCAGAATCATGGAAAAAAACCATTAGAATGGCAGGCTGATCTTTTGATAGGGGGTCTGGTCAATCTTGGGACAAGACTTCTATACTTTTTTGAAAACCCATAGTTAACTCTGAATCATGTCCAATGCTAAGAAATGCTTGTGTTGATTGGTAGAATGATATAGCATCTTCCAGTATTCTTCCTCAATGTTTATCTTAGCAGTGTGTTAGGTTGTCTTGCTTATGTGGGCGCATGATGTTAAAAGCATATTTGGAAGAATAATTAAGTTCCTTTGAAAAACATGGAACCAGATGGCATAAAAATAGCCACAGGGGGGAAAAAAGTAGCTAAAAGGACTCTCAAAGGTTCTATGGGATATTGGTGAATAGAGCATATATAGAGAGCACAATCCTATTACACATATAGAGCACAATTTTTCATATCTCTGTATATAAAGTATGTTCACGTCAATTTTTGCCATGATACATGTACTTTTTTGCATTACAATTCTTAATACACATATATACCACAATTTTTCATATCTCTGTTTGTATATAAGGTATGTTGACACCCAATTCAAGTCTTCATACATGTGCTTTATATAATGATGACCATCACATTCCACCATCCTTGCTGATCCCCTGCCTCCTCCCTTTCCCTCCCACCCCTCTTCCCTATCTAGAATTCATCTCATCCTCCCAGGAACTGGTTGCTGTGCCACATGGAAGACACCCTCATTAAATCACACCATGGGAGTCTCCACGCCATAGCCTGGAGCCCAGCTAGCTGACCCTTCTTCTGGATAGGAATGGGAACCACCCAATCCAAGAGCTGCACGTCATGGCCAGTGGTGACCAAATGCCAGCTGAACAGAAGGAGCAGCTGAGAGACAGCCAAGGCTGAGTCGGGGAAGATGGGTGAGGAAGAGGAGCACCCGGTCTCCCTGGCTGTGGGGTGGCCCCGTATTTGTGCTGGGGGGAGGCCAGCCCGAGAACCCACTCTCAGACCCCGAGAGGGTAAACCTGGGTGCCGGCAGGGCGGGAGTCCTGGCCAGGTGTCCACTTTAGAAGGCACCTGAAGACTTATAAAGGAGCATGTTGTAAGGAAATGAGAGAATCCAGGACTTGGAAGCACAAAGTTTCCCCGCCACTTGCCGTGACCCTGTGATAATGGCCCTGGGTGGGGGTGCGGTTCTGCATCGTGGCACTAGTGGTCTTGGGGAAAATGGAATAGCCAGGAGGTGGCGGAGCTGAGGCTTCTGAAAGGGCAGAAGAGGAATGGCCCTGGGGCACGAGCCCGGGGAGTCTCACCGAGATTCTGCAGTGGCCTACTTCCTTAACGCGGTTAGTTTGCTGATGTTCTTCTCCTTTTTTCAATTGCTGTTCCTTTCTTCCTAAAGGTAAATGGAAAAATTCTCATGTCACTGGATTCTACTTAAATGACAGCTGATTCAAATGAGCTGTGCAATGTGATTCATTTCACTATTAATGGCATCATAGCAATTCAATAGATATTGTACTAACTTATTTGGAATTGTCTGCACCGCTATTTATTCACATTTTATGTATTTGGTGTAAAAACATAAGGTGAGTAAGATAAATCATTTCATTTTGATGACGAAAATAAGGAAAAGACTCTGTAGTCTTTTCCCCCCTTTGGGTTTTAAGGCTGTCCATGAAAAGACCTCTCAGCATATGCTTCTTTGAGATAAAATATATGTTGTGCCACTGTCTCCCCCGCACACCATGGTCTCTGCCTTCACCCGCTCAGCACTGGTTCTGAGGCATGCCTTATCTCTTCCTAACATGCAGCCTGCCATGTTCTATTTCTTAAATGAATGGAAACCTTGTTTAAACAGGGGGGGGGGGGGGACAGAATGATCACCTCACCTGTTTAAATGGCCATCTGAGCATGCTTTGGTCATCATCATTAAAAATATGTTTACTTGGCAAGTTCTACTGGTGTATGAATTACTGTGTAAGAATTCCCCTATAATAGTTATTAGGGGCTGGAAATATAGTTAAGTGACTATTTCCTCAGGTATTTTAAAATTCATGGTGACAGTTTAATAAAATGAAGAAGGAATTGGTTTTGGAATTAAAGATTAATTCTGACTCTAGGTTTTCCATTTATTCCTTGTGTGACCTTGGGCAAATTACATGACCTTGTTAAGACCTCAGATGCTTCATTTATGAAATGAGAGTAAACGTACTTTCTTGGGTTATCCTGAGAAAGAAATACACAATAAAAACCCCTAACAGGGTACCTGACACAGAGTGGAGAGTAAGAAAAAAATTGGGGGCTTCTTTTAACCTTTTAATTTTCATAATTAAAAAAAATCTTTAACTGGAGACTCCCTGGTGATATGATATTTTATCATATAGAAGTTTAAAGTTGTCTTCCCTTGCATCTTCCAAGGGTGAGTCAGATTTGCATTCTCTTAAGATAACACTACAGAGAATTTCAGTGGGAAGACAGTGTTGGAGGCTGGGAATCAGGGCGAGTCACCTGGGCTCTGGAGATTTGATTTTCTCTTGTACCTTGATCATGTAGCATCACTTTTCCATTTTGGCTTCAAAATTTCCAAATGTTAGCAAAACAAATATTTTCAGTTCTACAGAAGACAGTTCAGAATTTATATTGTAGAAGGGACTAAACAGATGGCAAGATCCTGAACACTTGCAAAAGCAGTTTAATTAGGAAAGAGATGGGCTGGGTATCTAGCTTAGATGGTGGAGTGCTTGCCTTGCATGCACAAAGTCTTGGGTTCCATCCCCAGCACCACACACACAAAAAAGAGAGAGACAAGTAATGGGCATTCAAACAAAACCTTACAGGTGCCAATTCAAGACACATACCTTTTATTTTTTCCAGAATGGTGAGTCGATAGTGCTAAAGATCCACATGAACAGGTGCAGGACGATAGCATCATGGCATGACCTTGGCAGGAAGGTCAGCTGGAAATGGGGTTAGGGACAGAAAACTTGTTGCTGGGCTTCACTTTCCTCCTAAATATGGGTGTATTCCATATTTTTTGAACAGAGTAGCTGTCATTTCCAAAATCTAAAAAGATCGCAGGTTGAGGATCAGTGTGACGTAGTAAAGGGTATGAGCTTGGGGTCAGGAATACTTGATCCAGCACTGAGCAGAGGCCAGAGCCAACTAGACTCACATGAGTCAGTTCCCATCTGTACTTCATTCTCTGGAAAAGGGGACCTGCCATAGGATTTGCTGGCTTGTTGTGAGAATTGAATGACATTGTGCATGGCAATCACTAGTCTGCTAGATTGTCACTAAGGATGACAATGTTTTTATTTTATTTTTTATTTTTTGGTATGGGGGATTGAATCCAGGGGCATTTAACCATAAGCCACATCCCCAATCCTTTTAATTTTATTTTTTATTTTGAGATGGGGTCTCACTAAGTTGCTTAGGGCCTTGCTAAGTTGCTGAGGCTGACCTTGAACTCATTATCCTCCTGCCTCAGCCTTCCGAGCACTGGGGTTACAGGTGTGTGCCACCATTCCTGGCACAAATGATATAAGTATAATTTGAAAGGCTCAGAGAAACAAATCCTATGAGGCTGAGGAGGTTTGGAACCTCACTGGGCTCTCCAGAAGAAACCTTTTAGGATTTCTGTGAAGTAAGATCATGAACATATGGAGTAGATTTCTGACTTGACACTGTGGCCTCAGTATTAAGATGAAAATTATTGACTTTGACCCACCCTGGAAAGTTTGACAGGAGTTCAACACATTTGACCTTCACAAGCCTGACCCAGTTTGCCAACACCGAGGAGCTAGGAAATGTTAGATGGAGAAATATATCTGCATCCAAATCTTCAGAATCCATCTGGTTTAAAGTTACGCACGCAGCTGGCTGTGGTGAGACTGGCCATGTGTGCTTCTTAATACTGTGGCCATTTTCCACTCCCTCCATCTGCATTTCTGGTGACACTTTTTTAGAGATTAAATCACCAGCTCAGGCAAAGCATTTTCTTGTGTTACTCCTTAGCTCATTCTCAAAATTATGCTGCAGTTGGACGAGGTTCAATTGCTTCTGAGAGATGGTTGTTTGACTTTTGGATTCCATTCACATGACTTTAGCCTTCGTAACTCATGGATGATCATTAATAATAAATGCTGTCAAGAGTATGTTATGTGGAAACTCCCATTAAGAGGGTGCACTTCTAAGGCTAGACCTATTAGGCTGCAGGAAGGCATCAAAGTTACAAGAAAACTTATGGCCTCTTAGAATTATGCTCCTCGATCTCTTTCTCCATCTTTCTTATGCGACTTCTTATTTTAATGCAGCCGTGTAATAGAATTACAGATTTTAAAAAAATGTCAGAACTGAGAGTTCATTAATCCCAACCTTCCAACTCTACTGCTAAGATAACCAATGAAAATATTTTCTTCGAAAGGAGATTTTAAAAACATACATATTACATGAAAGATAACCACACTGTGTCAATATCTAAAAGGATGCTTAAGCCAAGGTCAAATTAAAGATCAAGAAACTGAACTGCTCAGGAACCCAACGGAAGTCACACAGCAGAGAGAAGTGTGACTTGGCGGGACAGTTTGGACATCAACGTGGGAAGAAGCGACTCTCAGTTTCCCCGGTTGTGTGACCCAGTTACTTAACTTCACAAAGCCTCAGGGCGTCCATCTTACAAATGATAATGAGGAGGCAGCCATAGAGGGATCCTGGAGGTACCACAGGAGATCTGCAAAGCAGCTCAGGCAAACCAAACCCAGCACATCCTCAAGACGACTCTGAACCCCGGGGAAGACAGAACTACACTGGAAGTCGAATCACCGGGATCCACAAAGACGATGCTCTTTGACAGAAGATGACAATTCTACATGCCTTATGACTAGTCCAGAAGAATAAACCACCAGAGGAGAATCTGAATGAAGAAGCTGACCATGGGGTAGCACCAAACAGTCCTGGCCAGGAAGTGACGATGTAAGTGTGATCATCATGAGCCCAGGGGCGGCTCCTTTCTGCTTGTGTGGCCTTGAACACATCACTCACCCCTCAAGGGTTCAGTGTCCCTGTCTGGAGAATGGTGATGACGGTTTCTTCCAGGGTGGTTGTGAAGATAATGTGAAGCAATCATGCAAAATGCTTACCCTGATGCTGGACGCTCATTCTCTCTCTCTCTCTCTCTCTCTCTCTCTCTCTCTCACACACACACACACACACACACACACGTGAAATTGCCACAAGGTACACATAACATAAAATGTCTGGTCTGAGCCATCTTTAAGTGCACAGCTCAGTGGCATTCCGTTCCTTCTCACCTCTTGCCACTGTCTGTCTCCAGATCACGTCTCATCTTGGAGAACTGGAACTCTGTACCCATTAAACAACCCCCCCCACCCCTTCCCCTCCCCTGCAGGCCCTGGATACCAGCATTTCACGTTCTGCCTCTGGATTTGACTGCTCTAGATAGCGCTTAGAAATGGAACCCCATGGTATTTTTCCTTTGGGGACTGGCTTTACCTCACATCATAATGTCCTTTAGATGCACCCATGTTGGCATATGTCAGAATTCCCTTCCCTTTGGGAGCTGAGTGAGTCCATTATGCATTTGTACCCCCTTGGCTGGTCCGTTTGGCTGGTCCATTCCTCTGCCGAAGGACATTGAGGTTGCTTCTACCCCTTGGTGTTGTGAATAGTTGCTGCTATGAGCCCGGGTGTGCAGATAGCCCTTCGAGACCCTGATTTCAATTATTTGGAGGATATATCTAAAAATGGAATCGTGGGTCATATTGTAGTTCCATTTTTAGTTTTTTTGAGGAACCGCCATGCTATTTCCCATGTTGGCTGCATCATGATACTTTCCTGCCAACATCGAACAATGGTTCCAATTTCTCCACCTCTTTGTCAGTACTTGTTATTTTCTGTTTTATTTTTTATTTTGGTAGTAGCCATCCTAATGATTGGGAGATAGGTAAATATGTTTGGAAATGCCAGCTCTATATTATTTCATTATGTGTGTGAACGTTGTCGTGCACCAAGATTCCCGTTGCCAACGGTGCTGAGAGGGCTAAATCCTGGGGTGGCAAAATCAGCCTTTAGGTCTGGGGAGTGGGGAATCTTCGGTGGGAGTGTGTCCATGGAGCGGAAAAGGCTGAAGGACATAAAGAGTGGGGAAGACCAGGCAGAAACGTGTTCCTCCCCTGGCCATACTAACTCAAGATGGTCGTATTTCCACAAATAAATTTAATTAAAAAATTGATGGTGGTGTCTACTATACGCATGTGCTGAAATATCACACTAAATCCCATTAGTTTATATGATTAATATGTATTAATAAAAATAAAATATCCGCCCCCCCCAAAAAAAATTTGGTTGTTGTAGATGGTGAAGCCTTTGGCTGTGGATATGTCTGAGTCTGGGCCCAGTGTGAGGAACAGTGAAGCTGGTGAGGGAGGACAGAGGTCCCTGGCTGGGGACAGCCTAGACAGGAACCTGCTCTCCTCAAGACCCTGGCTCTGGGGTGGGGCTTGAGGGCACTTCTGAGCCTCTACCTACTCTCAGGCAGCAGCAGCAGCAGCAGCAGCAGCAGCAGCAAGTCCCCAAGAGGTCATTGTGAGCAACCCAGGAATCCTCAAATTGTGACGTGAGCACTGGCTTTTACTTGAATTTTCTGTGACCACTCCATGACCACAGGAGCAGTGGGGCCAGTGACCGGGCAGCCACACTGCAGGCCTGGCTTTATGAGTGGGCCACACAGCAGACTTCAACTCTTCAGGTAGATTTGATTGACGGGCGTCTGGATTTGTAACTGCCTGTGACTTTAGTTGCAGTTTTATTATTCAGTTTTTGTCTGTGTGTGGGGGAGTGGGGGAGTAGGGTAGAGGAAAATGTGTTTTTGCATTTTTTAAAAAATTTACTCCTTGGAGCTGGGATTGTGGCTCAGTGGTAGAGTGCTCACTTAGCCCGGGCGGGACCCAGGTTCGATTCTCAGCACCACATTAAAAATATAAATAAATAAATAAAGGCATTGTGTTGTGTCCATCTACAAAAAAAAAAAAAAAAAAAAAAAAAGATTCTCTCTCTCTCTCTCTCTCTCTCTCTCTCTCCTTTGAAAAAAAATTAAAAATTTACTCCTCAAATTAAGTGCCTATCTAATTCCATGAAGGTAGTATGAACATCAGAATTACCATTCAAATCTTGAGAAGTGGTTTTAGACATTCAGAGAATAGTGTGATTCTAGCCCAAGACTCTGTGACTTACTCCCTCCCAGGTTCTGGGCAAGGTTCTGATAGTGCTTATTGGGTATGCATACTAAATACTTGCTTGTCTTTCAGATCTGAATACACATATATGTCAGCGTCCAATGGCATACACTACTCCTTATGTAGCATATACAAAGTAATCGGCACCATCTGTGCACAATAAATTTGGACTATATGGAGGACACAGAAGCTGCAGGAGGCCCTGTCCCCAGGTTCCTGGGTATGCATTCTAGCCCTGTGTGTCCTCTATATTTGCCACTATCCATTTGAGATACGGTAGTGCCCCTGAGGAATGTTTTAAATTTCAATTAATTTTCATCAATTTGAATTTCAGCGGCTACCTGTGACTAGCGGTGGTGATGGAGGACAGGGCAGAGAGCACAGGACGTTGAAGGAGGGCTTTTGTTATTGTCCTTGTTTGTAAGAGAGTAGAGACTTGCACAATCTTGCAAGCTCAGGAGCCCAAGGCAGCAGAGGGGAAGGCTTGACATTGAAAGATGGAGCAGGGAAGTCATCAATAGGAGGATCTCTGGGAGACAGCCGCGGGGCCAGGGCGCCTGCGGCAGGGGTTGGGAGTGCAGGGAGCAGGACTTCATGGAGGGGGCCCAGAGCGTGAGGGTTTGGATCCTGCTCGCTGTGTAGGCTGGCGGCAGGAAGTTGAGTGGGTTTCCAGCTGATGCTTTCATTTTCTCTGCAGGATGGGAATTGAGATCATCGTCTGCAAGTGAGGGGAAGAATAGGAAGCTAGAGGTTTTGAGAGTTGAGAAGATTGAAAACAGCTCTGTGGAGAAGGCAGGCAGCCGAGGAGGGAGCAAAGTTCTCCATGTTTAGCTCAGGCGAAACGGGTTATTCCAGTGGCGCAGTGTCTCTCAAGTTCAGGGAACAGTCTGCCCTTGAGCCCTTCTGAGTCTACAGCCACAGGTCTTGAGGGTGCTGAGCCACAGACCCTCGAGGCCTACTGCCTGTGCCTTTCTGGGCCTCTTACATCTCCACCTCCATCCCTGATCGCGCCCACTCACGTTGAGCTTGGCTTCCTTCAGTCCATTCCTGGGGAGCAGGGTCCATGGTCTGGTTTGGTCTGTGTTCCTGTAGTGTCCAGTACAATTCCGTGCACCCAAAGGAGACCCCCAGAACATTTGCTAAGTCAGTAAATGGCTGAGTAAATACAGGAAAGCCTCGTGGGGCAGAGGAGCAGCACCCCCTCTTCCCCTCTTGGTGGGTTCACCTGGCCCACTCCCGGGCACCACTGGTCACTACTGCCTCACACTGCCCGCTGGCTGGAGCCTCTCCTTATCATGAGGATGGTTTGAAGAGGAATGATCTGAAATTGAGTAAAATGATGTAGTGTGAGAAAGAAGGGATGCTGTGTTTGGGGACATTTTTTTTTCTTTTTAAAATTTTATTTTATTCCATCTTTTATTGTTTCGAGTCCAGATGTGGCAGACAAGCTGACACTTGGGAGGGTGTGCGTTCACCCACATAACTGACGTCGCAGTTCGTGCCCTGGCCTTCCCTTCTGGAGGGAATAAACAAACACTGGGCTTGGCCAGAACCCTGACCTTGTGGGTAACTAAGGCCCCTGGAGTTAAATTCTAACTAGCACCCCCCAGCCCTATTCAAATTCTATCTTTTTCTATATTTACCAATGATGTCGCACTTTGTCTTCATCTTAGCAAATGTTTAATTTGTGGAGAGAAAGCATGTCGTGAATGAATCACTCGTAAGTCTCCATATTTCCCAAAGACTCCTATAAATGGCAGCAATGGAATGTCTGGGGTCCTATTCATACAGGTGACGCAAAGTCAAGTCCGGTGAAGGCAAAGTGGAAGAAATGTTGTAGTCAGAGGCTGAAAGACCAGTATCAAGTCACTGGACACAGCTAGCTGCCCAGGTCTCAGCTCCTCTGTGGGTTGGTCTGCCTTCCTTTGAGGTCAAATGGCTTGAGAAACTAGCGTCTAAGAGTTAAGAACCTTACCCGCTGAAAATATGAGAGGTCACCCCATATTCTCGCTTCTCTGTTCAATGAAATGCATCACTGACAATGGAGAAACCTAAGGATTGGGTGAGATTCCACCTCATCCTTCACAATGTATGTTTGCACTAATATCTGATATTCTGAACTGAATCACTTTGAGAAAATAAAATACTTCTTGGCATGGATGGCTCTGAGACTAGTGTTAACACAGAGTATTCTAGAATCCTGAAACAGGCTATTTAAAGAAGAGTTCTTATTGATAAGCACCTTAAAAGCTTATTATGTGTATTGCAAGCTGAAATCTGACCATAGAAGCAGTTCCCTTGATTTCCCAAGTGACCTCATAAAAAAAGGTTTGGGCTAACTATAATTCCAAAATCCAAAGAAAATAAATTTATCCAGATGTTGGGCTTGGAGAGCCGTGTTGCATTACAAACAAAACTGAATATTTGTTTTTGGAAAAACTTACTACTGTACATAATTTGCAGCGAAGGTTATACGTGGCTCTTCGTTCTCGTCACCGCTTCCTGTGTTTAGCCTCCGAACGCCACTTTCCCACTTCTGAATCTCCAGCATTTCTGTGTTTGTCGACAGTGCGCATGATTAAAATGATATTTTCATATTTCAGTGTAGTTGGAGCTCCTTAAAGCAGAGGGTTGTAAGTGCAAAACAGAGATATGCAGTTCCCTAATGGCTTATTACCATCCCATTTGCAATTCAGATCAGCTCTAAATTGACTGAAATTTTTAAACACATAGCAGGCAGTTTAAACTAATGATTGTCTGGAGGTTCACCACTGACATGAACTAAGCTTCTGTTCAAAACAAATTGCAAATAATTCCTCCCTTAGAGTCAAAATGTCACTTTTAAAACTCCGTGTTATTGCTAGATTTTTGTCAGCTACATACCAAAAAAAAAAAAAAAATCTGCTTTACAGAGTACGTTCTACCTTTGAAAGGCCTGAGTGACATCGTTTCCCTATTAAAAAGAAATAACACAACAACTCGTATGGATATATATGGAGCTACATCAGCTTCACTAGGAGCCACCCCCCTCTTCCCCCTCTTCCCCTTCAAAAATCCTCTGTAAAGTGAAACACCCTAGGGGCAGTGGCAGGCCCACGTTGCCTAGCAACCCGCAGCAGGTAGCAGGGCTCAGCCACAGCTGGCCTGCTTCTTTCCTGAGAACCTTCTTATTACTGTTTGTGTTAATCTTTAACCAGGCTTTTAAACCACAGTCTTTCTCCTGGGTCTCTTGTCCTTAGATTGCAGGGGCCTGCTCAAATGTTGTCCCAGAGGTAATGGTATTAAGGGCGGCTATTGAATGTTTGAAGAGTGATAAGCAACTGAAAGGATTAGAATTGCATGTTCCAGCTAACCTTATTTTGCATCCTTAAAAAATATCATGAAAATTGTAGCCTAATGGAAACAATGGTTGGTGTTGACACAGCTCAAACCTGCTTTTTGCTCCCAGCTTGTAAACCGGAGAGGTGAGGCCACCTCTTTCTCCCTAATTGTTTCCTTTTAAAAGGCCGGCATTCTCCTACAAAGACCACTTAAGGAATTCATTTAGAATTTGTAGATAGGCTTCCCCTGATTTGGCCTCCATTTAATTATGGGCGAGCCAGGTATGGATGGGTGGAGAGATACAAAGACAGATAAAATCTGCCCTGCTTCCCACAATCCTTTCTGCCTGCTCGGGGGAGGTCGGGACAGTCCCCAAACTCTGTGGATGGACATGAAATTGACCAGTGCTTCAAGAATGGAAAGTGTCATGTGGCCAAAAGGCACCTTTGCTCTTCATCATGTGGACATTTCCACTCTGCTGTGAGGTTCACAGCGATGCCAGAGACCGCCCACCGTGGTCACTACCCAGTGGGGGGAGCCAGGAAGCACTTTACAACCAGGCCGAGGCCCTTTCTCTGTGCCCATCACACAACTCAGGGCAAAGTGAAGACGACAGGGCCCTCAGGTCTTCTCACTCACTCCTTTGCTCTCAGTAGATTAAAAAAAAAAAAAAAACCTTCACGAATGATTCACTCTCTAACCTCCATTCTATGTCATTTAAAAGGAATTTAGGCCTTTTCCATCCCGGCATTTGGTTACAGACCTGGTCCTATTATGCAACATAATATGTGCTTAATAATACTGATTAACTGACTTGGAAATTGGAGAAAGGTCAGAGAATGTGAAGGAGATAACACTTTCATATTTTCTGAACCTTAGTGAAGTTAATCTACATAGATACCATCTTCAAACTTTGGTTTAAAAATACACACAAAAGACTCACATCAGACTCCTGATTTCTGAATTCCATTAATTTCTCTCCTTTCTGTTTGAGGACATATCTTTTTTTTTTCTTTTTTTTTTTTCCCCTGATCTTAAGACCACAAAGCGTGGCCTCACCCACTAGGTGGGTAGCTGAGTGTCCACTTTCCCTTTGCCGATGTGAGGTCCAACTCATTTTTATTCCTCTGACCTCGCCAGCATCACACAAAACGCCACGCACATTATATTTTTCTGGTGGAAACGAACAAGGAGCTTCTGTTCGGTGTTTAGACTGCCACATTTGGATGCCCCGAGAGCCCCACGACATATGATAGCTCTGGCCTGTGTGAGGTGCACTTAGGTGTCTACTCACATTCACTCTGTGTTTGGAGACTGATTTTTCTTTTCAAGGAACCTTGCTTACACCATTTAAAAGTGATAAGCCCTCTCTATAATCTTGATTTGTTTCTTATTTAAACTCCAACCTCTGTCTTTTATCTTTCTCTTGACCTAAAATAAATTATTGTGTTACATGAATGATTGCCCAAGTGGGTCAATTAAACTCTGAATACAGCTGGTGCTGATTTTATATATATATAATGAAAATATCTTTGCTGACTCTTCAAGGCAACTTACAAAAATAATCTCCTTGTGGTACCTGGAAATTCAGGGAAAGGAAATCTATTGATAAACACGGTGATTGATTTCATTCTAAGAGTCAGACCTTAGTTTGCCTGAAAACAATCTGTGAGATGTCAGTGGAGGAGTAGGACATGTTAGAAAAGGGCGATTTGAAATGATGGGCTGGTGTCCTGGACAGTAAGAGCATCCAGGGGGGCAGCACTGGCCCTGCACCTATGACCGACAGCCACCCCGTTCCTCTTATCTCCGGGCAGTTACCTGTGCTACCCAGGGCAGACACTCTGAAGCCCTCAAGCCACCTCCTCCTGTGTAGACACGTCACTGTGGACACCTCCTGTGTAGACACGTCACGCCTTTGGTGTGATCCTGGTGAGATGAGCATCTTCACTGTGTCAGGCCCCGTGCCTCACGACCATCCGTCCACGCAACAGAACTAGCTCCTGCCCTGAGGGGGCATCTGGTTTGTGTGACCCTCTGTGGGCTGTAGTTTCCACGGTGGTCATTACTTTAGGGGTGAAATACATATTTTAAATGTTATTTCCATCCCTATAAGCTTCTTTTGTTTCCTCTCCTTTCTTTTTTTTTTTAAATTTTAAATCCAGACATAAATCAAGGACCGTGTATTTTATTCTTCCTGCTAGGTGTCTGCATTAAGTGAGGGAGACTCTGATGGCTAGATTTGTTTACTCCTGGGGTTTTCCAATGTTGCTGTAATTGGCATTGGGGGCATTATTGACACTTTGGCCTGACGAGTACCATCCTGTGCGTTGTAGGACAGTGGAGCCGCATCTTGGCCTCTATCTAATAGACGCCAGCAGTATCTCCCTGCAGTTGTGACAATCAAAGGTGTCTCCAGGCGTGGCTACATGTCCCCTTGAGGGAAGAACGGCCCTCCTGGTGAGTCCTGTGCCATAGTGGGTGGGGCAGGCACGGCCTAGGAGGTGGTGAGAGCAAAATCTCAGGGTCCACCCATCCCCACTGAATAGAAACCTGTCACAGCGCAAGCCCTGGGTGACTTCCCGAGAGCTTGGGAGGGGAGTGGAGTTCCTGCTCTAGCCACCAACTGGAAGAGCAGTCCGGAGGTGATTTTTCCTTAAAGGCGGCAGGATTCCAAGGTTTAAAATGTAACCACAGCCGACTTCTTAGTCTGCATGTCAATGTGTGCACTGGCAAAAGCATGTGTAGCTTGGTAGTGGAAACATTTAAGGAAGAATCAGGTGTCAATTAAAAAAAAAAAAAATCCCCTCCTCTCAAATAATTATCATACTCATCCAGACTTGGGCCACTTTGCCTTTTGTCATATGAATTTAAATTAATAGTACTTTGGAAATACTTCAGTATCTCTTAAGCTGATTCATAAATAATGCTGACACTAGTACTATGATCTATCAGGGGTTTATGATATTCCCAGTGCTCCGTTGGGTAGGACTGTCCTCACAACAGCTCCTTGGGGGAGGGACCTCACAGGACAGATGAGGAAACCAAAAGTCACAAATCCCCCATTTCAAGGCGGAGACATCCAGCACTGGGTTCTTTCATCCCACCGTTTGGCCTTTCCTTCTAAACAGGGAAACGTCAGTAATGAACATCTTCTCCAACCTAAAGAGTGTGTGTCCAAACAACGGGCACATGCATTTTCAACTCCAGGCGTGTGCAGGAGTTGCAAAGGGTGTCGTCTTTCCTTTGGAGTCATCTTTTCCTTGGAGCCGCTTTCGTGCCATCTTCCCAGGCAGAAGTCTCACTGTATTTGAGGATGTCCGAGCACAGTCAGCAGCAGCTCCGGGTGCAGACTGGGCTCCCCCAATCCCACCCCTTCGCCCGCAGCCTTGGCGCTGCACAACCAAGCCCAGTGCAGCGCCCACAGGCACTCTGGGCGCGCCTGGCAGTTTCTGGGCTCTGCCCTGCGTCACGAAGAGCACTTGGTGGGCACCCTGACCAGCTCGCCAGGGGTCTGGTGAGCAGATGCAAAACGGGAAAGCAAACTACACGTGGCATTTGCGTGATTTAACTGGAAACTCCTGCTCTAGCGGTTCCGGTGGCTTTTGCCAAGCCACGCCCTTGGATCCTTCTTGGCTGAGTCTTTTCCACTGTATCCTCGGCCTCTTTCTTTACTCAACCTGGGCTCCTCACTTAGTATTCCCAGATTCGTTTTATCACCATGGTGACGCCATGCGCTCGTGCCCTTATTAAACATTTATCTTAAACAGATCTTCTAGGCATTGGCCTTGTAAGCAATATCAGCTTTCCGTTTCGGATCCACCATAATGTTCAGATCCTGGGAATTTGTGTGCAAACTTGATTCCACTATTACTACAAAGGGAAATAAAGCAAAATGTTTAAAATTAGATAGCTGCTATTCCTGCAAGCTGCTTATGCATGAAAAAAGACATTTTGTATGCGTCCCATTCCTACTTTCCAAGTGGCACACAATCTTCTTAAGAAGAACTATGTAAGTTTGAATTAGCCCGTATGCCCACCTATCACTGGAAAATTTAAAAATTTCAAACTTAATGTTGCATTTCCAGGAATGTATCTTATGACAATGTTAGAAATGCTAACAATGATTCATATGCATATAATTGATCTCACATTTATAATAAAAGCTTAGAAATAATGTATTCAGCAACGGAAGAAGGATTAAATAATGGTATGACCATATGATTAAATAATATGTATCTCTTAGGAATGATTTTGCAAAGAATTTCTGTTATGGGGAAAAGATTATATGTTAATTGAAAAAAGACATACAATTTATAAATAATATGATTTCTATCTTATAGCTTTTGTCTAAAACTCATTAGTTAATCTTTATTAAATTGTGTTGGTTGATATATATATATATATATATATATATATATATATATATATATACTATATATGTAAAAATGCTAAATATTTGAAGTAGTTACATCTGGCTGGTGAGTTTATGGGCATTTTATTTTTATTTAATTTAGCACTGCTGGGAATCAAACCCAGGGCTTTGTGCACATTATACGATTTTAATCTTTTTAAAGCTTTTCTGTTGTTTGACTGAGAATAAAATGGTTTGAAATTAGAAAAGAAAATGAAAAGAAAAAATAAATACACAAGTATAAAATTAAACTAGTTAAATTCTTTCAGGATTGTAGTATATGATTTTGAGGTGCCAGGAATTTTGCATATTCTTCTGGTCTTTAAAAAGTCTTTTGCTATAAAAACGAGCCTTAGCCTGGTACTCTTGTTTGTAAAGAGCGTTTCAAACAATTATTCTAGATGAAGGACAGAGACTATTGTCTTCAGTGCAGAGTGTGGAAAATGAGGTGTAAGGAAACAGGTGCAAAGCCAGGGGACATTGTCCAAGTGTGTATAAATTAAATAGCTAATTTTCAGAAAGGTCAACTTTGGCGTCTGAGGATAGGTTTGACAAAGGGAAAAATTGCAGGGATATTTTTTTCATTAGAGCTAAACAAAACCGCACTTAATGCAAAATGGAAGAAGAAGATGCTTTTATCCAAGGAAATGATTAATGGGTACTAGGGGGAGAGATGCTCAAAGGGTGGTGCTAGGACACAAAGAGAAAGGCACAGGATCTGGATCACAAGAAATCAGGGTCCTAGATCTCCTGTGCCATCACCCGAACTTTGACAAGTTATTTCATCTCCCCTGGCCTTGATTTCTTCATGTAAATAGAAGGGATCAGATCCAAAGCTATCGACACTTCATTTTGGTTCCATGGATCCTACTATCTCCCATATTCTTGCTGCTCAGGATCATGGGAATCTGTAGTTCTGAATCCCGGACATGGTACTGGCTAATCACCCTACTGTGTGGGCACCGGTGGCAAGAATAGGCAATCTTTGTGGCCAGTCAGACCCCTTGTTCTCTCCAACTGCCTGAATCCCAACAATTCTTTCTCTCTTGAGACTGTGTCAAAAGCCCAAGCCCACACATCTCCTCTCAATTTCCGAGAAGCAGTGCTTTTTCATTTGGAACAATATTCCCACTCGTGAACACATTTCATCTTTCATAAAGTGCTCGTGTAAATTTGTGATGAGAACCAGCAAGTGGTGATAATAGAAGTTCTGTTTTATGAATACAAGTGCCTGTTAAATAAATCTAATTCGCACTTGTATGTATGAGTGTATTCACTGAAAGACACTTAGGTGATAAGTGCACACAAATAACTCAGTTTTAAAAACAACTTTATTGAAGTACAATTGACGAGCCACAAGTTACACATATTTGAGGTGTACAATTTGCTGTTTTAATGTATGCATATACACACAAGCCCTCACCACAATCAAGTTACTAACCATAACTCTGAACAGTTTCCTTTACAGTTCTTTTGCAATGTATGTATGTGGTATAAAGTAGGAATTGAAGTTTTTGTGGTTTTTTTTTTTTTTTTTTTTTTTTTGCATTGTGGCTATCCAGTTATTTGAGTACCATTAGTTGACAAACAGTTCTTTCCCTCTTGAGACTTTGTCAAAAGTCAATTTCCCACAGGTATGTGGAATCATTTCTAACATCACTTTTTGTTTCATTGATGGGTATCTATCTTTATGCCAATACCACACTGTCTTGAGTGCTGTATCTTTGTAATGAGTCTTATTGTTTGTTTAAGTACTCCAAATCTGTCTTCATCCCCCAAGTTGTTTGAGCTATTTTTAGATAAATTTTACAATTAATTGGTTAATTTTATGAGAAAGCTTGCTGAGGTTTGTTTGGGAGTATGTAGAATCTCTGGATTGATTCATGGAGAATCGTTATCTTAATGCTACTGAATTTTCCAGTCCATGAACAGGGTGCATCCCTTCATTTATTTAGGTCTTCTGTAATATGTCTTTGTAAAGTTTTATATATTTAAGTATAGAGATACTTACATGCCTGTTGTCAGTTTTATACTTGAATATTTCATAGTTTTGGTGCTTGTATAAATGGCATCACATCTTTTAATTTTAATTTCTGATTATTCGTTGTAAATCCATAAAAATAAAATCATTATTTTTTTAAGTATTAAATTTGGATATGATGATCTTGTTAAACTCATTTTTTTTTTTTTTTGGAATCCAGGGGTGAATGACCACTGAGCTACAGCCCCAATCATTTTTTCTTTTTAATCTTGAGACAGAGTCTTACTGTGTCACCCAGGCTGGCCTTGAACTTGTGATCCTCCTGCCTTAGCCTGCTGAGTTGCTGGGATCATAGGCCTGCACCACTGCACCCTGCTAAACTCAACTTTTAATTTGTGTAGCTTTGGGGGTAAATTTCATAATATTTTCTACACAGATGATGATACCATTTTTGAATAATGATAGTTTAACTTTTTCCTTTCCCACTTGGATGCCTTTCGTTTCTTTGTCTTGTCTTATCACACTGGCTTGCAACAACATTAAGATGATGGGTGGATGGTGACAGCCATCTCTTTTCCTTCTTTTTTCTTTTTTTATATTTATTTTTTAGATGTAGATGAACACATACCTTTTATTTTATTTATTTATTTCTTTGAGGTGCTGAGGATCGAACCCAGAGCCTTGCGTGTGCTCGGTGAGCACTCTACCGCGGAGCCCCAGCCCCAGCCCCAGCCTTGCTCTCTTCCTTCTTGGTGATGGATGCTTGCTCAGCTCTGTTGGTCAGCCATCTGCCGACACCCACCCTCCTCTACACACCTCCAGTCAGCTCTGGCCCGTCTGCATGCCCTTGGGCTGGTGCACAGACTTCTTACATGGATACTAACTTCCCTGGCTGCAGTGCCTACCAAAGAGTGTATTCCCGACAACCTGACTTCTTCTGTGGTGTTTGCAGGTTTGTTTCACCTGCAACTTGAAGGGTTATTTTGTCTGCATTTCCTACTTGCCCAAACACCCATGGATCAGCTCTGCCTCAGGCCTCCCAGGGTTCTCTCTGTCCTGAGCTGAGCTGTGAGTGTCATTTTCTGACAAGTTCTTAACTGGTCTGGAGGAGAGCACTTCTCCATATCTACTCTTCCCTGTGTGATCTCCCTCAAACCCAGCACTTTCATGGGCATCTTCTTTACATCTTTGCCATTACTTCTCATTTTGGTTAATTATTTTTTTATATCAAATCTTCTCTGTTTAAATTTGTGTGTTTTCTGTTTCCTAATCAGGTGCTTCCTGATGCATTTCTTTTGAGTCAAAATCTATTGAAGTGTCAACACTCTATAATAAAGTGCTCGTATATTAAGTAGATGATTTGACATGTTATGACATGTGTAAGTACAACATGTAACATATAAGTATGACATACAATCACGGTAATCAGCATATGTACCCCCCACTCAATATCATCATGCCGAATGGTATTTTTGGTGATCACTTGAAGAAAGGTCAGACTGGGGGTGTTTATTCTGACTAAGGGGGATCGGTTTATGTGGTTCACAGCCTCATGCATAGTTAACAGTGATGGCACACTGGTTAGGAATGGCTTCTGTCCCCTCCTGCTCTCCCCAGAATCTGGAAAGAAGGTGTCAGGGCCATATGAACATGTACTATGGTGCTGAGCAAGGAAACGATGGCCAAAAAATAAGGTTAAAAATAAATAAATGTGGAGAGCTAGGACCTTGTGTGTGCAAAATAATAATAATCCTACAGTCATGTGTGCAAACACCACATTGGATAGTTTTACAAAGTTATCAACAGATAACAATGGAATTACCAATAATGTATAACATAACAAGAAGCTAAAAGAATCATCATTAAACTTTCAAAATAAATTTTAAACAATTATGCTTGAAGAGACACTAAATTTTTGTCTAGTTTCTTTATAAACATACTGTAATTTTTTGTCATATAAAGTGATCAAAAGATTGAAAATGTAGGAAAAATTATTACAGAGATAGGTACCATCTGAAATTTTATTTGTAAAAATCTTATTTTCTTGAACAAATAATATTTGGTATTAGAATTTACACAATTGAAATCCTTTGTGATTTAGTTTTCACTTCAAATAAATAGTCCTTGTTATATCTAATTTCATATCCATAGTTTCGTAATTTTTTTTTTCGTAAGGTGGGTCTTGCAAAGCCTGTATCTGAGTCTGCATCCAAAAGCAGTTTTACTTGAACAGATTTCAGTAAATGAACTGCCTGGCATACGGCATTGCTTATGGCATTAGAGACTAGGTCAAGGTTCTGTAAATAGTGACCATGGTTGTATTAAAAGTACATAAGAATTTGAGTATCTATTCTGAATATGTATATCATATACATATTAAATTACATGACAATTATACTAGAACATTGAGGACAATGTTATTTATTTTTGAGCACAATGCTGTTTAGTCCGTTATTTGTCTAATCTTCTATAATTGCATTTTCTGATTTTTTCTTTTTTCTGTTTCCTGCTGAGGATTTGTAACCCAGGGTGTTTCGCATGCTTGGCAAGTGCCCATATCACTGAACTACATGCCCAGCCCTTTTTAAATTTTGAGACAGGGTCTCACCAAGTTGTGGAGGCTGGCCTTGAACTTGCCCTGCCTCCCGAGCAGCTGGAATTATAGGCACCACCATGTCTACCCACACTGAATCTAGATGACAGAGAAAATTTAAACAGATCAATTTCAGTCAATGAAATTAAAGATGGCATCAAAACCCTACCAAAAAAGAAAAGCCCAGGACCATACAGATTCTCAGCTGAGTTCTACCAGACTTCAAAGAAAAACTTATACCAATAATTCTCAAAAAATTCCATGAAATAGAAGAGGAGGGAACCCTTCCAAACTCATTCTATGAAGCTAGTTTCACCCGGATACCAAAACCAGACAAAGACACATCAAGGAAAGAAAATTTCAGACTAATATCCCTATCCCTGATGAACATAGATGCAAACATTCTCAATAAATTACTGGCAAATCACATACAAAAACATATTAAAAAGATCTAGTGCGCCATGATCAAGTGGGGTTCATCCCAGGGATGCAAGGTTGGTTCAACGTATGAAAGTCAATAAATGTAATTTATCATATCAACAGTCTTAAAGACAGGAATTACATGATTATCTCAATAGATTCAGAAGAAGCATTTGACAAAATTCAGCGTTCATGCATATTCAAAACACTAGAAAAACTAGATAGTAAGAACACACCTTAATATTGTAAAAGTCGTATAGACTAAAACCAAGGCCAACATCATTCTAAACAGAGAAAAATTGAAAGCATTCCCTCTAAAAACTGGAACAAGACAGGGATGCCCTCTCTCACCACTTCTATTCGACATAGTCCTGAAACCTCTAACTGGAGCAATTAGACGAAATAAATTAAAGGGATACAAATAGGAAATGAAGAACTCAAATTATCCCTATTTGCCGATGACGTGAGGATTTGTGACCCAGGGTATTATACATGGAAAGAAAAGCTCAGGACCATACAGATTCTATATTTAGAAATCTATATTTAGAAGATGCCAAAAAAAACTTCACCAGAAAACTAGAACTCAAATGAACTCAGCAAATGTAGCAGGATATAAAATCAATATCCACAAATCAATTGTTTTCCTATACATCCGTGACAAGTCAGACGAAAGAATAATTGGAAAAACTGTCCCATTCACAATAGCCTCAAAAAAAAAAAAAAAAAAAAAAAAACAACCCCAAAATACTTGAGAATCAATCTAACAAAAAAGGTGAAAGACTTCTACAATGAAAACTATAGAACATAAACACACACAATGAAATGAAAGAAGACTCAGAAAATGGAAAGATCTCCCATGTTCTTGTATAGACAGAATTAATATTTTCAAAATGGCCATACTTTCAGAAGTGCCATATAGATTTAGTGCAATTCCTATTAAAATTCCAATGACATTCTTCATAAAAATAGAAAAAGCAGTCATTAAATTCATCTGGAAAAATGAGAGGCCCAGAATAGCTAAAGCAATCCTTAGTAAGAAAAGTAAAGTAGGAGGCATCACGTTACCAGACTTTAACTCATATCACAGAGTGATAGTATTAAAAAGACCATGGTATTGGCACCAAAACAGACTTGAAGACCTATGGTACAGAATAGAAGGCACAGAGACAAACCCACATGCAGTTCTCTCATATTAGACAAAGGAGCCATAAACATACATTGGAGAAAAGACACCAATTCAACAAACGGTCCTGGGAAACCTGGAAATCCACAATAGCAAAATGAAATTAGACCCCTATCTCTCACCCTGCACAAAACTCAATGCTAAGTGGACCCAGGACCTAGGATTAGACCAGAGATCCTGTGCCTACCAGAAGAAAAAGTAGGCTCAATTCTCCATCATGTGGGCTTAGGAAACAACTTCCTCAATAAGTGCTAGAATTTAAACCAAGAATCAATAAATGAGATGGTATCAAACAAAAAATCTTCTTCACAACAAAGGAAACAATCAAGAACATGAACAGAGAGCCTACAGAATGGAGGAAAATACTTGGCACCTGCACCTCAGAGCATTAATCTGCAGGATATACAAAGAACTCAAAAAACTTAACACCCAAAACACCAAATGCCCCAATCAATAAATGGGCAAAGGAACTGAAAAGGCACTTCACTGAAGAAGAAATACCAATGGTTGAAAAATATATGAAAAAATGTTCAACATCTTTAGCAATTACAGAATTGAAAATTAAAACTGCACTGCGATTCCTTCTCACTCTAGTCAGAATGGCACTTATAAAGAAAACAAGTAACAATAAATGTTGGTGAGGATGTGGGGGGAAAAGTTACACTCATACATTGCTGGTGGCACTGCAAATTGGTGCAGCCTTTATGGAAAGTGGTATGGAGTTTCCTAAGAAAACTTGGAACGGAACCACCATTTAATCTAGTTATCCCATATTTTGGGTAAAGGACTTAAAATCAGCATACTACAGTAATATAGTCCATCAGTGTTGATAGCTCAATTCACAACAGCCAAGCAATGTAACCAAACGAGGTGTCCTTCAATGAATGAATGGATAAAAAAAATGTGGTATATATACACAACAGGCGGAATATTACTCGGCCATAAAGAAGAGTGAAATCATGGCATTTGCCAATAAATGGATGGAACTGGAGAATATTATGCTAATGAAATAAGCCAATCTCCAAAATTCAAACGTCAAATATTCTCTCTGATATTTAGATCTTAACCCACAACAAGCGAGAGTGGGAGGGGGAAGAATAGAAGTTCATTCAATTAGACAAAGGGGGATGAATGGAGGGGAATAGGAAGGACAGTAGAATTAATTGGACATAAGTTTCCTAGCTTTGTACTTGAATACATGACCAGGGTAACTCCTCACCATGTACAACCACAAGAATGGGATCCTAATTAGAATAAATCATGCTCCATGTATGTATAACATCACAAAATACATTCTACGGTCATATATAGCTAAAAAGAGCAAATTAAAAAAAAAGAATCAGCACAGAGTAAGTCAAATCACACATATAATCATTTTATTTTAGTTAGTACATAGATTTTTGTTTTATGATATCTATTTTTGCTTTGATTCACCATGTATAGCTTATTTGCTTAAATAGATGATACTGTTTCTTCTCTATGTATCCTCACACTTTTTTCACGGTTTGCTCAGTCCCAAGTCGAGAGCTCTTGAGTAATGGCCTGAGGAAAGGAAGAAGGACCTGACTCCCACGGAGGGGAAGGCAGGGGCTGAGGAGCCCGGGAGGAAGTCCTGAGGACCGGCTTCGGACTGAGTGTCATTATCCTAGGTTGTCCGGGAAGCTGATTGTTATAATTAGCAACAAATGTCAGGGGCAACTATAATCTGCCTTTCCCTGTAGCAACTGATACGTTCGTTCCCTTTCTCCAGGTGTCCTCTCACCTGCCCCCTGCTGCGCTAGGGGCCCTTCCATCCCAAACAGAGAGATGTTTGTCTTAGACTGTTCGGGGTCAATTTGTTCTTCCAGCAGTAACGCAACTGCTGATTTTTAAAGGGTTATTAAATGGCCACTCATTAAAAATTTAGTCTCTTTTAAACTTAAAGCTTCTCTAAGACAAAAAAAACTAAACCTTGGGTTGACATAACAGGAACACTGGCGGGGTTATTAGATATATTTGAGGGCTATTTCTTATTCATTTTATTTCTGAATGTGGCCTGAAAGAACGTTATTGACTCTGTGGCACACATGCTGCCTCCTAAGTATGATTTTTTTAACAGCCTTTAAATTTTATTTGTGTAATTTGTTTCAATTCACATTGAATTTATTAAGGCAATTCAGAGGAAGTATGATTAACACTTGAGTTAAATTTTAGAAACAATGCAAACATTTTATAAAGCATTGTATGATTAATTTGGGAAGAAAACTTTAATCAGCATGCACGCGTGTCGGTGTTTGCTCGTGCTGTGGGGGGGGAAAGTTACACTCATACATTGCTGGTGGCACTGCAGATTTCTACATGATACTCAGAGTTGTGGAACAGCGTTCAAATGAACGGATCTCAAGCGCTCATTTACTTATTTGAGGCTGAGGATTTAATCCAACTGCTCTACCACTGAGCTATTCCCCGACCCCAAGTTTTCTTTTTAAAAAAGTTCTCCACTGTTTTGGACTTTACACTATATCTAGATGATTAAGTCCCACTATATTTTTTAGGTCATGCAGGAAATTGTATTTACAATATTACTTAAATGAGAGAAAGATCCGTGAAATAAAGAAATAGCTGATGCATCCAAGGCAACGATACATGTTTAAAAAAGTATTACAAAATTGTGAAGAACATATCTCATATAATTTTACGTTTTTGTTTTTAATTTTTAGCACAGCTGTTGCTCTAACATTTTTGTGTATTTTGTGACCACAGTATCAAGATCAAAGGTTCACACAGGAGGCCTCCATGTCTCCATGACCCTGACCATATGGGTTTGCTCTGTGTCCTTGCTGAGGGCCTGTTCTCGACTGTCAGCTAACGCATCTCTTGCCATGTGCGGTGGCCTGTGCCCAGTGCTCACTCCCTGTGACACCTGGTGGGGTTTCACCGTTGCTGACGGCACCCTGCTTCTTGGGATGATTAGCTTTAGTGTGATTGACTCCACGTTGTCCTCTGTCATCTGCACCTGGGCGTCTTCTCTCACTACTACAGTTTCCCACTTTTCTAAATGTTCCTGCTCTTAAGGTTCTTCAATGTCCAGTTGTGGGCTTCTGCATTTCCCTCCCTCCTAGGACGATCCGTTTCCTAGGCCTCAGCTGGAATTTCCCCATGGATATTTCTATGTCTTGGATAAAGAATATTTTTCCATCTCTAGACTTGTCCTCTTGGATCTCTTAGAGCCAATGAAAATGAACTAGTGAGATTAAGGATTTTTTTTTTAATCATAAAACTATCAATCTAGTCTAGAGTTGGAAATTTGGAAATAACTTCAATCAGGAAAATTTGTTGTTAGTAAAATTTTCAGCTTATTTGAAATTTTAGTTTTGCTCTTGTTTGAAACAAGATTCATTTATATATATATATATATATATATATATATATATATATATATATATATATATATATTTGTCTTAATTTGAAAAGTGGTTCTTCTGTTGTTGCATAGATTTTATTTATTTATTTATTTATTTAGGTATCATGGATTGAACCCAGGGGCCCTTAACCACTGAGCAACATTCCCAGCCTTTTTTATATTCTTTTATTTTGAGACAGGGTTCCGCTAAGTTGCTGAGGCTGGTCTTGAACTTGTGATCTTCCTGCATCAGACTCTGGAGATGCTGTGATTACAGATGTACGCCGCTGTGCCCAGCTGCATAGAGACTTTTTTTTTAAGGCCAACAGACTTAAGCATTATATTTATTTATTTTCAAGTCATTAGTTCAGATACTAGGCAAAGGTACATTCATTTTCAGGTGATGAAAAGATTAAATCATGACATACACAGTTAATTAATGGCACTGGGCAAGTCCATTAGTGTAACACTACTTGCTGATTTTGCTGGAAGCTATTATAAAGTACAATAATACTTTTAATGTGTAAAGTACTTTTCCTCTATACACGGGTGCTTGGGTTGCAAGTGACATCCTTTGTCAGTTGATTGATAACTTTACTTTCTGGGACCTGATAAATGCATGGATCATATTTGCTAATTACTAGAGTCATGAAGACGGAGTCCACTGCAAGTGTTCAAATCATCATAGGATTGTCCAAAAAAGGCTTGGTTTTGTTTCCCACCATACTTATCTTGTTTAATGTCAGGCAGCTTTCCATTACTGTAGCAAATACTTAAGGCAAATCAACTTTATAAGTGGGAAAGGTTTATTTTAGCTCAGGTTTTCAGTCCCTGGTCACTTGGACCTGTTGCTTTGGGCCTATGGTGGCCTAGGACATCATGGTGGAAGTACATGGCAGAGGGGGTCTCTCACGTAATGATGGCAAGGTATTAAGAGACAGAGGAAGGGACTTGGGGTCCTATGAACCCTCAAGGACACATCTCCAATGACCTAACTTCCTCCCACGAAATCCATGTCCTAAAATTTCCCCCACTTCCAACTAATGCCAAGGGATGGTGACCAAGCCTTTGGGACCACAAGTGTAAGAGTCTTTGGGGAACATTTAATATTCAAATTATATTACTTAGGGAAAGAATGTGAAACAAAATTTCAGAGAAGACTTTTATATGAAAGACCTAAACTATGGTCCAAATTAGATTTTTGAATGTGGAATGAAATACAGCTGTAAGACAATGAGACTGATATTCACAGATGAGTGTAGAAGTAGTATCATTAAAAAATCACACCCTAACTATTCTTCTCACCAAAGAAGAGCCAAAATACTTTAGTATGTGGCCTAGAGTTGGTTTTACTGATGAAGAAAAGATTCCCAAGTCATCTTTTAGTCATTAGAAGATATTGGGTAAAAAGTTGCATAGTTCTTTCTTAGAAGTACCCAACAGGTTAATTTTCTCCCCCAATTTCGTCTTGTGCAAACTTGTTAATTCTTTCTTCTTGGCCAGTTTCTGTCTTTTCAGAGAAGGTTGGTAATGAATAGCTGTGCCAATGGGAACACTCTGGGTAATCAGTGCATTCAAACAACGTAGGTCTCAGTTAGAATCATGGCTGATTCTACATGTGCCCTCTGCTCAGTCTCTGCCCTATGGGCCCTGGGCTTCTTGTATTGTTTTCATAATTAGAAGGTAATTACAGGGAAATGGTTTTCATTTTTTGTACCTCAATTTCTGAATTAAGAATACTTACATTTCCATATTTGTCATTCAATGTATATGGAAACTATATTTGATAGTGAAGAAAATTTCATACAAAATATTTGGTCGAAGTAAGAAAATATAATCTAAATACAATAGTAAAACCATACTTTACATAATAGGAGGAACACAAGTAACATTAGACATTATCAAATATTTGCTACAGAAACATGTTGACAGAAAATTGATGTTACTATAAAACACTTAAAACACTGCTACTCTGGAATTTGGGATTAGAAAAGGAACTTATTTGAATATTCTTATTCAAACTGTACTATTTGAATATTCTAAACTATGTATATTCTAAATATATTAAACTCTGACATGCTAGACTGTCACACACCATAGTTAACAAATGTTGTTAACAAAAATGTCTCTTTATACCCTTATTAAATTCATTCTATTCTGCCTTAGTGGCTACTGAAGCACATAATAATATATGATAAATCCATCAAGAAACATTTTTAGATATAGCATAGAGGAAAATTATTTCTCTATAACATAAGGCAAAAAATTAAGATATTAATAGTACATAGTTAAAAATTCTATAAAGTTTTAAATTCTATACTGAATGATTTAAGAAATCTCATAATATGCTCAATTAGTTAAATTTGTCCTAAAAATTCTGAATTTCATTTCATTTTGCAGTTAAACTTTTCTCTGATATTTTTAGATAAAATAACAACAATAACAATAAGCAAACATCAACAACAACAACAAAAACAATTTTTGAAGAGAAACAAATTTAATTTTTATGATTTTAATAATATTGAGGAATTACACTCTTGTTTCAATTCTGTTCCAAAGTAATAAAAACACAGGTCCTCAATCTATTGTCTTTTCCTCTTTTTAAGATAATGAGACTAATTCCACCATCATCTATGATAATCAGTCTCATTGTCTTATAGCTACATTTCATTCACTATAGAAAAGTTTAATTTGAGTCCTAGTTTAGCCATCTGATTAAAAATGTTTACCAGTTTTCTTGTTTCTTAGAATAAGGTAGCATACTCTAGCCCATATTATGCTTGAAGAAAAAGCAGATTTCAGGCAAATCTATTTTATTATTGTAGATGTAAAGCGGACAAAAAACACACCTAAGAAATCATAACAATCCTCAAAGTAAATGAAGTTAAAGATAATTTAAATGTAAAAAGTAAAACAACATGAACATGTTAATTGCATACCATAAAAACCCACACACTTATACAAACAGAAAAGACAGGTCCATGCTTTCCAACAACCAACTGAAAAACCACAATGTGGTGAGTTCTATAATACACAGAGTTCGTATGTTTAAAAATAGACTGCCTGTTCAAGGGGCAGTCATCCTGTGTACAAATCCAAGAAAGAAATTATTCCCAGGTTCCTCATTAAGAGAATATCATAAAAAACAGTAACCTTGGTATATTTGGATAGCTGAAGGTTTCAGAGTGTGTGTTTTGCAAAATTTATATATTAAATAGGTAAGAGTTATTTATTATAAAATACATTATATAAAAACATTTAAGTTAATGTAAATATAATCATGAAATACTTAAATCTAGGTTATATTTTACTGGGGTATCATAATAAAGCAAAGTCCAGAATGGAGAGGTAAACTTATCGTCTGTGGAGCACATGGGACAGATACTGTGTGCCAGCACCGGTTATATTTGTGTATTTATTTTTCTGTGAAATAAATGGAACCAGGTCCTCCTGCTCGTGTCTAGCCTGTCATTTGTTGATAAGCAAAGGGACTCAAGGGGCACCATTCTAAAAGGAACGTCATGATTTCAGGCACACTCTCTGTAGCATGCAGCAGGGTCATCACTGGTCATCTTACGCAGCGGTTAAATCACCTGCTTTTCTACACATATTTTCTTGCAACCTCTGCTATACAGAAGAATGGCCTGGAATTCAAGGCTAACTGCTCCAGTTTCACTTTCCCAATACTTTCTCGAATCCAAAGGACATGATTACTTTGCCTACATTTATACTGTTTAGGCTAATGTTTTTGGCTTGCCATATTCCTCTGCTGGAGAACTTTGGAGACCTGCATATGGAGCATTATGTTTCATTTCCCTAAGGGATTTGAGAAACTGTCTGTGTTTCACTGTCCCGCTAGGTAGACTCCTGTGCTTTCCTCAGGGGACGTTCATCCATCTCAGCTTAGGTGGGACCCAAGACACCTGCACTCCAGGTAAATACCTCCATGTCCCTGATGCTCCAATTTCATGAAAATCTCACTTGGAGAAAAGCATGCAGTATCTCTCACACACACACACACACACACACACACACACACACACACACACTCACCATGAGAAGGACAGGTGGCTCAGCAGGAAGGTGCACTAACTGCAGATTGCCGTAGGCCCCTCATACGGTTGCCTTACTGAATGGGTGCCTCGGTGCAGTGGCCCGGCCTGCCGTGAAAGGCTTTCTGAGAAGCAGCCCTGGGACACGTTGCCATGTGCAGGGCAGGACCCCCTTGAGTTTGCTCCTCATCCAGTGTCACTATTATGAGGACCCGTGGGGAAGATATTCCTAGACTTCAGAGGGTAATGCCTATCCTGGGCCACATTTTACCCCGCATCCACGCTCTGAATAATGCTCCTGCACTTGATGGCTCTGTCACCTAAGGCTCTTGTGCTGCACCTGGGAGGACGTAGCCTCAATACTACGTGACCTTCTTCCTGTGGGAGTCTGGATCCCCGGGCATCCTGTGTGCTCCTTCACTCCAATCTTGGCTTTAACTAATTTCTCCTATTGGCATTGACCTTGACCTTGACCTTGATTCTACTTATTATGTTTGCAGATTTTTTCTTCTTCTTTTTAACTGGTCCTCAGTGTATTGTGTGGATTTTTAAAGCGACCCTAACTAATTTCTGGAGGTGAGCGTGAGGGTTTTGAGAGCAGCAAGCGGTGACCTTCCGCTGCTGCGTGTCCTCGGAGTCCAGGAGCCCTGTGTTCTTCCAGCCGCCCCTCCTGCTGTCCGACTTCACTCAGGATCGGCTCACTGTTCTATCTTCAGGCTCTTTCTGTGCTGATAAAGCGATATTTTACTACCTTCCCCAGGGAGGACACGGAACACGGTTACCTCTGCTTCTGTTCCTTTATATCACGTCTGCTGTGCACTTGGAGCATATAAATTTTAATATAAAATTTAAGTCTTCTTGGAAGTATTAGATTCTGTGAGCTTAATGTTTTTGATGACTCATATTGTCATTCAGTTTCTTGGGTGATTTAGTAAAAGATCTGAACTCTTCTCTGAAGTGAACACACTCATTTAATAAAAAAAAATGAAATGTTTACATAATTATTTTGATAGGAGTTGACAGTAAAGCAGAAATTCTGAGAAATGCTGGTACTAAATATTGTCAGTAAACTCATTTCTCCTTTGTTTGAAAAGACTTCTTACTTAAATGGCACATCAGAGATTCCATATATCCTGTGAGTTGCTTTAGCATTTGCAGTTTTTGAATGAATAAGATGAACATAGAAATCTTACTTTTATTAGGTTTTCATTCATCCACTCATCTATTTATTCCTGCAGCCAATAGCTGCTGTGTACCTGCCTGACTGTAGGCACTGGGGAGACAGATGGTACATCCATGCAGGAACTAACAGACCACTAAATGAGATCGTTTCTGATCATCATGGATGTGCCAATAAGAAATGCGGTCCTGTATGGTGACAATGTTGCCTAAAAGGGTTGGGGCAGGTCTCTGACCTTTGAATGATGAGGGGAGCCAGCCATGTGTAGGGCCAGGGAGAGAGCCCTCCAAAATGTGCCCAAGATCTTAGGAGGGAATGAATGTGTGTTCTCAGGAAGCAGAAGCCCAGCATGGTCTGAGCCAGCAGCGTCAGGGTAGGAGGTAATCCTGGGGGAGAGACGCAGGAAGGGGCAGGTCACTTGGCATCTGTAACTGCACATACTGTCTTATGAGGCCTTGAGCAAGTCATCTGCCCTGCCTGGGCCTCCTTATCCCCGTCTCTAAAAGGAAGAGATGAGAGCTGTCTCCTAGGCTTGCTGGAGAAGACTTAGTGTGTTGTTGAGATGTCGAAAGCAAGTCTGGCATTTAGTAAGAAGTGCAGGTGTTATCTACCATTATTGTGTGTTTACATAGAGTATAGTTTCCCCCAAAACGTGTTGCTCAGGTAGACTTTTAAAGCTAGAATAGTCATAGAAATCATCAAATCTGACATTTTACAGATTACATGTTAGCTCAGAGGAATCCAATGATTGTCACAAGTTCCCCAAACTGGTAAGTAAATGTTTAGACTAGAAACTTGGTTTCCTGACTCTCGGGCAGAGAGCTTTCTTACTACCAGATACTGTTGGTCTTCAGCTATCAACCCAAGGGCTTGGAAGTATTTTCTTTAGTATTTGCCTTATAGGATCACAGTTATAAGAGTATCATTGGATCTGAATGTTTTAGTAGAGACTGAGATTGTTACCATATTGGTAGTGAATTTACAAGCTAGTGATTTACTGATAGGTAACTGAAAGATATTTGGAAGTAATTAGAGTTTTTTTGGTGAGGTTTATATGAACATTTACCCATATAAAGTAATCCATAGGGGCAAGAAAGATGGCGGAATGAGATGGACATCAGTACCCCAGGTACACATAGGGTGCAACGCTATATCATGTACAACCAGAGAAATGAAAAGTTGTGCTGCCATTATGTACAATTGTGTTCAAATAAATAATTTAATTTTTTAAAATTTTTTTTAGTTGTAGTCAAAAACAATACCTGTATTTTATTTATTTATTTTTATGTTGTGCTGAGGATCAAACCCGGGGCCTCACACATGCTAGGTGAGTGCTTTACCGCTGAGCCCCAGCCCCAGCCCCCAAATTAATTAATTTTAAAAAACTAAAAAAATAATAAAGAAGAAAAATTAAAAAAAATATATAACATAGGCTATTATTTAAGAAATTTTTAGCCAGTGGAGTAACCACAGATTCAACTATCTCAGCATCAGAAATCATATTTTTTGAATAGGATGAATATAGCAAAATCATTTTATCACATTTTCCATTAATTCTTTCCCTCAACAACTACTCTGTCCCGCGTAGCGTTCTAGGTCCTGGAGACACTGGTGAATAACGTGTCTTCCCTCAACTACCTCACGTTAGTCCACTTTTTGTTGTGGTGGCCAAAATACCTGCCTGACAAGAAAAATTTAAAAGAGGACACGTTTATTTTGGCTTATGGCTTTAGTTCAAGGTCAGGTGGCTTCAGGGCCGAAAAAATATGATGGGAGAGTGTGGTGGAGGAAAGGTGCTGGGCTTATGGCAGCCGGGAGGGAGCGAGGGAGGGAGAGAGAGAGAGAGAGAGAGAGAGAGAGAGAGACACACACACACACACACACACACACACACACAAGGACCCCTCTCCAGCCACGCCCACCTTCCCACATTTCCCGTCACTCCTGCAGTCCACTAGTCCATCCAGAGAGCAATGGAGGAATCCACAGAGGGGGTCAGGGCCCTGTGACCCAGTCACTTCCAGGACCCCGCCTGGGGACGCTGCTGCTCGGGGGACCACGCCTTCAACATGGGATTCTTGGGGCACGTTCCAGATCCAAGCATGACACACCTCATGCTCTAGTCCACGTGAAGGAGATGATAAATATGTGAATAGACCAATAAATACCGAAAAGATGCAACTCCGGGATTGTCTCCAAAATGGTTTAAAGTGGGAAATCAGTGGCTTGATGGTCATTATCGGTAATGTCTCCATGAATGTCAACACTCACCTTGGAAGACCTAAGCCCACCTTAAATGACTGACTCATTGAACAACCTAATTTTCCAAGCTTCTTTTTTTCCCTTGTAACTTACCAACAGACAAATTAGTGAACTACATGAACTCAGATCTAGTGATGCACATAGTGTTATTGAACAGTTGAATGGAATTAAGACCTTGCTACAGCACCACTAGAGAGGGCTAGAATTATTTTATCCAAAATATCTGGTTTGTTGTCTCAGTTAATTGTTGTTGTTGTTGTTGTCGTCTCTATAACTTTACAGAGTTCCCCTAAGGAAAATTGCTTCATGGTATGTTTTTTTGTTTGTTTGTTTTTTTTTGTTTTTGCCTTCCTATAGGAAGTCTCTCACCTAGAAAAACTTTTGTTTCAATAGTTAATTTGAGAGCCATTTTGAACTCATTTATTGTAGAAGCCATGTGTGGTTGTTAGATTTAAATGTCGGTTCACACAAGTTTATTTCACTGCTTTTACAGTTGCACTCAGTGGTGCTCCCTGAGTTCTGGCCCAGTTTGGTTGCAAGCAGTATTTTTGCATTGTTCTCCTTCTCTGAGCACAGCCCTGGTCCGGTCCATCCTGTGAAGCAGATGAGACTCCCTCTGTACCCTCCCGTCTGCCTGGCCCAGCTTGCCTCCCCAGAGCGCTGTCTCTTAGGCCTCGGGGAATTTTTTTTTATCCAGTAAAAGCAAAGTGTCTTCCATTCACTATTTTCCTTCTTATTGAGATACCAAAGTTGAGAGTTGAAGAAACAATATGAATATTTGATTTTTGGGGGGATGCCAAGTGGATATTCATAAAGTCAGAATGAGTTCTTTTAACTTTTGTTCAAACCTTTGTTTTTAAGGGCCAAGAACCATTCTCTCTGTGTTGCATCTCCTTCCTCATTAACAGCCCCCTCTGCTTGGCCAGAGCTGTGGCCAGTTGGCCGCACAATGTTCACAGAATGTTCCTGCTTTCCACTTTGGGGTGGTATACGGGATCTGAAAATCTATGGGATTTTGTTCAAGGCAAGCTTCGTCCTGTTAAAAAAAAAAAAGAGAGAGACTGAAAAATGACAGCAATATGAATCTTGAGGCTTGGGCTCACCCTGCCATCGGCATTGGCTTCATTCTCTATATTGTCCTTGGGCACTTTGATGTCACTTTAGAGAAATAGTACTAGACAAAATCCTAGCATAAGCAAAAAGCAAACAGAGGCAGTAAGTTTGTCCCATGTCACTCTAAAGACAGCACATAGGTCTGCTGCCTGCCAAAAATAGAAGTTTATAGCATGTTCAACTCCATTGCTCATATTTTTTCATTTCCTCTTCCTGGCTGAATAAATGGGGGGAAAAGAGAAAAAAAAGATTACTACCATAAAAAGTACAATTCCCCTCTATGTTCAATTATGGAGGGACATCTCTAAACATGGGCATCAAGCCCAAAGGAAAGGAGATATTTCCGTAATGTTGATAGATACGTCAGCTTCCAAATAAAAGCAGTCTGAAAATACATTTAGGACATACAGGCAGAAATGTTGACATATGGTCTGTGATATTTGGCTGAGTTCACGGATGGTATCTGAGCCTGCCTGAGGAGTTTTGCTGGTAATTGTACAGCCTAAGCAGAGACTGATGATCAGTCATGAAATAGAAATTTAGGGGACCATGGAACCTTAATGGTCATGTAGAAGCATTTATTTGCAATTAAAGCACAGGAAAAATAACTACGAAAAATATGAATACAATTAATGAGACTTTTTAGAAACAGCTGAACTATTCAGTTTCTGTTACTGCAATTTCCACAAGGTGCTATTTGTTATTTGCTGGGCTCCGTGTCGCCATGGCAAAAATGTGGCCTGTCTTTTGAGGAGGGTATCAATATATCCATTTGAATTCTTATCTCAAGCATGCTCACAGTGCGGCATTTATTTATTCATTGCAATTTTACCTCTAAAGTGTATGTCAAATGTGCTTGTGTCATGTTTGAAGTTATGAGGTTCATAGATTTAATGTGGAGAGCAAGGTTCGCAGCAGTGCATGCTCACAATTGTGTTTACTTTGAAAATAGAATTCTAAAGAGTTAGCCTGTTTATTAGACTGCACATGAGACTGAAATCAGGGAGCACAGTTTCTGTTGTTATTTTTGCCATCTGGTTTTATGTGTGTAGATGAGTGACAATCATGTGTGTGTGTGTGTGTGTGTGTGTGTGTGTACGTGTGTCTAAAATCGGAGAGTTGATTTGAGATTCCTTCCTTATGTACACATTCATTGAATTCCTCTGGGCAGTTATCCAAGTGAGAGATCTTTTTTTAATGCCACGAGTATTGGCTGAAATACCTTCAAATTATATGAAAAGTTAGGAAAAAAAAAAGCAAACTGAAAATTTTAATTTTTACGGTTATTTTTACCTGGTCTGATGATGCCTGAGGATGGTTCCATATGAGTGATTTTGGAGCCAGGAAGAAAGGTATCCCCCTCCTATTGCAGGCACAGAAGTGCTAGATCCTGGAGGGACCGTCTCCACTCACCCGCTCTGCGGACACCTGTGTTGTCAGAAAACAAGGCGCCTTCAAATGAGAAAAAGTAAGGGGCGCTTCATGAGCTAAGGAGAGCACAGAGGGCTCCCAGGAAGCTGTGGTCCCAGCTGACATGGAATCACGCAGATCTTCGGGACGGGCAGAGTGGGAAGCCCTAGCACCTCGGCCTGTGGGGTAAGGGGGCACGTTAGTGTTGGGGTCTGAAAGGAGGCCTGTCGCGCCAGCGGGGCCCTGGGAGAGGGCCCTGGCAGGGCTGGGGTGCTTCAGAGGAGCAGGCTGCACGGCCCCCTTTCTCCACCGTCTCTGATCTCTTGCTTGTGCCGACCGCAGGCCAAACTCAAGAGCAGCAGGAGGCCCAAGGAGCCTGGAGGAGGAGGTCTGGTGTGTCAGCCTCCAAATTCCCAGAACATGGCAGAAAGGACCCAGGTCCTTCCAGAGGGGCGAGAGGGATTGTCAGGGGGTCGGGCAGCTTTCTGTCAGAGGACGACTGGCTTGGCTCTGAGTTTCGGACCTTCCACCCCACGGTCAATTGCCCCCTGCTTTGGGGCCTGTGGCGATGCAGAACCTCAAGGTGGAGCACCTCAGCTCTGGGCCAGGACGCTCCAGGGATGAAGGGAAGGGTGGGTCCCCTCACGCCCCGGGAGGGTCTGCCCCCAGGACCCAGTGCTTCCTGACGTCGCCACCGCCTCCGGGCAGCTGTGAGCACTTGAAGGTGGCAGGTGACCGCAGCAGTGGGGTTGGTCCTCCCTTCATCCTAGAGAAACACTGTTCATTCTGTACAAAAGGAGGGCCGTGTTTGGGACAGACAGACTCTTGCATGACGCACTTTAATGGGGAAAATGAGCTTCTGTCACAGGGCTTCGACCCAGGCCTGGGATCTGTCCTCTCAGGGCTGCGGTGACCCTGTTCCACAAAGGGCACTTCCTCTCTGCCTCACTGACTTAGCTCAATCTTGGGAAGAGGTGAATGGTGTGGTCAGACCTCAGTGGGGACTGGAAATTATTTAGGGAGTGCTTGTACACACTCTCAGATTTAGTTTACTCTGTATAAATGTGAGGGCTCCTGTCTCTAAACTTATGCAGATTTTGAGCTACAGTTTGGCTTGGATTTGATTTTGCAATGCTTTTGTCCACTTTCTTTTTTTTTTTTTTTCTTATGAAAGTTTTTTTTTTTTTTATAATACTGGCCTCCTCAAACTGGGAATGTTCCCTCTTCTCTTATTTTCTGAAAGAGAGTGTGAAAAATTGATGTTCGTTTCTTCTTGAGATTCTTGTAGAGTTTTACTGTAAAAACAATTGGGACTGAAGGCTTCTTTGGGGGGTAGTTTTTGTATTATAGCTTCAGTCTCATTAATGGACTATTTGTCTATTCAATCCTGACTGAGCCATATGAAGCTGTGAGCTTTGAGGAGCTGTTTTATTTCTTCCAAGTCGTTGAACTTGAGTACACACGTTTTGTGGTATTCTCTTGCTATTAGTCTGAAGATGGCTTTGCTGTCCCCCCGACGGGTCATTGGAGGCTTGATGGCAGTATTGGGAGATGTGACTTCTTTCCTAGTCGGGGACGACGGGTGGGAGGTCCTTAGGCCACTGGGAGCGTGAGGTCCTTCTCACAAGCTGGCCCCTCCTCTCCCTGCTTCCTGGTGTGAGACATGACGGTTTACTCCAACATGCGCTCTAGTGTCATTTGTCACCCACCCTGGGTCCCTCACCAGAGCCAGAGCCTTACCAAGCCATTGGAACTTCAAACCTCCAAAATCATGGGCTAAATAAAACTTCTTTTCCTTCCAAGTGGCCCGAGTCAGGTAATTCACCACAGTAATGTTTGCGGCTTTGAAATCAGTGTAGAACCTGCAGCGATTTCTTCTATTTCATTCCTAAGATTGGTGCTCTGTGTCTTTGTCAGACTTAGTCAAAGTTTAAAAGTTCTTCTGACATTTTCCTGAGAACCAGCTTGCTGTTCCATTGATTTTCTCTATCTCACATTTTCAGTTTCGTTGATTTCTACTCCCGTTTTGTATAATTTCCTCTTTTCTCTCCTTTCTCTGATTTACTTGTTTCCTTAGGAATTTTGATGATCGATTTCAGGACTTTCTTCATTTTCGTTTAGAGCTACAAGTTTCCCTATCAGTACTGTGATAGCTGCATTCCACATGATTTGATGGGTTGTATTTTAATTTTCATTAAGCTTTAAGTGTTTGTGTTTTCTTGGAGACTTCCTTTGTGACCCATGGACGTTGAGAGGTGTGTTGTTTCATTTGTACAGGTTTAGAGATTTTCTTGTTGCCTTATTAGTTTCTGGTTTCAGCTATCAGTATGAACTCAATACTTTTAAATGTGTTGAACTTTCTCTTATGGTTGTTGGTGAATGTTTTATGAACAGTTGGGAAAAATACATATTTTCCATTTGACTTCTCTATGTACCATTCGTCCTTTCTTTTATCTACACGGAGGAAAAGGCTTCCCTGGCCAGTCCTTGTGGCATACTCTTCCTGCTGATGTCCCCTGCTGTCCCTGAATTCTGGGTAGAGGCTGGGAGTCTCAGGCCCTATGGGACTTTGTCGAGGCTCTGCTGTCAACTATGACTGAGTCCCTCCTCTTAATTCCCCCAAATATGGAAAGGAATTTCTGGCTTCCCCAGACGACAGAACTTTTTCCTCCTTGGGGGACAGTGTCCCCTGGGCTGGGCTTCTTGCTGTAGTGGGATCCCCACGGAAGACAAAGACACCCAGGGCCGGGGCTGGCCTCTGTGGTCTCTCTTGCAGGTCTAGTTTGGCAGCCACAATGTCTCTCCACTGGAGAGAGAGAGCTTACTTCTCCCATCCATTTTCTGTGATGATTCTTCTTGGTGTCCCTCGGGTTTTCTGAGGGGCTTTGGTTCGTTTGGGGGAGGCCTGTCCCTCCCTGGCTGCCTGCTGGTGCTGAGTTGGGGGAAATGCGGGGCCTGGCTTTCCTGTTCTCTGGGTGCTGCTCAGTCCTTGAGTCCTGAAGGAGCCCTCTTTCACAGCAGCAATCAGGGAGCTCCTGGCGTTACTCCGTGTTAAGGGTGGACAGTGGGGCAAAAACTCCTTGTGTAAACTGGAAGTTCAGGGTCTCTCTCTTTTTTTAATAGTTTTATTTTTTGTTTATTTTTATGTGGTGCTGAGGATCAAACCCAGGTCCTGGAACGTGCTAGGCGGGCGCTCTACCACTGAGCCACAACCCAGCCCTCAGGGTCTCTTTTAAACCAAAGGCAGGTGTCTTCCTGAAGGAAGATGGGGAAGAAGGTGCGATGACTCATCCCCAGGCAGAGGAGACGGAAGCTGTGGGTGCCTCTTTCTTTGGAAGTCACGGGAACCGGGAAACTCCTCTAGGCAGTGGGACCGTCCATCCGTCTCTGAAGGACTGTGCCTTCTTTTTCTAATGTGAGCCTGTTGTATGTATCATTGATTCTCCGTGCGGATGGATATGTGTAATGGTAACCACACTAGATTTGGCTTATTCTTGTAGGTCATAGCTTTGTTTTAACTGTGCCTTGAGATTTAAACTCTTGAAGGAAAGGAATCTGTAATAAAACTCGGGTTATTATTTAGCAGTATATGAATTGTTGCTGGAATAATAAAAGAGCTAATGGTGATGACTTAATTGAGCTTACAAAATTTTATATATGCATATGAGGAGAGATACTCACATATAATTTTACTCCCAGCTTCTCAGGGCATTGTAAGAGCCCTGATTTAACTTGCATATAAAATAAATTATTTTATTATGATAGCTAAGCACGTGTGGTTCAAATATGTGTGTGTACATAGAATCCATTTGTCCAGAGACCTCAGAATGAATGCCCTCATCCCTCTGAGAAGAAAATATTAGAATTTCCATTTATATTTATTTTTATCTTAGTGTTCTTTTGTTTATATTTTGCACACATTTTAAATGCCATAAATGCATAGATTTTTAAAATTATATAATTTGGGGCACTGATAAAGTGATGTAGAATCAAAATAATTGGAAGGTTAGTCCTTTAGACACAGGAGGTTTTCAAAATTCACAAGATAAAAAGATATGTCATTTGGGGGAGTTTACCCTAAAATACTTGATAAAAATCTTCCAACTGAATAGACAGAATGTTCAGAATATTCATATGTGCGTAAGTTTGAAGAACATTCATCCATCTTAGAGCCTCAGTGAAACAAACCCTTCTGAAGTTGATGGGAAGAGAAATTCTTGGAGAAAGTAGACGAATGCTGAAAGACGGTAAAGAAATGGGTTGACTCCATTGGGTTTTCATCCTCCTCTGTGCTCTATCTTGAACGTCTTAATTAAGTATTGAAGGAGGCCAGTAACTTCCAGCTCACCACGGGGCAGTGTCAATTCTTTTATTTTGCTGTAGAGTCTAATAGAAGATTTTTTTTTTTTTTTTTTTTTTTTTTTTGGTACCAGGCACTGAATTCAGGGGCACTTGGCCACTGAGCACCTCCCCAGCCCTGTTTTGTATTTTATTTAGAGACAGCATCTCACTGAGTTGCTTAGCGCCTCACCTTTGCTGAGTCTGACTTGGAACTTGCCATCCTCCTGTCTCAGCCTCCAGAGCTGCTGGGATTACAGGCAGGTGCCACTGTGCCTGGCTTAGTAGAAGCTTTTGAATGTACTCATTTCTGTGATTTGCTTATGCAACAACATGTTTGATGATTGCTGGCACAAAGTCAGTGAAATACAGGAAAACAAAATTCACACACATTTGAACACAGACCCAGCACTCATTCTCTCCTCTCTGATGTTCCCAGCCTTCATTCGCTCACATTTTCTCAAGTTCCTGGGTCTCTGACTCTTCTGTCTGCCTTGCTTCCTCCAGAGTCAGGCCTGTTGATGTTCCTGCATGTCGCGGATCCTTTGCTTCTCTCCCCTCGGTTGGGTCCTCGTTGATTTTCTTTTAGAGCCTCATAATTACATTTCAACTTGTTTCTGGGGCCCTTCCCTTCTTTCTACTAGTCCCATACTCCTACAATTCCCTCAAACAGATTCATAGTTCTATTTTCCAATTTTGGACATAATGCTCTCTTGCTCTAAAATGCTTTGCTTTTCCACTCCTTCACGGAATAAGTACAGACTCTCTAAACGACCATAAACGACCCTCCACAATGCAAAGAGGATCCTTACTGGGTGTTTTGAAATGTGGATGATACATAATAATGAGAGATATTAAATGTCTGTTAAAAAATGGGCATTTCTTCGGTTTAAGTCAAAGGCGGTTATTTAATGAAAGCTTACAGTGCTATACGTATTAACATCTCAGGGCTTTTTTGCTCAAGACAGCGAAGACACCTAGATCTTAGTGAATTCAGATTAATCAGCAGATAGGCAGACTCCTGCTTTGCCGGTGAGTCTTCCACCAGAGCCCCACCACAACACACAGCCTCTCCAGGACCCTGCCAGCTCTCACATCTGCAGGTCCCAAAGCTGTGCCTTGAGCCACCTTGGCCCTTTGTGAGTCACCCCTCTCATGGGGACCTTTCTCTACCGTGCAGCATGTGAATTTGCATATTACTACGGCCCTCTTTTTCACAACCCGAGAGCAGACTCCTAGAAGACACCTTTTCCATTCCTCTGGCTAAGCCCTTGTCCTGCGCTGGCTTGTGATCAATGAATCTCAAGATTTGACTGATTGATTTCAGTTTCAACACCACTGCTGTTATTCTTGCTGGAGCAGGGCAGGGCTATTTCTTCAAATGTAATTTTACATAGAAATCCATAGAAGAGGAAGATAAAATGGACTGATTCTAGTTGGAAAGGGAGTGATTGTTATGTGCCTCTCAAATACCCTCTCTCCTGCTGCCCCTTGCTGACTCTACAGAACACCTGTGGCTCTGCTCGATTGTGTCTGGAAATGACAGTTTTCAGTTTATATGTCACAGCTAAGCCGGGGCCTTTTACTCTCACCCCCCAGTTGTTGGCCAGAGTCTTAAATTGATGCTTGGAATGAACACTCTGTCAGAGAAGAGGACAAGAAGCTGCTAATGGTGAATGTGGCTGTCACACAATGGCATTGTCATCGGTTGCCAAATTTCACCCCTGGTAAATACCATCCTCTCTGTTGGAAATAACGAGATTGAAGGGAAGGGAGTTAAATGGGCAACAATGGGATTTTCAATGATAAATAACTTAGAAATGCAGTAGATACAGGTTTCCCCCTACTCTCATGCCTTTTAAAAGAAAAATAGTGATATATGAGAGAAAGAGAGAGAGTGCTGACATTTTGCAAGAATTCAGGAGGAAAGAGAGCAGTTCATAGATTGATTTGGGGCAAGGTGTTTTGTTGTGTTCTGAAAGGTCTGGGTCGCCACAGTGACAGGACCAAGCAGACCCAGGTCAAAACTGGCCATGAGGGAAGAGAGGGGTTTGCCCGGGGAGTGTTCTGTGAGTGTGAGACAGGCTTTCCCCCTCTCTCCTTCTTTGTTTTTATTTATTTTTTCCTTTTAAAATAACAAAGTAGGAAATTTTCTTGAATTCTCATCTGTAGAGATTCCAAATTCTGCTTATCTATAGCTATAATGACTCAGATTAAAGACAAACATGCTCTTGATAAGATTGGACTTTTCAGACAAGTGAGAGGAGAGAAAAGGGAAATGGAAGGAGAACTGGATGGTATTTGCCTTTGGGGTGTGAAAATGAAGGAAGACGCAGGCTTTTACCAAGGGTAGGATTCTAGCTGTTCTGATCCTCTGCGGGGAGCTCACACTCAGTGACCTTTACCTTGTCCTTCCTTCCTTCTTCTCTTTCCTTCTCTTCCACTCCATCTTTGTATCCCAGTCCATCGGGATGTTGAAGGGATGCCCCCCGTTGTCTGTTGCTAGAAGTGCCCACAGGAGCCCTGCCCCTGCTCCTGGGGCAGAAGCAGCCTGGCAGCAGCAAGCCTTGGACGAACAGCAGGAGAGAGGACTGGCCAGTTTGCCCCTGTGAGAGGCAGCTGGACAACCCTCACCGCTCACCTCTCTCCAGACCCCATGAATGGAAGCCTAGGTATTGGGGGTGGCCCACCCCAGTGGCCTGGTGGAGAAGGTGCGTGATGCTGACTCTAAGACGATTGCTGATCGGATCCTTACTCATTAGGCTTAGGTGAAGGGAAGAATGGCATCTCCGCCTCTGTGAATGTCTGCTAATGAATCCGGCTTTCTGACCTGCTCTGTTGCTGCACGGACAGAGGAGAGAACTTGTAGAGACCCCAAGGAGGGATCAGCAGTGGTCCAGGATGACTGCCACTCCACTGCTCGGAGCAGTTCTGGTGCATGCACGCCCTCTGAGTTCACTGGCAGATAGCTGACCTTGACTTTAGGGTGAAGGACAAGCCATGGGGGAGGTATGACCTACACGACAGATGGCAGAGCCGTGGGGAGCACAGGAGAACCAAGTCTGAGGATTTCTCCGATAAATATACTAAAGAGTGAAGTGTCCCCTTTGGCGGGTGTCTTGGGAATCACAAGCATGCCTCACAAGAGAGACACCTGTCCCTCAGGGAATTCAAGCCCCTGCAGCCATGAGAAATCTGGGGCAGCCCCCCCTAGGTCAGTGATTTCAGAACTGTTCCATTTCTCCTAGTTCTCCATCCCATTCCACCGTATCCCCCAGGGGAATGGAGACCCAGAAGGAGAGGATGAGACCTTTCAGGAACAAGCCATACCTGCTATCCCTGCTGTGTCCCTTGGGCCACTATAGAGGGAAGGGAAAGTATTAATAATGCAAAGAGGAGATGGAGTTGAAACTTGAGTGGACTTGTTAGGCCCGGAGTGACCGGAACATATATATGTGTCCAAGATGATGCTGAGGGGGTGGGAATTCAGTGGAATATGGGTGAAGACAGCTGTGAGAGGAATTTGAAGCCATTCCACATTTGTATCCTAACAATTTTTAGACTGTTCAGTAAATCTCACGCTATTTAGGGCCACAGCTGTCACCTAGTACTTACGCTGTCTGTCACAACACTGTGAAAGTTAGCTCAAAGAACGTGGCTGGCCTTCGTAAAGATCCTGACAATTCAATCTTCTTTCTCACAGGACTAGAATGCGTAATAGTAATCTGACTAGGGCTCTAATAACTTGACCCACATTTATTGCCTGTGGTTCTTAAGTAAGTTGCCGGTCGTCTTATTTGCAAGGCTAGCTTTTGTTATTTGTGATGAATTTTGACAGAAGCTTCTCAATGGTAGAGACAGATTTTCTTTTGATTTTTGTATTAGAGGGAGAAAAAAAAACTTTGACATATTGACTTTTTCAGATTATGACATTTCTAAAGATTCAGATTTTATTTTTTTTTTTGAGAAGGAAACCATACACCCAAGCAGGCATTAAAGTGCTCATCTACTAACAGAAGCTTGCCAAGGGTTGGATCTTTAAGAACCACCTCAGAAGTGGAGCTAGCAGTTGCTGTCGTAGACGATCCGGCACTTGAGGAGCTTGAGGTAATTGTCAATCTTATGGGAATCCCGGCGCAGGCAGTGGAGCAGATTATAAAAAGCAAAGAGGCGAGAGTCTTCGTCCTCCATCTGCAGGGAAGGAAGACCGGACCAGACAGAGTAGATCTCGTTTTCTTTGACTCCAGGGTGAACCTAACCACCAAGAAAGGCACTTATTATTTCACGTGATTAGAGTTTGCTGATCCTCAGTCCTTCTAATTATTAATTAAGATTTAGGGAACACATCAGAATACAAATCCAAAGGCATAGATTCTGGTTTTTATGTTTCTGAACGAAGGCACCATAAATTCAGTAGTCATCTAAAAACTCAAAGCAGAACATGTGTGTGAGTTTTAAAGGGGTCACAGAGGAAGTCTTCCTGCAGGAGCAGACAGACAGAGAGCCAGAAGGTGTTCCTTGAAGGTAGGCATGGATTTGAGCCTGGGACAATGGAGGAGCTGGATTGTTCTCTCATATGAAGAATGTCTACACTTCCTGAATCTGCCCCCATGTGTCCTTTGTACCTGATTTCTTTTGATAGTGTCTTGTTTTGAACTGAATCTGTTCTCCATACATGCGTGTTCCAAAGCCCTAGACGTGACATGGGTGGCACTCACTGCTTGAAGGTGTGGCCAGCTCAGTGATGACTGTGACGAAGACCATCTGCTGTCTTTCCTTCTGCCAGGGAAGCTACCTTCCAGGCTTCTGGGGGGGACAGCGGCTGTCTTTCCAGCTCCCTGGTGGGAGGTGCTGGGAGGAGCAGCTAGGAGCAGGCAGGTGCTGAGGGACAGCTGACCCTCAGTGGTGCTGGCTGAGTTGGGCTGGGGGCAAGACCAGGATCACAGAACAAGCTCAACAGCAGAGAGAGGGGGCGTGTGCCCCTGTGTGCTCCTGTGCACTCTGGGACTCCCCAGAGATCTTGGAGCCCAAGGGGCCATCCTGGCACCTTAAAGGTGTCAGCTGATCTGGAGACCAGCTGGTACACAGTCCCATGGTCACACCCCTGATCTGCTGAGCTCACTCCTACAATGTGAGAACATTTTAAAATCTGGATTCCTATGAGAACTTAGTGTGTGTGTGTGTGTGTGTGTGTATGTGTGAGTGTGTGTGTGAGTGTGTATGTGTGAGTGTGTGTGAGTGTGTATGTGTGTGTGTGTGAGTGTGTGTGTGTGAGTGTGTATGAGTGTGTATGTGTGAGTGTGTGTGTGAGTGTGTGTGTGAGTGCGTGTGTGAGTGTGTGTGTGAGTGTGTGAGTGTGTATGTGTGAGTGTGTGTGAGTGTGTATGTGTGAGTGTGTGTGAGTGTGTATGTGTGAGTGTGTGTGAGTGTGTGTGAGTGTGTGTGTGAGTGTGTGAGTGTGTGTGTGAGTGTGTATGTGTGAGTGTGTATGTGTGAGTGTGTGTGTGTGTGTGTTGCCTTTTGCTTTTTATGTTGAACTTTCAGTGCTTGAGCCCGAAGACAAAATTTACTGTGCAAGGTACAAGGATATGAACAAGAATAAATAAATAAATGGTAGGAAAAAGGGATCAGAAAATGAAGTATTATAGAATAAATTAGTGACCTCAGGAAGCAGGCTCACAGTAATGAAGAAAATAACTTGAAAATCAAGGTGTTTATTTCCTATGTTCCTGGGTTAATATGTTCCTTGTATTTGTGTTGGATATATTCTCCTTCCATGAAAATGACAGAAATGACACATGATAACGTGTACTTAGTACACAAAAAGAAAAATATAAAATTGCTTCTGTTATTATCTCTATAATCATATGTTTTTCTTTAGATGATACATTATTTCTGAGAACTTCAGAGAGCGGCTTAGCTGTTATCTCACCAGGGTTGAAATGATTCTATCTGAATGGAGATACATATTGAAAATACTAATTCGATCTGAGTATGAAGTTATTTGGGGAGATTAAATGCAATGATATGAGTTTTGATTTAGGATCCATAAGCACTAGAATATTAGAGGGAAGCAACTTTCTTTAAACTATAAAATAAGGAACATTCCAGAAATACACACTCCTCCATTTGGTGGCACCTGAGATCTAGTGCTCAGGGGACATACTGACACTGTGGCCTGGTCTTTTCACTCTCCTTGGGCAGCGTGGGGTGGAGGGGACCGCTTCCGCTGGTTTTGATTTGCTCTTTTCTCCTTCCCTACGCTAATCCTCCCATGTGAGGAGAAAAGAGAAAGAATGGTTTCTCTCACCAATTCTATTCTCTGGTTTTCTTTCCCTTGAAAATATCTAACCACCAGTCCCAGGAAGGGAAGCGCCCTTGGTGGGTGGTGGACAGGACAGGGGACTCTGCACCTGCCAAGGACCAGGAGGGATCCCCTAGGCTCAGTTACACTGGGGTCTGACATGATCAGTGAGGAGGAGCTGGCTTTCTCTGATGGCCATCTAGAAAAAGAACAACAAGTTTTGTTTCTGCCGAGTGAGGTGCTTGAAAACTCGTTTCCCACCGGGGCGGCCACTTCCCTCACTAAGGAGAACAGCAGGGCGCCCGGGCTGCCCACCTGGCCCACGATCTTCTCCATGCCCTCCAGAAGCCGCTTGTTCTGCTCCTCGATCTCTATGGCTTTCGACAGGATGGTGTCCGGCGCCTCGTGCATGCCCCGCACTTCCGACACCAGGTGGTACAGAGGGTCGTTCCAGGAGCGCAGCACGCGCAGGACCAGGTTCAGCAGGTCTTCGTGCTGAGGAGCCACGTTGAGGGACCCGTTAGAAGCAGCAGAGATTAGCAGAGCTGCTTAATGGGGTCTCTGCTCAGAAAGGCCGAACTACAGAACCTCTTGGTTATTCTTGTGTGAATGTCCAATTTGGGGGGTAAATGATAAAAATGATAGAAGAGTAAAATTTAAGTCAAGGGCCTGGACTGCACTAAAATAAAACAAAAACTAGTTGATTTGAGTGACAATTTTTTCCAAGGAGAGTTCTCATTGGTAACATTTCTGTTTACCCTCTGGAATCCTGCCATCCATCTACCCACTCAGTCTGATCTCTCATGTTTGATTGCTTTGCTTCTCCATGGGGAGGAGCCGGGTTTTGCTGGAAATCAGTCGGCACTCACGGGACCTGCCTTGGGAAAGTTAGATTCCACCAGGATCAAATGACAAGTGACACGGATCATTGTCACCCAAGGGTTCACTCACACTAATGAACCGGGTTTGTTCATTAACATATCCGTGATTTTTCGGTTCATTTTGGGATATTGGAGCCAAGAGACCACAAACACAACATGGCGCTCCCAGTGTGCCTCCCTGGCTCTGCACAACTCCCTGCCCCGTGCCTCAGGCAGAGCAGCCTGTGGGGGGACAGTGGTATCCTTAAACAGCAGATGGAAGTCCCAGTGGGGTTTCATCCCCCAGTTTATGCTGAATAGTAGGATCATGGGTAGATTTAAGACACTTGCTGTGTTGGTGTCTGTAGCTGCTCTAGTGGTCAGGGAGAGCAAGAGTCCAGTGGACGTGGCAGTGGAAACAGGTACAGGAGAGGAGAGAGACTGGCACAGGAACACACATCGTACGCTCTGTGAAGTGCTGGCAGGGGTAGCCTCAGCCAGCATTCCTGGTCCCTCCTCTTCCTCTGCCTCCTCTTTCTCTTATTAGGATCATCGTTATTAATGAGCACAGCAGACAGACAGAATACCCAGGGCACTAAGGAAATCGTGGAGGGAGAACAGAGGTGCTGTGTGTGAGGGGTGGACACAGGATGATGTTTATTTTAAAACATGTTCAGGCTGTGGTTCTGGCAGGGGATCAGAACAGAGCCATCCTGACCATAACAGGCAGAGCTGGGACAGACGCCTGGGGCTGGACAGGTAGACAGCGCTGTCATCAACCCAGGTCAGAGCTGCACCGGTGAGAAACCTGATATCCTGTTTGATGGGACCTGCATGGTGGAGCGAGTCTCAGTGAAGACGTAGGGAGGGCAGAGGAGTCAGTGATGAGGAAGGAGGTTTTAGAGAAGCCAAAGCAGAAGCAGAGGGGAGTCTAGAAAGTCCGGGAGAGAGGATTCCAATCACGCAGTGGTCAGGGACGTCAAAGGCTCCAGAGGAGAGGTCTGGAGATAATAAATAGAATTGTCTTTGTGTCTCTTTGTTAAGTACATGAATGGATATTTACCAAGCATGGCCAGTTCAGTCCCCACCGTCTAGCATCCGTGATCCTACATGGTCAAAATAATGTCATCCGCATGGACGACACCCATACACTAAACCCTCCGGTAGTACTGGGCTTTGCTTATCAACTACATTGTGACAATTTTCCTTTGCTCTCTCTTCCTCATTTTTCTCTGTGCCTGTGGTCACCATTACCCCCTGACGGTGCCCCTGATGCCCTGAGGCATGGCCATGCGTGTCCGGCCTCAGAGGCTCAGGCACGAGGCCAGCAGAGGACTCACGTGGATCTGCTGGGCTTGCTCCTTGTCTTCAGGGGTGGAGAGGGAGGAGGTGTGGCAGCTGTTGATGGCCTTGGTGATAAACCCTCGGCCCTGGGCGTACCGTTTGTCCTGGAGAATTGAACAAATGAATCTGTTACCAGAATATTAAGACATTTGGTGGACATGTCATTAAAAAAATGTTAGCTACATAAAAATGGAACGCGAAGCGTTAACCCTTGGCCCACTCTTTCCCATTAGCTCTGAATCTCACGTTTTCCATCCCCCTTTCCTACCTCCTTTATGACTTTATGCTGTATCACCCTTCCTTCCCCCCTCCCTACAAGTTATAATTTGGAAAACGAACATTCAAATAGCAAACCTAAAATCTATGAGGTGTTTTTTATCACCACCTTCCTTGGGTATCTGAGTCAAATGCCAGCGTTGCTTATGTATCTAAGATCAGTCATTTAATGTCTTATTTCCTGCGAGTCCACACGGGTCTTCTTTCCTTGGGTAGGTGATATGAAATATCGCTTCTCTTCCGGCTGCTCTGAATCCCCACACCCTCACCTCACCAAGCGCATCAGGAACTCAGAGAACTTTGGTGGATTGTCAAAAAATGCGTCAGAAAAAAACAGGGCATACAAATGTAAGAAATTTTGCGCCACGGACTGAGAATACAACAAGGAAAAAAACACAGAGGTCAATATTCATCATTTAAAACTAGTGTTTAACAAAAATTGGGAAAATTTAAAGGGAGTGCGAAGAAGAGTGGGAAGAGACAGATGGCCAGTCAAAAACGGAGAATGACGGAAAATATGGTGCACGGCAAGAAGAGTGTGCAGGAACGTTCTGGACCCTGAGCCACATGCTCTAAGGAGGACCTTTGGTGTAGGGAAGCGCCACTGTCCACACCTGGCTGACCCAGGAGACCTCAGCTTCCCAGGGCCTTCATCAAGGACACAGAACCTGTTTCCCTTTCTAACCCAGCTCCAGCGTTTTTCAGGTTCTGAAAAGCGATTTTGCCCCCTCCCCTCCCATCAGGATGGATCCAGTCTCTCTAGATCAGATCTGATCCACTCACATCCTGCTGTGTAGTTGTTCCCTGGGTGTCTTCAGGGTGCCGAGTGAAGAGGACCCGGGGAGACCGGCCTCTCTGTGCAAGGAGAAGAAACCGGCACTGTTCCTGAGCCCCGCCTAGCAGGACTCTATACCAGCTTGTTCAGATTTTTAAAAACCTCTAATAAAAAATAAGGTGGAATAAAGTTTTAAAAGGTCACTACGCTCTTTGAGACTTTTTGAGATTCCACGAGACTTTCCCTTCCTCCTGTCCCATGTTTCCTTGGATGGTGCTTCTCTGAGCTCGAACGTGATGCTCTCTGAAATTTGGCTGGCAAGGTTTCCCGGGTGAGCGGTAGAACAGCCCAGCGGTCGGCGTGAAGCCTGCCCTGGGAGAGGCAGGATGTGAGGTACTTACAAATTCGTTGAACATTTCCGAGGAGAGGTTATGGATGTAGTGAGACAGGATGACTGCACGGTCAAACAGGTCTCGGAGGGACACCTGGCAGTTGACAGCCCCGCTGGGACAGATGGGCAGGGAGGCCACATTCTTGCACAGGAGGTTTGACACCAGCAACAGGAGGAGTGACCCTGCTCAGATAGGAACACAAGCCGCTCTTAGGGGTGTGCTTGGATGAGGTTATCACAGGCGATCCTGCCGAGGGAAGGCCGCATCGCCCCCTGCCCTCCCCTGCTTGGTTGGGTGGGGAGCATCCATCCGTCCCCTGTGCACACTTAGATGTCAAGTTATCTCTGCAGATAGGCAGAATTGGAGAAGGGCGTGGCTTCCTGCATTTTTGTATTCCTGCCAGAGGCCCTCTGGGCTCTGCAAACATTTGGAGCTTCAATTAATTCTGAGCCTGGATGTCAAAGTCATTCTCTTAAGAGAGTTTAATGTCTCCGGAGTTCCTGCAAATTCTCTGCAGACTCTCCTGGAGTTTGTAATTTTTTAGCTCAATGTCTGATCTCTGCACTGGACAAGACTAGCATAGATCATGTTTCGTCTTCATGCCTGATAGGAATAAACAGGCAGTTGCTTGAGCACTAGTACTGAGCCTGAGGACCATCCCATCATGACGGGCTCCCGTCCTCATCCTGACAATCCCATGCCTTGGCTTCGTGCTTGGCCAAAGCTTCAACTATTTCTTTTTCTAAATTTGAGTTTTACAATTGCCTGTGAATAGTCTGAGCTTTTGTAATTGTCATCAAATTATATTGATGAGACAGACAGCTTACAGAGGTTAAGTGACTTTCCCCAAGTCCTGTTATTAGCAGGTGGGGGAGACAGGCACCAATACTGTGCAGTCTTTGCCCTTCACCTTGTCACACGGTACGCACCTGTGGGCTCTCCACCTGCACCTGTGCAGCAGCAGCCACCCTAGCAGCGTGAGGCAGTGTTTGCAGAGGTACAACTGCTCCTTGTAAAGAACAACTCTTTTCCTTTGGCTGCGTGAGTGCAGATTCCCCGGGGAGCTCGGTTTTCATCCTCTCTCCCTGCTCTAGGAAACGCTCACTTTAAAAATCTTTGACCAGGTTCAGTTGTGGCTTCAGACCAATTTACTGTCTCGGCAGACAGACAGACAGATACAGACCTCTGAGATATCAATAATTTACACTCTCCAAAGGAAAGAACCGGCATGAAGCCACCACATTAAAATCACCTCCAACTTCAGTGACACTACTCCAAAAGAATCTGATATAAAAATGCATTTCTCAGAAAACTAAGTTCCACAGAAGCATTGTGCAGTTGGAAACATCCAACATAAACTGGCAAATTGTCAAGGATTTACCTAAGTAAAAGTACCTAAAACAACTAACCACACCCCAAACATTGTTTGGTATAAAATATAACTAAGCAAGCTTTTAGCTGCACAGAATCAAAGTAATATTGTGAAATGGTTCATAATATGGACTTTTAACTTCCCAAACATACGACGCTTCCAAAACTTTATCTTATGCATGTTGTAGTGCATAGTGTGGCCAAATGGATATTTTATCTCTATGGGTGAGTGGAATGTTCTGTGCACACAGAGAAATTGGAATAGCAGTTCTAGGAAATGGATACTTGGATAGATGTTCTGAGTGCATTTATCTACACATTTTTCATCTGAGAGATTGTTGAAGTCAAAGATGAGGTCAAATCTATATTTTTGTTCATTTTATAAACACATTTTAGGATCGTTCTAAATTATTTTTTCTGCAAATGTCACCAAGAAAGGAAAGTGATTAGTTTGTACTGCCCCATTTTTTTCCTTTAGAAAAGCCATTTGGCTTGAGCCAGATGGACAAGGCTGAATAAGACACCCATCTGCTGTCCTCGTGCACATGACAGTGTCCGAGGAAGGCCACAGAGGGGCTGGTTCAAGGTGGCCAGTCCCCATGAGGGCGCAGGGACCGTGCAATGCTGGCCTTGCCTGCAGAAGTTGGGGTGAGTTGGGCGACTGGGGTGCACTGGCTCAGTCTTATTTTCAACACCAGCAATCTTGGGCCTTGAGCTGGATGAGCTCTTTCAGGGGGGCTGTCCCATGCTTTGCAGGACCTCACTAGCCACAGGTGCACCTCCCCTGGCCTCTGGCACCTCGGTGAAGACCATACCAAAGATCTCCTGCCATTGCCAAAAGTCCCCAAGAGAAAGGGGCATTCGATGCCTCCGTTTCTGAACCACTGGTTTATCCTTTGTGTCCTGTACAGAGAGTTGTTCCCTAGGTCAACGGTCAGGTAGTTCTTCAAAGTCTATAAGCCCGAACCTCCTGCTCTCAGCCAAAGTGCACACTCACCCCACAGGTGTGATGGTAAAGCCCACAACCGAGTGATCTGCTGCACGTACCTCTCCATGGTGACCGCTTGCTGTCCATGGTGGTAACCCTTGCAGAGATGCACTTCTCCAGAGGACACCTGGCAGTCCACGGCATTGTCTGCCATGGGCCTGGGCTTTATAAACCTTTGACATCTTCATGAATATATTTAATCAGGCAGCCTCCTCCCTTTTCCGGGCCATCCATTTCCGTCATTGAGATTACCTCCATAATTTCAAACATCAAATGGCATTCTATTTCTTATTCATATTCAGGAAGACAAACTGACTAGAAATGAAGGATTTTGATTAATTAGACCAAAAGGAAATGAGAGAAATGATGAAGGTGAGATCAGGAGACTAGTTTGGGTTAGAGGATCTGTAAAGCGATAGAAGTCATTTACTTGAAAATTCACCTGCTTCTCTCTGCAGTTTCTTGAACGTATATATTATAGTTCACTCAGGAAATACTTTCACATATCATGAAATTATAAAATTTCTCATTCAAGATTTCCAGGTGAATTAAACGTTTCAAAATCTATTCAGTAAATAGCAGGACATAAGGATTGAAAAGTTAGGATTTTCAGTTTGCCATTATATTTTGATTAAATTTCCTCATTTTTTTCTTGTTTTTATGCATTGTTGCCTTCTTTCAAAAATGACACATCTGTGTGAAACTTTATTTTAGAGTATGTATTTTCACTTCCTTATTGCTTTTGATTTTAACATATATGTAGAGTTATATTATTATCTCCCTTTACAGATTGGAAAATGGCTTGGAGAGACTCAATACAAAGGATCTAGAAGGAATTCTAGAGTCAAGGGAAGGATTATTGCATCACTTGGAATTGGGAAGGACCTGAAGAACACAGTAAAGTCACTCAGCCTTTACTGATGTGCACCCATGTCTAGGATGAGCACCATCTCTCTCCTGACTCTCAGGAGTTTATTTTGGGAGGTAAACATGGTAGCTTTTTAAGGGCAAACCCACACCCATGCACACAGGCTTTCACACTTAGCCTGGTTCACGATGCAAAAAACCAACGTTCTGGCCAATTATTTCCACTCTCCCCAAGGAAAGAGGTGGATCAACTGTTATCAACTTATGATCAATCTACCTTCTCTGACCCCACGTCTCTCTAGGACAAGGTGACCAGCATGCATCTTTCATGGGCTCAAAAGCTCCATTCACCTTTTGGAGATTTCCTGAATGAAGTGTCCTAATGAATAAGAAGGAAGTGGTTGATGGCTGCCTTTAATTTTTGAGCCCATGCATCTGCCTCCGCCTGTGACCTTAGCTCCAGGTGCGCTATCTCTGAGGTAGGCAGATGGGTGAGGCCGTTTAGAAAACAGTCTCCTCCTCTCGTGTTTGTCTTCTCTAGGGTCCTGGGAGCTCCATCCGCCGACCCAAGGTCCTCATGGAGACCTAGGGAGACCAGCAAAGACCAGCGTCTCTCAGAAACTCTCTTTCTACCTGCCCCAGCTCAGGCCAGGTTTTGAGTCAGGAACCTCGAGTGGGACATGCGTGGCTCTCTGTGTCTGGAAGCTGGGGCGGGATTCTGCATCTGCTTCCCCCTGGATAGTGGGGGTCTGGGTGATTAAGGAAGCAGTGCTGTGGGATAGAAAATTAGTGCTGCCACGCATCCCCCTCCCAGACTCGGAGAGCAAGAAAATCTGCCATAAGAACCGACACTGACAACTTAATCTCGAAATTTAAAGGTGTTGCCGCTTTTGTAGATAGCCAGGATAAGAGTGATCTAGGAAACCTGAGTCGTGTTTGTTCAGTGGGGGCCAATTGATTTATTTGACTGCGAAGAGGTACATGTTTCTCTGCGAAATTTATGGTGTGCTTCCGGCTGTTCCACTGGACCACATTTCCTGGGAAGGGGATGTTGCAAGATCTAAATAATGCAGAGGACATATTTTATGCAGAGAGTCCTAGTTGTGCTTTTTTTCCCCCGACTCTTACGTATGTCACCCCTTTGGCCTTAATATTTGTGCTCTCTGCCAGCCTTTCCCTTGATCAAACAGCAGCCTTAAATTAGAGCAATTAAGACGCTCACTACAGATGCACTTGTCTCCTCTCAGAAAACTTCATTTGTTGGCCATCTTGGTTCTTATGGCTGTGACTCCACCGAGTGCTGAGGACTCAGCTCCTCCAAGGAGCAGGACAAATGGCCCACGTGTTGTTGATGACCTCACGCTAGGTTTAGCCCATGAAACTAATAAACGCATTTGCCACCTTTTCCTAAAGGGCTCTGAGATTTGACGTTATAGGACATCAAGTTGGTTTTCATTTCTACTTAGAAGCCGAACTTGTGTGTTTAATTCATTTTACCTACTTTCATGTTGGAAAAGTTTCTATTTTTCTTCTGTTATTTTTGACAACGCATTTGAAAAGCATTCCATAACCTGGGGAAGTGTCTACTGCAAGACGTAGTGGTACAAGAAATTAAAAGTTCAATAATCCTCAGAATAAATGTAACACAAGGATATTTTAATTGATGTCAATGGTAAATTGTCTTTAGTAAAGTAGATTTTGAAAACGATTAAAGACGTGTTATTTATGGATTTAAAATTTTCAAATGGTCATTTACCAAAACACGATGAGGTAGAACACAAATCATTTCCAATAGAAGACTGTGAAGGGCATACTGGAGAAGGGTCAATGGTGTTTTCTCAAATGGCACCTGTTTCAGGATAAGCAAAGTGTAATGGCTTAATTATGTCCTGCTCTTCAGACTAACTAAAAAATAACTTCAGCTTCTCTTCCTTTGTTTTAACGCACAGTTGTTGTCCCCTGGGTGCTCATGTGCCATGCTTGTTTATTGGCCAGGGCCGGGGAGATTGTGTTTTTTTTTTTTAAATGACCCCAGACCCAAGTTCTTAAGATGTGGGCAGAATCTGGAGAGCATTTGCTTTTTTAATAAGAAAGCCACAGTAGAAGCATTTGGAAACGCTCCTTGCAATGTCTTTTTTAAAAATTTATTTACAGGTATGCTATTATAGTCACTGGATCTAGCCTCTGAGTTCTCTCTATTAGCTTATTCTTTGAGCTTCTCATCACAGGCTTGCCCCCAAACATCTGTATCTTTGGAGAAATCATAATGTCCGATATAAACCGAGTCCAGGTTTAAGAATGATGTTTATGGAGACTACACAGTGTTTCTCCTTGAGGTTTACACTTTTCAGGTAAAAACTTCAAGTATTTAGCTGCATGCTAATGATAAGTAATCTGGAGGCTGATTTTTCTTGTAAAACATTTTTGTACTTCAATATTAAGTGTGTGCACATGTGCATTCCTTGCCCAATGGGAAGTGGCTCTGAACCATGCCCCCATCCTGGGACCATTCCATCCCATCATTTATCACTTCTCTATCATCTGTGTTTATTATCTATCAGCCCATTGATCCATCCATCTAACCACCCACCCACCCATTTATCCATCCATCCATCCATCCACCCATCATCCACCCACCCATTCATCCACCCATCCACCCATCCACCCACCCATTCATCCACCCATCCACCCATCCACCCACCCATTCATCCACCCATCCATCCATCATTGTTATCCGACAGGAAACGGGACTCTGAACCATGCCTACTGCCAGGGATAACTTTAAGTGTCATAATCCAAACTTGTGATTAGTCCAGGCCCCACCAGACAAAACAGAAAGCTATAGGAGTAGATGAGAGTCCCTGAGACTCCAGGACAGGCGTTGATTCTTAAACTGTGACACTGCGATGAGAATGTAGGGGGCCCAGTGAGGAGCTGGGGGATCTGGAGGAATTGGGTCAGTTGAGAGGTCAGGGAGCAAGTGTTCTGGTACTGAAGCAACTCAGGGGCCCTGGGAGGGCTGGCCCACTGCCAGCCTGTGCCCCCTGCCCCGCATGTGGGCTCTTCTGCGTCTAGCCAGAGAGTCCAGGCTGAGAACGAGGGCGGGTTCTTCAGAGGAAGAGCTCTCCTCCAGGTCCAGCGGGCACACCCTTGGACTCCACTACTCCTTCCCATCAGAATTTGTCTCAAATACGTTTACTGTGGCATGTCCATTTATCTTTTTCCTTATTTATTCATTAAACGCAACGTGTTGCTGGAGTAGTGTACACTTTCATATTCAGGGATTAAGGCAACGGTTGTTCAGCACAGCTCCTTATCATTTGCGATTGACAAGAAAGAGAATGGACATATAAATAAGAGGTAATTCCAAGGTGGAATGCTGTATTGACCAAAATCAAGTAAAATGTATAATGTCAGTCTCTTCAATGACAGGGAAGGTGATGCTTCATGGGGCAGGGGAAGCCTTCTGAGATGAGGTGGATCACAGAATCCTGGCTCTGGAGATTCTAATATGAATTTTTTTTAGGCTTAAAGAAAAGCTAGCAAAAAATATGCCTGCAGTCAAAAGTGGAAGCAAGTATGAGCATGTTAGGTTTTTCGTGTTTTGTATGTGGGGATGAATTGATGCAGACAGGCTGATTCTTTCAATAAAAGAAAAGATTGCAATCAATGATGCCAAACTATGATTATAACCACTAGAAAATATGGAAAATGATTGTAACCTTCTAATTTGTAATAAGGAAACACACACACACACACACACACACACACACACGACATTCAATTTAACAAAAAAGAAAAGAAATGTAAAAGCATAATCTAAAAAAAAATTCAGTGTTAGACCCAGATCAAGCATCTTAAGGAATAAGTTTACTTATTAAAAGAAAAAAAGGATTCATTTTCTCTACAAAGCAAGCCCCAATTAGATGCTCACATATAGGAGCTATAGCTTGTATGGTAGAAGAGATTTCTCACCCACCCTAGGTTCACAGCCAAGACTCCTCCAACAAGAGAGAGATCAACAGAGAAAAGCATACATGTTTATTTAATATAAATTTTACATGACACGTCAGCCCTTGGTAATGAAGGCTTGAAGGAAGAGGGGAAGGTGGGTCTTCACACTTCAGTGCGATGAGGCATGAACAGTCGTGCGGAAGTACAACTGCACAAAAGCCCACGTGACCTGACGGTAAGGAACCTTGATGAGCCCAGCCAGGCCTGTCTGCTCCGATTCTTCTTGGTGTCTCTGAGGACAAAGCTGTACTTTTCCTCTGGGTACGGGGAGGGCCTCTCGGGAATAGAGCTTCTTTATGACCTGCTTCAGGAGAAGGTCAGAGAATTCTTCCATGACCTGCTTCAGGGTAGAAGGGAGGGGAAGGTCAGAGGGACCCTCCTGTGTCTGGGCTTTTCTCAAATGTCAAGGTGCCATATTTTGGGCTCGTCTGTCCTGGTGTTTCAAAGCACAAGCAGTTAGGGGTGATTTCACCTCCTGGGGGCCTTTGCCAGTGTGTGAGTGTCGTAACTGGAGCAGGGGTGCCCCGGCATCTGGCGGGTAGAGGCTGGTGGAGCTGCTGCACGTGCTACAGCACCCAACGCAGCCTTCGAAATAAAATGTTGTGGCATCCAAAGTCAGCAGTCCTGCGGCTGAAGACCCCATCAGAAGTGAAGTGCCAGGACATGTTCAGTACCAAGAACCACTGGGCACATCATTTAAAATGACCCAAGTGGCACGTTGGTTAACAGGCACAATGCTGGAGTGCAGTCCTTTCTGTCTATGTGATCAGCAACGGAGGTCAGCTGGCCATCATCCTTTTCCTTTCTATAGCAAGATAACAACATAAAGCACAGATTAAAAAATGCCAGTGGAATTGACCAAGACCCCAGAGTAGGAGGCCCTGGGCGGCCTGTCTTTCAGGCACCTGTGAGTCACCTGCAATGAATGACACTCTGCATGGCCGCCATGGAAAGGACAAGTTTTCTGAAAGCTGCCATCTCTCTGCCAGACATTTCCACCTGTGCGTCTTCAAGCAAGATCACGCTGAATGATTAAAAAAAATCTTGTGCAATTCGCCTTTTCTCTCGAACTAATAGCATCTGTTACCTGCACTTAATATCTGGCTTGCGTCTCTTTCCCTTTCTTCCTCCTCCCCGCAACACACTCACCCCGTTGGTACGCTGCAATTATTCTGCCTCTACAGCCTCCATAAAATTCTCTCTCGTCCTCTCTCCGGGTTATCTCGACCTGAATATCCATAATTGATTCTCTTCCATTTTCTCCTGCCTATGTCCAATTCAATTTCAATCTGTGTGTTTGCTGAGATTAATCATCCTGAAGGACAACTTCCAAACAGGGTCTAATTTGTCTTCACCATAGTCCTCGAGAGTCAGAGGAACCGTGGGGTAAACCTGACCGAAGATCACGTTTTACAGAGGAAGAAAATGAGGAAAACATATTGAATTGCTGAAAGAACTGGCCCTGGAGCTCCAGTCCTGCGGTTAGCTGCCCTCCTGACATTTCTTCCTGCTGCTGTTCTCAGGCTTATGTGCCCACTGAGCTTCTTGTACGGCTGCTGGCATATCTAGGGGGGAAGATAAAGAGAGGATCTTGAAGCCACGTTGAGAAACACATTATTAGTTCACAGGGAAAAGGCCCAGGCCGAGGTGATGGGGTTCCCAAAGAGAGGCGAGAGATGGGGTGTGTTAAACAATTGGGGCCTGTAAGGCAACATTGCCACTGTCACGGAGAGTTTGTGTGATTCTGAGTCGCATCATAAAAACAGAACGTCCTTTAGAGCATTTCCTAATGAGTCTGGAAGGTAAGGAATGAGGAGCTATTCACTTTTTCTTCCTCTTCCGGCGGGTCTTTGTCTGCCATTCTGGTTTCTAAGGACTCCTTTGCTAATGCGCGTCTGGTGTATGTCATGAAATCTTCATTTAGCTTTTTCACTTGTCACTTCTATATCATTAGTGGAATGAAAGTCACAGAATCCTTGTAGATTAAGAAAAAGATAAAAGGTTATCTGTCGGCTGCTTGAGAGAAGCAGTATTATTATTGCCATTATAGGTGACGTGGTATTTGAAGGCTCCCTCCTGCAGGCCACTTGGTAGCCGCACCTTACACGGCACCTGAATAGATGAGAAGGAGGGCGTTGTTCCTGAAAAGGGCACGGTTTCGTAGGGAAAGAAGCAGAATGCACATGAGGCGCAGCTTCTGGTGATAACTGCAGGATAAGAGGTAGCGTTACAGAAAGCAGAGATAATATCCATGAAACGAGTGAGAACCATGGACTCCACGATTAGGGAACAGCTATGAAATCATGAGGATGCTTTCCTCTTGGGCTTCCGAAAGACGTCCTCACTAAAGTAACATCAGGTAAATAGGAACATATGTTTTGTCATTGAAGGATTTTTTTGAAGTATGCAAGATCTCTATCAAAAACCTTATGTAAATGAAATTTTAACAAGGAATAACTATTCATACGATTCAACATAAACAGAATTTTAATTCCAAATTCAAGACCAAAAGATTTTTTTCATCTTTCAAGTAATTTAGAAAAGTACTCATTGCATTTGTTTGTCTAGGTCTCTGTCTGAGCTTTCTGTCATTATAACAAAAAACTAAGATAATCAACTTAAAAAGTGAAAAGGGTCTTTTTTTATTATTTTTTTAATATGACAGTGGAATGCATTACAATTCATATTACATATATACAGCATGATTTTTCATATCCCTAGGATGTATATAAAGTATATTCACACCAATTTGTGTCTTCATACATGTACTTTGGATAATGACGTCCATCTCATTTCACTATCATTTCTAACCCCCTGCCCCTTTCCTTCCCCTCCCACCCCTCTGCCCTATCTAGAGTTCGTCTATTCCTCCCATGCTCCCTCTCCCTTCCCCACTATGAGTCAGCCCCTCCTTATATCAGAGAAAAATTCAGCATTTGTTTTTTTGGTGATTGGCTAACTTCACTTAGCATTATCTTCTCCAACGCCATCTATGTACCTGCAAATGCCATGATTTTATTCTGTTTTATTGCTGAGTAATATTTCATTGTGTGTATATGCTACAGTAGTTTTATCCATTCTTCTACTGAAGGGCATCTGGGTTGGTTCCACAGTTTAGCTAATGTGAATTGTGCTGCTATAAACATTGATGTGCCTGTGTCCCTGTAGTTTGCTGATTTAAAGTCTTTGGGGTATAGTCCAAGGAGAGGGATAGCTGGGTCAAATGGTGGTTCCATTCCCAGTTTTCCAAGGAATCTCCATACTGCTTTCCATATTGGCTGCACCAATTTGCAGACCCATCAGCAGTGTATGAGTGTACCTTTCCCCAATCCTCACCATCACTTACTGTTGTTTGTCCTCATAATAGCTGCCATTCTGACTGGAGTGAGATGAAATCTTTGTTTTGATTTGCATTTCTCTAATTGCTAGTGATGAACATTTTTTCATATATTTATTGATTGATTGTATGTCCTCCTCTGAGAAGTGTCTGTTCAGGTCCTTGGCCCATTTATTGGTTGGTTATTTGATTTTTCGGTGGTTAGCTTTTTGAGTTCTTTATATACCCTAGAGATTAATGCTCTATCTGATGTGTAAGGGGTAAAAAGTTTGCTCCCAGGATGTAGGCTCTCTGTTCACCTCACAGATTGTTTCTTTGGCTGAGAAGAAACTTTTTAGTTTGAGTCCATCCCATTTCTTGACTCTTGGTTTTAATTCTTGTGCCACAGGAGTCTTATTAAGGAAGTCGGGGCCTAATCCCACATGATGGTGATTGGGGCCTACTTTTTCTTCTATTAGATGCAGCTTCTCTGGTTTTATTCCTAGGTCCTTGATCCACTTTGAGTTGAGTTCTGTGCCTGGTGAGAGATAGGGGTTTAATTGATATGGATTTCTAGTTTTCCCAGCACCATTTGTTGAAGAGGCTATCTTTTCTCCAATGTATGTTTTTGGCATCTTGGTCTAACATAAGATAGTTGTGATTTTGTGGGGAAAAGGTTTATTTTGAATTGCAGTTTTGGAGGTTCAGTCCATGATTGACTGGTCCTATGGTTTGAGACCTGTGGTGAGGCAGCACATCAGGGTGGACAGATGTGGTGGAGCAAAATTATTCACGGCCTGCAGAAGCCAAAGAGGAAGAGATAGGGACCGCTCCCACCATGCCCTTCAAGGACATGCTCCATTGACCTGGGATCTCTCACTATATCTTACCTCATAAAATTTCTGGTGCTTCCGGGGAGTGTCAATCTGAGGGCTTAGGGACCTGCAAAACCCCAAAATATAGCGATCTGCATCTTATTTTGGTTCAATCCTTTAAAATGTTTGCTTATGTGTTATCAAATGGATAGTTAAAAACCGTCAAATTATTCATTACACTTTGAAGGCACTGAGCAATGATTAGTGAAATCACTAGTAACTGTTACTTCCTGAATTAATTGATGACCCCAAAAATGATGAACAGAGTAAAAACCTTTTTAAGTTCTCTGTTTGTGATCATGCACACATCTGTGTTATTTTATCACTGTCTCCTGAATATTTTAATTTTAAAAGCTACATGAGTCACTTTTCTCACTGTGTGGGGCTGGGGGGAGCATTAGATGTGTATGTGGATCTGTTATGAGTTGTGGAAATCATTGTAACAATCTCACAACAAGCAAAATGTATTTTAATTCCTCATCAGCAGTTTATAAATTTTAGATGTATCTTTAAAATAGAATTTCCATTATGTGAGGTGTTTCTACCAATATAAGTCAAAATAAAAATCCCCAAAAATGATACTATTGGAGCTTTAAGTTACTCTGCAGAATGGCCAAAGATGTAAGGGCATAAATAAAGACAATTTCTGAAGAATTAAAAGACTTTATGCAAAATAAATGTAAAATAACAGGTCCAGATAGTATCTCTCCACTCAGGCCTATTTCCACTGATAATCATTTCTTCAAAGGTTAAATTAAAATGCACACCTACAGAATATTTGTATGCCTAAAAAAATTCATTAAAAGTGGGATATACCTTCCTCTTTGGCCAATTCCTTAATGAATATATTTGCATTTAATAATAGCTTCCCTCCTTTAGAGCTCTCCTGTTCATTTTCTCGGCCTTTACCCTAAGCAGCCAGATTTCCAAGGTTAAGTCCAACAGCTTTGCGAAAAGGCCACAGGCTTGTCCTCATTAAAAAAAGAAAGAAAGAAAAAAAGAAAAACTCAAATGTCTTTTCTTATAGTTCATTTCAATGTTATTTCAAGCTAAGGATCTTTATCATTCCAAACAGAAAACCCCAAGTTCTGTGTGGTAATGTGCAAAACTTTCTTCTGTATTTTCTCCCTTTCAATAGACACACTTTAGCACAGTTCATTTCATTAAAACCCCAATGACAAGTTTCTATCTTTTTGTGTGTGCGTGTATGTTGTAAAGTATTTTTTAATTTTTTATTTGTTCTAATTAGTACAAGTTTATATCTTAAGCCTTCTCTTTTTAGAAAGGGTTATGTGAGCGTAACCTCCAAGATTTTGAGTAAAGAAATAAGCTTATTCTTCCCAACAACTTGTATGTCACTGCGAATGAGCTTAATAGAACTTATGCCTACATCACGGTGTAAGGAAAATCAGTCGCACTTACATCATCAGCTCCATTTCCGGAGTCCCCGGACTGTCCCTATAAGATGATGGCACAACAGGTACTTTTTCTCACCAGCTTTGATAAATGATATGTCAGGGTCTGTGAGCTTCCTGATTCTTCCACACTCCCCTCTGCCCAAGGAGCTCCCTGGCCAGCAATGGCCAGCAACTGCCAGCAACACCTGGTGCTGCCCAGGTACCCCGCGTCCAGGCAGGCCCATGCCCATATGCACAGGACAGACGTCTCAGTGATGTGATGAAAGTTGTCTGTGCGTCTTCAGGCCTTAGCAGGGGATGTTCAGCAAAACTCACTCATGGCCTCCTCACTGACCTGGGCTTCCTCACAGCATGGAGGCTGCACTCTGAGAGCAACCAAGCCAGGACAATTAGGCAGAAGCCCTACTGCCTTTTGTGTCCTCGCCTCAGCAGTCACCTGCATCATCTCCTTCACGGTCACCAGCTTGCTCAGCTGGAGGAAAGGAATAGACCCACCTGTCTCTGGGAGGGCTGTCAGCACCACAGTGTAGGAAAATGTGTGGACTGGGAGATTCTGCCAGGTCCCTTTTGGACCTCATAATTCACGATGATCATTGGGCTCCTTTCCTGTCTTACATCCCCCTGCAAACAATCGTGTGTCTAATGTAGTTGACATCTTTTTACTCAGCCAGCAACATGGTTCTTCATATTCTACTGCAGGGATTGCTGGTCAATGACAGATTCCTTTTGCGTCACCCCCTGCCCCCAAGTTGTTTCTAAAATCATGTCTAAGACCACTTCTTATAAATTAAGTCTTGCAAAGGAAAGACTATCCAATAATTATTTTATGTTTCTAGAATCTTGATCAGGGTCAGCAATCTTTTCATTAAAAGGATTATATAAATATTTAAAATATATAAATATTTGGGGCTTTGTTAGCCAAGAAGTAAATATCAGGGATAGTAAGTGTGTAGTTACATAGTTCTTTGATATTTAATTGTTTAAAAATGTAAATAATATTCTAAGCTCATGGGCTATAAAGACAGCTGCTAATTTGAATTTTGTTCTTAAAACAGTTCACTAACCTTTGGCCTAGATCAAAGTTTATAAAGCCCACAAATCACTTTTCATTTGATTTTTTGGTTGTGTATAAATGGTGAAAATCTGACATTACATCTATAATGGGCAATGTAAACATTCAGATTAAAGCTTCTATTTTAATTGCAGCATAGTTTGATAAGCTTTTCATAAAAATCTGTCAATCAGCTTAGGTTATAAAACTAGGATGGGTATCCTAAATATCTGGCAGAGGAAGAGAAATTAAAAAACAATCATAATTCATTTTCTTTCCTCTTCTGAATGGACCTTAGGTACAGAGGTAGGATTACTCATTCTTTGTATTTCAAAATGCATTGTGATTACTGATCTGTGACTAGATACTCTCATTTTTCTATCATCTATCTATCTACCTATCATCTATCTGCTTTAATTCACTTCTTCACTTCCTTTTGTTTCCTTTCCCCATAAACAACCATTCAAATAAATTTACATGAATTTGTATGTGATACTGCAAGATGTGTATTCTTGCTATGAGTATATACTTTTTATTTGCCTTGACGGTATTAACTTAGAGATGTGTGTCTGATCTTTGTCTTGGGTTTTCTTCACTGATCTCTGGAAGATGCTTTCGAGTTGTTTTGGTACATCTAGTCTGTTGTCTTAACTCCTTTATAAACACTTAATTGAATGCTTCACATCATATCTCTCCAATTTTCCAGATTGCATCTGCTCCCAACCTCAGTATAAACAATATTGTGGTAAACATTCTTGTATAAGCCTTTAAGTGTGAAAAAGTTCAGAAAATTCTCTCGTGAATGGAATGGAGACTGGAGTCCCAGGGACTCTTGGAAATGCAGACTCCTGTGAACTATTATAATTTCTGTTGTACATTTTAGGGATAATACACACTAAATGTACTGAAAAGAAGCGATGCCGAGCAGAGTGTAATGCCAATGCTTATTCCATGGGAACCATCTCTACTTGCTTATATTTGATTGAGACAACAGTCACTGTCTTCAAATGAGTATTATGGTACTTGAGTTCTTGCAAAGCATTTAATAGTTGTTCTAGAGGTTACAATATACAACTCAAAACTCTTCCCAGGCTAGTTAGCATTGATAATGTTTTATTCCACATACAATATAGAAACTTTACAGCCATACATGTGCATGTACTTCCATCATCCTTTAAGCTATTATTACAACATGTACTACATACATATCTGCTACACAACTCATGAACCAAAGCTATGGTTTTACTTTAAATAGTCACATGCATTGTATAGAACCTAAGAGAGAAAAATAAACATCTACTTGCCATTTCTGTTGTTTTACATTTCTTCCCAGAGGTTCAACTTTACTTCTAGTATAATTTCCCAATAGACTAAAAAACTTCATTTAGGTTTGCTTATGACAAGTGCTTGCATTTTAAAAAAGCTAAAATGTCCTGATTTTGACCTTATTTTTAAGGAATTGGGTTTTTAGGCTTAAAAAATCCATATTTTTATTTTCAACATTTTTAAGAAAGTTGATATGTTGATTTTTTTTTCTCCAACACCTTGAATATGTTGTTCCAATGTCTCCTGGTATCCATAATTTTGGGTAAAAAGTCAGTTGTTTAGTGATTGCAGTTTTCCTATGTAATATGTTGTTTTCTTCTCACTACTTTTAGAAAATTTTATTTAGTCATTATGTCCTTATACAAGCTTTCTTTGAATTGATATTGCTTGAATTTCATAGATATATCTGTGTATTCATTTTCTTCAATTTCACAGTTTTTGTTTATTACTTATTTGATTTTGTTTGCTTCATTTACTTCTGTAAATTGAATTATTGTTATTGTCCCACAGATGCCTGAGGTTCTTTTCATTTTTTAAAAAAATTTTTCTTTGTTCTTTAGATTGGATAATTTCAATTACTCTCTTTTCAGGTTTAGTGACTCTTTACTTTGTCATACCCTTTTTGCTACTAAGCTACTTCTGTGATTTTTATCCCAAATCAAATAATGTATTTTTCTAGAATTTAAAAATATTTTTTGTCTTTTTCGTCTGCTGAGATTACATTTTAATGCCTTATGAGTATTTTCCTGTCATATCCCTTGCTTATAACTATGATAATTGTTTTAAAATTCTTAACTTCTAACACATTAGTCATCTCAACGTTGAACTATGTTAATTGTGTTTTCTTTCAATACTGAATGACATTTTCCTATTACCTTGTATGACACACAATTTTCGGATTGTTCTTTTGACATTTTAAATGATATTGTGTTTGGATTTTGCGTAGTCCATGAAGAGCTTTGTTAGTTTTACATAGCAAAATAATGAAGACAAGATTCCAACTTGAAACTCCATTTCATGGGTGTGAGCTTCATTCTCTGTTCTGATTTTCCATCCTTAGCTCTGCCAGTTGGTACATACTCACACACACTCAAAAGTTTACATAGAATCACATGCACAGAATTTGGGGCTCCTTCTCTCTGTTGGTTTCTTTTCTTGGATTCCTCTTTCATTTCCATTGGAAGCTCAGCATAACATTCCATTCTAATGGAATGTCAGCCACTTAGCATCACTGCAGTCTTCCCTGAGGCAAAAAACAAAGCAAAACAAAATTAAAACAAACAAGTAACAACAACAACAACAACAAAAACAAAAAAAAAACCCAAACAATTGATCATCTAGAAGTTCCCTGCTTTTGGTGTCATACTGCAGTGTGTTAAAGTGGGTTTCACTGAGTACAATTAAGGTTTTGCTTGCTTTTTTCCATTTTCTCTTTCCCCTCATTCTTTCCTTTTCTTTTTTCTTATTTCTTCCTTCTCTCTCCTCCCTCCTCCTTTGCTGCCACCATCCATTCATTTTTTTATTTCCTTTGTTCTCTTTTCCTTCCCTCTTTCCTTCTCTCTCTCCTTCTCTTGCTCTCTTGTTCTCTCTCTCTCTCCTTCTCTTGCTCTCTTGCTCTCTCTCTCTCTCTCTCTCTCTCTCTCTCTCTCTCTCTCTCTCTCCACCTGCTTCCCCCAGTCTTCACAGTTGACAGCAGAAGGCTAGGAAGGACCTGGTAGAAGATTCAAGTTTATGAAAATTTAAGGATGATAATAAATCATCCTTTGAAGTCCAACAAACTTTTGTGTTTATTGTAAATAAAGTGATACTGGAATTGAATAAAAAAATTAGGTACCAAAAGCACTTTTAAAACCATTTATTCATTTCCATTTTGTGAGCTGAATATCAGGAAGAAAACAAATGTTCTTCATATCTAAAGTATTTAATATTTTTATTTCAATAATGTTATTTTTAGTATTACATTTTAAAAATGTCTCTGAGAATTAAAAAAACATAATTGCAAATGTTGTCACAGTCAGATCACCTCTAATTTTCATACTGTCATGAAGTTTTAATAGCTAGACCTTGGTACACTTTTTGCTCTTAAAATTAGAAAAATAATTATTGAGAAACTTAAGATAGAAGAATAATGTAGTTAGTGACTTCTATAAATAAGCAGAATTCAAGTGAGTAAGAATTTAGCCTTAGCAAAGACTGATGAATAAGAGATTTTTATCCTCCAGAATGAGATCTGAACATGATTATTTTCCCAATTTATTAGAAAAGTGGAAATTAATTAAAAGATATCTGCACTAGATTTTCTTCAGGCTTAGTCAATTAGGAATGGGCATGGTATCCAAGAACAAAATTTCTACTTAAAATTAGATAATGAAAACAGAAGGAATGGTTCTCAATAAAAAGGAATGGGTTGGAGAAGTATGTGATTATATCTCTGATGCTAAGAGTGTACAGTGGCAAGACAAGGGGCATGAGAGAGATCCTTGCACATGTATATTTGTGCATATATGTGCATAAAAACAAATGTGCCTGTTTATCATATATGTATGTGTATGTGTATAGTGTATCCCCCCCCCCTTCTTCCCTCCTTTTCCTTTTTCCTTTCCTGTTTGACTCTTTTGGTCTTCATCCTATTATTTGTTTTTTAAATTGTTGCATGATGGTTACATATCAAATTGGAATGCATGGTGACATTTTCATCCATGCATGTAGGATGTTGGTCAACTTTACTCCCCAGGTCTCCCCCTTTCCTTCTCCTCCTCCCTCCTCCTTATACCCCACCTCTACTCTACTGGTACATGTATATTTTGACTTTTTGGAGCCTTGTCTAAATTAAACTTTATATGATTTATTACAAGTCTCATATCTGCCTCTGCTCCTGAATTTGGGCTTCTCCTACTCATCTAAACTTTGGCTTTCAGCTTCATTACACATTTTCTGAACTTCGTTTTCCTTCTTGTGCAGTTTGGGGTATACATTTTCACCAGGGTCCTTGCTTCTGACTTGTGCTCAGCCCCTCACACATCTCTGAGGAGGCAGCTGTGTCTCTGGGCTGTGCCATCTCATGATCCTCTCTTGAGTCTCTCTAACTCCATTCCCTGCCTCTCATATTCTGTCTTTGTCTTTCTCCATCCACCGTGATTTCAGTACCATATGCCTCTACCCAGGTAGTAATCTTGGCATATCATTAATCTGATGGGTCAGAGAATTAGAAGAAACTAAACATAACAATGATCATAAATACCCCCCCAATCATATAATATAATCATATCTCCATCTATCCATCTATCTACCTACCTATCTACCTCTATCCATATGTAGTACTGAAGTTTCTTGGCTTATTATTCCTGATGATGTGGTTCAATTTTGAAGTTTAGAATTTAGAAAACACTGCATTGTCAAACTGTTGATATTCAGTGCTTTTTATATGCACCACTAATATTAGGTGAATATTGATTATTGTCCATGGGCTGTTACCCAGTGCATGCTCTAACTCACTGTGGGGTGACGCTACCAACTGAGGGATATATACTGTGGGTCACAACCACCAAAGAGATGGTTTGAGGTGGAAGAAAGCAGTCAGGCAAGCACTGGAGTCCTGAAGAGCTTGCCTGCCTCCCATCTGGACTTTGGCTTTCACACTTAACAAAGTTCTTTCTCTTGCCTTCACTCATTATTTGTGATACTAGCTATCTTGGTGCTGTGGGTCTCTGAGTAGGAAAACTGGAACCTGTCTCGGCATTGTCTTTGGGAGGAGCAGAAGGGAGACTCTGTGAGATGGTCTAAATACCATTCAAGTAGAAAGGTGAATAACTCAAGCAGAAACCATGGGTGGACATGAAGGAGCCGTCCCTCCCTGGCAACCTGCTTTTGGTCTTTCTCAGACTTTGTAGGCACCCTGATTTTTGAGATGAACCAAGAGGCCAACCTCCATAACGAGTGGTCATTGGTAAAAGCAGGTGGCCGGTCCAGAGAAGTGTCAAAGTCCTACCTCATTTCAAACAGCTGTGCGCACCAGAAGCCACCAATTCTCCCTTTACACAGGGATCCCAAAAGGAGGAGGCAGGGCTACGGGGGACGGTTCCTAGTTCAAGCTGAGGGATTCGGCCTGTGAGGGCAGGTAGGTGGTGCGTGGGATTCTCCTAGCAGCTTGGGGAGGGGGCAGAGGCTGTGTGCACGCATGCGTGCAACCGAGGCACAAACTCGGGCATGCGCACAGCCCCAGGGCAGGTCCCAGGAATGCACCTGAAAGCCAGGATCCTGCTTCCCACCGCAGAACCAGACTCTTGGACGCACAGGAGCCAATTGCTATAGTTACCTTAGTTCCCTCCTTTTCAGAGTAAAATCTCACTCTGGTGTAGAGAGTGAGAAACGAAAAAACTACACCAGAGTGTTGACATCAGGAGAGAATTTTAACTTTCTTTTCTTTCTTTTTCTTTTTCTGAAAGGATAAATAAGCCTTTAAGAATATGCTCATGTCTGTACACATACCTCTTAAGAAGGATGCTGCTGCCTTCTGTCCTTACGGCTTATGATGCTACCCCTGAAGGAGTGGATGCTTTTGATTTGCTGATTTTTGCTGATTTTTTCCTCCCCTCCCCCCTCCCCTTTTTGCTGATTTTTTCCTCCCCTCCCCCTCCCTCCTCCCCCTCTCCCTTCTCCTTCTCCTCCTTCTCCTCCTCCTTCTTCTCCCCCTCCTCGTGGAGACAAAATAAAGGGAAAAACTTGCTCAAGTGCTCATATCACCGTCTCTGTAATGTGGTTTCAAAGTCCTTGGAGTGTCTTGTAAATGCAAGTTTCTTCTGAAATGGCTGCTGTTAAAGTGTCCATTTATTATGAAGTGCATTTTTATTTATGGGTTGTTGGCATCATCCATGGAATTTAAAAAGGATTAGCCCATAGAAGGAGATTCATTGTTTCTTAAATGTACATATTTACATTAAAGTTATAAGAACTTCACGTAAGGTTTGTTTTTTTTTTTCCTTAACACTTTGACTCTTTTGGAGCTGACAAACACATTTGGAGTGACCAGATCTTGGTCTCTTTCATTCCTTTTGCTTAGTCACAAAGTATGAACCACATCAGATGGTGGCCATTCAACTCCTGGGGAGACAAGACCACAGCTGCTAGTGATTCATCCCATGCTCAGCACACCAGACTGCTGGGATTCCTTATGCACACCTGGAAGTTTGAACTCACTCCTTATTTTTTCCCCTCCTTTTATCCACAGTCTGAGGACCTCTTTACTCTAATAGCCCTTAATACACTTGAAGGTAGTTATTAAGTGACCACGGAACTTTCCTTAAGGCAACCAATCTTAAGCATTTAGCCTCTCTCCTGAGTCCCACTTTCCATCCCTTCTCTCTTGTGCTTACTTTATGAATTAGTTATTATAAAATTATTATACATCTTCATATTTTCCAAAGCACTTTAATTCCATGTTCTCTTTCATTTGATTCTTCCAAGAACCTGGGATACTCAGGGATATGATGTGTTCCTATGCTTCAATCACAGAGGAATGACTTGGGGAGCAGAGTGGAGTGATTCTAAAGTGAAGCATCATTTGGAAAAAAAGTCAGATATGAGAACATAAAATAAGGCCATGCCTGTGTATCATGATTTCCTAGCAATGTGAGATAGATAGGCATATGTACCTACAACAACTTTCCTCTTCTAATTCCCTTATTTTCACATCGAAATCAAGCCTTACTTTGTCCCAGACTGTTCAGTGGACCCTAAATGTCATTGTCACAGAGCTGGTGCACAAATGCACTTGGTACGCTGGGTGTACACGTGCGGGTCTTTTCAATGAAGTGAGTTGTGAATCCACACTGGGGCCACTAGTTCTTGCTGCTCTTCCCGTGACCTATCTGCCTGTGTCCTTCTTCCACTGGGTACACAACGGGAAGAGGAGATCCACCTCATCTGTGGGTAAGAGGACAGGGATAAAGTTGGACCACAAAAAGCTAAAGATACTTCAAGAAGTAAGGCACATCCCCATTCTTCACTCTGAGAAATGCTGAATATGAGCTGAAAGTTGGAAGTTTTGTGTTCTACTAAAAAAAAAAAAATCTATGTCTGTCTGTCTATCTATCTATAATTTGCAAAGATCCTTCCTGAAAAAGGAACCCATCAACCCAGTCCCTGAAGGTTGATGTTGTTGGGACTCCTTGAAGCTGTGATGAGACCTGCTTGGCAAGTCCCCTCTGAGCTGGGTGGTGACCTCTCCAGATGGAGAAGCAAGAAAGCTTACGAGGCCAGGAGGCTTGGGGTCAGAAACCAATGGCAAAATTTCACCCGATCCCCAATCCCACAAAGAAAACAGTCTCTTTTTGAAATTGGAAACTCTGGGGGAAGATTTATGAGCCTTCGGGTTTATGAAACCATCTGGTGCCCCGGAGTTTGCAGGCCAGTCCCGTTGACAGTTCAAGGATTGGGCTGGTCCCCTCTTTTCCTCCTGGAGTGGTCAACTCAGTCTCCGCGTTGAGACCTGCGGCTAGTCTCTCAAACATACTAGACAACTTGTAAACCTCAGCAGGATTTGGAGTGAGGTACCTGCTACTTTTTAAGGGCAGTTTTACTGTTGATCACAGGCTGCCTTAGGGAGTCCGGTTGGTGAGGTCTGACTTTCCACTCTGCTTAGCGTCCTTTGCAGGAGCACTGTGTAATTTGGGTTTTGTTTTGACAGTTGGTGACCTTTGACCCCTCTGAGTAAAATGTTTAGGCTGAGGAAGACGGAAAAGAGCTTTCAGATGGGATATTTCCAAGTTCTTTCCAGCGAGGGCAATCTTTCCCTCCGCAGAGCAAACCCTTATATAGAAATGGTTCTCAGCCTCCATCGAGAGTGCTGGTGGAACAAATCAGATCAAAGCCTGGCTTAATATGTTTGAAAAATGCACATCCGCATTGCAGAGCAAAAACATGTTATGGAAATCAATAAGATCATATTCAGGCAGCCCTCACTTCAAAGTGAATCCTAGGAGTGTTCTCAATTTCAAAAGAAAATGGAGAAAATGAGAACAGGGTGCCTAAGTTTTCTCTGCTTAATTCTATTTGTAACTGAGCTGAGATCTCCAATGTCTCTTTACTGTCTTTCCATGGGTCCCTGAGAACCGTGGGCGTAGGGCAAGCTGCTTATTAATTGCCCGCACCTGTGATAGTCCAGTGCGCTTAGGTGACAAGAGCCGTGGCCTTTCTTCCCTGCTGAGCTTTGAAATGCACTTTATTTATGTTTTATTGGAGGAGTTGCATGCAGGGAGAAAATATCTAACGAGAAACACAGAGGTGAGGTAGATTAACCTTTTAGAATCTTTCAGTCCCAGAAAATTGTTTTGTATTGGTAGGTTGGTTTTCCATTATTGGTCACAATACTTGTTGGGCACCATTGGATGGTTGCCTGTCTTCCTGAGACCTTCTTCCACCACTCAGGAGCCGATCTGTGCGGAGGCAGCCAGACGTAGGCAGCTTTCTGTCCCACCATTGGCAGGAAAGAAAAGGGCTCTTTTAAGCATCATCCAGTGAATACAAAGAATGACCCAGGACTCTGGGTCACCTTTCACTCCCTCCTCCTTTTTTATTCCCATAACGTGTCTGTCACCCCTTTTCTCAGACTCCTTCCAGCCATCAGGGTCTTTTGCCTGACTCTCATGTCAACAGCTAAAAAAGATTTTTGAGTTTGGACAGAAGTATCAACTCCATTTTTTTTTTAAAGCCAGAAATACCAAAATAAACTCTATCCTGAAAATTATTGCCCTTACCTATGATGATTGGGCTTGATCAATGGTTCCCTTTTTTTTTTTTTTTTTAGAAAGACATATTTTCAAAAAACTTCATATGACATGACTCTCAATTGCTGAGTTAGGTAATTACTGAAATTGTGACACCGTCCCCTACACACTTCGAAAGCTATTTAGTTAAAACTTTTTATTTATTTCATCAAGAAAGGACCAAAAGAAATTCTGCTCAGAGGTTCAAGTTGGCAGCTTGGGACTTTCTTCCTGATGTTAGGAATTAGGTCCTCCTCCTCACACAACACGTCGTGAGATCTGGACCGAGTTTGCTGCTCTTCCCTGTCAAAGCTTCACCACGACGTCCTCTTCATGTTTTCCGACCACTAAATTTCAGCAGAGCAAGCCCACAGTTTGCTTTGAAATCATTACAAGAGTTTTCCAGCCCTGACCTCTTGATGGTGGGTTGGAGAATCTTTACTGACCACACATTTCTGCGCGAGCCCACATATTAAGACTTCTCTGCAAGGTTATGGTCAAAGTCTTGGTCAAGTTGTTTTCAAAGGGGGTTGGAAGCTGTATTTTTAGTATTAAAGTGACCCCTAGGTCCTGGGTAAAATGCAGATCATAGAAGAGAAGACATGACCAGAAAAGAAACTTTAGCCTTTGGCCCAGAAATGTATCTTGATGGGTCTGATTTCCACAGAGGGTCTCAGTACAATAAAATTGATACCAAGAATTTTTCTCGCAGGTTTATACTATTGTTTCTTAACAACATTTGAGTACCACCGAAGCATTAGAAATGGTCTTTGGATTCTTGAAATTCCAAAGATTTAGCCTTGCACAATACTCTCAGTAAGCAATTTGGAATTCTTAATCTGGAAGAACTGAACTAAATGAGATAGTAGATCTGAAATTCCATATGGACAATTAGTCATTGATGTTTCTAGCTTGATAATGTTCTTTGGCTTCCAGGAAGCAAGGTTCAGGTTAGGTCAGTGTTACTTGGATGGGGTGCAGACTGATAATTGACTCCATTCATGTTTCTGTGTCCCAGAGGTGTCTGTTGCTCTTGCTATTCAGCAATGTGTTCACACTTACTTCTGAGCAAAGTTCCTCTTTTCTAACATGGATTCTCCACTTGAGTCCGTGTTTTTGGGTGCAGCTGTCGCTCTTATCCAAGGCCATGGATCTTAACCTGATCAATCAGAATCCACTGTGATTAGTTCCTGGGTAGACATATAATGCTGCTAGATCATTTATAATCATCTATGGGACTTTTACTAGCTAGAACTGCTGTGGGGTGTGATCTTGTAGATTCTATTAGTTATGTTTGCTATCACGTGTCGACAACCCAATAATGAAGTCCACATGGAGGACAGAGACACATTCCTGAGCACCAAGTTCAAGTTCCTGTATCTAGCTATGCTCAAATTCAGTTTCAGTGAGCTTCTTAGCTGCATGCTTCAGTGAACATCACCACCATTTTCTAATAGTTCCAGAGAAGTTTCTGTCACTGGCAAACCAGCACCCTGGCTTATTCTTATTCATGCAGTTATGTTCCCTTGGGGATGCCACCTAACTATTCTCAGATTGGGATTTTCCATTTGTAAAGTCAAATTGTATGATTTAGGATTCAAACAGAAAGCAGAGGGCTCGCTGAAGTTAAAATAGTGCCAGGAATGTTTGTGAAAGGCGTGGGAACTATTGGTCCCATTGGTATCAAGTAGCCAGTATTGAATGACCTGATGTCGCCTTTGATCCTAAATGGCAAAGAGGAGGTGTTTATCTGGAACCCAGTGTATTGAAAGAGCAATGCCTTGTATCGGGGGCAGACTTAGTGGGAGGGTGTCAAGGGATGCATTTGCTGGCTTTGGTCTCCTTCCCACCAAACAGGAAGGAGGGCTTCCCACTCACTGAACCCAGCAGGAAGAGAGAGAGGCGAAGGTGCCTAGTGATGTGGTTCACAGAACACGCCCAGGGAGGCCGAGGGCGGATGGAGAGAGGGAGATGAATCTGGAGGGGCATGGCAGAACTTGACTCCTATTTCCAAAATTAAATGGGAATTGAAGGAATTGGAGTGAGGTGACTTTGGGGTTCATTGGGATTTCTTTATGCATATATAAGAGTGGAAAGAGGAGGGAAATTGTGAAATATGTTTTGCAATCCTTTTTTCTTTACATTTAATATTCCAGTTGACTAGGAACACCCATAGTTTGGTTAAAGACTTAGTGCTTTGAATGATGTGAAAACAAAAGCCAACTAACTTACTTTGTTAAATGAGATAGTTCAGTTGCTTAAATTGTACTTGAAAGGTTCTTTCAGTAATTACAGTGGGACTTGATCTGTGTTAATTTTATAAATAGAGGGGGAGGTCATTTTCTTTTATATACAATGGAGTTACATGGTTTTAACTTGTTCAGCTACACGTGCTTATAAAAATGAGAGCAGAAAACAGACCAAGAAATTTCTTTTTACAATACAGCTAGTAAATGCAGACTTGATATTTCATTTGGTTTCTCCACTAAAGGAACAGCCATTGTTTCCAGTGTTGGGGGAGGCGCAGCTGACGGTGTGAGGCTTGCTGCGAGACAGTAGATACAAAGCCACACACGCTGTTCTTCGTGGGTGATTCAGGAATGTGCAAGAGTAACTTTGTGCAGTTTTCCCCCACTGACTTAATTGTTGAGTAAGATGCGTCTCCTCCGCGTGGTGCAATAGAATACCCAGGGAGAAAATAATGCTTTTGCATAATGATATGCAGGTCTTATTAATTTAGAAAATGCTTGTTCAGTTTCTGTTCTTTTGTTAAAACAGTGTCCTTATAAATGCCTAATAAAAGCACACATGTGTTAGCATTCAGAGGAACATGATCCCTGTCCTTTGGTGGCAGTGACAGTGTGTCTCCAGGAAAAGAAGCAGTTCCTCTCCTCTGCCCTTGGTACCCCCCTCTCCTGGGCCCTGTTTGCAGGCAAGTGAACAGGGGCCACCAGCAGAAGGGCTTGGCCTTGTGCACTGAGCTCGCTGCAGTTCTGCGGCCCCCCAGAACTTTATTTTGGCAACTGTGGAGCCCAAAGTATAGAAAGTCTTAAGATTTTATTCAGCCAGACGTTTCCCCATGCACGGCTCAGCAGGGCAGCAAGAAGAGACCTGCAGAGGAAGGCAGCCTCCCCTCCTGGTCCTCTTCACAAACCGAACCAGAAATCTCACCTAACGGGTGGAGATGCACCTAAAGAACGTCTTCTATTGGCCGTGCCGGAATGCCCACCCATGTGGGAAGGCAGGCCAATCATAATCCAGAGGGTTCCCTGCAGGCGCTACTCGGTGACAGAACAGTGTCCCCATGAACATTTGCACTGGTGCCCTGTAGTCCTTATGCTCATGGGAGAATTCAAAGGTTTAGGTTTTGACCCAGAAAGAAAATGTTCAGCTTATATCACTTATGAGAAGCATGAATTTTGGTTTCACTCTGAAAAAAGCCATTTTCAAAGAAAAGAAAACCCAGCAATTTTCATTTTTGAGTTTCCATTACTGTGGGAGCTATTTCATAGGGAATGTCTTGTTTTATAGCTGGAGAGAGTATCTCTTGCTTGCTTCCCACATCCCTTGTTTATAAATTTACTGATGTCTTAAATTCTAATTTTAGTTTCCTTGCATCTCACACATATTGGTTCACTTCTTTCTTTCCTAACTGTGCCCCAAACAGACCCGTCTGCTGCCTAGATGACCAGCCGTCTAGCACATGTGCAGATCCCACCTCCACCTGGAGTACAGACTCCACTCTGCAGCTCCAGACAGTGCAATGGAGTCTCCAGTCTTGGATGGTGTCCAAGGTCCTGCCAGCTGGTTCCTGGGTCTCCCTAGGACTTCCCTGGCCCGCGGGTCAGGCGCACTCCGTCCCTGCCTCTGCCTCCTCTTGGTCCTGCAGCCACACTGAACACGCCAGGATCCTGCTCCGTCAAGCCCTCTCTTACTTTCCCTTGTCTAGAACATTTTTCCCTATATTCCTCCTCTCCCCCGTTTCTCCTTGGGTTTTAGCTCAGATAATCACTGCCAACCCTTCAGATCACGTTCCCCTGTTTCGGGCTCAACTCACCTGTAATAGTTAATTTGAGTTGTCAGCTTGATTGGATTGAGATGCAGAAGATTAACAGGCTTCTGGATGTGTCAATGAGGGTGTGTCTAGGAAAGACTGGCATGTGGGATAGCCAACTAGACACTCTCCCTAAGCATGGGTAGCACCATCCAATGGGATGTTGACTTGAATGGAATAAAGTTGGCAGAACAAGCTCAGTTCTTCGGAATGGGTTCTAGATGCTGCAACCATATGAGGATACAGGACTCTCACTTCTTCACTCTTCCAAAGCGGACTCTGCCGGTGATTCTCCAGAAGCCTTGGATCTCAGACTGGGGTAGCCGTGGATCCCTCTCCTTCTGGGGCTTCAGCCTCTGGACGGCACAGCTCCTGGCTCCCCCAGCTCTCCAGCCTGCAGATGGCCTCCGTGGACTACCCAGCTTCTGGTCCTGTAAACCAACCTGATGAGTCCCCTTATAATCAGACCTCCTGCTGGTTCTGTTCCTCTAGAGAACCCTAATACATCGCCCCTCCTCCCATGTCAGGATGCTGCCGGAGATCACAGTGGCTTGTTCACCTATCGGTCTTTTCCTCCAGGACATGATCTTGCTGAGATCAGTGACCCCCGTCCTCTGCCAAGGTGCATTCAGTTTGTAGTGCAGAATTGGGCACAGGGGAGGCGTTCAACAAATATTTGTTGACTAGGTAGAGAGTTTGAAGAAAACACCCTGAGAGGTTGAGTCCCCTGCCTAAAGCAGCGGCACCTGGGTCAGAACCCAGGCGTCTTAGATGAGCCAGGTCTTATTCACCTGCCTGGCCACCCGGAGAGCGGGGCCGCGGTTGGTAAGTTTGGATTATGTTGTCTTCATTTTTTTTTTCTCTTAGAAGAAATATTTTGAACTCTGTTTTAAATTGTGAGAGTTAAACCTTAGCACAAGTTGACCCATTTTTTGTTGACATCATGAGAAAAAGTGACTTACCACCTGTGGATTTACTCTTGGGTTCCCTGTGATAACAAAACATATTTTAAAGTAGTGCTTGGAAGAGTATGCTTGCTTAATGATAAATCTGCGTGTTCCGAAAAAGGTGATTCCCATCTAAAATCCTCTTCTGAAAATGATCATAGACTACTTTTAATTTTTATGTTGACTTTTATATTAAGATTTCAAGTATTTTTTTTAAAGATCTCTTAATTTTTCTTAAAGATTTCCTTGAAAGATGGTTTTTAAATCATTGACCTTTGCATCTGCAATACCAAGAAAACAGAGGGCATTTGTTACCCTATAATCTATTTCTATCAGCAGAGAGGGGAATTACTGGGCTAGCAAGCATCTAGGATGGGGAAGAGGGGTGTGGTCCACGCTGCTCAGTGGTTAATGCAACTGTGGAGTTTATTGATTCCCAGTCTGAATAGCAGTAAGTAATGGAGGTGTAACTGTTGGCTCGAGCTTCTAGTTAGTCGCCACTGATATTTGTAAACACCTCTTTGGTTATTAGCAATTTCCCAAGATTACAGCTTGTCTGAAACCAAAGACAGGGAGGGAGAAACAGCCTTCTTTACTCTCTTCCGATCCTGTTTTTCCAGGGCATTTCTAATGAGACCAGCCTAATTTGGCAGGTAGACCCATTCCTGCCTGGCTGGCTGGGGTGTGGGGATTGGAGCCTGCCTGGCTTGGAACTCAGGAGGGATTAGTACTTGGGTGAACTTCTGGGAGGTACTTGTTTCCGATGGGTGCCATTTCACCTCAAAGTGATGGAGTTGTGGGGTTGGGGGTCTTTTGAGAAACCAGGGAGCCTGGATTTCTTAGGGGGAGGTTTGAGAATCAGTGGTTGAGGAGAGTTTTATTTTCCAGCACAGTTTGAATACTAATGGAGTTTCTGCTTTCCCCCCTCAGTTCTGTGTATACGTTGTGTAACTTTCCCTGGACATTCCTGTGGAAAATCAATTCAGGCAGCTGTGATGCCACACAGGCGGGGTCTTTTGTGTAATAGTAACAGTGACGGTCTCTGAAGGTCTGTTTGTTGAGAGTTGAGAATGTTCGGCTCCACCACGCCACCCCCCTTTTGTTTGCTTATGTAACTGGCTAGTTATGGCCTAATTAAGTTGGTAAACATGCGTGAGCTTAGGGCTGTCTTCAGTCTTCCCTGATGCCTGTGATTTACCACGGCTGCAGAGTCGGGCATTTGGGTAATTACAGCAAAGATTTAAATGGCTTGTGAACGTGGAAGAAAATTCTGTTAAAGTTTACGGTAAAGATCAAGTTGGCCTTGAATATCAGCAATGGAATACTGAACTTCCATCTATGAGGTGCTCCAAACAAAAGCAACTTTGAAATAGTTGTTTCTTTTACTGATTTAGGCCTTTTGCAAATAGAGAACTAAAAGGAAGACCCTTTGTGGGGAGAAACACACCCAGAGTGATGTTTTCACTAAGACTTCAAGAATTACTGTTTATTTTCAAATAAGTAAAAATGCAGCATGTACCACTCTGCGCAGAGACTCTTGATACATCAAAAGTTTCATAAGTGAGTTCTTAAATGATACTCTCTTTTGGTGAGGTAAAAATTGCACATTCCTCTTGCCTGGAATAAACTTGATTTGTGTATCTGCATATCTTGTTCATCTTATTTAGTAAGATCACCAGCACTGCTGGTGCGCACAAAATGAATTTACTCATGATATTAAACAGGTGCTACCCGCAATAGACAACTTTGTTTTTGAACCAGTTCTGCTACTTGTGCTAATCTGACAATAAAGGAGTCAAAGAGCAAGGTGGGTGTGTGAGTTGATAGGGAGAAGGGTAACTGGAGCAATAAAGTCATTTGTTTCTCCCCTGGTGACAGCCACTATCAACGCGTTCTCAGTGGATAGCCCCTGTGGAGGCAGAATCGAGGGGTTTGCAGGCTGTGGTGTCTTGGAAAATTCCTTACTGTTTACTGTCACCATTGGAAACAGAAGATTAGAAATCCTGGCTGGAGTCACCACCAGGCTGCTGATCATCCTGGGGCCATCTGTCCCAGTGTGAGAACTGGCCCCAAGGTACTATGAGACAAAGAGGCAGACAGACCCAGGATTCCTGAGGGGTGCACTTGGGTGGCTTACTGGCAGGAGTGTGGTCCTAGGTGGCTGCAAGGTACGTGGGTCAGGAGGAGGGCCTTAAAAAGTAGTCAGGACAGAAGTGACTTCAGCCTGGCTGGTTAAGCCCATGTCCAGGGTACCAGGCACATTCCTGGGGCGATGGAGCCAGTGTTTGGGTTGTAAAGCTCCACATACCCCTCAACGGTCTCATTTATTTATACCATGCTGGGAGCTCTGCGGGGAAAACCAACCGGAGCTGCTCAGGGGCAGTCATGGCCGTTACGAATGGAGGAGGCTGCAGGCCTAGCCAGCTGGATGCCCACTCTGACCGTTACTGAGGCGCCAGTCGACAGCACCCTTTCTCCTATAGCCCTGTGAGTGCCTCTAGGCTGGCAAACTTTGAAAGTGCTCTTACCAAATCCTAGTGGTTGATTTAGGTTTTAATTATAAATTGGACAGTACCTTGAACTTTCCCAAATAATACCACTGTGTCTTAGTAAAAGGCAAAATGGATTTGGGGCCCTTGAGTGACAGTCTGTGAGCCGAGAGCAGTCCATGGCTAGGCTCATGTTATATGGCGTCACTCACGCTACAGTGCAGTATTTCCTCCATCTGATACAACTGCATTTTATACCCTGATGGATGATCCGATTTCACAAGGAAAGTAGGGTACATGATTGGAAAAGACTCCATAGGCTATCTTCTTCTTGATCACAGATAATTTTGGATTTGAAGGGGAGTTTTGGTAATCTCACATGGAGACCCTCTGCAAGGGTTTTGTACGTACCCTGAACATCCACGTAAGTGACTCCCGTGTAATTAACCCTCCAGCTGTTGGGATGCTCTCCAGTCCTTTGAGGCCCACTGCTGGTGCGCACAGCTTGCCGAGCAGCCACCCACGGGGGCCTGAGTGGCTTGTCCATCAAGCTTCCTTCTGGTGAGTGGTGCTCATGGGGGGGCGGCTTGGCTTCACAGTGGTTTATGTCTATGGTGCTTGCTATTGTGTTTATATGATGTGATGAAATCCTACACAAATCCATGGTGTTTGAGTGCGATGAGAGAAACATTTCAATCAAAACTAAAGTTGAATACTTGGCTAAGACCCTCGAGTCTGAAAACCCTGATTTCTTTTAAATTAGGAAGGATCTACCAACTCCATTATAAAGTTTAAAGTGATCAAAACCTCAGGGTCTGTTTGCAGGATGATTTTCTAGTTTGTGTGGATCCTTTAAATTAAAAGAGACAATCTGGAACTGAGATGATGCCTAAGCAGTTTGACTTTCGGATTACAAAAAGGGGCTGCCTTTCAGATCCACCTTTCAAGGCAGAGGCCAGGACCACACAGAGAGAAGCTTTGGGTTTTTTGTTGTTACATTTGGTGGTTAGCATCCTTGTCTCTGAAGACCAGTGCTGAGCACCCTGGTGCAGCGCGTCTGCATGTTGACGAAAACCTGCTCTGGGATGGTTGTGAAGGACACGTGCATTGCTATGTTCTGATGATGTTGCAGGAGAAAGAGTTAAATTTATTTGACTTGGTGCTTCACAAGCATTTTGGACTTCACACACAACTCTTTCACGTTTTAAGAGAACTAGAATCCTAAGGTAAAATTTGTGTTTCTCTATTCTTCTGTATCATTTGTGAAATAGCAGAACTGTTAAAAATTATTGTATGCTCACAGTAGGGATGAAAGTAACTCAGACTTAACTCTCGAGGGGTTTACCATCTGTTAGGCCAAAAACACATGCAGAATGAAGTGCAACAAACTGAGGTAGATTGGTAAGATTGATGCCCAAATCTTGATTCTGTATGTGAAGAAACTGAAGCTCAGAGAAGTTTAAATATCTATTTAAAGTTGCATAGTGTTGCAGGAAACAGAAGCCTGGTATACCTGACTCCTAGTCAAATATTCTTTTTAGTTAGACACAATATGGTAAGCTATAAAAGACACCCATAGCCTCTGAGAAGTACGAAGTAAATTTACATAGTTTTCATTTAGATTGTTTATTTTTGAATTCTTATACATATAATTCCATTGACTCACATTTCCAGATTTGTTTTGTGAAATGTGGAATAATGCATGTTAGAAGCAGTGTATATTTCAGAGCGCTTCGTTTTGGGTACTTTTTCCTTGAGTGTTATTCTTCAATAAGCCACTTGGATTTCCCCCCTGCAATGCTAGGTTGGAATTTCCCTCAATTACATAGAATGCTATTGATGGCAGTTTCAAAAGTGCATTTCCATGGGAAGAACATTTCTGGAAAGTCTTTTAGGAATTAGCTTCAACCTACTGGATTAAAAGACCAGAGGGAGGACCAGAGAGTTCTTTGGTAAATCTCCTCTCTATATACATTCAGAGAATATTGTTTATTGAAATGGAATTCTTGGGCAATGAACTTATCATAATGGCTACTTGTTGAAATGGTCATTCTTGAACAATACATTTATTTAATACCAGAATATCATGCTAGACACAGGAGAAAAAGGAAGGAGAAAGAAAGAAAGAAAGAAAGAAAGAAAGAAAGAAAGAAAGAAAGAAAGAAAGAAAGAAAGAAAGAAGGAAGGAAGGAAGGAAGGAAGGAAGGAAGGAAGGAAGGAAGGAAGGAAGGAAGGAAGGAAGGAAGGAAGGAAAGAAAGAAAGAAAGAAAGAAAGCCAAACTTACAATGTTATTTGCAGTGGATACCAATGTCATCATTTAAAAAAATACTCAGTGTAGATGTTTAAAGGTGAAACCAATAATAAAGCACATTTAAAATTAATGTTTTTAGCTTATAATATTGGGGGATACAAAGGCCCTTGAAGTTCTGAAATGACACACTCTGATCTTCATTGTTTTGTGACTTTCCTCTTTCCCCTTCACTATTTATCTGACAATGCATCTTTAGTTTGCAGATCTGCTGGGTTTAAAACTTTTGGCTCAGGGTCTTGAGCAAGTCTCCTTATTTCCTGGAAGTGAAGTCTCAGAAACAGCAGAGAGACTGCAGTTGTGGATTCTAGGATGACATGTCGGGGGCTGGAGACACCAGGAGTGGGGCTTGACCCCATAGTGACTGAAGTTAGTGCTGCTGATGGACCATTTTCCTGCAGCATTGACCGTGTTGAAGCATACGAAATAATTCAGTCAGATTGTGAAGGGACTTACATGACACGTTGATGATTTTGGATTGTGTTCTTAAGGAATGCTGAACTTTGAAGGAGGCTGGAAGTTAGAGACATTTTTTAGAAGGGATCTGAAAGCAAAACTTTTTTTCCTAACATGTGACAGAGAAGCAGTCTAACATATTATTTACGGACTATGAATTCTTTCAGGTTGTAAACCAGACACCTAACCTGTTGTCTTAGGTCTAACTACTGTGCCTGCTACAACTAAGAGGAAAAATAAAACTGTGCTTAGTTTTTCTTGCATTTTTAATTGTCCATTTTAATGGTGAGGCAGCGGCTCTGAGTAGTGTTTGGTAGAATGATTTCACTGATTTCTGATTCCATAGAGATCCTCCTCCTCCTGAAGGTCTCCCCTGCTTTCCCTTCCTGAGAGCTCAAGAGAGTGCTGAGCATTGAGAAGATGGAGGAGCGTACGTTGGAAAGAGGTTCATAAGCAGACCAAGCACCTCACAGCTTGGAGATGGGTAGGCCCAGGGGGCAGGTGGAGGCTCCTGGGGTGGACAGGTCCCAGGATATGTCTCTGGAACAGCAGATTGGATGACTGTAAGAAGAGGGAGAAAAAAATGTGTCCAGTTTGAGATATGGGCAACAAACTGCGTGAAGAGGAAGGGACCCTACACAGATCAGAAAGCAGAGCAAGAAGTGCTTGGGTACTTGGGTACTTGGGTTCCTCTTTCCAGCCCAAGGACTTGAGAGCTCATCCAAGTTATGCATGGGTCCAGCAAAGGCCACGATTCTGCTTGCTGAGAACTCTGCCTTGGCGACGGTAGTAGGCTCGCTAACAAACTGTGCTCACTCTTCTGCTCTGATCAACTGCTCAGGAAGATACTGTGTTTCTGTGATGCCTTTGATTACTTATTGGCATTATTGCTTTAGAGACCCAATACCATTAAGTTAGTTTCTCGATTTATATGCAGTGTTATATTATAGAGTGGGACTCAATAAATACATTCAAATCATGTGATAACAAGCGAACACATTTCATTTTTACCCAAGGAAGTATTGTGTATCGAAGTCCTTCCTATTCAGGCCAAGAAAGAAATATTTGTTTAAAGGAGGTTAAAGACATACATATGTATATATAGTTGGTAATGAATGATATAAAATGAAGTTAGTAAATATCCATTATATCTCCTACCAGAAACTTGACATTCATTGTAAATTGGACAATATTATCACACATTATTATTGAAATGAAATGAAACATGTAAAATGAATGAGTTCTATTTTGTAAGGTAGGACCACTTTATGGACAACGTATTTGTGGCACTGATTTATGATGTGTTTCCTGATGTGAGGGAAATGTAAACTGTGATATAATATTCTGAGGTGATTTAAATTTCGGTAGGATAAATGAAATGGAATTTTTGATTGAGTTGAATACATTAAATTGGTCTTACATTTGATTCTGTTTTATATACAGACTTTATAATAGAGTTGCAAATACATAAAAGGAATTAATTCAATAAGCTAATGCTAGAACTTCATTTTAAATATTTAATGATTTAATTAAGTTTTATTAGTATGATGTTTTTGCTTTGCCAATTAAAAATTGACAAGGGTCTCATCTGTTTTTTTTTTTCCCCTTTTGGACAGTATTTGTTCAGATTTGTTGGTTGTGTGTTTCTATAAACAGTGATAAATGCTAATTTCTTTAACTTTTTCCACATCTGCTGAATTGCTAAGAAAAATACATTAAGGCATTTTACAGCATTAAAATCAACAGGATTTACTGCTTCTGTTTCTGTTTTGATTCAGAAATTGATGTCTTAGGATTGTCTCTAGAGAGCATTTGATCTGCTTTGCTCTGGTGTTCTTTCTGGAGAGGGTCTTTGCTGGCGTGTAGGACTGAGCCACGTCCTAGGCTGGGGCCAGGCGCAGGGCGTGCTCTCAACTGCACTGCGCCTCTGGCCCCGTAGGGAGCAAGGCCCAGTGGTGAAGCCCAGAGTGAGAGCAAATGACATGATTCACAGGCCTATTAGCAAGTGTTCACTGTGGGGAGTTTGTGGAGGAGCCTCGAGTTTATACCTTGGGATGATTCAGGCACTCCTAGAGTATTGATTATGGAATATCATAGGAGGGAGAGAGAGACTTTGGCCATTGGAGTTACTAGGAGAATTAATATTCATATTCTGCCTGTATTCATCAGTCTGCATGTCTGTGTCCATGTAGCTCTGTGGGATGTGGTGGCTTGAGAAATCTTACTGAGAAGATGAGGCAAGAGGGAGACAGTATATGTAGCAATATTTATCCAAGAGGCAGTGATTGATCTTGGGTAGGAAAAATACGTGTCTCCAGTCTTCCCAGAGAACCTCTTGCCCTCTTCCCAGCGATAAGCAACCGTAAAGGAACTTTGAGATGCATTTCCAAAAAAAAAAAAAAAAAAAAAGAAAAAACTGATTTTAGAGACAATAGATAGGCATAGTTGCTAGTGATCCTCTTCAATTTTAGAAAAACAAATTAATTGGCCCAAATGTATACCTCCTTTTGTCAAACTTTTCAAGATTTCACTCCATACAAGGTCTTCTATCCTGTTGAAAGTTGGAATATTAATACTTGAGAACTGAGCTTCCCCTTGGAAAGTCATTAGCCACATTGGTTCCTTAAATTCAGCCTAAATAAAGTTAAATAAAACATTTCACCCCTGCAACAACTGCAGGGGTCCATTGGCTGCCATATTTGGTGGTGTGGCGACCTTGGAGAGCACAGGGTGGGAAGGAGTGTGGTCAGGTCTCTGATGAGTGGTAGCTTGAAGTGGGGTACTCTAGGTGTGGCAGCGATCCCAGCCCAGCATTCCCGTGGGCGTGAGTCCTGCCCTGTGGATACTCACGGTCGTCAGGTAGTTTTCTCTGGTGTTGAAATGGTCCAGGCTCCTTCAAGCTTGCGATTCTGCCATGTCCACGAAGGGAAGGAAAGACAGAGGAGCTGTATGGCCTGCTTAGCCATCTTGGGCTTAAAGTGACAAAGTGGTCCTCGTAACCCACTGGTAAGAAGGGTGGCCCACCCAGGCACAGACTCTCCAGCAGCAGTCTCCACTTAGGGAGAGGACACAAGGTTCTCGACCATCGAGAAACCTGCAAAATCAGAATGAATTTTACATGGAAAAGTAGTTTTATGGTCAAAGAATAATCTTGTGAATTGTTAAACTAACTGAAGTCTTTCATCATTAGTATGTGTGTGTGTGTGTGTGTGTGTGTATTTTCTAACTTTTTAGAAATTACATTTCATATTATAGTTTTGCAATCTGTGAGAATCAAATAATATCATCTTCATGTTCTTAAGCATTGACACTCTTTATGTTTTACAAACTAAGAACAGCCAAGTAAGACAAGCTCACTTTAACCACCCCCAGAAAAATTATAGATTTGTGGCAAATTTAAATAAAATTGATTAGATATGTTATATAGGGTTTTTTTATTTTATAGAAGAAATAATAATGATTTTTTCCTCCAGGAATTTTCCTATGAATTGAAGTGTGATTTAATTTTTAAGAATAGAATCTATCTGAAGTTAGGATTGCATTGCAGTAGGGAGGGAAGTACACTTGCAAAGGAGACCCCCCTGTCCTTTTTATGTGGGGTCATTGGCAGAACTCCCCCAAGATTGTCTCTTAGGAATCAACTCTCCACTTAGAAGGCAAGACCCCAGAGGATCCCTGACCAAAGCCTATGTTCTGTGCTTGGAAATAAGGTAAGTGGATATCCAGCTCTTGTACACATGTCACCTGTGACTAGAAGTTCCTCATTGACCTTGACACATGGGAACACAGACAAAGGAAGTCTGAGAGTATCACTAGGTCAAGGTTCAGTTTAATGTTCTTGTTCTTGTTCTATTTCTTCCAGTCTATCTACCTACCTACCCTACCTACTTACCTACCTACCTACCTACCTACCTATGTACCTACCTACTTACCTACCTACCTACCTACCTACCTACCTACCTACCTACCTGCCTGCCTGACCTACTTACCTATCTGCCTGCCTGCCTACTGACCTACCTACCTACCTATCTACCTACCCACCCACCTAATCTACTCCCAACTGCTGCTTTGCAGTAGTGTGGGATTGTAAAAAGGATTGTTCACACCAAAATCACACAAAGCAATCTTAATTATCAATGGGGAAAATTATAATTCTTTATGACCTTTAAAATGTTTGTCAAAATATTTAAAAAATCTCCCCAATCATAAATGTACAGTGAAATAAAAGGCAGTGAAACTACAATTTGTTCAGTCTATTATCATGTAAAGCAAACGTTGAGGGTTACAATGTTTTGCTGTGACAGTGGCTTTCTTGCTCTTTGCCAGAGCTCAGGCCGTGGAGGGAGGGTCTCTGGATGTTGTGGCACGTGTCAGAGTCTGGGTCTGGATGACTTTTGGCACCTTGTCCTCTGTGCCTTCAGGGCCATGACACACCCCAGAGTGACTTCGAGGTGAAGCTTTTGCTGCCGTCACTCCTCTGGGACCTCCCCGTCCTTTCCAGCACAAGCACCTTCTGCACTAAGGTACCGGCTCCTGTTTCCTAGGTTCTTGTGGCCGCTTGTCCATGGCCTCCCCAACGGCGGCAGGGGGAGTGCTCTCGCGGTCACTGGTACCTGGTGTCTTGCCCCTTCCAGGCCCCCTCTTCTGTTTCTTTGCTGCACTTTCTTGGTCAGTTTCCTCTTTTGACTGCCAGGTTCTTGGGGAAATGTTTTGTGGGATTATTTCTGGGAGACAACAGGCCATCACCACGGCATGCCTTTCTGCCTGTGTGTGCACGACATACACATACACAGGACTGTTGTCTACAGACTCTGAAAGAAGTGATGCGGTTCGCCACCGGAAAGGAGACCCAAGGATTCTTCACACAGTCGGCGCGACGACCTGGAGTTAGCAGCTGAGTTTGACCCTCAAGTATTACTGATGATCAAGCTGAGTGTGGTGGTACATGCTTCTACTCTTGGTGACTTGGGAGGCTGAAGCAGGAGGATTACAAGTTTGAGGCCAGCCTCAGCAATTCAGCAAAATTCTGTTTCAAAAAAAAAAAAAAAAAGGAGGCAGTGTTTAAGGGTACAGCCACATTGGTATAGAGCCCTGGGTTTGTTCCTTGGTACCAAGAAAACCAAAATAAAAATTACTCGTGTTTAATATTTTGTAGGCACTGAAATTTGAACTGTTGTTGGTGACTACACAATGTTACTTAACTAACCCACAGTAATTGGGATGTACACATATTGCGATTATTTAAACAAGAACTGCCTGTGTGTGTGTGTGTGTGTGTGTGTGTGTGTGTTTGTGTGTTTTCTTGATGGAATCTTCCTTTGTCTGACCTCAGGTGGTTTCCCATTCTCTTCTGTCATTCCTTCCTACATCTATGTCCAATGTAAAATAAACCCAATAAAATCCTTTATGCACTCTCCTGCAATGTGTCTAGACATAGGGTGGAGCAGGGCTGAGGAAAATAAGCATAATCACTGAGTGAAGTTTGAAAAGGCTTTACGTGAGCTTGGGAATTGCATTGAGCTACAGAACCCTGCGCAGTGTGCGGAGGCCCCACACCAGTGAACCTCTATAATGCGTTACATTGATCTGATAGCGTTCTAATTTAAAAGTAAAATGTTCATTACTTAAGACAGAAAGTATAATTTGAACCTGGTTAATTACTGGGTTGGGAAAATAGCAATGTTAATATTTACAAATAAATTGGATGTGACTCTGGTGTGCCTGCAAAGCCAACTCGAACCGTTTTCAACTACACGTGAGCAGCTACGCTTTTCCCACGGGTTATCTATGGAGGAATCTAGATCAGTGCTTTTTTAAACTTCAAAACGCATTTGAGTCACTGGGGGATGTTGTTAGGACACAGATTCCAGGGTGGGGAGGAGCCTGAGATGCTGAAGTTTTAATGAGTTCCCAGAAGATGCTTCTGCTGCCCAGCAAACCCTTCATCTCAAGATCCGAGCCACCAGGTTCTGCTAAGATGTTGGAAGCCAGTGGCTGGAGCACAGGCACCTTCAGCTTATTTGAAGTTGCTTCACTGGACCACTTTTCATCTCCAAGAAAGTGGGAAATATCCCGTTGTTAGGAACAGCCGGGGACCTCCCCTCTCTCAAGCTTCCCTGCTGGGTCTCTCTCCTCTGAGCACCAGCTGACAGACGCAGCTTCCCCACATCATGACCTTCCATTTCCTCCAGGGTCTCTCAACCTGACTACTCTGGATCTGCCCTGCCCCACAGGCTTCCTAAATGCAAACCCAAGTGCAGTGGGCGAGAGTGTCCTGTGTCGGGTCTGATGACATCGAGTTCCTCTGTGGGATTCTTTCATCCTCTGGCACCTGGAATCTGATTGTTTCCCCTCTTGTTTCTTCTCCAGCATTTTGATACCAACCTGCTAAGGTGCCTGCTTGTCCACCTCCTTCCTTGTGTTTCTTCCTGGGATCTTTTCTTCTTCCCTCCTAACTGGCCAGGTGCTCTCTATCCAGAATCTCCTCTGCTCCTCCAGTTCCCCTGTGTATTTCAGTGGCTCCTAACTTACCATCTTTCTACTGCCTGGATGGTCAGAGTTCTACTCCAACCCAGCTGTGTGCCCATGAGCCAGTTTCTTAACTATCCTGATCCTTGATGTCTACCTACAATTTTCTTGTGAGCATTCAACAGTTTACCAAGTGTAAGTTGCATGGCACAGTGCTGAGCCCCTATTAAGATTGTACAAAATTTGAGCTATTATGCATTTGTTGGAATTTTGAGCAAACAAGGAAACAAGGGAGTTTTTTTTTCTTACTTTATTTGCCACATAATTTAGATACATACTTAAGTGCATTGAATAATAGTAATCAACCTGAAATACCTCTGATAACCTCTTGCACTTCTCTGCGTCGCAGAAGAGTAACTACAATAAATGCATCTGTTAGAACTTTCCTAGGACAAGACTCTGTAGACACTCCACACTTAGGAGCAGTCGATCTCCTTGACACATCCTATAGGTGAATGTGACATCTTTTCTTGGTCATGTTTTTGCTTGTGAATATCTTTCTCCAGTTAAAGTCAGGCTACATTTACTTGTCAGTTTTTATCAGGAGCTATATTAGATGTCAAATATTTGTCATGATACATGGAATTTTGGGAATCATTCAAATTTGGGAAATGTTTTAAACTGATTTTGAGCTCACCATTCCATTCTTTCATATTAATAAAATGTGATATTCTTAGCCCTAGTCTAAATATCTTTTTTTTTTTGCATGAGACATGAGGTAGATAACAAATTCATAAATAAATGATGTATTTGGTGCATTTAATTCAACACACATTTATTAAATATTAAGGAAGGGCCACAAGTTGAAGTTAAATCTTGCTGGCCTCAAGTGTTTTGAGAGGAGACCAAGATGTAAATTAAAAATTACAGTCAGGGATATCAAGTTTTAGGGTCAATGTAAGTGAAACACTACTATTGTAACCCAAAGAGAATGATGATCAGTTTAAAAAATGGTAGGGATTTTCCAGAAGGAGGTCGAATTGATCTGGTGGCTGTCGCTGGGAGGGGAAGAGGGAACTCCAGGCTCCAGAAGTAGCCTGTGAAAGAGACTTAAACCCCAAAGAGCTGCCTGGGAGGGCGGGCTGTGGGCGGGCAGAAGCTCAGGCAGAGCCCTGGCCTGTGGTCGGCCTCCCTGCTCCTCCTATTTTCAGGGTGTCTCTAGCATGCAGGGGTCACACTGAGCCAGGTGGTAAGCGTCCTGCCGTTGGTCTGCTCCCGAGGAGCCTCTCACTGACCCTGGAGGGTCAGGACCCTGCAGGCAGGGACTGCAGACTTCCAGAGTTTCCGTCTGGGAGGGGGAGGCTGTGGCTCTGAGGGGTCTCTCATTGGTCCTGGGGAGGAAACCCAGAGCGGGCTTTCTACAGCCATGCCCAGGGCCCCATGCCAGGTCAGAGGGTGGAGCCCAGGTTTCTGGTGGCTCCTTAGTAGGTTGACTGGAAATGGTTCCTGCGGAAGATGAAACTGAACATGTGGATTAAAACAGATCATGATTTTTACATTTAAAAAAATTGAAGCGATCCTTGCCTTGAACTGAATAGTTGGCATCATCCAATCTGACTGTATAGGATCACAGAGTAGAACCAGAAAAATTATGCTCCTTAGTTTATGGCATGGTTTGAATGAATTATCAGACCATAGTACTATTATACCTGTTCAAAGCATTAGAATGCAGAGAACTATACGTCAGGCAGAATTATGTTGGGCACAAGTAAGTATTATTTCCCTCTTCCAAAACTGATGGTTGCCAGCACTTTAGATTTTGTAATGATTCAAACAAACTGGCATCCCCTTTTAGATATTGGTAATATCAACGAATTATAGAATTATGATTACATTGGGCCTTTTAATTGTGCTATGATCATTCATTATTATAACTCACTTGTGCCAAAGTCTGTCTGGACTTGTAACACGGAGTGCTTATATTTCCTAAATATTAAGCTTCCTACTCATGGGTGAGGCCTTGAGAATACCCCGCTGAAACCCTCCACTATGAAAGCGGTAAAGAGGTCTGTAGCCTGAAGACGATGACATGCCCAGAGTTTTTGTTTTCAATATTTTTCACCAATTGTAATGTTTCTTCTAGGCATTCTGATGTGTATCTCACACATGACTCAAATTTACAATAGGTTGACTCTGCTCACTAAGAAATCCTGTGATTGCTCATGTTACAAGAGGGGAAATAAAATGCAGAGAGAAAAGATAAAAAGAGAAGTCTGTAGGGTAGGAAAGGAGAAAGAAAATAGATCAGGGAGGCTGAGGATGTGGTATGCTCTGGATGAAGGGCCGGGCGAGGAGGCCCTTCATTCCTATTCTGTTTGCCTCCTTCTGAGTGGTCACCAGAGGGTCACTTTGGGGCAGCTGAATATGGATCCACTTTGCAGATAGGTTGACAATTCAGGGCCAAGGGGCAGATTTTGCCAATACAGCTTCTACTTCTTGGGGACAGTAGAAATTAAGAAATTAAACACGAGTGACTTTTTGATAAGTAAAATGTTAATCAACCATTCTTAAGCCCAAATCCTGATTGCACCCTTGCATTTTGAAATCCAGCTAGGAACGTGACAGGGAGTTCTAAACTCTGGTTGTGACTAGTCTAACACGGGTTTTGGGGGGCCTCTCTTGTTGATCTCTGTTAACTGTTATATTAGACACCACCTCAGCACATCAGCAAGCCTCATTTCACATGCCCTGAAGATTCAAGAAGGAAAGAAACAAGGTTCCTATGGCAACTGGAACTCAAAATGTTGGTTTTTATCTTTATTCTCTTTGATTTTTTTTTTTTACAAGTAGAACTCATTTATTTTGCTAGAGAAAATTTAATGTAGAAGAGCTACATTGGGTGTGGCAGGAAAAAAGTCACTTTTTCTCAGCAAAAGGCATTTTAATCTCAGGGCATGTTCTAGAATAATCAAGACTATTAAAAAGCATGCAGTTGCACTATCCAATAAAAACAACATGAAATGAAACAGTCTCGTTCATCAGTAGAAATTCAAAATCTCTAGTGTCAGACGAAGCAATGACATATACCAGAGAAACCAAGTTGATTAAATTGGCTGGATATTTTGGCATCACATACGTAAAGTTGTAGTTCTAACATGAAGCTTAAATCAGACAAAATCAGGTTTTTCTGCTAAATTGATGAATACTACTCAAATGACTAGCTAAAGCATTAAAAGTTCAGTTAAAAGTAGTGATTTGACTTTTAACATGCATAAAAATTTTAAATATTTTCTATTAATGTCAATTTGTCTTTAATTGGTAGATACCATGTACACAAAAAAGCATGCTTAGAGAGAAAAACCACTATCCAGAACAACATGAGTTCTCCATCCACACAGTATTTTATAATTATGCAGTTATTTACATTTTTCAAGTTTCCATATCTATTTCTCATTTCATTCTCTAATCATTTTTTTTTTAGAAGTACAGAGGCAGTATGGCAATTTCCAGCTCAGAGATGAAGAAAATGATTAGGGTCCAGCCTAGGTTAACAGCTAGTAATGATAGAATAATCTAGACTTTTAGAATGATGCCCCAGATTGTTCCCATCTCCTGGTGTCCGTCACCTTGAGAAGCCAGTTTCCGCCCACTCTGACGGAGCTTAGTTCAAAAACTGCTCTTGGCCAGAGGAGCCATCGCCTGTGGGCTACAAGACGAACTTTGCCAAGTGCTGGAGGGTTGTGCTGGTGCCTTCTCAGGGAACCATCCTGCAGCAGCTGCACAAGCCCGAGCTGGCCTCTTGGAAGCCTAGCTGAGTCCTCCGACTTTCAAATGAGGTCATCCAACTAGCCCCACAGGCCAGCCAGGGCGCCAGAGCCGGCCAGAAAACAGACTCAGGAGCCAGTGCTCACTTGCCTGAGCTAATATGAAAGTGGTAGAGGAAGGACTAGGGTTGGGTCTCAGGATCCAATTTGAGCTCTCCATTGAGAAATAAAAAAGTGGCTGTCTTTCCCAGAAGTTGGATACAAAAAAAAAAAAAAAAAAAAAAGAAGAAGAAGAAATGATCTGAAGGATTATAATTTGAAAAGAGAGAAATTGGATCCATTTTATAGCGACCATCAAAGGCTTTAGTTCTTAGCTTATTTTCGCAAAATTCTTTTTATCTTTTTAACTAAATAGCTGTTATCTACAGACACGTTTTTCTACTTTTATTTTTGTTCTGTAGTCTCTTGCCTCCTAGTATGTGGCTTTTATTATACGGTTAAATTTTCTAGTAAAGATGTAAGATAAAACTGTCCAGGTTTATTCATTTATTCTCTTGACATATTTGTAATCCATGGCATATGTATTTTACCTCATTCGGGTCTCTGGAGTTGAATAAAATAACCAAAGTAGTATAAAGTAACATTTTTCACTTGCAGACTTCCCTCTGCGGTGGCTTTGCACACTTCGAATCAGTAGGTCAGCCGGGCTTCAAAATGAGACAGGTTATTTTTGTGTTTGCTGCTTTACATGGACAGAGCCCTGTGGGCAGGATCCCAGGGGGGAGGGGACCTATTTTTCAGTGGTTGTCATCTTCATGGTTGTTGTATTGAATTTCCTTCAACTCTTTATCAGGTTTTCTTCAGTTTTGAAGATGGATTATTTTTTTTTTCAGGCACAATAAAACTATTTCTTAAAAATTAAGATTCCATTTGAAAGGAGTTGGGGGAAGGTCTTTTCAAGGGAGGCCAGCAGCAATACTGAGGTCCAGATCTGCAGCTCGGCTTCCTAAAGCCCCACAGGAAAAACAGGAATCCCCCAGGACCGTCAACATTGCAACAAGGGTCTAGGCATCAGTTGGAGCTTTTCCAGTACTAAAAAGAAACACGGTGCTTTGTTGAAGGCATTTGCAGAAACAAAACCATTCTGCCTTCTCTATTAATTTTTGAAGTCTGGTCTTCTCTGACACTGTGTCCAGGCCCAGCAGGACAAAAGCTGCTACCAGAAACCCAGGCAGTGGTGCCAGGCCTGGGGAGCTATGTGAGTCAGAAACTGGGGATGCTCATGTTTAAGACCTAGAGACAGAGATGGAGCAACTAAAGGGCCCATCAGAGCCATTGTGAGCTTGTTCCCCCGGCTCTCACATGCTTTCTAAAACAACGGCTCCTAGGCTGTGTCCCCTACTTTCACTTTCCTGGGCCTAAGTTTTCTTACCTATAAAGGGAAATTGAAGCGGGCACAGTGGCCCATGCCTGTAATCCCAGAGGCTCTGGAGGCTGAGACAGGAGGATGGCAAGTTCAAAGCCAGCCTCAGCAAAATGGAGGCACTAAGCAACACAGTGAGACCCTGTCTCTAAATAAAATACAAAATAGGGCTGGGGATGTGGCTCAGTGGTCGAGTTCTCCTGAGTTCAATCCCTAGTACCAAAAAGAATAAAAATAAAAAAGAAAGAAAAGAAAGAAAGAAGATTGAATCATAAAGTACTTTACTTTTCCAAATGTGCGAATCTCTGTGTAAAACAGGACCCCCAGCAAAGCATTTGTGACTTCCTCACACTGAAAAATATTTACTGTTCAGTGTCTGTATTTGAGTCATCTCTGCTCCTCATTATCTGCTCTATATCACTGAGCGTTTTTCTAGATTCATTTTTAGAAAAAAAAAAAAACCCACTATTTTAGTTATTTATTTTTTGGTCTTCCCTTTAAAGATTTGTAAAAGATGGTGTGCTGCCATGAAGGGTCTGGTTTCAGACCGTCAGCAGAGAACCTCGAAAGAGTTGACCAGCTTAAATACGGGTCTTGAAGTATGCAAAAACTGCATAATTTGCATTGCTTTGCTTTCTGCAACAGTGTTTTTTCCAAACAACACATCTGTCATGTCCCTATTGACTTGAAGCCATGTAGAATGCACACCCTCTTTGATAGAGAAAATTAATAGTGCATTAGGGAATCTTCTTTTCTGAAATAATGGAGTTCAGATTTAGTCCAGTCATCTAATCCGAGATACTGATATCACGTTGGGAGCAAGTCCCTGGGAGATTCCAAATAAACTGCCATCAACAACCATCCTCAGTTTTAGTTTGATAGTCAGTTGTTCAATAGATGCTATGAGAAAGGAGATGTATAAAGGAGACGTACATAGGGAGGTGTATAAAGAAAAAAAAAACACTTAAACATTGACTTCCTTAAACTCTGAAGTGCTAGTAATGGTCATATGTAGCTTAAACAAGAATTAAATGAGGTGGTGCATATCCAGTATGGCTCAGGGGTCGAGTTCCTGGAATGGTGGGAGAACTCGGTGGTGATTTCAAGGTAGGAAGTGTGGCCCTGAGTGCTCTGTAGGGCTGATGGGAGCAGTGGGACCTGGTGCCGTCTAACTGATTGACCGACAGTGTAGGCTGGAACATGGGGAGCAGTGGGACCTGGTGCCGTCTAACTGATTGACCGACAGTGTAGGCTGGAACATGGTCAGCCCTGTGAGGTGGGAAAAATAAAAATGGGATGCATCGAGGAGGAAGATGACATTGTTTTCTAGAGAAATTGGGCAAACATTCATGAAGGCGGTGGCATTCTGGGGGGGGCCTTAAAAGAGAGGTTGAGGTTTCAGTAATGAGTGTGGGGAGATGTGATTTCTAGATTCCGTAGATGGCAGCCGTGGTCAGGATGGAGTCAGCAGGAAGAGAACTCCTTGGCAAAGCGTCTGAATCCTAGAGTCAGAAGCAGCAGCGGCAAGTGGCAGGATTCAGAGCCGTGCCTCTAGCAGTGTCCTGTTCAGCCCCTTGTCAGGGACTCGACGGTCACATTAATAGATGACATGACGGGATGGGGGAAGTACCTTCAAGGTCCACAGCGCAAACCTAGCGGGTGTGATCAGTCTAGTGAGGCAATGTTTACAAGCACGCGTTTAGAGTTCTGTGATTAAGGTCACACGGGCAGGGATAGTGTTTAGGTGGGAAGGAGGGTGTGTGGCCAGGAAGGGTCTGGTTTCAGAACATCGGCACAGAACCTCGATAGAGTTGACCAGCTTAAATACGGGTCTGGTGCCTTCATATTAGCAGGACCGAAGCCATGACCGCGGCCTCGTGGCCAGACTGTTTTTTCTTCCTGACCAACTTCCCAGACACGTTTGCAGGGAGGTGGCCATGGGGTTGAGTTGGAGCTGATGACAGGGGACCTCAGGATGGTGTGTGCCACTTCCAAGGCTCAACCACTGTCAAGGGCTCCTAGCGGCTCCTGCCTCTGGTGGTGTGGAGCAGGGGTGTGCGTGGAAGGGAGGGCCTTGGGAGTGCACAGTATTATGAACAAGTTGGAAAATAACTTGGGGGTAGCTCAAATTGTGACATTCTCAGACACTAGACTGCCGCAGTCTCTGGCTGGGCACAAATCACGAGTCTCCACACAGCTTGTAGATTCAAACAGCAATTCTTTATTCCCGAACTCACACCGGCCGTCTACAAACACGCTCTGGGGGAATCCACGTTCTCTGCCCAAATCCACTCTCTCAAATCCACTACTCTGCCCTAATTCACTCCACATGGGCTTCTGTCTCCCAAAATATACTGTCTGACCCTAAGAACTCAAGAGGAACTCAGCAGCAGGATACGCCCTATTCTAAAGGGGGAACACCCTAATCTCCTATTATGCTAAACTGCCCTATTCTAAAGGGGAAACACCCTACTCTCCTATTATGCTAAACTGCCCTATTCTAAAGGGGGAACACCCTAAACACGGATCCTGCCCTGGATCCTGCCCTGGTCCTTGAGCAAGGTCACCTTTCAGAAGTCCTTCCACTAGACAGCATGGGAGTAAGCTGGCAAGGAATTTGTCATACCTACTTGGCTGATGGCTCCCAGCACTAGACACTTCTACTCCTATCTAGAGCCGCACCCCCACTTAGCACAGGAGATTCACTCCAAGGCCCTCATGGAGGCTGGAAACCATAAAGACTAAGAACCTGATGTGTACTCTGCTTTTGTCTGCACATTCTTTTCTATGATAACATGTAGTTTGTAAGTTAGGCACAGTAAGAAGCTAATAATAAAATAAAACAATTATAACAATATATTGCAATAGGAGTTACGTGAATGTGTTCCCTCCCTCCCCCCCTTTTTTTTTTAAATATCTTATTGCATGGTGCTCACACTTCTGCTTGTGCTGATGTAAGATGGGATGGTGTCACACCTCGAGATGACTGAGGTGACCCCTGTGGCTGGGCCATGCAGCGTTAGGCAGTGCTTGGGAAGGACACCCATGGGCTTCAGGGATTCTGGATCACGGAGCAGGATGATGTTGGGCAGGAAGCATACACAGCCCGGACCCGGTGGCCAAAGGGGTGATTCCTGCTGCCAGCAGGATGGAGTGGGAGGGCGAGAGGTTTCATCACGCAGCTCACAGAGGTGCACAGTTGAAAGCTTAGGAATTATTTCTGGAATTTTACATTTAATATTTTCAGCTATTGACGGTGGATAACTGAAACTGCAAAGGGCAAACCCCCAAATTAGGGAAGACTATTGTATATATTCACTCCAGGGAATCTGGAAAGCAGGCATGAGGAGACGTGATTGAAGTTATGGTTTGTAAGAGCACCAAAGTGAAAAAAAGAAATACAAATGTCCATCAGTAGGAAATCCCGGTGCCCAACAACAGAAGAAGGAGAACTTAGTTTATATTCACAGAAGTATCACATGATAGTGAAAACCAGTCACTATTATACAGAGATAAAAATAAGAAACGTAAGGGTGAGAAAAGAAACAAGTCACAAAGAAAAATAAACGCCATTATAAAATGTTTACAAACACAAAGGAGAGAGAAGGAAAGGTAAGACCGTTGTTTAGTGGTTTTCATGGTTGTATTCATTTGTGATATTTTTTTAATGAGGAAGGGACTTGTATAAGTAATCTGTTGTCAACATAATGTGGTGAACGGTCACCTACAACCCAGTGGGCTTAAGGAAAGAAACTTGCACTATGGATCTCACTCACATCTGCTGGGCTCATTGGCTCCTGCCGGTGCCTGGCTGATCTTGGCTGGGCTCACTGACATTTCCCTGTCTGGGATGCCAGGTGGTTCTGCCATCTTGGTGGATGCATGTCCACTGCTTAGCTGTTGCCTGATGGAGAATGGCCATGATCTGGGGGAGCGGTTCTGCAGCCCAGGCAGCTGATCACCATCCCACTGTCTGACCCCTGTCATGCTGTCTGGCAATAGGGTCCTGTGAGGGGGCGTGCAGGAATATGTAGGTGCTTTTTGAGGCTCATCTTTCAGGGCATATTCTCACATCTTGTTGGCAAGAGCAAGTTGCCTTTTCAAGCCTGGGGGGCGGGGAGATGGGTCATCTGAGAAGCCCCCAATCACGCTCTGAATGAATCAATCCAACCTGGAATACCAGTCACAGAATTCAGGATCATGATTGCCCACTGGGAGATACCAGCAGAGAAACTCAGGTGTGTCCAGGTTATTGCCAAAGTTATGGCTCTTAAGTTGGGAAGCTTATTTTATTTGTAAATATACTTACAAATAAAATAAAACTTTAATTTATTTTTAAGTATATTTTACAACGTATATGTATCTTACATGTACTTCATGTAAGCACCAAATGCTATTCTCTGGAAAACAAACAAACAAACAAAAAAAAAAACCCTGAAACCTCCCTACCCCAAAGCAAAACAAAACAAAACCTTCAAATGTAAGAAAAACCAAAGGGCCTATTAGTCCAGGGATCTAGATTCTCCTTCCTAGGTTCTGCAAAATGGGATATTAATTATCACTTTTTAAAAAAAAAAAAAAAAGATTGTGACTTTGACAATGAAATCACTTGTTAGAAGAAGTTGAAGGGCTTGCTTTATCAAACTGGTGACAATAATTCTCTCTCTTCCAAAGACTCCAGATCATATTTCCACCACGTAGAAACCCCGCATTTATTCGGCTTTCCTTTCCTGTCTTTTATTCTGTTTGTTTTATTCCTGGAACAAAGATACCACAGCTTGTCTTCGAAAGATTTCCATGTGAGTTTGAAAGAGTGTGGAATTTGGAACATGCTACAGCTCAGATAAAACTGTTGATTTTTTTTTTTTTTCCTTTTTTCAAAGTGTTCCTCAATTGGACCCAGATCCCAGACCTCCAGGGTTTGATTCATTCATCTCTAGCCGGGCCTGTGCTTTCTGCCTCTCTCCAGACAACCCGGAGATTCACTCACAATAGATGCTTTTGCTCCTTTTCTCACATCACAAAGGAATTAATGTTTGCTCAGCCCTTTGAAGATGCAGTGTCACGCATGTGCTATTATTAATAATGAAATACAGATCTGCTTCACACCATCTGAAAAACAGGGCTGTGCCACCACCAGAGAACTTTTATTTAACCAATTCCCCGTAATGCTTAGCCCAGACCCTGCTTGGCTTCAGATTGGGGCTGGTCCTCAAACACGGGTAGAGAAAGGAAGCCACTGGAGGGGAACAAAACATGTGCAATACAGTTAGAAAAAAGAAGAGAAGAGGTGCCTTTTGTAACCCTTAGAGACCACCCTCACCCCTGCTGCAGGCATTTCAGCATTTCAGTTTAGTGTCCTAAACCCAGCACTTACTGAACAGGGGCCCCCAAGGAGGCCTTCCTTGATTCTTTATGCATTCCAAAGAGGGTACACATTCCCAGGGCGCACACGGGCACAGGCAGGAAAGGGATCCATCACGTTCTGTGGCCTCCTGTCCTTTTTGTTTGTCTAGGACTTTTAGTCTCTCTCCTTTTCTTCTCTGAAGCCCTAATATCCCTCCTACCATAGTTTTCTACGTCCACAAGCTCCCTCCACGTGCCTGTGTTTATGGGGAGAGGGATGTAGAGTGAGGCCACTGTAAATCACAGCCCAGTAAACTCTCGGGCTGGTCCCGTTTAGAGAGACAGGTGCAAGCACACAGCTGGATTGCCAAGGACACCTCTGTGGTTCCTGCTGACGGGCCGGCACACCCACCCACCACAGCAGCCAAGGAAGAGTGAATTTGCAAGCTGAGTGTGTATATCAGGATTTGATTTTTTAAATCTGTGCACCTGTCCTCCGTGGCATGTGTCTCGACTCCATCTCCCCCGTCCTGCCCCTGCCGGTCTGTGGGTTTTGGATCTGGTTATTCAAAATGGACTCCAGGGTGATTTGTGAGTCACCCAGTGTTTGCAGGACAGGGAAGCGTTTCTTCCTCCACTCCAGGCCCCAACACGGAAGGTGTTGTCTGTGGAAAAGAGAACTGAAGAGAGAAAGAGAGGAAGAGAAGGGGTACAGTACAGACCTCAAGGAAATCAAGACCATGCTGTGCAAAATCACAACAGCTGTTTCTGTTTTTATTGGCTGTTTCTCTTGGCTCCATTTTTTCAGCAACTGCTGTTCATATGAGCAGGAAGGCCTGCGGCCTGGGCAAGCTCCACAGAGGGAGGAGGGGACAACGGGTCCGGGCAGGAGAAGAGGAGGGCAGTGGCTGGGGCTGGGGGGCTGAGTTGTATGTGGTGTTTGGAGGGGAGACACATCAAAGCATTTCTTTTTGATAGCTTCGTGGAAACCTCAGCAATGGACTTCAGACACACTTCATGGCAAGCTCCTAAAAGCACCCCACCCTCCTGGCTGGGTCAGACGAGTGGTGGGGTTAAGGCAGTGTCCTACTCCTGAGAGGACAGGCCGAAATCTCCGAGGAAATGAAGTGTCAGGACACGTCCCTTTCTCTCTCCTCTCTCTCCCTCCGATGGTGATTCACCTATTCCAGGGCACGGGGCCAGACACAGGGGGACTTCACATTTTTCCAGGGGACTCTCTCATGGTGAGGAATGGACTGAGCTACGTGTTGGCTCAGTGACCCTGTGAGCATGTTGGAGGTGGGATGCAGCCCCTCAGGGCCTGGAGTGAGCTGCTCGCCCACCTCGATCCCCTGCAAAGCAGCTGGAAGGCAAGGGAGGGACAAGACGTGACAAAGCCCACAATTGCTCTCTTGTTTAAATTCCCTGTTAGATTGGTGATTTAAAGGGCATATTTAAGGTTTGCTTACATGGGAGCTCTTGAACGTGGTTCTGTTCTTCGCTGTGCTTGTCTTAATACATCCTGTCTTTCTTAATCAAATTAATTCTCTAAACCCTAGGGGAGCATCATTTTGAAAGTGAATATCATGTCCCCGAGTGAGGGCAAATGGATAGAAGGCCTGGGAGGTAAGGAACATAACAAGAGGAAGGACGTGTTCCTTATGTTTGACTTTCAGTTATATAGAAAGGGAAAATGAAATAAAAAGACAACTAAGAACAACCCCTTTCTCTGGTGATAAAGTGGTCACATTTTAAGAGAAGTCCCTGTAAGGTGGAAGTCCAGCCCTGCAGCCCTGCAGCCCTGCCTGGGCAGTTGGTGGTGCTTGGAGACTGACTTGGTTTTACCCTGATCTGTCTCTGACTCAAGAGCGAATCAGAACCTATACGCCTCAGTGTTCACAGCTAAAGATGGAGCTGACTTGGGAAGGTAGAATAATTAAAGGTTACAAAGTGTTTGCATCTACAAAGCCTTGTGTAATTGCGAGCATTAAATCTAATAACATAATTAGGTGTTGAAGGTGGTGTCTTGGTCATTTTGCTTTCTGAATGCAGGGAAGGATGGCTTCAAAGCTCCTTCCATTGACTTTCCCCCAAAGTCGCTGAATGACCCGGAAAAGGGGTGATTTGGACTAATGCTTTTTTGAACAATTATATATTTTGAGATGTGCCAAGGTTTTCTCTGATTTTCTGATGTCATTTCTCTTGTTATGTTACTGTCCTCTATGTGTTTAAAGTGACTAGTAATGCATCATTTACCAAACATTAAAGCTGCTGGGAGACTTTTCAGGTAGGACCCGATTTAACAGAGACAGGGAGAGACTGTTTTGGAAAGGGGCTCTCTAAAAAGGAAAATCAGTGATTTTTATCAGGTTAAAAATGCACAAAGAAGCTAACGTCTGACTGCAAAGATTGAAATTGTTTCTCAGGAAAGATGCCGGATTAGGGAAAGACACCAATTTTGTGTTTGGTGTGACACTTAAAGTGTCGGAACCTCTCACTAATTGTCCTGGGGACAAAGTCATTTGCCTTAGGCTCTGGTTGCAGAATGAGTTGATTGTACTTGACCACAGCGTCATTAAGACAAGTCTGAAAGCGCTCAGAATTTCTGTTCTTTGAGAACATTTTCCCCTTGTACATCTGGTAACGGTTGTTATAAATTCAAGATACTCTTCATCAGTAGCATCTTTTACAAATGAAAACTGGAGTTTTGCATACTGAAGTTCAGCCAGCTACCCTCATTAGTTGGCATCCGTGGGACCTCACTTGTAAAAACATGTTTCAGCTATTATCTCGACAGAGGACTGTATGTTCACGCACACGCACAGTTACCAGGCTGAGCACTCCCTTCTTTGGGTCGCTCTTTGATGCTTTGTTGTTCTGTGGCTTGTGTCCACATGAGGATGTCAGCCACGGGCAGGCAGTTCCTTCCCATTATGATTCCTCACCCAGTCTCACCCACTCTTGTTTCCTATTTGTGCCGGGCTCCAGATTGATGCCAACATTTCAAAGGGCACACCTCATCAGTTCAAAAGCTCAATTTGCCTTAAGTCATCATCAAAGCAGACACTTAATATTAAGTACCTGTTTATACCAGAATTTTTTGACATGCAAGGACAACGTGGGCATCTCAAGGGGAACATTGCCTTGTGAGACTGGGTGACTCCTGGGATGAGGCAGGTAGGTCAAGAGTGCTGTCAAGAGGCAGCCTGTTCTGAACGTAGTGCCCTCTGCTGACCTCCGCTGGGGGCTTCACCAACGGGAGCACCTATAGCTCATGCGCGGGCATGACCTCATCTGAAGAAAATCCATGGAAAATTTCCAAACCCTCAAACACATCTAAATGTGTGGATGGTGGTTTATATCTATTCCTAAATTTTCTTCCTGTCCATAGCACCCGAGAACTCGTCCTGGAAATCCCCCTTCATGATCACTGTGAAATACCAAACCCATGAGGACATCGGAATCTGTGCTTACTAAGGCGCTTTCCTTTCTAAAGCCTTCTGACGCTCCTCCCTGGGAGAGATTAAGTGAAGTCTGTGCGTTCCCACTTCCCAAGTCCATCGCCACACATCAAAGGAGCGCCCTGCCATCCAAGCTCCTCTCCCTCCATGCCCACACTCAAGTATGCTGTTTTATGTGGGTCCACCAAAGTCTTTTTTTGATTTTTCTCCCCATCTGTTCTTTGAATAAACATGCATCCTAAAGAGAAGGAGGACTTAAAGGATCAAACTAGGTTCCTGTATTTGGAAATGCTTTCAAAAGACCACACCAAACTCGGCCACTCGGTCAAATGAGGTTCCGTTTGCTTCTAATAGCATTTAATTACCTCCCCCACGCCCTCAGACGCATTTGCTGCTTCTCAGTTTGCACAACTTGGCTAGTATGATGTCCAATTTTTTTTTTTTTTAATTTGAAACCAGGTGTATGAGTTTGTAGGAGGCTTCCTCTGCTGTGTTTCCACCAGACCAACGCAGCCGGTCTCTTTGGGTAACCGACTTGGCTGCGCTGGGTGTCTGGAATTGTAGGGACCCGCTAGCCAGAGACAAAACCAGGTTGTTGGGTTTTTTTCCCCCTTTTTAACTGTTTTAGATGCTGTTTGGTGACCGTAGACATGGTACTTCAGGGTCCTCCTATCAATTAATACTTTTAAGACACAGTTCTGCTCTCCAGATTAAAACTAGCTTTTGTTTTTCTTTCTTCAGATAAGTAAGAGGGAAGAACAGGGGACTGAAGAACTTCTGTGGAATGTTCTATAAAATTTTAGTTTTCAATAACGATTTCCAGCTTAGACCCTCCGAGTGGACTGCGTACGTTTGTTCATCTGAATTGATTGACAGTGGCATAATGTACAAAGACCGGGCAATTTCAAGATCACAGTTTAACCTTGATGGATTAATTTATTTTTGGTGAAGGGCCAGGTTGTAAATACCATAGGCTTTGCAGGCCCAGAGAAAAATGAACGATATTATGTAGGGACTCATATGACAAAAGTGAAGAGTCTTGTCCCTTGTCCTCCCATGCGTCTGATGGACCCTCCCCGGTGGTGGGCACCCCAGGTGGCCATCACACCACAAGCAGAGGGGAGCAGGGATGCGGGGAAGCCGGGCTGGGTCTCTGCGCTGGAGCAGCACCTGCGGGCCTTTCAGCTACAGGCATCTGAGGGGCTTGCTTGATGGTTGTCAATTCCTCACCCCTGGTTAGACAGACAGCTGGATTCTGATGACTCCCAAACTGGTGTCCGGGCTCTGAGCACCAGCAATCTGTCTTACATGTCCTCTTCATTACCTGTGGACACTTTAAAGAAAGATGTCCCCCAGTGAGCTCATCCTCACCTTCTTCCTCCAGGGCCCTATTTTTCTAAATAGCAGCCCTACTCACCCCATGGCCCCGGTCAGAAAACCCCTTGCCCAGGCCTCCAGCCTCCCGTTCCCTTTCCCACGCAGCCGCTGGCCTGGAAGCAACCTGAACAGGAATGGAATTTGCTCATAGCTACGGAGCTAGGCCTCAGCAGAGGACCTGACCCAGAGCGGGCTTCCAACGTGGCTGTGGAGTTATCCACCCGTCCACAAGCCCAGCCACTTCTTGGTTCATCCCCTGCAGAAAACCCTTCAGTGGTTTTCCAATGACCAGACAATAAGGGTGAACTACACAGCAGATGTTGAAACACTCTGTTTTGGTCTCGCCTATCCTGAAGACTAACTAGACAGAACTGTATTAAGTGCACCAACATCTCTCATCCTGCTTTCCTCCCATTCTAAAGTCCAGGTAGGTAGAGAGTTACAGGTAGGCGAGGATAAAGGCACTGGTTAAAGGATAAGCAATCACAGCACTGCCTTTATTTAGAAAATCTGAAACGAGACCTGGTGGCAAAGACATCAGGAGAGAATACAGTATTAATGAGGTCAGTATTCACATATAAGCATTATATTGTATTGCATACTGTGTCCACTCCATAATCAGGCATTGTTACATAAGTGTCCATCAACAGGTAATGGCATGTGGTATGTATACAGGAAGAAGAACACGGTTCAGCCTTTAAAGAGAAGGCCCTGCTGCTGTCAATTTGAACTTGGAGGACCTCGTGTGAAGTGGCATGTGCAATTGTTATGTTTGAATGCGGTTTGTCCCTGCCAAAACTCCTGCTGGGGATGCAGCCGTGTTGAGAAACAGTGGGGCCCTTAAAAGACCTTTGGGCCCCGAGGAACCGCCCAGGGAAGGATTAATGCTGGTCCCGCAGGAGTGCGTAGGCTGATCAGTTACTGAGAGAGGGGCTATTATAAAGCCAGCCTCCCCACGGGCTTGTTTGAACTGGCACCTACCTGCCTCCCCTTCTGCTTCTCTACAGTGTTGGGATACAGTCAGAGGCCCTGACCAGGGGCCAGTCATTAGAACTGTGAGCCTAATAAATCTGTTTCTTTGTTCAGTTTCCAGCATGAGGTATTCTGTTATAGCAACGTAAAGCCAACCAAGACAGACGGACACAGGAAAACAACCGCAGCACCATCCAACTCTTACGTGGAAGTTAAGAGGGTTGAACCCTAAACATAGACTAGAATGATGGTCACTGGGGATGTGTGCATGGTGGCCACAGGACACAAAGTTTCTGTTCATAAGAAGAGTGGGTTTAAGAAATCTGTTGTACAACATGGTGACTGTAAATGTCAGTATACTGCATACTTGAAAATTGCTGAGAGGAGACTTTAATAATTCTTTGTTTATGAACAAAGAATAATCATGTGTTTGAGTGTCCGTCATTGTGGCAAAACACCTCAAGTAGACCACTTAAAGGGGGAAAGGCTTACTTTGCTCACAGTCTCAGAAGTTCCAGGCTACGGTGACTTGGCCGAGCTCCTCGGGCAAAGCATCATGGTGAGGACCCCTGGCAGAGGAGGATGGTGCACCTCATGGCCACTGGGAGGGAAGAGTCAAAAGCAGACCATGTACTAACATCCCCTCAAAGACAGCACCCAAGACCTCACTTCCTCCACTGGGCCCCATATCCCCTCCAGGACACCCCCATGTCCTCACTTCCTCCACTAGGCCCTATATCCCCTCCAGGACACCCCCATGTCCTCACTTCCTCCACTAGGCCCCATATCCCCTCCAGGACACCCCCATGTCCTCACTTCCTCCACTAGGCCCCATATCCCCTCCAGGACACCCCCATGTCCTCACTTCCTCCACTAGGCCCCATATCAGCTCCAGGACACCCTCATGTCCTCACTTCCTCCACTAGGCCCCATATCCCCTCCAGGACACTCCCCATGACCTCACTTCCTCCACTAGGCCCCATATCCCCTCCAGGACACCCTCATGTCCTCACTTCCTCCACTAGGCCCCATATCCCCTCCAGGACACACCCATGACCTCAGTTCCTCCACTAGGCCCCATATCCCCTCCAGGACACCCCCAAGACATCACTTCCTCCACTAGGCCCCATATCCCCTCCAGGACACCCCCATGTCCTCACTTCCTCCACTAGGCCCCGTATCCCCTCCAGGACACCCCCATGTCCTCACTTCCTCCACTAGGCCCCATATCCCCTCCAGGACACCCCCATGTCCTCACTTCCTCCACTAGGCCCCATATCCCCTCCAGGACACCCCCATGTCCTCACTTCCTCCACTAGGCCCCATATCCCCTCCAGGACACCCCCATGGCCTCACTTCCTCCACTAGGCCCCATATCCCCTCCAGGACACCCCCATGTCCTCACTTCCTCCACTAGGCCCCATATCCCCTCCAGGACACCCCCATGTCCTCACATCTCCACTAGGCCCCATATCCCCTCCAGGACACCCCCATGTCCTCACTTCCCCCACTAGGCCCCATATCCCCTCCTGGACACCCCCATGTCCTCACTTCCTCCACTAGGCCCCATATCCCCTCCAGGACACCCCCATGTCCTCACTTCCTCCACTAGGCCCCATATCCCCTCCAGGACACCCCCATGTCCTCACTTCCTCCACTAGGCCCCATATCCCCTCCAGGACACCCCCATGTCCTCACTTCCTCCACTAGGCCCCATATCCCCTCCTGGACACCCCCATGTCCTCACTTCCTGCACTATGCCCCATATCCCCTCCAGGACACCCCCATGTCCTCACTTCCTCCACTAGGCCCCATATCCCCTCCACCCCGCATGGCCTCACTTCCTCCACTAGGCCCCATATCCCCTCCAGGACACCCCCAAGTCCTCACTTCCTCCACTAGGCCCCATATCCCCTCCAGGACACCCCCATGACCTCACTTCCTCCACTAGGCCCCATATCCCCTCCAGGACACCCCCATGACCTCACTTCCTCCACTAGGTCCCATATCCCCTCCAGGACACCCCCATGTCCTCACTTCCTCCACTAGGCCCCATATCCCCTCCAGGACACCCCCATGACCTCACTTCCTCCACTAGGTCCCATATCCCCTCCAGGACACCCTCATGTCCTCACTTCCTCCACTAGGCCCCATATCCCCTCCAGACACCCTCATGTCCTCACTTCCTCCACTAGGCCCCATATCCCCTCCAGGACACCTTCATGACCTCACTTCCTCCACTAGGCCCCATATCCCCTCCAGGACACCCGCATGGCCTCACTTCCTCCACTAGGCCCCATATCCCCTCCAGGACACCCCCATGACCTCACTTCCTCCACTAGGCCCCATATCCCCTCCAGGACACCCCCATGACCTCACTTCCCCCACTAGGCCCCATATCCCCTCCAGACACCCTCATGTCCTCACTTCCTCCACTAGGCCCCATATCCCCTCCAGGACACCTTCATGACCTCACTTCCTCCACTAGGCCCCATATCCCCTCCAGGATACCCCCATGTCCTCACTTCCTCCACTAGGCCCCATATCCCCTCCAGGACACCCCCATGACCTCACTTCCCCCACTAGGCCCCATATCCCCTCCAGACACCCTCATGTCCTCACTTCCTCCACTAGGCCCCATATCCCCTCCAGGAAACCCCCATGTCCTCACTTCCTCCACTAGGCCCCATATCCCCTCCAGGACACCCCCATGTCCTCACTTCCTCCACTAGGCCCCATATCCCCTCCAGACACCCTCATGTCCTCACTTCCTCCACTAGGCCCCATATCCCCTCCAGGACACCCGCATGGCCTCACTTCCTCCACTAGGCCCCATATCCCCTCCAGGACACCCTCATGTCCTCACTTCCTCCACTAGGCCCCATATCCCCTCCAGGACACCCCCATGACCTCACTTCCTCCACTAGGCCCCATATCCCCTCCAGGACACCCCCATGACCTCACTTCCTCCACTAGGCCCCATATCCCCTCCAGACACCCTCATGTCCTCACTTCCTCCACTAGGCCCCATAACCCCTCCAGGACACCCGCATGGCCTCACTTCCTCCACTAGGCCCCATATCCCCTCCAGGACACCCCCATGACCTCACTTCCTCCACTAGGCCCCATATCCCCTCCAGACACCCTCATGACCTCACTTCCTCCACTAGGCCCCATATCCCCTCCAGACACCCTCATGTCCTCACTTCCTCCACTAGGCCCCATATCCCCTCCAGGACACCCGCATGGCCTCACATCCTCCACTAGGCCCCATATCCCCTCTAGGACACCCCCATGTCCTCACTTCCTCCACTAGGCCCCATATCCCCTCCAGGACACCCCCATGACCTCACTTCCTCCACTAGGCCCCATATCCCCTCCAGGACACCCCCATGACCTCACTTCCTCCACTAGGCCCCATATCCCCTCCAGACACCCTCATGTACTCACTTCCTCCACTAGGCCCCATATCCCCTCCAGGACACCCGCATGGCCTCACTTCCTCCACTAGGCCCCATATCCCCTCCAGGACACCCCCATGACCTCACTTCCTCCACTAGGCCCCATATCCCCTCCAGACACCCTCATGTCCTCACTTCCTCCACTAGGCCCCATATCCCCTCCAGGACACCCCCATGGCCTCACTTCCTCCACTAGGCCCCATATCCCCTCCAGGACACCCCCATGGCCTCACTTCCTCCACTAGGCCCCATATCCCCTCCAGACACCCTCATGTCCTCACTTCCTCCACTAGGCCCCATATCCCCTCCAGGACACCCGCATGGCCTCACTTCCTCCACTAGGCCCCATATCCCCTCCAGGACACCCTCATGTCCTCACTTCCTCCACTAGGCCCCATATCCCCTCCAGGACACCCGCATGGCCTCACTTCCTCCACTAGGCCCCATATCCCCTCCAGGACACCCTCATGTCCTCACTTCCTCCACTAGGCCCCATATCCCCTCCAGGACACCCCCATGTCCTCACTTCACCCACTAGGCCCCATATCCCCTCCAGGACACCCTCATGTCCTCACTTCCTCCACTAGGTCCCATATCCCCTCCAGGACACCCCCATGTCCTCACTTCCTCCACTAGGCCCCATATCCCCTCCAGGACACCCCCATGAACTCACTTCCTCCACTAGGCCCCATATCCCCTCCAGGACACCCGCATGGCCTCAATTCCTCCACTAGGCCCCATATCCCCTCCAGACACCCTCATGTCCTCACTTCCTCCACTAGGCCCCATATCCCCTCCAGGACACCCCCATGTCCTCACTTCACCCACTAGGCCCCATATCCCCTCCAGGACACCCTCATGTCCTCACTTCCTCCACTAGGCCCCATATCCCCTCCAGGACACCCCCATGACCTCACTTCCTCCACTAGGCCCCATATCCCCTCCAGGACACCCGCATGGCCTCACTTCCTCCACTAGGCCCCATATCCCCTCCAGGACACCCTCATGTCCTCACTTCCTCCACTAGGCCCCATATCCCCTCCAGGACACCCCCATGTCCTCACTTCCTCCACTAGGCCCCATATCCCCTCCAGGACACCCCCATGTCCTCACTTCCTCCACTAGGCCGCATATCCCCTCCAGGACACCCCCATGTCCTCACTTCCTCCACTAGGCCCCATATCCCCTCCAGGACACCCTCATGTCCTCACTTCCTCCACTAGGCCCCATATCCCCTCCAGGACACTCCCCATGTCCTCACTTCCTCCACTAGGCCCCATATCCCCTCCAGGACACCCCCATGTCCTCACATCCTCCACTAGGCCCCATATCCCCTCCAGGACACCCCCATGTCCTCACTTCCTCCACTAGGCCCCATATCCCCTCCAGGACACTCCCCATGTCCTCACTTCCTCCACTAGGCCCCATATCCCCTCCAGGACACCCTCATGTCCTCACTTCCCCCACTAGGCCCCATATCCCCTCCAGGACACCCCCATGTCCTCACTTCCTCCACTAGGCCCCATATCCCCTCCAGGACACCCCCATGTCCTCACTTCCTCCACTAGGCCCCATATCCCCTCCAGGACACCCCCATGACCTCACTTCCTCCACTAGGCCCCATATCCCCTCCAGACACCCTCATGTCCTCACTTCCTCCACTAGGCCCCATATCCCCTCCAGGACACCTTCATGACCTCACTTCCTCCACTAGGCCCCATATCCCCTCCAGGACACCCGCATGGCCTCACTTCCTCCACTAGGCCCCATATCCCCTCCAGGACACCCCCATGTCCTCACTTCCTCCACTAGGCCCCATATCCCCTCCAGGACACCCGCATGGCCTCACTTCCTCCACTAGGCCCCATATCCCCTCCAGGACACCCCCATGACCTCACTTCCTCCACTAGGCCCCATATCCCCTCCAGACACCCTCATGTCCTCACTTCCTCCACTAGGCCCCATATCCCCTCCAGGACACCTTCATGACCTCACTTCCTCCACTAGGCCCCATATCCCCTCCACCCCCCATGTCCTCACTTCCTCCACTAGGCCCCATATCCCCTCCAGGACACCCCCATGTCCTCACTTCCTCCACTAGGCCCCATATCCCCTCCAGGACACCCCCATGACCTCACTTCCTCCACTAGGCCCCATATCCCCTCCAGGACACCCCCAAGACCTCACTTCCTCCACTAGGCCCCATATCCCCTCCAGGACACCCCCATGTCCTCACTTCCTCCACTAGGCCCCATATCCCCTCCAGGACACCCCCATGTCCTCACTTCCCCCACTAGGCCCCATATCCCCTCCAGGACACCCCCATGTCCTCACTTCCTCCACTAGGCCCCATATCCCCTCCAGGACACCCCCATGGCCTCACTTCCTCCACTAGGCCCCATATCCCCTCCAGGACACCCCCATGGCCTCACTTCCCCCACTAGGCCCCATATCCCCTCCAGGACACCCCCATGTCCTCACTTCCTCCACTAGGCCCCATATACCCTCCAGGACACCCCCATGGCCTCACTTCCTCCACTAGGTCCCATAACCCCTCCAGGATACCCCCATGGCCTCACTTCCTCCACTAGGCCCCATATCCCCTCCAGACACCCTCATGTCCTCACTTCCTCCACTAGGCCCCATATCCCCTCCAGGACACCCCCATGTCCTCACTTCACCCACTAGGCCCCATATCCCCTCCAGGACACCCTCATGTCCTCACTTCCTCCACTAGGCCCCATATCCCCTCCAGGACACCCCCATGACCTCACTTCCTCCACTAGGCCCCATATCCCCTCCAGGACACCCGCATGGCCTCACTTCCTCCACTAGGCCCCATATCCCCTCCAGGACACCCTCATGTCCTCACTTCCTCCACTAGGCCCCATATCCCCTCCAGGACACCCCCATGTCCTCACTTCCTCCACTAGGCCCCATATCCCCTCCAGGACACCCCCATGTCCTCACTTCCTCCACTAGGCCGCATATCCCCTCCAGGACACCCCCATGTCCTCACTTCCTCCACTAGGCCCCATATCCCCTCCAGGACACCCTCATGTCCTCACTTCCTCCACTAGGCCCCATATCCCCTCCAGGACACTCCCCATGTCCTCACTTCCTCCACTAGGCCCCATATCCCCTCCAGGACACCCCCATGTCCTCACATCCTCCACTAGGCCCCATATCCCCTCCAGGACACCCCCATGTCCTCACTTCCTCCACTAGGCCCCATATCCCCTCCAGGACACTCCCCATGTCCTCACTTCCTCCACTAGGCCCCATATCCCCTCCAGGACACCCTCATGTCCTCACTTCCCCCACTAGGCCCCATATCCCCTCCAGGACACCCCCATGTCCTCACTTCCTCCACTAGGCCCCATATCCCCTCCAGGACACCCCCATGTCCTCACTTCCTCCACTAGGCCCCATATCTCCTCCAGGACACCCCCATGACCTCACTTCCTCCACTAGGCCCCATATCCCCTCCAGACACCCTCATGTCCTCACTTCCTCCACTAGGCCCCATATCCCCTCCAGGACACCTTCATGACCTCACTTCCTCCACTAGGCCCCATATCCCCTCCAGGACACCCGCATGGCCTCACTTCCTCCACTAGGCCCCATATCCCCTCCAGGACACCCCCATGTCCTCACTTCCTCCACTAGGCCCCATATCCCCTCCAGGACACCCGCATGGCCTCACTTCCTCCACTAGGCCCCATATCCCCTCCAGGACACCCCCATGACCTCACTTCCTCCACTAGGCCCCATATCCCCTCCAGACACCCTCATGTCCTCACTTCCTCCACTAGGCCCCATATCCCCTCCAGGACACCTTCATGACCTCACTTCCTCCACTAGGCCCCATATCCCCTCCACCCCCCATGTCCTCACTTCCTCCACTAGGCCCCATATCCCCTCCAGGACACCCCCATGTCCTCACTTCCTCCACTAGGCCCCATATCCCCTCCAGGACACCCCCATGACCTCACTTCCTCCACTAGGCCCCATATCCCCTCCAGGACACCCCCAAGACCTCACTTCCTCCACTAGGCCCCATATCCCCTCCAGGACACCCCCATGTCCTCACTTCCTCCACTAGGCCCCATATCCCCTCCAGGACACCCCCATGTCCTCACTTCCCCCACTAGGCCCCATATCCCCTCCAGGACACCCCCATGTCCTCACTTCCTCCACTAGGCCCCGTATCCCCTCCAGGACACCCCCATGGCCTCACTTCCTCCACTAGGCCCCATATCCCCTCCAGGACACCCCCATGGCCTCACTTCCCCCACTAGGCCCCATATCCCCTCCAGGACACCCCCATGTCCTCACTTCCTCCACTAGGCCCCATATACCCTCCAGGACACCCCCATGGCCTCACTTCCTCCACTAGGTCCCATAACCCCTCCAGGATACCCCCATGGCCTCACTTCCTCCACTAGGCCCCATATCCCCTCCAGGACACCCCCATGGCCTCACTTCCTCCACTAGGCCCCATATCCCTTCCAGGACACCCCCATGGCCTCACTTCCTCCACTAGGCCCCATATCCCCTCCAGGACACCCCCATGGCCTCACTTCCTCCACTAGGCCCCATATCCCCTCCAGGACACCCCCATGGCCTCACTTCCTCCACTAGGCCCCGTATCCCCTCCAGGACACCCCCATGGCCTCACTTCCTCCAGTAGGCCCCATATCCCTTCCAGGACACCCCCATGTCCTCACTTCCTCCACTAGGCCCCGTATCCCCTCCAGGACACCCCCATGTCCTCACTTCCTCCACTAGGCCCCATATCCCCTCCAGGACACCCCCATGGCCTCACTTCCTCCACTAGGCCCCGTATCCCCTCCAGGACACCCCCATGGCCTCACTTCCTCCACTAGGCCCCATATCCCTTCCAGGACACCCCCATGTCCTCACTTCCTCCACTAGGCCCCATATCCCCTCCAGGACACCCCCATGGCCTCACTTCCTCCACTAGGCCCCGTATCCCCTCCAGGACACCCCCATGGCCTCACTTCCTCCACTAGGCCCCATATCCCCTCCAGGATACCCCCATGGCCTCACTTCCTCCACTAGGCCCCGTATCCCCTCCAGGACACCCCCATGGCCTCACTTCCTCCACTAGGCCCCATATCCCCTCCAGGATACCCCCATGTCCTCACTTCCTCCACTAGGCCCCATATCCCCTCCAGGACACCCCCATGGCCTCACTACCTCCACTAGGCCCCATATCCCCTCCAGGACACCCCCATGGCCTCACTTCCCCCACTAGGCCCCATATCCCCTCCAGGACACCCCCATGTCCTCACTTCCTCCACTAGGCCCCATATACCCTCCAGGACACCCCCATGGCCTCACTTCCTCCACTAGGCCCCATAACCCCTCCAGGATACCCCCATGGCCTCACTTCCTCCACTAGGCCCCATATCCCCAACAGGACACCCCCATGGCCTCACTTCCTCCACTAGGCCCCATATCCCTTCCAGGACACCCCCATGTCCTCACTTCCTCCACTAGGTCCCATATCCCCTCCAGGACACCCCCATGTCCCCACTTCCTCCACTAGGCCCCATATCCCCTCCAGGATACCCCCATGGCCTCACTTCCTCCACTAGGCCCCATATCCCTTCCAGGACACCCTCATGGCCTCACTTCCTCCACTAGGCCCCATATCCCCTCCAGGATACCCCCATGGCCTCACTTCCTCCACTAGGCCCCATATCCCCTCCAGGACACCCCCATGGCCTCACTTCCTCCACTAGGCCCCATATCCCTTCCAGGACACCCTCATGGCCTCACTTCCTCCACTAGGCCCCATATCCCCTCCAGGATACCCCCATGGCCTCACTTCCTCCACTAGGCCCCATATCCCCTCCAGGACACCCCCATGGCCTCACTTATTCCACTAGGCCCCATATCCCCTCCAGGATACCCCCATGGCCTCACTTCCTCCACTAGGCCCCATATCCCCTCCAGGACACCCTCATGTCCTCACTTCCTCCACTAGGCCCCATATCCCCTCCAGGACACCCCCATGTCCTCACTTCCTCCACTAGGCCCCATATCCCCTCCAGGACACCCTCATGTCCTCACTTCCTCCACTAGGCCCCATATCCCCTCCAGGACACCCCCATGACCTCACTTCCTCCACTAGGCCCCATATCCCCTCCAGGACACCCTCATGTCCTCACTTCCTCCACTAGGCCCCATATCCCCTCCAGGACACCCCCATGTCCTCACTTCCCCCACTAGGCCCCATATCCCCTACACCCCCCATGGCCTCACTTCCTCCACTAGGCCCCATATCCCCTCCAGGACACCCCCATGGCCTCACTTCCTCCACTAGGCCCCATATCCCTTCCAGGACACCCTCATGGCCTCACTTCCTCCACTAGGCCCCATATCCCCTCCAGGACACCCCCATGGCCTCACTTATTCCACTAGGCCCCATATCCCCTCCAGGACACCCCCATGTCCTCACTTCCTCCACTAGGCCCATATCCCCTCCAGGACACCCCCATGTCCTCACTTCCTCCACTAGGCCCCATATCCCCTACACCCCCCATGTCCTCACTTCCCCCACTAGGCCCCATATCCCCTCCAGGACACCCCCATGTCCTCACTTCCTCCACTAGGCCCCATATCCCCTCCAGGACACCCCCATGTCCTCACTTCCTCCACTAGGCCCCATATCCCCTCCAGGACACCCCCATGACCTCACTTCCTCCACTAGGCCCCATATCCCCTCCACCCCCCATGGCCTCACTTCTTCCACTAGGCCCCATATCCCCTCCAGGACACCCCCATGTCCTCACTTCCTCCACTAGGCCCCATATCCCCTCCAGGACACCCCCATGTCCTCACTTCCTCCACTAGGCCCCATATCCCCTCCAGGACACCCCCATGTCCTCACTTCCTCCACTAGGCCCCATATCCCCTCCAGGACACCCCCATGTCCTCACTTCCTCCACTAGGCCCCATATCCCCTCCAGGTCACCCTCATGTCCTCACTTCCTCCACTAGGCCCCATATCCCCTCCAGGTCACCCTCATGTCCTCACTTCCTCCACTAGGCCCCATATCCCCTCCAGGACACCCCCATGTCCTCACTTCCTCCACTAGGCCCCATATCCCCTCCAGGTCACCCTCATGTCCTCACTTCCTCCACTAGGCCCCATATCCCCTCCAGGACACCCCCATGGCCTCACTTCCTCCACTAGGCCCCATATCCCCTCCAGGACACCCCCATGTCCTCACTTCCTCCACTAGGCCCCATATCCCCTCCAGGACACCCCCATGACCTCACTTCCTCCACTAGGCCCCATATCCCCTCCAGGACACCCCCATGTCCTCACTTACTCCACTAGGCCCCATATCCCCTCCAGGACACCCTCATGTCCTCACTTCCTCCACTAGGCCCCATATCCCCTCCAGGATACCCCCATGTCCTCACTTCCTCCACTAGGCCCCATATCCCCTCCAGGACACCCCCATGTCCTCACTTCCTCCACTAGGCCCCATATCCCCTCCAGGACACCCCCATGTCCTCACTTCCTCCACTAGGCCCCATATCCCCTCCAGGACACCCCCATGTCCTCACTTCCTCCACTAGGCCCCATATCCCCTCCAGGACACCCCCATGACCTCACTTCCTCCACTAGGCCCCATATCCCCTCCAGGACACCCCCATGTCCTCACTTCCTCCACTAGGCCCCATATCCCCTCCAGGACACCCCCATGACCTCACTTCCTCCACTAGGCCCCATATCCCCTCCAGACACCCTCATGTCCTCACTTCCTCCACTAGGCCCCATATCCCCTCCAGGACACCCCCATGTCCTCACATCCTCCACTAGGCCCCATATCCCCTCTAGGACACCCCCATGTCCTCACTTCCTCCACTAGGCCCCATATCCCCTCTAGGACACCCCCATGTCCTCACTTCCTCCACTAGGCCCCATATCCCCTCCAGGACACTCCCCATGACCTCACTTCCTCCACTAGGCCCCATATCCCCTCCAGGACACCCCCATGTCCTCACTTCCTCCACTAGGCCCCATATCCCCTCCAGGACACCCTCATGTCCTCACTTCCTCCACTAGGCCCCATATCCCCTCTAGGACACCCCCATGTCCTCACTTCCTCCACTAGGCCCCATATCCCCTCTAGGACACCCCCATGTCCTCACTTCCTCCACTAGGCCCCATATCCCTTCCAGGACACCCTCATGGCCTCACTTCCTCCACTAGGCCCCATATCCCCTCCAGGACACCCCCATGTCCTCACTTCCTCCACTAGGCCCCATATCCCCTCCAGGTCACCCTCATGTCCTCACTTCCCCCACTAGGCCCCATATCCCCTCCAGGACACCCCCATGTCCTCACTTCCTCCACTAGGCCCCATATCCCCTCCAGGACTCCCTCATGTCCTCACTTCCTCCACTAGGCCCCATATCCCCTCCAGGTCACCCTCATGTCCTCACTTCCCCCACTAGGCCCCATATCCCCTCCAGGACACCCTCATGTCCTCACTTCCCCCACTAGGCCCCATATCCCCTCTAGGACACCCCCATGTCCTCACTTCCTCCACTAGGCCCCATATCCCCTCTAGGACACCCCCATTGTCCTCACTTCCTCCACTAGGCCCCATATCCCTTCCAGGACACCCTCATGGCCTCACTTCCTCCACTAGGCCCCATATCCCCTCCAGGACACCCCCATGTCCTCACTTCCTCCACTAGGCCCCATATCCCCTCCAGGTCACCCTCATGTCCTCACTTCCCCCACTAGGCCCCATATCCCCTCCAGGACACCCCCATGTCCTCACTTCCTCCACTAGGCCCCGTATCCCCTCCAGGACACCCCCATGTCCTCACTTCCTCCACTAGGCCCCATATCCCCTCCAGGACACCCTCATGTCCTCACTTCCTCCACTAGGCCCCATATCCCCTCCAGGACACCCCCATGTCCTCACTTCCTCCACTAGGCCCCATATCCCCTCCAGGTCACCCTCATGTCCTCACTTCCCCCACTAGGCCCCATATCCCCTCCAGGACACCCCCATGTCCTCACTTCCTCCACTAGGCCCCATATACCCTCCAGGTCACCCTCATGTCCTCACTTCCCCCACTAGGCCCCATATCCCCTCCAGGACACCCCCATGTCCTCACTTCCTCCACTAGGCCCCATATCCCCTCCAGGTCACCCTCATGTCCTCACTTCCCCCACTAGGCCCCATATCCCCTCCAGGACACCCTCATGTCCTCACTTCCCCCACTAGGCCCCATATCCCCTCTAGGACACCCCCATGTCCTCACTTCCTCCACTAGGCCCCATATCCCTTCCAGGACACCCTCATGGCCTCACTTCCTCCACTAGGCCCCATATCCCCTCCAGGACACCCGCATGTCCTCACTTCCTCCACTAGGCCCCATATCCCCTCCAGGTCACCCTCATGTCCTCACTTCCCCCACTAGGCCCCATATCCCCTCCAGGACACCCCCATGTCCTCACTTCCTCCACTAGGCCCCATATCCCCTCCAGGACACCCCCATGTCCTCACTTCCTCCACTAGGCCCCATATCCCCTCCAGGACACCCTCATGTCCTCACTTCCTCCACTAGGCCCCATATCCCCTCCAGGACACCCCCATGTCCTCACTTCCTCCACTAGGCCCCATATCCCCTCCAGGACACCCCCATGTCCTCACTTCCTCCACTAGGCCCCATATCCCCTCCAGGACACCCTCATGTCCTCACTTCCTCCACTAGGCCCCATATCCCCTCCAGGACACCCTCATGTCCTCACTTCCTCCACTAGGCCCCATATCCCCTCCAGGACACCCCCATGTCCTCACTTCTTCCACTAGGCCCCATATCCCCTCCAGGACACCCTCATGTCCACACTTCCTCCACTAGGCCCCATATCCCCTCCAGGACACCCCCATGTCCTCACTTCCTCCACTAGGCCCCATATCCCCTCCAGGACACCCTCATGTCCTCACTTCCTCCACTAGGCCCCATATCCCCTCCAGGACACCCTCATGTCCTCACTTCCTCCACTAGGCCCCATATCCCCTCCAGGACACCCCCATGTCCTCACTTCCTCCACTAGGCCCCATATCCCCTCCAGGACACCCCCATGTCCTCACTTCCTCCACTAGGCCCCATATCCCCTCCAGGACACCCTCATGTCCTCACTTCCTCCACTAGGCCCCATATCCCCTCCAGGACACCCCCATGTCCTCACTTCCTCCACTAGGCCCCATATCCCCTCCAGGACACCCTCATGTCCTCACTTCCTCCACTAGGCCCCATATCCCCTCCAGGACACCCTCATGTCCTCACTTCCTCCACTAGGCCCCATATCCCCTCCAGGACACCCCCATGTCCTCACTTCCTCCACTAGGCCCCATATCCCCTCCAGGACACCCTCATGTCCTCACTTCCTCCACTAGGCCCCATATCCCCTCCAGGACACCCCCATGTCCTCACTTCCTCCACTAGGCCCCATATCCCCTCCAGGACACCCTCATGTCCTCACTTCCTCCACTAGGCCCCATATCCCCTCCAGGACACCCTCATGTCCTCACTTCCTCCACTAGGCCCCATATCCCCTCCAGGACACCCACATGTCCTCACTTCCTCCACTAGGCCCCATATCCCCTCCAGGACACCACCATGTCCTCACTTCCTCCACTAGGCCCCATATCCCCTCCAGGACACCCCCATGTCCTCACTTCCTCCACTAGGCCCCATATCCCCTCCAGGACACCCTCATGTCCTCACTTCCTCCACTAGGCCCCATATCCCCTCCAGGACACCCGCATGTCCTCACTTCCTCCACTAGGCCCCATATCCCCTCCACCCCCCATGTCCTCACTTCCTCCACTAGGCCCCATATCCCCTCCAGGACACCCCCATGGCCTCACTTCCTCCACTAGGCCCCATATCCCCTCCAGGATACCCCAATGGCCTCACTTCCTCCACTAGGCCCCATATCCCCTCCAGGACACCCCCATGGCCTCACTTATTCCACTAGGCCCCATATCCCCTCCAGGATACCCCCATGGCCTCACTTCCTCCACTAGGCCCCATATCCCCTACACCCCCCATGTCCTCACTTCCCCCACTAGGCCCCATATCCCCTCCAGGACACCCCCATGTCCTCACTTCCTCCACTAGGCCCCATATCCCCTCCAGGTCACCCTCATGTCCTCACTTCCTCCACTAGGCCCCATATCCCCTCCAGGACACCACCATGACCTCACTTCCTCCACTAGGCCCCATATCCCCTCCAGGACACCCCCATGTCCTCACTTCCTCCACTAGGCCCCATATCCCTTCCAGGACACCCTCATGGCCTCACTTCCTCCACTAGGCCCCATATCCCCTCCAGGACACCGCCATGTCCTCACTTCCTCCACTAGGCCCCATATCCCTTCCAGGACACCCTCATGTCCTCACTTCCTCCACTAGGCCCCATATCCCCTCCAGGACACCGCCATGTCCTCACTTCCTCCACTAGGCCCCATATCCCCTCCAGGACACCCTCATGTCCTCACTTCCTCCACTAGGCCCCATATCCCTTCCAGGACACCCTCATGGCCTCACTTCCTCCACTAGGCCCCATATCCCCTCCAGGACACCGCCATGTCCTCACTTCCTCCACTAGGCCCCATATCCCCTCCAGGACACCCCCATGTCCTCTCTTCCTCCACTACGCCCCATATACCCTCCAGGACACCCCCATGTCCTCACTTCCTCCACTAGGCCCCATATCCCCTCCAGGACACTCCCCATGGCCTCACTTCCTCCACTAGGCCCCATATCCCCTCCAGGATACCCCCATGGCCTCACTTCCTCCACTAGGCCCCATATCCCCTCCAGGACACCCCCATGTCCTCACTTCCTCCACTAGGCCCCATATCCCCTCCAGGAAACCCCCATGACCTCACTTCCTCCACTAGGCCCCATATCCCCTCCAGGATACCCTCCATGTCCTCACTTCCTCCACTAGGCCCCATATCCCCTCCAGGACACCCCCATGTCCTCACTTCCTCCACTAGGCCCCATAACAACTCCAGGACACCCCCATGTCCTCACTTCCTCCACTAGGCCCCATATCCCCTCCAGGACACCCGCATGGCCTCACTTCCTCCACTAGGCCCCATATCCCCTCCAGGACACCCCCATGACCTCACTTCCTCCACTAGGCCCCATATCCCCTCCAGGACACCCCCATGACCTCACTTCCTCCACTAGGCCCCATATCCCCTCCAGGACACCCGCATGGCCTCACTTCCTCCACTAGGCCCCATATCCCCTCCAGGACACCCCCATGTCCTCACTTCCTCCACTAGGCCCCATATCCCCTCCAGGACACTCCCCATGGCCTCACTTCCTCCACTAGGCCCCATATCCCCTCCAGGAAACCCCCATGACCTCACTTCCTCCACTAGGCCCCATATCCCCTCCAGGACACCCCCAAGACCTCACTTCCTCCACTAGGCCCCATATCCCCTCCAGGAGACCCTCATGTCCTCACTTCCACCCCTAGGCCCCATATCCCCTCCAGGACACTCCCCATGTCCTCACTTCCTCCACTAGGCCCCATATCCCTTCCAGGACACCCTCATGGCCTCACTTCCTCCACTAGGCCCCATATCCCCTCCAGGACACCCCTATGTCCTCACTTCCTCCACTAGGCCCCATATCCCCTCCACCCCTCATGTCCCCACTTCCTCCACTAGGCCCCATATCCCCTCCAGGACACCCCCATGTCCTCACTTCCTCCACTAGGCCCCATATCCCCTCCAGGACACCCTCATGTCCTCACTTCCTCCACTAGGCCCCATATCCCCTCCAGGACACCCCCATGGCCTCACTTCCTCCACTAGGCCCCATATCCCCTCCACCCCCCATGTCCTCACTTCCTCCACTAGGCCCCATATCCCCTCCAGGACACCCCCATGTCCTCACTTCCTCCACTAGGCCCCATATCCCCTCCAGGACACCCCCATGACCTCACTTCCTCCACTAGGCCCCATATCCCCTCCAGGACACCACCATGTCCTCACTTCCTCCACTAGGCCCCATATCCCCTCCAGGACACCCCCATGTCCTCACTTCCTCCACTAGGCCCCATATCCCCTCCAGGACACCCTCATGTCCTCACTTCCTCCACTAGGCCCCATATCCCCTCCAGGACACCCCCATGTCCTCACTTCCTCCACTAGGCCCCTTATCCCCTCCAGGACACCCTCATGTCCTCACTTCCTCCACTAGGCCCCATATCCCCTCCAGGACACTCCCCATGTCCTCACTTCCTTCACTAGGCCCCATATCCCCTCCAGGACACCCCCATGTCCTCACTTCCTCCACTAGGCCCCATATCCCCTCCAGGACACCCCCAAGACCTCACTTCCTCCACTAGGCCCCATATCCCCTCCAGGACACCCCCATGTCCTCACTTCCCCCACTAGGCCCCATATCCCCTCCAGGACACCGCCATGTCCTCACTTCCTCCACTAGGCCCCATATCCCCTCCACCCCCCATGTCCTCACTTCCCCCTCTAGGCCCTATATCCCCTCCAGGACACCCTCATGTCCTCACTTCCTCCACTAGGCCCCATATCCCCTCCAGGACACCCCCATGTCCTCACTTCCTCCACTAGGCCCCCTTATCCCCTCCAGGACACCCTCATGTCCTCACTTCCCCCACTAGGCCCCATATCCCCTCCACCCCCCATGTCCTCACTTCCTCCACTAGGCCCCATATCCCCTCCACCCCTCATGTCCTCACTTCCCCCACTAGGCCCCATATCACCTCCAGGTCACCCTCATGTCCTCACTTCCTTCACTAGGCCCCATATCCCCTCCAGGACACCACCATGTCCTCACTTCCTCCACTAGGCCCCATATCCCCTCCAGGACACCACCATGTCCTCACTTCCTCCACTAGGCCCCATATCCCCTCCACCCCTCATGTCCTCACTTCCTCCACTAGGCCCCATATCCCCTCCAGGACACCCCCATGTCCTCACTTCCTCCACTAGGCCCCATATCCCCTCCACCCCTCATGTCCTCACTTCCTCCACTAGGCCCCATATCCCCTCCAGGTCACCCTCATGTCCTCACTTCCTTCACTAGGCCCCATATCCCCTCCAGGATACCCTCCATGTCCTCACTTCCTCCACTAGGCCCCATATCCCCTCCAGGACACCCCCATGTCCTCACTTCCTCCACTAGGCCCCATAACAACTCCAGGACACCCCCATGTCCTCACTTCCTCCACTAGGCCCCATATCCCCTCCAGGACACCCGCATGGCCTCACTTCCTCCACTAGGCCCCATATCCCCTCCAGGACACCCCCATGACCTCACTTCCTCCACTAGGCCCCATATCCCCTCCAGGACACCCCCATGACCTCACTTCCTCCACTAGGCCCCATATCCCCTCCAGGACACCCGCATGGCCTCACTTCCTCCACTAGGCCCCATATCCCCTCCAGGACACCCCCATGTCCTCACTTCCTCCACTAGGCCCCATATCCCCTCCAGGACACTCCCCATGGCCTCACTTCCTCCACTAGGCCCCATATCCCCTCCAGGAAACCCCCATGACCTCACTTCCTCCACTAGGCCCCATATCCCCTCCAGGACACCCCCAAGACCTCACTTCCTCCACTAGGCCCCATATCCCCTCCAGGAGACCCTCATGTCCTCACTTCCTCCCCTAGGCCCCATATCCCCTCCAGGACACTCCCCATGTCCTCACTTCCTCCACTAGGCCCCATATCCCTTCCAGGACACCCTCATGGCCTCACTTCCTCCACTAGGCCCCATATCCCCTCCAGGACACCCCTATGTCCTCACTTCCTCCACTAGGCCCCATATCCCCTCCACCCCTCATGTCCCCACTTCCTCCACTAGGCCCCATATCCCCTCCAGGACACCCCCATGTCCTCACTTCCTCCACTAGGCCCCATATCCCCTCCAGGACACCCTCATGTCCTCACTTCCTCCACTAGGCCCCATATCCCCTCCAGGACACCCCCATGGCCTCACTTCCTCCACTAGGCCCCATATCCCCTCCAGGACACCCCCATGGCCTCACTTCCTCCACTAGGCCCCATATCCCCTCCACCCCCCATGTCCTCACTTCCTCCACTAGGCCCCATATCCCCTCCAGGACACCCCCATGTCCTCACTTCCTCCACTAGGCCCCATATCCCCTCCAGGACACCCCCATGACCTCACTTCCTCCACTAGGCCCCATATCCCCTCCAGGACACCCCCAAGACCTCACTTCCTCCACTAGGCCCCATATCCCCTCCAGGACACCCCCATGTCCTCACTTCCTCCACTAGGCCCCATATCCCCTCCAGGACACCCTCATGTCCTCACTTCCTCCACTAGGCCCCATATCCCCTCCAGGACACCCCCATGTCCTCACTTCCTCCACTAGGCCCCTTATCCCCTCCAGGACACCCTCATGTCCTCACTTCCTCCACTAGGCCCCATATCCCCTCCAGGACACTCCCCATGTCCTCACTTCCTTCACTAGGCCCCATATCCCCTCCAGGACACCCCCATGTCCTCACTTCCTCCACTAGGCCCCATATCCCCTCCAGGACACCCCCATGGCCTCACATCCCCCACTAGGCCCCATATCCCCTCCACCCCCCATGTCCTCACTTCCCCCTCTAGGCCCTATATCCCCTCCAGGACACCCTCATGTCCTCACTTCCTCCACTAGGCCCCATATCCCCTCCAGGACACCCCCATGTCCTCACTTCCTCCACTAGGCCCCCTTATCCCCTCCAGGACACCCTCATGTCCTCACTTCCCCCACTAGGCCCCATATCCCCTCCACCCCCCATGTCCTCACTTCCTCCACTAGGCCCCATATCCCCTCCACCCCTCATGTCCTCACTTCCCCCACTAGGCCCCATATCACCTCCAGGTCACCCTCATGTCCTCACTTCCTTCACTAGGCCCCATATCCCCTCCAGGACACCACCATGTCCTCACTTCCTCCACTAGGCCCCATATCCCCTCCAGGACACCACCATGTCCTCACTTCCTCCACTAGGCCCCATATCCCCTCCACCCCTCATGTCCTCACTTCCTCCACTAGGCCCCATATCCCCTCCAGGACACCCCCATGTCCTCACTTCCTCCACTAGGCCCCATATCCCCTCCACCCCTCATGTCCTCACTTCCTCCACTAGGCCCCATATCCCCTCCAGGTCACCCTCATGTCCTCACTTCCTTCACTAGGCCCCATATCCCCTCCAGGACACCCCCATGTCCTCACTTCCTTCACTAGGCCCCATATCCCCTCCAGGACACCACCATGTCCTCACTTCCTCCACTAGGCCCCATATCCCCTCCACCCCTCATGTCCTCACTTCCTCCACTAGGCCCCATATCCCCTCCAGGACACCCCCATGTCCTCACTTCCTCCACTAGGCCCCATATCCCCTCCAGGACACCCCCATGTCCTCACTTCCTCCACTAGGCCCCCTTATCCCCTCCAGGACACCCTCATGTCCTCACTTCCCCCACTAGGCCCCATATCCCCTCCACCCCCCATGTCCTCACTTCCTCCACTAGGCCCCATATCCCCTCCACCCCTCATGTCCTCACTTCCCCCACTAGGCCCCATATCCCCTCCAGGTCACCCTCATGTCCTCACTTCCTTCACTAGGCCCCATATCCCCTCCAGGACACCACCATGTCCTCACTTCCTCCACTAGGCCCCATATCCCCTCCAGGACACCACCATGTCCTCACTTCCTCCACTAGGCCCAATATCCCCTCCACCCCTCATGTCCTCACTTCCTCCACTAGGCCCCATATCCCCTCCAGGACACCCCCATGTCCTCACTTCCTCCACTAGGCCCCATATCCCCTCCACCCCTCATGTCCTCACTTCCTCTACTAGGCCCCATATCCCCTCCAGGTCACCCTCATGTCCTCACTTCCTTCACTAGGCCCCATATCCCCTCCAGGACACCACCATGTCCTCACTTCCTCCACTAGGCCCCATATCCCCTCCACCCCTCATGTCCTCACTTCCTCCACTAGGCCCCATATCCCCTCCAGGACACCCCCATGTCCTCACTTCCTCCACTAGGCCCCATATCCCCTCCAGGACACCCCCATGTCCTCACTTCCCCCACTAGGCCCCATATCCCCTCCAGGACACCTTCATGACCTCACTTCCTCCACTAGGCCCCATATCCCCTCCAGGACACCCCCATGTCCTCACTTCCCCCACTAGGCCCCATATCCCCTCCACCCCTCATGTCCTCACTTCCTCCACTAGGCCCCATATCCCCTCCAGGACACTCCCCATGGCCTCACTTCCTCCACTAGGCCCCATATCCCCTCCAGGACACCCCCATGTCCTCACTTCCTCCACTAGGCCCCATATCCCCTCCAGGACACCCTCATGTCCTCACTTCCTCCACTAGGCCCCATATTCCCTCCAGGTCACCCCCATGTCCTCACTTCCTCCACTAGGCCCCATATCCCCTCCACCCCTCATGTCCTCACTTCCTCCACTAGGCCCCATATCCCCTCCAGGACACCCCCATGTCCTCACTTCCCCCACTAGGCCCCATATCCCCTCCAGGACACCCCCATGTCCTCACTTCCCCCACTAGGCCCCATATCCCCTCCAGGACACCCCCATGTCCTCACTTCCTCCACTAGGCCCCATATCCCCTCCAGGACACCCTCATGTCCTCACTTCCTCCACTAGGCCCCATATTCCCTCCAGGTCACCCCCATGTCCTCACTTCCTCCACTAGGCCCCATATCCCCTCCAGGACACCCCCATGTCCTCACTTCCTCCACTAGGCCCCATATCCCCTCCAGGACACCACCATGTCCTCACTTCCTCCACTAGGCCCCATATCCCCTCCAGGACACCCCCAAGTCCTCACTTCCTCCACTAGGCCCCATATCCCCTCCAGGACACCCCCATGTCCTCACTTCCTCCACTAGGCCCCATATCCCCTCCAGGACACCCTCATGTCCTCACTTCCTCCACTAGGCCCCATATCCCCTCCAGGACACCCCCAAGTCCTCACTTCCTCCACTAGGCCCCATATCCCCTCCAGGACACCCCCATGTCCTCACTTCCTCCACTAGGCCCCATATCCCCTCCAGGACACCTCATGTCCTCACTTCCTCCACTAGGCCCCATAACCCCTCCAGGACACCTCATGTCCTCACTTCCTCCACTAGGCCCCATATCCCCTCCAGGACACCCTCATGTCCTCACTTCCTCCACTAGGCCCCATATTCCCTCCAGGTCACCCCCATGTCCTCACTTCCTCCACTAGGCCCCATATCCCCTCCAGGACACCCCCATGTCCTCACTTCCTCCACTAGGCCCCATATCCCCTCCAGGACACCACCATGTCCTCACTTCCTCCACTAGGCCCCATATCCCCTCCAGGACACCCCCAAGTCCTCACTTCCTCCACTAGGCCCCATATCCCCTCCAGGACACCCCCATGTCCTCACTTCCTCCACTAGGCCCCATATCCCCTCCAGGACACCCTCATGTCCTCACTTCCTCCACTAGGCCCCATATCCCCTCCAGGACACCCCCAAGTCCTCACTTCCTCCACTAGGCCCCATATCCCCTCCAGGACACCCCCATGTCCTCACTTCGTCCACTAGGCCCCATATCCCCTCCAGGACACCTCATGTCCTCACTTCCTCCACTAGGCCCCATATCCCCTCCAGGACACCTCATGTCCTCACTTCCTCCACCAGGCCCCATATCCCCTCCAGGACACCCCCATGTCCTCACTTCCTCCACTAGGCCCCATATCCCCTCCACCCCTCATGTCCTCACTTCCTTCACTAGGCCCCATATCCCCTCCAGGACAACACCATGTCCTCACTTCCTCCACTAGGCCCCATATCCCCTCCACCCCTCATGTCCTCACTTCCTCCACTAGGCCCCATATCCCCTCCAGGACACCCCCATGTCCTCACTTCCTCCACTAGGCCCCATATCCCCTCCACCCCTCATGTCCTCACTTCCTCCACTAGGCCCCATATCCCCTCCAGGACACTCCCCATGGCCTCACTTCCTCCACTAGGCCCCATATCCCCTCCAGGACACCCCCATGTCCTCACTTCCTCCACTAGGCCCCATATCCCCTCCAGGACACCCCCATGTCCTCACTTCCTCCACTAGGCCCCATATCCCCTCCAGGACACCCCCATGTCCTCACTTCCTCCACTAGGCCCCTTATCCCCTCCAGGACACCCTCATGTCCTCACTTCCTCCACTAGGCCCCATATCCCCTCCAGGACACCCTCATGACCTCACTTCCTCCACTAGGCCCCATATCCCCTCCACCCCTCATGTCCTCACTTCCTCCACTAGGCCCCATATCCCCTCCAGGTCACCCTCATGTCCTCACTTCCTCCACTAGGCCCCATATCCCCTCCACCCCTCATGTCCTCACTTCCTCCACTAGGCCCCATATCCCCTCCAGGTCACCCCCATGTCCTCACTTGCTCCACTAGGCCCCATATCCCCTCCAGGTCACCCTCATGACCTCACTTCCTCCACTAGGCCCCATATCCCCTCCAGGTCACCCTCATGACCTCACTTCCTCCACTAGGCCCCATATCCCCTCCAGGTCACCCTCATGACCTCACTTCCTCCACTAGGCCCCATATCCCCTCCACCCCTCATGTCCTCACTTCCTCCACTAGGCCCCATATCCCCTCCACCCCTCATGTCCTCACTTCCTCCACTAGGCCCCATATCCCCTCCAGGTCACCCCCATGTCCTCACTTGCTCCACTAGGCCCCATATCCCCTCCAGGTCACCCTCATGACCTCACTTCCTCCACTAGGCCCCATATCCCCTCCAGGTCACCCTCATGACCTCACTTCCTCCACTAGGCCCCATATCCCCTCCAGGTCACCCTCATGACCTCACTTCCTCCACTAGGCCCCATATCCCCTCCAGGTCACCCTCATGACCTCACTTCCTCCACTAGGCCCCATATCCCCTCCAGGACACCCTCATGTCCTCACTTCCTCCACTAGGCCCCATATCCCCTCCAGGTCACCCTCATGACCTCACTTCCTCCACTAGGCCCCATATCCCCTCCACCCCTCATGTCCTCACTTCCTCCACTAGGCCCCATATCCCCTCCAGGTCACCCTCATGTCCTCACTTCCTCCACTAGGCCCCATATCCCCTCCACCCCTCATGTCCTCACTTCCTCCACTAGGCCCCATATCCCCTCCAGGTCACCCCCATGTCCTCACTTACTCCACTAGGCCCCATATCCCCTCCAGGACACCCCCATGTCCTCACTTCCTCCACTAGGCCCCATATCCCCTCCAGGTCACCCCCATGTCCTCACTTCCTCCACTAGGCCCCTTATCCCCTCCAGGACACCCCCATGTCCTCACTTCCTCCACTAGGCCCCATATCCCCTCCAGGACACCCTCATGTCCTCACTTCCTCCACTAGGCCCCATATCCCCTCCAGGACACCCCCATGGCCTCACTTCCTCCACTAGGCCCCATATCCCCTCCAGGACACCCCCATGGCCTCACTTCCTCCACTAGGCCCCGTATCCCCTCCAGGACACCCCCATGTCCTCACTTCCTCCACTAGGCCCCGTATCCCCTCCAGGACACCCCCATGTCCTCACTTCCTCCACTAGGCCCCATATCCCCTCCAGGACACCCCCATGTCCTCACTTCCTCCACTAGGCCCCATATCCCCTCCAGGACACCCCCATGTCCTCACTTCCTCCACTAGGCCCCATATCCCCTCCAGGACACCCTCATGTCCTCACTTCCTCCACTAGGTCCCATATCCCCTCCAGGACACCCCCATGACCTCACTTCCTCCACTAGGCCCAATATCCCCTCCACCCCTCATGTCCTCACTTCCTCCACTAGGCCCCATATCCCCTCCAGGACACCCTCATGTCCTCACTTCCTCCACTAGGCCCCATATCCCCTCCACCCCCCATGTCCTCACTTCCTCCACTAGGCCCCATATCCCTCCAGGACACTCCCATGTCCTCACTTCCTCCACTAGGCCCCATATCCCCTCCAGGACACCCCCATGTCCTCACTTCCTCCACTAGGCCCCATATCCCCTCCAGGACACCCCCATGTCCTCACTTCCTCCACTAGGCCCCATATCCCCTCCAGGACACCCCCAAGACCTCACTTCCTCCACTAGGCCCCATATCCCCTCCAGGACACTCCCATGTCCTCACTTCCTCCACTAGGTCCCATATCCCCTCCAGGACACCCCCATGTCCTCACTTCCCCCACTAGGCCCCATATCCCCTCCAGGACAACCCCATGACCTCACTTCCTCCACTAGGCCCCATATCCCCTCCAGGACACCCTCCATGTCCTCACTTCCTCCACTCGGCCCCATATCCCCTCCAGGACACCCCCAAGACCTCACTTCCTCCACTAGGCCCCATATCCCCTCCAGGACACCCCCATGTCCTCACTTCCTCCACTAGGTCCCATATCCCCTCCAGGACACCCCCATGGCCTCACTTCCTCCACTAGGCCCCATATCCCCTCCAGGACACCCCCATGTCCTCACTTCCTCCACTAGACCCCATATCCCCTCCAGGACACTCCCCATGGCCTCACTTCCTCCACTAGGCCCCATATCCCCTCCAGGACACCCCCATGTCCTCACTTCCTCCACTAGGCCCCATATCCCCTCCAGGACACCCCCATGTCCTCACTTCCTCCACTAGGCCCCATATCCCCTCCAGGACACCCTCATGTCCTCACTTCCTCCACTAGGCCCCATATCCCCTCCAGGACACCCCCATGTCCTCACTTCCTCCACTAGGCCCCATATCCCCTCCAGGACACCCTCATGTCCTCACTTCCTCCACTAGGCCCCATATCCCCTCCAGGACACCCCCATGTCCTCACTTCCTCCACTAGGCCCCATATCCCCTCCAGGACACCCCCATGTCCTCACTTCCTCCACTAGGCCCCATATCCCCTCCAGGACACCCTCATGTCCTCACTTCCTCCACTAGGCCCCATATCCCCTCCAGGACACCCCCATGTCCTCACTTCCTCCACTAGGCCCCATATCCCCTCCAGGACACCCTCATGTCCTCACTTCCTCCACTAGGCCCCATATCCCCTCCAGGACACCCCCATGTCCTCACTTCCTCCACTAGGCCCCATATCCCCTCCAGGACACCCCCATGTCCTCACTTCCTCCACTAGGCCCCATATCCCTTCCAGGACACCCTCATGTCCTCACTTCCTCCACTAGGCCCCATATCCCCTCCAGGACACTCCCATGTCCTCACTTCCTCCACTAGGCCCCATATCCCCTCCAGGACACCCCCATGTCCTCACTTCCTCCACTAGGCCCCATATCCCCTCCAGGACACCCCCATGTCCTCACTTCCTCCACTAGGCCCCATATCCCCTCCAGGACACCCCCATGTCCTCACTTCCTCCACTAGGCCCCATATCCCCTCCAGGACACCCTCATGTCCTCACTTCCTCCACTAGGCCCCATATCCCCTCCAGGACACCCCCATGTCCTCACTTCCTCCACAAGGCCCCATATCCCCTCCAGGACACCCCCATGTCCTCACTTCCTCCACTAGGCCCCATATCCCCTCCAGGACACCCTCATGTCCTCACTTCCTCCACTAGGCCCCATATCCCCTCCAGGACACCCCCATGTCCTCACTTCCCCACTAGGCCCCATATCCCCTCCAGGACACCCCCATGTCCTCACTTCCTCCACTAGGCCCCATATCCCCTCCAGGACACCCCCATGTCCTCACTTCCTCCACTAGGCCCCATATCCCCTCCTGGACACCCTCATGTCCTCACTTCCTCCACTAGGCCCCATATCCCCTCCAGGACACTCCCATGTCCTCACTTCCTCCACTAGGCCCCATATCCCCTCCAGGACACCCCCATGTCCTCACTTCCTCCACTAGGCCTCATATCCCCTCCAGGACACCCCCATGTCCTCACTTCCTCCACTAGGCCCCATATCCCCTCCAGGACACCCTCATGTCCTCACTTCCTCCACTAGGCCCCATATCCCCTCCAGGACACCCTCATGTCCTCACTTCCTCCACTAGGCCTCATATCCCCTCCAGGACACCCCCATGTCCTCACTTCCTACACTAGGCCCCATATCCCCTCCAGGACACCCTCATGTCCTCACTTCCTCCACTAGGCCCCATATCCCCTCCAGGACACCCTCATGTCCTCACTTCCTCCACTAGGCCCCATATCCCCTCCAGGTCACCCCCATGTCCTCACTTCCTCAACTAGGCCCCATATCCCCTCCAGGACACCCTCATGTCCCCACTTCCTCCACTAGGCCTCATATCCCCTCCAGGACACCCCCATGTCCTCACTTCCTCCACTAGGCCCCATATCCCCTCCAGGACACCCCCATGTCCTCACTTCCTCCACTAGGCCCCATATCCCCTCCAGGACACCCTCATGTCCTCACTTCCTCCACTAGGCCCCTTATCCCCTCCACCCCCCATGTCCTCACATCCTCCACTAGGCCCCATATCCCCTCCAGGACACCCTCATGTCCTCACTTCCTCCACTAGGCCCCATATCCCCTCCAGGACACCCCCATGTCCTCACTTCCTCCACTAGGCCCCATATCCCCTCCAGGACACCCTCATGTCCTCACTTCCTCCACTAGGCCCCTTATCCCCTCCACCCCCCATGTCCTCACATCCTCCACTAGGCCCCATATCCCCTCCAGGACACCCTCATGTCCTCACTTCCTCCACTAGGCCCCATATCCCCTCCAGGACACCCTCATGTCCTCACTTCCTCCACTAGGCCCCATATCCCCTCCAGGACACCCCCATGACCTCACTTCCTCCACTAGGCACCATATCCCCTCCAGGACACCCTCCATGTCCTCACTTCCTCCACTCGGCCCCATATCCCCTCCAGGACACCCCCAAGACCTCACTTCCTCCACTAGGCCCCATATCCCCTCCAGGACACCCCCATGTCCTCACTTCCTCCACTAGGCCCCATATCCCCTCTAGGACACCCTCATGTCCTCACATCCTCCACTAGGCCCCTTATCCCCTCCAGGACACCCCCATGTCCTCACATCCTCCACTAGGCCCCATATCCCCTCCAGGACACCCTCCATGTCCTCACTTCCTCCACTCGGCCCCATATCCCCTCCAGGACACCCCCAAGACCTCACTTCCTCCACTAGGCCCCATATCCCCTCCAGGACACCCCCATGTCCTCACTTCCTCCACTAGGTCCCATATCCCCTCCAGGACACCCCCATGGCCTCACTTCCTCCACTAGGCCCCATATCCCCTCCAGGACACCCCCATGTCCTCACTTCCTCCACTAGACCCCATATCCCCTCCAGGACACTCCCCATGGCCTCACTTCCTCCACTAGGCCCCATATCCCCTCCAGGACACCCCCATGTCCTCACTTCCTCCACTAGGCCCCATATCCCCTCCAGGACACCCCCATGTCCTCACTTCCTCCACTAGGCCCCATAACCCCTCCAGGACACCACCATGTCCTCACTTCCTCCACTAGGCCCCATATCCCCTCCAGGACACCACCATGTCCTCACTTCCTCCACTAGGCCCCATATCCCCTCCAGGACACCCCCATGTCCTCACATCCTCCACTAGGCCCCATATCCTCTCCAGGACACCCCCATGTCCTCACTTCCTCCACTAGGCCCCATATCCCCTCCAGGACACCCTCATGTCCTCACTTCCTCCACTAGGCCCCATATCCCCTCTAGGACACCCCCATGTCCTCTCTTCCTCCACTAGGCCCCATATCCCCTCCAGGACACCCCCATGACCTCACTTCCTCCACTAGGCCCCATATCCCCTCCAGGATACCCTCATGTCCTCACTTCCTCCACTAGGCCCCATATCCCCTCCAGGATACCCTCATGTCCTCACTTCCTCCACTAGGCCCCATATCCCCTCTAGGACACCCCCATGTCCTCTCTTCCTCCACTAGGCCCCATATCCCCTCCAGGACACCCCCATGACCTCACTTCCTCCACTAGGCCCCATATCCCCTCCAGGATACCCTCATGTCCTCACTTCCTCCACTAGGCCCCATATCCCCTCTAGGACACCCCCATGTCCTCTCTTCCTCCACTAGGCCCCATATCCCCTCCAGGACACCCCCATGACCTCACTTCCTCCACTAGGCCCCATATCCCCTCCAGGATACCCTCATGTCCTCACTTCCTCCACTAGGCCCCATATCCCCTCTAGGACACCCCCATGTCCTCTCTTCCTCCACTAGGCCCCATATCCCCTCCAGGACACCCCCATGACCTCACTTCCTCCACTAGGCCCCATATCCCCTCCACGATACCCTCATGTCCTCTCTTCCTCCACTAGGCCCCATATCCCCTCCAGGACACCCCCATGTCCTCACTTCCTCCACTAGGCCCCATATCCCCTCCAGGACACCCTCATGTCCTCACTTCCTCCACTAGGCCCCATATCCCCTCCACGATACCCTCCTGTCCTCTCTTCCTCCACTAGGCCCCATATCCCCTCCAGGACACCCCCATGTCCTCACATCCTCCACTAGGCCCCATATCCCCTCCAGGACACCCCCATGTCCTCACATCCTCCACTAGGCCCCATATCCTCTCCAGGACACCCTCATGTCCTCACTTCCTCCACTAGGCCCATATCCCCTCCAGGACACCCCCATGACCTCACTTCCTCCACTAGGCCCCATATCCCCTCCACGATACCCTCATGTCCTCTCTTCCTCCACTAGGCCCCATATCCCCTCCAGGGACACCCCCATGTCCTCACTTCCTCCACTAGGCCCCATATCCCCTCCAGGACACCCTCATGTCCTCACTTCCTCCACTAGGCCCCATATCCCCTCCACGATACCCTCATGTCCTCTCTTCCTCCACTAGGCCCCATATCCCCTCCAGGACACCCCCATGTCCTCACATCCTCCACTAGGCCCCATATCCCCTCCAGGACACCCCCATGTCCTCACATCCTCCACTAGGCCCCATATCCTCTCCAGGACACCCCCATGTCCTCACTTCCTTCACTAGGCCCCATATCCCCTCCAGGATACCCTCATGTCCTCACTTCCTCCACTAGGCCCCATATCCCCTCTAGGACACCCCCATGTCCTCTCTTCCTCCACTAGGCCCCATATCCCCTCCAGGACACCCCCATGACCTCACTTCCTCCACTAGGCCCCATATCCCCTCCAGGATACCCTCATGTCCTCACTTCCTCCACTAGGCCCCATATCCCCTCTAGGACACCCCCATGTCCTCTCTTCCTCCACTAGGCCCCATATCCCCTCTAGGACACCCCCATGACCTCACTTCCTCCAATAGGCCCCATATCCCCTCCAGGATACCCTCATGTCCTCACTTCCTCCACTAGGCCCCATATCCCCTCTAGGACACCCCCATGTCCTCTCTTCCTCCACTAGGCCCCATATCCCCTCCAGGACACCCCCATGACCTCACTTCCTCCACTAGGCCCCATATCCCCTCCACGATACCCCCATGTCCTCTCTTCCTCCACTAGGCCCCATATCCTCTCCAGGACACCCCCATGTCCTCACTTCCTTCACTAGGCCCCATATCCCCTCCAGGATACCCTCATGTCCTCACTTCCTCCACTAGGCCCCATATCCCCTCTAGGACACCCCCATGTCCTCTCTTCCTCCACTAGGCCCCATATCCCCTCCAGGACACCCCCATGACCTCACTTCCTCCACTAGGCCCCATATCCCCTCCAGGATACCCTCATGTCCTCACTTCCTCCACTAGGCCCCATATCCCCTCTAGGACACCCCCATGTCCTCTCTTCCTCCACTAGGCCCCATATCCCCTCGGATACCCTCATGTCCTCACTTCCTCCACTAGGCCCCATATCCCCTCCAGGACACCCTCATGTCCTCACATCCTCCACTAGGCCCCATATCCCCTCCAGGACACCCTCATGTCCTCACTTCCTCCACTAGGCCCCATATCCCCTCCAGGACACCCTCATGTCCTCACATCCTCCACTAGGCCCCATATCCCCTCCAGGTCACCCTCATGTCCTCACTTCCTCCACTAGGCCCCATATCCCCTCCAGGATACCCTCATGTCCTCACTTCCTCCACTAGGCCCCATATCCCCTCTAGGACACCCCCATGTCCTCACTTCCCCCACTAGGCCCCATATCCCCTCCAGGACACCCCCATGTCCTCACTTCCTCCACTAGGCCCCATATCCCCTCCAGGACACCCCCATGTCCTCACTTCCTCCACTAGGCCCCATATCCCCTCCAGGACACCCCCATGTCCTCACTTCCTCCACTAGGCCCCATATCCCCTCCAGGACACCCCCATGTCCTCACTTCCCCCACTAGGCCCCATATCCCCTCCAGGATACCCTCATGTCCTCACTTCCTCCACTAGGCCCCATATCCCCTCCAGGACACCCTCATGTCCTCACATCCTCCACTAGGCCCCATATCCCCTCCAGGACACCCCCATGTCCTCACTTCCTCCACTAGGCCCCATATCCCCTCTAGGACACCCCCATGTCCTCTCTTCCTCCACTAGGCCCCATATCCCCTCCAGGACACCCCCATGTCCTCACTTCCTCCACTAGGCCCCATATCCCCTCCAGGACACCCCCATGGCCTCACTTCCTCCACTAGGCCCCATATCCCCTCCAGGACACCCCCAAGACCTCACTTCCTCCACTAGGCCCCATATCCCCTCCAGGACACCCCCATGTCCTCACTTCCTCCACTAGGTCCCATATCCCCTCCAGGACACCCCCATGGCCTCACTTCCTCCACTAGGCCCCATATCCCCTCCAGGACACCCCCATGGCCTCACATCCCCCACTAGGCCCCATATCCCCTCCAGGACACCCCCATGTCCTCACTTCCTCCACTAGGCCCCATATCCCCTCCAGGACACCCCCATGTCCTCACTTCCCCCACTAGGCCCCATATCCCCTCCAGGACACCCCCATGTCCTCACTTCCCCCACTAGGCCCCATATCCCCTCCAGGATACCCTCGTGTCCTCACTTCCTCCACTAGGCCCCATATCCCCTCCAGGACACCCCCATGTCCTCACTTCCTCCACTAGGCCCCATATCCCCTCTAGGACACCCCCATGTCCTCACTTCCTCCACTAGGCCCCATATCCCCTCCAGACACCCTCATGTCCTCACTTCCTCCACTAGGCCCCATATCCCCTCCAGGACACCCCCATGTCCTCACTTCCTCCACTAGGCCCCATATCCCCTCCAGGACACCCCCATGGCCTCACTTCCCCCACTAGGCCCCATATCCCCTCCAGGATACCCTCATGTCCTCACTTCCTCCACTAGGCCCCATATCCCCTCTAGGACATCCTCATGTCCTCACATCCTCCACTAGGCCCCATATCCCCTCCAGGACACCCCCATGTCCTCACTTCCCCCACTAGGCCCCATATCCCCTCCAGGATACCCTCGTGTCCTCACTTCCTCCACTAGGCCCCATATCCCCTCCAGGACACCCTCATGTCCTCACTTCCCCCACTAGGCCCCATATCCCCTCCAGGACACCCCCATGTCCTCACTTCCTCCACTAGGCCCCATATCCCCTCCAGGACACCCCCATGGCCTCACTTCCTCCACTAGGCCCCATATCCCCTCCAGGACACCCCCATGGCCTCACTTCCTCCACTAGGCCCCATATCCCCTCCAGGACACCCCCATGTCCTCACATCCTCCACTAGGCCCCATATCCCCTCCAGGACACCCTCATGTCCTCACTTCCCCCACTAGGCCCCATATCCCCTCCAGGACACCCCCATGTCCTCACTTCCCCCACTAGGCCCCATATCCCCTCCAGGATACCCTCGTGTCCTCACTTCCTCCACTAGGCCCCATATCCCCTCCAGGACACCCCCATGTCCTCACTTCCTCCACTAGGCCCCATATCCCCTCCAGGACACCCCCATGTCCTCACTTCCTCCACTAGGCCCCACATCCCCTCTAGGACACCCCCATGGCCTCACTTCCCCCACTAGGCCCCATATCCCCTCCAGGATACCCTCATGTCCTCACTTCCTCCACTAGGCCCCATATCCCCTCCAGGATACCCTCATGTCCTCACTTCCTCCACTAGGCCCCATATCCCCTCCAGGACACCCCCATGTCCTCACTTCCTCCACTAGGCCCCATATCCCCTCCAGGACACCCCCATGGCCTCACTTCCCCCACTAGGCCCCATATCCCCTCCAGGATACCCTCATGTCCTCACTTCCTCCACTAGGCCCCATATCCCCTCTAGGACACCCCCATGTCTCACTTCCCCCACTAGGCCCCATATCCCCTCCAGGACACCCCCATGTCCTCACTTCCTCCACTAGGCCCCATATCCCCTCCAGGACACCCCCATGTCCTCACTTCCTCCACTAGGCCCCATATCCCCTCCAGGACACCCCCATGTCCTCACTTCCCCCACTAGGCCCCATATCCCCTCCAGGATACCCTCATGTCCTCACTTCCTCCACTAGGCCCCATATCCCCTCCAGGACACCCTCATGTCCTCACATCCTCCACTAGGCCCCATATCCCCTCGAGGACACCCCCATGTCCTCACTTCCTCCACTAGGTCCCATATCCCCTCTAGGACACCCCCATGTCCTCTCTTCCTCCACTAGGCCCCATATCCCCTCCAGGACACCCCCATGTCCTCACTTCCTCCACTAGGCCCCATATCCCCTCCAGGACACCCCCATGGCCTCACTTCCTCCACTAGGCCCCATATCCCCTCCAGGACACCCCCAAGACCTCACTTCCTCCACTAGGCCCCATATCCCCTCCAGGACACCCCCATGTCCTCACTTCCTCCACTAGGTCCCATATCCCCTCCAGGACACCCCCATGGCCTCACTTCCTCCACTAGGCCCCATATCCCCTCCAGGACACCCCCATGGCCTCACTTCCCCCACTAGGCCCCATATCCCCTCCAGGACACCCCCATGTCCTCACTTCCTCCACTAGGCCCCATATCCCCTCCAGGACACCCCCATGTCCTCACTTCCCCCACTAGGCCCCATATCCCCTCCAGGACACCCCCATGTCCTCACTTCCTCCACTAGGCCCCATATCCCCTCCAGGACACCCTCATGTCCTCACTTCCTCCACTAGGCCCCATATCCCCTCCAGGACACCCTCATGTCCTCACTTCCTCCACTAGGCCCCATATCCCCTCCAGGATACCCTCATGACCTCACTTCCTCCACTAGGCCCCATATCCCCTCCAGGATACCCTCATGTCCTCACTTCCTCCACTAGGCCCCATATCCCCTCCAGGATACCCTCATGTCCTCACATCCTCCACTAGGCCCCATATCCCCTCCAGGACACCCTCATGTCCTCACTTCCTCCACTAGGCCCCATATCCCCTCCAGGATACCCTCATGTCCTCACATCCTCCACTAGGCCCCATATCCCCTCCAGGACACCCTCATGACCTCACTTCCTCCACTAGGCCCCATATCCCCTCCAGGATACCCTCATGTCCTCACTTCCTCCACTAGGCCCCATATCCCCTCCAGGACACCCTCATGTCCTCACTTCCTCCACTAGGCCCCATATCCCCTCCAGGACACCCTCATGTCCTCACATCCTCCACTAGGCCCCATATCCCCTCCAGGTCACCCTCATGTCCTCACTTCCTCCACTAGGCCCCATATCCCCTCCAGGATACCCTCATGTCCTCACTACCTCCACTAGGCCCCATATCCCCTCTAGGACACCCCCATGTCCTCACTTCCCCCACTAGGCCCCATATCCCCTCCAGGACACCCCCATGTCCTCACTTCCTCCACTAGGCCCCATATCCCCTCCAGGACACCCCCATGTCCTCACTTCCTCCACTAGGCCCCATATCCCCTCCAGGACACCCCCATGTCCTCACTTCCTCCACTAGGCCCCATATCCCCTCCAGGACACCCCCATGTCCTCACTTCCTCCACTAGGCCCCATATCCCCTCCAGGACACCCCCATGTCCTCACTTCCTCCACTAGGCCCCATATCCCCTCCAGGACACCCCCATGTCCTCACTTCCTCCACTAGGCCCCATATCCCCTCCAGGACACCCCCATGTCCTCACTTCCTCCACTAGGCCCCATATCCCCTCCAGGATACCCTCATGACCTCACTTCCTCCACTAGGCCCCATATCCCCTCCAGGACACCCCCATGTCCTCACTTCCTCCACTAGGCCCCATATCCCCTCCAGGATACCCTCATGTCCTCACATCCTCCACTAGGCCCCATATCCCCTCCAGGACACCCTCATGACCTCACTTCCTCCACTAGGCCCCATATCCCCTCCAGGATACCCTCATGTCCTCACTTCCTCCACTAGGCCCCATATCCCCTCCAGGACACCCTCATGTCCTCACATCCTCCACTAGGCCCCATATCCCCTCCAGGACACCCTCATGTCCTCACTTCCTCCACTAGGCCCCATATCCCCTCCAGGACACCCTCATGTCCTCACATCCTCCACTAGGCCCCATATCCCCTCCAGGTCACCCTCATGTCCTCACTTCCTCCACTAGGCCCCATATCCCCTCCAGGATACCCTCATGTCCTCACTTCCTCCACTAGGCCCCATATCCCCTCTAGGACACCCCCATGTCCTCACTTCCCCCACTAGGCCCCATATCCCCTCCAGGACACCCCCATGTCCTCACTTCCTCCACTAGGCCCCATATCCCCTCCAGGACACCCCCATGTCCTCACTTCCTCCACTAGGCCCCATATCCCCTCCAGGACACCCCCATGTCCTCACTTCCTCCACTAGGCCCCATATCCCCTCCAGGACACCCCCATGTCCTCACTTCCCCCACTAGGCCCCATATCCCCTCCAGGATACCCTCATGTCCTCACTTCCTCCACTAGGCCCCATATCCCCTCCAGGACACCCTCATGTCCTCACATCCTCCACTAGGCCCCATATCCCCTCCAGGACACCCCCATGTCCTCACTTCCTCCACTAGGCCCCATATCCCCTCTAGGACACCCCCATGTCCTCTCTTCCTCCACTAGGCCCCATATCCCCTCCAGGACACCCCCATGTCCTCACTTCCTCCACTAGGCCCCATATCCCCTCCAGGACACCCCCATGGCCTCACTTCCTCCACTAGGCCCCATATCCCCTCCAGGACACCCCCAAGACCTCACTTCCTCCACTAGGCCCCATATCCCCTCCAGGACACCCCCATGTCCTCACTTCCTCCACTAGGTCCCATATCCCCTCCAGGACACCCCCATGGCCTCACTTCCTCCACTAGGCCCCATATCCCCTCCAGGACACCCCCATGGCCTCACATCCCCCACTAGGCCCCATATCCCCTCCAGGACACCCCCATGTCCTCACTTCCTCCACTAGGCCCCATATCCCCTCCAGGACACCCCCATGTCCTCACTTCCCCCACTAGGCCCCATATCCCCTCCAGGACACCCCCATGTCCTCACTTCCCCCACTAGGCCCCATATCCCCTCCAGGATACCCTCGTGTCCTCACTTCCTCCACTAGGCCCCATATCCCCTCCAGGACACCCCCATGTCCTCACTTCCTCCACTAGGCCCCATATCCCCTCTAGGACACCCCCATGTCCTCACTTCCTCCACTAGGCCCCATATCCCCTCCAGACACCCTCATGTCCTCACTTCCTCCACTAGGCCCCATATCCCCTCCAGGACACCCCCATGTCCTCACATCCTCCACTAGGCCCCATATCCCCTCCAGACACCCTCATGTCCTCACTTCCTCCACTAGGCCCCATATCCCCTCCAGGACACCCTCATGTCCTCACATCCTCCACTAGGCCCCATATCCCCTCCAGGACACTCCCATGTCCTCACTTCCTCCACTAGGCCCCATATCCCCTCTAGGACACCCCCATGTCTTCTCTTCCTCCACTAGGCCCCATATCCCCTCCAGGACACCCGCATGGCCTCACTTCCTCCACTAGGCCCCATATCCCCTCCAGGACACCCCCATGTCCTCACATCCTCCACTAGGCCCCATATCCCCTCCAGACACCCTCATGTCCTCACTTCCTCCACTAGGCCCCATATCCCCTCCAGGACACCCTCATGTCCTCACATCCTCCACTAGGCCCCATATCCCCTCCAGGACACTCCCATGTCCTCACTTCCTCCACTAGGCCCCATATCCCCTCTAGGACACCCCCATGTCTTCTCTTCCTCCACTAGGCCCCATATCCCCTCCAGGACACCCCCATGTCCTCACTTCCTCCACTAGGCCCCATATCCCCTCCAGGACACCCCCATGTTTTCACTTCCTCCACTAGGCCCCATATCCCCTCCAGACACCCCCATGGCCTCACTTCCTCCACTAGGCCCCATATCCCCTCCAGGACTCCCCCATGTCCTCACTTCCCCCACTAGGCCCCATATCCCCTCCAGGATACCCTCATGTCCTCACTTCCTCCACTAGGCCCCATATCCCCTCCAGGAAACCCCCATTTCCTCACTTCCCCCACTAGGCCCCATATTCCCTCCAGGACACCCCCATGTCCTCACATCCTCCACTAGGCCCCATATCCCCTCCAGGAAACCCCCATTTCCTCACTTCCCCCACTAGGCCCCATATCCCCTCCAGGACACCCCCATGTCCTCACATCCTCCACTAGGCCCCATATCCCCTCCAGACACCCTCATGTCCTCACTTCCTCCACTAGGCCCCATATCCCCTCCAGGACACCCTCATGTCCTCACATCCTCCACTAGGCCCCATATCCCCTCCAGGACACCCCTATGTCCTCACTTCCCCCACTAGGCCCCATATCCCCTCCAGGACACTCCCATGTCCTCACTTCCTCCACTAGGCCCCATATCCCCTCCAGACACCCTCATGTCCTCACTTCCTCCACTAGGCCCCATATCCCCTCCAGGACACCCCTATGTCCTCACTTCCCCCACTAGGCCCCATATCCCCTCCAGGAAACCCCCATTTCCTCACTTCCCCCACTAGGCCCCATATCCCCTCCAGGACACCCCCATGTCCTCACATCCTCCACTAGGCCCCATATCCCCTCCAGACACCCTCATGTCCTCACTTCCTCCACTAGGCCCCATATCCCCTCCAGGACACCCTCATGTCCTCACATCCTCCACTAGGCCCCATATCCCCTCCAGGACACCCCTATGTCCTCACTTCCCCCACTAGGCCCCATATCCCCTCCAGGACACCCCCATGACCTCACTTCCTCCACTAGGCCCCATATCCCCTCCAGGACACCCCCATGTCCTCACTTCCTCCACTAGGCCCCATATCCCCTCCAGGACACCCTCATGTCCTCACTTCCTCCACTAGGCCCCATATCCCCTCCAGGACACCCCCATGTCCTCACTTCCTCCACTAGGCCCCATATCCCCTCCAGGACACCCCCATGGCCTCACTTCCTCCACTAGGCCCCATATCCCCTCCAGGACACCCCCATGTTTTCACTTCCTCCACTAGGCCCCATATCCCCTCCAGACACCCCCATGGCCTCACTTCCTCCACTAGGCCCCATATCCCCTCCAGGACTCCCCCATGTCCTCACTTCCCCCACTAGGCCCCATATCCCCTCCAGGACACCCCCATGTCCTCACATCCTCCACTAGGCCCCATATCCCCTCCAGGAAACCCCCATTTCCTCACTTCCCCCACTAGGCCCCATATCCCCTCCAGGACACCCCCATGTCCTCACATCCTCCACTAGGCCCCATATCCCCTCCAGGACACCCCCATGTCCTCACTTCCTCCACTAGGCCCCATATCCCCTCCAGGACACCCCCATGGCCTCACTTCCTCCACTAGGCCCCATATGCCCTCCAGGACACCCCCATGTCCTCACTTCCCCCACTAGGCCCCATATCCCCTCCAGGACACCCCCATGTCCTCACTTCCTCCACTAGGCCCCATATCCCCTCCAGGACACACCCATGTCCTCACTTCCTCCACTAGGCCCCATATCCCCTCCACCCCCCATGTCCTCACTTCCTCCACTAGGCCCCATATCCCCACCAGGACACCCCCATGTCCTCACTTCCTCCACTAGGCCCCATATCCCCTCCAGGACACCCCCATGACCTCACTTCCTCCACTAGGCCCCATATCCCCTCCAGGACACCCCCATGTCCTCACTTACTCCACTAGGCCCCATATCCCCTCCAGGACACCCCCATGTCCTCACTTCCTCCACTAGGCCCCATATCCCCTCCAGGACACCCCCATGTCCTCACTTCCTCCACTAGGCCCCATATCCCCTCCAGGACACCCTCATGTCCTCACTTCCTCCACTAGGCCCCATATCCCCTCCAGGACACCCTCATGTCCTCACTTCCTCCACTAGGCCCCATATCCCCTCCAGGACACCCTCATGTCCTCACTTCCTCCACTAGGCCCCATATCCCCTCCAGGACACCCCCAAGACCTCACTTCCTCCACTAGGCCCCATATCCCCTCCAGGACCCCCCATGACCTCACTTCCTCCACTAGGCCCCATATCCCCTCCAGGACACCCGCATGGCCTCACTTCCTCCACTAGGCCCCATATCCCCTCCAGGACACCCCCATGTCCTCACATCCTCCACTAGGCCCCATATCCCCTCCAGGACACCCCCATGTCCTCACTTCCCCCACTAGGCCCCATATCCCCTCCAGGACACCCCCATGTCCTCACATCCTCCACTAGGCCCCATATCCCCTCCAGGAAACCCCCATTTCCTCACTTCCCCCACTAGGCCCCATATCCCCTCCACCCCCCATGTCCTCACTTCCTCCACTAGGCCCCATATCCCCTCCAGGACACCCCCATGTCCTCACATCCTCCACTAGGCCCCATATCCCCTCCAGGACACCCCCATGTCCTCACTTCCCCCACTAGGCCCCATATCCCCTCCAGGACACCCCCATGTCCTCACTTCCTCCACTAGGCCCCATATCCCCTCCAGGACACCCCCATGTCCTCACATCCTCCACTAGGCCCCATATCCCCTCCAGGACACCCCCATGTCCTCACTTCCTCCACTAGGCCCCATATCCCCTCCAGGTCACCCTCATGTCCTCACTTCCTCCACTAGGCCCCATATCCCCTCCAGGACACCCCCATGTCCTCACTTCCTCCACTAGGCCCCATATCCCCTCCAGGACACCCCCATGGCCTCACTTCCTCCACTAGGTCCCATATCCCCTCCAGGACACCCCCATGGCCTCACTTCCTCCACTAGGCCCCATATCCCCTCCAGGACACCCCCATGTCCTCACTTCCTCCACTAGGCCCCATATCCCCTCCAGGACACTCCCATGTCCTCACATCCTCCACTAGGCCCCATATCCCCTCCAGGACACCCCCATGTCCTCACTTCCTCCACTAGGCCCCATATCCCCTCCAGGACACTCCCATGTCCTCACATCCTCCACTAGGCCCCATATCCCCTCCAGACACCCTCATGTCCTCACTTCCTCCACTAGGCCCCATATCCCCTCCAGGACACCCCCATGTCCTCACATCCTCCACTAGGCCCCATATCCCCTCCACCCCCCATGTCCTCACTTCCTCCACTAGGCCCCATATCCCCTCCAGGACACCCCCATGTCCTCACATCCTCCACTAGGCCCCATATCCCCTCCAGGAAACCCCCATTTCCTCACTTCCCCCACTAGGCCCCATATCCCCTCCACCCCCCATGTCCTCACTTCCTCCACTAGGCCCCATATCCCCTCCAGGACACCCCCATGTCCTCACATCCTCCACTAGGCCCCATATCCCCTCCAGGACACCCCCATGTCCTCACTTCCCCCACTAGGCCCCATATCCCCTCCAGGACACCCCCATGTCCTCACTTCGTCCACTAGGCCCCATATCCCCTCCAGGACACCCCCATGTCCTCACATCCTCCACTAGGCCCCATATCCCCTCCAGGAAACCCCCATTTCCTCACTTCCCCCACTAGGCCCCATATCCCCTCCACCCCCCATGTCCTCACTTCCTCCACTAGGCCCCATATCCCCTCCAGGACACCCCCATGTCCTCACATCCTCCACTAGGCCCCATATCCCCTCCAGGACACCCCCAAGTCCTCACTTCCTCCACTAGGCCCCATATCCCCTCCAGGACACCCCCATGTCCTCACATCCTCCACTAGGCCCCATATCCCCTCCAGGACACCCCCATGTCCTCACTTCCCCCACTAGGCCCCATATCCCCTCCAGGACACCCCCATGTCCTCACATCCTCCACTAGGCCCCATATCCCCTCCAGGACACCCCCATGTCCTCACTTCCCCCACTAGGCCCCATATCCCCTCCAGGACACCCCCATGTCCTCACTTCGTCCACTAGGCCCCATATCCCCTCCAGGACACCCCCATGTCCTCACTTCGTCCACTAGGCCCCATATCCCCTCCAGGACACCCCCATGTCCTCACTTCGTCCACTAGGCCCCATATCCCCTCCAGGACACCCCCATGTCCTCACTTCCTCCACTAGGCCCCATATCCCCTCCAGGACACCCCCATGTCCTCACTTCCTCCACTAGGCCCCATATCCCCTCCAGGACACCCCCATGGCCTCACTTCCTCCACTAGGTCCCATATCCCCTCCAGGACACCCCCATGGCCTCACTTCCTCCGCTAGGCCCCATATCCCCTCCAGGACACCCCCATGTCCTCACTTCCTCCACTAGGCCCCATATCCCCTCCAGGACACCCCCATGGCCTCACTTCCCCCACTAGGCCCCATATCCCCTCCAGGACACCCCCATGTCCTCACTTCCTCCACTAGGCCCCATATCCCCTCCAGGACACCCCCATGTCCTCACTTCCCCCACTAGGCCCCATATCCCCTCCAGGACACCCTCATGTCCTCACTTCCTCCACTAGGCCCCATATCCCCTCCAGGACACCCCCATGTCCTCACTTCCTCCACTAGGCCCCATATCCCCTCCACCCCCCATGTCCTCACTTCCTCCACTAGGCCCCATATCCCCTCCAGGACACCCCCATGTCCTCACATCCTCCACTAGGCCCCATATCCCCTCCAGGACACCCCCATGTCCTCACTTCCTCCACTAGGCCCCATATCCCCTCCAGGACACTCCCATGTCCTCACTTCCTCCACTAGGCCCCATATCCCCTCCAGGACACCCCCATGTCCTCACATCCTCCACTAGGCCCCATATCCCCTCCAGGACACCCCCATGTCCTCACTTCCTCCACTAGGCCCCATATCCCCTCCAGGACACTCCCATGTCCTCACATCCTCCACTAGGCCCCATATCCCCTCCAGGACACCCCCATGTCCTCACTTCCTCCACTAGGCCCCATATCCCCTCCAGGACACTACCATGTCCTCACATCCTCCACTAGGCCCCATATCCCCTCCAGGACACCCCCATGTCCTCACTTCCTCCACTAGGCCCCATATCCCCTCCAGGACACTCCCATGTCCTCACATCCTCCACTAGGCCCCATATCCCCTCCAGACACCCTCATGTCCTCACTTCCTCCACTAGGCCCCATATCCCCTCCAGGACACCCCCATGTCCTCACATCCTCCACTAGGCCCCATATCCCCTCCACCCCCCATGTCCTCACTTCCTCCACTAGGCCCCATATCCCCTCCAGGACACCCCCATGTCCTCACATCCTCCACTAGGCCCCATATCCCCTCCAGGACACCCCCATGTCCTCACTTCCTCCACTAGGCCCCATATCCCCTCCAGGACACCCCCATGTCCTCACATCCTCCACTAGGCCCCATATCCCCTCCAGGACACCCCCATGTCCTCACTTCCTCCACTAGGCCCCATATCCCCTCCAGGACACTCCCATGTCCTCACTTCCCCCACTAGGCCCCATATCCCCTCCAGGACACTCCCCATGTCCTCACTTCCTCCACTAGGCCCCATATCCCCTCCAGGACACCCCCATGTCCTCACATCCTCCACTAGGCCCCATATCCCCTCCAGGACACCCCCATGTCCTCACTTCCTCCACTAGGCCCCATATCCCCTCCAGGACACCCCCATGTCCTCACTTCCTCCACTAGGCCCCATATCCCCTCCAGGACACCCCCATGTCCTCACTTCCTCCACTAGGCCCCTTATCCCCTCCAGGACACCCCCATGTCCTCACTTCCTCCACTAGGCCCCATATACCCTCCAGGACACCCCCATGTCCTCACTTCCTCCACTAGGCCCCATATCCCCTCCAGGACACCCCCATGGCCTCACTTCCTCCACTAGGCCCCATATCCCCTCCAGGACACCCTCATGACCTCACTTCCTCCACTAGGCCCCATATCCCCTCCACCCCCCATGTCCTCTCTCCCTCCACTAGGCCCCATATCCCCTCCAGGACACCCCCATGTCCTCACTTCCTCCACTAGGCCCCATATCCCCTCCAGGACACCCCCATGTCCTCACTTCCCCCACTAGGCCCCATATCCCTTCCAGGACACTCCCCATGTCCTCACTTCTTCCACTAGGCCCCATATCCCCTCCAGGACACCCCCATGTCCTCACTTCCTCCACTAGGCCCCATATCCCCTCCAGGACACCCTCATGTCCTCACTTCCCCCACTAGGCCCCATATCCCCTCCAGGACACCCCCATGTCCTCACTTCCCCCACTAGGCCCCATATCCCCTCCAGGACACCCCCATGTCCTCACTTCCCCCACTAGGCCCCATATCCCCTCCAGGACACCCCCATGTCCTCACTTCCTCCACTAGGCCCCATATCCCCTCCAGGACACCCCCATGTCCTCACTTCCTCCACTAGGCCCCATATCCCCTCCAAAACACCCCCATGTCCTCACTTCCTCCACTAGGCCCCATATCCCCTCCAGTACACCCCCATGTCCTCACTTCCTCCACTAGGCCCCATATCCCCTCCAAAACACCCCCATGTCCTCACTTCCTCCACTAGGCCCCATATCCCCTCCAAAACACCCCCATGTCCTCACTTCCTCCACTAGGCCCCATATCCCCTCCAGTACACCCCCATGTCCTCACTTCCTCCACTAGGCCCCATATCCCCTCCAAAACACCCCCATGTCCTCACTTCCTCCACTAGGCCCCATATCCCCTCCAGGACACCCTCATGTCCTCACTTCCTCCACTAGGCCCCATATCCCCTCCAGGACACCCCCATGTCCTCACTTCCTCCACTAGGCCCCATATCCCCTCCAGGACACCCCCATGTCCTCACTTCCCCCACTAGGCCCCATATCCCCTCCAGGACACCCCCATGTCCTCACTTCCCCCACTAGGCCCCATATCCCCTCCAAAACACCCCCATGTCCTCACTTCCTCCACTAGGCCCCATATCCCTTCCAAGACACTCCCCATGTCCTCACTTCCTCCTAGGCCCCATATCCCCTCCAGGACACCCCCATGGCCTCACTTCCTCCACTAGGCCCCATATCCCCTCCAAAACACCCCCATGTCCTCACTTCCTCCACTAGGCCCCATATCCCCTCCAGCACACCCTCATGTCCTCACTTCCTCCACTAGGCCCCATATCCCCTCCAAAACACCCCCATGTCCTCACTTCCTCCACTAGGCCCCATATCTCTTCCAGGACACTCCACATGTCCTCACTTCCTCCACTAGGCCCCATATCCCCTCCAGGACACCCCCATGTCCTCACTTCCTCCACTAGGCCCCATATCCCCTCCAGGACACCCCCATGTCCTCACTTCCTCCACTAGGCCCCATATCCCCTCCAAAACACCCCCATGTCCTCACTTCCTCCACTAGTCCCCATATCCCCTCCAGGACATCCCCATGTCCTCACTTCCTCCACTAGGCCCCATATCCCCTCCAGGACACCCCCATGTCCTCACTTCCTCCACTAGGCCCCATATCCCCTCCAAAACACCCCCATGTCCTCACTTCCTCCACTAGGCCCCATATCCCCTCCAGCACACCCTCATGTCCTCACTTCCTCCACTAGGCCCCATATCCCCTCCAAAACACCCCCATGTCCTCACTTCCTCCACTAGGCCCCATATCCCCTCCAGCACACCCTCATGTCCTCACTTCCTCCACTAGGCCCCATATCCCCTCCAAAACACCCCCATGTCCTCACTTCCTCCACTAGGCCCCATATCCCCTCCAGGACACCACCATGTCCTCACTTCCTCCACTAGGCCCCATATCCCCTCCACCCCCCATGTCCTCACTTCCTCCACTAGGCCCCTTATCCCCTCCAGGACACCCTCATGTCCTCACTTTCTCCACTAGGCCCCTTATCCCCTCCAGGACACCCCCATGACCTCACTTCCTCCACTAGGCCCCATATCCCCTCCAGCACACCCTCATGTCCTCACTTCCTCCACTAGGCCCCATATCCCCTCCAGCACACCCTCATGTCCTCACTTCCTCCACTAGGCCCCATATCCCCTCCAAAACACCCCCATGTCCTCACTTCCTCCACTAGGCCCCATATCCCCTCCAGGACACCACCATGTCCTCACTTCCTCCACTAGGCCCCATATCCCCTCCACCCCCCATGTCCTCACTTCCTCCACTAGGCCCCTTATCCCCTCCAGGACACCCTCATGTCCTCACTTTCTCCACTAGGCCCCTTATCCCCTCCAGGACACCCCCATGACCTCACTTCCTCCACTATGCCCCATATCCCCTCCAGGACACCCCCATGTCCTCACTTCCTCCACTAGGCCCCATATCCCCTCCAGGACACCCTCATGTCCTCACTTCCTCCACTAGGCCCCATATCCCCTCCAGGACACCCCCATGGCCTCACTTCCTCCACTAGGCCCCATATCCCCTCTAGGACACCCTCATGTCCTCACATCCTCCACTAGGCCCCATATCCCCTCCAGGAAACCCCCATGTCCTCACTTCCTCCACTAGGCCCCATATCCCCTCCAGGACACCCTCATGTCCTCACTTCCTCCACTAGGCCCCATATCCCCTACAGGACACCCCCATGTCCTCACTTCCTCCACTAGGCCCCTTATCCCCTCCAGGACACCCCCATGACCTCACTTCCTCCACTATGCCCCATATCCCCTCCAGGACACCCCCATGTCCTCACTTCCTCCACTAGGCCCCATATCCCCTCCAGGAAACCCCCATGTCCTCACTTCCTCCACTAGGCCCCATATCCCCTCCAGGACACCCTCATGTCCTCACTTCCTCCACTAGGCCCCTTATCCCCTCCAGGACACCCCCATGACCTCACTTCCTCCACTATGCCCCATATCCCCTCCAGGACACCCCCATGTCCTCACTTCCTCCACTAGGCCCCATATCCCCTCCAGGAAACCCCCATGTCCTCACTTCCTCCACTATGCCCCATATCCCCTCCAGGACACCCCCATGTCCTCACTTCCTCCACTAGGCCCCATATCCCCTCCAGGAAACCCCCATGTCCTCACTTCCTCCACTAGGCCCCATATCCCCTCCAGGACACCCCCATGTCCTCACTTCCTCCACTAGGCCCCATATCCCCTCCAGGACACCCTCATGTCCTCACTTCCTCCACTAGGCCCCATATCCCCTCCAGGACACCTTCATGACCTCACTTCCTCCACTAGGCCCCATATCCCCTCCAGGACACCCTCATGTCCTCACATCCTCCACTAGGCCCCATATCCCCTCCAGGATACCCTCATGTCCTCACTTCCTCCACTAGGCCCCATATCCCCTCCAGGACACCCCCATGTCCTCACTTCCTCCACTAGGCCCCATATCCCCTCCAGGACACCCCCATGTCCTCACTTCCTCCACTAGGCCCCATATCCCCTCCAGGTCACCCCCATGTCCTCACTTCCTCCACCAAGCCCCATATCCCCTCCAGGACACCCTCATATCCTCACTTCCTCCACTAGGCCCCATATCCCCTACAGGACACCCCCATGTCCTCACTTCCTCCACTAGGCCCCATATCCCCTCCAGGACACCCCCATGTCCTCACTTCCTCCACTAGGCCCCATATCCCCTCCAGGACACCCCCATGTCCTCACTTCCTCCACCAAGCCCCATATCCCCTCCAGGATACCCTCATGTCCTCACTTCCTCCACTAGGCCCCATATCCCCTCCAGGACACCCCCATGTCCTCACTTCCTCCACTAGGCCCCATATCCCCTCCAGGACACCCCCATGTCCTCACTTCCTCCACTAGGCCCCATATCCCCTCCAGGACACCCCCATGTCCTCACTTCCTCCACTAGGCCCCTTATCCCCTCCAGGACACCCCCATGACCTCACTTCCTCCACTAGGCCCCATATCCCCTCCAGGACACCCGCATGTCCTCACTTCCTCCACTAGGCCCCATATCCCCTCCAGGACACCCTCATGTCCTCACTTCCTCCACTAGGCCCCATATCCCCTCCAGGACACCCTCATGTCCTCACTTCCTCCACTAGGCCCCATATCCCCTCCAGGACACCCCCATGTCCTCACTTCCTCCACTAGGCCCCATATCCCCTCCAGGACACCCCCATGTCCTCACTTCCTCCACTAGGCCCCATATCCCCTCCAGGACACCCTCATGTCCTCACTTCCTCCACTAGGCCCCATATCCCCTCCAGGACACCCCCATGTCCTCACTTCCTCCACTAGGCCCCATATCCCCTCCAGGACACCCCCATGTCCTCACTTCCTCCACTAGGCCCCATATCCCCTCCAAAACACCCCCATGTCCTCACTTCCTCCACTAGGCCCCATATCCCCTCCAGGTCACCCCCATGTCCTCACTTCCTCCACTAGGCCCCATATCCCCTCCAAAACACCCCCATGTCCCCACTTCCTCCACTAGGCCCCATATCCCCTCCAGGTCACCCCCATGTCCTCACTCCCTCCACTAGGCCCCATATCCCCTCCAGGACACCCCCATGTCCTCACTTCCTCCACTAGGCCCCATATCCCCTCCAGGACACCCCCATGTCCTCACTTCCTCCACTAGGCCCCATATCCCCTCCAGGACACCCCCATGTCCTCACTTCCTCCACTAGGCCCCATATCCCCTCCAGGACACCCCCATGTCCTCACTTCCTCCACTAGGGCCCATATCCCCTCCAGGACACCCTCATGTCCTCACTTCCTCCACTAGGCCCCATATCCCCTCCAGGACACCCCCATGTCCTCACTTCCTCCACTAGGCCCCATATCCCCTCCAGGACACCCTCATGTCCTCACTTCCTCCACTAGGCCCCATATCCCCTCCAGGACACCCCCATGTCCTCACTTCCTCCACTAGGCCCCATATCCCCTCCAGGACACCCCCATGTCCTCACTTCCCCCACTAGGCCCCATATCCCCTCCAGGACACCCCCATGTCCTCACTTCCTCCACTAGGCCCCATATCCCCTCCAGGACACCCTCATGTCCTCACTTCCTCCACTAGGCCCCATATCCCCTCCAGGACACCATCATGTCCTCACTTCCTCCACTAGGCCCCATATCCCCTCCAAAACACCCCCATGTCCTCACTTCCTCCACTAGGCCCCATATCCCCTCCAGGACACCCCCATGTCCTCACTTCCTCCACTAGGCCCCATATCCCCTCCAGGACACCCCCATGTCCTCACTTCCTCCACTAGGCCCCATATCCCCTCCAGGACACCCTCCGTTTTTCCACTAGGCCCCATATCCCCTCCAAAACACCCCCATGTCCTCACTTCCTCCACTAGGCCCCATATCCCCTCCAGGACACCCCCATGTCCTCACTTCCTCCACTAGGGCCCATATCCCCTCCAGGACACCCTCATGTCCTCACTTCCTCCACTAGGCCCCATATCCCCTCCAGGACACCCCCATGTCCTCACTTCCTCCACTCGGCCCCATATCCCCTCCAGGACACCCTCATGTCCTCACTTCCTCCACTAGGCCCCATATCCCCTCCAGGACACCCCCATGTCCTCACTTCCTCCACTAGGCCCCATATCCCCTCCAGGACACCCTCCATTCCTCCACTAGGCCCCACCTCCTGCAGGTTCACCACCTCCCAGTATCACCGCAGGCTGGTGACCAAGTGCTCAGCACATGAGCCTTGGGGACATTTAAGATCCAAACTCTAGCAATATGTGAGGAAATGGTTATGTTAGTAGCTTGATGTAGCTGTTCATGTTATCGACCATAACTACATACAGCTTTACTTGTCCATTAAAATAGTTTTTTAACAAAGTGAAAATTAGGCATCATTCAAAATCTCTACCATCCAAGGATAACTGGGTTCATGGCCAAAGGACGAAGGAAGAGGACAGGAGAGGGAAAGCTGCAGACTTTCAGAAGGAGGATTTCTTAGAATGCAATAAGGAACATGACAAAGTATCCGAGGAAATTTTTAACACATAAATGTTAAGCACCTGAGGACATTTTAAATTCATAAGTGTTAAGTTATAAACTTCCACTAACCATGAAGGACAGGCAGTTAGACAAATTCGATTATTTTTTTAAAGGAGGAAAAACAACAGAATTCGGTGTTGATGGAGAATGCTATTCTCCCTCCTACTCCTGTAACTTCCATCCACCCCAGTGGGAAGGAGACAGGAAATTTCCAAAGGTTCTAATTCCAAATTACTTTTCATTTTGAAAACAGTGTTTTATAAACCACAAAATTCTTCAAAATGATGCAACTATTTTAAAAAGCCTGTGAGTTAGTAGCTTCCAAGTTTAGGGAGAAAGCTTCCTCTCCCTCTACAAGACAATATTGTCTCAGGATGATCCATAATTAATTATAGGAGCCAGACTCACCTGCAATCCTAGGGACTCAGGAGGCTAAGGCAGGAGGATTGCAAGTTTAAGTCCAGCCTGGACAAGTGAGCAAGACCCAGTCTCAAAATAAATTATTCAAAAGGGGTGGAGATGTGACTCATAGTACAGTGCCCAGGGGTTCAATCCCCAGTGCTGGGGGAAAAATAAAAGAGAATAGAATTCATTTTTGTCCTAAAAATGTTTATTTGGCGGATAACGTAGAAAATTTCCTTCCTTCCTTCCTTCCTTCCTTCCTTCCTTCCTTCCTTCCTTCCTTCCTTCCTTCCTTCCTTCCTCCCTCCCTCCCTCCCTCCCTCCCTCCCTCCCTTCCTTCCTATTTTTTCTTTTCACAGAAAGGAAGAAACTGGTACAAGTAAAGGAACCCAGAACTGTGTGTGAATTGGCCTGGTGGAATTCCTGAGAATCTCTCCGAGGCTGGGTTAGGATCTGGGGCTTTCAGATGGAAGTGGCTTCCTGTGGTGGTAATGCAGAAGAGGATTCACCTGCACAATTTCCCCAGAGTGCTCGCTAATAAGATAAAGTTACCTGGAAATCACTCTATGCAGCGCTGGCCATGGCTTCCGGGAGGCCTGCTGAGGTCCACCGAGCGTTTCTGTCTCACATTGCCTTTGAGTCTCATCCAGGAGTGCTCCTTAGTGCACACTGGGGACAAGGTGGCCCCAGATGCCAGCCTGTGGCAGTCCTGGCAGGCTTGCCCAGGCGGGGTCTGCCCGGGTTGGACACAGCTCATCTCAGGGGCCTTGCGAGGCCAGCCTCTGAAGTCCAGGAGGGACGGACTGAGGGGGCTCCCTGATGTCTCTGCTCCTCTCTGGAGTTTCTGCTCAGGAGCATTTCACACGGCCAGTGAAGGACCCTTAGGAGCAGCCAGGAGTGAGGTGCAAGCTCTGGATGCTCCCCAGAACCCTGGAAGTTCCTTTGGTGAGCTGTTTGCAGGCTGAGTTCTCATGGCTTGCTCTGGGACTCCCTCCACAGTGAGGTGAGCTCTCAGTATAGGCGGGTCTATTTTTCTCACCCCTTAATTAATTAGAATGTGATCTATCAGAGCATCAGGGCTGCCTCTGTGCGGATTTCTCCAGCCCGGCCATGGACACTGGCTCAGTGCTATGGAGAGAGAAGTTCAACACAATGTGAGACATGGCACCCTGGAGGTCAAGGCTGAAACGGGGCAGAAACCCTCATCTGCAGGAGATCAGCCTCCGTTTTTCTGTCATGTTAACTGCTGAACACATAAGGTCACTTTATTGATTTATGGGTAAGTTCTTCTTTATTGAACGATCATATTTTCTTTTCTAAAATTTCTGGCCTTATAGTTTCTCTTTCCTCCTTAGTTGAATCAGTAAACATGTGTTTTCGTCAAGTCAAATCTTCTCCAATTCTTCACCTGGGGCCTCTCTTGCTAATCTCCAAGCTCTGCCTATTTTCTTGTGCAGGCCAGACCTGCTTCTTAAGAATGGTGTGATTGAGATGAGGCTGTAGACTCACCAAGCTTCGATGTACTTTCCTCTTCCTCAAGCGCAGACAGATCCTGCTTGCCAGAGCCGCGGCGGTAGGTGGGAGCACGTGGTAGATTCCCGTTAGTGCAGTGTGAACGGGCACACTGTGGAGCAGTGACTGTCTCCTCAAAGTTAGGGAACTAACTCCCAGTTCACTCATGTGCCCACATGTGAATACACACACACACACACACACACACACACACTCTCACTCTCACTCTCTCACATACACACGGTTTGTATGTACATATCCATCTGGTTTGTTGGTGTGGTGGTTCTGGGGTTGAACCCAGGGCCTTGCACGTGCTGAGCACAGGCTCTAACTTTGTGCTACTCCCAGCCCTCCCTGTCCCTCTGTTAATGGGACCTGGTAAGAGGGCCTTTAGGAGGTGACTAGAATGAGATCCTGAGGGTGGCACTCCCATGATGCATTACTGGCTTGATGAGAAGGGGAGACTCCACTAGCAGATTGCTGTGTCTCACCATGTGACATCCTCGTCACGCTGCGATGTGGCAGGAAGGTTCCCAGAAGACGCCAGCGCCATGCTGTTGGGCTTCCCAGGCTTCTGGACCATGAGCCAGGTGCTCTGCTCTTGTCATGCAGACTGACAAGAGGCCACGCGGAGGACACGTGTGTTGAGTTGTCCCCCTGGATGGGGTCCCCTGCCAGCCTCCTGGAGGTCTGTTCGCTTTCCCTTGAGTCTCAGTTACCTCGTGATTAAAATGAGCAGAATGACGTGTGCTTTGCAGAGTTGCCAGAAAGTTGTTTCTTCACATGTGATTTAAAGTAACGACATTGGATTTGGTCACCATTAAAAAGCTGGGTGACCTTGAAACACATTTGACCTTTATAAGCATAAGTTTCTTTATGTTTGAAAGTAGAAGCAGCATCTGCTGGTGGCACGTACCAGACATAGTCGGTCCTCAATAGATGACAGTTTGTACCCTGAATCTGTGAGCAGACCCGTTGGGATCTACTCTCCATGGTGGCGACTCCAGAGGTGGCTCTTTCACCTTAATGAGGGGCATGACGAGCTCACCTTTCCCAGGCTCCACGCAGAGCCAGTTTCTCTTTCCTGTTTGCCATGTGGGTGGTGCCAGGTGTAAATGGCACGTCTCTCCTGGTGCATGCACCTGCCATTCACTGTCTTTAGGGTCAGCTCTTCACCACCATTTTGGCTTCTGTGTGGAGAGAGTTTTGCTCTCATCGTTTCCTGCAAATTTTATGTCACAGATATTTCTGAGTATCATTTATGGTTAAAATCTTGTTTGGGTTTTCCTAGACATTTCAAGAAAACATATATCATCCCCCCTGCCCCGAACTTTCTCTGGTTAGGTTCTGAAACCATCCTGATGTATCTTATTAAAAACACACACAATGAAGATGTAGGATGGACAGGGACCCCGCTCCCCTGCCCCTGCTGACAGCCTTTCCTTCCTGATGTGATCCTGGTTTTTGACAGTGGAGTTCACTGGAGAAGCAGGAGCACACAGATCCAGCTAGCATCTTGCATACATTATCTTGGAGTAATCCACAGTACAATAAACAGCTATTAATAAAGAGTCTCAAAGCAGAGATATCTGGCATTATGATTTGTTCTGTACAACTGATTTTAAAAAAGGAATTGCTGTGCCTTTTAGACCATCCACCCTCTTCCCATCTGTGTCTTCCAACGGTTTTTAGTTTTCTTTGACTTTTGTGTGGTGTTGGTGCATGTTTGCTCACACCGGAAGCATCAGGCTACCCCGAAAACCTTCTGTGGTCTTTCTGCTTGTTTCCTACAGTTTAGGTCTTCTGCTCCGCAGCTCTGACACAATGGGTGACTAGGCCGATCCACCAACAATCTGTTAAAGGAAACAATTTTAAGTTCCCAATGACTTTATTATGCACTAAATGACTGCATGAGTTTGAAGAAAAACATTTGATGAGGAGTCATATTATCAATCCTCCAGGAGTAGAAATTACATCAAGAGCAGTTGGGCTTTAGAATGAAGGCTGGAAGGAGATGATGCTGAGTTTAGTCAAAATAATTAATTTCTAATAGTAGACCATACTGGAAACACTTACAGATGCTGATTGAAGTCACAACATGTGCATCGGTACTGTCTGTCATGAAAAGACACACACACACACACACAAACACGCAGCACACAGCACACACTGCTCCTGCCCTTACGGAGTTTTGATTCAGCAGCAGAGACAGGTATATGATAAACATCCTGCCCTAGAACATAATTAAATTAACAAATATCACAATGGATTCATTGTGGGTACAACGGCTGTTTTATGTTAGTGTTAGTTTAGTTAGAGTTTGGTAGATAATTATAGCTACTTATTGCATCAAAAATAGGATCGCTTCAATACTGAAAACAATGTCTGAAATAGTTGCCAGCTTTCCATTTGGAGATCTGAGATTTATTTGTTTATTGCAAAGGAAATAATGGTCCACACATTCTCCAGAAGTACATTAAAGCCCAATGCATCCTCCATTCTGAGTTTCCAGGAAGCAAAGGAGGTGGACACAAGATAAAAGGACAGAGTCTAGTGGCTCAGAACAGTCCCTTTAGTTTGCTCTCAGTGTTCAGGGGGGACTCAGCACCTGTGAGTCGCATGTGAACATCTGGGCTGGAGGCTCCTCTTGGTCAAGTCTTCTTCACTCACTCCCCGCCGCCTCCCAGTTGCTCCATCTGTCTCTCTATGTGGCTTGCGCTCCTGGTGGAGAGGTGGCCTGTGTACTCATACCTCTTATCTGGTGGCTGGGTTCTACAAGGTCAGAACAGAAATGCCCCTTCTTCCAAAGATCACGGGGCTGGTTCAACCTCGCATCTGTTGTATTCCATTGGTCGAAGCTGAGTACGTTCTCGATGGGAAGAGCGTCAATACTTGAGGTCATGGCAGTCTTCCCACAGTGTCTGGGTGATTTTTCACTTAACCGACTATTGTCTTTTTCTGAGTAGGCAATAAATGAATGGTTGCTCCAGCTTGCTTTCTTCAAAGTAGACTACTGGAATTTTGGCTGAGACAATGCTTTGTGTGGATATGTGACTTTAAATTTGTAGGGGTAAAGTCACTAAATTCCATTTGTGACTTACCCCGTCACTGACCAATAAAAACATGAGGTAAAACATTTCAAAGTTCCCCTAGTGGAGTGGACAGTACTTCTTTGGAATGGAGTTCCTTGATGCAGTGTCTTTATGGGGTAGATTCACAGGTGAGGGGCTGAGCAGGTGACCTCTTGACCTGCACTGACATAGGTAGTAATAGATGACTTATTTCTGTCCGTTCCATTTCATAGAACACAAAGGTTTTACTAAGTACTGTATCCTCTGAACTTCTAGTGGTACAAGGTTTTGCAGAGCTGTAGATATATGTACAAGATGCACCCTGTTCACAAGCAGGATATGATGTTATGGGGGACATATTTAGTCATCAATTAAAAAATACTGCATGCTTCCTTCAATTAAAAAAAAGGTGCTCATTGTAGAACATTAGAAAACCTTGCTAAAGACAAAGCATGCACACCTTGAATGGCACTATTCAGATGTGACCAGAGCGCTAATACACTGATGGATGTCATGTCAACTATTATCATGAAATAATAATCCTTCTACATGGAAGGACTTCATTTAATATAGATATACTATAGAGAACCTTATATTGCATTCTATATAGTTATATATATATATATATATATATATATATATATATATATATATATATATATCTTTTTGAAATGTGCTTTTGATAATTAACATTGAGAAAAACAATATGAAGCATTAATTAAATGAAGTATTAAATACCGTCAGAGGATGAAAGTGTGTAGGGGACTATTGGCTGGAGTTGCTGGGAGAGTCTTCATGTGGTAATTGAGACTTAACTGGCAGTTTGAAGAGTGGGTAGAATTAGGACTGACAAGGTCCTAATTAAGAACTCCATAACAGACTGAGCAAAACAGCACGAGAGGACAGTCCAGCTTGTCCCGTGTTCCCTGTTATTTTCTCCAACTTTGGTAAGTATGTCACTGGGTTTTAAAATCATGTTTGCCATACAAACTTTTGAATTTGAAAACAGTAATGCTTTTGAGAGATGTAGGGGAATGGGGAGCAGGCGGTGGTTTCTAAAATGCCTTCTTACAGATGTCATTAAATTCTGCAGAGTGTTCTACCGGAGCCAGCAGATGGCTTCAGTGACAGCTGTGATATATTGGTCCTGCTCAGAATGGGAGGTGGGGATTTCAGAAACGGGTGAGTGAGGAAATAATGAAAGACACCCTCTAAAGACCATCCATAATTCATGGGGAGATGGAACCCAGAATTTCTGTTTCTTACCTAGAGCTGAAGTAATGGGAAGAGCCTCTTCACTGTGCTCAGTGTATTGTTATCTGGTCAACGATCAGGTGGTCATCATCAACTCCTCGGTCAGCAGATATTATAGACCAATGAGTATTATATCCTGAGCCACGTTAACGTACTTTCTAATATTACTCATATCCATATCCGATACTGATAAAATACTAATGAAACAATCAAACAGTATAAATTACAGGAGGTGAGGGCAAAACCAATTTTGTTTCTACTCTTTCCGAGCCCCACATGGAAATGTCAAATGACTGAGGGAAGGAAACCCTCCACATTAGGAATCATGCTTTCTGATGAAAACTAAGAAAAGAAATAAAAAAAAACAAGGAGTTACTTTGATAGCAGATACAAATTTTTACTTATAAAAATGGGGCCAGTAAAATGCTGTTTTAATTCGGTTACACTTGATTGAATATAATCTACCTAGCAGCAAATCCAGAAACTTTATGTATACACAAAATGACCTTGAGGTTATTGCCTGCATGGTGTCCAGCTAATTAGCTATAAGCTAGTGTTTCTGTCGTTGATTTAGGCCAAGATATTAAAAATAACTGAAGGATTATTTTCTTACAATTTAAGAGTGTGTGATTGTTGTTAAAATTCTTGCAATTATATAAGGAAGAAAATTAGGGCTTTGTGGATGAAGGAACAATGTGTTTAAGTAACACCTAGTATATTTTAATTGAGGTAGCAAGTGCTATATAAATATTGTTATTGAGTGAATGAATGGTCAGTTTTATATCATTAGGAAGATGATACAACATGAAAAGGCCGTTGATGGTGGTTTCTAAAAAATGAGCATATTAGAATAATATTTTATGTTCTTATAAACTTTCTATTAAAAGTTGCAAAATATACTAGGATATATCATGATGATAATTTATGGCCAAATGAAAATAACACTTCATGGTTAATCGGTAATTCTAATGCCTCACTTGTTAAAGTTCATATTGTAAGGAATAGGGTTCTCTAGACTGTAGGAACCACCAGGAGAGCACTGTAGTTATTTTTAAATTTTATTGGTCAGAAGAAACAGTGGAGAAACTTGTTAAAAGCCAGATTCCTGGGCCCCCACACTGGCCCGTTCAGATTCAGTAAGCATTTATAACGAGGACTTCAGGTACTGCCAGGCCAGCGATCTGCTTGCTGTCCGTATTGTGCAAAACAGGACCCTACTCATAACATTCAGTCTGGTAGTAATTAATAGACCTGAAGGTCTGTTATTGGGGGTGGGGGTTATCTTATTGTGGCTTCTGGGCATTCTTTCTAACTGGATCGAATTTTCCGGAAGGCCTCGCAACCTGTATGAAATACTCAGCTTGGTCTGAATTTCCTTTCTCATGTCATCTTTGTGGGTTTTAATAACCATGTGATGCATGCCTTTCTTCCTTTTCTATGCTACAGAATAGATTAAGTAGCATTAGAATCAACTGCATTAAAAATCTTGGTAAATAAAGTAGCCTGGACATTTATCTCCATTCAAAATTTATATGTCAAAATCCTAATGCTCCATGTGATGGTCAAGGAGGTGGGGAATCTGCAAATTGGTTTCCTCGGAGGGCAGAGTGGGTCCTTGAGCATGTCCTCTCTCTCCAATTGGTATCTGAACGGTGTTATTTTTCCACCTGTCAAATAAATTTACATTTTTTTTGGGGGGGGGAATGGATATTTTCTCCATGCTTTCGAATATTTTGGGTTTACATTTGGTCAAGTAAACCTGCTTCTTTCAATTTCTTCTGAGTTGGTGAATCCTGTTGCCTCTTTTTTATTTTATGTATTATTTTGATTTCTTTATCCTCTTTATTTTGATTCTAGGTGACTCATAAAGAAAATGGCAGCAAGTTGCTGAAAAGAATGATTTTTAGAATGAGAAAGCAATTTAGAATTTGTTTAACAGGAAGATGGGAAAGAAACATAGCAACTCAGGTAGAAATGCAATGGCTCTGGGTCCCTTACCAGTCAGCCCTGCGGTGGAGAGCACGGCTGTCGGGTTCTAGTGCATTTAAACCTGATTTATGTAATACATAGATAAAACAGTGCGAGTCCGTTTTGCTAGTGGTGTGTGTAGATTATTTACTAGTTTGAATTTTTGGCCTTGATATGTCAATGTTGGTTACATTTCAAATCTCTCCCTCTCTCTCTCTCTCTCTCTCTCTCTCTCTCTCTCTCTCTCTCTATATATATATATATATATATATATATATATATATAAATTTTATTGGGTTAAAGCTTTCAAAGGATAAGCTTACAGATCTGTAAGATTCTCCTAAGCAGCGAATCAAGGGCCAACATCAAGGAATATGGCAGAATGAAATAGATAAGAAAGAAAATAGATTATGTCAGTGTGGGTTCATGTCAGGTGGTGGCTGGTTCTTACTACATCCTTCCTAGACCTTGCATTTGACTCTTCTTAGGCATGATTTGTTGGCTGATCTGAAAAGTAGGAGGGAAAAAAATATAATAATGTCCTAAATAAAGTGGTGAATATTAATCCCATTTAGTTATTTGATTCTCATAGGTTTGATGCTATTGATTGTGTGATGGATACAAGTTTGAAGAAGAAAAAATCACCCAGACTTTAGGCTTTTTGTGTCTAAGAGTGAGACTCCTATAAATCTCATTTGTAGCCCTGAAGAGGTGGTTTCCTCCCTGTAGGTAAGTGATGGGTTGAAGGTAGAATTCTAATAACTTTTTCAACACATGTTGACACCTGTGGTCTTTCCTCTCCCTTGCTGGTCAGGTGTGGCAGAGCTAGTTATATCTGCCTTCGCCATGAAGATGCTCTCCCTCATCGTCAGCGCCAGGTGCACCGTGGTGCACAGTAACTAATGGATAATGATGGGACATATTCACACCTTGAAAATGAGGTGGTGAATTTTTTTGAATTTTCTCGTAGAGTTCAGCACAATGAGAATCCCTATGGAGACAGACAGGTTGAAGGGTTTTTCTGGCAATAGCACGTGTTGACAGAGGGCTGTGTTTCAATATGTTTTGTACAGGAGGAGATCACAGCTTTGGTGTGTGGATGCTGGTGAATCTTCCTCAGGTGTGTGGCACTGGTGTTACAGCCCGTGGAACCCGTCGTTCTAAATGCATCCAGGAAGCCAGAGAATGTCTCTTCTTCCAGATGACATGGCCCTCCACAGGCACTGATAATTAAATGTACAAAGTGAGAACTTCTCTAAAAGCAGTAAAAACAAACACAACTTTGAGGGCACATCAGGAGGTGGTGTCTCTCAGGGTGAGGATGGAAAGAAAGAGATTTCATCCTCATTTACAGTAACTCTCCTATTACAACACAAGATAAAAATCTGTGTTGGGGATGGATTTACTCCCATCCAACCTCCTTGATAATTGCAGAGTCGTTTGTGAATCTACTAGACAACTGAAGTTGGATGTCAGAGAGGTGTTGAAACCCTGTGCCTCTGTAAGAAAAGGTGGAATTAAATCAGTACCCTGGTGAGTTTACATTGCAGAATCTTGTTAAAATGGACCCGGATTTTGTAGTTTTAAATTTTTACTGGGAAGACCGTGAGGTCTAGTAACATTTGGTGGGCTTCTGAAAGGTATGCCTCTGAAAGATGCAGGTACCTCTGAAAGATGCAGGTATCTCTGTGCTTGGTTTGGGGGTTCATGTTTTCCCACTCAAGGGCCCCAAAGGCAGTTTGTCTCCATGGAGTAAGGAAAGAGCAGATGGGACCCCTCCCCCTGCCCACTCTCCCCAGAGTCCTCTGGAGATCCATGGCAACTAAGCCCTTCCTCGCTCTCTGAGTGAGTCACTGCTGGCTGAGCACACAAGGAAGCTCCGGTGTTCCTGCTGGCTCTGAAGGTCTGGTCCCCAAGCCCTGAGCTAAAGGACAGGGTCATGCTGACCTGTGATCCTAAGAGACAGACGTTGGACATTTTAAAAATAATTATTTCCCTTCTGCTCTTTTCCTTATGCATTTTTTCTTCTTCTCTAATTTCCCCCAGTTCCTCTCATTATTCTGGAAACAGCTGTTTTCCTGCTCCCCGCGCTGAGGGAAGCCCACCTGCTGCGGGCCATGGTCCTCTGCTCTAGGGATGCTGTGTCACCCTTTAAAAGATGTTTTCAGGTGTTTTTCAAGCAAGATTTCACTCCCTACATGTGATATTTCAGGAGCCTCATAAGGACCTCTTTTCCTAAGATGTTGCAAGGCTGGGTTTTTAGCAGTGCAAAATATCTAGATAGACCATGAACGTGGAGTCAGTTAAGGTTACGTGGGACGTGTATTAATGGCCATGTGGATTCGATTACTCGGTTTCAATTCCATTTTCTAGAGTGTGTAGACTTTTTAGAATGTGGCTTGGGGGATTGCTGGTGCTCTGCAGACAGAGTCTGAGATTGGGCTGAGTCCTCTCTGGCCCAGACCCTCCATCTACCCCTGATATATATGATGCCAGATTCACCACCTCAGGCACTTTTTACCTCTCTCATTTCTTGAAGCACTTTATTCCTTCATGCTGTATGTCCTCAGGTTTTCTCTGGGCATACAGTTGAGCCATTAAGGGTTTGCCTTAAGACCTTGGATTACAGTCTTTAATCAAGTTCCTGCCGAGGATCATACAGGACTCAGAGGTCCTGCCTCTGTGTGTGCCTGTCAGCGGGTCACTTGGTGTCACCAACCCTCTTCTGGAAACTCTGCTGAGACAGGTGTGCATGCCCAGAGGCATCCTGGCCCCACAGGGCCTATGCCTCCAGGTCTCACCTGGGGATTTACTAAGTGGTCTTAGGTGCCGCACTATTTTACCATTTTAAAAATGCTGACCAGTTGGAAAGTACAGTCATCAATCAGGTTTGTAAAGAATGGAGAAGGGGGCCTCGGGATTCCTCATTCTTTTCCATTCTTGTTTTCCCATCTTAGCCCAGCAGAAGCGGAATCAGGTTGGATAAATACAGGAGTCCCTGGGCCTTTAGCTTGTCCACGCAGGATAGTTAAGGAGGTTTTCTGAGCAAAAGTATAAGATTTCAAAGAATTCCTTTTTTTTTTCCTTTTAACCTAATGATAATTGTGAAAAAAAAAAGTAATTTTGTTTACTTTATCAATTTTAAACTTGGGATCTGGGGAATCCTTGGATCCCTGGTCCTTTGAGGTATTGTCCTAAGTGGTGAGTACTGACCCAAAGGCACTTGAATCTGAGCCACCAGAGGTCAGAAGACTGGAGGCGGGAGCTGGTAGAGGGGGTCACCTTGGCAGCTGACTGAGTCAAGGGCTTGCTATTGTGTGTCATTGTACAAAGGAATCAGAGGCCAACACGTGCAGCAACATGGCCTCTGCTATCTCTGAGTGGTGGGTCCTCTCCAGCCCCACTCAGGTGGTCATAAGTACGCACTCCTTGGAGACAGATATTTTGGGACAAGGAAGCAATATCCCCCAGCTGAGGTCGCAGCTCAGCTCTCCTAGGCAAACTGAGCATGCAGTTGGACAGGGAATGAGAGGAGAGGAGACAGCGCCCCAGCACAGGAGTGCACGTGACGGTTCTCACCAAAAGCTTCCCCTCTAGAGCAGGAAGGAGACCTTGAAAGGCTCTGGCGGGCCTCAGAGCCTACCCAAACAGAGCAGGCTCAGGCAAAGGGAGGCCAGGAAGCGCCAGCAGACATGCCTCGGTTTCCCTCCCGGAGCCGGGGTCTCGGGCTGTCTGTGAGAGCGCTGAGTTGGCAGCTGCGTTGTGATGAGAGGGAGAAGCACCTGCCATGGAATCACCCAGGGAGCAGACACTGCGTTCAGCAATATTCAACCCCAAAATCATCTTGGGTCACTAAAATTTATACTTAACCCGAATCTTCCCCTCTTTTCAACATTAACTGAATTAGTTTCAATCTGGAGAATAACAATTGATTTTTTGTTGTTGTTGGTTTCTTGTTTTGCCTACTATTTGACTCAGTCATTTGGCCATTTTAAGGAATAGAAACCAGACACCATCACCAAATTAAGGGATCACAGATTTCTGATGTAGGCCAACATGGAAATAGTCACCGTGTCCCTCGGGATGAACACAGAACTTTGTCTCTTGTGTTTCTTGGAGTTAGACTCTGAGATTTGAACGTTCATTGCCCACGTGATTATAATTTCTTTTGGGCACCCAGATGGCAAGACTTGGCTGGCTGTCACACTCACAGAGCAAGCTTCTTTCTGAGAACGCATTTCCCAAAACGTGTGTCACGGGTAGTGATCTGTACCTGCTTCAACCAGGAGTTTTGTAGCTGCAGTTCGTGTTGGGGTGGCATTTGTTGTTAGGCAGGTTCCGTATCATATTGATTGATTCCTTCTTCCGTACTCCAAGGACACTGCTTTTCCTTTGCAGAATATATCTTGAGTCGGTGCTACACTTCCAGTGCTCAATCTGTCATAGTCCTCTGCTTTCTGTTGCGGAGGAGAATTTTCAACTTACCCGGCATCCCTCTGTATAACAAATGGTGCTCCCAACTGCGTTGTTCACGTCAGTTTAGGGGTCCTGAGGACCTCTAGATCTTTCTGCTTCTCCTAGAAGATGTGCAATGGGTTTCCAGGAAGCCCTCTGCATTGCATACCAATTCACATGGTCCACAGAGCGTGGAATTGAAGAGACGCTTGGGCTCTTCCTTTTCTGAGATGCTGCTAGAGTCAGAAAAAACTTCTGTGTGAACCTTGGTACCACCTCATGACCAAGTCTACTGAATTAAGAATAATTAAGATGTAAAGGATGAAATGTCATTTGGCCAAGCCTGAGTATCAGAGAGTAGAAAGAGACACTGGAAATAGGATGTCATTTTAAAACTAAAATGTCCTCCTTTTTGAAATGTTTTCATTTTAAAATGCAGAGGGTGACATTTGGCTGCCAGAGATAATATGTCAGACACATTTTGCATTTCTACCTTTGTGATGTTTCATTTTGGTTATGAAGTTGGTTTCACATATCTTGGAGCATTGGTATAGGACTTATAAGAAAATTTTTATTTCTTTTACTATATATGTGTGTGTGTGTGTGTGTGTGATTTTTGCTAGTAGATATATTAAACTCATGAGAGAATTTCTAAAATTTCAATTACCAAGTTTACCTCTGTTTTATTTATTCTTTGGAATATCCTACACTAAATATGTTCAAGAGGTTGCATTTAACTTTAACTTGACATAGCACTGCAGAAAAATTCACTGCACTCCTGTTTCTTCCTGCCCCATTTTCTTCCAGAAAACTAGTCACAGAATCCTCCAGATCTTCTGGATCCTGCAGTCACAAAGATTGCACAGTGCAATGAGCTTTTGAGCTGCCCTGCTACCCCAGCCATGGGGGCGATCAACTGCCTGGTGACTATCTCAGCTTTAGGACTCAAAGTCCCACACCCTAGGAGACCCTTCAGTGCCAGGCAGCCAGAACAATGGGTGGTCCCACCCTGAAGCCTCCTTCTGGATCCTGAGCCTCCCCTGAGGCCAGGACTCATCTGTCCTGCCCTGCACAGCTCAGCCAGGTCAGGCCTGTCACCTTCTCTGTCCTTGGGATTCTGAATGCTGGAGTGAGAGAAATACATGGAACAGGAGTTGTCTGCAGCGTAAGTACGTTAAATTCAGCCGTTTAGAGCAATTTAGCCATGATTGCACATTAAAACTGCCTGGGATTCTTGCAACATATATTAGTGGGTACAACTTGAGTACGATGACATAGACATGGTCCAGAAGGAGGATGTGCTAGCTTTAATCCCTGAGGCTTCTGGGATTGCGTGGACTTGTGCCATTTTGGAGGTCTGCTTTCTCCATGCTGACTTAGATTCCATGGTGTGCTTTCTAGTCAGTCAACTAAAAGGAAAAATTCTAACTTGAATCATTTTTTTTTCTTGCAACCAAAAGAACCATCAGTATTAGGCAAGCACAGTCAATTTGGTTCTAGGTTTTTTTTTTTTTTTTTTTTTTTTTTTCCTGTGGGTCAGGTAGATGGAGAAAGAGATCAAAACAGGCTGGAGTGACAGAATCTGATACTCAGAATCCACAGCACAGCAGCCTCAAAGCTGAGGCCAAGCTAAGCCTCAGTGTGACACATATTAAGTATGCAAACACTGTAAATTGAATAAATAATTAATCAACAAATTAAGGAGAGAATGCATTCTACAGTCCCCTTGCACCAAAATCCATATGATCATTTAGAATTAAGTTCTAAGAAAATTGCCACCCTTGATGAATTAATGTGCTTTTCATTTAAAAATGAAATATTAAAACAGTTTTAACAGTCTTTTTATTTTGTCTTTGTTGCAAGGAAACTTAGATCCTAAATTATGCTCAATTAGTAAGACTATTACTGATGCATAAAGCATTTTTTTTGTTTTCTAATCCACAGTTTACATTTTTTTCCTCCTGTTCAAGTTGTCTTATGAGTCTTGTATATGAAACTGTTTTAAAGTTTCTTTTGAATTAAGAGGTTAGACTTTGAAGAATGTCTCCTCTTGAAAAACACAGGAATGAAGTATTCCTAAGATGAAAGCCACTGTCTTGGTTATTGCACTCATATGACATTGCTTTCAGAAATTAAATATGTTCTTTTAAAGTGCAAATGCTGGTGAATGAGTGCCATGCCAATACATTGGGAAAGAAACATGTCACTAGGCAAACAACTATTTTTAAAGCATGTTCCATGTAAATTAGTTAATTTCTTAATATCTAAAAAATTTACAAACATACAAAGATACTAATAAAATGGGCAAATTTGCAAAATAAAAATGCTAAGAAATCAAAATGTGTTCACCATTATTTGTCAAAGTAAAATCAATTAAAACAGCAATGAGGGTCTTGTTCTGTTTTTCAAGTAAGCAGATTTTTAAAATATCCAGGCTTGGCAAGTCTTTTCTGCAAAGAATAGAACTGCTGGTTGGGATCAATAAGTGGAAACAGAACTATATTTCTAGAGGACAATGATCATAGGGGAGAAGTGTTCATACCTGCCACTCTAAAATGTTACTACGTATTCATCAGACATGTGATATACAGTCTATGTAAATTAAAAATATAAATGAGACACATTTTCACTATGTGTGTGTGTTCATGCACACACGTCAACACACAACCACAATTTCACTAGGTGATTGATGGGTGCTGCCATGCATGGAGAATTTTTACTTACCCTGCAATCCAACATTTCTTTAATGAATCTTTCTTCCTTTCTCTCTTTTTCTTTTTTTCCTTTCTTTCTTTTTCTGGTACTGGGGACTGAACCCAGGACTGCTTTACCACTGGGCTATCCCCCGGTCCTTTTTATTTTTATTTTGAGACAGGTTTCACTAAGTTACCCAGGTTCACCTTGAACTTGGGATCTTCCTGCCTCAACTTCCTGAGTGGTTGGGATGACAAGCATGTGATACCACACCTAGCTATGAATATCTTTTTCTTTAATTTTAAAGACCAATGCAAATATGTCTATTAAAGCTAACTAATATGTATTAAAAGTCATTGTATTTATTTCACACTCTTCTGAAGAATTCACTATAGACAGTTATTTTAGTAATTTCTCACAGGTATGATGTTGTTGAGAAATGTTATCCTTGATGTAGCTATGATCCTAAGACAGAGACTTAATGGTCTTTTCAAAGCTTGACTTCCTCATTAGCAGTTAAAATATACCCATGAATTGGAAAGGAGGGGTTGTGTTAGGGAAGAAACTCAACAAAATCATACATTTTGTATTTTAAAATTCTTTTCGTAAGTACAGAGTACAGTGCTTTAGTTTTAAACCTTTTAGACAATTCTAAATTTATTTTTTTACCTTATTGGTTAGAATTAATACATTTTAGCATCATACCAGGGAATTAGGACACAGAACCTGATTATGTTACTCTAAAGAATATTTTCTTTTTGTCATAAATGTGAATAGTTAATTTAATAGAAGACATTATATGAAAGTTGGGAATATAGTGATTTTTCCCTTTTCATTGTGAGCATTTCCTGTACTTTATATGTATTTATGTATTTATGAAACTAGGTTTTGTGGTGCTTGCTTTGTTCAATAGGAAATCATTGTGAATTTATTAATTTTTTTACATTATTAAACACAGGGGTGGGGATAGGAGCTTTTCATACCACGTAATTGTATTCTCTTATCAGCTATTCAAGGTATGTAGCATCATTCCCACTGAAGAAATGATGAAAATAAGAAGCTTGGTTTAAATTATTTTCCCTATTAAGTCACAATTACTAAGCATAAAAAGTCTAAATTTCAGACCAAAATTTTTCCAAATTTTAATTTTTTTACCATTATTTTACCATATTCCTGAATGTAGTTAAATTTTTAAGCTTGCAGGGTATGGTGACACAGGCATGTAATCTCAGCTACTCTGGAGGCTAAAGCAGGAGAGCCACAAGTTCAAGGCCAGCCTGGGAAACTTAGCAAGATCCTGCCTCAAAATAAAAATATAATGGGTTGAGGATGTAGTTCAGTAGTGGTAGATCAATTCTGGGTTCAATACCCACTACTACATTTTTAAAAAATACCTAAATTCAAGTTTGCTCATAAATGAAGTATCTTCATTTAAAATATAATTGGAATCCAGAATCTTCTAAGTCCTATGGTTGTTCCTTTATATTTATTTGGTTTAATGGCTTATTTTTGGTAGGAAACGTGATTAATAACCCTCTGGATATGTGTCAATATATTTTAATGTACGTGGCATTGAAGTTATTGCCTTTCATATCCTTCCTCATAATTTTAGATATAAACCACAGCAAATATATTGCAACTATTAATAATAAAATCAGTGAGATGTCTAAAGATTATCATTAAGTGTGGAATGTGGTTCAGACTTGCTATTCTAAAACATCGGATGTAATATTGAGATATAATACAGAGGAGAGTAAACTATAAAACAATAAACTACCCATGCTTTATATTTGATTGAATTATCAATATTAAAATGCAGTAGTTTATGATTGTTTCACTTTCCTAGAATGCATATTTCTATATTGCCCAGAGATACTGATGCAGTCAGGCTACATAAATTTTTACATATCCCTGTTATTACATGATTAAAGAAGCTGGAAAGCACTGGGTTAAGTGAAATTGGTTAAGTTATTTAGGTAGGACTCACAAAATGTTAAAATATTGTTTTGGTGTCCCATAGTTACACATATTGGTGGGATTCATTAGGATACATTTGTACATATTCCCATATAACATAATTTGATCATTCTTCTTCCCCAGTACCTTTGCTTTTCCTCCTCTCCTCCCACCCCTCATCACCTTGTTCTACTCGGCTGGTCTCCCTTATAATTAAAGTAGTGCATTTTAATTATACATACAAGCAGAATTCACTGTGGTATATTCACACATGGACATAGCATGCTTTGGTAAATTTCATTCCCACTACTTTCCCAGGACCTCCCTCCTCCCTCCCTCTCCATCTTTTTCCTCAACACTATTAGTCTCCCTTCTATTTCATGAGATATTTTTTTTTAAATTTTTTTTTCCTCTTTAGCTTCCATGCATGAAAGAAAACATTCCACCCTGACTTTTGGAGTCTGGCTTATTTCACTTAGCCTGATGTTCTCCAGTTCCATCCATTTACCAGCAAATGACATAATTTCATCTTCTTTATCTCTGAGTAAACTCCATTGTGTATATATACCATATTTCCTTGACCTATTTGTCCACTGATGAGCACCTTGGCTGGTTCCATAACTGGGTTATTGTGAATTGCACTGCTATAAACACAGGTATGAGTGTATCATTGATTTTATTTCTTTTGGATAAATACCAACAAGTGGGATAATCGGGTCATATGGTGGTTCCATTACTGGCCTTTTAAGGAATCTCCATACTGATTTGCAAAGTGGTTGTACTAATTTGCAGTTCCAACAACAACGTATAATTATACTTCCCCCACATCCTTATTAGTACTTAATGTTATTTATATTTTTGATGTCTGCCATTTTTATGAGTGAAATGAAATCTCAGTGTAGTTTTGATTTCTGTTCCCCGATTGCTAGAGATGTTGAACATTTTTGGTGATTTATATTTCTTTATGTGAGAAATGTCTAGATCTTTTATCCATTTATTCATTGAGATATTTGTTTTTTCTGATCTAAAGTTTTTGTGTTCTTTCTGTATTCTGGATACTAATTCCCTGTCCAAAGAGTAGTTTGTGATGTTTTCTTTTTCCCATTCTGTTGGTTCTTTCCTTATGGTCTGGTTTCTTTGCTATACAAAACCTTTTTAATTTGATTTCAACCCACTTATTGATTGTTGGTTTTATTTCTTGAGGTATAAAGATCTTTTGAAGAAAGTTAGTGCTTGGGCCGATACGTTAGAGTGTCCACACTATGTTTTCTCATAACAGTTTCAGTATTTCTGTCCTAATTCCTTGGTCTTTGATCCACTTTGAATTGATATTTTTGCTTAGGGCAAGATAGAGGGATATGGTTTCATTCTTCTATATAAGGATATTTAGTTTCCACAGCATCATTTGTTTGAATGGCATTTTTTTCTATTTCTATGAGGAATGTCATTGGGATTTTGATCAGAATTGTATTAAATATATAGTGCTTTGGTAGTATGGTCATTTTGATAATATTAATTCTGCCTCTCCAAGAGCAAGGTAGATCTTTCCATCTTCTAAGGTCTTCTTTGATTTCTTTCTTTAGCGTTCTGTAAGTTTCATTATATAGATCTTTCACCTATTTTGTTAAGTCAATTCCCAAGTATTTTTTTTCGAGGCTATTGTAAATGCACTTCTATGTATCAGTGACAAATCCTCAGAAAGAGAAATGAAGAGTAGTTAGCAAAGATTTTTTTCCATTCTGTAGATTCTCTATTCATATTCTTAATTATTTCCTTTGCTGTGCAGAAGTTTTTTTGATTTCATGACATTTGATTTATTAACTCTTGGCATTATTTCCTGGTCTTTATGGATCCTATTGGGAAAGTCATTTTCTGTGCCTATATGCTGGAGTGTTTGCCCTACATTTTCTTCTAGAAGTTAAGTTAGTACAACCACTGGGGAGATCAGTATGAAGCCTCCTCAGAAGACTAGGCATGGAACCAACATATGACCCAGTTATACCACTCCTCAGTATTTAAAGTCATTACCCACTTATACCACTCCTCAGTATTTAAAGTCATTACCCACTTATACCACTCCTCAGTATTTAAAGTCATTGATACATGCATACCCATGTTTACAACAGCACAATTCACAATAGCCAAACTATGGAACCAGCCTAGGAGTCCAGTATCAGATGAATGAATAAAGAAAACACGGTATATATACACAGTGGAGTTTTATTCAGCCATGAAGAAAAATGAAGTTCTATCATTCTCAGGAAAGTGGGTGGAACTTGAGACCACTATGGTAAGCAAAATAGGCCAAACTCAGATAGTCAAAGGTCATATATTTCCTGCAATATATGGAAGCTAGAGAGGAAAAAAGAAAGGAAATTAAAGGAGGGGAGGGTCCAGAGATCTAATGAAAACTAAAAGGAGATCAGTAGAGGAAAGGGGCCAGGGGTAGGAAATATGGAGGCAGGTGGGTAAGAGCTAGGGAGTGATATTGGCCAAATGGTATTGTTTTATATTGTGAACGTGCATGATATATGCAAGACAAATCCCATAATTGTGAACAACTGTAACACACCAGTAAATATGGGAAAAAAATGTTACCTTTTCTTTAGTGTATTTTTTGGCAACTTTGTTAAAGATCAGATACTCTCTCTGTGTGGGTTTGTCTCCATGTTTTATAATTCCTTCCACTGGTCTTCATGTCTGTTTTGATACTAATGCCATGCTGTTTTTTTTAAGAGTTTGAGGAAAGAATATACTTGAACGACATAAACGAACAAAAAAGGAATTACTTAAATAAGTAAGTACCTAATGTGAGCATGGGCTTAACATATAAAAACAAAAGGTAAGGGGCTGGGGATGTGGCTTAAGCGGTAGTGCGCTCACCTGGCATGCGTGCGGCCTGGGTTCGATCCTCAGCACCACATACAAACAAGATGTTGTGTCTGCCGAAAACTAAAAAAATAAATATTAAAAAAAATTCTCTCTCTCACTCTCTCTCTCTCTTAAAAAAAATGCTAAAAACAAAAGGTAACACTGGTACATTGGTAGTATATATATCTGACAAGTGTGCATTAAAGAAATCTCTAATATAAAACATTTAAAACGTGGAGAATACTTGATTTTAAAATACAGAACACAAATGTTAAGATAGGCACAACCACAATTCTTACAAAAACATGCTTGCAAAGATAAAATTACTATAGCTCTGTAGATAACTTGGGATCAGGTATTGAGATGCCGCCAGCATCTCTCATAGTGCTCAGGATTACTTTGGCTATCCTGGGTTTCTTATTCATCCATATAAATTTTAGGACAATTTTTTCTAGTTCTGTGAACAATGTGGTATGTATTTTGATGGGAATTTTATTGAACCCATAGACTAACATTTTGACAATATGGGCATTTTGATAATATTAATTCTGCCTATCCATGAACATGGAAGATCTTTCCATCACCTAAGGTTGTCTTCAATTTCTTTCTTTAGTCTTCTGTAGTATTCATTGCAGAAGTCTTTCATCTCCTTGGTCAAATTTATTCCCAGGAGTTTTTATCTATCTTTGTATCTATCTATTTATTTATATTTTGAGGCTACTGTGAATGGAATCATTTTGCTAATTTCTTTCCCAGCAGGTTCATTATTGGTGTATAGGAAAGCTATTGATTTTTCTATACTGATTTTGTAACCTGCTGAATTTGTCTTTGGGCTCTAGAAGTCTTCTGGTGGGGTTTTAAACGACTGGTAGACTTTGCAATTCTCCAAAAGATCAGTATCCTAGGCATCATTTTTTCAAATGTGTTTGGCCACAGAATCCTATTTAAAGGGAACAAAACCAGAGGGCTTGTGTTCAGTGATCTGCAATCTTGATATATAAATTAAATTTAAAGGAAGTTTGAATGAGAGGTCTATTAGTATGAGTAAAAGAGCAATCAATGAACAAAGCAAAACAACCTATTATCTAACATGGTTCTGGCATAAAAGTGAGTAGCTTATGACATAGTTGTTCAATAGCAACAAAAATATCATTACCAAAACTCAATAACAAAAATGACAAAGATTTTTAGGGACATGTCAGCACTCTATGTGATACCAGGTCCTTATGCATTTAGCAAAACATGCGCACCTATGCCACAAGTGAACCTGATGTGTGCAGTGATCTCTGGGTGATCATGGTGTGTGGTGTAGGCTCACCAGCTGTAGCCAGCAGACCTCTCTGGGGGTGCGGGATGTGTCTGTATGGGGCAGGAAGTACAGGGCACATCTCTATACTTTCCTCTCAATTTTGCTATAGACCTAAGAGTGCTCAAAAAAAACCCTTTTTTTTTTTTTAAAGAAAGTGAAAGCATAGATATTTTAAAAATATGATGAACCTCCTATTTCTTTCTCTTCTAATGGAGGTGAAAGGTGAGTAAGGATGAGAGAAGAGCATCAGTGGAATTTAATGGACTTACAGAAACATTAGGTCCTGGTACATTTCACATGAAAATAGGTCACTAGAAATGTTTGCACATGGATGGACACTCACAGCCTTATTGATATTAGGGGTACAAATGACCAGAATTTCTTCAGATGAATCTCCTTTTTTCACATAGTTATTACTTACTGATAGGAAAATCAGCTTTATATCAGAAAGAAGCAAAATACTAAAAAAAAAAAAAAACCCAATATAATTAATATCCAACTTTGACATTTCTTGAAATTAAAATTCATTTGAGTGAATTTGCAGCCTTTAAGATTACACATTTTCTGCTCAGCTCCCAAGTTAGTGTTGGAAATGGTAACTTGGATGGAATCAAGAGTTTATAATGAAAGATCATTTAAAGAAGACTGTGGACAAAGCACATTGCATTATAGGAAAAAAAAAAAAAAAAAAAAAACCTCTCTTGCTTCTTACCTGGTTTAGTCATCTGGAGCCCACATTTCACAGAGCGGTGCTGGCACTTCAGGGCGTGTGGCCATCTGCTTTTGGTCAATTTCAAGACATCAGGCATTTTGTTTCCTAAGGATGTATATTACTCCTGCTCTTTAAGTCCTAGTGCTGGGACTGAATTCAAGGAAATTACTAAAGGATGAGGCACAGAATGAGATAATCCAAAACTTTTCTTACCCCACCACACACGTCTGTCAGCCTAAGTCTCCAGACCACCTGGGCCCTTAGTGGAGAAGTCAAAGCATCACTGAACACGGAAAAGCAGCCCTCAATCCATCATCTCCCAGGGGCCCTGATACCCCAGAGGTGCCCTTGGGATTTGAGGACTTTCATGGAGACTCTGGCTAGTGATGGATGCTATGCTAATGGCCCACCTGTGCCACGGGTCCCTCATCTTGGAACCTTGCTGGAGGCTAGACTTGGCTTTTACCAAAGCATCATGCAGAATCCAAGGGCATGCTACAGACCTCTTCAGAGACCATGACTTTCCTGTGCATTTGTCTTCCACAGGAGGATTCTTATGGACCTATTTCTCCCTCAAATGTCATTTCTTCTTCACTCAAGTTGTAATATTAGTACCTGTGTTTACATCACATGGGCCATGCATTTCTAGATCATTCTTGGTTAAGCCAAGTTTATCCTAACGCCAAGGCAGTCTGTTTTTGTTGTTGCTTTTAACCACAGCTGGCAAAAGCAAGATTATATTTTTAAGGCAATACTTTCAACAGTTAACCACTTTTTCTTTTTGTAATACTGGGAATGGAACCTAGGTTTTGCACATATTAAGCAAGCACTCCTCCACTGAGTTACATCCCCAGCTCCAGAGTTGTCTTATTACCTAGCCCTGACAACCAGAGGCCACAGTGAAAGTTTTAAAGACATTCTCTATGTAATAAGGAAAACAGACTAGTAATAATATCAGTGATATTTGTTAATAACTAGTTTCATGGGATGTCTTTGAATTTCCTTAGTATTAATGGGCTTGCTTAATTTGGTAGCTCGGAAGGATGACACTTTTGATTGAACACCAGTACTGAGTCTGGCAGTCCAGGGGTTCCGATGTGCTCTCTTTCTGGCTCCATGGATCTCAGGGAAAGTCCTATTGGCCTTTGTGTTGAAAGAGGCTTCTCTGCAGAATGTCCAGCTGTGCAGGGTGTTCAATCAGCTCCAGGCAATGAAGTCTCTCCAGCGTCCCGACAACCGCAGACCCTGTGCTTTTCGCACAATTGGCGATGACCCCGGGAGACACACTGCCGCTGCCATGAGAAACCCTGTTCCCCCATCCCCTAGGGTTCTACTGACCTAATTCACGAGGGAGTTGGCTCTGAGCAAGAGCATTCTGTAAGCTGGCGAATACATGAGTCAGAACACATCCCTGCCAAGCCTCTTGACAGAGAATTAGCGGTACTTTGGGTGCCAGGGAGCGTTATGTCTTGTTATCCTCAGGAAGAGCAAACCATTCCCCTTCCTACACGGTCCTTCTATTGCTTGCCAAAAGTCACGCGGAGATGAGGGAGATTGTTGTGGGTCCTTCAGATGTCTTCAGTGGAAAGGCCTCCAGAGAACATGCAAGAGAAAAACCCATGTCACTTTTAAAATATTACATATGAGAAGGAAACTGTGTTATTCTTTACAAAAATTGATGTTAGTATAAAAATCACAAACATTATAAATGAGTTTTACTATTTATTTAAGGTCAAAATTGTAATAGACTAAGTCTAAGTGAAAGATTATGGTTACATATTATCTTAAAATTTTAAAAGGAGATTTGTCAGAGCCCTAGGGCCTAGGGCTGACTATCAAAAGAGCTGTGTGGACCAGGATTGTCATGTACCATGGCTCGGTTTCCTCATCTATAAGTAGAGAGAGCTCCATGTTATCAGTTAAGTCTAAACTTGAGTCTTTTTGGAATAGCTAGATAACCTGTACAAAAACCACCAAATAGCAACACCAAATCTAGAAACAAGTGTGTCCAGAATCCTGTTCCAACAAATCAAAACCGAGATTGGATTCCAGAAAAATGTCCAGATGAATCTTGTTTTCATGCTACTATATCAACAGCTATTTTAAGAAAAAGCCAATTGATATCATGTTGGCTCTTTGTGAACCTCTAGGCAGAGCCTCAGTGATGTCACTTTCATTTGAGGTTCGAATTTCTCATGAAAATTCCGGTGGGATGGTATGGACTGCTGTGCATTTGTTGAGTTCTTTGTTGCATTGTGATACGCAGTACAGAAAGTGCAAGGAGTCTAGACGTTATTCAGCACCCCAGGCTGCCAAGTCACACCGGGAGCCCGTTAACGGCCTCCAGTTGTGCTGGGGGGATGACCTAATTCAAAATGGAAGACAAGAGAGGTACTGTGTGCACGCTTATCTCTTTTGTCCCCCTGGTAGAAGGGATTAGTAGTTCTTGTCTCAGGGAAGGCTGAGAAAATTCGGCCCCCGCCAGCAGTGTGTGTCCGCTCACTTTGTTAGCTTGAATTCTCGGTGCAGTTCATGAGCTGCAGGGCTGAAGCCTTTTTCCACTCTTAACCTGAGGTATGTTAAATTCCTCAGGAGTGATGCCTGATAATGGGTTTCCCTTGCTCCTTCTTTCCCTGTTACCATGGAGATCCAACATTTCAGCCCCAGACCTGGACCACCCTCCAGGGGTGCAGATGGCATGGGGCAAACATGTCTTCAGATAACTGCCATCCAAATAATTACCAGCGGGGAGAAGGTGTCACGGGAGAATACAGAGCATCCATTGTAAGCAGCTCATCTCCATCATCGTTTTCATGAATGCCCAGGAAGTACTTCACAGAAAGGTAGATGAGACTCCAGGGGAAGTATGAGAATCGGCTCAAGTGTGAACCTCTGGCTGGGTGCAGGAGGTACGGGCAGCATGTCAGGCCGAGGCATCCCGGGTGCGGAGGGTGGAGAGCTGGGTGTGGTGGGGACCTGGGAGATTGAGGGTCTAGAGCTTTGTTACGGTGGCGGGAGGGGAGAAGAGCAGGATGTCAGACCAGGACTAGCGCCACATTCCTTGCTGACGAACAGAGTTTAATTGCATTGGTCCTTGCTCCCAACACAGCGTTCCTTTAACCTCCAGGTCACATGCAAAGCGGTCACTGAGAGCTCACAGTGGCTGGATACCAGAGCCTCATCCTCCTTGAACTGCAATTAAACTCCATCTTACGTGATTCTAAAGATACAATGTGATACAAATATTCAGTCAGATGCAGAAAACAGATTGATTGTAAAGTCTGGGACTAAACACCAGATTTCAAAGACATTTCTCTAATGAAGGGGGCGGTTATGGCTGCATGCACAGAGTCCCCGAGGGTCTGGCCCTCAGTGCTCCGGCCACGTAAGGATCTGTGACGTCTGGGGAGGGTGACCCAGTCTTCTAGGCTTGCTTTTAGAAATAAATAATAAAGAAGAAAATGGACAGAGATTCTTTACAATGAAATACAGGTTTGCCTTTTATTTTTGTATGACAAAAAAAAAAATCGCCACAAGATGATCTGACTTTCTTACTGATAACTGGAAGACTCAACCAGCGCAGCTCTCACTGTGCTTGTGAACTTCAAGGGTAAAATAAAGGGATTCTCCGTCACACGAGGACCAGTGGTGCCAAACTGCTCTCCAGAAGGCGAGAAGCGGGGCGTCCCACAGCCAACGTGTGTCCTCACAGACCGTTCAGCTCACCTGAGGAGTTGGGGACTAAAACCCAGGCTGGTGTGTCCCACTGGAAAATGACATTTTTTTTTAATCATATTTCAGCAATCTTATAAAATGGCAAGTAGTTAAATAAAACATTATCTCAACATGAAACCAAGAGAGATCTGTAACAACAATGATCATTTTCCCCGGAGTTGCTTTTATTCATGGCCCACATGGATATTATTTAATTTTTAAGGGAGTAATTGATAATCTTTTTATTTGAAAAGTGATTGCTTCAAAGGAATTCGGGAACAAATGTCACCTCCAGAACAAACCAAGTTCATAATTACTGGGCTTAATTGAAAATACTGATACACAAAGGGGAACATAAAATCATTTAACTCAGTATTATTTTAGCAAGTCACTCAGGAGAAACATTTTCATAGTTTTTAAAGCAAGTCTTTAAGGTTGTAGTCACCATCAGAGAAAGCCAACAAGCCCGTGTTTATTTCTAAAGAGAAACAATGTTGTCAGTAATCAAAATAGGATGTCAACAAAAATTGGGCTGCCTCTACTGGAGACATTTCAAATTTCCTTGACCCTGTAAAGTTGCTGGTCTCTCAACACTCTTTCTCTCTCAGTGAAAAGGAGTAAGTTTATCCATATTCTTTGCTTGTGCTCAAATGAGACAGAATCTACACACTGGCGCATTCTATGCCAATGTGAGGATGCCTGATAGTTCTGTAGGTTAGTGACCATCCCAGTCTCTCACAGGTTATGTTAATTTTCCATTCTTCTCATGGCATTTAAATGACTGCTTTTGTGTAGACAAGCTTATCCTGATTTACAAAGATTCTTCTAGATCTCAAAACCAAATTCTACTTCACGCTTTTTGAAGTTTTCATATTGCCTTTTTGTGATTTTGTGGTTGTCATGGTTTCACAATTCTGAAAATTAATATCATCAGATGAAAATAAAAGTAATACCAATGTACTGCAACCACATCTCTCCCCAAATTTAAAAATGTAGGAGAGAAAGAAAGAGCAGCCATATTGTCACCATCTGTCCCCAGCTGCTGTCTGCTGGTGACATTTCCTGCCAGTACTGCTCTCTCCACAGAAGAGCAGTGTGGGCTTGCAGTTCTTCTAGGTGGACTCCTTCACTTTCTCCTCCCAGCCTCCAAGTCAGAGGCCAGGGAACTCGCCAGGGACCATGTGGTCAGTATTTCAGGCTCTCAGGCTGTAAGGTCTCTGTGGCTGGGCTGTGCTCATGTGGCAGCCTCAGAGAGGACGTAAATAAATAAGTACTGCTGTGTTCCTATAAAAGATCATTTGCAAACACAGGCTGGAAGCTGGATTTGGCACTTGGGTTCTGATCTAAATGATGATATCACTTTGTCTCCTTCTGAGAACAGTGTATTCTGAGCAGGCTACAATTCATATCACTGATTTTCTTCTCAGCTGCTTATAAACTTGGATATAAATTAAATGGATGATATCACATTTCAGATATTTTAATTCATCTTACTGCCTACACACTCTTGATTCGATTAGTCTCATGTGTACATGGGACACAATTCTGAAACACATAGAAGAGTAAGCAATACATTGGCTCACACTAGGATGCTCTTTACCAGTTCCCCTTCCAACAAGGACCCACTGTCACCCAATTCTGGTGCATCTTCCAGCTGGAGTTGATGCATATCCAAGAGAAGCATGGAAATCTCTAATGAACGGCAGCATTTCTTCAGTGATTAGTGCTCTAAACCATTTCTTCTTTTTCTTTTTTATTTTTAGTGCAATATTTGATGTTCACTTATTTTTCAATTGATATAAACATTGTACATTGTGGAATACAACGTGATGTTTCGATATTTGCATACATTCGGAAAGGAATAAATCAAGATAATTAACAAAGCTGAAACTTGGTATTTTGGGAAATACCTACGTTTTACAAGGATCTTAAATATATTGACATTCGCAGTTGCTTGTGGTGTTCACTGCTACTGCGATAATAAGGTCAATAAGGCAGAAGTCCTTCTGCTGTATGTGTGAGTGGCTGTTGTGGTTCTTACTGTTATTCTTTTGTTTTCCTTTGTATCATCTTGTTTTTATTAAATCTGGAAATCTGTTTTTTCAAGGGCATAACACATTATTTCCTAAATTACTCTTAGATTAGGTTTTATTTTCCACATTTTAGTTAGTGTTTTCTTTTAAATGCTTCTTTATTATTTCTTTTTGTCTTCGTTTCCTACATTCCACTGGATGGATTAAATATTATTTTGAAAGTTACATATTCGGTCATGTATAACTAATTAGAACAAATTTTAAAAACTTTAAAAAATTTTTTTAAAGGTGTAGAAATGGTTTGGATATGTGGTGTCCCCCAAAAGCTTATGTGTGAAATAATGCGAGGACATTCAGAGGTGAAATAAAATAGATTATGAGAGTTGTGATCTAATCAGTGGATTGATTACCTGGTGGTGATGGTCACTGTAGGCAGCTAGGGTGTAGCTGGAGGAGGTCAGTCCCTGGCGCCTTGCCTCTGGGTTTACATTTTGCCCCTGGTAAGTGGCTCTCTACTTCCTGGCTGCCCCGTCCTGAGGGGCCTTCCTCAACCATGCCCTTCTGCCATGATGTGCGTCGCCTCAGGCCCAGAGATATGGATTCTGCCATCTGTGAAGCAAGAACTCTGAAACTGTGAGACCCAGATAAACTTTTCCTCCTCTTAATAGAAAGAAAAAAGAAAAAATGGAAGTAAGTTATGTATCCTCTGCTTCATCCCCTAAGGTTTGCATACAACTCGCCAAAGTGCGTTCTCAGCACTTGGCCTCAGTCATCCACCCCTTCCCAGAAAACCCCTACCTTCCACACTTTCCTCATCCGCCTTCCCCTCACTCTCCATGTTCTTATTTCTAGAATTTATTCATGGATTTCCAATTTACCTTTGCCTGCCTTCCCTTGCTTTTTTGACAACTCCACTAAGTCTTTACATTTTAAAGTTGTTAAAATAGTTTCCTTGGGGCTGGGGTATAGCTGAGTGCACCATTTGCCAAGCACACACAGGTTCTGGGTTCAATCCCCAGCCCCGAAAACAAACAAGAACAAAAAACCACTTTATACGCACAAATTAAAAATGGAAAAAGAAATACAAAATGTTTTTTCTCAGTCCTTGGTTTCTACTTTTCCCTCCAGTTTTAGTGAAGTATAACTGACGAAAGAAAATCATAAACATTTAAGGTGCGCAACATGATGTTTTGATATGTGAAACTTTTTACAACCATCAAGCTGATTTACATACCCATCACCTTACACAATTACCTTTTTTTTTTTTTTTTTGGTACAGAGAATAACACATTATTTAACATGCACTCTCTTAGCAAATACCTTTTTTATTAATTAAACTAGCAAGTTGTATATTAGATCTTATTATGGCTGAATTTATTCACATTATACTGAAAACCTGTACCCTTTGGTCAGCATCTCCTGCTTCCCTCACTCCTTGCAACCACCCTTCTCTGTTTCTGTGCGTGCAACCCTTTGGGTTCCAATGTAAGGAGGATCATGCAGTATTTCTCTTTCTGTGCTTGGCTTATTTCACGTAGCATAATGTCCTCCAGGACCATCTCTACTGTTGCAAATGACAGGATTGCCTCTTTTTAAAGACTGAATAATATTACACTATGTATCTACCACATTGTCGTTATCTGTTCATCCACTGGTGGAGATGAGGTTGTCTCCATAGTTGGCTATTGTGAATAATACTGTAATTAATGATCATGTAAATACAGGCAGCTCATTGGTATCACTATGAGATTATTTATTTCACTCAGGCAGCTCATTGGCATCACTATGAAAAAAAAAATATTTCATTTGTTTGTTTACCCAGAAGTGGGATTGCTGGGTGGTATGGTAGTTCCACTTTTGATTTTTTGAGAAATCTCTATACTGTATTTCACATTGGCCCAGTGATGTACATTCCCACTAACAGGGGCTTCCTTCCCCCCATACTCAACGCCACTTCTTATCTTTTTATTTTGGTCATAGCCATCTGTCCTCACTAGTGTGTGGGGACAGATGACTCACTGGATTTAGTTTGTACTTCTCTGATGATTAGAGAGGTTGGGCACATTTTCATAAACCATTGGACCATTTGCTTGTCTTCTTTAGAAAACCCAGGAAACAAAACCAAAATAAACCAGTGGGGCTAATCAAATCAAAAAAATACACAGTCAACAAAATGAAAAGGCAGCCTGCGGCATGGAGGAACTATTTGCAAACCATGCAACTGAAAAAGGATGAGTGTCCGGAAAAGGGGGGAACTGCCTGTTTTTCTCTGTTTTCACTCCATAACCATCAACACAAACTTCACTCCCAAGGGTACAGAGACTTCTCCCACAGGAAGGAAGCCATTAGGCTACAAGGGACACCCCCAGGGGTCTGCTGATCCAAGTCAGCTCTGACACTGTCCACCTGGAGATGGTGTCGGGTCCCACAGTTGAGGGCTCAGTCCCCAAGAGTCCCCACAGGTGCCCTCCATAAACCAGGCTGACTGACGGGTGGCTGGGGATGCCTCTCCTTCCCAACCCCTTCTCAGGTTTGATTAAGTTGCTTGAGCAGCTCATAGAACTCAAGCCCGGATTCTCAGCTTCTTATAAAGGACATCACAAAACACACAGGTGAAGACACTCACAGGGCAGAGGATGGGGGCAGAGAAGAGGAGCTCTGTGTCCTCCCCAGGCCTACCACCCTCCAGGCCTGTCCACCTTCTGCCCTGGGAAGTTCTCTCGACGCTGTCCTTTTGGATTTTTGTTGACGGGTCCTTGCATACGCACAGTTGGTGAAATCCTTGGCCATCAATCTTCAGACCTTCTCCTCTCCTAGAGGTGGGTGGAACCAGCTCCCCAGGGGTTGCCAGCACTGGTCAACTCATGAGACACCTGTCACTGTGGAGAGTCCAAGGATTTGAAGGAGTTCTAGGCCAGGAAAAAGGAACAAGACCAAATGTATATTTCATGGTATCAGAAGGAGTTGATGTCAGAAATACATAAGCAACTCGTACAACTTGATAGCAAAAAAATAAAAAATAAAAACAGAGGTAGAAATGGAGGAAGGGCTTCAATAGATGTTTTCCCAAAGATAAACAAAAGGGCCATGAGTTACTTACTAAATATTTTTCATATGAGTCATAATAGTCATGATATTGTCTTTGTTTTCAGAAACATGCTGAATCATCTGTGGCCCTGGAAACTAATTTTACCCCATTATTAAAATGATATTTAATTTCTATGCAATTCCAGACTTGAAGGTTTTCTGTCCCTCAAAGTTGTGGATTTATTAATTTCTCCTGGGTTTGTAATTCGGGGTTGCTTTGAAAACTTGATTTCAATCTAATTATGTCCTTTGTAGGTGACCATCTAGTCTCAATCCCTGCAAAGTTTCACAATTCTCTTTTCACTATAGTTTTCTTAAATTTGTTGAGCCATACCTAGCTGTGATTTTTTTTTCTTATTTATTTGTTGATTTGGTGGACATTTTATGAACATCGTTAATCAAAAAACACGACTTGGGTCCTTCACAGCCTGCTACCAAGCTGCAGAAATCCATGTCCCCTGCACTCTGGCACTCCTTGTGGGTTTGCAACTGTTTGTACTTTTTCTTTGTGTCATTTTTATCCCTGCCCAAGATTAACAGATAGTGAAGAGTCCTTTGTCATATCTATCTATTTATCTACCATATATATTTATGTGTGTGTGTGTGTGTGTGTGTGTGTATACAGTTTTAAGACTTGAGCAAGGTTAGCTTAATCAAAAACGGTACAGAAGAAAGCAGAGATGTTAAAGAAGTGTCACCTTAAAATGGGAAAATGTCCATTTTATTTTGAAAATAGTTTAAATGCCCTCTTTTCCCGTCTGAGACAGCATCATGCCTAAGAGAAGAGCCATCTTCCTGGATCTGCACCCTTCACCTGTTTGAATTGTCAGGCACTTCACAATGTGATACTTCTTTACCTTCTTCAGATTAAGTTCTTTGGCAGGTTTCCATCTCTCAAGTTACTTTTGGGACCCATACGTGGGAAAGAGAAAAACTTATTATCTTATTCTTCTTGGATTGTTTAAACGATCCCAGGGGTGTTTCTCTTCTTTTCTCATTACAGAGATAAAGCGAGGACGATTCATTACTCAGTTGATTATGGAGTCTGACTCTCTAGCTTCACTGCTAATGACCTTCTCAACCAGTGATCTGATCATCTCAAGACCTGAGAGAAATAAGAAAGCAGTTCTCCATGAAACCCTGGGACAGTGGATGAGCTGACTAATTCAGAGGAAGAAGGGAAACTTCATTATGATGCACAGGAATCACAGGGTGAATACGTGATGCTTATGTTCTTGGGGGAAATGATAAGATTTTCAAATGTGTTCTTGCTGATACATAAACTGAATTGGGAGAAATAAGAAAGCAGTTCTCCATGAAACCCTGGGACAGCGGATGAGCTGACTAATTCAGAGGAAGAAGGGAAACTTCATTATGATGCACAGGAATCACAGGGTGAATACATGGTGCTTATGTTCTTGGGGGAAATGATAAGATTTTCAAATGTGTTCTTGCTGATACATAAACTGAATTGGGAGGAACATTTGCAGTTTTGCCATGTTTTTCTTTATTTCTAAATTACACAAAAGTTCAAAATGTGATTCAAAAATGTCATTGCTGTCATGCCAGATCATCAAGCAATGCTTTTGCTAGGTTTTGACGCAGTTTTGAATTTTTTCATTAAGCTATAAATTAAAGGTAAATTTGTTTCATACTTCTTTCAAGTGAAGGAATGTTTTCTGTGTCATTAGAAGGAGAACAGACGAAACAGGGAATTCCATTCTTTAAGTTGCTTATCTAGAAAAGCAGCATCTACAGTGGAGTTCTCTGGGATTGCTAGCCTCCAGAGCTCTCCTTGCTCATGTCAGTCTCCCACTTGGAGTTAACGAGAAGGAGTAACCCACACCTGTGGGTCTTCAGTGTCTCACATGCAGAGCTGCTGAACATGTGACAGAACATGGAATACTCATCTTGAAAACAACAAAATATCTCAAAGACAACCAAAAGAGTCAAGTCCTCTGGGTCAGGTTCATGAGAGTCGCTGACACAGTTGGGCCCTCCCCGGGGGACTCATGCCTTCTCTTTCACCTAGATGGTTCTATGTCCAGTGAACCCTTCAGGGAATATTTATCTATCAGACACCTGCTGTTTGAGGAGGAGCAAATCGGGCCTGGATCCCTCCTCGAGTCACGTGCAGTGTGAGACAGCAGTGATGCCACATAATAAATGACCCCAAGAAGAAGGGAATGTCCACTCAGATGGCCACTTGCAGAGCCTGGGCCACGCCCGGCTTTGTGGCACATCACCCACTCAACACGGGTGTTGGCCCTTTCTGTGATTTCCACATCAAATGTGCCATCAATAGCAAAAAATTGCAAAAAAACACTCATGCAGACTTTGCAGTTGGTGTGGCGGTCAGTTGGAGATGGAGGATGGATGACTTCAGCTCATTTTAGAATTTCTATTATTAAAATGATTCTGGCTGACCTGCTATCCTGATACCCATGCAGTCCTCTTAAACAAATATTGTTTTCATCAAGACTTGGCGTGTTTTTAAAGTTAGGTTCTGTATCCTGTGTCAACAGCTTGCGAATGAGCATAATCTCTGTATCTTTAATAAGAAAAAATATTGTTTGGGGCAAATAAGGAGATTTCACTTCTTTCATTACTTTGCATAGGATCCACAAAGGCTCGCAGCAGACTTCTTATGAGGTGTGGGACGTACATAAGGCATTGCTGTTCCGTAGGGATCCAATTACTTGTGTGGAGTCCTTCTCTGTGGAACAGGAAACCTGACGTTTATTTGGGGAATGAAAATTGGTCACATGAAAAATGGCCCATGTGAAAAGTCTTAGGATCTCAGGATATTAGACCGAGGAATGATGGTTGAGATTCTAAGCTTAACCCCCTTCTGTTTCAGAGGAGAAACTGAGACATAGAAAGGTCTGCCCAAGGACACCTGGGGATCTTATGAGACAGAGCAATTTACAACTTTCTCTTATAGTTCCTAAGATTTACATGCCATAAAGTGGTGGTGTGAAGTTATAATATAGGGTTTGTAGGATAAGATGTCACCCCTGAGAGTTATTTTTAAGACTCTTAGAATTTATGTGATTTTCCATCTTCCCAGATTGATCATTTCTGACGCTTTACAGTTGCAAGTTAATGCATAACCCAGATCCAGACTGTTTCCGGAGGAGAGCAACTATCAATTCACAAGGCAGGATGGAGTTTGGCTTTAATTTAAAAATTGAAATGAAACCCTGCTCAGAGTTTTGTGCTCCTCTGATTCCTTAGGACTTCATCTGAACCTTCCTTCTGCCATTGTACGTTGACTCCTTAAATAATTATTCACATATTGCCATTAATCACCTATCTGTGCTCTGAAAGCGGAAACTGTTATATTGACACCTCCCGTGGATTACCCTGGGGCTTTCACCTACATGTTTTTGCTCCATAACATTTACCACATTACTGAATAAGTGAAAAGAACTTCTGCTTGTTAAATTTTAATTTACTACTTGCTCTCTGTTTAAAAAAAAAAAAAGATAATAAAGTTAAAATGAAGTAAGACCTACACCATAGGTAAATGTCTCTCTTTGCTGCCTGATTGAAATTAGCCTTTTGCCACAGTGAAATATCTAATAATAAATGCGACTGTGTCAGCCAACTTTCTGTAACTGTAACAAATACCTGAGGTAAATCAACTTAAAATGAGAAAAGGTTTATTTTGGCTTATAATTTTGGAGGTTTTAGTCTATGGCTGACTGGCTCTGTTACTTTGGGCCTGTGGCCAGACAGCCCATCATGGTAGGAGTGCATGGCAGAGAAAAACTATTTACCCATGGCCAGCAATAAAAAGACAGGAAGAAAAAGTGATTGGGGGTCCCCAGACCTGCTTCAAGGGAACCTCCCTAGTGATCAGACCTCCCTTGTAGGCTCCTCCTCTTCCCAATATTGTTTTGGGGTCAGGTGGGGGACCAAGCCTTTAACCTGTGGGCCTTTGGGAGACATTTAAGATCCAAACTATGGCAGGAATCGGTTTTGGCATTCATAGCTCTGAAATGTCTTATTCTCTCCCCTGGTCAAGATGTTTTACTTTTATGATACCCCTTTATTTCAAAGCACTTAACAAAGAAGGCCTCTTTCTTATTATAGGATGCCGTTTCCTGTTAGGGCCTGACTTTCCATGTGGATTCACTTTGCTGAGTCACGCTGGGAGAGAGAGGTGAGGATGCCTGTGAGCCTTGGTGGTTTTCGTTTTGCATTTCATTGCTGATTGCTAACTGCAGGAATTATTTGGAAGGAGTTTTTCAGGTATGAGCTGCAGATTCATCCTTCCGACTATTTTTTTTGCTGCTAACACCCACCTCATTTCATTAAGCTCTCAGGGTACACTCCAGCGTGAATATATTTTAAAAGTATTTTTTTTTCACATCAAACCTTTGCTTACTTTCATTTTTCATGGGGGGGGGAGAACCTCAAGACCCTTCAGATCAATCCCTTTTACCATCCATAGCACAAAAATATCACTAAAGAAAATTAATCCATTATTGATGATACTGCATGACAGCATCATCTCATGTTAACATTTATACGTTCCAGCAGTAAATAATAAATCTTTACCGTGTGGATCATAAAATATTTAAAAAATGAGTGATTGGTTTGCTAGAGGATCATTCATTTGGGTTACAAGTAATTCACCAAATCTGGGACCGAGCAGGGAGAAGCAATATTGTAATTTATTCCTCAGAAGTTCCTGTTTGACTGAAGAATAGGAAAGATCTAGAAAGAGTGAGGGCAGAGTTATAAACCTCAGCTAATCTGCTGGAAGAGCAACGTAGAGTACAAACAAGTGTTTGGTGGCTGCAGTGTCACTTCTGGCGTTAGCCACACTCCCACAGTCTTTGAGGGAGACATTCTGTCCTGCGAATCCAGCGGTGGGCGGGGAAGGGTGCAGGAAGGGTGGGGGAGGAGCTGTGGAGCCAGAAGCTGAGCAGGACCTGGGATCACCTGTGAATGCCTGGGGGCCGTGAGGTGGCTTTTTAGATGCTCGAATTGTCTTCTCACGTGGGGGAAATATGAGGATTATTTCTAGGACAGGAGGCTGCAGAGTAACCCTCGCTTCAGTGATGGTAGACTACTGTGGTCTGGGAATGTCCCATAGAAAATTCCAGAAGTAAACAATTCATGTTTTGAATGACTTTTATTCCTGTATGTTGTTATAACTGTTCTATTTTGCTATAAGTTATCATTGTTCATCGCTTACTGTGCCTGAATTCATCCACTACAGTTTGTACCTCGTCTGCAGACGTAGGAAAACGTGGCACTATGTGCATAGGATCCGTGGTGTCTGGGGTTCAGGTCTTGGAGTGTATCCCTGCCAGACAGGGGGACGGCTCTGCTTCCCAGGGCAGATGCCAACTCGGGGTGCGAGGGGTGGAACAGATGGGCCCTTCTCCTCGCTCCTGGCAACACTGTAGAGACGCTTCACGTGAGCATGGCGCCTGCCCAGACTCTGGTGTTTGAAGAATGACATGAGGGACATGAGGTACGGTGTCGAGGATCTTCCTGACACCGCGTTGGCGCTGGGCACAGGCTGGCAGAGCCTTCTGGAACTGGCGTCAGCACCCTTCCTGTGGAGGCTTCTGGGCTCTGCTTCACCCACCTCTAGCCTAATTATTTAAATTTTACTAGAGATTCTTTGAGTCATCCAACTTCTGGTTAAGTTAGCCCGAGTCCAGGTTAATTCCACAATACTGCCTTTCCTTCCTTAATAAAATGGAGAACACAGGTTGGACCCGATTTATAAGATTGAGGTCACCTGAAAAACGCTTAGTGCGGGCCTTGCAGATACTTCACAAGTGTTGGCTATTTGAACGTGTCAATGTAGTTGATATCAATCAGATTCTGCCAAGACCTTTTGCCTTGGACGGACTGGCTGTTTCCCTGGGTAGGTGAGTGAGTGGACCCAGGGACCTTTTGTGACTTCCTGTACTACTTGCTTGTGCTGTTTGTCCCTCCCTCCGTGGCAGCCAGTGCTTGGGATTCCTGCACAGGATGAGGAAGTGGTTCTAAATTAGCAGTGCACTTTCAGTATGGAAGAAGATGTTATTAGAAATGTCGTGAGTACAGAGTGCAGAGTAATCTTAAAAATACCACGTTGATGTTTAAGGGCAAAGTTGAGAAAATGTTATGGTTGAGTTTATAATTATATTTCAGTGGATTGGAGAAAACAACCTCTTTGTGGCTGGTGTGGGTGGCTTGGCCAGGGTCCCACTTTTCCTGAGGTAGGAGGTTGAGTCTGGGAAATGACGGAGGGCTCTCTCTTCCTTAGGTCATGGGGTCGCAGATTCATCTGAAGCCATATCCCCAGGTTGTTGGGGAGGACTTGAAATTCTGCTTCTTCACAAGAGTCATTCTGTCACACTCCCTTCTGTGTTGGCCCTGCGTAAATACTGGACCACGTCCCTTATGGGAAGATGAATATGCTAGTTGGGCTTTTAGAGAAATGAGCATTTTCATCTAAAGCTGCATGTTTCAATTAATTCTGTGCATCCACGACTGGGAAGGATGATCGCTGTTTATTAGAGGAAAAAAGCCAAGCCTATGAATGTGGTGCGACTCCTCTGTGTGAGATCATTCCAGAGCAAAGCCGGGAATGAAATACTGGTTTCCTGACACTGAGCTTAAAGTGTGAGCCATACATGTTTGCTCTCTGGTGGAAGGAGGTCATTTCTCTGCTAACTTGATGGAAATAGATCACTTTTTCTGAAGCTTTGATTTCTGAAAGTCTGACTTTAGTTGATGAATTGGTAGCGTTTTCTTTGAAAGCACGATTTTTAAACTTTTAAACGTCATCCTGCGTCTCTCCCCTTCCCACCTGCTTCCTTCCTTCCCTCCTCCCTTCATCCACCGATGGCCAAACAGCTTGTGTTTCCACTGTGCACCGTCACCTGCTGGTTTCTGGAAATGCCAAGACAAGTAAGGCACAGCTTTCACCTAAAACATCTTTCAGTTTGGTGCAGAAAATAGACCCGTGAGTAGATTATTATAATCCATCCATCTATCATGTCTATTCATCAGCTTCTAGCCTCTAAGCTCCAACAGACCAGAGAGCCTCTGGGTTCCAGCAACTTTCCTGCATACAGGAAACACTTGAATCTTGTAGAATTAATGAAACAGGTAAAAAAACAGGCCATGCACAAGGAAGAGCAGTTAACCATGGTACTAGTGGGTAGCTAACCTCCCCCAAATCACAATTCTCTAATCATATTTCATCCTAAGATATATATATATATTCAGTGCTTTTCTTTCTTGTTGGAAACCTGATTTTTAAAATATGCATATCCAGTATTCCACAAACTCAAACAATGTTTCAACTCTCAAAGAGATTATTAGGCAATCGGGCAGGCAGACCTTAAGTAAGTGACAATACAACATAAATGTGTAATGGTAAATGATGATCATGTCCATCAGAGAAATTTGCAGGGTGCTCGAGAGAGAACAGCTAGAAGGACTAGTTTAGAGAAGGAGCCGGGCCTAGAGCTAAGCACCCGGACCCAGGCGGCGAGCTTCAGTGCCAGTTCTGACCTACCACTTGCTAGTTGTGAGGCTTGTGCAAGTTCCCTGGTGACTCCAGACCCCATGTTCCTAGTTCTGTCAGGGGAATGATCACCTGTCCGCCTGGACTTCTCGTCTGGCTCAGCTCACACAGTGGCCAGGCCTCCGGGCCCATCTTGTCTGGCTCATTCCTGTTCCCACCATGGCCATGACCAATGCCAAATCTCACTCTTCCCGCCTCCCTTGCAGCTGGGGCCTGGGGTTCATGAAGCACGTACTGCCCTTGGATGGGAGAGTGGGGGATGTCTAGAGGGCTTCTGCTTTCTTGCTGTGGAATGGCCATAAGGAAGGACTCTTTCTCTTTGGGTTCAACACGATGGGTAAGCAAGCACCTGCCCTGTGGTTTGTCCCTTTCTAGTGGAGTCTTAGAAGGAAAGTGTGTGCGCTGAGGTCCCGCGAGGACACCTGTCTTCACTGCAGTGTGCAGGGGGCTGAGCTAGAGCCCTGTGTGCCCCCAGGGCTGTCTCTGCGGCACTCCAGCCGCTGGTGTGATTTTGTCTGTGCATTTCCTAAGCCACAGATACCAAAGACGCTCCTGCCTGGCAGGTGGTTTCAGGCCTTTGCACGCCCTCTTTGGCATCTCCTTTGTCTTCTGAGCTTTAACTCACAGTGACCTCTGGCTGCCCAAAGAGCCCCCAGTCACCAGCCTTCTACACCAGGGCCCAGGGCCCTCAAGTTGACCTTGCACACAGGTCCACCCAAGCAGACTTGTCTTTGTTTTCAGTTTCTCTCCGAGACCTCCTTCCTGGTTAGTGTTACCTGCTCAGCTAAATTGTGCTCAGATATTCATGGGATTACTGAGAGAAGCATCACAGATCCATGTGACTTATTTGTAGCTTAATAAGAAACCCTCATAAAAAAACTGAAGGAAGCAAATTTGAATTCAAATAATATTTGTTGAGTATCTATTATAATCTAACATTTCTTATAACCCTTATGTGAAGGAGACTTGTACGTAATGTGCCCCACCTAATAATATGGTCATTGTTATTCTTAAAGTATAAAGGAAGAAACAATGAAGCTTACCTATAGCTACTTAGTGATGAAGTTGAGAATCTGGGTTAGTTCTCTTCAGTTCCCATCCAGTGACATTTGTGTGATGAGGGTGAAGTTTGCCAACAGTTAAAGGTGGGAGCCACGAGCCCCACACTCTGGCTTTGATATGGGCCCTGCTGCTAATTAGCTGTGTGACCTAAGAAAAGTGATTTAATCTCCCTGTGCCCAGCTTACTTAGAATTAAAGGCAGATCATGATAGTAGCTACCCCATAGGATAATTATATGAGGATTAAATTAGTTGATATCTGTAAAGGGCTTAGAGTACTATCTGACATGTTGTAAACAGTTATCAAAGTATTAAAGATAACACTGAATACTCAGCTGTTGGTGACTGGGCATTTCGAAATCTCTAAAATGAACTCCAGAGAAAATTGCCTGTCGACTGATGCTTATGTGCAGATCCTTAAGAGACAGGAGAGTGCCTTGCGCAGGGACACTGCAGGATGCTTTCCCAGACCCACCCAGTAGGGATGTGCCAGCTCTCCTATTCACTGAAGGCCAGGAGATTTACACATCATCTTTAAACAACCTCTTGGCAAGCAGGTCTGGCTTCCGCTGACCCAATGTTAGTTTGTTTTTCACAAGTCTTCCAAAGAAATTTATGTGTCATTTTCTTAGATACCATCTTGGCCTAATATGCATTTAAACATCCATGAAAATTTTCTAATCCATTTTAGGTTGCTACACTGCAATTACATCAATGTTACTCATATCACTTCTGTGGTGTAGGTATCTAAATCAGAGTATATCTTGTCACTCCTAGGTGCTTTCTGTGAAGTAATATGGAGGCCTTTCAGACTGGGAAGGCCCATTATTCCCAGTACCTGATGGGGTCAGCTGTGTTTGTCACTGACGTACACTAAGCAGGTCCCAAAGCCAACAATGGGGGCACTGTTTTTTGTTTTAAATTAACCTAAGAGATATTCTTTCATTCACTGAAATGAACACTTGCACCTGTGAGGATATCATTTCGTCCAAGCAGCGTTGTAGAGACAGTGCCGTGACCTGCACTCCGCACGTCCTTCACCAATCTGCAAAGGTGGCCTCAATTCAAAGCAGGAGACCTTTATTGAAGGGCTTTGCCCCAGAGATTCTGGTTGCAGAAGCAGATTTGTGTGTATAATGATATTATAACCCATTCATGGTTCTAATTAGAAACATAAAGAGCAAGGAAATAAGTTTGAAAGGGTATGTGGGGAGTTGTCTCATTCAACTGCAGAAATGTAGCTAGCTCTGAAGCCTAGCTGTCTGGCTGGGGCCATCTACCTCTGCAGATATTGTCTCATCTAATATCTGCACAACTCAGCGAGATAGGTATCACCTTCTTGTCTTTTTAGATGAGTAAATGGATCCTGAGAAGGTTAAGTAACTAGCAAAATGTCACAGAACAAAGAAACCACTGAGCCAGGACATTCTGAGACCAGTATTTAAACTCTCGGTGCCATTGAGCTTTTGTAAGACTTCAGCCTACGCTTGGTGTTATGGGGGAGCTGTCAAAAAAAAAAAAAATGCATTGCCCTTTTTTCCACTTTTTTGGTCCCAGCAGTTATTACTGCTGTTATTTTTTCCCAAATGATTAGATTGAGGCATATAGAAGTTCATTAATTTGCCTACATGAGAAAGGTTAGTAAAGATGGGAGCTAGGATTTAATACAATTCTAATTCTAAAGATAGCATTTGTTTTTGTTTTAAAAGAAAGTGACTAAATTTATGAAAGAGTCAAGGTTAATCTCTACTATGTCTAGTTTTATTTTTTGAGTCCTATCCCTAGCTAATTGGGGATCTTATTAACAAATTTAATACAATAATTATCTTAGTCCATGGTTTTACGATGAATGAATAACAGGAACAATGCTTCGTAACAGGAATGTATAGATGCTGCTAAGATGTCAGGCATTCAAAATTATTTTGGACTAGAGATTATTCTTGCTCCCTTTCTGAAAAAGCTGTGATGGAATAGCTAGGCATGGTGATGCAAAATTGTAGCCTTTGCTACCCAGAGGCTGAGGCAGGAGGATTGAACCTGGTGCTTAAGACCAACCTGGGCAACAGAAGGAGATCCCATCTCAAAAAGGAAGTAAGAAAATACCCTGCCCACTTCTCAGGGATTGCTACTGTCTTCTTCTCAGAACCTACACCTCATTTGCAAGTCAGACCTTCTGCCCTGATGACCTCTACGCCGGCTGCGTGGATGGCTGTGCCCTCATGCTGAGCTCTGGTGGCTGGGTGTCTGTTAACAGCTCAGGCACAGACTCTCCAAATACTCAACGTACATTTTTGCCTAAACCGTTGTCTTGGTGTCCTACCAATTGTTCTATCCTTTTTTCCAGACCTTAGACTTTCCGTGTTCTAGAAAATTCTAGAGTTCTACTCAGGAATCGAGAGCTGACAGGTGGCTGGAACCAGCTATCTGTTGTACTAGTTCCTATGTTATATAACAGACGCCTATAAACTTAGTGGCTTGAAGCTGCACACACCTATTATCTCACCATTTCTGTAGGCTGGAGGTCTGCTCAAGCTTCTCTGACATCTTTGCATGAGGTTCTAACAAGCCTACAATCTAGGAACCATTGGGGTTTACCTAAGGAGTCATCTGCTTCTAAGCTTTCCAGGTTGCTGGTAGAATTCATTTCTCTGTGGTTGCAGGACTGGGGTCCCGGTTTTATAACTGTTGGCAGAGGGGAGGTCTGGGGACCCAGAGGGTACTCAAGACCAACCTGGGCAACAGAGGGAGATCCCGGATGATCTGCCAGGTGATCCTCCCATGGCTCTCTCAACATTGAGAGCTGAGTTGGCTTAAGTTTCAGGCCAGACAGGGAGCTGGCCAGGACAGTGGTTTCCATGGGGTGGTAAGTGTCACTGAGTTACTCATAAACAAAGGTGAGGCCAGTACACTGTAAGTTTCACATGTGACTCCTCATAGAGCAATTGAAATGCAATTCAAACAATCTCCATCAATGTACACAGAGACCTCTGATGGAAACAGTGCCAAGATTTTCATCCATGCAGACCTGAGCATGTTAGAAGCATTTTCAAGACACAAGTCAGGATTGCAGGTGGGAATGTCATCTGTCCCAGACCAGCCTCTTCACTGGCAGCTGGGATCAAGTGGGATCCCAAACCAAATAATGTTGCACTTACTGCAGTTTGTCATGACTAAGTGATTTTTTTAAAATTATTTGTTTTAAGACATTTTAAAGATCTTTCAAATATTTGTCTATTGCATAAAACCATAGTCCAGGGCAATTCCTAATAAAACATTTCTTTGTATTCAGTATATGTAATGGCTTACTTATTTTGAAGAGTAACCAGTTTTGTTAATAGAAAATTAGTTTCTCCCAATCTTCTAAATATGTGCATAATAAGTATATTATCACGAGGGGTGCAGATGCTCACTGACTGGCACACCTTCAGGTCTCCTCAGGGTCATGCTCTTGGGAGGGACTCTTGACACTTACTTGATTTCTTATCACCAGCCTCTTGCCTGAATTGTCACATGTTGGTCATCACATCTTTTTGGTCATCTTAGTGTCTGTCCTCCATTTGTCTCTTTATTTTGCCTCAGTACAGTTGTAGGATTGGATCCTGGGGTCTTTACTCTCTGGACACGCCCTGGGCCGGGTTTGGAGATAGGACGGTGTGTCTTTGTCAGTGTTCTGTCACTATGGCAAAACAACTGAGAAAATTATAAAGAGAAAAGGTTTACTTTGACTCTTGGTTTTGGAGGTTCCAGTCTGGGACTGGGTGAGCCCGTTTCTCTGGTGAGTGTGACAGACATTAACAGCTAGTAGTAGGGAGTGGCACGTAAACCACTCAGCTCAGAGCTAGGCAGCAGAAAAGAAAGGAAGTCCCTTGGGTCCCAAAAGCTCCTTCTAGGGCACACCACTAGCCATCTAGCAACCTCTCACTAGGCCCCACCTTTGAAAGGCCCCCCCCCCACGCTGCCCCAGGGAGCAACACGTCAGCCTGGAGCCGCTGAGGAACGTCCAGATCTAAGCTGTAAGGGGTGCTGTTTGGCTGGTGAGCCGCAGAGATGCCTTACCACTTATGAGCGTGTCGGCACGCTTCCGCTTGTCTTCCTGTGATAACTCTGGTGGGGGTGTGTTTTCGAACCTTATTTCTCAGTTCATTTGTGCTGACCTAACAGGAGAGCTGAGACTGGGCAGTGTGTAAGGAGGAGGAATTCACCTCTGGAAGTCCTGGGGACGGGGAGGTTCAAGGTCAACCTGGCAGAAGGGGGAAGGGTGAGAAAACCGCTGTCCCACGGCTTTCATTCATTGTGAGGGAGAAGCCCTCCAGGGCTGACCACCCTGAGGCCCCCTCTTAATGCCAACGCTCGCAGGGACAACACCAGAGTCCCTTCCTCTGAGGGACCGCCAGTTGTCCTTGTTTCCTTGTGGCGCAGCCACGTGTCCTCAGACTGACCACTCTGGGATCTGATTTTTCTGTACAGTCCTGGGCTGGGTCCTTGGTAACTCCAGTAAATCCGAACTTTCCACAAGTTGAGGGAAATGCTCAGACCTCTTGACCCCGTCTAGAAACGCTGAACCTCGTCTCTGTCTAGCTTGACAAGATGGATGATCATGTAAACAGGTATTCTAAAAAAATCCCACATAATGTGAATGGAAAAAAATTGATATTATTTTGGGTAAATAAAAAAGTGCATCAATACCAAGTTCAGATTCTCTTACTCTCTGCCAGAGTTAGCACCTGGAGGACGGGAAATACAATTAAAGCTGATGAAGGACAGAGGTAGAACTGGAACAGCAAAATGCAGGTCAGTTGGAGCCAGTTATTAAAAGAGGAAGCTAAGGAAATTCAACTTGCTCAGACCTGCACAAGTATGGTCTCCTGCTAGATACAGGTGCAGTTCACACAGAATGCAGGAATTGGTGATCTAAACCTGAAACCTTTCACCCTCTCTCAGATGTGTGCACACCCCACCAACTCATCTACATATTGGCTTTAGATAATTAAAAAACACATTATTATCAAAATGAAGATCAAGTTTACTAACACCTGGGAGTGTATTCATTAATCTATCAACCAATTTTCTTCTTAAAATGTCATACGGTACTTTTCTATGCTTTTTGTTGGGTGACAGGTACAGCTAGGTCGAGAAGCATGGAGAAGAAATGGGTCCAGTCCCCAGAATGCTTAATTCAATTTATTCAAAAAGTAATGGCCATATGAAGGCAGACTCCTAGTTTCTAAGGCCATCTCTAATTTCATTTTGCAAATGATAATCCAAGGACAACAGTCTGTACTACAGACTTTCTAGTTTCTAAATCTAGCTTTTGAATTTCTGGGACATGGCTGGTGACTAATACCTGTTCCAATAAGAATCCCTCCATCATCCTCTGCCTGGTCTCTTTTAGAGCTCAGCTCTACTTTCCTGTTCTTTCATGATCCCTTATTCCTTTATTTGCCATTAGGTGCTGGTCCTGGATGGGTTTCCTCCTCGTCAATCCAGTGGGGCCATCCTCCCATGCTGTCTGCACCAGCCCTACCTGGATCTGAGGGCTGCATATTGGCATTTTCATTCTTCATCCAGACCCACATCCTTAGCTGTGTAAGCACATTTTCTTTTACTCCCTGATATTAATTACTAACGGGACAGCCCAGAGGAAAATGCACTTCAAACCAAAATTATTATTTATTCCTAGACTTGCTCTTGCTTTTATACTGTGCCATACCAAAAGTCGGAACATGATCACCAACTCCTCCCCTTCTCTCAATGACCAAGCTCTCATTTCCATCTGGTCACTGGATATTAACGGTCCTTCTTACTTAAAACTCCCTACTGTCAACTTTTCTCCAACCCTAGCTCCCCGGCCTCTCATGGTGTCTTCACTATCTCCTTTGGACTATTCGAAGATGTCCTCGTTGACCTCTCTCCTTGCAGCTTCTCCAAGTCTGCCTTCCACGTTATTGGTAGTAAATGGCTTTTGCTGTTAGTGGAAACTATCTTATTTTATGCCCCTGGTTCAAATCTTACTGGCTACCAGCACATCAGCCTCACGGAGGCCCCCGGCCAGCGCCTTCGGGGATTTGGTCTCCATCTCCTCCGTGTGTGCTGCTCCCCTCCACCTTCCCCGCCGTCCTCCTGCACCTGCACATTGCGGCTCTGCACCTGCTGCTTCAGGTTCTGACGCTCTGCTTCTCGCCCTTTGTCTTCCAGGCCTGCTTCTGAGGTCCTTCTCCAGGGCCTGCAGGGGAATCCGGGGATTCTTTAGAGCCCGCATCGCACAGCCTCCTTGCCTGGGGAGTGTCCCAGCCAGCTTCGCTCTGTTCCTTCCCAAACAGTTGGATCTTCTTTGCCCTCTCCATCACTGTACTGGTTCCGATGCACTGGCCTTTAACACAGCCATCGGGGTCAAAGAGATTAAAGGAGGTGACGACTAAGAACTTCCCCAGGCTGAAGATGGCCCATGGGTGATTACGTGGCCCTGTAGCTAAGGCCTCATCAGGGGCCATGGGACAGCTGTCATTGTGTGTACCCACCACAGCTGGACATTTAAATTTCCCTCCTGAAGCAACTACCCATCACGTTATGAATCTAAGTGAAAGACACCCATCCTGCATTCCCTCAGGATAAGGAAAAGAAGCCTCCTCACGTTTCTGTCTTGCAACAAGAAAATACATTCCTTAGCAGGCAAGGTGGCCCTACGTGAGTCCTGCCTTATGCAGAAAGTGCCACAACTCCAGCCCATCAGTGGTCAGAACGATGCATGTGCTTCTAAATTGTGTCCAGAAAATATTAGACACTCACAGAGTGCCCAGTGAAGCCTTTCTTCTGTGTCAGCTGACTGTGAAACGGCGTGTTCCCTCCATCTTCCCTTTCATCCCCCTCTAATTGAAAATTCTGGAGAAAAGCAGCTTATCCTATGGGAGGACCTGCATTTGTTTGATAAGTCTCTGCATTGATTTTCTCTGGTTCTTACTAATAAAAACATGAAACGGAGTTGTATCTGTGTTCTCAAACATTCATGTGTTGAATACGCAACATAGGAATACTGAAACATGTATTGTAGATTGGTTCTTCATTTAAATATAGATTACCTAAAACTTGATTATGAGGAATTTTCTCAGTCTCGGTCATCCGTGTGCTTTATTATCCATAATACAATCACATCTTCCCAATAAATACGCTTTCCTCATTAGTGCTTTTTATTTATTCCTTCATTCATTGTGTGTGTATTGAAAGCCAGTCAGCTTGGCTGGGTCTAAAGGTAAAACAGAACAAAACTGGACACGGTCTCTTCCTTATGGATCAGAAGTCCAGTAGGAGCAATAAGCAACCAAATATTTCATGAGCAAATGGAGCCTTGTGACTGGTATTGAAAGGAGTTCCGGGCATTGAGAGAAGAGATATCCTTACCTAGTGAATTCAAGATGGCATCTCCAAATAAGTAAATCTCAAACTAAAGAGATTCACAAGGGTTAGGATTCAGTGAGGTAGTGAGAAACTAGAAACTATTGTAGGCAGAAGGAACATTTGATTTCAAGTGCTTGTTTGTAATCTCAGGTTCAGCTACTGGCTGAGTGACGTTGGGGAAGTTTTCACCTCTTACCCACAGGCCAAAGGTCATTCTGTGGCTGGTTTAAGGACTGTGTACAAGTCACATTATTAATCCTCTTTTCTAACTTGTTCAGGTTAATTTTTCTAAACACAACCCTCTTCCCTTAGCTCCTAAGAACAAGGGACTAAGGAATCAAGGAGAACGCCCTCCTCTCAGGCTACTGGAGAAGCCTCTTGATTTCTCCAGATCTACTTTGTTCTGTGCGTTTGCCGTCATCTTTTTCTTTTGTCAGTACTGATGGGGTTCTCGATCGGTTTTCCCCAAATATGGCTCCTTGGCATTTGAGAAAACATCAGAAACTAGAAAACTCACACCCTTGCCTTTCTTCCTGAGAGAGGATTCTCTTTCCAGAGGTGACTTCCCCGTGCTGGAAGACAGGAACAACTGGTCTCTAGGGACACAAGACACAGGGGAGATTCTGGACAAACAGGTCTTGCTATTTCCCCCCAGTTCACTACCGTAGGACCTTGCCCTTCATCCACTTGTACTTCTTCCAAAGACCTAACATAAAAAATACACAGGTTTTTCTGTATCTTTGGATCTTAATTTCCTTATGAAGGCTCCCAGATCATGTAAAGCTTGGATTATGTAAATTGGCATGCTTTTCTCTTATTGTTCTGTCTTGTGTTAGAGGGGTCTTGGCCGTGAACCTTGTGCTAGGTATAGGAAGGAACCTTTCCCTCTCCTTCAGTGCTTTAGAGTATTAAGTGCAATGGCCTCTCAAACATCTGAGTCATGTGGTTTATTTCAAATTTGCTATTGTTATTAGAATCCTAAGGTTATTTATGGTGGAGGCATTGTATTGGTCACCCCTCCCCCTCCCCGCAGTCATGCAGCCTCTGACATTGCCGCTGTATTGACTGATCCTGCTTCTCCAACCCTCCAATCTGCTGAACCTGAGACTTGCTTTGGAAAATGAGATGTTAGCAGAAGAGCACAGGCAGAGCTGGGGGGGAAAGAATAACAACCTTTGCGTGTTTCTGGTTGTCTCTTATTCCTCCGAAAATGCCCAGAGAGCATGCCCAGGCTTGCCTGCTGGGAGGAGAGTACAGGGGAGGAGGGCCAGATGGTCCCAGAGTCCTGGCTGAGGCCATCCTATTCAGTCCCAGAGGTTACCCAGCTAATCCAGGTCTGTCCAGCTGAGCCCACCCAAACCACCAACCTGGAGACTCACTAGACAAACATGTACCGCAGCCTCAAAGCCACCGGGCCTTGGGTGTTTGTTATGCAGCTCTGTTACGGCAATTGAAAACCCATACAAGGGTAAATTCCTGTATGTAACTTTATCATTGCTACATCATTTTCTGCAATCATCCACATTTGACTTTCCATGGAAACCAGTGTGAAATTGTAGGACAGATTTGACTGTCAGTAGCTTTTCAGAAGGTTTCATATCCTGTGAAATACAGTGTACCTGGGTAGCTGGGCACTGCCAATTTATGGGGAAAGGAGTCCCCCCTTGTTTTCTATAAATATAAGAAAACAGGTGGCCAGTGGGTGTCAATGAAGTTTTCCTTTGACTATAAAGAAACTCAGATCGCCACATGATTGTGTCTAGAAATCAAGTGCCATGGAAGACCGAGGGGTGGTCGGTTGTTGGAGAGGAGCACTGCTGGCTGGACAGGGTACTGGGTACCGCCTGCTCTTCTTTCTCCGTCCTTCTGGGGCACGGCCTGCCTTCCTGGGCACGGGACTGTGACTCTAGGGCCAAGTTTGACAGCTGACTCTGTAGGACCACTGAATTCCACATCTTGGAAGGAATGACTCTAAAAGCAAACAAGTGGCCACACCTGAGCTACCTAAGTTGGGGTGTCACGCACACCAGCAGGGCCACGCCACGCAGGGCTCACCCCTCCCCCTCGTTCCTGTTAAGGAAAGTTGTGAGGCTGATAGGAGAAGCTTACGCTTGATTCTGACTGCATTTCCCAATAGTCCCAATAGTCATTTCCCACCTATCTGTGGACTTCTCCCTGCGGATGTTCAGAAGGTGGGAAGCTGTCTCAGCAGCAACATGCCCTCACCAAGGAGGAAAGCAGAGGAGCAGACCGAGAAGAGGGGAGAGGCAGCGCCCGCCAGAGGTCCTACCTGGCGCGTTAGCCTGCATCTTCTTCCCTGTGGATGGATCGCTGTCGGCATCTCAGGATTTTCTTTGTCCACTGGATTAGACAGAAAGGAATGAAGGGAAGAGAGGGAGAATGGGAAAGGGAAAGACAGTAAAATGAATCCTGTGTCCATATATGAATACACGACCAGTGTAACTCCATATCATGAACAAGCACGAGAATGGGAAGGGATGGTCCCTGTGTGTCTGATACATCAAAATGCACTCTATTGTCATGCATAACTAGAAAGAGCAAATAAAAAATTAAGAAAAAACAATTCAGGTTCACTTCCACCTTTATATAATGTCGAAGTCACATTTCATCCACTATACCCATAGGAAGGCATATTATGCAACAGAACGATGCCTTCAAAGAAGTTCTAATGGCTCGGAAATGCTTTACCATAAAGATGGAAAAGGCCGACTTTAAAATTGTGCATATACTTTGGTCATGATTATGCTACTTGGGAGTTCGTTTATTTGTCTTAGGGTGACCAGAAGGAAGTGGCTAAAGGAGTTACTTGCATGTGGTGGGTTTATGAGTTCTTTTTAATCTCTTTCATATGTTTTAGGCTCCCCAGTTTAACACAGTGATCATATTGGGATTTATAATTGGGAAAAATTAACATGCACTTAAAATGTACCGGTTTAGGAGGACTTTGGGATTAAGGGACACATCTTATTTATTTCTAAATCCTAATACTTCAATAATGAGTGCTTAGAGATTTGTTAGGAAAACTTTTTTTTAGACCATATTTGATGGATGAAAAGGGGACCTTCGGTGGACTGGACAGGGCCCACTTCGAGAGGCAGAGCCCAGGTGCAATGCCGAGAGAGCATTAGCAGCGGTTGCCATTCTTTTCTGGAATAAGGAGGGGGCACCTGAGGCTAAGAACTGGTTTTCCTCAGACCCCTAACACTTGTTGCGTTGTCTCTTGCCTCTGTTTTCTTTTTTTCCCTGACATTGAAGAAGTAGGGTCATTTCTGGACCCAGCAGCCCTCCCCAGGAGTGGGGAGAGCCTTTGAATGACATGAAGATAAAGGAAGGGTTTATTCCTGTTTTAAAGACAATCCTGCTCCTTTCCTCCAGGACATCTCCCAGGGCTGCTGCAGTCGTTCTTCTGTTTAGGAACGCCTCCCCCACACTGTCCCCAGCACCACGGTGGGCCATTTCTACTTACCCACTGGCACGGCTCTCTCACGGGCAGGAGCCCCAGCCTAGGACTTCCTGCTGCAGGGAAAGCTCCGTGGTGGACTAACAGGTATGCAGCCCACTCTGCCCAGGCCCGTCTTTGAAGTCCTGCAGTCATTTTCTCAAAAGTCACAGGAGAGGTGACTCTTCTCATTCCCACATTTCAGAGCAGAAAGCTGGGCCGGGAGCTGAGACCTTGCCACAGTCAGAAAGCTCCTGAAGAGTGGAGCTCTGCTTCCTTCCTGCTCCGAGCCACAGCTTCCCTCGGCCTCAGGGCAATGTTGGGATGCACTCCCCCAGTGCCTACAAGAAGGCCCACATCATTCTGCGATCCCAGAATCATCTTCGCCAGGATGGAGAGAAACCATAGACAGGCTTGATAGGGAAGTTCTAAAGGTTAATCCCACCCTTAATAAGCCCCCAATCATGACATTTTAGTTATTGTTTGAATTTATTCGAGGGAATATGAGGAGCCTTAACTTTGAGGTGAGTGTGTCAGTGAGGATACTTTTACTAGAGGGAAAAGAAATCATTTCTGCTCACTGTTCTTAATTCTGTATCTGCAGCAGATTTTAATGCTTGTAAAACAACAACAACAACAACAACAACAACAAAACAAAACAAAACCCAACATCAACAGTAAAAGCAGCCTCTACTAAGTTAATGGCTTAGGAGGCTTTAAATCAACACTCGGAGCAGAGTATCTCGCCCAGTCTCTGCTGCTCCTGAGCAGCACCAGTCAGTCTTAGCAAGTGGCCCCCGAAGAGTCCAATAAGGAGTCCAATAACACTCTGAGGACCAGACACGACCTGGGGAGGGGGCTTCGGGTCTGGGGTTCAGCATCGCCCCCTCGTGTGCCTGCTCTGGGGCTGATCGTTCTGCTCTCTGCCTGAGTTCTCTCATCTGTCATTTGGGGAACAATGACTGTGGTCTTTCCTTGGAAAGCATTCTGAAACCTTGCCCTGAAAGGTGTTGGTTGTCCCAGTTGTTATTAATATGACCGTATCACCGTTACCCGCCAGCCCTGGCTCGGAATGGAAAAAGTGAGCCGACCTTGCCTGACGTCATTGTAACCCGCTGAGCCGGTCAGCTTGCTTTTATATCTGACCCTGAAGGCCTCCTGCTACCCGATGAAGCTCAGCCTTTTGACAGCTGGCCCAGGGTCACTGAGTTCAGTGCAAAAGTGGGCCCTGCGGACACTACACTGGAGGGCTCTCTGAATGATCCAGCTGGGGCGGGGCCAGGTGGTTTTTGTGCCAAATGGAAAATGAAGTCTGTGTCCGTCCCAGGGAAGCCCAGCGTGGGGGAGTGGGACCTCTGTTCTTTGCCCCTAAATTCTCATTTCCTCTGAGCTGCGGCATCTGTGGGCTTTATTACCTACCACTAAGCACGGGCGTTTCCAAAGCCCATGTCCTTTGCCTCTTGGCTTTGAACCCTTCAGCTATGATGGAAATTTTACACTTTTATGTCTGCTTGGCTGCAGCCCTTCTCCTCTGAGAGAGAAAACAGTGATTGCCTTTTGGGTGAATTCACCTCCACCATTTCTTTTTGCATTCATTTGGGGTTTGGGGGAGAACCTGAAGGAATAAGCCTGCTTCCTGGGCTCTATCAACACTGGAAGAACAGACTCCAGTGGCAACCGCCTGTTTATAATCTCTGGGGCCTGTTTCTGTTTTCATTTTCCTGTAGATTGAAGTGGATACAGTGCAGAAAACAATAGCAGGATAATACCGTAATCCTCTTGGCCCGGCACGTGCGCCTCACTAGCTTGCATCCAGAGACCTGGGTAAGAATCTTCTGTCCTTCGACCCCGGGGGTGGACAAAGGACCCCACAGTCTGTTGCCTCTCCCTCGGGAATTAAAAAACAAATGTATATTCTAGAATATTCCTGAAGATTAAGTTATTTGAAAGGCATTTGATTTTATAATCATGCAAATACATCTGTTCTTGTTTTTCGGGCTGGTAACCAGATCTCAAACGGCCGGGGAATAATCTCCCTCTTCCTTTCTTCCTGCTTGCTCTGCCCTGTCTCCTTTACCCTTTGCTCTTTGATGCATAAGATGGGATGGCTGGGAAATCAGGCCCTGAAATCCTCAGTGGATGAGGGTCATTTCTCATTTATTGTTCTTCTGGCGCTCCGACTTTTCCTGACCATTCGTGGCTGAGGAAGGGGGAGGGGGAGAGGTGGATGAGAAGGTCAGGCTATTGTTTTGCCTCTAGATTCTGTGTATTTGCCCTTCCTAAGTCTGTTGACACTTGGAATCACTTGACATGCTGCACATTCTTCTATACAACCTAGCTTTGAGCGGCAGTCTTGGGGCACTGGGGAGCACAGTGAGTAATTCTAAGACTTGCGTGGTCAAAAGAAAGGGGGCTGTTTAAAGTGACCTGAAGTCTCTGAGAACAGAGCTTCCTTAATTAGTTTTGATCACCTGAAATCAGTAATTCTGTAGTTCTTCTTTTAAATAGATTTAAGATTGTTATGCATGATAGATGGAAAACATCATTCCTTCACATTAAAAATTACACATAGGCTATGTCTATTTCTGGCCATTATAAATTCTAAGCTCTGCCTTTATTTGAATAAATAATAAAATGGGGAGAATGAAATGCTACAGTGGACTAGAAAAATCTGATCTACCTTTGGAACTTCAGTAAAATTATATTTAAAGGGTTTAGAAAGAAAGGACAAGTAAGAACACATTAACACATTTTCGTATATTCCAACTAAAGCAGAATTAGGAATTCATTAAAAATACCTGCTTATTTGCAAATTTGAAAATTAGGATTAGTATGCAGTTCATTGTTTTTGATCATAATCAAGTATTCTCAGACTTGAAGTTGATCTCAGACAGTGGCAGCTGAAGACATTCACTGAATCTGCCTAAGAGGAAGGCATGTGTGAAATTCAGACATAATGAAAATTTAAACATGTCTGTGACCACAGATGGGTGTTCAGAAAATGTATGGGCATTGAAACGTACTGCTGATTGTTGACTTTGTTAATAATTATGGGTAGCCAGAGATTTCCAGGCATGTCCTTCACAAGGAAGGTCATTATGTTTCCAAAACAAACCCCTTTTAATCATGTAGTAGATCATATAATCGCTATTGCCTCATTGCAAAATAATCCATTATTGGACTCTTTTAAAAAATCATATGCCCAATCTAATGCCTGCAGAGTTGTTAGGTCTGGCTAGAACTTTCTGGGCCCATACATAATTCTGGCCCTTGCTGGTAGTCTAAGGACTCTGTAAATCTAAATGTGGGTTTTGCTTCTGATGATGGTTTACATAATTGTGGACAGAGGGGTTGACTGAAGTCTTGTGTATTTTTATGCCTTCTTCATATTGAAATTGTGATAGATTTGGGTTCATTATTTTACAGTTTACATGATCTCCTCTTTAATTAATAACTAAGCTTGTTCCTTAAACAATGTTTTGTAGGCCTTGCATGTATGAGCACTGAGTTCAATCCTCAGCACCAATAAAAATCAATAAATAAAGATATGGTGTCCACCTACAACCAAAAAAAAAAAAAATTAAACAAAACAAACCCCCCCCCAATGTTTTGTATTCTATTTTTTTCTTAATACTTTGTCTCTGAAAATTTTTTAAAGCAACATTCTCTGCCTTAACACTTTGGCCTAACATCAATATCACCTAAGTTTTATTTGTCTGGTCTCATAAATTTGACTAAGAGAATAGATATTGGAACACTGAAGCAGAAGTTTGAATTGAAACACACTTTTCAGCCCCACACTGTAGTGGAACCCCTCTATACTTTATACTCTTGTAAATAGAAGGATACATGGGATTACGATGAACAAGGGATAGCTTCCAGTCACCTGCCCCTGCAGTGAATGGTGGCTTTTGTTTGGACTTCAGCTGTGGCTTTTAGGGGAGCCGTTCTCCTGCTGGGGGTGGGCAGAGAGGTGGACACAGCCCGGCACAGTCTCTGGGATGGGTTGGAATTTCAGGTTGGATTTCAGAAAATATGCTTCCTCCTTGAGGATCAATTTCAGAGGGCCAGTTGTTCCTTAGGGGATCGCCCCTGGGTGACAGTGACGGACCTGAAGCATTTCTCGTGGACAGTCAACTTAGGAGGGTGCGGGGATCTCTTTCTCCTCCCGAGTGATCTGCTTCTGAGTGGATGTGCGAGGAGGAGTGTGTATGTGTGTGTGTGTGTGTGCGCATGTGTGAAGTCTGGGAATAGGATGGTTCCATTCCAGAGGGGATGCAGGAGAGTCAGGGAGTGAGAGCAGTATGGCGTCTGTGTCCGTCGTCTGTTAGAGACAGTCTGACCCTCACGCTCACCTGTGAGTTTCTGCTGAGTGCCCTCAGGTGCTCGGTGTGGCCCAGGAACCTGCAGCACACGGGTCTCAGGGCACACCTGGGAAATCTGGGTACTTCATTTTCTCACAAACCTGTGGGACCTGAGAAGACTTTAGCAGCAGCATTTTCTTAAGTTTAAGCTGAAAACCTAGATAATGGGCAAAACTCTGTGTGTCGTACTCTGAGGGTGGAGAGGACCCTGGCGTCAAGAAGGTGAAATCATCCATTTTTTTTTAATGAGAAAGGATGTTTACAGGAAGCCTTTCAGTAAAATGACATATTCCGAGAAACTTTTCACATATGGATTATAGCCAGTGAGCATTTTCAACTTTTAGATAAAAAATTAATGACCAGCCTCTCTTCTGATTCTGCTTGTTGACTGTGACTTTGGGAAGATCTTTCGCTCTCTGCGCCACAGTTTCCCCATGAGTGGAATAAGGTTAATACTAGTCTTCAAACTGCGGGAAAAATGCCTTAGAAATGTGTTATTTTCACATGCTGTGCTGGTGAATTAATCGAGGTAAAGCTTATTTGAGAATTTAATATATCAGAAAACTGAGAAACTGAATTTTCAAAGGTTTCTAATGAGAGTTTCTAATGTTACAGGTGATTGTTCACGGGAATCCTGTCTCCATGTCCCCCCACAAAGCACCTTGGACACCACTGATTTCCATGCATGTATCTATTGTGTTGAAACAGACAATTTCTCTTGGCCTATGGGTATAAATCCTTATCGAAGGTTTCTGAATGCATATGAGGTGAGCACTTTCTGACCTGGGGAAATGCCCTGGGGTGTGACAGAGGCCACCAGACGTGGCTTGGTGGCCCTGCAGAGTGACAGAGCACTGAAGTTCAGAAATTCCAGGGTCTAGAAGTTGTGTGGCACAGTGATGAGAAGTCCCAGAAATTGCATTGGGGTCCTCTGGAGGCTTTGGTTGAATACTGGTTTGCACCTGCCCAAGGTGAAACTAAACAGGACTGATCAGAACAACCTTCGAAGAAATCACCGTTACTTTGGAGATGTAAGACAACATTCCCAAGCTTGCACAGGGCTGAGAGTGTTGTGTGTTTCCGCTAACTCAAGTCAGGATGTTGACACCTTGTTGAAACCTTGGACGTTCAGCAGATCCTAGAAAAACTCCAATTTCCAGTTGGAGCTAAATTAGACGACAGTAAAACTAATATAGGTATTTCCTCAAAAGTTTAAAACCTCACAATGGATCAAACTAGCTCAGAATTAGCTTAAATTCATGTAAGAAAAAGACCAACACTCTTTAAAGAAATAAAACAAAATCCATCACTCAAAACACAACATATTCTCAATTAGTGACTTCCAATTAAGTGATGGCAGGGGAAAGGAGGAGGGGGGGAATAGGAAGGGGATAGGAAGGGCAGCAGAATACAACAGACACTAGTATGGCAGTGTGTATAAATGTGGCTGTATAACCAATGTGATCCTGCAATTTGAACACGTGGGAAAAATAAGAATTCATACCCCATTTGAGTCGACTGTATGATGTATGATATATCAAGATCATTGTAATGTTTTAAGAAACTAATAAAAAAAAAGAAATCACCAGACATTTGAAGGAGCAGACCATGTACCTCACCACCTAAAGATGACAAGTCAAGGAAAATGGGTCAGAAATTAAAGAAATGAAAAACACAATAGAAAAGGACATTAAGACATCTATCATAAAAATGCTTCAAAAGCACATGATATATAAGGAAAATAGGAACACAATGAGGTGGCAATGGAAGATAATAAAACTAATGCAAAGGTAACTTCTAGAGATGAAAAATACCATATCTGAGTTGAATTATACACTGGGTGAAAATAAAAGCAGATGATATGTGTGGAGAGTTAAACAATATTTGAAGAAATTATATGGCTTTTCCAAGTTAATGAAAACGATAAGGTCTCCCATTCCAGAAACTTGAGAAATATAGAGTAAATATTTTTTAAAAACACAGACAAATATACATTACAACCAACTTATACAGAAGAGTAATAAGTGTAAAACCTTAAATCTAGCCAAAATAAATTACATTACATACAGAGAGAAAAATATGAGATTATAGCAGCCCTCTATCATAAACTATGCAAGTCCAGAAAAAAATGATGTGACATCTTTAATGTATTGAAAAAAAACAAAATTTAAAGTGTCAAATTGATACTCAAAATACAGTAAAAAATATTTTTAGATTATTTTTTCATACCTGCTTACAAGAGATCCTGCAGGGAGTTCCATACATAGAAGGAAAATCACAATAATTAGAAATTTGTGATTACACAGATATGAGCAGAACTGAGATGGTTGATGTGCAGGGAAGTACTACAGACATTTATCTACAGGTAAATTTTCTTTAATAATGATTTTCTAGAGAAAAATATAGAATCTACAATAAGTTCTACAACAAAGACCAAGAGGTTGAAAATAGAACATATTGTCATAAGGTTCTTATATGTGAGTAATGTCATATTTGAAGATAGAGTATAAGATAAATATATTGCAAATACTAAAATATATTGCAAATACTAAAGCAATCCATCAAAATTAAACACAATAGATTTAATGAACAGCAGAGGAGATAATATGGGATAAGAATTAACAAAACAACCTCCATTATCCCAAAAGGAGACAGGGAAAGGGGAAAAAAAAACATATGGGAGAAGTTGAAAACAAAGAGCGAGTTGCTAGATTACACTCAGCCATTATTCGTAATTCCACTACATATAAATGGTTGAAACATGTCGGTTAAATGGCAGAGATTGTCCAACTGGGGAAAATAAAAGCAAGCAAGCCCCTTTTGTATGCAGTCTAATAACACTCACCTTAAATATAAACACAGAAGGGTTAAAAGTCAAAGGGTGAACAAACTTAGCCCATCTAAACACGAATCAAATTTAATACAGAGTGAGTATTTTAACATCATATGAAATACATTTTAGAATAAGAAAAAATACCAGTAATAAAGAGGGCCATTCCTTAACCATACAGTAATCAATTCTAGAAGACGAAAGAATCCTAAGTGTGCATACACTTTCGAAGTACATGACACGGTGAAGATTTCTGAAAGATGAAATAGAGTCAATGCTCTGCTTTAAGTAACTGATAAGAAAGTACACAGAATTAGTGAGAACTGATAGGAAAAGTACATAGAGAATTAGTCAGGCTATACAACAGTGCGACACCACCATCACCCAGTGTGACCCAACTGGCTGGAAGATCACTTCACCATGAACAGCAGAGTCCTGACACTTTCAAGGCACATGTAGAGCATTCACCAAATCGACCATATACTGAGTGTTAAATATATTCAATGCATTAAAAAGGTTAAAATAATAAATTAAGCTGAAAGTGAACAGAGGATGTAAAAATCAGTTAATTTAATAGACGATGGAAAAACAAAGTCAAAGAAACCAGAATTTGGTCTTTTGAAAAAAATTAATAAAACTTATTAGACTTCTACCCAGATAATCTAGAAAAAAAAAGAAAAACACAAATTATCAAGAGCAGACGTGAAGAAGAAAGCATAACCATGTGACCTAAAAATGAGGGATAGATAAGGAAATATTATCCACAGGGTTATGCCAATTCTCTCCTGTGACAAACATACAAACTGCTTGAAATATAGCGAGAGAGAGAGAGAGAGAGAGAGAGAGAGAGAGAGAGAGAGACAGACATAAGGTGTATACACAAGAAATAGGTGGCGTAAATAGCTTTGTATGTTGGATTTATGGTCAACGTTCTCCTCACAAAGGAAACCCAGGCTCGGGTGGTTTGCTGGTCAGGCCATTCAAACAGTAAGACAGACACAATACCAACCCGAACAACTCCTCTGGAAAATTGGCAGAAAATACTTTCTGACTCATTTTTTGAGCCAGAATGACCTCGATGGAAGCATCTCTACTTACATATTTATTCCAGAAAAGGGGAATCTCACTGGCAGAGCTACAGAAGCCCTTCAGAAGAGCAGATTAGTCTTGAGAAATATGCAGAAGGATCACTCAGTATGACCACTGTGGGCCCACCCTGGTGAGGATACTGTTGGTGAGAAGGATGGAGAACTATGTGCAGATTCCTCAGAAAGCTAAAAGTGGAGCTACCCTATGACCAGCAATCCCTCTAAGGTGCCTACATCCAGAGGAATGCAGTCAGGGTGTGGAGGAGATGCGGGCTCCCGTGTTCACGGCAGTGCTGTTCCCCAGAGCTGAGAAGTGGAACAGCCTGGGTGTCCGTCAACTGACGAGTGGATAAAGGAAGTGAGGTGCACACTGTGGAGATCAGCCCAGGGATCCTCAGAAGACGAGGCGTGAAGCACCACGTGACCCACCGTGGGACTCCTGGGTGTCACCATGCCGCAGTGGATCATGCTATGTTGGTAGCAGCACAATTCACAACAGCCAAGCTGTGCAACCGGCCTGGGTGCCCATCAACAGGTGGATGGCTAAAGGGAAGGTGGTGTCCATATACACAATGGCGTTTACTCAGTCATCAACAAAAAATGAAATCATGTCATTTGCAGGAGAATGGAGAGAACTGGCGACCATCGTGTTAAGTGAAATAAGCCAAACTCAGAAGGTCACGGGTCCTGCCACATCTCTCAGATGTGGAAGCTAGAGAGGAAAAGGAAAAGAAAGGTGGGGGCGGGCCTCATGAAAATCCAGGGGGGGTCAGTAGAGGAGAGGGACCAGCGGAAGGGAGGAGGAAAGGGTGGAGTGCAGTGCATATGTAACGGCAGGTCCCATCCCTATGTGCAGGTATGATGCCTCAATTAAAAAATTAGGAAAAAAGAAAAGGGCTGGGGTAAGGCTCAGTGGTAGAGCATCCTGGGTTCCATCCTCAGGATTGCAAAATAAATAAACAAACAGACGAACGAGTGGGTGGATTCTAGTATAGAGAGGTCTGTTTCCTGAGGCCTGGCTACATGCTACTCTGACTTGGGCACATAATTTTATCGTCTCATAAACATTTTGTCTTTCCTTTAAAATAACTTGGATTATTTTTTTATCCTTTGCGAAAAAAGGAAAAAGAGAAGATGGAGACACACGTGCGCATGGTCCTCGTACAACAGTGGGGAACTGTTCGGCCATAAGAGAATGAAATCCTGCTCTGTGATGGCATGGAGGGAACTAGAGAGCATCCTGTTAGGTGAAGGAGTCGGCCCAGGAGGACAAGGAGTGCTTGGCCCGACTCCTATGCAGAATCTAAAAAAAAAAAAAAAAAAAAAAGTGGATCTTGCAGAAGTTGAGCGCAGAATGGTGGTTTCCAGGGTCTGGGGAGGGCTGCGGTGGGAGCTGGGGAGGGTCTGGTGAGTGGGTACTAAGTCAGAGCAGCGAGAATCTGCACGGCACAGAGAACACAGACCACAGGCCCTACTGTACATTCCAAGAAGCTAGAAGAAAGCATTTTGAAATTTTGTTCGACAAAGCCATGCTAAGCGTTTGAGGAGATCAACGTGTTTCCCTGATGTGGACCATGCTCAGTGTGCGGAACACTACACGGTGCCCCGTTAATGTGTCCAGTTTTATAAGGTTTTGGGTAGCAGTAACAGTTTTTTTTTAAAGAGAGGGTTTGGCTCAGTGGTGGAGCACTGCTAGCCTGCAGAAGGCCTGGGTCTGGTCTCCAACATGGCAAAAGAAAAAAAAAAAGTGTTTTCTGCTACACTGTGCCTCACAGCAAGGAAACAGGGCTGAACTGCAGACAGGTCTCCTCTCTGTGACAGGAAGGGCAGGAAGTGGGCAAGGGCGTGAGCTGCGAGCTTCATCCCAGGCTGGACGCACCAGCTGTGACTGCTCCATCTCGTTTGTGCTGCAGAATCCACAGAATGATTGAAGGGAGCAGAAACACAAACTCTGATGTCCGCCGAGTGCACATGAGGAGATAGCTGGGGAAATCAGGGCGGAGCTTGGTGGTAGAGAGGCCACATGGGTTGTGTGGGAGTCCCGGGCCTGAGAGCCTCATTCAGTGTTAGTGACGGGGCTCTGGTGGCAGCTGTATCTGACGGGGTGGCTTTCACATGCTGGGTTTGCAGGTAAAATGTGGGACACCCCTCTGCGTATTGTTCTCCTCTCAGGTAAATAAGCCCTAAGCCTGGGGACAATCTACAACTTTTAAAACTAGAGTGAAAGAGAAAGCTCAGGTGTCCAGATGATTCTTGATATATTTTACCAACCACACTGATGATTCCTTGAAATATGTATCTTCAAAGAGCACAGGAGGCTGACTTTGAACTCACCATCCTCCTATCTCAGCCTCCAGAGTTATTAGGATTACAGGCATGTGCCTCTGTGCCTGGCTGTATATTATTTTATTTTTTATTTATTTTTTCTTTTTTTATTGGTTGTTCAAAACATTACAAAGCTCTTGACATATCATCTTTCATACATCTGATTCAACTGGGTTATGAACTCCCATTTTTACCCCAAATACAAATTGCAGAATCACATCGGTTACACATTCACATTTTTACATGATGCCATATTAGTGACTGTTGTATTCTGCTACCTTTCTTATCCCCTACTATCCCCCCTCCCCTCCCCTCCCATCTTCCCTCTCTACCCAATCTGCTGTTGTTCAATTCTCTCCCTTGTTTTTTCCCCCCTTCCCCTCACAACCTCTTATATGTAATTTTGTGTAACAATGAGGGTCTCCTTCCACTTCCATACAATTTCCCTTCTCTCTCCCTTTCCCTCCCACCACTCGTCTCTGTTTAATCTTTTCCTTATGCTCTTCCTCCCTGCTCTGTTCTTAGTTGCTCTCCTTATATCAAAGAAGACATTTGCCATTTGTTTTTAAGGGATTGGCTAGCTTCACTTAGCATAATCTGCTCTAATGCCATCAATTTCCCTGCAAATTCCATGATTTTTGTCATTTTTAGTGCTGCGTAATACTCCATTGTGTATAAATGCCACATTTTTTTATCCATTTTTTTTATTTTGAAGGGCATCTAGGTTGGTTCCACAGTCTAGCTATTGTGAATTGTGCTGCTATGATCATTGATGTGGCAGTATCCCTATAGTACGCTCTTTTAAGGTCCTCAGGGAATAGTCCGAGAAGGGTGATAGCTGGGTCAAATGGTGGTTCCATTCTCAGATTTCCCAGGAATCTCCATACTGCTTTCCAAATTGGCCACACCAATTTTCAGTCAGTCCCACCAGCAATGTACAAGTGTACCCTTTCCCCACATCCTCGCCAGCACTTGTTGTTGTTTGACTTCATAATGGCTGCCAATCTTACTGGAGTGAGATGGTATGTTAGGGTGGTTTTGATTTGCATTTCTCTGACTGCTAGAGATGGTGAGCATTTTTTCATGTACTTGTCGATTGATTGTATGTCCTCCTCTGAGAAGTGTCTGTTCAGGTCCTTGGCCCATTTGTTGATTGGGTTATTTGTTATCTTATGGTTTAATTTTTTGAGTTCTTTGTATATTCTGGATATTAGGGCTCTATCTGAAGTGTGAGGAGTAAAGATTTGTTCCCAGGATGTAGGCTCCCTATTTACCTCTCTTATTGTTTCTCTTGCTATGAAAAAATTCTTTAGTTTGAGTAAGTCCCATTTGTTGATTCTAGTTATTAACTCTTGTGCTATGGGTGTCCTATTAAGGAAGTTGGAGCCCGACCCCACAATATGTATATTGGAGCCAACTTTTTCTTCTATCAGACTCAGAGTCTCTGATTTGATATCAAGCTCCTTGATTCATTTTGAGTTAACTTTGTGAATGGTGAGAGAAAGGGGTTCAGCTTCATTCTGTTGTATATGGATTTCCAGTTTTCTCAGCACCATTTGTTGAAGATGCTATCCTTCCTCCATTGCATGCTTTTAGCCCCTTTATCGAATATAAGAAAGTTGTAGTTTTGTGGATTGGTCTCTGTGTCCTCTATTCTGTACCATTGGTCCACCTGCCTGTTTTGGTACCAGTACCATGCTGTTTTTGTTACTATTGCTCTGTAATATAGTTTGAAGTCTGGTATAGCTATACCGCTTGATTCACACTTCCTGCTTAGAATTGCTTTTGCTATTCTGGGTCTTTTGTTTTTCCATATGAATTTCATGATTGCTTTATCTATTTCTACAAGAAATGCCATTGGGATTTTGATTGGCATTGCATTAAACCTGTAGAGAACTTTGGGTAATATCGCCATTTTGATGATGTTAGTTCTGCCTATCCATGAACAGGGTATATTTTTCCATCTTCTAAGATCTTCTATTTCTCTCTTTAGGGTTCTGTAGTTTTCATTGTATAAATCTTTCACCTCTTTTGTTAGGTTGATTCCCAAGTTTTTTTTTTTTTTTTGAGGATATTGTGAATGGAGTGGTTTTCCTCATTTCCATTTCAGAAGTTTTGTTACTGATACACAGGAATGCCTTTGATTTATGTGTGTTGATTTTATATCCTGCCACTTTGATGAATTCATTTATTAGAGCTAGTAGTTTCTTTGTAGACCCTTTTGGGTCTGTTAGATATAGTATCATATTGTCCGCAAATAGTGATAATTTAAGTTCTTCTTTTCCTATCTTAATGCCTTTAATTTCTTTCGTCTGTCTAATTGCTCTGGCCAGTGTTTCAAGAACTATGTTGAACAGAAGTGGTGATAGAGGGCATCCCTGTCTTGTTCCAGATTTTAGAGGGAATGCCTTCAATTTTTCTCCATTCAGAATGATGCTAGCCTGAGGCTTAGCATAGATTGCTTTTACAATGTTGAGGTAAGTTCCTGTTATCCCTAGTTTTTCTAGAGTTTTGAACATAAAGGGATGCTGTACTTTGTAGAATGCTTTTTCTGCATCTATCGAGATGATCATATGGTTTTTATCTTTAAGTCTATTGATGTGGTGAATAACATTTATTGATTTCCATATATTGAAACAGCCTTGCATCCCAGGGATGAATCCTACTTAATCATGGTGCACAATTTTTTTGATGTGTTTTTGTATTCGATTCACCAAGATTTTATTGAGGATTTTTGCATCTAAGTTCATTAGAGATATTGGTCTGTAGTTTTCTTTCTTTGAAGTGTCTTTGTCTGGTTTCGGAATCAGGGTGATGTTGGCCTCATAGAATGAATTTGGAAGAGCTCCTTCTTTTTCTATTTCTTGAAATAGCTTGAAAAGTATTGGTATTAATTCTTCTTTGAAGGTTTTGTAAAACTCCACTGTATACCCATCCAGTCCAGGGCTTTTCTTGGTTGGTAATCTTTTGATGGCTTCTTCTATTTCTTCCTTTGTTATTGGTCTGTTTAAATTGTGTGTGTCTTCCTGACTCAATCTGGGCAGATCATATGACTTAAGAAATTTATCGATATCTTCACTATCTTCTATTTTATTGGAATATAGGGTTTCAAAATACTTTCTAATTATGTTCTGTATTTCTGTAGTGTCTGTTGTGATATTGCCTTTTTCATCCCGTATGTTAGTAATTTGAGTTATCTCTCTTCTTCTCTTCGTTAGCATGGCTAAGGGTCTGTCGATCTTATTTATTTTTTCGAAGAACCAACTTTTAGTTTTGTCAATTTTTTCAATAATTTCTTTTGTTTCAATTTCGTTGATTTCCGCTCTGATTTTAATTATTTCTTGCCTTCTGCTACATTTGCTGTTGTTTTGCTCTTCCTTTTCTAGGGCTTTGAGATGAAGTGTGAGCTCATTTATTTGTTGGTTTTTTCTTTTTTTTGAGGAATGACCTCCAGGCGATGAATTTCGCTCTTAAAACTGCTCTCATTGTGTCCCATAGATTCCAATATGTTGTGTCTGTATTTTCATTTATCTCTAAGAATTTTTTGATTTCCTCCTTTATGTCTTCTGTAACCCATGTATATTATTTTAAATAACTTAGTTAATAAATCTAATCATGTAACAGAAGTATTCTTATTAATTATTGGTTTAGAAATAAAGTCTCTGGTCATAGTGATTTGGATTTTCAGTGTTACTCAGACTGTGTTAAAGGGGATCAATCGCAGTAAGTGGTCTCTCAGAAACAGAGTACAAAGGGTCCTGAGCTGGGAGGGTCTGTCTTTGCCAGACGGAAACAAGGTTTGGGGTCTTCTTTTCCACATAATGTCAGTCTCTTTCTGTTCTCTTTCACATTGTCCTTTGTTTCCTAGTTGTCTCATTTTGTTTTTCTTAGTCTTTTGGTTTCCTGCTTTGCTTTCTTCCTGTTCCTTAGATTGTGGTGTTCTCCTGGGCTTCCTTAAATGGAAGGCTCTGTCTCGGTGGCTGTGCGGACCACCTGGAGGGCTGGGTGACCGCAGACTTCTGTGACGCAGTGGGGCTGAGGGAAGGGGCCTAAGGACGTGTGTTGGGAGGAGTTCCCAGGGGACACCACCGGCCCTGGACTGTCCTTCGGGAATCCAGACAGCACATCTTCACCTGCAGGTTTGTAGCCAAATCTTCTCCGTCTGCTTTGCTCAAACCAGAGGTAACTTAGAATTTCCTTTAGGCTCCAGAAAAAAAAAGTCACTTTTATTCTAGTGTTTTCTTCTGCTCCTTCTGCTTTTTCTTCACTTAAAGATTTCCTGAATCTCACTGTTTGTAGATTTGCCGCCCAGACTTTTCCCTATTCCTAGTTGTTTGTCCTTCACTAAAGTTAGTTTCTCTCTGTTTTACTCAGCTGCTTTGTTGCGTGCGGTTGAGCCAAAGACCTGACAAAAATAATTTTAAAGGAGGAAAAGTTTACTTGGGGGCGCACGGCTTCCAGGTCTCAGTCCGTAGACGGCCGACCCCATGGCTCTGGCCTGAGGTGAGGCAGAACGGGGTGGTGGAAGAGTGTGGCAGAGGAAAGCCGCTCAGGACATGGCCACCAGGAAGCAGAGAGAGACCCTCACTCTCCAGGGACAAAATTCGAACCCAGAGGCCTGGCCCTGCAACCCACCTCCCCCAGCCACAGCTCGTCTGCCTGCAGCCAGCACCCAGGGAAGCCCACCAGGGGACTGATGCACTGGCTAGGCCAAGGCTCTCGGGACCAGTCGTCCCACCTCTGAACCTTGCACCGTCTCACATGAGAGCTTCCGGGGACACCTCACGTCCAGGCCACGACACTCTGCTTGTTGAAACCCACCTCAGGTCCAGGTCGCCCTTGACTCCTGCAGCGTTTTACTCTTGCACCTGAAGGCAGCTCCATGTGGCTTGTGGATGCACAGATAGGAGGGGACCACGGAGCCCCTGTTGGTGACAGAGCCTGGCAAGGTGTGGACTGACGCCCCAGCTCGAGGACCGTTGGCCACGGGCGTGTGGCTCTTGCCGTTTGGACCTCAGGACACCTGTCTGCTCCTCCCCCAGCTGTCTGTCCGTGGGGAGCTGAGTGGGCCGTGAATGGGAAGGGGCTCGGAGAGGGAGAGGGGCCTCTGCAGGAAGTACCTGCTCATCCGGAACCTTCTGGATGCCTTGCTGACTGTGACGCAGCAAACCCACTCGGGGTTTGTTCTTGGTTCTCAGGCTGCTGTGAGCTTCCCGTTTCCCCTCACGTTCGGGCCCCCTCCTGAAGAGAGGGATGTCGCAGCCCTTGAACATGTGTGGCTGTGAGCTCAGGCAAGGGTGCTCAGGGCGCCCAGCCATTCCCGCAGACACACCACCTCGGGCCTCCCCAGAGCCCCGGGGACAGGGGGTGGGAGCTCTGTATTAACAGGGACGGGCCTGTGTACTGGCTTCTCTGCCTCCAGCCACCTTCCATTGGATTCCAATCCCCTGAACCATCTTTGTGAGTCCCGATGGCTTGTTCATACTCTCTGTCCATTCCTCTTCTTTGGTGAGTGCCCCTGCTCCCAGATAAAGCATCACAGACTGATCAGAGATGCCTGAGACTGGCATACTGCAGGGCCCAGCTGATGCTTAGAGATTAGTAATGGAAGAGAATCAGTGGGAAATGAGCCGGAGAAGAGCGAGTAACTGCAAAGCGGGTCCTACTGTGGGCTGGGTAGAAGGAGTCGTGGCCAAATGGCTTTAGAAATCCCCTTTCAATTCTAACCAATCCAACGGGTTTTATTTTCACATGGTTCCCGAAAGGGTTCTATCCGAGCATATAGCCCAGGACTCTCTGTGGACTTTCTTCTTTCAATCTGACATTTCTTACTTTTTCCTTCCTTCCTTCCGTCTTTCTTTCTTTCTTTTGCCTTGAGGAAGCTTTGTTTGGCCTGCAGTAAATGAAACTCAGAGCCCAGAGGCTCGGTTAAATTGAGCTTGAAACTGAAAACCCCTGGCGCTCCCCTGAGAGCCGAGCGAGAAGAGGAATCGGGGCGGTCTCACCCCGTGGAACCTGGCACTTTTCTTTCTCTTTGCCGTCAGAGTTAGAAGATACGAATCATGAATATATAAAATTAAACATTGGGAAGGATTGAATTCTTAAAATCTGAAATCTTTGCTAATTGACATAACGATTCAAATTAAACCAATGCTGTTCGTGAGAACGCGTGGCTGACCTAGTTTCAAGGAAATACCCTGCCACATGGCTTTGGTTCCAACTGGCCAACACCCAGATGCACACTTGCTGCTGACAGCCATGGGCCCTGGGCCAGCTGGCAGCATTGGCCACAAAGCCAGGGAGCCAGTAGAGACCGAGAAACATGGCTCTCCATTTTTCCTGCCAGACCCACCCCATGCCCAACTCAGGACGGGGCCAGTCCAGAGCACTGCAGGCCTTTGACAAACCTAGGGACACTCATAAGAAAGGCGCTTGTTTAAAAACTCCGGTGGAATTAAGTAGGTCTACCTGTCAACCCTTTGCAATCATTTGGTTCCCGTTAATGGTGTTCTCACATAACAACATTGAACCCCATAGAAAATTCCAGCTCTATGTTAAAGCATAAAATTGGCAACATTTTTTTTTATTATTATTGTCAACCAAGACTGGGGTGCAGAAGGAGTGTTTTAGAGAAAGATGCTCAAGACCGGCTGGCATTTTAAAATTCATCTCTGCCTATTGGTTTGGTTTGCTCCTTATCGTAAGCCTTGGTAATTACATTTTGTACATCCCTTGGGGCTTCAAGACTGACAAGACTGTGTTTAAAGAGAAAGAATGGAGAACTCGCAACAATGCTCGAATTCCACGCAGTTGGCTGCGTGCGTTATGACAACATCTTTCATCACGGTGGGAATCTCATATAGTCATGTTGGCCAGCCCGACAATAAATTGCTTTTATCTTGTCTGTGTTTTGAGCTCAGAGATTTCCCTTGTAGCAAACATTTTTCTGTAGATACCACATGCATTTTTCTTAGTGTTTCTTTTCCTGGGGAAAATAAAAAAAGAAAATTGGGTAAATGGATATGTTTTTTCATCTATTTGGTATTTTAGATTTTGATGAAGAAAATAAATGCTCACATTTTTATGGTTTTTCTTAGTTCTAAACATTTGCTGTTATCACAAACACATACTATCTTTATAGCAGTCTTCTTAAGAGGACCTAAATATGTGCTAGATTTAGGAAGTAAGGGGGAAAGCATGATGGGAGAAGAAGACAGATACAGGTGGACAAGCTTACAGCAGCTAAAAGCTTTTAGTCTTGGTGACTTATAGGTGCTCTTAGCCTTTGCCAGAGTTATGGAGTCAGTCTTACTTATACAAGAGGGATCTTGCTTTGTTCCCTGTTTTTTGAGGAGAGAAATGTTAGCTTTTTGTTTTCCAGAAACAGTAAAAACACCGTCAAGCACCAGATTGGAGTATCCTCATAAGAAATGGACATTGGTTCTAACATGTTTGACCAAGGTGAAAAATTCATTCAATATGAAATAAATAAACCTCGTCCTAATAATAACAATATGTTAAAGTTTATAATTAAAATAATGGGAGCAGAATGGATCCTTTTTTTATTTTCCTTTTGGAAATTTATGAGTTGATATTTGGGGCATCTGTTGAAATAGCTCAAATACTAATAAGTTTTAGGTGCTTGAAATATGCCATCTGATTAATTCTGATAACAATTCTTGAAACAAATGCTATTATTAATCTCCATTTGTAGATGATAAAACTGAAATGCTTAAAAGTTCAAGAATAAGCTTTTCAAAGTTAACCAATTAATTAATGACGGATCCAGTTGAGGAAATCTTTCTTCAGAGAGCTTGCTTTTGAAAGCATGCTTTACCATTAGAGATGTAACCATGTCTACACCTCTCCACCTTCTTTGCACATAGATCAGAGCAGTGAGCTGAATATGACAACCATATTCAGCTTTTTGTACGTGTCCCTGTGGTTCAACCTTTTGTACGTGTCCCTGTGGTTTCCCCTCTGGGTGGTGGGATGGATGAATGGGTGAACAAAAGGTGTCTTACCTACACAATGGAACATTCCTGAACAATAAATAGGGGTGCAACATTGGTGCCTACTGCAGCTACAGCATCAATGAAACTGAAAATAGGACGCTAAGTGAAGCAAGTCCCAAAAGGTGATGCATCGCACACTTCCATGTATATGAAGTGTGCAGAATACTTGAATCTACCGAGACGGGGAGCAGCGGTTGACAGGGGCTGAGGGTGAGAGTCAGAGGGACTGATTGCTAATGAATAAGGGCCTCTTTTGGGGAGGATGACAGTTGCTCGATTCTTGCCCAGTCCTGACTTGAGGGCTAAGTTTGAACGTCAAGATAACCAGAAAACCGGGCACAGAGGCACCTGCCTGTAATCCCAGCAGCTCAGGAGGCTGAGGCAGGAGGATCACAAGTTCAGAGCCAGCCTCAGCAACAGCGAGGTGCTAAGCAACTCAGTGAGACCCTGTCTCTAAATAAAATACAAAATAGGGCTGGGGTAGGGCTCAGTGGTCGAGTGGCCCTGAGTTCAGTCCCCATTAATACCCTCCCCCACCAATAGAAAGGATAACCAGAAAGTAGACTCATTCCCCCCTGGCCCCATGGGGGAAGCTCCTGGGAAGAACGGTTTCCCAGACCTGAGGTGGCCTTTCTGTCTGTGCACTTGCCCTGAAGGTTCCAGATCATCGCCGAGCATTTCTCCCGACCCACTCAGACCTTAATTGTAAAGTTTCTGCAGAGCTTTGGCTACACAGCCACCTCTTGGGAACCTGCTATAGATGCAAGTTCCTGGGCCCACTCAGACCTACGGAGTGAACGCCTCACCCATCCTTACAGATCCTTCTGTAGACCGTGAGAAGCTCTGCTTGACAGAACAGGAGTATCTACACGGCCAGAATGTGATCCAGGACCCAAACCCCGCCTCTGTCAAATACTGGTGATACAAACGTGGGCAGGTCACACAGAGCCTCAGTTCCCACATCTGTAAAGGAGGGAAACTAGGATTGATGAAGGATGAAAATGGCAAATACAGTCAGACCTTGGCGTTGGGATGTATGGTCCAGGGTCTCTGCTGCGCTTGTAAGTAAGGCTGAGCCCGTGTGGATGTGACACTCTGTCAGGGTACGCCTGAAGGTAAGGAGAGCTCCGGGGCGGGGTGTGTGGGCAGCAGCGGCCGTGGTAGGTGTAGTGGCCAAGCATTGGTGGTGGCCACAGGCCTGCAAGCTCTGATGCCCAGGAGTGTCTGGGACCAGGAGGGAGGTGGCAGGGTGCAGAGAGACAGGCACCCTTGAGCTTCATCAGTGCAGTGGGTCTTCAGCTAGCCTGTCCCCAAACAGGGTCGTGGCCTGTGATGAAAGGGAAAACAGTGAGCGATGAAGGACTCAAGAGAGAAAACTCAGGAGATAAAATAAAAGCCCCGACTCTGCAGAGCTCTGTGAGCTCTGGTTACACAGGGAGCAGGGTTCCACGGAGCGCCCTGCCTCCTGCTGCCCCGGGGGCATCTCAGGTGAGTGCCTGGGCCGAGCGGGGATTTTCCTATCACCACTGAAAGGCCCAGGACACGTTTTCGGAATGCATTATGAAAACAGCACTTCCTCAGCCTCTCTCACTTGGGCCACACTTCCTGATCAACATGGGTTTTGTTATAATAGTTTCTGTCTGTTGACAGAAATGTAGCTGGCGACCTCAGACAGCCTGCAGCTGGACCGGGAGCCAAAACAAACATGCCCTTTGGTTCCTCCTAGCTTGGGATGATTGCAGTTTTTTGAATATATGCCCCAACAGCCTACATGGCCACCATGATTATTATTTCAATTTATTGCTAAACTTTAAAAGAAATGACCCTAGTAAAGATGTATGCTCCAGGATGGGACAGGGGTCAATGCAAAGTGAGGTGTGAGGCCTCCTGGGGCAGGGCTCTTTGCAGCTGGGGAATTCCTTACCTGGTGGGTCACCTTTATGGGGTCCTGTTGCCTTAGTTGTCTTTCCCATGATATGAGCCACCTGATTCAGGGAGGGCAAATAAACTGATGTGATCCAGCATCTAGTGGGATTTTTCCCCATCTGATTTTAATTATGGTCACCCAAAAGTAAAATTAAAGTAATGTGATAAATAGGGCCTTCAGGTTCATTTTGTAGGTGTCTGTAATTTCCTCATTTGTATCTTGTTTTGTCCTCTGCACACCTTGGTCATGACAGTGAACCCCCCGGCATGTGGGGCAAGTTGGATGGACGCAGGTCTGCAGTCTGCCTCTCACCCAGTTCTCTTCCTCCGGTCCTAGGGAGTCCCTTGCTGTCTCCAGACTCCTGCAGGCCAGACGAGCTCGTCCACTGCCCTGCTTTCCACGCACACTTCCTTTGCCCACTTCCTGCCCATACTTTTATTGACTTCACATGACACTTGTCACTGGCCTGGGGTGGTGGGGAGGCTGGCTCCTCGGAACGTCTCCCCCACTTTCCTCTTCATCAGGACCGGCGGCATTGTTTCCAGCTAAGGAGGTGGTGAAGAAAACTGGAAAGCAAGGCTGAGACAAGACGGTGGTACCTCCCCCACCATTCTCCTAGTGCTAAGAGGAGTGACTGAGCTCCTGGAAAGCCTTGCAGTGCGCGGAGCCAGCTAGTCCCCTAAGACCCAAGCCTTGATCCGGTCTCTTCTACGTCTTAGCCGAACTGTCTCACTTCAGTAAGATGCCACCAGTAAGTCACATCACCGCCCACGTAACCCAGGACATCTGTCAACCTTGCTGGATGTATGTAAGCTAGATCTTTCTATCAAAAGACAAAATGACCATACGCAATGAATTCCATTGAAAGAACCAGTTTGCTTTCATCTGTGATTCTAAAATCAAGCCGCATGCCATTCTGTAAGGTAGAACCGGTGTCCTGAGGAGCTGAGCAGGTGAGTCTGGCTTTGTATGTGGAAGAGGGCTGAAGAAAGCAGACCATGAGGAGTGGACAGTGGCAGCGGTCATTTCAAGGTCACTTTCCACGGAGAATCAAGCAAGGGACTTTCTTATTCTGCTGGCTCAGCCACACTACTCTGCTTCTTATTGGTTGCTCAATTGCCTGGGTCTATTTATTTGGGAGAAGAGGTCTGTTTCTCCACTTGGTTTGGTTCCATGGCATGGAGCATGCGTGACACCATTCTGGTTTTGTCTGGTCTTCTGGGTCCGGGTGCAGGAGCTCAGTGCAGAACAATGGCCTCTGAGTCAGGAGGGAGGAGCAGAGCGGCCTGCAGATGCCCTTCCTGAGCCAGCCAGGGCTCTCCGCTGGAGGTGCGCCTCTGAGTAGCCTGGGAAGCCATCAGAGGAGCATCCACCGGAGGAATCGGCCAAAGAACCCAGGGTTGTGCCTTCCCGGTCCTCCCGAGTTGCCTGCACAGTGAGGGCACGCCTGCCCATTGGCCCTCCGACTGTTCACGGACACTTTTTTTCCCTTCCACTTTCTAAATTCACAGTCTTGGTAGTGACTGAGGCCTGGCCTGTAGGGACATAAGTCAGTAGTGAATACAGTAAAGGGGACTGAGAATTCTTTGGGGGAGACTGAAAAACACTGGCGATGACACCAAAGGATAGAAAGTCCTAGAGCAGGAGTGTGCCTGTGAGATGCTGTGCTTGAAATTCTGTTAAAGCTGTTTCAAGCATTCTGGAAGTTTCCAGGAGAGGTTTCTGCTGTGATGGAAATGCTCCACGTCTGCACTGCTCTGCAGCTGCCACCAGCCACAGGGGCGGACGGAGAGCTTGAAATATGGGGAGTGCCGCTAAGGAACTGAATCTTACTCCAATTTAATTTCGCTGAATTTCCACTTGACTTGAAGTAGCCACAGGCTTGTGGGGAGGACAGTGCAGTTCCAGGGTGGGAGGCAGGTGCACACACTCCTGTAGACCCTGTCCCCGTCTCATTTCCTGGAAGACAGGAAGACGTAAGTTTGTAGATTGCATTCTTGTCCACAGCATCTCCCTAGAGCCATGGAGAAGAAGCCTTAGGCATGTCCCCACCCTTTCCTGCTGGCTGTGTGCTCTGAAGAGAGAAGCCATCTGTACCTCACTCACCCTTGGATACCGCAGCCCCTCCCAGAAATGCTTGAAAAATACCAGTCGCCCACCTTTCCACCTGGATTGGTCCTAGGATCACAAAGTGCCAAAGGCAAAGGGACTTATAGATTTCAGTGGCCCGGCTGTCACCTCCCAATCACTTTTCTTTTTTCTTTTGGGGTAGGGGGTGGGGTACCAGGCATTGAACTCAGAGGCACTGGACCACTGAGCCACGTCCCAGCCCTCTTTTGTGTTTTATTTAGAGACAGGGTCTCACTGAGTCGCTTAGCACCTCACTGTTGCTGAGGCTGGCTCTGAACTTGCCCTCCTCCTGCCTCGGCCTCCTGATCCCAAACACTTTTCCTTCCAGCTGGCAGAGCCTAATGGTCTGCTGTGTCCAGAGCTCCCCTCTCTGCCTCCGTGGAGTTGGCCCTGCCTCCCCAGCTGTAGCCGAAGCCATGTCTGCTTGGCAGTAATGGGTCCGAACGGGGCAAGGAATCATCTCTGAGCGGCAGGGTGGGCCCTCTTCTGGGAGTGATCTTGGGAAAGGGTCATTCTTAGAGGAACGTAAGGAAGAGGCCATCTGTGTTTTGCTTCCAGGTACTCCTGTGGGTGGGTGCCATGTCTGGGAAGGATGGCCATCTTGGGAACTGTGGGGGCACTGAGCAGAGGAGAGAGAATGAGAAGGCACAGAATTTTAATGTTGAGCAGCTAACTCTGAAATTTGCCCGATACCTGCACGCTTTGTTCTGGCAGACACTAAGTTTTCTTATTTTAAAATCAAGCAGAACCAGGACTGTCACAGACTGACTTCTGGGCACAGCTTAATCCAGTCCTCTGCAGAGCTGTGACCAAGGCCCGGGCCACTGCCAGGTCCTCACCTGAGCCCCGCTGAGGAGTGATCTGGTTCTAAGCTCATGTGGAGGCTGTAGCCCTGGGTTTCCTGTAGGCTACCAGGGCCTCTGGCGGCTCTGTTTGCTTTGCTAGGTGTTGACCAGAGGCTGTCCTCGGCCCTTCCTCGATGGCCTTTCCCCTGTGGCTGCTGACATCGCACTGTGTCTCTTCAAAACTGTCCAGAGAGTCTCCTTGCATGGTGGGCAATGCCGTCCTGTGCAAAGTGGTCCTGAGCATTGTCGCGGGCACTGTGTTCTGTCCGTCTGGACCCTGCACATAGGCCAGGGGAGAGGGCCACATGAGGACCACTTCCAGTCTGGTTGCAAGAGCTCTTCACTTTAAAGGTGAGGCAATTGGCCAGAAGAATGACATGGCTCTCCAAAGAGATACCAGCCTGGTAAAAGAGTTCAGAGACTCTTCACATATTGAGGTCAACCCAGGACTTAAGCCACAAACTCGTCCTATGAATTCATCCATGTTACCTGATTCTTCTGAACCTCATTTTTTCTAATTGCTAAGACAAGGTTAGCAAGATCTTATATCTAGAGATAATAGATACTTTAAAAAATAGTGCTTTCTTTCCTTTCCAATTGTCTCATGGGCTTTCTTTTATGATTTTAGACAGGAATAGGATGTTTGGCGGGTTGTATTTTACTTCTAAAGTATGGAATATTATCTATTAAATTGAAAATTATAGTAAGCAAAGATATTTTGAGCCATCTCAGGGGTGACCACGTAGGGTCAGAGTCAAATAGGGATCCTCTATTTAAAAGTGCTCACATAGCTGTCTTTGCTTTGGCCACATCTCTGAACTTAAAGTCAAAGCAATTGTACGGCAGAACTAACCTCAGGGAACGCTCTCTCCAGCATTTTGGTTTTTGTTTCTTAAATTAAGGTCAACTAGCTCCCCTGGAGGGCATCTTTTTGCTGCCAGCTGATTGTCATAACCAGTACACCAATAAGCACTTTACAGGAGGTGACGGGCTCGATGGTTAATGAAAACTCTTAAACTGCCACCGTTGCGCTGTGACTCTTGAAATGAAATTCAGAAATTTCCATGGGTTCAAGATAAGTTCACTTCATAAAGTCTGCATGAAAATTCTCATTGCTTCTCTCTGACCCGGCTGAATTGTTTCATAGAGGAAGGTCAGCAGGGTACACATTCCTCCCCACTGCTCCGTCACATTGCTGTCCTTCGGGGACAAGAGTCTTTATACACTGGTGAACTGTCATGTGTGATATGAAAGTAATGTCTTATGATAGACTTTGACAGAGTCAAGAGCCAGACTTTTGTCCCCTTATTTATTAAGTTAAGCTCCTGAGGGAGAGAGATGTGCATTAAAAATGTTCCTACAATGCTCTTGGATGTTTCTTCTACGGTTTTCTCTGGTGCTGTTCTGGCCTTTATTGCCAACCTGAATTGCTCTAGCTGAAACAGTTTTGCAGTCTTTTTCTTGATATGAATACTTATCAGCCATTCAGCTCTCACTGTGTACAAAGCCCAAGCTTTCTCCCAAGTGCTTTATGTGTATTAACTCAATCTTCTCAAATACCCTTGACTTTGGAATTATACGTATATGTTTTTTGAACAGATACAGCTATGCCACCAACTTCAGTCTGAATTTGTCTGCAGAACACAAACTGTGAATGTTATTAGAGGGTAGAGGCAGATCTACTCTTCCTATCTGTCCTTGTGTAACAGAATACCCAACTGTTAACTTTGCCCTGGTCTCTGCCAAAGAGAGAGAGCCCAAGAGTCTCACTCTTGGTGTGCCTAGGTCTTGGCGGGGAGAGACCATCTTATGCTGCTTCCTTTTTTCTGTGGTGACTTGCCCATAACTACTATCTGCTAAAAATTATAATGTTAAGATTGGACTTAATATTAATATGCCTTTTGATTTTCAGTGATAATTTGTTATATTGTCATTCTATACATTTGTTCGTTGGTTACAAACATGGCACACTTAAGCAAAAGGAAAAAAGAAGCCCTTAACTAATGTTTACTTGAGCACATAATGAAAACACTACAAATGTGTGGTGTTCAGTATGAATGGCCTGAGCCTGGTGGATGATCAGCGTGATCTAACACACGTCCTTGTGCAGCCAGTGCAGGCACGTGGAGTGTGCTGGCACCCACGTGGGATGCCTCCTCTCAGCTGATTCTGGTCACAGGGAAGCACCCATTCATGATCGCCACTTACTAAGTCAGAATTCTAATTGCACCTTTTGAGAACCAAGCTAGGAAATTAAACCTAACTACGGTGGTTTACATTCTAATAAACCCACAGCAAACTGAAAATATGGTCTCATTGAAAATGCGCCTAATGCGCTGGCAGTCCCAGCCCAGGGACGCAACACACCACAACCTGCGGGCTGTCTCTCCGTGCGCTTGGGTGGCTGGCAGGGAGCTGTGGCTTGCTACCACCGCCCGCCCACCATCACCAGAGGGTATCACACTGGAGCCCGCTAGCTGGGGGTGGGGGGGGAGATCAAAACTCAGAACTCTACCTGCAATTCTGAATAAATGCTTATCTCTTTCATACCAGTGTAAAGTCAAAAACTCTTAAGTTGAATCATTTTAAGTAGGGACTGTTTATAATTTTTATTTGAGAACAACCATCAGATCAGGTATTTTAGTTTGAATAATAATGTTTTAGTGGAGGGTCCTAACTAGGCAATCATTATCAGGATGAAAAAATTTTAAAAAGAAGAAAACACCACAACTCTACCTAAACTTTTCCTGTCCAGTAGATCTTTTTTTTTTTTTTTTTCAATAAAGAAGTTGTTTAATCCCAAGGTCTTTCTCTTTCCCACTGCCAGCTTACGACTGGCTTCTTACAGCTAACTGAGAGTTCTGATGCCTTGGCGACTGTTAACTTCCACCTGGTTTAAAGCATCTTAGCATCATCTAGAGGCCACATGGAAACCGATGTCCAGTGTCAGAAATTCTTTCAAAGAAATAATGCACGTATCACTTTGAAAAGAGCTCCTAGGAGAGCCCAGATCCTGCAGAGCTGCGGAGTATCACGGATGGGTCACGTGGGGAGTGGCTTCTCACACCTCGCTGGCAGGATAGTTGGGTGACAGATCAGGGTGCTTACTTGGAAGCGAGGGTTTCTCCCACAAGCAAGAGAGGCAGAAACAGAAATGGTCAGGCTCTTGCCAGGTGACTTCATGGTCAATTGGCAGCTGACCTTCAACCAATCAGGTTCATAAGTAGCCTGGGTGCTGACATATGGTGACATTCCCAATCACTGGTCCCCAATGTGACATCCGATTTCCTCTCTCACTTGCTAGTTTATAATGTAGAACATAGTTCACCTTGATGCCCATCTGTATAATATCAGAAAGGAAGTTCAAAAAAGTTGAAGGTATACAATAACGTGTTGCTTTATCCAGTCACAAAATGTGTTATATTTAGAGATAAAAAAAGAAAGGTTAAGTTATGGGGATGAGAATTGGCTCTCTTCTACCTGGCTTTGCTCAGCTCTCAGATGCCTGCATGGAATTTATATATTCCAGGAGAAATTAGCAGGGTACATAGCTCTCAAAATTTTTAACTCCTTGGAAAGGGGGCCTGGAAGTGAGCCCTCCATCCTAGCCACAGGCAGAAACTAGAACGGACTGAGACCTTGGTGACCGCTTTTCAATGACAGGAAGTGAAGAGTCGAGGCTTGGAGAGCCAGAGGCCGACTTGGAGAGTCCTGATTCACCAGAGAACCCAGCAGAAACCCCTGCGGGAGGCGCTGGGCAGGAAGGACTGAACCCTCTTGGTGAGCTGGAGGCTGGGTTCCTCCCGCAGGCCCTGCACTTCTGGGAGGATGACCTCTGGGAGGAGGCCTGACTCTCCCAGGGAGCAGGGGGCGGGAGGGGAGCCATCTGACCAGGAGCGCCAGCATTCCTAGAGAGGCCGGTCCTCGAAGGGACCAAGGAGCCTGACTAGCCCAGGACAGGGAACTAGCAGCCCACGCTCAGCATTGGGTCCCACGGGAGTCAGGGGAAGCAGGAGAGAACAAGGTGTGAAGAGGCTCAGGTCCAGAGAGGCACAGATCACCGAAGTCTGAGGCCTAATGTAGGATTGTCGTTACTGTAGGATTGTCACACGGTGTGGCTAGGCTTCTTTATAGCAGTTTCTCCCACCCAGGTACTGTGCTCTGCCATCAGGAAAGAATGAAAAGACATCCTAAAAGGCAGAAATCACAAGTTGGAGAGACAGAGCAAGCATCAGAATTAGAGTGATACACCACGGGATGTTGGAATTATTAGGTGAATTTAAGCAACTGTTATTAAGACGCTGAGGGATATAACGGATAAAGTGGACAGCAGGCAAAACCACAGGGACATTGTAAGAGAGAGATGGTGATTCTAAGAAATAACGTGAAGTTCTAGGGTTCAAAACATGACAGAAATGAAGAACACTTGGATGGGCTTATTCACAGGGTGGACAACACAGCTGAGGAAAGACTTTCTTAGTGTGAAGATATCTCACAGAAATCTTCAAAATTGAAAAAAGATTAAAGATTGAATAACCGAATGCCCTAAATCTGTGGAAAAACTATAAAAGATTTAACATACATGCAATAGAAATATCAGAAGGAGAACAAAGACAGATCCATGAAGCTCAGGGAACACCAAGCAGGTTAAATGCAAAAGGAGGGAAAAAGAATGACATGTAGGCATCATATTCAAACTATACAAAACTTAAAGAAAATATCCTGTTAGAAATTGGGGGTGGGGGTCATCACCTATGATGTAGCAAAGATGAGAATCATATCCAACTTCTCCTCAGAAACCTGGAAAACAATAATAGTGCAGTAGAATATTTGTTAAGCAAAGCAAAGAAAACAATAACACAAAATAACACCAACCAAGATTATTTCATCATACACGATTTTTCTTAAAAGGTGAGGGAGAAACAAAAAATGAGTCTGAAGACTCGTCCTAGTAGGAATGCTAAACGTTGTTTAGTGAAACGGAAAATGAGATGGGTCATAAGACTGCCTCTACATAAAGAAAGGAATAGCTGTGAAGGAAGAGTAAATAAAGATAAATAAAAATAAAACATTTATTTATGTCATTTTAATTGATCTAACAGACACAAATTATTTCAAAATAGACCATAGCAATTCTGTTGTGTGTTTGTGTTCACAAATGTACGGATGCCTGTGAATGTATGAGTGAAAGGTATGATAGCAACAGGACCAGAGACAGGAGGGAGGGGTTAGAAGTAGCAGGTACTCATACCACTTGTGAAGTGGCATCATGTTATTTGAAAATAGACTTGGACTATTTGTAAGGCATATTGCAAACTCTAGGGCAACTACTTCAAAAAGTGAAAAAGGAAGTATTACTAGTTTGCTAAAAAGTAGAGAAAAAATCTTAGAGCATGCTCAATTAAAAAAAGTGGGAAAGCAGAATAAGAGTAGATAACAAAAATAAGTAAAGAATAAAGAGCAACAAATCACAACATATTAACAGTTACTATCACTGAACAGCAATGGCTTTCATGCATCAATTAAAAGGCAGAGATTCTAAGAGTGGCTCAAAAATAAGACATTACTATATATTGTCCACAAGAAATTTATTTTAAATATAAAAAGACATATAGATTAAAAGTAATTGGATGGAGACAGATATATGATGCAAACCTTGTTTAAAATAAAGGGCTACATTAATTTCAGGCAGAGCAAACTTCAGAGCAAAGAACATTATCCAGGATAAAAAGGGCATTACTTAATGATAAGAGGGTCATTTTCCAAGATGACATAGTTATCTTTTGTGTCCTTATCTAATAACACAAGATTAAAATATATGAGGCAAAAACTGATGAAATTGCAAAGAAAAAAAATGCATAAATCTACCACTATACCTAAACACTCCACTCCATCAGAAATTGACAGAGCAAGCAGGCAGAAAATTAGAAAGGGTCTAGTTGAACTCAACAACTCTATCCATCAGTTGGACATGATTTATATTTATAGATTTTTTTTTCACACAGTAACAACAGTATACACATTCTTCTCAAGCTGATGTAGAACAGTCACCAAGACACACTACATTCTGGCTATGAAGCACACTTTACCTAGCTCAGAAGGATAGAAGTCATACAAAATATCTGCTCTCAGACCACAATGAAATCAAAATAGAAATCAATATTAGAAAGAGTAGCTAAAAAAAATCCCCTGATACTTGACAATTTAACAACACTTTTCTAAGTAATTCGTAGGTCAAAGAAGAAATCTCAAGAGAAATGTAAAGATATTTCAAAGCAAATAAAAATGAAAACACAAGTTATCAAAATTTGTGGGATGTGTTACAACAGGGCTTAAAGGAAAATTTATAGCACTGAACACATATATTATAAAAGAAGGAAGATATGAAGTCATCTGATTGTCTACCATAGGAAACTAGAAAAAGATGAGCAAATTAAATCCAAAGTATGTAGGAAAAAAGAAGAGAGAGCAGAATTTCTGCTCTGGAGAACAGAAATGGAGAGCAGAAATCAATATAATTGTAAAAAGGTAATCAATAGAGAAAATCTAGAAGACTAAAAGCTGGTTACTTGAAAATCTCGACAAAACTCATATGCCTCTAGCCAGCCTAATTAAAAAATAGAGAGTACATAAATTACTAATACCAAAAATGATAGATGAGACATCACTACAGGTCCTACAGACATTGAAAAGATAACCAGGACCACTGTGAATATACTACACCCACACATTTGATAACCCAGGTGAAACAAACCATTTTCTTAAGAAATACAATTTGCCAAAACCCACTCAAGAAAATAGACAATCTGAATAGACTTATTTCTATTCAAGAAATCAAATATTTTATTAATAAATTTTTCAAACAGAAAATGTCCCAGGGAGGATTCACTAATGAATCTTACCACACAAGAAAAAATATTGTACCAACTGTTTGTAATCATTTTTGCTAGAAGTAGAGACAACACTTTCCAACACTTTCTCTGTCATTCTATGAGATCAGCATTATCCTAATACCCAAATCAGAGACATTATAAGGAAATTACAAAACAATAAGTCCCATGAACAAGATATAAAAATCCTTTAAAAAAACCCAAGCAAATCCAATCCAACAATTTATAAAAAATATATTCCAGAAACAAATAGAATTAATCACAATATTAAGACTAGTACATAATTTGAAAATCACTTAATATAATCTACCACATCCATAGGCTAATAAAAAATCAAATGAAATATCAATAAATGCAGAAAAAAGCATTTGACAAAACCCAACAGAAATTCATGAAAAAGCTCTCAGTAAAGTAAGAATAGAGGAAAATTTTCCTCAACTTGTTTTTTTAAAGTCTATAAAACCCTGAAACTAATATAAACACAAATGGAGAAGAACAAGAAGTTTTCTCTTTAAGATTGAGAACAAGACAAGGATATCCTCTTTCACTCCTCTTTTTCTACGCCTTACTGGAAATAATAGCTAATGTAATGGCAGGGGATGAAAGGTATATTGACTGTAAAGGAAGAATAGAACTCTCTTTGTCCATAGATGACATGATCATCAGTGTAGAACTGTTCCCTACTCCTCCCAAAAGACCCCCCAAACCCTCCTGAACTACAAAGCAATTATATCAAAGTCTTAGCACACAAGATTAATATACAAAAGTCAATTTCTTTCCTATATACCAGTAATATACAAGTAAATTTTAAAATGAAAACTACATTACTGTTTATGTTGGCATCCCTCAAAATGAAAGAAGTAAAATATGCCAAATACATATAAAATCCATGTGAGGAAAGTGGTGAAGCAAATCAAATGAGCTAGACAGAGACACATTCTATGTTCATGGATACAAAGACTCAGTGTTGGCAAGATGTCAGTTCTGATTTTTAATCTATAGATTCAGTATAATCCTAAAAATTTCTGATAAGTTATTTTGTGGATATTGACAAAGAGATTCTAAAATTTATATACAGATACTAAATACACAGAATAGACAATAGAATATTGAAAGAGCAGACCAAAAATTGGGGGACAGGTGACTTACCTGACTTAAACACTTGCTGTAAAGCTACAGTGAACAAGACAGTGTGGCACTGTCAAAATAATAGGTCAATAGAACACGAGAGAGCTCAGAAAGAGATGATGCATACAGCCAGGTGGTCTTTGACAAAGGGATGGGGGCAGTACAACAGAGGGAACGGTAGTCATTTCAACAAGTTGTTCTGGAACAACTGGACAGCTATATCCAAAGTACTGAACCTAGACAGAGACTGTACCTTCTTCACAAAAACTATCTCTAAATGGGTTACAGACAAATATGTAGGAAGAAAAATTGTAGAACTCTCAGAAGATAACACTGGAGAAAATCGACATGACCCGAGACTTGGTAACAATATTTTCATTATGACACTAAAGGCACAACATGAAAGAAATGATTATTAAGCTAGTTTAGAGACGGCACAGATGGGGAGAAAATATTTGGAAAAGTCACAGGTGATAAAAGACTATTTTTAAAAATGTATAAGAAACTTTCAAAATCAAAAATAAGGAAAAAAAAAAAAAAAAAACTGGGCCAAAGACTTTATTAGACACCAGACTAAAGAAGACATACAGATGGCATACAGTATACAAAAAGATCTTTCACATCACAGTCATTAAAGAAATGCAAACTAAACAGCAATGATATCCTCTACATCCAGTAGAAAGGCCCAGATTGGAACAGGGACAGCACCAAGTGCTGGTGAGGGTGTGGACCGACCAGAATGCTACTCATTGCGGTGGGAATGTAAGATGAGACAACTACGTCCAAAGACAGTGTGATGGTCTCTTACACGACTGAGCACACTCTCCCCATACAACCCAGCTATTATGCCACGTGGTATTTACCTAGGGGGATTAAAAGTTATGTCCACACAATAAGGTCTATTTAATTTAGCATACCTTAATTAAGTACTCTATTGGCTATCAGACAAAATTAAATGTCTAAGTTTTTTTTTTATTTGAAGTATATTTTAATTTACACCTCTCTATGTTACATTTTGTATTATACCAATATCTACATATAACTACTCAGCTTACTAATTGAAATTCTAATAGATAATTTAAAAAGATGAATGCAGAATTAATACCAGCAAGTTTATTAGAATTTAGGCCTTAAAATGATCATTTATTTTAACCTACATTTGCCTCTTTTTTTCTTGAGATCCTCCCTGGTAAATTTCCTAATTAACTAATTAAACTTTTTCCATTTCAAAATGTTTTTCCATTAAAACATGCTAATGAAGTAATTTTATTGGTTAGGGTCAAGGGCTAAACTTTGCATGGCCTGATAAACTGTTCAGAGGTGGTATCTACTATTTGTGATCCAGTTTTCCGTTACATATGTACCAAAATTTGCATGGTATACGTGAGCCAAATTATGACCAAATTATGACAACAGTCAACTAATAACGACATTTGCACCGGAGGCTTTGCATTGGTGTGCATACATGTGATTAATGTCCTTTGGCAATTGCTGAGTTTTCATCATGAAACTGTGAAAGGCCTAGCCTGCCTTGATGATCCTTGTCTCCCCTCCACTGTACAGTTTCTGAAATTATATTTATAACAAATATATTTATATTTGTCTTTTTAAGCAGGATTGAAATGTCAGTTTTAAAAAACCCTGATACTTAGGGTTTGAAGCCTGACAGCATTGGAATTGCTGGGCAAATAGGCTTTCCATTATGGAATGAGATCTACTTTCTTCCATACTAGAATGAGATTTGCTTCTGGGTTGCGAGCTAACATCTAAATGTTAAAAAGTGATCTAAGAAATAGTCTTTAGTTTGAAAAATATGTGGAAACTTGGAATAAAACCCTAGTAGACAGTACTTAAATAGAATTAACTATGTTTCTCTAGAGTGAATATGAGACAAGAATTCATTTTAAAAGACACAAATTGGTGTAAATATATTTTGTATACAACCAGAGATATGAAAAATTGTGCTCTATATGCTTTAATAAGAATTGTAATGCGTTCTACTGTCATACATAAATTAAAAAAATAATAATTTAAAAAAAATATATATTTCAAAGTCCCAGTCTGACATGTGAGAGTGAAGCTCTCACTGGTTATGTGAATGCATCTCTCTGTGAAGTTGAAGGACTTACAGAAAGGTATAATGACCAGTTTCTACCTTTGATATTGGAGGGCAAAAGGAAATCCAGAGGTCTGAGAAGGAGACAATACATTTGTTTCCTTCCATGCATAACTCTTTTCACGATAAAAACATTCTCCTTGTGTGGCTTGCTCTCTATTGCTACAGGTCCAGTAGAGTGGGTCCTGAGACAGTAAAGATGGCTGCCTGGAATTTCAGTAAAGAGGGAGCTCCATATGCCCATGGACCATTACATCCACTGTTCCCACATTTCATGGTACAGCATCTCTTGGAGCTGACAAACGTGGTCAAGAAGTGTTTTGGACATAAAGAGAAGAAACAAGACAGAGTGAGCCTGGGGAGAGCGTGGTCCTGTCCTGTCTGATCTCACCCTCATCCCCAAGGAAGTCAGAGTGTCCGTGGAGCACCAGCTCTCCCCAAGGGATTTCAACAGACAGGGCTGCATACTGACCAGCTCCTGACCCAGTCTTCTGGAGAGCTCCAGACGCTTGGCCTTAAGAGAGGGCTCTAGTTTTATAGAAGAACTGGGCTCAACTTATTTTTTATGACAGTGCTTTGCATTTTAGGATCCAAATGCACTAAAACTTTACTTTTTCTTCTAAGCTCATATACATAGTAAACACTTATTTCAGAATCAAACATGATCACCCAGACTTGGAAATCCAGTCGTTTATCAAATCGCCCCCGTTTCCCCTCGGAATGGTTTCCCCACTGTCCAGAGCCTGTGGTTGAGAGCACATTTGCTCCTCTGCTGCACAGTTGACCTCTGCTTCTAGCCTGTCATGGCCAATGTGTGCACTTGTTTTCCTTTTAGAATTAATGTCCAGCCATTCACTATCATCTTTTAAAGAAATGTTTAGTAGTTTGTATGTTAGAACCTGAGAATTCCTTCCAATGAGAAAACAAGGTTTTTCATATTGAGTTATTCTAAGTGAGTCTGAGGCCTTTATTTCTTGGGAAAAACTGTTGATAAGATCGAATGAATCTAGAAAGACTTACAGAATGTGAAGCTGCGCAGGCTTTCACATGAATGCTTGGCGTGGGTAGAAACCATGATACATTTTGTTTCTTCCATTTTAAACTTCCGTGTCTTTTGTCAAGAATTTAGTTCATGTGTTTATAATTTGTTTCCATATAACTCATCAAACTAACATTTGCTAAGAGCTGTTGGGTATCTGTTTAACCAGATTCTAGATCTATATGGATTTTTTAAGGTTTTTGATTTGGTTAATTTCACCCTACTTGGGAACCTAAAAGATTCAGTGTAGTTAAGGTGGTAAAACAGCTGCTGTTTGTTATCCTATAATTACTTTCCTAAGGCCAGGATTATAAGAGAAATCATTAACTACTAAGAAGTCAACTTTCTAGTATTGCTAAAACAATTAGGTTATAACAGAAGGACTAAAACTTGATATGGTGGGTGGCAGTGGTTCAAAAACAGAGGCAGCACTTTGACATTTAGAAGTAAGATTGCCTTTGTTTCTACAAACACCTTTTTAAAGAAGCTGCAGAGCATATTTAAAAAACAAGACCATTTTGCAAAGAGGGTTGGTAAGGCAACAGAGACACGACTGTTCAACTCAGAGCAGGCAAAAGCCTCAGGACACTGAAGTTTACTCTAACTGTGGAGGAATCTCTGGAAAATACAAGTGTTTTTAAAAGATCAGAATCCAAGGGGAGGTATGTATTTATGCATTTCTTTGATTCCTAGGTAATTCCCACCTACTGTTTTGTAAACTTGGAAACTTGTGGATAGGCAGAAGGATTATACCTTTTATGATGGGGTGGGGACTTTTGTGGGTCCTAAATCCCAACTTAGTGTTGTTTACTGAAAGGAGTGAAGGAAACACCTCACCTTGATTTCTCAGGCCACAGTCCACCTCTGCCTGCCTCCTGGTCCGTGGGCAGATGGGTTTCCACTGGTGAAAAACTATTTTTGGATTTTAAGTAGGAAGGTGACATAATTTGATTCATGCTTCACAGAACAGATCAAAGGTGGCAGTAATAGACCTAGGAGGTGCTGATGTAGTTCAGGAAAGAGGTGGTAGAGAAAAACCAACAGATTCATATGATATTTTGAAGAGAGAATCCCCAGGATTTGTACACACATTATGGTAAAGTTAGGTGTGGCTTCTTGGCTGATTTCAGCAACTGGGGGTATGGTGGCTTCATATAATAGGATCCAGAGATGTGGCTATGAGGTCAACATGTTTGTTCCAATTTTTCCCAAGTTTTCATGTGACTCACTAAGGTGCCACGAGATACCTATGTGTAAATGTCAATCAAGGTGTAGAAGGTCACCATGTGTAGAGGCAATATTGGTGAATGTGGTTCCTGTTAAAATTATTCTACATGAACTTCCTGCATAGTTTTCTTAGATTGTTTAAATAAAAACAAACAAACAAACAAACAGGAGAGTCCAAACAGAAGACGTGCATAATATTGTTTTAGTAGTTCTTTGAGGCATAGCTACTTAAGGATCACTCCAAATCTAGGAAAGGAAGTACATCTACCTGCTGTTCATTGTTTCTGGTGGGTGGTTAATTATTTTATTCTTTAATTGACTATTTGCTGTTTTCATTTAATTCATTTCAAAATGCTATACTTCGTTCCTTTGTTATTGTCATGAAGGTCTTTATGTATCACTAAAGGTAAGTGGTCTTTTTTGCCAAACAAAAATGGAATTATCAAAACTGTTTTTGAAAAAGTACATGTATGTATAGATAGAGAACATTATGTAATACATTGTATATATTAATATATACATATTTATAGCTAGATAGCCATTACATCATATCTGATTCCACCCAACTATCCTTAATTTCTCTTGATAGTCTCGGTCAATCAACACTTTCCATTTCTTTCTAAACGAGATTATTAATTTTTCTGAGACTCTCTTTCTGCCATTTATTTGTATTCTGGCAAACAGCTTTGACCCACACAACTTGAAAAAAGTGATAAGATTGGCATGTTATCTGTTAAAATGCAAGTCTCCTGGTAACTTGAGAAGCCATCGAGAGATGGCTGGTTGTACAGTGGGAAGGACTGGGGGCAGCAAGGGACAGATGGAAGTTCTCTTACCTCCCAGAGTGCTTCATTCCTACAAATGGAAGGTTTTTCCAGTCATTATATGAACTAGAGCTGGGAGAGTCTACTGCCGGGTGAAAGGTGGTCACCAAGTGCTGGATCTGAATGTTCATGTCCTCCCCAAATTCACATGTTGAAAACCTAATCACCAGCCTGACAGTATCAGAGATGGGCCTTTGGGAGGAGATTGATAAAAGTGGAGCCCTCATGAGTTAGATAAGGCTCTCAGAGCTAGGCTTTCCCTCTGTCTGCCTCGTGAGCTACCACCCAGAGCTGAGACGTGTACCAGACCCATTGAATATGCTCTTAGACTTCCCAGCCTCATGAGCTGTGAGATATTTTCTTCTGTTTATAAGCCACCTGGCTTATGGTATTTTGTTATAGCAGCCTAAAAGGACAAAGACAGTGATATCCTTTCCAAGCACGTACTCCTCCTGCAAAATGGGGTGCGTATTTCTATGCATACCTTTTGAACTGAGTGGACAGCAGATGAATCAAGAGTAAGTAGACTGGCAAGTATTCTCATAGAATCCGTCTGAAACAAGTCTTTGAAGTCCAGCTGCCTCATGTTGGACTTATTCAAGCAAGTTAATGTGTTGAAGCAGCAGCACTCAACATGAATCTTTTTTTTTTTTTTTTCACAGTGTGAATCACATTTACTTACGCAAGGCTTTGAGGGGAAATTCCAAAAATGTCTCAGCTGAAATTCTCTCACATTTCCTACTCAAGAAGAAGGTAAGTCTGTGAGAAAGCCAGTGCGTAGATCGTAAAGTCACTGTATGGTTATTCTTTTCAAGGCCATAATTCATGTTACGACATGCAGATCATTCACAAAGCTTGATTCTTGGTTTTAATAATTAATCTCACTGAGCACATCTTGCAGCTAATGGCCATATTGATGAGTGGTTCTGAGAATCTAACTACAGCCAATCTGAACACATTAGCCATCCAAGTGTGACACCTCTACTCAGAATCAACGTGGTCTGAGCCTGAGCGTTTCAGTCACGCTCTGTGGGAAGCAGACCCAGGATGCAGGCAGATGCTCTCACCTGGGGGATGCAGCTGCAATTTACTTAGACAAATGTGTGTTACTTACTGTTAGATACAAAGTTGAGTGTTGAATCCATGTATTTTGTTAGTCAAATTTTCCGTCTCTTAGAAACTAAACGTGGAATATATAAAAAGCCTTTATACTTTGTATTTTATTTATTTATTTATTGTTACTGAGGATCGAAACCAGGGGAGCTTAACCACTGAGCCAGATTCCCAGCTCTTTGTATCTTTATTTTGAGACAGGTTCTTGCTAAGTTGCTTAAGGGCCTCTCTTAAGTTATTGAGGCCTATTTTGAACTGGTGATCCTCCTGCCTTAGCCTCCCAACTTGCTTGGATTACAGGCCAGGCTAAGAAACTTTGTATTTAAGATGCAAGACATTTTGTCATGTGAAACAAACTTCCCTAAGGTCAGATTTTCTAATATGGTTATTCTTTTTGTCTATACCTGTGCCTCAACCTAGCTTTTCAAAATTTATTACAGATTTGTCCTACTTCAACCTGACTCAAAACTCAACTTGAAAAGTAGATGGGTGATAAATACAACAGCTGGTTCACTATTCGGTAGGAAGATCTAACTAAGCGATATGATCGCTAGTGATTTAAATACCCATGTTACAGTTGACTCTTCTACCTAATGCTCATGTTCTGATTTCGAGAGCACTGGTAGATAAAGGAGACACAGCAGTCCACCACTGTTCATGAACAGTCCACCACCAGCAGCTCGATCCCTGGCACAGATCATAGAGGGGGGATTTTATTGATCGATCATCTATTTTATCCAAAGGAATTTTAGCCATAAAAATTTAATTCTGAAATGACTGCTTGCATCTTTTATCTCCAAAGAAAAGGAAAATAAGTCCTTCGGAATCCTTAGGGGTATCTGCCCTGGGATGGAGACTCACACCCACTTCACCTGGAGCAGTTTTTCATGGGAATGCTTGGCCTGGGGGACCTGGAGGTCAGACCTTGGCCAGAGGGAGAAGAGGCTACTGAGACGCAAATAAATTTGCTCTTTCCGATTGCTGACATCATCTACATCAAAGTTTCTTTGTCACATCATGGAACTTTTAAACTTTGTGTTTGTTACACGTTTAATCCAAATCAGTTTTTATTAATATATAGATTAAAAATATAAAACAGCACAGAAAAAAATAAAACAGCTTTTTAAAGTAAAAACCTGTCTCTCCTCCAATTTCGTTCTCTCTATATAACCACTTGTGTATTTTTTTTTTATTAAATAGGCCTGTATTTATATGACAATATGCATATATTTCTTTTCTAACAGTGGGGGGAGGTTAAGATTCATAAAGCTATGTAATATGCTTTTTCATTAAACAGTATATTATGTCAAGTACATTATCACATATCACATTTCCATCCAGCTCAATGTTTTTAACAACAGCTGAGTATTTCACTGCATAGAGGTACATAATTATTTTGCAAGTGCTCAAGTGTTTACATAATTTTTACTGGCAGAAGGAGGTTGGGGGTGGCTGAGAGAGAGTCACAGTCAATGTTTTAAATAACATTCCTATACCTAAAAATATCTTTGTGATCTTATGCTACTATATCTGTAGAAAACATTTTTTTAAGTTGGAAATTTCTGTATCGAAAGTAGGTTTATTTTTAATTTTGGTAACGGTGATTCAATTGTTCTCCTAAGAAATTTCGCCAGAATCTCTTTTGAAAAAGCATGAACATATTACTCAATCACTAAGAGTAATTAATCTTTTAAAATATTTGAAATATGACAGATTGCAATGGAGATCTTGTAGCTGTTTAGCTCTCCATTGCTTTGACCATAAGTGCGTCTGGGTACATTTTTTTCTGTTCACTGGATCTTTGTATTTCTTTTGCTATAAACTGCCTTGATTTCCACCAATTTTTGGTTGCTGATTTCTGCTCCTTTGGAAGAATTCCGTGTCTGAACATAATTGGTGTTTTCGCACTAGGCATCGTGGTTCTATCCTGGTCATAGAATGTCATCCGTGTGCGTGTGCCCAGGCATGAGTGTGTTTGTAGACACGCGTCCAGAGCACTTCTCACCATATGCAAACCTTGGCAGTTTTTCTTTCTATCTTTGGGATCACGTGTGCTCTACATAGAAATGACTTTTCATGTTTGGAGGTCGCGGTTTCGGAATGAACATGTTTTCTTCTAGGAATGCTACGATTTACTTTTTTTAAGGGTCAGTATTTGGAACCTCTGCTCTACTGAGTCATGAAGAGGTCCTGTCACTAGCTAGCACACTTTTTAAAACGGCCAGCCGGGAGACTTTTACTTCATGTTAAATGTGGAGATGATCGGCAGACACTAGAGATGATCGTAGGTTCTAGAGCTGGAGTGTGCTTTAAAGGTCCTCTAGCACAGTGCTCTCGTGGCCCAGGCCTGGGAATGGGAAGGCAGAGCAGCGAGTTCCCGTCCAGGGCCCCAGGGTCATCAGTGCCGGGGACCAGCCCTCTTCCCATTTCTCCACGCAACACCTGACCTGGTCCTCCCAGGGCTGTAGACCCCCAGCCCACCCCCGTTTACTGATTATGTGTTTAAGAGGATTCAATGGACTGCAGGTCGTGAAGGGTCCAGGGGAGAGGGGGACAGGGCAGTGGGGCGCGCTTGGCGCTGTATAGACCAGGTGTGCGGTTGCATAGGGTTATTCCAGAACATGGCCAGTGGACGTTAGAAAGCCTCAGGCTTGCTCCACGTGCTTGTTGAGGCCTTGCTAGAAGGTTGGGGGAGGAAGGCAAAGGGCGAGGAGCCTCCAGCAGCCTCCGTGCGTCCTGCCTGAGCAGGTGTCTTCCAGTGCTGTTCCAGTTGTGTGGGGCTACGGGGCCAGCAGAGGTGCTGCCAGAGGGCTCCTGTCAGCTTTTTGCTGCTGGGACTGAAAGACTTGACCAGAACAATTTTAGAGGAGGAAAAGTTTGTTTGGGGGCTCACGGTTTCAGAGGTCTCAGTCCATAGACAGCCAGCTCCATTCCTCAGCGCTCGAGGGGAGGCCGAGCATCATGGCCGAAGAGTCTAGCAGAAGGCGGAAGCTCACAGGATGATCAGAAAGCAGAGAGAGAGAGACTAAGCTCAGCTCACCAAATACATTCCCCAAAGACACGTCCCAGTGACCTACGCCTCCAGCCACAACCCTACCTGCCTCAGGTCCCACTCAGTTCATCTGGCCAGGGGATCAATTCACTGATTGGTTAGGGCTCTCATGATCCACTCACTTCTCCTCCAAACCTTGCATTGTCTCACACATGAGCTTGGGGGGGGACACTCACATCCAAACCATGGCCAAGGGTGACTGAGATTCGATAAGATGCAAAATGCAGACTTGGTTCTCTGTGGAGCAGAGTTTCTCTGGTCTCTGTTCTCAGGCACGTAGTCCACACAGAGTGTGGTCACTCCTACCGTCTTGATGAGGCCAGGGCTGCTGCTCTGGGGAATGTGCATCCTTCACCCAAAGGCGAGATTCAGGGAGCCTTCTCACTCAAATAACTTCCTTGGATCTCAGTCTTCAAATTCACAAAGTGCGTGCACAGGATTTCTAAATGATTATTGTTTTAAGGCAACCATATCACCCTCCCCGCGGCCCCCACCTTTCTTGCTCCACTGCAGTGTCTCAGGCTGTTTAAAAAAGTGACAATGGGTATAAATAGTAATCTAATTATAGTTGGAAGAGATTTACAGCTTTAATTACGGCTGCTGTTAGATTTCAAAGGGACTGACATAAGCAATCAACACATTCCATACAAGAATCCATCTTGCTATTATAAAAGCTACCTGCCAATTGTTTGTCAGTTGAATGACATGCAACACTGCACACATTATCTCCAGAATCAGTGATACCGACAGTTGTGCCATGGCTGATGTATGTAGGCAGCTTAATGCCAAAGCGTGGAGCCTAGGAGTCACTCAGTGAGGGCCTGCTGCACCCCAGGTATCTTCCCGTTTCATCCAGTATGTCGTCATCTCTTCTCATGGAAGTTTTTAAAGCTTCATGAACAACATATTTGTAGAGTTACTCTATCCTCAAAGTGACCATTCTGAAATAGGCACACATAAACACAATCTCTTTATTAGATGTTTAGATAAAATATGTATTTATTTTCTATCCTATATAACATTTTTTGAAATATTTGCTGTTGTGTCAGGGTAAGAATTTTATAATAATCTCGTTTGAGACTCAAAAAAAAAAAGCCTTTAGCATATGTACAATTGTGATTATTCTTTTGGATAATTTATGGCATGAAACAGATGTTATAAATCTTTGGGGATCAGCAGATGTGTGGTTGAAAAACAGTTGATAACCTCTACAGATTGAGAAAAATCACTAATTCGTATCTCAGCTCCTTCATCATCACCTTCCTGTGGCTGGGCATGTGGCTGTCACCGGTGAGGCCCCAACCTTACTCTGGATTCTTGAACCATCAGGCAGGCCATACTTACTTCACTGCAGGCCGCTTATCTCCTGGGACTTTGGATGAGTCATGCTTTGAGATCTGGAATTTGGGTGTTTTAAGGCCAACTGCCCAAGAGCCAGTCATGTTCTCAAACCCAATGCTCCCCATTTCCCAGGCCTGGCCACCTGTCGGGGCTCCCCGGGTCCTTGCTGGGGACAGGTCTCATAAATGGCATCCCACAGACGAGGCTCTGGGGTGCTGTGAACAGACCCAGTGGTGTCAACCTCTGTTCTGTAGGTCCCACGCACCACAGGTGCATTGCTTCTCTCAGCTCCGTGGAGCTTCTGCCTTTTGCCCTGGAAACCCTGGTCTGAGAATCAGAGACCCACACGTGGTACCCGCACTTACACTGGGACGGAGTGACCCTGTGCAGGACGCCAAGTGCTAGACCTGAACACATCCCGCTAATTGGTGCATGGCCACTGAGCTCATGCGCAGCTCATGCCTGTGCTCTCACTTCCCCCAGCCACCAGGCTCCTTGGGCGGGACCACCAAACACGCACATCATCGGGGCCCAGGAGAGACCCTTTGGCTTAGCAGGTGGCATCTGCGAGCATGCTCCTGCCACGGCCACCAAGCATTCTGGTTGGCTGGAGACGGTGCGTGTGGCACAGAACTTGTTGTGCTGAGGTCAGGTCACTCCCCACTCGTGGCTGCTCTGTCTTGGACGTTGACAAATGTGCCTCTATTTTAGGCTACAGGGGAGGTTTTCTGCCAGTTTCTTATGCCTCTTTTACCTCTTTCGTTCTTTGGGTTGCCATGAGATATTACCCACCCTTTTACAGACCCTACCCACAAGTGACGGAGGGACTTTTTCATTCTTCTGATTTTTAATCAGAAAGCTATAGGCAATGCCACTTTTTAGTCAATCTAAAGGAACAGAGAGACACAAAACCAGCAAAATGAAGGATTTTAAAGCAGAGGTTTGCCAACGGGAGTGCAGATTAACTAGATTGTAGGTCAAGGCCGTTGGTCACGTCTCTGATTCAGTGACATTCGAAAGACATAATTACAGTAAGACAGCAGCATTCATGCCAACATGAATAGTTTCTTTCTTGAGATAACTGATCCCAAAGGATGGCAGGAATTATTTCCTTATGTATTCTGCTGGCATCTGTTTTGTCAGAACATAACGAATTCTACATAAATCCTGTTTTATAAATGGTATGCTGTGCTTTAAATACAGCCCAATATGTCATTCTGTCAGAGATTAGCAATAGCAAACTGTTTTGTTGATTGATTCATTATTCTCAGCGCCCAATTGAAAAAATTATTACCGAATTTACGATGAAAAATTTCCTTTAAAATGAATTATTTAAATAGTTTACGCTGAAATAATAATAAAGGCATTTTTACTTTTTGCATGTTAAAAGTGTTCCCGAGTTGCTTGCATGTCTTCCTCCCCGTGCCGATTATTCCCTGTAGCCCTAATGATGGATTAGATGGCTGTATAAATGACGCTTGGTTATAATTAATGTGTGACAGCATGAGTTGCTTTTTTAATAGAACCTGGAATCTTTCAGGAGACTCTGCAGCCTAACTTTACATCAACTCGAAATTCTTGTTTTTCATTTCATACCCATTCATCTTTATTTCTGAAACGCCCAAATGCCCTCACTGAATTAAGAACACATGGCTTTGGCAAACCCAATGACTGCGCTTCATACATCCAAGACTAAACTCAGAGATTCCATCTAAGAGGCTCCACTGACTTGGAGACAGACTGAAGCCCACGTTACCAGGCAGCACTTGCCCTTTGTCTTTTGATTCTCAGTAGGAAAACAGGTGGCCTTTGCTCAAGATGTGGCCAGCCAGTTCCTGGAGGGATTTGCAGCGTTGATCCCCTGGGCTGAACCCTAGTACCTGCAGTTTACATGATACCTTCTGAACTCTAGGCCAATTATCACGAACCAGAAGTCTGAGTTTTCATGTTCCTACAGCTTTGACCTTACTCTTCCTCTTTGAGCACAGAGCTCCCTCATTTCGACTCAGTGAAAACCAGCTAACTGTGGCTCCTCTGCTACTTTTGTTCAGAGACCAGATGAGGACAGAAATGGTCTCTCTGAGTTGGGCAGGCCATGACCTTTCATCCTGCTTGGGTACCCACCCTCTGATGATGGAGCCGCATCCAGCATGGACTGAGTAAGTTCCATTTTATGGATTTGGTTTCGATTCTGTGCAAACACAGAGGAAAATCTCCAGATCAGGCCACTGTGAAGAACTTTGTTATTCTGCTCATTTTCTAGAGCTCTTTGCCACACCCCCTTTTCTCCAAAGAAGGGGTCAGAAGAAAATAATTAGAATAATTAGAATTGACACAGAGAAGCAGGCCGGAGGCTGTCATAGGGATGTGGTCTCATGCTGGCATGGTGGAAATACTAAGGGGAAGGAGTCTGACCTACTTTGATTCTGGATCTGTAGACTTTTCTAATTATGTATGAGATATGAGAGAAGCAATGTTGGAAGACGATTCTGATGTTCCTGGGCTGAGCCATTAAAGGTGCAGCTATAACAAATGGGGACAGATGAGAGTTTATAGGATTGATGGGTTGAAGAACTTGGTGATGTCAAAGAATGTTAGAATTGGGACTTTGTGAGATGTGAGTTGCAAAGTTAGGAGATGGTGGTCACTAAGTGTGGTACATGAAGTTGTGGTTAGGGGTGTTTAGAATGTAAACAGGCTATCACGTTTAAATGCATAAATACCTAAGGGTTTGGTTTGGGGAGCAAATGGCTGCTGGGTGGAGGGGCAGATGTTTTGGAGAAGACAAAGATGACGAGGGGGAATTGGAAAGATCGTGTGGTTATGTCCTGAAGTCAACAAGAATGTGCACAGGAGTAGCGGTGGAGAGGAGGACAGTGGGCCAGCCACCAGCATTCACTGGATTGGGAAGTGTGGCTCTCAGCTGGGACTTGGGAAGGGATGGTCTCTCTGTGGCTGTGCATTTCACCCAAGGGACCAAAGAACCATGATGGCAAAACAGCCACCTCTTGAGAGTGCTGCAGGAGGCTGTTTTAGACAGAGACGGCTTTGGGGGCTTATATTTGGGTAGAGGAAGAAAAAAGAAGCCAGTGAAGTGACATGGCTTTTTGCCGGTGAAGTGTCCCATGTCCCCAGGACACAGAGGAAGAGTTTCAAGAGTCAGAAGGGGCAGGGGATGGAGTCAGAAAAGATTTGTAAAAAGCCACGTGGCAGCTAAACTGGGAGAGAAAGCAGCGGCCTAGGAGTCCTGGGCCGTGTGATTGACACGGGCAGGCAGTAAGGCCATGAGGGTGACGGCGTGGAAGCTGGGCATTTGACAAGAGGGAGAGTGAGTTTTCACACAGGCACGGAGATCTGCAGCTCCCGTAACAAGGGATCGTGGCCCTCAAGGATAGCCGTCCCTCCAACTGGTCTGCAGGGACAACCTCTGTACAGAGGTGCAGGTTAAAAGGTCACCACCACCCACATTCACTCCTAATCTCCCTGGACATCGAGGCATGAGACATTCAGGGTCTGATCCTGCAGGTCTTCTTTAGGAAACAAGAGAGAAAATGAAGGCAATAACAATCTTACAGACACAAGGGAAGGAAGCTCTTGACCACTGCTCTCCGTTCCCACAAGGCCTTCACAGGGTTACAACTTAATTGTTCTAAAATTCTGGTTTCATCATGTCATTTCTTGCTTAAAACTTCTGTCAATAGTCAATAACTTTGACCTGTTTAATATTCCTATTTTCTTAACTTGACATTCACTGTTTTTCTTGTTCTTCTGGTGTATACAAGAAATCCTTGTCTTCCTAGTTTACAAAGGGTACATATCCATTGCTTCAACCTTCTGGATGATCTTTTGAACTTGAGACTGTTGCTTAGGATCGAGAGACTCCTGTGTGACTGTGCAGGGTGTTTCCAGAGGTGGCTGGCACGTCACACAGCAAGCGAGGGGAGAAACCCACTCTGAATGTGGGCAGGACCATCGGACATTCGGGGGGCCCAGTGGAACAAGACCCTGACGGAGGGGGAGGGGCAGTGGGTGCCAGCTCCATGGTGGAGGAGCTGGTGAGTGCACCTGCTGCCGTTTGTCATCCTAACCAGATGCAGCTCCTCTGATCTCCCGAGGTGGACTCTCACCAGGGCCTCTCCAGGGGGTGCCAGGCTTTCGGTCCTGGACTGGGGCTCCAGCTCCTTGGACTAAGCAGCTCCGGGTTCCTCCACTCTCCAGCCTGCAGACGGCCACTGTGGGACTGTCCAGCCTCAGATCCTGGAGGATGAGTGAATGAACCCCCTCTTGGAAGTACACACCGACACATCCTGTGGTCCTGTGCCTCTAGAGAGCCCTGACTCTTTCAAGTGGCTATTTTTCTATGAATTCCAAAGACACCTATGGAGAAGGGACTTTGCCCCAGATAATGTCTTTACCACGTGGCTCTTTGAAGCCAAGACATCTTTTGGTTCTTCTTCATGACAAATGTCTTTATTGGATACCTTTTAAAATTCATGTTTAATAAAAAGTGAAATTGACATTATTTGTGGAAGAAGCACACTAAGCTGTGTTTGGCTTGTACCTGGCATAAGGCTCATCGACATGTTTGCTCAGATAGGAGAACTAATACAACTGATCTGAAGGAATGGTCAACGAAACTCTTCTAAAGGGAGAGGATGATCAGTTGGCCGCAAGATGGGTCGTGCGTCGGCTTCCTTACTGGAGAGAATCCACTCTCAGCCCCCAAATGGCAGCAGTCCTGTTGGGAAGAGTGCGGCTGGGCGTCTATGGGAAGTCAGGCTTGTGGGGGACGGGATGAGCAGGTGACCGGCCTTCTCCCTGACCCTGCCGACACTGGGCAAGCTTCAGAAGGGGCCCCTGTGGGTGGATCAGCCTGGAGCCACAGTCCCAGGGGAGCAAAGGTTTAAACAAAGAGAACAGCCATGAGCTGAAGGCTGAGACCTGGGGCACCCACAGGTCAGGAAGAGGAACCTCATAGAAGAGGCAACGCAGCAGGCGATTGTTGGTGCTTTTCAATTAAATGAAATTACTCTCCAGAGACAAGAATAGTTGGAGGATTCTTCCAATAAAACAGAAATGGGACGTCTAATGTGCACATCAAGATGAACATCTAGTGTACTCTGTACAGTCTGCTCGAAAATTAATCCTATATTATTAAAATAAAAATTATGTTTAAAGTAATTTGGAATTTCTGTGGCCAGCTTTTCCCTAATTGATCTACATGTTGGAAATGGGGAGAAATGGGGAACTTTTATCCATGTTTTTATTGTTCCAGAAAATATAAAGTCACAAACACCTGTCAAATGTCACTGAAACTTTATTTCCTTTGGCTTTTTTTTTCCTTACAGAAAATGTTTTATTTTTACTGCTTAAGATGTTATTCATTTGATGTTTGTAGGGTATTGGTAAGATATGGGTTGCTTAATTATGGAATTCTTTTTCTCACTTGTTCTTGCACTGAATACTTAACATACTTTGGGAAAAAAAATGTTTTAGCATTTTTGAAATTATTGACCTTCATTTCACTCTGGAAAACAGGTTAATTTGAGTGACAGTGGTATTATGGGATTGAAATACAGACTTAAAATTCATGAAGAAACCATCTGCACCTTGATTCCTTGAGTTGACATATTTATTTTTACCAGGTTGAACCCAGCTTGACCCGCTGTCCAAGCCCCTGGCAGCAGTTCTGGGTTTTATGGAGTCGATTGTGATCTTAACACGCCGCTCTCATCTCTGACAGCATTTGCAGATTTCACATTTTCAAGAGCACATTCTTCTCCTTGCTCCAGGCTCCAGTCCGGTGAGGCGTGGAGACACCATGCTTACCCCCTGGGTTCTGTTCCTTAAGGAAGGCCCATAAAATCGTGGTGCAGGAAGAAGTCGAGTGTGGGTGATCACTGAGACATCCCCGTCCCACCCTTTCTCCGCTCTGGGAGGAGACAGAGCTGTTCGAATGTGCTTTGCCCAGCTGGGGAAGGCCCTTCAACCCAGGAGGCTGCAGGGGGTGCTCAGGGAATGGATCCTGCTGGATCGTGCGGGTCACATCTCCACCCGGGGCTCAGGTGCATCTCTGTAAGGATGCATCTTCCTCTTCAGTTCTCCAGGACAGGAGAGGTGCCGGGAGGTTCCTTTGCTGACATGCTTCTGTGGGTGAATTACAACCCAAGTGTGCTGGACCTCAGCGGGCACCTCTTCCTCCTCCTCACGTTTATGTTAGAGGCTGAAATAAACTGCCGCCATGTGCCTGCCTTCAGCTATAGAAACAGAGCCAGCCTGGATGAGCAGGAGCAAGAACAGGTCAACAGCTGAGTGGACACGGGTTTATGATATTCTCACTCTACTATCAGGCAGGGGCTTTAACCTGATATTATAAAACTGCTTCTAGAATGGGGTCAAGAGATGGGGACAGACAGAGAGAATTTTGGAAAAACAAGAGAAGCAGTAACTAATCTCTAGGAGTTTACAAAGAAGAGAAGAGAAACCAGGTTAAGGACCTAGAGGACAGGGACACTGGCATGGGACTTTTTGAGCTCAGAGGCTGGATCCTTTAGATATGTAGAACCCACAGCATTCACTCCCCATAAAGACTAGATATGTTTTTAGAGCATGCATAGAACATCTGCAAACAGTGGACACACACAACTCACAACGCCTCTCCAAATCGCCGTGAAACTTAGTAAATCTCCGCCATCTACTTCTGTTGGTTTCGCAGTGAAGGTTTCCTCAATCTTCTACCTCCTCTCCCTGAGGAAGCTCTCTCTCAAGGCTCCTGTCCCTTGTGTCTGAGGACCACCAAAAGTTGTGAGAGGGACAGAGCAGAAGATAGCAATACTACAGTGGGTTGAGCCTGGTGGGACTGGAGGTAGGGAGGCATTTTTAGGAAGCCACTGGATTAATCCAGTTCCAGCCCAAAGGGATTTATATCCAGTTTGGTGGGATAAAGGAAGTCAGGAGGTCTGTGCTCTAGCTGCATGCACCAGCGTTGTCATCCATAACTCACTCAACCTCTCTGAGCCTCGTTGACCTTTTGCATGGGATGAGGATGGGTATGTGAACACCTTCGCAGTCCTGGGCACATGATCTCTGCTCACCTAGTGTGTGACTGGCCACACAAGTTAAAGTCAGGGACATGTGTATGATGCTTCTATGTGGACAACAGATTGAAAGTTGCTTGGTGACTCTGTTTTTGAGGCCCAGAAAATCAAAAGACAATTTCAAGAGCTGCAGGAATACAGCATTTGAATAAGGTACCTGAATGAAAATTCAATATAAATAGGTTTTATACATAGTACCAAACATCTATGTGTTTATGAATATCTAAATAATAAACCAAGTTTTTTTCAGTTATTATACCCACAGGTTGGGAGTCTTGTCAATATAGTCCAGCGCCTACAAAGACCTGGCAGTTACATAAGTGCAATTTAGACCACAGATAAAGAATTTTTTTACAACACATAAAAATAAAGATAGTGCATCTAAAAGTTTAAATCCATCTAAGAATTTATTTAGTGTTTTGGCATTTTCAATTGGTACTTCGTACACAAATTCAGCCTTGGGTCCCTTTATCCTTGGCAAATGTACTTTTCCCTGAATCCGATAAAACTTCAGCTAAACTGTTATTCATCCCACTACTAATAAAATAGAGCCTCATCAGAAGTCCCATCTCTGGGTTATTTCCTGCTTTAAGTACCCACAATATAAACTTACACTTTTTAACATTAGTCATTTTTTAAATTAGAAGGGAAGAATGAGGTGTTTTGATATTTTAAGATCTTCTTTCATTGAAGCAACTCTCTGTCATTTCAATTTGACTTGTGCAGGAGCTAGAACAGGGATCATAAAAAAATGATCTTAATTGGAAATCAGGAGGAGAAGAGGACACAAAATAGACCACACAAAATATATGAAAAAACACAATGAAAACAGAGCACAACCCTATGTTCTGATGTTACCCAAGGCCAGTTACGCAGGACCCTGAAAGAAGACCGGGAGCAAGTCATAGATTAAATAACAGACAAGACCGAGAGGAAGGACTGGTGGAAAGATGCGAGGAAACAGGTGCCAGCAGAGGGGAGCCTTGGGCCCTCCCAAAGCGGGAGGCAGAGCCACTCAGCAGACTTCTGGGGAGGCCATGCTGGGTCCAAAACGTACTTTCTTTGTCACTGAATCCCACCACTGTGTACCCACCTCCATCCTCTCTAGCTGACAGGGCATGATGTCCCTTCTCTGTTTTCAGGAGATCCCCTTCAGTGGCTTCCTTGAATCACAACACCTTCCTTGCATTTGTGAATTACTCCAGAAAGGCTTCTCCTAACATCCCCAGTGTCCCCCAGAAGCTGCCTCTGGACTGCGCTCTGCTCTCCTCTGGTATAAGATGACTTCCTGGAGCTTAGGACATCTGCGCTTCCACGTCCTCTGTATCGGGTTACTTCCAAATTACAGCATTCGAACTGCCGAAAAATAGTAATCCAGGCGACAAATTCAACGGCATTGAAAAGCCTTCCTGTCTTCTCTTTGTCTTGTAATAGCATCCTTCTGAAGCCGCCTTCATCTAGGTTTTATAAAACCCAGAATCCCAGGTCTCTGCTCAGACTCTCCTCTGCCCTCTTCAAAACCTGGTTTCCTGGTTCCTCCCTGCCTCCCAGCCCTCTCCCACCCAAGACACCTAGAACTGCCTTGTTCAATACCCACTCACCTCCAGGGTTCTCACCCACTTTCTCAAGCTTTTATAAGCGTTTTCTATACTTCCCAGGGTCCAAACTTGAAACCGACTTTCTCCTGCCCTCAGCACATCAGTCTGCTTTTGTACGTTGCACCTGGATGTCTCCCTGACACTTGTACACTCACAGAGCTGGCGGCTGAGTCCTCACCCTGTTCTCTAAGTGTGGTGGTGTTCCTACCTCCAGGGGACTGAGAAGCTGCTTCTGTCTGCACGGGCCACTCCAGACCTATTTACTCCCCAGTCACCAACAGTGATCTGGAGCTTTGTCTTCATAGGTCGTGTGTGTGTGTGTGTGTGTGTGTGTGTGTGTGTGTGCCTCTATACACACACACACACACACACACATATATACATGCACACACACATATATACATGTATGTATGTATGTATGTATGTATATATATATATTTAGCCATTGTCTTACTTAGGTCTTTCTCTCCTCCTCTGTGCAGCATTGGCAGGACCATTGCAGCTGGCCTGTCTGCAGAACTTCCCAGGCAGTAGCTCATCAGGCACAGTTACGCTGGTATCTTAGCCCAGGTCTCACCATCTTCAGTGGCTTCTCACGCTGTCACACACCTACCCTCCCCTGGATCCAGTGCCCTCTGCCACCCTCTATGGCTTTGTGAAACCCACCCCAGGAGCCTCTTCCCTGCATGGCTGTTCCGCTCCTTTATAAACTGGACATAAATGGCACCACACTGCCCAGGGCCCCACCGGTGCTCCTTCCTCCTCTGCCACGTTGTCTCTGGCTAATTAAGCGTTTCACCTTTGCCCTGGTGGCTTCCTAAAGCCTTTCCTGGTGGTCCCAGGCCACACTCTTGGGTTGTGCATACATGAAATGAAGCCTGGTATTTCCGGTACCCTGGGTGCCTGGGAGAGTGCCTGATCCTATAGTAGGTGCTTAGTCAAGCCTGTTAGCTGATTTTCTGACCAGAAATCGCTCCTACAATTGAATCTCCTTCCTCTGTAGATTTCCTTTCCCAAGACTCAATTTTTCATTTTCTTCTTTTCCAAATTTCCCAAAACATGTCATGTTCAATTCTTCGCTTTTGGAAAACAAATACCACTCTGTACATTTCTAGGTCGAAAGGGGTGGCCTAATGCCCCGGAGGTCAGCTGATTGATCCCTCCAGCACGGAGTGGGATTGTCTCCTGGCAGGAGCCATTTGAGCACCTGGCTTCCGGTGACAGCATCCCCCTCAGCCCAGGACAGCTCCGCTTGCGGCTGCCGGGCTGGAGTCCTCAACCAGCGCTGCCCACTTTGGCTCTCAAGGGTGCCCCTGTTTAATGATACACGGTCACCTACATTGCCTCTTGTGAAAATGCTCTTTCCCTAATAGAAATTGAAAAGAAACACTGAATATTTTAATCGTGTGTCGTTTAGAACTCCCACTATAAGAACCCAGGGGTATTTTTTTATTTGAAGAGCTGAACTTTTTGACTTGCTGGGGAAGCCTCTCTGCTCGAGATGGCTTCAGAGAGCAGTCCCTGGCGAGGTGCAGTCACCTGTGCGGGCAGCTGGGTGCGTGAATTTACAACGGGCACCGCGCGGGCAAGAGCTGAAGGCGGAGGCCTCTAGGTGACAAAAGGAAACCACAGGACGGCTTTCAGGGAAGGAGGCACCCAGGGCCTGCGCTGAGCTGCAGCTTCCTGAGAAGGAGGCGGCTTCTGAACTCAGTCCAGCTCGACCCGAGCAGAGGGGCTGCAAGCCCGGCGCAGAGGGAGACATGGACGGAGTCAGGGCAGGAGGAAGAAGGAAGGGCCATCGGTGCTGCTCCTAACCCCGGGTTCGGCTGCACAGGTTGAAAGAATTAAAAAGTCACCATGTATTTCCTCTGAGACGTGGTGGCAGGGTCCCCTCACTCTACGGGGATCCTTCAACCAAGGCTCTCAGATTTCAGCAGGGGATTTGCTGTCAGATATGGACAGAACTGATTCATGGCAAAGTTTTGCATCATTTGTAGGAAACTTTCAGATGAACTTGGAGAAAATACACAGGCGGCTGAAAAGGTATGTTTTCAATCTTAAAAGGAAAAAAAAATCATTTTAAAAATGGCTTCTGTTACATATATATAAAAAACTCAACCCGTGTATGAGTGCATTCCCAGAAAGGTCCACAGTTCCTCTTACTTGGAATATAATTTACGGGAATTATTTATTTTACCTTGTTAAAATATGCAGCTCCACTACATGAAATCTTGTAGATGCTTCATAATTATTTTCAGAAATCAGGCTTCTTAACATCGTAATTGCTTTGTATAGAAGCCTGCTCCGCATGAAGTCTGTGGCTGCATCTCAGTCTTCATTTGTCCTCGTTCTTGGAGGGTTCTGATGGACAGGTGGCACTTGCAACCATACTTCTGCCATTTCTGGTCTGGAATGATGAGACTTGGAAGGTCCACTTGTCTGGTCACAGTTCAAATGGGCCCCCACATTTCACCCCTACGCCCGGCCTTCGCCTGCCTTGGAGAAACTCTGCAGTGCTGCTTGGGTTGGGGCTTGACTGCTGGGCACACATGTGCTGGCGGGGGAACTCCTCTGTCACCTTCCCGGTGGAAGGAGTGAGGATGGGAGGGACGGGAAAATGAAACTTGAAGGTATTAATTTTTAGACTCCCAAACCAGTTGCTGTTCCTGTCACTTCAGGCTTCTGAGTTTCATTACTGTTGACAGAGATGAACGGCACGTCGTCATTGAGGGCTTGTACCTGCAGCCTGACAGCAGTGGCTTCCTTGCTGGCTCTAGCCCCAGTCCCCAGGCCTGGTGTTCTGAGAGGCAGCGATCATTCCCACAGAAGGTGACCTTGGGAGAAGGCAGCCGAAGGGCAAGCCAGGTCCAGGGGAAAGCCCTCTCTCCTGTTCCTGGCCTTCCTGTCCCTCTCCTGCAACCTTTACCTGTAGGCACCAAAATTCTTCCAAGCTTTCGAATCCCTCGTAATATGAGCAAGAGATTGGGGGATGGGTGCAGAGGAAAATAAACAGAGGGAAAGGAAGAATATGATGGGAGGGGAGACCAAGAGAACAAATATTTGAGCTCATTTATATGAAACCTCGCAGTTTTTATATTGTGTCTCCAGCTCATTTGTCTGCTCATGTATTGTTGCCTTGTGGCTTAATCAGCTGCTAAGAAGCAATAGCTTTATGTCAACATCATGCCCATATGTATGACTGTGTGACACCAAATTCCCTCACACCAGCGATTTGCAGCTATCTGTATGTCTTGGTTAAACTAAAACGATTTTCAAATGAGTTCAAAAGAGCCACATGAGTTTACCTTTCACGTCCTTTATAAGTACACACCTGTACATACTTAGGGTCACCATATAAAACAGCTGTGCTTGGCGTGCAATGAACATCCCAGCACCCCTCATTTACTCTAAATAAGTGAGATTGCTCATATATATATATATATATATATATATATATATATATATAAACTAATGTTTTATTTAAGAACTTACAATGATTGGAATTGTTGAGGAATGCTCTTGTCTTTTACCACAGGCCATTTTATAGCTGATTTGGAAAGCAATAGCTATTAAGAATATTTGAATCAGACAAATCAAGGTTTTAGATATATTTCTACCACTTATTATCAGTGTGATCTTGATCAAATCACTTAACTACAAGATGATAAAAAGAGGGATTATATAGACTAAATGGGCAGATGTTTTGAGTAGGCACTTTACAAAAAAAAAAAAAAAAAGCTATTGAAATGGCCCATGCCATGAGGGAGAAACAAAGCTTTCTGAAACCCACTTTGGGAAGTGGCTTTCCAGTGTGTAACCAGTCGTGCGAAGGTATATTCCTATGTTCAACCAGTTCCAGTTTTAGGTGGAGGTCCCAGAGGAATGCGTGCCCATCTGCTCTAGAGGGTAGGGATAAAAAAACATCTATAGATGCTTTTTCATCAACTGACCTTACTATGGCCAGTGGACAAACTGAATTAGTTGTTAATGAGAATGATTGAACTATGGTCATAAACAATGGCATCAGGGAATTCTTACCAACATGAGCTTTGGTTGAGCCAAAGAAACCGGACGTAAAGGAAGATGTCTGGTGTCCAGAGTCATCCTAAAAAGCCCCCTGGCTGCTTTGTACATGGAGAGTGCTTAGGTAGCAAAGCCATGAAGCGTTGGCGTGAAGTCCAGTCATGGTTGTCCGTGAGGAGGCGGAGGGGGCTGGATTGAGGAGGGAGGGCGTGGGGTGGGTAGTGGTCCATTTTTGACCTGGGTGGTGCTGACCTGGACATGTATATTTTATGTACTTTTCCTTGTATGTGTTGTTTTTCACAACAAGAATGCATCTTTAAAAAGCAATACTTTCAGCTGTCTGTGCCTATTTCCGTTAACTCTCCCAAGAGAGAAGTTCATCTATTACATGAGAAACTATTTGGTCTTTTAAAAATCTATTCTGGTATTTTTTTTTCCAATTTTTAACCCCATGTCTTTCTTCCAGTGCCCTTGGTTTAATGTCTGGTTTCTCAAGTCAGAATTAAAAAATGATTATTTTGGTCTACTGTGTTCACAAAAGAAACTTGCCCACTGCGGGAAGAACTCCCTCTGTTTGGGGTGTGGGGCTGGGTAAGAAAATAAGCTTCTGGTTCCTGTCCTTGGTCGGTTGCCCATATGTGTCGGCATCTCTCTCCGATGGTGCTTTCCACATCTGCTCCACATCCTGGGGTAAAAGTAAGCCTTCCTGCTTGGGAACTGTGCAGGATCTGAGGATCTACAAGCATACCCTGTACTTCACCTTGAACACCCTGGAAAGATAAGAAGACGGGGCTACTCTGGAGCAGCTTTCTGGACCCTAGAAAATCAGAGAGAATTGTTATACTCTAGAATAACTTTTTGGACCCTAGACAAACTTGTAGTTCATTTCTAACCTTGGGAGATTTGGGGGATTTCTTAAACATGCATTCTGATTAGTAGTAAATGCTGAGAAAGGACCTACGTTCATTCCCAGGCCTGAGGGATCTGGTGGTTGAAGGTCAGGGGCAGGGCTGGGCTCTAGGGTGAAATCTGCAGGACAGAGGAAACACACACTGACCTCTCCTGTTGCATCTCATCTCTCTCCTCCTTCAGTTTCACCATTAAACCCTGAGGGGTGAGCAGAGTGGGGATCGGGATTGTGATTCCCCCCACTCTCAGGGTTCAGAACAGCAGGCAGGGGAGTGGAGACTGGATGCTAGTCAGTTGCCACCTGCTTCTCTCACTTCCTTGCCCCAGTAGGACCTTGTTTTTTGTAGGCAGTCCCTCCTTCTCTGGTTTTGCTTTCTATAGTTTCAGTTACTTGTGAACAATAGTCTGTCAATAGTAAGTGGGAAATTCCAGAAATAAGCCAGTCATAAGTGTTAAATTGCATACCATTCTGTGTCACAGGACACCACCTTCTGTTGTCCTTCCTTCTGCTGCTGAAGATGTGCATCATCCCTTGTCCAACGGGTCCGTGCTGTATGCACTACCAGCACTGTAGTGGCCTAGCCGCCATCCTGTTATCAGATGGGCTGTCAAGATATCCCAGTGCTTCTGTCCAAGAGACCTTTAATTTACTTCATAATGGCTCCAAAGTGCAGGAGTGGTGATGGGAAGGAGGTAGCAGGATATGACATGGGAAAGGATCTCAGGGTTCACAGGATAAAGCACAATATGCACAGGGCTGGGAAGGACCCAAGGTTACAAGTCCCCATGGGAGGCTGGTAGGTTCCCACAGAGAGGCTGGGATTAGCCAAAGGGCTCCCAAGCACTCCTCAGTGTGGGCCTTCAGCAAAGCCCTGAGGAAGCGGTATAGGGAAAGCCAAATTTGAGGGAAGGGCAGGCTTCAAGCTGTGTGTTTTGGTCTTCGTCTTGCCCACCTGGAGTAGCCCTCAGCAACCCCAAGACCTTGTTGTCTGGCAGTGTTGCCACAGTTGTGTTCTGCATTGCATGCTTCCATATGTATTATTCTTTGTTTATTTATAAAATATTTTTTGGGGGAAACCCAGTTTAGTGAGATGGAGAACCTGCATCAGTCCCTGCTTGGGCATGAGAGACTTGGCAGTTACATTTCCTGATGCTGGAAAGTTATAGAATTCATCACACAACAAGAACACAGTAGATAGGAAATGTAAACCAAGTCACAGCTGCAAGGCAAGGCAACGGGATGGACGCAAAGCCAAGCCACCAGAAGGAATGATGCAAAACAGCGGAAGGACAAGAGGAATCACGTCGACAGAACAGTCCCCAGAAGCTGGGGCTGTCCTCGTGAGCTTCCCCCAGGTTTATGGTGTCGAAGGTGAGTGTTGATTCTTTGCAGAGCGCAGCTGCTCCATGAATTCAGCTGTGAGGTTCTTAAATAGTTCTGTAGTTCTTCCCACCTTCCACGTTGGTGAGCCCCTAATTTGTGGCGTGCACTCTTCCGAGATAAGAGAAAGAAGTCCGCGAGCAGGACAGACAAGGTCACTGCCCACAGGGGCTAGATGGGCAGGGGCCTGCCAAGAAGAAAGCACAGTATTTACTCCACAGACTTATGGGCCCCGTTTCAGGTAGGCTACACCCAGAGCATAGGTGAAGGGTCATCTGGCCCTGCTCGGGGATGGGGATCTTCCACTCTGAACTACAAGAGAGAACAAAGGATGGTGTTGGGGAGAAGCTGCAGTTATCACCTGATTCTTGTCCACTGTGAGCGAGAGCGTGGCACAAAAGCTCAAGTTCTGAGGAGACGGTTGGATACAGCGAAGGACACAGGAAGAGAGATGTGTGGAACCACGGTGGGGTCAGAACCATGAGAGCCAGGTGGGGCTGGCAATTGTGAACCAATAGGGAGGGTTTTCCGCCAGTTGCAGCCATCCAGATTGGATCTACCAGGATTGAGGTTGCTGAGTGGAACTGAAAGAAAGGTGATTGAGGAAAAGCCGGGGATTCCTGCAAAAGACTTGAGTGGATTGTAGAAAAATCTACTACTACTGACTCCGTATTGAAACCTTCTGTTACTTCTGTCCTACTGGTCAGGGATGAAGATCTCTGTAACAGTGACTGCAGCGCTTGTCCACAAGTTGAAAGGTATCAGTTTTGCTTTTTAAAAAGAGCCTCATTAGAAAAATTATAAGAAAATTTTGTGCAAGATAAATACCTCAAATATATACCTTTTGTTTGTTTCAGTCTACAGGAATATTTAAAAGAGCTAAAACATTAGGTATTTTGAGAAGCAGACACTAGACAAATTTTGACCATTTTAGTGACAAATTGCCCTCAATAAAGAGAAGTCTAGATTGTGGGGTGACGCTGGCACCACCTCATGAACTCGCCTCATCACTGAAGAGCCAGAGGCGAAGGAGCCCACGTCACCCCTGGCTGACGGTCCAGCCCATCAGCTCCCCTCAGAGAGCACTCCAAGGTCAAAGACTGCGAGCAGAAATAATGCCTAGTTCCCACCTTTTGACCTTTTGCTTTTAACTGGTTAGCAGGAAACATGCTATGATTTCTATTCCTGCAAATTAAAATTAAATGCATGAGAACGGGCCCTGATTGAGCAAGACAACAGGCCCCGTCTGGTGACAGTGGAGAGTAGGCACATACTAATGGTAATGGGTATCTTCTCAAAGGCTAATCAGACCTACACAAGTGTAGACATCCTCTGGTACTCAGGTCTCAGGGTAACTGTTGCTCTTGCTCCGAGTTTCTGGTATGGACATCAGCAGATTTATTTCAATCTATTTTACATTATTTTATTTTATCTAGCATGATAGCTTTAAGCAGGGAAAGCTGCCAGGAGATGAAAGGCAGGAGATGAAAGGCAGGATGTGCTTGAAGAGGGACCGCACGAGGCGATCACCAAGGCACGGGACCTTCTTGAGAAAGGCTCTGCTGTCTTAGCCTCAACTTCTTCAATCACAAACCAAAGAAATGCTCCTCAAAAAACTCTAAGAGACCTTTCAGCTCACATATTATCTGCCTTTTGCAGATAGTATTTTGTGAGTTGTATATATTCTCTCTCAATAGTGACTGGTCCTGCTTTTCTATCAAATGAAAGTGCCGTATTCTGATGATGTCTTAAGAGAGTGATCTCACGGGTCAGTGGAGGGGGAAACTGCTTGACTAGGAAACATAAAACTTAGATTTGTGTCTGGAAGTTCCATCAACTGTTGTTGACAATGATTTCCACATTGGTAACTCGGGATTATGTATCCTTCCTGTTGCCGGATCAAGATGCAGTCATATATATGAAAGAACTCTGCTCACGTAACACAATAGGACCATGAAATACTATGTCAATGTGAGTGATTTGTGCTCTGTGCAAGTTCAATCGCATGTCATGGTTTAACTTGCAGAAGCCCAGGGACTGTGCAGCAGCTTTGGGGTTTGGAGTGTGGGGTTCATATGTCCATCAGGGAAATTGGATTATATGTAGGAGATCTGCTAGAGGAATTCTCTCCAAATTACTCTTCTAACAAAAGCCGTCCTAGTTAGCATCACTGTTGGGTTTTTTTTTTGTGTTACTTTATAGGTTGATACTACAATTTATTCAGGCAAGAAAACGGGCAATAACAGGTCGAGGCAATTTTGAAAAAGAATAGTGGCAAAAAAGTGGTGGTGGGAAAAGGAGACAGGTATGCTCTCCGTGACAACAGAACACTCTGAAGAAGGGACATGGGAACGCTGTGATGTTGGCATAAATATCATGTGACAAAAATCATTACTCCTGAATGGAGGATCTATTTAGCTTGCTAATTTAGAATATTAAATCTATGAAAAAACATGAAGTATTTCACAGCATTATGATAATTTGCTGTCTTTTAAAAAACAGAACCCTAAATTACATTCACAGAAATGGCAAACAAGAAAACTATAAAAAATTGCAGAATAAAAAAAATCTCTGGATAGGCTCACAAACTTTGTTTATCAAGATATAAATGTAGCCTCTGGGCGCAGTGGCATACACCTGTAATCTCAGAAGCTCAAGAGGTTGAGGCAGGAAGATCACAAGTCCAAAGCCAGCCTCAGCAAAAGCGAGATTCTGAGCAACTCAGTGAGACCCTGTCTCTAAACAAAATACAAAACAGGGCTGGGGGTGTGGCTCCGTGGTCAAGTGCCCCTGAGTTCAATCCCTAGCAAACACCCCCTCAAAAAAACAAAACAAAACAAACAAACAAAATACAAATGCTGCATAGGAAAACCTGTTGAAAACAATAAAATCCTAATTTAGTAGCTTCACAGACACAGCTAAATAAAAGACGATCAGGAGAGTAGAAAAATATTTATATGGTATATGACAAAGGATTAATATCTAGAATTAAAAAACGTGCTGTTGACATTAAATATTAAGAAAAAGAGGGAGGGAGGAAGGCATCCGATGAGGCACAGGACGTGGACACTTAGATGGCAGAGGAGGGCCTATTCTTATCTATTTTGTGCATTTACATGCTCATGTTTAATATTTTGTAATTGCACATTTTATATACAAATGTGTGGAAACGCATAGCTCCCACGCTTCCTCTTCTGCGACTCCCAGCGGTCATCTGCAGGAAAGAGCGCCGTCGTCCAGCTCTCACAGGGCTCTGGGTCTGCCGGAGTATGTGCCCTGGACCACGGGGAACAAGAGAACAAAGCCGCAAGCGGCAGTGGAGACCCAAGGGCAGACCTCAGCCGGCGGAGGCCGGGCTGGGATCCCAGGGCTACGGTGGACCCAAGGGGGCTTGCATCCAACAGAGAGGCTCGACGGACTGGGGCCCACCAAGCGTCCAGTGGCATCTTTCTTGTCTACCCTTGTTAGAGTCTGTAAACAAGTCAGGATGGCACCTGGCAAAATGCCAGAGGGAGTGGTTTGTAAAGTAATAAAAGCGAGCCATTAAGTGTGGATATTCCTGATTGGTTGACTGCTGTATCTATTTTATGCTAATTAGATAAGCTGTGTGGAATGTATAAATACCGCTCAGATCCTACAATAAACGGCTTCCATTCCTGCTGTATCAACGTACACAACAAGTCATTCGTCACCCCCGCTTATTTTGCTGCAGCCAGCCGGACTGCGGCATACCCTGAGTCGTGGGGCAGAGGCCACCAGGGGGTGTGGCGGTGGACCAGGACGGACACCCGAGGTTCCTCTATTGGCGACCCAGCTGTTGAGCCCCAGGGAGGAGAGAGCTCTGTGCTCCCCAGGAGCCTGTGGGGGACAGGGGGCACTCAGGCTGGGGCAGGTTTACTTGTGTCTCTAGTTTTAGCTCCAACCAAAAAAAAAAAAAAAATTCTGGACAGAAAGAACAGAACAGAAAACAACGCCCCGCAGGCTTTTAAAGTCTCTTCACGATCCACACTTGGCCATTTTCTTCTCGGGAATGCAAAGGCAAATAAAATGAAATCAAACAGACAAAATCTGTTTTCCAACGATGTGGTTTGGCTTAATCAAGCCTTGGAATACAGTCCAGCCTTCTGTTCGGGTTACGAGGATTTTTAAAATGTCAAGTTAGACTCGATCCCCATCTACTTCTCTAGGATTTTTATACGTTTGAAGCTATATTTTATAGGTCATTTTTTGGTAAAAATAGCACCATTAATCACATTGCAGGCTTGCTAAAGAAGAGTGAATAGACTTTAAAGTTTGACCAAGGTCTAACTTGATCTGAGGGACATGTGGTGGTCTTCTGTATACAGTTGTTTGGCTTTAAACGTAATTAGATTTCAGTATGTGCCCAATAAGCATTTTAATGGGACCTTGACAATGTCTAAGGCCATATAGCTATTTTAACAGCCAAACATTCATCAGGCTTTAATTTGGGGCGGGGAGGGCTGTGAAGGGTGGGAAATTGATTGATTGGGAGCTGGGAGAAAGTCTGCTTGAGGCTGAGACAAAGTAGCCTAGGGGTGGCCTCTGCCTGGTCCCCAGCCACTCCTGGGAGGGGGTGTGCACTTTTGCCCATGCCAGAGGCAGTCACATGTTGGTGAGTTACTCCCATTGCAGCTCGGCTCTGCCCGCCTTGGTGTTCCACCCGTTTCCTCTTGCTCTGCCTGTGTGCCGGGCCGTGTGCCAGCTCTGCCTCCACTCTGAGCAGAGAGCAAGCAGTGAGTTACCCTAGAGTGCATATGGCGGCCTACGCCTTAGGAGTAAGAGATTCTGGAGCCAAGAATTCAGAGCCCCCTGGGGTCCCATCTTTTCCTGTTTCCCTTCACACATCCCATGTTTCTAGAATCCCAGGGCACATGCCCACCCTAAGTTTTCAGATCTCTAGTCCCTTCACCTTAAATATTCTCCTTCCCCCATCCAGTCCCTAGCTAATCCAAATCCTGCTGGTTTTCAAGGGCAGCTCAACCTTATTGCTCCTGGAAGTTTTCTCATCCCCTGGTCTTTTCCATTGTCAATATCCGTGGAATGTCTTTGACAGCACTCGGCCATCTGCTTAGTCTCATGGCTCATCTTTGGAGATGTCTCCTTTCTAATGTAGATTCTGAGAAACCAACCAACCTTGATACACGTATAGGAGACAGCTCCTCCTCCAGGCTTGCCCTCTGGGCTGCATTTGACTGTGGACACCGCACAGGCCAACAGGGTCTTGCATCTTACTGGGCAGTACCAGGCAGCGATGATGCATTTTCTGATACCGGTCCTAGATGGCACTCGGACGTCAGATGGGGAGTCTGGTTGGAGCAGCCTCACTTTCCCCTGGGCGACCCCAGATTTCATCATGAAGCTTTTCAGAAAGACTGACGTGCCCCTGTGTGTTGTTGCTTACTGGGTGCCCATCTTTCCCTTTCCTTTCCCAAATTTTGGAGGGGGGCACATTCCACCCAGTGAAAACACTACATCTCTCTTTCTCACTTGAGGCTCTGTGCAGGCCTTTTGTTCAAGGGACATAGGTAGAAATTGTTTTCTGGTCCATCTTCCATCATCCTCCAATTTGGCATACGAGTGTGGAGACTGGACTTCAAGCAAGCATCTTGGACCATGAGGAGGAAGCACCCTGTAAGGGAGCAGTTCAGGCCACCAAGAGCACGTCATCGACATGTTGTTCATCTCTGGGCCTCTTGAGGACAGGTCCAGGAGCCTGGCAAACGGCAGTCACTAACTCGGACACTGTTAGGTTTGGCAACATGCAGCTGAACTTCACTATAATTGACGTGGTCTATAACCCTTGGTTGACCTCTGCCAGAGGCGCTGTGGATGGAGTTCATTCTGAGAACAGGGTGCATTCTGAGAAGATCGCGAATGGGTCGGACTCTTATGAACAAAGGTCAAAAGAGCAGTGAGCTCCGAGCAGCTCCATGTCTGCTCCACCCTGGTTCCCTACGCTCCTATTTCCACTGGAACCTCAGGCCACATAATAGAGTGTGTTTTCTAGTCTGTTCTGTTTTTCTGAACACATCTGACTATGGAGTCACCTTTTCCAAATGCAACTTATGAATGCTCTGCTGCTGGTTAAGGATGCAAGGTTTTTGAATTGTTATCTGATGTGGTTCAAGCTATTTCCCCGAGAAGGCAACACATGCTCTCGAATCAACCTCTTCTAGTTCTGCTACTGTCTGCTCTTCCTTGTGTAAACTGTGCTTTAGCACAATGAACAATCTAGTCTCTAGTGTGAACCCAACAAAGACTCACCTCTCGCACACAGTCTGCTCTACTTTATTCTTGATTTTCAAAATGCTTTTCCACCCCATCTGAAAGTGGTCCCATTCCACCCGTTCTTAAGGGATCTATCTCAAATGCTACTTTGTCCTTCATATCTCCTTTGATAACAGTGACACCAATGTTCCCAGTGGAAATGATGACTAAGTCTTAGGTTAACTACCACCAGGTCAAAAACTAAACAGTCTGAAATTTCGCTGTACCTGCGAGCTAAAAATGTAATGTGCCTCAGTCAGTCTGAGTCTCTGTCATCTATCAATCGCATCTACTTGGGTTAGAAACAAATGCTGGTTAACACTTCCAACTGCAGCATCAGCAAGAGCAATCGCCTTGTGTGGGATCCTCAGGGCCCAGTTCCCACAGGGAGATGTGGCCAGAGGCATATGTCACCTGTGCATTTGAAGAAAACAACTCCCATGTTAGGAATCTCTGAATGTTCGGAATCTCTGTGGGCGGCAGGTGACTGGACTGTCCTCTCCTTCCCGCCTAAGGAGGACTGTCCTTCTACTCTCAATATGTAAGCTGACATCCCTGGAGGGAGAGAGGGAAGACACCGCTAGGCTAATGACCTTGGAAGGTAAACAGATCCCCTCCAGGGAGCGGACGGAAGGTCCTTGCCTTACTGCCCTGTGTTGTCTCCAGGGACGGAGAAGTCTTCACACTGTCCCTGAATCTCTCTCTCCTGACACAACACTGGCTGATCTCTCAGATGGTCAAACCCTGCAGAAACCCCAGGGGAGAGCAGACACGTGTCTTTAACTCTCCCCCTGTGGCTGGGGCACTGTATGCCTTCTCTTCCATCCTGACTATAACTCTGTGACACTATTCACATTTCTAGTACTGTGTATGCAGAAAACCAGGGCTTGAGGAGGCCAGGCTCAGGGCTCAAACCATGGCCATCGGGCCTCGAGGCCAGCGCTCTGCACTGCCACACCACTGCAGCCGCCTCCACTGGAGGAGACCTTGGGTCTCCATGTGAGTTGATTTTACAGCGTGTATTTTCTGTTTTCATTATTTGCGTGTAAGACCGCTGAGGACAGAGTCATGTCTTGCATCCCCTGCTGGGCCTGGTAAAGTAAGCACCCTGCAATTACTGGAGGCCTCATTAATACCGTCTGAATGAAGAACGCTGTCAAGTGTGTGTATGATAAAAACTCGGCATTATACAACTTAAATAAAACATGACTGTGGAAAAGAGGTCACATCATAAAATTCGAATATAGAAACCTCTCACTTGAAATATTAATAGTGATCGCAACTATTTTTTACTCAGCTGACAACGTCGCCTCAATGTTTATGAAAATTTGATGTCTAAAGTTTAGAGAAAGTAACTAAGAGGTGATAATAGTCAATGAGCAGCAATATACCAAATTAAAAAAAGAATGAGTCAAGACACACGGGAAGTGCTGCTTCAACGCATCCTGAAAAATGAAAAGTTATTTTATTTAGAAATAAACTTCCTCAACTCTCACCCAAACCACACTCTATGTGGGAGTCCCAGTTGGTAGCTGAGTCAGGAGAGGACAGTCACGTCACCTGCCGCTCTCAGTCACTCTTGTCCCAGAACAAGCCTTGTCTTCCATTCCAGGGTTCCTGTCACCATGTCCTTCTTCTCCTGAAATGAGGCTGCTCCACAACTCAGAACTGACTGAGCCTCTTAAATAACACCATCAGAGACTGTTAAAACAGGGACCTTCCCTGTGGCCCTTCCTCCTTGTGCTCAGTCACAACTTTTCCAGGCTCTTCCCCTACTGTGCTCTAGGCATGTGGCCCTTCTTGAGATAAGACACACCTTGCCCAACACACACTGAAAGAGCAAAAGTGCATTTATGTCACATTTTAAGAAAGGTTAAAAGTGGTGCTTTAAGATAGAGGAGGCGTTTTTACTTGCCTTCCAACAGGCATAGTGAGAGAACCGAAAAGCAAGGCCTCTCCGTGGGAGGGAGGTTAGGTTTCACGATACCTTCCACGGCTCAGGCAGCTGTTTCTTTACATATATGCAGGATATTAAAGTATTGGCTGCATGTGTGTGATTTATTGGGAAACCTCTTTACCCAAATAAGCCCTGCTATTTTAGTAGGATTCGATATATTTCCTTTGGGGAATATTAAATAAAATATGTTAACTTGGTTAAATTTGGAGTCTGATGACAAATGACCAAGGGTGCTCATGTTGGGCAGGCACAGGAAATGTGTCCAGCACAGGACTAAGTTGGGAAATAATGTCTCAATGTGCACTGGCGACCCTCGACCGCTGGTTGCTTTAGAGTTCAGTATTAATTTTAATTAATTTGCTATTAATTTTAATTAACTTGCTATTAATTCTAAGAGGTAAATTAAACAAGTGGAAGTGAGAGTTTGGGATTCTATCACACAACCCAGCTCTGCAGTTTCCACTGAGACAAATATACATACGTTAACGTGAAGTTAGGAGAGGGTAGTGGGACGCAACGTTCTGCAATAGGGAAGGGCATCTTCAGGGCCCCAACCCCTGTGTCCTGGGTGTCCAGATGTTCTCAGGATCTCACCAACTCTTATCTGCCAGGTGCTTATGGAGATGGGGGGAGGTTATCCTTACTGCGCATTTTCAATCAGTTATTTTCCATAACATAAACAATTCTGCATCCACACAAACAGGGTTAGGAGGGAACTTGGGTTGAACCAAGTCCAGGCCAGTGGTGTTTGGCAGGGAGAGCTGATTTAGAGATTTGGATTTGCTAGCTGAAGTACCATTCTCTTCCCTTTTCCTTTTCCCAGAGTGGCTGGGATATAAAAGACAACCTATTTCTGTTGGTACTAACCTATCGCTGTATGAGTAATTTGGGGGGTGGGGGGGTTACTGGGGATTGAACTCAGGGGCTCTGAGCCATGGAGCCACATCCCCAGCCCTATTTTGTGTTTTATTTAGAGACAGGTCTCACTGAGTTGCTTAGCATCTCGCTGTTGCTGAGGCTGGCTTTGAACTTGCAATCCTCCTGCCTCAGCCTCCCGAGCCACTGGGATTACAGGCATGTGCCGCTGTGCCCAGGTGAATGAATAAATTTTATGTTGTACCAGACCTTAGAAAACTGCATACAGATAAAGAATCTGGAGAAGACTCCCCATGTCCCCAACACCTTCCTTTTCTTGAAGACTTGAAGGCCAAACAGCTCTGCTCTAGAAACACCCAGTGCTCCCCTGGCCTCCTCAGAGTGGAATCCGCGTTCCACGGCAGGAGGCTGTTCAGAGGACAGTTTGACTCCTTAGTGAGGCAGTCCACATTCGCGGCTGCATTTCCTACTAAAGGGAGAGTCCAACTCAATGAGAACAGAAACCTGGCCACAGCTGAATGACCAAATGCTGTCTCTTAGTTACCCTTCTATTTCCTACGAGGCCTAGTCTGCTTTCAAGGTCACAAAACTCAACAAATGATCATCTTATATGCTCACATATTACATATTTGTTTTTCTTCTGGAACATCCAAAATGAATCTTTGATATTGGAGTTTCTATTGAAAATAAATAAAAAAGAGAAAGTCCACATCACAAAACCCCAATGATATTTCTTTTTTTGACAATAAACTTCAATGTAAACATATTTCTGATTTTGAAAAGAATTACAGCCCAGCACCAAGTGCTCAGGTCACAGAACTGAATGAGTACGGGTGGGGCTTCTCTGGGAGTTGGGGTTTTATGTCAAATCATGATCCAAAAGGATTATTCAAGTTGATGCTTTTAATGGTGTTGCGTTAGTAGCACATTAGATGAAGTTTGCATCATCTCAAAGAAATGGCATATATATATATAAATTTTGGGGGGAAACATGTTGCACTTGTGAAAATGTGAAATGAGCAGTGTGCAGGAGACATTGCGTATGCTGATATAGGAGCTGAAAAGCTTGGGACAATGACGTCCAAGACTTTGCGATACAGAAGCAAAACCAAGCAGGAGCTGAGGAGGCTTTCCAGCAGCAGGAGAAGCTTCTTATTAAACTGTTTGTAAGAGTCTGATGCAGAATGTAATATATAGTAGAGTTGGACCAGAGAAAGTTCTTGAGACTCTGCTGGCCAACTACTGACATACTGCTAGTTGGATATGCAATGTCCCCCCAGACTCATGTGAGACTATGCAAGAATTTCAAAAGTGAAATGATGAGGAGAGTCGTAAGCTCATCGGTGGGTGAACCCACTTGTGTGGGTTAATTGGGTGGTGACTGCAGGCAGGTGGGGTGTGGCTGGAGAAGGGGCCTCACTGGCAGGCAGTCAGCCTTTGGGGTTGATGTTTTGTCCCTGGTGAGCTGAGCTCTCTGGGCTTCCTCGGTGCCATGTCCTGAGCTGCTGTCCTCCGCCACGCCCTTCCACCGTGATGTTCCGCCTCACCTCCTCCCCAGAGCTGTGAGGCCCGCCATGTCTGGACTGAACCTTAGAAATTATAACCCCCCCGGAATGAACTTTCTCTCCTCTACGTTGTTCCTGTCAAGTCTTTTGGTCACAGTGATGAAAAAGCTGACAAAGACACACGCGAAGCATCAGAGACTGCAGGTCCCACCACCCGGGGTGCCATGTTGGACCTCTGTCGATTTTGATCAATTTTAAGCGTAAATGATGGAACCGTTTTAAAATGTATAGCTTTTAGTGAATTATTATATTGGGGAGAACTGTCCTTAAAAGAACACAAGATCGGGCAGGTTAATGTGTCTGGAGATCAAATTGTTATTGGAAAAAATAATCTCTTCAAACCAAACAGCCATGGAGAATTAGGCAGCAGACCTTTAACAGGCACTGAGTCCCTGCTTGAACTCGGCCTCTAAGTGTGCTGCTTTTATCTCTCTGTCTATTCATGATGACTTCTGAGAAAGCTGAACCATTTTGCCTGAATTGAGCAGAAGGTTCAAGATGTACCTTGATTTCAATTAATGGTTAGTATGCCATCTTGATTTAATAAACGTTGGGATGTTTTGTCCTGTTTTAAAAATTATTTTTCATGATTTTATCAAAGAAAATGGTTAGACCCTTTAATACTGAATTCCTTGGTATACGTGTTAATTTAGTGATGTTGGTTTAATTTCCACAGAACCAAGTGAATCTTCTACCAAATGGTAATTGTAGAATTTCTTCTCATATTTTTTTTCACTGTATTGTAATAAGAGCCCAGGATTAAATCTACCATTTTAAAGTTTTAAATGTACAATGCAGTGTTGTTAATTAAAGGGACATGATAATCCAGCCAGTCTTTAGAATCTATATTCATCTTCCATAATTGAGACTTTATGCCCACTGATAACTTTCTTTAATTTCTAAATCAAATAGATAAAATTGAAGTTCACAAAGGAATTTATGTTTTAGAGTTGATAGAATGTGAAGTTGACAATCTCTGAAAATTCTGGAGACCCGCTAAATTCTTCCAGCCACTACATCAAACTCTAGTATTTTTTTTTTTACTATATTTGGCACATTGTGTGCTGTACCCCACCTCTGCCAGCACATATTCACACCCCACATATGCACCCAGGTCACTTCCCAGCACTTGTGACCTCAAATGTCACCTGGGGATGTCTCAGATATACCAGGAACCGCCCCACTGTTGCTGGGTTGCATGGGGTGCCCGGGCTCCTGTGCTGGGCTCCAGGACCCTCCAGTGCCCCGGCTGCCAACAGACACATCACTCAGTTCTCGGGAATCACGATGAGCTGAAGGCAGGTTCTATCCTGGGTGGGGATGGAAAACCCTTTTGAACAGTGTTGCATCACACATTTCCATAATGATCATTAATTTTTTTTAATGAAGCCCCTTTCCCGTGGGCATTTTCCGCCTGGCTGGAGAATCCGCTCATGGTACCTTTGCTCAGACTCAGCTCTCCTCTCCAGGGGCGCTCCTCTCTTTTGCTACAGCCTTAGGGTGGGTTCCCATTAGTAGGCCTGAACGTGTCTGTATTGGACCAGAGGACACTGTTGAGGTGAGGCCCGAACCTCTCATCTGTCACTGTCCCAGACAGGAATCCTCCCAGGGAAGAAGAAAACGATTTTAATGCAGGTAATGGTGTGGGCTTCCAAGGCGTGCTCTGAACTGCCGAGGATAGGATGACACTCAAGTGACTCCACCTCGATGCCATCCCAAGTTTTCAATGAGCTGAACACACACTGTATTGTTATTGTTGCTCAAGAGTGACCAGGTGAACACGAGGCAGCCATTCTCTGGAAGTCCATCCGGGAACCCCAGTAACCTCATGAACCCAGCAGAACACACGCTGTGTTTTAAGGTTTGTGGAGCCTTTCTCCAAGTGAGGGAAATGTCACGTCTCCACTCTGCTGTCTGAATCCCATGAGTAAGGTTATCTCTGAATCTCACCCATGTCCATCTGAGCATCCAGTAAGTGTCCCAGCACCTCGTGAGATGATATGCACCTTGGAGACGGCTTCTCTGGTGCTGGCAGGAAGCAGAAAGAGCTCCCTGGCTGTCCAGCATCTCGCTCTTCAGGCCCAGTGAGTGCAAACAGCAGCCTCCTGAAAGGAAGGAGCAAGATTCTGGAAGGAGCCAGTCCCTCTGGGATCCCGCCTTCCTTCAACAAGTCCAGCAGGCACCTCCTTTTGGACTCGGTTCCATGGAATATCAGAGACAATAGTTCTTTTAGGACCAGAGTCGTAGCACTCGAGCAGCAGCTTCTGCGTCCCTGGGTTCTGTGACTATTTAAAGCATCCCTGTAATTTGGAAATGAAACCAAATTGGTGATTTTACCCTAAGTGTGTTGTACTGAATGTGGAATTCTTTACTTCAGGGCATCTTAGAAAGTGTTAGGAAGAGTGGGTGGGTTGTACCTACAGACCTAACAAATCAGGGAGGCAGAATGTCACCTAAAAGCAAAGCCTATCTCCTGGGAACACATGTGCAGAAAGCACAAAATCCCCATGTGTTCAACTTCCCCGAATTGCCCTACATCCAGCTCTTAAAAACTGTCCCTAAAACGCACTGGGGATATTTTAGGCAAACAAAATTCACTTCAAAGATAAGGAATTTCTTACATTTTGAGATAATATATTTCTTTCTTACTGTGGATGCTTATTGTACAAATAACAAATGTTAATTAAGGAAGAAAAATCAGCTCCCAGAATCTCACTGGTGTTAACTACTGTTGGCATTCAATTGTATTTACTTTGAGTTTATATATCTTTCTATAAATTGTTAATAAATAATGACAATAATAAGAAGAAAATATGATATTTATTGAGCATTTATTATTTCTTTAGCACCATTATTCATACTTTTTACATATTAACTTGATCTTTATAATATTTCTCTTAAATAGTGTTATCACCATTTTTCGGGGGAGTGGCAGGAATTGAACTCAGGGGCATTCATCCACCAAGCTACATCCCCAGCACTATTTTGTATTTTATTTAGAGACAGGGTCTCACTGAGATGCTTAGCGCCTCGCTTTTGCTGAGGTTGGCTTTGAACTCACCATCCTCCTACCTCAGCCTCCCTAGTTCCTAGGATTATAGGCCTGCAGGATGCACCCAGCTGTCTTATTCCCACTTTTATGAAGAAGAAAACTGAGAAACAGAGAATGTAAGTAAGTCTTTTATTAGTATGTAGTTAATTTTGGAAAGGTGCCCCCCGCCCCACGTACACACAGACCTGGATGGGCACAGTAGTATACTCCTGTAGTCCCAGCATCGCAAGAGACCAAGGGAGGAAGATTGCAAGTTCCAGGGCAGCCTGGGCAACATAGAGAGACCTGTCTCAAAATAAAAAATAAGAGGGCTGAGGATGTAGCTCAGGTTAAAGCATCCCTGAGTTCAATCCCCAGTACCAGAAGAACAAACCAACAAAATCCAGGGAGAGACCTATACAGAGTACACACCAATACATATCCAACACTTTGTATTTTGTCCAGCTTATTGAAGTTAATATTTTATTGTGAAAGATTTAAAAATAATGCCTATTATGAAAAACATAAAAAATGCACAAAAAGTAAAAGTGGGAAAAGAACAATCAACTGATCTTTCCATTAAGGTGATCACTATAAACACAGGTAAACTACACTCATATTTAAAATGTACTTGATAATTCCAGATATATAGCTGTGCATGCTACTTTGTGTGGTTTTTACCTAACACTAGAGCAAATGCACTATTTCATAATATTGAAATATTACATAGGAAGCTGTCCGAAGATAGTGTGACAATGTCTCACCTCCAAATAATTGAATTCTGATAAGGACCTAAAACGCTGTACTGCTTAGGTGGGTTGAGTGGTCTGGCTAAATCACCTTGGCGGTGCATCGGGGACACCAGTCTTAGGGAAGCCGATCCTTTATAAAACTTTCTCCTCAGGCCCTGGGAAGCCACTGAAAGCCACTGAGAGTCCCAAGCCACTGTGTGGGGATTCGAGATGCCCAGGGGCAGCTCTGACCCCAGCGGCAGGTGTGTCGGAGTCATGACTGCCGTGCTGGGGTAAGGAGCAACTGAACTTCTTGTGTTTGGTGTCCTGTTTTTTTGTTCTTCTATATGGTAGGTCTGTACTGTCAGGGTGATGTGATAAATATGTTTTTTCCTAGCACAATAATCTTTATCACCAACAAAAACATAATTTATTTCACACTTCATTACAGCTATCATTTAATGAATTATTTTCAATGCTCAACTTAAAGTATCAGCAGATATTTATAAACACATGGAGAGTAAGAGTACCATTTTTTTTCTCAGAAGACTGGGATTCTTTAGCTAATGAAAGATTAAAGGAGAATCTGAGCACTGCAGGTCATCTCTGCCCAGAAAGAACTGTGGACATTCTCAACTCCAGCACAATCTTGGAACAACACAAAGGCCCGAGAGGGATGCAGGCCCCATGGGCTAGAGAGGCCCCATTGCTACATCCCACACACATAAGCTTTGTTACACAGCAGCTTTCAGAAACTCTTCTGATTTGCTGCTCCCCAACACAGAATCTGTAATGGTTCCCATTATATGAGTTATGATGGGGACTTCTCCTTTCTTTGAACTGCACAAAGATTAAATTGTAAAGTTAATCACTAGCCATTCAGTATATATTGAAATTAATATTTTTATCAAAATTATTTTTGTATATGCCCTGTTTGTCCAATTGGATTATAAACTCACTAAAACCAGCACAGGCTACACTTTATAGGTAGCTAGTAAAAGTAAGTGGAAAGATTCAATCTCCTGGGAATTTGGGGATATTATTCAATGCCTTTGGCAAAATGTCACAGGAAAAAGAAGATTACAAGGGAAAGGACCATGTGATAGACAGATGGAGTGCAGGGAGCCTAGCAGGCTGAGTCCTGAGGAATCAGTCTTCCTGCTTCTAGGTGCAGCAGCAGACAGAGCAGTCCACTTCCCTCTCTTCAAGCTCTAGTTCTATTGTGGCTGCTGTCCTTCCTCAACCGTGGAACACTGGTACGTACATGGCGAGGACTGGCAAGGAACTGTCTCTTAGGCCTGCCCGTCACTGGACCCAGGAAGTCACATCTAGAAGTGACAGGACGTGGCGCCCCTGCAGACAGTCAACACGGTGACTGAGCGGCACTCTGGGCTGCCCTCCTTGTGAGGTAAGGAGGAAGACTGGGGGATGTCTGATGACCAGAGGTCAAGATGCTCTGCTTGCCAGTCCCACTTCACTTCCCACTCCGAGCCCAGAGCACGTTTCCCAGGGGCTCTTATGGTCAGGTTGGGCCACAGCCATGGCTCTTGCTGCCCTGTCCTCCCTACTACCCCTTCCCTGGGAAGCAATGTGGCAGAGATGCTGCAGGAGGAGCCTGGCTCGTGGGACGGTGGGAAGCAGAGCCTTCACCAGAGCGCCCCCACCAGGACAGAGTGGGTCCCGCTGCGAGGTGCAGGGGTAGCCCTGGCAGTTCCCACAGTCTGACATCTCCTTTGCTCCTAGGGAGTGTTAGAAACGAGACACGCACTTTCCAAGACACCACAAGAGTGTTCTTGACTGAC